>NW_027223754.1:163628744-168428744 GCF_028538775.1 Myotis yumanensis
AACTGGGGTCGTCCCCTACCTCACGGGGGCTGTTTCAACCTCACCGGGGTCGTCCCTACCACACCGGGGCCGTTTCGACCTGACTGGGGTCGTCCCTACCTCACGGGGGCTGTTTCAACCTGACCGGGGTTGTCCCTACCACACCGGGGCCCTTTCGACCTGACCGGGGTCGTCCCTACCTCACGGGGGCCGTTTCAACCTCACCGGGGTTGTCCCTACCACACCGGGGGCTGTTTCGACCTGACCAGGGTCGTCCCTACCTCACGGGGGCTGTTTCAACCCCACCGGGGGTCGTCCCTACCACACCGGGGCCGTTTCGACCTGATGAGGGTCGTCCCTACCTCACGGGGGCTGTTTCAACCTCACCGGGGTCGTCCCTACCACACCGGGGCCGTTTCGACCTGACCGGGGTCGTCCCTACCTCACGGGGGTGTTTCAACCTCACCGGGGTCGTCCCTACGTCACGGGGGGCCGTTTCAACCTCACCGGGGTTGTCCCTACCACACCGGGGCTGTTTTCAACCTGACCCGGGGTTTGTCCCTACCACACCGGGGCCGTTTCGACCTGACTGGGGTCGTCCCTACCACACCGGGGGCTGTTTCAACCTCACCGGGGTCGTCCCCTACCACACCGGGGCCGTTTCGACCTGACCAGGGTCGTCCCTACCTCACGGGGGGCCGTTTCAACCTCACCGGGGTCGTCCCTACCTCACGGGGGCCGTTTAAACCTCACCGGGGTCGTCCCTACCTCACGGGGGCCGTTTCAACCTCACCGGGGTTGTCCCTACCACACCGGGGCTGTTTCGACCTGACCAGGGTCGTCCCTACCTCACGGGGGCCGTTTCAACCTCACCGGGGTCGTCCCTACCTCACGGGGGCCGTTTAAACCTCACCGGGGTCGTCCCTACCTCACGGGGGCCGTTTCAACCTCACCGGGGTTGTCCCTACCACACCGGGGCTGTTTCGACCTGACCAGGGTCGTCCCTACCTCACGGGGGCTGTTTCAACCCCACCGGGGTCGTCCCTACCACACCGGGGCCGTTTCGACCTGACCAGGGTCGTCCCTACCTCATGGGGGCTGTTTCAACCTCACCGGGGTCGTCCCTACCACACCGGGGCCGTTTCGACCTGACCAGGGTCGTCCCTACCTCACGGGGGCCGTTTCAACCTCACCGGGGTCGTCCCTACCTCACGGGGGCCGTTTAAACCTCACCGGGGTCGTCCCTACCTCACGGGGGCTGTTTCAACCTCACCTGGGTCGTCCCTACCACACCGGGGCAGTTTCGACCTGACCAGGGTCGTCCCTACCTCACGGGGGCTGTTTCAACCTCACCGGGGTCGTCCCTACCACACCGGGGCCGTTTCGACCTGACCAGGGTCGTCCCTACCACACCGGGGCCGTTTCGACCTGACCGGGGTCGTCCCTACCTCACGGGGGCTGTTTCAACCTCACCGGGGTCGTCCCTACCACACCGGGGCCGTTTCGACCTGACCGGGGTCGTCCCTACCTCACGGGGGTGTTTCAACCTCACCGGGGTCGTCCCTACGTCACGGGGGCCGTTTCAACCTCACCGGGGTTGTCCCTACCACACCGGGGCTGTTTCAACCTGACCGGGGTTGTCCCTACCACACCGGGGCCGTTTCGACCTGACTGGGGTCGTCCCTACCACACCGGGGGCTGTTTCAACCTCACCGGGGTCGTCCCTACCACACCGGGGCCGTTTCGACCTGACCAGGGTCGTCCCTACCTCACAGGGTCCGTTTCAACCTCACCGGGGTCGTCCCTACCTCACGGGGGCTGTTTCAACCTCACCGGGGTTGTCCCTACCACACCGGGGCCGTTTCGACCTGACCGGGGTCGTCCCTACCTCATGGGGGCTGTTTCAACCTCACCGGGGTTGTCCCTACCACACCGGGGCCGTTTCGACCTGACCAGGGTCGTCCCTACCACACCGGGGCCGTTTCGACCTGACCGGGGTCGTCCCTACCTCACGGGGGCTGTTTCAACCTCACCGGGGTCGTCCCTACCACACCGGGGCCGTTTCGACCTGACCGGGGTCGTCCCTACCTCACGGGGGTGTTTCAACCTCACCGGGGTCGTCCCTACGTCACGGGGGCCGTTTCAACCTCACCGGGGTCGTCCCTACCACACCGGGGCCGTTTCGACCTGACTGGGGTCGTCCCTACCACACCGGGGCCGTTTCGACCCGACCAGGGTCGTCCCTACCTCACGGGGGCCGTTTCAACCTCACCGGGGTCGTCCCTACCTCACGGGGGCCGTTTAAACCTCACCGGGGTCGTCCCTACCACACCGGGGCCGTTTCGACCTGACCAGGGTCGTCCCTACCTCAAGGGGGCCGTTTCAACCTCAGCGGGGTCGTCCCTACCTCATGGGGGCCGTTTCAACCTGACTGGGGTTGTCCCTACCACACCGGGGCCGTTTCGACCTGACCGGGGTCGTCCCTACCTCACGGGGGCTGTTTCAACCTCACCGGGGTCATCCCTACCACACCGGGGCCGTTTCGACCTGACTGGGGTCGTCCCTACCTCACGGGGGCTGTTTCAACCTCACCGGGGTCGTCCCTACCACATTGGGGCCGTTTCGACCTGACCGGGGTCGTCCCTACCTCACGGGGGTGTTTCAACCTCACCGGGGTCGTCCCTACGTCACGGGGGCCGTTTCAACCTCACCGGGGTTGTC
Organism: Myotis yumanensis; assembly: GCF_028538775.1. NCBI lineage: Eukaryota > Metazoa > Chordata > Mammalia > Chiroptera > Vespertilionidae > Myotis > Myotis yumanensis. The sequence goes on from NW_027223754.1 coordinate 163,631,445, forward strand.
CCTACCACACCGGGGCCGTTTCGACCTGACCAGGGTCGTCCCTACCTCAAGGGGGCCGTTTCAACCTCAGCGGGGTCGTCCCTACCTCATGGGGGCCGTTTCAACCTGACTGGGGTTGTCCCTACCACACCGGGGCCGTTTCGACCTGACCAGGGTCGTCCCTACCTCACGGGGGCCGTTTCAACCTCACCGGGGTCGTCCCTACCACACCGGGGCCGTTTCGACCTGACTGGGGTCGTCCCTACCTCACGGGGGCTGTTTCAACCTCACCGGGGTCGTCCCTACCGCACCGGGGCCGTTTCGACCTGACCGGGGTCGTCCCTACCACACCGGGACCGTTGCAACCTCACCGGGGCCATCCCGACCTCACCGGGGCCATCCCAGCCTTACCGGGGAAACAGGAAGTTTGGCCCTCTGTCCCCTGCCGGCGGCTCCCCACTAGACAAAATCTCCAGGCGTTCCTGGTGGTTGAACATCCAGCACTCCTGCCCTCCACCAAGTGCACAGACTGCCTGTCTGCTGTCCCCCAGCGCCCCACAAGAGACTGGGACCAGTGGGCATGTTTGTGCGCTTGCTGGTACAGCAGTTCCACAGTGCCGGCCGAGTCAGGCCCAGCCCTGGCCGGCCCCGGACCCGACTCTGCCCCCCGATTTCGTCCCTCCCAGATGCAAGGAGCTGAAATCTGCAGCCTGCTGGGATGGGCTCTGTACTTGGTGCCTCTGCACATCCTACTCAGTCTCAATGCGCTTCTTTCTATGCGAGGAGTTGAAATCTGCAGTTTGTTGGGTTGGGCTCTGTACTTGGTGTCACATCCTACTCAGTCTCAATGTTCTTTCTCTCCTTCCAGTTGTAGAGCTTCCACTGGGCCAACTTTCCCATGGTTCTGTATGATAGGTGTTTGTCTGATATTTGGTAGTTTCGATGTTGTTGTGTGAGGTAGCACGCACAGGTCTCTTCCTTATGCCGCCATCCTGGTTCTCCTGGGTCTGCTTCTTGAGTGTGTCTCTCATGGCTGCGAGCAGTTGAAGTCTGCAATTTGTTGGGATAGGCTGCAAAAGCGCAGGTGGGTCCTTTTGTGCACCTGGCACAGCTTGGATGGGGATGTAAATTGATTAGGGCTGAGACTCAGGGAGTCGCCATGGCGGAGCAAATAGCACTGGCTGAGTCTCCGCGGCCCCTTGACTCTCTGCCAGGGCTTTGTGTCCCCCAGTGCCGGCGAGCAGCTGTGCAACAGAGTCTCCCTCGCTTTCTGATGGCTGCAAGGCCGTGCTGCCTCTCCCCGTAGGGTCTGGTGCTTCATGATCCCGCCTGGACCAGCTCAGTGGATTTGAAAGTTTGCAAAAGCAAAGGCGTTTCTACTTGTGAGTCTGGCACAGCCAGATGGGAATGTAAATTGCATAGGGCGGGGTCACAGGGAGTCGCCGGGGCGGAGACTCAGCGGCCCCTTGCCTATCCAGGACTCCAGGACTTTGCGTCCCCCAGTGCCGGCGAGCAGCCGAGTGCCAGAGCCTCCCTCGCTTTCTGACCGCTGGAAGGCCGTGCCGTCTCTCGCCTTGGGGCCTGGGGCCTCAGAGACCCGCCCGAACCAGCTCAGTGGATTTGAGAGTTTGTAAAAGCACAGTCATTCCCTCTTGTGCCTCTGGCACAGCCCTGAGGGTAGGGCGGGGGTCACAGGGAGTCGCCAGCGTGGAGGAAATAGCGATGGCGGCGTCTCCGCGCCCCTCGCCTCCCCGGGACACCAGGACCTCCTGTCCCTCGGTGCCGGCGAGCAGCCGCGTGTCAGAGCTTCCCTCGCTCTCCGACCACTGCAAGGCCGTGGCCGCCTCTCCCTGTGGGATCTGGGGCCTCAGAGACCCGCCCCGAGCAAGCCCAGAGGATTCGAGGGTTCGTAAAAAACCGAGAATCCATTTGCAGCCCGCGTGGCGTGTGACTGCGTACCTCTGGTTTTGGTGCCTCCGTAGCTCCCACTCAGTCTCACTGCGCTTCTTTCTTTTCTTCCAGTTGTAGATCTCCCACTGGGCCAACTTCCCCATGGTTCTGAGTGGCGGTTGTTTACTTCATAGTTGATAGTTTCAATGATGCTGTGAGAGAGCAGCACACACAGGTCCGCTCCCTACGCCGCCATCTTGGTTCCCCCACTCATCTATTGATGGGCACTTGGGTTGCTTCTATATCTTAGCTATTGTAAATAACATTGCCATGAAATAGGAGTGCATATATCTTTTCACATAAGTGTTGAGAGTTTTTCAAATATATACCCAGAAGTGGAGTCACTGGGACATAAGGCAGTTTCATATTTACTTTTTTGAGGACACTCCATACTGTTTTCCACAGTTGCTGCACCAACCTACATTCCCGCCAACATTGCAAGAGGGTTCCCTTTTCTCCACATCCTCACCAATATTTGTTGTTTGCTGATTTACTGATGATAGCCATTCTGATAGGTGTGAAGTGGTATCCCATTGTGGTTTTAATTTGCATTTCCCTGATGATCAGTGCATTGAGCATTTTTTCATATGTCTGTCTAAAAAGGACATACAGATCCATTTTTAACTGGATTGTTGTTGGGTTTTTTTTGGTGTTGAGTTTTATGAGTTCTTTGTAAATTTTGAATATTAACCCTTTATGGTATGTATCATTGGCAAATATCTTTTTCCATTTAGTAGATTGTCTTTTCATTTTGTTAATCGTTTTCTTTGCTGTGTAAAAACTTCTTAGTTTGATGTAGTCCCATTTGTTTTTTTTCTTTTGTTTCCTTTGTCTGAGAAGATATATCAGAAAAAGTATTACGAAGAGAAATGTCAGAGTGTTTACTGCCTATTTTTTCTTCTAGGAGCTTGATGGTTTTGAATCTTACATTTAAATTTAAGTCTCTCATCCATTTTGAGTTTATTCTTGTATATGGTGTAAGAAGGTGGTCTATTTTCATTTTTTGCTTGTATCTGTCCAATGATACCAGTACCATTTATTGAATAGATTGCCTTTACCCCATTGTATATATATTTTTTATAAATATGTTTATTGATTTTAGAGAGAGAGAAAGGGAAAGGGAGGGGGAGAGAGAGAGAGACAAAGGGAGGGAGGGAGGGAGGAAGGAAAGGAGGGAGGGAGAGAATCATTGATTGGCTGCCTCTTACAAGTCCCTTACTGGGGATTGAGCCCATACCCCAGGCATGTGCCCTGAATGGGAATCAAACCAGTGACCTTTCGGTCCATGGGATGACCCTCAACCAACTGAGCCACACTGGTCAGGACCCCATTGTATATTCTTGTCTCCTTTGTAATATATTAACCATATAGGAGTAGGTTTATTTATGGACTCTCTCTTTTGTTCCACTGTCTGTTTTTATACCAGTACCATGCTGTTTTGATTACTATAGTCTTGTAATATAGTTTGATGTCAAGTAGCATGATAACTCCAACTTTGTTCTCCTTTCTCAAGATTGCTGTGGCTATTTCAGGGCTTTTTGTGGTTTCATATAAATTTTTGGATTATTTATTCTAGTTCTGTGAAAAATGCCATTGTTATTTTGATAGGGATTGCACAGAATTTATAGATTACTTTGGGTAGTGTGAACATTTTAACAATGTTAATTCTTCCTACCCTAGAGAGCCACTATATGTTTCCATTTATTTGTATCTTCTTCAATGTCTTATAATTTTCCAAGGACAGGTCTTTTACTTTCTTGGTTAAATTTACTCCTAAGTATTTTTTTATGCAATTGTAAATGGGATTGTTTTCTTAATTTCTCTTTCTAATAGTTCATTATTGGACACACACATCCCTCTTTTATAAAACTGATACCTCTTATTTTATTTTTTATTACAGTTTGCATTCAACACTTTGTATTAGCTTCAGGTATATAGCACAGCACATAAACATTCATATAGGTTACAAAGTGTTCTTTCTGATAATTCAAGTGCCTACCTGCACTATAAATATTAATTATATTCCCTATGCTTTACCTTATATCCACATACTTATTTTGTAACTACCAATTAGCACTTCTTAATCCCAATACCTTTTTTTAGCCCGCACCCAACACCCCTTCTCTCTGGTCCCCATCAGTTTGTTCTCTGCATCTATAAGTCTGTTTCTAGTTTGTTCGTTTATGTTGTTCTTTAGAGTCTACATGTAAGTGATATCATATGGTATTTGTCTTTATCTAGCTTATTTCACTTAGCATAATGCTATCTAAGTCTATCCATGCTGTCACAAATGGTAAGACTTCATTCTTTTGTTGTTGTTGTTAATCCTCACCTGAGGATATTTTTACAGCTAATATTCCATTTTATATATGTACTACAGCTGCTTTACCCACTTGTCTATGATGGGTACTTGAGTTGCTTCCATATCTTGGCTATTATAAGTAACTAGAGGCCCGGTGCATGAAATTTGTGCATGGGTAGGGTCCGTAGGCCTGGCCAGCGATCACGGCCAATAGGGGCCTTCCGGCTGCCAGCCAGGGCCTTCCTTCCCTGGCTGCTGGCTGCCAGCTGGGGCCTTCCTTCTTTCCATGCCGCCCCTTGGTGGTCAGCACACATCATAGTGAGCGATCAAACTCCCAGTCTTGTGGTTGAACTCCCAAGGGGACACTTTGCATATTAGCCTTTTATATATAGATGCTTCAATGCATGTTGGTGTGCATATATTCTTTCAAATTAGTGTTTTGGGTTTCTTCAGATTAATACCCAGAAGTGGAATTGCTGGATCGTTAGGCAGTTCCATTTTTAATTTTTTTAGAAACCTCCACACTGTTTATCATAGTGGCTGCACCAATCTGCATTCCCACCAACAGTGCACAAGGGTTCCCTTTTCTCCACATCCTCACCAACACTTGTTTGTTGATTTAATTATGATCATTTTTCTGACAGGCATAAGGATAACTCACTGTGATTTTGATTTGCATTTCTCTGATGATTAGTGAGGTTGAGCATATTTTTATAGGTCTACTGGCCATCTGTATGTCCTCTTTTGAGAGATGTGTGTTCGAGTCTTCTGCCCATTTTTTTTAACTGGGCTAAAATGGGTACCTTTTAAACTTTTTGTAATCACAAAATCATCTCCTCAGGGATTTGATGTATTTTAATATGGACTTAAAAAGTTTCCTTTTCTTACTCACCAGACTTGAGGGCAAGAGTGGAAAGACATGGTATCTTATCAGAGAAGGAATGATTTGGGAAGAAATGTCAACATTATTATGCTACACTTGAGTATACATGCGTACCTATCTCTTCATATTTATTAATCCACGTAATCTTTAGACCATCTCTATGAGGTAGGAAAATGAGAAGTATAGAACCAAGACAAGGGAAGTTTCATAACTGAAGACTAAACTCAACTTGCATTATTCTGGGGGTAAAGAACATTCCCAAAGATAATTCTTCCCAGAACTAGAGAATCCCCATTGGATTTTATGTTGTTCCAGCTCCAGAGTGAGCAGACATCTCAGTTTGGTGCCAAGTTGGTTAACTATTGAGTGGTTTCCTAAAAGAATACTCCTGAGACAGTTATAGGAAGACCAGGTGTTGATCACCACCATAACTTTGTGGTTACATTCCGGGAGGAGCAGCAATCTTTGGGCTCTTCCAGATGGCACCTAGACCATAGGTGGGAGTGTGGTAGGGCTGGGGACAGAAAGTAGGAGGGGAATGACAAGAGGTGGCAAGATTGAGTGGAAAGTAGTGAAACAGGAAGTCATTGTAGAACCCTTTTCCATCCCTTTCAATTCTTTTTTTTTTTAAATATATTTTTATTGATTTCAGAAAGGAAGGGAGAGTGAGAAAGGGATAGAAACATCAATGATAAAAGAGAATCATTGATCGGCTGCCTCCTGCAAGTCCCACACTGGGGATGGAGCCCGCAACCTGGGCATGTGCCCTGACCGGGATCGAACCTGTGACCTTCTGGTTCATAGGTCGATGCTCAACCACTGAGTCACGCTGGTGGGGCCCTTTCAATTCTTATCCTTAAATAGCATTTGCAGTGTTGGTAGTTGAAGATTCACCAAAAAGAAGGGAAATGGAGGCAAGGGAGATAAGTGCTCCACAATGGTTGAGGCCTGGAGATATGTCTACAGAGGTCCCCTTTCACCCCATTTTTCCAAGATGCAGGCCTTCCACCCACACAAAAACATTTTTTTCTCATATTTAAGTTATCTTCCAACTTTCCCAAAATCCCCTTTTAACCCCACATCTCACACCAGCCACTGCCCATTTTTCTGTTCCACTTCATAGAAAAACCTCTTGAAAGAGCTGTCTGCTTGTACTCTTTTCTTCCTCATTTCCTATTTACTCTTCAGTCCCCGTAACTCAGCTTCTGCCCTATTTTCCTACTGTATCTGCTCTTGTCAAGTCACATTAGGCCTCTGTGTGGTCAAATCCAATGATCTTTGTTTAGCCTTCATCTTTCTAGACAGTTTCTAACTAATCCCTCCTGTTTAAAACAGTCCCCTCACATGGCATCCTTGATACTACACCTCCTGGTTTCCCTACCTCTGGCAGCTCCGTTAGAGTGTCTGTTGCTGTCTCCTCCTCTACCCAACTTCTAAATATGGAGCTCCTTATATTCTGCTCTTCTCTCTGCTCCTACTTCTCTTTTATATTTACTCTTCTCCCTGAGAGATCTCGTCTACTCCCTTGGCTGTCAATACCACCTATGTGCTGTTGACGCCCACATTTATATTTTTCGTTCAAAACCTTCCTTCTAGCCTCTTCACTCAGATGCTTCCTGAACATCTTATCCCAAATCTGGCCACAGCCTTGCCCCTGACGAAATCACTTCCTCCTTCCGGCAGTCTTCTCTATCTTAAATGCCATCACTCTCAGTGTTATATGAAAGGAGAGAAGGTTAGCACCCTTGACAAAGACGGAAGAGGCGCCTGAACGATGTGGTTTATTGAGCTTCGACCTATAAACCAGGAGGTCAGGGTTCAATTCCAGGTAAGGCACATGCCCAAGTTGCAGGCTCAATCCCTGGTGATGAGCATTCAGGAAGCAGCCAATTGATGATTTTCTCTCATCATTGATGTTTCTATCTCTCTCTCTCCCTCCTCCTTCCTCTCTCTGAAGTCAATAAAAATATATTTTTAAAAAGATGGAAGAGGCTTTAGAACCTAACAACATGCATATGGTTAAGGCATTGCCACCTACTTAAATGCCATCACTCTCCACGCAGGTAGTGCAGTCAGAAACCTAGCAAACATTTTGACTTTTACATCTTCCTCACCCCATTCTATATCCAGCAAGACCTTTGGATCTAACTCAAAAAAACACAGAAGCCATGCCTTTATCCATCCCTACTACCAACTTTCTTAGCCAAACCACTATCATCTCTTACCTGTAATAGCCTTACTGGTTTCTCTACTTCTATTTTTCCCCATCCCTAAACTTTAGTCTCTAATCATCAGCTAGAGTAATCTTTTAAAAATACAAAATGGATCATGTCCCTCTCCCGTGAAAAGCCTTTAAAGTTTACCTTTACTAGTGTCAACAAGGCCCTGCATGATCTGTCCCTGCTCACTCTTCGATCTCATTTCACTGTGTTTTGTCTTGACTCAACATCCTTGAGCCACATGGTCATGATGTTTCCTAGAACACATATAATTCTTTCCCACCTAAGAGCCTCACTAGATCGCTGTTCTCCTTTTCCCCCATGCCATCTCCCACTGTCCATCTCACCTTAATTGCCATCTCCTTAGAGACACTAACTAAAAAACAGTACCCCTGCAATTCTATCTAGCACCATAGACCACTATATATTTCCTTTTATCACTTATATTCTCTAATTATTATGTTTGCTTTCTTTTAGTTTTTATTTAAGATTTTTAAAAATTGATTTTTAGAGAGAAAGGAAGGGAGATAGAGAAACATTGATGGGCTGTACACTGACTGGGAATCAAACTGGCAACCTTTCAGTGCACAGTCCTACAGCCAACCAACTGAGCCACCCGGCCAGGGCTTGTTTTCTTAATTAACTTTCCTAACCACATCTTATCTACCTTACCCAATTAGAATATGATCTTCCTTATTTTCAAAACAGGCACTCAATATATTATCTAATGAGTAAATGAATGATTACCTTTAATATAGTCGTCATGAAGACTGAGCAGCCCATCAGCACAAAAATCATAAGGCCTGTCACTCTCTGTTCTCGGATGCCCAAGAACTTGGGCTGTTCTCCAGGAGCGGAGCATTCAGATTCCAGTTTGAGGCTGTTCACATGTGTGATGGACAGGACAGTTGCAGCCACAAACCAGGGCAGGCCCATGATGGAGCAGACACCCAACATGATGGCCACCATTAGCAGGTCCAGGTGGTAACCACAGCCTTTCTGTAGGGAAACAGAATCTCCATCACCATCAGTCGGGCATAGAACAGTGAGCTAAGAGTATTCCAGCCCCTTCTGCTTTGGAGGGAACAGAGGAAAAAAAGGAAACTTTAGCTTGTCCAAAGCATGCTAATATCCATTCTTTATGCAAGTGCTCTCACACACTCAAATATTCTTTTCTTGGAAGAGTAACCAGAGATCAAGCCACATCTTGACCATTCTAGATGGTAGACATTATAGGGGTTGAAGATAAATGTCCTTATTGGGTTCCAGATCCTTGCTAAATTTGCGTTGCCTACTCTAAGTAAGGAAAGTACAGAGATGAACACATTAAGCCTCTCACTAATACATACATTGGAACTTACCCTACCTCTGTAGGATCCTTGAACTTAAGGTTCAGTCTAGAAACACCAGTAATGGACAGCAATGAGAGAATACCTGCCTCTAGGAAACAGTGGACCAAGTCCTGACCTGAACTTCAGGAAGATAAGCCTGACCCAGAGCATGTGGCTAAATAAGGACCACTAGGAACTCTGCCAGCCCAGCTTCCCCATAGGTTTGAAAAGAGAGTAGTGGAGCCCAAGCTTCTTTTGTATCATACCATTTGGCTCCACTCTAGGGATGGTAAACCCCTAGAAACCTCTTATGAGATCCTTCCATGACTTCTTTTACCCAGGCTCTACAGTCCTGGTCTATATAGTTTACCCTAAATTTTTTTAAAAAATGTAATAGGATGCCATTAATCCTTCTAGGTCAGAATTTCTTGTTACCTTGAGCTTGTGTTCCTTCCTGTTAATGATAACAGCTGTGATCTGCTGGTCCATGAATATTAAGATAGTGCAGAGTAGAGCTGGGATAATTGCAGCTATCACAGTCCACCAGGGATTGGGGCCAATGGGACTAATAATCCACCCTCGATCATCCCTTGTTGGCTAAAGGAAAAAACAAGGTTTTATTTTTATATTTTAAGTTAACTATAATCATTAGGGCAAAACAGGTCAAACTGAATCACAATATCTACAACTCTTATTCCTGAATAAGAATCCTTTTAAAAAATAATAATAATAAGGCATTAATATAGAAACTCTTTTTTTTTTTTAGTATAAGCTCTATATACTTGAAAGACAGATTTTTACACATTTCCTTTACCCAGTTCTCTTTACCTACATGCATATATGCTTCCTTATCTTCAGTTACACTCAAGGCATTCTATGTGATTCTATTTAAAGCCAGCCTATCCAATTCTGCATCTGATTCCCTGGCCTCATACTTAAGAACTTCTAACTTTCGTTTTGCCACACTCTTGGTTCCTCATTTTTTCCTTTCTACCAAAGCACTCCACTCAGACATAATTATTTTATAACTAGAGGCCCGATGCACAAAATTCGTGCATGGGTAAGGTCCCTAGGCCTGGCCAGTGACAGGGCCGATCTGTGGGGCGACCAGCGGGATGACTGGGCTCCCGCTGGCACTCGCCTTGGCCAACCTAGTGCAGGACACTTGCCGGCCCTGCCCCCTGCCGCTGCCGCCAGTCCCCCTCCCTCTGCGGGGGCGACCAGCAGGGCAACCATGGAGTGGGGGCCCCCACTGGCACCTGCCTTGGCTGGCCTGGGGCCTGCAGGCTGGGGGAAGCTCCTGTGTTAAGCGTCTTCCCCCTGATGGTCAGTGCGCATCATAGCAACCGGTCATTCCACCAGTCGTTTGGCTGTTCAATTTGCATATTGGGCTTTTATTATATAGGAGGATGTCTAATACTTAAAGAAAACTCTCATCTGCTCCTCATGCATACTCCAGAAACTGCCCCATCATTGTGTTCTACTCTGCAATATTGTAGTGTACAGCAACTCTTTAGGAAATCTATGACCTTGATCAGAGTCGATCCTCAATTATCAACTTCTTATGGAATACTCAATAGTTCCTCACTTCCTTCTCCTACTCTCCAAACCCCTATGTATAGAGAAAACAAATTTATCTCAACATTAACCCAAGTAAAATATAATTAACAAAAAAATTTTTTGTCCAGTATAATTTAATAATTTCTAACAATAAATATAAATAACTTTGACTCTCTTCCTCCTGAAGCCATATAATGTATGTCTACAGGACAAATAAAGGCAAAGTAGAGCCAGTTGCACAGAATCTCATGGACTTAGCTTGGAATGGTTTAAGGGCCTTCTCCCATCAGCATTGAAACAGGAGCCCAGGCACTATAAACTTGAGAGAGGAACCTAATGAGGAGACAGAAGGAAGCTAGGTAGTCAAGAATTGGGATCATGGTGGTGAGGAGGAAGTAGAACCAGGAACCCAGGTAGGTGGAGTCACTAAGGCACCCCAACTGGGCAGGGAAGGAAGGGTGCACTTGGGAGACATGAGCTTTAAAATGTATGAATGTTGCTAAGATAGGCAGCTTGCAGATAACCAATCACAAGACAATGAGGCCTATAACCAATCCCAAGGATATTATCAAGGCAGAATTATTTGAAAGGACCAATCAGGAGCTAGCAAGACTGTAAACTGTATCCACCCCATAAATTAAAAAGCGCTTGCTTCTTTCTCTCTTCTCCCTGGTGTGCTGGGTCCCAGGGGGATGCTTCCCTGTGCCCACGTGGCTTATGGCCATGTGGGGCTCTACACATGGATTAATATACTTTAACACCTGGCTGTAATATGTAAAGGAAGTTCTGGACACTGGTCTGCTCCTGGAACCCTAGCTGTACCTTTTCCAGGACTGGCTTCTCTCTATAAACTTTGTTTCCGTTAACCGTTTTAGTCTGCGAATCCATTCTTTGGTTTTATGAGACAACTAACTCAGACTCAAACACCCTACAATTTGGTTTCACTAAGACTGCTGAATCTGGGTACTTGTTTGACCCTTCTAATGCCCCTGTAAATCCATACTGTTCATAAATCTTATTTGGGTGTTCATGGCATACCTAAACTCTCCTAGAACCTCAATCTGCCTCGCCCTTCCAAAGTACTCTGAGAAAGAAAAGTTCACCTTGTTTGGCTCAGCAGTAATCATATATAATAAAGAGGTAATATGCAAATTGATCATCACACCCTCGCAAAGATGGTGGCGCCCGCAGTGGGAGCAGGGCAGGCTGCTCCATGCCTGCATCCCCCACTGACTGAGGCTCAGGCAAGGCTTGGATAGTGGCTGCCCAGCCACGCAGTTCCAGCCCAAGGCTCAGGCAACCAGGGCCAGCCAAGGCTTGTGCTGCCAGCAGTGGCAGCAGCAGAGGTGTGATGGGGATGTCACCTTCCCCTGTTCAGCGGGTTGCTCCCATCCCTGAAGGCTCCCAGACTGTGAGAGGGGGCAGGCCAGGCTGAGGGACACCCCCCTCCAGTGCATGAAATTTCATGCACCAGGCCTCTAGTCCTATATAATAAAAGGCTAATATGCAAATAGACCGAAAGGTAGAACAACTGGAACAACCAAACAACTGGTCACTATGATGTGCGCTGACCACCAGGGGGCGTGTGTGGAACATGGCAGGTATTGGCAGCAGCAGGATGGTGGAGCAGATGAGCGGGAATGCCAGACCAAGGCAGAGCGCTGGTCGCTGTCATCAGGACTACTCTCTGGTGGTTCCTGAAAATTCTTTGCTCCCCCTCGCCATGGTCTCACCTGGCACTCGCACCCACTGCCAGCGCTGGCCTCACTTGCACCCGCAGCCAGCACTGGAGCCACCGCTCGCACCTACTGCCAGTTCCTGGCACTGGTCCCGATCACTCAGCACCATCAGTGGGTGCAAGTGGTGGCTGCCGGCCCGAATCGCCCCTAAGGTCTTCTCCACCTCCCCACCTCCCTGCTCCTGAGGGGCGATCAGGGCAGCAGCTGCTGCACACACCCGCTGCTGGCACTGGCCCCAATCGCTCTGCGCCAACAGTGGGTTCGAACAGGGCGGCGCTGTCAGCAGGTGGGAGCGGAGGCAGCAGGAGCAGGGCTGCCGGCAGATAGGAGACCAGGGGCCACGGCAGGAGGGCCTAGGTGGGGGCACGGAGGATGGACCGAGACCTGCCCCTGTGCCTACCACAGCCTTGCAGCCCACAGTTCCTTTCAAGGTTCATGAATTCGTGCACTGGGCCCCTAGTGGAGTATAAAGGCCCAGGATACAAACTGGCCCAGAATTGACCCAAACTCAACAAAGCCAAGACTGTTATATCTAAGTATTTGGTTCCATATTTGGTCATGACTCTAGGATTCAAAGACTCTTCAATGATGTCACCAAGTCCCAAATTATAAATGGGTTAGATTATAAAAGTTTACAAAATCTTTTAGTCTCCTTAATAATAATGTTCTAAGTGGTAATTAAATTGTCAGGCCAACATAAAAACTTATTAAACTCTGACTGACATTAAGCCATTAGTAATAGTACTAACCTACAGATTGGGTCTTGGGGGCTATGTGGAGTAATAGGAAAGGGAAAAAGAAAGAATATTTCCTCTCTGGTTCCTGAAAGCAAGGCCTGCCAATGAACATTTTCTTTGATATTCTTCCATTTCCCTTTCTCATCTTTCTTCCATCTCCCAGAGACCTTCTTCCCAGATGTCCCAGGAATTCAGTGCCTTCTGACTATATTAAGCCTACCCATCAGGGAACCATTTCAAGGACTATTTAATGCTCCCAAATTACTTATTTTTATGCAAAATTCATTCCTCCTGCAGAGTTGACCTGAGCTAGGTAAGAGGGAGAGGTAACTGAAAAAGTGAGAATGACATATTATTGGAAGTATTACAGTTTTAAAGAGGGTGTTTTTTAATCCATAAATTTCTAACTAGTGGCATTTCAGCAAATTTACCAAAATACAATACAAAAATTTCAGGCCTATTTTAGGCAGAGAAAGGGGAGACAAAGGTCATTATAAGTCAAAGAATTCCTTTATTCCTATCTTCCTTTTCCTCCCCATCCTCTCATTATATAATTCTTCTCCAGTCACTGAGTATAGCCAGGTTTTTTTTCTCCTCTCCACCTTGTGGGGATCTATGGAGCTGAGTTCAGCTTTTCCATCTTCTCTATTTACTTAGTCAGTGTCCCCAAACAGAATTAGATTTGAAGTCCCACATATTGATCATTTACTTTACTTTTTATACAGGTGTTTGGGAAAATACTGTAGATTATAGAGAGTTATGCAAACAATGAAATAGGGTTGAAGACATGTCATGGTTACTCTGGCAGAAGCCCTAGGCTGTGGATGAGGCACCTTCGCTAGCTCACCTCCTCACCTGGCAAGATCCGTTAGGGTAGGACTAAGTCCTACATTTACCTTTCTCACCCTTCCCAGTGGCCTCATACAGTTGGTGCTCAATGAAAGTGCCATTAACCAGACTTGTGCCAGAGACCCACATTTCCACACTAACTGGTATGCATTAATGTAAATGTGCACATTCTAGTGATTTAAACCTTAACATTCAAAACAGTTAAGTGGCAGACTTCTGGTCAAGATGGCAGCATAGGGAAATGTGGTACTTGCAACCTCCCACAACCACATCCAAATTACAACTAAACTATAGAACAACCATCATTCAGACCACCTGAAATCTAGCTGAATGGAAGTCCTAAAACTAGGGATTTAAAGAAGGCACATCGAAACCGGTAGGAAGGGCAGAGATGATGAGTGGGCTAATACAACACCCACGTGTGGAAAATGAACATCAGAAAGGACATCTTGGTTGTGGAGGAACACCCTGAGGAGTGAGGGGTTCCAGCCTCACACCAGGCCCCCAGTGTGAGGGTTCTGGAGCTGAGAAATTCCCATAATATCTGGCTGTAAAAAACAGCAGGAATTGAGTTGAGTGAGATGAAGGGCTGCTGGAGTCCCAGGCAGTTCCTCTTAAAGGGCCTGTGCACACACTTACTCTGACTCACTCTTCTGAACTCCAGCACTGGGATAGCAGCTCAAAAGGCACCAGGGACATTAGGGAAGGAACTGAGTGTCTGCCATCAGGCTGAGAATTGGGGGCACAACTTTCTCTCAGACAAAAGTGCTGGCAAAGGCCATTGTTCCTTTGATGAGCCCTCCCTCAACACAGCCAGCAAGCAAGCACCATATTTGAGACTCTGTCAACCTGGCTATCACTGTTTGCCCTGCCATGGCAATTCCTTGCGACCCCACCCCACCAAACTTTTAGGCACACCCAAGCTGTTTCCAGTGCCTTTCCATATGAATGACATGTCTTCGCTTGTGCTTCAGACTTTCCCAAAATATCTCAAACAAATAGGATTTGGCCTCAGTATGCCCCATACCTCTCCCTAAGTGGCCCCAGGCCCCAGGCCACCATGGTTCACAGCTTGGCCTCTCTTGGGCTGTGGTTCTCAGCTTGGCCTCTCCTGGGCACCTCCAAGCCCAGTACAAGTAGCATCCAGTTGCAGATTGCTTGGTAGCTAAAGCCAGGTGACCCTGGACAGAACACAGGCAGGGGCTGACCTTGGCCTGCATCTTCCGGTAGGCCCCAAAGCTAGCCCCTGGTAGACATCTTCAGACCAGGTCAAAATACCACTCAACCAGCTTCACAGGGGCAAACTCAGTGGGCACCAGAGCCCCACTAAGTCCTGCTCTGTGAGGTGGGCCCCTGCACAGCTGATCCTCCACAATAATTGGTGGGCACAGCCAGTCCTTGCAACAGATTGGCGTGGGGGTAAATCCCTCCCATTGATATGCCAACTGTAATCAAGGCTCAACTACAACAGGAGGATGTACACAGCCCACATTGGCGGGGGGGTGGCGGGTGGAACGCAACTGGAGTGCTCAGCTTGGGTGATCAGGTAGGCTGTGTCACTAAACTGTACAGGACACCTACTATATTAGGCCACTCTACCAAGGCTGGGAGACAGAGAAGCTCTACCTAATACATAGCAACATACACATGGAGGCTGCCAAAATGAGGAGACAAAGAACACATCCCAAATGAAAGAACAGAACAAAACTCCAGAAAAAGAACTAAACAAAACAGTGACAAGCAATCTACTAGATGCAGTTCAATATACTAGTTATAAGGATGCCCAATGAACTTAGGGAAGGAGTAGCTGAACTTAGAGAGAACATCAACAGTATTAAAAAAGACATGAAAACCATAAAAAAGAACGAGAAATGAAGGATACACTAACGGAAATGCAGAATATTACAGGGAATCAACAGTAGAGTAGATGAAGCTGAAAATCAAATCAGCAATTTGGAATATAAGGGAGCAAAAAAACAACAACAACACATACACAAAAACACCCAATCAGAAGAGCAAAAAGAAAAAAGAATTTTAAAAAATGAAGATAGTGTAAGCAGCCTTTGGAAAACCTTCAAGCATTCCAATATTCACACCATGAATGTACCAGAAAGAGAAGAAAGCAAAAAATGGAAAACCTATTTGAAAAAATAATGACAGAAAACTACCCTAACCCAGTGAAGGAAATAGACATATAAGTCCAGGAAGTACAAAAAGTTCCAAACAAGATGAACCCAAAAAGGCCACACCAAGACACATCATAATTAAAATGCAAAACGTTAAAGACAAAGAGAAAATCTTAAAACCAGCAAGAGGAAAGCAGTTAGTTACCTACAAGGTAGCTCCCATAAGACTGTCAGCTGATTTCTCAACAGAAACTTTGCAAGCCAGAAGGGATTGGCAATAAATATTCAAAGTGATGAAAAACAAGGACCTACAACAAGATTACTCTATCCTGCAAAGTTATCATTTAGAATCAAAGAACATATAAAGAACTTTCCCACCCAGTCACTGTGGCTCAGTTGGTTGAGCACATTCCCATGAAGCAGGAGATCACAGTTCGATTCCAGTCAGGGCACATGCCCAGGTTGTGGGCTCGATTCCTAATAGGGGTCGTGCAGGAGGTAGCCAATTAATGTTTATTTCTCATCAATGTTTCTATCTCTCTATCTCTCTCCCTTCCTCTCTCTGAAATCAATAAAACCATATTTTTTTAAAAAAATTTTTTAAAAGAACTTCCCAGACAAAGAAAAGCTAAAGGACTTCATCACCAGCAAACCAGTATTACATGAAATGTTAAAGGGTCTTCTTTAAGACAAAAAAAAGGAAAAAAAGATAAAAAACATGAACAATAAAATGGCAATAAATGCATATCTATTAACAAATGAATCTAAAAAAAAAATGAAGAAGCAGAACAGAAACAGACTCATAGATACAGAGAACATTTTGATGGCTGCCAGATGGGAGAGGAGTTGGGAGGATGGGTGAAAAAGATGAAGGGATTAAAAAGTACAAATTGGTTATTACAGCATAGTCATGGGGATGTAAAGTACAGCATAGAGAATATAGTTAATATTCTAATAACTATGATGTCAGATGGGTACTAGATTTATCGGGATGATCACTTAGTAAGTTATATAATGTCTAATCACTGGGATGTATACCTAAAACTAATATAATATTGTATGTCAACTATAATAAAAAATGAACAAAACAAACTGGTGTACAAAATAGATCCAGAAGCATGGAAGCATGGAACAGACTGACGAATCTTAGAGGAAAGGCGGGGGGGGGGGGGGGGGGGGGGGGGGGGAGGGGGGCGGGGGGGGAAGAGATTAACCAAAGAACTTATATGCATATAAGCATAACACTTAAACACAGACAATAGTGCCATAGGCCTGGCGGTGTGGAGGGTAGAGGGAGTCAATGGGGGGGAAAGGGGAACATCTGAAATACTTTCAACAATAAAGGTAAATTTTAAAATAAATTAATTTAAAAATAAAACAGTTGAGTTGCATTAATGATAATAAAAAAATACTTTTTGTTCATTAAATGAACTGAGGCTTGCTCCTTTCTGACTTGAACTTAGCCAAGCCTGACGAGCTCGCTTTTCTGAAAGTAAGGCATAAAGAGCATGGTTCATAGAGGACTGAAAAACTCAGGAGTTGGAGTATGGAAAGAGGCCTTTGAAATTAACTCCAAAGCAGATCCTATGAAATTACATGAGGCACCAAGTACCCTGAGATCTGTTTACCTTGAACACACTTGGAACTTGAAGTTTTGGTGATGGGACTCCAATCAAAAAATCAATAATCACCATTGTGAAGATTGTGAGGAAAACGGCAAAGTCACTCACCATGGAGCGGACCTGGCATGCAAAAGAATTAGAAAAGTGTTTTAGTAGGTTGAATGCAGTAGAAAAGAATTTAATATTGTAAAAGTTTTAAAAATCCTGAGGAGAATGCTTTAATTTTATACTTGAATTAATACAAGCATATTTAAATAACAGGAATATGTTAATATGCCCAAGTTAATTCCTCCACCAAAACCCCGAAATGGTTGCTCATTTCGCTGAGTTAAAAACCCAAAAGGCCCTCTTGGCCTATGAGGCCTCCACTCACTGGCATCATTCCCTCTCTGAACCCAGCTCCTAATGCTCTCTGCTTGCTTACTCTGCTCCAGCACACAGACCTCCCTGCTGTTTCTTAAACATGCCAGACTCACTCCCACCTGAGTCTTTGAACTTACTCATCCTTCTATCTCGAATGTTTTTTCTCCAGTAATCTCTTGGGTCGCTCCCTTACCTCCTTTATGTTCACCCAACTACAACCTTCATGAGATCTTCTTTGATGACCCTACTTAAAATTGGTTGCCACCTGCCTCCTCAGCTCCTCCTATACTCCTTTCCTGCTTTATTTTTCTCCATAGCATTTATCACCGTTTTTTCCTAAGAGGACTAACCCACTTTACAGTTTAGTGTAGCTTTAATAAATACAATGTGCCTGAAATGCTCAGTGCCTGTCTTAAGCTAAACTTCCAACAGAAATAGAGCAAAATATATCTCAGCCATGTTTAACATCACTACTACCTGAACCTGACTTTGCTTTCCTTTGAAACCTGAGTTTTCCAGCTTCCCCTCCCTGGTTTTGTTAGTTCTCCTCTGAATGTTACATAAATTCTCTGAACATGTAGCTGTCCCCACCATGAAGCCCATCTTGACCATCCTGGGGCCCAGTGACTCTTCTCTCCTCTGAACTCCTATGGCACTTACATCCAACTCTTTACTACTGTCTCATATGACCTGGTTGTTTCATATGTTTCCACTTCCTATCCAATCTTTTGCATCCCCTACAGCACTTAACCACACCTGAGCTGGTAGTCAGTACATAACTGCCATTTGTTCACTATTTGTCCAGACTGGAAACAATGACTCAGAGCATATCTAGTATGTATCGCCTTAATTACTGTGTAGATCCACTGAAGTCTAAGAATGTTTTAGTGATGTATGTGTGTACAGTAAATATCCAATCAACTGACCCCTTTCCCTATTCATACATCCTGCTCTGCAAACATGCCTGACTGAAACCTCACAGAAAAAACACCAATTCCTCCTGATTCAAGCTCCTTTTCAAAGCAATAGCCCCTTCAGCCACTCTAAACTTGGCCTATAATTCTGTCCTACCATAACTGGGCATGACAAACAGTGTCAGCTGCATCAGGGAGAGCTTGTTGAGGCTTCAAACAGTCAGGCAAACCAAGTCAGGAGCGTTCTCACTGCTGGAGTCAATTTAACAAGTGATTTCACAAGCTATTACAAGAGCCATTCCTGAGAGGAGACTTTGGGACTCCCTACCTAATCCAAAGCAATCATCCCAATTAATTACATTAAGTAGCCAGCCCTATTTATTTCTATTGCATTCTAGAAATAAAACTTAATAGCATTCCAGAAATGAGACTTAGTAGCTGTTAGAGAACACTACTCCACCTTAAACTCACCTGTGCTTTTAAATCAAAAATCTTTTACATATATTAACTCCTCATTCCACACCACACATTTATGAAAGGGGCTGTTGGTCATTAGAAGAAGAGATGCTGCAGTGTGGCTCATCAGGACATTTAGAACTCTCCATCTGCCACTCTACTCAGCAAGCAGCATGGAGGCTGAGATGAGGCTGTTATATTAGAACTAGAGGCCTGGTGCATGACATTTGTGCACTGGGAGGGGTGGGGGTGTCCCTCCGTCCAGCCTGCACCCTCTCACAGTCTGGGACCCCTCGGTGGATGTCTGCCTGCTGGCTTAGGCCCGCTCCCCATGGAGCCAGCCGTGAGACCGGCTCAGGGCTTCTGGCTGAGTGGGGGGAGCACACTGACCACCAGGAGGTAGCTCCTGCATTGAGCGTCTGCCCCCTGCTGCTAAGTACATGTCATAGCGACCAGTCATTCCACCATTCTGTCAATTTGCATATTAGCCTTTTATTATATAGGATTCTAACACAAAAGAAATGTATGAACATGCTACTTACTCTGGTTGGGAAATAGCGGCTTGTCTTAAATGTCTTTAAGGTGCTTGAAAGGATGAAGGTGGTGAAGAAGAGAATGCAGGACCAAAACAGCACATCAGGAGTATAGGGTCCATGATGGCCACATGCAGGTCCTGTGAACTCTCCATGCATCTCCTGGCATTCCTGGAGAAACAAACATTCTGGATAATGAAAAGCAGGCCAGAGGGAGAAACTAGAGGCTGCCTTCTGAGTCCACCACTCACTGTGATCCTGCAACTGCTGGGTAGCATATGCTGCCAGCAGCATTAACCTTCATGTAGTTGTGCAGGTTTCACTTGCATAGGCCCCTTCCAGGTAGGGTGACTACTTATGGTCTGAACTAAGACATTTTTAAAATATATATTTTTTTCATTGATTTCAGAGGAAGGGAGAGGGAGAGATAGAAATATCAATGATTAGCGAGAATCATCGACTGGCTGCCTCCTACATGCTCCCTACTGGGGACTGAGCCTGCAACCCAGGCATGTGCCCTGCCCGGAATCAACCCAGGACCTCCTGGTTCATAGGTCAATGCTCAACCACTGAGTCACACTGGCTGGGCCAAACTAAGACACTTTTGAAAATGAAACCAGAACTGTTTCAAGAAAACACAAGGTTCTAAGAGGGCCCTAGCAATTTGTACTATTTTTATTACAGAGGCCTTGCTGATTTGAATGTCCTTCAAGCTCCATAAAACCTGGATCTGCTCCCCAACCCTGCCTGGTTTCATCCCCACATATCTTTAGTGCAGGGTCACTGGATAGGGGGTAGCTATTGCATGTGAGAGAGAAGTAAGAAATAGTATTATTTTATCTTTATGTGCAAGACAATTTTGAAGCGGGGGGAGTCAGTAAGAACAGTTTAAAAGAAGAAAAATATTTTATTTCTGTAAATGTCAGAGCTTGCTAAAGGGCTACCCACTTCTATCCTGAAGACTCCCTTAAACCTGGCAGTCACAATGCTAGGCCATCTGGCAGCTCCCAGACTTACAGTAACAGTCAGGTTAGCCCAGTGGACTTCTGTTGTCACGATGTTTTGGTCCTTCCAATACTGTAGTGTGTGATTGTTTGGATTCTCTGGGACAGTACACCTGCAGCTGGAGGGGGAAAAAGATTCCTGAGGAAAGCAGCCAACTATTCAATAGAATATTTTTAGCCATGACTGGGCTAAAGGCTTTAGTATCAGAGCCTGCTTTGCTTCTCCTTTGCCCACTTCAGATTCCTGAGGTTGGTTCTACTGGATGAGGCCCAACCACACCCTGGTTTTTCAGTCAGTCATTAATAAAGATGGACTCAAATCAGTGTGTGGGTCTTTGATTCTATTGTATTGACAATCAAGCTTAGCATCTGATGCACTCAGAATGAGCCCTAGTGGTTTCTTAGTTTCTATCTCTTAGGCTTGTCCTGTGGAATTCAATCTACATAGCAAGGAGGACTTGATAACCCACTCTGCGCCCAACAGTTTTCTCTAAACCTGGATGATTTGCTCCCTATAACCGTCACATTATTGCTCTAAAATTCAGTCTCCCAGAATCGTGATGTAAGCTCTTCCTAACACTGTGCCATCCCTGGTAATCCACTATCTTGGCCATTCCCTGGCTTCCCAGGTCTCTTCCTCTATCTAAACCAGACCAGACCAGACCTGTCCCACTGACCACCATGCTGCCTCCAAGTCTCAGCATGCTTCATGCCTGAAATGGCTCCCTGTACATTCAACTGACATAGCCATTCCCACCACTTTCATTTCATATAAGCGGGGAGCAGACCTAAGCTGCAGTCAGACATCCTTAGCACTGCTGAGGAGGCAGGAGAGGCTCCCACCACCACTGCTGTACTGGCAGCCATCAGCCTGGCTTGTGGCTGAGCAGAGCTCCCCCATGTGGGAGCGCACTGACCACCAGGGGGCAGCTCCTGCATTGAGCGTCTGCCCCCTGGTGGTCAGTGTGTGTCATAGTGACCAGTCATTCCCAGTCTTTCTGTTGTTAGGGTCAGTTTACATATTACCCTTTTACTATATAGGATAGAGGCCTGGTGCACGGGTGGGGGCCGGCTGGTTTGCCCTGAAGGGTGTTCTAGATCAGGGTGGGGGTCCCGCTTGGGTGCCTGGTCAGCCTGGGTGAGGGGCTGATGGCTGTTTGCAGCTGGTCACACCCCCTTCAGGGTGGGGGTCCCCACTGGGATGCCTGGCCAGTCCATATTGTATGATTTTGCCAAACTGTATGACGTTGTGGAAAAGGCAAAACCATGGAGACAGTGTAAAGATCAGTGGTTGCCAGGGATTGGGGTGGTAGGGTAGGATGAAAAGGCAGAGTACAAAG
Organism: Myotis yumanensis; assembly: GCF_028538775.1. Classification (NCBI taxonomy): domain Eukaryota; kingdom Metazoa; phylum Chordata; class Mammalia; order Chiroptera; family Vespertilionidae; genus Myotis; species Myotis yumanensis. The sequence goes on from NW_027223754.1 coordinate 163,653,352, forward strand.
GATTTTTAGGACAGTGAAACTACTCGGTACAAAGGATTTTTAGGACAGTGAAACTACTCGGTATAAAACTACAATGATGGAATGCTCTTATATATTTGTCAAAACTCACAGAATGTGTAACACCAAGAGTGAACCCTAATGTAAACTATGGACACCGGGTAATAATGATGTATCAATGCAAGTTCATTGATTACAACAAATGTACCACTTTGGTATGGGAAAGTGATAGTGGAGAAAGTTCTGCATATGTGGGAGCAGGAGGGTATATGGGAACTCTCTGTTACTTTCTGCTCATTTTTGCTGTGAACCTAACTAAAACTGCTCTTTAAAAGAAATTATATTTTAAAAAATCAGTTCCACACATATTAACATAAAATCATTTAAAGAGTTGGAAAGGAAGATGGCGGCATAGGTAAACACCGGAGACTGCCGCCATGGACAACCACTTCAAAAATACAACTAAAAGTCGGAGCGGACATCAACCAGAACCACGGGAAGGCTGGCTGAGGAGAGTCTCTTCAACTAGAAGCAAAAACAACAGCATTCCGACGCTCAACGGAGGCGCAGTGTGGAAAATTTAAAGGTACGGCGGTGCGGTGGTGAGGGTGCGCGCGCAAAGCGGGCTGGCGGCTGAGGGCGCGATTGTCGTTTTCAATCAGGAGCGAATCTCAGACTCTGGGCTACAGATCCGGGCGAGTCTCTAGGGACCCAGACTCAAACGGGAGAAGCGGGACTGTCTGGCTACGGCCCCTCCGAGGTTTGCAGCGATTGCTGGGACAGAGAGGCAGAGCCCCTGGGGACGGACTGAGAGCGGCCATAGCTGCTCCCTCCCCCCCCAGCCCTGTTGAGCCCGCCCCGCCCAAACCCTGCGCACAACCATTTGCCGATAGCCTCAGGCAAGGGCTGGACTAGCACCTCCCCTGAGGACTGAAGTTTTCCCACAGCTGATTTCCACCGCCAGTCGGCCGGGTGGTCAAATCCCTCTAGTGTTAACTACAACAATTAAGGCTTCGCTAGAACAAGACTGCGCACAGAGACCACAAGGGGGTGCACCAAGAAAGCATAAAAGATGCGGAGACAAAAAAACATGACAGAAATGGAGGATATGGAGCTAAGAATCGCAATTTTGAGGGCTTGCCATAAATTCGTGCAGAGCCTCACGAAAACTAATGAGACCCTCAATGCTACGATAAAGAAATTAGAAAGTAAGCATACACGGACTGAAATAAAGAATATTATACCCAATAGCAGACCAGAGGAGTGCAAGAATCAAACCAAAGATTCGACAAAAAACACCCAATTGGAAAAGCATAATGAAAAAAGAATCCGAAAGTGTGAAGATAGTGTAAGGAGCCTCTGGGACAGCTTTAAGCGGACTAATATCAGAGTCATTGGAGTGCCAGAAGATGAGAGACAGCAAGATATTGAAAACCTATTTCAAGAAATAATGGCAGAAAACTTCCCCCACCTGGAGAAAGAAATGGACTTACAGGTCCAAGAAGCGCAGAGAACCCCAAACAAAAGGAATCCAAAGAGGACCACACCAAGACACATCATCATTAAAATGCCAAGAGCAAAAGACAAAGAGAAAATCTTAAAAGCAGCAAGAGAAAGAGGCTCAATTACCTACAAGGGAATACCCATACGACTGTCAGCTGATTTCTCAACAGAAACTTTGCAGGCCAGAAGGGAATGGCAAGAAATATTCAAAGTGCTGAATACCAAGAACCTACAACCAAGATTACTTTATCCAGCAAAGCTATCATTCAGAATTGAAGGTCAGATAAAGAGCTTCACAGATAAGGAAAAACTAAAGGAGTTCATCACCGCCAAACCAGTATTATATGAAATGCTGAAAGGTATCCTTTAAGAAGGGGAAGAAGAAGAAAAAGGTAAAGATACAAATTATGAACAACAAATATGCATCTATCAACAAATGAATCTAAGAATCAAGTGAATAAATAACCTGATGTACAGAATGAACTGGTGACTATAATGAATCAGGGACATAGAAAGGGAATGGACTGACTATTCTTGGGGGGGAAAGGGGAATGGGAGATTCGGGAAGAGACTGGACAAAAATCATGCACCCATGGATGAACTCAGTGGGTGGGGAGTGAGGGTGGAGGGTGGGGTGGGAGCTGGAAGGAGGGGAGTTATGGGGGGAAAAAAGAGGAACAAATGTAATAATCTGAACAATAAAGATAAAAAAAAAAAAAAGAGTTGGAAAGTTCTAGCTTCACATCAGCTCCATATGAACCAACAGTAGAATGCAAATAATAAAAATACCATTTGAGCTTTATTAACAAAGAATTACAGTATCCAGACCCAAAGTCTACTCAGTGCAGGGCTGATTACTTTTGTCATGTTGACTTAGATATAAGTCTCATGAGGATAGATCCTTTGTCTATCATATTCGTCGCTTTTTCCAGGGCCTAAAACAGTGCTGGCACATAGTAGATGATCAGCAAATACTTGTTAAATAAATAAATTATAAAAAAGGTCAAAGAATGAACTACTCCACTGCCAATGGGCAATTCAGAGCTCCAATGCCAACTGACAATCCACTAGGCTTCAAAGATTACACTCCCTAATGGTGGTTATTTTGTGATAAAACAATTTTTATAAATTCTAATAAATTTTGTATAAATTTTGATTTTTTAGGTTGATGAACAGATAACTAGAATCTATAAAAGTGTATCTATTGATAGTTAGTAGACACCTCCATGCAGTGCGCTCTATCTACCCAGGCAGTTTCAGGTTGAAATTGTCCACTTCACAACCAGACCCTCCAGATCAGAACTGTACAGCCAGAAGGGATGGAATTTGAGGCACAGAACTAAAGGATGAAAGTCTTTAGTTACAATTTGGAGAATACTATTCCAGAGAAGAAATGTTGTATAGGACCAGACTCTTCTTAAAGGTTGAAAGCACAAATACTGTGTTTCTTTTCTAGCTGAACCAAACTATGTTGAACATGTGAAGAAAACACAGTCTCTTTAGTTGAAATCTAGGTAAGTAAATAATTTCTAGATGCAGTATCTTGATAACATGGTCCCAGGATCTCACAAGTCCCTACAAAAAGTAGTTCTTCCCAACAACTAAACTGAATTATCCCTGCTGCTTTAGCAGCCTATTTTTGTCTCAATGCCTGGAACCAAAAGACATGCTTGGAAAGCATTTCTCAACTCCCATCTGAGTTTCACTCTTAGTCCATCTTCTCTGTCATCAATGTTGACTGTTCTCCTCTAGCAGGAGTCTCCACATCCATATCTGAGCTCTGTTTCCCAAAGGGCCAAGAGAGTTCCATCACAGAAGCTGTAAGCACTGCCTGGCATACTATATCAGTCATTAAACTCAGGCCCTTTACCCAATTTAAAAAAAAAGACTTGCAGAAGCATACTTACTAATACAGGCTAAGGTGGTCCAGCTGGCTGTGCATGTGGATGGGGTAGGTCTCTGCCAGGTGAATCAGCTTTTCTATTGCTTCATAGATGAAAATTATGCAAATTAAGGAGGCAAATGCTTCTTCAGTGAAGCGAGTAATGTAGCAGACAAGGGAACTGGCATCAGTTGCCACAAGAACAATACATAGGAAGGCGGTCCACAGTCCAATACAAGCACGCAAGGAGAGGTATGAAAGAGCATAGTCTCTGAAACAAGACAAAAGTTCATCAAAAAACATGGAGGGATGGCATTCAGAGACAAAGGGTCAGAAACATGGTTAATTCATCTCATTTTATCTGTACCAGTATTGCAATCCAATTTCTCCCGAATTCTGACTGTGTTTCACTTTTAAATGCTGCCTTGGGACAGTTGTGACAAAGATTTGCTTCATGGGTGGTATCTGTTATCGCAAGAACACGGAAAATGGAGAAATGTCCCACACACATTTCTGCCATCACTGCCCAATGTGATTAAGATCTTATTATTGCAGTTAAGACAAAAAATCTGGCCCAGCTGGTGTGGCTCAGTGGTTGAGCATCAACCTGGAGGTCACGGTTCGATTCCCAGTCAGGGCACATGCCCATGTTGTGGGCTCAATCCCCTGTAGGGAGTGTGCAGGAAGCAGCTGATCAATGAGTCTCTCTCATCATTGATGTTTCTCTCTCTCTCTCTCCCTTTCTCTCTGAAATCAATAAAAAGGTATATATATAAAAAAGCTACATAGCTCTTGTTCCATATGCTCCTATTTCTAATACAAAAGTCTATTTAAAAAGCAGTTCTAGCCCTGGCCGGTTTGGCTCAATGGATAGAGCATCGGCCTGCGGACTGAAGGGTCCCAGGTTCGATTCTGGTCAAGGGCACATGCCTGGGTTGCGGGCTCCATCCCCAGTAAGCGGCGTGCAGGAGGCAACCGATCAATGACTCTCTCATCATTGATGATTCTATCTCCCTCTCCCTTCCTCTCTGAAATCAATAAAAAATATATATTTTTTTTAAAAAAAGCAGTTCTAGGAAAAGTAGGGAAATTAGGGCATTGCAATCAGAATATAAAAGGATATATTAGGCCAAATTTAAAACTGACTTGAAATGGAAATGGGAAGAGTCTGAATTAGCGAGGGAAAGTTTTTTTAAAGATAAAGTGAAGGTGTGGCTCAGTCGGTTGGAGCGCTGTCCCATACACCAAAGACTGCCGGTTTGATTCCTGGTCAGCTCACATACCTAGGTTGTAGGTTCAATCCTCACTGGGGGTGCGTACAGGAGGCAACCCATCAATGTTTCTCTCTCCCTCCCCCTCTCTCTAAAATCAGTAAAAACATATCCTCTGGTGAGGATTAAAAAAAAAAAAAGACTAGGAATCTTCTGTTTTAGGTACAGTACTACTTGGAGGCAGGACAATAGACCAAATGATGTTGATTCTTCAGGTTTTTACTGTCAAGAATGATGTTTGCCTACTTATACATATGAGACCCTGGCATTCAAGTCTAACAACCCAATAACACATCCATTAGAGTTTTCAGTAAACCAAATGTCTTACTTGCAGAATTTGAACAAAATCTTTTCAAACACAAGCACTGGCCCAGTGCTTCCCAGGATGGTGAGAGCCTGTCCTGCAAACAAGGAATAGGCAATCCCAGTCATGGAGGCTCCGAACAAGGATTCAATTGCACTCTGAGAGGAAAAAAAAATCATCACTGAGTCCACAGCCCATTGCAATGAGTAATGTGGGCTTATGTACATTCCTGACTTAGTTCTCATGTGCGCCCCAACGAATCATCTGCTTGTATTTCATCTTAGCAAGAGTGATATGTACACACTGTCTAATACTCCTGTAAATGGCATCACTTTGATAATTCAGAAGCCCAAATCCATCTACATATGGTTCCTTAACTAAGTCCTGTTCTGCAGTGACTCACTTCAGTATTTAACAGATTCAGAAAGCACAGTGATACCATTCACACAATGATCTGTCATACAGAGTCATCTAAATCTTATTTTTAAATGACATTAATATATTATTTTCCATCCTTGGGGCAACAGGCAATTCAACTGGGCGATCAGCTACAGAAATTGATATTCAAGCAGAAGTGAGTCTGCTCTAAACTGTGTTGCTGCTTGGTATGAAATCAGAATACATAGTAATTCAACAGAAAGACTCTGGTGTCCTTAGTCCTAGCCCAGGCAATTTCTCCCCCAGTGGACGTGCCAGCCACCACAATATGTTGTATCTTCTTTGGGACCATGAGTAGTGGTTAAAAATTCTTACTATGCGTCCCTCAGTGGCTTCTCCGAGCAATCCCCCAAAGGTGATGACAGGTGACATGCAGGCACAGTACAGGAACAGAAAGGAGGCCAAACACTGTAAGCTGAGTGCGTCCTGGTAGTCGCTCCAGTACCAAGGGGCCTTCCGCTTGATGTCCAGCACCAAGCCTCCAAAGAGCCTGTGGGAACACAGCAGACAGGCCTCTAGCACAGTCCCTCTTTCAGAGAAGCATGTGAACAGCACACATTTAAAAGCACTTCAAATGTGCTCTGCCCGGAGGTAGTACTTTGGCTTCAATTTGACCCCAAGTACAAGACTCAGTTGCACCCTGAGAAGGAAAAAATATCACTGAGTCCACAGCCCGTTGCAATGAGTAATGTGGGCTTATGTACATTCCTGACTTTGTCCTCATGTGCAAACCAAAGAATCATTTGCCTGTATTTCATCTTAGCAAGAGTACCGTCTGGGGTCAGTACAGACTCTGTTTGCAACCAAGATCATGAATGTGAATGGTTACCCTATGCATAAAAAGAATTAATTTAGTGTGTATATTACCCATTCAATAGAAAGTTCCAAAAAATTAACGTGAAATTATTAGTTTCAAACTTCAAATTTGGGCTGTTATGAGGAAATGTGCAAAACTAATTCAAAGAATTAAATTGTTAGTTTTATTACATATTTTCTAGATAAAAAGCCTCTTTCACATTCATTTTTCTACTCTGAACAACTACCTATCTTATGCTTGAGAAATTAGCATAATAATTCATTCATGCAGTTGATAAATAGCAGCAATTTTTGGTGCCAGGCACTGTGCCAGGTACTGGAGATGCAGCAGTGAGCAAAACAAACACAGGACCAAAGATCTAGTGCAGGAGACAGGCAGTGCTGTGAGGGTGCCACGGCAACACGGGACACGGAGGGGCATTTTATCGAGGGCCCAGCGAATGGACCAGGAGTTAGCCTGATGAGGCAGAGGGGCTAGCATGGATGAAACCTAGAAGTGAGAGCACCTGGCAGGTTCCAGATGCTGAAAGAGATATAGCTGGATAATACAGTGTGAGGGGCAAATAGCCGAGGCTGGAGAAGCTAGAAAAGCTGAGCCACAAAAAGCCTTGGAAACTGTTTTAAGGAATTAGACCTTTATCCTAATGGTATGTCAAGTCACTGAAGGTTTGTAAACTGGGAAGCAACATAGTTAAACCTGCATCCTGGAAGGATCACTCTGGTGGGGGTATAAGGAGTGGAACATGGGGCAAGACTGGAGGCAGAAGTGGATGGATTCAGGGGCTAATCAGGAGTTAGAATCAACAGGACTTGATGGCAGGACTTCAGGACCCCTCTCCACCTCCCAAGGATGAGACAGATCAAGTGCAATATATCCCACACCGAGGTGAGTACTGTCCCCGCACTGAGTCACTTCTAAGAGTGGAGTAGCTGCACCACGGTGAAAGTTGGTAGGTGACTAAGGAAAGAGCCATTCAGCATTCTACAGGACAATTGGCCCAGTTGCTTCTACAAATCAATGGCATAGAAAAAAAGGAGGGAGGGCTGTGATAGAATGGAAACGTAATAATCAAATGTAACCCTTAATTGAAACCCATGTCACACAAATTAATTCTAAAAAGATGTTGCTAAGACAATCACAAAAAGTTGCATATGGACTGAGCAATATGCAAATTTAAAGAATTACTGTTAATTTTGTTAGATGTAATAATGGCATGAGAGCTGTTTGTACAATGTCCTTATCAAACAAAGATACATATTGAAGTAGTTACAAGTAAAATGACATGCTACTGGTTATTTGGTTTTAAATAATCTAGAAAACATAAAAATAAAACAATTAAGTGGGGGGGAAAAGGTGAAACAAGACTGGCAAAATGTTGTTAACTCTTGATGGGCACATGGGTGTTCATTATACTATCCTCTCTTCTATATTTGAAATTTTCTATAATAAAAAACTTTAAAAAACAATCTACTCTCTCATAAAAGGAAATTTGGCCCTTCCTCCCTCCCTCCCTCCCTCCCTCCTTCCCTTCCTTCTATCCTCTTTTTAGGAGCCTGGAGGTGTACCACAAGGTCTGGGACCTGTATGCCAGGGGAAAAGGCACAACAAGCTCTTTCTCCATTCAAAAGCTCTCTCTCGCTCTCTCTCTCTCTCTCTCTCTCTCTCACATCTCTTGTTAGGTACAATAAGTACCTAACTGGTAGACACTGGAAGACACTATTCTATCAGACCCACTTGCTCTTTTCCTCTGGTTTGGGTGGACATAGCTGGGATTCACCCACTCTCAATTTACAGCAGTAACATCCCAGTGTGGATCTGGGCTTAGGGGAGAGAAGCGGAAACAGCCTTGTGACCTGCTTTGGATTTAGCCTGTCTGGCAAACTCAGCTTAAGAAGGAGCTACAGGGTCCAACCTAGAACACAAGAGATCCACCTCAGGGTTTGGGACCAAGACTCCAGTTTGTAATAAAGTGCTTTTTCTTGCTTTCTCCTCTGGGTAAATAGCCCCTCAAGGAACTTACAGGCAGCTGCAATTAGTCTGGGGCAAGATTCTATTGTTTCTGGGTCCTTAGCCAACATAGAGTCTTAGTACCACGTGAGTATCACCTCTCAATCACCAATGACTTTCCTCTGAAGGGTATTTTTCTGAGAGAAGAATCTCCTTCTGCAATAATGAGCCTCACCCCACTGAGGCAACCTGAGATGCTGCCACGATTGGTCAGCTTCTGGGCACAGGAGGCACCTTCAGGAAGGAGTGAGTGTCTGTGAGTAACAGACAAAAGCTTTATCTGCAATGGATTTATGAGAAGCCATAGAAAGGGAGGACATCTGTCTCCTAGCTGTAATTAAAAGGGGAGAGAAAAGATCTGAGGCTCTTATTGATAGTATAATTATAAATTACTGAAATGATTTCTGAACACTATTTTTTTTCAATATATTTTATTGATTTTTTACAGAGAGGAAGGGAGAGGGATAGAGAGTTAGAAACATCGATGAGAGAGAAACATCGATCAGCTGCCTCCTGCACACCCCCAACTGGGGATGTGCCTGCAACCAAGGTACATGCCCTTGACCGGAATAGAACCTGGGACCTTTCAGTCCGCAGGCTGACGCTCTATCCACTGAGCCAAACAGGTTAGGGCTGAACACTATTTATGGAGTCAGCATATACCTCACTCATGTATAAAATCAGACCATAATTGCACATCTACCACAGGTATTAATAGATATGGATGCTTTTTCCACATTTTAGACTTCCTTTCCCTTTCAACACTACCCTTAATGTTCAAAATGGGGGTGGGGCAGGAGGCACACAGGAATATGAATGTAAGCTTGATGCAAGAAAGGACTTACCCGTATAGAGGGTCACTAGGCTCTGGGGCACTGACCTAGAGAGCCCTTCTCTGGAGGGCTTTAGGGACAGGCCATCCATCCATTTGTCTGGAGTGCTTTGGAAGAAACCTGACTGAAGTGTTGGGGGGGAGGGGAATCACTGAGATAGCAGCTCCTAATTCTTTTTTTCATTAACCCTTCCCAAGAGTGGCACCCACAATTAAGTACATAAATCTACTTTCCAGAATATCTCTCTGCTGTGAAGGGTCTGGCCCGGGCACTCTAATCAGACTTTCCTTTTGTTACATACAGGAATGCACTGGCATCACTGCCTACACCAGCCTCAGGGAGGTCTAAGACACTGTCTGAGCCCTGGCTTTGTGATCAGGTAACACAAACCTCAGGGTACTGTTCTCAACTTTGTCTCCTTTCTCTGTCTTAGAGTCTACATTCCACACCTTCAAACACCTCTACATCCAATGCGGATAATATCCTCTAAGTCTCCAAGTTCTGTCCCAGGTTGTGCACCACCTCAAAGAAACACCACTAATGGCGTGCAGAATGATAAAACCCAGGCTAATGCATTTTTAGTCTATACAGTCCTAGAGGATCCAGAAAGTTCTAGGATGTCCTTCTGCAAGGTTCACATTCACCCCCTACATAAATGAGACTGAGGAAGGGGCTAGGGTTGGCATGGAAGTATGGGTCCCTATAAGCATTAGGTCAGTCGCCTGGCCTAAAGGGCTACAATGGGAGCAAAGTGTCTTGAGGTCTTTTACAAAGGGCTCTGAAGAAAACTTCAGGAGCTTAGGAAGAGAAAGCAACTCCCATACCAAGCATGGACACAGGGCAGAGACTGTTCCATAATACCCACTTGCTTCCTCCCTCCCTCCCTTTCTTCCTTCTATTCAAAAGCTCGCTCTCTCTCTCTCTCTCTCTCTCTCTCTCTCTCTCTCCTGCCTAGGTACAATGAGTATATAGGTGGACACAGGGCAGACACTGGATAAAACTATCAGAGAGCTCAGATAACCCTTCCAATTTCAGCTTTGTCAATTCCAGAAGTTCCTGACATGACATTATAGAAGAACTTCCTCAAACCCCATTTGAATTTGTGAGTAAAGTCATTTGGAGTTAATAATTAAATGTGTGATGTACTAGCTATATAGGATTTTTTGGCGGAACGTTAGGCACCATTTCTGAGATTCTATAACTATTGAAATCCAATCTAATGGGTCTCCTAAACCCCCTATGAAAGTGATTATAAGTGACCCCCATTCAAAAGGCCTGGGGCCCTAGTTTCCTCTCCTCCCTTTGACACCAAAAAGAAACCTGAAGTCTTATCTCTGCATGATTATCTGTTTGGAGGAAACCTTGCTGTCCTCAATTTCTTCTACTTTCAACTCTAAATTCTGGGGTGTAGACACCCTTTATAGTCCAAAGATAAGTCATAACTCTGAAACATGATCAAGTCCATTCCCTGAGACCCTTCCCCTTAAAAAACACCCCCTCCTCTAAGACAGTCTCAATCCTGGAACCTATTCAAAGGACAGATGCTTCCCTTAAACTGCCTCTCAACACCAGGCCTCCCCACCCAACACAGACCCCACACCACTTAAAAGAAAATATGAAACTTACTCTTAGAGGTTGCTCCCTCTTTTCAGTGGCCCCTTCCATCAAAGGGCTCCTCCTTTCCTCCAGTGACTCCTCCCCAGGGCCTACTTAACTTCCACCATCCTCAACACATTCCTCCAACCAAGACACATACTCCCCTACCATGACACTGCTAGTTAAGTGTCATTATCTCCTGCTCCTCAGCATTTTCTCTCGATGACTTTCCAAGAATGGAAAAATAAATCACTCTCCACAGTTGAAAAACAAAACAAACAAACAAAAAACCCACACAAAACCATGAATTTCCACTGGGAAGGGTACTGAAGATAGAAAAATAAGGAAAGCAATTTTAAGCAAGGAGGAAAAAACTAAAGTGAAAGCAGGGGAATAGAAAATGTTAAAGCTTCTTTCCATGACCTTAGTCTTGTACTGAGAATCTCCACCCAGCAGATCATTCTTAGACAAGCACAACTTACAGAGCCAGGACCGTAGTCTCAACCTTCTCCCATGATCTGGGGGCATCACCGGATATCATTCCAACCCAAAATATTCTCTTTTACCATCTTCCTCCCTGGCAAATAAAACCTCCTAGTCTGCCCTAGCCAGTTTGGCTCAGTGGATGGAGCATCGGCCTGTGGACTGAAGGGTCCCAGGCTCAATTCCGGTCGGGGGCACATGCCTGGGTTGTGGGCTGGGTCCCTGGTGGGGGTCATGCAGGAGGCAACCGATCAATGACTCTCATCATTGATGTTTCTATCTCTCTCACTTCCTCTCCCTTCCTTTCTGAAAGCAATAAAAATATATATATTAAAAAACACACACACAAAAAAAACCTCTTAGTCTGGGCACCTGCTTCTCTCGCCTACCATAGAGAACCTCCTTTTTGGACATCACTCTTTAAAATCTTGGCCTAGAAGAGTAGACTACCTATTCTGAGACACACATCTAAAAGAATACCTATTTTTCTATCCTAAGGGAGTTTCTTAAAATAATCACTCAATACTTATCCATACCTAGTCCATTCATGTTTCTAAACAGGCAGCATTCTAAAAGTATTCATTCATTCATTCTATATTGAGTGCCTGCTCTGTGCAGGGCACTGTGCTGGGTGCTAGGAATATAATGGGGTCCCTGCCCTTATGGAGCAAACATTCTAGCAGGAAAGACAACGAATCAAGCAATAATAATAAAGTATAATAAGAGCTGTAATAGGGGGTTGGAGGCAGGATGGCAGGCAGGCAGGGGACAGAGCTCAAAGCTGTGACACCACATAGCAGGAACACCTAACCTCGTTTACAGAGAGTCTTGGAAGGCTTTTCAAAAGAAGTGACACCTAAACTGAGACAAAGGATAAATAGCAGTTAGCCAGGAGATAAGGGAGGATTCCCTCAAATCAGAGGGAACAATGTGTGGGAAGAACTGGAGGTGAAACAGAACATGGTAGGTGGTCTGAGAAACTTGAATGATACAATACCTGATATATTCGTAATACTTACAGTCAATGGTTCCATTTGAAAAGTCATTCCCAAACAATTAAGATACCACAGAGAAGAAGGCTGAAAGCAAAGAGGATGACTCATTCCTTTACACATCTGCCCACAAGCAGTATCAGCTGTGAAATATCCCAGAACTTACCGCCCAGTGCGCTGAAGTTCTGGCCCGCTGTGGCCCCCATGTGGTTCTGGTTCTATGTGGCAAACGTTTCCATTTGGAACTCCAGGCATTTTTCTTTTCTCCTTTTAACAGATGACCACAAAATTAGCAAAGTCAGCCATCTATCCTGTTCTTTCTACTAACGGGGGGAGTAGTAAAATAATCCAAAAGCAGCCAAAAAATACCCAAGTGTTTGTAGTTTTCAAATGCATTCATTGATTTGGGGGAGTTTATTGACTTTCTGGGGGTGGGGGGACCACAAAAAATGTAATTTATCCTCCTCTCCACTAGTACCTGACTTCTAACTCTGCCTTGCTCAGAGACAGAAAAAATGGAGGCTTTGGCATCAGATATAACCTAAGTTCCAGTTTCAAATCTGCCTCTGTATAATCTTACTTTACCTTAAAACCTTGAAGATAATTTTATTCCTTATTTGTAAAACTAAGGATAACAATACCCACTGGGGGCTGTTGCTGAAAAGATTGAATTAACATATGTAAAGCATCTGGCTTACTGTCCAGTGCATAGTAGGAGTACCCTTCCCGTCTTTAACCTAAGGGGAACTCTATTTGTTCTCTATATACAACTTGCTCTTTTAATTTAAATAGCTTCATTCATGTTACACTCCCCAAAAATTACCTTCCCTCTCCTCTCTGCCATTCCACATCAATTCTTCAAAAGTTGGCTTAAAATTCATCCTAGGTAATTCTGACTGATCCTATCACACCTGAGCCAATCTCTATTACTGCATATTCATTTTTTCACTACTGTTCTGACATTCTAGGTGTCCCGAAACAGGGCCATGTGTTGACTTATTTAGCATATACCCTATGTGGTCTTTGCTTTGTCCATGGTTGGGCACTTAGTAAGTGACACGAAGCCACCATCAGCTAATGTGCATACATACCTGGGAAGGGACGTTTTTGGGTGGCTCAATTCTAATGGAAGGGTCCCACTCCCCTGGAGGGAGCACCGTCACCTGGTCTAGGAACTCATCAATCCCCGCCAGGAGATCATCTCGATCTTTGGCCTTATATGCCACATCATGAAAAATCTACAGAGAAGAAAAAACCCTCAGGAAAGTTGAAAATGACTTTACTTAAAACAATCACCAATGGATATGGTGAAGAATGAATACAACCTCTTGATTTTTATTTCAGTCATGGGGATCTGAAATGTAGAAAACTTTTAGCACTTAGAGAAATATAAGGTTAAAAGGATTTTTAAAAATGAACCTAAAGATGAGATAAGTCAAAAAGAACTCAATATATGTCTATTTGTATAAGAAGAGATAAGACATTTGTATAATTCTTATAATTGTGTAAGACATTCTATAATCCTACAGTTGTATAATTCTGTTATCTCCTCAAAGAATGGAATAAAGGGGAAGATGCATGGGGAAATTTTCCTGATCATATGGTTGGAAAAAGTGGATGGAATTACTAATGAAGGTTCTGTGTGAAATAAGCCTCCCCATCAAAGAGCGCTAATAAAACACAGCCTCCATCTCCTCTGCCTGCTAGGACACATGCCTTGAAACTCCTGCTTTGCAATTTACAAGAGCAGTGAAGTCCTCACTGGGGTATGCAGTGGGGACCAGCCAAAATGTCTGGCTTCCTTGATACATTCACATGACAGTGCCGAGCATAAACCCCTAACTTATACAAACTGGTCTCATTTATGTGGAACTGGACTGAGGTTTCTGTATGTAAAGAGGTTGGATGCATTTAATTAACAATCATCTCTAGAAAGTTAAGTCAGCCTTAATATCTTTCTCTCTTAGTAGTTTACTTGGCAATAATAATTTCCCAAGAAAAAATATTTCTCTGAATCCTTGATTATTCAAAAAGGAAGAAAAATCCCCCAAAGAGCTCAGTCCTCCCACAATAAGAATTCAGAGAAGTGACCTGAACTGCTTCCAGCCAACATTGCAATTGTAATTATTTTACCCTTAATAATTAGCACAGTGCCTGGCACATAGTAAATACTCAATAAATATTTAAGAGTTGAATGAAGAAAAAACAGAAGTGGTGCATACCTCATCTGTCATGATGGTGGCCATGGATCTGCCAATCTCATGGTACTGCTGACCTTTCCCTACTGGACCCAATAGGATAAATAAAAATCTGCCAACACACACAAAGGACGAAAGTATGTAAGTAAAATTAAAGAATTGGCATCTTACTCCTCTCTAAACAGCAGAACATTTCTCTGGCCTATCAAGCAGAAATCATCACGGTACCTTCAATAAAAGGAGGCAGACTAATGATGGAGCAGTATGAGCTGCCTTGATCTAATAGCTCCACTATGGACATTGGAAGCTATTTGTATGACTCCATTAATAATGTGGTTGTAATTCTTAGGATTTTCATGGACTTGATCCCTTGTTATAGAAAAGACACTTTTTCAAAACATGGCATTGTAATGCAAATTCAAGGTTATCTGAATCTGACTGATGGCTCTAATAAGAAAATAATGGGGAGAGGAAAGGCATAAGGAAGTTGAAATTATCAAGCCTTGGAGAGGAGTCTAAATTATATTCTGGACATGTGAATACTCTGTAATTCATAGAGCTCTGAGTCATCAGAATCACCACCTTCAGGGTGCATGAATAGCCTTTTGAATAAATGTGGACATATCTGCAAGCCAAACAAATCCTACCAGACTGTGGAAAGAGACATCAATGCCTTAGCTCACAGACATTTCCCTGGGATACGGCTCTGTAGAATTGGGAGGGCAACACAGCCTTTGCTATGTCCTTTGAATGCTCTTCAGTTCTCCATTTCCAATGCTGCAGGTACTGTGCAGTCATAGCCTTAAAAGTCTTAGAATTCTGCATGGAGGTTAACCAAATATACCCCATTGAGATCACTGCTGAATTTTAAGCAGCATTCCCCAAATTAATTAATTATCCTAAGTTTGGGCATTCGCTTGCTTCTTCCCCCAGAGCTCACACAAATCTGAACTTTGGATATAATGCACTGATTCGTGCTGTTTTTGTCTTTACCTTGTTGGGATGGGCACTTCTGTCAAGCCTGAGAGAAGAACAGCTGGAGAAAGCCTCACAAAGGCAACGATGGGGCGGTCCAGAGTATCCACCTCACCAACCAGGACGTTCGAGGCCTCTGCCCCAGTGGGGATTTTTTTCATGAAATGAAGGTCCACCTGAAAGTCCAAGAGAGCCTCTGAGGACCTGGGAGCCATTACCTCAAACGTCAATCACCCTCCTCATGCCGTACATTCACATGTCATTTGATGATTTAACAAATGCCTTCTCACCCTGTTTCATTGGATCCTTACAAGAACTCTGTAAGGTGGATAAGAGTTTTTTTTTAAATGAAGCAACTGAGATGCAGAGAGGGGAAGTTGACTAGCTCAGGACAAGAGCTTTTCAGAGAGAATTTAAATCAGGTGTTGTGATTTGAATCCATTATACCATGCTTCCTCAAAGAAAATTGTTTTTGAAGCTCTAGGTCAAATTTTCCTCATTTTAAAATACTTGAGTGCTTTGTCAGAGGTTCAAGTTTTTATAAGGCTCCCTGCCTCATGAGCAGAGACATGACCTGACACTATCTGTGTTTTAGAAAGACAATGTCAAGGGTAGACTAGAGCAAGAAGAGGCTGGAGGCAGGATGGCTTGCACCAGAAACTGAAGTGAGGCCATGGATACCAAAGTCACAGTCCCAACCATGAAGGAGTTTTGAGAGGTAGTAGCAAATGCATTATTTTGACAAAACTTTTGGAGGCAAGAAGTCGCTGCTAGAGAGCAGGTGCCAAAATAAATCTGAAAAAATGAGGCCCGAGTCAGGGAGGGTTGTCTGTGGCAAGTCTCAGTTTCGGCATGTTGAACCTGGTGGAACAAACTGATGAGTCAGCCCCATCGAGGCTGGAGTAGAAGGAAGAAGACTAGAGCAGATGGGCCTCCTTTTCTACAGAGGGGGCTCTGGTCTTGGAAAAAGGGTGTTGAAATACCAAAGCTTACTCTGGGTTCCTAGAGATACTCTTAGGCCTATAAGCCAACTTCCCATGTCTCCACTCACCTTACTTAAATCCACAGGACTGTGTTCACAATTCACTCCATTCTTTACTTCAAGATTTGTAGTTGGAACAGACTGAGGAGACACAGTTTGACCTATTTGGAGAAAATCAAACAGAATTCTCTGAGTCCCTGCCCTTTCCCCCTCTGACACACCTCGATCCATGATCGTTTAGCTATAACTATCTCCTGCAAAGCCCACATAGAGAAGAGGTTAAGATGATTAAGAAGCTAGGACCACACATGCCTATCTCCTTACCTACTAATTAGTGGTAAAGGGAGGGCAAGGGTATTACTACTCCTGCACCTTCTTCCTGAACACCTTTGTAATCCTCTTTTCTTCCTCTATTAAGGTAGTAATCCTTAACCAGGAATGTATATCAGACTCCCAAGAAGAACTTTTCAAATATATTGATTCCCAGGCATATCCCCTGCACATTGTGACTCAATAAATGTGGGGGCAAGATCAATGTAGGTTACCCTGCCAGGCCACAGAAAACAAAACCAATCAGCAGCTGAAATTCATTGAGTGCACCTGGCTAAGGGCCTTCTTACATGAATTAAGTTACTGAAGCCTCACAATAAACTTATGGAGTTGAACCTATTATTATCCTTATTTTACAGAGGGGAACATTAGACTTAAAGAGGTTTAGAGGTTTCCCAAAGTCACATACTTTTCAAGTGGTGAAGCCAAAATCTCAAGCCTAGAAGTCCAACTCAAGAGTCTACACTAGCCAGGCCGGTGTGGCTCAGTGTTGAGCATTGACCTATGAACCAGGGAGTCACGGTTTGTTTCACGGTCAGGGCATATGCCCGGGTTGCAGGCTCGATCCCCTGCCCTGCTCCGAGCACTTGTGGGAGGCAACCAATCGATGTGTCTCTCTCACATCACTGTTTCTCTCTCTCTCTTCCCCTCCTTCCCTTCCTTCCACTCTCTCTAAAAATCAATGGAAAAAATATCCTCGGGTGAGGATTAACAATAACGAAAAATCTCCAATGTACCTTCTCTGGCCCCAAATTACCCCCAAAGTGGGTATCTCCCAAAAGTCATATTAGTTCTGAGGCCACTCTGCGCTACAAACCTCTCACCCTGGGTCCACTGAGGTCTGAGGCAGGCATCCCAAGTGCCACAAAAGCACCAGTCCCAGCCACCCATCCATTGATCACAAGAAGTACTGTGTCTAAGTGAGCATGGAAGCATATTAGATAAATATAGCCCCAACCCTCTAGTCACTTAGTATCTACAGTTAATGCTGAAATGTCTGATTAATAAAAAAAAGAAAACCGTCACTCCTAATAATCTTACCATTTTTATCCATCGAATGTGGATCAGACTGCTTCTTGCCAACCTCAGCAAAGGAGCGAACAATGGGAATGAGGTTACTTCTCTTCTTTTCATTCTGATGATGATGCTTTTTGAGAAGGGCTTCCCGTACTTTAACCCTCATGCTGTCACTCAGGTCACTGAACAGTTCTTGCTGGTCCAGGACCAGATCTGGAAAACAGATGCTAACATGAACACCCTGATGGTCAATGGACCCAAAGAGACCAACGTCAAGTGGGTTAGGGGAGTGGGGGGGCTAATGAGCATGGGGATGCAATTCAACCAGTGCCACTGAGATACAATTTCCTGAAATAGTATCTTTGATGACAGCAGCTGTGGTAAATTATACTTTATTCATATAACAAATCATTATTAGAAATAGAAACTATTGAACACTTTGTATGTGCCAGGAATTATACTAGATTATCTAATCTTATCCTCATAAAAACTCCGAAAAATGGCTTATATAACAATTTCTACAGATCAGGAAACTGATGTCCAAACATTACAAAATTCCTCAGGGTCTCACATCTAGTAAGTTGCAGAGCTGGGATTCAAGCATAAGACAGTCTGAGTCAAAAGCCTACAATATTACCCATTTTGTTCTGTCATCTTCCAAAGGTCCTCTATATTCCCTTCCTCCAAGATTTTTTTTTAATCCTCACCCAAGTAGTGAGGATATTTTTCCATTAATTTTTTAGAGAGAGTGGAAAGGAAGCGGGGGGAGAGAGAGACACACATCGATTGGCTGCTTCCCGCTCACAGCCCCCTTGGAGCTAGGGATTGAACCTGCAACCAAGGTATGTGCCCTTGACCAGGAATCGAACTCACCACCCTGCAGTCTGTGGGCTGATGCTCTAACCCTGGGATGGGGAACCTTTTTTCTGCCAAGAGCCATTTGGATATTTATAAAATTATTAACTTAAAAATTAGCCTGCCGTATTTGGTCAAACATTTAATTAATTCATCCCTACTGCCTTGGCAGGGCCAAACCAAATGACTTCTTGGTCCTTATAGGGCCCACTGGCTGGACAGGCCACACCCTGCTCTAACCACTGAGCAACTGCCCAGGGAGAACATTTTAACATTGCTGTGATTCATCACTAACATGAATACATCAGGTACCTAATGTGGAGAACCATAACAGTTTTACTTCAATCCTATATACCTACTCCCAAGCCTCCCCCAAACTTCAACCTATTCTCAACTCCAACCTCATCCATAACTATCCAAATGCTAGTAGTAATAAATAAAGAAAATCTATTTCAAATATTCAAGCCAAAGATCCATGTTTTTCTATCTTTAACCTTTGTATTGATTGTTTCCTTGCTCGGATATTATAAACATGCTTCAGGATCCTTCATCTTGAAAAACAAAACAAAAAAAACAAAGGATAAGAATATCCTCCCTGCCCTAGCTGGTTTGGC
Organism: Myotis yumanensis; assembly: GCF_028538775.1. NCBI lineage: Eukaryota > Metazoa > Chordata > Mammalia > Chiroptera > Vespertilionidae > Myotis > Myotis yumanensis. Next base: position 163,672,446 of record NW_027223754.1, read on the forward strand.
TCAGTGTACAGAGCATGGGATTGAAAGGTCCCGGGTTCAATTCCAGACAAGGGCACATGCCTGGGTTGCGGGCTCAATCCCCAGTGGAGGTCATGCAGAAGGCAGCCAATCAATGATTCTTTCTCATCATTGATGTTTCTATCTCTCTCTCCCTCTCCCTTCCTCTCTGAAATCAATAAAAATATATTTTTTAAAAAAGAATATCCTCCCCAAGTCCTCCTTTATCTATTTCATCTATTTCTATCTCTCTCTCCCTCCTTCTCCTTCTTCTTCTCCCTCTCCCTCTCTCCTATCACTTAAAGTTCTCAAAACAAAAATTCTTCAGCCCACTGTAATTTGACTACCACAAAGAAACTGCTTTTGATAAAATAATCAATAACCTTCCAGTTGCTCAATCTGATGGATGTTCTAGTCCTTACCTAACCTGACCTCTCCATAGCATTTGACACTGGTGAATTAAAACTCTTTCCTTTTGGCTTTTGTAGTGGGTTGAATGGTGACCCCCTAAAAGATATGTCTATGTATAACCCTGAGACCTGTGATTTTATTTTAAGAGTCTTTGCAGATGTAACTAAGGCTCTCCAGATGAGATCATCCTGAATGATATTGACAAATATCTTTATGAGAGAGACACAGATCCTTATAAGAGAGACACTAAGCTAGAAGCATCAAGAATAACTTTCCTCTAGAGTCTTTGGAGGGGACACAGGATCCTATCAGTGCTGACCTCTCCCTTGGGTCCCATGTGATCCCAAAGAGACAGAATTACTTGGATACTTTAAATAAAGAAAAGTTTGGAGAAATCCTTATTTAACCTCTCCAGCCAAATCAAGCCAAGCTGAAGGGGAAAATCCTCACATGCACCCATATGCCAAACTCCATTCCCATAACGTAACACTCAACCACTCCGTAAAACTTCATCAGACATCTCCCTTTCATATCTTGCTGAAGAAGTAGAGGTACTTTGACACAATTTCTTACATGTCTTCCTAGCTGCCATATTTTAAAAATATTTAACTCCCTTTTCTCTGCACAACTCCTAATTGCCCCTTTCTATAATTATTGTCAAAATATATCTCCCATTGTGGCACTTATATTAATTGTTTTATAGCTATTTTCCCCACTAAAAGATGAGCTTCTTTAAGGTAGAAGCTGTATTTTATCTTTATTCCCTGTGGCTAGGACATAATCAGGCATAAATAAATAAATATAAAATAAATGTTTGCTGAATGAACAAAATAATGGAAGAGTAAGTACCATGTCATTTGAATCCCATAAGTCTGTGAAATAGGTGATTTCTTAGTTTGAAACCCATCCCACAGCTGAGAATGTTGAGGTCAGGAATGCTAAGTGACTTGCCTAAGGAAACACAGCCATTTGATTCTTTCCTCTATACCAGCGGTCGCCAACCTTTCGGACCTCAGAGACCATCAGTGGTCCACGGGCCACCAGTTGGCGACCGCTGCTCTATACCAGACTTCTTAATTTACACGAACATTCCTCTGCTTTCCTTCACCTAACCTTACCTGAAATTTCTTCTATGCTATTTGCACGCATATCCAGAAGGACCGTTCCATTAATAAGGCAGCTCCTTAGCTCAAAGAGACTGTGCAATGAAAGGGTTGCCACATAGGGCTTGCTCCAGCGTTCCCCCCCATCTTCAACATCTTCTTCAAACTTCAGCCACCTGAAAGCATTACAAAGAACTAGATGCCAAAGATAGAAAATGAGGACTTTTTAAGAGTAAATCTTTAATGTAAATCACAAAAAAAGATCTAAATAATAACACTGAACATTGTAATCTACTCCCTGTGTTCAAGGTACATTGGTAAGTGAAAACAGCAGACTGTACAACAGTGCAAGGTTGAGTAGAGTTTAATACCATTTTTATTTAAAGAAAATTTTAAAAACACGAGCATATCCATGTATAAGACACCAAATATTATATTCCTCATTATCCCTGGGGTTTTGCGCATAATTTCCATTTTCTTTTTATTTATCTTTATTTTCTAATCTATATATATAAAAGCCTAAGCAACCACCACAACTGAACGGACGACTGAACAGGCTGCATGGGGTGACCAGGCCGGCAGGGGGGTTAGTGAGGGACGACCAAATGACCGATCAGGCCTAAACCGGCAGTTGGACATCCCCCAAGGGGTCCCAGATTGGAGAGGGTGCAGGTTGGGCTGAGGAACAATGCCCCCAGTGCATGAATTTCATGCACTGGGCCTCTAGTTTTTTATAATGAGCATACATTACTTATGTAATTAAAAATAGACCCAATCTCTATCGTTTGGATATACTGACAAATCATATTAATAAAATGATTTTTTTCTTTCTTAAAGAGCCTATCCATGTGACCTTTAGCAGTTTACAAAGACAAAATGACAAGATTAATTGCCTTTTCATTTGGTATCATATGGCTTGGCTTGTTTAATCCTTTCTACCTGTAGAAAATATCCATGGAGACAGCAGGCATCAAGGAAGAGCTATTCTGATGTGAGCTGGAGCCATGCTTTGCTAGTTATGCACATTGCCTCTTACCCCGAGGCTCAGGCCCACTGGTCAGTTACTAGAAGAGCCCAGACATGGCCCTGATTAATCCAAGGGCTTCTTGGGTTTGAGCCTTAGGCAAGCACGGCCACCCTACAACTACTTCAAAAAGCCTACTGTCAGACACTATAATCTCAAGGGTCTATGAAGTTGGACTGTCCCATTAGAAGTTAAAATCTCAAAAATTATGTGAATTCCACTGAATTAAAACCGAAATGACTCTATGGTTCACCTGTAGGAAAAGTCTGGACCTGTGCTCTATCTTCTTGACTAGGTCCAAACCAAGGTGGCCCCGTCAGGCATCCTCTAAACCAGACCTATAATATCAAGATAGCCCATGAAGTACTCTGGGCCCCCCCAAAATAAGAGAGGACCTCAATTCTAGGCTCAAGGTCAATTGGTGTAGGTGTGACCAGAGACACCACAAAGAGGTCAACATCAAGACTCTCCGAAGAACACTCTCAAACATCAGTTCCCAAGTCAGTCATCACTTTTCCCATGAAGAAATAAGAGACAAGGCAGGCCTGTCACTTGCTGAAAGGTACCATTGCCTACCGAAACAAATCTTGACCCAGTTTATTTTAGGAAGTTACCTGGCTGTCTCTTTCCACTCAGCATCTTCTCCCTCTTTCATACAGATCTCATCCAGCTCTGTGAACAGCTCATGAGGCACGTGTTCCTCATCCTCCTCGGTGCCAAGAATGAACTGAACACGCTGAGATGGTGTGTCTGGAAAATCAACCACAGAGAAAGGTCTGCTCCCAGCTTCAACTAGAGCAGAGATAGAATTCTGTCATACTTATCACATCTGGGGGCCTTAAAACTTCAGGAACGTATTTAAGATAATCCTGAGCACAGATAAAAAAAATGTATTTATTCCCAGAAAATTTTTTTTTTAAATCTCTTCTGTGAAAGCATTTTCACAGGAGGAAAAAAATATTAACTAAGACCACTTGAAAAAAAACCACAACAAACTGGAAATCTGATGAATCTGATCCAAAGGAATGGCTAGTTCTCTAGCAAATTATTTCACCTATTATGGTATTGATTTGGGGGCCTGAATTGTATAGTTTTCAGGAAGATACTTCTGATTCTTAGAAGCATTTTTTCTTCTTGGAAGCAAGCTCTAAAAACTCTATAGAAGGAGTAGAGAATCAAAACCATCTGCTTAATGTCCCTTAGCCTCACCAATCCTCCCGGCCATGGACACCCACCTTCTCTCCCAAGGGTGATACCGTGTGCCAGGGCCTCCGGGCCTTCCTCCCCTTGGCCAGCTCCTTTACCCCGGCCTCGTCTCCGGTGCTTCTGGCCATGAGTTCGATGATGCCGATGGCTCTGCCGGCCCAGTGGCATCCGAACCCCTACGTACAGAGTCCTATGACCTGAAAAGAAGCAGAAGGTCTGTAGAGAAAACGCCTTTAATAAAAGGAGTCTAGCATATTTAAGGGGGGGGGGGGAGGGTGTAGATTTTAATTCTTTGGCCTGGTACAATCCTGTAATGATAAACTTCAAAGACTTCCAGAGCTAAGGATATAGAGATCTTAGAATTCAAAGGTCACTTGCATGTGGCTGAAAACCTCCAGGAGTGTTGTTAAGATCAAAAGAAACAATGTGCATGAACATTAAAGGCCAATACAAATGCTAGTTGTTATTACAACAACAATCTGATCAATTATTTTAAAAAAGGCAATACAATCACCCTATGACAACTGCAACAAGTCTTAGCAGGGAGGCAGCTTAGAAAAGTGCTCAGTTCAACCTGCCTGTGTCCAAAACTTCACCTCATCATTCACAAGCCTTGTGACCTTGAACAAGTTACCTAATCTCTGTGACTGTCCTTAAAAGGAGTACTGAAAGTTTGTTATTTAAACTCAGAGGGGTTTTGTGAACAGTAAATAACATATATGTAAAATGCTTAACATGATACCTGGAATAAATTTTAGCAGGTAATATATTCTAGGATCAGTTTCCCTTTTTTTCTGCACTGTAGAATAGCATGAGAGACTAGTTACAAACTAGAGGGAGGCTAAGATTATAGGGAGAGATATGAAATAATTATACAAAAAGAGGAGAACATGAAAAAATGATCCGATAGCATTCCTCTCTAGTTCTTCCTTTCCTTACTCCCTCATTCCTTCTATAAACCTTATTTTGTTCTGTTAATGACTTCCAGGCCTCAGTCACCTCCACCTGCCTTCATTAGCCTTCCTGCCTAGCCTGGAGTCCAGAATCAGAAGCTTCCAGGACGCTCCCACCCCTGACAACAGAGCCTTAGTCTTCCCTCATTTCTGCCCAGTTACTGCGGCTCAGCACTCTAGATCTCAGACTGACTCCCAGCATCTTCCCTCACAAAAGCTGTTCCAGTCTTTAGTCACTGTCTTCAAATCCACAGCTTTCTCCACATTTCCTCCCTCTGAGCACGTGACCTCCCTTCATGTTTTAATGGGAAAATTCAGGCCTCTCTTGTAAGCTCCTCCACCTCAGCCTGGCTCTTTCCTCCCCCAGCTTCCCCGCTTTGCCAGGCTAACGAGCATAGCCTCCCACCCCTCTGGAGTTCTGCTCCAACAGCTATCCTCCGACTCTCCTTTCCATCTATCCCCTCCATGAGTTTCTCCTGCTCAAGTTTCTTTTATCTTAAAAAGAAACTTCCCCAATGCAACGCCACTCTCCCACATTTCTGCCTTGTCCTCTTCCCTTTGCCATCAAACCACTTTTAAGAACCATCTACCAACCTAGCTCCCTTTCCTCATCATCTCCTTGTTCCATAGCCACTGCACGTGACCACTCTCCACTGAAACTGCCCTCTCAGGGACACCAAGACCACCTCACCTCTATCACCAACTCTCTATCATCTTACGTCTCTCTCAGTTCAGTGAAGACTTTCTTGAGAGCCCACCATGTTCCATGCAGTATCCCAATCCCTTGACCACTTCCTCCCCTTGGTGCTCTGGGCTCCCTCAGCTCCTGTCCCACTGCCCTCTCCGACTCGCTTGCACGTCTCTGGCTATGCTTCTTCGTTGCTTCCACAATCCCACAATCAAAGGAAGACTTCCCCGGTTTCCCCTCCTTGACCCTTTTTTCTCTTCTTTTAGTAATTTTTACTCCCCTCGTTTCAAAATTCACTTCTACAAATGACCCCCAAATCTTTATCTAAATGATTCAAAGCAAACCACCATGCTTCATCCCAAATCAGGCTCATACTCATTTCTTCATGCTTCTGCCCACGGCATCGCCATTCTCTCAACGTTCCAGGCTTGAAACATCAGAATTACCTTAGATTTCCACCTCTACCTCTTGCCCCTCAGGGTTACATCCTATAGATTAGGGCTGTCAAACCTTTCTCTCCTCTCACTTGGACAACAGCAGGGGCCTTCTTCCTTTCTCCCACACCAATTAAATCCCACAAACCAATCCTCCTGAAGTGCTGCTCTGGAACTGCTCACGGCATGCTCGGGGTCCCAGCCTCCTTTCTAGTCTTTTCCTCCTCTGGGACAAATTATACATTCAACAGGAAAATAAAGGGAAAGACCTCTAAGAGAAGTGAGTGATCATCAGCTCAAGAGAGATAAAAGTTAAAATCCTATACATGCTCACATCAAATAAATGTTCAGGGGGAAGGTATCTAGAGATGCTCACCTTCTGCATCTTAGCAACTGAGTGGCTTGGTTTTGACTCTGTCTCCTCTTCATGACGTGGCTGCTGCACCACCATCATCTCACACTCTTTCTTCTACCTAAACCAACCGCTATTCCATAAATGTGCCAGTGCTTTCTGGACACTGACGTGGCTCGCTCCTTCAAGATTCATTGCAATGACCTTCCCTCTTGGTGTTATTTCTGATCTCCCTGATCAGATATGACTCCTCCTTCCTCTAAATCCCCAGAGTCCCTGGCTAGCATTCTCTTGTGTACTCATTTTATGCCTTGCATTAAAGTCAAGCCTCTATCAGTGTTATCTCCCACTATTCAATTGCAAGCTCCTCAAGGTCCCAGGTCAGAACTTCTTCTTCTTGGAATCCCTCACATAACAAAATACACAGTGTCTTATATATGGTCATCCCTCCACATAGCCAGAAAACAGAATATATCCTAAGTGCCTCCACTAGGAGCATAAACCCCTAGAATCTCCTCAGGAGAACATAATATGACCTAAGAAGGCCTCTAATTTGAAGCGGAACACAAAAGGAATGAGTAACTAAAGTGAACATATTTGTGGTAGATGAAATACTCACCAGGGCATGAGAGGATTGAGAAAATCCTAGCCAACCTGATAACTAAAAGCTTACTTGAGGAAGACTTCCTAGATAATGGGACTTTATGGAAAGAGTTACCAATTCTTCATTTTCTTCTCCCCCCAGCAATGGCATTTCCTAAGATTGTGCTCAACTTCTTCTTTAGAGATTCCTTGATAGTGCTCTCCACTTCCAAGTGGTGTTAAAGTGCCTGGGGGTGCTGTTCTAACACCCCTTTCTTTATTTCTCCCTCCTTTTCTTTGTCCTCCCCTGTCTCTCAATTTCCAAAGTGATAGAGCAAAATAAAAAAGTAACAGTGATGATTAGATGGGAAGATGATCAGAGATTTGTTAGAGTGTTGAGAGGCAGGCAGGATAATAAAATATTTAGTATCAGGAAGAATCGCACCTATTACAAACTAACTGCCTCAGGACAGTCCTGTTGACTCGGGCACACCTCAGGACATTTTTGACAGGCAGATTTCAACACATAATGTTGTTATCTTGAAACTTCAATGAAACAGAAATACAGAGCCCGAAGAGGTCATTTGCTAAGATGTGGGATTCTGGACCTCTGATATAATCAGTGAAAACTATAAACCATGAAAACAACTAAATTAACTACCATTTTAATAAAATACCATCTGTTAATAATGTTTGACTATAGTATTTAATTAGGTCCCTGTAGTACACCACTCAGGTCAACCCAGGCTGGCGTTACCTAATTGTACCAGGTCCTATCCCAAGGGCTGGGGATACAGCAGTGAACAGCACAAAATCCCTGTCTTCAAAACACAATTCTAATGGGGGAAGACAGACATATTATTTCAAATATTGATAATTTTTATGAATAAAATACAATAAAGTGTTAGAATTTCTATGGTAGGGGATAGGATGGAGAAGGGAGACTTTAGCTAAGATGATTAGAAGAGACATCCAGTGATGAGAAGGAGAGGTCATGAGAAGACCCTGGAGAAGAGCATTCCAGGAAGAGGGAAGATCAAGTACACAGGTTCTCCAATGGCAATGTGTGCGGCTAGTTCCAAGGGAAAAGGACAGCCAGTGGGACCAGAACAAGGTGAAAGAGGAAAGGAGAGGAGGGGGGAAAGTTAGAGACAGACAGGCACAGACATGAAGAGCCTGTGGGCCATGAAAAGCATATTTAGATCCTAGAGAATCACTTTAACCACCCCCTAAAATAGTGACCTAAGTGTTGTAAAACCAGGTGTGTGCAGGTGAAGAACAGTCTGAGGGTAACTTTCAGTCCTTCAACAGAGCCACCCCAACCATATGCTTCCTCTTCTGAGCAAATCCCCCAGGTTACTGGCCCGGTTAGGACCGCTCCTTCTTAAGCACACTCCAAATATTTCTGCTGGGCTCGTGCTGGTATAATGCTAGTATTATTTAATTTTAACTACATTCTAAGGAGAAAGTGAGAACACAATAATTAGGTATTAGAATACATGTTATTAGACTCATTCTTGGTTAATTTATTCACTGACACTATTAAAGTAAAACAAGGAAGTTGGACCAAATGACTTCTCAGGTCTTGTCCAAAAGATGGCTAGTCCAGGTTCTAATGTTAAGACCTAGGAAAGGCTTGGGCTAAGGCTTTCTTTGGAGAATTCACAATGGTTCCATTGTTCTCACTATCTTTACTTATTGCTGCAAAAGAGATTATAAAAGGACCTCAGTAAATGTTTGTTGAGTAAATAATGTATGGTTTTGCTTGATATTTAAATTCCTTCTAGGCAAGTCTGTAGCATAACAGGTAAGACATCCTACAGATGCCTTTGAGAGCTCTGTAGGAAGTAAGGTAAAGCTTAAATCTTTAAGAAGGCTCCTCCTTCTCTAAGAAGTTCTTTTAGTCTAACAAGCTCTCACAAACATTAGCCAACCACAGTGCCTGCCTTCTTAAAACACCAGCGAGACAAGCGTTAATGAAAACAAGCCCCAGCAGAGGTCAGAACTAAGTAAGTCCAAGTATCTATCAGAAAATTAGGCATCAGCTTCTACGCTGGAACTCTGAAACAGAAACTTGGATTTTCTGAATGAAATCAGCAGAAAAGAAGACTAACAAATGGACACTAGGAAATGAATATAGCGCTAGTAAAATCCAGTCCTAACTGGATTTTGGCATTGTGATGACTTCACTAAACTAATCCTGTGGTCACTTTGCTGGCCATTCAACCCTCTCCTACCCTCACAATCTTCATCCCTTCCATCTACCAATCAACTCACCAAAATTCTACCTTCTTCCCACCCAATTCTCCATTCTTTCCTCCAGTATTTACTACTCTTCAGAGGCTCTCTGTATGCAAATACAAGTGTTAATTTAGTAAAAACTATAGAAAAGATGTAACAGTGTATATATTTTTAAAATAAGTATGTATACACTCCCAGCTGGCATACTCAGTGACTGAGCTTTGACATATGAACCAGGAGGTCACGGTTCGATTCCCATTGAGGGCACATGCCCAGGTTGCAGTCTCGATCCCCAGTGTAGGGTGTGCAGGAGGCAGCCGATCAATGATTCTCTCTCATCATTGATGTCTCTATCTCTCTCCCTCTCCCTTCATCTCTGAAATCAATTTTTAAAAGATAAGTATGTATACAAATGCAGAGAACAATCCTTAGTGAACTGGGACTGAATCTTGTGGAGCAAGACAGAAACCACAGGTGAGACCCACCCTCCAGATGGAGGCTGTATTAACATTCCATACATGCTGTTTACCAAGAGTGCAGACAGAACTCATTAGCACATACAAAAGGTGTTCCACTCCTCTGGGCTACAGGTTGACTCAAAGTCAATAACCACAGGGGGGAATCTAACATGTGGAGCAGATGCAAGTCTTTTCTTTTTCTTTTAACTTATAAATATGAGCAAATGGCTCTTACACATTTGTTAAAAACTTATTAGAAGGCACTAAACTTACTCTAGGATTCATAAATCTAGTCGTTAATCAGGAATAATGATCTGCCAGAAAAAATGGAAAAATCCATTCTTCTAACTAAAGCAACTGCTCGTGTTCCTTTGAGACTGGGAGAGTCCACTGAAGCACATCATGGACTATTATTGCTCTTCATGAGTTTATCTTTGGAAATCTATTCTAATGTTTGCTTTTGACTCTTCAAAAACAATGTCATTGTTTAATGCACTATCTCCTACTGATGAAATTAACGTACGCAGAAGGCCCACATTTACAAAAGTCTCTCACAATGTCCAGAGACTAAATCTCAGAGTAATTCTGAAAATGAGTGATGAAATGGTTTATGTCACGTGGGGTAGACATATGGAATAAAGGGGAAGGAAGACCAGGGATTTATCTGCAGCCACAAAACCTTGTATCATGGTATACATATCAAACCAAATATAATTTTATCCTACACCTTCAAAAGACAATGTCACTCTAAGTGCAGCATCACTGAGTCCCAGAGCTGACCTCAGAGTGAGTCGGGGTAGAGCCCACAGCATGGCCAGCCCCACAGCAAATTCCTCTCCTCTCCAGAGCTGCTCTAGAACCACATCAGGCCTGAGAAGTAGGCATTTGTCCTCCATTTGTCTAAAGTGCTTTTTAAAAATAGTATTAAAATAAATAGGATTCTAGCTTTCAAAAAGGTCTATGTATAAACGACCATTTCCCAACACATTACTCTCTAGTAATGACATCATAGATTACTAATTTTTATGGCAAAATGGAGAATGCATAAAGAATAGAGGATGACATCATAAGAAGCTGATCCAACTGCCAATTACTCAGCTGACCTCTGTGGGTGGAACACAGTCCTCAGGATTCAAGAGAGTTTACACAAGTTTATTATTCTGCTCACAAGGAGACAAAGAGTGTTTATAAACAGTTATCTCCTTGATGAGGACAAAGGTCATGTGGGCCCAAACAACTAAACTGAGAACAACATTGCCCCACGGGGCAATAACAGGGTAGAGAAGCAATAGAATTATCTGGGCAGAAGGAGGGCTAATAGATAAACATGTTTATATAATGGAACAAAATGTTCAGGTTGGGTAGTGAATGCTGGATACTGTCCTCCCTTGCAGATGGTGTGGTAGAGTGGAAAAGCCCACTTTCATCCCATATCACCTGCCATCAGGCTGATCAATGATTTTCAACCAGTGTCACATCAGTGTGCTGCAAGAAATTTTTAAAACTTACAATATCTGACTATTTAGTCAGGGACACTGACCTCTTTTCCCTTAGATTGTCAAATTAAAAAGTGACAACGGCCCTGGCCAGGTGGCTCAGTTGGTTGGAGCATCAGCCCATACAACAGGTATGCAGGTTCAATCCCCAGCTAAGGCGCATACGGGAGGCAGCCAATAGATGTTGATCTCTCTCTCTCTCTCTTTATCTCTCTCTCTCTCCCTTTCTTTCTCTCTAAAATCAAGAAAAAACATATCCTTGGGTGAGGATAAAAACAAAACGAGGACAACACAATAGCTGTCTGGTGTGAATGAATGAAAATTATACTTTTTTGTGTGTGTGTCAGATTGGCAAAACAATATATTCATTTTCTGGTGTGCCACAGAATTTTAGTAATTAGTTTGTGTGCCATGAGGTGAAAAGGGTTAAAGATCATTGGGCTAGATGACCTGAAGTAGATATATAACCTACCTGGCCTTGTATTGAGAAGATAAAAAAGACATCTTGTTCAAAGACCCCAGTCAAATGCCTAATACACAAGGGTCATTTAACGAATGTTAGCCTCCCACCCCCCACACCCTTTTCTTCTCCCACTTTCTCCCAATTGCTGAAACCCACATTGGCTCTTCCATCTGGTTAAAATAGTTTGGAAAACTTGACCTTGATCTATCCAAACCCACTGACCTCCACAGAGCCACCCACATAAGTTCTCATGGTAATAGATCCAGAGACTGAGTCAGCCTCTCTAGAGCTTTCACTCTCCTCATCCTAAGGACAAGTTCTCTTGAGGGATTGTACAACTTTGATGATAAAAAAAAAAAAAAAAAAAAAAAAAAAAACACGTCACGAGAATAAGCAGTACAGAGAGGATTTTTCACATGCTGTCCCAGTCATTAGAAAGTTGCTGTATCGTAGCCTTCAACATTGAGAGGGTGCTGCAGAGAGTTCACAAAGGCTTTTGAGCCAAATGTGGGTTCTCATTAAAGTTCTATAGACAGAGCCTTTCTCTAATAAAATCAAGCATCACCACAAATCAGGAAACTAGGCCCCAGGGGGAAAAGGAAAACAGGACACCACACGGGGTCATGTGGGGAGCTGGTGCTGGGGCAGGGAGGAAGGAAGAAGAGCCTTAATAAGGTACACTGGAAACAGCAGGTCATTAACAATGCCCTTCCTGTCCACTTCAGTTGGATTTTTATGCAACTCTGTGCTGTGACTCCTAAAAAAGATGTTACAGGTACGTATGTGTTTTCCCTTTTCTTGTTTAGATGAAAACACCAGGCAGAAATGGGTTTAGTTAGAAGGAAAGAGCAAACATTATAAATGGGGCACAAACAGGATTTTATAGCCAAACTGAGTTTTTAAAATTATTTGTAATTTTTCTTTTAAAAGTTTGCATGTATTTATATTTCTAAGCAGTTGTCAAGAATCAATAAACTGATCTGAGTACTTCACATTCTCATGGAATAGGTCATTTAATAATGTTTATATTGGACTTTACAGGGCTCAAAGCGCTGTCTCACATGCTGTCTATTGGGTATTACTATCCTACTTTTATTTAACAGACAAGGAAGTTGAGGCTAAGGGAAATTAAGTGATCTCCCCCAAGGTCTGACAGCTAGTGAAAGTTAGGACTCAAACCCCAGTCTCCTGATAACAAAGCTGTCCCTCCCACAGGCTGCCTCTCACTGTTTCCCCCATTACATGGAACAGCAGTTCTTACCTTCCAACTCTTCTTTCTCATAGTGAATGTTGAGAATTGTACTGGTCCCACCCTGATCCACCACAGCTTCTTCATCTGGTCTCTGTGAAAACATAAATATGTAGTCATAGTAATGCCCACACATTCATTCAAACATTCAGTTAAGTACCATGTGTCAGACTCTTTATGCAACACCTGGAAGAGAAGCACAATGTTTTATATATTTTTTAAATTTGAACCTCACAATAACTTTGAGATACAAATATGGTAGCCATTCTCTTTCTTATTTTATAAAATGAACAGCCTGAGACTCAGAGAACATAAAATAATTATTGCTCAAGGTTACAAATGGGGTAAAAGGCAGAAGTAGGACTGAGCCCAAGTCTTATGACTGCAGATCTCATGCCTTTTCATCTCTGCACCCCATCTATACATCTGTATAATGGCATTTTGTAAGTAGTGTCAACCACATTGTCTCATTTGGTGTAAACTGGTCGGTCTCCTTGACCTCTGCAGCATCTAAGCCTGTTTAATACTCTGTCCTTTAAATTATCCATCCTGCTCCCTGCCCGAATCTTCCCTGTCTCATCCTAAGGCTCATCTTCTTCCTCTAAATATAATCCCCAAGGAAGCGCGGTCTACCTTTTGTTTCCCTCACTTGAGCATTACAATTTCAACAGCACCCTGAGATGGTGTGGCCCAGTATTTGACAAACCAATGGGATGCCACACCTCAAGACTCAGGTGTCTAAAACCAAATTAATCTTCCTTCCAAAACTAGCAGCCTGTTCTCATTTACTTACTCCTTCCTATGGCACCATCATTTCTTAATCCACATTTGAAATTTCAAACATATTTAGTCATCTATTTCATATATATTGAGTATCACTTATATGCCTTCAGAGAAACAGTTCTCTTTTCTTATCAAGACCTCCTTTGCAATTTCTCTCGAATTCACTCTCATCTCACATCCACTCTATCCCATACTCTCCAACACTTTCAGTCATACTGGACATTTTTTTATCAGTTCTGGAACCATATTTCCTTTCTTCCCTGAGTGTTGCTCCTTCTAGAGCAATCACCCTCTGCCTACTACCCCCACCTCCACCACCAGCAACTAATACTTATTCATCATCCTATGGATCTCAATCTAAATGCACTTCCTTGGAAGCTTTTCCTGATTACCCCTCTTATAAACTAAGCTAGGTCCTCCCATTTTTATGTCCTCACTAGAGTCTGGTGCACAAAATTCATACACTGGGGGCTGGAGGGTCCCTCAGCCCGGCCTGTGCCCTCTGGCAGTCCAGGATGCCTCAGGGGATGTCCACCTAGCAGCTTAGGCCCACTCCCACACATCCTCTTGCAGTCCGGGATCCCTTGCTCCTTACCACCCACCTGCTCACTGCTCCTTACCCCTCAGCTCACTGCTCCTTAGCACTGCTGTGGAGGCAGGAGAGGCTCCCACCACCGCCACTGCGCTCACCAGCTGCTTCTGACAGAGCAGCGTTCCCTCCTGCTTTAAGCATCTGCCCCCTGGTGGTCAGTGCACATCATAGCGACTGGTCATTCTGGTCATTCCGCTGTAACGGTCACTTAGGCTTTTATTATATAGACTAGAGGCCCAGTGCACAGTTCATGCACTGGTGGGGTCACTCAGCCTGTTCTACAGGGATAGGGCTGAGCCGGCTCTCCAACAACCCCCAAGGGGTCCCAAATTGCGAAAGGGTGGTTCTCGGGTGATGCACCCCAGAATCAGGCTCCCTCCTCTCCCAATATTATGTCACTTTCTCTCTGTATCTGTCTCGCTTCTTTCATCTCACATTACCCTAAGTTTGATGACTTGTGGGCATTTAGCTGCAAAATGCAATTATTTAGCAAACAGGATTTACTTAACCTGGAATCCAGTCTACCTAGGGCAGGACCCTGCTCAATGTCAGGCTCCTCCTGCCCAGGCCCTTCCGCCCAGGCAGAGTCCTGTGGTGGCAGGATCCTCCTTCTTCCCACCTGAGCTACTCCTTCGCCTTCTTCCCTCCCCGGAGGTTGCCCGCTGGCACTATTGTCCGCCCAGAAGGAGGGGAGCCTCATCCAATTTCCCAGCTGAGAGTGGTAGTGGGAAAATTTGCTGCCTCCACTGGAAATTGATATTAAACAAATGGGCCGGCGCAGGGGGAGACGTCAGGGCCACAGCCAGTAGGTCTTGCAGGTCTCATCATTTAGTCAATCAAGTAGAAAAGTTTCTGTAAGGGCCAAACCCATGACCTCTGCAATGGGCTAGAGGCCCGGTGGGGAGCCAGACACGAAGTGGGGAGCCAATGGACTAGAGGCCCGGTGCATGGATTCATGCACCGGTTGGATCCCTCGGTCTGGTCTGCGGTGATTGGACTGAAACAGGCTCTCTGACATCGCCCAAGCGGTCCCAGATTGCGAGAGGTGGTTCTCAGGTGACACGTCCCTGAATCGGGCTCCCTCCTCTCTGGTTCTGGGTGCATCACCCAAGAACAGCAGCTGCCAAGTCACCGCAGCTCATCAGCTCCTGCATTGAGCATTTGCCCCCTGGTGGTCAGTGCATGTCATAGCTACCAGTCAGATGGTCGGTCGGACGGTTGCTTAGGCTTTTATATATATAGATTGCACACTGTACTTCTCCTTAGTAATGAAATGTCTCTGCTCCTTAAGGGAGAGACCATATCTGTCTTTCCTTTCCACTGTTTCCCCAGCACTCTGAAGACTTTTCACATAGTGGGTGCTCAATACATCTTTGTTAAAAGAATGAATATAATGGTACCTACTTTATCAAGACCTTCACCATACCCTGAATTATTTCAAAAAATATCTGAACCGATTTCCTTACTAGACTATTTCCTTTACCAAATCTGCAGCTCCAGTCAAGCTTACTGATCCCACAGGCACCATGCACATTCCCACCTTCATGTCTTTGCTCATACTGTCCAGTCACCTAACACTCCCCTTCCCCAACTCTCCAGCAGAGCAAATCCTCACCATCCTTCCAAATCCTGCTCAAATTTCTAGTTTACTGTTCCAATTTTGCTATGTTGTAGTTATCATCTATACCCCCAAATAAGACAAGCCTGAATATAAAAGAATCCATTTTTCTAAAAAGAAGATTCAAAAAAAGTTTTTGAGGCTAACTTGAATAAATAAACTTGTAGGAAAGTAGATGAAATACTCGAATGTCTACTTATAGTATTTTATTTAGTTAGTTTTATAGACATATTTATAAAAATATATATTACTACTACTATGGAATAAGCTCCAAGATATAATATCAAGTTTAAAAAGTAAGGTGGAAAACTGTATAACTGTTGTCTAAGAAAGGGTTTTGAACCATAAGTATCTGCTTATACTTAAAATATATAAAGGAAGAATAAGCCATAAAAGATGTTTTCAAATAGTTACCTATAGAAGGAGGGAGGGCATAGAGGATAGGAGACAAGGATAGGAACTAAAATTCTGTGAATATACCTTATTTTATATATATTTTACATAATTTTAAAACAAAATTAAGAATTTAAAAATCAATGCCCAGAAATCAAAAACAAAATGAAAACAAATACCAAATTGATGGCATAACTATTCTAAGAGAAATTATTCCAAATAACTTTAAACATAATAAATTGAACATCCTTAGTAGGATATACCCTAAAAACAAAAAGAATTGAAAAAGATCCTAAACTGCTTTTTAGTTACCATATTGTTGATTGTAGTGTTGGTGTTATCACTCTGAGACTGTTGTGTATTGTGAGATAAAACAAATAATTATGTGAACTTTTTCTGTCACTCTCAATGTGTCTGAGAACTGGAATTCTCAGCAGGGGTGCAAGGAGATACAGTTGTAAAATAGAAGTTAAGTAAAAACCAGTGCAATCCTGAATATGAATTGGAAGTATCAACAAGAATATATGACATATTTTTATCTGTAAATATTTTTTAATTTATAAATTAATATTTTCTGGCTCTGTCCACTCAAAAGCCCTAGAAAAAAAATGGTCAGCCACTAGCAATGAGTACCATTAGCATCTAGATTGTGGTCTCTTACAGTGCCATTTTCTACTAAAAGGCACTCAAAGACAACTAGGGTTGTGTCACATGGACTCAGTAGACAACTTAAAGAGGTCCCTTGCCAAAACTAGGACAATATGCCTGGCCGTGTGTCTCAGTGATTGAGCATCAATCTATGAACCAGGGGTCATGATTTGATTCCTCGTCAGGGCAAATGCCTGGATTTCAGGTTTGATCCCCAGGCAGCCAATCAATGATTCTCTCTCATCACTGATGTTTCTATCTCTCTCCCTTTCCCTCTCTGAAATCAGTAAAAATATATTTTTATAAAATAGGACAAGTTGAATCAATAAGGGTAATAACTGCAACAAACTGAATATATCAAATACATATAATAAACCCACAAGTTCACAATGTCACTTTAAAAATTAACTAATTGGCACTAGCCAGTTTGGCTCAGTGGATAGATCATCAGCCTGCAGATTGAAGGGTCGAAAGTCTGATTCTGGTCAAGGGCACATACCTCAATTGCAGGCTCAATCCTTGGCCCTGGTCGGGGTGTGTGTGGGAAGTAACTATTCAATGAGTCTCTCTCACATTTATGTTTCTCTCCCCCTCCCTTCCACTCTCTCTAAAAATGAATGAAAAAATATCCTCGGGTGAAGATTAACAACAAAAAATTGACTAATTGGTTAACATTGGAAGATATGCTAATAAGTTAACTGGTTGCTTTGAAAGCTGGTAAAAATTAATCCGTTTCCCTATATAAATTGTACCATAGAATAGATGAGAGAAGTTTCTTCTTATTAAAAAAATAAATGGAAAAAGAGTATTAGAATTAGAACATTGCCATTTTGCAGTACAAATGGATTGCATTGATTTTCAACAGCCACTAACATCACAGAAACAGACAGACATTCTATGCCTCCTAATAGGAGACCTTACCACCATCCATGAGGCAATCTTACCAAATAAATTGTCCCTGAATCTGATCAAGCCTCTAAAGCCAAATACCAATTTACTGAAAATACAGTGAATCAGAGCTCTACAGAAAAACTACACCATGGGAATACAATCAGAAAAATCCAGACAGTGAAAAACCATATAGGACAAATCCTCCCCTAGCCTCTTTTTAAAAATAAATAATTGCAAAAAGAGAAAGAGAGAGACAGAGGGAGAGAAAGGCAAAACCAACAGGTTAAAAGAGACAATGAACCAACCACAATGTGTGGACTTTACTTGAATCTTGATTCAAACAAACCAACTGAAATAAAATTTTTAGTTATTTTTAAAATACCTTCTTAAAGTCATGACATTTGACCTAGCCAGTTTGGCTCAGTGGATAGAGCGTCAGCCTGTGGACTAAAGGGTCTCAGGTGTGATTCCCGTCAAGGGCACATGCCTGGGTTGCAGGCTTGATCCCCAGTAGGGGGCGTGTAGGAGGCAGCTGATCAATGATTCTCTCTCATCATTGATGTTTTTATCTCTCTCTCCCTCTCCCTTCCTCTCTGAAATCAATATATTAAAGTTATGACATTTGAGACAATTGGAAATTTGAATATTGACTAGATCTTTTATGATATTAAAAAAATGATTGGTTTTCTCTTTAGGTGGTACTGTGCTTATTTTTTAAAGAATCCTTATCTTTTAGTGACACCTACTGAAATATTTATAGATAACACTGAAAGATTACAGATATGCAAAATAATAAATTAACTTAGAAATATTACTTATTGTCACACTTTATAAACGTTATTCAAAATCTTCAAATACATCTTTAACATCAATGTCCTCCTCATCCCCATAGGTGCTTTTTTTGAGTCAATTTTCCAAGCATGTCTGTTTCACTTCCATCTAAATTGTGAAGACTCTCATATAAAGCCCTATTTGAGGAATAACTTATAGATAGAAAAAACTTGCCTTTGTTTTAGACTTATTTGTTCATCTAGTTTATGATTAAGATCATGAATTTCCTGATAGCAGGAGCCACATATTTTCGTCTTTATGTTCTCCCAGAGTCTAATACTGTAGCTTACCATTCTAAGTAGCTTTCACGCCTCTGAGTCCCAGGAGGGTATGTACTTATGTTCACTCCTGTGTACCTAGCACCTAGTAAAATGTCCAGTATGTGGTAAATATCCAATCAATTTTGGTGAATAAATACTTATTAGTTTCCTGAACTCATTATTTAAGTCATATAACATATTTTCTCATAATAAATTTTCATGTTGGCTCCCCCACAGGTTTGTAATATCCAGAGGACAATGATCAATTAATTAGTATGCTTAATACTGCCTACAGACACATGACACAGCATAGAACACAGCAGGAATCTGGATAAAAGGGGGAAGGGAGGGATGATTGATTTTTTTGACTCAAAGACCATGAAAGCAAAATATAAAGAGCAAGGTCAACTGTCTGAAAAATTCAGGTTGAAAATCGACTTGTTGTTTGTTTCCTTAATTTAGATTGGTTAATCACAGCCTAAATTCACTGAATAAACGTTCATCTACTTTCTTTGTCTTGCCAAAGAAAACAGAGTCGTTGTCAAACACCATTAGCCAGGGCATTTAAAAGGTCAGGCTTGAATGTGGATCCTGATTCAAATAAGTCAGCTATTTTAAAAACTTATAAGGCACTCACAGAATTTTAAACAACTGGATGGATATTTGATTATATAAAGAATATGTTAATTTTAAATGTAACAATACTATTGTAATATGGTGTTTATGTCATCTTTAAAAATGGCCCTTAATCTTTAGTGGTACACACTGAAGTGCTTACTGATGAAATAATATGATGTCTGGAATTTGGAGAATGGGTGGAAACATAGATGAATCAATGCTCCTTGTTGAAGCCAGGTCATTGGGTACATGGTGATTCATTTTTACAAGTCTTTCTTACTTTGGTACATGCTTGAAATGTTCCATAAACTTCAAGTATATGTGGGGTTTGTTTAAAATCATAAAAATGAAAAGAAAGGTACGTCAAGTCTCATTGGTCTGTTCTTATTGCAGAGTCCTCACCAGTTGGCTATTATTTCCTCTGATACCATCATTATTTATGGCAGAGAAGATCTCTCAACCATGGATTTCTAGGGTTCCTATGAATGGGCTTCAGAGGATTATGTGTGCGTGTGCATTTTTCTTGGGAAAGGGCTCATAACGTTCACCAGATTCTCAGGGGAGTTTATGACTCAGAAAAAGATTAGAATCATATAAGCCACATTATATAAGTTTAGGAGTAAAAAGAAAGGAGGGAGGGAGGAAAAGAAGGATGAACTAGAGAAAAGGCCCTGTTTCTAAGTCTATTTTCTGTACTTCCTCCTGACTCACTGACAAGAACCCCTGTCTATTTATTTGGATGCCTATCACAAGAACACAATAAGATAAAAAGAACTAAAGGAGTTAAATAAACATTGAAACTGCAAGGCACATAGTGAGGGAGAAAGCATTGTTATGAGCCTTGAAAAATGAATGAATTATAGCTGAATAGCAAACCAGATTCTCACTTACAGTTAATGGACAAATTAAAAGGCAGGGGCAGGGCTGAGTCTTACATAATGGCTCCTGCTCCTAGAAGCAGCCACAGAGGCTGCCGAGGAGGAAGAAGATGGCAGGCAGTGGAGCCCACCTGAACCCTCTCCCTGACACACCTGTTCAGCTCCACCTGTGGGGTTGTATACCTGCCAAACTCAGCCCCACCTCTTTTCTGGCTGTCAGTCTCAGATATTTTACCTCTAAAGACCTCTTTCATCTTTTTTCCCTAAGGTTCCAATGTTTTCAGAGATTGTAAAAAGCACGCTCCTACCCCTCCACCTTCCCATCCTTTCCTGCCCTGGACAATAAAAGGTCAAGCATTTAAGTTCTAACATATTTAACCAATTCTTTAAAATCAACAAATATATAAGTGGCTTCCAGGGTTTCTAGTCAGCAAACTGAGTTAATGCAATTAGTAATAGAAACAAATATTTATGAGCACTTACTATATCATAGGTCTAGCATTGTGCTTTACATATATTACCTCACTTAATCCTCACAACAGACCTAAATCAAGGCTAAGATCTCCCAAGAACTAAATGGAATAGGAAGAACTCAAGCTTCTCTGTATTCCTTATATTAACATTATACTCTATTACTGCTAAAAGCAAAGAACCTGGGTTGTTGTTGAGAGCTCATGTCCACAGAACAGTTCAAGATCCACATTATTACCTTCTTGAATCCTTAGTGCTCCTGAATCTTGTCCCTCAAACTGCCCCAAGACTTTTTCAATAGTTTTCCATCTTTTTATTCATTTCCATCTTCTTCTTCATCCAGAAAAGTCTGTGAATTCTGGCGCTTGAAGACTCTATCACTGGCCCAGTCCGGTGTTGCTCAGTGGATAGAGCATTGGCCCTCACACGGCAGGGGTCATGGGTTCGATTTCCAGTCAAGGGCACATGACTGGGTTGCAGGCTCGATCCCTAGTAGGGGACGTGCAGGAGGCAGCTGATCAATGTGTTTCTCTCATTGATGTTTCTCACTCTTTCCCTATCCCTTCCTCTCTAAAAAATCATTAAAGACATATTTAAAAATAAAAATATATCTTTAAAAGAAAAAAAAAGACTCTGTCACTGAATATGACCATAAATCCCCAACTCTTAAATGACCTCAATTTGACTTCCTCACTGAATGCAGCCACCCTATAGGAAAATAAAAGGGTTCCACCAGGATTTGTCACAGCTGTTCCAGACCTCTTCTGGGTAGCCATGAGCTCCTGAATACCCATGATTTTCTTTTCTTTTTTTTTTAAATATATTTTTTATTGATTTTTTTTTTTTACAGAGAGGAAGGGAGAGAGAGAGAGATAGATAGAAACATTGATGAGAGAGAAATATCGATCAGCTGCCTCCTGCACATCTCCCACTAGGGATGTGCCCACAACCAAGGTACATGCCCTTGACTGGAATCAAACCTGGGACCTTTCAGTCCGCAGGCCGACGCTCTATTCACTGAGCCAAACCGGTTTCGGCCCATGATTTTCTTATTCTGACTCTCCAGCAGCTTTCTAAAGGCATAAAATTTCAAAGTAGTTCTGGTTTCTCAGGGACTCTTTTATTGAACACCACTTGGAGTCACTCACTCCTGTCCTGTATAGATTACTGGTTAATACATAATGGTAGGCAGAATACTGAGCCCTGAAATAAAGTTGAAAATGGAAGTAAGATTGTTAATCAACTGAATTTAAAAATAAAGTGATTATCTTGGATTCTCTGGTGGGCTCCATGTAATAACAAGGGTCCCTAAAAGTGGAAGAGGGAGGCAGAAGAGTAGAGTCAGAGAAAGATATGATGCCAAAGGCAGGGTCTGAGACACACTATATTGCTGGCTTTGAAGATGGAGGAAGGGAGCTATGAGCCAAGGAATGCAGGCAACCTGGAAAAGCTGAAGAGGTCAAGGAAACAGATTCTCTCCTAGAGCCTCCAGAAAGAACCCCAATTCCACCAACATCTGATTTTAGCCCACTGAGAGACCTTGTTAGATTTCTGAACTACGGAACTGTAAGAGTAGTAATTTGTGTTGTTTAAGCCACAAAATTTGTGGTAATTTGTTATGGAAGCAATAGAAACTAACACATACACTAAGGCTTTATAACGACCAAGACCAGAGTAAATGTGTTGCTACCTTACAAGAAACAAGCACCCTCACCATTATCTAAGATGTGTTGCTGTTACCTAGTAGCAGATTTAGAATAAACACAGTTGCTTTGCTGTGTCCTGGTTACTACTGCTCGGGCTTGACTGAGAGCCCTGTCTACCCCGCCAAGGCAAACCATGAGCTAAGACAATTATCTACAAATATTTGAGGCAGTAAGTTTGCAGCCTGAATTGTCCCCCTGACAGCCCACACCTCTCCTATTGAAGTTTCCCAATATAACTGGTAAAGCCAGGTAAAGAGAATTCTCACAATTTCCCCAATTCCCATGTAGGGAAAGAACACTCAGCATGTGTTGGGAGAGGGTGATGGAGTATTGACTGTACACTGCAATGTAGTGAGAGGAGAGCTGCTATGGTTAATACTTTTGTTCAATAACATTCAACAAATACTGACTGCTTATCATAAACTGACCTCAGAAAGGTTGATCTGCTCTCTACAAAGCCATTCATTCATTCACTCAGAAAATATTAACTGAGCTCCGACATGTGCCAGCGTCATTGGGCATGAGTATTCACGTCTCCTTCAGGAATCTTGCCTTAGAGTTTTCTCGGGCCCACCATAAGATAATAGAGTGTGACTCGCTTCCTATTTGGCTATGCTTTTCAATTATCACCCACTTACCAGGGTTTGTTATTCTCAAGACTTCAGCAAAGTTTTCCATTCTGAGCAGGCCTCGTTCACAGAAAAGCCTTAGTAACTTCCCAAATTCACTTGCTCCCCACTCCTCCACTTCCACCTTCTCTGAACCTCCTTGAAAGTCCTAGCACCACTTGATTCAAGTGCTGATGGTTCTGACCTCTCCACCTTCTCCTCCAGCACTTCTTTCTGCTCAGAATGGAGTGCTGATCAGGAGAAATCTTAGGAATTTTAGAGATGTCCACAGTTCCAGTCCAAACTAGGCTTCCCTAAAGCTTTCTTATCTTCTTTCATTGCTATGCCCTTTAAGGGCTCACTGACTCCTAAAATTTCAATAGTAACCTCTAGAGATATCATCAAAATTCAATAATGCAGACCTTCATTGACTCATCCTAAATGACAGCCTCTTAGCTGGCCCCCTCGTTCCAGTCTCTTCCCACTCTAATAACATCCTTTGTACACCTTGCCATACATAGCTTCCTAAACATTTATTAAATGCTCACTCTGAGCCAGGCACTGGTCTAGGAATCAAAGACAACAGCTACAGTAATGCAAAGTGATTAAGGAGACATCTTTGAAGAGGGGCAGCCACTTATTAGAAAAAATTGCTTAATCTTTTTGCATCTTGGTTTTCTCATATGAAAAATGGGGATAATAAGAGCATGTAGCTCTCAGGGTTATTGAGAGACTTAAATGAAATAATGCATGGAAAGCACTTAACACAGTGTCTTGCACATGGCAAGCACCAATAAAAGCTTACATAAAACAACATCCTCAAAGGGAGCTGCCAGGTTAGCAGTAGAGATGAACAGGTATATTCCATAAGTAAGGGGTGGGAGAAAAAACAGACCTTGGTGGGTATCTGAGCAGAGAAGACAGAGTGATGAATTCTGGTAGTAATATGAAGCTTGGGGGTTAAAATGGGATATTTGGAGAGGATGGGAAAGATTTTCCAGCTGTGAACATCTGGGCAAAGACACAACAGCACAGAAGGGAGAGCATTTGTGTCATCCAGCAATGACCGTCTATTGCCCTGTGCTAATCCTGACAAGGCCACAAGCTCCTTAAGGAGAGGCACACCGGCTTTGACTAGGGGAGAATCATCCGTTCTATAATACAGAATCACGGACCTGTACTATACCTGGCACTGTGCTAGATGAAAATACTGTGTGCCTGGTCCCTGCCCTCATGAAATTCTATTTGAAAATAAACAAGAAATCAAAACAAGAACCCTTCGGACGCATTATATGTGCTTTAAGAAAACAAAAGAGTATCGTATGAAAGGGAGTGACTGTGGTTAAAGGTCAAGGAAAGACACTCTTGGGAAGGTGACACTTGAGTCCTGAGAAGGCTGAGGTAGGAAAATGTCCTGGCAGAGGGAACAGCAAGAACGAAGATCCTGAAGCATGAAGGAGTGGGCCACATCGAAGGAACAGAAAGCCAGTGCAGGGATGCATAGACAGAGAGGGGGAGAGAGGCCGTCAGAGAGGGTGGTCATGGCCTTGATCATGTTAAAGCTTGACAAGCAGTTTGGATTATATTCTAAAATGAACTGGAAAGTCACTAAAAGGTTTCAAGATAGATATGACATAATCTGATTTGTGTTTGTAAAAGCTCCTTCTACTGCCAGGCTTGAAGTAGAATGGCAAGAGAGAAGGCAGAGGGGATCATGAGAGGCTATGCAACAGTCCAAACCAGAGAAAACAACACAGACTTATGATATTTAGATGTGATGTCTGGAATCTCTGTTTGGAGAAGTTATACAATCTCTTCAATTTGCAAGGTCTATCTCCCTTCCACACAGCCTACTTGGGAGGATTAACTGGTAATTTTCAGTTGGTTGATTGTGTCTCCCACAAGTCAGCCCGTTTACTTTCCTCCTTCCACACTCATTTCTTTTCCTCACTATATCCACATTCCCATTTGTCTATCACCTGACTCAGTCTTCATGAGGTCCTACTGTTCCTACTCTATTTATTTTCTTCTCCTCATCCTACCACTCATGAAAGTTTCATGAACTAGATGTAAAGGAGGTAATTATTTTCTATCTTATCCCAGAAGCACTCAGGAATTATCTATTTCACAGAACACTAACAGAAGGTTAGGGGTTATTATGACCTTGACAGTATAACCTGTACACATTCTGCACATTAAGGACACTGTCTCCTCACATTCATTCCAGCCTGTTCTCCCACTGCAGCCAGAGAAATCTTTTTTTTTAATGTTTTTTATTGATTTTTTTAGAGAGAGAGGAAGGTTGAGGGATAGAGAAATAGAAACATCAATGAGAGAGAAACTTCATCGATTGGCTGCCTCCTGCACACCCCCTATTGGGGACTGAGACCACTACCCAGGCATGTGCCCTGACCAGGAATTGAACCAGTGACCTCTTGGTTCCTGGGTCAACACTGAGCCATACCAGCCGGGCAAGAGAAATCTTTTTAATAGGAAAATCTAATCTCTCTCATTGGCTCACTAGCTCTCTCTCTCAGTCTCTCTCTCTCTCCTCTCTCTCTCTCTCTCTCTCTCTCTCTACCTCTCTCCCTCTCTCTTCTTTTGCTCTCTAGAGTGTCTACCCCTTGTTCCTCAGAGAAATGCCAACTTCCTCAGCATGGGCTACAAAGGCCCTGTATATTATGACACCAGAGTATATCTCACACCATTCCCCTCATTTACTCTGTGGCTCTAGCCACACAGGCCCTCTTTCAGGTCTTGTAGCCAGATGTACCCCCTTCTGCCACAGGGACTTTTGCATATAGTGTTCTCTGTGTCCCCGCGGCCCTTTGAGCTCCCTTATTCTTTGGATCTTTGTCCATATTTTGTCTATCTTTCTTTCAAAGAACTTACCACAGTTTATAATAACACATTTACTTGTGATTATCCCCCCAAAACACACACACACACACACACACACACACACACACACACACACTAGATGAGAAGCTCCCCAGAGCAAAAACATTGCCTATTTTTGTTCATCATTGTATTCCAAATGTAAGTGAATAAATACACTTAATAGGCCTTAACAGATTAGATAAGGATTTTCTAAAACCTGAGATAAGGTTCCTTTATGATGGAGCAAGCAAAGAAGGAATTACAGCTCTTCTAGTAGCAAACTACTACAGGGAGAAGAGTCAGTATCTGATACCCATTATGTTGCAAACTCCAAGCGTTTTCCCTGACCCCTTACAGAAACCATCCCTGATGTCAACGTGGCGCCTGTTTCCAAGACCCATCATCCTTCCCAGTTAGGTCCATCATTCTCTTCAGAGCCTCCCCCTTCACACTAGACCAGTGGTTCTCAACCTGTGGGTCGCGAACCCTTTGGGGGTCGAACGACCTTTTCACAGGGGTCGCCTAAGACCATCGGAAAACACATCTATAATTACATACTGTTTTTGTGGTTAATCACTGTGCTTTAATTATGTCCAAATTGTAACAATGAAATTGGGGGTCACCACAACATGAGGAACTGTATAAAGGGTCGAGGCATTAGGAAGGTTGACAACCACTGGACTAGACCCTCTCTTCAATCAGTCCCTCTCTCCAGGGCAGTAGCTATGCCCCCTGATGGCACAGGAAGGGGGTGGTGATAGTAGAGAGTTGAGTAAGGTAGCACTCACTTACTGCTGGTCGCACAATAAACATTTCACAAAGCCCTTTCACAAACAGCACCTCGCTCTGCCCTCAAACCAAAGCAGACACTGTCATTCCCATCTTACTAGATGGGGAGCTGAGGTCAAAGGAGGCAAGTGACTCGCTCAAGGTCGCCAAGCCTGGGTGAGATCTGAACCTCCGGACTCTGACACACAGTCAGTCCGGTGCTTTTCCTTACATTCGCCACCCCAACAGCTGCGTTACCAGCACTTACACCTGGTTTCCGCATCCCCTTAAATGAACACTGCTCCCGACTCCTCACTGCCCCAGCCCATTTCCGCTCCCCGCCCAGAACTTGCCAGATGCCTGCGCTTTGGGCCGGGGCGGGGGCGGGGGCGCGGGGGGTGTCAGAGAGCGGGGCTCACTACCAGGGTTGGGCCCCCGCCCCCGGTCTTTCGGGCGCTTCCTGAAACCCCCAGAAATGGCACAATGAGGAGACCCGCTTCACCAAGTATGGCCCCTGGCTACTCTCCCCCACGTTCCTGCTCGACGCGGCGAGGCCAGGACAACAGGGAGGACCCCGGGAGGCCAGAGGTCCCCGCCGGCGCGCACGGGATGCGGCGGTGACCCGCCAGCTCCCGGACTCGGCCAAGGTCACCCCCTCGCAGCCCCCGCCGGCTCCCAGCCTCCCGGAGCGCCCCCTGGTGTCCGGGGACGACCTCCCCTCGCCCTCAGGGAGCGGCCTGGGCGTCCAGCTGGGGGGCAGGGGCGGGAAGGTGGACAGGGGGTGAGGAGGCTGAGCCCGGGGAGGGGCGGGAGGCGGGCCCTACCTGATAGCGGAGGACGCCGTCGGGCTCGTTACTCCCGGCGCGCATGGCGGAGCCGAGCACGGTCCCGCCCGCGGGCTCCAGGCCGAGCGTCAGCGGCGCGCACACTCCGGTCGGGTCTGAGCGAAGCGCCCCAACCGCGACCCCGACTCTGGAGCCAACGGTCAACCATCGACCTCCTCCGCCTCCGTGGCCACCGGCCCGCGAGGCATCGCCGCGGCCAATCAGCGCGCGGCCTGTGCGGCCAATCAGCGCGCGGAGCACGGGAGGACGCCGGCCGGCGGTACCCAGGGCTACCGCGAGGAGGGGGGCAGCCCGAGGAGCCCAGGTTGCCGTGGAAACCGCCTCCCTCCCTTCAGGGGCCCCTGGGCTTGAAGGTCCTTCCAACTGCTTGATGGAAACTGAAAATCTCATGCTTCTATTTGCAGCTGCCCCTCACCGTGGGAAAGTGAGAAAGGGTTGATTCTGTCTCTTCTGATTTTATTCTTTGCATGATTTTTAAATTCTGGGGAAACGTCCCTTGGGGATTGCAGAAGGAA
Organism: Myotis yumanensis; assembly: GCF_028538775.1. Classification (NCBI taxonomy): domain Eukaryota; kingdom Metazoa; phylum Chordata; class Mammalia; order Chiroptera; family Vespertilionidae; genus Myotis; species Myotis yumanensis. The sequence continues at coordinate 163,700,408 of NW_027223754.1, forward strand.
GTAATTGGGGATGAGGGAAAAGGATGAGAATACTTGTTCATCTCTGAGCTAGTGGCCAGATTAAAAAGCATTAAAGCTAAGCAGACTGGCAGTGATCCTGTCCCCTCTACAGACTCGCAATGACTTAGGTCTCCTCCCTGGGTCTCAGGTTGGCAGCAAAAAGCACAGGGTTGAACTGAAGATGGTTGTTGAAGTCATAATACAAAAATGCTTCCAACTTTTCCAAGAAGGCAAATTATTATTGAATAACGAGAACTATTGATTTAAGGCAACGTTGGGAAAGCATGAGTAACACATTCCATTTGATAAAGGTTTTAAAGAAAAGAGAGGCTGGCCATCATCCAACCAGTCCTCTGTCCCCAAGCGGAAGGAAGGGGCCTTTCCCTTTGTATGTACTATTACATCAGGCTGTGGGCGAGTCAGAACAAAAAGAACTGTTGTAAATCATTCTCCAGTCTCCACAGAAGCTACACCTGAAGATAAGTAGTCAGGGACATGTTAAAATTTCAACCCTGCAAACCACCCCTTGCACTGTCCCTGAAATGTGAAACAAGGTTGTGCTTCAGTGTAACTGAGGCAGAACCGTATTTCTAATCTTTATAAGCTCCTGGTCCTGTTTCTGAGTCTTAGCATTCATTGCCACAGGCTCTATCATTCCCTTGACTCTGGCATTCACTCCCCATCATTTCCCATCAAATTCTTTTTTAAAAAATATATTTTATTGATTTTTTTACAGAGAGGAAGGGAGAGGGATAGAGAGTTAGAACATCGATGAGAGAGAAACATCGATCAGCTGCCTCCTGCACATTCCCCACTGGGGATGTGCCTGCAACCAAGGTACATGCCTTTGACCGGAATTGAACCTGGGACCCTTGAGTCCGCAGGCTGATGCTCTATCCACTGAGCCAAACCGGTTAGGGCTCCCATCAAATTCTTAACCTTTCTTCAAAGTCAATATATTTTAATTGAATTTATTGGGGTGACATTGGTTAATAAAATTATATAGTTTCAGGTGTACAATTCCATAATACATCATCTATATATTATATGGTGTGTTCACCACCCCAAGTCAAGTCTCCTTCCATCACCATTTATCCCCCCATACCCTTCTCTACCTACCCCTACCACTCCTTCCATCTGGCAGTCACCATGCTGTTATCTTTTTCTACGAGTTTTGGGGGGTTTTTTGCTTAATCCTTTCACCTTTTTTACCCAGCCTCAAACTCCATCCCCTCTGACAGCTAACAGTCTATTCTTTATTAGTCTGTTTCTATTGTGTTTGCTAGTTTATTTTGTTCCTTAGATTCTACGTATGAGTGAAATAACCTGGTACTTGTCTTTCTCTGACTGGCTTATTTCACTTAACATAATGCTCTCTAGGTCCATCTATGCCAGGGGTCCTCAAACTATGGCCTGTGGGCCACATGCAAATACAAATATTGTATTTGTTCCCGTTTTGTTTTTTTACTTCAAAATAAGATATGTTCAGTGGGCATAGGAATTTGTTCATAGTTTTTTTTTAAACTATAGTCCGGCCCTCCAGCGGTCTGAGGGACAGTGAACTGGCCCCCTGTTTAAAAAGTTTGAGGACCCCTGATCTATGCTGTCACGAAGAGTAAGATTTCATTCCTTTTTTACGGCCGTGTAGTATTCCATTGCGTAAATGTACCACAGCTTTTTTATCTACTGATCTACTAGTTATCTATATATATAAAACCAAGCAACCGCAACGCCGGAATGACTGGAACGACCGGAACAGCTGGTTGCTTTGACACGCACTGTGGCCCCAACCACCCGAGGCCCCTCCCCCTGGCTGGCCAACCTCCTGGGTCCCCTCCACCCAGCCAGCCCGGCCCCGATTGGCCCCAATCGGGGTGGGCCAGCCAGACCCCACCCATGCATGAATTCGTGCACCAGGCCTCTAGTTGTAAATAACGCTGCAATGAACAGATGGGTGCATATACTCTTTCAAATTAGTGTTTCAGGTTTCTTCAGATATATTGCCAGAAGTGGAATTGCTGGATCAGAGGCAGGTCCATTCTTTTTTTATTTTTTAAATATATTTTTATTGATTTCAGAGAGGAAAGGAGGGAGAGAGAGAAACATCAATGATGAGATAGAATCATTGATTGGCTGCCTCCTGCACGCCCCCTACTGGGGATTGAGTCTGCAACCCGGGCATGTGCCCTTGACCAGAATTAAACCTGGGACCCTTCCGTCTGCAGGCTGATGCCCTATCCACTGGGCCAAACAAGCTAGGGCAGCAGGTCCATTCTTATTTTTTTTTTTTAGGAATCACCACACTTTTCCACAGTGGCTGCACCAACAGTACAACAGGGTTTCCTTTTCTCCACATCCTCACCGGAGGCAACATATCAGAAAAAAGTATTGCCATAAGAAATGTCCGAGATTTTACTGCCTATGTTTTCTTCTAGGATTTTTATAGTTTCAAGTCTAACATTTAAGTCTTTAATCCATTTGAGTTTATTCTTTAGTTTGGTATAAGGAGGTGGTCTAGTTTAGGGGTTTTTTTTTGCATTTATCTGTCCAATTTTCCCACCACTATTTACTGAATAGACTATCTTCACCCCATTAATGTTCTTGCCTCCTTTGTCAAATATTACTTGACCATAAAGGCATGGGCTTATTTCTAGGCTCTCTGTTCTGTTCTATTGATTTATGTCTCAAAGTCAATCCCAAAGGCCACTCTTCCAAGAAGCCTTTCTCATAGCAGTTACCGTGCTGTGATTATTTAATTACATTGTATGTTGACTTTAACTTACTGTAATATTGTACATATTTGAAGGCAATGGTTTTTTTTCTTATGCCCTTCTGTATACTTCACAGAGCTTCAAAAAATGCTGGCCACATAGAAAGTAGTTAGCAAATAGAACACCTACTATGTACAGGCCCCAATGGCATAGAAGATGCAGAGAAATCTAAAATAAAATACAGCCCAGTCAGCATGGCTCAGTGGTTGAGCATTGACCTATGAACCAGGAGGTCACAGTTCCATTCCAGGTCAGGGCACAAGCCTGGGTTGCTGGCTCAATTCCCAGTAGGGGGCGTGCAGGAGACAGCCGATCAATGATTCTCTGTCATCAATGTTTCTATCTCTCTATCCCTCTCCCTTCCTCTGTCTCTAAAAATCAATAAAAACAGCCCTAGCTGGTTTGGCTCAGTGGATAGAGCATTGGCTTGTATACTGAAGGGTCCTGGGTTTGATTCTAGTCAAGGGCACATGCCTGGGTTGCGGGCTCGATCCCCAGTAGGGGGCATGCAGGAGGCAGCCAATGATTCTTTCTCATCATAGATGTTTCTATCTCTCTCTTTCTCTCCCTTCCTCTCTGAAATCAATTAAAAAATATTTTAAAAATCAATAAAAACATATTTAAAAAGTAAAAAATATGTAACATAATACGTATCTCCAAGGGGCTTACAATTTAATCAGGGAAACAGGATTTACTGTATGTTAATATAATGACAAGCTAATTGAACATAGAATAAGAACCCTATGAGTAATATAAACAACAAAGATTGTAAAAATTCAAAAGAGAAATGATCTTTATGATTTGGGACACTTTAGGAACATGATACAGAGAACATGGATTTTTATCTAAACCTGAAAATAGTTGCGCCAAGGTAAGGAGAGTAAGCATCTTAACTCTTAGGCAAAGACTTAAGAATGCACGTGGCCCATTCAGGGTAACAATGATTTGGACCAAAGGTGAAAGTTATGAAGAGGAGCAGTAGGAAGTAAAAAAAAAATGTGGTAAAGAAAAGCTAAGGCCAAATTTTGGAGAGTTGGCTAATTAGTCCTGCTTTTATTTTTCTCACATGATAGAAAGTAAAACACTGTGGTCTTAGAGGGCACCCCCATCATCAAGACCCGGTTTAATAGTGTAAATACAGTGTGTCATTGCATATTCATAACATCATTATTTCTCCATTTCACTGGTAAGAAAATTGAGACTCAGAGAAGTTTAGCAGCTTTCTCAGAGCTAAGCAGTCTTTAAGCTGGGATTCAGTCATTTATTAATTCCAAACATATTTACTAAGAATCTATGTATTCAGCCCTGTGTTGGGTGTTGGGGAAACAGCAATAAAACAAAAACAGGGTCTTTCCCTCTTGAGCCTTACAATCTAGTGGGGAGAGAGAGAACAAGATAATTACGGGTTGTGGTCGCTTCAGTGAAGTAAATAACAGGCCATAATATAGAGAGTAACTGACATGGGGTTGGGGAGAGCTACTTTATTTTATTTTTTTTCTTTATTGATGAAGGTATTACATATGTGTCCTTATCCCCCCATTGCCCTCCTACCCCCCCAACCCCCCAAGGGGAGAGTTACTTTAAGTGGAGTGTTCAGGGAGGGCTTCTCTGAGGAGGTGAGGAGAGCTTCTTCTGGTGAGATGAGTCAAGGACAGGTCTGTTTGATTCCACTAGTTCTTGGCCTCTATGCAACGTATCCCATATAAGTGGTACCATTGACAAAATCTGCCATTAGGGGCAAGCCAGTTAGAGGAGGAAACCTGGTGGTGGTGGCCGGCGGGGTGTCAGTTAGACTAGCTCTTGCAACATGGTAATTCAAGAGGGGCCAAGGATAGTGACCAAAGGAAAAATATGCCCACATTTTCCTCTCCCCAGAAAGACAGCTCCCAGCCATGGGAGTGGGCTTGAGTGGGCAGAGTAAAGAGAGGACTGAGGAAGTAAGTAGAGGATTCCCCGGAGCTCCGATGGGTCTGATTTCCCTCCAGTTCAATCATGGAACAAGTCAGAGCCCCTGGCCCTTGACTCCAGAGTCAAGAGCCCCATCTTCTGGTCCATTGTGAAAATTACAAAAGGAACTAGGCCACAGAGTTGGCTTCTGAGGCTGCCTGAGGCGGCTGCCACCTGGGGCGTTGCAGCCTATAGGCCCTGCCCCCCAAACCCCACCCCCTGACTAATTTGGTCTCGTTCCCTGAGAGACCCTGGGCTCCAGGCTCCAGGTTTCTAGCTTTTATTGCTCGCTACACTACTTGGAAAAATGCAACTATGCTGCTCTCAGCCCAGCCAGCAAGCTGGGGGAGCTGGAAGAAGGACATTCAGTCAAGGACACCGCCTCACGCTCTTACTTTTCTAAAGAGAGCAGGAAGAAGACAACCAAATAGCAGAACATACCTCGGCCTTCTGAGGCCTGCGCAGGATGCTTGGCCTGGAAAGAGGCATACAATTCAAAATACACATAGAGATAGACTGCATACATCAACAGGGAAGCAAGGAGGCATGCTACATGGATAACTTTAATTAATCCTTGCACTGATTCTATGAGATATGTTCTATCATCCCATATGAGAAAACTGAAGACTGCAGCTTAAAGGTGTAGATTGCCCAGATCACACAGCTGGCACAGTTAATAAATGGAGACGCTGGGCTCTGAGATCAGATGTGTCTGATGTAAGTGCACATGCTTAACCACCTACCGCCTCTCATGGGGCTGCCTGGGGCCTCCGTCCTTCTCTAACTTCTATAGGCTCCAACCTCCCTCCATGGCTTCCAAATGTGGCTGTCCTTCCAGATCTGTATCTCTAGATCCTTCTTTAATACCAGTGGTGGGGGGTAGGAGGGAAAGTAGGTCTTAAACCCCCTGTAAAATATATGGGACTCTCCTTTCAGATAAGTACACGAAAACCCCAAATTTTGTATATAATTATAAGGCTGTGTTCACAGCCTTTCCAGGGAAGCAGTAGGCACCTTCCATGTATTATCTTTAAATATTGGCTGAGAAACATTGAAATTCTCTTATTCAGAGGCAAAACCACAAGAAACTCAAAAGGTCTAAGAAAATGTGCTCATGTAATTGCAACGAACTCTTCCTTCCAAAGCATCTTAATTCCTCCATCAATATACCATGTCTCTTGCCCTATTTACACTGTCCAAAGGGCCACCAGGGCAGAGGTTCTAGTCTTTACTTGCCATTAAGTGCTCCCAGTTCCCAGCTGCATCTCATACCTGACTTACTTTCTCCCGCTTCCTCTTAATTACACATCTAAACCCAAGAAAAGGCTGGTGGAAAAAATGTGGAGATTCAAGGAAAGACTTAATTAGGGCTTGTTTGTGCTGTCGTCTGGGAGAATTTCCTGTGAAGGGAGGGGAAGTGGGAAAGAGATACCATTCTTCACCAAGCTAAAGAGGTTATGCAGGTGCACAGTTTGCCTTCAGCCCTTGCCAAGTCACAGCACAGCCAGAGACTCCAGAACACAAGTCTCTTTGTTCACGGCACGCTGCCAGCCTGGAACACGGCACATCCCAGGGAAGAACAATGAAGCACCACAAAAACGGACTCTTGACTGGGGAAATCAGTCCCCCTCCGTTTGTCATCACCAACATTATTCATAGAAATTCCCTGTATTGTACTCACTCACATCTTGCTCCAAACTAAGTGAGACCAAACACAAGTAAAATAGCAAAAACCTACATTCTGCCTTCTCTGGAATCATGAGAATCTCTGGGCAGAGGCAGAGGTGGTGGGAAGGACCACTAGAAGGGGCAGACAAAATAGAAAAGCAGGCCTTGGATGTAACATGTCATGGGACTTCCAGACCCGTATGGGAAGTAGTTCCAGAATTTGGGAGAACCAAGTGTTAACCAGGGACCACTTGCCAAGCCCTTGATGTCAGATCTGAACACACTTATATTAATTAAATACATCTATCTTATCCGCTTCTAACCCAACCAAGCCCTGCCTAGAAATCAGGTCTGTGTACAGTAGTTTCACCCTACATTTTATCTACCTGGGGATAAGGCCTCCTGAGCTTGTTATACAAGTAGGAATAGAAAACTTCCTACTTTTAGCCAATAGACCTGGAATATCCTCAGGGCGGCAGCAAATTCAATACCTCATATTTGTATAATTCTATATTACTCTTAACTTCTTTATCACCTTATCTCATTTCCCTTCAATGCGTCTGCAAATGTACACAGAACATTTCCTGGACTAGGAAGCTGCAATGTGACTAGAATAGGGACTTGCCCAGGTCAGTTAATAGCAGAGCTGGGTCAAGAACTACGGATGCTGCCCAGCCATGTGGCTCAGTGGTTGAATGTTGACCTATGAACCAGGAGGTCACAGTTTGATACCTGGTCAGGGTACATACCCAGGTTGCAGGCTCGATCCCCAGTGTGGGGCGTGCAGGAGGCAGCTGATCAATGATTCTCTTTCATCATTGATGTTTCTCTCCCTCTCCCTTCCTCTCTGAAATCAATAAAAATATATTTTAAAAATAAAATAAAGCAAATCTCAGGCCTTCTTAAAAAGAAAAAGAGAAGAACTACGATGCTTTCCACTTTATTGAGTAGCTTCCTAGAAATACAATGCCATTCAGCCACTTCTTGCATAAAATTGAATTGGTTTCAATGGAATAGTGAAAATACGAATTTCTTTTAGAATTGACATGAACTCCCCATCGCAAAAACTCAGGGTTTCTTCTCTGTTACTCTTTCCTATCAGATGACAGTTTCATATAATTTTCACTTTGGAAAGCTTGTCAGTGATACCCATTCATTAGTTTACTTAACAAAATCATGAAGTTCTGAAAATAACTATTACTGCTTTTTATCTCAGGAAGCACATATCTGACTTAGATATAAATTCAGTCCAAGCTACTCTTATTACCCATGAAACATCCCTTGAGGCCTTTTATTTTGCAGTTAATGAAAAAGAAAAGAGATCCATTCAGACATTTGAGCTGGGGCAAGAAAGAATAGGTATAGAATTTGAAGGTATTTCACTGTTTTATCTCTGTTTGCTTTGTTTAGTGGTTGTTTTGTTTGTTTTTTTAACTCCTACTATCAAATTGAAAAGGCCAGCCTCCTCTTTAAAGAAGGCAAAATTTCTCTGTACTTTCTTTTTTTAAAAAAAAATATATTTCATTGATTTTTTAAGAGAGAAAGGGAGAGGGATAGAGAGTTAGAAACATCGATGGGAGAGAAACATCGATCAGCTGCCTCCTGCACACCCCCCACTGGGGATTTGCCCACAACCAAGGTACATGCCCTTGGCTGGAATCGAACCTGGGACCCTTCAGTCCGCAGGCCGACGCTCTATCCACTGAGCCAAACTGGTTAGGGCACTGTACTTTCTTATAAAAGAAAGAATATATGCTAGGTTTACTAAGAACTACCCAGGCTATGAGATGGTCAGCCAATAAATATCAAAGGGAAAACAAATCCAGCCTCAAGACAGAAATAGACACAATCGGCTTTGCTGGGTAGACAAAATGAACAAGAGCCATTACAATTGGATTGAAACCTAACGATCAGTTTGGGCCTCTCCAGAATTTCTTGTCCCTGTCTCCTTAAAAGTCCTATAGACCAGCTTTCTATTCAACACAATTTCTCTCCACAGCATCGCTGAGAAGGGGCCATCCAGTTTTCCTGGGTATTTCCAGTGACCGGGAGCTCACTGCTGATTATAGGCCAGTAGCCACATTCCTGGTTCAGTCTGTCTCCTTGAAACTTCCACTCTTTATATTCCAAACACTCCCCTCTGTAGATCCAAAGAGAAAAATCTGCTCACTCTTCCACATGGCGGCCCTTCAAATAGTACAGCCAGTTAGGATACCCTCCCTTGTTCTTGTCTTCCTGAGAGGCCATGATCAGGATGGGATTACTGTCTCCAGCAAGCCCCCTGTGATTCTAGACCACTGGGAGAACTTCCAGCAATGACATACAGAATTTAAAAAGATTCCACTATGTTTGTTTTCGTATGTAATAATGGTTGTGATTAATCTTAGCAGCTGCACACTGTAGTGTTTAGGAGTAGTGTATCATGATGCATACTACTTATTTTCAAATATTATAGCAATATAGATATAGGAATAGATGGATATGCCTAGGTAGAGATAAAAAGAGAGAGAAATAGAAAGTAAATATGGAAAGATGTTAACAATTGTGGAATCTAGTGGAGGCTTTACAGATGTTCATTTCTCTGTCACAGATTGAGAGAGGTAAAACTACACTGTTTGATTACCTTGTTTTACATCTTCTCTCTATGTTTGAAATTTTTCATAACTAAGATTTTGGAAATAGAAGTGGGGGATTAAAGAGAAATAAAGATATTTTCAAAAACACAAATCATCACACAAACAGAGACCTCCATCCAACAAATTCTCAGGCCAGTGAGCACTACTTCAGAATACCTCCTGCCCCAAGCTGGCCAAATGCCCAAAGTACAGATTATCCTCAAACTATTAAGAGTCATGCCTAAAGCAAGACACTCAGACAGTTTAAATGACAAAGAATGTGCAAAGGTTTGTAAAGGGAGAGGGGAGAGGGGAGAAGGGAGAAGGAAGAGGGGAGAGGGGAGAGAGGAGAGGGGCAAAAGGAAGGAGGAAAGAGGAAGGAGAAAGGAGGAAGGAGGGAAAAGGGAAGTTATGACCTAAAGCAGTGGTTCCCAAACTTATTTGGCCTACCGCCCCCTTTCCAGAAAAAATATTACTCAGCCCCTGGAAATTAATTTTTTTTAAATTTTAATAGCAGTTACTCATCGCCCTCAAATGCACCTGTGGCCATCACCACCCCCCTGGATCGCTGCAGCGCCCACCGGGGGGCGGTAGTGCCCACTTTGGGAATCACTGACCTAAAGTCTGTCCTTCTGGTAATACTGACTTCAAGATAAAAGTATAGGCACTTTATAACAATAAACGTTTACTTTACAATAAAGATCTAACAAATATCAAATAACATAATAATAAATATACAAGGAAGAATTGACACACATAGTATTATGAGAAGAGCTTATTTTACCTCTCTCAATCTGTGACAGAGCAAGACAAACAATAAGTAAAGATATATACTTGAGGGACATAATTGATATGATTGGTATATATATTAAACACAATATTTTGAAAATAAGGAATATATCTTTTCAAGGGCTTATGAACTATTCACCAAAATTTACTATTGGACCAAAAGAAAAATAATAAATTCTGTAGAGTAAAAGATATTCTATTATCATAATGTAATAAAACTTTAAATCAGTAACAGAATTTTTTAAACTCTAGTAAATGGATTTTTTAAAAATCTTAAGTAATTAATTCATAAGCAAAAAAAAGTTAAAATTGACACTGCATAAGACTGAGACCAAAAATATTTTATAGCTTTAAATAATTACACATATAAATATGAAAATGAAAAAATGAATTAAGCACCCAACTCAAGAAGTTAGAGAGCCACAGAAAAACTAAAAACTTTCAAAAAAAATTATTAAATGAGAAAAAAGAAAAACAAAAGAGCTTATAAACATATTCAAGAATATTTCAAATTAAATTACAAAGCTATAGTCATCAAAATAGTATGGTACTGGCATAAAAACAGACCATGAACCAATGCAACAGAATCTAGAACCCAGAAATAAATCCATGCATATTTGGTCAACTAATACTTAACAACAGAGCCAAGGATACTCAATGGGGAAAATAATAGTGTATTCAATAGTGTATTCAATAAATAGTGTATTCAATTTATTGAATAGTGTATTCAATAAATAGTGCCATCCATCACATTCTCACTCTCTACTCCACATACCCATTAATAAAAATAAAAAAATTATAAGGTACTCATACAACTCAACAGCAAAAAAAACCCACAAATAATTCAATTTTTAAAACTGGATATTCACATGCAAAAGAATGAAATTGGACCCTTATCTTACACCACTCACAAAAATTAGCTCAAAATTGGTTAAAGACTTAGATATAAGACCTGAAACCATAAAATTCCTAGAAGAAAACAGAGAGAAAAAGCTCCTTGACATTGGTCTTGGCAATGATTTTTTGGGGGTATCACACCAAAAGCACATGGTGCAAAAGCAAAAACAGATAAGTGGGACTACATCAAACGAAAAAGTTTCTGCACAGCAAAAGAAACAATTGACAAAATGAAAAGGCATCCTATGGGATACATTTTTCCTCAAAAATTAAAAATAGAACCTATGGCAATGTAGGAAAATATCTGCAAACCATATATCTGGTCCATGATAATATCCAAAATGTAGAAGGATCTGGGAGGGGCTATCGTGGGGTCCAGGTCTCTGATGGCAGGAGCTTTGGCCGTGGCCTGGGATCACTGTGTGGCCCTGCTGCTGCTGCTGCTGCTGCTGCTGCTACTGCTGGCCACTCTGGGGCTGGGTCAGCAGCCACACCCCAAGCCTGGTGTCTTTACTTTTTGTCTTGCTCTGTCACAGACTGAGAGAGGTAAAATAAGCTCTTCTCATAGGCATAGCTATGACTGTGGGGTGAAGGTCATGCAGCTGCTGGTGTTCCCTTTGGGAAGGCTGGACTATTCAATCCAAGGTGATGGATGAATTTGGGAACCAATCTGAGATGAACAACTGCACCTGCTGCTACGACTGGGTTACAGCAAAGCCCCAGGGGCCTGCAGTCCTCTCTGCTGATGACAAAGGCAGCCACATGCTGGAGAAGGAAGGGCGCTCCCAACTGAGAGTGTTCATAGAAGCTGTGCTGCCCAATGGTCATGTAGCATGAAATGTTACTCTGGTCTGTCCCAAAACTGACCACACCTGGAGGACACCAGACGGCCAGCTGGTGCCATCCATCACATTCTCACTCTCTACTCCACATACCCATTAATAAAAATAAAAAAATTATAAGGTACTCATACAACTCAACAGCAAAAAAACCCCAAATAATTCAATTTTTAAATGGGCAAAGGACCTGAATAGACATTTTCCTAAAGAAGACATGCAAATAGCTAAGAAGTACATGAAAAGATGCTCACTGATCATCAGGAAAATGCAAAGCAAAACTAAGTGAGATATCACATCACACCTATTAGAATGGCTATTATCAAAAAGACAAGAGAATTCCACAAACTGGACACTGGCTTCTCCACATGTGCTTCCAAGCCACATCTGCTTCCAAAGAATACTTTGAGAAGGTAAGTCGGTAGATCATCCCATGTGCACCAACAGCTTCTCAAAGGAACCACAGTTGAATCTCACTTTTAGCATTTCAAAGATGATTATGTATAAAAGGCAAAACACCAATTATGCTTGCATTCGTAAATATCACTCTAAAAGTTTTATTTTTGTAACATTGGCTAAGGCTTTTTCACATGGTTAGTTACTAACATGAGTCCTTTATTGGTAACTTCTTGATGACTAGCTAGTGTTTGGAATGCTTAGCCCATCTATTTCTTTGATCATGTTCTCAGTGGAAGGAAGCACTCTTCTTACCCTTACTTGAACCTTCATGAACATCAGAGTAGTACCACAAGTATTGAAAGCTTCTGATCAAGGGTCCTGAAATTTTCTTCTTGATTTTTTCTGTATTAAATTAAATTGCCTTTTAAGGTAACAGAGATCATAGTGTTAAGTTGTTAGCATCAGCTGTCTAATTTAACTCTTGGAGTGGATGTATATGTGATTGAAACAAATGTGAATCGTGTTTTTTAAAATACATGGTGGCAAAGTGACTTAATTGATCATGTATATTCCTCATCCCTGAGTTTTCTAGTTTACATAGTTATTTTATTATTTGTTAGCTGACTTAGTGTCTACATACATTTCTAGATATTGACTGAGTATAGTTATAAAGAATATTTATTTAATCCAGGGGCTGCATTTTGAAATTATTGTAATTATCTTCATTTCTGAAGTACTCAATGTAAAGTATATAATAAAATTTTTAAAAAAAGAATTATCACAATCATCATTATTACTTAATGTGTAGAGAGGGGTTAGCCAATGGAACTTGACAACATAAAATAATAAAATATATGAAACATCAGAAAGAAAGATTAAATTATAACAAAGCAAACCTGGAATCAACTGAAAACTATTGCAAACAATAAGACAATTCAGAAAAGTGGCTGGACACAAGATTATTATGCAAAAAAATCAATACTTTTCCTATAAAACAAAGCACATGATCAGGAGGGATCCAGGGTGTGTCCAGCCCATCTCCCTCAGTCCCAATTGGTCGGACCCAGCAGCAAGCTAACCTACTGGTTGGAGCGTCTGCCCTTTGGTGGTTAGTGCACATCATAGTAACTGGTCAACTGGTCAACTGTTTGCCCCCTGGTGGTCAGTGCACGTCATAGCAAGCGGTTGAGTGGCCTTAGCTGTCATTAGCATATTACGCTTTGATTGGTTGGACAGATGACCAGACAACTGGACACTTAGCACATTAGGCTTTTATTATATAGGATAGGGTCATTGAAGATGTAATTAATTAAGATAAAGTCATATTGGAGTAGGCCCCTAATCCTATCTAACAAAAAGGGAATATGCTAATTGACCATCATGCCCTCACAAGATGGCAGCACCCACAGCCAATAAAGAGGGGATATGCTAATTGACTGTCACACCTTCAAAGATGGTGGTGCCCACAGCCACAAGATGGCAGCGCCCAGTCCCCTTAGCCCCACCAGGGCAGCAGGCACACAGCACAGCCAGGCCTGCCCCCAGGCGGGTCCAGCCACTCCACACACCTGTCTCTGGAATCCCTCAGTCCCCTCAGCCCCCCAGGCACCCAGGGCCAGCCCCAGGTGCAGGCAAGCCTTGGGTGGCGGCTGCCCAGCCTCCCAGGGTTACCCGAGGCTCAGGTAACCAGGGCGAGCTGAGGCTTGCGCTGCCGGCAGTGGCAGCAGCAGAGGTGTGATGGGGCATCGCCTTCCCCTGATCGCTGGGTCGCCTCCCACCTCTGAGGGCTCCCGGACTGTGAGAGGGAGCAAGCCGGGCTGAAGGACCCCCCCCCACCCCGCCTCCAGTGCATGAATTTTCATGCACCGGGCCTCTAGTCCAATATAATTGGTGTCCTTATAAAGGAAGAAAAAGAAGGAAGAGGAGGAAGACAAGGAAGATGAAGAGGATGATGAGGAGGAAGGAGATGAAGAAGATGATGATGCTGAATAAGTTGGTTCTGGCACAGTTTTTTTCCCTTGTCTATAAAGCATTTAACAGCCCTGTACACAACTCATTGCTTTTAAAGAAAAAAAAAACTAAAATGTAATCTGTATAAGATGTTTTTAAACTGTACGGTGCTTTTTTGAATGTGTACTTATTTGTTTGTTTACTGTCGTTAATCCTCACCTGAGGATATTTTTTCCATTGCTTTTCAGAGAGAATGGAAGGGAAGGAAGGAGGGAAAGAGAAACATCAATGTGAGAGAGACACATCCACTGGTTGCCTCTCACGTGCCCCATTTAGGGGCCTGGGATGAACCTGCAACCCAGTTATGTGTCCTTGACTGGATTTGAACCCACAATTCTTTGGTGCCTGGGCTGAAGCTCCAACCACTGAGCAACACTGGGCAGTGCCAAATGTGTCTAGATAGCCCTGTCCTGGTGGTATTTTCAATGATCACTAACCTTGCCTGGTACAGTATGGGGGCTGTAGATTGGCATGGAAACTTAAAGCCGGTTCTTGGTGCACAGTACAAATTAGTAATATATGAGGATGGTAGTTTTTTCATCTTCAGTTGTCTCTGATGCAACTTATACAAAATAATTCGTGTTCTGTTAACTGAATACCACTCTGTAATTGCAAAATCAAAAATTGCAGCTGTTTTGTTGACATTCTGAATGCTTCTAAGTAAATACAATTTTTTTTAATTAAAAAAATGATTGTCAGGAAGAAGCATAGAAGGGTTCCTCTATACTATAGGTTTTAGATGGAGCATGGCTCTGCAGATTTCTCCAGAACGGTGAGACAATAAATTTCTGTTTTAAGCCACACAATTAGTGGTACTTTGTCACAGAAGCTCTAGGAAATTAAGATGTCTACAGTCAGAAATTAAGAAGGCAGGCAGCTGAGCACCTGGTGGAAGTTGTCAATAGTTTTACAAGGAAATTCTGACCCAGCCAACATGGCTGAGTGGTTGAGTGTCCACCTAGGCACCAGGCAGTCACAGTTCAATTCCCAGTCAGGGCACACGCCTGGGTTGGGGGCTTGATCCCTTGTAGGGAGCTTGCAGGAGGCAACCGATCAATGATTCTCTCTCATCATTGATGCTTCTATCTCTCTCTCCCTCCCTGAAATCAATAAAAATATATTTTAAAAAATAAAAGGAAATTCTGACTGTCCAAGCTAGAAGTGCAAGGATCTCACGTTTGGGAGACATACCCTGGGGGCAAGACATGGCTTTCACATGCCTCCTAACTTTGTGCAGCCTCCACCTTGAGGACTTACTGGCCTGGGCTGGCTCCCCCTCATTAAGTGCAGCCTCCTGCCGCAATGAGCCCACTAGCCAAGACCAAGCTGGCTCTGTTGTTACATACACTAGTAACCCCTAGGATCCTGGGGACAGCATGGAGCCTCAGAGGGCCCCAGACCGACTTCTGGATCTGATACCGCTGCATGTGGGGCCTGGAACACTAACTTCTGGAGACAGACGAGGCATGTCACTTGTAGTCCAAATTATGGGGGCCACCCGGGTCATATTGTGCCCCTCGCTATACCTGCATCTCTCCCACTTAAACCCACCAGGCAAATTTTTACTCATTCTTCACAAATCTGGTCATGTCATCTCTTCCTCCAGCAGGTAAACTAATCAATCCCTCCTGGGCCTCCCACATACATTTCTCTGATACGGCTCTTATCACACTCTAGAGAAATGGTTCAGGAGACTGGGAGATAGAGACTAGTCTTTCATCTCTGACTCCCTACTACCTAGCACTGTACCCCACACCGATAACACTTTATGGCTTCCACAGAGCTTTCATATACATTAACCTTTCCAACTGTGGACAGAATAGTAGAATGTCCTTGCTGATCCCAGGAAGAAAATCTCTCTCCTGGAATAAGTTTATTTGTAGCTGGTGATCTCCCTCATTGTATAGAGTTCCCTGAGAGGGACATGCTGGTTCTTTGCACTCCTCTCGTCCTAACCCCATTTACACGGAAGTTGCCCTTAGTAAATGCAACTGCAGCTGCTGCCGCCACCACACTTCCTATTTTCAAGGAGACATCTGATAACCCCATTCTGTCGCTCTGGTGTTTTCTGTCTCATGAATCTCCAGGCAGTCCAATTTGTTTAATACCATGTGATCTGCTGCACCCAGACCACATTTTATGGTCTTAATTTAATTTATTATAGACATTGTGGCATGTCTGTTTTTTTCAGAAAAACAGGCCACCTCTTAGATTAGTTATTTGGCCATCAGCTCTCTCCAAGTTGACAAGGGCAGGAACTTTTTACATCTCTTTTTCTAGTAATGGATAATATTTCCTCCTGGAATAAGAATCAAAAACCTTAATAATGTTCATAGCCTTTGATCCAGCAAGTTCCACTTCTAGAAGTTTTACCCTGGGAAAATCGGACTTTACAGCAGCACTATTTATATGTAACAGGGGAGACTTCATTGGGGAATTTGGTGCGATCTCTCCAAAACAAACACGAAGGATGTGGTTGGCCACAGGACATCAACAGGCCTGAGTCTAAGGTTGTAATGAAATGAAGAAATGGTGATCTCCCAGGCTCACCCAGCACTAACGGAGGGTGAGATACAGCTTGCTCTGGGGAGCTGGGAGATGGACCAGGCACTGGACCAGCCTCTTGCCTCTAGTCTTGGGGTCACTTCCTCTCCAAAGGGGAAGTCCTTAGTTCCCCTGGTTTCTCACGTATCTCCCAGTCCTGCCTGGGAAATTGCCTGGTGCAAGGGCCTCTTATAGGATAAAGCCTAGAAGAATGGGAGGGCCATCCTTCTCAATCCCTGCTGTGATATGTCCCCACCGCCCCACTGGGAGGCACCACTCAACTCTCTTTCTCTGCTCTTTAGAGAGTCTGAAGCATCATTTCCTATGTCTTTCTTGGTAGTTTCTCTCTGCTTCCTCCCTGCCAGACCTGCATTCCTCCCCGCCGCTGCCACCACCACCACACTGTGGGGGATGCCTCTCTGTGAATTGACACAAGAGGCCAAGGGGAACAGCAACCGCCACCAGATGTACCCTTGTCTCATGTCCATTCCTTGCGCTGCTTTCATTTGCTTTGGGAGTAAACCAAAATGAAAGAACTTTGAGCAGGATCCAAGTGGTCATTCTTGCCTACCTTCAAATCCAGACCAAACTTCATGGATCAGCCAAACTCATGAATGATCTCTACCCGAATTAGAAAACAAGTAAGTAAAGCTTTCGGGTAGAGTCACAGGCACATACTAAGAAAGTCACGTGTTGCCTCCACTGACATTTGTCTTCAGGTTTGAGGGTCCCCAGTGCATGTAGTAAAGTTCAATGGCTCTCCTGTCAGCGCAGAGAAGTGGCTCCGGTGCCTATGTTGCTATTGCTAAACTTTGGAACCTTATATTCTGAGTGATTTACCTGCATTGTCTCATCTAAATTTCAAAATAGATTCATATCAACGTCCTCTTTTTAATAAGAGAAAACGGAGGTTTAACAACTTGCCAACAATTAGTGCCAGCTAACTAAGGGACTTCATGCCTCCACTCTGAGAGTCTCTCCTTTGTTGGGAGGAATCCTAGCAGGGCCTCCCAGCCCCATACACTGAAATGTGCCTCCCCCATAGCATCAGGCCTGTGAAGAATGGGTGAAGTGACCTGGCACTTCTGGTTCCAAAGGCAAGAAGTACATGAGTCCCGGCATCAGGACTTCACTCCTCTATGAGGTCTCAGAGAAGCTGCTCACATATGCAGCAGGCTAGATTCCCATTCAGACATGGCTTTCTCAGCTTTTTAAGTTAAATCATTAGATTCACACTGGCAGTAAGGTTCTCTGGTTTCCTAGGTAGGATTGTCACATCCCAGGTTCTGTAGAAGATCCTGGTTTTGGTAGACTCAAAGCAAAATCTTAATGCCCTTGGAGGAAGTCTGGGTGCCTTTGG
This sequence comes from Myotis yumanensis, assembly GCF_028538775.1. Lineage (NCBI taxonomy): Eukaryota > Metazoa > Chordata > Mammalia > Chiroptera > Vespertilionidae > Myotis > Myotis yumanensis. Next base: position 163,718,244 of record NW_027223754.1, read on the forward strand.
GCTAGTACCCCTATTTTCCCTTTGCTCTCTCCCTTGGCTCAAGAACAGTCCACTGAGTTCTCCCACATAACAGACATCAAGGTGGGGTGGACACCAAGAGCAGCCTAAGCTCCAGCTCAATAGTGTCAACAGGAGCCCCAGTTCCATCATCCCTCTGCTTCACCCTGTCACTATGTGGGTGTTGTCCTCAAGGAGGCTTCTGATGGACTGTCTTATTCTTTTTTTTTTTTTTTAATCTTTATTGTTCAGATTATTACATTTGTTCCTCTTTTTTCCCCCCATAACTCCCCTCCTTCCAGCTCCCACCCCACCCTCCACCCTCACTCCCCACCCACTGTGTTCATCCATAGGTGCATGATTTTTGTCCAGTCACTTCCCGCATCTCCCACACCCCTTTTCCCCCCAAGAATAGTCAGTCTATTCCCTTTCTATGTCCCTGATTCTATTATAATCACCAGTTCATTCTGTACATCAGGTTATTTATTCACTTGATTCTTAGATTCATTTGTTGATAGATGCATGTTTGTTGTTCATAATTTGTATCTTTACCTTTTTCTTCTTCTTCCTCTTCTTAAAGGATACCTTTCAGCATTTCATATAATACTGGTTTGGCGGTGATGAACTCCTTTAGCTTTTCCTTATCTGTGAAGCTCTTTATCTGACCTTCAATTCTGAATGATAGCTTTGCTGGATAAAGTAATCTTGGTTGTAGGTTCTTGGTATTCAGCACTTTGAATATTTCTTGCCATTCCCTTCTGGCCTGCAAAGTTTCTGTTGAGAAATCAGCTGACAGTCGTATGGGTATTCCCTTGTAGGTAATTGAGCCTCTTTCTCTTGCTGCTTTTAAGATTTTCTCTTTGTCTTTTGCTCTTGGCATTTTAATGATGATGTGTCTTGGTGTGGTCCTCTTTGGATTCCTTTTGTTTGGGGTTCTCTGCGCTTCTTGGACCTGTAAGTCCATTTCTTTCTCCAGATGGGGGAAGTTTTCTGCCATTATTTCTTGAAATAGGTTTTCAATATCTTGCTGTCTCTCATCTTCTGGCACTCCAATGACTCTGATATTAGACCCCTTAAAGCTGTCCCTGAGGCTCCTTACACTATCTTCACACTTTCGGATTCTTTTTTCATTTTGCTTTTCCAATTGGGTGTTTTTTGTCGAATCTTTGGTTTGATTCTTGTGCTCCTCTGGTCTGCTATTGGGTATATTCTTTATTTCAGTCCGTGTATGCTTACTTTCTAATTTCTTTATCGTAGCATCGAGGGTCTCATTAGTTTTCGTGAGGCTCTGCACAAATTTATGGCAAGCCCTCAAAATTGCGATTCTTAGCTCCATATCCTCCATTTCTGTCATGTTTTTTTGTCTCCGCATCTTTTATGCTTTCTTGGTGCACCCCCTTGTGGTCTCTGTGCGCAGTCTTGTTCTAGCCAAGCCTTAATTGTTGTAGTTAACACTAGAGGGATTTGACCACCAGGCCGACTGGCTGTAGGAATCAGCTGTTTGGAAAGCGTCTGTCTTCTGGGGAGGCGCTAGTCCAGCCCTTGCCTGAGGCTATCGGCAAATGGTTGTGCGCAGGGCTTGGGCGGGGCGGGATCCACAGGGCGGGGGGAGGGAGCAGTTATGGCCGCTCTCAGTCCGTCCCCAGGGGCTCTGCCTCTCTGTCCCGGCAACCTCTGCAAACCTCGGAGGGGCCATAGCCAGACGGACTGTCTTATTCTTGTCTCTGTTTGTTGTTGTTTTTTCCCAAAGAAATAAAAGCTTTCCCAGAGGCTTCCAGCAGACATTCTTCTTTGCCCATCACTGGCAAGGAGCATGATCGCCATATTGAGCTTGGATTAATGACCAAGGAACCAATAAATGCCAGGAGGTCAAATGCCCTGACCACTATAACCTTCAAATTTAGCGCCTGTGGGTTCATCAGGTTATTGAATGCCAGGTGTGGAAAGTACATTACAGAGCCCATCAGGGCGTGAGAGTCCATCTCCAGCTCTGAACAGTGGGGCTGCTGCTGCTTCTGTTCTTGAGGCATCCTTGTTTTATGCCTGTTAAGTCACTCAGTGGTTTGGCAAGCCTGCAATAATTTCCCATAATTCTCTTATCACAGTTGACCCCCCAATATTTTGTCTTGATAATTAAGGAGCAGAGCCATTTTTTTTTAAGTTTGAGCTCATCCTTGTTGTGAAAATATATGCCTGTCACATGTTACTCTGGTCTGGCGGAATGGGCATATTTTAAAGCACCACTTGGTCTGTCTTCTCTGGACAGAATGAGATATGGAGGAGTATATTCATGCTCCTCTAAGGTCCTGCTGAAAAAAATTATGTCATGTAAACAAACTGGATAATCCACATCCCCAATCCCGCTTTTCATGGAGTGGTTGAAGGGATCAAATGATTTGGGGCATCCCTTCAAATTGATAAAACTCCATGGACAAGTAAGAATTTTATTTCTTCCCCTCACTAACCAAAGGTTTTTCTTAGTTTCACTCCTCGCCAAATATCACCAACTCGCTCTCTGGCAGTGGGTCCCAACTCTGAGAAAACCTACAAACATCTCCATTGTGTAGGGCTATTTAGCGCTGGGGGTTACAGGACCTCGCTGATAATCAGTACCTCTTCAAAAAGTTTCTATAAATCCTTGATTTCAAACAAAATCTATTTTAATCTGCTCTCAGCCAACTTAACTCACATTCCATTCATTAATAAAGAAAAGATTATTTTTTTTTAGGGCTTTCTTTTTAGTCTCTTCTCCTGATCTCTGGGTCCTTAGAAATCCCTGAGATCAAAGCCCTCCGGCTTTATCCACACACAGATCCAGGTGGAACAAATCCAGGAGAGTACAGAGGGACAGTGCTTGGCTTTGTGTAGCCTCTGCCCACTCTACCCACCACACCTGGGGGAAGGACCACTTTGTACCTACATGCTGCCTTTGGAGAGTGCCAATATTTTATAAAGGCTGGATTTAAAATTAGATAGCAGGTAACTGGAAGAGCCAGGATTCGGCTCAGGTCTCGCTTCAAAACTATTTTCACTTTGTCAAAACTATACGCTGTTGATGTGTTTGTCTACTTATACACCCAAGAGAACCAACTAGAAATCCATCAGAGCCACAAAGAGAGCTCAGTAAGTTGACTGCTTTTAAAATAAATTTAACCATTTCAGACAATATCAAGAAAAAAGTTACTATTTAAAGTACTTAATAAAATCAGCATGACACATTCTCTGGGGAGTAACAATAGCTGCCTCTGGGAGGAAAACTGGGTCACCAGGGGTAGTAGAAAGGAGACTTACACTTCACAAGACTTTTGAACTTTTCATTCTTGTGCCATATGCACATTACCTATAGAAAATAAATAAATAAGGCTGTACGGGAATTAATAAGTAGTATGGCAAAAATTTCAGAACATTAGAGTGTTGTCCCATGTAACAGGGCTGATTCAATTCCTGGTCAGGGCACATGCCCAGATTGTGGGCTCAATCCCCAGTAGGGGGCCTGCAGGAGGCAGTCGATCAATGATTCTCTCTCATCATTTATGTTTCTATCTCTCCATCTCCCTTCTTCTCTTTGAAATCAATAAAAACATTTAAAAAAAAATAAAGAAGAAGACATCAGACATCAGGACATTAGAATAGGTATTGAGTTCTATTACCTCTCCTTTACCTTCTTTTTTTTTAATTATTTTTTTTCAATTATTATTTTGCATTAGTTTCAGGTGTACAGCATAGTGGTTCCACAATCATATACTTTACAAAGTGTTCCCCTGATATTTCCAGTACCCACCTGGCACCATACATAGTTATTACAATACTAGAGGCCTAGTGCACAAAATTCGTGCACTGTGGGGGGGGTGCCTCAGCCCAGCCTGTACCCTCTCCAATCTGGGACCCTCTCATGATCCGGGACCACTGGCTCCTAACTGCTCAACTGCCTGCCTGCTTGATCGCCCCTAACTACCCCCCTGCCAGCCTGATCACCACTAACCGCCTCTGCCTGCTGGCCTGATTGCCCCCAACTGCCACCCTGCTGGCCTGGTTGCCCCTAACTGTCCCCCCCACCGCCAGCCTGGTTGCCCCCAACTGCCCCCCCTGGCAGCCTGGTCGCCCCACGCAGCCTGCTGTTTCATTGTTACTGTTACTGTGACGGCATCCCAGACAATTTGCATATTCCTCTATAGTATAGATGCTGTCCTTTATATCCCCATAACTATTTTCTAACTACCAATCTGTACTTCTCAATCCCTTCACCTTTTTACCTAATCCTCCCTCTCCTCTGGCAACCATCAGTTTGTTTTCCGTATCTATGAGTCTGTTTCTGTTTTGTTTGTTCTTTTATATTGTTTGTTAAATTCCACATATAAGTGAAATCTATGGTATTTATCTTTCTCTGATTGATTTATTTCTTAACACAATACCTCTAGGTTCATCCATGCTGTTGAAATGTTAAGATATATATACTTTAATTTTATTTATTTTTTTATCCTCACCTGAGGATATGTGGATATGTTTATTGATTTGAGAGAGAAACATCAATGAGAGAGACACATTAACTGGTTGCCTCCCCTATGTGACCTGACCAGAGATCAAACCTGAAACCTAAGTATGTGCCCTGCCAGAAATCAAACCCCCCACAACCCTTCAGTGTATACAGGATGATACTCTGGCCAGAGCTGCACCACCACTTTTTTATCCACTTATCAATTGATGAGCACTTGGGTTGCTTCCATATCTTGGCTATCCTATATAATAAAAACTTAATATGCTAAGTGTCTGGTCGACCAGTTGGGTGTTCAACCAAAGTGTAATATGCTAATGATATGCTAAGGCTGCTCAACCACTCACTATGACGTGCACTGACCACGAAGGGGTAGACGCTCCGACCAGTAGGTTAGCTTGCTGCTGGGGTCTGGCCAATTGGGACTGAGTGAGATGGGCCTGACATGCCCTGGAGCCCTTCCTTGGTCCCCCCACCAACCCAGCTGGTCAACCTCCCACATCTCTCCCCAGCACCAATTGTGCACCAGTGGGTCCTGCTGCCTGTCCTGTGCCCTCTTGCAATCCGAGACCTCTTGAGTGATGTCAGAGAGCCAGTTTCAGCTCAATCCCACAGGCCAGGCCGAGGGACCCCACTGGTGCACGAATTCGTGCACCGGGCCTCTAGTTATAAATAATGCTGCAATGAACATGGGGGTGCATATATCCTTTCAAATTAGTGTTTTGGTTTCTTAGCATATATACCCAGAAGTGGAATCACTGGGTCATAAGGCAGTTCCATTTTAAATTTTTTTAGGAACCTTCACACTGTTGTTGTTGCTGTTTTTTAAATAATGTTTTTATTGATTTCAGAGAGAGTAAGGAAGATGGAAAGAGAGATAGAAGCATCAAGTATGAGAGAGAATCATTGATCAGCTGCCTCCTGCATGCCCCCCTACTGAGAATCAAGCCCACAACGTGGGCATATGCCCTGACTGGGAATCAAACCGGTTTCCTCTGGGTGATGGGACGACACTCAACCAACTAAGCCACACCAGCCAGGCCTCCACACTATTTTCTATAGTAGCTGCACCGATCTGCATTCCCACCAACAGCGTAGGATTCCCTTTTCTCCACAACCTTGCCAACACTTTTTGTTGGTTGATTTATTAATGACAGCCATTCTGACAGGTGTGAGGTGATATGTCATTATGGTGTTTTTAATTTTTTTAAATTTACTTATTGGTTTTTAGAGAGAGAGAGGAAGGAAGAGGGAGAAGGAGAGACTGAAACATCAATTGTGTTCCACTTATTTATGTGTTCATTGGTTGCTTCTTGTATGTACCCTCACCAGAGATCGAACCCACAACCTGGGCATATCAAGACAATGCTCTAAACAACTGAGCTACCATTGTGGTTTTAATTTGTATTTCTCTGATGATTAGTGACTTTGAGCATCTTTTCATCTGTCTATTGTCCATCTGTATGTCCTCTTTGGAGAAGTGTCTAGTCATGTCCTTTACCCATTTTTTAACTGGTTGATTGGTGTGTTTTGTTTTGTTTGTTTGTCTTTTTGTGTTGAGTTGTATGAGTTCTTTATAAATTTTGCATATTATGGGATGTTTCATTGGTGAATATCTTCTTCCATTCAGTAGACTGTCTTTTCATTTTGTTAATGGTTTCCTTTGCTGTGCAAAAAGTTTTTAGTTTGATGTAGTCCTATTTATTTTTTGTTTCCCTTGCCCAAAGAGAAAAAATGTTGCTAAAAGAAATGTCTGAGATTTTACTGCCTATGTTTTCTACTAGGAGTTTTATTGCTTTGAGTCTTACATTAATGTCTTTAATCCATTTTGAATGTATCCTTGCATATGGTATAAGAAGGTAGCCTAGTTTCATTTTTTGCATGTACCTGTCCGATTTTCCCAACTCCATTTATTGAATAGACTGTATTTACCATATTTATGTTCTTGCCTCCTTTGTCAAATATTAATTGACCATATAGGCACGGGTCTCTCCTTTGCTTTTAATTCAAAACAATACTGAACAACATTCAGATGCTATCAGATAGACTGCAACCGTTTCTAACGAAATTCACTGTTTTTTCAAACACTAAGAAGATAGGAATTTCCTTTCTTATTTTTCAGGGATAGATAACAGGTTTTGCTGTTAGCTGGTTCGTGGTTTGCTCTGGGGGATAGTTTATTACTCCTTTTATTATTTCCCTTTGAGCAAAATAATTGTTAGGTTGAGATCCAATTACCTCTGTTTCAGAAGGTTCAGTGTGCATACCATTTCTTTAAAGAGAGCTATTAAGCAATCAGATATCATAATTTTAGGAAGAAGGAGTTCTCACAACAAAACCTTGCAACATTTATGTGTTTTATTCTTCACGATTATTAAATGTCTTTTTTTGCAAAAGGTACACACAGATCCTGGACATCTTGAGTACTTTTAAGGAGAAAATCTTGTGTTATTTAAGTAGAAAAGTGCATAGTCACAATTTGCCAATCCCACATGTTTCCCAAGAAAGGAAAAAGTATTCATTGTATGACATAAGGAGACTTCTGTTATATTTTTGAAAATGGACCAATAGTCTCCCAGAAAATATAATATTTACAATAGGAACCAAAATATAAAATACTGAGGAGTAATGCCAATAAGAACTGTGCAGATTGGGGAGGGAGAGCACCAGAAAATGTTCTGCAGATCATAAACTAAGGATTCAAGTAAATGAAGGGATTTGCAGAAAGTAGTGGCGAAGAGTTAGAGCCTGGGGTCACAGGGACCTGCTGTGCTTATATACTGCTCGCTTGGGAAAAAACAAACAAACAAACAAAAAAAACGGGGGGTGGGATATTCATAGTACCCATTTTTCTACTCCTTCCTAGAGAAGGGGTATTGTTTCCTGTGATGCTGTCTATGTCATACCAGGTTTCATAATGGATAAAGATGCCAGCATTTTCTGCAGCAAAAGGGGTTGAGGCCAAGACAACTGGGCCTAAACTTGTGAAAAGCTGTGTTTTCAAGTGGAATCTCTGCTATGAGTTCTTGTCCAATGTCCACAGTCTTATCTCATGCATGGTCACTGTATTAGCCATGGTTCTCTGGAGAAACAGAACATAGATTTATTTTAAAGAATTGACTCACATGACCAAGGGTGCTAGCAAGTCTGAAATTTGTGGGGCAGACCAGCAGGCTGAAAACTCAGATAGGGTTTCTATGTTGCAATCTTGAGGCTGAATTGATTCTCTCTCCCCACCCCCATTCTACCCTCCAAACCTCAGGCTTTGCCCGTAAGGCCTGGAACTGATTGGATGAAGTCCACTCACATTGTGGAGGGTAATCTGCTTTACTTAAAGCCAACTGATTGTATATGTTAAGGACATTCACAAATGCCTTTTAAGCAACCTCTACACTAGTGTTTGACCAAACAACTGGGCACCATAACCTAGTTAAGATGACATAAAATTAACCAACACAGCCACCTCCCAGCTATAAAGGGCCTCCTTGACCCACCACTCTCTCAAACTATATTTCTTTTCCTTATTCACCTCCACGGGATTAGTTAGCATTTCTCCCTTTAGATCCTCCTAACACAAAGAGACTGATAAAAACCTCTTTCCTGTAGGCTCTGTGACTACCTTTAGTGGTCCCCTCAGTGCTTCCCAGGCTAGCTAACACACACACAAACACACACACACACACACACACACACACGTGTGCACATGCTATATCTTGGGGGGGGAAAGGAACTACGTCAGGAACTCAAGCTGATTTATCTTATAAATGCCAATGTAAGTGACTTTCTGACTCCTCTCTCACTTGAGGTGGGACAGAGAGGGAAAGAAAAACCTGTACATGGACTTAACCTCTAGTGCAGCCGTGGCAAACTATGGCCCGGGGGCGGTTCCGGCCCGTTTGAAATGAATAAAGCTTAAAAAAAAAGACCGTACCCTTTTATGTAATGATGTTTACTTTGAATTTATATTAGTTCACACAAACACTCCATCCATGCTTTTGTTCCGGCCCTCAGGTCCAGTTTAAGAACCCATTGTGGCCCTCGAGTCAAAAAGTTTGCCCATCCCTGCTCTAGTGGGACAGCCAGCTACATATAACAGAAAAAAAAAAAAAAGAAAACAACCTAATGTCCTGTAATGAATGATTGGTTAAATTAAAAAAAAAAAGATTTATCTACATAAAGTGATTCATGATCTTATATAAGATTTCATCACCTTGAAAAATATATAATATAGTAAATTTAAAAAGTCAGGTCATAAAACAGTATATTTGATATGATTCCAATTTTGTAATATACATAGTAAGTACATACCTATGTAATTTCATATATATGTATACATATAATTTCATGACTATACATATAGTCATCTAACATAGATTAAAGACAAATCATTATTTTATACTAGAGGCCCGGTGCACAAATTCATGCACCAGTGGGGTCCCTCGGGCCTGGCCTGCAGGATCAGGCTGAAGCCGGCTCTCCGACATCCCCCAAGGGGTCTTGGATTGCAAGAGGGTGCAGGCCAGGCAGAGGGATGTGGGAGGTTGGCCAGACAGGGAAGGACCTCAGTAAGGCTCCAGGGCATGTCCAGCCCGTCTCCCTCAGTCCTGATTGGCCAGACCGCAGCAGCAAGCTCACCTACCGGTCGGAGTGACTGCCCCCTGGTGGTCAGTGCACATCATAGCCAGCAGTTGAGTGGCCTTAGCATATCATTAGCATATTATGCTTTGATTGGTTGAACGGCCAACCAGTCGACCGAACACTTAGCATATTAGGCTTTTATTATATAGGATATCAGTAAGGAAAAACACTGCTAATTAAATTATGATACCAACAATTTAAGATACATTCTGATTTCAGAAATGTTAAAAAACAAAAAAAATGCATCTTAGAATTGATGGAATACATGTGTATGTTAATTATATATGATTAGAAAAAATAGAATGTATTATACCACAATAGTAACAGGGGTTACCTCTAAGTACAATAATTATAGGTAGTTTATTTTCTTCTTTGTGTTTCTTTGTGTGTGTGTGCTTTCTAAACATATATTTGCGTAAGTAATAAAAACAGTAAATACTGTATGACCCACCCTCCAACTCTTCAAACCCTCTCCCTTTCTCTTATTTCCCCCTCCATTTTCTCCAGGTTCTTTGTCCAGACCCCAATCCAATGCCCTGCTGAGCTATATTGGAGCCTGAGGAAAAAGAAAATTGGCTTTAATGCAAGTAAACTCACCAATGATACTTTCAAAATCTAATTCTTTGCTTATTTCATTTTCAGTTGAGAAACTGCCATGTTTGAAAATTTCGCTTGACCAAGAAATGATCTTAAATAAATTTTAATTAACTTAAACTGAAGTAAAATCAGTAAATTCTGTTTGGGTATAAATAAAATATTTAAACTTAAATGAATGTTGGGAGTTTTAATACACCTACTTTTTAAATTTTTTAATATTTCTTCAACAACAACTATTAGAAAAATAACTATTTAAAATATACAGAAAAACATGAATATGGGGTACACATTTTTTTAAATTTTGCCTCAAGCTCCAATATGGCTCAGCAGAACACTATTCTTTATTTTGAGCTAGAGGCCTGAAATTCGTGCAAGGGGCTCCGAGGGCCGAGGCAGCAGCCCTGCTGCTGCCCCAGCCCTTGCAGCAGCAGCCTGGGAAGGACGTCCAGAAGGATGTCTGGTCTAATTAGCATATTATGCTTTTATTATTATAGACTAGAGGCCCGGTGCACAAAAATTTGTGCACTGCAGGGGGGGGGGGGGCCCAGCTGGCCTGTACCCTCTCGCAGTCTGGAACCCCTCGGGAGATAACGACCTGCTGGCTTAGGCCTGCTTCCGGGTGGCAGAGGGCAGGCCCAATTCCTAGGTGTAGCCCCTGGTCAGGCTCAGAGCAGGGCCAATTGGGGAGTTGGGGCGCCGCCCCCTGTCATGCACAGAGCAGGGCGGATCGGGAGGTTGTGATGTCACCCTCAGTCATGCTCATGGTAGGGCCGATTGGGGGGTTGGGGCACCACCCCCTGTCACACTCAAGGCAGGGTCGATGGGGAGGTTGCGGCGCCACCCCCTGTCACGCACAGAGCAGGGCAGATCAGGGGGTTGGGGCGCTGCCCCCTGTCACGAACAGAGCAGGGCCCATCAGGGGTGTTGAGGAGCTCCCCGCTGTCACTCACAGAGTAAGGCCAATAGGGGAGTTGGGGCACCGCCCCCTATCACACACAGAGCAGGGCAGATCAGGGGGTTGGGGCACTGCACCCTGTCACACTCAGGGCAGGGCCAATGGGGAGGTTATGGCTCTACCCTGTCACACACAGAGCAAGGCCTGTGGAGGGGGGTTGGGGCGCCACCCTCTATCACCCACAGAACAGGGCTGATCAGGGGGTTGGGGCGCCGCCACTGTCACACTTAAGGCAGGGCCGATGGAGAGGTTATGGCTCTACCCTGTCACACACAGAGCAGGGCCGATCAGGGGGTTGGTGCACTGCACCCTGTCAAACACAGAGCCTCAGGGCAATTGGGGGGGAGCTCCCCCCTATCAGGCACAGAGCAGGGCAGATAGGGAGGTTGTGGCCCCGCCCCCTGTCACACACAGAGCAGCAGGGCGATCAGGGGTTTGGGCGCTGCCCCCTGTCACGCTGATCCCGGTGCGGTGCCGGGAGCCTTGCTGCTCCGCTGATCCCAGTGCCAGGAGGCATATTACCCTTTTACTATATAGAATAGAGGCCTGGTGCATGGGTGGGGGCTGGCTGGTTTGCCCTGAAGGGTGTCCTGGATCAGGGTGGGGGTCCCCACTGGGGTGCCTGGCCAGTCTGGGTGAGGGGCCGAGGGCTGTTTTCCGGAAGCGAATGACTGAAGCTTCCAACCGCTCCTTTTCTTTTTTTTTTTTTTTTATTCTGGGCCAGCTTTAGCTCTGAGGCCTCGCCGCTGAAAACATCGATACAATGTTGCTAAAGCCCGGCTGGATGAAAGCCGGTTTCTGGTGTTTTGTTTAGCTTCTTATTTGCAACATAGTACACAGCTGCTTAGAGTTGCAACTCAGAGGCTGGCAAGGCCGGCGGGGAACGTTGGAGTCCGCAGTCACTGGAGCAAGCAAGCCTCATGTTCGCTTCCAGCTGCCTGGCTGCCGGCCGCCATCTTGGCTGACAGTTAATTTGCATATACTCACTGATTAGCCAATGAAAAGGGTAGCGGTCATATGCTAATTACCATGTTTCTCTTTTATTAGTGTAGATTGTTGATATTTTCTTTGTCACGAGTTTTTTTGCATTAATTTTGATTTTTAAAAAACATTTCATTAAATATTACTTGATCATTGAGTTTTGGGGTGCCCCCTTCAATTTTGCATCCAAAGCAAGTGCCTCACTCACCTTAGCATAGTCCTAGCTCTACACCAGTCATACTCCTTTTTACATTTATCAACTTCCTTTCCTAGACTACAGATGTCCTGTGAAAAAAGATGTGGTTTATTTACCTTTGTATCTCTGTGTCCTACCCAATGCCTAGCACAGAAGCTACCCACGGTGGGCTTCAACATCATTTTGTTGGAGGTAGAAAAGGAAGAAGGACCCACCTGGCATGGCTCAGTGGTTGAGCATCGACCTATGAACCAGGAGGTCACTGTTTGATTCTCGGTCAGGGCACCTGCCCGTGCTGTGGGCTTGATCTCCAGTGCGGGGCAGGCAGGAGGCAGCCAATCAATGATTCTCTCTCATCACTGATGTTTTTCTCTCTCTCCCTCTCCCTCTCTGAAATCAATAAAAATATATATATAAAAAAAAAGAAAGGAAGAAGGAAAACAGCTAATGATAATGACTAACATTCTGACCTTTACTGAATGCTTATTGTATACTAGGCAGTGGGTTAAACATTTCATTTATTTTAATCTGACAACTCAATAATAAAATTAATATTATACTTATTTTACAGATGAGGAAATTGAGGCAAACAGAGGTGAGTGAACTGTATGCATAAATGATGATGACAGAACTTGAAACAGCTCTGCTTAGGTTTTTCGCTTTGATGGTTTCTCTTCTGGGCATGGGAATGAGATGAGAAGGAAGGGGGAACAGATGTAGTAGGAGAACTAAACGGTCACACTTTCACCTCAGTGATCTGCCTGAGTTTCCTAACAACCCTAGGCATCATTAACCCCACTTGACAAATAACAAACTGAGATGCAAGAAAGATAAAGGGACTTGCTTGGTTCCGTGTGTGGTTAGCCAGCCTCCGGAGTGGGGGAGTAAGTCATGAGCAGGGTGGACAGGTTGTCAGCAGGCCGGCTGCCCACCTCCTAACCTCCCAGGCAAGCTCGGGTCAGCTTCTCTACAAACTTTCCCGGCTAAGTGAAGCCGGCAGCACTCCACCTGAGGGGCCAATCTCCTTCATTCTGCCCACACGGAGGTGGGTGTCTCCTTACCAAGAACTGCATGTAGAAGGAAGATAAGGGCCAAAGCTGATGTCAGGAGCCTCAGCGTTACTCTTGTCTCACTTGCTCCCACTGATCTGCTCCCTACCACATTTCCTGCTGCATGGTGGGGGAACCCCCTGAAGCACACTGATGTGAAAAACGAAACTCAGAACACCCAAAAACAAATCCTAAAATGGCCCAGAAATAAAAATAAGATGGTGAGGAAAAAAATGAAATTCACAGGACTTCCTGAGGAGCAGGGAATTCAGACATGTCCTGCAGAAATGCTTGATGATAGGAAGAGTTTGTCATAAACGTGCATAGATGATTTCTGGCGAGAAGGACCGAAGGTCTAGGGAGGCAGGAACTGTATCTTTCATTGTATACCTTTTTATAGTGCTTGATTTTTTTTTGTAACTATGTGCCTATATAAGTTTTTCAATTAAAAAAACAAACAAAAAAACACAAAACACTTTCTAAAAGTGGCCTGCCACCAGTGGCAGGCTGAGATCACAGTCATTATTCTGCGGTGGCTCATCTCCAGACCTTCCTGGAGCAGAGGCCTGGGAGCGCTAACCGTCCTCCCTGCTAGGAGAGAACAGCCCAGTGCATGACACATGAGGGGTGGGTCCCACATCCTGTAGACTGCATGTGCCTGCAAATTAGACGACTAATGATTCTGACGACTCAAAGTCACGTTTAAAATCAGAGTCAGCTGAAGCAACATTGGATGAGTAATCTGCTTCTGGAAAGTGGAGCACTCCTTGGGAACCTGGACGCCGGGATGCGGTTGGCGGTCATGACTGTCCTGGGGAGAACAGAGGCTGTGAATCCAGCCTAGCCCAACACCCTCAGGTCAGGCTGGGTCCTGACTAAGGCTCCAGGGCCAGGTCAGAACCACGTGGCCCATGGGGTCAAAGAGCAGAGTTAGGGGAAGGCTAGAGCAAAGATAGTAGGGCCAGACCCACACAGAAGTGTCCAGTCCCCACAGAGAGAGAAATGCGGGGCAGCGTCCCACAATCTTTGATAGAGAATGTCCTTATTCGGAGAAAGATAGGTGTCAAATAAGGCCAATGACAAGAATGGTAGCAAGGGGAGCAATGGGAGTGAAAATGAGCCCTGAGTGTCTGTAAAAGGGCTAAAATGGATGATCAAGGTAAATGCTACAGAAAGTCTTTATTTAGGAATTTAAACCCCAGAAAGTCTCTCGTGTGAAAGAAAGGGAGTTGGGGGTTAGAGGATTAGTCAGGGGAGCTAGATGACCATGCTGAGAGAGTGCGGACACCTCCTTTTCTACTCCTTTGGGAATGTCCATCTTTCACCATTCCCCTGACCTAGTGTAGCCAGGCAAGATCTCCCTGCTCCACTGATCCGATCTCTCCAGACTCCATCACTGGAAAACCGCTGGCCTCCTCCCACGGGGTCCCAGATTAGAAAACAAGATTACTTCTTCTTCCAGCTGTTAATCCCCAAGGGGCTTCCCTGCCTGTCCCAGTTCATGTCAGGACTGTCTTCTTGCTCAGATCTTCTCACCCAGACCCCTGCTCACAGGTCCTATGGACTTAGAAATACAAATCATTTAGCCCAGCTGGTGTGGTTCAGTGATTGAGCGTCGACCTATGAACCAGAAGGTCATGATCCAATTCCAGGTCAGGGCACCTGCCTGGGTTGTGGGCTCAGTTCCTGGTCAGGGGCATGAAGGAGGCAGCCCACCGATGATTCTCTCTCATCATTGATGTTTCTCTCTCTCTCTCTCTCTCCCTTCTTCTCTGAAATCAACAAAAACATACTTTAAAAAAGAAATACAAATCATCTAAATATCAAAACAAAAGAAAGACAAAATTGGTAGTCTACGATTCTACCATAGAAAATTTCCACATTATTAGCTATTTGGAGTCAGCTATGCTACTTCTCTATTCCTGAGATAAGGACCCAAAGATAATATCCCAGAACCTTAGAGCTGGACAAGACCAGTGAGCAGCCCTGGAGGGATGGGTGATTCAGAGCATGAGTTTAGGAATTGAATTGACCTGGATTCTAAAACCAGCCCTGCCAGTATATGTTCCATGGTTCTCAGAACGGAGTGTACACCAGAATCACCTGGGAGGCTTTTAAAAACACACATCTCTGGGCCACATCCCCAGAGATTCGAATTATTTAGGTCTGGCTGGGGTGGGACCTAAGAATCTACATTTCTCACAAATTGTCTGGTGCTGCTGATGCTGCTGGCCCAGGACACCACACTTTGAGCATCACCGTGGCTGTGTGACCAGCCACCTGCCCAGGATTTCTGGACAATCATTGCAGGTATTTGTCAGGGCTGGGGTTTCCCTACGACCTGGCATAGGGAGCCCTCAGCATTGTGCGTGGCGCACGTGAATAGCTGCTCTCGCTGTTCCATGGAAGGAAGGAGTCCTTTGCCCAAGACACCCGGACAAGGAGAAGCAAACCTGGGACGGCGCCCCTGGCTCCTCTCTGCCTGGCGGCGTTTGCACTCTCCAGCGCTGCCCCGCTGCCCCGGGCTCCGCGCTCCAGCCTCGCCGCCACCAGCAGGCGGTTCCCCGCGCTCGCCGTCCGCGCCACGGGCTGCGCCGCTGCTGCCCGTCGTCTCTGGGGTGGCGAGGACCCTCTGATCTTCTTCGGCGCGGAGAGCCAGGGCTGTCAAACGGAAGAGGGAATGTGGAGACTGCACCCTGGGCTGGGCTGAGATCTGGGGAAGCCGGGCTCCGAGCAGCGGCCAGGAGGAGGAGGGAGAATGTTCTGTCCCTGGGAGCCGCCGGGAGTGGCGCGGCCAGCGGCGGCGATCCGGGGCCCCGCGGGTGGCCGCCGGCACCTGGCCTGGAAGGGGCGTGTAGAACGCGCCCGGGTAGCTCGCAGGCCCTGCCCCGGCCCCGCCCTCGAGGACGTCCCGTCGGAAAACCCGTGAACTGCACGGCGGCGCGGCTGCGGCTCTGCCTCGGCGCGACAGGTAAGCGGCAGAAGCTGCCCACGACCCTCACAGGCCCCCCGTGACCCTCTCCCAGCCCTGCGACCCTCCCCCTGACCCGGAACCCAGAGCTGTCCCCCTTCTCGGGACTTCCCTCTAGTCTCTGGCTTCTGCTTAGTCTTTGCTCTCTGCCGACCTTCTCCTCCTCCTCTCCCCCCCCCCCCCCTTCCCCCACAATAAAAGGAAGAGGGTGGGCCAGACTGGCCCTCATCCGTCGTGGTGGCCTCTAGCTTCTCCCTCGGTAGGACCCCCTCCACCTGTGTGCCTTCCTGAAAGGATGGATGGAAGGAACGCTCGGACCTCTGTGGCTGGTAAGGGAGGGTGGGGTGCGGGAGGGACAAGCCATAGCACTCCCTCCAGGGCTCTGCACCTCTTCCCTGCACCCACCCATGCTGCCGCCCCACTCCTGTGTGCCGGCTGTCAGGCTGCGCTACCCTATGTGCCCCGCTACAGAGAGTCTCTCAGACAGGCTCCCTCCCCAGGGCCAGTCCCCCTGAGCAGGAGAAGCCAGCGAGAGAAGCCTCCTGGTGGGCCATCCGGGAGGGCCTCCCCCTTGTGCAGACGGGAGCCGTGTGGTATTGTGGGAGGGAGTCTGATGTGCGTTCATGACTGTGACTGTCACCAACTTCCCCATTTCCCCGTCATGTGTTCCAAGCCGGGGCTAACCCCAAGGAGAAACTGTGATTTACTCCCAGAGCCAGTTGTCCTAGACCCCGACCTCAGCAGAGGGTAGGACAGAGCTCTCCTGTGTGTGTGTGTGTGGGGGGGGGGGGGGGGGGGGGACCAGGAGTGGGTTCAGTTTGCCATCAAAGCTTAGAACAGACCCTCTCTATTGGCCAACAACTCGTAGCAACAGTCCCAGGGAGGGTTTTGATGCTATGCTCTCAGCACACCCCAGACCCACAGAGGTTGGCTAACAACTCGACACACCAAAGACCCTGGGGCTGTGTTCATTTAACCAGAGATGTGTGTACACTACCCAGGCCCTGTTCTCTCAGAGAGATCAGCGGTATCCCTGCCCGTCACAGGAAGGGTAAAAAGGATGAGCCGGGCAAATTCATGTGATGAGTAATACATTCTTAAGGCAGTGGTTCTCAACCTTCCTAATACAGCGACCCTTTAATACAGTTCCTCATGCTGTGGTGACCCCCAACCATAAAATTATTTTCGTTGCTACTTCATAACTGTAATTTTGCTACTGTTATGAATCGTCATGTAAATATCTGATATGCAGGATGTATTTTCATTGTTACAAATTGAACATAATTAAAGCATAGTGATTAATCACAAAAACAATATGTAATTATATATGTGTTTCCCGATGGTCTTAGGCGACCCCTATGAAAGGGTCGTTCGACCCCCAGGTTGAGAACCGCTGCTCTAAGGGGAGGGGTTTAAAATATACTTTGCTTCACATTATCCAGCAGAAGTCAGTATCATTGCAAGTACTACCCTAGCTCCTGTTCCTCAGGAATGCCATTCACTCTAGGTACCCAGAGGTAACACTTTAAGGGGCACAGGGCAGGACTGTCAAATGGAAGAGGTGGTCTGGAGCTGGTAGGAAGGAACCATGAAGGATACTGGACTGCCCAAGATGGCCTCATCCTGGGTAGTCATTGCCCACAGTTGGCGGGACAGCTGACTCCCACCGGTAGCAGCATAGAAGCACTCAGGCATGTGAAGGGAGGTCCTGGTACCTGTCAGATGCCCTGTGAGATCAGAAACATCTCAGCCCACGCTCAGGAGGGAGAAAGCTGGACAGGAAATAGGACCTTGGGCTTAGTCCAGGTAGCCATCGCCTAGCACAGAAGTCAAGAGGAGCAGTTAACCCTGACTCCCAAGGCCTCTCAGTTTGAGAAGGCAGTGGCATAAGGAGGCAGGCAGCTGTTTCAGCCCTGTCGCTAATTTCGCTGTCTAATCTTGGCCAAAGCACATAAACACTCCCTGGGTGGAGAGCAAATGAGAAGGTGGAGGGAAAGTGCTTTGGCAAAGCTCCAAGCACCAGCCTAATGCAAGGCGGTGTGGTGTCACGGCTAAGGCAGTGAGTGGGCTTTGGAGACACGTGGGGTCTGGGTGCAAATCCTGCCTCTGCTACTTCCTCGTTGTGTGGCTTTGATCAAGTTACTTTATCTCCCTGTGCTTCAGTTTCCTTCTGTGTAAAAATGGAGAAGGTAACTGTTACCCGACTTGACGTGGTAAGTAGTAATTTAAACTAACTCTGGTTGTCAGACATATTCTGACATCTCCAGCCCTAGAAGTGAAGCTGAGGACCAGAGTAGGTGTCCGCACACCAGAGGGCCCAGTGAATGGCTGTGCCGAAGACGTGGGTGAACTTAGCTCTTCATACGGCCCTCTGCTCCTCTCTGGGAAAGCCCAGAATGTCCGTTCTCATTTGATGGGAATGAGACTGAGGGTTTGAATAAAGGAGAGGTCAAGTACAGGGCAGTGACTGTCTCTGTGTGGAGCTCAATGCTGTAATTGTGCCATGTAAACGGCTTGCACAGTGAACAAGGATGGGTTCAGTCTGGGGAGGAAAAGGACTGTTAGAAGACTCCTTTGTGGCACCTACAAGTTCTGTGGGGTCAGATTATTCTCCTGTACTCTGTGCAATCTGGTCCTGAGCCCTACAGAGAGATTGGAAGAAGGAAGAAACCCAAACCTCACTCTCAGCTCTCCATCTGACTATAACAGAGAACAAAAGGCGGGCAGATGAGAGCAGTGGAAGAGCATAACCAAAAACCTCGGGGCAGAGGGCTACCACAGGGGCTGGAAGGCTAGGTGGATCGCATGCCAGAGGCAGAAGATTGGGACCAGGATTTAAGGACTGGGAAGGAGAAAGAAAATAGGATCTAAGTGGCCTAGTGTCTAAGCCTGTTGGTTGTCCCCATAAATCTTGTGGGGAAGTCCCACATGGAGAAACGTGGGTAGTGAAACTTGGAAACAAATACACCTTGATACGGGGGCAGTGAGATGCACCTTAGCCTAAGAAGCCTTCTTGGAGGAGGGCAGTTTCAAGTAGGAATTTGAAAAAGAAAAGCGGCTTGCTTAGCGAAAACACAAGGGGGAGTCTCTGAGGAGGAAAAGATAACCAGTGAGGGTGAGTAGCAAACAGGAAGTAGATTGCCCAGGCCATGTAGAAACATGCAATCAGATGGGGCCAAAGAAATATACGTATGGCTGTTCGGGTTGTGAAAGGGAGAGAGGCCTGAGGCGAAGGCGGAGGGCAAGCAGCTTCTGCTTATCCTACAGATGCTGGGTGATAAGGGCCATTCTCAGATGAGTTTTGAGTAGAGAGGAAGAGGAGAATCCAGGAGGCAGGGAATGAATCAGCAGAATTCGGCAGTGGGCGCGGGGTAAACCTGAAATTGGGAAGGGATTCAAACTACACACCTGGGAGTGGGGCAGGAGCAGAGGCTGTTCGTAGGATTTCGATGCTACTGGCGGCAGTGGGGAAACTGGGAACGCTGGCTAGGTTAGGGGGTAGGGCACAGACCCCGAGTTCAGGGTCTGGCATGTTGAGTATCTGGTGGACCTGAGGAAAAGGCCTACAGCCAGGAGCAGACTGTGGGGTGAGGAGAGAAGGAAAAACTTCAGTCCTGTCCTCTCCTATAACCCCCACCCCAATCTGGAGGCCAGTCTAAGCCTTCAGAAATACCTCTCTTAACACTCCCTCTCTCCACTGCCCCAGCTGACAGATGTTAAAATTCAATTCAAGTTCCTTTTTTTTTTTTTTTTGCCTTCTCTCAAACCCAGCCTGTTACCAGAGTTTAGAAAAATCCCACCTCACACCCACCTGAAGGTTCCTCTTTTCATCCCTGGATTCCTAGGAGCCAACAGTCTCAGCGCTCAGTTTGAGTACAGTTGCACATCCCTGCCCCACCTGTCAGGGCCTGGAAGCAACTCCAGTGAGATGTTGTGAGCTAGCTCTTAAACTTCCTCTTGGATTACATATTCGTTTGATTTTTCAAGGGCTTTTACAAATTTGTAATAAAAATCAACAAATATTTGCTGAGTGTCAAGCACTGTTCTAGGTATATAGTGTGAGCAAAGTTGGGTAGGTTATTTCAATTGAAAAATCTGTGTTTGGATTATAAGCTTAAAATGTTATGCAAACATAAAATGAACCTAGATATGGTGGGGGAAGAACTTGATAGACGAGCTACAGAAATAACTTCCAGCGTGTCTCTCTGGGAAAATAAGCCACAGCAGCTGGAGTGTCTTAAAGGTGTAATTATGGAGAAAAGTGAAAACCTCCCCGCATTCTGTAATCAGAAGGGTCAGCGCTGGGAGGAGGGGCTTGAAGGGGATCATTTGCTACTTTGTGCACAGCCTGAGAACAGAGGAAGTGAAATGAGTGCTGTGTTTGATGGCAAGGAAGAAAGGGATGGTCATGTAACCAAAGCAGCCTCTGGGCCCCCTCCCCCCCCCCCCCCCCTCCCCCGCCAGTAGCTTGAAATTGACCTGTCCCCTCTCCCAACACGATGTCCAGCTCCACACACCTGTGCCCTGGGTGAGAGTGGCGGCAGTCATCTCTTTTCGAAGAAACCCTGTAATCGGGCCTTAGTCTGACTAACTTGAACAAACATCCCTGTGGTGGTGTCTTACTTCCTGGCTGCCACGTCTCCCGGAGGTGAGCAGCTCCGCTGATAAACAGAAAGAAACTTTGTTACAAAGAGGCCACCTGGCCAGCAAGGGTGTGTTCTGCCTTGTTTACCCTGGCTTTCATAAAAGCTGAAAGTTTGCTTGGGACTTCCAGTTTTGGCATCTTTGTAGCCTGGAGTGGGAGGTGGGGGTGGGGGTCGGGGAGGTGGTGGTTCTGAGAGAGTGAAATTGGGATGCTCATGACAACAGCCCTGCCCCAGGCTCAGGAGAGCCAAACCCAGCCCCCAAACTTCCCAGGGGACCTCCAAGGGGTAAGTAAGATGTGGGAACAGAGCCGTGGCCTGGGAGTTAGGAGATTGCCATGTGCTTCTGGGAGCCACAGGCCGTGTGACACCATAAGAGAAGTCCTCCCCTGTGAAATGAGGGTGCTAGACTCACAGACAGATCTAGTCAATGTGGCACACTAAGGCTTAACAACAGAATATCATGTAACTCCATGCTTGTTAGAATAAGTGCATCCAAAACATCACTTGGTGAAGACAGTGCTTACCCGTGTAGCTTTAACCTGTCTGTCCTCATCTCATTTAACAGGAGTTTATGGACTATTTCCTACATACTAAACTGGTGTGGGATTTTGCAAGTGATAAAGAGGTGAAAACAACCTGGCATCTCGTCCAGGAGTTCACAGAGGTGTGAGAGAGAACAGGCTCCTCCCACACAGGGAAGGCTGTGATGGGGCGGGGTGCTGAGGGGCACGATGGGAGAGATCTAAAAAGGCCTCGTGGGGGAGCCTAGGCTGTAATTGGATGGTGTCAGTGGCTTTCAGATTTCTATGACTGGACCAACATAAGAAAAACATTTTACAACAAAACTTCATACCCACTTAACATGTGATAGGGTATCTCAAAAGTCTTAGGGGCAATTTTACACTTAAATCACATCAGAGATACGAACTCTACAAACTAACCAAAAAAACACAACTTGAAAATGTAATAGTTTCCATTTTTTTACCTTTATGAATTTTTAATACCAAATTTTCAATTTAAGTTTGTATTGGGAAGTGTCTATCATCAGTGGATTGAGACAAACATCAAAATAAAAACTTATTCAAAATTCATAAAACTGAAAAAGATAAAATAAATTTAAATAAAAACTTTCAAATGATGTTCTTTAAAAGTCTGTAGCATTTCTGTTTCTGAAGTTATTAAAGCTTAAAACTGCTCTAAGACTTTTGAAACACTCTATACATATCTATATACTAGTATGTAAAAGCCTAAGCGACCATTCGACCTTTTGACTGGTAGCTATGACGCACAATGACCACCAGGGGGCAGACGCTCGATGCACAGGCATGGGAACATGGAACAGACTGATGAATCTCAGAGGGAAGGGGGGGGGGGGGAGAGCAGGAAGAGATTAACCAAAGATCTTATATGCATACTAAAGTCCCTCAGCCTGGCCTGCGGGATTGGGCCAAAACCGGCAGTCCAGCATCCCCCGAGGGGTCCCGGATTGCGAGAGGGCGCAGGCCAGGCCGAGGGACCCCACTGGTGCACGAATCCGTGCACCGGGCCTCTAGTGTATAATAACTGCAATGAAATTTTAATAAAGCAATGCCTATATTACATGTGACATACTTTGGTACTTTTTAGTTCTATTCCATTCTAATCTTTTTTAAAGAATTTTTTTATGCTGGTTTGCAACAGTTTAAGTTTATTTCACAATCCTATAGTGGGTTGTAGTCAGCAGTGTGATAGACACTGAGCTGGGTGAAGGCTCAGTTCCCTTAGACCAGTGAGAGAAGGCGAATTTGTGTTCTGGCATCATCTCAGTACTGAAACCAAGATGGTCCCACGTGTTGAGATCCCAAGAGTGGCTGGAGGAAAAAGGATTGGGAATGAACGCTCAGCAGCAGCAGAAGGGGAATGAGTGGATGACGACTGTAGGCACACTTGCCAATGCACCTGGTCTGGTGGCCATACTGTGGGAACCCAAAGGTGAGGGAGCTACACAAGACACTGGGGGAGGATCCTGTGAGGCTCTGCACTTGACAAAGTACAGTACTGCATGCAGGAGGGAGCTATTCCTTTCCAAAGCTGGTAAAACGGTGACCTGACCTTGCTAACCGCACTTCGGGAGTCATCTACGCAGTGAGCAGGAATCCTTAATCCCAGTCTTCTGCCTTCCATCAGATGACTAGTGTGTGTCTCTTCCAAGTGATTCTTTCCTGTTGCCTGCATGCTGAGCAAACAAACTAGAGGTTGAGTCCCTTACTGCCAGGGTTAATCACAGGTGTCTCCTTTCACTTCAGGATGTGGGTAGTACCTGGGGCAATTGCAGGCTCCAGGGAGAAAGCCGTAAACTGCCGGGTTGGATTGAGAGAAGAGATGCCTGGGAAGGGCTCAATTTAACCCTAGGTCTCTTTCTTCAGGGGGAATAAAAGTAATAAAGGCCAACCCCACTTCAAGGGACCACAACGCAATGCCAGGAAGAGGGAGCTGAAGTGACCTGCGTGATTCTGAGGGAGTCGGTCAGGGAGGTCTTCCTGGAGAAGGTGAGTCTTGAGCACTTGGCAGCAGCTGGTAACTAACCTATTACCACACCTTTGTTTCTAATTGTGCCCCCTCTTTTCTTGCTGTTGTGGGTAGGTAGACAGAAAATATCAGGGAAATTCGACCTGTAGCATAGTTTAACACTGTCATGGCAAACACTTCTGCATTCTGTGGGACTCTATGCTTAGCAGGGGCAGTTCTAGGATTTATGAGGTGTCTAGCTCAAGCAGAACTCCTTATGCTGGCCCAGCAGACATAGCTCAACCCCAGCTGAGTGCAGGAAGCTGCCTCTACACCGAATCCCCATTTCCTCCTTGACGCCTTCTTCAAGCCCACAGACAACTCTACCTTTTCAACTTGGCACTTACTGCCTGGACTATTGTTTTCATTTTATTAATTTTCGAATAGGTAATATAGTCAGGTTCAAAGTACAAACAGGTATTCAGTGAAAGATCTTTTCTCTGCTCCTGTCCCCTCCCTAGACAGGTGTTAGCTGCACCCAACGGTACCAGTTCTTATTCTCCAACTAGATTCCAAAATCTCATGGGGAAAGCAGTTGTCTCATACGTGTGTGCCCCAGCTGGAGTGAACTGGCCCATTGGTCACTCAAGGATTTTCTAGCACCACATTCTCCCTCCTCCATCAGCGCCGATACTATCTTGGATCAGATCCCCAACCCCTTTTAATTGGCCATCCAGCTGCCAATCAGGTCCGTCTCCTAGATACCCTCCACCAGCTATCATATTGTTCTTCCTATAGTACTGGGCTCCCCAGTAATCCTGTATTGCTCCTCATGTCTCAGGTCAACAGCAAACTCCTTGGCATGATGACTTGGTGGCCCCTGCCTCTCCAGGCCCATCCTCTACTACTTGGATCAGACTTCATACTCCCACTATCCCAATTTAATTGCTGTTCTCTGATTGGCTATGCTGTCTCCTGCCTCTAGGCCTGTGTGCTCACTTTATCTGGCCAACTCCTACGGGTGGGTTAGTGCTCAGCCCAAACTCCTCCCCCTCGGAACCGCTTCACAAATGTCACCTTCTCCCACTTGCTGAGTTTCCTGTATCCTCTCTTCCTCAGGACCCAAGGGTCCTCTCTTTTTTTAAAAAAATATATTTTATTGATTTTTTACAGAGAGGAAGGGAGAGGGATAGAGAGTTAGAAACATCGTTGAGAGAGAAGCATTGACCAGCTGCCTTCTGCACGCCCCCCAGTGGGGATGTGCCCGCAACCAAGGTACATGCCCTTGACCAAAATCGAACCTGGGACCCTATGGTCCCCAGGCCGACACTCTATCCAGTGAGCCAAACCGGCTAGGGCCCAAGGTTCCTCTCTTATGCCATCTTCTCACTGGATGATCTCTGTTTAAAATCTGACTCCCCCAGTTAACTGTACGTTCCTTGAAGGTTGGGCTTGCTCATCTCTGTATCTCCCACATCTGGCATATAGCAGATACTCCATCAATACTGGCAGAATGAACCAATCTCCTCTCCCATTTCGTAGACATCTAACACAAAATAGACAGAGACTTCATTTTACTTGATTTTTGATGCTGCTGCTGAGTCTGATGTTATAAAAGAAAACCACCCGTCTCCCCCAGCCCAGAGTGACCCATGCTCCCGCTGAGATCATATTCCCCGGATCCAAGTGACTCCAGATGCCAGGCTTCTCCACAGGCAGGAACTTGAGTGTTTAAGTAACAGCATTAAGTAGCATGGCATGCCATGGGGCAATGAGTGTGGCGTTGGCCGAGGACCAGGTGCTTGAGGAAAATTGCTGGAAAGCTGAGTAAGGATTTATTAATTATAATAGTGGAAATAATTGATAACCATTTATTGAGGGCTTATTATTTGCCAGGTACTCTGCCGAGGATTTTACATACATTATCTCTGATTTAATCCTCACATCCCTGTGAGTTGGGTATTAGTTACCCCCCACTTTCTAGATGAGGAGATTGAGGCTTAGAGAGATTAAGTAATTTGCCCAAGGGTCACACAGCCACCAATGATAAAAACTAATACTTTTTCAGAATTTACTGTGTGCAGCGACTACTAAGCGTTTGCCATGATTATTTATTGAACTTGTTAATCCTTCTAACAACCCTAGGAGGTAGGTGCTATTATTACTAGAAGGGGCAGAACTGGGCTTTGCGCACAGGTCTGTGCCATGGACATCTGGTGCTTTACAAGGGACCCTGGTGTTTTCAGAGCTTTCCACAGAAGGTGTTGCAAACATTCATCCTCTGAGCCGTGGGATCATGTCTGTGCCCCAGGGTGTAAGCTGATGAACACCGAAGCTCAATCCTGCCTGGAATCTTAGATATTTTTTATTAAACATGAGTAGATACAGAGGAATATTTATAAAATATGTTTAGGCAGTGATGGTGAACCTTTTGAGCTTGGCGTGTCAGCATTTTGAAAAACCCTAACTTAACTCTGGTGCCGTGTCACATATAGAAATTTTTTGATATTTGCAACCATAGTAAAACAAAGACTTATATTTTTGATATTTATTTTATATATTTAAATGCCATTTAACAAAGAAAAACCAATCAAAAAAATGAGTTCGCGTGTCACCTCTGACTCGCGTGTCAGGTTCGCCATCACTGGTATAAGGAATAACAGTACCAGTAATGGCCACCATCCACTTTAAGAAAAAACACTTTACTTTGAAGTCCCCATGTGCCTCTCTTCTCATATCTTTCGTCCTTCTTCAGAAACTTGTTTCATCGTTCCTTTAGTTTTCTTTATAGCTTTACCACATATTCATTTTGTATTCATGAACAATATTATGTACTCATTTTTGTTTCCACAAATAATACATTGTTTAGTTTCACATGCTTTACAGTTTTCTATAAATGGAATCATATTATACTTATTCTTCTGAAACTTGTTTTCAATCAATGTTATATCTGTGATGTTGCATGTAGAAATAGTTCATTCTTTGTCACTGCTGTAGAGTACTCCGTAATATGGATATATTTCATACTCTATTCACATTCTACTGCTGATGGACAATTGGGTGGTTGCTATTTTTGCCATTTTATTTAGTGCTACTAGAAACATTCTGGTACATGCCTCCTGGCTCATGTGTACTGGAGTTTGAATGGAATATAAAACTAGGAGTGGAACTGCGGCATCATAGGGTGTGTACGTTTTAAATTTTACTTTATAATGCCAGATTGTCTCCCAAAGTGGTTATTTCTGTTAAATCTCTGCATTTAGAGTTTTAGTGTTCTGATTATTCTAGATCCACTAATGTCAGATTCTTAGGGCAGGAAAAAAAGAATGCTGATTCTGGTTCTCCTCATTTTATGGGTGGAGGAAATTTAGAAGCAAGTTAAGTGATTGGATAAGGTGATGTCACTATTCAGCAACAGAGCCTAGATTGGAGCCCCAACCCCCTGACTCCCTCTCCACCCCTGCCTTGTCTTATTTCTTTCCCTTCCCAGGCTGAGGCCCCAAGGTGTGGCCACCCGGACATATCAAGCTATTTTCAGGATCGGCCCAGCACTGGAGCTGACTCAGCCGGGGTCCCCTTTGGTTCCAGAGGATGAGGCTCCTCCGCAGACGTCACATGCCCTTGCGCCTGGCCATCGTGGGCAGCGCCTTTGTGCTCTTCCTCTTCATCCTGCAGAGGGATGTCAGCAGCAGGGAACAGGCCACAGAGAAGCCATGGCTGAAGTCCCTGGTCAGCCAGAAGGATCATGTCCTGGACCTCATGATGGGGGCCATGAACAACCTGAAGGACTCGATGCCCAAGCTCCAGATCAGGGCTCCAGAGCCCCAGGAGACACTGGTCTCCACGAACAAGTTCTGCCCCCCTGGGTTCTATACCCCAGCTGAGCTGAAGCCCTTCTGGGAACGGCCACCACAGGACCCCAACGGCCCTGGGGCAGATGGGAAAGCTTTTCAGAAGGACAAGTGGACTCCCCTGGAGACCCAGGAAAAGGAAGAGGGCTATAAGAAGCACTGCTTCAATGCCTTTGCCAGTGACCGGATCTCCCTGCAGAGGGCCCTGGGGCCAGACACTCGACCCCCTGAGTAAGTAGCCCAGAGTCATTGGGTGAGGCCAGGGCTCTGCCACAGGTGTGGCTGGTATGGCCGTGGCCTTGGGCCAAGTGCCCGGTAAAGAGCTGATGGGGATTTTAGAATATGGACAGGGATTGCCTCTACTCCCTCACCCCTTTTCCTGACCAGTTGCCCTTATCCCAGGGGTTGGGGTTCAAGAATATTCTGGTCAGGCCAGAGGCCTAGGGAGTTCCTATGAGAGTAAAACACAATTATGAAGGTGACAGTGTACAGAAAAAAGAACTCAAGGTCTGGGACCAGGACCTGGCCTAGGGGTGACTGAGAGGGACTGATTCCAGGCCACTGATTTGGTGGCCTTGCCCTCTGCCACCCTGGGTTCTATACCTGAGCTGAGCTAAAGCCCTCCTGGGAACAGCCTGCCCCAGAAATGATGGGACACTGCTGCTGAGCTGCAGGAGAGGGACGTTTCCTGACAGCGGCCCTAGTGTCAGGACTATCCCCACCTCCTGATTTCCTTCTTCCAGTGAAGGCGCACGGGACCATGAATCCATTCCAACCTTTATTTGAAGCCGTTTATAATTTTAATCCTGGGCAATGAACCAGCACTTAGATCTTTGAGCCTTAAGCCACCTCACTCTTATGTGATCGTGGCTGTAATTTACACTGACCTCAAGTCAAAGATTTTGTGTCTTTCTCATTTAGACTTGTCTTTACTGACTCAAGAGTTATACCCTTTTTGGCCTTTTGTCACGTGGCAGCCCCCATCCCCACATTCATGATTCTCTAGGGCTGTGAAGCTGGGGTTCCTCAGAATTGACCAAGTACTCTAGTCCTAGAAGTTGGAGCCACTTGGAATTGTCATGAGCTTCTCAGCAGGGAAGCGTATTGGGCCGTAAGGGAAGCCAGAAGAGGAAGTTTAAAATCTTTCTGACCAGCAGAGGGGATAAGAAAGGGTGTTAGCCCCGGCAGGTGTCTCTCAGTGGTTAGATTGTTCGCCCATGGACTGAAGAGTTGAGTGTTCAATTCCTGGTCAAGGGCATGTACCTAGGTTGCAGGTTCTATCCCCAGCCCTGGTTGGGGCAGGAGCGGGAGGCAACCAATTGATTATCTCTCTCACATGGATGTCTCTCCCCTGCCCCTGCCACCCCCTCCATACTCTCTAAAAAAATCAATGGAAAAATACCCTCAGGTGAGGATTAACAATTAAAAAAAAAAAAGGAAAACAAAAGGATGTTGAGCCACATGATTCCTTGAGATGCAGGGTTCACACATTCCCACTCCCACCTGAGATGGAATGTCAAGAGGGTAGCAGCATGACCAAGTGCCGCAGAGTGGTTGGAGTGGATGAGGATAGAGAAAAGGTCACAGGAAATTGACTGTGATAGTAGTGTCAGATGACAGGGAATTAATGAGGAAATGGATTAGTGAAGAACTGTGAAGTGTAACAAGAAGAGTATGAAAATTGTAGTTGCTTTTCTCAGATGTCACATTTGCCCTTTACTACTTCCCCTTTGGGGCCTCTGGATTGGATTACACTTTATGCAGCACACATGTGACTGCGGAAGAGAGTCAGCCCTGGGAACTCCGAGAGCAGATGAGAGAAGTGAGGAGGGGAGCAGGGAGGAGCCCTCGGCACCACAGCTGTGGCACTGAGCCAGCTCCGGGGAAAACGGGTTTTGGAGTAAGTTGGCTAGGACCTGTGCAGAGGCTCAGAGTAGGAGGCAAATACAGCCTAAGCTGGGAACGGGGAGCAGCTATTCCCAGCTGTGACAGAGAATGCAGGCTGGTGGTTCCAAAGAGCAGTGGGTGGTTATGGTAATCTGTGCACAGAGCCCTCCTTACCCCGGATCTCTGAGGGACCTGGAGAGCTATATGTCCACTTTCATCCTTCCAGATGTGTCGACCAGAAGTTTCGGCGCTGCCCGCCACTGCCCACTACCAGCGTCATCATTGTGTTTCACAACGAGGCCTGGTCCACGCTGTTGCGAACAGTGTACAGTGTCCTGCACACCAGCCCTGCCATCCTGCTGAAGGAGATCATACTGGTGGATGATGCCAGCACTGAGGGTGAGGCTAGCGGTGGCCCCGAGGAGCGGGTATCCCGAGGAGGAGGGCAGGTTCTCTCAGGGGAGCAGGCACCCTCACTGCCAGCTGCCTGGCTTCACAGCTCATCCTAAGGGCCAAGAGCAGGGAGAAGGCACGTGAGGAATAGGAGGTAGGGGACAGCAGGCAGGGAGACCACGTTCCTTGAGCCTGGACTTCATTCCCACTTCACCCAAAGAGCTCCAAAAGCTTAGAAGTTTTTGCTTTTCAGGCTCCCTTAGAGCTGCCAAGTCCAACCCAAGTCAGAAATGCTGGGCGTGGGCAGGGCAGAGGGTGGGGATGGGCCTTCCCTCTACCTCAAAGATTCCACCTCAAAAGCCCTCTGCTGTAGTTGGTAATAGGCAAGTGACGTTGCTCACCAAACTTCCACCCACACCTTTTAAAGTAACTCCACACACATCTGCAGAGTATTCTGTGTCTGACACCGAACTAGGCAAGGGGGATACCGTGACAAATAGCAAATGAGATGGATCTTGCCCTGAGAAAGCTAACAAACCTCATGGGTCAGGTGGCCCCTTACACCACCAACCACAGCAGTGTGGCCTGTAACACACCCTTAATAGAAGTGAAAGGATGTGGACCTTAGAGGCCAACATCCAGGAATTCAAATCCCAATTGTGCCTCTTCCTAACTGTGACCTTGGGCAAGATACTTAACCTCTCTGAACCTCAGTTGCCTCTGCTAAAAATGAAGACACTTGGCTCCCTCACAGGGTAAACGAGGGATCAGAGATCGATGCTAAATGAGATAATTCATGTGACAGAGTAGTTAGATGGAGTAAGGTGCTCCATTGATTTCAGTTTAGTCTTTGTATGGGAACAGTGCACTCTGGGAGTGTGTAGTCAGGAGACGTTATTTCTGCGTGGCATGGTTGGGGCCGTCCACACTGGAGGCCAGATTGGAGCCTTAAAGCATGAGTGTCTAGGGAAAGAAGAGGCATTGAAGGGCATTCCCAGAAGAGAAAATGGCATACACATAGTCCTAGAGGCATAGGTGTATTTGTGAAACATTGAGAGATTTGATGTGGCTGAAACTTAGGTTTGTTTTAGGAAATGACACTAAAACGATGTTGAATTGAAATTTGTGCCAAGATGAAAGTATTTAGAAAAATAATTAGGAGTCATTGAAGGTGTTTAAGGTGGACAGTGGCCTTGCCTCAGTTTGGGGGAGGGTAAAGAGAGGCAGAGGACCCCAAGTCAGGAGAGGAAATTCTTACAACCACCTGAGAGCTGATGATAGGACCAGACCTCGGAAAGGGGCTGAGGAACTGATACATCGTTAGGCTACGCGTCTCCAGGAGCTGAGCCCTCCTCCTGGGTGGCACATGGTGTCTAAGGCTCTCAGGTTGGCCTCCTGTGCCCATGCTCCTATATCGAGTGCAGAAACGGACACCACACTTCCCAGAGTATCCTGGGGCCACTCAGTAGAGCTGTGGCTCCTCCTGACCGCTCCAGCCTCCCGCCTGCCTTCTAGATTAGAGGTGATGCTAAAACGTGGAATAAGGCGGGGGAAGGCAGTGGGAGGAGAAGCTGAAGTGAGTACTGGTAAGTCCATTTCATTGGAGGACAGACACCTAGCAGCACTTACAGAGCAAAGGCAGCCCTAGCCTGTTTGGCTCAGTGGATAGAGCATCAGCCTGTGGACTGAAGGGTCCCAGGTTCAATTCCAGTCAAGGGTTCATGCCTGAGTGGCAGGCTTGATCACCAGTAAGGGGTGTGCAGGAAGCAGCCCATCAGTGATTCTCTCTCATCACTGATGTTTCTATCTCTCTTTCCCTTTCCCTTCCTCGCTGAAATCAATAAAAAATATTTTTTAAAAAAAGCAAAGGCAAGCAAGTATCAGGGATGCAGTGAGAGAGTCTGGTGGGCAAGAAGCATCAGATTAGGCTTCTGGAAAGGGAGGGGCAAAGAGTTTGGCAGAGATGGGAGTGGCCCCTTAGCAGCCATAGAATGGCTGTATGGAATGGGGAGCGAGTGTATCAATCCAGCTGCCTTTCCTCTCAAACTGGGCTCTCTGGTAACCCTTCTCCCCGATACGTATGCTAGCCATCCCTCAGATGCTTCTTCCCTTGACTCACAGAGGGTGGAAGTTCTAAACTGTACTTGTCACCCAGAATCCTTTTAGTCCATAAGGTACAACTCTTCTGACCAGGCTAGAAAAGTGACAATGCCAGGCTGGCACAGGCAGCATCTAAAGGGCACAGTAGCCTGTGCCTAGTAGGGTGGACTTTACAATGGCCACTATAGCCCCTCCAAAGTGCCTGCTCCTAGAGGGCATTCTCTCTGGTTGTCTCCTGGACTCTCTCTTAGGGCCAATGCCAGCATCTGAGAATCATCTGCCTGAAAATCCTAAACGCGTCATTCTTAGCTTTCTGGGTCCTGGCTCCTTTGAGAATCTGTAAAAAGCTTTACCCCACTCCCTAGAATAGTGCAGAATTGCTACAACACTGTGCACACACCCCCAGTTCTGCATGTAATTCCAGGGAGTTTGTGGACCCTAGGAAAAATACCCCCACCGTGAGGGCTTTCGGACTCTTGAGATGCTCTCAGAAATGTTCAGCTGAGTGGGCTGGGGGAGAGGACAAACGAATCCATGGTCAGAAGTCTCTGCTGTCCACAGCAGGATAAAATTTTCCACACATTTGACCATTTGATCAGATTAACTGGCTCTCATTACACACACACAGAGAAGAGCTGTGTCTCTGCTGAAATACAATGTCCATGCTCTCTGTCCTCCTATCCTGGTTCTTGGCAGTGCTCTGTGACCACAAGTACACAAGACGTTTGATGCTGGAGCAGGGGAAGGAGGCCCGGTGGCAGGCTGGGGAACTTTTTCTTACCTACCTCAGAGTCTAAACCCTGGGCACAGATTTTATTCTTGTGTGGCCAGGTCAGATGCCAGATGTGCTCCTGGTCTGGCACACTCACAGGCTTATGAAAACTGGCCCCTCGGGCTCATCAGTCTGTTGTGCCCCACACAGGTCATTCCCATGTCAAAGCCCTGCCCTGCCCCTGGGGAAGACTGAGCCTAAGCCTCCCTCCTGCGGGAATTTGCTAGATGGATGGGAGGAAATCAGACACAGACCCAGGACCTGGAGAGTTGGGAAGTGAACAGCCCCTCAGTGAGTCAGTTCCTCATGGAGAGGGGAGGAGCACGGAGGTTGGGTTGGCCAGGAAGAGGCGCTGTAGGAAGGGAAGGTAGAGGGATCAGCAGGTGAAGGAAAGGAAAGAAGGGGCAGCCCTGAAGTCTGGAAATGCACTGTGTGAAACTCGGGGGAGGAGACACTTGGGGAGCACTTTGGGTTAGCTGAGTATTTTATTGTTTGTATAAACTGGATTTGTTTATTCATTCATTCATCTATCCATAGACATTGGGGTTATTTCCACATTTGGGCTATTGTGAATAATGCTGCCATCAACATCAGTGTACAAATATTTGTTTGAATCCCTGCTTTCATTTCTTTGGGGTATATACCCAGAAGTGGAATCGCTTGACCATGTGGTAATTGTATGTTTAATTTTTTGAGGAGCCACCATTACTGTTTGGATTTGGATTTTTTTCTTGTTGTTTTTTGTTTGTTTGTTTTTTAAAATCCTCACCTGAGGATATATTTTTCTTTATTTTAGAGAGAGAGAAACACCGATCGGTTGCCTCCTGTACATACGCCCCTGGGGATCAACCCCACAACCTTTTGGTGTACAAAGGACATACCAAGCAACTGATCCACCCAGCCAGGACTGGATTTTGTTTTTAAGTGCAGTTTCAAACCACTGTACTGACATGATCTGATTTAGTTTTGTAAGATAACTGATGTCCACTGTGGCTGCTATGTCAAGAATAGATTGTGAAGAATAGAGGCCAGGAAACCAGTTAAGACATTATTGCTGCTGCCCGGCATGGCTCAGTGGTTGAGCCATGAATCAAGAGGTCACGGTTCAATTCCCAGTCAGGGCACATGCCCGGGTTGTGGGCTCGATCACCAGTGGGGGACATGCAAGAGGCAGCCAATGATTATCTCTCATCATTGATGTTTCTATCTCCCTTCTCCTTTCCTCTTTGACATCAATTTAAAAAATATATTTTTAAAAAAGACATTATTCCTGAGGTGACAGTGAGGACCAAGAGAAAGAACTGGCAGTACTTGCTGATGGACTCATTGTCAAGGATGAGGAAAGGGTAGAATCCAGCACGACGCCTAGGTTAGAGCAGCTGAAGGGATGCAGGTACCATATACTGACAAGGGGGAGCCTGGGGTGCAGCTTGGGAGGAAATCTGGAGTTCCATTTTGGTAGTGTTTGGTTTGTGGTTCTGTTATACATCCATGTGAAGATGGCAAGGCCAGGAAAGAAGACTTAGGAGCCATCTGCATATTGATGAGACTGAATAAGGCATGTGTGCCGGAGGTCACAGGAGTCTTACAGCCTCTGTCATGAGTCATGAAGCTGGGTTGGGGTGGTGGGGTATTAAACTTAAATTAGGAGGCTATTGTCTAGGGGGCATAAGAAAGTATGGATAGGCTTGTCTGTGTCTCCATGCTCTGGAGCACATGTCCAGTGGGTTCAGGGGTGTGACCGGAAGACTGTCAGAGGTTGACTCACTCCCCTAGAAGGGCCTGCACTCATGCTCAGAATCCACAGGTCCAGTCCAGCCACCTGAGCCCGGGGGGAAGGTATGGGAGAAAGGCCTTGTAGAGCTCAGGCCCCCTGAGGTTCACAGCTCAGTGCTTTGCAGTTTCTTACCACAAAACCCACTTCCTGTGATGTTCTGTCCCTGAGTTATCTCCATCACCATGAATTTCCTGTGAGAAGGCGAGGCTCTTGGTTGGGGTTCCTCCCTGCTTCCTGTTAGAACTAGCAGTTGGGGCTGTAATTGGATTATGAGTCTGGGAGATCCATGAAGGCAGGACCCAGACCAGGCCCCTCCCTGACCAGGGTAGTGTCAGGCACCTAGAAAGTGAATTAGCAGATGTTTACTAAGTGAATGCTGGGCCAAAGCTGCCAAATGAGGCTAATTTTGACTCATAACCATTGGGGACAATACTCCCTATTTCATAGTGTTTTAATCTTCATAGAGAATATTAATTAAGAAAGTCAACATAAAAGCACCTAGTTCAGCCTGGCTGGCGTGGCTCCGTGGTTGAGCATCAACCTATGAACCAGGAGGTCAGGGTTTGATTCCCGGTCAGGGCACATGCCTGGGTTGCAGGCTTAATCCCCAGTGTGGGGTGTGCACCAGTCAATGATTCTCTTTCATCATTGATGTTTCTATCTTTGCTTTCCTCTCTGAAATCAATTTTTTTTTTAAAGCACATAGTAGGTACAAGTATTTGGACGCTGTGTGAGCAAGGTCTGAGCACTGGGCTGCTCCCACAGCTTGAAAGAGAAAGGACACAAAGGACACAATCATCGCTTACACCTTCCCCTCCACTTCCACTTCTGAAACTCCATTGCACAATCAGGAACAGAACAAGAGCATGGGAAACCAAAATCACAGTTAGTAAAACATAAAGATTTGAAATATGTTTCAAGATGGATTGCTTCAGAGTAGAGCTATTTTTAATGCTCTAAGGATTCCAGACTGAATAACAGGATTATGAAGTAAGCCTCCACTCAGAAAAAAAAATGAAAGATCTAAGCAGAGATACCCCTCCCTTCAAAAAGCTTTCCTCATCCCCAAATTCAGGATGGTTGCTCTCCCCTTCCCCTCCCCTTTCCCCTGCAGGCTCTCAACCCTGTACTTCCTCTGACAGGTTACTGATCACCCTAGGTAGCTGGGCTCACCACTGTGCCTGACCAATGGCAGGCACTTGATGCATGTTTTTAATTTAATTAAAAAGAGGCTCTTCACCTTCTCATTTCCTAAAATATTCCACAGGCAAAGCAGGTAATAAAGGAGATTAGAGTAAGGCTTCTTGCTGCTGGTCCAGCAAGTAAGAAATCAACATCTGTATATTCTACCTGGCAAACTTATTCTGAGGAGCCTGGAAGACAGGGAAGCCGACACTGAAAACTGTCACAGTCACTAGGGGTAGAAACGAGAGGAGGATGGAATTACGGCTCTGAAAGATGGCAGCTGGAAGGCTGCAGAGACCAAGAGGGGCATCTGAAGCCCTTGTTGGAAGTTTATACTTGATTTAGACCAAAGAAACACAACTCTGAGGTCCTGTCTCAGACATCAGAGGAGGTGCCTAGGTAAACGGGCAAAGGACTGACACTGCAGAACCAGCGTCCTGGCCAGGTGGGCTTGGGTGGCAGGGGTGCTGGGCCACACACAGGACTTCCTCCTTCCACCCCCTTCCCCACCATCTGCTTCCATGGACTTGCTTAGTGCAGTAGGTGTGGGAGGATTAAAAACTCGGGCCTGCTGGAGGCCCAAGAGCGCCAGCGCTGTGCCCGCAGGGGATTAGGTTTTCAACAAAGCGGTGAGCTGACTTCAAGGACACTGTCCCTTCCAGAGTATTTAAAGGAGCAGCTGGAACAGTACGTGAAGCAGCTGCAGATCGTGCGGGTGGTGCGGCAGGAGAAGCGGAAGGGGTTGATCACTGCCCGGCTGCTGGGAGCCAGCGTGGCACAGGCAGAGGTGCTCACCTTCCTGGACGCCCACTGTGAGTAGAGTGCTGGCCTGGCACCCAGGAGGCCTGGGTGTAGTCTGGCCCATCCCCCACCCCTCCCTGGCAGAATGAGGAGCTGTGACCACAGCATCAACAGGCCCCTTCCTGCTCTGTTCTAGGAGCAAAGGAGGCTTGGGACTCTCTCCAGCTTCTTCTACTCCTTTCTCACCCCAATCCCAAGGGTGTTTTATCAAGAGACACACACAACCCTAAAACAATTGGTCACCCCACAATTGCTGGGAGTGTGCTCCGGAGCCCCAGGCATTCCTCTCTCCCCAGATCTGTACCTCGTTCTGAACTCAACCCCTCAGAGAGGCCTCCTGTTACCGCTGGGAACTGATCTGTGTGGAGCTTTCCTGTAGGGCCACCTGGAGCCAGGAAAGCCTCCCTCTCACCCCAAACCAAAACACCTCCCACCATTCTCAGGAAAAATAACTCCTAAAAGCAGTGATACATATTGGGGAAAGCCTAGAAAGCCAGAGGACCGGGTTTGCATTCTAGCAAAGCCTCAGGTTCCTCATTTGTAAGATGGGAAGAGGATACCAACCTTACTCACCAACAGAATTATTACTCTGAGGGCCAAATAACGTAATATACATAGTTCACTGAAAATCTCAAAGGGCTAGACAAATGAAAGAGATTGTTATTCTACAACTGGAGCTGCAGCTTGAGATGCAGATATTCCCAGTAGAGGGGACACCTGCTTCTGCAATCCACGCTTGGGGAGGGAGGGCTGATTCAGTGGGTAGGCTGGGAATCGGAAGACACCCATCCAGGGCCTTTCCTGTGCTTTGGGATCAGTTGAGTCCATGTTAGTCCCCTGAGAGATCCACTCTCCCCTCCAAAGCTGCCTGCATCATTAGCTTGGGGGAGGGGAGAGGAGGAGGTTCTCAGATCTCTCTGTTCTGAACTGCTGTGAGCGAGCTTGCCTGTGTTTCTCAGCCTATAGCTAGGAAGTGGATGGAGAATTCTCTTGTCCTCCTGGGTCTCCCCGCCGGCCTGGGGCATGGGCTCAGGTGTGATCAGGACCCTGACAGTTGTCTCCCGGTCTGGGCTTGCAGGTGAGTGCTTCCATGGCTGGCTGGAGCCCCTCCTGGCTCGCATCACCGAGGATGAGACAGCGGTGGTGAGCCCAGACATCGTCACTATTGACCTTAACACTTTTGAGTTCTCCAAGCCCGTTCCGAAGGGCAGAGTCCATAGCCGTGGCAACTTTGACTGGAGCCTGACCTTCGGCTGGGAGACTCTACCTCCACATGAAAAGCAGAGGCGCAAGGACGAGACTTACCCAATCAAGTAAGGACCACAGCCTGGTGAGCCCCGAACCCGGCCTACATGGTCCCAGACTCACCCAGTCCTAGGGACCTGGGCCATCTCAGGTCAGCATTTATTAGTGCTCAAGCAAGCACCTGACATATTTTACCTAATTCTCATCCCCTATGATTAGCCTGTACAATAAGTGAGAACATTGAGTTTCTTAGAGATAAACAGTTGGCCTCAGATTACACAGCTAACAAAAGGTGGAACAGGGATACCCATCCGGGCCTGTCTGACCCAGGCCTACCCTCCTAACCATGGCACTAGACTGCTCTTATCTGCCACTTACTGTGTGCCTGGCACTGGACTAAGGGCTCTACACACTTTGTGTCATCTATTCCTCCCTATTTGTAGGAGACCATGACTGGTGTTTGCAGAGGTGCGGAGAGATAGTGGGGAGTGGCCATTGTTGAGTAGCCATTGTAATAAGAGCGGGTGGCATGTGCTCCCAGGTCATTCTCTTTGAAAAGACTGGAAACGTAGTAAAAGAATAGTGCAAGTGTTCTGCAGTTTGCAGTTTGTTGCAGTTGCCCTGAACTTTTTGGTAAAGAGCCAAATAGTAAATATTTCAGGTTTGTCAGTTACATATAGTCTGTTGCATAATATTCCTTGTTTGTGTTTCTTTTTAAACAATCCTTTAAAAATGTAAAAACCATCCTTATATAAACCCAGAGCCTTATATAAAGCCAGGCCAGGTTTGGTCCCCAGGCCATAGTTTGCCAACCCCTGAGCTGTAGGATGGATGCATGAAAGTTTACCCATTACCTTCCCCTCATACCTCTACCCTGTCCTTCCCTCTCCAATTGCCTGTTGGTGTTGTTAGAGACCACAAGCTTATTTTATTTAACCCTCACCCGAGGATATATTTTTATTGACTTTTAGAGAGGCAGGGAGAGAAAGAACGAGAAACATCGATTAGTTGCCTCCTGTGCATGCCCTGACCAAGGATCAAACCCACAACCTAGGTATGTGCCCTGACCGGGAATCGAACCGGCAACCTTTTGGAGTAGGGATGATGCTCCAACTGACTGAGCCACCCAACCAGGGCAACCACAAGTTTATTTTAACAGATACTTTAGCCAAACTGAGTTGGGGAGTGGCTTTTAGAGTATCCTGTGATTATCTGCCATTGTTTTCCCATACTGGCCAGGAAACTCCAAGGTCAACTGAATATATATCTGGGATGGAGGGAAGCAGAGGTAGGAGATACAATAAGTAGAGATAAGAGGGAAGGCTTGAAAGGAAGAGAGTGTTGGAGTTCCTCCCCCTCCACATGCCCAAGTCCTAACACATGCTGCCCAGAATCTCAGTGGAGAGGGATCAGATGGGTGCCACAGGAAGTAATCCCGTGGATTCTGAACAGCCAGCTTCTCTGTCTCCATTAGAAGGAGAAGCAACAACAGAAAGAAGAGAGGGGAAAAGAGAAGGCAAGAGGGAGAAAAGAAATGAGAACTCCCTATTGACTGCTTCATAGATGTCTTTTGTTTGTTGCGCACACCAACAAAGCCCTCCTCCCCCAAGCTGGGGGCCAGGCACACAGTGACACAGTCAGGGACAGGGCACCTGGCCTCCACCCATCACTGATGTCCCTGGCTCCAGTGTCTGAGGACCATACAGCTGGAAGATAAAGCTCCAGTGTTGGAGGAATGAAATTGCTGCCTGCTGGTGTGCATGGCTTGCCCTCAGCACTATGCATAGTACCCCACCAGGAGGCCTGCAGGCAGTACCCTTTACTCTGAAAGCTAACAGGAGGCTGAGAGGAGAGATAAGGGACC
Source organism: Myotis yumanensis (assembly GCF_028538775.1). Classification (NCBI taxonomy): domain Eukaryota; kingdom Metazoa; phylum Chordata; class Mammalia; order Chiroptera; family Vespertilionidae; genus Myotis; species Myotis yumanensis. Next base: position 163,757,128 of record NW_027223754.1, read on the forward strand.
CAGAGGATCCTAAGAAGTAGGCCAGGAAACACAGGCTGTTGCCTGTAGGCTGTGGGTCTGCAGTGAGTTTCCCTGTGTAGAGTTTATCCTCAGAGGTTATTTGTCAGTGGCTTCTGGGTCAGAGACCTTTCAAAGCCAAGGGACAGGCCCAAGGCAGGAAGAACCTCAAGAAGAAGTAGGTTAAGCCCTGGCCAGGTAGCTCAGCTGGTTAGAGCATTGCCCCGATTCACCAAGGTTGTGGGTTCGATCCCCGGTCAGAGCACATACAAGAAGCAACGAAGGAAGGAAGGAAGAAGGGAGGGAACAAAGGAGGGAGGAGTTCCAAAGTGCTAATCTGGAATCCCAGGACTCTCTGAACCTTTCTGGGCCTTACTTGGGCTGGCTTACAACTCCTGGGTCAGAACCAGTGACAGAAAGCCTGCATGAGCATGTGGGTTTCCCAATTAAAATTTCTTCCAGAAAACAGCTGCAGGAGCCAACTTCAGGGCAACAAGAGCAGCCACAAGGTTAACTCAAGGTCAGGCTCTTGTGTAGTCACCTTAACAGATCAGTCCAATGAACACTGATTGAGCCCCTGCTGTGTGTGAAGCACCTTGATTGGTTCTCGGCTACATGAAGAAGCAACAGAAGGGGGCAGCAAAGCCACGTCCAAGAGAGCCTGGCCAGGCACAGCTACCAACACCTCCTGATTAAGTATCTGATAGTCAATCCTAGTCTCCCCTGGCCCCTACCCCCACCTTCAACCCTTAGCCCAGCTCCCCTTCTGAGCCACTCGGTATCTATATTCTAGGAATGAGATGTTTTTGTTAATTTGTCTTCTTATGGGTCTGTGCCTCCCTGCTTTTGTCTGAAAGCCAGAATCTTTTTGTAGCCTCCAAATGCTCCTTTCGGTGTAAGTTGAGCTTGATGTCATCTCATTTCCTATTCTGTTTCCAGGAGTTTCCTCTGTCCAGAGCAGCTGGCAGATTTTCCCCAAAGCTAGTTGCTCATGCAGTATTAAGTACCAGGGCTGGACTCCTACTAAAACTGTGGCTTTCTAGTCCCTCAAGGGCCAGGGACTCTGAAAGACAATGGGGTCAGTTCAACTCATAATATTCATTCATTCATGGTTTGAATCCTATGTCCAAAAACAATTTCACATTGCTTCTAATAACCAACTATCTACTATGCTCCAGGAACTTAGCTGCCAAAAAGTAAAAAACAATGGTAGCTTTACCCTCTGCTACTAGACTGAGCTCTCAGTGAATAAGATCTGTCTTTCTTAACTAACATGTAGCACAGGTCCTGGTGGCTGGTATTTAATACATCTTTGGTTGAATAGATGAATGGGTGCCTTTTAGAAGAGAGTAATGATAATTACACTTCTCCTTGACCTAGTTCCTAGAAGGTAAAGAGACATAATAAAAGCTCAATAAACATTTGCTAAATGAACTACTTAGTGGAAGAGGGGCTGTCTATCCCAGGAAAGGGGGTGGGAATAGGGTAGGAAGCATTAGCGGTGAGTCCCAGCTTTCCACTCCTCCCACTTCCTCCCCAGAAGATGCACATGCTTCTCCCTCTGTCTCTCCAGATCCCCGACGTTTGCTGGTGGCCTCTTCTCCATCTCCAAGTCCTACTTTGAGCACATCGGTACCTATGATAATCAGATGGAGATCTGGGGAGGGGAGAACGTGGAAATGTCCTTCCGGGTGAGAGCGAAGAGGGCTTCGAGGGGGGAACAACAACATCCCAAGGGACAGCCTGAGAACCTGTCTCTTAGGCAGCAGAAATATAACATCTGGAACTGAACTTAAAAGGTGGCTGTTTCCTGGCATGATTCTGCTTTTCCTCCGCTCCCCTCCCTGCCTCTGGCAATGGGACTTTGGGAATCAGATTAGACAACTTGAAACAAATTACTGAGCAGAACTCCTCAGAAAGAAGGGATAACAGTGGTATAGGCATTGGACGTCTACAGACATTTTTCATGGTGTCTGTAGAAAAGGATTAGACCCTGATCATGGTAGAGGACCCTGGAAAGGTTAGTAAGCAGTCACTAACTTTTTTCTAGAAAAATCAGGTTCCCCTTTCCAGGTCAGAGGACATGTGCCCTGGTAGTCTTAGAGTTTCCCTGCCCTATGTTCAGAAAGCTCTTCATACTGTAGAAGATGGTGCCCAAATTTCGGTGGACCCCAGAACTCTGAGGGGTTCCAGGAATAAGGCAATCAGGATTAGGTTAGGAACAAAGGATTGCCTCTTCGTGAAATCTATACAAATCCTCATGCCAGTGGAGAGGTAATTAGTAAGTAAATGAGCTCATTTGTGAAAGTCACCTCTCACAGTGCCTGGCACGTATTAAGCACACCTATAATACCTGCTGTTATTATGTATTTCTGTTTCTGCTGTACTAAAATGAACAACATATCTCCTAATTTAAAACCTAAAAAGAGGAGATACAAGTGGGAAGGCTTAAACAGAAGGGTCACCAGCTCATTCCCCATAACTCCCAGAGTTCTGATTCTAGGTTCATCCATGAGCTTCTGACCTCTCTTCAGTCTCTGTCCTAGGGAACTAGTGTGCTACAGGTCCAGGTGACGACCACAGGCCACCTGGCATTGACTATCCTTGCACTGATGCTCTGATTGGATCACAAGTCTATCTTGATTTGAGGAAGTTTGAGTTTCCAGTACAGTGGGGCCTTGACTTACGAGTTTAATTCGTTCCGAGACCGAGCTCGTTAAGGAGCCCGTTAAGGAGCTCGTTAACTCAAATTACTCTATCAACTCAATGCAAAAAATCCGCCAAAGAGACAGCTGGTATCTCAAAATACTCCTTAGTCGGGACACTTGTAAGTCAAGGCCCCACTGTAATACCTCTGTGAGCTGATAAAATCATATTTTCAATTCAAAAAGCCAAAGTTAGCCAAACTGTCTTTTCTCTAAAATGGGTCCTGAGGCCCATTCAGACATGCAAATGTGCTTAAATCAGAGTGAACCAATATCAGAGAGCTAGGGATTGTGTGTGTGTGGTCATGGCCTAAGAAGAAGCCTAGTCATTGTCCTTATTTCCAGGAGAGAAAGTAGCATTTCCTTGAGCTTCCTGGACCTGGGGTCTGGTTCTCTGGGAATGGAACAGAGCTGCTTTGGGGAGAGATTGCCCCACCCAGCTCCTAAAGGCCCCATTTTGTATCCTCTTACGGCAGGTGTGGCAGTGTGGGGGCCAGCTGGAGATCATCCCCTGCTCTGTGGTAGGCCACGTGTTCCGTACCAAAAGCCCCCACACCTTTCCCAAGGGCACCAATGTCATTGCCCGCAACCAAGTGCGCCTGGCTGAGGTCTGGATGGATAGCTACAAGGAGATTTTCTACCGGAGAAATATGGAGGCAGCAAAGATGGCCCAAGAGGTGAGATGAAATGGTCCTCCGGGGAGGGCCTGGATGAAGAAAAGTACAGAATCCCAGACCCTGTCAAGAGCTTAATGATAGAGGCCCACCCATTTCTACCACCTTAGACCCTGTGAGCTAGCCCAGGGAAGCTAGAGAATGAGGAGAGGCGTCTTTGTTGTCCCTGCCTAGAGAGCCCCAGTGTCTTTTAGGAGGGGAGAGCAAAGAGATTTGGAGAAAGAACCTCTTCCAGGAGGACTGGCTTTGCTCTGAGAGACTCAGAATGGGGCTGGGAGGAAACTAACTGGGAAGTGACAGGAGATGAGGGAGTAAGGGGGATCCGGGTGGAGTTCCCAAAGCCAAGATGGGGTTTGGGATTGGATGTGAGGCTGGGTCAGTAGCTCCGACAGGTCCTGAGCAGGAGTGAGCCTGAGACCCATTCTGGGCAAAAGTGACCCCAAGAACTCTGGACTACTTCAAGCCAGGCAAGAAGGTCAAGGCTGGTGGTACTGATCCTTAGGGGGTTGTCTTGTTGACAGAAATCCTTTGGTGACATTTCGGAACGACTGCAGCTGAGGGAACAACTACACTGTCGTAACTTTTCCTGGTTCCTGCACAACATCTACCCAGAGTTGTTTATTCCTGACCTGAAGCCCACCTTCTATGGAGCTGTGAGTCCTGAGAACCAACTTGCCTGCCCATCATCACAGAACCCCCTAGAGAAGTTCAAGACCACTTTCCCCACAGACAGATGACAATCGAGAACTGAATTTTATTCTCCACTTCTTTATCCAGAAGGAGGACTTTGGAGCTTCTAGAGATAGCTAAAGTCCTTATGAGGAAAATAGCCTATAAGCAGTGACTTGCTCTCAAACGCTCACCTGCATCAGAATCATCAGGAAGGAGTATTAAAACACAGACTGCTGATTCAGTGGGACTGGGGTGGAGCCTGAAAATATGCATTTCTAACAAATTTGTGGGTGATGCTGATGGTCTGGGGAATCACACTTTGAGAGCCATTGCTCATGAGGAAATTCCCATGTGCTAAGGACTTCTCCACAGACCTAGCAGCCTAAGAGGTGGCCCAGCATGCCCTGGCCCCGCCTCTGGGCTGTGCACCTCACTTTGCTGTTAACTTCAGGCATCTGGGTTAATGAGCAGAGGAGAAATCCAGTCATGCAAATTTATTCCAATTGGGCCTGACACCACAAACTAAAAATCTCCTGACTATGCTGTCCCGGTTTCCCTCTCTACTCCCCATTCTGCAGATAAAGAATCTTGGTATCAATCAGTGCCTGGATGTGGGTGAGAAGAACCATGGAGGGAAGCCCCTCATCATGTATGCCTGCCACGGCCTTGGTGGCAACCAGGTGTGTAGCCCAACCCTTCTGGGGCAGGCCCAAGAGAAGCCTGTCTCTGAGCATCTCCTTTCGTAAGGGGTCCCCTTCCTCCACTCAAAATAGTCCTTTCCGAAGGACGAGGATGAGGGATATCCAGAGAGATGAGGAGATCCCATCCCTGCCCTCAGAAAACTCCCAGTCTGAGGAAGAAAGCATGACAGAGACAGACAAGGTCTGAAGTCTGAATTAGGGACATACATCAGTGCTGGGTGCTAGGAAGGGATGGGGGAGGGGAGGATTGTTCATCAGAGAAGGCTTGCTGGAGGATGCCAGCTGCTAAGTGATGTTTTAGGGTAAGCGTGGGAAATTTCTGAGCACTTTCCCTCACCTACATACAACTTCTATCTTCAGTGCCTCTTCAGCCCAGAAAAAACACTGTGATCCTACCACCCCAAAATGACCCCAAAACAACCACCTCCTGACATCTTAGTCACCTAGCATCCTGAAAATTTACTCCATGCCCCACAATGGCCCAGCTCTTTCCTGAGGAATAACAAGTAACCTTCTTGGCCTGAGTTCCTCAATCTACCCTGAATGCCCAGCGTTTGGTAAGAAAGAAGTACTTGAACCATAATTGAAGCAAGGGAAGGAGTGGCTTGGGACACTGAACAGACTGTCTATATGAAGATAGTCATTCTGAAACAATTCCCCGTACCACTGGCCTGCATGATGATTTTAGGTGGTACATTGGTGAACTTTTTTTTTTTAAATATATTTTATTGATTTTTTACAGAGAAGAAGGGAGAGGGATAGAGAGTTAGAAACATCCATGAGAGAGAAACATCGATCAGCTGCCTCCTGCACGCCCCCAGTGGGAAGGTGCCCGAAACCAAGGTACATGCCCTTGCCCGGAATCGAACCTGGGACCCTTGAGTCCGCAGGCCGACGCTCTATCCACTGAGCCAAACCGGTTCGGCCATTGGTGAACTTTTTTATTTTACTAGTAATCTATTAACAAAAGAAGAACTAGAATATCAGACACATGACTTCACAGATAATGCTTAACATGAAGCGAGGTTAATATTTTAATTAAATAAAAAATATGAATTAACTATTATTCCAGTATAACCCAGATATGGTTAAAAATTCCTGAAGGTGACACTTGAATTACTCAAGTCTTGTTGCTCACTCACTTGCCTCCCCAAGAGGCCATCTGTGGTTGGCATCTTAGGGCAGATGGCTTGGGAAGGTGGTGGGCAAACTCTCCGCCCGTCTCTCAGACCTCCTCTTGTCTTGACTTCTAGTACTTTGAGTACACAACCCAGAGGGACCTTCGCCACAACATCGCAAAGCAGCTGTGTCTACACGCCAGTGCTGGCACTCTGGGCCTTAGGAGCTGTCACTTCACTGGCAAAAACAGCCAAGTCCCCAAGGACGAGGAATGGGAATTGACCCAGGTAAGTCAGCCCAGAAAGTTCAGCATCAAGAACCCAAGGCCACCACTGCTCCCCCCCCCCCCCCCCCCGACTCCTTATTTTCTGTATCTTATGCCTGAGATACCATGGAGTAGATCAGTACTAGAAAGTATGGAGGGTGAGCGCTTGGTCCCAGGCAGAGTTCCCAGGGCTTAAGTAATGTTTGGTGATGGTTGGTCTGGCTGATAGAAAGATAGGGTCAGGTGTGTCATGGCTCAAGTATTTTTTGACTGAACCTAAGTAGATGAAAGTGAAGAGTCTCTCATGGTTCCTGCCTGCCCTCCATGTGTCAGGCACAAAACTATGCACTCACATACATTGGTTTGATTAATATTTCAGAGGTTCTTCCCAAGAAGCTCGGCAAGTTTGTGGCTGGCCCAAGATTCATCGCTAGTAAATGGCAGGCCTGAGATTCAGACCCAAATAAGTCTGACTCGAAAGCACAGGCTCTTTCCATTAGACCACACTGCCTCGGGGTCTATAATGTAACTTCTACAGTACTGAGCACAAACTAGCTCACTCTGTTCTACCCCAGTCCTGTCCCTGGGTTAGGGAAAGAGGAGGCTAACCTTGGGGCTGCAGGGAAGGGGAGAGTCTAAATATGATCCAAGGCAGAAAGTGGAGGTAGGCAGCAGCGGCCCAGGCCATCTGGAGGAGGCAGGCCCTAGCCTTTTTCAGTTAGCCCATGGTCCTTCCTCTATTCCAGCCATTCAGGCTAAAGCTTGGGGTGGGTAATTGACACAAGAGGAAACTCAGGAATGCATCCCCTAAGAGTGTCTGGCATATTGCCAGACCTTTAACAGTGCTATTTATTGCCCCCTAATAGCACTGTTACAGGACTGAGGCCCAGGTTGACCCTTTGCTATGTCATCTTTTAGGATCACCTCATCAGGAACTCAGGATCTGGTACCTGCCTGACGTCTGAGGACAAAAAGCCAGCCATGGCCTCCTGCAATCCCAGCGACCCCCACCAGCACTGGCTCTTCATCTAGGCCCCAGATCATCACCTGTGGAAGTTCCCACAAGCCTCTCAGGAAACAGTATTTTAGGGAACCTGATGTTTGGGAACCTGAGCATCAGCTTCTCTGTAGGCCTTAAAGATGGAGTTTAAACCTAATTTTGGATGTCAAGGCAGGACCTTCCTACTCCTTGCAACAACATTGGGCCCATTTTCCTTTCTCCACATTGATGGAAGAGACTGTAAGAGCACATAGTACTTGACCCAGAGCTTTCCTCTGTCCTAGAAACAGACTTCCAAAGCAGAGAAAGCTCCTGGGATAGGGACCAAGGCAGCAATGCTGAATTCAAGAAAAGTACCTCTGCATCCATGTCCTGACTACCTGATCATCTAGAGCTGGGCATACAGAATCTAGTGACATAATATATTCTAGCAGAGATCCCTCTGTTAGCGGTCTGAGAGCAACTCCCTTGCTAAATAGTATGCCGAGTTTATAGAGCCGTTTATGGTTTACAGAAAACACCCTGACAGGAATCCTTTATTTACTTCATCTGCACAATGACTCTGTAAGAAAGACAGGACAGGGACTGGCATGCCCATTTTACAGATAAGAAAGCTGAGGCAGGGAAGGGTAAAGGAGGTTGTCTGTAGTCCCACAGCTAGTGGATGGCGGGAGCCAAGACTGAAGCTTGATCTTGAATACTGAACCAGGGCGCCTTCACCACAAAAACACTAAACAACTAGCCACTGCCATTCCCATTCTCTCTTCCCTGCATTCTGATAATTTCTGGCTGGCTGGTCTCTATAAAGCCCAGAACAATGGAGCCAGGTAGCCATGAGGGAAACCACACAGTTCATGGAGCCAGCGATTCTCAGGTTTAAGTCCCAGAACCCCCTTTTTTTTTTCAGTGCCCCATATGTAATGTAATAAAAGGCAAAGTAGCCATGGATGAAATTGAGGATAGACGGGGGCAATGTCCACTAGCCCCTGAACTTCTAAAATTCTGTAAGACAATTTGAAAACCATCATTTTAGTCCAACCTTATCATTTTCCTATTATGAAACCGAGGGCAAATAAGTGAGGTAATTTGCCCAAGGCCACACAGCAAGGCACTGGCAACCCTGAAGCTAGGACCCAGATAAGGCTAACAAGAGCCGTAGGAAGGCTGAAGAATTAAGGACAGTGTATAGTCAAACATGACTGCATGACTGGCCTGGCCTGCTGAAGCCCTCATGTGGAGCAGACCTGGCATGCATATCAGCTCTTTCCTGAGTAAGTCAGACCCTACACACTTGGACTCAGAATTCCTTATGACTTTCAGTAGCAGGTTGTCATCTTAGGCATCACCACGTGAGGGTGCCAAGGGACCACAGCTGCCTCTCCTTCCCTGCAACTCAGTACTGCAGGTCTCCTAGGTCCCTGAAGAGCCTTCAGGATCCTGTGGACGCTACAGTGTAGAGGAAACATTCTGGGATAGCCCAGCCAAAGGGAGAAGGCAGAGCATAGCCTCTCCCATGATGTGGCCTGAGTGGGAAAGGTCTTTTCTAGAAAGAGAAGAGAATTGGACATGAGATCCCTGTAGAAATAAAGGTTTTGTGGCTTTGGTGAAGGAAGTTTGCATTGGATTCCTCCTCCCCCTGCATGGTTCCTTCGCTGATCCCTTTGAAGAATCTATTGATTCAGGCTGTGAAGAACTACACACATCTGAAAAGTCCATCACAGCAACTTGCTCTTGTTCCCAAACATCCTCTGGCCTACGTACTGTGTGTCAAGCATTAAGTAGACATGAGGAGTTATAAGATGAGGCTCTTCCCCTGTGGAACTCACACTCTAGCTGAAGAAACAGAGATGCAAGCAAGTCATGGAGTGTTCAGATATGTGCAGGGTGAGTTAGAACAATTCCTTCTATTTAGGCCCTAAATTTTAGGGGGATTAGGGAGGGCCTCACAGAGATGGTAACATTTTACTTTAGACCTCAAAGGATGAGTCCTCAGGTGGGAAGGACTTAATAAACAAAGACCTCATACAAGAAATGATCTACATGAGAAGAGATACAGAGGGACAAAGGCACAAGTGGATCTGGGAAACCAAGAGGACATCAGGGTGAGGGAGCAGTAGATGTAGAAGCTAGAAGATCAGGGCCACATAACTTTCATGGGCACTTTTGCCTTCATAAAAAGATATGTAAAATTATGTTTTATAACTGCTTAGGTATAAAAATGAATATAACCCAGGCTGATGGTATTCATTTTATTATGGTTTTAAAAGAAAAACAGCCCAGCCAGCCTGGCTCAGTGGTTGAGCATCAACTTATGAACCAGGAAGTCATGGTTCGATTTCCAGTCAGGGCACATTCCTAGGTTGTGGGCTTGATCTCCATTAGGGGGCATGCAGGAGGCAGCCAATCAGTGATTCTCTCTCATCATTGATGTTTCTCTCTCCCTCTCTCTTCCTCTCTGAAATCAATAAAAATGTATTTTTTTAATTTAATAAATAAATTAAATTAAACATTCTTTGAGCCTCTAAAAGTATTGTGGGCCTTGGGCACTGTGCCTACTATGCCTACTGGGTAAGTCAGCCCTGTAGAACAGGGGGTTGGGGCCCAATTGAGAAGGCTTTGGATGTCATGCTAATAAGTCAGGTAAGCCATAGGGAGCCATGGTCCCTAACTCTAGCCCTACTCTGGTTGCATTAAACATCTAATCATTTATCAGGCCTTATTTGCCACTTATCCCAAAATCCCTCATACAGTCTATAACATCACCTAACAGCTCTCCAGCCCAATCTTATGATATATGCTCAACCAAGGTGCCCTAAGGTGATTCCTTGTCCCTACCCAAAAACAGCATAGCCTCTCCCAGGGGCAATCATAAGAGTAACAGGAAGTGAGAGATGCAGCACAAGAGAGAAAAGACCACATGACATACCTATAGAGTAGGCCCAGGTTTGGGGGTGAGGAGGGGACTAGGGAAGGGCGGTAGTCAAGAGGGAGAGAGCACCGACATGGGTGGTAGAAAGGCTCAAGAAACCAGCTTCATTGCCTCTCTTTAGCCAAGGTGGGTCTTGCCCTAACCTGATACCTGCCTTCTTCCTTAAAGTCCACCCCTTTAACCACTCTCAGGGCTCACCTAAAACCTTAAAAGCTTGCTGTCAGCCCTGTGCCTCTTACCTTAGCATTGAATGGCTGGTCCCCTTTGGGGATTTATTTCCCACTTGAAAAGTAATGGTGCCATTGCCAAGAAGAGCTAAGTGTCCCAGAATTTATTATCTACTTATATATTAATTACAAAGTAATTCAGTACAAAAGTCAAATAATACAGAAAATGTGAGTTTAAAAAGTGAAATTTATCCTCACAATGCTCTTATACCTAGTAATTCATTCTCTAGATATAATAACTTTATTGCTTGGTAAAAGCCCTTTAAAACTGCTTTTTTGTAAATCTATAAATGCACATATACACAGTACCATATTGTTTGCAACTTGATTTCTTTACTATATGAACGACATTTTTTCATGTCAGTTTATTTAAGTCTAATTCATTCTTTTTTTTTTACTTATTTTTCCAAATTATAAGAGAAAGTTTATTAAGATTCCTTGCAAAATTTCCATCAAAGCAGATTTGAAAGAGCCTATGTGATCAATTTGATCAATTACTATTCTTGTTGTGTATGTGCAAATAATCAGGCCAAACTAAAACTGGACTTAATGCAGTCTCTTTGAAAATGAGGGTAATCCTAGAAAAATTGTGTTTCAATGGGAACCACCATGTCCAATTGTGAATGTTAAACTCCAGTGTAGTTAACTGTCTTCAAAGTTTTGCTTTTCAAATTGTGTCTGTGTATGCCTTCCAGTGTTTCTGGAAACTTTGGAGGTGGTTGTGGAGGTAGTTTTGGTGGGAATGACAATGTTGGTTGTGGAGAAAACTTAAGTGATCGAGATGGCTTTGGTGGCAGCTGTGGTGGTGGTGGTGGTGGATATGGCGGCAGTGGGGGTGGCTCTAATGGATTTGGTAATGATGGAAACAATTTTGGAGGTGGTGAAAGCTACACTGATTTTGGCAATTACAACAATCAATCTTCAAATTCTGAATCTATGAAAGGAAGAAACTTTGGAGGTAGAAGGCCCCTATGATGGTGGAAACCAATACTTTGCCAAACCATGAAACCAAGATAGCTATGATGGTTCCAGCAGCAGCAGTAGTTATGGCAGGGACAGAAGGTTTTAATTATTGCCAGGAAACAAAGCTTAGCAGAAGAGGAGAGCCAGAAAAGTAATAGGAAAGCTACAGGTTACAACAGATTTGTGAACTCAGCCAAGCACAGTAGTGACAGGGCCTAGCTGCTACAAGGAAGATATGTTTTAAACAATACTCATGTGAATGAGCAAAAACATTGAGGATTCCCTAGCCAGTTTGGCTCAGTGCATAGAGCCTCGGTCCAAGGACCGAAGGGTCCTGGGTTTGATTCAAGTCAAGGACACATACCTTGGTTGCAGGCTTGATCCCAGGGCCTTGTGTAGGAGGCAACCAATTGAAGTGTGTATATCTCTCATATCGATGTTTCTCTCTCCGTCTCTCCCCCTCCCTTCCACTTTCTCTGAAAATCAATGGAAAAATATCCTCAGGTGAGGACTGAGAAAAAAAAAATACACACACACACACACACACACACACACACACACACTGAGTGGCCAGATTATTATGACCACCCCATCAGTACTTCGTTGGGCCACCTTTTGCCTTCAATACTGCGGCGATTCTTCTTGGCATTGACTCCACGAGATGTTGAAAGGTGATGCGAGGAATCTGACACCATGCCTGATGAATACCACTGTCCAGTTCTGTGAGATTTGATGGTTGTGGAACCAGCTGCTTGATGGCTCTTTTAACTTCATCCCACAAATGCTCAATTGGATTGAGATCTGCTGATTGTGGGGGCCACCTAAGCAAGGTAAAGTCTCCCTCATGTTCTTGAAACCACTCCTGCACAATACGAGCACCGTGGCATGGTGCATTGTCTTGTTGGAAGAAGCCATCTCCATTGGGATACGCCATCAACATGATAGGATGAACTTGATCAGCAATGATACTTAGGTATGTTGTGCCATTCAGGCATTGTTCCACACGAATTAAAGGGCCCAAATCATGCCAGGAAAACATGCCCCAAACCATAACACTGCCCCCACCAGCTTGAAGGGTTGTACTCATGCATGTGGGGTGCATGCTTTCATGCTGTTTCCGCCAAATTCTCACTCTGCCATCTGCATGATGCAACTGGAAACGTGATTCATCGGGCCACATGACTTTTTTCCAACGCTCGACTGTCCAATCCTTGTGTTCCTGTGCGAATTGGAGACGTTTTATCTTGGTAACTGCAGACAGCAAAGGTGTTCGAACAGGCCTTCGGCTGTTTTGCTGATTCTCGCTCCATGGCTCCGAGCGCCAACAATCATCCCACGTTCAAAGGCTGTTAAATCGCATTGTTTACCCATATCTTCCGAAAAAAAATCACTTCTACTGTCGTGGTAAACAACCTGCTTCCCTATTTATAATGGTCTGGCCCTCTAGCAACTTCAGCGCGAAATTATAGCTAATTTGCCTACAAACGTCAGGTGGTCATAATAATCTGGCCACTCGGTGTATATATTAGTTCTAAAAAATAAACAAAACTCAAGGACTGTATTTGTGACTAATTGTATAACAGGTTATTTTAGTTTATGTTCTGTGGAAATTGTAAAGCATTCTAACAAAGGATTTTAATATAGATTTTTTTGCACCCATGCTGTTGATTGCTAAATGTAATAGTTAGATCATGATGCTGAATAAATATCTTTTTATTGATTTCAGAGAGGAAGGGAGAGGGAAAGATATTGAAACATCAATGATGAGAGAGAATCATTGATCGGCTGCCTCCTGGAGATCAAACCCGAAACCCAGGCATGTGCCCTGACCAGGAATCAAACTGAGATCCCCTGGTTTATAGGTTGACCCTCAACCCCTGAGCCACACTGGCCAGGCAAATGTGTCTTTTAAAAATAATAACAATAAAATGCCCAAGGTTAAAGACAAAGAGAGAATCTTAAAAACAGCAAGAAAATAACAGTTAGTTACCTACAAGGGAGCTCCCATAAGATTGACAGCTGATTTCTCAACAGAAATTTTGTAGGCCAGAAGGGATTGGCACAAAATATCGGCACAAAAAGTGATGAAAAGCAACCAAGATTACTCTATCCAGCAAAGCTATCATTCAGAATCAAATGATAGATAAAGAGCTTCCCAGAAAAGAAAATGCTGAAGAAGTATTACAAGAAATGTTAAAAGGTCTTCTTTATAAAGAAGAAGAGATTGGTGTGGTAGGCCTCCTGATCTGGCCACACCCGCACACCAGCACTGCCCAGGGTCCTTCTGTTGATATAATTGGCCAGGGGAGAATGGTCCTCCTTTCCTCTCTGGTTGCTTGAAGATCAACTTCTATCATAACTAACACAGTAACTATCTGAACCAGGAAGTTCATGACCAACAGACTACTTCAGAAGAAACAAATCATCATTGACGTCCTTCACCCAGGGAAGGCAACAGTACCCAAGACAGAAATTCGGGAAAAACTAGCCAAAATGTATAAGACCACACCCGATGTCATCTTTGTGTTTGGATTCAGAACCCATTTTGGTGATGGCAAGACAACTGACTTTGGCATGATTTATGATTCCCTGGATTGTGCAAAGGAAAATGAACCCAAACATGGACTTGCAAGACATGACCTATATGAGAAGAAGAAGACCTCAAGAAAGCAAAGGAACACAAGAATAGAATGAAGAAAATCAGGGGGACTGCGAAGGCCAATGTTGGTGCATAAGATTTGTCAACAATGTGTCACTCCCTCTGGACATTTCCAGGGTCGTCTTCTTGTCAGTGTGATGCAGAAGAACACACATTGAGAATTTAGACTCAGCATTTATGATGCCTCTGCTCTTTCTCTCTGCCCTCAAGCAATCAGCATCATTAAAAAGAAGAAAGCCCGGCTGGCATGGCTCAGTGGTTGAGCATCGACCTATGATCCAGGAGGTCACAGTTCGATTCCCAGTCAGGGCACATACCTGGGTTGTGGGCTTGATCCCCAGTGTGGGGTGTGCAGGAGACAGCTGATGAATGATTCTTTCTCATCATTGATGTTTCTATCTCTCTCTCTCCCGCTCCCTTCCTCTCTGAAATCAATAATAAAAATATATTTTTTAAAAAGGAAGAGAAATCCCCCGCCCCCCCCAAATTTTTTAAATAAATAAATAAAAAGTGCGGCCAAAGTCACCATCTATGCCTACCATTAGGAGATGATGCGGGGCATGTAGATTTGACACTAGTTGTGAGAGTCTTAAATGTAGTCCTAAAGAGTTTAGTTTTTCTTTTCTTTTTTTTTTTTATAATCCTCACCTGAGGATATGTTTTTATTGATTTGAGAGAGAGAGAAAAAGAGAAACATCTATCCGTTGCCTCCTCTATGCAACCCAACCCACAACTCAGATATGTGCCCTGACCCACAATCTTTTTGGTGTATGGGACAACACTCCAACCAACTGAGCCATCTGGTCAGGACCTAAAGATTTTGGTTTTTAAGCAAATACAGATTGGGCTTCTCTGAGCTAGGCCACGGATACAGAGATGGATGTGATATTGGCCCTGCGCTTAAAGGTACACTTTAGAGCAGCGGTTCTCAACCTGTGGGTCGCGACCCCTTTGGCGGTCGAACCACCCTTTCACAGGGGTCGCCCAAGACCATCCCGCATATCAGATATTTACATGACGATTCACCACAGTAGCAACATTACAGTTATGAAGTAGCAACGAAAATAATTTTATGGTTGGGTCACAACATGAGGAACTGTATTTAAAGGGCCAGAAGGTTGAGAACCACTGCTTTAGAGTATGTGATGTTGAAGGGTAACTTTTAGGAGGCCCTAAAGCCTCCTCTTAAACTCCTCATCCGAAGGCTAGAGCTGTCTCCTTACTCTCCAAAGGAGGTAGGAGGTGGGAGAATGACAAAAGAGACCCTGGTCCCCAGCCCAGCTCAGCCCTCCTCCCCAAGCTCTACTCTGTGTTAGAATGCTGGGGGTTAGACTGGAGAGGGAGCCCTCCAGGTTACCTGAGCATCATAGTGTACATTCCCCTGACTAGCTCAAGGACCTAAAAAGGTGACTGTTTGTATAGGACTCCTTCTAACAGCTTTTCCAGGCCTCTCCTGTATCTGCAGACATGAAAAGTTGAATTCTGCAGTTCTAGGGATCTGGTGACTTCGCTGCTTCTCTCTAGACTTCCAAGCTTCCTGGCTTCCCTCTGCCTAAAAAACCACTACACCCATAGTCCTCTGCTCTAGGGCCTCCCAACCCAAAGTCCTCTGCCTACCTCAAGGCATACTGCATCTCCCTCTTTCCTCTTCTACTGACTGATGGGCAGAGCCTTTCACCTCCTGCAGGACATGCCCACTCCTCCACTCTGCTCCCCCTGGCGTCTACCTTTATAACCCTCAAATTATCTCGCTATCCCAAGGGCTCCCTCTTCTAACTCCCCCACATTGTCCTCTGGGAGCTCTCTTTTCAGCTCTCTGAGTCTCCCCAAACCTGTTTCCTAGCACCCTCTTCCACAGAGTTCTCTCATGCACCTACTTTGCTTTTGCATCCCTGCATTACACCTGTGTCTGCAGGTATACAGACATACGCACACGTCCCATCTCCCTCTGTGCACTGAGATGTTGCTGACCCTTCCTTCCTCTTGCTAGTCACTCTTCCCTCCTCCAATCCTCTTTTGCCCCCACCTCCTAGTGCACGGGATAGGTCTCTGCTGGCAGTGCCACTGAGGACAGTGAGGCAGTGACACGCTACTAGGGGAGCACCCTGAAGGGAAAACCAGTCCAGGTTCTCCATCTTACTTCTGGAAAAGACTTTGTTGGATGCTTTTCAACTAAAAGTAGATAATTAATTTAGCCCTGGCCTTGTTCTGTCTTTGAATAACAGATAAATTAGTTTACTTGAAAAGAAATCTTTTCATTTGTATTTCCATGTCACCTGTGATTTTCCCTGCCTTCCACCCGCAGCCCTGCCAACTGGCAGGAAGGTTAGCAAAGCTGCTGATAAGAGGAGTATAAAAAGGCTTGGGTCGTGGTAAGGGGCCACTTGTGGTCTACTCCGCTGGCAACATGCTGAGCTTCCTCGTCTTTGCCACCCTGGTCCTTTATGGTGAGTGGGTCATGTGGCCTGAGTTCTAGGAGGGGATTTGAGCAGGAGGGTCAGAAAGCTATCCCTAAGCCTAGACCTGCTCTCTACTCCAGAGCAGGTAGGACACACTGCCTGTAAGTCTAGCAAAAATTTTACTCTCCTGGAGCCCATGATAGAAAAGTGTGGGGCCACTCTTGTGCAGGCCCCTCATGAAGCAGAGAAGCCTCTACCAGGGGCCTGGGCTTCCCTACCACCCCCACTGACAAGAAGACATCCTCAGCAGGTGCCTGGCTGGGTGAGCACTGCTGTCCATGCACCCTGGAGAATCCTGCCCAAGCACTGTGTGTGTGTGTGTACGCGCGCGCGTGTGTACGTGTGTGCGTGTGTGTGGGGGGGGGGGGGGGGGGACAGTAGTCAGGAAGGAGGGGGTTCCCGGCAGGCCAAGGGATCGCCTGAGGAAGGTTGAGAAAAGTTGCCTCTGAGGCCCAGCCTGGTGATTTGAGGTAGGTCCTTCACAGCATGCCAGGGTTCTGAGGACACCCTGGGAAAGCAGAAGGCACTCAGACTCCCCTGCTTTAGAAAGGGGCTCAGGGAACTCACAGTGGGGGGCGGGGAGGGGGGCTCATTTGCTAGGGAGGAACTGTGAATTTGCAGACAAAGCACAACTGCTATTCCCCATCCCCACCGCGGGCTGACCCCATGCTTAGTCACCACTCACTTTTCTTCTGCCCCACAAAGGACACAGCACCCAGGATTTTCCGGAAACCAACGCTCGGGTAGTTGGAGGGATTGAGGCCCGGAAGAATTCCTGGCCCTCTCAGGTGGGTGTTTCTTCACAGCCCCAGACTTCCAATAAAATAAGAGTTGCCTGGGCACTGATACACAGTATTACAGGTGTTTGTGTATGTCCTTATCAACAGGAAGCTCTCCAACTGCCTGTATTCTAGATTTTGAAGATGAATGGGACCAGGCTTAGGTGGTTTTACTAAGTACAAAAGGCTTGAAGGAGCGAATTTAAATATCAACCACACTCACTCTCCCAGGCACACACCTAAACACGAATTACATTTACACTCCCAGCAACACCATTTGTGCCACATTAACAAGACTGTGTGCCAGACCCACACTTCAGATTCCATATACCTTCACACACACACACACATATACCTTCACACAGTATGTGTCACACTTTCAAGTGCACTCTTGTCCCCAAGTAGAGTATGTTGTTTATTTGGCTATTTAAAGAGTTTCCACTTTCATAACAGGACAGCTAGGCTCTGATTTAAGCAATTCTAAATGTAAAAATTGGCAAGTTGAGAGGAATCATTACAATTAGAATTAAATCAACTTACAAAAGTTTGAGCCCCAATTTTCAGAAGTTATTGTGTTATATGAGGAGCTGAAGAAGACGTGTACTGATAAAAATGGACATTCCAATGGTATTTCTAAATATTCCCTGAAGTGGCGGGGGCGGGGGGGGGGGGGGGGGAGACAGGGTATATCTTGAAAACATTGGAAGGGAGGCTCTGAGACCTAAGCTGTGGGTCTTAGGTGGTGGAGCAAATCCATAGCTATATTTCCTTCCCAAGAGGAAATGGATGTAGAAGGAAATGAGTTCTTGGCCCTTTGCAACAACCTAGAGCTGGGGAGGGGGGCAAATACACTCTGTGTGTATGCCTTTACCTCCCCACACCCATCCATGTACAAAGCAAACATTGCCAAACAACAGTGCACTCTTTCCTGCTGATCCCAGATCATCTACACATCCTTTCTCGCTACCACACCAGGTAGACACTAGCAATCAATCAATAGCAATTGACAGATCAAATGAAATCTATTTGCCATCTCTAGCCCAGAAAGTTGGAGAATGTTTTGAGGGATGGCAGGAATTTCAGGGGTAACGTAATTTGGGGCAAAGACTTTTAAGGAACACCACTGATTCTTCCTTTCTTTCCTCCCTGTCTAGATTTCCCTCCAGTACTGGTCCAGAGGTAACTGGTATCACACCTGTGGAGGGACCCTCGTCAGACGGAACTGGGTGATGACAGCTGCTCACTGTGTGGACAAGTGAGAAAAACAAAGACCAGCTTTACTGAGCCCCTGGAGGGGAAGAGTCTGGCCCTTCTGGAGAAATATGTATCTTTGACCACCAGGGCAGGACTTTAAGGGTCTGTTTGGAGGCCTGTGGGAAGGCAGTACCATATAATGAAAAGTACAAATTTTGGCATTAGGCAAGCTCAGGTTCAAATCTCATTCCACCTTCTTCCAGCTGTATGACCTTAGATGACTTACTTCTCTAAGTCCTCTTTCTCTTCTCTCTAAAGTGAGGTAATAAAACCTACTTTGTAGGGTTATTGTGAGGGTTAAGAAGGTAAATATTTGAGTGCCTAGTCAATGCCTGGCTGGTAACAATATTCTTAAATTGATCTTTATTGTTGAAAATATTACAGATGTACCTTTTTTAATTAAGGTATTACATATGTGTCCTTATCACCCCCATTGCCACCCCCCAGATGTCCCTTTTTAAAAAAATTATCTTTATTGTTGGCTGGTAACAATTTTTTCTTATGGCACAATGGTTGGTTCTCAGGTGAGCATGTATCAGAATCACCTGGCAGGCACAGATTACTGGACTCCATCTAGCATTTTCTGATTTGGTAGGTCCAGGGTGAGGCCTGATAGTCCGCATTTGTAGCAAATTTCCAGGTTATGCGGATGCTGCTGTTCCAGGGACCATGCTTTAAGAATTATTAGTCTAGAAGTTTATACTTTCCTCCAAATTCCTCTGTGAGCTAAAAAGCCATTATTTCATTTATGTTCACCATATGATGTTTAGTTTAATAAACTGGGAAAACGTAGTTGGTGGTAGTTTTTGTCCTCCCACGTTAATTAATTAGGAAATGAGGGAGCTTGTTACATCCTCATCGTCCAGGATTTTTCATCCTTCCTCTGCTGGACCAGATAAGATGAGTTCCTGTCCTAAAGATAAGATATAAGCTGGTTTCCCAACTTTTCCCTAAGGGGGAAAGAGAAGGCTTGGGCATCCTGGATCACTCATGGCTTCCTTCTGTCGCTCCAGCCAAATGACGTTCCGTGTAGTGGTTGGAGACCACAACCTGAGTCAGAATGATGGTACTGAGCAGTACGTGAATGTGCAGAAGATCGTGGTGCATCCATACTGGAACAGCAATAACGTGGCTGCCGGGTAAGGGCAAGGCTGGGTTGGCCTTGGGCTGGGAAGTGGAGGGCTGACTAACTAGCAACAGGGTTTTGGCTTCCTTCACATTCATCCACGAGGACTTTGAGAATTTATATTTTGGAGAATTTGAGAATTTTTAAAAATTTCTGGTATTTATTTGATATAAGCTGGTTTGCATGATTGGATCACCTAAAGCTCCTTCTCTGCAGAGTTTAATGTTTCTGTTTTTATTGTTATTTATTATTTACTAGAGGCTCGGTGCACGAATTCGTGCATGGGTGGGGTCCCTCTGGGTGGCCTGCAAGGATAGGGCTGAAACCCGCAGTCCAATGCCACCTGCAGCTCCTACCTGCTGCTCCCACTCATCCCAGCCCCACTGTGCCTGCCGCGGGCTCGCGCCCAATCAGTCCCAATCGGGAGAGGCTCACGCTGCCACAGCAGCACTCATCAGCCATGAACCCTGCATCTGGAGCCTTCCCAAGGGGAGTGGCCTGCGGGATCAGGCTGAAACCGGCTCTCCGACATCCCCTGAGGGGTCCTGGATTGCTAGAGGGCATAGGCCAGACTGAGGGACTGCAGGAGAGCTACAGGGCATGTCCAGCCCAGCTTGCTCAGTCCCAATCAGCCAGACCCCAGTAGCAAGCTAACCTACAGGTCGGAGCATCTGCCCCCTGGTGGTCAGTGCATGTCATAGCGAATGGTCGACTGGTTGACTGTCTGCCCCCTGTGGTCAGTGCACGTCATAGCGAGCAGTTAAGCAGCCTTAGCATATCATTAGCATATTACACTTTGGTTGTTCAGTTCTGCCATTTGGTCTATTTGCATATTACCCTTTTATTATATAAGATTTTATAGAATAGACTTCATCAACAAAAGTAAATTTCGCCCGTTTCCGTAGTGTAGTGGTTATCACGTTCGCCTAACAAAAGTAAATTTCTTAAAATGAATCTTACATGTGAAAACTCCACCAAGACTGAGCTGTACATTTTTGGAAAAGAAGTCATCAAAATGGTGGTTAATTCTATAGAATATGGGGGTTGGGATCAGTTCAAGTAATTGGGATATTTCTGCAGAGCTTTCAGAACCACACAGATTTTTACACCTTTCTTCCTTGAAAACTTCTCTGCTATCATCATCACAACACTCTGCTCCTTCCTGATTCCCCACTTATAACTGAAAGATATAAGCTCCAGCCTGGCCAGTGTGGCTCTGTGGTTGCACATCAACCTATGAACTAGGAGGTCCTGGTTCTATTCCCGGTCATGACACATTCCCAGGTTGCAGGCTGGATCCCCAGTAGGGGATGTACAGGAGGCAGCCAATCAATGATTCTCTGTCATCATTGATGTTTCTATCTCTCTCTCCCTCTCCCTGCCTCTCTGAAATAAAATATACATTAGATAGATAGAGAGATAGATAGATAGATAGATAGATAGATAGATAGATAGATATGTAAGCTCCACTCCTCGGGTTGCAGGGATCAGAGCTAGACTACAACACCAAGACTTCACCAGCAGGTGCTGCTGTTAAATACATAATGTCCTAAACAATCCAAATGTATAACGCCTCAAGTTTGAGATTTAGCAAGTCAGTTCCCCCTTCAAAATCATTGTTTTCCAATTCTATGGGGACACAAGGCTAGGGGAGGGCCTGCCCATATGCCCATCTGAGGCCTGAGACCTGAGACCTGAGACCTGTTCAGCCAAAGGGCAGCTGGCCCACGAGTGAGCAGTCTTTTTTCCTCCCTCTCGTAGCTATGACATTGCCCTGCTGCGCCTGGCCCAGAGCGTTACCCTCAACAACTACGTCCAGCTGGGTGTTCTGCCACGGGAGGGAACCATCCTGGCTAACAACAGTCCCTGCTACATCACAGGCTGGGGCAGGACCAGAAGTAAGTCACCTACATGGGCACCATCTACCACATGAATCTTGATTAGCTGAGCTTCTAGGGTACAATTTTCTGTGGTCCTAGGTATTCATAGCCAGAACCCAAGAAACCACAAAGGAACCAGAGATAAAATAACTGAGACATGAAATCAAGCTAAGAACAGGCAATGGAATCAAGGCAGAGATTCATAGACTCTTATAACTCAAAAAACAACCCAACAGCAACAACAACAAAAAGCCACACTACTTAACTCAGTATTATATACACGCCTCTCATTTTATTTTATACATGAGGAAACTGAGGCCAAAGGAAATTAAACACTTTGTTCAAGATCACATTACTAGTTAGTAACTACTGATCTGGGGCTGGAACCCAGGTATCCTGGCTCCCACTTTGGTAGTCATTACACCATTATGCTACCTCCATAGACAGTCACTGGGTTTTGGGTTGGGAGTGAATGAACCAGGGTAGCTGTAGGTCCAGAAAAGTCAATGCAGATGAGGCCTCCGCCTTCTTCTGGTCATCATGGGAAGATTTCTGGTAGGGAATGTCATTCAGATAACATAAAAAGGTGGGAGAAGCTATGAGCAGAGATAGTTAAGAGGGGCAGAGACGTTAGGCCTGACATGGAAGTCTATGAGCCACCTGGCAGTATTTGAGCTCTGAAAGAGAGGCAAGGCCTTGCTATGAGCAGTCAGTCTCCTGGGAAAATCTGGAGCTGAGAGACATACTTCTAATCTAGCTCTGCTCTCAGTTCACTTAATGTCATTATGGTTCAATTTCATGATCTTTAACATGAAAGGGTTGTAAGGATCCAAAGAAATAATTCATGTGCAAAGGCTTTGAAAAATCAAAGAGCCAGATAAAGAAAAGTTGCACCAAGCTCTTAAGAAATGCAAACAAGGGTGCACAGTCCCATTTCTGCTTCATAGGGTATACAGCGTAAGGAAAAAACAGGACAGGTAAATAAATTATCAACAAATGATTCTAGTTACTTCACTAAGGTATCCATGAGGTTTTTTTGTTTTTTGTTTTTAAAAAGGCAGGAGTAGGATTGGTTGTGGGTTTGTTTTTTTTAATCTGTATTATTTGTGTTTTTTAAAATATATTTTTTATTGATTTCAGAGAGGAAGTGAGAGGGAGAGATAAATAGAAACATCAATGATGAGAGAGAATCATTGATTGGCTGCCTCCCGTATGCCCCCCACCAGGGATCGAGCCCGGGCATCGAACCCCGGGACCCTTCAGTCCGCAGGCCAGTTCTATCCACTGAGCCAAACTGGCTAGGGCTAGGATTGGTTTTTTAGAACCCAGAAACAGTAATCAAGGATGACTCCCTAAAGGAAAGAGCCTGTTGTTTCCATAAAAAGAGATAAAAAGGAGGATCTATGACATGCAGTGAGCAGGAAGAAGGAGCTTGCCTGGAGTTCAGCTTTCATCAGAGCTTGGGAAGGTTTGGGAAAATGTGGAAGGTTTTTCCCTTGGATAGTATCTGGGGCTGATCTCCAATGCTGTGTGTCCTGTTTAGCCAATGGACAGCTGGCCCAGACCCTGCAGCAGGCTTACCTGCCCACTGTGGACTACGCCACCTGCTCCAGCTCCTCCTACTGGGGCTCCACTGTGAAGAACACCATGGTGTGCGCTGGAGGAGATGGAGCTCGCTCTGGATGCCAGGTGAACACTTATAGAAAGTGTCTAAGGTCCCACCCCAGATCTCTCCCCTCTCTGCCTACCACTTCCTACCTTTTCCTTACCTGCTATTCCACATTTACACCCCATGTACAGATACAACTTTCTACTCTGGTTTCTGAATGAGAATGATTCTTTGCTAGTAACTCTAAGCTCACAGGATCTCAAAGTTGAAAAAATCTTAAAAACGCATCTTGCCTAGAGCCTCCACCTCAAAAGCTTGTATGTGGTCTAATATTTGTGTTGGTATATGTTCTTTAGAATTTGTTCATGACCTAGACTTTTTATGGATGCAGTGGGGCTAAGCCTGGAGTGATGGTTGTGATTTTGTATAAGGTAGCTCCCCTTAGAGGAGCTACAAAAATGATCAATCTATTGATCAATGATCAATAGCTCCTCTATTTCCACTCTTTTACCTCACTAGTACTTACAGCCATACATATGGGTGGATATAGTAGGGGAAAGTGCACAAATGGTTTTATAATAATATAAATAAAACAGAATTTTCTCTTTAGACACAATGAATCAGCAATACACCATCTTACAGATTTCTTAATGCAATTCAACAAATGGTCTTGATTAGCTACTAAATAAAATACCAGATACTGTGCATTTATGCTAGGGGTACAAAGATAAACACAGTGGAGAAATGAGAAGAGCAGACATATGAGAGAACATCCTATATAATAAAAGGCTAATATGCAAATCGACCAAACAGCAGAGCAACTAGTCGCTATGATGTGCACTGACCACCAGGGGCAGATGCTCAATGCAGGAGCTGCCCCCTGGTGGTCAGTGCACTCCCATAAGGGGAGCGCCACTCAGCCAGAAGCCCTGAGCTGGGCTGGCGAGCACAGCGCCAGTGGTGGGAGCCTCTCCCACCTCTGTAGCAGCGCTAAGGATATCCGACTGCTGGCTTAGGCCCGCTCCCCCACCATCAGTCAGACATCCCCTGAGGGCTGCCAGACTTCGAGAGGGTGCAGGCCGGGCTGAGGAGGTCCCCCCTCCCCCAAGTGCATGATTTTCATGCACCAGGCCTCTAGTTGTAATATAATATGGTTAAGTGTTTACAATAAAAATATGCACCAGGTGGTAGGGAAGTCCAAAAAATAGGTACTTACCTCTATCTGTTGGGGTCTGAAAAGACTTGCCTTCTCTGAGAAAGTGGAATCTGCAGTGAGTCCTGAAAGTTAAACAGGAGAAGGAGGGAAAGACATTCAGGGAGAGGTACAGCATGAAGAAAGGCATGGACCAAGAACCTAGGTAGGACACATACAGAATTATAGGGTGTCCCCTACAGCTGTCTGGAGCAGAGGTAGAAGCCCACAAGCCTCCAAATCCAGTCTGATGCCTGTTTTTGTTTGGCCCCTGAGCTAAGAATGGTTTTTACATTTTTAAATGGTTGGGGGGAGGGGGGGGAAATAACAGAATAACATGTCATGACACGTGAAAAATATTAAATTTCAATGTTCATAAAAATATTTTATTGGAAAACAGTATAGTTGTTTCTTGTGTATTGCTTATGGCTGCTTTTACAGAATTGAGTAGTTGTAGCAGAGCCTGCAAAGCCTAAGATATTTACTATTGGCCGTTAACAGAAAAAAGTTTGCTGACTCCTTGAGCTAGAGCATAAACTATTACCATACTAGGGAATGTCAGGAGATGACACTAGGGGCAAGTAGGAGCCACATGACGTAGGGCTTTAAATGTCATGCTTGGGGGACATGAACTTTATCACTTAGGTACTGGGAAATTATTGAAGAGTTTCAAACAGGAGAACAGCATGATCTGATTTGCCTTTTAGAAGCACTCTCTGATGACAAATAATCATGTTTTTGAAGAGGACAAGATTGGCAGGGAGATTGGTTAGGAGACTATTGTAATTATCCAGGCAAGAAATTTGAGGGTCTGAATTAGGGCAGTGGAGAAGAGGGAAGAAGGAGGATATGGGATGCATTACAGGCATTTGGCTTAAGTTATTTGGGAGAGAGGTTTGCTCCCTCAAATGAGACAAGATTTATAGGATTTGAGAGGAAAGGTGATGAGCTTAGTTCTGGATATGTTGAGTCTGAGATCCCTGTGGGATATTCAGGTATAGTTAACTGGTAAGAAATTAGATATAAAGAAAGCGGAACCTGGGCGAGAGAGCTGGGCTAGAGATACCCCTAACAGCAACTGAGACACTCCCACCCCACCTCTCAGCCCTGAGGAAACCACTAGAAAAAGAGCAGTGACTTAGCAGAACTGCAATAACATAAATACTAGAGTGCTTCAGGGAGATATGTGAAAGACAAAGAACCCATAAAGATCTAAGAGGGACTAGTGGCAAGAGAAAAATAAGAGTTTTATTAAATCTCAAAAAATACGGATAGGTCATCACATAATAAACAGTGCAGCCAGAGCCACAGTAGATAACTGAAAGTGACTATTCGGCAGCGGGTGAGTCACTGGCAACTATGGCAAGAACAGTTCCAGTGGAGTGGTGATGGCAGAAGCTAAAGAGTAAGGAAGAAGAGGCAATAAAAACATAGCGAGGGCCTAGCCAGTGTGGGCCAGTGGTTGACCAGAAAGTCATAGTTCAATTCCCAGTCAGGGCACATGCCCAGGTTGTGGGCCTGATCCCCAGTAGGAGGGCGTGCAAGAGGCAGCCAATTGATGATTCTCTCTCATCATTGATGTTTCTATCTCTCTCTCCCTTTCTCTCTCTGAAATCAATAAAAACATATAAAAATATTTCTTAAAAATACATAGCAAGGAAATGTAGAACACTCTTTCAAAAATCTTGGGTGAAAGAGAGGAACAAAAAAAGTCTGGCAGCTGTAAGAGGGATGAGAAGTCAAGAAGGAGATGGACCGTTTAAGAGGGAAGAAAATTAAGTGTGTTAAAAAGGCAGAAAGAGAAGGATCCTATAGAGCAGGAGTCCTCAAACTTTTTAAACAGGGGGCCAGTTCACTGTCCCTCAGACCATTGGAGGGCCGGACTGTAGTTTAAAAAGAAAACTAGGAACAAATTCCTATGTACACTGCACATATCTTATTTTGAAGTAAAAAAACAAAACAGGAACAAATACAATATTTGTATTTGCATGTGGCCCACGGGCCGTAGTTTGAGGACCCCTGCAGAGCAGTGGTTCTCAACCTTGGCTGCACATTAGAATCACCTGGGAACCTTTTTAAAATCCTGATTTCTGGGCCTCATCCTCCAGAAATTCTGTTTCTTTGTTATGGGGTGGGGCCACAACATTAGTAACAAAGAAACAGAATTTCCGGAGGATGAGGCCCAGAAATCAGGATTTTAAAACGATTCCCAAGTGATTCTAATGTGCAGCCAAGGTTGAGAACCACTGCTATAGAGTCAAAGAAAGGGAATGAATGGATAGCACAAGATCCCAGTGGAAACAGAAAAGATGGAACCAAGAGCACAGGCAGAGCTGGCTTTGGGCAGGGAGAGGGATGCCAAAATGTGCATAAACGTGAGTGTGCATGCTAGGTACGTGGAAGTGGACAGGTGTTCTGCATTATTGCTTCCATTTACTCATGAACTAGGCGTCAAACTGGATGTTGAAACTGAAGAGGAAAGGACTGTATGGGTCTGGATTAATTAAAGCGAATGAGAGAAGGATTGGCCTTCAAAATATTACTGATAGGCTGAGGTTAGAGATTACACAATAACCATTCAAAGATCCAGGTGTAGAGAATGGATTAATCCAGGACTAAGTTTTTCTGCATTACTGGGGCAAAAGGCAAGACTGCAAATCAAATGTAAGGTGCAAGCTAGGTGAAGCAGGAAGAGAAGCCAGCAGGAGGCTGGTAGGCTGGCTGAAATAACAGAAGCAAAAGATTGTTTTTTTGTGAGCACTTAGTACTATGGAAGTAAGGTGACCAAATCATCCTAGTTTTCTCAGGACTTTTCCAGTGTTAAAACTTAAGAGTCCTGTATCCTAGGAACCTTACATGCAAGGAGGGGCAAAAAAAGAAACTAAGACAACCTCTCAGGTCCTCCTCAGCCAACTTAACCTATAACCTCTTAAGGTTTAACCTTTTCGAGTTAATTCACTTCCTAGGGTCTTTTTTCAAATTTTTCTATCTATATTTAAAAGCCCAGCAACCATTAAGGTGGACCGACCAGAACAACTGGTCGCTATGATGCGCACTGACCACCAGGGGGCAAATGCTCAACACAGGAGCTGCCCCCTCGTGGTCAGTGCGCTCCCACAGCAGGAGCGCCGCTCAGCCAGAAGCCGGGCTCACAGCTGGCAAGCGCAACGGTGGTGGCTGGAGCCTCCCATGCCTCCATGGCAGCGCTAAGGAGCAGCAAGGAGTGAGCAGGCGGGTGGTTAGGAGTGAGCAGGCGGGCAGTTAGGAGCGAGGGGTCCCGGATTGTGAAAGGGATGTCTGACTGCTGGTTTAGGCCCAATTGGATGGTTTGGGCAGTCAGACATCCCCCAAGGGGTCCCAGTTGCGAGAGGGCACAGGCTGGGCTGAGGGACAACCCCCTCCCTCCCCACCTCGTGCACAAATTTCGTGCATCAGGCCTCTAGTTTTTTAAATAATAGAAATATTTTTTAAATAATAGAAATATCTCTTTAGTCTCCTTTATTGTCCCTTACTTTTATTTTACTGTATTTTTTGTCTTTCATGACATTGATATTTTTGAAGAGTCCAACTGTCCATAATCGGTTTCAAAGAGGTAGCCAAGGGGATCATCCAGCTTTAGGGCTCAGGAACTGACACATAACTTAAGATGTTGGCCAGGGGGTTAGCCAGGGGCTTAACCTTGTGACTTTTAGTCAAAACTGGGTTATTGTCTTCTGCTGCTTGGAGGTCAACAATTAGCCAAGGTGAGAAACTAAGGTCAGGTCAGTGAAATGTAAGTTCTAGAGGCTGGGAGTCCAATCAAGGTGTCAGCAGGTTTGGTTTCTTCTTGGGCCTTTCTCCTTAACTATCAGATGGTGACCTTGCTGAGTCCTCATATGGTCTTTTCTCATCTGTGGTGTTCTCTGTGTGTCCAAATTTCTTCTCTCCCAGGGTCTTGAATTCTGAAAAAACTAGAGTACTTCTCTTCTGGTTGCCACTCCAAATGGACAATTCTTTAAGATAATTATGTCTTTGGGTCCCTTCCCACTGGACTTTTCCAAATAGTGTGCTCTCTAGGTTTTCAGACTTCTGTGTTCCCAACCCCTTTCCTGAGAGTGAATTCATTGAGCTTCTCTGACTTCGATCCACATGCTCCCACTGAGTTCTTGTCAATCTCTTCCTTCGGTCCTAATCCTCAGCCATGCCCTCCATCTCTCCAGAACCTTTGTTCCTTTTCAGATCAGTTAGCATAAGATAATTGTATTACATATAATTCAATTACTTTCCTATCCTATAGCCCAGAAGTACTCTCAAATCCCTATTAGAATTTGGATAGAAGAGGTTTAGATTGTTTTGTTTGTTTTGAGTACAATAATCTAAAAACATTTACTTTGCCTAAACATTAGTTCAGGTGGGATACAGCTAGATCCCTTTTAAAACAAATCCCCGATTTGAACTTTTGGTCTCTTTCCCTAGTTGTTGTTGTTGTTGTTCTTCTTCTTCCTTTTTTTTTTTTTTTTTTGCTTTAATTTTTTATTGAAACTATACATTTAAATTGCTTAAGGTGGAAAATAAAACTATGAGGCTTAATAATGGAAAAGAATAGTCATTGTGTTCCTTCTACCCCTTGAGCTCTTGCTCCCTAAAAGGAACTACTTTCAACTCTTTTCAGCAGACTTTTGGTTTCTACTTCCATACCTCTCTAAAAATATATATAGTTATATTGTACTTAATTTATCAGTTCAGGCATTATGAGAGATGCGATATCTCTTCCTTTTACACATTTTTACTTGCCCTCAAGCATGAACTTTTTCCATCACCACCTCAAATTCCAAAAATAATTTTTATTAGATTAACATTTAATGTTTGTTATAATTATGTAAAATGTGATGCACAACCAAATCAGGTATTCTGGGATTAATTTTCATTTCCTGCATAACTTTGTTTTCCCTGGAAAATAATAATTCTTTTTTATTTGCATAACATGTACTCAACTTATTGTAATTCAACCCCATACTCTCAATTAATTTGTAAGTGACCTATTTTATCTTCTCTTGTCCATAGTGTTCTGTGTCTTGGTATGGGTCTATTTGCATTCATCATGAGGGACACTTACTAGCTTTTTTTCATTCTGGAAACTCCAGAGCTTTGTTTCTGAAAACATGTATTGTTGATATGTCCTCCTCTCCATTTTTATTTTCTCTTTCTAGAATTTGTTATTCATAAGTTTACCTCCTAAACGGGTCTTCTTATTTTCTCTATATTTTGTTTGTTTGTTCTACCTTATCTTCCAATACTTCCAATATTTCATTTCTACTATCATATTCATAATTTCCAAAGGCTCTTTTTATTTTTAAATGTTCTGTTAACAGCATGCTGTTCTTGTATCATGGATGCAATATTAATCATAGTTTTATTGCTTGTTTTCTTCTCCCTGCATAATCTTAGTTGCCTTCATTTTTTGTTTGTTTATTCCTTTGTCTCTTTCTTTGATCTTTATTTTTATATTAGAGGCTGTCTTCAAATGTTTGGGAAAATCCTTGACCATCTGCTCTTAATTTAGAGTGGGGTGGTTAAGAAGTAGATAGGTAGCTCTGAATCTTAGGTGCGGTTTATCCATAGTGAACTACTTTGTCAGGTGATCTGGCTAGCTATTTCATTGGGGGACTTTCAATGACAGTATCTTTAGGTCTGTTCTCTTGTGCTGGCCAGATTCTCCCAAGAAATACCTTCCAAATTTATGTCCATTATTATAGAACTGGCATTCTTGGAACTGAGTAAGAAGAAGCATGTCAAGGTCATATTCTATAAACCCAGGTTCTTGATTCTAAGTCTGAGCATGTAACCACTACCCAATACATTATTTCTCTCCTCTTTACCCCAGTTTAGTTTAACATGTATTGACTACCTATCCTGTGTTTAAATGTTAAGTCTAATTAGACCCATTGGTCTAAATCAGCCATGGGCAAACTACGGCCCACGGGCCGGATCCGGCCCGTTTGAAATGAATAAAACTAAAAAAAAAAAAAAAAAAGACCGTACCCTTTTATGTAATGATGTTTACTTTGAATTTATATTAGTTCACACAAACACTCCATCCATGCTTTTGTTCCGGCCCTCCCATCCAGTTTAAGAACCCATTGTGGCCCTCGAGTCAAAATGTTTGCCCACCCCTGGTCTAAATGCTGGGGATAAAGAAATCATTAGAACACCCTACTTCTCCCATCCCAGGTTCAATTTAAGTCAATAAAAAACTATTAAACTTGTAGCTGTTCAAAGTTCTGTGTTAGCAATGTAGAAAGGAAAATTATCATCAAAACATAGCTCCTGTCTCAAGCTCTTAGCTATGCGTGGGAGGTAGAAACAAATTATGAAACCAAAATGCAAGGCAGAACATGACATAAATAATGCAAAAGAAAGGAAGAAGTACTGTGGTCGTTTAGAAAGGAAGAAGAGATTCATCTTGATTGTGGGATTATGAAGCAAGTGGGGAGTTGAATTAGAGTTTTAAAACTGTACAGAATTTTACAGAGATGGGGGTGGGCAGGGTGTAAGCAAAAGCAAAGGCCCAAAGATCAAAATAATCTGGAATTTCAGGACTCTGCTTTTATTTCCTGCAGGGTGATTCTGGAGGCCCCCTCCACTGCTTGGTGAATGGTCAGTATACTGTCCATGGAGTGACCAGCTTTGTGTCCAGCCAGGGCTGTAATGTCTCCAGGAAGCCCACAGTCTTCACCCGGGTCTCTGCTTACATCTCTTGGATGAATAACGTGAGTCCTCTCAAATAATGGGTTGAAATAGGGTCACCTGGAGACCTGTGCACTGGCTGGGTTGGAGAGCAAAAGTTGGGCAGGGGAAACCATCATTTTCCTCACCACATTCATATGTTTACTCCTTTCCCTTCCCCACATAGTGCACTTTCCCTCAATAATGATACCACCCTGAGATTCCCTTCACATACCCACTAAGCAAGCTTCACCATATTGTTTACTGCTTAGGGTAAGATGGTGGCAACAACAGATCTGAACCAGGCATTTATCACTGCTGTCCTAAGTTAAAGTCAAAGAAAAACAGCTTCAGAAAGCCTGCATTCTCCCGGGCAAGGGGAGAGGCACTAACAATCTCTCCCATTATGAGAACTTGCTCTACCCTTTAGAAAGAGGTTTCACCACTTTAAATAATTTTTGAGAGTTAGTTGAGACTCTACTGATACTGACTTATTGGGAGAGCCTCACAGTCATCTCACCTGTGCCTTCCAGCCTTCTAACTCATTCTGGAGTCTTGTGGTATGAACATTAACTCACAGACATT
Organism: Myotis yumanensis; assembly: GCF_028538775.1. Lineage (NCBI taxonomy): Eukaryota > Metazoa > Chordata > Mammalia > Chiroptera > Vespertilionidae > Myotis > Myotis yumanensis. The sequence continues at coordinate 163,788,628 of NW_027223754.1, forward strand.
GCAAAGTCTGTCCTTGCCACTAAATCCTGGATATCTATATATATAAAAGGCTAGTGTCCATCTGACTGGTAGCTATGATGCACACTGGCCACCAGGGGGCAGATGCTCAATGCAGGAGCTGGAGCTGCCATGATGTGCACTGGCTATTTAAAAATAAACGGCACATGGACCTAGCACTGACAAACCAACACTCAGCTTCCCCCCCAGTGGGACACAGTCCCTGCCACCACCCTGGAGCAACACCCCAGCAAATCGCAGCCAACGCTGCTGAGACCCCATGGTGCAAAATGCAGCCCACAGCCACGGCCCAGAAACAGTCGCTGTAGGCATGCTGGGTAATGATGTCACATAGCAACGCTCAGTTTCCTCTCCCTAGTGACTAACCTTCTTGGAGTTTTTTCAGCCCAGGAACCCGACTTGCTTTATAGCCAGGTGCAAACATTTTACACTTTAACCAAATGTTTGTGAAGCATTTTCACATGCCTCATCTCATTTGATCCTCACAGAAGTCCTGGAGTAGGTAGATAGGAGACTCGGTAGAATCCTATTTTCTTTTCATTAGCCAGAAAACGGAGATTTAGAGAGTTTAGAAATTTGACCCGACTGAAAAGCAGTAAGAAATGGTGGACCTTGAAAATGACTTCAGATTTTCGCACTGTGCAGAATATAGTCAAACACTGCTGCAGTTAAATATTTTACCCTTTGTTCTCACCGAGTGATCTATAATAATAATGTGCTTCATGTTGCTATTTACTGCTGTGTTGCTGACAATTACCTGAAAGAGAAGTTGGGGTGCTTCACTGGGCTGGAAAAAGTTTAGCTAAATCAGAAAGCAGGTCTAATTAAGCAGGTTTATTCTCTATATATAAAAGGCTAAGTTGACTTGCGCATGCTCGATACATATAAAGCTCTCGCTGGTGCCAATCACACATGTGTGTTTTGATCTGTCATTGTCGATCGTGAATTTGGTTGACACTTCTATTAGAGAAAGGGCAAATAGCAATATTAAAATATTTCTTCTAATTAATTTCCTTTCAATGTGCATGAATCCGTGCACTGAGACACTAGTATGTCCATAACACTGAATTGTCTTGACACAGCTGCAACATACTTCCTGCCCTACAACCTCTTATCTCCCTATAAACCCAGTATAGGGTCATATGCAACTAGGAACCCTGAAGGAAAAAGAAAGGATGTAGGCAGAAATAACTGACTGTGGATATAACTTGCTTTTCCTTCAGGTCATTGCCAGCAACTGAACATCTTCCTGAGTACAACAGCCATGCCAAGATAATTCTTTAATTCGAAGCAGGACTTGAGGCCATCAAGAAAAAAACATTCTAGGAGACTATTGAACCAGATACAGAAATGCAAATAAAACTGCATACACATTACCAACCTGTGTCTTTTTATTTATAATTAAGCTCTCTAGAAAAATGCAGTTATAGGTCCCAAGTCAGATTTCACCACATTTCTGGGCTGGTTCTTCCATTTGCTGCCACCTCTATCAGTTCACAAACTAAGCCAAGTGGGAGTGGTTTTATATTATCCTTTTTAAATTATCTTAGGATCTACCGATCCATTAACCTACCCATCTGCCTTCCTCCAATGCATGTTTTCTATATACAAAGTCACAGAGTACTTTTAAATGTTCCTGAGTGACAAAATGTGTTCTGATCTTCCAGGTACACTGTAGGCTCCCTCTTTTCTTTCCTCCTTCGGTGCCTAGAACAAGTGCTCACCCCAAGGTTCTGGGTGGTGGCAACTTCATACAAGGATACACTAGAGAAAGGAGTGTACGATTAGGTGGTAGGTCAGATGCCAGCAAAGAAAGTGGCAAATTAGAAAGAAAGACTAGGAAGTAAAAAAGTAGAAAAAAGGAGAAAAGAAAATGTTGAACAAAGAAAATAAAGATTTAAGGGGAAGAGGCAGAACAAAAAGGGAGAGGCCTCACGTGAGCCATGGCCACAGCCACACCCGCAAGAACCAGAAGCACTTGGGAGGCTGAGGTAATGCTGGTGGCTTGTAACATTGCAGGGTCAATTTGGACAACTATCACCCAGGTTACTAGGGTAAAGTTGATATGAGGAATTATCACTTAAAGAGGAACCAGAGCTTCTGCCCAACTGTTAACCTTGATAAACTGTGGACCCTGGTAAGTGAGCAGACACAGGTAGGTAAAAGCTGCCAAAAACAAGACTGGAGCTGTTCCTATCATTGATGTGGTGTGATCGGGGTACTACAAAGTTCTGGGGAAGGGAAAGCTCCCAAAGCAGCCTGTCATCATGAAGGCCATATATTTCAGCAGAAGAGTCGAGGAGAAGAGTAAGGGTGTTGGGGTTCCGGTAGCTTTAAGCTACATACTAGTAGAGAGAAGTTCATTAAATGCTCACAAGCGCTTCTCAAAAAAAATTATATATATCCTCAAACTAAGTATGAGTTAGCACTTCAAGGCTGAGACTAAAATAAGCAACCTGACCCAGGGTTCTATAAACCACAGAGAACTGGGAAGCTGATAATTTGCTTCATCCTGGCCAGGGCTCAGTCTGTTAGAGTGGTCTACAATAGACTGAAGAGTAAGCTGAGAGGAGAAGGCCAAGAGGAAGAGAAGCAGCAACCTTTTATTTTTTTAAGTCATTTTAAGTTTTTGTTGGCTGATAAAAAACTGCCACACTTCCTTCCCACCTCATGCTGCTATTCCTGAATTTAATTTGCAAAGGGAAGCAGAGACTAACAATTTTATTTAACAAAATTTAAACTAGTGGGGGGAGCATGCTTATGGTTAGAAAATAAAATTTATCTCTCACAGAAAATGTTTTTTCCTACATCATATTTTAAAATACAGTCTTGTTTTCCAGTTAGGAACTGTGAAAAACACATATTTAAAATGTTGTTGGCCCTGGCTGGTGTGGCTCAGTTAGTTGGAGCATTGTTTTGAACACCAAAAGTTGGCAAGTGCCCATACCTAGGTTGCGGGTTTGATCCCAGGTCGTGGCACGTGTAGGAGGTAACAGATCATAGTTTCTCTCTCTCTCTTCCTCTCTCTCTCTCTCTCAAACAAATAGAAAGCATGTCCTTGGATGAAGATTAAAATGTCTTTGGAAGGATGCCCCATTTTGCAATGTATGCTCTCCTAGATTCTTTTGGGCTACAGATGTTGAGAGGTATTCCATGTTCATGTTCTCATTTCCTATGTCGATGATGCCTGGCAGAGCCTTCCATTATTCAGCTTTCTGACATCTTATCAAGAATTGGTAGAGGGGCAAGAATTCTTGCCCGATTTGTTTCTACAATGCAGCCATTTAATATCTTCTCATCCAAAATGAGGTGTATGTTACCCAAATTAAACATTATATCTAATTCACTCACTTGGCTGAAGTACTCATCTAAAATTTCCACATAGTTATGGGTGAATTCATAAATCGCCATCTCATCCTTGGTGTCATTAATTCCAACCACAATGAAGAGGGCTGCATACTGCTGATATACCAGCTTAAAATCCTTATATTCAGTGAAAGAGCACTGTGGGGCTCAGGGTGGTGTTGGTCCTTCCCATGGTTTTTCCTAGAATCCTCCTTCCCCTTTCCCACAGAAGCTAGTTCCTCAAACCTCACTGCGGGGCTTCCTTGGGGCACCCATTTTGAGAAGCCACTTACTATAGCAGTTACTGAGGACCAGACAAAAGGGACCAGGGTAGTTAACATTATAGCAGGAGAAACGGCTAAGACAGGTCCTGGAACTTGTAGGCTACTATGTCAGCGGAGGCCTCCAGAATAGTGTATACACTGTAAGAAGCTGGGCTGGGATCAGGATGCTTATATCCCCAATCTCAGTTCCACACTGAGGGATGGGTAACCTTGGGCAAGCCACCAGCCCTTTCTGTGACTCAACTTCCCTATCTAGTTAACTTCTAAAGATTGTCTGTGTTCTAATATTACATGATTTGGTGACCACCAATTTCAGTTCCCAAGAGATTAGCACTGAAGAGAGTTTCTTGGGAGGCAGTGGCTGGGCTGCACTGCTGAGGATGCTGCAGATTCCTGAGAGTGACACAGGTATTGGCTTCTTTCTGCCAGTGACACACCTGTTATCATCACCATCTTCTCTCAGGTGTCCCCACAACACCACCATTCTCTGGGCTTCTCCCCCACGTCTCCCCATCCAACATCAAGTCCTTCCATTTTCTTCATTCTAGACCATCCTCACAACTAACACTGAGAATGAATTCTATTGATCTATTACCTGAAAATATTGGCTCTAGTTCTATAAATGAATAACATCCTATATAATAAAGAGGTAATATGCAAATTGACCATCACACCCTCGCACAAGATGGCCGCCCCCATGTGGTCAAAGATGGACACCACAAGATGGCTGGCAGGGGAGGGCAGTTGGGGGTGATCAGGCTGGCAGGGGAGCAGTTAGGCATCAATCGGGCTGGCAGAGGAGTGGTTAGGGGGTGATCAGGCAGGCAGGCGAGCAGTTGAAAGCCAGCAGTCCCGGATTGTGAGAGGGATGTCCAACTGCTAGTTTAAGGGATCGGGCCTAAACCGGAAGTCAGACTTCCCCTGAGGGGTCCCAGATTGGAGAGGTGCAGGCTGGGCTGAGAGACACTCCTCTCCCCCAGTGCATGAATTTTGTGCACCAGGCCTCTAGTATATAACATAACATTATGATCATCTGATTACCAACCTCTCTCCATCTGTCGACATGAAGCATCTGAGGTTAAAGATCAAATGTTTTTCATTCATCTTTGGCTTCCCAACACTCAGCAATGCCAGTCACACGGCTGATCCTCAGAGTAGTACATCCACTTTGGGGAATGACCTTGGAAAACAATAGACAAGGGCCTCTAATTTTGTCCCAGGCCTCCAGTTTCCCTCTCCATTCCTTAGGAAGTAGTATTTTGACCCTCTTCCCTTCCTTAAGGGAATTTTATCTGCACTGAAAAATCCTTGAGTAAATGGTTCCTCCAAATCTAGTGTCCTAATTTCCAGCCATCCCCTCCAACAAGTCAGAGAGTAACTTCCTGTTGGAGACCTACATAGAGAAGCGACCGTTGTAAAAGCAGCGGTCCCACCCAGACTTTCACAATCTGTGTCTGTCTTCACATTCTGCTTCCTTCCAGTTACATTGTACTAGTTTATCAAGCTAGAAAGATTTGCTCTCCATCCCAGCACAGGCTTCCATACGCTCCTCCTCATTCTTCTTTCAATAAGATCCTCTCCTTCCCTAAGCACCTCCATTTCTGTCTCTACCTCAGTTGTTCCTCCCTTTCAAATTCAGGTGTGGACTCTGTCCCTACCAGTTCTAGCCTTAGAGCCAGCCTCTGATAGAGGCTTTCCATCTTTAAAACAGGTAACCTGACAGAAGGAAGTACATGTTGCTTGGCCACCCAGTATACATACCCGTATAAATGAAAGGCGCTTTCCCAAACAATAACTACTCTCGCTGAGTGAAAAATCACAATATTTCCCACCCCACTGTTTCCTCCTTACTTTCCTGCGCCAGTAGTTGTAGCTAATTGGCCCCGTTGGAAAACTGTTCAGGGGGCTGGTGCTCCCATACCTTCAGCCTTAGGGCTGGAGATCTTTGAAGTTGGTCCTGAGTGAGCACTGCCTGAGGGCGGCCGAGTTTCTGGCTCTTCCCAGCAGGCCCAGTCTCTACCCTGAGCTCCACAAGTCCCCACCTGGCCCCTCACCTGCTGTTCTGGGCGGCACCTCACTCCCCCCCCCCCCCCAAATCCCCGTGCTGGGCGGCAGGGAGGGCTTCAGGGTTCAGGGTGGCCGCTGTATGGGCCCAGGCTCGCTGCAATGGAGTTTGGGTGGCCTCGGGTGGGCTTGGGGCGACCTCAGGTGGTCCTGAGGGGCCTCAGGGTGGTCTTGGGGTGACCTCAGGTGGTCCTAAGGGGCCTCAGGGTGATCTTGGGGTGACCTTGGGGAGGTCCAGAGGGTCCTGGGGGGATCCTGAGGGGCCTCTGGGTGGTCCTGAGGGGCCTGGGGTGGTCTTGGGGGACCTCCGGGTGGGTGGTCCTGAGGGGCCTGGGGGGATCCTGAGGGGCTTCAGGGTGGTCTTGGGGCGGCCTCAGGGTGGTCTTGGGGTGACCTCGGGGAGGTCCAGAGGGTCCTGGGGGGATCCTGAGGGGCCTCTGGGTGGTCCTGAGGGGCCTGGGGGGTCTTGGGGGACCTCCGGGTGGGTGGTCCTGAGGGGCCTGGGTGGTCTTGGGGGACCTCCGGGTGGGTGGTCCTGAGGGGCCTAGGGTGGTCTTGGGGTGACCTCCGGGTGCTCCTGAGGGGCCTGGGGTGGTCTTGGGGGGCCTCCGGGTGGGCGGTCCTGAGGGGCCTGGGGTGGTCTTGGGGGACCTCCGGGTGGGTGGTCTTGGGGGACCTCCGGGTGGGTGGTCCTGAGGGGCCTGGGGTGGTCTTGGGGGGCCTCCGGGTGGGCGGTCCCGAGGGGCCTGAGGCGGACAGCCCAGCCCCGCAGGGGCAGCGCCCAGGGGAAGTGGGCGGCCCGCCCCCGCGGAGCGAGGCATGCTGGGAGCCGCACTTCCTCCCCAGGAGCCTCCAGAAACCACAGGGCTCCGGTCAGGGCCGCCGCCCCCGGGAGCGACAGGATGGCTGAGGGCAAGGCTGGCGGCGCGGCCGGCCTGTTCGCCAAGCAGGTCCAGAAGAAGTTCAGCCGGGCCCAGGAGAAGGTAAGCGCCCGCCGCCGCCGGAGCGAGGCCCGAGGCCGGTGTGTCCGGAGGGGCCCGAGGCCTGGGCTGAGAGGAGGGTCCGGCTTCCTGGGAAGCAGGAGCGGGGAGGTGCCTATGGAAACAGGCAGGCTCGAGGAGAGGCAGAAATCACCCCATCTTGGCAGGAGGAGGGCGCTGGGAGACGGCCCTCTCTCCAGGAGCCTGAACGCTCGGCTGACCCCGGAGAGATGAAGGGAGGGACCTGACACTGCGAGGCTGGGCGCAGTGCTGACCCCGGCAATTCAGCGGGGATGGGGTTTCACAGACGATGACATGGATGGTTCCAAGGTGGTGATTCCCTCAAAGCCCTGAGACGGAAATGGCCCGCTGTGCTGCCCTGTGCCCCCGGGTGGCTTGGCCTGGAGTCCAAGGACGAGCCATTCTGCAGGGCACAGCGGTTCTCAACCTGTGGGTCGCGACCCCTTTGGCGGCCGAACGACCCTTTCCCAGGGGTCGCCTAAGACCATCCTGCATATCAGATATTTACATTACCATTCATAACAGTAGCAACATTACAGTTATGAAGTAGCAACGAAAATAATTTTATGGTTGGGTCACAACATGAGGAACTGTATGTAAAGGGCCAGAAGGTTGAGAACCACTGCTGCAGGAGTCTCTGTCCCTCACCCCGCCTGGCCCCCGGGTGCTGTCTAAGCTGTTGTAAGAGCGGCCGTGTCTGCTTCCTGTCCGGTCCGGGCTGATGAAGGTGCTTCCCTTTACGTTGTGCCCTTGGTTCGCTCTCGGTGGTCCTACTCCAGCCCTAGCGGGTAGGCAGGTTGTCGGTCTGTGACGTGCCTGCCTATGTGGAGTATGTGGACACTTCTCCACACATGTAATGGCATTCTTGTGTCTACCTACCCAGAGGGTTTTCTTTGCCTCTAACCTCGACTCCTGCTCCCGCCGTTAACACTCTGGCAGATGAGATGGTCTGGGAAGATGAATAAGCCAGAAGGAAAGGTGGAGGGAGAGAGAGAAGGACCTGACATAGCATTGTGGTTTCCTAAGGGGTCGTGGTCTTAGAAGCATTTGGATGAATACCACATGCTGAAGAATTGGCATACTTTTGTCATCTTCTAAAAGCAGAGCACTGGCTTAGGTCCTGGAAGGATTAAAGGCAACCAGCACTCCCACAGGAGATTATCAACAGAGACTTGATGGAATGTAGATACAGTTCCTGTCTTTAAGAAGCTCACAGTGGAAGAGGGAGGGCGGGGAGAAGCTGGTTCCTGTGAAAAAGCAGAGGAAAGGGGACATTGTGTGGCTAGACTGCGACATCACCTTGCCCTAACTTCACCTTGGTCATGGTTTCAGCCTTCAAAAGGCTGTCTTGTTACAGATCGGATTCATAGAGATCGGAGTTTAAGGTCTGGTTAGAAACAGAAGGTACTAGAGAAGAGGGGAAGGCTAGCGATACTAGGGGTTGGAAAAACAAAAAGAAAACCCAAAAGATAAAAACTAGGGATAATAGTTATTTTTAAAAGATACAGAAATTGACTTTAACTCTTTCACCTTCTGTCCTCATCTACCCTATCAACACTATGCCCTTGCTTTGGGATTTCTCTCCTTTTCTAAGCATGGAGTCCTAAGCCTTAGGTAAATAATGTCCCTGCTCTGCCCACTTCAGATTCTGCATTTGTAAAACGAGCGATTTGGTGTTGAGTGATTTGGAAACTCAACATGGTAAGGACACTAAAGTGAGAAGGGGAGAGAGGGCTCTTTGAACCACAGTGTCAAATGCCTCCCAAAGGGAGAACCAGCTGCCCAGGCACACACTGTTTTTCCTGGTCTGAACCCTGAGAAGGCAGAGGGAGGGACAAACTCAAATCTGCCCTGGGGAATTCCCAAGTTGTTGCAGAAAACAAGAAAATACTCTGAAGTTAGACAGAAGGGCACGCAGAAATTGGACAGTTCAGCTGGCACCTTAAAGATAGCGGATACTGCATGCATGGACAGAGTGGGAACGGCTTGGGATGTGGGGAGGAGCTCAGCTTACTCAGCCTGCCGGAGTTCTTGAGTCTTGGGAAGTTATTTTTATTTTTCTATGGTTGAATGGGAAGTTATTGAAGGCAAGATAAAGACGGCGAAAGTTACAGTCAAAAGAAAGGACTCCCTAGGAAACTTTGCAGTCTTTCTATAAGCAGTTGGCTGTACTCTTCTCAGTGGTATGTAATAACTAACATGTCAAATAGTCAAATGTGTCAAATATCAAGTGCCCACTAAGAAAGACATGATCTTTCTCTTTATGGAGCCAACATAGTCATAATATGATTTCACTTCATCTTTTCAACCCTTACACATGTTATTAGTATCCCAATTTTAGAAATGAGGAAACAAGGCTCAAAAGAGATTGGCATGTGGCAGAACTATCACTGGAACCCAGGTGTCTTGCCTCTGGATGCCAAACGCAGGCTGCTCTCTGCAAGGTTCCCGATAAACCACTCGGACATCTGTGCCTCCCCACTTCCTGCTGGCCTGCCCACTTCCTTCTGATCTTTTCTCAGGAGCAAAGCTGGGAGTAGGAACACCTTTTGCTCAGACCACCTCCTCTGAAAAACTAGGCGTGAAGGTCTGGTGACTGTTAAACACGATGGAGGCGAAGCATTCTTGTGTCATTTTCCAGTTCCCATCCAGACTCAGCATGAGACAATTCAAACTCGCTTTATTGTGTTTTTACAAGATGATACATTTTCACATTTCACGCTAATGCTTTCACCAACTGGTTGTGATATCTCTGTGGAAAACTCAGGTCTCTAACTCCCCACTCCTTTGTTGCTCTTTTCCCTCTGTTGACTTTTATTCAACATGTATCTCAGATGGTCCAATCAACAATATTTAGAGAAAAACTCCTTTGTCCAGGATACCTGGCTGGACCCAGGAGGGAATTTAGAGATGAGTAAGAGGCATTTTTGCCTGTCAGAAGCTTACAATCTAGTTTTTTGTTTGTTTTTTAAAGATAAAATAAGTGACCTGAGAGAGCTGCACCTCTGTGGGAATTCAGACAAAAAGATTGAGGAGAATTGAGGGAGGTTTTGTAGTGGAGTCTGAATGTGAAGTAGGAATTCTGGCTAATTAGTAGTTCCTTAGGCAAGAGATGAGGAATGCCAACATGAGTCAGACATGGCTTCTGGAAATCCTTTTAGGCAAGGAGTGGTGGGAGAAAAGGCTGGGAAGTATATTAGGGCCATATTGAATAGAGCCTACTTTAGCATATATCCTGAAAATAAATTTTCTTACATATCTACAGTATCATTATCGCACCTAAGGAAAAAAATGCAGCAGGGGCTTGTCAAGGGTGGGGGGGAAAAAAGGACACATATGTAATACCCTTTGTAATGCTTTAAGCAATAAAAAAAAAAAAAAAGTAAAAAAAAAAATGCAGTAAAATTTCATAATATCTAATGTGCAGGCCCTACTCAAATTATCCCAACTGAGAGAATTAACTAAGATATAATAAATGATTATGGGGAAAGGTCATGGTGAGGAACTATAGGTACCAAACATATCTGCAGTGATTTTTTTTTTAAATATATTTTATTGATTTTTTACGAGAGGAAGGGAGAGAGATAGAGAGTTAGAAACATCGATCAGCTGTCTCCTGCACATCTCCTACTGGGGATGTGCCTGCAACCCAAGTACATGCCCTTGACCGGAATCGAACCTGGGTACTTTCAGTCCGCAGACCGACGCTCTATCCACTGAGCCAAACCGGTTTTGGCGGTGATTTTTTTTTTTTAAAGCTTTACCTTCCCACTTCAACTCACACAGAATGTAAATCTATGGACACTAGAATATTCTTTACCTGTTTCACCAAGTGTTAACATTTTGCCACATTTACTTTCTCTCTTGTCTCTGCTCTTTCTGCCTAAATATCCATATTCTACCTTCCCAGCTGCTAAGCCAAACAAACTGGGTCAGAATTTTCAGTGCAGGACTTTGGGGATTGGCATTACGTGGGCCTTTACTAGGAAGTGATCCTGAGATAGAACTTACTAATTCTTTCAACAAACATCTGTGGAGCATGTGTACACCCACTTCCCTCAAGGAACTCTAGTTAAGAAAGAACATCTATAACATAGTGTAAGTATCTATGTTCCTGGCCCCATTGCTTACGACAACAAATGACTTTGGGCCCAGGGCACTGGGTTATGTTTCCAGGGTGATAATACTCATCTTCTCAGTTTCAGAATTGAAGGTGGGAGTGTTCCCTCAGCACACACACTCCCACACCTTCCAAGCCTTTTTGCCTTGAGCCTTTTGGGGATTGGGAACATAGGTCTGCTTTGTAGTTTGCCATGTTGATTCCAGACTCAGTGGACTCCTCTATCCTTTCAGCCTCCTCCACCTAAGAAGAATTATGCCCCAAGCAAAGGAAGGGAGGGGTAGCAGGAAGGAAGTGAGAGCTGTGTTAATCACTAAACAAGGTGGTTTTGCAACTTTCTTAGGGGGAGAGGGTGGAGCCAAGGAAGATGGCCTACTCTGCACACCCAGTGCTGGGTGTTAAGTAAGGTAGAGTTAGAGACAGACAAACTCATAAGGTTAAACTGAAAAGGAAATAGGGGAGGGGGTGGAACTAGACATAGTGCTAGTGGATTTGTTTTGAGTACTCACCTTCGGGCAGCACTGTGAAAGCAATTTATATGTATAATATTCAATTCTGCCACCAACCCCAGGAGATACTATTATCTTAATAGGGGAAAGGGAGTTCTGTAAACTGAGGCTCAAGAGTTTAAGTGATTTGCCCAAAGGTTTATATCCAGTAAGTGGAAAGGCCAAGATGGGGGCATATATCTATCTGTCTGATTCCAGAGTCCTTGATCTTAACCATTATAGAGAAAGCTCCAGAAGTGAGAGACACTAACCCCCGGATTAAGAATAGAGTCTTCCTGCCCTGACCGGTTTGGCTCAGTGGATAGAGCATCTGGCCGTGGACTGAAGGGTCCTGGGTTCAATTCCAGCCAAGGGCACCTGCCCGGGTTGCAGGCTCGACCTGCCCCCAGTAGGGGGCGTGCAGGAGGCAGCCAATCAATAATTCTCTGTCATCACTGATGTTTCTATCTCTCTATTGCTCTCCCTTCCTCTATGAAATCAATAAAAATATTTTAATAAAATAAAAATAAATGGGAAAGTATCCTCCAGTGAGAATTAACAAAAAAAAAATCTTTATTAAAGGCCTGGCATTTGTCCTCTCCTATATCAGTCTTACTCTCCTTCCTGTTATAACTATTAAGTATCTATTTGCTGGATACTGAGAAATCTAAATAAGTACGGCAAGTACCCAATCCTCAGGGAGCTCACAATTTAGAAAGAAGCATAGACAGATAAATACAAAATAATAAAACAATAACAGAAGTGCATATAAGGTACAGAAGTTGTAAGTGCTTAGGAGGGAGTGATTAACTTGATTAATAAGATGAAGTAGATGTGATTAAGTGTCACAAAGAATATAGATTATGAACTGAGTTTTTTAGATAGTGGCCTGACAGCCAAGGTGGGGAAGAACATTCCAGCAAGAGGGCACAGCATCTACAACAAGCAGAAATATGGCTTATTCAGGAAACCAATAAAGTGTTGGGGTGGGGGGGGACGTACAGGAAGAAGGAACTATGAGAGCTGAGGCTAAGTGAGTAGTGAGATCACCGAGACCTGCATGCATGCTAGAGCTTGAACTATAACTTACAGAAACATAATGGGTATGTAATAACATTTTTTTGAGAAGATAAATGGAGAATCATTAGAAGGTTTTAAGTAGCAGCATGATAGGCTTATTATAGCAGAGCAGGTGAAAAACAATCAGGGCCTGGGCTGAAGCTATGGCAATGAGACTAGAAAGCATGGGATGATTTTCAGAGATGGGCATGTTGAGGGACTCAATGAAGGAGATGAGAGAGAAGGAATTGAGGGCAGGAAACTCCTGATATTCCAACTTGGACCTAAGGTTGGTGGTACCTCCTTCCAAAATGGGTCACAGATAGAAGAGGCAGGACTTTCTTACTTGTTTATGTGTGTGTCCCCTATGAAAACGGGTACTGTACATTTTTCATTTCCATGTCCTTTTCATTAGCACCAAGACCGGAATAATATTTAGCTCTCAGGTTCCCAGTGGAAAGGAAATAAACATGGATAGCATTAATTTTAGCTGAGTTTTAAATGCATTTTATCAGGGCTTCTTAAAGAAGGGCCCTCATAAGAGAGGAGTCCCCTGTGCACCTCTCTGACCTCATCTATCTAGGGGAACCTGGGCTATAGCTGGAAGAGACTTTCTCAAGTGAAAAATGTCTTTAAGGCTCATTCTATGTCTTTAAAAGCCATGCACTTTTTACTTTTTTTTGTTGTTGTTGTTAATCCTCACTGAGGATATTTTTTTTCCATTGATTTGTGGAAAGAGTAAAAGGGAAGAGGAGGAGGAGGAGAAGGAAAAAGAACAGGAGAAGGAGGAGGGAGAAACATATCAATTGGTTGCATCTAGCATGCACTCCAACCCGGGGCCAGGCATCAACCTACAACCCTGTCCTAGCCGGTTTGGCTCAGTTGATAGAGCGTCAGCCTGTGGACTGAATGGTCCTGGGTTCGATTCCGATCAAGGGCACATGCCCAGGTTGTGGGCTGGATTCCCAGCAGGGTGTGCAGGCGGCAGCCCATCAATGGTTCTCTCTCATCATTGATGTTTCTATCTCTCCCTCTTCCTTCCTCTCTGAAATCAATAAAAATATATTAAAAAACAACAAAAATCCTGTAACCCAGGTACGTGCCCCTGACCGGGAATTAAACCTGTGATCTTTCAGTGTGCAGTCCATGCTCTACCCACTGAACCACACCGTCCTGGGTATTAATTGTTGTTTTAATATAATACTTTCCCCATCCCCTTGCAAAGAACACTATAAATAAATAACAATGTCATTCCAGGAATATATACCTTATTTATTTGGGGCTTTATATATGTATATCCTCTAGCACACTGCTGCATATCCCTAAGAGTATCCAATGTGAAAAGAGCCATAAAATATGATTATGTATTCAACAATGTGCTGTATACCTAATTCTTTTGAGCTGATATGAGTACAGTGGCCCTTTAGTTGCATCTGAAACTCTGAGCGAAGCCAGGGTTATGTGAAGCCAATAGATAAGAGAGACTTGACTATATATAACCTTATGGGCCTCTCTGACTTATATTCCCAGGTACTGCAGAAGTTGGGGAAAACTGTGGAAACCAAAGATGAACGGTTTGAACAAAGTGCCAACAACTTTTACCAACAACAGGTAATCTGGAGGGTGGGGAAGGGGAGCTTAGAGGGCTGAGTGGTAGAGGAACAGCACGTTCTTCAAATCAGAAAGCATTCCTAGTACCTCATCTTCCCCAGGTGTAAGGGCCATCGGTGCTGCTTATCCTTGTCTTGGAACCAGAGGAACTTACCTTTCCTGCTTCTGCTGACCCTGGGTTCTGGGGACGGTTGGGCAGATAAGTGTTCTTTTTTCTTAGTGGTTTCCCCAGGGTACAGTGGCATGACTAGGTCTTTAGACAAAATCAAAATGAGCCCCTGTCACCTTATTTACTTCCCAGGGTGCCTCTCTTCCACCCTAGGACTCTTCTTATCTCAATAGCCTCATGTTTTCCTTGTGGCCTTTTTGTTCACTACATCTACATAAACCCTTTATTCTAAAATAATACCTCCATCTTTTCACCTGTCATTCTCACCAACACCTTCTGTTCTCACTGTTCCTTCTGTCTTCACTGGATAGTATAGGTAATTTTATGTAGAAAATTTACATTAAGAAGTGGATAACAGAGGTTTAGCCTTCCATGGGATATTTGACTTTTCATCTCCATGTGCCAGGCATCGTGCACAGTGCTTTACACACATCTCATTTAATTCTTACATTAGTCTTGGAGATTGTGACCCCCTCTTTTAATAGAAGGGAGTTATTAACTTAAACAAATATCCAGTTACATTGCATAGTCCCCTACTACACTGCCTTACTTCAGACACCAGGCACAAACTCCAGAGTTTCCTGGCCGTCTGCATTTCTGACCAACTGGCTATAAATTTTGGGCTTCCTACTAGCTGCTCAGCTTCCATAATTTTCTAGAATGATTCATAGAACTTAGGAATGTGTTCTAGGTACAATTACAGTGTTATTATAAAGAATACAAGTCAAGACCAGCCAAGTGAAGACATATACAGTGAGGTCTGAGAGGGTCCCAAATGTGAAGCTTCTGTGTCCACAAGACATATCACCCTCCCAACAAACTGATCTAGAATTACCAACCAAGGAATCTTACCTGAGCTTCAGGTGTCTATACAGTTTTTATTGTGATTTCATTGCATAGTGAATCATTGCCCATGTGATTGAACTTAATCTCTAGTATCCCTCTCCTCCCCTCCCCTAGAAGTTGGGCTGATATCACCTGTCTCAGAGCCCTAACCCTCTAATTCATGGTTCATCTTTCCAGCCTGAACTGCTACCATCCTGAGGTATGATCTGAGAGGCCCACCATGAATAATAAAGACACTCCTATCACTCAGGAAATCCCAAGTATTTGGAACTTACTTCCCAGGAACCAGGGACAAAAACCAGCCAAAATATTTTTTAATTGATTTCAGAGAGGAAGGAAGAGGGAGATAGAGATAGAAACATCAATGATGAGAGAGAATCATTGATTGACTGCCTCCTGCATGCCCCCCGACTGGGGATCAGGGCCGCCTGTGCCCTTGACTGGAATTGAACCTGGGACTCTTCAGTCCGCAGGCTGCCGCTCTATCCATTGAGCCAAATCAGCTAGGGCGCAGCCAAAATTTTTATTGTTCGACATCAGTTAGTCAAATTATCCTATATAATAAAAGGGTAATATGCAAATCAACCGAACGGCAGAACGACTGGTCATTATGACATGCACTGACTACCAGGGGGCAGACGCTCAACACAGGAGCTGTCCCCAGCCCACAGGCCCCAATCATCCGATCAGGGCCTGCCGGCCAACCTCTTGGTCTCTTCCCCTGGCCGGCAGGCTCCAATCACCTGATGGGGAACGGGGAACCAGGGGTGGGTGGTGATGGATGCAGGTGGTACCAGGCCAAGGACCCCATCCCGCTGGTCGCCCCAGGGACAGGGACAGCGAGTGGGCGGAATCTTGGTCCCTCCCCCCGGCCGGCAGGCTCCGATGGCCCGATGGCAAACGGGAAACTGGGAGTGAGTGGTGGGGGGGCGGGGCTGGCTGCCAGCAGCAGGAAAGATGGCCCTGATCACAGGCCAGGCCTAGGGACCGTACCCGTGCACAAATTTCGTGCACTGGGCCTCTAGTATGCAAAATAATTCTTTAAAATTATATTAAAAGGATATTAGCTATTAGCTATTATCTAACTCTGTAGTAGACTGTATCAGAATCATTTAGGAATATTTTAAAATGCAAGCTCATTGGTAGAAGGGCCTGGGAATCTGTACTTTTAAGCTTGTTTTAATGGAAATTTTCATACCTACACAAAGATATGTGATGTGTGATGAATCCATATGTACCCATTGCTCGGCTTTGATAATTTATCAACTCCTGGGAATCTTGTTTCATCTGACTGCACCACTTTCCCCCATATTTGATCATTATGAAGCAAATTCTAGGTATATTATTTGTCTATAAAAACTTCAACAGGCCAAGTGCCCATCTACACGAATAAAAGACAAACATGCAAATTGACCGCACCTTTGGTCACTATGACACACACTGACCACCAGGGGGCAGACGCTCAATGCAGGAGCTGCCCTCTGGTGGTCAGTGCGCTCCCACAGGGGGAGCTCTGCTCAGCCACAAGCCAGGCTGACAGCTGCCAGTACAGCGGTGGTGGTGGGAGCCTCTCCCGCCTCCTCAGCAGTGCTAAGGATGTCCAACTGCAACTTAGGCCTGCTCTCCACTGGCAAGTGGACATCCCCCGAGAGCTGCCAGGCTGCCAGAGGGATGTCTGACTGCCGGCTTGGGCCTGATCCCCCAGGGAGCTGGCCTAAGCCAGCAGGTGGACATCCTCTGAGGGGTCCCAGACTACAAGAGGGCATAGGCTGGGCTGAGGGAGCCCCCCCCCGAGTGCACAAATTTTGTGCACCGGGCCTCTAGTCATAATAATAAAGAGCTAATATGCTAATGGTCAGGATGCCATAACACGTAACGACCGATCGCATGAGGCTGCGTGCGCAGCGGGATATTGCTCCGGAGATGGGGCTGAAGCGGGGAGGTGCCCAGAGGAGGTGGGACCATCCTGTGCCAAGGAGGGAGGGGGTGAGAGCCCGTAGCACCCCTCTCACCAGTCCTTCACCACCCACGCTTGCACTCAGAGCGCCCCACTGCCCACCTGCCAGGGGAAGGAGCACAGCGCAGCAGGCAGGAGGCTTCCATGCTCTCCTCCGGTGCCATGACAGGGTGGAGCCCCCACATTGCTCCTGAGACAGGGCAGAAACAGGGAGGCGCCTGGAGAAGGCGGGACCAGCCTGAGGCAACTTGAGGAACTGAGGGCAGGCCTTGAAGCAGCCAGAGACGGCCAGAGGGATTTGGGGTTGAGCCAGGCGTACTGGGATCCTAGTCAGTATATAAGAGGATAAAAAAGCTGTGGTACATTTACACAGTGGAATACTATACAGCTGTAAAAAAGGATCTCTTACCCTTGAGACAGCATGGATAGATCTGGAAATTATTATGCTAAGTGAAATAAGCCAATCAGAGAAAGACAAATATCACATGATCTTATTTATATGTGGAATCTAATGAACAAAATAAACTGACAAATGAAATAGATCCAGAGACATGGAAGCATGGAACAGACTAACAGATCTCAGATGAAAGAGAGTTGGGGGGAAAGGGGAAAGGAGATTAACCAAAGAACTTATATGCATACTAGAGGCCCAGTGCATGAAATTTGTGCACTGTGGGGGAGGGTCCCTCAGCCCAGCCTGTGTCCTCTCATAGTCCGGGACTCCTCAGAGAATGTCCACCTGCCAGCTTAGGGGAGCGGGCTTAAGCCGGCAGTTGGACATCCTTCTCACAGTCTGGGACCCCTCACTCCTTACCGCCCGTCTGCTTGCTGCTCCTTACAACTCGGCTCGCTGCTCCTTGGCGCTGCCTTGGAGGCGGGAGAGGCTCCCACCTCTGCTGCTGCACTCACCAGCCATGAGCCAGCTTCTGGCTGAGCAGCGCTCCTTCTATGGAAGCACACTGACCACCAGGGGGCAGCTCCTGCATTGAGTGTCTTCCCCCTGGTGGTCAGTGCACATCATAGGGATCGATCGTTCTGGTCATTCCGCCATAACGGTCGCGTAGGCTTTTATTATATGGATATGCATAGCCCATGGACACAGACAATAGTGAGGTAAAGGTCTGGGGTGGTGTGGGAACCGGGTGTAGAAGGGCAAAGGGAGTAAAATGGGGAACATTTGTAATACTCTAAACAATAAAAATAAATTTTTAAAAATTACATTATTGACCTCTAAAGATAAGGACTCTTTTAAAATATAATCACCTACCTGGCTGGTGTCTCTCTGGTTACAGCGTCAGCCCGAGCACTGAAGGGTCTCAGGTTCGATTCCTGGTCAAGGGCAGGTACCTACTTGGGTTGCAGGTTCGCTCCCTGCCCCAGGTTGGGGCATATGTGGGAGGCAACCAGTCAATATGGCTCTCTCGAATCAATATTTCTCTCCCCCTTCTCTCTTTCTCCCCCTCCCTCCCTTCCACTCTCTCTCTAAAAAAAAAGCAATGGAAAAAATACCCTGTGATATATAAAATCACCTAAAATATTTATTTGCACCTAAAAATATTTTTCTGTAAACATTTACTCATAACAAATCAGAAAGTACATCAATAAAAAAATTAATTTAAAAATGATTTTTTATACTGTTTTATATCCTTACAATTACTTTGCTATATATGTGTATGATCTCTAAATATATCCACTATAAATAAAAGAGGTTTGCAAAAGTGAAATTATTCCATTTATATGGTTTTATAACTTGCCTTTTTCACTTAACAGAATAACACAAATATCTTTTCAGATAGTTCATGTTGACTATCTCACTAAAACATATGTAAAAAAAAGATATGTCTTAGTGATATTGAAAAATATTAGCAATAACTTCTTAATATCATAAAATATCCAGTCAATGTTCACACTCCCTTAATTGTGTCTTTTTTATAGTTGGTTTACATCAGCAACTGGTTGACATGTTTAAATCTCTTAAAATTAAATCTCTTAATCTGTAGGTTTCTAATCCCTCCCTTTGTAGTTTATTTGCTGATGATACTAGGTTGTTTTCCTGTAGTTTCCTGCAGTCTAAATTTTGCTGATTGAATCCCCGTGGTATGTTTAACATGTTCCTCTATCACTTGTATTTTCTGAATATTAATAGTTAGATTTAGAGCCTTGATGAGATTCATATTTTTGTTTTTGTTTCTTTTGGTTGGTGGGAAGAATATTTATTATTGTAGGTGTTCTATTCTCCCAGCTGGAGGCACACCATTATGGTTGTCTCCTTTTTGTGTGGTATTAACAGCCATAGGTGCTCATTAACTAGGGAATCTGTGTTTTACACTAAGCTCTCTAAGTAATTGTGATGTAGCAGCTACTCTGAGAACAGCATTTGGCAACCACTGATCTAGACTAACTCCTCTGAGGGGAAATAGGATCTGATTGAGAGGGAAATGATTTCATCAAGGTAACAGCATAAGAGTTGCAGGATTCAAACTTAAAACCTGTGCTTTTCCCCCCTGTACCTCAATAAAGGCCTCCCATGGCCTCTTCTCAACTCCAGTTATTGTTCTACTTTCAACTCCAGGGTAAAAAGAACAGGAGTCAGTAAGATGACACCCACTTTGAAAGGTTTCCAGCTCTTGGCCCATTCTGTCCCTCAGTCCTTTCTCTCCCTCTCTGCCTTATAAGATGGTGCTGCAATGGCAGATGTGTGAATAGAAAGGATAAGAGATGGGATCATCAAGAAGAAAAAGAATATCAGATGGGACAGTTCCCTCAGAATTCTCTCTGCGATCCCACCAACTAAATGTCACTTGATAGGGGGAATATTTTTGAGAAATGAAATGGAGTTAGATTAGGAACAAGGAAAAACTTTTCTTCTGAGAGAATGCTGCACCTATAGTAACTCGTGTTTGAACATGCTTGGAAAGTTCATTTAACAAACATTTATTTCATGAGTGCCTGCTGCATGCGGGTACTGGGCTGGATGCTGGGACTTCACAGATAAGAAACATACCTGCCCTCAAGGCTCTCATAGTTTAAGAAGAAAGAGAGTGATAATACAGTCGGGTCTGAGGCTGACCTGGGGTGGCTAAGACGAACAGGAGGAAAAAGGACAAGGCCAGAGATTGAAAGTTAAGCATTCTGGAAATTGGACCAGTTGGTCACGTGCCCTTTTCCTCATCCACAATCAACTTGTAGGTAAACTTTTTGTTAATAAAAAAATATCACTCCCAAACTTTCCAACCTGATTTCAAGGCCTTGCACTTCCCTAGGTTCCTAATCAAATTTCCATAGGTAATTTTTCTTTGAGGGCTCTACTTGCTTCCCTCTTTTCCCTCTCTCCAAAACATTATATAGGAAGAATTCTTTTTCCCAAGCAGTACTTTAATCCCTTATTTCTGGTAGCTGAGAGCTGCTTCCAAATCATTGCCTTTAAAATCCAATCTAACAATTTAGCTTTATCTTTCCCGTTCTGGACCTCCATTAGATCAAACACTTTCAGCACTTGCTCAAGGTTGGTCATGCTATTTACTTATTTTGCTGAATGTTTGGGTTTCTCTGGTCCATTTTTCTCCAGCAAGTAGGGAACCCCAGGACTGGGGCCTTCTTTATCCTCACTACCCCAGTCTCCTAGAGAACATAGCTCTGTTTACCTACCTGTGTGCTTAGGAGAAGCTTCCAGAGTGAGTGGTTCATTAACTGAGGGCTGGGACTGTTTGTATAGGGATTGGAGGGACTAACTCAGACTCTTTATAGTGCTGCCAGGAATTTGACAAGGCTTCAGAGAGCAGAAGCGATACAAAGATTTAGAGCTACACATCGCCTTACCCGGCATTTATAGATGAGGAAACTAAAGCCAGAGAAGCAGAATAACTTGCTAGTTGGTGGCAGAGACAAGTATTTGACTCCCAGACAAGTGAGAACCTGGGGTGATTTAGCCTGGAGACATTTCAGGGAAGACAGGTCAGAGAAATACAATGACATTCAGCACAGGCACTGGGGTGGTGGGGACTTGCCCGGGGTGGAAATGGTTAGTGTGGGGAGGGGGTGTCAATTGGGGAAAAAGAAGACATATGTAAAACTTTAGACAATAATAATAATTAAAGAATGACATTCAGTGTTTTTCACCACCCCGCATCCTACTACCACCACTTCATCTCCTCAAAGGAAGGAACAAGAATATAAAGGAAGAACTTTGAGGAGGCTTGATTCTAAAACACAAAAATAGATTTGGACTTTCGTGAGGTGTGATGGAGGGCAGAAGGCATTCACATTTTATGGACTATGGTATAAATAGTTCCCCCTAGTATTGAACAGTGTGCATACAACCTGCACGATCATACATGGTAGCCTGATTATTGACCTGGTTTTCTAGGCCATATAATATCCAATGGGATAAAAATTAAGAATTTTATTTATAGAAATTATGTAAGATTTTACCAGCTTTTGTTCCTCACGTATGTATTTTTCAGACCAAATCTTCACGGTGAAGTAAAGAGTTGAGTCCGAATTGTTTTCTTTCAAAAAAATAAATTTAAATCCTTGTTAATTTCTATAATCCATAAAACTCTTTCAGAACTTTTTAAAACCTGGGTTATCACATTTGCAAAACTCCCAAACTTATACCTACCTACCATAGCCATGTTTAAAAGGTATTATGGTTGGTGGGTGAGAAGAGATCAACCAAATAACTTATATGCATGTATGCATAACCCATGGACACAGACAATAGGGTGGTGAAGGCCTGGGTGGGAGTGGGGGTGGGCTAGAAGGGGTCTATGGGAGGAAAAGGGGGACATATGTAATACTTTCAACAATAAAGATTTTAAAACAAATATTATGTACATTTAACATGTTAGACTATTAAACTTTTTTTCTGTTAATGGAAAAACGAGGAGGAAGTGAGACATCCTTTCTGGTGAATGCTGAGTGTTTCTGAATTTTTTTTAACCGACCAAATTTGTCTCCATAATGCTATTGAAACACTTTCTCACGGTCAACAGTGACCTCCCATTACCAAGTCCAGTAACTTTTACAGATTCTTCCTGCATTCTAACCGCTCTGTAGCATCTGACTCTTTTTGGTAATTTCTCTACTGCTGTCTTTATTCTCATTTGCTATGACACACTACACAATCCCAGTTCTTCCCCCTCTCTCACAGTGTGTTAGACTACCTTGAGACCATCTTTGTTTTCATGTCCCTTGAGCCTGGTATTCAGCCCCTTGAGGAGGACTATTAACCTGAAGTACGGTGAAAAGTTTGGACTGGCTTAGAGGAGAGCTCTGGAGGCAAGAAGATAAATGAAATAATTAGTCCAGTTTTCTTTATTTGAGTAGATCTAGATTTTCTTTTAAAATTAAACAATAATGGTCTTTACTTCAAAGATGTACACAAAATTTTAATTTAAGTTGTTAGAATTTTCAGGTTTTCTCCTATAAATTTTTTATATGTTTGGTATGCTCATTAGCCTACCCAGTAATGAGCACAAGCAAATAAAACAAATGAACTAGTTCACAAGTATGTACTGAATAATGCATCTTAGCTAAGATACTTCATCACCTGAACTGGTAGGAGGATCATGCTTCTGACCCATGGGCCTGGCCTTTCAGTCCAGTCCCATACTCCTAAAGTCAGGCTCCAAAATGTCAATGGTCTGGCCCAGGGGTGGGCAAACTTTTTGACTCGAGGGCCACAATGGGTTCTTAAACTGGACCAGAGGGCCTGAACAAAAGCATGGATGGAGTGTTTGTGTGAACTAATATAAATTCAAAGTAAACATCATTACATAAAATGGTACGGCCTTTTTTTTTTTTAGTTTTATTCATTTCAAACGGGCCGGATCCGGCCAGTGGGCCGTAGTTTGCCCACGGCTGGTCTGGCCTCTAACTTCCTTCTTATCTAACTCCTAAAAGCTGGAGTTCACACAGAAGGGGAAGGGTCTCTAAAAAACACCCTGAGGAACAACTGAAGAAACCTGTGAAAAAGACTTGGTACAGGGCATGTGAAAGATCTCTTTAAACATATGTGCAAGAGAAATTATATCTGCCAAGAGTACAGAAGGCCAGTGTAAGGTCAGTGGGCAAAAGTTCTGATAGAGCTATTTTAAAATGAAGTTCATCCTCAACAAAAGATTATGTGAGTTTCTGGTTGCTGGAGGTATTCAAGAAGCAGAGGCTAAATGAACATTTGTCAGTGCTGTAACAAAAGTAGCTCATCTATTGAGTTGAGAGTTGAACTGCCAAACCTAAATGATACCTTCATTTCTTCCTCCCTTCTGTTTTTAGAGGGAAGAGACCTAACCTCTGCTTGGGAGTCCTAGCATAAAAAGTGAGAATTCAGACACAGGAGCAAAGATCGAATCAGGCAGATAGATAGAACTATAAGTGAGGACACTGGAGTTGGAACAGGAGAGTCAATGATGAGGCTCCTTGGAAGAAAGTATAAAGCAGGTGGCTGATGGAAGGGAAGGGTAAAGTGGGCCAAGGCAGAGAAGGACATTAGGGGAGGAGAAGAATGGCCTGTGTGAGGGGGCAGGGAAGGAAGAGGGTCTGGTGTCTGCAGAAGATGGTAGCAATTTACCCAGAGAGGAAGGCATAAGCCAGATGATCACTGAATTTCAACAAAGAAACTTAGGTATAGGCTCTTGTTCACCGGAAGGAAGGACATGGGAAAGAAGACATACCAATGCAGTGGGAACAATTTCCCCTTAAAAATTGCCCCAAAGAGACAACCTTCAACTTCTTGGTAAAGAGAGTAAAAGCTAATTTACATTTGCAAGTGTTTGAAGAAATTCAGGATTGATCCCTGCTTTTAAGCTACTTTTACACTTTGACCTCTGCAGCATCTTTCCACATACAGTGGGGCCTTGACTTACGAGTTTAACTCTTTCCGAGACCGAGCTCATTAAGGAGCTCGTTAACTCAAATTACTCTATCAACTCAATGCAAAAAATCGGCTGATTGCCGAAACCGGTTTGGCTCAGTGGATAGAGCGTCGGCTTGCGGACTGAAAGGTCCTAGGTTCGATTCCGGTCAAGGGCATGTACCTGGGTTGTGGGCACATCCCCAGTGGGAGATGTGCAGGAGGCAGCTGATTGATGTTTCTCTCTCATCAATGTTTCTAACTCTCTATCCCTCTCCCTTCCTCTCTGTAAAAAATCAATAAAATATATTTTTTTTTAAAAATCGGCTGAGAGACAGCTGGTATCTCAAAAAACTAGTTAGTTGGGACACTCGTAAGTCAAGGCCCCACTGTATATCTCTTTAGTCACCAAAGGCATTTCTCTTTCAGGCAGAGGGCCTCAAGCTATACAAGGAGCTGAAGAACTTCCTGAGTGCAGTCAAAGGTGGGTATTGTAGCACTGGAGAAAATGCAGAGGCTTTTATGCAGCTCTGGCAGGTTTGGGGGATGGGGAAAACCCAACCGTACTCAGGGTTTTTATCGCTTGCTTGCTTGCTTCTGACTCCTGGAACTTGGTGGGCCAAGGAAGAGTAACTTTTTCTATCCCAGCCCCAGCCAGCTTCCCTCACTGATAACCCAAACCTTCTCAGTCTATCCCCCTGATATGCCTGTCACCTGTATGATTATTCCAAACTACTTTTGGGAAACTTTATGGAGCTCTCTCCTTTCAGTAATGCATGAAAGCTCAAAGAGAGTGTCAGAAACCCTGCAGGAGATCTACAGCAGTGAGTGGGACGGTCATGAGGAGCTGAAGGCCATTGTAGGGGTAAGTGTTCCCGGCTTTCCAACTCTTCCCAGCTCACTCCTGCCCTCATTTCAACATCACCTTAGCGTCTCCATCAAGCAAATAGGAAAACAAAGGAGCCAGCCCTAGCCGGTTTGGCTCAGTGGATAGAGCATCCGCCTGCAGACTGAATGGCTACAGGTTTGATTCTGGTCAAGGGCACGAGCCAATTCACACTGTTCATTTGTATAGTCTCGGTCACAGGTAGAAGAAAAAACTGCAACTATGAAGGTAGAAACAAGTTTTTCCTAATCTGGACTCTCTGTTTTTGACCCTTTTCCCCTCTTTAAAACCTTATGGAAGGTTTCATGAAACCTAACTTCATGTAATTATTTACTCCCAAACTTACCTATCCTTCAAGCACTAGAGTCCAATACTCTGACCATCTATTCCTGTTTTTAATCCCTGAATGTATGTCTAACCTCTTATAGGGCAGTTCCTTGGGGAAGGGCTGTTTCTTCATCTGATTCTTCTCAGTGCTCAAACAAGGAAGTCCATTGCAGAAAGACTTTGGGTATTTCCCTGGTATGCAGTTGTTGAGAAGTGGAGCCCTCACAACTCCCCTTTGCCTCTGTCCCACAGAATAATGATCTCCTTTGGGAAGACTATGAAGAGAAACTAGCTGACCAGGCTTTGAGGACCATGGAAAACTATGTAGCCCAGTTTGGTGAAATTAAGGTACTCACTGGATTTACATAATCAGGGATGGGTTATGAGTGGCCCATATAAGAGACCATATTGGGTTAAACTTATAAGCTGAGTTAGAGCCCGTGGTTAGGAACAAAGTTGAGTAGGTTAGGAGAAGGATTAAAGTTGAGGGTTAGTCAAGAGGTTAGGGTGGAGGGTTAAAGGTAGTGTGGAGGTTATGTTTAGACTTAGATTTCAGTGAACTAGATTTGGACTGATTTTAAACTAGATCCAGGTTAGAGCATCCCTTTTAGTTGTTTGAAACCACTAATGAGACTAAAAGATGTTTATTGTAGAGAAGCAGAAGGAGTCATAATAGTTATCTGCAAATATTAGAAAGTCTGTTAGTTTAAAAAGGAAGTGAACCTGTTCTAAATAGTTCCAGAAAGCAGAATTAGAATTCATTCAATTATATCACCTAGTCTGCCAGGCACTAATTTTAGATTAATAGGAAGAAATGAGAGGGAGCCTTAATTTTCCCATAGTTAGAGCTTTCCCAAAACGAAGTAAAATGGAATATACTATAAGATAATGGGTTGTCTATTCTCTGTTCAAACAGAAGTCAAAGTACTTCTTAATTTAGTAATTGTAGAGATAGCTCATGTATTGCATAGGAACGTGGACCAAATAATTGTTAAGATCCTTTCAAATTCTGTGATTGAAAGAATGAGACGGGTCAATAACAGTATACTTTGTAGTTTGGATGAGATTGAGGAGACTCTCAGTGGTCATAATATTTTTATTGTGCTTTAGGATTTTCAAAGCACTTCATATTCAGCATTTGATCTTTAAAATAACACCAAAAGACAAATAAGGATACTGAGGCTTCAAAAGAGAAGGGCCTTGCCCTCAGTCACAAGGCTAATAAATGGCAGTGTTGGGCGTGAAATCCAAAACTCCTGCCTTTCAATTTCATAGGATTCTCAAGACCACTTATCCCAGAGGCTGAACTAGTTTCTAGTGAGTTCGTAGGAAATGTTAATATTTAATGCAGGCCTCCAAGTGTGGGAATGCCCTTTATTTCCCCCTGAAAACTCCCATTCTTTCCAGATAAGGGAGATCCCTTGGGTACAAAAGCATATTAGAACTTGAAATTTGCCGAAACCGGTTTGGCTCAGTGGATAGAGCGTCAGCCTGCGGACTGAAAGGTCCCGGGTTCGATTCCGGTCAAGGGCATGTACATTGGTTGCGGGCACATCCCCAGTAGGAGATGTGCAGGAGGCAGCTGGTCGATGTTTCTAACTCTCTATCCCTCTCCCTTCCTCTCTGTAAAAAATCAATAAAATATATTTAAAAAAAAAAAAAAAAAAAGAACTTGAAATTTGGTAATAGGACCCAGGAATCTTGCCTCTCTGTTTGATACTCTGTTACCTACTTCGTGGCCACTGAAGAATATCAAGGCTTTTTCCTCATGATTCTGGGTTAGGAAAGAATTGCCAAGAGGGGTCGGAAACTTGTGGACTATGACAGTGCCCGACACCACCTGGAGGCGGTGCAGAATGCCAAGAAGAAAGATGAGGCCAAGATTGCCAAGGTAAAAAAAAAAAAAAAAAGCCTGGTAAAGCCTCCCCTGTCACGCTGGGTTTAGGAAATGATAAATTCAACCTCCAGTGTCCTGAAGGAAGTCCCTGTTTCCTCTGACACTGATGCTCTAAGGATAGCCAGAGAGTCAAGGCTGGGGAGGGCATGGCTCTGAGAAGGAGAGGCATGGTTCCAAGTAAGCCTGGTCCCTGAAAGGATAAAAGCAGCAGCGTCTATCCTGGGGCTCAGGATTGAGGGGAATTGTCCTGTCTCTTTTACCAACCAGGCAGATGAAGAGTTCAACAAAGCCCAGCTTGTGTTTGAAGACCTGAACCAAGAACTACTAGAGGAGCTACCTGTTCTTTATAATAGGTAATGACTACGATTCTGGAAAGTGCTGTCACCTCATGAAAAAAAAGCATCCAAGAGTAGGTTGTAACCTCAGCCTGGCTAACTTGTATAATATTAGGCAATATTATCACTCTAGACATTGGTTTCTTCATATGCAATACAGAGATAACCATCCTTGCCCTGCCAGCTTTTCCGGCTTTAAAGACAAGATGCTTGTTGAATAGGAGAGAGCTTGCAAGTAAAGTGCTGTCATTATGCACAGTAAGAGTATCTGGTTTCATGCCACAAGGATGTATTATTTTAAACAAGCGTGGTTTGTGACCATCCACATTTACATAGATAAATCATGGGATGATTATTTCCATTAATGAAGATGTCTTTGTTTCACAGTAGGTAAAAGTACTTTAGATGTAAATTTTTTACACTGGAAGAGGAATCTGAGCAGAAATTCCATTTGTATCCTATTTTCTTTTCACTGTACAAGCTATGCTTTAATGCATTTGCAGCCATTGTATTTCATATTGTCACTGAATATTAGTTTACATATGATGGAACCTTTTAAATAACTACATGTATTCTAAAACATTATATGACTTAATTTAAATAGAAGTGAAATTTAATAGTTTCTTGAAATGTAAATTTTCCCAATTCAATTCCAGTAGAATTCCACTAATGCACATATAGCTTCACAGAAGTTCAATATTGCATAATGAGAAAGAATAATTACTTATTGTAATTGTAATTGGCCCTATATTTATTTTTTTATTTGCATGTAATATTTTCCCTTTTTTGTATGTCCTTATATTTATATAGCACTTTAAAAATTCTTCAAAGCACTTTAATGTCTGCTTCAATACCTAAAGAGCCTGAATCAGATAACTTCATGCAGCTAGAGATCTGTTACAATTTGGTGTCAGCCTGGGCTGAGTGTCTCCTCTGGCCTTCTCACTCCTGAGAGTCAGGTGTGCTCCTGGGCTGGCTCTGATGAAGCAGATCCCAGAACATCCTGGGTCTTAGGATGTGGGGTGCTTTTCTCTGATGGTCCTTGGTGGTGGCTGGCTTTGGCTAAAGCTCCTACCTTGTGTTTTCAAAAAAAGACTTTCTTTACCAACCCTTTACCTGGATGTTTGTTGTTTTGTCTCCTGATAGTCGTATTGGCTGTTATGTGACCATCTTTCAAAACATTTCCAACTTGAAGGATGTCTTCTACAGAGAAATGAGCAAGGTGAGACACAGCTGGTCAATTTAGACATCTCCGTGGATTTTTCTAGTAAATATGAAAGTAGTCCTAATTTACATAATCATTAGTATCCATATCAGCACCACAGATTTTTACCCTTTTCTCATGAAACAAAAGCACTTGATTAAACTGTGTTGACCATATTAAAGCATAAGTACATATCAGAGGGTCCTTTCCATCCCCGTTAACAAGTGAATAATAGGATCAAAACTTGAACTTCAGATGAATAAAGGAGGTTAGGCCTATGGAAGGAACAGCTGAAATGGGGAACTAAGTAGTGGAATATCTGTCTTTGGTTGCTACAGAACAAAGAGGACAGTGTTTAAGCACCAGTCAGTTTCTCTGGTAGTTCATTGGTCTTGAATAGGGCCAACCCTACCCAGGACATGCAGGCACAGAACTGACCTCATGGGGTCTTTTCTAGTCCTGGGATTCCAAGACTCTTAGCTATCATCAACTATATTCACATCCACGTGCACACATGTTCCGCTCCACAGTTATTTTGGCTAAATTATGATTTGCCTAGTTAATATTACCATGAGTTTCCATTTCCTGGATCACCTGAGAAGCTAGAATCTCAAACATCAAGGACCCAACCTTAAAAGCAGCCAGTCTGATGGAAGAAGCAGAACTTAAGAAGGAAGTCAAGGAGGAAGGGGTGGTGGGACAGGACCCTGCCAAGAAATGAAGAGGAGTTTTATAATTAAGGGTGGGAAGGTTTTATTTGGGAGAGCTGTCTGAAAGAAAGTAGAGAATGGATATGCCAGTCTCAGGTTCCATCTGGCTAGCATCTCCTTCTCTCTTGCTGGCTGTAGCTGAACCACAATCTCTACGAAGTGATGAGCAAACTGGAGAAGCAACATTCCAACAAAGTCTTTGTGGTCAAAGGACTATCAAGGTGAGCAATTTCTGAGACTCTTTCTTGTTTTACTTGTCCGGTATGTGAACATATTCAACAGTCTTGTCTTCCATCCCAAATCCTGGCCATTCCTGTGTGCTTATGTGCATGATATTGTCTGTTGTTACACCCTATATAAATTCTTTTACCTGTTATGAAATATTTCAGCTATAACTACAAGTATAAAGAGTAAGACAACAAATAGCCACATACCTACCACAAAATTTAAGAAAACAACTATATATAAAAAAGTTTAATATGCAAAGTGTCCCTGTGGGAGTTTGGGAGACCAGGAGTTCTATCGCTCGCTATGATGTGCACTGACCACCAGGGGTGGTGTGGAACGAAGGAAGGTCCCAGCTGGCAGCCAGAAGGCCCCTATCGGCCCTCATCACCAGCCAGGCCTAGGGACCCTACCCATGCACGAATTTTGTACACCAGGCCTCTAGTTATATATATAATTGAAGCTACCAGTATCTCTTCTCCACTCACTTTCCACCAAAGGTAATCACTATCTTAAATTTAGTGTCTATTATCCCCCTGCATTCCTACCGGTATAATAATTACTTTTATTATACACACAGAAATTATTTTTTTGCATGTTTAAACCATATAAATAGAATTATACTGTATTTTTTAAAAACTTCTTTTGTTCTTAGTATTGTTTGTGAGATTTATTTATTCTTGTTGTTTCATGTTGCTAGCTCTGTTCTTTCCATACTGTTATGGATGCTGTTGTATGGCTAGTTCACAATTTATCTCTCCTCCTGCTAATGAATATTTGGATTGTTTCCTAGTTTTTGCTATTACAAATAATGTTACAGTGAACACATTTTACATTTCTCTTTGTGAATATTATCAGGCGTTTCCTTAGGGTGTGTACAGGGAGTGGCATTGCAAGCCACAGAGTCTGTGCATTTGGGCTTCTTCAGCCTTACTAGATACTGCCATTGCCAAATTGTTCTTCAGAGTGATCGTTTCCATTTACAATCCACCAACAGTAAATAAAAGCCCTCATTGCTCCATATTCTTGCTATATGTAACGTTGTCATACTTAATTTTCAACCTAATGGGTATGAAATCTAATTTTTTTGCAGTTTTAATTCACATCTCCACAATTGCTAATGAGCTTGAACATCTTTTCACATTATTAGCCATTTAAGATTCCTGTTCTGTAAGTCTCCTGTTTATCCTTTTTTCAGATTTTTCATTTGGATTGTTTACCCTTTTTATTTATTTTTTTTAGAGAGAGAGAAAGGGAGAGGAAGAGAGAGAGGTAAAAACATCAATGAGAGAATCCTGCACGCCCCCTACTGGAGATTGAGCTGTAACCTGGGCATGTGCCCTGACCAGGAATCAAACCTGTGACCCATTGGTTCATGAGTCAGTGCTCAATCACTGAGCCACACCAGCCAGGCTCTATACCCTTTTTAAAATATTTTAGTTATATGAACTTTTGGGGGGGGGTTAAAAATATTCTGGATATTAATTATTTAATGATACTCATTGCAAATATTTTTAATCTGTTATGGATTGATTTTCCACTTTTTTCCTTTTTTTGTGGTGTCAATTGCCATCATACATTCTTTATGCTGGTGAGTATAAGCAATTCACTGGTCCCTCAGAATGTGATCACTTTCTTATTTGGAAGCCTTTATTCAGGACGTTTGATTACGTTCTTTCTATGGTCAAGTTTTATGCTGAGAATTAGGGATCCAAAGACATAGAGATTTGTTCTTTCCCTGAAGTGATTTACAAAAAGTTGAAAGGACAGAAAATGTGCATTAGGAGATAAGGACCAACTTAAACTTTTGCACATATAAAGTGCCTAATGAGACCGGTAGGAATGCCAGAGAGATAAGTAATTGCCAATGTACAGACAGCCTGAGAAGGCTTTAAAGAGGTGGTGAAATTGAGCTTGAGACTTGAGGAAAGAATAGGGCTCACATCTGTTGCTTGAACTTCTCATTTAGCAATTAGTTACAAACTATTAAAAAGAATCACTAAAGAGCCAAAGTAGACTTCCTAGGAGAAATCCCTTTTGATCAAAAAATTCTCTCCTCTTTCCAATATTGAAAACCATGATTCTCTCTAATTGTTCATTCATCTAAAACTTATGATTACACCAAGATGTCTCAGACCCTCGTAGGGAAATCTGGTGTTTTCTTGCTGTGTCCTGGGCCTTCTACACCTACTGACCTCTAGAATTGTAGTGCTAGAAAGAACCTTGTATCACTCAGCTTATGTCGTATCAGAAACTCCCTTAGAAGGAACTTTCTTTACCTCTTTCTCTTCCTATCCCCATCTCCCATCCTAGTGCTCAGGGCACAACACATAGTTGGCACCTGTCAAGGAAAGACTTGAGTTGCCCAATCACTCAGTGTACAGTACACAGGAGGCCTTAAGAAGGTGAGGAGTTAAGCTAATGCTGGCTGTACAAGCACTTAACACAGTATCCAGCCTACTGGATATATGTTACAGTTAAATTTTTTATTTATGGTAGTTACGTTCTATAAAGTCACCATAAGCACTAAATTAGTGAGTACTGAACCACTGTTCCCAGGGGAAACACGGTTAGGTTTCTGTGAGTCCCTGGTCCCAGCATTTTCATCAACTGATCAATACATAACCTTGTGTTCTGTGTGTTTCTGTTTAAAGACAGTTTATTTCATATATGTTGTTGATTCATTAACATTGAACTCACAGCCCGCAGAACTATATAACTCATGTCTGAACAAAGCTTATAACATACATATTTTCTCTATAAGGCACATCATAGTCCTTTAGCTCTTAGCACTTTAGCACTACACTTGGAGGCCATTTTAAACAAAAAAACCACTAACAAAAGTACAGCAGTGAAAAATATGGCAAAAGGACATGTTTACAATGTGAGAGCTGAAACAAGAAGGCAGAATATTTCCTTGTTAGACCTCAGGTGAGAAAGTGCTGTTAGGCACTGATTTTTCACAGCTTGCACATGTCCATGAATGACCATGAAAGCATCACGAGTATTGATTTTGGGTTACAAGTAAATTTTAGGGAGTCGGTGAATTTGCAAATGCAGAATCCATGAAGATCAACTGCATATCACCCATGAATCTTTTCCCTAGAGAAAATATTTTGTTAGTATGTTCTTGTTACTTTCTGGTCTCTTTTTCTTTATATATTTGTAAATAATTGAGATTTTGATATAGCCTTTTACACTCTACTTGATAACATAAGCATTATTGCAAATTATATAGACTTTCTAGTGTCATTTTATTTTATTCTGTTATTCTATAGCATGCATCATTATTTGGGGGTACTTAAAAATACCCAATAAAACTTGCATTTTTTTGCTCTTCTGAATCTGAGTGTCCTTCATTTTTTAGCAGCAGCAGACGCTCTTTAGTCATCTCTTCCCCAGTTCGAACATCTACAGTCTCCAGCCCTCCTACCTCACCTACCAGTCCCTCTACACTTTCCTTGACAAGTGAGAGGGAGTCCATCTCAGCAAGTGAAGAAGAGCTAACATCGGATCCAGCTCAGGGAGAAGACAACTCTGAGATTAAAGAAGAGCCATTAAAAGAAAAGGAAATA
Source organism: Myotis yumanensis (assembly GCF_028538775.1). NCBI lineage: Eukaryota > Metazoa > Chordata > Mammalia > Chiroptera > Vespertilionidae > Myotis > Myotis yumanensis. The sequence continues at coordinate 163,821,602 of NW_027223754.1, forward strand.
GAGAAAGAAGCGGCTGAAGCAAACTCCTCTGAGGAGGAAGAGCCTCTGCCAGCCTGCAATGGCCCTACCCAGGCCCAGCCCTCTTCTCCCCAGCCCACTGAGGGTGGCGATTCCCAGGAGGAAGTTTTCTCTAGCTCCCCAGATCCATCCCCAGGCAGAGCCCTAATCCCTTCAGAGCAGCCGGCATCTCTCCCAGAAGTTGTCCTCCGAACCCGAACCTCAAGTGAAGGGTCTAAACAAGTAAAGAAGAGAGCCCCTGTCCAGAGGACCTCAGCACCCCCTAATAGGCCTCCTCCACCTAGAGGCACTCCCAGCTCCAGAACCCCCTCAGGGAACATACCCTCCAGTCCTGCAGCCTCTGAACCAGGTTCACCCACCAGCCCCAGGGCCTCCTTGGGGACTGGGCCTCCAAGTCCTAGTTCTAGGGCCACTTTCGAGATTCCTCTTGATCCACAGCCACCACAGAAGCCAGTAAGAACTCCTGAGGACAGAGAAAAGGAAAACACCGACAATCTGAACCCAGATCTTTGTACTTCCCCCACCTCGGTGACCCCTCAGGTGAGAGTGCATTTGATTAAGTCTCTATTCTCTTATAACCTCCCTGTAGATCATCTTTACTATGGCCAGGTTGTCCCACAGTTAATCAGATTTTGTCATATTATAGTCTCAAGAATACTCTTGACCACTTTTTTGTTGTTGTTCTGGGGATTGTTTCACATCTCCAGAGCAATTAATTTACTGACCTGTACTCTTAGGGTATTTGACTTCTACAAAGGGCTTATCTCTAAGAATATTATGAAAGATTTCTACTAATTTTATTTTTTGCTACAAGTTTGGGGCAAAAAGAATCTATACCTGACATCTTGAGCTTTAACTTTTTAAAAAAATATATTTTATTGATCTTTTACAGAGAGGAAGGGATAGGGATGGAGAGCTAGAATTATCAATGAGAGAGAAATATCAATCAGCTGCTTCCCGCACGCCCCCCACTGGGGATGTGTCCGCAGCCATGGCACATGCCCCTGACCGGAATCGAACCTGGGACCCCCCAGTCCGCAGGCCGACACTCTATCCACTGAGCCAAACCAGTAACAGCAAGCTTTAACTTTTGAATAGGGGGTAGGGAAGAAGGTCTCACTTCAGTTTGTCATACTTGTGACTGTGGTAAATAGACCTCAACCAAATTGGCAAAGAATCATTTCATTGATAAGAAAGACCTAGAGGGAACTCAGAGAGGAAGGAAAGCAAAAAAGATGGGCTTTTGACAGATGAGATTGTGGATGAGAAAAGAATGGTGTTAAAATAGAGACACAGCCCCTCTGGAGAACAAGCAGGTCTGTGAAGAATCTAGCAATCAAGTCATATTCTATTCAGATGGAAAGGCTATCATAGAGAGATTTGATGTATTCTATGAGATTCCTGAGGGCAGAACTAGGCCCTATGTATAAAGATTTTTTAAAGTACATTTTGAATCAATACCAGGGAAACTTTTAGCAATTAGCTCTGTTAAAAAATGGTATGGAAAAAAATTTTTTAAATACAGTGGGGCCTTGACTTACGAGTTTAATTCGTTCCATTGACGGAGCTCGTAACTCAAATTACTCGTATGTCAAATCAACAGTGAACGAGTGAGACACGTGATGCTGGGCTGATGTTGTGGCGTTCACTGTGACGTTCGCTGCGCCAACTAGCGGTGGGGTATCTGAAGCTGGCTCGTAACCGGAATTTTAGCTCGCAACTCAAAGCAAAAAATCGGCCAAGAGATGGCTCATAACTCGAAAAACTCATTAGTCGGGACACTCGTAAGTCAAGGCCCCACTATATAGGGGTGCCCGGCCAGTATGGTTCAGTTGTTTAGCGTCAGTGCATGAACCAGGAAGGAGGCCACAATTGATTCCATTAGGGTACATGCCCGGGTTGCCGCTCAGTCCCCAGTAGGAGGCGTGCAGGAGGTAGCTGATCAGTGATTCTCTCTTATCATTGATGTTTCTAGGCTTCTCTTCCTCTAATTTTTTCTCTCTGAAATCAATAAAAATATTAATATTATATATATATATACACACACACACACACACACACACACACACACATATATATATGAAATGGGACACAAGGGGCTTCTAAACAACAAAATGTGATGGGCCACCATGACAAATAGTTCTCCTTCCTTGATATTAAAAGCTAAGATATATGATCATCTGTCAGGTGCAGTGTAGGGAGGATTTGGGTGAGACATCTGACTGTATGGTACCAAAATTCATTCATTCACACATTCCACAATTACTTAGTGAGTCCTTACAATGTACAAGGCACTTTCCTAGGAAGTGGGGTATTACAGTGAACAAAGCGTAAAATTCCCTGCCTTCCTGCATCTTATGTCCTAGTGGAGGAGGGGAGAAGATGAATACAAGACAGAGTAAATAAGTAAAATTATAATTAGTGGTGATAAAAGATAGGGAGAAAAATTAAGTAGGGAATTGGGGCTGAATTGCGATTTTAAACAGAGTGGCCAGAGAAGGTGACATTGGGGCAATGAAAGAGGCCAGGGCACGAGCCATGTGGCTGTCTGGGAGTATGAGATTTCTGGTACCCCTCAGATCACACTACCCTATCCCTGCCTATGCCTAAGGAAGGTTGACCACGATACCTTGGGAGCCTCCCGCTATCTGAGAGGAGTTAACATGAACAACAGGCACCAGCGTGGTATCCAGGGTGTGAAGGTTTGGAACTTTCTTCTACGTTGTCCTCTTTGATCTGCAGGGTTTTTCAGAATCTGACAAGGCAAGTAAGATGGAAGACAAAGAAGAGAACAACAAGCTCATCTTGGCTGACTCCCCTGAGGTACTAAAATCTAAGTCATCAACATTATTATGCCCTGAGACTTGATTCACATGAGGTATTGAATGTCCTAACAGAGCAAGATATAAAACTTTCTCTTGGCTGGTTTCTGGTGTGAGGTCACTATGCTGATAGAGAGATGTGGGGCATATGGATAGTGAAGAAGCCCAGGGTAATTGTGGGATTTCGAATCAAGTATAGCTACTTCTCACATTTCTGCACAAAGAAGATTAACTCAACAATATGGAAAATCCAAAATTAATTTATATTTGACTTTCTAATATATGACTGTAGTATGGAGGCAGCAATAATGTGAGCTTTTTGGCTCTGATGAATAATAAAAGAAATTTTCATTCTTGGAGTAATCTTATTGAAAGGGAGATTATGGGGACCAAGATGCTGCTGTCTATTTTGAAGAACAGGCTAATCATACTGTTCTCCTTTGGAAAGAGGTACAAGACACAACCTCCTTTCCCCTGAGGCGACCTCCTTATATTTGAGAATTACAGTGTTATTGTTTTTTGTTTTGTTTTGTTTTGTTTGAGAATTATAGTGTTTACTCACAGCCTTTCCTGTGGGATTGCTTTGGTCATCAGCTAAGGAAACCTATTTTTCCTATGGAATTAAGCAGCTAGAGCATCTTAGATCCTAGGCCTATCAGTGTCATCAATTCTCTGAAACCTTTGTCCTACTAGATCTGTTTACTTCCCTTCCCTTGCAGATACATCATAAATCGTATTTTCTCTCAAGCAGAATTATGGACATATCACATATAAAATGGATCACATATAAAAAAGATCATTATGAGGAAATTAGTTCTTGCTTAGCATTTGAAATACCTGTGAGAGGATGATAACTTTCTGGGAGGTAGTATTACCTTTCAGGTAATTCCTGGCCAGAAATCAGAGGAGAGAGCAGAAGAAAATTTTCCTATAAGGAAAAATCAGAAAATTTCAAGTAGCTGTCATACTGATAGAAATTGGTTATACTCTAAAATGGTGAATTTTATAGTGTGTGAATTAAATTTCAATTAAAAATAAATTAATTCTTAATTGTAGAGTTCCAAGGCCTTCTCCTGGCTTAGCAGCTCCTAGACAGAGCTTTTCACACTTTGGGTTCCTACTGCAGAACCTAGAACTTTTCCCAAAGAAAACATTATAGTCCAGGGGTCCTCAAACTACGGCCCGTGGACCACATGCAAATACAAATATTGTATTTGTTCCCGTTTTGTTTTTTTACTTCAAAATAAGATAAGTGCAGTGTGCATAGGAATTTGTTCATAGTTTTTTTTTAAACTATAGTCCGGCCCTCCAACGGTCTGAGGGACAGTGAACTGGCCCCCATGTTTAAAAAGTTTGAGGACCCCTGCATACCACTTGCCTCTCCTAACTGCCATAGGTTAGGATCATCTCAGTGTGTTAACTGCAGTGTATTCTTAAGGAGAGTTAGTCTAAAAGTGGTAGGTAGTGTTCTTAAGACCTATATTTATATCCTCACAGACTCCCACATAGACATACATACTGATGCATGTCACACAAATTACAGTGTCTGATTATGGAAACAACTCTGGAGCCCAAAGACCTGGATACCTGTCTCAGCAAGTCATTTCACCCTCTGAATCTTGGTTTCTTAACCTGTGAAAGAGGATGACAGTAAAGCCTTCCCTGGTGCCGTCAGGCTGTAGTGAAACAACATTGTATGTTTACCCTTTGTATTGTCTGTGACCCTGTAGTGTAAGGCAAAGAAGACCTAAGCTGAGAGGCTGGGGAGGTTGAGCCACCTCTCACTGGCAGAACTCTTCTTTTTATAGAGCCAAGGTCTCCAGCGTCGTGCCTCTGTGGTTCCAGAAGACAGCAGCGTCGCAGCACCTGAGCTTCAAGAAGAGGTAAGGTGGACAGATACACAGAGACCAAGATGGGTGGTAAGATTGGTCACTGGGAGTGCACAGAAGTTTGACTACAGATTAGAATCTTCACCATGGCTGCTAGGGGAACCCAGCAGTGAACAATATCCTTAGAGCAAAGTCAAGCAGGTGGGAACAGGGGAACCAAGCATAAACTGGGACATTGTGGGTTTGGGGTGTCCATTCCCCAATACTTGGCCTTGAACTCTCACCATAACCCTATCTCCCAAGTACTTATTTATTTCTGAACTTATTTCAAAAAGAAAAAGAAGTTACATACAAAAAGGCAAATACATATACACACAAAATATAGCAAAGTAACTCAAATATATTAATGACAGTGACATAAAATGGAGTGATTAATTAGGCAAATAGAAAAATACATTCTATGAAATAAACTTACTAAGTATGGATCACAAAATTGGTTCCAGACTTTCTAAACATCCAAGAAGAGAAAAATCTGATCCGTGCACCCAATTCATGATGCCATTCCTTCAAACGACTCCTGCTACTAAAATGAAAAGGAAATTTCTCCTGTGAATCCTTGTAAAGAGATGATGAAGGATGCAATGACCAGTATCTGCAAAAAGTTTTGACAATAATCCCAACAACCAGCTTCACTTCCCTCAATATTACATGACATGAAATATAGTTTGATAGAAGCAAATTGAGTTTTTACCCTCCTTGAGTGGTTGGTGGGAGGACAGGTGAGCATCTAATGCAATCATGTTTACTTTCCAGGTATCTACAGTTCAAAGTGCACAACTCTGAAGAGTAACTGCCAAGACCTCCCACATATGTACATCTCCCAGAGAGATTCTTCAGCTAGAGGGTATATAAGCACAGAGACTTAAGGTCTGACATTCATTTCCAGGTTCTCAAAGTGGATGCTGGTTGTCTCTAAAGACCTAGCATTAATGGAGGCTGAGGAGCAGACTTAGGGGAAGGAGGGAGGCAGACAGGCTTGGAAGAAGAGATTGTTAGACTCAGGGAATATTTAATTCAGACTTTAGCATTATTATATAATAAGACTTTATATATTAAATAAAGTGGGGCTAACATGACTATAACAAGCAAAAGCATCTATAGATGCATACACACAACCATACATCTAGAGAACGGGAAACAAATCTTGGATTTACCACTCATTTTTTCAAGACTTGAAGCCAAAAGAACATATTTTCAGATTGTTAAATAAAGCTTTATTCTATGTATGGAGTCTTTGCTTGACACAGGGAGGTTATCCCAGTCCAGCACACTGTTCTCCGAGTTGGCAAGGTTATTGCTTCTAAACCTGGGTTCAGAAATCTTTAGTCACATCCATGACCTCCAGCTCACTTGACCTTCTGGCTTTAACTATATGATGATGCCATGGGCTACAGCAGTGGTTTTCAACCTTGGCTGCACATTAGAATCACCTGGGAATCTTTTTAAAATCCTGATTTCTGGGCCTCATCCTCTGGAAATTCTGTTTCTTTGTTACTAATGATGTGGCCCCACCCTATAACAAAGAAACAGAATTTCTGGAGGATGAGACCCAGAAGTCAGGATTTTAAAAAGATTCCCAGGTGATTCTAATGTGCAGCAAAATTGAGAACCACTGGGCTACAGGCTCCTCAATCTAGATCAGAGGTTCTCAACCTGTGGGTCGCAACCCCTTTGGCGGTCAAACGACCTTTTCACAGGGGTCGCCTAAGACCATCCTGCATATCAGATATTTACATTACGATTCATAACAGTAGCAACATTACAGTTATGAAGTAGCAACGAAAATAATTTTATGGTTGGGTCACAACATGAGGAACTATATTTAAAGGGCCAGAAGGTTGAGAACCACTGATCTAGATACTCTACTGCAGGGGTCCTCAAACTACAGCCCGCTGGCCACATGCAAATACAAATATTGTATTTGTTCCCGTTTTGTTTTTTTACTTCAAAATAAGATATGTGCAGTGTGCAAAGGAATTTGTTCATAGTGGGTTTTTTTAAACTATAGTCCGGCCCTCCAACGGTCTGATGGACAGTGAACTGGCCCCCTGTTTTTAAAGTTTGAGGACCCCTGCTCTATTGCATGCACCTACCCCCCACCCTTGGTTAATAAGCAAATATCCTTGGAATGGGGTTACATTTTAGAGTTCTATCTAGTGTTAATAGTCTGGTACTTGGTGGTGAAGTAAGGACCTGAGCAGGATGGAAGAAGAAACGGAATTCCAAGGAAAAGGGTACAAAGTATAATAATATAATGGAAATGGTATGGAATTGGGAATCAAAAGTCCTGGTTCAGCTGTATCACTTGCTTCTGCGATACATTAAAAGCTAACTTAGAAGTCTTTCCCACCCTGGTAAACACGCACACATGTAAATACTCATCCATCCATCTGTTTTTGTTTCTAAGGGTGATGGACAATATCACCTTTCGTTCAATTACTCAGCAAGCATTTATTGAGTACCTGCTCAGTGCCAAACACTGTACTAGGTACTAGAAAAATAATGAGTAGAACAAGTAAGAATTTTATAGAGACAGAATATTGAGCAGGGAGAAGAATGGGCAGGATTTAATGTTAGAAGATGACACATGATAAAGACTCAAGTTTTAAGGAATTACTCTAGGTTAGGCTTGAGAGACTAGAATTTCATGGTGCCATTCCCTGAAATAGTGACTATAGGAGGAAGTGCAGTGTATGTGGGTTCTATGTTTGCAAGCAACAGACACAATTAAGCAATAAAGGATATGTAAAAGGATATTAGGCAGCTCATAGAACTGAAAAAACAAACAAGCTGCAGAAGGCAGGAACCAGCCCACAGATATCTGTAGCAGGAATGTGTGGATTGTCCCTCTAGGCCAGTGGTTCTCAACCTTCTGGCCCTTTAAATACAGTTCCTCATGTTGTGACCCAACCATAAAATTATTTTCGTTGCTACTTCATAACTGTAATGTTGCTACTGATATGAATCGTACTGTAAATATCTGATATGCAGGATGGTCTTAGGCAACCCCTGTGAAAGGGTCATTCCACCGCCAAAGGGGTCACGACCCACAGGTTGAGAACCGCTGCTCTAGGCAGTTGTCATTGGAGGACAGCTTCAGCCACCTTCTGCCACTGTGTCCTTTCCAGATCCAGATTCCCTGGAGAAAGACCCTGACGGGCCCAGTTTGGGGGGAGGCATGTTCGTGTCTACAATGACAGGAAGAAGACCAGTGGTGGGGATGGTAGTAAGGAGGATGGATTACAAAGAAGTACAAGGAGCCTGGCCAGTTGTGCTCAATGGTTGAGCATTGACCTATGAACCAGGAGGTCACAGTTTGATTCCTGGTCAGGGTATATACCCAGATTGTGGGCTCCATCCCAAGTGGAGGGTGTGCAGGAGGCAGCCAATCAATAATTCTCATCATTGATGTTTCTGTCTCTCTCTCCCTCTCCCTTCGTCTCTCTGAAATCAATGAAAACATATTTATAACCAAAAAAAGTACAAGGAAACTTCTGGGGTGATAAAAATGTTCTTAATTTTTATTGTGGTCATAGTTTGTTACATGTATACATGTGTCAAAACTGATCAAATTGTATGCTTTATGTGCAGATTTTTGGGAATCTCATACAAATATTTGAGAACTTGCAGGACTTTCCAGTAGATATTTCCATTAGGGAACTGGAAATACATGTTTATATTTATTTTTTTTAAATATATACTTATGGATTTTAGAGAGACGGGGAGAGGGATAGATAGAAACATCAATGAGAGAGACACATTGATCAGCTGCCTCCTGCATACCCCCCACCGGGAATCAAGCCCAAAACCCGGGCATGTGCCCTGACTGGGAATCGAACCAGGAACCTCTTGGTTCATGGGTTGATGCTCAACCACTGAGCCACACCAGCCAGGCTACATATTTGTATTTAGAAGTCATTTTTCTAAGATTGAATCCTGCTATTCTTTTATTTAAAAACCTTCAGAGAATCTCTTCTGTTGTAATGGAGAGAAGGTTGCATGCCCCCCTCTAAAAGGCCTACTGCCTGTATTTTAATACCTCTCCTAGAAGGCACCCCAGTCCTTTAGCACTCAGAATCACTGCTGGGAGTGATACTCCAGGGGTATTATTAGAAGGATGGGGAAACTGCTGGGAATACAGGCCCCTAGCTGTTCAGGGCGTTCTTTGAGCTGCTTGGAATGCCCCACCCATTCACCTGGCAAAACCCAGTTCAGGCCTTTTCTCTGCAGGGCTTTCATTGACCCTCTTCCCCTAGGAAATTGATTCTCTTTGTGAAATGAACGCTTTGTTTGTATATCGCACTACTGGAGGGTCCAGAAAGGCAGGAGAAAGGGCCAGTAGGTTGGGCATGAGTGATAATTTTGCTTATCTAGGATAGCTATTCCCAGGTAAGAACCAAACTGTCTATTGAGATATACAAAATGGTAAAGTTGTCCAGGGGGGAAAGGTCAGGACTCAGAAGACTCATCTTGGCAGCAACATAAAGGGCTGAAATCCAGTAAAATTGGGCAGAGATGAATATCTTATCCCCTGTCCTGAGGCCCTTGGAGGTCTGTTGACAAAAGGATGGCTGCTCTAGTTTCTGAGGCTCAGCATTTAGTCCTCGGGGAACACTGGCAGGTCACCACACGAGGCTTCGTTCATCATCTGTATGCATCTCTGTGTAGAATTAATTGCAAGAACATCACCCAGTCCCTGCTTTCTATCAATTTGAAGGACAATATTGACAGACTAGGTAATATGTCCAGAGTACACTAGAAATATCCAGGTCATCTAGGGTATAGCAAAGAGCAGAGTATACACACCGCTAAATTGGTGCTGAGTGTGTACATACCGGGTCCTCTTTCTACATGTTTACGCTTTTAAAATGAATGGTATGTGCCTACAGGGATCAAATCACATATCAGCAAAACTTTTAAGGTTACATTTTACAGAGAAAAAAGATGCTTGTGAGAGACTATTAACCTTTAAATTATGAAAGTAACAGTGCAGATCAGTAGTCAGTCAGTTCGGCTGGATGGCCTCTGAGAGTCTGTGGTTCTAACAATTTTCAATACATAATGGAATATATGCTGGCTATGTAGGTTGGCAAATTTTTAAAATGACAACAGAGAACACAATAGCCGTCCAGTGTGACTGAATCAAAATTATACCTATTTTTGTCAGATCGGCAAAAAATATTTTTATGTGCCCTAGAATTTTAGTAATTAGTTTGTGTGCCATGAGATGTAGTAACGCATTCCATCCTCACAGTAACTATGAGACAAGGATTGCCCCCACAACAGAAATGAAACAAGTAATTTACCCAAGATCTCGCGGCAGAGCAGATTTCAGAGCCTGTGTGTACACCAGCCCATCCTTAGTCACTGAGCTCATCGTTAATTGGGCAACTTTCCTGCCACAAAGAGGTGAGTCAAGAGGTGGCTGCAGTATGGCATTGATTAAATCCTGCCGTGTGCGGACCATGTCTGCGAAATGAAACGGCTTCTCGGGCACGGCCAGCTTCCGCCCCCCTTCCAGGGGCAGGGAACAGGCTTTAGAGATGTTAAGTTATTTGCCCAAAGTCAACAACCAACAGCGGCCGAGCGGAGACGGTGTGAGTCCAAAGGCCATGCCGCTCCCCAACCCCAGACGGATGTCCACAAGGAAGACCCGTCCGTCCGGGCGGCGTCCCTCTCCCCCGCCTCCCCGCCGCCCGCACGCGGGAAGCTACCTTGCGCTCCGCTTCTGCACAGACCTATTTGCCTACGTGATAAGGAAACGCAAGTCACTGTGATTCCCCACATTCACTGAAAACTCAAATAAGGCCGGTCGGGAGGAAAACGAGCGGGTCCCAGTGAGCCCGGGTTCCGCTCCCACGGCCCCCGCCCCCAGCCTCGGGCGAGGGAGGAAGCGCTCCGGATGGACGGCACCGCGACCGGCGGAGAAGGAAAGGCAGCCTTTCCTCCCGGGGCGCAGCGCCGGGCGGGCCGAGCGAACCTGCAGAGGGCGGCTTCTCTCCTCTTTTCCTGTCCCACCCCTTCGCCGACCCCCCACCCCCACCCGCACCCCCACCCGCCGGCCTCCCCAGCCGGCTCCGCGCGCCTCCCCCGGCCCGGCCGCCGCGTCCCCCGGCGGGGCTGCGGTCCCGCCCCCTCGAGCAGAAGGACGCGCGGAGCGGCGCCCGCCCTGCCCCGCAGCCCGCCCGACTGGTAAGGTGAGCACGCGGGAAGGGGGCCGGGGAGGGCGGGGAGCCGGCCGGCCCGTCGCCCACACTCAGCCCCGGCAGGAACTGAAACCGAGAGCGGCCCGAGCTCGGCTCTCGGCGGAGGCGCCCTCGGAGCGCAGCGAGCACGCGGGTGCGGGTAACGCGGGGGGACGGGGCCGGGGCCCGGGGCCCGGGGCCCGGGGGCGGGGCCGCTCGGCGAGGCGAAACCAGGCGCCGCGGGCGGGTCGCGGTCCCCCGGCGTCCGAGGCTGGGGCTCGGCCCTCGTGGCCGGCCAGCGGAGCTCGGTAGACTGTGCGCGGACGGCGCCGGTGGGCGGTGCAGGGAGGACTGCGGGGAGCGGGCCAAGCCCGGTGGACCGGTTGTTTCAGGCCAAGAGGCGACCCTCACCTCCCCGTTCCTTTGCCTGGCTCACCCTCCACCACCGCCCCCAGGACACCCCCGAGCCAGGTGCAGGTGCTGCGCACCCCCAACCCCGACACCGGGAGGGTGGCTCCGCCCAAATTCCCGGGGTGAGAGAACTGGGTACCTGCTGCCGAGACTGGCGAAGCCGGTGCCGCGGCTCATGGGCATACCTGTGCCCAACTTTCTCGGCCTGGAGAAATCTTCCGGGTAAATGTGACCCCGGGAAAGATGATGCACCCCCAATACAGGTGGTCTCGCGGATCTGCTCTTGATAACTGCAGCCCGAGGAGATACCAGGGAAACCAAACAAGGGTTTAGGACCAGCTCCACAGGGAAGCGGGGACTTGGAAGGGGCCAGGAGAATCTGGCACCAACGGCTTTTCTGCATTTCCAGTTGTCTCCAGCCCCCCACCTCATTCCTGTCTTTCCCCCTCTTCCTACAGATCTGCTCCTTCCTTGAGGTGGCCACCACGTGCAGCAATGACTAGCCTCCCAGTCACACCTTCTCCAGGTCCTCAAGGTGCCCATCCGCTTGCGGCAATGACTAGCCTCCCAACCACGCCTTCTCCAGGAGGTAGGTGAAGGCCTTTTCCCGTTGGAACGGTAGACACTTTCTCGACATCCTCACCCCAGCCCATCTTTGAATGCCCTGAGGCCTCAGGCCAGAGGAGAGGACCTCTGGCTGCCTCAGCCCTGAAAGCTCCTGGGAGAAAGCAGAAGGCAACTAGGGTGCACTTTAGTGCCATTTGCATCTAAGTCTCCTGGGCTGGGCCAGTTCCTGGCACTACCACTTAAAGCTCTGTGACACTGAGCGAGTTCTCTAACCTCTAAGCTCCAGTTTCCTTATTTGTAAAATGGGGGAAATAATACCTATCTTTTGGGGTTATTTGTGAGGGTTCAATAAGACAACCTATATAAAACACCTAGTGCAGTGTCTCCGATCTAATAAGCTCTCAATAACATTGATGGTGATGATGATGATAATGATTATTATTACGTGTTTATTAGAAACCCACCTTTTCCTGGAAAGGAATTCTGCATCTTTCTAATTCCACTCCTCTGGTGACACACTCCAGTATCAAAAACCCATTGTTCCTGGAGTTATGCTCTCATCACTTGGAGAATGGATTCCCACCAAGCTGAGCTGCTTGTGGGATAATATACTCATTGATTACTTTCATTATGTGCTAGTTAGGTTAAGGGAGGAGTAGAGACTTGGTTGGCCCAAACACCTTTGTTTTCATATACACAGTTTCATTTATCGATAGGACAGGCATTCTCTGTTTTACTGATGTGGAAACGGGTGCATGAGAACCCCAAGGAAAGCTAAAACTATGTCCTCAGTGGTGGGTGATGCACACAATTCAGACTGTTAGTTGTCTGGTGGGAGAAATGGGTAGAAGTTTAGATTGGTTAGCAAAGTCTTCGTGAGTGGGGAAGGGGCGGAGCCCTTACCCTTGAAGAATGGATATGGCAGAGTGGGGTATAGACAGTATTCCGATGGAGGTAGTACCATGTGTGGAACTGTATTTCCCTGAAGGGTGTTCTGAAAGAGAGAAAGAGAGGGCAGAGGACCTCCATAGGGAATCGACGTGATGCTTCGGCAGCTAGCTGAGCAATTAGCACTTGGGTAAAAGGGGAGGTATTTACATTCCTTTTCTCTTTTTTTTTAAATTTGCGATAAATTACACATAATATGTGTTACCATTTTTTGGTGGACAGTGTAGTAATATTATTAACATTCACAGTGCTGTGCAACCATCCCTACCATCCATCTCCAGAACTTTTCCATATTCCTAAACTCTGTATTCATTAAACAGTAGCTCCCCATTCCCTCTCCCCCCAGCCCTTGGTAACCACCACCATTATACTTCCTATCTGTATAAATTTGACTAAGTACCTTATATAAGTGGAATCATATAACATTTGTCCTTCTGTGTCTGATTTATTTTGCTTAGCATAACATATCCAGGTTTCATCCATGTTGTAGCATGTGTCAGAATTTCTTTCCTTTTTTAAAGGCTGAATTATATTATTTATATCATTTTGTTTATCCATTCATCTACTGATAGATACTTCTGTTGTTTCTATCTTTTGGCTATTGTGAATAACGGTGCTATGAATATGGGCGTACAGATATCTCTCTGAGTCCCTGCTTTCAATTTTTTGGGGTATATATACCCAAAAGTGGAATTGTTGAATCATGTAGTAATTCTGTGTTTAATTTTTTTGAAGAACTGCCATAGTCTTTTTCTTTTTTAAAATATATTTTTATTGATTTCAGAGAGGAAGGAAGAGGGAGAGAGAAACATCAATGATTAGAAAAATCATTGATCTGCTGCCTCCTGCATGCCCCACACTGGGGATCAAGCCCACAACCTGGGCATGTGCCCTGGCCCGGAATCAAACCATGACCTCCTGGTTCATGGTCAATGCTTAACCACTGAGCCACGCTGGCCAGGCTGCCAAACTGTTCTTCACAGTGGCTGCACCATTTTACATTCCCACCAGCAGTGCCCAAGAGTTCCAATTGCTCTACATTCTCATTACTTTATCTTTTTATATAGTAGCTATTTTAATGGGTGCGGAGTGGTATCTCATTGTGGCTCTGATTACATTTCCCTGTGATTAGTGATGTTGAGCTGTATATCTTCTTTGGAGAAATGTCTAGTCAAGCCCCTTGCCCGTTTTTTAATTGGCTTGTTTTGTTGTTCTTGTTGAGTTGTATATTTACATTCCTGACCCAACTGGTGACATCAACTAGTGATGTGGTATTTTAGGACGTATTATGCAGTCCCCTACCCACTGGGTCCAAGCAAAGATCAAGTTCAGAGACAGTACGGGAGAAATCACAAACAGTGAGATCATTGCGGGTCTTGTATGTCTCTTCCCCATCTCCCACCTCCGTCCCTCCCATCCTTTCCCCTGGTCCGTCTATAAAGATCTCCTGAAGGAACTCTTGGAGTGCTGAAAGTGAGGGCCACAGCCCTAGCTGGTTTGGCTCAGTGGGTAGAGCGTCAGCCTGCGGAGTGAAGGGTCCGGGTTCGATTCCAGTCAAGGGCACATGCCTGGGTTGTGAGTTTAATCCCCAGTAGGAAGCAGCCAATCAATGATTCTCTCTCATCATTGATGTTTCTATCCCTCCCTCTCTCCCTTCCTCTCTGAAATCAGTAAAAATATATTTTTTAAAAAAAGAATTAAGTGAGGGCCACATTATTACTTTCATGGGCTCTTGGCACTTTTGCCTTTGTGGGCTCATTCCTCCATTTAAAAAGATATATATAGCGGGTTTGGCTCAGTGGATATGGCCTGAGGACTGAAGGGTCCCAAATTTTTTTTAAAATATATTTTATTGATTTTTCTACAGAGAGGAAGGGAGAGGGACAGAGAGCTAGAAATATTGATGAGAGAGAAACATCGATCAGCCGCCTCCTGCACACTCCCCACTGGGGATGTGCCCGCAACCAAGGCACATGCCCTTGACCGGAATCGAACCTGGGACCCTTCAGTCTGCAGGCCGACGCTCCATCCACTGAGCCAAACTGGTTAGGGCAGGGTCCCAGATTTGATTCCAGTCAGGGGCACGTGCCTGGGTTGCAGACTCGATCCCCAGTAGGGGGTGTGCAGGAGGCAGCTAGTTGATGATCCTCTCTCATAATTGATGTTTCTATCTCTCTCTCCCTCTCCCTTCCTCTCTGAAATCAATAAAAATATATTTTAAAAAAGAAGAAGAAGAAGGTTATCATCTTAAAAAAAAAAAAGATGTATATTATTAGAGTGTTGGTCCCTGGACTGAAGGGTCCTGAGTTAGATTCCAGTCAAGTTGCATGCTCGATCCCTGGCCCTGGTCAGGGCCTGTGCAGGAGGCAACCAATCAATGCCTTTCTCTCACAGAGATGTTTCTCTCTCTCTGTCTCTCCCCCTCCCTTCCACTCTCTCTAAAAATCAATGGAAAAATAGCCTTGGGTGAGGACTATCAAATAAACAAAAAAGATATATATTAAAAATTATATTTTACAACTGTGCTGGTGTAAGGAAAAATAAAATAATATTAAAGTTGTACGTATAATTAATAATTAATTGATAATAACAATACTACAATTTCCTTGACCTACATGTTCAGTTTTTTTCCTGTAATTTTAAAAGAAATTAAAACCATTACTATTAAAGTCATTCAAAACCATTTTCATGGGCCCCTAGAAGTACCATGAAGCCTAGGCACAGTGCCTGCTGTGCCTAGTGCATAAGTCACCCTGTTGGAAGTAGGATGGCGTAGAACCCGCCATTGGGGGCTCTGCCCACCCACAAGTAAAGCCCAGCCCTTTCCACCTAATCACTCTAGCTACTGCCTAGGTTTTCCTCACTCTGGATTGGACACTCGGTATTTTTCATCTCACTTATTTTTTACCACAACCCTATGAGCAGGTTTTAGTCTCATTTTACAGAAGCAAAAACTGAGGTTCAGGGAAGTTAAGAAATTTTCAGAGGTTAAGAAATTCTCCCAAGGTCATGTGGCTAATAATGGCAGAAGCGGGATTTTGTGCCACGTCTGGTTTACTCCAGAGCCTGTGTTCTTTCCGTCATGGTATACTGCTCTTAAAGTGCCACTCCACCCCACTGGCCGGCCACATGAAAGAGAAAGAAGCAGAATTCCAGGGCGGGTTCCCGTGGGAAGGAGGATTGCGGGAGCCACCCTGTGTTGGGCCAGCTCTAGAGCAAATAAGTAGGTTGGCAGACTCAGGTGGCAAAGGATCTGATGCCTTAGTGATAAGAGATTTAGGGGAACAAGGGACACAAAGAAACCAACCTGTATCTGGGTTAACAAAAACAGGAGAGGAGGGTGAATGAGCAAAATAGATCTTGAAGTTCATTTGCTATTGGTTAGGATTTGGGTGGAACCTTTGTGTGGACCTGAGCCCCAGACCTCCCACCTGAAAGAAAAGCCAGCGGCCCTAGAGTACTTCCAAGCCTGAGAAGGGAAGGCAGAGAGGAACATTATTATTCCTTTGTTGGACAAGAGACAGAAGAGAAATGGGGTAGCAACAGGAGACAATGGGGGGGGGGGGAGCTGTAAGCCATCCCCCCTTTTATCCCAGACTTTCTGAACTTTGTTAACCTTCGTTGTTGTTTTCATTAAAAAGCTATTTCATGCCCCTCAAAATAGCCTCCTTGACCTTTTCTCTATATATGTATGTGTGTTTATGATTTTATTTTAATTTACAGTTTTTACAAACATGTAATCATATTACATGCTGCCCCAGCAATTTGCTTTTTTCATCTAACCACATGTCCTGTCCCGTGGTATATGCAGATCTACCACATTCTTCTTAACTACTGTATAGTGTTTCCAGAATGAATGACCTGTAATTTATTTAATCATTCTTCTGCCTAGGGGCATTCAGATATGTGTCACTCTTGCAAACAGTGCAACAGTGAACACCCTTTCCATCTGCAGTAAAACTCAGAGAACAAACTCAGTTTCACTGGAGGCAGCACAGGATGTTTCCGGATCTTGGAGGGTAGGTAGTTTGTGGTAGAAGGCACCTTGGACGGATTCGAAACCCAGCTCAGCCAGCTGCCGAGTGACCCTGTGCTTGCGGAGCTGCTTCAGTTTCTTGGCTTGCACAGAATGATAACAACCCTGTTTACATCATGTTCTTGGGGTGGAGATAGAATACTGTGTGTTTTGTAAACTGTGAATCATAAATACAGATGATAATTCTGATACTTGAAGCCTGAAAGGCTCTAGCTCATCAGTTCTCGGGACATTTTTGACCTTTAGTCTGAGATAAGCACTTTTGTGTGATTTCAAAATTTTAATTTTTTTTTTTAAATATATTTTATTGATTTTTTTTTACAGAGAGGAAGGGAGAGAGATAGAGAGTTAGAAACATCGATGAGAGAGAAACATCGACCAGCTGCCTCCTGCACATCTCCCACTGGGGATGTGCCCGCAACCCAGGTACATGCCCTTGACCGGAATCGAACCTGGGACCTTTCAGTCCGCAGGCCGACGCTCTATCCACTGAGCCAAACCGGTTTTGGCTCAAAATTTTAATTTTTGAAAAATAAACATTTTAGCCCTAACCGGTTTGGCTCAGTGGCTAGAGCGTTATCCCGTGGACTGAAGGGTCCCGGGTTCGATTTTGGTCAAGGGCATGTACCTTGGTTGCAGGCTCGATCCCCAGTAGGGGTTGGACAGGAGGCAGCTGAACGATGTTTCTTTCCCATCGATGTTTCTATCTCTCTATCCCTCTCTTTTCCTCTCTGTAAAAATCAATAAAATATTTTTAAATAAAAAATAAACATTTTATTTTGGAATAACTTTAGATTTATAGAACAGTTGCAAACATAGTACAGAGAATTCCCATATACCCTTCAGCCAGTTTCCCCTTAATGCATCTTACATGGCCATGGTACATTTGTGGCAGAAACAAGAAATTAACGTTGGTACAATATTACTAACTCAACTACAGACTTCACTGAGATTTCACCAGTTCGAAAATGGGATTTTGAAGTAAATTCTGATAGAACACTTTCAATTTCTAACAATTCCAGTTAAGGCTGAGACAGATCCTGAGGGCCAGCTAGTTCAACCACCCACTCGGCTAGAATCTCGCCAGCACCCGAAGCATCGGCCCTGCTGGGCTCTTCCTCTGTGGGGTGGCATCAGACTCCCATTCGTTTCTGCCACTTGTACAGGCCATCCGTTGGCATATTTGAGGACAGCATTCAAGTTCTGGGCTCCCCCTAAGTGTTCTCTCTGGGCTTTCTGTTGCAAGCTTTCCTTATCTGGAGTGGTTCCCAGACCATTCACAATGTTGGCTGCTCACCTCAAAATTGTGACACCCAGACGCAACTCAGCAGTCTAGGTGTGGCGCAAAGGAAGGCTTCACTGCTGTGTCCATTGTTAGAGACCATATTAATGGTGCCTAATCTAACAGCAAGTTGAACATTTTTTATGAGTAATTATCATCGTAAGAAATTTGGAAGAGAAGGGGAAGCATGTAGTAGAAGAAAATAAAAACGATCCCAAATTCTGTAACTTACCTGTCACTCTTGCTGTTATTTGGGGGTATATCCTTCCTGTGTCAGCTGCTTTCTAATGACCCTACTATAAGCCTTTTGTATATGCTGCCACTAAGCCATGGCTTCCCCATTCTTCCCCAGTCCCCATGTTACTTGTGAGTTCATTGGTTTCCTGGACCTCAGAGCAGGGAATCTGTTAAATTCTCATCTTGGTCAGTTTGGCCCATTTCTTCAGTCATTTGAAATCTCTCTGTTTATCAGCTTACTGGTCGCCGCTCTAGCTTTGAGTGTTTCACAATTTTGTCCCTCCTTCCCTGGGCCTGCAGGGGCTATGTTTACCCAAAGGGCACTAAGCCCATGGGGAAGGTACCAATAAAGTGGGACACAAAACAAAAGATCTTGCAAAGAATTTCATACTCAATATCTTTTTAAAAACAAACAAAAAAGCCAGAGTCACTATCATAAGGGACACATTATATTATTGGACTTTCTTCTGTCATGTGAGTTAATTTTTTTAATTGCTTAAAGGCCTTAATTTAGCCCTATCCCTGGTTTGATATAATAATACCAATTCAAAAAGAACTCAAGTCAAATTATAGTGGAAGAACTTTTGTTTAGACTGGCATCACTCACTCCTTTCCTTGATAGTCAGTTACCACCCCACTTAGTCCTTACAACTAGGCTGTATTACTCCACAAGGATAGTATAAATAGTTTTATCCTATGTTCTGTGAGGAGCCTGGTTGCCTCCTGCACGATCAGTGGTTCTCAACCT
The DNA here is from genome assembly GCF_028538775.1 of Myotis yumanensis. NCBI lineage: Eukaryota > Metazoa > Chordata > Mammalia > Chiroptera > Vespertilionidae > Myotis > Myotis yumanensis. Next base: position 163,840,745 of record NW_027223754.1, read on the forward strand.
TGGCTGCACATTAGAATCACCTGGGAATCTTTTTAAAATCTTGATTTCTGGGCCTCATTCCGGATTTTAAAAAGATTCCCAGGTGATTCTAATGTGCAGCCAAGGTTGAGAACCACTGCTCTCTAGCTACTCACGCGGCACCTTCAACCCCCTCCTCTCCTCACTCAATTAATGACCTTGTATTCAGTTTCCTTGAACAAATTAAAGTTCTCAGAAGAGAACTGCCAAAGGCTCCTATCCCCGCCCCCCCCCATCTGCCTATTACCTGCCTCTGTTCCTGTGTACATATTAATAATGAGTGGTCCCCGAGCTGTCTGTAGCCAACCCCTCTATTTATATACTAGATCCCAAACCCTTCAAGCCATGGTTCCAGCCACTCTCCTCTCTCATGCATCATCAGTTGTTCCCTCACACCTGACTCATTCCTGTACGTACATAAACATACTGTCATTTCTCTCATCCTTAAAAAAGGCAAAAGCAAACAAAAAGCTTGAATTCCCTCCTCACTCTAGCTATAGCCCATTTCTCTGCTCACCTGTACAGGAAAAAAAAAAAGTTTATTTATATTATGCCTTTGATTCCTGTCATTCCATTTATTTTCCTTTTTAATTCTCACCAGAGGATATTTTCCCAATGAATTTTAGAGAGAGGGAAAGACAGAGAGAAACATCAGTGTGAGAGAAACACATCGATTGGTTGCCTCCTGCACGATCCCTGACCAGGGCCCGGGTCTGGGAGGAACCTGTAACAGAGGTACAGTGCCCTTGACCTGAATCAAACCCGGGACCCTATCCATTGAGCCAAATCAGCCAGGGCAACATTCCATTTTTTTTAAACTTTCTGTAAACCAGGGGTTTATACTCAGCACTTCACCAAAGCTTCTCTTTAAAAAAATTTTTTTTATTTATTGATTTGAGGGAGAGAGGAAGAGAGAGAAAGAGAGAGAGAAAAACATCAGTTTGTTCTTTCACTTACTTATGCATTCATCGCTTGATTCTTCTATGTGCCCTGATCAGGGATTGAACCCACAGCTATGGCATATTGGGACAACGCTCTAACCAACTGAGCTACCCGGCTAGGGCTGCCAAAGCTGCTTCTGTCAAAGTCATTCATGACTTTATGCTTGGCAAAACCCAGGAGTCCTTGATCCCCTTTACCTGTACTTGCTCCCTGGGTGCTCACCCACTCTCATGATCTTAAATATGCTGACTTTTAAATCTCCAGTGCACACCTCTTCCCAAAATTCCAGCTTTGACATCTGCACTTGGATATCTGATAAGCAGTCTGTCCAAATCTGGATTTACCCTTCCAAATCAGTTCCTCCTACAGGCTTCCCATCTCGGGTCGCATCATGCCTTCCCTCCCTCCAGTCACTCAGGCCCAAACCTTGATGTCATCCTTGACTTCACCCCACATGCTGTCAGTCTTAACTTCAGAACACATCCAGAATCCCACCACTTTCTCTGAGAGCTGCTGCTAGACCCAGTCAGTGTTTTCGTGCAAACTAGAAGAAGGCTCCGCCTTTGGGTGGGTGCAGCTGTGCCCTTGTGCCAGGTCGAACCTCTTTCTACTTCTGTCCCCACCTTCTCACAGGATCCTTTACAATCAATTTCTGTTCAGTTACCTGCTGCTGCATAACAAACCACCTCAACACTTGGTGGCTTAAGACAATAGCAATTTATTGTTTCTTAGAATTCTGTGAGTTGGCCAAGCACTCCTTTGCTGCTTTCACCTGTGCTCACACTGATGGAGCCGCAGTCCCCTGCATGGTCCGCTGGGCCAGAAGGTGCAAGACGACCTCCCTCACACCGAGCAGTGGGTGCGGGGTGCCTCAGTTCACTCAGTGTGGTCTCTCACCCTTCAGTGGGCTGGATCCAGCTTCCTCACGACATAGCGGGCTCAGTTTTCCAAAGGGATGGTGTTCGGGATTTCAGGCCCTGAATCAGCACCTGCATTTTCACCTGGTCCCTGGGAGGCTCTCGTGCACAGCAGAGTTTGAGAAGCACTGTTGTAAAATAGAAATCCGGCCAGTTTCTCCTCAAAAACCTCTAAAGCAGCAGTTCTCAACCTGTGGGTCTCGACCCCTTCGGCGGCCGAACGACCCTTTCACAGGGGTCGCCTAAGACCATCCTGCATATCAGATATTTACATGACGATTCATCACAGTAGCAACATTACAGTTATGAAGTAGCAACGAGAATAATTTCATGGTTGGGTCACAACATGCGGAACTGTATTTAAAGGGCCAGAAGGTTGAGAACCACTGCTCTAAAGGCTCCCATCTCACTCATACAGCCCTCTCGCCTGCTCTCCTGCTCACCTCCTTGCGCCCTCCAGGTGACCGCTGTGCTGCACCTCTAACATGCCGAGTATGCCGTGGCCCACGTGCATTTCAGTATTACGAGTAGCCCTAACCAACTCTGCCTGATGTTCCTCTCCCAGGTCTCTGCATGGCTGCCTCCTCACCTCGAGGTCCTTACTCAAGTCACCTCATCAGGGAGATATTCCCTGTCCACCCCCTCCACATCCGAACTCCCTGTCCCCCTTCCTGCTTGTTTTTTCTGCAGCTAATGCAATCTACTTTTTCTCTTATTTATTTTGTTTATTGTCCTTCCCCCACCCCCCAGAATGTAAATTTTATTTTTTTAAGAAAATCTTTATTGTGGTAAAATTATACATAAAATTTGCAATTTTTAAATTTTTTTTATTTGAGGATATGTTTTTATTGATTTTAGAGAGAGAAGATGGGAGAGAGAGAAACATTGATGTAAGAGAAAAACATCGATTAGTTGCCTCCCCTTACATGACCCGACAGGGATCAAACCTGCAACTTTTTGGTGTGTGGGACAAGACTCCAATTAACTGAGCCACCTGGCCAGGGCTAAAACTGAAAATTTTTAAGCCTACAGCTCTGTGGCATTAAGTCATTCACATTGTTACACAACATCGCCACCATCCATCTCCCAAAATTTTCATCCCAAACTGAAACTCTACATATTAAGCAGTAATTCTCCATTCTCCCCTCCTCCCACCTCTTGATAATCACTATTCTACTTTCTGTCCCTGTGAATTTGACTATTCCACGTACCTCATATAAGTGGAGTCATACGATACTTATCCTTTTGTGAAGGGCTTATTGCATTTAGCATGTCCTCCAGGTTCATCCATTTTGTATTATATGTCAGAATCTCCTTCCTTTTGAAGACTGAATAGTATTCCATTGTATATGTATATGGCAATTTGTTTATCGGTTCATGGACATTTAGTTATTTCGCTTTTAAGCTATATGAATAGTGCTGCTATGAACACGGGTGTGTGAATGTCTCTGAGTTCATGCTTTCATTTCTTTCCGCTTTATAACCAGAAGTGGAATTGCTGGGTCACATAGTAATTGTGTTTAAATTTTTAAGGAACTGTGAAGACATGGGCTGTTGTTTGTTGTGTTTACTGGCCTATGGCCAGAGCCTGGAACAGAGACGGGCACAGTACACAGTCAATAAATACTTACTGAATTAACTTTTAATTTCTCTATGGACCTGGACTCTCACTCTAAGAAGGCTGTGCGGCCTGTCTGAGCCACCTGCTCATCGTGGTCCCACACTAGCTCCTAATGCGTGCTGTTTCAGGACCCAGGCCCCCAGAGCAGGCCCTGACAACTTGTTCTAGAATTTTGCTGGGGAACTATGTCAAAATCACCAGCTGTTTACAGAATCCACCTTCTTTTCTGTGGCTTCTCAGGCTCCTGGCCCCTTTTTCTCAGACGCTCCTACATTACCAATAGTGGCCCCTCACATGTTCTTTCAGTGCCTGTGACTGTCATTTACTTGGATCCCTTTTAGATTAGTCTGGTGCTTTCTGGGTTGCATCTCTTCTCTTAGCTCACTTCCCCACCTCACCAAGTTCCTGCTGCTGCTGTTGTGCAAAAATCATTCTCTTTGATAGGAAACAGAGGCAAAAAAAAAAAGGCTGGATGAATCTTGCTTTCTCTGTTGCCTCCAAACTGACATCTTCAGGCCCAAACAGCACCCTTGGCCCTTTCCCTGTTCTTGCTCCAAATATAACACTTTTTGAATTTGTTTGCCAACTTGAGCTATATAGAGTTTTCTGACACAATTCTTCTAAGTCTCTAATATAGGCATTTCTGCTATAAAACTTGATGTGCATTTTTTTTAAAGACCCACATTCTGAAATTACACTACTAAAAATGGGCTTACAGGAAAAACAGGATTAGGACCGACCACTCAACGCTTAGGAAACTCTGTAACAAAAACCCTAAAAATACGACAACAATCTCAATTAAAATATTGACAGTGAAATCTCCACCAGCATTTCCACCTCGAATCCCTGCCAGTCCTTTGCCCCCTGTGCCCTGGAGAGTGTGCTTCCTCCGTTTAGAAGCAGACTTCAGAGACCCCCCTCACCTCCAACAGAGTGAAATTGTTCATCAGAACTGAAAACCTGATGCAGGGCCTGCCTTCTTCATTAACCCTTGGTTTCCACATACAGGCACATTTATTTGTAAGTCCTTCATTTGTACTTACTGCTTCACCAGATGGCTTAAAAGTAGAAACCAACTGATTACTGCACCCAGCGAAGACATATCTATTGAATTTTATGTTTCTTAAAGTCTTGATATTGCTGAAATGGTCTTTATAGACGTAGAACATCAAATGCGGAAGCTGGAACAGTTGCTTATGAACTGACATGATTTCCACATCACACTGATGTCATTCTCTATGTGCCGATCACTGTGAGTGAGTTCCCGTAGAAGGCGCACCCTTCGAAGCGAGACAGTCTGTATTTGATGGTAGTTGTCCGGTTTTCTTCTGCCTTTACCCGTGTCTTCTAAACCATTGAACTTTTTAGAAAGCTTGTTGTGCTGCCTCATAGTTATCGTTCATTAACTCTTCCACTCTTTCCCAATTGGAAAAAAGAAAAGGACAGTGGTAGGAAGGGTTAGCAGTAATGCTTTGCTTGGGCCTTGCCGTGGGTCATCCTGATTCAGATCTTGGCTCCACCCACCATTTGTTCATTTATAAAATGAAGCGTGTCACTTAACTCTCCCGGGGCCTCAGGGTCTACATTAGCAAATGAAAACACTACTTTGAAGTGATTGGTGTTCTAAGGATTAATACTTATGTCCATAAAGCACCTAGCACAAAGCTGTTATAATTGAAATCATTTGCAGAATTTCCCAACTAGGAATCATCTTTCCTCCCAAATTCTCTTTCAGGGACTCATACATATCTGTGCCCTGAACGCTCACTAAAACTCAGCTCCATGTTCCTTCTCATTGCCCTCATCATTGCTGCTTCCGAGCATCTATGACAGTGCCTCAAGCACATAGTAGGTGCAAAGTAAATTGTTGATTGATTGAACTGAATATTGCTTACCTTTATTTTAAACTTATGTACCTACGTTATTCTTCTCAGTGCTTTGTTTATCGTAAGTTCCCAAATGTTTAAGGAAGGCCAAACTAGAAGCAACTGTACAGAACTCTGGATCAATAGTGAGAAGATGGAGTCCAGCCCTGGGGAGGGAACGTGCACTTGAGGGGCAGCAGTATGAAGCAATGATCGGGTTGATAAACTTCAGGGCTTTTTTTTTTTTTTTTTAATGGATCTCACAAATGACATCTCATCACTTTTGTGGTATTCTGTTTGTTAGAAGCAAGTCTCTGGGTCCGGCCCACACACAGGTAGAGGGGCTTTCACAAGGGTGTGACTACCAGGAGGCCAGAATCATTGGGAGTCATCTTAGAAGCTTCCTACCACACTCCCATTTTACCAATCAGGAAACTGAGGCCGCAAAGTAGCTGAGCGTATCCCCATTCCTAAAGAAGAGTGTGGCCTGGCCTTGGGAGGGGAGGTGCTCTCAACAGCCTACCTCGGCCTTCTCTGCTGCAGAGCCAGGACGATTCATCAGGCCTCCCCTTGGCTTGTGTTAAAATACCCCTCAACACCATTGCCCCTCTTAGCACTGTTCCCAGGCTCACCAGACCACCACCGGCCACTTAGTTTCATTTGCCTTGTCAGGCACTGGACAAGAATCGTGCTCTGCCCTGTGCTCCAGCCACACTGGCCTTTGAATCCTCTTGCCTCAGAATGTGTCCCACTTCCCACTCCTTTTACTCCATAGTAAACTCCTACCCCTGCTTCGGCTCCCTCTGCAAATCTTACTTCCAGGGGAGGCTGTCCCTGCTGGAAGACTAGACCAGGCCCCTCTGTCACATGCCAAGTGCCCGGATATTTCCTTTGCTGCATTTATCGGAAGTTCATTACTGTGAACGGTGGTAGGTGGAGGGTAAGTTCAGTGAGGGTAGGCCGTGAATGTTTTGCTCACTGTTATATCCCCAGCGTGCCTAGCACAGTACCTGGCAAACAGTAGGCAGTTAATGAGTGATGCTGTCATCATCTATTGAATGACTATTGAGATGCTTCCTGCGGATGCTTCCTGAAAACAGGATCAGCAGCCTGTTTTCCTCAGGCTACTTCTGTCCTATAGTAACCTTAACTTAATTGGTACCTTTTCAAATGTTTATACTAAAATGCTAACTAGGGGGGAACTGAAGGGCTTCCTGACTTCCCACGAAAACATTTAGAAGGGACTTCTGGAGACCCGTGGTTCTGTAGTGTTCCCACTCAGGAGAATGACTTTAGGGGTGGGTCGTTCAAGCTCGGAGGGATCCGTAGACTAAGAGCGGGAGGGAGTGTGGGGTATATTTTAGGACAGAAGAGGCCTTGTTTCAGGACCTTTCAAATTACAGGGCCTACTCTAGCAGTGTAGAAAGGGTTTTTAATAAGGAACCTCATCTCATGATTTAAAAATAATGTTTACATACCCTAGCTGGTGTGGCTAGGTTGGAGCATTGTCCCATATAGCAAAAGGTTGCAGGTTCCATCTCCCACTGGGACACGTACAGGAGACAACCAATCGATGTTTCTCTCTCACAGCAATAATTCTCTCTCTCTCTGCCTTCCTCCCTCTCCAAAGTTAAACATACTCTCAGGTGAGGATTAAAAAAATGTTTTAAAAACTTAGGTAGTGTTTACAAAGAGTTTGTAAGAACATTGAAGAAATGCATGTACCATATAATATATCTATTATGTATATACACTCAGCATTTCATTTCATTTATGCAAAAATATGCATTCCTAATTAATAACAGCTTAGCTTTATTGAGTTACTACGCGTCACAACAACCCTATAAAGCAGACACTGTTATCTCCATGTTTCAGGTGAGGAAGCTGATGCACAGGGGGGTGAGGTAATTTTCTCAAGGTTCCACAGCCAGTGAAGGACAGATTTGAACCTTGTCAGTCAGACTCTAGAGCCCATACTCTTAACTCCTATGTCAGGCAGAAAGAAATCCGTGAAAATGTTCTCTGTCTTTGGGTGGTGGTTTATTGGCTCTTCTGTTCCCCAGGTTTTCTATGTGGATTTACTATAGAAGTTGAGTGATACCTTTTTGAATAGGGGAGAAGGTGGGGTGGTGAAATTTGAAGGACAAACATATGCTTTAGAACAAAACAACTCACCCCATTTCCTTCTCCACTTTTCTAAATTTTCCAGGACTGACCACCACAATTCGGCAGGTCACTGAGGCCCTGTCCCCGGAAGCTGAAGCCAGCACAGCGCTCATTGCAGGTAACAAAGGCTCTGAGCCAAACCCAAGGGACCCTCTGAGCTCAGGGGCCATCTCGTTCCAGACAGCCAGGAATCCATGGTGATGAACTAGGACTTCCCTGTGCGGTAAAGCACTGCAAATCCGAGGCCAGACCCACAGAGGGGCTCATTTTGGCACATAGGTTATCTCACACACACAAAGCTCTGAAAGACGCTCTGAGGCTTCTGGCAGAGGCACTGCCAGTAAATGATAGGTTGGGAGGTGGCCACAAGTAGATATAGGTGGGTATGGGCACTGCACTCCAGTGTGTAGGTAGGGAGGAGGATGTGTGGTTTGCCAAGTGGGTGAGGAAGAGGATAGGAGGGAGCAGAGAACCCCCTGCAGGAGGCTATGGATTCAAACAACCCTTCCTGTTGGATAAGCTATTTCCTGTTTGCCTCCTTCCTGTTTCTATCATAATCATCAGGAACTGGTTGAGAGAGAGTTCCATTTTATCAGAAGTCAAAAAAGCCTTGTGTCCTTAGCCTAAGTCCCCAGAGATCATGTCCCATGGGGACTGGGCTTGGTGGGGAATATAGATTTGGAAGTGGCCACCAGTTCACTAGACCAGGAGGATCCTTGTGAAAAGTGAGGGAGTCGTCTAGTTCAGGGGACCCCGTGATGACTGAGATATACTGGATCCTAAAACATCTCTACATCTTCCCTCTCCTTTACAAGTTGTTATCACCGTGGTCTTCCTCACCCTGCTCTCAGTCGTGATCTTGATCTTCTTTTACCTGTACAAGAACAAAGGCAGCTACGTCACCTACGAACCTGCAGAAGGAGAGCCCAGCACCATCCTTCAGATGGAGAGTGACGCAGCCAAGGGCAGGGAGAAGGAGGAATATTTCATCTAATGATTCCCAGGCCCCACAGAGCTTGTCCAGGCTCCAGTGCTAACACAATGACTATTTATTAGGTGAAAGTTTTATCTGAAGCCAGTGAGCAGCATTGATTGGTATGGGCAAACCTGAGCTCCTTCCCGGAGGAGGCCCAAATCCAGCATCACTGACGGTCTGGCCAGGGACATGGAGAAAGCTGCTTATGACGTCTTTAGACAGCGGCGTTTGTGGCTGACCAATAAGGTAGGGCTATACCCGGCAACATTTCCGAATGTGCCCAGTCATCGTCAGGTTTTTTCCACAGGTCCAAGGGGAGGAGTTAGGGTCACTGGCTGCTCCTCTGTTCCCTGCCTAGTGACAGCCCCGGTGGAGGTAGTGGCCACAGTTCTTCCCAGGGGCTGATACCACAATAAAAGGCCAGGCCCTGAGGGGTAGGAGACTATGTAGATACCTTACCTCCTAATGCATGTGCAGCGTCCCTCAATCTGAGCCCATCCTTTCCCTATTTCCCAACCTCAAACTTAATGCTATTTTTATTAGAATTAAAATTGTTCACTAAGAAATCATTCTCATGTACAATAAATACTTTTTTTTTTAATCCAAAATGTCTTTATTTGGGATGTTTCCCATTCATCTTGGTTCGGGGTGCTTTTCTTCCTGCTGCCTTCTGAAGGAGCACCCTTCCCTTAGCCTTGCTCTCCCTCCCGTAGGCCGAGTCGTGGAGCAGCCCACACACAAACTACCGTGTGTGCGTGGCTGAAAACGGTGGTGGTCTCACAGCGCCCTGGGCATCTCACACCCATGCCATGAAGTAGGTGTCGGGGCTCTGCACCAGGCACTTCTCCCTTTCCTCTTCTCCTCTTCTGGAGAGGGATGAAGATCCTTAGCGAGAGGCATGTTGGGCAGCCGGGGGTGGGGTGTCATTACTGCCAGGAAGTCTCCTTTACATTGTGACTTATCCCTGCTTAAACTTTCTAACATTTTCTTTTGCTTAACTCCTTTGCATATGTCCTCTCCCAAGCTAAAAGAACTCTAAGGAAGTTTTAGAAGTTCCCAGAACAATTTTTTTTTGGGGGGGTGGGTGGCGCTTGAAACAAAGCTGGTCCTAGAAAGTGTCATTATAAACATACCCTAGGAGATGGACTGGCCTATTCTCCATCCTAGCGAGGGCCAGTTTCCCAGAACCCATTCTTTGTGTACACAGAGGGCACCAGGACAGTCCACTTACCACTTTTCCCACTAATCTCCTGAATCAAGCTGAGAAGCTTCCCGGCTCTAACTTGTATCTCAAAATGAGGTATGTTTTAAAGGCACCAGTGGCCCTGGCCAGGTAGCTGTTGGTTGGAGCATTGTCCTGTGCACTGAAGGGTCTCGGATTCGATCCCTGGTCAGGGAGCATACCGGAGGCAATCAATCAGTTTTTCTCTCACATCGATGTTTCTCTTCCCCCTTCCCTTCCTCTCTAAAATCAATCTTAAAACAAAAACAAACTTATCCTTGGGTGAGGATTAAAAGGCACAATAATTTTGGTAGAAATCATTAACTCCCCAGATATTTCTTTGGGATTAAGCTAAATCTTCTTTGAGGTCTTAAATGTATTGCCTCCGTCGTCCAAGTCCACCCAAAGACAGACCTCAAGAGTTGAGGGGTCAATCTTGGCAACCCAGATTCCAGTTTCCAGCATTTCTCCACACACAACTTTGGAGAAACTGAAGGTCACCCTGAACTTACACAAACTTTTATACTAAAAACATTTTCCTCAAGTCAAACTGTAGGGCAAGTTAGAAGTCTGTATCATTCCCTATTTCTAAGTTTATGTTCTGAATTCCTCTGCCATAATAGACTTTTAAGAATCTCAGCCCAGTCAGTGTGGCTCATCGGTTGAGTGTCAACCTATGAACCACGGTTTGGTTCCTGGTCAGCACGCACACACTCACACACACACACACACACACACACACACAATCTGAAAGGGCGGTGAGTTAAGGTGGAAGAGTGTATAACGGGGATAAAATAAGGGGGAAAAATTTCACACAATGGAAAAAAATCTGAAAGAGCTTAGGAAGTAAAATTAATTTTTTTAAATGGCAGTGGCACCTATCTGAATTCTTGGTGGGATATAAAAGCTATAAACAGAAGAAATCTAAAAACAAGCTGAGTAATGAATCCTTGAAGTGAGGTGTAATGCAACTTCATCACTTTATTCAAATCTTCAAAATAGTCTTTATTCTACATTTTTAGTATAAAAAAATCCACAAGTTAAGTGCACCACAGTGTAGAGAGAGAGACATACAACGCTTAACTTCCATAACAGTCAATGGTACAGTCAAACATCACATGTACAGAACACAAAATTTAGATGAACTGAAATTATAAAAATAAAACCCAATTGCAAAAAACAAAAATTAAAATATTAAGGATCCCTGAAATATTCTTAACCCTAATGAGATTTCACTGGACTCAAGTCATTGTGAAGAGGCATTCACATGACCCCATTAACCCAGCTTAGGAATTACTGGGAGCCATGAGTGGCTGCATCAGATACTTGGACAATAAATGGTGACCAATTTTTTATCTGACAACTCCCCTTAATTTGGCTCTAAAGTCATCAGGCTTATGAAATACCTCCTCCTCCTTGTCCTCCCCCACCCTCCCCCCTACACACACATTTTAAACAAACTGTTGTTTACAGGTTGTGTTGCTATCCTTTGTTCAAATAAGATGTTTTTCTGGCACCAAAGCAAATTTGGGTTTGGTTCATGTATGAAGAGAGCCTATGAGGAGGGTCCAAAAGGCACCCTCCACTTTTGCCTGAGGAGATGCAAAAACAGAAATAATGGGGTCTGTGCTTTGGGCACAGACGGGGTTTCAGAGGATCCTTGTGAAAGACAAGTTAAAGATGACAGGTGGGGACAAGTGCAAGGAGAGAAGGAAATGAGTCTGACTGGCTTTCTGTCCTGCACCACTGATTCGATGGAGATTGGCGGGAGGGAATGGAAGATGGGTTGGGTGTGGGATGTGGGACAAAAGGTGGAAAAGGCAGACAACTAATGCATTTCACTTAAAACAAGCAATATAAATCAAAGACTTAAAGATTAAAGACCAATCAGAATAATTTGGCAACTTTAATTCTTAGGAAGATCAAAGTTCCCTCCAAACCTAATTTGATGTTTTATTACTAAAAGCAAAGACCAGTATGGTACAGTATTACTCCAGAGGAATTAAAGGAAGATTTTTAGGGCTGTTTCACCCACATTCATTTTATGAATGGATACCTCCTCTACCTCAAAATGCATTAGGGAGGTACTGCTACCATTACATGGTTCCTTATTAAGTTTGAAAAGTGCCTGAAATTTTGGGCACCAGAAAGACACCCCAACAACATGTGTCTTAAACTGCAACTTCAGGTTAATATGACTAAAGCAGTTACATTGTGAGAAGTGCTGAAGGTATGTGATGTCTTTCCCGGCACAGAGGTGGCCTTGGGTCTTCACCAGATGGTGTAGCCACCATCTGAACCGCCCATGAAGAAGTTCCCCTTCCGCTGAGTTACCAGGACGTTGGCTCCCTGCATGACTGCAAGCTGAGCAGCATTCGGAGGGCATCCAGGGGGTGGAGGCTGAAAGGAAAAGACAAGATTCATTGGGCATAAGGCAGCTGATACAAGGGAAATGGACACAGGTGAAACGGAAGACCTGTTAGGAAGATGGCAGTGTGCTGACCAAAAGCATCTTTAGGAGCTAGCTGTACCACCAATCTGGGTTCTAAAGCAGATCTGTGAACCCAAAGATACAAACAGGAAAGGATGCACTACTTATTCAAAGGACTCAAGCTTCAAGATAAAGCCTATGGATACCTTCTGACTATGGGTAGCCTAGACCCAGTGGTTTCCTACCCACATTCCAAAAATAGGGATGGGGTGCCAGGTCCATGGCCCTATACCACAGGGTCCTCAATATTTTTCAATGACGATGAGATAACCAAAAGGATCTACCTAATGACAACATTCCCACCTCATCTCTAACATATGGTGAGTAGACAGGCCTCAAGGCCTAGCAAGGCCCTCAGACTGAAGGGTGGAGGGTTCATCAGGTCAAGGGCATGTACCTCAGTTGCAGGCTCAATCCCCACCCAGAAGGCAACCAATTGATGTGTCTTTCTCACATCGATGTTCCTCTCTCTCCCCCACCTCCACTCTCTCTAAAAATCAATGGGGGGGGGGGGGGGGGCTAGCAAGGACCATTTGGACTCTAAATCCCATGTATAGGGAAACTAAGAAGGAGACATAACTAAACTCCCTAGTTTCTTTCTAAAAACTACTTAATAGAGATTATGCATTCTACTTTTTTAATCAGCAAGGCTCCATGCTGATGGCACATATTAAGTAAATGCTACTGGAATGAATACAGAATGTTACTAGACCAGTTCACTGTACCAAAGTGCATTGCACAAGCAGCAGGTGACACTCTTAGGACAGGAAAACAAAGGATCTGGTTCACTCAGACCCAGTGAACGTTCTGGATGCTACTGACCTGCCACAGTTCTCCCGCCCTCTCAGTCACTTTCTGCCTGACTAGTGGCTGTCACTGGTTGCACTAATACCAGCAACTATTACCCAACGATGGTGAAAGGATGAATATGTAGTCACTTCAGAAAGTTAAAATACACAAGGGCGAGTTTTTTCTGATAAAGTCATACTCACAGGAATGTTGCCAGCAGTAGCCCCAGCTCCGAATCTGGCACCTGCATCATACCCGCCTTCCACCAGCACTGTTGAACCAGGTGGATAGATGGGGCCAACTGGATAGTAAGCCATGGGGATTGTGGAGCCTAAAGGCCCAACAGCCACAGACTGGGCGGCCATGGGAAGATACAGTGAGGTGCCAGGAAATGCAGCTGACATGGTGGGGACGGTGGCAGCCCCTGGGTGCACAAAGCTCGGACGATAGAGCTAGAAAAGGCAGGAGAAGGCCAAATGTTACTTGATGACATTCCTATTTCAGATTTCATTGCTGTTTCCTCTTTAATGAGTCACTTAATTCTTATTCAGATTATAATCTAGAAGTTATACAAGTTGCCTTTCCCCTACCACTCAATATTCTCTTAAATTACTTCCTGCTATAGCTAACCTTGAGCTCAAAGAATGCAAACTCATCTTAACCTCAGCCTGTGCCAAATAATGTGAAATAATCAGAGAATGCATTCTGAACCCAACAGAGATTGATGAACTACATGTCATGTTTTAGATTATTCATTATTCATTCTTCTGTTTGCCAATACATGGAGTGAGACTTAGCTAAGGGCTGGAAATGGGACCCAAAAGCATTCTCAACCCGTTCAAGTCCAGCAAACTGGAAGCACCTCTGAGTAGGCGGGCGGAGCATCGGTATAGGGTGGAGCCTGAGGGAGATGCAAGGTCTGCGGGTACACTGGGTTCCCAGGAGGCTGCACAGGGTAGGTTGGCTGCGTTGGATATTGACCTGGAAAACAAGAAAAAATGCACGTGGCCTGCCATACAGAGCCACCAAGGGAGGGCCTAATCGGGTAGTAAACTCGTGGGAGCAAGCAAAAGGGGGTTCGCAAAAGCTGGCTGCCCTGGAGGGCCTGCTTCCTGGAGCCAAGGGGGAAAAGTATGCTCTCCGCTTAAGCCGTCCCTCCTCTCTGACGCTAGGTCATCCACGGGCAGGAAAGCTGCTCTTCCCATCGTGCACTGGTGCCCGTGGGAAATCGAGGCCCGAGGTCCCCCCAGAGCGCGAGGCAAGCTCTCGCCCGCGTTTCCAGGGTGCCTCCTGCCGCCGGCCTGGGGAGGCTCCACGGGCCTGGCTGTCACCAGCCAAGGCTTCGTCGGGAGTAACGGTGGTCATCTCCCAGATGTCCACTCAAGGTCGACTTCCGATCAAAACAAAGCGTGAGCGGAGGAAGAGGACCTTGAGGCTGGGCAGAGGGTGACGGGGGAAGTCCTGACTTTAAAAGCCGACATCGTGTTCTGCCAGACGTACTAGCAGCATCCCAGGAGCCAGGACAAGTTATGGTCGCCCGCGAAGGGAAGGGGAAAGTGACCCTTCGGCGCTGGCCCGCCCCCCAGCGCCCGCTCCCGTTACGCCCGGGGCCTGCCTGCGGTCCCGAGCGCGGCGCCCCGCCCCCGCCGGCTCCCCATTGGCCTGCCCGGATCCCTGTGCTAGCTCCCCATTTGCTTCTGCAGATGCCCATCATGACAAACCTTTCCCCACCCCCCCCAACTCCCCCACCCCCGACTCCGCAGCGCCAAACTGCGCCACAGAGTTGAAGGGGGAAAGGGCCGAGAAGAAGCGAGCAGCTGTAATTCGGGGATGACGACTGCGGCTGACGCAGCCCCGGGAACTGCAGCCGGCCGAGGAGGGCGGCGCAGCTCGCCCCACATTTGGCGTAAGGGGACCCTGGACTCCCGGCCGCTCGCTCCGGGCAGCACTACTCCCCCCACGACGGCCTCAGCCGTCCCCCGTCCTTGCCTTTGCTGTTCATGGTGGCTACGGGTCCGGTTCGGCTCGGCGTCGCGGACGGTTATTTTTTTCGTCCTCTTCCTGTTCGTAGTCACTTCCGTGTCACGTGCTGATTCGTCCTCTAGCGTCACCCGACGCCGAGTGCCTCGGCGCCGGAAACCCCGCCCCTTTGCCAGCCCTCCAGTAGCTAAAGGGAGGGCCCTGTGATCCGCCCACTCGCGTTGGCCCCGCCCACTCGGTCGTGTCCTCCAATCCCCACCCCTGTCCGTCGACTAGTGGAAAACCAAATACTACCTGCGCGTGTGGGTATTGTCTCAAAACAGGACCCATTCTCCGGCCGCTCGGAGGCAGAATCTTAAACTATTTCCCGGGATCTTTCCCCATCCATGCGCAACGGCTCAGGGTCACCTCACCTTACAGCCTCTCCACCAGGGGCATAGATTTCAGCAAAGTATCTAACTGCCTGAGATGTGCTCCCTACACCTTGATCTATCACGCGTTCCTACCAATCCCAACTTAAGCCTCAGCTCCGTAAAGATTTATTTGGCCAGTCCAGCTCACATGTATTCTTTTCTGAATTAGACCATCACTCGAACCTTCGCTGTCTTGTCTGTCCCACCGACAGGCTGTCAGCATTTACTTCTGTGTTGCTGTCTTTCTCACCAAAAGCAAGGGCACCTTGTGCTGTGTCCTCCACTGCCGCTAAGCTGGTAAGGAGTGCCCGTGCCTCTGCCCTTCCTTTGGCACCTGTTACAGGTGACCTGTACGGTGCCTTGTGTCTTTTTTCTTTGTGTATCGCTTTGCCTCTAAACTTAATTGTCCTTAAGGGCAAAGATGCTGTCCTTTAGGGCAGCAATTAAGTTTTTCCTTCCATCCTTCATTTTAAAATACCTGCTGAGCGCTTGCTATGTGCAAGTACAGAGATGAAGCTGAACAAGACAGCTCAACACTATTTTCTCATAGAGTTTACATTCTAGAGTATGTATAGTAGAGGAAAAGCATCTGAAAAGGGAAAACTTTGGAAAGAAACGCTCTCAGTGCCCTAGCAGCTAGGGCCTAGCTGGTTTGGCTCAGTGGACAGAGCGTCAGCTTGCGGACTCAAGGGTCCCAGGTTCGATTCCGGTCAAGGGCTTATACCTTGGTTGTGGGCACATCCCCAGTAGGGAGTGTGCAGGAGGCAGCTGACCGATGTTTCGCTCTCATCCATGTTTCTAACCTTCTCCCTTCCTCTCTGTAAAAAAATCAATAAAATATATACATAAATAAAAGAAAGGCTCTCAGTAAACATTAGAAACCTGATCAATATTTGCTGATTAATTAAATCACTAAAAAGACCCCTGCTCACTTCAACTCTCACTTTTTCTCCAGTATTGTATGAGCACCATTAAAATGCATGATTTCAAGGGGTCTTTATAACAGCCTGCGTGGCAGGCAAGGCTTATATGAGCATTCCTGTATTTCAAATGAGAGAGCTGATTAAAGAGAGTTGTCCTAAGTGACAGAGTGAACTGGTGTCCTGGCTTCCAGGGTCCCAGGTCAGTGTTTTTGTTTTGCTCTGGGTTTTTTGTTTGTTTGTTTCTTACATGTCACACTGCCTATCATGACTAAAATACTCTGAAAGTCCAGTGTCCAAGAGTTTTTGTTTCGGGACTTCTTTTAGATTTACATCACTAGCTTGACTCAGACTAACACTGATATTATAAAGCCCCTGATATGTACCTTTTGCTGTATTCCTGACTGTTCTTGAAGGCAGGCACAGTGTTAGACATTCATTCATTCAACATTTATTTGTAGAGCAATTACCAACACCAGGCACTGTCCCAAAAGAAAACAAAGCCCTTGCTCTCCAGATGTTTACCTTCTAGGGCAGGAGCCTATAAAACTTTTTGACCAAAATACACAGTCATTCACTCTAAATCGTGACCCAGCATATACACATTTATACATGTAACTGAAACACACTTAAATGACCTTGTGCTTATCTTTCTATGCACAATGGATGCACTGTGGTATTTTCTATTCTCTTCTATTTCTTTTTTTCCTTTTCAATTCTGGTTGTGATTTCACATCCCACTAACAAGTCAGGACTCACAGTTTGAAAAGCACTATTTATTAGTGGACTATTATACCCAGGGCCTTTGCAATCAGTTATTGGTGAGTAAATGAATGAATGAATCCTTGGAGGTCAAATCAGGCAAATCTTTTTCCCTGTATCCTAACTTTTCCCCAAATCAGATCTTAAACTAATTTCAGCCTAAAGCCTGAAACTGGAAAGAGAAGTCACTTATCTACCCCCACCCTTACCCTGTGCTCAGTACCTCAGGAAATAAAGGAGTGAAACTAAGAAAGGAAACTTCCCTTATTTCTCTTTCTGAACCCTCAGTTAGGGACCCTGGGATTGTGCTGACTGTAGCAGCCCATGTCACTGAGACTGTAGGATGTGAGTCCTAACAGCCCATTTCAATGAGCGTAGGAGGTGGATCCTAGCTCTGGTCCTACTGTGTCAACAACTGTGGGGCACGGCTACAGTGTTTTGGACAGGTTCAAGCCTTGGACTGAGGAGAGGGCACAGTCCTCTCATTGCCACGTGCAAGTCCCAGCTTGGAGGTCAGAGCCTTCCCAGCACAATTATAGCCAACAGCTATAGTTGTAAGCTTGAACCTATGGTCCGAACACGTGGGCCCACGTGCCTGAGTGATAGAGTTCAGGTGCATGTAGTTGAGTAGGATTGAAACCCATGAGAATTTTGTAAACATCTTGATCACGCCCTTACTTTGTCTCGTGGCATCTGCTATAAAATAAAGACACGGCTTGTGGGCGCTGCCCATCAGGGGGGCAGCGTCCCACTGAGACCCAGCTTTCATTCTCTTGTCTGTCTTTTCTAAGCCTTTCATCGCCCCCCCACTCAGGGTCACTGAACCAGGCTGAGCTGTGCCGGCTCCCCACAACCAAGTGACTTTGGTTCTCATCTATTCAGCTCCCCTTTATTCTCTACTAGGTAGGAATCTGATATTGTGCCAGCGATCTTACAGATATTACCCATGTCATGTCCCTAGCAGACTCCAAGGAAAGATGCAAGTAAGTAAGGGAACTGTGTTTCAGAGAGGTTACGTAGCTAAATTCCACAGCTGCAGAGCCAGTATTCAAACGCAGGTTTGCTTGACTTTACCAGCATTGTTTTTAACCTGCTTACATTGTTTAATCTGTTTATAGTGTTTGTAATCAGTTGCCTCACAAGGGTCTCCATTTCATCATCTGCCCCCCAAATCACACATCCCTGTGTCACCTCCAGCTTTAAATCTAGGCTGCTTGGGGAAAGGAAAAGAGCAAAGGGAGCCTGAAAAGACAGAGGGGAAGTGAACAGAGCTGATAATTAAGTTGTAAATTCTGGTCAGGCCCTTACCAGGTGTTAGAAATTCAGATACCTCTACTGCAGTGGTTCTCAACCTTGGCTGCACATTAGAATCACCTGGGAATCTTTTTAAAATCCCGATTTCTGGGCCCCATCCTCCGGAAATTCTGTTTCTTTGTTATGGGCTGGGGCCACAACATTAGTAACAAAGAAACAGAATTTCCGGAGGATGAGGCCCAGAAATCAGGATTTTAAAAAGATTCCCAGGCGATTCTAATGTGCAGCCAAGGTTGAGAACCACCGCCCTAAGGCCTTTCCCCAAGTACCTGCCCCTCTGCTCTAGCCTTCCACTGGAATCCCCCAACCCTCCCAGGACCTCTCCATGGTCCAGTGATTAAAGGGTTAAGTAACTCTTGACCCAGGGAAGCCCTCAGATTGGTCAGTGCCTCCCCTGTAAGATGTTAGATATTTTGCTTATCACCCTGGGACCTGGACATAGGGAAAACTAAATGAGATTACCAACGGAAATGGAAGGGTTGCAAGTCGCAGCTCTCTCTGGCAGGTAGGGTTAACTAACAACTACTTTCTAAGACAGGAATCAAAAGCCATTCTGTTCTCTTCATTTTCCCAGGCCTCCCAGTGGGATGAAGATGTTCATTTAGTCACTTACCAAACATCCTTTGAATTAATTTAACAAGTATTTATTGAGCACCTACCATGTGCCGGGCCCTGTGCCAAGCATTAGGGGAACAATAGTGAAGAAGTTCCTGCCCTCATGGAACTTAGTCTACCTAATAGGAAAGACAGAAAGGTCAACAGATAATCATAATATAGTGCGCTTAGTGCTGATACTAGGATAGCATGGGGTGTTCTGAAAACACCCAATCTTCTCTACTGGGCTCAGGGAAGGCTTCCTGCTGACAGTGACGTGAGATGAAATCTGAAGGGTGAGTAGAAGGAAAGCAAGTCAAGAGGGCTCCTCAAAGAGGGAACAGCTTATTCAAAGGCCTAGAGGTGAGAGAGCCTGTGGAGAGGGAGGACATGAAACAGTTCAGTAGAGCAAGGACTGGGAAGAGATGAAGTTGAAGAGGGAATTGGGAGCCAGCATGGAAGATCCTATCTTAAGATATGGATTCTAGCCGAAACTGGTTTGGCTCAGTGGATAGAGAGTCAGCCTGCGGACTGAAGGGTCCCAGGTTCGATTCCGGTCAAGGGCATGTGCCTGGGTTGCAGGCACATCCCCAGTGGGAGATGTGCAGGAGTCAGCTGATCGATGTTTCTCTCATCGATGTTTCTAACTCTCTATCTCTCTCCCTTCCTCTCTGTAAAAAATCAATAAAATATATTTTAAAAAATCTTAAAAAAAAAAAAAAGATATGGATTCTATCCTACAGGCTCAGGTCGGTCGGCCACTGAAGAATTTTAAGCAGAAAAGTAACACGATCACGCTTTTGTTTTAGAAAAACCTTTCTGGCTATAGAATGTAGAATAGATTTGAAAGAGCAAAAATAGAGGTGTGAGACCTAGCCAGTTTGGCTCAGTGGATAGAGCGTCGGCCTGTGGACTGAAGGGTGCCGGCTTTGATTCTGGTCAAGGGCACATACCTTGATTGCAGGCTCAATCCCTGGCCATGGTTGGGGCTCTTGCGGAAGGCAACCAATTGGTGTGTCTCTCTCACATTGGTGTTTCTCTCTTTGTATTTCTCCCCCTCCTTTCCACTCTCTCTAAAAATCAATGGGGGAATGTCCTCGGTTGAAAAATAACAAACAAAAAGAATGGAGGTGTGTCTGGAAGACCATTTAGAATACCAACCTAGTAATTTAGGTGAGTAACGATGACTGACTGGCCTAGGGAAGTGGCAGTGGGGGTAGAAAGAAAGGGTGTGGAGGATTTCAAAAATATTTATTCTTTTTAACTTTTTAAATTGATTTTAGAGAGAGAGGAAGGGAGAAGGAGAGAAACATCAATGTGAGAAATAAACATCAACCTGGGAATTGAAACCATGACCTTTTGGTCTATGGGATAACGCTCCAACCAACTGAGCCATACCAGCCACGGCAGATTCTAGAAATATTTAGGAAAGAGAAACAAAGGGACTAATATTGGAATTAATGTTTTCTTTAATTATTTAACAGGATTAATGTCAGGGATGAAAACTTCATAAAGTCAAAATACAATAATACACTGGAAAAGATATTTGCAATTTGTATCACAAAGGGCTAATCCCCCCTGTATATAAAAAACCCTGAGAAATCAGTGTATGACCAACCATTAGAAAAAGTAGCAAATGCCCTAGCCAGTGTGGCTTAGCTGGTTGGGCATCGTCCCATGCACCCAATGGTTGCTGGTTCAATTCAGGATCCGGGTACATGCCTGGGTTGTGGACTAGATCCCCAGTGAGGGACATGCACGCAGGAGGCAGCTGATTGATGTTTTGCTATCACATTGATGTTTCTCTCTCTCCCTCTTCCTTCCTCTCTCTCTAAAATTCAATTTAAAAGTTATTTAAAAAATAAAAAGTAGCACCCTAGTTGGTTTGGCTCAGTGGATAGAGCATTGGCCTGTAGACTGACGGGTCCCGGTTTCAATTTCAGTCAAGGGTACATGCCTGGGTTGCGGGCTGATCAATGATTCTCTCTCATCATGGATGTTTCTATCTCTCTCTCCCTCTCCATCTCCCTTCCTCTCTGAAATCAATAAAAAATAATAAATATATACATATATTATAAAAATTAAAAGTAGCAAATGACATTTACAGACAGTTCACAAAAAAGGAAATACAAATGGCTTCTAAACAGATGAAAAGATGTTCAGCCTCACTCTTAATAAGAAGGCAAATTAAAACCACACAGATATCATTATCAGATTGGCAAAACTCCAAACATTTGCTAACTTTACTCTATGTGCAGGGCTGTGGATAAGCAGACACTCTAATTTATTGATGGTGGGGCTGTAAATTGGTACAACTCCTATAAAGATACTTTGGCAATATCCATCAAAATTACAAATCACTATTCCCACTCCTAGTAATGATTTCTACAGATATATTTGCACTCATGAAAAACACTATCTATGAGACTGTTCACTGCAGCATTGTTTGTAATAGGAAAAAGTTAGAAATAGCCCATATGTCCATCAATGGGGAACTAGTAACATAAATCTTAGTGCATCTATACATTTAAATACTGTGTGACTGTAACAAAGAAAGAGAAAGCTCTCCAAAATATTTTTAAGTGAATAAAAAAGGTTGAGAACAGTGTATTTAGCATGATGCCTTTTGTGTAAAAGGACAGGAAAACTAAGAATATTCATTAGTATTTGAGTAAAAAAAATTTTCTGAAAGAATACACAAGATACCTATAAATGTGGTTACCGGACCCTGGCCAGTGTGGCTCAGTTGGTTGGAACGTCATCAGGGCTCATACCAGGTTTCTGGCCCCAACCCCGGTCAGGGAACATATGGAAGGCAACTGATCAGTGCTCTCTTTCTCGCTCTCTCATCCTCTCTTTCTCTCTCTCTCTCCTTTACCCTCTCTCTAAAAAAAATAATCAATAAACATATTCTCAGGTGAGAATTTTTAAAAAAGGAATGTATAGATTCATACAACAACATGCATAAACTCAATTATGCTGAGTGAAAGAAACCAGATTTTTAAAAACAGTGCAGACTGTAGGATTCCATGTATACAAAATTTTGGAAAATACAAACTAATCTATACTGATATGGAACAAATTGGCAGTTGCCCATGTAAACGAAGGGGAACTTTTGGGGGGTATGGTCATTATCTGGATTGTGTTGGTTTCATGGGTGTGTACATGTCAAAACTTACAAAACGGGGCCCTGGCCTGGGAGCTCAACTGGTTAGCAGTGGTCAGCAAACTGCGGCTTGCGAGCCACATGCGGTTCTTTGGCCCCTTGAGTGTGGCTCTTCCTAAGCCTTAGGAGTACCCTAATTAAGTTAATAACAATGTACCTACCTATATAGTTCAAGGTTAAAAAATCTGGCTCTCAAAAGAAATTTCAGTCGTTGTACTGTTGATATTTGGCTCTGTTGACTAATGAGTTTGCCGACCACTGGGTTAGAGCATTGACACAATACACCAAGGTTGCCAGTTTGATCCCTGGTCAGGGTGCATACAAGAATCAACCAATGAATGCATAAATAAGTGGAACAACAAATCAATGTTTCTCTCTCTCTCTCTCCCTTTCTCTCTCTAAAATCAATAAATTAAATAAAATTTTTAAAGTTACAAAATTTCCCAGCCAACGTTGCTCAGAGGTTGAGGGTCAACCTATGAACCAGGCGGTCAGGGTTTGATTCTCAGTCAGGGCACATGCCACGGTTGCAGGCTTGATCCCCAGTAGGGGGCGTACAGGAGGCAGCTGATCAGTGATTCTCCCTCATCACTGATGTTTCTATCTCTCCTCCCTTCCTCTCTGAAATCAATAAAAATATGTATTTTTAAAAGTTATGAAATTGTACATTTTAAACATGTGCAGTTTATTATATGTCGGTTACACCTCAATAGAGGTGTTTTCAAAAATAGTGTGAGGATGAAGAAAGGGAGAAGCCCAGGATGATGGCTAATGAGCTCTTTTCATGTGGTTGGGCAAGACAGATGCTGAAAGGAAAATTACAGCAGAATGTGGTAGGTGCTACAGATGCGGTGGGTAAACTGTGCTCTGAGGGCTCAGAGAACAAAGGTGCCTCTTCCTGTTGGGCCCCCTAGTTCCAGTTAATAAGACTTATTAGAGCTTTTTAAGGTACCTTTATTGAACACCTACTATGTGCTGTGCTCTTCACTTATGTAACTAGAAAAAAAACAAACCACCTATTTGCCAGCCCAAATTGGGAGGGTGGAGGTTTGTGGAAGAATCCAATCAGGCTCTTTGAAGCAGCCTTTTCAAAGCTTTGGCTGGTCTTTGTGTAACTAAGGGAGCAAGGATTACAAGGTATATGACTCAGAAACGGACCCTCCTTTCTTATTCCTGGCAAGCCTTTGTAGGGCAGGCACTGACACCGCTCTGCCTAATAGTGCGCAGGCCTAACTCCACTGTTGCTGGGCAGCCTAGTAAATCCTAGGGCAGTGCCTCTTCTTTTGGGGTTTTGATTAGTTTTTCTCAATGTGAAATCCCAAACCACCTGCATCTCTGCATCAGAATCATTTAGTGCTTTTTAAATATATATATATACATACATACATACAGTGGGGCCTTGACTTACTAGTGTCCCGACTAACGAGGTTTTTGAGATACCAGCTGTCTCTCGGCCGATTTTTTGCATTGAGTTGATAGAGTAATTTGAGTTAACGAGCTCCTTAACGAGCTCGGTCTTGGAACGAATTAAACTCGTAAGTCAAGGCCCCACTGTATGTGTGTGTGTGTGTGTGTGTGTGTGTGTGTGTGTGTGTGTTCCAAAGCTTGCTTACTTTCCAAAGAGGCACTCAGAAGAATAGAATCTCCTTTGCCTCAGGAGACTGGAAGGAGTCTGGACTTGGGGTGCCAGCCTACCCTAGACAATTCTGCTGGATGGGCTGTGTGCCAGTGCTCACTGGGACACATGCACTTTGGCATCTTATCCCTGCTCCCCCCTGCACACACTCATCTCTTGCGGACTGTCATATTTGGAAAGTATACTTGTGGGGATAGCTGAGGAACCAGAGGGAGGAAGGACCTGGGCTTCCCTCAAAGGAGTGAAGGTTTGGAGGAGGAGTCCCTAGGGAGGGAAGCAGACCTAAGAACATGCTAAGCTCCAGTTCATCCATGAAAGGACCTGACCCCTTAATAAAGATTGAACTTCTTAGCTGTTTTACACGTGGGTTGTAGAGAAAGTTAAAAACCAAAGTTTTAATGTTTTCCCTTAGTCATAGAATTTGTTTTACTTTTCCTCCAACCCTTCAGTCAAGTATAACCTTATGTAGTCCCTAAAGGCCTGATGCAGATTCGTGCAAGGGGCTCGGCCTCGCAGCCCCAGCTTCATCCGGAAAGTCGTCTGGATGGTCGTTCTGCTGTTTGGTCTAATTAGCATATTAGCTCTTTATTATATAGGATGTTAGGGAGAATTCACAGCTGTGCCCCATTGAGAATATAGATGTATTTCATTCAGAGGAACCAGGAATTCTAGGCTGGGGCTAGCAGCCAAGTGAGTGGCCCAGGACAGAATTAAACAGTCAAGCAGAAGACCTAGGTCCTAGGGGATAGGCCTGAAAGGAACCTTGTTTACCAATCCACATCCACAAATATACTAGAGAGAGGTAACCCTTAAATGGAGGAAAATGCGGACACTTGGGTTTCATATACATTATCTCACCCAACACTTAAAAAACCCTAGGCGTTTTAGTCCCGTTTTATAAATGGGAAACTATGGCTTAAAGAGGCTAATGTGCTCTAGTTACACAGCTAGTAAGTGGCCCCGGCCAGATGGGAGCCTAGGTCTCTGGATCTGACTGGATTATAGTCTCCTGCTTGTTCCTGTGGCAGTGGTGGTTGGCAGACATGGCAGTTCACAGCCTGCCGATGCACGAGGGACATTTGTTACTCTCTAGTCTATAGAACTTCGTATTATTTGATGCTGTCACGCCTACATTGCTTCTGTAGTTCACGAAAATAATAAAGATATAAAAAAGGGAAAACAATAAAATCAATGGTTCATAGAAAACATTGTAAAATGCTTCTATTTTAGGAATGGTGGGTTTTATCATCCAGAGGACTTAGGAAGACGGAATGTAAAGAACATGAAATGCCAGAGAAAATTTAGGTTCTGGTCCTGGTCTGTTCCTCACCAGCTGGTTGGCCTTAGACAAATCATTTAACCTCGCTGACCCTCAGTTTTCTCATCCTGAAACGTATTCCTACGTCACAGACTTGTGAAGGTCAAATAGGAAGATAAATACGTCTTCAACTGTAGGATGCAACCTCTGTCTTAATTAATATAAGCATTGACGCTGTCATATTTGCTGAAGCTGCCCTTTGTTGCAAGGAAGGGGACCCCCTGGTGGCTTCCGGGGCACACTCCCTGTGGAAGCAGGAGTCAGGGGCCTTTAGCCACGTTAAATGGATGGTGGTTGGTTCTGCCAATTTATTTCCTACTCCAAGCTTTCTTCCCCTTTTACCTACACACCTGCGTGTCAGGAATAAATTCTTCCTCCCTACAATGTCATTTTTTGATGGAAACTTCCAGACCAACTCAGATAGGAGGAAGGAGGGGGGAGGACAAAAGCCCACATTTCTTCAGCGTTTCAATCAACAACCTCATTTTCTTCTAACAGTTGAAGTGAACTTCTTATGAATAATGGATGATAGCCTGATGAATATGCACACAGCCTATTATGCCTGTGAGGTTTGGTAAATAATTTATGAGCTAAAATGTTCCTCACCTTGTTACTGTACAAAAGTTATGAAAAGAAAACCATATTTACCCTTTGAGTTGGTAGGGTGATCTGTCAGAGTGACAGCAGCCCAGCATATACCTTTACATCATGGCTAAAATTAAATACAAGAAAATACATGCATTTCAGGGTGGGAGGTCTGTAAAAAGAGGAACATGCACAGCCACACTCCCTGTCACATACAAGTTTTCAAAAACTCTGGCTTCTCATCGTGAAATATCCCTGGATTGTTAACAGCACTCAGGGGCCTCCTTCACGGTCCATTCTCCTCACAAGGACTTTGATATGACCAGTCAAGACGGACGACAGCTTCCTTGTTTTATCAACACTGACTAACCACAACGAGCCATAACATTATAAAATGTAAGTCACCAGGTTTTTTTTATTTTTATTTTTTGTAACTCTAAAAGCTTTCAGAGCGAACAAACAGATAACAAACACATGGGGGATAAAAACAACCACCACAAAAACTGGCCGGAGAAGCACTTGGAAATGTATTGCTCGCCTTCCTCTCCTCACAGCTGAGAGTTCTTTCCTGCTGACCAACCTGACTCCCTGCTGTACCATCCTTCCGCTCACTCCCACCTGCCCAAGCCTCAGTCCCTTAGCAACAGCAGCGATGCCTCCAGTCTGGTGACTGGAGCGGAGGAGGAGCAAGATTAACTGTGGAGATAAGGAAGGTGTTTGGGAAAATATGCACAGAGCCTGGGGAAACGTGGGTGCTCCACGACAGGTTTTGAAGATCTGGGACTGGGTCAGTTCTCCAGCCAGGGAAATAAGGACCCTTGGGATTATCTGCTTCCATTCCTAGAGATTTCTAGGAATAAAGTATGTGCCAAGGGACACTAACTGTTAAAAGACCATCCCTGATAAGCTGGGTGCTTGGAGATCAGGCAGAAGAGGAAACAGAAGGCTGTCCCACATCTGTGGGGTAAACGGATACATTCCCAGGAAACAGAATGAATGGCCGACAAACAAATTACGTAATGAAGTTATTGGAACAATGATGCAATTAAAATAATAATATTATTACAACAATGTATTATTCAAGAAGGCATCTTGGAGGAGGTCAATCTTGATAGAGTTTGCAAAGAAAGAAGGGACCCAATGAAATAGAAAGATTAGGGGGTATATATAGCCAGGCCGGTCTGATCTGGGCCATACCTATCTTCCCAGCCTCCTTTTGTGCTGTCACTCGCTGTGCTCCAGACACATTGTCAGCCTCTGTTCCTTGAACACCAAGTTCTTTCCTGCCTCATTGTCTCTGTTCCTTCTGCCTCCTGCTTATTCTTTCAAACTTTGCCCTAAATACTCATGACTTCCTCAGAGGTCTTCCCTGCCCCCCAGTGTTAATCTCTCTCACATCAGCTTCTTGTCTTCTTAATTATCATGTATAATGATATATTTATGTGTGTTGTGCTTTTTTTGTTTGTTTAATGTCTATTTTTCCAGCAAACTATAAATTCCACTGGACACTTAGAAGCCAGCCCATTATCTGGCACATGGTAGATAATAAATATTGGTAGGCTCAAAGGAGTGGGAGTCAAGGAGAAAAAGAAATTGTGCTGGGTTGAGGATACTGCTGAAGAGTTGGATTTGGCATGAGAAGCAGAGAGAAGCCACCAGTGAGTGACATCTTCTCCCTACACAAATCGTAATGTACACTTCGAGGAATTTTTATATTATACATGCAATTACCACCCACAATAAGATACAAAGCATTTCCAACACCTGAGAAGATTTGTGGTCATGGAAATATTTATATTTTGACTCTTTTCTGATTATAAAATATATTATTATTCCAAAAAGATTATGTTGCAATCATGCAACAACAACAACAACAGAAAGATTGTATTACAAGTATTGGTGAGGGTGTGGGACAACTAGAACTCTCATAGGTTACTAGCAAGGACATGAATTGCTTCAAACATTTTGGAAAACTATTTAGCAGTATCTACAAAAGCGAAACATAAACCCCAAGTCTAGCAATTCCACTCCTCAGCATGTACCCAGGAGAAATAAGTGCATATATCAGGTGTCCCAAAAAATGTATAAACACTTTGAATAATTATAAAGGCAGTGTTTATTAAAATACATTTTATTTTCAAAATTGAGCTATCTGCTGTTAAAGTGTGTATACATTTTGGGGGGACACCCTGTATTTACCAAAAGACTTGTACAAGAATGTTCATAGCAGTTTTATTCATAAAAGATAAAAACAGGAACAACCCAAATGCCCACCAATAGTAGGATGGATAAATTGGAGCATAATTACACAATGAAATATATAGAGCAATAAAAAAATAACAAGTAATACTTCTGGACCCAACAACATGGATGAATCTGAAAAACATCTGTTGAGCGACAGAAGCCAGACACAGAGTACTTACTGTCTGATTCCATTTATATGAAGTTCAAGAACCAGCAAAACTAATTTGTGGTGATTGAAATCAGAACAGTAGTCACTGGTCGTCTATCAGCTCTCAAGAAGCACAAGGGAGCCTTGTCAGGTGTTGGAACTGCTTTGTATGTTATTGTGGGTAGTAATTACATGTATAATATAAAAATTCCTCAAAGTGTACATTTACGATTTGTGTACTTTAGTGGGTGTATGTCATGCCCCAATAAGAAAAAATTAAATAAAAAAGTAATATTCACAGAAATGTATACAATATAAATTAAAGATTTCCTTTTCCCAAATAAAACCACAATTAACATTTGGTGTATGCCTCCTTGAACCCCTTTGAACACATCCTTTTCTTTCTTCACACAAGCCCTGATAGCCATGCCATCCAAGGCATCGGATCTGTGTGCGGCACCAAACCAAGTCACATAGCCTAAGGGTTTCTGCCTTCACGGTGACAACGTTCACTAGCAATACTGGCCCCTTCACATAAAGCAGTGGTTCTCAACCTTCCTAACGCCGTGACCCTTTAATACAGTTCCTCATGTTGTGGTGAGCCCCAATTTCATTGTTACAAATTGAACATAATTAAAGCATAGTGATTAACCACAAAAACAATATGCAATTATATATGTGTTTTCCGATGGTCTTAGGCGACCCCTGTGAAAGGGTCCTTCGACCCCCAAAGGGGTCACAACCCACAGGTTGAGAACCGCTGACATAAACAGTGGTAGGAAATACAGAAGTGAGTTAAGTCCTAACCTGTGCTGTCGAGGAATTTACAGTCTGGGGGGCAGGACTACAGACCAAACAAAACCCCCGGGAGCTATAATATTCTACAGCCCTCCTGGGGTGGGGAAGCCCGCAGGACCTGGGTGTGTCCCCCCCCCACCCCCCGCCCCCAGTGGAATGAGGCTCTGCTCCGAAGTTTCGGCGCTGGCTGGACTCTGAGTTCCCGCTCCTGTTTCCCAGCGGGGTCCCGCCTGGGGCTTGGGAGGCTTGGGAATGGACATGAACTTGACTTCCAACCCTGCGAAGAGCAGATGACTAACCCGCGGAGGGAAAGGCGGCTGCTGGGAGCCACCGCCCCGATCCCAGGCTTCAGGGATGTGGCTTCGGGTCCCGGGCCGGACCCCGGGCTCCCGCTCCATGCTCGCACCTTCCAAAAGGAAACGACCTCCAGCGGGACCTCGGAGGGGCCGCGTGACCCGCCGCACCGACCCTCCGCTCCTGTCCCGGGAGCGAGCCTGCGGGGCCCCCGGCGTGGCTAGCGGCTGAGGCTCCCGCCCCCGGTTCCCGGCTCCCGGCCCCCGGCCCCCCATCCCCTCCCCTCTGCGCCGCCCCCGGCCCCCGGCCCCCGGCTCCCGGCCCCCCATCCCCTCCCCTCTGCGCCGCCCCCGGCCCCCGGCTCCCGGCCCCCCATCCTCTCCCCTCTGCGCCGCCCCCGGCCCCCGGCTCCCGGCCCCCCACCCCTCCCCTCTGCGCCGCCCCCGGCGGCCGGCGAGCGCGGTGCAGCCGCCGCAAAGCTCTTTGCATAAATTATGCTCATGACGCAGTAGCTAAAAAAATCCAAGTAGCTGAAGGAGGGAAAAAAGGGGAGGAGGGAAAACGGGGGGGCCGTGGAAAGGGGAAAAGAAAAATACATATACCTGAGCGCCCCCACCCCGCCCCAGCTCCCCGGCCCGCTCCCCGGCCGTCCCGCCTCCGCCCGGCGCAGCCCGCGGAGTCCCCTTGGGCTCGGCCCGTCTCGGGCTGTGGGTCCGGGGGCGGCGGCGGGTCCCGACCGGTTCCCGGGCCGAGCCGAGCCCAGCCGAGCCGCACTGGCTTCTTTGTCTACAGGCGGCGGCCGCCCCGGCCCCGGCCCCGGCCCCCGGCCCCCCGGCCCGGGCTGTGAGATGAATCGCTAATCGGTGGCCGCCGGGCACCCAGGGCGAAGGCGGCTCGGGCTCGGGCTCCGGTAAGTAGCGGGGTCCGGGGCGGGGAGGGGTTTGCACGGAGGGGGAGGGGGCCGGGCAGGGGAGGTTTCGGGTTTGGTTAATATGCAATGCCCGTAATTAGCATAATTTATATATTTATGATAAAGAGAAAAAAACGCCGCGGGGCCGGGGCGCCGGGATGCTGGGCCGGGCGGCGGGAGCCCTGGGAGTGGGACCGCGCGCGGCCGCCGCCTGGGGCCGCAGAGCCCGGGGCTCGCCCTCGCTCGTCCGTGGACCGGCGGGGCCGCGGGGAGGGGAGGGGGCGGCCGCCAGGTGGACCTCGCAGGGAGCTGGCCCCCGGCCCCTCCCGGCTTCTGCCCCTAGAGCCCGGGCTGGGCACAGACCCTCCCGGACGTTCTGTACACAGACCCCGGGCGACAGAGCGGGTCCTCGCCCCGCGGGAGAACCGACGCCTGGGTCCCCGGCGGTGAAGGTGCCGAGGCGGCCAAGACGACCCGGGAGGACCGGTGGCACTCAGGGTTAGGGACCTGGCGGCGTTGCTGGAAGGGTGGGGGAGGGAGTGAGTACTTCATAAATATTTAATAACATTATTATTATTAATAAATCGTCATAATCATGGGCCCCGTCTGCGTTCCCTGGGCACGCTCACCTGGCAAGGCCACGGGAGCCTCCAGGTGCCTCGTAACCTCCGCTGCAGCGCTGGGATTCCTCACTCAGCCGGGGCTGGGAGCTGCCAGCCTGCACGGAGCAGCCTCAGCTGCGGGGCGGGGGAAGTCAGACGCCGTCAGGAAGCCTTCCCCGGCAGGTGAAGGAAGTTCTTGCAGAGATTTTAGCCTCTTCTGCTCTTTCGGAGTCCTTGTTCCACAAGTAGAGGGCTGGTCCTCCATTGTTCCTGGACATCTGTCCCTCCACTGGTCTTGGTAGGCTGAGGTAGCCAATATTGACAAGCAGGGCCTTCTGAGGGCTAATTCCATGTAGGATTCCATTTTGGTGGAAGTACTGGTGCTCAGGGTGGTATTTCTGTGACCAGGTACTTCTTTGCATATCAGCGGTAGAACTTCATTCATTGGTTCACTGGTCCAACAAAAATACCTACTATGTGCCACACTCGGAACAATATAGATAGAACTTCCTCTGTCGTGGAGTTTTCATGCCAGTTTGGGGGGACAGGCAGATCACAAACATGAAAACAAACAAGATAATGTGATGAGATGTGTGTGTGAGATGGGCTACTTCTTCTCTTGGAGGTACTACCTGGCAATTAAGAAAAAGTCAGAAAAATTTCGCTTCTCTAAGGGCAAGGAGCACAGGATTAGATCATACTCCCCTCCCCAAGATTTACTCACTATAAAGTCATAATAGTAATTTTTTACATTTTTAAATAAAACTTTACAGTTAAAAACATTTTTATATGCATGCTTTACTTCAATTAAAAAGAATAGCAATAGCCCAGCCGGTGTGCTCAGTGGTTGAGCGTCGACATATGACCCAGGAGGTCACTGTTCCATTCCCAGTCAGGTCACATACCTGGGTTTCGGGCACCATGTCCAGTGGGGGTGTGTAGGAGGCAGCCGATTAGTGATTTTCTCTCATCATTGATGTTTCTATTTCTTTCTCCCTCTCCCTTGCTCTCTGAAATCAATAAAAATATATTTTTTAAAAATAGCAATAGCCCTGGATGGTGTTCTCAGTGGTTAGAGCATCAGTCTGAGCACTGAAGGGTCAGGGTTGTTTTGTTTGTTTTAATCCTCACCTGAGGATATTTTTCCATTGATTTTTTTAGAGCGAGGAAAGAGGCGCGGGGGTGGGGGGGAGAGGGAGAAAGAGAGAAACATCAATCCCGAGACCCTTTGGTTCAAGGACCGACGCTCTAACAACTGAGAATAACAGCCAGGGCAAGGATCACAGGTTTGATTCCCGGTCGAGGGCATGTCCCTGGGCTGCAGGTTTGATCTATGCCCAGGTCAGGGTGGAGTGCCTTCAGTAGGCAACTGATTGATGTGTCTCTCTCACAGTGATATTGCTCGCTCTCGCTCTCTTCCCCCCTCCCTGGGTGAGGATTAACAAAATAATAATAATAGCAATAACAATTACATAGTGTTTGCTGTGTGTCAGGCCCTGTTCTAAGTGCCTTACATAAATGTTATCCATTTAATCCTCACAATAATCCATGAGATGAGTAGTATAATTTAGCCCCATTTGACAGAGAAGGAAACTGAGGCTTAGCGGGGGTTGTCTGAGGCAGAAGCAGTACTCGACTCTTCTACCTTTAAACCCAAGCCCTTTCTGTGTCAAAATGAGTGTCAGTGAGGCCACAAAGGGAGTGATACCAGGGAGAAACTGGCCAAGGAAGGGAAGGCTTGGGAATGAGGAACAGGACGGGCACATTCGGAGGGGTTAAGTGTGATCAAGGTTCTCCAGAAATACTACTTTAAAATCACTTTAGATAGCCCTAGTAATGGGAATGGGGGCAAAATATGAAATAGGACGATAGGACATGTTTTGAGGAGAGAAGTAGGAAATATGAGGAGGCTAAGTGATATGATTTGACCTGACTGGGAATCAAACTATGACCTCCTGGTTCATAGGAGTGGTTGACACTCAACCACTGAGCCACGCTGGCCAGGATGATTTTATTTCTTAATTTATATTTTAATATATCCTAAATTTATGATGTCTTAATTATTTTATATTCATTAGCTCCCTGATATGTACCAGGTATTATACTAGGCACTGGGATATGGTGATAAGTGGAAATGCCTTCTTGGAGCTTACAATCTAGTGGGGCAACAGACTTACTTTTTATATTTTTCACATCTCATTTGCCCCCCTCCCTTCACTTTGCCTGGGGTGAATCAAGTTTGGGCCCAAGGGAAAGGGTGCAGAAGGATAAACTAAACCTAAATTTGTCCTTATAAAACTAGTCTTTACTGTTTGACTATGTAGGTCTAAGATTACAAATGGTATGCTCGATGAGGGGAAATAAAGTTGTTCACTACTTCCCTGTCTTTTCCCCTTTCTCTTCTTTCTGGCCTGTGTGGGCCTAGCCAGTCTGTCAACAGCTTGGCAAGCCATTATCTCTGCCTGTGGATCCAGGGTCTGAGGGGGAGGGTCTGGAGCAGAACTGAAAGCTTGCTGGGTCCCAATAAACTATCAGTGATTTATTATCAAATATATATATATACACATACATACACATATACATACATACACACACACACAAACACACTAGTGACCCGGTACACGAATTTATGTACATTGAAAGGAAATTAATTAGAAGGTGGCCAGCAGGGCGGGACTAGGCAAGACGGCCAAACATGCCCTGGAGCCAATGGTCGGCCGCACCTGGGTGGCGCTGCGGCTCAAAGGGCATCTGTGGAGTGAGCGGGGTTCCTCCGGAGGTGGGGTCCTGCGGCCTGGTGGAATTGTTTGCACGGCCCTGCAAGGAATCGGGCTCCCTCCTCTTTGGTTCCGGGGTACATCACCCAAGAACCGCTTCTGCCAAGTCACTGCAGCTCGGCAGCTCCTGCGTTGAGCGTCTGC
This sequence comes from Myotis yumanensis, assembly GCF_028538775.1. Lineage (NCBI taxonomy): Eukaryota > Metazoa > Chordata > Mammalia > Chiroptera > Vespertilionidae > Myotis > Myotis yumanensis. The sequence goes on from NW_027223754.1 coordinate 163,874,357, forward strand.
CCCCTGGTGGTCAGTGCGCATCATACCTACTGGACCATCCGTCGGTTGCTTAGTCTTTTATCTTCACTAATAATAGACAAATATGTAAATTGACCATACCTCCATGACGCCCACACAGCCAATCAGGAGGGAATATGCAACTTAGCAGGACAAAGATGGCGGTGGCCATGGAGCCAGCCAGAGCAGACAGGAGGCTAGGGTCGCCCCCAGCGATGGAGGAAACCAAGCTTCCTATCTGCCTGGGCCAGCCACCGAAGGATGAGCCTGTGGGCTGCGGCCAAAGAGCAGGCTGGAGCCAGTGGGAGGCTTGGGTCGCCCCCAGCGGCGGAGGAAGCTTGGCTTCTTCCATTGCTGGGGGCGACCCAAACTTCCTGCCGGCCCTGGCTGGCCGCTGAAGGAGGGGCCTGTGGGCGGTGGCCACAGAGCCGGCCAGAGCATGCAGGAGGCTTGCGTTGCCCTGGCTGGCCACCGAAGGAGGGGCCTGCAAACGGCCCTCAGCCCCTCACCCAGGCTGGCCACACCACCATCGGGGTGAGGGTCCCCACTGGGGGGTGTGGCCAGCCTGAAAACGGCCCTCAGCCCCTCAACCAGGCTGGCCACACCCCCCCAGCGGGGACCCTCACCCCATGGGGGTGTGGCTGGCCTGCAGACTGCCCCAGCCCCTTGCCCAGGCCAGCACCATCCCTAGTGGGGACCCCCACCCCAATGGGAGTGTGGTCGGCCTGAAAACCACCAAAGGCCCCTCGCCCAGGCTGCCCCATCCCCCCAAGGGAACCCCCACCCTGATCCGGGACACCCTTCAGGGCAAACCAGCCAGCCCCAACCCGTGCACCAGTCCTCTATCTAAACTAATAAAAGGGTAATATGCTAATTAGACTGGGAGACCTTCCAGGAGATCTTCTGGACATTCTTCTGGACAACGCCATGGTGGCGGGGCCGAGGTAGAGGCAGTTAGGGGCCGAGAGGGGAAGGCAGTTGTGGGTGATCAGGCCAGTGGGGAGGGCAGGTGGGGGTGATCAGGCTGGTGGGGGGGGGCAGTTGGGGGCGAGCAGGCCGGCAGGGGGGGCCAGTTGGGGGCGAGCAGGCTGGCGGGGGGGGCAGTTGGGGGCGAGCAGGCTGGCAGACAGAGTGGTTAGGGGCAATCAGACAGGCAGGCAGGTGAGCGGTTAGGAGACAGCAGTCCCAGATTGCAAGAGGGATGTCTGACTGCCAGTTTAGGCCTGATGGGATCGGTCCTAAACCGGCAGTGGGACATCCCCTGAGGGGTCCCAGATTGGAGAGGGTGCAGGCCGGGCTGAGGGACACCACCCCCCCAACCCCCCGCACGAATTTCGTGCACCGGACCACTAATATATATATATGTGTGTATATATATATATATATATATTTGTTTAAACTATCAGTGATGATTATTCTTCAACAGTTGGGAAGGGAAGTCTGTGTCCTGGGGCCAGAAATGGAGAAGGGTAGGAGGACATACAGAAAGTCCATCAGGCAATGACAACTTGAAAGAGGTGGCACCTGCCTGGAGTCTGGCGACTTAAGAACAGGACAAGTGATGTTTGTGTGCAGAAGGGCGTGTGGTGTTTCTTCACACTAGGTACCGAAGCTGTGTAGACCAGGGTAGTAGTGATAAGAAATGGGGGGATTCTGGGCATATTGGAAGGGAGAGCCAGCAAGATTTGCTGAAGGAATAAGCATGAGATAAAGGAGAAAGCAAGGATGATGGCAAGGTTTCTGGCCTGAGCATCTGGAAGGATAAAGCTGCCATTTGCTGAGATGGGAAAAGCAGCATGCAGGTGGAGCAGATTTGGGGTGGAAATTAGGAGTTTGGTTTTGAACTTGTTGAGTATGAGATAACATGAGCAAACAGTAGGCCATTGGACACATGAGTCTAAAGTTCCCAGGTGAGGTCCAAACAAGATTTAGACTTGGTTGGTTGTCAGACTGGGGAAGAGGGGAAGATTGGATTGTCTGCCCCATTCGGCTCAGCCCCAGCTACCAGTCCATACCTATCTCTTGCTTCCTGTCCTATGGTCTGTTTGAGTCGCAGCTGTGCAGACGGTAAGTGGGTGCACAATTTAAATGTAAAAGTGGTGTGGAGAAGAAGATATTGATGTCTACAAACAGCCTAGCCTGTGAGAATTATATATAAAATGTGAAAGGTAATTTCCCATAAAAAATGTGACTTTCTACCAGTTGAATACTGCTCAAACTAATTTCAGCTCAAGCAGCCATTCTTCGGACTCAACTAATTTCATGCAGAGTGCCTCCACTCCCAAAAATGACTGGGTAATGAGAAGGTGTTTTACACCTGGAAGACCTCAACCACATTAAGTGTTAAGGGAGTGAGTAAAACCACAGAAATGAGTCTGAATTAAGTTCCATTTCCCTCTCCATGGCACAAGATTCTTCATACATAAAATTCCATACCTGAAACACATGCCACTGTAGAACAGGGGAAAAGGACCACACAGACTTCATTGGGTATCCCTTCTGTGCATCCTCTACCACTCTGTACTCATCTACCTGACACTGGAAACATACTTTTTATATCCTTGACTCCCATATAGACTGTAGGCAGTGGCAGCCTCTCCTCCTCCTCCTCCTCCTCCTCCTCCTCCTCCTCCTCCTCGTCCTCCTCCTCCTCCTCCTCCTTCCTCTCCTCCTCCTTCTTCCCCTCCTCCTTCTTCTCCTCTCATCCTCATCCTTTTTCTTCTTCTATTTGTAATAAGAGAAAGTTTATTTTGAAAGTCACAGAGGTAGAAGTGAGCTGCAGAAGGAATGGGCTCAGGAAACAAGTTACAGAGGCAAAAGAAAGGCCCTTGGAGCTTAGGAGAGAGTAAGGCCTGGCGCCTTGGGTGGTGGGGTAGGGGAAGTAGAGGAGAAGGAAAAAGGTGCTGCTGAGCTCTGGGGAGGGAGAGCTGCTAGACCAGTGGTTCTCAACCTCCTGGCCCTTTAAATACAGTTCCTCATGTTGTGACCCAACCATAAAATTATTTTCGTTGCTACTTCATAACTGTAATGTTGCTACTGTTGTGAATCGTAATGTAAATATCTGATATGCAGGATGGTCTTAGGCGACCCCTGTGCAAGGGTCATTCGACCCCCAAAGGGGTCGCGACCCACAGGTTGAGAACCGCTGCGCTAGACTGTAGGCTTCTTGACAGAGCTAGGGAAGTTTCCCCCCTATTGTATCCCCAGCACCCAGCACACAGTAGCCACTGAAATATCTGTTAAATAAATGAAGGACAAAGCATTTCAGGATTTTTTCTAATATGATCTTGGGCTGTTTTAGGGGGTTCTGATTTGTTTGAGATTTCCCAGTGCTCCTCTGGGTGTTTGGAGTGTTGCCCTAAGCCTAAAGCAGTTCCTCAAAGAAAATTCGTCTCAGTCCCCTCCACTGGAAGTGCTGATGGCCCTGGACCACTGGAGTTTTCCTTTGTGGGCAAATGCCTCAGCACCGCAGTTCCTTTCCCCCGAGGTTTCAGGCATTTCTAGGTATTGGCACAGGAAAGCCAGGAATCGGTGAGCCATCTGTTAGCCAAGCAAGGTGCCTTGCAGATTTGCTTCAGGGGTTTTCAAACGCAACTCACTGGAGAAAGAAAGCAAAGGAGCAGGCTCTGGGTGGGCCCTGGCTCCCTCTCAGCTTCAACCAGAATTCCCCAAATTATTTTTTATCATTATTTAAAATCGTAAATATTTATTTAAATGTTGTTTTCTTTGGCAACTTTATTCAAAATACTAAATTTTCATTTTAAGATTTGGTTTATATAACAGAGTGCCTAAATTGATGACCGTTCACCATTTTAAAAATGGTGAATTTTATGTTATACTAGAGGCCCAATGCATGAAATTCATGCAAGGGGCTCGGCCCTCGCAGCTGTGGCAGCTTGCCTCGGCGGCTTGCCTCAGCCCTCGCAGCCCCAGCTTCGTCTGGAAGGTTGTCAGGAAGGTCATTCGGCTGTCCAGTCTAATTAGCATATTACACTTTTATTATTATAGATGGATTTTATCTCATTCAATAAAAACACACAAAAAAGTAAAACAAAAAATGATGCAGAGATGAAAGAAGAGGGTGAAGGGAAAGGTGGGGAATCCAGAACACTTCTCTGAGCTTAGTTTCCTCATCTATATGGTGATAATAATGTCGCCAGCCCCCAACTGGCATGAGTAATACATGACTTTGTTACATAAAACGCTTATTAGCACAGTAGGCACTCAAAATAAATGTTAATTGTTTTCTTTTCTATATAAGTGTCCAAACCTATTTGTCCCCTTTATTACCTTTATTTCCTATGACTGTATGGTTTGTGGCTCCAGCCAGACAACCTGTTCGTACAAGGGCTTCTCCCACTCTTCACTGCGTTTGGCAGGCTGCTCTACCGTCTGGGATGCTGTCCTGCCTCCAGTGGGAAAGACCAGTCCTTGGGCCACAGCCACAAGATCACCTGAGAGCTGATTCCGTGGGTCCCACCTGCTGGTTCAGGCTTTCTGGGGATGTTTATTCTGGGTGAATCCAGGCCTGTGTTTTTGTAATAAGTGCTCCAGTGCTGATCGTGCACATTGAAGTTTGAGATTAATGTTTTTGTTTGTTTTGTTTTAAACATGTTTTTATTGATTTTTTAGAGAGGAAGAGAGAGGGAGAGAGAGAGAGAGAGAGAGAGAGAGAGAGAGAGAGAAACATCGATTGGCTGCCTTCTGCATGTCCCCTACTGGGGATTATTGAGCCTGCAACCCTGGAATGTGCCCTGAGCAGGATTCGAACCATTGCCCTCTTGATGCATGGGACAATGCTCAATCCACTGAGCCACACTGGCCAAGCGAGACTAATGTTTTAATGTGTTTCTGTCTTGACCCTCTCTTCCAGGAGGTCTGCTCAGACTCCTCCCCTGAGAAGCACTCCGACACCCAGAGTGCTCCTTATCCAGGTCTGAGGTTCTGAGTGTCTGGGTCAGAGTTACTTTAGGTTCCGCTGTCTTCTCTCTCCCAATGGATGGGGGAACACCCAGGGACAATATCTGGCCCTTCTCTCGTCACCCTGGTTCTTCTTCCTTCCCACCTCCCTGAGTGTAGGTTCTCCTGGGAAGCTGTAGGAAGCAAGACACTTTAGTTGTAAAGTCCTTAGAATACTTTCAGTCTACAAATACTTGAGAGAACTTAGCTTCTCTCTTTTCCTACCATTCTACTTAGGACTTTTTGCAATGGTGTGGAATTTGTACTACTGTGCCATATCAGCCTTTGCTTTTCCCATACCATTTCACCCCACAGGGCGTGCTAGGTGTTGGCTGGTCCCCACCCCACCCTGACAAGTGACCATGGACCCAGGAGTTGGCCCAGAGTCATCTCTCACCGTCAATGAGCAGGTATCTTCTGGGGCAGAAAGAGGTGGGGGAGTGAGGTTGATGGACCAAGGGGTGTGGGGAAGTAGGAAGACCCCATAAAGCCCCTCATTGTCTGTTTCTTTCTTTTTTTAAAAAAAAATTTTTTTAAATATATTTTATTGGTTTTTTACAGAGAGGAAGGGAGAGGGATAGAGAGTTAGAAACATCGATCAGCTGCCTCCTGCACACTCCCTACTGGGGATGTGCCTGCAACCAAGTTACATGCCCTTGACCGGAATCGAACCTGGGACCCTTGAGTCCGTAGGCCGACGCTCTATCCACTGAGCCAAACCGGTTAGGGCTCATTGTCTGTTTCTTACCAAAGTACATGGTCAGTTCACCTGACTAGGTTTAGTTACCAGTTAGGATTTCTCAGGGGCTTAATTTGGGAATGTAAGCCGTGACTTTATTATTTTTTTAAAATATATTTTTATTGATTTCAGAGAGGAAGGGAGAGGGAGAGAGAGAGATAGAAACATCAATGATAAGAGAGAATCACTGATCGGCTGCCTCTTGCACACCCGCCACTGGGGATTGAGCCCAAAACCCAGGCATGTGCCCTCGACCGGAATTGAACCTGGGACCCTTCAGTCCACAGGCTGATGCACTCTATCCACTGAGCAAAACTGGCTACAGGGTTTTTTTATAGATTTTTTTATTGATTTCAGAGAGAGGAAGGGGGAAGGAGAGAGAGAAACATCAATGATGAGAGAGAATCATTGATCAGCTGCCCCTTGCACATCCCCTACTGGAGATCAAGCCCACAACCCAGGAGTTGAACCCCGACCTCCTGCTTCATGATTCGATGCTCAACCACTGAGCCACTCCAGCCAGACTAAGCTCTGATCTTAAAAAGTGAAATTAAAATGTACAAATATGTATAATCTTACGTGGAGAAATATTTGGACATTGGGTAATTTGCTCTTATTTCTTTCTTTTCCTGTGTTTTTCTTTTGTTTGCTTTTTTGGGGGGGAGGTAATTTGCTCTTAATATTTTTTCTTGCTTATATATTTTTTCTAATTTTTCTACAATGACCATTTATTACTTATGTAAACTTAAAATGTTTTTTGTTAATTTTTATCTTTTTTAGAGAGAGAAAGGAAGAGGAAGGAAAGGAGAGAGAGAGAGAGAGAGAGAGAGAGAGAGAGAGAGAGAGAGAGAGAGAGAAAACATGGATCAGTCGCCTCCCGCATGCACCCCGACCGGAGATCAAACCCACAACCTGGGTATGTGCCCTGACCAGGAACCAAACCGGTGACCTTTCAGTGCATGGGAAAATGCTCAACCAACTGAGCCACACTGGCCAGGGCGCTGAAAAGGAGAAAAAAGATGAATTTTTAAAAGGAGAAAAAAGATGAACAACTCCTAAAATGTAATTGAAGTCCCTCATAGGTCAAGTTTGAGTCAGAAAGGCAACTGCTTGGGGGTTAATTTCCCTCCAGCTCCCCTGATGGGTCACATTGTCACTTTTTCCAGCAGAGTCTCTGGCTGGATCCAGTTTTCAGGCTTAAGGAATGTGTTGTGTGAGTAGCTTCAGGCATAGGCCAAATGTAGGGGAGCTGCACACAGAGCTTTCCAATGTACAGGGTCCCTGATTTTTGAATGGCCCAGTTGGAAGCATTTGAGTGCTGGAGTTAGAGAGCTGAGAGCTGGTTGAGCAGGGGAGGAAGGTCCTGTTCTGAGGAGGCCCAGGCTCCTCCCGTCTTGTTGGGACATGGAGGCTCCCTTCAAGGTCAGAGCAGGCCCACAGCAGATGGCACAACTGTAGCCACAGGGCACAAGCTCCAGGCCAGGGGGTGGGAGAGGCTCCGCCTTCAGGATGCAGGAAGTTAGCCTGGAGGAAAATCTTGGCCTTTACCCCAGAGTTTTGGAAATAAAGGAATCACGAGCTGAAAAAGTGACTCAACATTGTGGAGCATTTGTTCCACTGCTTTATCTCTGAAGATTTAAAGGGACGTGAAGCGGATTTGCTTCTTGGCCCAGCTTACGCAGTGGATGCTGTGTTAGGGGCCCTCAGAGCCACGCACCAATATCCTAGCAGCCAAGACAACATCCTTGCAAGGCTGTGGAATAGACTTTTACCACACCCTGAACTGAGTCCAAGAAAAGGACCAAGTAGAAATATCCTCCAGGGGTTTGGCTCCGTGGGACGTTTCTAGCTGTGTCAGGCCCTGCCCCCTGTCCCGTCCCCAGGGCCTTTCTCCTAGCCCGCTCCTTCTTTGGAGCCAGGGAGCTGCAGCCGGCCCCAGGCTCTGGAGTTCTCACAGAGCACACAGTGCTGGGGGCAGGACGTCTACCCTTTCCTCTCTCCCGAAATCATACCTAGAGCTCTGGGCACCAGGCAGGGGGGTCTCTATGGCCCCTCCCCCACAGTGTTCCCTGTCCTCTGTTTGCAGGTCATCGTGATGTCAGGCCATGAGACCATCCGCGTGCTGGAAGTTGGAGTGGATGCCCAGGTCCCTGCTGAGGAGGAGGGCAAAGGACTGGAGGGTGTGGCCGCCGAGGGCTGCCACAGTGGAGGTCCTGCTGAAGCCAGTGAACCTGCTGGTGAAGCTGGGCCAGACAACCCAGACTCTTCTGCGGAGGCAACTGGTACGAGGCCATTGCTCCACCTGGTCCCTGTCTGTAATTCCCCGGGGGAGCCAGCACAAGTCCTTGGGGCCAAGGCGGCTTTAGGGTCTTGTCGTCTTCCTGTCCACTGGACAGCCTTAGGCCATGGCCTGTACTCCTTCCTGGTCAGCGCCTAGGGCCATTCTGCACTCCTTGTCCCTGGAGCTTTAGTTCTGGTTCCAGTCACTTCCAGACCTAAACTGGGATGGATCGGGATGAGGTGGGTGGAGAGTGGCAGGGCTCAGCTGAAGGGGGCGTATAAACCTCAGAGAGGGCTCCTAGTTCTAAACCAGACCCTCAGCCCCAGTGCAGAGAGGCCTAGACCTTCAGTATCCCGCCAGCCCTTCCAACTCAGTACCTGCTGTGGAAAAGGTGGGAGGCCCCAGAAGCTGGGGCTGGGCGGGCATCTTACCTACCTTGGACTAAGGATATAGGTCAGGTAGGACCTTGAAGAATGCCAGCTCCTTACTCCCAGCTGGGCTGGTGTGAGTCAGCCTGGTGGACTGATTTCTGCTGTCCTCCAAAGATGACTTGAGGGCATGAGCTTGATTCTTCCCCGTGGAAATGGATGTGGCTGATCCACCCACTCTGTCTCCCCTAATGACCCGCAGTAGAGCTGTTCTAGAGGCCGGGTCTGGTACCAGGCACTGCTCTCTGACCACAGGGCACCATTTCATTGGCTTTCCTCATTAACACCTTACAGAACAGACATCTCCTGTCGCAGGAAGCCCGAGGCCTCCCTTGCCAGTTTCCCCAGAACACCAGGACTCATCTCCCCTTGTCTTCTGCGTATCTTCCTTTCCTTAGATTGGCGATCTGGGCTGGTGGGTGTAGGCGAAGAGGGGGAGCCAAGAAGACAGCAAAGGAGAACAGACAGGCTTTGGGGAACAGCAACTCCTTAACAAGGAAACTGCAGGACCTCACGTCCTGTGCTCTACCTGCAAAATAGAGCTCAGGTTCACTTGGGGCCCTTGTAACTTGGCTTATTTCCCCCGCTTTCGAATAAAGAAATGACAAGAGACATGACCCTTTCCCCCTGGCCTGGAAATGCTCTGCTTCCATGTTGAGCCCAGGATGGGGCATTACCCGTGTTCCCATGGACCCCCTGCCCTGGAGAGCAGGCAGGGAAGACAAGGATCCGTTGCCTCAGCCACCCTTCCCATCCCTTTCCATTGTGGGGTTGGAGCCCCTTTCCAGAAAACTTGGGAGGTTTCTCAGGTTTATCCACAGCACCCTGACTTCCCTTTTTATCCTTTTAATGAAATTCCATATCTCATTTCTTCTGGTGTCTTAATCTGCCCCTTACCCAAACCTGCTCTCGGAAATAGATCCTGAGCCAATTATTTACACCTTAGCATGAGTGTCAGTGGTAATGTGCATCTTCTTTCAGAGGTTGGTATACTTAAGCCTTTCACAAAATTTTTCTCGGTAAAGGAATTTGAATCATTGTCAAGCAGATAAGGGAGGTATTTTGATGCTGCTCCCTAAGAAGCTGCCGGCGTGGACTGTGGTCTTAATGTGACCTTGCTAGATATTAAGCATTTCTTCTTAAAACAAAGTACTGGCCGGCATGGCTCGGCGCTTGGGTGTCGACCTATGAGCCAGGAGTTCACAGTTCCATTCCCCGTCAGAGCATATGCCCAGGTCTCAAGTTCGATCCCCAATGTGGGTGATAGGGGGCAGGCAATCATTGATTCTCTCTCATCATTGATGTTTCTATCTCTCTCTCCCTCTTCCTTCCTCTCTGAAGTCAATAAAAATATATTAAACAAAAACAAAGTAATAGGAAACTTTTTCAGGGTGGAGAAAAATCTAGTGATTTATGGCAGTCTAAATTACTACCCAGTCCTTGTCACACATACACAGTTTTATATTTGTGACCACCGAGGGTAGACTATGTAGCATAGCTCTGACCACTATATTATTTCAGACACCTTTTTCCTTTATTGACATAGATTCACAAACCTGTTCTGGTTTTGACTATTGCCAAACTATCTGTTTTTTTGTTATCATAACCAGTGCTGTTTTGAATATCTTTGTACTGGTCTTTTGAATTTTCTTTTTCTTTGAGGTATAGTCCACCCAAATTCTTTTGGAAATCAATTGTTTATATAGGGAGAAGTCATCACATGAAAAAATACAAACTCTTGCTATCAATGAGAGAAAACGTAACTGGCTATAAGGTACTGCATGCCTGTTAAGCCAGAAAACTCAGCAGTGATAAAAGCTAACCTGGGTGATGCTGTGGAGAAAAGGGACATGGTTGATGTTTCTGTGAACTGGTTTAGTCTTTCTGAAAAGCAGTGTAGCAGGAAGTGACAAAAGCCTAAATATGTGTAAACTCTTGGAACTCTTGGTCCTACTTTGGAAATATATTCTAATTAAATGAATATCTCATTTCTTTGGATGGTAAGCTTTATCACTCATGTTTATCATATTCCTATTTTCACTTTCCTTTTTATAATTCATTATATTTGTCAAGCAAAATGTTTTAAAATTTTCTCTTTTCTGATTTTTTTTTCCAGTAGTTGGAAATGCATCTCCCCTCTGCAGTTTTCACTTAGTTTCTCCCCCCCGCCTCCCCTTAGTATTTTATAAGGCTTTTGTTGCTGCTTGCTTGTCTCTTTAATTCCTTAAGCAATCTGAATTTCTTTATTATGCACTTTGAACAGTACAGTCCTGAGTTAGATCGGTGCCTTTCCAGATTAAAACATGGGCTGGGAATGCGGGTATGGGAGGTTATCTAACTGCATGGTTCCCACTCTGGCTGTGTGCTGTATCACAAGGGAGCTTAAAGAAAAAAGAGATTAAATAGTGCAAATTGCCAGTTAGGCACATAGTCATGGGATGTAAAGTACAGCATAGGGAATATAGTCAATAATGTAATAACTGAGTATGATGTCAGAGGGGCACTAGACCTCTAGGGGTGATTACTTCATAGGTTATAAAAGTGTCTAATCACTATGATATACACTTGAAACTAATATAATATTGAATGCCAACTGTAGTTAAAAAATAAAAAATTAAAAGTAAGAAAAAGAGAGAGAAGAGGTTACTGGCCTCCACTCCAGACATTCTGATTCAGTAAATCCATGTCCAGCTAGTATTAAGAGGCCATTGATCTGGTCTAATATCCATCGTCCAATACCTAGACTCCTTTTAATGTCTCGCCATCTATATATATAAAAGCCTAAGTGATCGGTTGACTGAATGACCAAACGACCGGTCGACCAGTTGCTATGATGCGCACTGACCACCAGGGGGCAGATGCTCAACGCAGGAGCTGCCCCCTGGTGGTCCGTGCACTCCCACAGAGGGAGCACTGCTCAGGTAAGCAATGGACACCAGATGCTGGGCTCACGGCTGGCGAGTGACACTGCGGTGGTGCAGCCTCTCCTGATCAGGACTGGGCACGAGCCCGCGGCAGGCACAGTGGGGCCAGGATGAGCATGAGCGGTGTGGCACCAGGCCCGGGCTGGGGCTCCTCCCCGCTTCGAGCACTACTACTCCCTCAGGGGAGGTTAGACTGCCGGTTCTGGCCCGATCCCCACAGGCCGCCTACGGGGATTGGGCCAAAACCGGCAGTCTGACCTCCCCCGAGGGGTCCCAGATTGCAAGAGGGCACAGGCCCAGGCTGAGGGACACCACCAGTACACGAATCCGTGCACTGGGCCTCTAGTAATAACCCTTTTCCTCGTTGTGTGAATTCTTAGTGGGGATTCCCAATACCTCACAAATCAGGGTAGCAAGAGGAAGCTGTAATGTGGAAGAAAAGCTTTGGTTCACAGGAAGTTCCCTTAGAAACTCACTGAAGCTGCTCATCAGACTTCAGACCTCAGGGACTGGCAGAGAAAAGCAACCTGGCCTGGCCCTCGCCGGTTTTGCTCAGTGGATAGAACGTCAGCCCTCGGACTGAAGGGTCCCGGTTTCAATTCTTATCAAGGGCATGTGACTGGGTTGCGGGCTCTATCCCTGGCCCTGGTTGGAGCGAGTGTGGGAGACAACCAATCGATGTGTCTCTCTCACATCGATGTTTCTCTCTCTGTCTCTCCCCCCTTCTTCCCACTCTCTCTAAAATTCAATGGAAAAATATCCTCGGGTGAGGATTAGCAAACAAACAAAAAAAGCTACCTGGCTTGGAGCGCCATTGTGACCCTGAGTGTGGCAAAGACAGGTCCAATTTTCAGGGACTGTCATTTCAAGGACTTCATTCTGCAGAGTCCTTGTTGCTTCTCCAAGCCAGCACCTGCATCCAGAAAGTGGCCTGCAGGCAGGTTGAGCGATGGTCCGGTTGCTGGATGAGCCAGGGGGAGCTGCTCCCATTGATGCTATCTAGCTCCTTCCCGCCCAGACACATGTTTCTTCCCTTCAGACCCCTCGACTGGTTAGGTCATAGGTCACAGTGTTCTGTAGAGCCAGGAAATGAGAGATTGACACCTAGCTGTGCATAGGCCTGCATTTTCTTCATCTAAATGCGGGAAGAAGAGGGCCCACATGCTAGGTCTGGCACAGGGCTGGCCAGCCTCCTAGCCTCACTAACGGTAGCATTGGGGAAGCTGCCTTCTGGGCCAGGGAAAGCCAGGGATCGGTCTCGGGTTATGCGGAAATACGATGTGAGGCTGAGAGTTGCCACTTCAAGCTGCAGACAGGACATTCTAGTCCAGTGACCCCTCTGCTCACACCAGGCTCACCCTTTGTCCTTTCTCTCAATGCCACGTGAAGTGAAGTCACTCCCGGGGATCCCTGCGAGTCCTGCCCCGGCTGTCGCCACGTTCAGCCAACCCCCAAGCCAGCCTCAGGCATCGCAGACCCTGACGCCGCTGGCTATACAAGCTGCCCCCCAGGTAAGAGCCACCCCTGGGAGCCGGACACAGAGCAGTGGGCAGAAGCAAGACATGGGACCACCACCATGGAGAGGCTATGGGATCTGGAAACTCACAAGGCAGGACGGACGGGGCTGTGACTTAAGAGAGGGAGTCCCCTACTAGGCACCCCTGGCCTCTCCCCTGCCCCAGATCAGGCCCACTGGGAAGAGTAGATCTGCCTTTGCTGGGTAGTCTCCTTGGGTCCAGCAAGGATGGTAGAGATTACGTTAAGGCGTTCATGCCACAGGCCATTCTGTTCAATGACTAAATGAGTGAACACCCTGTCCGTCCCTCCAGTGGCTGCCTGGAAGAGTTAATGCATTGTTCACAGTCCTCATTTAGAGCCAGGTGGGCAGCCCCAGCACAGCGGGCTGCCTCCAGGCTCCTCCAGGCATGCTGAACTCCCTGTGACCTTTCGCTATAGGCACAGATTTTTGAGGCATCCATCAAGGGTAGCCTCCATCAGAGCTTCTCAGAAGCTTCTGTGAGCCCTTGACCATTTGGTTCCATTAGCCCTTGCCCCCTGCTTTCTGGCCACAAAGTGTTGGTCCTGTGGGCAAGGGCCCAGGGAAGGCTGGGGGACAGCAGTCCAGTGGAAGAGGCCCGTGCACCCTCTGCTGTCCTGTGAGCAAGGCCAGGTCCTGACCTTGATTTGGGCTGCTTCTCTGAAGACGGCACCCCGCTCGAGGTTGAGCCTCCAGCTAGGGCTTGTCTCTTCCCCGTCCTCACGCGGCCTTTCCCCCACTGCCCTCAGAATGCTTTGTTTGTGCTCAGCTGGGTCAGAGAGACCCAGTGTTTGCGCTGTCGATGTTGATTTTTTTTTATTTTTTCTTTTCTTTTTGAAATCTTGTTTGCTTTTGCAGGTCTTGACTCAGGAAAACTTAGCCACAGTTCTGACAGGAGTTATGGTTCCAGCAGGGGCAGTTACTCAACCTCTTCTTATCCCCATCAGTATTGCAGGTCAAGTGGCTGGTCAGCAGGGGCTGGCCGTGTGGACAATTCCTACAGCAACCGTGGCCGCCCTCCCAGGACTGACCGCTGCTTCTCCTACGGGGGGAATTTTCAAGCCACCTTTAGCCAGTCTCCAAGGTAACGGCAACTCTCCCCAGGACGGCACCAGGCCCCCCAACACCCACCACTACCATTCCTGCACAAGCGCTTGCCATGTCGGACTCAGAACCCGCAGCCCGCCCAGGGCGACAGCCCTGGAGTCTGGATCTGGTGTCCCAGGCACCCAGCCACAGAGCTGCAGCACCTCGGGACTCTAGGCCAGGACACCATCCGGCCTCTCTTACTTCAGCCAACTGTCTGAGACTGCCCCTCTCCCCCCACGCCAGAAGTCACCCCATGGCCAGCCTCCTGAGAAGGACTGCAAGAAGATGCAACTTCTGGTTTTGAACCTGCACTTCTCCAGGCCCAAGGGAGGGGGGATGAGAGAAGTGGGCGTGTGCTGCCCCCAGCAAGGATCAAGGGAATCACAGCTGCCTGCCCCCTTCCCTGCTGCCCCAGCCCCCTCTGTTCTTGTGCCAGATCCCTTGGGATTGGAGCTGCTCTGGGCTACGGCTAGGCATTTGAGCACCTCTGTCTCTGCCTTGCTCCGTAGCAGCGGCCGTGCTGAACACCGCTCTGCCGGCACCCGTACAAGCTGCCCCACCGGTACAGGCCTCCTCGCCCGTCCAGCCCCGGCCACCACCAGCACAGGCCCAGACGCTGTTCCAGACCCCGCCACCGCCGCTGCTGCAGAACACGCCCGCCATTCTACCGCAGCCCACTGCTGCCACCGCTACCGCCCCCGCCCCCAAGCCAGTGGACACCCCCCCACAGATCACCCTACAGCCTGCCAGCTTCGCATTTAGCCCAGGAATCGTAAGCTGCTGCTGCCCTCACCCGGGGCTGATCAGGGCTGGATCGAATCTTGGGCCCGGGTGGAACTGATGCGGGAAGGAAAGAGGTGGAGGACCAGGCCCCTGAATACAGCTGTCTTCCAACACATCAGCGGAGACGGGCTCCCTCTGAAGCCTTCTCCTTGCAGCTGCCAGCCTGTCCATCCCAGACAAGAGCAGACAACCTCTGCCAAGAGGGCTGGGCAAATTCTCCAGAACCTGAGCCACTGGACCAGCCTTGGAGGGTGGGATGATGTCTGGGATTGCAAACTTGTGAGCTGTCACTAAGGTGGAGCTAGAGGCTCACGGCCGCTTGCCAATGTCTGTCCTGGCTTGGCAGTGGAGCTGTTAGATGTGACTAGAATCACATCAGCCACTCCATTCTGGCGCTTCTACCCTCCCAGGCCTGGCCTGAAAGATTAGCCAGTTACTCTTCCATGGCTTTGACCCCACCCTTCCTGGTTGACCCCCCGCCACCCCTAGTGCTGGATACTATTCAGCTGGTAGACATGGGCCTGTAGCCCACATTCCTATCTGCCCCACATCCCTACCTCCCCACCCCAATGCCTGTGAGCCCTCTTCCCTCTGCCTTGGGCTTTTTCTGTCCCCTTGGTCTCTGAGCAAGGCTCTTCCTCCACCCACAGATCAGTGCTGCTTCCCTCGGGGGACAGACCCAGATCCTGGGCTCCCTCACGACAGCTCCGGTCATTGCCAACGCCATTCCCAGCATGCCAGGGATCAGCAGTCAGATCCTCACCAATGCTCAGGGACAGGCAAGTGGTCACAGCCAGGGCTGAGGGGTGGGGCCTGGGGACAAGCTGGCGGGGGCACTAGGACTTGGGCTGAGGGTCATAGAAACTCAAACAGGGTGTCGGACTGCTGTTCCTATCTCCTGTGTGGCCGCTCCCTGCTGATCCTGAGAGCAGGCAGGGGCATAGCCACTGCCTTGCCCTGGAGGCACCCACTGTAGTGGAGGCGAACACCCACTTCATTTATGGAGGACCTACTTCGTGGCCTGTGCTAGGTGCTTTCTCATACACCAGCTCACTTTGTTTTGAGTACAGATCTATTAGGGAGAGATTTTTATTCCCATTTTACAGGGACGAAAGCTGAGGTTCAGAGACATTAAGCCACAGCTAAACTGTGGCAGAGCAGGTCCATCTGACTCCACATGCAGACCCTTTCCTGCTCCATCACAGCTCTGGAGGTAAAACAAAGGAAGCAGCCCCCAGTCTGTGAATCCTTCACTTTATTGAGGAAGAAATGGAGGTCCATAGGGGTTAAGTGATGCATCTAAATGCCTCCCCTACCAGTGTGGGGTTTGGGTTGGAGGTGGAGCTGGACACTGGCCTCACACTTAGAGTCCCTGCCTTGTTTCTCCCAGGTTATTGGAACACTTCCGTGGGTAGTGAACTCAGCTAGCGTGGCAGCACCAGCACCAGCCCAAAGCCTGCAGGTCCAGGCTGTGACCCCCCAGCTGCTGCTAAATGCCCAGGGCCAGGTGATTGCAACCCTGGCCAGCAACCCCCTGCCTCCACCTGTGGCTGTCCGGAAGCCAAGCACGCCTGAGTCCCCTGCTAAGAGTGAGGTACAAGGGCTGGGGTTGGGAATGGGGGCAGGCGGTGCTATCTGGCATGGGCGGCCTCTCTTCAGACCAGGGGCAGGACATGATTATTTTCTGAAGCCCCTGAGAAAACAGGTACCTCCCCAAAGTTTGGGGAGGTCCAGGGTAGAAGGCTCACATGAGTCACTATGCTCTGCCCAGGGAACGCCGCCACACACACGCTGACCCCCTACCCACACACACCAAAAGCTTGTCCATGTACCCTCAGGAGCTAGTGCCATTCTGAGAAGGCCTGGGAGGAGTGGTCAAAGTAAACGGCCTTGATCAGCTCCAGGGTGAAAAAACTGCTAGAAGTGCTCTGGGAGGTTAGTTCTGCCTCCCCTCCCTCTTCCCCCTTCACCTCTCTCCCCCTCTCCTCTGTAACTTTGATTAGTCACTTATTTGTTCCTTCTAGGAGCAGTTTTTGAGTGCCTGCTAGATTCCAGGTGCAGAAGATAGATGAATACGATGCTCTCCGTAGCCTTAGGGAGCATGGCACTGGGACAAGCACAGGCAGCCTGACAAAGACTGTGATGGGGCAGGATAAGGGGACCCAAAGAAGGGAGCTCTCCACAGACTGGGGAGTTCCACAAGGCTTCGTAGAGAAGGGACATCGAGCTCATCTAGAGGGATGACTTGAATGAGAGAGCATTTTATCTTTAGGAAACTGCAAGAAGTCTAGTGTGCAGGGTTCGCAAACCTGAGTGAGTGTCAGAACCACCCGGGGGGCTTGTTCCCAGGCCCCGCTCCAGACTTCCTTATTCAGTAGGTCTGGATGGGGCCCAAGAAATCCTCTTTCTAACAAGTTCCCAGGTGTTGGGGCCCATGATCCTCCAAGGTGGGGTGTTGCTTCTCAGCTTTGTGAATAACCTCTTAGCCTCATCTGTAAAATGGAGATTATAAGAGGATCCACTGCAGAAGGTTATGAGTATTGAAGGACAGAGTACACATAGGCAGTTAACACAGGAAGCACTTGAAAAATAATGTTATCACTATTATTAGCTAGTGAGGGGTCATGGAGGGGTTTTTAGCGAGGAAATGGCGAACTAAATGTACGTTAAAAAAATTTCCTCTGTCGCTAGAGGAACCAAGAACTGGACCGTGGTGAGACTTGAGTCCTTGTCACCTGTTAGGAGGCAGCTTGAACAGTTCTAGCAAGAGACCAGGACCCTGCCCTAAGGCTAAGACTCAGAGGAGAAAGAGGCAGTGGACTTGAGAGCTACCAAGAGGTAGAATCCAGGGAACGGGACCCATCCTAGAGAAATTTGAACTTTTCAGGAGGCTTTTTTTTTTTTTTCACTTAGCACCATGACTCTGAGCTTTTTCCATGTCAGTATTCCAAGGCAGTTAAGAATCATACCTTATTCTTTCAATAGGGAGGTCCCTGATGTCACTTGCCGGTTCCCTGTTAGTGGGTGTTTGGGCCTGGGAGGCTCTAAAAGCAGGTTAGGTTTCTCCCCTGAGGGCAGACATTTGAGAGCAGTTCTCAGGGTGGACACTTGCGGGGCTTTGACCAAGTGTATTGACCTTTCTGAGCCTGTGACCTGCCTGTTCACAGGTGGCCATGCGGCCCCCGCTTGGTGGAACGTGTTGCTGTGCTTATTTCGGAGGGCGTTACCATTGGGGGGTGGTAATAAGTGGGTTCTAGTCTTGCTTTTTATGGGGCCCAGGGAGGAGTGTGGACGTCATACCATTTTTGCCCCCGTGTCTGGCCCATGCAGGGACTCCGACCCCCTGAGCTGGGCAGGTAGGCAATAGGGGATTGTTGGCTCTCTTCTCAGGTGCAGCCCATCCAGCCTACGCCAGCCGTGCCCCCGCCTACAGTGGTCATCGCCAGCCCAGGCCCAGCGGCCAAACCATCGGCCTCTGCTCCCATCCCAATTACCTGCTCGGAGACGCCCACTGTCAGCCAGTTGGTGTCCAGTAAGTGGCTCCTGAAGGAGGCTGTGGAGAACGGGAGAGGCATTTATTTAGACCCCCTGACATCTTGGAATGCTGTTCTTTTTTTTTAAAATATATTTTTTATTGATTTCAGAGAGGAAGGGAGAAGGAGAGAGAGAGAAAAACATCGATGATGAGAGAGAATCATTGATTGGCTGCCTCCTGCACACCCCCTACTGGGGATTGAACCTACAACCCGGGCATGTGCCCTTGACTGGAATGGAACCCAGGACCCTTCAGTTTGCAGGCTGATGCTCTATCCCCTGAGCCAAACCAGCTAGGGCTGAATGCTGCGCTTCTTAATAAACTTCCTGGAGTCCAAAGGGGAAGGACAGGTGCTCGATGCCAGAGACTGGCTTTCTTATTCCTGTTAAGCTGGATTCTAGGCATGATGATAGTGGAGGCTGTTTCCCCACTGGCTGTCTCTCCAGTGGTTCTTTCCCAGTATTTGAGGAATGTGGATGGCCAACAGGTGTGCTTGGGGCCAGGAGTAGGGGGAATGGGGAGGGTCAACCGTTAGAGCTGACAAACTTGAAACAAGACCCCGACCTCCAGACAGGTTGGTCCAGGGCCCTTTCCTCCATTATCTGTCTTGGTGACAAAGTAAATGGGGGTCTTAAGGGTATGTGGGCCTTTTGCCAAATGTCCTCATCCCTCTGCACCAAGGTCAGGCAATGGGCTAGATCAGCAGTGATGATTATGTGTCCTCTGCACTCACCCCTGCTCTCTTCTCTGGCCTAGAGCCACATAACCCGAGTCTGGATGAGGACGGGATCAACTTAGAAGAGATCCGGGAGTTTGCCAAGAACTTTAAGATCCGGCGGCTGTCTCTGGGCCTCACACAGACCCAGGTGGGCCAGGCTCTGACTGCAACGGAAGGCCCGGCCTACAGCCAGTCTGCCATCTGCCGGTGAGTAAGGCTCCCTGGGCAAGGTCAGGGCCTGCTCAGGGGCCTGCTGCCACCAGGTATTCACAGGACCTGGTGCCCCTTTATTCTCCCTTGCTCCTGCCTTCTTCCAAATAAGGAAGGCTGCTTTAAGGATAAGATATGAATACCCGTAGTAGCCAAAGACTGACCAGGTCCTCTGATGTTTATCCTCCAATCCTGAGCACATAGTCTTCATATATATATATATATATATATATATATATATATATATATATTTCAGAGAGGAAGGGAGAGGGAGGGAGAGAGAGACAGAAACATCAATGATGAGAGAGAATCATTGATCGTCTGCCTTCTGCACGCCCTCTACTTGGGATCGAGCCTGCTACCCAGGCACATGCCTTTGACTGGAATCAAACCTGGGACCCTTCAGTCTGCAGGCCAACGCTCTATCCACTGAGCCAAACCAGTTAGGGCAAGCAGACAGTCTTTTCCTGGGAACCCAAGACCCTAATCCGTTAGGAATCCTAGAGGGAAAGGAGTACAGCTTATGAAATTAGTCACAAAGGTGGGAACTTCAATTCTGGCTTAGCTCTCAGCTCTATCCCACCATCACCCTGTCATGCTCTCATCTCCCCGTTTCATAAGGCATGACCCTAAAGTGGTGTGGCTGGCTTCTTTGTGCAGCGTCTAAGCTGGTTCTGGTGCCAGTATCATAGGAGGGGTAGTAGAGGGTTTCCCACAAGAATGAGGCTCAGTATGGCCACAAGGTTCCATCTGCCTTCCAATTCCATATGCAGACTAGAGAGACTTTAGACTCACTGCTGTGTTGGGAAGTCTGCAGTCACATCGGGCTCTGACTTAGTGATGCTGCTAGGAGAGGGTAACTAGAGGAGGGCAGGGCTCATGATGTCCACTGCCCTGTCGGGAGACCTCTCAAGATAGCACCTCAAAGGACCTCACTTGTCTGGTGGTGAAAGTTCTGGAATGGTTGTCCAGGCAGCAGTTGCACTGTTATCACTGCACTACTGAACCGAGGCCATGGGATGGTCCCTCTGTTATGGCCTGGGATACAGGACAGTCTGAGAAGTCTGGGTTTCACCAAACCAGAGGGGTCTTGGTGGGGGTGGTGAGGAGCAGCGTGCTCACACCCAGGTGTGGGGAGTAAGACACTCTCACTGTCCCTTCCTGGGCTTGGGTCACCTACAGGTTCGAGAAGCTGGACATCACCCCGAAGAGCGCCCAGAAGCTGAAGCCAGTGCTGGAGAAGTGGCTGAATGAAGCCGAACTCCGGAACCAGGAAGGCCAGCAGAACCTGATGGAGTTTGTGGGAGGGGAGCCCTCCAAGAAACGCAAACGCCGCACCTCCTTCACCCCCCAGGCCATCGTGGCTCTCAACGCCTACTTCGAGAAGAACCCACTGCCCACTGGCCAGGAGATCACCGAGATTGCCAAGGAGCTCAATTACGACCGGGAGGTCGTGCGGGTCTGGTTCTGCAATCGGCGCCAGACGCTCAAGAACACCAGCAAGCTGAACGTCTTTCAGATCCCTTAGGGCTCGGCCCCCGGCCCTGTGTTCCAGCACTTTGTACTTGTCCCTTGGCACCTGGCTGCAGCCACGGCTGTGACAGCACCGTCATTCTGGTACATGTGACTGTGCTTGTCCTGGGTCTCGAGACTCCACCGTGTGCATGCCCGTCAGCTGCCTCCCTCCTGTCCCCCACATATTGCACATGGTGGGGAGGGCAGAGGGGCCCACTGAGAGCGCCAGGCCCCGGGCTGGTCATGCCGAGGGAGGGGATTTGTGGTGTCACTTAAAGAAGCACTTTGCTAACGTGGTTTTTGAAGGGTGAATTCTGGTTGGGAACCAGAAAATCCCCGTCGTTGGGGCAGGGCTGCAGCAGCCCCTAAAGACTGCCGTTAGCTCTTGTTTTCGATGGCTCCTCTTTCCACCCTCTCTTCTTTGCTCCTCTGTGTAGTGTGGCAGGTATGGCAGCTCGTCCAGTAGAACCGCAGCCTCGCCCCTTGGCCTGCAGGCACACTATGCCCTGAAAGGACTCAAGAGACACAATTCTGAAAAGTGTGATGTGCTGCCCAGGTCAGACTCAGTGTCTGCCTTGACCTCAAAGTCAGGAGATTCCACAGCCCTGGGGCCAGAATAGGTCACCTGCTCTCCCACCCTCCCTGGTTCTCTGGAGGAAAATTGCACTAAAGCAGAACCTTTTCTTTTGTAATCCATGTTGGAAGGAAACATCAGTGAACTCTAGCTGTTGTGAAGTTGACCTAGGCCTGTGACAGGTCGGGAACTTAGTAAATAAGGCCATTCTTCCAGATTGTAATCCAATCTCTGCCCAGGACCATCCCCCCTCCCACCCCCCCAAAAAAAACTTAGTTCAGAGAACTTGCAGCCTGGAAAATCCCCTTCCCAAGTAAGCAGGCACTTTGGAGGAAAACGAGGAAAGAAATACTGACCCTCTTGTCCTCATATTCTTCCCCAACCCAAGACAGGTCTTCTCAGAAGGCAAACGAAACAATAAACCAGACTGCAAGGCCTGGGGCAGAGGCCAGCACCCAGCCCAGAGAAGTCTCTTGTGGAAGGTGACTTAACTCTAATTTTCTCTGTAGCTTTAAGCCTTGGGTACTGGATGAGAAATCTTATTTTGTTCCGAGTCTTAGACCCTGTGTTTGTGTAAGAAATCTCCCCAGTACTCCGCTGAACCAAGAATACCCCTGGGACAGGAGGGGTTTTGCCTCTAGAGAGGGTAACTATGGCACATTGGGGGTTGGCACCTCATCCGAGCTCCTGAGTTTCCCAGCCTCACTGTGGCTGGACAACCCCTGGAACTCAGCCTGTGACTCCAGGAAGTCAAGAGAGCACCAAGAGGTTGGCGTAGATGAGCCCAGCCTTGCTGTATAGAGCATCCCTAAAGGGCCACAAGCCACGGGGTCAGCCACCCCCTCTCTTCACTACTCTTGTCCTTACAAAGCCAGGTCTCTAGCAGCTGCCTTCCCCTGCCCCTCGCATGGTACCCCTGAGGAAGTGACTGCCGGCGAGAACACATCTCCAGCTCTGCTGGTCACTGGCAGCCACCTCCTAGCCTGGCCTTCACCCGCATGCTGTTTCCTTTCCTGCCTGCAGCTGGTCCCTCCCAGGCCCTGCAGTGCCAGCGGGGCCACCCTCTTGGTAGCCCTGCCAGGGAGAAGACAGTTGTGTGTCAAATTGCCACACGTACACACACGCTCCCGCCCCGCTGCATTGGGACCAACAGGCCTGCCAGAGTGAGGAAGCTGGTGGGCATCCTGCCCGCCCCAGTTTCCCAAGAAAAAATGTCTCCAAGGGGAGGCTCCACACTCAAGGTCAAGGTTATCAACCTGTCTCGGTGAGAAAAAGGGAGGAGGATTGTAAACACGTTTTCAGTACTAAAGTACTGGAGGGAGTTAAAGGATTCAGTGACTTACACGTCAATAAATTGGAGCGGCAGTTTTCAACCCTTTTCATCTCATGGCACATAAAGGGATCACTATAATTCTGCAGCACACCCAAAAAATATATTTTTTGCCAATCTGACAAAAAAGTAGGTATACTTTTGATTCGGTCACGCCGATGGCTATTGTTCCGTGTTGTCATTTTTAAATTTGACAATCTAAGGGAAAGGAGGTCAGTGCCCCTGACCAAATAGTCAAGTAGTGCATGTTTAAAAAATGTCTGTGGCCCACCGGTTGAAACTCTCTGAATGAGAGAGACAGGTTTTCACCCTCAAACACTTGCTTTCAGATATGCTTTCTTCCAGGTGGGTCATGGTGGGTACCCTGGGAGTCGCATAAAATCCAGGCTGTGCCCAGGGCAGTGGCTCTGCAGGACACCATCTGTCTGGTGTTAGGGCAGGAAAAGGATCACGAACTGCTGCTGGTCTAAATTAGGCCGGGCCTTGCTTTCTCAGCTCCTCCCTCGTCTAAATCCGTCTTCCAGAGGCTGAGGTAGAGCTAAATCGTTTTCTCCTCTACAAGAAGAACGGGTAGGTCTTTCTGAAGAACAATACCAGGGTCGGAATATTTGCAGGCTGAATTCCCCAGGCAGGAGGGCGTGGGGTGTCCCTGAAATATGCCCAAAGCAGAGCTTACTGGCCTGCAATCTCTCTCCTGCTTCCCCACTGTAGGCCACCACCACCACCACCACCACCCACCCCCCGCTTCCATCCCCCACCCTGGGAAGCAGCTGTGGCCCTGAGGTGGGTTTTCTGTTTTGTTTTTGGTAGCATCAGACTCTAAAGGAGTTGATATAAATTTGTCTTGAAAGCACCTTTCTGGACTTAAAGCCAGAGCTCAATGGCTCCTTTGCCATGGAAAGGCAGGAGAAAGGGCAGAACATGTTTTACTGTTTGCTTGTGGTTTCGTTTGTTTTTGTTTTGAATGAAAGAAAGACCAAAACTTTCTATGGCCTGGTGAACTAGCTGAGGCCTTTGACCCTGTGCTATGCATGGTATTTTATCCCAGCGGGGTCCAGGGAAAGAATTTGGCCAAACAGATGGAGGAACTCACTTGAATTTGGAATGGGAGTCCCTGATGTTTTTGTGTCCTTGGCAATCCAGTCATCTTCCTATGCCTGGATTCCCCTCCTGTCTCCTAGGCCAGGCTCTGACGCGGAGGTTCTGACTGTCCCCTGACATGGGGCACCGCCTGCTGAGGGCTGGAGTGAGGGCTGGGGAGGGAGGAACACTTGCTGTAGTTGTGTGGAATAAACAGTATTTTTCTTTTATACGGGTCTGCTTGTTTCTCCTTCATCTCTCCGGGTGGGGATATAAGGGCGCTCCTGTCAGAGGCCAGGGAAGTATCAGTGAGCTGCCCTGTGGTCAGAGCTTATGGCCTGGAAAATGCCATTGCAAGAGGGTGAAGGTCAGTGCTCTGGACTCCCACTTCAGAAGGCCCTGGCCCTTCAGCCATGACCCTGCCCATGGGGTACAGGGTCAAGGGGATGTGCCCTTTGTCTTTCTAGACCATCCTCCTGGTCCCTAGGGCCCCAGAATACCTTGCCAAGCCCGCTTTCCAGCCCCTTTTCTCTGGGTTCTGACAACAGACCTGATCGTGTACATACTCCCAGACTCAAGAAGTGACCAAGGGACAGCTGCTTGTCAGAGATCTGGGTGGACAGAGCTTGGATATGCAGGCCAGAGTGTCTAAACATATACGCAGTGTGAGATGGGGCTGCAAGGGGGAAGAGAAAGCAGGCCATAGGCTGGGGGCCAGGGCTGGAGAATATTCTAGCACAAAACTTCAAGGACTCTTCGAAGTTTAAATTCAAACCCAGCCTTTCGGGTCATTTTTAAAAAATATTTTTTTATTGATTTCAAAGATGAAGGGGGAGAGGAGAGAGAGAGACATCAATGAAGGGAGAGAATTATTGATTGGCTGCCTTCTGCACACCCCACACTAGGGATCGAGCCCACAACTCGGGCATGTGCCCTGACCTGGAATCGAACCAGGAACTGGTTCATAGGTCAATGCTCAACCATTGAGCCATGCTGGCCAGACCTTTTAGGTCATTTTGAAGGTCTGTTTATCAATATGAGCTGCTAGATCATTCACAATTAGGTTGGTTTGCCCTTTATAAAATTTAGATATATGGTATGTGGATCTTTATTTGTGCTTTTCCTCAGGCCTGCAAATGTTATGCTAGGCCTGATACTTGAGCTTAGAGCTGGAAGAGCACAGCTATAGTGGAGGTTTCGCTCTTGGCTTGTCTAACTCCTAGGAGTAGGGTTTATGCCATGCCCCCTGCAGCCTTCCCACTTCCCCCTCTACCCACCTGGTATTGATGAGGTCTGGGCTACATAATTTAAATTGGTGAAAGCAAGGCATCACCTTTGATTCTGACCCAATTTTTGAGCCAGGCACTATGCTGGGTTCTAGATCATGCTCCATCACCCCACCTCTACCCAAGGGACAAGAGATGTCTAAGATTCTGATGTAAGGCTTAAGGATCAGCCCTAGCTGGCTTGGCTCAGTGAATAGAGTGTCGGCCTGTGGAGTGAAAGGTCCCAGGTTCGATTCTGGACATGTACCTTGGTTGCGGACGCATCCCCAGCAGGAGGTGTGCAGGAAGCAACTGATCAATGTTTCTCTCTCATCGATGTTGCTAACTCTCTATCCCTCTCTCTTCCTCTCTGTAAAAAAACAATAAAGTATTAAAAAAAAAAGACTTAAGGATCAGAGGAACTGTGAAATAATGGGGCAAAAAATTAAATAGAAGCCAGCACTTACCTCTGCACAGATCTCACACCCTAATACTAGCTGTCCCTCCTGGTACATAGGACCCCAAACTAGTCAGTGACTCCACACTAGTCAGTGACTCCTCAGTGCCCAGGCCAGGGGCACACAGTAGGTGCTTGGCAAATTTCAGACAGATGACTGAATGTATCTCCTTTTCTCTCCTTCAAGGAAATGATAAGAGTGGAGACCCTGACTTCAGGCTCCTGGGAGGAAGCAGGGAGAAAGAATTCTGCTTAGCTATACAGGGTTCAGACTGTGATATGTGGGAGTGAATGGAATCTGAGTAGCAATGGACCCTGACTGGAGAGAGGCAGCTGCCATCGGAAGAGTCAGTGAAAGCTGATATCTCTGGCTCAGACCTGTCAAGTGTGGCTCCTGGCAGTCGGCCCCTGAAGGTTTTAAAGCAGCGGGTTTGTGGAGAAGCTGTAGTTTCTATTCCCTGGTCTAAGGGTGTCCTTTGGGTTTCTGGACCCAGTTCCAAAGTGTGTGTGTGTGTGTGTGTGTGTAGCTTCTCACACTAACATGCAAGTCTCAGACACCAGCAGGGTGTCCAAGAATTCAATTCAATTACACTATCTACTGGGAGATAGCATTAGATTCCACAGATAAATGCCTCAGTTCCACAGGACCACTCTCCACTTCAGATACCAGTCCCCTCCCCGACATCCGGGGGTGAGACTAAAAGTTCCAACCCTCTATTCACAGTTGGTTCTCCTTGCAACCAGCCCCCAGCCTTGGATTCTTTCCAAAAGTCACATCATTAACATAAGCCTACTTGTGGTAGTTGCGGTGGAAAGGGGCTTGTTATGAAAGCAAGACCCATTTCACCTTTATGGCTCTGAAGGTTTTCAAGAACTGAGGCCAAATGGTATAACAAAAGATGCTCCCAATGTCGTAGGCTTAGAAATTCCGAGGACTTGGGGAACTGTGAACCAGGAACTGTGGACTAAGACAAAGCATAGATGAGACATGTATTTTGGTCATTCAACTGACCAAATACGTATGTTGGCAGCAGTAATGGCACGAGGTGTTAGACCAGTGGAGTCAGACTGAACCTCCGTTCAGCAATCCCAGCACTTGAGTTCTGGCTAAGAAAGAATTCAGATCCAAGACTGAAACTGAAAGAGCAAGTTTATGTCACAGAAGTAGAAGAAATCAGTTCAGGAAACAAGTTACAGAGGCAAAAAATAAAAAATTTTAAAAAAGGTTGTGGGGGAGGTGGCCGGGGCTTGGAGCTTCAGAGACAAGGAAAATGTCCCCAA
Source organism: Myotis yumanensis (assembly GCF_028538775.1). Classification (NCBI taxonomy): domain Eukaryota; kingdom Metazoa; phylum Chordata; class Mammalia; order Chiroptera; family Vespertilionidae; genus Myotis; species Myotis yumanensis. The sequence goes on from NW_027223754.1 coordinate 163,901,059, forward strand.
GGGAAGGGGGATGGAAAGGCAGGGGTATGCTCTACAGAGAGCTGCACTAGGTCCTCAGTCTTTTATTTTAATTTTATTTATTTTTTAGTATTTTTATTGATTTCTGAGAGAAAGGGAGAGGGAAAGAGAGATAGAAACATCAATGACCAGAGAGAATCATTGATAGGCTGCTTTCTGCACGCCCCCTACTGGGGATCAAGCTTGCAACCAGGGTATGTGCCCTGACTGGGAATAGAGCCCTGACCTCCTGCTTCATTAGTCAATGTTCAACCACTGAGCCACACTGGCCGGGCTGGGTCCTCAATCTTGAGGTTTTTTAACTGGAGGTCTCAGGGAAAGATCCCAAGAGAATATTCATCAGCTTTCTAGGTGTGTCCTTTCAGGGTCATGGTCTCTACTGATTGGTCAGTGCCAGGGCAGGAAGTCATTAGTCAATGTAGCTGGTCCTAATGTCAGCCATGGTGTCACTTGTCTGTTTTTTCTGCTTTTTTTTTCTGGGCCTGGAGCTGAAACACGACTGAGGCCTAGATGTATTTGATGTGGGTCAGTCAGAACCTCATTGTCTTGGAGGCTTAAGAGCTATTCTCCTCTAAGGGCTGGGCATCTAACCCATATGACCAGCAACATGCCAGGCAGGAAAGGTCAGGGGGGATGCAAACTGCATGACCAGTGAGATGAAAGGTCAGCGGGTCTAAACTGCATGACCATCTATATGCTAGGGGAGAAGAGGTTACCCTGAGGGTGAGGTCCTTGTTTTCCCAGTTTTGCCCATTGCTAGACACCTGGAGCTTTCTGTTCTAGTGACCTTCTGTAACCTGGCCCATCATTCTTGCTCTGCTCATATCTGTCTAACTGCCTACCACATATGTTAAAAAAACAAAACTTCACCCTGGCTGGTGTGGCTCAATCATTAGAGTGTGGGCCCTCACAACAAAGGGTCTCAGATTTGATCCTTGATCAAGGGCACATACCTGGGTTGCAGGTTCCATTCCAGGCCCCAATCTCAATCTCCCTCTCTCTCTCTCTCTCTCTCACTCTCGCTCTCTTCCCCCCTACTCACCCTCCCTTCTGCTCTCTCTAAAAATTACTGGAAAAAATATTCTCAGGTGAGGATTAACAAAAACAAAACAAAACTTTCAACCAAGTAAATTTGAAGATTTAATTGGCTTTATTCAGTGATTCACAATTGAGCAACATCCCATCTAGCACCTAAAAGGGCGTTCCCAGGGGTTATACAAAATAGAGGGATTTTATAGAAGATGGATTTATTAGGGAAAGAAAAGATGATTATTTGGGGGCCAGAACATCTATATATATTTAATTGATTTCAGAGAGGAAGGGAGAGGGAGAGAGAGATAGAAACATCAATGATGACGAGAGAATCATTGATTGGCTGCCTCCTGCATGCCCCCTACTGGAGATCAAGCCTGGAACCCAAGCATGTGCCCTTGACTAGAATAGAACCGGGGACCCTTCAGTCAGCCAGCCTATGCTCTATCCACTGAGGCAAACCGGCTAGGGCCAGAACATCTTTTCTTTAGGGGTAGGAAAGTGGAAGGGTTTTTATTATGTAGATTGTCTTGCTACTTCCTTCTACTTACTGGTTAATTAGTCTTATTTATTCGGTGCTTGATCAGAAAATTCCAGCCTGATTAAGGTTAATTAAGATTACATTTCTGGGAGAGGTTAAAACTGCAATTAGATCAGGTATTAAATCTAGGTTTGGCATCATGGGCTTTTAGCACTAATAATGCCATTTTGGGCCTGCAGTTTTCTTTTTAACATATATATTTCTTATAAATCACAGTATCACAGATGTCCAATGTGCTGGGGATGGCTGTGAAGGAGGAACTGACCTTTTAAGAACTAGAGAAGATGTGGACTGATTTCTGGATGGGAGATGAAATTGAAGGGAACCTGAGGTTGCTTGAAACTTTACGGCCGTGAACATGGGTGTGAAAAGTTTTGATTTCCTTTTCTCTCAACTGCAGGGTCTTTCAAGGAAGATAGACTGGGCCTCACAGGCTGTCTGTGTGGGATGTAAGAAGATGTAAAGAGTTAAAGCTAGCCCGGCTGGCGTGGCTCATTGGTTGAGTGTCGACCTATGAACCTGGAGGTCACAGTTCGATTCCTGGTCAGGGCACATGCCAGGGTTCTGGGCTCAATCCCCAGTGTGGGGCGTGCAGGAGGCAGCCAATCAATGAGTCTTTCTCATCATTGATGTTTCTATCTCTCTCTCCCTCTCCTTTCCTCTCTGAAATCAAAAACATTAAAAAAAAAAAGTTAACGCTAGATGGTCAGTCCCTCAAAAAAGCCTGCCTGGATAATGGTGTCTTCTTATACCTAGAAGAAAATGCCCAGGAACTCAGCAACAGTGACTGACTTCAGTTAATGAGTAAGAAGGGAAGCCTGGGTGCTGATCCAGGGAGTGTGAGCCTCAAACCTCTGAGAAAATTGACTTGTCTTACGAGGTAGGCAGGACAGGTCCCCTTTTTGTCAATCATAATAATAGCTAACCTCCACTTAGCACTGACTATGCACTAGGCCAGGGGTGGGCAAACTTTTTGACTCGAGGGCCACAATGGGTTCTTAAACTGGACCGGAAGGCCGGAACAAAAGCATGGATGGAGTGTTTGTGTGAACTAATATAAATTCAAAGTAAACATCATTACATAAAGGGGTACGGTCTTTTTTTTTTTTTTTTTTTTTTATTCATTTCAAACGGGCCGGATCCAGCCCGCGGGCCGTAGTTTGCCCACGGCTGCACTAGGCACTCTTCTAAGCTTTTAACGTGCATTATTTCCGTTAATTCTCACTGGATTTTACAAAGTAATATTATACCCATTTTACAGTTAAGAAATTGAGGCACAGAAGAAATGAGAAACTACTCAAGGTTGCTTTGCTTGTGAGCAGCAGAACCAGGTCTTGAACCCAAATGGGCTATTTCTAAAGCCTGTGTGCTTACCCTGACCCCATACAGCAGTGGTTCTCAACCTCCTGGCCCTTTAAATACAGTTCCTCATGTTGTGACCCCAACCATAAAATTATTTTCGTTGCTACTTCATAACTGTAATGTTGCTACTGTTATGAATCGTCATGTAAATATCTGATATGCAGGATGGTCTTTGGCGACCCCTGTGAAAGGGTCGTTCGACCGCCAAAGGGGTCGCGACCCACAGGTTGAGAACCGCTGCCATACAGGGTGGCACCTGGAGATTGTTGTCTGCCCTTACCTTTTTTATAGGATTTCCACAGACTCCCACACCCCAGGGTAAACCCTGCTTTGTTCCATCTAAACAGTCTAGTTTCAGGACCTCACCTAGGGAAAAGAACCCTTCACAATGAGCCTTAACTTTACCCCATGGCCTAGAATAAGGAGTGTGGAGCTCTGTGCCACAGGTGCTCTGGTTACTTAGTCATATTTATTCTGTCTAACAGGAGCCATGATTTTTGTGGTGGGATGAATTTATGGGGACAAAAACTTGGTTTATTGATAGGTGTTGCTGGATTTCCAGTGGGACACTGGTGACCTTCTGTCGGAGGCGGAGCTGCCAGGGTAGCCCCTGGCATCCTTGTTTCCAGCCATGGCACTCGGATTTCACTCTTAGCGACAGTGGGGAAGGCAGAGGAAGGGCAAAGTCCCCTCCTCCCAGTCACAGAATTCCACGGCTCCTCTCCCCTCCTGGGGGAGCGGGCTCAAGGACATAATCTCAAGGCTGATGGCTGCATTCCGATTTGGATGGGCAAAGGTTTAGGAGTCACCTTTCATTTCACCACCTCAGTGTATTTTAGAATCGATTAGAATTAAGGTAAAGAAAACCTGTGTGAAGTCTTAATTCTGGTTCAGACTTTAAACACAGGCTCAAACATTCCCGAGAAGTTCATGCCTGTCTTTTTCTAAATATTTCCCCGAGGACAGGGCTCCATGTCTAGATATGGCACAGTTACCTAGTTACCGGAAAGGGGACCTAGCCCTGAACCGGGCAGCCTAGGGCCAGTCGGCAGTGTGTGTGTGTGTGTGTGTGTGTGTGTGTGTGTGTGTGTGTGTGTGTGCGTGTGTGTGTGTGTGTGTGTGTTGGGTGTGTGTGTGGGGGGGTGGGGGGTGTGTCTTACCTTTGTGCAGGAAAAATCTTACAGCACGAGTCCAGGTGAATTTTAGAGAACATTTATTAAATCTGGGGACAGTGAAACAAGCAAGGGCTGGGGGAAGGTCGAAGAGAGGACGCCCGTCCAGGGCAGCGGGATTTCAGCACAGTCCTGACCTCCAGAGAGCCGGGTTCAAGGGGAGAGCATTCCAGGGGCAAAGGAGCGCACGTCGGTAGAGTCTGGGAAACAGCCCGGTCCTCCAGGCGGCGGGTGGAGTCGGTAGGACTAGGACGATGGCCCCACCCACGCCCTGCGCAGCGGGTTTGGGTTTGGTACCTAGCGGTTCCGGAACGCAGGTAGCCACAGGGAGGCACGTTTAAGCCGAGACACCTGACGCACGCCCGGGCCCCTCCCGATTAGCCCCGCCCACTTCGGGGCGGGAAGCCGTGGGTAGCTGGCCTATCAGCACTGCCGAGGCCAGCGAAGCCTCTTTTTCATTGGTGAGCGGTAGGGTGACGTCATGTCCCCCGGGTCGGCAAAGGAAGAGGGCGCCATGATGATTGGCTGGCGCTGGGGCGGTGGGCGGTGGGGCAGCCTGGCGAGCCTGGGTTGCAAACCCGCGCTGGACTTTCCTTTCCCATGTTTCGCAGCCCTGGGGTTGCTGCCGAGGCCGGGGAGTCGGCTGGGCGGAAACCTGGATTTGGTCCTAGGAGCTGCGGGGTTGACCGGAAGTGATCTTGGGGCTGACCGGAAGCGAGGCCTGGAGGGACCAAGGAGCGCGGGTCCCGGGAGGGAGGGGGGGGGGTTCCTAGCCGTAGCGGGGCGGGGGAGAAAGGTGCGACGGCGACCTGGGAGCGCCGGGGAGGCCGTGGGTCGCTGCTGTTTAGGAAGCAGCGAGTGACCACCACGCGCAGAAGTGGAGAGTCGGGAGAGGAGGAGTGTGGGCGCTCAGGGCTGCCCCTGGGCAGTCGGAATAAATCAGCGGAAGGGCCCTCTCGCGGCTCGGGAGAGCCGATTGCGAGGGATTTTGAAAGTCGGGGCAGAACAAGGAGCCGAGGGTAGGGGAGAGCAGTGCGGGTCGGGCCAAAGGGCAGCTGGTGGGTACTGCGTGGGAAATCTTGGTTTGCAGTGTCCTCCAGTCCCGCCCCCATTGGATAGAATCACACTGCTCACCTTTGTGCAAGAAACAGTGTCTCCTGGGGCCAGGAAGCAGCCAGGATGGCTTGGGCTCTGAAGCTGCCTCTGGCCGATGAAGTGATTGAATCCGGGCTGGTGCAGGACTTTGATGCTAGCCTGTCCGGGATCGGCCAGGAGCTGGGTGCCGGTGCCTATAGCATGAGGTGAGTGAGATTTTCCCAGACCCTGCACCTTCTGAATAACAAAGGCAGGATAGAGAGTGGAGACGGGGGTAAGGTGGGGGAGAGTTAAAGGAGTTGTCTGCAGTTAGGGAAAAGGGCCTTTTTTTTTTTTTTGCTGCTTTGAGTTTGAGTATTGTGGACAATGGAACTAGAGATTGTGGGCAGTGTCAAGTCTTCAGGATCAGTAGGAGGAGGAAGAATAGCAACCAGAGAAATGTTGAGAGGATGTTGTGCCAGTGTGGGAGGCTTGGGAGGGTGGTGGTGGTGGTGGTGGTGGTGGTGGTGGTGGTGGAGGAGGAGGAGGAGGAGGAGGAGGAGGAGGAGGAGTGTGTAGATTGGACTGGACTTGTATGAGGAAGAGGCTATCCTGAGCATGTGGGGAATGTCGAGGGAGTTGGGGCGTTGGAAGCTGGGTCTTAATGATGAATATTGGTTGACTGTTGGAAGGAAATGTGAGACCTTGGTGAAGAAGTCCACACATCTGTATCTTAGCCTGCTTTTAATGCTTTGCTTACTTCTAGGAACTTTTGAAACATAGTTGTGAAATGAAAAAGTATCAAAGAGGACTTTTAAAGTATCAAAGAGGACTTTTAGATGCTTTTAGAGCTTCATGTATCAAACCAAATGTTGATAATAAAGTACCCTTTGGAAGCAACATTACTTTCCCACGTAATTTATTTTCATGCACTTACCTGCGTCATTCTCCCAGTATAGTTTGTTTCATGTTGAAGATGTGCAAGAACCATGTCTGGAAATGTTGAAACATGTGCATCTTAGGGTTAGATAGAATGTAATTGGGTTTCCAAATGCATTTATAAGGCTTAATCTAAATAAGTAAGTCAAAAGAGACTTTATTTTTATTGAATTTATTGGGGTGACCTTGGTTAATAAAATTATATAGGTTTCAGGTGTACAGTTCTGTAATACATCATGTGTATATTGTATGTTTACCACCCCAAGTACCCTTCCATCACCATTTATCCCCCATTTACTCTCTCCTACCTCCCCCCACTTCCCTTTCCCTTTGGTAATCACCATGCTGTTGTCTGTCTATAAGGGAATTTTTTTGTTGTTGTTGTGTGCTTTTTTGCTTAATCCCTTCACCTTTCCCACCCAGCCCTCCAACCCCCTCCCCTCAAAAGAGACTTTAGAACTTAACACCTTAATTAGGTTTAGGAGGTTATTGAGAAAATAAGCTTTTTATGGGAAAAGTTGACAAATTTTCCATTCTGATAGTGAGATCCTTTGAGAGTCACATAATGTAAACTTCCTTTCTTTATCCCTATGAAACCAAAATGGACTCTCCTCACTGAAGTAAAATGATGAGTTAAAATTTAGTAAATACCTCACCTTCAGGAATCTTTGCTTACAGTTAGAACAATAAAGGCTATCTGTATATACATATATTTGTGATTTTCAAGGAAATTTGAGTTCTATCATGCAATGCTCTTAGTCTTGAGGAATTTTTAAAAATATATTTGTATTGATTTCAGAGAGGAAGGAAGAGGGAGAGAAAGAGAGAAACATCAATGATGAGAAAGTATCATTGATCGGCTGCCTCCTGCATGCCCCCTACTGGGGCCCTTGACCAGAACCGAACCTGAGACGCTTCGTATGCAGGCCAATGCTCTATCCACTGAGCCAATTTAACTCTAGTTTTGTCTGACCTTGTTTACATAGGTCTGATCATAAAAATAGTGATTAACTTGGTCTGAAAGTAAATGTCTGGACCCTGAGCTTGCATGTCGGTATCTGACATAATATTTGACAATTTAAGCTATTGTTCATTTAAAGATTACCACAGCAAAAGTTGGTTCTTGTCTAGGTTGAGTTGAGGATGGAGATAATTAAACATAACTGTATTTGTTATAAAAATAGTTAACATTGTTAACAAACTATGGACTCTCTCTGCTACATGACCTTACATTGATGAGTGCTTTCTATCACTCATCAATGTGAGTGGTCTTCACAGGTATTAGTAAGAATGGCTTGCATATTTACACATTTAGAATTTGTTTTCAACATCAAATTTACAGGAGTTTTCAAGCATCATTTTATGTTTTTATGATGTACTAAGTTTTTATTTTTTTCCTTTGCTTTTTTTCATGCATTTTGCCCTTGTCACTATTCTCTTGGTTCTTGCATACATTAAATATAATTTGCATTCATTGGTGTTACTTAGATATTAATTCTCAAATTTGAGTATTCATGAGAATCATCTGGAATACTTACTAAAAATAGTTTCCAAGGTCCCACTTTGGTGATTGTCTAGGACACAGACCAGAAATCTGATTTTTTAAAAAACAAGTTCATAGATGATTTGATGCAGGTAGGCCAGGGACCACATTTCAAGAAACACTGACTAGAGGAGTTTTTATAGAAAGAGGTAATGGCTTTTTGCTCTTCCGGTTTCTCCTTTTAATTAGATCTGGTGATTGCTTTTCCTACACCTTCATTAGGAAAAATGTTCTCTTTGACAAGCAATTTGTTTTGTAAAATTCTTTCCCTAATATATTTGTTTTACCCTAGCTTGTTTACTTTAATGATTTTGCTTCAAATTTATTGATTTATATTTTATGAAGATTCATCTTAACTGAAGTATTCTTTTTTATTTTTGATCTGCCATTCTATTCAGTAATATTCTTTTCATAAGTAGTCCTTTAATAGTCTCCTTACTTTTTTTCTTACATTTAATACATGGCATAGACTTTATAGTTAAAATAAAGGAGAGTCTTTTTAAAAAAATATATATTTTATTGATTTTTTACAGAGAGGAAGGGAGAGGGATAGAGAGTTAGAAACATCGATGAGCGAGAAACATCGATCAGCTGCCTCCTGCACACCCCTTACTGGGGATGTGCCTGCAGCCAAGGTATGTGCCCTTGACCGGAATTGAACCTGGGACCCGTCAGTCTGCAGGCCGACGCTCTATCCACTGAGCCAAACCGGTTAGGGCTAAAGGAGAGTCTTTAAAAACATGCTGAAAGAAGCCAGTCACAAAAACAACATAACGTATGATTCCTTTTCTATGAAATGTACAGAATAGGCAAATCTCTAGAGACAGATTACTGCTTGACTAGAGCTATGGGAAAGGAAGGAATGGGGAGTGATTGCTAATAGTACCATTATTTTGGGGTGTGTGTCATAAAAGTGTTCTAAAGTGGTAATGGTTGTACAACTCTGTGACTACCTAAAAACAATTGAATTATACACTTTAAATGGGTAAATTGTATGATATCTGAATTGTATTTCAATAGAACTGTTATTTTACAAAGTAAAAATTAGATTTTGTGATTTATGTATTTATGAATAGTTATTGATTTTAGAGAGAAGAGAAGGGAAAAGAGAGGGACATCCATGTGAGAGCACACTGATTGGCTCCCTCCTGCATACCCCCTACTGGGGATGAAGCCCACACGCAACCCAGCTTGGGGATGTGCCCTGACCAGGAATTGAACCAGTAACCTTTCAGTGCATGGGACGATGCCCAATCAAGCCACACTTTTATACATTTTCCCTTTTTCTCCTTTTTTTTTTTTTTTTTTTAAAAAACGTATTCTTATTGATTTCAGAGAGGAAGGGAAATGGAGAGAGAGATAGAAACATCAGTGATGAGAGAGAATCACTGATTGCTTGCCCCCTGCACGCCCCCCACTGGGGATCGGGCCCGCAACCCAGGCATGTGCCCCCCGACCAGAATCAAGCCGGGGACCCTTCAGTCCCCTGGCCGACGCTCTATCCACTGAGCCAAACCAGCTAGGGCTCCTTTTTTAAGTTGAGATGGAATTCACATTACATAAAATTAACCATTTTAAAGTGAACAGTTCAATGACATTTAGTGTGTTCACAGTGCTGTGCAACTACCACCTCTACACTGAGTGGCCAGATTATTATGACCACCTGATGTTTGTGGGCAAATTAGCCGTACACTGCATCGTATGGGATATGGAAGCCGAAGGCCTGCTCGAACACCTTTGCTGTCTGCAGTTACCAAGATAAAATGTCTCCAATTCGCACAGGAACACAAGGATTGGACAGTCGAGTATTGGAAAAAAGTCATGTGGTCCAATGAATCACGTTTCCAGTTGCATCATGCAGATGGCAGAGTGAGAATTTGGCGGAAACAGCATGAAAGCATGCACCCCACATGCATGAGTACAACCCTTCAAGCTGGTGGGGGCAGTGTTATGGTTTGGGGCATGTTTTCCTGGCATGATTTGGGCCCTTTAATTCATGCGGATCAACATCTGAATAGCACAACATACCTAAGTATCGTTGCTGATTAGGTTCATCCTATCATGTTGATGGCGTATCCCAATGGAGATGGCTTCTTCCAACAAGACAATGCGCCATCACACGGTGCTTGTATTGTTCAGGAGTGGTTTCAAGAACATGAGGGAGACTTTACCTTGCTTAGGTGGCCCCCACAATCAGCAGATCTCAATCCAATTGAGCATTTGTGGGATGAAGTTAAAAGAGCCATCAGGCAGCTGGTTCCACAACCATCAAATCTCACAGAACTGGACAGTGGTATTCATCAGGCATGGTGTCAGATTCCTCGCATCACCTTTCAACATCTCGTGGAGGCAATGCCAAGAAGAATCGCCGCAGTATTGAAGGCAAAAGGTGGCCCAACGAAGTACTGATGGGGTGGCCATAATAATCTGGCCACTCAGTGTGTGTGTGTGTGTGTGTGTGTGTGTGTGTGTGTGTGTCCCACATTCAAAGGCTGTTAAATTGCGTTGTTTACCCATATCTTCAGAAAAAAATCACTTCTACTGTCATGGTAAACAACCTGCTTCCCTATTTATAATGGTCTGGCCCTCTAGCAACTTCAGCGCAAAATTATAGCTAATTTGCCTACAAATGTCAGGTGGTCATAATAATCTGGCCACTCAGTATAGTTCCAAAGCATTTTCATCACCCCCAAAGAAAATCCTCTACTTGTTAAACACTTGCTTCTCATTTCCCTCGCCCCTCTCTCCCTAGTAACAAGTAACATGGCTTTACCTATTCTGGATATTTCACATAATGGAATTATATGGTGTGTGACGTTGTGTGTCTGGCTTCTGTCAGCATAAATTTTCAGGGTTCGCCCACATGGCAACATGTATTAATACTTCGGTACTTCACTCTTTTATGGCTGAGTAATATGCCATTGTATGTATATATCACAGTTTGTTTATCCATTCAGCTATGAATGGACATTTGGATTGTTTTTTCCTTTTGACTATTATGAATACTGGTAGCTAGCGTTATGCTTATGTAGGAAATAACAAAATGTTTATGAACATGTTCAAGTTTCTGTGTAGACATTTTTCTCTTTATTGAGGTATAATTGACATCATCATATTAGTTTCAGGTGTACAACTTACTGATTTGGTATTTGTACATTTTATGAAATGATCAACACAATAAGTCCAGTTAACATCTGTCACTGTACATAATTGCAAAATTTCTTTTCTTCTGGTGGTGAGAACTTTTAAGATTTACTCTTAGCAACTTTCAGATATGCAATACAGTATTATTAACTACTAGAGACCCCATGCACAGGGGGGGGGGGGGGGCGGGGGGGAGGAGTGTCCCTCAGCCTGGCCTGCACCCTCTCCAGTCTGGGACATCCCTCTCACAGTCCGGGACTGCAGTCTCCCAACCGCTCACCTGACTGCCTGCCTGATTGCCCCTAACTGCCTCTGCCTGCTGGCCTTGCCCCTAACTGCTCTTCCCTGCTGGCCTGATCGCCCCTAACTGCCATCCCCTGCCGGCCCGATTGCCCCTAACTGCCTCTGCCTCAGCCCCTGCCACCATGGCTTTGTCCGGAAGATGCCCGGTCTAAGTAGCATATTACCCTTTTTTTAGTTTAGATAGTCACCGTGCTTTACTAGACATATGTTTTCATTTCTCTGGGGTATATATTTAGAATTGGAATTGATGGGTCATACGGTAATATGGTAATTCTATGCTAAACTTTTTTTTTTAATTTAAAGACCCTTTTTTTTTTAGGTTCACAGCAATAGAGGAAGGTACAGAAATTTCTCATGTACCCCCTGCTTCCATGTATGTAGAGCCTCCCCCACCAGAGTGGTACACATTCTGTACCTACATTGATGAACCTACATTGACACATTATAATCACTCAAAGTCCACAGTTTACCTTAGGGTTCACTTTTGGTATTGTACATCCTATAAGTTTAGACAAATTTATAATGACGTGTACCTGTGTCATTACGGAGTATTTTCATTGCTCTAAAAATCCTCTATGTTCTGCCCATTCATTTCCCCACCCCTATCCCTGGCAGCTGTTGTTCTTTTACTGTCTCCATAGTTTTCTCTTTACCAGAGTGACATATAATTAGAATCATACAATATGTAGTCTTTTCGGATGGGCTTCTTTCACTTAGTAACATGTAGTTAACATTCTTCCATGTCTTTTCATGGCTTGATAGCTCATTTCTTTTTATTTTATTTATTTATTTTTTAAATATATTTTATTGATTTTTTACAGAGAGGAAGGGAGAGGGATAGAGAGTTAGAAATATCGATGAGAGAGAAACATTGATCAGCTGCCTCCTGCACACCTCCCACTGGGGATGTGCCCACAACCAAGGCACATGCATCCTTGACCTGAATCGAACCTGGGACCTTTCAGTCCATAGGCCGAAGCTCTATCCACTGAGCCAAACCGGTTAGGGCAATAGCTAATTTATTTTTAGCGGTGAGTAATATTTCATTGTCTAGAACAGTGGTTCTCAACCTTCTGGCCCTTTAAATACAGTTCCTCATGTTGTGACCCAACCATAAAATTATTTTCGTTGCTACTTCATAACTGTAATGTTGCTACTGTTATGAATTATAATGTAAATATCTGATATGCAGGATGGTCTTAGGCGACCCCTGTGAAAGGGTCGTTTGACCGCCAAAGGGGTCGCGACCCACAGGTTGAGAACCGCTCCTCTAGAAGGATTTATTTATCCATTCACCTACTGAAAGAGATCTTTGTTTCTTACAAGTTTTGGCAGTTATGAATAAAGCTTGTATAAACATCCATGTTTAGGTTTTGGTGTGGAGATAGTTTTCAACTACTTTGAGTAAATATCAATGATGTTATTATTGGATCATATAGTAAGAATGTGCTTACTTTTATAAGAAACCGCCCAACTGTCCTTCAGAATGGTTGTACCATTTTGCTTCCCATCAGCAATGAGTGAGAGTTCCTGTTGCTTCACATCCTTGTCAGCATTTGGTGTTCTCAGTGTTCCAGATTTTGGCTATTCTAATAGATGTGTAGTACATGCTTAATTTTTTTCAAGAACTGCTAAGCTATTGCATTTCTTTATTTTCAAACTGGAGGCCCAGTGCACGGATTCATGCATCAGTGGGGTCCCCTAGCCTGGCCTGCGGGATCGAGCTGAAACCGGCTCTCCAACATCCCCCCAGGGTTCCCGGATTGCGAGGGTGCAGGCCAGGCCAAGGGACCCCACCGGTGCACCATCAGGGCTGGGGAGGGACTACAGGAGGGCTCCAGGGCGTGTCCGGGCCTGTCTCGCTCAGTCCTAAGCAACAAGCTAACCTACTGGTCAGAGCGTCTGCCCCCTGGTGGCCAGTGCACGTCATAGTGAGCAGTTGAGCAGCCTTAGCATATCATTAGCATATTACGCTTTGATTGGTTGAATGGACAACCAGATGACCGGACACTTAGCATAGTAGGCTTTTATTATATGGGATTATAAGAGAGCTTGGCTGGCGTGGCTCAGTGGTTGAGCATTGACCTATGAACCAGGACATTACAGTTTGATTCCCAGTCAGGGCACAAGCATAGGTTGTGTGTGGGCCTGATCCCCAGTGTGGGATGTGCAGTAGGCAACCAATCAATGATTCTCTCTCATCATTGATGTTTCTATTTCTCTCTCCCTCTCCTTCCTTTCTGAAATTAATAAAAAAATATATATTTTTTAATTACAAGGGAAAGTTATAGAGGTAGTAGAAGTGAGCCAGCTGGGCTGCTTAGGCTCAAGAAACAAGTTACAGAAACAAAAAGAGGGCCCTTGGAGTTTAGGAAAGAGAAAGACAAAGGTAAGGTAACATCCCTGGGGGGAAGGAGAAGGGAAAGGCGTGGGTGTGCTCCCGAGAGGGAGAGCACTTCCAAGCTGTTTACACAGCATCTGAACTATTCCCACTATACAAGGGTTTCTGTTTCTCTACATCCTCACCAACATTTCTTTTTCTTTCTTTTTTTTTTTTTTAATTAAAGCTATCCTAGTGAGTGTGAAGTAATATCTCATTGTGGTTTTGTTTTTGCATTTCCTTAATGACCATGTTGGTGAACATCATTTCATGTGCTTATTGATCACTTGTATATCTTTGGAGAAGTGTCTATTCAAGTCTCTTGCCCAGGTTTAAATTGGATTGTCTTTTTTGTTGTTGCTGAGTTGTAAGAGTTTTTTATATATTCTAGGTACTACATCATTATCAGATAAATGGTTTGCAGATATTTTCTCCCATTATGTAGGTTATCTTTTCACAAATTCTCTTACATAAAATCAGGAACTTAACACCAATACAATACTATAAACTATTGACTTACAAAAGTGTTTAATTTTTATGAACTCCAGTTTACCTATGTTTTCTTTTGTTACTCATGCTTTTGGTTTCAACTTTAAGAATCTATTGCCAAATCAAATGTCACGAAGTTTTAACCAGTGGTTTCTTCTGAGAGTCTTATATTTAGGTAATTGGTCCACTTTGAGTTGATTCTTATATATGGAATGAGGTAGGGGTCCAACTTCATTTGTTTGCATGTGGATATCCAGTTGTCCTACCCACCATTTGTTCATTTCTTTCCCCATTGAATTTTCTTGGCACCCTTGTGGAAAATCAAGTGGCCATAGATATAAAGATTTGTTTGTGGACTCTTAGTTCTATTCTGTTGGTTGATATTCTATTCTTTGCTAGTACCACACAGTTTTGATTACTTTACCTTTGAAATAAGTTCTGAAATTTGGAAGTTTGAGTCCCTCTACTTTGTTTTTCAATATTGTTTATGAATTTTTACCCCAGCTATTGTACTTTTTTAGTCAGAACTTCTGTCTGGTTCCATTTTATACTTTCTATCTTTTTATTGCCATTCTTAATCATACATTGCTCTTCTGATTTCCTTTAGTTATTTGTCCATGGTTTCCTTCAGTTCTTTGAGCATATTTAAGACAGCTAATTTAGTGGTTCTCTATGGAGTGTGCCTGCTCCTTTCCCCTCCCCCTCCCCCCCCCTTGCCTTTTTCTTTCTTCTGAGCTCCAAAGACCCTTTTTTTGCCTCTGTAACTTGTTTCCTGAGCCCGTTTCTTCCACGGCTCACTTCTTCTACCTCTGTGACTTTCTAAATAAACTTTATTCTATAGTTTGGGGAGGTGGGGGAAAGACAGTTAAAGTCTTTGAATAGTAAATCTAGTATCAGATAGGGCTTGCTCAGGGATGGTTTCTGTCAATTTCTTTTTCTCCCCTGTGAATGGACCATACTTTCCTGTGTCTTTGCGTCGTAATTTTTGTTGTTGTGAACTGTACATTTTGAGTATTGTAATGTGGTAACATTGGAAATTAGATTCTACTTCCTCCCTAGAGTTTACTCTTGTTACTTGGTGGCCTCCTGGTTCATAGGTTGACGCTCAACCACTGATCATGTTACTTTTCTCCTGAAAATTCTCCAATGATTTTGCATCTCACTTTAAATAAAAGCCTTAGTTCTGATTAATACACATGGAGTGCCTCACTGGACATCTTGTCCATAACTTCTGTTCTCCTGTCTTGCTCTGCCCCAGCCACATCTGGCTTTCTTACAGCTCCTCAAATGCTGTGCACATTCCCACCTCAGGGCCTTTGCATTTGTTATTACTCTTCCTGGGGTAATAGTTGAGAGGAATTGGAGTAGAGGACAGCAAGGAAAAGAACTTCAGTTTCATCAGCTGGAACTTTTAGAAAGGGAAGATAATGAGATGAGATCGTACAGGTAAACCGGTCCAGTTTGGAAGGGCCTTGGGAGCCCTGTTGAGAACTATCATGATTTCACTGAGAAGCTACAGAAGCATGTAAACCAAGCATGTCAAACTCAAAGGCTCACATGGGCCAGATAAACAAGGTTTAAGTTTATGTGAGCCGCAAAAAACCAAAAACTTCAATTTTCATAGAAACGTAGGTTTATTTCGATAGAGACATGCTGAATACAAAGGGCTGAAATAAATGAGTAGTCGTTAACATAAAATAGAACGCTTTAATAAAAATTAATATTTTTTCTTGAACATTAACTTACCAGACACTGAATAACTGCACAAATTAATAAGCGTAATGCAAATAAACCTATTTTTCTTGTTCTCCAAAAGCAGAATATTTCCTCTTGCGCACACAAACAAGTCAGTACAAGACTAATGACGTGGCATTTGGCTGCTAAAATATTCTAATAAAAATTCTAAAATATTCTAATAAAAAATGTTGCTAGTATTAGTGGAGAGAAATGGTGCGCCTGCGCGTAAGGCATATAGGAAAATGAATGCAACACGATTATAGTAATCAGCCATTAGCAAACGTTGTAGTTCATTATTAATAATTATGTATAACAGGATATTGTAAAAATTGTCACAAAATTTTTATTAAAATGTTTCTCACATACTGTTATATTGGCTGGGCCGCGAAAATATTCATTGTGGGCCGAGAGTTTGACATGCTTGATGTAAACAGAGTAGTGATATCTTAGACTTACAGTTTTAGAGGTTACTTTGGCTGCAGATGGGAGGATAATGATGAAAAGCTAGTTATCATTCCTAAGAAGGGTTGAAGCTTAGTGAACTGGGCATCTTCTGCTTTGCATATTGTTAGGATGTAACTGATTCTCTATAGAAGAGAAAGGGAGCAAATAACAGATCTGCTTTGATTGCATCATCAGACCTAAATGAGGGCATCTTGGAACATGTTGGCCACTTTAGAAGAAAGGGCCTTTATCAAAGGTCTGGTCTGAAGGAGGAGAATTCTTATAAGCCCTACCACTGTGAGCTTAAAGGGAGAAGGGATAGCTAAAGACTCTTACCATTACATAGGACTAGTGTTCTGGTACTTACAGGATTTCCCCAGTTAAAGTTGAAAAAAACAAACAAGAAAACAGAAAAATATCTGTGCTTATCTTTTACTACTGGGAGGAACTGGGGACTGGGGAGATTGTATGGCTTTGAAGCTAGGTGTGGTAGTAGGGATGGAATGGGCAAGTCAGAAGAACCCCAAAGGTGGTCATTTTGGACCCGAAAAGAAGCTTTGAATACTGAAATGGGAGTTCTACTTTCTATATCAAAATTGTCAGATTTCCAGAATATATAACCCATGAATATTGTTGCAGGTTGCCATTCATCACCTTGCTATTAATGTGAAGAGTCAGTAATTTCAGAAATTTAATAAAAGAGCCTGGTACTAATGATGCCACAGGTGATGTTTTCAATTAGCAGTGTTTTAATGAGATTTGTAGGCTGGTAAGAGCTAATCCTGTAATGCAGGAAAAAAACTGAGAAAGCAGGACTATATCTGGCAAATCTCCTGAGTAGGACTTTGTGATTCAGAGGTCTCTGATTAAACATTTAATATCTTATAAATTCTCTTGAAGTATCTGACATTGGTCAGATACTTTTCCACTTCCAAAATAAGTAAGACTTGCAGACATTTGAAATTAGAAGTTTTTAGTGACTTTCTTACCTAAAATAAAATAAAGAACATTGCCTATAGAAGTAAATTAGTGACAAATAACCCAGCAGAGCCCTAGCTGGTTTGGCTCACTGGATAGAGTGTCGGCTTGGGGACTGAAGGTCCCAGGTTCGATTCCGGTCAAGGGCATGTACCTTGGTTGCAGGCACATCCCCAGTAGGGGGTGTGCAGGAGGCAGCTGATTGATGCTTCTCTCTCATCGATGTTTCTAACTCTCTATCCCTCTCCCTTCCTCGCTGTAAAAAATCAATAAGATAAAATAAAATAGACAAGGATTAAAGATCGAAGTTTAAAAAAAAAATAATCCAGCAGAGCAAAAATGAGGGAGATTCAAAAACTTGGAGGGAAAATAAATTAGCTTCATATTTTTGGGTAAACTTTGAGAGGTACATGATGACGACTACTCAAGCTTCTGGTCTCTCTTAACTGCTGAAGAAATAGAATGGATTATACCGAAAAGCACCTTCTTAAAGTCCTTAAAGAATATTAAGACCATATTGAGATCTGGAAAATAGTTCCAGGAACAGTAGAGTCAAACCTGGAATGTCTCCCATCTCAAACAATTCAATTCTCGACCAAGTTGTTCACAGAAAAATGTCTTGGTTGTTGAACAGAATTTCAGTTCTGGACCCAACAACACTTTTATGCTGATATTTGTAGGATGAGTCATGAGTCTCCCAGGTGACAAAGGAGAGAATGCGTGAGTATGAGTCAGTTTACTGCTGACCTCGGTTCTCAAACTTAATTCATCCTGGAAGGCTGTTCGAGAAGCCATTTGCTTGAAAACTAAATCATTTTTCCCCCCCATTAGAAATAATGTAAATTTAACTAATCTGTTCCCGACCCCCAAATGATTCCTTGTTTTAACCTTCTTTGTATACAGTACATGTCTAATGTACTGTTTAATACATAAACACTTTAAAAACAAAAGGACATAAAATAAAAGCGAAAATTTAACAAAAAGGAAATGGAATGTACAGTAAAAAATAAAAATTTGCATACATCCTAGAACTTACCTTTAATGTTGAGAGCTATTGATGACTGAGGAGCGATGGAGGGATGTTATTGTTGGGGAGTCCCCTTCCATAAGAAGCTTCAGGTAGCTGTTCTCCTGGATTCTTTCTTTGGTCTCTCTGCTCCTCTAGGATGTGCTTCAGGCTCCCTGGGCCTCTGTCTCACTAAAGACCTATCCAGTGATGTTTGTTTTTGCCTGTGTTTTAACACTTGCCTGAAGCAAAACACTTGCACTGTCACTGAACAAGTTTATTGCAAGGTTTGTTACTCCTTTGTCATGGTGATATTTCTCAAATATTCACAGCACAGGTTCCTGAGCAGTTGACACCAGATTGAGCAGTAAACTGACTCATACTCCAGCATTCTCTCCTTTGTCATCTGAGAGACTCATGACTCATTATATAGGTATCAGCATGAAAGGAGTGTTAGGTCCAGACTGAAGTTTTCAACCGAGACAGTTTTCAGTGGCCGAGAACTGAATTGTTTGAGATAGGAGACATTCGAGAACCAAGGTTTGACTGTGTAAGTAAAGCGGTTCTGTGCTTTGTTTGTTTTTCCTTAAGTGCTATACAGTGGCTTTTGGAATGTGCCCTTTTGTTTTTTCTGTGTGTGTGAGTGAGCAATTTAATATCTTCCTTTACATATTCACCACCTCTATTGAGTTTCGTCGTAAAGAATTCTATAGAAACATTGGAACAGGGGCCTGCTCCTCTATCTTATTACTTAACAAACCACCCCTAAGATGTAGTGGCTTAAAACAATAATTTGACTTCTCATGAATCCCTGGATTGATTGTGCAGATTTGCATTATGTTGGACAATCAAGATGGCTCTCTCACATGTACAGTACCTCAGGAAACTTCTCTTCCACTTACTACCAGCTAGTTCATGCATAATTTTAGAAGAGTGTATTCTGAGATCATAGTTCATTAGAATCACTTTGCCCAAATGGAGAAGATATAAACTTTCTAAGAATTGAAAACCTTTTTATGTCTTGACTTCAATTAATAATATAATTTTTAGCCTTGGCCACCGGGTGGCTCAGTTGATTGGAATGTTCTCTTACACCAAAACATTGTGGGTTCAATTCCCAGTTAGGGCACATACCTAGGGTTGGGGTTCAATCCCCCGTTGGGGTGTGTTCAGGAGGTACCCAAATCGATATTTCTTTCTTTCTCTCTCTCTCTCTCTCTGTCTCTCTCTCTCTCTCTCTCTCTCTTCCTCTTGCTAAACATATCCTCGGGTGAGAATTTTTAAGAAATCTAAAAAGAGTACAATTTTTAGGAATCATCTGTGTTAGAAAATACTATACTGATAAGTCTTTTGGATTTGGTATATACAGGTTTAGCATGCCCAGATGTCATCTGTGCCTTGTTTTGTCATGGCAAATACACAAAAGTAGAAATGAAATTTTAAAAGATATAAACAGGTTCATAAGCCAGTTGGTCTAGCCCATATACAGACTTTTGTAGTTATCAATTGGTTGCTGCCTTCTGTAGCAGATGCTATGGCATATACTTTGGACTATAATAGCGGTGAACTAGTGTATTTCCTGAATACTATTACATATTAGTATTTTCTAATAATATATAGGATCCCTAGGCATATCCCAACACAGCTTTTAAGACCTTAACAGGCTCAAAATATTTAGGTCCTTTTATTTTTTTAATTTAATTAATTAATTTAAAAATATTTTTATTGCTTTCAGAGTGGAAGGGGGAGAGAGACAGGAACATCAATGTTGAGAGGGAATCATTGATCAGCTGCCTCTTGCATGCCCCCTACTTGGGATTGAGTCCCTAACCTGGGCATGTGGTCTAGCCTGGAATCAAACCGTGACCTCCTGCTTTGTAGGTTGGCTGGGCTATTTTTTTGATTTTGAGAGCATGTTTATTAAAGCTGGGGACAGTGAAACAAGGAAGGGCTTAGTATAGAAGAAGCAACAGGAGAGAGACTAGGTGGGGCTGATTTTCCTCTCTAGAAATGTTAAAGGAAAGAAATGAGCCAAGTCAGGCTGCTTTGGCTCACTGGAAAGTCAGAAGAAAGGGGGCGTTGGAGACAGGTTCAGGGGGTTAGCCTGGGACAAGCTGCCACTACCCAGTGCTCCCCTGGTTGGCGGGGACCCTTACAGCTTAGGAGATGCATGCCTGAGAGGGAAGAAGGGTGTGGGCATGCTCCCAAGAGGGAGCGTGCCCATTGTTTTGGAGAACATTTTAAAGAGGACTCTTTCAACCCTGAAATGGGAATTGAATATCCCTATAGAGTGGATCCAACAAGATTTCTTTGCTACAGACCAACATCTGCACACCCCACACTGAGGATGGAGCCCGCATCCCAGGCATGTGACCGGGAGTCGAACCATGACCTCCCGGTTCAGAGGCTGACGCTCCACTGCTCAGCCATGCCAGCTGGGCCAGATGGTGTTTTTCATGAAAGCTGATATCAGCATTTTTGGTAACCATATCACACTGTTTATCTCATTGAAATCGATTTTTTTTTAAAGCCCTAGTCCAGCGGTTCTCAACCTGTGGGTTGCGACCCCTTTGGCGGTCGAACGACCCTTTCACAGGGGTCGCCTAAGACCATCGTGCATATCAGATATTTACATTACGATTCATAACAGTAGCAACATTACAGTTATGAAGTAGCAACGAAAATAATTTTATGGTTGGGTCACACCATGAGGAACTGTATTTAAAGGGCCAGAAGGTTGAGAACCACTGCGGGCCTAGTCTTTCTTACATATATTGGATCACTTTGCTGTTTTTAGTTTAAAGTGTATGGCTTAATATTTATCCTTATTAAATCTTATCCTGTTAGATTTAGCCTCCTGTTCCAGCCAATTAGAATTATTTTAAAAGTTGATTCTATCATATAGGATATTTGCTTTTCCATCCCAGATTCCTGTGATTTGCGTATTTGGTCATCATCCTTTTCAGTGTCCTTATCAAGTCATTTATTTGTTTAAAATGTTGCAGGGGACGAGTTTCTCTGGGGTCTTGTGGAATACTATACCTCCTAGTTTATCTGCACTCTTTAGCTACAGTTGTATAGTTATCTGTAAAGCCACTTAACTGTAGCAAAATTCATATTTTTCACCTTGAACAGAGATAACAGGAGAGACTTTATTTTATACATTGCTAAAATCCAGAAATATTTATGTTTCCAGCATTCCCTGGTCAAATCATATAAAAAGGGAATATGAGTTTGTTTGCTTATGGCTCCTAGTGATCCCCAATGCCCTGCCTAAATACGCAAACTATTCTTTTAATAATCTCTTAGTCTTGCCCAGATTTCATGTCAGATCACTCTGGTTAAGGTAGGGAGACTATACTTGCCTCATTTTAAAAATTACTACTACTACAGGAAAGATAGGAGAAAAACAGGAATTGAGATGTTCTTTGTCTCTGCTTCATATTAACTAGTAATATGCCATTTACATCAAAGAGCGGACCTGTGCTTCTCTTACCTTTATTGCAAGTCTCAGCGCACTGTGGGTTTCAGCTGAAGCTTGCTTCTTATTTATGTCAGTACCACTTAAAAAATAGTTCCTTTCCTTTTGGATGTATTTTTACTGTGCACCCCCTTCTAATTCTGAGTTGATTGGTAAGCTTTTTGTCTAGTCTTTGTAGACACCTCCAAACCTCTCCCCCCGCCATCTCAGATAATGTGAAATTGGCAGAACTTCATTTTTGAGAACCTCAATCTTGTGTTCCCTTTTAGTACCTCACATCCATGGGCTTGGGTCCTGTCTTCACTTTTGAAGCCTATTCTTTAAAAAGCTAGGAATCACATCTGCTGTGTTCCTTGTTCTTCCTGTCTATTTGTTCTTCCTGTCTATTTGGTTGGGTTGCTTTCTCTTTTTTTTTTTCTTTTTTTATATATATTTATTTTAACCAGTTAGTGTGGGTTGCTTTCTTTTGAGGCTCCCACCACGTCCTTTTTTCTGATCAGTTTCTTCTTGGTCAAATTAGGTTCAGAATATAATTCTACTTATTTCTTATGTCTTCTGGGTGGTAGAATAATTAGCAAGGCAATTTTTAAAATTATATGTGCTCCTTTTTAGTTTAATGAGGTTTTTCACTAGATGTTCAGCTAGCAGAAATCTTTTATCATTTTGTGACAGCAGACTCTTAACCAAGAAAGTAAGATAATTTCACCATTACTCAGTAGTCCGGACATCTCACTGGCTTCATATTAAAACTTGCAGGGCATCTCTCTTTCCCACAAATCCAAGGAAATCAGTTATTTTCTCTCCTCTTTAAAGATGTTATGACCAGTTATTTTTAAAAAATGTCTTATCCAGCATTTGTTGGTGTTCTTTTTAAAAATATTTTTTATTGATTTTTTTGAGAAAAAAAATCAATAAAAAACATTGATTTGTTATCCCACGTATTTATGGATTCATTGGTTGATTCTTGTATGTGCCCTGATCAGGGATCAACCTAACAACCTTGGCATATCCAGACAATGCTCTAACCAGCTCAGCTCCCTAGCCAGGGCCTTTATGACCAGTTATTTACTGGATTTTTTTTTTTCTTTTGAAGCTGACCTCAGAATAGAATGTAGTACCTTCAATTCTTGCCCTTTTTCATTATAACTGATATAGTGATATTAAAGGCCCAGTGCACGAACTTGTGCACCTTGAAAGGAACTGTGGGCCGCGAGGCTGTGGTAGGCACAGGGGCTGGTCTCAGCCCATCCTCCGTGCCCCCGCCAGGCCCCTCCCACCACAGCCCCAGGTTCCCTGTCTGCCTGCAGCCCCGCTCCCACCTGCTGCCGCGCCCATGCACTGATGGTGCTGGCCCCGCTGATGGCGCTGAACGATTGGGGCCGGCGCCATCAGTGGGTGCGAGCCGTGGCTGCTGCTCCAATCACCCCTCAGGAGCAGGGGGAAGTGGAGAAGCCCTCAGGGGCAATTAGGGCTGGCAGCCGTGACTCGCACCTGCTGATGGCGCAGAGCGAATGGGATGGTGCCGGGCACCAGCAGTGGATGTGAGCCATGGCTCCGGCACTGGCTGCAGGTGCAAGCAGGGCTGGTGCTAGCAGTTGGTGTGAGTGGCGGCTCCAGCACCAGCAGCAGGTGTGAGCGCTGGGCAGGACCATAGCGCATGGAAGCAAAGAATTTTCAGTAACCACCAGAGGCTCGCCCCAATGACAGCGACTGGCGCCCTGCCTTGGTGTGGTGCCCCCGCTCACCTGCTCCACCATCTGGCCACGGCTGATGCCTGCCATGTTCCACGCATGACCCCTGGTGGTCAGCACACATCATAGCGACCGGTTGTTTGGTTGTTCTGCCGTTCGGTCTATTTGCATATTAGCCTTTTATTATATAGGATTGGCATGTTTTCAAATATTTTCATCATGGTGAAATGAGGGTTATAAAATAGAGAAGTTAGGAGCTCATGACATCTTACTGTCCCCGGTTAGTTTCTAATTTCCTTAGATGCTATGGACACCTGTCTGCTTGCCTCTCTTACTCAAGATAGAGCTCATCCAACCTCTCCCTTTCTATGCTGTAGGATCTTTTTAGAAGAGGGCATTCCACAGCTGGTAGGCCTGAGGGAGAAAATTAAACCATAGTTGTGAATTAGTAGAGACTATTCAGAGAAGGGTAATGTATATCAGAAGCAGCTCTTCAGGGAATCCCAGTTACTTACAGGGAAGATCACTGTTAATAATGATTTCTGCTATGCCTCTACTCTCAGGTATGGATTTCCACTTGCGATGCACATTTTAAAAATATACAGTACTTAGCCCTTGCTGGTGTGGCTCAGTTGGTAGGAGTGTTGTCCTATACACCAAAAGGTGGGGAGTTCGTTTGATTCCTGGTCAGGGTACATACCCAGGTTGTGGGTTCAATCCCCTGTCAGGATGCATGCAGGAGGCAACTGATCAATGTTTCATTCTCACATCGATATTTCTCTCTCACTCTTTATCTCCCTCCCTCCCACCCCCTTTCCCTTCCTCTCTCTAAAAATTAATTTTAAAAAATTTAAATATATATATATGTGTATATATATATATATATATTCAATTTATCTTTTTAACAGTAAGATTTCTGTATCCTTATCCTCGATTAGAGGTACTATGAGATGTTGAGAATTCCAAAATGATTACAGTGTATTAGGGCTGAGTATTTGGGACAATGCAAATAAACAAAAATATAAATCATACCAACAAATATCTATCTATCTATCTATCTATCTATCTATCTATCTATATCTATCTATCTACCTATCTATCTATCTATCTATCTACCTATCTATATAAAAGGCTAATATGCAAAGTGTCCCCTTGGGAGTTTGACCAGGAGCCTGGGAGTTCAATCACTCGCTTGCTATGACATGCACTGACCACCAGGGGGTAGCACAGAACGAAGGAAGGCCCTGGCCAGCAGCTGGAAGGAAGGCCTCGGCTGGCAGCTGGAAGGCCCCGATCAGCCTTGATCACCGGCCAGACCTAGGGACTCTACCCATGCACAAATTTTGTGCACCAGGCCTCTAGTTTACTAATAAGCACATAAAAAAGTTATTCCTTCAAATTGCATATGTTTCACTGAATGAATTAAATACATGAAGGAATCAGAGAATATAATAAAATGCCAAATTATGCATTGTTAGCAACTATTATACATTGTTAGAGTCTACCAGAGTGGGTTTTCCTAATCTGTACTCAACTTACCTCTGAGAAGGAGACTTCTCTGTATTTCCAAAATTGTTTCTCGTTGAATTTGTTATTGTTGTGGTATAAGCAGGGGCCTGGAACTGTAGTTACTGGTGACCTTTAGCCTCCACCTATAGGAATGTGGAATTGAATGACTCTTGTCCCCACAGCAGAGTAAAAGAAATTCAGTGTACCAAGAACATGAGTAATTCAGATATATTTGAGGTTTTTAGATCCTAAATCCTCTGATGAGAAAACATAGTTTTATGTATTGAGTTTGGCTGTACTATTTTGAGTTAATTTTAGGGGTAACTTTAGAATCAATTTTAGAATTCCAGCTTCAAATGATAGTCCTTTGCTTAGTCATGAGGGATTAGGTGTAATACCACATTATATTGAGAAGTCTAGGAACTGTTGCTATATATTAACCTTGCTAGGCACTGACATTTGAGAAGGAAGAAAAACACTCTACATTCCTAAAGGCTGAGCTGTTGCTCTGTTGCAAAATCTTATTTTCCTTGATTCCTGGTAATCTTCACTAGCCCTTCCCTTCAAGGAATCATCAAATGTGATGTACTTAAGGATGTATAGCACCCTGGCCCGGTAGTTCAGTTGGTTAGCTCAGTTGGTTAGAGCATTGTCTTGATACGCCAAGGTTGTGAGTTTGATCCCCGGTAAGGGCACATGCAAGAAACAGCCACTCTCCCCCTCCTCCACCTCTCTCAAATCAATCATTTTTTAAAAAATTTAGAAAAAAAAAATGTATGGCAATAAAATCTCCCAAAGACTAACATCTTTTATTGCTCTGTAATAAAAGGAATATGTGCGTGTCCTCTCTCTCTCTCTCTCTCTCTCTCTCTCTCATGCTCTCTCTTTCTGTAAATATCTAATAACTGAGAGTGCTCCTAAGTGACCAACAGGTGGGTAGCATATACCAAGTATATGCTGGACAAAGGGATGATTCATGTCCTGGGTGGGACAGAGCAGGACAGCGTGAGATTTCATCACACTACTCACAATGGTTTGCAACTTGAAATTTAGGAATTGGTTATTTCTGAAATTTCCCATTTAATGTTTTCAGGCTGCATGTGACTGAAACTGTGGATAAAGGGGGACTGCTCAATATAGATACTGCAGTTGGTGCATTTCAGAGAACAGATATATTACTGAGTGTCCTAAATTGTGATTTTGGAACTCTACATACGATTTTCAGAGCCCTTTTAGAAACACCTGTCTATGTTCCCTAGAAACACAGTCTGGGCATTTAGGTGGTTTTAACAGTGAATATCTGTCATTACTCACATTGTTGTGGTCAGGGGGATATCACAGCTGGTAATCTGAACTGTATAGTTGGGAAGAAACTCCAAAGAAGTGAGTAATATTTATGGTTTGCCAAAGCAACTTGCAGTTAAATTGCTTCCACAATAAATCTGCTCTTGCACCTTTGTCAGATGTTAACAAAAGTCATTTATGTGTTTTATTTCAGTGATGTCCTTGCCTTGCCCATTTTTAAGCAAGAAGAGTCAAGTCTGCCTCCTGATAATGAGAATAAAATCCTACCTTTTCAGTATGTGCTTTGTGCTGCCACCTCTCCAGCTGTGAAACTCCACGATGAAACCCTGACATATCTCAATCAAGGTTAGATGCGTCCTTGTTCGTCAGTATTACTGCAGACCTGCTGAATTCATGACATTTAATTAGGTACACTTTATGTAAACAGTGCACCTTTTGGCCCAGCCCGTGTGCTCAGTGGTTGAGCGTCGACCCATGAACCAGGAGGTTGAGGTTTGGTTCCTGGTCAGGCTACATGCCTGGAGTTTCGGGCTCAATGCCAAGTGGGGGGTTGGGAGGGGGAGGCCGATCGGTGATTCTCTCTCCCTCTCCCTTCATCTCTCTGAAATTCCTATAAACATTTTTTTAAAGTGCATCTTTCTAGTGTAGACTGTAAAATCCAAGGCTTACTTCAGATATTTGAGTTTTAATGTCATGTGTGATATATATTAATAGCTTCTTCTGACTGTGTGCCCATTTTCAGTTTCCATCTCCCTCTTTTTTCTAATCCATGTTCCCTGAACATCCTCATTGGTTACTATTTGAGAAGAATTACCCCACTCAGCATTATTGTTTATCAGTTGTATGGCCTTGGACAAGGTGCATAAACTCCTTTTTTTCTTTATTGATTAAAGTATTACATATGTGTCCTTATCTCCCCCATTGCTCCCCACCCCAACCCCGCTCGTGCCCTCACCCCCCTGGTGTCTGTGTCCATTGGTGATGCTTATATGCATGCATACAGATCCTTTAGTTGATCTCTTCCCCTTCCCCCACCCTCCCCTGCCTTTCCTCTGAGGTTTGACGGTCTGATGGATGCTTCTCTGTCTCTGGATCTGTTTTTGTTCATCAGTTTATGTTGTTCATTATATTCTACAAATGAGTGAGATCATGTGATATTTATCTTTCTCCAACTGACTTATTTCGCTTAGCATAATGCTCTCCAGGTCCATCCATGCTGTTGCAAATAGTAGGAGTTCCTTCCTTTGTACAGCAGCATAGTATTCCATTGTGTAGATGTACCACAGTTTTCTAATCCACTCTTCTGCTGATGGGCACTTAGGCTGTTTCCAAATCTTAGCTATGGTAAATTGTGCTGCTATGAACATAGGGGTACATACATGCTTTCTGATTGGTGTTTCTCGTTTCTTGGGATATATTCCTAGAAGTGGGATCACTGGGTCAAATGGGAGTTCCATTTTTAGTTTTTTGAGGAAACTCCATACTGTTTTCCACAGTGGCTGCACCAGTCTGCATTCCCACCAGCAGTGCACGAGGGTTCCTTTTTCTCCACATCCTCGCCAGCACTTGTCATTTGTTGATTTGTTGATGTTAGCCATTCTGACAGGTGTGAGATGGTACCTCGTTGTCATTTTGATTTGCATCTTTGAGCATGTTTTCATATGTCTCTTGGCCTTCTGTATGTCCTCTTTCGAAAAGTATCTATTTAGGTCTGTTTCCCATTTTTTGATTGAGTTGTTTATCTTTCTTTTGTTAAGTTGTATGTGTTCCCTGTAAATGTTGGAGAGTAAACCTTTATCGGAGATAACATTGGCAAATATGTTCCCCCATGCAGTGGGCTTTCTTGTTTTGCTGATGGTTTCTTTTGTGTGCAGAAGCTTTTTATTTTGATGTAGTCCCATTTGTTTATTTTCTCTTTAGTTTCCATTGCCCTAGGAGCTGTATCGGTGAAAATATTGTTTCGGCATATGTCTGAGATTTTGCTGCCTGTAGATTCCTCTTAGATTTTTATGGTTTCCCATCTTACGTTTAAGTCCTTTATCCATTTTGAGTTCATTTTTGTTTATGGTGTAAGTTGGTGGTCTAGTTTCATTTTTGGGGGGGTATATCTGTCCAATTTTCCCAACACCATTTATGGAAGAGACTGTCTTGACTCCATTGTATGCTCTTGCCTCTTTTGTCAAATATTAATTGAGCATAGTGGTTTGGGTCGATTTCTGGGTTCTCTATTCTATTCCATTGGTCTATATGTCTGTTCCTGTGCCAGTAGCAGGCAGTTTTGAGAACAGTGGCTTTGTAATATTTAGCTTGATACCTGGTATTGAAATCCCTCCTACTTTGTTCTTCTTTCTCAGGATTGCTGCAGCTATTCGGGGTCTTTTTTTTATTCCAGATGAATTTTTGGAGAGTTTGTTCTAGGTCTGTGAAATATGCCATTGGTATTTTAATGGGGAGTGCATTGAATCTATAGATTGCTTTGGGTAGTATTTACATTTTAATGATGTTGATTCTACCAATCCATGAACACGGTATGTTCTTCCATCTGTTTATGTCTTCCTCTATCTCTTTTTTCAGTGTCCTGTAGTTTTCTGAGTAGAGGTCTTTTACCTCCTTAGTTGTTTATTCCTAGGTCTCTTAATTTTTTTGGTGCAATAGTATATGGGATTGTTTTTTTAATCTCCCTTTCTGTAAGTTCACTATTAGTGTATAAAAATGCCATAGATTTCTGGGCATAAATTTTGTATCCTGCTACATTGCCGAATTCATTTATTAGGTCTAGTAGCTTTTTTAATGGAGTCTTTGGGGTTTTGTATGTATAATATCATGTCATCTGCGAAT
Source organism: Myotis yumanensis (assembly GCF_028538775.1). NCBI lineage: Eukaryota > Metazoa > Chordata > Mammalia > Chiroptera > Vespertilionidae > Myotis > Myotis yumanensis. The sequence goes on from NW_027223754.1 coordinate 163,930,045, forward strand.
AATGACAGTTTTACTTCTTTTCCAATTTGGATACCTTTCATTTCTTCTTCTTGTCTAATTGCTGTGGCTAGCACTTCCAGTACTGTGTTGAACAGGAGTGGTGAGAGTGGGCATCCCTGTCTTGTTCCTGTTCTTAGGTGAAATGGTTTTAGTTTTTGCCCATTGAGTATGATGTTGGCTGTAGGTTTGACATATAAGGCTTTTATTATGTTGAGGTATGATCCCTCTATTCCCACTTTGCTGAGGGAAAAAAAGAAAGGGTGTTGAATTTTTTTTTAAATATATTTTATTGATTTTTCACAGAGTGGAAGGGAGAGGGATAGAGAGTCAGAAACATCAATGAGAGAGGAACATCGATCAGCTGCCTCCTGCACACCCCCACTGGGGATGTGCCCGCAACCAAGGTACATGCCCTTGACCGGAATCGAACCTGGGACCCCTCAGTCCGCAGGCCGATGCTTAATCCACTGAGCTAAACCGGTTAGGGCAAGGGTGTTGGATCTTGTCAAATGCTTTTTCTGCATCAATTGATATGACTATGTTTGACTAAAACATAAACTTATCTGTAAAAATGGGATTGATAATACCTTAGAGAGAGTTGGGTAAATTAAATGATACAATGCATGAAAATATTTAGCACTGTGCCTAGCATATAGTAAAGGATTGTAGTTGTTTTTACTAATACTATAATATTATATTTTTATGTATTCAACCAACTGAATTTTATTCCTTTTTTTTTGTCTCTAATTTATGAAAATTCCTGCTTTTAACAATTACGTGTCATACATCCATAAACAAGATACTGTGGGGGATACAAACTTTCATAAGATTCTATCTGTAGCCCTGACCGGTTTGGCTCAGTGGATAGAGCGTCGGCCTGCGGACTGAAGGGTCCCGGGTTCGATTCTGGTCAAGGGCATGTACCTTGGTTGCAGGCACATCCCCAGTAGGGGGTATGCAGGAGGCAGCTGATCGATGTTTCTTTCTCATTGATGTTTCTAATTCCCTATCCCTCTCCCTTCTTAAAAAAAAGAAAAAGAAAACAAAATTCTATCTGTACTCTCCCAAGATAGACAGGTTGTTACTAAGTTTTACTTTGTCCTTAAGTGATTGGAAACCCTTCTTTTTCTATAGTGTGTCACTTCTAGATGATGCTGGCAATAATGCGACAATGATGATGATAGCTTACAGTCATAGATTCATTAAGTGCCAGGCCTTGTTTTACATGCTTTATATGTATTAAGGCATTTAATCCTCTCAACAGCCCTGTGAGATGAATTACTAAATATTCCTGTTTTGAGGCTGAGGCAACTGAGGCAAAGATTAAGAAATTTGAAAAGGACACACAATGGAAGAACCGGGTTTTAAACGCAGGAAATAGCTTGGCTTCCAGCTACATTAAATTGAGGAAAGGGACCAGGGCTTACATATGTTTTTATCCCACACAGAATCTAACATTACTTTCAAAGCTCCAAAAATGTTGCTAAAATGCCTTTCTTTGGAAGTAGGAGTGTGGAGAAAGAGGACTCTTAATCAGTCAGTAATTCCAAATCACGATCTGTCTGAGAGAGGAATACTCCTCAAGGTATTGCAAGGGCAGTGGTGTATACATTCACGCATGGACCATTTTCTAGCTGCTCCAACACTAGAGCTTATTCTAGATACTTGGATCCGACTTTGGGCCCCTCAATTTACCTGCAGATAAACTGCTGGGGGAGGGGGAGAGCCGCCACAGCCTATAGTGTCATGGGAGTAAGGGGTTTCTCATCTCATTCCTCTTACAGCACACAGGCACCAGCTCCCTCCTGGGTGCCCTCAGGTCCACTGAGCACCCACTTCTTCCCTGAGCCTGCTGCCTGAGTCTGGACGCCTGGATGTGTCTGACAGTTCTTTCCCCCATCCCCGGGACTCACGTCCGTCAGCCCGTCCAACAAAAGCGCGGTGGCCCCATACGTTAGATTCTTCAGAGAACACTGCTTTCCTAAAATTCAACTTCCTGCTGCCACAATGAACCTCTCAACTGAATTTTTTCTTTCTGAATTTTGGAACATTAATTATGATGAATATAATATGTAGTTACTTTTTCTTCCAGGACAGTCTTATGAAATCCGAATGCTAGACAACAGGAAACTTGGAGAACTTCCAGAAATTAATGGCAAGTTGGTGAAGGTAAAAGAAAATGAATAAACATCCTTTATAGTGACTCTTTGTAATATTATTTTGCTTCCATAAAAGCCTTGGTGATATCTTACCTGCTACAGTTTGCTGGCAGAATGTGGGGTCAGAGTGAGCCCCTCTATTCACATAGATTTTTTTCAGAGCTGCAGGAACAGAAGGCTTACCACTCCATGGCAGGAGAGTTTCGCTGCTCGGTGAAATTCTTTTCGGGTGGAATACAGTAACATCCTTGAGATCTTGAGAGAAGTTCCCCCATCTCTTTGGCTACTTTGTCTTTTTGTAAGGAAAACAGAAGCTAGTGTTGACGAATAGCAGTTTTCTTTGTCTAGACCAGAGGTTCTCAACCTGTGGGTCGCGACCCCTTTGGCGGTTGAACGACCCTTTCACAGGGGTAGCCTAAGACCATCGTGCATATCAGATATTTACATTACGATTCCTAACAGTAGCAACATTACAGTTATGAAGTAGCAACAAAAATGATGTTATGGTTGGGTCACAACATGAGGAACTGTATTTAAAGGGCCAGAAGGTTGAGAACCACTGGTCTAGACCACACAAAATACCAACTTCTGTGCATGGGCCACGAAGTTTCAATCGCACTATACATGCTCGCCCGCACGTAGTATTTTGTGGAAGAGCCACACTCAAGGGGCCAGGGAGCCGCATGTGGCTCGCGAGCCGCAGTTTGCCGACCACTGGTCTAGACTGATGGTAATGAATTCACAGTACAATTGGGACAGAGGAGTTTGGGCAGCAGCTGTAAAAGGTGATAAGAAGGATATTAATAGGCACTTCCGAAAAGTAAGCATAATAAAAGTAAAGTTGACGGAAATAGCTGCTACCTGCTCTGTGTTTACAGTTTATATGGCGGGTTAGCTAGCAAGGGCCTTGGTGAGTTTTTGATATGCATCTGAAGAGCCAAGCCAAATATTACATGATAGCAGTAGGGGCATGTAGAAATGCTTCTGATATGAGTCCTTTATGCTTAGTTACCATCAGAACTGATGTTTCAGCAAATATGAACTGGTTCATTGTAAAGATTATATCTGAGCAATCATAAAATTTACCTTGAATTAGAGCTTGGTATGGTGTGGGTCTTAGAGTGAAATAGGTCTTAAGAAAAACAATTTTAGGTTGTATCTAGAAACCAACTGGGGGTGACTCCTGCAATTTTTTGTTTGCCAGCATTTATTTTAAAGGAATCCTATTATCATTTGATTTTGTTGCTTCCTTTTAGAGTATATTCCGTGTAGTGTTCCATGACAGACGGTTACAATACACTGAACACCAGCAGCTGGAGGGCTGGAGGTGGAACCGACCTGGAGATAGAATTCTTGACATTGGTGAGTTAAGAGAACCTATTCCCAGGAAAGGCCTATAAACTATGGCCTGAGAATTGGTGTTCTTTACTTGAGCTTACTTTAATTGAAAATGCTTCAGGGACTCAATTACATGTACTTGGAAGTGGTTATTTACACTAATAAAAGACAAACATGCAAATTGACCGTACCTTCGCTATGCCTTAAGCCACGCCCACCAGCCAATCAGAGCGATTGATTATATGCAAATTAACCCAACCAAGATGGCGGCCGGCAGCCATGGAGCTAGAGCAAGTAGGAGGCTTGGTTCCCCCAATGATGGAGAAAGCCAAGCTTCCCGCCTGCCGTGGCCGGCTCTGAGCTCCACTCAAAGCAACAAAGTCTCAATTATAGAAGATAAATAAACCCCAGATACCTGCTTTCAGCTGGCCGTGGCCACGGAGCTGGAGCGAGCAGGAGGCTTGGTTGCTCCAGTGATGGAGGAAGCCAAGCTTCCCTCCCACCCACCCTGGCCGGCTCTGAGCTCCTCTCAAGGCTACAAAGTTTCAATTATAGAAGGTAAATAAATCCCAGAATTTAAAAAAAAAAAAAAAAAGGAGAGACTGGGAGCTTCTGTCGCCGGGGGGGCTTGGCCAGCCTGAAAACAGCCATCAGCCCCTCATTCAGGCTGGCCAGGCACCCCAGTGGGGACCCCCACCCTGAAGGGGTGTGACCACCCTGAAAACAGCCATCAGCCCCTCACCCAGGTTGGCCAGGCACCCCAGTGGGACCCCCACCCTGATCCGGCACACCCTTCAGGGCAAACCAGCCGGCCCCCACCCATGCACCAGGCCTCCATCCTAGATAATAAAAGGGTAATATGCAAACTAACCCTAACAGCAGAACGACTGGGAATGACTGGTCACTATGACACAGACTGACCACCAGGGGGCAGATGCTCAATGCAGGAGCTGTCCCCTGGTGGTCAGTGCGCTCCCATAGGGGGAGCTCTGCTCAGCCACAAGCCAGGCTGATGGCTGCCAGCACAGCGGTGGTGGTGGGAGCCTCTCCCGCCTCCTCAGCAGCGCTAAGGATGTCCAACTGCAGCTTAGGTCTGCTCCCTGCTGGTAAGAGGACATCCCCCGAGGGCTGCCGGGCTGCCAGAGGGATGTCTGACTGCCAGCTTGGACCTGATCCCCCAGGGAGTGGGCCTAAGCCAGCAGGTGGACATCCTCTGAGGGGTCCCAGACTGCAAGAGGGCATAGGCCGGGCTGAGGGACCCCCCTGAGTGCACAAAATTTTGTGCACCGGGCCTCTAGTTAAGTATAAAAACTTACTATCATGATGATACCAAAAGTTAGAAAGTGGAGACACTTCAGCTCCAGAACAGTCACATTCATTACTTCAGCATGATTTTATGTTGTTTTTATTTATTTTTAATTTAGTTGTGGTAAAATATACACAACATAAAATTTTAATTATTTTTAATACATAAAATTATCCAGTATTTATCTTTTTGTGACTGGCTTATTACACTTAGCATAATCATCAAGGTTAGTTTATGTAGTAGGATGTGTCAGAATTTCCTTCCTTTTTATGACCTTCTAGAGGCCTGATGCACGAAATTCGTGCAAGAATAGGCCTTCCTTCCCCCGGCTGCTGGCACCGGCTTCCCTCTGGCCACTGGCAGGCACCCGGGACCCTGGCTTCCCTCTGGCCACTGGCAGGCACCCGGGACCCGGGCTTCCTTCGCAGCCCCAGCTTTGTCTGGAAGGTTGTGCAGTCCAATTAGCATATTATGCTTTTATTATTATAGATAATATTCCATTGTATATAGATAGCACATTTTGTTTATCCATTCACTCTTCAGTGGATGCTTGGGTTGATTCTACCTTTTGGCTATTGTGAATGAATAATGCTATTATGAACCTGGGTGTGCAAATACTTATTTTAGTGTCTGCTTTCAATTCTTTTGGGTGTATACTCAGAAGTGGAATTGCTATATTATATGATAATTCTATTTTAAAATTTTTGAGGAACCAGCATACTGTTTTCCACAGTGGCTGTACATTTTATGTTCCTATCAGAATTGCACACGGGTTCTAATTACTCTACCTCCTTACCGACACTTATTTTCTGTTTTTTTAATACTAGCTATTCTAATAGATATGGAGTGCTATCTTATTGTGATTTTGATTTAAATTTCTCTAGTGACTAGTGATGTTGGGTATCTTTTCATATACTTATTGGCCATTTGTATATCTTGGGAGAAATGTGTATTCAAATTCTTTGCCCATTTTTGAATCTGGTTGTTTTGTTGTTGAGTTGTAGGAGTTCTATATATATTCTGGATGTTAAACCCACATCAGATATATGAGTTACAGTATTTTCTCCTATTCTGTGTAGGTTGTCTTTTCACTGTTGATAGTGTCCTTTAATGGACATTTTAAATTTTGATATAGTCTACTATATCTTTTTTTTGGTTTTTTTCTGTGCTTTTGGTGTTATATCTAAGAAATCATTGGAAAATCCAGTATCATGAAATTTTTCCTAAGAGTTTTAGGTTTAGGTGTAGATATATTTTTTTAAGGAAGGACATTCTTATTTATTTGTTTGTTTGTTTGTTTATTTTTGAGAGAGAAAGAGAAACATCAATTTGTTGTTCCACTTATTTATACATTCATTGACTGCTTTCTTGTATGTGCCCTGACTAGGGATCAAACTCGCAACATGGGTATATTGGGATGATGCTCTAACCAACTGCCCTACCCAGACAGGGCAGTGTAGAGCCATTTTTTAAGTTAGTTTTCATAGATGGTGTAAAGTAAGAGTCCACCTTCATTCCTTGCATGTTGATTTCCAGTTTTTCCAACACCATTTGTTGAAAAGACTACCCATTACCATTGAATGGCCTTGTCACCCTTGTCTAAAATCATTTTGCTATATATATGATGGTTTGTTTCTGAGCGCTCTATTCTGTTCCATTTGTCCATATATTCATCTTTATGCCTGTACTACACCAGTTTTTGTTTGTTTGTTTAATCCTCACCCAAGGATATTTTTTCCATTGATTTTTAAAGAGTAGAAGGGAGGGGGAGAGACATAGAGAGAGAGAAACATTGATGGGAAGAGACACATCGTTTGGTTGCCACTTTCATGTGCCCCAACCAGGACTGGGGATTGAGCCCGCAACCCAGGAACGTGCCCTTGACCAGAATCAAACCCAGGACCCTTTAATCTGCTTCAGTGCTCTATCCACTGAGTCAAACTGGCTAGGGCTCACACCATCCTCTATAATAAAAGGGTAATATGCAAATCGACCGAACAGCAGAACAACTGGTTGCTATGATGCACAATGACCACCAGAGGGCAGATGCTCAATGCAGGAGCTGCCCCTGGTGGTCAGTGCGCTCCCACAGGGGGAGCACCACTCAGCCACAAGCCCAGCTGATGGCTGGCGAGCGCAGCAGCAGCCCTCCGCAGCAGTGCTAAGGATGTCCGACTGCAGCTTAGGCCTGCTCACCACGTGGGCCTAACCCGTCAGTCGGACATCCCCCGAGGGCTCCCAGACTGCTAAAGGGCGCAGTTTGGGCTGAGGGGACCCCCCCCCCCCACCCCCAGTGCACAAATGTCGTGCACCAGGCCTCTAGTTTTTAATAATTGTAACTTCATAGTAAGTTGTTGTTGTTTTTTTCTTTAATTTTTATAGGGATAGAGGAAAGGAAAGGGAGAGAAACATTGATTTGTTGTTCCACTTATTTATGCATTCATCGGTTGATTCCTGTATGTGCCCTGACTGGGGATCAAATCTGCAGTCTTGGCGTATTGGGATGATGCTCTAACCAACTGAGCTACCTGGCCAGGGCATGTAGGAAGTTTTGGAATAAAAAAGTATGAGACCTCTAATTTTGTTACCTTTCAAGATTGTTTTGGCTATTCCAGGTCTGATATTTTGTTTTGAGTAGTGTATAAAAGGGCCAGGATTTACCCCTAAATTCCTCAAAGTTCTTTTATTTTACTAATATCTGAGAGCTAGTACTTTGTCTTACCTAAAGTAGGAGGCCTGGGATTCGAATTTATGTCTCTTGGTTTGCAGTTCAAGTTTTTCTACCTTTCTCCACAGAGTAGAATTTGGTTTTCTTAAACCATGGCACAAAAGGGAAAGATCTTTACAAACATGCACAGGCTCTCTTTGTAAACATACTTTGAATCCCAGCATCTGTGTCTTTGGTCTCTTATTGGTTACTATCTCCTATTGGTAAACATAGTTAAATCTGAGTACTACTAGATTTACCTGAGAAAACACTGGTTCTCATACAGATATCCATATAATAAAATTGGCTTTAAGATGAATCCAACACAACTAACACTGTGGAGTAGGATCCACTTAACGCTTTCTTGTTTAAATCATTGATACTAAAACAGTATAGTTAGAGCACAGATATAATAATATTAGCCTGGCCTTATCACTTAGTTTGAATATTAATAGAAGCCAGGGAATGGTATTTGAGTTTGTGCTATATGGAATGGAATGCAAAGTTCTACTAAAGCCCACTCATTTTTGCTTACCTCTTGAGTGTAAGATATGTCACTCTGCTATAGGATTATTTGATGACTTTCCCACTTCTATCTGTGATACAATACTTTATGCCTTTATTCAGACACTGTACTTTATCCTTCTATAGCAGTATTCCTAGTGTACTTCTGGCAGTAACACTAATCCAGAAAGTAAGTGAAGCAGATTATGTTACAATTTTCATGACACTAGAGCTAGTGTATAGACTAAATCTATTTTTAAGTGGAATTAAACTTTTTAAAGTAAAAAAAAGATACTCAGAAGCAAAGTATTTAGATTAATGTTAGCTCTATTCAAACCTCTTTCACTGGCAAAAAGAGGTTTACATAAAAATCTTGGTAACTAGAGACCAACAATATCTGTATAAGAATCAGTGCTTTCTTACTTAAACCCAGTAGCACTCAGAATTGTTCAATGAATACCATTTGTTTCTCAGATATCCCAATGTCTGTGGGTATAATCGATCCTCGGGCTAATCCAAACCAACTAAACACAGTGGAGTTCCTGTGGGACCCTGCAAAGAGGACATCTGTGTTTATTCAGGTAAGGCATTGCAAATGGGGCTCCAGTTATGAAGAGCATCTCTTACTACAAATTTGTTTCTTAAAGAATAAAACATGTTGAGTTGGAAATCTTTCCAGGGCTCCAGTATGACTCTCAAGTACAGACTCCTGAGCATGTTCCTGAAAGCAATGAGGAGTTTCTTCATTGCTCTTCTGATTTCCCCAATTTATGTATTTGTTTCTCCCCCAAATGCTTACTAATGGCTGCATAATACAAGGTAGGTCAAAAGTAGGTTTACATCTGTTCCTATGGAAAATAATACAACAATTAATAAATAATATAAGAATATACTCTGTGTTTTGCATACTCACAACTGTAAACCTACTTTTGCCCCACTCTGTATTTTATTCTGGATATACCATAACTTATCTAATGATTATTTAGCATTGAGATTGTCCTGATTTTTCACTATTATCCATAAGGTTATTTTGAACATCTTTATACTTAAAATTTGATTTGCATATGTGATTATCACCTTTGGGTAGATTCCTTGAAAATTCTTATTTGTCATCATGATAGCTAATAGATTAAGTGGTCCCCATGTTAACACTTTGTATACATAATTTTATTTAAGATTTTCAACAATAATCCTGTGGAGTAGGACTAGTCCTTGATACTTAGAGAAGTTAATAACTTACCCAAGCTAGTATTTGGTCAGTCAGAGTTCCACTGTTCAGATTCACCAAGGTCTTAGACTTTATGCAGAAGCCAGGCAAACCTTATTCCTCCTGTTGCCAGCTTTTATATATACTATTTTCCCAGCTTTCATATATACTGTTTTCCCAGCATAGATGGTGCCTCCGCTAAGTAAAATCTATCTAAAAGTCCAGGAAACTTTTATTAACAGAAATAATTTCTTTTATGTTAACTCTATATTCTCTGATGCAGTTAATTTAATTCCTCATAGTAGCTCTTGTTAGCATTAGATATATTTTTGTTGTTGTTGTTAATCCTCACCCAAGGATATTTTTCCGTTGATTTTTAGTGGGAGAGAGAGGGAAGACAGAGAGAAACATCGATGTGAGAGAAACACATCGATTGGTTGCCTCCTGCACAGGCCCTGACCAGGTCCCGGCCAGGGAGGAGCCTGTAACCAAGGTATGTGCCCTTGACTGGAATTGAACCCGGGACCCTTTGGTCTGCAGGCTGACACTCTGTCTATCCACTGAGCAAAACTGGGTAGGGCAACATTAGATTTATTTTGTTTGCATTTGTAAATCATTTAAGTTTTCCTCATTTCCATCATTAGAGTATAAATTCTTCAAGATAAAAAGAGTGAAAGTTTTTTTTGTAGTTGTTCACAGTGCTTTTAGTAGTTGCTCAAAGACGTTGACTGGTTTGCCTGGCTTAGCAGTACTGGGACGTGGGCATTGTCTTCTCCTCAGGTGCACTGTATCAGCACAGAGTTCACCATGAGGAAACATGGCGGAGAAAAGGGAGTGCCGTTCCGAGTACAAATCGATACCTTCAAGGAGAACGAGAACGGGGAGTATACCGAGCACTTGCACTCAGCCAGCTGCCAGATCAAAGTCTTCAAGGTATTCCTGGGCGTTGTGGTGGCCTTAGAACAACGTCTTTCAGTTGTAACACTTAGTCCCAAGTCAGAAAGCCAGCTTGTTTGGTTTTTTTTCAAAAACTAAACTATGAAAACTCATGGATTTTCATTGAATGCTCTTAAAGCCTATTAAAGTGATAAACTCTTTTAAAAACACAAAAATTATGAAAAGTTGACAGTTTTGGTTACATTCATACTTGATCTTCTTTCCTTATTTTGGTCTTTATCATGTGGACAAGTATGTTCTCGTTTAAGAAGATTCATTAATACAAAAGTGTTGGGAGCACAACACTGACGTTCCCCTTTGTCAGTCTTACCCTGACTCTCCAACCTCTCCCCAGAGGTAACCATGGTTACAATTTAGTGTGTATGTATCCTTCTAGTCCCCTTCTGTGCTTTTAGTACACATGTTCATAGGTATACACACATTTTCTTTTCTTTCAAACATAAGTGGGCTTGTACGGTATGAACTGTTTTGAGGCTTGCTTTTTCAGTTAGCCTGTGTGCTTTAGAGACCTTTCCATGTCCATAGTTATAGATCTCCTATTCTTTTTTAACTTCCTCAAACATTTAAATTTCCTATTTTCAGACTTATATGCAATGATGCATTTTGTCTTTATATCATTAGAATATATATTTGTTTCACTTGTGACTGTTTACATTTTTAGAAATAATATTGTTGGGTGAAGGGTGAGTTTAAAACAAAGTATTTCTCATTTCAGCCCAAAGGTGCAGACAGAAAGCAAAAAACAGATAGAGAGAAAATGGAGAAACGAACACCTCATGAAAAGGAGAAATATCAACCTTCCTATGAGACCACTATACTTACAGAGGTAAAAAGATTTCTTTTCGTGACAATTTTAATCAATACTTTTTATTCTTAAGAAAAAATCCAATCAATTACATATATCAAATCATTATCTTGTGATTTACCTCAAACTAATATAATGTTATGTATCAGTTATATCTCAGTTTTTAAAAATTATTTTCCACCTGTTCAAAATTTATTTGACCTCTTAGTTATGGGGGGCTCTGAAGAACTAAAATTTACTTTTACTCATCAAGATGTGCCATTTAAGTAAACATGTTTTGGCCGAACACTAGGGTCAATTATACTTTTTAGTATCTAAGTTTTCCTTTGTTTTAGTGTTCTCCATGGCCCGAAATCACGTATGTCAATAATTCCCCATCCCCTGGCTTCAACAGTTCGCATAGCAGTTTTTCCCTTGGGGAAGGGTAAGTCTGGGAAATGAAAGTGGCTTGTGTTTTGTCCTAAATGTGTATTTTTTATTATCTTTCTATAGACAAGATCTTTCTAAATCAATCAGTACTTCTATTTGGTCAGTCTTTGATGGACTTACATAGTAACTGAGGTTTGGATTACCTTCAGAGGCACGGAAGGTATTTTGTTTTTAACACTGTCTGTGTCTATGTAAGGCCTTGTCTCATAGAGGAGAGTGCACGGGAATAGGTTAGACTTCGTTGCTATGGCAAGCTCAAATTGCGTCAGACAGTTATGATCATCTGCCAGGGTGTTGCTTGTAAGAGACTGAAAGAGTTTTACGTACCCCTTTCTCTTCTTTTTTCCTCCCATTAGAAAATCACTTTTACAGTCAGTTTTTAGTGAGTCAGGGACTGATTTTCTGGGCTTTTCACTTCTCTCTATTACTGCTTTTTTTTATTATTTCGCTTCCTGATCATACTCTCACCAGAGACTGGTCATCGGAATTGAAACACAGTTGTACAAACATTAATATCAGTTTTGTTACTTATGAAAAATGATCCTAACACCTAATTATCATGAATCTTTGCTAATCAGGGAAGAAGGTTGAACATGATAGCTAAAGAGTGTCTTATCACCCTATTAGCACATATTCCACATGGCCATATTGAAATTTCAAATAGGCTATGAAATGTGTGAATATATTGCTTGGTTGTAATGTTTGTTTTTAATTTATTTAGGCTCTGTGTTCAACCTACTTCTGAAATATTTAATTAAGGTGGCTTAAATATTCAACATGCATCAATTGAGAATAAAAATAGGTAGAAGTTGTAGAAAGAAGAGTTAACTAGGGCCTTGAGATAAGTTACTAAATTTGAAGACTGAATTTGAATTTTGCAGTTAAGGGGGAAAAAAAGAAAAAATACCTTTTAGGAAAGAAAAATCTCTTATTCACATGGATTATTCAGCCTACTTATAAGCAATTTTAATTATTATATAGGATTTAAGAGTTTTTTCCCCCGTTTTGTCATGTACTTCGTTATTAGGCTCAAATTTCCACTCATAAAAAAAAGTAAACATTAGGGAGGAGGGACAGTCTGTAAAGCAAAAGGAAGTACAGGGAAAAACCTATGGTGTAGAAATAGCCCTTGGATTAGCCCTTAGATAACACTAATTTTTGAAGCTGTTTTAAAAATAATTGTTTTTTGCTATAAAAAGTGCAGGATCCCATTGCATCTCATAAATTTTATTCTAATATTTTCCCTGTATGTTTGTACATTTATATATTTGATGCAGTAATATATTGATTACTTTTATATTCTGACACTTAGTTTACATTCTAATAAATTTATATTAAATACTGTTTATGCCCTAATTCAGTGATGGCGAACTTATGACACGCGTGTCAGAGGTGACACGCGAACTCATTTTTTTGGTTGATTTTTCTTTGTTAAATGGCATTTAAATATATAAAATAAATATCAAAAATATAAGTCTTTGTTTTACTATGGTTGCAATATCAAAAAATTTCTATATGTGACACGGCACCAGAGTTAAGTTAGGGTTTTTCAAAATGCTGACACACCAAGCTCAAAAGGTTCGCCATCACTGCCCTAATTTATCTAATAAGTCCCAACGTATTGGAATCTTGATTTTTTTCCAATTTCTCCAATAATAATAAAATGTTGCAAATGTCATAGCTTCTCCCCCTTCAACCTTCCCCCAAAAATCTTTACAATGAATTAGTAGATAATAGAAGTATTGGGTCCAAGGATAAGAGTGTTTTATGAGAAAAGCACAGATTTCTTTAAATCTCTAGTTATGACTTACTATGAGAGTGAAGAATGATGATGAACCTTAGTATGTGTCATGGACTCATCCTTTCATTATAAATGTTTCTTTAGAAATGGTTCACCAAACCACCAGCCAGAGCCGCCCCCGCCAGTCACAGATGTAAGTCTAAAGTTAAATGTCAGTTATTTGCAATGTCTAATAATACTTTGATGACTATGCAGTTCAGTAGAAGTGCCCAACTGGTAAGGAGTATTCATTCATTCATTAAACAAACATTAAATTTTGACTATGAACAGATACTGTGCTAGGGACTGCAGATACAAAACAAGTACTGTAGGACCCTTGTATTTAAGGAATTTACAATCTGGTGGGGAAGATAAGGATGGAACTCCAAGGGTATCTTGTAGGGTTAGAGAAAGAAGACTGATGTACAAACAACTTCCAAGCAAACTAGACCTGAGTGTGGGTGTGTTTGGCTATGTGTTACCTAAGAACATTTACCTTTTGAAATTCAACCTATTTAGTTACCAAAAAAAAATTGCTTTCTCTCTTTCAGAACCTCTTGCCAACAACCACACCTCAGGAAGCTCAGCAGTGGTTGCATCGAAACCGGTTTTCTACATTCACAAGGCTTTTTACAAACTTCTCAGGTTAAATTTGCTTGTCCTTTGTTTTCTCCAGCATGGGATATTCTTTCATATTCTAGGGCCTTCTGGTATCCGTGTGAGGTGTGTGTGTGTGTGTGTGTGTGTGTGTGTGTGTGTGTGTGCTGTTAAATACTTAAAAAGAAAGATCTCTTAGTTTAAACTCACTGTAATTTTAAAATATTTATTCTTTACAACACTTCATATAGTATTTTATCAAGGAACATTTGGAGGTAGTCTGAAATGTCCCCTTGATATCACTATATTGTATTTTATTTGCACATTCCACTTTTATTTAATACCGTCGGTTACCAGGTATGGTAGGAATACACAGATGGATAAGGCATACATAGTTCCTGATCATTATCTAGTATCAAAAAATCAAAATACCTCCCACCCCCCCCAAAAAAGGGGGTAAACAAGTAGTTGTGATGTAGTAGATACAAAGTTAGGCATTTAGAGGGGTTAGGGAACATGTGTGATGCATGAAGAATGAGGAGGAGTCTCTTGGTCAGACAGTGAAAGGTTAATTCAGGCAAGAGGAGCAACTTCTCACTAGACATCATCATTGTGATTAAAACAGGGTTAAGTGGAGAAGTAATTGGGTGGGAATTGAGGTGGGAGACGAGCAGGGGCCAGATCATGGAGGGCCTTACACACCATGCAAAAGATTATGGATTATAACATAGTAGTAATGAGGTGTCCTTGTAACTGAGCCCATTTTAATAGTTATTAACAAAGAAAATCTTTGCCTCTATCACCCATTTTCTTATATTTATTTCAGGGGCAGATTTATTGAAACTAACTAGAGATGATGTGATCCAAATCTGTGGCCCTGCAGATGGAATCAGACTTTTTAATGCGTTAAAAGGCCGGTATGTGATTAGTGTTTAGTGTTAAAACATCAGTGAGGTTGGCTTTCAGATGGATTTGGATTCAGGGATTCTTCACAGTCTTCACTGCACAGCTAAATCCATCTTGTCAAAACATTCTATTTGATGCTAACTGTGTACCAGATAAACAAAGATGAAAAATATCCTTTCTTACACTTGATTCAAGGAATTCCTCATGATATCCCATTTTTTATTTTCAGGTAGTTTTTTTCATTCAATAAATATTCATTGTCCCTATTATGAGCCATTGGGCTCTAGGGATATATTAGAGAGCAAAATAAACATGGAGACTACTTTCTAATGGAAAGAGAGACAAAGATATAAACAGTATTTTGGTTAGTGATAGTACTTTGAAGTAAAACAAACAAAAACAAGGTTGTGACCTCTAGAGTACCCAGCATTTGGTTAGGAAAGATCTTTCTGAGGAGGGATTATTTACCATCTACGGCCACACCACCCTGATCTTGGAAGCTAAACAAGGCCAGGTCTGGTTAGTACTTGGATGGAAGGAGGGATTATTTAAACTGTTATGAGAAAACAAAACTATGAGGGAAGAGCCTTCTAGGCAGAGGGAACAACAGATGTTAAGGCTCTGAATTCAGTTTTAGCTAAAGAATAAATCATTCTTAAGTTTGTACAGGAATTGCTTAAGTGGTCTTCTTACAAATATTATTTATAATCAGAGAGTAACTTATAGACCCAATTTGTGATTTCTAATTTCCAATAGGTACTAGTAATATTAATGGAAAAACCATACGGGTCAATGCCATAGAACCAAATCAGTGACTAAATAATGAAACAGATTGTGTAGTATTTGTGTTTGTACATCACAAGAGTTATCAGGTTGGCTAGAATCTTGAAAAATTTTAAGGAAAGAGGTGAAATTCAGGAGTAAATGACTTGGGGAGTTGATATTTAATTTTTACATGTATTATCTAAAGAGCACTGAAAAACAGGAAGCAGTGATGGAAAAAAAATTTTTTTAAAAGAAATAGTGAGCAATAAAGTGATGAGATCAAGAAGTAATTGAATGGGGTTATCAAAGAAATAAGAACAGCACTAACTGGTTTTGGCACCTACCTCAGTTGCTCACATGTGGAGGCAACCAAATGATGTGTCTCTCTCACATCCATGTTTCTCTTGCTCTCTGTCTCTCCCCTTCCCTTCCACTCTCTCCAAAGAAGTAAGAACAGAAAGAAGGCTTAGGCTACTTAGTTTTTTGTGTGTTTTTAAAAAATTTTTTTAATCCTCACCTGAGGATATTTTTTTCCATTGCTTTTCAGAGAGAGTAGAAGAGAGGGAGGAGAGAGAGAGAGAAACATCAATGTGAGAGAGACACATTGACTGGTTGCCTCCTGCACATGCACCTGCAATCCAGGTATGTGCCCTTGACTGGGAATCAAACCGGAGACCCTTCAGTGCACAGGCTGACACTCTAACCATTGAGCAACACTGGCCAGGGCTGGCTCATACATTTTGAAAATAGATGATTCCTGACTTACGATGGCTCAACTTATGATTGTTCAACTTTATGATGGTGTGAAAGTGGTATGCAGTCAGAAGAAACTGTACTTCAGATTGTGAATTTTGGTCTTTTCCCAGCTCTAATGATAAGTGGTATCTATCTATCTATATAAAAGCCTAAGTGACCGTTATGACCAGTCGACCGAACGACCAATTGAACGCTCGCTATGATGACACACTGACCACCAGGGGCAGACGCTCAACACAGGAGCTGCTCAGTGTGCTCCCACAGCCAATCTCTGGCTGCCGGCCATTCTCCCACGGTCCCTTTCTCCCATGGTCCCTTTCTCCCACGGTCCCTTCCCCTGGCCGGCACCAATCCGGCCAGGTCCAGGGACCCCCCCTCCCCCCACCACCACCACCTGTACATGAATTCGTGCACTGGGCCTCTAGTAATACTATAATGCTGAGCAGTGGCAGTGAGATAATTTTGCCCTCCTATAGGCTCATGTAAGTGTTCTGATCATGTTTAAGGTAGGCTAGGCCAGTGGTCAGCAAACTGCAGCTCGGCAAACCGCAGGTCACGAGCCACATGCGGCTCTTTGGCCCCTTGAGTGTGGCTCTTCCACAAAATACCAACTTCTGCGCATGGGCCACGAAGTTTCAGTCGCACTGTACATGCACGCCCGCACGTGGTATTTTGTGGAAGAGCCGCACTCAAGGGGCCAAAGAGCCGCATGTGGCTCGTGAGCTGCGGTTTGCCAACCACGGGGCTAGGCTAAGCTATGATCTTTGGTAGATTAGGTGTATTAAATGCATTTTTTATTTATGATATTTTCAGTTTATGATGGGTTTATCGGGACATAACCCCACCGTATGTTGAGGAACATCTGTATTTCTAACCTGTACATCAAAAGTCGCTAACTCAGGTGGCTACAGAGGCCACATGTAAATGAGTGACAGTCAAGCCTTGGGTGTACTGAAGAATGCAAGCCCCATGCAAGAAGAGCCGATTGTTATCTTGTTATCTTGTGGAATGAGGGCTTTGGATTGCCAGATCTGATTTTTGAAAAGCCACAAATTCAGAGGTTTATATGGTGCCTTCTGTTGGAAGGAATTCAGTTAAATGTGTGCATGTGCGCGCACACACACACACACACACACACACACACACACACACGGAAGCTAATAAAACAGGGCAAATGAGCTGCATTGGCCCATGGGCTGCCAATTTTCAACCATTGCTCTATAGTACTAACATAACTACACAAGTTGTCCCTTAAAATGTGCTTGCTGTGAAAAATATAAGACTAACAGCTTTTTTTCTCTCTCACTAGGATGGTGCGCCCAAGGCTAACCATTTATGTTTGTCAGGAATCCTTGCAGTTGAGGGAGCAGCAGCAACAGCAGCAGCAGCAGCAGCAACAGCAGCAACAGCAGCAGAAGCATGAGGATGGAGACTCAAATGGTACTTTCTTCGGTAGGTCATTCGGGACAAGGCCAGGAAAGATATGAAAAAAAGGTAAAGAGATTACTTACAAGCATGTGTGATAGGAATTTATCAAATAGCAGATTTAGAAGCAATTTGCTAGAAGTAATGGTAATAGCTTGAGTTCCTAATATATGCCAGACACTATTCTCAGCACTTTTTTACACATTTGAATTTTTACAACTAGTATCTCCTCTTTGCAGTAGATTTTATTGTTATCTCCCACATTTAGGTTAGGAAAATGAGACTTAGGGATCTTAAGTAACTTACTCTCAACCACAAGCAAGTGGTTGAGTCAAGACTCAGGATTTGACTTTGAGTCCTTCAGAAATTGAGCATTCCTAGTGATCAGATTACCAATCTAGGGCACAGATAAGAACAGATAAAGTTTAAGAACAGATAAACTTTGTACTGACTGCCATTGCTTTCTCCTTTTTGCAGTGTACCATGCCATCTACCTAGAAGAACTGACAGCTGTTGAATTGACAGAAAAAATTGCTCAGCTTTTCAGCATTTCCCCTTGCCAGATCAGCCAGATCTACAAGCAGGGGCCAACAGGAATCCATGTGCTCATTAGTGATGAGGTAGATTTTCAGTACAGCTGAATCACCAGATGACAATGAAGTTGTCAGGGCATATAGCAGGAGCAAGAGCAGTTCTGTTGGGGCAGAGTGCTCTGTTTTCTAGACCAGAGGTTCCCAGATGTTTTTGCTTGCTTACCTCCTAAAATTATTTTTTAAAAATATGTATCTCTTTGCACATTTTTAGGGACTTAAAATTTTTTCTCTTAAGTTTATTTATTTTTATTTTTTATTCTCACCCAAGGATATTTTTTCCATTGACTTTTAGAGAGATTGGAAGGGAGGGGAGAAGGGGCAGAGGGAGAGAGAGAAAGAAAGAGAGAGAGACAGAGAGAGAGAGAGAGAGAGAGAGAGAGAGACAGAGACAGAGACAGAGAGACAGAGAAACATTGATTGGTTGCCTTCTACACACACCCTGACCGGGGCCTGGGATCGAACCTGTAACCAAGGTACGTACCCTTGACTGGGAATTGAACCCAAGACCCTTTGGTCCGAGGGCTGACCCTCTAATCATGAGTAACATGGGCCAGGGCTCTTTTAAATTTAAATGAAGTTGCACAGGATGCTATTTCTGGGGATATTATATGACATTTAAAAAATGAAATGGTTGCCTGGCTGGATTGGCTCAGTTGGTTGAGTGATGTATCCTATACATGGAAAAGTTGACAGTTTGATTCCCGGTCAGGGCACATACCTGGGTTACAGCATGTTTGGAAGGCAACCAATCATTGTTTCTCTCTCTCCCTTTCTCTCTAAGCATGTCCTCAGGTGAAGATTAGAAAAAAAATTTAATAAAATAATTCTGAAATGGTTCCTTCACTGTTCTAACTATATTCCATGTAAGCTAAATACAAGTGATTTAATACCATCTGTTTAAAAGAAATACATGAATATACTTTTTAACAGAATTTTTATATAATTTCCTTGAATTCATATTTCCATTTACTTCTCCATATAATTTTATCTTACCATAACATTTTTATTCTTGAACATTTTTTATTAATTTTTTATCATATTTAATTGAGACAAACATTTGGGGTTTTGTTATGACAACATGGCTCTATTTTTTTTAACTTTTGAGTTATGTGCCAAAAATTACATAGTAATGTTGTCTAAAATTATTTTGAATCATCTATCACTTGACAATTTGTGATTAGGTCACTCCAATTCTGGTGAAAAGAAAGAATTGGTAACCATGTGACCCCCCCCTAAGGCATTAGCGTTTACAGTTGCAGTTATACTTGGGCATTCTGGAAGCTTTTATACTCCAGGGCAATGCATTTTGGTAGGATTCCAGGAAGGTGAAACTCATGCCTTTATTTTATAAAATGGGCAAAGGGAGTTTGAGAAGGAAAAGTGGGAAAGGAAAACTGAAGAGGTTTTCAGGCAGTTTTAGAAAAGAGTAGATAGGGAAGTTGGAGAACTAGAGGTCAATTCTCGAATATGGGCCTCTCAGTGTCCGTGTGCCCCTTGGAAAGTCTTGGGGTTAACCCAGGAAAATGCATACTCCAATTTTAAGATCACTGTTTTAAACGACTTAGCTTTTAAAACTTAGAAACTAAATGGGAGAAAACAAAGCAAAGGATTATTTTTCACTTAAATTTAATATTATAAAAAGCCACATAAGCAAAATAAATACAACAAACCCAAGTTTTTTAAAATCAGCAAATTTTCTTGCTTTTTTTTCAGATGATACAGAATTTTCAGGAAGAAGCCTGTTTTATTCTGGACACCATGAAAGGTAATAAAATAGTAAAACAAATACCTTTTTCTAAGGAGCTTAAGAGCTTTTTCTTCTTTGAGGAGAGAGGGAAGGTATGAATCACCATATTTGAGGCAGAGAAAGTGACATAACATCAGAGATGTACCTTTGTATGAATGGCTTTTTGTCATTGTCAGAATAGACAAAGTATAACTGATGATTCTCTGCCATTCTCTTTCGCCTTTCATGGACAAATGAGAAAATTGAGGCATGTTTTTATAATGCAAATTTATTATAAGTATTCTGTGACAATTAATACGTATGCTGCTCTTTGCTCTGCTGTGTTTTTTTTTTTTTCTCAAAAGAACCTAACTGTACTTTTTTCTTTCTCATGTGTCTTAAAGATGACTAAAGATTACTCTCTCTTTCTTTCTTTTTTTCCTTTTTTACAGCAGAAACCAGTGATAGCTATCATATTATACTGAAGTAGGTGTGGGGCATTCCATCCTCACTGGCTGCTGCTTCCTTCACCGCTTGGAAACTCCTCTCTCGAAGGGGTTGCAAAAGGAGATTTGAAGGTCTGCAGGAACCTGACTGTGTGGGGGGAGTCCCGGTCATGGAGGCAGCATCTCAGCCATCTGTGTGGGCCCCACCTCTGGTGGCATACACAGGTTACTGCCCAACATGCATTTCTGCAGCTGTTTCTTAGTTAAAATTTCTGGACTCTGTTGTTATTGAATATCAGTAGAAGCTCCGTTTCATTTGGGGTGTATGTAGGACATAATGATGATGATAATTGTGTGATGTTTAACGGAAAGATGTTAAATTTTGTGAGATGGAGCTCTTGTGTAATTTTTTTCTAATATAAAAAAGTGAACATCTATATTCATAAGACTAGAGCCTCAATCTCTTTTGCATCAAACATAAACTGGCTTTTACCACAGTCGGCCCCTGAAAACCTCATCAAAGAGAATTTTTCTTTTGGTTCCCCTGTAATATTATGACTAATACTAATTTTAGCTAACATTTATGGGGCATTTATTTGTGCCAGGCAGTGTGAAAATTCTTCTAATGGATTATCTTGTTTAAATCCTCTTAATAATCCTATATGAAGAGGTAATAATGATCCCTAATTGAAGATGAGGAAATGGAGACATGTAGTGGCTAAGTAGCTTGCTGAGTAACGGGCAGCTAACAGGCAGTGTGATGCTGAGATCCAAAACCAGGCAGTCTGGTTCTTAAAAATTGCTACTCATTATGGCCACCCTTGCAGTACCCTGTGCTTGTCATCATTTCTTACTGTGGCTCTTCTGGTGAATAGGATATAACACTGAGTGAGAACTGAGTATTTAACCACTGAAAGGGACAAACCACACCTAATGAACAAATTAAAATCTACAGAAAGTAAAAACATAAGTGCTTTGTAAACACCATCAGTTATCAGATCACAGAATTTGAGGTGGTGAAAACTAGGGATTTTCTGTAATTCCCAAAATTCACTGTTCTTGAATGACCTTCTCAAACTATTTATTAACGAGATAAACTAACCCTTCCTTTTTCTTTCCCCTCTACATTTTCTCTTGGTATAAGAAGTTCTTTTACTCCTGTAATGTTCCTTTATTTAAGCTTTATAAGAAATTCCTTCTGATTCCATTCACATTCTTCCCATATATTTTTGTTCTTTCTTAAAGAATGATTGTGTGTTTACATGTGTAAGACTATAGGTCCTTTTTTTTTCACATGTAAAGTTTTATTCAGAAACCCCTTTACACATGTGTTGAGTTGAAAAAAGATAATGTTCAAAGATTATGTACTGGATTTGGATGTGTGTGTTTTTAAAGCATTTGATAAAGTTTAAATGTTTTTATACAGATTTTTGTTCATTAAAATCAACCTGCAACATAGTCTGTTTCTTTTGATTGGAAACAAATTGAAAACTTTGAAACTAGAAAATTAAGTCAACTAACTTGTTTAGAACTGACCTAGGCAACTTGGCATCTTAGACCAAAATCTGTTTTTTTAGTGAATGATTATCAGATGTCTCCGTTTGAGGGCGACATTTCTAGTATACTATATTCCTAAGACTGGTTCTGAGCTTCAGGGAAGTCAGCTCTCTTAGCAGGCTTCTACTGTATTGATTTTGTTTTTTTCCTATTCTGTCTGAATGATGTTAGGAGGGTTGGAATAGATGACTTAAGATCCTTTCTAAATCTGAATCTGTGACTCTTGTTTACTGCAAATGATACATAGAATTCTATTAATATATTTACTATAAATTTACACTTACTAATTTTTACTTGGAGTTAGGGTGTTTTTTTAGAGTAGTCTTCAAATTTATAGGAATGAATTCATACAAGTTTGTAATCACAGATCCTTAAGTTGTCCATAAAATCTCTTAGGTTTTCTTTAGCTCCAGAAAATATTTGTAGTGCCAATCCTATATAATAATCCTATATAATAAAAGCCTACTATGCTAAGTGTCTGGTCGTCCGGTCAACCAATCAAAGCATAATATGCTAATGATATGCTAAGGCCACTCAACCACTCACTGTGATGTGCACTGACCACCAGGGGGCAGACAGTTGACCGGTTGACCAGTCGCTATGATGTGCATTGACCACCAGGTGGCAGACGCTCCAACTGGTAGGTTAGCTTACAGCTGGGGTCTGGCCGATAGGGACTGAGTGAGACAGGCCAGACATGCCCTGGAGCCCTCCCATGGTCCCTCCCCAGCTGTCCAACCTCCCACATCCCTCCTCAGCCCCGATAGTGCACTGGTAGGGTCCCTCAGCCTGGCCTGCGCCCTCTCGCAATCTGGGACGCCTCCGGGGATGTTGGAGAGCTGGCTTCAGCCTGATCCCACAAGCCTGGCCGAGGGATCCCACTGGTGCATGAATTTATGCACTGGGCCTCTAGTACTATATAATTGGTAAGAATTGGTATTGTGATTATTCACCTTCTTTAAAAATGGCATCTGTTCACTGTTTATCCTTTCTATTAAATCAAAATTTGAAACTATCTTTTTCATTATGAAAGTTATGCACAAAGTGATAAATTCAAACAATAAAGAATAATATAACTTACTATTTAATCTAGTTCCATTCCACAGAGGTCATCATTTTTAAAAAGTACCCCTCCATAGCTCTCTCTCTCTTTTTCTCTCTGCTCTCCCCCACACACAAATACTCAGATGGGTTCATGTAATAGCTAATAGTCTGCAATTTGCTTTTTGAATTTATGTAACACATCTTGAACATAGTTCTATATTAGAATTTATAGTTCCATATCATTCTTTTAAAAAAATTGCCATTCCCATGTTCTGGCAGGTGTGGCTCAATTGTTTGGTGCATCCTCCCATATACTGAAAGGTTGTGATTGGGTTCCCAGTCAGGGCTCATACCTGGGTTGTGGTTTGATCCCCAGTTAGGGTGCATACAGTAGGCAACCAATTGATGTTGAACCCTCAACTCTTTGGTCCGAGGGCTGACACTCTACCACTGAGCCATTCCGGCCAAGGGGCATTGTCAGAATTTTTTTGCATGTATCTCTCAGATATATTCCTAGAAGTCAAATTTGCTGGATTTTACCTTTTAAACAATGTGACAGTTGATATTTAAAATAGTTTAGTGTTTCTGTTAGAGTGAGGGCATATGAGAAGAGAATGCTTAGATTTTAGGCCCTCCTGAGAATAGAATAGCATCCTATTTGATTTAACATTGTCTGTTCTGTTCCCTTGAAGTGTAATAGGTTCCATCTAGAAGAATCTGCTGTATAAAGACTTGGTAGTTAAAAGGGAGTTATCCTATCTAATAAAAGAACAATATGCAAATTGACCATCACTCCAACACGCAAGATGGCCACCTCCATGTGGTCAAAGATGGCTGCCACAAGATGGCCAGCAGGGGAGGGCAGTTGGGAGGGATCAGGCCTGCAAGGGAGGGCAGTTAGGGGCAATCAGGCCTGCAGGGGAGGGCAGTTAGGGGCAACCAGGCTAGCAGGGGAGGACAGTTAAGGGTGACTAGGCTGGCAAGGGAGGGCAGTTAGGGGTGACCAGGCCTGCAGGGGAGGGCAGTTAGGGGTGACCAGGCCAGCAGGGAAGGGCAGTTAGGGGCAATAGGGCCGGCAGGGGAGCAGTTAGGCGACGATCAGGCTGGCAGGGGAGTGATTAGGGGGTGATCAGGCTGGCAGGGAGAAGCAGTTAGGGGTAATCAGGCAGGCAGGCAGGCAGGCAGGCAAGCGGTTGGGAGCCAGCAGCCCTGGATTGTGAGAGGGATGTCCGACTGCCCGTTTAGGCTTGACATCCCTTGAGGGGTCCCAGATTGGAGAGGGTGCAGGCTGGGCTGAGGGACATACCCCACCCCTCTGTGCATGAATTTCGTGCACGGGGCCTCTAGTTGGGAAATAAAAAAGAAAGAGCTATTCGCAGGTCTCTAAGAATTGAGTACTAGTCACTACATGAAATGTATCTAGTAAGTGATAAGACTTTGTCCAGTATTATGGCCCAATAAGAATGTTTGCCCACATAAATGATTTCTTTAAGAAGTCATTGAAAAGGAGGAGAAATGGGAATGGCCATATTGTCAGGAAAGAAATTATAGTACAGTGACTACAAGACCACTAGAGTCTGAAAGACCTGAGAAAGAGGTCCACATGAACGGCAGACCTTGTCATCCCTGGAAGTCAGGCACTCACAGGCACTGGGTATGTTGTGAGGAGTAGGTCATGATCTCACCACTGTGAGTGGGAGGAGTGTTGGGGGCTTGGCAAGTGGGGAAAGTTTGGCATATGGAACTAACTATTCTAATTTATGCCAATTGGAGTGCCCTGAAACCCTTTGTATCTCCCAGTATTCTTTGTATAGGGTTGCTGCAGAGATTTGGGATGTTTTGCAAACTACTGTGAAGGACTGGAGCTTCTGCATTCAGTTTTGAAAGTAACACAAATTTGGGGTACAAATATTTGAAGTCAGGACTGAGGTTCTCCCTCTCATTGTAGCTTTTTTCTCTGGCCAGTAGTTTACAATCCCATAGAGCTTGGGACTAGAGAGCTGAAGTTGAGCCATTTTGTCATTTTTCTGAATCGTTAGTTGGTTTCCTTGGCCATGAGTGGTTCCTTTATAGGAATTTGATATGTTATGGCCTCTACTGGTCTGTTATGAGAACTCCAGAACCTCATCGGGAATGTCACAAATGCCCCACCTAGCTGCATCATTTATACAGGGTGGGGCAAAAGTAAGTCTACAGTTGTTTGTATGGAAACTAATACGATAATTAATAAGTAATAATATAAGAATAAACTTTGTTGCCGAAACCGGTTTGGCTCAGTGGATAGAGCGTCGGCCTGCGGACTGAAAGGTCCCAGGTTCGATTCCGGTCAAGGGCATGTACCTGGGTTGCGGGCACATCCCCAGTAGGAGATGTGCAGGAGGCAGCTGGTCGATGTTCCTCTCTCATCGATGTTTCTAACTCTCTATCTCTCTCTCCCTTCCTCTCTGTAAAAAATCAATAAAATATATTAAAAAAAAAAAGAAGAAACTTTGTTTTGAGTACTCACAACTGTAAATCTACTTGTGCCCCACCCTGTATACTAATTCATTTTGAGTAATCCTGTGTCATTCTTCTCCTCTTAAAAATGCTCTGTTTTCTTAGTTGTAGGCTAAGGCTTTTCTACAAGAATATTTATGTTTAGCTTGTGATTAAATTTTTGTCTCATTATATGAACTCCATGGCTTAAATGAGGAAGAATTTACTCATTTACTATATAATGGATCTGTTGTAGGCAGTGAGAATGGTACCAGGTGCTAGATCGGTGGGGTCAGACCAAATCTGGGTTCAGCAACCTCTGTACCTGAATTCTGGCTAGGAAAGAATTCAGAGCCAAGACTCAAACTGTAAGAGAACTTATATTTATCACAGAGGTGGGAGTAATTCCTAGAAGTAATGGGATTAGGAAACAAATTATAGAGGTAAAGGAAGGTCCTTTGGAGTTTGGGAGTGAGGAAGGTAATGGTAACGTGCCTGGGGGCCAGAGCGGGGGAAGGGAAGGCATGCCTGCTTCCGGACAGGAGAGGCGCTAGGTCCTCTGTCCTAAGGGTTTTAAGGGTGGAGATTTTAGGGGAGGGTCCCAGGAAAAGTTCTCAATAGAATATTCAGCAGTTTTCCAGGTGTGTCCTTTCAAGGTTGTGGTCTCCAATGATTGATTGGAGGGCACCAGGGAAGGGTCATTCTTCAATGCAGCTGGTCTGGAGGTCAGCTGTAGCTGGTTTTGTTTCTTTTCTGGGCCTGGAGCTGAAATACAGCTGAAGCCTACGTGTTATTTCTAGGGAGGAAAGGTAGGGGGTCAAACCCACATGGCCAGCAATATGCTAGGGCAGTGGTCGGCAAACTCATTAGTCAACAGAGCCAAATATCAACAGTAAAACGATTGAAATTTCTTTTGAGAGCCAAATTTTTTAAACTTGAACTATATAGGTAGGTACATTGTTATTAACTTAATTAGGGTACTCCTAAGGCTTAGGAAGAGCCACTCTCAAGGGGCCAAAGAGCCGCATGTGGCTCACGAGCTGCAGTTTGCCAACCACGGTGCTAGGGGAGTAAAAGAAAGGCCATCTTGGGGGCCAGGTTGCACCCTACAATTGTCCTTTGCTAGGTACTTGGGGCTTTTCCACCCTGGTGACCTTTTGAACCTGGCCCATCATCCTTGCTCTGCTCACGTCTGTCTAGCTGCCTACCAAAGAATGAACTGGAAGAGATGGCTTATGTGATGTGAGATTAAATCCATCAGTACCTTTTTTTTCTGTATTAATACACTGGAGGCCCGGTGCACAAAATTGGTGCACTCGGGCTCCCCGCACCCCCCTGCTGAATGCACCAATTTCGTGCACCAGGCCTCTAGTGTATTAATAATGCACAGTCCAGGAGCCCTCAGGGGATGTCCTAAGCCAGCAATCAGACATCCTTAGCACTGCCGTAGAGGCAGGAAAGGCTCCTGCCACCGCCGCTGCACTCGCCAGCCATGAGCCTGGCTCAGGGCTTCTGGCTGAGCAGCACTCTCCCCGTGGGAGTGCACTGACCACCAGGAGGTATCTCCTGTGTTGAGCGTCTGCCCCCTGGTGGTCAGCGCATGTCATAGCAACTGGTTGACTGGTCACCGTCTGCCCCCTGGTGGTCAGTGCATGTCATAGCAACTGGTTGACTGGTCTACCGTCTGCCCCCTGGTGGTCAGTGCATGTCATAGCAACTGGTTGACTGGTCACCGTCTGCCCCCTGGTGGTCAGTGCATGTCATAGCAAGCGGTTGAGTGGCCTTAGCATATCATTAGCATATTATGCTTTGATTGGTTGAACAGATAGCATATTAGGTTTTTATTATATAGGATTATTTCTTCTCTTTTATTGTTTGCTTCTTTTAATGACTATATTTTACCTTTGACTTTAAACTTCCATCTATTTTCAGGTTCTTTTTCTTTTTTCAACTTTCCTATTCACTTCCAGATCTCTTCTGTGTTGTTCCTTATGAACATAGGCCTATTCAACAAGTTACCTTGAAAACTGCAACTAACATTTGTCTTCTAAAATTCAGAGATTTAATTTATATATGAATTAAAATTTTCAATTGGATTAATGTCAACTATAAGGGAACTTGCTATTTAAAAATATTAGTGTATTATTTATTGTATTATACTATTTTGTATTGCATGGGGTCTTTTGGGGGGGTATCTTTTGGGACATGAGTAATAACCCATTTATCAGGTGAATCTATGTTTTCATATATTTGCTTAAGATGAGGTGCACATTCCTTTTGTTGTTGTTGTTGTTAATCCTCACCCGAGGATATTTTTTTTTTTTCTTTTTCTTTTTTTTTTTTTAGCGAGTGGAAGGGAGAAGGAGAGACATAGAGAGAGAAACAGCGAAGTGAGAGACACATCTATTGGTTGCTTCTGGCATGCCCAGACTAGGGGCGGGATTGAGCCTGCAACTGACATACGTGCCTTGACCAGAATCGAACCCGAAACCCTTCAGTCCACAGTCCAATGCTTTATCCTCTGAGCCAAACCAGCTAGGACACACTCCTTTTTTAATCACTGAAGATTACCGTTTTCTTTTTATATATATATTTTATTGATTTTTTACAGAGAGGAAGGAAGAGGGATAGAGAGTTAGAAACATCGATAAGAGAGAAACATCGATCAGCTGCCTCCTGCACACTCCCCACTGAGGATGCGCTTACGACCAAGGTACATGCCCTTGACCGGAATCGAACCCGGGACCCTTGAGTCTGCAGGCCGATGCTCTATCCATTGAGCCAAACTGGTTATGGCAAGATTCCCGTTTTCTTTCTGAGTTCTAATGTCTGATTTTTCATTTAAGGATTTAGTTAATAACTTTCCTGTTTTGTTTTTTAGACATCTTCACAACTTTGCTTCAGACTTTCCTTCACCTCCTTTAGGCTTATTAAACTTGCCCTCTCTAAACTCATCACCCCTGTACTCTCCCCCCTCAAACTCGGTTGTTACTTTGCTTTTTAAAAATGATTGATTGATGTTAGAAAGAGAGAAAGGGAGAGAGAGAAATAGCTTTTTGTTGTTCCACTTAATTTTGCATTCATTGGTTGCTTCTTGTATGTGTCCTGACTAGAGATTAAACCTTGGCAGATTGGGACAGTACTCTAAGGCTAACGAACTGAGCTAGCCAGCCGGGGCCTGCTTGTTTAAGAGGGTGTCTATGTGTGTTATACACATAGATAGATCAACCTGTGTATGTCCTTTTTGAAATCTTTGACAAAACTCACAGAGCTTCTTAGTTTATGCTTTTAAATTGCTGTGGCCCTTTTCCCCACATTTGCACATACAGATCTCCTTTGGTTCATGTGGGATTAGTCACAAACAGATGTCTGTCCCTCTAGGTCTGGATTACAATGAACTGTAAATTAGTAAAAGTGGCATACAACTTCAGGGCTAACTCTACAAGTCTCTGTCAGTGTAAAAACAAATACAAGGCCTTAGCTTTTTATTTTAACTTTTTCTTTCTATGAAACTCAACACAGTATCCTCTGACCTATTAGCTTTCACCTCCCCCCCCTCCCAAGAGTATATTCTTGTGTATATTTCAGTGGTAAACAGTAGTCCATACAGTATTTACTTTGGTGTCAGATAATCCTCTGTTCAAATCCCAGATCGTGCTCTTCCTGGATGTGCTTTGGACAATAAAATATCTTAAACCTCAGCTTTCTAATCTTAAAAAAGATAATATTTCATTGGGTTGTTGATAGTTTATTTTATACTTCATACACTTATTCAGTTGCTCAACATAAGAAACATTCCCAGCCCTAGCCGGTTTGGCTCAATGTATAGAGCATCGGCCTGTGGACTGAAGGATCCCAGGTTCGATTCCCGTCAAGGGCACATGCCTAGGTTGCGGGCTCGATCTCCAGTAGAGGGCAGCCAGGAGGCAGTCAGTCAATGATTCCCTCTCATCATTGATGTTTCTCTCTCTCTCTCCCTCTCCCTTTCTCTCTGAAATCAATAAAAAAATATTAATATTAGGATATTAATGTTTATTGCATGTAAATGGCTAATTATTTTGTATTATATATATAATATATGTATATATTAAAGAAAAAGAAACACTCAATCCTATCAAGAATTTTTGTGAGTTTATTAGAGCCAAACTATCAACAATTCCCTGGAAAGCAAAACCTCAACGGATTAAGATAATACTCCAGAGAATGTCAGTTACACTTTTCTTAAAATATATTTTTATTGATTTCAGAGAGGAAGGGAGAAAAAGAGAGAGGATCATTGATTGGCTGCCTCCTGCATGCCCTCTACTGGGGACTGAGCCCACAACCCAAGCATGTGCCCTGACCAGGAATCGAACCGTGATTTCCTGGTTCATAGGTTGATGCTCAACCACTGAGCCAAGCTAGTCATGGGAGAAAGGCAGTTTTGCATCTTATTTTATACATTACAATCAGAAGATGCAAGTGGGTTACATGAAGTTCATTGGTGATAGATTAGGGAGGTAGGAGAAAGCAAAGCCAGGAAGCCTCTGGGATTGAATGAAAAGTAAAATGATAGACACATCTTATACCTAGGACCTAGGTGGATACAGGATAGTTAACACTTAACAATTACATGGTAACAATAACAATGAGAGGATTTATGGTCTCCACCAGGGTGGTTGGCTGTGCCCTGGGGGGTCTGGAATGAAAGGGAGTTACCCTGACATTCCAAAGGAATGTTCTGGCAGACACAGACGCATCAGAGAGAGGCAGGCTTACATAAGATAAAGGCTGACTTTTGTCAGGGAAGTTTCTAGCCTAGGACATGACTACCTGCCATAGACTGCTTTTAGTTAAAAAGTTTTAATTTCACCCTGACTGGTTTGGCTTAGTGGATAGAGCGTTGGCCTGCGGACTCAAGGGTCCCAGGTTCGATTCCCGTCAAGGGCATGTACCTTGGTTGCGAGCACATCCCCAGTAGGGGGTGTGCAAGAGGCAGCTGATCGATGTTTCTAACTCTCTATCCCTCTCCCTTCCTCTCTGTAAAAAAAAAAAAAAAAAAAAAAAAAAAAAGTTTTAATTTCAGACCATCTTTTGTGATTATTTTAGGTCTCTGAGTTTGCAAAGCCACCACGAAGGCCTTTCCTGGGCTCGTCAGGTTAGCACGTGGCTCCTTTTCTTCTACAACATGTACACATAACTGTAAGGCAATTGTGTAAACACTGGTCCGGACCTAAATCTAACCTTTGGTTTTCATTGGTGGCTGCTGTTCTTTTTGTTGTTGTTGGCTGCTGCTCTTGATAGTATGTCTTTTCTACCTAATTCTGCTTTGACTTTTTGTTCCCCAAACAAACCATCCCTGATTTGTGCATTCTGAGCTGGCTCCTACAGACAGAGCAGCATGGTCTAAGACAAAGCAGTAACATTTAGAGTTGGATGTCCAAGGTGTTGTTTACATATTAATAATATTAGCATTTCTTTTCACTTTTCTTTGTAGTTTCTAATCTACTGCACTTGAGCTTCCTGGTCATTTGACCCCCATAGGCCCTGCTTAGGCTGGAGGCAGAATTGCAGTTATGAGCCAACTGGCACCACTGAGGTAATTTTAGCTAGTGATTCTATCAAGACAATGAAATGCTGAATAAGTAACCTGTGATAAATGGTTGTGATGTTTGTTAGAGGTTTGGATGATTTTTTTTAAATGTCTTGTAGTTTTTATTGATTTTTTTTTTTTTTTTTAGAGGGAGAGAGAGAGAGAGAGAGAGAGAGAGAGAGAGAGAGAGACATCATCTGGCTGCCTCCTGCATGCACCCCTACCAGGGATTGATCCTGAAACCTGGGCAGTGCCCTGAGGGAGAACCGGACTCACCACCCTGTTTCACAGACACTCCAACCAACTGAACCACACCCAGCAGGGCTCAGATGATATTTTGACTGATTTAGAGCTTATTGCCAAACTGGATTTTGCTATCTTTTTATTTTTATTTTTTAAAATATATTTTTATTGATTTCAGAGAGGAAGGAAGAGGGAGAGAGAGATAGAAACATCAACGATGAGAGGGAACCATTGATCAGCTGCCTCCTGCACGCCCACTACTGGGGATCCAGCCCACAACCCAGGCACATGCCCTTGACCGGAATCGAACCTGGGACCCTTCAGTTTGCAGGCCAACACTCTATCCACTGAGCCAAACCGGTCACGGCCTGCTATCTTTTTAAAAAATATATTTTTTATTGATTTCAGAGAGGAAGGAAGAGGGAAAGAGGATAGAAACACCAATGATGAGAGAGAATCATTGATTGGTTGCCTCCTGCACATCCCCCCCTGGGGACTGAGCCGGCAATCTGGGCATGTGTCCTGACCATGACCTCTTGGTTCATAGGTCGACACTCAACCACTCAGCCATGCAGGCCTGGATTCTGCTATCTTAAAGAATAAGCTAACTTTGCTGTGGCTGTCATGTAGTTTGGTGTCATTAAATAACAAAGCTTTGGCACTGCGGCTGATGGTATCCAGATAAAGTTCCATGACTACTCCTACTCTGGATGTGTAGGCATAGGGGATCTTTTTTAGCCTATCCACATGACTTTTAGACTGTTTTGTTTTGTTTTGTTACTTAGCCCATTGATTCACAGAGTGATCGGGGGCCTTCTCTTCCTTTTTGTCTTCTGTGTCCAGAAAAAATAGAATCATGAACATTTACACAGCACTGACTGTGCTTGTAAACATTTTATACTACAAACATTAACTAATCTTCACAAAACCCTACAAGACACCTACTGTGGTCTCCATTCTGCAGATGAAGGAGCTATGGCGCAGGGAAGTTATGTACGTTGTTAAGGGTCACACTACTAGTGAGTGGAGGAGTTGGGGGTTATATTCAGGCCATCTGGCTCCAGGACCAAATGTTATATCACACCTACATTTTGGCAGATAGGGAATTGATCAATACATGGTACCCTAAGGACTGCTTTTTTGGGATCTGCTGCTGTTTCATTTTGTAGTGTTGTTTCCTAGCCTCTTGGAGTCTCCTGTCACCTAGGGGCGAGGAATGGAATTCTTGGCATTCTTTTCCAAGCCACCCTAGCCTCTATCTAGATCTGGCTCCCTAGTTCTTGGTTGTAGTGCAAAGTTTGGCTTTGGAATCAGCCTAACCTGAGTTTAAATCCTGCCATCTCTCAACCCAATAAATATCCAATAAATACATACTGAGCTCCTAAATGCCAAATACCAGGCTTTGTACTGGACGCTGACCATATAATAAACAAAACAATTCCTTGCTCGCATGGAATTTAGAAAAGCGAGAGAAGACTGAAAAACATAAACATCTGTCAGGTGTTAAATGCTAAGAAGAAATATAAGGCAAGGGGAAAGAGACTAAGGGGAAACACCGCTTTAGAAATAATGGTTAGAACAGGTCTCTGATACGGGACATTTGACCAAATATTAAGTGAGGTGGTATGGCCAGCTGGTGAAAAGAGTGTTCCAGGCAAAAGGCCTTGAGATGAGAGCATGATTGTCCAGTTGAAGGAACTGCAAGGAGGCCAGTGGGCCAGTATTAATAGCAGAGTAAGGGAGAGGAAACGGAGAAGGTAACAGGATGATTAGGATGGGTTTGATATGGGGGAGGAGGGAGGTCAAGGATGCACCCATCTCTTGCAGGGCATTGTAGGTCAAGTTGGAGACATGTATTATTCTGAATGAGACAGGCAACCACGGCAGGGTGTCCTTGGCAAACATAATTTTGAAAGAAAACAAATCAACCCGTCAATACATATCGAGGTAACTCAATATACTGCTTGTATTTTCTTCCCCCTACCCTGGGCAGGCTGCAGCATGTCCTGCTGCTTAAGACTAAGATGTCCCATGAGCGAGCTACGGGTTTCTTGCTGTTTTGTAGGCATGGGAGTGTGGCTACGGGAACCCGTGTCGTCACTGCAAATTTGCAGCTGGGCGCCGGCCCGCCCCAAAACGCTGCATTGGCGCCAAACGCGCGCTTCCCGGGTCTGCGGCAGCAGAGACCGCCTCGCCAGCCAGTTAGCACGAGTTTTGGCTTCGGCCGGTCCCTGCCTCCAACTCCCAGCATGCCGGTGGGCGTGGGGCCTGCACGTAGACTCCATTTCCCAGCCTGCCCCGGGGCCCGGTCGGACGTGCCGGCGCCTATAAGAGGCAGAGCGCTGGGGCCGGAGCCTATTGTTAGCCGGAGCCGGGTCGGTTCTGGGCGGCTGCTGCCGGGGGCGCCCGAGTTGCCGGAGCCGTCCGCCCTCTGCTGCCTGCGGGTCGCCCTGCCCACCCGCCCTCCCTCCCGGTCCTGCTGGCCGGGGAGCTCCCGGCCGTGGTCGCGGTCCCAGGACTGGCACTCTCCTCCCTCCTCGCCATCGGGCTAGGGCGGCGGCGGGGGCGGCGGAGACCATCGCGGGAGGAGGCGGCTGCGGCGGGGCCGGTAATGGGCCTGGGGGTGCGGGGCGGAGGGTGCCGCCTCGTCCTTTCTCGGGATCGGCCCTCGGGCGGCGGTGGAGGAGTGGTCAGCCCGGAGCCCCGCGGATGGAGGGGTCAGAGAGGAGGGAGGCTCCCGGCCGGGGGGCGGGGGCCGAGGCGCGGCTGGAAGGGGAGCTGAGGGAGAGGCGTGGGAGACCTCGGCGCGGGGATCGCGGCCGGGCTGCGGGGGCCGCTCTGGGAGCCGAGGGGCGGCCTGGGAGCCGGCACGATTGCGGACGAGGGCTGAGTTGGGAATGGAGTGGAGATGATGCAGGATGGAGGGGAGCAAAGGAAGGGGAGGGGGCAGGGGAAATGTGGGAGGAGTGGCTGGGAATTGGTGAGTAGCGGCAGGAAGGGATGGGAGGCGGGTAGGGGCTGCAGAAGATCAGAATGAGCGGGAAGGTGAGCAGTCGGGGAGAAATGCCCGGGAGCTGGCGGGTTCGGCGAGGGTGTCCATTAGGGGAACTGGTCACTTGACATGTCCTTTGAGCTCAGGTTCCTGATGTGGCTCCCGTTTTTCTGGCGTTGGGTGGGAAAGCGAAAGCATCCCCTGCCCCGGTTGCTAGCTTGACCTCCTTCACAGGCCCAAGCACGCAGCGGGCTGCCGTTCATCCCTGTTAGGGCCATGGCCTTGATGCATCGTTTTCAGGGAGTTTAGAGGGGCGTTGTGACACGCCGAGCTTTCCTCAGGATCAGATGTTAGCAGTCATCCCCGAGAGACACAGTGTCCCCCTGTCTTTCAGTTCAAGGTAAAGCCGTGGTTGATTCACATTTCCCTTTTCTGTACTGACTTTCCATCTTGCAAATCTCCAAAGCCGGGGGGATGCTGGCCGTACCAGAGCTGTAAGTGAGGGGCCATCTTTGAGAGGTAGTGCTCCCTCCAACATCATGTTCCAGCTCTTCCTCCACATGATGGTGGTTAGACATGGAGAGCCGCCTCCAACCTTGTGTAGGTCAGGTCGGTAAACACCAGGGAGTGGAGGAGGGGGACTTCCTTGAAATGCCTAGTGTAAAGGATGTTTTCACTTGAGTTCCTTAAAGATTCATGATCCTGGTAATCACAAGGACACACACACCCACACAATTCATAGTGTTTGAGAATTAACCGGAATATATTGTGAAAGGAGAAATAGGACAGGTCATCTTACTCAGGTTTGTAACACTGAGCAAGCCTTCCTTCCTCTACCCTCGCTACAGATGGCAGCCCTGATGATCTTACTGGAGGTTTGGGTCCCTTGACCTTTAGCAGAAGGTTGGGTTCCAGTTGAGCGGAGAGGCTTTCTCCTGTGAGATGTATCTTGTCTTCTTTTCTTTTTTTAATTCATTTAAGAGAGAGGCTTAAAATACCTAAACTTTGCAAATATATTCTGCATCCACAAAATTTGGCGGGGGTCCCTTTTGCTAGTCTCATATTCTGGTTTTAAAGGAATCCTCATAGGCCTGGAAAGGCTTAGATCTAGTGCTAAAGTGCACATACGCTGTAGTTCTATTTTGTTTAGTGCCAGCCTAATAGCTTCTACGTTCTGTGGAAACCTCTGGGAAATGTTCAGCCTGAAACACTTGAGAAGAGACTGTAAAGCATGTAGCCAGAAAGTGTCAGTTGACCTTTCATTTCACTGGCATTTTAAAGCTTTTATAGAGGTTTGCATTGTTTTCTCAAAAGCATTTGTTGTTTGAGTTGCTCATTTTGACAGGTAACTGTCAATTATTGCCTGCATTGCTAGTCTCACCTTGATTATTTCTGCATGGGCTTAAGTGCTGGGAGCATAACTTATAAGTGTTTCTCTTGAGCACACACATTGGTCCTCTGCCAGTTGAGAGGTGGGAATGGCTGGTTTCTAATTGTGGTTTGAAAGGAGGTTGATTTGATAAATTCGAAAATGTGGAACCTATTCTAGTTGTAAAGCAAAAGCTCTCCTGGTTTATTCTTGGTACCCAGTGAACATCTTTATCTAACAAGTTAAGTTCACACCAGAGAGCTGGGCAAGGAGACCTGGACTGAAATTTAAACTTACATTGGTTGTCAGGGCAGAATCGACGGAGTTATTTTAATAATGGAGTTAATGTCAGAGAACATGATGCTAACAGACCCTGTGTAGGGTGAAGAGGACTAGTATGCATGCTATTTACACATATAGCCATAGATTATTCTCAGGCATTTTAAGGAAAATATTTTTCTCTTGGGTTTCACATCTTTTTATTTTTCTTCCTTATCTACCTTTTGTCATTGCCCAGAAATCGGCATTCCAGGAGTGGAAGGGGAAAGACATAGGTAAAAGGGTGAAGGAGAATGGAGTGAGCAGCCAGCAGTCCTCGCTGCACCAGTGCGCACAAACATTAACCTAACAGAAATGACACTGCTAAGGGCAGCGGGGTGAAGTCAGTGGAGAATTTTGATGGTAAAGAGGATTTGGGTCCTAGCCAATTTGGTTCAGTGGTTAGAGTGTCGGCCCTGGGACTGAAGGGTCGTGGCTTGATTCTAGTCAAGGGCATGGACCTCGGTTGTAGGCTCCACCAATTGATATGTCTCACATCGATGTTCTCTCTCCCCCTTCCTTCCACTCTCTCTAAGAATCAATGGAAAAAATACCTTCGGGTGAGAATTAACAACAACAAAAAAGATTTGGCCCATACCCAATGTCACTCAGGGCTTAAAGAGAAATATTCAAAGGGAATCCACGCTGCCAGAAGCGAAGGGGACCCCCAGGAAAGAACCAGAAGTGCATGTCATAAATCCTGGAATAATTCCAGGCTGAAGAGAAGGCCAGATTTATTTCAGGAATGTGCTTGTCTGAGACCTATATGGCTGATGTTTCTTAAGTCCATCTTGTGACTTAAAAAGGCAGGTTTTTAAATTAAATCTGGATAGATCTGGTTGACTATATAGAACTTACCCAAGAGCAGGCAAATTGCTTCCAAGAGACACAATCCAGAAAAGCAGCCCTGTAGCAGGCATCTCTTGACACCACACAGTATATTCTGGGTAGCTGCTCTGCAGTAATGCAGCCCTGTCTTTCTGGGCAGTGTTGTTATTCCTGCTGCATAATTAGCAACTAGTGAGATCATAGTCTGGGGAGATTCTGGCATTACTGAGGCAAAGCAGGGAGGCTTCGTATCGACACATGTGGCCCTGGCCCTGACAGCATTTCTGTCGAGCAGATTCATATCCTTGGGAACTAAAGTCCAAAGACAGAGGAGATTTGTATCCCAGACTCCTTGGTTGGGTGACAGCTTGTTGAAGACACTGCCTGCCATATTGATGTAACCAGAGTAAATTGTCATTTCTTTTGCTATTTGTTTTCCCTTTGCTGGTTTCTTTACAGAGGGCAAAGGTGGTCAGGCTAAGTTTTCCTTGCACAGAGGAGGACGATAGACCAGCGGAACCCTATTTTATGGAGCAGTATGAGATTGGGAAGGATTCTGGGGTTTGAAGCCAGTGGAGATGCTAATCTGCAGTCCATTCTTTAGAACCAAAGTTGACCTTTCTAGGAGCCTGGAGAGACATTTTATACTTGTGAAGATCTGGGTAAAGTGTTTCCTTGGCTGCTGATGTACTTTGAAATTGAGAGCCTAGAGCAGTATTTCCCAAAGTGTTTTCCAAGAATCATTTATTTGCCCCCTAAAATACTCTGGAAAACAAAGGGCCCCATATTCAGGTGTGCGGAAACATTGTGTTGTGTTTTCTCCCACCCTTCCCCATGCTCATTAGCATGTTAAAAGCCTCTAAGAGGTTCTCCCATAAACAGTTTTCTAAACTGTTTTGACACAGCAGTCCTATTTTCATGCAAAAACTATTAATATCCGCCCTAGCTGGTTTCTCTCAGTGATTGGGGCTTTGGCTCTGGACCTGAGTTCCTGGTTTGATTCTGGTCAGGGGCACGTACCTTGGTTGCTTGAATTAGTTTATTTCCTATATCTACTTTGGGAAATGCCAGGCTGTATCTTCACCAGGAAAAATAATTGATCTAGTCTAGATTTAGGCACAGCCTAATTCTGCTTTTGGTGCCTCGTACCTCCCGGCCCTTGGAGCTCTCTCCTGTGTGATCCGGAGAGCAGCTCCTGTTATCCCCAGCTAATGAAGCCTAAGCCCAGACGGCTTGGAACCAAAGGCCTTCACTCCACTGGGAAAGGTGCTGCGGTTACTCATCTCATTACGCTGAGGGTGACTGAGACTGAAAGGGCTGAAGGGAAACAAAAGTAGGAGAACGTTGGCCAGAATCAGTAGAGAAATGACCTAATCTGGAGAAAGCAGACATCGGTGCTAGCTCAGGTGCTTTCTCTCTTCAGTCGGAGACCTTTACTCACAGGCTTGGGAGGGGTCTGTGTGAGGACAGGAATGCTGATGCCTCTTTTCCCCTGGGCAGAATCCTCATGCACCTGGCTGCCTGGTGGTGAACAGGGGCTTTGGGGCCAACGCGGTGGCCTCCCCAAGGAAACCCCTTTGAAACCAATGGATGCATTCACGGGCTCGGGTCTCAAGAGGAAGTTTGATGATGTGGATGTGGGCTCATCAGTGTCCAACTCCGATGATGAGATCTCCAGCAGTGACAGCGCCGACAGCTGCGACAGCCTCAATCCTCCTACGACTGCCAGCTTCACACGTGAGTGGGCCACTCCCTGTGTACACCCATGTCCCCAAGCATCAGAGCCCATTGCAGCTCTTGAGAGACACTTCTTCTAACCAGCTTGGGGATTTCCCCTGAATCATAATCTTCCCCACTCTTAGGCTCCGCCTTGCTCCAATATCGTAGACTTCAGTCTGATTTATTCCAGCTGATTTTACTTGTGCTTGGTTTTTGGGTCCCCGGGGTGGGGTGGATTACATTGAAGGAGGAGAGGAGTCCAGGATTTACCCTTCCCCACCGAGTCCAATAGGGTTCTGTGATATTGTAGCTCTATCAGGACATAAACCCTTATAGCCTGAACAACTGGGGCAACTCCAGGTTTCTTAATTCTTCTGCCCCAATTAGTTTCTTGGAAAGAACTTTTGATACTATAGATCAGGGGTTGCCAGTGGACCAAATCTGGCTCACTGCCTGCTTTTGTAAATAAAGTTTTATTGGAACACAGCCACACCCATTGTCTGTTATTGCCTTCATGCTACAATGACAGAGTTGAGTAGTTGCAACAGAGCCCTGATGACCTGCAAAACAAAATACATACTTCCTGGCCCTTTACAGAAATTTGCTCTTCCATTATACAACACTATGTAATAGAATTTTCTGTTATGGAAAAACTGTTCTATATCTGCACTGTCTGCAGCGATTAGCCACACATGGCTATTGAGCACTTGAAATGAGATTAGTGTAACTGAGGAGCTGAATTGTAAATGTTATTTCATTTTAATTATATTTAAACTGACACATGTAGCTGCTGTGTTGAACAGTGAAGCTATACAGGTTGTTTTATCCTGAGAAGATTACCTAGAGATCCTCTTCCCAACTGATGTCTAAAAATAGACTTTGTGGTCTGCTTGGGTGAAGTCAGCACTGTGGACCAGCTGATGCTCAGAGTCCTTCCCAACTGTGCATTTATGATTTGAAAATTAGAACTATCTCTAGGTACAGGGAGCACCTTTGGAGAAGAGTTGAGAGCCTAGATGGATGAGAAAGAGTAAGGTCCCCAAACAGGCCATCTCTGGGTTAATAAAATGCTCTGTGTTCCCTTCTCAGCCACCTCCATCCTGAAGCGGCAGAAGCAGCTACGGAGGAAGAATGTACGCTTTGACCAAGTGACTGTGTACTACTTTGCCCGGCGCCAGGGTTTCACCAGTGTGCCCAGCCAGGGTGGTAGCTCTTTGGGCATGGCCCAGCGTCATAACTCTGTACGCAGCTACACGCTCTGTGAGTTTGCTCAAGAGCAGGAGGTGAACCATCGAGAGATTCTTCGTGAGCACCTGAAGGAAGAGAAACTCCACGCCAAGAAGATGAAGGTGCCTAGGGGACCTGGGGCTGGTACTTCCCATGTGCCAGTATAAAGTGGGAAACCATCTAGGTCCATTTATTTATTTATTTATTCATTTCCTAATATCTTTTTTTCCTGTTGCCCTTCCTTGGCCTGTAGATTCCAGATCTTTCTAGTGAAAGGCTCAGATATGGATGGAATCAGATCTCAGTCTAAGACCCTTCTTTTTGTGTCTGGTGTGGTGTCTACCAGAGATAGCAAAATGGCTTCTCTAGAATTTCCTGCCTTTGCCAACCTCAGGAAATTTTTTGATTTTTTGATTTTTTAAATATATTTTTATTGATTTCAGAGAGGGAGAGAGAGAGAGAGAAACATCAGTGATGAGAGAGAATCATTGATCAGCTGCCTCCTGCATGCCCCCCACTGGGGATCGAGCCCGCAACCCGGGCATGTGCCCTTGACTGGAATTGAACCCGGGACCCTTTGGTCCATAGGCTGACACTTAAAGTCTTAAAATGTGAATGAAGACATTCAAGCTTGCCACCCCCAGAACCTGTGGACGCACAATGTTTCAATGTCTTATCAGATGAATACCTGTTGCCCTCATGCACAGGGCAGGTTTGGGATCTTTTGTATTGTCTGAAAGGATCTTGCTATTTCTGTAACCCCCATCACCTCTAGGTGATAGTCTTTCGGACATAAGCAACAGCATTACCAAATAGTTATTTCAATTTGCATAGCACTGTGTCTGCCACTGATGCTGCACCAGCTCAAGTATAGGAGGAGAGCAGGCCTGGAAGAAGGCCCATCTTAGATTGCTGTCTTAGCACTGCTGGGTACTCCACAGCCATAGTTTCCACCAGTCTGCAAAAATTTCCCCCAGAGTTCCTAGTTCCAAATTTGGAGAACACTGTTTTAGGCCTGGCCAAGTTTCTTGCAGACCCGTATTGAAATAGGTGGCTGCATTATTGCCAAGGTTGTGGGTGAAATCCTAATGAGACACACTTCAGTGTGGTAGGGTTGGAGAACTGGTGGCAGAGGATGTAGGTTAACTGGATGTCATTGCTTTCTTCCTTTGAGAATTCCGTGTCTACTTTCCTCAACTACTCCTAAAGCTGTACACCTGTTCTTCTAACTAGAATGACATTCAGGCTTCCCTCTCTGTGTCTGAGGAATTCTATCACTGACACCATCACCTCCCTGCCGCTATAGCAGCAGCTGGGCAAATAAACACTGTTCTCATCGTGTGCAATGAAGGCTTTCTTCTCTTTCCCCAAGAAGAATCCCTCTCCTAAATCTGATAGAGGAATGATCTGTCAAAACATAACATCCTATGGCCTCCCTAGTAGGAGGTCTAGAGACAAATTGAAGGCTTGAGGTATGGGGTTCCAACTTCCTAGCAGATATAGTGAACACCAGCAATGATGGCATCTAAGCCATCTATCCATATCAAGAAAAAAACCCTTACTTTGCCCTTCCCAAGTCCAGTTTATTCTTTTCTTAGAAATTTTTCTTATCTTTAGCATTCTATAGGGGAGGCAGTTGGTCTCAAAAATATATATTCTGTATCTCCCATATACCATCTAATATTTATTTTCCTTTTGGGCTGCCACCAAAAAGAAAGAAAAAAGCTGCTGGTGCCTGGCCGGTGTGGCTCAGTTGGTCGAGTGTGGTCCCGTGCATGGAAAGGTTGCCTGTTTGATTCACGGTCAAGGCACATGCCCAGGTTGCCGATTCAGATCCCAGTCAGGGTGTGTATGGGAGCCAGCTGGTTGATGTTTCTCTCCCTCTCGCTCTAAAATCAATTAAAAAAAAAAAAAGCTGCTTTTCATCTGCAGCTTTAGTTACCAATAATTTTTCTAATACTTCCATTACTTTTTTTTTTGCCTTTTATCCATATGGAATTCATTATGAATAGTATGAATTGGGAATCTAACCTTATTTTTTTCCAAAAGACTAGTCTCTTGTCCCAATGCCATTTAATTATTAGAAGGCTCTTTGTCAGTGATAAGAAATGTCACCCCTGTCATGACATATTAAATTCTTACATCTACATGGGTTTCTTTCTATTGCATCTGTAATCTCTTTCCTTTGAGAGGATAGCAGCAGTGAGGGTGATTAGGAAGCCAGCCCTGGTGAAACAGACAGGAGCAGCCGAAGGCCTGCGGAAAGGCCCTTGTGGTTGGCCTGCTGGTACAGAAATCATAGAGTAAGGAGTCTTCGGAAGCACCACTTTCTCTCCTCATTTTTGCTGCCCACAACCAACCAACCAACAAACAGCGTGTCGCTTATTCCCCAGGTGTGTTGCGTCACATCTCTCCTAGGAGTTGAGTTGCTCCTTTACCAGCACTGCCCTGTGGCTGTCT
This sequence comes from Myotis yumanensis, assembly GCF_028538775.1. NCBI lineage: Eukaryota > Metazoa > Chordata > Mammalia > Chiroptera > Vespertilionidae > Myotis > Myotis yumanensis. The sequence continues at coordinate 163,972,255 of NW_027223754.1, forward strand.
GATGAAATAAGCCCAACCCTCCAGTAGCTGGCTTTCATCCTGCCAGCAGCTTCCAGAGCCCTGGGGATTATGAGGCCTCATTTTCTTTACTGGAATTCTCTAGTGAGTTCTCAGTCACATCCAGCTATGGATTGTCTTTACCCTGTCCTTCCACTAAGAGTCCCTTTCCTGGCTGGCTGTCCCTCTTGGCCCAGAGAACCAAGCTCTGCCTGGATTACATATTGCACCCCACCTCACATACAACTTTTCTTTGAAATCAAATAAAAATGATTAGAGAAAGAAAGCAAGGGCTTACAAGCCATTAATAATTTGCTTATATTTTTCTCCTTCCAATAAAATGCAACTCTCCTGGGTATGAATAGGTAAGTTTTCACATTGAGAATTTAGGTTCATTGACAAAGATCTGGTAGCCTTGTACTACATTTTAATGAAATCTACTTCCCAAAATGTGGTTTTGAGTCCTTTAGGGGGTGCAAATTGAAGGGTGTTTGCAAGCTTATCTATACACCAGGGAACATCCAACCATTAATACACCACATGTGCTGTGGCTACTGTATGAGCATGGGTGCACAAAGTTGTTGGACCATGCTACTCCAGAGGCTCCCGGTGCGGAGGCTCATGCTGGTACCGCTGTAGGCTAACCTCTCCTTCCTGTCTCTCGGCAGCTGACCAAGAATGGGACAGTGGAGTCAGTGGAGGCCGATGGCCTGACACTGGATGATGTTTCTGATGAAGACATCGATGTGGAAAATGTGGAGGTGGACGATTACTTCTTCCTACAGCCTCTGCCTACCAAACGGCGACGGGCCCTGCTAAGGGCTTCTGGGGTCCACCGCATTGATGCCGAAGAGAAGCAAGAACTTCGAGCCATCCGCCTGTCACGGGAAGAGTGTGGGTGTGATTGTCGGCTGTACTGTGACCCAGAAGCGTGTGCCTGTAGCCAAGCTGGGATTAAATGCCAGGTCAGTCCAAATCAGGCCTGAGATGGTGTACCTGCACTAGAGTCAGGGTGTGTGGCGTGGGTGCCAATGAACCTGGAAGGCTACCCATCAAAGGGTGGCTTCTCTGTGACTGAACACTCCCCAGTTCCACAGCCCTCCTCCACCAGCCAAGGAAACCAGCATGACAGGATTCAGGCTGGGAGGCCTGTCATCTTGTCTGTGTTTTATACCTTGGGGCTGATAAACAGCTGTCAGCAAATGTTCCTAGTAAGTTAACACTTAGTAGCCGTTTCCTAAATATTGATTGGTTTCTTGAGATAAAAGGAAGCAGAAACATGAGGTAGGCCTTTAGATTTTATCTTGCAAACACTTATTCACAGTGCCTTGTCTCCACTTCTTTAAAAATCAAAATAGTTCTTGGATGCTGTCATTCAGGATCACATTGGGCCTGGCAGAGCTTAAATTCCTAGTGTCCATAAAGAAAGCATCATTCCCTCAGCCGGCCCATCGTCTCCCAGCTGGCCCGTTGATGGACAGCTTGGAAGACACATTCAATTAAAAACAGCAGTACCATCCCAAAGATTGGAAGGTATATGGGACGTGGATGCTGAGTCCTTGTAGTTGAACTTCTGACCAACCTTTTCTTTCTGGATCTAGCCACATACTGCTTGTCAAACTGAAGTCCCATAATGAATCCATCTATGATCCACAGACCTGAGGACAGCCCTGATAATTAGACTGTTCCTAAGTGAAATGGAGAGTTCTTTAGGTTGACATTATAGAAGACATTGTATATTTGTACATAGCAGCTTACTCGTGTTTTAATTTTATTTTTGCTATTTTCCCCCCTTTTGGGGATCCGAAAGAGAAAAGGAAGTAGAGAGCATCTCCTTTCTAGATGGTCTTGTTCTGTAACTTAGTTGTCTTGGTAACTTCTTCAGAAACAAACTGGTCAACCATCAGGAAAAATGAAGCTGGTCATGAAAAGCTGGCTGTTATTTTGTTAGGGGTCCTTTTGCTTAGTTTCCTGAGAATGCATTTCTTTGGACTAGCTGGGACTTCTCCTCCCTTCCCATGCCTGTCATCACAGAAAACAAGAGGCTTAGGCCCCAGCATTTTGTTTTCTCAGTAAACCAGGTAAGTCTGGAAAAGTCTTTGAGGCACGTAAATTTCTTCTGCTCTGAGACGTGTTGGCATTTAGAGAGGCATCTCTGGACTTTTGAACTTGGAAGGGCCCTTTGATATAATATTTGTCTACTTTTTGTTTAGAAGAGAAAACAAAGCCCTAGTCAGTGGTGGCGAACCTTTTGAGCTCGGCGTGTCAGCATTTTGAAAAACCCTAACTTAACTCTGGTGCCGTGTCACATATAGAAATTTTTTGATATTTGCAACCATAGTAAAACAAAGATGTATATTTTTGATATTTATTTTATATGTTTAAATGCCTTTTAACAAAGAAAAATCACCCAAAAAAATGAGTTCGCGTGTCACCTCTGACACACGTGTCATAGGTTCGCCATCACTGCCCTAGAGAGAGAAGCGAGGCTGCACTGGAAACACAAGTAGTCTGATAACTACCCTCTGTGCTGTGCTGTGCGCTAGCTCACGCTGCATTTTGTTTTGAATTGGCTGTCTCTTTTGTTTTTTCTTTAAAATACATTTTATTGATTTTTACAGAGAGGAAGGGAGAGGGAGAGAGTGTTAGAAACATGGATGATGGATGAGACAGAAACATCCATCAGCTGCCTTCTGCACGCCCCCTACTGGGGATCGAGCCTGCAACCAAGGTACTCGCCCTTGACCAGAATCCAACCCAGGACCCTTCAGTCCACAGGCCGACGCTCTATCCACTGAGCCAAACCAATTAGGGCTGGCTGTGTCTCTTGTAAGAAGACCACAAATCCCACCTGCTTGTTTTGCCAGCTAAAGTCTCCTGTCGCCATTGTTAAACTGATGGTCTCCTCTTGCCTCAACCTCCTTGTCCTCTTCTCAGGTGGATCGCATGTCCTTTCCATGTGGCTGCTCCCGGGATGGCTGTGGGAACATGGCTGGGCGCATTGAATTTAATCCAATCAGAGTTCGGACTCATTACCTCCACACCATCATGAAGCTGGAGCTGGAGAGCAAGCGACAGGTGAGCCGCCCACCCGCCCCAGATGAGGAGCCCTCACCCACCGCCAGCTGCAGCCTGACAGGAGCCCAGGGCTCTGAGACACAGGACTTCCAGGAGTTCATTGCTGAGAATGAGACTGCAGTGATGCACCTACAGAGTGCGGAGGAACTGGAGCGGCTCAAGGCAGAGGAAGACTCCAGTGTCTCTAGTGCCAGCGTGGACTCCAGCATAGAGAGCCTGGGCGTGTGTATCCTGGAGGAGCCCCTGGCTGTTCCTGAAGAGCTGTGCCCAGGCCTGACGGCTCCCATTCTCATCCAGGCTCAGCTGACCCCAGGCTCCTCCGTCCTGTGTTTTGCTGAGAATGCGGACCACCCAACTGCCTCAGCAGCGACCAGCCCATCCTACTTGAACAGCGGGCCCCTGGTCTATTACCAGGTGGAGCAGAGGCCAGTCCTGGGGGTGAAAGGAGAGCCTAGTCCAGGAGAAGCCCCACCCTCTCTCCCCAAGGAGAAGGATCTCAATGTCTTCTCTGTCCCTGTTACCTCACTGGTGGCTTGTAGCCCCACAGACCCAGCCCTGTGCCAACCAGAGGCAGGGAAAGCATCCACTCTAGAAGCACTGGTGCCCGAAGATTGTATCCCTGAGGAGCGGGAGAATGAAGACTTTCGCCCCTCGTGGTCGCCCTCAAACCTCCCCTTCGGCACGGACAGCGAAGAGGGCTGTGTGGTGGAGAAGACCCCACAGCCCGGCGAGGACCGGCCCCCTGAAGATTCGCCCCTGGACCTCCCTCTGGCAGTGTGATGCGGGCATGCAGATTCTGCCTCTTACCCGTTCTCTATTTATTCCCTTATTTTATCTAGCACCATTTCAGAAAACTATAGAAGCAGCTGCTGCTCCCATGTTATTTTATTGGGGTCTTTGGGGGGGCGGGTGGGAAAGGATTGTTTATACAGTATTTTTTAAAGGTAAACAGAACCAAGGAGACCAGCCCCAGCTTGGTCTGGGGACAGTCTTGGGGCAGAGAAGGCCACATAGTGCTGAATGCTGTTTTCTGGGCCATTGGAACAAAGAACTAGGATCTCATAGACACTAGGTAACTCAAGCAGCTATTCTTTTCACAGGGATCAGGATACATAATTTGAACAGCACGGCAAAGCCCCTCTCCTAAGCTCCAGGCGGATACAAGCTCCTTTTTCTCGGTGGTTACTGATAGCCCATTTTGGTGTGTTACACAGTTGGAAATGTCACCTGGAGAGGAGGGGGGAGAAGGGTCTCCACTTCTGTACAAAACCTCCAGGATTTTAAAAAATTTAACCTGCCTTCCCTAGCCCCCTATTTGGTAAATAAGTTAATATTTGACATGTTTGGTGTTCTCTGACCTGTTCCCCACACTGGGGATTCCTGGTCTGTAACTTGAATTGTTTCTTTCTCATGTTCTTAGGTACTAGAGTTTAACTTGTCTGTCTCTCCACCCGCCCCCCCCCTCCCCCCCCCCGCCCCGTCACACACACACACACACACACCCCTCCTTCCTTTCAAGAAAAAGAGCTATATTGGCTGGGGATGTGGTATAAAGAGCCCGTGTCTTTGTGCGTCTGACACTAGCTCTGTCGGGCAGCTCTAGGCTGAGCTCACACGTCCCATGGGAGGCATATGGAGCGTTAAGTGTGTCCAAAGGAGGCAGCAGGAAGTTTGCTGTCTGGAAAGATGAGGACTTGGTGCCATGCTTACTGTCACCCAGGTGTTTCCCCCCCCCCCCCCCCCCCCCCCCTTTGGGGAGATTTGAGCTTTAAAGGAATATAGGATGTGGCATTGTAAGGTCACCAGGTTTTTTTGTTTTTTGCTTCTATATCCTTGGTGGTCCTTGGACATACAGGGTTGGAGAGTTCTTATACTATTCAAGAATTGCAAATATTAGACCGCTCCATCTTGGTATCTGAAAATTAGAAGTCAAATCAATTGCTAAATGCTACATATAACTCCCAGGTTCCAAGAAGTCAAGTTCTGATGATAAAGCTTTGAGGTCTGTAGAGCAGGACTCCAGTTCAGTTCTTGCCTCCATCTGGGGACGCCATTCCTTTCCCTCTCATGTCCACCTATGTTCCTGGATGTGCTCCATTGACCACCACTGAATTCACTAGCAAAGTTGTCTCTGTCTCTGTTTTAAAGTGGCGGCAGCAGGAAACAAGCACCCTGGCATCCCTTACACCATGCTTTGCTTCTGGTATGGTTTATCAACCAGGAAAGAACAAAGTGAAAATGGTTTTGGTGGGGGAGATAACTATTCCTACTTATCTCCATCATAAAGCCTTTTCTTGTGGGATATCATAGCCCTGGTGTCTTAAAGCAACCTTCATGTGTATCAGTAGCATTTTACCTATAAAATCGCTAAACTGAGCCTACTAGGCCTTTTACTTAACAGATAGATCTTTTAACCCACTCTTCCTCCCGTTGGTGTTTTGCAGGGTTTGGAGAGTTCTTCAGTATATAGGTCCTTAGCACTCTCCATCCTCGAGCCTCACAAGACAGAGTTGAGAGTCTTAGGTACTGAGATCTAGATGCTGTCCCAAGCTGAGCTGCTGCACTCCCTTAGACTGGTCCCCTCAAATACAAGACTGAAGCTTAATTGGGAATAGGACTCAATGGAGAAGAATCTTTCTGAAAGTTTGTGCTGAAAGGGGAGGGTGAGCATTCCTCCTTAGGAAGAATTCCTAATCTAGGAAGTGATTCCAGGTGCTCAATAAGAGACACATTATTAGCCTTTGGGATCAAAACAAGAATTTGAATCTATTAAACTCATTGCCAACCCCCAAAATAATGATTTTCTGAATAAACCAGTTTCTTAATCTAAATCCTACATTAACCCTACAATTCTGATTCACACTGATCCCAAGCTTTTAAATGCTAAGTGTCAGCATTTAGCATTAACTGTCTTGTTAAGCAAAGGGCCTTTTCTACAATCTCTCCATCTCATTTCTGGTGCTACTCGAGCTGGACACAATTAGAGCTCATGGTTGCTCGAAAAGCTAGGCCTCTGATCACAGAAGCAGATAGCTTCAACCCCACTCAGTCCAGGCCTAGATAAAAGAAATTACTTTTTATCGCAACTCATTCCTTTCTCACTGTATACAGGTAGTATTTTCAATGTGAATCCAAAGCTTGTCTGGTTTTCTGGAAACAATTTTTTTTTTTTTTTTGCCTTTCAGGTCCTTCACATGGTGATAATGTTGTATTTAAAAGAGAATATTTAAATGTAAAATTAAAGAAATATTCAAAAGAATGGTGTGTTACTCTTGATCTTGGCAGACCACAATCGTTACTTGTTAGAAAAAGGATGCCTCTCCAGCCTTATATGTAAAATTAATTAGGTCAGTTAGGGATTAATGTCAACAACAGAGGTGTTTTATGATGGAAAAACAGAACGTTCTCTTTGGAGCATCAAGAGCTTGAGTTACCGCCTATGCGCTTATGCACCTCATCGGCTGAAACAGCCTTCATCCTGCCCTGCTGAAGCTTTCCCTGTCTGTAGTCCCTACTCTTGGGGCCCAGTTTCTAATTTCATTACTTTCTATGTGTATGTACAATTTCCTATTCCTAGTTAGCATTTAAAATCCAGCAAGAGGATCAACTCAAATCAGTTCATAACTTCCATCCCATCAGAAAGTTCTATTCCATTCTCTCCCCAATAGTCAGGTTATGAGTCTCGTAAAGGAGCCTTAGCAAAATGATTAAAGTATGCATAAGTGAATTTCCAGCCACTGATTTCAGACAGTCTTTACTTGGGTTAAAAACAGGGCTTCATGCATTTACAGTAAGTTACTACAGGCCACTGATATGCCTTCACAGACAAAAGCTAAGCCCAACCTACTGTCTTGATGCAGATCTCCTGGTCTCCTGGGCGGGTTAGTACTGTACAGGTTTGATCCATGGCCAAAGGCAGGCATTTTCAGTTAAAGCTGGATGGCTGCAACACAGTGGAGGTAGCGAAGAGTTTAAGATCCACAGCTTGTGGCACAGACCAGAAATTAAGACAAGGGTGTGAAGGTTATAAATATTGGGTAAGCAGTCAAGAAGGACTTGTAGTTCCTTGTATCTTGTCCATTAGAATGTTCCCATACGTTATTCACTAAAAAAAAGTAAAGGTGGTAAAAGGATTTGAAAAGGAAAGAGGTTAACCCACTGAGGGGGACAAAAAAATTCCTATTTTTGGTCATCTCAGGGTTGAGGGGAGCATCATAGTGCATGCATGTAAGTGCTCTAGTTTAAGTAGTGCTGTTCCCCTCACCGGCCAGAAAATGGCTTGAACAAAAACAGCTCAAAAGAATATGGCAGTGAATAAGTCCTAGGCCAAAGGAGGATTCCCACCTGGGCCGAAGCTCACTTCCCAGAATCTGAAATTAGCATATTACAGTAACAGCCTAGTACAGTGGCTGCTTCCAGTGTCAGTTAATTCCAAGGAAGTTGGGATGAAGCTCCCAAGGGCTACCCCTGGTAAGAGGGTTTGTTTCAGTTCCAGCTCCCACGAGTGTACCACACGGAAGCTCAGGCACCGGCTCCTCTGCCTCACACATCTAACGGCACCTAGACTCTGCCGACAAGTGCTGGTTGGTCCCACGCTGCTGGGCTGTGACGGCAGGACAATGCCATCGCTCCATGCTCACTCAGCGCCGTGTCCCAATGTAGTTGGTGGAAAGCAGGACCACGTTGTGAAGCAAAAGAGACAGCTCAGCTTCTGAAAACACCATCAGTGTTAATGGTTTGGCCAGGGAACAGTCTGCCTTCTAACTGCCTTGGTTTACAGGTCTTGAAACTGGAGGTGGGAAGCCCAGTGCAGGGAAGTAATGACGTTAAGGGGCTGTTGTTCTCAAGTTCCCCTTCTTCATTCCAGTATCTGCATGTATGCTTTTCTTTCCTTCCACCACATATGCCTACCTACTCATCCTCATTTCTGGACTCTCCTGTGACAGCAGTAGAAAACGCAGAGACAGTAATGGTACTAAACATCACTGCCACCCTTGGGATTCTTCTGGTAGAAGCTGGTGCTCTGGGGACATTTCTCAGCTCTACGGAGATTAGCAGGCCTACCCTCATATTCACAGGCTTAAAAAACATCAAGGCCTACCTAGCCAAAGGTTCCAAACAGGGGACCCACCAGCCTAATACCTACCCTTAGAAACTTTTTGATCAGCCAGCTGAGTGGTTTTGTTTTTATTTTGAATTTAGACTAGTACTTCTCAACGAGGACAATTTGGCTCTCCCCTCAACTGGGACATTTGGCAATGTCTGGAGACACTTGGGGTTGTCAGAACTGGGGCGAGGGGTACGACTGGCATCTAGTGGCTATAGGCCAGGAATGTTGCTAAACATCCTATAATGCACGGGACAACCCTCAGGATAAAGCTTCAATAAGGCCAAGGTTGAGAAACTGCTTTAGACAAGCACGTGCTCATGCTCGTGCTTCCACAATCCCCACTAATCACTCCATCTTGCAAGGTCCACTTCGTGACCTGCTTGTAGGCTAATGAGTCTGTGCCTTTCATTTAGACATACATGTAGATAAGGGTCTCACACTACTCAATAATTAACTCCAAAATAATCTTAGAATAAAATACAAAAATGACTTGGATTTTGGTTATGCAATAGGGGTTTGTCTAACCTTTCAGGTTGCAGGAAATCTGCAGCCATTCTGCCAGCCAAGTTCGACACCGCTCTTCAGCAATATGTGTAGAATTCAAGCCACGAAGATAACAAGCCTGTAACACTCAGAAGAGAAAGGTCCTTAATAATCAGAGTGAGTATGCCAAGGAAGTGTAAACCTACAACCCCAAATCTCCTTTAAATTAAGTTACAACCTCATCCCAAGAGGATGGCATTCTCCATGGCAATCTGAACTATGATGACAAGCAAAGAGGCCTATATAATCTAAAACAGTAGGTCTAAAGTATAATGCCTTTTTTTTTTTTTAAATCCTCACCCAAGGATATTTTCTCCATTGAGTTTTTTAGAGAGTGGAAGGGAGGAAGTGGATGGGAGAGAAAGAGAAACATCGATGTGAGAGACATATCAGTTGGCTGCCTTCTGCACGCGCCCCGACCTGGGCTGGGGATTGAGGCTGCAATCAAGGTATATGCCTTCGGTCCATGGGCCGGTGCTCTAACCACTAAGCAAAATCGGCCAGGACTAATGTCCTTGGTTTTTGGTGGTTTTTTTAAAGTATATTTTTTATTGATTTCAGAGAGGAAGGGATAGGGAGAGATAGACTGAAACATCTACGATGAAAGAGAATCACTGATCAGTTGCTTCCTACATGCCTCCTACTGGGGATCGCAACCTGGGCATGTGCCCTTGACCAGAATCGAACCTGGAACCCTTCAGTCTGCAGGCTGGTGCTCTATCAACTGAGCCAAACCTGCTAGGGCAATGGTTGGCAAACTCATTAGTCAACAGAGCCAAATATCAACAGTAAAACGATTGAAATTTCTTTTGAGAGCCAAATTTTTTAAACTTAAACTATATAGGTAGGTACACTGTTATTAACTTACTTAGGGTACTCCTAAGGCTTAGGAAGAACCACACTCAAGGGGCCAAAGAGCTGCAGTTTGCCGGCCACGGGGCTAGGGCATTGTCCTTGATTTTTGAAGGACCAGAAGAAAAGAAACATAAACCATAATGAGTGTGGACAATTCCTTCCCAGTAGTTAAGTTCACTGAGGGGGGAAAAAAGACCTAGAAATGAGGTAAGAGAATAAAGAGCTTGGATTTTGCTATAACAAGCAAGACATAACGAGCTCTCTGTAAGCTCCCAGTCCTGAAAACTCAAAAGTCCACCAAGAATTGAGGGTTGATATTGCAATGAAGCTCTTACCGATTTCACTTCCTGATCAGTCAGCTGGTTAATCCCCAGCTTTGCCAAAGCCTTGTCTAGTTGATGAATCACAGTGGTATGAGTCTTTAAACGATGTCTTAACAAGGGAGAAGGCAGGTAAGTTGTGAGAAGCATGGCTCGACTCAAGGCTTTCTGTGATATTAACAACACAGGAGGAGCAAGTCAACATAGTAGTATTACTGCAAGCAAAGACCTGAAGTTGTGGAAAAGAGAAAGCCTTAGAGTACTCACTATTTGCGAAGCATGGAGTTGATTCATACCCAGAGGATGGTTAGAGAAACTCTTTCTCAGAGCTAGGATCTCATGTATTGCTGGGTGGGTACCACGCTGTATCTTGGGAGAGGTAAGAGATTGGTAGATGTTAACAAAGTCCTGACTAGCCTTCCTATCTGATTTTCATGCACACTGGATCTAACGAGATTCCTAGTTTGGAACAAGGGTTAATTGGAGGAATACCTTGGTGCACAGCTCTGTCATATGCCACCGGAGTCCTTCATCAGAAATGAGAGGGATAACTTTTTCCAAATAAGAAAGGATTTCTGGGTGGGACTTTTTCCGGATATCATGATAAATATGTAAGAAATCAATTTGTTGCTTTGGGGTCCAGAAATGTCTGATCAGCAGTTGCCTAGGAAACAGGTACCTGAAAGGAAAGGAACAATAAAGTCACTTGCTGACATTGGCATCTTTCAAAATGAATAAAGAAAGCATTTGACAGACATGAATAATAAAAACAGATGGAGACACTGCTTTGCTAACACACTGTCTCAGACCAAGGTTTAAGATACACTAAAGTACAATTTCAAGCAACATTACTGAGGTTCTGTGAAAGGAAGTAGTAGTGGAAGCAGCACACATGCAGCAATCAGATAAAATGACTCTTTTTGAACTAAAGCAAGTGAAGCACGTATTTTGGACAGAATTACAGAGCTGGACATGGTATGTAATGTTGACAACCTCAAACAGTAACACAGTCCTTAGGTGTATACAAAATGGAAAAGACAAATTTGCTTTTAATTAATTTCTCTATTTGTGAGGTGGGTTTAAAACATGGCCATAGCCCTAGCAGGTTTGGCTCAGTGCATAGAGCATCAGCCTGTGGAATGAATGGTCCCGGGTTCGATTCTGGTCAAGGGCACATGCCTGGCTTGCAGGCCCGATCCCCAGTAGGGGGGCGTTCAGGAGGCAGCCAATCAATGATTCTCTCTTATCATTGATGTTTCTAACTCCCTTCCTCTCTGAAATCAATAAAAATGTTAAAAAACAAAACAAAAAACATGGCGACAAATTCTCTGGCACTCCTCTTATTGAGAAATGTCCCTTTTTAAAATCTGGGTAACTGACTCAACCAATAGAAGAGAGCAGAAGTGAGTCTTGACCCCAAGGCTAGGTTATAAAAGGCCATGCAGATTCTTATTTGCTGACACACTCACTCTTAAACCAGCAGTCGGGTATCCCTCGAGGAATCCCAGATTGAAGAGGGTGCAGGCGGGGCGGAGGGGACCCCTCTCCCATACACGAATTTTGTGCACTGGGCCTTTAGTTATTAATAACGAACTACAGCGTTCGCTAATGACTGATTACTATAATCGTGTTGCATTCATTTCCCTTACTCGCCTTACACCCAGGCGCACCATTTCTCTCCATTAATACTAACAGCAAATATTTTAGCATTGGATTGCCATGTCATTAGTCTTGTACTGACTTGTTTGTTGTGCTCAACAGGAAATATTTCACTTTCAGACAACAAGAAAAATAGGTTTATTTGTGTTACACTTATTAATTTTTGCAGTTATTCCGTGTCTGGTAAGTTAATGTTCAAGAAAAAATATTAACTTTTATTAAAATGTTCTATTATTGCCGAAACCGGTTTGGCTCAGTGGATAGAGCGTCGGCCTGCGGACTGAAAGATCCCGGGTTCGATTCCGGTCAAGGGCATGTACCTGGGTTGCGGGCACATCCCCAGTGGGAGATGTGCAGGAGGCAGATGATCGATGTTTCTCTCTCATCGATGTTTCTAACTCTCTATCTCTCTCCCTTCCTCTCTGTAAAAAAACCAATAAAATATATTTTTTTAAAAAAATGTTCTATTATTTTGTGTTAACAATTACTCATTTATTTCAGTCCTTTGTATTCAGCATGTCTCTATCGAAATAAACCTACATTTCTATGAAAATTGAAGCTTTTGGTTTTTTGCGGCCCACATAAACCTAAACCTTGTTTATTTGAACTGTGCTAGCCTTTGAGTTTGACATTACCTACATCTACAGCTGTTTAAGAAACCTAGGTATTACTGAGTGGCTTTTATGAACCTTGGGCTAATGCTAATGAAAAGATTAGAGCAGGAAGTTTGATAACTTCTGCCTAGCTTCTGAAATGGAAAGTTGTTCTTACATAAATTTTTTATCTTCAATATGCCAGGGAGAGAGAAGTCTATACTCACATTAGCAAGAAGACCAGGTAGTTGGCAAAGGGTGGAATGGAAATAATACCCAGAAAAAAACACTTGGTGATATCTCGACGAAACTAAGCAGAAATAAAGACAGATGCAGTTTTAACCCACATTCTTAATGGACAATCCCTCCATCCCACTGTGCAGTAAACTCCTGCAGCCCAGCAAAGGATCAAGGTTATTGCTATCTACATGTAGTTGGTAAGTTCCTTGAGGACAGAGCCCTGATTGACTTTTGTATCCCAAATATTGTCGAATACGTACAGGCACCCTGACATTATACCAAATACCTTAGTGAGTTCTTCCTGCTCTGCAGAACGGGTCCTAGAATCTTACTCTCAGCTCCAAAACGACTCCAGTCACCACCCAATATTACTTTCCTGCTGCCTTTTAGAACCTTGCAAATTTTTATATGTTCAGAAAAAAATTGACTTTTAGTGTTTACAATTTTTATTTAGGAAGTGTGCCCCAAATTCCATGCAGCTCTGCTATGGAGGACTATACCTCTGAAAGAATCCAATTCTGACAAATAGTCTGATACTCTCATTTAGTTCAATACTTTAATCTTGTGGCAAAGGGCAAAAGCCTGATCAGTGGGGAACAAAATAGAAAAGAAAATAACTTGAGATCTTGGTTATTTCTATGACCTCACCATGCACTCTGGACGTGTCCCTGGCCCATACCTGTCTCAAATGCTCCATCTCCCGGTATGAAAGTTGATGAAACTTTACATTGTGCTTCACCATATCTGCCTTTATTCTTCTAGACTTTTTGGCATCAGCCCATAACTTCTGCAATCCTGCCTCATTAAAGTAGAGGACAGAGTGTGATGTTACCCCAGTTTGAATCATACCACAGCTTCCTATTTCAAGTTTACCCACCGTACACAAACTTGTCCCTGCCCAACATTACTCTACATCAAAGCTCCCATCTAGGTCACTTGAAATTCTTGTGAGGCCAACCTGTATCTCTTTTCTCATCCCTTTTTCCCGCAACACATCACTTCTCTTCTAGCCAAGTGGGCCTTCTGTGATCTACTATGGAATGGTCTCCCTTTTGTGGTTCATTACTCATTCCTTTTTTAAAAAAATTCTCACCAGAGGATCTTTTTTCCATTGATTTTTAAAAAATATATTTTTATTGATTTTAGAGAGGAAGGGAAAGCGAGAAAACGAGATAGAAGCATCAATGATGAGAGAATCATTGATCAGCTGCCTCCTATACTGCCCCCACTGGGGATTGAGCCCAAAACCTGGGCATGTGCCCTTGACTGGAATCGAACCTGGGACCTTTCAGTTCACAGGCCGACACTCTATCCACTGAGCCAAACCAGTTAGGGCTCCATTGATTTTTATGTTGTGTTTTTCCCCCACTGATTTTTAGAGAGAGTGGAAGGGAGGGAGGGAAGAGAATGAGGGAAGAGGGAAGGGAGAAGAGAAGAAAGGAAAAAGAGAAACATGGATGTGAGAGAGACACATCGATTGGTTGCCCATGTATGTGGCCTTGACCAGAATCAAATGCTTGACCCTTTGCTGTGTGGGCCAATTCTCTAACCACTGAGAACACCGGCCAGGGCGTCATTCCCTTTTTAGAATAAAAATTCAGGGGACGGGGGTGGGCTGGAGAGGGTCAATGGGGGAAAAAGAGGGGCATATGTAATACTTTCAACAATAAAGATTTTTAAAAATAAAATAAAAATTCGCCCTGGCTGAGTGGCTCAACTGATTAGCGTATCATCCTGTACACCAAAAGGTTGTGGGTTTGACTTCTGGTCAGGGCACATACCTAGGCTGCGGTTCGATCCCAGTTGGGGGTCGTAAGGTAGGCAACTGATGTTTCTCTCCCTCCCTCCCTCTCTCTCTAGAAAATCAATAAAAACATATACTCGGGTGACAATTAAAAAAAATAAAAATTCAAAGTTCGCTAACCTCAGGAAGTCTTGCTCAATCAACCCTATGTATTCCCTAACCAGATATTTATCTCCTTTCTAGAACATTTGTATAATTACTGTAATTCAACATATTTCTATGATTGCATTTTGCTCTTCATTACATAATTCTTACATTTATCTAGAACTTTAGTTTTTAAAAATGCTTTCCTATTTATGAGTGAAATGATAGAATGTCTAGGTTGGCTTCAAAAGAATACAGGAGAAGGCATGTTTAGAAATGAAATAAGATTGGCTGAAGTGAGGTTGAGTACACTGGAGTTCATTATATTATTTTCTCTACTTTTGTGTATGTCTAAATTTTTCCATAGTAAAAGGCTTAACAACAAACCAACCAAAATGCTTTCACACCCTTTTCTATTTGAGCCTAGTTGTAAAGTGGGAGCAGACAAAGCAGCCATTTTTTTATCTCCACTTTACAAATACGGGTAAGCAATTTGCAAGTCCACAAAGCTGGTAATAATTATGATACTATGTGGTAGTTTATTGTAACTGTTATTATGACAAAAGTATAGAGAATAACAACAGTTATAGTACATTTATTGAGTACTTACTAAGAATCAGGCCTTAAATACTTTACATGTATCAATTTAATCTCCACAACCATGAGGTCAACAGGTAGGTTCCATTATTATCCCCAATTCACAGGTAAGAAAACCAAAGGACAGCCCGGCCCGTGTGGGTCACGGGTTGAGCGTGGACCTATGAACCAGGAGGCTGTAGGTGGAGTCCGGGTCAGGGCACTTGCCCAGGTGTCTGACTTGGTCCCCAGTGGGGGGCGTGCAGGAGGCAGCCGATCAATGATTCTCTCTCATCACTGATGTTTCTGTCTCTCTCTCCCTCTCCCTTCCTCTCAGAAGTCAATAAAAATATATACTAAAAAAAAAAAAGCAAAAGAAAAAAAACCCAAAGGACCGAGGTTAAGTAACTGGTCCAATCAGCCAGTGACAAGCTGGGATTTGAACCCAGGCACTCTGGCTCTCGAGGGGACGCTGACACTATACCATCTCCTGGTGACTAGCAGAGCTCTGATCGGGACCAAAACAGTCCGAAACCAAGTACTACAGCACTATTTCCACCACATGCTGCCTCGGACAGATCTGTGACAAGCATTAGACCACATTTCTTATGGGCCAAGTCAACTGCTAAATCAAAGGGCAGGTCTGCGCCGCCATAGATCCCTGCCCTTACGCACGACAAAGAACTTCTACTATAGTCAAGTGTGTGGTTAAAGAAGTGCAAAAATACCTATATTCCCTCTGGATACTGTTAGACGTTGTTTCTAATAAAACCTTTCTAGCAACATCCTCAGGAAGTGCTAGCTTATAACATTAAGTTTAATACTCAAGCATTTGTGAAACTAAGACATCCCAGCTCACGTTCCCATAGCAAAACCTGCAAATTATCTTGCTCGAACCCTCTGACATCGCCCGCGAGCCGGTTCCGCCAGTTCCCGCTTCCGTTCTGTTTTTACCTTTAGTGAAGGTGGTGTACAGGAGATAGAAGCGGGGGAAATTACGTTCCAAAAACCGATGGTATTTCCCATTGATCACTTTGGTCTTAGTCGCCACGTAGGAGATTAAGCTCTTCACATCTGCCTTCGGGGAAAGGTGGAGCTTTGCAGACCTACAGGGAGGACCAGAGAGACCGTCTGGGAGTCCGCCCCAGCGCCCCTGCCCGCGGGGCGTCCCCAGCGTCACACGCGGGCCGCGGAGAACGTTTACCGAGACCCGAAACCTCCGGATACCAGGAAGGTCTTGGGATCCAGAGAGAAGCAATCACACCGAGAAAAACACAACCGGGGCAGACGAGAGGCTGGGCAGCAAGCGGTGGCGGGCAGCGGCCGGAGCCGGCGCGAGCGCGGCGCCGGGGCCAGAGCGGCGGGAAAAGGCCGGAGCCGTGGGGTCGAGGCGAACACCCGGACAGCCCGGGCCGGAAGCGGGAGGCCGAGAGCTGACCTCGCGAGACGCTGGGCACTCAGACTATACGGGGCACTCAGAGTTCAGGGGGTCAAGACGCCAGGGCGCTAGCGGGGGTCGGGGCGCAATTTCTGAGCAAAAGAATAAAAACCCCCAGGTCAGGGCGTGGAACCCTGACAACCAAGAGACAACATGCAAGCAAGGATAAGACACTGGAAGGGCCTGTACATCAGAAACGCGGCTTCCTCCAGGGCCCTCACCAGGGGGCTCCCCAGGCCAGTCCAGAGCGAACAAGCTGCAGCCTCCGCGTGACATAAGGTCGAGGGGTGACCGCCGAACCCCGCAGAGCAGCTCGAGCCCAGCACAGCCTGGAGAGCGCCATCTTCTCGGCGAGGGAGGGGGAGGACAGGTCTTCTTCAGGTCAAGGTTCACCGTGATGCGCGTCCCTTTGACGGCGCGTGCGCATTTCTTGAGAGCTGATTGGCAACCACAGACCGCTGGCCACGCGCTAACCCGGCACTGAACGCGCCCGGAGGCCTGAGTGCAGAAGCAGGGCCAGGATTGGACGCAGCCAGTACTTCCTGCTTTCAAGGCGCCGGAAGCAGGCTATCCCCGAAGGAGCGAATGCTTCTGCCCGTGGGAGGCTCTGTGATCTTGAGGACGTCCTCTCTCTGAGTGACCCCTCTCGATTCCCTAGGGCCGCGCTTGCCCTCTGTCCGAGTCTCCTGCATCGGCGCCTGGACGCGGTACGTGCCAGATGTCCATTTGGCAATGTGTGGGGCCACGGCGCCTCCTGGGTGCTGGGAGGGCCCGCGGCGCCCTCTAGTGGCGGCGGCGTGCCTAGGCCGGGAACCACCCGTGGCCAGTTAGCATCTGGTGGCAAAGGTTGGGAGCCTGGGAGCGGCCCCTGGGCGGACTGAGTCGGCTTTTCCCTTTGTCGGCGTTTCCCAAGTTAGTGGGGAATGTCTTTCCTGCAGACCAAGCTCGGGTCTCAGCTTGAATGTCACTTTTCTTCTGAAATTTTTTCTCTGACCAAAGGACACACATTTTCTCTTATCACCCTGTGTATTTTTTTAATAGCACTTACCACTGACATCGTTTATATATTTTGTTTCCTTGTTTGGCAGGCTCCCTAACTAGGCTGAGGGCAAGTGTTCTGTCTCGTTCACTGTTATACCCTAATTAATTTTTAACAAATTAATTAATAACTGAAACTGGGAAGTGTTCCCAGAAGTGGCACTTAGCTGCCTCCAACAGTGAAGACCTCTTGAATACATATGAACCCTTTGAGTGCCAACCAATATCCTAGGAACTGCGCTAACATTGCCAAGGCATGTTTGCTGATTTTACAGCAGTTTAGGAAAAAAATTATGAATCGCAAGTAAATGAAGTTACATATTCAAAAACTTAAGGAAACCTTTACTACATGGACATATTTAGCAATATCATCATCACTAATAAAAGCAGACTTAGCACTGGACGACATCTCGAAGCTTTGATAGCGCTCCCGGCACTTTTGGCGAAAGACAGGAGGAGCGCGATCGCGCTCCCCGGCACTCTAGGGGTTAATACAGGATGGGGCAAACGTAGGTTTACAGTTGTTTGTATGGAAAATAATACAGTAATAAATAGTAATTCAAGAATAAACTCTGGTTTCTGTGGTAGGCAGTTAGGCATGAGCAGGGCAAGGACGATGGGCCAGGTACGGAAGGTCACCAGCGTGGAAAAGCCCCAGGTACCCAATGGAAACATCCATTCGGGTAACTGCTAGAGCTTGGAAGGGGCGGGGGGCGGGGTAGAGGAGTAGAAGAGAGGGGGGATGGAGAGGGAAGGAGGGGCTTTCAAGTTTCCTCTGACCCTAAGGATAAAGTTCAGGCTCCTTAACCGGGCCTCCCTTCCCGGCCTCATCTCCTGTCTCATTGTCGCTCTTTCCCCTTAGCTCTCCCTGCTAAGGAATATCGGCCGTTCAGTTCCGCCAACGGCCAGGCAAGCCACTCTACACCGCTGGCCTTTTGCACCTGTTGCTCTCAGCGTGGCGTTTCTCCCCTCCCTTCTCGCTTGTCTTGCAGGCGCCAGCGGAAATGGTGGTAATGATAGCTAACGCTTATGGAGCAGATACTACTGCCATCATTTTTCTTAGGGCTTTACATGTATTAAGTGGTTTAATCCTCCCTTAACCTCATGAGGTAGATACTATTGCTAGCTCCACTTCCTAAGCGAGGTTAAGTAACCTAATCAGTATTTGAGTCAGCAGTTGAACCCAGACAGACTGGGCCCATGAATTACTGCAGTTTGTATATAAACAGCGCTGTTACAGGAAACTCTTTCTTAAGCCCGCGGAGTTAGCTTTCCCTGTTATTCATCTTGTAGCTAGCTATAATTACCCTTCATAGTACTTAAAATAAATAATTAACTATAGCATTGTGCTCTCTTTTTGCATTCTAATTTCTTTATTGATTAAGGTATTGCATATGTGTCCTTAACCGCCCCCCATTGCCCCCCACTCCCCCCCACTCAGCATTATGCTCTTAATGACTGCTCCCCATTTGATTCTAAGCTCACTGTATTTCTGGTCCCTAGTACAGTCCCTGGCACAGGAGGTGCTTATTAAGTATTTATTAACTGAATACATATACCTGAGTATAAAGTAATATTTTTCCTCTCAAAATAATTCCTTTGAGCCCACCCAGCGTGGTTGAGCATCAACCTATGAACCAGGAGGTCACGGTCAGGCACATGCCCGGGTTGCAGGCTCAATCCCCAGTGTGGGGCCTGCAGGAGGCAGCCGACCAATGATTCTCTCTCATCATTGATGTTTCTATCTCTCCCTCTCCCTTCCTCTCTCTGAAAGCAATAAAAATATATTTGAAAAATAATAATTCCTTTGAAAGGAAATTGCTTTATGTTTTGTGTTCTTTTTTTTCACTAATAAATAGTTGATTTATTCACTAATTCCACAATTATTGAGCTTCTCCCCAGGCCAGGCATTGTTTTTGTTGCTTGAGATAAATCAGAGATTAGATAGATAAAGAGTACAGCCCTACCTGGACGGTGTGATCAGTGGTTGAGCGTCAACCTATAAACCAGGAGGTCACAGTTCAATTCCCAGCCGGGGCACATACCTGGGTTATGGACTCCATCCCAAGTTGGGGATGTGCAAGAGGCAGCTGATCAGTGATTCTCATAGGAGAAGAATAAAAACCCCCAGGTCAGGGGTTTTAGTATAAAAATATATACTAAAAAAAAGGACCGAGGTTAAGTAACTGGTCCAATCAGCCAGTGACAAGCTGGGATTTGAACCCAGTCTCTCTGCCTCTCCCTTCCTCTCTGAAATCAATAAAAACATATTTTTTAAAAAAAGAAAGATTGGCCCTAGTTGGGTATTTAGAGCATCGTCCTGATACACCAAGATTGTGAGTTCGATCCCCAGTCAGGGCACATACAAAAATCAATCAATGAATGCATAACTAAGTAGAACAACAGATTAATGTTTCCCTTTCCCATCCTCTCTCCCTCCCTCCCTCTCTCTCAAATCAATTAATTAAATTTTAAAAAATGAAAAAAAGATTACAGCCCTACCTAGTATAGTTTACATTATAAAATGTTTGAGAGATTGTTTGGAATACCAGAGTGAGGTGGTATTCTGGGGCCTCATGTAAAGATTAGATTTACTTGGGGTCCTCAGGTGTAAAGATTAAAGATTTGAATTTGATTTAAAAGGTCCTAGGGAATCATAATGCATTTGCCCAAGGGAATGGCAAGATGAAGGTGATATTTTGTAAAAATTACTCTGGAGTTACTATGGATTAGAGTGGGAAGAGACTGGAGGTTCAGGATATCATTAAAGTTATTTTATAACCATCTGGATAAGAGATAGTGAGGAACCACCAGACTGGTGACCATCTTACGTGATCCCAGATTTGTGCTACAATAAATGGGCACCAGATTTGAGCTCCCCAAAGCCATGTCATTTAGCCTGTCATCAGCATTTGTTGTTGTTCATTTGGCAAACATTTGAGGGCCTGCTCTGTATCATTCTGCTAGGTTCCAGGAAAATAAAGGCAAATGAGAGGCAGGCCCTCTCCAGCCCCCCAGAAACCTCTACTAAAAGCTCAGAGGTTTAGTAGAGAAGACTGACATTTAAAAATAATTGTGGCCCTAGCTGGTTTAACTCAGTGGACAGAGCATTGGCCTGTGGACTCAAGGGTCCCGGGTTTGATTCCGGTCAAGGGCACATGCCCAGTAGGAGGCGTGCAGGAGGCAGCTGATCAATGATTCTCTCTTATTGTTTCTCTCTTTCCCTCTCCCTTCCTCTCTGAAATAAATAAAAATTTATTTTAAATAATAATAATAATTGTGCTTCCCCTTCTCCCCTCTCCCTCTCTCTTCACCGCTCTCCACCAGGTGAGGGCACTGTGGGAAGGCAGCAAGCCAGAGAGAGAGCCATTTCCAGAAACCAAGCCAGGTGGCTTCCTGATGTTGGACTTCCTGCATCCTGAACTGAGAAAATAAATGTTTATTATTTAAGCCACACAATCTATGATATCAGTTCTAGGTTTGTTTATTTATTTACTTAGTCCCGGGTTTAGGACTCATGCCTAGAAGGGCCAACGCACAGGAGAGAATGAGGCCCCGGAAAGATGCACCGGGTACTCTGTTACAGTGTGTCAGATCCTCCACATTCGCAGGAGAAGCCAGAAATTCAAGTTTGTAAAGGTTGGCACTAATTTGAAAAGATTTTAAGTGGAAAAAAATAATTGTACTATCACGTGAGAGGTGCTGTAACAGGAAAATGTCTAAGGTACAGTGAGAGTTAAAGGAAGGAGTAGTAATAAATTCTGGTGGGGGTGATGGTGGTGCATCCAGATGCAGAGAAGTCATGTTTGAACTAGATCACGGAGGATAAATTGGAGACTGACGAAGACAAGTACTGCGAGGACTGGCTTTTTGGAAAGATAAGAAAGACTGGAAACTTTTCAGGAAAAGATAAACCTCTTGCTAGGACAGATAATAACTACAGTGATCTGCCACCTTTAGATACTAATTCATTGGGTTTGACAGGTTGGTTTGCGACAAGTTATCCTTCCCAAGGCACTGAAAAAAAAAATCCCAGGATGAAAGAATTTTAATAACCAAGGGTTTGTATTAAAACTTCTTAATTGCATTTCTTTTTTCTTATGTGTTAAACATGTTTTAAAAGGAAAAGAACAAAGAATACTATAACATTCATCTATGTATCTACCACCCAAAATGAATAAATAATGTCAAACCTATTTTCTCCCAAGTCCCATTTCCCTTTCTTCCTTTAGGCTGCCCCTTTATGTCAGTCCACTTTTAACACTGTGTATATATACAGGTTCTCCCCCCAAAAAATGTTCACACACTCTGAATAATTATATATTCCAGTGTTTAAATCTGAAAAAGAAGACATCAATTAAACTATCAGATGTTAAAGTGTGTATACATTTATACCCTGTATTTGAGCATTTATATGACAATTTATATTTATATATAAATAAGTAGTATATAGTATATTTTTAAAATATATTTTATTGATTCTTTACAGAGAGGAAGGGAGAGGAATAGAGAGTTAGAAACATCAATGAGAGAAACATCGATCAGCTGCCTCCTGCACACCTCCTACTGGGGATGTGCCCGCAACCAAGGTACATGCCCCTGACTAGAATCGAACCTGGGACCCCTCAGTCTGCAGGCCAACGCTCTATCCACTGAGCCAAACCGGCCAGGGCTATATAGTATTTTTTAATGTTTTAAATATTCCGGCGCACTCTGCCTCCCGGAGCATGTTTGAGCCTTTCCCTTCCTCCTCTTCTCCAATAGCCATGCCTCTCCTACACTCTGAGGGTCCCCATAAGATTTGCCACCAGGGGAACAATGTGCAGTGGCAGCTCCTCCTGGGCTAACCCTTGGAGCCTGTCACCCAGGCCCCCTTTTCTCTGATTTTCCAGTGAGCTGACAGCAGCCCCGCCTTGGCTCCTTTCTTTCCCATAACGTTTCTAGAGCCAAAGCAGCCGACCTAGTAGTCTCTCTCCTGCTGCTGCTTCTATCCTAAGCCCTTCCTTGTTTCACTGTCAAAACTTTAATAAACGTGCTCTCAAAATAAAATGAGAAACCATATATTTGGTTTCATGTTATAACTGGACAACCAATGGGTCCAGACTGCCTGTCACGACTTGAGCCAATCAAGTGAAGACAGAGTTGAATCATATATGAGCATTTATTCCAGTACTGCTGGGAGAATGGGAGAGCAGCAGATCACCCACAAACATCTGCTCTCCAGCCCCGCAGAAGCCAGATGCTTATATTGGGTAGGACAAAGATTACATGGGGGAGCAGGAATCCTGGGCATGGGGAAGTAGGCAAGGTGGGATCTGGGAAGCTGGGGAGGGACGCCATTGATGGACCTCATTCCAAGGTTTACTCCCACGTCCTGGGGATGTACAACTCCGAGCCAGGTTCACATGTGCTTTCGTTAATAAAAACAAAACAATCACGGTTAACAGAGCATGATTAATATTTCTTACTTTATTTCTTATAGCTAGTCCCCAATATTCTATTTCTGCCCCTAACAATGCTAACAATGTGGCATTTTTTCTTTTTTGTTTCCCTCAAATTTGTTTTCAGAATTCATCCATATAGACCAAGTTCATTAATGTTAGCAGCTGTGCGGTGTTCCATCACAAGAATACACTCCAGCCCTGACCGGTTTGGCTCAGTGGATTGAGCGTCAGTCTGTGGACTGAGGGTCCCGGGTTCAATTCTGGTCAAGGGCATGTACCTTGGTTGCGGGCACATCCCCAGTAGGGAGTGTGCAGGAGGCAGCTGATCGATGTTTCTCTCTCATCAATGTTTCTAACTCTCTATCCCTCTCCCTCTCCCTTCCTCTCTGTAAAAAATTAATAAAATATAAAGAAAATATTTTTTAAAAGAATATACTCCAGTTTGTTTACCTATTTGCTACTGATAGACATTTACAGTGCTTGCATGTTTCATTATTACAAACACACCATTGCAGGGAACATCCTCGAAGATGTCTCTTTGTTCTTAGGTATAAGAAACTTAAGCAGTGCCGAAACCGGTTTGGCTCAGTGGATAGAGCATCGGCCTGTGGACTGAAAGGTCCGGGGTTCGATTCCCGTCAAGGGCATGTACCTGGGTTGCAGGTACATCCCCAGTGGGAGATGTGCAGGAGGCAGCTGATCGATGTTTCTCTCTCATCGATGTTTCTAACTCTCTATCTCTCTCCCTTCCTCTCTGTAAAAAATCAATAAAATATATTTAAAAAAAAAAAAAGAAAAAAGAAACTTAAGCAGTGTTTTCAGACTGGTTTTTAACCGTGACTCATAGCAAACACATTTTATATCAAAACTCACTTCTTACATTTTATATTCTATTTCATTTTTGTAAAATGCTGGACACGACCCACTTGATTGATTTCAGGACCCACCAGTGGATTGAGAAACACCCTGCTCTAAGGCAACAGACTCTGGGACAAAGGATGTGTGTTTTTTCACCTTGAGCAAGTAACATGTTGCTCTCCAAAGCAGTTGTATCCGTTTTACAGGATAAGAGTCCTCCTAGTTTCTCTACACCCTCATGATGGAAGAAAAGGCTGCTGTAATAAATCTCACCAAAAGTAACCTCACAGGGTGAGCTCGTCATAAATTCCTAACTGGGAAGGTCATGCTGGGTAGTTTTGCCCAGGCCTGTAACGTCTTTAGTGAAAGGTTTTTAAATTACCCTGCCCATTGTCCTTGTGCATCTAGGTTAACCTTTTAAGAGATATAGATATTTTTTATTGATTTCAGAAAGGAAAGGAGAGGGGGAGAGAGCTACAGAAACATCAATGATGAGAATTATTGATTGGCTGCCCCCGCACGCCCCCTAGTGGGGATCAAGCCCACAATGTGGCCGTGTGTCCTGACCGGTAATCTAACCGTGACCTCCTGGTTCATGGGTCGACACTCAACAACTGAGCCACACCAACTGGGCTGTAAGGTCCCTCCTTAATGTGCATAAAAGAAACTGCACACTGACATTTTTTGAAGCATTTGAGATCTTTGTTCCTGGCAGTTGTGGTCAGTTTGGCTCAAATAAACTCAGGTTTGGATGTTTCTTGTGTGGACATCACCAACACTTAAAATGATCAGACTTTTAAATTATTGCTAACAAAAAAAAAAAAAAAAATTATTGCTAACGCAATAGATGTGAAATGAATCTCATTGTCCATTTACTCTGTATTTCTCTGATTACTAGAGAGAGCTGATTTTTATATGTATTATTGGTTATTTTAATTTCTTCTGGTAATTCATACCTTTTGTTCACTTTTCTATTGGGCTGTTTATATTCCTTATTATCATCAGTTTGTAGGACTCCTTTATAGATGCCAGGTAACAGTCTTTCTGATAAACCTGTTCGATGCAGATATCTACTCCCTGTCTTCCCATCTGTCACTTGTAATTTAACCTTGTTTAAGATGTTTTTCATGTAGGAGTTTTGTGGGGTTTTTAAAAAATATTTTTGTTGATTTCAGAGAGGAAGGGAGAGGCAGAAAGAGATAGAAACATCAATGATGACAGAGAATCATTGATCGGCTGCCTCCTGCGCGCCCCCTACTGGGGATCGAGCCTGCAACCCTAGCACGTGCCCTTGGCTGGGAATCGAACCTGGGATCCTTCAGGCCGACGCTCTATCCACTAAGCCAAACCAGCTAGAGCTCATGTAGAAGTTTTTAATATTTGTTATACTAAATTTTATCAAAATTGTTCACTATGACTTCTGCTCTTTCATAATTTGCCTTAAGAAATTCTGCCTTAAGAGCATAAAGAGCCCTGACCGGTTTGGCTCAGTGGATAGAGTGTCAGCCTGCAGACTGAAGGGTCCCAGGTTTGATTCCGGTCAAGGGCATGTACCTTGGTTGCGGGCACATCCCCAGTAGGAGGTGTGCAGGAGGCAGCTGATGGATGGTTCTCATCGATGTTTCTAACTCTCTATCCCTCTCCCTCCTCTCTGTAAAATTCAATATAATGTATTTTTTAAAAAGAGCATAAAGATATTCTATATTTTTTCAGATAATTTTGAATTTGTTTTATAAGTTTAGGTCTTTAATTCACATGAAGTGTATTTTTGCCTGTTCCTTTTCTATCTTCTGAATTTCTGGGCTCACTATTTGACTTTTCACATTTCTTTCTGTAGTGGTTATCTTTCGCATTCTAACCATTTTACTTCATCCCTGTGAGTCTTTTTCTTAAAAATATCAGAATGGGAATATAGATATGGCCAAGGCTTAGAAAAGTAGCTTTTTGGAGGCCTGTAAGAAGAAACAGATGGCAAAGATGAGGTAAAGGGAATAATTGGAAGGAATCTCTGCAAAAGATGATATGCAAGGGTTATTCACCCATCACACCCAGAACCTGAGGGTCCTAGAAGAAGAATTATCCTTGTGGGGAGAAAAGGTGTTTCAGACAGCTGGCCCTGAAAGGGAAGAGGTGTAGACTTCTGACAGGATTTTTTTAAAATCCTCACCTGAAGGTATGTTTTTCATTGGAGAGAGAGAGAGAGAGAGAGAGAGAGAGAGAGAGAGAGAAACATAAATCGGTTGCCTTCAGTTCCCACCCCGACTGGAGATCAAACTCGCAACCTGGGTATGTGCCCTGACTGGGAGTTGAACCCTTCAGTGCTCTGGACAATGCTAACCAGCTGAGCACCAGCCAGGGTACACATCTACTTTTTAACTGCACCTCTCTGCCCTATCTGCAAGCCCTGTGAGCTTTTTCTGGATTGCACTAGAAGATTGTGCAATAGAGTCATACAGAAGTTGGTGAGACGCAGGTCTTCTGCTTCACATTGGAAGGGTTCAGTGCCCTCCCCATCTTCTTCCACACAGGCACGCATCTCCTAAACTCTAAGGGACCTTGAGACTTGTTATCAGGGCAGCAGTGGGCAGCAGCAGCTGGTCCCAAGCTAATCCGCTGAACCTGTCCCCAAGGCCCCCTTTTCTCTGACTTCTCAGTGAGCCAACGCTGCCCCTCCTAGGCGCTCTCCTGTTGCTTCTTCTACCCTAAGCCCTTCTTTGTTTCACTGTCCCCAGCTTTAATAAACATACCCTCAAAAAAAAAAAAAAATGAAAGGGTTCTGCTGAGGCCAGCTGAAGCCAGTTTGTGAGAGAAGACCTGTAAGGGAAGAGGAGGTTATCACTTTCAGAGGAGCAGTATTCCAAATGACAAGAAATAGCCTTTGATTTCTACTGTAATCATTGAAGTCATAATCATCATCAAAAGCCTTTATCAGTGCCTGCCTGCAACAGGCAATCAAAAGGACGATACAACTAAATTTAGAATGCATTATTCATGAACAAGTCTAATAATTTACACTACGAAAATTAATATACATAGATGAAAAAAGGACATATCTATATGATAATAAAAAAGGCAGACCAATCTAGCCACTGTGGACAGTAAAGAATTAACATCAAACAGGTCAGAAGTCAGTGCAATTCCACGATAAGGGCATCACTGGGTGCAGAGCAGTGCCTACCAGGGGTTGGTTATAGGGGTTCCAAGTTCAGGGAAACCGATTAGGGAGGGCGGGTCTCTTGCTTTCTGACTCCCTCCACTTTTTTTCCACCCTGCGTACACACGCCCCACCCCAAACCTTTTCTGTTCCAGGCAACATAACCCTTGGTAATGCTTGAGTTCAGAGGAACTTTTACTTTATGTGAGTCTTCGGCTCTGCCTACGGGGACCTTTACCCAGCATCAGCGGGAACCACCCTCAGGAGCCCTTTTGTGCTGCCCGGCACGTCCACAGCAATTAGACCAAAAGGACAGAGGTAAGGAAACTCCTGGAGAGAGATTTTCCCCACCCAGCTGTGGCAGGGTCACCTAGGGTCTCTTCCATCAGTCTTGATATTCACCATGGTGCATGGCTCATTATCTAGCCATCACCACTTACTGAACTTCTAGGCACATTTGCACAGTCAGCAAGATTCATAAATGTTTTACCTAACTGAGTCAATATTAGAAAGACTTCAAGGATTTTGCAGTTTGCCCTGGCCGGGTAGCACAGTTAGTTAGAGCATTGTCCCCATATGCCAATCCCTGTCATACAAGAATCAACCAATGAATGCATAAATAAGTGGAACAACAAATCAATGTTTTTCTCTCTCAATAAAAATTTTAAAAATGATTTTGCATTTTAATATCACTATCATAAAATTACTAGCATATATTTAATGTAGGACAAAGGAATAATATGTTCACATACACATACAAATTGATCTTGTCTCAGGGTCTTTTTTTAAAATTTGTTGATTTAGAGAGAGGAAGGAGGAAAGAGAGAAACATTGATTTGTTGTTCCACTTATTTATGCATTTATTGGTTGATTCTTGCATGTGCCCTGCCCCAGGGATCGAACTTGCAACCTTGACATATCAGGAAGACACTCTAACCAACTGAGCTACCTGGCCAGGGCTTAAATTTATTTTGTAATAGAATTTATCACCCCCTGACATATACTTATTGACTTGTATATTATTTGTCTCCCCCACAGAACCAGTTCTCTAAGAGCAGGAACTTTGTATGTCTTTGATCATTGCTGTCTTCCAGAGCCTAGAACAGAACCTGGAACACAGTAGATGCTCAATGTTGTATTTATTAAATGAATGAAATTAAATGGAACAAACATATGTGTTCATGTGTTCTTATTCTTAATGTATGATGAAGTTAAACAGAAGGCTCAAAGATGTCTTTTTTAAAATAATTTTTTTATTTTTCAATTACACTTGACATACAATATTATATCAGTTTCAGGTGCACACCCCAGTAATTAGACATAACTTAAGTAATGATCTCAAAAAATCTCATACCCATCTGACACCATACCTAATTTTTAGAATATTATTGACTATACTAGAGGCCCATTGCACAAAGAGATTCGTGCAATAGGCCTTTCTTCCCCTGGCTGCCAGCACTGGTTTTCCTCTGGCACCCAGGACCCAGGCCTTCGCTCTGGCTGCGGCGGAGAAGCCAAGCCTCTTCAGTCTTCAGTTGTTTTCAGTCTTTGCTCCATGCCTGCATATGCAAATTACCCGCCATCTTTGTTGGGTTCATTTGCATACTCATCCTGATTGGTTGGTGGGCGTAGTGGAGTGACACCAATTTGCATGTTTCTCTTTTATTAGTATAGATTCCCTACGCTGTACTTTACACCCCCATGACTATACAAACTACTAATTGTGCTTCTAAATGCCTTTGCCTTTTTCACCCATTTCCCCAACACTCCTCCCATCTGGCAACTGTCAAATTGTTCTCTGTATCTATGAGTCTATTTCTGCTTATTCATTTATTTTGATTTTTAGATTCAATTGTTAATAGATATGTATTGCCATTTTATTGTTCATATTTTTTAATCTCTTTCTTAAAGAAGACCCTTTAACATTTCATGTAATACTGGTTTGGTGGTGATGAAATCCTTTAGCTTTTTCTTGTCTGGGAAGCTCTTTATCTGACCTTCAATTCTAAATTATAGCTTTGCTGGGTAGAGTAATTTTGGTTGTAGGTTCTTGCTTTTCATCACTTTGAATATTTCTTGCCACTCCCTTCTGGCCTGCATAATTTCTGTTAAGAAATCAGCTGAGTGCCCTAGCCGGCTTGGCTCATTGGATAGAGCATCAGCCTGCAGACTGAAGGGTCCCAGGTTTGATTCCAGCCAAGGGCACATGCCTGGGTTGCAGGCTTGATCCCCAGTGGGGGGCTTGCAGGAGGCAGCCGATCAATGATTCTCTCTCATCATTGATGTTTCTCTCTCTCTCTCTCTCTCTCTCTCTACTTCTCCCTTCCTCTCTGAAATCAATAAATAAATATATTAAAAAAAAAAAAAAAGAAATCAGCTGACAGTCGTGTGGGTGCTCCCTTGTCAGTAACTAACTGCTTTTCTCTTGCTGCTTTTAAGATGCTCTCTTTGCCTTTAACCTTTGGCATTTTAATTATGATGTGTCTTGGTGTGGGCCAATTTAGATTTCTCTTGTTTGGGACTCTCTGTGCTTCCTGGACTTGTATGCCTATTTCTTTCATCAGATATGGAAAGTTTTCTGTCATTTTTTCAAATAGGTTTTCAATTTCGTTCACCTTCTTTTCTCCTTCCAGGACCCCCATGATGTGAATGTTGGTACACTTGAAGTTGTCCCAGAGGCTTCTTACACTATCTTTATATTTTTTTATTCTTTTTTGTTTTTACTGTTCTGATTGGGTGTTTTTTTGCTTTCTCATATTCCAAATCGCTGATTTGATTCTCAGCATCCTCTACTCTGTTGTTGATTTCCTATAAATTATTCTTCATTTTAGTTAGTGTATCCTTCATTTCTGACTGGTACTTTTTTATGGTTCCTAAGTCCTTTTTCATGCTATTTAAGTTCTCACTAAGTTCCTTGAAGTTCTCAGTAAGTTCTTTGAGCATCCCTATAACCATTGTTTTGAACTCTGTATCTGATAGTTTACTTGATTCCATTTCATTTAGTTCTTTTTCTGGAGATTTCTCCTGTTCTTTCATTTGCAACATGTTTTTTTGCCTCCACATTGTGGCAACTTCTTTGTGTTTGTTCCTATGTATTAGGTAGAACTGCTATGTCTCCTGGACTTGGTAGAGTGGCCTTGTGTAGTAGGTGTCCTGTAGGGCCTAGTGGTGCAACCTCCCAGTCACCTGAGGTGGGTGTTTCAGGTGTGCCCCTGTGTGGGCTGTGTGCACTGTCCTGTTGTAGTTGAACCTTAATTGTTGTTGGCATCACTGAGAAGGATTGATTCCCAAGAGAACTGGCTGTGAGGACCAGCTTCAACTATAGCAAAAGAGCTGCTGTGCAGGAGTTGACCCTAGGGAGCAGGATTTCCATGGGGCTTTGGTGCTCATGGAGTCCACCCCTTGAGTCTGTCGCTCATGGAGGTGATGGGGTTGTAATTGAGCATGGTCTGAAGCTGTCCACCAGTGCACTGGTACAGGGGCCTCCCGGGAGGTGCAAAGTCAACCACTGCCTGTGCCCTGCCTGGGGCCACCCAGCACTAGCACTGAGCGATCTATAGATGGCTGCTATGTGTGTTGAGCTTGGAGGTGCCCAGGAGATGCCAGGCTGTGAACCAAGATAGGCTGCCGCTAGTGCTGGGCCTGTGGCCATTTAGTGACAGGAATAGAGCACATCGAGGCCAGCTGCTGCTTGTTTGAGAGATTTTAGGAAAGTCCAAAGCATGAGACAAGAGACATGAGTTGTATAGAAAAGCCACTGGAAATGACTTGGGTGAGCCTGCAAGTTGGGTGCGGACAGGGTCTCAGGGAATCATCAGGGTGGGGCAAACAGTGTGAGCAGATTGATAGAGACTCAGATATGGTGCCCACCTGCCAGCCCTGTTGGGGGGGAAGGTTCAGCAAAGGAACAATGGCCTCTGCCAGCACTTCTGTCTGGAAGAAAGCTGCTCGCCTCCCCCACACACACACCCCCGGACTGTTGCCCTGGTGCCAGACAATTTAGTTCCTTCCTGTATACCCCTGGTTCCTTTCAAGTTGCTGCTCAATGCTGGAGCTCAGAGGGAGTGAGTCCAAGTAAGTCTGTGCACGGGTCCTTTAAGAAGAAATGTCTGGCTCTCCTGCTACCCTCCGTCTTTCTCAGCCTGATTCCCCACTGGTTTTTACAGCCTGAATTTATCGGGACTTTTCCTGGCACTGGAACCCTGGGCTGAGAGGTCTGGTGTGGGGCAGGGACGACTTGCTTCTCAGGGGGGACCTCTACAGCCAAGATATTTCTCCCAATTAAAAAAAACCAAATGGTTCTGTGCCTCTGCCCCTCCTCTGAAGATTAGTTGTTGTTTTTTAAAATATATTTTTATTGATTTCAGAGAGGAAGGGAGAGGGAGAGAGATATAGAAACATCAATGATAAGAGAGAATCATTGATTGGCTGCCTCCTGCACACTCCACACTGGGGATTTAGCTCACAACCAGGGCATGTGCCCTGACTGGGAATCGAATCATGACCTCCTGGTTCACAGGTCAATGCTTAACCACTAAGCCATGCCAGCTGGGCAATTAGTTGTATTTTTGATGTATTTGTGGGAGGATTCTAGTACCACATTTACCTACATTGCCATCTTACCTGGAGGCCCAACATGTATTTCTAAACTAATTCTGTTCAGCTTTAGAAACTTGGTTATTTGCATCTCTGACTCCACCCCTCAAGAAGACTCCCCACCAACCTCTTTCTCAGTCCATTAATGGTCACCAGAATGTTTGCACAAGCACTATTTTATAGGCTCTTTGGGTGGTCCATTGACCATGGAAAACATCCTGTGACTACCCTGGGATCAACCACCAATAGACAAGAAGCATGGGACAACTGACCTCATCCTCATTCCCAAGCCCCACACCACTCCAAGGCCCCTGTACAAGCCACCCACAAGAACCCCTTGGAGAGCTTGACTTCTCTTTTCTGGTAACTCCACCTAGGACAAGTTCTTTTCAATGAACTCTATCTGCTTGATTTGTACTGAGTTCAGTGCTCATTTTTAGGACATTGATACTCCAGAACCTGGCATTTAAGGTCTGGTAACATTACTATGTGAGAATCCGGGGCCCCGAAGGCAAGAGTGGAGTGTGTATGTTGGGAGAAACGGCTGAGTAAAGAAAACAGCGGGGCAATGGTAGAGACTCACTGTAAAATCCATTCCAATGTTTGGAATTCCAAAACTAAAATAGGGCTTTTTCCTCCAACACTTTAGTTGGATGATTTCATCTAACTTCTCTCTGGTGAAGGGGGACAAATTGGTGGCCAGCCCAGTTTTGCCTTAGGAAACTTGGCCAACAAGGACAAAAAGAAGGATAGATCAAGTTGTTATGATAGGACTTTTAGTAAATACTTGAGGGCACTCCTGACTAAAGAGATCTTAATCTGGGATCCTGGCAGATCACTACCTAGTTTCTTCTACTGACTGTTCTGTGTGTAGGAACCAGAGCCACTTGCTGGAAGTCTACCTTGATTAATATGAATTAATTACTGCTTTTCTTTTCCATTCTAAGGTATTTATTTCTATCACATTCATTTGCATATATTTTTATGGTACTAAGCAGATTTTCTTTTTTTTTCTCCTTCACCCTCTTCCCTGTTAAGCCAACCCCCAAATACTTAAGTAAAGTTAAGGGGTTACATACTTTAAAAATCTGATTAAGGGGTGGGAAAAAGAATAACCACCAGCCATTTCTCTAATGGACAGCTCCACCACAGACCTCAAAGTGAGAACTGCTCATGCTCTAGTTTCTAGAAACTGTAAACCTGTGGTGTTTTCATTATCCTAACACTGGGTTTCATTTTTTTTCTGTTACCCTGAGTAATTTGACTTTGAGATTCTAGGCAAACCTATGGAGAAAAGAACTCAAAACATATTTTGCTCCCCACCCCCGACA
Organism: Myotis yumanensis; assembly: GCF_028538775.1. NCBI lineage: Eukaryota > Metazoa > Chordata > Mammalia > Chiroptera > Vespertilionidae > Myotis > Myotis yumanensis. The sequence continues at coordinate 164,004,973 of NW_027223754.1, forward strand.
AAAATCCTCCCCACCTCCCGCCAGTTACACACACAACTTACTCACAAAACTAAAATGCTTCATTACCCCAAGCTAAAAATAAAAATGTCTTACAAAACTCACCTTAATTTTGTCTCAAATTAATTTGTCTCCCTCAAATTGGTTAAAAAGATAAAAACCATAAAACTTGCCATCTACTGTTCCTCTGGGCATTGGAAATCCGTCCTCAAAAGCTTCAGACAAGATGCATGAGAAAATAAGCCTGGCCCTGGCCAAGTAGCTCATTTGGTTGGAGCATCGTCTGGACGTGCCAGTGATGGGGGTTCAGTGGGTCAGGGTACATGCAAGGATCAATGAATGAGTGCATGGATGGATGGCGCAACAAATTGATATCTCTCTCTGTGTATGTCTCTCCCTTCCTCTCTCTCTCAAATCAAATCAATACATTTTTTAAAGGAAAATAAGCCTGGCATTGGCTGGTTTGGCTCAGTGGATAGAGTGTCGGCCTTCGGACTGAAGGGTCCCGGGTTCAATTCCAGCAAGGGCACATGCCCGGGTTTCAGCCTTGATCCCCAGTAGGGGGTGTGCAGGAGGCAGCTGATCAATGATTCTCTCTCATCATTGATGTCTCTTATCTCTCTCTCTCCCTCTCCCTTCCGCTCTGAAATCAATTGAGCCCACAATCTGGGCATGTGCCCCCAACTGGAATAGAACCCATGACTCTTCAGTCCGCAGGTTGACGCTCTATTCACTGAGCCAAACTGGCCAGGGCAATAAAAATACATTTTCAAAAAAGAAAAAGAAAATAAGCCTGAAAAAGAGAAACCTACACCACCTGGAAATCAGCCTACATTCCATAATAAAAGCCTCTGCTTAAGTACACAACTCCCCCATTACCATTAGTAAAGTAAAATATTACCATACTCAAGTTACCAAAAACTAGGACATAGCCAACCTCCTGGACTTCTACCACACCACTGGCTGCCTGCGTGTGGCCTTGCACACTGGGACACTGCTCTAGCCTCCTCTATCCTCCACACCTAAGCAGATTTCCTTTAAAACAGCGGTTCTCAACCTGTGGGCCGCGACCCCTTTGGGCAGGGGTCCTCAAACTACGGCCCGCGGGCCACATGCAAATACAAATATTGTATTTGTTCCCGTTTTGTTTTTTTACTTCAAGATAAGATGTGTGCAGTGTGCATAGGAATTTGGTCATAGTTTTTTTTTAAACTATAGTCCGGCCCTCCAATGGTCTGAGGGACAGTGAACTGGCCCCCTGTTTAAAAAGTTTGAGGACCCTTGCTTTGGGGTCTAACGACCTTTTCACAGGGGTCGCCTAAGACCATCGGAAAACACATATATAATTACATATTGTTTTTGTGATTAATCACTATGCTTTAATTTTTTAAAAATATATTTTATTGATTTTTTTTACAGAGAGGAAGGGAGAGGGATAGAGAGTTAGAAACATCAATGAGCGAGAAGCATCGATCAGCTGCCTCCTGCACGCCCCCTACTGGGGATGTGCCCGCAGCCAAGGTACATACCCTTGACTGGAATCGAACCTGGGACCCTTGAGTCCGCAGGCTCTATCCACTGAGCCCAACTGGTTAGGGCTCACTATGCTTTAATTATGTTCAATTTGTAACAATGAAAATACATCCTGCATATCAGATATTTACATTACGATTCATAACAGTAGCAAAATTACAGTTATGAAGTAGCAACGAAAATAATTTTATGGTTTGGGGTCACCACAACATGAAGAGCTGTATTAAAGGGTCGCGGCATTAGGAAGGTTGAGAACCACTGCTTTAAAACTACCAGAAAGCTTTCTGAAGGCAGCAACTCCTTCCTTCCAGTATTCCATCCCATTCTCCTTACCCCACCCCAAAGCGTCTCCTTTCCAGCTTTGCCTCTCCAGCTGATCTACTAAACTATTTATTTGCCTGAGGCAAATTTTCCTCATCCTTGAAATTCCTCCCAGATTGAGAAATTCTGGACTTCCTCTGTTTTGTTTTGTTTTTTCAGTCTCAAGGTACTTCCTTTTTTTCCTTCCTTCTTCCCTTCCTCCCTCCCTTCTTCCCCTCTTTCTCAGAAGCCTTCATTATCCTCCCTCCCTCCCTCCCTCTCCCTCTCCCTCGCTCCCTCCCTCCCTCCTTCCCTCCCTCCCTCCCTCCTTCCCTCCCTCCCTCCCTTCCTTTCTCTCTCTCTCTCTCTCTTTCTTTCTCCTTCACTTTCTCCCTTTTTCCCTTCATTTTCTTTCTTTCATCAGTCACAGAGCCCTGGATTTGTGCGGCTTTGTTGTCTGCCTGTGAATCACTGATTGGACTAATGCCAGCAGGTCCTTAAAATCCCGAGGGATAGGCGGGTGGCATTTTCACCCACACCCAGAGACGCCTCCTAATGGCATCAGTGCTCACGTACTATGTGGAACATACTTGTGGACTGTCAAGCTCGGGGTTAATTGGTTTCAGTTTACGTCTCGGGGGAGCAGAGTCCCAATGCACATGCAGCCCTGGTACAAGTGCCCGAACCAACTTTACTCCCGGAGGAGTGGCGTCCTGGAGGAAAGCAATGCCTCTGACTTCACCCCTTTCATACACCGCCTCTATCTCCTGTCAGAGAGAACAGATGAAATCTTAGATTACAAGTTTTCAAACTCAATTAATTGTTCATTAATATCTAGGAGTGGCAGATATATGATGCTTCCCTTTTCATGGCAGGTCAAAGATGAAATTAGATTATGCTTTGAAAGAGGTGGATTGCCTCTTGAAATTCCTTGCTGTGCCTTTATCAGTGTTGCGTTACCCAGAGCAGCCTCCGTGCCCTTATTTAAGCAAGGGAGGCACACTTGTCTGCTTCTATAGACGAGCTAGCACGGGAGGAAGTCAAACCCGTTCTGCACAATGAAGAAGCAGCGTAAGACGGAGGCAGCACCACAATGTGAGCTAAGTAAGTAACTAGTAAGTATGCAACAGCCGGGGAGGTGGCCCAGCTGAGCCCACCTAGAAGGGCACAAGAGTGGCTACAGCCATTTTATTTTCTAGTTGCAGCAGAGGTTCCCAAAGGAAAGGTTCTGGTCTGGAGAGACTTTCTGGAACTCCCCAGGTGTGCTACAGAGAGATTCTCAGGACTAATTTGTGCTGTTTCTTTTCTCTCCAGGAGAAAGTCTGTGTGCAAACCAGCCTATACCAGATAACTGACGATGCTCAGCCCAGTTTTTGGTCCCCGCGTTTTCTACTTTGTACTTTATTTGGATTTTTCTCTTGTCAATTCACTCTCCTTTTTCTCCTCTGTTGGACTCTTTTACAACTAGTAACATTTTCTCCTAGCAGTTTTTACACGAAGAAAGAAATTGGAGGGGTTTTTGCTTTACCTCTCTAGGCCTATGAGTTGGTTAGATAAGCGTGGTTATCTTGGATATAAGGGGGAGGGTGTCTAAGAATGTTTCTATAGCTCTGAACAAGAAGAAAAGTAGGGTGGTTTGTCAAACCATTTGCTTTCTCCCCTCTGTCGCAACACTGGTCTGACTGCCATCTTCAGAGAAAGACTCTAGAAGAGCAGTGGTTTCAACCTTGGCTGCACATTAGAATCACCTGGGAATCTTTTTAAAATCCTGATTTCTGGGCCTCATCCTCCGGAAATTCTGTTTCTTTGTTATGGGGTGGGACCACAACATTAGTAACAAAGAAGCAGAATTTCCGGAGGATGAGGCCCAGAAATCGGGATTTTAAAAAGATTCCCAGGTGATTCTAATGTGCAGCCAAGGTTGAGAACCACTGCTCTAGAGTGTGAGGTTGAGGCTGGGGATGGAGTGGGATTACTCTGGGGGAGGTGCAGGTAAATCTTGGGGGAAGAAGCGGGTAGAATGGAGGGAAAGGATTCATTACAAAGGCTTGGGAGTAAGGCACCGATGCGGTCGAACTGGTTGCACTGGCTGATGTTTCGCAGTTCCTCTCAGGTGTGGGGTGCTCTCGATAGGGCACAGATACTATGATGAGGCTCTGGGGGCGAGAGGACACGGTCTTTGCAGGTGGCTATGCTGTATCGGGTGGAGCTGCACTTCACAGGGCGGAGCTGCACTTTATAGGGCGAGCCACGTCTCCAGAAGAAACAAGCTGATTGTCAGTAGCTAACGTGAGGCCACAGCGAACTATTGCACGAAACTTAATCTGTCTGCTGGGCGGGGGCCTCCAAACCACACTCCGGGGGCTGGACCGCTCCGAAGGGTGCAGCTCCGCCCACACCGCTTGGGCCCCGCCCCCAGCTGACCTCGGGGTGGGCGGGGCCTCGGGACCCGCAGTCCGGTTGCCACGCACGCGGGCCGCTACCGGGAAGACGGAGAATCCAGCCAATAGGAATGTGCGGCTGCCGTCCTGTCGGCCAATGGCGGGGCGTGTAGGAGTTGGGCCGCTTGGCGCTGGCTCCAGGGCTATGGAGCCCCAGGCGCGGGGACAGCTTGTCAGGTGGCCGCGGAGCTGGTAAGGCGGAGGGCCGGCGAGGTCAGGGGTCAAGCGGGAGCTCCGTTTGCTCCTGACGGGCCGGGAGGGCCGGGCGGCTCTGGGGCCCGCCGAGGAGAAGGCGCGGGGGCCCACGCGGGGCACACGGGACGCCGTGCGGGGCTGCGAGGGCGGTGCGCGCGGGGCAGGCCTGGAGCGCGGGGTGTAGACGGAGTCGCATTCTTCCGAGGGAGGAGAGGGCGCCGGGAGCGGGGTGCGGGGGTGGGCGGGGAGCGAATACCAGAGTTCTTTGCCGGGGCCTCGCCCCTTGTCTCCCACGGCCTCGGAGAAATGGGCGAACCCCTGGCGGGACCTGCCCCCGCGCGGGCACCCGCGATCGAGGGTGCGGCGACCCGCTTCACGCTGCGGAACGGGCCGCCGGGCACCTGGTGGCGGCCTTCCCCGCGGAGCCCGGGGCCCCGTCCGCTCCCTGGGCCCCGCACCAGCGGAGCGCCTTCCCGGGAAGGGCCCGGCGCGGCCGCGGCACTGGTGTCCGCAGTGGGTTGGTTCGGGCCCGTTTGGGCCTGTATTGCAGACGGTGTGCAAGTGGGGCGCGCGCCCCGCAGCTGTTCAGCTTCGCAGGCACCGAATTCCTCTCCACTTGTGGTTTCCCCAGGTTCCCTGCCCCCCATTTCGGACTGTTTCCAAGGGCGTCCCTCGGGGAAGGTTGAGGAGCCGAGCGTTCTGTGTGCCGAGAAGACACGCTCGTGCTGCCCACCGCTCTCCCAGGAGTGTCGGGACATTAAAGCAGGGTGACACCCCTTTCGGGGGGAAGTAGAAGCAGCATGCTGTGAAAGGAGGGGCAGGGGACACAGGCCGCCATCAGTTTGCTGGCCATTGTTTCAGAGAGATGGGCCGAGACCAGGGTGAACCGTGTTTCCCTCGACTCCCGTGGAATCCGAAGCGCTACCAGCCGGCACCACCTTGGGCCCAAGTTGCGCAGCCTCGTTGTTCTTGTGTTTCCGCATATTTGTACTTAGGACGGGGACCGGTGATGTCAGTGCTATGGAGGTGTTGGCGAGTGTTAAATGCGTTCATGCACACCAAGTGCGTACAACTGTTTCCGGCGTGTGGGAGTGTTGGGGTTGTTTTTTTTGTAGGAGAACATTTATTGGGTAAATGACAGAGGTAGAAAAAGCTATTCCTAGAAGAAACGGGGTTAGGAAACAAGTTATAAAGGAAGGGCCCTTAGAGCTTGGGAGTAAAGAAGGTAATGGCAACACATCTGGGGATAGGGAGGGAGAGCCTGGTTTTTTGTTTGTTTTTTTTGGTTTGTTTACTATTCCCTACACGTGCCTTCTTTCCCCTTAAAAATTGCAAACGTAACAAATCTGACCTTATTACTTAACCTTTGTTCAGAATCCTGGTAGCCTATTGCCATGAACCCTTGCCGTTAATGTTGATCTGAGTATAGAGTATAAATTACCGGTAACTAGAGGCTTTCTGCCAGGTATTTATCTTATCATTAAATAAGGTTAGGAACTATCACTAGACTAGGTCTGTCTGTGATAGCTGTGTTGGGTAAATGAAACCTGAGAAGTTATTTGTCTGTTTAGTTTTTCGTTGGATAACATTGCATTTACAGCCTTGGGGCCTAGGCACAGTTTATTTTGGATCCAGTACCGAAAAGGCCACGATGGCAGCATACTTGATTCCTCATGTTCCTGGTGTGGCCAAGTGGGACTTGGGGAGGGGAATTTCTGGGCAGCCTGGCAGCACTTCTTGTTAATGAACAGGGAAGCTTGGTATGACTCTAATGTTATTCTGCTGTTAGGAAACCAGCAGTGCTCCTTGGGTTACTCTGTAGAGCTACTAAGCAGCTTTGGTTCAGTTTTAACTCAGTGAAGTGAAAGTGAGAGGTGAGAGAATAGTGTCCACAAAGTAGTAGGTTTTCTGTTTGACTTTTGGTGCTAAGAGTTTGTGTGGGTGCTGTGGAGTCAAAGACATCCTTATTCCCCGTCTCCTCACCACGTTCCTAAATACAAACGTGAGATGACAGAGTTACGCCTCTTCTATGAGCTTCGAAGCCCCTCTCACATTCTCTCTGGAAGGCTCCAAGGGAAGATTGTCCTGTCTTCCAGTTCTCCTCTTCTAGGAAGCTGCTGTTTATGCATGTAGCCTTCCTGGAAAGTAATCCAAAATGAGAAACTTTGAATTTACAAAAAAGAACATCACTTACTCTAGCAGTATGCTGGCCTGATTTGGCTAAAATGCAGGTGTTATATAAGTTCAGTTATTTAGCTTTGCAATAAGACAGTTTAGTATTCCTGTAGGGTTGGATGTTGGATGTTGGAGGGGTGAGAGTGGAGGACAGTGTCTTTGTAAAATCCCTTTCTTTGTACTGGAACAAGGAGGAAAAGAGTAACATCTTTAAAGAGTTGAGTGTTTGAGGTAGAAAGGGGAGCCTTTTGTCCCAATATTGTCATCTTTATTATCTGAGTCTCTGTGGTTTGAATAAAATATTTTGGAAAAGAAGGCTGGTAGCATTTGAATGTGTAGAATATAAGGAGTTAGACGACCTAGACCCTTGTCTCACTCATTGTATGCTGTTTATTCTTTTAATAACTTAACACGTATATTTAGAACAATTAACAGTTATTGACCCCTGGAGACACAAAAAAGAGCCCTTACAGGTACCATCAGGAATATCATTGATAAAATAAAACAACATATGTGTATTATAGGCTATATTTTATTTATTTATTAAAAAGATTTTTAAATGGATTTTTAGAGAAAGAGGAAGGGAGATGGAGAGAGATATATAACAGGTTGCCTCCTGCATGTCCCCTTCCAGTGATGAGCCTGAAACCGTGCATGTGGCTAACCGGAAATCAAACCAGCAACCTTTGGGTGCACAGGCCGATGCCCAACGACAGCCACACCGGCCAGGGCATATAAGCTATATTTTAATAAAATTAGAATCCTATATAATAAAAGGCCAATATGCAAATCGACCGAAGGGTGGAACGACTGGTCGCTATGACGTGCACGGACCACCAGGGGCAGATGCTCAATGCAGGAGCTGCCCCCAGATTGTCAGTGCACTCCCACAGGGGGAGTGCCACTCAGCCAGAAGCTGGGCTCGTGGCTGGCGAGCCCAGTGGTGTTGGCAAGAGTCTCTCCTGCATCTGCGGCGGCACTAAGGATGTCTGACTGCTGGTTTAGGCCCGCTCCCCACTCCCCTAGTTTCTAGCCGTCAGTTATCCCCTGAAGGCTCTGAGCTGAGGGAACCCCCCTACCCCCGAGTGCACGAATTTCATGTACCGGGCCTCTAGTAGAATATAAAAGAGTTGGCCAAGAATGATAAAAATATATTGTCTAATTCCTCTTCCACTTTTAATTTAAGGTCAGAGTAACATATTTTTTAGTGTAAGAACCAGTTTCCAGTGAAGACAAATTGGGAAGTTAGGGTTTTCAGTCTTTGTGCCTATTGCTAGTAGGTCATTTTGTATGGGTTTTCTTTGTTTCAGTCCCACTTATTGCTGATAAACAAGTGTATGTTAAAACTCCAAGGTAATGCCCGGCTGGCATGGCCCAGTGGTTGAGCATCTACCTATGAATCAGGAAGTCACAGTTTGATTCCCAGTCAGGGCACATGCCAGGGTTGCAGGCTTGATCCCCAGTGGGGGCTGTGCAGAAGGCAGCTGATCAATGATTCTTTCTCATCATTGATGTTTCTTTCTCTCTCACCCTCTCCCTTCCTCTCTGAAATCAATAAAAATATATTTAAAACAAAAACAAAAACTCCAAGGTAATGAACGAAGCCTACAAGTTAAAATTTTAACAGGTTCCAAAGAGCAAAAAGAGGAATGTATCAGGTTGGAGAACCTTGTAGTATGTGTTGTCTGTCTTTACACATAAGTTTTTCTTTGCTTTAAGAAAACAAACATTGAGGAAAATATGTACCTAAAATTGTTAAGTTCAGTCTACATCAGGGGACCAATACTGTCACTAGAATAAATGAGTTGAATGTAATCTAATGATAATCATTTTTCATATTTGCCAGAGAAAAAAATACTGAAGCAAGTATGAGGGCAAGACATTTTTTTCCTGAGGCTAGAAGTAGGTATAGACTGATTTATAGACTTTCTTATTTCAGTATAAAAGGGGTCTTTTAAATTGTTCTCAGAACTTGGAGTTGTGTTCCAGATTAGATGTGTCAGGCCAGGAGGCCTGGTTGGTCCCCCAAAGGGAAATGCACTGCTGTAAATTTCTGGTTGGGAGGAAATCAGAGGAAGCTCACACTGTGTGAGTTGGGAGGAACAAAGACCAAGCTGTAGTCTCTAGAAGTAAGATTTTAGTGAGCAGTTAACATTAAAGAAGTAAAAGAAGTAAAGAAGTAAAGGCGGTAAAGAAGCTGATTAATTCTCAGAGCACTGAGCAGATAAAGTTAAGAGTTCTATTTAGCGGGTATAGGCCCTTCTCATTCTGAAGTTTCTGGTTGATGAGTGATAGTTTTGTCTAAAACATCCTTCTTGAGAGCTTGGCCAAATTTCTTCCAACTGTTATCGTCTTTCACACCCAAGCAGCTGGTTTCATTATCAGCTGTACTCTTTCTCCCCGGATCTTACTCCCTCTTTCCTTTTGCTAATTAATTTTCTCTTTCTTTATTATTAGATATTCTCAATGTTAGGTTTTTCTTTCAACTATAAAACAGATTCTCAAAAGTCTAGCTTAGGTGAGAAACTGAGTTGAAATTGTGGTTCTCTGATAGACTAAGCAAGATTAACACTATGGCACACAAAATCAGTAAAATGAAGAGCAGTCTAAGCTGGTATTTCTGTTTTTAAAATAGATTTTTATTGATTTTTAGAGAGAGGAAGGAAGAGAGATAAAGAGATAGAAACCGATACGAGAGAATCATTGATCTGCGACCTCCTGCATGCCCCTCACTGGTTATCAAGCCTGCAACCTGGGCAAGCGCCCTGACCTGGGCATGTGCCCTGATCGGGAATCAAACCGTGACCTCCTGGCTCACTGGCCGACTCTCAACCACTGAGCCACACTGGCTGGGCTAAGCTGGTATTTCAGTGGCCATTGTGCCAGGGAGAGCGAGACTTACACAACACAGATGCCCTGATGCGTATTAAGCACATTGTACAATAGCAGCACTGTTTGAACTTTATGAACTGGGCGTGCTTGTGTGGCTTTCGGTTGAAGACATTCTGATACTACCCACTTAGGGAGAGAGGAATCGAGTTTCTAGGCCTTTCTTCACTAACACCAGAGGGGCTTTTCACTATCAGGAAGTAGATGTAATCAGTCTTTAGCCCTTTTCCCCATTTTTACATGAAATTCATTTTCATAAGAGGAAAATAGGATACACTTATTCAAATTAAATAAAAGAATTTCAAACTTTACATTCTCAAGAATAATTTCGAAATTCACATTGCTTTTCTAAGCTCTTTCCCCTCACCCCCAGTGGGGACACATTGAGTTTTGGAACTAATTAGATGCATGTCCTAAATGGAAAAGGCTCAGAAAACGGTGCGTCTTTATTGACCTGGAATGGAAAAACAAAGGCAGTAATAATACTCTTTCATTTTATAAAAGTAGCTAGTAATTTTCCTTATTAAAACACGGAGGGTTCAGAAAACAATGAGCTCTGTTTGAACCACTTGAATATTTCAGAGTTTTGTTGACTCATCCAGGGGTAGGAACTCACCTTCATAAAGAACATCTTGTACAACAGAGGTGTTAGATCAATAGTAATGATTTTGTAGGAATATCCAGTACTTTAGCCTTAAAGTAGACCTTTCGGGAAAAGGGATTTTAGAAGGATCTGAAAATCTTTACATTTTCTTCAGGACACAAAATGAATTTTAAAAAGTCATGACTGCTTATTAATACCTAAAACCTTGGCTATTACTTTTTAAAGCCTTAATCTGTGCCTCTGGCTGTTTCTGCTTTGTCACCAGCATGTTGCTGGCACTGATCATTGAGAAAAGCGTCAAGAGGGAGTCAACTTCAAACATTCCTGTCACATTTATTTAATCAGTTGCTTCCATGCAAACAGTTTACTGTTTGCTTCTATGAAATTTATTTTCCTTCTTCGGTGATTTTCAGCCTTTTTCATCTCATGGCATGCATCAACTAATTACTAAAATTCCGTGGCAAACCAAAAAATATATTTTTTGCCAACCTCACCAAAAATTTGATTAATTCACACTGGACAGCTCTTGTGTTGGCTGTTGTCATTTTTTTTATTTAACAATCTAAGGGAAAAGAAGCCAGTGCCCCCAACTAAATCATCAGGTATTGCTTTTTAAAAAATTCTCACCCAAGGAATGAGGATGTTTTTTCCATTGATTTTTAGAGAGAATGGAAGGGGGCGGGAACATCAATGTGAGAGAGACATATTGAATGGTTGCCTCCCACACAAGCCCCAACCTGGGATGGGCATCGAACCTGAGACCCTCTGGTGCACAGGCAAATGTTCTAAACACTGAGCATGCTGGCCAGGGCTCAGGTATTCCTTTTTTTTTTTTTTTTAAGTATTGCATTTAAAAAAAATTACTGTGGCACACCAATTGAAAATTGCTGTCTTACGTAATGCTGCCTTTGACTTTGTTTATGTAGAGGAGGGGAGAAAAAAAGGGAGGAAGAATTAGAAGACTGTTAAAAAACACTCCTCTAAACCTTCCAGTTTTAGGGTGACCTTTGCAATGTTGAATACAGCTCTAAAATCAGTGAAATAGTTTTGAGTGCCTTTGCCCTATACAGGGGAATAACAAAAAATATTTCAAATTAAAAAAATTTTTTTAACACTAGGGGGAAAAGTTTAAGTTAATGTTATGTATGTATTTTAATATTCATTTCTTGGGGCAATTTTAAAACAGGTTTGGGTTATTCAAAGTTGTCTTCCAGACTTATTGAAAATGCTAAGAAACACAGAATTTAAAAAATATATATTTTTTATTGATTTCAGAGAGGGAGAGAGAGAGACATCAACGATGAGAGAGAATCATTAATCGTCTGCCTCCTGCACGCCCCCCTACTGGGGATTGAGCCGGCAACCCTGGCATGTGCCCTGACCTGGAATTGAACCCAGGACCCTTCAGTCTTCAGGCCTACGCTCTATCCACTGAGCCAAACCGACTAGGGCAACACAGAATTATTGTTAACTAGATATTTGGAATTTATTATAGCTAGTTTGTGTTTTGAGGAGATAACTATTTATTTTGATATAATTTCAAACTTACAGAAAAGTTTCAAAATAGTATCAGGGAATGAATGATTTCAAGATAACATGGTAAGAGTGTAAGAGTAATGATAGTGGTAACCAGCAGGTGCCTTGGGAGAACACGAAGGAGGGGCATTTAATCCAAAATTGGAGTCAGGAAATGCTTTCCTAAGGATTTGGCTTCTGAAACTCCATGATCATAATTTCACAGCATGGCTATTTGGGCGCTGAGACAGAGTGATAGTAAGCTAAACTGAAGGCAATGTATGCCAGCCAAGTGGAGGGCTTCAGATCTCCCCTTATGCATTTGAGAAGCTTTATCAGAGCCAGGCTGGGTAGCTCAATTGGTTAGAGTGTTGTCCCAATACGCCTAGGGCCCTAGGCTGTGGGTCCACTCCCTGGTCAGGGTACAGACAATGTATAAATAAGTGGAACAACAAGTCTATGTTTCTTTCTTCCCTCCCTTCCTTTCTAAAATCTATCAATCATATATATATATATATATATATATATATATATATATATATGTATGTATATATATGTATATAGATTTTATTTTATTTCTTTTTTTAAATAAGCTTTATCAGAGAGAGTCCATAAAGTATTTAAGAAGTGAATCCAGCCCAGCCAGTGTGGCTCAGTGGTTGAGCATTGACCTATGAACCAGGAGGTCACAATTCAATTCCAGTCAGGGCACATGCCTGAGTTGTGGGCTTGATCCCCAGTATGAGGCATGCAGGAGGCAGCCTATCAATGATTCTCTCTCATCATGGATGTTTCTATCTCCCTCCCTCTCCTTTCCTCTCTGAAATCAATAAAAAAAAAAAAATTAAAAAAAAATGAATCCAGAGAGCAGTGGGTGGTTGAGACCAAATACTTGACTGAACCCAGATTCAGTATAGGCAATGCAGACCTGCCTGGGAGATCATGACAAATAAGAATGGGGAAAAAAATAAGGAAAGAAAAAGAAAAACAAGGTTGGGGGAGGAATTGGATCAAAGGAGGAATCTAAGACTCAGAGAAGTTAGTGACGTACTTTAAGTCACCTGGTTCAACAAGTCTGATTCTAAAGCCATGATTTTCCTCTTTCCCCTACTTGGGAGCAAGGAGATAATTATTCCATTCAAGTCTCAGACTGGAGAGGCTGGAGGCTGGATTGGACTATCTGGATTACACTGATGGAATGAAAATATGTTTTGAACTCTTAAAATGTTTCAAGAAAATCATTTGAAATCCGGATACTGGAACCTGTCCCCGCTTTTAATGTTATTCCTTGCTTTCTTGAGATTCTTTAACATATGTGCATTAATTTTTTTCTTTAAAATGTTTATCTTACAGCTACATTATTAGAAAAACTCTTGAAATTATGGTTTTATGGTTATTTGTTATTCATTTATACAAGTTTGAGGTGTTTTATACATGTTTTTTTGCTAAATAAACAATCTTTTACTTCAACCTGTAAAAAAAAAGAAAACGAATCCAATCATTTGCCACAGCATAGATGGAACTAGAGGGTATTAGGCTCAGTGAAATAAGTCAGTCAGAGAAAGACAGATACCATATGATTTCACTTATATGTGGAATCTAAAGAACAAAATAGATGAACAAACAAAATTGAAACATTCATAGATACAGAGAACAGACTGACAGCTATTAGAAGAGAGTCTAATAGTTGGGTGAAGGAGGTGAAGGGATTAAGAAATACAAATGGGTAGTTACAAAATAGTCATGGGGATGTAAAGTACAGGACAGGGAATATAGTCAATAATATTGCGATAACTATGTAATTAGTTAATTACGCTTTATTACGGTAATTATTACGGTAATTTCCACACAAAGGTGGAATATTGGCGCTAGATGAAAGGTAGATGAAAGGTAGACCTATTTTCTACAATGTCTCCAAGTTCTATCTTATTCTAACCACTTGTTTGCATGAACTTGTGGGTACTGGAAACATCAGGGGGAATGCTTTGTAAAGTATATGATTGTTTAACCACTATGCTGCACATCTGAAACCAATACAAAATCTATTGAAAGTAAACTAATTGAAAAAAAGAAGCAAATCCACATTATCTTTATATATTTTTTAAAAATAAATAATACAGAAATGCACATGGTAAAAGTTTTTTTAAAGAACAAAATGGTGTATGGTGTATATTCAGTGAGAGGTCTTCCTTTTACCTAATGTCATTTGGGCTCCCCCACTTCTTCGTCTCAGGGACAGCATTACCAGTTTTGACTTATTGTCCTTTGGAGGCAGCATATGTGTGTACATGTGTGTATTCTTTTTTCCCTGCACAAATGATAGCATGCTGTTCTATAAATTGGTTTGTTGGGTTTATTTGACATATGTTGGAGATTATTCCTGCCAGTATCTGTAGGTCTGCCTTATCTATAATAGCTGCATGGTGTTCCCTTGTATGAACGTTCATAGTTTATTTAATCCGGCCTCTGCCAATATCTCGGTTGTTTTTTGATACTGCAGTCTTTGATACTACAAATAATGCTATGAGAAATATGCACATACTTCCTTATGTGAGTGTTTAGGATGTATTCTTAGAAGTAGAATTGCTGAGTCAAAGGATATGTAGACGGATGACATTTTGGACAGAAAATGTAACTTTATTAGCACTTTAATACTGTAAAACAGTCTTAGAACTTTTGATAACGGATAAGATAAAATACTTAACCACTTTTCTGTTGTTGATTGGTGTTTAATAAGATGAATCTTACTGGCTATGAGAGAAGGTGATACTTTACGGTTGGAGTGATCTAGAATATCAAAGCAGTATTAATCATAATAATCAAAGTATTGCTGAGTTGATTCTGGTTGCTTATATCTCAGCTTCTTCTTTTCCTTAACCCTACCAGACCGCTGTACCGATTTTTCGGTAATTTCCACACAAAGGTGGAATATTGGCGCTAGATGAAAGGTAGAACTATTTTCTACAATGTCTCCAAGTTCCATCTTATTCTAACCACTTGTTTGCATGTAACTAACATTTTTCTATATCATGTTGGTTTTTTCTCTTTAATGCTCAGGAGCCCAGGTATAGGGGACAGTTAGGTTCAGGACCTCAGGTCTGGTAGGATTAATGTAACTGAGTGACTGAAAATGGCCTGGTGGTATGGCCTTAGAGAGCAAAACTATCTTCATATTAACTTACAGCTTCCGTATGTATCTTAAATTTTCATGGAGGCTTAAAAACTGTGCAGCACACCAAGCATAACTGACCCTTCTGTTCCCTGTCCTAGTTATGTTCTATATACACTACAAACAGTGGAACTTGTAGTTTGTTAATGAAAAGTTTTGATGGGAAAGTTGGAATCTAGAATCAGTTTTCTCTCTTGGAATAATACATTCCTGAGATTTCAGAGAGAAGACTAGACTTCTGTATTAATGGCTCTATATGTAATTAGTATAGGAATAATCAGTTAGAATAGTGATAATTATTAAATTTTTTATCATGAAATATTTCTGTCTAGAGTTTTTATTTAACTATCACTTCTGCAGACTATAGGCTTGGGGGGAAAACACACTACTATCTCAATTGTTTGCTTTTTATTTTTTTATTTTGAGGGTACATTTATGAAAGCTGGGGACAGGAAACAAGGAAGGATGTGGGATAAAAGACGCAACAGGAGAGGGCATAGGTGAGGCTGCTTTGGCTCTCCAGAAAAGAAGTGAGCCCAGGCTGGGCTGCTGTCAGCTCGCTGGAGAGTCAGAGAAAAGGGGACCTTGGAGACAGGTTCAGGGGATTAGCTTGGGAAGAGCAGCTGCTGCCCATTGTGTCCCTGGTTGCAAGTCTTGTAGGGTCCTTTGGAATTTAGAAGATGCATGCCTATGGGGGAAGAAGAAAGGGAGGAAAAGGTGCTGGAGTGCTCCTGGGGGGGTGGGGGGGAAGGGGAGGGGCACGCCTCAATTAGTTGCTTTTTAAATATAAGTAGCCTATTTTGGATAGGAATCTTCCTCAAATGTATAAAAGTACTTCTGTGTCTTCTTAAATAGGATATCATGCATCACTACATGCATGAGTGAGTAGGCCACAGTTAAGAAATTTGATATAACAATAATAATTATACGATTAATAATAAGATAATTATTATTCTTAATAATAATGTTCTCAGAGCTAATAGAAGTATAAGGAAGGGCTCTTTGCCTCAGACCAATGGCCCAAGGTCTTTTTCTGTGAAAGCCTTAATCCCGGATCGGATTTGTGGTTTCTAATTCATTGTGGGCTAGGATAACCTGATTACCTGGCTTCTTAGGATTATAAGTAAAAAGGCTCTGGGTGGTACCAAGGGCTGTACGGTGATTGGAAGCAAGTGGTTATTGCTACTCTGAGTTATCAATGTAAATCCCATTGGTGAGGAGCTGTGGTAACGGGCTGAAAGAGGGGTTGGGATCTCTTGCCTGGTGTTAGCCATCTGGTGGCTCAAAACCCGATAGGAGGAATATGGCTAGTCATACATTATAACAAAATACTTGATATTGGTTACTGCAGAGATGAAAAATGTTTTCCAAATTAGTCAGTGGTGGTATGTTTTATACCCCAGAAAATAGATGAAACCTAAAACCCGCTTTGGGTCTGAATTCTGTAATTCTGTGAGTTAGGTATAATATAGAATATGTTGGTAGGTAGATGGTCTAAAACAGAAAGTAGAGGACTGTTCAGTTAGGAGGAACGAAGGGACATAAGTGGAAAAGACAATTTAAACAGTAAAAGTCAGCTAAGGGAAGTCTTCATACCTTTTTCAGTAGGAGAGTTATTATTACTCTGTCTTCCCCTTCTGAATTTGGAATTGACTGAGAAGTAGATTCCTTAATTAGTAGATCAGAGGTTAAAAAAAATCAAGCCATATTGGCGGGGTTGACTGGAGAATACACCACAGATCTGTGGCCAAATGGGCTTATTCATACCTCTTCACACCCGGTTGAACTTAACCCAACAGAATGCTGGACATGTTGGACACCTCCTCGTCCCCCCAGGTTGCTTCTTGCAGGACTGAGGAGTGCTGGCATCTGGAGAACCATGGCCAGCCCTCCTGCTTCAGCGCGCCCTGAAAGTCCAGAGGGGAGGCCACGGTCATTAGTTTCTTCTCCCAGTTGTTGAAGGGTTGGGGAATGAGACCTGAACCATTAGAGCTGACGTTTCTCCTTGGGAAACATGAAGCTAGGAATAGTGGCCCTCCACTATGGGTGTGCTGGTGAGGTGCTTTTCCCCTTTCCAGAAATTGAAGCATAAGGCCCGTGAATAAATATTTTATAAAAATATTTGTATTGATTTCAGAGAGAGAAGAAGAGAGAGATAGGAACATCAGTGATGAGAGAGAATCATCAATTGGCTGCCTCCTGCATGCGCCCCCACACCCCGACACTTGGGATCGAGGCTGCACCCCAGGCATGTGCCCTGACCAAGAATCGAACTGTGACCTCCTGGTTCATAAGTTGATGCTCAACCACTGAGCCACACTGACTGGGCCCTTAAATAAATCTTTGTAATTTATTTCTAATCAAAGCCTCCCAACTACTAGGCAATACCAAGAGTGCTCCTGAGGAGAAAGAAAAGTCTGAGAGTTTTATAGTAAAAAGTCCATTTTTGAGGAGAATCAGTTCTGCATTCTTAGTCCCCACATTGGTTCAAGATGATAATCCTCAGATGTCTGGTGGTTTAGACACTGGAACATTTTCTTTTTGAGGTAATTCAGATGGTTAATTGGAAGCATCAAAGGCACAATGCACTGATATTCAGGTAGGACTGGAAATTTCAAAAGCTTAAGTTCCCAGAGTCAGTTTAAACAAGAATAATAATTTTTTTGATGCCTCAGCCTACTTGAAGTTAATAATTTAGCAACATAACCACTGTGACCCTTTTTTATTTCTCCACTCTATTTCTCAAGTTTAAATTGTTAGGTCAGAGAGTTTTAGACTTCTGCCCTTAAAAACTCATAAAAATGAAGCCTGGCTAGGTTACTCAGAGGGTTAGGGCATCAACCCCATAGGTTAAGGTTGCGGGTCCCATCCCTGGTCAGGGCACATGCAAGAATCAACCAATGGATGCATAAATATGTGGAACAACAAACCAATGTTTCTCTCTTCCTCTCTCTCCCGCCCTCCCCGCCCTCCTCTAAAAATCAATTAAATATTAAAAACTCAAAAATGGAAATCCAGTCTTGATTTCTGGATTTATCTGGGGGTAAGCACAGGCAATAAGATTGCCTGGCAGCCCATGTGTGGAGGTTTATTCAGAAGCATTTGCCTCTGACATCAGACTGGTTGGTGCAGCCCCTGGTCCTGGGCAGCAGGAGGGGGTCCGCCCCCTCGCCTGTCATGCAACACACGTTTGTGGGGAACGTGGTGCTAAGCTATTCCAGAGGACCTGCTTCTAAAAAAACAAAACATTTGCCCGCTCCAATTTGGTTCTGAAATCTTGCCAGCAAAACCATGATTAAGACTTACATTTTTATTAAATATCCCTTAATCATACTCAGAAAACTAATTATTTTCAAGGTTATCTAATTCAATAGAAGAATTCTTCTTTTCATATAGTAAGGATTTGGTTGTACAGAGTACAAAGTGCTGTTGCTGAACTTGTTAGTTCTTATTCATTTCTCTCCTTCCCTTTTCTACTTTCCAGAATCCTATTCTAAGAACACCATGGTGTTGGGGCCTGAACAGAAGATGCCAGATGGTAATTTATAGTTTTTGTGTTACTGTCTAATTGTTATTTGGATATAGAAATTTATCATGTTTTCTTTCTCATTGTCTATTCCCAACAAAATATGTCCCCATTTGCCCTTCTTCTGCCAATGGAGATCTGCTCCATTGAGAAGTCACCATCTGGTGACTTAGGCTGAAATGGATTTATAACTACAGAGACCGGCCTCATCTTGTTTCCAGTTCTGAGAAGAGCCAAGCTTAGCTACAAGTTTGGTTTCTATAGCAGTAATGCCCGTCATAAAACCCTCCTAGAGTGCTTTGGCTGCTGATGGCATTTCAGATCTGTATGGAGCTGTAAAGTACTGAGTGTGCACCTTATACTGTATTTGATTAGAGCTTCTTGACTGCTTTGACTAATCCTTCCTAATTCTAAGTTTTCCCTTTAGAATTTCCATTCCTTTTTATTTATTTATTTATTTTTAAAATATATTTTATTGATTTTTTACAGAGAGGAAGGGAGAGAGATAGAGAGCTAGAAACATCGATGAGAGAGAAACATCGACCAGCTGCCTCCTGCACATCTCCCACTGGGGATGTGCCCGAAACCCAGGTACATGCCCTTGACCGGAATTGAACCCGGGACCCTTCAGTCCGCAGGCCGACGCTCTATCCACTGAGCCAAACCGGTTTCGGCTAAAAATAAATTTCTTAATAAGTTCCGGGCCACTTTCTTTCCATATAGAAAGAAAGCTTTTGTTTTTTAATTGGAGGTTGTAAGGATTTCTTAGAAACACTGAGATTAGAGCTTTGTGGTTCAAAATAGCCATTTGATGGCTACAGCAATCCTGGTTTTGTATCTTTTTGGCAGATTAGCCCTTTTCTTCCAGTCCCTACCACTCCCTGCATTTAAGATTAACTACAAAATGCCAGGGTCAGGGAAACACTATCAGTCTTAGATGAGTTCTCCTATCACGAGGGTCACCCCGTGACCTGCGGCTCTTTACGCAGGCCTTAGTCAGGAGGCAAAGGGGTTCCTGCTTGGTGGTTTTCCTGCAACTTCAGATTTTAGCCCGAACTGTGGCAGGATTTTGCAACTTCCACATTTTTTGAGAAGCCTTTTGGAGGTATAATGTCCAAAGAAGTTTCTTTGAGTAAGTCCTCCCAGATATTAGGAGGGGTGATGGTGGTGATGGTGGTGTGTCCCCCACTAGATTGACCTAGTTTTTCTTGTAAAAGTTAGGATTTTAGGTTACCCAAGAGGCTAGTCTGGGAATGTTATATTTTGACTCCTAGACATCAGTGTTCTTAGAAGAAAATGAAATGGTTCTAAAAGTTGCCAAGTGGGAATAGAAATATAAAGTAGGAAGACCATTGTGAGAGTAGTGTTAAAACTGATGTAGAGCCCAGCTGTTGTAGGTCAGTGGTTGAGTGCCGACCTATGTATGAACCAGGAGAGCAGGGCACATGCCAGGGTTGTAGGCTTGATCCCCAGTGGGGGTCCTTGCAGGAGGCAGCTGATCAATGAATCTCTCTCATCATTGATGTTTCTATCTCTCGCTCCTTCTCCCTTCTTCTCTGAAATCAATAAAAAGATATTGTTTTAAAAAACTGATCTAGAGCTGAATGATGGCAGAAGGAGGTGATAGGGAGCTTTTTTGCCATAAGCCTTTTTGTATTTCTCAAATTTTCAATCATGTGAATATATTGCTTATTCAAAAATTAATTTATTTCCCTGACTGGGTGGCTCAGTTGGTTGGAGCATTGTCCAGTACAACAAAAGGTTGCATGTTCAATCTCCAGTTGGGGCACATACTGTAGGCTACTGATTGATGTTTCTCACATTGATGTTTCTCTCTCTTAAATCAATAAAAACATATCCTCAGGTGAGGATTAAGAAAATAATTTGAAAAATTAATTTATTTAAAATAAAAATAAAGTATTAGAAATAAATTGAGATATAGTCAGGTAACTCTTGTGCCTCTAGGGTATTAAAGATTTAATTTCAGTATTACTATGGATAAATTGTTAGTTTGCTCATTTAAAAATATATATATTTTTATTGATTTCAGAGAGAAAGGGAGAGGGAGAGGGAGAGATAGAGACATCAATGATGAGAGAGAATCACCAATTGGCTGCCTCCTGCACGCCCCCTACTGGGGATCGAGCCCGCAACCCGGGCATGTGCCCCCGACCAGAATCGAACCTGGGACCCTTTAGTCCACAGGCCAATGCTCTATCCACTAAGCCAAACCAGCTAGGGCAGTTTGCTCATTTTTTAAAAAATTCTTTTCAAATCTATTCATTCAGGTGCTGCTTCTGAAGACTATGGGGACTCTGCCAGTCTTGGTGCCATCAACCCTGCCTACAGCAGCTCCTCTCTCCCGCAGTCCCCCGGGACGTCAGAGGAGCCCTTCACCACCTACTTTGATGAGAAGATTCCCATTCCTGAGGAGGAGGTCAGTGACAGGTCCTTAGGAGAAAAAGTTGTTATGTAAGGAGAATGTGGGTAACAGGTCTGCTGGACAGCTCAAGATCAGCAGCCTCAGGTCTAATTTTGGCACAGTCTCTGAAGACGGAATTTCAAAATCAGAATAAATAGAAACTATTTAGGAAAATGAGGGCCTGGAAAACTGTTGCCAATGAGAGATGCTCACATCAAAGAAGTGTGAGATTTATGTTCCTCTTCGACGACAGCTTTTGTCCATTTGGGTAGTGGTTGAGCACAGAGGTGCTGATATTGTTACTCTGGTTTTAAAATGAGAGGCTGATGGAAAAGAGAAAGGTAGGGAAAGGCTCTTTACTTGGACAGAGAAGGGGCCAACTTATTGATAATAAGTGGATGAAATGGAAATGAAACTTGGACACACCCAATATCCACCATCCTGAGTCCTTTGTTGTTGTGACACTGATATTGTTGCTTTGTATATGATCAAATAGGTCAGCAGTATGGAGGTGTAATCAGTTTGCTCTCTTGTCCTCTGTGTAGCACTCTTGTTTTAGCTTTCGGAAACTCTGGGCTTTCACGGGACCAGGCTTTCTTATGAGCATTGCCTACCTGGATCCAGGAAACATCGAATCTGATTTGCAGTCTGGAGCAGTGGCTGGTTTTAAGGTAAATGTCTAGTTCTACCCGTGTCCCTTTTAGACACACACAACACACTCACATCCTTTTCCTCTACTGAACCTACAGTGACATTTAAGTGAAAAGTACTTTTCCATCTGGTGTTTTATTCTATCTTATCCACATAGTTGGTTTTTTATGTCACCCACACAGTTTCCTTGAGTAAAGGAGAAACTGCAGGTGGGAGAAACTAAGGCTCAGAGGGGTACAAGGAGACATACCAGGTTATGTGTAGAACCTGATACAGAACTTGAGTCATTTGGTTCCTGACCTGGGCTCTTTCCTGAATGTAGTGCTTCCCATTCACATTGCCAAACAACCAAACAAAAAAACCTCTGTTGTCTGAGTGTGATGGTGGGATTTTGTTCTTCTCTAGTTGCTCTGGGTTCTTCTGTTGGCCACCATCGTGGGGCTCCTGCTGCAGCGCCTTGCGGCTAGACTGGGAGTGGTCACTGGGCTGCATCTTGCTGAAGTTTGTTACCGTCAGTATCCCAAGGTGAGCAGCGTACTGTCCTGTTTGTCTGCCATTCACATCATAGGAATCTGTGTGCCTGGCAGTATGTGCTGGCCCAACTACTGTATACTGAAACAGTGGAGGACTTGGGGGTCAGTGGCCTGAGGACTGGGAGTCCCAAGGAAATTCTCTAGGCCCCTCTTGCTGCCAAGCCACATTTCTACATTCCTTCAAAAAGTTTCCTTAGAAGAATCCTGTTTGAGGAAACGTTACCATTCATTCTGCCTTCTGGCATCTAGTAGTGCCCAGCCCATGGCGCTAAGCACTTTCAGTCATACCTTCATATTACTCAATCACTTTGCATTATACGTATTTTCTTTTTGTTTGACTTTGCTAACAATTAGAAAAAAGTAAGTTTCTTCCTTATAATACAAACTATTTGTGGCAGGATCTTGGATCTTCTAATAATTATTTTTCAATTAACCCTGACCCTGGGTGTTACACTGTTCTCTTCATCTTCCCTCTGGACACTTGGAGCCTTTCTTACTGCCACCTGAGGCAGAAGTGGAGCCTGTGTCTGGAAGGTAGCTTTTTCCTAGCTTCCTCTTTTTTTTCATTGATTTCAGAGAGGAAGGGAGAGGGAGAGAGACATAGAAACATCAATGATGAGAGAGAATCATTGATTGGCTGCCTCCTGCACGCCCTCCACTGGGAACCGAGCACGCCACGGGCATGTGCCTTTGACTGGAGTCAAACCCAGGACCCTTCAGACCGTGGGCTGATCTCTGTCCACTGAGCCAAACCAGCTAGAGTCTTTTCTTAATAGAAGGGAGAGGGAGAGAGAAACAGAAACATCAGTGATGAGAGAGAATCATTGATCAGCTGTCTCCTACACACTCCACAGTGGGGATTGAGCCCGCAACCCAGGCATATGCCCTGACCAGGAATCGAACCATGACCTCCTGGTTCATAGGTTGATGCTCAACCACTGAGCCACACTGGCTGGGCCTTAGCTTCATCTTTAGATGAGATACTGGAGATCTACCTCTGGTTTGTTCTAAATGTTTAATCTCCTTTCCTGGCTGTGAGAAAGTATCCTTATCTTTTTTTTTTTCATATATGCTTCTTAAAAGAAAATCCTGGTAATTTATAATTTCTTTTAGCTTCTCTTTGTGTATCTTAGCAGTTGTTTCTTGGGTAGTGGACACGTGGAGGTGTTCTTTTCTGTGCTCAGTGAACCAGCGTTAACTAGATTTGTCTTTCACCTGCATTGTGTGACCAGATTAGCTCCCTATTTTGGCATACACCACCCAGTCCAACCACTTTGCCCCGAGTCCCTTTGCATCTGTCCTTTTTTACTTCCGTGTTGTTATTACATTACGGAAGACCCAGCCTTTTCATGTTTGTTTTGTCTCTCTGGCTACAATCAGGATCGATATTTTCTTCTGCAGACATTTTTTATTCTCTCCTGAAGAATATTTTGACCATATTAGCATCATCATTTCCCCCTAAGACTTAGGATCGTTTTTTTAGGCATGAAATTAAGTGGAAATTAATGAATGGAGATTCTATTCCTCTCTTGAATGGAAAGGAAAGAGGAAAATATTAGGATCTAGCTGCTGCCTAGGCCCTGACTCATAAGCTCCGCCGCCTAGAAGCACACTTGCCTTCTGTAGCTGGGGTCCACAGTGCAGTGATGGGTCTTTATCTCTAAACTGAAGGCTTATAAAGGACTGTTGATGGGTCAGTTCCGAAATGTGAATTCCAAATTATGGGGGACGTTCTCGGAAGTTACTAACTAGAACCATGTCTCTCTTCTGTTTGGTGTTTAGGTCCCACGGATTATCCTGTGGCTGATGGTGGAGTTGGCTATCATTGGCTCAGATATGCAAGAGGTTATTGGCTCAGCCATTGCCATCAATCTCCTGTCTGTAGGAAGGTGAGGGGGTTTCCCTCCAGAAAGTAATATTTTGCTAGATTTCAAAGCAAATGTAAAAACAAAAACCCAACTCATTCTCAATTTTCAAGATTCAACTCAAGTTTATTATATTTTCTGTGGAACCTATCCAGGACCACCTTCCTCTGTCCTGGAAGATGTAGACTCTATATCTTCCAAATTCTCGTGTTGGGTTATATATATGCCTCTGTTATGCAGTATGTACTTTTGTGTGTATTATTGTGTATTACAGTTATTTATTTGTATGTCAAATTATTCCAGTAAACAATGAGCTCCTTGAGGGGTAAGACCCATTCTTTTCAACTACGTATCCTAATGTCTGACGTAGTAGACAGTCAAGTGTGAGTGAATATTATTCATGTTATCCTAAACTACCCAAAGCCTGGCCTCCTGCCACTGTCCCCTCCCGCCAAGTCCTTCTCCAGAAGTTGTATGTATGGAGAGCTATTGGGAAGAAAGTACTTCTCAATCTTGCTTTCCTTTAATTTCCATTTCTTATCTCTGATCTAGGGTTCCCCTATGGGGTGGAGTTCTCATCACCATTGCAGATACTTTTGTATTTCTCTTTTTGGACAAATATGGTAAGTAGAGTGGGAATGGAGGGGTTAGGCAAAGAAGCTACTTTTCCATCATGTGACTGATAGGGAACTCTGTCTCCTATAAACTCACTGCTACATTTTCCCCTTCAGGCTTGCGGAAGCTGGAAGCATTTTTTGGCTTTCTCATCACTGTTATGGCCCTCACTTTCGGATATGAGGCAAGTATGACAGGCTATTTATTAGCTTTAAAAAAAAAATTTTTTTTGTTGTTTTTATTATAAAAGACAAAATAATGCTAGGATGGTTCAATTGTATTGGATGTGCTAAGAAAAAGACAATTGCTTCCTATTCTTGTAAGTAGCAGAGGTAACCTGTGAAAATAGTTTGCTGTTCACTTGACCCTGAAATCAGGCAAAGTCATGCAAATTAAGAGGTTCAGATCTCTGTGTTAACTCTAAGAACATTCGTGAAACTGCCCAGGCCATGTGGGGTATGCATATCTGAAAAGCCCATGAGTGTCTGAAGGATGCCACCTGACCAAAGCATTCTGTCGTGACATGGGTGGAGTTGGTAGGTGTGCCCAGGCCATACAGTGGGGCTGGACATAGGGCTGGTGACCCAAAAAGAGTGCTGAATTTTTGCTGCACGTGCTTAAAAAGCCAGAGAGTAATGTTGAACTTAAGGATGTAGATGTGGAATCTCTGGACACTGAGCACATCTAGGTTAACAAAGCTCCCAAAGATGTGGCACAGAACTTACAGATTATCCCACACATGAGCTCTCCCTGTCACACTGAGATGATTCTTTTTTTTTTTAAATATATTTTATTGATTTTTTACAGAGAGGAAGGGAGAGAGACAGAGAGTTAGAAACATCGATGAGAGAGAGACATCGATCAGCTGCCTCCTGCACATCTCCCACTGGGGATGTGCCCGCAACCCAGGTACATGCCCTTGACCGGAATCGAACCTGGGACCCTTCAGTCCGCAGGCCGACGCTCTATTCACTGAGCCAAACCGGTTTTGGCCTGAGATGATTCTTACTGAAAAAGCAGATTGTTTTTAAACCAGAAGAGGAGGTTGCACAGAAGAAAACACATATCCCAGAAGAAACTAAGGAAACAAAACTTATGGCCCAGGAGTAAATTCAGCATAAAATAAAAAATGTTAATAAAGTAAAAGCAGAAAGGAAAAAAAGAAGCCAGTTAAGTCGTGGGCCAATTTTGAAGGAATATTATCTATAGCAAAGACTAGTGTCCAGGAAGGTCTGCAGGACTCTATGTCAAAAACTTAGAGGCAAAAAAAACAACAAAAAACCCAAAAACTTAGAGGCCCAGTGCACAAAATTCGTGCACAGGTAGGGTCCCTAGGCCTGGCCAGCGATCAGGACCGATCTGTGGGGCGACCGGAGGGGCGATCAGGGGCCCCTGTTGGCACCTGCCTTGGCCTGCCTGGCACTGCCTGCTCACCAGCCCCGCTGCTGCTGCTGGTCACCTCCCTCTGCAGGGCCCCCCGCTGGCACCTGCCTTGGCTGGCCTGGGCTCTGGGGGCAGCTCCTGTGTTGAGTGTCTTCCCCCTGGTGATCAATGCGCATCATAGTGACCGGTTTTTCCACTGGTTGTTCCGCCGTTTGGTCAAACATATTAGACTTTTATTATATAGGATTATTATATAGGATGACTAGAGGGTGGGTGGAGGTGGAAGAGGGCATAAAGGGAATAAATGGTGATGGAAAAAAATAAATGACAAACTTTCTAGGACTTTCCAGACTACACCCTCTGGTTCCAAATTGGCCATCTGGACAATAAAATAGCTTTGGAGAGGGTTAGAGAGGATGTTATAGGGTGCTTCTTGGCTGTTAACTTAGAGGGGTCTGTTTTTGCTCATTCTGGTTTATACCAACTGCAGTTTGAACTTTTCTGCATTGCAACTGTAGGGGATGTAGTGGATGCTTCCTGGTTTGTGCCCCAACCCAGACACTCCGAGGAATCGGTACCATTATATGCCTTAACAGCCCTTTTCTATATCTGGTTTAACTGATAGCTGTTTATTGGCATGGCTAGACTTTTAAAAATATATCTAATCTATGAGTAGGTTATACAGCTTGGTCTAAGGCTTTCAAGAGAAATGCTAGACCAGGAAAAAGTATGTGTGAAAAGTGTTATGAATGAGCCAGCTTATGCTAGTGGCAATCACTGATTTTTAGATGAATATAGCTGATCAGAGACATAAGTGAGGATAATTAAGAATTGACTGTATTCTTGGGTCTGTCTCATAGAAGTTATTGTGAAATTAATATCAATAAGGCCCTTAGCAGCCATTTCATTTTTTTTTTAATCCTTACTTAGGGATATTTTTTCCATTGATTTGTAGAGAGTGGAAAGGAGAGGGAGAGACAGAGAGAAACACCGATGTGAGAGAGACACATTGGTTGGTTGCCTCCCACATGCCTCTGACCAGGGCTGGAAGCCTGCAACTGAGGTACATGCCCTTGACCGGAATCAAACCTGGACCCGTCAATCCGAAGGCCAACGCTCTACCCACTGAGCAAAACCGGCTAGAGCTCAGCTATTTCATTTCTTTAGAATATTAATTACATTTTCTACATATCTATTTTGTGTATCTAAAATATGAGGTAAAATATCCAGGGACCCCAGTGTTGAATTCTCTGATCTCTGGCAGCAAGCCCCTTATGCTGCTTGGTTTCCGATGGTTCTATATTCCTCGTTATTCTAGGTAGTTGTTGAAGAAGAAGGGGTTATAAGGAAAGGAGGAAAGGACGCCGAGTGTTTCCTTGTGCTGTTACTCCCTCGGTCTCATATTCCAGTACAAGCTAATAGTTGTTATGTTGGTATGTAGTATATTACAGTGAGACCCAACCAGAGCAAGGTGCTCAAGGGCATGTTCCTGCCATCCTGTTCAGGCTGCGGCACCCCACAGATCCAGCAGGCTGTGGGCATCGTGGGAGCTGTCATCATGCCACACAACATGTACCTGCATTCTGCCTTAGTCAAGGTGAGCGGGGCCTTTATCTCACTGGACTCTGAGATAGGTCATGAGATGTTGTCCTTTAGTTGCAAGGGGCACGCACTTAGTTTACAACTGTTAGATCTTGAAGGAGCGAGGTATCTTCCATGTTAGACGCTTACACACCCCACACACCTGGACTCTGTTTTATGACCAGAGATAACTGACCCCACAGAAACTGGAACTAAAGTCGTTCATAAAAGGTCTGAAAGTGCACAAGTCTCTTGTGTTTTAATCTCAGAGTCCTGAGCGGCCTTGAGGAGGTCAGGGGTAAAGAGTCCCACTAACCTTTCACCAGGCAGTCTTACACAATGGTTTTCTGGGAAATTTCAGAGACCTTTATAATTAAGGTTATGCACTTGTTAGGACAGCTTGGGTTTTTTTGCTTGTGTGTTTGGTTCTTCCAGCCACAATAACTGAGAGCTCAGTAATCACTTAGTTTCTATTACCTATTTGAGGAATGTGTAATGTCATCCAAGGGTCACGAAGTTCTTAGGGAACACGGATGTAAGCGATTCTCTCACATTTCATCTGGTCAGTTGTTGCCCTCTAAATCTTTCAGTTGTCTCTGAACTCATGAAATATTACAAGGAAACTTGTTCCAAATAGTTAAAAAAAAAAAAAAATGACTACTGCTATTTTCTCTCCAGTCCAGACAGGTAAACCGAGCCAAGAAGCAGGAAGTTCGAGAAGCCAATAAGTACTTTTTCATTGAATCCTGCATTGCTCTCTTTGTTTCCTTCATCATCAATGTTTTTGTCGTCTCAGTCTTTGCCGAAGCATTTTTTGAGAAAACCCATCAGCAGGTGGTGAGTAAGCCAGGGTCCTGAGTGGTAGTGAATGTGAGGGTAATGTGAAGGCCGGAATGGGGTAGGAAAATATGACAATGACTTGGATCTATGACAGTAGATCTGTGGCCTCAATACTGTCCCCTAAGTCACTGCACTAGTCAGCGTGTGCAGCCTGGGGGCTGAAAGCCTACACTCTTT
Organism: Myotis yumanensis; assembly: GCF_028538775.1. Classification (NCBI taxonomy): domain Eukaryota; kingdom Metazoa; phylum Chordata; class Mammalia; order Chiroptera; family Vespertilionidae; genus Myotis; species Myotis yumanensis. The sequence continues at coordinate 164,033,384 of NW_027223754.1, forward strand.
CCCCCCTGCTTTTGTCTCAGAAGGGAGATCGCCCCAGACTAAAGATTGCCTTGTGCTATTTTGTTAGTGGCTTCACATCTCTTTAGTTTTTTGTTTCCTGTTTATCAACTGCCAGTCTGCTTGCCAGTCCTGCCATTTGGTGATTGAGTACAGGCAGGGAGGAGGCAACAAACAAAACAGTCTGTCCTGGCAACAGTTTCTGTTTGTCATTTTGAATTCTGTCTTCTCAGTTCCTGATTGCCTATCCAGTTTTGATCACCACTTTGCTCCCATATATAGGACCTCAGACTCCTGGCTCTGCTTTGACTAAGGACTCCCTGTTCTGGGTGTCTTCTCCTATTTGAAGCCTTCTTAAGGGTCCTCTCTTCCTGTCATTTAAAATGACCCAACAGTGCACACTCTAACTCAGTAAATCTTTTTGATGACATGGGGGTGCAGAAAGATTATGGAGGGCCCTAGCCGGTTTGGCTCAGTGGATAGAGCATCAGCCTGTGAACTGAAAGGTCCTGGGTTCGATTCCAGTCAAGGGCACATGCCTGAGTTGTGGGCTTGATCCCCAGTAGGGGATGTGCAGGAAGCAGCCAATCAATGATTCTTTCTCATCATTGATATTTCTATCTCTCTCCCTCTCCCTTCCTCTCTCTGAAATCAGTAAAAAAAAGATTATGGAGGAAGAGTACAAGTGATACTTGCCCCCAGTGTCTGCCCCATCACAGCCTGAAGTATCCAGTCTTGCCTCCAGGCTGTGTAGCATAGATGACGTGTGTGTGATCTGTGGGAGAGCGCTGCTTCTCTGGCCCAGGCCTCGAAAATAAAAGTTGCTCCTAAACTGCTTTCTTTTCCAGATTGAAGTCTGTAAAAATAGCAGCAGTCCCCATACTGGCCTTATTCCTGATGATAACTCAACACTGGCTGTGGACATCTTCAAAGGGGTAAACCATCCAGATTCGTGTTCTTTGCCCCTGGATCACTATTCTTGGCCTAGTAGCTGGTCTTTTCTGTAGGTTCGCTTCAGAGCTGAGCATATCTCCCTGTGGAGTGTCATTTATTTCAGAGGGCCAGATGCTAGGCAACCATTTTGGACTACATAGAAAGAATAAAGGATCAGCTAAAAAAGTGAATTGTTTCAGCAGTTCCCAAACTTGTGCTGATAGTAGAGTGTTCTACCAGATGTTAACTGGTGCAGTTGAAGAAAGTGTACCTAGTAAAGTGGTCTTCACTGGGGCTCAGTCCCTTTTATATTGGTTACATTGTGAACCTCCAGGGGTAGAAAATGTATGTATGTAGCATTTCCCAAATTTTTTTACCTTTCTTTTCACTCCTGTTATCTTCTAAAATAGTGTGTTAAGCAGTATAATTTGGGAAATATAGCATAGACTTTTTTTATTTTATTAATATTTCAGGTGTAGGTTGAAGATGAAGGTTTTAGGGGCTTGGAGAAGAGAAAGGACTAGGCTAAGGAAAGAAGGACCATCCAGCAACATTTCGGTTGAAAGTTTTAGAATGAAGTGAGGACTGAGTTGAGTTTCTGGGACAGTGCCCTGCACAGCCCTTGGTTTAGGTGGGTGCAGCAGTTCCCTAACACACACCTGCTTCTCCCCTCCCCTTTGCCCCCCAGGGTATTGTGCTGGGATGTTACTTCGGGCCTGCTGCACTCTACATCTGGGCCGTGGGGATCCTGGCCGCAGGGCAGAGCTCCACCATGACAGGAACCTATTCTGGCCAGTTTGTCATGGAGGTAGGTGCAGCTTTGACTGGTATTCACTAGAGGAAGGGGAAATTGGCCTTTTGTTACTTATTAATCCCATGCTTTTAAGGTCTTCCTGAATCTCTCCAAAACTTTTTAGTTTCCTGTTCTAGATACTCATCCTGCTTCTGTGTTTTCTTCCAGGGATTCCTGAACCTAAGATGGTCACGCTTTGCCCGAGTGATTCTGACCCGCTCTATTGCCATTATCCCGACTCTGCTGGTTGCTGTCTTCCAAGATGTAGAGCATCTAACCGGGATGAATGACTTCCTCAATGTTCTGCAGAGCTTACAGGTGTAGCATATGGGCTGCCCTAGGTACCAAGCCTAGTACCAAGTGCTGGGGAAAATTTAGAGGAAGAGAGAGGCATGGTCTTGGTCTGCAGTAAATGTGTATGAAATCCCTGGCATCTAAAAGGTTTTTAGAAATGACTTGGTTTTTTGAAAGTCTGTTGAATGGGAATTATAAATTATAATTACATATAGGACACAAAATTATTATTCATTAAGCCAAGAAAGTATTAAATGACATATAGGACACTGCTAGGTCCTAAGCAGGTTAAGACAAGGCAGAAACAAGTATTTGTAAAGAACCTTATGATCATAATTGATGTTAGGTTAATGACAGCTGTGCAGATTTCAACGTAATGCTTGGCATTTGGGATGATAGGAATAATTTTTCATAGGGCGATTGAGGCAGGGTCTGTGTTTCCCTTTCACTAACAGTGCTACTCTCTGGGGTGATCCAGGGACCCCCAGCAGCCCCATCTGATCTTAGTTTTTTTCTTTTCCAGCTTCCCTTTGCTCTCATACCCATCCTCACGTTTACGAGCTTGCGGCCAGTGATGAGTGACTTTGCCAATGGAATGTGAGTGTGCTCCTCTCAGTTCCCCAAAGCTGTGGGGGGAGGATATCTTCATTAAGTAGGCCAGTCAGAAACTGAGTCATAGGGGTTGGAGGGGTGGTTGTTAGCACTGCCCCCTCAATGTTTAGCTTAGAAAAAGTGGAAGGGAGAGAGAAACCAATGTGAGAGTGTAACATCAATTGGCTGCCTCCTGCACGCCCCCTACTGGGGATTGAGCCTATAACCCAGGCATCTTTCAGTGCACAGGACAATGCCCAACCAACTGAGACACACCGGCCAGGGCTGAAGTGTTAAGCAACTTAATTCCATGCTAAATACCTTGAATAAGAACGGTATAAGCCAGGGGTCCTCAAACTTTTTAAACAGGGGGCCAGTTCACTGTCCCTCAGACCGTTGGAGGGCCAGACTATAGTTTAAAAAAAAACTATGAACAAATTCCTATGCACACTGCACATATCTTATTTTGAAGTAAAAAAAACAAAATGGGAACAAATACAATATTTGTATTTGCATGTGGCCCGCGGGCTGTAGTTTGAGGACCCCTGGTATAAGCTAATACGTTACAATCACATCTTTAACAGATATGAGAGTAGTTGAAATTACTTGTTGGATCTCTAGGGACACTCATGACTTGTTGCATTTTTAGGGACTTGAATAATAGGTTATTTGATAGTATTTTTTCTCTCTCTTTGTCTAATTTTGGCTTATTTAACCAAATCTGGGGTAATTATTTTTAGTTCTTTTTTTTAAAGCTGGGGACAGTGAAACAAGGAAGGGCTTAGGATGGAAGAAGCAACAGGAGAGAACCTAGGCGGGGTGGCTCTGACTCACTAGAAGTCAGAGAAAAGGGGGCCTTGGAGACGGGTGTAGGGGGTTTGTCTGGGAGGAGCTGCTGCTGTCCATTGCTCCCCTGGTTGCAAGTCTCTTGGGGTCCCTTAGAGTTAGGGGATGCACGCCTGAGGGGGAAGCTGAGGGGGGAGGGAAAGGCGTGGGCATGCTCCCACCAGGGGGAGCACACCTCTTTGAAATGCTTCTCACTCCTGCCCTGTCTGCCCCGCGAGACACAGCGCCTGCTGTTGTGGACAGGTCGGCTGTTGACAGTGACAGTGCTGATTCTTTTACAGGGGCTGGAAGGTTGCAGGCGGGATCTTGGTCTTTGTCATCTGCTCTATCAACATGTACTTTGTCGTGATTTATGTCCAGAGTCTTGGGCATATGGTTCTGTATGTGGTGGCTGCTGTGGTCAGTGTGGCTTATCTGAGCTTCGTGTTTTACTTGGTAAGTCCAGTTGGGAGGGGGCAGGGGCATAAGTTAGTCAGCAGTGTGGGGCTGACTAACATCCAGGAAGCACCCGAAGGAGCACCTAGCAATCTGTCTTCAGGTTATTGAGATAATTTACATGAAATTGTTAAGTCAGCTATGGTTAAACTGTATATACGCACACACATATACATACACACTTTTTTGGTTAAACAGTATTTTTAACCATAAAATTTGGTTCCTAAGAGCTATCATCTTTCTATTCCTGTCACTTCTGTTTAGTTTCCATTCTTAATAATTTCTAAAGGAGAGTGTAGGAACTAAACAAAGAGGATCAGTCTGGAAAGCAGAGAGTGGAACAAAATGGGGTTGGAGATGGAGGCTGTGCAGTGTGATATCAGAGCTATGGGGTGGATCATGTGGGTTCACAGCCCTGCTCAGCGCTGCTACTTAATAGCTGTCCAGTAAGGAAATAAATAAAAAATTATACTCTCTCATTGAATTATTTTAGAATTACTAAAAAGTGATGGTTATAAAACCACATAGATAAGGAATGCAGAATTATGTGTACCCAGATAATAAAATTTTTTTCAAAATTCTAGAGTCAATTATATAAAAATGGTAATACTGATCTTAAGATGATGGGATTATGGATATATTTTTTTCTTTATTTTCCAAATCTTCTATAGCATTATTTATATTAATGAAAAATGACTATAGCAGCAACAACATATCCACCTCCCTGTTCTACACAGGTTTCTCTGAAACACACAAGGGTTGAAGACCAGGGACGGCAGAATTTGTACCATATCTGCTGAAGAGAATGGTTAAGGATGGAGGCTGGATACTCATTGCTGATCTTTTATAAGCAATGAGTTCTTGGGTCTGTCTCATAGAAGTTATTGTGAAATTAATATCAATTAATTTAGTCCCCATGCTTGATTGAGAAAAGTCACTTTAGTGAATGTTGAAAAATGATGTCCTGAATTGATACATCCCTTTCTTTTGCTCTCAGTAAACTTTAGGCACACTAAAATCATGCTGACACTATATATTATAGGGACCTACTCTCAGGAAATCCAAGTAACTGAATATGTCCTTGACAGGAATTGTTTTTAAAATTTGCTGTAGAAGGTAAGGGAATCCTTCCTTCATGCAAATTGGTCATGAAGGTGCCAAGGTGTCCTCAGGCAGCCCGAGACTCTTGAGATTCTGAAGACTGTTTTTAAGGCTAGAATGGGTTACTGCTGTTTAGCTCCGAACATACACTTCATAGAGCAGTTTTGGAGACTATCCAGTTGTATTAGTCTGTCATCATGCCCCTCCTCATGAAGAAAAGTGTTCTTTAGGGAACTCCAAGTCCAATAAAAGAAACGAACTGCAGGCACCCAGCAGCAGGAGCAGAGGGAGCTCAGCATTGTCACTAGTGTGGACAAACCTGGCCGCAGAAGGAGAGTCCGGGATGTTTTGAAGGGGTTGTGGGATTTGGAGAATGACTTGGTGATAGAAGACAGGCAAATGGATGTTTGCAGAAGAGAGCAGGTTTGCATCTGAGGAGCCCAGTTTTGAGCAGTCACGGTGGGCAAGAGGGCTCTTCAGAGAGGTTGGTGAACGTGGCTCTGTTTTCTCTTTCAGATTTGGCAATGTCTGATTGCTTTGGGCATGTCCTGCCTGGATTGTGGGCGCACGGTAAGCACCTCTAAAGTCCTGACTGAAGAAGCCACCGATGACTATACTAAGTAGACACTGGGTCAGTCGGTCTGATCCAGGTAGCCATCAGAGCCAGTGTGTTTCTATGGTTTACTGTGTGAACATAGCCAGAAGTATGTGCTGTTGCACAGACTGCGTTTAGGATTCCCCTGTTTGTTGTGAAAGACTCACATATGTATGAAAGATGGATTTTTTTCTTCCTGACCTCCTAACCTGGGAACTGGGTCTTTGAAAAGCTGACTATTTGCTGCTGTCATTTTAACACTAACTCTTGAGCTGCTGAAGAGCCAGCTTATTTTATCCTTTTGAGAGATAAATCTCTATGCATGATTCTTAACTAGGCTGTATGTTAAAAAAGAACTGGAAAATGCAGTACATTTCATAACAAAAGTACACAATGGGTATGCAGATTTGTTTATTAAAAGATAATGGATTTTAAAAGGCTGAGAAATACTTATGCATACCCTTTCAATTATTTTAATTATAAAAAGTAAAATCTCAACTAGAGTGGTTTTATTCATATTAAATGTAGAATTGTGAGACCGCCACCTCTATCAGGTTTAGAATTCTTTCAGTTTATTTCTACTTTAAATTTCTCAGTGGAAGTTAAGAGGGGTAAAAGAACATAAAGGTGATAAATGGACAAATAGCAAAACTCACCTGTAGGTGGTGGTTACTAATCACCTCGAAAATCACTTAGAAGATTTTCCTCAGAGATTGAACACTTACCAGGATTTTCTTGGGAGTCCTGACTTGAATCACTTTTATGTTAATACACAGCTTTCTTGACACTTACTTTCAAGCACATTTAGTGTAAAACCTTCACCTCCTCCTCCAGGAGGAGGGTGGTGATGGAGAAAGACGGTAGCATTTATAAACTGAAGTTCTCATGAGACTTTGGGGTAAGGAGAAAAGACTTGGAAGGAGAAGAAGCACCATCTGTGTATTCCTGAGAGCCACCTCCTGCCAGCACCATCACGTTTTCCTGAAGTGCCCAGGACGGCTTGCAGGCAGCCTCGGAGCTGTGGACCTAAGCGATGCAAAGCTCTCTCTCAGCAAGTCAGTAGGGTATCACTGTGGTTGCGAAGTTCTCTCTTCAGCCACTCCCTCAGAGGGAAAACTTTTTGAGACCAGATGGTGGAGCTCGGAGTCAGAGGAAATGGGCCCCTTCAGCATGAAGCTGCTGCTCATCAGCCACTTGCGACATTTTTACACGCGGAGACCGAGACTATGTGATTACCTCAAATCAAGTCACATTTGTGTGACGCAGATAAATAATCAAGTCGTTTATAGCTGTTGACGTGGTGAGGACAGTAATGGGAATGGCACCGAAGGACTTCTTATTTGGGAGGTGGGGGGCTTTCCTTCTGGAGATATGGTGAATTGATGTTCTCTGTTCACTTGAACACTAACAGCGTTACTGCTGATATTTTGCGCACAGTCAAAAGTGCAGACTGGATAGATTGTCTTTTATAAGTCACTAAGGGTAAACTACTGTTTCACTGACCATACCTTTATCTTAGCTGCTCAAGTAATATAGCACAGTAACACGAAAGACAAATTTCCCTAACTGTTCCTCCTCATATCCATCCTGGTCCTCTGAGAAGATATCGAAGAATGACACCTTAAGCTGCAGTAGGTCTGGCTATAGTAGGTGAGGGCCAAATTGATGAAAAAGTTCTTTGTAAAGACGGTACAGAAACATTTACCTTTGCCCTGTATCTGGGTGGGCCCAGTCAGTCTCAGATTCACAAATATTTAGAAGTCCAGGTAAAAACTGGCAGTTTTCTTTTAAACGTTGTATTTATAACTTGCAATGATGGAAAATTTCTTCCCAATTAAATGGTACTTTATAATACATGTATGGAATATGTCACAGTGTTAAAAACTCCCATGCTGTGTTCCATCTGATCCTCTCAGATAGCGTACTTCACCAGCACTCTGGTTGCAGTGCACGGTGCGCGAACCTTTCATGTTTTCTAGTGCCAGCACATGCATTGTCTTGGCAGTGTCTCTGTGTGGAATGTTTAGGGCAGTGGTCGGCAAACTCATTAGTCAACAGAGCCAAATATCAACAGTACTTCTTCAAAATAGACTCGCCCACGCCGAAAACCGACTTCTGCGCATGGGCCACGAAGTTTCAATCGCACTGTACGTGCGAGCTCGCACGTGGTATTTTGTGGAAGAGCCACACTCAAGGGGCCAAAGAGCCGGCTCGAGCTACAGTTTGCTGACCACTGGTTTAGGGTATACAGTTGTACCTTATATCAGTCAGTCCTTGTTCTCCGTAAATGTGTCATGAAATGACTGTGCTGCTCCAGCCTATGAGGAATCAACAGGGACAAGGCAGAGCTGTAGTGTGGCTCCTGAGAGGTTGTGCTAGTGCTGTTAGGAGTGGTTACAACTGAGCTTTCAGTGACCGTTTAACAATATGTAAACTTGGTTTGTAATTAAAAACATTTTTCTTTTTTCAATTTGGTTTCCTGGGTATTTTTTTAACCTTAAAAATACTTTATTAATAAAGATCTCGAGAACTTTGAAATATTGAAACTTCATCCACCACCTGGAACAACATATTAAGCCCACTCAGTTCTTATTCCCTCTTTAAAAGGGAAAGAGAAATAAATACTAGTAGGTTAATCCTTAGACTTGATGAATTGCAGACACCAAACACTAATTTCTGTTTACCCACTTATTCAAATATTTTTGCTATTGCTAAAGGTCACATCATTACCATCCTATATAATAAAAGGCTAATATGCAAGTCGACCAAACAGTGGAACTACCTGTCGCTATGATGCGCACTGACCACCAGGGGGCAGACACTCAACACAGGAGCTGCCCCCTCATGGTCAGTGCACTCCCATGGGAGTGCTGCTTCGCCAGAAGCCAGGCTCACGGCTGGTGAGTGCAGTGCTGGTGGCTGGAGTCTCTCCCATCTCCGCAGCAGCACCAAGGATGTCTGACTGACGGCTCCTGGACTGTGAGAGTGCATAGGCCAGGCTGAAGGACCCCCTCTCTACCCCGCCAGTGCACGATTTTCATGCACCAGGCCTCTAGTATTTAAAGAATAAGAAACTTATTATTCTGCCTTTCTCTGCTCTAAACTGAACATTTTTCTAACTGTAGTCTTGTTTCGCCATTGAAATAGGCATTTATATTCTGTATATACTGCCAATAAAAAGTAGGAGTATTTGAAAAGAGAAACTAAAATTATCTTAAAAAAATGAGTGAGCCTGGCCAGTGTGGCTCAGTGGTTGAGCATTGACCCAAGAACCAAGAGGTCACTGGTTCGATTCCTAGTCAGGGCACATGCCTCGGTTTTGGGCTCAATTCCCAGTAGGGGTTGTGGAGGAGAAAGCTGATCCATCATGTTTCTCTTTTGATGTTTCTATCTCTATCCCTCTCCCTTGCAAAAATAAAAAATAAGATTAATAAAAACATTTTTAAAAAGTGAGCATTTTGGCAGCCCCAATATAAATGGGAATATTGGCCACATTTAGTGAAAATAAAGAGAAGTTCAGGCACAGCAAACTACCTGTCCTGTCACCAGATGCATGATGGGAAAATCTAAGTCAGCATTTCATTTGTCCCAAGAGGGTCACCAGAACTTCATTTTCCCTTTTTCTGTTGCAAGCCTTCCGTGTCTTACAAGAGCTAAATACTTAGGTTATGCTGTAGAAGTAATCTGGGAGTTTTGTTCTCTCTGTTGTCCTACCTCATTTAGCTCTCTCCTTAATTTGGGTTTATTTTCAGAACTAAAATAGGATGCATAACAATCTGAAGATCCTCAGTTGACCCAAGAACCTTTAACATTGCCCTCTAGAACTCTCTGCTCCTTCATTGGGTAGGACTGTGAATCAGAATGTGTCAGCCTCTCTTGACACCTTAGCTTCTGAATGTTTAAAGCCGCTAACACATTACTATGAGCTAATCCTGGTCTAAGCACTCATAATCTCATTTAATTCGTATAACAAGAGGATCACTTCTATATAGGTGAGGCAAATGAAAGGCAAAAAATAACTTCCCCAAGTTACAATTGCTAAAGGGCAATTGGCATTTGAACTTGAATGGCTTAACTGCAGGGCCTACATTATCATTACCAGACCATCCCACGTAATATGCAGTACACCCTTCATGTGAGTTTAAGACACCAAGTTTTTGTGGTTTAAAGCACCAGAAACATCAACACATGGAAGCATTTGCTTGATACTCTGAATAGTATTAAAATATGTTTTAGCTCAGAAGTTGCCAACTGGTAGACTAATTTTGTTTGGCCTGCGCTAAGTTAAAAAAAAAATGTTTTTGGCAGGTGTAGAAAATGGGCGGGCCCTCTATGGTCCGACCCCAGCAGTAGCTAAGAACTAATAGTAAGTTTACTCATTTGCATTACTTCTCTGCCCCTGAAAAGTTTTTCAGACTATGTGCCATTTAGCCCCATTTCTGAATGTCGCAGAGCAATAGGACAAACTTGTCCAGTGAAGAAGTTCTGTACGTGATACACGCTGGGATCATAGGACTAATAATGCAATCCTTGCTTACTGCATAGGAGGCCCACCACCTTAGCTCATTTGAGAATAGGGTGCAGTGAATTGTCAATATATCTGGCAATCAATGGCTCTTGATTAGGAAACCCTGAGATGTAAAGCCCTAAAGTGAATAAACAAGCTATCCCTGAAGAGCTGCTTTTCTGCCCCAAGGCCAGTGTGACTCAGTATTTCCTAGCCCATTAATTGAGTTTTATCTTGGGCTCCATCTGGACTCCTCTCTAGGCAGTCACCACAAGCCTGTGAGGTATACAGGGCAATTTGTAACGTGTTAAAAGAAATTATGTTTATTGAACACTAACATGAGATGGCATATTATGTACTTGGAATTTGCAAAGATAGGATTTATTTCCATTTTACAAATAAGTAGGATAAGGCTCCAAAAGGCTACCTGACTTGCGCAAGGTCATGGGAAGTGGCAGAGTTGGAGCTTGAACCCAACTCCAGTGCCTTTCCAACTATAACAGGAATATTTTCTTCCTACGGATTTACAGTCTGCATTCTGCATTCATTCACGGGCTGCTAGTGCCAAGAGGCAAGAACATTTCCAAGGCCCTGAGCAGTGACAGTAGGGCTAAAAGGAGACTCGGTGATTACCCAGCAGTGTATGGAGAAAAGAGAAAACGAGTTAATGCAGCATCACAGATCCCAACACAAACCATCTGGATTCAGGTCTCCAGGAGAAGGGTCTGCCATGTGTTCTGAAAGCAGCCGAAGCTGATTCAGACTGACAAACAGTTTGGAACCATAGGTCATTTCCCTCTCAGCCATTTTGTGTGTTTTGTTTTTTAATGAAAGACTTTGCTTGGGTGCCAAAAGGTAATGGGGCTTCGGATTTAAACCACTTGAAAACTGATTTCTGACACACAGTACTAAAATAGAAAAGCAGCCAGTGTATTTGCCCTTAATATTCTGATCAAAAGCACCCATCCTTAGGCAAAGTATGTTACAAGAACAGTCAAGTGCAAACTGTGTTAAGGACTTTTGGTGCTATCGCAATCCTTAACTATTTCAGCTCCTAGCTATTTTTTTTTTAATACTATAAACTATGTATCGGTAAGCCATTTCTTTTCTGAAATAAAAACGTAGCAGTACTGAAAAAAAAAGGCCTATATCGATATGCTATTTATAGATACTTAAGTGCCAGTTTTAATATTTAAATATAAGTCAGTCTAACCCTTTCCATCTTTTTGTCCTTAGTACCACGTGGGATTGACAGTTCAGCCTGAACTCTACCTTCTGAACACCGTGGATGCCGACTCACTTGTGTCTAGATGACTGACAGCCTGCGAAGACTGTATAAGAACCATTTTCTCGTAGTCCAAGTGCCCCTTAACATATCTCTGTTAGTTCAGAGGTGAGTTTTGTTCAAATGTTTTGAACAAAATGCAAAGATTTCCTCATGGGAAGACTGTTAAAAGCTGACAGCTGTTAAGTGTAGGTCAGAGACCCACCCACCTCACAACAGTCCTACAACAGCCGGGAGTTAATTGATGGGCCTGTGACGGCCACACACCCCTATGGGCTTGTGTCTTAACTCCTGGAATTAAAAAAAAAAAAAAGTGTATGTATTTAAGTTGGCCTGAACATAACAGTTTGGGTAGAGTTTAAAGGTTATAAAAATAGATTTTTTGTATTTAAAAAAAACACATTGTTCAGACAAATCAGATATCTGTTTTATCTGGATCACAAGTGAGAAAGGAAAGGGAGTAACACTCTTTTTCAGAATGAACTGGTCCACATGACTTACCTTTTAAAGTGGTGCTTGGCTGTGGCCAGTTAAATTTCATTTCAGTTTTAATCAACCAGACCCTTAGTAACTAATGGTACTAGCACACCATTTCTAAAGAAAATATTTATTACATTTGGCAATCATATGTAATCCTAATTATCGGTATGCTTTATTATTTTCTTGAATTTTTTTTTCAGAAGTATGATGGTATTTTCCAAAGAGCTTAATACCTAGTAACAAGATCCAGAAACCATACTTTTTTAAAAAAATTGATTTGAGAGAGAGAAAAACATCAATTGGTTGCCTTTGCACCCACCCCAACTGGGGATTGAACCTGCAACCTGGGTATGTGCCTGACTGGAAATCGAACCCACTACCTCTTGGTCTACAGGGCAATGCTCCAATCAACTGAACACACTGGCAGGGCCAGAAACCATACTTTAACCAATGATCATTTTTCCATGCTGCATTATGTAATGCAGCCCATTCTAACATTCAAAGTTTAGGTATAAAAATAAGAACCGCCTAATAGTTAACTTTGCAAGTCCCAACAAGATAATGGAGGTATTCGTTTTCTTTCTAAAATTTGTATAGTCCCACCATGTCTTTTCTTCCCACTTTTCCCATTAACGGTCCAACATCATTTCTAGGTCCAAAGCTTGTTTCCAGGAGTGGCTTCTATTTCTAATGTTGAATCTCCTAGGGAATGCTAAGCATTTTATTTCAGTGTATTTATACCAAGTAGTAATACAAGATTAGAGCTAGACTGGCACTTGGACGATTAGTCCACGTGTCACAAACTGCCGGCCCACGTGTGGCTTATAGATTTTTTGACCCCTCTTCCTAACCAGGATTGTTTTCCTTAAAATTTTTATAATAAAAGTGTAATATTTAAAAATGGAAAGTTTTTGCATGATTATTTGTAAACTCGGAAGATTTTCAACACTGGGCTCACATTCCTGCCTGGGAGTGCAGTTGGCTGGATCTGAATGGCAGCTATCCGTATATATATGTTTTTATCGACTTTAGTGAGAGAGAGGGAGAGGAAAGGAGGGAGAGAGGGAAAGAAACGTCTATCGGCTGCCTCCTGCATAACCCCTACTGGGGATCAAATGGGCAACATTTAAAAAATATATTTTTATTCATTTCAGAGAGGAAGGGAGGGGGAGAAAGAGAGAAAAATCAATGATGAGAGAGAATCATTAATAAGCTGCCTCCTGCATGCCCCACACTGGGGATTGAGCCCACAACCCAGGCATGTGGCCAGACCAGGAATCGAACTGTGACCTCCTGGTTCATAGGTCGATGCTCAACCACTGAGCAACACTGGCTGGGGAAAACTGGCAACATTTTTTTAAAATATTGATTTTTTACAGAGGAAGGGAGAGGGATAGAGAGTTAGAAACATCGATGAGAGAGAAACACCGATCAGCCACCTCCTGCACACTCCCCACTGGGGATGTGCCCACAACCAAGGTACATGCCCTTGACCGGAATTGAACCTGGAACCCTTGAGTCCGCAGGCTGACGCTCTATCCACTGAGCCAAACCAGTTAGGGCATGGCAACATTTTTGATGCATGAGATGACACTCAACTGAGCCAGGGCACAGCTATCCATGTTTTATTTTTTGTTAATCCTCACCTGAGGATATATTTTCCATTGATTTTTAGAGAGAGAGGAAGGGAAGGAAAGAGGGAGGAAGAGAGAGAGAGAGACATCGATTGATTGCCTCCCACACACACCCAATTGTGGCTGGGGATTGAACCTGCAAGCCCAGGTACATCCCCTTGACTGGGAATCAAACCCGAGACAACTCCGTGTGCTAGCCAGTGCTCTAACCACTGCGAACAGCGGCCATGACGGCTATTCATTTTAATGGGATGTACTTCAGGGTGGATACACCCCTTCGCTCATTTCCCTCCAGCCCCAAAGGCATTGAGTTTGTAAACCCTGCAGCCTTTGTGTGACTTTGAGCATCATTTTCTTCCTTCAACATAAAAGTTAAATTTCTGACTTCTCTTATTTTAAAACTTAGTACCTTTCAATAAGACTTTTTAAAAAATTGAATAATTGCCTGTCTTCATTTATTGTGATTTGGCCATCTAAGATGGTATTTTAAAATCCCCTCATTTCTACTTCAGGGGCCCTTACAACTTCTGATAAGAGCACAGCCTTGTAACCCAAGTTAGAGTCCTTCCGATTTTAAAAATGAAACTGAATTAACATCAATTAGCAACTTTCACTTTAAAAATAGACTTTTAAAATGAGTTTCACTGTTTTGGTTTCTTTATGCACAGATAGCAACTCAAAACAATATGTTGCATTTTCTTTCCTCCTTGGACAATTTCATTTCCCAGTAGAAACATTCCAAGAGGATGTTTGGGAAAAGAAAAGAAAAGCCCCCCAAAATTTTTTTTGTTGTTTTGCAACTCATAAAACGATGAGGTGGTTGGTTAAACAGAGATTATATACTTGGAGGGTTTCTGTAGCTCTTCTTCATTCTTTAACTGTTTATTACTAGGAACAGACTAGAGTTCATAAAAACTTAGAAAAGTTACCCTTCAGGTCCTATGACTCCTGTAATTAGAAAATTTGATAATAAAGCAAACAGAATCATGTTAAAACCAGTTGAAGAGATTGATGTCTAAAGGGTGAGTCTTGGGTAAACATTTTTGCTAAGTAAAGAACATTTAATCATTCTCTAGTTTATGATTTAAAAATCTGGTTTTCTATATTTTGTGCGTATACAGATAATATATTTAATTTGAAGAATAGCCTATGTATACACTCACTTAGTCCCTGGGGTTTAAGTCAGTTTGTAAAATGATGCTCTGGCATTGTATGCCCAGAATGTCAAAAAAATGCGATTAAATACAGTAGGTCCTCGGGTTACGTTGGAGATCCGTTCCTATGGTGCGACATAACGCGATTTTCGCCATAAGTCGGAACCCACCTACATAAGCACCTACGTCACTCACTGTGTATAACACATTACTGCTGTGTATGTGTCATGGAGCACATACACAGCAGTAATGAAGTGAAACAGTAAAAAAAATTTTAAAGAAAGATAGCAATTCCTGACCTTTACTTGTGGTAAATAAATAATAAAAAACATAAAGCACGTGTGTACATACATTGAAATGACGGAACTTTTTTTAAAATAAATAAATGGGAGATGGTGACGTAACCACGAAACAACGTACGTCGAGTCCAGTGTAACCCGAGGACTGTCTGTAGTTGCTACAGAGCAGCTGCTGCTCCATAACTGTGTGTCACTTAATACAAAAGGCATTCATAAGTGAGGCATTAAGGCAGGGGTCCTCAAACTTTTTAAACAGGGGGCCAGTTCACTGTCCCTCAGACTGTTGTAGAGCTGGACTATAGTTTAAAAAAAACTATGGGGGGGGGGGAAAGGATACTTATGTAATACCCTTTGTAATACTTTAAGAGGAAAATAAAAAAAAAAAAAAAAAAAAAAAAAAAAAAAAAAAAAAAGAAGATAAGATAGAGAAACAAACTCAATCTGAACAGAAACTGGAGAAAAAAAATTTAAAAGCAGGAGGAGAGCCTAAGGGAGCTTTGGGACAACACAAAACGAAGTAACATATGTATAATAGGGTTGCCAGAAGGACAAGAAGAGCAGCAAGGATTAGAAAATCTATTTGATATTCTTGGGGGGTGGGGAGAAAAGGGCGTGGGGGTGAGTGAAGAGATTAGAAAACAATCGTGCACCTATGGATGAGGACAGTGGGTGGGGAGTGAGGGCAGAGGGTGGGGTTGGAACTGGGTGGAGGGGAGTTATGGTGGGAAAAAAGAGTAACTAATGTAATAATCTGAACAATAAAGATTTAATTTTAAAAAAATAAAATAAAAAAAAAAAAAAAAAAAAAAAAAAAAAAACTATGAACAAATTCCTATGCACACTGCACATATCTTATTTTGAAGTAAAAAAACAAAACGGGAACAAATACAATATTTGTATTTGCATGTGGCCCGCAGGCCATAGTTTGAGGACCCTTGCATTAAGGTTTACAGTAGCCAATGAAAATACCCTTCTCAGTTGTAAATATTATGACTTCAAGCCACCAAAGCTTTGCTCCAGAAGTATTGTGCACATTCAGGTGCTGTATATTATCTATTCATAGGATCTTCCTGCACTGGCCCTCCCTCTTTACCCAAGCTTATGTGGTAAATCAGAATCCTGCATACTTTTCTCCATGTGTGATAACATCATTGGTGAGTTCTCATGCATGGCTACTCTAATAAATAAATACTTTGCATTGCTTTTTTCAAGCAATAAATATATTACTTTAATTCTCTCAGTAAGATTATTTTGGAACCTTCTGGGTTTTGTGGGGGAAAAAACATTTCTAATTAAACACTTCAGTTCATCTTTTTTTTAAATATAAATATACTTTTATTGATTTCAGAGAGGAAGGGAGAGGGAGAAAGAGATAGAAACATCAATGATGAGAGAGAATCATTGATTGGCTGCCTCCTGCACGCCCCACACTGGGGATGAAGCTCGAAACCCAGGCATATGCCCTTGGCTGGAATCGAACCTGAGACCCTTCAGTCCGCAGGCTGACACTGTATCCACTGAGCCAAACCAACTAGGGCTCAATTCATCTATTTTTTTAAAATATTTTTTTTTATTGATTTCAGAGACGAAGGGAGAGGGAGAGATAGGAACATCAATGATGAGAGAGAATCATTGATTGGCTGCCTCCTGCACGCCCCCCACTGGGGATCGAGCCCACAACCCAGGCATATGCCTGTACTGGGAATCAAACCATGACCTCCTGGTTCATAGGTCGCTCAACCACTGAGCCATGCCCGCTGAGCTAATCTATTTTTAATGCTGAGTATTTATTGAGAGAGTGGAATCTTTCCAGTAGCCTTATCTTTTCATTGTGCAATCAACATGAAGAGTAGCCTTTCTTAAAAGAGGGTCTTTGCAGCATGGCATTCTGTGCCAGCTGTCTTCAAATTTCCTGACCTTCATGGAACATATTAGATGTAGTTCCTGGAATATTTTCTTCAATGGAATAAAGTAGTTGAATTCTTTCCTTGCCTGTTTTCCAATGAGGACAGTGTTGACCAAAATGTGTATTTGTTGGTGGCACTAAAAGAGCTTCATGATGGATGCAAATGACAACTTTTAAAATAATTACTTGTGCCAGTGGAGAAAAGTGTATATAATACACAGAACAGTGGGCTAATACCTAGAATGCAGACATATTTTCAGATATCCCTACATTTCACTTCCTCAAATACTAGACTTCACCTTCCTGTCAGAATAACCCTCCAGTACAGGAAACAGCAAGGAAGAGGAAATCACCACAAAGAATGTCTTACATTCTGTTTTTCTTTTTTAAAATATGTTTTTATTGATTTCAGAGAGGAAGGGAGAGGGAGAGAGAGAAACATCAATGATGAGAGAATCATTAATTGGCTGCCTCCTGCTTGCCCCCTATTGGGGATCGAGCCCACAACCTGGGCATGTGCCCTTCACCAGAATCGAACCTGAGACCCTTCAGTCTGCAGGTCGACGCTCTATCCACTGAACCAAACCAGCTAGGGCCTTTAAAAAATGTTTTTTTTTTGTTGATTTCAGAGAAGAAGGAAGAGGGAGAGAAAGAGAGAAACATCAATGATGAGAGAGAATCATTGATCAGCTGCCTCCTGCATGCCCCCTACTGGAGATCAAGCCTGCAATTCTGGCATGTGCCCTTGACCGGGAATCCAACCATGACCTCCTGGTTCATCGGTGATGCTCAACCACTAAGCAACGCTGGCCGGGCTTACAGTGCATTCTTGATTTTATTTCAGTGAATCTCTTTTTAAAAAAAAAAAATATTTTTATTGGTTTTAAGAGAGGTAGGGAGGGAGAGAGAGATATATAAACATCATTGGTGAGAGAGAATCATTGATTGGCTACCTCCCTCATGCACCCCCACTGGGGATCGAGCCCACAACCTGGGCTGTGGACTCCGTGCCCTGACCATGCCCTGACCGGAAATCGAACCCAGACCTCCTGGTTCATAGATCAACACTCAACCACTGAACCATGCCGGTCAGGCTGTTTCTTTTCTCTTCCAGGCTTGGAGTCTTAAGAGGGTAAATCTGAGTCATGACAGTTATGAGTTCAACACAGTCTAATCTTTTTAGAACCCTAGGGCAGTTACAGAGGAGTCTGAGGCCAGAGACTATTTAAAATGTAATGTCTACTTTGGTTTCTTGTGTTTTCTACAGTGTCATACGAGATTAGCAACAGCATGTTTGGACTAAATCCTTTCACCCCCACAATATTACCATCTGGGGGAAAAGGGACTTTTTTTTTAGCAATTTACCTTCATACTCTTAGAAATGCTTTCAAGAAATAGAAAAATGAATACACAGATATATACATGTTAAACATTTATGTTTGTGGTAGAATAGTCAAGTTTCTATATAAGGGTGAGATGCACAGTGGTGAACCAAATTTAAATAACATGACCATTCTCTTCTCCTAACTCCTAATTTTAAGGTTGGTTTGTCATAAGATAATTTTCTGTCACTACAAAATAAAAAATTTTAAGTCAGAAAATCATGCTCTAGGTTCTGAAAGACATCATCAAGGATATTTTTGAGTTGACTATGATTACTGCTTTGGAAGTCAACTTCTTAAACAATTGAGACTTACTATACCAGACTGTGAAAACTCTAGTACTTCTGCAGTACAATTTGCTACATATTGAAAATTCATTCTTCATAATAGTTTTCAGAAGCCTTCTTGTATTTTTTTGTATGCAGCTTCATTTTTTGGACACATTGAAGAATCGAGGTCTAATGTAATCCTTATACATAGAATAGAGAACACCTAGAAACAAAAAGATGTATATCAATAGAGCATCCATGGGAACAAACACTGAATTTCTCCCACCTGCATTTTTTCAAATCTAGCCCACAAATTAAAACAAACAAATCAACAAACAACACTTTCCATCTTAAAAAGTTTTGGCTTGGATTATACAAGTAGCTCCAGAACACACACACACACACACACACACACACACACACACACACACACAACTAAGCCATTTGAGATTAGTATAAGTCTGAATTTAGGATGTTATGCCACCCTAAAGTTTGAATTTTAAAATATTGGTGAAAAAGTTAGGAAAGTGAAAATATCTGGCTAGGTATTAAAATTAAAAATAACGGGCACCTCAATTTAGCAAACATCTATTCAGTGTCTGCTTTGCTCAGTATCCCGAGGGAAAAAAAAGGTGAATAGATCTAATCTCTGCTTGTAGGGATTTTCAGTCTAACGGGTGAACTAGCTATGAGTCTAGGCAGATGAGATAGGTGTGTATCTCCCATAATATGAGGTCCTCGGGTCATGCAGAAAGGCTGAAGTAGGAAAAGGGTGAGGAACAGAGGAGATGCTCCAGTGAATTCCAGGGATGTCAGCAGATGTTTATACCCAAAGCAAGTTAAGGAGTCAGATTTAAACTCTTGTCCATAGCAATATCAAGGCATCACCTATCTCATAGATTGTCTAAACTAAATCCTTTGCTGCAGTTTCCTTCCCCTTTCTTTCTGACCTTGCTTGTTAATATCTTTAAAGAGTGCACAGAAGATAAAGGGTCAGGAGGTTAGTTGTTCTTATCTCAGCATGATAGCTAGGTGAGGCAGATGTCTGCACAATTTTCTAAAGAAATAGTATGATAGCTATCATCTATATATATAAAAAGCCAGCGACTGTAACAGCCATAACGACCTGTTGCTATGACGCCCACTGTGGCCAGCAAACCTGCCGAATCAGGGGATGGGGCTGGCCGGCCAACCTCACGGCCCCTCCCTGCTGCCAGCCTGCCCCTGATCGGACTTTCCCACCCTGATCAAGAGTGGGGCGGCTGGCCAAACACCCCCTTTCTTCCCCCAAATCAGCCAGCCCCACCATGATAGGCCCGCAGCCCCTCCCCGCTGCTGCCCTGCCCCTGATCACACCCCCACACCCCAATAGGGGGTGGGGCTGGGTGGCCAACCTCCTGCAGCCCCTCCCCCTGGCCACCCCACCCCTGATCGCACCCCCCACCCCAATAAGGGGCGGGGCCAACCGGCCAATCTCCTGCAGCCCCTCCCCCACCTGGCCCCACCCCAGATTGGCCTCCCCACCCCGATCAGGGGCAGGGCCAACTGGCCAACCACCCATGGCCTCTCCCCCAGGCTGCTGGCCCCCAATCGGCACCTCCACCCCATTTGGGGGCGGGGCTGGCCAACACACTGCCCACAGTCTCTCCCCATGGCTGGCCCTGCTCCCAATTGGCCCCCCAACCCCAATTGGGGTAGGGCCTGCCGTCCAATCACCCATGGCCCCTTCCCCAAGCTGGCCTGGCCCTGATCAGGCCCCGATCAGGGTGGGCCTGCTGGCCAACCTCCCGCCATCTCCTCCTCCCGACAGGCCCAGCCCTGATCCGCCCTGATTGGGGCCGGGCTGGCCAGACCCCACCCGTGCATGAATTCGTGCACTGGGCCTCTAGTAGATGCATAGAACTCAAGACAAAGAGTTTTAACTTGAATTATTGTGGTATCGATGGAAATAACATTCTCAGATTCAGAGAGAATTATAAGACTTATTTCATTTCCCTGTGCTGCTGCTGCTTCTAATTCTCTCTCTCTCTCTCTCTCTCTCTCTCTCTGGCTTAAAACAACAGAAATATGTTGTCTCACAATTCTGGAGACTGGCAGTCTGAAGTCAGGGTATCAGCAGACTTGTTACTTTCTGAAGGACATGAGGGAGAATCTACTTCACACCTCTCCTGGCTTCTGACAGTGGCTGTGCTCCATGGCTTGTTGATACACACTCCAATCTCTGCCTCCATCATTACATGGCATTCTCTCCCTGTTTGTTCCCTGTGCTTTTTAGACACAGAGAATTCTTACCTCTTGCCTACCTCTTAAATGTTGGTGTTCCCTGCAGTTCTGATCTCAACTCTTTTCACACCTGTTGCTTCACTGGTAAGTAAGTTAGATTTCTCTTCTGAGTGTGAGATCCCATATATATTCAATGTACCATATGTGCTATTTCTACATTGCATTGGAAAGTGGTCTCCAAACTTAAATTGTGCATAAGTAAATAGTTGAGCATGCCCCTCAAGATGCACATCCTATCTAATAATAGACAAATACGGTAGTTGACCGTACCTTCGCTACGCCTCCCATTGGCTAATCAGCATGATATGCAAATTAACCCAACCAAGATGGCGGCCAGCAGCCACGCAGCTGAAGCCAGCAGGAGGCTTGCTTGCTCCAGTGATGGAGGAAGCCAAGGTTCCCCGCCTGCCTCAGCCCGGCTCTAAGCTCCGAAAGCAACAAAGTTTCAATTATAGAAGCTAAACAAACCCCAGATACCTGCTTTCAGCAGGCCGTGGCCTCAGAGCTGGAGTGAGTAGGAGCCAGCTCTCAGCTCCAGTGACGGCAACAAAGTTTCAATTATAGAAGGTAAATAAATCCCAGAATAGAAAAAAAAAAAGAAAATAAGAGAGGCTGGGAGCTTCAGTCTCGGGCCAGCCTGAAAATGGCCCTCAGCCCCTCACCCAGACTGGCCAGGCACCCCAGTGGGGACCCCCACCCTAAAGGGGGTTTGGGCAGCCTGAAAACAGCCATCAGCCCCTCATTCAGGCTGGCCAGGCACCCCAGTGGGGACCCCCACCCTGAAGAGGGTGTGACCAGCTGCAAACAGCCATCAGCCCCTCACCCAGGCTGGCCAGGCACCCCAGTGGGACCCCCACCCTGATCCAGGACACCCTTCAGGGCAAACCAGCCAGCCGGCCCCCACCTGTGCACCAGGCCTCTATCCTATATAGTAAAAGTGTAATATGCAAACTGACCCTAACAGCAGAAAGACTGGGAGTGACTGGTCACTATGACACACACTGACCACCAGGGGGCAGACACTCAATGCAGGAGCTGCCCCCTGGTGGTCAGTGCGCTCCCACATGGGGGAGCACTGCTCAGCCACAAGCCAGGCTGATGGCTGCCAGTACAGCGGTGGTGGTAGGAGCCTCTCCTGCCTCCTCAGCAGCGCTAAGGATGTCCGACTGCAGCTTAGGTCTGCTCCCTGCTGGCAAGTGGACATCCCTCGAGGGCTGCCGGGCTGCCAGAAGGATGTCTGATTGCCAGCTTAGGCCCAATCCCCCGGGAAGCAGGCCTAAGCCAGCAGGTGGTCATCCCCCAAGGGGTCCCAGACTGCAAGAGGGCACAGCCCAGGCTGAGGGTCCCCCCCCCCCCCGCCCTGAGTGCACAAATTTTTGTGCACCAGGCCTCTGGTTTGTTTATAAACAGTATACTAGTAAATGTCCCATGGTCAGCCTATATATTGGTAAAGTTTTTATTTATTTATTTTTTTAAATATATTTTATTGATTTTTTTACAGAGAGGAAGGGAGAGTGATAGAGAGAGAAACATGGATCAGCTGCCTCCTGCACATCTCCTACTGGGGATTTGCCCACAACCCAGGTACATGCCCTTGACCGGAATCGAACCTGGGACCCTTCAGTCCGCAGGCCGACACTCCATCCACTGAGCCAAACCGGTTTCGGCAAAGTTTTTATTTTTAAGATAAAAATATTTTCTTCCCATATTCCTATGGATCTCCTTATATATCTCATAGGGTATGAGTACTCTAATTTGGAAACATCTGTTATAGGCATCTCAGTCACTATAATATAAAGTTAAGAGTTCAGGCTCTAGCCAAAACCGGTTTGGCTCAGTGGATAGAGCGTCAGCCTGCCGACTGAAAGGTCCCAGGTTCGATTCCGGTCAAGGGCATGTACCTGGGTTGCGGGCACATCCCCAGTAGGAGTTGTGCAGGAGGCAGCTGGTCGATGTTTCTCTCTCATCGATGTTTCTAACTCTCTATCCCTCTCCCTTCCTCTCTGTAAAAAATCAATAAAATATATTTAAAAAAAAAAAAAAGAGTTCAGGCTCTGGAGTAGATTTCCCATGTGATTGTAAACAAGTAACTTATTCTCTCTAAACCTCAGTTTCCTTATCTGTAAAATGGAATAATAACAGTACCTACCTCAAAGAGTATTGTTTAATAAAGACTGGTCTTTGTTCAGAATTCCTGGTATAAATCTAAAATCCTTGGAATTTCCCAAGTAACAGGATTGCCTTCGTTATTCATGAGCCCCTTGGAGCATACTTTAATTTATGCTAATTAAGTGACTCACGACGGGCTCCTAGATAGCTTCAAGATGTGGCTAGTCAGACCAACCGTGTGACCACAGGGTTCTTAGACCACCAGGGAGGGAAGTAGGACTGGAGATTGAGCTCAGTCACGTGGCCAGTGATTCAATCAACCATCCTATATATAATAAAGAGCTAATATGCTAATTGACCAAACAGCAGAACGACTATCTGGACCACCTTCTGGACGAAGCTGGGGCTGTGAGGGGCTGCAAGGGCTGAGCCCCTTGCACGAATTTTATGCATCGGGCCTCTAGTGCCTATATAATGAAGCCCCCAATAAAAGCTCTTCACACTGAAGTTCAATGGAGTTCCTTGATTGATAAACACATTGATACTCTGGGAGTGTGACAAGCCCTGATCCCACAGGGAGAGAGCACAGAAGCTTTGAGCTTTCGATCCTCCCACACCTTACCCTATTGGCTGGTCCTGATTTGTATACTTTATAGTGAAACTACAATTGTAAGGAGATCCGTTCCTACAGCACAACATAATGCCATTTTCACCGTAAGTCGGAACCCATCTACACTACATAAGCATCTACGTCACTCACATGGAGCACATACACAGCAGTAATGAAGTGAAACAGTAAAAAAAGTTTAAAAGAAAGATAACAATTCCTGACCTTTACTTGTGGTAAACAAATAATAAAAAACATAAAGCACATATGTACATATGTCGAAATGATGGAACTCTTTTTTTTTTAATAAATAAATGGGAGATGGTGACGTAACCAAAAAACGACGTATGTCAAGTCCGACATAACCTGAGGACTGTCTGTATACTGTTTTCCTGAATTCTGTAAGTTGTTTTAGTAAAATAAACCTGAGGGAGTCTTGGGGACCCCTGAATTTGTAGCCAGTTTATCAGAAGTGCGGATGCCCTGGAGATCCCCAAAGGCTGGTGTTTGAAGTAAGGGCAGTATTTTTGGGAACTAGCCCTTAAACCTCTGGTATCTGATCTGAGTTCCAGGTGGTGAGCATCAGTATTGAATTGTATTGCAGCATACCAGGTGGTGTCAAAGTAGGTATTATTGAAGATTAAATGAGAGAACAACATATAAAGCAGAGTGGCTTGCACATCATAAGCAGTCATTAGGTGTTATTATTGTTTTGTCCAATATGCACTCATCCTCCCACCAAACTGGTTCCTTCTTTGCTCTTTATATTAATAAAAGGCAACCCTTACTTCTGGTTGCTCAATCCAGAAACCTAGGATCATCTTTGATTCCTCTTTCCTTTCTTTTTTCCAGTCACTTTGTTGCCGAGTCCTCAGTATTTCTAGAAGCCATCTCCTCTCTATTTCCACTGCACTTAATTCAGATCCAACTCATCATCCTACTTCACTGTCTTTACTTCCTCCCCTCCATTGCAAATCATCTCTAATCATTTTCCTCATTTTTTTTTCATGTTGAAATATACAAACACAGAAAGCAGTATATACAGCTTAAGTGACCAGATTAACAAGTAGTTGTAGAGTGAACACCTGTAATTATGGGTCAAGAAATAGCATATTGCAGGCATCCCAGAAGCCTCCCAGGTCTCCCTTTCTGACCATATTGTCCTCTTCTCTACAGGTAACCACTGTTCTGAGGTTTATGATATGGTTTCCTTCCTTGTCTTTATAGTGGGACTGTTTATCTAGTGGCCCTAAACAAACAGTTCCATATTGCCTGTTTCTGATCTTTCTATAAAGCAGGCATCTTTCTGTCCAAGTTACTCCGCTGTGTTTAAACTCTTTACTGGCTCGCTTCATCGTGTTACTCCTCATCTCACAACCATAAAAATCTGTTGGGGGTTTGTTTTATGTAGATTTAACTAAGCTTTCGCTATATTTTCCAGAGTTCCCTTCCCTGCATAGCTGCGGGTTAGTTTGGCTCATGCGACCTTGAGGCATGAAGGTGGACGCTGAAGCAGCAGCTGCCATGTCCGGTTTACGCTTGGAGGGCTCGGTGCAGGGCACCAGGTGCAGTTGCTTGTCCGCTGGCTCACCTCGCTGTTGTTGGGCAGCAGGCCCACGGGGCCTTCCGCTCACCTGGATCTCCTCCCGGCTTATCCGGCCCCCAGGCCAGGGGCGGATGAGCTCCCTGAGAGAGGTGCCGCTCCTCCCACAGCTCCCACCGGGGTCAGGGCTGGAGTCAGTAAGACACGGATTCGAGTTCCCCTCTGCCTTGGCGGGCTCCAGTTCATCCTTACAGATTCCAGTTTATTTTGCCTTCCCAACTACGGCCTTGTTAACCTCAGGCCCCAGCGTTAGAAACACAAGCAACAAGCCTAATATGGACTTTAAACAGTCCATGCTCCCAAATTTGCTTAAGATCATATCTCTACAATAAATCCCTTTTTATATTTCATCTCTAATAGTTTTCCTTCTCTGACTGAACCTTGATTGAAACAGAATTTGGTATCAGAAGCTTCCAGAGAGACATAACCATGAGGATAGTTCTTTGTGTTGGTTCCAGGTTATCTGGAATTGGTTCTCTGGTCTGAGTAAACTTACAGGTATGAATGGCCATTTCTTACAGTGGTAAAGAGGATGCTAGCATGCATTAGCAGAAGATTTTGTGAAATTATCGCCTGTAGATACCCTTAATCAGATGCCTATAAAAAGCACGGCGTTTGCTGATCAAGTGTTTACTTCCATAGAGCGCTTGGTGGAAGCGGGAGTATAAAACGGTTGGTTACTTCTAAGTGTGCTGGACAACGTGGGAAAACAAAATGGTGGGCCCAGGGCTTTTAATTCCTAGCTCCTGGTCCTGTGAGGGGCCTGAAGGCTGCATGACTTCCAGGAAAGAATTCCTTTCCTTTCATGCCCTGTTGCCCCCGAGGCATTTACAGGAGATTCGGAGCAGCAGCCACAATCTCTTTCTGCTTGGAAGGCACTGCCACAGCATGTTTTTGCTCATCTTGTGGCCCAGCTCCTGATACATAAGCAAGAGCTTCACAATTATGTAGTCAGTCCAAATCCCTGAAAGTCCCTTATTATATATTACTACTAGTTGTTCTGCTTCTCTCATCAAACACTGATTCGCCTACACACCCAGCCCTAAGTTCCAGTGCCATTGCTTTTTCCTCTGCCTAGTGAATTCCTCGTCTCCTCCTCTGCCTAGTGAATTCCTCATCTCCCTCTCTGCCTAGTGAATTCCTCATCTCCTTCTCTGCCTAGTGAATTCCTCATCTCCTTCTCTGCCTAGTGAATTCCTCATCTCCTCCTCTGCCTAGTGAATTCCTCATCTCCTCCTCTGCCTAGTGAATTCCTCATCTCCTCCTCTGCCTAGTGAATTCCTCATCTCCTCCTCTGCCTAGTGAATTCCTCATCTCCTCCTCTGCCTAGTGAATTCCTCATCTCCTCCTCTGCCTAGTGAATTCCTCATCTCCTCCTCTGCCTAGTGAATTCCTCACCTCCCTCTCTGCCTAGTGAATTCCTCATCTCCTTCTCTGCCTAGTGAATTCCTCATCTCCTCCTCTGCCTAGTGAATTCCTCATCTCCTTCTCTGCCTAGTGAATTCCTCATCTCCTCCTCTGCCTAGTGAATTCCTCATCTCCTCCTCTGCCTAGTGAATTCCTCATCTCCTCTGCCTAGTGAATTCCTCATCTCCTTCTCTGCCTAGTGAATTCCTCATCTCCTCTGCCTGGTGAATTCCTCATCTCCTCCTCTGCCTAGTGAATTCCTCATCTCCTCCTCTGCCTAGTGAATTCCTCATCTCCTTCTCTGCCTGGTGAATTCCTCATCTCCTCCTCTGCCTAATGAATTCCTCATCTCCTCCTCTGCCTAGTGAATTCCTCATCTCCTCCTCTGCCTAGTGAATTCCTCATCTCCTCCTCTGCCTAGTGAATTCCTCATCTCCTTCTCTGCCTGGTGAATTCCTCATCTCCTCCTCTGCCTAGTGAATTCCTCATCTCCTTCTCTGCCTAGTGAATTCCTCATCTCCTCTGCCTGGTGAATTCCTCATCTCCTCTGCCTAGTGAATTCCTCATCTCCTTCTCTGCCTAGTGAATTCCTCATCTCCTTCTCTGCCTAGTGAATTCCTCATCTCTGCCTAGTGAATTCCTCATCTCCTCCTCTGCCTAGTGAATTCCTCATCTCCTCCTCTGCCTAGTGAATTCCTCATCTCCTCCTCTGCCTAGTGAATTCCTCATTTCCTCCTCTGCCTGGTGAATTCCTCATTTCCTCCTCTGCCTGGTGAATTCCTCATCTCCTTCTCTGCCTGGTGAATTCCTCATCTCCTTCTCTGCCTGGTGAATTCCTCATCTCCTTCTCTGCCTAGTGAATCCCTCCATTTCTTGGCTCATTATACAGTTTACATCCTTAGAGAAGCCTCTTGGACTCTCAGCGCGGGTCAAATGCCCCTCCTTTGTGCCTGTGCTCCCAAAGCACCCGTGTTACCTCCGCCATAGCACCTATGACTTTGTATTTTCTTCTCCTGTTCTTGGTCTCTTTCCCTGAGGAGATGAACAGGATGTGAGGGTAGGGACCAAGTCCTACCCCCACATCTATAGACCTGCTCCGCGCCTTGCAAATAGAAAATGCCTAGTAAATATTTGCAGAAGGACAAAAACGAGGACTATAACTTTGTAAAGTTTCTTTTTGTACTTTGTTCAAGACTCCCCTTATCACAGTTCATAGTAATAAGATAATTACCATTTAACTCCCTATATGCAAGCCCCACACCTATCTCCATAGTCTTAGACTTACTCTCAGGCTGATTCTACTCTGTACAGCCTGGAGGGGAGCTAAGAACATTGTGCCTCGGTCTCATGAATATAGACCCCCCAAAAATCAAGATAATTTAGGTTCCAAAGTGGACTCTTTCTTAGAACTACAGGATATGATTTAGCTGTTGATATAACCTGAATTAACCAAATAATTTCTCTGGATTTGACTGTGTAAATATTGCTTAATTTATAGACTAATAAAAAAGATTTCCTATTGCTCAAACTTGGAATAAAAGGAGAATAAGGATATTAAGACTTGTGGACTCTAAAAATGTTTTCTTCCCAGTTAAACTTTAGTAATTATATCTGTTGTTCAAATCGCCTGGGAACCATGACTGCTGCTCTTAACTGAGCAATAAAGGCAGGTGTATAACTACTGCTTTCAGCTGTTGTAGGTATGAACTGTTCACTGCTTTCATAATAGAGGCGAACAGGGCCCATAACCTAGTTCTCCACTGGGTTTTTAAAAATTGGTGTATAATTGCCATACAACATTACATTAACTTCAGGTGTACAGCACAATGATTTGACGTTTGTATATATTGTGAAATGATCACCACAATAAGTCTAGTTAACATCCATCACCATACATAGTTACAGACTTTTTTTCCTTGTGATGAGAACTTTTAAGATCTATTCTCTTAGCAACTTTCAGATATGCACTACAGTGCTATTGGCTATAGTTGCCAATCTGTACATTCCATTCCATGACTTATTTTATAACTGGAAATGTGTACCTTCTGCCTACTGTGGTGTTGTTTTTTTCAGTGTTTAAAATTTTAAGAAAGTAAGCTTATATTAGGGCAGCAACCTCAACCAAGTGAAGAACTGTTTTTCTTACCAGTCTTCCACCATTATGTCATCTTGACCCAATATTCATCTTCAACTATGAATGAATAAAATAAATGAAAATACTCTCAAAGGTAGCTGAACACAAGCTACAAATTAAGCAGGTTACCTAGAGTCACAGCTCCTACAACAAATCCTTGGGCAGCAACTCTCATGTGAATAAGATGAATGGACATTTTCTGATTTCTTCTGTTCTTTAACTTGTAAAGACCATAGGACACCACAGTCATAAAGCCTGCTATCCCTGTGAATTAAAAAAGGAGGGGTTATATAAGTAGCAGGCCAGATTGGCATGAGCTTAGAGAGTTGAATAAAGGACTGTCCAAAGGATTAGTGCTTAGAGGATGAGCAGCCAAGATAGCCAAGGAATCATGCTGGATTTGATTCACCAGATTTGATTTTATTTAAAAAAAAATTTTATTTATTTCAGAGAGGAAGGGAGAGGGGGAGAGAGATAGAAACGCCAATGATGAGAGAGAATCGTCTATCGGCTGCCTCCTGCAAGCCCCCTACTGGGGATTGAGCCCTCCAGCCGGGCATGTGCCCTTAACAGGAATTGACCCCTGTACCCTTCAGTCTACAGGCTGATGCTCTATCCACTGAGTCAAACCAGCTAGGGCTGATTCACCAGATTTTAAAATGGACTCATAACTCATGGATTTAATATTTGCAGTTTAGCCTTTTCCCAGGAAAACCAGAACCATATAGTGTAGTAATTTGTTTAGTAATTTCTAATTTTCCTGAGGTATGATTTCAGATTGTGCATGCTGCAAGGCTTACATTTGGGCAAGTCCTTAGTAAGTAGACCTACCAAACATCTTATAGCTTTTGAGTGTTTGGCTTTATTCCTTTCTACTTGTTATCAAATAATGAGCAAATGGAGTAAAGTGATAAAATTTGACTCTTCTGTAAAATTGAGACATTAAGTGAATGAGAGATGTACAGGAAGTATGTGATTCCAGGAAGAACTGTGATTCTAGAAGACTCCAAAAATCCCTACAAATATTTCTGCATTCTCTACAAATGTTAAGGGTGAAATTATTGCTGTGGCAATCAAGGTATTATGTAATTGGCTCCAAAACAGAAAACTGATCAACTGAATAGGAAAGATCTTGGAAAGAATTTTAAAACACTGTGATTTTAAAAAACCAACCAACCAAACAAACAAACAAAAAAAAACATTGTGATAACTTGAGCCACGACAAGTCAAAATAATCAAATAACAGATAAAGGAATAATTATTTAATAAACATAATGAGTACAATTTATTGGTATAGAGAACTAACTCGGATTTCTATCTCACACCAGACACTACAAAAAAATCCTGGATGGGTTAGAATTAAATGTAAAAATAAAACAAAAATATCAACAACAAAAAAATAGAAGAGAATAGACTAGCATACTTATAACATCCAAAAGATGGCAAGGTAGAATTAAAATGACAAGGACAGATGTAATATTTTAACATAAGAATGAAGAAAACTTGAATAAAAGTGTGGGTCTATATTTTGAGTTTTCTCCTTTATCCTGCTGATATATGCATTTATCCCTCCATCTATATCACACCATCTTGTTTACTGTAGCTATATGCCTTAGTATCATTTTAACCATTCTAGAACTTAAAACTTGCTGGGATTTTGATAGGAATTACACTAAACCTATAAATCAGTTTGGGGAGAATTGACATCTTTATATTGAGTCTTCTAATCCATGAACACAATAGTCTCTACATTAGTTTAGGTCTTCTGTAATTTCTTTCATTAGCATTTTATAATTTTCAGCATACAGATTCTGTACATGTTTTCTTAAGCTGATACCTAAGCAATTTTCTTTGGAGTGATTGTAAATGGTATTATGGGGTTTTTTTTGGACATTGTTCAAATATTCCTAAGTAGACTTTATTTCACAAAATCATTTCCAATACCACTTTGCCTATGTGATACTATTTAAATAAAAAATTTGGCAAATTCAGAAATTATGTGCTTTAAAAAGTCATTTCTTCTACTTTGAGAAAGGGTATTATGTTTTTAAGTTTGAATTCCATGTGTTCATTGTTAGTACATAAAAATTCAATTGATATTTTATTTCAATTCCTTTGGCCAGGAATTGAACCCTAATTGCCTGGTTCATAGGTCGACACTCAACCACTGAGCGACACCAGCAGGGCAATGCGATTGATATATATGCAGAATAGCAAAGTTTTTTAAAAATATTTTTTTATTGATTTCAGAGAGGAAGGGAGTGGGAGAGAGAGATAGAAACATCAATGATGAAAGAGAATCATTGATTGGCTGCTTCCTGCATGCCCCACACTGAGGATCAAGCCTGACCAGGAATTGAACCGTGCCCACCTCTGTTCGTAGGTAGATGCTCAACCACTGAGCCACACTGGCCGGGCAGAATAGCAAGTTTTGATTAAATGTGTTGGCACATGTGTATCTTCATAGGTGAGCAAGGTTATATTTATTCTTTTAGGATCCACTTAACAAATGGAAGTAAGAATCAGAGTAAATAAAAACATTTATATTTTATAGGCTTATTAGCAATAAATAAAATTGAACCCTAATACACTGCTGGTGGGAATGCAGACTGGTGAAGCCATTATGGAGAACAGTATGGAATTTTCTTAAAAAATAAAAAATTGAACTTCTGTTTGATCCAGTGATCCCACTTCTAGAAATATATCCTAAGAATCCCGAAACACCAATCAGAAAGAATATATGTACCCGTTATGTTCATAGCAGCACAATTCACAATAGCTAAGATCTGGAAACAGCCCAAGTGCCCATCAGTAGATGAGTGGATAAAAAAGCCGTGGTACATTTACACAATGGCATGGAATACTATGCAGCTATAAAAAAGAAGGATCTTTGACCCATTGAGACAGCATGGAGGGACCTGGAGAGCATTATGCTAAGCGAAATAAGCCAGTCAGAGAAACAAATATCACGTGATCTCACTCATATGTGGAATCTAATGAACAAAATAGAACGCCGAACAAAACAGGTCCAGAGGCATGGAAGCATGGCACAGACTGATGAATTTCAGGGGGAAGGGGAGTGGGGAATGGGCAGAGGTTAACCAAGGAATTTGGTTAATCAAAGCTTGCTATTCTGCCGGGCCAGTGTGGCTCAGTGGTTGAGCATATATGCATAACCCATGGACACAGACAATAGTGTGGTGAAGGTCAGGTGGGGCGGGAACCGGGTGGAGGGGAGCAATGGGGGAAAGGAGGGGACAGCTGTAATATTCTCAACAGTAAAGATAAAAAAGTAAAATATAAAAATAAATTGAAATAAAAATGACAAATATATAAAATCAGCAAAAAGCAAATACTAATAAAATGATGATGGTAGGCACATTAAGAGATGGTACCATCATGAAAGCTCTGTAAGTTTATCTAAATCTTTCTGGAAAGAACTCTGGAAATATATAATAAGTGACATTAAACGAACATGCTTCCTGCTCTGGAAATTCTACCTTTGGGAACATACTCCAAGGAAATAAGCAAAAGAAAATTTAGGAAGTTGACACAAAGATTTTATGGCTACATTATATATGAGGAAAAACTAAACAGCCCAAATAGCTCAAACAAAGGAAAATCTGTCATAGCTATAAAAAAATTATAAGTATAGAAAGTACTAATACACAGAAATGTACATATGAAATGTTAAGTGAAAGAAGCAAAAACAATCTATCAACATAGTTTAAATGCACATAATATATGTACAGGTCTTAAGATCATAGGACCATTCTAAACAATATAAATAGATTATAATGATGGAAGTTGTTAAGATAACAAAAAATGTTTTGTAAATTATTTGCACTGGACACTCTATCCTATAGCAGGAAATACATATTATTAAAATAACAATAGCTAAATAAACTACTCAATAATATATACCCCAATTTTATCATTAATTATTTTTCTAGCAAAAACTTGGTTCTTTTCCCTTATCAAATCAAGGTCTGTTCTTACTTAAATTGGTTTTGTTTCTTTTAGAGATTAAAGTCAGAACCTTTACTGTTTTCCATAGTGTCTCTGTAATTTGTATATAATTGAATTTAGCTGGAAACACTTTAATCTTTCTACTTTAATCACCTTAAATGTGTCTGGAAAATAATTTAATTTATGGCAGGCACAGTGATTAATCCTGCTCATTACAGTGATCTGTGCAGGTGGCATTGAGGTCTTGAATTGTTTTTCTAGTTAAAAATGCTAAGGAGGGTGAATAAATCACTATAAATTTATTTGCTTAGATTTGTTATGGGTGCTATTACAAGTCATTCAAATTAATGAAACGTCTAAACACAATATTACTATAAAGTGATACTTTAATTCTTGTTGATATGTGAATAATCACATGAAGTTGCTAGACTTACAGTGACAATGGAAACATATGACATACCTACTTAGAAGGATTTATGGAATTAATCACAAACTTATGTAAGTCTAATTTAAATAGGTTATTGTAATGGTTTCCAAAGTTATAAGGAAAGAGCCATGGCTGCCGTATACAATAATAATGCTTAAGGCAGCTGAAGCATCCATAGAAGAGAAAGCTTCGATTTTAAAAAACAATATTGGGGCCTAGATTTTTTTTTAACCCTACATACATGTAGTATTTGTTGAAAATGTAAACATACTAAATATGTGTTGGGAAAGGATAAAGAGGCCAAGACTCCAGGTCTAATTATCATAGCACTTCTTTAATCTAGAGACTACTTAACCATCAACCTCAACATGTGGAGTAGATCAGGAAGCCAGGAAAAAGGGTCGCTGAGCATGAATATCACATAGTTCATGCTCTCGGGTGTACAGGTAAGCCCAGGCTTTCGTTCAGAGCTTCTTTTCTCTGAATTGACTCATAGTTCTTTTAAGTTTAGGTATCTAGCTTCTAGTGCCAGAGAACATCAGAGGCAGAAGTTTTTTATGGTATCCAATAATATGGAAAGAATTTTAAAACACTGTGGTCATTGGGAACCTCAGAATTCTCCCAGAAACAAAAAATCTGTAAACATCAGACACAAGAATTTAAAGTTGGAGTTCCTTAGAGGACGGAGGGACCTATCCATCGTCATAGTCCCAATAGACTCTCAGTGTGCTACTGAGTCATCACAGAAAATTAAAGTCTATTCAATTAATTCCCTTTAGATTGGCTGGGATCTAATACCCTCTGATGAAGATGGATTGGAATAAAATCTGATGCTCCATAATAATAATAGCTAACCATCACTGGGGATTCACCATATACTAGAAACTTCTGAAAGTTTAGCTTATGCTTAGAAGGGGTTAGCTTCAATTATCTGAAAAAAAAATCAGTTACATAATACATTTCAGTCCTCCAAGATACTGGGCAAAGCATTACTGTACGATTACAAACAGTTTTCCAGCATCCAGTCAAGGCTTGTACTTACCTACAGGCACGAAGGGGGAGTCTCTAGATTTCCTGATCAGCCGGGAAAATTGATCTTCGTCCTCATCTGCTGACCACTGGTTATCTGATGACATTTTTCTCTCTAGTAACAGTAGGAGATAAATGAGGTTGCTGTGAATCATTAAAAAGAGTCCATTTATCTTCTCCCAATATATTTTAAAATATATATATATATATATAATTTTTTTATTGATTTAAGAGAGGAAGGGAGAGAGAGAGAGATAGAAACATCAATGATGAGAGAGAATCATTGATCGGCTGCCTCCTGCACTCCCCCTCTGAGGATTGAGCCCACAACCCAGGCATGTGCCCTGACCGGGAATCGAACTGTGACCTCCTGGTTCATAGGTCTACACTCAACCACTGAGCAACACTGGCCGGGCTCCCAACATCCTTTTTATTATGTGTTCTGTCTTCATTTGTTTGTCATGTCTGTCTGCTCAATTGAAAGAAAGTCATCTTTTCTTCACCCTTTTCATCATGGGATCCTTTCATTTTGTGTAGAGGGGGTAAAAGAAAAATATATAAAGAGTCATAATCAGATTCCATGAATACAGAGTGAAACAGATCATGATCATGTTTTCAGTCTCTTTTCACTGCTCAGCATTTGAGGTCATTGGGAACCTCAGAATTCTCCCACAAACAGTAAGAACACAGAGTTTATTTGACAAACTATCATTTTAAAGAATGACAGCAGTGCCAACACAGGCAACAATATTTCAGATTTACCGGGGACGGAAGAGTGGGCACTCCAGTTCTACAGGATGTGCAGAGCATGATAAAGTCATTGGTATTTACCAGACACCTACCATGTGCCAGGTGCTGTGCTAGACAAAGGCAATAACCTTCCTCGTCCACCCAGGAAGAATGAGGAAACTTGAAGAGCAGCTATACTCACTATCAACATGGCTTAACAGCACCTCAGCCTCTTATCCCTGCAACTTGCTACCTTCATCTCAAAACGTCAAATAGGATGGCTTCACCCTATGAATCAGCTTCCATTAGCAAATGCAACGGGGAAGTGGAGAAGCACAGTACCTCTGGCGTAGCCCACCACCTGCTGTGTCCTGGTGTTCCCCGAGCAGAGAGCAGTAGATCAGAACAGCGTTGTAAGACTGAACACACTTCGCTCAACTTCCAGCTAATTGATAGATAATGGGAAAGCCCATCAGCACCCTCCTCCCAGGGGGAGTGGCGAGCTGGCATTGGCCAAAGTTTTCACAGCCACACTGGGAAGCAGCAGCAGCACCTGGACCACAAGCATTAGGCTTCCAAAGGCAGCATTAAGGAGGCATTGAGGCTTTTGGAGATGCCATTACTTCGTTCTGTCTTCACAAGGGAACTCCCCACTTCCCTCTGTGGCTGTGAGTGCTGGTAGCCGGCTCCAAGGCCCAAAATAAAGAGGAAAGTGGGCGCAGAGGACAACACTGGGTTTGTGGGTAGGGATGGGGTCAGCCATCTGAGGGCTCAGGTTCTTGTCTTTCAGGAATATGTGCTTGTCAGAGGGGCAGCCCACTGTGGCTGGTGGACGCTGCTTCGCTTCTGTTGTGACCGCGCCCTTGGACACCTTGAGGCCTCACCGCCTCGACCATAACGAACGACACTCTGCCTGCTAACTAGTTACACGACAACCCCTCCCCCTCCACTGATCGGCGTCCCCCAACTTCTTAGAGGGACAAGGGGCGTTCAGCCACCGAGATTGAGCAATAACAGGTCCGTGATGCCCTTAGATGTCCGGGGCCGCGGGATGAGGGCAAAGGACCAGGTGGCGTTGGCGGTTTTTTCCTTATAACTTTAATTTTTTTTTTTTTAAAGTCATACTTACAGAGAAGTTCCCAGAACAGTACCAAGAATGGTATGCCCCGCCCCTAGGTTCTCCATGGCTAACATTTAGTCACATTTGCTTGGTCATTTTTCTCTAGATGTGATTTCTTCCTTTCATCCGGTTACTTTGTAGAATCTCTCTCAATTTAGATTCTTCCTGATGCTTTCTCATCCTTAGAATGAGGTTATGCATTTCTCATTTTGTGGGCAGAATACCACAAAAGAGAGGCTGTGTCCGTAGTATGTGCTATCACGAATAAAAGCAGCTTGCTTGGGGGAAGTAACTTTGATCCAGTTATTATGCTTATAAATAACTAACAGTTGGTTCTCAGGGGTAAAAAGCCTGGATTTGTAACACTTGTGGATTTTGGTGCAAATACCCCCATCACGGTCATGTCATCACTGAACACAACATTGGGAAGGGGTGCGCCTCTCTTGAGTTGGGTGAGTCAGCAGTAGCACATCACTGCATTGTCACTGGATTAAGGTGGGGTGTGCAAGTTTTTAGTAGGGTCACTATTTCCCCCTTTATAGTTATTGTCTTTTGTGATGAGATACTTTAATATTGTACAAATATCCTGTTATTTATCAGACTTTTACCCATTAATTTCAGCATCCGTGATGATTCTTGCCTGAATCAATTAATAAATGGTCATTTTTTAAAGCCATAATTTCTTTTGTATTTTTCAGTTGGCATTCTACTGTAAGGAATTGCTTTCTTTTATTTCCTATTTATTTATATCCATTTGGACTCATGCATTTCTATTTAATTCTCTTTTGTCCTCAGTTAACATGACCTCCCCCAACCTCGATTCTCTGATGTTTTCACGGTTCAGGGAATTCCAGTTATTGTCTAAAGTAGCCTGAATGCTTTAGGATTTAAATATTGAGTAATACTGAAGAGTTTTCTTTTTTGCTTTTGTTGATATTAGTCTGCCATGATTCATTATACTCTCAGCTGTCTTACAGATAAGCAAGAATTAAATTTATGTGAAGTTCTGTGTTTTCTGAAGCAATACTAAAGGGAAAGGCTTATTTAAGGTCAAGAGTACAGAAAGAACTACTGTGCAATGATTCAGTTTCTATTCAAGTGTAAAATAGGTAGGAATTCAGAAGAAACAGAACACTTAGGAATAGAATGTTTTATAATGTAAATAAAAGAATTTTGAATGTTCTTTTCTCGTTAGCCATTAAAATAAGTGTTGGGCTCATGGGCCCAGATTCTTAACAAAATTAACAAGAAGCTGATGGAAATAGTGGCCATGCCAAAACCCGCCTTTCAGGCTTTGGTGCCCAGCTATGCCTGCTTTCTTTCAGTTCCTTGAACATGAAACTGGACAAACAATGGGTCCAGGCTGCCTGTCACTACTTGAGCCAATTAAGCAGAGACAAGGTTGAACCATATATGAGTGTTTATTCCAATACTGCTGGCAGTATGGGAGAGCAGCATGTTATCCACGAAAATCTGCTCAATCTCCCCTCCCCCATAGCCAGATGCTTATATTGGATAGAAGGGCAAAGATTACATGGGGAAGTGAGCAAAAGGAGTTACAGGCATGGGGAAGTAGGCAAAAGGAATAAGAGTGGGTATAATGGTTACAGGTTACAGGCCATTAGGCTGGGGAGTGGGGAGCAGGGGTTGGGGAGCGGGATTGGCGCCTCTGGGACTCTATTGTTTTGGCAACAAAAGTTGTTCATCTTTCCCTGATAATAGGCAGTTATTGGATAAGGAGAATGCACCACATTCCCAGGTTAACTCCCATGTCCCAGGGTGTACAACTCAGCCAGGTTAGAATATGCTTTCTCTAATCAGAACAGAACCATCATGGTTAACAGAGCATCATTAATATTTCTTACTAGAGGCCCGTTGCAGGAAGATTCCTGCAAGAATAGGGCTTCCTGAGACCGCAGCGAAGCAGAGAAGGGAGTGAAGCCCACCGAGGCAGGCTTTGCTCCCTTCTCCGCTGCCTCGCTCCCTCCCTTCGCCGCTTAGCCCTCGACTCCCTCCCTTCTCTGCCACCTGGCTCTCCCCCTTCTCCGCTGCTTTGCTCCCTCTCCAGGTCACAGATCCAAGGCCCGGGTCCCACGGGCAGCGTTGCGCGCTACCGGCCCCGCCTCGCTGGGTTAGGGTTCCGGGGCCCGGGTCCCGCCGGCAGCATTGCACGCTGCCGGCCCCGCCTGAAGTATGCAAATTAGCCGCCATCTTTGTTGGCGGTTAATTTGCATATCATGCTGATTAGCCAATGGGAGGTGTAGCGAAGGTATGGTCAATTACCATGTTTGTCTATTATTAGATAGGATAACCATAGCTAACAATCATGGTTAACAGAGCACGATTAATATTCCTACCCCTAACAAACATACTGTGTTTCCTTTCTTCATTAGTTGGTGGCACAAGCTGTTACATTAGACTGAAATACCCTTCTTTTTTCTTAAAGATTTTTATTTGTTAGAGAGAGAGGAAGGGAGAGAGAGAGAGAGCGAAACATCGATGTGAGAGCAAAACATCAGTCAGCACCTCCACTCCCCCACTGGGCCTGTGTCCTGACCAGGAATTGAGTCAGCAGCCCCTCAGTGCACAGGCTGATCCCCACCAACTGAGCCACATTGGCCAGGGCAGGCTGCAATACTGCTTACTCATCTTCTGGAATTCAGCTCAGATGCCATTTCCTCAAGGACGCCTCTGAGCCTCTTCCTCCTGGATAGACTGTATTCTGTTCTCTTTCCGAGCTTCTCCCTGATAGATAGCATCATCACAACTGTATGCTTCAGGAGGGAGGGACCAGGGCTAGCTTATTCAGGACTCTAAGCCAAGCACCAGGAGCAGAGTACCCAGTAGGCACTCACATTTGTTGAATGAAGTTCAACATTTATTAAGCACCAAGTGCTTCACTTCATTACCTCCTCACAATAACTCTGTAGGTCGATATTATCTCTATTAACAGGTGAGGAAAGTGAGACAAGGGAAGTAACTTGCTCAAGGTCACACAGTCAATGATGACATAGCTAGGACTTGACCTAGGTCACTTTGATGCCAAAGCCAATGTCATTTTGACTTTTATTTTTCTCATTGAATGCAATTATCCCACTAGAAAGCCAGTGTTGTAAGCACAGTACTGTGTGATCTACCGCAGGAAATCAGACAGAGGGTCTGATCAAAATGCAGCAATGATCCCTGGCTGGTGTGCTCAATGGTTAGAGCATCGGCCTGAGCACCAAGGGTCCCAGATTCAGTTCCCAGTCAAGAGTACATCCCTTGGGGGGAAAAAGAGTACATACCTGGGTTGCAGGTTACACATGGCCCTGCCTCCTGCACATGGCCCTGATCAGGCCTGTGTGGGAGGCAACCAATCGATGTGTCCCTCTCATCTCTCTCTCTCTCTTCCTCTCCCTTCCACTCTCTCTTAAAAAAAAAATTAAAATGCAGCAATGAGCTTATCCTGGGCATTTGTGGTGTGCCTTCCCAGCATCCATTCCCCCTTACCCCAGTCACAGGCTCTGTTTTCATCTGGATAATCCACAAGTCTCCTTGTCTCAGTCCACATGATCTGGGTGTGCTCAACCCCAGGGATGGAACACAGGGACCTACACTTGAGCCAATTGGCATAATCCATCCCATCTAAACATGATTGGTTCAGGAAAGGGCTGACCCCGTATCTACACTAATAAAAGACAAACATGCAAATTGACCGTGCCCTCGCTACACCTTAAGCCATGCCCACCAGCCAATCCGAGCAACTATATGCAAATTAACCCAACCAAGATGGCGGCCGGCAGCCACGGAGCTGGAGCAAGCAGGAAGCTTGGTTGCCCCAATGATGGAGGAAGCCAAGCTTCCCACCTGCTGCGGGGGCTCTGAGCTCCACTCAAAGCAACAAAGTTTCAATTATAGAAGGTAAATAAACCCCAGATACCTGCTTTCAGCCAGCCATGGCCACGGAGCTGGAGCGAGCAGGAGTGGGTTGCCCCTGATGATGGAGGAAGCCAAGCTTCCCTCCCGCCCACCCTGGCTGACTCTGAGCTCCTCTTAAAGCTACAAAGTTTCAATTATAGAAGGTAAATAAATCCAAGAATAAAAAAAGAAAAAAAGAGGAAAAGGAGAGGCTGGGAGCTCCCGTCGTTGAGGGGGGCTTGGCCAGCCTGAAAACGGCCCTCAGCCCCTCACCCAGACTGGCCAGGCACCCCAGTGGGGACCCTCAACTCTAAAGGGTGTGTGGCCAGCCTGAAAACAGCCATCAGCCCCTAACCCAGGCTGGCCAAACCTCTATGGCAGCCATGGGCAAACTACGGCCCGCGGGCTGGATCCGGCCCATTTGAAATGAATAAGACCCTTGCTCTATGGGGTAAGGGTCTCCACTGGGGGGCGGGGAGGGGGTCTTGACCAGCCTGCAAACAGCCATCAGCCCCTCACCCAGGCTGGCCAGGCACCCCAGCGGGACCCCCACCCTGATCCGGGACACCCTTCAGGGCAAACCAGCTGGCCCCCACCCATGCACCATGCCTCTATCCCAGGGGTGGGCAAACTTTTTGACTCGAGGGCCACAATGGGTTCTTAAACTGGACCGGAGGGCCGGAACAAAAGCATGGATGGAGTGTTTGTGTGAACTAATATAAATTCAAAGTAAACATCATTACATAAAAGGGTACGGTCTTTTTTTTTTTTAGTTTTATTCATTTCAAACGGGCCAGATCCGGCCTGCGGGCCGTAGTTTGTCCACGGCTGCTCTATCCTATATAATAAAAGGGTAATATGCAAACTGACCCTAACAGCAGAAAGACTGGGAATGACTGGTCACTATGACACACACTGACCACCAGGGGGCAGACACTCAATGCAGGAGATGCCCCCTGGTGGTCAGTGCGCTCCCACAGGGGGAGCTCTGCTCAGCCACAAGCCAGGCTGATGGCTGCCAGTACAGTGGTGGTGGTGGGAGCCTCTCCCACCTCCTCAGCAGCGCTAAGGATGTCCGACTACAGCTTAGGCCTGCTCCCCGCTGGCAAGTGGATATCCCCCGAGGGCTGCCAGGCTGCCAGAGGGATGTCTGACTGCCAGCTTGGGCCCGATCCCCCAGGGAGCGGGCCTAAGCCAGCAGGTGGACATCCTCCGACGGGTCCCAGACTGCAAGAGGTCATAGGCCAGGCTAAGGCTCCCCCTGCCCGAGTGCACAAATTTTTGTGCACCGGGCCTCTAGTTGTCAATAAGAGCCTATTGAGACTCAGTCCTCAGGCTGTTGGAATGATCATAAATATGTGTCATTCTGGGCCTGAGGAGGAAAGCAGTGAGAAAGTAATATGGCAGCTGTAGTCAAGACAGGTTTTGTGGTTTTGGGAATCAGGGCTTATAAGATTTGCTCTTTAACTTGTGGAATGTAAAAAACTTCATTTATTTATTTCTCTGCACCTTAGTGTTGTCTATAGAAAGTGAGGACAGGCCTGCCAGTGTTGTCCAGTGGTTAGAATGCCATCTCATATACTGAAGGGTCCCAGGTTCTATTCCTGGCCAGTGCACAGGCCCAGGTTGCAGGTTCAATCCCTGGTGGGGGTGCATGAGGCAACTGATTGAAGTTTTTCTCTTGCTCTCCCTCTTTCTTACTCTCAAATCAATGAAAAACATCCTCAGATGAGGATTAAAAAAGAAAAAGTGAGGATAATGTTTGCCAAATCACTTAAGTAAGAAGGAATCGGTAAGAATGTACCTAGTACTTTGTACTTTGCTGTTATTTACCTTCCAACATGCCAGTAACATTTCACCATGTCAACCTGTGGCTTTTCATAGTTCTCACCCACTAGACTGACATAACCAGCGGTGAGGTGGGTAGAGTAAGGAGGTTCCTACTTTGGGGAGACTGTAGTGGGAGGAGATTCTGTTCCATTGCTCAGGAGGCCTTAGGTGAGTGTCCAGACCTCACTGTAACAATAACTGTTTCATGTTCCACAGAGAATAGTGAGCTTCCTTTCTTTCTGCTCTCTGGATTTCACAAGTCGGGTCTTTGGACTTGAATTTTTCAAGACACATTCTGATCCTTCCAAAACTGCTCTTTCTAAAAATCTGCTAGCTGTGTTTACTAGCATAGTTACCTGGCTGAAGAAAGAAAAACCTGTATGTTGAAATAGCTAAACTTTCCACGAGGAAGGAAAGCCCTCCCAGAGACATTAAGAAAAATGAAACCAAGCGAGTTACATATAAACTATTTATTTTATTTCCATTCCTAAAATGCATCTGAATTTATTGACTTGCTATTTAAAATAGGCCTTTTGCAAAATCATCTCAGAAAATATACTAAATTTATTAAAATACATGCAAACTATTTCTGAAGATTCTACTCTTAAACCCTCTGACTGATCAGCCCAGCACTTGTGATGATTTTCAGAGGTTTTGGTGGTTGCCGGGAACAAAGAAATCATCTTGGGATGAGTGGAAATTTGATCAGAATAATCCAACAAATACTTGCCCACTTCTTTACACACTCACAAGCTGTCTGCTTTTTAGGGGCTCTTACGACGTGGACCTAATTATACAAGGTTTTCCTAGTAACCGTGGGCCTTTTCCTTGCCTGCAATTGACTGCATTCAGGAAAGCATATGCTAGAAAATAAGGAAAAGGAACCCAAGACCCTTAACTGCCTCAGACAGTTTCATGAAAATACTAAAGTGTCAAGTGTAATTTTCAACTAGTCTTTCTTTATTCAGTTTGTGAGTCATTAAGATATTTCATTTCTCATTTCTCGAAGTTTTCTTTTGAGTGATTTAACTACTGAGTTCACCAAGCTCTCAAATCAAAGAGGGGGTGAAATCCAAATCTGTTGGGTAACAACTTAAATAAGATATTTGAAGATACTGAATAAACTAAGGTTTGCGGATAATGGTAGGCTTTAATTATGAAAGCTCATTGTTTCCTCATTGTTTTTTAAAATATATTTAAAAAATATATATTTCTATTGACTTTAGAGAAGAAGGGATAGGGAGGGAGAGACAAAAACATCAATGATGAGAGAGAATCATGCCTCCTGTATGCCCTCCACAGGGGACCAAGCCCATAACCTGAGCATGTGCCCTGACCGGAATCTAACTGTGACCTCCTGGTTCATAGGTCAACACTCAATCACTGAGTCTCCTTGGCTGGGTTCATTGTTTCCTTTTAAAGGAGAGTGCAAAGCTATTTTGTATTTGTTTTGTTTTGTTTAGCTAATTTATTCAACAAATATCTCTTAAGCACTTATTATATACCAGGCATTGGGAATACAATGATGGGAGAACAAACAGCACTTAAAAAAAGTGCTCACAGAAATACATGTTTACAAATGATGGTGTTATACAAGAAAACAACATAGAAGTAAATTCAATCCAAGTGCAGCCTAAACAAAACTAGAAAACCGCGATGCAACCTAACATGGACTGATTCTTTGGGAGACAGTAGAAAAGGGCTAAATAGGGTACAAGGTAAACTTTTTAGGATGAAATTCAGCTTTACCTAAAAAAGGGTTTCTCTTTTCCCAATTAGGATTTAAGTGTAAAACGGAAGGCTTAGGTTATCTGAGCCATTCATTCAGCTCTCTGCTCCCCACTGGCGCTATTTCACAGCATATCCATAGAT
This sequence comes from Myotis yumanensis, assembly GCF_028538775.1. NCBI lineage: Eukaryota > Metazoa > Chordata > Mammalia > Chiroptera > Vespertilionidae > Myotis > Myotis yumanensis. Next base: position 164,076,904 of record NW_027223754.1, read on the forward strand.
GTGAGGGCGCACCAGCGCCATAGACAGCGGGGCCTGTATGCGCTGCAGCTGCAGCTTGGAGAAGCCGGCCCGCTCCACCGCCTTCCAGCTCTCTCTGGTCAGGTTGCACCCATCAAACAGCAGGTACCAGACAGGATCCAGGACCTGCTGCCAGAAGTAATTCCAGGTTGAATGCTCAGCTGCTACATGCTCCAGGAAATAAAAAGCCCCTCCCTGAAAAAGAAAAGAAAACCCATTTTAGTGTTCTGTCTCTGCTTTGCAAACCTGCGGGAGTCTGAATCCACACCACGCACTGCCTGAGACTAACTAACCATGTCTTATATTTTTGTACCATTGTCACAAGAACGTAAGCATGATTAGTTAAAACACTGAATCAGCTAAAGGTGTTAATGAATTCATGGTAACATTTTGTCAGTAGGTATTTTACTCAACAGTGGATGCTCTGTGTAAAGTACTGTCAGGCAGGAATCTGCAGGTGCTGCTTTCACCTAGGACAGTCCTATAAACAGAGGTCAAGTAGAGACCCAATAGAGGCTACACGTTATTAGGAGGTCTTCAGAAGTGCTCTACCATCTCTGAGGTGAGCAGGAGGAAAGGGACCTAACAATTACTTCCAAAACCCGTGGTGGCTGCCCCACTCTTCCTAACCTCCTCCAGCTACCCTAATCTTTTTTTTAAAATATATTTTATTGATTTTTTACAGAGAGGAAGGGAGAGAGATAGAGAGTTAGAAACATCGATGAGAGAGAAACATCGATCAGCTGCCTCCTGCACATCTCCCACTGGGGATGTGCCCGCAATCCAGGTACATGCCCTTGACCGGAATCGAACCCGGGACCCCTCAGTCCGTAGGCTGACGCTCTATCCACTGAGCCAAACCGGTTTCAGCAAGCTACCCTAATTTTGGCTATCCCAGGCAAACAGCTGAGAGATGGAGTTCCCCCAAATTCTCTGGGTAAGTCTAAGATCTGTGTTCATGAATGGGAAAGCTGCTATTTCCTGATTTTAAAAAATGGCATAGAATTGGACAGGAGAGAGAGGAGGCGACTCGGGTCTGGGAGGTTGATATTGCTCCCTGGATAACACAGCGACTGCCAAGAGGACAGCTGCATATGCAGGTTTACGGTTAGAAGGGAGATCTGGGCTAGATATTTTGATTTGGAAACCATCTGTGTATGGGTAGTAATTGAAAAATTTTGGGGTGAGTGATATAGCCCAGGGGGATATATAAGTGAAATGAGAACCGAAAAAGAAACATCCGTATTTAGGGATGGGTGGAGGAAGAACAGTCAGCAAAAGTGATAGGAATGTTGAAGTCAGAGAAATGAAAAGTCCAGTGACAAGCAATGTGGTGCAGCCATAACAATATTTGCATTAAATGAAGTCAGTCCTGCTAGCTATGTAACTTGGGGCAAGTGTCTTAACCTCTTTGAGTCTGTTTCCTCAACCCAACATGAAGACAATACCTACGCCCAGCTGGTGTGGCTCAGTGGTTGAGCGTCGACCTGTGAACCACGAGATCATGGTTGGATTCCCGGTCAGGGCACATGCCTGGGTTGCCGGCTCGATCCCCAGTAGGGGGCGTGCAGGAGGCAGCCAGTCAATGATTCTCTCTCATCATTGATGTTTCTATCTCTCTCTCCCTCTCCCTTCCTCTCTGAAATCAATAAAGATATGTTTTAAAAAATGGGGGGGAGGGGGGGAGAAAAAAGACAATACCTACTTTAAAGGGCTGTTGTGAGGATTAAGTGAGACTGTGATAAAGCTCCTGGTTATAATCAGCAAAGAGCAGTGCTTCCCAGGAGCTAAGGCGGTCTACCAAGAATATGACCTCCTTGAGAGCATTGTCAGTACAGGGAAACGGAGATGTTCATTACTGGCTTTGCAGGGGTGTTGTGAGATTAGTAACTCTGTGAGCAAAACATCTACTAACCATGCTTGTGAGTGTGCAGGCTTAGGACACAACCCAGCTCTTGAATATAAGAATCAGACCTTTTTCACTTATTACTTTGATGTCAGCCTATCCTTGGGCCAAAGACAAAATTACATTTTGCCTTTAAATACTTATCTCCAAGTCCTTTTCTTCCTCTATCCTATATAATAAAAGCGTAGTATGCAAATTGTCCCCTCCACCGGGAGTTGTCTGGGGAAGAGTTCGACCAGGGGGCGGAGCTGGCCGGGGGAAGGGAGGGAGGCCCCGGGCGGCAGCTGGCAGCTGTTAGGGACTCTACCAGTGCCTGAATTTCGTGCACTGGGCCTTTAGTTAGGAAATAAAATGGGGGATTACAGACACCCTTTTCTCCTAGAAAAGTAAATGAAAATGTTAAAATATCCATACTTTGTGTTCAACTATATTTACAGTAAAACTATTTTAAACTAGTTTTTAAAAAATTAATAAAGGTAAATGTGGAAATTACATACAGGTATTAAGAATTTCAAACTATGCAGAAAGGTGTAAAATGAAAAGAAATTCTTCCTCACCTCCATCCCATTCCCAAGAGGTACCACTGCTAATATTTTCTTGTCTGTCATTCCCATTAACATATACATTGAGTAGCCAGATTATTATGACCACCCCATCAGTACTTCATTGACACTTCCAAAAATACTGAATATTGAAAACTTCTTAAGCAAATACTCTCAAGGTTTTATTATTATTATTATTATTATTATTATTTGCATAACTAATTCACTTCATTGTACTGATGGGTGGTCATAATAATCTGGCCAGTCATAATAATCTGGCCACTCAGAGTATATATATATTTAGGTATATTCTTTCCCTCCTCACACACTTTGATGTAGGTTTATACTCTACATCATATTCTATACTTCAATTTTTTTCATTTAACATTATCTCTTGGGAATTTGTTCATGTCCACATGATAAGTCCTCCTTGATGGCTTTTAGGACTCCTAGGTTATTTCCAATTTGTGCCATTACAAAAACTATAATGGATGAGTATTTGCACATTTGTGCAGCATAGCTACAGGTAAATGCATACTGGGTAAAATAGCACGTTCACCTTACATTTTGATATATTTGCTTTTGCTTCCCTTGCCTTTGAGGTCAAGCTCATAAAATCCTCTCTAAGATCAAAGTCCTTTAGTTTAATATATTTTCTTCTATTATTAGAGAAGTTGTAGAGAAAAAGGAATCCTCATTCACTGGGCAGGAATGTAAACATGGTACCGACAATATGGACAGCAGTATGGAGAATCCTCAAAAAATGAGGAATAGAGTTACCATATGACCCAGCCACTCCTCTTTACGGTATCTACTAGAAAATTTTGAAAACATTTGTTTGTAAAGATATATGTACGCCTATGTTCACTGCAGCATTATTCACAGTGGAAGGAACCTAAGTGCTCTTTAAAAATATATATATATATATATATATATATATATATATATATATATATATATTATTGATTTCAGAGAGGAAGTGGGAGAGAGATAGAAACATCAATGATGAGAGGGAATCATTGATCAGCTGCCTTCTGCACACCCGCTTCTGGGGATCGAGCCCGCAACCTGGGTATGTGCCCTTGACCAAAATCGAACTCAGGACCCTTCAGTCAGCAGCCTGACGCTCTATCCACTGAGCCAAACCAGCTAGGGCCGAAGTGTCCTTTGACAGATGATTGGATAAAGAAGATGTGGTACATTTATACAACGGAATACTACTCAGCCATAAGAAAATATGAAATACTGCCGTTTGCAACAACATGGATGGATCTTGAGACTATCATGCTAAGTGAACTAAGTCAGACAGAAAAAGTTGAGAACTCTATGATTTCACTCATATGTGGGATATAGGAAAACAACAATGAGCAAACAAACAACAGCTCATAGACATAGACAACAGTATGGTAGTTTCCAGAGAGGAAAGGGGTGGGAGGTAGTAAGGGTACAGAGGGTCAGATGTATGGTGATGGAAGGAGATGTGACTTTGGGCGGTAAGCATACAGTGCAATATGCATGATGTGTTACAGAACTGTACACCTGAAACCTGTATCATTTTATTAAGCAATGTCACTCCAATAAACTTAAGTAAAAAAAAATACTTTGATATTATCAAATCGCCCTCCGAGGAGAGCACTTCCATGTGCATGGGGTGTCCAATCTCCCAAATGCACCCCACCACCATACGGACCTTAAAAGTTTCTGACAGCATAATAGGTAAAAATGGTATCTTGCTCTAATTTGTTCTTTAATTGTTAGGTTGAGCATTTTAATCATATTATTGGCTGTTTTTATTTATATTTATGTTCCTGCTCTTTGCTTATTTTTTCCCTTGTGTTTTTCTTAATAATTTTAAAAAAATCCTACCACCTGGCAGGTGTGGCTCAGTTGGTTGAGCGTCAGCCCCTGCACCAGAAGATCACTGGTTCGATTCCCTGTCAGGGTACGTGCCCAAGTTGAGGGATCGATCCCAAGAAGGAGGTGTGCAGGAGGCATCCAATCAATGTTTCTCTCTCACTGATATTTCTCTCTCTCCTCTCCCTTCCTCCCTCTGAGATCAATAAAAACATATTGTAAAAAAATCCTACTGACCTTTGACAAGTAATGTCATTTAATAGGAAGAAAGTTAACCCTTTGTCTATCGTCGCTGGCAAATATTTTTTCTAAGTTTGTTCTTGTTTATAGTACTTTTCCCCTGCAGTTTAATTTCTTTTAAAAAATGTTTTTATTGATTTCAGAGAGGAAGGGAGAGGGAGAGAGAAATATCAATGATGAGAGAGAATCATTGATTGGCTGCCTCCTGCACGCCCCCTCCTGGGGATCGAGCCCGCAACCCAAGCATGTGCCCTTGACCTGAATCGAACCCGGGACCCTTCAGTCCTCCCTGCAGTTCAAAAATGTTGTGTATTCAGATTTACCAGTCTTTCCCGTTATAGCTTCTTCCCCACTCTAAGATTTTTTAAAAAAAATCAGTAGTGTCCTCTCTTTACATTAGAACGTTTGATTCAGCTGAAAGTGATAGATAGGCCCGCTCGTGGTGATGCGGTTGCTGCTAACCAGCCCTGCTCACACGCTGACACTCACCGGCCTCAGCACTCTGCGCACCTCCTGGAGGATGCGCTCCTGGTTCTCCACGGAGCACAGGACCAGGGTGCAGACCACCACGTCCATCGAGTCATCAGCCACCGGGTGCATGTTCTCCCCGGCGGCCACCACGAAGCGCTCAAACTGCACGTGTCGGTTCTCAGCGATGCTCTTGATCAAGAACTTCTCAAAGTTGGGGTTGGGGTCAACACAGGTCACCCTGCTTCCGGGCGGAAAGAACTTGAAGTTGGCCCCGGTGCCACAGCCCAGCTCCAGCAGGGAGAGCTCCCCCGAGGCGCTCCCGTGCTCCTGCAGGCTGCTGAAGAGCTCCCGCTTGTGGCTCGCCATCTGCTTGTTGTACGTTGCGACGAACCTCACCAAGAAGAAGGGGAAGAAGCACTTTTTGCAGATCCCCTTCCACAGGCCCAGGAAGTTCAGCAGGTACAAGGGGCATGCCAGGATGCGGACGGCCAGCTGCAGGATGAAGATGGAAAGCGCCATCCCTCGGGAGAGGAAAAACAAAACAAAAAACCACGGCTCAGAGAGCTGACTCCTTTAAGTGCAGGAGGGAGGCTCCTGGCCACGTCCCAGAGCCAATCAGCCTCGGAGGGGAGAACGGGCGGTGCCAGGACAGAACGCGGGGCCGAGGTCCGATCCTGGGCCGGTGGCCCGTCTCACCCAATCAGGAGACGTGGGCGAAAGTTGACTCAGCGTAGTTTTCATGAAGCACAATGAGGAGGGGGTTCCGGCTTCTCCTCCGAAGGAAAGGGGCTGACAGTGCCTGGTTCCGAATCTGCTCCTGCTCCCCCGTCTCTGGGTTTGGAGACGGCTGCTAGCTCCCAGCCCAGTGTGCTCCGCGCAGCGCGCTCACTCCGGGCCCAGGTCTCCCAACGCCCTGGACAAAGGAGACAGGACCCGCGGGTGGAGCCCGGTTGAACCACAGCGGAAGCCTGCGGCCAACACCCCTCCTCCTCTCCCTCCTCCCCCCCCCCCACCCCGCCCCCCACACCAGCTCGCCCCCCACTGAGTTGTTTAAAAGGAAATTGAAAGGACGCGCCTACCGGCCACAGTTCAGAAATTTCCCTTTCGCGTTCTGGGCTGAGAGTCAGAGGTTCCTAACTCAACAGTTATTTTTAAGTCGCTGTTTTGGGCTCACCATCTTTTAAAGGGCAGGTTTCAGTTTCAGACCGTGCACCACATTATTCAGCTAACTTAGACAGAAATGGTTCCCCAGGATGTTCACAGAGCATTGATGCAGCTGAAAGTGATAGGCCCGCTCGAGGTGATGCGGTTGCTGCTAACCGGCCCTGCTCACACGCTGACACGCGCGGCCTCAGCACTCTGCGCACCTCCTGGAGGATGCGCTCCTGGTTCTCCGCGGAGCACAGGGCCAGGGTGCAGACCACCACCGCATGGAGCCATCCGCCACCGGGTGCGTGTTCTCCCCGACGGCCACCACAAAGCGCTCAAACTGCACGTGTCGGTTCTCAGAGTGGGGAAGAAGCTATAAAGGGAAAGAAAGACTGGTAAATCTGAATACACAAAATTGCTGAAAGCTCAAGTATTCAGAAATATTTTCTAACAGCCTTCTACTTTTAACAAGAAGAGCCCCAGCTTTAGGCTGGTTGAGGACCACAGCAGTTTTTAAAAATAATGATTACATTATTTTTTTAAAAAAAACAACTGGGCGATGGATACAGAGAATGTGCTATTATTTCATTATTTGTTATACCTTAGATGTATTTTATAAACTTTATATCTTCCGTTTTTAAAATTTATTGGTGTGAGAGAGATTTGTTTTTCATTTATTTATGTGCTCACAGATTGATTCTTGTATTTGCCCCCACTGGGAATCAAACCCACAACCTTGGCATATCAGGACAATGCTCTTACCAACTGAGCTGCCTGACCAGAGCTATCTAGTCCTTTTGTTGTTGTTGTTAAATATATTTGTATTGATTTCAGAGAGGAAGGGAGAGGGAGAGAGAAAAACATCAACCATGAGAGAGAATCATTGATGGCTGCCCCCTGCACGCCCCACACTGGGGGTCATGCCTGCAACCCCATCATGTGTCCTGACCTGGAATTGAACCATGACCTCCTGGTTCACCAGGTTCACAGGTTGAAGCTCAACCACTGAACCACACCAGCCGTGCTCCATTCCATTTTTAACAGCTTTTCCAAGGTGGAATTGACATACAATAAATTGTACTGCATATTTAGACTCATAGATACAGAGAACAGACTGATGATTGCCAGAGGGAAGAGGGTTTAGGGAGCTGGGTGAAAAGGTGAAGGGACTAAGAAGGACAAGCTGGTAGTTTCAGAATAGTCATGGGGAGGTGAAGTAAAGCAGAGGGGATACAGTCAATGTTGCTTAACTGTGTTTAATGACAGCTTAATAAGTTTTGACATTCTGTGTATACACCCGTGAAACCATCACTTCAGTCATGCCACCCCTCCTCCTGCCCTCCCCATCCCAAGGCCACCACTGATCTGTCTTCTATACCTAGAGATTAGTTTGCATTTCTTAGACTTTTATGGAACCACAGACTATGTGCTTTTTTTGTCTGGCTTCTTTCACTCAGCATATTTTGAGAGTCGTCCAATGTTGCTTGTATCCATCGACTTTATTGCTCAGTCGTGTTCCGTTGTTGGCTGTATAACAGTGTGTTTATCCATTCACCTGGATCTTTGGGTTGTTTCTGGTTTTCTGGCTGTTACAAATTAAGCTACTGTGAACAAGTTTACATTTCTTCTGAACAAATTCCTATGAGTAGAATATAGGTGTGTATTTAACTTTTGTTTAAAAATATTTTTATTGATTTCAGAGAGGAAGGGAGAGGGAGAGAGAGATAGAAACATCAATGATGAGAGAGAATCATTGGTTGGCTGCCTCCTGCACCCCCTACACTAGCGATGAGCCTGCAAACTGGGCATGTGCCCTGACCAGGAATCAAACAGCGACCTCCTGGTTCATAGGTTTGTGTTTTGTGCTCACAAAGGGGCAAAATTGGATTGTGTTTTGGTGTTAAGTTGTGTGAATTCTTTATATATTTTGTATACTAGCCTCTTACATATGTATCATTTGCAAATATCTTCTCCCATTCAGTAGATTGTCTTTTCATTTTGTTGATGGTATCCTTCCCTGTGGTAAACATAGTTTGATGTAGTCCCATCTGTTTGTTTTTTCTTGCATTGCTCTTGCCAAGGAGACATATCCAAAAGATATTTCTAAGAGCTATGTCAAAGAGTTTCCTGGCTACATTTTCTTCTAGGAGTTTATGATTCCAGGTCTTACATTTAAGTCTTTACCATTTTGAGTTTATTTTTGTATGTGGTGTAGGAAAGCGGTCCCATTCCATTTTTGTATGTATCTGTCCAATTTTCCCAACACCACTTACCGAAGAGACTGTTTTCACCTCATTGTATATCCTTGTCTTCTTTGTATAGATTTACTGTATAAAAATAATTTATTTCTGTGTTCTCTATTCTATTCCATGGATCTATCCATTTATCTATCTATCTATCTATCTATCTATATCTATCTATCTATATACCTCTACGTTTTTATGCCAGTACCATGCTGTTTTAATTATTGTAGCTTTGTAATATAGTTTGAACTTGGGAAGCATGGCACCTCCCACTTTGTTCTTTCTCAAGGTTTCTTTGGCTATTAGGAGTCTACTGTAGTTCCATATAAGTTTAGGATTACTTCTAGTTCTGGGAAGAATGCCATTGGTGTTTTAACAGGGATTGCATTGGATCTGTATATTGCTTTAGGTAGTAAGGACATTTTAACAATATTAATCCTTCAAATCCATGGGCATGGTTGTGGTTTTACTTTTTACATTTAAATCCTTGATCTCAGTTTGAAATTAATTAATCCTTGGAAAGGTAGGAAGTATAGATTCATCTTTTTTATTATTATTATTTGGTTACTCAGTTGACCCAACATCATTTATTTTTAATCTGTATTTTCTCCATTAATTTGAGTTTATTGGTAGTGGTAAGAGGTAGGTCAGTGGGTTGGGTTTACTACTTCTGGTCCCACAGCCTTTCCCATTCTCTTTCCATCCTGGGCCATAATGCCACAGTCCCAGACCTGGAAGAAGTTCAGCCATGCAGCTGATAAGACTTACCTTGCTGACTCTGAAAATGTATGTGGTTCTTACATTCTTATAAGAGTCTGTGTATTAAAGTAACAGATTTAGTTTGTTTGGTGTATAGACCAACCACGCTCATGATGTAAAGAAGATTGAGAGCCCTAGCTGGTTTGGCTCCGTGGATAGAGCGTCAGCCTGTGGACTGAAGGGTCCCAGGTTCGATTCCAGTTAAGAGCACATGCCAGGTTTTGGGCTTGATCCCTGGTGGGGATTGTGCAGGAGGCAGCCGATCGATGATTCTCTTTCTCATCATTGATGCTTCTCTCTCTTTCTCCCTCCCTCCCTCTCTCTATCTCTCTGAAATCAATAAAAATATATTTAAAAAATATTGAGAAATTTCACTGTCCAAAAAAAAAAAAAAAAGAAATTTCACAGTCAACTAATGTGACTTAAGATAGCCAAGGAATCTTGCTTCATTGACATAACACCAACTAAATGGTTTGAAATGAATTCTTGTTGACATGTTCTTAGGAAATAAATATTTTTTGAATTTGAGAAAATAATAGATAGTAAACACTTAATGTAACTCAGTGGACTATTTAAAGTGTAGAGATCCTTTTTTCTTAAACTTTGTGTTTAAAAATATATGCATTTATTTCAGAGAGAGGAAGGGAGAGGGAGAGAGAGATAGAAACATCAATGATAAGAGAGAATCATTCATCGGCTGCCTCCTGCACACCCCACATTGAGGCTCAAATTGCAAACTGGACATGTGTTGTGACTGGGAATCAAACCATAACCTTCTGGTTCACCAGGTTCACAGGTCGAAGCTCAACCACTGAACCACACCAGCCGTGCTCTATTCCATTTTTAACAGCTTTTCTGAGGTGGAATTGACATACAATAAATTGTACTGCATATTTAGACTCATAGATACAGAGAACAGACTGATGATTGCCAGAGGGAAGAGGGTTTAGGGAGCTGGGTGAAAAGGTGAGGGACTAAGAAGGACAAGCTGGTAGTTTCAGAATAGTCATGGGGAGGTGAAGTAAAGCAGAGGGGATACAATCAATGTTGCTTAACTGTGTTTAATGACAGCTTAATAAGTTTTGACATACTGTGTACTCACCCGTGAAATCATCACTTCAGTCATGCCACCCCTCCTCCGGCCCTCCCCATCCCAAGGCCACCACTGATCTGTCTTTTATACCTAGAGATTAGTTTGCATTTCTTAGACTTTTATGAAAATGGAACCACAGACTATGTGCTTTTTTTTTTCTTTTTTTATAGGTGGTTTTTTTTTGTTTGTTTGTTTTGTTTGTTTTAATTAAATCTTTATTGTTCAGATTACATTTGTTCCTCTTTTTTTTCCCCCCATAACTCCCCTCCTCCCAGTTCCTGCCCCACCCTCCGCCCTCACTCCCCACCCACTGTCCTCATCCATAGGTGCACAATTTTTGTCCAGACTCTTTCCGCATCTCCCACTCCCCTTTCCCCTCCAAGAATAGTCAGTCCATTCCCTTTCTATGTCCCTGATTCTATTATAATCAACAGTTCATTCTGTTCCTCAGATTATTTATTCACTTGATTCTTAGATTCACTTGTTGATAGATGCATGTTTCTTGTTCATAATTTGTATCTTTACCTTTTTCTTCTTCTTCCTCTTCTTAAAGGATACCTTTCAGCATTTCATCTAATACTGGTTTAGTGGTGATGAACTCCTTTAGCTTTTCCTGATCTGTGAAGCTCTTTATCTGACCTTCAATTCTGAATGATAGCTTTGCTGGATAAAGTAATCTTGGTTGTAGGTTCTTGGTATTCAGCACTTTGAATATTTCTTGCCATTCCCTTCTGGCCTGCAAAGTTTCTGTTGAGAAATCAGCTGACAGTCGTATGGGTATTCCCTTGTAGGTAATTGAGACTCTTTCTCTTGCTCCTTTTAAGATTCTCTCTTTGTCTTTTGCTCTTGGCATTTTAATGATGATGTGTCTTGGTGTGGTCCTCCTTGGATTCCTTTTGTTTGGGGTTCTCTGCGCTTCTTGGACCTGTAAGTCCATTTCTTTCACCAGGTGGGGGAAGTTTTCTGTCATTATTTCTTCAAATAGGTTTTCAATATCTTGCTGTCTCTCATCTTCTGGTACCCCTATAATTCTGATTTTGGTGCGTTTGAAACTGTCCCAGAGGCTCCTTACATTATCTTCGTATTTTCGGATTCTTTTTTCATTTTGCTTTTCCGGTTGGGTGTTTTTTGCTTCTTCGCAGTTCAAATCTTTGACTTGATTCTTGCGCTCCTCTGGTCTGCTGTTGGGTGTCTGTATAATATTCTTTATTTCAGTCCGTGTATGCTTAATTTCTAGTTGGTTCTTTATCACAACATCGAGGGTCTCATTAGATTTCGTGAGGCTCTCATCAAGTTTATCGGCAGCTTCTAGCAAATTATTGAAAGCCCTCAAAAGTGCGTTTTTTTAGCTCTATATCCTCCATTTCTGTCATGTTTTTTGTCTCCACATTTTTTATGCTTTCTTGGTGCACCCCCTTGTGGTCTTTGTGCCTAGTCTTGTTCTAGTTAAGCCTTGATTGTTGTAGTTAATACTAGAGGGATTTGACCTCCAGGCCGACTGGCTGTGAGAATCAGCTGTATCTGCAGTGGGAAAACTTCTGTCCTCTGGAGAGGTGCTAATCTAGCCTTTACCTGAGGCTATCCGGCAAATGGCTCTGCGCAGTGCTTGGGCGGGGCGGGTCGCAGGGGATCAACAGGGCGGGTGGAGGGAGCAGTTATGGCTGCTCTCAGTCCAGTTCCCAGAGGCTCTGCTTCTCAGAACCCCAGCAACCGCTGCAAACCTCGGAGAGAAAGCTGCCCTCACGTTCCGACTGATGCCAGACAATCCCACTTCTCCTGTTTGAGTCTGAGTCCCTAGAGACTCGCCTGGATCTGGAGCTCAGAGTCTGAGACTCCCTCCTGATTGACAACGACAACCGCGCCCTCAGCCACCAGCCGGCTCCACGCGCACCTCCGTACCTTTGTATTTTCCACACTGCGCCTCCTCTGAGCCTTGGTATGCTGTTCTCTTTCCTTCTAGTTGAAGAATCTCTCCTCAGCCAGCCTTCCTGTGGTTCTGGGTGATGTCCGTTCCGTCTTTTAGTTGTATTTTTGAAGTGGTTGTTTGCGGCAGCAATCTCTGGTGTTTACCTATGCTGCCATCTTGGTTTTTTTCTGTTTGTTTGTTTTTTAAGAGAACAGAAATTTATTGCATCACAGTCCTATATCAAGGTAGCAGAAGGGCCACCACCCTCTGAGACTCTGGGTAGAATTCTTTCTTCCTTGCATCTTCCTTCTCCTCTCTTGTGAATCTATTGTAGGTTTTTTGCTGTGTGGTTACTGGAGCTTATATAAAACTTCATCTAGATATAAAAGTCCATTTTACTCTGACTACAACTTTGATTTTATAGAATAACTTCCCTTTTATTCCCTCCCCTCTATGTTTTTTTTTTCTGGAAATACACAGACATTTTTAATGGAAGCAAAATGGGGCAACGGCGTCACAGCCAACAGGGATTGAGCTCACGTGAGGCAGGGCCGGTGCTGTGCCCGGGTCATGGAAGCCACAGCAGCCTGGCGGCACGGAGGGGGTGGGGGGCTGGCCGTGGGGGGCCTGGGAGGAGCCCAGGCTGCCAGCTTCATCCCTGGGGAGGAGCGGAGGCTCTGGCCCAGCTGGTTCTGCGAAAACCTCAAGGTTGGGCACCTGGCAGCTCCGAGTGGCTCCTCAGCTTAATTACTTAATCACACCCCGGGAATAATCAATCAACCCACGAGTATTTAATGATACCACGCTAGCGAGCTGAGTGAGCCTGCGAGCGGGCACAGTTCACCAGGAGGCCTCCCAGTTCAGCCCCTTTTTAAGGAGTTCTAACTCATGGTAAGCAGAGCTCACTGTGGACTTTAGCTGGAGTCTGGGAAATGCTGCCCCTCTCCATCCACACACACCAGGGCAGCATTTCTAGGGGCCTGAAGGGTGGAAACTCACCCCCCCGCCAAAAAAAAATTACCCCACAAACCAAATAAATAGATAAATTACAATAAAGAAAAAAGCTGGTCTCACTCCAGGAAACCTCCCTGCCCCCCAACCCAGGGCCCTGGCCTTGCCTGGGGACACTCCACATCTCTGAGCATCAGCCAGGCCCAGGACAGCACTGAGGGAGGACAGGTCACAGAGGGGAGATGCAGACCTTCTCTTAGAGACCCTGACAGAAGACAGACCCTGCTCTCCAGCCAACCAAGGGGCGAGATGATTGGGGCAGAAAGTCTACGGCCAGGAAACGGCCCACTGCATCTCTGCCAGGGCTCGGGGCCAGACACTTAGAACCTGGAGCCTCCACTGGCCTTCCTTCCCCTGGCTGCCGGGCCCAGGGGGCGGGAGGAGAGGGAGAAGGTGAGAGCAGGTCAGAGTAAGGCAGCAGCTCGGGGGCCACCTGCCCAGGGTTGCTGCCGAGCTGGCCGTGGGCCACTCAAGGGCAGCTGGCAGAGGGAGCAAACTGCTGTCCAGTCCACACTCCTGTAGCCAAGCCACACGCCCTGGCCCAAGGCCACATCTGCCCAGAGGAAGAGAAGAACTTTCTAATTCTCACAAAGGTGCCACACGGGCTAGAAGTCGGTCCCAGATGGGGCGGGGTTAGAACAGGCGGAGCCCCCAATTTAGTCCCTCAGCATGAAGGGAAGAGCTGAGCACAGAGAAGGGAAAGGCAGACAAAGTGCAGATTCCTCCCCTCCCCTCGGCCGGGCGATCTGCTTCTGCCCTCCTTCTCCCCCCAAACCTGTACACTACCCTTTCCTCCCCAAACCTGTATGCTACCCCTCTCCTCCCAAACTTTCAGGGACCTCAGTTTCCCAAGTTTAATGGAGAAGGGAAGAGAGTTTCCAAAATGAGGAAGAAGAGAAGGGCCCCGTGGCTTGCCCCTCAACTCCTGCTGGGCTGCAGTCCGAGGAGGTAGCGCGAGGGGTGGGCGCGCCGGGCTATTATAAATGGTTCTGTTAAATTGGACAGACATGTGCAAAATAATGAAACTAGACCACCTTCTTGCACCACACAAAAGAATAAACTCAAAATAGATCAAAGACTTAAATGTGTTGTGACTGGGAATCAAACCATAACCTCCTGGTTCACCAGGTTCACAGGTCGAAGCTCAACCACTGAACCACACCAGCCGTGCTCTATTCCATTTTTGAAACCATAAAAAGCCTAGAAGCAAATATAGGCAGTAAAATCTCTGACATTTCTCATAACAATATTTTTTTCTGATATATCTCCCCAGGTAAGGAAAACAAAAGGAAGTATAAACAAATGAGACTATATCAAACTGAAGAGTTTTTGCACAGCAAAGGAAACCATTAACAAAGTGAAAAGACAAGCTACTTGGGTCCTCTCTCTTTGCTTCTTGGTGAGCCTGGCTAGAGGTTCATCAATCTTGTTTATCCTTTCAAAGAACCAGCTCTTAGTTTCATTGATTTTATGTATTGTTTTTTGGTCTCTATGTCATTTATTTCTGCTCTAATCTTTATTATCTCCTTCCTTCTGCTCACTCTGGGCTTTTCTTGTTGCTCTCTTTCTAATTCTTTGAGTTGTAGAGTTAGATGATTTACTACCATTTTTTCTTGTTTTTTGAGATAGGCCTGTAGAGCTATAAACTTCCCCTCAGGATTGCTTTCATTGTGTCCCATAGGTTTTGGATTGTTGTGTTTTCATTGTCATTAGTTTCCAGGATGTTTTTAATTCCTTCTTTGATCTCATTGGTAACCCAATCAATATTTAATAACATGCTATTCAGCTTCCAAGTGTTTGAGTATTTTGGGTTGTTTTTATTGTAGTTTATTTCTAATATTATGCCATTGTGGTCTGAGAAGATGCTTGGTATGATTTCAATCTTCTTGAATTTGGGGAGACTTTGTTTGTGACCCAACATGTGGTCTATTTTTGAATATGTCCTATGAGCACTTGAGTAGAATGTATATTCCGTGGCTTTGGGGTGAAGTGTTCTGAAGATGTCAATTAAGTCCATCTGATCTAGTGAGTCATTTCGGATTGCTGTTTCTTTGCTGATTGTTTGTCTAGAGGATTTATCCAGTGATGTCAGTGGTGTATTAAAGTCCCCTACTATGATTGTATTGTTGTTGATCTCTCCTTTGACATGTTCTAGGAGTTTTTTTTATGTATTTGGGTGTTCCTGCATTGGGTACATATATGTTTATCAGGGTTATATCTTCTTGTTGTGTTGATCCCTTTAATATTATGAAGTGGCCTTCTTTATCTCTTGTTATGGCCTTCACTTTGAGGTCTATTTTGTCCAATATAAGTATTGCTACCCCAGCTTTTTTTTCCATTTCCATTTGCCTGAAAGATATTTTTCCATCCCTTTACTTTCAGTCTGTGTGAGTCCCTTCTTCTGAGGTGGGTCTCTTGTAGACAGCAAATGTATGGGTCATGTTTTTTTTATCCATTCAGCCACTCGATGTCTTTTGGTTGGAGCATTTAGTCCATTTACGTTTAAAGTTTTTATTGAAAGGTACTTGTTTGTAGCCATTTCTTTTTTTGTGTGGCTGTTTTCTTTCTGAGGTTTTTATTTCTTCTTTTTATACCAGTCCCTTTAACATTTCTTGCATTGCTGGCTTGGTAGTGATAAACTCCCTTAGCCTTTTTTTTTGTCTGTGAAGCTTCTTATTTCCCCTTCAATTTTGAATGATAGCCTTGCTGGATAGTGTATTCTTGGATTCAGTCCTTTGCTTTGCATCACTTTGTAAATTTCTGTCCATTCTTTTCTGGCCTGATGTGTTTCTGTTGAGAAATCATTTGATAATCTAATGGGAGATCCCTTGTATGTAACTTTCCATCTCTCTCTTGCAGCCTGTAAGATTCTCTTTTTGTCCTGAACATTTGCCATGGTAATTATCATGTGTTTTGGTGTGGGTCTTTTTGGGTTCACCTTGTTTGGGACTCTCTGTGCTTATGTGATTTTTTCTTCCCCACCTCTGGGAAGTTTTCTGATATTATTTCTTCCAATAGGTTTTCTAACCCTTGTTTCTCTTTCTGTTGTTCTGACACCCCTATTATTCATATGTTGTTTCATTTCATGTTGTCCCATAGCTCCCTTAGGCTCTCCTCCTGTCTTTTAATTTTTTTCTCCAATTGCTGTTCAGTTTGGGTGTGTTTTGTTTCCCTGTCTTCTAATTTGCTAATTCAGTCCTCCGCTTCTCCTAGTCTACTGTTGAAACTTTCAATGGTGTTTTTTATTGCAGCTATATCACTCTTCATTTCTTCTTGGTTCTTACCTAATTTATTGATTTTTTTCATCTGTTTCTTCTTGCTTCTTGCGTAAGTTGTTGATTTTTTCCTCCATTGGTTTATGCACTCTAGGACCCTTAATCTGAATTCTTTTTCTGTCATGTTGCATGCCTCTGTATCACTTAGCTGCTTTTCTGGCAAGTCCTCCTTTTCTTTCCTTTGGGGGTTTCTTTGTCTACCCATGTTTGATCATACCGCCATATCTAGATGTTGAGTCGTTCAGTGGCTGCTCCTTGGGTGGCAGTGGCTCCTCAGGCTGTGGTTGCTCCTCGGGCAGTTGTGGTAGCAGCTGCTCCTCAGTTGGTAGCAGCTCCTCTGGTGGGTGCTGTTCACAGTTGTGGTGGCTCCTCTGGCTGGTGGGGGGAGGCTTCACACACAGCTGCTGTTCCTCAGACAGAGGGTGTGGTGATCAGGAGGCTGCTGTTCCTTGGACGGGGGTGGGCTACACAAGCCCTATGTGCTTTTTTTTTATCTGGCTTCTTTCACTCAGCATATTTTGAGAGTCGCCCAATGCTGCATATATCCAGTGACTTTATTGCTCAGTAGTGTTCCATTGTTGGCTGTATAGCAGTGTGTGTATCCATTTACCTGCTGATGGACCTTTGGGTTGTTTCTGGTTTTTGGCTGTTAGAAATTAAGCTACAGTAAACAAGTTTACATTACTCCTGAATAAATTCCTATGAGTAGAATGTAGGTGTATGTTTAACTTTTTAAAAAATATATTTTTATTGATTTCAGAGAGGAGGGGAGAGGGAGAGAGAGATAGAAACATCAATGATGAGAGAGAATCATTGGTTGGCTGCCTTCTGCATGCTCCACACTGGGGATCGAGCTCCCAACCTGGGCATGTGCCCTGACCGGGAATGGAACCGTGACCTCCTGGTTCATAAGTTGAAGCTCAACTACTGAGCCACACTTGCGAGCTAAACTATTTTTAATGTTTACTTAGCTTAGGAATGTAAATGCTTTCATTAGAAAGGCTTTTTTTGGATATTCAAAGAATGCATTATCTTGGAAACTTTTTGCAGATATTTTGGTATTTCACAAGGTATGTAATTATTTCTCTGGTAAATTTGTATCAGTAATTTGAAAATGAAATATCAAGAGAGGCTAACTCTTTCTTCAGCTTATCTGCCTTTAAAGGGTATTAAATGAAACCAGTTTGTTGGATTGTTATTTCTTTAGGAACTTAATGACCAATAAATATAAAATATTGGTAATGACCAGTAGGAATAAAATATAACTAGAATTAACTATGCACAACAGCATACCTAATTATATATAGTAGTGTAGTCTCAATTATATCTAATGACAATTATGAGAACAAGTACTCTTTGTCTTAAAATTTCCAGATTTAAACTATATTTGTGAATGTAAAGGATTATATAAATACTAGTGGTCCAGTGCACGAATTCGTGCACATTGAAAGGAAATTAATTAGAAGAGACATTTTAATATCACAATTCACCCTTTCTCTATGATAGAAGTGTCAACAAAATTCACAATGAACAATGACAGATGGAAACACATGCGTGCGATTGGTGCCAGCTTTATACATATATACATAAACTTGCTTAATTAGACCTGCTTTCTGATGTAGCTAAACTTTTTCCAGCCCAGTGAAACACCCCAACTTCTCTTTCAGGTAATTGTCAGCAACACAGCAGTAAATATCAACACAAAGCAGATTATTATTGTAGATCACGAAGGGAGAACAAAGGGTAAATATTTAACTGCAGCAGTGTTTTGGGTTTTTTTAAATATATATATTTTTATTGATTTCAGAGAGGAAGGGAGAGGGAGAGAGAGATAAAAACATCAATGATGAGAGAGAATCATTGATTGGCTACCTCCTACATGCCCCTACTGGGAATTGAGCCTGCAACCCAGGCATGTGCCCTTGGCTGGAATCAAACCCGGACCCTTCAGTCCGCAGGCCAACATTCTATCCACTGAGCCAAACCGGCTAGGGCTGCAGCAGTGTTTCACTATATTCTGTGCAGTAAGAAAATCTGAAGTCATTTTCAAGATCCACCATTTCTTAGTTCTTTTTAGTTGGGTGAAGTTTCTAAGCTTTCTAAATCTGTTTTCTGGCTAATGAAAAGAAAATAGGATTCTATCGAGTCTCCTATTTAACTACTCCAGGACTTCTGTGAGGATCAAATGAGATGAAGCATGGGAAAACGCTTCACAGACATTTGGTTAAAGTGTATAATGTTTACACTTGCCTATAAAGCAAGTTGTGTTCCTGGGCTGAAGAAACTGCAAGGAGGCTAGTTGCTAGGGAGAGGAAGCCGGCGTTGCTACGTGATGTCATTACCTGGCGCCCACAGCCACCGTTTCCTGGTTGGGCTGGGCTGTGGGCCGCATTTTGCTGTGTGGGGTCTTGGCATTGTTGGCTGCGATTTCATGGGTGTCACTTCGGGGTGGTGGTGGGCCTGTGTCCCATTTGAGGGAAGCCAAGTGTTGCTTTGTGGGCACCAGGTCGTGGTGCCACTTCTCTGTAAATGGCCAGTGCATGTCACGGCAGCTCCTGCGTTGAGCATCTGCCCCCTGGTGGTCAATGTGCATCATAGCAACCAGTCGGACAGACACTTAGCATATTAGCCTTTTATATATATACTAGAGGCCCGGTGCACAAAAATTTGTGCACTCGGGGGGCAGGGGGAGGGGGGTCCCCCAGCCCAGCCTGTGTCCTCTCGCAGTCTGGGACCCCTCAGGAGATAACGACCTGCTGGCTTAGGCCTGCTCCCGGGTGGCAGAGGGCAGGCTCAATCCCTAAGTGCAGCCCCTGGTCAGGCTCAGAGCAGGGCCAATTGGGGAGTTGGGGCGCTGCCCCATCATGCACAGAGCAGGGTGAATAGGGAGGTTGCGATGCCACCCTCAGTCACACTCAGGGTAGGGCTGATTGGAGGGTTGGGGCACCACCCCCTGTCACACTCAAGGCAGGGTCGATCAGGGGGTTGGGGCGCTGCCCCCTGTCACACACAGAGCAGGGTCGATCAGGGGGTTGAGGAGTTCCCCCCTGTCACTCACAGAGTAGGGCCCATAGGGGAGTTGGGGCACCGCCATCTGTCACACACAGAGCAGGGCTGATCAGGGGGTTGGGGCGCCTTCCCCTGTCATGAACAGAGCTGCAGGGAAGATAGGGAGGTTGTGGCCCTGCCCCCTGTCACACACAGAGCCGCAGAGCTATCAGGGGGTTTGGGCACTGCCCCCTGTCACGCTGATCCCGGTGCTGGGAGCCTCGCTGCTCCGCTGATCCTGGTGCTGGGAGGCATATTACCCTTTTACTTTATAGGATAGAGGCCTGGTGCACGGGTGGGGGCTGGCTGGTTTGCCCTGAAGGGTGTCCTGGATCAGGGTGGGGGTCCCCACTGGGGTGCCTGGCCAGTCTGGGTGAGGGGCTAAGGGCTGTTTTCGGGCTGGCGAGTGACTAAAGCTTCCAACCGCTCCTTGTTTTCTTTTTTTTTTTTTTTTATTCTGGGCCAGCTTTAGCTCTAAGGCCTCGCTGCTGAAAACATCAATACAATGTTGCTAAAGCCCGGCTGAATGAAAGCCAGTTTCTGGTGTTTTGTTTATCTTCTTATTTGCAACATAGTACATAGTTTCTTAGAGTTGTAGCTCAGAGGCTGGCTAGTGAGGCGGGGAACGTTGGAGTCTGCAGTCCCTGGAGCAAGCAAGCCTCATGTTCGCTTCCAGCTGCCTGGCTGCCGGCCACCATCTTGGCTGACAGTTAATTTGCATATACTCACTGATTAGCCAATGAAAAGGGTAGCGGTCGTACGCCAATTACCATGTTTCTCTTTTATTAGTGTAGACTAGAGGCCCGGTGCACAAAAATTTGTGCACTCAGGGGTCCCTCAGCGCAGCCTGTGCCCTCTCGCAGTCTGGGACCCCTCGGGGGATGTCCACCTGCTGGCTTAGGCCTGCTCCCCGGGGGATTGTGCCTAAGCTGGCAGTGATACATCCCTTGGGGGATGTCCACTTGCCAGTGGGCCAAAGCTGAAGTTGAACATCCATAGAGCTGCTGAGGAGGCAGGAGAGGCTCCCACCATCGCCGCTGTGATGCCGTCAGCCTGGCTTGTGGCTGAGCAGAGCTCCCCTGTGGGAGTGCACTGACTACCAGGGGGCAGCTCCTGCATTGAGCATCTGCCCCCTGGTGGTCAGTGTGTGTCATAGTTACCAGTCATTCCCAGTCGTTCTGCTGTTAGGGTCAATTTGCACATTACCGCCCTAACGGGTTTGGCTCAGTGGATAGAGCGTCAGCCTGCGGACTGAAGGGTCCCAGGTTCGATTCTCGTCAAGGACATGTACTCTGGTTGCATACACATCCCCAGTAGGGGGTGTGCAGGAGGCAGCTGATCGAAGTTTCGCTCTCATCGATGTTTCTAACTCTCTATCCCTCTCCCTTCCTCTCTGTAAAAAATCAATAAAATATATTTGGAAAAAAAAATTGCTTGTGCACATTACCCTTTTATTATATAGGATAGAAGCCTGGTGCACGGGTGGGAGCCAGCTGGTTTGCCCTGAAGGGTGTCCCGTATCAGGGTGGGCAGGGGACCCCCAGCTCCCTACGATCGCCCACACCGCCCCTGCTCACGATCGCTGGCTCTGCCCATGCTCAGGCCTAACACCTCTGGCCAAGGCATTAGGCCTGGGCAAGGGACCCCCAGCACCCCACCATCGCCAACTCGGCCCCTGCTCCCTGCGATTGACGGCTCCGCCCTAATGCCTCTCACCCAGGCATTAGGCCATGGCAGGAGACCCATAGGTCTCCAAGGGACCTCCTGCTCCACCCCTTCCCAGGCCTAACCCCTGTGGCCAAGGCATTAGGCCTGGGCAGGGGACCCCAAGCTCCCACCATCAGCGACTCTGCCCCTGGTCCCCATGATCGCTGGCACCGCCCCTGCCCAGGCCTAATGCCTCTGGCCAAGGCGTTAGGCCTGGGCCGGGGACCCTCCCAGCTGCAGCCACCCCGTGATCGCTGGCACCGCCCCTGCCCAGGCCTAACGCCTCTGGCCGAGGCATTAGGCCTGGGCAGGGGACCCCTCCAGCTGCAGCCGCCCTGCGATCGTGGGCTCCGCCCCTGCCTGGGCCTAAGGCCTCTGGCCAAAGATTTAGGCCCAGGCAGCGGCAACCCGCAGCTGCAACCGCCCCTGCTGCAGCTGGCCCCCAATCGCGGGCTCCACCCCTACCCAGGCCTAACGCCTCTGGCCGAGGCATTAGGCCTGGGCAGGGGACCCCTCCAGCTGCAGCCGCCCCGGGATTGCGGGTTCTGCCCCTGCCCAGCTCCCATCGCTGGCTCCACCCCTACTTCCCGCTATCACTGGCCAGTGCGGCAAAGGCGCCCGATTCTCTGATCATGGCTGGGGGGCAGGGCAAAGGCGGCCCCCAGGGCCGCCTTTGCCCTGCCCCCCAGCTCTTAGCTCCCCCCTGGGTTTCTGATCACTGTCAGTGGCAGGGGGCTTCTTCCGTGCTTTCCCTTTCGCCTCCCTGCATTGTGCCTACATATGCAAATTAACCGCCATCTTGGCTGGTGATTAATTTGCATATCTCGCTAATTAGCCAATGGGAAGGGTAGCGGTCGTACGCTAATTACCATGTTTCTCTTTTATTAGATTATACTAGAGACCCGGTGCACAAAAATTTGTGCACTCGGGGGGGAGAGGGGGTGCCTCAGCCCTCTCGCAGTCTGGGACCCCTCAGGAGATAATGATCTGCTGGCTTAGGCCTGCTCCCAGGTGGCAGAGGGCAGGCCCAATCCCTAGGTGCAGCCCCTGGTCGGGCTCAGAGCAGGGCTGATTGGGGAGTTGGAGCGCTGCCCCTTGTCATGCACAGAGCAGGGCGGATCAGGAGGTTGCGATGCCACCCCTAGTCACGCTCAGGGTACAGCCGATTGGGGGGTTGGGGCACCGCCCCCTGTCACACTCAAGGCAGGGTCGATAGGGAAGTTGCAGCGCCACCCCCTGTCACGCACAGAGCAGGGCTGACCAGGGGGTTGGGACGTTGCCCCCTGTCATGCACAGAGCAGGGCCCATCAGGGGGGTTGGGGCTCCGTATCCTGTCACACACAGAGCAGGACCGATCAGGGGGTTGAGGAGCTCCCCCCTGTCACGCACAGAGCAGGGCTGATCAGGGGGTTGAGGAGCTCCCCCCTGTCACTCACAGAGTAGGGCCAATAGGGGAGTTGGGGCACCGCCCCCTGTCACACACAGAGCAGGGCGGATCAGGGGGTTGGGGCGCCGCCCTCTATCACCCACAGAGCAGGGCCGATCAGGGGGTTGGGGTGCCGCCACTGTCACACTCAGGGCAGGGCCGATGGGGAGGTTATGGCTCTACCCCGTCACACACAGAGCAGGGCCTGTGGGGCGGGGGGGTGGGGCGTCACCCTCTATCACCCACAGAGCAGGGCCGATCAGGAGGTTGGGACACTGCACCCTGTCACACACAGAACAGGGCTGATCAGGGGGTTAGGGCGCTGCACCCTGTCACACACAGAGCCACAGGGCGATCAGGGGGTTTGGGCGCTGCCCCCTGTCACGCTGATCCCTGTGCCGGGAGGTGTTGGGGGCCAGATGTAAGCTGGCAAGGTCCTTGCACCTGTAGGGGCTAGCAAGGCTGGGATTCTCACCCACACAGTTTTCCCAGACTTGTTTGGATGGCGTTTATCAGTAGAATAAGAGCAACATTTGTAGAATGAGAACAGCCTCTCATAGCTTACTAAGAAGTCTGTAACTGTTTACTGAGATATGCTGTACTGAGAACTTGTCCTTCTGCTGTGTCCTTCCCTTAGAGATTAAAAGGAACAAAGAATACATTCCTCTTGATAGACCTCCTATTCAGTGTGTTATGTATAAATAGTATTGTGTGGCTAATAAAGTTGCTTCAGTTCATCAAGAGAACTGGGGTCCTCCTGATCCCGCTTTCCTGTCTTTCTTTCTTTTCTCAATTCCCACCTCCCTGCCTCAGCCCGGCTCAACCCTGTCAGGCTGGCCCTGACAGGGAGGCCTTGTGCCTCCGCTGATCCCAGTTCTGGGAGGCATATTACCCTTTTACTGTATAGAATAGAGGCCTGGTGCATGGGTGGGGGCCAGCTGGTTTGCCCTGAAGGGTGTCCTGGATCAGGGTGGGGGTCTCCACTGGGGTGCCTGGCCAGTCTGGATGAGGGGATGATGGCTGTTTGCATCTGGTCACACCCCCTTCAGGGTGGGGGTCCCCACTGGGGTGCCTGGCCAATCTGGCTGATGGGCTGAGGGCCATTTTCAGGCTGGTGGGTGACTGAAGCTCCCAACTGCTCCTTTTTTCTTTTTTTCTTTTTTATTCTGGGCCAGCTTTAGCTCTGAGGCCTCGGCTGCTGAAAGCGGTTTCTGGCCTTTGTTTACCTTCTGTATTTGATACAATGTTGCAGTCTGGCTGGCTGAAGCCCGGCTGACTAAAGCAGGTTTCTGGGGTTTTGTTTAGCTTCTATATTTGCAACATAGTTGCTTAGAGTTGCAGCTGAGAGGCCGGCAAGTCAGGCAGGGAACCTTGGAGTCCGCCGTCACTGGAGCAAGCAAGCCTCCCTGTTCGCTTCAGTGCATAGCTGCCAGCTGCCATCTTGGCTGGCAGTTAATTTGCATATCTCCCTGACTAGCCAATGGGAAGAGTAGCAGATGTATGGCTAATTACCATGTTTCTCTTTTATTAGATAGGATATATATAGACTAGAGGCCCAGTGCACAAAAATTTGTGCACTCAGGGGGGTCCCTCAGCCCAGCCTATGCCCTCTTGCAATCTGGAACCCCTTGGAGGATGTCCACCTGCTGGCTTAGGTCCGCTCTCTGGGGGATCAGGCCCAAGCTGGCAGTCAGACATCCCTCTGGCAGCCCGGCAGCACTCGGGGGATGTCCACTTGCCAGTGGGGAGCAGGCCTAAGCTGCAGTCGGACATCCTTAGCACTGGTGAGGAGGTGGGAGAGGCTCCCACCACCACCACTGTACTGGCAGCCATCAGCCTGGCTTGTGGCTGAGCAGAGCTCCCCCTGTGGGAGCACACTGACCACCAGGAGGCAACTCCTGCATTGAGTGTCTGCCCCCTGGTGGTCAATGTGTGTCATAATGACCAGTCATTCCCAGTCGTTCTGCTGTTAGGGTCAGTTTGCATATTACCCTTTTATTATATAGGATAGAGGCCTGGTGCATGGGTGGGGGCCGGCTGCTTTGCCCTGAAGGGTGTCCCAGATCAGGGTGGCGGTCCCGCTGGGGTGCCTGGCCAGCCTGGGTGAGGGTCTGATGGGTGTTTTCAGGCTGGTCACACCCCCTTCAGGGTGGGGGTCCCCACTGGGGTGGCTGTTTGCAGCTGGTCTCACCCCCTTCAGGGTGGGGGTCCCACTGTGGTGCCTGGCCAGCCTGGGTGAGGGGCTGATGGCTGTTTACAGGCTGGCCACACACCCTTTAGGGTGGGGGGGTCCACTGGGGTGCCTGGCCAGTCTGGATGAGGGGCTGAGGGTCGTTTCAAGCTGGCCAAGTCCCCCGGCAATGGAAGCTCCCAGCCTCTCCTTTTTTTCTTTCTTTTTTTTATTCTGGGATTTATTTATCTTCTATAATTGAAACTTTGTAGCCTTGAGAGGAGCTCAGAGACCGCCAGGGCGGATGAGAGAGAAACCTCCTGCTGCTCTAGCTCCGTGGCCACAGCCGGCTGAAAGCAGGTATCTGGGGTTTATTTACCTTCTATAATTGAAACTTTGTTGCTTTGAGTGGAGCTCAGAGCCATCGCGGCAGGCAGGAAGCTTGGCTTCCTCCATCATTGGGGCAACCAAGCCTCCTGCTTGCTCCAGCTCTGTGGCTGCTGGCCGCCATCTTGGTTGGGTTAATTTGCATATAGTTGCTCTGATTGGCTGGTGGGCGTGGCTTAAGGCATAGCGAAGGTATGGTCAATTTGCATATTTGTCTTTTATTAGTGTAGATAGAGGCCCAGTGCATGAAATTTGTGCAGTGGGGGGTTTCCCTCAGCCCAGACTGCACCCTCTCCAGTCTGGGACCCCTCAGGGGATGTCCAGCTGCCTTTTTAGGCCCAATTCCTGTGGGATCAGGCCTAAACCGGCAGTCGGACATCCCTCTCACAATCTGGGACTGCTGGCTCCCAACCAGTCGCCTGCCTGCCTGCCTGCCTGCCTGATTGCCCCCAACTGCTTCTGCCTGCCAACATGATCACCCCCTAACCACTCCGCTACTGGCCTGATTGACGCCTAACTGCTCCCCTGTCGTCCCTAACTGCCCTCCACTGCAGGCCTGGTCCCCCCCAACTACCCTCCCATGCCAACCCAGTCACCCCCAACTGCCCTTCCCTGCCATCCTGGTTGCCCCCAACTGCCCTGCCCTGCTGGCCTGTTCACTCCTAACTGCTCTCCCCTGCCGGCCATCTTGTGGTGGCCATCTTGTGACAACATGGGGACGGCCATCTTGTGTGGGGGTGTGATGGTCAATTTGCATATTACCTCTTTATTATATAGGATTAGCTTGTTAACTGCAACTTACTTTAGAATCCAGTTTTCACTGATCAAAAACAACCACAGTTTCTTTTTTATCTGACAAAGGGCTGATATGCAGAATATATAAAGAACACATTTAGTATAAAGGACACATACAGGATGTCCCCAAAACATGTATACACACTTTAACAGTGGATAGCTCAGTTGATGTTTTTCTTTTTAGGTTTAACTGATTTGAAATAATGGGTGAAGCCAGACTAAGTTTTGAACAAAGAAAAATTATCCACTAGACTTTTTTTTTTTTAATATGTTTTTTATTTATTTTAGAGAGAGAGATAAAAACATCAATGATCCACTGCCTCCTGCATGACCCCACTGGGGATGGAGCAGCAACCCAGGCATGTGCCCTGACCCCTGACTGGGAATGGAACTGGTGACTGCCTGCTCCATCCACTGAGCCATGCCAGCTGGGCATGAATATTTTCTTGGACAGTGGTCCCAAGCCCAGTGGGTCTCAGGGACAGGTCTGTCCTGGTATCCAATAGACTTTTTAATGGTGATACATAAAAGATAAAGTTATGGCACAAAACTGGCAACACTTGACAAATTGAGGGCACACCAATACTGAACAAACTGACTCTTGTTTGAAATTCCATTGCTTTGAGTTATCAGCAGTGCCTGGACCAGAATGGTCATCAGTTTAAAAACAGTCATTAACAAAAAAAATTATTCATTTTTGTAGATGCTTTTAAATTTTGAAAATGAACTGGATGTTAATAACCACTAACTTTATCATCATTAAGAGTGTGTATACATTTTTTTAGGACACCCTTTATATGTGTCAGATATTTGTTCCCAGTCTATGACTAATTTGCCTTTTCATTTTCTTAGGTGTTTCTTTTATTTTGATAAAGTCCAATTTATACATTTTTTTCTTATGGTCCATGTTTGTTTTTGGGGGGTTTTTTTTGCTTTAGTAATCCTTGCCTATTCTATGGTTGCAAAAAGTTTCTCTTTTATCTTTTTCTACATGTTTTATATTTTTAGTTTTTTATATTTAGGTCAACAATTCATTTTAAGTTATACTTTATATAGGATATGAAGTAAGGAACAAGGTTATATTCTTCCACTTTTATTGAGATATAATTGATATACAGTACTGTATAGGTATAAGTTTAAGGTACACAACCATTATGACATGCAGACCCAGGGAAAAATTTCATGACTGAAAATTTACCGCTGTAAGCAGAGGGCAGGGAAAAACCAAAGAAAGAGGCAGACCACTCTAGTCAGGCAATTTAACAGCGTTTATTAAGGAAAATTTTCCTACAAGGCAAGACAAATGGATAGCCTTCGTGCAGCTTAGCAATCACCAAAAAATTATGAAGAACAGGGTAAGATGGATGGGGCACTAGAGTATGACTCATCTCAGATAAGGGAAGATGCCTTGCAGGCCTGTTCCAGGAATCAGCATGCAGTGTGGGGGTGGGGTGGGTGAAGGGAGTAGGGGAGAGGTTGAAACGATAGTTTCTGAGTGGGCTTACGGGGAAACAATGTCTGTCTGGCTCGCATCTAGCTCACATTATGGAACAGTCTCATATTTATTATTCTTTTTAATCCTCATCTAAGGATATTTTTTTACTGATTTGAGAGTGGGAGGGAGGGTGGAAACAGGGGAGAGAGGAAGCGACATCTATCTGTTGCCTCCCAGACTCCTTGGACCAGGGATCAAACCTGCAAGCTTTTGGTGTATGGGTTGATGCTCCAACCAACTGAGCCACCTAGCCAGGGCTCATTTCTTTCTATACAGATATCTAGTTGTTCCAGCCCAATTTGTTGAAAGGACTGTCCTTTCCTCATTTAGTTAGCTTGCACCTTTGTTGAAAATCAATTGGTCATATATATGTGGGTCTAATCTGGGAATTGCTATCTGTTTTAATTATCTACTAGAGGCTCAGTGCATGACATTTGTGCACAGGGGGAAGGGGAAGGGAGTGTCCCTCAGCCTGGCCTGTACCCTCGGTGGGGAGTGGGCCTAAGCCAGCAGTTGGACATCCCCCAAGGGTTCCTTAGTGCTGCTGCAGAGGTGGGAGGCTCCCACCACTGCTGCTGCGCTTGCCAGCTGTGAGCCCGGCTTCTGGCTGAGTGGCGCTCCCCCTGTGGGAGCACACTGACCAACAAGGGGAAGCTCCTGCATTGAGTGTCTGACCCCTGGTGGTCAGTGTGCGGTCGTTCCGCCATTCGGTTGATTTGCATATTAGGGTTTTATTATATAGGATATGTTCATCCACAGGGTACCACACTGTTGTGACTACTTGAGCTTTATAGCAAATCTTAAAATAAGATAGTTTAAGTCCTCAGACTTTTTCTTTTCAAAATTGCTTTGACTGTTCTAGGTACATTGCATTTTTTTTTAAATATATATTTTATTGATTTTTTACAGAGAGGAAGGGAGAGGGATAGAAAGTTAGAAACATCGATCAGCTGCCTCCTGCACACTCCCTACTGGGGATGTGCCCGCAACCAAGGTACGTGCCCTTGACCGGAATCGAACCTGGGACCCTTGGGTCCGCAGGCTGACGCTCTATCCACTGAGCCAAACTGGTAGGGCAAGAAATATTATGGAAATCACTTTATCAAAAAGATCAAACAGAGCATTAACTACAATGGGACAAACTGACATTGTGTGTTGCCTTTTGATGGAATGCAGTAGGAAGTAGTATCATTGTCAGAAACCTTTAATCTGACAAATTCAGAATATAGATAATTTTATAAGAGAATTGACTTGGGATTTCTATCACTCATAAAAGACAAAAAAGAAAAAAATAAGAAAGGAGACTATTTTAGATTTAAGAAAGGAGACTATTTTAGATTTACATTTGTATTTCATGTGGAGACATGAAATACAAATGTAACATGTGGAATCCGGAATAGATCCTAGGGTGAAGGTGCGTGGGGGACTATAAAAAACATTTTTGAGACAGGGAAATTTGAATAAAGACTATATTAGATATTATTATTCATAAATCAATGTTAAATTTCTTTAATGTGATAAAGGTATTGTGATTATGTTCTTGTTCTTAGAAGATACATGCTAAAGTATTGGGGATGAAGTAACATGACATAAGTAATTTACTTGAAATTGTTCAATCAAAAAAAGGGAGGGGGCCCAGCTGGCGTGGCTCAGTGGTTGAGCATCGACCTATGAACCAGGAGGTCACTGTTCAAGTTCAGGTCAGAGCACATGCCTGGGTTGCGGGCTTGATCCCAAGTTGGGGGTGTGCAGGAGGCAGCTGAGCAATGATTCTCTCTCATCATTGATGTTTCTATCTTTCTCCTCCTCTCCCTCTCTCTCTGAAATAAAAAAATATATATATATTTTTAAAAGGAGCGGGGAGTCTGGATGTGTATATAGAGAGAAGGAAAGCATGCAAAACAGGGCAAGATGTTATTTGGAGAATAAAGGTGAGCAATCACAGTACTATCTTTCCACTTTTCTATAGGATTAGAATTTCCAGGTTAAAATAATACTTCAGAAGAATTTGTTAAAAAAAGAAGAATATGAAGAAGAAGGGGATGATGAAGGAGAAGGAGGAGAGAGGAAGAGGGAAGAGGAGAGTTTGCAAAAACAATACATACTCATACGTAAGTATAATATCAGAATTCATGGTAGCTTTCTTTGCATAGTAGAGCTATGAACAATTTTCTTTCTATTTTTTTCTGTTCTTTGTTTTTAATAACGAGGCTGTAATACTTCGATAATTAGAAAAATAAAATTCATTTTTTAAAGAGTATACTTTCAAATTTGAGTATATAAGTAATAAAAGCATTTTGTTCCAGTAAGTTTTTCAGATGAAAATAATGAGATTTGTCCAATAGCATAGTGATTGACGTAATGAAAAGGGTCATGTGAATCATGGATGGGGTATAGTAACCAGTTATTGAGCATCTTCAATATATTAACTTTGTATAATAAAATAGGTTAATAATTACAACAGTGCTATAAGTAGGTATTAATAATTGTCTAAATTCTTATAACTACTAAGTTACAGACTGGCATATGAAACAAAGTCTGTCTTATATTACAACATCTATACGTAATAGTCTCTTGTGGTAGAGAGACATGTTAAATAACTGAATTCCTATTGGATGAAATAAGTGAACTAAGCTGGGCAAAAAGATAAGAAGTTGCTGGTAGTAGCTCCTGCCTGATTAGAAATTCATACCTAGCCATAGCTGGTTGCTCAGTGGTTAGAGCGTCAGCCTGCAGACTGAAGGGTCCCAGGTTCCATTCCAGTCAAGGGCACATGGAAGAACATGCATCTGGCTGATGCATGTAGATATTTACCTTCATAGTAAGTGGCAGATATGGGTTTGTCTGACTTCATACTAACTCATTAATCACACTACGATGAGGATTAACGTGAGCATCCACGCCCTACCACCCCCATTTCTGCAATGCAACTTATGACCATACCAATAATAATAATAATAATAATAATAATAATACTTGTTAAATGTCTATTACCTGATAAGTAGTTCTAGGGAACTCTCCTGCATTCATTCTTGTAAATAGTTACCATTATCCCCATTTAACAGATGAGGAAACTGAGGCACAGAGGGTTTAAGCAACCTGTCCAAGGTCACATAGCTAACAAGGTTCTAACTATAAATGCTCTTACTCACTATGCTAAATAGAGAAATGCAGTTTAGTACCTACTTCCATTGGTCAAACTCTCACTTTAGATTTTTTAAAAAATAAATCTTTATTGTTCAGATTTTAAAAAATTAAAAATAAAATAAAAAGTTTAACTTTATTTATTTATTTATTTATTTTTCCTTTATGAGTGCATTTGAACCAAACTGACAACAGTTGCTGGAAAGCAAAATCTCAACTTTAAAAGGAAATAATTTTAATTAAACCAAAGAACAGCTTCCATTTTTATTATAAATTCTTTATTATTTGGTGTGTACATACATAAAGTATATATATTTAAGCTGAATATTTAATAAAAACTCTAGGGAAATATTCCAATTGAAAAATTATGATTATAAAGTAAAATAATCAAGATACATCAAGGATGCATGTGATTCCGTGCCAAATTTACAATCAATCACATATCTACAATGTCACAGTCTTTTTATTCCCCCAAGAGTTTCCACATAAGAACTCAAAAGTGGGCAATAACTTGCCCAAAGAATAAGCTATTTTCATTATGTAGAACATGGGACGGGACATTATGGAAAATATAGCTTCTTCAGAATATTTTCATGGAGTTGCTAGTAAGACAACAGAGCCTAAGGCGACAAGCACCTGTCCAAGTAGACTGTTTATGTTGAATATGCCTTTATTCCTTGCCCGGTTTAGGTGATGGGTCAGCCATGTTTTGTAGAAGAATGGCGAACAATAGACACCAGGAAAATTTTTTCGGCCACAGCCATATCCATAACTGGTAATTCCCATAACAAAAAATTGTTTATGTTCTGGGACGTAGCACATTAATGGTCCACCACTATCACCCTATTAAAAAAGTCCCAAAAGAGTGTTGGTTACTTCTAGTAGTCCTTATATAATAGTAAAGCTGGAGTAAATTAACCACATTAAACATACTTTGTATACATATACATTTTCAATATACCTCTGACTAATTAAGATCAATAGATTTTCAGTTTTATAGTCCAACTCAAACAGGAATTCAGTTACATCCAGTCTGGCGGTATTTAGAGGAACCATACGGCTGGGGGATAAACTTACCATCTGTATAGTTTTGAACCAGAATACTATAAATCAAATTGTTTGGGATTTTTTTTGTACAATTACTCAGGAGAAATATAATTCAGGATATGTGCAGAATATTGTAAACACTATCTACTAGAATACTTCTATTGTGTAATGCTGTGTGTGAGAGGTATATCTTTAAGATATATGAAGGAGTCTTTTAGGTGTGTCTGGTTTGATAGCTAGAGGGGTGAACTGAATCTTGCAAGAAATGGCATCTTTCTAAATGTTGACATTGGCTGGTGCACGGTATTAGGAATACATGGCTAACCCCCTCTGTAGTATCACAAATAACACATCTCCCTCGGAGTTCATACAAGACTGTCCATGTAACAACTGAAACACCATTACTAAGGATGTTAATCACTCAAAGCAACAAGGACATTGAGCTAACTGTTACAGTGCCTAATAGTTAGACTGTTTCTAAAATGTTTTCAAATTCTCCATATGTGGTAGGCATTGAATAATAATTTTTTTAACAATGGAAATGTTTTGCTTATGAATGCAATTAAATTAGATTGGACTCATTATTATTTTACTCAGCAAGGTTTTAAATATATATTTAAATATCAATATATCAATATATATTTTATGGAGAGGAAAGAGAGGGACAGAGAGATAGAAACATTGAGGACAGAGAAACATTGATCGCCCGCCTCCTCCTGGGGATCAAGCCTGCAATCCAGGCATGTGCCCTGACCAGGAATCCAACTGGTCACCTCTGGGTTCATGGGTCAACGCTCAACCACTGAGCAACACCAGCCAGGCTCAGCAAGGTTTTTAAGGAAAAGGACACAGCATGGATAAACCCTGGATTTCTATAAATAAGAATAAGTAGGAAAAGATCAGAGCATGGGTTATTGCTTAGGGATGAAGTAGTGAAGAAAAGAGGAATAAAGAAAGTCAAAACAAAAAATAGATAAATTGGACTTCATAAAAAAATAAAAAACGTTTGCGCTACAAATGATAACATCAGGGAAGTGAAAAGACAGTGCACAGAATGAGAGGAAATTGTATCCATGATATATAAAGAATTTTTACGACTCAATAATTAAAAGGTAAATAACTCAGTTTAAAAATGGGCGAAGGATCTGAGTAGACATTTCTCCCAAGAAAGTATGCAAATAGCTAATAAGCACATGCAATGATGCTCAACATTATTAGTCATTAGGGCAATGCAAATTAAAATCGAAATGAGATACCACTTCACACAAGGATGGTGGTAATAAAAAGGACAGACAAGCCCTAGCCATTTGATCAGTAAATAGAGCCTCAGCCTACAGACTGAAGGGTTGCAGGCTTGATCCCCTGGGGCTCTGGGGCCCTGAGGCCCAGGTTGGGCGTGTGCAGGAGGCAACCAATTGATGTGTCTCTCTCAGGTGGATGTTTCTCTCTTTCTGTCTCTCCCTCCCTTCCACTCCCTCTCTAGAAATCAATGGAAAAATATCCTTGGGTGAGGATTAAAAACAAAACAAAAAAGACAGACAATAAGTGCTGACAAAGATGTGTAGAAATTGAAACCCTTATATTTTACTGGTAAGAATGCAAAATGGTACAGCCACTTTGGAATATAGTTTGGCAATTCTTCAATATGTTAAACATTCACTCAGGAATTCCACCCGTAGGTGAAATTTGCAAGAGAAAGTAAAACATACCAACACAAAAAACATATACATAAACATTTATAGCAACATTATTCAGAATAGCCAAAAAGTGGAAATAGCTGAAATGTCCATCAGCTAATGAACGGCTAAATAAATGTGGCCCAGCCCAGCTGGCATGGCTTAGTGGTTGAGCATCAACCTATAAACCAGGAGGTCATGATTTGATTCCCGGTCAGGGCACATGCCTAGGTTGCAGGCTCAATCCCCAGTGTGGGGTGGGCAGAAGGCAGCCAATCAATGATACTCTCTCATTATTGATGTTTCTCTCCCTCTCCCTTCCTCTCTGAAATCAATAAAAATAAAAAATAAAATATGGCCTATTCATACAATGGTACATTATTTGGCAATAAAATGAATAAAGTATTAATATATGTGACAATGTGGTTGAGCCTGGAAAACATGCTAAGTGAAGGGAGTCAGTCACAAAAGACCACATATTGAATGATACCATTCATATGAAATTCCCAGAATAGGCAAATCTTTAAAGATTAGTAGTTGCCTAAGGCTGGGGGTGGGTGGGAGGAGAATGGAGAGTGACTCATAATGAGTGGAGGTTTCTTTTTTGGGGTGACAAACATGTTCTAAAATTAGATTATGGTGACGGTTGCACTACTCTGTAAATATACTAAAAACCCATTGAGTTGTACACTCTAAATGGGTGAATTGTGTATATGTAAATTGTACCTCAATAAAGGTGGTATTGGGAAAGAAAGGAAGAAAGATTCAGCGCAAATCAGGAAAGTAAGGATTTGGGTTGAGAAAAAAAGAACTTAGTACTTTTTTAAAGAAATTTTTAGAAATATATATTTGCATTGATTTCAGAGAGGAAGGGAGAGGGAGAGAGAAACAGAAACATCAATGATGAGAGAGAATTGTTGATTGGCTGCCTCCTGCACACCCCACACTGGGGATTGAGCCCATAATCCGGGCATGTGCTCTGACTGGGAATCAAACTGTGAACTCCTGGTTCATAGGTTGATGCTAAACCACTGAGCCACACCAGTTAGGCTAAAAGATTTTTTGAGAGGAATGGAGAGAAAAAAACACTGATGGACTGCCTCCTGCACACCCCATACCGGGACTCAAAACCATGTGCCCTGATGAACCTGAAACCCCTCCGGGTCTGGCAGGATGCCCAACCGAGCCACACTGCCCAGGGCAAAAATTGATCATTAAGACATCACCAGCCTTGGCTGGGTAGCTCAGTTGGTTAGAGCATTGTCCCAATAAGCCAAGGTTGTGGGTTCAAACCCAGGTCATGGCACATACAAGAATCAACCAATGAATGCATAATAAGTAGAACAACAAGTCATTGTTTTTCCCTCTCTGTGTGTCTCTCTGTATCTTCCTTCCTCTCTCTAAAATTATTATTTAAAAAAAGGCTTTACCAGAAAGTGATCAAAGGCTTTGTTCAAGTTCCCTCTGGCTTTAGAAAATATTTCTAAGGAAAATTGTTTGGTCTTACCCTGCAAGTATCAAAAATTCCATCTTCATCACCTGCACAAAATGAAGTTATAGGAATTATATTCCCATAACTCTTATCAGAATTACAAACTTTTCGAGAAATGTAATGCACTTGTGCTTCCTGTAACATTCTTGTAGAATTACCTATTGACAAACAAACAAACAAAAAGCACCAATAAGTGATTTTGGAGAGCAGGCATTTTGACAGTGATATAAAATTTTCATGTTGAATAGGTTTTCTTTCCAAGGTGACTGATTCAACAATTATGTAAAACTAGAGGCCCAGTGCATGAATTCATGTGCAGGTGGGGTCCAGTTCTCCCACCTGATCAGGCCAATCGGCTGGACTGGCCAGGGGGAGGGACTGTGGGTGGTTGGCCAGCTGGCCCTGCCCCTTGGTTGAACTTCCGGTTGAACTCCTGATCGAACTCCCGATCGAGGGGACAATTTGCATATTAGCCTTTTATTATGTAGGACTAGTAGCCTGGTGCACAAAAATTTGTGCACTCGGGGGTGAGGGGGTGAGGGGTGGGGCCAGACCTCTCAGCCCGACCTGCACCCTCTGTCATGTTCCGAGATCCTGGCCACTCCTGGCATAGGCACAGGCCTACAGGCTTGGGGCAGCCTGGCTCCCGAGGCCCCATTTTATCAAGAGAACAAAGTCAGTGTTAGTTACAGCCCTCACCGAACCCAGTACAGTGCATCTGTGCATACAACTGCCTCGTTCATGTGCCTGCTTCACCCTACTGAATTACTAACATCTTGAGGACATAGCTCTGTCTTATCCTGCTTCAACTTCATGCCTGGCCTGGTGCCAGGGACCTGAGAGGGTTTGCTGAGTGAGTGAGTGAATAATGAGTGAGTGAATGAGTGAATGAATGAGCGAGTAAGTGAATGAGCAAGCAGCTACGGGGCGGGAACTTCTGGCCCTGCTCCCGGCTGCCTGATGCCCACCCCGGGAAGTTCCTGTCCTGTTCCCAGCAGTCAGGTGCCCCTCTCCTGGCTACATAGTTCGCGCCCCGCTCCCGGCTGCCTGATGCAAACCCCGGGAAGTTCCCATCCTGCTCCCAGCAGCCCCACACCCCTCTCCCAGCTGCATAGTTCGTGCAGGGCAAAGGTGGCCCGGGTTCTCTGCCTTTGCCCTGCCATCCGGCTCTTGCCTGCTGCCTGGGTTTCGATCACCATCAGCAGCAGGCAGCTTCTTCCGCCCTTCCCCTTTTGCCTCCCATCATTGTGCCTACATATGCAAATTAACCGCCATCTTTGTTGGCAGTTAATTTGCATATCACCCTGATTAGCCAATGGGAAGCATAGCAGAGGTACAGTTAATTACCCTTTTTGTCTTTTATTAGATAGGATTGTATCAATGTATGTATGTATGTATGCCTAGGAAGACTGTGGAAGAACATTCACCAAAATGTTAATGACCGTTATCTCTAGACTAGAGGCCCGGTACACGAAATTCATGCAGGTGGGGGGGGGTCCCCTCAGCCCAGCTTGCACTTTCTCCAATCTGGGACCCCTCGAGGGATGTCCGACTGCCCTGGTGGGATCGGACCTAAACAGGCAGTCGGAGATCCCTCTCACAATCCAGGACTGCAGCCTCCCAACCACTCGCCTGCCTGCCTGACTGCCCTTAACTGCTTCTGCCTGCCAGCCTGATTGACGCCTAACTGCTCCCCTGCTGGCCTGATTGCCCCTAACTGCCCTCCCATGCCGGCCTGGTCACCCCCAACTGTCCTCCCCTGCAGGCCTGATTCCCCCCAACTGCCCTCCCTTGCAGGCCTGGGTCCCCCCCAACTGTCCTCCCCTGCTGGCCTGGTCACCCCTAACTGCCCTCTCCTGCATCACCCCTAACTCCCCTCCCCAGCAGGCATGATCGCCCCCAACTGCCCTCCCCTGCCAGTCATCTTGTGGTGGCCACCTTGTGTGTTGGAGTGATGGTCAATTTGCATATTACTCTTTTATTAGATAGGATCGTAGAAATTTCAGGTTATTTTTGCAGTCTTTGCTCTCTGTACTCCTGAAGGTCTTACAATAGGATCTATTGATTTTGCAAAGTAAAGCTATTGTCAAGGACTAAAGACATAAAGCCTGAGGCCAATCTTTCTTCTGTTGTAAGTTGTGAATACTTTTATTTAAGTTTACAATGATGCTAAGTCTTGAAGGATGGTGCACAGGAAAATAAAATAGATTTTAATTTACGTACTCCCCTAACTTCTCCGCTCATTCCAGAACATAAAGTGGTTCCTTGCTACACAAGAAAATAGGAAAATACAGGACAACACACCAAGAACTAAAGGACAGATTGTGGAAAGATTTATCTGTAGAAAAGCTGCTGTAACAGCAGCACCGGATCCTACCAGCCCGTCTCGGAGGTGCAGCTGTCCCCTGCGGGAGCTGGGTGTTTTGTGTGCCCCGAATTCTCCTTCAGCTTTCCTGGTAATGGACTTTGTCCCCTTGACTGCAGGTGGGCAGCTGTCCCATTCACAGAATTCTACTCTGCTGGTGACACTGATTGGTCTGGACTTCACTATATTTAGTACAAGGGTGACCAACTGGAATCCTTATCCAGCTTTTTTTTTTTTTTAACCCGGGCTGCTGGAGAAGAATGTTTCACCCTAGTCACATGACTGTTTCGCTATAAATCTAAAGCAGCCTAACTCTCTAGTTCCAGCCTTTTGAGGACAGGCAGCCTGGGGAACTACAGTCAACATACAGAGAGAATAGGAGTTGGAAACAGAAATAAAATATATCCCAGAGCATTCAGATTCCTGGGTTGAGGCTTCCTGGAGGCTGGCCACATTTCTGCCCTTTATTTAAAAATAATTTCCAGTAATACTGGATGCATATAAAAGAATACATGTAACATGTAAGTGATAACATGTAATAATAAAATGAGCACCTGGAACCTACCACCCAATTTATGAACCTGGTGCAGTGATATTAAAAAACAAACAAACAAGAGATTTCAAAGTGAATATAAGAGGGAGCCCAGAAACAGATGTCTGGACTTTCTGTTCTATTCCACTGGTCACTGAGAATTTCCTTGCACAAATATAGCACTGACTCATTACTACAGCTTTAGAACAGTTTTCTTCCACAGGATTGTGTTGGCTATTCTTGGTTCTTTTAGAATGAGCTTTATAATTGTCTCAAAACTCATTAAGGTTTATCATTCCCTGGGTGGGGTTTTTTTCCCTCCAGTTTTGCAGATAGAATTGACATCTTTATGATACTCAGTCTTCCTATTCAACTATAAAGTATTTCATTCCATTTACTTAGGTATTTTTAAAGTCTTTTAAAAATTGTTTAGGATTTTTTTTTCCATAAAAGGCCTACAATCTTTTGTTAGATTTGTTTTTACCTACCCAATTATTTTGGTATTTTTGTAAATGTTAATGTCTCTTCACTTTTCCAACATTAAAATGAAAATTTTAATCATAAAGCAAAGATAAAAGAGTTTCTCAGTCAACAGTCATATGCCCACCTCCTAGTTTCTTTAATCTATAGTTGTTTCTGCAACTTTTATTTAGCTATTATTTTAAAATTATAGAAAAGTAGCAAGAATAGTATAAAGAACTGTTAAATAACCTTTACTGAGATTCACCGGTTGTTTTTTCTCACATTTGCATTATTTGCACTCTGTGTGTTTATAATTTTTTGAATCATTTGAGGGTGAACGGCAGCGATTGTTTTAGAGTGCATTAGTTAAGAAAAGGACATGCCCTTATTAAACATAGTACCTTTATCAAGATCAGGAAATTTAGCACTGGTAAGTACTATTATTCAGTTCACATTTAATCTCAGTGTATTTTATCTATTTTCCAGCTATCTATCTGTTATAGATTTATAGTCTAATTTTATTATAGTTTAATTTGAACCATTGACCCACTTCTATATTTGCCTATTCTGGACATTTTCTCATATAAATGGAATTATATAATATATGGGCCTTTGTGTCTGGCTTATTTTACTTAGTATAATGTTTTAGCATGTATCAGTACTTCATTTATTTTTATGGCTGGATAATATTGTCTGAATATACAATTTGTTTATTCATCAGTTGATGGACATTTACATTTTTTCATTTTTTTGTTGGTATGAATAATGTTGCTATGAATAGCTGAGTATGGGTTTGTGTGTGAACATGTTTTCATTTCTCTTGGGTATATTCCTACATGTGAAATTGCTGAGTTGTATGGTAATTGTATGTCTAAATTTTTGAGGAACTGCCAAACTGTATTCCAATGCAGCTGTATCATTTTATATTCCCACTAGCAATGTATGAGGGTTCTAATTTTTCATATCCTTGCCAACACTTGCTACTGCCTAAATTAAAAAAAAATTTTTTTTTTTATTTCAGAGAGAAAGGGAGAGGGAGAGAGAGACAGAAACATTAATAATGAGGATCACTGATTGGTTGCCTCCTGCACACCCTCTACTGGGGATCGAGCCTGCAACCCTGGCATGTGCCCCTGACTGGGAATCAAGCCAGGTGACTTCCTGGTTCATAGGTCGATGCTCAACCACTGAGCCAACTGACCAGGTACAACATAAATTTACATTAAGTGAATTATATCAAGTGAATGATGTTATAAATATCCAAATGGTCCTTGGCAAAAAAAAGTTTCCCCACCCCTGTTTTAAAGTCTATTTTTGTCTGATATATATATTGCTTGTTTGTTTCCATTTGCAGAAATATCTTTTTCCTTTACTTTCCGTGTCTTTTGATCTGAAGTGGGTCTGTTGTAGGCAGCATATGTATGGGTCTTATTTTTTTATTTATTCAGCTAACTTATGTCCTTTTATTGGAACATTTAATCCATTTACATTGATTGTTGCCATTTTATAATTCATATTTTTTACCTTTTCTTCTTCTTTAAGTCCCTGTAATATTTTTTGTAATACTCATCTGGTAGTGGTGAACTTTAGCTTTTTATTATCTGGGAAGCTCTTTATCTCTCCTGTGATTCTAAACGATAGCCTTTATTCTCCTTAGATTCTAAAAGACTGCTGGGTAGAGTAATCTTGTTTGTAGGTACTTGATTTTCATCACTTTGAATATTTCGTGCCAGTCCCTTCTTGCCGCAAAGTTTCTGTTGAGATATCATTTGACTGTCTAATCACTGGTTCTCAACCTTCTGGCCCTTTAAAACTGTTCCTCATGTTGTGACCCCCAACCATAAAATTATTTTCGTTGCTACTTCATAACTGTAATTTTGTTACTGTTATGAATCATAATGTAAATATCTGATATGCAGGATGGTCTTAGGCGACCCCTGTGAAAGGGTCGTTCCACTGCCAAAGGGGTCGCGACCCACAGGTTGAGAACCGCTAGATGAGAACTCCCCTTAGGAAACTGCTTTTCTTGTGCAGCTTTTAAGATTCTCTGTTTGTCTTTAACCTTTGGAATTTTAATTATGGTGTTTTGGTGTGGGTGTCTTTGGATTCATCTTGTTTCAGGCTGTGCATGCCCTGGAGTTGTATGTTTATTTTCTTAACCAGATTAGGGAAGTTTTCAGTCATTATTTCTTCAAATAGATTTTCAATGCCTTGCTCTCTCCTCTCCTTCTGGTATCCTTATGATGTAAATGTTATTACACTTGTTTTCCCAGAGGTCTCTTAAACTATTCCCATTTTTCTTTTTTTGCTGTTCTCATTGGGAGTTTCTGCTAACTTGTCTTCCAAATTGCTGATTCAAACCTCTGTCTGTTGATCCTCTCTAGTGAATTTTTCATTTTATTTATTGTATTCTTCATTTCTGATTTTTTAAAATGGTTTCCATCTCTTTGTGTAAATTCTCACTGAGTTCATCTAGTCTTCTTTTAAGTTCATTGAATATCCTTATATCCAGTGTTTTGAACTCTGTACCTCATAGTGTTTTGACTCTATTTCATTTTACTCTTTTTTAAAATATATTTTTATTGATTTCAGGGAGGAAGAGACAGAGAGCAAGATAAAAACATAAATGATGAGAGGGAATCAACTGCCTCTTGCATCCCCCTACTGAAGATTGAGCCCATAACCCAGGCATGTACCTTTACTGGGAATTGAACCATGACCTCCTGGTTCACAGGTCGATGGTCAACCACTGAGCATATGGCCAGACTCATTTCATTCTTTTTTAAAAAATGTATTTTTATTGATTTTTTTTAAATTTTTATTTTTTTAAATATATTTTATTGATTTCAGAGAGGAAGGGAGAGGGAAAGAAACATCAATGATGAGAAAGAACCATTGATCAGCTGCCTCCTGCACGCCCCCTACTGGGGATCGAGCCCACAAGCCAGGCATATGCCCTTGGCCGTAATTGAACCTGGGACCTTTCAGTCCACAGGCCGATGCTCTATCCACTAAGCCAAACCAGCTAGGGCTATTTTTATTGATTTTAGAGAGGAAGGGAGGGGGAGGGAGAGATAGAAACATCAGTGATGTGAGAGAATTATTGATTGGCTGCCTCCTGCATGCCTCCTACTGGGAATCGAACCCATAACCGAGGCACTTGCCCTAGACCAGAATCAAACCTAGGACTCTTCAGTCCACAGGCTGACATTCTAACCACTGAGCCAAATCAGCTAGGGATCATTTCATTCTTTTTCTAGAATTTTTCCTATTCTTTCATTTGGGACATGTTTCTTTGTCTCCTCATTTTGGCTGTCTCCCTGTGTTTGTTTCTATATATTAGGTAGATCTGCTATGTCTCCCGGTCTTGGCTGGGTGGCCTTATGTAGCAGGTGGGACCCAGATGGCACAGTCCCTCTGGTCTTCTGAGCTAATTGCTACAGGTAGTCAATCCCCTGTGTGTGTTGTGTGCGCCCTCCTGTTGTACTTGAGCCTTGATTGCTGTTGGCCATAACTACAACAGAGAAGTTGTTGGGTGAGAGCTGACCCCACAGAGTACGATTTGCTGTATTGGGGGTCTTGTGCCTGCTGAGTCCAACCTTTGGGTTTGTCGTTTGCAGAGCTAATTGGGTGGTGGTGTGGTGTGATCTGAAGCCAATCACTGGGTGTGTTGGCTCTGGGGGCTCTTGAGAGGGGCGCTAATGCAGGTTCAGTTCAGCCTCTGACTGTGTCCATCTTGGGGCCACCTGGTAGCAACTACAAAGTGATCTGTGGTTGGTAGATTCCTGTGCTGGGCCTGCAGGCGCCTGGGAGAGGCTATTCTGTGAGCCAAGACAGGCTGCCAGGCAGGGGCCACTTTGCAAGAGCCTTCTGAAGCCAGCTACTTCTTATTTGAGGTTTGTGGATCTTTCAGATTTGGGGGAAGTCCTCAGCCCAAGCCAAGGCTGGTTGTTTGTGAGGAACAGCTATTGGAAGAGGTTCAGGCCTGTGCCTGTTTTTGTGGGGTAGGTTCTCAGGTAATCAGCAAGTGGGCCAAAAAAGGTTAGCTAGTTTTATGGAGACTCAGATTTGGCACCTTGACTGTGCCTGCAGGCTGTGTGTGTGGAGGGCCCAACAAAGGATCAATAAGTCCTGCCAGTACAGTGGGGCCTTGACTTATGAGTGTCCTGACTAACGAGTTTTTTGAGATACCAGCTGTCTCTCAGCCGATTTTTTGCATTGAGTTGACAGAATAATTTGAGTTAACAAGCTCCTTAATGAGCTCCTTAATGAGCTCTGTCTCGGAACGAATTAAACTCGTAAGTCAAGGCCCCACTGTACTTCTGTCTAGGCCAGAGCTGCTCCTCTAGCCCTTGCCTTGAAGCCAGACGATTCAGTTCCTCCCTGTATATCCCTGATGCTTATCAAGATGCTGCCCCAGCCCTAGCTGGTTTGGCTCAGTGGATAGATTGTCAGTCTGCGAACTAAAGAGTCCCAGGTTTGATTCCCATCAAGGGCACATGCCCAGGTTGCTGGCTTGATCCTTAATTGGGGATAGGCAGGAGGTGGCTGATCAATGAGTCTCTCTCATCATTGATGTTTCTATCTCTTGCTCCCTCTCCCTTCCTCTCTGAAATAAAAATATATCCTATATAATAAAAGCATAGTATGCAAATTGTCCCCTTGACCAGAGTTCTTCCAGGAGTTCAAACAGGAGGCAGGCTGGCCGGGGGAAGGGAGGGAGCACCCGGCTGGCAGCCAGCAGCCACTAGGAGCCCTACCAGTGCATGAATTTTGTGCACTGGGCCTCTAGTATATGTATAAAGATGCTGCCCCAGCACTGGAGCTCAGAGTGAGCGAGTCTGTCAGCTAGCAAGTCCTTGTGTTGGCCCTTTAAGAGAAACACCTGGAACTCACACAGCCTTCGGTCTCATCTGGACAGAATTCCTGTTGATTTTCACAGCCAAAGTTGTGAGGACTCCTCTTCTAAGCATTGGTGGTCTGGGCTAGAAAACTGGGTATGGGGCTGGGATCCTGCCCTCTCCTCAGGGGGGACCTCTGCAGGCTACATATCCCTCCTGATTCTTTTATTGTAAATATTTTATTATTATACTGCTTAACAGTGGAATAAATTAATATTTATGGTTAGCATATGTATGAAAATTATGAAGCTGGTGGTTTAGATTAAACTTGCAGGACTTTTTAAAGCATCCCCTCCCTTTTTTTCTTTCAGAGTATAGTAGTCCTTAAGGATCAATCAATTTTTGGTGGTTTCTTCAAGCAAGTCTTTTGCTTCATTTATTTTGGTTGTTAAGTATGGAGACCCACCTTAATCTGGGTGATTTTCCTATGAGCTGTTTTAATCTTGGCCTTGCCAGCAGATAAGTTAAATCCCAAAATAAGACTAGCTTCTCACCCACACATTTTCTGTTCAAATCCTCCTTTACAGTAGGATAAAAGGTTAGGGACTGAAATCTTCTTTGCGGTTTCTGTGATTGTTTTAGAAGTTTCCAGATCTGAAATACATAGTAACCTGCAAATGCAAAAGTTGAAACACCTTGTCCTAAAGCTATCAAGCTTCTTACCAGTCCCTGGTCAATTTCCGTGTCTGGCCATGTGGTTGAGGGCAGCGAGGATTCAGTATAGTGCAGGCCCTTGCCCACAGGGGCAACGTCACCAAGGGCAGCCATGGCAATGCGGTGAGGAAGGTGCTGTGCGCATTGGCACTGCCTACATGACAGACGCAGGGACAAACTATCCCTCCCGATTCTAAACCACCACACCACAGGTGTACGATC
The DNA here is from genome assembly GCF_028538775.1 of Myotis yumanensis. Classification (NCBI taxonomy): domain Eukaryota; kingdom Metazoa; phylum Chordata; class Mammalia; order Chiroptera; family Vespertilionidae; genus Myotis; species Myotis yumanensis. The sequence goes on from NW_027223754.1 coordinate 164,120,894, forward strand.
TGCCCATTCTGTGTCTCTGCCCCTCCTACCAGTCTTGACATGGTTTCTTCTTTATGTCCTTGTTAAAGAAGTTATGTTCAGCTAGTCTTCAGGTGGTTCTCAAGGGTGGCGGTCCTATAATTTAGTTGTAATTTTGATGTGATTGTGGGAGAAGGTGAGCACAGTGTTAACCTACTCCATCATCTTGACCAGAAGTTCATTCCAGCTTTCTTTTGATTAATGTTGCTATGGTGTAGCTTTTCCTATCCTGTTGCTTTGAGCATACCTCTATCATATTTGAAGTGTATTATGTATACCTAGTATATGAACCATTTGCTGGATCAAGAGTCTGACTCAGTTTTAGAATATAGTCCTAGAGCTCCAGATTTATGAGTCTCCCCACACACACTTGAGCAATCTTTGTTTTTCAACCCTCCCATGAAACCACAGAAATCAATATTCAATGTTATCAATTTGGTAAAGACCCTCAAAATGAACGCCAACTTTGGTTATCTAAATTTCCTATCTTAACACTCAGTCCTTGACCTATGTATTTTCTGTTTTTAATAGTTTTCAGTGGGAAGGTTGGTATGTGCATGTAATCTACCATGTTGCTGCAGAAACAACTTAATCCTCAGAACAATGTTCTGATAGGTATTAATACTCTCATTTTATAGATCATGAAAATGTGTGACACTGTGAGAGATTATATAAAATAGTAGAAACAAATGAGTTTTGAGGCAGGCCTACCTGGGCGTGAATTTTGACTCCTTTCTTAGTTCACTGTGTAACTTTGGGCTATTTATTATATTAACCTTTTTTTGTTTTTTAGAGTTTTGTGCGTTTTATTTAACCAATTCAGGCCATAATATTTGTAACTTAAATCCCTTGTGTATATTATATGCATGTACCCCAGAGGAAATAGGAATACCTGACAGGAAATGTTTTTCCGTGGCTTCTTTATTAAATCCTGTTATCTTCTCCTTTTTATATTAGAATTGTACCTAAAGAGATCACTGGCAAGAAGCTCTTCTTTTGCATGTTGATTTTGCACCTCCATTTCCTGCCTCAAGGCCCCTTTTAATTCCATATTCTTTCGATCATGATGAGATATTAAATCTGATCCTCCAATGGTCTGTGGAAGTTTTCCTACTCCAGGAAATGTGATCTTTCAGAATTTCTTGAAATTTTTTAGTCAACCATAATCATCCTTTTCACTGGGTGCATTTCTGGAGGCAGAGTTCCTAATCACCAGTGATCTAAATGTACTCAGCAGCACCTTCTTTGGAAGCATCGCACCATCGTCCTAAAGCCTGTCATTGTTAGATGATTCTTTAGTTGACCTAGTAATCCTTTCTTGAGATCACATTTCTGCCTAATTTCATTTTCTTAAGATATTTTGTCACTTTCTGGTATTGTTTCATCATTAAAAGAGCCCTTTGTTTCTGTGTCTAATCTTGGCCCTTTTGTAATATTGACATCTTTCTCTTGTTTTTGAACTTTCACTTCAGTTTCTAGCTCTGGTTTTGTGTTCTTGAACAATTGTTCCAATACTTCATTTTTTATGGCTAAATTGTCAATTTTCCTTTTTTTCCTGATCTTTGTTTTTCTGTAGAAAGAGACTATTTGGCAGAATTGTTCACAGTGGATTTTTAATCTATATCTATAGATGTTATCTGCACCCCCACCCCCCCCCGCTCCACCCCCCCGCCCCAGTCTCATTCTGAGATAGCTGCGGCTCCTTTTTTCTTCTTCTTCTTCTTCTTCATATTGAGGGTGTAGCAAGTTGCGTTTATTCTAGATGAGAATGAAACATTTTCATTCTTGCTGATTTAGGTGAAGAAATGTCTCGATTTCCTTCATCCTTTTCCCTTTTCTTGGTGGACAGTGGAAGTAGTTTCTGATGGAGTTGATCAGTGGCTGCTGGGAAGCCCAATCTCTCCCTCTATTTACACCTAGGAGTGTGGTTGGTGAAAGCTGTATTACTATCAGAGCTTATTTTGGAGGTTCCATTAGAGTAGATGTTTCTTGTGAAGATAGTCTGGATTTTTGTTCCATTCTGAAGATTTTTACTTCTTTTGACCTTTCACTCAAACCCACACGTCTGTCTGCTCTCTGTGTCGGCTACATATGTTATGTTCACTGGGGCACTTGGCATGAGCTTCTCTTTGACTGACAAGCCCTGGAAAAGGCTCGGGGCTGGAGTCGTCATCCTGAATCCTACACGGGGCTGGCCCTGAGGATCACGGTAATTCTCTGTAGTCATGAAAATAATTGCCAATCCAATTTCTGCTTCAGGAATAGGTCTAAGACCTTGCCTTTGCATGGATTCAATGGATCCATTTTTTCTGAGAGTCAGAAATTAAGGTCTAGGAATTTGTTATTCTACATCAACAACAAAATGTTCAGGAGCTGAAAATAAGCTATCATCATCTTCCCTTTCTTCTGTTATCAACCAAGCATCTCCTCCTCCCAAAACAACTGCTGAACTTACGCTGCTTGGCGCTCAGAAATACAAATGTTTTCCCTTTGAAGATGTTTTCTTTCCTGTCGTCCTGGCAGATCAATATTTTTACTTCTAATAGCTGGTTCATCATCAATAGGTGGGTAAAAACTTTCAATTTATGGATGCTGCTTCTTAGACAGAAGTACTTTAAAAAATTCAGTAAATTATTCTGGCCTTACAATTGGACATCCACAAATGAGTGCACGTATTGTTTTAATGATCACTTTAACTGATATCATAACAAGGTGCGTGCATTCCTACTGTAAGTCCTCCGGGTTGCAGTGTGGCTTGATTTAAAGCAGTTTTCCCAGAGACATCTAAACAAGAAGAGTATGCAATCAAAGACTCAGACTCCACTCTCAATTTACTTTCAAACACTCCAAAGTAACTCTCTCCTGTCTTCAAAGTCTGGGAAAGGCCATTCTACATTTTTTCCCCATTAACGAAGGTACCATACTTACAAATATCTTTATTGTTAATATAAGATTTCATCTGTTTGACTAAGGTTGGTTACAGAAAAGTTGGCAATTAACACAGCATGATTCCTACTGATTGGTCATTTTCTTTCTTTTTTTTTAATCCTCTCTCAATTTTCTCCATTTTCAGAGAGAGTATAATGGCTGCTTCCCCCACGCGCCCCACCGTGGGCAGGGAGCCAACCACAACCCAGGCATGCATGTGCCCTTGACCAGTAATCTAACCCCTGACCCTTCTGTGCACTGGCCTACTCTCTAACCACTGAGAACCACTGGCCAGGGCTGATCGATCCTTTCCCTTCCTACACTGTACTACACACCCGTCAAAAGTCTGTATGGTTCTTGGCTGGGCCGCAGGGGCGGGGTTGGGGGGAGAGAGAGGAGGAAGTTTCCACATGGGTCTGCCCTCAGTGTCAGGGCGACCTGCAGCCGCGCAATTACAGCTAACAGACGGGCGTGCTGCAGTGCCTGGGGACCGCGGGCGCCTAGATGTATGAGCTCCCCATAGTAACCTCTTTAAACCTCAGTTTATTCATACATATTACAGTATTTCTCATTGTACTGTTAGGGATGTTAAATGAGAAACTCATTAAAATGCTTGCCCTGCATAAATGGCAGTTGCTCCTATAATTATTCTCATTGTTAAAGATTTAATAATTGCCAGTGGCCATTAAGCTAGTACAGACTTAGGTTTGTGATTCTAAAGCCAATGCCTTCCCCCATACCATGTTGCTTTTCTTCTCTTTCTTAGAAAGAATTAACAGAGGAAGAAATAGTAATTCACACATCTTTCATACAATTATCTCTAGTCTATCCTACCTAAATAATCCACAAATATTACAATGGCTAGGTTCTGTAAGGAACAGAATCAAAGGCTCAGTACTGATCTCATATATGGCTAACTAGACTTACATTACCTCAAGAGCAGTTTGTACTTAATGTAGTACTTAAATATTCAGGCTTTAGAATAAAAAAGGCCTGGATTTGAGTCTCAGCTTCTCAACCTCTAACATCCACAATTCCTGATCTGTTAAAAGGGAATAATAACATTAACTCCCTCACAGGAATTTTTGGAGGATAAGATAAAAATAATATATTTAGAGCAGGGCCCGAAACATGGTTAATGCTCCCAAATGGTAGCTGTTGTTATTACCAACGTGAGATACTGTTTTCTACATTTAAATTTTTTCCCATTAGTTCAGCCAATCAACAATTAATGCCCCTTTGTGCAATAAAGAAAATTCACCATCAGCTTGTTTGATACTAAACAGAGCATTACGTTTAAAAGGACACACGTTGATTCCTTACGGCCAGAAGCTTATTAAAGACAAGCCATGCTGTCACGTAGCTGGCTCTATCACCTATGCGTCTCAACAAGGACAGAAACACTCAGATCGCCATCCTCTCTGAGGATGTCCAGAGGTTCAGGTATCTTGGCATGTATAACCAGAGAAAGTCTTTACTTCTGCTTTGGAAGATAATTTTCTCTCTCCCGCAAGGAAGAAAAAAAAAATACAGACAAGAAAGACAACATTTCCCTTTCACTGGTTTGTAAAGACTCATAATACAGAGAGATAAAGAAATATATAAAAGGGTTCACCTTCTCCAATAACCAGAAAAAAACAAAACAACTGTATCAATAAAGTTCAGACTATAATTACCTTCTTCTGTTGTTCTTCCCCAGCCACCTATGAAACACTCTGTCTTTTCATCCAGCTTTTGGAAAACATCAAAAGGTAGACAAATAGGCTGAATGTAGTTATTATACCTCACTGCTTTTTTTAAATGAAAAAGCGCAATGTCATTTACATAAGTTTCCAAATTGAAGTTTGGATGGACGATGATTGCTTTAACCTTTATAATCTTGGTGTGTGGACGTCTCCCGTCTATATTATTAGTTCCAAGCACAGCTCTCCACACTACAGGATCTCTGAAAGAAAGTAAATGTTCTTATTATAAACACATTTATTTGAATAAATATTCTTAATCTCCCACTAGTTTTTTTCTCATGTTAATAACAAAAAATTTTTATCCCACTTTTATGTGACATAAAGTCACATCAAATAAAAACCTAAATATCAATATGTAGGAAAAGAGAAAAACATCTGTGGAACAGAAAGTCCAAAATCAGATTCAGAGAATTTTTTTAAAATATATTTTTTATTGCTTTCAGAGAGGAAGGGAGAGATAGAAACATCAACGATGAGAGGGAATCATTGATTGGCTGCCTCCTGCACACCCTCCACTGGGGATCGAGCCTGCAACCTGGGCATGTGCCCCTGACCGGAATTGAACCTGTAGGCCAACGCTCTATTCACTGAGCCAAATCGGTTAGGGCTCAGAGAATTTATATGACTAAGGCAGGAGCACTTCTTACCAGTGGACAGAGCATGAATTAGTAAATGATATTGGGGAAACTAGCTAATTAACTAGTTTGAAAAGTGAATTAATTCTCTGGAAAACACAAAACAATAAAATAAACTTAAAATGTATTAAATAGATTTAGACACAAATATTTTAAATAAAACTTCCTATCTTTTAGAGATACATAAAGTGGTATGTCTGAGATTTGCTCCAAAATAATTTGAGGGAGAGTTGATGAGGATAAAGATGAAACAAACAAAAAATATGAAACAAGATCTGGCATGAATTGATAATGAAGCTGGGCTATTAGTATCTGGAAGTTCACTAAACTATTCCCTCTACTAGTGTAAATTCTTGAAAATTTTAGGAAACATTTAGACATTAAATTAGTGTGAGAATTATAAAAATTAAGTCAGAAAGAACATATAGGTGAATACATAATACAGTACTGACACGAGGAAGGACTTTATAAAGCACAACACTAAATATAAAAACAATGTACCTTGCCCTAGCCAGTTTGGCTCACTGGATAGAGCGTTGGCCTAGGGACTGAAGGGTCCCAGGTTCGATTCCGGTCAAGGGCATGTACCTTGGTTACAGGCACATCCCCAGTGGGGGGTGTGCAGGAGGCAGCTGATCGATGCTTCTCTCTCATCGATGTTTCTAACTCTCTATCCCTCTCCCTTCCTCTCTGTAAAAAATCAATAAAATATTTTAAAAAAACAAAAAACAATGTACCTTGACAGTCTTTGAAAAACACACCAAAAAGCAAGCAAGACCCCAAACCAACCAAATGATGTTCTGTAGGACAAAAGTCAACAATTAAAATCCAAGCATTTTACAGTTGTTATACCTGTCATTGGATTGGGAAAGAAGGACTTTTACTTTTTACATGGTTGTTTAAAAATGCTGAAATTCCTTTTTACTGTTCAAATGGGAAAAGTTTATATATGTGTGTGTGTGTGTGTGTGTGTGCGCGCGTGCACATCCTATATAATAAAAGGCTAATATGCACATCGAACAGCAGAACACTTGGTCGCTATGATGCGCACTGACCACCAGGGGCAAGACGCTCAATGCAGGAGCTGCCTCCTGGTGGTCAGTGCGGTAGCCAGAAGCTGGGCTCATGGCTGGTGAGCGCAGCAGTGGTGGCGGGAGCCTCTTCCACCTCCGTGGTAGCGCTAAGGATGTCCAACTGCCAGCTTAGGCCCGCTCCCCACGAGGAGCGGGCCTAGTCGGACATCCCCCGAGGGCTCCTGGACTGTGAGAGGGCGCAGGCCGGGCTAAAAGGCCCCCCGAGTGCATGAAAATGTTTAAAGTCCTAGTTCTGTCCTATTTTGTTTTTTTAATCGCTACTTTAAGCTAATTTGAAATAATGATGTTTCTTTCCTTTTCCAAACTTAATGTATGTTATTTACTTCAATTTATTCAGACCATAAAATTAAAAAGCAAGTTGTATACACTGAAAATTACAAAATATTGCTGAAAGAAATGAAAGAGTACGTACATAAATGGAAAGACATCCCATGTTCATGATTGGAAGACTTACTACTGTTAGGATGACAGTACTAGTCAAAATGATCTGTAGATTCAAAGCAATCCCTATAAAAATCCCAATGATGTTTTTTGTAGAAGTAGAAAAACCTATCCTAAAATTCATATGGAATATCAAGGGACCCCCAAGTAGCCAAAATAATCTTGAAAAAGAAAAATGAAGTTGGAGAAAACACAGTTCCTGATTTCAAAACTTACTGCAAAGCTATAGTGATCTAAACAATGTGGTGCCAATAGAAGGAGAGGTATATACACCAATGGAAAAGAATAGAGAGCCCAGAAATACACCTTTGCATGTGTGGTCAACTGGTTTTCAACAAGTGTTTCAAGACAATTCAGGAGGAATGGACAGGCTTTTCAACAAATTGTGCTAACAAGATTAGATATCTACATGCAAAAGAATGAAGTTGGACCCTTACCCTACACCATATGCAAAAATTAACTAAAAATAGATAATGGCCAATATATGAATAAAATTATTAAAACTCTTATAATAAAACTTTCATAATGTTGGATTTGGAAATGATTTCTAGGATATGACACCAAAAGCACAGGAACAAATGAAAAAATAGATAAACTGGACTTCAACAAAATTAAAAAATGATAAATAAAACAAATGAACAAATAAAACAGAAACAGACTCACCAATACAGGAAACAAACTGGTGATTATCAGCATGGGGAGAGGTTGGGGGGTGTAGGTGAAATAGGGTGAAGGGGATTAAGAGGTACAAACTTCCATTTATAAAATAAATAAGTCATGGGGATATAATGTACAAGATAAAGAATATAGTCGATAATATTGTAATAACTTTGGTGACAGATGGTAACTAGACTTACTGTGCGGATCATTTCTTAATGTATATAAATATGAAATCACTATGATATACACCTAAAACTAATAGAATATTGTATATCAATTTTTTAAAATTTTAAAACTTTTGTGCATCAAAGGACACTACCAAGAGAGTGAAAAGACAATCACAGAAGAAAATATCTGTAAAACATATATTTGATAAGGGATTAATAGCCAGAATATATAAAACACTCCAACAGCCTAACCAAAAAAAGACTCCCCAAACAGCCCAATTAAAAAATGAGCAAAGGACTTGAAAAGACATTTCAAAGACTTGGAAAGATGTTTAGCATCACTAATGATTAGAGAAATGCAAAGCAAAACCACAATGAGCCACCACATTCATTAGGGCAATTATAGTGGTGTGAATGAAAGTTGTGCAAGAGATGAGCTAAGGAAAAAGAGACTGATGTTCTGGATATACTTCTAATCAGCATGGGTACTGGGGGACAGAAGAAATATATTTAAGAGCTACTGCACAGAGAGAGTCAGCATACTCTCTGGATAGTGGAGCTGTTGGTAATGCTGTTATCTGAAAAATAGAGAAGAAAGATTTAAAAATTAACTTTTTGCAACTAATGAACAAACAAGAAACACAAATAAAAACTCATAAGCACAGACCACACCATGGTGGTTACCAAAGGGAAGGAGGCTGGGGGAACAGGAAATGGTAAAGGGGGTCAAATATGTGGTAACGGAAGAATATTTGACTTTGGGTGGTGGGCACAAAATGCAACATATAGATGATGTGTCATAGAATTGTACACTTGAAACTTATATACTTTTATTAGCCAATATCACCCTGACAAATTTAATTAACAAAAATTTTAGTTAAAACTTAAAAAAATTTTCATTTTTAGACTTACTGAGAATGCAACTCCAATATATATGTGTAGTGGGCAGCTGGAAATATGACTTCAGCTGGAGAGAATTAGGAGTTACCAGTACATGGTGATGCCAGAAACAGGAGTAGATTGAGACATCTCTGGGAAAGAGTACAGATGATAAGGTCAGAGGATAGAAAATACTGCCATTTAAAAGATGACAGACTCCATCAAGGAAGCAGAGAAAAGGAAAAACGGTTGAGTAGAAATTGAGAAAAAAAGATAGTTATAAGCGCAGCAGTCAACTTTGTCAGATTTTATAGAGATCAAAAAGGATAGGGACTGAGGTCATTAGATTTGACATGGAGGTGGATTTTTTAATGCTGTTTTTTGACCACAGAAATCATATTGCATTTGGGATTTTATGAGTCAATGCAGACAAAGGAAAAGGGAATCTCTCTTTCAAGGAGTCTAACAATGAAGGGAAAAACAGAAACTGGTAGGGTGTTTGTTTATTTACGAGTAACTAGAGGCCCGGTGCATGAAATTCGTGCACTGGGTGGGGGGCAGGTCCCTCAGCCTGGCCTGCACCCTCTCACAGTCCAGAAGCCCTCAGGGGATGTCCAACTGATGGGGAGTGGGCCTAAGCCATCAGTCAGACATCCTTAGCACTCCAGCGGCTAAGGGCTCTGGCTGAGCAGTGCTCCCCCCAGGGGAGCACACAGACCACCAGGGAGCAGCTTCTGCATTGAGCGTCCGCCCCCTGGTGGTCAGTATGTGTCATAGAGACCGGACATTCCACCATTCAGTTGATTTGCATATTACCCTTTTATTATATAGGATAATGAAGTGTTTGAAAGCTGTAGGGAAGAAACAAGAGGAAGAGGTTGAAAAATACTAAAGAGACAATGAGATGTAATGAAACAGTATAGTTTTTGAGACCTGGGTTTAAATGAGTGGGCTGCCACTTAATAGCTATGTGATCTTGGGCAAGTAACCAAATCTCTCTGATCTCTGGATTCCTCAATTGTAAAGTGGAGATAATAATAACTATCTGAGAAGGTTAGTGGGAGGGCTTTTTAATACAGAATTATATGTAACATCCTTAGTACCTAATCTCAAAGCTGGTCTTTGGTAAGTGGTGGTTATAAGAAGGAACAAGGAATAATTGATGGTGCAGGCTTTAGGAAGTGAGGGGGAACAGGAATAGAAGGTGGCAGAGTTAGTCCTCTCAGACAGGAGGAAACTCCTGGAAAGTAGATGATGCCTTTGTAATGACTACTTTCTTAGAACCTAGCCCAGTCTCTCGTATATAACATATATTCAGTAAGAACATCAACAGGATTGAGACTTTGGAACTGTTAAGTGGAATATGAACATTATCTTCAGATGTTTGGAAGAGGAATTGGGTTTGATATACTAGTATATGGCGTCAGACGGCAGAATGAAAACCAAGACATTTAGTTCAACATAAGGAAAAGCTTTCTAAGAATGAAAGCTGCAGGAAATTGAAATGAGAGTCTCCCACAGAGACTGGTTCAGGCAGAGATCCATATGACGCAGTTATGGTTATGTGTGCAAGTTTTCATTCTGACAAACCTGGATTTGATTCCTGATTTTGTTGCTTCCCAGCTGTGGAACCATGAGCAAGGTACTTATGAATGCCCAGGTCTCAGGGTCTCCCTTCAGCAAAGAGTGGTTGCAAAGATTAGTGGCCATTACGTATGAAAGAATGCCTGGCTCAGTACATTGAAGCGATAATTATTTCAGACTAGAGAACCCTTAGTGTAAGAAGGATTCCTAATACAGGACAGAGGGCTGAACTAGACATTCAAAATGGCTATTTGAACTCTAAGGTTCTCTGACAATATAATAAAACTGTATCGTTTGACCAAGGTCACACATCTAGTGGGTTTTGGAACCTTAAAGCCACTGCACCACTGTGCCAGGGGAAGACTAAGATACAGGTATCCCCACTCCAAACTCATTGTGCGCCCCACCATGTCAGAGGAACAGATCAGTAAAGGCACATTGTAGAACTCAGTAGGCGTTAAGAGCTTTTCCAAGAATTTTCAAACCATACAAGCAGGCCTTTCCTCCCTTGGCTTAAGGCAGTGGTTCTCAACCTTGGCTACACATTAGAATCACCTGGGAATCTTTTTAAAATCCTGATTTCTGGGCCTCAACCTCCAGAAATTCTGTCTTTGTTATGGGATGGAGCCACATTAGTAACAAAGAAACAGAATTTCCGGAGGATGAGGCCCAGAAATCAGGATTTTAAAAAGATTCCCAGGTGATTCTAATGTGCAGCCAAGGTTGAGAGCCACTGGCTTAAGGTTTGAAAGCTGCAGAAAAGCAGCTTTTAGAGATAGCATGTTAGAAAACAGTTGTAAAACACCCACCTGAAAGAGCAGAATTGACTTCTAACTCTAAAACTTTTTCTCCATCTCTTTCTGTACAATTGGTTACACCGTTGTATCTTTCCATGTTTATAATCTCTATTACTCAAAGGCCAATTGATAGAACTAAAATCCATGTTTTAAAAATATAGTGTACACATTAAAACCTATCCAATCAGGCCAGTTCCCTCAATTGAATTTTGAAGTTATTAGTTCCTTTTAAAGACTTTTCATGTCCTAGCTAGTTTGGCTCAGTGGCTAGAGGGTCCTGGGTTCGATTCTGGTCAAGGGCACATACCTTGGTTGCAGACTACTCCCTGGTCTGGGCCCTGGTCAAGGCTCATGCAGGAGGCAACCAATCAATGTGTTTCTCTCACATTGATATTTCTCACTGTCTTTCCCTCTCTTCCACTCTCCCTAAAAGTCAATGGAAAAATATCCTCGGGTGAGGATTAACAAACAAACAAAAAAGACTTTTCATTCTTCTCTAAGATTCTCTTAAAAATTAAAGACTAGCCTGGCTGGTTTGGCTCAGTGGATGGAGCCTCTGCCTGTGGACTGAAAGGTCCCGGGTTTGATTCCAATCAAAGGCACATGCCCGGGTTGCAGGCTCTACCCCCAGTAGGAGGCATGCAGGAGGCAGCCAACCAATGATTCTCTCTCATCATTGATGTTTCTCTCTCTCTCTCCCTCTCCCTTCCTCTCTGAAATCAATAAAAAAAATTTTTTTAAAAATTAAAGACTAGCCTGGCTGGTGTGGCTCAGTTGGTTGAGCGTTGTCCCATGCACCAAGAGGTCCCTGGTTCAATCCCAGTCAGGGCACATGCCTGGATTGCAGGCTCAACCCCCAGTAGGGAGCGTGCAGGAGGCAGCTGATTGATGTTTCTCTCAATTTGATGTTTCTCTTTCTCTCTCTCCCTCTCCCTTCTTCTCTCACTAAATCAACTTTTATTTTTATTTTATTATTTTTTTAAAAATATATTTTATTGATTTTTTACAGAGAGGAAGGGAGAGAGATAGATAGTTAGAAACATCGATGGGAGAGAAACATCGATCAGCTGCCTCCTGCACATCTCCCACTGGGGATGTGCCCGCAACCCAGGTACATGCCCTTGACCGGAATCGAACCTGGGACCTTTCAGTCCGCAGGCCGACGCTCTATCCACTGAGCCAAACCGGTTTTGGCGACTAAATCAATTTTTAAAAACCCACATATTTTTTAAAAACATTTTTTTAAAAAATATATATATTTTATTGATTTTTTTACAGAGTGGAAGGAAGAGGGATAGAGAATTAGAAACATCAAAGAGAGAGAACCCTCAATCAGCTGCCTCCTGCACACCCCCTACTGGGGATGTGCCCACAACCAAGGTACATGCCCTTGACCGGAATCGAACCCGGGACCCTTCAGTCCGCAGGCCGATGCTCTATCCACTGAGCCAAACCAGTTAGGGCTAAAAACATTTTTAAAAATTAAAGACTACAGGGAGACTGTAAGACAGGTACCATGGTTTTCCAAAGGATTTACCTTAGAGCTTTATATATATATTCTAAACCTCACCCAAGGCTATGTTTTTATTGATTTTAGAGAGAGGAAGAGGGAAAGAGAGAGGGAGAGAAAGAAACATCAATGTGTGAGAGAACCATCAATTGGGTGCCTCCTGTATGTGCCCTGACTGGGGATCGAACCCGAAACCTAGGTACGTGCCCAGATCAGGAATGGAACCCAAAAGCTTTTGGTGTAGGACAGTCGTCAGCAAACTGGCCCTTTAGTGTGGCTCTTCCACAAAATACAACATGCGGGTATGCACGTACAGTGCGATTGAAACTCCGTGGCCCATGCCACGGGGCCAAAGAGCCGCATGTGGCTCGCGAGTCGCGGTTTGCCGACCACTGCTGTAGGACGACGCTCCAACCAACTGAGCCACCTGACCAGAGCTAAAGCTTCATATTAAACTAGAGGCCCGGTGCATGAAATCCGTGCATGGGTGCAGTTCATAGGCCTGGTCGGCAATTGAAGCGCAAGGAAGAGCAGGTCCCAGCTGAACTCTGGGCCCTGGGCAGCACCTGGGCCCCCGGACCCTCGCATCACCCCCTCTGCCTGAGTCATGGCGCCTGAGTCCCCATCCGGAGATGCAGTGAGCACAGCTGGACACTGCGGGCCGGGGCACTGCTTGGAAGCCAGGAGGGCAGTGCACTCTCTCCCAACCAGCCTCACAGACCGGCTCCTGCATGAACCCACGGGGAGCCCGATCGGCCCCTTTGGTCCCGGCAGCTGCAGCCTGGCTCAGCCAGAAGAGGCCGTGCGGGTGCAGGGCGGGCTCCTTGTGGGCACCTGGCACCTGAGCGTGGGGGATTCCCTGGCGCGTGCCCTGGCGTCCCGGGGGGCGGGGGGGAGCAGGGGGAGTGAGAGTGAGCTCGGCGGACACCCTGCATTCTCACCTCACTTCTGTCCTTGTCACCCCCACCCACCAGGTAGCCGGCAAGAAGTCGCAGCCCCTGGCCTGGGCACCGCGGGAGGTTGGTCGCTGCCACCCACCCCCAATTCCCCAGCCCAGCAGCCCAGGGCCTGGCCCTGATCGGGACATCAGGGGCTGCTGACTGCTGGTCACCATTTGCAGGGCGATCGGTGGGGCGATCAGGCCCCCGCTCACTCGCACCCACCTTGGCCTGGCACTGCCCACTCACCTACTCCACCATCCCACCATGGTCTCACTCTCGTTGGGGCCCTTCAGGGCCAGCAGCGCCTTCACTGCCGCCCCCTGGTGGTCAGCGCACATCATAGCAAGCGGTCAAATTCCTGGCTGACCAATTTGCATATTAGGCTTTTATTTTATAGGACTAGAGGCCCGGTGCATGAAAATCGTGCATGGGTGGGATGCCTAGGCCTGGCCAGCAATCAGGGCCTATCAGGGCCAGGCTGATCAGTGTCAGGCCGGAGAAGAGGCGACGGTTGCTGGGCCAGGCGTGGAAAGAATGGACGCTGGACACCACCATCATTGGCACTCCGCCACTGCACAGTTCCCTGCCTCCCCCCCTCCTCCTTCCCTTGCCACAGTGCCACTACCATGGTGGGCAGGTGGCGGGCCGATCAGGACCTGCTGGCCAGGGGGAGGGATAGGGCACAGGAGGTTGGCCGCCAGACCCGAGGACAGAGCCAGCCCTTGACCCCTCTGAAAGGGGCCATGTCCACTGCTACTCATCCCCGGTTCCCCATCCCAGCCCGGGGCCTGGCCCCAATTGGGTGATTGGAGCCTGCTGGCCGGGGGTGGAAGTAGGGGAGGGACCGCAGGAGGTTGGCTGTGGGAGTGCACTGACCACCAGGGGGCAGCTCCTGCATTGAGCATCTGCCCACTGGTGGTCAGTGCATGTCATAGCGACTGCTTATGTATAGGCTTTTATATATACACTAGAGGCCCTATGCACAAAATTCGTGCAAGGGGCTTGGCCCTCACAGCCACAGCGGCTTGCCTCTACCCTCGCAGCCCCAGCTTCATCTAGAAAGACGTCCGGAAGGTCTTTCAGCTGTCTAGTCTAATTAGCATATTATGCTTTTATTATTATAGTTAGATGGTTCTATTCTCACTGTGGTAAATCCTATTTCTCTAAGATTGACATAATCCATAGATTCAATAAACATATATTATGTCTCCTATAAAGTAGTCCAAGTTCTATATTAGTACCAGGAATATAAAATAAAACATGTAGTCCTTGCCTTCAAATAACTCCTGACCTAAAGGTGAGAAAGACAAATACATGATTACAATATAATAATTTTAATAGCTAAAAGGAAGTTTCATTATTTAAAGTAAGGTCCAACCAACTCCAACCCACAGGCCAAATCTGGCCTGTCTCCTATTTTTACACAGCTAATAAACAAAGAATGTTTTTTGCACTTGTAAATGATTGGGGGAAAAGTAATATTTTGTTCAAATTTCAGTGTTCATAAATATCGATTGGATCACAGCACACACATTCAATGATGTATTGTCTATAACCATTTTGGTTCTATAGTTGCACAGTTTAATAGTTGTGACAGACACCATATGGTCTGCAAAGCCTAAAATATTTACCGAAAATGCCTCTACAGGAAATGTTTGTTGACCTCTGATTTTCAGGATGCATTTAAAAAGACATTCAGTGTAGAACATATAAGGCATAATAGGCCCTTGCAAACATACAGCTTAAGAGAACAGGACTGAAGTCAAATGTTCCTCCACCGCTCTGAGATCTCCCCAGGAGAGTAAGACAGGCGTGTGTTATGAATACATACCGAGTGTCCCTCGTGCAGTGGGCCGCTGTGAGGACCCAGCTGTTCCGAACTAAGCTTCCCCCACAGATATGAGCCATGATTCTCCCGGATCGAATCTGCAGGCTCACTATCCAGGGCCACGCGCCAGTCTGGGCGGCCGTGCCCCCGACGATACGAGACCCTGTCAGCACGTTCACCAGCGGAGCTGTTCCACAGCCTACAAATAAAACCGATACATCACTCAGACCGAACATCTGATAACAGGTATTACCTCCTAATCTTAACACACTAATACAGGCTTTTAAATTCCTAGTTTAACAACTGGCCAAGCGAGCTGGATACCATATTTTGAGGGAGGAAAAAAAAGGAGAGTTAAGGTAAACAGGTCTTATTTATAAGTAGAATGACATGAAATCAACACAATGCATCAATTTTTAAAGCTCTGTTGCCCGAAAGCATAAAAATGAGATGTTTTTCTGGCCAGGTGTCATGTTCTTCCCCCGGGGGAACTGGTGAGCCAAGGGCCCACAAGTTCCAATACTTGCCACTTTTATTTTTAATTTTCCTGAACTGTAGCCTGAAAAGGTCACCTAAGAGCCCTAATTCAACTCGGAATTCCCATGAGTCCGTCCTCTGAGAATGGGAGTGCCGAGCCCCTCAAAGAGACGCCCTGCACATGCGCCCTTTCTGCTATTGTTACTGCTCTTGTCCAGGTGACAGCTCGGGTCCGCAGGTCTTCAGTGAAAGGCACCCGGGACGACGGGGAAGGAGGCCCCGAACCAGCGCTGTGGGCGTGGGGAGCGGAGGGGACCGTCCAGTCCGGAGGGAGGGGGGAGAGAGGAACACATACTGCCCTTGGCGTCCGGCCTGTCCCGGGAGGGGCGCCGGCCCCCGTGCGAGAGCGAGGGGCGCCCCGGGAGGAGGAGGGCGCCCCCCAGCAGCAGCAGCGCGGCGCCCAGCGGCCCCGGCCGCATCGTGGGACTCCGGCCGGCAAGATGGCGCCGGCCGCCCATCCGCCGGCCACGCGGCGGGGCGGGTGGGGAGGGGCCAAGCCCGCCAAGGAGTGGCGGGCGGTGCCGGCGGGTCCGCCTCGCCGAGGTGTCCTAGTGTGTGTGCACTTATTGGACGGACGCACTGAAGAGTCCCGCCCTCGGCCGGGCTCGGGGCTCCTGATTGGATGAGGCTTTCCCGGGCCAGGCCCACACACCTGCCCGGACAGCGGGCCTGGGTGGTGGGAGGGGAGGTGGCGCCCCGGGCGGTGCTGCTGGCTCAGACCTGCGAGGCCGGGTGGGCGGGCCGCCAGGGGGTTGCTCAGCAAAGGCCAAAGGCGGCCAAGCTGGGAACGGGGAGGTAAAGCAGGAGACTGTGCAGGCATGGGGGGGACGCAATTCCTGTGATACAGGTCGATCTCATTATTCATCGTCTTGCAGTAGTTTGCCTTGAGCTGACCTCAGGGCGAGCTGATACAGTCACATGCAAGGACCTGCAACGTTGAGGACGAAGCCTGTCTGCAGGTAAAACGCCGCTCCACTTCAGTCCCTAGCCTGAAAGATGCATGATTCCCGGCCCTGTCAGAATCCCTGAGACGCCCCCTTGCCGCTGCAAACAGTGTGGGGAGAGGGTGCAGGTAAGTGACTCCAGTTAATGGATGCATTGAACAGGTAACCTTACACTCGGTGCTGTACAGGGAAATGGTATCATTTCCTGGGAAGTGTGGTAAGCCCTGACCCAGAGAACTTGATAACTTGGCTAAGCACCCAGCCCAAGCCCGACACCAATTCAGACACCAGGGAGTGGTGTGGGCTGTGGCCGTCTGGGAAGGCGCCCTGCAGGAGGGGTATGTTAGCTGGGCCTAGATTGAGGGGGAATGTCAAGAAGAGGAAGGAGATGTAGTGAAGACAGGCACAGCATAAGCAAAGGCATGGAATTTTGAAAATTAATAAAGGAAACCTCAACCAAAATTGGAGTCTGGAGGGCCTGTAGCGGGGAACGCTCACACCCTATCACTCATCATTGGTTGCCCCGGAACTGGAAGAGATATGCCTTGATTTCCAGCAGGAAGATGTTTTCTACTCTAGTACCCCAACAAAAGGAAGATTTTCTCCTTCCCCAGCAATGACGCAACCACTGAGAGATTGTCACAACGCAACCAATGAGAAGTCAGTAGAGTTTGAGCTCCCAGTTTTCTCCAATGGACTCTTTGTTTATAACAGTTTCTCCCAACTTCCCCTTTCCTCCACAAGAGAAAGTTCCTCTCCTTGGTTCTCCAGGCTTGACTATGGTTTTGTCATCGCTCACATGCCTTGAGTTGCAATTCTCTGCTATTCCTCAATAAACCCATTTTTGCTGGTAGAATAGCTTTTTTTTTTTTAAGGTCAGTAATGTGTACCCATGCGTTTCTCCAGAGAAATAGAACCAGTAGGACCTGTAGAGGAGATTTATTATGGGAATTGGCTCACACCATTGTAGAGGCTGGGAAGTCGCACAGCATGCCATCTGCAAGATGGAGAACTAGGAAAACCAGTGGTATAGTTCAGTCCCAATCCAAAAGCTGGAGAACCAGGAGCTCTGATGTCTGAGGACAGGAGAGATGGATGTCTCCATTCAAGAAGGAAGGAAGAATTTGCCTCTTCTCCTCCGTTTTCTTTTACTTGGACACTCAATTGATTGGATTGTATGACAACCACCTACATTGGTGAGGGCACAACTTCCTTACTCAGTCTACTAATTCAAATGCTAATTTCTTCCAGAAATGAACTAACAGACACAACCAGAAATATTATTTTACCAGCTATCTGGACATCCCTTAGCCAAGTCAAGTTGACACATAAAATTAACCATCAATGTGAATACTGTTTCTCGGCCTGTTGGCTAAGATCAAGTATGATGCAATGTGTGTATGTATAATTTATTATTTTTATTTCAGTTGACATGCAATATTAATTACTGTTAAGGGCACAACATAGTGATTAGACATTTAGATAGATTATAAAGTTATCACCCTGATAAGTCTAGTATCCATCTGACACCCTATGTAGTTAATATATTGTTGACTATCTTCCCTGTGCTGTACTTGACATTCCTGGGACTGTTTTTATAACTGGAAATTTCTACTCTTAATCCTTTTCACATTTTTTACTAGTCCCCTCAACACCCCTTCCATTTGGCAACCAGCAGTATTCCTCTGTATCTATGCGATTGTTTCTGTTTTGTTTATTTATTTTGTTTTCTAGATTTCATATATAAATGAAATCATATGGTATTGGTCTTTCTCTGACTTATTTCACTTAGCATAATACACTCTGGTCCATCTATGTTGTTACAAATGGTAAGATTTCATTCTTTTTATGCCTGAATAGTATTCCATTGTATATCTGTACCACATCTTCTTTATCTACTTATCTATCGATGGACACTTAGGTTGCTTCTATATCTTGGTTACTGTAAATAATGAACATAGGAGTGCATATAATTTTTGAATTAGTGTTTTGAATTTCTTTGGATAAATACCCAGAAGTATTTATATGGTAGTTCTTTATTTAGTTTTTTGAGGACCCTCTATGCTGTTTTCCATAATGGCTGCACATTTATATATTTTGGATATTAACTGCTTATTGGATGCCTCATTGGCAAAGGTCTTCTCCCATTCAATAGGTAGTCTTTTCATTTTGTTGATGGCCCTTCACTATGCAAAAACTTTTAAATTTGATGTAGTGCCATTTGCTTACTTTTTTCCTTTGTTTCCCTTGCCTGAGCAGCCATATACTAAAAGATATTGCTGAGAGCGATATCACAGAGTTTATAGCCTGTGTTTTCTTCTAGTTTTATGGGTTTGGGTCTTCCATGTAAGTCTCTAATCCATTTTGAGTTTATCTTTTTTCTTTTTGAGTTTATTTTTGTATATGGTGTAAGAAAGTGGTTCAGTTTCATTTGTTTCACATGTATCCGTACAGTTTGCCCAACACCATTCATTGAAGAGACTGTCTTTACTCCATTGTATATTCCTCTCTGGTTTGTGAGTTTATTTCTGGGCTCTCTGTTCTGTTCCATTGGCCTAGGTGTCTTATTTTAGTAATCAAAACAGCCAGTACCATGCTGTTTTGATTACTATTGCCTTGTATTTTGATATCAGGTAGCGTGATACCTCCAACTTTGTTCTTCTTTCTCAAGGTTGTTTTTGCTATACGGGGTCTTTGTAGTTCTATATAAATTTTTGGTTTGGTTGTTATAGTTCTATGAAAAATGCCATTGATATTTTAATAGGGATTGCATTAAATCTATAGACTACTTTGGGTAATATGGACATTTTAACGATGTTAAGCATGGTATATGCTTCCATTTATTTGTATCTTTTTCGATTGCTTCAAAGTCTTGTCGTTTTCTGAGTACAGATCTTTACTTCCTTGGTTAATTGAGGTATGTTCTCTCTATCATACTTGGTAAGATTTTTTTATCTTTAAAAAAAGTTTTTTTTAATTGATTTCAGAGAGAGGATTGGAGAGGGAAAGAGGGATAGAAACATCAATGATGAGAATCATTGATAGGCTGCCTCCTGCATGCCCCCTACTGGGGATCAAGCCTGCAACCTGGGCACGTGCCCTGACCGGGAATCAAACTGTGACCTCCAGGTTCATAGGTCAGTGCTCAACCACTGAACCAGCTGGGAGGGCTGTTGTTCCACTTATTTATGCATTCCTTTGTTGACTCTTGTATGAGCCTTGACCAGTGACTAAACCCACAATCCTGGCGTATTGGGACAATGCTCTAACCAATTGAGCTACCCAGCCAGGACATTTTGCTAATATTTTGTTGAGGATTTTTCCATCTATGTTCATCAGGGATATTGACCTGTAACTCTCTATTTTTTTGGAGTATCTGTCTGATTTTGTTCATGTCCGTTGTTGTGTACTTCTGTTTTAACTGGTTCTTTTTTATTCTTTTGTTTCGCTTTGTTGAAGTTCTCACTGAGTTCATCTATTCTTCCTCTAAGTTATAACCAGGGTTTTGAACTTCTGGTAGATTGCTTGCCTCCATTTTATTTAGTTCTTATTCTGGAGTTTTGTCCTGTTCTTCCATTTGGGACATATCTCTTTTTCTCCTCATTTTAACTGACTCCCTATGTTTGTTTCTGTGTATTAGGTAGATCTGCTACATCTCCTGGTCCCTCCAGCCCTCACCCTGACAGAGTGGCCGAAGGTGTCCTATTGGGACCAGTGGTGCATGCTCCCTGGTCCCCTGTGGGGGTTGTGTATGCCCCCCTGTTGTGGTTGGGCCTCTACTGCTGTTGATGCAAATGAGTGGGGTTGACCCACAGGCTGACAGGCTATGAGGATGGCTGTGACTACAGCAGATGAGCTGCTGTGCAGGTACTGACCCCACAGAGCAGGAGCTGCTTTAGTGGGGCTCTGGTGCCTGCCAGGTTTCCCCTTCAGGTGTGCTGTTTGTGGAGCCAGTTGGGTGGTGCTCTAATACGGTCTAAAGCCAGCCACTGTTGGTTCTGGAGCCTCTTGGGAGGGGCTGCAGTGCAGGTCAAGATCAGCCACCACTTGTGCTGGGCTTGGGGATGCTTGGTAGGTGCCATAAAGTGATCTGTGGTTGGCTGCTACTTGTGCAGGACTTGGGCGAGGCTGTGCTGCAAATTGAGCCTGGCTGCTACTAGTGCCAGGCCGAGGACTCTTTGTGGGGCCCAGCCACCACTTGTGCTGGGTTTGTGGCCACTTAGTTGACGCTACTTCTGTTCTAGGCCAATGTAGTCTGTTGCTAATGCCTGCCTTGGGGCCGCTTAAAGGGATTTACAATGCAAGTTGAGATCAGTCACTCTTTGTGCTGGGCTGGGGCTGCTTAGTGAGAGCTATAAGGCTGTGCTTGTTTCAGTTTGTGGACCTTTGAGAGATTTTAGGAAAATCCTCACTGTTAGCCAAGGTGACTATCCTGTAGAGGAGCTACTGGAAGAGCTTGGGCCTGGTGAGCAAGTTAGGTGGGGCGAAGTCTCAGGGTATCATCTGGATGGGAGGGACGGTGGTAATCAGGTTCCTGGAGAGCGCAGATTTGGTGCCTGTTGGGTGGAGAAGATCTTAACAAAGGGACCTGCCAGTGCTGCCATCCGTAGAAAGAGTTGGCCCATCCCCTGTCCCTCCAGCCCTCACCCTGAAGTTAGTCAATTTAGTTCCTCCCCTTATATCACAAGTGCTTTTTGAGCTGTTGCCCCTGTGCTGGAGCTTAGAGCTAGTGAGTTGGTGAGCGAGTGAGTCTGTGTGTGGGTCCTTTAAGAGCAACCCTTTGATTCTAGCAGCACTTTGTCTTTCTTGGGTGCAATCCTGCTGGTTTTCATAGCCAGATGTTATGGGGACTCCTCCTCTCAGCACTGGTGCCTGGGCTGGGGAGCCAGATGTGGGGCTGGGACCCCCCACTTCTCAGAGGTGACCCCTCCAACTGAGAGATCCCTCCTGATTCTTCTTCCCTTTTTAATTCTCATCGAGGATATATTTATTGGGTTAGAGAGAGAGAAACATTGATCAATTGCTTCCCACACATACCACAGATGGGGAGCGAACCTGCAACCTAGGTATGTGCCCTGACCAGGAATCGAACCTGCAACCTTTCTAATGTACAGGATGATGCTCCAACGTACTGAGCAACCTGGTCAGGCTCCCTCCCGATTCTTAGCTGCCATACCATCGGTGTGGGAACTGCTGGTTCTGCATCTCCACCTGATTAGTCTCATGTGGCTTCTATTTATCTTTAGTTATAAGAATTCTGTTCATCTAGTCTTCAGGTGGTATTCAGTTTTAGTTGTTATAAAATTTAGTTGTAACTTTGATGTGGTTGTAGGAGGAGGCGATCATAACATCTACCTACCCCACCATCTCGATCAGAAGGAGTTTTCCTTATTATTATTACTGTTTTGTTATCTTACAGAGACAGGAAACCATGTATTCACATTTTTTGACCAGGATGTGTTGGTTTGGCATCTGATTTGATTCTCTTTTGAGTCCAGAATCACCATGTACAGGCCTTCTTCCCTTTAGCAGAGTCATTTAATATGGTTTTGGGACATGCGGTAGTAGGCCTGTCACCTGCTTCATACTCAGGGTAAGGCTGCTGATTGCTCAGCATAATGAGAAGAAAATTTTCAGTGTGCAAAGCAAGCTGGACAAGAGGGAGGAAAGAAGCAGGCAGCCCGTAGTCCAACAACATGGCAGATGGCCAGGTCTGAGCCAAAAAATACGTCTGCGAGAGTTTCATCGTGGTGGGTTGACCCAGGGTTTTTAAGAACAATGAAATCTAATGTTTGGTTTTAATGATCTTATTGCTATCTTGATTTGTTCCTAAGATTGCCTCTGTTCACCCCACACCTTCATTAACAAGGGAGCAGTGTAGGCTGTGGTTGCCTGGGAGATAAGTCACACGGTGGGGAATTAAAGTAGGGGTCAGTGAAAGGACAGCCACCTGTTGCATCAACCCTCTGAGGTTGTCATGGTTGACAGCATTAAATCAAGGGAGGCTATTCGCTGGGGCTTTCAGGTGAGAAAGGGAATAGACGCTTAGGGCTGAGCTGAAGTCAGTGGTAGGCAGGTGATATTGGAGCAACAAGTTGCAGCATGAACTGACTGAGGGGCAGACAAGAAACACATTTCCTGTTCCCCAAATATTTTAGTGGGAAGTGATGTTTGAAAGGGAAACACAGTCGGGGTGTGTGTGTGTGTGTGCGTGTGTGTGTGTGTGAGTGTGTGTGTGAGTGGGGCGGGGGGCGGGTGGAGGGGGATATGACCAGATTGGGTATGGCTTTATAAGCAGGGCAAGATGACGAATCTTGCTGTGACAGGTGACAGAGGCACAACAGATATGTTTGACATATCCTGATCAAAAAGAGGTGCGTGCAGCCAGGCCATGAGAAGGCAGTGAAAAACACAGTGGACCGGTAACCACAAAGTCCTGTGCCTGGATTTCTTCTGCCTCGTCTAGGCCTTCTCTCTTCTCTCCCGCAATGTCGCTTCCTTTCTTTGTGGATCACCGCCATAGCAGACAAGTATCCTCTGGGGTAGTAGGCAGCCCCCAGAATGGCCTCCAATCAGCCCTGTCTCCTGTATTCACAGCCTGGCTTAGTCCCTTCCCCTTTATTGTTGGCTGGATTTAGCACCATGCTTCTAGCAAATAGAGTGATAGAGATGATGGCCTATTACTTCCAATATTAGATTATCAAAAGATTGTGACTTCTTTTTTTTCTTTATTGATTAAGGTATTGTCGTAAATGATTCCCTCCACGTCCCGTGTGGTTCAGGGTTCAATATCTGGAAGAGGAGCCGCACACAAATGAAATAGAAAAGACAAGAGATAATTTGGAAATATTGGGGGACCAGGCGGGTAAGTCCAACTCAAGAGGAAGGACTTCCACCCGTGCTCAGTCCTCACCGACCTTTTATAGTTTGAGGTAAACAATGCAGTGGTTACCATAGTTACAGTTCTTGTGAGTTTCACCTGTTTTGATCATGTTTACACTCCCTGCACTTCCCTCAGCCCATTAGCTTCCCAGGTAAGATCTGGGGAGTGTTAAAAGGTCAAGCCTAATTATGCTTAGAGGACTGAGCCCTCTAAGCTGGGACTTGTTTGTGACTTTACCAGCAGGTCAGTCCGAGGCTCAACCCTATATCAGTTTCCCACAGGTATTACATATGTGTCCTTATCCCCCCGTTTTCCCCCATCTCCCACTCACCCCCCTGGTGTCTGTGTCCATTGGTTAGGCTTATATACATGCATACAAGTCCTTTGGTTGATCCCTACCCCTTACCCCTACCTTCCCTCTGAGGTTTGACGGTCTGATCGATGCTTCTCTGTCTCTGGATCTGTTTTTGTTCATCAGTTTATGTTGTTCATTATATTCCAAAAAGACTGTGACTTATGCTTGAACATTCTCTCTAGCTCTCCTGCTCTGAGGGAAGCGGGCTGCCATGTTGTAAATGACCCTATGTCCCTATGGCATGGCCTCCAGCCCTACCAACGAGGAACTGCCCTCAATCCAACAGCCCACAAAGAACTAACTCCTACAACACTGCACGAGTGAGCCGGGAAGCACCTCATTCCCTGGTCAAACCTTCGAATGAGACCATAGTTCTGGCAAATATCCTAACCACAACCTTATGCAAGACCTTAAGCCAGGCACCCCACTGAGCCACAATCAAGATTCCTGACTCACAGAAACTGTGAAATAACACGTGTTGTTTGTTGTTTCTCCTACCATTGGAGTGTGTGGATGAAAAGGGACCACGTGCTGACCTGACAAGCTCAGGGAAGGCCTGCGTGGTGGCCTTGCAAACTCAGAGACCTAAAGTAACCACAAAGGATGGCCTGAAAAGAACACTTTCTTTTAAAAAAAATCCTCACATGAGGATATTTTTTCCATTGATTTGTAGAGAGAGTGGAAGGGAGAGGGAGAGACAGAGAGAAACACCGATGTGAGAGAGACACGTTGATTGGTCGCCTCCTACACACCCCCGACCAGGGCCGGGAGCCTGCAACCCAGGCATGTGCTCTTGACTGGATTGGAACCTGGGACCCTTCAATCTGCACGCCACACTCCATCCACTGAGCCGAACCAGCTAGGGCTGAAATGAACACTTTGTAACTAAAAGCAGTTTATGGTGGGTAGTCATGTCCTAGGCCGGCATCTTCCCTGACAAAGGTCAATCTTTACCCTAACGGAGTCTATTATCTTTTTGCATCTGCGATAACATATCTTTGAATGTCAAAGCAACTTTCCTTTTCCCGGACCTCTCAAAGCACAGGCACCACAAACCCCCCATTGTTGAGTTAATTGCCGACTGTTCACCTTCCTATACCTCGTAAAAGAAGTATGTGTCTATCATTTTACTTTTTATCCCATCCCAGAGATTTCCCCGCTTTGCTTTCTCCGCTTCCCTAATCTATGGCCAACGGATTTCATGTAACCACATAGGTCTCCTCTTTTTTTTATTTTAATGTATAAAATGAAGTGCAAAACTGCCATTCTTTGGAACATTATCTTAACCCGTTGAGATGTTGCTCCCCAGCATTTGTCAACAGTTTGGCTCAAATAAACTCAAAAAAATTCTTCGCAGGTTTGACTGTTTCTTACACTGACAAGTGTTACCCAACAGGCACCAGCCCCGAGCAAGTAAATCTGCGTCAGGCCGGCCTGTAGTGTGTGGGGTCTGGACTCCATGTAGGAAGATTTCGCAGCGTGAATCCATGTGGGTGAGAGCACGTTTATTACAGCCGGGGACAGCGAAACAGGGAAGGGCTTAGGGTGGAAGCAGCAGCAGGGGGAGCCGGGGAGATGCTCGGCTTGGACTCTAGAACTGTTCCAGGAAAGAAGTGAGTCAGCTCACGAGGAAGTAAGGGAAAAGGCGGCCTTGGAGACAGATTCAGGGGTGAGCCTGGTTGAGCTGCTGCCGCCCATTGCTCCCCTGGTTGCAAGTCTCTTGTGGATCCTTAGAGTTTAGGAAGAAATAAAAAGTTCATGCCCGGGAAGGGACATGGGTGTGCTGGAGTGAGCAAGCATTGAGTCTTTGTCCTGGGGGCTTTTTGTCGTGCCCCCCCCCCTTTTTTTTCCTGCAGGCGAGAATCTTAGGAGGGAGTTTCGTCAGATGCATTTTTAATATTCTGCTGTATCAAAATAGTTGATTAGGGGAGTTTGGATTATTCTTTGGTCTGTTTGGATTATTCTTAGGTCTGTCTGGCTTTAATGGTTTTTTTGTTATTTGTTCCTTGACTTCACCTGTCCTTGGGCTCAGCTGGCACAAATGGCATCAATTGGGTCTTTGTTCTGTGTTTCCCAGGCCAGGGCGGTTTCAGCTATGTGTTCTCTGGTGGGGAGGAGAGGTATAAGCCATTTGCTCTCAAATGTCCTTGGTTGGGGAAGATAAGGCCTTGCAATTCACAAGCTGGCTGCAAGCTGCCCAGACTGTTTGGCCTTGTTTAATTTTCTTGTTTTAGTTTCTGCATTACATTTGCCCAGGGATTTTGCTAGCTTCTATGTCCTCCCAACCGGAGTGGGGGGCCTCGTGTTGGCTGGGTACGTGTTTGCGTGGGGGCAGGACTGACGGGGTCAGGAGTTGGGGGAGGTTTTATTCTTTCTGTGAGTCCCAGCTCCACTTGGAGCACATCTGAGTTAGTGCTAGAAACAGACATACTTTTATCCTCACCCGAGGATATATATTTTTTAAATTATTGATTTGAGAGAGAGAGGAAGGAAGAGAGGGAGAGAGAAACATTGATCGGTTGCCTCCTGTAAGCACCCCAAGGATCCAACCTGCAACCTTTTGGTGTATGGGACGATGCTCCAACCAACTGAGCCACCCAGCCGGGGCCTAGAAATCTTTTTAATAAAAATATTTTATTATGTATGCTTGAAGTAATAACAGTATAAACATTCATGTACCTACCACTTCATTCACTATTTTTGTTTTAATAAATATTTAACCCATAAGAAATAATATTTATAGCACCATATACGTACAGTTTAAAGAATAACAATACAAGGATACCCATTTAAGAAAAAGAATGTGTTGTTACTTTTGAAATTCCCTGTATACCCCTCCCTATTCTATCTCTTTCTCTTTACCTTAGAACTAACCAATATTCTGAATTTTGTATTTATTATTCCATTGATTCTCTTTATAAACTTGGCAGTACTATATGGCAGCCACTAGGCACAGTTGACAATTTAAATTTAAATAAAATAAAAATTCAAAAGTAAATAAATAAAATAAAAATTTATTTCCTATCACATTAGCTATATTTTAAGTGCTCATTAGGTTACCATGCTAAATAGCAAATTATGGAATATTTGCATCATTGCAGAGTTCTATTGGATAACACTGCTCTAAACAACATATTGTTTAGTTTTGCATGTATTTGAACTTTATATAAATTGAAGCATGCAATGACTTTTCTTTTGCAGCTAGCTTTGTTTAATTTAGTGTTAGGTTCTTAACATTTATTCCTATAGTTATCTATAACTATAATTCATTTATTTTTACCACACATGGTGTATAAATGCCACAATATATTTATCTACATCAGAATTATTAATGGATGCTTAAATTGTTTTAGATATCTGCTTTTACAACTAATACTATTATGCATACAAGCATGAGTTTCTCTGGAATGTATCCCAGTTTGAGATTGCTGATTCATAGAGAATATGCACTGTCACCTTCTCTAAAAAATGACATATTATAGATGTCCCCCTTTTCCTCCCCATTGCCCCCCCCCCCCACATGGTTCCCGCCCCACTCCAGGCCTTCACCACCTATTGTCTGTGGCCATAGGTAATGCATATATGCATATAAGACATGTGGTTAATCTCTTCCCACCTCCCTGCCACCCCTTTCCTCTGAGATTCGTCCATCTGTTGCATGTCTCTATGCCTCTGGTTCTATTTTATTCATCAGTTTATTTTGTTCATTGGATTCCTCATTCTTTTATTTTGATTTTCAGGTTCAGTTGTTGATAGATATGTATTTATTGCCATTTTAGTGTTCATATTCTTTTATCCCTCCTCCTCCTCCTCCTCCTCCTCCTCCTCCTCCCTTCAGCATTTCATATAACACTGGTTTGGTGGTGATGAACTCCTTTAGCTTTTTCTTGTCTGTGAAGCCTTTTATCAGACCTTCAATTCTAAATGATAGCTTTGCTGGGTAGAGTAATCTTGGTTGTAGGTTCTTGCTATTCATCACTTTGAATATTTCTTGCCACTCCCTTCTGGCCTGCAACATTTCTGTTGAGAAATCAGCTGACAGTCATGTGGGCGCTCCCTTGTAGGTAACTACATTTTCTTGCTGCTTTTAAGATTCTCTCTTTGTATTTAACCCTTGGTATTTTAATTATGATGTGTCTTGGTTGGTCCTCTTTGAATTCCTCTTGTTTGGGGTTCTCTGCATTTCCTGGAACTATAAGTCTATTTCTTTCACCAGGTAGGGGAAGTTTTCTGTGATTATTTCCTCAAATAGGTTTTCAATTTCTTGCTCTATCTCTTCTCCTTACGGCACCCCCATGATACAAACGTGGGTAAACTTGAAGTTGTCCCAGAGGCTCCTTATACTATGTTCATATTTTTGGATTCTTTTTTCTTTTTGCTCTTCTGATTGGGTGTTTTTTTGCTTTCTCATATTCCAAATCATTTGATTTGATTCCTGTACTGTTGAATCCCTGTAAATTATTCTTTTTTTTAATTTATTTTTTTTTTAATATATTTCATTGATTTTTTTACAGGGAGGAAGGGAGAGGGATAGAGAGTTAGAAACATCGATCAGCTGCTTCCTGCACACCCCTCACTGGGGATGTGCCCGCAACCAAGGTACATGCCCTTGACTAGAATCGAACCTGGGACCCTTCAGTCCGCAGGCCGATGCTCTATCCACTGAGCCAAACCAGTCAGGGCTGTAAATTATTCTCTTTTTTTTTATTATTAAATCTTTATTGTTTAGATTACATTTGTTCCTCTTTCCCCACCCCCCCCCCATAACTCCCCTCCTCCCAGTTCCCGCCCCACCCTCCGCCCTCACTCCCCACCACTGTCCTCATCCATAGGTGCACGATTTTTGTCCAGTCTCTTCCCGCATCTCCCATTCCCCTTTCCCCCGCAAGAATAGTCAGTCCATTCCCTTTCTATGTCCCTGATTCATTATAATCACCAGTTCATTCTGTACATCAGATTATTTATTCACTTGATTCTTAGATTCACTTGTTGATAGATGCATGTTTGTTGTTCACAATTTGTATATTTACCTTTTTCTTCTTCCTCTTCTTAAAGCATACCTTTCAGCATTTCGTATAATACTGGTTTAGTGGTGATGAACTCCTTTAGCTTTTCCTTATCTGTGAAGCTCTTTATGACCTTCAATTCTGAATGATAGCTTTGCTGGATAAAGTAATCTTGGTTGTAGGTTCTTGGTATTCAGCACTTTGAATATTTCTTGCCATTCCCTTCTGGCCTGCAAAGTTTCTGTTGAGAAATCAGCTGACAGTCGTATGGGTATTCCCTTGTAGGTAACTGAGTTTCTTTCTCTTGCTGCTTTTAAGATTCTCTCTTTGTCTTTTGCTCTTGGCATTTTAATGATGATGTGTCT
Organism: Myotis yumanensis; assembly: GCF_028538775.1. Taxonomy (NCBI): domain Eukaryota; kingdom Metazoa; phylum Chordata; class Mammalia; order Chiroptera; family Vespertilionidae; genus Myotis; species Myotis yumanensis. The sequence continues at coordinate 164,150,211 of NW_027223754.1, forward strand.
TGGTGTGGTCCTCTTTGGATTCCTTTTGTTTGGGGTTCTCTGCGCTTCTTGGACCTGTAAGTCCATTTCTTTCACCAGGTGGGGGAAGTTTTCTGCCATTATTCTTCAAATAGGTTTTCAATATCTTGCTGTCTCTCATCTTCTGGCACCCCTATAATTCTGATATTAGTGTGCTTGAAGTTGTCCCAGAGGCTCCTTACACTATCTTCGCATTTTCGGATTCTTTTTTCATTTTGCTTTTCCGGTTGGGTGTTTTTTGCTTCTTCGCATTTCAAATCTTTGGCTTGATTCTTGCGCTCCTCTGGTCTGCTATTGGCTATAATATTCTTTATTTCAGTCCATGTATGCTTAATTTCTAGTTGTTTCTTTATCATAGCATCGAGGGTCTCATTAGTTTTCGTGAGGCTCTCCTCAAGTTTATTGCAAGCCCTCAAAAGTGCGTTTTTTTAGCTCTATATCCTCCATCTCTGTCACGTTTTTCTGTCTCCGCATTTTTTATGCTTTTCTTGGTGCACCCCCTTGTGGTCTTTGTGCGCAGTCTTGTTCTAGTTAAGCCTTGATTGTTGTAGTTAATACTAGAGGGATTTGACCACCAGGCCGACTGGCTGTGAGAATCAGCTGTGGGAAAACTTCTGTCCTCTGGAGAGGTGCTAATCTAGCCTTTGCCTGAGGCTATCCGGCAAATGGCTCTGCGCAGGGCTTGGGCGGGGCGGGCTCAACAGGGCGGGCGGAGGGAGCAGTTATGGCTGCTCTCAGTCCCGTTCCCAGAGGCTCTGCTTCTCAGAACCCCAGCAACCGCTGCAAACCTCGGAGAGAAAGCTGCCCTCACATTCCAACTGATGCTAGACAATCCCGCTTCTCCCGTTTGAGTCTGAGTCCCTAGAGACTCACCCGGATCTGGAGCTCAGAGTCTGAGACTCCCTCCTGATTGAAAACGACAACCGTGCCCTCAGCCACCAGCTCGCTTTTCGCGTGCATCTCCGCACCTTTAAATTTTCCACACTGCGCCTCCTCTGAGCCTGGGTATGCTGTTGTCTTTCCTTCTAGTTGAAGAGTCTCTCCTCAGCCAGCCTTCCTGTGGTTCTGGGTGATGTCCGTTTCGTCTTTTAGTTGTATTTTTGAAGTGGTTGTTTGCGGCAGCAGTCTCTGGTGTTTACCTATGCCGCCATCTTGGTGGACCTGTAAATTATTCTTTATTTCAGTTAGTGTATGCTTCATTTTTGACTGGTCCTTTTTCATGTCTTTGATGTTCTCACTAAAGTTCTTGAAATTCTCACTTAAATCCTTGAAAGTCTCTTGAAGCTCTCATTAGAATCCTTGAGCAACCTTATAATCATCATTTTGAACTCTGTCTCTAGTGCTTTGCTTGCTTCCATTTCATTTAGTTCTTTTCTGGAAAATTCTCTGTTCTTTCATTTGTGAAATATTTGTCTCCTCATTTTGGCTGCTTCCCTGTGTTTGTTTCTATGTATTAGGTGGAGCTGCTATGTCTCCTGGAATTGGTAGAGTGGCCTTGTATAGTAGGTGACCTGTAGGGCTTTAATGCTCTTCTCCCCCGCCCCACCCCACATACACACTAAAACAAAGTATTAAATCACCATAGCTAAAACCCTGTTTTATCTGCTTGACCTTTCACTTAGAGGATGATATATTATTAAGGGACCATTAATGAATTTCTAAAAAAAGATACTATAATCTGACACCTTTATGGACTCATGTAGTAAATATAAAGCAAAACAAGCAGACAAAATAAAACATGGACTGGGTCCCCACTAAATTCATTGTAGTGGTTACCTTTAGGAAGAGAAAGGGGGGGGGGAGTTCATCTGTGCATCTTTATTCAGAAAATGACCTTAATTAAAGATAAAATGTTAACACTTATTAATTCTGGATGGTGGGTGTACAAGATTGTAATATTTACTTGTGTAGTTTTCTATGTATTTACTTTTGTTTGTAAAATTCTGTGATTTTAAAGTGGAGGTTGCCATCTAGTGGACACACTTAAATAGAACTTTAAAAATCTTTCATAGCAGGTGCATAAAGGTACAGCAGGTCCTTGAATAACATTGTGTTCAACATTGTCTTGTTATAATGTTGATGAGATAATGTTAACTCCTTACTCTTGTTTATATGCAGAACCATTGACGTTAAAATGTGAGGACTTACTGTGCAATGGAACAGAGCATTTCACTCTTCAACAGCACAGACAAGAAAGAAGGTACAGCCCTGGCCAGGTGGCTGGGTTGGTTGGAGCATCGCCCTGTACACCAAAAAGGTTGCAGGTTTGATTCCCTGGTCAGGGCACATATAGAGGCAACTGATTGAAGTTTCTCTCCTACACTGATGTTACTCTCTCTCTCTTCCTTCCTCTCTCTCTGAAATCAATAAAAACATATCCTCAGGGGAGGAATAAAAAATTCGAAAGAAAAAAAAAAAGAAAGAAAGAAGGTACATTCTGGTCTTCAAGACCACAAACTTTGGAGATGACTAGACCTAGGCCTGAACCCTAGCCTTCTTTCCTGTGTGCCCTTGGCGAAGTATCAAAGGTTTGAATCCCAGGCTCTCATTTAATAGGCATGGAGCACTCCTGTGAACCAGGGAGGCACTGCTCTAGAATGTGGGATATTGAAGAGCACAAAAGAGACAGTTAGCCCCTAGAGTTTTATGAAGGTGTGTTTTGGGGGTGGGCGTGGGGGAGGGACCACTATTTAAGTTGAATGGCTACAGACCAGGTTAAAACCCCAAATTCCTGGTTTTGTTTTGTTTTCAATTGCAGTTTATATTCAATATGATTTTGTATTAGTTTCAGGGGTATAACAGTGGTTAGACCAGGGGTGGGCAAACTTTTTGACTCGAGGGCCACAATGGGTTCTTAAACTGGACCGGAGGGCCGGAACAAAAGCATGGATGGAGTGTTTGTGTGAACTAATATAAATTCAAAGTAAACATCATTACATAAAAGGGCACGGTCTTTTTTTTTTTTTTAGTTTTATTCATTTCAAACGGGCCGGATCCGGCCCATGGGCCGTAGTTTGCCCACGGCTGGGTTAGATAGTCATCCTATATAATAAAAGACTAATATGCAAATTGTTTGACTGGGAGTTCGACCACTCACTATGATGTGCGCTGACCACTAGAGGGCGGATCGGAACATGGCAGGTGTCAGTGACTTGGCACTGGCAGCAGGTAGCAGTGGAGGTGCTGCCGGCCCTGATGGGCCACGATGAGAGTGGGACCGTGGCAGGATGATGGAGCAGGTGAGCGGGCGGCACCAGGCCAAGGCAGGTGCAAGCGGGGCCCCTATCGCCCCGCTGATTGCCCTGTAGACTGTGACCAGCTGTGGTGGCAGGGGGCAGGGCCGCCGCCCAGCTCCCAGGTGCTGAGGGAGCCAGGCAGGGGGGCCCAGCCCCAATCAATCACCCCGCAGATGGGATGGTGGAGCAGGTGAGGGAGCAGTACAAGGCTATGATGGGGTGCCATGCAGGGCTGTGGGGCTGTGAGCCTGGGGGCACAAGCTGGGGCCCGATCCCTGCAGACCACCCCGAGGGACCCCACCCATGCACTGGGCCTCTAGTATATTTTATAACACTTCCCTCCTGATATTTCCAGGACCCACCTGGCACCATACATAGTTATTACATTACTGACTCTATTCCCTATGCATCCCTGTGACTATTTTGTAACTACCAATTTGTACTTTTTAATCTTCACCTTTTCCACCCCACCCTCCACCTCCCCTCTGGCAATCATCAGTCTGTTCTCTGTATCTATGAGTTTGCATCAATTATGTTTGTTCATTTACTTGTTCTTTAGATTACACATATAAGTGAAATCATATGGCATTTGTCTTTCTCGGACTTATTTCACTGAGCGTAATACTCCTTAGGTCCATCCCTGCTGTCACATATGGTAAGATTTCATTATTTTTTATGGCCAAGTAATAGCCCATTGTATATGTGAAGCAACCATCTTACATAAAAACTGCTGTTTGAAAATTTAACCCTGCTATTTTGGCTCCTGTAAACACTTGCTTGCTTAAATAATAAGGAAAATAAAACTACTCCCATTCCAGAGAGGCCGTAAACTGTGCCCCAGACAGAGTTGTCAGTGCTGACACCAGGCCAGGCCTTGAGATATAGTCTCATGCCCTCTTCCCAGCACACAGGCCTTCTTTCTCAGAAGGCCTGGAAGTCTCATTCCAAATTTGGGAGACAAAGGACTTGAAAAAGTATAAATAGAGAAAGTTTCCTCCATGTTGGGGGCCCCAGAATTTCAAAGACACATTTTTCTCTGGGCCTGCGCAGAATTTAATAATAAAACGTAACTTCTTTTCTCTAAGCATTGCTTGGTTTTTCTCTGGTCTTCTGTAACATATATGTACCAAAGCTTTTTTATCCACTCCGTGTTGATGGGCACTTGGGCTGCTTCCATAGCTTGGCTATTGTAAATAATGCTGCAATGAACATAGGGGTGCATAGATTCTTTGAATTAGTGTTTTTGTTTCCTTTGGATATATACCCAGAAGTGGAATCTCTGGGTCATAAGACAGTTCCATTTTTAATTTTTAAGGACACTCTGTACTGTTTTCCATAGTGGCTGCACCAGTCTGCATTCCCACCAACAGTACACTAGGGTTCCCTTTCTCCTCACCCTCACCAACACTTGTTTGTTGGGTTTATTGATAATAGCCATTTTGGCACGTGTGAGGTGATACCTCATTGAGATTTTAATTTACATTTTTCTGATAAATGACATTGAGCATCTTTTCATATGGCTATTGGCCGTCTATATGTCCTCTTTGGAAAAATGTCTATTCAGGTCCTCTGCCCTTTTAATTGGATTGTGTGTGGTTTTTTGGTATTGTGTTGTATGAGTTCTTTATTGATTTGGGATATTAACTCCTTATTGGATGTATTAGTAGCAAATATCTTCCTCCATTCAGATTTTTTCATTTTGTTGATTTCCTTTGCTGTGCAAAAACTTTTTAGTTTGATGTAATCCCATTTTTTTTCTTTTGTCTTCCTTGCCTGAGATATATCAAATATTGCTAAGAGGTGTCAAGAGATTTTTCTGCCTGTTTTCTTCTAGGAGTTTTATGGTTTTTAGTCTTACATTTAAGTGTTTAATCCATTTTGTGTTTGTTCTTGTATAGGGCATAAGAAGGTGGTCTAGTTTCATGTTTTACATATATCTGCCGTTTTCCCACCACCATTTATTGAATAGATGTCTTTACCCCATTGTATATTCTTGCCTCCTTTGTCATATATTAATTGGCCACATAGGTGTGGGTTTATTTCTGGCATTATTATGTTCCATCTTTCTGCATGTCTTTTTATGCCAGTACCATGCTGTTTGAGATAGCCTTGTAGTATGGTTTGATATCAGGTAGCATGATACCTCCAACTTTTCTTTGAAATAGCTATCAAGTCCTTAAGTCAAATTTCACTCACATCTTCTCTGGGAATGTGAATTGCCATTATGACAACTAATTCCAAACCATAATACGTATTTTTATATCCTATGTCCACATATTTTAACTGGAGAAAGAACCAGTTTAACCAGCAATCTCATCGAATAAGGAATATGCAAATTGACTGTCACACTGTAACACAAGATGGCTGCGCCCACAACGGAGGCAGGGATTCCATAACACAAGGTGGCTGCACCCACAGTGGAGGCCGAGTCCCCGTAACAAGCCTTAACGAGCAATCAGCAGGGACCTGAGGCTGCGTGGCGCTGGGCTGGGGCAGGGGACCTGAGGCTCTGCCCCCCACCTGGTGGGGCTTGACAGGGTACCTCAGGCCACGCCCAGCACCAGGCTGGGGGACCTCAGGCCGTGCCCCACTCCCCAGCGCCGGGCCGTGGGATCTGAGGCCATGCACCCCTGCCTGCGGGGCTTGACGGGGACCTCAAGGCGTGCCCCTGGCCTGGACCAGGCCGGGGGACCTCAGGCAGCACCCCCACCCTGGCACCAGGCCAGGCGACCTGAGGCCACGCCCCCTACTCGGCGGTGCTTGACAGGAGTGGGGCTGGCCAGGTCTGGCTCTAGCCCAATGGGGGTGGGGCTGGCTGGGTCTGGGTCTTGCGTGATTTCAAGGTGCACGTGGGTGGGCGGACTTTTGACTCTGGTTCCCGTGGCACGCCCCAGACTCTGACAAGAGGAAGATTTTCATATACATTTTACTAATTTTCTTTTATCTCTGACACTTCTATTATAGAGTAAGGGCAAATAGCAATATTAAAATATTTCCTCTAATTAATTCCCTTTAAATGTGCACAAATTTCATGCACCGGGTCACTAGTTTTGATATAATTTCTGGATAAGTAAGATAAATGTAGTAAGATTTCTGAAGCTCTAGCACATGCCCATTCTTCATGCTCTGGTCAATAAATTTATATGCTCAAGATGTATTCATGGGCAAGGTATTTCCATCAATATAACATATAAATAAATTGATAATACATTTATATAAAATAGTGTTCTGAGCTAAGAAAGTAATTGCACTAGTCTACTGAATTTTTGAATTCTAATTCAGGTTCGGATTATAATCACATTTAAAATTCCATTAGCTTGACATTGGATTCAAATTAGAAAAACAGCCCTAGTTTGGCTCAGTTGATAGAGCACTGGCCTGCAGACTGGGGTCCCAGGTTTGATTCCAGTCAAGGGTACATGCCCAGGTTGTGGGCTCGATCCGTAGTAGGGGGTGTGCAGGAGGCAGCCTATCAATGATTCTCTCTCTCATCACTGATGTTTCTCTCTCTCCCTTCCTCCCTGAAATCAATAAAAAATATTTTTAAAAAATTAAAAAAACATCTAGAATAACATGGTATGCACTTAACAGAATCCTCAGTGTCTTTCCCATGTCTGTTACATACAGCAAAACTAAGGTAACTTGATCTAGTGAGCAAGGCCCTACACCAGAAGTCTGTAGATAGCGGAGAGTTTACAAATATTTATGGATGTCCAACTGTTAAGGCACCATGGACTACATTATCTCAATTGCAGCCAAGCATGACATCTACCCAATATATTATCTTTTAAAAAACTCTTTTAACTGGAGAAAGAACAGGTTTAACCAGCAATCTCATTTAATAAAAAAGGAATATGCAAATTGACTGTCACACCATAACTCAAGATATAACCCAGTGACCCTATCTCCTCCTATTCTTCAAGCTAATGGGCCACTAGTTTAAGACTCTGGCTTTACAAGATAGTGATAAAAGTAATCCCACTGGTGATCAAACTTTTTTTTTTTTCATAAGCTGCTGCCAACTAAATAAAGTCCAATTTTTAAAGATCTTATTAGCCCTATCCGGTTTGGCTCAGTGGATAGAGCATCGGCCTGTGGACTCAAGGGTCCCAGGTTCGATTCTAGTTAAGGGCATGTACCTTGATTGCGGGCACATCCCCAGTAGGGAGTGTGCAGGAGGCAGCTGATCGATGTTTCTAACTCTCTATCCCTCTCCCTTCCTCTCTGTAAAAATCAATAAAATATATTTTAAAAAATAAATAAATAAAAGATCTTATTAATAAAATACTTCATTAGGGTTAAATACAAACGTATCAACGGTGTTAATATTTCTGTGTAACAGGCTTCTTAACCATGTCCTAAACACTTGTAGAACAAAAAACTTCATTAGTTTATTGCAACTGATTCTAAATAAATCAAAACATACAACATATTCCCTCTTAAAATAGGCTATGGAGACCAGAATTGTAAATTGATCCTCATTTTAAAACTAGAAATGCATTATACTTAGTATAATTAACAGAATGGCTATCAGGAGCTTGTAATTTATATATCAAACAATGTGTTCTACATTCAGCAAACTTAATTTTATCAAATGTCCTTTAATTTCATAGACAACAATATGATACATATTGTATAAGAAGCGCACAATAGTTTTGCAGTACAATTTCAAAGTGTATAGAAATTGGAATACAGAAGTTAAACACTGACAGCATTTGTGAACTCTGGAAAAACTATATAAAACTTAGAATCCAGAGATTAGCCAATCTGAAACTTCCCATAATATAAAAATGATACTTTGAGAGGCAAAATATTTTTTTACTAAACAAACTATATAAACATTTAAAATAATCATTAAAAACTCAACTTTAGAATTTATAAAGATTAGCTATAAAAATATATTGACAGTCACTTTTATAAATGTACCATTCACTACATTACAAAATAGTCTCTAGCATAAAATTGCTTTAATAACTGTACTATTTTAGAATCTGATAAACCTTGCATTAAATCAATTATAAAATCCTCTTGGAAAACTTTGGTATGCATCTTCAGAAGTTTTTTTTAAAAAAATACTCTAATATCACCTCAAGGGCCTGTAAACATTCCATTCTATTAAAGCACAACAGAATAAGTGATGTATATTCAACTGCTTACAGAATATAGAATCAAAAAACAATCTGCTATATATTTGTAGAAAATCACTATTCCCAGAATTACCACCAAAAACCAATTATTTAAACATGTCAAACTTTTAAACAGTTTTCTTTCCATTCTGATAATAAATGTACAAAAACACTACACCCCATTCATGTACCTTAGATGCCTGTTAGGACAAGGCCTCAAAAATATTTTAATCCACTCTTCAAGATGCTGTCAAGTCCAATAAACAAACTTAAAACCCATTTAAAAGACTTGACAATAGAACAAGTGTATGTAATTAGAACACATAATTATTTATATCTCGTTATGTATTAGTTTTTCTTTTGGTAATTTAGAATTTATTGGCAGAAATAAAATACACACACACACACACACACACACACACAATTGAAAAAAGTAAGTTTTAGGAAACAGTATATCAAATGCAGACCTATAGGGTAAATAGATTTAATTTTGAAAATTTACCAAATTTCATCTTATCTGCCATTTTTGGATTATTGACAACTACTGTTATTTAGAAAATTCAGATTGGTGAATGTTCACTTCCTGCTTCTTTAGTATGCTTTTTACAGTTTCCAGTTGTGCCAGTATCTTCCTTGAGGTCATTTGCCACTTTATCCTCTGTCACCAGTTCTCTTGCATTACTTGCATAAGACATTTATCTTTGAGTTGCAAAAGCCTAAATAAAAGCTTCATTTTTGACCTTTTAATTTATAAAACTCCACTAAAAAGAAAAAAATCCATTTAATTTTTAGGCAAGTCCACAAAATATTTTCTTAAATATCAAACACTTTTATGGGAATAAAGATCCTTCAAAGTCTTTAACTCCTCTATTAGAGTTTTATTTTGATTTTCCAGGACTGCAACTCGGTTTTCCAGGCATTTCACGTATTCTTTCTTCTTCCTGCGACATTCGCGAGCAGCTTCTCTAAAATAAGCATAAAAACCACGTCAGAAAACACTCACCTTCTCTAAAGCGGTAAATGCCCTGTAACAATTTCCCTGCTCATCTTTTCCTCATTTAAAAATTGTTCTCACCTATATACAATGAAATGTAGATCTAAAGTGTAGAATTCAGCTAGTTTTGGCAAATGCACATACATACACCTGTACAGCCCACACACCTACCAAGGCCAGAACATTTTTACTGTCCCAGAAAGTTCTCTCATGCCCGTTTCTGGTCAGTTCTTTCCTCTAGCAACTGCTGTTCTGATTTTATCACCATCAATGAAGATGTTCCTGATCTAAAACTTCATATAACCGTTATACAATAGGTACACACTTGTGCTTGGTCTCCTTTAATTCAGTATATTTCTTTTTTCTCTGTTAATCCTCACCTGAGGATATTTTTTTCTGTTGCTTTTCAGAGAGTGGGAGGGAGGGGAGAGGGAGAGAGAAACATGGATGTGAGAGACACATTGACTGGTTGCCTCCTGCATGCACCTCAACTGGGAGTGGGGAATGAATCCAAGTATTTACGGGAATCAAACCTGTGACCACTGAATTGTTAATCCTCACCTGAGGATATTTTTGCCATTGATTTGTAGAGTGAGGAGGGGAGGGAGGGTGGAGAGAGAGAAACATTGACGTAAGAGAGACATCCATCAGTTGCCCCAACCAGGGCCAAGGAAGGCCGGGGATCAAACCCACAACCCAGATACCAGGGTGGACAATCCAACCACTGAGCAACAGTGGCTAGTGCTTATTCAGTTTGTTTGTTTGTTTGTTTGTTTGTTTGTTTATTTATTTATTTAAATATATTTTATTGATTTTTTAGAGAAGAAGGGAGAGAGAGATAGAGAATTAGAAACATCGATCAGCTGCCTCCTGCACATCTCCTAATGGGGATGTGCCCGCAACCCAGGTACATGCCCCTGACCGGAATCGAACCCGGGACCTTTCAGTCCGCAGGCCGATGCTGAGCCAAACCAGTTTCGGCTATTCAGTTTATTTTTAAGGCTCATTCATGTTGCTGTATGCTGGTTTGTTCCTTTATATTTTAGGGCATATTTCATTGTATAAATATCACTACAATTTGTTGATCCATTGTGTTGGCCTGCTTCTAGTTATAGTTGCTGTGCATGTTCCTATGCCGTCTCTTTGTAAATATGTCCTATTTTTCTTGGATTAATACCAAGGAGTGAAATTTAGGGGTCCTCTGCTTAATTTTTGACCCACAGATTCTTTAAATTAATTTTCATATTTTATTTTTCAAATTAATTTTCATTTGAATAAAAATAATTTTTTCAATACATTTTACTGTAATAAATACAAACAATGATTGATACTCAGTTTTGTACATGTCCTCTTAGAATATTTCTATCAAGTCACATATAAGTTTTATATATATAGATAGAAGTAAAAAGTATTACTTGAGTATACTATGTACTGTAGATATTATCTGCCACTTGATTTTTTTAAAATGTATTTTTGTTGATTTCAGAGAGGGGAAGGGAGATAGAAACATCAATTATAAGAGAGAATCATTGATTGGCTGCCTCCTGCATGCCCTACACCAGGGACTGAGACTGCAACCCAGGCATATACCCTTGACAGGAATTGAACCCAGGACCCTTCAGTCCACAAGCCGATGCTGTATCCATTGAGCCAAACCAGCTAGGGTTCTGCCAATTCATTTTATGCCCAAACTGTTTTAATGATGTTTCTATGTTGGTACATAGATTTTTGCCATGTTGTTTTTGTTAATTTCCATTTTCCTCATTACTAATGAGATCGAGCATTTTTCAAAACTTTTATTGGTCTTTTGGATCTGCTCTTATGTAAATTGCCTATTTATATATACCTTTGTCCCTTCATACCTTTCGGTCACTTTACAATGAGAAATTATTAGAAAGACAAACAACCTAGGAACTTTCTGTTCATTATACATATTAATCCTTTAAATGTTTTTACATTATTTTGTAATCTACCACTTGACATCCCATATTTTTATATCTCCTGTCATAAATGCTCTTCAGTCTCTCTTTTCCTTGGCTTAAATTAAAATGCCATGCACTACATATTTCTAAATTTCATCTTAGAAATTTTATTGCTTAATTTTCATAAGGCTTTAATTCATCTAGAATTATTTTTGTTCATGGTATAAAAAACAGGAATCCAATTTAATTTTCTTTCAAATGTAGAGTTGATTGAGTATCTTTTATTAAATAAGCCATCCTTCACAAGTGTACTTGACTAGCACAGGCGATTTCTGGCCTCCCTTTGCCATTTGCCGTTATTGTCTGTCCCCTTCACTGATACCAAGTTATGATTACAATGGCTTTTTAGAGTATGTTTCAATGCCTAACAAGACAAAGTAACCTCTTTCTGTTCTTGACCATTCCTGAATACTTATTTCTTCCTTGTAAACTTTTAGCTTATTTTGTCCAATTCTATAAAGATTTACAAAAATTCTAATTTAAACATATTACATTTATATGTGAATTCTGAAAGAATATAATTATGGCTTAATCAAAGAACATAGTATTTTCTGTTTGTTCAGATACTGTTTTACCTCCCAATAAGATTTAAAAAATGTGGATTCTATGCCTTTCTTGTTAAATTTACTAAGTACTTTATGACTTTTGTCACTAATTTGAATGTAATATTACTTCCATTATTATTTGCAAGATGGCAAGTCATAGGAAATAAAACACCTTACTGAGTTGCCTTCTAAATTACTGTAGTTTAAAACATTTTTCTGAAGTAGTACACACAGATGTGATGTAGATATAAGTTATGAAGCATAATACATGAACGAATGTAAACCCAACACCCAGCTTACTGTGCAAAAATGTTATCTACCCTGTTGAAGGGCCCTCTGTGCTATCCCCGATCACATCCATACCCCTGCCTCTTGCCCAGAAGCAATTGCTACCGTCAATCTTTGGTTTATTTTTATAGTTTTAGTGCATACAGCAATGTTTAAAATACATTTAAAATAAAAGTAAATGTTACTGGGGGTCAAATTACTAATCTATTTTCATGTCAAAATTCATTTTTAGGAGCATTTCTGTGTCAGTAATTAAACTAGGTATTAGGCAGAATCCCACTAATTCTTCTTGCTGTGGCAAGCAGCAGATTATTATTTTTATTTAACTATGTCAGCCCAACAAGAACAAAATATACTGCTTGAAAAGCTTTGCTTAACAGTGCTATTCAAAGGGTATAATAACAATAAAAGAACTCTAGGTCAATATATTAAATAAAGAGATTGAGCAATGGGACTCACAGATCCATTGGAAATAAACTAGACATAATCAAACACTCAGTAAAATAAAGCTGATATAAACCTCTCTCCTTATTTCCTATAAACAATTCCAGTTAACACCTGGTTATATTTTGAGATTTGCAAAAACATTACCATTCTGACAGTATAATTTCACTACCCACCTGTTTTTCATCAACCTTATTTCTCTTTTCAACTGGGGGTCATCTGTCTTAGTTGTCGGAGATGTAAGACTCACGGGAGATGTCATCACCACAGTCTGTGGCAGCGAAGTTGCTGAAGGTGTGGTACGAATCTGATATGTCTGCATATCTCCTGATGCAGCTGGGTGGTCAAAAGAATGAGTTAATTCATAAGTGTCTTTAAAAGAACTTTGGGATACATTCCATAGGTACTTAAACATACTTACTTTGTACAACCACCTGGTTGCTGGGCACAAGTATTTGCTGTCCATCAGAGGTCTGTGCATACTGGAGAATTGTTGTACCTTGTTGAGTACTGCCTGAATTTGTCATGGTTAGTGTCTGAAGTCCCTGTACTCCATCTGTGCCTGGACTGGCCAGCTGTAAGGCTCCATTAGGGGCAATGGCAACTTTAACCAAAGAGAGAACATAGCTATTATAAGGCTATACAATACACTAATTGCAAAGAATTCATGAAAAACAAACAAACAAAAAAGTAAAACAGGCTTGAAAGCAGTTCTACCAGACAACTGTTGACCACTTTGGGTGAACTATATGTACAGGAAATAAAATGGCATTTCTTTATAAAATGTTATAGTTTAGAACTTTAGATGCACTAGTCTTAATCTCAATTTCTACAATAGAAGTGGTCAAGGCACATTGTGGGCTCTATGGACCACTCCATGCCAACTGCTAATGTTGTCACAGCAGTTCAGAATATTGAGAGGGCACTGATGGCTTACTTTTGAAGGAAAAATAATTAGAAGGAAACATTAATACAGCTTGTAATTTTTTTCCAAAAGAAGCATAAAAGAGATTGTAACAAAATATTTTTAATAGATAAGTGTGCACATAGAAAACATCAAATAGGATAAAAGATTACATAATGTAAAAGTACATCTTCAAACTCTGTTTCTTAGCTCCACTCTCTAGTGGTAACTGCTGTTAGACATTAAATGTTAAGTGAGATTTAAAAAATATAATTTAGTCACTTCCTAGCAAAAATCACCAATAAAGTTAAGTCATCAGAAAGCTACCATAAGATCACACTTCTAAGCTCCCCACAAGCATTTCTCACTTAATTTTACTTAACTAGAAGCCCAGTGCACAAATTTGTGCACAGGTGGGGTCTGGCCAGCCCGGCCCAATCGGTCCGATCAGGCCAGGGGGAGGGGATGCGGGAGGTTGGCTGGCCAGTCCCGCCCCTGGTCGGGGTGTGGGGGGCAGGTTGGGGGTGGGACCGGCCAGGGAGAGGGGGCCCAGGCAGTTGGTGGGCCAGCCATGCCCCCTGATTGAACTCTGGTCAAACTCCCAGTCAAGGGGACAATTTGGATATTACCCTTTGATTATATAGGATTATATAGGATGTCAATGCTTTCCCCTGAAACCTTAAATGAAATGCCCATGATGCATGACCAAATAGAAAACAACTCAGCATTTTGCAGTTCCCATATAATAAATCCCCTTCAGAATCTAATGCCTCAGCTCTATACCCACTTTTCAGCTTATAATTATGGAACATTTTCCCCTTTTACGTTTTGCCTACCATTAGGCCAAAATACATATGTCAGTGTGTGAATTTTAAATAAAAATACTTTTGCAGGAGTTTCTAATTATTCCCTCCCCCACTACCACACAACAAATATTCCCACATACATTAATATATAACTTTAGAAGACATTAAAATTGTTTATACGCAGGGAATTGTTTAAAATTTTATTAACAATTACTTTCAATCTCCTTCCCTGCAACACATATTATATATTCCCCCACATATATTAATATAAATATATAAATAAAATAAAAAGTAAATGTCCCACTATCTATCTCTATTTATTCCACTGGCCAACCCTTACTCCCACTACCACCATTATTTTTGGTGCACATCCTTCCTAATCTTTTTCTATGCTCACATGGACTGATATACAATTGACACTTGAAAAACACAGTTTTAGAGTGTGAATCCATTTATATGCGGGTTTTCACTAAATACATACAGTATTACAAATATATTTTCCTTATGCTTTTTTTTTGTTGCTTACTTTATTGTAAGAATACAATATATAATATGTAAACATACAAATTATGGGTTAACTGACTATTTATGTTGCTAATAAAGCTTCTGGTCAACAGTAGGCTATTTATTAGTAATTAAGTTTTTGGGGGAGTCAAAAGTTATATGAAGATGTTTGACTGCATGAGGATCAGCACCCCAAATCTCCTGTTGTTTAAGGGTCAACTGTATTTGTATGAAAATGTGAAATTATACTAACAAATGTATAGATATATATACATCATTTGATGTGAAATATATGTGAAAATAAATATGCACCCCTATGTTCATAGCAGCACAATTCACCATAGCTAAGATTTGGAAACAGCCTAAGTGCCCATCAGCAGATGAATGGATTAGAAAACTGTGGTACATCTACACAATGGAATACTATGCTGCGGTAAAAAAAGAAGAAATTCTTACCATTTGCAACAACATGGATGGAACTGAAGAGCATTATGTTAAGTGAAATAAGCCAGTCAGAGAAAGATAAATATCACATGATCTCACTCATTTATAGAATATAATGAATAACATAAATTGATGAACAAAAACAGATCCAGAGACAGAGAAGCATCCATCAGGCCGTCAAACCTCAGAGGGAAGGTAAGGGAGGGAGGGGGTAAGGGGGGCGATCAACCAAAGGACTTGTATGCATGCATATAAGCTTAACCAATGGACACAGACAACAGGGGGGTGAGGGCATGAGTGGTGGGGATGGGAGGGTAATGGGCGATAAGGACACATATGTAATACCTTAATCATTAAAGAAATTTTTTAAAAAAGAATTGTTTTTATTTTTGCAACAGATCTTCGTGTTCTTGTTGAACACGTGTATTTACCTGGTGACCCCATCCTTCCCAATAGGACTTCACCCCACTGCTGTCTGTGTCCATGGGTTATGCATGTAAGTTCTTTGGTTGATCTCTTTCCTCCCCCCTGCCTTTCCTCTGAGAATTCTCAGTCTGTTGCATGCTGCCATGGCTCTGGACCTATTTTGAAATCCATTTTGAAATCTATTTTGTCAGATATGAGTATTGCTACCCCAGGTGTTTTTTTTTTAAATTCCATTTGCATGGAAACTTTTTTTTCCATCCCTTTACTTTCATCTTGTGTGAATCTTTTGTTCTGAAGTTGATCTCTTGCAGACAGCATATATATGGGTCGTGTTTTCCTCATCCATTCAGCTACCCTATGGTTTTTTATTGGAGCATTTAAGGCATTTACCTTTAAGGTTATTATTGATAGGTACTTATTTGTTGCCATTTTTGTTCTTGATGCCTGTGTTCCTCCCTCTCTTTCTATTTCTTCTTACTAAAATCCTTGTAGCATTTTTGCAGTGCTGGTTTCGTGATAACAAACTCCATTAGCCTTTTTCTGTCTGCAAAGCTACTAATTTCATCTTAAATTTGAATGATAGCCTTGCTGGATAGAGTAGTCTTAGATTCAGTCTCTTATTTTTCATTACTTTGTATACTTCATGCCATTCCCTTCTGACTTGAAGTGTTTCTATTGAGAAATCAGATGACAGTCTAATGGGAACTCCCCTGTAGGTAACTTTGTCTCTCTCTTGCAACCTTTCAGATTCTTTGTCTTCAACATTTGCCATTTTAATTATGATGTGTCTTGGTGTGGGTCTTTTGGGGTTCATCTTTACTGGGCCTCTCTGTGTTTCCTGGACTTGTGTGACTTATTTTTTCACCAGGTCAGGGAAGTTTTCTGTCATTATTTCTTCAAACAGGTTCTGTATTTGTTGCTCAGATTCTTCTTCTGGTGCCCCTATTATGCAAATGCTGTTATGATTCATGTTGTCCCAAAGCTCCCTTCAACTCTCCTCCTGCTTTTTAATTTTTTCCCCAATTGCTGCTCTGAATAGATGATGTTTTTAAACTTACCTTCTAATTTGCTACTTTGGTCCTCAGCTTCTTATAGTCTACTTTTGAATCTTTCCAGGGTGTTACTTTAGCCATCTCATTCTTCATTTCCGATTGATTTTTATTTATTGTTTCAATCTCTCTTTTCATGTTATAGTTCTCATTAAGTCCCTTATAATGCTCACTAGAGCCCAACCTGAGCCCTCTTGCAATCCGGGACCCCTTGGGTAGGGTTCCAGGCCTGGCCGGTGATCAGGGCCTATCAGGGCTTTCCTTCCTCTGGCTGCTGGTAGCTGCCTCCCCCCCCCCCCCGCCCCCCCCCCCCCCCAACGCTTGCCATCTGTGCGGTGCTGTCTCCCCTCCCCCCACCACCAGTTGCTGCCCTCTGTGGGCAACAGGTGTGGGGTGTGATTGCTTGGCTGTCCTGGGTCTCTCTCTGTGGGGCGATCGCTGGCCAGCCGTGCACACCCGCCACAGCATCGCTGGCCAGTGGCCTGGGCCTCCCTCTGTGGGGCGATCGATCACGGAACCCCCCCATCGATTGCTCTGCAGGAGGTGGCCTGGGCCTCCCTCTGTGGGGCGATCATGGGGCGATAGCTGGCTCTCCGACCAATTGCATCGCACCTACCTTGGCTTGCCTGGCACCAGTGCGCGTCATAGCATGGTCATCTGGAAGGTTGTCCAGACGGTCATTCTGCTGTTCGGTTGATTTGCATATTACATTTTTATTATTATAGATTTAAGTTGTTTATAGTTCTCACTGAGTTGTTTGATCACCCGATGACCATTACTTTGAATTCTTTACCTGACAAACTGCTTGCTTCCATTTCATTTAGTTTCTTTTCTGGCAATTTCTCCTTTTCTTTCATTTGGGGGGGGTGTTTTTTTATCTCCCTATTTTAGCAGCCTAGTAGTCTGGGGCACTGCGTAAGGCTGTTGGAGTCACGGGAATGGGTCACAGTAGTGGGTCCGATTTTCTGGAGACAACAGGTCAGTCACTGTGGCAGGTCCAGCAATCCCAAGGTGTCAGGTCACTTCTACCAGGCAGTCAGGCAGCGGGGCCTTTTGTCCAGGCACAGGGGGTCGTGGTGGCATGTCTGTGTCTGGTGGCATTGGGTCATGCTGGCAGTGCTGGGTGCACCACTTTAAGGTGGTGGGGCCAGCTGTCCAGGAATACCGGGTTGGGCATGTTGGGTTTGGCGGCAGGTCACTGTGTCCATGTGAGCCTCTTGTCAAGGTGGTGGGGCAGTTGGATGCTGCTCCACTAATGCAGGGAGCAGACTGGGTGCCCTTCATCTGGTGTGGGGGTGAGCTAGGCAGGTCCCCCACACATTCTCCCTTGCACTCAGCCACTCACTCTGGTCCTGCCCATTGCCATATTGGGGCTCTTTTTTTTTTTTTTAATAGGATTTTACTGATTTTTGAGAGAGGAAAGGAGAGGGAGAGAAACACTGATGATAGAGAAACATCAATCAGCTGCCTTCTGCAAGCCCCCCACTGGGGATCCAGTCCACAACTCAGGCATGTGCCCTGACTGGGAATAGAACTGGCAACCTTTTGGTGTATGGGACTTCTCCCAACAAACTGAGCTACACTGGCCAGGGCTCACCAGCCACATTTCAATTACTCAATAGTCAAATATGGCTTAGTGGCGACTATACTGGACAATGCAGATATAGAACACTTCCATCATTAAGAAAGTCCTATTGGATCATGCTACCGGAAATAATAGTTTACTGTATGTAGAGCAAAAAACCATGTTACAGGAGTTGGTACTATCCATGGTTTTAGGCATCCACTGGGGGGTCTTGGAACATATCTCTTGCAGACAAGGGGGAGGGAGGTACAACTGTATCATAATTTTTAACTTGCAAATATGTTATCTTTAAAATTTTGGGGGGATGGAATGCAGGGAACAAATTGATAATGGCCAGAGGGGAAGGCGTTTTGGGGACTGGGTGAAAAGGTAAAGGGATTAAGAAGTAAAAATTGGGCTCAGCTGGCGTGGCTCAGTGGTTAAGTGTCGACCTATGAACCAGGAGGTCACGGTTCAATTCCTGGTCAGGGCACATGCCCAGGTTGGGGCTCAGTCCCGACGGGGGCATGCAGGAGGCAGCCGATTAATGATTCTCATCATTGATGTTTCTACCTCTCTTTCCCTCTCCCTTGCTCTCTGAAATCAATAAAAATATATTCAAAAACAAAAGAAGTATAAATTGGTAGTTACAAAATAGTCATGGGGATGTAAAGTTCAGCACTGGGAAAATAGTCAATAATCTACACTAATAAAAGAGAAACATGGTAATTAGTGTATGACTGCTACCCTTCCCATTGGCTAATCAGTATATCCTTATGCAAATTAACTGTCAGCCAAGATGGCGGCCGGCAGCCATGCACTGAAGCTAACAGGGAGGCTTGCTTGCTCCAGTGATGGCAGACTCCAACGTTCCCAGCCTAACTTGCCGGCCTCTCAGCTGCAACTCTCAGCAACTATGTTGCAAATATAGAAGCTAAACAAAACCCCAGAAACCGGCTTTCAGTCAGCGGGGCTTCAGCCAGCCTGACCGCAACATTGTATCAATGTTTTCAGCAGCGAGGCCTCAGAGCTAAAGCTGGCCCAGAATAAAAAAAAAAGAAAAGAAAAAAAGCAGTTGGGAGCTTCAGTCACCCGCCAGCCTGAAAATGGCCCTCAGCCCCTCACCCAGACTGGCCAGGCACCCCAGTGGGGACTCCCACCCTGATCCAGGACACCCTTCAGGGCAAACCAGCTGGCCCCCACCCGTGCACCAGGCCTCTATTCTATATAGTAAAAGGGTAATATGCCTCCCAGCACCGGGATCAGCGTGACAGGGGGCGGCACCCAAACCCCCTGATCGCCCTGCGGCTCTGTGTGTGACAGGGGGCGGGGCCACAACCTCCCTATCTGCCCTGCTCTGTTCGTGACAGGGGGCGGTGCCCCAACCCCATGATCAGCCCTGCTCTGTGCCTGATAGGGGGGAGCTCCCCACTCCCCTGATCGCCCTGCGGCTCTGTGTGTGACAGGGTGCGGCGCCCCAACCCCCTGATCGGCCCTGCTCTGTGTGTGACAGGGTGCGGCACCCCAACCCCCTGATTGGTCCTGCTCTGTGGGTGATAGAGGGCGGTGCCCCAAGCCCCCCCCCTCCCACAGGCCCTGCTCTGTGACAGGGTAGAGCCATAACCTCTCCATCGGCCCTGCCCTGAGTGTGACAGTGGCAGCGCCCCAACCCCCTGATCGGCCCTGCTCTGTGGGTGATAGAGGGTGGCGCCCCAACCCCCCTCCACGGGCCTTGCTCTGTGTGTGACAGGGGAGAGCCATAACCTCCCCATTGGCCCTGCCCTGAGTGTGACAGGGTGCAGCGCCCCAACCTCCTGATCTGCCCTGCTCTGTGTGTGCCAGGGGGCGGTGCCCCAACTCCCCTATCGTCCCTGCTCTGTGAGTGACAGGGGGGAGCTCCTCAACCCCCTGATTGGCCCTGCTCTGTGCATGACAGGGGGGAGCTCCTCAACCCCCTGATTGGTCCTGCTCTGTGTGTGACAGGGTACGGAGCCCCAACCCCCCTGATGGGCCCTGCTCTGTGAGTGACAGGGGGCAGCGCCCCAACCCCCTGATCAGCCCTGCTCTGTGAGTGACAGGGGGTGGCGCTGCAACCTCCCCATCGACCCTGCCTTGAGTGTGACAGGGGGCAGTGCCCCACCCCCCAATCGGCCCTACCCTGAGCGTGACTGAGGGTGGCATCGCAACCTCCCGATCCGCCCTGCTCTGTGCATGACAGGGGGCGGCGTCCCAACTCCCCAATTGGCCCTGCTCTGAGCCCCACCAGGGGCTGCACCTAGGGATTGGGCATGCCCTCTGCCACCTGGGAGCAGGCCTAAGCCAGCAGGTCGTTATCTCCCGAGGGGTCCCAGACTGCGAGAGGGCACAGGCCAGGCTGGGGGACCCCCCTCCCACTCCCCAAGTGCACAAATTTTTGTGCACTAGGCCTCTAGTATTATAATAACTACATATTGTGTCAGGTGGGTGTAATACTTGAATTACCAGGGGAACACTTTGTAAATTATATAATTATCTAACCACTATGCTATATGCCTAAAATTAATATAAAATGATACTGAATATCAATGGTAGTTGAAAAATAAAATTAAAAAATACATTTTTGGGGGGAGTAGTAATGCATGTATATGGTAAAAAAAAAAAAAAAATTTCAGTTTTGTTCAAAATGCAAGTGAACCTCCCAACTGCCTCTGATGTCTGCTCCCAAGTTTCCTTCCTTGCAATCATTATTCCCAGTTTCTTACATTTCCTCAAGGAAGTATTCTATTTTTATTCTTTAAATCACTTATTCATAACAAATTTTACTGAATGCCTACTATGTGCCAGGCCCTATATGCTAAGGATACAAGTGTGAATAAGACAAAGTTATTTCCCACAAGGAACTTAACATAGATTATCTCACAAATTAGCGAATAGATAATCACATAATTGAACTATGTACTTCTTTATTTTGAACTATGTACTTTTTAATAATTATATATAAACTAGAGGCTCAGTGCACGAATTTGTGCACCAGTGGGGGCCCTCAGCCTGGCCTGCAGGATTGGGCCAAAACCAGTTCTCTGACATCCCCCAAGAAGTCCTGGATTACGAGAGGGTGCAGGCCAGGCCAAGGGACCCCACCGGTGCATAATTGGGGCTGGGGAGGGAATGCAGGAGGGCTCTAGGGCAGGTCTGGCCCATCTTGCTCAGTCTCAATCGGCTGGACCCTAGCAGCAAACTAACCTACCGGTTGGAGTGTCTGCCCCCTTGTGGTCAGTGCACATCATATCGACTGGTCGACCGGTCAATTGTCTGCCCTCTGGTGGTCAGTACACATCATAGTGAGCGATTGATTGGCCTTAGCATATCATTAGCATATTACACTTTGATTGGTTGAACAGCTGACCAGATGACCGGACACTTAGCATATTAGGCTTTTATTATATAGGATTATTATATAGGATGGTATAAAAATATTAGAAAATAAAGAAAACTAAAAGGAGCAGCAGCATATTTTAAAAAAGAGGAGTCTCTTTGTCCAGCTGGTGTGGCTCAGTGGTTGACCATCAACCTATGAACCAAGAGGTCACGGTTTAATTCCCAGTCAGGGCACATGCCCAGGTTACAGGCTCGCTCCCCTGGGCGGCGTGCAGGAAGGCAGCCAATCAATGATTCTCTCTCATCATTGATATTTCTCTCTCTCTCTCCCCCTCTCCCTTCCTCTCTGAAATCAATAAAAATGAATAAGTAAATAAAATAAGAGGAGTCTCTTTGAGGAGGTGACACTTAAGCAGAGCAGAAGTGAAAATACAAGCCAGGTGAGGATCTTGTAGAAGAACGTGCCAGGCAGTGGGATGACAATGACAAAAGTCCTGAGTGAGAAACAAGTTTCTTGTATTGAAGGAATAGCAAGAAAGTCTGTGTGGCCAGAATGCCACCAAGTGGCAGGAGATGAGATCAGAGTGGCAGGAAAGGCCAGATCCTGAAAGCAATGCCTTGTAGGATTTGTTCTAAAGTGTGATGGAACATCACTGGAAGATTGTGAGCAAGAGTGATGTGATCTAATTGACATTTTAAATAGATCACTTTGACTGCAGTATGGAAAACTATTAGAGTAAGAATGGAAGCAAGAAAACCAACTGGATGCCTACTGTAGTAATTCAAACATGTGTGCACCAAGGTGGTGGTAGTGATTGGAGATGGTTAGATGAAATATATATTTTGTGGCAAGAACCAGTTAGACTTGAAGAACAGTGGTTAGGAGTAAAGGAGAGACTATTTAAAATGGATGGTCCAGCCCAGCGTGGCTCAGTGGTTGAGGGTCAATTTATAATCCAGGAAGTCATGGTTCAATTCCCGGTCAGGGCACATGCCCAGGTTGTGGGCTAGATCCCCAGCAGGGGGCATGCAGGAGACAGCTGATCCATGATTCTCTCTCATCATTAATGTTTCTATCTCTCTCTCCCTCTCCCTGCCTCTCTGAAATCAGTAAAACTATATTTAAAATAAAAAATAAAATGAATGGCCCAAGTGAATTTCTTGAGGTGATGGACTATATCTTTTATTTTTTTTAATCTTCACCTGAGGATAAGTTTTATTAATTTTAGAGAGGAAGGGGGAGGGGGGAGAGAGAGAAAGAAACAGAGAGAAAGAGAGAGAGAGAGAGAGAGAGAGAGGGAGGGGGAGAGGGAGGGAGAGGGAGAGAGAGAAACATTGATTGGTTGCCTCCTGTATGTACTCCAACCAGGGATCTAATTATGTTCCCTGACTAGGAACTGAATCCACAACCTTTTCATGTATAGGACAATACTCCAACCAACTGAGACATCCGGCCAGGGTTGATGGACTATATCTTAATAGTGGTGGTGGTTAGATAATTCCATGCATTTGTCAAACATACTTTTACCCCAAACTAAGTGTATCATTTATAAGCTGTGTGACTACTTTAGGGACATTATTTAACTCTATAAGCTTCAGTTACCTCATAAATTGATAACTACCTACCTCATACATTTTAAGGAGCTAATGCTGAAAAGTAGTTTGCATTATTTCTGGCTCAATAATCATCACTATTGAAGTATGACAGTCTTTCTACACACCTTCTTTACATGGAAAGGTTAGTTTTTATGTGTCTATCAGGTAGAAATTTTTCCTATACATACTGTACTGTCCGGTGCTAGTCTGATAGATGGAAGTTGGAACAGACATAGGAGTGACAGCAGAAACTCCAGGATTTTCTCCGTCTCCTTTTCTGCCCCGTGTATCTTCAGAAGATAGATCTTTCAAAATTTTTCTGTGAAAAATAGAACTCTATTAACGTTGGTAATGTGGGATGACTTTATAAAAAGAAATTGCTAAATAAACCTTTTTCAATCTCTGGTTAAAAGTACAGTAATCTACCAGACACCTAAAATGTGTCAAGGAATTCTTTTGTCTAACAAATACTTTTTTTGATGTACTGCAGGCTAGTTATACTTTAGTTTATGACTATCTGAAAAGAGATACTGAACAAATACTCATACAGAGTGCCTTTCCATGTACCAGGCCCTTGTAGAGGTATAAAATGTCACTATCCCCTACAGGATGGCTCCATTGTGAGGGACTTCATTAATTAACATTTTCTAAATAGTGTCAGTGACCTTCTTTTAAAAAGATCAAATCTAATTTCTTAACCTTCAACTCTATAGTGGAAGAGAGGCCCACAGTTCTCAGAAAGAACAAGATTAGAAATACTATAAAAATGCAGAGTATCAGTGATTTTTAAAAATGTTTACTTTAACAAGAAGAGGTAAATAAGATACCAGAGGTATCCCTCAGACTTGGTAAAATGGAAATCATGACAGAAATAAGATGAAAAGAGATTACTTATTGAAAAGAAAGGTTTCCCAAAATACAATTGGGGGAGGAAGGAGAAATAAGCATTGTTTATTTCCAGGGGGTCGGGGAGAGGAGGAGAAGGTGAGGTTTTACTCAAGAATTCCATGTTCACTATGGAAAAACCAGAAAATGGAAATGTACTTGTGTGAAAACAGTTAACAAAAAAAGAACCACAAAGGGAAAACACCCTTGGCATTAAAAGGGATTTTTCATGTTACCTATGCCAACCTTCCAGTCCATGTAAGAATTCCTTCTCTACATTCCTAACAGCCTCTATTTCCAGGAATAAGGCATCCACAATTTCCAAAAAGCAAACCATTCAATTATTGCAGTTAGAGCCCTTGTTAGACCCCCAAACTGGTTCCACTCAGTGAAGCTAGAGAAATTTAAGTTTCAAACCTAATTCTATATGCATGCCCTCCTTTGCAATATTTGACAACTGCTACAGATCTTGTTTTTTCAAGACCAAATAATTTTAGTTCCTTCAGCTGCTCCTATATAACATGTTGAAAATCATTTTCCAGCTTAGTCTCCTTACTTTGAACAGTCTTCCCACCAAGAGCTAATACAATCGTAGTCTGTATTTCCAGAAGTTTCATATAGGACACAGGAGGTGGCAGTCCCTGTGTTGAGCATTTGTAGAAGTCACAGTAGTTCCTAAACCTGTTTATGTATCAGAATCATCTGGAGTTTTTATTGAATCCAGATTCCCATCTGGTATCCCTAATGATTGAGTGAGTGGACAGGACAGAGCTCCAGAATCCATTTAACGAGCTGCCTACATGGTTTCATGCAGCCAGCCTATCATGAGACTGTGGAATACTGTACCCATTTCTTTTTCATTTTAAGTTATGAAACATTTTGAGCACAAAGAAAAATAAATAAAACCACCTATGTATCATATACCAAGAACCAATAGATGCTAATATTTTGCCGTATTTGTTTCAGAAATCTTATCTAATAAGAATTAAGTTACAGATACATCAATGTCACCCATCCCTTTCCTTTTTCTCCCCATCAAAGAACACCATAAAATTGTGTATCATTCCCATATATTACTTTATTTTTACTACATAGCATTTAGAGATATTGTTATTGTTTTGTATTCTGCCTCATCTTTTAAAAAATATCTTTATTGTCAACAGTATTACAGATTGCCCTTTCTTTTGCCCCCCACTGTCCTCCTCCCACCTTGTATCCCTGGAATAAATCCCACTTGGTCATAGTGTATGAACTTTTAAATATATTGCTGGATCTGATCTGCTAATATTTTGTTGATGAGTTTAGCATCTATGTTCAACAGGGATATTGGTCTGTAATTCTCTTTTTTTGCAGTGTCTTTATCTGGTTTTGGAATTAGGAGAATGCTGGCCTCTCCAAAAGTGTTTGGAAGTGTTCCTTCCCTTGGATTTTTTGGAATAGTTTGAGGATAGTTAATAGTTCTTTGAATATTTGATAAAACTCCTGTGAAGCCATTCAGGCCAGAACTTTTGTTTGCTGGGAGTTTTGTTTCTTGATGAGTCTGGCTAAAGGTTCATCAATCTTGTTTATCTTTTCAAAAAACCAGTTCTTAGTTTCATTGATCTTTTGTATTGTATTTTTAGTCTGTCATTTATATCCACTCTGATCTTTACTATTTCCTTCCTTCTACTTACTCTGGGCTTTTTTGGTTGTTCTCTTTCTGAGTCTTTAAATTGTATGGTTAAATAGTTTTTTAGAAGTTTTTCTTGTTTTTGTGTGTGTGTGTGTTTTTTTTTTTTACATAGACCTGTGGTGCTTTGAAGTTCCCTCTCAGGACTGTTTTTGCTGTGTCCCATAGATTTTGGCTTGTTGTGTGTTCATTTGTTTCCAGGAAGTTTTTTATTTCTTCATTGATCTCATTGGTAAGTCATTCATTGTTTAATAACATGCTATTTAGCCTCCATGTTTTTGAATTTTTTGAGTGTTTTTATTGTAGATGATTTCTAATTTCATGCCAAGATGCTTGCTAGGATTTCAATCTTCTTGAACTTGTAGATTTGTTTTGTGTTCTAACATGTGGTCTATCTTTGAGAATGACCCAGGCGCACTTGAGAAGAATGTACATTCTGCAGCTTTGAGGTGAAATGTTCTATAAATGTCAATTAAATACATCTGATCCAGTGTGTCATTAAGGGTCCCTGTTTCCTTTGATTTTTTTGTCTGGAAGATCTATCCAGTGATACGGTGTTAAAGTCCCTTACTATGATTAAATTGCAGTTGATATCTCTCTTAAGGTTTTCCAGAAGTGTTTTTGATATATTTGGGTGCTCCTATATTGGGTGTATATCTGTGTAACAGGGTTATAGCCCCTTGTATAAGTGGCCTTCCTTGTCTCTTATTATACCCTTCATTTTGAAGTCTATTTTGTCAGGTATCAGTATTGCTACCCTGGCTTTTTTTTTTTTTTTTCTATTTACATGGAAAAATTTTTTTACCACCTCTTCCCTTTTATCCTGTGAGTCTTGTTCTGAGGTTGGTCTCTTGTAGACAGCATATATGTGGGTCATGATTTCTTATGCATTCAGCTACCCATGTCTTTTGATTGAAGCATTTAAGCCGTTTACATTTAAGGTTATTATTGATATTTGTTTGTTGCTGTTTTTATTCTTTGTGCCTGTGTTCCTTTCTATTTCTTCTTCTTACAACAGTCCCTTTAGCATTTTTTGCAGTGCAGTTTGGTGGTAATAAACTCCTTCAGCCTTTTTTTCCCCCCGAAAAACTCTTTATTTCACCTTCTATTTTGAACGATAGCTCTGCGGGATGGTCTTGGATTCAGTCCCTTGCTCTTCAATTACTTTGTATACTTCATGCTACTCTCTTCTAGCCTGAAGTGTTTCTATTGAGAAAGCTGCTGACAATCAAATAGGAATTCCCTTGCAGGTAACTGTCTATCTCTCTCTTACAGCCTTTAAGATTCTGTCTTTAATGTTTGCCATTTTATTTTTCCTTTTTAAAAATTGATTTCAGCCCTAACTGGTTTGGCTCAGTGGATAGAGCGTCAGCCTGCGGACTGAAGGGTCCCAGGTTCAATTCCGGTCAAGGGCATGTACCTTGGTTGCAGGCACATCCCCAGTAGGGGGTGTGCAGCAGGCAGCTGATCGATGTTTCTCTCTCATCAATGTTTCTAACTCTCTATCCCTCTCCCTTCCTCTCTGTAAAAAATCAATAAAATATATTTTTTTAAAAACTGACTTCAGAGAGAGGAAGGGAGAGAAAAATAGAAACATCAGTGATGAGAATCATTGACTGGCTGCCTCCTGGGTATTCCCCACTGGGGATTGAGCCCACAACCTGGGCATGTGCCTTGACCTGGAATCGAACCCTGACCACCATTAACCACCATTAACCAATGAATGAGCTACACCAGTTGGGCTTTAATGTTTGCCATTTTAATTATGATGTGTGTTGGTGTGGGTCTTTTTGGGTTCATCTTGATTGGGACCCATTTCCTGGACTTCTATGACTTTTCCCTTCACCAAGTTAAGGAAGTTTTTTGTCATTATTTCTTCAAACAGGTTCTCTATTCCTTGCTCAGATTCTTCTTCTGGCACTCCTATGATGTGGATGTTGTTAGGTTTCACGTTAATTATTTTTCCAATTGCTGCTCTGAATGTTTTTTTTTTCTACCTTGTCTTCTAATTTGCTTATTCGGACCTCAGCTTCTTCTAGTCTACTGCTAATTCCTTCCATGGTATTCTTTATATCAACTATGTAATTATTCATTTATGCTTGTCGTTCTCACTAAGTTGTTTGAGCACTCTTATAACCTTTCCTTTGAATTCCTTACTTGACAAATTGTTTGCCTTCATTTCATTTAGTTCCTTTCCTGGCAATTCCTCCCTTCCTTTCATTTGGGGGTTGTTGCTTTATCTCCCCATTTTAGTAGTCTGGTGTCCAGGATGGGGGGCACTCCACTGATCAAGGGGGCCAGGCAAGTCAGGCAATCTGCTATCCAAGAAGGCTCCACAGGTCAAGGGGGCAGGGCAGCCTGGCTCTCAGCTTGATGAGGGGATGGGTCGGGCACTCTGATGATGGAGGAAGTGGGGCAGGCCCAGAGAACTGGGCTCTGTGTTGGCCTAGGAACAGGGCAGGTTTCTCCAGGGGCCATACCAATCAGCACACTGGTTTGCTACAACCCTCCCCTGGGTCTGGGGGCATTGGGTCCCAGCGGTGGGGCTTTGGGTGCCTGGATGTGACACAGGGGTGCTAGGACATGGCTGCTTCCCTGCCAAGCTTCCACAAAGGTTTCCTCTCCAATCTCAAGCAGAGAACAGCTCCGCAGTTCCTCCATCAGGAGCGCCCAAACTGCCTGCCTGCAGTTCCCACACTGACCAGCAGATGCCCGCCCACACACTCACTCACACTTCCCTGCAGCCATGCTGGTTTTGTTCGTCTGTTCTTGATAAGACTGTGAAAGGCTGTTCTTTACCTTTTAAGTAATCTGCCTAGTAAACAAAGGATTCTGAGTTTAACAAAATGCCTTCAGCAGGTCTTTGATTACTTTTTTAAAAATGGGGGGTTCTCTATTAAAAGAGTTAAGGTTTTTAAAAATAACTATGTTATTGCCCTAGCTCAGTGGTCAGCAAACTGCGGCTTGTGAGCCACATGCAGCTCTTTGGCCCCTTTAGTGTGGCTCTTCCACAAAATACCACGTGCGGGCGCACACGTACAGTGCGATGGAAACTTCGTGGCCCATGTGCAGAAGTCAGTTTTTGGCCTAGGCGAGTCTATTTTGAAGAAGTGGCATTAGAAGAAGTGGGGGTACGTTCGCTGAGGTCGACCCCTCAGATTGAGAATGTTTTTAGCAAAGGCCAGCTTAGGAGTACCCTAATTATGTTAATAACAATGTACCTACCTATATAGTTTAAGTTTAAAAAATTTGGCTCTCAAAAGAAATTTCAATTTTTGTACTGTTGATATTTGGCTCTTTTGACTAATGAGTTTGCCGACCACTGCCCTAGGATATTGGTCCCAGGTCTGGAAATGGGCAGAAACCCAATACATCCCTATAGATCAACAGCTCCTACCAGTGTACACAGCTCTCCTCCAGGTAGAGCCTCTCATAAAGGAACGACATACCATGGTAAGATATGTCTTATCTACAGCTGGGTTTTGAGAATACATTTCATCTCACTTCTGCCATGGCTCAAACCCCCACTGTGAGTAAGTGGCACATCTATTTGCAACAGAGGAGCACTGTGCCTGCCAGCCCTATGTCTCTAGAAATGTGGGTGCTACTCTGTAGAATATATAGATCCTCCAAATGCTCCCATTCCTGTACCTGTGGTGCCCCCTGAAGCCTGTAGAGAGGGAATGAGGGGGATTCCTGCTGACACCTGGTATACAGATGCCTTTAAACAGGAACAACCTGTAGCAGCCACAAGCTGAACTCAGAGCAGTTTGGCTGGTGATCACTCATAAGTAAGGGTATATGGGACTGAACTCAGTTCAGGCTCCTCCATAAACTTTCTAGAGCTCTTTGCCACATCTACTGCGAGGATGAAGACCATTCTGGGCAATCAGACTGTGGACATCACTCTGAAGGGACGCACAGTTATTGTGAAGGGCTCCAGAGGCACCCTGCAGAGGGACTTCAACCACATCAATGTAGAGCTCAGTCTCCTTGGAAAGAAAGAGAGGCTCCAGGTTGACAAATGGTGGGAAAACAGAAAGGAACTGGCCACAGTTCGCACTATCTGCCGTCATGTACAGAACATGACAAGGGTGTTACACTGGACTTCTGTTACAACGCTCACTTCCCCATCAACGTCGTTATTCAGGAGAATGGTTCTCTTGTTGAAATTAGAAATTTTGGGGGCGAAAAATACATCCACAGAGTTTGGATGAGGTTAGACGTTGCTTGTTCAGGATCTCAAGCCCAGAAAGATGAGTTGATTCTTGAAGGAAATGACATTGAACTTGTATCAAATTCAGCTGCTTTGTGCAAGCCACAACAGTTAAAAACAAGGATATCAGATAATTTTTTGGATAGTATCTATGTTTCTGAAAAAGGAACAGTTCAGCAGGCTGATGAATAAGATCTAAGTTGTCCAGCTATAGAAACACCGGGATGCCAAATGATTTGTCACACCTGTTTGTGAAACTATTAAGATGTATAATAGCCAAAACCAGTTTGGCTCAGTGGATAGAGCGTCAGCCTGCGGACTGAGAGGTCCCGGGTTCGGTTCCGGTCGGGGGCATGTACCTGGGTTACGGGCACATCCCCAGTGGGGGATGTGCAGGAGGCAGCTGATCGATGTTTCTCTCTCATCGATGTTTCTAACTCTCTATCTCTCTCCCTTCCTCTCTGTGAAAAATCAATAAAATATATTTAAAAAAAAAAAAAGATGTATAATAAAAGCCTCATATTGAAAAAAAACCAACTTTCAAGATTCTGGTGGGCAGGTAGAAGATCTACTCATTATGCAGCCACTTAAGAAAAGCCCCTTAAGTAAGTTCCCTTGCTTATTAAACCTCCCACTTACTAATGTGGAGTGGTCTACCTCTTTCTTTGGTCTCTCTTTGCCCTCTGTATCCAGGGGCCAATTTGCAAACTAACAGACCATTCCTGTCTTACATGTTTTTACCTCGTATATATATTTCCATTTTGAAACAAGGTTTTAAATAAGCTGGTTGCAGTTGACCTTTTTTTTTTTTTTTTTATAAACCTCTGCTTCCTCCCTGCACATTAAATTTCCAATTTTCAGAACAGGCCAGTCTCTTTTTTTTATCATACAACCTACCTTTGATTACACTTCCCTCGGCCTAAAAAGCTCTTTTCCCGCCGTATATCTCACAAAATTTATCAGATTGGTGGTGATTTAAATGACATCTTTTATGAAGTATTTCCCACTCATTCCACCAGGCAGGAATGACTACACCATACTTGTAGTTCTCTCATAACATCAAACATCTTACTGCAGCCTGGAGGGGCTCAGTGGTTGAGTGTCGACCTATGTACCAGGAAGTCACCAGGTTTCAGGCTTGCTCCCCAATAGGGGGCATCAGGAGGCAGCCAATCGATGTTGATGTTTCTATCACTGATGTTTCTCTCTCTCTTTTCCCCTCTCTCAAAAAAATCAATATTAACAAAAATTTTACTGCATATGTTTCTGTTTCAAACACAGCGTTTCACCCTGTCTCCTATTCCTCCTACCCATCATCTAGTCATTAGTTCTGTCAGTTCTACCACAAACTGTCTCAAATACATCCACTCCAAAACTATCCCACTTCCCATGTGAAATCACCCATATCATTCCAACAGCCTTCTGTCAGTTGGTTGTACTACTTCCAGTTTTCCATTTATTCAACAATTAATGATACTAATCTTGTATTGTCACTTTGCTAGGCCCTTGGATCAGAAAAAATAATACATGGGCCGTGCCTTAAATAAACTGGATTTCTTGCCAGGCCAGTCAGTGTAGCTCAGTGGTTGAGCACTGACAGTTGACTGATGAACCAGGAGGTCATAGTTCAATTCCTGGTCAGGGCACATACTCGGTTTGGGGGCTCGATCCCCAGAAGGGGCTTGCAGAGAAGCCAAACAATGATTCTCTCTCATCATTGATGCTTCTATCTCTCCCCTCCTCTCTGAAATCAATAAAAAAATAAACTGGATTTCCAACAGGATAAGTACTGTAACAGAAGGTCAGTAAGAGGATGCCACAGAAGAAAAACTTAACCTAAAGTCTTGGGGTAGGGGGAGAGTTGGAGAGAAGGTAATTAGATCAGAGAAGGCTTCCAAGAGGAAGTGGGGACTCAAGTATATGAAGGAGTTATGCAGAATGTAGAACAATGTGTTTCAGCAAAGGGACACATAGGAACAAAGGCCCAGAGTTAGGAATTTAAAATTCCTAAAATCTGTAGTCCTCCTTTCATATTGCTATTAAAGTTAACTCTCTAAAGGTAAATGTGGAAATCTAATACTTTGTCAAAAGATAGGTCTAAATTCTTCTTTAGCACAGCAACTTGGGCCCTTTATAATCTGGCTCCAATCTGTTTTAATAATCCCCTTCTTATATACACACATGCTCCCTCTTTATATAGTTTGTTTTTACACAGCATCACTTGAAATCATTTGGTATTATAGCGCACGCAGGGTTTGATATGAAAGGACTCACCTATAAGATGGGCGTCTTGCTAGGATCCCGTGGGCTTTCTGTGAGGAGCCTATGCTATCAGATGAGTCCTGAGATTCTTCACTTTCTGATAAAGATGATACCTAAAAAACAGAACTAGATTTACTATGATGAACAATGCAGGTAGAAAAGAATTCGATTTTTACTTTTAGAAACAATGATTTTGTCTCCTACTATCCAAATTTACTTGTCAATCTAAGGCCTAAAAGAAAGAAACAAAAGGAAATGGAAAGGAGAAAGTTTATTTCAAGAAGCCAAACTAATTAAGGGAACATGTAGGGCAACTAGCTCAGAACTAAGAAGAACGTCTATCCCAAAATAAAGCAATGCTATTTTACTAGAGTTGTAAAGACCAATCTCTTATCTCCACCCTATTTCTATACTGTTGCACATTACTCAGAGGTGTTTTTTCAAACATGCTATCTGACTTGAATTTTGGACATGTTAATTTTGAAATACTATTAAGTATCCAACTAATATCTCACTATTAGATAATGACATTGAGGAGATTACTGAATGTGCAAACCTGTGAGTAAGGGAACAAGTCTGGACTTCATATAAATTTGGAAGTCACAGCTCTTTAGATAGTCCTTAAAGCCATTAAAACTGGATAAAAGCTCAATCATGGAAAAATATAGAGAAAAGGACCAAGAACAAAATCCAGGAATACTAACGGGAAGAAGGGAAGGAACCAGCAAATGAAACAGAACAAGCCATCAGTGAGGTAGGAGGAATACTCAGTGAGTGAGATGTCCTTGGAAAAGGGGAGAAAAAGGTGTACTGAGGAGGAAACAATGATCAACCATGTCAAATGGTGCTAACAAGTGAAGTAAAACAAGGACTGAAAACAGACCATTAGATTTAGCAAGGTAGAGGTATAAACATGTGCTACTTAAAAAAATCTGTAATAACTTTACCTCACTTCACAGTTAAATGAGTTAGTAATACATGTAAAGCACTTAGTGCAGTGATTCCCAAAGTGGGCGCTACCGCCCCCTGGTGGGCGCTGCAGCGATCCAGGGGGGCAGTGATGGCCACAGGTGCATTTGTTTTAACTTTTTTTGTATTACCTTTCTATTCTGAGTTCAATAAATAGTTTCATAATTTCAAACTTCAATGTTTCTAATTTACACCTTTCTTTACTATATTTTACGAAAAAGGTAGAAACATTAATATATATATCTTTCTGTTTAATTGCTATTAAAATTTTTAAAAAATTAATTTCCAGGGAGCGCTGAGTAATATTTTTTCTGGAAAGGGAGCGGTAGGCCAAATAAGTTTGGGAACCACTGACTTAGTGCATGGTACACAGCAAGCACACATTAAATGTTAACTAGTATTAGTAACAAATCCTTTAAAACTATGTCAACACAATAATCACATGCAAGTTTTAACTTACAATAATATCTACAATTAAGAAAACAAGTTATTTTCAATTTTTAAAATGTATTAAAATTTCCCAACACTTGTCTAAATTTGCATCGTTATATCTGACTTCACCTTCATTTAAAAAAATAAAATAATCCAAACAGGCTTCTATAAAGGACATAACAAATTTACTATCTACAGAAAGTCTTCCCTAATTATTTAGACTTAGATCTTAACTTTCCAGAGAAGCTTGTTTTACATTTTATAGTTGTTAAATACAAGTTCTAGTGTACAACTACTTATTTATATCTTACATTAATTCTTATTTTTTGATAGAAAAGAAAGAACTGGTCACAACTTATAATAATTAAGAACTAATAAGAGTAACAAGTAACAAAGTAATGATTAGATTAAGAAAAATCTCACTTTTTTGTTTCCTTAAGCATCGTGGATATACCATTTTTAATCTAAACCTTTAACTGTTTTCACTGTCTCTAAGTTTACTCCAAAGCCTCTCACTGAACTCAAGTAAGAAAATAATTTCTAAGACTGAGATTAAGTATTTCTCTTTAATGTCAGCACTAGTAAATAAGAGTAAAACCTTCATACAAAAACTCAAAAATCCAATCAGCAGCCACCTTTCATGTACAAAAAACACATAAAAATGCAGCTCCTAGAGCTGACAACATTGCCAGACACCATATATTCAGAAGGGAAAATGAGCATTTCTTCTAGGACAGGTGCTTCTAAAAATGAGATGTCCAAAGGCATTATGGGATTCACAGGAGCCATAAGATAAAATAGGGAGAAAGAATAGAAAGAATAGGAGCCCAGGATGGCTCTTTCCTTCCTACTGTTGTCAAGTGTTAATATGAAGGGAGATGTAAATAAGAACTTTCCTCTACCAAGAGAGAACTTTCTTTTATCTGACCTCCATAAAGCATAAGGTAGGTACTTTCTTACTTTATAAGATGAGTGCTAACATTAACAGCCTTGCTTCAGAATTCTCATTTTTATGAAGGATAGATACCAATACTGATAATTTAAAAAAAAAAAAAGTGCTTTCCCTGAAGAAATTAATTTCCTTAAGTTCTAAGCAATAACTTCCCCCAAAATTATCTTCTATTTTCACCAGATAGTATATATATGAAACTAGAAATTCTAAAACTTTTCTATTTGCTTCATTTGTTTGTCTAATTTCCTTGATTTTATATCTTGGTTTATAATATAGTAACTACACAACTTCAATGTGTCTGAAGACTCAGGGTATAAAAGTCCCCTCTCTCAACCACTAAGTCTTTGAATTTCTGTACCGTTTGCACGTGTGGTGGGTGAATTACAGAAGACTGAGCTGTCTGGATGACCCCCTGAACCTGTACTTGCTCTCCAGGAAGAGGTACAATTGTCACTGGCGCAGATCCTCTTAGTGACATCTAAGAACAAATAAAAATTCAATTAACAAAATATATACTGTACCTATGCACATAAGATAGCTGAGTTCTTAACACTGGAAAACACATTTGAGAGCTTATTATATTTAACCACACCTATTAACCGAACATTAGGCATCTTCTATGGGCCGGAGACTGCACTAGGGGGTTAAGAGTACAAACTAATTACAACCATCAGAATCAGAGCTATCATATAAGAGGAAAAAGGAAGAGGACTGTAGTGTGGGAGCAAAGAAGACATGGTACTTCATCTGGGTTTTGAAGGATAAACAATTCCCTGAAGGTGTGTATGGTGGAG
The DNA here is from genome assembly GCF_028538775.1 of Myotis yumanensis. Classification (NCBI taxonomy): domain Eukaryota; kingdom Metazoa; phylum Chordata; class Mammalia; order Chiroptera; family Vespertilionidae; genus Myotis; species Myotis yumanensis. Next base: position 164,185,673 of record NW_027223754.1, read on the forward strand.
AGCATGGAATGGTATTTTGGACAGAGGAATTGACTGTGCAAAAACACAGAGGCTTCTTTAGAATTTGTTATTCTTAAGAGCTCTGTTTGAAAACCAACCAAGAGTCAAAAAGTGAGAGAAATACCAACTTTGGGCAATGTCTTTAAAGAAAAATAAGATATTTCAAGTAAATAAAGGAATCATGAGATCATAATTTATTTCTGGGGAAATTAAATATAATAAAATGCTAAATCAAGAAAAGCCCACCCATTACCTCTCAAGGCTTTCTTGGACAGATTCCTCTTTCAAGAAGCTTTCTCAGATATTAACAATGATCTCTCGCCTTCCTCTGGACTACTCTGACCTATACTATTCATCTTGGACTTAAAATCACAAAAAAACCAAGTTTGCTTCTCAGGTCCTGAAAGTCAACCTTCCCGACTGCTCCCGTCTGTATCAGGTCCCCAAACTATGCCTTATTCTCTTTCATTAAAGGCCTTTTCCCCTTCCCAAGATCAGATTAAATTCCAGTCTATCATTACCCCAAAATGCCCAAGTCATGAAATTCTGAATATAAAATTTTACCTAGCTACTGAGAAATGCAAGTTCTCAGCACAAAGGAATCCATCCTACCCCAACACACACAATAAGGACATGACCAAATTCTAGCACAATGTCTATAAGCTCAAGGTCATGTCCCTAGGATGACCACCAGCCCCTTAAAATGCAGACCCAAGAAAGTTCAATGCTGCAAAAGAATTTACTGTTTGTTTTAGCCAAAACCTGACTATAGGCCCTTGACCTGATTTTCCTTAGGCCATTTACTTTAGAAAACTTGCAGTTATAAATCCTTTCTTTGATCCTTAATAGGAAATCCTTCTACAACCCAGATATGTCTTTCTCAAGGATTTCGGGACAATCCCTTGAAATGTAATCACCAGGAAGGATAGGGCTCTTGTCTCCCTGTCTCTGTGGGAGGGTAGGAGTCTAACTTTGATAAGCACCAATTAGTAAAACAGATGCCTTCATCACAAAGACCAACTTCCTTACCTAACACCTAGCACACCCCAGTGTTTAAAAAGGCTCCCACCTTTTGATTCAGCAAAGTTGAGCGCAATTTATGCTGGAGTCTTTCTTCCCTACTACACTAATCTGAATGAAATCCATCTTGCTGTATTTAACAAGTGTCCAGCTTTGTTTCGCTTTGATAGTACTCCATAGGGGCTACAGAAACCAAAGGGTAAAAATAAACAGAATTCACAAATCTTAAGGCTCCAAATCTAAAAACAAAATAAAACAACAAAGAAAAACAACAATGACAGAACAACAAACAAGAGTCCCCTTACCTTTCAGACTCCAACTGAAGCCACTCACTCAACTAATGGGGAAAACCTTAATGGGATTAATTTACATTTTAAAAGAATAAAAGCAATAATTTCTCCAGGTTTCTGGCAATCTTAGTGATTTTTGTGCAGACTATGCGTCTGGCAGGCAGAAAGGGGGAAAAAAGCACCAAATTTTGTTTTAGCTTGCAGTTATCCTTCCCCCTTACCACTGTTCTAACCTCAAAAATACAAAATGCTCATTACTCAGGCTCCCAAAGCCTGGTGTCTTCCTACCCTCATTCTCAAAGGTGATCATCTAAATCCTGAGTTTTCTCTCAAAGGAGCACGAAACACAAATGACTGCCTCCACTCATCACTTTTCAGCTCTAACCGAGCTTTCTGCTATGATGAAACTATGTCCGAACTATCCAATATGGTAGTCAATAGCCACATGTGAGTATCAAGCATTTTAAATGTAGCTAGTGTGACTGAGGGACTGATTTTAAATTTTATTTAATTAAAAATTTATTTTTTTAGAGGGAGGGAAGTTGGGAGGGAGAGAGAAGATAGATAGGTAGGTAGGTAGGTAGAAAGAAAGAAAGAAAGAAAGAAAGAAAGAAAGAAAGAAAGAAAGAAAGAAAGAAAGAAAGAAAGAAAGAAAGAAAGAAAGAAAGAAAGACAGACAATCAGTTGCCTCCCCTACATGCCCTGACAGGGAATGAACCTGCAACCTTTTGGTGTATGGGACGACACTCCAACCAACTGACCACATATCTAGGTTATAGGTTCAATCCCCAGTCAGGGGACATATGGGAGGTAACTGATGGATGTTTCTCTTCCTCTCTCTCTAAAATCAATAAATATATCCTTAAGTGAGGACTGAAAAAAGAAAAAGATTCAAATGACCCTTGGACATCCAGGAATTACACATAATAAACCCTTAAAATGTATTGTAGTAAAGAATTCACACTCGCCCTAGCTGGTTTTGCTCAATGGATAAGGTGTCAGCCTGCAGACTGAAGGATCCCAGGCTTGATTCCAGTCAAGGTCACATGCTCAGGTTGCGGGCTCAATCCCCAGTAAGGGGCGTGCAGGAGGCAGCTGATCAGTGATTCTCATCATTGATGTTATAATCTCTCCCCCTTCCTCTCTCTGAAATAAAATTTAAAAAAAATTCACACTCAACAGCATGCTCTTAGGAGAATCACAAAACCATATTATCTCCTATACAATTATTCACTTATTAGTAAACTCAAATGTACTTAAAAAGAAAGCCTTAGCCCTAACTGGTTTGGCTCAGTGGATAGAGCGTTGGCTTGCAGACTGAAGGGTCCCAGATTCGATTCTGGTCAAAGGCATGTACCTTGGTTGCGGGCACATCCCCAGGAGGAGGTGTGCAGGAGGCAGCTGATCGATGTTTCTCTCTCATCGATGTTTCTAACTCTATCCCTCTCCCTTCCTCTCTGTAAAAAATCAATAAAATATATATTTAAAAAAAGAAAGCCTTATTTTACTATAAAAACCAGTACCACTTGCCATAACTACAGGGTTAACTATAAAAATGAGAGGAAAAATGTTTTTATTAAATATTCTTTTTAATTTTAAAACCAATAATCTAAAAACTCTCACCCTAGTCTACACAAATCCCTGCATAGAATGACTGCTTCCTATCTCCTGCTTCATCTGAAACCACATTTCCCTAGTTCTGCCCACAGTAGAGAGTGATAGTCCCTTCTACTTTTCATGCTCTTTCCCACCACAAGGTTTTGGCATAGATATTCCCTCACATGCCTAGAAAGGTCTTCCCTTACTTCCTGGAAAGTTAGCAACTACTCATCCTTCAGATCACAACTCAAGCATAACTTCCTTACCAAGGCTGTCTTATTCCCAACAGGTCAAATTCCCTATTATAGTCTCTCAATCTATCCTATGTGTTCTATGTACAATCCTTTGTAGCACTTCTCAGTTAGTTTCGCATCTTGGTGAATATCTGGCCTATGTCCTGTCTCCTCCACTAACAGCAAGTGCCATGAATGAGGAACTTGCCTCTTTTTGCTCCACACTGTATTCTCAGCCCAGTTGTTATCCCAACTGGCACATTAGATCCTAAATAAAGCATTGAATTAATGCAATATCTCCCAATTTTGGACATTATAATTTAGTGAAGTTATTCCTATCATTTATTCTGGGTATATCTTTGACTTTTCTAAAATGAATTCCGTATTTCCTCACTTCAGTACATTTGACCAATTTTCTTATTTCCAGCCAACCAACCAACAATGAGGGGTAAGGCGCAGGAGATAATGTCAACCTTCCCAGATTCCTCAGGCCAGCATGACCAGGGAGAAATGTTTTCTCTCTCTAAATTTTAATAAGGGAATTGTTGACAATCCATCTTGTTTCAGCCACTTTCCCAATTTTCAAATAAGAGATATAACGTCTTTGAATTCAACACAATAAAATAGAAATATTCATCCATCTATCATTGTCTAAAGAGATCTGGAATACCACCAATGATGGGGAATGTATACCATGTTTTGAGAACTACTACTCTAGAGTATTGGAGTGGGGATAGATTAGATAAGCAAATCTAGGCACTATTATATTTTGAATTTGAGGACTAAGATTCTGGATTAAACAGATAATAAAACTCAATAAATGTTACCTACAGGCCAGGTGCTATGACAGACCTTCAAGATAAAAAACAAACAAAAAACCCAGATAACAGCCATAGTTACTGCCTTCTATGCCAATCACAAAGACACTAATTAAAAAGTTTTAAATATACTGTTTCTGTACACACATCTTAACATATGGCATTTATTTGTTCTTAAAAACCTGTCTGAAAAGCAAAATTTCACACCAAACAAATCTATGCGAGAGTGTATGGGAGGGGGTGTGTGTGTGCAAAAAGAAGGGGAATATGTATGGCAAAAGTAAAAGAATAAAATCATTTAGTTTGCTGTCATCTAGAAAAAAATGTTGGGAAAACAGAAACAGGGAGAGGGTGGGACAAAAAGGAGATATATTGTTACATTCTTCTGGTTGAAAGACAATTCTCTAAGGATGTTCCTGTGAATATTCTGAGAAGAGGCACTGACAAATTTTGTTCTGGACTATCTTTTCAAGGATGTTGACATGGTGAATAGCTTTGGGTGACAAATTAGACTTCCCTTCAAGGCAAAGGGCAGATTTGTTTGCTTTCCAGAATAATAAAGGTAAGTCTTCCTTGAGGATAAAGGTTGGACAGGTTTGCTAACAGCTCTCTTTAAAAGTTTGGTGTCTCCTAAGCTTGGAGTCCCACTCAGCAATGATACAAACCCACTCCAAGTACAGCATCTGAACCACTCTGCATTACCCCATGGAACTGGGAAGGAAAGGGGAACTGAGCAAACATGAAGCTCATGCTGTTTGCTGTGCAACAAGTTATAAAGTCAATTTTCTCTGAACCAGGATTCTCATGTCTTCTGCCAGCATCCATGAGAGGCAATCTAGCTTATTAGCTTGCAGGGTCTTCTTGACACTTCTCTGTCCTGTGCTTCACTTATATTCTAAAGACTCTATTCTAAATTACCAGGCCAAAATCTGAGCTAGAGCAAAAACAAGTAAACAGAATCACCTATCAAGGCAGACCTGAATTGTTCTCAAAAGAGAGAGGGACCTAAAGGCCAGGGTTGTCTCTAGATCAGCGGTTCTCAACCTGTGGGTCGCGACCCCTTTGGCGGTCCAACGACCCTTTCACAGGAGTCACCTAAGACCATCCTGCATATCAGATATTTACATTACGATTCATAACAGTAGCAACATTACAGTTATGAAGTAGCAACGAAAATAATTTTATGGTTGGGTCACAACATGAGGAACTGTATTTAAAGGGCCAGAAGGTTGAGAACCACTGCACTAGTTAGATAGGAGATCCCTATTAAACTGGAACTTCCAAAAGGTCACACACTCAGGGTAAGGTAACAGAAGAAAAGTTGTGTGGGTGTGGGGGAGGGAAGGATTGAAGAAGATTTAACCAGCTCTCCAGCAGATTTACAGCCCAAGTTAACATCACTATGGACCAAAAAGACAAAAGCCTCAAACCCTAAAATAGTTCCTCAGGTATGAGGAATAGTAAATTCTTCTGGGAGAAAGGCACTCTCGTCCTTGGCCACAAAGAACTCCCTTTCAATATTTCAAGATTAATGGACTGTAAAGAATAAAAAATAACCAGTCACAGAAGGCACCTGAGCATGAAGCAAAAAAAGACAGCAGAATCAGACCCTAGTGATCTTATATATTGACATCATCAAACAGATTATAGAACTAGAGGCTCATGAATTTCATGCGGGGAGGGGGATGGGGGGGGCCCCTTCAGCCCAGCCTGCATCCTCTCGCAATCCAGGACCCCTTGGGGATGTCGGGTCTAAACTGGCAGTCGGACATCCCTCTCACAATTCAGGACACTGCATGCACCAGTGACCATACTTTTCATACAGGTGAAAGGCATCTTGCTGTTATATGGGCAGCTACATTTTTTTGCCCTGATTATAAAAAGTAGTACGTAACACAATCCTTCTGAGGCAGTAGTACCATTTTCCCCATCTTATGGGTGGAAAAACTGAAGCAGAGAGAAGTTAAGTAATTGGCTCTGTCACACAGTTATAAGTGTCAGAATCAGGGATGACCACAAAATGTGCCAGCCAGAGTCCATGCATATCATCACTGCATCATCCTGTTTTTTTCAGTGTTAGAGTAGCCTTGCCAGGTTTTATTTATTTATTTATTTATTTAATTTCTTTATTGGTTAAGGTATTACAAATGTGTACTCATTTCCCATTAACCCCCAACCTCCCCACTCCCCCCGCCCCCACTCATGCTGCCTTGCTAGGTTTTAATTTTTAAATCTAAGAGACTGTTCCCAATATATAGGGTAGGATCCCTAGGACTGGCTGGTAATCAGGGCCCTCTGTGGGGCGACCGGGGGGCAGGGCGATCAGGGGGGCTCCCACTGGCACCCACCTTGGCTGACGGCCTGGCGCCGCCCGCTGCCTGGCCCCACCCTTCTCCGCTGCTGCCACCAATCGCCTCCCTCCCTCTCAGGGGGCAGATGCTCAATGCAGGAGCTGCCCCTAGCCAGAGGCAGCTCCTGCATTGAGCGTCTGCCCCTTGTGGTCAGTGCGCATCATAACAACTGGTCATTCTGCTCTTCAGTCAATTTGCATATTAGGGTTTTATTATATAGGATTATGCTTACTGTGTTAAAAAAAACAAAACAGTAGATTCTCTTATTTTAAGACAAACTTTAAAGTATCTTCAGGAGCCGAAACCGGTTTGGCTCAGTGGATAGAGCGTCAGCCTGCGGACTGAAGGGTCCCGGGTTCGATTCCGGTCAAGGGCATGTACCTGGGTTGCGGGCACATCCCCAGTGGGAGATGTGCAGGAGGCAGCTGATTGATGTTTCTATCTCATCAATGTTTCTAACTCTCTATTTCTCTCCCTTCCTCTCTGTAAAAAATCAATAAAATATATTTAAAAAAAAAAATAAAGTATCTTCAGGAAACAGAAAACTATAATAGATATGAAAAAGAACCAAAAAGATGTTCTATAAATAAAGATATAATACTTGAAATTTAAAAAACCTATTGTTCAGATATACCAGCAGTTTAGACAAAGCCAATGGGAGAATTAATGAGCTGGGTGACAGGTAAGAAGAAATTATCTCCCAGGCAGACAAATAGATGGAAAACATATGATGGGTTAAGAGATAGAAGATAAAGTGAGAAGGACAAAGAGTGGATCAGGGGCAAAATTTGAAGAGATAATGGCTGAAAATGTTATATAAATAATGATAGACACCAATTCATAGATTCAAGAAGCCTAATAACGCCCATGTGGAATAAAAAAAAATTTCCATACCTAAACATAACATAATGGAAGCTGTAAAAGTAAAGAAGCTTAGGTATGTAAGAGGGAATGAAGAGCAACAAACGTGATAAATATGTGGGGGTAGGGAGAAGCAATGCTGACTAAATAAAATAAATATGATGTTTTATGGGATTAAAAGGTAAAAAGATAAAATTAAGTCCTAACAATGATAACAAGTTAGGAAGTTCTAAGGTCACTGGATCATCTGAGAGAAGACTAAAGTATTCATTAATTTTAGACTTTACTACGTAGGCATGCTGTAATTGGGATAATCACTAAAAAAGTAGTTAACTTGCCCTGGTTGGTGTGACTCAGTTAGATGAGTATCGTCCCATGAACCGAGTGGTCACTGGTTTGATTCCTGGTCAGGACACATGCCTGGACTTCGGGCTCAATCCCCAGTAGGGGGCATGCAGGAGGCAGCAGCAGATTAATGTTTCCCTTCCTCTATTTCTAAAAATTAATAAAAACGTATTTTTTTTAAAAAGAAACTAGAAAAAGATAAAATAAATCCAAAGTGAGCAGAGGGGAATAAAAATTATAAGAGTAGAAATAAAAAAAATTAAAAACTAGAAAACAATAGAAAAACCAATAAAACAAAAGGCTAATTCTTTAGGGAACAATCATTAAAATCTATAAACCTCTGGCAATACGGACAAAGAGAAAAAAGAGAAGACACAAATCACCAATATAAGTAAAGAAAAAGGGAAGCCCTAGCCGACATGGCTCAGTGTCTAGAGCATGGACCCGAGCACAGAAGGGTCACAGATTTGGTTCACAATGAGTTGCAGGTTCAATCCCTCACTCTTGTTGGGAGGCAACCAATCCATGTGTCTCTCTCACATCAATGTTTCTCTCTCTCTCTCCCTCCCCTCCCTTGCACGCTCTCTACATCAAGGGAAAAAATATCCTTGGGTGAGGATTAAAAAAATAAACAGGGACTATCATATCAATATAAGTCCCACAGTCATTAAATGGGTAACAAGGGAACACTATATTTATAAATTTGACAACACAGAAGAAATGCATCAACTTTTTGAAAACCACAAACTGCCAAAACTTAAATAAGATGTAATAGCCTGAATAACCCTTCCAAAAAAATTTCCAGGCCTGAGTTTCACTGGAGAGCTTTACCAAACATTTTCAGTAGAAAAATGATTTTGTATAATCTTTTCTAGAAAAGATAAAGGAATATTTTCTAGCTCATTTTATGAGGCCAATGACATTAACAAATAAGAGAACCATAGACCACCATATTTCTAATGAATGCAGATGCAATAATCCTCAACAAAATATTAGCAAACAGAATCCAGCACATATAAAAAGAATGTAACACCATAACCAAGTGCTATTTCAGGTATGTAAGGTTGGTTTAACATCTGAAAATCAACCAATGTAATCCACATTAACAGGTCAAAGAAAAAAATCATACAATGACAACAATTGATGCAGAAAAAGCATCTGACAAATATAACATCACTTCATGAAAAACACTCTTGTAAAATTAGGAATAGAAGGGAACTTACACAAACTCACAAAGAGCATCTATTAAAAAAACCTACCATAACCCTGGCTGGTGTGGCTCAGTTGGTTGAACACTGTCCCATGCACCGAGAGGTGGCTTGTTTGATTTCCAGTCAGACCACATGCTCACGTTGCAGACTCAATCCCCAGCAGGGGGTGGCCGATCAGTTTCCCTCTCATTGATGTCTGTCTGTCTGTCTGTCTGTCTCCCTTTCTCTCTCCAAAGTAAAATTTTAAAAAGACTGCATAAAAAAATACAGTTAACATCAGACTTAATGATAAAAGAATGAATGCTTTTCCTTTAAAATTAGAAAAAAAGAAAAGATATCCATTCTTACAACTCTATTCAACAGAGCTCTGGCCAGTGAAATAAGGCAAAAAAAATATATATATATATAACATGCATACAGATTGGAAAAGGCAAAATAAAACTATCTCTATTTTCAGGTGACATGACAGTCTATATAGAAAATCCCATAGAATAGTAAAAAAAAAAAAAATCATCCTTTCTAGAATGAGTTCAGCAATGTTGCAAGGTACAAGACCAATAAACAAAAATCAATTGCCTTTCTAAATACTAACAACAAATAAAGTCCAAAATCAATAAAACATAATCCTACATAATAAAAGGATAATATGCAAATTGTCCTCTCAACCAAGAGTTCCACGGGAGTTTGACCAGAGGGCGGGGCCTGCTGGCCAACTGCCTGTGGCCCCTCCCCTGGCCAGCCCGAAAGGCCCAGATCAGGGTGGGCCGGCTGGACCCCACCCGCGCACTAATTCGTGCACCGTGCCGCTGCTGGCTCAGTGGATAGAGTGTCAGCCTGTGGACCAAAGGGTCCCAGGTTTGATTCCGGTCAAGGGCACATGCTCGGGTTGTGGGCTTGATCCCTAACAGGGGACATGCAGGAGGCAGCCAATCGATGATTCCCTCTCATCATTGACTAGAGGCCCTATGCACAAAATTTGTGCAAGAGTAGGTCTTCCCAGCCCTGGCTGCCTTGGCTCTCGCAGCCCCAGCTTTGTTCAGAAGTTGTCCAGAAGGACATCCGGACGGTCGTTCCGCTGTTCAGCCATTCGGTCAATTTTCATATTATGCTTTTGTTATTATAGATGTTTCTATCTTTCTCCCTTCCTATCTGAAATCAATAAAAATATTTTTAAAAAATAACTTAAAATGAATCATGGACTTAAATGTAAAATACAGAACTTTCAGGAAAAAAATAGGAGAAAAAAATCTTTGAAATATAGGACTAGGCAAAGAGTTCTGAGATACCAAAAGGATAATCCATAAAAGGAAAAACTGATAAATTGGACCTAATCAAAATTTAAAACTTTGGGCTCTGTGAAAGACCTTGTTAAGCAAATAAAGAAAGATTATTCTTCTACTTCCCTTTATCAGCTTGCTGGAAACATCCAAATAAATTTACCTAGATTTCTAACTCACTCTACAGGAGGATCTGCCTTTACCAAAAAGTAAAACCCAGATGACCAAGAATATCCAAGACATTAGATGGAGAATTTCCAGGTAAGAAAGGATTACCAAAAGTTCTGTTGCACACAAACACATTCTTAGCATATCCCTGGACAAACCTTGGGTTAAATTCTCAAGTCAAAATTATTATTTTTTTAAAAATATATTTTATTTATTTTTCTACAGAGAGGAAGGAAGAAGGATACAGAGCTAGAAACATCGATGAGAAAGAAACATCGATCAGCTGCCTACTGCACATCCCCTACTGGGGTTGTGCCAGCAACCAAGGTACATGCCCTTGACCGGAATCAAACCCTGGACCATTCAATCCGCAGGCCGATGCTCTATCCACTGAGCCAAGCCGGTCAGGGCTCAAGTCAAAATTATTAATGGAATGAAGATCAATCTGTTTTAAAAATGTTTTAGAGCTCCCCAGTCGGCATGGCTCAGTCGACCTATGAACCAGGAGGTCATGGGTCGATTCCTGGTTGGGACATTGCCCAGGTTATAAACTCAATTCCCAGTGTGGGGTGTGCAGGATGCGGCCGATCAATGATTCTCTCTCATCATTGATGTTCCTATCTATCTCTCCCTCTACCTTCCTCTCTGAAATCAATTAAAAAAACATTAATGTTTTGGAGTCAAGTCTATATGTAATTTCTTTAACTATCCTCACTTTCCTCATCCTCTGCCTCGAGGAAACAAAGGACTGGTGATTACAGACTCTGGAGTTGTAGGAGACACTATGATATATTTCTCAGATCCCCTTTCACTAGTTAAAGACTATTCCCCAGCTGCTGGCAGACAGTGTTCAGCTGTCAGTTCTCTTTGGAACTGCCCTGGATGATGAGAGCCACCTTGCTCCAGGTTGCACATTCCCCCCTTCTCAAGATCCAATGACTGGTGCATGCAGGGATACAAAGGCCTGGCTGGCTCCTTACCCCAATTCTTAAAGAACTATCTTAGCTAAAGATATGGGGTTGGTTGAGGCCTTCATTGAGAGTGAATCCTCCCTCTGCTCAATCCTGCTTCCTTTTCTTCCTTTCTTTCCATTCCAAAGGTGGTAATCCCTAGAGGACTCCCCAATAAAACTTCTGCACGCTAATCTCCATCTCATAATCAGCTTCCTAGGAAAACCAAACTGTGATAGAAGTCAAATGGTTGAAATTCAAATTTTGTCTCTAGCTTTACTGGTTGTGTGACCTCTAAAATGGCAATTATAAAAGCAGGTAGTGAGGCTGATATGAGGGTTGAAGACATTAAAGCATGTAAAATGCTTAGAAATGCACCTGGCAAACAATGGACACTCAATAAATGTTAGCTGTTTCTGCCATCATTGTCACATGGTTCAAGTATACAAATTCACCTACAACATGAGAATTACTGGAAGTTATGAGCTGGATAAGACCTTCGGGTTCATCAAGTCTGATGCCCTTAATTTCCAGATGATGAATATCAAGTCTAAATAAGTTAAGTGACCAATAAATAAATAAATAAATAAATAAGTTAAGTGACTTAGTCAATGTTCCAGAGTTACTAAGTAACAAAATCACCATTCAAACCAGAGCTGATTGCATCCATTGTTGTGTCCACAAAGCAAGACTGCCTCTCAATCTACATACACTTTGTAATTAAATGAAATTTATTAAGAATTGAGTCCCTCCCCTTCATGTTCTTGCCATAATTGAACCTTAGCTCTCCACTGATGAACACTGCTTCCCTTGTGGCTCTCTCCTGCACTTATCTACCATGATCCTATAGATAGGGTGGGTGTTTCCTTTGCTCTTCATTGCTACTCTCAGAGCACTGTCCATTCAAATTCCTTCCAGAAAACTCTTAAATTTGAGACTCATAGCAGCAGACTGTGTGGTGTCGTGTGCCCTCATTTCTTTAAGACTTTAATACCCTAATCACTCTATTCTCTCCAATTCTACTCTTGATACAATTTGTGGTGATTTCAATATGCAACATCCACTATCCTTCCATGCCCAAGCCTCTGTTTTTGATTCCTCTCCTACAAAGCCCGGTCTTCCACCCTCCTCAGCCACCCACTCTGATTGTCATAAACAGACATTTCTCAAATGTCTGTTTAGAAACAATTCTTCCATGTGCAGGAATATCTTGCTCAATGCAAAGCATTCAGCATCTCTGCCCCTGTCCATGAAATACCAGTGGCAACCCATCCCTACCCCTACAAATTTCTGGACATCTTGGTGGGGGATCAATACCACTCCAGTTGAGAACCACTTACTTAAACCTTATCATTACCAATAAATGCAACTCTTCATAATCTCAAATTCAAGTATCCCTCTCTCTGAGTATCACTTACTTCTAACTCACTACCTCTACTATTGGACTTTTTTTTTTAAATATACATTTTATTGATTTTACAGCGAAGAAGGGAGAGGGGTAGAGAGTTAGAAACATCGATCAGCTGCCTCCTGCACATCCCCTACAGGGGATGTTCCTGCAACCAAGGTACATGCCCTTGACCGGAATCGAACCTGGGACCCTTCAGTCCCCAGGCCGACGCTCTATCCAGTGAGCCAAACCAGCTAGGGCTACTATTGGACTCTTAACAATTCCTAGACTCCATAGGAACCTATAATCAATCCATTGAGCCTACCCTCTTCCCTGCTCTTGACCCATCAAATCCCTACTTCCTTATACAGCTTAAACTTCACAGTCCAGTATTACATCTGATACACCTCCAATATCCTTGTCTTTTCCTGCTTCACTGTAGTTCTTTGACTAAGCAACAATCCTGATACCTCAACTACTCTATGCCTGTAACCTGTATGCAAATACCTGAATCTGGAGAAAAACACACAACTAAACTTAATCTCTTTAAATCTGTGGAAGAAAGGGGCCACATGCTAACCTGACAAGCTCAGGGAAGGCCTGCATGGCAGTCTTGCAAACTCAGAGACCTAAAGTTAGCACAAAGGATGGTCTGAAATTAAACTTTAACTAAAAGCAGTTATAGTGGGTAGTTACGTTCTAGGCCAGTATCTTCACCAACAAGGTCAACCTTTACCTTAACTGAGCCTGTCTTTTTGCATCTAAGATAATATACCCTTTGAAATGTCTGGGTAACTTGTAACTTCCTTTTTTCTGGACCCTCTTGGGGCATAACCTAATGTGCCTGGGGCTCCAGGACAGATACCACAAATTCCTTCACCCACCTAAGTATGTGTCTATCATTTTACTTTTTATCCAATCCCAGGGTTTCCCTGCTTTGCTTTCTCCCACCTTTCTAGTCTATCACCAATGGATTTCATGTAACCCACCTACCTCCCTTTCTTTTGATTGCAATGTATAAATACAGGTGTAACCCGCCATTCTCTGGAGCATTATCTCAATTCGTTGAGGTTCTGCTTCCTGGCATATGTCGACAGTTTGGCTCAAATAAACTCACAAAAATTCTTTACAGGTTTCAGTGGTGTTTTTTTTTACGTTAACAAATCCATGATCAGTAACCTCAAGTGGACTTTAATGCTCTCCAGCAATCCTACTACATATCCCTAGTCCACTTATGTCCCTACTGTCCTAGCAGACTATTTCATCCTTTCTCCTTCATCTGTTCTTCTCAAAGTATTTTATTTCACTGAAAAACAAAGACACCATCAAAAGAAAACTTTAGGGTATCTTATCTCAAATCTACCTGCCTAATCTATTTACTTTCTTTCTTATTATGATGTGCCTGTGCTCATATAAAACAAATTTTTCTACTAATTCTCATCTTCCCTCCTCAAGGACATAATTGCAGGATTGCCCTCTCTCTCCTGTATCATCAAATGTTTCCCTTCTACTTTATCATTCCCACTGGTATACAAATAGTCTATTACTTCCATCTTAAAAAGTAATAATAAAAACAAAACTTCCATAACCTACACCCCCTCCAGAAAATTCACTTTTTAGCTCTATTTTGTAGCAAAAAAATCCTCAAAGAAGTTGTCTATCCATTTTGTGGTCAATTGAGTTTATCTACTCATTTTCTTTATTTTTCTTTCTTTCTTGTGTCTACTCATTTTCTCTCCTCTCTTTTTTTTCATGCACTCTTGGATCCAATTAGATTTTCATCCCCACTCAAACTGAAATAGCTCTTATCGAGATTATCAATCAACTAACTCCCTGCTGCCAAATAGAGTCCATTCTTGTTATTTGTGGTAGTGAACTGACAAATTCTGAACCACTGCTACCAGGGAAAATACAGAGCCAGCTTCCTGCAAACCTGGGCACATTTTCACCAACTGGTCAATACATGACCTTGTTTTATGTTTAAAGACACATTATTATTTTTTTTAAAGGGGGAGAATGATGATTTTTATTTTTTAAAATATATTTTATTGATTTTTTTACAGAGAGGAAGGGCGAGGGATACAGAGTTAGAAACATCAATGAGAGAGAAACATCGATCAGCTGCCTCCTACACACTCCCTACTGGGGATGTGCCCACAACCAAGGTACATGCCCTTGACCGGAATGGAACCTGGGACCCTTGAGTCCGCAGGCTGATGCTCTATCCACTGAGCCAAACCGGTTAGGGCGAAAGACACATTATTTAAATACATACATTGTTAATTCATTAACACTGAACTCACGGTCAATAGCACTAGAACTCATGCCTGAATGAAACTAATTTAACCCATGTATTTTCTACATAAGGTATATCACAGTCTTTTTGCAGTTAGACAACACTCACTGCTATGCCTAAAGGCCATTTTAAACAGCAAAATCACCAACAAAAAGTACAAAAATGCAAAAAAACATGGCACTAACTAGAACACAAAAGAAGAACTGTTTACAAAATGAGAGCTAAAATAAGACAGAGCACTGTCTTTTCAACCTCAGCTGGGAAGGTGTACATCAAGTGATTAAAATTTTTCACCATTCTGTGCATCTCCACTAATGACCACAAAAGTGCTGTGAGTTTTTATTTGGAGGATACAAATAAGTTGATCAAGTGTTGGGGTCCAGCCCCAGCGGGTACAGGGGTCCCCAAAGGTGTGGACGGAGTCGGCGAAGAAGGAATGACACAGAGACAGCATTCAGTTGATCAGCAGCCTAGCCAGGATCTCTAGCCAGGAACTCCAGCCAAGTTCTGGTCAGGATCTCCAGCGAAGTTCTGGCTAGGATCTCCAGCCAAGTTCTGGTCAGGATCTCCAGCAAAGTTCTGATTAGGTTCTCCAGAGAAGTTCTGTAGCCAGGTTCTGTCCAGGATCTTTTGCCATGTTCTCTCCCTAGGTTCTGTGTCCAGGTTCTGTCCCTAGGTTCTGTCTCTAGGTTCTGTGTCTAGGTTCTGTGTCTAGGTTCTGTCTAGGATCTCCAGCCAAGTCCTATCTCTAGGTTCTGTGTAGGATATCCAGCCAAGTCCTGTCTCTAGGTTCTGTCCTCTGCTGTCTTGTTACATCTGTATTTATACCAGTTGATTTTAATCCTATCAATTTCTATTCCAAAAGTTAGGGCGTTTCTTATCTCCATTCCAGGGAGTAAAGATTATGTAGCTCAAGCATGATTGTTTGTAGTTAAAGTGATTAACTACCCGCCTGGCACTTAGTTAAGGAGTTTTATCCCCTCCCTAACTTCAGGGGAAAATCCCTACCTGGGAAAACCACCTTTCTCGGAGAGGTGACCTTGGTTAAAACACATAGCGCCAAGAAGGTGAGCAAACATATTAAGAACAGTATGCCATATATGCCAGGTCCCTTGAAGCAGCAAGGATGGACCGGCTCCCGGCAATCAAGTATGTGAATTTGCAAATACAGAATCCTTGAATAATGAGGCTCGACTGTGTAATAGTTATTTTTTACTCCTCATTTTACCTATATTGCATTATATTTACAACATATCTCAAATGATCATGAGACTTGTACCACAAGGCAATATAATAATAATCAAGCAGCATTGTACACAGTTGACCATCACCTCATTCTTAATTTCCAGATCCCAATTTCTCTTGATTTTCATCTTACCTCACTGACCATCCCCATTTAATCTCCCCAAAATCCAAATTTATTTATTTTAAAAAAAGTTTTTTGTATTGATTTCAGAGATGAAGGGAGAGATAGAACATCAATGAGAGAGAATCATTGATCGGCTGCCTCCTGCACACACCCTACTGAGGATCCAGCCCGCAACCCAGGCATATGCCCTGACTGGAAATCGAATCTTGACCTCCTGGTTCATAGGTCGACGCTCAACTACTGAGCCAGGCCCAGGCCCAGGCCCAAACGCCAAATTTAGAAAGCCTCAGAGCGAAATCTATTAACCTCCTTCTCTCTGATTATATTCGTTCCACAGTAATCTCATCTAGTCCCGTGATTTTAATTGTATTTCTGTTCAATGGATATTGTCCCACAGCTCTGGGATGCTCTGTTGTTGTTCTCCCCACATTTTTTTCTCTTTAAGTTTGGATAATTTCTGTTGACCTATCTTCAAGCTCAGCAATTATTTCCTTGGCTGTGTCAAGTCTACTAATAAGCCCCCATACATACTCCATGTATGTCATAATTTTTATTTCTAGCACTAAAGGGCCAGTGCATGAAATTCGTGTACAGGCAGGATCCCTAGGCCTGGCCAGCGATCAGGGTTGATAGGGGCCTTCCTTCGTTCTGTGCCGCCCTCTGATGGTCAGTGCACGTCATATTGAGGGTCAAACTCCCGAGGGGACAATTAGCATATTAGCCTCTTATTATATAGGATTTCCAGTTGACATACAGTTTCTATTCCTCTGCTGAAACTTATCATCTATCCATACATGTCCATCTTTTACACTAGAGCCTTCGATATGTTATTCATTGTTATTTTAAATTTACTCTCTTTTTGTTTTAACAGTTGGGTCATCCTGAGTTTTTTATTATTCTTACTTTTGACAGTTGTTTTGCTTATTTGTACATGTTTCATAATTTTTACATGAGTAGTAAAAATTCTTCTACTAGCTTTAGTGGGGGAGGGGGGTAAGAGAGGGTAGGGATTGAGTCAATCTATTTAGATTGAGCTGGGTTTTAGTTTTCTTGTTATGATTACCTTAAATGCACCTCCAGCTTCAAATTCCTCCCTTGTGACCTACTGTTTAGAGTGGAGGCTGGTTTGCCAGAGAGTTTTTCTCCATGTTCTTACTCACCCCTCAACTTCAAGCTTTCTCTGTGCACTTGCCCCAGAGTCGCTCTCCATATTCTTGGCCCTCTCCAGGAGTAAACTGCTGTTGATTTACTTGCTAGCAGGGGAAAGGTGCTCTGTTATTCTGACCCAGTCTCAGGCCCTACAACCCTGAGTTTTAGTGGGTGGGGCTTGCTCCCAGTAGGAAGAAAATTAATGGTCTGAACCTAGGGTAGTTTCCTGCCCTTCCCTCAGGGTTTATGGATTTTCTTTATCTTTTCACATCTGCCAGTCACAATGGAAAATGGGATTTATTCCCTTCCCCTATTGCTTAAAGTTGCTTTCCACAGGGAAAAGGGGTCCAGGCAGGCCTGTACCACCTAGTGAGGCTTCCCTTGGTCTCCCTTGCTTCTCCTAATCTTCCTCAGGAGCAACTATTGAAGGTCCTTGGAGAAAAGCCTACAAGTGGGTGTTATCTATCCTTGTGTCTGCAGTTCCCAAGGGTTCTATTCCCATGCTAGCCCACAATTAGACGTTAGCAATTCATTAAAAATTTAGCTGAACTGTTCTTTCCCCGTATGACAGACCTGCCTTCTTCCTGTCCTCTACTACAGGTAAGCCATGACCATATCCCATCTCTGATGGATTGAGAGAAGTTAGTTTCTTCTGATTTTAGGGTAAGATCAATACTCTTCCTTTCACCTGGCTGTGAAAGAAACTCACTCAATGGTTGAGCGTCGACCTATGAACCAGGAGTTCACGGTTTGATTCCCAGTCAGGGCACATGCCTGGGTTGCAGGCTCAATCCCCAGTGGGAGGCATGCAGGTGGCAGCTGATTGATAATTCTCTCTCATCATTGATGTTTCTCTCTCTCTCTCCCTCTCTGAAATCAATAAAAACATATTTATAAAAAATACTTTTTTCGCTCTGACCGGTTTGGCTCAGTGGATAGAGCATCAGCCTGCGGACTGAAGGGTCCCAGGTTCGATTCCAGTCAAGGGCATGTACCTTGGTTTGGGGCACATCCCCAGTAGGGGGTGTGCAGGAGGCAGCTGATCGATGTTTCTAACTCTCTATCCCTCTCCCTTCCTCTCTGTAAAAAATCAATAAAATATAGTTTAAAAAAAAAACACTTTTTCTTTCTACATCCTACAGCAGGGGTGGGCAAACTTTTTGACTCGAGGGCCACAATGGGTTCTTAAACTGGACCGGAGGGCCGGAACAAAAGCATGGATGGAGTGTTTGTGTGAACTAATATAAATTCAAAGTAAACATCATTACATAAAAGGGTACGTTCTTTTTTTTTTTTTTTTAGTTTTATTCATTTCAAACGGGCCAAGCGGGCCGTAGTTTGCCCACGGCTGTCCTAGTGGAAGCCAAAAATCACCCCCATGAGTTTAAATACCACTTATATATCCACAACTCCTAAATTTACATTTCTAGTCTGGACCTCTCCCCTGGACTCCAGACCATATATATCCAACTGCCGACTGGACAAATCTCCTTGTTTGGTTTGGCAGACAAACTCTAAGGTGGCCCCATTACCCCTTCCTCCTGGTGCTCATGTCTTTGTGCAATCCTCTCCCCTTGAGTTGTGGGAGGGTCCTATGACTTCTAACCAACAAAACAAGGCAAAGATGATGGGATACCATTCCCATGATTACGTTATGTTTTATGGCAAAGGAATGGGATATCATTCCATTGATTATGTTATATTACATGACTGTCTTGCTAGCAGACTCTCTTCTCACTCTCTTGTTGGAAAAAAAGAAGCAGGCTACCAGACTCATAGAGAGCAGGGTGACAGCTGGGAGGGGGGGCAAGAGGGGGAGGCAGGGAACGTGGAGGGACTGAGCAACAAAAGAAAACCAAGAACTCAGGGACAGGGACAACAGAGTGGTGACTGTGTGTGTGTGGGGGGGGGGGGGGGGGGGAGAAGGGGGGAGAAGGTATGGAGGGCTAAATGATAATGGGGAAAATTAATATATATATATATATTTTTTTTTTTTGAAGCAGGAGCCTGGCTAGTGTTGCTAAATGATTAGAGCATCAGCTGGAGGACCACTTCTGGGTCAAGGGCATGTACCTCAGTTGCAGCCCCAGTAGGAGTGTGCATGTGGGAGGCAACTAATAGATGTACCTCTCTCATGTCGATATCCGTCTGTCTGTCTCTCCCCACCCCCTCCGCCCCCTCCCTTCCACTCTCTCTAGAAATCAATGGAAAATATATCCTCAGGTGAGGATAGAAAAAAAAGACGAAGCAGGCTGCCATGCTATGAACTGCTTATGGAGAGGGCCACATGGCAGCAAATTGCAAATGAACTCTTAAGAGTTGACCGTGGCCTCCCATCAACAGCCGACAGAAACCTGAAGCTCTCAGTCCTACAGCTGCAACAAAATGAATCCTGCCAACAACCTGAGTGAGCTTAGATTGTTCTCGTCTAGTCTCCCGATATGAACCCACACTAGCCACCTTGCTTGTAACCTGGTGAAACTCTGAAGCAGCAATCCAGCTAAGACATGCCTGACTCCACAGAAACTGTGAGATAATAAATGTGTTTTAAGCCCTAAATTTGTGGTGATTTGTTTTGCAACATAGAAAACTAATACAGATAGTATCACAAATTTTACAAGCCAAACTCCTAACTGCCAACATCTCCTTAAAAAGAAAAGAAAAACATGCCCCAGTGTTGTCCATGTCAATAAATGGCAACTCCATTCTTACAGTTATTCAAACCAAAAACTGTAGTCAATCTTAACCCCTTTTTTATCTCTAAAACCCACATTGACTCTAAAAGCAATCACTTTTGCCTTTACAAATCATACGGAGACACTAACTTGATCTCAATACCACTGTCTAAGCCACTACTGTCTCCATGCACTTCGTTAAAACTGCCTCCTAACTGGTTTTCCTGCTTCCACTTTCAAAAAGCAGCCAGAGTGATCATATTAAAATATCAGTCAGTTAATGTTTTTCTCAAAATACTCCAAAGGTTCTCCATCTCACCCAGATTTAAAAACCAAAAATCGTACAGTCACATATAAGGCCTACATTATCTGTTGTATAATATAGGGAAGAGGCAACTAATAGATGTATCTCTCCCCTTCCACCCCCTTCTCTGCCTCATCTCATATCACTCCTCATTCCTCTCTCTTCCACCCCATCGACTTCCTTGCTGTTCCTTAACCATGTCAAGTGCCCATCAGTCTCAGAGTTTTACAACTGTTGGTCCATATAACTGAAGAGGTATTTCCAGAGACAGGACTTCTCTCACTACCTTCTATAAAAAGGCAAGCCCCACTGTCCCCACCAATAACTTCCTATCCTTCCTACCTAGTTTTTCTTAGTCTCCACAGCATATCCTGCCAACTGATATTCACTTTATTGCCTATCTCCCCAAAACCAGAATGTAAGTTCCATGAGAGCTGAGACTTTTGTTCATTGCTGTACTGCCCGCTAAAACTGAATGATTGAATAAATATTGCTATATTAGATACTGTTTCCTTACAAAATTTAGAGTCTAACAGTCAAGCCACAGTGACATTATTTTTAAAAATCATTACACAACTATTTACTATCTAGAAATGTACTTATTCTACCTCACTGTAAATATATTTCTAAGGAAACTTGGAATACATTCACAGGTAACCAAAATAACTGAGATACAGACGTAAGCTAACTGAATTAGAACATTTTTGTGAAGGGCTCTAATAAAAGAAAAGTAACTGGAAGAATCCATCTATTGTTTTTCCAGAGCCATCTGGAGAAGATACTGTTCTTCATAGATATAGCCAAATAATAGAGAAGGATGCATCAAGCTTGAAAGACTGACCTTTTAGGTGTCTGTTTCTCAAACTTTTTGGTCTCAAGATCCTTTTACACTCTTACTCATTATTAATGACCTCAAAGAACTTTTATTTATGTGGGTTTTTATCTACCAATACTTCATGTAAAATTCAAATAGAAATTTGAAAAATATTTAAGTTCATTTCAAAATAACAACCATAACTCCATTATGTTAGTATAAATAAAATATTTTCATTAACACAACTAAATTTCTCTCCAAAATTAGTGAGAAAAATAACATTGCTTTATATTTCTTCAAACCTCCTCAATGTTTGAGTTAATAGAAAATGGCTAAATTCTCTTACTGCTTCTACATTAAATATGTTGCCATATGTTATTTTGGTTGAGGGGAGGAGTGTTTTAATAGTCTTTTCAGGTAATTGTAAATATTCTTCTTTGATACCACATCAAAACTTGACAGTTTATAGTTTCTTGAAGTTTATTTGCAAGGTACAATCTGAACTTTGCTTACTCTGCTAACATTAAAATCCACTGGTCTGTCTTGCACTCTGAATGGGTCTTGTACCCATACATGACTTTGTTAAAAAAGTTTGTAATTATTAGGAAGCTGTCAAGTTCACAATGGTGAATAAAAGTTTTTCAAAATTCTACTTTTTGCTTGAATGTTCATATCTCCCCACTGGCAACAAATCCTGCCAGTTGTTTCCCTTGAACTGGGTCAGGTGCATGGATCAGACAATTTGAAATTTAAAAACATCAGTTCTGCCCTAGCCAGTTTGGCTCAGTGGATAGAACGCCAGCCTGCAGACTAAAGAATCCCAGGTTCGATTCCGGTCAAGGGCACATGCCCGGGAGGGCTCAATCCCCAGGAGGCAGCCTATCAATGATTCTCATAATTGATGTTTCTATCTCTTTTTCCCTCTCCCTCTCTCTCTGATATCAATAAAAATATATAAGTAAATAAAAATATGAACATCAATTCTGCAATACGCATGCCTGTCCATTTAAATACTCTAATGAATGACTATTTTTCAGTTCAACAAAAATACCCACAATAAATATACTGACCTGAAAACCTACTACTGTAACTATTAGTCTGTTTAAATTAATGTAATTTAATAAGCCAAATAATTTTCACTTTCTTTAGCAGCAACAAAATTGGTCTAAAAAAATCTAAATCATGCGCCACATAAAATGAAATCTACTTCAAGTTTTGAAAAGTATATACAACATTAAATATACATTGTATAAAAGAAAACTGAATGATCTTGACAAGATCTATATATATGTATAAAAGACTGCGCTAGCTGGTTTGGCTCACTGGATAGAGCATTGGCTTGTGGACTGAAGGGTCCCGGGGTTCAATTCCGGTCAAGGGCAAGTGCCCCGGTTGTGGGCTCGATCCCCAGTGGGGGGTGTGCAGGAGGCAGCCGATCGATGATTCTCTCTCATCATTAATGTTTCTCTCTCTTGCTCTCCCTCTCCCTTCCTCTCTGAAATGAATAAAAAAATATTTTTTAAAAAAGGCTAAGTATCTGTCTGACCGTTAGCTATGATGCACACTGACCACCAGGGGGCAGATGCTCAACACAGGAGCTGCCATGACACACACTGGCCATTTAAAAATAAACGGCACCACGGACCTGGCGGCAACAAACCAACACCCAGCTTTCCCCAAGTGGGACACAGGTCCCACCACCACCCCAGAGCTACACCACACCAAATCACAGCCAACTCTGCCAAGACCCCATGGTGCAAAATGCAGCCCCCAGCCCAGCCCGGAACGGTCACTGTGGGTGCTGGGTAATGGCATCACATAGCAACGCCCAGCTTCCTCTCCCTAGTGACTAGCCTCCTTGGAGTTTCTTCAGCCCAGGAACATGACTTGCTTTATAACCAGGTGGAAACATTTTACACTTTAACCAAATATTTGTGAAGCATTTTCACATGCCTCATCTCATTTGATCCTCACATAGGTCCTGGAGTAGGTAGATAGGAGACTCAGTGGAATCCTATTTTCTTTTCATTAGCCCGAAAACGAAGATGTAGAAAGTTTAAAAACTTGACCCGACTAAAAAGAAGAAGTGGTAGAACTTGAAAATGACTTCAGGTTTTCTTACTGCGCAGAATATAGTCAAACACTACTGTAGTTAAACCCTTTGTTCGCCCTGTGTGATCTATAATAATAATGTGCTTCATGTTGATATTTACTGCTGTGTTGCTGACAATTACTTGAAAGAGAAGTTGGGGTGCTTCACTGGGCTGGAAAAAATTTAGCTAAATCAGAAAGCAGGTCTAATTAAGCAAGTTTATTCTACATATATAAGAGGCTAAGTTCACTTGCATAAGTGCAATACATATAAAGCTCTTGCTGGCGCCAATCACAAGTGTGTGTTCAGATCTGTCGTTGATTGTGAATTTGGTTGACACTTCTATGATAGAGAAAGGGTGAATAGCGATATTAAAACATTTCTTCTAATTAATTTCCTTTCAATGTGCACAAATCCGTGCACCAGAACACTAGTATTTAAATAAAATCTACCTTCCATGTATTTCAACACTTTATAGTTTGTTTGTTTTTGTTTTTGGCTTGGTTCTTTTTAAAACATTAGTAATTAGAGATCTGAAACAACCAATTAATCTGCATATAAAATATTCCTAACTGGCTCAATATGTTGGCTGGTCCTTGCCTTACCTGTTGAGCAATATGAGAAATATGAGCTCCTTGAACTGTTGAACTAGGCTGAGATGCTGTCTCTGAAGTGTTACTCTTGTGGGAATCTTCCATAATCAACTGTAAAGAAAAAAAGTCAATTAAAAGATGCTTTCTAATCATTTTCAAGAGATCTGAATTCATTTCTTTTCTTAACATGCATACATTTTCAGAGGAACAAGACAAAGCTTTTCTATACGATGGGCTGAGCTCAATTTAACCAGACTCAACATGTTCCCACAACTCTGCTCTGGGAGTGTAGCAATCTAAGCATAGGATCTTAAAATTGGTAATGAAAAATACTGTAGAATATATATAGTACACTGCACAGTTGTGTAAGAACTGATAACTTGGTTGCCTCCATTAAAAAGAATTGGGATGCCCTAACCAGTTTGTGGATAGAGCATCAGCCTGCAGACTGAACGGTCCCAGGTTCAATGCCAGTCAAGGGCTCATACTGTGGTTGTAGGCTCCTCCCCTGCCAGGGCCCTGAATGTGCCGTGCAGAAGGCAATCAATCCATGTGTTTCTCTCACATCGATATTTCTGTCTTTCCCTCTCTCTTCTACTCTTTCTAAAAAAAAAAAAAGAATCAAATCAGTGGAAAAAATCCTCAGGTGAGGATCTAAAAAAAGACTTTTCCTTACATATTATTAAGTACTAGAGGCCCAGTGCACGACATTCATGCACTTGGGGGGGGGGGGGTCCCCCTCAGCCCGGCCTGCACCCTCTTGCAGTCCAGGATCCCTTAGGGCTGTGGTTGGCAAACCGCGACTCATGAGCCACATGTGGCTCTTTGGCCCCTTGAGTGTGGCTCTTCCACAAAATACCACGTGTGGGCACGCACATACAGTGCGATTGAAACTTCCTGGCCCATGCAAAGTCGGTATTTTGTGAAAGAGCCAGTATTTTGTGGAAGAGCCACACTCAAGGGGCCAAAGAGCCGCATGTGGCTCACGAGCCACGGTTTGCCGAGCCGCAGTTTGCAGACCACTGCCTCAGGGGATGTCCTTAGCACTGCTGCGGAGCAGGAGGAGCTCCCGCCACCACTGCTGCACTCACCAGCCATGAGCCTGGCTTCTGGCTGAGCAGCGCTCCCCATGGGAGCGCACCAACCACCAGGGGGCAGCTCCTGCATTGAGCATCTGCCCACTGGTGGTCAGTGTGCATCATAGCAACTGGTCATTCCGCTGTTCAGTTGATTTGCATATTAGGGTTTTATTATATAAGATGATAGTCTTCCTGTCCATGGACACAGCACAGCATTCCTTTCTCTAGCCTAGGGACAGTTTCTAATTGCACATATAGTTTTATGTGGGAAATTTGAGAAGTTGAACTAACTAATTAACTAAATAAACCTATACCTAAGGAGGCTCTAAAAAATCTAGCTGATCTAATCAACTGGAGGATATGGCAGCTGGTTAAGAATGAGAATAAATGGGTTATACGAGATGGAACATGTCAAATGAAGAACTACTTAGAAAAAGACTGGTAAAAAAACTGGGTAGAATTTAAGTTTTTTGTGGTTTTGTGCAATGACATAATAAAGAAAAAAAGAGAAGGCTAGCCTGCAAACATATGAAAGGATGCTTAATATCACATCATTGGGAAAATGCCAAGTCAAAACTACAATGAGATACCACCTCATATCCATTAGGGTGGCTAATATAAAACAAACAAAAAAGAAAATGTGTTGGTGAGGATATGGAGAAATTGGAACATTTGTGCACTGTAGTGGGAATGTAAAATATTGCAGCTGCTGTGAAAAGCAGTATGGTGGTTCCTCAAATAATTAAAGATAGAATTACTATTTGATCCAACAATCCCACTTCTAGGTATATATCCATTAGTTTTGTGAGCTATCTATCTGTTCATATTACTTGTCCATCCACCTACCAGAACTTAGTGTTTTCCTTATTAGCCTACATTATTTCTTCACATAAATTTATTTTAATCCTCATGTGAGGACATGTTTACACTGATTTTTTAGAATATATTTTTTATTGATTTCAGAGAGAGGAAGGGAGAGGGAGAGAGAGAGAAACATCAATGATGAGAGAGAATCATTGATTGGCTGCCTCCTGCACGCCCCCTACTGGGGATCGAGCCTGCAACCCAGGCATGTGCCACTGGGACCCTTCAGTCCGCAGGCCTTCGCTCTATCCACTGAGCCAAACCAGCGAGGGCCATTGATTTTTTTAGAGGGAGAGGGAGAAGGAGAGGGAGAGGGAAAGAGAAAGGAACATAACATTGATCAGTTGACCATGCACACAACTCGACCAGGAATGGAACCCGCAACCTAGATATGGGCCCTGACTGTGAATCAAACCTGCAAATTTTCAGTGTATGAGACGTTGCTCCAACCAACTGAGCCACACCAGCCAGAGCTCTTCATATAAATTTTATTTCTATTATGTTGATACAAATACTTTCTCAATATGATTTAACCATGCTTATTTTAAAAAGTTTTCATATGCTTTTACTGATTTTTAGAGAGAGAGGAAGGGAGAGAAAGGAAGGGAGAGGAAGAGGGGGAGGAGGAAAGAGAAAGAGAAAGACGGGTTGAGAAAAAGACAGGTTGAGAGAGAGAAAGCGAGAGAGAAGACAAACATCCTGTACTGGGGATCAAACTGCAACCTTTAGGTGTATGGGACAATGCTTGAACCAACTGAGCCACACCAGCCAAGGCTATTTTAAAACTTTTGATTTTGACAAATTCATCTAGTTATTTCCTTTGTTCTTTCTTCAACTGCTTTTAAGCCTACCTAATAGTCCCTTCTTCAGGAATAGTGCCATGATTTTTTTCATCTACACTAATACAAATGTAATTCCACAAAGTAAACATACAGACAGCGCCAAAGATAGAATTACGTATTTTCTACATGCTATTTCTAGTGAAATAGACTTTTTTAAACACTCCACTTCAGAAGACATGGTTAGAATATAGAGTTAAGAAGAAAAAAGATGTAGTGCTAAAGCACTGAAATAAGATTTTTGAAAAGCTTGTTAAATTACTGGAAATGCTACTCTTCTGTTCGTTCCGCTGTGACTCACTGATTTTCCCTCCCTAACATTATTATGAAATCCTATATCTAATGGAAACTAACATGACCAACAAAACAACAAACATTTCCTACAGTTAGCAAATAGCATCGTGGACAATTATTACAACTATATTTTCTATGGAAAAGAAGAAAACCTATTTTCAATGATTTTTTTAAGGAGGAATCAGTTTTGGCTGGTGCCATTTTGGGGCTCAGCCCATCAGGTTTACCAGGTGACGTAAAAAATTTATAATCCCTTAAAAAAGAAAAGAAAAGAAAAGAAAAGAAAAGAAAAGAAAAAGAGGAATCGGCTTCTTTTCCCCCAAAATGAAAACAGCTTTATAGTTTCATCTCATTATAAACAATCTGTATTTTAATGACGTTATCAGAATATAACCTTTATTTGTTCACTTATTTTTACTTATTATTCCTAAAACTGAGGTTAAGATAAACAATCTGTTAAAAACTTGCTCAACACACAATAAATTTTGTGTGTACAAAGGCACTTAAGTAAAGTAAGCCATGGACAGCTGCTGGAAGCTTAGATGAGACAACCTCAAGTAGGGCAGAATCACAAGGAGGCAATGAAACAGCTTCAAAAGTACCAAGTATGTGGAGAGCTGAGAAATAGCAGGCTGTGATCTTGCTGACGACATAGTGAGAAATATAAGTAAAGGCATGGTACTTGTTTTTTTTTTTAAATAGAGATAGGAAGGAACAGAGAGAAACATGGATTTGTTGTTCCATTTATTTATGCATTCACTGGTTGCTTCTTATATGTGCTCTGAAGGGAGACCATACCCGAAACCTTGAAGTTGGGATGATGCTCTAGTCCAGTGATGGGGAACCTTTTGAGCTCAGCGTGTCAGCATTTTGAAAAACCCTAACTTAACTCTGGTGCCGTGTCACACATAGAAATTTTTTGATATTTGCAACCATAGTAAAACAAAGACTTATATTTTTGATATTTATATGTTTAAATGCCATTTAACAATGAAAAATCAACCAAAAAAATGAGTTTGCATGTCACCTCTGACACGCGTGTGGTTGGTTCGCCATCACTGCTCTAGTCTAACCAACTGAGCTAACCAGCCAGAGCAAAGCATAGCACCTTAGAGAAAACTTTCAAAGAAAAAAAAATTATGTGCTAGACACCAGGAGCTTTTAAATATATTATCTGCTGGATTCCCTAAATTGAGGCTCAAAAAAAATTGTTATTTACTGTGGATCTCACAGTAAGATGTGAATGCAAGACCTGCGGCCAGAACTGTTTCAATCCAAAGTCTATGTTCTTTTATTCTGTATTGCCCCTCTACTCTCACGTTCCCAACTTGTCCACCTGATAATCTTCTCTGTTTTCAAGTTACATCCCAAACATTATGTTCCCTATTGATCCAGGTCCCTCCTTTCTTAATGCTTCCACGGTGCATTGCAGATATTTCTAAGGAGGTTACTTAACACTCTGAACTGTGTTTATTGGCATGTCAGTTTCCCTTAGACTTTTAAAGAACTTTTATTTATTTATCATCACAATTTATCCCCCATACCCTCTTCCACACCACCCCCACCCCTGCCACTGTTTCCCTTAGTCTTAAGGCACCTAAGGTCAGTGCTTGTATCATGTGAATGTATGTTTTGTGCCCAGCAGAGACCCTCACATATACAGTAAATAGTAAACATCAGCAAATTCAGTGTAGTACTCTCACATGATGAAGAGTGTCGTAGTCCCTCACCTATAGAGGATGTTGAACTATGAGAAAGCTTGAGGCAAGGCGTCTCTTGCTCACCTTTTTCACAACTGAATTCATGATCTCCCCTCAAAATTGCTTCTCTTAGTCATACTGAATTTCTTTCAGATCTTCAAACGTGCCTGCCTCGCTTTCTCTCACCTTCAGGATTGTATACATATTCCCTCTGCAGAAACACTATCCCCCTCTCTTCATGTGACCTGTTCCTATGGTTATTTTTCAGGGCAAACTCTCCTACCTCCCTTAGGCTGGTCTAGCAGCTCTGGCACGTTCCCCCTCTTCTCATGGCACTTATCACAGTATTTAATTGCCTGCTTTACGTCCCACAGAATGCAAGCTCCAGGGAGTCAAAGACCACATCCTGTTCCCAATATAACACTAATATCTTATACATTTATTACTGTTGTATAAGTCCATGTGTTTAGTTCGGCTTACCTACTTAAAACTGATAGAAACAATGGTTAAATAAATATGTTTAGACAATTATCTCAACCCAGCCTTAGAAACAGGGACAATTCAGGCACAGGAAAACACTCTATGTTTTAGTTGGAAATTCATTATAAATAAATGGGGGGGAAAGCACATTTTTAAAAAAGCATTTTTAAAGTATTTTTAGATGGGACTACCTCCTACTGGTGATAGAGTAGTACTGTAAGATGTATCACAGACCAAACATAACCTTAAAGGATATCTACAAATAACAGAGCGAATACATTCAGCTTCAGAACAAAAGAATTATTGATTGAGCCAGAGGAGACCGCACGCTTTCATGTATAAGAAAAATAGCGTTTTAATAAGACGGCGTATCTCTGTTGTGTTGGTAACGGAAGTCTCAGGATAAAACACGTTTTGCAAACATAAGAGTACGAACTCTCCTCCCAAACGGCCAGTCTGACGAAGATGCTTGCCAAGCCCGTGCCGAAAAAGCCTCGGAAGGCGAAGGCTCTCAGTGCCCACAGCCCCCTGGCCTCGAAAGCTAACCGAGTAGGCAGACGTTCTCTGACGTCGACCACAATTTCGGGGCGACGATGCTGCCCGCTGCCCGGCAGCTGACGCCCCGGAATCCCACGCTTAGATTCAGGACTCGGGGGAGGACCATCAAAGACGCGCCCTCGGCTCAGTCGTCGGTCCAGAGCTACCAGACGACCTTCTGCGGGTCCACACCCGCCTTCTCGCTCATCACCTGCATCTTCCCGTTACTGCTGTGTGTCTGTCTGTTTTACTGTCTCCCCCCTCGACTGTCAAGTCTAAGAAGGTAAGGGCCGTTTCTGCCCTGCACGGCGGGCCGACCTGGGGCCTGGCACCCCGAGGGCGCCCGGTGCGCGGCCGTGGGCTCCCCCGGAGAGGGCAACCGGTCCCGGGCCGCGCTCCGCCAACCGCGCGCGAACGCCAAGGCCACGCCGCCCGCCCCGGCTCCCCGCGCCAACCACCGGCCCTTCCGCCGAGGGCAGGCGCCCAGACCCGTGGGAGGGCGGCTTCGGAGGCGACAGCCGCCCCGCGGCGGGAGGTCTTTGGGTTAATTTGTTCGGGGGCCGCGGGGAGGGGGGGAAGGAGACCCGGCACTGACGGCAAACAGCGAGGCCCCGGCACGAGAACCGGAAGCGCGCGAGGCCGGGGTACAGCGGGCGAGCCCTCCCCCTTCCGCCGAGCGCCCTCCGCACCCCTCCCCCACCGCGGCCGCCCGCGCGCGACCCCCCCAGCCGGCGAGCTGCCGGACTCGGCGTCCCCGCAACGCGGCGTCCCCGCACCCGCCCCCCGCCCGGGGACTCGGGAGCACGCCCCACCCCCGGCCCCCGCTTACCTGTGGCTGTCGCCTCGCCGCTCTCCGGGGCGGGAACTTCCACTCCCCCCTCCCAGGTGGCTCCGAGTTTACTACCCACTTCCCCACCCCGTCACGCGGCGGGGGACGTGCCTCTGAAACGCCTGGCGGGGCGGGGAGAAGCAGTGTCACCGAACAGCCAACTGTCCTAGGCGACCGTTTCCTCGGCAGTCAGGGCCGCCGCCGGCGGCATGATCTGCTCCAGGCCGGGGGCGGGGAAGGGAGGGGGTCAACACTGAGCGAGCGTGGGGGGCGAGGTTAAGGCGGGGCCTCCGCGCGGCCGCCGTCCTACGTCATCACGTCGCGCAGCTGACGCGCCGCCATCTTGTGCCGGGTTTGCTCGGGATGGCGCGGTGCGCCGGTCGGAGGTGTCAACTCCGGTGGGAATTGTAGACGCGCCGATTCCTTTTCGCTTCAGGAGCTCTGCCCGCACTCCGTCCCCTCGTCTGTTTTCGGGGCCCATCACCCGTCGGAGGGTGTTGGGGGTCGTTCAGCGGCGTCGCTCGCAGCTCAGCCCCCACCGGCGGCCCCTCGTTGGGCCGCCAGGCCTGGAGCCGCCCTCTCTCGCCGCGACGCGTCCCGGCCTGTCCGCTCGCGGTGGAGAGAAGCGGCTGGGAGCGGGGAGGTTCGTTCCCCTCGGCTTCTTAGTTTACCCAAGACGGGTTTGAAAACAGCGTCATGGCCAGTGGGCTGTGTCACTCTGGAACTCAGATTTATACCAACAGTTAAACCCGAAAAAAGTTCCATAATGGACTGTCGTAAAATAAGATGCCATACCGTCCTTTTAATACATTACAAAAACTTTGTATTTTATAATGTGTCTACCTTTCTGGATATTTTTCTTTTTATCCATTTACTTGCAAGGTGTTCTTTTATGGCTTTATAGTGGTAGTAATGATAAATGATAAACCTTTCATTTTTTAAATTTCTTTACTGATTAAGGTATTACATATGTGTCCTTATCCCCCCACCTCCCCCACTCTGCCCTCAGCCCCTGGTGTCTGTGGCCATTGGTTAGGCTTATATGCATGCAAGTCCTTTGGTTGATCTCTCCCAATGATAAACCTTTTAATGTGTTCTTGACAAATTAAAAAGTTCAGAGTGCTTCTGAAGTTTTACTAGTTTGAGCTCTCCAATGAGGGAAGCTGATTTGAAAGATAGAGCCTGTTTTGGTTTTAACCTTTAGGGCCAGACAGTGTGATTTAAAGCTCAGGGATTAACGTGTGCCAGACACTCCTAGGC
Source organism: Myotis yumanensis (assembly GCF_028538775.1). NCBI lineage: Eukaryota > Metazoa > Chordata > Mammalia > Chiroptera > Vespertilionidae > Myotis > Myotis yumanensis. The sequence continues at coordinate 164,217,360 of NW_027223754.1, forward strand.
GCTCACAAACGTGTAGGCATCATCATTCAGCAAACATTGACTACCTATTGAAAACTAAAACAGGTTGACTGCCTTTATTTAGATTTTTAAAAATTAACTCTACTGTTGAGAGTTTACTTATCCCCCCTTTTCCCCAGTTGACCCTCTTCTAGCACCCCCCTGCCGACCCCCCCACCCCCCCCCACCCCAGGCCTTCACCCCTATTGTCTGCGTCCATGGGTTATGCATAAACACATAGAAGTTCTATGATCTCTTTCTACCCACCTACACACCCCTGCCTTCTCTCTGAGACTCCGCTGTCTATTGTGTCTATCTTTCTGGATCTATTTTGTTCGTCAGTTTATTTTGTTCATTAGATTCCACATACGAGTGAGATCATGTGATACTTGTCTGAGTGCCTTATTTTGCTTAGCATGATACTTTCCAGGTCCCTCCACGCTGTCTCAAAGGGCAAGAGACCTTTTTTACAGCTGCATAGTATTCTATTGTGTAAATGTACCACAGCTTTTTTATCGACTCATCTACTGATGGGCACTGGGGCTGTTTCCAGATCTTAGCTATTGTGCTGCTATGAACATACATCCTTTCTGATTGGTGTTTCAGATTTCTTAGGATATATTCCTAGAACTGGGATCACTGGGTCAAATAGCAGATTCATATTTAATTTTTTGAGGAAACTCCATACTGTTTTCCATAATGGCTGCACCAGTCTGCATTCCACCAGGAGGGTTCCCTTTTCTCCACATTCTCACCAGCGCTAAGGATGTCCGACTGCCGGGCTAGGCCCTCTCCCCATGAGGGGTGGGTCTTAGCCGTAAGTTGGACATCCCCCATGGGCTCCCGGACTGCGAGAGGGCACAGGCCCCCACCCCTGCTGAGTGCACGGTTTTTGTGCAACAGGCCTCTAGTTTTGAATAGAAGTGAAAGTGGACATCCCTTGTTGGGGTCCTGCCCCAGCAGGTCCAGGGGTCCAAAGGTGTGGACCGAGTCGGCGAAGAAGGAATGACACGGAGACAGCATTCAGTTGATCAGCAGCCTAGCCAGGATCACCAGCCAGGTTCTGTGTTTTATTGTCTTGTTACATCTGTATTTATACCAGTTGATTTTAATCCTATCAATTTCTATTCCAAAGGTTAGGGCGTTTCTTATCTCCATTCTAAGGAGTAAAGATTATGTAGCTTAAGCGTGATTGTTCATAGTTAAAGTGATTAACTACCCATCTGGCACTTAGTTAAGGGGTTTTATTCCCTCCCTAACTTCAGGGAAAAATCCCTACCTGAGGAAACAACCTTTCTTGGAGAGGTGACCTTGGTTAAAACACATAGCGCCAAGAAGGGGAGCAAACATATTAAGAACAGTATGCCATATACGCCGAATCCCTTGAAACATATGCTGTGCAGATGTTTCTTCCCTGCAGTGACTGTGTCAAGCAGCAAGGATGGACCGGCTTCTGGCAATCCCTGTCTTGTTCCTGTTCTTAGAGGAAATGGTTTTAGTTTTTGCCCATTGAGTATGATGCTCACTGTAGATTTGTCATATCTAGCCTCTATTATGTTGACATATGATTCTTCTTTTCCCACTTTGCTGAGAGGTTTCTTTTTAAATCAAAAATGGGTGTTGGATTTTGTCAAAAGTTTTTTCTGCATCTATTGATATGATCATGTGATTTTTGTCTTTCAATTTGTTTATGTTATGTATTACATTTATTGATTTGCAAATATGGTACCAGCCTTGCATCCCTGGAATAAATACCACTTGATCATGGTGTATGATTTTTAATATATTGCTGGATCCAATTTGCTAATATTTTGTTGAGGATTTTAGCATCTGTGTTCATCAGAGATATTGGCCTGTAGTTCTCTTTGTTTGCAGAGTCTTTATCTGATTTTGGAATTAGGATAATGCTGGACTCATAAAAAGAACACGGGAGTGTTCCTTCCTGTTGGATTTTTTTGGAATAGTCTGAGGACTATAAGTGTTAGTTCTTTGAATGTGTGATAAAACATTCCTGTGAAGCCTTCAGACCAGGGTTTTTGTTTGCTGGGAGTTTTTTTTTTTTTTTTTTATTACTACTTCACTTTCATCAATTGTTATTGGCCTATTCAGGTTTTCTGATTTTTCCTGATTCAGTTTTGGGAGATTGTATTCTTCTAGGAATTTTTCCATTTCATCCACATTGTCTAGCTTGTCATATAGTTGTTCATAGTATTTTCTTACAATCCCTTGTATTTCTGTGATGTCAGTTTTTACTTTTCTGCTTTCATTTCTGATTTTACTTATTTGGGCCCTCTCTGTTTGTTTATTGATGAGTCTGGCTAATGAATGGTTCATCAATCTTGTTTATCTTTTTAAAGAACCAGCTCTTAGTTTCATTGATGTTTATATATATATATACTAGAGGCCCGTTGCAGGAAGATTCCTGCAAGAATAGGGCTTCCTCCGGCCTATTTCTGCAAGAATAGGGCTTCCTGCAGCCGGAGCAAAGCAGCGGAGAAGAGAGCTAAGCCTGCCTCGGCATGCTTTGCTCCCTTCTTCGCTTCCTGGCGCCCTCCATCTGCGCTGCCTCGGCTCCGCTCCCGTGTCCGCTGCCTCGGCTCCACTCCTGTCTCCGCTGCCTCGGCTCCCTCCCTTCTCCTCCGCTTTGCTCCTTTCTGCAGTGCTAGGCTTCCTTATATGCTGTCTTCAGTCTTCGCTCCATGCCTGCATATACAAATTAACCTCCATCTTTTTTTTCTTTTTTTTGCACAAAAGTCACGATTTCGTTGAGTGCCACACAGTGTGCTTTGACTCATATCTTTTTCCAGCCCACGAGAGCACGGTGCAAAATATGGAACGCTTCACGAATTTGCGTGTCATCCTTGTGCAGGGGCTATGCTAATCTTCTCTGTATCGTTCCAATTTTAGAATATGTGCTGCCAAAGCAAGCACTAACCGCCATCTTTGTTGGGTTAATTTGCATGCTTGCTCTGATTGGCTGGTGGGCTTAGCGGAGGGACAGTCAATTTGCACATTTCTCTTTTATTAATGTGGTTTTTTGGTCTCTATGTCATTATTTCTGCTCTCATCTTTATTATTTCCTTCCTTCTACTTACTCTGGGCTTTTCTTGTTCTAATTCTTTAAGTTTTAGGTTTAAATAGTTTATTGTTGATTTTTCTTTTTCTTTTTCTTTTTTTTTTTTAGGTAGGCCTGTAGTGCTATGACCTTCCCTCTCAGGACTGCTTCTGCTGTGTCCCAGAGATTTTTGGTTGTTGTATGTTCATTTTCATTTGTTTCTAGGAAGTCATTTATTTCTTTCTTGATCTCATTGGTAACCCATTCATTGTTTAATAACATGCTATGCAGCCTCCACTTATTTGAATGTTTTTGAGTGTTTTTACTGTCGTTTATTTGTAATTTCATTCCACTGTGATCTGAGAAGATGCTTGATATTATTTCAATCTTCTTGAACATATAGAGACTTGTTTTGTGTCCTAACATATGGTCTGTCTTTGAGAATGACCCATGTGCACTTGAGAAGAATGTATATTCTGCAGCTTTGTGTAGGAATGTTCTATAAAATGTCAATTAAATCCATCTGATCCAGTGTGTCATTTAGAGTTATTGTTTAATTTTTTTTATCTGGAATATCTATCCAGTGAAGTCAGTGGGATGTTAAAGTTCTGTACTATGACTGTATTACTGTTGATGTCTCCCTTAAAGTCCTCTAGATGTTTTTTGGTTAAAATTTATTTAGGCAATTCTATATTAGGTGCATATATGCTTACCAGGGTTATATCCTCTTGTTTGATTGGTCCCTTTAGTATTATGTAGTGATCTTTGTTGTCTCTTGTGATGTCTTTCATTTTGAAATCTATTTTGTCAGGAGTATTGCTACCCAAGCTTTTTTGTTTGTTTGTTTCCATTGGCATGGAAAATATTTTTCCATCCCTTCATTCTCATCCTGTGTGAGTCTTTTTATTCTGAGGTGGGTCTCGTGTAGACAGCATATAATTGGATCATATTTTTGTATCCATTTAGCTATCCTATGTCTTTTGATTAGAGCATTTAATCCATTACATTTATTATTGATAGATACTCATTTTTTTTCTTTTTCTTTTGGTACTTATTTATTGCCATTTTAATTTTGTATGCCTATGTTTCTCTCTCTATATATTTCTTCTCGTTACAGCAGTCCTTTTAGCATTTCTTGCAGTGCTGATTTGGTGATGACAAACTCTTTTAGCCTTCTTTTTTTTGTCCGCAAAGCTCGCTATTGTATCATCTATTTTTTAAAATATATTTTTATTGATTTCAGAGAGGAAGGGAGAGGGAGAGGTGGAAACATCAATGATGAGAGAGAATCATTGGCTGCCTCCCGCATGCCCCCTACTGGGAACCGTGCCTGCAAACCAGACATGTGCCCTTGACTGGAATCAAACCCAGGACTTTTTAGTTCACAAGCTGATGCTCTATCCACTGAGCCAAACTGGCTAGGGCTGTATCATCTATTTGGAATGATAGCCTTGCTGGATATAGTAAACTTGGTTTCAGATCCTTGCTTTTCATTACCTTGAATATTTCATGCCATTTCCTTCTGGCCTGTAAAGTTTCTGATGAGAAATCAGCTGACAGCCTTATGGGAGCTCCTTTGTATATAACAAATTGCTTTTTTCTTGCTGCCTTTAAGATTCTCTCTTTGTCTTTTTGGCATTTTAATTATGATGTATTTTTTTTTTTTTTTTTTTTTTCAGTTGATCAGCAGCCTAGCCAGGATTTCTAGCCAGGATCTCCAGCCAAGTTCTGTTTCTCCAGCCAGGTTCAGTCGCCAGGTTCTCCAGCCAAGTTCTGTAGATAGGTTCTGTCCAGGATCTTTTGCCATGTTCTCTTGTTAGGTTCTGTCTCTAGGTTCTGTCCAATTATGATGTATTTGATCGTGGGCCTACTTGATTCTCTGTGCCTCCTGAACTTGTGTGACTTTTTCCTTCACCAGGTTAGGGAAGTTTTCTGCCAGTATTACTTAAAACATGTTCTCTATCCCTTGCTCACTTTCATCTCCTTCTCAAACTCCTATTGTGCAAATACTGTTACACTTTATGTTGTCCCACAGCTCCATTAAGCTGTCTTCCTGTTTTTTTAATTGTTTTTTTCTTCTTGGTTCTCTGAGTGATTTTTTTCTACCCTGTCTTCTAATTTACTGATCCGATTCTTGGCTTACCCTAATCTGCTGTATATTCTTTCCAATGTGTTTTTTATTAGTGCTGTGCCATTCTTTATTTCCGACTGGTCTTTTTTTCATAATTACTATATTTTTTTCTCATGCTTTGAGCATCTTTGCCATGATTATTCTGAACTCTATATCAGATAAATTTATCTCCATTTTGTTTAGCTCTTCTGGTTCTTCTTTGGATTTTTCATTTAGGGGTTGTTTTTTTGTCTCCCCATTTTGGCTGCCTCTTTGGGTTTGTGTTTATGTATTAGGTAGTTCTGCTCTGACTCCCAATGTCTAGTGCAGGACAATGTCAGATGCTGTTTCTGATTGGCCCTGAGTACCCTGCTTGGAGCTATCAGCAATCCACAGCTTGTGGCTCCCTGTGCTGGGGCTGGGTGTCTTTGGAAAGGACCAAGATGTATACCAGGGCCTTCTTTTCCTAGCCCTGGGTCCAGAGGGGATCAGGTAAAGATTTAAAGCCTCCAGAGATCTGCCTCTGCCTGTAGTCTGATTGTATTCAGGCTTGATTAGCCTCAGGGTATCGACTACAGAGTGGGGCCAAAGGTCTTCCAATAGGGTGGGGCAACTGCCTTCCCCTCAGGCTAAAACTGCTTGGATAGCAAAGGTCTGTGGAGAAAGATGTCCTCCGTAGATGAGGAAATGATTCAGCACAGGTAAATAGGTGGCTGCCCTCCAAGCTCCAACCCGACTCTCCTCACACAGCTCCAGTCTACTCTGCCCTCCCTCTGCCAGAGCCCAAGATGAGTGGCTGCACACAAAATCTTGTTCATTGGCCCTTTAAGAGAGTGCCTGCATTTCCAGCAGTCTCTGGCTAGCACACAGCAACCCTGCTGCTTTTCACAGCCAGATGTTATGTGGGTACCTTTCTCAGTTCTGGTTCTCTGGGCTGGGGAGCCCAGCTTGGGGTTTAGACCCCAGAGTTCTCAGTGGGAATCCCCCATAGCTAAGATATCCCTCTGGACCTTCAGCTGCTATCTATGGGAGCCTGGCCAGCCCTTTCAGATTTCCGCATGTCCTCCCAGTTTCGATGTGGTCTCCACTTTCCGTCCTCAGTTATCAGTGTTCTCTCCAGTCTACAGTCGGTTTTTCTGTATTTTAGTTGTATTTCCAGTTTGGTACTGGGAGAGTATCAGTGTAGCTTCCACTTACTCTGCTGCCATTATATCCTCCCCACCTTTAGATTTTTGATTGGGCACATTACCCAGCCTCTCTAAGCTTGTCTCCTCCTTATCAAAGTTGGGAAAAACAATGCTCAGCCCATGTCCCAGTGTTATTTAAAGAAAATATCATATATCATAGGGAAGCAAAGTACCCTATAAAGGTAAGGCGTGGGGAAGAGGTTCTCAGACATCAACCTTTCCTGATTAACAAAATCCATTGGAGCCTGGCTGGTGTGGCTCAGAGGTTGAGCATTGGGAGGTCACTGGTTCCATTCCCAGTCAGGGCACATGCCCAGGTTGCGGGCTCCATCCCCAGTAGGGGTGTGCAGGAGGGCAGCCCATCAATGATGTTTCTTTCTCATCAGTGTTTCTCTCTATGCTCCCTTACTCTTCTCTAAAACAAAAACGTCCACTCTAGCTTGTTTGGCTCAGTGGATAGTGTGTGGGTCCGCAGACTGAAGGGTCCCACGTTCAATTCTGGTCAAGGGCACGTACCTCGGTTACAGGTTCGATCCCCGGTCCTGTTTGGGGCAAGTGCAGGAGGCAACCAATCGATGTCTCTCTCTTTCTCTCTCCCACTCTCTCTAAAAATCAATGGAAAAATATCCTTGGGTGAGGATTAACAACAACAACAAAGTCCAGTGGAATCCAGAACATTAGTGGCTGGAAGGCTGGTTCTGTTTACTGCTCTTTTGTGTGTGTTCATTTCTTCCTTGGAACACAGAATACTTAACAAATGTTAATCAGGAAAAGAATGGGGAATTGAAAAGTGTTACCATCAAAATAAACTAAATTTTACTGAAACCTTCAAACTGCATGGGAAAGAAACAAAACAAAACCAAAATGTGCATTGGTTGCCCCCCTGTAGCACCTCTTCCATCTGTAAAATGTGTGAATCATATTTTATATGGTACAACACTGCCACTCACAAATATTCCTACAGTCCTTGTTTCTTTCTCACGGAAGTGTCACAAGCTGTACCTACCACTCTTCTGAAACGCGAAGATCAATTGTAAATGGGGAAAAAAGTCGATTGTGCCCTAACCAGTTTGGCTCGGTGGATAGAGCATCAGCCTGTGGACTGAAGGGTCCCAAGTTCGATTCTGGTCAAGGGCATGTACCTTGGTTGCGGGCACATCCCAGGTGGGGAGTGTGCAGGAGGCAGTTGATCGATGTTTCTAACTCTCTATCCCTCTCCCTTCCTCTCTGTAAAAAAAAAATCAATAAAATATATATTTTTTAAAAAGTTGATTGTGGCCGAAACCGGTTTGGCTCAGTGGATAGAGCGTCGGCTTGCGGACTGAAGGGTCCCAGGTTCGATTCCGGTCAAGGGCATGTACCTGGGTTGCGGGCACATCCCCAGTGGGAGGTGTGCAGGAGGCAGCTGGTCGATGTTTCTCTCTCATCGATGTTTCTAGCTCTCTAACTCTCTCCCTTCCTCTCTGTGAAAAATCAATAAAATATATTTAAAAAAAATAAATAAATAAATAAATAAATAAATAAAAAGTTGATTGTGATGCACACTGTTCTGTCTGAATAGTGACAGTTTTATAAACCAGATAGATAGGTTTTTAACATCAGAAGTGAGGAAATAAAGAGAAGCAAATCTAACTTGCAAGAGCCAAAGGCACTTGTTTTCAAACGAACTGGTCAAGCCAGTGGTGGCACCTCTTTGACTTTCTAGTAAGGAGAGAGAAACGTTATTAATGAAATTATATATATACCTATCCCAGAGTTCTGTGGATTGAATGAGTTTAACAGTAAGTTAGAACCATGCCTGGTAGACTAAGCACTAAATAAATGTTTATCTTGCCCTGACGGGTTTGGCTCAGTGGATAGAGCGTCGGCCTGCGGACTCAAGGGTCCCGGGTTTGATTCCAGTCAAGGGCATGTACCTTGGTTGCAGGCACATCCCCAGTGGGGGGTATGCAGGAGGCAGCTGATCGATGTTTCTCTCTCATCGATGTTTCTCTCTATCCCTCTCCCTTCCTGTCTGTAAAAAATCAATAAAATATATTAAAATAAAATAAAATAAATGTTTATCTTTGTGAACTGAGAGTGGAGATTGAGAGAAGTGAATGAGGTCATCAGCTGGGCCTCTACCAACTACCTACTATTAGCATCTTGCCTCTACATAGTTTTATTTGACAAAACGTGCTTCCTTCCTTCAAAGACTAATCCTTCCACCTGTTCTCTGGATCCCTACCCCTCCTGCTTCCTCAGTGACCTTGCTTTGTCAATTACCACTTATTGCTATATTTGGAAACTCTCTCTACTGGCTCTTTCCCCAACACAGGAATATTTTTTTTTATAATATATTTTTATTGATTTCAGAGAGGGAAGGAGAGGGAGAGGCAGAAACATCAATGATGAGAATCATTCATCAGCTGCCTCCTGCACACCCCCTACTGGGGATTGAGCCCGCAACCCGGGCAGGCATGTGCCCTTGACCAGAATCAAACCTGGGACCCTTCAGTCCGAAGGCTGACACTCTTATCCACTGAGCCAAACCAGGTAGGGCAGGAATATTTTATTTCTTACATTTTTTAATAACCTCTCTCAATTTTACAACCCTCTTTTAACTATTATGCCGTTTGTTTCCTTCCTATGTACTGATAAAGCTTCCAGAAAGAGTAGCCTCTATTTAGTTACACCTCCCATCACTCCTCACCTGAACCAGTTTTCTGTCTTCTCCCTTAACTGCAACTGAAATCACTCTGACCAAGGTAACCAGTGTCTAGATGCCAGATGCTTAGCTAGTCCCCATTTTACTCAGCTGCATTGTAGCCTTTGGCATCATTGATCACTCTCCTCCTCTTTAAAACACTTCCTATAGTTTCTATGCCCATGCTTATTTTTTTGCTCCTCTCTCTCCAGTTATTCCTTCTCCCTTTTGTGGACTCTTTCCCTACCAGCCTTTAAATACTGGTGGTGTTCCCCATGACTCCCATTAGTGATCCTTTTTTCACTTTACATGATTTTCCTTGGTATTGTCTTTCACTTTCATGGCTTCAGCTACCACTTTTACAAGGAAGTCTCCCAAATATCTAGTTGTTGACTCGAGTTCTGCTAAGGCAGAAACCTAAATATTTAGCTACCTGTTGGACCTCTTTTCACTTGCATGTTTCATAGCACCTCAAATAAACATGACCAAAATGGAACACACCATCTTCTTTCCCAAATCTATTCCTCTTTTGTTCCTCTTGGTAAACGGTCCTACATCTTCCTAACTCCCCAAGTCAAAGCCTAGGAGTTATTTTGAATTCCTCCTTCCTTACCATGAATACTCACTCAGTAGTTGAAATCTTAGTCTCTTAAATTTGCAAGCATTGTCTCTCGTCTCCATCCTGTCACCACCTTGGGTGAAGTGCTCTTGCTTTACCACTGCAGTTATTGCAAAGGCCTCCCAGCCTCAGATTTTACCTTCTTTTCCCTACCCACACCAGTTACTATATGACTACCAGGATAATCTGAGCGTCTATTCCCTTGCTATAAATTCCTCATTGGCTCTTTTTGGCCTACTGCATAATGGTCCAAAATCCTTAGTGTGATATGTAATACCGTTAGTGATCTATTCTATTTTTAGCTTAAGCCTCTGACTATCGTTTACTTTTCTCCCTTCAAACCCTATAACCTAATAACAAACTGCAGTCACCAGAACATGCAACTCCACCTTCCCCCTTGTTGTCTTGATCTTATCGGTTTTTTTCATGCTTCAAAACTCAGTTCAGACGTTACCTTTTCCAGCATGTATTCCTCACTATTCTCCCTCATCATTGGATTGGGTGCCTAGGCTACCTGTTCAGTCCACCACACAGTACTATAGTTTGAATTTGACATTGTAGCCTTAATTATATTATACTAGAGGCCTGGTGCACGAAACTCATGCACTGTGCAGGGGGTGTCCCCTCAGCCCAGCCTGCCCCTTCTCACAGTCCGGAAACCCTCAGGGGATGTCCTACTGATGGCTTAGGCCCGCTCCCGAGGGCTTCCGTACTGTGAGAAGGGGCAGGTTGGGCAGAGCCCCGGGCCAGCCCTGGGGAAGCGGCAGCGGCCATTGGGAGTGGTCACAGCCACTACTGCCATGTGGGGAGTACAGGCTGCCCTCTGTCAGGCCCCGCCTCCCTCGCCCCTGTCACTGCTGCTGCCATTGTATCCCCAACACTGCAAGTCCCTGCCCACCTGCTGCACACAGAGCCTGCTGATCGGTCGTTACCGTGACAGTGTCCCAACCTATTTGCATATTACCCTATTATTAGATAGTTTTCCTATATTTCCTTGAGGGCAATGACTTGATATTTTTCTTTCTAGCTTCAGCTCTTATTACAGTGCCTTGTGCCTAGTGAGTAGGCACTCAATAAACGTGTTAAATGAAAAAATGTTCTCAGCTGCCTAAATAGCTTGGACCGTAATTCAAAGACCAGTTTTAGTGTCTGAGAACATACAAAATTTGATGGGCTCCCATCAAGTTTCTTAAAACCAAGAAATGGAAGAACAAATTAAGTATTACTTTAAGGAAAGATGAAATCCAGCCCAATTACACATTAGAAAGATATTAAAACTGACAATCATAAGTTTAAAACTAGCAAATGCCACATGAGTAGGAGGAAAACTAAGCTATAATTGTTACTAACAAAAGGCTTTTTAGTTTTCAAAATGACTCTACTGTTTCTTTATCTGGCCTCCTTTTATAGCACTAATGTGTTATGATCTCTGTGTTCACTTTCTTAGGTCACTCTATCTTTGGGTATTACCACCTGATGTTAGATTTAAAATTTATAAATTATAATTTATCAATTCTCCCAATGTGTGAAGCATTAAACACAATCAGGCATCAATATTTATTAACACAAGACAAAGAAAACACATTCAATGAGTTAATAGAACACTGTCCAGCCAGATGTTAAATTTAAAAATGTATATCTAGTCTAATTTCAAATAAATAAAAAAACTTTATACATAATTACACAGTACTATAGTTTGAATTTGACACTGGTAAATATTTTGACAGAAAGTAAACAAAACGGCATTTAGGACTAAAAAAAGTATTCTTATATCTTTACACCCTCTTCCTCTGGACAAATAGCATGGCCATCTACATATACCTAAACCAGAAATGTATGAATGATAATGAAAAGGCCTATTGTGTATTTGGAGTACTGCAGCCTCTTGCTCCAAATACTCTTGCTTTTACATCAAAGCAGACAACAAAAACAACACTAAGGCATAGATCATGTTGGAGTTTGAGGGTGAGGTGGTAACTCCTCATTAGCTTTAGTCTAAAAGATTCCTGGATATTTAAGAAAGTAATTTATTTGGCCAAGATATTGAGCACCATGCCTGGGGCAGAGACCTTAATAAAAAACCTAAGGCCTCAGGCCCTTTGTTGATTCAACAAAAGCATTAAGCAAGCATTGCCCAGGGACTAAAGGAAACACACTCACAGGTCCTATAAGTAGGCAATGGTCCCTAAACAGCCTGGGGCAGCACAGCTTCCTAAGGAAAGGACTTGGTACTGGGGTAGGTGGGGCCCTTTATGAGGAGAAAGTGCAGACTGGATTCACTGGTGCCCACGAGCATGCTGGTCTTCCCCAGGGTCTCACTGATGCAGGAGATGGCACATGTATAGCTCTAAGAAGCCGTAGGGCCTAGGATTTTTCCTGAGGCAGCCCCTTTCCTGCTCTACCTCAGTTACTTCTGCTGAGAGGCAGAAACGGGGTCCAAAAACTTTCACATGAGTAGATTTCTCTTAGATGAAAGGGGGGGCTTGCTCTTAATTTAGTTTTCTTTTTCACAGCATAAAAACCTAGACAATGTATTCCAGAGTTTTGGCAAGGCTCTTTCTATCAATAATGGCCTTTTGGGTCTGTCTTAAGAGTTTTACCACAAAGGTTCTACTTATGTGGAAAGAGCAAGAGCACTGTGTCATGAAGAGAAAGTTTTCTTATCCAAGTCTGCAACAGACTAAGCACAAACATCTCTAAGCTAATGACTGGACTCTTCCCCTTCCGGAGATGCTTCACCAGAGCTACTGATGCAGCTCCCAAAGACACGTCTCAGCTTCTTTCCTCCTCAGGCATTTTCTGGCTTTTGAGGGACATGCAAAAGATCAGTAAAGCAGCCACAAGGCAGAAAGCAAAAACTAAAGATGAATCAGAAGCCTTAGGAACTATAAAACTAGCTAATTGGCCCCTAAGTAACTGGGAATTGGCCACATTTTGAGATTAACAGATTATCTTTTTTGAAGGAATGAGTATAGATCTGCACTGTCCAACATCATAGCCATTCCCCACATGTGGCTACTGAAAACTTGAAATATGGTTAGTCTGAACAGAGATGTGCTTAACAATATTGGATTTCAAAGAGTTAATAGGAGAAAAAAGTAAAACATCTCAGTACTTTTTTATATTGATTTCACATTGCATGGTAATATTTTTTTATATATTGGGTTAAATAAACCATATTAAGACAATATCACGTTTCATTTTTAGTTCTTAAAATGTGGTTACTAGAAAATTTAAAATGACAGATGTGGCTTACATGATACTTCTAGCAGACACCCTAACTTGTGCAGTAAAGAATAATCCAACCCACAGAATAGACTCTGCCTATATTTTTTTCTTAGAACTTACTATTTACTTCTCAGGGTCGCTTGTTTTTGTTTAGTGAATCAGTAAGAACTGTTTTCAGAAAATTACTTTCCAAAAGAGCAGGCTGTTTTCTCTGCCAAACAAACCGTTGCTAGTCGCTGGGATTTCTTGCCCCAGTGTAAGTGCTTTTTTCCTGTACATCCTAGAACCTCTCTCATCATGTATAAATTAATTTCATCCAAAATGTTGGAAAAGAGATCTGGAACTGGAAAATGTCTTGAGGTCTGCCCTCGTGGAGAATGGGTTGGGAGAAAAGGAGGATTATGTAAAAGGGAGTCATAAAGTGGCTTTGAGTCACAGACTGGAAGGGCAGCCTCTAAGAATGCTGCCACAGCGAAGGGTCTGGCCTTTGCATTACAAACCTTATTTTCAGGGTAATTACAAGTCTTAAAAATTGTTTAAAAACGTATTTAGTTTACATGATGTTACAGTGGGGTAAATAATATGTATTATTAAAATAGTCTAAATAAATATTTACACAATAGACCAGAGTGGGTCAAAGAGAACCATTCTGATTTAACATGTTAACTCTGTTCACTTTGATTTTTTTTTAATTTTTAAAAATATTTCTGTAAGAAAAAAATAAATTCAACTATATTCAAATACATGAAGTATCAGACCAAAGAAAGAAACTGAGCCGGAGGCCACACTCAGTCCCAAGCTCAGTCTGCTTGGCCGGGCACCACAGTTATTTCAAAAGAGTTTCTTGCATACATCAAACTGCCCCTATTTCAGCATAAGCCTGGCTATTTTGGCAAGTCAAATTGGTCAGTTTTGAGATGTATAGTTTGTGGCCTTACGGCTTCATGTGACTTTGGTCCCACTGTCTTCCCAGCCTATCATGCTTGTTCTTAAAATCCTGGCCCTCATGAACTGGAAGAACAGAGGACTCTTCAGCTTTCAGAAAAGAGAAGCTATATGTATAAACTGCAGACACAGTTTACACTGAACCTAGAAAAGAGGAAATTCTAAATTCTTATGTAGTCACTCTTAATTTGAAACACAGTTTCAACACTGGGGGCCAAAGTGAGTTATTGTGGTTCCTTAGAATAGGGTGGGACTGAATGAATCTGAGCTTTTTCATACCATTTTGATTTTTAAACTGAGATTTTTCAGCTTGTAGAAACAGGTTGAATTCTTAAAAGCTTAAAGCTGATTCTGGGAATGCAAACTTTAAAAACAAACATAGGCAGCTTTAGTTTATAAAATACACCAGCCAATAGAGACATAGTACAATGTGCAGCGAAATCTGCAAACAATTTGCATTTTTTAGTTACCTATTCAACTACACCGCATTAAGAGCGTATCTGAAATTCTCTCAAAGTAGAAATGTTTCTACTTTGGTGGTTGTAACTATACAAGCCAATCTTCATTTTTCAAAGCTAAATTATGTGTATTCTTATTTACATGTTCAAAACAATGGTCAAAATGTTTTACAGTCAAGAATTATATAATTTTCATGTTCAGTGAGTTATCCAATTTGCTTATGAGTCGACTGAAGTAAGATGAGTAGTTCCATGTTAACAAAACCCGCAGAATGTCTAGCTATGGTAAAAGGCAAAATACAGTACAGAGCGGGGAACTGGGTACCTCAGACTACCCCCTCATGTGAATTCATTAAACTCCCTTACAAAATTCTAAAATGGCATTAGATAAAAATACAAGTATATACAACAGATGAAAAATATGCAACATGCATGTAATTGCTTTAGTAACGTGCTGCTCACGCTATGTCAAAGCTCATGACTGTTAACATTTTTTTCATTTGCCATCACAGAATTCCCCTTTTCTGTGTGTTGTGTGATTGCAGAATCCCACAGGATGAGATGAAGGATACAATGTAGCCATCTCAGCTTATTTTACATCATTTGAAAGCTTGCTCCTGTCACGGGCTTTGGTCCTTGTGGTTTCCCAGGAGGCCCCGGTAATCTCCACAAGGCCGGTTACATGTTATAAGCCACGTAGATGGGGTCTAACTGGTCAGCGAGGAAGCTGTCGCGAAGGTGCATCCTTTGCTTCTCTCCTCTGGAGTTGATGGGGATGACACCTGGGTCCACCACAACCACGACGCCAACGATGAGGTAATGCTCCTCCAGAACCACATTTGTCACTAAGGGAACCAGATCCAGAGCTTCCTGTTCAGAGCCACACAGTTCCACAACCACCACAAGCAGGTTGGTCCACGTGAAGACAGCACTGAAATTTCAATGACGTTCATTTTAGATGTCAGTACATTTATCAGTCATCTTGTACAGTCAGCTACCCAAGACTTAGCCCCATTTCCCTGAGAACTGCCTTCTCTCTTAGCAGCCACATCTGTAATGTATAACCGTCCCCTACGATTACAGCTGATTAGCTGAGCCATCCAAAATCTCTTGGGAGTCTGGAACTGGGATTGGAAGTTGTTAGCTTGTCACCTGAACTGGGGACACGTGGACTTGAAAGTTCTGGGGTAGCCACATGTGCAGGGAATCACAGAGAATGGCTCTTCAGGGAGAAGAGAAAGAATGAAGTGGATGTCCACATGGCTCTAGCAAGTAAGAGGACAGTGGTTCCCGATGGCCTTGTCTCTACCTTTCCTGAGAACCAGAGTTAGAAATGTTTAGGAACCTCTGAGATAGGCAGGTATTCTTTCCATTAACTTTCTCTTTTGCTTAATTTTTTTTTTGAAAAGTTTCTGTTATTTGCAATGTAAGAACTTTGACTAAGATAATACTCTTATACCCAACAGGAAGGGAGTCGACTTGGCTTCCTCTGAGCTTAGTGCCCCACACAAGTGTGTCTCCTCTTATGCCATAAAAGTGTCATGAGGTAGTTAGTAAGTTGCTTTTCATTGAGTGGGATTGCTGGGTTAGAGGATATGACCTGACTTGTGATATGCAATGTTAAACTGCTTTAATACACAGAGTCCAATCATTAAAGAAAAATGTTCACAGTATCTGACTGCATTAAAAGTAGAATGTCAACCAGGCTGGGTAGCTCAAGTGGTTAGAGCATATGCCAAGGTTTTGGGTTTGATCCCCCATCATAGCACATACAAGAAGCAACCAATGGCCCAGCCGGCGTGGCTCAGTGGTTGAGCACTGACCTATGAACCCGGAGGTCACGGTTCGATTTCCGGTTGGGAAATATGACCAGGTTGTGGGCTTGATCCCCAGCAGGGAACATACAGGAGGCAGCTGATCAGTGATTCTCTTTCATCATTGATGTTTCTATCTCTTTTCCCCTCTCCCCTCCTCTCTGAAGTCAATAAAAATATATTTTAAGCCGAAACCGGTTTGGTTCAGTGGATAGCGCGTCGGCCTGCGGACTGAAGGGTTCCAGGTTCGGTTCTGGTCAGGGGCATGTGCCTGGGTTGCGGGCACATCCCCAGTGGGAGATGTGCAGGAGGCGGCTGGTCGATGTTTCTAACTCTCTCTCCCTTCCTCTCTGTGAAAAATCAATAAAATATATTTAAAAATATATATATTTTAAAAAAAGAAGCAACCAATGAATGCATAAATAAGTGGAACAACAAATCGATGTTTCTCTTTCACTCTCCCCACTCTTTCCTCTCTCTCTCAAATCAATTAAATTTTTTTTTATAGTCAATTGTCTAAAATTAGAGGGTTAACCATGGCACCCAGCTTCTCTGCATTTTCTTACACCTCATGGACATTATTCAGATCTGGGGAGAGAACATTTTGAGACACAGAAGCGTCTGAAAAGCATGAGCAGCCTTTAAAAGCATTGTGGCCATTTAGCAAGGGGAAAAAGAAACAAAAAACGAGTGAGGACACATTGATAAATATGTAGAGAAAAGAAATTGGGTGGGTTCTGTATTGTTAATTCAGAATAAAAGCCAATATGAAAAAACTACAAGGTTTTAATTTTAAAAAATTTTAAGTCAATGTGAGGTTAAATGATCCCTTATCAGGGATAATGTAGGGGGATTTCCTACACTGAGAGGAAAATTAGACCATATAAAAGTAATGATCCTTTCATCTGCTTACCATTTAACAATTTAAAAGCACATTCTCATTGGATCCTCCCAATAATCAGGAAGTGACAGAGAAAGTATCTTACAGATGAGGGAAGCAGCCTAAGTGGGAGAGCAAGGCCTCTAAGCTCTAGGTCCTGTCCGCCATTCTACTCTGACTCTAGAGCAGCGGTTCTCAACCTGTGGGTTGCGACCCCCTTTGGGAGTCGAGCGACCCTTTCACAGGGGTCGCCTAAAGACCATCGGAAAACACGTATATAATTACATATTGTTTTTGTGCTTAATCACTATGCTTTATTTATGTTCAATTTGTAACAATGAAATTGGGGGTCACCACAACATGAGGAACTGTATTAAAGGGTCGCGGCATTAGGAAGGTTAAGAACCACTGCTCTAGAGGCAGGAAGTCTATCATTAAAGAGGACTCGACTTTAATGGTCCTTAGAGCCGGTCTCAGGTCTCCATGGCCTCATCTGCCACAGCAGATGGCACACAAGACAGAATCAGTCTGCTTATTCTCTTAGGCCCCCTGAGTGCTATGTCTGTAGGTGGTAGGTGGTGCATTCAGCTGACTACTTATTTTTCCTCGATACGACATTGGAGGTGGGAAGTCTATTCGGGGGTGAGGCTTACCATTCAGCAATGCTCCTGTGGATCCGAGACACTGAGGTCTCAATATCGATTGGGTGGTATCGTAATCCTCTCAGCTCCAGCGTTTCATCCAGAGCTCCCACCACATATAACGCATCATGACGCTCTGACAAAGAAAAAGAGAAATTTGGTTTATCAGATACATTTTGAGTACAACATAATATTAGAGTTAAGAGCAGAGTTCAGACTGCCTGCCGTATCAGGTGGCTACATCACTCGCTGTGTAATTCTGGGCAAATTAGTCAAGCCCCCGGATCCTGCATCACCCTCTGTGAGACAAGATAAAAACATGGCTGTGGAGACCAACCAAAGGACTTGTATGCATGCATATAAGCCTAATCAATGGACACAGGCACCAGGGGGCTGAGGGCATGAGTGGGGGGCGGGGGGGCGCGCTATGGGGGTTAAGGACACATATGTAATACCTTAATCAATAAAGAAAAAAAATTATAAAAACAAAACATGTCTTTGCCCTGGAGGGTGTAGCTCTTTTGGTTTGAGTGTCAA
The DNA here is from genome assembly GCF_028538775.1 of Myotis yumanensis. Lineage (NCBI taxonomy): Eukaryota > Metazoa > Chordata > Mammalia > Chiroptera > Vespertilionidae > Myotis > Myotis yumanensis. The sequence goes on from NW_027223754.1 coordinate 164,235,517, forward strand.
CCCGTGCACCCAAGGGTCGTGGATTCGATCTCTGGTCAGGGCACATACGGGAGGCAACTGATTAATGTTTCTCTCACACTGATGTTTCTCTCTCTCTACTGCCCTTCCTCTCTCTCTAAAAAAATCATTAAAAACATATAAAAAATAAAATCAATGAAAACAAATCCTTGGGCGAGGATTATCAAAACAAAACAAAACAAAACAAAACATGGCTGTTATTAGGATTAAATGAGATAATCCATGCAAGGTAGTTTATATGATGCCTGGTGCATTGTAAGTGCTAAAAAATTAGCTATTATTACTACTACTGCTACCACCTGTACCAGGAATTGTACCAAATGCTGGGGAGATAAAGATGACAAAACAATTCCTGCTTTGGATACTACCTACTGGAGAAATAGACCCACAAACGGGCGTACTATTGTAACGCAGTGAGCCCAGTGACAGGAGTGTGCACAAGGCATAGGGACCAGAGGATACGCCCAAGCTCTGCTCATAGGTTCAAGGAAAACCTAGAAGAACCGAAGCCGGGCTGAGCTGTTAAGGATAAGTAGGAATTGGCCGATGATGGCTGGGAGAGGGGAGAATGGAGGGAAGTGAGGATTTGAGATGAAGAAGAAATGAACATGTGTCATTGTGTCTAGACATCTTCAAGGAGTCCAAGTATAAGGAGTAGGATTAGAGAATGTGGACAGACTAGTTCTGGTTATTAATAGGGTTGTAATCTATCTATATTACTAGTGAGTGCATTCTGTGTGCCAGGCACTGCTCTGGGCACCTAAATGCATCAATCCCCTGACTGGGAATTGAACCACGACCTCCTGGTTCATAGGTTGACTCTCAACCACTGAGCCATGCCAGCCGGGCTAGAGTTGGGTATTTTAAAATGCCTATTCATGCCACCAGGAACACAGGTTGAAGGCAGCAGTGAAGCCATGACAATGGACTGGGCAGAGGATGGCTGGGGGACTGCTTATACCAGAGCCTTGCCAAGCAGTCTTCAGTCCAACATGCGACACTAAAGGGACAGAGGAGCACTTCTGCAGATGGCTCCTCTGCACTGATTCCCTGTCAGGGATTAGGGCTGGTACACGAGAATAGAAGAGCTAAAAGGGCTTAGGGTCTGTGTTCTGCCTTTCACTGCTCATCAGGCACACCTCCAGGACTGAGGCTGTGCTGACCCACAGTTCAGGGGTGCTGACGTGGTACCCTGGGTGCTTACCTCCTAGGTGCTTTTCAGGGGCAAAGTCTTACTTTATATGCAGATGGATTCACACATGGATTAAAGAGTTGTAGGAGGGAATAGTCAAATACACATACACAAGGCCGAGGCTGGCTGAGGAAGGCCAGCCAGTGCTCCTGGCTGAAATGCAAAGCAGGATGAAGGGGAAGAGTTGGCATGGGAGATGCATACCTCCAGTGGCCGCTGTGAGCTCAGTTCGGCGGACAAAACCAAGGTATCCTGTCCGAGCCCACAGTGTCTGAGCAGCATCCCCAAAGCTGAGGCGAGTGTTGAAATGATCAGCTTGAAGAGTCTCACTATCGTAGATGGTGTAATAGCCACTGGCCGTATGGGGACTGTTTACCCAAATCTACAAGAAAAGGGCACTGGTCACATTTCCCAAGAACACATATTGTGACTTTAGTTTTTTAATCTCATTTTTTTATTAATAGCAACAACACAACTGCAATAAAGGCAGCTGACATTTCAAGTATTCAGTGAGGTAAGTACTTTATATGCTTTATCTCATTCATTCCCGCCACATGACATGACAATATAGTTCACACTATTGTTATTCCCATTTACAAATGAAAAAACAAGGAGTTAAGTAACTTGCCTAAAATGCGGAAACTAGGAGACTCACACCCAAGTCTGAGTGGCAGACACTACACTGCCTCCCTGGCTCATTTCTCAGCCTCTTCCAGAGTCTCACAAAGGTGTCATTCCTGTGCTTCTGAAATAAGGTATAGAGCCCTCAAGGAAACAATCCAGGGTATCTGAATTTACCACATAAACAACCAATAACTAAAAATGGTTGGTAACACTAAACAGGCGCCATTCTATGTGCACTACAGATACAGGTATTAATGCACGTAACTGTCACACAATTCTACTATGTAGGTGCAAATATTATCGATGGATGAGGAGACTGAGGCCCAGAGAGATTAAGTAACTTGCCCAATACTGAGAAGCTGCTAAGTGGTAGAGCCCAGGTCATCTGGCTCCTGTACCTACAACACTCCTCCCAGTACGCTATGGGATGAAACAGGGTCCCTCAAAGATTTGGGGGAAGAAAAATTAAGACTTTAAAAACATTTTAATACTAATACAAAAAACACATTTTGGGATAGAATATAAAATTTGCATGAATTTTTGAAATTTAATCTTTATGGCTCCTTCAATAGGTGGGAGGAGGTAGGATTTGCCCATTTTCCTTTTCAACTGAGGGATTATCAGTGGACAAATCTGGGATGAGTTCTAGTTTGGGTGCCTAAATCTTCTCTCCATCCTGGTCTCAATTTTCCTTTTCTGTCCATTTCAGTCTCGTGCTTTACAGAGGAAGATTAAGACTCTTTTAAAATATGAAAATTCCCAATGGGGGAAAAGCACATCCACACTTTCTCTGACTTTGAAATATGAATCCTAAAGTTGTTCTCTGCTGACTTTCAGAGTAAAGGTGAAAGGTACACCTACCTCTCCAAGGTGAGAGTCTCCAACAGGCCCTTTGGTCTCGGGATTAACAATAACCACTTTCACTCCAGGTAAAATCTAAGAATCAAAGGGAAAACACAAAGACTCAATTAAAGTCTAATGACCTGCTCTCCCTTCCTCTACTGAGGCGAGGAGTGCACAAAGGCAGGAGCTATCTAAGATGGTGCTCACAGAATTGTCCTCAGTGGAGACCAGAGGTACAATAAGGTTCATCCTCAAAAGGAAACCAAAGAACCAACCAGTCTACTTCCTTCAAAGGGATGAGGAACTGCAGATCAGAATGATGTTAAGAATTTATAGACGGCCCTGGCCTGTGTTGCTCAGTGGTTAGTGTCCTCCTGCGAGCACGAAGGGCTGAGAGGTCATTCCCCATCAAGGCACAAACCTGGGCTGCAGGTTCAATCCCCACGCTGGTCAGGGGGCATGCGGCAGGGAGCCAATCGATACGTCTCTCTCACATCAATGTTTCTTTCTCTCTCTCTCTCCCTTGCTCCTACCCTCCTCTAGAAGTCAATGAGAAAAATATCCTCAAGTGAGGATTAGCAACAACAACAATAACACGAAACAAAACAAAAAGAATTTGTAGACTAAATTGACCTGTAACTGTCCTTTCCCACAATCTATCTTGTTCACTGGATAGTGGCACTAAACCCCTTAAAGCAGGAAGGGCAGCAGTGAGGGGCTGCCTGCGAGACCGCACTCCGGTCCACAGTGAGTGCTAGAGCTGAGGGGCCTGGAGAGAGACAGAGGAAGGGAGCAGTTCTGCAGGAGACTAGAAAGACACTCGAGTGCAAGGACCTCCCTCAACAGGGAGGAGGAAGCAGCAGGTGCTGGCCGAGAGGATGGCTCAGGGCCTCTCTGGTCACCTGCATTCTGTCTCTTAAGCCTCCGTTTTCATCTTGGGTTTCTGGATGATGCAGTTACCTGAGAAGCCCTACAATGATTATCTGGGCTCGTACATCTAAAACCTCCAGGAAGGAAGAGACAGGGCCAGGCACCGTGATACAGCTCCTGAGGCACCCACTGTTAGCTGAGGCAGACGAAGATTGACAAGATGATAGGACCAACCTAAGCCCACTTCGAAGAGTTTAAACAGAAGAGGGAAACTGGAGGTAGTTCTCCGTGGGGTTGATCTACCACTGGAGGCTGGGCAGGTTCCCTCTTTCCCCCAATTTTCTCCTCTGCCTTCCAGAATTCCTAGAAGGGATTCTGGGGCATCATCACTTGTCTTCAAAGGGAGAAGAAACTTAAAGCTTATGCTGATGTTTCATCACCCTCAGTAAGTTGTTTAAAACCGATACAGACTGCTTGGATGGTAAACACACAATACAATATACAGATGATGTATTGTAAAATTGTATATCTGAAACCTATATAATTTTATTAACCAATGTCACCCTAATAAATTCAATTAAAAAAATAAAACTATAGGCCAGCACCGGTTTGGCTCAGTGGACAGAGCGTCAGCCTGCGGACTGAAAGGTCCCAGGTTCGATTCCGGTCAGGGGCATGTACCTTGGTTGCGGGCACATCCCCAGTGGGACATGTGCAGGAGGCAGCTGATCGATGTTTCTCTCTCATCGATGTTTCTCACTCTCTATCCCTCTCCCTTCCTCTCTGTAAAAAAAATCAATAATATATATATATATATATATATATAATATATTTATATATATATATAAATTATATATATATAATTATATATATATATATATATAAACGATAGCCCTCGTCAGTTTGGTTCAGTGGGTAGAGCGTCGGCCTGTGCACCAAACAGTCCCGGGTTTGATTCTGGTCAAGGGCACGGACCTCGGTTGCAGACTCCTCCTGGGCTCGGGCCCTGGTCAGGGCTCATGCAGGAGGCAACAAATCGATGTGTTTCTCTCACATCAATATTCTCTCTGTCTTTCCCTCTCTCGTCAACCTCACTAAAATCAATGGAAAAATATCCTTGGGTGAGGATTAAAAAAAAAACCCACTAAAAAAAAACCTGCTATAGATTGAATGTTCCCAATGAGGACTGGAAATCCTAATCCCCACTGTGATGGTATTAGGAGGTGACTACGTCAGGAGGGCAGAACCCTCATGGAGGGGATTAGTGAACTTATAAAAGAGACCCAGAGATTTCCCTCGCCTCTTCTGCCAGGTGAGGACGCAGTGACAAGACGGCCATCTATGAGCCACAAATCCCTTGCCAGAATCTGCTAGTGCCTTGATCTTCGGTTTCACAGCCTCTACAACCTTGAGAAGTAAGTTTCTGTTGTTGATAAGCCACCCAGTCTCTGGTATTGTTACAGCAGCCTAAATGAACTAAGATAATAATGAAATCTCTCCTTGAACATTTTAAAGCCTCATTCTAATCTGAATCTTATCCCCATAATCTCTTCCCCATTTTGGTTTCTCTTTGAACTACAAATATATATATAATCTCCCCTAATCTTAAACCACACCCCTCCCCTATCTGCCACCCATTTTTCTCCTTGTAACACTTATAAAGATAGAACTGGCTCTTATTCATCTCTCTACCTTGAATAAATGAACATTAAATTTTGCTGGTTTGTCAAATAAGAATTAACATGTCAGATTTTTAAAAATCTATGGAAATTAAGAAAATTGAAACGGAGTATTCTTCTTATGTATCCATATGAATTTGAAAGTACTGGCTCAGTTGAAATTGTTGAGTTATCTCCAGATTTCAGTTAAGTTTTACCCTGGGGTATTAATATGTTAAATGGCTTCAGGTTTCTTTAAAATGAACCACTTCTCCACAGAGACCACCTTCCCAATGGTTAACAAAACAAATTACCTTTCCAGACTCTGAGAGGAGCAAGCTCTGGGGGGCACCCCGTTCCACAAGACGAACCCTGTAGAAGAACGGTATTTACTATACATAAGACTTTTCACAAGTGATTGCACCATGTTGACTATAGCTATACAGTGCCTTCCCAAGACTCTAATTTGTCTCTCCTCCTTATGTAGAGCAGGTTCTCAAACTTAGCATTACTGACATTTTGGGTCCAATAACGTTTTGTTACAATTTTTTGTGAGGGGCTATCCTGTGCAGTGTAGAATCGTTAGCAACATCCCAGTCCTCTACCCACTAGATGTCAGCAGCAGCCCACTTGTTGTGACAACCAAAAATATCTCGACTCTGTCAAAAGTCCTCTGGAGGGCGAATCCCCCAGGCTGAGAAACACGGAACTCGTGAAATGTGCTGCCTGTGCAGGCGGGGCCAGTGCCACGGGCACCCCGGTGAACACAGCTGACGTCAGTGGGACTTGGGAGAGGGTCACAGAGCCCGGGGCCAGGCTCACCTTGGGATACAGTTAAAATTCCTTTCTAAGTTGATGAGGGGAAAGGCTTTTACTCCTGGGGCTCAGATAAAGTACTGTTTCAAAAACCCTACTCCGCCTCATTTGTCTTGTCTGTCCCATCTTTTATTTTTAAACTTTCAGAGGGAAGAGTCTACCAATTTTGGTTTAATTTATATCAAAATACTTTTACACAGGCAGGAACTAAGTATTACATCTTAATATTAAAGAATAGTGCAGAAACTGTGAGAATGAAAGCTTTCTTCTTATAAATGTAAAAATTTTTCAGGTATTAATAATGAAAAATTATTTCCCTCTTTCCATGCCTCCTGGAAGATACAAACAAAGGATGAGGAAGGGGCTGGCTTTCTTGAGGCTCAGAACTTTTTATGTTTAGGAACTCTAATAAGAAATGATCAAAATAAATCTACTGTACCTGTCATGTCTTAATGATTTCAGATCTACATACACAGTAGTTGGATCGGGCCCTGAGGTTCCCTAAAGAAAAATAAATCAATGCATGGTTTATTTAAATTATTATATTTCCACATTTCATATATTTAAATAAAGAAGTAAGTTAGACATAGACATAAAAATGCAAACTCTATTTTGAAAGCTCACCCTCTTCAGCCAGATGTGGCAGGGTACAGTCAATGCCTAGAAGAGGCGCCTGGCCTGGCTTTGCCCTCATGTTTCTCTCTTCTCCTCCCTCGGGAGAGTGGGCCAGGGGCCTTCTCACAGAGGCAAGAGAAGCACTAAAAAGTTACCAGGCGAAGGCTGGTCCTCATCCCTGGACTTTAAAGCAGGGGCGACTGCCTGGCCTGTGTGGCTCAGAGGTTGAGCATCGACCTATGAACCAGGAGGTCACAGTTTGATTCCTGATCAGGGCACATGCCTGGGTTGCAGTCTTGATCCCCAGTAGAGGGCCTGCAGGAGGCAGCCAATCAATGATTCTCTCTCATCACTGATGTTTCCATCTCTCTCTCCCTCTCCCTTCCTCTCTGACATCAATAAAAATATATTAAAATAAATAAATAAATAAATAAATAAATAAATAAAGCAGGGACGACACAGGTCAGCATCTATGGGGATTTTCAAAATTAACACTGGCCCAACCTGAAAACAAAGGGCCCACAATTGGGCTCCACAGTTAAAGCTACGATGCTATTTAAAAGTCACCTGACCATGGTCATAGAAGGCCTGAAAGTATCTACCCACGTATGCCACCTTCGTTTACTCTCACTCTTGTCCACGCCTATGTTTTCCTCATTAGTCTCCAAGCTACATACAATCAGACTCAGTTCTTTTCTGCTATGTACCCAGGAATAACATGGCAAAGTTGCCATCTGCTTGGAGAAAAGAATACAGGCTTATTTGTACTTCCTTTGCAAAAAAGTTATAAAATATGGAGGAGACAGGAAAACAGAAGGGAAGATATAAACAAAATTCAAATAGGACTCAGAGTCTTCTTCAGTCATTGCTGTGGACCATGAAACTACTACGAAGAGTAAACATTTAGCACAGGGTGCTCAAAGGCCAGAAAAAGCTCCACGTGTGTAGCATCTAGCAACTTAGTGATTCCACAGAACGACTCTGTGAAGACAATACTCTTCTCTCCATCTTACGGATGAGCAAAATGAGGCACAGTGAAGTCACCATGGAAAGGCCACGGTCCCAGAGCAGGTGAGAGGAACGGGGCTCACACCAGGCAGACTGTCCGAGGCCTCTGCTCCAGAGCACCACACACCCCCCTTGCATTTTTTCCAACACGATTTCATGAAAGTCACCTGTAAACATATTGCTACATTGACTCTTGATCCGAAAGTGGTGCTGACAGCTCGAGGGGACAGACCGATGTCTTTAAAGAGCTTGGAGAAGGACTGCTGGAGGGCAATTCGGGGCCGCTCCTCGGCCACTACCACACACGTCCGGATGCAGGAGAGGTTGATCCCTCTGGTCTGTAAGACACCATGCACGTGAGCTGAGGTTAGCAAGACCATCAGAGAACTGAATAGCTAGGGCCAGTGCTGTCTCTTTGGTCAGGAAAAGCCAAGGAACTGTGTATTCTCACCTCAGATAACCAGAGAAAAGACAGAAGTTCCCAGAAATGCCAAGGCTTCCATTGAAGTCATTACCTCCTGGTAAATGTGCTCATTCTCTATTTATTTTCTCTTTCCTCTAAAAGTCTTGGGTTCCTCAGCAATCCATTTTCATCCCACCCCGTTTCTGTGCCTTGCATTTCTCCCTACTGCAAATTGGAGGCATGGGACTATGAGGAAGGGAACCTTGCACCCTGGAGATCAAATCTCTTGTCTTTTTTTCCTCCTTAAGGTCACATTTCTCTATTTAAGAAAATCTGGTGTCTTCTGACTCTCCCACATGCAGTCAGACATATGATCACTGGCTACACACATGAATGAGCTACCCCTTTATCTCTGGGGCCCTCCCCAGTCTCTGATGCTCTGAGGTTGCAAATTCTATTGGGAAAAATCCTACTGGAGGTTAACAATTCCTTTCATCTTTCTATCAAGTCATTTCCATTCAGCCTCCCAACCAGTTTCACCTTCTTCGCCACAAATTAAGACTCACATTAAACTCTGAAAGAGTGCATTAAAGTAGAAAGTGGAAGAGATAAACTTCCGGAGGTTTACAAAAACACCTGTTTGACTGCCTAGAGAAAACCAAGCAGGTATGTCTGTCAACCCCTCCTCAGCGTCCTACCTGTCCCATTTCTTTAAAACCCCCAGGACTGCTGTTTGTTGCAGCTGCTTCTTACCTTCAGCACCTCCACTTGGTTTCCAAGCCCCTTGGTGCAGAGCTCCATTACTGAATAGGAGCAGAATGTATCCCTTATTTTGTACTGGTTGACAGTGGCAAGCCAGAGGAAAAGGTTGTTTTCTAACTCCATAGGAGGAATTAAGATGGACTGGTGACCTGAATAGACACTGCAATACAGGAAGGCAAGAGCTGACATTAGCAAATCATCCTAGATATCTTGATGTTTTAAAATATCATCAATTCAACTGAGCAGGAAGGACAGTGTAGGGCCATATTAGATATAATGGTCTAAGAATCAGCCTTGTTCATATGCAACTCACAACACAGTGTAACTATAAAATAGAGCAGACTGTGACACATGTAGTAACTGAGACGTGAATAAAGGACATCAACAAGATCACAGAATAAAGGGCAAGTCATCCAAACTGGGAAAGCTGGGGCTGGCGGGGGGCGGGGGGGGGGGGGGGGGGGGAGAGAGTTCAATGTGCAGGTGACAGTTGTGCTGGGGCTTGAAAAACGAGCAGGAATTTGACAGTGGCTGGAGGAAGTGAGGATGGTGATGAGAGTATTCCAGGCAGAGGAACAGCATATGCAAATGCAGAGGTATAAAATTACATGGTGTTTAAGGTTGACAGAAATAGTACCCCAGTGTGAAATACTAGAGCACAGGATGCATGGGGGAGTGATGAGACATAAGGCCAGAAGGGCTGGGATCAAACTGTGAAAGGGCTTAATTATCATATGAGGGATTTAGACTTTACCCAGTAGGCAGTCACTGCAGCTTTAAGTTGGGGCAAAACTAGCAACATGGAGGAGGGATTGGAGATACGAGACATGAAGGCTGAGAGACAGTTAGCAGAGACTGCAATAGTCCAGCGGGGAGATGATGAGGGCTTGAACCCCGACAATGCAGCGGGATAAAAAGGAAGGAATAGTAGAGTCACATATCATATGTATAATCTGCAGCCATGAATCCTCAACTTCCTAAACCTGGGTATAGATCAGAATTACCAGGAGCCCAAGAGTCCTGCATTTGAAAAATACTGAATTGGGGTCTCCACCTTCAGAGATCTAAGTAAGTATGGGGAAGGCCTATTTATTTTTCTTAGACCCCTAGGTGAATCCTATGTACAGGCAGGTTTAGGAACAACTGAGCCAAAGGACATGACATTTAAATGGATGTGAGACATAAAGACAGAGAAGTTGGAGATAATGCCCAAGTTCCTAGTTTGGGCCCCAAGGTGAAGGACCCATCCTAACAAAGATGGAGACACAGAAGGGGCTGTTGAGTAGCACGCAGCTGGGAAGGACCCATGGAGATGTCCACCAGGAGGTGAAAATGCAGGTATGAGGTGAGGTTCCCTGGGCGGCTAGTGGGAGGAGTGGCAATGCTGTTCCATAAGAAACAATCTGGCCAGGACGGACACGCTACTCTCCAGCCACATGCTATTATCCCACCTCATTATATTCCTTCCTGCCAAGCCAGGGGGTGCATTCTGGCTGTCACAGCTGACACATTTCACCCAAGTATCATCCTTCTACTTGGCTCTACTTCTAAAGAGAGGATTACAGGACAGAGCAGAGAGCAGGTAATAAGATCACTAACCTTTTGCATGAGGCATAAAACTACAGAAAAGAAAAAGGGAATATAAACGAAACTAAATCAACATCAGAGATATATTAGAAGAAGAAATTCTGGAAAAATCGGTATCTTATTGAAACTTTCCCAGATTAAGGGAGCAAAGGGAAGGCTGAGATGGTTATGGCCTTCACAGACACGCCTACACATTCTGTTTCTTTGCTTTTCCATTCCTACCTGCAGAGACACCAGAGTGCAAAGCCAAGTCCACAGTAAGGGTCAAGGCAGATGGCGATCTGCCGAGAAGAATACAATTCACACTGGAGCTTGATGGCTCTGCAGAGAGCATTGACTGCCGAGTGGGACATCTGGAAAGCAAGGAACATGGCACAGGATGGAACAGGCATCCCACAGGCAGCTTCGAGTCCCCCAAACTCCTCAAAATGATGTATATTTTTCATTGGTTCTAAAGCTTACTCTCACTTCAGGTAACAAATTTCTGTTCATTAGTCAACTCTGAGTTTTATGAAATATGAATCTGTAATTTCATACTGTCTTTAACTATAACTCTTATTATCTGTAGCTTCAATGCTAGGTTCAGAACATGGCATAACACAAATTCTTTGGGATAACTTATTCCGGAAGAGCCGATGCTCTTATTTAAATATAGCAGGGACCCTTGATCCTCCGCCTACCCTCTCTGGTACAACCAGCTGGCCTCTACAGCTGAAGTCCCTGGGCAGTGGTCATCTCTATTTTCTGCAGGCCTGGCATTTGACCAGCATCCAGTGAGTGAGTGAATATACACAGACTACTCTACCTTCACTCCTGTAAGCATGCCCGTTGTGGAGACACTAAAGTCAAGATACGCCAACATCTCAGGAGTGGGTGGTTTATACAACTGAGGCAACTTCTTCCTGGGTAAATCATCTGCAAGGAAAAGAAAAAATCTGATTTCAATCACAGATGTTGGAACATGAAAACCGTTGCTCTTTTACTGGTTTTCTGTGGCCTTGTGATGGCCAAATTTAGCTTCTGGGATTTGGGAAAGCTTAGGCTTCTCGTATTTAACCAAGCAGCTTATGTGTGTCACTCCTAGACGTGGGCTGGAGTTAAGGGCACTGCTAGGCAGTATAAACAAGCAAATCTGTATCAGGCAAATGTATTTACTAGAAGGTAAGTGAGGGGCATAATAACATAGTACTGTAGTTGAAAACTAAGAAAGCGTACTGCTGGCATTCAAATCCCAGCTCTGCCATTTTTCAGTGATTTGACCTTGGTTATTTAACATCTTTGTGTCTGTTACCTCATCTCTAAAAGGTATTAATACCTACTCTCATAGAATTGTTGGGAAGTTAATTCACACAAAGCAATTTGAAAATAACTGACTAAAATGCTCAAATAACTTATTATTATCATGCTGGTTTCAAGTTAAAGTTCATTACTTACAGTTTAAGTACATGTTATATTAGTCATGGACTGCTTTAAAAGTTATTCTTCTACAAATTAACTTGGTAGGTTTTTAAAAATTATAATCTAGAATTAGGAATTGAGTTCCTTTCTCATTTATTTATATACTCGTTCCTTTCCCCCCAAAATTTGCTTTATAAATATGTCAAAACCAAGGCCCAACAATGTCTCTTCAATGGCTCCTTTGGCTTTCTGGATCAAGAAACAATTCTGACTCTGACTTAAAAAAAAAAATATATATATATATATTGATTTTCAGAAAGAAGAAGGAAGAGGGAGAGAAACATCAATGAGGGAGAATCATCAATCGGCTGCCTCCTGCACGCCCCCTACTGGGGATCGAGCCTGCCACTCAGACATGTGCCCTAACCAGGAATCAAACAGTGGCCTCCTAGTTCAAGGATTGACACTCAACCACTGAGCCACACCAGCTGGGCCTGACTCTGACTTTTAAATCTCTTTATTACTGGGTACCCATCTCTGGTCAAACCAAAGACCTTCTCTATCACCTTCAACCCACCTTTGTGTATGAGAGGGGCATTTATGTGCCTAAAGAAACCTTCCTAGAAAAGAAAGAACCCTTCGTGACCCAGCCAGTGTTGCTCAGTGGTTGAGTGTTGACTCATGAACCAATAGGTCACAGGTTTGATTCCTGGTCAGGGCACATGTCAAGGCTGCGGGCTCAATCCCTAGTAGGGGGCGTACAGGAGGCAGCCAATGAATGATTCTCTCTCATCATTGATATTTCTATCTCCTTCTCCGTTCCTCTCGAAAATCAATAAAAAATATATATATTCTCATGGCTGAATCACAGTCCATATTTCAGGTCTTCCTGAAATGTGAATGAGTCCAATAACCACAGTACATCTATCTGCATCATTAACACCAACACATTTATTATATACTTGAGGTCCAGTGCACGGATTCATGCACCAGTGGGGTCCCTTGGCCTGGCCTGGGGGGATCGGCCGAAACTGGCTCTCTGACATGGCCTGAGGGGTCCCGGATTGTGACAGGGCACAGGCCAGGCTGAGGGACCCCATCGGTGCACGATCAGGGCCAGGGAGGGACTGTGAGAGGGCTCCAGGGCATGTCTGGCCCATCTCGCCCAGTTCCAATCGGCCGGACCCCAGCAGCAAGCTAACCTACCAATCGGACACTTAGCATATTAGGCTACTATACCGGATGACTGTGCTTATGTCCTTAAGTTACAAATGCAAAAAAAATCTAGTTTAGCATCTGGCACACAATAACCACAAACATGTCATCCCTGCATCTAAACCCATATAAATGTTCCTGAGGTGGATACCATGTGGTACTTACTGAAAGCAGGGTAGGGAGGAAATTCATGGTTAAGAGGCTGGAAATGGAGCCAAACTGACTGGGTATGTCAGTGCTACCACTTAACCTCCCTGTGCCTCAGTTTTCCTATTTGTAAGATGAGGATACAAATTGCATCACTTTATTAGGGTTGGTGCAAGGATAAAATTAGGTTATACATGTTAGATATCTGACACATAGTTAGGGCTCAACTAAAGATGTTATGATTATGTGTGAAGTGCTTTACATTATGTCAGTTTAATCTTTAAAACACCACAAAGTAGTTATTACAACCCCCATCGTATAGATGGTTTTGCCCAAGTTACTGGTGATACTCAGAGAGGAACAGAGTATTAGGACTTAAACCCTGTTTGCCAAACTCCATAACTCACATTCTCCCCTATCCCACCATTCTCCAGGTGGCCATGCGTCTTATTCCCTCCTTTAGTAGAAATGCCGTTTAACATTCATGCAAACTTTATGGTTTTCAAAGAACTTTCATATCATATTGCATTCGATATTCTCACTAAGTATGTGAATCAGGCAAGGGCAGATAGTATTTTAGAAAAGGGTAATCTCAGACAAGATTATATAGAGAACTAGAAGCCCAGTACACGAAATTTGTGCACTCAGTGGTGGGGCGGGGGGGTGTTCCCTCAGCCTGGCCTGCACCCTCTCGCAGTCCAGGAGCCCTCGGGAGATATCTGACTGACAGCTTAGGCCCGCTCCCATCAGTTGGACATCATTAGTGCTGCTGAGGAGGCAGGAAAGGCTCCCGCCACCACCACTGTGCTTGCCAGCCGTGAGCCCAGCTTCTGGCTGAGTGGTGCTCCCCCTGTGGGAGCGCACTGACCTCAGGGGGCAGCTCCTGCATTGTGTGTCATAGTGACCGGTCATTCCACTGTTCGGTCGATTTGCATATTAGCCTTTTATTATATAGGATAATACTAAAGTTTGAACTACAACCAGGTCTTCTGACTCCTAGTCCAATGCTGTTTCTACTATATCACATCTAGATCAAGACTGTATCAGATCTCAAGTGTTTTACATGGCCCTACATGTACATGGTCATATCCAGCATAAAAACCTACCCAACATTTGATGATGCCTAGAGTAACAGCAACATACTGTCTTGAGGGGCCTTAGCATGTTGTGATGTGCTTCTCTGGGTCTGGCTGTTAGAGTATCCAGCCTTTTGGTAAGGCAAGCTGACAGGGTATTAAGTTTTGTCTGTCTTATCAGAGGGAACGTGTTGTGATGTAAGAGCTACGTAAACATCTTTGGCATAAGAATCGAGGAACTTTCAGGGAGTAAATGCTCTTGTTCCTTCAACTCTAGAGGAATCTCCCCTTCACCTGTGTCAATGATGGTTGGCCAGGTTTTCACATCCACAGTTGCAGCTGCCTCTCTCGACTTCAGTAACCTCATTAGCATCTGCGTGGTGAGAATGCAGGCGGCTTTGCTGACCTAGAAAACAAATGAACAGAAATAAGCACCAGGAGGCTTAGCCCACATGTAGCACCAGAGACGTTGGCTGCTGCTAAGAGCAACTCACACACCACACTGGACAGGGCACATCAGTGTTTTAAACATACACACACAGGACAGCGGAGGTCAGTGCTTCCCCTTACATCTGTCCTCTGGTGATGTGTAATTCAGAGTGATGGACTTGTTCACGCACAAGTTTTTGTTGTTTGTTTGTTTGTTTAAATGCCCACTACCACAAATCATGCAGTCGCGTTTCCCACATCTGGGGAAACTGCACATCTGGGTGCAACGGATAAGCCTCGCCCTGGGAAAACCACCTTCGCGATCATGGCATCTCCCCTGCCAGGTAAGTATACAGTGTTGTTCACAGTAGTGATTCTCAGGGGGTGTTCCATAGTTACAATCTCAGTATGGATCCTGCACTCTCTGGGTTTCATGAAGACCAAAATAAAATAAAAACATGGAATTGTAGTGCTCAGGAAAGGAGTTGGTGTTTGTGACAGTTTGGTGAATGGTTGGTAAAACTAACTAGACCTAGAACATATGCTGAATTTGAGGGACTCTGTGCTCTCACAGAAACTGCTGCTCACCCACACACACAAACACAAAACGACTGGCCTCCCCATAAACCGTGTCAATGGGAGGAAACTTCCCTCCCTGCTGCTCCGGCCTGCCTTGCAGAATATGACAAGGGCATTTTGTTGAACTGAACTTTGTAATAAAATCATCTGTGGTGAACACAGGTTTTATGCTGCAAGCTCCAACTGCTGACAGAGCAGCAGTTCTTAAGCAAGTGTTACATAAATTGGAATTTTGTAACTCTTTGCTTTAAAGGACATTAGGACATGATGCAATAAAGATTTATCTTATTTTCTTCAATTCTCATATTCTGCAGAAGCTTCTGTCACTTCCAGAGCAAGCTCTGGACACTTTTTAAAAACTATGCTGGATACATACTGAATTTATAAAATTAAGCAAAATAAAAGTGATCTAACACTGGGGAGAATTCAGTTTGGCAAATAAAATTACCTTGGTTATTGTACAGAAAAAAAACCAGAACATTTTTTTAAAAGAAGGGATCAACCAATGAATGCATAAATAAGTAGAACAACAAATTGATGTTTCTTTCTCTCCCTCAAATCAATCAATCAATAAAAATAAAAAAGGGGAAAAACAAGAGAGTTACTATGATAGTTTTACCTCTTTAATGTTCATGATAATGCACATAATTCTGTATCTCATCAATAACCACTTTCCCATACTCTTCCACTGAATAACACTGGTCAATTTGGTCAGATTAAGAAAAAATAAGCTGTTTTTAGGAGAAAGATTTGACTTTCTGACTAATAGAACTGGAGAATTAGTAAGAATCCTTAGTTGTCTAAATCAGGATTTTATGAGATGAGGACAAGGTAAACCTGGTACTCACATCAACAATCATGCGGACGGTGGGCAATGTGGCGGTAAGGTTCTGAGCATGAGGAGGCCGGACAGTCACAGGAACGCACCCCGCATACAGGCAGCCATAGAATGCAGCGATTAACTCGATGCCTGCAAGACAGTCAGTTGCTTAGCTGCCTAGCATCACTGTGAAACTAACAGGCACACCTTCCCAAACTAGTTCATTAAATCATGTGTCAAATGGGTTATTCAGACTATAACATAACAGAGACACTAGCAGAAGAAATTTTTAAAACTGAGAAGGAATAGAAGGGGAAGGAGAAAGCACATAAAACAACTTAAAGAGAGAGAGAGAGAGAGAGAGAGAGAGAGAGAGAGAGAGAGAGAGAAGACAAGAATCAATAAGAAGAAAGGAAGCCAGAAGTAAAGAAAACTCTTGAAAGATACCCTAAGAAAGTGTTTTGGTTTCATTACTTGATGTCACTTAGGAGAATTAACTGCAGAAATTAGGGATGTTGAACTTGGTAAATAAGAGAAAGGGAAAAGGAGAGATGAGGAACACACGAGTTTTCTCTAAATCTGTAGAAGGCCACCCCAGGTGAAGAGCAATTTAATTTCTAACACGTGGCTCCATCAGTGGGTACAAGTTTTAGGGAGGTAATATGAAGAAGACTCTGCAATATCAGGGCTTAGCGGGTGGCCTCCTCAGAAAGTGTTCTGCTCCATCACCATGTCATAATAAACTGGTCGATGGAAGACAGTAAGACAGGAACACCATAGGAAGGATTCCTTTACCAGCTGACCTAAGAAATCTTCCTATCGATGTAAATATAATGGCATAGTAATCACAAAGCAAAATGAAATAAAAGACCAAAGAAGGATGGATATATGAGTGGGTTAGGTGGAAGAAGAATAAAGAAAGAGACAACTCACATATTTCACCTAAAATTTTGAGTATTTACATCTAACTGTCATCAAATAATTCAGAGTCCCTCTGTGAGGAGAAGGTTGTTGAATTAAATTAGAGCATGGAAGATGAAAACAGCAATAAAAGAGGAATATAATACACATCAATTACGATATGAACAACTTAAAGTCAAAAGAGTTCATGGACAACTTTCTTTTGGAAACTGGGTAAAATGGTCCCATTTCTCAACATTCCTACAAACAAAGCATCTCAAAAGTCAGGAAGTCTTCATTCATTCATTCATTCATTCAGTAGTTACCACAGTGCCAGGCACTATGCTAGAGAATGAAAATAGAGAGTAAATACAGAAGACCCAGTCCCAGCAGAGCCATCATGCTGCCTCACTACATTAACTCGCATCTTAGCCCGTGTGCAAGGGACTTACTTCGGAAGTCGGGAGGTGCACAGCCTACATGGTCATGCGGGGGGCCCTGAGTTCCTGTCCTCTTAGCCTGTAGCCTAGTAATGGATCCTAGGTGCAGTCTCCCAACTCAACACTTACCAGGTGGATAGAGCAACACCACATTGTCGCCTGCATTTAGATGTCCCTTATCACCGAGAACTGACGCAATCCTCTCTGCTCGCTTGTGAAGCTGGAGGCAGCTGGCTGTGCACACAGTCGTGCCCTTTAAACAGGAGGAAATATAGATCATTAAGAAAATAAAACAGTAACAAGTATAGCCAATTTGATATTATACCTAAAAGACTTGTGCCATGGTAGATTGTTTTTAGCTATTTATCAATTCCAGTGAAAATCCCTCTGGTGCCAAAGGACATTCTTTTTCAATGTCTAAAGGTATTTAGGGAATATCAACATTAACTTAAATCAAACATATGTATTACAGTCTTTCTTGCTCAAAATAGCTTTAGAAATACACAGGGATTGTTTTTATTTAAATGAGGAAATAAGAGTAAAGGGACAATAAAGGGACTGCTAAGTAGGTTGAGGGCAGGACAATCAATGCTGGCCATGTGGTCATGTGCATTTGCTGGGCATTAAGCACATATTTGATTGAGTTTCTAACAGCAAAGATGTAAACAAAACAAAACCAATTAGTGTTACTAGCTACTAATAAAGATTAGCAGATTAGAAGATGGCCAACTATTACTGATCCTGAGAATAATTTCCCCTGGGGTCTTCATAAATATTCTTATTATCAACTAGAGGCCTGGTGCACAAAACTTGTGCAAGGGGGGTGGTGGGGTGGGGGGCAGAGGGCTGTCCCTCAGCCCTGCCTGCACCCTCTCACAATCTGGGACCCCGTGGGTAGGGTCCCTAGGCCTGGCCTGCAATCAGGGCCTATTGGGTCTTTCCTTCCCCCGGCTGCTGGCAGCTGGCCCCACCCCCGCCGTTGCCACTGCTTGCCATCTGTGCTCTGCTGCTGCCCCCCTCCCCCGCCACCAGTCACCTCCCTCTGCAGGTGACAGGTGTGGGGTGCGATCGCTTGGCTGGCCTGGGTCTCCCTCTGCAGGGCAATCGCTGGCCGGCCCCACACACCTGCCAGAGCGTCGCTGGCTGGTGGCCTGGGCCTCCCTCGGTGGGGCGGGGCGATGGATCACAGGGCCCCCAGATTGATCATCCTGCAGAGGGAGGCCCTGCCCACCTGCCGAAGCGCTGCCAGCTGGATAGCCTGGGCCTCCCTCTTTGAGGCGATCAACTGCAGGGCTCTACTATCGATCGCCCAGCAGAAGGAGGCCCCGCCCACTTGGCCGGGGCTCCGAGATTGATCACCATGTGGAGGGCCTCCCCCGCCCTCGCCCTCGCCCTCGCCCTCGCCCCCGCCCTCGCCCTCGCCCTCGCCCCCGCCCCCGAACTGTCCCATCGGCGGGTGGCCTGGGCCGCCCTCTGCAGGGTGATTGTGGGGCGATGGCGGGGCCCCCCTGACCAATCGCATCACAACCACCTTGGCTGGCCTGGTACCAGTGCATGTCATAGTGTGGTCATCCAGAAGGTCATTCAGCTGTTCAGTTATTTGGTCAATTTGCATATTACGCTTTTATTATAATAGATTCAAGTTTCACTAGCCTGGGCTTTTTAAACTCCTTTCCCTTGGAAAAATTTCCCACAAATGGGAAAGTGCATAAAATATAAAGCAGCCCGGCTACTGTGGCTCAGTGGTTGAGCGTCAACCTATGAACCAGGATGAGAGAATCATTGATCGGCTGCCTCCTACACACCCCCCACTGGGGATCAAGCCCGAAACCCGGCATGTGCCCTTGACCAGATTTGAACCCAGGACCCTTCAGTCCGCAGGCTGACACTCCATCCACTGAACCAAACCAGTTAGGGCTGAATAGTTTCTTTTAAAAATAACATATTTTTAATTTCAGTAATATAAAATAGGGACGTGTTCCATATAGAAAATTTGGAAACTATAGATAAATACAAGATGTAACCACTATTATATAAATTCACAAGAAACATTTTAAAAAAGGTATCATATCTGCCCTGGCTAGTGTAGCCTGGTTGGTTGGAGTGTCGTCCTGTGCACAGAAGGGTTGTGGGTTCAATCCCAGTCAGGGCACATGCCCCAGTTGCAGGCTAATCCCCAGTCGGGGTGTGTATGGGAGGCAACCTATTGATGTTTCTCTCTCTCCCTTCCTCTCTCTCTCTCTCTCTCTCTAAAACCAATAAAAACATATCCTCGGTGAAACTTGACTCAGTTATTGAAACACTTTTAAGTATGTTTGGAATAACTTGGGCATTAATCTACTTTTTCAACTACCAATTGTAGGATATGTAAATATAGGCCAAATATTTCTGGTGCAAATTTAGCATTTGAATGAAAAAGTACTCTAAGTTTAAAAATACACATAGACCTAGAAGATTTCACATATACATGTTAAATATATAATTAATAATTTTTATATTGACATGTTGAGTTGATAATATTTGGGAGATATTTGGTTAAATAAACATATTAATTTTAATTGCTTAAAAAAAACATATCTGCCCTAGCCGGTTTGGCTCACTGTATAGAGCGTCGGCCTGCAGACTGAAGGGTTCCGGGTTCAATTCTGGCCGGGGGCACATGCCTGGGTTGCGGACTTGATCCCCAGTAGGGGGCATGCAGGAGGCAGCCTGTCAATGATTCTCTCTCATCATTGATGTTTCTAGCCCTCTCTCTTCTTCTCTAAAAATCAATAAAAATATATTAAAAACAAAACAAAACAAAAAACATATCTTAGGGTGAGGATTAACAAATACATGCATAAATAATTGTTTTAAAAAGGCATCATATCATACTATCTTCCAGAGGCTGTCTAAGTGAAAATGTGGTCTCTGTCCAGCTGGTGTGGCAAAGTGGACTGAGCATGGTCCTATGCACAAAGAGGTCACCAGTTTGATTCCTGGTCAGGGCATAAGCCCGGGTTTTGGGCTTGATCCCCAGTAGGGGGCGTGCAGGAGGCAATCAATCAATGTTTCTCACTGATATTTCTATCTCTCTTCCCCTCTCCCGTCCTCTGAATACAATAATCTGGTGAACCATCATTAGAAAGCAGTAGTTAAATGCATTCAAATAATTTTCAATTTGCTTTTTATCTGTCAACAATAAATTACTTAATTATGTACCAAAAATAACTGTTTTAAAAATGCTGATCTAAAGTCACTTTCTTCCTGGCAGAAATCAAAGAATTAAAAGTCAAACTGGGTAAAAAATTATGTGACATAATGCATTCCATATATCTATAGATATATGTAATTGCATTGTTGGCCCCACCATTCCTCATAGAACTGAAAAAAGATGACTTGATTGTAACACAAGAAAAGACAGTATTAAATAACACTGCAGGAGGTCTCATTTCAACCTTGAATGATTGCACAACTTATCCTCATATGTCAAAACAAGGAGAAAGCAGTAACTCTTTCCTCAGAGTTGGCAACAGACATTTTCTGATGAAAGAGATCAAAAGTGCCTAAGATACTCCCACAACATTCACCTGGTTTGATATAAAAATGAAGTTTTCATACCTTTGCATTTAACAGCATGAAGAGTACATGGTCAGGGGTTGCCTGGGCTCGCCACTGTAATATCTCTGCCAGAAATTGGTGCTAAAGTCACAAAGCAGAAAAAAGAATCAGGTTCAGCAACCTTTGAAAAGTTGGATAACACACCTTCCATCTGCTATGTGAAGTTCAAGTTTGGTCCCTGACCTGTTTGTAAAAATCAGCACTTCTGGAAACTTACCTTCCTCACTAAATCATTCTCTTCAATTTGCCCGAGATCCCTTCCTGCAGCTTGTGCTATGCGTTTTCCAGCAACCAGATTCCCAACCATCACAGAAGCAGGGCCTACACCTGTAAGCAAAGGCAAAATTCAGCTATGGAGATGGTAATTCAAGTTACAGGCTACAATATACTTTTAGACCAACCAAAACTGGTTCAAATAATTGAGCATTCTCCTAGGGACTGGGAACACAGGAGCAAACAAGACGAAGAACTTGAATTCTAGTGGGGAAAGGCAACTACTAAGCACATAGACAAATAAGTACAAAACAAAATAGGCCCACAGGAATTGGGGAATTGGGGGGACGGAGGAGAGCAGGTGGGTATAGGGAAGTTTTTACTCTGAGGAGGTGACGGTTGCAAATGCTCCAATCACAACACAACCCTAAAAGCGAGTTTATCAGTAATGAATATCTGATCTGGAAAGAAATCTGCTTTCTACGAGAACTGAGAGTGAGTTAGTTCATCCGGAACATCAGAAATGCTTTACTGAGAGTGAATAACAACTAGATTACGGGATATCTATAAGACAGCTAGCCTGGACTCCTCAAAAACGTCCACATCTTGAAGACAAAATATGGCTGGGAACTTCCAAATTAAAGAACATGTCACCCACAAAGGACTTGTATGCATGCATATAAGCCAAACCAATGGACATGGACAACAGGGGGATGAGAGCATGGGGGGCGGGGGGGAAGGATGGGGGTTAATGGGGGGGAAGGGGATGAGGACACATTTGTAATACCTTAACTAGTAAAGAATTTAAAGATAAAACAAACAAACAACAACAACAACAACAACAACAAGAACATGTCACCCAAAGGCAATTCGTGACCTTCGCGGGATACTGGATCTTAAAAAAATCAGCTATAACAAGCAAGTGGAGAAATCTGATTATGGACTGTGTACTATTAGATGAAAGCATTATATTAAGGTTAAATTTATTAATAGGATAATGGTTGATTAGGAAAATTTTGGGAGAATGTTTTTGTTCTTTGGAGATACATTGCTGAAATACTTAGGGGTGAAGGGCCATGATGTCTGCGATCCACTTTCAAAGAGTTCACTAAAAAATGGTAACAATTGGTTAATCTAGAAGATGGTAATCGGGTGACCATTATACTATTCTTTCAACTTTTCCGTAGGTTTGACACTTCAAAGTAAAAAGAGAGCCTGGCAGGTGTGGCTCAGTGGTTAAGTGTCAGCCCATGAACCAAGAGGTCACCAGCTCCATTTCCAGTCAGGGCACATGCCCGGGTTGCAAGCTTGATCCCCATAGGGGGCATGTAGAAGGCAGCCATCAATCGATTATGTTCCTCATCTATGTTTCTATCTCTATCACTCTCCTCTCTCTCTAAAAATCAATTTAAAAATTTTAAAAAATTAATAAATAAAAAGGGAGAACTCCCCCCCCGCCCCCCGCCCCCCGCCCTCTTTTAAGAAAAAGGTGCTAGTGTTCTTTATGCCTTTCTTGGTGGGTTGGTCACTTAAAGATTAAGACTCTACTGAATCAAACTAAGAAAATGGCTAAAAGATAACAAAATGTATTGTCAGTTGAGTTTTGATTAATGGTGATGCTATGCTTAGATTAATATTAAATATCTTTTATTGCCAAAATCTGTTGCTCTTGAATATATTGAAGCAGTTGGAAAAAAAATCACTTAAATCATAGAAGCACTTTAAAATATTTGGAAAAGCTGGGTAAAGGATACAGGGAATTCTTTGCATTATTTGGCAATTTTTGTGTGAAATTACTTCAAATAAAACATTTAAAAATTTAAATTGAATAAAAAAATTCAAAAAGTGTAAAGTACCCCAAAACTCTGAGTGCTGAACACTTTTTCTTTTAAATCTTTATTGTTGAAAGTATTACATAGGCCCCTGTTTCCCCCATTGACCCCCTCCAGCCCCCCCTGCCTCTGCCCCTGCCCCTCACCACCCCACTGTCTGCGTCTATGGAGTGCTGAACACTTTGTTTACAGAAGTGCCTTACTGCAATTTTAAGTATAATATGCAAAATTCCTTCCTAAGAAACTGCATAATAAGTTACAGATATCATGTTGGAGAGGTTTTTCTATAGGCAGGGCCCTGCAAATTTGACTGTGTTAGTTGCCCAATCCTGTATTCACATGTAATATAATAAAAGTGTGACATTTTTAAAAAGTAAAATTTTCAGAGTTAACTTAAAACAAAAATAATTCAGCAGCAATTTCTTCAGATCCTACTATGTACATTTCTTGAGCCCATGGGTCACAGAAAGTAAAAAGTAACTGAAAGCAGGAGCATCTAGGAGGCTAATTGCTGACATTTTGCTGTACCTGTAAATATGCCTTATTTGCCCACAAAACTCTGTACATTTCCTGTGGCAAAGACCACTAGTCATCAACCCCAATGTCTACTCTCCTCCTTTGCCTTAAAAACAGGCCGCCAGTTTGTCGCCTGGAATAAAGACTATATTCTTTAGTACTGGATAATAATATATAAGAGGAAATGATATATGCAATTTCTAGAAAATATGCTTAAAGGGGGCGGGTATTCCCTTCTTTGCCTTTTCCTCCCACCTGCTGGCTAGAACACAGGAAGGACGGCTGGAGGTCAGGAAGCCTAGGGATGGCTGTGGCAGACCGTTATTTTCTCGCAGCCCTTCCTGTCCGTGCTGTGACTCCATGGGAGGAGTCTACCTCTCTGTTCCACTGACTCTGGGTTGGTCTGATTTGTTTGGGACAATGAAATGTTAGAAGACAGGCCATAAACACAAGTTTTAAAGATGCTTGTGTGATGTGGCTTGCCTTCTTGCTTTTGCCATTTGCTCTGACAAAAATATGGCCCAGGTAGTTGCTGGTCCCATGATGAGGAGACACATGGAATGACTCTAACCCAACTTACAGCTTGAAGCCAAGGCCAGCCAGCTGATCCCAGCCCACAGCTCCACATCCCATGAGTGAAAAACAAATGCTTCTTATTTAAGCCGCTGAGCATTAGGGTTATGTGGTATGCAGCACAGCTACAGTAATAGTTGGCTGATGTAAGACCAGAGCAGAGAGGTGGGAAACTGGAATCACAACGACTGAGGAGCTGCCATCCTAGTCCTGGACTGCCTAGCTCTGCCTTTCCTTTACCTTAGAAAGAGATAAACCTGTCTCCTGTTTAAGTTGCGGTTATGTTTTTCGGAAACTTGCAGCCCAAATCAGTCCTAACACATTCCCATTCTTTAGACAATAGCTCCAACAGATAGGTCTCTCAATGAGATTCCCGCCCCCCCACCACTGCCTTAACACTCATTCCATCTTCCTTTCCCTCTTTTTACCCATCTCAACTCTCTGTATTCTTCTTGAACCCCAACCTGTCATGCGATCCCCACGTCATCTCCAACTCACCTATCCCATGATTTCCAAACTGCTTTGGTCTGACCCATATATATCCCACTTAGATCTTAGCAGGTAATCACAACAGACAGCAAAACACAGAGCCAAACCTAATGCTTTCTTCCAGAAGACAGGTGGATGTTATGCCCATGTGGGCTTAGGAATATATTTCTGAAATAGGTTTTATCATTTAATAAAATTAGGTGAAATCTGGCTAGCAAAAGCAATGTTTTTAGGCAGCTCCTGTGTCTCTAAGTAGCACATTTTAAGCATCTATTATGACACAAATGTTTTGTTAAAGGAATTCTAGATTAAATGCAATTTAAATAGAATTTTACTCACATGACAAATGACTGTAGGACTTCAGTGTAACAGGATTTGAGATGGAGAATGATTGTGTATTTTATACATCTGTCAGATACTTAGGCAGGTAATAAATGTATACTTTTTATACATTTCTTAATTACTAACATACAAACTTCTTGGTTTTAATTGTCCTTTAGAATATTAGCCTCCTTAAACTCTTATTTCCACTAGCAGAAACTAATAAATGTCATATATACTTTAGCTCTACACACACTGTTACTAAGATGAGGTTAGTTGGTGAGCTGACAATAACATCTGGATAAACGGCTGTGATATATGATCTTAGCCACAAGAACCCTGATGTAATAACTATTGCAGAGCATGTTAACATTTTAATATTGTGATAAAAACACCTAGAGAGTCAGAGGCGTACTTGTATTTTGTTACTGAGCATTCATGTTTACTTTTTAGTAAAAGTGGTCTTACAGACATACAATTAAATACCACGCTTCCCTGTCCCTTCCCTATCTTCCCACTGCTACCTTCTCTTCCCAGCACAGATGGAGGCTGATGTGCTGGTGTACATCGTGCGTGTGGCGGCAGCAGGATCTGTAAAGGCTAGTTTTGGGCTCTCATGTTTTAAGGCCTCCAGGAAACCAGGAGCCTCTCATTGACTTCTCAATGAAATGAAAAAGCATCAATAAAACTTAATGATTTCATGTTGGATTGAACTGACAGTTTAACATGACTGACCATCAATCAATTACTCCTGCCTTTAGCCTCCTAACTCAGTGCTATAACCTACGTCTGCTCAGAAATTAGGCAAAAGGGGGAAATTGACTGTTTTGTTTTTCTTTCCCATATGGCAATTCATATACTCTTATTTGCGTTTTGAAGTCAAAGGAATATGGCAAATGCCAAACATGCTATTTACCTGTGCTTACAATTCAGAAAGTTTCAGAATTAAACACTTTTCCCCTCAGAGCTGTTACAGGCCCAGATCAGACACCTAAAGCTAAAAGGAATGAGGGATGACTCTGGGTAAGAGAGTCCCAACAGAAAGGCAGTGTGATTTAGCAATTCAGAGCATGGATTTTAGAGTCAATTAGTGTGACGCTCACCTCTGCCACTATCTGACTTTGGGCACAATTCTTAACTTTCCTGAACTTTACTTTCCATAGCTGAGCACAGAGGTTTAGGATCACATTTGTAAAACATAAAAATTAGCTAATATTTGGTTTTTAGTAGGCACTCAATAAATACTAGCTATCTTATTAAAACCTCCCTGTAAGACTTGCTTTATTCTGCTTCCTAAGTGGGATTCTGAGTGTCTTGACTCCGTGCCTCACAACCCGGGGAAAGGAGGAACACTACTAAGAATTACTTAGGGGAGGGAGCCGACAGGGAGCAAGAGAAGCCGTCCTGCAGGGTCTCAGCCCTCCCTGCTTTCAGTCTGATGATAACTATTCTCGTTACTAACTTTTGTAAAGTCTGATTTTAGAGAAAGAATCATGGGGGGAAAACTCAGCTTCTTGAATTTACAATCTCACCATTACATCTTCAAAGCCAGCGCATTACCTGGTTGCTTTTGCCGGGGTTTTGGCAAATTGGTCACGCATGTATGTGGGCACATGAGGATATTGCACGGATGTAGAGATCCTTCCAGAAAGAGCTGTTTTGTTTGAGATATGTGGATTCCTCCTAGTGGAGTTTTTGGCAATGTATTGGCAGGCACCAGAGCAAGACAATAAACCCCCACTTGATGAATGCTATCAATTGCCTGGAAAAAGAGAAATATTCCGTGAGATTAATTTTACAAAATTCGTTATTCAATTCTAGAATTTTCTTTCTCTATACATTCTATTCTAG
This sequence comes from Myotis yumanensis, assembly GCF_028538775.1. Classification (NCBI taxonomy): domain Eukaryota; kingdom Metazoa; phylum Chordata; class Mammalia; order Chiroptera; family Vespertilionidae; genus Myotis; species Myotis yumanensis. The sequence continues at coordinate 164,262,312 of NW_027223754.1, forward strand.
CTCTGGAATCTGGAAGATTATTAAGATCCCATATGTCTAAAGTTACCTAATCCGTTCAATGATGGTAGAAGTCAACAGAAGGGCAAGATACTATCTAAAAGGGCAGAGGTAAACATTGACTTGCAAGCCTCAATATGTTGAGTGATAATGTGAAAAACCTAGTAATGTGTTTTGGTTGTTTTAAACAACTTAAAAGGGCAAAAGAATAAACTTAAAAATCAATACTCCTCCAACTACCCTCCTTATCAACCGCAACAAGTGGAAAGTCTGGCAGAGTTCCTAAGTCTCCGGTATCTCAGAGTTACAGAAAGTTAACAAATGTATTACTGCATGTAGCCTTGATTTCCTACTGAACACACCTTTTGGTAAGGTGTCTACTGACTACCGTCCTTAGTTAGGTATTTACTTTATTACATATAGACCTGGAATTAACCACCACTGGGCTCTACCTACCAGGACATATGGTACCCTTACTGTTCTACTACGAATCCAAGTGCTCCAAGCTGCGAAGCTACAGAGACTGCAAAAATAATGCCCTTTTATTTCATGCGCAAATCAGACCCCAAATGACTTTTACAAGAATTTGAATTAGCATAGCATTTTACTCCTATAGCTGCTTTCCAAAAAAGCAACAAATATCTTGGGGAATTTCAGTTTCCTGTGACAGGAAAAAACATAATTCACTACAAGATTAAACCATTATGCCCCAAAGTTCACTGTGAATGAAATAAGCAGTTTATGTGTTTGAAAATATGAACAGTATAAGAAATACCCTCTTTGCAAGTCTGGTTCTTAGCCACCTTTCATAGATCAGCCCAGGCCCACCTTCTTCACAGTCTTTTCTGTTTAGTGTATCTTCAGTAGATATCCTTTCTTTCCCTGATTTCCACTACAAATAGCCTATGTTTTGCCAGCTGATAATTCAGAATCACAGACCCCGAGAATAGGAAGAAATCTTAAAAGTCACCTAGCCCTATCATTCATGCCACGATTGCATCATTTCTACAACATTACAACTACACTGGCAATTAATAAATCCAAACGGCCAAGCTGACCAGTTATGGATGTTGGGAACACTCCCAATGACATATAAGTTGCTATGGCCAGGACAGGCCATGTTTTCTTTAGACCTTTCATTACCCAACCAACACTTACTAAGCCTACTATGATGATGTGCTGGCATAGCTAACAGGTTCTGGGGACTGAGCAGGGAACAAAAGAGATAAAGTCTTGGCCTTCATGGGGCTTATAATATAGTGGATGTAGAAAACAATAAATATAAACATACTTATCCTATCCTAGATGCGAGACGGGCCAGAGCCCTGGAGCCCTCCCCGGCCCTGATCATGCACCAGTGGGGTCCCTCGGCCTGGCCTGTGTCCTATCACAATCCGGGACCCTTGGGGGATGCCGGAGTGCCGGTTTTGGCCCGATCCCACAGGCCAGGCCGAGGGACCCCTGAATTCGTGCATCGGGCCTCTAGTATGGTGATGAATACTAAGTAGAAAAATGAAGACAAGTGAGGGGACAGAGAGTAAAAGGAAATGTCATTTAGTCATCATTTACTGAATGCGGGCACTAAATGCTTCAATTAATTATCAAATTACTATCAATTAATCCTCCTAATAGCTCTGTAATATAAATAATTTTATGCCCGCTTTATAGATTAGGAAATAGGCTCCCTGAGGTTAAGTAATTTGCTTAAAGGCATATATGTGGTAGGGAGTGGAGCTGGCATTCAAATGAAGACAAGTAAGCTCCTTTCATCACTCTAGCCTGCCCCCTCTAGAAACATATCCCTTATACTGAAACCAAATCTTTCCCTTTCCCTAGTGGTTTATGTCACCCAAATCTCTAACTTCACAATAAAGCCCTTTCAAAGTAAGAACAACACCCTATATTTATTTGGATCCCTTGCACTCTACACACCACTTTTAACATGTAGTAAGACTGTAGCTGTTGACAAGTGGATTGATTACTGCCGAAGATGTGTTCCACATATGGACGGTTAAAATTTTTATGGGTTGTAAACACTTCGGAACAAAAAAGTGAAAGAATTTGCTGAGGCAAGTTAATTCAATTCTTTTTGGCAACCTGAGCAGAAAAATACTATGTGGTCCACAAGGAGAAAAGGTATTAACTATCTAGTTTTGTTAATAGCACCCAGCATATTTAAGTAGTGATTGGCAAGAAAAAAATAAGGTAGTAGAACTAGTCCACCAAAGAAAATGTCAGGCACTGGTTGCTGCCACCTTTGACAACAAAGCTCACCTGCAGCACCCGGCTCATCCACTGGAAACTATCTTCCTCGGAAGCATCAGGTCTTTGTTCCGCAACCACCACAATGCGCTCATCATAAAATACAGACACAGAAAACACAGCAATTCTAAGAGAGACAGATCAAACACATCAGGACTCCCTTCACAGCCAGCCCTGTTTACTTTGCTCAGTTGGAATACAGAAGGGACATCCCCACCACACTAGCCAAGAATGAGTAGTTTAGCAAGAAAATGTACAATCATTACTATCAAAACGAGGACTCAAAAAACACGTATTAAGCACCACTGTTGTGAATGTTGGGACACAGTGATAAATAAGACAAAGGCCCTGTCTTCATGGAGTTTGCATATCAGAGAGACAGAACAAACAAATATAATGTCATGTTGTCATATACACTAGGAGAAAACTGAGGCAGGGTGAGGGGGTGGAGTGGTGTACTATGAAGGCAGGTGGCTGGGGAGTGCTTTCCTGAGGAGTGGACACTGGAGCAGAGACCTGAATGAAGTGAGGACGCGAGCCACGCGGAGGTCTGGAGGAAGAGGTTTCCTGGCAGAAGGAACGGAAAGCGAAAAGGTTCTGAGGTAGGAACGAGCTTGGCAGGTTTGAAGAACAGCAAGAAGGCCAGTGTGCCTGAAGCAGAGTGGTGAAGCAGAGAGCGGTGGGGAGAGGTCAGAGCCAGGCCAGGTGGTCACAGAGGACCTGGCAGGCCAAGGGGAGGGGTGTTTTAAGAGAGGTCTCCGCTCAAACGTGCCTTACTAGTAAGGCATTCCCAGACCACCTAATAGAACTGGCAAGCACACCCCCACCCTCTTTTTTTTTCTGCATAGCATTTGTCATCATCTCTATTTCCCTATGTGGTTACCGTCTGTTTCCCCCAATGAGAATGTGGCTTCACAAGGCCTGTTTTGTTCAACACCACATTGTGAACATCAAGAACAGTGGCATACAGTGGGCACCCAATAAACAGCTGTAGAATGAATGCATGAAATAATGGGAAGTCATTGAAGAACTGAATACCCACACACCTGACCGTCTCCCTTCCTTCCTTTCATCCACACATATTTACTGAACACCCTCTGTGTGCCAGGTGCTCTGCTGAGTGTTATGGGTATAGCTGTGACCAAAGTCAGGTCTAGTGCCCCACAGAGTTTACATCTCATAGGAAGCTACACCATGACAAAAACTACACATTTCTATTGGTTTAATTCCTTTTTCCTCTTCAAATACTAAAGGGACACCAAGATTGCTTTAAAACATATAACCATGATTGTAAACAACCGAACAGGACATCCATTATTCAAATATGTACCAAAAATCTTTCCTTCAATTAATAAGCAAAGAAAAAAAGGTATCTAATTGACTTCAGCCATGGAATTTGAAATTGGTCCTTAAGTGCTATGCCAACCTCTGTGTTAAAATGATATAATAAATTAGAGATGAGTAAGAGAAACAATTCTTAGATGTAAAACTCCTACAAAGTAGCATCTTTCTCAATTAGACTGAATGGGACTACTTCTGTATTGAAGGAATGTAGGAAGTCCAACATTTTAGAATCCTCCTCAGTCCTCAACAAATAGTGACAATTAAAAACTGAAACACAAGGATATCATTATGTCTTATTTCTCTCAATTACAGCCAAAGAACCAGACATTTTAAGACAAATATTCAAAGCTTGGTTTCTGCTAGGCTTAACCCAAAATAACCCAATCACTTGAAAGAGAATCTACAGAATACAATCAAATCACCTGATATATTTAGATTCTACTGAAAATGTTAACATTTGAACTTTGCACTACTCACCTTCCTCTATAAACAGTCTTTATTGATTCCACAGCCAATCCGGTAGCAACAATGTCATCAGCATTATGTCTTCGACCACTAACCATGAGTAACCCGTCCATTTTTCCAACCACAAACACCAAGCTGCCCTGAAAGATAATAGTGATTTACTTTGATTTCCATAATTTAAATAGTAAAACAAACATTTTACTTCTGCCTTGAAATAAATCTCATGAAAAATATAAGAAACAATACCAAACTTTATGGATTCTGAGAAAATATTTCACATCACAGCATCTTGGAAATCAGTGGGAAAAAACCTGTGGTATCTTACAATTAATGGGGTCTTAAGAGAATCTATTCATATTTATTCTTATAAGAAAGCAACTAGGATGGCATACAAGCATAGTTTATTTTCCCAGTCATGATTATGTATTAATTTATTTTCTGTAACTATTCATGGGATGGATGCAGAGAATAAAAATGTTGTCAATTAATACTGGAATTAGGAAGAGATAAAAATAGTTTTGATGTTAGAATGACTGTTTCAAGTTTATAAGGGTGATGCTTTTTCCATCTGGCAAGATCACAAACAGGCTAATAAGGAAAGGTCAAAGGAAGACTGCAGGAGTTTGTCCTCTGCAGTAAGATGACAGAGCTGCAGGAAAGGATGCTGTTAATGCCCTAAAAGCACCACTGCCTAAATAATTTTATTTGTTATTTAATATTATTATCAATAATTCCCCAGACCCACTTGCAATAAATTAACTTTTTCCATTCACTACAGAATTCCTAAATTTCTTGTAAAATTTACTTATATTCACTATCTAGTTGTCATCTCCATGTGAACATCCCTCACTGGCTGACTGGGCACAATGCAGAGCCATACACTGACCGGGTATGTAAGTATGACATAACCTCCAGTCTCAAGAAGTCACTGGTCCGTCTCAGAAAACAGAAGAGAACCATGCATTTCCAACACAGTGTGAAAATGCTAAGGTGGAAATAAAGAAAATGAGAGAGGCACTGGTCTCCTACATCCGTTTCTTCATTTCTTTCACACTATCAGAATTTTTAGCTGGGCACAGCTGATCAAAGTAAGGATGGCACTTCACCCTCCCTTGCAGCTAGGTGGGCCACTTGGCTAGTTGAGAACAATAGGAAGAGATAAAAATAGTTTTAATAAGTGGAAGTGTTGTCAGCAGCTTCAGGGAATCTTCCTTACAAGAGAATAGGACTGTACCCTTTCCTCTCTCCTGCTTCCTGGAAGGCAGGTGTGATGGCTGGAGCTCCATCTTGGACGTCAACAGTGCAGAGGTAAGCTACAAGGATCTAGGTCCTTGAGAACTTCTTGGTGCTGCCCTGGCTGGTTTCGCTCAGTGGGTGGAGCATCGGCCTACAGACTGAAGGGTCCCAGGTTTGATTCCTGCCAAGGGCACATGCCCGGGTTGTGGGCTCAATCCCCAATAGGGGACGTGCAGGAGGCAGCCAATCAATGATTCTCTCTCATCATTGATGTTTCTAACTATTTCCCTCTCCCTTCCTCTCTGAAATCAATAAAGATATATTAAAAAAAAAAAGAACTTCTCGGTGCTGAGTGAGGAAGTCAAGACAATAGGTGTAGACTTCTCTTTCTAGAAGAATGATTCTCTTAGAGGTATTCCCTTCCCCCCACCATTCCCCATGAATATTGGGAAAGAACTATAATAAAATTATATCTTTGCCCTGACCGGTTTGGCTCAGTGGATAGAGCGTCGGCCTGCGGACTGAGTGGTCCCAGGTTCGATTCCGGTCAAGGGCATGTACCTTGGTTGCGGGCACATCCCCAGTAGGAGGTGTGCAGGAGGCAGCTGATTGATGTTTCTCTCTCATCGATGTTTCTAACTCTCTATCCCTCTCCCTTCCTCTCTGTAAAAAATCAATAAAATATATTTTTAAAAAATTATATCTTTTCTTATATAACTTAAACCATAAAGAAGAGAAGCGAGAGTAAGGAGGTAATTAGAGACAGAAGGAGGTATATGGGCCTAACTATGATAAGGAATAACTATTACTTATAAAGTAAAATCCAAACTTCCCATTATGTCATGCAAAGCCTTCCTTGCTGGCTCATGAAACTAGCTATAAGCTCTTTGAAAACAAGTTTCAGGTCCTAATTGTCTCTACAAACCCAGTGACTCTAAATACCATGTGCTGGAAAACAAATTGCTTTCATTCAAAGAATTTACTATTATACAAGTTCTATTGCTGATAATCTGTATGAAAATGCTTTGTACACTATTTATTATGGTTTCCCTTTGCTATTAAAGCAAACAGCACACTTATAACTTATTGACGCATATTAACACATTAAGCCCCATGTTAGTCACCGGTGACTGACACTATACTTTCCGTCTGGAAGACAAACCAGGCTGGGCGCTTAACGTGTTAATCAAATCAAAGAAGGGTAGCAAGAGTAAGTAAAAAGAGTTTTGAAAATAAAAAAAAAAAGTCTCAATTTGGAGGAGTCAATGAACTTGGGTAACAGAAACAATAAACTTTAACGCATTTATTACATTCGTATAGAAAATGCTTTAAATATAAGTAAGCGGCCCTATAACACTCTTGGATTAATCAGAATTTGTTCTGTTCTGTGGATCAAAGTCCAAATATTTGAATAAGATGCATCAAAACAAACATGAAAACATCACTTACGGGCCCTACAAACCCCAGCAATCCTGATCGGATGAATGGCACATCCCCAACAGGAGAGCCTGCAGAATTCACTGGAATTACCTAAAACACAGAAAAAAATAAAGTGACAATCTGAGATTTTAATTTAAAAATGTATTTAAGAACCTCTCATGCATGTGGGATCTCTGCCTTTCATGTATGCAGGGTTCCCATACTTGTGCATATATTAAGTTTGGTATTTTCTCTTGCAAAAAATATGTATTTGTTTTAATTGGTTTGTGAGAGAAAGAGGGGAAGAGAAAGAAGGAGGGAGAGAAGGAGGAAAACAGAGAGAGAATAGGAAGGGAAGGGAGGGGAGGAGAAGAGACAGATAGACATTGATTTGTTGTTCCACTTATTTATGCATTCATTGGTTGCTTCTTGTATGTGAAGATACACTAACTAACAGAACTACTTGAGTTACCTGGCTAGGCTGTTTTGGTTTTTCAAGTCTTTAAGTGTTTTTGTTTGTTTGTTTGTTTGTTTGTTTTTTGTTGTTGTTGTTTTTTTTTAGTTACATACAACAAGTAACACATACTAATATTATGTAAATAGTGAATACAGGAATATTACCCCCCTTAAGAGATAACAATCATTTACAATTTATTGTTCATCTCTCTGTATTTTTTTTATATTATTAAGAAATTTTTTTTAAAGGGATCATATGACATATACTGCTTTGCAACTTGCCTTTTCACATAACATATCTTGGATACCTTTAGAAGTTGGTAATAGTCTATATGGCTCCCTTTGTACAATAGTTCTGTAAAATACCATTGCACAGAGGACAGCGTGGCATAGCCGTTGGAGTCAAATGTAAGTCAATACCTGGCTCTGCCACTTACTAATAATGTGGATCTTGGGCAAGTTCCTGGACGTTCCTAAACCTCTGTTTCTTTTGCCATAAAATGAAATTCCCAATGCCTCTCACACACAAGCTTACAGTAAAGATTAAGGGAATGTAAACAGATTTGCAGACATCAGCACAGTGGCTGGTCCAGAGTGAGTACTCAGGAAACTATTAGAATTAGCAGTTATCAGAAAGTAACCAGTCTGTATAGCTGTGTAGGCCAACTAATTTTTCACTATTACAAGCAGTGCTATACTGAATACTCCTATACACATTTTTGTGCATTGGAATAAGAAGCACAAATCTTTTCAATTTTAACAGACTATCTTTACAAAACTGTTATATCAGTTACATTCCCCCAATAATATATGAGAATGTCTGTTTTTCCTGTACTCTAACTCATACTACACCTTATCAATTTTTCCAAACTTTGCCAATCTGGTAGGCAAAAACAAACAAACAAACAGACAAAAAACAAAGATATCCCACTGATATTTACACTGTATTTCTTTATTAGTAATATGGATGGATTTTCTTTCCTTTGTTTATTGGTCATTTGTATTTTACAAATAGCTTGTTCCTGTCTCCTGTTTATTTGCTCTATTTGACTGGTGTTTTCTCTTTAATTTTTAAGATTTTTAAAAAATATATAGAGAACAATTATAATAAGAGCTAACATTTATTATGCTTATTATTGTGCCAGCCACAGGACCAGCTGTTTTATAGTTAATCCTCAAGGCAATCTTATGAAACAGGATTATTATTTCCATTTTACAGATGGGAATGTAGGACACAGAAAGTTTCATCTGCCTCAAATCAAACAGCTAATAAGTGGGGGCAATGGAAAATTAGCTCTCTGCTTACCATAGGTGCTAAAAAGTTTTCAGGAGCTTATTTTTGAAATACACTTTTATTTTCTGACCAGTCATTATTACTAGGTCTTTCGTCCTAGTAAAATGTTAACCACGTTGAAAAATTCTTCAGGGTTTACATATAAGATTCCAGTGAGAAAAATATTAGAAATTTAATTTGCAAACCCAGGCAACAGTTTTCTCCTTTTTTATTTAGGATTTTTATTCTACTTCACTATCATTAAATTTATACTGCAGATTTCAAAATTTCTTCATTACTATGGACCTAGCAGTTTGATATTAAGTCTAAGAATTTTGATCAGGCAGTTGTCCTTGTAGGAAAGGCAATATAACCAAATATCATCAGTATCTTCTAACACTGCTTGAGAATCTTGTTTATATAAGGCAAATGCAATAGAAAAATTCAGGTATTCAAAATATATATAGCCCTGGCCAGTGTTTCTCAGCGGTTGGAGCATTGGCCCATGCAGCAAAGGGTCACGGGTTCGATTCCCCACCAAGGACACATACCTGGGTTGCAAGTCCAATCCCCAGCCATGTTCCCCAGGTAAGTTCGGGGGGCAACCAACTGATGTGTCTCTCTCACATCGATGTCTCTCTCTTTTCCCCTTCCTCCCTCTATCCTTCCTTCCACTCTCTCTAAATATCAATGGAAAAAAATATCCTTGGGTGAGGATTAACAACAAAAAAAAGAAATACATGTAGTCCAAACACTTTTAAAATAAAAGAAATAAGGTAAGATTTAAATTAGTGACATGTATATACACTCAGCAGAGGTAATTAGTCACCTGAAGAGTTTACGAAAGTCTACTCCTATTAAGGTGACTTGGTCTTAACGTTTGACGGTAGGGCAAGAATATAGCAGTAACAATGACGATGACGGTAATAACTGACAGACATTTAATAATTTACGTTATACCATTTTAGGCCGTGTAAATACAAATGATGGTGAGCTCAGGAATTCTAAATTTTTTTTTCAAATACCACACCATTTACATAGATAACACTCTCCCATCAGCTACATCTAACACTACTTAATTATATGCACTGATTTTCAAATGGGATGGTAGATAGATGTGCCCTGCCATATTGAGAACCAGTAGTCTAAATTATAAAAAAAGGAAGCTTGAAGAACTGAAATTGGTTGTGGTCATATAAGCCCTATCTAGTATGAAAGGGACATGGCCCATAAACTGGAGTTCTCTGTTCCCTAAAAGGTACCCTGAGGTAGGTTAATCCCAATGATAAAATACAGACAATTAATTATGCTTGTTCTGATTTCCAGGCTCACCAGGCAAATTTTCATTACAATTTTGATTTCACATGCAGAACGGCCTGCAGGAAAGCAATGTGGTAGTTACACTGGAATATGAGCTGTTTGAGGAGCTCTGTTTGTTTATTCTCTTGATGTGCTCCAAACCTCTAGAATGGTGCCAGACACATAGAAGGTGCTCAATAATACTTGTCTCACTGAAAGTTTGAATGATAGGAGCAATCTGCCCGTGACAGAACAGTTCTTCATTTTTTCTTAGTGACCTGACATTCTGGTTTACATCCGTCTTTGTGAGCTCAGTTCACTTGAGTCTACACTTAAGAGATGGATTCTCACTATATTCTGTTAAAATTAAATATTTGGGCTTATAAAGTTCAAACCATGGCATATTCACCAAAGGAATTTTTGTAAGGCCTCTTATTTATTAACTTATTAATTTAACAGTAGCACTTCCTGTGTGCCAGGTGCTGCTCTAAGCACTTTATAAACATTAACTCACTTAGTTCTCAAAACAATCCTATGATGTAGTTACTATGGTTACTCATTTTAAATATAAAGAAATTGGGGCACAAAGAGGTTAAGCAACTCACCTAAAATCAGCTAGTGAGTGGCAGAGTTAGGATTTGAACTAGGGCAGCCCAGCTCTAGAGCACATACTTTCAACCCACTATATTATGCTATTTCCCATGAACCAAGTCATCTGCCCTAGTGACACCCTCACCAAACATTTTCCTGGCAACATTTTAATTTCATGTACCTCAAAGGTATTTTTGGTCACACCAGCAAGCCCAAAGTACATCATGCCCCCTGTTCTGGAGCTGACACAGATCTCTCCAATTTCGTCAGTTCTGCAGAGCTGGGGAGGTCCATCAGGTCTCACGATGCACATCATCCCTAGTGCACAGAAAACACAGTCAAGAAGCAGAGGCCCTGGAAAACCTATGCTTCATCCTTGTGAAACCAGGAAAGTTTTGTATTTAGTGAGTGGCACTGAGTAAGAATAACCAAAGAAAAATGTTAAAAATAAACCAGGAATTACATAGGTTTATTTGAAATTTCCATCTTTAAATACCATCTACTCTGATGATACACAAATACTTTTTTTTTAAATTCAGCAAAACAACAACAGCAACAAAACATATAACAGATGCGGACTGAAGCTTTTAAAGACAGTGACATTGAAAATGACTGCAAAGTCCAAAGAAACAGGTGAATTAATTTCCCTCGAGGCAGATCAAACTCAAAACACTCATGGAAGCAGTGTGTTCTTCCTGCCAGTCCCAATGGCTTGGCAATTACGGCAAAAACCAACTTTAATATCTCTTGGACTTCGCTTTCCATGGGAAAGCGAACAGCTGTAATTAGCATCCACAATTAAATCACATGACACTGCTGGGAGGTAAGTATAATCAGATTTACTTAACTGTTAGAAAGGCTTTGAGAAACTAAGTGACTAAATTTTGAGTTCCTGGTTTTGGATCCCGTATTTTATCAGCCTCTACTATATCTAATGAAAAATCTTTGTGGAAAAGCAAATGATATTCCTGAGAACTCACCACCAGGCATGACATGTCCCACATCCTGGACTGTTAGTGCTGAGTTTTTATCTTCAGTATTGACCCGTATTACCCCATAGCTCAATCCATTCATTGAGAGAATGGCCCTTCCCGGCAGAGGGGCCCCTGGAACTCCAGGCCTGAAAACAAAATACACTCATCAAATTTGGCAAATAATGGAGAAAAATATGAGTACGTAGGAAAGCAAATTTCCTCCAGCTAACACACACACACACACACACACACACACTTTTTCAAAGCATGGTCAATTTTCATTCAGGTGGAAAAAGTACATTTAATCAGATGTTAAGAATATATTGATCTTGGGTATACTACAAATGTACTTTGCATATGCAAGCCACAATCAAGAATAGCCTATTTCTAGTCTAAGATACTGAGGATTCTGAAGAGCAAAACAACACAGAAAAAGAACCAATTCAAAAAAATGAGATGAGACTAATTAAACTTTCAGACTACCAGTTATACTTAGTGCAGGAGTGGGAAGAATAAACGAGATGCTTCAGACTGCTTTACAAAGTCATTTTCACTTTTAGACTTACGAAGCAGAAAATTAGTTAACGCCCCTTGTCACTGCCTGGTAAATTTTGCACATTTGATCGAAGTTGTACATTAAGAGCACTGATGTCCTAAACGATACCTGCGGATCGCGACAGTCATAGCTTCAGCAGAAGTAGCGCATGGACAGATGGCCTCTGGTTTCAGTCCGTGGCTCTGGAACAGACTCAGGAAGGCATCGCAGGATGACACAGACCCTATAAGGAGATGGAACAGGTCAACTTGAAAGCTGACATCGTGGTTTTCATTACTGTAGGAAATGTAAAGAGTGGAGCCAATGCATTTTTTTCTCATGAGAACTCTTACTGTACACCATTAATTCCATCCAAACACTTTACTGTGCCTGTGAAATGGCTGATACATATCAAGGACACGATTTAAAGCTACAACTTGTAATAAAGCTGCTCCTAACGAGCTTCCCAATCAATACAGAAATGCAGAGATGCAGTGTGGCCAGTCTGGAACGGAGCAACGCATCCTGAATAACTATGTTAGCCAGCGCAGTACGAACACTCTGGCTTAGTGCCACCCTCTTCTATGTGATACTCTCCGACTTGTTTCTTATTAAGGTCAATCCCATGTCTGTGTTTTATTATACAGGATGATTAATGTGACTACTGACAAAAATCCAGTATGACAAAGAACATAGTATCTAACATTTTACCTGGTTCTACTGTGTGGAAGCTCAGGATGTTTGTGTTTGTGGGGGAAAGCAGGTGACATGGGGGATCTCTAAAAGCTTTTGCAAACTTGATTTGCTGCTAGGGGGAATTTACATAAAGTGCAGGCACTTGGTTACATCAAGTCACTTTCTTATCATTCCTTTTAGTTACATGATAGAAAAAGGATATAAATGAGTGAGCAAGAAGGAGTGGATTTAAAAGCATATGGATCCGCCTAGTCAGAAGGCTCAGTGGTTGAGCATCAACCCATGAACCAGGGGGTCACAGTTTAATTCCCAGTCAGGGTACATGCCTGGGGTTGCCAGCTCGATCCTTAGTAGGGGGTGTGCAGGAGGTAGCTGATCAATGATTCTCTCTCATCATTAATGTTTCTCTCTTTCCCTCTCTGAAATGAATAAAAAACATATTTAAAAAAATATTTTTACCCATCCATCAAATGATGAACAGATAAAATGTGGTATATCTATACAATGGAATTATTATATGGCAATAAAAAGAAATGGAGTCTGAACACATACTACAATGTGGATGAACCTTGAAAACATTATGGTAAGTGAAAGAAACCTTTCACACAAGAGCAATATGGTATAACTGCCTTTATATAAAATGTCCAGAATAGGTAACTCTACAGAGACAGAAAGTAGAAGTTGCTGAGTAGTAGGGGACAGTGGAGGAGAAATGAGGAGTAACTACTAATGGGTATGAAGTATCTTTTGGGGGTGATGACGGTCTAAACTTAGATCATGGTGATGGCTGCATACTGTGTGAATACACTGAAACTACTAAACTGCACACTTTAATGGGTGCGTTTTCTGGCATATGAATTATATCAAATGACAAACGTTAAGGAAAGAAGAGTCCCCGACCTGCACTCTAGAAGTACTCACAGGGATTTGCTCCATCAGTCACAATTAACATCCGGAGGGAACTCAAGCTCACATCTCTTTGGTCCCGATGTGCCATCATAGCCCAGTGCAAGTCTCGACATTTTACTAAAGCGACCTTGGCTACAAATTCAGAAGGGATAAAGTTAACACACACATACATGCTAAATTAGGTAGATATTTAAGATACTATCATAAAAACTTTTAGTCATTTTAGGGATCATGATTTTCACTTAGAGAAAATAAAGAAGGTTTCAAAGAACGTGTGCCCGGTGCTCTGAGGCAGCAGTGACTAACTGGACACACACTGTTTGCTCACTGTGACCTGTAGGCAGGACACATATCTTTGCCAAGGAAGCTCTGAACACTGAAGTACTCAATAAATCTGATTCAGGGCTCAAATGCATGCAAATTCATCTCAATTCTTAAGAAAGGACGTCATAAGAGATGAAAATGACAACACACCTAAGTTTAGTAACTGAATTCTAACATTTGTCAAGCCACCAAAGCACAGGACAAGTCTCTAGAAGGGTGACTTGATAATCCCTGAAATCTTAGTTCAAACAGTCACACAGTTAAAGCTCAGATGTTGTGTGTAGCTACCTTTGTGGGCATGTACTCTCTGGACCCAAGAGAGAGGGCAAGTCTTCATAACAGAGTAGGGTACACTAACTGTATGCATCTTATTCATTACATTCTGAAAAGCAAAGAAAAAAAGAAGTAATCAATATTAAATACACATATAGCATTTTAAAACTGAACTGATATCTTGTTAACAATTTTAATCACATGTAATATATACTCAAATACACGCTCTTTGGAAAAAATATGAAATATTAACTTTAATGTTGAAGCCTGATTTGCTCTCTACCCTTAACCCTGGTTCCCTCTCCTCCTCAGAGATAATCACTATCATGAATCTGGCATGTATCCTTCCAGTTCTTTTTCTATGTATTTACATACATAGTTGTCCCCATGGGAACAGAAAGTATTGTTAACATAAAAGGCATCATGCTATACATATATCTGCAATGTACTTTTTTTCACTTAAATTGTTTCAGAGCTAAATCTATGCACATCAGTATGAGATCTACACAATTCTTTTCGAACTGTTGCATAGTATTCCATAGTATGACTACACCACAATTTATTTAGGCATTTCCCTATTATTAGTAATTGTTTTGAAGTTACAAACAAGGTTTCAAGGAACATATTTATACTTCCCTGAGTATATGTACAAGTGTTTCTCTAGGGTAGGTAGGTACAGAAAAGTGGTACTGCTGGGTCACAGGATATCTGCTTTTAAAATTTAACAAATGCTGCCAAGCTGCCCTCCACCCCACTAAGTGCTTTCATCATGCTGGCACTTGCCACGTACCACAAAGGGTTGGGTTACAAAACAATATCAAAGTTTCCCTGTTACTTAGAGGAGGTCCTGCCCACACCTGTTGGGTATTTGAGTAGATAAAGCTGAGTGAGCTGAGAGGGTCATGCAATTTGGTGTCTCCTGTCACCCAAACGAATGAATACACCCAGGACCTCCTGTCCCCAAAAGACCCGGCCCAGCAGAATTGCTAAGTCTCGGTATCTAGGCTGGCCATTTTTCTCACCACCTAAGTGGCCAAAAGAAACCAAGATACCAAAAAAAAGTTAACAATGGTATTAACTTTTTTTCCTCCCTCCCCAAAGTTTCTAGGTATGGTGGCAAACTTTTGGATTTCAGAGAAAGAATGGTATTTATAGCTAATTCTTCATACTTTGTCCCTCTAACTCAGCGGTTCTCAACCTGTGGGTCGCGACCCCTTTGGGGGTCGAATGATCCTTTCACAGGGGTTGCCTAAGACCATCGGAAAACACATATATAATTACATATTGTTTTTGTGATTAATCACTATGCTTTAATTATGTTCAATTTGTAACAATGAAAATACACCCTGCATATCAGATATTTACATTACAATTCATAACAGTAGCAAAATTACAGTTATGAAGTAGCAACGAAAATAATTTTATGGTTGGGGGTCACCACAACATGAGGAACTGTATCAAAGGGTCGCAGCATTAGGAAGGTTGAGAACCGCTGTTCTAACTCCGCACAAGGTGTTCTTAACCTCTGATAAAAAACAAAATAGCACCCCAGCCGGGTAGCTCAGTTAGTTAGAGCATCGTCCCAATACAACAAGTTTGTGGGTCTGATCTCTCGTCAGGGCACAAAGAAGAAGCGACCAAAGAATGCATAAATAAGTGGAACAACAAATTGGTGTTTCTCTCTCTCTCTCAAATCAATAAATTAAAAACAATGGGAAGGGCTTTGGGAATTAGGAAGTATGTACACTCAAGGAATAGGCTCTTATTAATTGGAGGGGTCCTGAGTGAAAAGGGACCCCCTCCTCTTCCCCGATGCTTCATTTTCTACTCTTTCTCAGACTCCTGCAGTATGTAAGGAAGTTGAACAAGATACTTGCAGAGTTCCTTTTCAACTCTAAGATCTTGTACCTCTTTTCTCTCCCTTCCTAATCACCATGCTACATATGGTAGCTTTTCCCACTTGAAATGTCCCCTCTCTCTACCTCCACCACAAAAATATCTCTATGTGGCTAAATCTTAGCCATTTTTCAAAGCCCGACTCAACTGCTACCTCTTCCATAAATATGGCCTTTGTGCCAGAGCTGGGAGGAATTCACCTTTCTCCAACTCCCATAGCACATTACCTGTTCCTCTCTTATGGAAAGCAGCCCACTCTATTCTTTAATTGTAGCATGCAGTCATTCAGTACATTTTGTCCAACGGGAAAGTTAGTTATTACCAACAGTTGCCAAGTTCTAAATATACTTATGTAATCTCAAACATACTTTTAAAATCATAAATACATAGTCATTTTTAGAATCTTTTAGGCTTTGAGCCATCATAGCAGATGTCTTAAAAATTATAGATCCCAAATTTTCCCATTAACTATTATGTGAGGAGTATGCCCAACCACACAATGAAGAAAAAACAGACAGAATTATATTCTCCTTTTTAAAACAATTGCCTTTTGTACTGTAAAATAAAATGCCTCTGGAAAGTATTATTGATCTTTTGGGGCTAAAATTTCAAACAAGCACTGAGAGATGCTCTGGTTACACAGCATGCATACTGATCTGAATCATAAGATTTACACTAAAGGCATTAATTCTGAGTAGCTTACCGCAAACATGCCATGCCACAGCCCAGCATCCTTCTTAAAGTCTAAAACATTTACTACTGTTTCTCCTGAAATAGAAAAAAAGGGGGAGGGGGGAAAGCAAGGAAGTCATCTTTAGTGTTAAGTAGCAAAATCATGTTACTTGCCTCTACTGAACCCCTGGTTTGGTATTTCTATAGAGATCACGAAAAGCTCTGAGTCTTTTGGTTACTGGAGGATCTCCTCAAATTGGCTGGGGGACTGATCCTAGAGTGACATGGCCATGGAAGAGACAATGAGTTCCAAACTCCTTATGACTTAGATACTATCTTCTGAGAGGGAATCCTTTTTTCCTAATCATATAAGGAACTTTGAAAGTTTCACACACATATAAAAATTAGAATTCCTAGAGAGAGAAAATTTGGTACATATATATCTATATGTACCACACACATATACTTCTAAGCATCCTACAGAATACACTTTTGTGTTCTGATTTGTGCTTTTTGGGAGCTGAATTTCTTTGACTCCAAATGTACTGCTGATAGCAACTCTGTCCACTTGGGAAGATGGAGATACCTGACATTCTGCAGCTAATAATAAACAGGTGGTTTTAATTAGTTTTCTATTTCTGCGCTCTAGAAATCATAGTTCACATACTTGGTTTGCCCAGAATTTTAGTTCCTTTAAATTGCAGCATATTTGTGAAAAAGAAGAAAGCCAAAGCAAGCCAAGAATGTGTCTTAAAACATTTCACTCTGAACTTGGTCATTAACTGGAATCCAATCACTGAGCACCCTGCTCCTAGCCACACCACATGTATCTGAAGCTCACAATGAGGGCAGTCATGGGATGAAGTCTGACCTTCAGAATAATTGCAGGCCTGGGACAGAGCTTGGCAGTGAGACAACATTGCAAGGCGGGACACCGTGACTCCCATTACACTCCCTTCTTTGCTTGTTTTATACTAGAAAACAAAAACACAAAGAAACAAAAACATGAGAAACACAATAAAATGGGTTATTTCAAATGACAGAACTGGAATCCTGAAACAAAAGGATAAAGCCAGGCTAATGGGCTGAATTTAACATGCTTCATATGAACATTTGAGGCTGTGCCCTTGGGCCTCAAATTCTAATCACACAAAGATAGGATTGGAAATGGCAAAGCTCAAGAAAAGTATGTGTGAAAAATCCTTAAAAGTTTAATTAGTCACAAGTGTGAAGTGGCTGTTAAAGAAGCTAAAACAAACAAGCGAGTGAGCTGCACTGAAGGAGCACAGCATCAAGTGCAGGGCAAGCACAGCACTGCACAGCTAAAGGTGCACAAGAAGCTGTTTGGGAGGGGAGACCTACAAACGGCCTGTTCACTCCTACAAATCAATTAACTATAATTCTGCTTTTACCTCAATGCTCCAGCTATTTCCCCTCCTCATTTCTCCAGTCTCTCGCACCCGAGCCCCCCTCCCTCCCAGAAACAGAAAAATATCTCTGCCAGTTTCTTTGCCAGGAAATCATTTCTTAAAACTCTGTACTTCTCCAAGTCTTTTGTAACTTTCTTACATGGCAAGGATCGTGTCTTACATGTCTTTCTCTTGAATGTGTATTTACGTTAAAAATAATTAGAATAGAAAGCCACTATAAGACATTTTACAAGCCAAAAGATGGAAATCTAACGAAGTAGGAGGATCTCCTAATATTAAAATTGCAAAAAAGTTAGTTGAAGTTTGTAAGATAGCATCTGAAGCCAAAGAAAAAGCCAGAATGTATGTTCCAATCTCAGGACTTACCTCGATGTACGCTGGCTCACTGCCAGCAGGTGAGATGTGGGGCTGCCAGTCTTTAGGAGGCTTTGAAAGGTACTTGGAATCTGTTACAACCCATTTGAGCCGGGGCCAACCTAAATCAAACCCCAAATAAAAATTGAATTGCCTAAGCCATACGGGAAGGAATTCACATTGAACTGGTCGTTTTAAACATCAAGAGACCAAATCAAGGTCATTTTATAATCAGTACAATATGTTTATTAGTTTTTAGTGACACATCAGTAGACATTTATACCTTCTTTCAAAAGTACAATTGTTCCACATGCTCATTCCAGGCCTTGACATTACCTCAACAACTGGGAGGTCCATTTGGCAGTGGAAGTCCACTGAGGTTAGTGGTCTATCCTCTGTCTCTACATGTAGCATTTAGCTTTAATGAACAGAGTGGTAGCTTTTTCCAACCATCAGCATAAAGGTTAAGGGTGTGGGCTGTGGAATCAGATTTGGGTTCAAATCGCTGCTCTGCCATTTATTAGCTGTGACTTTGGGCAAGTTACTTAACCTCTCTGTGTCTCAGTTTCCTCACCTGTAAAATGGGGATAATAATGGTACCTACTTCATAAGATTGTGAGAATAAGAAAATATATTTTAAGTACTTAGCTATTATTAAATTAAAACACTAATTAAAGCACTCGGCTTTAACTTTTAACTGATAATTCAGATACAAATATTACTGACCTTTAAACTGTACAATCTCTCCATTCTGTGTTTTTGGCAGCCCCTTTAGACAAACTTCACTGGTAAGAGCTAAGGCAATACCACAGCTTCCTAGCAAGAAGCCAATCTGCTGCCCTCCGGCATCCTGTGGAGAAGAGATTGTGAGCACAGCAGAGGAGTGAACGTGAGCACACTCATACCCAAAGCCTAACACTTAGCAATGCTCTGGCACTTGAGTGATAACATTCATGGAACCCCACTGATATCTGGCAACTCAAAAATCTAGTGACAATATGTTCTTCCAAATAGTTTGAAACATACAATGATTTCCTGAAGGCAAATAAAATATCTTGTGAATCTGACATTGCTAATGAATTCTATCAGCCAAATGTGACCATTTTATTCAAAGGTCAACAATGCTCCTCTTTTAGATTAAAGTCAAGCAATTAAATAAATGCTAACACAGTTAAGTTGTCTTGACCTAGCCACACCTCCAAATCCAAAAGCAAAGCAAGTCAGGTTAGAACAAAATAAATAATGTAAATGAACATCAAACGTACAAATTTACAATGTAAGTGAATGAATAGCTATACCCAAATACATATACTTATTACATTTTAAAAGAGGTAGATATAGTCTAAAGATTTTCATTAAAATGTTATCTTAAAAGTATCATTATGAAATCACACAAACACTGTCAACTTAGTATAAGAACAATCCTATGACTTCCTGAACAATCTAAATATACTATATCCCATCAACCAGAGTTTTAGAGATGTTACCAATTTGTTTTTTATTCCTTTAAGAAAATAATCTTTTTCTTGTAAATCCACACTCTCCATCATATTTGTCTTTATCATCAACTCTCAATAATAAACGTGAGAAAATTAAGGTTAAACAGCTTGAAAAATCATTTTGTTAAACTTGGAAATTTGCCACATATGCTTCATTTTAGTAGGGTTGATTTGTTATTAATGTAAAATCCTGTACCATAGAGTAGCAACATGCCATCACTGTACCACCCTTCAACTTCACGGAAATCCTAGGTCATATGATACAATTAAACCAAATCCTTTTACAAAAGGTCTTACCTATTGTAACTGAGGATAAATGTAGATTATAGTCTCTGAAGAAAGGGTGGTAATTGCTGAAAAGTCAAGTATGTCCCCATGATTTTTAAGTGATATATACAAGACTATATAATACTATAAATACTCTATCTTGGTTAAAAACATGTTATTTGCATGAAAGTTACAAATATTAATAATTTTTATATAACTTTCATGTTTTTAAAAAGTGAAACTTAGTACTTAAGAAAGCAGATGTTTCTAATGTCATGACCAAGTCAATGGATCCAAGAACCCAATGACCGCCATGTCACACAGACTACTAGTACATTCTTTTTAAATTTAGCAATGTTACCTTTCTGGTAAGAGGTACCTCTATAGGTACTGGAATTACTTCCGCCAGGAGACATCCATAAAAAGCCACCATAAACATGACTGGATCATTGTTGGGGTAAACCAGGGCTACCTAAAATGCATAACGACATTCAATAACAGAGGAATAAAAACAGACTAAGGCTTTCAATGTCACTCTGTAAGATATACATTTAAATATAAAACCTCTATCATGAACACAACAAATAAAACTAATTAATAGCCTAAGGAAATTAAGTTATTGAGAAGGATGCACAAATCTAAAAAGACCTCTGTCATTCCTATGATTATACTAGACACATTTTGGGAACTATATTGCAATTCATCATTATCCTAAGATTTTTCACTTAATTCTATTGGTGATTTAGCAGTAAACAACTCACCTTAAGTAGTAAGTTAATTACTTGTGAAACCTAAGCCAATTTACTTTAGTGCAAAGCTAAAGCAATAAAATAAATGTAACAATTTAGAGACCAGCATATTAAAGAATAAGCCTTACATCTCTCACAGAGAGCTATAAGCATCGAGGCTCTTACTCTTTGACAAATTCATTGCATTAATTCTTACTCACTGAGCCAACAATGCAAGTATTCTAGCATGAAAGGCATTTGGTAATAGGTATAAGCAATACTGGCAGAAACTATTATGGATATAAAGTTCATTCATTTACAAAAGATAAACAGTAAAACTTCTGTAATGTGTTCCAACCTGTGATCTCACCTGTAATATATCACAGGGATAACCACCTCTTCCTAATACTCAAGAAATGAAAAAACACAGATGTCACTATCATTTTGGAGTTTGGTTACTTGGCTCAAATATTTATAAATGAACATTTGAAACTTAATTATGTCGCCGAAACCGGTTTGGCTCAGTGGATAGAGCGTCGGCCTGTGGACTGAAAGGTCCCGGGTTCGATTCCGGTCAAGGGCATGTACGTTGGTTGCGGGCACACCCCCAGTAGGAGATGTGCAGGAGGCAGCTGGTCGATGTTTCTCTCTCATTGATGTTTCTAACTCTCTATCCCTCTCTCTTCCTCTCTGTAAAAAATCAATAAAATATATTTAAAAAAAAAAAAAAAAAGAAACTTAATTATGTCACTGGACTCTTGTTTTTCCTTCTTTTGCTTTCAAATTATCTAAACTCACTCTCAAGGTAAGTTCAATTCTTTCTTTCCTTTTTTTTTAATTAAAAATTTTTTAATAAATTTCAATTCAAACCTTCAAGAGTTCTTTTTTTAAAATATATTTTTATTGATTTTTTATAGAGAGGAAGGGAGAGGGATAGAGAGTTAGAAACATCAATGAGAGAGAAACATCGATCAGCTGCCTCCTGCACACCCTCCACTAGGAATGTGCCGGCAACCAAGGTACATGCCCCTGACCGGAATCAAACCTGGGACCCTTCAGTCCGCAGGCCGACGCTCTATCCACTGAGCCAAACCGGTTAGGGCAAGAGTTCTAAAAAAATACAAACTCCACAAGACATGTAAGTAACGCATTTTCTTCCTGCACACAAATGCCTAGGCCAGTGGTCGGCAAACCATGGCTCGCGAGCCACATGCGGCTCTTTGGCCCCTTGAGTGTGGCTCTTCCCCAAAATACCACGTGCAGGCGTGCATGTATAGTGCGATTGAAACTTCGTGACCCATGTGCAGAAGTTGGTTTTCGGCCTGGGCGAGTCTATTTTGAAGAAATGGCGTTAGAAGAAGTGGGGGGTGTCGGTCGGGCGCGCGAGGGGAGACGGGGCGCAGGTGGGCCGGGGGATACACAGCTCGGGGGAGGCACACCCGATTCATGCACGAGCTGAGGATGGGAGAGTTGGAAGGGGTTGACCTCAGCGAACGTACCTCAATCAGATTGAGGACATTTTTAGCAAAGGCCAGCTTAGGAGTACCCTAATTAAGTTAGTAACAATGTACCTACCTATATAGTTTAAGTTTAAAAAATTTGGCCCTCAAAAGAAATTTCAATCATTGTACTGTTGATATTTGGCTCTGTTGACTAATGAGTTTGCCGACCACTGGCCTAGGCTGTCAGGAGAGACAGAAGTACCTTCTTAGGGTTCAGTGAGGACTAGGAAACACTCATATGCCATATTTGTAAGTAGAAGCCATCCTTTAGGTGTTCTTTACCACAATGCAAAAATATTTTCAAAGGCTAGTTTAGGAGATTCTATAATCATGAGTCTCCTAAAAGCAAGTCTGTTGTATTGCTAGTGTTTCATTCTACAAATTCCAACTGAAAAGTAATGTTTGGTTTTAAAAAGTAATCATATTTACAAATTTATTAATAGGAAACAACCTTCAAAAATTAAAAAAGATTAATGTCACCTCCAATTAAAGAAGAAATTAAATGATGCCAATTTGTTCTTCTTAGAAGTAGCAATGAGTGTCCCTTCCTTTCTACATAAAACCACAGAAAATTGCTTTAAAAATTTTATGGGACTTTTTTTTATAATCCTCACCCAAGGATATGTTTGTTTGTTTTTTATTGATTTTTAGAGAGTGTGGAAGGGGGAGAGAAATAGAAACATTGATGAGAAACATCGATTGGTTGCCTTCCATATGTGCCCCAACCCAGGACTGAACTGTAACCTAGGTATGTACCCTGACTGGGAACAGAACCCACAACCTCTTTTTTTTTGTGTGTGGATGGGTTGATGCTCCAACCAACTGACCCACCCGGTCAGGGCGATGGGACATTTTTGAAAGAAAAAAAAAAAAATCAAAGTAAACTTTATTGCTATCTTTGTTATCTGAACATTGAAATATTTACTTCCAGAAAGACTCAGGTGTCCCAACTTTTATTAGCTCCTGAAGAGTTTGCTGATTATGCAGCTACAGAAAGAGACATGTGAATTTCCTTCAATTGATGAAGGTAAGAAATATTGCCTGGCATTGGGCCACCCTGGGTTGGCAACAAACCATTTTCATTTCCTAAGAATAAAAGTTATATAAATTATGCTGTTGTATATTAAAAATCCAGAATGCATATGTTCAAAAGCAATAAAACACCACCTCCCTAAAACCAAAAAGCAAATTGAAATTACCCTGTCTGCAGGTTTTAATACAGGTTCATTTTTGGTCCCCAGTTTATTAAGCAGTGTATAGGCCAACTTTAAACTTCTGCTCCACAACTTTCCTGGAAAAAGAAAAGAAAACAGTCATAGAGAAAACCACGGTACACCCCCTGCCACCACCCCTACCCCTAGCACGCCCACGCCTTTCTTCCCTCTCAGAGAAACATCCCCTAAACTCTCAGGGTCTCCACGAGACTTGCAACCAGGGGAGCAATAGGTGGTGGCAGCTCCTCCCGGACTAACCGCCCGAACCTCTCTCTAAGGCCCCCTTTTCTCCGACTTTCCAGTGAGCCGACAGTAGCCCCACCCTTGGTTCTCTTCTGTCAAGCTCTCTTCTGTCAATGTGACTCTTACTTGTCAGTGAGTCCACACAGCCCCGCATGGCTCTTTCCTGTAACAGTTCTAGAAAGCCAAAGCAGCCCCATTTGCTCTCTCCAGTTGCTTCTTCTACCCTAAGCACTTCCTTGTTTCACTGTCCCCAGCTTTAATAAACATTCTTTCTCTCTCTCTCAAAAAAAAAAAAAGAGACAGAGAGAGAAAAAACCACAGGCCTACCTCATCAAGAGGGCATTCAGTTCCTAAGCACATATAATAAGACAATGGCCCCTTCCAAATGACACATCAGACAAGCATGGCCTCCAACAGAGAGCTCCTCCCCCACAACAAATGTTTTATTATTCACACTAGTTTATGGAAAGCCAGTCCTGCCTCCAAACAGCAACAACAAAATACAGTACTGGAAGCTCATTCAGGTTTAGATCATTTTTGAAATTATTATTTTTTTAATATGTTTGTATTGATTTCAGAGAGAGGAAGGGAGAAGGAGAGAGAAATAGAAACATCATTGATGAGAGAGAATCACTGATCAGCTGCCTCCTCACAACCCCTGCTGGGGATCTAGCCCGAAACCTGGGCATGGTCTCTGACTAGAAATCGAACTGTGACCTCCTGGTTCATGGGTCGATACTCAATTTTCTGAAGTAATCTGAGTATCTTTAAAAACAGTCTGATGTGAGCTGATCACACTTCAAGGCAAGGAAATAATTGCTTATCACAAGACTGAAAATCAGAAGACTACATCATTCTAAGCTTTTTCTGAAGAACCATTTACAAACATGGCATTAGATACGAAGTAACTGCAAAGCAAAAATGTGACTCATAATTTAGCATTTCATATTACTGTATTTCAGTGAAAACAGATAGTAAAATGAAAATAACTATGTGAAACATCGATATACTCAAAGATATGAAATAAACATGAAGAGATTTAGCCAGCTAACTGCTTTCTTTAAGGGTTATATGGATGAAATTAATATACAGCTTCTGAAATGAATGCTAAAATCTGTTTGGGGGTGGAAAACCTATTCTCCCTTATTCATGCTTCCTTCCTTCAACCATCCTTAGAAATTCTTACTTATATTATGGAACAAGTAAAAGACAAATCGTATTATTTCAATAGATATGTTAGTTTTATTTTACATTTAACACATTCAGAGGGGCATCTAAGGTTTAAACTCATATCAATTTCCACAATTCTTTAAATAAAAACAAATTTAGGTCTACGGACAATGTGCTCCGATTGTAAAGGGAAAAAGGAATCTGTCTGAATAAACCAGTACAAAATCTCACAGTCCAGGTTAAATCTACTCTTCTTGTTATTTTTTTCCACTCTTCTTGTTATTAAAAAAAGTTCTTTTTTTTAAGAATTTATAAAAGAAAAATAATTTACTTTAAAAAGTTATTTACAAAAGAAATAGAAAACTTTAGCTAGGATGCAAAACTAAATGGAAAAGCACTGCTTCTTTGTTTATTGTAGAATTCGGTGCCTAATATAAGCAAGAGGCAGGATGAAGTAAATGACAAAGATCTAAAGAGTAATCAATTTCAATTTTTGGATAAAACTATATGGTTTTTACCATACACCATTAATCCTGCCCAAATGTCTTCTTAAAATCCTCTCTTAATGTTAGAAAACATCAGTGGATGCACAAAGTCTCTTCTTTTTTGCTCTACTATTTATTTATTATTTTTTTTAAACAGCGCTACCCTTCTTTTTTTAATATATTTTTATTTATTTCAGAGAGGAAGGGAAATGGAGAGAGAGATAGAAACATCAATGATGAGAGAGAATCATTGATTGGCTGCCTCCTGCATTGAGGGGTTGAGCCTGCAACCCAGGCTTGTGCCCTTGACCGGAATCGAACCCTGGACCCTTCAGTCCTCAGGCCGACACTCTATCCACTGAGCAAAAACCAGCTAGGGCTCTTTTAAAAATAAGCTGCCTTGAAAATGTCAGGTTAGCAAAGTAAAATATTTGGTAATAGCTGTACTTAGAACTTAGGGTCCTATGAAAATAAAAGATCTACTGAAACACAATGACCAGCAACTGCGAAATACCAAGATAAAAACCCCAGCCATGATAATCTGGAGAATTATTAGGAGAAGAGGAAGGAGCTGGAACCTTGAAAACTCACCGTACGTGAGAGTGTAAACTGGCTTCCCTGTCACATCCAGTGCAGTCAGACAGGGGCACTTGGCTTGAGTGGTGCCCCAGCGCTGCAGAGCAGATTCCAGAGCAGGAGGCCAGTTACAGATGACTCCTAGGGGCTCCCCCTTCACAGGGGTCATCTGCCGTCCCTCCGGCTTGGGCTGGTTAGGGTCTGGCTGAGGTACTGAAACAACAGAAATGAGATCTGATATAAGTACAAATACCAACCAACACAACTTAGGTCACTAATCCCAAATACATGTCCCTTTTCCTTTCATCTTTATCTAGTTTGAACTCACTCTGAGAAAAGAAAGGACATTGTTAGAAGTGGTAATCCATAAACTGGGCCTTAATTCACTTTCCCACATAACTGTAAAATCATATTTAATTTAATTTAATTTTATGCAACAAGCAAATCCTGAGCCTGACAAAGCAAATCACTGAACACATAGAAAAGCATAAAGAATAAATTTCCTTTTAGTAATTTCATAATTTTTAGTAAACTTGTTTTTAAATCTTTCATTTGTGTCCAATGTCAGAGAGCCAAGTTCCATTTTACCAGGTAACATTCAATGAAAAGGGACTGAATGGTGAGTCAGGAAAATCAAGCTGACATTCACTTTTTACTAGTGTGACCTTAGGCAAACTGAGTTACCTGAGTCTTGTTTTTCCTCATCTGTAAAATGGGGACAGTAACAATTATACCATAGGGTCAGTATCAGACTCAAACCAATAATGGGCATGCATGCTTCTTCCATGGCCAATCCCTTTGCCACATGGTGAACTCGTACTCATCCTTCTTAAGATGTAGCTAAACTAGTGCATTCCCTGGGAAACCATCTCCCGCCATTTCTTCCTCAGTGCTCCCACACCATGTGGTAGCCCACCCTTACTAAAGCACTGAGGCTCCTCAAGGGCTTCTGATACTGTACACGTTTTTTCTTATTTCTCAGAGTGCCTAATACAAAATGCTCAATCAATTTTAATTAACTTGAACTGAATTTGGGGGAGATAGAAAAGCTCTAGATCAGCAGTTCTCAACCTGTGGGTCGCAACCCCTTTGGCGGTCGAACGACCCTTTCACAGGGGTCGCCTAAGACCATCCTGTATATCAGATATTTACATTACGATTCATAACAGTAGCAACATTACAGTTATGAAGTAGCAACGAAAATAATTTTATGGTTGGGTCACAACATGAGAAACTGTATTTAAAGGGCCAGAAGGTTGAGAACCACTGCTCTAGATTATTAACATAATCATTCCAGAAACTAGCAGTGAAATATATTTCATATTCTTTCATAAAACTAAAGACTTCAATTTTTCTGCAATAAACAAGTATTATTAAAATAATAAAAAGCAAAAAAATACTATATATTCACAACAGGAAAGATAATTTATACATGTAATAAAAAATTAAGTATTTACTGAGTACCAATTATATAAACAGGATGTGATAAACAGTGAGAAAGTAAATACTGCATCTGTTATTCTTTGACAAACATTTATTTTTCCTAATGCTATGTGCAAGGAATACAGCGTCCATGCCCTCCAGGAGTATCTAGAATACAATGCGGACACACACACACACACACACACACACACAGAGCTAAGTCAACATGAGCAGTGTATGACAGGTATGTATAGAGAAGGCAGGCGGGAGAGGGCCACACTGCCCAGCTTAGGGGGTGGGATCCCTCACCTGTAGGAGGTAATGTCTGGGCTGAGTCTTAAAGGAAGGTTAGGAGTTAGCCAGGTGAATGGGAGGTAAGAGAAGAAGCACAGAAGGGACAATGAACAGAATGAGCAACAGGTATTAGATGGGCAATTGGAATATGAAATAAATTATATTTTATAGCTCAATTTAATGAGAGATTTGAGAAGCTCACTAAAATATCTTGAGTAGTTTCACTTCCCAAATCACTGTCCTTCTACTCTGTATCTTTCCAGACCCTAAACCATCAGATTAAGTAAAAAGAAGAATGTGGATGAAGCTAAGTAAATGGTTTTGGTTTTGCAAACCGACTACATATGGCAGGCACAGTCTTCTGGTGATAAAAGTCTGTACATTGTTGCTGTCCATTAGGCCTCAATGCAGACCTCAGGGCACACTCTTTCAGACTTCCAAAGACATAGGGGTATCTCTTTTCCAAAGGTATTCTTTTTGTTTTTGTTTTTTTTAATTTTATTGCTTTTTTTATTTTTTACAGAGGAAGGAAGAGGGATATAGAGTTAGAAACATCGATCAGCTGCCTCCTGCACACCCCCCACCGGGGATGTGACCGCAACCAAGGTACATGCCCTTGACCGGAATCGAACCTGGGACCCTTCAGTCCGCAGGCCGACGCTCTATCCACTGAGCCAAACTGGTCAGGGCTCCAAAGGTATTCTTATTCAAATAAACAACTGTTGCCTATTTATAACTAGTGACAAGCTGTTGGTTCTATTCTTACAATGAAAATTGTTTCAGTATGATTTCTATTAAACCTTGACCTTCATTTGCCTGGTCAATACACAGTGCTAAAATGACTGATAAGGTTATTATTGGCATGAGCACCTTGGACATCAGTGCATTGAGAAAGATCCCCTTAGCTCAATGAGTTCACTGACCCTTACAGAAACAAAAGTTCATCTTAACCTCATGTGTCAGGTTGCTTGTTGCTTCCTGCTGCATAAAATGGGTTAAGACCAGATCTAGGCTATTCATGTTCCGATTTCCAGTAACAGGTCTGATGTGAACAAAGCCTACTATTAGTCTCAGGATGTAGAAATGGAGTACAAAGCTACCAGGACTTAGTTCTTCTGACAAAAGCTTTTGTTAGGTAGATCTATTTGTCACCTAGCTTCAATAATTATCAAATGGTCACTCTCGGTTCATCTATGCCCCCAGGGGGTTCCCCTCCCAATCCTTCCTACACATCATATGATTTCATCCACAAATTTTTTAAATTACTGAATGAATAAATCACTGACTATCACCACTTCCTCTATGAAGCTTCCCCTAACCACATGGATGCAACTGATTTCTTTCCTTCTCCAACTACCTGTATTAGTTGATACATATTTAGTGGCTAAACTTAGTTCTCACATGTATATATTTCCAACAGGTCTAAATTGTAAACAACATAATGAAAGAAGGAAGTTGACTGTATTTGGATTACCTTTTTCACCATCTACCACATTATCTTTTTTTTTTGTATAATATATTTTTTATTGATTTTAAAGAAAGGAAGGGAGAGGGAGAGAGAGAAACAACAATGATGAGAGAGAATTATTGGTCAGCTGCCTCCTGCATGCCCTCTACTGAGAATCAAGTCTGCAACCTGTCATGTGCCCTAACCAGGAATTGAACCATCACCTCCTGGTTCACGGGTTGATGCTCAACCACTGAGCCACACCAGGTGGCCTACCACGTTCTTTTTTTAT
This sequence comes from Myotis yumanensis, assembly GCF_028538775.1. Lineage (NCBI taxonomy): Eukaryota > Metazoa > Chordata > Mammalia > Chiroptera > Vespertilionidae > Myotis > Myotis yumanensis. The sequence continues at coordinate 164,291,856 of NW_027223754.1, forward strand.
TTTTACTTTTTTATATTTTTTTCCTTTATTGATTAAGGTATTACATATGTGTCCTTAACCCTCCTCCCCACCTACTATCCATGCCCTCACCACCCTGGTGTCTGTGTCCATTGGTTAGGCTTATATGCATGCCCACGTTATCTTAAAGAAAGCAGACATATATATGTGTTGACTGGCTGATTTAACAAAAAGGTCTGTTGTATCAAAAAGACTGGGCAAACTTTTGAGTGTGACATTAGTATTCTAGGATAATGCCAAATATAAATAATTTTTCAAATAATGTATTCGGGAAAGTTCCAAATTTCAAAGAGCATATTTTCAAGGAAAGTTCAATGCTCCATAGTTATCTCTTTGCTTTTCTCTCCCCGCCCTCCCTTCCTATTTATCATCTGAGATCTAAAATATAAATGATCCTTAGGGGAAAAGAGCAGAAAACTATGAACTCGTTCAACCCAAAATGATGCCTTGCTCATCCTTAAATCCTATAATACCTGACATGTAGTAATTGCTTAAGAAATGTTTGTTTATGGTACTATTACTACTACCTTCCACAATTTCTTCAGAGTCATCCACAAAAAATTCTTTTAAGGGAGGCCTTTTGGGTCGTTTCAGAGTGTTGAGAAGCTGTTGGATTTTTGTGGATACTCTGCTACTGACAGGAACACCTATAAGGGAAAAAGCGGTAAGTTAAAATTAATTGATTTCAGGGATATTATAGTTCATCAATTCTCTCAGGAGTTTTTATTTCTAATGATTTTTGGCCCTTTCCCACAGTCTCATCCTATTTCAACTGGGACAAATAAATACAAATATGTCCATGACAAGTTTTGACAACAGAGAATAAATATGGTGCTATTATTAATATATTGCTTAAAGATTTCACCTACTCTCCCTTTTCTCTTATAGCATTCTTTTCTTTTTACATATTCAGGTTTTTGTTCAAAGTATCTTTTGAGAGTACAGACTAAGTCTGAACAAGTGTCATTGTGGCCACAGTGCAGGCTGCTGAAAAGAGTGTGCTCAGGATGACTTGTGTTACTGCATTTCTACTCCATAAAAACTCCCTACCATCAGCTGTATCCATAAGGCTGGACCTGTTGGATCCTTTGTGCATGCCTTTAACTATCCCGGAGGGGGGCAGATCAATATTTGCTGGGCGTATTGAGGATGATGATGATGAAGAGGTAGTTGTAGTGACGTCAGGGGGAGCAGAAAAATTCTCTAAGAGGGGAGAAAACAAAATTTAGAATTATATTACATTCGCAGTAAAAGAATTTTTAAATCATTTTGTTTGTTTGTTTTGTTTTGCTTTGTTTTTAGCAAGGAAGAAAACTATGGGAATGAGCTCCTGCAAAACAACCTTTGAAATCAAATTCTACCAGCAAGATATAATGAGAGCACAACAGGTTAAGCCAGGGCTTATGAGCTTTCCAAAATTATTAAAAAAAACTCGAGTAGTCTTAGTAAGATCAAATCCTCTAACAAATGTTTCTCAAAAACACGCTTTTCTATGTAGAAAGACTAGTAAGGAACCAATATTACATAAAAATAATCCTAAATAAAATAAAAATTATAAATGACTTCAAAATGAAACCAAGTGAGTATGATTATATAGCTATTAATATTCTAGTCTGTTGAGCATTTCTTCATGTTTATGTTGGTTTATCTGTAATATTTCTTCTTCCATTGAAGACAGAAATAGTACCTTGAGAATGGGTCAGATCACTCGAGTTTCCAGATGAAGAAAAACAGATAGGTCTACTTTTAATTTTTTTTAATCGACCCATAGGTAACTTGGATCTACTAGATACAGACCAGGTTCTTCCCTTGCTGTAAGCGTGGTTAGTGTTACTGTACTCTGCTTCATGTATGGATTCTTAATATAAAGGAACTGAATGACATAAATTGGAAGAGAGCCATTCAACAGGGATGTGTTACAAAAAAGTAGAAGAAGAAAACATCTGGAGAAGTAAAAAAATGAAATTAGAAGTAAAATATACAATTCACAAGACTAATAAAAAGCCACTCAAAACTATAAACGGAAAAAATAATAATATAAATAATTTCTAAAATCAATTCGAAAGTAAGGTCCCAAACGTCTGTAATTACTAGTTCAATAGTTTTTAAAGTTTTAAATATAGTACTAACTATAAATAAATAAATAAATAAATAAATAATAAATATAGTACTAGCACAAGTATATTGCAGTAAATCTCTTCTGTAGGATAGTGTGGTAACAAGTGTTAAAAACCTGCATTTTTATTATAGAAATACATCCTAAAGACATAATCAGACAACTGTACAAAGTTTTGTGTTCATGAATGTTCACCCCAACACTTTTTATATTAGCAAAAAAATGTATAATACTTAAATGTCCAAGATTGGGGAATGGCTAAATAAACCAGGACATGGCCATACCGTGGCATATTTTGAAACCATAAAAAATAATAGTATAATTCTATATTAATGATATAATAGATGTTTGTGATAAGAAAAGCTGGTTATGAATGTTTAGTGCAATTTCATTTTAGTAAAAATAAAACCTACATATTTATATGCAAATAAAGTCTAGAAGGATATATGATAAAGTAATAACATTAAAGTGTTATCATGGAAAGTAGGTTTCTAAATTATTTTATTTTCCTTTTATCAGTATTTTCACATTTTTCTATCAGAAACATTGATTACTTCTTTTAAAGCAAACATGCAAAAGGTAATAATGTTAGATAAAATTGTTCTCTTTTAGACCCATGTGAAAATAAAGCCTGACCCAACAGGAATGCTGCTGCCTCTTCCAAATAGAGGAGGCGCTGAGCACGCTCACCTGTCGCTGCTTTGGGAGGTCCCGTGAGTTACCGGGCAGGGTTAAGAGTGCAGGAGAGATCAGTGCTATTGGCACTTGGCTTTTAAATGTCGTCAATCATACCCTCAAGTAGCTATTGTCGTTAAAAATTATTGGCTCGAATTAAAATTTTTTCCAAGTTTTTCTTTTTAATTAATAAAATAACACAGGTGCAATCTCCCTCCTGGGAGAATACTCACACCTTTCCGCTCCCCTTTACTTTTCTCTCTCTTAAGCTCCAAGGACCCTTTTCTTTTGGCCCTGTAACTTTCTAAATAAGTTTCCTCTTATACGTTGAGAAAATAAAATAACAATATATATATAAGGTGATAAAAAAGGTCACTGATAAGAAAATTAAGACACTGATTGTCTAGAAAAAAGAGAAAAGTATAACAGACACATGATATGATGTTCACATATACATCACTTAGTGTGTCTACCAACCAATTAAGCAAAAGCAGGGAACTGAGCTGTATCTTTGTTTGCAGATGTCACAAACTCTTTAGAAACACACACAAGAACATAAAGCAGAGCCAAGCAAAAGCTACAGACACACCATACAGGTGCATAGGCAACACGGAGCAGCTCACAGAGTCCCATCCTCGGGCTGCACACTCCAGTTGTAGCAATAACACAGCAGCAAGGACCATAAATCCAGTCTTTACGCTAAAGACAAAGGGCCTGACTGAAACTCAGGTTTAACGTTTTTTGTTTGAGAGAACATAGATAATAATATCCTGGGGAAAATCTAAGATGTTAATATTTTAACACCTCTGATCAAATGGAATATTCTTCAACAGGGATAAACCCTTGCTAAGACTGGTGTTATATCTTGCAGCTTGAGTATTGCTTATGGAAATAGCTATGGCTTCAGGTGGGCAATACTATGCACAAAAATGCAGACAAATGTATTGCTGGTGTTTCCTTCTTTGCTTCATTAACTGCCATGTTCTTTCTGATTCTACTTTTTAGGCCACTCTGAAAAACCTCATACAGATCATAAACCCTTTTCTGAATACTGGGAGCCAAATGGGACATAATTTGGGCTTCTTGGGTAGACCCAGCTCCTACCTATTCGAGTATTGGCAAATACATCAGCTAGAGACCCACTGGTTCCTTTGACCTCTCCATGGGACAGCGTAGAAGATGCGGATGAAGAAGTGGACGATCCCTGAATTGAGCGGTTGATCCAGGACTCCGCATTCTGTAAGCTCTGTTGTAAGGCAGCAGAGAGCGCAGCTTGGCGTCTCAGAGAGCCCTCATCCTCGGAGGCCGAAGACGTGTCTGTGTGGAATTAGAAAAAAAGTTGTTCTCGATCCTGCCTAGAACAGAGACCTTTCACTTTTTGCTCATTGATCATACATTCAATTTTGACACCAGCAAAACATTCGCATTCTTAAGGTAAACTAATATGGCAAGCTTCTCCAGAATCACAAGGAAAGGTCTACGGACCAAAGCCTGCAAAAATAAAAGTCTAAATCTATAGGTAACTTTAAGTTATTTTCTAAAAACCCATTTAGAACATTTAAACTTCACTATTTTTCTGATCTGAGTTTAATCAATATCTATGTTCTTTGGCTTATCTTACTTATGTTCAAATAATTCTGAAGTGCTCAATCTCTTAATTATAGAACCCTATGATCAGATGCTACACTGATTTCAACAAGTACTTTTTTTTAAAATGAATGTTTACTGAGTTATGTTCATTTCAGTGGGTTATATGTTTTATTTTTGTTATTTTTTTAAATATATATTTTATTGACTTTTTACAAAGAGGAAGGGTAAGTGATAGAGTTAGAAACATCGATGAGAGAGAAACATCGATCAGCTGCCTCCTGCACATCTCCTACTGGGGATGTGCCCGCAACCAAGGTACATGCCCTTGACCAGAATCGAACCTGGTACCTTTCAGTCCGCAGGCGGATGCTCTATCCACTGAGCCAAAACGGTTAGGGCTCAACAAGTACTTATTAATGTTTACTTAAAAGGAAATAATCTTGATAGGGAGATATAAAAACTTATTTTAATTAACAACAACTTAAGTGTCAGTGAGAGGCTGGGGAACTGATGTGGAATAAGAAACAATGCTTAGCCTGAAGGCATTCATGGTTTCAGCAGAAAAAGACAGCTGGTCACTTGGCACAGGTAAGCTTTCCAAACATGACAGGAGAGGGCATTAATCTGTATTTCTCTCCTAATTCTCAGAGAAGAACTGTGAGAAATTCACTGATGTCTGTATTTAGCCTGGCCCTGACTTCAGAAAAATAAGGCCTAAATTAGAAAAGCATATTGAAAAGAAAAAAAAAAATTAACCAAATATAGGATAGCCAAGGGCAGCAGAAGTCAGGGATTTGTTCCAGGGCTCCAAGCTGACGAGGCACACAAATTGAGGGGCATTTGGTCTGATGTGAGAAACCCTTTAAATGTTTTTAGAGGTTATAATTTATGGCCTGTGGATTGAATTTCATTCATTTTTTAAAAAATTAAATGTTATGTGATTAGTCCTGTTGAATTCTTTCCTATAAGTCAGGTGAAACTGTAGGTCCATGTTCTATTTTGGCTCAAAGAACTAAAGCGATAACACTGCAAGTACCGACAATGGAAATATGAACCACAAAAGACTAATTTAATCTAGAAGTCAAATTCTGCAACTCCAGAGCAAGAGAGAAAGTTTATCCTTGCTTTCTGCTCTGGACTACCTCCAAATTATTACCTCATATTGAAGGAGATATGAGGCCCAAGACTGTTTTGTTTTGTGGTGTGTGTTTTTTTTACAATGTTCTACATAATCACTATACATGCCAGGAACTATATCAGGTTCCGAGGATCCTGAGATGTACGAGTTCTTATGAGATAGGAAGGGCCCTAAAAAAGGCTTACAGTCTAGCACAGGAGAGACACACAACCCCAGACTGTTCCACAGGAATACAACAGATGCTAAGAAATAGGGTAAGCAAAGGGTTTCACTCCAGGGGCACCAATCCAGTTGGGATTTCAAGGACTTCTATGTAAATGGAGCAAAGACTTTGAGGAGATAAGGGGCACCAGGTGAGGCTGGAGAGGTAGACAGTGACCAGACCTCAAAGGGATAAACAACGAGGTTCTTTAAAGGGCAAAGAGATCTATAATGCAAAAGGAGGATTAAAGGAAAATATAAAGAAACATAATAGCATCTGTCATGTTTTAAGGAAAGCATTTTGCATAACTTCCAGAAATTATTCTAACATTTCAGCTGTACCTTGGGAGACAGATTTCTATCTTTACAAATATGCTAAAGAAAAGGGGGTGGAGGGCTGGGACAGGTGAACCTGACCCTTAGAATAAAGTATTTTTAGAGTATAGATAATATATCTCTGGAACCCATAAACTTCACTAGATACTGAGGCTATCTTCATTGAATCATTTATTTTAATCTGTGTAAGTCTAAAATCAGAATAACCCAATTTTCAAAAGCTAGTAAAGGCAGTATTTTCATGATTAAGTTTATGGAAAACTGGCTTATGTTTCTATATTGAATCAATTATGTAATTAGGTATATTGTTTCAATTCAATTTCCTCATTGGCCTGCAGTCCTCCTCAGAGTGTTTAGTGACCACGACTGTGGGCGGCTTGGCATAGTTTAGTGGGGAAAACATGGCTCTGGTGTCGGTCTTCCATGTGATCTCTGGGGTCCACCCCTTACTAGCTTTGTGACATGTGGTAAAATTACCCATCTCAGAAGCCTGGCTGTTCAGCCATTCAATAAATACTACTAAGCACTTCACTAGTTTGATCGATATAAAAAGATGAGCAATTAGTTATGAGAAGCATAAGGTTGGGGAGAAAGAAGTGCCGGGTAGAGGGAAAGCTGGGAAGGGACAGAAAACAATCTTTGAAGATCTGAAAGAAATGAGACCTGCTGAAGCACAGGATGCAAAATCGGTAGTGAAGAAAGATGAGGGTGGACAAGTGAACAGCACTGGGTTGCTAAGGGCAGTGTAAGACGTGCTAAGAAAACTGGCTTTTATGCTAACTGCAGTGGTAGGCCAATGAAATGAGTCTACACCCAGAAAGCAGCCCCAGCAGTGACAGCACAATAGCAGGTGGAAAATAAGCATTAGGTCTCCTTTTCCTCCCAGAATAACCCACCCTATGTTACCTCACACAAAATGTAAGCACTTCTCTGAGACTGTATCTTTTTAAAAATAAAAACGAGCTCCCTTAAATATTTATGTTTCCCTGGCTGGTGTTGCTCAGTTGGTTGAGCATCGTCCTTGCACCAAAAGCTTGTTGGTTTGATTCCTGGTCAGGGCACATGCTCAGGGTTTGGGGCTTAATCCCCAGTAGGGGGCATGTAATAGGCAGCTGATTGATGTTTCTCTCTCCCTCTCCCTCACCCTCCCACTCTCTCTAAAAGTCAATTAAAATATATTTATACTAGAGGCCTGGTGCATTAAATTCATGCACTGGGGGGGGGGGGGGGGCGCGGGCGGGGGGAGGCCCTCAGCCCGGCCTGCACCCTCTCGCAGTCCGAGAGCCCTTGGGGAATGTCCGACTGATGGCTTAGGGAGCAGGCCTAAGCTGGCAGTCAGACATCCTTAGCACTGCCGCGGAGGCGGGAGAGGCTGCGCTCGCCAGCCATGAACCCGGTTTCTAGCTGAGCAGCACTCCCACTGTGGGAGCACACTGACCACCAGGGGGCAGCTCCTACATTGAGCATCTGCCCCTTGGTGGTCAGTGTGTGTCACAGCGACCGGTCGTTCCACTGTTCAGTCGATCAACAATCCTGTCACCCAGAAAATTGCAATGAATTAATAGAAATTCAGGGAAGATTAAATGAATGTTAATAGAAGTAAAGCTATCATTTCCCCATTGATTCTGCTCTGGTTGAACATGAACTCATAAATGTTTATCTGTTATAACTAAAGTCCCTTACCTAAGCTCTTGTATATGATGAGTACATCTACACAACACAAGACAACTTTGAAAACATAGTTTGCCCTTCAGTTTATAACTGATATGATTTTAACACAGCATCATTTTTTAAAAAATATATATTTTAGTGATTTTTTACAGAGAGGAAGGGAGAGGGATATAGAGTTAGAAACATCGATGAGAGAGAAACATCGATCAGCTGACTCCTGCACACCCCCTACCGGGGATGAGCCTGCAACTCAGGTACATGCACTTGACTGGAATCGAACCCGGGACCCTTCAGTCCGCAAACCGACGCTCTATCCACTGAGCCAAACTGGTTAGGGCTTAACACAGCATCATTTAATACTGATCACCAGAAGTCTAACCTCCATTTATAACCAATTAGGAAACGAACATTCTAAGGAAAGAAAAGCCCTGAGTTTACTAACTGTTCTTAACTACTGTAGCACTTTCAGTCTTTAGCCATGTGTGGAAATGACTTCCCTCTTCTTGGTGGAAAATATATTTATTATATCTAAAAGTGTTTATTAATTAATAAATTTAATTTATAAATTGAATTTAAACACCCACCATATCCACTCCATCCTAAGAGATGAAAGCAAACCTATACAAGGACTTGTACGTAGATATTCATAGGAATTTTATTTGTAACTAGAGGCCCGGTGCACAAAAATTTGTGCACTCCGGGGGGAGGGGGGGGTCCCTCAGCCCGGCCTATACCCTCTTGCAGTATGGGACCCCTCGGAGGATGTCCACCTGCTGGCTTAGGCCCGCTCCCTGGGGGGATAGGGCCCAAGCTGGCAGTCAGACATCCCTCTGGCAGCCTGGCAGCCCTTGGGGGATGTCCACTTACCAGCAGGGAGCAGACCTAAGCTGCAGTCGGACATCCTTAGTGCTGCTGAGGAGGCAGGAGAGGCTCCCGCTGCCACCGCTATGCTGGCAGCCATCAGCCTGGCTTGTGGCTGAGCAGAGCTCCCCCTGTGGGAGTGCACTGACCACCAGGGGACAGCTCCTGCATTGAGCATCTGCCCCCTGGTGGTCAGTGTGTGTCATAATGACCAGTCATTCCCAGTCCTTCTGCTGTTAGAGTCAATTTGCATATTACCCTTTTATTATATAGGATAGAGGCCTGGTGCATGGGTGGGGGCCAGCTGGTTTGCCCTGAAGGGTGTCCGGATAGGGTGGGGGTCCCACTGGGGTGCCTGGCCAGCCTGGGTGAGGGGCTGATGGGTGTTTGCAGCTGGTCATAGCCCCTTCAGGGTGGGGGTCCCCACTGGGGTGCCTGGCCAGCCTGGGTGAGGGGCTGAGGGCTGTTTGCAGGCTGGTCAAGCGCCCCCCACCCCCAGTGGGGACCCTCACCCCATGGAGGTTTGGCCAGCCTGGGTGAGGGGCTGATGGCTGTTTTCAGGCTGGCCACACCCCCTTTAGGGTGGGGGGTCCCCACTGGGGTGCCTGGCCAGTCTGGGTGAGGGCCTGTGGGCCATTTTCAGGCTGGCCAAGCCCCCCCCCCCCCCCCCCCCTCGAGACAGAAGCTCCCAGCCTCTCCTTTTTTTCTTTTCTTTTTTTATTCTGGGGTTTATTTACCTTCTATAATTGAAACTGTGTTGCTTTGAGTGGAGCTTAGAGCCGGGCCGCGGCAGGCGGGAAGCTTGGCTTCTTCCATCATTGGGGCAACCAAGCCTCCTGCTTGCTCCAGCTCCGTGGCTGCCGGCCACCATCTTGGTTGGGTTAATTTGCATATAGTAGCTGATTGGCTGGTGGGTGTGGCTTAAGGTGCAGCGAAGGTACTGTCAATTTGCATGTTTGTCTTTTATTAGTGTAGATAACTAAAAATAGGAAACAGTCCAGCTGGCATGGCTCAGTGGTTGAGCATTGACCTGTGAACCAGGAGGTCACAGTTCAATTCCTAGTCAGGAAATGTCCCCAGGTTGTGGATTCAATGCCCTGTGTGGGGTGTGCAGGCAGCAGCCAATCAATGATTTTCTCTCATCATTGATGTTTCTCTCTCTCTCTCCCTATCCCTTCTTCTCTGAAATCAATAAAAAAAATTGTTTAAAAAAGGAAACAACCCAAATATCCATCAACAACTGAATGAATAAATTGTGGTGTATGTATATGATGGGATACTAATCAACAGCAAAAAGGAATAAACTACAGTAATGATACACACAAAGTGAATGAATCTCAAAATAATTACACTGAGTAAAAGAAGTCAAACCTTTCCCCCAAATCCCCATAAAGAAGTACAACTGTATGATTCTCTTTATATAAAATTCTAGAAAATGCAGACTAATGTAGTGATAGAACACAGATCAGCGGTTACCTCACAAGGATGGGGAGAGGGGATTACAAAGGGATCATGAGGAAACTTGGGGGGCTTGTTTATCTTAATCGTGGTGATGACTTCATGTGTTTCTGGGTCAGAAATATACTTTAACTATGTGCCGTTTATGTCTATTATAATTCAGTAAAGCTATAAAAACTAATTTTAAAAACTGTGGTAAAACTGACACCTTGGTGAGAGAATGGCAATCTGGAAGTCAGTCTACACAACCTGAGGGAAGGAAAGTTTCTCTGTAGGCAAGGAAAAAGTTTAAAGTTTAGGGAAAAACTTTTAGAAACCCAAGAGGAGACAGTCTAGGAGTAAAAATATATATGGAAGAGAAGATGAAAAGGTTAGTTCTGGAAGCAGGCCAATCTGAAACTACCATGGGCAACAATCCCGAGCAACAAGTGTTAGGGAGGCTTTCAGAACTACCCAAGGGATTTTCACATCCCACAATAATCTGTCTCTGTGCACAGAGAGCTGGCTGGGACTGAAAATCACTACCAAGAGCCTAATTAATTAGCAAGAGGTCCATGAGGTGCCTGACCATTAAAATTCAAACTGGGATACTTCTGAGAGAAGGTGCACTCACTATAAATAATTACTCCAGGGTCATTTTTCTAGATATTTCTCCACATCTATGAAAAAAAGTTTATAAAACTAATCAATATTACAAATAATAGTGGGTGAGAGAGAGATCCCCCCCACCACCACTTACTGCCTATTTGAAAGTTAGATCAAAACATGCAATTGTTAGAGCTCCAAAATTACCAGAAAATATTTACTGACAATATGGTAGAATGAGAGGCAATATGCCAAGTGGTTTAGAGAATGGGCTTTAAAAGTCTGACTGACCTGGACTTCAATCTCAGCTCTGCCACTAAGAGCTGTTCTTAGAGGTCTTTTTTTTTTTTTTTTGTCCCAGACCTGCTGGAGTAGAAGGAGCCTCACATCTGGGCTCAGGGGAAGTGGAGGTGGAGGCCATGGGCTTTTAGAACTCAACAATACCAGTAATTAGCATAATCTAATCACTTTGTGCTTTGTGTCTCTTAAAGTTGTCTTTGCTGTGTATACAAACTACCCCCCAACTCAGAGGCTTAAAAACCGTTTTCAGTCATTTATTGCTCAGTTTTGCTCCGGTGAGTATGGTTCATCTATTTCCTGTGCTAAGTTGCTAGGGTGCTGAGTGGCTGCTGGAGTACACAGCACGGCCTCCCCTATCTGGGGCCTTGGTGCTGGCTGCAGGCTGGGGTGCTCTGGTTCACCTCCATATGTTCTCTCCCTGAGGCAGGATAGAAGAAACCAGGAAAATTCCTTGGCAAGTGGAATGGGGATCCTGAGACAGATAGCTGAATAAACTGACCTAGCAATTTACAGCCAGAGATAGAAGATCACCAGGGCAGAAAGCCCCAGGTGGTTAGCAACGGACAAAACTGGCCTGCAGGGTGGCCTTTGCTCCCCTAATCATGTGGTGGAGACCCCCTGACCTTTCCTCCTTAGAGATAATATCTAGGCCTTAGTTTTATTTCAGCTCCAGGCCCAGAAAAGCAGCGAAACCTGATGGATGGGGATGCCAGGACCGGCAATGACTAACTGTTACAACTGGCCCTGAGGAGGGCCAGCCATAGTGTGTAGGTTCTTGATTTCGTGCAGGAAAAAGTTCACAACATGAGTGGGGGTGAATTTTAGAGGACGTTTATTATAGCTGAGGACAGTGAAACAAGGAAGAGCTGGAACAATGAGCCTAGGCTGGGCTGCTTTGGCTCACTAAGGAGTCAGAGAAAAGGGGCCCTTGGGGACAGGTTCAGGGGTTTGCCCGGGATGAACTGCTACCACTCATTGCTGACCTGATTACAAACCTTATGAGGTCCCTTAGAGTTTAGGCCGCAGGGGTCCTCAAACTACGGCCCGCGGGCCACATGCAAATACAAATATTGTATTTGTTCCCATTTTATTTTTTTACTTCAAAATAAGATATGTGCAGTGTGCACAGGAATTTGTTCATAGTTTTGTTTTAAACTATAGTCCGGCCCTCCAACGGTCTGAGGGACAGTGAACTGGCCCCTTGTTTAAAAAGTTTGAGGACCCCTGGTTTAGGGGATGCATGCCTGTGGGGGAAAAGGGGGTGGGGGAGGCGTGGGTGTGCTCTGTTCTTAGGGGTCTTAATTCTTCTGTTTGTTGTTCTATGAATTCTCTCTCACGGTGAGTGTTTCTATTTTTGGATGGTTCGCTCACATTCAGTGGGTCTGTAGCTGTGGGAATCCCAAGCTCCTAGGCCGAGGTTGCGTGTGTTCCAGAGGGTTATGACCAGCCTTTATGTTAGTTCTCAGCAGATACAACGGTGAAACTTAAATCCTGTACCCACTGACCACAAGTACTTAGGGAAGGTGCCTGCCTCTATTATCCCAAGGCCAGGTACAAGTCAAGCTTTCATGACAACATCTTCTTTTGCTGGCAGTTTAGCTTTTTCAAACTCATTCTTCTGGTGGAGATATAAGCCTCCAACCTTATATAGGTCCAAGGTTTTATCTTTTCTACCCCTTATGGTAACTAAAACTTAGATCCCTACTTTACTGCCTCCCCTTCCCCCAGGGGAGCCAAGTGTGCCCCATCTCACCCTTCTGATTTTCGGTGATCTTTCTCTCTCTTGCTACTGTATGTTACTTAAAAAGAAGCTGGTTTTATTTTATCTAGCACTTCTAAAGGTATTTTTTCTTCCCCCAATTTCTAGGAGTTTTCAGGTTATCTAATTGATTACACAGCTAGAAACAGAAGTTAGGCAATTTATAGAACCTCTAAACCTGTTTTCTCATCTGTAAAATGGGATAGAGGATCATCGAGAGAACTGAAAATGAAAAAAAAAGTTAAGTACTTTAGCCCTTTCACTAGTATACAAAGGGTACACAATAAATGGTAACTATGATATTACTTTTATTGGCAAACCTTAAATTTTACAATTAGCTATTGAAATCAATGAATTCCATCTGTTAGAGTGGGTTTTTGTGCTTTGGGTTAAAGAATATTGAGTTTTACTAGCTTCCCAAGTAATTGTGAACTGTTGCTGGTAACCCTTACTAATAATGAAAGTATGCTATTAAAATGATCCAAATTTATTAGAGCATATTTATAGAGGTCTGATTTGCCTGCTCTGTTTATCATGTGGTTTTGAACAAAATTAAAATATTTAGAAAAAAGCTCCCCAAGTTGGTAATTCTGACAGGTTATCTCTTTTAAGTTCAAATTAACTGACTGATGTGTATTTTGGGCTATATGTTCTCAGAAGGCAATAGTTATTCAATTTGTTTAGAATAATCCCCATCCCAGTACCATGCACACATGAATATCTATTAAGTAAAGAAAGACTTCCCAAGCATGAGGCATTAGTAGAGTGAAAAACAAAGTCAAGAACTAGGTTCACACTGGAGTACATCAAAACAAAGTCTGAGGCTTAATTGCTGTTTGACCTGAGGTAAGTGACTGAACCTGCTTGTTTCCTCGTCTCTAAAGAAATCTGCCCTTCCTGCCTCATAGATTCTCATGAGGAGCGAAGGGGCAGGACAGCCACAAGTACATGGAAGTCTTTTATGCACCATAACATGCTGTAATTCCATAAAGCACTGTTAAAGCATGTTAAAAGTATAACAATATTCCAGTCTGTCCACCCGTCAGAGAAGCATAGCGGTAAAATTCTCCTTGTCTGAATCACTGCTACAGTCACTTTCAAGCAGGGCCCTATGTGAGACGAGACCTCTAAATTGAAGCTTAGTTTCTACCCAAGCCAGTTGAAATAGCTTACTGTGTTTGGGGGTCATGTTGTGATTTATTTGACCATCCTGGTACCCTCAATGCAGTGTAGGGTAAGTCCACCTGGGTGCAGAAAAAGCTTAGAGGGGAAAAACATATACTGCGGTTTTTATATTGTGTTTATTCGTATGAATGAGTAATAGTTTTACACAAAGAACCTCCACAACGAAAGAGCTGAGGTAATTGTCTCATGACATTGGTAAATGATTTCAGCACATAAAGGGAACTGGATGGCAGTCATTCAAGCAGTCTAAAAGGACACAGACACTAAAAGAACCATGGGGTGCTACCAACTTGGAGAATTTAAATTTTTCAGTCCACAAGATAGAATTCAGTGTACATATCAATCAGTAAATTTTAGGTTGACTGACACTTTACTATTTGAGAATGATTTATAAATGAAAGGCAAATTATTTCCCATTCCAACTATTTACCATATTTTCTCCTTAAATTCTTTTTATTAAATCCCTCTCCCAACTAGCTCTAAATTGTCATCAAGTCGGTAATTCTAATTTTATGTGCTGAGGGGCCCCTCAAACAAGCTGACTGGCTAATGCACTCAAGCAGGTATCCCACAACTAGGTTCCCACTGGACAGCACATCAGAGTGAGGGCCTGACCGCTCAAACATTCTTGACCTGAGTGATGTGTAGTGTGACCTCTCAATGCAAAAAGAAAAATGCGACTAAAATACGATGAAATTTGAGATTAATTTTCCCCTTCAGGAGTGGCACAACTTTTCTAGAAACAAAGTCAAAGCAAGTTCATTTTTAATAGCTGCCCAGAACCTGTGTTTTTTTAATATAGCCTTTAACCAGCAATATTTAATGTCAATTCTCTTCTTCCTCCCCATCCTTGTGTGAACACTCGATATTCTTCTAACTACCACTGTTTCAAGGGATACCAGAGTAGATATGCAAGATAAAATCTACCTGCCATCCCTGGGTTAGTCTGGAAGACAGTGATAGAGCTTTAAACTGCAACAGGAATAGGAGACAGCTGAGTCTCTAACTGGCTCAGAAGCTTGGAGAGAATGGATTCTGAACCCTAACTTGGGAACAGCAAATTCCATCCTCTAAACTGAAAGGTGCTAACAGACGCCTTATGACACAGGTCTTCCCACGTTCCCTCACAGTATTTGTGCTAGGCATGTGTGTAATTGTAAACTGAGAGCATCAAGATCTAGCTCCATGTGGGAACTGTGAGAAATCACTATGGAGGGGAGAATTCATCTTCTATTTGAAAACATTGATGTTGAAACCAAGGGTCCTTATGATTTTCATTACATTTAGTTTTAAATTCTAGCTCTGGAAATTCATATTCTCCCTCTCTCTCTCTCTCTCTCTCTCTCTCTCTCTCAGACCTAGCCTTTCCCTCTAATCAGCAACCTCACCACCACTCAAGGTATCAGGAGACAGTAGCTGGACCATGGTCACATGGTCTGGACCTCTGCTAGGCTAATGATAACATCTTGACCCAAGTTATGTTTTAGTTCCTGAGCCTTAATATAGAAAGACCCCTGGTTACTTTCCCATGAGACCGAAACCTCAGAACTGTCCTCAAGACCTGAAGAAATGATTCATTACCCTTACCTCACCTCTGATCAATCAGTTCCCCAACCCCTAAATCCATGGTGTTTTGTGATTTTGCCCTATATAATCTGTAAACTACACGCTATCAGATCTTTAGAATTAGCTCTCCAGATTTGGACTGGTCAATTCAATATTAAACTATTTTTATTTCGCCTGCCCAGCTTGGCTCAGTGGTTGAGCGTCGACCTATTAACCAGGAGGTCACGGTTTGATTCCTGGTCAGGGCACATTCCCAGGGTTGCAAGCTCGATCCCCAGTGTGGGGCGTGCAGGAGGCAGCCGATCAATGATTCTCTCTCATCACTGATGTTTCTCTCTCTCTTTCTCCCTCTCCTTTCCTCTCTGACATCAGCTGATGATTCTCTCTCATCATTGATAGTTCTCTCTCTCTCTTTCTCCCTCTCCCTTCCTCTCTGACATCAGCTGATCAATGATTCTCTCTCATCATTGATATTTCTCTCTCTCTCCCTCTCTGACATCAATAAAAACAACAACAACAAACTATTTTTCTTTCTGTACTGAAAGCTCCTGCTCATGCATTTTTTGGGGGCTAATGCTTGCAGGCAGGTGGACTCACAATGTCCCTAAGAGCACATAAAGATTTTGTATATGTTATTTTCAGCGATCCCCAGAAGAGGAGATAAATGAATAGGAAACCTTTTAAAGGTCTTAGGAGAGAGGACTGAATCTTTACAATCATGCAATTATTAAAACATGTAAGGTGAATTGACACTATTTCCTGAAATATGTTTTTGTTCCCATTAGGACTGATTCATTAGGCAGGAATAAACTCCATGTAATTTTTTCATGGAAAAATGTATAGGGTACTATTCTTTTTAATGTTAAAAAGCATGAAGTAACATTTTATGAATGTTTAGTGTGCAGCATATGATACTGTGTTGTAATGATTACCTGCTATAGATTACTTGAGTACATAGGATCAACTAAGTTCCAGGTGCAGGAACTTTAAAAACAAAAACATGTAAGGTGATCAAGAACGTAAAGCACATCCTTAAGGCTGTAGACGGAGTGGAACATTCGGGTTTAGAAATACACAAATTCCAAAGGACTATGGTCTCATTCAGCCACAAACAGCCGAGATTTGTTTCCCGGGTTGGTAAATTCCCCTCAGGCAGTGACTTTTGTAAAAGGGGATAAAAAAGGTTTCCATTTCTTCTAAGCATTTGCAAGATCCTTTGCTGCACTCTCACATTTAACCCAGGGCCATGAGAGCAGACTATTTACTCTGAAACTGCATTTCTTTAATACAGTTCTGGAGAGGATTGTTTCTAAGAACTAAGAGTCCACATTGCTCTCTACCCTTTGCCATTTACTACAACTGAACCCTCAGCTGCGCTGTAGCACAATCTGCCAACAAGGAACAGCCACAACTGAGAGCCCCTTGTCCCTGAGAACCCAACTGCCGTATGAATGCGGGAGGGAAACCATCCAAGATTTCGAAGGAGTGGGTTGGAAGTATGCACCACTATAGACACAAAATGTCTTATTGTGATGCTCGGCTAGAGGTATCCTGAATTTCGTTTTGAGAAACACTTGAAGCCACAAAGCTATTTCTCTTTCAAACATATTGACACCACAGATGTAAAGAAAAAAAAAAGCACACACAATGAGCCCACAGCATACCCAAATGCTCTGAGAAGTTAGCCAAAACCTAGGAGAAAACTTATTAATATGAACATGGACCAGAGATTAGGATCAAGTGTGAGCAGCTCAACTTGACAGCTGTGAATCAAAATCAACCACAACAAAGTAACCTTCCTGGGAATCTCCCCAAGAGACACAGTAAGTAGTTTAGATCAAAACAACACTGGGAAATCTTTTACCTAAAGATTTCAGGGACACAGACACTAACTACATTGAGGTTCTAAAATAGATTTACTGGCTGGCCAGTGTGGCTCAGTGGTTGAGTGCTGACCTATGAACCAGGAGATCACAGTTTGATTCCTCGTCAGGGCATATGCCCAGGTTGCCACCTCGATGCAGGAGGCAGCCAGTCAATGATTCTCTCTCATCACTTATGTTTCTATCTCTTCCTCCCTCTCCGAAATTAATAAAAATATAAAATAATAATAATAAAGAAAAGGATAAAAATAAAATAGATTTACTATCTGTAGCCTCAGAGGCCTATACAGAGATTTTGGTAGGGACATCTAAAAAAAGTTTTTTAAGTTTTTATTTATTTATTTAAATATATTTTATTGATATTTAAGAGAGGGGAAGGGAGAGGGATAGAGAGTCAGAAACATCGATGAGAGAGAAACATCGACCAGCTGCCTCCTGCACACCCCCTACTGGGGATGTGCCAGCAACCAAGGCACATGCCCTTGACCAGAATCGAACCTGGGACCCTTCAGTCCGCAGGCCAACGCTCTATCCACTGAGCCAAACCAGTTAGGGTGTTTCTTAAGTTTTTAAAAACTTAAAGATTCTGAACAGACAAGAAAACTTCAAGTCGTTCCAGCTGCGCCTCCAATTTACTTTAGGGGGAGTAAGAGTAACTCTTACATTTACTTTAGGGGGAGTAAGAGCTGTCTGGGAAACAGGAACGGGATGAAGACACTGGTTCCCACTGATCTCATGACCCTATTATAGAAAGTGATTCTTAAAAATATGTAAATGTATACACAGTATATTCTCTCTCTCACACACACACACACACACACACACACACACACACACACACACGTTTTCAGACCTATTACAACTTTACCTGACTGCTCTCCCATCATCTTTAATGACACACATGTTGCCCCAAGTCTACTTACTCCTATGACTGTAACGGAGACAAAGTACCTGAATCAGGAGTATAAATTTGTTAAAGAAATACAGGACTATTGGTCATATTCTGAATGTCCATGAAAATAGCTATTTAACCACAGCAGAGCTGTGTTAGATTAAGTTTTAGCCTGTATATATTTATGACATGATTTTGGGGGTATAGCAATAATATGCCAGAAATTCCGAAGGAGAAAAAAAATTTTTTTAATAGCTTTACTCTTAAGGCCTCTTTTTGTGTGCTGTTTACAATGCAACAACCAAAACAAGCACCCAGCAGTGTGTACTCTCCTACACCTCTGATCTCCACTGTGTACTCTCCTACACCTCTGATCTCCACTGTGTACTCTCATACACCTCTGATGAGGAGGAGAGAGTTCTGGCTCCTACCTCAGAAAGAAAGACTAGAACTTATTTCAGGAACATCAAAGTAGCAACTGTCAGAGGGAAAGATTCTGACAAACTTACCAGGAGGCGTGCAGGCATCCGCAGGAGACTGGACAAATGTGGACCGCCTTTTGGTTGGCATGGGCAAAGCCATTTTCTGTTCTTTATGCTTTGCCAGTGCGGCCTGAACGGCTTCTGTGTGAATATCTGAAAGAGTAAACATTTGCATTTATCAGCTCCTGGCTCTTAAAGTATTTTACTTCTGTGGGCTGACCTATCACTGCCTCAACGGTAGAAAAGGGGATGTTTAGGTGATTTTTATTTATCATTTGTGTTAAAATATAAGGGCTGATGTTACTTGTTCGTCACTTTGGCCACAAAAGAATTCAGCTCTCCACTTGAATGTCTAATTGGAATCTTAAAATTAACATAACTAGACAGAACTCTTGATTCTCTACTCCTACTCCCAAACTCACTTTACATTTCTACAAAATCAGATCATACTGTACACAGTATTTTGGATTCTGCTTTTTCTTTTTCTCTTACACATTCCTACTGAGGTAGGTAACAAATGAAGTGACTCCCTAGTTCTTCTCGAGCAATGGGCCCAATCCCCATGCAAACCATCCTTAAAGGCCTGTCTGTAATATATAAATGCACCCCTTATAAGGCTGGAGCAAGCAGCTCCTTTGGGGCATGGGGTAAACTCTGCATCAAGAAACTGCAGGTCCTAGAGTTGAGTCACTTTAATGACACTGCCTTCGAAAGGAGAAAAGTCCTTGAAGTTCAAGGTTGAGCTCCCCAGAGCTCTCTCTCCCTTTCTAGAGATTTCTCATTTGTTCCTTTGTTTCTATGATCTACCCTAGATATTTAAGGTAGCCTGAGTTGTCCTGTTTCATTCAACAACAACAACAAAAAGTCTCACTAATTTAACTAGAAACTTCTTTCTGGGTAAATATAGAACTACAATAATTTTTTTTTTTTAATATATTTTATTGATTTTTTTTACAGAGAGGAAGGGAGAGAGATAGATAGTTAGAAACATCGATGGGAGAGAAACATCGATCAGCCGCCTCCTGCACATCTCCCACGGGGGAGGTGCCCGCAACCCAGGTACATGCCCTTGACCGGAATCGAACCTGGGACCCCTCAGTCCGCAGGCCGACGCTCCATCCACTGAGCCAAACCGGTTTTGGCAGAACTACAATAATTTTAAGGGCTGCATGGTATTTCACTGTATGATGTGCCATAATTTGTTTAAGCAACCTTATTTCCAATATTTGCTACTATTCATAGCAACTATTCACTGCAAGAATAAGCTAGTATTTTCACTTTATCACACATGTTCAATCCTATTTCCTTAAGATTAATTCCAACAATTGCTGAGGTATACAGGATTTTTCTCTTACATAGCTACAGTACATTGATTAAAATCCAGAAATTAAAAATTTATACAAATTATTATCTAAACCACAACCTATATTCCAAGTTAGCCAATTGTCCCAATAATGTCCTCTATAGTTTTTTTGCCTTTTCCCCTGATCTGGGACCCAATACAGAATCACACATTTAGTTGTCATGTCTCTTTAAAACCGGGAATAGTTTCTCAACCTTTGTCTCTCATTACCTTGACATTTTTGTACAGATTAGTTATACTGCAGAATGTTCCTTAATTTTGTGTTTGTTAATACTTCTTCGTAATTATTCAGACTGTGTACTTTGGCAGGAAGACCACAGAAGTAAGGTGTCTTCTTGAAACATGATGTTAGGATGCATCTGCCTTACTACTTAGTAACTTTGGTCACTTGATTAAGATGGTGTCTGCTAAGTTAATTCACTGTAAAGTTACTATTCTTCCCTTTAATTAATTTGTGGGTGAATACTTTTGAGACTATATAAGTGTTATATACTTCATTAAACTTTCACCCACTAGTTTTAGCATCCACTGATGATTCTTGGATGAATCAATTTTCTATAATGATTATAAAATGGTGGTTTTATAACTCCATCATCCCTTCTGTATTTCTTAGTTGGTATTCTAAGAAATATTATAATGGAGATGAAAAATTCCTGTTGCCTAGCATTGTAGCGCAGCAGATTACTCACATGTTTGTGGTGATGCTGGTGTAAACAAACCTACTGCCCTACCAACTGAATAAAAGCATAGCACATACAATCATGTATAATACATAATATCGGATAATGGTAATAAATAACTATGCTATTATTAATATGTATTTAGTATACTGTTATTTTAGATTGTACTCTTTCTTACAAAAAAAAAGTTTGCTGTAAAATAATATGCTGTGTTACCCAGGCACAGTCTCATACATTTTGTGTTTACTGTGTATCTTGATTGTATTGTTTTCTCTTGTGCTTTGATTTAATCTCATGTTGTTTTGTACAGTAAACATGCTGTTCAGGCTTGTAGCCTAGGAGCGATAGGATATAACATATAGCCTAGGTGTGCAGTAGGCTATACCATCTAGGTTTGTGTAACTGTACTCTGATGTTTGTACGATGATAAAATTGCCTAACAATGTTTCTCAGAACATATCCCTGCCGTTAAGCAGTGCATGACTGTATATCAATATGGACCTATTGATTCTCATTTTATTCCATGACTATTCTGTTACTATTGCTACTTATTTTGATGCTGTGCTAATATTATCCCAGATTTGCCCAACAGGAGCCCCTTCAAACCAACTCTTATGTCCTTTTGACATATCCCTACCATTTTGAACAATTCTTTATTTTCTAGTACAAGATGCTTCAGGCTCATATGGTCCGTTCATTGCTCCAGCACTAAAATTACACATTTCTCCAAGGAGCCTTGGCTCTTCTTAGTGGAGAATGGTACTTAGAACCAAGATCTTACTATTGGAAGTGCTCTGTGCTATTGGGGTATCTTTCTTCTAAGCCCTTCCAAAAATAAAGTAATATAAATATAAACATAAATATTCACACAAATATCTACATCTATTTCATCTATATTAAAAACCATGAGTTCATATTAATACCTCCAATTCCAATTTAACACCACAGAATTCATTCTAATCTTCCCCCATCCCATTTGTAACTCCATTCTCTAACACAGTGGTTCTCAACCTTCTGGCCCTTTAAATATAGTTCCTCATGTTGTGACCCAACCATAAAATTATTTTCGTTGCTATTTCATAACTGTTGCTACTGTTATGAATCGTAATGTAAATATCTAATATGCAGGATGGTCTTAGGCGACCCCTGTGAAAGGGTCGTTCAACCGCCAAAGGGGTCACGACCCACAGGTTGAGAACCACTGCTCTAACAGTCAGAAACCTGGTTCACAATATCCTCTATATATTTCACTTGTTCACTCAGTCCTACAATATACAAAAAGTAGCTTTGAAACTGCTATCCTATCTATCTATATAAAAGGCTAATATGCTAAGTGTCCTTCCCTTCATCTGGGGAATGACATCAAGTAGCAACGCCTGGCTTCCTCTCCCTAGTGATGACTAGCCTCCTTGCAGTTTTGTCAGCCCAGGAACATGACTTGCTTTATAGCCAGGTGCAAACACTTTACACTGTAACCAAATGTCTGTGAAGCGTTTTCCCATGTCTCGTCTCATTTGATCCTCACAGAAGTCCTGCAGTAGGTAGATAGGAGACTCAGTGGAATCCTATTTTCTTTTCATTAGCCAGAAAATGAAGATGTAGAAAGCTTAGAAACTTGACTCGACTAAAAAGAAGTAAGAAATGGTGGACCTTGAAAATGACTTCAGGTTTTCTTACTGCACAGAATATAGTCAAACACTGCTGCAGTTAAATATTTTACCCTTTGCTCTCCCTGCGTGATCCACAATAATAATCTGCTTTGTGTTGATTTTTACTGCTGTGTTGCTGACAATTACCTGAAAAAGAAGTTGCGGTGCTTCACTGGGTTGGAAAAAGTTTAGCTAAATCAGAAAGCAGGTCTAGTTAAGCAAGTTTATTCTATATATATAAAAGCTAAGTTGACTCACACATGCGAGATACATATAAAGCTCTCGCTGGCACATGTGTGTTTTGATCTATCATTGTTGATTGTGAATTTGGTTGACACTCCTATTATAGAGAAAGGGCGAAGAGCGATATTAAAATATTTCTTCTAATTAATTTCCTTTCAATGTGCACGAATTTGTGCACTAGGCCACTAGTATTACCATAAAAATAATTTTTTTAACTAGAATTCAGTATTTGTTTGCAGTTCTTTTTGTCTTTAGTCTGAGTTAAAATACTGTGTTCAAAGTCTATTTGAGTTATTTCTTACCCTTTCCCTCTTTGGTGTGGTTATATTATTCTACTGAATAACATAGTTAGGATCATTTGCTTTTATACATATTCCATACGTACTTCCCTACATATTCCATAGGTACTTCCCAATGTTGTAGTTAAACAATATAAGAAATATACATCCCTCTCCTCTAAAAAAGAAAAATACATCTGGTCTCTTCTCTAGTTCCTGACACTAAGCTCCTAAAACCCTTGTAATTTTGTGAGTGATAGGAGTGTCTTCAGGATGGGGGCAGTTCACCAGAAAGATCAAGCCATAATTAGAAGGTGGGGCCCAGCTGGTGTGGTTCAGTGGTTGAGCATCAACCCAGGAACCAAGAGGTCACGGTTCAAAGCCTAATCAGGGCACATGCCCAGGCTGTGGCCTTGATCCCCAGTAGGAGGCATGTAGGAGGCAGCTGATTGATGATGTTTCGCTCTCATCAGTATTTCTATCTCTCTATCCTACTCACTTCCTCTTTCTCTAAAAATCAATAACAACATATTTTTTAAAAAAGAAGTTGGGAACCTTCAACCTTACCCTCCATCCTCCAGGGATGGGAGAGGGGCTAGGGATTAAATGACTAATGGAACATCCACAGAAACCCTAAACAAGAGGGTCTGGAGAGCTTCCTGGTTAGTGAACACATCCACAGGACAGCAGGATGGTGCATCCCAAACACCACAGGGACAGAAACTCCCTGGTTTGGGACCCTTTGGACCTCACCCTATTTACCTTTTTTATGTGGCTGATCATTTGTAGCCTTCATAATGAACTGATCAAGGTATTTCCCTGGGTTCTTTCTGTAAGCCGATATAGCAAATTATCAAACCTGAGGAGGGGCTCATGAAAACCCCAATTCATAGCCAGAGATATGAATACATGGAAACCCACTACTTGTGACTGACACTGGGGGGAGCGGGTCTAAGCTGTCAATCGGACACCCCCCGAGGGCTCCTGGACTGCGAGAGGGTTGTAGGCTGGGCTGAGGGACCCCCACTCCCCCCGACCCCGAGTGCACAAATTTCGTGCTCTGGGCCTTTAGTTATAAATAATGATGCAACAAAGAGCCTCATGCAATTATATTTTTATACTGATGAGAGTATATCTTCATGGTAAGTTCCTACAAGTGAGACTCCTAAATCAAAAAGTGAATATATTTTTAATTTTGTTACATCTTGCCAAATTCCCATCCAGAAGAGTTTTATCATAGTGCCTTACTACCAGCAATGTATAGGAGTGTCTGTTTACCCATAGCCTCACTTTCAGAATGTGTTGTCTAGCTTTTCTGTTGTTGCCAATTTGGTAGTTGAGAAATGGTATCTCAGTATACTTTCAATTTGTACTTCTTTTATCATTAGTGAGATTAAACATCTTTACAGAGTATTTAAGGGCCATTTAATGTGGGGTTTTTTTTTTGTTTATTTGTTTGTCTGTAAGTGAAATGAATGCTCATGTCACATGACCATTTTTCCATTGGGTTTCTGAGTTTATTTTTCCTTAATTTTTAAGAGTTCTTAATATGTAAGGTATAGTACCTCTTTATCTCTGATGTATGTTAGAAATATTTTCTAAATAGTTTGTCATTTGTCTTCTGACATTGTTTTTATAGTGCTTTGTTTTTTATTTTAAGATCTCAAGTCAACAATCTAACTTTACACCTGAAGGAACTAAAAAAAAAAAAAAAGAACAAACTAAAACCAAAGTAAGCCAAATGAGGAAATAACAAGGATTAGAGCAGAAATAAACAAAATAGAGAATTTTAAAGTTTGTGTGTGTGTGTGGGGGGGGGAAATCAATGAAAATAAAAGTTGTGGTTGTTTTTTTGTTTTTTTTTTAAAAGAGCAACAAAACTGACAAACTTTAAACTAGATTTACAGGAAAAAAAAAAGAGAAAATACTCAAATAACTAAAACCAGAAATGAAAGAGAAAAAATAAACCAAAGGGAAAAAAAGAGAAAGAAAAACAAACAAACAAACACAACCAATGCCACAGAAATAAAAGAGATTACCATGAATAATTATATGCCTGATTGGATAACCTAAAAGAAATTGATAGCCGGCTGGTGTGACTCACTGGATCCAAGAGGTCCAGGGTGTGCCAGAGGCAGCCAATCAATGTGTCTCTCTCATCGATGTTTCTATTTCTCTCTCCCTCTCCCTTCCTTTCTATCTAAAAATCAATAAAAACATTAAAAAAAAAAGAAAGTGATAAATACCTACAAACATACCACATATAAAAATTGAATCATGAAAAAATAGAAAATCTGAACAGACCATTATAACTAGTAAGGAAATTGAATGTTAATATCCTTAAGTTAAAAAAAAAAAAAGGTTCTTGCAAATAAATTAGAAAAAATAAACCCCAATTAAAAAAATAATAGGCTTAGGGAATGAACAGGTAGTTTATAGAAGAAGCACAAATGGGTAACAAACATACCCCCAAATGCCTAATGTCATTATTGATAAATAACACTTCTACCAACAGGATAGGAGAATGTCCATTTTCTCACATCTATAGATAGCAGCAGACCATTTTTTTCATCTTTCTTAAAAAGGTAAGTGGAAAATGTTATTTTACAGTTCTATAGTAGCTGCTTCTATTCTTGGCTTGTTTTTATGAAGTGTTTAAGACATGGTGCATAAGTGGCACAGCTGGGCTTTAAGGGCCAAGGGCAGAACAGACACCAAGCACTCTTGCCTGTTAAGACATTATTTTACTCATTTTTCCCCACTTTTTTCTTTTTCTTTATTTTTTCTAGGATATTATTTTAGATAGACAGACAAACATATATATATGTATACACACACACACACACTAAAAGGGAGATGTGTGGGTAGGTTAGGTCAGTAAGTAGAAAAGTTCACTTCAAGGAGTTACCTGCAAGCCAACAAAGTCACGCCATTTTTACCAAGTTCTGAGGTACCAACCGCTTTAACATTAAGACAGAGGACCACTATTAAGCTCTGTAACATTAGGATACCACGTTAATTTTGGCACAACTCGGTGTTGATGGGGAGGCGTAGTGAAATGTTAATTTTGCATTTCGCATTCCCCCATTTTTATAAATTGTAGTTTGTTTTTTTTTAGCCTGTGATATCTATATAGCAAATGGCTATTCATCTTTCAAAATGGCTCAGACTTTACCCTTGACAGTACCCAGTGCCCAGGTTCCTTCCCTGGTCATCCCCTCTTCCATGCTGCCTCTGTAACTTGTAAAAGGATTGCCGTGTTTTCATCTGTGTTTCTCTAGCTCAACTCATAGGAAGTCTATAATAAATACTTGCTGAACTGAATACAATTACCTTCCTCAGTATGAGAAAGTATGTTAAAATAGAAATAAAATGGTCTCGGTGTACCAGTGGCAGCCACCGGAGTAAATGTCACCAGGTCAGAGACCAGATTTGGACAGAGATAAGCAAAAGTTCTCAATTAGGATGACAGAGGGAGTTACTATTGCATTTAACTTCCAGCATTAAATCAGAAGAATCTATACTTAGAGTAAGAATCAATAAGAACAATAATTGATTTAAGGTTTTAAATCATTTATCCATGGCTATCACTTTAAAAATATCTTTTGCCATTTTTTGTTTAAAATTAATATACATACATTTTATGTTACATGTATTTTGTATTTTACCACAATAAGAAAACTGGAAAAATATATATATTGAAAAAAGATCTACACACATATAATGCTGAAGTGAAAAATTTCCCTAGAACCACCACTTCCTAGAAATAATAGCACCTCACCCTAACCGGTTTGGCTCAGTGGATAGAGCATCAGCCTGCGGACTGAAGGGTCCCAGGTTCGACTCCGGTCAAGGGCATGTACCTTGGTTGTGGGTGCATCCCCGGTAGGGGGTGTGCAGGAGGCAGCTGATCGATGTTTCTCTCTCATCGATGTTTCTAACTCTCTATCCCTCTCCCTTCCTCTCTGTAAAAAAAAATCAATAAAATATATTTAAAAAAAGAAATAATAGCACCTCAATAGTTTGGGGTACATATTTTTCCAAGTTTCTGTGTCTTTGTACGTACTAATATATGAAAGTATTATTATTACTATCCACAAAATTGGGCCATATTGTACATAATATCTTGCATTTGTTACTTTAAAATATATTTTGTACATCTCTCCATATCTACCTCATTTTTTGGTGAGCCTTCACAGAATTTTAAAATCAGCTTTCATAGAATTCCATTGTATATGAGTACTACTATAATTTATTCAATCATTATATTACTACAAGCAAAGCTACAACACACATACATTCATAAATACACATTTTTATCTTTGTGCACATATGTATATGTTTAAAATAAATTCCTAGAAGTGAAATTTCTGGGTCAAAGTGTATGAAGATTGAAAGTGTAAAAGATATTTCCAAACTTGCGCTATCACTTTAAGACCACAATATTAACTTACTCTTAGCTCTGAAGTGAAATATTTTCTACTGTATTTATATTTATTATACTGTTTCAGTGTCCCTGAGGTTTACTTAGTTGAATCAAGATTGCCATATTTAATTGAATCTATGATGGCATTTTATATAAAACACAACCTGATTTTAGTTATGTTGAAATATAAAAAGCATCCTTTTTATATTAGATGAAATATGTTTCTCTTAGCTGTCTTGGAAAATAAATGATTAACTGCTTATACTCAGAAAAAGCACTTTCTCAATAAGAGAACAACAGCAAATCAAATGTTCACACTAAACAGTT
Organism: Myotis yumanensis; assembly: GCF_028538775.1. Lineage (NCBI taxonomy): Eukaryota > Metazoa > Chordata > Mammalia > Chiroptera > Vespertilionidae > Myotis > Myotis yumanensis. Next base: position 164,319,538 of record NW_027223754.1, read on the forward strand.
AAATATACCTTTCCAAAAGTTTATTTTTGCATAAGATATGAAACATGTGCTAGCAAACTTGCTAAAATTAGGGAATTATTCACATTAAACAAGCTTTTAAAGGCCCACTTGAATAATCTTTCTCTGCCACAAGGATTCACAGCATCAGACCACAGAACAAATAAAAACACCCAACTATTTTCTAACATGATAAACCCAGGCTCATAAATGCATGTGAAAAGGAGATGTTCACAGTTACTGTATCAGCAAAGCCTCTTTTTGATAAGAACAGACTGCTCCCTGTTAACTGGATTTGACTCATTCACCAGCACACAATTCATCTTGATCTTTGATAAAGAAATCACTTCCGAAGTTCAGTCCCCAGACACAGCTACCTTTTGGACGTCTCTGCCAGAAGCACATGAGAGCTAGGTATCATTTTCCAGCGCTAATGTTTGAGCTGAATAAGGTGATACTAATACTCCTTTAAAGTCCTTTTGGCTTTTGTTTTGTATGAGGTGGCTAACTGCCCAAAAGATTAACATTAAAGGACTTAAGATAATGACAATTAGGCCCTCGCTGGATAGCTCAGTTGGTTAGAGTGTCCTCTGGATACCCCAAGGTTGTGGGTTTGATCTCCAGTAAGGGCACATATAAGAAGTAACCAAACTAACTATCTCTCTATATAAAAGTCTAATATGCATTGTCCCTGCAGAAGTTCGACCAGGAGATCGATCACTCGCTATGACGTGCACTGGCCACCAGGGGGCGGTGCGGAACAAAGGAAGGCCCCAGCGGGCAGCCGGAAGGCCCTGGTTGGCCCTGATCACAGGCCAGGCCTAGGGAACCTACCCATGCATGAATTTCATGCACTGGGCCTCTAGTGAATATATAAACAAGTGGAACAACAAAATAGATGTTTCTCTCTCTCTACCCCCTCTCTTCCTCACTCTCCTTTTCTCTATAAAAATCAATTAAATAAAAAAAGAAAAGAATGACAATCAGATCACTTTCCATTAATTGTGTATTTTTCTACACTTGTGACCGAAACATGTGTAGAAAGGTGCATCATGCCTTGATTTGCAGGAAAAAGAGGTACTGAATAAGTATATTTGAAATGTCACACAGACGTTGGCTAATCACAGAAAGAAGAATCAGATTAGATGATCTAAACTCTGCATAAATATAAGCTCTTTACACCAAGTCTGAAACATGAAACACTGTCTATTTCATGATTGGTTGAAATGTCGTAATAAAGCCACCACCAAATAAGAGAGAATTTTTCAGTCCCTCTTTCGTCCCTCAGGTATGTACCCTTCTTTTGCTATAATCTGTTTCCTGAGCCCATTTCTTCTATGGCTCTCTTCTACTACCTCTGTGACTTTCTAAATAAACTTTCTCTTATAATGAGAGAGAGAGAGAGAGAGAGAGAGAGAGAGAGAGAGAGAGAGAGAGAGGGAATATGATAATTTCCCTGTTGAACTTACTGACATCAATATTAAATCCTTTTTGTGTACTCATCACTTTACTCTGTATTCCTGTGATTATCACTACACATATTTTATGTTCTTAAGCTATTTTTGCATGTGACTTGTAAATGTAACCCTTCGCATGAAAAGGGTGGCAAAGAGTTGAAGTTGAATTCCCATCAAATTCTGTAACTTAATTTGCTCTACTTGTGCTATTACTGTTGGTTTCTTATTATTCATGGAAGCCACAATTCTCAGAAGGTACTGAGCTTTCCTTTGCTACTTAATTGAACAATTTCTAATATATTGAAAAAAAATGTGATTTTCACCAAAATCCATGCTTGCATACTTCCTCTTTTCTGTTCCCTTCATGACAGCATTGCAATTGCAGTCCTCTCACAGCTTTCAATATCTTCAGGGTTTTTAAATAACCCTTTTTTCCCTACTTTACCTCCTCTTGGTCTACATTTCACATCTACCCTAAAAAAAGAAGTCCAGCGAGACAATTATTCAAAACCTATTAAATCCTCTTCAATATCCCTGTACCTAAGCAAGACACTGAACAGTCTGCTAACCAGCATCTGATTTGCAAACTATACTTTTTGATATTTGGGGTAAGTGTGAAAAAAAAAGTATAAAAGAATGGGGGTTGGGGGAGGAGATAAATGGTGATAGAAAAAATAAAATAAAAAGAATAAATTAAAAATAAAGAACAGGGGCTAGAGATCACAGTTGGGTTTTGCTAGGTGAAGGTCAAATTTTTACACTACGGAATGAGTTCACTAAAGCCTTTTACCATATGTCCTCAGCTTGGACATTGGATGTAGAGAATCATCTTCTGGTTCTTTACTAACCCTTTTATTATATCCTGTAAAAACAAACAATAAAACAAAGACAAAACACTCCTAGAGAAGGCCAGGGTGAGAGTTGCAAAGGCTAAAACCCTCTTGACACGGCTACTGAACCTGGTCCCAGCCTCAAAAGGCAACACTGGGTTCCTGGGAAATCAGACTTATGTCTTGGCAACAAATAGGAACTTCTGATATACTTTTCTATTTTTTTTAATCCTCACCCAAGGATGTATTTTCTATTGATTTTTGGAGAGTGGAAGGAAGGGGGGTAGGGGGAGACAGACAGACAGAAAGACATCTATGTGAGAATGACACATCAATTGATTGCCCCATCTGGGGCCCCAGGGATAGAACCTGCAATCCTTTGGTGTGCAGGCCGACACTTAACCACTGAAGATACCAGTTAGGACATAATACTCTTCTACATCCAGCATTACCTCCCACAAATCCATTCTTAACTAATAGCTACCTTCATTCCTTCCTTTCTCTAAGTTACCCTTTTAACTCATATATGTTAGGCACTGTGCCAGGCACTAGGACACAGTAGTGGCAGAGCATACTGTCTACAGCTAGAACGAGCTACTAGAACAAATACAACTCTGATAATGTACTGCCCTGCTGAAAGTCCTTCAATGCTGTTCAAGATTCCTTCAGGTTTGGTCCCTGGTAATCTTGCTAGCCTCATCTCCCACCTCCTTCTGGGGCCTTGCATTCTAAGTTGCAGCCATAAAGAATTGTTTTCAGGTACTTTCTCATGCTCTTTCCCTTTTACCTGGGCAGCTCTTGTCTTTTTGCCCTGACTCAGTTAGATGCCTTGTTCTCTGAGAAAGCCTCCCCTGTTCGCTTACGGCAGGTTAGGTACAAAGGAAAATTCTGGTGTGGCATGCAGCCTCTGCTTTTTTTTCAATTGAATACTTCTCCACCCTTCCTTCCAGTGTGTGAAAATATATTTCTAATAAAATCAGCTCACAAAATGGCTGACGCAGCTCTGCATCCACATCCTTTACCTCATTTTCTCTGAAGCAGTTTCTGAGAGGAGGCAACAAACACCCTGTTTTTCAATTTAAAAAAAGGTTAAGGTAACTTTGGCTGGCACAAGTGAGTCAAAAATCTAGGGAAAGTAAATTTGTATTCCAGCTAGTCTCCTGGCACAATAAATGTGCTGCAGAGACTATAATGGGCAGCAAACAGAAGGGGATGGGACGGGCTCGCTGCACCCACATCCCCATGAGGATCTCTGATGTGTTTCTCTGCTCATCAGTCCTGGACATGGGATAGCAGAGCATGCTCCCACTGCCAGCCACAGCATGTCCCCTTTCCCTTCCAATGGGTACTTTTTAGGTCAGAAAAAATAAAATTTAAGAGTTTACTAATTTGAAATTGTATTGTGAGTTTTTGTTCCAGGTCCATCAGTTAATTAACAGCTTTGGCAAATGCAGAAGGACCTGCCTCTTCCAAAAGAGTCCACTGAGCTCTCCCTACATACCGCCCTGTGTGACTCTGGCCCTCTGCTTTCTTAGTTATTTATCCGCATTGTCTTTGTACTTGTCTGACTACCCGTCTGCCCTGGAGCACAGAAACATGTTATTTGCTGCTGTATCCCCAATAAATATTGAGTATCTACAATACCTGGCACATAATAGGCACTCAATAAATGACTGATAAATGAATCAATATAGACCTGTTGGTACTTCAAGGAAAGAGAACAAACGTTAGAACCTCTCAGGATACACAGTTCCTACTAAGTCAGTAAAAACTATGTCACTGATAACTTCCAGTTCCTTCTCACCTGATCGATATCGTTCATCCCTGGCTCCCCCAGATCGAGATCGGTGGTACTTGGAAGGAGCGGAAGTTTGAGCTGCAGATGGAGCAGGTGTCTGGTTTCTATGTTCTTTCTGTGCTGCTGAATCAGTTTCTAAAAAAGGAAGTTTGAAAGATGGTTATCCGATAAAATAATAGCTAACATTTTCTTAGCACTTCACATTCTTCCTACAACACTCTGAGGTAGGTATTATTACCCCATCTACAGTAAAGGGTGAGAGAGCTATAATATTCATACCGAAAAATGATAGACATCCAGGTGAAAAAATAATCATCTTAGAGCCATAATTGTGAATAGGTGATAGGAAAGAAATAGCAAAATCTATACAAAATGAGTAAGACATCCCAGAGACTGCAAGAACTGGTGGAGCAGGTATAAGACCCCTAATCCTACTTATAGTACAAAGAACAGCTTGCAGAGCCTTAACCTCCCCAAACATAAGTTACTCCAAATAAACAGATCATTTAAGCAAAAGCAGGGTGCTTAACAGATTCAAGTCATACACAGATTCAAGTCATACTTAGTAGGCCCTCTTCCAACTGGAGTCACCCCTGACGTGGTCGTTTCCAGTCCCTGGTCTGTTCCCTTATCCTGCCCTCTCAACATTTACTGTCGCATCAAGAATATGGGGAAGAGCTCTAGCCAGTTTGGCTCTGAAGGTTTGCTGGTTTGATTCCAGTCAAGGGCACAAACCTTGGTTGCAGGCTCGATCCCTGGTCCCGGTTGGGGTGCATGGGGGAGGCAATCAACCAATGTTTCTCTCTCTAAAAATCAATGGAGCCCTAGTTGGTTTGGCTCAGTGGATAGAGCGTTGGCCTGTAGACTGAAGGGTCCCGAGTTCAATTCCAGTCAAGAGCACATGCCTGGGTTGTGGGCTCGATCCCCAGTAGGGGGAGTGCAGGAAGCAGCCGATCAATGATTCTCTCTCATCATTGATGTTTCTAGCTCTCTCTCCCTCTCCCTTCCTCTCTGAAATCAATAAATATATATTAAAAAAATAAAAATCAATGAAAAAAATATCCTCAAGTGAGGATTAACAAAAACAAAAAACAAGTGAATATGGGGAAGGGAGAAAAAAGCAGGTAAAATAAGCAGAAGAAAAACACCTTAAGTTCTCTTTTTAGTACCTTTTTAAAAAATGGTATTAACTCCAAAGTCATAATCTACCCCACGATAGCCCTGCAGAGGGAGGCCCAGACCACCTGGCCGGCGTCCACAGGTGGAGGCCTAGGCTACCCGGCTGGTGGTGCTGCGGCGGGTGGGCGGGCCTCCCTCTACAGGGCGATCGATATGGGAGCCCCGTGATCGATCACCCCACAGAGAGGGGCCCAGGCCACTGGCCAGCGATGCTGTGGCAGGTGTGCAGGGCCGGCCAGTGAGCGCACCGCAGAAGGAGGTCCAGGCCAGCCAAGCGATCGCACCCCACACCTGTCGCCTGCAGAGGGAAGCCACCAGTGGCCAAGGTGGGGGGGGGGGGGGGGGGGCAGGGGGGGGGGGATGGGTAGCGCCGCACAGATGGCTAGCAGTAGCGGGGCCCACTGCTGGCAGCCGGGGGAAGGAAAGCCCTGATAGGCACTGATCGCTGGCCAGACTTAGGGACCCTACCTGAGGGGTCCCGGTTTGGGAGAGGGTGAAGGCCGGGCTGAAAGACCCACCCCCCGTGCACAAATTTCATGCACCAGGCCTCTAGTTTTTTAAATAAAGTAAGAACATTTAACATGAAATCTCCCCTTTTAATAATTTTTTTTTTTGGTTAATCCTCACCCTGAGGATAATTTTTCGATTGCTTTTTAGAGACTGGAAGGGAGGGAAGATGTGTGTGTGTTGGGGGAGACAGATAGACAGACAGACATCTATGTGAGAATGACACATCAATTGGTTGCCTCCTGCAGGCACCCGAACCAGAGCCCCCAAGGATCGAACCTGTAACCAAGGTATGGGCCCTTGACCAGGAATCAAACCCAAGACCCTTCTGTGTGTGGGCCAATGCTCTAACCACTGAGTACATGGTCAGAGCTACCCTTTTAATAATTTTTAAGTGCACAATACAGTATTGTTAACTATATGCACAATGTTGCATAGCAGTTCTCTAGAACATTCATCTTATATAACTAAAACTTTTGACCATTGCAGTAATAACTCACCGTTTCCCCCTCTCCCTGGCCCCTGGCAATCAACATTCTACTCTCTGCTTCTATTTTAGATTCCTCATATAAGTGGAATCATATAGTATTTGCCCTTCTGTGACTGGCTTTTCTACTCAGCACCATATCCTCCAGGTTCAACCATTTGGTCACACACTGCAGGATTTCCTTCTTTTATACGGCATATTTCAAGTTTCTTTAATAGCACTTAGTTGTGCCCAGCAAGGCAGCTTACACATAGCAAATTAGGTGTCCACTACAATAAGATGTCACCAATCCAGAAATTGCATTGCTCCAGACTACAGCTGAGAATCTGCTTGCACAGTGGTCTAGGGAGTACAAGCAGCAGCCCCACAGACCTCAGTGAAGGCTGAGGGTACTATGGTACTATGGGAACTGGGACTCATAATGTCATACCATTATCGGCTGCCTCCTGCACGCCACCTCCTGGGGATAGAGTCCGCAACCCGGGCATATGCCCTGACAGGGAACTGAACCGTGACCTCCTGGTTCATAGGCTGACGCTCAACCACTGAGCCATCCCGGCTAGGCATGTCATATCATTAAAAAAAAATTATTAGCATGCTTGAGAGGCCGTGTGTAAGAGGTCTAGTTGACAGTTCCAGCTGAGCCCAGCCTCCCATCTGCCCCCGCCAAGGCACCAGATGTGAGTGAAGCCATCTTGGACCTTCCAGACCAACCTGTGCACACCAGGTGAAAGCACTTAGTGACCCAAACTGGCACCATGTGGAGCACCAAAATCACCAACTGAGGCCTGACCAAAATCAGAAGATATAATGCAAAAGTCATTATTTTTTTTAAGTTTGATTATTTTTTTATACATGGTTTTTAAGAAGGCAAAAGAGTATATTTTAGGAAGTTCTCCACAAAAGTGCTGTTATGAATCTAGAAATGTTTTATTTTTTATGGTTCCTGATAGCTGAGATTTTTATTATAAAATATGTTAACCAAGCAGAACATGTTTTAACACTGAGATTTTGAAAGGTACTGTCTGAGGTTGCAAATTGAAGTTTAAATCAGTCTAAATTCTCTTGATAATCTACTTCACAGAAGAGTTATACTGAATTCTTAATATTTTCATATCTTGTTTCATTTGTTAGTTTTATTACTCTAGAATAGAAGTCAGCAAACTATAGCCCATGTCTATTTTTATAAATAGTTTTATCGGAACACAGCTACGCTCAAATGTTTACACACTGCCTATGGATGCTTTGACACTGTAAAGGCAGAGTTGGTTAGCTGTGGCAGAGACCACATGGTCCTCAAAGCCTAAAATATTTACTATCTGGCTCATTACAGAAAAAGCTTGCCACTACCAGGCTATAACAATAAAAGCTAACATTTAAGTGTTTGCTTTGTGCTAGGCACTGTGCATATAGAAGCACATATAAAAAGTTTTCACATTTTGTCTTTTTCCTCACAACAATCCTATAAAGTCAGCACTATCAACTTATTATAGAAAAAGAAGCAGAGACATGTATCATTTTATCCAAAGTCACAGAGCTAGAGAATGACAGAGCCAAGATTTAAAACCAGGTCTGTCTCACTACAAAAAGGTTGTGATGCTCTAGCCGGTTTGGCTCAGTGGATAGAGCGTCAGCCTGAGTTTGATTCCGGGCAAGGGCACATGCCGGTGTTGTGGGCTTGATCTCCAGTGGGGGGCGTGCAGGAGGCAACCGATCAATGATTCTCTCTCATCATTGATGTTTCTATCTCTCCCTCTCCCTTCCTCTCTGAAATCAATAAAAATATATTATAAAAAAAAGTTGTGAAAATTCTCCCAAGACTTTAGAGGAAAGCAATGAGAATTTATAATTTAGTCTGCAAGTATCTAAATGCTTCAGGATTTACAGTCAGCAGCTAGACAAGCATTTGTGTTTTTTTAATCACCTGCCTTCATGTGAAAGATTCTGCAAAAAGCCCCTCTAAAAACTTTCGGCCATTCATTAGAGAAATTATTTAAAGCATATTCCAATTGGAGTTGAGGAACTTAGAAGAGGATATGGGGGGGATGAATGGTGATAGGAGACTTGATTTGGGGTAGTGAACACACAATGCAATATGCAGGTATCGTATTATAGAATTGTACACCTGAAACCTACATAATTTCATTAACAAACGGCATCCCAATAAATTTAATAAGAAAGTTAAAAAACATATTCCAATTAACTTTAAATAGAGGACAACAAAGAGGAAGGGGCTATTTTTATCTACATGGTCAGATGACACAGGAAGGAAATCACATTAGCACACAAGAGGTACCTTGCTTGCAAATATGCACAGAGAAAATGGTTTGACTTAAACAGGGCATCAGGTTTAAAAGACTAGCTTTGTATTACTTTTGGGGGGCCATACTGAATATATAGCTAAAGTACTTATCGCTGATAATTTTTTTAATTAAATAAGCAGATTTGCTAGGACTGATCAAACCACCCTGCTAAGAAATACGGTACTTCCAAATTAGGCATTAGTAATCCAGAGTATGAAAGGAATAAATATGGATTTGCATTTCACAGAAGATGGACAAAAACGGTTCATGTATTTTTACCATAGCACTCTCACGTAGGCTTTTACTTAGTATTTTGCAATGCAATTAATTAGGATAAAGAAGATAATGTCAGCTAAAGAATAAAAATTGAAACAAAGAAATGATGGGGGGATGGGGGGACAGGGGAACTGGGAGTTAATACTTTTGTTTGAGGAAGAATTAGAGAGAATGAACATCTCCACTCAGATTATCTAGAGATTGTCATAGACCAAACCACAAGGAAATATAACACAAATACAGACATCTAATGAGAACTGAGAATCAGAGTCAGATGATACTTAGCTAAGAGATCTACTGAACTGGCACAAAAAAAAAAAAAAAAAAAAAAAAAAAAAAAGCCTCACAACACAACAAGCTCTTCACCAGGCAACATCAGAACGATGCTCTGCAATGTTTATCTCGGCTCCTTCAGGGACCTCGTCATCCAAGCAGACCAGGTTTCTTTTTGGTCTAAAATCATGACAAACATTTCCTGTAGCTTGCCAGAAATAAAACAAAAAAGTTGATTTGCAGTTTCAATAAGTGGCTGGCAAATTTGTTCAGTGACCATTCCTCAGGTGCCCAAATCATATTGTCACAAAAAACATGGATTCCTGACACAATAATCTTGATTAAAATGTGTGATACAGCTACTTCAAGAGAGCCTATCGAAAAGAGAAGTAAAAGGAGAAAAGGGTAAAATGAATTCCTAGTAATTGAGTCACCTTAAGTATAACAGAGACGCTTAATAATGAAACTCTGTTAATCTTTTTTGAATGTAAATAATTGATATATGAATTCTATAAACTTTTATTCCCATGTATTTGAGTTTACTTTTTAGAATATGAGTTACAAATATATTTTATTATGCAATGAAAAAACTGGAAGCAAATATAGGAAAATGTTAATAGCAATTATTTTGGATGGTATATATTTTTCCATAGGCTTTATTGGATTTCTACAACTTAGAAAAGTTCTCTATTTGGATTATAAAAATAATACATGCTCTCTTTAGAACATCAAAATAATAGTTAAGAGTAAAGAAGAAAATAGCCGAAACCGGTTTGGCTCAGTGGATGGAGCGTCGGCCTGCGGACTGAAGGGTCCCAGGTTCGATTCCGGTCAAGGGCATGTACCTGGGTTGCGGGCACATCCCCAGTGGGAGATGTGCAGGAGGCAGCTGATCGATGTTTCTCTCTCATCGATGTTTCTGACTCTCTTGAAAAATCAATAAAATATATTTTTTAAAAAAGAAGAAAATAAAAAATGATATTAGTTTTTCTTAATTTGAAGGTCACACCACATAGAGCAGATTCTTACCATAAATTAAAGTAATATTCAGTCTTCAGCTTCCTAAATAAATTATGACACTATGAACAGGATATCCTTTTCCTATCATCTAAAATCAATTGTCTCCTTTTCATTTCCCCAAAAGCATTGGAAAATCAATGCATATTCGGAGGTCGGAGGGGGGAAATTGCGTTTGTGGCTGGGTTAAGATCATTTTGGAAGGCTTATTCCCACCTTAGCTTACTCGCCAGGACAACAGTTTGTTGTGGAAGGGGGCAGGAAACAATGTAGCTGGGGCCTCATCGAAGAGAGGAGTGAGGGGTCTGGAAACACAGGAGCACAGCAGGGTGTTATCTACCAGCATGTCCAGCGTCAGCTGGGCAGGCAAGATGCTGCTTAAAGATGAATCATTCCCTGGCCAGGGTTTCACACTCCAACCAGACCTCAGGAATTACCTGGGCCCCAGAAATAGGGATTTCTCTACTTAGAATAAGGTATGTACAGTTTCACTACCACAGTAAGATGACAAAAGCAAAGATAGAATTAACAATATATCAACATAACGAGACAGTATATACCATGAAAAATATGTTGACTATGAAGACTCATGAAAAGGTCTAAATGAAACATCCTATATAAGAAAACCCTAATATGAATTGTCCCCTCGGGTGGTTGTTCGACCGCTCGCTATGACGTGCACTGACCACCAGGGGGCAGCGCGGAACATGGCTGGCATCTTTGACATGCTGCGACCTCTCGCAGGCTACCTGGGGGCAGGGGTGATGGGGACAGAGGTGCGGTAAGAATGTGGGGTGTCCTCCCAAGCTTGCTTTCACTCCCCCTGCTACCCTCCCCTGGGAGGCCAGGGCTCCTGTGCCAGGGAAGCCCATGAGAAGCCCACCCTGCACCCGTGCAGCCTCTTTCAGGTGAGCTGGGCCGCAGCTGCCGGGACCGCAGGGGTTGGTTGGGCTCCCCGTGGGTTCGCACAGGAACCAGTCTGTGAGGTCGGCGGGGAGAGAGCGTGATGCCCGCCTGCTTCCCTACAGCACCACTGCACCTCCCTGTGGGGACTCGGGTGCTGTGACTCAGGTGGAGGGGGGCGTGAGGGGTCTGGGGGCCCAGGTGCTGTCCAGGGCCCAGAGGTCAGCTGGGACCTGCCCTTCCACGACAGATGCTAGCGCTTTGATGGCCAGCCAGGCCTGAGGACTGCAACTGTGCATAAATTTCATACACCCAGCCTCTAGTCAAGCCATAAAAGAATACAAAATATGTACATAATATGATTACAACTGTGTATGTTAAAACTACGGGGGGGGGGGGGGACAAAAGTAGGTTTATTTGTCTGGAAAATAACATAATTAATAAATAATTAAACAAGAATAAACTGTTTTGTGTACTCATAACTGTAAACCTACTTTTGCCAACCCCTGTATTCATATACAATTATAATGATCAGATGGGACAAAAAGTTCCTAAGTAGGAATTAGGTTATGGTGAGCACTCACATTTTTTTGTTTTTATTGTTTTGTTTAAAGTTATATATAAAATCAAAGTAATTTTAAAAGGCATCAAATACAGTTAAATGCTAGAATGACAGCTGCAAACTTAAATCAAGCATTCTTCAAAACTGCTAAATTCTAGTGTGAAACATACTTGAGATCCAAAGAAAAAGATTACTTACTAATTTTCATACAGTGACAGCTTTAGTTTGGGAGTTCCTGATCTTTCAGTCCGTTATGCAGAATATCCACTAGGGGTCACCATTTTGTTTAAATAGTGATGCCTTATGAGGTTTAACAGTAAGTTTAAGGAAACCCGCAAATTTTAACTTCTTTTACAACACAAAGCCTTCTTTCTCCATGATCAACATGTAGATAATTTATGTGGAAAGAGACATCAGACTCTTCTATGATTCTATTGTTTGAATACAATAACAATGATAACCTAAAAAAAGAAGCTGCTATTTAGTAGTATAAAACTATGCAAAACTTTCCATTCAGGAAGATGGAAGAAAGCAAGCCTCAGCTTTTCATCTTTCATCTCTGCTGATGATTTCACAGATATTCTCACCTGTGAGAGTAATACAGTCAAGCAGGATGTGCTTTGAGAATCAAGTAAAAAAAACATTCCACTTTTTAGGAGTGAACAGAGCAGACACACTCATTGGTCTTGGTGCTAGTGTCCAGAGAAGAAATATATTAATAACCGATCACCAATTCACACACATCTTTTATATGTGATATGTGCAGAAAAGGAAAAAGAACAAGGCTCTCGGGGACCACGTAATGGGGAATTTAATTTGTATTAGAGCTTCAGAGAAGATCCATTAAAAAGAGACATTGATGTAGGCTTTAGCTAGGCAGAGACAGGTAAAAGCCACCTCACACAAAAGCATGGCATCTAGTATTTGTAGAAGTCCAGTGAGGAAGAAAAATCTTGACAAGTCTAAGAAAGTCTGCCCTGAAAGATGTAAAATGATACAGAATGAGGCTGGAGAAGAAAAGGGAGGTCAGGTCACACTGGTCCTAAGCCAGAGGCGCAGCCCTTTGAAGGGACTTAAACAGGAAATGACAGAATAACAAAGACAATACATTTCTATGGCTCTTTTAACTTTCATGACACCATCTCCTTTTATCTTCACAATAACACCATCTAATAGATACCAGTAAGGAAGCAGGACACCCACCACAGATTAATCTGTTTTTCTCTAGTGAGAATGTGTCAATAATCACCTTGAGTCATTAGAACGAGAGTCTCCAGTCCACTCCATCCCAAAAAGGGTGGATGAGGATACCTTGAATCACTCAGGGAATCTCCCCTGGGAGCTAAAGCACCTCTGAGTCACTGAGAGCATTCCTCAGAAGGACGGGAGATTAACCTCACTCATTGCCTGCAGGAGAGAATGACAGTGTTTGCATTTCGAATCTGGAAAAAGGGCCATCAGCCTGATTCCTAGGGGTGGATTCTGGGAGGATGCTGGGAGTTCTGGGTCTGTGAAGTGGCCAGCATCTGAACAGATCCTGATCCACAGCTTCCTGGGCCATGTAGTAACAGGAAAATGTTGTGCCTGGGGCTAAAGGAGCACCATACCAAGAGCTCTGCCCTGAGAATACAAGATGGCACCTTGGCCCAGCCAAGCACAGAGGGCTCCTCCACCAGAATGGCTAACTCGGAAGCAGGCTTAGCAGTGGGCCGGCATTACTGTTCACAAGTCAGGAGCAGTTTTCACAGCACCCCATGAGGCACCGGGACGCAGCAACAGACTATGAGGCTCTTCCCTTCTGGGTGTGGCAACTGCCCACCATTCCTTTTGTACTACCTATATCCCAAGCCGTTCTTGGACAACTCAGGAGGAAAGAGAAGCCCCAAGAGGAAGATTGCAGACTTCCTGCTGAAGGCATATGGGGACAGATCTGATTACAATGTATGCTCCACTTCACAGTGACGATGACACTATCGAAACCTAGCAAATGAAGAGCAGAGCTAGAATAAATAATTCCATATTCTTTCCATTATGATCCTCACTTGGGAAGGAACTTTTAAATAAAAATGAGATAAAAGACAATACATCCCACCCTCCACTCCTCCACACACAAAGAGGCCTACTAAATATTTATGTGGTTGGAAATGTTCTATAGCATTCCAAAATGCTGTTCCAGATTTCAGTAGCTGGTTTTAAGTTCATGTCCCTTTGAATTTCCACTGTACTTTGTTTAGAACTGTCTTAAGTACTTATTTGACTTTATCTTTTATAGTCTCGATTTGTATACCTTGTGCTATCTCTCCTACTATAGTATAAATAACTTGAGGTCAGAGGCTGGTCTTAACTCATCTTGTATCTCTGGCAGTAATTGGCTCTGGCTAGGTCTTATGCATTGCCAGCACCCAGTATTTTGGTTAAAATAAGTAATTAAGATCTTGTCTGTCTCCTCATTTCCACCAATGATAGTGGGTAACTAGAAAAAACAAAGACAAAAATGAAGAGATAACGATTTAAAGGGTATGGTGAATGTAAAGCTGAAAGGCTGCTTATTTGGGTATCTCTGCCATACAAGCTTTATGCAAAAAATGTGCCTCTCAAAGATTTCATACAATTAGATGAAGTCATCAAGAGGCCTCTATCCTTGAGATGAGTTACCAGAGACATTAGAGAGAGAGGATAAAACATGGGGTTTTCTTTTGTTTCATTTTAAGTTGGTCATATACCACTTGCACAATCTCAAAGGTAGGACTGAACATAGAAGAATATGATGAAAGGGGTGTGGAACAACTAACAAAAGTAGCATACGTGCATATATACGGGAATACCAGTGAGCAAATACCCTCTAGCAAAATAAGCAGCAATCACAACAGTAATCCCAGTGTGGGAAAAACCTTTGGGTCACCAAAACTTCTTACCAGGACAAGCTAGAGAATGTTAATGCATAACCACATTCTGAATGTGGTATCTCATCCCTAAAAGGGCGATAGGTAAAGGTCTGGGGTTAAAATAATGTGGAAACCTGGGCCAAGGAGCCAGTAACAGGTGTCATCCTATTTTGAAGCAGGAGACACATACAACTAAATGAAGTGAAAGATAGCAGAACAAAGTCAAAGGAAGAAAATCAAACACACAAAGGTCACAATCTCAAATACACAAAGACAGAATGGAATGTTTAGAACAATGTCATCAAAACCAGAAGCTGCAGTACTGTCCTAAAGCAAAAGCTGTGGAGTCCTACAGGAGATGCCACTATTGAACCTCAAGGGCAATTTAAACAGCAGGAGAGTTGCAAAACAGAGCTGAGCAGAGCTCTGCTCAGACCCATCCAGAGGAGGGAGGCCTCCCAGTTTCAACACCTTAATCAGCTGTTGTGGAGACAATATGATCAGCTTGCTGGTGAACAGCCAAATGAGCTACTAAGATCTTTGAGATTTTTTTTCTTTATAATTAATTTTTATTATGTTTACATTTATATTTGAAATATGAATATATGTCAAGATAGTTAATTTATAGATATAACTATAGATATTCCTTGTAACAAGTACAACTTGTAAGAAAATAAATGTAAATTAACCAATGTAGAATTTTAATTTCTATTTCTCCATTATAAAATTGGAAAAATGTATATTCAATTTTATCTTCATATTTGACAAAATGTTCATGTGGCTGATCTATGCTAATTATTCTTTATTACTCAGTTGGGAGAAATTACAATGATTTCATTCATGCTAATCATGTAAATGAGTAGAACTATGCTTAAAAATATTAAAGGATTTGAATTTTGTTCTTTATTTGAAGCAAACAAAAGAATGAAAATGTATAAATTTTAATCTGCTGTGATACAATTCCTAAGAAAATTGCATAAAATCTGAAAATTTAAAAATATCTTTATTGCCAAAGCCGGTTTGGCTCAGTGGATAGAGCGTCGGCCTGCGGACTGAAGGGTCCCAGGTTCGATTCCGGTCAAGGGCATGTACCTGGGTTGCAGGCACATCCCCAGTGGGAGATGTGCAGGAGGCAGCTGGTCGATGTTTCTCTCTCATCGATGTTTCTAACTCTCTATCTCTCTCCCTTCCTCTCTGTATAAAATCAATAAAATATATAAAAAAAAAAAAAAAATATCTTTATTGACTTTTAGAGAGAAAGAAACATACATCAATGAGAGAGCAACCTCCTGCATGCCCCCTACTGGGAACTGAACCTGTAACCTGGATATGTGCCTTGAGTGGGAATCAAACCAGCAACCTTTGGGTGCATGGGAGGATGCCCAACCAACTGAGCCACACTGGCCAGGGCAGATCTGAATTTTTAACAATTACAATGCCTGTTGTCCAAAATCAGTTTCTGAAACCCCTTCCTTAAAGAAAACTTCAGGGAGCATATTTATGTATGTACACTACAGCGATCTTTTAGACTGATAGAAATTATCTTTGCACCGATTCTTTAAATAGAAATCTATATACATAAAAGACTAATATGCTAAGTGTCCAACTTTCTGATTAGTCACTATGACACACACTGACCACCAGGGGGCAGATGCCCAACACAGGAGCTGCCATGACATGAATTGGCCATTTACAGAAGCCCACAAAGAACACTCGGTTTCCCCCAAGTGGGATACAGGCCCTGCCACCACCCCAAGTGACAGCCCACCAAATTGCAGCCGACACCCCATGGCACAAAATGCAGCCCATAGCCCAGCCCAGCCCAGCCCGGAAACAGTGGCTGTGGGTGCTGAGTAATGACGTCACGTAGCAATGCCTGGCTTCCGCTCCTTAGCTACAGGCCATCTATCTATCTATATAAAAGGCTAATATGCCAAGTGTCCGTCTGGGTAATGATGTCACGTAGTAACACCCGGCTTCCTCTCCCTAGCGACTAGCCTCCTTGTAGTTTCTTCAGCCCAGGAACACAACTTGCTTTATAGCCAGGTGCAAACATTTTACACTTTAACCAAATGTCTTTGAAGTGTTTTCCCCTGCCTCGTCTCATTTGATTCTCACAGAAGTCCTGGAGTAGGTAGATAGGAGACTCAGTGGAATTCTATTTTCTTTTCATTAGCCGGAAAATGAAGATGTAGAAAGCTTAGAAACTTGACCCAACTAAAAAGAAGTAAGAAATGGTGGACCTTGAAAATGACTTCAGGTTTTCTCACTGCGCAGAATATAGTGAAAACACTGCTGCAGCCCTAGCTGGTTTGGCTCAGTGGATAGAATGTTGGCCTGTGGACTGAAGGGTCCCGGGTTCACTTCTGGCCAAGGGCACATGCCTGGGATGCAGGCTCGATCCCTTGTAGGGGGTGTGTAGGAGGCAGCTGATCAATGATTCTCATCATTGATGTTTCTATCTCTCTCTCCTTCTCCCTTCCTGTCTGAAATCAATAAAAATATATTAAAAAAAACAAAACACTGCTGCAGTTAAATATTTTACCCTTTGTTCTCCCTGTGTGATCTACAATAATAATCTGCTTTGTGTTGATATTTACTGCTGTGTTGCTGACAATTACCTGAAAGAGAAGTTGTGGTGCTTCACTGGGCTGGAAAAAGTTTAGCTAAATCAGAAAGCAGGTCTAATTAAGCAAGTTTATGCTATATCTATAAAAGGCTAAGTTGACTCGCACATGCGCAATACATATGCATCTCTCACTGGCACCAATCGCATGTGTGTGTTTCGATCTGTCATTGTCGATCGTGAATTTGGTTGACACTTTTATTATAGAGAAAGGGCGAAGAGCGATATTAAAATATTTCTTCTAATTAATTTCCTTTCAATGTGCACGAATTTGTGCACCGGGGTACTAGAGTTAGGATAAAGAATTCTGATTAAAATTGAGCACTTCTATCTGTCCGCACTCCTTCCCAAAATGCCACTAGAATGATAATGAAGGCCTGCAGCAGGACAAGAAAACAATCAGTTCAGATAAATATAGGGAGAGAGACAGCACCAAGCATTGTCTCTACAAAAATAATAATGAAACTGATAGATCAATTGTGCAAGAAAGGAAGGAAATGTAATCCTAGTAAACCAAGTGACTTAGCTGTGAACAATCTTTACATAATCATAATATATCATATAATAATCATAATAATAAACACTGAATGTTGATTTAGCAACAAAAAACCAATATATTGAACATACAGCCCAGAACGAGTACAATAAGATGTGAAGGACAGGGGAAAAGGAAAAAGGGAGTGCGTGGTGTCTGTGTGGCTGAGGAAGGAATATGTAAGATTGAAAAATTCTAATTTTTTTAAAGAAGAAATTAATAAATCCTGCCTCAAATTGAAAAAAGTCAAGAGAGACGGTAAAATGTTACTTAGAAACACAGAGTAAATGCCAGAAGAAACAGAAGAGGTGAAAGAAGGAATCTCTGGGGGAAAAGAGGACACTGCTTGTTTTTATTGTTACAAACCTCCTATTACCATTTGATTATTTAAAATAAATGCATTAATTTGATTTAAAAATAAAAATTAAATAAAGAGAAATGTTAAATCTCAGATGAGAGTCAACACACTGTGCACAGTCTTGAAGTTTAGTAGACCTAAACGGAAAGGCTCACTGAGGACGGAAACAAGCTGCCAATCTGTAACCTGCTTCTTGCATTACCTGACACTTTCATCTCCTAAATCAAGGAGATACCAAAACTCTAAATGTTCTTCCTGTTCAGTTATAGAGCATTCGCTATATGCCAGGTATCAATGCTAGAAACTGGGAACACGAAGAATAAAAATAATGATAATAAAAATAATCTTTACAAATATTCCTGACTTTAAAGATCTTAAGATTCTATTAAAGCTAGTTAGTTACTTGTATTCAAAGTAGTATCTTAAAGATTAGACCACAGAATCAGCCCAAGAGAGTTGCTCCCTAACATAAAACTTTCCATTTTCCTGAAAGCCCAAGAGTAGCCAAGAGTGACTAATTTACAGAGGATTTAAGTATTTGTGGTTTGAAAATGCAATTCTTTAAGGCATGCCAAAAGAGAGTTAATTTCTGGCTTCTTTCCCTACAAGTATGCTAATTCGGACATGGGGGAAGCTTTATATCGAGGCTCTAGAGCTTGGAACTCTTGAAAGATGTTCTATGGGCTCTTCTTTTCAAAGAACATATGGCTCAGAATGAAGAGATGTGAACCGACCATACTTTCATTTCTCCCAGGCCTCTCACAGTGACAGCATCTTGAGGCCCTGATAATGATTTTAACCTTTATCAAGATATGAATTTTTCATATAGCATGACCCTTACAGATAAAGTTTGGGTTTTGTTTAACTAAAGAAACAACAATCACTTCCAAAGTTGGGAGATTTAAGTGATTTTCAAGGATAATTTTGACATCATATTTTTGTCATACCGTGACTTTAGAATCTAATCCCTATGATACTAGTGAATTAATTACATTATGCTCATTATTAACCAAAATTGTCCTCACTTGACTTCCACTAATTTCTAAGTTTTTTCTTCAAATCTTGTGTTCTCTTCCATATTTTCCCATTCTTCCTGTTACATTCTTAATTATTTTCTGAAGTCTTAAAGATTTATGTAACATTTGAGAAATCTAAAATATATGTAAATATGCAACCCAAGATAACTCAACTCCAAATCAATTTCATAAAGAAAATTATTCACTAAATTTTTCGATAAGCATGTACATAATTGTTCTAATAATACAAAGCAGCAGGCAGTATTAATTTTTTGTTTCAAAAGAGATTAGTGGAGAATGTTACTTTTATACACTACACTCAAGTAGCCACGCTCACAATGAAGCATCTTGCAACTGGAGTGGATGAAATCTAACAAGGTAATGGAAAGAGTTTTTAAGAGGCTGAATCCCTCTATATGTAAGGAGTAGGAAACTCCTACCAATAGCAGTAAAATGAGTTTCATTAAATTCTATCTCAGATATTAATATAATTCAGTAAGTTTAAATTTTTCATTCCAATGCCATTAAAAAAAAAAACAAGCTAAACACCTTCTTCAAAGTCTACAAAGATATACGGGATAAATAAGCCAAGGAGTAATCTATTTTTTTTACTAGAGAACCTATGGAATATAGATTATCCACCAGTCCACAACTGACCCTTTTGGGGAAAGACATGAATAGGTTCAAGAAGAAAAGTGGGCAAAGAAAATAATAAACATGAATTGAGAGAATTTACCACTAAGAAAGAGTCATA
The DNA here is from genome assembly GCF_028538775.1 of Myotis yumanensis. Classification (NCBI taxonomy): domain Eukaryota; kingdom Metazoa; phylum Chordata; class Mammalia; order Chiroptera; family Vespertilionidae; genus Myotis; species Myotis yumanensis. The sequence goes on from NW_027223754.1 coordinate 164,339,301, forward strand.
TAGGAAGAAGGAAACTGAACTGAGAGGAAGAAGTGATATACAAATGAACAATGAATAAAGAAACAATATTAACTGCCGTTAACAACATAAAACAACAATAACTGATAACTGAGGAAGCATATAAACGAGGTGGCACTAAAATGAAAGGTGGGCAGTGATGGGAGTCAACATAAAAGCACTTTAAAGCCCTTACGTTCCTTGGGAGAAGAATTAAGATGGCTAATATCTCTAGACAGTTTAGATTTTTTCAAAAAAGCCTTAAAATAGAAACATTACAAGGACAAAGACAGCTACTCATGATCAAAGTAATAATACACAAAAAAGACATAATTCTTAATTTGTGTGTACCTAGTAACATAGTTTTAAAACCTATAAAGCAAAACTTCACAGAGCTATAGGGAAAACTAACAAACCCAGTCATGGTACAAGTTTTCAACACACTTCTATCAGAACTGATAGAGCAAACAATCAAAAAGTTAGTAAGAATCGAAAAGATCTGAACCACATGATTAAATAGTTTGAATTAATGGACCAAAACCATCCACTCAACAAATAAAACACAAATAGATGCGTTATAGAAATTTACCAAATACTGGGCCTGTCTTAACAAATAACGAAGACTTGATCTCTGACCACAGTGAAATTAAGAAAGTGTTATCTGCCCTGGCCAGTTTTCTAAGTGGTTAGAGCATCAGCCCTCGGACCAAAAGGTCTTAGGTTCGATTCCCAGTAAAGGGCACATACCTCGATTGCAGGTTCCCCAGCCCTGGCAGGGGCGTGTGCCGGAGGCAACCAAACGATGTGTCCCTCTCATGTCGATGTTTCTCTCTCTCTCTCTCTCTCTCTCTCTCTTTCTCTGTCTCCCCCCCCCGCCCCAACTCCTCCCTCTCTTCCACTCTCTTTAGAAATTAATGTAAAAAATACCCTCGGGTGAAGATTATAAAAAACAAACAACAACAACAACAAAAACACCCCCACAGATATCTTAGGGAAAAAGACAGCAAATCTAAGCATCCAATTCAGGAAATTTTTTAAAAAATATATTTTATTGATTTTTTACAGAGAGGGAGGGAGAGGGATTGAGAGTTAGAAACATCGATCAGCTGCCTCCTGCACACCCCCCACTGGGGATGTGCCCACAACCAAGGCACATGCCCTTGACCGGAATCGAACCTGGGACCCTTTAGTCCGCAGGCCGACGCTCTATCCACTGAGCCAAACCAGTCAGGGTTCAGGAAATTTTTAAAAAGTTCATAACAATGTTAGAATGTAAGAAAGGAAATATATATATGAGCAGAAAATTATAAATAAAAAAATAAAGACATGCTAAAAATCATCAAAAATGAAAAGCTTGTTCTTTGAGCTTCTGGGAAAACTGATCAACAGGAAAGACATACAAGTTAACAATATAAACAAAGCAACAGTTTTAAAAATAAAGAGAATAATGTGGATAACAGAAACAATAAACTTTAAATTTAGCAAAACTGGCTCATGAAGAAACAGAAAACTGATAGAACTTAGTGACAGATAAGAGATGGGGCCTGGAGGAGATGCTGAGGATGACTTTGAAGTCTCTAACTTGCCAGGTTTATGGATGTGAGCTCCATTTATTCAGGAGGAAACTAGGAGAGAAGCAGTGAAGCAGGTTGGATGTCTTTTGTTAGTTTTGTATGATGTACTGTATACACGTAGGAGGAGCTGGTGCTAGTGGTAGGCATGGTGTGTGTAAGTTATAAATTTAATGGCTATGTTTGGATATGTTGAAACAGAGGTTCCTTTAAGATATATAAATGGAGATGTTAAGTATGCAATTGGATCTGGGTTGAAGATACCTATGGGAGTTACCTGTACTGAAATGATAATTAAAGCACAAGTATGGCTGAAATACCCTAGGCAAAAAGAGCACTGGTTCTCAAATGTGGTCCCTGGACCAGGAACCTAGGGCACCACCTGGGAACTTGGCAGAAATGCCAGTTCTTGGGCCCATCCTGGACCTAGTGAATCAGAAACCCTGAGAATGGGGTCCCACAATGTTATTAACAAGCCCTCTGGTGATCCTGATGCAGGCTAAGACTTGAGAACCACTGATATAGAGTGAGACAGCAACAGGGCTTGGGACCTTGCCTTGAGAGTTCCAACATTTAACAGAGCAGAATGAGCCCCCCAAGATGACGAGGAACAGCAGGAAAAGTGTTTCAAAACAAGTGTTTCAAGAGGTAGAGTGGCAAAGACTACTGAGATACCACTTACCATAGCTCCTGAAAGGATTGGAATGAGCTGAGAAGTAAGCAAGAGTTGAGAAAAGAGAGATGTAAGTACAGACAGTTCTGAGCAGTTTGATCATCAACAGGAGAGAGAGGGTGGAGCTGGAAGATGTTGACAAGGGAAGATTTTTCTTTTTTTAGGATTTTTTTTTTTTTAATAGAACAGGAATAAGCATGATGAACTGCTAAGGGGAAGAATCTGACTGAGACACAGAGTGACTGTACAAGAGAGATGGGGAGTGACAGCTATAGCATACTTTAGAGCAGCGGTTCTCAACCTGTGGGTCACGACCCCTTTGGGGGTCGAACAACCCTTTCACAGGGGTCGCCTAAGACCATGGGAAACACATATATAATTACATATTGTTTTTGTGATTAATCACTATGCTTTAATTATGTTCAATTTCTAACAATGAAATTGGGGTTCACTACAACATGAGGAACTGTATTAAAGGGTCACGGCATTAGGAAGGTTGAGAACCACTGCTTTAGAGCAAGCGGTCACCAACTGGTGGCCCGTGAGGTCCGAAAGGTTGGTGACCGCTGGTGTAGAGACAGGGGCTGTGCAGCTGTCTGCCTCAGCAGAAGGAGCACTTTATTGCCAACAGTGTACAGAACTGCTCTGCATGGTGACAATAAAAAGCTGGCCAATTTTTTGTTGGTTTTATTATCGCTTTTTAAATTCCTACAGATCCTGTACCCCTTATTGCCAACACCAGGGTGGCCCATTCCCACTGCCCTCTCCTTGTTGTCACTGAATGATAGTATAAGGTTTCTGAAAGGGGGTTAGGGGATGAGACTTACTGCACAGGTGGAAGAACTATCCTTGGATAAGAGGGACACATTACCTTTTAAGCCAGAAGGAAGAAGGTAAACAGGATGAACACAGATGTGGCAAGTGGGACGGTTGGTAACAGAAAACTGAAGGAATACCATCAATGGGTTCTATTTCCCCCATGAGGTGATCTGTAAGACCATTCCTACTGTGAGACGGCTAGTCACATTCTCCCGGCCTACAGCAATTAAACATTTGATTTGTCACATCCATACTCACTAAGCAACCTCCTATTTGTGATCTGGCTTTGCATGGGGCAAAAATTCTTCCCTCTGAATTCATTCCTTTTTTTTAAAAAAATATTTTTATTGATTTCAGAGAGGAAGGCAGAGGGAAAGAGAGATAGAAACATCAATGATGAGAGAGAATCACTGATCGGCTGCTCCTGCATGCCCCCTACTGGGGATCCAGCCTGCAACCCAGGCATGTGCCCTTGACCGGAATCGAAACCAGGACCTTTCAGTCCGCAGGCTGATGTTTTTATCCACTGAGCCAAACTGGCTAGGGCTGAGTTCATTTCTATATACATCTGTTCATTAAAATATTTTAAACTGGCTGTCACTGCATTGACCAGTGGTTTTTGTAGAGAGGAATTTCCAAAAATAATACAAGAAACAAAACAAGGACCAATACAATATATTGGTGTATCACCATTATTCATTTACATATTCCATTATTCATTCAACAAATATTTACAGACTATATATCCTGCACAAGGCTCGATATTAGAACTGTGGGGTATACAAAGCTCTCAAGGTATTTGTAATCCAGAAATTAAAAGCAATTAGCTCCACAAAGAACAGGCTTGCAAGAGGGGAATTAGAAAAAAAATCCTGAAAGTAAATATAATTAAAGCAGCAATAAGCTATCGAAGTAAATCCTGAAATCTGAGTAACTTTAAAAATATGACAACTCAGAGACAGATAGCCTTGCCTGGAAGCAACCCCTCTGGAATTAAGCACAGAAGTGACTCAGAACTTTTCTGATATATAAAGAATGTGCCAGGCCCTGGCCGGGTGGCTCAGTTAGTTGGAGCATCAACCCATATACTAAAAAGGCTTTGGGTTCAATTCCCAGTCAGGGCACATACCTAGGTTGCAGGTTCGATCCCTGATTGGGGTGCATACGGAAGGCAACCAATTGATGTTCCTTTCTTTCTCTCTCTTCTCTCTCTCTCTCCCCCCCCCCTTCCTCTCTCTCTCAAAATAAATACAACAAAACAAAAAACATCCTCAGGCGAGGATTTTAAAAAATAATAGTAAAGAATATGGCAGTCTCTTTGCAGAAGAATAAGTCAGGCTTTAAATTAATTTAAAAGTTAATTTAGGGTTCTTACCCCCAAATCCTCAGGTACTCCAGTACTTGAGTTGCCTTGCAATACTGAATCTGTCATTCCTTCTTACTTTTGCTCCCCTTGCTCTCCATCACAGGCTGTGTCCAGGCATAAGGAAGCTGCAGTTTTTCCATGACCTGGAATTTTCTGCCTTTGAATCATATCAGCTATGCACAGATACACTATCACCCACGCTTTGTGTAAATGATTTGATGACCTTGGGTATTTTAAAAGTGCCTAGCACACAGGCAGATGCCCAGTTAGGATTCATTTCCTCCTTTCTTTCCTTCCGTTTTTTTCTCTCCTCTGGCGAGGAAGGGAGGGAAAAACAGGAACCAACAAAAGACAGATCTCCTGTAAAACAGCATTTTTTTGGTGTAAAAATACTGAAAAGGTTTAAACCACTTCTTATTGCCTACCTTGTGTCTGTGGGATGTAAGGAGACAGGAGTTTTGACCTTTTCTTTTCGTATCCCTTCTGTGTGATGTCCCCTAAAATAGCAAGAAACAGAAATACGTTATGCATTATTCTTACACTGTGCTTGTTCACTGTAAAAATAAAATTAATTACAGAGAACTACAGAATTACCACACGGAGAGTAGGGAAAAAACGTATAGTTCTTTGCCAGGGAAAAATTTTGCTATGTGTGATTTCCCACAGGCTTGGAGTTGACTTCTTGTGGAAAATTGTAGGGCTTGTCCTTACACTAATCTAGCATAGCAATATGCTGCGTACCATGTCAGATGTTCCTGAGTTCCTAGGTACCCCTCGTTTCCTTGGTATTTAATATATACCAAAATGAAATGCTGCAATTTTTAGTTTGACCAAATGAATGCAATTGACTTGGGAGGCATTCAATTATATTGCTATACAGACCCACATAAAATCAAAAGTCTGGTTAAGGGGAGAAGTCGTGGTTCAGGCACTGGGATGGGATATTTGAAAAGCCCTTCTACACCCTAGTACTTGTGTGAGAACCTGGGGCTGGAACTCCCACGTCCTCTCCCTTCGGTTCACTGGTCTGTCTGTATTACTGATATAAATGTATGTCTTTTTCACAAGGTTAAATTTTTTAAAGTATAGGGGAAGCACACAAAAAGTACATATACAATAAATCAATAATAAAATGATTAGGAGAAAATGTGTGGCTGAAGTATCAAGAAATATGCTGAGTACTAAAGAAAAGGTAGCAAAGGGATGGGTAGAGAGCAGGGTGAAAAGGAATAAGAAATGCAGTACAAAAGGATATTCAAGGAAGGATAAATCACTCAAAGCTGGGGGAATGAATATATGTGGTGAGGTGACATAATGCTGCACTGTTTTCCAAAAAAATAATTTTTTTTTTAGTCAGAGAAAACCCTACCTGAAAGAAAAAAAACTGTCTTTAATATATTTTTATTGATTTTAGAGAGGAAGGGAGAAGGAGAGAGTGATAGAAACATCAATGATGAGAGAGAATCATTGATTGTCTGCCTCCTGCACACCCCCACCACCAGGGATGGAGCCTGTGACCCAGGCATATGCCCTTGACCGGAATTGAACCCAGGACCCTTGAGTCCATAGGCCAACACTCTAGCTCAGGGGTGGGCAAACTTTTTGACTCGAGGGCCACAATGGGTTCTTAAACTGGACCGGAGGGCTGGAACAAAAGCATGGATGGAGTGTTTGTGTGAACTAATATAAATTCAAAGTAAACATCATTACATAAAAGGGTACGGTCTTTTTTTCTTAGTTTTATTCATTTCAAACGGGCCGGATCCGGCCCGAGGGCCGTAGTTTGCCCATGGCTGCTCTAGCCACTGAGCCAAACTGGCTAGGGCAAAAGTCAAAATTTAGTATAAAAAGTAATTTATATATTCAAATTTACAACATGTACCCATTTTTTAATTGATTTTAAAGAGATGGGGAAGAGAGAAACATCAAGTTGTTGTTCCACTTATTTATGCATTCATTGGTTGACTCTTGATTGTGCCCTGATGCGGGGACAAACCCACAATTTTGGCATGCGAGGATGACACTCTAACCAACTGAGCTACCCGTCCAGGGCAGCATTGACCCATTAGTCAATTTCTGTGTGTGGTGTGTATGTGTGTGCATATTTTGATGGACACAGATTTGAAATCAAGAGTGATGAATGTTAGCTGCTGTTGGCCTCAGTACCTGAATTGTGGAGTAGATGGTGGACAGGTGGCAGGACTCACTAATGGGCTACTCAGGGGAGTAACACTCAAAGATTGCAAGTGCAGCAAGCTCACACTTTCTGAAGAGAATGGGACCAAGAGTAGAAGCCAGAGAGAGTAGTTGCCCCAAAGCTACTTCAGTGATCTGGACAACTTGGTAGTAGTTTAAATTAAACACAGTGGTAGCCCTAGCTGGCTTGGCTCAGTGGATAGAGCGTCGGCCTGCGGACTGAAGGGTCCCGGGTTCGATTCCGGACAAGGGCACATGCCTGGGTTGCGGGCTCGATCCCCACTGGGGGGTGTGCAGGAGGCAGCCAATCAATGATTCTCTCTCATCATTGATGTTTCTATCTCTCTCTCTCTTCCCTTCCTCTCTGAAATCAATAAAGAAATATATTTAAAAAAAATAAAATAAAATAAACACAGTGGTAGAGGGATGAAAAGTGAATGGATTACAAGAGACATCAGGGAGAAAAACTGAATAGGATTTGATGACTGGTTGGATATAGGTGGAGAAGACAATTTCTGGCTTGAGCAACCAGGCAGATGGTGATATTCTTTGATAGAGAAATAACAGCAAGAAGTGCCACGTTTGCTGGATCAAAGTAAATGAGAGCTGAGGTTAGAAAAAGCCTATGAGACACACAAGAGGAGATGTCCAATTAACAGTTGGATAGATGGATCTAGAACTCAGGAAAGAGATATAGCCTTGGGATCATCAGAATATAATTGAAAAATAAACTGATAAAATCTCTTAGGTGCAATTTGGCAATTTCTATCAAAATTTTGACTCAGCAACTACCCTTTTAGGAATTTACACAACAATAACATTCCCACAGGTACACAAAAATCAATCTAAGAATATTTCCTGAGCCACACTGGTCAAGACCACAATGCATTTAGAAACAAAACAAAACAAAAACGAAAAACACCAAACCCTGTCAAATTAGCAAACTACATCCATGTGTTCATTAAGATATTTTAAATTGGCTGTTACTGCTTTGACCTACTAGTTTTGTAGGGAGGAATTTCCAAGAACAATGCAGGAAATAAAACAAGCACCTCACTGAAATATGTTGGTACAGCACCATTATTCATTTATTTATTCCATTAGTCATCCAACAAATATTTACAGACTATATACCTTGTCCAAGGCTTGATATTAGAACCACGATGGATAAAATCCTCCAACAATATACACAACTAACAAGAGGTGTGGGAGCCTACCAAAGAAACATTCTTAAAAACAGGAAATCATGTCATTTATTGCAAAAGAAACAAAGAAGCATTCTTTTGTCCCATTCCCCACTCATAAGCTTCCCTCCCTCCACCCCCTCCTCCCTCCCTCCCTCCCTCTCTCACAATTTCCCTCCCTCTCACTCCCTCCCTCCTTGGAGGAAACAAAGACCTCTTCTGCTGGCTCAGAACACATCTGATAAAGTGAAATGCTTTTAAAGGCTTTCTTCAGTGCTTCTCTAGAGTCTCAATCATTCACTGTCAATAAATGATGTGGGACAAACGGTTGGACATTAATCAACCATCTCAGGTTTTGAAAAAGTGAATCAAGAGTCTAATTTAGCCCTACTAATTAGCACCATTAAATCCATAAATGAGCAAAGACATTAAGGAGACCTGGAAGAAGATAAACTGCAATGAGAATGTGAGGACTATGATGATGAGCAATATACTAACTTAAAAATGCCCTCCCCCTTTTCTTTGACCACAAGGCTCTGCTCAAAAGTCACCTCCTCAGTGATGCCTGCCACCTCTTGATAGTCACTTCTTCCTGGTGACCCCACAACTCTGCACACTTCTAATATACACTTAGCACAGCACTGGTATTTTATGTATTTTAGTTTTAATACCAGTTTGTTCCTGGGAGAATGTCCGTGTGGCATCCACTTACTCTGCCGCCATTTTTAATCTCCTCCTAGCACTGGTATTTTAATCATTTATTTACACATCTGTGTCCCTACCAGACTGTGCACTCGAGGGCAGGGATGTGTCTTGTTCATCTCTGTAGCCTGCCCACAGCCTGGCACAATAGATACTTGTTGGATGAGGAACTGAATGAATTAATAAAATGGAGGCAGTGAGAGAACAAGAAATCAAAGATGCGTGTACTTGGGTGGAAAACTGGAAATGGAAGAAAGGAGCTGAAAGGCTCAGGAAGACAAATTCAGTGAACCAAAAGTATACTAAAACTTGACAGCTAGACCTCAAAAGTGGCCAGAAAAGCAACACTTGGCCTGCCTGAAGAGAGAAATAGAACACAAATCATTGGGCACTAAAAGCTGAAGGAACTCCACCTGATATCGATGTTCCTTCAGCCAGAGAACAAGACCAGACAGAAGAGGAACTCCGTTATTCAACATAACTGATTTGTTATTCCACATTTTAGCCACTGCCCAGCTATAGTCAGTGCTTTTATATATAAACTAGAGGCCCGGTGCACAAAAATTTGTGCACTGAGGGAGGGGGGTCCCTCAGCCCAGCCTGTGCCCTCTCGCAGTCTGGGACCCCTCGGGGGATAACCACCTGCTGGCTTATCCACGGGAGGCCTGATGGCGGCGGGGTGGGTGGCAGCTCACGCTGTCCCACCCCGCCGGCCTGGGTCACACACGGGAGGCCCGGATGGCAGCTCGTGCTGTCCCGCCCCGCCTGCAGTATGCAAATAATTTAACGGCCATCTTTGTTGGGTTAATTTGCATATTCTTCTGATTGGCTGGTAGGCGTAGCAAAGGTACGGTCAATTAGCATCTTTGTCTTTTATTAGTGTAGATATAAATATATATACATATACATACATACATATATTTATTTATTTACTAGTGGCCTGGTGCACGGATTTCCTGCACATTGAAAGGTAATTAATTATAAAAAATATTTTAATATCACTATTCACACCTTGCTAATGAGAAGAAAATAGGATTCTACTGAGTCTCCTATCTACCTACTCCAGGACTTCTGTGAGGATCAAACGAGATGAGGCACAGGAAAACACTTCACAAACATTTGGTTAAACTGTAAAATGTTTCCACCTGGCAAGTTGGGTTCCTGGGCCGAAGAAACTGCAAGGAGGCTAGTTGCTAGGGAGAGGAAGCTGGTGTTGCTATGTGATGTCATTACCAGGTGCCCACAGCCACTGTTTGTGGGCCGCATTTTGCACCATGGGGTCTTGGCAGCTTTGGCTGTGATTTGGTGGGGTGTTGCTGCGGGGTGGTGGCGGAGCCTGTGTCCCACTTGGGGGAAGCCGAGTGTTGGTTTGTCGGCGCCAGGTACGTGGTGCCATTTATTTTTAAATGGTCAGTGCGCTTCATGGCAGCTCCTGTGTTGAGCATCTGCCCTCTGGTGGTCAGTGCACATCATAGCTACCAGTTGGATGGACACTTAACCATATATATATATAAAATCTTACCTAATAATAGACAAACATGGTAATTGCCCATACCTTCACTACGCCTCCCATTGGCTAATCAGCGAGATATGCAAATTAACTGCCAACAAAGATGGTGGCCGGCAGCCACGGAGCTGGAACGAGCAGGAGGCTTGCTTGCTCCAGTGATGGAGGAAGCCAAGGTTCCCCGCCTGCCGCGGCGGGCTCTAAGCTACACTCAAAGCAACAAAGTTTCAATTATAGAAGGTAAATAAACCCCAGATACCTGCTTTCAGCCGGCGGTGGCCACTGAGCTGGAGCCTTGGGTTGCCCCTGGCGATGGAGGAAGCCAAACCCTGGCCAGCTCTGAGCTCCACTCCAGGCTACAAAGTTTCAATTATAGAAGGTAAATAAATCCCAGGAAAAAAAAAAAAAAAAAAGGAGAGGCTGGGAGCTTCTGTCGCTGAGGAGGCTTGGCCAGCCTGAAAACGGCCCTCAGCCCTTCACTCAGACTGGCCAGGCACCCCAGTGGCACCCCAGTGGGGACCCCCCGACCCTGAAGGGCAAACCAGCCGGCCCCCACCCATGCACCAGGCCTCTATCCTATATAATAAAAGGGTAATATGCAAACTGACCCTAACAGCAGAAAGACTGGGAATGACTGGTCACTATGACACACACTGACGACCAGGGGGCAGACGCTCAATACAGGAGCTGCCCCCTGGTGATCAATGCACTCCCACAGGGGGAGCTCTGCTCAGCCACAAGCCAGGCTGATGGCTGCCAGTACAGCGGCGGTGGTGGGAGCCTCTCCCACTGCCTCAGCAGAGCTAAGGATGTCAGACTGCAGCTTAGGCCTGCTCCCCACTGGCAAATGAACATCCCCCAAGGGCTCCCGGGCTGCCAGAGGGATGTCTGATTGCCAGCTCCCCGGGGGATTGGGCCTAAACCAGCAGGTGGTCATCCCCTGAGCGGTCCCAGACTGCGAGAGGGCACAGCCAGGCTGAGGGACACCCCCCCCCCCCCCCCCGTGCACAAATTTTTGTGCACCGGGCCTCTAGTATATATATATATTAGAGGCTGGCGCACGGCATTCGTGCACTGGGGGGTGTGGAGGTCCCTCAGCCCGATCTGCACCCTCTCCAATCTGGGAGCCCTCAGGGGAGCCCTCTCCAATCCAGGAGTTGCTGTCTGTCTTTGCAATCATATGAGCTAATTGTCTGAGACCCCAACTCAGTTTGGTTTGTTACTCACAGAATAATAGACACACTTTTTTTTTCTTTGCTTCATTGGTGGAGATTTCCTGGAAGTTTTAGGGTATCTTCCCTTTAATTTTTCCTAGACACTGATTTTACTTACGTCTCTCACCTTTGCTTTCCCTCCATCCCCTACCGCAACAGTAACTTGCTCCAGGCTCACTTTGCTCTAGTGCAGTGGTTCTCAACTTTCTGGCCCTTTAAATACAGTTCCTCATGTTGTGACCCAACCATAAAATTATTTTCGTTGCTACTTCATAACTGTAATGTTGCTACTGTTATGAATCATAATGTAAATATCTAATATGCAGGATGGTCTTAGGCAGCCCATGTGAAAGGGTCGTTCGACCGCCAACGGGGTCGCGACCCACAGGTTGAGAACCGCTGCTCTAGTGTCTAGGAGATCCATCTGCCACCAGAACTACGATTCCCAGCATTCCTGGTGCTCCTCGCGCTCTGGGCTTCCGCTTCTGGTCCTGGGGCTGCCACCAAAACTACTATTCCCAGAATTCCTGGTGCTCCCCGTGATCTTGGTTTTCCCTTCATGCTCTGTCTCTGTCCTATGGCCTCACACACTGCCAAGTCCTCCAAGCCACCAACTCTCCCCCTCTGGTCTCCGACTGGCGGCTTGGGGAGCCAATTTCCCCAAGCCGCTCCACTCTCCGCCGGCTCTCCCGCTCTGTGCTTGTGCATGCAAATTAACCCGCCAGCTTTGTCGGGTTAATTTGCATACTCACGCCTGATTGGCTGGGGAGCATAGCAGAGGGACGGTCAATTTACATGTTTCTCTTTTATTATATAGGAGATAGACAGATAGATAGAGATTGATTTCAGAGAGGAAGGGAGAGGGAGAGGGAGAGGGAGAGGGAGAGGGAGAGAGAGAGAGAGAGAGAGAGAGAGAGAGAGAGAGAGAGACATAAATGATAAAAGAGAATCATTGATCAGCTGCCCCTTGCATGCCCCACACTGGGGATCAAGCCCACAACCCAGGCATGTACCCTGACCAGGAATCAAACTGTGACCTCCTGGTTCATAGGTTGATGCTCAACTACTGAGCCACACTGGTTGGGCAGTCAGTACTCTTATTATTCTCACCATTAAAACAATGTTTTCTAAAGTTGCCCCAATTTTTTTTTAAACTTGCCCAAATTTTAAGAATCACTTCTTAAAATAAAAATTCCCAGGCTCCACCCATAAAGACTCTGATTCTGGATTGAGGCCCAGATACCTATATTCCCAACAAATGCCTTCTAATGAGTTTTAAAAGTCAGGCAGGTTTGGAAACTGCTGCACTAACTATCATGTCTGGAGTGTGCTGGGTAGTGTGGAGTGAGGAGGGTAGAGAAGGGAAGGGGATGCTGTTTCAGTGATGCAGCCTCAAGGGAGAGCACGGAACCTCAGGAGCTCACAGACACTGTCAACCACACACATTCTTACTCAGAACAAATTTTTTTTTTTTTTGCCATCTGGCATATAAAACAAAAAGGAGTACCATAACTATACCAGTATAAAATCTGCACTAAAATAGCACCGATTGGAGTTAAACCTGTTGTTCAAGTTTTTCAAGAGCTAAACAAATAAAGGAAGAATTAGCCTTCCCCTCTCACTAGGGTAACATATTTCTCCACCCACATGTACCCTTACAAGAGTAGCCACTTCCAGGGGTCTGCAGCGCCTGGCAGGTGTGGAGGCACTGAGCCTGGTAAGTAGATACTGACCCAGACAACCGAGAGACGATTTAAGACTGTGTGGTTGCTTCTGCACTACCACAATCTCGAATAGACAGTACCAGACATATGGAAAGATACATGTGCGGGGCAGAACAGAAAGGAAATATGTTCCCAACTTCTCTCCTCACCACGGGGGGATGAGGAAAGCAGCCTGGCACAAGGAGCCCACACATCATCTTCAAGCAGACTGACGAAGGGGCTGAGAGGAGGTGTGAGCCCGCCAGCCCACCCCAGCCTCTTAAAGGTCGGCGGCAATAAGAGAAATAGTCCTACAAATCAGCCATTGAGCGTATATTTACTCCATGAGGTGGCACAGTGCTGTGAAGGACCTCCGAGCCTGAGCTCAACAGAACCACCTCTGGAGCACAGCCTTACAACTTCGTGGCTGACTCCAGACAAGTTTCACTTGACCTCTTGATAAGTCTCCGTTTCTGTGTCTGTAAAATGGGGAGCAATAATATTTTCCTTGCAAAGTTTTTGAGTGTGTGTGATTAAAAGGACTTAGTAGGGAGTCTGGACACAGAAGCACCAGTATCAACAAACTTTTACTGAAAGCCTATAGAAGCCTACCCTACTGGCCAGGTGGGGGTAGGGGTCGGCAACTGTGTTGCAAAGAAAGGAGAGAAAGGCCAACAAGCATTACTAATACTCCGTAACACCACGGGAGAGATGCATACCAAATGCGGGTGGAGCCCAGAAGCAGGCATCAGGATTTCTGTCTGGAAAGGGAAAGAAAAGCTTTACTTACAGAGAGGGGGACATTTTTGTTTGGGTCTCGCCTTTCACTCTAATATCAGAAACATGACATAAATTCCTAACGATGCAATCACTTAGTGGTTTACTGGTTTTCCTCTGCCGCTGACTGGCTCTATACAGGTATGGCTGTGTTAGGTAGTTTCTTTAGGACTCTTATCTGCCAGAGAGAAGTAGGGTGATGCTAAATAATTTTCATAGATGACCTTGTGCAGCACCCTGAACAATTAGGTGCTACATAAACACAGGGTTTGGGAAATTCTGGAGGGTCACCAGGTTCTATGTCTACATAAACTTGACAGGCAGAGAGAGCAAGGATTACAGCTACAGCCATAAACTCTTTCTGCTCCAATTGAAATAAAAAGGTACGTGCCATTGCCACCCTGCCTCAAAGTCACACCTATCTAGTCAGAGGCAGCAACTGGTGGGGGGACTTTTGGGATCCCATGAAAAAATAGTTTTGAGTACTGAATGAATGACATGCGGTGTTAAGCCAAGATGAATAAAACAGTATCTATGTCTCCAAGAAGCTCCCGTTCTAAACAAATAATTACAATGAAAGCTACAAGTGCTATACTGGAGATTAGTACAAAGTCATATAGGAGTACAAAAGAAATAATGGCAATAAAAAATAATTACAATGTTCAATGAGAATAAGTGAACACTCATCCAGGATTTAACTATGTATCCGTCTCTGCTTCAAGGGCCTCACAGGAGCCCTATGAGGTGATATTATCATCATTCCCATTTTATACATGAGGCTACTGAAGCATAGGAAGTTTAAGCTACTTGCCACAGTCAGACCTATTAAGTGCTGTGATCAGGATTTGAACCCAGACAGATTTGGCTCTTTAACAGTACCCTACTCAGAGAGGCACTCCAAATCTGGCTTCAGAAAGATTGAGATGACTTCATAGAAGTTGCTCTTAGGTTGAGTCTTCATGGATGACTGAAATGAGAGACAGACGCTGAGGGTGAAGACACAATTTCTGTGGGAGATAGTGAGTGGCATGCTTGGAGCGAGAAGGATAAATAAGCACGCTGTAAATTCAATCTCTAATGAACAAGACATTGACCCTACTGTGGCTCCAGCAGGCCCAGCCAAATGGGAGGACTCCACCTTCTGTGCCTCAATTTGGACTCTCAGACATTTGAAATTTAGGGCTGATATTTATCTCCTATGTCATCAATTTACATCCCTTTTTCCTCTTCAATAAATGTCTCTATATGACACCATCATTCTGACTTTTCAAAATATTCTGATATCCATTTGATTAACCTAAAAATCCTCTTCAATAAACAAAATTACCTTTACAGAAGAAACAGATGTGACAAGGTAAATGTCTTGTTTACGGATACCCTGCGAGACTAGAATCTGGGTCTCTGGCCTTCTCTTATTGTTCTTTGTCCATTGTTTACTTGTAGGTGGCCCCAAATCAGAAGCAATGAAAGTATAAAACTAACCTATTGTTCATAAAATGAGCACAATGGGATAAACAATGTTTATGACTCACTGCAAAATAGAGATGACTTTCTTTATCCTTTTTCATGACTTTCCAGAAGGCATTAAAAATCCCACCCCCGCCCCAACAGGATCCTGAGTTTCTCTTTTAATCATCTTTTCAGTGAGACAGCCAATTGTGGCCACTGTGTCCAAGGGCAGTTTTAAAAGTCAGCAAGAAGTTATTATACATCATTACTAAATATTCAGCTAACAGAGAATGTGGCCTATCTTCTTTGTTAAGAAGAAATTATGAGGAAAAGAAATAAAACTAAGAATAAGAAGTTCTAGAGTCATCACCTTCAAATCTATACCTGTATCTAATAAACCTATCCTGTTCTCTATAAGTAAATCTTAGATGAGGAAGGTACTACATGTTTGCTATGGCTAGAGATGGGGAATAAGATTAGGGTTATGGCTATTCATACATAAGTGATATAAGAGCCAAAAATATAGCTGTGAATGAGGTCAATCTTATCACAGCTGAAAAAGGCAGAGGATTTGGATCATATCCAGGAGATGCTGGCTAGAAGACAGAGAACATTTTTTTTATTAAATTTTATCATGTTCTCCTTATAACAATAATTCCATTCAATGAATAACATGTACCAGCCACCCATCCTCCAGACATCCTCCTTCCAGAGGTGATATATAAAGGTTCACAAGCCCACAAAATAAAGGCTCACAGTCACACAAAACAATGCCTTTACCCCTCAAACCAGTGACAGGGCATTTGGCATTTATCCTTTTCCTTACCGTATTTTCTTTTTTTAAAAATATATTTTATTGATTTCTTACAGAGAGGAAGGGAGAGGGATAGAAAGTTAGAAACATTGATGAGAGAGAAACATTGATCAGCTGCCTCCTGCACACTCCCTACTGGGTATGTGCCTGCAACCAAGGTACATGCCCTTGACCGGAATCGAACCTGGGACTCTTGAGTCCTCAGGCCGACGCTTTATCCATTGAGTCAAACCGGTTAGGGCCTTACCATATTTTCTTTCCGTACCTGTACTGAAAATGGCCAAGAGGACGCCAAACAATTAAAAATCTGAATTGTTTTTGAAACTATAGTTTCTTTCTACACAGAAGTAGGACAAATCTTACGTTGAAAAGAGGATAAAAAGATATAATATTTTATACTTTATCCAGAAATAAACCTCGATTAAAATAATCTGCTGAAAGATGATGATAATTTTTATTTTATCTAATTTTTCTTTTGGAAAAAATTCAGTGATTCTAAAAGTCTTCAAATGGCAGCTTATAAAAATTATAGTTTCTCTTCTTTTAACTCAACCTTGCTAATAATCTTACAAAAGAGCTTCAAGGAAATTAACTTCAGGACATTCGAATCTCCATTCTCAGTAGATGTCCTCTCACTTCATTTAAAACAGCCACTAGACATTTTCCACATCAAGAACTTGAGAATAAGCCCAGATTGCTTTCTCCCAAAACTCAAATCACAGAATAGTTTTGGCTGCACAGTTCTGTTTTCTAGGTCAAATATATATATGACTTCTTACAGATGGTATTTCACCTAAGGCATCAAGCAAGTTCAAACAGATAAAAAGCAACAGAGTAAAACACTTGAAACACACTGAGAAACTGAACTCTAAGTCTGACTACATCATCAGGCAGCTGGCTAAATTAATCCATCTAATGCAAAAGGTATGTTCACTTGTCCATTAGAAAAACTATGTCTGCAAATAAGAAATTTGTTATACAAATGACCCGAGTGTTTAAACAGAGCAGGAGGAGTCCCTGGGATCAGTTCAGTCAGTGGGAAAAGCACAGGGTCTGGCCTCAGGCAGACCTCGGTTTGGACCCTGAGTCTGCCATTTACTGGCTCCTTGACAAGTTATGAACAACTCTGCCTTAGTTTCATAATAGGTAAAACTGGAATAACTCATACCTTAAACGCTTCTATGAGTCTTGAATCAGGGAATAAATGCAAAAGTCCCTGGCACATAGCAACAGTCAACTAGTTTTAGTTGACACCACCCCAGCCCCACCCTAAGTCCTAACAATAACTTTACTCTTAAAAGAGTTATTTTCAAAATTCTGAGTTGGTAGGTTCTCATTTAAAAAAAAGAAGAGGCCCTAGCCGGTTTTGCTCAGTGAACAGAGCACCGGCCTGTGGACTGAAGGGTCCCGGGTTTGATTCTGATCAAGGGCACATGCCCGAGTTGCAGGCTCTATCCCCAGTGTGTGTGTGTGTGTGTGTGTGGGGGGGGGGGGGGGGGGCAACCAATCAATGTTTCCCTCTCACCATTGATTTTCTATCTCTCTCCCCCTCTTCCTTTCTCTCTGAAGTCAATAAAAAATATATATACTAAAAGAGAAAATGCATTAAGTGACTCTAAAGACACATTACGGTGCCAGACCCTCAGCAATAAGAGCCAACATTAGTCGTGTTAGTGCCTTTGGGTGCTAACAGTCTAAGAGGAGGCACAACTTTCTACACTAGAAATGAGTTAAAATGGATATATGTAAATGTATGCATATAAAACAGTGCCATTATGCACAAAACAGGATTACATGCATCTAACTATGGATGTTGTTTGTGATTTTAATTTAGGGGCTAAAACTGAAAATGTCCAGGGGAAAATTCCCAGGGAAAAAAAAGTCAGAAAAAAAAAGGTAATTTTTTTATGGGTCCTTCTTTTACCTGACTTTCATCATTAATTTTCCTCAGAAAACCAAAAAACTGTTTCTTGTAAGAGCAGTTAGGTATGTTTAATTAAATCTGCTTTTATTCTGACATCCATCAGAATAATTTTTTTAAATTAGGCAATAAGGGCCTCTCCCTTTCGGGAGCATGCCTGTGCCTTTCCCGATCCCCTCATCTCGCCCCCCCCCCCACCCCCCCCAGACACACATGTGTTACCTTTACCTTTCTCCCTTTCTCCTAAGCTCCAAGGGCCCTTCTTCTGCCTCTGTAACTTGTTTCCTGATTCCTCACCCAGCGGGCTCACTTTTTCTACCTCTGTAACTTTCTACTGGTAAATAAACTTTCTCTTATACTTTGTAAAAAAAATTAGGCAGTGAATGTGTCAGGCTTCGTTATCAGTGGTGTAGATAAAATTAACAACTGGTCAAAAATCTAAGTATGGGCCCGCGCCGGGTAGCTAAGTTGGTTCGAGCTTCGTCCAGATGTGCCAGAGTTGTGGTTTTGATTCCTGGTCAGGGCACATCCAAGAATCAACCAGTGAATGCAACAAATCGATGTTTTTCTTTCTCTTTCTCTCCCTCAAATCAATAAACATGAATAAATAATCTAAGTACGCCTCTTACAAGTGCAGAAGTAACGCGAAAACTTTTAAACAGGTGAAGATTTTTGTTGGTAGCTGATTCATACTGCTCTGGAAACCAAAGACACACAGGGCAAAACACAGGAGGGAGAACACTGCCACAGCTACAGTATGTGGATTACAAAATACGCAGTTTGGTTAGGTGAGAGTGGAAAGGGCCTTTCCGATGAGACAGAAAACAGATTATCTTATGTGTTTGGCACAGACTATAGCCTTGGATCCTAGGTGTTGGGAGATATGTTTTCCTCCCTGTTTTGCTCCCAGTTGGCCCTCTGGTCTTAGGCAAACCATTACACTTTTCTGAGCCTCAGTTTCCTCATCTGTAGGAATGAGGATCAAGTGAGCTCTATGGCTGCACTGGGTTCATGTTCAATGAATGCTACTTGCCTGGCACTGTTATGTGTGGCAAGTCAAAACCAAGGGAAGATATCTAGTAGGCAATCGAAAGATAAGCTCTAGGACAGATAGACAGATTTTCACCATCAGTGTAGGAGGTGGTAGCTGAAGGCTTGGGTGTGCATGATATCATCAGAAGGAACGCTGTCTGAGAAGAGAAGACCAGAAAAGGAATCCTTAAAAAACTGACATTTAAAGGTTGGGCAGAGGAAAAAGAGATAATACAGGGACACAGCGGGAGACCAGGAAGGAATAGGGGGAAATGAGAGCGGAGGGAAAGGGAAAGAGAAAAGGAGATTAACAATGTACACTGTCATTAAATGTAAAATAAAGATTGAAAAATGCCTGCTGAATTTACAGCTAGATCACCAGTGGCCCAATTAAGAACAAGTTTTTTGAATTTTTTATTTATTGATTTTTAGGGAGGGGAAGAAGGAGAGGGGGAGGAAGAAATTTTACATACATATATATACATATATATGTGTGTGTGTGTGTGTATATATATATATATATATATATAGAGAGAGAGAGAGAGAGAGAGAGAGAGAGAGAGACATGGATTTGTTGTTATACTTATTTATGCATTCATTGGTTGATTCTTGTTTGTGCCCTGACCAGGGATCAAACCTTCAACCTTGGTGGTGTATGGGGACAACGCTCTAACCAACTGAACTACTCAGGGCAGATTATTTTTTCTTTCAATATGTTTATTATAAACTGAACAAGACATGGAGCAATATTGACAGAAGGCTTATAGGGTCAACAAGAGTAAGCCTTTTTTTATTTTCCTTTTTCTTAAAGATGGACAAATTTATGTTATGTAGAAATAGCTACTAAATAAAGGTTGAAACACTGACTCAACCAGCATATACTAAGGACTTTCTACCTACAAAGCACTACTTTAGAGTACAGGACAGAAGATCACATGGTCCCGAAATTTACAGTCATCATCATTAAGTATATAGGCTCTTCCAGCCTATATAATGATATAATTAATGACTTAATTACAAGTTTGATAAGGGCTAGCAGAAGTTGTCTAGGGGGCTGAAAGAGCTCTGACAGAGATTTCAGCAGGCACATTGCTCAGAGCAAGGCAGAGTTCAAAGCCAGGACATGACCTAGTCTGGGCAGCTGGGGAAGGCTCTGAGGAAGTGATATTTAAGCTGAGTCCCAAGAAAATTTAAAATGAAACAAAAGCTGGGGACAAGGGGCCTGCAGTGATATGCTAAGCAGACCCCCTTAGAAGACCTTGAGTGGGATGGGTCTGGGTGGGAGTGCAGCTGAAAGGCAGTGTGACAAGTGGTATGGAGATGAGGCTGGGAGGTGGCGGGAGCCCAATCCTGTAGGGCCCTGGAGACCATCTGAAGGATTTGGGATTCTATTATAAATAAAGGGAAAGCCATTCAAGGGCTTTAAGTAGGACAGTAACATTAACAATAGCAAAGGAACAAGGTAACTGATATTAAAGACTGAAGTTCCTGAAAAGATTAGAAGGAATAAGATCCAGAGCTGGGGCATAGGTTATCTCATGGGGATGGTTCCAGGGCTTCCCAACCTATGCTGGGAAGCCTTGTGTCCTTGCTCTGTGGGCTCTTTATGGGTGTGGAAAGGTTTATCCTCAGTCCTAGGGGCAGCCTGGCAGAGCTCAGAGAAGCTGGATACTCTGAGGCAGTTACCACAAGTACCAAAAAGCCTTTTTATCCCATTGCACTAAACAAATATCTTTTTCAGTATCTGTCAAGATGTATAAAAGGTTGGAAGCACTGTAGGACTTTATTGATAGCTTTTTCTCTATGAAAGGAGACGCGGATGGATAAATGAGTCCTGATGCTGAGGGAGTACTGGGGGCAGGGCTCTGGTTTGACGACCTCTAAATTTCTTTCTGCGTAGGAGTCAGAGTAAAGGTGTTTTCTGTCTGTTTTTCCCCTTTAACACTCATTTAGTTCTTATCTCATGTCAGATACCATTCATCTAAAGCATTCACATGTGTTAACTCATTTAATCTTCAAAATAATCTTCAAAATATTTTCTCTGGTCCCAGTTTCCAGGTGCGAAAGGGAAGCACAGGAAGACGGTGACCTGCACAGGGACACATGTGGGAGAGCCAGCTTCACACCAGGCTCTTTACTATCAAAGCTGCCGCTCTGCAGCCCTTCGCTGAGGGACTGGAGAGCTGGAGGAGAGGGTTTTAGTAGAGATACCAAGAGCCACTAGGGGAATGGGATACAGACTGCAGCCCCAGCGCTGCCAGTTGTTTATAAAAAAGTCAACCTCTGTAAGCCTCAATGTCCTCAACTGTGAAACAAAGATGACAGAGTCTACATTTGTTATAAAAATTAGAGATAATACATGCAAAGTTCTCAGTGCCTACCACAGAGTAAGCGCTCAAAAATGACACCTGCTACTCTAATGGCAAAGGGAGTTAACTAAAGAAATGTAGAGTGTGTCTGTCAGGCAGGCACTGCAGAGGGTCCAAGGAGACAGGAAAACAATTTTAGTGGCACCAGTTTCCGGTGTTGTGATTTTCTCCAGCAGTCCCTGGGAGAAGGCTGATGGTGTGCATAACGTAGAGCTGGGGTTTAACAGAAAAGGAGGATGGAAGGATGGAATCCAGGCTAGCAAGTACTTACTGATCAATATTCCATCAAGCAAGCAATAATACATACTTGTTAAATAATGATTTGCACTAGTATTAACCTAATTTCTATAACTTTATAAAGTTTCTAAGGAAATACATTCAGGATTCATCTTTGGATGGCAGAACACATCACTGTCAGGAAGAAAAGACAGGATTCCAAAAGGAGCGAGAGCTGAGAGGTATTGGGGAAGGGCGATCAGGAGGACACAAAAGGGTTCCTGCTAGGCTAATTCTCTGCTACTTTCCCTACCTGTTCTTCTTTTCTCACCTTGAGCCTATTAAAGACCAAGAAAAAAACCATTAAAACCAAATCCATGAGAAAGCGATAAAGAATAGAGAAGACTGAAGATGGATTTACGTTTTAGAGGAAACACTAGAAACTAAAATTTTCTTGGGCATTGTCTCCTAAAGGTCTGGGAGAGGGGCAGAGACTATAAGAGAAGAGATTATTGCTGGTGCAAGGAACAGCTTTGGGGGACCTGGTAGTGGAAGTTGAGGGGGGATCAGGTCTGTGAAAGAGTGGCTGAGGGTACGGATCACCAGGAGAGGCAGAGGGAGGGAGAGGATAAAACCATCAGCGGCAGTGGTGGGGAGGAAAAGGGAGTTCCTAAACCCGAAAGGGCACACCCTAGGTCAGACATTCATAAAAGACATCAGCTGCTAGGGCTGGTTCCTCTTTTACTGGGGCAAATTTAAAGTAAATAACTGGTGGTCACTATTTTTAAAGATTAAATAAAAACAACCCACGCCCCTCAATGCAGTCTCAGCAAAAGAATAAATGTTAAATATTAATGATACTCTTAGGAAAAGAGGCTCCCTGAGCAAGGGTGGGGAAACGAACAAAAGAATAAAAATGAGATTTGTAATTAATAGAAAGGTGACCATGGTGTGTGGGTAGTGCAAGAGCTGATAAAAAAGGTGAGCCCTAGCCAGTGTTCTCAGTGGTTAGAGCATCGGCCCACCACCGCGGGTCTCGGGTTTGATTCCCCATCAAGGGCACATATCTAGGTTGCAGGTTTGATTCCTGCCATAGATATATCTCTCTTACATTAGTGTTTCTCTCTCTCTCTCTCTCCCTCCCCGCATCCCTTCTATTCCTAAAAAACAATGGAAAAAATATCCTCAGATAAGGATTAACAAAACAAAAAAAGGTGAGTAAAAGAAAGAAATATGATGAACTGCTTAAGGATTCCTATGAATGACTTCTAATTTTATAAATACCTAGTCACCTGTGTTTAGGAGCTGTAACGTTTGGGTTGTCTGACATAGTATGGTTTAGCTCTGTCCACAATGTGTGTGCCTATTGTTCCCATAGAGATATTTAAATCTCTAATATCATTACCAAAAGATCTACTTCTTTCCTGTAGTTTCACTTGGAGGAGAAAAAAAACAACAACAACAGCAAATTCCTTCTTAAAATAGCAAAAACAACAATGCAAGGAATAATACTTCAGAGTTTGAACAGATATTTCCTGTACTTCACTCAATGTACTAATCACAAAGTTAGGAATGAAAAGGGAAAAAACACTACTGCTACTTATCCTCAGTAATAATGAAAAACCAAGTATACACCATTCTTTCCCTAAACTCATCCCCCAAACACCACCACCCCACCACATATCTAAAAATAATTACAGAAAAAATAACCAACTTTGAATGCTGTCACTATGTATGGAAATGTGAATATTAATGATAGTAGTGGTAATAAGAAAAAGCTATTATTCCAGAAGAAAAGCTAGAAACAACCAAATGCTGGATATGTTCAATTATGTTTAGGTGTTTCAGCTTTATACTTAGAATTGTAAGTTTATTATTATTATTATTCTTGGATTTAAATACTTTGTCCATTTAAAATATTATTTCCTATTCCCTTTTCCATTTGAAATAAGTGTTTTTGTAATGCTGTTTTTTCAGAATAAAGCTTTTTAAAGAATGTAATTATAATGTTTTAATAGAACATGAAAGATGAGGAAACATCATTATAAAAGCCAAGCATAAGCAGTTTGTGTGCTAAGGGCTTTAAGGAGAAACAAGTGTCCCCCATCATCTCTTCTTTTGTCTTCCATAATAAAATTTTTAGCTGGACAAAACAGCCACTCAGGGTAAAGACCACATTTCCCAGTCCCCTCATAACTAGGCGTAGCCAATGTGGTCTGGACAAAAAGAATATGTGCAACTTCCAGGTCCTGCTCTTAAAGGGAAAGAGCATGCCTGTTCCTTTTCTCCTCCCTGCTGGCTGACATGGGACTGTGGTGATCAGCCATCTCGGACCATGGGTGACGGCCAGATCCAAGGGCAGTGAGGGCACAGGATAGAAAGAGCCTAAAGCCCAATGACCTCCTGAGCGGAGTTGCCACACTGGTGCTGGCTATTAAACATGACGTATTAATAACCTTCTGTCTTGTGTAAGTACTTGTTATTTGGGGTCTCTGTTACATACAGTCAAACCCATAATCCAAAAAATACTTAGTAAATGAGATGATTTCCAGTCAGTAGCAGCAATTGTTGCTACTTGATGTCTCCACCAGAACCACAAACCACGGCACTAAAACTTTTAAAAGCAAATTTAACTGTAACCTAGGTGAGATACACCCTTATAAACTTTTTACTATTAAACCTCTTAATAAATATTTTTTTCACAGCCAGTCTTATGTCCATGAGATTTTTATTTAGGCTGAATGCTTACAAAGTACTGGTTTACTTACTTGAAATCAGAATATTGCAAATCAACTCTTAAACTAATGTAAGATCACTTAAGTACACACATTATGAGCCTTGAACTGGATTCATCAATACATTGTGCTAGTGTTAATACTTCTGATACACGCTGTTTCCATGAAAGGTTTTAGCACAATCAAAATGACATTTCTATATTGTACTTGTGTTTATTTTTATTCTTGAAGTTAAACAGCAACCATTTGATATGTTAAGAGTCCCCCATCAAAATATTATCTAAACAAACTATCAGTTAAAAATAGATATGTGAATACCAATTCCAATTACTAATTTGCCAGTTGTTTAAGGACTACCGTCTGGAAATAAGCAAGCTGTGTGAGAAATGTTTTTCCTCGTTTCCAGACTAAAAGCTGTACCAGAACTATTAGTAATTCTAGGAAATTCTCTAAGCTTTAACCAGAGCAACTCTGCTTTTACCGATTATACTCAATCAGGCTTCATGTAAGACTGTGCTTGGACAAAAGACCCTCACTCAGCCAAAAGATTTACTACTGAATATACAGGCATAGAGCAACGGCCTCTTCAGTAGTAGAAAAGAAATACCATCAAGTAAAGGAAAGAAAAGTGAGTCATTGGAAAGACCTGATTTGGTAAAAGAAGTAAGACTATTCATTAAAAAATTTTTCTTATGTTTAAACTTTTCTGATTCCTCCATTTCTGTGTGATGCTCCGGAAGTCAGATGCATCTATATTGTAAGCCTGGCTCATCACTTATTAGCTATGACTCTTTGGACAAGTTACTTAAAGTTCTTGGGTCCTTGTTGTCCATCTGTAAAACGAGGAAACCGGTACTTGTCACACAGGACTGTTAACAGAATTAAGTGAGATGATGTATGCAGAGTTCCCAACAAAGTGCTTGGTCCAGGGTGGACACTCAATAAGTATTAGTTCCCCTCTTAAGCATTCTGTCCCTACCACCAACCATTTAAATCTCAGAACAAGCCTGGCGGGTGTTGGCTCAGTGGTTGAGGGTCAACCTATGAATCAGGGGGTCAGGGTTTGATTCTGGCTGGCGCACATGCCTGGGTTGCAGGCTCAGTCTCCATGTGGGTTGTGATCAACAATTCTCTCTCATCACTGATGTTTCTATCTTTCTCTCCCTCTCCCTTCCTCTCTGAAATCAATAAAAACATTTAAATATATATAAATCTCAGAACAAATTACAAATGAAACAGTTCTGACGTGAGTTGTATGCCTTTTTGTACTGGGTGATACCTATGTTGAAGAACACTTTCTTGGATAAAAACATCACTCACACAAAAATTTATACTTGCATGTTTATAGACGCGATACTCATAACCAAAAACAACCCCAATGTCCATCTGGTGAATGGATAATGAAAATGTGGAATATCCAAACAATGAAGTATTATCCAGCAATAAAAGGAATGACATGCTACAACATGGGTGAACCATGAAAACATTATGCTAAGTGAAAGAAGCCAGATACAAAAGACCACATTTTGTATGATTGCATTTATATGAAATGTCCAGAATAAGCAAAACCATAGAGACATAAAGTAGTTTAGTGTTTGTTTGTGCGAAAGGGAAGAGTGGGGGAGGATGGGAAGTGACTGCTTAATGGGTTTCTTTTGGGGGTAATAAAAATGTTCTAAAATTAGATTGTAATGATGGTTGCACAACACTGTGAACTTACTAAAAAACACTGACTTGCATACTTTAAATGAGTAAATTGTATGGCATGTGAGTTATACATCAATGAAGATTTTTAAAAAGCACCTTACTTCATCTAAAAATTAATAAATAAAATCACAGCTATTCAAAATATACTGCTATCTAGAAAACAGGCTGTATTGATGATGAGTATAAGTATGTGGATATAAATTTAGTCATTTATAAAAATCTTTAGCAGTTCATCATGCTTATTTCTTTTTTAAAATTTGATTTTGGAGAGGATGGGAGGGGAAAGAGACAGAAATCTCAATGATGAGAGAGAATCATTGATCAGCTGCCTTCTACTGGGGATTGAGCCTGCAACCTGGGCATGTGCCCTGACTGGGAATCAAACCATGACCGCCTGGTTCATAGGTCAACGTTCAATCACTAAGCCAAAACTGGGCTATAATGTTTATTTCTTTCTACTCTTTACATACAATGGATGCCTTAGCTCCTGTGCATCTAAAGTAATACCAGCTATGTACCATACTTGGGAGAAGTGAGAAGGGCCACTCAATTTTCTGTAGGACCTAAATCTCTTATGGCACTCTAATTTACACACACACACACACACACACACACTAGAGGCCCAGTGCATGAAATTCGTGCACGGGGGGGGGGGGGGGGGTCCCCTCAGCCAGGCCTGCACCCTCTCCAATCTGGGAACCCTCGAGGGATGTCCGACTGCCTCCCGCAATCTGGGACCACTGGCTCCTAACTGCTTGCCTGCTTGCCTGCCTGATCTCCCCTAACCACATCTGCCTTGCCCCACACCTGGGACCCAGGTTTCCCTCCTCCAGCCAGTCATAGGCAACCAGGACCTGGGCTTCCCTCCCTTTGGCCGGCCACAGGCACCCAGGACCCAGGCTGGCTTTGCCTGGGCTGGCCACAGCCACAGGAGACCGCAGGGCATCCCCATTCCTCTCTCGCAAGCTCACTTGTGCCTGGCTGGTCCTCATTCCTCTCTCTCCAGTGTTTAAGAGTCTGAGCCATTACTCCATGATGGCATGCGACCATTTGCATATTAGCTCTTTATTATATAGGATATACACACACACGTGTACGTATATACATTATATGATATATGAAAAAATATATGTGAACATTTATGAAAACTGACCACTACCAGACCATAAGCAATTTATAAAAATTTAAAAGAACTCATATCATAAAGGTTACTTTATCTCTCAACAATACAATCCAGTTACCAATCAATAAAAGATAACATTTGTAAAGGCCAGCCATAATAAACTCTACTGCTATGCCATTTACTTATATTATATACTGTGCATATAATACACATATATACCATTTGATAATGTCAGTTCATATGGAAATAGAGTGAGGTTGGGTGTATGTTTACACACTGCCAAGAGATTTCCTTGTTATATTTAATATATTTGTTTCTCAAACACTGTATATAATCAATCATACTTAGGAGCATTTGGGGACTTTGCTGTTTAAAGGATTCATGGGGTAAATCTTTTTTTTTTTAAATATATTTTATTGATTTTTTACAGAAAGGAAGGGAGAGGGATAGAGAGTTAGAAACATCGATGAGAGAGAAACATCGACTCAGCTGCCTCTTGTACACTCCCCACTGGGGATGTGCCCGCAACCAAGGTAAATGACCCTGACTGGAATCGAACCTGGGACCCTTCAGTCCACAGGCCGACGCTCTATCCACTAAGCAAAACCGGTCAGGGCGGGGTAAATCTTTTTGTACTAAAAATAATTTTTGCTTACCTTGTCTGCAGTTAATTCTTTCAAAAGCCTATTCTGTATTTAGCAGAATATTCAGTGTACTATCACTATCTGGTAGAGCACAATCCAGCAAGAGCTTGCAAGAGATGCAAAACAATGCAAAGAAAAGAATTTGGTGCTCTGATCAGTGCCAAGGTCAACATTTCCCCAGTGTACTAATTCAGCAAGCCAAGGCCTGGAACCAGTCCACAGCTTTATTGTCATTGTGAACTTACCCTTGAGCAGTTCCTGAGAAAAGACCTCCACTGTGTCCTATCCAAAAAAAAGGGGGGCGGGGGGGGGGGGCGGGGAGGACCAGGCTCAATCGCCTGAGGCAACCAAGTAGCTTAAAAGTCTGATAGTCAATAATCTTCCTCATCACTAAAATGCTACACCAAGTCATAGCTCTCCCTCTTCTTTCCAGGCTAAATGGCACTGAACAACTTGAGCCTTTTTTAAAAGACTTAATTCTCTGCCTGGCCAGTGTGGCTCAGTGGTTGAATGTGGACCTATGAATCGGAAGGTCAGGGTTCGATTCCGGTCATGGCCCATTCGTGAATTGCAGGCTCGATCCCCACTAGGGGGCATGCAGGAGGGAGCCGATCAATGATTCTTATCATTGATGTTTTTCTCTCTCTCCCTCTCTGAAATCAATAAAAATATATTTAAAAGAAAAGAACCTATTCCCAACTACTTCACTTGCTTTTTATTAGACGAGGCAGTTGTCAAGTGGAGACATAACTAAGTGCCCATTAATTTTTTTTCTTTTTTAAAATATATTTCTATTGATTTCAGAGAGGAAGGTAGAGGGAGAGAGAGATTGAAACATCTATGATGAGAGAATTATTAATTGGCTACCTCCTGCATGCCCCCCACTAGAGATCAAGCCCCCAACCTGGGCTTATGCCCTGACAGGAACAGAACCATGACCTCCTAGTTCATAGGTCGACACTCAGCCACTGAGCCACACTGGTCAAGCATAAGTGCCCATTTCTCGCACTGTGATAATCTCTCTTCCCAGTTCCCCTACCCTACGTAGTCCTCTTTTCGAAAATATATCAAAGGCAAAATATCTTTACTAGCATATAAAAATGTGATCTTACCTATTTTTCTCTTTAAATTGACATCACTTGTTTAGTTGCTTGAGAAATTAATTCTTGCAAATATTAAATTAAATGTTAAATTTTAACTTAGATACCAATTACATTACTGAGATACATGTATGAAATTATGTAAAATTTGATACTACCATACCATTTGTGAGTGTGCAAAGTCCTGCTATATTTCTGCCTCATTTCTTTCTACTAGTGGATTCCTAAGAGGAAATAGGTGAAAACTAGTACAATAAATTAATATATGAAGTTTGAAATATATGAACCTGCTCAAGGCTGACAAGAGGTTTTCTAGAACTCCCAAGAGCTCCTTTGTGATTCAGCCCTGAATGGTTAATAACAAGGATGAGAGAATTTTGCTCTCTGATCACAGGATGAGAATGTTGATTTCTATAATAGGAGTGATGACGGTAGCAAACCAAGATAGGAACAGAGAAGAAGTACATGGGTAAAGATGGTCCTACCCCCAAATCATATACAAACAGACATGGGTTCTGTAGAAACTGGGCATGAGACAGGGTAAGATTTAAGTACTAGAATAAAAATAACAGGTTAAATATGAAGCAAGGCCAACTGGCATGGCTCAGTGATTGACCTATGAGTCAGGAGGTCATGGTTTGATTCTGGGTCAGGGCACATACCTACGTTGTGGGCTCGAACCCCATTGTGGGGCGTGCAGGAGATAGCCAATCAATGACTCTCTCTCATCATTGATATTTCTATCTCTCTCTCCCTTCCTCTCTGAAATCAATAAAAAAAATTTTTTAAATGAAGAAAGATGTAGTAAGAATGCATAGAAACATTACAAAGGCCAACAATAAAGCCTACTGTGAGGCAATGTGGTACAATGGTCGTCTGGAACCAGATGCTTGGGTTCAATTCTGCTTACTAAAAATAGCCTACAAAAGCAAGAGAAGTGTTCAGTGAACTGGCTAACATGTATAAACACAAAATATATAAAATATTTTATATAAAATATAAAAAACAAATGTACTTTAAATTAAAAGGCTCTCTCTGGTCAGCCTGTTCCACACATTCCTCCTTTAGCCAGTGTTGGCTGCTGATTGGAGTCACGTATTGGTCTAGGTATTTGGGATGTGCCAAAACAAAGATTACCTCGTGGAGCTTTTATTTGAGGGAAGAGACAGACAATCTATAATAATAAAAGCGTAATATGCTAATTAGACCGGACAGCTGAACGACCTTCCGATTTTCTGGACGAAGCCAGGGCTGTGAGGGCCAAGCCCCCTGCACGAATTTCGTGTATCGGGCCTGTAGTAAACTATAAACATAATAGGTAGATAAATTATATATAATGTTAGGAGGTGGAAAATACTACAGGAAAAGTCTCCTCAAATGGCTGGGAGAAGGGTTTGAGAAATTGATGGGGAAGGGAGACTGTAATCCTATATAATAAAACCCTAATATGCAAGTCGACCGAACGGTGGAACGACTGGTTGCTATGATGCACATTGACCACCAGGGGGCAGACACTCAACGCAAGAGCTGCCCCCTGGTGGTCAGTGTGCTCCCACAGGGGGAGCACTACTCAGCCAGAAGCCGGGCTCACAGCTGGCGAGTGCAGCGGCGGTGGCGGCAGCCTCTCCCGCCTCTGCTGCAGGCAGGCGGTAAGGAGCGAGGGGTCCCGGACTGCGAGAGGACCGCACTGCAAGAGGGATGTCTGACTGCCAGCTTAGGCCTGATCTCTGGGGGAAGCGGGCCTAAGCCAGCAGGCGGACATCCCCCCCAGGAGTCCCGGACTGTGAGAGGGCGCAGGCTGGGCTGAAGGACTCCCCTCCCCGCCCCCCAGCAGTGCACAGTTTTCGTGCACTGGGCCTCTAGTATTAAATAAGGCAATTAAGCAGAACGCATTTGAGAATGAGTTGAGCAAAACCTGAAGGAGAAGTTAGCCATACAGGTATCTTGGGAATAGCGTTCTGGTATGACTCTTCCAGGAAGAGGAATCAGCTATGCAAATCAATGAATTGCGAAATTTACACGTTTTAAGCTTTAAAAATAGAAGCAAACATCGGGCTTCCCCAAAACACTCATCTTTAGGAAATAATTTTTTGAGGGGGTTAAAAAAGATGAATAATACACTGGCTGGTGTGGCTCAATTGGTTGAGTGTGTCTCGTGCACCAAAGAATTGCCAGTTCAGTTCCCAGTCAGGGCCCAGAGATGTGTAAATTAATTGTCCTGGCCATATGTACAATGAGGGGCAGAAGGTATTTAATTGAAACATATGTGACTCTTGAATTTACTGGTCTCCTACCCTAAGTGAGTAAATGCTAATTATAACTATCATAAAATACCTCTTTCTGGTTCTATAAACTGACACCATCTCCCAGCCATTTGAGGAGACTTACTAATTAAAAACAATGGTTCCTAATATTTCAATTTTTTTTCTGTTCAGTTGAGCTGCAGGAAATGGAAGCAGTTGAATGTAAATGTAAATACGGATGTCCTTACAGAACTGCTGTCATAAATTACATGATCAGGAAAAGAGCAAAACAATACAAAAGATCATAATCTCAAAATCTCCTACTGCCATCACAAAAAACAGGTAATTTTTATAGAAATGGTGTTGATGATAACCGTTAAACTAATAAATAACAACCAGGGACTCCAATCTCCGTAGGCAAAGGCTATAATTACACCCTGTCAAGCTTTCTGTTATGTGAATAGCAGGTTAATATGAAGGAATAATGAAATCAGAACATCCCCTCAGGGGAAACAATTGTGCAGTGCTCAAGAATCTTTAAAATGTTTATATGTTTTGACCCAAGACATCTTCCAGGAATCTACCCAAAAGGAAAACAAGAATGTGTCCACTCAATATTGTTTTTATAGTGACAAACTGAAAAATCTAAATGTTCAACAAGTGGGAACAGTTAAAAAATTATCTTGGAGCCTGGCTGGTGTGGTTCAGTGGTTGAGCATCAACCCAAGGGGTCATGGTTAGATACCCAGTCAGGACACATGCCTGGGTTGTGGGCTCAATCCCTGGTGGGGGGCATACAGGAGGCAGCCAATGGACAATTCTCTCTCATCAATGATATTTCTTTCCCCTTTTCTCTTCCCCTTCTTCTTTCTGAAATCAATAAAAACATATTTTTAAAAAATTATTTTGGAATAATATATATCTAACAGAAGGATATTTATTAAGAATTCCTCTAGCAGAGGAATTGTTTAAGAAAAAACTTTTGAAATAAACAAGGTAGACAGCATAGTACAGTGTAAAAAGCATTAGTCTGGGAATAAAATGATCTAGTTCAGTGATGGCGAACCTTTTGAGCTCGTGTCAGCATTTTAAAAAACCCTAACTTAACTCTGGTGCCGTGTCACATATAGAAATTTTTTGATATTTGCAACCATAGTAAAACAAAGACTTATATTTTTGATATTTATTTTATATATTTAAATGCCATTTAACAAAGAAAAATCAACCAAAAAAATGAGTTCGCAGGTCACCTCTGACACGCGTGTGTCATAGGTTCGCCATCACTGATCTAGTTAGTGATATGGTTCCATTCCTAACTAAGCTATGTGACTTTAAGCAAATCATTTCTAGCTCTGTTAGTGTCCTCATCTGTAAAACAGAGATATGAATATCCAACTTCACTTCTTCACAGTGGCATGTGTGTGCATGTGCGTGTGTGTGTGTAAGTATGTGTGTGTGTGCGCGCGCGCGCGAGAGAGAGAGAGAGAGAGAGAGAATATGTACAAAGAAAAGTAATAAATCTGAAAACTTTTTGATGATGTGATCATCATCATCATCAAAGCTGCATCTTAAGTAAAGAATAAAAAAGGGAAAGGAGGTATTTTTAAAATGTTTTTATTGATTTTAGATAGATAGAAAGGAAGAGGGAGAAAGAGAAACATCCATGAGAGAGAAACATGGATTGGCTGCTTCCCCCAGGACCGCTACTGAGGATGGAGCCCACAACCTGGGTATGTGCCCTGGCCAGGAATTGAACCAGTGATCCCTTGGTGTTGAGACGATATTCAACCAACTGGGCCATACTGGCCAGGGTGAAAAGAGGTATTTTTATTCTCACTAGAAAAAGAAAAGCAGGCTACCTTATAAAATTATCCATTTATAGATGACCAGAGACATAAAGCAGTGGTATTTATGAAGAATCTAGAATTGTACAAGAATACATTTTAGAGCAATGTGAAAAGCAGCTGAAAAACCAGGTGAACTAATACTGGTTAGTATGTTCCCAAAGTCCCTACAGAGGGGAGTATGCGGGAAGGACGCTGGAGGAGAAAGGCAGTGTGTGTGAAAGGCAGGCTGCAGGCTGTGTTAAGTTTCTCCTAAAGGGTGTGAGTCTAGGATTAAGACTATTTAACAAAATTATGTTTAAAAACAGTACATCTTGTGATGCAGGTTACAGCCACTGTTCCCAAGACACCATTAATTATCATTGCCTTAATTAAGTGGATTACCCAGTTTTTATAAATCATCAGGATTCCTAGTTTGTCCTTCCTTTAAAGAAAAAAGAAAAAGTCCTTCACTCATTAATGCAGAAATAGGTAGGTGTGCAAGACTTGATGACATTGGAGAAAACAAAATAAATGAAACTCATATTTAGAAATTACTAGTTATTTCTGAATCTTACATCAGCCAGTCACATGGCTGGATGCTTAGGACCCAACCTGACAGAACTCAGTGTAACCACATTTTGCATGTGTACTCACTTCATGACCACGGGAGGTAGAAAACATACTTGCCAAATATGACTAAGGAAACTCTGAAGGGCTGAAACCAACTAAGCCAATGAGTAAAACCATCAAAGGCGATTTACTGTTCAGTTTGCAACCTTCTCCTTTAAATGTGAGCCTTCACTGTAATATAACATATACTTTATATGCACAAAGAAGATTGAAAAGGTAATTATAATAGAGAAGCTCTAAAAATTATTAAAGCACCCTATTGTTTCAGCTAAACAGAAGTCAGCATTCATTACACACACGCCACTCCGTGTCATCTGTGACCAAGTCCAGGGCTGCGCAGGAAAGGTCCAAGAGCCCCCTCACTGCTCCCAGTGTGAGTTCTCATGACACCCCTTCTTCTTAAACTCCTTCAGCCTATCAGACATCACACATCCCAATACCACCTGGTGAGTTATTTTTTTTAAATATAGTTTTATTGATTTCAGAGAGGAAGGGAGAGGGAGAGAGAGATAGAAACATCAATGATGATTGGCTGCCTCCTACATGTCCTCTTACTGGGGATCAAGCCCGTAACCCGGGCATGTGATCAGAATCGAACCTGGGATCTACAGGCCGACGCTCTATCCACCGAGCCAAACCAGCTAGGGCCAGTGACTTATTTTTTAATAACACTCCATACACAAAAGGCCACTGCACTATCTACTACTGCTGTATTAAGATAACAGTCTCACTTTTAATCTATTCCTCTACAGAAAAATCAGAATAGTGAATCAGCAGTTGTTTGCAAACTCTAACTATGAACACAATGGATAAATTCAGAAAAATCATTTATATCAATACCATAATGCTGACAAAGAATCCAAGCATTTCAATATAACAAGATACCAGATTTCACATTTTTGCTTATATTAAAATAATCTCTATATTGATTTGAGAAGTTATATTGTCAATTATATATGATGGATTTCCAACATGCACCATGTAGCCCTTAAGAAAAATGAACTAACTTGCCCCGGCCGGTGTTTTGGAGCGTCATCCCATACACCAAAATGTTGCAGGTTCAATTCCGGTCAGGGCTCATACCTGGGTTGCAGGTTCAATCCCCCGTTTGGGCACATGTGGAAGGCAACCGGTCAATGTTTCTATCTCACATTGATGTTTCTCTCTCTCTGTCTGTCTCCCTTTCTCTCTCTAGAATCTATTTTTTACAAAAAAATGAAGTAAAATTATTAGACTTAATAAATGAATTTGGCAATATAGCAGGATACAAAATTAACACCAAGAAATCTATGGCATTTTTATACACCAACAGTGAACTTACAGAAAGAAAGATTAAAAAACAATCCCATTTACCATTGCACCAAAAAAATTAAAATACCTAGGAATAAACTTAACTAAGGAGGTAAAAGACCTGTACTCGGAAAACTACAGGACACTGAAAAAAGAGATAGATGAAGACATAAGCAGATGGAAGAACATACTGTGTTCATGGATTGGTAGAATCAACATCATTAAAATGTCCACACTACACAAAGCAATCTATAGATTCAATGCACTCCCCATTAAAATACCAACGACATATTTCACAGACCTAGAACGAACTCTCCAAAAATTCATCTGGAATAAAAAAAAAAGACCCCTAAATAGCTGCAGCAATCCTGAGAAAGAAGAACAAAGTAGGAGGGATCTCAATACCAGATATCAAGCTGTATTACAAAGCCACTGTTCTCAAAACTGCCTGGTACTGGCACAAGAACAGACATATAGACCAATGGAATAGAGAACCCAGAAATCGACCCAAATCACTATGCTCAATTAATATCTGACAAAGGAGGCAAGAACATACAATGGAGTCAAGAGAGTCTCTTTAATAAATGGTGTTGGGAAAATTGGACAGATACATGCAAAAAAATGAAACTAGACCACCAACTTACACCATACACAAAAATAAGCTCAAAATGGATAAAGGACTTAAATGTAAGATGAGAAACCATAAAAATACTAGAGGAATCCACAGGCAGCAAAATCTCAGACATATGCCGAAGTAATATCTTCACCGATATAGCTCCTAGGGCAATGGAAACTAAAGAGAAAATAAACAAGTGGGACTACATCAAAATAAAAAGCTTCTGCACAGCAAAAAAACAACAACCCATCAACAAAACAACAAGAAAGCCCACTGCGTGGGAGGACATATTTGCCAATGTTATCATCGATAAGGGTTTAATCTTCAACATTTATAGGGAACTCATACAACTTAACAAAAGAAAGATAAACAACCCAATAAAAAAATGGGCAACTGACTTAAATAGATACTTTTAGAAAGAGGACATAGAGAAGGCCAAGAGACTTTTGAAAACATGCTCAAAGTCACTAATCATCCAAGAGATGCAAATCAAAACGACAAGGTGGTACCATCTCACACCTGTCAGAATGGCTATCATCAACAAATCAACAAGCAACAAGTGCTGGCAACAGATGCGGAGAAAAAGGAACCCTCATGCACTGCTGGTGGGAATGCAGGCTGGAGCAGCCACTGTGGAAGAGAGTATGGAGTTTCCTCAAAAAACTAAAAATGGAACTCCCATTTGACCCAGTGATCCCACTTCTAGGAATATATCCCAAAAAACTAGAAACACCAATCAGAAAGCATATATGCACCAGTATGTTCATAGCAGCACAATTTACTATAGCTAAGATTTGGAAACAGCCTATGTGCCCATCAGCAGATGAGTGGATTAAAAAACTGTGGTACATATACGCAATGGAATACTACGCTGCAGTAAAAAAGGAATTCTTACCATTTTCAAGAGCATGGATGGAACTGGAGAGCATTATGCTAAGCGAAATAAGTCAGTCAAAGAAAGATAAATATCACATGATCTCACTCATTTGTGAAATATAATGAACAACATAAAATGATGAACAAAAACAGATCCAGAGACAGAGAAGCATCAATCAGACCATTAAACCTCAGACAGAAGGTAGGAGAGGGAGGGGGTAAGGGGGAGAGATCAACCACAGGACTTGTATGCATGCATATAAGCATAACCAATGGACACAGAGACACCAGGGGGGTGAGGGCATGAGTGGGGGAGCAATGAGGGGATAAGGACACATATGTAATACCTTAATCTATAAAGAAAAAATAAATAATGAAGCTATATATGCTGATAGGGAACATCCTCTAAGATACAGGAGTGAAAACAAAGCACCAAATAGTTTGTATAGTGGAGTCCCCCCTTATAAAGAGCTTATCTCTGCATGAACATGCTAGTTTTGCCTAAAGGACAAATTAGTAGAAGGATTCACAAAAGACTGGAGAAATGTGTGAGTTTTAAATACCCATATAACAAAAAAAAAATCACTTAGATAATTTTTAAGAGGTTATTGAATATTTTTACTGATCTGATATAAAAATCTGACTACATTAAAGCAAATATTACCTATTCTATCATAAAATGTAAAAATAAACAAGTTTCAAAGAAATAAAATTGAGACAAGTGATATATTTTAAAGAAACATGCAAATCAGATTTATCTAAATACCTTGGGTTACCAAACTCCTTAGTTACTGAATCCTCAGTC
This sequence comes from Myotis yumanensis, assembly GCF_028538775.1. Lineage (NCBI taxonomy): Eukaryota > Metazoa > Chordata > Mammalia > Chiroptera > Vespertilionidae > Myotis > Myotis yumanensis. The sequence continues at coordinate 164,376,406 of NW_027223754.1, forward strand.
TCTTTCATTCCAAGTGAAAACTGTCTTTTTTAGGATCATCCAAACCAGGCCAACACTCTGAAAGCCTCCTGGTTTTGGACACATGTCAAAGCTCTAAGACTCAACAGTCCCAGACTGGATATGCATAGCAATGATCGTTCTCTAGCTACCCATATACACTGCTTTTGTTAACCTGCTTTACCACCATGCAAAACAGACACAATCCAACGACACAGTCAAAACTTTATCTCTAAGGCCCTCCCCCAGTTTTTTTCACAACTTCAATTCTGCTTATCATTCTTATTTTATATTTCTAAAACAATTCTATCCCTGCCAAAAGCCTCTTTTTATATACTAAGCCATATAAAGCACTGATAAATGAGATTGAATTCTTCTAATGTGAACCAAAGTCCTAAAGCTATGGCTGGAATACTCTGTGTAAGATGGTGGCACCTATTGGCAAAGTGCTATAAAGTTATTCAGCTTTACTGAACATTGTAAATACCTAAAACACAGCAAGAAAGAAACTTATGTTCCAGTAGCTGAATTGGAATTATGAGATCACAAAGGCACAAAGAAATCCTACTTTTTGAGGGTAAAAGAGGGAAGGCTGAGAGTAAAAGGGGAGAAAGTAGGAGGAGCCCTTCAATATATTCCCGAAAGGCCATGTGCCAGAGACCACGAATTTAATTCCTTCTCACACATTTTCACTTCCATGCACCTAGAGATTTTTCTTCTGTGAATAAGTGGCTTATTTTATAATTAAATACACAGCCTTTTGATTAATTCAATTATCACAAAGTAAAAACAAAACAAAAAATATTTGAGTAAGATGGATGTAGTATTAGCCTCAATGGCCACATTAGTTATAATTTTTGTGTACCTGAAGCTTTCTGCTAATAAAACGCTCCAGTTCATTCTCCAGTTCTAAATATAATCACCAGTACACAAAACACAGGAAACATACCAGTTATGTGCACCGCTAGCTTGCTAACTAACACTCATTACCAGAACTGGCAGTGTTTTACTCTCATTAGAGCCAAAGGCTGCCAAAGTGTTCCTCCTTTTAGACCCTGAACTTGAGCTCCATGATCATTTATATGGCCAATTTAACTAAATGGTATTATGAAAATAATTCTTTAACATATCATGTTATTCAAAATAGAGCTCTTTTCTCTCAATAAGAAGAAAATGTCAAAAAAAAAAAAAAAAAAAGGTCAAAGGAATTACAGCTAAAAGTTAAAAGGTGGATGGATCCTGTATTCCAAAAGACCAGCCCTTTAAGACCTGTCATTTAAGGCACACCAGGGATAACACTGTTAGGTTATTTTACAATTAAGTTATTGTCAAAATAAACTAGATAACCTTATCTAAAAAACAGTCAGGCAAGATAAAAACTGCAGAACACCTAAGTTAATATAAGACCAAGATAGACAAGCAAAACATTTTATCACATATCAAACTATAAAAACCTTTTAATATACATTACATTTGAACTAGGGCTAAACCCGTGGTCGGCAAACTGCGGCTCGCCAGCCACATGCGGCTCTTTGGCCCCTTGAGTGTGGCTCTTCCTAAGCCTTAGGAGTACCCTAATTAAGTTAATAACAATGTACCATGCCGAAACCGGTTTGGCTCAGTGGATGGAGCGTCGGCCTGCGGACTGAGGGGCCCCAGGTTCGATTCCGGTCAAGGGCATGTACCTGGGTTGCGGGCACATCCCCAGTGGGGGATGTGCAGGGGGCAGCTGATCGATGTTTCTCTCTCATCGATGTTTCTGACTCTCTATCTCTCTCTCCCTTCCTCTCTGTGAAAAATCAATAAAATATATTTAAAAAAAATAAATAACAATGTACCTACCTATATAGTTTAAGTTTAAAAAATTTGGCTCTCAAAAGAAATTTCAATCGTTGTACTGTTGATATTTGGCTCTGTTGACTAATGAGTTTGCCGACCACTGGGCTAAACTTTTCAAATACATTATTTTATTTTATTTTTTTAATTTTTAAGTAGTATCTTTTTTTAAAAAAATATATTTTATTGGTTTTTTACAGAGAGGAGGGGAGAGGGATAGAGAGTTAGAAACATCGATGAGAGAGAAACATCGATCAGCTGCCTCCTGCACACCCCCAACTGGGGATGTGCCCGCAACCAAGGTACATGCCCTTGACCGGAATCGAACCTGGGACCCTTTAGTCCCCAGGCCGACACTCTATCCACTGAGCCAAACTGGTTAGGGCTCAAATACATTATTTTAGTATTTCTGATGACCTTTTCCTATTTGACAATGTTGAGTTCTAAATTAATAATCATTTGATCATTAAGCAGCTTCACACTTAGCATAAAAAGTTATACTGATTAAGTATATAAGTGTTAATCTGTATCACATGATGAGTAATACATGTACCAACCTTCACATTAATATATACTGGACTTTACTTCATAAAATGAAAAAAAAAAATTCTACTAAGTTCTAAATTTGGTCAAAACATCAGTCAAATGAAAAAGAAATAAGTAAAAAGGAATGTTTCTTTCTTTCTAGAGACCTTGTCAATTAAAAATTAAACCTAAATTATCACAAAATTCCTTGAGGTAAACACTGTCTCCACAGGTGTGGGGATTAGATCAAAACGAAAAGAGCAAAAGATGTCATGGTCAGCTTCAAACTCAGGATGGCATTTGGTTCTGTGCTGTAATTACAGAGGCAGCAGGAAAGGGGTGGTTGGGGTCCAACACCTCATACTTAAATGAAACAAAGGATGTGTCCCCAACGGGAACTGCTGATTTCCCAATAATGCCCACATATAACCTCCACTTGTGGCTTTAGGCGATTCACTAAGCTCTGATGGACTATTTCTCTTCTGCAAAATAGGTGGAATCATTTGTAAGGTTGGGACATACTTTTAATGAGCTGTTGCTTCAATGTGTTCTTTTATTTCCAGAAGACTAAACTCAACTATTGTCTTATACCAGGACATTAAGTCTAGAGCTGTACATAAGCTCCTCTTCATATACGGACTTTAATTCCAGCAAGTATAGAAGTAGAGAGAAAAAGTTGTAGAAGTATAAAACTTAAGTTTAATTCAGGCTGAAATTTAGTTGTTTAATAAAAAAAAATTAAAATAACATACTGGATGGATAAACAAAAATATGAAACTCAATAAAAACTAAGAATAACATCAGGTTCAGCAATCAGGCACCAGATATAGCCCTCCACTTCTTAGCCTTCAAAGCACATTGAGACGTAAGACAAATTATTTCATTCCTGCCGAAACCGGTTTGGCTAAGTGGATAGAGCGTCGGCCTGCGGACTGAAAGGTCCCAGGTTCGATTCCGGTCAAGGGCATGTACCTGGGTTGCGGGCACATCCCCAGAAGGAGATGTGCAGGAGGCAGCTGATCGATGTTTCTCTCTCATCGATGTTTCTGGCTCTCTATCTCTCTCCCTTCCTCTCTGTAAGAAATCAATAAAATATATTTTTAAAAAATTATTTAATTCCTACTCTCTGAAAAGATGGTATACCTAACTTGTAAATGGAGTTTCCTGTATGTGTTCTTGTCCATGAATAGGCTAAAATTTTATAACATCAAAACTTGATCTCCCTGGCTGGTGTGGTTCAATGGTTGGAGCGCTGTCCAGTGCACCTAAGGGTCAAAGGGTTGCAGGTTTAATTCCCAGTCAGGGCACATACCCAGGTTGTGGGTTCAATCCCTAGTCAGGCCATGTGCAAGAGGCAATCCATCAATGCTTCTCTCTCACATCAATGTTTCTCTTCCTCTCCCTTCCTCTCTCTAAAATCAATTTTTAAGTTCTTTCTAAGTTTTGGATATTAACCCCTTATAAGATATATCGGCAGTATGTTCTCCCATCAACCACATGACTTTAAAGGTTTATATTTTCACTTCACCAGACCCCATCCCTACCCTTCAAACTTGTAATGATCTATATAAATAGGCACAAAAATCCAGTTGCACAGCAGGGGCTATAAACATAGAATCCAGCCTCTGGGTTAAGATGGAACTCCAGATAGCATGGTCTTGTTACAGGTGCCTATTCCCTACCCAGTGGAGGTATGCAACCCAGTAGATAGATATCTCATTCAGATAGCATACCCTAAAAAAGGTCCTCCTGATCTTCAGGGAAGTTACTATTAAGAAAATAACTACTATATACCCATTTTTAAAAAGCAGAGGGAAGCTCTGAATCTTGTCTAAGTATAGTACAGTAGAAGTATTAACAAAACAATTTCTAAAATTGTTTCACCGATGTATTATTTCAAGGTTGCTTTTCTTTGGGGGGAGTAGGGTAACTGAACATTTAAGTCTACCTTTGCTTTTATGCTTTGGTATTCCACAGCTACAAATTAAATCCTAAACCAGTAAGTTACATTTTTATAAAAGCAAAATATCTTCAGGAGACAATTTTCTTTAAAATTTCTTTTTCATACCTAGTTTTCAAACACAACTATGACAAAGTTTAAAGTATAACACAATATAAATGTAGGCAGAACACCTGTAATATCCAACAAGTAAAAGGAAAACTTAAAAGAACCAGTGGGAAGAGCGGAAGAGAGCACACAGGTGGCATGCAAAATATATGTGGACCTTCAGCTTTTGAAAATGAAATACAAAAGGTTATTTTTAGGGTTGTTGCTTCCATGTACGATCTAAAAGCACAGGAGACACTAAGAAGAGGGGAAAATTTTGAAAATAGACTAGGATTGAATGAGTAAAACAGTACTGGCAAATTCCTAGGCAATCACGATCTGACAAGTCATTTCTATGCACCTCTATTAATTAAAAGAATATATTAATTTTATTTTGGAAAGAAGCTAACAAAGTGCTTCATGAAAAATATCCCCTCCCTGTCAAAGACACCTCTAAAACCTCTAATAGGGCGGGTATCCAAAAAAAAAAAAAATGACAAGAAGCTAACTCTGCATTAATTATTCATTAAGTAAGTATTTTAATAAGGTCCATATAGCAAATGAAAGGTGAAACAAGAGGGTGGTCTATACTGGGCAGAGTCAATAACAGAGCATCCACAGAACCTAAGAGGACAAGGGAATACATATATTAAACTGTCATGTTGTACACCTTGAAAAAAAATGAACAAGTCTATAAGGAAAAGGGAAAGAAAAGAGACAAGGGGCCCCTGACTTTGTGTCAATCTCCAGTTTTATCTAGAAACCAACTGGCCTCATATATACTTCCAAAGTAAACAAAGACACCTGCCTACGGTGCACAGGGTAAAACTGGAGTGGCTGCATCTGGACGAGAGAGGAAACATAAGAGCAGACCAGCTTAAGGTTAAATTCATGTATATTATTTATTTTTATAACACATTCACCCACAGTTCAAAATCCAAAGATACAAAACGGGAAAAATATCATTCCCTCTTCTGTTTTCCAGTCAAGTTATTTCTTTGTCCAAAGACACACATACAAACAACATTTTTTAAAAACCTGTCATTGTTTTAACTAAATGCACTGTCATCACACATATGCATACAACTTTTCTAAAGTAGCTGACTTCAAGACATTTAAAAAGTATCAAGAGAATTAGTAGAGTAAAAGTGCTGGATTATAAGGTCTGGGTTCTAGCCTCAACTCTGAAAGGCCCGACACTTCTTTGGCATTCTCCCTTATCTCTGGTCACCACTGGAGTCCAGGCCACTGTAAGCTCCTGCCTAGACTTGCCCCGGCTCCTCCACATCCTCCAAATACGTAATTCACCCTCTTGCCTCCTCCAAGCCATTCTACTCAGGACTGTAGCCAAAATAGTTTTTTAAATGCAAATCTTTTTTTTTTCATGCAAATGCTCAACTCTTTTGCAATTTTCTTTTTACCATTTCAGTGAAACCAGGAACAGGAACATAATCACTTATGGTGAGGCTGGCAGAGTCTTTAAGAGACCACTTTCCGAGTTGGGTCCCCTCATTGAACAGCCCACACTGAAAAGACTGAAGCCCACAGAGACAAACAAAGTAAGCGGGCCACATCTAGAATGTACTGGATCACAGAATGCCATGATTATGTGGGTACCTACAGGTTATTCATTCATTCATTCATTCATTCATAAATATTTACTGAAGGCTGGGCACTGTGCTAGGTATCAGGAACTGCAGTGAACAGACAGATAAGATCCCTGACTGCACAAAGCTTTTATTTCTAGAGACATTTCTAGAAAATAAGTAAATACTCAAGATAATTACAAAGGCACCTTCTCTCAGGTCTGGATTTTTATAGTCAACTTCTGGGCAGTCCCTCTGGGTCTTCTCTTGGCCTCTGCACTGTATTCCACACAGCGGAGTGATGCTTTTTAAATTAAGTCAGATCATGCCTATACCTTGTTCCATATCTCCCACACTCAGAATAAAAACCAAACCTTTACCGTGGTCTGTGAGGCCTCGAATGGTCTGGCTCTTCTCCCTCTGCCTTTCCTCACTTACTCCATCCACTCTGGCCCATGCCTGCTGACTAGCCTTCCAATCACCAGCCTGTCCCTCTAGAACTCACTTGCTGTTCCCTCTGCCTACAACACCCGCCCCCAAGTCTTCTCATGATGCGCTCTCACTTCGCTGTCCTTGCCAAGAGGTCCTCTGACACTGTTTAGAACAGCATTCTGCCTTTAGCTTCATTTGTCTATACAGTCATAGATAAAAGTCAAAAGATGATGTTTTTTAAAATAATGAGAGGGGTGTGTGGACTGGTGCCAGTATAGATGAAACTAGATTGGTCATGTGTTTGTCGGTAACTGTTGATATTTGCTGATGGGTACATGGAGATTCCCTATACTATTCTCTCTACTCTGGTATATGTTTGAAATTTTTCCATTTAAAAAGGTAAAAAAAATAATAAAAGATATCCAGAATATTAAAATGGAACCAATATTTATTGTATGCTTCCAATATAAATATTTCAATGTTTCATAAAATTCTAGTTTGCATCCGTAACAACTAATCAGGAAAGACGCTATTATCCTATCAAATAAAATGTGCTTCATTTCAAATGTTACTACCCTTCTCTCTTGTTTTTGCGGGATCAAGCCTGCCCCACTGTGCGGTGCGTCATGCTGTGGGAAACCTGCACAAGTCCAGTGTAGCCTGAGATGAGGGGGCACCACTGCCAGACTGGGGGTTCAGCTGCAGGCTCACCTGGCTTTTATATCATACTCTGCCTCCATCACTATTAAAGGTGACATTGTGGCCTCAAAAGAGGGGGGGGAAGTTTTAAAAAAAGTTATTTTTTTTCTTCCTTGACAAATTTCTAATCTCCACAGCTTATAGAACGTTCCTCTGCAACAAGCTTGCCTTTTAGCCAACGAGAAGTAACGAAAGGACTAGAACCAGAGAATTCTTGCCAGCAGTAATGGAGTGGACGGAGCCCTCTCTGCTTCCCGGTGTCCCCACTACCTTGGTAAGGTTAATTATACCAGACAGCTGTTAGGGATACTTAGTACAGTGGTGAATATGGATAGCAACTGGATGCTATGCAAGAGATATCAGCACTAAGTAATCCCCATCCTGGGAAATAAGGTGAACAGTATTTCTTTGACTCTACTAGCAATTTTCCTCCATACCTTTCCCACAACTCCTTTCACATCTCTCTCTTCTAAAAGCCAAACCTGTGGCAAATAAGATAAACTGGACACCCCATGACTGGGAAGAACCAAAATCCTATTAGACACCACTGCTCTAGTTCTGCCTTGCCAACCTGGAGGCTAACTGACTGGTTTTACTGACAAAACTGGTTGCCCAGGAGGGTGAACATTATCTCTGAGAGCCACAGAGAACATTTAATCTTTGCAGTAGCAGTCTTTTTTTTTTTAATCTTTATATTGAAAGTATTACATATGCCCCCCCCTTTGCCCCCCATTAACCTCTTCTAGCCTGCCTCCACCTCCCACCCTAGGTGCAGTAGCAGTCCGAAAAGCCATTAGTTTTTTTAGCTTATAAATACATACCTGTGTTAGTGATTCCCAAATCTGGCTAATTTTAGGTATTTCTAGGAGTTTTTTAAAAGACTCTGTTGGGGCCCAAAAATCTGTACTTTTAAAAGTTATCAGGTACCCTGACCGGTTTGGCTCAGTGGATAGAGCATTGGCCTGCGGACTCAAGGGTCCCAGGTTCGAATCCGGTCAAGGGCATGTACCTCAGTTGTGGGCACATCCCCAGTGGGGGATGTTCAGGAGGCAGCTGATAGATGTTTCTCTCTCATCGATGCTTCTAACTCTCTATCCCTCTCCCTTCCTCTCTGTAAAAAAATCAATAAAATATATTTTAAAAAACAAAACAAAACAACAACAACAACAAAAGTTATCAGGTAGTTGTGCTTACTCAGGTTTAGAAACTAATGATGTAGTACAACCTAAGGTACAAACTAAGTCACAATTCAAGAGTGACCTGCCTCCAAAATTTTTAGTTATTCTGATAATAAAAATATTTTCCCCATCGTGGCCAGTGTGGCTCAGCTGGTTGAAGCATTGCCCCGTACACCAAAGGGTAGCAGGTTTGATTTCTGGTCAGAACACATACCTGGGTTACACGTTTGGTCCCTGATTGGGGCACGTATGGAGGCAAACGACCAATGTTTCTCACTCCCTTTCCCACACTAAAAAAAAGTTCTCGAAATAAACCTCAAATTCTTGGTAATATACAAAGTAAAACTGAATTGTCAATTCAGCCGCCGCTGGGGCGGGCGGCAGCTCGGGATCGCACCATCTTTGTTGGCGGTTAATTTGCATATCATGCTGATTAGCCAATGGGAGGTGTAGCAAAGGTATGGTCAATTACCATGTTTGTCTATCATTAGATAGGATACTAGTGGCCTGGTGCACGAAATTTGTGCGGGGGACGGGGGGGATCCCTCAGCCCGGCCTGCACCCTCTCCAACCTGGGACCCCTTGGGGGATGTCCGACTGCTGGTTTAGGCCCGATCCCACAAACCAGCAGACATCCCTCTTGCACTCCGGGACAGCTGACTCCTAACCACTCACCTGCCTGCCTGCCTGATCGCCCCCAACTGCCCTCCCTGCCGGCCTGCTAGCCCCCAACTGCCCCCTCCATTGGCCTGTTCACCCCAACCTCCCCCCCCCCACCGGCCTGCTCATCCCCAACTGCTACCCCCCCCAGGCCTGATCACCCCCAGTTGCCCTCCTCTCCTGGCCTGATCGCTCCTAACCATCTCTGCCTCAGCCCCGCCACCATGGCTTTGTCCAGAAGGATGTCCAGAAGTCCTCCCGGTCTAATTAGCACATTACCCTTTTATTAGTATAAATATAGATAATATATGTTACTTATAATAACACATAATAATTTATTATTGTAATTTTAGATAAAATATTTTTTAAATGCTTCAGTTTTAATTTCTAATATGGTAAGTAATGATAAATATAATTCACATAAACAAAAGCTATTTGAGTCTCAACAATTTGAGAGTATAGGTCCTAGTCAGTTAGCTCAATTGGTTAGAGCACTATCCATATATCTCAAGGTTGTGGGCTTGATCCCTGGTCAGGGCACATAAGAATCAATCAATCAATGCATAAACAAGTGGAACAACAAATCAATGTTTCTCTCTCTCTCTCTAAAAATCAATCTATACATTTTTTTAAAATTAGGAGTAAAAAGTTTTAAATACCACTAAATGTGTAAAGCCTTTAAAGAAACTGCAGTAATATATTAAAGGACTAATTATATTTTATTATAAAAAATCAGCAACAAAAAGTACTGATGCACAGAACAATCTGAATGAATCTCTAGAGAATTATGTTGAATGAGAAAAGTCCAATCCCAGAAGTTTACATACTCTGATTCCATCCACATACATTGTTTTTAAATTTTTATTTTTCACTTACATTTTACATTCAATATTATTTTGTATTAGTTTCAGGGGTATAGCAGAGTAGTTAGACATTCATATACTTTACAAAGTGATCCTCCCAATATTTCAAATACACACCTGGCACCATACATATAATTAAAATATTATTGACTATATATTACTGTACTTTACTCCCCTGTGACTATTTTGTAACCACCAATTTGTACTTCTTAATTCCTTCACCTTTTTCACCCAGTTCTCCAACTTCCCTCCCCTCTGGCAACCATCAACCAGTCTGTTCTCTGCAACTATGTGCCTGTTTCTAGTTTGTTTGAAATGACAAAATTACAGAAATGGAGAACAGGCTAGTGTTGCTGTGGGAGGTGGAGAAAGCTAACGTGGGAGGGAGAGTGGGTGTGGCTGGAAAAGGGCAACAGGAGGGATCTTGTGGTGATGGAAATGTTCTGTATCTTGACTGTATCAATGTCAATATCATGGTTGTGATTTTGTAGTACAGTTTTGCAATGTTACCACCGGGGAAACTGGGGAAAGGTAACTGGGATCTCTCTGTATTATTTCTTACAGCTGCATGTTGAGTCTACAATTGTCTCAACATTTAAAAATTAATATTTAAAAAGTTATGAAAGAGAAATGAACAGAATATAACATGATTATATAAAAAATCTAGAAGTTATAAATTCTGCCTAGTAAGCTGATTCATGATATCTTCAGACTACTAATATTTTTGATATCTTAAGAATAAAAACTATTCCATAAAGCACCCATTATAATTGTTAATTTATTATAGTCCTACAGCATGTCAGATGCTAGGTAAAGAGGATATAAAATGAACAGGAACCTACCCTCAAGGTGTGCACAGGGTAGTAGGGCTGACTGAATGGCAAAATGCTCAGAATGCAATTTGGAATGTGCAACAAAAGAAATACAAGGTTGAATGGGAGCATAACTTCATAGGAGTCAGGTAAGCTGCATGGAAAGTTGACAACTGAGCAGAATCCCTAAAGGGTAAAGAAGTTGTTGCAGGCAGAAAATAGAGAAGAAAATGCAAAATACACTGCAGGATTTTAAACAAGAGATTATTATATTTGTGTTTTATAAAGATATCTTATAATAGTTTGGAGGAGACAGCTGGAAGCTACTGTGTTAATCCAAAGAAAAACAGGGCATGCGAGATCTAGGGAAACAGTAGGGACAGAGAGAAGGAAACAATTACAAGTGATGTTTTGGAGGGAGAATAGGACTTGCTGACCTAGAAGAGGGGTAGTCAAACATTTTCTGTAAAGGATCAGAGAGTAAATACTTAGGCTTTGCAGGCCATATAGGGTCTCTGTCATAAATAAATATAAATTAAAAAATACACACACACACACACACACACACACACACAGTATATATGCTTGTTTTAAATAATCACTCAAAAATATAAAACCCGTTCTTGGTTCATCTCAACTCATAGGTCTCTGATCAGATTTGACCCAGTAGCTACAGCTTGCTGACCCCTGACCTAGGGGATAAGCAATAAAGAAGGAAGAGCCTGAGATGACATCCAGGTTTATGGCCTAACCTAGTGGATAGGCCGAGGTACCATTTACAAAGACTGAACACAGAATAAAAGGCAACGGTTCTGAGATGTTGTTGAGAGGATGGTGAAGGAAGCAAGTCTAGTTTTAGATGGCCCTGGTGGAACTGTAAAATAGAGTGTTGGATATATAAAAAGGGAGCTCAGAACAGAGCTCTGAGTAGGAGACAGAGATTTGGAAATCATCAGGATACAAAACAGTTAAAACTGTGTAAGTGGCTGACAGCCAAGGTGAGTGTCAAGTGAAAAAAAAAGTTGGCTACAAACATGGGAAACACTAAGGTTGGAGGATAGGGGAGAGAGAAAGAAAGGAGTCTGTGAAGAAAACTAACAAAGGGGAAACAGAGAGGCAGGTATGTTTTAAAATGCTAACGGACAGCAGAAAACCAGGTTGTGGGCCTTCATTTATTGCCCAGGAAAAAAATGCAAAAGCACAGATGTTCCAAAAAGACAGACAATCCCCATGATTCTGACTATAATTTCCAAGAGGCCAATTGTTATAAAGTCTCTTTCCTGAAACAAAGGTTTATTCCTCGGCCAAGTTATGCTACTGTTTCCTAACCTGACACCAGCCTTCTCTCCTAAACCATGCATGGGAGTAGGAGCCAAGTGCTAGAGGAGAATGTTTATTAACCTCACTTCTGAAGTCTCCTTCCATGAATGGAGGTCCAGTTGTAACATCTCTGGCATTTCTTTGCCACTGAGATGATTCTATTTTGGGAAGAGAAGCAACTGATCTGGTGGGAAATTTTGGGAAAAATAAACAGTCCAGTCATGCTCTTTTTCCTTATACGAGTGAGCTTGCCAGTAGGAGGTGGGATGGGTGAAGGGTTTGTATACCACATATGCCTTCTCCAATCCAAGGCAATCCTACTATGACTAAGGCATAGGTCTGCCTAATTTTGGAATTCAGTAAGCAAACCAATTTGGCTCTAATACTAAATTGCTTCCTTTACCTTAGCCTTTATCAATAATAAAGGTAATATCATGCCCTATCTGCTAAACCTTTAGGGTTTTTTCAATTTATTCAAAACCTGGATTGGGTAAAAAGGTACTATTTATTTCTTTCCCCTCCCTTCTAGATGATAACATCAGGTGTAGATAAATAACAATCTAACTTTAGATTAATCTAATTAATCTAATGTGATCCTAGTAAATTCAAGACTTAAAAAGAGGTTACATAAGCTCCCCATCTTTCTTTTAGATGGAGTTCCTTAGGTATTTTAATAATGAGAATGTTGTACCTCACATTTGTTTATAACATGAAGCAGGCAAGAGACTACCACCACAAGAGATATAATTACAGCTGAAATTAATTTCAAACATTTCATCCACTTTCAGATTGCAAGATTTTTGGAAAAACTTCCAAGAACTCTTAATATCATCAAACACAGTCAAGGAAATCATAGCACCATTCTATTCTTAAGAAAAACACACCTCCAAATGTCCTCCAAGTACTTAAATATAATCATAAATATTTATCTCTGATATTTTTAAAATACTTAAGACAAATTATTTGAATAAGTAGATTTAGTAATTTCATGCAAAAATACTGCCCACACTACTTATTCTACTACACTGTACCATTTTTAGTCTCAGGAAGGAAAAACACACATTCTGTAGAAAAAGGAAGCAATCAAAATTGGAAAATGTTTAAAGAATGCCTCCCATCTGGGTTCTACCCGTTTGAACTATGACCACATGGGACTCTATTAGAAAAATAAAATTGGTCCGGCCAGTGTGGCTCAGTGGTTGAACACTGACCCATGCACCAGGAGGTTACCGGCTTGATTCCTGGTCAGGGCACATGCCCGGGTTTTGAGCTTGATCCCTGGTGGGGGGCATGCAGGAGGCAGCCAATTGATGTTGATTCTCTCCCACTGATGTTTCTATATCTCTCTCCCTCTCCCTTCCTCTCTCCCTAAAAAAAAAATCAATAAAAGCATTTTTTATAGGAGTTTTTATATTTTTTATTGATTTCAGAGAGGAAGGGAGAGGGAGAGAAAGATAGAAGCATCAATGATGAGCAAGAATCATTGATCGCTGCTTCCTGCATATGCCCTGACTGGGAATCGAACCCTGACCCGGATTCATAGTGCGATACTCAGCCACTGAGCCACGCCAGCCGGGCTAAAAACATTTTTTTTTTTAAGAAAAAAATAAAATAAAATTGCCCTGAAATAGTATGATAAGTGATTAGTCCTACAATGGGCTTCTCCACCAATCATGGTAGATACTGTCCAGAGCTAAGGACACATCTCTACTGCTTCTAACACCTACCACACATTAAGGATAAGGTTCTGCAGATTATGGTGTAACGACCATACTGAATGAATCTGGGTCCACACCAAATGTAGGTGGCTACAGACCAGGGTAGGCCAGGAAGAAAAGGACTTAGCAGGGGGTGGCAGGTAGACTGACCAGAGGAGGGTGCTCTACTAAATCTGTAAGCTAACTTGCAGGTACTCAATCTTCCTTGTCTCATTACACTACAAAGCACCCAACACAAAGCTTTACATAGCAAATGTTCAAGTAGTTGTCTGTTTAGTGGAACTAAGTGCGTGGCAGATGAAGCTGCATTTGAAGATTTTGTGGAATTTCCTTCTTCTGGATTATGTGCTAAGAGTGTGGGATAATTTAGTAGGGGGAAGCCTAAAAGGATACATAAGCATTTTGTTCTGCCCAAATGAAAGCAAGGAATACCCTATGTGTCTTTATTTATTAGAGCTCACATGTAGAATGGTACATGTCTGAACACTTTTTGTATGCCCCGAGAGTTCTTTGTTTCAACAGCACCCACTAGCCAAGACGCTGACACCGGGCATATTCTCAGACTCTCAACTGTCTCCTAGTGCTGCTCAGATCTGATTTAATCCTGTCCGTGAAGAGTCACAGCATGAGGGGGCTGGATCAAGATGCTCTATGAAAAGCAGCCACTTACATAAATGTTAATTCACAGAAGAAGGCTCTGGGACACCAAAATGTTTTCTATTATTTTAAATTCTGGCAACACAAAGAAGAACCAGCAACCAATATTTTTAAGTAAACTAATTGTATAGACTTTCCAGCCTACAGAATTTATAAATTAAAACTCTGATTTTCCTTATCTGGGAAAGGGCAAGGTTGGAGAATGGAAGAGAGGAGATTCAGAAACAATGCAATAAATTGGAAGGTCCTTAGAAACAGAGCCTGCATTTTGTTCACTTCCTTATCTGTCAGAGGACCTAGCAGTAGTGCTTTACCACAGCATGCAGCAAATGTCTGCTGAATCAAATTGCTGCAAAAGCATTCCCAGCACACCACCAACCCAGAATGCCACAATGTTAGGAAGCCTCAACTCTCTCCTTAGCAAATGCTTTCAGTTCTGCTTACACATATAAAAACATATAAAATGTCTATAGGAAATATATATTAATTTCATAATATACGTTGAGAAATAAGAATCTCCTTTATAAAGGTGTATTTTTAAAAAGAGCCATATGCTCAGCAAAGTTTGAGGTAACTGTGGTCTTAGTCTAGAGGTAATATTTGTATATCCGCACGTGACAAACATCTTAGCTTCGAAGAAAAACAAAAGACGCATGAGGATTATGAAATAAAATAGATCCAACTTGTAATTTTAAAACGTTTTTGCTTTGTTTCTATAGACTGAATGAGGACAAATGAGAACTATCTTGTGTTGAAAAGGAAAGGGCAAACTAAGCAGAGCAGTGTAACCAGGACTGTGTTGTTAAATTCTAAAGAGCAAACATCTTTAATGCTTTCATATGGCTGCATCCATAAATGTCTTTTCCTAAAGCACTAGTTAAACTAAAGGTTAAAATGGAAAGACAGATGAATCTTCTTTTTTTAAATATTTTATTGATTTTTTACAGAGAAGAAGGGAGAGAGATAGAGAGTTAGAAACATCGATGAGAGAGATCGATCAGCTGCCTTCTGCACTCCCCCCACTGCGGACGTGCCCGCAACCAGAGTACATGCCCTTGACCGGAATCGAATCCGGGACCCCTGAGTCCGCAGGCCGACGCTCTATCCACTGAGCCAAACCGGTTAGGGCAGAAATCGTTTTTTTAAAAAGTGACTTAGAAAAGAAGAAAATAACAGATGAATCTTTTAAATAAACTTCCAGTTCTAGATGTATGTTAAATTTTATGAATTAAAAGACCTAGGTTCCAAGGGTCACAGAGAATTTGACTCTCATCTACTTACAACCATGTATTTTATATATATACTAGAGGCCCTGTGCATGAATTTGTGCACGGGTGGGGTCCAGTCGGCCCGCCCTGATGGAGGCCCATTGGGCCAGGCCGGTGGGGGGCAGGGGTCGCGGGCCAGCCAGCCCCGCCCCCGAGGGTGGGGAGGCCGATCAGGGGTGGGGAGGCCGATCAGGGGTGGGGAGGCCAGGGGGAGGGACCACCCCCCGATCGGCCAGTTGGCCGGCTGCAGTGCGCATCATAGTGACCGGTCATTCCGGCGTTCCCGTCGCTTGGCTTTTATATATATAGACTAGAGGCCTGGTGCATGGATTCATGCACATTGAAAGGAAATTAATTAGGTGGCTGGCAGGGCAGGACTGGGCAATATGGGCCAGACACAACCTAGAGCCAACCTCCCGCAGTCCTTCCCTGGCTGGCCACACTTGGGGTGGTTCTGGGGCTCAAAGGGCGTCTATGGAGTGAGCGGGATCCCTCCAGCAGGTGGGGTCCCTCGGCCTGGCCTGCTGGGATTGGGCCAAAACCCCAACATCCCCCAAGAGGTCCTGGAGTACAAGAGGGCACTCTGCAAAGTTGCTGTCACTCGGCAGCTCCTGCATTGAGCATCTACCCCCGCTCCCCTGTTGGTCAGTGCACGTCATACCTACTGGCCGGTTGCTTAGCCTTTTATATATATAGACTAGAGACCTGATGCACGAAATTCATGCAAGGGACTCAGCCCTTGCAGCCATGGCGACTTGCCTCGGCCCTCAAAGCCCGGCTTCGTCTGAAATATCCAGAAGGATGTTCCAGGTCATTCGGCTGTTGGTCTAATTAGCCTATTACACTTCTATTATTATAGATTCTCTGTGAGGCTTTTCCTGGGAACCCCATTTCCCCCCCAGTGTTGCCATGGCATTCTTTCCATATCTCTATTATCACTTAAATCAGCATATAATCAAATTTTAATTTCCTTTTTATTATAACTCAGTTCCTGATTAGACTGTGAGCTCTTTGGACAGATATTGGGTCATAGTCATTTTGCTATCCTCAGTATCTACTAAATAGTGAGCAGTCACTAAAAGTTTTATTGAAAGAATGAAGCCAAACTTCTGAGAATCTTGTTTTACAAATTTAAGGCTGCTGCCTGGCCGGTATGGCTCAGTGGTTGAGTATCAACCCAGGTACCAAGAGGTCATTGGTTCGATTCCCAGTCAAGGGTACATGCCTGGGTTACAGGCTCTATCCCTGGTAGAGGGCGTGAGATAGGCAGCCAATTGATGTTTCTATCTCTCCCTTCCTCTCCCTCTAAAAATCAATAGGAACATATTTAAAAAAAACAAATTTAAGGCTGTTCACTCAAAGTAAGTCTTCAAGTAACCCAAGGTATTGAAAAAAAATTGTGTTTTTGTGTTAAATATCCACATATTGTTTGTCTCTATCTTTATACTTTAGAATGTCAGCAACTATCTCATGCAGAATGATGTTTTGTATTTAATAAGTGCAAATATGTACTGATCCAGTTAATACAAATGTGTGTGTGAATGCTTAAAGAGAATTTACATATATATATTATACAGCACTATATAATATATATGTATGTATATATTATACAGCACTACAAAACATAAAAGACAAATTCTATAAAGCTGTTTTTAAGATATGAAGGTTTTTTAAATAACATATACAGGAAAATCAGAGAACTTTCTCATTTTTACTCAGGACTTGGAAAATCATCTAGAGTTGATTTTCAGAAGTAATCAAAAAATCATGACAGAGTAAAACCCCATCAAACTACTGAATTTTTCATAAAAAAAATCAGAGAACTTCATTCATAGAAGTGACACATTTCTATAACCAACTGCAAAAGATTTGACTTTAACAACTAGTAGCAGGTGTCAACACAGAAGCTCAGTTGTTACTCTTTCTTGGAAATTAGATGATCCTTAAACTTATTAGCTTCACAATAAATAAAAAAACCTGTATAAAAAATTCAAATACCAGTATTTACCTGATATTTATATCTCTTAAAATAGTAATCATGAAAACAAGTTTAAAGGTAGTATCTTTAAAAAGACCAATATTTGCCGAAACCGGTTTGGCTCAGTGGATAGAGCGTCGGCCTGCGGACTGAAGGGTCCCGGGTTCGATTCCGGTCAGGGGCATGTACCAGGGTTGCGGGCACATCCCCAGTGGGAGATGTGCAGGAGGCAGCTGATCGATGTTTCTCTCTCATCGATGTTTCTAACTATCTCTCTCCCTTCCTCTCTGTAAAAAAAATCAATAAAATATATTTTTTTAAAAAAATAAAAAAATAAAAAAATAAAAAGACCAATATTTATCTAATATCCATATAATAACTTTTAAAATAACATTTATAGTTCATTTAAAGGTGGAGTATAATTTTGTAAAGGAGACCTGAATTTCTAGCCACAATTTCGTAAAAGGCAATAGCAAGAAGACAAAAAAAGAATCTAAGCAATCTCTTATAAAAACTCTTACAACCTGGAAAGGGGTTAAGAGTCTTATCCTCCCCTTACAGTCTCACCCCCAATTCACCCTCAAATAACTGTGACAAAGCAGTAGGCCAAGAGAAGGGGTCCAACAGTTCAGATGATAGAATTCACATGCAAATTCTCTTCCACCTTCAAATGTCTGGCTGGTAAGAGTATTACCAACCACATAACATGGCCTTAGTTTTCAGTAACAAAATGTCATTTAACATGTCATAATATACAGTAGAGATTTACTTTTACATTCGAGAGGGTGGCCATGATCTAGAATTTCCTTATAGGTGACATGTTTAATAACTCTCTTCACTATTTCAGTAATTAACATACCCCTTGGATAAGATACAAGAGCTCAACATTTAGCATACTCTGGGAGAGAGAAAAACAATAACCACATTCACTAAAAACTAAACTATCTTCATCACTATACTTTTTTTCTTGACTAATAAATAATGAAAAAATGCCTTTGAGACATATGCTCAGCAAAGTTTGAGGTAAGTATGGTCTTATTCTAGGGTAATATTTGTATATCAGCATGGCAATCTTCATTAACACATTGAGGGCAGATCACGAGCATTCTCATGTTTTCATATTACACAGTGTTTTACATAAATGTTAAAGGCACGCCTTAAAATTAAATACCCATTGCATTTTGAAGTTATTTATTATATGTTCTTACAAGCTAATATCTTTTTAAAGTATGATATTTTGTAAAACGTTTTTTTTTAAAATATATTTTATTGATTTTTTTACAGAGAGGAAGAGAGAGGGACAGAGAGCCAGAAACATCGATGAGAGAGAAGCATCGATCAGCTGCCTCCTGCACACCCCCTACTGGGGATGTGCCCGCAACCAAGGCACATGCCCTTGGCCGGAATCGAACCTGGGACCCTTCAGTCCGCAGGCCGACACTCTATCCACTGAGCCAAACCAGTTAGGGCAAACGTTTTTTGTACTCATTCAATAGAAACTTATCTGGCCACTGGGTAAAGCTAGCAATAAAACTACTGGTGTGCAATGTGTTAATATATATAATTCAAGATAATAAAAGGGTAATATGCTAATTAGACTGGACGTCCTTCCTGACAAAGCTGGGGCTGGAGGGAAGCCAGCCTGGGTCCCAGGTGCCTGCGGGAGGACCGACGGAAGCCAGCCCAGGTCCAGGGTGCCTGAGGGAAGCTGGTGTCAGCAGCCAGGGAAAGAAGGCCTACTCTTGCATGAATTTTCATGCATTGGGCCTCTAGTTCATTTATAACATACTAGAGGCCCCAGTGCACTGGGAGAAGGGGGGGTAGGGGGGCGGTCCCTCAGCCTGTCCTGCGCTTTCTCGCAGTCCAGGAGCCCTCGGGGGATGTCCGACTACAGGCTTAGGCCCACGGGGAGCAGGCCTAAGCCTGCAGTCAGACATCATTAGCGCTGCCACGGAGGTGGGAGAGTCTCCTGCCACCACCACTGTGCTCACCAGCCATGAGCCAGGCTTCTGGCTGAGTGGCAATCCCCCTGTGGGACAGGGCCGAAACCAGTTCTCCGACATCCCCCGAGGGATCCCGGATTGCGAGAGGGCACAGACCAGGCTGAGGGACCCCACTGGAGCATGATCGGGACTGGGAGGAACACGGGAGGTTGGCCAGCCAGGGAGGGACTGTGGGAGGGCTCCAGGGCATGTTCAGCCTGCCTCACTCAGTCCCGATCAGCCGGACCCCAGCTGCAAGCTAACCTACCAATTGGAGCATCTGCCCCCTGGTGGTCAGTGCATGTCTTAGTGACTGGTTGACCAGTCAACTCTCTGCCCCCTGGTGGTCAGTGCATGTCGTAGCGAGCTACTTTAGCATATCATTAGTATATTACACTTTGATTGGTTGAACAGCCGACCGGTCGACTGGACACTTAGCATATTAGGCTTTTATTATATAGGATGGTATGTGTTATGGATGGAACTGTGCCCCCACCAACTCATATACTGAAGTCCTAACCTCCAGTACTTCAGGATATGACTACATGTATTCTTAAAGAATAAATTGCCAAAACCGGTTTGGCTCAGTGGATAGAGCATCGGCCTGCGGACTGAAGGGTCCCAGGTTCGATTCCGGTCAAGGGCACGTACCTGGGTTGCGGGCACATCCCTGGTGGGAGATGTGCAGGAGGCAGCTGATCGGTGTTACTCTCTCATAGATGTTTCTAGCTCTCTATCTCTCTCCCTTCCTCTCTGTAAAAAATCAATAAAATATATTTAAAAAAAAAAAAAAAAAAAAAAAAAAAAAAAAAAAAAGAATAAATTAAAATGAGGTCATAAGGGTGGGCCCTAATCCAATGAATTGGTGTTCTTAGAAGAGGAATTGTGGACATAGAGACACCAGGGAAATGACCATGTGAGGACATAATGAGAAGGCGCTGTTTGGAAGCCAATGAGAGAGACCTCAGAAGAAACCAAACCTGCTGATGCCCTCACCTTGGACGATTAGCCTCCAGACTGTGAGAAAATAATTTCTGTTGTTTAAGCCACCCAGTCTATCGTATTTGTTATGGCAGCCCTACCAAACTAATACACACAGTAAAAATATGTTTTCCAAGTGACAGAGAAGTGGTGTGGCAGAGAGACCTGCCCAACAGAGATTTGTTTCCCTTCACAACTGGCGCTGGAAAGCAGCTGACAAACACAGACTACATTTCCCATCCCTGCCCTTGCATCTAGGTTGGTTCTCACCAAACAAACATGTCCACTTTGGCTGAGATTAAGAAGTGGGTATGTTTTTGTCGCCCTCTCTCTTTTTGTCACCATCTTCCTTTTTCAGTCTTCTGGCTGTTTATCAACCACTAGGACAGCTGGAAGCCAAGTATGTACGAACATCTTAGGAGCCTTCACCATCCTGGCTCTCTGAATGACTGCACTGAGCAACAACAGGCATGTCCATTTTGGACTTTGCTATGCATCTGAGATTTTGGATTTGTCTGTCTAAAGCAGCAATCATTACGTTAACTTAATATAGATGATATTTAAATTTGAGGTTTCATTTTCTTTCTTCAAATTTCAGAACTGAGAGTTAAATATAGTTTTAAGTCATATGAAATTGCTAGTATCTGACTGTCTTTGACTTACAAAAATAGCAATTTCACATGATTCAACCTAATGTGTTTGGTCTACAGAAAGGTGTATCAGCCACTACTGCAATTCCGGCTTACTTCTCAGATCTCCCCACAGGGTTTTAACACACTGATGGGTACTAACAGCTCAACACTTTCCCAGACCAAGAGGCAGTTCCACGAAAACTTACATTGAGTACCAGCCAGTTCTCTGCTTCCACAAAGCCATGCCATTAACTAGGTCTGTTATCTGATATTTTTCTGTCCTTAAACTAACAAAGTATACCAAGAAAAATTTCACCATTCAACAAACTCAGAGGTTATTTCAGATTAGTTATAAGGGGAGGGAAGCAACTATGTAGGAATGCCACTTTTCCCCCTGTAGCAAATAAAAGGAGAGAGAAATTCTTATGCAGAAAAAAAAAAAAAGACAAAGGCTTATCAGTGCTTTGTTCTAATTTGGAAGAATCGGGTATGTTCTTTGAAATGATCTATACAAAGCTTGATTTCTTACTTTTGTGGAATTGTTTTTTATCAAAATTTTACAGTTTTAAAAAATGATACAGACTTTTGGTATTAGTCATGATGGAATAAGCCCACAGCCTATTTCTCTGATGAAAACTAAAAACTCTGAACTGAATACAAAAAGAAACTACCTGAGGACTTAGAAAAGTAAAGAAATAGCAGGCAAATTGGTGAGAAAAGTCAAAACTTAAAGAATTAAAGTACTGGTGATATCCCTACTTCTTCTTTTAACTCTTTCACCTCTCAGCTTTGACCCAAAAATGTCTTGGTCCAGGTGGCCCAAGTCACAAATGGAACAGTGGAGACTCACATTAAAAATGCTGAAAGAAACTTCCTCATTCTGGCCAGAGAACTGGCAAAAAAGAGCCAAAGCAAGCCAAAGAGTAAAAGGTAAATTCCCCTTTTTCTTTTTCCCCTTTATTTTCATTCTCCTGGCCCTGCATGAAGTCAGGTCCAGTCACAGAACTACGTGGGAAAGGGGGCCTCTGGGAACCGAGGAATATGAGACACATCAAACAGAAGAAAGCTAGGAAGGGGGCTCCCAATTCTGTATCCAAACAAAAGCAAGTTTCAGGCTGACCCCCAAGCTCGCATGTGCAGAACAAATCCAAAGGAAGACAGAGACAGACAGCATTAGTACATGGGCAGAGGAGTTCCAAACAGCATAACAAATGCTGAGAACTGAAATAACGCCAGAACCACCACCCACAGAAGGTGAAACCAAACTTGAGATCTGAAGTTAACCAAGTTGACTCTCTGCTAGCACACACACACACACACACACAAATCTCAGCATTCTACAGAGGATTTTAAGAGGAACCAAAGTCTCACAACATAATATTCAATATGCCCAGGATACAACCCCAAATTACTCAACATACAAAGAACCAGGAAAAATATAATCAATTCATGAGGGGGGAAAACAATCAAATAGATGCCCAAACCAAAATTAAACAGATATTAGAATTATCAAAGAAGTTAAGAAAGATATCCTTCAGCCCTGACCGGTTTGGCTCAGTGGATAGAGCATCAGCCTGTGGACTGAAGAGTCCCAGGTTCGATTACGGTCAAGGGCATGTACCTTGGCTGCAGGCACATCCCCAGTAGGGAGTGTGCAGGAGGCAGCTGATGGATGTTTCTCTCTCATGGATGTTTCTAACTCTCTATCCCTCTCCCTTTCTCTCTGTAAAAAATCAATAAAATATATTTTTTTAAAAAAGAAAGATATCCTTCAGGTATAAGGTTAAACAAAAATTAAGACTAAAAGAATTTGTCAAAGCAGTGGGAACTTTCTGTAAAATTCTTTTCTGTAAATCTAAACTTCTTCTAAAATAAAAATTTTATTCTTAATGATAAATTGAATTTAATTGGGACTACACTGACTTTATAGGTTAATTTGAGAAATGACATTTTTAAAATTTATTTATCCTATGAATTTTTAAGACAGCACAAAGCAGAGTTAATAAAACGTTCGTAACAATGTGAGAAAAACAAATTTATCTAATAAAACAAACTAAAGCTCTTAGAAAGAGAGATATGGAAATATAGAAAAGTGATATATAAAATATAACAACACTGGTACCACAAATTAGCTCATGGGGTTCCAAAAAGAGTCTCACTACACGGAGAAAAATAAAATTGGATTATTATTCTAAGCCATATATAATGATGGACTCAGATGGATTAAAGACCTAATGTGAAAGGCTTAATTATAAAATATATAATTAAAAATGTAGAATATCTTTATTATATTTAACAAGACTCAGAAAGCCATTCGGTAAAAAAATTACAGACTTGGGATTACATCAAAGTTAGCTTTTGTTCAACAAAAGGCACCACTGACAAAATTATGACAGACTGGGAAAGGCAAATACCAGCCTAATATTCTACACTAGACAAGAGACATCTGTAAATCAACCAGGAAAAACAGGACCCTAATTAAATAAATGGACAAAGGATATGAATAGGTAATTCAGTGAAGGGACATTTAAATGGCCATAATAGTATAGAAAGAGATGCTGCAGCCCTAGCCGGTTTGGCTCAGTGGATAGAGCACCGGCCTGAGAACTGAAGGGTCCCAGGTTTGATTTCGGTCAAGGATAAGTACCTTAATTGCAGGCTCCTCCCCAGACCAGGGCTGCCCAGGCCCTGGTCATGCTCATGCAGGAGGCAACCAATTGATATGTTTCTCTCACATCGATATTTCTCTCTGTCTTTCTCTCTACATATAGAAAAAAATTAAAAAGAAAAATATCCTTGGATGAGGATTAAAAAAGAAAAAGAGAGAGATGCTGCAACTCATTAGGAAATGGAGAAAGCAAATTAAAACATTAAGATACCACTTTACTCTATGAGATAGGCAAAAATTAGGAAGGTGGCTAAAGCCAAGTGCTGGCAGGAAGATGGAGAAATCAGATATCTTTTGCGCACACTGACAAAGAATCAAATGAAGCACAGCAATCTACTCTTGTGTATATGTCCAGAGAAATTCTTCAGATGTCCAGGATCATTACAGAACAAGTATAAGACTGTTTGTTTGCCCTGTCAGTGTTGGCTCATGGTTGAGTGTGGACCCATGCACCAGGAGGTCGCTGGTTAAATTCCAATCAGGGCACATCCCTGGACTGAGGGCTCAATTGCCATCAGGGGGCATGTAGGAGGCAGCCAATTGATGTTGATGTTTCTCTCTCATTGATGTTTCTATCTCTCTCTCCCTCTCCTTTCCTCTCTCTCTAAAGTCAATAAAAACAGGAGATTAAAAATGACGGCAGAGTAGAGGATGCTGCACGGACATGTTCCCAGGAACAAGCTGGAATTACAACTGAAATACGGAAAGGCTTCCTGAATAATCAACGGAAAACTCACAGGAGAGAACCCTGATACCCAAGGACCGAAGGTGGAGACAACACAGCGACTGGTAGGAGGGGCGGAGGAGTGAAAGGGCTGGCTAGGCAGCCACAGATGGCAATTAAGTTCCTGAGAGATATCTCAGCTGTGGGGGGAAGCCACTGAGAACTCTGGGATCTAATTCCGAAGCTGGGCTCCCCAGCAGAGAGCACCAAACTGAGGAGAGTACCCACATAATATCTAGCTGTGAAAAGCAGTGGGGTGCTGTCTGCCAGAGAGTGGCACTGAAAGTTCGGGCACCCTCTTAAAGGGCCAATGCACAAAAATTCCCTGTGGAGCCTCCCACCTTGTGCTCTGGGAGAGGGAATGTGAAGTAGACTGGAGCTGTGAGAGCAGAACCCAGGATTGGGGACTTGGGGTATAGAGCTCAGAAGGCAGACACCCCAAGTTTCCTGGGCTGAGCCATTCCCTCACACAATGGAGGACATCTTTCCCACATAGACATCTGCCTTGCCTGGAGAGTAGACAGTCCACACCCTATTGGAAAACACCTTGCCCTGAGGCGACTTAAGAGATTAAAAATAACATTTTGCCTCCAGGCAGAAGAAACTGCCCCACCGTGTTGAAAAACTCTCTCCACACTTGAGGATGATTACCTGGGGCAATTCAAGTTGGAATCTTATTAGTCTGTAGAAAGAGGCAGTCTCTGGAAGCTTTGAGTCTCTGCCTGATCCAATTAGTCAGAAACTGCCTTTAACACTGTCCTGCACTAGAGATTAAGAGGTGTAGAGGATCTACCTAAAACATAGTCACAAACCCAAACAGACAACCAAAATGCGGAAACCAAGAAACAACCCCCAAATGGAAGAACTAACAAATTCTCCAGAAGAAGAGATAAATGAAGCAGAGATAAGAAACTTATCTGAAATAGTTCAAAGTAATGATGTTAAAAATGCTCAACAGTATGAAAAAAGATATAGTAACTATGAAAAAAGAACAGTCTGAGATTAAAGAATGACATAACACAAATAAAGAACACATTGGAAGGAATACACGGCAGATTAGAGGAAAGTGAGGATCGAATCAGTGCATTAGAAGACAGAATTGAAAATATCACTCAATTAGAGAACCAAAAAGAAAAAAAACAATTAAAAAACAGGAGGACAGCTTAAGGGAGCTGTGGGGCAATGTGAAACGTAACAGTATCAGAATAGTAGGTGTGCCAGAAGAGGCAGAAAGGGGGAATGGAATAGAGAAGGTGTTTGAATAAATAATGGTAGAAAACTTCCCTAACCTGGTAAAGGAAAAAGTCACACCAGTTCAGGAGGCACAGAGAACCTCAAACAAGAAGAACCCAAATAGACCCACCATAATTAAAATTCCAAAAAGTAAAGAGAAAGAGGGAATCTTAAAGGCAACAAGAGAAAAGAAAATTGTTACCTACAAAGGAGTTCCCATAAGGTTGACACCTGATTTCTCATCAGAAACTTTACAGGCCAGAAGGGAATGGCATGAAGTACTCAAGGTAATGGAAAGCAAGGATCTGAGACCAAGGTTACTATATCCAGCAAGGCTATCATTCAAAATAGATGGTCAAATAAAGAGCTTCCCAGAAAAAAAAAAAAGGCTAAAGGAGTTCATCACCACCAAGCCAGCACTATAAGAAATGCCAAAGGGATTGCTGTAAAGGATTACTGAGAAGAAAAAACAGACAGAGAAACCTAGCCATACAGAATTAAAATGGCTATAAATAAGTACCTCTCAATAATAACCCTAAATATAAATGGATTAAATGCTCTAATCAAAAGGTGTAGGGTAGCTGAATGGATACAAAAACATGACCCAACTATATGCTGTCTACAACAGACACACCTCAAAACAGAAGACACACAGAGGATGAAAGTGAAGGGATAGAAAAATGTTTTCATGCAAATGGAAAAAAAAAAAAGCTGGAGTAACAATACTCATATCCAACAAAAGACTTTAAAAGCATCATGCTAATCGAAATAAGCCAGTCGGAGAAAGATAAATATATGATCTCATTCATTTGTGGAAAATAATGAACAACATAAACTGATTAACAAAAATAGAGTCAGAGGGGAGAAAATATTCTATAATAGAAGTAATCCTGTTATTTGCAGATTTTTAATATTTCCTACAACTTTTGTGATAGCATACTATATTAGTACAGTTTGGATAATATTATTATACTTAAAATCTTTTTATTCTTAAAATATTAATGCTTATTGCATGTAATATTATTATATGTAAGATTCTTCTTGAATAATTGGTGTTTATTGTATGTAACATCATATTTAAAATCGTTTTTCTTGAGATATTGTTTATTGCATACAACATTATTATATTTAAGATCATTTTTCTTGAAATATTAAGGTTTATTGCATACAACATTATATTTAAAATCGTTTTTCTTGAAATAAAAAAACTGAAAAAAAATAAAGTCAATAAAAACATATTTTTTAAAGAAGAAAAGAAAATACATTTTTTAGAAAAGACTATTTGTTCATCACACTGTTGGTGGTAACGGTGAGCTGGAATCTGAGTGCCCACCACTGGGAACACAAATAATTTACAAAAGAGTAGATGGTGGTTAGAAACAAAGGCTAAGAAGAATAAGACATATACACAGTAACAAAAATAGTCCTTGAATTGTCCTTAATCAGTAAAGGGGTTGGGAGGAATAAGAAGGAAAACAAAAACTATAGCACAGAGAGAAACCAAGATGGCGGCATAGGTAAACACCGGAGATTGCTGCCTCGCACAACCACTTCAAAAATACAACTAAAAGACAAAACGGACATCATCCAGAACCACAGGAAGGCTGGCTGAGTGGAAATTCTACAACTAGAAGGAAAGAGAAAAGCACACTGAGACTCAGAGGAGGTGTGGAAATAAAGTACAGAGGTACAGAGGCACACGTGGAAAGGGCTGGCAACTGAGGACATGGTTGTCTTTTTTAATCGGGAGGGAGTCTCAAGCTCCCAACTGCTCTGAACTCCAGTTCCGGGCGAGTCTCTGGGGACCCAGACTCATACAGGGAGATACCTGACTGTCTGGCATTGGTCGGAACTCGAGGGCGGCTTTCCCTATGAGGTGCTTGCAGCGATTACCGGGACACTGAGACGCAGGGCCTCTTAGGGTAGGACTGAGGATCAGCCATAGCTGTTTGCTCCACCCTGTTGATTCCCTCAGACGCTGCCCCACCCAAGCTGTCCGCAGAGGCTTTTGCATATGAAAGGCATGGCCCTTTGCAATCTGAAAATTACCTAACAAACTGTAGCTGGGCCAGAGAGACCCAGAACTTCCAAAAGAAGGCCCAAGGCCCCACAGCAGCTTGCACTGCTTCACAGCTGGGCCTCATGTGGGCACCTCCAAATCCCAAACAAAGAAGAGGAATCTGCAGATCTCTCCATAGCTCCTGCTGGGTAGCCTCAGGCAGAGGCTAAATTAGCACCTCCTTAGAGATCCAAGAGCCAGTGTACCCAGTGGTCAGAGTGGGACCATCCAGATTACAACTCCTCAGACCCATAAAGGACACACTCAGGGGGCACACTCAGTGAGCACCAAAGCCCCACTGAAGCAAGTCTGCTCCAGAAGGGTGTCTCTAGCACAGAAGTTTCTCCCACTGTAGACACAGCTGATTCTCACAGGCAATTGGCCTGGAGGTCAATTCCTCCCAGTGATACCTACAACAATCAAGGCTTAACTACAACAAGACTGTGCACAAAGCCCACATAGGGGCGCACCAAGAGTGTCCACCTCAGGTAATTGGGGAGGCTGAGCCACTGGGCCCTATAGGACACCTAGCACACAAAGCCACTCTATCAACACAGGGAAGCATAAAAAATGCGGCGACAAAGAAACAGGTCACAAATGACAGAAATGGAGGAAAGCAAACTACTGGATATAGAGCTCAAAACCACACTTATAAGGTTTTTCAAGAATTTTCTAGAAACCGCCGATAAATTTAGTGAGACCCTCAAGAAATCTAGTGAGACCCTCGAGGATATGAACAAGGACCAACTAGAAATTAACCATACAGTGACTGAAATAAAGAATATTATACAGAGTTCCAACAGCAGACTAGAGGATCGCAAGAATCAAATCAAAGATTTGAAATACGAAGAAGCAAAAATCACCCAACCGGAAAAACAAAAAGAAAAAAGAATCCAAAAATATGAAGATAGTGTAAGGAGCCTCTGGGACAACTTCAAACATACCAACATCCGAATTATGGGGGTGCCAGAAGAAGAGAGAGAGCAAGATATTGAAAACCTATTTGAAGAAATAATGGCAGAAAACTTCCACCACCTGGTGAAAGAAATGGACTTAGAGGTCCAAGAAGCACAGAGAACCCCAAACAAAAGGAATCCAAAGAGGACCACACCAAGACACATCATAATTAAAATGCCAAGAGCAAAAGACAAAGAGAGAATCTTAAAAGCAGCAAGAGTAAAACAGCTAGTTACCTACAAAGGAGTACCCATACGACTGTCAGCTGATTTCTCAACAGAAACTATGCAGGCCAGAAGGGAGTGGCAAGAAATATTCAAAGTGATGAATAGCAAGAACCTACAACCTAGATTACTTTCCCCAGCAAAGTTATCATTCAGAATTGAAGGTCAGAGAAAGAGCTTCACAGATAAGAAAAAGCTAAAAGAGTTCATCACCACCACCAAACCAGTATTATATGAAATGCTGAAAGGTATCCTTTAAGAAGAGGAAGAAGAAGAAAAAGGTAAAGATACAAATTATGAACAACAAATACACATCAACAAGTGAATCTAAAAATCAAGTGAATAAATAATCTGATGAACAGAATAAACTGGTGAATATAATAGAATCAGGGGCATAGAAAGGGAGTGGACTGACTATTCTCTGGGGGGGGGGGGAAGAGGTGTGGGGGGTGCGGGAAGAGACTGGACAAAAATCATACACCTATGGATGAGGACAGTGGAGGGGGGATGAGGACAGTGGAGGGGGGGGTGAGGGCAGAGGGGGGAGTAGGAACCAGGTGGAGGGGAGCTATGGGGGGAAAAAAGAGGAACAACTGTAATAATCTGAACAATAAAGATTTTTTTGTTTGTTTGTTGTTTTTTTTTAATATATTTTATTGATTTTTTACAGAGAGGAAGGGAGAGGGATAGAGAGTTAGAAACATCGATGAGAGAGAAACATCGATCAGCTGCCTCCTGCACACCCCCTACTGGGGATGTGCCTGCAACCAAGGTACATGCCCTTGACCAGAATCGAACCTGGGACCCTTGAGTCTGAAGACTGATGCTCTATCCACTGAGCCAAACCGGTTAGGGCGAACAATAAAGATTTAATTTTAAAAAAACAAAACTATAGCACAGTAACATTTAGGTAAATTTAACAATTTAACCACACACACACACACACACACACACACACAAAACCACCACAGCCCAGCCGGCATGCCTCAGTGGTTGAGCATCAACCTATGAATCAGGAGGTCATGGTTCGATTCCCGGTCGGAGCACAGGTCTGGGTTATGGGCTCGATCCCCTGTGGGGGATGTGCAGGAGGTAACCAATCAATGATTATTTCTCATCATTGATGTTTCTATCCCTCTCTCCCTCTCTCTTCCTTTCTGAAATCAATAAAAAAAAATTAAAAAAAAAAACAACACCACATATTTACAAAAATATATGTATATATTTATTTAAGTAACAAGTTAATCTGATTGTTAAAGACTTTATTAATGATAGAAGACTAGGAACAGAAGTAGGAAGTGGAGGTGAAAAGGAAATTAATTTTTAAAGTTAAGAGAGCCCTGAGGGGTTTGGCTTAGTCGTTAGAGCATTGGCCATTGGACTGAAGGGCCTCAGGTTTGACTCATTTCAAGAGCCCATACCTAGGTTTCAGGCTCGCCCTGGTTGGCGCGTGTGGGAGGCAACCAATCAATGTGTCTCTCTCACGTCAATGTTTCTGTTTCCTCTCTCTCTCACTCTCTCCTCCTCTCTATCCTTCCTTCTCCCTCCCCTTCTCCCTTTCCCTCTCCCGAAAAATCAATGGGAAAATATCCTCAGGTGAGGATTAACAACAAAAAAAGTAAAAATGAAATGTTATCTGAAAACCTAAATGATTCATTCAGTGAAAGAATCGTTACTAAGGAATCTGTCCCTTGTGGGAGTGATGGTAGAGGGTCACTTGATCACCCTTGTGCCAAGTATAAACTAATCAACCTGGACATATGACACTGGGTAGGGACAGAATTATGCATGAGTTTGAAGCACCTTGACAGGGCACTCTCCTTGCCTTCAACTGTGCCTGGTGCCCTCCATTGTGGAGACCCTCTCTTTTACCCTCTTTAGAAAATAATTCTGTAATCTCCTGCCAGGGGGAGGAAAGAGCATTCTCTTGGCTGCATGAAGAAGGAAGAGGATGTGAGAGTCTAGCCTTTCTTAAAGCTTTCAATGTATCTTCCTGTTTGTAACCTACTTTTAGCCTTTCTAGAGGACCCGTCCAGCCCATTTCTGAGCCTTTTAGATTTTCATAGTGTAAATCTCCTTGCTCCCCCATTGCCACTTAGGATTCAGCTTTCTCAGGTCTGCTTAGCCACCTGCTCTCTAAATTTCAGA
The DNA here is from genome assembly GCF_028538775.1 of Myotis yumanensis. Classification (NCBI taxonomy): domain Eukaryota; kingdom Metazoa; phylum Chordata; class Mammalia; order Chiroptera; family Vespertilionidae; genus Myotis; species Myotis yumanensis. The sequence continues at coordinate 164,407,590 of NW_027223754.1, forward strand.
ATTTTGTTGCTGCTGTCTCTTCTGCAACTCTGTTTTGTCCTTGTGAATTAATGCTTAATTTTTTTTCTTTTACTGTCATTTAGTGAGGTATGAGAAACAATGAAGGTTATTAGGCATATTCATTCTGCTATCTCTGACTGGAAGCTTCCTGAATTGTTCTTTATCTCCACTCTTGGTGAGTTGAGATGCTCCTTGTTGATAGAAAACAAGCTCAGAAACACCTTGCTGCCAACTGTGCAACCTCAAGCAAACTACTTCACCTCTCAGGACTTCAATTTCCACATCTATTAAAAATATAAAAGAGAATTGCTAAGGTTCCTTTCAATTCTAGGAGTGTATTGGCAGGAGCACAGAAACTTTTAAATCACCTTGATATCTTCAACCAGTACTGCTTTAACAAAAGCTATTAGGCATATTCATTCTAGAACTTTAAATTTTTTCTATTATTTGTGTTAGCCCTAAGAGTAAAGGAGACTGAGCAAAACTGCAATATGTAAAAAGTTTTTTTAACTAGGTTGATTAATTTATATAATAAGACTCCATAGATCTTTAAATTTGTGACTATGCTTGATTGTGTTGAAGCTCACTTTTTACGATCTATAGCACTACCATTTAGATACTTAGTTTCTATTTACCATTTAGGTACTTAGCTCTTGAATAAATGGTTAGCTGAACAAATCAGTAGTACTAGTTATATGGTAGAGAGGCAAGCTCAACCTTAAGAGAAACAACAAGAATGCCAGAATCCACTTACTAAGAATCACAAAGCTTATAAAACCTAAATTCTTCCTTCCACTACTTAGCAGTCTGTGCATATACATGTGGTCACAAAAATGGCAATAAATATTTTGCTGGCTTTTGCCCACTATGGGCTCCAGCAGATCCCTCAGGGAATATCTCCCAGAGCAACCCTTTAGCCACAGTTCAGCAACTGGCAGCCACCATCGTGCATTCCTTGCAGATGTCCTTTGCCTAGGAATGCTCTACTACTGCTGGGAGAACACCTGTATCCCTACCAAGAACTGTATATCTGACCCTTCAGATCTAGGCGAAGCGGGCAGAGCAAGGTTGGCTTCCACCAAAAAGTAGAGAGATCTCCCCCAGGGATCTATTCAGTCCGCTGGTGCCCATGCACCACACACAAGAACGTCTCTCTCACAACTCAGCCAAGACCATATGCAGAAGACAAGATGGGCAGGTTACACAAATTACATATCCTTTCAGAGTTTCCCAAAACTTTCATTCAATCTATGTCATTTGCTTCTCAAAATGCTAAAAGTAGTAAGAGATTATTTTCCCTATTTGGTGAACAAAGGATCAAGGCTTAGCAATTCAGAAAGTTCATAATACACGTCATTTAAGACAATAAACTCAGCCCTCCTAATATAATATGTATTATTTATAGTTTATTCTACTTAAAAAGTAAATACCTTTCTTCCTAGTGGCAAACCCTGCAAGGAAGAAGACATATCAGTGAATGAGTAGTTAGTATAAAGATGAGAAGTCAAAGAGACATGGCACAGGATAAAGGATAGCAGGAATGAGAGAGAAGCAAAGTCAGGACATGTGCTTAATCAACAAAGATTTAATTTCTAAAGATTTGTGTGTGGTTTTTACTATTATTCAGAATAGTTTCTTGAGCAGCGAACAAAACATGTAGAACTTATCCTTTGATCGGTGTGTGGTTAGCAGGGAAACTGACAAGTAAAGGGAGACAGGGTTAATCCACTTTGTGGAGGCCCCTAGAAATAAAAAGAACATGAGGCGCAAAGAATGGGGCTAAAAGGAAACAAAGAGAGGTAAAGGCCCAACAAGCTGGAAAAAATAAGTAAAGATATCTGGGGTTGGAACAAGATGATAGTAAAACTAGGAAGTCAGAAGCAACAGTAGATAAAAGGTGACTAGAAGATCATCACAGGAGAGGAAGAGCAGAGATAAAGAACAGTTCAGGGAACTTCCAGTCAGAAATGGCAGAATATGTGCACAGCCTCTGTTCTTTCTCATACCTCACTAAATGACAGTGAGGATGCAACATGTGAAGCAAAGGAATCCCTAACTAGAGAAGGTAGATTCATTCTATTAATGTACACACACCCTGAGATCAACTCATCTAAACCAGAGCAGTCAGAAGACTCCAGGATGGACTTGCTTAAGAAGGCAAAACTGACAGGACACTTAATGTGAATGATTATCTAGAGGGGAGACTTCATACAACTGAAAGAGAGCTTGGAGACATTTCAATGATAAATACATAGAAAATAAGCATATAAAAACCCACCAACTCCAGAGAAAACGTGATTAGCTGTCAACAGTATTTATATAGTCATAATAATGTAAATACTGAATATCAATCTAATGTAAAACATGGTGACTATAGTTGATAACATGGTATTATATAATTAAAATTAGTTAAGAAAGTGGAACTTAAATGTTCTCACCAAGGACAGATATGTAAGATAATGGTTGTGATACATGTGGTAATTTTTCATCTTATTTTTGCTTATCCGTAATTTTTAACTTTTTCTACAATAAGCCTGCATTGCTCAATGTGGAAAAAGTAAGAAAAAATTTTAATCAAATTCAAATCTAAAGTAAATGAACTGATCTCAGACAGAAGTATCAGAAACTATTAAAGCACAGCAATCAGAGGCCATTCAGTATAGAGTGAATAGTCTTATACACCTCAAATGCCCAAGGACACCATAGTAATGTAGAAAAGGGCAATAAACTCTCAAAACAATGAACCCCAGGTTATTAATAAAGGGTTAAATTATGCTGTGTTTAAGAAATCAGAGAAATGTGTTATGCAATTTAGGTTGACTGCTATCAACCATGGCTCAAATTTATATAGCTTTTGCTCTTAAAATGCACTTATGTGAATATCAGTCATCTGGGAAATCTTCAAAATATCTTATTACTTAACAATAATAAAAGAATTATTTCCACATTATTATTGTTCCATTGTTCCAAATCAATTACCCTGACTGATACTTTAAATGGATAAGTGAAAGGAGTCACAAAAGACCACATATTATTGTATGATTTCATTGATGTGAAAAATTCAGAGTAAGCAAATCCATAGAGGCAGAAAGTAGTTTAGTGGTTGCCTAGGTGCAGGGGGAGAGAGAAATAAAGAGTGATTGTTAATGGGTTTGGGATTTCTTTATGGGCTGATGAAAATATTCTAAAATTAGACTGTAGTGATGTTTCCTCAACTCTGTAAATACAGTAAATACCACTAAATTAAACTTTAAAAGTGTGAATTTTATGGCATATAAATTATATCTCAATAATACTGTTACTAAAAAAAGGAATGTTTGATAAAGGTCCAAGTGCTTAATCCTAATGTGTAAATGAAAATAACAATACCTACCTTGCAGGGTTTTTGCAGAAATAATATATGTAAAGCACTTAGTACAGTGCCTGGCACAGAGCAGGTACTCAATAAATACAATCTATTATTAATATACTAGAGGCTTGGTGCACGAAACTTGTGCATGGGGGGTGGTCCTTCAGCCTGGCCTGCACCCACAATCTGGGACAGCTGGCTCCTAACCGCCGGCCTGCCTGCCTGCCTGATCGCCCCTAACTGCTCGCCTGCCTGCCTGATCGCCCCTAACTGCTCGCCTGCCTGCCTGATCGCCCCTAACCGCCTCTGCATCGACCCCTGCCACCATGGCTTCGTCCAGAAGGACAACTGGAAGGTCATTCGGCTGTCTGGTCTAATTAGCATATTACACTTATAGATACATTACATAAATTGCTTTTGACTACAGACTTAAATAAATGACACAATCTAGTCCTCAAAATACTTCGTTTTGAAAACACTACTGATAAACCTTAAATTTGTAGCTAAATGGAATCTCTAGAAAAATAACAATTTGTCACTTGTTTTGAGATGTGCATAGGCAGCACCTGTCGCCAGCCTACAGCAGTGTTTACTAGCTGCAAAGGAGCTGGCCTGTGTGCTTGCTGCCTGCTGATTAACAGTCACCACAAGCACTGATGGACTAATCACTCCCTTCCCACTGAAGCAGCACTGTTTAGAATCTGGTTTGACCAGGCCTATTCATTTCCTTCTATTTAAGACAAGTTTTCAATAAGGTAAGACAAGTCACTGAGAGATGGGAAAAAAAAGCCTATTAGGTTATCCAGAGCATTCTTCTCAAGAACTCTGGAATATGGGAAACTTCTTTAGAGCTATTAATATACTAATGGTTATGAATGAATATGTTGGAGTGTAAATGTTTTTTCACACTGGGTGCCTCTGATTAAACATTCATAGTTGGATTCTGAGTAGTTCAATTTCTCAATTCACTTGTGAATGTCATGGTCTCATGAAATAGATGAATAGAAAAAAGTTAGTGAAGAAACTATCCAAATCTGCAGGAAACTTCAAGTCTCAACAAGCAAGCTGGCCCCCTGAGTACACTGTTATTAAATCTAAATTTAAAACCCAAGAGATACCATGGAAATTTTAAAAACTTAATGTTACCCATTACTCACAAAACTAATAAGGCCTAAAAAATAAAATTCATAGTTTCTAGACATCTCAATTTCCTTCACTAGGCAAAGAACACAGAGCAAATGGTTGCTATTCAGCAGGGAGCGGGGGTGAAGGAGGAAAATGGAAGCCTAGATAACTTGCAAACTGAGCAGTCCCTAGAAAATCTAAATTGCCAATGACACTGAAGGGAAGTTTAAAAAAATTTTCAAGTCTGATACACGTTATCTTGAATATTAAATTTGGAGTAGGACTTTTCTTCATTACGTAAGAAACTTAAATTTCTACATCTGAAAAAAATGTCATAAAATCCCAATCTTTAAAAATTATTCATAATGAACTTAAAAGCAATTCATAATGAAATGAAATTAAGAGCACACAGACATAAGCTAAATATATGGAAAAGAGATAATTATAAAATGAAATTAAATAAGCCACCAATGTTCTATTAAACATAAAATTCAGAAACCACAGTCTTCCCTCCTACCTCTCCCCCATCCCCAAAATCACACTGTTTTTTAATGGCCACCACTCTCCTCCCTGACTTGGTCAGTGAGAGGGAATTCCAATTTAGAGTCCAAACCTGGAGCCATTGTCCTAAGAGTTTCTCTGCTCGGGAATACTTCTTTGCTGTTTCAAAGGTCATGCAGTTGGTTAATTACCATAAAATGTAAACTTTAACTCAGAGACATGAACAAGCTGCAACCTGCATTAAAGAAACCTGAACACATATTACTGCAATACTAAAGAACTGTCTGTACATTTCCAGAACAAATCTTGTCACTTCTTTTCCTTTTTGATCATTCTTTTAATAACTTTGCAGGCCCACTTAAGAATTTCATTTATGAAGACACCCACAGATAATAACGAATAAATAAACTTGGATTCCCTGTAACACCACCCATGCACACAGCTGGACCATAAGGTAGACTTTAGTTAAACAGCAGCTACCATATTTGGTCATATGCTTCAAACTGTTACAAACACAGAACATTTGCTCAATTCTAACTTCAGCCATTTACTAACTCAATTCATTTCCTATATGAGGTAGACCACCTAGTTTCCTTTTCTTCTGAAGACTCAGTGAAGTATTAAGTAGTTATAAATAAAATGAGTATTGGGTCAATAATGCTTAAACATTTGAGTAGCCAACTAGCAAACTGTAAGTTAGGGAACTCCATGCATACTTACTTAGGTTTTAAATCTTAAATACCATCAACTATATTTATAAAAGTACACTAGGTGCTAGCAGCCTCGTAATCGCCAAATTCTAAAGCTTTTTCCCAAGTAGTTTTACTAAGAACAGGTAAAAGCCCATTTTTTCCTCTTATCTTTTGAATCCTGTCACTTCGTAAAGAACTTAAGAACTATTATTATTATAACTGTACACTGTGATGTGTGAAAAAACACTCCTTTTGTGTCTTGCACTTTAAAATGCACATCATCCCTGGCTGGTGTGGCTCAGTTAGAGCATCATCCCATACTCCAAAAGGTGGTGGGTTCAATTCCTGGTCAGGGCATGAGCAGGAGGCAGCCAATCAATGATTCTATCTCATCAATGATGTTTCTATATCCTCTCTGAAATCAATAAAAATATATTTAAAAAAACAAAAACCTGTATCGAGTATCCGCATGTGTCAGGAACCATAAAAGCAGTCCATAATATTAATTAGGCATGCCTGGTTCCTGGCTCTCATGCTCTGCCCAGTCGGGTATTTCACTTTGAGGATTCACCCCTAACCCAACAAGTAACAGCAAACAACGTTCTAAGGCAGTGGTTCTCAACTTTCAAGCCCTTTAAATACAGTTCCTCATGTTGTGACCCCCAACCATAAAATTATTTTTGTTGCTACTTCATAACTAATTTTGCTACTGTTATGAATCATAATGTAAATATCTGATATGCAGGATGGTCTTAGGCGACCCCTGTGAAAGGGTCGTTCGACCGCCAAAGGGGTCACGACCCACAGGTTGAGAACCGCTGTAAGGGGACTTGCTGCTAGAGGAATTACATGTTTGTGAGATCTGACTCTAGTTTATGGCTTGCCTGTACCTCATCCCTCTCCAGCCTCCTATCTACTCCAGTCCTTCCAGTTTGATGTCTAGCTAATTAAGCAGCTTTTCCTGCTTTGACTCTCCCAGTTTATTTTCTGGTCTAACTCCCGTCTCCCTAATCCCTTCATGGAAACTGTTTTTAAGTCTGTTGTTTTTTTTTTTAATTGATTTTAGAGAGAGAGGAAGGGAGAGGAGGAGAGGAAACTTTTTAAATAGCCTTCTTGATAACTGACCTCCAACGTGGTTCTATCTCAGGAGGCAAAGACAGTGTGCTGGGTTTCATATCTTTCTCTCCCCAGCAAACACATCAACCCTTTAGGAGGTATGATGTAATGCAAAGAGCACTGGCCTAAAAACCAGAGAGGCACGGACAACTATGGCCTTGAGAAAACTTTTAACCTCTTGAACTTCAGTATCCTCAAAAATAAAATGGGGATTCTGTCGTCTAATTAGGGTTATTATAAGGATTACAGAAAATTCATGTAAAGAGCCAAAGGCAATGACTAACAGAAAATTTTTAGTGATCAAGACTTACTTTAATACAAAATGGGTAAGTGTTATAATAGAACTGAACTCTTATCATAAATGATAACAATATTAATTTAAAATTCTAGTTTATAATTTCACAACTAGCCAATTGTGCTAAAATTTTAAACTATAAACAAAGAAGTACCTGTCCTCAGGGGATTATTCAGATAAGGGGGAAAAAGCAAGTAAAAAGAAAATCACAATACAGTGAGGCAAAATTACAATACAATAGGGGTCAGAAGAAGGTTAAAAACAAAAAAGCATAGCCTTGTGTGCTGTGGCTCAGGTGGTTAGGTGTAGTTCTGTGCAACAGGATGTTGCTGGTTCAATTCCCAGTCAAGGGCAATATTTCTCTCTCTAAAAAAATCAATAAACTATTATTAAAGATTAAAATAAAACAAATCAGATACAAATTGAACATACCCAGAGAAGTGGGGGAGAGAGAAGGCACAATAGGGAGGATGGGAGAGAGGAGGAAATAGAGTGGCAACAGCAAGTGCAGAGGACTCCTTTGAAATTTAAAGAATGGCAGCTGTCCACTGGCTGATTTGCACTAACTTTTCTCCTGTTCAAATAACGAGAGCCACAAACTGACCTACTAACTCATGTTCCAGTATACTCACATAAGATTCTTACATGTAAAATGTAAATGAAATAAATTTCATCATAAGCTGATAATTATTAAGCTGGGTAATGGGTACATAGCTATACTATTCTCTCTACTCTTGTAAATATTTTAGATAGTCCACAATAAAAATGGTATTTTTTTAGTATTTAGTTCATTTAGAAATCCATGGCAAAATAAATTATTAAACACTTAACTAGTCCCTAGTTTCCTTTGTTTTTTATAAAACATTAAAGATATAGCTTGTTTTCTGTTTTGGAACCTCAAATCATAGAAAGGATAGAATGAATTCTTAACCAGGAAACAATGCCTATGTTACTTCTCTACCCTTAAAGAAGACAATTAATTCTAGGATCGCCACATTGTCCTCCAAAGAAATCAAAGGAGCCTGGCTGGTGTTGCTCAGCGGTTGAGCATCGACCCATGAACAGGGAGGTCATGGGCACATGCCTGGGTAGTGGCCACGATTCCCAGTAGAGGGCGTGCAGGACGCAGCTAATCAATGATTCTCTCCCATCATTTATGTTTCTATCTCTCTCCCTCTCCTTTCCTCTCTCTGAAATTAAAAATAAATAAATAAAAGAAATCAAAGGAGGGTTTAGCACAGGCTGTATTCCTAGAGGCAGATTATTTTTTAGAAAAGGAAAACTTGAAAAAATAGTGCAAATAGTAAGTATGTTTTAATCTCTTTTTTTAAGTGCACGTGGGCTAGAAAAGGAACTCTTAATGCCTATTGCCAAATGTTGACTGAAAAAGCTACCTGCAGAGGACAAAAGCTTAGACAACAGGAGAGGCAACTTCAAACCCAGATATGATTTTGAGCTCAAAAAGAAGAAAAGTGGGATAAACCGGTTTTTAAATATATAAAAATTTAACCCTTTGGATCACTAACATCTTTTTTATTCTAGCTTTCTTAAAAATTCTGTTTTCTCGGTTGGTGAGGCTCAGTTGGTTGAGCCTCATCCCATGCACCAGGAAGTCACTGGTTCAATTCCCCATCAGGGCACATGCCCCAGTTGTGGGCTGGATCCCCAGCTGGGATCCTAGAGGAGGCGGCCAGTCCATGTTTCTCTCTCATCAATGTGTCTCTCTCTCCCTCTCTCTCTGAAATCAATAAAAACATATTAAAAAATTTTTTTAAATTCTGTTTTCTCAAAAGCATATGTAAATTCAGTTTTCCTTACAAATACCTTTAATCTTATGTGTTATCTTTTACTTCTTAATAATGGTAAACATTTACTGAGCTCTATGAGTCAGACATTTACCATCAATTATCTTTTTTAAAAATTGATTTTAGAGAGTCAGAGGAAAGGAGAGAAACATCGATTTGCTGTTACATTTATTTACACATTCATTGGTTGCTCTAGTATGTGCTCCGAGAGGGGAATGAATCCACAACCTTGGCATATGAGATGACTCTGTAACCAACTGAGCTACATGGCCTGGGCCTACCATCAGTTATCACATTTAATCCTCACAAAATCCTTATGAGGTGGGTTCACTATTATACACATTTCAATGAGAAGGAAACTAAAGCTTAAGATGACTGAATAACATAACTAAATTGTCAAATTGCCAAACAGAAAAGCTAGAATCCCAACTTACTGCAGAACCTGAGTTCATAACCACTAAATGATACTTTGTCTTTTTGCCCTTAGTACCTATCTCTTTAACTTTTGGCTTGCAGCTCTTATTTTATTCTAACTCTGGAGAAAAATAAAGTCAACTTTTACTTGTTTAAATAATCACTACTTTTTGTAAAAGATATATTTTATTGATTTCAGAGAGGAAGGGAGAGGGAGAGAGAGATAGAAACATCAATGATCAGAGAGAATACCATAATTGATTAGCTGCCTCTTGCACACCCTACACTGGGGATTGAGCCTGCAACCCAGGCATGTGCCTTAACCAGGAATTGAACCATGATCTGATTCGTAGGTTGACACTCAACCAGAGACACACCAGCCGGACATAATCACTACATTTTAAATGGAAAGATTAAAACATATCAAGATCCTAAGCCACTCTTATGCAATTGAAACATTAACTTCCTATCTAATAATACACAAACATGGTAATTGACCATACCTTCGCTACACTTCCCATGGGCTAATCAGCGTGATATGCAAATTAACCACCAACAAAGATGTCAGCTAATTTGTATACTGCAGGCAGGGTGGTCAGCGCCATCCCACCTGCCCTGCCGCCATCTAGGCCTGTTATCTGCGACCCGGGGCGGCGGGCGTCCCATGTGCGACCCAATCCAGGGCAGTGGGGCGGGACAGTGTGGCTCCTCTGTCACCCCAGCTTCCTCATCACAGCTCCCTTGGGGGCCTAAGTCTTTAGTCGGACACCCCCCGAGGGCTCCCCTGACTGCCAGAAGGATGTCTGACTGCAAGCTTAGGCCTGATCCCCTGGGGAGTGGGCCTAAGTCGACAGGTGGACATCCCCCAAGGGGTCCTGGACTGCAAATGGGCGCAGACCAGGCCAAGGGGATCCCCCCCCCCCCAGTGCACAAATTTTTGTGCACTGGGTCTCTAATGTATGTATAATACTTTGTATAAAACATGACTCTTCTAAGCCAATATCACCAGGGATTGAACTTTTAGTAGTCTCCCAGGTTTAGGGATAAATTTCACTGATCCATCCACATGCTCAGCTGTTTTTCCCTTTGCAACCAAAGGCCCATAGTACTTGTAAGACAGCCAGTACCACTAGGAAGGCAAATGATGGCCATGATGCTGGTCAAAGCTAACAACAACAGAACTTCTGATTTTAGTATCCTCTTATACACTGTCCTCCAAGTAAGTGGCCTCTAGCTAGGTATGATGTGTATACACTTTACCAAAATAACTTTGTCACTTTTTAACAGTTTACTGTGTGATCAAGAGACACCATTAAGAGAGTAAAAGTCAAGCCAGAGAGAGAAGTATCTACAATGCATACAACTAAAGGACTTATATCCAGGATATATAAAGAATGCCTACAAATCAATTTTTAAGAGACATACACAATTTAAACACATTTGAACAAGTACTTCACAAGAGGATACCCAAAAGGCCAATAAACATATAAAAAGGTGCTCAATATCATTAGACATCAAGGAAGTGCAAGTTAATACCACTACTACTACTTATTTACTAAAATGGTTAAAAGTAAGAAAACTAACAATACTAAGTGTTGATAAGTATAGGAGCAAATGGAATTCTCATTCATTGTTGATGGGAGTGAAATTGGTATATACACTTTGAAAAATTATTTGGTAATATCTATTAAAGCCGAGCATACACATACCTATGGACAAGCAATTCCACTAATGGATACATATCCAACACAGGAGCATCAAAAGACATATATAAGAACATTCATAAAAGCCAAAAAACAATCAAATGTCCATGAACAGCAGAATGAATAATAAATCGTGGTATAGTCATATAATTAAATTAGAGGCCCAGTGCATGAAATTCTTGTACTGGTAGGGTCCCTAGTGGCTGCCAGCTGCCGGCTGGGGCCTCCCTCCCTATCCCCAGCCGGCCCCACCCCCTGGTTGAACTCCTAGTCGAGGGGACAATTTGCATACTATGCTTTTATTATATAGGATACCGTACAGAACAACAAAGAATTAGCTACTGCTATAAGTAACAACATGGATGGAACTCATAGGTATAATGCTGAACAGAAGCCAGACAGACACAAAAGAGAACATACATGATTCCATTTATATATAATTCAAAAACAGGAAACCAATCAATGATGACAGAAGTTAGAGTAGTGGTTAACTTCAGGGCAGTAATAACTGGAAAGGGGCATAACTTGTAGATGCTGTTAATTAATATTCTCTTTGTTCATCTGGAAGTTTCATGAGTGTTTCTCTTTGCAGAAGTTCACTACAGATTCATCAAGCTACATGTTTATTATTATGGACTCTTTTGTAAGTTATAGTTCAATTAAAAGTTTACTTTAACAGAGTTCACTGTAGAAAAGTTGGAAGCTACCTACAATTCCAACAGTAGGAGATTATTCAAGTATAGTATATCTAAAGGAATATTGTTCAGTCACGTTTTTAAAGAATAACAAAGTAGAAAGTGTTCTAAATAGTTTTTTAAGTTGATATAACTGAATTTATGGTATTACCTCAATTTTTCTAAAAAGATAGAAAAGTGACTGAAAGGAAATTTACTTAAATAGAATTTGTGTTTATATTTGGGTGTGAGGCTTAAGGAAATGAATTCATTTTCTTTTTCAGTTTCCTTTTTCCCCCCATTAAGCATGTGTAGTTTTTATAATGAGGTGAAAGCGATTTTAAAACATTAACAATTTGCCACAGACATTCAGATTATCTTAACCTTAATGACTTTACCCATGAAATCTATCTTGGTAGAGAATCTGTAGCACTGAAACCACTGAATGAGAACCAACAATACAAGAAACAACCAGAAAGTAGTTTGGGTTGTGTTTCATTTTCTTTGTATGGCCAAGGTGAGAAACGATGTAATCATGAGTCTGATTAAAGCTTTGTAATTGTTCTAGCACCTGTTCAACTTTGCTGATGAACAACACACATATGACATACTAAAATTCAGACAGGATTTAACAAGTGAGGTATATCAAACACAGGCCCTGTTATTGTCAAGGTTTCTAGGTGTGGTTGCAGTTCAATTATAATAAGATCATTTACATCTCTCTGAGTCAGTCACCCACTCTCCTGTCTGTGTCTCTCCTTCCACATCAGACGTGGGCAGGAACATAACACACTATACATAGCACAGATCTGAGCAAAACTGAGTACATTTTAGGGAAGTGATAACTCAGGAATATCACATCTTTTCCTTTTATGATGGAAAATGAAGAGAGGAAAAACTAGTACCAAAATACACATCTACAAAGGTTAAAAAACTTAGTTTTTGAACATGTTTATGAATTCCAAGATAACTACAGCCTTTACTATTCTATTTATAAGATTTCCTAGCTTCTATCCCTAGAAAGGGGCATGCAGGAGGCAGCTGATCAATGATTCTCTCTCATCATTGATGTTTCTATCTCTCTCCCCCTCTCCCTTCCTCTCTGAAATCAATAAAAATACATTTAAAAAAATGTACCAAAACGTATATCACCAATCAACTATTTCCACCATAAGTTGGATATTTCCTGTCTGGTTAGGTCCCTGTCAACTTAGCATTCTTTCTTTAAATGTACCATTAGGAATACAAATAAGCAGAGATATGTGCTCTGCCTTGGAATCAAACCGTGACCTTTTGGTGCATGGGAAAATGCTCAATCAACTGAGCCACACCAACCAGAATTAAATGGTACTGTTTTTAAAATATTCCTTTTTAGAAATATTCCTAAAGTTACCCATAGATTCTGTTTTCTTTGACTCCAAGGCCATACATAGAACAGGTTACAGAAATATAATAAAAAGTATTATGTGGGTTAAATGCTAAGGCTTATCTAGTCTTGATCTCTACAGGTCTATATTATGTCTGCTTCCCAATAAATTTGCTGCAACGTTATTTAAAAAAAAAAAAAAAAAAGATTTCCTAGCTTGCCCAAATTGTGTGTGCATATATGTATCTGTGTGCAAGTTACTTTCCCACACTACAGGTTAGAGAATATAAGGAATTAGATTCCAGAAAGTCCCAAACCTAAAAAGGTCAAGCAGCCTGCAATTACACACACCCCTCAAGTTTACAGAATTCTGGCAGAAATCTAGTCCAAAATTTAAGGGAACATGAAATGCTATAGTAACTCACAAAAGAAGATTAACGTTTTCTTTTCTTATTTCTTTGTCTGCCTGTCTTGGTTCTCCAAACAGAAGTCGCTTATGACCAGAGATTAAAAAAAATTCCTCTCCAACTGTAAGTATAGCAGTTTAGTTCTCATACTAGAGTGACCCAAGTTTCAAACTGGATTACAGCTATTACTAACACTCCAAGCACTTTTAGGGGTTTTGATTCTGACTGAAACCAAGGATATGGTTTACTTTCACATACTATCTTGTCTTTTTGGTTTTTTTGTCCTTTTTTTTTTTTTTTTACTTTTTTGTCTTAAAGATAGTAACCAAAATGTTGAATACAATATTTTGCTTCATTTTGTCCCCATTTTTCCTCCAGAATTTATAAAAATTATGAATATTTTGTTTGGTGAACTATGAAAAGGAAATGATATAGGAAATTAAGTGCTCACATTTTAGGAGTTAATATGGACATTAAATGGGTTGTTGCATCAACCCCAATTTTTACTTTCTAATCTCTTGAGCCATACATAAGTTTAGGCTATTATCAAGAAACCTTCTACATCCACCCCAACTCTGAAACTTGACTTTCCTGAACTAAGACTGGCATCACAGCCAAGTTTTTCTCAAGTCTGTACAGTACATGTTGCTGCAAAGAGATGGTGCAAGTGAGGAGGATCTCTGGGATCTCTCCAAAACCTGGGGTTTAGGTTCTTTCATAAACCCAGTGAGGAAAACTGCTTACTGTTCCTCATGTTCAAACAAGTTCCATTATCCAAACTTAATTACCATGGTGATCATCAGAAAATTTCTAACCAACTCCCATAATATCTATCCTATATAATAAAGAGGTAATATGCAAATTGACCATCACATCCTCACACAAGATGGCCACCCCCATGTGGGCACAAGATGGCCGGCAGGGGAGGGCAGTTGTGGGTGATCAGGCCGGCAGGGAAGGGAAGTTGGGCCTCTAGTGTTTAAATAAATATATCACCACATTTTATACCTCAGAAAACACTTGATGATGCCTGCCTTAGAAAAAGGACTCCAGAGGTCTATGAGTGATATTTATAGAAGAGGGTGCATCTTAAAATGAAGGTCAAACAAAACTGTTTCACAAAATGTAGAAGTATTTAAAATACATTTCTCCTTATGTCTGTGGCCAAGTTTGTTTTTTAATATATTTCTTTATTGATTTCAGAGAGGAAGGGAGAGGGAGAGAGAAATAGAAACATCAGTGATGAGAGAGAATCACTGCTTGGCCGCCTTCTGCACGCCCCCTACTGGGGATCGAGCACACAACTTGGGCATGTGCCCTTGGCCGGAATCGAACCTGGGACCCTTCAGTCCACAGGCCAATGCTCTATCCACTGAGCCAAACCGGCTAGGGCTGCAGCCAAGTTTATCAACTCATATTATCAATCAACCAAAGTTGAGCACAAATTTCCTGGCTCTGTGATCACTTGCTTTGAATTCCTCTATTTGTTCAATCACCTTCAGTTCTGAGTCAGTGAGGAATAAAAAAATTGTTGCCCTGGTGACGTAGCTCAAGTTTGTTAGTGTCATCTCAATATGCCAAGGCTGTGGGTTTGATCCCCCCTGTCAGGGGACATACAAGAACCAACCAATGAATGCATAAATGGATGGAATAACAAATCAGTATCTCTCTCTCTCTCTCTTCTTCCTACCCTCCTTTCCTCTCTCTCAAATCAATTTTTAAAAAGTCATTAACAAAAGCATAGCGTACCTGAGTCTGAAAAAAACCTTAGCACTAAAAAACAAAACAAACCCCTAAAACTTTGCAATCCAAAAGCCAATCCTATATAATAAAAGTATAATATGCAAATCGACCAAACAGCCAAACAGCGGAATGACCACCCAGACAACCATCCGGGACCACGCTATGACACCCACTGGTGCCAGGCCAGCCAAGGCGGGTGCGATGTGATTGGTTGGGGACCCAGCCATCGCCCCATGATCACCCCGCAGAGGGAGGCCCAGGCCACCGACCAGTGGGCTACAGCGAGTGGGTGGGGCCTCCCTCTGCGAGGGAAGCCCAGATCCCAGGTGCCGGCGGCCGGAGGGAAGCCCAGGTCCTGAAGGGAAGCTGGTGCCAGCAGCCAGGGGAAGGAAGGCCTACTCTTGTACGAATTTCATGCATAGGGTCCCTAGTTAACCTATAAGTCTCTTATATCTTTTCAATGCTTTAAAAATATCCTTTCTCCTTAGAAAGTAAAAGTTTTGCCTGGCTCAGTTGGTTGCAGCAGCATCCCATACACCAAAAGATTGCAGGTTTGATTCCCAGTCAGGGCACATACCTTGGTTGTACGTCCAATCTCCAATCAGGGTGAGCATGGGGGGGCGTGTGATTGAAGTTTCTCTCTCCCACTGATGTTTTTCTCTCCCTCTTCCTCTTTCTCTAAAATCAGTGAGCATATCCTCCAGTGAGGATTTTAAAAAAAGAAAATAAAGTAGAAGTATTTGATGGGTTTCCTTCATTCTACATAATGCTGACAAAGGAAATTTGATGACTGAAGAGCAGATGAAAAGGAAAATAACAAAAAAGAATTTTTAAAAGTTACACACTTGACAGAAACATTATAACTCAAGCCTGGGAGTACTTACAAATAGACTTACTAGTATTTAATATAGGTGGCATTACGCTTTCAAAACCCGTAATTAACACATGAAAGTTGCACTATCTTTTCCATATTTATTAATGCAAATTTCTCTTTTAACCCTTACCATTTTCCATATTCCCTGAAGAAAAATGTGTATATGGTAATTTTTTTAAATTCCAGAACATAAAACTAAGGGCATTTAAGGAACTATGAAAAATACAAAATCCTATATAATAAAAGCCTAATATGCAAATTGTCCCCACAGGCGGTTGTTCAAACGAGAGTTCGACCGCTCGCTATGACATGCACTGACCACCAGGGGGCAGTGTGGAACATGGTAGGTGTTGGCGATGTGGTGCTGGCAGCGGGTGTTCAGGTGCCAGGTGCCCGCGAGGAGCCTGCCCTGCACCCACGTGGCCTCTTCCAGGTGAGCCAGGCCACAGCCACCGGGACTGCAGGGGCTGGTCGGGCTCCCCGTGGGTTCACGCAAGAGTCAGTCTGTGAGGCCGGCCAGGAGAGAGCGTGCTGCCCATCCAGCTTCCATGCGATGCTGGCGGGCGGCCCAGAGGCCCATGCTGCACCCCAGACCACAGTGTCCGGATGCACTCGCCGCATCTCCGCGTGGGGACTCGGGTGCCGTGACTCAGGCAGAGTGGGGCACGCGGGGGCCCAGGGGCCCAGGTGCTGCCCGGGGCCCAGAGGTCAGCTGGGACCTGCCCTTCTATGCCAGACGCTCACACTTCTGTCGCCAGCCAGGCCTAGGGACCATACCCATGCACGAATTTCATGCATCAGACCTCTAGTCAATTTATAAAAAATTTTAATCATTCACAACTTCCTATCCAGTGATTTTGCTCTTTTCATTCTAGACTTTTATATACTCATTTGAAAATCCATGATGAAAAGTATCCATATATATTTAAAAACAGAAGACATATATACGAATGTTCAGGTGTGCTGGGAAGCTCGCCTGAGCGATTCCTGGTCCCCTCTTCTTCCTCCCAGGCACATATTACCTTTGCCTTTCCCTCTCCAAAGGCGATTCTTCTGCCTCTGTAACTTGTTCCCTGAGCCTACATAACTCAGCTGGCTCATTTCTACTATCTCTGTAACTTTCTAAATAAACTTTCTCTTATAATTTGAAAAACAAAAATATAAGCCTCACCCCAAAAAAGATTGTTCATAGCAGTGATATTTACAATAGCAAAAAACTGGAAACAACCAAAATATCTGTCAACTGTTGAATGGACTAATAAACTGAGGTGAATTCATGTAATGGAATGCTAGAGCAGCAGAGGAAAATAAACTCCAGTACAATAACTTGCATCAGTGAGAATGAATCTCCTAAACAATGCTGAGGAAAGAAAAAGCAAGTCAGGAAAAAATGTGAAAATTAATAAATAGACACCACATATTAAGTGGGATGGGAAAGCTAGAAGAGAGAACCCCCATAGATGTGTCGACGCACACTACTGAGCCTAACAGGAAGACACACATCTTGTATTTTTGACAGGAAGTAAAACTGCATGGCTACCTCAGCAGAAGAAAGAAAAGATTCCTCCTAGCCCAATAATAGTTCAGCCAATGAAAAGTCACTATACTCTGAACCTTCAGTTTCCTCCAATGGATTCTTCATTTATAGCAGCTCCTCTTAAGTACATAAAAGAGTGTTCCTCTGGACTTGCACATGAATGGGCATTAGACCACATGTTCCAAACTGCAATTCTTTGTTGTTCCTAAATAAATCCATTTTGCTAGAGAAATAGGCTGATTATCTGTTTAAGGTCAACAAATATATATAGCAGGATTCTACTCTTAAAGTTCAGAAACTTGCAAAGCTAAGTTAGGGATATATACAAACTGTATAAAGCAAAATTAGGGAGTGACAAAAGTTACATTTGAGGGTGAGTTGAAAGTAATGAGTCCATAGAGCCTGCAGAGGTATTTATGATTTTAGTTCTTAAACTAGATATTGGACAATCTATTACCCTTTCTTAAACTGTACATACATGTAATACAGTTGACCCTTGAACAACACAGGTGTTAGGGACAACAACCTCTGCACAGTTAAAAATACCCATATAAATTTGACTTTCCCAAAACTTACACCAAAATCCAAGGATGCTCAAGTCCTCTCTATAAGATAGATAAGTGTATACAGTAGTCCCTCAGCATCCACAGACTCCCAATGGCAAATCAAAAACAAAGGGCATTAATAGAAAAAAAATCCATGTATAGCCTAGCTGGTGTGGGTCAGTTGGTTGAGTGTTATCCCATGCACCAAGAAGTCACCGGTTCAATTCCCAGTCAGGGCACATGCCAGGCTTGTGAGCTTGATCCCCAGTAGGGGGTATGCAAGAGGCAGCCAATCAATGTTTCTCTCTCAGTGATGTTTCTATCTCTCTCTCCTTCCGTTCCCTCTCTAAAATCAATAAAAACATTTTTTTAAGTAGACCTCTATCTTAGTTTAAAAAATAAAATAAAAATCCATGTATAAGAGGACCTGCACAATTCAAACCCATTATTGTTTAAGGATCAATTATATATAACTCTTTTGTATGTGATACTCCATAATAAAAATTTAAATACCTAGTAAGTCCAATGCAACTTCAAAAGAAAACCATGCCAATTATCTCTACTAATCAACACAGTTACTCACATAAACCATGAACAACCACGAACTATATGACATTTGAGGAAACCCAACAGATCAGAAAGAAATAGACAAGATGGACCACTGGAAGAAATAGCCCCAAAAGAAATACATTAATCCTCATTTATCATCATGGAAACTGTGACTTTAAGCAAAATGACACAAAACGAAACCAATTTTACCATAGGCTACTTGATATAAACAAGAGTTCAATTTCTATGGCATCTTCTGATCACAAAAACATCGCCAAAATTCTAAATAAAGACTCAAAAGCCTTCTAATATTAAAGTGAAATAAAGATGAGCTATCTATACATTTAGAAAGATATAAGAGAGCAATTTTCCAACCCACTTATTCCAGTTCAGGATCGCATATGGTCAGAGTCTATTCTGGTGGCTCAGGGCAAAAAGTGGGACCCAACCCTGGACAGGAGGCCCTCCAATCACAGGGTACATCACACACCCCACCCCCACATTCATTCAAACTTGAACATTTAGACAATTCACCTAACTGTGCACATCTTTGGGATGTGGGAGGAAACTGGAGTACCTGGAGAAAACCCATGCAGACATAGGAAGAACCTGCAAACTCCTCATACAGCGGCCCCAGCTGGAAATCAACTTTTATTCTCTATGTTATAACAAAACAACATTGAACAAAATGATATTATTCAAGGTCCTGCTATATAAGATATTTCAAGAATTAGAAGATAACTTTTAAAAATTCTAGTTAGCATGCTCAGAGATTCAAGAGGTTATCATGTCTATAAAAATCAGAATGAACTGCTGTTAGAGTAAATTTTAAAGAGACAGAGAGAGCAAACACAAAAGAGATGAAAACCATGCCATGTGGAAGGGAAGAAATAATAAAACAAAATACCCCCGAGTTGTAGAAAGACAGCCAATAAAGACAGTGAAAGACTACCACGTGCCAAACAGGATGAAAAAGGAGACACACACCTAGACACATCCCATGAAATTTCAGAAGTCCAAGGACAATAGGCAAAGCCTAAATGCTTCCAGAGTACAGTCATGTACCACACAATGACCTTCTCCAGTCAACAACGATGACGACAGTGGTGCCATAAGAGTATAATGGACCTGAAAAATTCCTATAGCCTACTGACGTCATAGGTATCATAGCTGTCGTAATGTCATAGCCCAATGCATTATTCATGTGTTCATGGTGATGCTGGTGTAAACAAACCTACTGTGCTTCCATTTATATAAAAGTATAGTACATGCCATTATGTACAGTACAAAATACTTGATAATGATAATAAGTGACTGTATTTCTGGATTATGTTTTTACTACACTACATTTTTATTATTTTAGAGTGTACTCTTTCTACATATAGTTTGCTGAAAAGAAATAAAAAATTCTTGTTGTTTGGGCCATTTTCTTCATTCTCTCTGGGGCAGGGGTTTGGTAAGAAAGCATCATAGTTCCTTCTCCATATGTCCAAAGCACTTCTAGGTTCGAAAGTAATATTTATTTAATAACAGAATTGTAAAGGCAGTATTTGTGGAATATAAACATTTCGACTTAATTTGTACACAGAGCATGAAGACTACTTACTATTATACAAAACAATAGTACAAAAATTATTTACTGTGATAACATAAGAACAATAATATGACTACAAACACTCAGAAGGAAAAGAGTACTAGAAAGGGGTAACACAGCAGAGAATCAAAAGATGCTTTCTAAAGTTGACTTAACATTATTGAAAGTTATACTATTGACTATCAGAATACAAAACTGATAGAAAGTGATTATATTTTGGAAAGTGAGACTGGGGATGGGGAGAGGAGACTATTTTTCCACTTCATAGTTTTTCAACAATGTTCCCATACCGTTATTTTAATTAACAGGAAAAAATACATAGTGTTCTTACAAATATTCTCATACCTTGTTCCCACCTCAATAACCCTTAAGTAAGACCATCTTTTCCCCCACCCAATTCTCCTAACCTCTATACAGCTTCAACATTGTTGAGTATTTATCTCCATAAAAGCAGCACATGCTGCAACCCAGTCCCCCTGCATGATCACTCCTGGCACTCTGGAGGACTCTTCTTTCTCCTCCAGCTTCTAAATACAGACATTCCAGTTAGCTTCATTTTTCACTTTCCATTTCACAGATCTGATTCATCCTGATGAAGCTCATGATGTCCAAATCCTTCAACTGCTCCAGGATATAATTCAGTATTTCTAAGTGCCTACTGGACAGTCTACCTGAGCGTCCTATCAATGCCACAGATTTCATCATGTCCAAAATTATATCCGTCATCTTCTCCCCAAATTAGCACCTCAGGCAGTTCTATATACAATACCATTATTCTCCTAGTTACCCAAACTCAAAATCTGGGCCATCTTTGACTCTGCTGCTATTTCATCACAACCCACCATCTTTGTTCTCCTCAAAGATGAGTAAGACATGGTTTACAGCCTCTGGGAAGGATGAAGAGAAATGTAAGCCACCAATTATAAAGTAATGTGACAAGAAGTACAAAAGATAAATGCACTGGAGTTGAGGTTGGGCTGAGGAAGGAACAAAGAGGAGAGGGGGGAATTCAACAACCTGTAAACTGTAACTCCTGTCCCTTCATCCTCTCCAGGCCAAAACAGCAGCAGCACACATCCTGGATACTTCAATGTATACCTTGCTTTAAGAAAATCCAACATATAAGTTTTCACTGATGGACTACAAATTAAGCATCAATGATTCTCACTATACATGTATTTTCCTTCAATAACTGTCCTAATGAACTTAAAATAGGATTTTCTTTTCATATATTTTCATAAACATACTCACAGGTTATCTTGAGCATTAAAGAATTGAAAGAACTAGATTCTCTCATCTAGCCACTCATTTCCCAGAGGCTAGGAAAAAGTTAAGTAACTTGTCCAGAGTCTCAAAGCTTGTAAACAAATGAAACCAGAACCCAACGATCTTTTCCATGTTACTTCACTCACTGCCTCTCATCTCAGCATACTTTCCTAATTGATACATGTAAAAGCCAACAGAAATGAGAATCTAGTAAAAGGGTTCAAACACCAGGTCACTTAGGCATGCACATATCCTATCTAATAATAGAGAAACATGGTAATTAGCCATACCTCCGCTACCCTTCCCATTGGCTAATCAGGGCGATATGCAAATTAACTGCCAGCCAAGATGGCGGCCGGCAGCCAGGCAGCTTGAAGCAAACATGAGGCTTGCTTGCTTCAGTGACGGAGGAAGCCAACGTTCCCCGCCTGCTGCTACCGGCCTCTGAGCTTGCAGTTTGAAACACTGTTACAAATATAGAAGCTAAACAAAACCCCAGAAACCTGCTTTCAGCCAGCCGGGATCTCAGAGCTGGAGTTGAAACAGTGTTTCGATTATAGAACCCAAACAAACCAGATACCTGCTTTCAGCAGCTGAGGCCTCAGAGCTGGAGCCAAGCCTCAGAGCTAAAGCTGGCCCAGAATAAAAAAAAAGAAAAAAAGGAGCGGTTGGGGTGCTTCAGGCACCCCAATCCCTCCCCCCACAGGCCCTGCTCTGTGTGTGACGGGGTAGAGCCATAACCTCCCCATCGGCCCTGCCCTGAGTGTGACAGGGTGCGGCGCCCCAACCCCCTGATCCGCCCTGCTCTGTGTGTGACAGGGGGTGGTGCCCCAACTCCCCTATCGGCCCTACTCTGTGAGTGACAGGGGGGAGCTCCTCAACCCCCTGATTGGCCCTGCTCTGTGCGTGACAGGGGGGAGCTTCCCAACCCCCTGATCGACCCTGTTCTGTGCGTGACAGGGTACGGAGCCCCAACCCCCCTGATTAGCCCTGCTCTGTGCCTGACAGGGGGTGGCGCCGCAACCTCCCCATCGACCCTGCCTTGAGTGTGACAGGGGGCGGTGCCCCAACCCCCCAATCGGCCATACCCTGAGCGTGACTGAGGGTGGCATCGCAACCTCCCGATCCGCCCTGCTCTGTGCATGACAGGGGGTGGTGCCCCAACTCCCCAATCAGCCCTGCTCTGAGCCCGACCAGGGGCTGCACCTAGGGATTGGGCCTGCCCTCTGCCACCCGGGAGCAGGCCTAAGCCAGCAGGTCATTATCTCCCGAGGGGTCCCAGACTGCGAGAGGGCACAGGCCGGGCTGAGGGACCTCCCTCCCCCGCGAGTGCACAAATTTTTGTGCACACCGGGCCTCTAGTTCTATATAATAAAAGCCTAATACACAAATCGACTGAACAGTGGAATGACTGGTCGCTATGACATGCACTGACCACCAGGGGGCAGACGCTCAATGCAGGAGCTGCCCCCAGCCCGAAGGCCCCAGGCCAGCCAAGGCGGGAGCCAGCAGGGCTCCCCCCGCAATCACCCCACAGAGGGAGGCAACCGGCAGCAGCAAGAGGCAGGGCTGCCCAGTAGGTGGCGCCAGGCCGGCCAAGGCAGGTGCCAGCGGGGGCCCCCCCCATCACCCTGCCGATCGCCTCACAGATCAGCCCTGATCGCTGACCAGGCCTAGGGGCCCTACTCGTGTATAAATTTCATGCACCAGGCCTCTAGTATAATATAAATTCCAGAAACATAGGAATCTGGCTATAACTTAATTATCTCTAAAAATGAGAAATAAGTCCTCAGCTTGTTGATGGAGTCTCCTGTTCCATAGTTTCTCTCCAAAATGCTGATGAAGTCATTTTTCTTCTCCAAAATAAAGGCCTAACTGGAGTTCTAACTATTCAACTAAAAAACTTAGAATTTGGGGGAGTGAGGTGAAGGTACACACAGTTTCTCTCCCAGCCCCCATCAAAAGTGGGATGGCTTAGAAAAAATAAATTCTAGGTATTGAGCCAATTGTGATGATACCCAGTTCCAATTAGTATATCTTAGTGAACCTCCGATTTCACCTTCTGTCAGAAAGAAAAAAAAGTTACTTCTCTCTGTCTCCAAAAAGTAACAGGTCCTTTTCACATTATAAACCTGTCTTCCCTGCTAGAGCAGTGAAGTGGTTAGAATTTGCAATTTGCGTTAAGCAAAATGCTAAGCTCTGATCCCTTTCTGAAGGATCCTCTCCTCACTTTATAGGGAACACTAGAGGCCCTGTGCACAAAAATTTGTATACTGGCGGGGGGGGGGGGGTCCCCTCAGCCCGACCTGTGCCCTCTCACAGGCTGTGACCCCTTGGGAGATAACCACCTGCTGGCTTAGGCCCGCTCCCCAGGTGGCAGATGGCAGGCCCGATCCCGCGGTGCCTGCCCCGCCTCCCCGGGTCGCACACTGCAGGCCCGATCCCGGGGTTGGGGCGCCGTCCCAGGTCGCACACACAGCAGGGCCGATCCCGGGGTTGGGGCAGGCGGCGGATGGCACTGCCCCGCCCCACCTGCAGTATGCAAATTTAATGGCCATCTTTGTTGGGTTAATTTGCATACTCTTCTGATTGGCTGATGGGTGTAGCAAAGGTATGGTCAATTAGCATCTTTGTCTTTTATTAGTGTAGATGTTTTTTAAAATATATTTTATTGATTTTTTACAGAGAGGAAGGGAGAGGGATAGAGTTAGAAACATCGATGAGAGAGAAACATCGATCAGCTGCCTCCTGCATACCTCCTACTGGGGATGTGCCCACAACCAAGGTACATGCCCTTGACCGGAATTGAACCTGGGACCCTTCAGTCCGCAGGCCGACGCTCTATCCACTGAGGCAAACCGGTTAGGGCTAGTGTAGATGTTTTAACACGTGAGAAATGCAAAATCAAAAGGAGCCAGGAACTGAAGTCCAACTCTACCCTGCCTTGTATAGCTTAACTGTCAAGAGGTCAATTTGCATAACAGATGGCAAAGTTAATAACAAAAGAAAAAAATTGGTTTGATTGGTTATTTAAATTCAACTAAAGTCTAGAAGACTATAAAATCCATCCTTACTACTCTATTTTTCCTTTCAAAAGTTCCTGAGAAATCTTGCAGTTGATTAGACTGAAAACAAAGAATTCTCAACAAGTGAGAACTTATTCATAAACCACTACTAATGAAAACACAATGACATTTTAATATTCTTTAAATTAATTCTAGGTAAAACCTGATGGTGTAAACAAATATGGCCATGTCTAGTTCTTTTTTTTTTTAATATATTTTATTGATTTTTTACAGACAGGAAGGGAGAGGAATAGAGAGTTAGAAACATCAATGAGAGAGAAACATCGATCAGCTGCCTCCTGCACACCCTCTACTGGGGATGTGCCCGCAACCAAGGTACATGCCCTTGACCAGAATCGAACCTGGGACCCTTCAGTCCGCAGGCCGACGCTCTATCCACTGAGCCAAACCGGTCAGGGCCATGTCTAGTTCTTGATGATTCACCGTGATACTGTCACATCCTCTTTCTCATTACTACCTCAGCTTCTAAACGGACAAATCATTGTAGATAACAGGTTGTCAAAAGTTGGGAAAGCAGTTTCCTGTCAAATGAGTCAGAAATAAATCAGCCTGGTTAGAACCAGAAGGGCTGCTAACAGTTATTCTACTTCACTCAAGTTTCTGTTCATTTTATCTCAGAGGAAAAAGTGAGCCTCCTGTACTGCCTTTCCTTCTCCCAACTTCCCTAGGAGTCCAAGGACAGTCCCTTGCTGTTTCTGAGGAAGAAAGAAATGGCATTCACAGTGCTGTGTGCACTCCCTCCGCCCAATTCACAGCCACTCCCTACATTTACATCTGAGACTAGAGATCTCTTGTCTCACCTACCCTTACTCATCCTCTCTGGCACACCCTTACCTCATCCACCCTTTATGTTACTGACCACAGTCTTGTGTGTGTCTACAATTATATGTCTATGACTTTCCACGTAAGCACAGCTGCTTAAATAGGGAGGCTTTTTTCTTTGTCTTTACAAAGAGGTTTTCAAGGATACATACATGATACTTATTCTTACTTTCTTTTTAACTCAGAGAATACTCGTAACACCATCAGGAGAGAACTCCCTCAACTTCCTCCTCTGCCTATAAATGTCTGCCTCTGCTCCCATCCTACCTCCTTTCCTTCTGTTTCAGCAGAAAAGGAATCACTCCTGGTATCCGGGATAATCAGAGCTGCTTGGACTCTCAAACCTTCCAGAGATCGTGTTCCATCACATCCTTTCTACTCTCGACCTTCAACCCCTCTTCTCCAAGGCCTCTTCCCCTTCTACCCCACAAATGAATACACCCAAGTCTCTCCCTTCTTAACAGTCAAGCATCACAGACTTACAGAGCAATATTATGTGCCAGGAGGTCTTTTCTGCCCTGGAGGTAAAGTGGAGAACAAAAGGGAGTTCCTGCCTTCATGCAGCTGACTGTCTAGTGGGAAGAGAAAGCAGAGATAAATTTATAAACATCCTGGTTTCTATTCTGTCTCTCCGTTCACTTTACACAGCCAGCACTGAAAGAGCAGTGTACACCTCCTGTCTCTACTTCCACTTCCTCTTCCGCCTTGAATTCCTCCCCCTACTCCCAACACATCTGCTGTCCTCCACCACGCTAAAACAGCTCAGGCCAAGGTCACTGCCAAGGGAGCTCCTCTACCTGTACATCTCAATGGCATTGCTCAGTCCACTCTCAGTTAAACTCTGCAGCAACAGGCATTTCTTGAAATTCCCTATTGCTTTGCTCTTCTTCTCCCTCTCTGGCCAACATACCTCTCTGACTACTTTTTCTCAGGTTCCTTTTCTTCAGCTTCCCCCTTAAAATGGCAGTGCTTCTGGAGCTCTATCCTTAGCTTCTCTCACTCAATGTGCTCCCCTTGAACCACTGCCAAGTCATGCCCATGGCATCCCATGTCAGTGATGCCTACTCAGGAATACTCAAAGTGTAGCTTCAGGACAGGCCTTTCTAAAGAGCTCCACACACATATAGTCATATCCATATGATAATCTTTTAAATCACATCTCTTGCCCTAGCAGGTTTGGCTCAGTGGATACAGCATCGGCCTGGGGACTGAAGGGTCCCAGGTTCAATTCTGGCCAAGGGCACATGCCCAGGTTGCAGGCTCAATTCCCAGGAGGGGGTATGCAGGAGGCAGCTGATCAATGATACTCTCTCATCATTGATGTTTCTGTTTCTATCTCTCTCTCCCTCTCCCTTCCTCTCTGAAATCAGTTTTTTTTTAATTCAATAAATAAATAAATAAATAAATAACATCTCTTTTCATCATTACTGAAAAAGAATCCTTTTTTAAAATAGAATAATTTTGACATGGCGCTGGGAGAGACCAAGATGGCAGCGTAGGTAAACACCGGAGACCGCTGCCGCAAACAACCATTTCAAAAATACAACTAAAAGACGGAACGGACATCACCCAGAACCACAGGAAGGCTGGCTGAAGAGAGACTCTACAACTAGAAGGAAAGAGAACAGCAAACCGAGGCTCAGAGGCGTCGCAGTGTGGAAAATACAAAGGTACCGAGGTGTGCGAGCAAAGCGGGCTGGTGGCTGAGGGCGCGGTTGTCGTTTTCAGTCGGGAGTGAGTCTCAGACTCTGGGCTCCAGATCCGGGCGAGTCTCTAGGGACCCAGACTCAAACGGGAGAAGCGGGATTATCCGGCATCAGTTGGAACCTGAGGGCAGCTTTCTCTCCGAGGTTTGCAGTGGCTGCCGGGGTTCTGAGAAGCAGAGCCTCTGGGAACGGGACTGAGAGCGGCCATAACTGCTCCCTCCGCCCGCCCTGTGGATCCCGCCCCGCCCAAACCCTGAGCACAGCCATTTGCCGATCGCCTCAGGCAAAGGCTGGATTAGCGCCTCCCCAGAAGACAGACGTTTTCCACACAGCTGATTCCTATAGCCAGCCGGCCTGGTGGTCAAACCCCTCTAGTGTTAACTACAACAATTAAGGCTTGGCTAGAACAAGACTGCGCACAAAGACCACAAGGGGGTGCACCAAGAAAGCATAAAAGATGCGGAGACAAAAAAACATGACAGAAATGGAGGATATGGAGCTAAGAATCGCAATTTTGAGGGCTTGCTATAAACTTGAGCAGAGCCTCACGAAAACTAATGAGACCCTCGATGCTACGATAAAGAAATTAGAAAGTAAGCATACACGGACTGAAATAAAGAATATTATACCAAATAGCAGACCAGAGGAGCACAAGAATCAAACCAAAGATTCGACAAAAAACACCCAACTGGAAAAGCAAAATGAAAAAAGAATCCGAAAGTGTGAAGATAGTGTAAGGAGCCTCTGGGACAGCTTCAAGCGCACTAATATCAGAATAATAGGGGTGCCAGAAGATGAGAGACAGCAAGATATTGAAAACCTATTTGAAGAAATAATGGCAGAAAACTTCCCCCACCTGGTGAAAGAAATGGACTTACAGGTCCAAGAAGCGAAGAGAACCCCAAACAAAAGGAATCCAAAGAGGACCACACCAAGACACATCATCATTAAAATGCCAAGAGCAAAAGACAAAGAGAGAATCTTAAAAGCAGCAAGAGAAAGAGGCTCAATTACCTACAAGGGAATACCCATACAACTGTCAGCTGATTTCTCAACAGAAACTTTGCAGGCCAGAAGGGAATGGCAAGAAATATTCAAAGTACTGAATACCAAGAACCTACAACCAAGATTACTTTATCCAGCAAAGCTATCATTCAGAATTGAAGGTCAGATAAAGAGCTTCACAGATAAGGAAAAGCTAAAGGACTTCATCACCACTAAACCAGTATTATACGAAATGCTGAAAGGTTTCCTTTAAGAAGAGGAAGAAGAAAAAGGTAAAGATACAAATTGTGAACAACAAACATGCATCTATCAACAAGTGAATCTAAGAATCAAGTGAATAAATAATCTGATGTACAGAATGAACTGGTGATTACAATGAATCAGGGACATAGAAGGGGAATGGACTGACTATTCTTGGGGGGGGGGGGGGTAAGGGGAATGGGAGATGCGGGAAGAGAATGGACAAAACTCGTGCACCTATGGATGAGGACAGTGGGTGGGGAGTGACGGCGGAGGGTGGGGCGGGAACTGGGAGAGGGGAGTTATGGGAAAAAAAGAGGAACAAATGTAATCAGAACAATAAAGATTTAATTAAAAAAAAAATAGAATAATCTTGATGATTGTTTTACAAGTTCTACTTCTCAGCCATAAAGATAAACATTAAGTTCATGGTAGAGTAATAAATAAATATTTGAGATTTTAATGTATTTATCCTATGTGCAAAATTATGAAAAAATTTAGTGTTTGAACAATATCTTGGACATAAGTCCTGAAATAGGCACCTGAGAGAAAACTAATCCATTTTGTGTGCACAGTTGGACATATTATGGGTGGCCTATGAACGTTCTCAAAAGTCTAGTTGGCCACACTGCAAATACTAGGATAAATAGACCAAAGGTCTGATTTAATTAAACAAACCCAGTATTTACCATGTGGCTGAATATTTCACTTCCCTGATCTTCCAACATTTTGCAAAAGATGTAATGTGCCCAGGAAAATATATTGGAAAACCAAGCATGGGAAATATTTAGTTTCTCCCAACTAAGACCAACCAATTAAACCAAAATGAATGTTGCTGGCAATATCTGGTCTATAAAAAGACCCACCCAAGTAGCTTATTCTTCAGGTCCTATGGGTAATGCATTTGAGTAAGGCAGAGGAAAGGGGAATCAGCGCATGGGCACAGTGCAAAAGAACACAAGACGCATTCGTCCTCCAACACCCCCCACATAGGGAGCAGAGACAGTAGACAGTATGGCTCTCTCATACATGCACTGTACCAGGCCTGGCAATGTGTCTTCTCTAAGTATCCTATATAATAAAAGCCTAATATGCTAAGTGTCCAGTCGTCTGGTCGTCCGTTCAACCAATCAAAGCATAATATGCTAATGATATGCTAAGGCCATTCAACCGCTCACTAAGATGTGCACTGACCACCAGGGGACAGACAGTCGACCAGTCGACCAGTCGCTATGACGTGCACTGACCAAAAGGGGGCAGACGATCCAATCAGTAGGTTAGCTTGCTGCTGGGGTCCAGCTGATTGGGACTGAGCGAGACAGGCCGAACATGCCCTGGAGCCCTCCTGCAGTCCCTCCCCGGCTGGCCAACCTCCCACATCCCTCCCTTGCCCCAATCGTGCACCGGTAGGGTCCCTCAGACTGGCCTGCACCCTCTCACAATCCAGGATGTCTAGGAGGATGTCAGAGAGCCGGTTTCGGCCCGATCCCGCAGGCCAGGCCAAGAGACCTCACTGGTGCATGAATTCATGCACCAGACCTGTAGTTCACATAATAAATATCAGCTGAATTGAATGAGCAAAGTAGCCAGGTAGGCTGATGAAATGGAAAGTTGTCACATTATCCAGCTGTAAAAATCACATGGAAAATCAGAGGGCACAGATAAATAGGTGAGGGAAACAGGAAAAACAAACAAACTTTAGAAACTAACCAAATACCGGGAAACATCATGAGCCGCTGGGTTCCAGCCCAGGCCAGCTTTCACAGGGGTCCCTTTTCCTTCCCGGACAGGCCCTGTGGACAGAGTCTATACTTCTTGACTCTATAAAGCAGCCACCATGTAAGGAATCCTGTTGGAACCTTCTCCCTGCAAAGTCCATCTGTTCACTGAACAAGTATCTACTGAGAGTCTTTTATGCTGGGCCCTGGGCATCCACTAGGAAACAAGAAAGCAGGGTCTCTGCTCTTGCAAATTAACATCTTACTAGTGTAGAATCAGATAACTAACAAATAAATACATGGATAAGATCTTTCAAATGGTGGTATTAAGTATAACATTTTTTTTTAAAGTAAAAGAGTAGTGAGATGGAGAAAGATGGGAGAAGTTGCGCATTTAAACAAATACTTGGGGAAAGGGGCAAAGCTATCAGCCAAGCACAGATCTTGCACCAGAGCATTCCAGGCAGAAGAAAAGCAAGGAACAAGGCCTGGAGGCAGGAACAAGCATGGTGAACCTAAAGGAGAGAGAAAAACCCTCACCGCCCTCAGGTGTTTGTTCAAGTGTCATTTTATGAGGGGTTTCCCCTAACTACCCTATTTTATTATTCTTTTAAAATATATTTTTACTGATTTCAGCGAGGAAGGGAGAGGGAGAGAAACATCAATGATGAGAGAGAATCATTGATCAGCTACCTCCTGCACACCCCCTACTGGGGATCAAGCCCACAACCTGGGCACGTGTCCTTGACCAGAATTGAACCAGAACCCTTCAGTCCACAGACCAACGCTCTATCCACTGAGCCAAACCAGCTAGGGCTAGCTACCCTATTTTAAATTGTATCTACTGACCCGGCCCCAGTATTCTCTATTCCTCTTCACAATTTTTCTCCATTGAAATTTTTACCATATGACAGGCTATACATATTAATTTTTAGTCCTACAGAATGTAATTCCCTTAAGGGCAGGGATTTTTGTTACTTTAACCACTGCTGTAATGCCTGTACCTATGTGGCACATGGTAGGTATTCAATAAATAGCAGCAAAGTAAATAAAAGAGAAAGAAAAAGGTAAGGGAGGGAAGAAAGCAGGGAGAAAAGAAGAAAGGAGAGAGGAAGGAAAAGAAGGAGATAAAGAAGAGTCTGGCAGCCCTGGCTGGTGTGGCTCAGTGGTAGAGTGTCAGGCGCACAGAGAAGGGTTGCAGGTTTGATTCCAGGTGAAGGGCACGTGTGAGTTCGAACCCCGCCCCAGTTTGGGATGCAATTGATGTGTCTCTCTCACATGGATGGTTGTTTCTTTTTTTTCTCTCTCCATCCTTCCCTTCTACTCTCTCTAAAAAATCCATGGAAAAAATATCCTCAGTTGAGGATTAACAAAAAAAAAAGTCAGTTTGGCTGAAGCACAGTGGCTGAAGCACAGGGGTAGTTTAAAACTTCATTATAGCCCTAGCTGGTTTGGCTCGGTGGATAGAACGCTGGTCTGGGGACTGAAAGGTCCCAGGTTCAATTACGGTCAAGGGCACATGCCCAGTGAGGGCTCAATTCGCAGTAGGGGGTGTGCAGGAGGCAGCCGATCAATGATTCTCTCTCTCCCTCTCCCTTCCTCTCTGAAATATGTTTGTTTGTTTATAAAAGGAGGAAGGGGCTTTTCTTTCTGGTTCCTGTGTATTCTTCTTGGCAGGATAAATATCAAGAACTTCAGTATTTCTGATGTCCTATGGAGTACTAGCCAACTTATTTTAAGATCTTTTCTAATTTGAGACAATTGGGAAGACAACTAGTCTAAGCTCATGAAACTTTCGTGTTTTAATAGTATTTTTCCTACATATACCAGGCTTTAGGCACTTTATTCTGATTGCTCATCCTTATTTGAATGCTAATACCATCTGCGTTGAGTATAAGTAATTTTAAAATTTGTTTTAATATATGATAAATTAAGGATAACCTCATTATTCTGTTTCTAAGTGTTCTTGACTGTTCTAAAACATTTTTCTTTCATATAAACATTGAGATCATTTTATCTCATTCCTGCTTCCAAAAGAAATCTTCACTGGAATCATAATTGACTTGCCTTAAATTTCTACATATTTAGTCTTTCCATCCCGGAGCATGACATGTATTTCCATTTTTTTCAAACCTTATTTTTACATCCTTGAGGCTTTACAATTTTCTTCATACAGATCCTATACCTTTCTTGTGATGTTTATCTTTAAGTATTTTATCACTTTAACACTATTATTATAAATGAAGTATTTTCCTCCTCACCAAGACAGTTCATTTACATATTTTCCCTTTTCAACATCCCAATGATACCAAAGAATGTTTTCATCTCTCACCACCCCCACACTAACATTCCACAAACTCTGTGTTTTGCTGAAATTATTAAGAATATTTCGTTCAAACAGATTCTCTCCCACAATGTCTTTTCTATTTAAAAGACCCTTACTTACCATTTATATTATCTATTCTTGTCACTCTCAATGTATATAATTATTTACTATCCTATATAATAAAAGGCTAATATGCAAATCGACTGGACAGCAGAAGGACCAGTCGCTATGACACGCACTGACCACCAGGGGGCAGACGCTCAATGCAGGAGCTGCCCCCTGATGATCAGTGCACTCCCACAGGGGGAGCATCGGGCAGCCAGAAGCCAGGCTCACAGCTTGGATGTCCGACTGCCGAGGGCTCCTGGACTGTGAGAGGATGCAGGCCGAGCTGAGGGACACCCCCAAAGTACACAATTTTCGGGCACCGGGCCTCTAGTATATAATATATATGTATATTTCAAAGTCTACTGTCCATGACTGTTTCCTCTCCTATTTTGAGGTTTCTTTATTACCTGTTTGAATAGAGTATATTGGCTTAGATTGGAGTCTATGGGTGATATAATCTCTGAACACTTGCAAACTCACATAGAGCTTTCTTTAGGCTGAAAAGTGAATAACATCGACTCTAGGGTTCTTGGAATGTAGACCTTTTCTCTGAATAGCCTGCTGATGTTTCTTACACTATCACCAAAGTTACAGTATTGCAAATATTCTATTGTTTTGTTGTTGTTGCAATTTTAACTTTATGGTCCTGTCTAGGAGTGTATAGAGGGTTTTTTCTTATCACTGAATTTGGTAATTTTATCAGAATATGCCTAGGTTCATGCCTTTTCTTATCTGTCTTGCCTCGAGCACAGTGAACTCATTCAATCTGCAATTTTTTTCAATACTCAATCTTTTCTCAGCTGAGGAAATTTTTCTTTTATTACTTATTTCTCCTTCTAAAGTTCTTATTATTTGCATTTAGGTTTCCTGGATCTATCCTGCAAGTTCTTTAACTTTACTTTCATGAGTTCCCATTCTAACTCTTGGTATTTTTGTTCTAAAGTTTGAAATTGTTATTTTACTTGAACTGAGTTCAAAAAAGAGGACAGCAGAGATGTGCTCAAGCTGCCATCCTCCCAGACTTATTTCAAATGGGACTAAATGCTATCTTATTGCGCAAGTAGAAAACTGCTTCCGAGTGCTGAAAAAACAATAACCTAAAATAATATTTTTTAATTCAAACAGCTATTTGTTGAAGAGTTACTAGATTGAAAAGCTCCTTGAAAACAAGGAACCTGCATTTTATATCTCCCTCACCTGTCAACAGACTATGTAAATAAATGTGCTCAATACATCTTTTTTTTTTTTAAATATGTTTTTATTGATTTCAGAGAGGGAGAGGGAGAGAGAGATAGAAACATCAATGATGAGAGAGAATCATTGATTGGCTGCCTCCTGCACACCCCCCCCCCCCCCCCCCACTGGGGATTGAGCCTGCAACCTGGGCATGTGCCCTTGACTGGAATCAAACCCGAGACCCTTCAGTCCGCAGGCCGACGCTCTATCCACTGAACCAAACTGGCTAGGACTCAATACATCTTTCTTGATATATTGATATCTTCAGCACCTTAGAAGTTCAAAAAGGTAGAAGACCTAGTCATCACACTCAAGAAACCTCTCAGAGTCTTACTGAGGAGGCAAAGAATAAAAATCATAATATACATACACACAAATAGTGGTCAGGTAAGTGTTACACTGTGCTACTGCAAACAAGAGTCTAAAATTAGAAGAGATTAATATGGACTAACTCAGTCAGCTGGTTTTAGGATGAAGGAGGCATCAGCTAAGCCATGAAACAGGTACATTTTAATAGGAGAACAGGTGGTCCTAACAAAGAAAACAGTCTCTGGAAGGGCCCAGCGACAGGAATGAGCCTGTCAGGAAGGAGTGAGGAAGCAAGCCTGACTGTGACAGAAGAGCCGGCCAGACACTGGCAAGGAAATCAGGACAGACAGGGAGACTGATGATAGTTGCAGCGGTTCTCAACCTGTGGGTCACGAACAATGAAAATACATCCTGCATATCAGGTATTTACATTACGATTCATAACAGTAGCAAAATTACAGTTATGAAGTAGCAACAAAAATAATTTTATGGTTGGAGGTCACCACAACACAAGGAACTGTATTAAAGGGCTGTGGCATTAGGAAGGTTGAGAACCACTGAGACTCATTCACTGGTTGAGTCAGGACTCAAAAGCACTATGATAAAGGGTGCTGTGTGCTGTCCTCAAGCAGCTTACAAAGAGAGATAAGAATATCTATGCAAATGAAAATTTCATAACTTTTAAGATAATTTGAGAAATAGCTGTAATATAGAAGTAACACTGGAGAGCAGAGCTCAGAGAAACAACTAGTGAGGAAGTTGTGTGTTTTCTTAAACAGGAAATTCATATTCTAGTATTTCCCTTGGTCTCGCTGAAGAAAAAACAAAAGCAAAGAGCTGTGGGGAGGAAAATGCATACGTATGATTTTTCTACATGTTCAATTTAAAAATGAAAGTTTCTCCAAACCAGAAAGGAAGTTCAATAAGGTAATAATGACAACGCTTTAAAATTTTAAGACACGGGAAAAAATTGTAACTATGTATGGTGATAGATCAATGTTAACTAGACTTACTGTGGTAATCATTTTGCAATATATACAAATACTGAATCATTATGTTGTACACCTGCAACTAATACAACTGGATGTCAATTATACCTCAATTAAAAAGCCTGTTTGCCTCAGTCACAGATTTACTAAGCAAGACACTATCAGAAGCTTCTACCTAATGATTTTATCCAGAAAAGCAATAGTCCTCTGAAAATAAAGAGCTATTAAAACACTACTCCTTCACAAAATAAGAAATAACTCCAAGAAAATTAACTAAGTACATGTCATTTATAGTATACATTAATTTTAAAATTAAACATTAAATATCCTAAGGGAACCCGGCTGGTGTGGCTCAGTGGTTGAGCATTGACCTATGAACCAGGAGTCCAGGTTCGATTCCCAGTTGAGGCACATGCCCGGGTTGTGGGCTCGATCCCCAGTAGGGGGTGTGCGGGAGGCAGCCAATTAATGATTCTCTTTCATCATTGATGTTTCTAACTCTCCCTCTCCCTTTCTCTCTGAAATCAATAAATATATATATATATATATATATATATATATATATATATATATACATATACACACACACATACACACACACACACACACACATATATCTTAAGGGAAATAAAAAAAACCAATGACAACACTAAAACCTCCTTCTGAACCAGAATGTAATCACAATCCTGTATCTGTAATTCAGAAGCTCAAGTCCAGTGCACACCAAGGATTTTAAAGACACCAGGCCTGTGGAGTTTCATTAGGCTGTCCTGTGAGCGTCCAAAATATTTTCCTCCGTTCTTCATCCCCATTTCAATTCAAGGAAGAAGAATGAATTTTGTATCAAAACATAAGTATATAAAATTATCTTTCACTTTATAGTCTTATAGGACTTTACCCAATTTTTTTTTTGTTCCTTTAAGAAATAAAGATGTTACATCTTGCCTGAAGCTAGGCTGGCACAAAGGAAACTCTCCTAATATGTTTTAGAGTATTGATCCCCCTGGTTCTGGCAACGCAAGGTCAGAAATAACCAACCTCACTCCTATTTCCATATATTTCTCTGAGAATAGGATAAAACATTCCATTCTTTTCCCTCCAGGGAGCCCTACCTCCAAAACTCCAAAGACAGAGCTGTATCTTAAGAAAAGTGGGGCCTGACAGTTAAGATGAAAGAAGCTTTCTCCAAAACTATTTGAAACACAGTTCAGGGAGCTGGAGGAGCAGGGCAATGTGGAAACACCGCGGGGCTGGAGCCTCGCTGACTTGGGTTCCAATCTCAGCACATCAGGCTTGCAGGGGGCATGTTCTTTAGCAAGTGGGAACCACAGACCTATCGTTAGGAGTTGTTGGGATTAGAGGCACATTTCAAAGACTTGCCCAAAGCAACAGAAGCAGAACTGACCCCAGTTCTAAATGACTCAAGTCCAGTGTGCTTTCCCCTTTGCCATTCATTTCAGAACGTTTCTGTTACTGGTAGGGAGAGAGGTAAAGATCAGGGAGTGTGTAACAACAAGGCAGGGCTTGGCACACACTGCATTCCTCAACGTTCAGGTGCTTTTCGCTAGCTCAGTTCCCTTGCCATCATGATAGGAGCTATTTATTCAGCACCTACTTACAGGTTGGGCAAGGTATATAAAACACTAAGCACAGTGCCTGTTACACAATAAGCACTCAATAACTGATGCCTACTTAATACAGAGATCTTAACGTCTTAAGAAAAAGTTAAGGAAAGACTGGCTCTTTACAGGAAATCGAGTGAAACACAGTTACCCAGGCAGAAAAAAAGGAAGAATATGTCAGATTGGACATTTCTCAGAGAAGGGCAATGTGTACAAAGGCAGGGACATGAAAAAGCAGTGCATTAGGGGAAGTAGAAGTCATTTAGCATGGCTAAAAAGGAGAGGAATACACAGAAGGAGCAGGAGATGAGGCTAAAAGGGCAGGCAGGTCTTGGTACACAAAGGATGCTTGGGTTTCATCCTGCAGATAGGAGAAGCCAACGTAAACTTTGAAACAGGGAAAAGATCTGTGTTTCAGAAGGATCATTACATCACGGAATAAGGCTGGACTGGAGGAAGCAGAGACTTAAGGCAGGCAGACAAGTCAGTGACTACTGCGATCATTTCAGCAAGAGATGTTACGAGCCTCAACAAAGACGGTGTGAATCCATCCACACCCACGCAGATAGCTCCATGGTAGAGCATTTGATTGCAGACAGTGCAAATGGGGGAAGTAGAATCAACAGAAGTCAGTTATCCATTGGCAGTTAAGGATGGAACACGGACAATTGCTCTGTGGTGGGGGCGGCGGGGGGGGGGCGCGCGATGGTCTGTGACACGTACACCAAAGTCATGCTTAAGTCGTTCTCTGGACGAAGGGACAGGTCTGCAGGAGTGTCTTACAGCACCAGACACAGCTCAGCCTGGTGGCTACTGCTGCATAACCTGACCCTGGTTCTGAGACAAGTCAGCCAAGACTCTGCCTTCACCCTCAAATCAGACTCAATTGTGCTGAGCTACACCAAGAAATAAAGCAGCGTGTAGTGGATATGATCAAGTTACCACATGACTGCAAACATGAGGTGGTAAATGACAAATAAGCAATGTAGAAAATTCTTACATAAAACAAAAGTCAGTGGTTTATATTGAGTGCTTATCCCAGCCAGGAAATCTGGTTAATAAATATAGGAGCATAAAAAAAGAAAGTTAAGGATGACCCCCAAGCTTTTGACCTGGATAAGTGAACGTTCTGCAGTAGGGAGTATTCGTGGAGCAGATTGAAACAAGGGGTACAGTTTGGGACTTGCTAAGTTACAGCTGTCCCGGGGAACCAAGGGCGGTCAGGAGCAGAGGAGTCAGGGCTAGACATACAGACTATGGGCTAGAGATTGCAGCCATGACAGCTGGAGCCCTGGCCATGGATGAGATGACTCAGCAAGTGTATGTGAAGTGAGAGGAAGACTAATGACAGATATCAGGAACACCCACACCAGGAAAGAGAGAGAGAGAAGCCCAAGAGAGAGCATAAGAAGGGACAGTTAAGGAGATGGAAAAAGGATGCTATAAAAGGTAAGGAAGGAGAGAGTTTCATAAAGATAATGGTCCACAGTATCCAATGCTGTGGAGAAAAATGCTGTATCCAGTGGGTGCTTTTCAGTCTGAAAGGAGAAGTCATTGGTGGCCTTGCAGGCAGTTGTTTCCGAGGCCTGATGAGGCAGAGCAATGGACTGAGCGGTGAGCAAAGGTGAGATAAAGTAACTGTGGGCTAGACCTCTTAGGACTGATGGGAGGGAGAGGGGGAGGGAGAGGGTGCCAGCACGCGAGAACAAGCAGATTCCAATACAAGATTGTGGGAAGCTGGCGCTTTTAAGATGAGAGAAACTTCAGCATATTCATTACAGGCTGAAGGGAAGGAGCCAAGAGCCAAGTGTTGAGAGGCTAAAGATGAGAAAGGAGACAAAGACAAGCCTACGAATGAATAGATCAATCATGAAGGAAGCTCCCAAGATCCCAGCAGAGAAGATGGGACTGAGAACACAATCAGAGGGATAGACTGTGCAAGAGGAGGGGCTACCTCTTCCTCTGAGAAAAGAAGGAAAGGGGATAAGGGTGGGAACTGATACAGGTACGCCTGTGAGTGCTGAGGAGGAGGCTGAGGGAGTCTGGCTTTCTTTACAAGCTAGTGAACATGAAAAGTGATAGACTTGGCTCTTAACTTCGCTTCACAGTCCTCTTAAGAAACTGAGGAAAGCTCTAGAATCTGTCCCCCAAAAAGGCACCTGAGCACTCACACTCAGATCCATGTATCCAAAGGTTCTGTCAGTTGTGAGGCTATGGAATTCCAAAGAATTGGCCTTTCACAGGCAATACTGTTCACAGAAGAGCACCCACATGGGAAAGCAACTTATTCATCAGAAGCATAAACATATTTAAAAACTCTCACTTAGCCCTGGCCGGTTTGGCTCAGTGGATAGAGCGTCGGCCTGCAGACTGAAGGGTCCCGGGTTCGATTCCGGTCAAGGGCATGTACCTTGGTTGTGGGCACATCCCCAGTAGGAGGTGTGCAGGAAGCAGCTGATTGATGCATCTCTCTCATCGATGTTTCTAACTCTCTATCCCTCTCTCTTCCTCTCTGTAAAAAAATCAATAAGATATATATTTAAAAAAAAACAAAACAAAAAACTCTCACTTAGTTCTAGTCGGTTTGGCTCAGTGGGTAGAGCGTCTGCCTTCAGACTGAAGGGTCCTGGTTCCGATTTTGGCCAAGGGCACGTACCTAGATTGCAGGCTCAATTTGCTGCTGGTCGGGGCGTGGGCAGGAGACAACCAATTAATGAGTCTCTCTCACATAGATGTTTCTCTCTCTCTGTCTCTCCCCTTCCCTTCCACTCTCTCTAAAAATTAATGGAAAAATATCCTCAGGTGAGGATTAACAAAAAAATAAATACAGTGGGGCCTTGACTTACGAGTTTAATTCGTTCCGTGACAGAGCTCGTAACTCAAATT
This sequence comes from Myotis yumanensis, assembly GCF_028538775.1. NCBI lineage: Eukaryota > Metazoa > Chordata > Mammalia > Chiroptera > Vespertilionidae > Myotis > Myotis yumanensis. The sequence goes on from NW_027223754.1 coordinate 164,447,198, forward strand.
ACTCGTATGTCAAATCTTAAAGTGAATGAGTGAGACAGGTGATGCTGGGCTGATGTTGTGGCGTTCACTGTGACATTCGCTGCGCCAACTAGCGGTGGGGTATCTGAAGCTGGCTCGTAACCCGAATTTTAGCTCGCAACTCAAAGCAAAAAATCGGCCGAGAGATGGCTCGTATCTCGATAAACTCGTTAGTCGGGACACTCGTAAGTCAAGGCCCCACTGTAAATAAAAATAAAATCTAAAAACAAAACCTCTCACTTAACCCTCAATGGCAGGGGTCCTCAAACTACGGCCCGAGGGCCACATGCAAATACAAATATTGTATTTGTTCCCGCTTTGTTTTTTTACTTCAAAATAAGATAGGTGCAGTGTGCATAGGAATTTGTTCATAGTTTTTTTTTAAACTATAGTCCGGCCCTCCAACGGTCTGAGGGACAGTGAACTGGCCCCCTGTTTAAAAAGTTTGAGGACCCCTGCTCTATGGTATATTCAATCACCAAAAAGAAATGGGCTGTTTGTATGCAAAAGCACTAACTTAGACTCTCTAAGAATACAGATACAGGAGACCATCTTGCCTTGAGAAAACAGAAGATAAAGACAATGAGTGACAGGGCCTTGGCTTTAGCAATAGATTTACATAAAAATAGTATTTTTTAAAAGATGAAACATAAATCTAGAGGTGAAGGGAGACAAAAATCAGACCCTTAAATCTAAAGATAGAGGACTGAAAAATTCGACTCAAAGGAAAAGAGGGTGCAAGAAAACTTTCTGAGGAGGAACCAAAAGGATTTGTCCACCAAGCACAAAAGGAGCACTAAGACAGCGGTTGTCAACCCTTGTACTGGTGTGCTGGAAGATTTTTAAAACGTGCAATACCTGACTATTTAGTCAGGGGCACTGACATCTTTTCCCTTAGATTGTCAAATTAAAAAATGACAACAGCCAACACAACAATAGCCATCTGGTGTGAGTGAATCAAAATCATACCTATTTTTTTCTGTCAGATCGGCAAAACATATATTTTTGGTGTGTCACAGAATTTTAGTCCTTACTTTATGTGTGTCATACGCTGAAAATGGTTGAAAATCACTGAAACTATTTGAAGGTTCGGAGCATCCACATGTGCCTTTTCATAACTTGTAGGTGCCCGAGTCTCAGAAATCATGCTTCAACTTCAGAGCCATCTGCCAGAACCTAGGGGCTTGGAAATGTACACATGCCAGATGTCCGTACAAAACAAGCCAGCTACCCCTCTCTGCTCCAGTCAACGGCTTGCGGTGACCCAACATGTGCTGAACCAAGGGTAGAGGGTGCTGACGGGAGCAGCTGATTATGGAGTGAAGTCTTACTTTTAAAAAATACATGCACAAATTGATTCCATTCATCGCTTCATATGTAACCACACCCTGCTAAGTAACACAAGATATTATGCTATCAGAAACAATAAAAGATTACATGTACCGAGCACTCAGTGCCTACCACACACTACACTTGGCTTTTCTCCTATTATCTCATTTTAAACCTCCTTATAACTCTAATGAGGTTGTCATTCCTTTTTAAGTACTGGAGACACTAAAACCAGGGAGGTTAGGCAGTCCAAGGTCACAGAACTAGTGATAGGTCAGGACTTGGACCCACACTCACCAGATGCTAAAACCTGTACCTCTCAAATGATTACACAACCCTGCCTTATGCCAAAATCAAGTTCCCAAGCACAGACTTTATATTTCAATTCAAGTCAAATTGAAGTGAGCAAAAATTTGTTGCACTCCCAAAACAATGCAAGGAAGAAACAGTTGGGAGTTATTTAAAGTAGTTTAAGGCAGCGGTCGCCAACCTTTCGGACCTCATGGACCACCAGTTGGCGACTACTGGTTTAAAGTATAAATGACCTCACCTCTGTGGGAGCTTACATTGAGGTGAAATGAAAAACAATCTAAATTATTATAAAACATATGACTGGCAAAAATTATATAAACTGTAAATGCTGTAAGGTTTGAAGCAAGAGAGCTCACAGTAGTCAGGGTCAGGTTTATTAAAAAGGTAGTACTTTGACCTGGCTGGGTTGCTCAGTGGTTAGAGTGCCTCCCTCCCCCTGACCAAAGGGTCTCGGGTTCGATTCCTGGTCAAGGGAATGTATCTTGGTTGCAGACTTGATCCATGACCCCAGTGGGGTGTGAATGGGAAAGCAACCAATTGATGTGTCTCTCTCACATCGATGTTTCTCTCTGTCTCTCCCTCTCCCTTCCACTCTCTAAAAATCAATGGAAAAATATCCTCGGGTGAAGATTAACCAAAAAAAAGAAAGGGAAAATACCCTTGAATGAGGATTGAAAAATAAATAAGAGTAAAAAAGGTAGTACTTCAGCTGAACTCTTAAAAAAAATTGTGAGAAATTTTGTAACCGAGCGTTTCAGAGAGCATTCCAGAATTAATCATGAGAGCAGACCATGGAAAACTGTAGTAATTATAATACAAATATAGTGTGAAGGCCCTTTTTACCAATCATCTGAACTATCAACCCTGAGGTGCTAATCCTTACACAGGCCAGGAAAGAAAGTAGCCACCAAAGACTGGCTAAGAGTGAAGGATTTCTCTTATTCAAAAATCCAGCTCAATGCTATAGGCCTGTCACCCAACGAGATTCATTTTCCAAAACGCAGCTGGAACCAGGGCCTCCAAACAAGCCCTCCTTTACAGGGAGGTGGCTCACTCTCCAGCAGACAGAACTCTGCCATTTCTCCTCTGGACTGCCCTCAAAACCAGTCCCTTCTAAGTTTTTGACAATCATGATTAAAATCAGTTTATAATCACTGATTTAGAATCACTCTGATTTTTTCAATCACAAGTAGTTTGGACTCCAAAAGAGTATCAACCAGCTTTTCTCTACTTGACTCCAAGTAACCATAGAACGAATCTAGAGGTGAAGAATTAAAATGAATCGAGAAGTGAAGAATTAAAATTTGCCACCATGAGGATTTTCAAAAGAATGTCCCACAGGCTCTGACAGCAATTCCTAAAGACAATTTCCAACAAAAGATGAGTACAGCCCACCAAAAAGAAAGACATGCAAGTTTTTAGGAGGTAGAGCACTTAGCTAATGCCCAGTTTGGGTTCTTTAAAAATCCACACACCTGCTTTCCTTCATACTCCTAGGATCAGGTAGGACAACTGCTTAGATGTAATTTTCTGATAGAGGTATATCCTATGAATTCATAACTATGCTACAGATATCGGAGGGAAGTGGCCCACTTTCCCGATACCTACCCCCCGCCCCCGCAGAAAGCAGGAGGAATTTGCCAGTTTTCTGGTACTCCATTCTAGTTACCTGGTACTCAGTTTCTGAGATTGTGAGGTACAATCTATTTTCTTTCTTTTTTTCTTTCTTTAAATATATTTGTATTGATTTCAGAGAGGAATGGAGAGGGAGAGAGACAGAAACATCAATGATGAGAGTCATTGATCGGTCACACCAGGGAATGCAACCCGGGAGTGTGCCCTGACCAGAAATCGAACCGTGACCTCCTGGTTCACAGGTCGAAGTTCAACCACTAAGCCACTCCAGCTGGGCTGAAATACAATCTCTATCCAGTATCTTACCCTTTTGAATTTTTTTTAAAAATACATTTTATTGATTTTTAACAGAGAGGAAGGGAGAGGGATAGAGAGTTAGAAACATCGATCAGCTGCCTCCTGCACATCTCCTACTGGGGATGTGCCCGCAACCAAGGTACATGCCCTGGACCGGAATCGAACCTGGGACCCTTCAGTCCGCAGGCCGACGCTCTATCCACTGAGCCAAACCGGTCAGGGCCAGTATCTTCTTACCCTTTTCCTTTTCAATTCCCCCACCTCTTCCCCACTCCTATAGAGGACTCACTTCAACCCCCAGGACTTGGCCCTCTCTAATCCCTCCACCTTCCAGGTGGACACAGTACAGTGCATTAAGGACTGCAGAGCTCTGTGATGAAACAGATAAGAGAAAGGGAGGATGTGGCTGTGTTTGTTGTATTTGTGCTCAGAGAAGTGTTCAAACAAGAAAAGGGAGGATCCCTTCCTGTAAGTGTTATTTTATCTTAAATATCTTTCCAGTTGTCATCTCTGGACTGTTCTCAGATACTGAAAGACTTGCATTCCTTCCGACAGGACACAGACGTTATGGGATTTATTCATTTATTTATTTTCAAATTTTTTAAAGAGATGTATCTATTTTATTTATTTATTTTTTTAAATTGATTTCAGAGAGAAAGGGATAGGGAGAGAGAGATATAGAAACATCAATGATGAGAGAGAATCATTGATCAGCTGCCTCCTGCACGCCCCCCCCCCCCCCCCCCCCCGCCATTGGGGATCGAGCCCACAACCTGGGCATGTGCCCCTGACCGAATTGAACCTGGGACCCTTCAGGCTGCAGGCCAATGCTCTATCCACTGAGCCAAACCGGCCAGGGCGACGTATGGGATTTCTATCCTTCATTCCTTCACACGCAGGACTGAACTGCACAAGGTAAGTCACAGCCCGCTCTACCAGCCGGCCAATCCTGTCTCGTATTTATAGTACATGCTGCCTTTCTACAACAAGCAGACTGCTTCCTCTTTTCTTAGTGGGCAGCCTCTGTACATAAATCCATCATGGTCTCATGTGCCCACTGTTTTGATGGTGTTTTTAAGTGATTTCACTACCAGGGTCAAAACTCCTTAAAAGCTAATATAGTCCCCTGCTCACCTCTGTACCCCTGGCACATGGTAGGAACAAAATAAATGTCTGGATCAAATACATGAAAGATAGATTTGAAAAGGAGTTCAGAAAGGGAATTAACCAGATTTTGGAATTGTAGCATACAACTGTTTTGTAGCCTTCCCTCAGAGTAAAAATTAGAGTTAATAGGTTGTGCAATCAGTAACAGTAAAGATACTGAATCATTTGATGGTAACAAATGCCATAATTACATGGCAGCTTAGGATAATGGCACTTACTACATGAGCAAATTTAGACAAAACACTTAACCTTTCTGTGTCTGCTTTCCCCTCTGTTAAATAAAGAAGGGGGGAGGGGGCAGGGGAGAGGTGATAATATCTATTCTACCTAATCACAAAATCGAAGTGAAGCTCAAATGACATGCTGTATAAGATCATTACACAATAATTGCATTATCAGACAAATTTAAACAAATAATTTTCATCACTAGTGCTATTTTATGTGCATACACTTGACTAAAACATATGAATAAAGTTCAGACAAAAGAGCCTATTGTCAAACATATAATAAATACAATATATGTGATCATAAAAATTTTTTCAGCCATAGGCATACTTTATAGAAACCTCCTACCCTATTCAATGTATCTGTTAGAAAAGCTCATGTTATGTGTAAGCTCAATTTTAGATGACTCTCCGGACAGTGTCAGGCTCTTCTTTCTGGTGCAGAAGCAGGAGGCTTCACCCACCGAGTGCACGCTGACCTGCCAGAAGCACCAGCCTCAGCCCTGGGTTCTGCGGCAAACAGCCCCGGGAGGCACAACTGCATCTCAGCACAGAGCTGGCCGATCCCGGACCCAAGCCTCCAGCTGGAAATACAGGCGAGCACGAGGAGAGTCTTTCACAGCACGCAGCTCAGGCTATCACTACAGTTAGGGCCAAGGATGGCCTGAACCTAAGAAGAAATCATCATAAAATCAAGGAATGAGTGCACCAAGGTCAGCAACACATGACACACACACAGTTAAAAGCACCTTCTGTTTTTGGAAGAAAAATGTACTTTTGCCAGAGCAGACCCTGTAGAGAAGAGGTAAAACAAAGGACGGTTCCAAATATGCTACAGACATCACAAATAACACCATGTTAGAGATAAGGGGGGCTGTTGGATTGTTTCAACTTCGCTTGAATTCCTAAAAATATCCACCTACTTCTCCAGCAACCATTCTCTGTACTTGGAGCAAGAGCGAAACAGATGGCCAAGATGCTGACACTGCAGGCCCAAGGTTTTTCAACTGTGTTTTTCCCAGTTAGCCATTGCTAAACGTGATGAAATACAGGATAACGTGGCATAAATCTTTAAGAAACCCATTGGAACTGAGTCACCCAAAACAACGCTGCATTGGAAAGCCAAGCCATGTACTTGTCCCTAAAAATGTCTCAGCCTCGGAATTCACAGTCTGTAGGAGTCTCACACCTTTCCGGAGGGAGAGGTGAGTTAATTAATCACTGTGAGTCCTAGAAACGGGTCCTCAGGATCATCTCTAGAAACGCCCGGGAAGTAAACGAGAATCAGATGCGAGCAGAAACACCAAGAATAAGGAGCTTCCAGGATTTCCCTCTACGTGTAAAAGCAATCAACTCCTATTTTTAATCTTGTTCTGATGCAAACATCCAGCCAACCCTCTCTCTTTCTGGCTCATCGAAGAAGGCTGATTCGTTCCTGTGTAAAGTAACTGTTTCAAGTCAGAACTGAGTGGCAGTCATCACAGATTTAAAGACAATGCTCCGGTTGAGGAGAGGCAGAACGGATGGCGCCCGACACACAGAAACAAACTCCTGTCTTTGGATGTTGTCCTGTTCATCCCCCCACCACTGATTTTGGGGGCTGGCCAAAGAAGAGCTCACTTACCAACCGATTCACTGAAAATTACGCTGGTAATTAAGTGCAAATGAAAACAGCACCTCCCTACACATTGGGAAAACCTAACAGGGTTATTGGCAATAATAATTTCCTCCCATGTCAAACTGGATTTATCACACTCAAGTCTACTTCTGGCTTTTCATGTAAAGGAAGGGGGACGGCAAGGGGGCGGTGAAGGAGATAAGGTCTCCATCAGTAAACAAAGTCCGAGCTCTCCGGGAAAACTTCTCACATTCTTCTTTTCCAATCAACAGTTTTTAATCCACTGGAAACATGCTCGTGAAGAGGGCCTTTGGCCAGGAACCCAATAAGGACATGCAACTCTGGGGACCCCACCACGTTACTGACATCAAGCTTGGACAAAACGCTGCTTTTGTCTGGGAGGCAGCCTGCGATGAAAACAGGAACTTTAGGAGAACTGATCACAACTGCACCAGAAGCCTGGTCACATGCCCACAGCACAGCAACGCTTCTCTCATTGTTGTCCAAGGACTCGTCTAGGAACAGCGGCTTGATTTATTCCATCCTTTTAATTCTCAAAATAAACGCAGCTCCCCTCGTACCGATCCATTGTCGAAAGAAAGGGGGTGCCGGCCAGGATATTTGCATGGAACCTCTCCCTCCTCCTTCAAAGACTCCCAAAGGTGATCGGATGTGGAAAATTCAACGCGATTACAGGCACCGGGTTGGGGGCGGGGGGGCCCTTCCGACAAAGGTGAGGTCTCGGGGCAGTGCCGTGCGTCTGCCTCCGGGTTACAGCCACCGCTTCCACCGCCCTGGGACCCTCCGCGGCCCACCCTGCTTCTCACGCCTGTCACCGGGGAGGCATCTCGCATTGTTAGAGGAGGAAGGAGCACGGCTGCGGATCTCCCATGTGTGTGTGTTTTTTGTTTTTTTTTTGAAGGGGGACTCACAGGCGTGGGGCCCTCCCCTCGAGAAGGGTAGAGGGCAGGAGCAAGCTGTCAGCCGCCCTGTCGCAGCTCACCCCCACCCCCCGCGCCCGGACGCCCGGCCGAAGCGGAGGGGCAGCTTTGTCTCGGGTTTGGGGGGGCAGAGAGGACCTCTTGGCCAAGCCCCTGAGCAACCCCTCCCAGGGCTCACAATGAGCGCACGGCCCACCCGCTTCGCCCAGTGGGAGAGAAGGGAGGGCGACCCTTCAGAGCCCGGCCAGGTTTCCGGCATCCTCCTCCCCGCTCGCCCGCGCGGCCAGCAGGGCGCGCGGCGGGGACCCGGTCTCCCCCTCGCGGCGCTCGCACCCCGCCCGGCTCACCCTCCGAGAGCTCCAGCTCCAGCTCCGCCAGCTGCGCCCGCACTTCGGGCGGCAGCGCCGCCACCGCCGCCGGCGCGGGCTCCAAGCCTCGCTCCGCCATCCCGGCTCCGCCAGCCACACTCCGGAAGACAAGAGAGGGCGCCGAAGGAGGGACGGCCTGACGCGGGCCCACACCCCGGCTACAGGATCCGGCTCCGGCCGCCGAGCGCTGCCAGCACCGCCGCCACCGCCGCCGCCATGAGCGAGGGTCACGTGTGCGCGCCGGCCCCGCCTCCGGGCTGGGAAGGCTCCGCCCCCACGGCCTGGTCAAGCTCGGGACTCGCGGGCTTACTGCGCCCCCTCCTGGCGAACGTCTGAAAAGACGAGCCCAAGCCCGCCACGCCAATCTCCAGCACAAAATGGGCTTAAGGTGTGGATGGCTGGACACGCAGTTTCACCTTTTGAGAACTCACATGCAAAGACTTTTTAGGGGCTCCTGGCCACACTTTCCCAGTTCTCTTCACTTAGGCAGGGACGCCTTTGTCTTGTCCCTTCCTCTATTTTACCTTGATTGACACCTACCCATTTATAGGTATCTGAACACCAGCCACTTCTTGTATTGGGGTTTACCGGCCCCATTTGCCAGGAGCTCTTTTGTTTCTGTTTCATTTCTGGCATTTATCACAGTGGAGGGACAATCCAGTTACTTCTGCCTGGCTTCCTAACTACTTGAAAGAGGGGAACTTAGTCTTCTTTATCTTTTTATCCTTCTTGGCGTATGGCTTAATAGGTTTTCCCCACAATTAATATTTTAACTCAATATAAGGAAGATCCAAACATTTGTGGACTTTTGCCAGGCACTACTGGGGAAATGCTTATATTGTCATTTATATTCTTTCTTTAGTACTATTAACTTTTTTAAATGCCAAAGCTCCCCCTCACAATTTGGGAGATTCCGTGTTTTCACTTCCCTTCCATGCTGATCTGAAGGTTATTTAAAAGAACAGGCCCCAACATTTGCCAACTATGAGTTTCTAGTCAGTATATCATTCATGGGCTGGAAGGAAAAAAAAAATTTCTTAAGTTGAGCAAAGAATTTCAGCCTGGTTCGTGTGACTCAGTGATTAAGAGTCAACCTTTGAACCAGGAGGTCTTGGTTTTCTGCTGTGGGTTGCTGCTCAATCCCCAGTAGGGGGCCTGAAGGAGGCAGTTGATCAATGATTCTCTTTCATCATTGATGTTTCTATATATCTCTCCCTCTCCCTTCCTCTCTGAAATCAATAAAATATTTTTTAAATAAATAAAAATAGAAACTGAGGTCCATGCCCCCTCCCCAGAATCTGAATGGGTTTCTGATTATTTTGACCAATAGGACATAGCCCAAGTGATACTATGTGACTTCTGAGGTTAGGTTCTAGAAGGCCTTGCAGCTTCCCCTGGTTCTCTTGAAAGGCCCCCACTCCCGAGAACCCTCTCAGGACCCTCCTTCCCGGAACACTGAGAACCTAGCAACCTTCTTGCAGGGCAGCTGCCTGCCACACTTGGCAGGCCATGTGAGGTGCTCTGCCCAGTGTCACTGGCTAAGCCCAGCCTTTTAGTCATCATAGCCTAGGGTGAAGAGGCCACTAGATGATTTCAGCCGCTGGACATTTCGGTCTTCCCTAGCTGAGGTCCGAAACAATATGGAACAAAGACAACCGATGCCTGTCGTGCTCTGTCCAAAACCTTTGAATATATAATGGTCATCCTTTTATGCCTCTAAGTTTGAGGTGTTTGTTACACAGAAAGAGATCACCACAGGGCCTTGGCAGGTGTCTGTTTATTCTCCTAACAGCCCTTCAGCCCCTTTTCCTTATCAGCAGACTACACCAACCCCGACTGAAGGTGAATATGCCAACTGCTCACTGTCCCTCCCTCCTTGGCAGGTGTGTGATCCACTCAGGGAGTAGGGAAGGGGAGCGTCTGGGGAGGATTCTCCTCCCTAATGAGAAACATAATTAAGGCTATCAATTTGGTTATTAGTCCATTAAAAATACTGTTCCTAATATGATAAACTTATTCATACCCCTCTCTTGGCCAAATGTATTTACCAACACATTGACATAAGGCTCTAAAGCTGTATGTAATCCTGTAAACCTGTTATTAATGGGACCATTTTGCTCACTGATATTAACTATCTCCATTAAGATAAACTGTTCATTAGTAAACTAAAGGTTTTAGCTAAAGGGGCAATGCTACTGAGCTAATTAAAGTGAATGTACACATTAGTTACCTCATATATAACTTCGTAGATAGTAAAAATATCTTATTGCACTGTACTCACCATTTCACTTAAAGGAAGCACTTTATGGCTTGTCTTTGGCATATCCAAATTGCCAGCATGACTACTTTCGTCCTGTGGGGCCATTAAGGGCTACTTGACGTTAAAAAAAAAAAAAAGCACTGCATTAGAGCAGCAGTCTGATAACCAAGAGCAATGGCTGTGTGGTGTATAGTCTGGATATGCTGGACAAAAGGATGATCCACATCTCAGATATGCTACTCAGAATGGCATGCAATTTAAAATTATGAATTGTTTATGGAATTTGACATTTAATATTTTGACTGTGGCTGCCTTGGGTAACTAAACCATGGAAAGTGAAAGTGCAGGTAAGGGTGGACTGATGAACTATATTCAATAAAAGTTGAGCTGTCACATTAATTTATAGATACCATCTGTTAAAAAGCTAGAGATTCACTCAGCTTTTCCATTTTTGCATTATCATGGTATTAAAAAGCTTAAAGACCTATTTAAATTTCCCAGTAAACTTTCCCTTTAAAAATCTATCAAACCTTCAGCTTTAAAAAATGAAACAAAAAAAGCTTTAGCTTTAGGATTTGATACAATCAAAACAAAGATATAGTTGAAAAGGTAAAGGGAACCTACTGGTTTTCTCTTGAAAGTAAGTTTCAAAAGCCCAGAATTTACATACTCGAGTCAGACCATACTATCAGCCCAATGAAAGCATATCCTTAAACTGCACACTGCCCTGTAATTTTTTACCCTTCAGTAACTGTTTCTCACACAAAAATCTACACTAATAAAAGAGAAACATGGTAATTAGCGTACGACCACTACCCTTCCCATTGGCTAATCAGCATATCCTTATGCAAATTAACTGTCAGCCAAGATGGCAGCTGGCAGCCAGGCAGCTGGAAGCGAACATGAGGCTTGCTTGCTTCAGTGACTGCGGACTTAAACGTTCCCCGCCTAACTTGCCGGCCTCTGAGCTGCAACTCTAAGCAACTATGTAGCAAATATAGAAGCTAAAAAAAACCCTAGAAACCAGCTTTCAGCAGGCAGGGATCTCAGAGCTGAAGTTATACATTGTTTCGATTATAGAACCGAAACAAACCAGATACCTGCTCTCAGAGCTAGAGCCAAAGCTAAAGCTGGCCCAGAATAAAATTTAAAAAAAAGGAGCGGTTGGGAGCTTCAGTCAACAACCGCCAGCCTGAAAGCAGCCCTCAGCCCCTCACCCAGACTGGCCAGGTACCCTAGTGGGGACTCCCACCCTGAAGGGTGTGTGACCAGCTGCAAACAGCCATCATCCCCTCATCCAGGCTGGCCAGGCACCCCAGTGGGGACCCCCACCCTGATCAAGGACACACTTCAGGGCAAACCAGCCGGCCCCCACCCGTGCACCAGGCCTCTATCCTATATAGTGAAAGGGTAATATGCCTCCCGGCACTGGATCAGCATGACAGGGGGCAGCACCCAAACCCCGATTGCCTTGCGGCTCTGTGTGTGACAGGGGGCGGGGCCACAACCTCCCTAGCTGCTCTGCTCTGTGTGTGACAGGGTGCGGCGCCCCCCCCCCCCCCAGGCCCTGCTATGTGTGTGACGAGGTAGAGCCATAACCTCCCCATCGGCCCTGCCCTGAGTGTTGACAGTGGCGGTGCCCCAACCCCCTGATCGGCCCTGCTCTGTGGGTGATAGAGGGCGGCGCCCCAAAACCCTGATCTGCCCTGCTCTGTGTGTGACAAGGGGGAGCTCCCCAACCCCCTAATGGGCCCTGCTCTGTGCATGACAGGGGGCAGCGCCCAACCTCCTGATTGGCCCTGCTCTGTGAGTGACAGGGTATGGAGCCCCAACCCCCTGATGGTCCCTGCTCTGTGCGTGACAGGGGGCAGCACCCCAACCCCGATTGGCCCTGCTCTGTGCGTCACAGGGGGTGGCGCCGCAACCTCCCCATCGATCCTGCCTTGAGTGTGATAGGGGGCAGTGCCCCAACCCCCCAATCAGCCCTGCTCTGAGCCTGACCAGGGGCTGCACCTAGGGATTGGGCCTGGCCTCTGCCACCCAGGAGCAGGCCTAAGCCAGCAGGTCATTATCTCCCGAGGGGTCCCAGACTGCGAGAGGGTACAGGCCGGGCTGTGGGGGCCCCTCCTTCCCCCCGAGTGCACAAATTTTTGTGCACCGGGCTTCTAGTAACTTAAGAAAACCCCAGGATCATAAAGCTGTATCTTATAGCTCTCTGCCCTCACTTTACAGATGCAGTATCACATATCTTGCCTCTATCCCTTCCCCAAAACAAATCAAAACCTGCTGAGACCAGGATTGTAAGGGAACTAGAGAATGGGCAACATATAAGATTATTGAAAAGTAAATACAAGTAGTCATTAGAAATAAACCACCTGGAGAAAAAAAACCAGTCTTGCTTTTAAACAATTTTATTTGTCCTAATTTTTGTTACTTTAATTTCCCATAGCACCTTGGCAATGTTGAAAACAAAAATACAAATACAGATGTACTCATTTTAACATATATGCATTAGCATGTGTCACATCATTTTTTTAGGGGGTGGGAGGGACAGTTTTGACAACAGGAACAAACTTAAGCAATGGACAAAATAGAAGGCAGATAACTGGTTCTGACCCCCCCCCAACACAAACCGAACATTAGGAGATGTCACTCAAGGGACACCTGAATCAGGGGAAAAAAAAAAAAAAAAAAAGCAATGTGGCTGTTTCTTTATACTATATGCTAATCAGTGTTTTGTGCTAGAAAATTGAAAGTAAAACCATTTTCTTTTGTTGGTATCTGAGTTGCACTTCTAAGAACCAATCTACTCAGCAACTCATAAGAAGTTCTCAATTTAAAAAAACCCAAAACTTTAAATTATTTAATAATCAGATGAATTTTGAAAGGGAATTTACTCTCAACCTGAAAACAAATTTTCTTTCAACTTCTTAAAATATCTTCATTTAGCTAATGAAAACTGAAATGTCTATGTAACTTCCTGGAAGCTTAGACAAGCTAAATTAGCATATACTTAAAAGCCTAAAGTTAAAATTCTATAGCCACCAAATTGTAAGGAAATACATAAAATTAGGGGGGGGGAAAACCACCATCACATAGTTAAGAATTTTTTTTAAATCCTTCAAAAGGAATATACTGTCCACTCTTACATTTTATCTTTTCTGTAAAATACAAAGTGGATTCTTTTAAAATATGGTTAACAAATATGGCCAACACAAATATCAGAGACTTAACCCCGATGTGTTCAACTGGATCAAAGTAAAACCAGTGGACATTCACCCCCAAAAAATTCAGTATTAAGGCCATAACTAAGAAAGCTAGAGAATTATTTAATAACTTTTAAATACTATTTTCTGTTCCAGCAGATGCTAATACTCCATCATTAAGCCTTTTGCAAAGCAAATATTATTTTAAAAGAGAAAGGAATGTGAAACAATATTCAAGCTACCTTAATTTTAGGAACCAAAAATAAATTTAAAACCTGCATGTCATTTGATCATATGCAAACTGAGCACATAGGATGACAACAATAAACTATAGCACAAAGATTTTATCTTCTTCCAAAATCCAGTTGAAAAAAAATTAGACGGATCAATCTCTTGAATGCCAATGTCTATACTTGCAAAAATGAAGTTACTTAGGTTAGAGACAGGCCCTGGGTATCATGAAAACCTTAATTATCAGGATAGAAAATAGAGATAGGTTTTTGCAATATCTCTATATACCCTCTCTATGAAGTGCAAGGTGGTAAACTTGTGTGACTCTCTTTCTCTTCGTGCAGTAAGAACTGTGGCAGATCACTGTACCATACACTCAATATCATTTTGTATCTACTTTCAGCTTCCAACAGCCCAAGGAAGTGTTAAGCCATAAGGATGAAGAAAAAAAAAATCAGTATTTAAATTCCTTTCTAAAAAACCAAACAGCCCTGGCCAGTGTGTCTCTGTTGGTTGGAGTATCTTCCCATAAACTGAAAGGTGGCGGGTTCGATACTCAGTCAGGACATATACAAGAGGCAACTGATCAATGTTTTTCTCACATCAATGTTTCTCTCTCCCTTCCTCTCTCTAAAATCAATGAAAAACATATCCTCAAGTGAGGATTACAACTAAAAAAGAACCAAATAAATAGCTGAACTATAATGAATGCTCAACCCTCATCAGTTACAGAGTAATGCTGGGGGGGAAGGGGAGGCCAAGTTTCACACAATTCATAGGCATCATTAGATACAAACCTTAAATCTGCTGTAATAAAATAAATGCTAAATACATACTGTGAATATATATATTATATATACACGCACACACATTTATTCTTCCCTATACATCCCATCAAAATGGGGATTAGTTGTAATGAGGCAAGTTAAATTAAAACAATATATTTTACAAGACAATTTAAAAGGTCATGTCTTTAAATTAAATTTCTACTTAGTAACATTTTGGGGAAAAGCAAGAACACATGTTCTTCAAAAAGAAGACTCTTGTGTTTCAATTAAAACACTTAGTTTTTAAAAGTTGGAATAAGTCACATAAGTGTACAAGTAATACAAGCCCACTTCTGTGACACACTGTAAAAAAGTAATGTTTTGTTTCAAGTGCAATAATTAAGTTTATAATCCTTGCCAAGTGATTTTATAAAATGTTTATTCTCTTAAATCCAATGCATTCACAGAGTGTTAACACTTTAAATGTTTATCATTTCCACCAACTGCAGCATTATCTAAGTAAACCAAACTAAGCACTTTATCATAGATATAGTCAATGATTATTAATACTTTTTTAAAAAGAACCTAAACTTCCCCAAATTTCAGCACAGGTAGTTTAACTGTAGATTTCAGTTCTAGAGATTTAAAAAAATAGTGTGTAGAAATGATTCTTCTTAGTTAAATGTATTATATCATGTTATCAACCAACCAAATCAAAAGCAATTGCCAAGCTGAATAAGTTACAAAGAAATGATAACTCTGGCTTGTACAGAAATGTGCAGTGTTTTCAAAGCTCTGAACAGTTACCTACTAATACAAATCTCCACAGCTTAACTTAGAGTTGGAAGATGAGTTTTCACAGTAATGTAATTTTAACCTCCATTTACATTCATTTTAATATATTACTAAGATGTTTACTCTATGTCACAATGGTGCTTTCCAGTGTTCACAATTTACAGTTTCAATTTATACAAGTCATTCACTAACATAAGGGACAGTTATTACTGCTACAAACTATCCCTAAAAAAACAAAACCCCACCTTACATAGAACTCTGAAAATGGTATGACTTAAAACAGATTAATCCAACATGATTTTTAATATTTTAGCCATTTTCCATACACCAGCATGTACACTTGCCTATTTAATATGAGAGCTACAACTTGATTCATTGAGATATTATGTAATAATTTTCTTCAACTACCTTTTTCACCTTAACTCAAAAATCTCCTGACTTGCTGGCTCTGCTTCTGTGAATTTCAAACTGTATTTTTTATTTTATTTTAATTTTTTGGAGAAAGGGAAGAAAGGCAGGTTATGATAAATACACTGTAAACAGAAAAAGTAGCCCCCAAATTCAGCCTTTAAAAATTATTTTTACTTCTACACTATTTAACACTTTAAGAGTCAATTACAATGTTTCATCTTTAACACTAATACAAATAAATTATAGTCTGCTCTACCATTCTGGGATCTAAACTTCTAAATACATGAACAGAAGAGTAAAATACTTCACTGTTCAATTCAGAAATTTAGAACAGTTATATGATTTGACTAGACTGGTCAAGGTGGTTAGAAACATACAATTATGTAGGTGGTTAGTTAAATTTGCTTCTGGGGGTTGGTAGTCAAAGAACAGAGAGTAGCAAAAATGAAGTAACACAAAACAATTATTTCCTATTTTAGGGGGAGGGGGGATTCACAGGCCAGTTTAAACCTCTGTAGGCCTTTTTATCTACCCCTACTCAGATCTAAGACAGATTTTTCAATTATCTGAATAACACCCATTCTTTCCGTGAGTATCAAACTGATTGGTAGTCACATCTCCAAGTACAATCAAAAGCTTGTTGAATAAAATATTAGTAAGGTCAAAAGGAGACTACATATCAAACTGGAAAAATAATCTACTCAAGTACATTATTACATTCAGTTTTCAAATCATTTACTAACATGACAACAGATTTGGCTTCAGTCACTCTTGTACACACAACACACCCAAACAGGCACCCCAGCCACTGATCTGCTTTGCAACACAAGGCCATAAAGGCAGAGATGGCATTCTCTAAGCCAAACTTTAAATATATTTAAAAAAGTAATTTCTAATTTTACAGAAATGCTTCTTCAAAAAATATTTTCTCTCACTCCCTCATCTCCTATACTGAAGGATGTGTAATATGTTTTTTCCCCCAAGCTAAATCTGAACCCTCAAAATTGATTCCAGGCAGATCTCTGCAAATTAAAATCAAAAACAAAAATAGAAAAATTATATTTTTATATATGTATACATATATATATATATATTTATACTGATTGGAATCCTCCAGCATTTTAAAATCACTTTAGAGATGAATTTTGGGATTCTACTGCTCACAACTCCAAAATCTGTAATGATTTAAGGATATACTTTCTCTTGTTTCCTTCCTGGTCACCCTCTCCCCTCCATAACAGTTCAATATAGCCACGGCTCAAGTTTAATGGGAAGAGAGAGAAGTTTTTGAATAGTTTTTGTTTGTTGGTTTGTTTGTTTTACTTTGGTGATCTGGGTGGCACATATTGCTCTTTGCCATTACGTCGAGTAACTCCCTGAGGTATGGCCCTGTGGCCAAACTGGCGTCTCTGTTCCCTGATTTTTCCAGCTGCTCCCCTGGGAATGGTATTGCCTCGGAAGCCAGAATAATCCTTACTAGCCCTTGCTTCTGGCTTCTCATGTGGTTTCTCAATGGACTTCTCAGGAGCTCCAGTCTCTTCATTTTTGGTGGGAGACACTACATTGGAGCGAAGTTCTCGTAGCGGCTGCACAGGAATTGGAGATGGCTCTTTAGGGGGCTTCTGGCACACTTCAGCATAACTTAGCTTTCGGGGTTCCTTGGAAGGGAAGAAAAACAAAACATTTTTATGGTGTACATTCCCTAAGTAATAAAGTACAAAAAGGATAGTACTGACCACAAGAAAATCAGTAAGTTATTGTCTAAGAAAGGGTAATCGATGCTCTAACTAAGTGAGCTACCCAACCAGGGCCAGTACAATCTTTTTAAGAAAGTACTTTTGTGGCCCTGGCTGGGTGGCACCGTTGTTGGAGTGTTGTCCCCTACACCAAAAAGGTTGCGGGTTCAATTTCCGGTTAAGACACATACCTAGGTCACGGGTTCAATCCCCAGTCAGGGTGTGTATGGGAGGCCACCAATCAATGTTTCTCTCTCACATCAATGTCACTCTCTTCCCTACCCTCCTACCCCAAATCAATAAGCATATCCTAGAGGGTAAAAAAAGAAAAAGTACATTTGTTGAAGATAGTAAAAACTGCTGCAATTTATGTATGAAACAATAAATTCACTTGAGGAATTTATCTGAATTCTCATATGTTAGCATGTTTATAGTAATGGGAAAAAAAACTGGAAACAACCTAAATGTCTAACAAGGACAGATTAAATTAATAGTCCATCCATATAATGAAATAAAATGGTTTCATTCTCTTTTCCCTTGGTACAAAGAACACTAGGCGGGATTCTATAAGAATTTCTGCAGAGCAGTTGTACACCAATCATATATTAGTAAAAGACTAATTAAAAGTCTTAATTATTTTATCTGAAAAAGTAGGCCAACAGGGGTGTTGTGAAAATAGGATAGTAGGTATTCAATACTTGCTAGCTGCTATTCTATTATTACTACTCTTATTACTTTAAATGTTTTTATTGACCTCACAGAGAGGAAGGGAAAAGGATACAGAAACATCAACTGGCTGCCTTCTGCACATCCCCTGGGGATCGAGGCTGCAAACCCGGCATGTGTCCTGACCAGGAATCAAACCTACAACCTCCTGGTGCATGGACCGAACTCAACCAACTGAGTCATACCAGCTGGGCTTGTTGTTATTATTATTACTAGGGGTCCGGTGCACTGGGGTGGGGGGGGTGAGGGGGGGGGAGATCCCTCAGCCCAACATGCACCCTCTCCAATCGGGGAACCCTCAGGAGAGCCCTCTCCAATCCGGGAGTTTCTGTCTTTGCAATCATATGAGCGAATTGTCTGAGACCCCCAACCCAGTTTGGTTTGTTGCTCACAGAATAATAGAGGCTTTTTTTTTTTCTTTGCTCCATTGGTAGAGATTTCCTGAAAGTTTTAGGATATCTTCCCTTTAATTTTTCCTATACACTCTGATTTTACTTATGTCTCTCACCTTTGCTTTCCCTCCATCCCCAACCGCAATAGTAACTTGCTCCAGGCTTACTTTGCTCTAGCGCAGCGGTTCTCAACCTGTGGGTCACCAACCTGTGGATCTCGAACGACCCTTTCACAGGGGTCGCCTAAGACCATCGGAAAACACATATATAATTACATATTGTTTTTGTGATTAATCACTATGCTTTATGTTCAATTTCCAACAATGAAAATACATCCTGCATATCAGATATTTACAGTATGATTCATAACAGTAGCAAAAGTACAGTCATGAAGTAGCAACGAAAATAATTTTATGGTTGGGGGTCACCACAACATGAGGAACTGTATTAAAGGGCTGCAGCATTAGGAAGGTTGAGAACCACTGCTCTAGCGTCTAGGACAGTGGTTCTCAACCTTCTGGCCCTTTAAATACAGTTCCTCATGTTGTGACCCAACCATAAAACTATTTTTGTTGCTACTTCATAACTGTAATGTTGCTACTGTTATGAATCGTAATGTAAATATCTGATACGCAGGATGGTCTTAGGCGACCCCTGTGAAAGGGTTGTTCAACCACCAAAGGGGTCGTGACCCATAGGTTGAGAACCACTGGTCTAGGAGATCAGTCTGCCAACAGAACTACGATTCCTAGCATTCCTGGTGCTCCCTGCACTCTGGGCTTCCGCTTCCGGTCTTGGGGCTGCCACCAAAACTACTATTCCCAGACTTCCTGGTGCTCCCCACGCTCTGGGGCTCTGGGTTTTCCCCGACTGACCAAGGGAGCCACGTCCCCGCAAGCCTCCGGCTCTCTTGCTCTGCTCTCCGTCCGGTGACCGAGGGAGCCACGTCCCCGCAAGCTGCCATCTCTCCCACTCTGCTGTGTATGCAAATTACCCGCCATCTTTGTTGGGTTAATTTGCATACTCGCTTCTCATTGGCTGGTGGGCATGACTTGTGAGCGTAGCAGAAGGACAGCTAATTTGCATGTTTCTCTTTTATTAGATAGGATTATATTATTAAATCACAAGATAAAATATTCCTTAAAAAAATTTATTGATTCATTTGAGAGAGAGAAACAGAGACACAAACTGACTTATTGTTCTACTTATTTATGCACTCATTGGTTGATTCATGTATATTCCCTGACTGGGGATTGAACTCACAACCTTGGCATTATCGGGACGATGCTCCAACCAACTAAGCTACCAGGCCAGGGATAAAATGTTCTTAACCTAGAAAAAAGAAATACCTATACCAAAATACTACTAGCTATATCAATAAATAAAAGGCCTGGCTGGTATGGCTCAGTTGGTTGAGCATCATCCCATGCACCAAGAGGATGCTGGTTCGATTCCTGATCAGGGCACATGCCTGGATAGGGAGCTCAATCCCCAGTGAAGGCACGCAGGAAGCAGCCAGTTGATGTTTCTATCTCTCTCCCTCTCCCTTCCTTTCTCTCTAAAATAAAAAATAATAATAACAATAATACATACATACACACACACATAAAATGAAAGGATTATAGGTAAATTTTGTGGTTTCTCCCCCATCCCCCACCTCTGCTTTTCTGTATTTCCCTAATTATAAAAATGATTCTGGAAATTGAATAAAAACTAGCATTCCCTCATGGGTTCCACAGACTTGTTAAGCATTACACACACACACCACACACACACACACACAAAGTCCAAGAGGCTCAAAGCCTCTTTATGCTAACCCAAAAATGATTCATACAACATAACAGACAAAAAAGAAGTTTCACTTAACTATAATATGATCAGAAAAAAGCAATCAAAAGAAACAGAATGAATAGTAACTTTTTCACTCCCTCAACATGACTAAAATTCCCCATTTCTTCACAGTGACTTTAAAGTCCTTTAGCTTTTTGGCAGGATGTAGGCAACCCCAATTTGGGCTATTTCCAAATGACTCTACTACAGCAAAGAGTTATGGGGCGTGGGGGTGGGGGTGAGAATGCTCATTATTAAACCGATGGTATTTTTCTCACATAAACTAAATTCACCAAGTTACCTGTAGGGCCACAGTTACAGCTGCATTTACGTTATTATCACATGGTGAAGCAGTATTTGTCCCTGATGGCTTTGCAGGATTTGGGGAAGAAACTGATATAGTTGTCGAGTTGAGATCATCCTTCTGAACAGTGGAATCCTCCACTATATCCTTTTCTATATGAGTTGTGCTAAGAAAAAAAGAATTTTACATTAGATTTAGTATAGTACACAGAAACAGGTGAGCAAATGATCAGAAGAAAAAGTAATCTTAATGTGGAAGATCTTTCCATATCAAAACCTGTACCTCAATGCAGGAGGCTCAGCTGTACACGAAGGACCGGTACTTGTATTGAGTTGCTGGGCAGCGGTGCAGTCGGTCTGTTCATCCTCTGCAGGCACTGGGCAACTATCCCCTTGTCTTAACTCTTCATTATCCTTAGAGTGAAAACATATTTCAAAATTACATTTATAGTAAAATACAGCATGGGAATGTGGTCAATAGGAAATGTAGTCAATAATTATGTGCCAGGTAGGTACTAGACCACTTATGGCGAAACTATGACACGCGTGTCAGAGGTGACCTGCGAACTCATTTTTTTGGTTGATTTTTCTTTGTTAAATGGCATTTAAATATATAAAATAAATATCAAAAATATAAGTCTTTGTTTTACTATGGTTGCAAATATCAAAAAATTTCTATATGTGACACGGCACCAGAGTTAAATTAGGGTTTTTCAAAATGCTGACACGCCGAGCTCAAAAGGTTCGCCATCACTGGACTAGACTCATCAGGGGGATCACTTAGCACAGTGGTTTTCAACCTTGGCTGCACATTAGAATCACCTGGGAATCTTTTTAAAATCCTGATTTCTGGGCCTCGTCCTCCAGAAATTCTGTTTCTTTGTTACTAATGTTGTGGCCCCACCCCATAACAAAGAAACAGAATTTCCAGAGGATTAGGCCCAGAAATCAGGATTTTAAAAAGGTTCCCAGGTGATTCTAATGTGCAACCAAGGTTGAGAACTACTGACTTAGCAAGTTATATAAATGTCTAACTACTATGTTGTACATTTGAAACTAATATAATATTGAATGTCAATTATAATTAAACAATAAAATTTTAAAATTAGACTTATAGAATCATTTCTCCAAATAAGATATATAAATGGCCAACAAGAATATATGAAAAGATGTTCAACATCATTAGTCATTAGGGAAATGCAAATCAAAACCACAACAGGAAACCACTACATACTCACTAGGATGGCTATAATCAGTAAGAGAGGCAATAACAAGTTAGTGATATGGAGATATTGGAACCCTCATACATAGAAAGTGGCAATGTAAAATGGTGCAGCCACTTTGGAAAATAGTGAGGCAGTTCCTCAAAAAGTTAGAGTTACCATAATTCACTCTTGGGTACGTACCCAAGAGAAAGCATGTCTGCAAAAAATTTAAGCAAAAATGTTCATAGTAGCATTATTCATAATAGCCAAAAAAGTGAGAACAACACAAATGTTCATCAACTGGTGAACAGATAAACAAAATGTGGAACAGTAGTCCTTCCCTTATCAATAGGTAATATGTTCCCAGAACCCCAATTTTTCCTATACATACATATCTATATCTATGATAAAGTTTAATTTATAAATTAAGCTCAGAAATACATTAATCCTATATACTAAAAGCATAAAATGCAAATAAACCAAAAGGCAAATGTCTAGTCGCTATGACGTGCACTGACAACCAAGGGGCAGAGGCTCAATGCAGGAGCTGCTCCCTGGTGGTCTGTGTGCTCCCACAGGGGAGACGCTGCTCAGCCAGAAGCCAGGCTCACAGCTGGGGAGCGCAGCAGCGGTGGTGGGAACCTCTACTGCCCCCGCTGCAGGTGGGCGGTAAGGAGCGAGAGGTCCCAGACTGCAAGAGCCCCATACTGCAAGAGGGATGTCTGACTGCCTCCTAGGGATCCAGCCTAAGCCAGCAGGTGGACATCCCCCAAGGGGTCCTGGACTGCCAGAGGATGCAGGCTGGGCTAGGGGACCCCGCCCCCGCCAGTGCACGAATCTTGTGCACTGGGCCTCTAGTAACAAAAACAAAAAACAAAAACAGAAAATTGCCGAAACCGGTTTGGCTCAGTGGATAGAGCGTCGGCTTGCGGACTGAAAGGTCCCAGGTTCGATTCCGGTTAAGGGCATGTACCTGGGTTGCGGGCACATCCCCAGTAGGAGATGTGCAGGAGGCAGCTGATCGATGTTTCTCTCTCATCGATGTTTCTGACTCTCTATCTCTCTCCCTTCCTCTCTGTAAAAAATCAATAAAAAAAAAAAAAAAAAACAGAAAATTACAACAATATCCTATATAATAAAAGTCTAATATGCTAAGTGTCTGGTCCTCTGGTGACCGGTCGACAGTTCAATCAAAGTATAATATACTCATTACATGCTAAGGCCACTCAATGGCTCTATGATGTGCACTGACCATCAGGGGGCAGACGCTCTGACTGGTAGGTTAGCTTGCTGCTGTGGTCCGGCAGATCAGGACTGAGTGAGATGGGTTGGACAAACCCTGGAGCCTTCCTGCAGTCCCTCCCCAGACCGATTGTGCACTGGTGGGGTCCCTCAGCCTGGCCTGTGCCCTCTCGCAATCCGGGACCCCTTGAGGGATGTCAGAGAGCCGGTTACAGCCTGATCCCGCAGGTCACTCCTCTCTGGAGGGCGCCAGATGCCGGGCTCACAGCTGGCGAGCACTGCTGTGACAGCTCGAGCCTCTCTTGATTGGGACTAATTGGGTGCGAGCCCTCAGCAGGTGCAGTGGGGCCCGGGATGAGCAGGAGCAGCAGGTAGGAGCTGCAGGCAGTGTAGGACTGCAGGTTTCAGGCCAATCCCTGCAGGTGACCCAGAGGGGCCCCACCTGTGCATGAATTCGTGCACCGGGCCTCTAGTACTGTAATAAAGGTTTTGTGAATGTGGTCTGTCGTCTCTCTTTCTCAAAATATCTTATTGTACAGCACTTACCATTTCACTTAAAGGAAGACTCTACATCTTTTCTTTGGCATATACAAATCACCAGCATCACTACTCTTATGCTCTGGGGCCATTATTATGTAAAATAAGAGTTTCTTGCACACAAGCACTGTACTATAGTGACATGTGACCAGATAACTGAGAGAGACTAAAGGCTGGATAGTGTATATACTGTGGATACACCTGACAATGATTCACATACCAAGCACGCTTCTCAGAAGGGCATGAAATTTGAAACTTAAGAATTGTTGCCTGTCTGGTGTGGTTCAGTTGGTTGGGTATCATCCTGTAAACCAAGGGGTAGTAGGTTCAATTCCTGGTCAGGGCACATGCTTAGGTTGCAGGCTTGATCCCTGATAGCAGGTGTGCAGGAGGCAGTGGATTGATTTGTTGTTATCACATTGATGTTTCTATCTCTCCCCCACTCTATCTCTCTCTAAAAATCCACTTAAAAATGTTCAATTAAAATTTATGCATTGTTAATTTTTGGAATTTTCCATTTAATAGTTTTAAATTGTGGTAACTGAAACCATGGAAAGCAAAATTACAGATGGGGGGGTGGCTACTATATATTCATACAATGCAATGTTACTGTGCAATGAAAGGAACAAAGGACACATGCCACAACAATGGATGAATCTTGAGGACATCATGCCAAGTGAAATAAGCTAGCCGCAAAAAGACAAAATACTCTATGATTCTATTTATATGAGGCAACTAAAATAGTCAGCTATAGAGACAAATAGAATGATGGTTGCCAGGGGCAGAGGGAAGGGAGAATGGGATTTATTGTTTACTGGTAGTATTTTAGCTTGTAAGACTAAAAGAGCTCTGGAGATTGATTGCACAACGTGAATGTATTTAGCACAACTGAGCTGCACACACGTAACAATGGTTAAGGTGGTAAATTTATGTTATGTGTATTTTACCAGAATTAAAACAAGAAAAATAAGACAAGTACAAAACTCAAAATTAGGAAAGCCAAAACAAGCAAACCAAGGTCCAATATCAAATTAAGAGTTCCAGAAAAAGAGAAGAAAAGAGGTGAAGGATTTATCAAAGAGAAGTACAGGAAATTTATCCCACATGGAAGGTCATGAGTTTCCAGATTTAAAAATCCCATCAAGGTATCCAGTACAATGACTAAAACCAAACAAAACAAAGAGAGTCATAGCAAGATACATCCTCATGAAATTTCACAGAATACCAGGAATAAATAAAATAGCCTAAAAGCCTCCGGTGGGGTGGGATGGGTGGAAAGATACACGTCATTGGGAGAATGAGGGATCAAAACCATAGTTTCTAGCCTGGTTGCAGTGGCTCAGTGGTTGAGCGCTGACCTATGAACCAGGAGGTCACGATTCGATTCCCAGTCAGAGCACATGCTTGGGTTACCGGATCAATGAGGGGAGTGCAGGAGGCAGCCAATCAGTGATTCTCTCTCATCAATGATGTATCTATCTCTCCCTCTCTCTTCCTCTCTAAAATCAATAAAAATATTTTTAAAAAACAAATAAACCAGTTTCTGACATGAACCTCTGGAAGCTAGATTATTTCCTAAGCTAAAAAGAAAACAAAACTACAAAGGAAATACTGCCAAATATAACCATATTAAAATTAAGAACCTGTTTTTTACCCACAAATACATAAGACTGAAAATAAAGCATTAGTGATATATATAACTGACAAAGAATTAGTATCCAGAATACTGTTTAAATTCCATGAATCTGTAAGATAAGAGATAACCCAATTTAATGTGCCAAAATATTTTAAAAACTCTTTTTATAAAAGACTCAAATGGCCAATAAACATAAAAATGATAATTTAGCTGTGGCCAGTTTCTCAGTGGTTAGAGCATTGGCCCATGGGTCACAGGTTCAATTCCCGGTTAAGGGCACCTCGTTTGCAGGTTCCCCAGACCCAGTAGAGGTGAGTCTCTCTCTCTCTCCCCCCCACTCCCCCTTTAGAAATCAATGGAAAAAATACTCTTGGGTGAGGATTAAAAAAAAAAAGGTAATTTAACCTCAAGAGTCATTCAAATTTTAAAAAGCCCTATCACTGTCCTGGCCGGTTTGGCTCACTGGATAGAGCGTCGGCCTGGGGACTGAAGGGTCCCAGGTTCGATTTCAGTCAAGGGCATGTACCTGGGTTGTGGGCACATCCCCCTAGTAGGGGGTGTGCAGGAGGCAGCTGATCGATGCTTCTCTCTCATAGATGTTTCTGGCTCTCTATCCCTCTCCCTTCCTCGCTGTAAAATATCAATAAAATATATATTTAAAAAAATGTTACCGATTAAAAAAAAAAAAAGCCCTATCACTCAGCAATTATACCTTAGAAATGTTCTTGCTCACATGAACAGAAAGTTTGAAGAGTCATAGCAGTATTGCTTATAATAATGAACCGACAAAAAACATTAGTCCATCAATGGTAGAATGAATAAATGTTATATTTTTACACAATAGCTCAAAATAAAATAGTCGCCTACATCAACAGCAATATATTTCATACAACACAGAAGGGAAGAAGTAACAAAAGAATACATATATGTGTAACCCAAGGACACAGACAATAGAATGATGAAGACTTGGGTGAGGGGTGGGCTGGAGGGGGTCAATGGGGAAAAGGGGGGACATATGTAATACGTTCAACAATAAAGAAAAAAAAAAGACAGCCTGATTTTCAAAGGTGAAATATATGAATCTTAGAAGTGACAAAATAACTACAATACTACACTTAAAAAAAAAAGGCAATAAAGTATCTTCAAAATTTCAAAGAAAACACAGCTCAAATGTCCATCAATAGTAGAATGAATTCTACTAGATATGCTACTGATCAAGTGTGAGAACATCAAAACATTTTCAGAATGCAAGATCTCTACAAATTTATACTAAAAGCCCTTTATTCAGGAAGCTTGGGAAGATGTGACTCACCATAATATGGGAAAGTAAAACAAGAGCAAGAAAAAGGGGGGATCTAACCAAGTAGAGTAAGGAAAATTCCCAGGATTGATAGTGAAGAGACGTCCCAGGAACATAGCTGTGCAGCAGGCCATGGAGAATATAAAAAAGGAAAAATAATAACAGTATACTATGAGGCTGTTAGGAAAAAGTTATGTAATACTGAGATGTGACTTACAATGATGGCATATCCTACTCTAACTGGCAATAATTTTTTTTCTTAGTGATACTAAAATAATGGGGCATAGCCCAAGCTAGTTTGACTCAGTGGGTAGAGCATCAGCCACGGACAGGTTCGATTGTAGTCAAGGGCACACACCTCGGTTGCAGGCTCAATCCCTGGACTTGGTTGGGGCCCGTGTGGCAGGCAACCAATCGATGTGTCTCTCTCATATTGATATTTCTCTCTGTCTCTCTCCACTCCCTTCTGCTCTCTCTAAAAATCAGTGGGAAAATAGCGTTGGGTGAAGATTAACAAAAAAATGAAAATTAATTAATTAAATTTTAAATAAAATAATGGGGCGTCTTATAATTGATGGTATCCTAGATATGATAAAGTAAAATCTACTGGGAGGATGAGAAGAATATGTTGCTTTAAGAGAGCTAAATACTTAGCTTCTAGAATGTAAAGTTAATAGATGTCTATAACTGAAAGGTAAAAAAAATAGCAGTATAACCAAGTACATTTGCTTGTTTTGGCTTTCCTTAGAAATACAGGAACAAATGTCGAGAGAAAAGCTAGAGTTGAAGGTGGTTGCAGGGTACTATTTCCATTACAAGCCTAGGTATACTGTGTACATGTACTATTAAAATAACAATAGAATTAGAAAAAAAAAGGGCAGAACATGAGAAAATTCTGTGGGGAATGGGAATTTACCATATTAAGAGGTCTAATATTATAGGATGAGGTATCCTAACATTTTGATATCCACTCTCCATTATTTAAAAACTGAGTTTGCCAAACTAGCTTAAAATTCTCATTTATATCATTGGTTAATTATAGGCACTTAAGTGGAAATGACACTTTCCATTTGGCTTGCATTAATCAGTTCTATCAAGCTGAGTGACTGACAAAGACATGTAAAAATGACAAAATATTTTATTTGTAGCTTTATCATAAATATTTTTCTTAGTTTTTTTAAAATCCTCACCTGAGGGTATTTTTTTAACTGATTTTAGATAGAGAAGAACGGAGAGAGACAGATAAGGAGAGGGAGAAACACTGATCAGTTGCCTCCCCTACCGCAACCTAGGTATGTGCCTTGAGGAGGAATCGAACTTGCAACCTTTTGATGTACTGGACGTAGGGGACGATGCTCCAACCAACTGAGCCACGTGGCCACAGGACTATCATAAATCTTTTTATAATACTCAATGTATACTGACAATCCCCTGAATTAAAACTATATTATAAATACTTATTAAGAACAAAAACCTAAATAACTTAAAACATAGGCTAATATATAGTCCCCAAAAGGTAGAAGATTGGATGTTTCGGTGTTTACCTTTTCTTTGCAGACACCTTTAACAACATCAGACATCCTACTCTCCAAAACAAGTTCACCTGGTGTTCTTGATGAACTTCCAGGTAAAGGAGGAAAATTTGAGGCTAATAAGTCAAACTTTGGTGTTGGAGCCTTTGCTTCAGGTGTTGAAGGTTGGGATCTCTAAAAGACACAAATCATAAAACAGGTCATATGACTACCTTATTCTCTAACCCTGTACCACAGAAGCTGAAACTTCAAAAAACAAACTCTACCCTAATGTACAGAATTGTTTCCCTATAAATTTTTGGCTTCTCATCTCAATTGAGCTCTTATTAGTCTTTTCTTTTTTTTTAATATGGCATGCTTCACAAATTTACAAGTCATCCTTCCACAGGGCTATGTAATTCTTCTCTACATTGTTCCAATTTTAGTGTATGTGCTGCTGAAGAGAACGTGAGCTCTCATAGTCTATCAGTCCTCCATACCTTTAGTTAGCTCCCTCTCTTGTTTATTTTGCAAACTTTGCCACACTCCTAAGCCTTTTCTCATCAATCTCCACTATTCTTTGCTTTCTAAATTAGCTATACCTCCTTTTCTAACAAAAAAACCCCCCTACCTCACATAAATTTGCCATCATCATTCACCCTTCCCTACAGTCTCAAGAGAGAACAATATCCTTCCTTGAAAATCTCATCTGTCCCTTTCACCCTAACCACTCTATATCCTCTTATAAACCTCTCACTTGTACCTCCCTCCTCTACTTCCTCACCTCTGTACTCATCATACCACTGCTTTGACAAGTCACCAATGCCTTCCACAATGCAAAAGCTGGAAGACTTTTTTCCATGACCTCACTATAGCATTTGGCATGGTAAACATTCTTTCCTTTGGGAGCTCATTTCTCCCTTAGCTTCTGTGACACACCTTTCTCTTGATGCACAGATCTGATAATTATGTGCTGTTCTCTGCCTGCCTACTTCTTTTGATGGTTTTTGGTTTCTATACAGTCATTACTTCTCACTTTCCCTGTGTGATGATACCCTTTATTCATGACTTTAACTATTATCTACATGCAAACAATCCTTAAAACAATTTTTCACTTTTTGGTAACTTTCGGCTGCACAACTCTGAAAATATAACAAAAATCATTGAGTTGTACACTTTATTTTCAGCCCAGACATTCACCTGAAACCCAGATATCCATTTGCCTGCCTATCAGCCATTGCCACTCAGACTTTACTTGGATACTTCAAACAACATGATGAACAATCTCATTTTTCAATCCAAAGCCACTATGTTCCCCAAGGTTCCATTCTTGACCCTTTTTAAAAAAATCACTCACTATACAGAGAGTCCCCTGCCATGACCTCATCTACTCATATGACTTCAGTTACTATGAGTAAGTTTACAAATCCTAAATTTTATCTCTAGCTAACATCGCCCTCCTGCAAAAGGGCACCTCACTCCTGCCCTTCCTACTGGAAAACATGCCTGTCTCCTTTTTCTTCATCTCAACCTTCAGTCCTCAATCCAGACATTTTTTAACATGTTAAACAGACCTCAAACCTAATTTCTCCTCTCCTCAACTGTTCAGGGCCA
Source organism: Myotis yumanensis (assembly GCF_028538775.1). Classification (NCBI taxonomy): domain Eukaryota; kingdom Metazoa; phylum Chordata; class Mammalia; order Chiroptera; family Vespertilionidae; genus Myotis; species Myotis yumanensis. The sequence continues at coordinate 164,476,809 of NW_027223754.1, forward strand.
CTTGAGGATGTTACTGCTTCAATGGTATCTTTAAAAAGTTGTTGCCTAAAATCTCATGGCTGCCCATAGTATAGAAAGCTATAAATGGAAAAAACAACACTGTTTTAAAGGGTTCATAGTTTGCCCTAAGGACTATTCTTTGTTATAACGCAATACATTTTCTTCTTTGAAAATGTGTATGTTTTTAATACTTTATAAATGTGGTGTATGTGTAACTTATATGTATAACCAACAGTAAGCTATATGTATACTACTTATATATGTATACAATTCACTACTTATACATGTAAAATAAGCATTATATTACACATTTATGATATATCTGTAAATTCTAGACAGAGTTTTCTTGAGACCTCTATATCTTCCTACATCATTTTTATTCCTCAATACTTTTTGGGCCCAGTTAAGAAATGGTAAGTAGTCACTATGAACACACACAAAAAATCAAAATATGAATAATCTGAGGCATTAAGATTCAAATAAGAACGTTAGGCCTTAGCTATAAACATTTTTCTTTAAGAGATTTTATAAGATTAGTGGATATAAGAATTAACAGCAGGTAGAAAATTGACTCCGAACAATTAATGAACAGCATAACAGTTTCTAACACCATCCAACAGAGCTTTAAAAATGAATGATATGCTTTATCAGATTGGCAAAAAATCATATCCTGCCTGACTGGTGTGGCTGTTAGTTGAGCATCGTCCCATGCACCAAAAAGGTTAACAGTTCAATTCCTGGTCAGAGCACATGCCTGAGTTGTGGGCTCAATCGCTGGTGGGGGGCGTGGCAGAAGGCAAGCTGATCGATGTTGGACTCTCACATCGATGTCTCTCTCTCTCTTCCTCTCTAGTGATTAATAAACTATTCTTTAAAAAAATAAAATAAAATCATGTCCTCTGTAAGGCTATGGATAAAGAGGAATGAAAATCAGCACAACCCCTATAGAAAACTACTTAGCAGCAACTTATTAAATTGTGACCCAGAAATCCTACTTTTAGAGATTCTCCTTCAGATACTGCATACATAGGAAACGATAATCGTATGAGGTTATCATTGCATTGTTTGTAATAGCACTTATATACAATCAGAAGATTCAAACTGTTTAAATGTCTGTTAGTAAAGTAAGAGTTAATCTTTTCATAGAATATTTTCATATTTTTTATTTTTAAACCATGTAAAAATATTAGATACTCAAGTAATTTTTTAAGAAAGTGAGAAACAAAGGTCAAATCCCTAACTATATGTGCACTTTAAGGGTGGAGGGAGCGTGATAATGGTGTATATTTCAGGGTCAAGCACAGGCTGCATACCTTTTGCTGCATACTATCATCGATCAAGTAGCCCTAGCCCAGTGGTCAGCAAACTGCAGCTCGAGAGCCACATGCAGCTCTTTGGCCCCTTGAGTGTGGCTCTTCCACAAAATACCATGTGCGGGCGCACACATACAGTGAGACTGAAACTTCGTGGCCCATGTGCAGAAGTCGGTATTTTGTGGAAGAGCCACACTCAAGGGGCCAAAGAGCCGCATGTGGCTCGCAAGCCGCAGTTTGCCGACCACTGCCCTAGCCGGTTTGGCTCAGTGGATAGAGCGTCAGCCTGCAAACTGAAGGGTCCTAGGTTTGATTCCGGTCAAAGGCACATGCCCGGATTATGGGCTCAATCCCCAAGGGGGGACGTGCAGGAGGCAGCCAATCAATGGTTCTCTCTCATCACTGATGTTTCTTTCTGTCTCTCTCTCCCTCCCTTCCTCTCTGAAAATCAATAATATTTTTTTAAAAAATCAATCAAGTAGAAACCTAAAAGCCAAGGTAGATCACAAGTCAATGCCATAGTAAATCACAAAAGAAAAGAAAAATTAACAGCAGTAATTAAAAGTAAAAAAATACTTACTGGGATTCTGTCATCTTCTCGTCGTCTTCGACCTCTGAAAAGAGTTCTCCTTTTAACAAAACAAAACAAAAAAGGGTGGTGGGAGAGAGAACTCTTAAGTTTCTTCAAATTTATACATTTCATAAAAATGAGTGTATTTCTATTTTAATTATCTATACATAAATTCCCATTATTATTAAAAGACTAGAGGCCCGGTGCACGAAATTCATGCACTCAGCAGGGGTGGGGGTGGGGGGTGGTGTGTCCCTCAGCCTGGATTGTGAGAGGGCACAGGCCAGGCCGAGGGACCCCACCGGTGCATAATCAGGGCCAGGGAGGTTGGCCAGCTGGGGAGGGACCCCGGGAGGACTCCTAGGCATGTCCAGCCGGTCTCGCTCAGTCCCAATCAGCCAGACCCCAGCAGCAAGCTAACCTACCAGTCAGAGCGTCTGCCCCCTGGTGGTCAGTGCATGTCATAGTGAGTGGTTGAGAAGCCTTAGCATATTATGCTTTGATTGGTTGAATGGCTGACCGGACGACTGGACACTTAGTATATTAGGCTTTTATTATATAGGATAAATATGTATTCTTCTGAAGGGATCCTGCGCAAATCTACCAAAAACTTCAACTACGATCACCACCACCACCACGAAGTAAGCTATGCACATTTTTATTAGAAGCACTCTCTCGACACCAGGAGCAGATTAGGGTTCAGTTATGTTTTTTTCAGGCAAGTTAAGTTATATATAACCACATTCCCTTAGTTTAGAAGTTGTAAGAAATTAGCTTTGGCCAGGTAGCTAAGTTGGTTTTACAGCACTGCTCTGATATGCCAAGGTTGGGGGGTTCAATCCCAAGAGGGCACATACAAGAAGCAACCAATGAATGCATAAATAAGTGGATCAACAAATCTCTCACTCCATTCCTCTCTAAAATCAATCAATCAGTCAATCAATCAGTTAGCTGTGGGAAATTAAAACTATAATGCAGATGGGATTTTATCTTTCTAAACCATTTTTTGTGAGCTTCAGAATAACTTTCATAAATCTGACTCAGTTACATTCTATATAAACACTCTAAATTTCTTAATAATTATGAAAAACTATTATGTAAAAATGTATTTACTTAACACTAGATCATGGTTTCCAAATATTCACATTATGATAAAAGGAGTTTCATATACCTTATTTCCTTCCAGATTTATTACCATATTCACTTACCTGCCCCTACCATAATCCCCATTCTGTTCAATTGGCAAAGTTGGAGTCTCTTTTGGAAGGTAGCTTTGCTCCTGATGTCCTGTTACTATAGGGTTATGCCGTTCAGTTGGAAAGTTTCTTGAACCTGATCTGTTTACTGGTCCATCCCCCAATGACACAGATCCCTCTGTTGAGTGTTCTGAACCACTTGATGCCCTAAAATGGGGCTTCACACTATGAGAAATAATGATCACATATAAGAGAGGATAAATCAAGACAGAAAGAACATCTTTCTTCTTAATGGTAGAAACTCTTAATAGGCCAAGTTAAAAACTGCTTTTTGCTGTTTCCTGTTTTCCATTAATTAAGTTAAACATAAAATTGTTTTATAAAAATGTAAACCCTTTTATGTCCTAGATATATTATTTTTAATAGGCAAAGAACTTTTACATTAAAAAGTTGTTAAAAGACATTTGGGGGAAAATCCAAAGTTCTTTGAGATACTCAGGCTAAAACTATGATTTTAGCTTCTTTCTTTAACATAAGCTGCAGTCTTGACATATGTAAATCAGCCAGGCTTTAAGTTTATTAATGAATCTGTGCCAAGCCTCTACCTTATTAATTTCTTATTAATTTTATGTATAAAGTACAGACAGACATACATAATCTCCAGTATTAAATTTTCATAGGGAGAGCCCTAACTGGTATGGCTCAGTTGTTTGAGCGTCGTCCCATGTACCAGGAAGCTGCTGGTTTGATTCCAAGTTGGGTGCATGCCTGGGTTGTAGGTTTGATCCTTCCCCAGTAGAGGGTATGCAGAAGGCAGGCAATCAATGTTTCTCCTCCTCTCCCTTCCTCTCTCTAAAATCAATAATTTTTTTAAAGGTTGCTGGTTCGAGTCACGGTCAGTGCACATGCTCAGGTTGTGGGCTCGATCCCCAGGAGGGGCATGCAAGAGGCGGCCAACTGATATGATACTCTCATATTGTTATGTCTTTCTCCCTCTCTCACATCCTCTCTTCCTCTCTCTCTCTCTCCCTCTCTCACATTCTCTCTCTCTCTCTCTCTCTCTCTCTCTCTCTCTCCTTAAAAAAAAAAATCAATAAAGCTTAAAAAAAATTTTTTTCATAACGGAAAATCAGAAAAAAAGTATAAAAGGCTCTTTAAGGGAATGACATTAAAAAAATAAATAAAATGGAGGAATATATTAAAATCCCACCTTCTTACTAAGTATCCCTTGCCAAATGAAATTTGTTGTTCAACGATCCATACGTGGGACATATAATATAACTAGGAAGATATAATACAACTAAATAGCCTGATATGACTTCATGAATTAAGGTATGAAATCTGGTAAAAACAAGACAAAACAAAGAAAGCTACTTCTAACAAAAGAAACTTTTATCTTGGATCATGTGCATAGGCACCCAACTCTTACAATTTATAAGCAGATGAAGCTATGGTAAAGGAGAGAAGATGCAGTTTAATCAATAGTTAAAACATCTAAAGTTAAGTCCAAGCAACTGAGGATCTTGGCTCTATACGTTTTTTAAAAATATGTTTTTATTGATTTCAGAGAAGAAAGGACAGAGAGACAGATAGAAACACCAATGATGAGAGAATTATTGATGGGCAGTCTCTTGCACGGCCCCTACTGGGAATCGAGCTCACAACCTGGGCATGTGCCCTTTACTGGAATCGAACCTGGGACCTTTCAGTCCACAGGCCAACACTCTATCCACTGTTGGCTCTATAGATTAAACAAGAGAGTATAAGACTTATATTTAGCCCCTTGCTTGCAGTTTATATGCTCCATTTTTTTCCAGTCTATTTTCATAATTACAAATTCATAATATTAATAACACAATGTCAATTCCTGGCTCTCTGAACAGGGATTTAAAACCTCATACATTAATTACAAACACATTTCCAGCTATCCTACTTTACTCGTTAAGGAACATAAAAAATTAGGTTAAAGATAAAACTCAGGCTACAGAGTTGGGCTGAGTTTAATATGAGATGATACTTTTCCAGATACTTTCTGTCACAAAGTAGGTTTTTAGTCGCAATTAAAATAATATAATGTCAACTAACACGTAATTTTCAATACATTTATATTATCCATCATATCTGAAAATGACCCCATTAAGTAGCTACGCTATTTACATTACCTGTTCAAAAACTTTCACTTCAATTTTCTCATTGCATTTCAAGAGACCTAATGGACAAGTTAGGTTTAAACAGCCCTCAGATCTCATAATCTTACCCTTCACTGAGAGGGACTAACAATCTCAATCTGGGCAAAAGAAAGAAATAAGCGATAAAAGATAGAAAGGAAGAAGTATAGTGACAGAAAGATAAAGTATGAAAGATAGAAAAATGCCCCGACTTCTGAAAGTTAGTTGTATTTTCTCTAAGTAGGTCTAGTGATCATCACTGGGCTGTTATAAGGCCAATACAATATAATAAACTGCATGAGGGCCCTATATCGTTACTTTCTCCTTGACTGATATAAATAAAGGTCTGGCAGTGGTCACTTCTTAAATATAAAGAAACAAGGATTTGGGGGAGGGGGGGCGGGGCGTGTCAAAACACTTTACTGTAATATTTACATTTATGTAAGAAAGTATTCATGTGCTATTTCTGTAATTAAAAATTAACAGCAACCAGCATTGGTCAAACATAGGGAAAAGAATTATACCCAAATGGTTTCGAGTAACAAGCAAAATTATAATAAATCTGCCCTGTATTTTCAATACCATAGGGACACCTCCATTAAAGCCAAAATGATTTGACTGTCATTTTTGGCTTTCTTATTGTAATCTTACCCCCTTCACCAAGAAAGCACAGCAGACAAAGACAAGTAACAATAAAGGAACACCATGAAAACAATGTATTTTTAAATCAAGCATCTGCAAACATCAGTACTTTTATATTTTTATATGTTTTTATTGGTTTTTAGAGACAGAACAAGGAAGAGGGATAGAGAGATAGAAACGTCAATGAGAGAATAATCAATTGGCTGCCTCATGCACTGGAGATAGAGCCTGCAACCTGAGCATGTGACCTGACCAGGAATTGAACCGTGATCTCTTGGTTCCTAGGTTGATGCTCAATACTGAACCACATGGGCTGGGCAGTACTTTAAGTTATTAGTTAAAAGTTACTTTAGAAAAAAAAAGAAAAGTTACTTTAGCTCTGGCTGGTGTGGCTCAGTTAATTGGAACATTATCAGGTACACCTAGAGGTGCTGGGTTTGATTCCCAGTCAGGGCACATACCCAGACTGTGGGTTTCATCCCCAGTTGGGGTGTGTATGGAAGGCAACCAATTGATGTCTCTCTCTCACATCAATGTTTCTCTCTCTCTCTCTCAAATCAATATTTTTTAAAAAGCTGGGGGGGGGGGGTGTGGGTGGAGGTAAGAGGGTATCGGGGGAGTAAACAGTGATGAAAAAATAACAATATATATTTTAAAATTGCTTTCACAGATATGCAGATTGCAGCAAGAAGAATATAGTCAATAATGTCGAAATAGCAGGGATATGGGATTAGGTGGGTGCTTGGGGCAGTGGGGGAACCACTTTGTGTTACCTCTTTAACACTAAAGGCACTCACACACTGGACTTTGTGTTGCTGCCATAGAACATTTCCTGTTCCCTTTATTTAAAAAAAAAAAATCAGCATGTACCATCTCAGCCCCAAGTCCTTTTATCCCATTATCAACATGAGGTCAAAGCATGTTTATAAATTCTAGATTAAATCACTCATATATTTTGTGCAAAACAAAAAAATTCCTTCCCACTGAATCTGCAAATAAGCACTGCAATGAACACAGTGACTCTGTAAGAACTACTGAGAACTGCTTACAATAAATTCCAGCCATGATTTTTATCTTACCGATTTTTTTGGAATGGTCGACCCATATTCACAGCAGCAGCAGTTGTTTTATAAGATCCTGGTGAACTAAAGCCATTCACAAAACTATTATTTGGAAACGGAGCCTAAAAGAAAATTTTAATGTTTAAAAACAGTTAATGGTAAAGGCAGCATCTGATGTGAAGGTCATAAGAAATTTCTGACAACAACCTAGCATCAATTTCTTCTAGCTCAAAATAATTTTAAACATTTTACTTTTTCACTTTTGCAGTACATTACAGAACAAGAAATCACTGGTCCATTACTTCATAAAGAACACTTTTCTTTGAGTAAGTTTCACAAAACTAAAAGCAATTTAAATCAATGGATTTATCCAGTCTCTAACTTTAATTCACAGAGCAAAATCTAAAGAATAAAATTATAGAAACATTTAGTCACATGCATACATTTGCTATGGGATATTATAGATCCTCATCATTACTTAAAAAACAGAAAATAAACAATCAACAAAACAAAAAATGAACTCCTACGCTAGCTGATTTCTTCAAATTTCAGCTTGAGTGAAAAAATTTTGAATTCTGTAAAGATCTCACTTACCAGTGGTGTTTCAAAGTAAGGTGCAGGATTTGGAGACCAAGACTGAGGCACAATACTATAGATGGAGTACTGTTGGTGAGGACTATATACAGGTTGCATAAAGACTGGTGAGGCATACTGTGCTTGAGTTTGAATGGGCTGACTATACATACTAGAATCCATTAATCGAAAACCATTCTTAGCAAAAAACGTATTGATGGCTTTTATCCTTGCCTAGAAGAGGAACACATAATTACAAAGGACTAAGTGTATATTTTTACAAATATATTTAATTAAAAACTTTAACTTATTTTACATGACTACATTATTTCTGCCTATTGTAGAATCAGGCAAAGGAAAATGACAGACTTAATTAATTGAAACTTATGTATAGCAAATACACAGAAGTCCAAACAGTGAAACTGTTAATATTCCAAATACATAAATTCTAAAAATAGATTTAAAAGCCAACAATCCTACCTAAAAATGAGTTAGAAAAATAAAGAGTTCACAGAAAAAAAAAAAAAGGCAAATGACTCTTAAACATATGAAAAAGATGCTAAACCTTGCTAAGAGAAATGCAATTAAAGTTGAATTAAATTTCTCAATTATACAATTGGCAAAGTCTAAAACAGATAATCTGATACATTAAGATGGGCATGCAAAATAGCACAACTCTTATGAACATCAATCCCACTTCTAGAAATCTTTCCCAAATATACACTGACCAAAACAGTCTTTTATTTCTTTACTTACTGATTTTTAGAGAGAGAAAGGATTGGAGAAGAAGAGAGGGAGAAAGGGGGAGAGGGGAAGAGGGGGAGAGGGGGAGAGGGGGAGAGAGGGAGAGAGGGAGAGACGGGGAGAGAAGAGAGAGAGATACTTGTTGTTACACTTATTTAAGCATTCACTGGTTGATTCTTATATGTGCCCTGACTGGAATCGAACCCACATCCTTGTTTAGGATGATGCTCTAAACAACTAAGCTACCCAGCCAGGGCCAAAATAGTTGTTTTTTTTTTAAGGATGCACACAGCTATTCACTGACACGATTTGAAATGTAGGGTCAGGGGTGGAGGACAGACTCTCCCCACCACACACAAATCAACCCAACATTGCATCGATGGCTGAATACATCAGGATACATACACACAACTGAGTAAGTAACCTGCAGATATAAAAAGAACTGAGTAATTGCTCTAAATACTATTATGAAGTGATTTCTAGAATATTCAGATTAAAGAAAAAAAGGCAAGACTGTATCATAAGCTATTCTCTCGCTAAATCAGATGGAAATATGAAGACATACTTAAGTACACATACACAGGGTGTCCCAAAAAATGTATACACACACTATGTCTAGATTATATTACATTTTGAAAATAAAATGTATTTTCATAAATACTGCCTTTTAAAATATATATATTTTTATTGATTTCAGAGAGGAAGAGAGAGAGAGAAACATCAATGATGAGAAAGAATCATTAATCGGCTGCCTCCTGCATACCCTCTACTGGGGATCAAGCCTGAAACCCAGACATATGTCCTGACCAGGAATCGAACCATGACCTCCTAGTTTATAGGTAGACGCTCAACCATTGAGCCACACTGGCCAGGCAACACTGTCTTTATAATTATTCAAAGTGTGCATACATATTTTTGGGACACCTTGTATATGTGAATATTTATTGAAAATATTTTGCTTTTAAATAATGCACATACTGAAAATCAAATTTAAAAAAATCAATGTGTAAAAGTTAAAAGCAAATGGGCCAAAATGTGCATTCATTAATAATATAACATAGAGAAATCCTAAGTGGCTTTGAACCAAAATAAAAATCAACTGTGCGAGGATTAACAAAAAAGGGAGACCAAGATGGCGGCGTAGGTAAACGCCGGAGACCGCTGCCGCAAACAACCATTTCAAAAATACAACTAAAAGACTGAACGGACATCACCCAGAACCACAGGAAGGCTGGCTGAAGAGAGACTCTACAACTAGAAGGAAAGAGAACAGCAAATCGAGGCTCAGAGGCGTCGCAGTGTGGAAAATACAAAGGTACCGAGGTGCGCGCGCAAAGCGGGCTGGTGGCTGAGGGCGCGGTTGTCGTTTTCTGTCGGGAGTGAGTCTCAGACTCTGGGCTCCAGATCCGGGAGAGTCTCTAGGGACCCAGACTCAAACGGGAGAAGCGGGATTATCCGGCATCAGTTGGAACCTGAGGGCAGCCTTCTCTCCGAGGTTTGCAGCGGCTGCCGGGGTTCTGAGAAGCAGAGCCTCTGGGAACGGGACTGAGCGTGGCCATAACTGCTCCCTCCGCCCGCCCTGTAGATCCCGCCCTGCCCAAACCCTGCGCACAGCCATTTGCCGATCACCTCAGGCAAAGGCTGGATTAGCGCCTCCCCAGAAGGCAGACGTTTTCCATACAGCTGATTCCTATAGCCAGTCGGCCTGGGGGTCAAATCCCTCTAGTGTTAACTACAACAATTAAGGCTTGGCTAGAACAAGACTGCGCACAGAGACCACAAGGGGGTGCACCAAGAAAGCATAAAAGATGCGGAGACAAAAAAACATGACAGAAATGGAGGATATGGAGCTAAGAATCGCAATTTTGAGGGCTTGCCATAAATTTGTGCAGAGCCTCACGAAAACTAATGAGACCCTCGATGCTACGATAAAGAAATTAGAAAGTAAGCATACACGGACTGAAATAAAGAATATTATACCCAATAGCAGACCAGAGGAGTACAATAATCAAACCAAAGATTCGACAAAAAACACCCAATTGGAAAAGCAAAATGAAAAAAGAATCCGAAAGTGTGAAGATAGTGTAAGGAGCCTCTGGGACAGCTTTAAGCGGTCTAATATCAGAGTCATTGGAGTGCCAGAAGATGAGAGACAGCAAGATATTGAAAACCTATTTCAAGAAATAATGGCAGAAAACTTCCCCCACCTGGTGAAAGAAATGGACTTACAGGTCCAAGAAGCGCAGAGAACCCCAAACAAAAGGAATCCAAAGAGGACCACACCAAGACACATCATCATTAAAATGCCAAGAGCAAAAGACAAAGAGAAAATCTTAAAAGCAGCAAGAGAAAGAGGCTCAATTACCTACAAGGGAATACCCATACGACTGTCAGCTGATTTCTCAACAGAAACTTTGCAGGCCAGAAGGGAATGGCAAGAAATATTCAAAGTGCTGAATACCAAGAACCTACAACCAAGATTACTTTATCCAGCAAAGCTATCATTCAGAATTGAAGGTCAGATAAAGAGCTTCACAGATAAGGAAAAGCTAAAGGAGTTCATCACCGCCAAACCAGTATTATATGAAATGCTGAAAGGTATCCTTTAAGAAGAGGAAGAAGAAGAAAAAGGTAAAGATACAAATTATGAACAACAAACATGCATCTATCAACAAATGAATCTAAGAATCAAGTGAATAAATAACCTGATGTACAGAATGAACTGGTGATTATAATAGAATCAGGGACATAGAAAGGGAATAGACTGACTATTCTTGGGGGGAAAAGGGGTGTGGGAGATGCGGGAAGTGACTGGACAAAAATCATGCACCTATGGATGAACACAGTGGGTGGGGAGGGTGGAGGGTGGGGTGGGAGCTGGAAGGAGGGGAGTTATGGGGGGAAAAAAGAGGAACAAATGTAATAATCTGAACAATAAAGATTTAATAAAAAAAAAAAAAAAAAAAAAAATCAACTGTGCCCTGGCCAGTTTGGCTTAATTGGTTGAGAGCTTAATCCCTGATAGGGGACATGCAGGAGGCAGCGGATTGATGTTTCACTCTCACATTGATGCTTCTCTCTCTGTCCCTCTCCCTTTCCCTCTCTAAAAATCAATTTTTAAAAAAATCAACTGTTAGGAAAGTTCCTTACGAATAACCCAAAAGGCAAAGTATGAAATTTTACTTAATATTCTCAGAATTATATTGCTACTGGTATTGTATTCTGATACTTTGTATGTGACTATGGGATTCATCAAATCAATATTATATTGGAGTCACTGAGGTTTGATTTTCACATGGGAAAAAGGAGAAACAAATGTGAGACTGAAGATGTAAAAACTATGTCACCTGAATTCAAAGTGGAAGCATCAGTATAAAATCATGATGGAGTCCAGCTGGTGTGGCTCAGTGGTTGAGCGTTGCCTTATGAACCAGGAGGTTACAGTTTGATTCCTGGTCAGGGCACATGCTCGGGTTGCACTTTTGATCCCCAGTAGGGGCTGTATAGGAGGAAGCCAATCAATGACTCGCTCTCACCATAGATGTTTCTATTTCTCCCTCTCCCTTCCTTTCTGAAATCAATAAAAATATATTAAAAAATAAAATAAAATAAAGACTATCTTTAAAAAAATCATGTATTTTGTCTTAAAAAACAAACAAACAAAAACACAAGACAAAACATGTAGTTAGTCACAATAACTCCTTATGCAAAGCCAGTGAATACAAAATATCATTTCCCCATAAAAGTAACACAGGGACTCCAGAGAGTTGGCTGACCCCAAGTCTTGACACAAAAGATACAAAAGCCTCATCTACCTTGTTGCACTAGAGAGCAAACAAGCCAATGAAAATTATAAGGGTCATAACAAGAGAACTCATAAGTAAACTCAGAGGCCACTTCATCAGTGAGGACAATAAGCACACCAAATATGTTTAAATCTAAAAAAAAAAATCTGAATGGTCATTTTTGAAAGTTGCCAGAGAAATCAATGCATTATTTTCAAAAACAGGTAATAAAAGCTAGAACCAAGCATTTATCATGCATTTTGTCAATGAGCTGTACCTCAGGGCAATGAAGATGAGGGCAAGCTTCTCTTTATAGAAGTGTTTCAGCTAATAAATAGAAAACAGATTAACACAGAAATAGTACCTCTTCAACCCTTAATGAATAGAGTTCACCAATGAGCAGTAGCAGCTAGCATAAGAGACATAACAAATATTTTATATACTTATGCTCTCTCTCTCTCTCCACTGCTCCCAAATCAAATCCAATTCTATTGAAGCCTCTAGATCTAGCTACCAATTTGCAGGAAATACAGGGGAGAGAGAATCATGTTAAACTACACTCAAGAATATACAGTAGCTAGCCAATTCAAAGATGGACAAAGGATTTGAATAGACATTTCTCCAAAGAGAATATGTGAATGGCCAATAAGCACAAGAACAGATCCTCAATTTCACTAGTCATTAGTGAAATGCAAATCAAAACTACAATGAGATTCCATGTAATGCATTCTTCATTTCAGTTCCTGCAGTCTTCATTTCTGATTGGTTCTTTTTTTCTTTTTTATCCTTGTTAAGTGGTGCATGACTGTATTTGCATGAATAAACAAAAAATTGAATAGCGGGAAAATGGCAGACTAGCTCCCAGTGAATCAATATTTGAGCAAGAAAGAGTGCTTGGACACTTATGACAACTAGTGGAGTGCTTAATAAAGGGAGAGGCGGCTGATCTTACCTAAGTGGGGGAAAAAAAAACAAACCAACAACAAACCAATAGCTACCACTTCCATTCCTCAGTGGCCTGTGTTCTGGGAGTGGCTGCCTGGTGCTAAGGTAGGTTGTGTGAGGACTTTGTCCTTCAAATATGCTGGGTGTGTTGTGGTTAGTCTGGTGGATACCTGAGGGATCTGTGCTGATGTTTGCCTCAATTATGACCGTCTCTGAAGCAGCAGATTCCCAGGTGAGGCCTAAAACTTTAATCGGCCTAAAATAAGGAAATCTCACACTTTGCAAGAGCATGGATGGACCTGGAGACCATTACACTAAATTAAATAAGGCCAGTCAGAGAAAGACAAATACTATTGTGATTTCATTTCATTTATATGTGGAATCTCATGAATAAACCAGACTCAGAGACAGAGAACAGACTGACAGCTGTCAGAGGAGAGGGGTTGAGGCTGGGTGTACTAGTAAAAGGTTAAGAGATTGAGCAATAAACACAGAAAACTGGTGATTTCCAGAGGGAAAGGGGAAGTGGGGGAGGTAGAAAAGGGTAAAGGAGGGATAAATGGAGATGTTAGGAAACTTGGCCTGGGGTGATAAACACACAATACAATATACTAATGATGGATTATAGAATTTTACTTCATGAAACCTATATAATTTTATTAACCAATGTCACCCCAATAAATTCAAAAAACCCTAACTAAGAGACAGAACCCTTCACCACCACCATTACCCTATTTGGAGCCAGACATTTATGGAAATCTTTGTCAGATCTCAGGCTGAATGTAGATAGAGATAATGGAATAGAAATTTCAGTGACCACAACAAGGAATACACACTTTGCAAAAACAGTTTGGAAAAGTCACAGGCCTTTAACAAGCAAAACATCACTAATACCTGAGGAGTAGAAGAATCAGATTTCCAGAGTTAACATCTTATAAATACTTAGAATACCCAGTTTTCAACAAAAAATTACAAAACATACAAAGAAAGAAAAAACTATAGTGATTCACGGGGGGGGGGGGGGGGAGGAGTTATAAAAATTATCCTGAGAAAGTCCAGACATTGGCATTACTGGTCAAGGATGTTAAATTTTAAATGTGCTCAATGAGCTAATGAAAGCTATGGACAAACCTTGCCAAGACCGGTTTGGCTCAGTGGATAGAGCGTCGGCCTGTGGACTGAAAGGTCCCGGGTTCGATTCCGGCCAAGGGCGCGTGCCTGGGTTGCGGGCACATCCCCAGTAGGAGATGTGCAGGAGGCAGCTGATCGATGCTTCTCTCTCATCGATGTTTCTAACTCTCTATCTCTCTCCCTTCCTCTCTGTAAAAAATCAATAAAAATATATTAAAAAAAAAAAAAAAAAGAAAACTATGGACAAACCTAATAGTAATTAGGAAAAAGATATACAAATAAAATGCTAAAAAGGAATCAGAAATGCTAATGAGACTTATTAGCTAATAAGAAATGCTAATGAGACTTATTCAGATGAAATGAAGCCAGATAGTAACTCAAAGCCATAAGAAGAAATAAGGAACATTACTAAAGATAATCACTTAGGTAAAGACAAATAAAAGTTACTGTATTTCTGTTATGTAAGTCCTCTTTTTTCCTCATATGATTTAAAATGGAAATAAGACAACATAAACTGATATCAATGGGCACAAATATATAAAGATGTAATCTGTGAAAGTAAAAAATATAAAGGGGAAGGGACAAAGAAGTATAGGAGCAGAGTATTTGTACACTATTCAATTGACGTTGTTATAAATTTAAGATGTTAACTGTAACCCCCCACAGCGGTTCTCAACCTGTGGGTCGAGAACAATGAAAATACATCCTGCATATCAGATATTTACATTACGATTCATAACAGTAGCAAAATTACAGATATGAAGTAGCAACGAAAATAATTTTATGGTTGGGGGTCACTACAACATGAGGAACTGTATTAAAGGGTAGCGGCATTAGGAAGGTTGAGAACCACTGCCCCAAGAGAACCACTAAAAAAATTTTTTTTAAACTTAAAATTAGCCGAAACCGGTTTGGCTCAGTGGATAGAGCGTCGGCCTGCGGACCGAAAGGTCCCAGGTTCGATTCCGGTCAAGGGCATGTACCTTGGTTGCGGGCATATCCCCAGTAGGAGATGTGTAGGAGGCAGCTGGTCGATGTTTCTCTCTCATCGATGTTTCTAACTCTCTATCTCTCTCCCTTCCTCTCTGTGAAAAATCAATAAAATATATTTTTAAAAAAAAACTTAAAATTATACAGTATAGGTAAGGTGAAAAACAAAATTGGTACACTATAAAAATTCAATTCAATGAAAAAAAAACAGGCAGTTAACTAAGGAACTGGGGATGGAAACGCCTAGAAAACCAATACCTAGTTAGCAGAATTATCTTTCCTGATTAGTAATTACTTGATATGTAAACAGCTTAAACTCTACTAAAGGCAGAGACTGACAGGTTGAATTTTAAAAAAGAATCCATCTATGTGCTGTCTATCATAGATTCATTTTAGATTCAGAGACATTGAAAGCAACAAAATGCAAGCAAATAGTAACCAAAATACAGCTAAGATGGCTTTATTATTATCAGGCAAAATATACAAGGTCAAAAAAGGTTCCAAAAGACAAAGGACATTATATATTGATAAAAGGTTCAATTAAGCAAAAAGAGAAAACGATTGTAAACATATATACATCTACCAACAGGTGTCCTTACATACATAAAGCAAACAATGCCAGAACTGAAAGGATACAGTTCTACAATAGACTTCATTAACCCACTTTCAATAATGAATAATCAACAGAAGAGCAATAAATAGAGAACTTCAACACTATCAACCAATTGGACCTAAAAAAATACTACTTCAAACTCTAGAATACACATTTTTCTCAAGTGTACATAAGACATTATCCTCTCTAAAATCAGTAAAAATATATTTTTAAAAAAGAAGGAAAAGATTAACTCACACAATGGGAGAAAATATTTGCAAATCATCTATCTGATAAGGGACTAATATCTAAAATATATAAAGAACTACTACAACTCAAAACAACCCAATTTTCAAAAAAGATACACAAATGGCAAAAAAAAAACATAAAGAAAGACTGAACATCATTAGTCATTAGGAAAATGAAACCCCAAACTATAATAACTTTTATTAAGAAAGCAGAAAATAACAAATGTTGATAAGATGTGGAAAAATCTGAATCATATTACATTGCTGGGAATGTAAACTGGCGGAGCTGCTGTGCAAAAACAGTTTCATGCTTCTCAAAATGTTAAACATGGTATTATATTTGCCAGTAATGTCTAGGTAAATACCTCAAATAACTGATAGTTGTATAGCATTATTCATACTAGCCAAAGAGAGTTAAGAACCCATAAAAAGTAATGAAGTTCTGATATATGCTACAACATGGATGAACCTTGAAAACATTATGCTAAGTGAAATAAGCCAGACACGAAGACAAATATTGCATGACTGCACTTATATGCAGTTATCTAAAACAAGAGGCCTGGTGCACGAATTCGTGCATGGGTGGGGAGCCTTGGCCTGGCCAGCAATCAGGGCCGTCTCACCCCGTCCAGATGGGAGCCGATGGGGGCTGGGAGGAGGGACCATGGGAGGTTGGCTGGCCGCAGGAAGTTGGCTGTGGGAGCACACTGACCACCAGGGAGCAAGCTCCTGTGTTGTGTGTCATAAAGGTTGTCCAGTCATAAAGGTCGCTTAAGCTTTTATATATATGTAGATAGGCAAATTCATAAAGACAGAGACTATAGATTAGAGGTTACTAGGGGCTGGGAGAATGGGGCATTACTGCCTAACTTGTATAGATTTTCTGTTTTGGGTGATGCAAAAATGTCTAGAAATAAGTATTGGTGATGGTTGCACTACAATGTGAATGTATAAAATGCTATTGAGTTACACACTTAAAAATGGTAAATTGCATGTATGTCTATTTTACAATAAAACACTTCAAAATATTTTTCACTGCAATATTATCCTATTATAATAAAAGCCTAATATGCTAAGTGTCTGGTCGTCCGTTCAACCAATCAAAGCATAATATGCTAATGATATGCTAAGGCCACTCAACCACTCACTATGACGTGCACTGACCACCAGGGGACAGACACTCGGACCTGTAGGTAGCTTGCTGCTGGGGTCCGGCAGAGAAAGAAGAAAAATATTTTATAATGAAATATGTATACATTTTCCACTACACCTGAAATCTCAGGAAAAGTAATAAGCTATAAGAAATGAGATTAAGGATCAAAATAGTAATTATTTATAGATGATATGATCTCTCAGACAGATAATACAAAGAGCCAACAAACCACTAGATATAATAAAGGAGATAGGCAAGGTTTCTACATATAATAATATGTTGTTGTTCTTTTAATCACTAAGACATAACGGAGAGGGGGGAAAAGCAACAAAAATTACTTTAAGGAACTAATTAAAAAACACAATAGGCCTGAATTAACAGAGAAATATTCTCATTAAAAAGTTATAATGTTGAATAATGTAAAGCAGTGGTTCTCAACCTTCTGGCCCTTTAAATACAGTTCCTCATAAAATTATTTTCGCCCTAACTGGTTTGGCTCAGTGGATAGAGCATCGGCCTGCGGACTGAAGGGTCCCAGGTTCGATTCCAGTCAAGGGCATATACCTTGGTTGTGGGCACATCCCCAGTAGGGGGTGTGCAGGAGGCAGCTGATTGAGGTTTCTCTCTCTTTGATGTTTCTAATTCTCTATCCCTCCTCCTTCCACTCTGTAAAAAAATCAATAAAATATATATTTTTAAAAAAATTATTTTCGTTACTAATTCGTAACTGTAATGTTGCTACTGTTATGAATCGTAATGTAACATCTGATATGCAGGAGGGTCTTAGGCGACCCCTGTGAAAGGGTCGTTCGACTGCCAAAGGAGTCGTGACCTACAGGTTGAGAACCGCTGATGTAGAGTAAAACTGTCAATTGTCCCCCAGGTAACTGTTGACACTACTGACTTTCCATTTTTTGAGAGAAAAAAATGAAATTAGACCCATCTTATACTATATCAAATTAAATCCAGATGTTTCTAAGTCCTAAGTCCAATATATAAAACTTATAAGCTATTAGGAGACCTAGGAGAATAGTTTTATAGCCTGAATCAGGGAAAGGAGATAATAGTGGGAACAGGCTTAGAGGCAGAGGAAATAAGATGACAACTGGCAGAGAGCTTCATCTGTAATATGAAAAGTAATAATACCACCTACCACACAGCAATAATGAGATTTAAATACGTCAAGTTCTTAGAATAGTGTCTGACATATAATCTATTAATAAATTTAAGCTCCTCTCATCCTAGTTCTTCTACTTACTAGTTGTGTGAAACTGGGCAGGTAACTCTCATGCCTAACTCTCATGCCTCACTTTCCTTACCAGTAAAAGAGAGAAAACATGGCTGATTGGAGCAATTGTTCCATACACCAGAAACATTGTGGTTTGATCCCTGATTGGGGCACGTGAGTATGGGAGGCAATCAATGTTTCTCCAATTGATGTCTCTCTCTCTAAAGTCAATAAGCATATCTTCAGGTGAGGATTAAAAAAATGAGAAAGAAAACAAGTACCTACCTTATTAGGTTCTCTTAAGAATTAAATGACTCTATATATATAATGGTGATTAGAACAGAAACTGATACACAGTAAGAGCTCAATAAGAATTAATAAGAATAATGTGTTGCACTTAAAAATAGTATACAGGGTGGGGCAAAGTAGGTTTACAGTTGTGAGTGTGTGAAACTGGTTATTTTTGTATTATTATTTATTATTGTATTATGTTCCATATGATCAAGTCTAAACCTACTCTTGCCTCACTCTGTATTACATAAGGAAAGAGGAGCATGTCAAAGTGAGTGAGTGTTCAGGATTCCACTTTAGATAGTAACTCTGGTAGTAATGTGGAGAATGAACTGTAAGGGGGAAATGCTGAAGGCCTCACAGTTAAAAGGCTACTCTAATTATTTGAGTCTAAACAATGGCAATAATGATTGAAAGAAGTTTTGAAGGCAGATTTCATGTAACCTGAGGATAGATCAGACATGTAAAGAAAGTGAGCAAGTGTCAATTCCCAGGTTTTCTAAATGTTTGAATGTTAATGTACTGATGTAGTGAATGGAGATGAGGATGAAAGCATTACAAATGTTTTCCACTTGGTTACTAAAAAATTATTTCTACTCATTTTGAGATCTGGGATTACCTTACATGTTGTTAGCATCTAACTAAAACTTCATACTCTTTGAAGTTATGCTTTAGAAAGGAATTGCTGTATAGAAAGTATTTTGATGTCCCATCAACTAATTTTCTGAAGTAGCACGTTACATAAGTCAGAAATTTCTTGGAAATCATTATGAGTTTTAGAAAATATTATCCATTTATGTTTTTAAAATTCTCTAGTAGACAAACAACAAAAATCTTTCTTGTTAGATGCTAGTCTTACTTACAAATGTTTCTTACCATAATTGGCTTGCCCTGAAATGTTTTAACTTCTTCTCTCAAATATTTAAAAGCCTGTTAACAAAACATAAAGGAACTTTCATTAGCATTCAAGCATTTCATTAAAGCCATCTTTATCCTATCCAGAGTTTGGTATTAGCAACTATCTCTAAACTAAACAATAAAAGAATTATGAAGGTGATTCCATTATGCAGGTGATATGGAATGAAAAAGAAAAAATTTAAGATCTCAGCTACAGTTCACCATTTACTGTAGATAAGCTACTATGGATTACTGCAGATAAAATGCACAAAATTCAAAACAGACCCAAAATGTCACTAATCTTTTTTTTCCAATATATTTTTATTGATTTCAGAGAGGAAGGGAGAGGGAGAGAGATAGAAACATCAATGATGAAGAGAGAACCACTGATCGCCTGCTTCCTGCACACCCCCAACTGGGGATGAAACCCGCAATGTGCCCAGACTGGGAATCAAACCTTGACCTCCAGGTTCATAAGTCGACGCTCAACCATGCTGGCTGGGCTACATATTTTTTAAATGGTTCGATCAGACAGCCTTCCAAGGTAAAAATTAAAAACAAACAAACAAACAAAACCAGCCCTGGCGGATTTGGCTCAGTGGACAGAGCATTGGCCTGTGGACTGAAGGGTCTTGGGTTTGATTCCAGTCAAGCACCAGTACCTCAGTGGCAGGCTCGATGGCAGCCCCATCAGAGCATTTGCAGGAAGCAACTAATTGATGTGTCTCTCTCACATCGATGTTTCTCTCTGTCCCTCCCCCTCCCTTCCACACTCTCTAAAAAAAAAAAAAAAAAAAATCAATAGAAAATATCCTTGGGTGAGGATTAACAGAAAAAAAAACAACACACACACACACCCTCAAACTAAAAACACCAACAAACAAAAACCAGTAAGTGGTTTTAAAATGCTATTAGACATGTTTCTGTTTCAAAGGAATATTACTTTTCTTTACGTAGGACATAACATTAAGAGTAAAATCATAGTCTCAAAATTTCAAGAATCAGAAAATTATATATTTATTCTAGGCCTGCTATATAGTGGAAATACTGACTACAAATATATAATTTCCAAGCTCCCATGTTAAATTTTTTTGATAGAAATAAATTTCTCAAATTAAAACTGAAAAGTCTTTAAGTAGATGATAAAAAATAAAACCATTAATAAGCAAAAACAAAAAGTTGAAGAAGTTGCTCAATGGTGCTGTAAGCACACATTTTCTCAATTAAAATATCCCACTTCTTTTATCACTAGGACTGAAATTAGGAGAAAAGTTGTATTCTCACCTGTTGTGCATCCGTGTCTGACTGGAAAGTGATATACCAATTGCTATTGTGTGCAAATTCACAGCTTATCACCTTGGGGCAGTTTTCATTCTTGAACAAAGCTTTCACTTCCTAAAAAAAAAAACCAAAACTTTAGTTAATTCTAAAAAACATCAATAATAGGTATTTCTTCTCCTCATGACTTTTGGTCCTTTCTATTTCTTTACTTATTAACTGTTTATGGCTTCTGCCATTTTTCTATTGAGAGCAGATTATATTCTGAAACAAAAACATGTATAGGTATAGCATAAATAGTGTATAGAATTTAGGGATGGAGCCCTACTTTATAATCAAAACTGAAGTATTTCACTCCTAGTGGCAAGCTAAATTTTCCTTCATGAAAAATCTCTCATTGTGTCATAATAAAAAATAAATTAATTAATTAAAAAAAGGAAAGAAAGGAAATGTATGTCCTCCCTTAACATTTTCTAGGTGCTAAGTACAGTGGAACCTCAGTTCTTTAATTCACTCAGGGAGGCTGTTCGAGAAGCAATTTGTTAAAAAACTGAAATCATTTTTTCACATTAGAAATCATGTAAATTGAATTAATCTGTTCCAGTGATTGTTTTAAACTTTCTTATATATAGTACGTCTAATATACTGTTTAATCTATAAACACTTCTTAAATTTATCAAACTACCCTCTACTAGCTTTACACCAATTTTTCATATATCATTGCTATTCCTTTATCCAAATCAACAATTTTTCTACCTATTCAATTTGCCTGTAATTACTGTTTTGTGAGCACTTTCACATCCGTAGCAACATTAGCACTCCTGATGACCTCTTAATGTTTTAAAGTTGTGCTATCTTCGATTTCCCCAAAAACAAAAGCATTCTCCCCTTTGTTTGTTGCCTGAGAGACACTCTTTGTCACGGTGAAGTATCAGTATGAATGGATCCAGAACTTCCTGGTTCATAGGTTGGTGCTCAATCACTGAGCAACACTGGCAGGGCCCAAATCTCATTTTAATCTGAATTTCAGTGTTTAGGGCCTAGGTCAACATTCTCTGGCTATTTTAGTCATCTGTACTTGCTTTACTCTTTTTTATAATGTATTTTTATTGATTTCAGAGAGTTAGGGAGAGGGAGAAGGAGAGGGAGAGAGGGAGAGAGGAAGAGGGGGAGAGGGAGAGAGGGGGAGAGAGAGGGAGAGAGAGAAAGAAAGAGAGAAAGAGAGAGAGAGAGAGAGAGAGAGAGAGAGAGAGAGAGAGATCAACGATGAGAGAGAATCATTGATCAGCTGCCTCCTGCACGCCTCACACTAGGGATGGAGCCCACAACCCAGGCATGTGCCCCGACCTCCTGGTTCATATGATGACGCTAAACCACTGAGTCACACCAGCTGGACATTTTTTTTTTTTTTTTAATGAACAGTATGTTGCTGCCTCATTCCTTTTATTTACTGTTTTCCATGTGTGTGAGCTCTAGTGATAATAATGGGCCTAGCTGGCATGGCTCAGGGGTTGAGCATGGTCCCTATGAACCAGAAAGTCACGGTTCAATTCTCAGTAGGGGTGTGCAAGAAGCAGGCAATCAATGATTCTCTCTCATCATTAATGTTTCTCTTTCTCTCCCTCTCCCTTCCTCTCTGAAATCAATAAAAATATATATTTTAAAAAATAATATTTAACCTTAAGAGTGCTTTTATATGCTTGCTACTGGTCTTTATGTAGTAATTTAATTCTCGCAAAAATTTTATGAATTACTTGTTACTATTATCCCATTTAACAGATGAGAAAGTAGAGGCAAAAGAGGTCAAGTAACTTACCCAAGGTCATAGAACTAGCAAGTAAAAAGGCTAGAATTCAAATTGAGGCAGTTTGGCTCTAGAATTCAGGCTTGTGTATATACTGTTTCTTAATATTGCAAATATTCTTTCTATTCTGCAATCTTCCTTTCAATTTGTTACTTTTGACATAGTTCCTAATTTTAAATCAGATCTCGTGAGAGTTTCTTTTCCAATTTCTCTCACTGCATTCTGGAGATATAACACTAAATGAACTCTGAACAAATATGTCAGGTGGCAAAAGTCTAACCATTTTAAAAATGGTTAGTCAATTGCCATGTATCAGTTACTAATTAATTCTCCTCTTCTCTAATTTACTATGCCTTAACATGACAACTCAGTGTGAAACTCTATGGCTTAGTGGTTAAGAAACACAGGCTTCAAAATCAGAGAGATCAAGTTCAAATCCAGATTCTGTCATTTAAAAAGCCCAAGTGTCCTTAGCTAACTTATTTAACCATCCTAAAGCTCAGTTAACTTTGTCTGTAAAACAGATAATAAAACCCGAGGCTTTAAATAACTGAAGTATATTGCACAATACTTGGAAGAAACTAATTATCAAGTAAATGCTATTATACATACCTTATTGTATAAAAGAGCCTATTTCTGGATTATACTGTTTCATTCAAGTATTATTTTATTTTTGTACCTGTACTATATTATCTTTATAACTGCAGCTTTGCTTTAATGTATAAATATTTTCTTATTGTTTTCTGAGAGGAAGGAAGAGAGAGAGACAGAAACATCAATGATGAGAGAGACTCATCGATCAGCTGCCTCTTGCATGCTACACACTGGGGATCGAGCCTGCAACCCGGGTATATGCCCTGACTGGGAATCGAACCATCGTAGCTCATAGGTCAATGTTCAACCACTGAGCCACACCAGCTGGCTGCTGCAACTTTGCTCTATATTTTGCTAACCAGAAGGGTTAGTCCTGACACATTAATCCTTATTCATATTTTTCTTCTTCATTTCTTTCAGATAAATCTCAAGTTCCCAAAAGCACATTTATATTTTAATTGCCATTCAGTCAAATCAATATATTGAAAGTTTCAGTATCCCCTTCTAAGAACATACAATCATATCTTCTTCCTCCCTCTGCACCATTCTTCAAAGTTTACAAAACAAGTTAGTATTTATCCTATTCACAGAAACTGATGAGGACATTGACACATTTTGCTTGCTTATTTTAACTCCTCCAATTTAAAAGGTAAAGAGAACTTAGCTTTAATAATACTTAATAATTTACCTCTACTGGTGTTGTTTCAGGAATCTCTCTAAGAATCACGATACAACGCTTATGACTTGGTCTCACTTTCTCACCCTTCTCATCAACTTGTACCATGGGAGAAGCTGAAATTTTAAAAAAGATTTCATTCAAAAGTGACAAGTAGAGGTAGTAATGCCATTAAAAATAAGCTATTCATTTCTATATCCAACTGAATAAATTAGCAGAGGTCATTATCCCAAAGAAATTAAGTTGTAGAATTAAAGATTAAAGATACAATAAAATATTTTAAGATTATACAAAGAACACTGTCAAATATTATTCTTTGAACAAAAATATTTAGAGTACCTACTTTGCGATTTGCCACTGTGTTGTGGTTGGGGGAAAAAAAGCCTTCAAAGGAGCATGCAGCATATAACTAAGGAAGTTTCTCCATACACAAATATCACATTATTTTTACCTACTTGGGGAAATGCAGTTAAGTTTTAATATGTGAAGAAACTCTTCTTAAAATTACAGTCTAAGAAGTGGCTTGCCCTAGCTGGTTTGGCTCAGTGGATAGAGCGTAGGCTTGAGGACTGAAGAGTCCCAGGTTTGATTCCAGATTGCGAACTTGATTCCCAGTAGTGGGCGTGCAGGAGGCAGCCCATCAATGATTCTCTCTCATCATTAATGTTTCTCTCTCCCTCTCCTCTCCTCTCTGAAATCAATATATATATATATATTTTTTTTTTAAGTGCTTAAACCAAGAATTACGCACAAATTGGATCATTTTAAGAAATGATGTCTGCACAAACCACTCAGGTTATTTCACAAAATGATTTTTTAGCCTTCTGAGAATGAAAATCCTCTACTCCCAAGTAGTAAGTCTATTATTGAACTTACTATATTTAACTTTTAAACATTTCCAGCAACATATTTTATATCAAAATTAAGATCTTCCTTTATTCAGTCAAGTAGTTAGCAAAAACCACATGAGAGGTTACCAAGAAACACTTATTAGATACAAACATCACTAAAAATTCTTAGAACCTCAAACAAAATATAAATTCCTTACCAAATTTTAGAGCAGTGTTTGTCAAACTGTAGGTTACAACTCTTTAATAGGTTGTGAATCAGTTTAGACTAAAAGAAATGAGTTTGTTGTAAGCATTTAGAATTAATCTGTGTAGCATTTGTTATGTGTGGGTATGTAGTATATGTACTGGACTGTGATGTAAAATGTACTACATGGGTTCAAAGATTTGAAATAGATTGCTTTAAAGAGTGTGAAAATGCTAAGTAAAATAAACCAGTCAGAGAAAGATAAATATCACATGACCTCACTCATTTATGGAATATAATGAACAACATAAATTGATGAACAAAAACAAAAAACAGATACATAAAACTTTCTAATAGCCCAGAAAACTGGGTATCAAGATTAACAATGAAGGTATAAAATTGATATAGAAGCTATATACCAGTCAGTAAAGATAAATGATTGGAATAGAGTAGCAAAAAATAGGAACTTAAAACAATTCCCTGTCTAATCAGAAATTAAAAGAACATTTAATTTTTTGACTTAAGGAATAAGCTAAAAGGTATGCTTTACATACATCTCAATACTTCAAGAATTATTTCGGGGTCTGTGGTTAGCTTTTTTATTTCTTCCATGTTGGCAACTGTCCAAATTGGAATGAATTGATCACTGTCCATTTGAGATATCAGGTAAAGATCCTTTGACAAATTTTCTCTGGGAAAAATAAACAGAAGCAACAGTACTATAAAACAAACAATTCCTTAAAAGCACCTAAAGAGATGCCTTATTCACTTTTGTCACTAAGTCTAGGAAAACAAAATTATGCTATAGAAATAACACAATTATGAAAACATATAATATACAACAAATGCGCTTTAAAAACTTCCAGAAAGATTCTGAATCTCCAAATACACTGGGCCCAATAGTTTGTTTACTTTTTTATTCAATTTATCGAGGTGACATTGGTCAATAAAATTGTATAGGTTTCAGGTGTACAATTCTATAATACATCATCTGTAAACTGTACTGTGAGTTCACCACTGCAAGTCAAGCCTCCTTTCACCACTATTTATGCCCCCTATATCTTTTTCTACCACCCTTCACACCCTCCTTTCCCTCTGGTAATCACCATACTATTTATTGTCTGTGTCGCTGAGTTTGTTTGTCCGTTTTGTTTTTGGCTTAATCCCTTGAACTTTTGGGCCCAACAGTTTTGAACAAGGAATTTTATGGAATTATATTAATATGAAAAGAGGCTTTAGTATTAAATTTAAAAGTATGATACAAAATATTATATAAAGTGTAGTTCCATCTTATAAACACTAAATCACTGATGTTAGAATATGCAGTTTAAGCCATGAGTTGGATCGTGAAGGATTTTAAGTTTCTGAATGTTAGCATTTACTTATAAATATGTTTGATCTTTATTTTACATTTAAATAATAAATTTAAAATATTAAAAAGTTAAGACTATGCCCTAGTCGGTTTGGCTCAGTGGATAGAGGGCTTAAGAAAGGTAAAGAGAACTTAGCTTTAACAATACTTAATGGTTCAATTACAGTCAAGGGCATGTACCTTAGTTGCAGACTCCTCCCCAGCCTGGGCCCTGTTCAGGGCTCGTGCAGGCGGCAACCAATCGATGTGCTTCTCTCACATCGATATTTCTCTCTATCGTTCCCTCTCTTCTACTCTCTCTAAAAGTCTATGGGAAAATATCCTCAGGTTAGGATTAAAAAAAAAAAAAAAAAAAAGCTTTAAACAGTGGCAGTGTCATAGCCAGCCATGGGCAAACTATGGCCCGCGGCCCGGCCCGTTTGAAATGAATAAAACTAAAAAAAAAAAAAAGACCGTACCCTTTTATGTAATGATGTTTACTTTGAATTTATATTAGTTCACACAAACACTCCATCCATGCTTTTGTTCCGGCCCTCCGGTCCAGTTTAAGAACCCATTGTGGCCCTCGAGTCAAAAAGTTTGCCCACCCCTGGTCATAGCCAATGAGGTTTATCCAAGGCACGATTACTACTAATTAAAAAAAAAAAACTAAGACTAAAGATTCTTTAAGATACATTTAAAAAAAGAATATGTAAACACTTCTATCTTACACATAAAATATTATTTAACTAACTGAAGTAAAATAAAATCCATACCTTATTCACATCAAATCTTTAAAGCAGTCTGGTTATAAATATCTAGAAGTCTATGCTTAAAAGCCACCATCTTAATGACCTATTTAAAACTGAAACCACCCAAGCACTATGGATGTCCCTTCCCTTGCTTATACTGCTCTGTTTAATATTTTCCCATAGTTTAATATTTTTCCTAACACTTCTAATTTGCCTATTTATTACTTTTACTGTTTTGACCCCCAACCTCCCCAGAACCTCCCCAGCCAGAAAGGGTCTTTATTGTTCAAACGTGTTTCAAAGCCCTAGTGCTTGGCAAAGAGTAGGATCAAAGGCCTTTAAATTCAAATTATATTAAAACAGCGTAGTAATTACTTTTTAAAGGTTACAACTGTGGTAGTTATTTGCTTTGGGAAGAAAACTGAGAATGTAGGGGAAACCAGCAAAGGTTAAACTCAATTCAGCACCAAAGGAGTAACATACTAGTATCAGCATCATCCTAATAATAAAAAAACTTTTAAAAAATAAGAACTTTAAAAATGAGAGAGAGAGAGAGAGAGAGAAACATCGATTTGTTGTTCCACTTATTTATGCATTCATTGGTTGATTCTTGTATGTGCCCTGATGGGGGATATCGAACCTGCAACCTTATCACAGTGGGACCACACTCTAACCAAATGACCTACCCAGCCAAGGCTGAAAAATTCTTTAAGAACTTGAAAATAAGACAATAATAAACATAATATTTGCATAACTAAAAAGTTGTAGCCTGAATTTACTCTGATTTTCAGCAGGTCTATTCTTATAAAACATTGTGTCAAACCCTTAAAGAAACTGTACTTCACAGAAGTAAGTCAACTTAATGGATATAACATCTAAAATTTGAACAATTATGACTAATATATGACATGTACTGATGGCCATTTTGCTGACCTACAAATGTCAAACAATCGCCCAGCTGGTTTGAACTGTAACACAGTGCTGAGCAAAATGTGGTAATTATCATAAGCAAGAGCTTCCATTGCAACAACTAAAAAGGCTTGGAACAATTACGTGTTCAAAGATAAAAGAAGAGCTATAAAACAAGGACAAAATGAAATTCCAGACAGATGATGTTTCTTTCCTGAGGGCATTTGCAGATCCTGGAGCAGAGTAAAACCAGCAAAGCTTTCAGCAGTTGCACAGGACTGGCATTATTGAATTGGAAACTAAAGAAGCCCTCCAACACAACTGTGTTTACTTGAGTTCGAAGGACAGAGATGAGAGATTGGGAGTCAAGTGGAAAAGATAAAATCTCTCTGGTCTTGTGGAAGTTCCAGGGGGAAAAAAGAATGAATATTGCATCAAACACAAGACAGGTTTCCTCCACAAGACATTTTCCAGATTTTAGAGCTGTATGAGGTAAGAGGCTAAAGAGCTAATCTCAAGCCTCTGAAGAAGACAACTAAATCTCCCTTGATGTTTCAGGACTGAGGTAACAGAAAACTGCCAACTTCTAAATCAAAAGCCTGAGAAGTCCATGCCTAAGGAATATACATAAATTAGAGGTGAACCAAATCTAATTAAAATGGCCGCTCAGCCCTGACCTAGCTTGATTCCTGACTGGATTGAAGCAATCATTCTGCTTCTGCCTACCAGAAGAAAGCTCAAATATTTTCTAGAGGGAAAAATTATATCACTTGCAGCTCCTAGCTTCTTTTATAAGTAATGTCCAGCATATAATCAACATTTATGACATGCAAAAAAGGCAGGAAAATTATAACAGAATCAAGAGAAAAAACTCAAAATATTAGCAGACACACAAATAATCCAGTTAATAGGCAAAGATTTTAAAATAACTATTATAAGTATGTTACAGAAAATGAACTGTATCTGATTGGAGAAAAGAAAGCCAGAAGGTTCTTGCTTTTTTAGATAGTAGGGCCAATACTAGATTATGAAGACAAAGAAGGAAAGGGAGAGATTTAGGATGAGGAATCAATTAAACCTAAGCTGAGAGTGTACTGTGTCTAAAGAAATAAAAAAACCTTTTTCAAAAGCAGCCTGAGGTGACCTCCGAAAATAGTTCATTCCTCACTTGACCCAGAAAACCCCACAAAATCATGCAAATCAAGAAGTTCAAATCTTCATGTTTGCTTTAAAAACACTCATGAGGCCCTGGCCAGGTAGCTCAGTTGGTTAAAGCGTTGTCCCAATACACCAAGATTATGGGTTCAATCCCTGGCCAGGACACATACAAGAAGCAACCAATGAATGTATAAGTGGAACAACAAATCGATGTCTCTTTCTCTCAAATCAATTAAAACAAAATTGTTAGCCTGGTCAGTGTGGCTCAGTGGTTGAGTGTTGACCCATGAACCAGGAGGTCATGGTTCGATTCCCTCAGGGCACATGCCCAGGCTGTGGGCTCAATCCCCAATAGGGAACGTGCAGGAGACAACCAATCAATGATTACCTGTTGTCATTGGTGTTTCTCTCTCTCTCCCTCTCCCTTCCTCTCTAAAATCAATAAAAATATATATTTTTAAAAAGGTATCCAAGAGAAATTTCATTATCTTTCTACTGAAAATAGAATATCCTTTGCATATTGAAACAAGCATGTCAAACTCACAGCCCACAACGAATACTTTTTGCAGCCGAGCAATATAACGGTATGTAAGAAATGTTTTAATAAAAATTTTTAACTTAATTTTTACAATATCCTGTTATACATAATTATTAATAACAAACTACTAGTACAACATTCACTAATGACTGATTACTATAATTTCGTTGCATTCATTTCCCTTACGCCTTATGCGCAGGTGCACCATTTCTCTCCACTAATACCAGCAGCGAATATTTTAGCAGCCAAATGCCACATCATTAGTCTTGTACTGACTTGTTTGGTGTGCGCAACAGGAAATATTTCGCTTTCAGAGAACAAGAAAAATAGGTTTATTTGCGTTACACTTACTAATTTGTGCAGTTATTCAGTGTCTGGTAAGTTAATGTTCAAGAAAAAATATTTTTATTAAAATGTTCTATTATTTTATGTTAACTATTACTCATTTATTTCAGCCCTTTGTATTCAGCATGTCTCTATCGAAATAAACCTATGTCTCTATGAAAATTGAAGCTTTTGTTTTTTTGCGGCCCACATAAACTTAAACCTTGTTCATTTGGCCAGTGATAGCCTTTGAGTTTGACATGCTTAAAGATTATATCCTTAAATCTAGTTAAGAAATATAGAAGAATGATACCAGAATACATAACTGAAGGAAATTAAAACCACCATTCTTCCAGGTATTTTACATCTACCAACCAAACAATTCAAAAAAAAAAAAAAAAAAAGAGGAGAAATATCTACACAAAAATGATCGTGTACCGTGAGAAACAGAATTCTAATTGTTTCTTCAGGCATTCTTTTAGGTCTTCTGTAGAAATTGCTGAATTGCTTTCTCCTGATGGTAGAAAACAAGAGGGATAAAGTTAATACAAATTACTATAAGTGGTTAACTTTACATATTGTTTATACTCAGAGTAAATCACAAAGTACACACAAATTAAACTCATAAAATTAAACTGTTATTTTTTACAATTCAGATCACTCAAGGTCCAACTAATTTCTTTCAACCAATGTATTCTTCATTCTTTAGAGAGATTTCACATTAGTTTAAAAATGTTTATCAAGTAATTAACAAAGCACCATTAATACTATATTTACTGCTAACATATTATAAAATACTACCCTAAATACTTTAAAATAATGAACAAGAGTTGATATTAATCTAAATTTGAGACAGTGACTAGCTAGACAAAATGGGATATATACACCCACAGAGTCATCGGTAGTATTAGGAGTAAATCTGATATTAGTCACACTCGTTAAACTATCTCTCTTTTTTTTTAATGTTTTATTGACTTTTTAGAGAGAGGGATAGAGAGATGGAAACATTGATGAGAGAAAGCATCAATCGGCTGCCTCCTGCATACCTGCTACTAGAGATCAAGCCCACAACCTGGGCATGTGCCCTGACCGGGAATGGAACCAGGACCTTCTGGTTCATAGGTCAATGCTCACCACTGAACCACACCAGCTGGGCTCAACTTCTATCTCTTAATATTTTTTTTATTCCTTAATTTTAGAACTCCATTATCTTCCTATGAATATTTAAAGCACCTAAATGTCCAAAGGACCAGATCAACTCTATAATAGTCTCCTATACTTTCTATTATTTAAACCCAGAACATGAGCCTTTTTGGGGAGGACTCAAACCTGGAAAACGAAGACTATCTTACACAAGACATTA
Organism: Myotis yumanensis; assembly: GCF_028538775.1. Classification (NCBI taxonomy): domain Eukaryota; kingdom Metazoa; phylum Chordata; class Mammalia; order Chiroptera; family Vespertilionidae; genus Myotis; species Myotis yumanensis. Next base: position 164,508,119 of record NW_027223754.1, read on the forward strand.
CAGACTCAAAGCATACAATTGGTCTTTTTTTTAAATCCTCACCTGAGGACATGCTGGGAAGGAGGAAGGAAGGGAGGGAGGGAGGGAAGGAGAAACATCAATGTGCGAGAGAACATTGATCAGTTGCCTTCTGTATGCTTTCTGACTGGATAATCAAACCTGAAACTCAGGTATGTGCCCTGACCAGGAATCGAGCCAGCAACCTTTCATGCCCGGGATGGCACTCAACCAAGCCACTCTGCTGAGCTGTCCTCTTCAAAAGCATTAATGATTAATTTCCTTTAAATACACAGACAACAGGATGTATATAAAGATAAATTCTGCCCTGGCTGGCTTGGCTCAGTGGATGGAGCGTGGGCCTGTGGACTGCAGGGTCCTGAGATTGATTCCTGTCAACAGCACCTGCCCGGGGTTGCGGGCTCGAACCCCGTGGGGGGCGTGCAGGAGGCAGCCGATCCATGATTCTCTCTCATCATTGATGATTCTGTCTCTTTCTCCCTCTCCCTTCCTCTCCAAAATCAATAAAAAATAAGATAAATTCTGTGCATGATTTTACCACTACCTTGTCTTACTATTCAAGATTCAAAGTAATATTAGATATTAAAGTAACTTCATTAAAATGAGTAAGAAGCATTCTATTTTTATGTAAATTTCTAATACAAAATTCATCTTCTCAATTGCTACCTAAATGAGCAATAACTTCATTTAACCTTTCAATGTCATTATAGCAAATTTATTAAAATATCAACTGGTTGCCACACCACTTAAACCAACTCTATGTTCAAAGTAGCCAGCCAGTAATGCCCAGCCATCATGGCTCAGTGGTTGAGAATTCACCTATGAACCAGGAGGTCAGGGAACATGCCCGGGTTACGGGCTTGACATCCAGTGTGGAGCTTGCAGGAGGCAGCCAATCAATGATTCTCTCTCTTCATTGGTGTTTCTATCTCTCTCTCTCCCTCTCCAGTCCTCTCTGAAATCAATAAAAATATATTAAAAACTAAAGCAAATAAACAAAAAACAACAAAGTAAACACTAGTTAGGTATATTATGACCATTAGTAGAGAGCAGAGCCTACCACCTTAAATTATTATATGGTGCCAAAACCGGTTTGGCTCAGTGGATAGAGCGTCGGACTGAAGGGTCCCAGGTTTGATTCCGGTCAAGGGCATGTACCTGGGTTGCGGGCACATCCCCAGTGGGAGATGTGCAGGAGGCAGCTGATCGATGTTTCTCACTCATCGATGTTTCTAACTCTCTATCTCTCTCCCTTCCTCTCTAAAAAATCAATAAAATATATATTAAAAAAAATTATTATATGGAAATACCACCTCATTCCACTTCCAAAATCAACTTACAAGCCAACAGACTTTAGAAATCTAGTCCAAATATTTATAATAAATAAGGACTTTGAAGACAAAGATTTATATACCTTGACCGAAGGCAAAGACAGAAATGCCTACCGCCTCCCAGTACACTTATTTTCCAAAGAGACCCTTCAGGAATAAGAAAAATTAAGCTAGGTCATGAGGGTCTACGGTACAGTTTTAGTTTCCTTTAGATTTCATCCACTTTAAATCCAATCAACTACTAATCCCTAACAATTAAGTGAATATGGAAAAAAAACCAACAGGTCTCACAAGTTAAATTGTAGAACCATGTTTTTATTTTTAATACAGCCTTTTCCTTAAAATTAATCCCTGCAACTTCACATTTATAAATGCATTTCACACTGACAAAAGTGATGGGTCACGGGAACAATTAAGTCCCAGGGTCATATTTCACCCATAAATATTTAGAGGGGGGAAAAAAGTGATAGGAAAATTGATAGAACTTGCACTAATCCCAACAAAGTTGGACCCTATGAAAAACTGTAATTTAGGTTTCTTTCAACTATTTTGAATATTTTCCCCCTTTCATCTTGAATTTCACACTTTCTTTTCATAGGAAATTTAAAATTAATATTTTTTAATTACAATTTTCATGTTTGGCCATTTTAAAACAGTATTTATTGATATCACCTAACAGCATTTCATTAACATAAACTTTTTTCCCCAATAAGAAAATAAACTAATGAATACACAGTTTAATTAGACCAAGGATAAAGAGACTTGGGGGGAGGGTGGAAGAAGACTAGCATACTGAATTCTCCTTTGATCAATAAAAACCTAAAGCTTACCGGAAATGTCATATATTTGGTAACTCAGATCTTCTGGCCCTAAAATCATTCCATTAGTTGATTCTTCAATGCCTGTAGAATTTCTTGTGGTTTCACAAGCTGAATACATTACTTCATATTCCTTACACATATCATCTGAAAGTTCTGTGTTACCTGTATGAAAGAAAACATACTGAAAATAGAAATTCTTCAAATCCTATCTTTTTTTTTTTTTTCCAAATCCTATCTTTAGGAACTCTCGGCCCTATGTCTTCTATAACAAGATTTCAAGGAATCTATCAGTTGGGAAAATGTCCATATGATTTTAAGTAACAGTTCTCTTTCTAAGGGAGTTAAGTTTTGACAATTATGGATAAGCTAAAATGGTTAATAGCTTAAACTTATATAGCACTATCTATGTATCAGACTACTTAATGCACTTTTACTCACTTAATTCTGCCAAAAGTAATTATTATTACTATTTTTATTATTGTTGTTTAATCTATAGATTAAGGACACAAGCATGGGAAAATTAAGTCATTTGTCCAAGGTCAAATAAGTGGTAGATCAACACTAATTTATAAATACCATTTTATAAATGGGCTTAAAGGCTAGACCCAAAGATTTCAAGCTTCTGTTTGAAATTGGTGACTACTCATACTAGATATGAGAATTGTATACAAACTACAAGTTAAACATTTATAAACATATTTAATCAAATAATCAAAGGATGTACCCTAAAGTTCTCTAAATTGGTTCGGGGATAGGTTTAACCAAAATGTGTTTTATTCTGACAAAATATTTAGGACTCACCCTCAGGATGAGACCCTGATGTTGCTGCTGTTTCATGCCAAGAGCTTTCAGTTCCATGAGTTACTGGCGAGACATCAGTATTTCCATGAGGAATTTCTTGCCACACTTTGGCATTAGGATTTAAACCAGTTCCTTTAGATGTTACCTGCTAAATAATCAAAGGATCTATTGTAAACTTTAAAAGTCAGTGCATTAAAAATACGGATTTAGGTAAAAGACTTTTTCCATTACTTAAATGTGAAGAAAACCCCAATATTAAGTAATTTAATAATAAATAAATAAATATTAAATAAGTAGTATCTCTTAAGTTTTTGGCTTAATTTGACAATATAAATCCTTTTGAGTGGATGAACTTGAAATGTATCTATATAAAATTTAGCTACCTATACAAAAAATATCTCTACAAAATACTATTAATATAGTAATACTGCTTTACCCCCAATGTGCTTGCAAATGTCATAAAGTTTATTCAAACTATTCACATATCTTTGACATTAGCATGTGTTTTGTATCTAGAGCAAATTTTTTAGTTATCTAGAGCAATTTTATAGAGTATACAATTTTTACTGCCATCCAAACTGATACAGACCTTTGAGTCTGATTCTACCGCTGGAAATTAATTTACTCCCAAGTCAAAAACAGCAATCTGCCTTACATTAGAATGTGCTTTTCCAAATTTGTCCTGAACGTATATATTCTTTTTTAAAAATTGTTTAGAGTATTACAGATGTCCCTTAATTTCTCCCTCCTCTGCCCCCCACTTTCTAGCTACTGCTTAAAGTCCACAACATAATTATGTAAAATTACCATCTAAAGTAATCTTTCGCATACCTCATGTAACCAGACACACACAGAGGTGAAAAGTAGAAATGGATCACAGTATAGAGCAGGGGTGGGCAAACTTTTTGACTCGAGGGCCACAATGGGTTCTTAAACTGGACCGGAGGGCCAGAACAAAAGCATGGATGGAGTGTTTGTGTTAACTAATATAAATTCAAAGTAAACATCATTACATAAAAAGGTACGGTCTTTTTTTTTTTTTTTTTTTTTAGTTTTATTCATTTCAAACGGGCCGAATCCGGCCCGCAGGCCGTAGTTTGCCCACGGCAGGTATAGAGGTGGGAAAGAAGAGTATTCAAAAGATGGAGAGAGAAGAAAGCAGGATGCACAAATACACTTTTCTCACCTCATCCCACCAAACTGGGCTTGTTCCTTCTCAAATACATTAATGACTTTCAAAAAGTACTCTCTCTCCAAAAAGTTACTTTTTAAAAATACTGTTTTTATTGATTTCAGAGTAAGGGAGAAATAGAAATATCGATGAGAGAGAAACTTCAATCATCTGCCTCCTACATGCCCCTCAACTGGGGATTGGTCCTGCAACCTGGGAATGTGCCCTGACCGGGAATGGTTCATAGGTCGATTCTCAACTGCTCAGCCATGCAGGTGGGGCCAAAAGGTTACTTTTTTAAATGTCTTCTCAGTTATAGGCCCCTCCCCTGGATGGCAGGGACCAGAAAGTGGATTTAAAGGGCAAGGTGCTTTCAAGCTTATGACCTGCATATACTTGGGATTCAGCTTTCATGAAAAATAACTGGTACACACTGAGCCAAGTATCAGGAAGCTGTTATAAATTCTGTCTACATTGAGGGAGTTCTTACAACTAACACTGCATCATGGGGCTGAAAAAAACAATCCAGCCTTTAAGGTATCACCAACACTGAAAAATGGGCAACCAAAGCAGGACTCTGGGTAGGCGGAACTTCAGAGCCCCCAGAGATGCTGAGAAGACTCAGCTTCTGGGAGACCTAACTGTACTTCCTACAACTATGTCCCATGAAATTCCCCAGTAATCTTTTAATTTAATAAGGTTGTTGCTGTTTGTTAATCCTCACTGAAAGATATTTTTTCATTGATTTTTAGGAGAAAGGGAGGGGGAGAGACAGAAAGAGAAACATGGATGTCAGAGAGACACATCAATAGGTTGCCTCCCACACCCATCCCAACCAGAGCCAAGGAAAGAGCCTGCAACCGAAGTAGGTGCCCTTGACTAGAATCAAACCCGAGCCCTTCAGTCTGTGGGCCGACACTCTATCCACTGAGCTAAACCAGCTAAGACAATAAACAGATTTTGTTGTTGTTGTTGTTAATCCTCTCTGGAGGATATTTTCCCATTGAGTTTTAGAGAGAGTGGAAGGGAGGCGGGGAGAGACAGAGAGAGAGAAACATAGATGTGAGAGAGACATTGATTGGTTACATCCCACACACATCCCAACCAGGGCCCCTGACCAGAGCCCCAGACCAAGAGTGGGGATCAAGCCTGCAACCCAGGCATGTGCCCTTGACTGGAATCGGACCTGAGACCCTTCCATCTGCAAGCCAACACTCTATCCACTGAGCCAAACCAGCTAGGGCAGTGGTTGGCAAACCGCAGCTTGCGAGCCACATGCGGCTCTTTGGCCCCTTGAGTGTGGCTCTTCCACAAAATACCACGTGCGGGTGCGCACGTACAGTGCGATTGAAACTTCGTGGCCCATGCCCAGAAGTCGGTTTTCAGCCCGGGCGAGTCTATTTTGAAGAAGTGGCATTAGAAGAAATGGGGGTACATTTGCTGAGGTCGACCCCTCAGATTGAGATCGTTTTTAGCAAAGGCCAGCTTAGGAGTACCCTAATAACAATGTATACCTACCTATATAGTTTAAATTTAAAAAATTTGGCTGTCAAAAGAAATTTCAATCATTGTACTGTTGATATTTGGCTCTGCTGACTGATGAGTTTGCCGACCACTGGGCTAGGGCAATAAACCGATTTTTTACTTAAGTTTCCATACTATGCAACTATTATGACTAACATGACTTATATGTAGGAACCAATGAAACATTGTTTAATTATACTGTATAGCTTGCCATATATTTTTTGATTGCTTATCAACTGAAACTCAATTTGGGAAAAAGAAGAACACTCAGACACAATGTTCGTAACCATGTCAAGGTTCATTCGTATGTTGGGAGCAAGGGCTGGGCCTACATGGTGGTTGTAATGGCAGTATTTTATCACTGACACTATTTAGAATTGCCAGGTATAGGATAATTATACGCATATGCCTTTTAGTCAATGTATTGCTTTAAAATTCTCTACAGACAACAACCCCTTTCTGCCTTCACCACAGCAGCACTCTCCCCATCACCTTACCTTTGGAACTGAGCTGACTGAATATGATATGGGAATTTAGGTACAGCTTAATTTCTGACTGATGCAGAAAACAACTATGAGGAATTTGTGAGAGCCTAGCTTCCCTGCCATGTAAAGAGCATTTAACTTGTTATTAAGTACTTTAATAGAAGAAAATCTATGTACTGGCATACCCTCCTCCTCCCTCACTTTCCTTAATTCTGAAAATACCAGTTATGTCCCTACCCAAGAAAATGGCAAACAAAGACTACAGTTCTCAGCGAAACTTATGGAATTGTTACATAGTAGTATGTTGCTTTAGTAAAATAGAATAGGAATTGTTATTTCAAGGTAGTTAATAATCATTATGTAAACATATAATGGTTGAGACTCCAGAAGCACACTTAAATTCAAAACACAACTCTAACTAAAAACAAAAAAACACAGCTCTAACATTAACAGTACTGTGATAATTAACCAACATTTTCAGTTGTTTTCCAGAATATCCAATTCACAATAATTCTTTAAAAAGTACCAATATCACCTTAATAAAGCTAGATTGAAGTGTAATTCTACTAATTGAGAAACAACTATGGCATTACAGAAAAAAATTAACTTTGTTTTGCCACCCAGGGATTATGAACTTATTGACCTCAGTTTCCTCACTTAAAAAAAACATAATCTCTAGTCTACCAAAACTTACTAGTATAGTCCCGACACACCTTGGAGACTTAACTTCATTTGTTTTGCTCACTACTTCCTCTTTTCCTCTTATTATTTGTATATAACCTCTATTTTGTTACCACTATAATAGTTTACTTTAACAGGTGTTCTTTGCAACCAGGCAGTGGGCTCAAGGAAGGCAGACAGGTGGTCTTCCTTTTCTATTTTAGCTGTTAACACAAACCAAGTGAGAGTAGACCCCCAGCTGTCTATTGAGTAAAATAATAGAGGCATGTGTGCAAAAAAGGAATGTTAAGCATCTATAATTACCTTCCCAACATGCTAGACCAGAGTTGACACCACTCTTCCTTTTTTTTTTTTTAATGTGGCCTGAGTTTAAAATGGAAGTCTTATGTCAAAATGGTTTATGGCTTTTGGTTTCAGGGCTGCTAAAAGCTTTATAGTAACATCAAGATCAATAATAAGGTGTCAAACCTTGCAGGGGAGGAAAAGCATTTTTGAAGAAGCACCATTTGAATAATCATAACAAAATCTTAGCTTAGAGATGTTAATTCACAATTACCTCATATCATAACTAGCTCAGGAAGGAAACCAACTAGTTTTCTTATTACAACCAGGGTACCCTGCCAGGACAGGTACCAGGTATTTAAAAACCTCTATGGCGTAATTTTAGAGGCAAGTTAGCTTTATATTTGTCACTATATAGACATGCAAACAATGTGCACTGTACCAAAAGTATCTTATCAAGGATTTTTTGTTTGTTTGTTTTTTAGTTAATCCTCACCTGAGGATATTTTTTCCTTTGATTTTTTAGAGAGAATGGAAGGGAGGGGGAGAGACAGAGAAAGAAACATTGATGTGAGAGAGAGACATGCACTGGTTGCCTCCCACACACGCCCCAATCAGGGCTGGGGATCAAGCCTGGAACCGAGGTACCAGATCCATGCCCTTGACCAGAATTGAACCCACGACCCTTCAGTCTGCAGGCCAATGCTCTAAGCACTGAGCAAACCGGCTAGGGCTATCAAGGATTTTTAGTTGTCAGTGTGCAGAATACATTCTGGCTCATTTAAAGAGAAAGGTAATTTATTAGAGTCACTATTGCTATGTCACTAGAAGGGCTGAAAAAAGCAGATGCAAAGATAATATCACCCAAAATAACCTTGCAGAAGCAGTTTAAAGGGGAAATCGCTATCCCTGCCACTACCAAGCACTAAATGCAAAGTCCAAATCCATTACAAACAATCTTCACTATGGCTAGCACCAACTTAATCTTGAAACTATTAACTACATTTTAAGCTGACTAGCTCTACTCCATTCCTAACTGCAAAATGAAAGTTGTGAATAAAACCTCCATTTCCTTATATTGTGTACTTTCAAATACAAGGCATCTGTGGGTGTGTCTGACCAGTGGCTCTGAGGTAACACGCTTGCATCCACCTATACACATGAGAATCTGGAAATTTCTGAGTTTTGAAAAGTATGTACATAATATGGGTATTTCTGCAAATTTAGAAAGCTTCTCAAAAATTGGGAGGCTGCAAATGTGACAAATGTACACTATAAGAGATTAAGACTAACATTTAACATACAAAATATACACTTAATTTATAAATACCCAAATACTGGGGGATTATGACCAAAAACTTACCTTTTATTGATGAGATTTTTTTAAGCATTTAATAATTAATCAAAATAATTAACTAGATGATTTTCAGCAGCATACTATCTACAAATCTGATGTGTCCCTTGATACTGGTGCCAAGAATAATTAAAATGTGTAGTGTATGGCACATAAACAAGCAGTACTCCTGGGCATATTTATTTTTTCACCAGCCTAGTTAGTAGTATACACTTTTCTAAAAGCCAATGTATACAAAGAAACGTGTACAAGGATGTGTTATTGCAGCACTGATCCCATAAGTAGAAGACTGAAAACAACCCAAAGTCCATCTACAGGCAAACAGTTCAATAAAATTTAGTATATTTTATAACACATATTATAAAAATTAAAGAAAAAACATAGGCCTATATACTAGTACACTAATATGAAAAGTGCTCAAATGTATTAACAATAGGAACAAAGATATTTACCAAACAGGGAAAATGTATAAAAAGACAAGAAGGGATAGTTAATTACAAAGTATCATTTTTTCTGTTAAACTACTTTGTCATTTTGACACACACACACACACACACACACACACACACACAACAGTTCACTACTGTAATCCACATAACTTTTCTAAAAGCTGGCAATGTTTACTGAAAGCCTTAAAAATAGCTCTGGCTGGTGTGACTCAGTTGATTGGGCATCGTCCCGTGCACTAAAACATTGCTGGTTCAAATCCCTGGTTCGATTCCTGGGGCACAGGCCGGGTTGCAGGTGGGTTGCAGGCTCAACTGCCAGTCAGGGTTGTGTAGGAGGCGGACGATTGACATTCCACTCCCACACCGATGTTTCTCTCTCCCTCTTCCTTCCTCTCTCTAAAAAAATCAATAAAAGTATTGGGGGGGGGGGGGCCTTAAAAATATACATTTTTGATCTAGAAATTCTACTTGTCAGAAATTCTGCTCAGAAGAGATGTGCAAAAGCATATAATCACAAAAATGCCCAACACATTTTTATCATACTGAAAAATTAGAAACATCCAACTGCTATCATCTGAATGTTTGTATACCCCCCATTCATATGTTAAAATCCTAATGCCCAATGTGATGGTATTGAGACATGGGGCCTTTGGGAGGTGCTCTTCTAAAAGAAACACACAGGGCTTCCCTGGCACAGAGAAAAGGCACTCACCAGCTATGAACCAGAAAGCCCTCACCAAACACCTAATCTGCTGGCACTATGGATCCCGGACTTCCCTGAAATAAATTTATTTTGTTTATAAACTACCTAGAGTGTGATTCTATTATAGTCTAAATTGACTAAGATACCAACTACAGAGTTGTTGTTCAATAACTGTAGCACAGCCATTTACAGAATATTCCAAAGCCTTAAAACCAGACTGTATATAAAACTGGTAAAACCTGAGTAAGTTCTTTAGACTGCACCAATGTCAATTTGCCAGTTTTTACATCATATTATAGTTATTCAAGGTGTTACTACTGGGAGAAAGCAGGCAAAATGTGCATAGGACACCTGTATATTTTGGGGGCAACGTCTTGAGAATTTATAGTTATTTCAAAATAGTTATTATTGTAAAGACAATGAAATGTTCACAGAAACTTGGGGGGGGGAGTGTAAAGCAAATTGCTATTTTATAAAAATGACTTAATTTTGTGAAATAATGCACAAGCATAGAAAGGATTGAGAGTGACTAAAAATTAGTGTTTTCAATAGTTACGTCTGAGCAGCAGTGTTTTTATTTTCATTTTTGTGCTTTTCTGTTTATTCCTAAAATTAACATCTCTTACTTTTACAATCAGAAAATATATAATGAAACATTTACGATACAAATAAAAGACACATCAACAGGATATCCCAGAGCCTTAAAACCAGAATGATGTAAAATCGTTCCTGGCAAGTGACATAAAGAACTATTGTCTTCAAAGAAGCTTGAAGAACTTACCAATTGCTAAGAAAAGCACAAACAAGCAAAATGACAATTCACAACAGAACAGAACCCAAAAAACTAATACACCCGGATAAATATTCAATCACACTGGTCATTGAAGAAACACAAAATGCCCTAGCTGGTTTGGCTCAGTAGATAGAGCTTTGGCATGTAGACTGAAGGGTCCCAAGTCTAATTCCAGTCAAGGGCACATGGTGGGGATGCTGGATCCCCAGTAGGGGGCATGCAAGAGGCAGCTGGTCAATGACTCCCTCTCATCATTGATATTTCTATCTCTTTCTCCCTCTCCCTTCCTCTATGAAATCAGTTAGAAAAATTTTAAAAAGCAAATATTAAAAAAAACACAAAGTAAATCAATTATTTCATTTTAACCTATACAGTGAATTTGTAAATATAAGAATGCCTGGTATGGACAAAAATACAATAAATTGGGCAAGAGTAAAAACAGTCAACACTTTTGGAAAGCAATCTGCCAATACTGATATAAAAAACTTAAAAAATGTCCACTCTTTAATTTAATGCAGTGAATTTTAGCTTAAGGGCTTTATACACAAGAGTGTTCTTTATAGAATTACTCAACATAAGGAAAAACTGAAAACTAAAAATGTCCATCAAAAAAAGTTGGTGTTTTTCTGCCCAGCTGGCATGGCTCAGTGGTTCAGCACTGACCTATGAACCAGGGGGTGACAGATGATTAGATTCCCCTTCAGGGCACATGCCCGGGTTGCGGGCTCGATCCCCACTGGGGGATGTGCAGAAGGTAGCCAATCAATGATTCTCTCTCATCACTGATGTTTCTATTTCTCTCTCCCTTCCTATCTGAAATAAAAAATATATTTTAAAAAAAAGTTGTTTTTCCATAACCAAGTCTTTAAAATAACATAATGAATCTGACAAGTCAGTTTAACTGGAAGGCTTATTTTCTCATTTAAACTCTAGATAACTAGGTTTGATTCATCTTTTGACTAAAGATGAATGAAAAACCACATCAAAATCCTTATCTCTTCTACAGACCTAGAAGTAAAGTCCTTGAGGCTACAGTTATGTATAAAAAAAATCTAATAAAAGGATGTAAATTGTCCAAGTGCCTGTTGAAACTACCTGCCAACATACACATAGCATATAAGCACAGATACTCTCAAATCACCACAAAAATATTCAAATTGTCAGTCCTTACAATTAACAGATTCATCACCACCTCTATTTCTAAGCAATATATGTCATCACCAACTAACCAACAGAAATGCTCACTATTGAAACATTTTATGCCAATTCCTAGCTGGGGAAGAGATATAAAGAAAGGAAAAAAGGGAAACATCAAATTCTTGGCAAAATAATACCTTCCAGCCTGGCCAGTGTGGCTCAGTGGTTGACTGTTGACCTATGAACCAGGAGGTTAAAGTTTGATTCCCAGACAGGGCACATGCCTGGGTTGCAGGCTCGATCCCCAGCGTGGGAGCGTGCAGGAGGCATCCAATCAATGATTCTCATATTTGATGTTTCTATCTCTCTCTCCCTCTCCCTTCCTCTCTGAAATAAAAATATGTTAATAATACTTTCCAGACAGCAGTTTTAAGGTAAAAGAACCAAGAATTAGGAAAAAGTCACCATAAATATGGAGAAGCCATCTCTTTGGTTTTACTTACCTATTTATTATCAGAAACAGATATCCCATGCCACTTAACACTACAAATGCTGAGAAACAGAAACAAAAGTATATAAATTGATTAAACTTATTTGCTCATGGTGGATCAACCTTCCAAGTTTATTTTTTACATCTCCAATATTGAGAGGAACACTAAATTGCATGTACCTAAACAAAATAAACACCTACTTTATCCAGCAAAAAACTTCAAGATCCCAAAAGAAGATGCTTAGGGGCATTTTATGGCAAGTAAAAGTAAAAATTAAAGTGGGATTTTTTTACCCATTCTGGCAGAATAATAACTTACATTTATGGAACACTTAATCCATCTTCACAACAACTTCAGTTAAATACCATTATCATCCACATTTTGCAGATAAGAAAAAGTTGCATAGCTATTAAGACAACCAGGATTTGAACCTTGGCAGTCTGGAGATTCTGCTGCTACTACACTACAGTTGCCTCAGAGAAAACTTTAAGACAACTAGTTACAGACTAAGGCAGTGGTTCTCAACCTTCCTAATGCCGTGACCCTTTAATACAGTTCCTCATGTTGTGGTGACCCCCCAACCATAAAATTATTTTCGTTGCTACTTCATAACTGTAATTTTGCTAGTTATCAATTGTAATGTAAATATCTAATATGCAGGATGTATTTTCATTGTTACAAATTGAACATAATTAAAGCATAGTGATTAATCACAAAAATATGTAATTATATATGTTTTCCAATGGTCTTAGGCGACCCCTGTGAAAGGGTGGTTCAACCCCTAAAGGGGTTGCGACCCACAGGTTGAGAACCGCTGGACTAAGGAATATTATAAATCTTCTCACCAAGCCAAATGGTCCCTGGCCCCAGTTCTCCCTAGAGTGGCTAATAATCCAGAAGACATGGCTATCTATAGAAAATAGCCACCAGAAAGAACTAGGGTCCCTAGGGCAGAAGTCACTTCAGCTCTGCAATCATTTTTTAAAAATATGTTTTTATTGATTTTAGAGAGAGGGGGAGGGAGAGGGATAGACAGAAACACTGATGAGAGAGAAACTTAAGATTGGCTGTCTGCTGCACACCCCCTACTGGGGGTTGAGCCCACAACCTGGGCATATGTCCCAACCAGGAATCAACCTGGTGATCTCGTAGCTCATGGGTCCACGCTCAAACACTGAGCCACCCAAGCCGGGCCTCTGCAATAATTTTTTAATACATTTTTATTTATTTTTTAGAGAAGAAAGAAGAGGGAAGGAGGGAGGGGCAGAGGGAGGGGAGGGAGAGGGGATGGAAGAGAGGGGGGTAGAGGAGAAGAGGGGAGAAGGGGGAAAAGGGGAGGGGAGAGGGAGAGAAACATCAATGTGAGAGCAACACATCCATCGGCTATCTCCTGCACACACACCCCCTACCGAGGATCTAGCCCAGGACCCTGGCATGTGCCCTGACTGGGAATCAAACCAGCAACCTTTCGCTACACAGAACAACACCCAACCGAGTGACACTGGCCAGGGTGACTGCAATTATTTTTTAGCCAAGATATAGCTAATTTTCAGTTACAAAAATACATATCCACGGTAGTTTATGCAATAAATTTTACCCTCTATCACAATGCATTTATCCTAATCTGAATTATTTTATCTGCAAGCTCCACAATGGCAGTGACCTTGTTTATGATTTACTTGCTCTCTAGTACCTTCAACAGTGACTAGCACACAGGCCAATAATAAAATTTGTAGAATGAATCAATGGATAAATATATACTATGAGTGTTTCTCAAACTTGACTGTGCAAAAGAATCATCTATGGATCTTGATAAAATGCAGATTCAGAGTCAATACCAGGTTACAGGGTCAGAGAGTTTATATTCTAAAAAGCCCCTGGGTAAAGAAGTTTTCTGCTAATCTAGAGCTCACACTTGTAATAACAAGGTAACTGGACCAGCACAGGTCATTTTCCTCAAGCTCTCCAAGTTGTCAAGAGTCAAAATTCACTTACTTTCCACCATGGAAGAAAATCTTAAGTTTATTCATCAATAAAGATATTGGTGCTGTTCCTCTGAGGAAAAGACATCACCAAAGTCCCACTACTTCAATCAGATGGCATCTGACAATTGTTTAAAAACCAAAATAAAACTGAGGCCTCTCTAGATTAGTGGCTTAATGTACGGGTCATGGATTGAAATGAAAATATAATCAAAACTAGAGACTTCTAGAAAGTTCTACATGAGATTTATGAACTCCCTTACTAAAGATTAAAACTATTAATAGATATTTAGCATTTAAGTAATGTAAACAGTCCTCAAAGAACTGAGCCATTTACTTCAAATTGTTATCTGATAAAGCCAATGGCTAACTATACAAATGAACTTAAAAAAAAAACAACAATCCTCAAATGTCAGTATTAAATATCAAAATAATCCTTTTCAGAAAAGGGTGCCTTTTAACTCCCAGTGTTTATAGTCAAGTCAACAAACCATTTGTTACTTTTAAATGAAAACAACCACAAAACTGAGATGAAAGTTATCTTTCATAAGTATATATGAAAGCAGCAGCTCACATATGGTTTTTATGTACCAGATTCTATTCTAAGGGCTTTACATTAACTGTCAATCCTCTTAACAACCCTATAAGATGGATTTTTAATATTATCCTCATATATTACTATTATTCTCAACTTATAGATAAGAAAACTGAGAAACAGAAGTTAAAAAAACTTGCTCAAGGTCATACAATTAGAAAGTGGCTCTGCCTGAGCAGGCAGCCTGACCCCAGAGTCCACGTTCTTAACCACTCTTTTATGCAACCTTGTATATAAATGTGCCTTATCATTATTACTCAACCATTGCTCTCCTATTTTTTTCCTTCCCCCAACTCAAAAGACTAGAATAATCCTATTTCTCTTACCTTGCTCAACTGCAAATTTTGTAAATTCTATAAATTTACATTCTCACAGCCAATTCAACAACAAATATTTTAGTACCAACTATGTTACTCTGTTGATAAGGGTGAAGTGCCAATAAACACATGTTCAGCGAATCTTTGATTTCCTCTGAAAAAAATTATCATAAAAGCTAGGATATTTTTTAGCCCTAGTCGGTTTGGCTCAGTGGATAGAGTGTCGGCCTGTGGATCAAAGGGTCATGGGTTTGATTCTGGACAAGGGGCCTGGTCTGGGCCCTGGTTAGGGCGTGTGCAGGAGGCAACCAATCGATGTGTTTCTCTCTGTCTTTCCCTCTCTTCAAAAAAACAAAACAAAACAAAACAAAAAAACTAGGGTATTTTTTAGAATGAAACGGGGTGAGACATCTGTTCCAGAACACAGGTGTACTATGACTGTCCAGGATGAAACGGGAAGTATGGTCTCCTCTACCTATTTTGCAGTTTGTGGTATCTAATGGTATGGAATGCTAGCAAACTACATGCTACACAAATTCTGATTACTCTTGACTTTTCTGTCCTGACACAGAAAATGCTTTTCTCAATAACATATAAACCAAACCAAATTTTTTTTTTAATATATTTTTATTGATTTCAGAGAGGAAGGGAGAGGGAGAGAGAGATAGAAACATCAATGATGAGAGAGAATCACTGCTCGGCTGCCTCCTGCACACCCCCCGCTGGGGGTCGAGCCCGCAACCCAGGCATGTGCCCTTGGCCGGAATCGAACCCGGGACCCTTCAGTCTGCAGGCCAACGCTCCATCCACTGAGCCAAACCAGGTAGGGCAACCAAACCAAATTTAACTCATCTCTGGAATTTGGCTTCATGTCTACAGTTCATACCCTACCCCTAGTAATATTCATCTAAAGTACTCCTCTTGTCTTTGGTTTAGAGCCAGTAATTTATAAATACAGAGATAGTTTTTGAACCAAAGATTGGTTCAAATGGTCTAACAAAGCAACAGACAAGAGAGGAAATATGAGTATGTGATATTCAAGTTTCTTTTTCTTGCATTTACTTAATGCTTATACATTAGAAAAAGTATTTTTTTTCAATAGAGCAAATATGAAATGCCTATTTGCATTTTATCATTTGTATCCCTTTAAATCTTACATGTAAATGAATCTGTATTTTTTAAAAATATATATTTCTTTTTTGATTTCAGAGAGGAAGGGAGAAGGAGAGAGAGATAGACACATCAAAGATGAGAGCAAATCATTGATTGGCTGCCTCCTGCACGCCCCCCACTGGGGATCAAGCCCGCAACCCAGGCATGTGCCCTTGGCCGGAATCGAACCTGGGACCCTTCAATCCGCAGGCTGGCACGCTATCCACTCAGCCAAGCCGGCCAGGGCGAATCTGTATTTTTAACATACTAAAATCTTCATTGTTTTATTTTTTTTAATTGATTTTTAGAGAAAGAGGGGGAGAGAAAAAGAAACATTTGAGTTGCTGTTCCACCTATTTATGGATTGATTCATTGATTGCTTCTTGTATGTGCCCTGACACGGGATCAAACCTGTAACTTCGTCATATCAGGACAACACTCTAACCAACTGAGTTACTACATGGCCAGAGCTTCACTCTTATTTTTAAAGTTTTATTTGTCCAATTAAAACTATACTTGAACTATAAAAAATTTTAATAAGGTAATTACCCTGTTTGGTTTACCCAAATCAGAACAAATTAGTAACAAGGCTGAAATTAGAACTCAAAAAGTTACATCTCTTAAATCAGTGCTATCTCACAGTAATTATTGTAATTACGAGAGCTGCTATCATGTAGTTTTGACAAATTTACCAGAAACATTTAAAGAACAAATTTCAGTGGTTTTGAAAGGCAATTACTAACAAACTGGACAATTTACATCACAATAGTTACTGTAATGGTTAAATGGTATTGTCTGTCAAGCATTACCTAATTATACTGTATTACAAGGCTTATCTAATATATAAACACCACAGACACCAGAAACACAAACCAACTCTGCCAGAAGAACTCATTTATCTCAAATTATAAGTGGGAACTTGAGGCTCAAAAGTCCTCACTTGCCTCAGGTCATGCAAGGATTCCAAAACCCTTACAGAAAATTACAATGCATTAATACAAAAATTTACAGTGTTTTCTAGAAGACTGAAAACCTCCCTCAAAAATTAAACTTTAAAGAAAACAAAACTTAAGCAAAACACAGGATATAGGAAAAATAAATTAAAATGCTATCAACACTCATTTTTCATTTTCATTTAAGGATATTCAAGGAGGTTAGAATCTTTTTTATGACTTCAAATTGACAGCTGGATTCATTTCTCAACTTCCTCTACTTTCTATTCGTCGGCAAAACAAGATTCAGACGCCATTTCTAACTACAGGATAAACATCATATATATATATATATATTATATATATATACACACACACACATTTTTATTGATTTCAGAAAGGAAGGTAGGAAGGTAGAGGGAGAGAAAAATAGAAACATCAATGATGAGAATTATGGATGGGCTGCCCCCGGCACACTCCCTACTGGGTAATGTAGCCCTGAACACAGGCATGTGCCCTGACCAGGAATGGAACCATGACCTCCTGGTCCATACGTCAATGCTCACCACTGAACCACACCAGCTGGGCTCAAAATCTTTTTTTTTAAGTCAATTGTTTTATTTTTTTTGTTAATCCTCACCCAAAGGATATTTTCCCATTGATTTTTAGAGAGTGGAAGGGAAAGGGAGAGACAGAGAGAAACACTGATGTGTGAAAGACACATCTGATTGGTTGCCTCCTGCACACACCCCAACCAGGGCCAGGGAACCTATAACCAAGGTAGGCGCCCCTGACTGAAATCAAACCCAGGTCCCTTCAATCCATGGGGCTACGCTCTATCCACTGAGCCAAACGGGCCAGGGCTCAAATCTTTTTTTAAGCTCCTAGGTAGAAGACCAAAATCACAGATTTGAAATGTACATGTCTAGTATTAAGGATCATTTCCATTAACTGGGAATAATATGAAACTGGCATATAGTCTGAACAAATGAAAACTGGTAAACAGTAGTTGAACACCAATATTTCTACTTTTTCACATACTGTATACTTTGAAGCACCATGAGATACTTTTATGTTCACCTGAGCCTTTTATTCCACTTTTCACTCTTCAAAAATAATTTTTACTTTATTTTCAGTCCATTATGTCTAAAAATATTTTTATTCATTTTTAAATTCGGATTCAAGTTGCAATAAATATTCCAAAATCAAATTGTTCAAAAAATCATTCAGCTATTCACTTACTTATAATTCCTCTTGGGAATCACTTCACAATTCATATAGTTATTTTCTTCTTTTCTAAGTCACTTTTTAAAAAAATGATTTCTGCCCTAACCGGTTTGGCTCAGTGGATAGAGCGTCGGCCTGGGGACTCAAGGGTCCCAGGTTCGATTCTGGTCAAGGGCATGTACCTGGTTGCGGCCACATACCCAGTAGGGAGTGTGCAGGAGGCGGCTGATCGATGTTTCTGACTCTCTCTATCCCTCTCCCTTCCTGTCTGTAAAAAAATCAATAAAATATATTTTTAAAAAATTAAAAATAAATAAAAATAAAATAAATAAATAAACAATTTCTGGCCCTGGCTGGGTAGCTCCGTTGGTTAGAACATTGTCCTGATATACCCAAGTTTGGGGGTTCCATCCCTGGTCTGGGCACATATAAGAATCAACCAATGGGATAGAGTGTTGGCCTGTAGATTGAAGGGTCCCAGGTTCAATTCTGGTCAAGGGCATGTACCTTGGTTGTGGGCACATCCCCAGTAGGGGGTGTGTAGGAGGCAGCTGATCCATGTTTCTCGCTCATCGATGTTTCTAACTCTCTATCCCTCTCCGTTCCTCTCTGTAAAAAATCAATAAAATATATTTAAAAAATAGAATCAACCAATGAATGCATAAATAAGTGGAATAACAAATCGCTGTTTCTCTCTCTCTCTCTCTCTCTCTCTCAAATAATTAAAAAATCATTTCTAGCCAGTGGTATCTAATAACTTTCTATAAATAATTATTTAAGCTAATGGAGAAAAACGGAGTACTGTGCACAGGCACACTACCTATGATTACTGTTATATAAAATGAAAAATTATTCAGGCAAATATCCCACTATTTTCAGACACTAAGGCTAACCTAAAGTGCAAAATGTTATCACCTGGAGAAGCAGAAAACTTTGGAAGTCAGATAAATTATTTTTAAAATTATGTAAGAACTGGGGGAAGGGAAGAATGGGAGTTGATTAATGTGTACAGTGTTTCAGTTTTGCAAGATGAAGAGTCCCAGAGATGGATGATGGTGACAGTTGCACAACAATGTAAATGCACTTAATACCACTGAACTAACTATACACTAAAATAGTGAAGATGATATATTTTGTACGTGTATTTTACCATAATTAAAAATAATTTTTAAAAGTTATGTGAGAGTGCCGAACCGGTTTGGCTCAGTGGATAGAGCGTCGGCCTGCGGACTGAAGGGTCCCACGTTCGATTCCAGTCAAGGGCATGTACCTTGGTTGCGGGCACATCCCCAGTAGGGGGCGTGCAGGAGGCAGCTGATCGATCTCTCTCATCGATGCTTCTAACTCTCTATCCCTCTCCCTTCTTCTCTGTAAAAAATCAATAAAATATATATTAAAAAAAAAAAGTGGAGAGAAACCAAGATGGCGGCATAGGTTAACGCTGGAGTTTGCTGCCTCAAACAACCACTTCAAAAATACAACTAAAAGACGGAACGGACATCATCCAGAACCACAGGAAGGCTGGCTGAGTGGAAGTTCTACAACTAGGAGGAACCGAGAATCAGAGGAGGCGCAGTGCTGAAGTAAAATACTAAGGTGCGGAGTGCGCGCAGTGCGGGCTGGTGGCTGAGGGCGTGGTTGACTGCTTCAATCCAGAGGGAGCCTCAGACTCTGAGCTCCAGATCCGGGTGAGTCTCTAGGGACCCAGACTCAAATGGGAGAAGCGGGACTGTCTGGCTTCGGTCCCTCCGAGGTTTGCAGCGGTTGCTGGGACAGAGAGGCAGAGCCCCTGGGGACAGACTGAGAGCAGCCATAACTGCTCCCTCCCCTGCCCTGTTGATCCCGTGGGACCCGCCCCGACCAAGCCCTGCACAGAGCCATTTGCTGGATAGCCTCAGGCAAAGGCTAGATTAGCACCTCCCTAGAGGACAGAAGTTCTCCCACTGCAAACACAGCTGATTCTCACAGCCAGTTGGCCTGGAGGTCAAGTAGTAATTACCTACAACAATCAAGGCTTGACTACAACAAGACTGCTCACAGAGACCACAAGGGGGTGCACCAAGAGTGTCTACCTCAGGTAATTGGGACACTTAACACGGAAAGCCACTCTATCAACACAGCGAAGCATAAAAAAATGCCAAGACAGAAACAGGCCACAAAGGACAGAACCGGAGGAAAGCAGGCTACTGGATATAGAATTCAAAACCACACTTTTGAGGTCTCTCAAGAGGCTTCTAGAGTCTGTCGATAAACTTGATGAGATGTACAGGAAATCTAATGAGACCCTCGATGATGTGGTAAAGGACCAACTTGAAAGTAAGCATACACTGACTGAAATAAAGAATATTATACAGACTCCCAACAGCAGACCAGAGGAGTGCAAGAATCAAGTCAAAGATTTGAAATGCGAGGAAGCAAAAAACACCCAACCAGAAAAGCAAAATGAAAAAAGAATCCGAAAGGGTGAAGATAGTCTAAGGAGCTTCTGGGACAGCTTCAAGTGTACCAACATCAGAATTATAGGGGTGCCAGAAGATGAGAGAGAGCAAGATATTGAAAACCTATTTGAAGAAATAATGACAGAAAACTTCCCCTACTTGGTGAAAGAAATAAATTTACAAGTCCAGGATGCACAGAGAACCCCAAACAAAAGGGATCCAAAGAGGACCACACCAAGACACACCATAATTAAAATGCCAAGAGCAAAAGACAAAGAGAGAATCTTAAAAGCAGCAAGAGAAAGAAACTCAGTTACCTACAAGGGAATACCCATACGACTGTCAGCTGATTTCTCAACAGAAACTTTGCAGGCCAGAAGGGAGTGGCAAGAAATATTCAAAGTGATGAATACCAAGAACCTACAACCAAGAGTACTTTATCCAGCAAAGCTATCATTCAGAATTGAAGGTCAGATAAAGAGCTTCACAGATAAGGAAAAGCTAAAGGAGTTCATCACCACCAAACCAGTATTATATGAAATGCTGAAAGGTATCCTGTAAGAAGAGGAAGAAGAAGAAAAAGGTAAAGATACAAATTATGAACAACAAATATGCATCTATCAACAAGTGAATCTAAGAATCAAGTGAATAAATAATCTGATGAACAGAATGAACTGGTGATTATAATAGAATCAGGGACATAGAAAGGGAATGGATTGACTATGCTTGGGGGGGAAAAGGGGTGTGGGAGATGCGGGAAGAGACTGGACAAAAATCGTGCACCCATGGATGAGGACAGTGGGTGGGGAATGAGGGTGGAGAGTGGGGTAGGAACTGGGAGGGGAGTTATGGGGGGAAAAAGAGGAACAAATGTAATAATCTGAACAATAAAGATTTAATTATAAAAAAAAGTATTAAAAAATAAAAAAGTTATGTGAGAGTGATTAAAGCATCTTAGGGTACATAAAATTCATTGCTATCTAAAGTGGTTCTAAGTCTTCATTTTCAGAGAAAACCTCAAATAGAGACAGAAATCCTATTTAAAACAAAACAAAACAAAACAAAATACTGCCAAACAATTAGAGCAGACATAACTAGCTGAAATATTAACGGGGGGGGGGGGGGGGGGGGGGGGGGGGGGGCTGGGGAGGGAGGAATGATGTGAAAAATGAATAAAATGTTAGCAAGCATAAAAAACATGAAAAATTTGCAAACTGTCTCCTTGGTGCTCAAAAATTTAAATAACTCTCTAGTAGCCAAAAGAAGGGAGCTGTTTCAAACTTACAGAATTGTTTTAAGAATTTATGCTGGGACATGTTTGACAATTTTGTGAATTATCCAAATATTTTTACCTCTTTCCAGATAGCCAGTGTGTCTCCTTTCAAAACAGAGGTGAGAAAAAAATAATAAACTACTGAAGTCTATATAGCCATTTGCCTGCAAGACCAAGTTAAAAAAAAATGACATCTAAGTATTTTTAAAATAAGATTCCTTGTCTGCCTACTGGACCATAAAAATCTTTAATTAAGATTTTTAAGTAATTTAGAATCCTAACTGCAGCTTAAACATTCACTGGCTGTGCAATCTTAGGCAAGTTTCTTAAATTCTCTGTGCCTTAGTTTATCTCTAAAATGGAGATAACGCCACTACATCAAAAGTAGGCTTGAATAGTTGTGTATATATAAATATGTGTGTATATATATGTACATATATATACACACATACATGCAAAAACACTTAACAGGCCTGACACACAGTAATTACAATACATGTGCACACCACTATTATTATACTATTATCATTACTTTTATATATCCCACTGATTCCAGTTATAAATTAGTAAACTGGAGTCTCTCCAGAAAAATGCACTCAGTAAGAGATTTTGAACACAACTGCAGAGGACTCATAGATCCCACATTAGAGAAGTCCAAAGATGATCCACATGCAACTTAGTTTTATAGTAAAGTGATTCTTAAACTCTCCTGTGCCATGGACCTCTTCTCAGAATTACGTTCTTAAGTATATAAAATACTAAGGATCACAAAATAAACCAATTATATTTATCAAAGTATTTTTAAATTTCAAATTTAGTAATAAATGTGCTTCACTGATACATTAAATAACAAGATTATATATAATAGTCATGAGCAAAAACAATGACAAGATTATGTTAAAACTGTAATACGATATGAAAATGTTTCTCGTTTCATCCATTAAAATTTCAAGAATTTTCATTTTTAGATTTCAACTAGAAGCTAGTGAAAATAAGCAATTTTTTTTTCCTTAATCAAGTTCATGGACTTCCTCAATTCTATCTAGGGACCCAGATTAAGAACTTTTGGCTTAGGGGAAAGTACAAAAATAAGTTCTGAAGCCAGAGCTTTATGTTGTAGAAGTCAGACTTCAGACTTTAGTCCCTACATTATTCACACCTGAATGACCTTAGACATCAAACTTCTGAGCTTGGGTTCACTTATTTAGAATAATTCCTATAACATGAAGTTACAAGGATCAAATATTAGTTAACAAAATGCTAAATGACCAGTGTTGTTTTTAGTTTTTTCACCGATTTTAACATCATATATTCAGCCCCAAATATGTAGTGACATTAATTTTCAATAAAACTCATAGGAGAAAAATTTAAAATCATATACTGATTCGCTAAGAAAATGAATGATTAATGGAAACAATTTTATGTAAACAGTTTATCGAGAGCCTTGATTTGTCATTAGAATGACTTGCATCTAAATCTCAATACCACTACTTTACTTTTACTAAATTACTTAACCTCTCCATCTCTCATCTGTAAAATACTGCTTTGTTGTTTTAGAAACGAAAGGATCTAGCTTCAACACTCAATAAATGGAGCTATTATTATACTTCACATTTTAACAAAGCCAAAGAAATCAACTTGGAACTCAAAAGTTTATTTTGGAATTATGTTGATATAAATAAAACTTCACAGTCCTTCTTTTGCCTGGCAAAACACATACACACTGAAATCTGCACCATTTAAATGACATAACATTCCTAACACAAACTGGCATTGTTTAAAATCATAATCTGATTTCTTTTTCTGCCCAATGAAATACGAGTATAAAAATCGGTCAACAGAATGGCTTCAATTAATTTTAAAACTTTTCATGATTCGCCTGGAATATCCTAATGAATGTTTACTATCAACGTTGGACATACTCTAAAGTAACTGTGTCAATTTAAAACCCAATTTAAAGCTCTCACATTGATCAGAGACACTGAATAGATTATTAAAAAGTGAGCGCATGTCATTTTCTTTACCCGGAATATTTACAGAGTAAGATCCCTCCCTTCCCCCGGAAAGACTGGCCGATCAATTATACAACCTGTAAATTCCTTCCCTCATTGAAAAGATTCTTTTATGGGCATAGTTAACAAGTGCCAAGTTGCGAAGTTGCAGCTTTGCTGGTTTGACGTTTTCACAATGCAAGAACAGTATGATCAGGAATCTACTCAAAGCTTTAGCCAGGCAGTCAGCTGATGCTCACTGCACACAAGAGAAAGACAGAAAGAAGAGAAATTAAGCCTCGAATATTTGTGTAAGGCAGCTATCTCTTACCTAAAATTACAACAGGCCAACAGCCGACGTTCCAATTACAAGTTTAAAAAACCGTTTATATCGTTAAGTAACAATACAAAAATTGGCTTTCCCCGGACTTAGGTTTCTCTCATGCTTGGAATTTTCTTTGCAAAGGGCTTGTAAGCCGTTCAAAAAAAAAAACAAACCACGTCCTCATTCCGGAGCCGCCGCTTGAGTAACTTTTACAAAAGGTCAAAGCGGTGCCTTTCAAACCTTCCGAAGCCTACTGGCTTCTCCTCGGTTCACAGCAACTCACTCTCCACCCACAGAACGTTCCAGAGACCAAGACACGGGGACCCAACAAAACTGGACGGGGGTTGCAGAAAGGAGCTGGCAACTTTCTTCCCCAACACACATACCGAATTTCACCTTCCTCGCTCCGCCGCCCCACATGTTGCTCGCCTCTCCCAGCGGGCCCCGCGCACCCCGCTCCCACCCCCGGAACGCGCCCACCTGATCGCCCTTCCCCGCAGGCTCCGCCCCCCGCGCCTGTGGGCCTCCGCCAGGGGCTCCATATGGGACACCTTCCCCTTCCTCCGAGCCTCACGCCCCACCAGACCAGGCTCGCGTCCCCCGCTTCCCCGTCCCCCCGCGCCGGCCCTCCCCGCCCGTCGCGTCCTAAGGGGCGAGCGCGCGCCGGTGGGGCCGCGGGCCTGCGCAGCCCGGGTGCTGTGTCAGCCTATCTGCCGGCTCCGCGGCGTGGACGGCCTGGAAAGTCACATGGCGGTGGGACCGGCCCGCGCCTCCACGCTCCCGCTCCCGCTCCCTTCGGGGCAGGACAAGATAGCCCAGTCCACTCACCTCCACGAAGAGCAACATGCCTTCCCGGTTCGACCCAATCGTTCTCGCCGCTGCTACTCCAAAAGGCTTACAGGCCCGAGCCCCGAACGCTGGGATAAGGACACTCGCCCGGCCCAACCACCCGGCAGCGGACCCGGCTCCTCCCCCGCCGTCAGCCGCTGAGTTCTGACCCGCCCAGTCCCACCTCCCGTGAAACATCAACTGTTTCCTGTGCTAAAGAACAATTGCTTCCGGGAGCAAAGACAATCCTTCGTGCGCTCAACTTTGGCACCACCTTTTCCTTTCCAGCGGCAGCCTGGGATGTACTACCGTCGGTCCGGGGGGGGGGGTGGGGGAGGGAAGCGGTCCGGGAAGGCACCATTCTGTGCGACGGGGGTGTGTAAGGGTCTTACTGCATTTCAACCATTGCAAGCGGCCGCAGTTTCGCAGTTTTCATAGCTCAAAACCTAGATCTGATAAAAAGCTGAGCTTGTGCGAAATGTTTTCTTTCTTTCTTTCCTTTTTTTTTTTTTTTTTTGTGTGTGTACGAAGTGTTCCGAAAGAATGCCCAACCCTGCCGAAAAGGTGGTGTGGCTCACAGAAAAAAAGTAGAGAAGGAAAAAAAAACACAGTAATAGTAAACATATTAATAGCAGCAGCTGTATTAAACGCTTACTGTGTGCTTGGCACTATTCGAAGTATTTTACGGTAATCTTAAAACCATTACATGCAGTAAATGCTATTATCCGCATTTTACAGTTAATCCTCCTAGGAGGGCGGGTTTCATTTAGACACACCTTTAAGGAACTTTGCCCTTGTTAGTTAGTTTGTTTGTTTTTTAATCAGATACCCACATCTCCGCTTAATATCATGCTACTTTCTAATACTTAATCTGGATAGCTTCTTCTTGATGTTCTGCCATCAATTCAAATGGAATATAAAAAAAATTTTTTAGAGTGTAAAGTGAAATAAGTTTATTAGTGAAGCAGTGAGACAGACAGAAGGCTACTCCACAGGCAGAGCAGCCAAAACAACAAAAATTCTCACTTTTCTGTTAGATGGTCCAAATTCCTTATTATACCTGCCTCATCAGTCCCACTTCTATATCCTGGTTCAGGCACTCACTTTTGAAATAATCATGTCTTGATTTTTTCCATTCTATTATATAAACTGAAGGTTTCATTTTCACTAAACTGCTGTTACTTGCTTTCAAGACCATTCTGAGCCCATGTAATCTCCCTTTACCTCAAATGAATTTCTTTACTTTTTCAATTAGATAGTAAATCAATTCCCCCATCAAATTGTTGATATTTGTGTCTCATACTCTTCCTAATCTGATCATCAGTAAATGCAACATTATTTCATATCAATTAAACCAATCTCCTCACTCTCCCCCCTGAAATACAAGCTCAGCACTCACCTCCAAAGCCATGGCTCAAAGTGTCTTCCCTCTCTGGAAAGCCTTCATTTATCAATCAACCTTCTCTCTCCATAAGGTTTTCCCAAAGACTGTACTCCCCACAGATCTCTTCTTCATGTCCCTTGTTAGCACTTGAATATTATATTCTATCTTGTTATTTTCTTTTTTCTGTTTCTTTACAGGTACCCTATTATATTCTTCAAAGTCTAGGATAATGGTAGTCACATAGTAGTGTCTCAAAAAATGCTTCTCCAATTGAAAGGGAAGGAGAGAGCTTTAAATTTGCTTTAAAAAATCTTCATTTCCAGTTGCTGATGAATTCCATGCTGCATAAAAAATATGAGAGCACAATAATGCTAAATTAGTTTAGTTGATAAGCATGCTGGCTGCTTTGTTAAT
This sequence comes from Myotis yumanensis, assembly GCF_028538775.1. Lineage (NCBI taxonomy): Eukaryota > Metazoa > Chordata > Mammalia > Chiroptera > Vespertilionidae > Myotis > Myotis yumanensis. The sequence goes on from NW_027223754.1 coordinate 164,535,018, forward strand.
GCCTATTAGAGTAAGCAATGTAAAGAAATCAAGAGCAATAAAAACAATTTAAGGATCTCACAATGTAATATTTTCAACAAAGTACTTAAACAAATTAATTGATAATGACAAATGCTGGATAATGATGGATATTTTCACAAACCTCACATTTATAAAAATAAATAATTTTCTTTAATCGTGGTCCTTTCAGAAAACATCATGAACTTCCTTGAATAAATATACTTAATTGTGATTTACAGAAAAGGAGGGAGTAAATAATTTATGAGTAGGGGCAGGATAGGCAGTCTAACAATAAAAGAAAGTATTCTGGCCCCAGCCAATTTGGCTCAGTGGATAGTGCGTTGGCCTGTTGACTGAAGGGCTCCAGGTTCAATTCTGGTCAAGGGCAGATGCCCAGGTTACAGGCTCGATTCCCAGTAGGGGCCTTGCAGGAGGCAGCCAATTAATGATTCTCTCTCACATCATTGTTGCTTCTATCCTCCCTTCCTCTCTGAAATCAATTAAAAAAATTTTTTAATTAAAAAAAAGAAAATGTTCTGGGGCTTAGAAAAGTTTCCGTAAGGAGAGAAATCTGAAATTATAATAGATATCCAAATTTAGACAGTATCTGCCAAAACCGATTTGGCTCAGTGGATAGAGCATCGGCCTGCGGACTGAAGGGTCCCGGGTTCGATTCTGGTCAGGGGCATGTACCTGGGTTGTGGGCACATCCCCAGTGGGAGATGTGCAGGAGGCAGCTGATCGATGTTTCTCTCTCATCGATGTTTCTAACTCTCTATCTCTCTCCCTTCTTCTCTGTAAAAAATCAATAAAATATATTAAAAAAAAAAAAAAGAAAAAACAAATTTAGACAGTATCTGTAGAGAAAATGAGAAAGAATACATCAAATGTTAGAAAAAGAAAACTAAGTACAGCATCTGGTTTTGAGTTTGCACTAATGGTAGAGACAAATGATAGCTACACTTTAATGAGATAAGTACTATAATAGAAAGTTTACAAAGTGACTTGAGAAAACAGGAAGTAACTTAGACAACAGGATCTTAAAGAGAAGGAAAAATATCTAATTTGCTCTCTGTATATTGATATTTTTAAAAGACAACTGCTTTATGATCCTCTGCTTCCTTTTTTCTGAAAGCCTGCAACATATCAGTTGTTTAACTTCACAAGTTTACAACAAGGACTCAATGTAGGACTAAATTTACAATAAGGTTACAGTAAGGACTCGATTGGAAGTTCTTATAGAGAAATTAAGTAATACATCCACAACTTGTATAAATTGTAAAACCTATAAAACAATATTATATGATTTATTAATATATACACTGGCGGTAAACTACATAAACATAGACTAGACATAAATATATCTAATTCATGACACTCATTGCCTCTAAAAAGGGACAGAGGGAAGGAAGGAGTCTGGGGAGAATACCAAAGGGACTTTAACTTATATCTAATGCTTTCTTTTAAAAAGATTTGAAGCAGCCCTAGCTGGTTTGGCTCAGTGGATAGAGCGTTGGCCTGCGGGCTGAAGGGTCCCAGGTTTGATTGCGGTCAAGGACACGTGCCCGGGTTGCGGGCTCGATCCCCAGTAGGGGGCATACAGGAGGCAGCCAATCAATGATTCTCTCTCATTGATGTTTCTATCTCTCTCACCCTCTCCATTCCTCTCTCAAATCAATAATAAAAAAGATCTGAAGCAGATATGACAAAATGTTAATATTTGTTCATTCTAGGTGACAGACACATGATTATAATATTTACTTTCTGTACTTTTTCATATTTTTTGAATTAAAAAATAAGAAAGCTATACAGCCAACAAAACCACTGTCCTTTAATTTCTCTAGCCTCTTATATCCTTTCACATCCTCTGCAATCAAAGAAGCTACCCAAAGTACTCCTCTTTCAGTTAGAAAGTAACCTCTAGTACCCTTCCATTTCTGGAGCCAACTATGGAACTTCAAAGCCTTCTTCAGTCAGGTTCCTTGAAAAAGACAGGTAACTAGGCAGTGCAAAGAGTATAGTCATCATTCAAATAATATCTTCTAAGTTATTACATGTCTAGGAAAAGTTGAGGGGCAGCTGAGGAAGTTGTAACACAATTACTCCATTACAGGCTTAAATATTCTTAAGCAAAAATTCAAGAAGAGAGAAGAACCAGGAGTTACATTTCATACACTGGATCTTGAATTCTAACACCTAGATTTTAAGCTTATTTAAGCAGGGCTATATTTCTATTTCTTTTATCATTCCTGTTGTCTGTTCTTTCCACCCTCCGCCCTGCACCCTTGTACCAACACAGCATATAGAATGCCTGGTTCTCTGCATATAGTAAGCACTCTTAGAATGTTTGAGTCAATGATAATGTCACAACAGGTCTATTATGACATCATGAGGACCAGAGCACCATGGTTAGCAACAAATTAGTGGCAAGGTAAACCACAATCTCTGAGAGCAGGAAAGACTTCTTCTAGCTTCCTTGGGGACACGTTTATTACCATTTGCCTATATTCTGAGGAGGAAATAAAGAAGAAAAAGAAATAAAAGAAAATCACTTGACTTTATCAAAATGAAAAATGAGACACACAGTGAGTCTGATTCAGAAAAGAAAGCTGTGGATTACACCATCCAACCCAAAGCGGACCCTGAGGCCTCTAGACTTGAGACCCCTGCCTCCGTGCAGGATGTCATGTCTAAGATTGAGCAAGCACAGCTCCTTCGAGCCAGAGAGGTAGGTATAGTTCATGAGAATTTTATAGGTTGCAACTTACTTTTTCTTTAACTTTTCATGACCAGCTATGTTTTTTTAGAACTCATTTTATTCGCATGAAATTTGACTGTTTAAGGTCATTTTCATTTCAAATGACAATTTCACCTGACTGTGGATAAACAAGCTCCCATTTTATATTTAGTCTGTTTCATTTTCATCTCAGAATTAATCAAGCTTTCTAAGAAATAAATCACATGTGCTATTGAATGATTGAGAATCAGAGAAATTAAAATCTATAGCTAATTTTGATATCTAATTTTAGCCAATAGTTTTCATTTGTTCCTGACTGACTTATCAAATAGCTTATTAGCAGTGATTCATCCTCATAGATTTTCTTTGTACATTCTTTGGGATTTTCTACATATACTAGAGGCCCGGTGTATGAAATTCATGCATGGGGCAGGGGGGGTCTGTCAGCCCAGCCTGCACCCTCTCCAATCCACAACCCCTCGAGGGATGTCCAACTGCCTCTCACAATCCGGGACTGCTGGCTCCTACCACTCACCTGCCTGCCTGCCTGATCACACCTAACCCCTCTGCCTGTGTGCCTGATCACCCCTAACTGCTCCCCTGCTGGCCTGATCACCCCTAACTGCCTCTGCCTCATCCCGCACCTGGGGCCCAGGATTCCCTCCTCTGGATGGCTGCAAGCACCCAGGACCCAGGCCGGCTTCAGCAGGGCCGGCCGCAGCTGCAGAGGACCGTGGGCAGGCGGCTTTGCCTGGGCCACAGGTGCTGGCGCCCAGGACCGAGGGGTGTGCGGCTTATCCCTCTCCCGGACCATAGCCTGGCTGGTCCCCATTCCTTTCTCCCCAGTGTTGAGTGTCTGAGCAGTTAGGGCGTGATAGCGTGAGGGCTTGATGACATGAGGGTGTAACCACCATTTGCATATTAGCTCTTTATTATATAGGATAATCCTGTCATATGCTAATAGAGGCAGCTTTATTTTCTCCTTTAATATCTGTGTGCATTTAAACTTTGTTCTTGATAGTCTAGGGAGGCTAGAACCTCCAGTATAAAGTTGAGTAGAAGTAATGAGGCATTCTTACTTTGTTCTTGATGTTAGGAAAAAGCATTCAGTCTTCCACCATTAAGTATGATAGTAGCTATATATATTTTAGAATGCTCTATATAAAGTTGGGGAAATTCCCTTCTTTTCCTAGTTTACCTAGATTTTTAATCAATAATAGATTTGGATTTATTTGTTTATTTTTTTGTCTGTTTTTTTTAATTAAATCTTTATTGTTCAGATTATTACAGTTGTTCCTCTTTTTTCCCCCTATAGCTCTCCTCCACCCAGTTCTCACCCCACCCTCTGCCCTTACCCCTCCCACTGTCTTCATCCATAGGTGTACGATTTTTGTCCAGTATCTTCCTGCACCCCCCCACCCTTTTCTCCCCAAGAATTGTCAGTCCACTTCCTTTCTATGCCCCTGATTCTATTATATTCACCAGTTTACTCAGTTCATCAGATTTTTTTTTATATTTTATTGATTTTTTACAGAGAGGAAGGGAGAGAGATAGAGAGTTAGAAACATTGATGAGAGAGAAACATCGACCAGCTGCCTCCTGCACATCTCCCACTGGAGATGTGCCCACAACCCAGGTACATGCCCTTGACCGGAATCAAACCTGGGACCCTTCAGTCCACAGGCTGGTGCTCTATCCACTGAGCCAAACCAGTTTCGGCCAGATTTTCTATTCACTTGATTTTTAGATTCACTTGTTGATAGATATGTATTTGCTGTTCATAATTTTTTTTTGCCAACCCCCCCAAACCCCACCCAACAGGGATCCTGATACCTCCCTCCACCTATCCCCCTGGCATGCTGTTCATAATTTTTTTTATCTTTACCTTTTTCTTCTTCCTCTTCTTAAAGGATACCTTTCAGCATTTCATATAATACTGGTTTGGTGGTGATGAACTCCTTTAGCTTTTTCTTATCTGTGAAACTCTTTATCTGACCTTCAATTCTGAATGATAGCTTTGCTGGGTAAAGTAATCTTGGTTGTGGGTTCTTGCTATTCATCACTTTCAATATTTCTTGCCACTCCCTTCTGGCCTGCATAGTTTCTGTTGAGAAATCAGCTGACAGTTGTATGGGTAATCCCTTGTAAGTGACTGACTGTTTTTCTCTTGCTGCTTTTAAGATTCTCTCTTTGTCTTTTGCTATGGGCATTTTAATTATGATGTGTCTTGGTGTGTTCCTCTTTGGATTCCTTTTGTTTGGGGTTCTCTGTGCATCCTGGACTTGTAAGTCTATTTCTTTCACCAGGTAGGGGAAGTTTCCTGCCATTATTTCTTCAAATAGGTTTTCAATATCTTGCTCTCTCTCTTCTTCTGGCACCCCTATAATTTGGATGTTGGTGTGCTTGAAGTTGTCCCAGAGGCTCCTTACACTATCTTCATATTTTTGGATTCTTTTTTCATTTTGCTTTTCTGGTTGGGTATTTTTTGCTTCTTCGTATTTCAAATCTATGACTTGATTCTTGTGATCCTCTTGTCTGCTGTTGGATCTCTGTATATTATTCTTTATTTTAGTCAGTGTATGCTTAATTTCTAGTTGGTCTTTTTTCATATCCTTGGCGGGGAGAAACTGGACTATCTGGCAGTGGGCAGAATTCGGAACTCGAGGTTTAATTTTATCGGCGGTTTCTAGAAAATTCTTGAAAAACCTTAAAAGCGTGGTTTTGAACTCTATATCCAGTAGTTTGCTTTCCTCCATTTCTGTCATTTGTGACCTGTTTCTTTGTCTCTGCATTTTTTATGCTTTCCTATGTTGGTAGAGTGGCTTTGTGTGCTAGGTGTCCTACAGGGCCCAGTGGCTCAGCCTCCCCAATTACCTGAGGTGGACACTCTTGGTGCACCCCTTTGTGGGCTTTGTGCACAGTCTTGTAGTTAAGCCTTGATTGTTGTAGGTATCACTGGGAGGAATTGACCTCCAGGCCAATTGGCTGTGAGAATCAGCTGTGTCTACGGTGGGAGAACTTCTGTGCTGAAGAAACTCTTCTGGGGCAAGACTTGCTTCAGTGGGGCTTTGGTGCTCACTGAGTCTGCCCCCTGAGTATGTCCCTTTTGGATCTGAGGAGTTGTAATCTGGATGGTCCCACTCTGACCACTGGGTACACTGGCTTTTGGATCTAAGGAGGTGCTAATTTAGCCTCTGCCTGAGGCTACCCAGCAGGAGCTATGAAGAAATCTGCAGATTCCCCTTCCTTGTGTGGGGTTTGGAGGTGCCCAGATGAGGCCCAGCTGTGAATCAATGCAAGCTGCTGTGGGGTCTTGGGCCTTCTCTTGGAAGTTCTGCGTCTGTCTGGCCCAGCTGCAATTTGTTAGGTAATTTTCAGATTGCAAAGGGCCAGGGCATTCATATGCAAAAGCCTCTGCCGCAGCTTGTGTGGGGCGGGGCCTCAGGGGATCAACAGGGCAGAGCAAGCAGCTATGGCTGATCCTCAGCCCTGCCCTAAGAGGCCCCGAGTCTCAGCGTCCTGGTAATCACTGCAAGCACAGCTGAGAGAAAGCCGCCCTCGAGTTCCGAGTTCTGCCCACTGCCAGATAGTCCAGTTTCTCCCCGTATGAATCTGGATTCCCAGAGACTCGCCCGGAACTGGAGTTCAGAGCAGTGGGGAGCTTGTGACTCCCTCCCGATTCAAAAAGACAGCCGCGTCCTCAGTTGCCAGCCCTTGCCGCATGTGCCTCCATACCTCTGTACTTTAATTCCACACCTCCTCTGAGTGTGCTTTTCTCTTTCCTTCTAGTTGTAGAATTTCCACTCAGTCAGCCTTCCTGTGGTTCTGGATGATGTCCGTTTTGTCTTTTAGTTGTATTTTTGAAGTTGTTGTGGGAGGCAGCAATTTCCGGTGTTTACCTATGCCGCCATCTTGGTTCTCCGGGTTTATTTTTTAATTCAGTAAGTGTACATATTGTGAAATGACCACCACAATACATCTAGTTAACACCCATCACCATACATAATTACACATTTCATTCTTGTAATGAGATCTTTTAATATTTACTCTCTTAGCAACATTCAAAATGCAATACAGTATTAACTATAGTCACCATGTTGTATATCATACCCATGTGACATTAATATTAGGTTTTATCAAAAGCTTTTACTGAATTTAGTCGAATAATCACATGTTTTTCTCTCTGGAATCTGTTAATATAGTAAATTAGATTGATTTATGAATGCTAAACCAACTTTGAATTTTTGGAATAAATGCCATTTATTCATAATGTAGCATGTTTTTTTTTTATCATCTCGTATTCAGTTTGTTAAATTTTGTTAATAAATTTTTGTGTCCATGTTTATAAAATACATTAGTCTAGTTTTCTTATAATGGCATCGGAGTAATGCTAGCTTTATAGACTCACGTAGAATATTCTCTACAATTTTCTGTAAGAGTTTGTTGAAGAATTGGCATTTTCTTTTATATGTTTGGTAGAAACCACCAATGTTTCAGTGGGATTGGGAGAAAACCAATGGAACCATCTAGACTTGGGGTTTAACTATGGGAAGTTTTTAAACTACAAATTTAATTTTTAGAAACATCATAGGGCTACTCATGTTATGTTATCTTATTTCTTCTTCAGTAAGCTTTCACAATTTGTACCTTTCAAGGAATTTGTCCATTGCATCAGAGTTTTTGAGTTTATTGGTTTAAAATTGTTCATGGTAATCTCTTACTATCCTTTCATTATCTGTAGAACCTTTAATAATGTCACCTCTCATTTACGATACTAGTAATTTGTCTTTTTCTATCTCTATTTCTGGAGAGAATTTTTCAAATTAAATCTTTATTGTTGAAAGTATTATATATGAAAAAAAAAGAAAGTATTATATATGTCCCTCCTTATCCACCATTGATCCCTTCTAGCCTGCCCCCACCACCCACCCCAGGCCTTCACTACCCTATTGTTTGTGTCCATGAGTTATGCATATATGCATACAAGTTCTTCGGTTAATCTCTTCCCACCTACCCACCCTCCCCTGCCTTCCCTCTGAGATTGCACAGTCTGTTCTATGCTTCTGTCTCTGGATCTATTTTGTTAATCAGATTCCACATATGATTGAGATCATGTGATACTTGTCTTTCTCTGACTGGCTTATTTCGGCTTAGCACAATACTCTGCAGGTCCCTCCATGCTGTCTCAAAGGGTAAGAGATTCTTTTTTACTTCTGCATAGTGTTCAATGGTGTAAATGTACCACAGCTTTTTTATCTACTCATCTACTGATGGGCACTTGGGCTGTTTCCAGATCTTAGCTATTGTAAATTGTGCTGCTATGAACATAGCGGTGCATCAATTCTGATCAAGGCATGTGCCCTTGATGACAATTGCTTCAGAGAATAACAGTTTTGCAGTTTCTTCTATGCATTTGAACTAAGGAGGGAACATAAGAGTCCATGAAGGTGGGAGAAAGTAAGATGGGGATTGGATTACAGTGTAGTTAACAAGATTATTGGATTACAGTGTAGTTAACAAGTTTATGTGCTCTCTTTAGGGTGGTAATGCTTATTGCAAAGGTGTGTAAACCTAGATGCACAAATAATAATGAACAGGGCTTGCTTAAAAAATAAACCGTCTACTAAAAAAGTTATATGCCTGTGGTATGACTACCCACCATGACCTGCCCAGTTAGGAAGTTATAATCAGATCACTCTGTGAGGTTACTTTACTTTTTTAAAAAATTGATTTGAGAGAAAGAGAGAGAGAAACATTGATTTGTTGCTCCACTTGATTATGCACTCATTGGTTGATTCTTGAAGTGCCCTGACCAAGAATCAAACCTGAAACCTTGGTGTATCAGACAATGCTCTAACCATCTGAGCTACACCGCCAGGGCCAAGGTTACTGTTTAGACCCCACTCCCCTTTTTAAAATTTATTTATTTATTTATTTTTAAATATATATTTTATTGATTTTTTACAGAGAGGAAGAGAGAGAGAGACAGAGAGTCAGAAACATCAATGAGAGAGAAACATCGATCAGCTGACTCCTGAACACCCCCCACTGGGTATGTGCCCGCAACCAAGGTACACGCCCCTGACAGGAATCGAACCTGGGACCTTTCAGTCCGCAGCCCAACGCTCTATCCACTGAGCCAAACCGGTTAGGGCTAAAATTTATTTTTTTTAAATATATTTTTTATTGATTTCAGAGAGGAAGGAAGAGGAAGAGAGAGGTAGAAACATCAATGGTGAAAGATTCACTGACCAACCACCTCCTGCATGCCTCTACTGAGGATTGAGCCTGCAACCTGGGCATGTGCCCTTGATCAGAATTGAACCCAGGACCCTTCAGTCCACAGGCCAACACTCTATTCTCTGAGTCAAACCAGCTAGGATTAGAAACCCCTTTTTAAAAAATACAATTTCTGCCGAAACCGGTTTGGCTCAGTGGATAGAGCATCGGCCTGCGGACTGAAGAGTCCCAGGTTCGATTCCTGTCAAGGGCATGTACCTGGGTTGCGGGCACATCCCCAGTAGGAGATGTGCAGGAGGCAGCTGATCGATGTTTCTCTCTCATCGATGTTTCTAACTCTCTATCTCTCTCCCTTCCTCTCTGTAAAAAATCAATAAAATATTTTTAAAAATACAATTTCTTTTTTATTTCAGAGAGGAAGGGAGAGGGAGAGAGAGGTAGAAACATCAGTGATGAGAGAGAATCATTGATTGGCTGTCTCCTGCACACCCCCTGCTGGGGTGGAGCCCACAACCTGGGCATGTGCCCTGATCAGGAATCAAACTGAGACATCCTGGTTAATAGGTCAATGCTCAACTACTGAGCCACACCAGCCAGGCTGTAGTAGGTTTTTTTATAGAAAGCTTATAATTGGGTTTCTTTTTTAAAATATATTTTTATTGATTTCAGAGATGAAGGGAGAGGGAAACAGAGATAAAAACATCAATGAGATAGAATCATTGATCAGCTGCCTCCTGCATGCCCCCCACTGGGGATCAAACCCACAACCTGGGTATGTGCCCTGGACCTTTTAGTCCACAGGTGGATGCTCTATCCTCTGAGCCAAACCAGCTAGGGCTAATTTGGTGTTTTTTTTTATCCAACCTGACAATTTCTATCTTTTAATTGGATGTTTAGACCATTTATATTTAACATGATTATTGATAAGGTTAGATTTAATTTTACCATCTTGCTACTTGCTTTGTATGTCTCATGTGGGTTTTTTTTCCTTTTTATTCTTTTTCTGACTTCTTTTAGATTCAATATATTTTATGGTTATTTTATTTCTTTTATTGGCTTATTAGCTATAATTATATTTCACCTTTTTAGTGGTTGCTGTAGGATTTAGAGTATAGATATTTAAATTACAATAATCTATTTTCAAATGGTATTATACTACTTCATTTTTTTAATTATACTACTTCATGAACAGTGTATGAACCTTATAACAATATTCTACCTCCCCGCCTCCTGGCATTAGTGATATATATATAATTCCTCACTTGAGGATATGTTTATTAATTTTAGAGAGAAGAAGAAGAAGAAGATGTGAGAGAGAGAGAGAGAGAGAGAGAGAGAGAGAGACATTGATATGAAAGAGAAACATTGATCAGTTGCCTTCCATATGCACCCTGACTGGGGATTGAACCCACAATCTTTTGGTGTACAGGATGACACTTCAATCAACTGAGCCACCTGGCCTGGGGCCATTTATGATATTTTTAATATACTACTATGTACATTATAAACTCATTATTTATTACATTCCTGTTACTTTTACTTTAAACAGGCAATTACCTATTTTTTAATTTTTTATTGTGATATAGATAAAATATTCAATCTTAACTATTTTAAATTATACAATTCAGTGGCATTAAGTACATTTACAATGTTCTGTAACCATCATCACTATCTATTTTCAGAACTTTCTCACCATCCCAAACAGAAACTCTGACCCATTAAACAATAATTACCTATTCCCCCCACAACCCTAAACTCTGGCAAACACCATTTTATTCTCGGTCTCAATGAATTTGTCTACTCTATATAACTTATGTAAGTGGAATCATAAAGTATTTGTCCTTTTGTGTGTGATTTATATCACTTATCATGTTTAAAAAATGCACCCATTGTTGTAGCATGTATCAGAATTGCCTTTCTTTTTAAAGTTGTATAATATTCCATTATATGTATACTAGAGGCTTGGCGCATGAAATCTGTGCATGGGTAGGGTCCCTAGGCCTGGCTGGCAATCAGAGCCGATTGGGGCCTTATGGCTGCCAGCCGGGGCCTCCCTCCCCCCAGCTGCCAGCCACTGGCCAGGACCTTCCTTCATTCCACGCCACCCCCTGGTGGTCAGCACATGTCATAGCAGGTGGTCAAACTCCCAGTTGGTAGAACTTCCGAAGGGACAGCTTGCATATTAGCCTTTTATTATATAGAATATCACATTTTATTTATCCATTCATTCATCAATAGACATTTGGATAGCTTCCACCTCTTTACTATTGTGAGTAATGCTACTATGAACACTGAAGTACAGATATCTATTCAAGTCCCTGCTTTTAATTTTTTATATACTCTGGAGCAGAATTGCTGGATAATATGGTGATTCTGTTTTTAATTGAACATTGTTTTCTGTAGTGGCTTCATCATTCATTTTCCATTCCTATCAGCAGTGCACAAAGGTTTCAATTTCTCCACAGTTTCACTAACACTTGTTATGGTCTGTGTTTTTCTTTTTGTGATAATAGCCATCCTAATGGGTGTGAAGTATCTCACTGTGGTTTCAATTTGCATTTCCCTCATGATTAGTGAGATCAAAAATCTTTTTTTATATATTATTTTTTAAAAATAGTTTTCATTGAATTCAGAGAGGAAGAGAAAGATAGAGTTATCAATGATGAGAGAGAATCATTGATCAGCGGACTCCTGCACACCCCCCACTGGGATTGAGCTCAAAACCTGGGCATATGCCCTGACTGGGAATCGAACACAAACCTCCTGGTTCAGAGGTCGACCACTGAGCCACACCAGTTGGGCAGGATCGAACATCTTTCTATGTGCTTACTGGCCATGTGTATATATCCTTTCATAAAATGTCTATTCAAGTCTTTTGCCCATTTTGGAACTAAGTTTGTCCTTGTTGATTTGTAGAAATTCATTTTATATTTTTGATATGAACCATTTACTAAATATGTAATTTTCAAATACTTCCTCCCATTTTTTTTTTTACTCTATTTATAGTTGGGATGGTTGATTTTATGTGTCAAGTTCACTGGGCCACAGGGTGCCCAGATATTTAGTCAAACATTATTTTGGATATGTCTGTAAAGATATTTTTGGATGAGATTGACAATTGGATCAGTAGACTGAGTAAAGATCTCATCCAATCAACTAAAGACCAGAATAGAACAAAAAGGCTGAGTAAAAGGGGACTCCACTCCATTTGCCTCACTGCCTTGAGCTGGGACATTAGTCTTTACCTGCCTTCAGACTTGAACTAGATACATTGATGGCGAACCTATGACACGCGTGTCAGAGGTGACACACAAACTCATTTTTTTGGTTGATTTTTCTTTGTTAAATGGCATTTAAATATATAAAATAAATATCAAAAATATAAATCTTTGTTTTACTATGGTTGTAAATATCAAAAAATTTCTATATGTGACACGGCACCAGAGTTAAGTTAGGGTTTTTCAAAATGCTGACACGCCGAGCTCAAAAGGTTCGCCATCACTGAACTAGAACATCAGCTCTTCTTGGGTCTTGAGCGTGCTGGCTTTCAAACTGGGGCTACATCATCAATTCAATACCAGCGATAAAGAAATTGAAACCACAAATGAGAGGTTAACTAACATGAAGAGCCAACGTATTATAATCAGACTTTCAGAAAAATAAAATAAAAAGGACTGGAGAGAGGTAATAAATAGATAATGCTGAGAATTTTACACAGTTGAATAAAAGATACCATTTCTCAGATTTAGAAACCTGAAAGAATCCCAAGCAAAATAACAAAAATTAAATTCATATTTATTTATTTATTTATTTATTTATTTTTAAAATATATTTTATTGATTTTTTACAGAGAGGAAGGGAGAGAGATAGAGAGTTAGAAACATCGATGAGAGAGAAACATCGACCAGCTGCCTCCTGCACATCCCCCACTGGGGATGTGCCCGCAACCGAGGTACATGCCCTTGACCGGAATCGAACCTGGGACCCCTCAGTCCGCAGACCGACGCTCTATCCACTGAGCCAAACCGGTTTCGGCTAAATTCATATTTAAAAAATAAATTCATACTTAAATACTTACATAGTAGTGAAACTGCAAAAAACCAGAGACAAAGATTACATCTTCAAATCAGGTGAAGAATAAAGTCAGATCCCTATAAAGTAATGGCATTTTGTACTCCCAGCTATCTCAACATTAACTATGGATACCCAAGGTAATGGAATAACAGCTTCTAAGCTTTGAGAGTAAACACCTCTCAACCTAGAAGTGCACATCTAGCAAAATTATCTTTCAAGTATGAGGTTGAAATAAAGGCATTTTTAGATGACTAATTTAGAGGGTTTACTAATAGACCCTCACTAAGGAACGTCTAAAGGATATTCCTGAGGAAAAGAGAAGAGAAATCAATGAGGACTCTAATATGAAAAGAGGCATGATGAAAAAATAAAATTGTAAACACAGGCAAATATATAGATATAAGGTATATAAAACAATAACAACAAAACAATAATAATATATAATGTGTGGAGTCTTACAAAAATGAAATGAAATACTGGACAACAATAGCATATTAAGGCCTAACTGGTGCTCAATGGTTAGACTGTCAGCCCTTAGACTGAGGGGTCACAGGTTCAATTCTGGCCAAGGGTATGTATCTTGGTTGCAGGCTCGATCCCTGGCCCTGGTCTGGTCTCCTGTGGAAGGCAACCAATCAGTGTCTCTCTTTCACATCAATGTTTCTCTCTCTCCCTCTCCCTTCCACTCTCTCTAAAAAAAAAAAAAAAAAAAAAAGGAAAAAATTGTCCTCAGGTGAGTATTAACAACAACAAAAGAGCATATTAAAAGAAGAGTGATCAGAGTTAAAGCCTTAAGATACCTGTGCTGTTCATGATGGGCATTGATATTGATTTACTTTAGAATATGTTAATTTATAAACATATGTGTTGAAAATTTTAAGGAAACAATTACTGAAAGAAAAAGTCAATACTAAGGGCAAAAAAGTCAGAAAAATAAGTATTCTAATCAATGGTTAGTATTTTCTAACTATCCTAATTAGAAATAATATGAATGATTAGACGGTAAAAATGAAGCAAATATATCAATCTGCTGGACCTGGGTCTGTTTACTTTTCCTTTAGTCTTCTCTGAATTATGCAGAGTGAGAAGGCAGGAGTGAGGGGTGGAGGTTGCCTTACCCGAGTACCTATGTCTGCTGACTTCTACTAAGTTTGACAAAGAAAGGCAAAGGAAAACATGAAGGCGGCGGGGGGCGGGGGAGGCAGGTAGAACTCCTTCCTGTTTGATTGGGAAAGTGTCTCTGAAAGCATCTCCTTCATGGCTCTATTTCATGATAGACCTATTACACCAGCTTCCTTTGGGTGACACAAGCACTGGAGCTACAGTAACATTATCTCCTCTCTTTGTTTCTGCTGTTGCTAAGCTCTGGTTGTCTTCCTTTCATTCCCTGTTTGGCCTCTCAGCTCTTCTATGACATAACAAATTCTCTACTTTAAATTTTTTCATGCTTTACATACCAATTCTTTATTTTCCTGGTTAGATCTTTTTTTTTTTTTAATATATTTTATTGATTTTTTTTTTTTTTTTTTTTTTTTTTACAGAGAGGAAGGGAGAGGGATAGAGAGTTAGAAACATCAATGAGAGAGAAACATCGACCAGCTGCCTCCTGCACACCTCCTACTGGGGATGTGCCCGCAGCCAAGGTACATGCCCTTGATCGGAATCGAACCTGGGACCCTTCAGTCCCCAGGCCGATGCTCTATCCACTGAGCCAAACCGGTTAGGGCTCCTGGTTAGATCTTGATCTACTAATACTCAATATCCATGTAAAATTAGAATTAAAAAGAAAACGATTGTTAGACCATACTTACAAATGAAACATCCAAACCTGTAGAGAATTTTTATGAGTTTATTTGAGCTAAAACTGATGACAAATGCTGGGAATCAAGAACTCAAATGCACCCTGGCCAGGTAGGTCAGTTTGTTAGAGCATTGTCCCCATACACCAAGGATGTGGTTTGATCCCCAGTCAGGGCACATACAAGAATCAACCAATGAATGCATCAATAAGTGGAACAAATCAATGTTTCTCTCTCTTGCTCTCTTTCTCTCTAAAAGTCAATAAATAAAAATTTTAAAATTAATAAAATAAAGAGTTATATTCCTCGAGTGTGACTACCCACCATGACATGCCTAGTTAGAAATCTATGATCAGATCACCCTGTGAGGTTAATTATTTTTATATTTATTTTTATTGTTGAGAGTATTATAGCTGTCCCCCATTTCCCCCCCTTTTCCTCTCTCCTCCCAGAACCGGTCCCACCTCAGGCCTTCACCGCACTATTGTCTGTGTCCATGGGTTATGCATATATGTATATGTAAGTTCTTTGGTTAATCTCTTTCCTCCTCCCCCTTCCTTCTAAGATCTGTCAGTCTATTCCAGTGATGGCGAACCTATGACACGCGTGTCAGAGGTGACACGCGAACTCATTTTTTGGTTGATTTTTCTTTGTTAAATGGCATTTAAATACATAAAATAAATATCAAAAATATAAGTCTTTGTTTTACTATTATTGCAAATATCAAAAAATTTCTATATGTGACACGGCACAAGAGTTAAGTTAGGGTTTTTCAAGATGCTGACATGCTGAGCTCAAAAGATTCGCCATCACTGGTCTATTCCATGCTTCCAAGTCTCTAAACCTTCTTTGTTCATCAGTTTCTTTTGTTCACTAGATCCCACATATAAGTGTGATGTTCACCTTTCTCTGACTGGCTTATTTTGCTTAGCATAATAAAATCCAGGTCCATCCATGCTATCTCAAAGGGTAAGAGATTCTTCTTTTTTTTTACAGCTGCATAGTATTCCATAGTGTAAAAGTACCACAGCTTAAAAAATATATATTTTATTATTGATTTCAGAGAGGGGAAGGGAGCAGGAGAGAGGTAGAAACATCGATGAGAGAGAAACATTGATTGGCTGCCTTCTGCATGCCCCCTACTGAGAATCGAGCCCCAAATCCTGGTGTAAGTGATGATGGTCAACTAATGGAGCCACACTGGCTGGGCTGCACCACAGCTTTTTTATTTCAATTAGTTAGTTAAATAATTAGTATTGGTTTCAGAGAGGAAGGAAGAGGGAAGAGAGAGAGAGAACACATCAATGATGAGAGGGAATCATTGATCAGCTGTCTCCTGCATGCCCCCCCGCTGGGGATGAACCAACAACCCGGGCATGTGACGTGACCAGGAATCAGACCGTGACCTCCTGGTTCATAGGTTGATGCTCAACCACTGAGCCACACCAGCCCGCTACCACAGCTTTTTTATCCACTCGTCTACTAATGGCCACTTAGGCTATTTCCAGATCTTAGCTATTGTAAAAAGCACTGCTATGAACACAAGGGTGCATATATTCTTTCTGATGGTTGTTTTAGGGTTCTTAGGATATATTCTCAGAAGTGGGATGGCTGGGTCAAATGGCAGTTTCATATTTAATTTTTTGAGGAAACTTCACACTGTTTTCCACAGTGGCTATACCAGTCTGCATTCCCACCACCAGTGTTCCCTTTTCCCACATCCTCACCAGCACTTGTTTGTTGATTCATTGATGGTAGCCATTCTGGCAGGTGTGAGGTGATACCCCATTGTCATTTTAATTTGCATCTCTCTAATGATTAGTGAAGTTGAGCATTTTTTCATGTCTCTCGGCCATTTGTATGTCCTGTTTGGAGAAGGGTTTATTCAGGTCCTTTGCCCATTTTTTAATTGAGTTGTATTTTGTTGAGTTGTATGAGTTCCTTATATATTTTGGAAATTAACCCCTTATCACCTTATCAGATGTATCATTGGCGAATATATTCTCCCACTCAGTGGGCTCCCTTTTTATATTGCTAATGTTTTTTTGCTGTACAGAAGCTTTTTAGTTTGATGTAGTCCCATTTGTTAATTTCCTCCTTAGTTTCCTTTGCCCTAAGAGATGTATTGGCAAACATATTGCTATGAGAGATGTCTGAGACTTTACTGCCTATGGTTTCTTCCAAGATTTGTGTGGTTTTATGACTTACATTTAAGTCTTTTATCCATTTTGAGTTTATTGGTGTGTATGGTGTATGTTGATAGTCTAGTTTCATTTTTTTTAATGTTCTGTCCAATTTTTTCCAACACCATTTATTGAAGAAACTGTCATGACTCCATTGTATTCTCTTGCCTCCTTTTGTCAAATATTAGTTGAACATAAGGGTTTTATTTATTTATTGAACATAAATGGATTTATTTCTGAGCTCTCTGTTCAGTTCCATTGAACTATATACCTGTTCTTGTGCTAGTACCATGGTGTTTTGATTACAATTGCTTTGTAGTGTAGTTTTATATCAGGTAGCATGTTCCCAGGTAGTTCTTTCTCAAGCTGAGGCTATGCTAGGAATTTCGGGTTCCATATACATTTTTGAAACATTTGTTCTTCATTGGTTAAATATGCCATTGGTATCAATAGGAATTGTGTTGAATCTCTAGGTTGTTTTGGGTAGCATGGACATTCTGTTTTAAACAAACAAACAAACAAATATTAGAGGCCCAATGTATAAAATCTGTGCAATAGTAGACTTACCTTCCCCTGGATGCCAGCACCAGTTTCCCTCTGGCACCTGAGACCTGGGCTTCCCTCCAGCACCTGGGACGAGGCTGCCCTCGCAGCCCCAGCTTTGTCCAGAAGGATGTCCAGTCTAATTAGCATATTATGCTTTTATTATTATAGATATATAAATGATTTCATAGAGGAAGGGAGAGAGAGAGAGACATTGAAACATCAATGATGAGAGAAAATCATTGAGCCAAACCAGCTAGGGCAAATTTAGTAGTTTTTTAGTTGAGGCTTTAGGGTTTTCTTTTCTTTTTCTTTTAAAAAAATCTTTATTATTGAAAGTATTACATATGTCCCCCTTTTCTCCCCATTGACCCCCTCCAGCTTTGGGGTTTTCTATGTACAATATCATGTCATCTGCAAATGATGACTGTTTTACTTCCTCTTTTCCAATTTGGATGCATTTTATTTCTTTTTCTTCTCTGATAGCTGTGGCTAGGAGTTGTAGTATTATCCTATATAATAAAAGGCTAATATGCAAATCAACTGAACAGAGGAAAGACCAGTCACTATGACACACACTGACCACCAGGGGGCAGACGGTCAATGCAGGAGCTGCCCCCTGGTGGTCAGTGCGCTTCCACAGTGAGAGTGCTGCTCAGCCAGAAGCCAGACTCGTGGCTGGCGAGCACAGGAGCTGTGGTGGGAGCCTCTCCTGCCTCTGCAACAGTGCTAAGGATGTCTGACGGACATCCTAAGTCATCAGTTGGACATCACTGGAGGGTTCCCAGACTGTGAGAGGGCACAGGCCAGGATGAGAGACCCCTCCACCCTGAGTGCATGAATTTCATGCACTGGGTCTCTAGTGTTGAATAAAATTGGTGAAAGTGGACATCTTGTCTTGTTCCCAATCTTAAGGGAAACGCTTTTAGTTTTGCCCATTGATTGTGATGTTGGCTGAGAGTGTGTTACATATGGCCTTTATTATGTTGAGGTATGATCTCTCTATTCCCACTTTTCTGAGAGTTTTTATCATAAAAGAAAGGCCTGATGCATGAAATTCCTGCAAGGGGTGTGGCCACTGCCAATGCAGCGGCTGCTTCTGCCTCAGCCCCTGCCCCTGTGGTAGCTGCCTCCACCTCAACCCCCGCCACTGTGGTTTCGTCCTGAAGGTTGTCTGGAAGGATGTCTGGAAGGACGTCTGGTCTAATTAGTATATTATGCTTTTATTATAGATGGGTGTTGGATTTTATTAAATGCTTTTCTGCATCTTTTATGATTGTGTGATTTTTATTTTTCATTTTATGTGATTTGTCACATTTATTTTTTTGTTTTTTGTTTTTTTCAAATTAAATCTTTATTGTTCAGATTATTACAGTTGTTCCTCTTTTTCCCCCCATAGCTCCCCTCCACGAGTTTCCCACCCCACCCTCTGCCCTTATTCCCCCCCCACCAATGTCCTCATCCATAGGTGTACAATTTTTGTCCAGTCTCTTCCCGCACACCCCACACCCATTTCCCCCCAAGAATAGTCAGTCCACTCCCTTTCTATGCCCCTGATTCTATTATATTCACCAGTTTATTCTGTTCATCAGATTATTTATTCACTTGCTTTTTAGATTCACTTGTTGATAGATGTGTATTTGTTGTTCATAATTTGTATCTTTACCTTTTTCTTCTTCTTCCTCTTCTTAAAGGATACCTTTCAGCATTTCATATAATACTGGTTTGGTGGTGATGAACTCCTTTAGCTTTTCCTTATCTGTGAAGCTCTTTATCTGACCTTCAATTCTGAATGATAACTTTGCTGGATAAAGTAGTCTTGGTTGTAGGTTCTTGGTATTCATCACTTTGAATATTTCTTGCCACTCCCTTCTGGCCTGCAAAGTTTCTGTTGAGAAATCAGCTGACAGTCGTATGGGTACTCCCTTGTAGGTAACTGATTGTCTTTCTCTTACTGCTTTTAAGATTCTCTCTTTGTCTTTTGCTCTTGGCATTTTAATTATGATGTGTCTTGATGTGGTCCTCTTTGGATTCCTTTTGTTTGGGGTTCTCTGCACTTCCTGGACTTGTAAGTCTATTTCTTTCACCAGGTAGGGGAAGTTTTCTGTCATTATTTCTTCAAATAGGTTTTCAATATCTTGCTCTCTCTCATCTTCTGGCACCCCTATAATTTGGATGTTGGTGCGCTTGAAGCTGTCCCAGAGGCTCCTTACACTATCTTCGTATTTTTGGATTCTTTTTTCATTTTGCTTTTCCAGTTGGGTGTTTTTTGCTTCTTTGTATTTCAAATCTTTGACTTGATTCTTGCGCTCCTCTGGTCTGCTATGGGGTATAATATTCTTTATTTCAGTCCGTGTATGCTTAATTTCTAGTTGGTTCTTTATCATAGCATCGAGGGTCTCATTAGTTTTCGTGAGGCTCTCATCAAGTTTCTTGCAAGCCCTCAAAATTGCGTTTTTTAGCTCTATATCCTCCATTTCTGTCGTGTTTTTTTGTCTTCGCATTTTTTATGCTTTCTTGGTGCACCCCCTTGTGGTCTTTGTGCGCAGTCTTGTTCTAGTTAAGCCTTGATTGTTGTAGTTAATACTAGAGGGATTTGACCACCAGGCCGACTGGCTGTGAGAATCAGCTGTGTCTGCCCGGGGAAACTTCTGTCCTCTGGAGAGGTGCTAATCTAGCCTTTGCCTGAGGCAGTCCGACAAATGGCTCTGCACAGGGCTTGGGTGGGGCGGGATCAACAGGGCGGGTGGAAGGAGCAGTTATGGCTGCTTTCAGTCCCGTTCCCAGAGGCTCTGCTTCTCAGAACCCCGGCAACCGCTGCAAACCTCGGAGAGAAAGCTGCCCTCACGTTCCAACTGATGCTAGACAATCCCGCTTCTCCCGTTTGAGTCTGAGTCCCTAGAGACTCGCCCAGATCTGGAGCTCAGAGTCTGAGACTCCCTCCTGATTGAAAACGACAACCACGCCCTCAGCCACCAGTCTGCTTTGCACGCGCACCTCCGCACCTTTAAATTTTCCACACTGCTGTTGTCTTTCCTTCTAGTTGAAGAGTCTCTCCTCAGCCAGCTTTCCTGTGGTTCTGGGTGATGTCCGTTCTGTCTTTTAGTTGTATTTTTGAAGTGGTTGTTTGCGGCAGCAGTCTCCGGTGTTTACCTATGCCGCCATCTTCCCTTTAGCATTTTTCTTAACATATTTTATTGATTTTTTACAGAGAGGAAGGGAGAGGGATAGAGAGTTAGAAACATCAATGTGCAAGAAACATCGATCAGCTGCCCCCTGCATCTCCCCTACTGGGGATGTGCCTGCAGCCAGGGTACATGCCCTTGACCAGAATCGAACCTGGGACCCTTCAGTCCGCAGGCTGACATTCTATCCACTGAGCAAAACCGGTTAGGGCCCTTTAGCATTTCTTGCATTGCTGGTTTGGTGGTAATAAACTCCTGTAGTCCTTTTTTGTCTGTGAAGCTCTTGATTTCACCCTCAATTTTGATTGATAGCCTTGCTGGGTACAGTATTCTTGTATTCAGACCCTTCCTTTGCATGAATTTATATATTTCATTCCATTCCCTTCTTGCCTGATGTGTTTCTGTTGAAAAATCCGTTGCTAGTCTGATGGGGGATCCTTTGTAAGTAACTTTCTGTCTCTCTCTGGCCGGTTTTAAGATTCTTGCTTTGTTGTTGGTGTTTGCCAATTCAATTATAATGTGCCTTGGCATCGGTCTTTTGGGGTTCATTTTGTTTGGGACTCTGTGAGCTTCTTGGATTTGTGTGAGTTTTTTCTTCCCTATATCAGGGAAGTTTTCTGTCATTATTTTTTCAAACAGGTTTTCTATTCCTTGCTCATTTTCCTCTCCTTCTGGCACCCCTATTATGTGGATGTTGTTTTGTTTCGTGTTGTCCCAAAGTTCTCTTAGGCTCTCCTCCTGCTTTTTATTTTTCTTTTTTCTAGAAGATGCTCTGCTTGGGTATTTTTTCCTACCTTGTATTCTAGCTCACTGATGCGGTCCTCTGCTTCTTCTAGTCTACTGTTGATGCTTTCTATTGAGTTCTTTATAGCAGTGATGTCATTTTTCATTTCTTCTTGGTTCTTCTTCATTTCCTCTTGGTTCTTACACATATTGTTGAATTTGTCTTCCATTCTTTTTTAAAAAATATATTTTATTGATTTTTTACAGAGAAGAAGGGAGAGGGATAGAGAGTTAGAAACATTGATGAGAAGATCGATCAGCTGCCTCCTGCATGCCCCCCACTGGGGATGTGCCCGCAACCAGGGTACATGCCCTTGACCGGAATCGAACCTGGGATCCTTGAGTCCACAGGCCGACGCTCTATTCACTGAGCCAAACCGGTTTGGCATATCTTTCATTCTTTTCATCCACCTTATGACCATTTCTCTGAATTCTGTCTCTCACAGGTTGTTTGCCTCCATTCGTTTACTTCCTTTTCTGGTGATGCCTGTTTTTTTTTTCATATGCGGGCTGTTTCTTTGTCTCCCCATGATCTCTCTTCTCCAGGTATTTGGTTATGTAGTTCTCTCTCTGCTGCGTTGACTTAAAGGCACAAAATACAACACAACAAGGCACAATGCATAAAGCACTGAACACAAATGTATTCATGATACTAATAACCCCAAATAAAGGTGACCACCAGAGCAAAGAGAATGAGAGGATAAAGAATAAAGAAGAGAAAAAGAAAAAAGATAAAAAGAAATAAAAAAGGAGTGTAAAAATGAAATTGGGAAAAGGAAAAAAAAAGTAAGAGAGAAAAGAAAGAGAATGAAATAGAAGAGGGGAAGAAACTATTTATACGGGGAGAAAACTCCAATAGAACAGCCACTAATCTCAACAAATTCCAGCAACAGATCCCTGGAGATGAATGCAAACTACAAACAACAACTAATATTAAGCGAGGCGAGGGAAAACAGAAGCAAAAAAATAACTGGGGAAAAAACCAACAAAAAGAAAAAGAAAAAGAAAAAGAAAAACAATCTCACAAACAAGCATAAAAAAACCCAATATACTCAACAATCAAGCAAACAACAACAAAACGACAGAGAGGGAAAAAAAACTTTGGATAGTGAAGAAAGAGAAGAGAGAGGTATATATGGATTTAGAGCAGGAGATTGGAAATTAGATATATAAGTGGGGTGAAATTTTACCAGGGGCAAAAATAACAAATAAGGAAAATCTAAAGCAGGAATAGGGTAAGAGAAACAGGACAACAAAAGGGGAAAAGTGAGGAAGAGAGTTTTGGCATAAAGGTAAAGTTGAGGTAGAGTAGAAGGATGCTAAAGGAAAGATGAAAATAGACTGTAGAACACTAATCCCAAAATATTCACCTTAACAAGACATGACCCAAAGGGAACAAAGCATGAATGTATTCACGGCACTGATAACCCCAATATAAGCAACCACCTGAGAAAAGATAATTAGGGGAGGGAAAAGAGAGCACAAATGATATCTAAGAGAGAGAAAAAAAGATAGGAGAGAAAAGAAAAAGGAGAATATATATTTATGGAGAAAATACCACAGAGCCAATAGATAAACCAAACAAATACAAACACCAAACACTCAGTAAAGAGGGTGGGGGCAGAATCTGTAGAGGCTGAGCTGATATAAAGGAAATAAGGTTAAGAATTGGATAAATATGGGGAGTATCTCAATTCAGTATAGAGGAAGTAGAAAAGGGATGAGTGGATAAGAAGAGAAAGAAGGGGATCAAAATAATATATTTACAAAAAAATTGATTTAAAAAATGGTATAAAAATAGAAAATAGCAAGTAAAAATAAAATAAAATTGAATGATGAAAAAATAATGTGAAAAGTAGAAAATAAAGCAACAAACAAAAAAGGAAAACAAAGAACAACAAAAAAAGGAAAACAAAGAAAAAAGCAAAAAAAAGCTAACAAAATAATAATATAAAAATAAAAATGGAAAATTGAAATGTCAATCCTTTGGCTGACTTAAGATCCCAGTTTTCTGGAATGTCTGTGATTTTTTTTTTCTGTTTCTGGGACTGAAGGCCAGACCCTGTTAACTCCCAGGGACTAATCAGACTTGTTTAATCCTTTGTACCATTCAGAGTGGAATCTGGGTGTGGCTGTATTCCTTGCCTGGGGGCTGGAGGGAGGGGTTATAACTTCAGGAGCAAATGGCTGCCCAGGTCCTGGGGCTCAGGCGTGACTCAGCACTCAACCTGCTGCCATCTCTCCTGGACCCTCTTCTCTCCCCAGCCTCTCCCCAGATTCCACTTGTCCGCACCTTCTCTAGCTTCTCAGCACGGGTGAGTATCTACATCTGAAATGTCCTATGAACAAGGTTCAGTGAAAACAAACAAATGTTGGCCGCAGAAACGGGGAAGACTGAGTCTCTGTGAGCTCCTCTCCTACCGGCACTGCATGGTCTGGTCAGCGCTTCAGGCTGCCCCCTCTCGACTCAGTCTTTTGTAACTATGGCACCCAGATCTCAAATCCCCTGGCGCCAACAGTCCCATGGATCTCCTTTCCCCCGTCAGAGGCTGTGCCTGTTCCAAGGGATGAGGCTGGGTTCTGCAAGGTTTCCCTCTGACCCTCTGGGCTCAGAGATCTGGTAAACTTTCCTGCCCAGAACCCTGGTTTTTACCTTTCCAGGGGAACTCTGTCCTTCCTGGCTGCAAACTGTCTCACCAGCTGAGTCTGCTTCGCCAATTCAGGGTGGATATTATTCGCTTCAGCTGCTCATTCTATTTGCTCTGGGACAAGCCTTGGGACACGTCTGCCTATTCTGCCACCATCTTGTCTCCCCTCTTAGCATATTTAGGCTTGACCTTATGATGCTCCTTAGATCTTATCTGGGTGGCTAACAGGCTGAGGGAAATGTAGCAAGTGCTGCCAAAACAAGTGAAACTCACAAGAACATGGTATCTATGGTGACCACTACCTTGTTTACCTCTGGCTATAAAATAAAGGCTCAGCTTGCTGTTTGGATCTCTCTCTGTGGCCTCACCCAGGCACAGGAAGATCTACCAGACCCAGCTTATTCTCTTTGTCTGTCATTTTTACATCCTTCGCCACCCCCCCTCAGACTCCCCGAACCCTTGGCTGAGCTGACTCAGCACATGTGGCACCCAACGTGGGGCCTGAGTTCAGGGGAACTGCAGTTGTAAGGTGAAAGGACGCTCCAGTGAAGCACCTGCAGAAACTGTTAAGTCCAATCAAAGTTGCAATATACTTTCACCTCTCTTCTGATATCTTGAAGTCTAGCAAGTACTTCTTTTCAAGAACCTCCTGGCATCTGTAATGGCGAAGCTCCAGCAAGAACCGCCGAGGGCTGTCTTTAATCTTTGATACTTTAATTATGTGTCTTGGTGTGGGCCTCTTTGGATTATCTTTTTTTTTTAATTTCTCACCTGAGAAGTTGTTTTTATTGGTTTTAGGGAGAGAGATGAAGAGAGAGGAGGGGAGAGATAGATCAATGTGAGAGAGAAATATTGATTGGTTGCCTCCTATGTGTGCCCTGACTGGGGATTGAACCTGCAACCTAGGTATGTGCCCTGACCAGGAATTAAATCCACAATCTTTTGGTTTAAGGAACAATGCTCCAACCATCTGAGGCACATGACCAGGACTGGGTTCATCTTGGTTGGGACTTCCTGAATATGTGTAACTTTTTCCTTCACCAGGTTAGTTTTTAGTCATTATTTTTTCAAACAGGTTCTCTATCCCTTGCTCACCCTCTTCTACTTCTGGTATCTCTATGATGTGGATGTTGTTATGCCTGATGTTGTACCAGAAGTCCCTTAAACTTCCCTAATTTTTAATTTTTTTTCTTTCCTGACGGTTTTTTCCTCCTTTGCTTTTCAGGGAGAGTGGAAGGGAGAGAGGGAGGTGGAGAGAAAGAAAGAGAGAGAAACATTGATGTGAGAGAGATACATCTACTGGTTGCCTCCCATACATGACCTGACTAGGGGCGGGAGTAAAGCTACAACCCAGGTATGTGCCCTTGACTAGGAATAGAACCTACAACCCTTTGGTGCAGAGGCCGATGCTCTAACCACTGAGCAACACTGGCCATGGCAGACTTTCCTCATTTTAAAAAATTCTCATTTCTTTTTGATGCTCTGCTTGGGTGCTTAGGATTATCTTGTCCTCTGAATTGCTGATTCAATCCTCTGCCTCATCTAACCTGTTGTTGATTCCTTCTAGTGTATTTTTCATTTCAGATAGTGTATTTTTCATTCCTGATTGGTTCTTTTTTATGGTTTCTTTTTTTCCTTCTTTTTCTTCTATGTCCTTTTTAATGCTTATTATCTCTTTGTTTAAGCTCTCACTGAGATCATCCATTCATCCTCTCAGGTTCTTCTTCTTTTTTTTTTTTCATAGAGAACTAACGATTTATTTCATAGAAATACATCTACACAAGTTAAGCATAAAGCACAGAACTATAAACAACAAGGTGAAGCAAACATTATTTATTTTCAGGTAGCCTGATGGATTATTACAGATTTTAGAAATCAGCACATAGAACTACTGGACAAAGCATTGCTTACAGGTGTTTTTATCTGTGTGGAGTCAAAGGCTGAACTGTTTGTCCGAAGTTATCGCTGGGAGAGCCCTCAGGTTCTTGAACATCCTTATAACCATAGTTTTAAACTCCGCATCTGGTATTTTGATTGCTTCCATTTTGTTTTATTATTTTTCTGGGGATTTCTCTTATTTTTTTATTTGGGGCATATTTCTTTGTCTCCCCATTTTGTCTCCTTTTTTTGTGCTTGTCTCTGTGTATTAGGTAGATCTTCTATGACTCCCAAGCTTGTTATGAGGGCTTTCTGATGTAGGTGCCTTATGGGTCTCAGGGGCAGAATCTTCTAGATTACCTGAACTAGGTGCTCAATAAATAATTCTTGTGTGGGTTATGTGCTCTCTCCTATTGTAGTTGAGTCTTAAATGCTGTTGGCCCATTCATGGGTAGAGCTAATTCTCAAGCTGGCTGATTGTAAGGATAGACCTCATTCACTGTGTATGAGTTGCTATTCAGGAGCTGCCTCTGAAGCAGAGCTGTTTCTAGCAGGGTATGGTGTTTGCTGAAGACCCCCTTTGGCAATGCCATTTGTGTGGCTAGTTGGGCCAAGCTATTGTGTGGTGTGAAGCCTACCAGTGGTTACCTTGGTTTGGGGCCTCCTTGGCCTGGGCTCTGGTGCAGGTCAATGTCAGATGTTGTGAATAATTGGCCCTGGGTTACCTGTATGGAGCTACCATACTATTCACTGTTTCCTCTGTGTCTGCCAATAGTCCTTTCTGCCGGACTCGAGCTTGGTAGAGTGCTGTCACCAGTATTTGGAATGCTACGTCAGTGCCCTCCCCAACTGGTGCTGTAAGAATAGGAATGCCTAACCCTGAGAGATGGAGCAGTGTGGTATGTTGACTCAGGACCAGAACCTCAGTAGCCGACTTGCCAGAGCTCTCCCAGAGCCACACCATCCAGATCCTCTTTTTATCCCTCTGCATGCCCTGAGTCACCTCCCCTCTACCAGAGCCACGGGTAAGTCCCCAAGCATGAGCTCCTGTGGGTTGGCCCTTTAGAAGAGCACCTAGGATCTAGCAGACTCCCTCCTCTTTCCAGCTGACAGAGTCCCTGTTGATCTTTGCTGCCAAATGCTATGCAGACTCCTCTTCCTGGCCCTGCTGCTCTGGTTTGGGGTTCCTGGCATGGGGTTGAGACCCCACACTCCTCAGGAGGGACTTTTACAGCTGACATATCCTCTGGCTTCTTAGCCACTGTACCTGGGTGCTGGGACCAGCCCTCTCCATGTATCTGCCCTTCTTACCAGTCTCTACATAGCTTCTTTTATATATACTTGGATGTAATGCTCCTATTCAACTGTTCTTCAGTTGGTCATTCCAGTTGATTGCTTTATAATTTAACTGTAAATCTGGTATGGTGCCAGGAGGAGGTGTGTGTAGCTGCCACCTACTTTGCATCTGTTTTGGATCACCCCAGATAATGGTTTCAAACCCAGTGTTCTTTTAATTATATCATAGCAATGCTAGCATGATGAAGGCAGAAAAAAAAATTTAAGAAGGAAAATTTGAGATCCATAGTAAAGCTAGAATTAGTAGGACTTTGATTCAACAGCTTTATTTATTTATTTTATTTTTTAATTAAATCTTTATTGTTCAGATTATTACAGTTGTTCCTCTTTTTTCCCCCTATAGCTCCCCTCCACCCGGTTCCCCTCCCACCTTCCTCCCTTACCGCCCCCCCTGTTCTCATTCATAGGTGCATTATTTTTGTCCAGTCTCTTCCCACATCCCCCACACCCTTTCCCCCCAAGAATAGTCAGTCCACTCTCTTTCTATGCCCCTGATTCTATTATAATCTCCAGTTTATTCTGTTCATCAGATTATTTATTCACTTGCTTTTTAGATTCACTTGTTGATAGATGTGTATTTGTTGTTCATAATTTGTATCTTTACCTTTCAGCATTTCATATAATACTGGTTTGGTGGTGATGAACTCCTTTAGCTTTTCCTTATCTGTGAAGTTCTTAATTTGACCTTCACTTCTGAATGATAGCTTTGCTGGATAAAGTAATCTTGGTTGTAGGTTCTTGCTATTCATCACTTTGAATATTTCTTGCCACTCCCTTCTGGCCTGCAAAGTTTCTGTTGAGAAATCAGCTGACAGTTGTATGGGTATTCCCTTGTAGGTAACTGAGTTTCTTTCTCTTGCTGCTTTTAAGATTCTCTCTTTGTCTTTTGCTCTTGGCATTTTAATTATGATGTGTCTTGGTGTGGTCCTCTTTGGATTCCTTTTGTTTGGGGTTCTCTGCGCTTCCTGGACTTGTAAGTCTATTTCTTTCACCAGGTAGGGGAAGTTTTCTGTCATTATTTCTTCAAATAGGTTTTCAATATCTTGCTCTCTCTCTTCTTCTGGCACCCCTATAATTTGGATGTTGGTACGCTTGAAGCTGTCCCAGAGGTTCCTTACACTATCTTCATATTTTTGGATTCTTTTTCAATCTGCTTTTCCGGTTGGGTGTTTTTGCTTCTTCGTATTTCAAGTCTTTGACTTGATTCTTGCGATCCTCTGGTCTGCTGTTGGGAGTCTGTATAATAGTCTTTATTTCAGTCAGTGTATGTTTAATTTCTCATTGGTCCTTTATCACAACCTCGAGGGTCTCACTAGATTTCTTGAGGGTCTCATTAAGTTTATCGGCGGTTTCAAAAAAATTCTTGAAAAACCTTAAAAGTGTGGTTTTGAACTCTATATACAGTAGTTTGCTTTCCTCCATTTCTGTCATTTGTGTCCTGTTTCTTTGTCTAGGCATTTTTTTATGCTTTGCTGTGTCGATAGAGTGGCTTTCTGTGCTAAGTGTCCTATAGGGCCCAGTGGCTCAGCCTCCCCAATTACCTGAGGTGGACACTCTTGGTGTACCACCTTGTGGGCTTTGTGCACAGTCTTGTTGTAGTTAAGTCTTGATTGTTGTAGGTATCACTGGGAGGGATTGACCTCTAGGCCAATTGGCTGTGAGAATCAGCTGTTTCTGCAGTGGGAGAACTTCTGTGCTAGAGACACACCTCCAGGACAAGACTTGCTTCAGTGGGGCTTTGGTACTCACTGAGTCTGCCCCCTGAGTGTGTCCTTTATGGATCTGAGGAGCTGCAATCTGGATGGTCCCACCCTGACCACCAGGCACATCGGTTCCTGTATCTCTAAGGAGGTGCTAATCTAGCCTCTGCCTGAGGCTACCCAGCAGAAGCCAGCTGTGAAGCAATGCAAGTTGCCTTGGGGCCTTAGGCCAGCTGCAGTTTGTTAAGTAATTTTCAGATTGCAAAGGGCTGGCCGGGCCTTTCATATGCAAAAGCCTCCGTGCATGGCTTGGGCGGGGCGGGGTCCCAGGGGATCAACAGGGCGGGCCGGAGTGAGCAGTTACAGCTGCTCTCAGTCCTGCCCTCAGAGGCCCCGCTCCCGGCAATTGCAATCGCTGCGAGCACCTCTGAGAGAAAGCTGCCCTCGAGTTCCGACTGATGCCAGACAGTCCAATTTCTCCCGTATGAGTCTGGGTCCCCAGAGACTCACCCGGAACTGAAGCTCAGAGCTTGAGACTCCCTCCCAATTGAAAAAGACAACAGTGTCCTCAGCCGCCAGCCCTCTCTGCATGCACCTCCTCACCTTTGTATTTTACTTCTGCACCGCACCTCCTCTGAGTCTTGGTATGCTTTTCTCTTTCCTTCTAGTTGTAGAATTTCCACT
This sequence comes from Myotis yumanensis, assembly GCF_028538775.1. NCBI lineage: Eukaryota > Metazoa > Chordata > Mammalia > Chiroptera > Vespertilionidae > Myotis > Myotis yumanensis. Next base: position 164,564,828 of record NW_027223754.1, read on the forward strand.
CAGCCAGCCTGTGGTTCTGGGTGATGTCCGTTCCATCTTTTAGTTGTATTTTGAAGTGGTTGTGTGAGGCAGCAATCTCCGGTGTTTACCTATGCCGCCATCTTGGTTTCTGATTCAACAGCTTTATAATCACTGTTACTGACATTCTGGGAAGAAAGGTGGCAAAAGCTTATTGTCAAACTGAAAATTTATTAATATATTCCCCTTTCTTATTCTTATAGGGCATTAATATTCAGCTGAGTGACATAAAGAAAAGTGTGCAGGGGATCGTTCATCGCTACACTTTTGATGAGTTTGTGGAGACTGGAAGGAAAGTGTCTCTTTCAGACTATAAGAAACAGAGAACAAAGGTGCTGGAGAAAGTATCTTTTTGTGCTAATTCTGCTGACATTAAAGAAAAGATTCTTGTCCACATCCTGGCCTGGTTGAAAGAATGGAGTAAGTTTTCAAAAGTGGCTTGAAGGAAAACCATAAAGTTGATGAAAAAGCTAGAGAGCAGGATCTATAAGTAAATTTTGAAGGACTAGTAGACTAAAGAAGAAAGTATTAAGAAGTTGTCCTCTATTTCAGTAAGAATGTATGTATATAAAAGGTTAAGCAACCATCCGACCTCCCAACAGTCCGACTGGTCAGTAGCTATGATGCACACTGACCACCAGGGGGCATATGCTCAATGCAGGAGCTGCAGAGCTGCAGTCACTTGGCAGTGGCAGTTCTCAAGTGATGCACCCCGGAACTAGAGAGGAGGGAGCCCGATTCCTCGTGACTCCTCTCCCACTCTGGGTCCCCTCAGGGGATGTCAGAGAGCAAGTTTCGACCCAATCCCCCAGGCCAGGCCAAGGGACCCCACCTGCTGGAGGGACCCTGCTCACTCTGCAGATGCCCTTTGAGCTGCAGCACTGGGCCAGGCGCAGCTGGCCAGGGAGGGACCTTGGGAGGTTGGCCCCAGGGCATGTCTGGCCTGTCTCACCCAGTCCTGCCTCACTGGCCACCACTCAGGACTGCCTGCATTAGTCCCTGCACCAGAGGGACTAATTAATTTCCTTTCAATATGCACGAATCCATGCACTGGGACACTAGTAAAGTAATAAAAATATGGCTTGCTCACTTAGTGCCAATAATTCTGGCCTCCTTGTTTTGCTTCAGGCATGCCAGTATGCTCCTGCCCAGTGTCTTTATGCTTCCTATTCCCTTGCCTAAACATTTTTTCTAGGTAGACACATTCTCTGCTTATATCTTGCTTTAAAATGGGGTGTTTTCTTTCCTCTGAAGCAGGGGCTAATGGTTTGACATGCTGTAATTGCCTAGCAGAGAGTCATCATTTTGGTCCAATGATGGGAAGTCAGCTCAGTTGGCAGGGAGTGTGGTGGTGGGGGCATCCAAATTAAAGAGAATTATTTTCTAAAACTATTTAATTTGGTTTGGCTCAGTGGAAGAGCATATGCCTGCAGACTAAAATGTCCCGGGTTCGATTCTGGTCAAGAGCACTTTCCCGGGTTGTGGACTAGATCCCCAGTAGAAGGCCTGCAGGAGGCAGCAGATCAAAATTCTCTCTCATCTTTGATGTTTCGGTCTCTCTCCCTCTCCCTCGGTCTCTGAAATTAATAAAAATATTTTTAAAAAACAAATTTTTGCTATCTCCTACAGTGACTTTTTTCTTAGTCATAAAATAAATTATAATGAATTATACCTATAAAACCTTTATTTAAGTCCACAGTCTACTCAGCAGCCTTGATCTGTATTCATATATACTAGAGGCCCGGCACATGAAATTCATGCACAGGTATGGTCCCTAGGCCTGGCCTGTGATTAGGGCCATCTTCCCAGCTGCCCGCAGCCAGCCCCACCCCCTCCCACCCCCGGTTCCCCGTTCGCCATCGGGTGATTGGTGCCTGACAGTGGGGGGAAGGGACTGAGAGGTCAGCTGTTCCCACCCACTCACCAGCCCCACCCCCACTGCGGGTGGCCATCAGGTGATTGGAGCCTGTCAGCCGGGGAAAGGGACCAAGAGGTGGTCAGTGTGCCTCATAGTGACTGGTCCAGTGGTTTTTCTGGTCGTTCTCCCATTAGGGTCAATTTGAATTACCCGTTTATTATATAGGTTAGAGGCCTGGTGCACAGGTGACAGCCAGCTGGCCTGCCCTGATGGGGGTCTCCGATCAGGGTGGGGTTCCCTGCTGGGGGGCCGCTGGGGGTTTGCAGGCTGGCCACGCCTCGATCAGGCTGGGTTCGCTGGCTGCAGTGGGCATCATAGCGGCTGGTCGTTCCGGCATTATGGTCACTGGCTTTTTATATATATAGACTAGAGGCCCGGTGCACAAAAATGTGTGCACTCGGGGAGGAGCGGGGGGTCCCTCAGCCCGGCCTGTGCCCTCTCGCAGTCTGGGACCCCTCAGGAGATAATGACCTGCTGGCTTAGGCCCGCTCCCTGGTGGGAGAGGGCAGGCCCAATCCCTAGGTGCAGCCCCTGGTCAGGCTCAGAGCAGGGCCGATTGGGGAGTTGGGGCGCCGCCCCCTGTCATGCACAGAGCAGGGCGGATCGGGAGGTTGTGATGCCACCCCTAGTCACGCTCAAGGTAGGGCTGATTGGGGGGTTGGGGCACCGCCCCCATCACACTCAAGGCAGGGTCGATGGGGAGGTTGCGGTGCCACCCTCTGTCACGCACAGAGCAGGGCCGATCAGGGGGTTGGGGTGCTGCCCCCTGTCATGCACAGAGCAGGGTCCATCAGGGGGGTTGGGGCTCAGTACCCTGTCACACACAGAGCAGGACCGATCAGGGGGTTGAGGAGCTCCCCCGTCACACACAGAGCAGGGCGGATCAGGGGGTTGGGGCACCGCCACTGTCACACTCAGGGCAGGTCTGATGGGGAGGTTATGGCTCTACCCCGTCACACACAAAGCAGGGCCCGTGGGGGGGGAGGGGTTGGGGCGCCGCACCCTGTCACACACAGAGCAGGGCCCGTGGGGGGGGGGGGGGTTGGGGCGCCGCACCCTGTCACACACAGAGCCGCGGGGCAATTAGGGGGTTGGGGAGCTCCCCCCTATCAGGCACAGAGCAGGGCTGATCAGGGGGTTGGGGCGCCTTCCCCTGTCAGGAACAGAGCAGGGCGGATAGGGAGGTTGTGGCCACGCCCCCTGTCACACACAGAGCCACAGGGCGATCAGGGGGTTTGGGCGCTGCCCCCTGTCACTCTGATCCTGGTGCCGGGCGGCCTCGCTGCTCCGCTGATCCCGGTGTTGGGAGGCATATTACCCTTTTACTATATAGGATAGAGGCCTGGTGCACGGGTGGGGGCCGGCTGGTTTGCCCTGAAGGGTGTCCTGGATCAGGGTGGGGGTCCCCACTGGGGTGCCTGGCCAGCCTGGGTGAGGGGCTGATGGCTGTTTGCATCTGGTCACACCCCCTTCAGGGTGGGGGTCCCCACTGGGGTGCCTGGCCAGCCTGGGTGAGAGGCTGAGGGCTGTTTTCAGGCTGGCGGGTGACTGAAGCTCCCAACCGCTCCTTTTTTTCTTTATTCTGGGCCAGCTTTAGCTCTGAGGCTTGGCTCCAGCTATGAGACCTCCACTGCTGAAAGCAGGTTTCTGGCCTTTGTTTACCTTCTGTATTTGAAACAATGTTGCGGTCCTGCTGGCTGACGCCTGGCTGACTAAAGCAGGTTTCTGGGGTTTTGTTTAGCTTCTATATTTGTTACAATGTTTCTTAGAGAGCAGCTGAGAGTCTGGCAAGGCAGGCGGGGAACCTGGCTTCCTCCGTCACTGGAGCAAGCAAGCCTCCCTGTTCGCGTCAGCTGCCTGGCTGCTGGCCGCCATCTTGGTTGGCAGTTAATTTGCATATCTCAGTGATTAGCCAATGGGAAGGGTAGCAGCTGTATGGCTAATTACCATGTTTCTCTTTTATTAGATAGGATACCTAGTGTTAAACATAGTTATTTTTCGGCATTTGAACTTTGCTTTACTTTAATAGAAAATAATGCTGCTATTAAACATCTTTGAAAATGGAAAATGAAATAAAATTAGGTGTTCTCTGACCATCCCCATTCTCTATCCCATGTCCATTTCTCTTTACTCTTCTTTATTTTTGTCTATACCATTTCTTACCATCTGACATACTATATAATTAATGTTTTTATTTATTTTTTGTCTGTCTCCTTTCACTATAAGTACTATAAGTCAGGGAATTGGTTTTATTCAATGTTTTATCCGTAAAATCTAAAAGAGAACTTGACAGAGGACACATTGATTGAATGAAAGAATGAATAAACTATAAGTACAAAAAAGAGGAATTTAATTTGGTTGCAAGAAATCTCATGTAACAGGGGTTATAAAAGAGTAGATTCACTTGCCAAAGGATTTAATTGGGGCTTAGATCCCCAATATTAAAACACATGTTCACATTTTAGATACCTACTTCTCTGGAGTTTAAACCAAATAGACATCTTTTAACATGATTCTTATTTTTATGTTCAAGACTTACTGTTCAACCTCTATTCTTTTTAAAATATATATATTTTATTGATTTTTTTACAGAGCGGAAGGGAGAGGGATAGTGAGTTAGAAACATGGATGAGAGAGAAACATCGATCAGCTGCCTCCTGCACACCTCCCACTGGGGATGTGCCCCCAACCAAGGTACATGCCCTTGACCGGAATCTAACCTGGGACCCTTCAGTCCGAAGGCTGACACTCCATCCACTGAGCCAAACCGGCTACGGCTCAAGCCTCTATTTTAAGTCTCTTCCTTTTTCATTTCCTCATAAGAAAAAGGTCTCAGAATAGCAGTAAGTATGAGATACCTTTATTCCAAAATACTACAACATTGAATAGTCAATATTATAAGCCCATATGGTTACAATTATTTATTTTTCTGAACAAAAGTAATTTTCTTACTCTCTTCAAGATGCCATTTTGTCTGATATGACTGAAGTTGATATTGATGAACACCACCACTGCATAGCACAAATGGAGATTTTACCAAAAACGTTCAAAGCTATCGAGGGCAATGTCAAGAGGTTGAGTGTAATTGGTACCTCTTTGCTTGAAGACAAGAAGAAAGAAGAGGAAAAAAAAAGTAAGGATGGTTTAATACATTGGAAATGGATTTTTACTTTTTCTAAAATTCAACTTTATTGAGGTATAATATAGATACCATAATATTCACCCATTTGCCCTGGCCAGGTGGCTAAATTGGTTGGAATGTCATCCCATACTTCAAAAGGTTGCCAAATTGATTCCTGGTCAGGGTACATACCTAGGTCGTGGAATCGATCCCAGGACACATACGGGAGGCAATAAATAAATGTTTCTCTCTCACATCAATGTTCCTCTCCCTTCCTCTCACTATAAAAGCAATAAAAACACATCCTTAGGTGAGAATTATTTTTTAATTCACCCATTTAAAGTGTACAAATCAATGACTTTTAGTAAATTTAGACTTGTGCAACCATCACCACAATCCAATTTTATTTTTTAACATATATTTTTATTGATTTCAGAGAGGAAAGGAGAGGAAGAGAGAGATAGAAACATCAATGATGAGAGAGAATCATTCATCAGCTGCCTCCTGCATGCCCCACACTGGGGACCATGCTTGCAACCTGGGTATGTGCCCCAACTGAGAAATCAAACCATGAATTCCTGCTTTATAGGTAGATGCTCAACCACTGAGCCACGCCAGCTGAGCCCCACAACCCAATTTTAGTACATTTTCATCATCCCAGAAAGATTCCTCAGACCCATTGCAGTCAATATTAATTTCCAACACCAGCCCTAGATAATCACTAATCTGTTTTCTGTCTCAATTGCTTTTGCCTTTTCTGGATATTTCATAAAATGGAATTATATTTTATGTGGTCTTTTCTGTGTTTTTTTTTTTTCATTTTACATAATGCTTTTGAGGTTCAGTCATGTTATAGGATGTATCAGTCGTTTCTTCCTTCCTATCGCCAATTGCATACTACTATTTGCATATACCACACTTTGTTTCCCCAATCACCATTTCATGGACATTTAGATTGTTTCCAATTTTTGGCTCTTATGAATAATGCTGCTATGAACACACATACATAAGTTTTTTGGTAGACATATGTTTTCATTTCTTTTGAATAGATACGTAGGAATAAAATTGATAGGTCATTTATTTACTGTGGGTAAACTTATGTTTAACTTTTTAAGAAATTGTTAATTGATTTCCGAAGTGATAGAATTTTACATTCCCATCAGCACTGTATTTAGGTTCCAGTTTCTCAACATCCTCAACAACACTTGTTAGTGTCTGTCTTTTTTATTATAGCATGTCTAATAGATGTAAAATAATATCTCATTGTGATTTTAATTTGCATTTTCCTAATGACTAATTATGTTCAGCACCCTTTCATGTGCTTATTAGCCATAACCGTATCTTCTCGGGTGAATTACCTATTTAAATACTCATTTCTAGCCCTAACTGGTTTTGGCTCAGTGGATAGAGTGTCAGTCTGTGGACTGAAGAGTCCCAGGTTTGATTCCGGTCAAGGGCATGTACCTTGGTTGCAGGCACATACATCCAACTCTCTATCCTCCCTTCCTCTCTGTAGAAAATCAATAAAATATATTTTAAAAAGTACTCATTTCTATTATTGAGTTTTAAGAGTTCTTTATAGTGCTCGCTTTGGCAAGACATATACTTACTGAAATTGGAATAATACAGAGAAGATTAGCATGGCCTCTGTGCAGTATGATGTGAATATTTGTGAAGCATTCTATTTTTTAAAGAATTCTTTATATACTCTGGATAAAGTAATTTACAAATATTTTCTCTCAGTTTGTGGCTTGTCTTTCCATATCTTCTTTTAATTGACTTATTTATTTTAATTTTTTTAAATCCTCAGCTGAGGATTTTTTTTTTTGAGGATATTTTTGTATTGATTTTCAGAGAGTGTGGAAGAGATAGATGAAGACAGAGAGAAATATTGATGTGAGAGAAACACACCAATTGGTTGTCTCCTGCACACGCCCTGACCAGGGCCTTGGCTGGGGAGGATCCTGCAGCCAAGGTACATGTCCTTGACTGGAATCCAATCGGGACCCTTTGGTCTGCAGCCCAACGCTCTATCCACTGAGCCAAACTCATTCGGGCTCTTTTCATTTTCTTAACTAGAGGCCCAGTGCACAAAAATTTGTGCACTCGGGGGGGGAGGGAAGGGTCCCTCAGCCCAGCCTGTGCCCTCTCGCAGTCTGGGACCCCTCAGGAGATAACGACCTGCTGGCTTAGGCCCGCTCCCGGGTGGCAGAGGGCAGGCCCAATCCCTAGGTGCAGCCCCTGGTCGGGCTCAGAGCAGGGCCGATTGGGGAGTTGGGGCACCGCCCCCTGTCAAGCACAGAGCAGGGCGGATTAGGAGGTTGGGATGCCACCCTCAGTCACGCTCAGGGTAGGGCCGATTGGGGGGCTGGAGTACCGCCCCCTGTCACACTCAAGGCAGGGTTGATGGGGAGGTTGCGGCGCCACCCCCTGTCACGCACAGAGCAGGGCCAATCAGGGGGTTGGGGCGCTGCCCCCTGTCATGCACAGAGCAGGGTCCATCAGGGGGGTTGGGGCTCCATACCCTGTCACTCACAGAGCAGGGTCCATCAGGGGGTTGGGGAGCTCCCCCCTGTCACGCACAGAGCAGGGCCCATCAGGGGCGTTGGGGAGCTCCCCCCATCACGCACAGAGTAGGGCCGATAGGGGAGTTGGGGCACTGCCCCCTGTCACCCACAGAGCAGGGCCAATAAGGGGGTTGGGGCACTGCCACTGTCACACTCAGGGCAGGGCCGATGGGGAGGTTATGGTTCTACCCCGTCACACACAGAGCAGGGCCCGTGGGGGGGAGGGGGGGGTTGGGGTGCCACACCCTGTCACACACAGGGCCGCAGGGCGATCAGGGGGTTGGGGAGCTCCCCCCTATCAGGCACAGAGCAGGGCTGATCAGGGGGTTGGGGCGCCTTCCCCTGTCACGAACAGAGCAGGGTGGATAGGGAGGTTTTGGCCCCGCCCCCTCTCATACACAGAGCCACAGGGCGATCAGGGGATTTGGGCGGTGCCCCCTGTCACACTGATCCTGGTGCCGGGAGGCATATTACCCTTTTACTATATAGGATAGAGGCCTGGTGCATTGGTAGGGGCCGGCTGGTTTGTCCTGAAGGGTGTCCTGGATCAGGGTGGGGGTCCCCACTGGGGTGCCTGGCCAGCCTGGGTGAGGGGCTGATGGCTGTTTGCATCTGGTCACACCCCCTTCAGGGTGGGGGTCCCCACTGGGGTGCCTGGCCAGTCTGGGTGAGGGGCTGAGGGCTGTTTTCAGGCTGGTGGGTGACTGAAGCTCCCAACCACTCCTTTTTTTCGTGTTTTTTTTTTTTTTAAATTATGGGCCAATGCCTCTGCTGCTGAAAGCAGGTATCTGGTTTGTTTCGGTTCTATAATCGAAACACTGTATCATCTCCAGCTCTGAGATCCCGGCCGGCTGAAAGCTGGTTTCTGGGGTTTTGTTTAGCTTCTATATTTGTTACAATGTTTCAAACTGCCAGCTCAGAGGCCGGCCAGGCAGGCGGGGAACGTTGGAGTCCTCCTTCACTGGAGCAAGCAAGCCTCATGTTCGCTTCCAGCTGCCCGGCTGCCGGCCGCCATCTTGGCTGACAGTTAATTTGCATATCGCCCTGATTAGCCAATGGGAAGGGTAGCGGTCGTACGCTAATTACCATGTTTCTCTTTTATTAGATAGGATGGTATCTTTGAAACCCACAAGTGTTTAATTTTTATAAAGTCCAATCAACTTATTTTTTCTTTAATAGAAGTTTTATCATAGTTTTAGTGTTGTATTATGAGCTTGAAGGGAATTCCAAGATGGCTGTAGAGAAGCTGGAAGCTCCATTCATTTGCTCCCAGCCCGGGATTAGACTTGCAGGTAAACTGCAGAGCAATCAACGAGAAAAACCAGTTGAAGTGTAGCTGATTTGAAACTATACTAGTAAACAGTAGCACAGGGGAAGACAGGAGGAGGCAGAAATTGTGAACCCACTCGTGCAGGCGCGTGGCTGGGAGGCCAGAGGGATATTGTGGCACAGAGCCCCCTCTCACTGGGAGCATGGAGTCTCAGCCCCACGCAGGGATCCCCAATCCAGAGCAACAGAGACAGGAAGGGGAGCCGGCGAAGCATCAGGTGGTGGTAATTAGTGAGATTTCAGTCCACCTGGGAGACTTGGGCCACACCATCCCAGGGAAAAAGCAATCATATTGTTTCTTTCTTTTTTAAAAAATTAAATCTTTATTGTTCAGATTATTACAGTTGTTCCTCTTTTTTCCCCCATAGCTCCCCTACACCCGGTTCCCACCCCAATCTCTGCCCTCACCCACCCTGCCCCCCCCCCACTGTCCTCATCCATAGGTGCATGATTTTTGTCCAGTCTCTTCCCACATCCCCCACACCTCTTTACCCCCAAGAATAGTCAGCCCACTCCCTTTCTATGCCCCTGATTCCATTATAATCGCCAGTTTATTCTGTTCATCAGATTATTTATTCACTTGATTCTTAGATTCACTTGTTGATAGATGCATATTTGTTGTTCATAATTTGTATCTTTACCTTTTTCTTCTTCTTCCTCTTCTTAAAGGATACCTTTCAGCATTTCATATAATACTGGTTTGGTGGTGATGAACTCCTTTAGCTTTTCCTTATCTGTGAAGCTCTTTATCTGACCTTCACTTCTGAATGATAGCTTTGCTGGATAAAGTAGTCTTGGTTGTAGGTTCTTGGTATTCATCACTTTGAATATTTCTTGCCACTCCCTTCTGGCCTGCATGGTTTCTGTTGAAAAATCAGCTGACAGTGGTATGGGTACTCCCTTGTAGGTAACTGACTTTTTTTCTCTTGCTGCTTTTAAGATTCTCTTTTTGTCTTTTGCTCTTGGCATTTTAATTATGATGTGTCTTGGTGTGGTCCTCTTTGGATTCCTTTTGTTTGGGGTTCTCTGCGCTTCCTGGACTTGCAAGTCTATTTCTTTCACCAGGTAGGGGAAGTTTTCTGTCATTATTTCTTCAAATAGGTTTTCAATATCTTTCTCTCTCTCTTCTTCTGGTACCCCTATAATTCGGATATTGGTGAGCTTGAAGCTGTCCCAGAGGCTCCTTACACTATCTTCATATTTTTGGATTCTTTTTTCATTTTGCTTTTCTGGTTGGGTGTTTTTTGCTTCTTCGTATTTCAAATCTTTGACTTGATTCTTGGGATCCTCTAGTCTGCTGTTGGATTTCTGTATATTATTCTTTATTTCAGTCAATCTATGCTTAATTTCTAATTAGTCCTTTTTCATATCCTTGAGGGTCACACTAAATTTCTCGGAAGTTTCTAGACAATTCTTGAGTACCTTATAACCATAGTTTTGAACTCTATATCCAGTAGTTTGCTTTCCTCCATTTCTGTCATTTTTCACCTGTTTCTTTGTCTCCACATTTTGGCTGCTTCCCTGTGTTGATAGAGTGGCTTTGTGTGCTAGGTGTCCTATAGGGCCCAGTGGCTCAGCCTCCCCAGTCACCGGAGGTGAACACTCTTGTTGCACCCTTTTGTGGGCTGTGTGCATAGTCTTGTTGTAGTTTAGCCTTGATTGCTGTTGGTATCATTGGGAGGAATTGACCTCCAGACCAATTAGCTATGAGGACCAGTTTTGTCTACAATGGGAGAACTGTTGTGCTGGAAACACCTTTTTGAGGCAGGACTTGTTTCAGTGGGGCTCTTGGTGCTCACTGAGTCTGCCCCCTGAGTGTATCTCTTATGGATCTGAAGAGTTATAATCTGGTGTGGTCTCACTCTGACCACTGGGCACACTGGCTCTTGGATCTCCAAGGAGGTGCAAAGTCAACCACTGCCTGAGGCCACCCAACAGGAGCTACAGAGAGATCTGCAGATTCCTCCTCTTTGTTTGGGGTTTGGAGGTGCACAGATGAGGTGCAGCTGTGAAACAATGCAGGCTGCTGATGAGCCTTAGGCCTTCTTTTGGAAGCTCTGGGGTTCTTTGACCCAGCTGCAGTTTGTTAGGTTTTAGATTGCCAAAGGCCAGGCCATTCATATGCAAAAGCCTCTGTGTACAGCTTGGGTGGGGTTGTAAATTGGGTGGGGTGGGGTCTCAGGAAATTATCGGTGGTGAAAACAGCAATGGTTGCTCATTGGTCCTGCCCTGGTAGGTTCCGGGTCTCTGTGTCCCGCAGCCCTGTGCAAGAACAATGATCGCTGTAAGCACCTCTGTGAGGAAGCTGCCCTAGCTTTCCGGCCCGATGCCAGACAGTCCAGTTTCTCCCTGTATGAGTCTGGGTCTCCAGAGTCTCGCCCAGAACTGGAGTTCAGAGCAGTTGGGAGTTTGTATCTCCCTCCCAATTGAAAAAGACAACAGTGTATCCAGTTGCCAGCCCATTTTGCATGTCTCCATACCTCCACTCTTCTGCACCTCTGCACCTCCTACCAGTCTAGATGTGCTTTTCTCTTTCCCTCTAGTTGTCAGACTTCCACTCAGCCAGCTTTCCCATGGTTCTGGATGATATCCGTTTTGTCTTTTAGTTGTAGTTTTGATGTGTTGTGTGAGGCAGCAAGTTCAGGTGTTTACCTTTGCCACCATCTTGGTTCCTCCTCCTTTCAGTGCTTTAAATATACCATCCCACTGCCTTCTGGCCTCCATTTTTTTTTCTGATAAAGAGCGAGCTGTAGTTCTCCTGTACTTGATTAGTCTCTTTTGATTGTGATGAGTCATTTTTCTATATTTTTGTGTCTTTATTTTATCTTGTTTATTTTAATTTTTTTCCATCACCACATTTTTCCCCCTTTTATCTATTTACTGGAGGCCTAGTGCATGAAATTTGTGAGTAGGTGTGGGGGGCTCCCCCAGCCCAGCCTGCACCCTCTCACAATCCGGGACTGCTGGCTCCTAACTGCTCGCCTGCCTATCTGCCTGATTGCCCCTAACCACTCACCTGCCTGCCTAATTGCTCCTAACTGCCTCTGCCTGTTTGATTGCCCCTAACCACTTGCCTGCCTGCCTGATTGCCCCTAACTGCTTGCCTGCCTGCCTAATTGCCCCTGACCACCTCTGCCTTGGCCCCTGCACCCAGAACCTGGGCTTCCCTCCCTCTGGCTGGCCACAGGCACCCGGGACCCGGGCTTCCTTCCCTCTGGCCTGGCCACAGGCACCAGGGACTCTGGGTGGCTTCACCTGGGCCCCGGCTTTTCCAGGAAGGATGTCTGGAATGACGTCTGGAAGATGTCCAGTCTATCCGGTCTTATTAGCATATTACCCTTTTATTAGTATAGATTTTTTTTTTTTACCACCTCTTTTTTCTTTAAAGAGTCTCTCTTCGTATGGCTTTCAATGGTTTGACTATGATGTGTCTAGGTATGGATTATTTTGTTTGTCTACTTAAAATTTGCTGAGTTTTTTGAATGTGTAAATTAATGTTTTTCATAAAATTTTGGATAATTTGCCCAGCTGGTATGGCTCAGTGGTTGAGTGTCAATCCATGAATCAAGAGGTCACAGTTCAATGACCAGTCAGGGCACATGCACAAGTTGTGGTTTCGATCCCCAGTGAGGGGTGGGCAAGAGGCAGCCAAACAATGATTTTCTGTCATCATTGATGTTCCCATACCTCTCTCCCTCTCTCTTAAACTCTCTCTGAAATCAATAGAAACATTAAAAAGAGAAACTTTCCCTCTGAAACTAGATCTCTAATATCTCTAGATATGTATTTGGATGATTTGGTATATATATATATATATATTTGGATGATTTGGCCATTACTTCTTCAAATACCTTTTTAAAATTTATTTTTCTTTATTTATTAAGGTACTACATATGTGTCCTTATCCTCCCCACTCATGCCCTCACACCCCTGGTGTCTGTGTCCATTGGTTATGCTTATACAAATACTTTTCTAAAAATATGTTTTTATTGAGAAAGAGGAAGGGAGAGGGATAGAGAAAAACATTGATGAGAGAGAAACATATCAGCTGCCTCCTGAATATCCCCTACTCAGTATTGAGCCCAAAACCTGGGCATGTGCCCTGACCAGGAATCCAACTGGTAACCTCTCAGTGCATGGGACAATGCTCAATGATCAATCAACTGAGCCACACTGGCCAGGGCACTTCTTCACATACTTTCAATGTACCTCCCCGCTCTTGTTCTGGGCCTTCTACTATTTGTACATCAGTATGCTTAATGGTGTGCTACAAGTCTCTGAGGCTTTGTTCATTTTTCTTTCTTCTTTCTTCTCCCTGTTCTCAGATGAGACAACTTTTACTAATCTAGCATCAAGCTTTCTGGTTTTACTTCTGTTAGTTCGAATCTACTTTGAGCCCTCTTGGCTAACTTTTCATTTTAGTTTTTATACTATTCAGCTCTATTTTTTCCACTTGGTTGTTCTAATTTCCATATCTTTATTGATATGCTGTATTTGATGAGCAATTATCATCATAGTTGTCTTCTTCAGCTATCTGTTAATTTATTCTAACTTCCTTGGGCTTAACCATAGACAGAACACAACACAAAAGAAGAAATACAATCTCATCATTTGTGTTTTATGGTTTTTCTTCTTCTAGTGTCTAGAAAAGCTCTATGGAAATCTTGGAAAGAAAGAGTTATAAAGCGACCTGCAACAGTCCATGCTTTAACACCAAATCAGATGATTGGTGATGAATTTGCAACAAATACAAAGGTTTCAGAAATTCAAGCCATGCTACAGGAACTCATAGATACTACAATGTTCAATAAATTGGAAAATAATGCTATTAACTATATAGCATCGACAATAGAAAACCTTTCTAAAGCGTTGAGTTCACTAAATAATGAAGCAAAAGTTATTAACCTCCATCCTGAGATATGTATAAGTGAGGAAAGTGAAAAAGAACTCTCCCTGCAGATAATACAAGAGCTCAGTGAAGAAAACGAAAGGCTTCAGGGGAAACTTCAAGAAGCAGAAGAAAAATGTGAGCAGTTTATTAAATTCAAAACATTGCCCACATCAACCTTGAAGGTGTTATATGAGTTTTCTCCAAAATCATCCATGGGCTTTAGCATGACTGATGAAGCAGCGAGTATGGACAATACTTTGATGAAAGAATTTGAAAATAGAATGGATGGGGCCCAAAGAAAGGAGACCCAAGGCTCAGTGTTAAAGTGGGACTCAGCAAGTTCACATACAGCCCAAGTTGAAATGACTCCAGATTTAATTGAACAGCAATTCCTTTTACTTGAAAAAAACCCAAAAATACCTTCCAAAGATCTCACTGAAGATAAGATATCACTGAAGAAAGGTGACATCTATCAGAAAGGTTGGACTGATGAGTATCAATCACAGAAAAGGAAGATCACAAAAGCCCCATATGAGTTTGAGACCTCTAGATCAAATCTGAGTAAGCAGACAAGTAAACAAATAATCTCGAAGACCAAAGTGGATTATGACTTAGATCTACAATCACAGCAAAAGATGAGTCAAGAAATACAACCCCTTTCTATAGCACAGCGAAAGACGAGTCAAGAAATACAACCCTTTTCTATAGCACGGCAAAAGACGAGTCAAGAAATACAACCCCTTTCTATAGCACGGCGAAAGACGAGTCAAGAAATACAGCCCCTTTCTATAGCACAGCGAAAGACGAGTCAAGAAATACAACCCCTTTCTATAGCACAGCAAAAGACGAGTCAAGAAATACAGCCCCTTTCTATAGCCAAATCAAAGTCATTCATTGAATCAAAAAGTCAACACGTTCTTTCTAATTTCCCTTCTACTGACACAAAGAGCCAAGGTGGCAAAAGTGGAACAAGTAGTAAGTGGGAACGACTCAGGAAGTACAAAATTGCATATATACTTGAGAAATGCCAAGTTATTTCAGACCACAAAAAGAAATCCACCACTGAGTTAATGGCCAAAGAGAGTAAAAGTGTTATGAGTTTCCAAGCAGTGCCATTTGGGTCAATCCAACCTGATGAATCCTCTGAGAAAGTAAAAATAGAAGGAAAGGAACATCAAATCTCTTCAGAAATTACCACAAGCAAAAAAGGAAAAACTGAAGAGGAGGACACGTCAGTCTTTACCAAGAAGGGCAAGTCTCAAGAACTTGTTGAATCACAATCTAAGACTTCAGAATCTACTACAGTTCTAGGAAGTCCAGAGGGCAAAAGTGAACAAGCTAATCTAGATGAATTTCACAACGCCATAATGTCTTTCTTAAAAGAGAAAATTGATAACACAGAAAATCCTTTGGATAAAAAGACTGTGCCAGAAGAAGAGTTATTATTAAAAAAAGCAGAAGTTGAAAAATTAGGAATCATAAAGGCAAAAATGGAAGAATATTTCCAAAATGTGGCTAGAGCTGTGGCAAAAATCTTGAGAAAATACAACGACATTAAAATAGCAGGACAAATTAGAGAGAAACAAATGAAACAATCAACAGTCTCATTTATGCCAGGACTACATTTACAGGAGCCAATTAGTCCAAAGTCTGAAATTAGCTCCTTACTCTCATCTGAGAGCATGGACCCAGTAATACAAAATTTAACACAAGAGATCTTGACTGAAATAGTTGCTCCAGTCATCTCAATAGCAGGGAAAGACCATATGGAGAAGGAAAAACAGAGGCAGGAGGAATATTTGCCAGAGGTTCAAGGAGAAAGTTTGAATATGAATCTTAAACACCAGTTGCAAGAAAGGAATCTCTGGAAGATGGGCTATAAGAGGATAAAAAAGGATTTGCAACAGCTCCAGCCGAAGGAGGGAAAGCAAGAGCAACAGAAGCAGGATCAGTGGCAGGAAGAAGTGTGGGAGCAACATCAAAAACAGAGGATGCAAAAGCAGACCGAGCAAGATGAGAAGCAAAAGGGAATGGAAGAGGAAGAACAGCAGAAGCAAAAGCAGCAGCGGCTGGAAGCATGGAGGCAAAAAATGAAAGAGCAAGGAGTGTCCTTGGAGAAGGAGGAGGGACAGCAGATGGAGCAGCTTCAGAAGGAACTGGAAAGTAGCTGGAAGGAAGAGGAAGAGAAGCAGAAGCCAAAGAGGAAGGGAAGGGACGATGAAAGTCAGTGGTATAAAAAAGCAAAGGAGCAGTTGAAGATTAAGGAGGAAAGACCTGAAGAACTAGAAAATGTGTTAAGTAGCGCTTCAATAAGATTGACTCCCAGGTGGAAGAACACATGGAAACGTGCATTACTGTCACGCACAAAAAAAGAGTTCCATGTGAATCTTGCTGATGAAAAGCACTCCGAACCAGTCATTCCTCCCTCCTCGACACAGTTTTCCTCACCTGGGCCATTTTCTATTCCTGGACAGTTTCCTACAAAGTCCATTGCTGTCATTCATGAGGAGGCCGAGTCCCAGGGCATCACTCTCTCTCCTGAGCAGGCCCAGGCACAGGGCATCACTCTCACCCCTAGTCAAGCCCTGGCACAGGGAATCACTCTCACCCCTAGTCAAGCCCTGGCACAGGGAATCACTCTCACCCCTCAGCAGGCCCTGGCACAGGGAATCACTCTCACCCCTAGTCAAGCTCTGGCACAGGGCATCACTCTCACCCCTCAGCAGGCCATGGCACAGGGAATCACTCTCACCCCTCAGCAGGCCATGGCACAGGGAATCACTCTCACCCCTCAGCAGGCCCAGGCACAGGGCATCACACTCACCCCTAGTCAAGCCCTGGCACAGGGCATCACACTCACCCCTCAGCAGGCCATGGCACAGGGAATCACTCTCACCCCTAGTCAAGCTCTGGCACAGGGCATCACTCTCACCCCTCAGCAGGCCATGGCACAGGGAATCACTCTCACCCCTAGTCAAGCCCTGGCACAGGGAATCACACTCACCCCTCAGCAGGCCATGGCACAGGGAATCACTCTCACCCCTAGTCAAGCCCTGGCACAGGGAATCACTCTCACCTCTAGTCAAGCCCTGGCACAGGGAATCACTCTCACCCCTAGTCAAGCCCTGGCACAGGGCATCACACTCACCCCTCAGCAGGCCCAGGCACAGGGAATCACACTCACCCCTAGTCAAGCCCTGGCACAGGGAATCACTCTCACCTCTAGTCAAGCCCTGGCACAGGGCATCACTCTCACCCCTCAGCAGGCCATGGCACAGGGCATCACTCTCACCCCTCAGCAGGCCCAGGCACAGGGAATCACTCTCACCCCTCAGCAGGCCCAGGCACAGGGAATCACACTCACCCCTCAGCAGGCCCAGGCACAGGGAATCACACTCACCCCTCAGCAGGCCCAGGCACAGGGAGTCACACTCACCCCTCAGCAGGCCCAGGCACAGGGAATCACACTCACCCCTCAGCAGGCCCAGGCACTGGACATTACTCTCACCCCTCAGCAGGCCCAGGCACAGGGAATCACACTCACCCCTCAGCAGGCCCAGGCACAGGGAATCACACTCACCCCTCAGCAGGCCCAGGCACAGGGAATCACACTCACCCCTCAGCAGGCCCAGGCACAGGGAATCACTCTCACCCCTCAGCAGGCCCTGGAACAGGGAATCACACTCACCCCTCAGCAGGCCCAGGCACTGGACATTACTCTCACCCCTCAGCAGGCCCAGGCACAGGGAATCACACTCACCCCTCAGCAGGCCCAGGCACAGGGAATCACACTCACCCCTCAGCAGGCCCAGGCACAGGGAATCACTCTCACCCCTCAGCAGGCCCTGGAACAGGGAATCACACTCACCCCTCAGCAGGCCCAGGCACTGGACATCACACTCACCCCTCAGCAGGCCCAGGCACTGGACATCACACTCACCCCTCAGCAGGCCCAGGCACTGGACATCACTCTCACCCCTCAGCAGGCCCAGGAACTGGACATCACACTCACCCCTCAGCAGGCCCAGGCACTGGACATCACTCTCACCCCTCAGCAGACCCAGGCACAGGGAATCACACTCACCCCTCAGCAGGCCCAGGCACTGGACATCACACTCACCCCTCAGCAGACCCAGGCACTGGGTATCACTCTTACCCATGAGCAGTTCAAGGCACTGATGGTTACCCTCACTCCTGAAAAATCCCAGGGTTTGGGAGTCACACTCACACATGAACAAGTCCAAGCATTGAGAGCTCCTGTCATTCTCCAGCAAGAAGGGACATTGAGGGACCATATTACTCCTATCCAGGGTCAGACTCTAAAGGCACCTGCCCAGGCACATGACATGATTCTTACCCCTGAGCAGAGCCAGGCAATGCAGATCCCTGTGACTACTCAACAGGCCCAGATACTTGGTGTCCCTATCGCTCAAGGCCAGGAGGAGGCATTGGGAGTCACTATCACACCACAGCAGGCAGAGGCAGAGGCACAGGCACAGGCACTGATGTTCACTCTTACTCCAGAGAACGCGCAGATTTGGGGTATCACACATACCAATGAACAAGCCCCGGCAGTGGGTATTACCCTCACCCCTGAGCAGAAACACGTATTGGAGGTCCCACTTACCTTTGACCAGGCTCAGGCATTAGAGACCCCTCTCACTGCAGAACAGGCCTGGAAATTGGGGGTCGCTATCACTCCAGAAATGGCTCAGAAAGTATCACACACTCTTTTTCTTAAGCAGGGCAAAGCATTGGGGATCGGTCCCACCTATGAACAGGCTCAGTCATTTGGCAGTCTAACTCTGAATCAGGCCCGGGCGTTGCGAATCCCAGATGCCTGGTTATCAATTATCGCTCGCAGGCATGAACAGTCTTTGGGGGCCCCTCTCACCTCAGATAAAGCCCATGTCTTAGGACCTCCCCTTACCCGTGAGCAAGTTCAACCTTCGGGAGCTCCCTTCACCCCAGGACAGGCCCAGCCCATGGGTATTACTCACATGTCTAAGCAGAGCCTAGAACCAAGAGCTCCTCCCATTAATGAGCAGTTTTCACAATTCCGGGCTGGTCCTTCTTCAGGACATACCCAGGAAGTTGGGATCTTTTCCATTCCTGATAAATCCATCAAACCAAGTGCTCCTCACATGCCTAAGCCGTCCACCAGATTGGCCCCTTCTACTCTGAAACCATTTCAAGAATCAAAGACTCCTCTCCTTTCTGGGCAATCCACTACATCAAGAACTAGATGGCCCCTGGTACCATCTGCTCTTATTGATGAGAAGACCCCTGGATTTAAGGTCTCTCCTACTTCTTTGCAGACATCAGGGTTTCCTTTTACCCAAGCCCCATTTGTCTCTGGGAAATCCCAAGGAAAGGGGAGCTTCGGTAGGGAGCTTCCTTCCTCTAAACAGACACTGGTTTCTAAGGGTCAACTCACCCCTGTGAAGTTCCTAGCACCAGAGGTCCCTCCCACCCCTGGGAAGCTTTCAGTATCTGGGACCCCTCCCACTCTAGGGCAGCCACTTACACTGGACTCCCCTCTTAGCCCTAGGCAGATCCTCATACCTAGGGACTCTCTGACTCCCCAGTCACCCCTGATATCAAAGCTTCCTCTTGCCTCCAGGCAACCTCTTATATCTGGGATTCCACCCGCCTCTTCACAGATTCCCAGTCTCTGGGCTCCTCTCTTTCCTGGGAAGCCTTTGATTCCTGGGGCCCCTTCTGTGCCTGGGGAGCTCATGGAATCTGGACTCTCTACCTCTGAGCAGCCCCAGGCATTTCAGCTCCCTACCGCCTGTGAGCAATCTCCCTATCTACAAGCCCCTTCTACCCTTGGGGAGCTTCCGGCACCACAGACCTTTCCTGGGCAAGCTTTCCCACTACGGATCTCTCCCACCCCTGGGCATCCCCCCCCACCACGGACCCCCTCAACCCCTGGAAAGCCCCCAAAAGATTTGTCTCTGAAATCTAAATCAGCATTGGTCCATCCCGGTGCTCCAAGTTTCAAGGTACCACAAGCCCCTTTCACCACTAAGAAGTTCCAAATATCAGAGGTCTCTGACACTTCTGAAGAAATCCAGGAACTCCGAGATTCTTTTACTATGGAACAACTTAGGACAGTTCAGTCCTATCTCACCAAGTATAGGACACCAGTATCACAAACTCCATACATTGATGAGGGGGCCCTGCCCACTCGCATGAAGCCTATAACATCACTGCCTCCTCTTACTACTCAACTACCCAAAAGATCACAGATTGCACCTTCCGAATGGGACTGGAAATCCCGATTTCCCCCTATAAGTAAGCCCTGCGTACTGACTTCAGTTTCAGGTACCAAGAAACTCAAGATGATGATACCCTCTTCCTCTTTCCAAGAGCTCAAAGAGCAGAGGTATTTTGTTGATGTGAAGGCTCAAAGGAAGAACCTGATACTCTTAAATCAGACCACAGAAACTTCTGGACACCCTTCAGAGCTACATACAACAGCTAGAAATCTCATAATTGAGACACTTCATACAGACACAGTTCGACTGGGATACCTATTCCGCAAGTACATTGCCTATAGGCTGATCCAGCGTGCAAGGTAGATGTAACTATTACATGTTGATTTCTAGTTTAGTCCTGATTTCAAATATCCTCCCACATTGCCCTATAAGTATATTCATATTTATCAGATCAGGTGTCCTAAAAGATTCTCTTATGGTAGGTCTATGGGATGGAAGCCTATTTAAGATAGCAAAAGGAGATATTTTTTAGAAAATAAATATCATATGATCTATTTCATATGCCAAGGTAAATTTTGTGGATAATGACTGATCCCCATAATATCTACTTCAAAAGTTTAGAGATGCTTCCAGTTATTCTGAATTTTTTACATCATCTTGGGCTCACCAGAAGATGTATGATTCTTAAAATGGGAGATGGCAGATTATGTACAAGGTGTTGCCATGGCAACTTGACTGCTGGAGTGACCTGAAAGAAACAGATCCTCATCCTGATTTTTAAAAATTGCAAATATCAGAAATAGGTCAGGGAAATGGATCTGGTTCCCCCCGACCCCTCGCAACCCACACAAACACACATGGCTACCCAGTTCCCCCTACTCATTTAAACGTATCTTAATTATAAATTCTTGTATCAATTAAGTACATATCTGGACTTTTTATTATTTTTTACTGATTACATATAGATGAGTCATTTCTATTCCATGTTATTTATTGCAGTTTTATTTTCATGATGTTGAGTCTTTGTCAACTGATCTGCCATCCTTAGCATTTGTGTTTTGAGGTTACGAACCTATTATTTTGGGGAAACTTTTTAACCTTAAATTACAAGAAGCTAAACTAAAACCTATAATAGAAGAGGTTATCATTAAATATAGGAAGAACTATGTTATTTATTCACCACATGTTTACTGAATGCCTCCAATGTGCCAAGCATTGTTTTAGTTGCTAGGGATATAGCAGTGAATAAAACGAAGTACCCTGTTCTCAATAAATTTACATTTTTGAGGACAGAATTCATTTGATAACTAAGGATTGAAATAACCAGGCGCAAAAGAAAGACTTATTCAAGATATAATCAGAACTTTTAATTTCAAAGCTTAAATTGAGATTTGTTGGAAAATGTTTTACTCTATATTTGTCTCTAGTTTGTTCTTTCCAAACTGAATATTCCTAGTTTTTTTTAATTTATTCGAGAATTTTAAATAACATGTTCCTGGTCAATCTCCAGTTCTCTTACGTCATTTTTCCTTAGTTTTATTTAAATTTTAAAAAATAAGTGGCATTCACCTGGTACAATATTTTAAAAATTCAAATGAGAAAAAGAGAAGTCTCCCTAATAATCCTATCCTAGCCTTTAGGCCTCTTCCCCAGGGCTACTAATGCATATGCATAACATTTTCTGCATATGTAGAAAAGTACTATGCTCTTTTATCCCCCTTTTTGCATATTTTAAAGTTACCATGTTTGATTTTTTTTCATAATTGAACTTAGGTATTAAGTGTTAGATAACTTGGGAATTTGTATATAAAGAGTCTACTCATTCATTTTATAGTTCCATAGTATTCAAAGTTTGGATTTACCAGAATTTACCTAACCTCTGATGGATATTTATGCTGTTTTCAAAATTTTGCTTTTAAAAATATACTTTTATGAACAATCTTGTATAGACATATATATGTATGTATATTCCTAGTAGAATTTCTGGATCAAAGGGCGTTTTATAATTGTGATAGATTTTTGTCAAATTGTTTTCCAAAGAGGTTGTAACAATTTACATATTGGTTAGTGTTATAAATTGGTATTTCCTTACATCAAGACTAACACAAACTATTATCAAATTTTTTGTTCATTGCCAATATAATAGATGAAATATGGCATTTTACTGCTTTAATTGTCACTACTTTTATTATTGGTGAGGTTAAGCGTCTTTTTCTAGACTTAAGAGCCATCTGTATTTCATTTTCTGTGAAGACACCATTAAAATACTTTGCCCATTTCTCATTTGGGTTGTCAACTTGCTTTTTAAAATTCATTTGGGGGATCTGATAAAATATTTGGAAAATTGGCCCCTTGTCTGTGATGTAAATTGTAAATTTCCCCCCTCTTGTCTTTACTCTGCTTTTGGTATTTTTTGCTTTGTAGAAAATTATGATTTTTAGCCCTAGCTGAGTGTTGGCCTGCAGACTGAAGGGGTCCCTGGTTTGATTCCGGTCAAGGCACATACCAGGTTGTGGGCTCGATCCCCAGTAGGGGGCGTGCAGGAAGCAGCCCACCAATGATTCTCTCTCATCATTGATGTTTCTATCTCTCTCTCTCCCTCTCTCTTCCTCTCCAAAATCAATAAAAATATACATTTAAAAAATTATGATCTTTAAAAGTCCTTTCTAGGTCTCTTAGTACTTTTATGGTTGGTTATTCATTTTTTTTGTTTGTTTTATACTTAAGTCTTTGATTCACAACATTCTGTTGTGAGAAATGGATCTGGTCCCCGCCCCCTCCCCCCCCTCCTACCCACACACACATACATGGCTACCCAGTTTCCCCTACTTATCCCTACTTATTTAAACATATCTTAATTATAAATTCTTGTATCAATTAGGTACATATCTGGACTTTTTATTATTTTTTACTGATTACATATAGATGAGTCACTTTTGTTCCATGTTATTTATTGCAGTTTTATTTTCATGATGTTGAGTCTTTGTGATAGTCATTATAGTGTTTGCCAGTCCTTGTTAATGAGATGTGAGCAGAATTGGTATGTGTCACTTCTGTGCTGAGCATTGTCAGTCTGACACCCTCCAGAGTCTCTTCTTCCTCTGCCATGATAACCTACGATGTTTAAGATGTTAGCTGTTTTTTCAGCCTGTGTTCTTGAGAGTATACAATGAAGCTCTCCCTGCTGAGCCCTGGTGGATTTGTAGTATGAGCAACAAGTAAAATTTTCTTTTTAGCCACTAAGATTTGGGGTTGTTAAAACAGCAAATCTAGCTTATCTTTACTAACACTGTCTTCCTATCCAAGAATATGGTATACCTTCCTTTTTGTTCGAGTATGTGTGTGTCCTTTTGGAAAAAGTTTTTGTGATAACTCTTCCATATTCTTCCATGAGTGTATATCCTGGTAGTTGTGTTTTTTAGAAAATATTTTTTATTGATTTCAGAGAGGAAGGGAGAGGGAGAGATAGAAACATCAATGATGAGAATCACTGATTGGCTGCCTTCTGCACACCTCCCACTGGGGATCAAGCCCACAGCCAGGGCATATGCCCTGATCAGGAATAGAATCGTGACCTCCTGGTTCATAGGTCGATGCTCAGCCATGCCAGCTGGGCAGTTTTTACTTTTGTGGTTACTATTGTAAATGGACTCTCTCTTTCTGTGATATCTTCTAACTTATTATTTGTATAAATGAAGGCTAGATTTCTCTATATCAATTTTGTATGCAGCCATTTATGGTATTCAAGCATGTGAAAGTTTTTTAATTGATATTTTTGAGTTCTCCAGGTATATAATTAAAGCACCTACCAATAATAATATTTTACATTTAGATTTGCCAATTTTTAAACATCTAATTTCTGTCTCTTGATTATCTGAATTGGTTAGTATCTCCAGGACTCTGTTCAAAAATATTGGTGATATGGCTACCCGGTCATCTTTATTCATTTGACTGCCCTGAGTAACAGCTATGAGTGCCTTCCTGTAGCCCCATGTTATTTTTCTAAAAAGAGTTCATATTCAAGTGTGTTTAAAGGATCACTTACATTGATATTCTCTTTTCTGAAAAAGTTGTAAAATATTCTTAACCTAAGTCAATTTCTTCTTTGTTCTTATTTTCTCCATTCTATGTATCTCAGATGGCCAAAATATAAGCCCTTTCATAGCTATTTATTAAAAAATAACTATAAATTGGTTAAAAAGATAGTGGCAATAATGAATATCCTATATAATAAAAGGGTAATATGCAAATTCACCCTAACAGTGGAACGGCCAGTTGCTATGACACACACTGACCACCAGGGGGCAGATGCTTAATGCAGGAGCTGTCCCCTGGTGGTCAGTGTGTTTCCACAGGGGGAGTTCTGCTCAGCTACAAGCTGGGCTGAGGGCTGTGACCACAGCAGCAGTGGTGGGAACCTCTCCTGCTTCTGTGGCAGCGCTAGGATGTCCAAGTGTAGCTTAGGCCTGTTCCCATCAGTTGGACATCCCCTGAGGGCTTCTGGGCTGCCAGAGGGATGTCTGACTGCCAGCGTAGGCTCGATCCTCTGGGGTGACTGCGCCAGGTGGACATCCCCTAAGGGGTCCTGGACTGTGAGAGGGTGCTGGCCAGGCTGAGGGATGCCCCCCCCCCCCCCCCCCCCCAATGCACAAATTTTCGTCCACTGGGTCTCTAGTCTTTCTTATATTTGTCAGTAAAAAATACTGACTTTTAGGTTTAAGTACATTTTTATCATATTAAAGTATCCATTTGCTCCTGTTCCATTATGTTTTTTTATTTTTTTAAATATATTTTATTGATTTTTTTACAGAGAGGAGGGGAGAGGGAGAGGGATAGCGAGTTAGAAACATTGATTCAGCTGCCTCTTGCACGCCCCCTAGTGGGGATGTGCCCGCAACCCAGGTACATGCCCTTGACCGGAATCGAACCTGGGACCCTTGAGTCCACAGGCCTACGCTCTATCCGCTGAGCCAAACCAGCTAGGGCTCCATTATGTTTTTTTAAAATCAAGAGTGGATGTTGAATTTTGTTAATTTGTTAAAACACATTTTTTGTTAAATGTGATTTTGACATGTCATTTTCATGTGCATTAAAGAAAATATTAGTTTCTCCTGCATTCCTGGAATAAATCCTATTTGTCCTTGGTGTATCCTTCTTTGAATGTTATGAAGTTTGTTTGCTAATGTTTCATTTAGGTGTTGTTTTACATTAATTAGTAAGTTTGATTGGTGCTATCTTTGTCAATTTTTTGTGCTATTTTTGTCAATTTTTAATATAATTTTAAGCTTCTATCATTAAAAAATGTGAAAACTTTTTTTTTATGCTTGAGAGTTTAACAGTAAAATTAGTTGTTCTTTTAAGGTTTGGCAAATCTCATCTATGATATTATATAGGCTTGGTACTTTTGGAGGAGAGTTCTTAGACAACTTCCTTAATTTTTATATGGCAATTAGTTTGTTTAGATTTATTAGAGATTTAAAAATTTTTTGCATATATTTTTTATTGTTGATAGTATTACAGATATCTCCCATTTCCCCCTTTCCTCTTCCCCCTAACTGGAGATTTTGAAGTCTAAGTGACATGATGTGACCTGCTTCAGTAAAATCAATTAAAAATTGAAATATATAGATCAACGTTTTGTAACAATATTTAACTTATACAAGTATAACTTTAATCCCATCAAAAGTGAATTCATTTTTCCCAGAAAGTTCTTATTTAATGTTATTATAATCAGATCACCAACAGGTATAACAGGGAATAAAATATTGATAGATTAAAGATTCCATAACAAAGATAGCTAGGTCAAGAAGATTCTTGACATTATATGGGAGAGAAGATATGAAGTGTAATAATATTAACTACTTTTGAATAGTGTAAAAGATGGTGATAAGAATGTTACCCACTTGCTTCATTGAGAACAGTGTTATTTATGGGACTGGGTGTGATAGGCATTCTATAATTGATGTGGAGAAGTTATTAAAAACACATGTAATAAAGATGGTTTAAGAGTGAAAAAAATGAAAATCACCTATAGGACATGGAAAAAAATCAAAGGCTATTGGAAAATTAATTTAATTAAATATACTAAGTTAACTCAGAAAATTGACTGTTTAAGTATTAAATGATCCATATATTTAGTAGGTTTTAAGTTATTAATTATAACCCACAAAAGGGACCTGAGATTTGTTTCCTCTGTGTGTGTGTGTTTATAATATGTATGTAAAACGCATATGTTCAGAAACATATCTTCAATTATTCCCCTTGGCAACTCCTACCCCCAAAATCCAAACTCTTTAACATGCCTTTTAAGGCCTTTCATAAACCAGCCATTCCAGTCTCCTTCCCACCATATCCTTTCATATATCCATAGTCTAAAAGTCTCAGACTATTCACCATTCCCAAAATATAACTTCCATTCTCTTACATTTGTACTTATTACTTCAACCTGGAACTCCTCATCCCCTTCTTCCCAAACTTAAGATTTACCCGAGATTCTGTTTAAAATCCAGATCTCAAAGCCTACACACCAAGATTTTGATTAAAAAGGTCTGAGGAGCCTTGGAATCTGTATTTTTAACAAGCATTTCCTCCTTCCCCGACAAATGATTCAGTCCACACTTTGAGAAATATTGGTATTCTGAAAAGAGAGATCTAGGTTTGCTTCCCAAATATACTATTTATTTATGTGACTTTAGAAAATCATTTAGCCTGGTCGGTATGGGTCAGTGGTTGAGCATCAACCCATGCATCAAGAGGTTGCTGGTTTGATTCCTGGTGAGGGCATATAACCCAGCTGCAGACTTGATCCCCAGTTGGGGGCATGCAGGAGGCAGCTAACTGCCTCTCTCTTCCCCCTCACCCTTCTCTCTGTAAAAATCACTTCAAAAATCTTTAATTTTTAAAAAAATTTTTTTTGTGCAGATTCCTTTTCCTCTCCTGTAGTATGGGGATGGTGAAATACTATCTGTTTAGGAGACCCAAACATGGTATGCTATGAGAATACATTTTTTTAATATATATTTTTATTGATTTTTTATAGAAAGGAAGGGAGAGGGACAGAGAGTTAGAAACATCGATGAGAGATAAACATCGATCAGCTGCCTCCTGTACACTCCCTACTGGGGATGTGCTCGCAACCACGGTACATGCCCTTGACTGGAATCGAACCTGGGACCCTTCAGTCTGCAGGGCGATGCTCTATCCACTGAACCAAACCAGTTAGGGAGAGAATACATTTTTATGACTCTTCCTCAAGATCCTATTCAACATCTTCTTATAAAGCCTTCTTTATTTCTCTTACTATAACTAATTATGCATTTGTTTTTGTTCAAATAGCATGCTTACATTTTTATTTAGCATTTGTTTCATTCTCTCTTTGACACAGTTAATTTATTAGTCTCCTATTCTGGCTTTGAAATGCTTTGAAGGCAAAGACACTGTCTTTTTTAGAATTGTACTAGAGGCCCAGTGCACAAATTTGTGCACCACTGGGGGGGGTCTCTCGGCCTGGCCTGCGGGATCAGGCCAAAATCAGCTCTCCAACATCCCCTGAGGGGTCCCAGATGGGAGAGGGCACAGGACAGGCTGAGGGACCCCTACCAGTGCACGATCGGGGCCAGGGGTGGGGGGATGCGGGAGGTTGGCCAGCTGGGAAGGGACTGCGGGAGGGCTCCAGGTGTGTCTGGCCAGGCTCCTTCAGTCCTGAATGGCCGGACCCCAGCAGCAAGCTAACCTACTGGTAGGAGCATCTGCCCCCTGGTGGTCAGTGCACATCATAGCGACTGGTTGACTACTCAACTGTCTGCCCCTGGTGGTCAGTGCATGTCATAGCAAGCGGTTGAGCAGCCTTAGCATATCATTAGCATATTACACTTTGATTGGTTGAACAGACTACCGGACACCAAACATTTAGCATATTAGGCTTTTATTATATAGAACTAGAGGCCCAGTGCACAAAAATTTGTGCACTCGGGGGGGGGGGGGGTCCCTCAGCCCAGCCTATACCCTCTTGAAGTCTGGGACCCCTTGGAGGATGTCCACCTGCTGGGGGATAGGGCCTAAGCTGGCAGTCAGACATCCCTCTGGCAGCCCGGCAGCCCTCGGAGGATGTCCATTTGCCAGCAGGGAGCAGGCCTAAGCTGCAGTCGGACATCCTTAGTGCTGCTGAGGAGGCGGGAGAGGCTCCCACCACCACCACTGTACTGGCAGCCGT
Organism: Myotis yumanensis; assembly: GCF_028538775.1. Taxonomy (NCBI): domain Eukaryota; kingdom Metazoa; phylum Chordata; class Mammalia; order Chiroptera; family Vespertilionidae; genus Myotis; species Myotis yumanensis. Next base: position 164,593,108 of record NW_027223754.1, read on the forward strand.
CAGCCTGGCTTGTGGCTGAGCAGAGCTCCCCCTGTGGGAGCACACTGACCACCAGGGGGCAGCTCCTGCATTGAGCATCTGCCCCCTGGTGGTCAGTGTGTGTCATAGTGACCAGTCATTCCCAGTCGTTCTGCTGTTAGCGTCAGTTTGCATATTACCCTTTTATTATATAGGATTATGTCTTGTACATATCAATACTAGAATTTTAATGTATTAAAATAATAAAAACACTATTATAACACTAAACTGTGAAGGGTCAATAAAAATTTGACAGTCATAGAATTTTGAAAGTTTAGTCATATATGGAACTAGATTAAGATTTGATTAAGTAAGCCTCCCATCCCTATCCCATCCCTCTCTACTTATTAAGGATGAGATGAGAATTGAAGTAACTAAGGCCAGGTTTGCTGAGTTAAGGTCAGTAATTATATCAATCTGATTCTTGTTAATTTTTTTCCCCAGAAACAACATAATCAAAAGAATACTAGCCATCCAAAACAGTGGGAGAGGTTATGAGACCCAGAATCTTTACATAATGCTGAACAGAATTGATGGCTACCAGAAAAAGATGATGGGGGTCTGGACCGAGAAGCAAAAGTCTCTAGAGCAGAAACGGAATCAGTGCCTGAGGAAAATGATGTTCTTATTTAGCCAGGTAATCTGTTTTCTATTCCCTCGCCCCAGTATGATACAAGAAAAGTGAGAGTGGTAAGCTTTGAAAATAACATTTATCTGGAGATACCTTGTATATTGGTTTCCTAGGGCTACTTTAACAAACTTCATGGCTTAAAACAACAGAAATGTATTCTCTTAGAGTTCTGAAGGCCAGTTTATGAAATCAAGATGGAGAAAGAATCGAGATGGTTCTTTCTGGAGGCTCTGAGAAATGTATTTCATGTCTCTCTCCAAGAGTCTGGTAGCTATAGACAATCTTTGGCATTCATTGACTTGTAGCTGCATAACCACTATCCTCTGCATTCATTTTTCCCTTAGCCCTTTTCCCAGCTTGTCTGTCTTCACTTCTGAATCTTACAAAGTCATGTGTCATGGATTTAGGACCCACCTGGTTAATCCAGGATGATCTCATCTTGAGATCCTTAACTTAATTACACCTGTAAGGACCCTTTTTCTAAATAAGGTCACATTCACAGGTTCTGGGTGAACATATCTTCTGGGGCTTCACCATTCAATCAATTACATTGTGACTTCAGTGAAACTCCTAAATTGACAACAGGAATACTGGCTGGACTTTCTAGATGAAAAAAGATTAGAATAGGAGAGACTTCTAGAAGCGTTCAACTCATTCCTAGTCAACCCACATCTACCAGCCTCTCTCTTTTTTTTTATAATTAAATCTTTATTGTTCAGATTATTACATTTGTTCCTCTTTTTCCCCCCCATAACTCCCCTCCTCCCAGTTCCCACCCCACTCTCTGCCCTCACTCCCCACCCACTGTCCTCATTCATAGGTGCATGATTTTTGTCCAGTCTCTTCCCGCATCTCCCACACCCCTTTCCCCCCCAAGAATAGTCAGTCCATTCCCTTTCTATGTCCCTGATTCTATTATAATCACCAGTTCATTCTGTTCATCAGATTATTTATTCACTTGATTCTTAGATTCACTTGTTGATAGATGTGTATTTGTTGTTCATAATTTGTATCTTTACCTTTTTCTTCCTCTTCTTAAAGGATACCTTTCAGCATTTCATATAATACTGGTTTGGTGGTGATGAACTCCTTTAGCTTTTCCTTATCTGTGAAGCTCTTTATCTGACCTTCAATTCTGAATGATAGCTTTGCTGGATAAAGTACTCTTGGTTGTAGGTTCTTGGTATTCATCACTTTGAATATTTCTTGCCACTCCCTTCTGGCCTGCAAAGTTTCTGTTGAGAAATCAGCTGACAGTCGTATGGGTATTCCCTTGTAGGTAACTGAGTTTCTTTCTCTTGCTGCTTTTAAGATTCTCTCTTTGTCTTTTGCTCTTGGCATTTTAATTATGATGTGTCTTGGTGTGGTCCTCTTTGGATTCTTTTTGTTTGGGGTTCTCTGCGCTTCCTGGACTTGTAAATCTGTTTCTTTCACAAGGTAGGGGAAGTTTTCTGCCATTATTTCTTCAAATAGGTTTTCAATATCTTGCTCTCTCTCATCTTCTGGCACCCCTATAATTCTGATGTTGGTACGCTTGTAGCTGTCCCAGAGGCTCCTTACACTATCTTCACACTTTCAGATTCTTTTTTCATTTTGCTTTTCCGGTTGGGTGTTTTTTGCTTCTTCGCATTTCAAATCTTTGACTTGATTCTTGCACTCCTCTGGTCTGCTGTTGGGAGTCTGTATAATATTCTTTATTTCAGTTAGTGTATGCTTACTTTCTAGTTGGTCCTTTATCACACCATCGAGGGTCTCATTAGATTTCCTGTACATCTCATCAAGTTTATCGACAGACTCTAGAAGCCTCTTGAGAGACCTCAAAAGTGTGGTTTTGAATTCTATATCCAGTAGCCTGCTTTCCTCTGGTTCTGTCCTTTGTGGGCTGTTTCTTTGTCTTGGCATTTTTTTATGCTTCACTGTGTCGATAGAGTGGCTTTCTGTGTTAAGTGTCCCAATTACCTGAGGTAGACACTCTTGGTGCACCCCCTTGTGGTCTCTGTGAGCAGTCTTGTTGTAGTCAAGCCTTGATTGTTGTAGGTAATTACTACTTGACCTCCAGGCCAACTGGCTGTGAGAATCAGCTGTGTTTGCAGTGGGAGAACTTCTGTCCTCTAGGGAGGTGCTAATCTAGCCTTTGCCTGAGGCTATCCAGCAAATGGCTCTGTGCAGGGCTTGGTCAGGGCGGGTCCCACGGGATCAACAGGGCGGAGGAGGGAGCAGTTATGGCTGCTCTCAGTCTGTCCCCAGGGGCTCTGCCTCTCTGTCCCAGCAACCGCTGCAAACCTCGGAGGGACCGAAGCCAGACAGTCCCGCTTCTCCCGTTTGAGTCTGGGTGCCTAGAGACTCGCCTGGATCTGGAGCTCAGAGTCTGAGGCTCCCTCGGATTGAAACAGACAACTGCGCCCTCAGCCACCAGCCTGCGCTGCGCACACTCTGCACACTCCGCACCTTAGTATTTTACTTCAGCACTGCGCCTCCTCTGATTCTCGGTTCCTCCTAGTTGTAGAACTTCCACTCAGCCAGCCTTCCTGTGGTTCTGGATGATGTCCGTTCCGTCTTTTAGTTGTATTTTTGAAGTGGTTGTTCGAGGCAGCAAACTCCAGGGTTAACCTATGCTGCCATCTTGGTTTCTCCCCCTACCAGCCTCTCTTGAAGTCACTACTCTCCAACTGATTCATGACAGTTACTCCTTTCCTCACAACTATCAGAAAGCAAGCTTTAATTTGGTGAGTTTACAAGAAAGGAGATAAGGATTTATTTAACTTGCTTACATAGCACCATGCAGAGAAAATCCTGTTTAACTCTAACAATCCACTCATTATGTCCCAGAGCCTCCTCTGAGATGACCTTCCAAAAAGTTATAAAGGTGAGATTAGAGCACTTTGCTCTGGATTACATGCTCCCATTACATGTTCTAGCTTGAAATTTTGGAACATCCTGGGAATTCTAGAAACATTTTGTATCTATATATCCTTTCCTTTCACTAAATTAATTAATTTAGTTACTTAATAAGAACGGTTTACTTGCTACTTTAGAAGGTACAGAAACTTCTCATCCTATCCTGATTCAAATCAGACATATTCTGAATTTTCTAGAAGGGCTACATTTTGAGTATTAAAGATCTTTGTTTAAAAAAAAAAGGATATTTTTAACAGTTTATTGCTTGGAAAATATGGCCAATGTAAGTGGAAAGCAAGATCAGTTGGCAGTGTCATGAACTGTCTAACCGGAATCACACTATCTAGGGCTTGTCAGAGGATGAATAGGGTCTGGGGTCCAGGCAGCCTTAATCTATTTTATTGATTTTTTTTTTTTACAGAGAGGAAGGGAGAAGGATAGAGAATTAGAAACATCGATGAGAGAGAAACATTGATCAGCTGCTTCCTGCACACCTCCTACTGGGGATGTGCCCGCAACCAATGTACATGCCCTTGACCGGAATCGAACCTGGGACCCTTGAGTCCTCAGGCTGATGCTCTATCCACTGAGCCAAACCGGTTAGGGCAAGGCAGCCTTAATCTAGATGATAAGGTGGATATCAAGGCATAAACAAGGGGGAGGAAAAAGCAAAAGAGAGAAGAGGATAGAAATGAAATAAATACCTTTCACTGAGTCAGGGTGGTGGTCAAGAAGTTAGTTCTGTTACCAGACTACATGGGTTCAAATCAGCTCCACTACATACTAAGTAGGAGACCATGGACAAGCCACTTAAATTTTCTGAATTCCAAATCCCCATGTATAAGACAAGGACAATAACAGCTCCTTTCTCATAAGGTTGTTGTCAATATCAAATGAATTATTATGTAGAAAGCATCTAACATTCAGCAAGGATTCAGTAAATGTTTGCTATCATTGCACTTGCATAGTTCTTACAATTTATGAAGTGCTCCCATATATATTACGTTATACAATTCTTACAACAACCCTGTGTTATTACCCTCATAGAATAAGGAGAAAGAGGTGCCGATAAAGTTAGCAACTAGCTCAAAGTCACACCTAGGAGATGAAAGGGCTAGGATCAGAGCTTATGCAGGAGCTAGGTTTATATATATCATAGCGGCCACCACTGAAATTGTGTTGGAGGTGGGGTGGAGGTTGAGGAGGAGTAGTTGGAGAAGGGCAGGAGACTGGAGAAATAGGATTTGCAAATCCATGACAATGAAGAGTCATGCTTGTAGTTAAGCTAGGGCCAGCTCAGAAGACCTTCCTGAAGATTCTGGCCCTTTCTTTTAATTGTTTCCTCTTTTATTTATTTATTTTTAGCTCCAAGATAAGTATCAATTGAATCTTAGTCAACCTGTACCTTTGCTCATCGACAAAAAGCAGAAACCTACCCCTACCAAATTTATTCAACAGCCATTCCTAGAGCTACTAATGAAAGAGGACAGAAAATCTGACATATTCAAGAAATTTAGGTATGTGGTAGGAAAGACTGCCATTAAACTTTCTTTGGATGGTATGCTTTTTTTTCTGCCTAAGATCTTCCCCTCCCTGACAATTATAATATGGTATAGTGGAGAGTCTAAGGATTATTAATTTTCTTAGCTAATTTAACAAGAGGCTTATTTATATATATTCCTACTTAAATATCTAACACCCAATTTTGAGTTCCCTTTTTAAAAAGAAGCTGATTCTTTCTTACTAAGCAGCAAATTAATACACAATGAAGAAACTTAGAAGTACTACTTTAAAAAAAAAAGAAAGTAGGAGCTTTGGGAAGGAAGAGGAAAAAGATTGTTGCTGGGAAAAAAGATTTCTGGATATGGTCCATATACAGTAATCCAGGCAGCTAAGAAGGCAGTTTTAAAATGGATTACTAGGTAAAATCATGGAAATGCAGCTTTTTTAGGGGGAGGTGGGGAGATTTCAGCAAATCCTGCCATTTTAATTCATTTCTCAGTCAAAGTGGGCATGGCTAATGTTCCTCAGTGTGAGGGAGGGCATTATGGGACAGGGTGGTGGTGGTGAAGAAAAAAGGGGAGAATAAGAATCATATCTTTAAATTGCCTATGGAGTGCAGCAGAGTTTGGCGATTTCAATTAGTGCTCTCTGACTCTCTAGACAAGAAGACCAGATGGCAGCCATCTGGAATGCTGATCAGTCCACTACAAGCTACCCAATAGCTGAGAAGACATCACTACATTCACTGTGGGCCCAGCTGGGTGGGTACCCACCTATTCCCATGCTGCTCCAGTTAGATGTTCAGTCTTCCTTCAGGAAATCTCTTGCATCCATTCAATCACAGTAAGTTAAGGACTGGAAGCACTCTGATAATTGGGCTTTTGGTCAAATGCCTCCCCCGCTCCTCCCCACCCAACTTAACTTTCTCTTACAGCACCAAGGAGTTACCAAAAGTATTAGTTGTTTTAGTGTTTCTCTCCGGAGGCCTGCAGATGTCACTATGGAATAATATGGACAAAGCAACCAGTTATAATACCATGAAACCTAATCTAACACCAGATTAGTCCACTTTGAATTCCACCCGTTATTATTGGGATTTTATTATTGAAAGTACCAGAAAACCCATAGTAGTATGCTTTTGTCTACCTCATGGTTCAGTAGCATACCTTAAATGCAGCTGCCATATCTAGGCCCAACTTGAGATAAATTAAGTGCTTATATCCCAGGATATACTGAAGGATAGGGAAGGTGAGCGACACGGGTCCGTCTTTCCAAATTCTGTTAAACCCGGTTTTCACTTGGTGATTTCATACTCAGAGTGAGTTAGAGATTAAGAGTCAATTACTTTGTAAATCCTAGTTTAGCACTTCTCTTTGGAATTTGGTATCTATTATTAGGGTTGCCGGATCTAGCAAATAAAAATATAGGACACCCAATTAAATTTGAATTTCAGATAAGCAACTAATGATTTAGTACTATAAGTATAGTCCATGCAATTGTATTCTTATATTAAACATTATTCATTTTTTTATCTGAAATTCAAGTTTAACTAGGCATCCTGTATTTAATATACAGGCAACTCTTCTATTATGCCAAAACCTCCATTTTTACATGCTATTGCAAAATGTGTGTGTATTAGTTTTAATATAGAGTTAGATGCCTGGAAACTTTCAGAGTAAGAGATGCTGAAAACAGTGGGGGGGAAAATTAAGACATTATAAGAAAATTAAAGTCTTGGATTTTTAAAAATATATTTTATTGACTTTTTACAGAGAGGAAGGGAGAGGGATAGAGAGTTAGAAACATCGATGAGAGAGCAACATCGATCAACTGCCTCCTGCACACTCCCCACTGGGAATGTGCCCGCAACCAAGGTACATGCCCTTGACTGGAATCAAACCTGGGACTCTTGAGTCCTCAGGCTGATGCTCTATCCACTGAGCCAAACCGGTTAGGGCAAAGTCTTGGATTTTTGCTATTTTTCACTAAAATAAAATAAGAACAGAAAATAAAAAATTTTTTGAAATCTTAAATTAATAATAATGGATGCTATATAATCAGTTACTATTTATACTTCCTTTTTTTCTCACTAGAATCTCTTCAAGGTCCTTCCTTCCCCAAAGAGGATTATATTTACTTTATGTTGTGTCAATTAAAGTACAAACCAAAGATTTTCTTTCCTCCTGGGTTTAGTTATTTCTACTGTCCTTTAGGACTCAGTTTAAACAATCACACTTTCTAAGCTATCTTCTCTGACTCCCATGTGCTCTCAATGTATCTTATAATTAACAACATCCTAGCACTTACCATTTTGTGTTGTTGTTTTTTAAAAAATATTTTATTGGGCCCAGCCAGCGTGGCTCAGTGGTTGAGTGTCAACCTATGAACCAGGAGGTCATAGTTCGATTCCTGGTCAGGGCACATCCCCGGGTTGGAGGCTTGATCCCCAGTGTGAGGCTGCAAGAGGCAGCCAATCAATGATTCTCTCATCATTCATGTTTCTATCTCTTTCTCTCCCTTTCCCTTCCTCTCTGAAATCAGTAAAAAATATATTTTAAAAAAGATAATTTATTGAATTTTAGAGAGAGGAAGGGAGAGGGAGAGAAACATCGACGTGAGAGTGGAATATTGACCAGCTGCCTCCTGCACGCCCCCAACTGGGGATCCAGCTCGCAACCTGGGAACATACCCTGATGGAGAATCAAACCAACAACCTTTGGGTGCACGGGATGACGCCTGCCCAACCAACTGAGCCACACTGGCCAGGGCTTACCATTCTTTTTGTTCTTGTTGTTAATCCTCACCTGAGGATATTTTATCCCTTGCTTTTCAGAGAGAATGAAAGGGAGGAGAGTGGGAGAAGAGAGAGAAATGTCAATGTGAGAGAGACACATTGACTGGTCCACAACCCAGGTATGTGCCCTTGACTGGGAATCCAACCCGAAACCCTTCAGTGCCCAGTCCAATGCTCTGAGTCTAACCACTGACTGCACTGGCCAGGGCTTACCATTCTGTATTATAATGGCTTGTTACTCCCCTGATTTAAGACTACATTTTTGGGAGATCACTTGCTTGTTGTGTTCAACTGTCTCTACTTTTGTTCTGCCTGCTTTCAAAAACATTTGCTAACTACTTACTATGTGCCAGCTACTGAGATACAGTAAGTGGGAAGGTTTCCAGAGACTATGGTTGCCAGGCAGAAGGAACAATATGTACAAAGATCCAGGGCCAATAGTGTATGGCTGCTTCTGCTTTATCTCCTACAAAATAAAAACTATATGAAATGAAAACCTTCCTACTCCCCAGTTCCCTTCCTTCCTGTTTCCAACAGGGGGGACTAGAACTAAAATCTCTCTTTCTGCCTTGATGTGTTATATGGTGCTTGGAGTTACTGCCATCTTTGGCAACAATGAGTTGATATCCACAGGACAGAAGGAGAATACACCAAGAATCACAGAGAAGAGAGATAAGTAGAAACCTGTCTTTGATGACATCCAGTTGTTAGATACACATATTTGTTTCCGGGCTTTTTAAGTGAGTAATAAATGGTCTTAGAGCTTCAACCATCCTTAGCCAGGAGGTCTGTTCCTTGCAGCCATAAGTACTACTGACTTATTCAGTTTATATTTTTCCCCTCAGGAAAGCCTTTCCTAACTCTGCCTATTGCCCTTGGGTGTCAGCTCTCCACACTCCCGTAATATCCTAAGCGCATTACTCTATCATTATATTTACCCACATATTCTAATTATCTGTTTATGCATCTGTCTCGTTGTATCCTCAGAGGTCTGACACTTTGCCTGGCCCATTAGAAATAGTCAAAAAAGTTTAATGATGAATGAATAAGTCTATGTTTTTGTCCCCAAAGAGGTAATAATCAAAGCAGGGGGTGAGGAAATACTGAGGAATTACAAAAGATAACAACTATCAAAAAACAGTTTTCAACAGGACTCTCTTAGAGAAAAGGAAGCTTTGGAAGTTGTAGAATATGTGCTGGAATTCTTATTGAGGGAAGTACTACTCCCTGTTAAATAATAGTAATAAAAGCAACACTTCACAACTGTGTGGTGCTTTTCACCCTGATTCTAATATCAAATTTAACTTCACAACCATCCTGATGAGGTAAATAGAGCAAGCATTTTAGAGAATAGGAAGCTGAGGCAGAACCAGACTTTCAAACAAGTTATATTCACCATACTGTAGACATGAAACTTATCTTAAGCTAAATTGCTTACATATTTTCTTCCACTGAGGTAAAGACTATCTTGTGTGAAAAATCTTACCAAACAGTAGACAAATGTTAGGGTCAGAATGATGGAATCTGCCATTTCTCGGAAATTTACCCTATGTCTCTGTGACACTGTTACTCTGTGTCACACATAAGCATATACATACACATACTGTCTTTCACTATTCAGATCTTGTTTAAATTATAGGTAGAGAAAGCTGACACATAGTGTGATGTGTCATAATCCTTTATTTCCCTGAGGCAGTAGTTCTCAACCTTCCTAATGCCGCAACCCTTTAATACAGTTCCTCATGTTGTGGTGACCCCCAATTTCATTGTTACAAATTGAACATAATTAAAGCATAGTGATTAATCACAAAAACAATATGTAATTATATATGTGTTTTCCAATGGTCTTAGGCGACCCTTGTGAAAGGGTCGTTCGACCCCCAAAGAGGTCGCCAACCATAGGTTGAGAACTGCTGCCCTAAGGGATGGTCCTACGGGCGGAAGGGGGAATGCCGGGGGGGGGGGGGGGTTGCATGCTTGAAAATAAGTAAATGGTTCAGATGCTTGCCTTGACTTGTTAAAGCATTTTCCCTAATGAGGAGAAAAAAGACTTAGGACACAAGCCATAAATTGGAAAGTTGCCGGATAAATACAGAATCAAGGCAGAGGAAGCTACTTATGTGCTATCAATGACTGTGACATAAGATTGTGATTTGGATTTGTCTCCACTGTCAGGATGTACCAACAACCTGGACCGTTATGCTGGCTACACAGGATGCTGCTTCTCCCACTTTTCTTTTCTTTTTTTCTTTTTTTTTTTTTTAGAACAATAAACACCTTTATTACATGAGCTAAGATAGGAAGGAGGAGGAGTTATTTGCCTTTCTGAGCCTTGATTTTCCTCAGATAGAACTCTAGCTCCTTATCTTCTAGTACATAGACATTTGCTCTGACACACTGGCCTGGTCTTAAAGGGATGCACACAAGAAGCTTGCCTGGTGGAACTGTTCCTCTGCGACAGCGGTTCTCAACCTGTGGGTCACGACACCTTTGGCGGTCGAACGACCCTTTCATAGGGGTCGCCTAAGACCATCCTGCATATCAGATATTTACATTACGATTCATAACAGTAGCAACATTACAGTTATGAAGTAGCAACAAAAATAATTTTATGGTTGGGTCACAACATGAGGAACTGTATTTAAAGGGCCAGAAGGTTGAGAACCACTGCTCTATGAGCCTGCTAACTTTGCCATTATTTTTCCTTTCATCATATTTCTAATGAATTTTCTTTGATCATTTTTGTTCAAAATCTCTTCCTCCTCAGGAGTCAGCTCGGCCCCCTTCTTGCGGCCCAGGGGCAGTGCATAATGGCTATGGGGTGCTGTCAGTGAGCACGATGCAGTTCTTTACTAGGATATTGGTGTGGACCAGTTCATAGTTAGATGCATGGTAGACAGCATCCATAATCCTTGTTTTGCGTGAACAACACTCTGAGTCGCAGCAGAAGCTGTCCACATCCAGCCTCAAGGCTCAGTACTTCTTGTTGCCTCCCCGCGTGTGGACTGAGTGTGTGCTGTGCAGGCCAATTTTAGTGCTGGCAGCAGGTCATAGTTTCACTTCCTGTGGTAGGGCTTTCTTTTGTCCCAGTTCTTGCTGCTGTTTGTGCCAGTTATCCCAAGAGATGCCCATGGCTTGGTGCCAGCTGAAGTGATCCCATATTTCTTATTTCCAGGCTAACCATCTGCCATTCTACTTAAAATCTCTTTCCTAGCCCTAGCCGGTTTGGCTCAGTGGATAGAGCATTGGCCTGCAGACTGAAGAGTCCCACGTTCGATTCCAGTCAAGGGCATATGCCTGGGTTGTGGGCTTGATTCCCAGTAGGGGAGCATGCAGGAGGCAGTCGATCGATGATTCTCTCTCATCATTGATCTCCCTCTCTCTCTCTCTCTCTCTCTCCCTTCTTCTCTGAAATCAATAAAAATATATATTAAAAAATCTCTTTGCTAAATAATTTTAAAAAAAATATATTTTATTGATTTTTTACAGAGAGGAAGGGAGAGAGATAGAGAGTCAGAAACATCGATGAGAGAGAAAGATCGATCAGCTGCCTCCTGCACATCTTCCACTGGGGATGTGCCCGCAACCCAGGTACATGCCCTTGGCCGGAATCGAACCCGGGACCTTTCAGTCCGCAGGCCGACGCTCCATCCACTGAGCCAAACCGGTTTCAGCTTTCCTAAATAATTTAAATGTATTTATTTAAAAAGGAAATTGCCTTTTTTAGTATGACAAAAGGTATTAAGAAATCATTTCTGACCCCTACTATTCAGGCATAATACCACTGCTAACATTTTTAGCATATAATATATTTTTGAAAAGGAAAGTTGAATCATTTTATTAAGGTATAATGTATTGGTTTTTACATATGGGATTAGGAGCTGTTTGTAAATCACTATCTTTAGTTAGCAGCACATGGACTCTAAGGAAAATGAAGCAAAAGAGCAGACTAAAAAGAAAATATAGGTAACAATGACATTTTTATTAGATTCCATAAATACAATTGGCATTAGTACATACTTACCATATAATAGAATAACACCTACTATAGTCATCAAATTTGAATTTGCCCCCACTGGATAAAGGCCTTTAATAACTTAAAAAAAATTTTTTTTTTTTTATTTCTTAAAGTATTACAAAGAGTATTACACATGTCTCCTTTCCCCCCCGCCCCCTTGACATTCCCCCAGTCTCCCCCACCCCCAGTGTCTTGTGTCCATTGGTTATTCTCATATGCATGCATACAAGTCCTTCGGTTGATCTCCTACCCCCCCCCAACCCTCCCGAGGGTTCCCACTGTAGTTTGACAGTCTGCTCAATGCTGCTCTGCCTCTGTATCCATTTTTTTCATCAGCCTATAATGGTCCTTATTATCCATAAATGAGTGAGTTCATGTGGTATTTTTCTCAGCTTCCTAGGGGCCATCTCAGTCTCACAGGGGCCATCTCAGCCTCACAGGGGCTGTCTCAGCCTCACCGGGGCCATCTCAACCTCACCGGGCCGATTCAACCTCACCGGGGCCGTCTCAGCCTCACCGGGGCCGTCTCAGACTCTCTGGGGCCATCCCAGCCTCACGGGGGCCGTCTCAGCCTCATGGGGGCTGCCTGAGCCCTACGGGGGCCACCTCAGCCTCACTGGGGCCGTCTCGGCCTCACAGGGGCTGTCTCAGCAACATGAAGTTTGGCATTCTGTCCTTTGTTGGGCGGCTCCTTGCTGGACAAAATCTCCAGGCATTTCTGGTGGCTTAATATCTGGTATGCTTGCTTGGATTTCGTTTTCTACCAAGTGCACAGACTGCCTGTCTGCCGTCTCCCAGCGTCCCATGTGAGACTGGATCTGGTGGACCTGCCTGTGCATTTGCTGGTACAGTGGTTCCACGTCACTGGCCCAGCCAGGTATGGCTCTGGCTTCCTCTGAACCTGATTCTGCTTCTTGAGTGTGTCCCTTATGTATGCGAGGAGTTGAAATCTGCATTCTGCTGAGCTGGGCTGCAAAAGCGCCGGTGGTTCCCTTTGTGCCACTGGCACAGCTTGGGTGGGGGTTTAAATTGAGTAGGGCAGGGTCCCCGGGAATCACCAGGGTGGAGCAAGGGGCAATGGCATCTCCGCGACTCCTCGCCTCTCCACGACTGCGTCTCACGTCCCCGAGTGCCGGCGAGCAGCTCCGAGAGACAGCCACTCTCGCTCTCCAGCCCGTTGCAAGGCCGTCCCGCCTAGGGGTCTGGGACCTCAGAATCCCGCCCCAAACAAGCTCAGTGGACTCTGAGTCTGCAGCCCCTTCTGATTGAAAAAAACCGCGCATCTAGTTGCAGCCTGCCTGGCGTGCGACTCTATTCCTCTGTTCTTGGAGCCTCTGTACAACCTACTCAGTCTCAATGCTCTTCTTTCTTTCCTTCCAGTTGTAAAGCTTCCACTGGGCCAGCTTTCCCATGGTTCTGAATGATAGCTGTTTGTCTTATAGTTGGTAGTCTCGATGTTGTTGTGGGAGGCAGCACGCACAGGTTTGTACCTTACGCCGCCATCTTGGTTCTTTCCTTAATAACATTTTCTTTTCTCCAGCTTGTTTTCACACAGACTATGATGTCCAAGATATAAGGGCTCTGGGTAGAGGACAAGCTTCTTGGACTTCTCCCTTCGCGTCTGGGTCTAATAACTTTTTATGTAAAGCTTAACATTAAAATTATGCTCAGTCCCCCTACACACCCCAATTCAACATGTAGATATCATTTATTTTCATGAATGCTGATTCTAGAGCATTACAATCTCTTGATGATACTCAAGAGAGTATCCTTGTCCTGTAAGCTTAAATTTCACAAATTGTATACTATCATGGTATAATACCATCATTCAAATAGTTTCCCAAGGTGAATATATTCACATAATAGTAACATTAAAATTTGTGTTTTTTAAACATTATTTTAATAAGCCAAACCACGAAAAAAAAAAAACAGGTTATAGTTGTTTTTTTTAATTGATTTTTCACAGAGAGGAAGAGAGAGGGATAGAGAGTTAGAAACATCGATGAGAGAGAAACATCGATCAGCTGCCTCCTGCACACCTCCCACTGGGGATGTGCCCGCAACCAAGGTACATGCCCTTGGCTGGAATCGAACCCGGGACCCTTCAGTCCGCAGGCCGACGCTCTATCCACTGAGCCACACCGGTCAGGGCAGGTTATAGTTTTAAATGTGTTTATGAAGACTGCTGCTGTGCTCAAAGCATGCAGATATGCATGACCACCTAGATGAAGATGGATATTGAACTCCTTCAGTAGGTCCAATGATGCCCTGTTTCACTCATCCCAGGTGTCTCCATATTTGTTTACTTTCACTTTGTTGGGGGGGACATTCTTTCCTGCATAGTACTGACTTCATATGACTCTCTGTTCTTACTCCTTAGTTTTTCTTCTTTTCTTTTTAAAATATATTTCTTTATCGATTTTAGAGAGTAAGGGAGAGGGAGAAATAGAAACATCAATGATGAGAGACAATCATTGATCGGCTGCCTCCTGCACGTCCCCCACTGGGGATGGAGCCCGCAACCCTGGCATGTGCCCTTGGTCATAATTGAACCTGGACCCTTCAGTTTGCAGGCCAACGCTCTATCCACTGAGCCAAACCGGCTAGGACTCTTAGTTTTTCATGTGGAATCTTCTTTCTTTTAGGACTTTCTTTAAAGTTGGGATCAGGTCCTTGGGCAATATGATCAGTAATACCAGTGGGAGTAGATTCATTCATAGAAGTACTAAATGGAATTGGTTCATAAAGAGGAAACATCTAGTTTATTATTTTTATTTTCTACTCCTCACCCCGAGGATTTTTTTTTAATTAATTTTTTTTTATTTTAGAGAGAGAAATATCAATCAGTTTCCTCCTGTACATGCCCAGGCTGGGGATTGAACCCACAACCTAGGTATGTGCCCTGACTGAGAATCAAAACTGCAATCTTTTGGTGTACAGGACGGCACCCCAACCAACTAAGCCACTTGGCCAGGGTGAGGAATCATCTCTTTTGCCATGTTGTCTTCTGCTGAGGATGTCACAAAAGATGAATGATCACTCACATTTGAGTCATATTTTGACTTTTGAGAATAGTGCCCAGGTGGTAAATATCATCATGCCTGTCTTGATCATAAAGCTTCTCCAAGAGGGGAAGTCTCAAGATTCTTGAACTCTTGGCAAGTTTTCACATTAAAAAGCTTTCCAGCCCTGACCGGTTTGGCTCAGTGGATAGAGCGTTAGCCTACGGACTCAAGGGTCCCAGGTTCGATTCCAGTCAAGGGCATGTACCTTGGTTGCGGGCACATCCCCAGTAGGGAGTGTGCAGGAGGCAGCTGATCAATGTTTCTCTCTCATCGATGTTTCTAACTCTCTATCCCTCTCCCTTCCTCTCTGTAAAAAAATCAATAAAATGTATTTTTTAAAAAAAGCTATTCAGCAAAGTATCCCATAATACAAACAAATACGAGTTTAGGGATGGAACCATATTTGGGATGACTTCAAAGGATTCCTTTACTAATTAATAATTGAGTAATCAACATACTTGCTGCAGCCAAAGGCACAGATCTGAACCAGAAGCTTTCATCATTGCATTCTGCAAAGCCTCTTCTTTCTTCCTCTGTTTGGATGTAATCAGCCCCTATGTGGGGAATTGGTCTTATAACTTTAGCATTCGGCTCTTGAAAATCAGCCCTGAGATTCATCTTTCATGATGAGGCTAGCAATTGGGACCCTTCCATAATATATATATTCAATAGACCATCACTGAGGGTCTATGACATATCAATCCCTCTGAGGTAGGAAATAGCCAAATTTGAATCTTTCCAATTAAAAAGCAATTTATGGCCCTCGCCAGGTAGCTCAGTTGGTTAGAGCATAGTCCCAATATGCCAACATTGTGGGTTCGATCCTCAGTTAGGGCACATACAAGAATTGATCAATGAATGCATATATAAGTAGAAGAACAAACTAATGTTTCTCTCTCTCTCTCTCTCTCTCTCTCTCTCTCTCTCATCAATCAAGCAATAAAATTTTACAAAAGCAATTTTAAGAACTTTACCACATATGCCTAAAAACAGTTTATGTAATCTGAGGAACACAAACTATGAGCTAATTCTAGACAATAAAAGCAAGACCTAGCTTAGGTGACATACCACATTGAACCCAACTTTGAAAAAGAAGAGAACTTTATTCCAGGTAATGATTTCTAACCTTCATACTATGGGGTGGCAATTTTATAATTCTATCTAAATACTGATTCTGAAACAGGGTTCACATTAAAAAATGAAATTATATCATGCCTCAAGAATGTTAAATAGAAAACAACTACCTTGAAGATGGCGGCGTAGGTAAACACCGGAGACCGCTGCCGCAAACAACCATTTCAAAAATACAACTAAAAGACGGAACGGACATCACCCAGAACCACAGGAAGGCTGGCTGAAGAGAGACTCTACAACTAGAAGGAAAGAGAACAGCAAATCGAGGCTCAGAGGCGGCGCAGTGTGGAAAATACAAAGGTACCGAGGTGCGCGCGCAAAGCGGGCTGGTGGCTGAAGGCGAGGTTGTCATTTTCTGTCGGGAGTGAGTCTCAGACTCTGGGCTCCAGATCCGGGCAAGTCTCTAGGGACCCAGACTCAAACGGGAGAAGCGGGATTATCCGGCATCAGTTGGAACCTGAGGGCAGCTTTCTCTCTGAGGTTTGCAGCGGCTGCCGGGGTTCTGAGAAGCAGAGCCTCTGGGAACGGGACTGAGCGTGGCCATAACTGCTCCCTCCGCCCGCCCTGTTGAGCCCGCCCCGCCCAAACTCTGGGCACAGCCATTTGCCGATCGCCTCAGGCAAAGGCTGGATTAGCGCCTCCCCAGAAGGCAGATGTTTTCCATACAGCTGATTCCTATAGCCAGTCGGCCTGGGGGTCAAATCCCTCTAGTGTTAACTACAACAATTAAGGCTTGGCTAGAACAAGACTGCGCACAGAGACCACAAGGGGGTGCACCAAGAAAGCATAAAAGATGCGGAGACAAAAAAACATGACAGAAATGGAGGATATGGAGCTAAGAATCGCAATTTTGAGGGCTTGCCATAAATTTGTGCAGAGCCTCACGAAAACTAATGAGACCCTCGATGCTACGATAAAGAAATTAGAAAGTAAGCATACACGGACTGAAATAAAGAATATTATACCCAATAGCAGACCAGAGGAGTACAATAATCAAACCAAAGATTCGACAAAAAACACCCAATTGGAAAAGCAAAATGAAAAAAGAATCCGAAAGTGTGAAGATAGTGTAAGGAGCCTCAGGGACAGCTTTAAGCGGTCTAATATCAGAGTCATTGGAGTGCCAGAAGATGAGAGACAGCAAGATATTGAAAACCTATTTCAAGAAATAATGGCAGAAAACTTCCCCCACCTGGTGAAAGAAATGGACTTACAGGTCCAAGAAGCACAGAGAACCCCAAACAAAAGGAATCCAAAGAGGACCACACCAAGACACATCATCATTAAAATGCCAAGAGCAAAAGACAAAGAGAAAATCTTAAAAGCAGCAAGAGAAAGAGGCTCAATTACCTACAAGGGAATACCCATACGACTGTCAGCTGATTTCTCAACAGAAACTTTGCAGGCCAGAAGGGAATGGCAAGAAATATTCAAAGTGCTGAATACCAAGAACCTACAACCAAGATTACTTTATCCAGCAAAGCTATCATTCAGAATTGAAGGTCAGATAAAGAGCTTCACAGATAAGGAAAAGCTAAAGGAGTTCATCACCGCCAAACCAGTATTATATGAAATGCTGAAAGGTATCCTTTAAGAAGAGGAAGAAGAAGAAAAAGGTAAAGATACAAATTATGAACAACAAACATGCATCTATCAACAAATGAATCTAAGAATCAAGTGAATAAATAACCTGATGTACAGAATGAACTGGTGATTATAATAGAATCAGGGACATAGAAAGGGAATAGACTGACTATTCTTGGGGGGAAAAGGGGTGTGGGAGATGCGGGAAGTGACTGGACAAAAATCATGCACCTATGGATGAACACAGTGGGTGGGGAGTGAGGGTGGAGGGTGGGGTGGGAGCTGGAAGGAGGGGAGTTATGGGGGGAAAAAAGAGGAACAAATGTAATAATCTGAACAATAAAGATTTAATTTAAAAAAAAAAAAGAGAATGTTAAATAAACCATGCCTCAAGAATATTAAATAAGTCATTATTAATTTGTTAATAGCTAATTAACAAATTAATGCCTACTGTAAATATTTATTAAGGGCCTTCTAGTGCCAGGCACTAGGCAGAGGACAGATGTTATGGTAAGTGAGTCATGTTCTCTATAATTTTGGAGTTCATAGTCTAATGGCAGATACAGAGAAGTAAGTCAGCAATTCCAGTATGGTGTGAATAAGTGGTCAGGGATGATGAAATACTGAATGTTCTGGAAGTATAAAGAAATACCCAACCCAAACACAGAGATAAAGTGCCAGAGAAGCTTTCCTAAAGATATTGACAATTAAGTGGAGATATAATAACAAAAAGAAGATGGGGGGGGGGGGTAACAGGAGAAGGTGGGGGACTGAGTGTTCTGTAGAGAGGGGATGGTAGAGGCTTGGAGGTCTTGTGGGAAAACTGGTCAGCATGGCCAGACTGTTGTGTACAAACTGGAAGTGGCAGGATTAGAGAGGTAAGCTGGGTCAGAGATGCCATGAAGGTGTTTGTAATCCATGTTAGGTTCTCTGGACTTCATCTAGAGGACTACTGAAGATTTAAAAAATATTTATTATAAATATTTCAGACAACAGAAAGCATAGTAATATAAAAAACAGTTACATAGCCCTGACCAGCATAGCTCATTGGTTGGAGTGCTGGCCCATGCACTAAAGGGTGTTAGGTTCGATTCTCAGTCAAGGGTATGTACCTGGATTGCAGGTTTGATCCCCAGTGTCAGTCGGGATGTTTGCGGGAGGCAGCCAATTGGTGTATCTCTCTCACATCCATGTTTCTCTCTTACATCCATGTTTCTCTCTCTCCCCCTTCTTCCCTCTCTTTCTCTCTCTCTAAAAATCAATGAAAAGGCCCAGCTGATGTGGCTCAGTGGTTAAGCATCAACCCATGAACTAGGAGGTCACAGTTTGATTCCCAGTCAGGACACAGGCTCAGGTTGCAGGCTCCATCTCCAATAGGGGATATGTAGGAGGCAGCTGATCAATGATTCTCTCTCATCATTGATGTTTCTATCCCTCTCTCCCTCTCCCTTCCTCTCTCTGAAATCAATAAAAACATATTTTTTAAAAAGCACTTAAAAATTTTTTAAACAAATAAAAATTGATGAAAAAATATCCTCGAGTGAGGATTAACAACAAAATGAAACATGCATATGGAATACCAAGCATAAGAAATTAAACACACTTTTTTAAAATAAAGAAAAGAGAATCAACATAACGGTGTAAGTAAATGCCGGTACTCGCCATCTCCCACAACCACATCCAAATTACAACTAAAATACAGAACAACCATCATTCAGAACCACCTGAAAACTGGCTGAATGGAAATCCTACAATTAGAGAAGAAAGTACATTGAGACTGGTAGGAGATGTGGAGGTGCTGAAGGGCTGGTCCGACACCCATGTGTGGCGTGTTTTTTTCAATAGGGAGGGATATCTCCACTGCAGAGGACTCCAGTAAGAAGCAAGGGGTCCCAGCCCCACACTGGACTCTCAGCCCAGGATTCTAGAGCTGGGAAGAAAAGTCCCCAAAACTTTGGGCAGTAAAAAACAGTGGGGATTGTGGTTGAGTGGCACAGAAGCTGCTGGAGACTCAGGCAGTTCCTCTTAAAGGGCTGGTACACCAACTTACACATTGAGCTCCAGTGCCGGGCAGTGGCTTTAGGGAATCTAGGAACATACAGCAAGGAACTGGATTGTTTGGCATTGGGGCAGACACTCATGGGCAGCTTTCTCCCAGACAAGGATGTTCACAGGGGTCATTATTCCTGTGCTGATACCTCCCCCATTGCAGAGCTGACTGGCAGCTATATGTCAGTTTCCATCAGTGTGGCCCAAACTGTTTGCTCCACCCTGGTGGTTCACTGAGACCCCAACCCATCCAATTTACAAGCTGTTTGCAGTGGTTTTTCCATTTGAATGGCCTGCTCTGTCTCAGACTTCACACTTTGCTAAAATCTTTCAAACAAGCAGCAGCTATAGTCAGCATGCCCAAAACCTATCAATAAGAGGCCCCAAACCTAGCACTAACACCAGCCTGCCTTGCTTCACAGCTGTGCCTCTCCTGGGTACTTTCCTTTTTTTTCACCTGGAGACTTTCAAGCCCAATACAAGTAGCAGCCATCTGCAGATCTCTCTGTAGTTCCTGCCGGGTGGCCTCAGGCAGTGGATGACTCTGCATTTCCCAGGAGGCCCCAGAGCCAAGTGTGGACCCAGTGGACAGCTTCACACCATAACAGATTACAACTCTACACATCCAACAAGCATCACACTGAAGGGGCAGACTCAGTGAGCACCAAAGCCCCACTGAAGCTAGTCCTGCTTCATAGGGGTGTCTCCTAGACCAGGAGCTCTTCCACTATAGTTGCAGGTGACCCTCATAGCCAATTGGCCTGTAGGTCAATTATTCCCAGTGATAGCAACAGCAATCAAAGCTCAACTACAAGACTGTGCACATGGCCCACAGAGGAGTACACCTAGAGGGCCTAGCTCAGTTGACTGGGAAGGCTGAGCCACTGGGCCCTATAGGACACTTACTACATAAGGTCACTCTACCAATGCCAGGAGACATAGCAGCTCTACCTAATACATAGAAACAAACACAGGGAAGTAGCCAAAATGTGGAGACAAAGAAACATATCACAAATAAGAAATGAAAGCAAGCAAACTTTTGGATACAGAGTTCAAATACATGGTTATAAGGTTACTCAAGGATCTTAATGAGAGCTTCAAGGGACTTAGCTTCAAAGACTTGAAAAAGGACCGACCAATCAGAAATTAAGCATACACTAACTGAAATAAATAATAATTTACAGGAATTCAACAGTAGAGTAGAGGATTCTAAGAATCAAATCAATGATTTGGAATATAAGCAAGCAAAAAACACCCAATCAGAAGAGCAAAAAGAGAAAAAGAATCCAAAAATATGAAAATAGTATAAGGAGACTCTGGGACAACTCCAAGCATACCATCATTCACATTATGGAGGTGCCAGAAGGAGACGAGAGAGAGCAAGATATTGAAAACCTATTTGAATAAATTATAATAGAAAACTTCTCTTACTTGGTGAAAGAAATAGATTTAC
The DNA here is from genome assembly GCF_028538775.1 of Myotis yumanensis. Taxonomy (NCBI): domain Eukaryota; kingdom Metazoa; phylum Chordata; class Mammalia; order Chiroptera; family Vespertilionidae; genus Myotis; species Myotis yumanensis. The sequence continues at coordinate 164,614,255 of NW_027223754.1, forward strand.
AAGTCCAGGAAGCACAGAGAGTCCCAAACAAGAGGAACTCAAAGAGGCCCATACCAATACACATCATAATTAAAATGCCAAGGGTTAAATACAAAGAGAGAGTTTTAAAAGCAGCAAGAGAAAAGCAGTTAGTTACCTACAAAGGAGTGCCCATATGACTGTCAGCTTATTTCTCAACAGAAACTTAGGAGGCTAGAGGGAGTGGCAAGAAATATTCAAAAGTGATGAATAGCAAGGACCTACAACCAAGATTACTCTAGCCAGCAAAACTATCATTTAGTATTGAAAGTCAAATAAAGAGCTTCACAGACAAGAAAAAGCTAAGAGTTCCTCATCACCAAAACAGTATTACATGAAATGTTGAAGGATATTCTTTAAGAGGAAGAGGAGGAAGAGGAGGAGGAGGAGGAGGAGGAGGAGGAGGAAGGAGGAGGAGGAGGAGAAGAAGAAAAAATATGAACAATAAAATGGCAATCCTATATAATAAAACCCTAATATGCAAATTGACCGAATGGTGGAATGACTGGTCGCTATGACACGCACTGACCACCAGAGGGCAGACACTCAACACAGGAGCTACCCACTGGTGATCAGTGCGCTCCCACAGGCGGAGTGCCACTCAGCCAGAAGCCGGGCTCATGGCTGACAAGCGCAGCAGCGATGGTGCGAGCCTCTCCCGCCTCTAGTGCAGCACTAAGGACCCCTCAGCAGACATCCCCCAAGAGGTCCTGGACTGCAAGAGGGCGCAGGCTGGGCTGAGGGACACCCCCACACACACACTCCCCATCCCCAGTGCACAAATGTCGTGCACTGGGCCTCTAGTAAATACATACCTATCAACAATTGAATCTAAAAACAAACTAAATAAACAAGAAATCTAATGAACAAAATAAACTGATGAGTAAAATAGAATCAGTGGCATGGAAACATGGAAGAGACTAATGAATCTCAGAGGGAAAGGGGGCGGGGGGCAGGAAGAGATTTAACCAAAGATCTTATATACATATATGCATTACCTATGCACACAGAAAATAGGATGGTGAAGGCCTGGGGAGGGTGGGAACCAGGTGGAGGGGATAGAGGGACAAAAGGGGACATTTGTAATACTCTCAACAACAAAGTTTAAAAGAAAAGAAAAGAAAAACCCAAAAAGCAAAAATTAAAAAACATATAATACAAACACACATAAGAGTGAATTTCCCTCTGTACCCCTAACCAATGGCATTTTTCTTGTTCTTGCTCCATAGAAACCATTATTTAGAGTGAAAAAGCATCTTACCTATAGAGGAGCAAATATAAGAATTATATCAGGTGTGAGGGTGGGAGTGGGGGTGGAGGGATTGAGCAAAAAAGAAAACAATTGAAAGAACTCATGGACAACAGTGTGGTGATTTCAGGGTGGGAGGGGGTAGATGGAGATGGAAGAGGGTATAGGGTGTTTAAATGTTGATGGGGAAAAATAAAGAGAAAATAAAGAATTGCATCCAACTTCTCCTTGGAAATCATGCAAGCAAGAGAGTGGAGTATAATATTTTAACTGTTGAGAGAAAAACTACCAACTTAGAATTCTGTACCATGCATGTCAAACTCAAAGGCTAACATGGGCCAAATACACGAGGCATGTGGCCTGTGGGCTGCAAATTTGACATGTTTGCTGTACCCTGTAAAATTATCTTTAAAAAGTGAAGGAGAAATAAAGATTTTCTCAGAAAAATAGAAATTGAGAAGATTTGCAACCTGTAGACCTGTCTTGCAAGAAATGTCAAAAAGTTCTTTGGAGCCGAAGCCGGTTTGGCTCAGTGGATAGAGCGTCGGCCTGTGGACTGAGGGGTCCCAGGTTCGATTCCGGTCAAGGGCATGTACCTGGGTTGCGGGCACATCCCCGGTGGGAGATGTGCAGAAGGCAGCTGATCAATGTTTCTCTCTCATCGATGTTTCTGACTCTCTATCTCTCTCCCTTCCTCTCTGTAGGAAATCAATAGAATATATTTAAAAAAAAAAAAAAAGTTCTTTGGAGAGAAGAAAATGATATAGATCAGAAATTCAGATCTATATAAAGATAGGAAGGGCATTGGAGAAGGAATAAATAAGGTACAATAAAAAGTTTTATTTTTCTTATTCTTAATCGGTCTGACAGATAACAGTTTGTTCTATATATAACTTTAGGTATAAAATACTATCTAATAAGGAAAAAGGTATTGCCAAGCCCTGACCTTCCTGATTTGGTCCTGAGAGACATTTCGCTTTATTAAGGTGACTTATAAGGATGGATAACATGTCAATTTTACTAGTTTAACTTTGTGACTTTGGGGGGAATTCTTATTTTCCCTATGAGTCATCTATATTCTCACAAATGTATTTAAGAGAAATTTGTAATAAGATTAATTATCTTGTTTTGTTTCCAGGTTTAACAAGAATCCCAAGCGACTGTAAAATTAAACAAGCATGTTGAAAGTAAAATTCAATGTTTTGGTAAAATGATTATTTTGCTTTCTTTCATGTATATACATTGCTTTGTCTATCCTTTGCTTTTACATTCTGCCTATCAGTTCTTCAGGTTAAACATCTTCATTTCCAGAATACTACCATGATCACTCAAGAAAAAATATCTTTAGCTCTATATTATTAGAAACACAAAGCTTCAACAAACACTGGGGTAGGCTGCCATAAAAAGGACATCATACAGCCCCTGACATGATCGCAAAGTGTCACAAAAAGATGCCTCAGAAATAAAATTTAAAAAAAATGAATGGTTTTAAAAGAAAAGAAAACCAACAGAAACCCCTGAAGGGTCAGAGGTGGTTATGATTTGTTAAAGAAAGGGAATAGTAGCCTGGACAGAGGAGGGCCGGACACCCAACATAGAGAATAGACATGGTGAGAAATTTTGAGCTGGGCTCTTTTCTATACACCACATTGCCCACCGTAGATCACTGCCCTCCCCATCAGCCTACAACACTGAAACCAAGTTTGTAGGGGAACACTATTAAGCTGTAGGATTAAAAAAAAAACCAGTAAGTGCTGGTTCAACCAACAAACATCTAAGGGTTTCCTCCTACCTTCTCCTATAGGCCTTTTTTCACCCAGTGAGCTAGACAAACACATTTTTAGAAGAGAACAAAGCCCAAGGTAAGGTATACAGCGGTCCACTAAGGGGCAAAGCCTTCTGATGAGAGTGACACACATGATGACATTAAGAGTTAGACCCTCCACTCATCAGGAGTGGCACAGCTAAGTTTTGATCTCCTCCTCTTTTCTCCACTATCCAGCAAGATAATGAATGGATAACCCTGAGGGAAAATATCTCACAGGGAAAAAATAACTGGACAGTTACAAAGGCAATAAACCGAAAAACCTATTATAGATGACAAGAATTAATAGAATACAAGCCAAATAAATGTCACCAAACAGGACATTGCTAATGAAGTGGAAACAATCATAAAGAACCAAGTAGGATTACTGAATATTAAAAAAACAGTTGATATAAACTCAATAGATGATATAAAGAGCAAAATGGACATAACTTAAGATCAGGTCAAGAAACTTTTCCAGAAGACATTGAGAAGAAATAATAGGTGGAAAATATAAGAATGGCTCGACCGGCCGTGGCTCAGTGATTGAATGTCAACCTATGAAACAGGAGGTCACAGGTTCAATTCCTGGTCAGGGCACATGCCCTGCCCTGGCTGTGGGCTCAATCCCCAGTGTTGGGCATGTAGCACAGAGCTGGTCAATTATTCTCTCTCATTGTTGATGTTTCTATCTCTCTCTCCCTCTCCATTATTCTCTGAAATCAATTATATATACATATATATATATATGAAGAAATATGGATGGTAGACATAGAAATAATACCACTTATATAATAGGATTTCTAATAGGAAAAAAAAAACAGTAAGAAATAGAGAAAAAAGTAAATAGAGGGAAGATGATATAACAAAGTAGGGGATAAAGTGCAACATCCAGAGGTAGGTAAGGGTGTTTGTGTGTTAAAGTATTTGTCCTAGTAAGGGGGATACATATAGGTGTTGATAAGTTCTATAAATTGGGAAAAATAAATAAAAGAGTCTTAACAAGTTATGGATAACCAATGGAAGAACAAATATAAAATGAAAGCCTTTCAAACCCATAGAAAAAATTGACTTATTCAAAGAAATGAGTGAGCAAAAAGAAAAATGAAAAGTTAAACTAAGATGGAATTAGCCCTAGCCGGGTTTGTTCAGTGGTTAGAGTGTCAGCTTGCGGACCAAAGGGTCATGGGTTCAATTCAGTTGCAGGCTCAATCCCTGGCCAGGGTCAGGGCATGTGCAGGAGGCGAACAACCAATGTTTCTCTCTCACATAGCTGCTTCTCTCTCTCTCCACGCCCGCCCCCCACCTCCCTATCTTCCATTCTTTCTAAAAATCTATGGAAAAACATCCTCAGATGAGGAATATATATCAACTAAGATAGAATTAACAGTCCTAACAAACATAAAAGGAATTTAATATATTAGTCAAATTCACCAAAGAAAAGACAGAATTCTCACATTGTATTAAAAAACATGCCGAAACCGGTTTGGCTCAGTGGATAGAGCGTCGGCCTGCGGACTGAAAGGTCCCAGGTTCGATTCCGGTCAAGGGCATGTACCTGGGTTGCGGGCACATCCCCAGTAGGAGATGTGCAGGAGGCAGCTGATCGATGTTTCTCTCTCATCGATGTTTCTGACTCTCTATCTTTCTCCCTTCCTCTCTGTAAAAAATCAATAAAATATATTTTTAAAAAAAACAAGGTCTAGCAATATAATATCTACAAGAGACCCATTAAAAGAAAGGATAGGATTAAGTTAAAGAAATGGAAAAAGGCAACTATAAACCAAAAGAAAGCCAAGCAGACATCTAATATCAGAAAAATATAATTCAAGGCCAAAAGCATCATTATGGGCAAAGGGAGACAGTAAATCAAGAATATATGAGCCCTAACTGGTCTAGCTCAGTGGACAGAGCATTGGCCATGGACTGAAGAGTCCAGTCAGTCAAGGGCACATGCCGGGTTGTGGGCTTGATCCCCAGTAGGGGGTGTGCAGGAAGCAGCCAATCAATGATTCTCTCTCATTACTGATGTTTCTATCTCTCTTTCTCCCTCTCTCTTCCTCTCTGAAATAAAAATCCTATATAATAAAAGCTTAATATACTAAGTGTCTGGTCGACCGGCCGGCTGTTCAACCAATCAAAGCATAATATGCTATGATATGCTAAGGCCACTCAACTGTTCATTATGACATGCACTGACCACCAGGGGGCAGACACTCTGACCGGTAGGTTAGCTTGCTGCTGGGGTCCGGCTGATCGGGACTGGGCGGTCCCTCCCCAGATGGCCAACCTCCCACATCCTTCCCCGGCCCCGATCATGCACCAGTGGGGTCCCTCAGCCTGGCCTGCACCCTCTTGCAATCCAGGACCCCTAGGGAGATGTTGGAGAGCCAGTTTTGGCCCAATCCCGCAGGCCAGGCTGAGGGACGCCACTGATGCATGAATTCGTGCCCCGGGCCTCTAGTGTATGTGTGTTTTCATATATATATGAAAAAAAGAATATATGATATATAGTCCTGGCCATGTGGCTTAGTGGTAGTGCTTTGGCCTACCCACCAAAAGGTCGCAGGTTCGATTCCCAGTCAAGGGCATGTCACTGGCTTGCAAGTTTGTTTTCAGCCTCAGGTTCCTCAGCCCAGGTTAGGGTGCTTGCAGGAGGCAACCAATTGATGTGTCTCTCTCACATCGATGTTTCTCTCCCTCCCGCTTTCTTCCACTCTAAAATAAATGACCCCTGGCTCTCTCCTGATAATACTGCCTCATCTGCAGACCTTTCACATAATGTCTATTTTAACTTCCCCATCCCTTCTATCACTTGGCCTGAAAATGAGGTGTGTGGGGGGGTCGTCTTTCTCACTCCTCAAAGCTATTTCCAGATCTTTTTCCCCTACTCTCTTTATATAGTACTATATAAAATATTATACATTGTTATATATAATAATACTCAAAATATCCTGTCTTTAAAGTATATACCCCTATTGCCTTCTCTGTTGTAGTTATTTACCAACTCCTTGCTCACAGTCACTCTATCCAATACTTCTGTCATAATTCCTAACAATTGCAATAGTCACATAGATCTTTCCAACACCTGGCATCGCAATGTTTTGATCTGTTCTCCTTCAGTGATTTCATCCTTTAGCCACGAGTCATATCCTTGACCTTGTCATTACAAAAAACAGACACCACAAAACAACAAACCTTCTATAATCTTAATTTCAAACAACTCATTCTTCAAATATCATATCTTTATACCTCATTTCCACTAGTAACCCAACCCCAACAATCCTTTGATCTCCACAGGAAACTGTACTTCATTGGCTCTACCACCTTTTTACTCTCCCCACCTCTTCATGTCCTCACTTCTTTTGTAACCCAGTATAAATTCCATGGTCAATAATTATAATCCATCCCTAGCATATGTCCTCAACTCTAATTCACTTGCTCCTCTCTTGCTCTGAAGTACTCTGACTGACCACAGCCCAGCTTAAATCCAAGTTTCTCTGCCTATTCTATAGCTGTATCCTGGCAGCTAAATGTAGCTTTGGGAAAACATTCAAACTTGTTGACTGGTCTTTAATTATTAACCTCAAGTGGCCTCATAAGGCAGCCTGGCAAACATTCTAAATCTCCCTAATCCATTCACTCTGACTTTCCTGAACAACAATTTTATATTTTCTCCTGTCTCTTCAAATCTCTGAGACCTTCTCTTTCATCTTTCTTGGCTGATGATCTAGCTTCTTATTGCACTAAGAAAATGGAAGCACTCATTAACTCCACATACTTCTACCACCACATCTCCCTAACTAACTGCATTTATACCCATATATTCTACTTTCTCTCTTGTTATCTGTGGATGAACTATCTGACTACTATCTAATGCTGGCCCTTCCACTTATAGTCTAGGTCCCATTTCCTCTCTTCTATTCAAGAACAATGCTTCAATAATTCTCCCAATCTCTCTCTCTGTACCATCATTTCCCCCCCTATCTATCTTGATGTTATTTTTGTTAACTTTAAAAAGAAAAGCAAACAACTCTCTTACACTCATTTCCTCTGCCAGTTACTGCTCTATTTCTCTCCTTCCTTTCCCAGCAAAACTCCTTTCCAAAATTGTGTAAACTCACCATCTCCAATTTCTCTCCTCTCCTAAACCCACTCTAATCAGATCTTTCCCCCTACTCCATCATCAAACTTGCTTCCAGCAAGGTCATCAACAACCTCCATATTGTTAAATCCAACCATCGATATCTTCACCCTCTTCTTACTAGATAAATCAGCAACATTTGAACTGCTGATCACTCTCTTTGAAAGAATTTTTTCAGATGGGTCCCAAGATATCATGTTCTCCTGATTTGCCTCCTACCTTTCTGGACACTTTTATATCTTTTTACTTGTTTCTCTTAATTTCCCTGACCTCAAAATGTTAGAGTGGCTCAGAGTTCACTCCTTAGACGGTGTTTCCTGTCTACCCTCCTTTTATGGTCTCACTCAGTGTTATGGCTTCAAATACCATATATGTGCTGATGACCACAAATTTATATCTAGCTTTGACTCTGCCTCTGAACTTTGCCCCTAAACTCTAGTTTTATATATCTATCTATCCACTTTATATCTCCATTTGGCTGAGCTCCTGATAGTCTATACCACCAAGCCTACTCCTTATGCTTTGTCCTTGATAATAGTTTTGCCTTGAATTTGTAGCTTGAATTTACCTTATATAAAATAGTTACCTATTTGGTTTCTGGAGTGGAGGAGAGGGTGTTTTGTTTTTTAGTTTCTGTTCATATTAGCCTCGAATAATAGCTCTTTATTTTCAACTTGTCCATATTTTTTTCATTTTAAGTGTGTCTCTTAAATAGGTAATATATATCTAGACCTTAATGAAATCAGGGAACTCATTACAGATACAACAGAGATAGAAAAGAACATTATGGTCAATTATAGGCTAATACACTTAAATTAATAAATTAGATGAAGTAGATGATTTTTGGAAAATTATAAAATGCCAAAATTGGTAGAAGAAATTAAAAATATGAACAGACCAAATATCTATCAATAAATTGAATGGTAATTGAAGATTTTACCTCCAGATAAAAAGCCTTAGGGTTACATGATTATACAGTTTTACCAAGCCTTCAAGGTACAGATAATCACTTTATCAATTAAATTGTTTCAGAAAATAGAAAAAAGAAGAAAAGCTGCCTAATTGGTTATTCCAAAGTACAAGAATCATAACCCATATTACTGATAAAAATAGATTTAAAAAGTAGATGCAAATAAAATTATTCAACTGAATTCAACAGTCAAGGTTTTCTTTTAGGAACACAAGATATTGATCATATCTATGGATTAAAGGAGAAAAATCACATGATCATTCCAAGAGTTGCAGACCAAAACACTTGATAAAGTTAAACTTTATGTTTAAAATTTCTTCAGAAAAACATAAATGTTTCTCTGTACTAGCAATAATGAACCAGAAATGGCACGCTACCATTCATAATAGCACCAGAAATTATAAAATATTTAACAATCTACAATACTTTTACCCTATAAATTTTTAAACTCTATTAAAGGACACATAAAGGAAGATGTTAAGTTATATTCTTAGATAAGACAGCTTAGGAAATATGTCAGTTCTTCCCAAGTTAATCTATAAATTCAAATATTATTTTAAAATGTTAGCTGGAACTTTTTAAAGAAACTTGACAAACTCATTCTAAAATGTATTTGGGCCCTAACCGGTTTGGCTCAGTGGATAGAGCGTCAGCCTGTGGACTCAAGGGTCCCAGGTTCGATTCCGGTCAAGGGCATATACCTTGGTTGTGGGCACATCCCCAGTAGGGGGTGTGCAAGAGGCAGCTGATTGATGTTTTTCTCTCATTGATGTTTCTAACTCTCTATCCCTCTCCCTTCCTCTCTGTAAACAATCAATAAAATATATTTTAAAAAAATAAATAAAATGTATTTGGAATATTAGCCCATGAAAAGATGAGGCAATATTGAAAAATAAAATTTACAGAGGATAATAATACCAACTAATAAGATCAATCACACCATAGATATTTTTTAAAAACAATAGCAGCAGCACAAAAATAAACAAATAGAAAGGATAGAAAGCTCAGAAATAGACCCTGGATACACAGACCTCAACATATGAAAAATGCAGCACCACAAAGGTGGCAAAGCCAAATGTTTGATGAGGAAAAGGCAGATTGCTTAGAAATTATGTTTATACAACTGGTTCACAATATTAAGAAAAATTAAAATATTCAAAGTGATGAATAGCAAGGACATACTGAACCGCATCCAGCACAGCCAGGGGTGAACCTGCGGAGGGGCAGGGAAGGATTAAAGAAAACAGACAAAAGAATACAGTTCGGGCTGGGTAGGATCACTGTGCCTGGATGAGGAAACAATGACACAGCCTGTAAGCCGAAGCTTTATTTTATAGTCAGATCACACAAAGCAAAACAAGGGCAAGATGTTTACAATGTTCTTGCGAGTTTTAAATCTGCTTTGTTCCTGTTGTTGCCATTCTCTGAACTCTATCAAGCCTTGTTTAGGCAGCACTTGCTGTACCTCCTGCAGCCCACATCCCTTAGCTACCTAGGACTGCAGTGTCGGACTATAGGGTCAAGCTTACAACCATAGCCTTTTGGCTATAATTGTGCTGGGAGGGCTTTGCCCTCCAAGCTGGGACTTATATGTGGCTTTGCCACAAGTCAGCCCAAGGCTTGATCCTGTCTGAACCCTGTAGCCACTCTCCACAAACCTACAACCAAGATTACGCTACAGAACAAGCTATCATTTAGAACTAAAGGTCAGATAAAGAGCTTCACAGAAAAGGAAAAGCTAAAGGAGTTAATTACCATCAAACCAATATTACCTGAAATGTTGAAGAATCCTATATAATAAAAGGCTAATATGCAAATTGTCCCCTTGGGAGTTCAACCAACTGGGAGTTCGACCGCTTGCTATGATGTGTGCTGACCACCAGGAGGCGATGTGGAATGAAGGAAAGCCCCCGCTGGCAGCCAACAGCTGGGGGAAGGAAGGCCCCAATCGGTCCTGATTGCTGGCCAGGCCTAGGGGCCCTATCCATGCATGAATTTCATGCACCGTGCCTCTAGTAAAAAATGTGAACAATAAAATGGCAATAAATACATATCTATCAACAATTGAATATAAAAATCAAAATAAATGAACAAGGAATCTAATGAACAAAATAAACTGATAAATATTCAGAGGCATGGCATCATAGAACAGACTGACGAAACTCAGAGGGAATGGGGAGGGTAGGGTGGGAAGAGATTAACCAAAGAATTTATATACATATATGCATTACCTATGGACACAGACAATAGGGTGGTGAATGCCTGGGATGGGGCAGGAACTGGTGGAAATGGGCAATGGGGGAAAAAGGGAGGACATCTGTAATACTTTCAACAATAAAGGTTTAAATTAAAAAAAAAATTAAGTTAGATCCCTACTTTACACTAAATACAAAGGTAAACTTCAGATGGCTTAAAAGTTATAAATGGAAAAGTAAAACTATGAAGCTACTGGAAGAAAATGTAGGAAAATACCTTTGTGAGTTGGGTTGGGGAACAGTACAAGATGCAAAAATATGAAACAAAATCACTACAATGTACATTTTAAATATCTTACATTTTTATTTGAAAATTATACCTCAATAAAACTAAAAATTTAAAAACATAAAATCAAAATGGAATTTAAGCCCAAAATTTAATAGATTTACCAGCATGACAAATTTAAGAGGTGGCTAGTACCAAGTCTTGGCAAAATGTGTGGGGACACTGACCTCTTATGCATAGGATGTGGAAGTGTGAACTGTTTTGGTAAGCAACCTACAAATATTAGTGAAGATAAGAAACTGTACACTTGAAACTGTGTGTCTTATAATCCGAAGATCTCATTTCTTGGGTATATGACAGTGGTTCTCAACCTTCCTAATGCCACGACCTTTTAATACAGTGCCTCATGTTGTGGTGACCCCCAACCATAAAATTATTTTCATTGCTACTTCATAACTGTAATTTTGCTACTGTTATGAATCATAATGTAAATACCTGATATGCAGGATTTATTTTCATTGTTACAAATTGAACATAATTAAAGCATAGTGATTAATCACAAAAACAATATGTAATTATATATGTGTTTTCCGATGGTCTTAGGCGACCCCTGTGAAAGGGTCGTTCGACCCCCAAAGGGGTCTCGACCCACAGGTTGAGAACCGCTGGTATATGACCTAGAAAAGATGTCATGTGGATTATTACCATGAACATATATACTAGTAGAAGTGTTCATCCAGCTCTTTCCATGAGAGCAGGGAGGTGGAAGCAACCCAATCTACATCTATATAGATGTAGACTGGAAGAAATACAGCAACTAAAAGCAACAAACCAGGTATACATGCAGTGCACAGATAGATTTTTTAAAAATATATTTTTATTGATTTCAGGGAGGAAGGGAGAGGGAGAGAGAGATAGAAAATTGATCAGCTGCCTCCTACATGCCCCCCTCTGGGGATCGAGCCCACATCCCGGGCATGTGCCCTTGACCTGAATCAAACCTTGGACCCTTCAGTCCACAGGCAGACACTATATCCACTGAGTCAAGCTGGCCAGGGCCACAGATAGATTTTAAACACAATGTTAAGTGGAAAAAAAAAAAGAAAAATGGAAGGATATTTAAAACACAATATTATTTATGCATATTAAAAACAAGTAGACATTATGGGTTCCTGTGACTCTTCCCACACCTCTTCTCAAAAACTCTATAGAACATAAAGGAAAGCAAATAAAAATTCCTATAACTGATTTAGACATTAAATTTTTACCTAAATGAGCTCACAAAGTCTAAAAGAGAAGGAAAGTGCTGTCATTTCCTGCCTTGTTGGGCAGCTTATGGGGTGCAGAAACCCATCCTCTAAGCTGCAGGATGGAACTCTCACCTGGGAGGGAGAAGAGGGGTGAGGCCCTGGAGAGAATACAGGCCCGTCCTCCCACCCCCCAGAATTAGTGAAAACCTTTCCCCCACCTCCAGATTACCAATGATTTACTTTCTGTCACTATGCTTTAGTGTACATTTTCTAGAATTGGAATCATACAGTTAAGACTTGTTTTTACCTAGTTCTTTTCACTTAGCATAATTTTTTGAGAATCATGTCTTTGAATGTATCCATAGTTCATTCAGTATACTGAGTAGTATAGCATTGGAAAGTTAACACAATTTATTTATCATTCACCTAATGGACATTTGGATTGTTCACAGTTTTTGGCTATCAAAAATAAAGCTGCTATTACTATTTGTGGGCAAAAAATTCCTACAACTGATACTAAATAGAGAAAAAAATAGAAATCTCCAATTTACATGTAAATTGAGAAAAATATAGTAGGGACCACTCAGAACCCCCATAGGTATGTAGAAGTCACAGAATCTGCTCGAAAAAGCAGAGAATTTGGAGCGTCTTAGTGTTGGTAGAGCCTGATAACATCAATAAGGGCTCACCGCCAGCCCCCCGCCCCCCGAAGGAAATCATCCAATCCCTATTGAGAACAACTGAGAGCTAGTCTGCAACCTGGCAGATGAGCATAAGCAACAGGAGTCTAAACAGGGCTTGGAAAATTCATAGGGAAAATGGGAGGCTTCTGTAATACTATCAACAATAGATAAAATAAAATTTATAGGAACAAAGGTGGCAGTTGGGGGAAAGTGCCACTTTAAAGAGAAAGAGGCTTGCATATAAGCATAACCAATGGACACAAGATACTGCGGGGTAGGGGAGGCCGGGGGAATGTCAAGGTGCGGGGGCAGTGGAAAGGAGACATATGTAATACTCTTTGTAATACTTTAAGCAATAAAAAAAATAAATAAATAAATAAATAAAAAATAAAGAGAAAAAGGTTCTTTGGAACGTAAAGTCATTGTTCCTTGGATACAGCAGTTAGTGGTAAAGAGAAAAAAAGAAGTAGCTGGTAATAAGAGCCCCAATGAAAAAGACAGTAAGAAATCTGACTTAAAGAAAGCACATTAAGAAAACTGCTCTTCACTATAGCAACAGAAGAGGGAGCACTTGAGCTGAAAAAAAACAGGCAGGGACCTTAAAAACTGTCTCCTGGTCCTAGCCCATTTGGCTCAGTGGATAGAGCTTCAGCCTGAGGACCAAAGGGTCCTAGTTCAATTCCGGTCAAGGGCACGTACCTTGGTTGTAGGCTCCTCCCTGGCCTGGGCCCTGGTTAGGGCAGTCGATGTGTTTCTCTCACATGGATGTTTCTCTGTCTTTCCCTTGCTCTTTCACTCTCCCTAAAAAACAATGGAAAAATATGCTCGGGTGAGAATTAACAGCAAAAAAACAACAACAAAAACAAAACACACAAAAAACTCTCTCCAATCTCTCCAAAAGATCCACCTGTAAAGGGTCACCCAGAGCCTTGGCCAGGTTTTGCTAAGTGGTTAGAGCGTCGGCCACTAACCAAAGGGTGGACGGTTTGATTTCCAGTTAAGGGGCACATAGGAGAAGTACCTCAGTAGGGGCACTGTTTAATCGGTGTGTCTCTGTCACATGGATGTTTCTCTCTCTCTCTCTCTCTTTCTCTCTCTCTCTCTCTCTCTCTCTCTCCCTCTCTTCCTGTCTCTCTAGAAATCAATGCGGGGGGGGGGGGGGGGGGGGAAATATCCTTGGGTGAGGATTTAAAAAAAAAACAAAGGTGACCCAGAAAAATCTAACATTAAAACATGAAAAACACCAATAAAAATTCATTAGCCACATGAAGTTACTATAAGGAAAAAAACACACACAAAAATAATCACAAGTTTCGACAGATAAAAATAGACCAGGAAAAATGCTGTCCTAAAGCAGAAACCAAGACTAAACTTATCAGATACAGTATTAGGTCCTGTGATGTGCTCCCCAGATATCTGCTTCAGGAATGAAGGAAGTTGCTGAGTCCTCCTTTGGGGATTTCCTTTAGTGGAAGAAAACTCCCTTTCCCAAGGTCAAACCCTCCCCCCAAGGTTCACCTGCATTCAGTGACCGGTCCATGTCAAAATATAGGTCCCTGCCTTAAGGTGGGACAACTCTAAAGGGCCAGTCCAGCTTCAAAACTCCTTATGGAATGGGCTGAGGTCTTTGTTGTGATTGATCATGGTCAGTGGTGTGCTGGAGCTGGTTCCTACCGACCTGTGAGAGCTAACAGGTTGTTATATCATAGCCAATACTAAAACTTAAGTTATGTAAATTCAAAATTAAATAAATTATACTCAAAACCAAGGTAATAAATACTTCATATTCATTACTTCCTAATTATTTTACTACATTTACTAGTATTTATGCTCTTGAGGGTATATCTTTTTCTGTATGGATGTTACTATGCATATCTCCTTAGATCCACGTTCAGAGGTGTCATGTTGGTAGCTTAGAATTGGCCATGATGGCCCTGGCTTGGTGGCTTAGTTGGTTCAAGCATCCTCCGTACACCAAAAGGTTGAGGGTTTGATTATCTGTCAGGGCACATACCTGGTTGTGTGTTGGATTCCCCTGCGCATGTGGGAGGCAACTGATTGATGTTTCTCTCTCTCTCTTTCCTTTCCTCTCTCTCTAAAAATATATTAAAAAAAATGTTCCTGGGTGAGAATAAAAAAAAAATTTGCTCATGATGGATGTATTTACATGCTGGAAAATGTTACAAATCAGGGATTCATTTCCCTGCTAAGAATTGGTTGTTAAACATTTACCAGCACACTACTAGTTGCAGTTCAATATCTCCTTCTAATCCTCCTTTCTTCACATTTTCATAATTGCTCATCCCATGGACACTCTCCAATAAACTCTGTGCATACTAATCTCTGTCTCAGAGTCTGCATCACAGGAAATGCAACTTAAAACAAAACAAAACAAAAAATAGCTAGGACCAATGTGCCATATAGAACATAGAGGATGGAAATAAGAAAAGCCAAGAGAAAAGAAAGAAATAAGATATTAAAAGGATCAAAGAAAGAACGTAATACAGAAATCAGACAAACAGCATACATATTTCCAGATGCCTTTAAGAAGAAAGTCAAAATAATAGAATTAATATATATGACTATAATTCAATCACACTTTTCTTGGGGATTGGTTGGTTGGGAGGGGAAGAAGACCTGAATTTTTTTTATCTTTAATTTCTTTATTGGTTAAGGTATTACAAGTGTGTCCTCATCCCCCCCAACTAACTCCCAACCCCCCCTCGCGTCCCGCCCCCCCGCTCATGCTTTCATCCCCCTGTTGTCCATGTCCATTGGTTTGGTTTATATGCACGCATACAAGTCCTTTGGTTGTTCTCTTCCCCTTACCCCCACCCTCCCCTACTTTCCATCTGGAGATGGATAGTCTGATCGCTGTTTCTCTGTCTTTGGATCTGTCCCTGTTCATCAGTCTATGTTGTTCTCTATATTCCACAGATGAGTGAGATCATGTGGTATTTATCTTTCTCTGACTGGCTTATTTCACTTAGCATAATGCTCTCCAGTTCCATCCATGCTGTTGCAAATGGCAAGAGTTCCTTCTTTTTTACCGCAGCGTAGTATTCCATTGTGTAGATGTACCACCGTTTTTTAATCCACTCATCTGCTGATGGGCACTTAGGCTGTTTCCAGATCTTAGCTATGGTGAATTGAGCTGCTATGAACATAGGGGTGCATATATCCTTTCTGATTGGTGTTTCTGGTTTCTTGGGATATATTCCTAGAATTGGGATCATTGGGTCAAATGGGAGTTCCATTTTTAGTTTTTTGAGGAAACTCCATACTGTTCTCCACAGTGGCTGCACCAGTCTGCATTCCCACCAGCAGTGCAGAAGTGTTCCTTTTTCTCCACATCCTCTCTAACACTTGTTGTCTGTTGATTTGTTTTTTTTTTTTTTTTTTTTTTTTTTTTTTTTACCACCATCAATTTTATTTTATTTTATTTTATTTTTAATTAAATCTTTATTGTTCAGATTATTACATTAGTTACTCTTTTTTCCCACCATAACTCCCCTCCACCCAGTTCCAACCCCACCCTCTGCCCTCACTCCCCACCCACTGTCCTCATCCATAGGTGCACGATTGTTGTCTAATCTCTTCACTCACCCCCACACCCCTTTCTCCCCCCCCCCCCCCAAGAATAGTCAGTCCATTCCCTTTCTATGTCCCTGATTCTATTACAATCACCAGTTCATCAGATTATTTATTCACTTGATTTTTAGATTCACTTGTTGATAGATGTGTATTTGTTGTTCATAATTTGTATCTTTACCTTTTTCTTCTTCTTCCTCTTCTTACAGGATACCTTTCAGCATTTCATATAATACTGGTTTGGTGGTGATGAACTCCTTTAGCTTTTTCTTATCTGTGAAGCTCTTTATCTGGCCTTCACTTCTGAATGATAGCTTTGCTGGATAAAGTAGTCTTGGTTGTAGGTTCTTGGTATTCATCACTTTGAATATTTCTTGCCATTCCCTTCTGGCCTGCAAAGTTTCTGTTGAGAAATCAGCTGACAGTCGTATGGGTACTCCCTTGTAGGTAACTGATTTTCTTTCTCTTGCTGCTTTTAGGATTCTCTCTTTGTCTTTTGCTCTTGGCATTTTAATTATGATGTGTCTTGGTGTGGTCCTCTTTGGATTCCTTTTGTTTGGGGTTCTCTGCGCTTCCTGGACTTGGAAGTCTATTCCTTTCACCAGGTAGGGGAAGTTTTCTGTCATTATTTCTTCAAATAGGTTTTCAATATCTTGCTCTCTCTCATCTTCTGGCACCCCTATAATTCGGATGTTGGTACGCTTGAAGCTGTCCCAGAGGCTCCTTACACTATCTTCATATTTTCGGATTCTTTTTTCATTTTGCTTTTCCGGTTGGGTGTTTTTTGCTTCTTCGTATTTCAAATCTTTGACTTGATCCTTGCGACCCTCTGGTCTGCTGTTGGGAGTCTGTATAATATTCTTTATTTCAGTCAGTGTATGCTTAATTTCTAGTTGGTCCTTTATCACAACATCGAGGGTCTCATTAGATTTCTTGAGGATCTCACTACATTTATCGGCGGTCTTACCAGTCTTTTCGAGGGCTTCTAAACAGTTCTTTAAAGACCTTAAAAGTGTGGTTTTGAACTCTATATCCAACAGTTTGCTTTCCTCCAATTCTGTCGTTTGTGTCCTGTTTCTTTGTCTCGGCATTTTTTTATGCTTCGCTGTGTCGATAGAGTGCCTTTCTGTGCTAAGTGTCCCAATTACCTAAGGTAGACACACTTGGTGCACCCCCTTGTGGGCTTTGTGCACAGTCTTGTTGTGGTTAAGCCTTGATTGTTGTAGTTATCACTGTGAGGAATTGACCTCCAGGTCAATTGGCTGTGAGAATCAGCTGTGTCTGTGGTGGGAGAACTTCTGTGCTGGAGACACCCCTCTGGGGCTAGACTTGCTTCGATGGGGCTTTGGTGCTCACTGAGTCTGCCTCCTGAGTGTGTCTTTTATGGTTCCATGGAGCTTAAAGCTGGATGGTCCCACTCTGACCTCTGGGCTTCCTGGCTCCTGGATCTCTAGGGAGGTGCTAATCTAGCCTTTGCCTGAGGCTATCCAGCAAAAGCCTCCCTGCAGGGCTTGGGCGGGGCGGGTCCCACGGGATCAACAGGGCGGGGTTAGCAATTATGGCTGCTCTCAGTCTTGCCCTCAGAGGCTCTGCTTCTCAGTGTCCCAGTAGTCGCTGCAAGCCCCACGGAGAGAAAGCTGCCCTAGGGTTCTGAGCGATGCCAGACAGTCCCGCTTCTCCCGTATGAGTCTGGGTCCTTAGAGACTTGCCCGGAACTGGAGCTCAGAGCCTGAGACTCCCTCCCGATTGAAAACAACCGCGCCCTCAGCCTCCAGCCCGCTCCACATGCACTCCGAACCTTAGTATTTTACTTCAGCACTGCGCCTCCTCTGAGCCTTGGTATGCTTTTCTCTTTCCTCCTAGTTGTAGAACATCCACTCAGCCAGCTTTCCTGTGGTTCTGGATGATGTCCGTTCCGTCTTTTAGTTGTATTTTTGAAGTGGTTGTTCGAGGCAGCAAACTCCCGTGTTTACCTATGCTGCCATCTTGGTTTCTCTGTTGATTTGTTGATGATAGCCATTCTGACAGGTGTGAGATGATATCACATTGTTGTTTTGATTTGCATCTCTCGTATAATTAGTGACTTTGAGCATGTTTTCATATGTCTTTCGGCCTTCTGTATGTCCTCTTTCGAAAAGTGTCTATCTAGGTCCCTTGCCCATTTTTTGATTGGATTGTTTATCTTCCTATTGTTAAGTTGCATGAGTTCCCTGTAAATGTTGGAGATTAAACCCTTATCGGTGATATCATTGGCAAATATGTTCTCCCATGTAGTGGGCCTTCTTGTTGTTTTGTTGATGGTTTCCTTTGCTGTGCAAAAGCTTTTTATTTTGATATAGTCCCATTTGTTTATTTTCTCTTTAGTTTCCATTGCTCTAGGAGCAGTATCAGAGAAGAAATTCCTTCGGCATATGTTTGCGATTTCGCTGCCTGTGGATTCCTCTAGTATTTTTATGGTTTCCCGTCTTACGTTTAAGTCTTTTATCCATTTTGAGATTATTTTTGTGTATGGTGTGAGGTGGTGGTCTAGTTTCATCTTTTTGCATGTATCTGTCCAATTTTCCCAACACCATTTATTGAAGAGACTATCTTGACTCCATTGTATGCTCTTGCCTCCTTTGTCAAATATTAATTGGGCATAGTGATTTGGGTTGATTTCTGGGTTCTCTGTTCTATTCCATTGATCTATATGTCTGTTCTTGTGCCAGTACCAAGCTGTTTTAAGAACAGTGGCTTTGTAATACAGCTTGATATCTGGTATTGAAATCCCACCTACTTTGTTCTTCTTTCTCAGGATTGCTGCAGCTATTTGAGGTCTTTTTTCATTCTAGATGAATTTTTGGAACGTTCGTTCTAGATTTGTGAAATATGCCGTCGGTAATTTAATGGGGATTGCATTGAATCTATAGATTGCTTTGGGTAGTATGGACATTTTGATGCTGTTGATTCTACCAATCTATGAGCACGGTATGTTCTTCCATCTGTTTATGTCTTCCTCTATCTCTTTTTTCAGTGTCCTGTAGTTTTTCACATATAAGTCTTTTACCTCCTTAGTTAAGTTTATTCCTAGGTAGCTTAATTTTTTTGGTGCGATGGTAAACGGGATTGCTTTTTTAGTCTCACTTTCTGTAGAGAAATTCCATAGATTTCTTGGCATTAATTTTGTATCCTGCTACATTGCTGAATTCATTTATTAAGTCTAATAATTTTTTGATGGAGCCTTTAGGGTTCTCTATGTACAGTATCATGTCATCTGCAAATAAGGACAGTTTTACTTCTTCTTTTCCAATTTGGATGCCTTTTATTTCTTCTTCTTGTCTGATTGCAATGGCTAGTACTTCCAATACTATGTTGAACAGGAGTGGTGAGAGGGGGCATCCCTGTCTTGTTCCTGTTCTTAGGGGAAATGGTTTTAGTTTTTGGCCATTGATTATGATGTTGGCTGTGGGTTTGTCATATATGGCTTTTATTATGTTGAGGTATGATCCTTCTATTCCTACCTTGCTGAGAGTTTTTATCAAGAAAGGATGTTGGATTTTGTCAAATGCTTTTTCTGCATCAATTGATATGACTATGTGGTTTTTGTCTTTCAATTTGTTTATGTGATGTATTACGTTCATTGATTTGCGGATATTGGACCATCCTTGCATCCCTGGGATAAACCCTACTTCGTCATGGTGTATGATCTTTCTGATGTACTGCTGGATCTGATTTGCTAGGATTTTGTTGAGGATTTTGGCATCTATGTTCATGAGGGATATTTGCCTGTAATTCTCTTTCATTGTGTTGTCTTTATCTGGTTTTGGTATTAGGGTGATGCTGGCTTCATAGAATGAGCTTGGAAGTATTCCTTCCTCTTGAATTTTTTGGAATAGTCTGAGGAGGATAGGTTTTAGTTCTTCCTTGAATGTTTGGTAAAACTCCCCTGTGAAGCCATCTGGCCCCGGGCTTTTGTTTGCTGGAAGCTTTTTGATGACTGCTTCAATTTCTTCCATAGTTATTGGCCTGTTGAGATTTTTAGATTCTTCCTGATTAAGTTTTGGAAGGTTGTATTTTTCTAGGAATATGTCCATTTCCTCCAAGACCTGAATCTATACATATTGAAAGGGCACATCATATACCAAGTTAAATACACCTGGATTGTTCATCACTTAGATTTATCCTATAAACTATTTTGCTTCAATACAGAGGAAAAAATTATCTGTGGTTGGCAGAAAGATCAAGTCACTTTCTAAGGGTAGCAAACCAGCCTGGCACCAGAGTTCAGCACAGCATTCAAAGCCAGAAAATAGTAAAGCAACATCTACAATATAATCAAGGAAAAGAATGTGCACCAAGGAATTTAAATGCAGACAAACTGCTCTATAAGTGGCAAGGCTATATAAAAGTTTTCAGTATGATAGACGCCCAGGGCTATTGTACTCATCAGTCCTTCCTGACAACTGCACCCAACTAAGAGAGGACCGGGAAAACGTCAACAATGGGACTAGTGGTACACACTGGATATATTTAGCTATATATCTAAGACTAAAACAAACGTGGTATTAAGAATAGTATGAGGAAGTACTCAGAGATCATGGCTGAAAAAGCAGCAAATGCAGCAGGAAAGAAATTCCGAAAGAAGAAGAAATTTTGCAATTAAGATTCACCAAGCAGGCCACAGAATTTTACCTCTCCCCTTTACTTATTTACTAAAGATGTCTTCTAAACCTAACACCATCACAAAAAAATTAACATAGACTGGCCCTATTTACTTATGGGATTTCTGTTTGAAAAAAGTTGATTTAAGAGAGAATCAACCATGTGTCCCTTGGAGTAAAAGTAGGTGTATCTACAAAAGATCCACCAATACTTATATACACTGAGGGAAAAAAGGAAAAGAACCTTAACAAATTTAATTGATGTTTTGTAAAGTTTTCAATATTTGATTATTTAAAGAAAATTGAACTTAAAAAGATTTAGAAAGTAAAAAAAGAAAAAAGAAAAAGAAAATAAAAAGTATGCCCTAGCCGGTTTGATGCAGTGGATAGAGCATCAGCCTGCAGACTGAAGGGTGCTGGGTTTGATTCCAGTCAAGGGCACTAATCTAGGTTGCAGGCCAGATCCCTGGCCCTGGTGAAGGTGCATGCGGGAGGCAACCAATCGATGTGTCTCTCTTACATCGATGTTTCTCTCTCTGTCTCTCTCTCTCCCTTCCACTCTCTCTAAAAATCAATGGAGCCCAGCCGGTGTAGCTCAGTGGTTGAGCGTGGACCTATGAACCAGGAGGTTGCGGTTCGATTTCCAGTCAGGACGCATGCCTTGATTGTGGCTGGATCCCCAGTGTGGGGTATGCAGGAGGCAGTGGATCAGTGGTTCTGTCTCATCAGTGATGTTTCTCTCTCCCTCTCCCTTCCTCCCTGAAATAAAAATAAATAAATAAATAAATATCAATGGAAAGATATCCTCAGGTGAGAATTAACAAAAAACAAAAAAAAAAGGAATAGTATGAAATTTTGCCCAGCTGGTGTGGCTCAGTGGTTGAGTGTCAAACTATGCACAAAGAGGTTGCTGGTTTAATCCCTGGTAAAGGGCATCCAGGAGACAATCAATGTTCTCTCTCATTGATATTTCTATCTCTCTCTCCCTTTCCTTTCCTCTCTTTCTAAAAAAAAATAATTAAAAATATGTTTTAAAAAATTTTTAAAGAGAATAGTATGAAATTGTATATGCTCCAACAATGTAGCAATAACAAAAAAATGAGAGAAGGGGGGGAAGAAAAAGTAGAATAGTTCACTGACTGTTTAACAGGTAAAATGTGGGATTTCAAGGATATGATTTAAAGCCAGAAAACTGAATATATAAACCAAAACATATTTAGAAGGACAAGAATAAATAATTAAAGAAACAATACTATTAACTAAAATTGGATAGTGGTGGGCACAGAGGAGAGAGAAGGTGGTCTCAAGTTCTTCTGTTATTTCTCCAAATAGGAAATAATAGTCCATGCGTGAAGAAAAGGAGGACCAAGGTATTATATGAGTATTGGTATAAAGGAAAATTGTTAGAACAAAAATATAAATTTCCCTAATATCAAGAGAAATACACACACACACACACACACACACTCCCACAACTGCTATGTCTGTTCTCAATTATGTCATATTTATATATACAAAACAATGTGTGGTCTTCCAGTAAATTGTATCTTCCCTTTCCTTTGTTCTTTGTGGTATGTATATTTACACACACACACACACACACACACACACATGATTAATCACTTATTACAAGGAAAAGATTTTCAGATTGACTCCTAAAATAAAACTCCACTTTCTGCTGTATATAAGAGATACTAAAATAAAAGAATGAACAAAGATGTACTGGGAAAATGCAAATTTTAAAAAGCAAGGGTTGTAATCTTAATATCAGATAAGGTAAAAATATTAAATGAGACAAAGAAGTGTACTTTATAATGTCCAAAGCTAATATTCATTCATTATCCTATGTAATAAAAGGCTAATATTCAAATGGACCAAATGGCGGAACTACCGGTCACCATGACATGCACTGACCACGAGGGGACAGACGCTCAACGCAGGAGCTGCCCCTTGGTGGTCAGTGCGCTCCCATAAGGGGAGCACTGCTCAGCCAGAAGCCCGGCTGATGGCTGGTGAGCGCAGCAGCGGTGGCGGGAGCCTCTCCCACCTCTGTGGCAACACTAAGGATGTCCGACTGCTGGCTTAGGCGTGGGGAGGAGGCCTAAACCATCAGTCGGACATCCCCTGAGGGAACCCCCACTCCCTGAGTGCATGAATTTCATGCACCGGGCCTCTAGTGAAGATATAATAATAATATATATGCAACAAATAATATAGCAACATCTTTTGTAAAGTAGTAGATACAGAAGATTGGAGAAATAGAAAAGTGTTAATAATTACTTTGATGACTATCTCTCAATCCAAGATAGTTAAAAGGAATAACAACAATAAAAAAGTATGCATTTATGAGAACTAAACAATGTCAACTATAAGACAGCTAGTCTTACAAGATGATAAGAAGTTTATCAATATTACTAAATGTTACATGATGATATATCAGTTATCTATAGCTGCGTAACAAATTACTTACAAAATTTAGTGGCTTAAAACAAGACATACATTATCACAATTTCTGTGGGTCAGGAGTTCAGTAGCAGCTTAGCTGACTGGCTCTGGCTCAAGGTCTCTTATGAGATTATTAGTCAAGACGTTGGTTGGGGCTGGTCATCTGAAGGTTTGACTAGGACTGGAGAATCTACTTCCAAATTGGTTCACTCATTGGCTGGAGACCATATGGACCTCTCCATAAAGCTTCTTGAGTAGCCTATGATATGGTATCTGGCTTCTACCAGAACAAATGACCCAAGAGTGAAAGAAAGAATGAATGCCTTTTTATGCCCTATTCTCAGAAATGCCACATTGTCATTTCTGTCACATTCTATTCGTTAGATATAAGTCCCTAAGTGCCAACTATGTTCAAGGAAGGGGCTCCACCTTTTGAAATGAGTTATACCAAAGAATTTGTGAATTATGTTTTAAAACCACTACAGATAGTATACAGTCAAGGGCACATGCCGGGGTTGCAGGCTCAATCCCCAGTAGGCAGCATGCAGGAGGAGGCCAATCAACAATTCTCTCTCATCATTGATGTTTCTATCTCTCTCTCCCTCTTCCTTCCTCTCTGAAATCAATAAAAATATTTTTTAAACTTTTTTGGTTTCTCTATTAAAATAAAAAATTGATCTATAGTCTGCTGTCAACACCCAGATAACCAAAGTTTTTTGAATCACAAAAATACTCTACACAAGATCCTGTTAACTTCTGAGTCTTGCATTCACAGTAGTCACTTAATAGGCAAAGGAAAGGAAGAAAGGGAAGATTAAAAAGTTACAGCAAAAAATACACAGAAACGTTGTTTGGTCCGTGTGACTCACTAATGGGAATGTCCCAACATTATCTGACTTGTTTGGAAGACAAAGACCTTTTAAGGACAGTGCAATTTAAGGATTTGGACCTGGTCCTGCTTGAGTTTAAAGAGCTTTTTCTTGATCAAGCGCCTCAAGCAGAGGACAGAATAAGAGGATAAAAATAAAGTATCAAGTCTAATATGTGTGGTGATTATCTCCAACTAGGATAAAAGCTTCTTATGAAAGACTATCCTTTTTCCCCCATCTAGTTTAGCTGTTCAAAAAATGAACTACCTGCCCTAAGCAGTTTGGCTCAATGGCTAGAGCGTCGGCCTACGGACTGAAGGGTCCTGGGTTCAATTCCGGTCAAGGGCATGTACCATGGTTCGGGCACATCCCCAGTGAGGGGTGTGCAGGAGGCAGCCGGTCGATGTTCCTCTCTCATTGATGTTTCTAACTCTCTATCCCTCTCCCTTCCTCTCTGTAAAAAAATCAATAAAATATATTTTTTTAAAAATGAACTACCTAACGGAAATCAGAATAAAGAAATATGGTCAACCTTCAAGTGCTAATTTATAATTACAAGGGTGCTGAAACTAAAGCCCTGGCTTCCAATTCTGTTAAGTAAATGAGCTAATTAGAGTTCATAGTGCTAATTCTATTCACCCTCTACTAAAAAACTCAGGTTTATCAGATGCTGACATTACTTAAAAAATAAAATCAGCCCCAGCCAGTTTTGCTCAGTGGATAGAGCGTCGGCCTGCAGACTGAAAGGTCCCAGGTTTGATTCCATTCAAGGGCACATGCCCGGGTTGCGGGCTTGATCCCCGGTGAGGGGCATGCAGGAGGCAGCTGATTGATGATTCTCTCTCATCATTGATGTTTCTATCTCACTCTCCCTCTTCCTTCCTCTCTGAAATCAATAAAAATATATTAAAAAATAAAAAAATTTTAAAAATAAAATAAAAAATAAAATCAATCAAGCAATCCTGAAACACAATTCTATATGTCTCTAATGAAAATATCTCCCAGTGGAAAAAATAATAAAAGAAATTTTCCAGTGAAAGGAGATAAACTGAGCACATCTGGGACTCCTATCAGGATAAAGAATCTGTGGAACACTATTTAGAACCAACTGCCAGAGTTCACTTATCGCAAACTTCCATCACATTTAAATAATCCATCATAGCTTTCCCCACCTCTAATCTGTTAATAGAGTAATTTACATTGGTACTTTGTATTGTTTTGTTAAATCACCCTTGCTTCCTGGAAGAAACTGAACTAGATCATACATATTATCTATTTATTACACTGCTGGATTCAGTTTACTAATCATTTATTTAGAATTTTTGAGTCTATGATAATGAGATAGACCTTTACTTTTCTTTCTCTCCCAATCTGGTTTTGGTATCAAGGCTTTCATGGTCTTAAGGAATGAGTTGGGGAATGTCTCCACTTTTTCTATGTTCTGGAAGAGTTAAGATTTAAATGAGCTAGTCTTTGAAAATCTGGAAGAATACTTAAATAAAGCCATCTACAGGCCAAATTTATTTAATGTGTTTTCAGCAGCAAACACAGGCATACCATGGAGATACTGTAGGTTGCGTTCCAAACCACCTAAATAAAGCAAGTATTGAAATAAAGAAAGTACTGCAATAAAGCGAGTATTTCAAAAAACTGAGTGATAATCTTTTTGCTGGTGGAAGGTCTTGCATTCAATTTGTAAAAAACGCACTATCTGTGAACCACAAATAAAGCAAAACCAACAAAATGAGGTACGCCTGTACCAGAATATCCATGTAACAATGGCTTAAACAATAAAGACATGTAATTATCTCTTCTAACCAGAACTCGCTCCAGATTAAAGCATTAATGACTGAGTGTTTTTCTTAGTCTTGATAGTGCTGCATCTGAGTGATACTTTAACAAAAAATGTAGAAGAGCGTATATACATCTGAGAAGGCTCAAATTTATGCATGAACAAAAAAAGCAGAATAGCCCAGCCAGTGTGGCTCAGTGGTTGAGCGTCGACCAAGAGGTCACGGTTTGATTCCTGGTCAGGGCACATGCTCGATCCCCAGTGTGGAGCAGCAGGAGGCAGCCAATCAATGATTCTCTCTCATCATGGCTGTTTCTATGTCTCTATACCTCTTCCTTCTTCTCTGAAATCAATAAAAAAAATTTTTTTTAATAATAAGCTTCTGGAAATCAATCAATCACTGAAATATTATTTATAGGTGTTAATATTTTAAGTTAAATATATACATATAAATATATTTTTATATAGAATTAGAGAAAGTTCTGTGTATTTTTTTAATATGTTTTAAAATTGATTTCGAGAGGAAGGGAAAAGGAGAGAGAGATACATCAATGATGAGAGAGAATCACTGATCGGCTGCCTCCTGCATGCCCCACAAAAAGGTTGGGGATCAAGCCCGCAACCCAGGCATGTGCCCTGACCAGGAATCAAACTGTGACCTCTTGGTTCATAGGTTGACGCTCAACCACTGGGTTATGCCAGTTGAGCTATTTTTTTTTTTTTTAATGCCTGTGATAGATCTAATGCAATAGCATTTTTTTGTAAATGAACAAAACAAAACACAACAGAATTAGGGACTTTGATTTCTAATCCTAGCTTTCCTTCCTTTTGACTTAAGCATAAGGTGCAAATATTGTTCCTTTTATATTCTTGGGGCCTAATGCTGTGCTTAAAGAGTATAGAGGAACTTCTAATCTTTATTTTATTTTTCAACAAAATGGGAATAGTGATGCTGACATAACAATACTAGTAAATTAGTATGGTCAGTCTAACTGATTGAGACTATTTTGTGTTTTGGCAGATATTCTCAAAATAAGACTTGATAATTTTTCTGCAATATCCCAAAAGCACATGAAGACATTTGCACACATAATTGAGAATCTGTTTTTTGCTAATAGCCATGTGGAAGTCTTCCCAATAAATGGCCAGAGCATTTTGAAAGTTTTTCCTGCCTTTAGGAATACAATTAATTGTGAAAGGGCAGGTATTTGGGGGAGTAGGGAGGAGGAACCAGAAGCAACTTAAATTAGACAGAACCACTGTCTTTTTCACAGGATAAAGGTAGAGGGAGGTGAAGAGGGCCTGAATCTGGTAATTTAAGGTGACAGACACTAATAATAAGTGCCTTTGAATTTAAAAGCTGCACCTAGAGAGGACATAATTAAATTACACGAGGACAAAGGAGGCTAGAGAAAGACTAAAAGGTGCTGTCAGGTCAGCCTTCCACTACAGCTAGGTACTGTTCTCACAGAGTTCCCTAGAGAGTCTTCTACCATCAAGTGACATTTGAGGTATTAAACATGTGAGATGGGATTGGACACCTTGAGCATATGATCCTTAAAGGGCTGACCGTGCACACTTCCTGTTGAACTAGTTTCTTATCCTAAAGTCTGATCCCCAAGCTCAGATGTTCTCCTGTTCTCCAGCACTTTCAAACTTCTATCATTCGGTTACTAAAAGAATGAGGAAGAACCAACAGGTCAGCTTCTGCTGTGGGGAATGCAATATACCTCCAGAAAACTTCTTAGCCTATCTGAAGAACCACTGGAAGAAGTGGGAAAGGGATCTAATATTTACTGAATGTGTATTGTATGCCAAGCACAGTACCGAGCGTCATTCAATTTAATCCTCATGACAATAGTGTCACCCAAGTGTAATTGCCATGAAAAACACTGACGTAGAGAAGAAACTGGCCCCTGTCCCCTGACTCATGTTAAAAAGCTAAAGATGAAATGGAAATGCATTCTGACTCCTAAGCTTCTGCTTATTCCACCAGAGTAAGGGATCCCTCCCAGGCAAGTGTTAATGCCTGGGTGTTTCTCTCTCTGCCTCTTGTTAATGCATCCTCTCCCTGGCTCTGTAACATTTCCACAGAAGAGTGACCTTTTACTGAAACAATTTAACATTTTGCAAACTAAGAACCTGACAAAATCCCAAAGGTTTAAGTTCAAGGATACTAGTGTACACGTGTTTAAGATCCTAAGAGTGAAAGGAACTACACTAATCTTGCCAACAATAATTTTTTTTTTTTTTAAGAAGGAAAAACCACTTCCTCCTTCATTTATTGGAATTGCTTGGAAGCAGAAGTCAGGAAATTCCCTTTCTTATTTGTGGTATTTATGTGGCTGTTGTCTGCAAAGAACAGAATTTATTCTGCTTTATTCTTTGACATTTTCAACATTCCTTTTCATTCTTCCTTAATAGAACATAGTTTGGGTTAGTTTAAAGATTTCCACATGACAATAGTTTATTTTATTTGCTTTTCTATGTTCTTAGAAAATGAAGCTATAAGCAAAGTATGCCTAATCACTTCTTTTTTAAAAAAATATATTTTATTCGTTTTTTACAGAGAGGAAGGGAGAGGGACAGAGAGTTAGAAACATTGATGAGAGAGAAACATTGATCAGCTGTTTCCTGCACACCTCCTACTGGAGATGTGCCCACAACCAAGGTACAGGCCCTTCACCAGAATCGAACCTGGGACCTTTCGGTCCGCAGGCTGACGCTCTATCCACTGAGCCAAACCAGTCAGGGCCTAATCACTTCTTATACATGAGAAATCTATATTCCTGCCCTGACCAGTTGCTCAATGGTTAGAGCATCAGGCTGTGGAACGAAGGGTCTCGGGTTAAATTCTTGGTCAAAGGCGCGTACCTGGGTTGCAGGTTTTGATCCCCAGCCCCAGACAGAGCTCATGTCCAAGGCAGCCAATTGATGTATTCCTCTCACATAGATGTTTCTCTCTCTCTTTCTCATCTCTCTCCCTCCCCCTTACTCTCCCTCTCTCTCTTTCCCACTTTTCTCCCTCCATTTCACTCTCTCTAAAAACCAATGAAATCCTTGGGTGAAGATTAAAAAAATATATATTCCCTACAATGATAACTCACTATCCTAGTAATTACTTAAGGCAAAATACCTAGACTACACATATATATTTCCAGTTGAATGAATGAATTAACTATACCTATTAAAAACACATTTAAGTGTATGTTTGGGAAGAATACAAATTGTTCAAATTATAAAACTCATAATATCCTAGAATAACTACAAAATATGTTTCAGCCCTAACCGGTTTGGCTCAGTGGATAGAGCGTCGGCCTGTGGACTGAAAGGTCCCAGGTTCGATTCCGGCCAAGGGCATGTACCTTGGTTGCAGGCACATCCCCAGTGGGAGATGTGCAGGAGGCAGCTGATCGATGTTTCTCTCATCGATGTTTCTAACTCTCTATCCCTCTCCTTTCCTCTCTGTGAAAAATCAATAAAATATATATATATATAAATATGTTTCATATAAGTAAAATAAATTATTGTATAAGATTAGCTGAAGCCGGTTTGGCTCAGTGGATGGAGCGTCGGCCTGCGGACTGAAGGGTCCCGGGTTCGATTCCGGTCAGGGGCATGTACCTGGGTTGCGGGCACATCCCCAGTGCGAGATGTTCAGGAGGCAGCTGATCGATGTTTCTCTCTCATCGATGTTTCTGACTCTCTGTCTCTCTCCCTTCCTCTCTGTAAAAAATCAATAAAATATATTTTTTAAAAAAAGATTATCACAAACATGTATTTAAATGGAATATAATAGAATGTCCCAAAATAGACAAATACAAATATATTCATTTAATTTTCAAAAAAGGGAACAAAGTTATTCAAAAGCAGAAAGGATAGTCTTTTCAATAAATGGTGCTGGTACAACTGGACATCCATATGGAAAAACCTTTTACTCTTACCTCACACCATATGCCAAAAAAATTAACTTTAAATGTATCATAGACCTAGAGGTAAGACATAAAACTTCTGAAACTATAAAACATAGTAAAAATCTTTGTGAGACTTGGGTTAGACAACAATTTCTTAGGCAGAATGCTGTACAAGATAAAAGAAAAAATTGATAAATTGTACTTCATCGAAACTTAAAAGTTCTGCTTTTTGACAGATACTATTAAGAAAATTTAAGCCCTAGCCAGTTTGGATCAGTGGATAGAGCATCAACTTACAGACTGAAGGGTCCTGGGTTGGATTCCAGTCAAGTGTCCATCTGCAGATGAGTGGATAAAAAAGCTGTGGTACATTTATACAATAGAATACTATGCAGCCAGAAAAAAGAAAGACTTCTTACCATTTGCAACAGCATGAATGGACCTGGAGAGTATTATGCTAAGCTAAATAACCCAGTCAGAGAAAGATAAATATCACATGATCTCACTCAGGTGCAGAAGAATCTAATGAACAAAATAAACGGATGAACAAAATAGATCCAGAGATATAGAAGCACAGAACAGACTATTGAAGCTGAGAGGGAAGGCAGGGGAGGGTGGGTGGATGGGTGGGAAGAGTTCAGCCAAATAACTTGTATGCATATATGCATAACCCATGGACGCAGACAATAGGGTGGTGAAGGCCTGGGGGATGGGGCAAGCTAGAAGAGGTCAATGGGGGAGACAGGAGGACATATGTAATACTTTCAACAATAAAGATTAAAAAAAATCAATGGAAAAATATCCTTGGGTGAGGATTAGCAAGAAAAACAATTTTAAGAAACAAGCCACAGATTGGGAGATAATACTTTCAAAGCATATATCTGATAAAAGGCTTCTATTCAGAGCATATAAATAACTTTTACTCAGTAAGACAAATAATCCAATTAATAAATGGAAAAATATTAGAACAGATACTCCACCAAAAATGACATATAAAAGACAAATATGCACATGAAATGATGCACAGATTCATTAGTTATTAGGAAAATGAAAATTAATACAATGAGAAAACATGGCACCCACTAGAATGGCTAAAAGTAAAACAACCAACAATACCAAGTACAGTGAAGGATGGGGAGCAACTAGAACTCTCATATATTGCTGGCAGGAATGTAAAATAGTATACCCACTTTGGAAAAGTCTGGCAGTCTCTTTTATAAGTTAAATACATGTTACATTATAACCCACTCCAAAGCAACCCCACTTCTAAGTAATTTACCCAAGAGAAATGAAAACAGATGTCTATGTGAAGGCTAGTATGTACATATTTATAGCAGCTTTATTTATAACTAGTGGTCTAGTGCACAAAATTCATGCACAATAAAAGGGGATTAATTAGAGGAAATATTTTAATATTGCTATTTGCCCTTTCTTTATAATAGAAGTGTCAGAGATGAAAGAAAATTAGTAAAATGTATATGAAAATAATATATAAATTTGTTAATAAATAATCATTACATGATATAACAACAACAAAGACATGATATAAAAACAACAAAAACAGATGTAAAAACAACACTGATACAATGACTGATAAATTGATTAAACTTATTCTAATATCTCTCTGTACCTCATTAGGAGTGAAAACACTTTCAGAGTGCTTGACTAATTTCCCCTGTGATGTATTTACAACTTTAACATCACACGCTCTTCGAACTTGAGAGAAAGCAACATATAACTGACCATGTGTGAAAACGGGTTCAGGTAGGAATATTCCTACTCTGTCTAGGGTTTGTCCTTGTGATTTATTAATAGCCATCGCAAATGCTGGCACCACGAGAAACTGTCTTCGCATTAATTTAAATGGGAGGCCAGTGTTGGATGGGGACAAATCAATTCTTGGAATCAGAACAACCTCTCCTTCTGTGGATCCTGTTAATACTTCAGCTTCGATAATGCTAGGTCGCAATTTTTTTATGATAAATCTAGTACCATTACAAAGACCCCATTTACTATTAAGATTTCTCAGTAGCATGATGATTGCACCCACTTTCAATTTTAATTTATGACACGGCATTCCTGAAGGAGTAATACTACTAAGAAATTCCATGGGAAAATGTTCCTTTTCAGCATCATCTGTTGAATCAATGGAATCATCACTCAAATATGTGTGAAAATCTCCATCAAGTATATTCAAAATTTCTTCATTTAATTTTTGAATGTACTCATTTTTTGGACAAAGAACTACATGTTTAGATATATTTTTAATATTATGCATAGATATAGTATTTCCAAAGGTAGCTTCAATAATAGATCTGTTACAAATCATTTCACAGGGGATTTCAATATCCATTCCTAAATGAAAACTGCTATCAAGTTTGCCATCTCCAAGTTTTACTAACCATTCACTGTAAGACATATTCCCTCCTCCCTGCTGTCAGGGTTCTGGGTGCAGGTGAATGGGATTCCTGGCTGGCAGGCCACTGACAGCAAGCTGACCAGTGGCCGATTCCGTGAGGAATGGGGCTCCCTCCTCCCTCCTGTCAGGGTCCAGTTTGAAGGCCGGCCACACTCCCGATTGCGAGAGACCCAGAGTTCTGACACGCCCTGGTCAGGGCTCAGAGCTCCCTCCTGCTGCTGCCGCGCCCAGCCTGGGGCCAGGAGGGAGCTCCCTCATGCCGGCAGCCTGCTGTTTGGTCATCCATCTGGTCGTTTAGGTCATGATGGCCCCTGGCTTTTTATATATTAGGATGGCCCAAAGCTAAAGCAACACAAATGTCTATCAACTAGTGAACTGATAAACTGATATGTCAAAAATGGAATCTAATACTTAGCATAAAAAGGAACTACTGCCTGGCTGATGTGACACTGACCCATGAACCAGTGGTTGAGCATTTACCCATGAACCAGGAGGTCACGGTTTGATTCCTGGTCAGGCACGGTTATAGGCTTAATCCCCTGTAGGGGGCATGCAGGAGGCAGCCAATAAATGATTCTCTCTCATCTTTGATGTTTCAATCTCTCTCTCCTTCTCCCTTCCCCTCTCTGAAGTCAATAAAAAATCTATTTAAAAATATAAATGAAAAGGAACTACTCATACATGAAACAACATGGATAATCTCAAATGCATTATGCTAAGTGAAAGAAGCCAGAGCCAGACACAAAAGGCTATAAACATTTATATAAAACTAGAGGCCCAGTGCACAAAAATTTGTGCACTCGGGGGTTGGGAAGGGGGGGGCCCTCAGCCCGGCCTGTGCCCTCTCACAGTCTGGGACCCCTCGGGAGATAACGACCTGCTGGCTTAGGCCTGCTCCCAGGTGGCAGAGGGCAGGCCCAATCCCTAGATGCAGCCCCTGGTCGGGCTCAGAGCAGGGCCGATTGGGGAGTTGGGGCGCCGCCCCGTCATGCACAGAGCAGGGCAGATTGGGAGGTTGTGATGCCACCCTCAGTCATGCTCAGGGTAGGGCCGATTGGGGGGTTGGGGCACCACTCCCTGTCACACTCAAGGCAGGGTCGATGGGGAGGTTGCGGCGCCACCCCGTCATGCACAGAGCAGGGCCAATCAGGGGGTTGGGGCGCTGCACCCTGTCACTCACAGAGCAGGGCCGATCAGGGGGGTTGGGGCTCTGTACCCTGTCACACACAGAGCAGGGCCAATCAAGGGGTTGGGCGCTGCCCCCTGTCATGCACAGAGCAGGGCCGATCAGGGGGTTGGGGTGCCGCCACTGTCACACTCAGGGCAGGGCTGATGGGGAGGTTATGGCTCTACCCCGTCACACACAGAGCAGGGCCCGTGGGGGTGGGGAGGTTGTGGTGCCGCAACCTGTCACACACAGAGCAGGGCTGATCAGGGGGTTGGGGCGCCTTCCCCTGTCACGAATAGAGTAGGGCAGATAGGGAGGTTGTGGCCCCGCCCCCTGTCACACACAGAGCCGCAGGGCGATCAGGGGGTTTGGGCGCTGCCCCCTGTCACGCTGATCCCGGTTCTGGGAGGCATATTACCCTTTTACTATATAGAATAGAGGCCTGGGGACCGGCTGGTTTGCCCTGAAGGGTGTCCTGGATCAGGGTGGGGTCCCCACTGGGGTGCCTGGCCAGTCTGGGTGAGGGGCTGAGGGCTGCTTTCAGGCTGGCGGTTGTTGACTGAAGCTCCCAACCACTCCTTTTTTTTATTTTACTCTGGGCCAGCTTTAGCTCTGGCTCTAGCTCTGAGGCTTCGTATCTGGTTTGTTTCGGTTCTATAATCGAAACAATGTATAACTTCAGCTCTGAGATCCCGGCCTATATTTGTTAGAATGTTTCAAACTGCCAGCTCAGAGGCCGGCAGCGCAGGCGGGGAACGTTGGAGTCTGCAGTCACTGGAGCAAGCAAGCCTCATGTTTGCTTCCAGCTGCCTGGCTGCCGGCCGCCATCTTGGCTGACAGTTAATTTGCATAAGGATACGCTGATAGCCAATGGGAAGGGTAGCGGTCCTACACTAATTACCATGTTTCTCTTTTATTAGTGTAGATTCTAGTAAAGTCAAAGCTGTAATGACAAAAAACAGATCCGTGGTTGCCTGGGGCAGGGATGAGGAATTAGGAGAGGAACCTAATGGCAAAGGAGAACAAGGGAATGTTTGGGGGTGACAGAAATATTGTATTTGGATTATCACAGTGGTTATACTGCTGTACACATTGTCAAAAACACAATGAAATGTTTAATTAAAACTGATAAATCTTAATGTATGTAGAAAATACCTCAATAAAGCTGATTTTTAAAAAAATGTTCCTCTTCCTTCATGAGAATCAGAGATTTAGATTAGATATGAAATTTCTGATCACATGACATTATTAAAGATTTCCTTGACAATTTTTAAAAATGGAGAAGTCCACTGATTAAAACAGAATAGATGTTTTTTTAGGCAAAGAGTAACTAGTACATTTATCTCATATATATATTATATATGCCTATGTTATGTAATTATGTTATGAAATACATAAGGGTGGGGTAAAACTAGGTTTATAGTTATGAGCACAGTTTATTCTTGTATTACTATTTATTTTTAATTTGTTTTAGAGAAAGGAAGGGAGAGAGAGAAACATCAATGTGAGAGAAATATCAATCAGGTGCCTCGTATATGTGCCCTGGCTGAGGTTCGAACCTGAAACCTGTGTATGTGCCCTGTCCAGGAACTGGACACTGAACATTGGACACTGGACATTGAAACTGCCACCTTACGGTGTACCAGACAACGCTCCAATCAACTGAGCTCATCCTGAGCCAGAGTCAATTATTATTTATTAATTTCATTATTTTCTTTTTTTAAAAAAATCTTTATTGTTGAGATTATTACAGCTGTCCCGTTTTTCTCCCCCCACCACCCATTGTCCCCCTCCACCCAGTTTCCACCCCACTCCAGGCCTTTGCCATCCTATTGTCTGTGTCCATAGGTAATGCCTATATGCATATAAGATCTTTGTTTAATCTCTTCCCGCTCCCCCACAACCCTTCCCTCTGAGAATCATAAATCTGTTCCATTTCTATGCCTCTGATTCCATTTTGTTCATCAGTTTATTCTGCTCATTAGATTTCTTATACATTTATTTTGATTTTTAGATTAAATTGTTGATAGGTATGTATTTGTTGCCATTTTGTTAATATTTTTTATCTTTTTCTTCTTCTTCCTCTTCTTAAAGAATACCTTTCAACATTTCACATAATACTGGTTTGGTGGTGATGAACTCCTTAGCTTATTCTTATCTGTGAAGCTCTTTATCTAACCTTTGGTTCTAAATGATAGCTTTGCTGGGTAGAGTAATCTTGGTTGTAGATCCTTGCTATTCATCACTTTGAATACTTCTTGCCACTCCCTTCTGGCCTGCATAGTTTCTGTTGAGAAATCAGCTGACAGTTGTATGGGTACTCCCTTGTAGGTAACTGACTGCTTTCCTCTTGCTGCTTTTAAGAGTCTCTCTTGGCTCTGTTTCTGCCTCCCGCCCCAGTGCCCTCCTTCTCCCCGTTCCCATCCCTCCCTTCTCCTCCCATCTCCTCCCTTCTCCTCCCTTCTTTCCCATGTCCCAATAGCGGCTCGGGCTGCCAAGCGCCCGCCCCTCCAGCCTTCTCTGTGCTTGCTCATTGGCTGAAGCCTCAAGGATGCGTCCTGGGATGAGGGAACATTCTGCCATATAAAGAGAGCGGGGAGGGCAGGAGACAGCTCAGTTTGAATCGCTTGAATCGCGGTGCAAGGGAGTCGGTGCTGGGATCTTGCAGTGTGTCTGGCTCCTCCTTTCTCTGCCCTGCTCGCTTGAGCTTCAGCAGAAATCGACATGGCTGGCGGTAAGGCTGGGAAAGACTCCGGAAAGGCCAAGACAAAGGCGATTTTCCGCTCGCAGAGAGCCGGCTTGCTGTTTCCGGTGGGCCGTATTCATCGACACCTGAAATCTAGGACGACCAGCCATGGACGTGTAGGCGCGACCGCAGCTGTGTACAGCACAGCCATTCTGGAGTACCTCACCGCAGAGGTACTTGAATTGGCAGGCAATACATCAAAAGACTTAAAGGTAAAGCGTATTACCCCTCGTCATTTGCAACTTGCTATTCGTGGAGATGAAGAATTGGATTCTCTCATCAAGGGTACAATTGCTGCTGGTGGTGTTATTCCACACATCCACAAATCTCTGATTGGGAAGAAAGGACAACAGATGACTGTCTAAAGGATGCCTGGATTTCTTATTATCTCAGGACTCTAAATACTCTAACAGCTGTCCAGTGTTGGTGATTCCAGTGGACTGTATCTCTGTGAAAAACACAATTTTGCCTTTTTGTAATTCTATTTGAGCAAGTTGGAAGTTTAATTAGCTTTCCAACCAACCAAATTTCTGCATTCGAGTCGTAACCATATTTAAGTGTTACTGTGGCTGCAAAGAAGCTATTGATTCTGAAGTAGTGGGTTTTGATTGAGTTGACTGTTTTTAAAAAACTGTTTGGATTTTAATTGTGATGCAGAAGTTATAGTAACAAACATTTGGTTTTGTACAGACATTATTTCCACTCTGGTGGATAAGCTCAATAAAGGTCATATCCAAAAAAAACCAAACGAGTCTCTCTTTGTCTTTAGCTCTTGGCATTTTAATTATGATGTGTCTTGGTGTGGTCCTCTTTTGCCGGAAGCTGGTCCATCCTTGCTGCTTGACACAGTTGCTGCAGGGAAGAAACATCTGCACAGCATATGTTTCAAGGGACCTGGCGTATATGGCATGCTGTTCTTAATATGTTTGCTCCCCTTCTTGGAGCTATGTGTTTTAACCAAGGTCACCTCTCCGAGAAAGGTTGTTTCCCCAAGTAGGGATTTTTCCCTGAAGTTAGGGAGGGAATAAAACCCCTTAACTAAGTGTCAGGTGGGTAATCACTTTACGAACAATCATGCTTAAGCTACATAATCATTTTTTAAATTAAATCATTGTTCAGATTATTACAGTTGTTCCTCTTTTTCCTCCCATAGCTCCCCTCCACCCGGTTCTCATGCCCCCTCCGCCCTCACCGCCCCCCCCCCCCACTGTCCTCATCCATAGGTGCATGATTTTTGTCCAGTCTCTTCCCGCATCCCCCACAACCCTTTCCCCCCCAAGAACAGTCAGTCCACTCCCTTTCTATGCCCCTGATTCTATTATAATCACCAGTTTATTCTGTTCATCAGATTATTTATTCACTTGATTTTTAGATTCACTTGTTGATAGATGTGTATTTGTTGTTCATAATTTGTATCTTTACCTTTTTCTTCTTCTTCCTCTTCTTAAAGGATACCTTTCAGCATTTCATATAATACTGGTTTGGTGGTGATGAACTCCTTTAGCTTTTTCTTATCTGTGAAGCTCTTAATTTGACCTTCACTTCTGAATGATAGCTTTGCTAGATAAAGTAATCTTGGTTGTAGGTTCTTGGTATTCATCACTTTGAATATTTCTTGCCACTCCCTTCTGGCCTGCATAGTTTCTGTTGAGAAATCAGCTGACAGTCGTATGGGTACTCCCTTGTAGGTAACTGATTGTCTTTCTCTTGCTGCTTTTAAGATTCTCTTTGTCTTTTGCTCTTGGCATTTTAATGATGATGTGTCTTGGTGTGGTCCTCTTTGGATTCCTTTTGTTTGGGGTTCTCTGTGCTTCCTGGACTTGTAAGTCTATTTCTTTCACCAGGTAGGGGAAGTTTTCCGTCATTATTTCTTCAAATAGGTTTTCAATATCTTGCTCTTTCTCTTCTTCTGGCACCCCTATAATTCAGATGTTGGTACACTTGAAGCTGTCCCAGACGCTCCTTACACTATCTTCATATTTTTGGATTCTTTTTTCATTTTGCTTTTCTGGTTGGGTGTTTTTTGCTTCTTCGTATTTCAAATCTTTGACTTGATTCTTGCGATCCTCTAGTCTGCTGTTGGGAGTCTGTATAATATTCTTTATTTCAGTCAGTGTATGGTTAATGTCTAGTCGGTCCTTTATCACAACCTTGAGAGTCTCACTAGATTTCTTGAGGTTCTCATTAAGTTTATTGGTGGTTTCTAGAAAATTCTTGAAAAACCTTAAAAGTGTGGTTTTGAACTCTACATCCAGTCATTTGCTTTCCTCCATTTCTGTCATTTGTGTCCTGTTTCTTTGTCTCTGCATTTTTTTATGCTTCCCTGTGTTGATAGAGTGGCTTTCTGTGCTACGTGTCCTATAATGCCCAGTGGCTCAGCCTCCCCAATTACCTGAGGTGGACACTCTTGGTGCACCCCCTTGTGGGCTTTGTGCACAGTCTTGTTGTAGTTAAGCCTTGATTGTTGTAGGTATCACTGGGAGGAATTGACCTCCAGGCCAACTGGCTGTGAGAATCAGCTGTGTCTGCAGTGGGAGAACTTCTGTGCTGGAGACACCCCTCCCGAGCAAGACTTGCTTCAGTGGGGCTTTGGTGCTCACTGAGTCTGCCCCCTGAGTGTGTCCCTTATGGATCCGAGGAGCTGCTATCTAGATGGTCCCACTCTGACCACCAGGCACACTGGCTCCTGGGTCTCTAATGAGGTACTAATCTAGCCTCTGCCTGAGGCTATCCAGCAGGAGCCAGCTGTGATGCAATGCAAGTTGCCCTGGGGCCTTGGGCCAGCTGCAGCTTATTAGGTAATTATCAGATTGCAAAGGGCCAGGCCTTTCATATGCAAAAGCCTCGTGCATGGCTTGGGTGGGGCAGGGCCTTAGGAGATTAACAGGGCGGAACAAGCAGCTATGGCTGCCCTCAGAGGCCCTGCTTCTCAGTGTCCCGGCAATTGCTGCAAGCAACTCCGAGAGAGAGCTGCCCTCGAGTTCCGACTGATGCCAGACAGTCCAGTTTCTCCCCGTATGAGTCTGGGTCCCCAGAGACTCGCCTGGAACTGGAGCTCAGAGCTTGAGACTCCCTCCCGATTGAAAAAGACAACTGTGTCCTCAGCCGCCAGCCCTCTCCACTTGTGCCTCTATACCTTTGTATTTTACTTCCACACCGCACCTCCTCTGAGTCTCGGTGTGCTTTTCTCTTTCCTTCTAGTTGTAGAATTTCCACTCAGCCAGCCTTCCTGTGGTTCTGGATGATGTCCATTCCGTCTTTTAGTTGTAATTTTGAAGTGGTTTTTCGAGGCAGCAATCTCCGGTGTTTACCTATGCCGCCATCTTGGTTTTTTTCCTAATTTCATTATTTTCCATACAAACAATTGTAAACCTACTTTGCCCCATCCTGTAGTAAATATTTATGTGACACTAAAAGTATTTATATAAAAACTACAAAGCTTCTCAATTTAAATTTTCATTCCTCTTTTGAGAGTTGGAAAAAATACAGCTTAATTTTTCCTATATGGTTATCAAAATTACTCATTATGAGTGTACCCAAATGTTGATTATAGTTTAATATAAACATATAAAGCTTTTAAGTTCAACTGACCCATAGTGTATTTATTGTATGGCCACAAACTCTTAACTTATGTTTTTTAAAAAATATATATTTTTATTGATTTGGGAGAGGGAGAGATAGGAACATCAATGATGAAAGAGTATCATTGATTGGCTGCCTCCTGCATGCCCCACAATGGGAATAGAGCCGGCAACCCTGGGCATGTGCCCTGACCAGGAATTGAACTGTGACTTCCTGGTTCATAGGTTGACTCTCAACCACTGAACCACGTTGGCTGGGCTTAACTTATTTTTATGATTTTTTTTCCTGATTTTTCTTACACCTAATTTAAAATAATAGCCATGCCTAGAAAACTATGTGTAAAATAATAAGACCTCTGTTGTTTTTTACTCTATACAGTAATTCTCCTCTTATCTGCGGGAGATGTGTTCCAAGACCCCCAGTGGATGCCTAAAGCTGCAGATAGTACTGAACATAGTACAGTATACTCTGTTTTCTTTCTATAAATGCATACCTATGATAAAGTTTATAAAAATCAGGCAAGTTCATAGTTACAAGATTCATTCTTACTGTTCTTATCTAAGCAACTTCAGCATATTTTCTTTCTTTCCTTATTAAGAACTTTCACCTTTTCACTTAAGGAAGCACTTTATGACTTCTCTTCAGCATATTCAAATTGCCAACATCATTACTCTTGAACTTTGGGGCCATTAATAGGTAAAACAGGGTTACTTGACCACAAGCACTGCCATAGCACAACAGTTGATCTGATAACCAAGATGGCTACTAAGTGACTAACGGGTAGATAGTGTATACAGCATGGATATACTAGGCAAAGGAATAAAGTAGGACAGTATGAGATTTCATCACATTACTCAGAATGGCATGCACTTTAAAACTTATGAACTGTTTATTTCTGTAATATTTTATTTAATACTAGGGGCCCAGTGCATGAATTTGTGCACCTTGAAAGGAACTGTGGGCCGAGAGGCTGCGGTGGGCATAGGGGTGGGTCTCAGACCCTCCAGCCATGGCCCCCAGTCCCCTCTCTGCCGGCAGCCCCGCTCCCACCACCGCTGCTCCCACACGCTGACGGTGCTGGCCCCACTTGCACCTGCTGACAGTGCGGAGCAATTGGGGCCGGTGCCGTCAGCAGGTGCGAGTGGCAGCTGCTGCCCAGATGGCCCCTCAGGAGCAGGGGGAAGTGGAGAAGCCCTCAGGGGCAACTGGAGCAGGCAGCTGCTGTTCACACCACCCGCTGATGGATTGGCGCCAGGCACTGGCAGTAGGTGTGAGCGGTGGCTCTGGGGTCAGCTGCGGGTGTGAGTGGGGCTGGTACCGGCAATGGGTTTAAGTGGTGGCTCCAGTGCTTGCAGTGGGTGTGAATGGGGCTGGCACTGGCAGCAGGTGCGAGTGCTGGGTAGGACTGCGGTGCACAGGAGCAAAGAATTTTCAGTAACCATCAGAGGCTCACCCTGATGCAGTGACCAGCAGCCCATCTTGGTCTGGCACCCCCACTCACCTGCTCCACCATCCCGTCGCAGCTGATACCCCCCATGTTCGGCATTCTGCTGCCTGCTGCCGACTTGTCCTTCATTACCCTCTGTATACTGATGATTTTGACCTATAGCTCAGAGCCAGATTCAAGGTTTTCTGAGGCCTGAAGCTTACACAATTAGAAGACCCTCTTAAGAAAATTAATACAGCTGATTAAATATAGAATTGTTAGGGCTTGTCTCAGGTCCTTGAAAGGGGCCTTTGCAAGAGACCTGAAGATTAACTTCATCAGCTTCACAACAAATCTGCTTCTGTGCTATAGATATACCTTAAACACAGATATTTTTCTTAGTGAATACAGAACTATTCTCAAGTTGCCTACTAGATGGATATTTCTTTTTTAAAGTCCCCCTTAAAATTAACAGACCCACAGTTGAAATTGGTGTCTCTCCTTCCCACTTCTCCACCACTATCACCAGGAACTTGCTAGTTTTCCTATATTCTCCAGATCAGGAAATAGCACCCGCATTCATCCAGTTGCAGAAGTCACCTCCCTATCCAAGCAAACCATTAAATCTTGATAAGTCATCTTCTAAACAATTTGACAATCACATTTCTCTAGTTCATTTACTTTTCTCCAACTCTAATCCTACTCTAGTTCAGACCATCAACATATTTTTTTAAAAAATTTGTTGACAGTATTACAGATGTCT
This sequence comes from Myotis yumanensis, assembly GCF_028538775.1. Taxonomy (NCBI): domain Eukaryota; kingdom Metazoa; phylum Chordata; class Mammalia; order Chiroptera; family Vespertilionidae; genus Myotis; species Myotis yumanensis. The sequence goes on from NW_027223754.1 coordinate 164,656,209, forward strand.
CTTTATCCTCCCACCCCTTTGCCCTCTTCCACCTTGCCCCAACCCCTCTCCAGGCCTTCCCCAAACTATTGTCTGTGTCCATGGGCTATGCATACATGCATATATGTTCTTTGGTTAATATCTTTCTTTCCCCTCCATCCCCCTCCCCTGAGATCTGTCATTCTGTTCCACGCATCCATGGCTCTGGACCTATTTTGTTGATCAGTTTATTTTTTTAATTAAATCTTTATTGTTGAAGGTATAATATATGTCCCCTTTTTTTGCCCATTGACCCCTTCTAGCCCACCCCTGTCCCCGGGCCCAGGCCTTCACCACCCTATTGTCTGTGTCCATGAGTTATGCATATATGCACACAAGTTCTTTGGTTGATCTCTTCCCACTCACTCACTCCTGCCTTCCCTCTGAGATTCCATAGTCTGTTCCATGCTTCAGTATCTCTGGGTCTATTTTGTTCATCAGTTTATTTTGTTCATTAGATTCCACATCATGTGATACTTATCTTTCTCTGACTGGCTTATTTCACTTACACAATACTCTGCAGGTCCCTCCATGCTGTCTCAAAGGGTAAGAGACCCTTCTTTTTTTACTGCTGCATAGTATTCTATGGTATAAATGCACCACAACTTTTTTATCCACTCATCTACTGATGTGCACTAGGGCTGTTTCCAGATCTTAGCGATTGTAAATTGTGCTGCTATGAACGTAGAGGTATGTACATTCTTTCTGGTTGGTGTTTCGGGTTTCTTTTCTTTTCTTTTTAATATATCTTTATTGATTTCAGAGAGGAAGAGGGAAAGAGAAATAGAAAGATCAATGATGAGAGAGAATCACTGATTGGCTGCCTCCTGCACATACCCTACTGGGAATTAAGCCCACAACCCAGGCATGTGTCCTTGACTGGAATCAAACCTGGGACCCTTTAGTCCACAGGCGGACACTCTATCCACTAAGCCAAACCGGCTAGGGCTGTTTCGAGTTTCTTAGGATATATTCCTAGAAGTGGAATCACTTGGTCAAATGGCAGTTCCATATTTAATTTTTTGAGGAAACACCATACTGTTTTTCATAATGGCTGCACCAGTCTGCATTCCCACCAGCAGTGTACTAGGGTTCCTTTTCCTTCACATCCTCACCAGCACTTGTCATTTGTTGATGATAGCCATTCAGACAGGTGTGAAGTGATACCTTCTTATTATTTTAATTTGCATCTCTTGGATGATCGGTGACTTCGAGCATTTTTCATATGTCTATTGGCCATCTGTATGTCCCCTTTACTGCAGTTTATTTCTAATTTAATTCCATTGTGATCTGAGAAGATGCTTGATATGATTTCAATCTTGAACATGTAGAGACTTGTTTTGTGTCCTAACATGTGGTCTATCTTTGAGAATGCCCCATGTGCACTTGAGAAGAATGTATATTCTGCTGTGTTGGGGTGATATGTTCTATAAAGGTCAATTAAATCCATCTGATCCAGTGTGTCATTTAGAGTCTCTGTTTCCTTGTTAATTTTTTATCTGGTAGATCAATCCAATGAAGTCAGCAGGGTGTTAAAGTCCCCTATTATGACTTTATTACCGTTGATCTCTCCCTTAACATCCTCCAGAAGTATATATATACACATATATGTGTATATATGTGTATATATATATATATTTAGGTGCTCCTATATTTGGTGCATATATGTTTATCAGGGTTATATCCTCTTGTTGGATCGATCCCTTTAGTATTATATAGTGACTTTTATTGTCTCTTGTGATATTTTATTGTCTCTTTATTGGCTTTCATTTTGAAGTCTATTTTGTCAGATATGAGTATTGCTACCCCAACTTCTTTTTCATTTTCATTTGCATAGAAAATTTTTCTCCATCCCTTCACTCTCATCCTGTGTGAGTCTTTTATTCTGAGGAGGGTCTCTTGTAGACAGCATGTAATTGGTACATATTTTTGTATCCATTCAGCTACCCTATCTCTTTTGATTGAAGCATTTACATTAAAGTTATTATTGATAGGTACTTATTTATTACCATTTTAATTCTTTTTTTTTTAATATTTTATTGATTTTTTACAGAGAGGAAGGGAGAGAGATAGAGAGCTAGAAACATCGATGAGAGAGAAACATCGATCAGCTGCCTCCTGCACACTCCCCACTGGAGATGTGCCCGCAACCCAGGTACATGCCATTGACCGGAATCGAACCCGGGACCCCTCGGTCCCCAGGCCAACGCTCTATCCACTGAGCCAAACCGGTTTCGGCCATTTTAATTCTTTATGTGTATGTTTCTCTCTCTATTTCTTATTATAGCAGTCCCTTTAGCATATATTGCAGTGCTGGTTTAGTGGTGATAAACTCCTTTTGCCTTTTTTTTTTTTTTTTTTTTAAATCTGGGAAGCTCTTTATTTCACTATCTATTTTGAATGACAGCTTTGCTGGGTATAGTAATCTTGGTTTCAGATCCTTGCTTTTCATTATCTTGAATACGTCATGCCATTCCCTTCTGGTCTGTAGAGTTTCTGATAAGAAATTAGGTGTCAGCCTTATAGGACCTCCTTTGTAGGTAACAAATTGTTTTTTTCTTGCTGCCTTTAAGATTCTCTTTGTCTTTAATTTTTGGAATTTTAATTATGATGTGTCTGGGTGTGGGTTCTTCTGGCTTGGGACTCTGTACCTCCTGAACTTATGTAACTTTTTTTTTTCATTAGGTTAGGAAAGTTTTCTGCCATTATTTCTTCAAACACATTCTCTATCCTTTGCTCACTTTCTTCCCCTTCTGGAACACCTATTTTTAAAATATATATTTTTTTATTGATTCCGAGAGGGAGAGGGAGAGGGAGAAAATTCAATGATGAGAGACAATCATTGATTAGCTGCCTTCTGCACACCCCACACTGGGGATCGAACCTACAACCCGGGCATGTGCCCTGACCGGGAATTGAACCATAACCTCCTGATTCATAGGTCAATGCTCAACCACTGAGCCATTCCGGCTGGGCCTGGCACACCTATTATGTGAATATTGTTTTGTTTCATGTTGTCCCACAGCTCCCTTAAGCTGTCCTCCTGTTTATTGTTTTTTCTTTTGGTTCTCTGATTGTTTTTTTCTACCCTATCTTTTAATTCAGTGACCTGATCCTCAGCTTCCCCTAATCTGGTGTGTGTTCCTTCCACTGTGTTATTAATGCTATGTTATTCTTCACAGTTACAATATCTTTTCTCATGCTATTGAGCATCTTTACCATCATTATTCTGAACTCTGTCTGATAAATTTCTTATCTCCATTTCATTTAGCTCTTCTTCGGTAGAATTCTCTTATTTTTTCATGTGGAGCTTGTTTTCCCCCACCACCCCCCACCCCCATTTTGGTTGCCTGTTTGGGTTTGTGTCTGTGTATTAGGTAGATCTGTTATGACTCCCAATCTCTAGTGCAGGACAATATCAGATGCTGTTTGTGACTGGCCCTGCATACCCTGTTTGGAGCTATCAGCAATCCACAGCTTATGGCTCCCTCTGCTAGGGCTGAGTGCCTTTAGAAAGGACCAAGATATGCACAAGGATCTGCTTTTCCTAGCCCAGGGCCTGGGATTACATCAGGCAAAGACTCAAAGCTTCCAGAGTTCTCTGCCTGCAGTCCCATTGACACTCAGACTTGATTAGCCTCAGGCTACTGACTAAAAGGTGGGGTAAAATGTCTTCCCACAGGGTGGGACAACTGCCTTCCCCTCCAGGCAAAAGCCACCTGGATAGCAAACATCTGCTAGAGAAAGATTTCCTCCACAGCATGAGGGAATGACTCAGTACAGGAAACCAGGGTGGCTAGCCTCCAAGCTCCAACCCCAGAGCCTGCAATCCTGGCTTCTGCTCACACAGCTCCAGTCTACTCTGCCCTCCCTCTGTGGAGCCCAAGTGAAATTTTGTGCATTGCCCCTTAAAGGGTGCCTGCTTTTCCAGCCATCTCTCCCTAGCAGAGAGTTACCCTGCTGCTTTTCACAGCCAGATATGCGGGCACCTTTCTAAGTTCTGGTTCTTTGTGCTGTGGGGCCCGGCTTGGGGTTTAAGACCCCAGAGTTCTCAGTGGGAACCCCCCACAGCTGAGCTATCCCTCCAGAACTCCAGCTGGTGTCTGTGGGTGGGAGCCTGGTCAGTCCTTTTGCGCCTCCATACTTCCTAACAGTCTCTATGCTGTTATCAGGGTTCTCTCCAGCTAGTCTTCAGTTGATTTTTCAGGGTGGTTTTTCTGTGTTTTAGTTGTATTTACAGTTTGGTCCTGGGAGAGTGGCAGTGTAGCTTCCTCTTACTCCACTGCCATTTTGGAATCTCTGTTTATAAGTTTCTTTTGCTCATTAGATTCCACCTATAAGTGAGATCATGTGATATCTGTCTTTCTCTAACTGGCTTATTTTGCTTAGCATAATACTCTCCAGGTCCCTCCATGTTGTCTCAAAGGGTAAGAGCTCCTTCTTTTTTACAGCCCCATAGTATTCCATGGAGTAAATGTACCACAGCTTTTTAATCCACTCATTTACTGATGGGCACTTGGGCTGCTTCCAGATCTTAGCTATTGTAAATAATGCTGCTATGAACATAGGGCTGCATACATTCTGACTGGTGTTTTGGAAATCTTAGTATATATTCCCAGAAATGGGATTGCTGGGTCAAACACCAGTTCCATATTTAATTTTTTGAGGAAACTCCACACTGTTTTCTACAGTGGCTGCACCAGTTTGCATTCCCACCAGCAGTGTACTAGGGTTCCCTTTTCTCCACATCCTCACCAGCACTTGTTTGTTGATTTATTGATGATAGCCATTCTGGCAATATGAGGTGATATCTCAATTGTAGTTTTAATTTGCAGCTCTCTGATGATTACTGATGTTGAGAATTTTTCGTGTCTATTGGCCATCTGTGTGTCCTCTTTGAAGAAGGGTTTTATTTGGACTTTTTAATTGGATTGTCTTCCTGGTGTTGAGTTTTATGAGTTCTTTGTGTATTTTGGAATTAACCGCTTATCAGATGTATCATTGGCAAATATGTTCTCTCATATTGTGGGTTTCCTTTTCATTTTGTTGGTGGTTCTTTTGCTGTTCAGAAGTTTTTTAGTTTGATGTAGTCCTATTTATTTATCCTTTGTTTTTCTTGTCCTAGGAAGACCATCAATATCTTTTACCTAGGTTATTCCAACAGCCACCTAATGGGTCTCCTAGCCTCCAGTTTTACCACCTTTAAAACGTTACTTTACATTCCAACCAAAGTTACCTCTCTAGAATATATATCTGATAGTGTCATTCCCCGGCCTTGAATACTTTACTATACTGTACAAACTTCAATATGCATAACAAATGACTTGGCAGTGTTGTGAAGAAAAAAAAAACACACACCAAAAAACAGATTTGGGAACTTTAACCTAGTGATTTTGACTCAGTAGATCTGGGGTAAAATATAGGAATGGGTATTTTTAACAAGACTCCTAGGTGATTCTGAGGTAGGTAGTCATACTTTAAGGCACAATGTTTAATGGCTCCCCAGTTCTCCTACAAAAGAGTTCAATCTCTTTAACATGTCTTCCAATGCTTTGTACAATCTGGACACTGCATACATTTCCAGCTTCATTAATGACTTCCTGTACCCTAGGCTTAAGTTATACTGAAATTTCTCCCATTTTTAAAGAAAGTATACCCCTACTATGATCTGTTCTCCCTTGTTGACCCTACCCCATCTATCCATTCCTTTCAATAAACCAACCAAACACACAAAACTTCCTGCCTTGCCAATTCCTATTTTCCATTCAGTTTAGACATTAATTCCTCTAGGAAGAATACTGATTTCCAAGTCTGAGTTAAGTACCCTTCTAAAGGCTAGCATAGCATCCTGTATTTTCCCCTATCACAGTACTTAGCTAAAGTAGTCTACTGACTTATCTGTCCTACTGCATCACTGTCTTGTTCTCCAATGAATCTCCAGGTGCTTAGCACTGTACCTGGAATATAGTAGGAACTCAATAAAAATTTATTCAATGAAAAATAAATGAATGACTTTTACTTAGAAGAAGTAAAGAGAATGAAGTTAAGAGAAACAAGCTAAATTTTTTATTTATGTAATGGAAAATATGTATACCTATGAACAAATGCCAGGAGGGACAACAGAAAAATAACTATGGTAAATGAGCTAGTAGTAAGAAAATGAACAAAGGATTTAAATAAGCAGTTCACAACAAAAAAATAATCCAAATGGCCAATAAGAATAAAAAAAGATATTTTTTTCTCATTATCAACTAGACAAATGCAAATTAACCAATGATCTTATTATTCCATTAGTGCCCCGGTGCATGGATTCGTGCACATTGAAAAGAAATTAATTAGAAGGCGGCCAGCGGGGTAGGACTGGGCAAGACAGGCCAGACATGCCCTTGATCCAACCTCCCACGGTCCCTCCCTGGCTGGCCGCACCTGTGCTGTGTCTCGGCTCGAAGGGCATCTATGGAGTGAGTGGGATCCCTCCAGCAGGTGGGATCCCTTGGCCTGGCCTGCGGGCATTGGGCCAAAAGCAGCTGACATCCCCAGAGGGTCCCAAATTGCAAGAGGGCAGTTCTTGGGTGACGCACCCTGGAATCAGGCTCCCTCCTCTCTGGTTCCGGGGTGTGTCACCCAAGAACCACCGCTGCCAAGTCACCGCAGCTCGGCAGCTCCTGCATTGAGCGTCTACTCCCTGGTGGTCATTGCGAGTCATAGCTACCGGTCGGACAGTCGCTTAGCCTTTTATATATATAGATACCCATCAAATTGGCAAAGATTTAAGTCTGATAATACCAATTTTTGGCAAGGATTAGAGAAATGAGATCTTACACTGTGGGTGGCAGGGTATACTCCTAGAAACTCTAGAATATAAGTATAAGAATATCCTTTTAACATTGTTTATAACAGAAAAAAAATGGGAATAATCTGAATGTCCACCAGTAGTGGCATATGTATCTATGGAATACGTTAGAGCATTTAAAAATAAATTAGTTATGCATACAAATATGGATAGCCCCTCATAGTGAAGAATAAAGAATTAATGTCAGTAGTGCCGATGTTTAGAAAACAGAAGTAAAAAACAAAGGATCCAACACAAAAAAAAGCAGAGGGTAATGGTATAACTATCATTTGATTACCTTAATCTGCTATTTTTCCAACAAATTTCTTGTCATTATGTTTGATACATGATCTACTATTAAACTACAATTTCTCACCTCATACAAATTCATTAAAATAAAACTTTAAAAAATAACTTTATTGATTTTAGAGAGGGAGACATAGAGAGATAGAAACATCAATGATGAGAGAGAATCATTGATCAGCTGCCTCCTGCATATCCCCCACTGGAGACTGAGCTCACAACCCGGACATATGCCCTGACTGGGAAATGAACCATGACCTCCTGGTTCATAGGTCAATGCTCAACCACTGAGCCCTGCTGGCTGAGCAAAATAAAACTTCTTTGAGTTTTAGCAGTACTGACTACAAAGTGCTATCTTTTTAGCTTTTTGTATAGTTTTTGGAATTGTAACATTGTTTGATCCTACATTAATATCTACAAAATCCTAATATCATTTAAATTAATTTCATTTTTTAAGATTTCAATTAAATGATGCAATTTCTCCCCACCATCTATCCATAGTGAAATTATTTCTTCATAAGGCCATGAAGATGGTTCTAATAAATCAAAATAATTAAAAATGTTTTGTTTCTAATAAAAGACATAAATTCATTACTTTTTAAAAATACATTTTTATTGATTTCAGACAGAAAGGAAGAGGGAGAGAGATAGCAACATCAATGATGAGCCCTAGCTGGTTTGGCTCATTGTATAGAGTGTCGGCCTATGAACTCAAGGGTCCCAGGTTCGATTCCGGTCAAGGGCACATGCCTGGGTTGTGGGCTCGGTCCCCAGTAGGGGCCGTGCAGGAGGCAGCCAATCAATGACTCCCTCTCATCATTGATGTTTCTATCTCTCTCTTCCCCTCCCTTCTTCTCTAAAATCAATAAAAATATATTTGTTTTAAAAAAGGAAAAAAAAGAAACACCAATGATGAGAAATTATTGACTGGCTGCCTCCTGCATGCCCCCTAGTGGGGATGGAGCCTGCAACCTGGGCATGTGCCCTTGACCAGAATCAAATCCAGACCCTTCAGTCCCCAGGCCAACACTCTATCCACTGAGCCAAACCAGCTAGGGCTAAATTCATTACTTTTTATTAATATACTAGAGGCCCAGTGCATGAAATTCATGAAGTGGGGGTTCCTCAGCCAGGACTGCACCCTCTCGCAATCCGGGACCCCTCGGGGGATGTTCGACTGCTGGTTTAGGCATCCCTCCCGCAATTTGGGACTGCTGGCTCCTAACCACTCGTCTGCCTGCCTGCCTGATTGCTCCTAACCCCTCTGCCTGCCTGTCTGATCGTCCCTAACTGCTTGCCTGCCTGCCTGATCGCCCCTAACCACCTCTGTCTCAGCCCCCGCTTCCGCAGCTTCATCCAGAAAGTCATCTGGGCCGAAACCGGTTTGGCTCAGTGGATAGAGCGTTGGCCTGCGGACTGAGGGGTCCCGGGTTCAATCCGGTCAAGGGCATGTACCTGGGTTGCAGGTACATCCCCAGTGGGAGATGTGCAGGAGGCAGCTGATCGATGTTTCTCTCTCATCGATGTTTCTAGCTCTCTATCTCTCTCCCTTCCTCTCTGTAAAAAATCAATAAAATATATTTTTTTAAAAAAAGGAAAAAAAGAAAAGAAAGTCATCTGGAAGGATGTCCGGAATGACATCTGGAAGGTTGTCTAGCTGTCCAGTCTAATTAGGAGATTATGCTTTTATTATTATAGACTAGAGGCCCAGTGCATGAAATTCATGCATGGGGGGTGGGTCCCCTCAGCCCAGCCTGCACCCTCTCCAATCCGGGACCCCTCAGGGGTTATCCGACTGCCTAAACTGGGATGGGGCCTAAACTGAATTGGGCCTAAACTGGCAGTCAGAAATCCCTCTCACAATCCAGGACTGTTGGCTCCTAACTGTTCACCTGCCTGCCTGCCTGATTGCCCTTAACTGGCTCCCCTGCCAGCCTGATCAACCCTAACCGCCTCTGCCTGCTGACCTGATTGCCCCTAACTGCCCCTCTGCCAGCCTGGTCGCTCCCCAACTGACCCCCCCCACCCCTGCCAACCTGGTCGCTCCCAACTGCCCCCCTGCCAGCTGGTCACCCCTCACTGGCCCCCCTGCCAGCCTAGTTGCCCCCAACTGCTCCCTGCTGACCTGGTCGCCCCCAATTTCCCCCCCTGCTGGCCTGGTTGTCCCTCACTGCCCCCCCCTCCCCCCCGCTGGTCTGGTAGCCCCACTCAGCCTGCTGTTCAGTCATTTGGTCGTCCCTCACTAACCCCCCTGCCAGCCTGATCGCCCCATGCAGCCTGCTGCTCAGTTGTTTGGTTGTCCCTCACTAACCCCCCTGCCGGCCTTGTCGCCCCACTCGGCCTGTTCGGTCATCTGTTCGGTTGTTTCGGATGTGACGGCCCCCCATGTGCAGAGCTCCACAGGAATGTCTTTTAACGTACCTGACTTAAATCTTTATTATGAAATTCATGCTTTCTACTACCAATTAAAAACTTTCCAAAGCTTTTATGGTGCATTATATTTTTTACTCTATGTTAGTTCATCTTAACTGCAATACAATTGAAATTATCTCAACATTAAAAAATTTTATTAAAAAATGAAAATTCTTCAAAAATTTTCAAGGTTTTGCAAGAAATCAATATTAACTAATCCCTTTGTCAAACCAGAATTTAACAAAAGAGAAAAATGCATGTTTTATGAAGGATACGACTGACATAGAGCAGTGGCAGTTCATAAATGATATGTTGCCCATCTCATGCATTGTACCTGACCAGGTGTAATAATTTCAATTTCAAATATTTTTGCTACAGTTTCCAGTTTAATTTTATTTTTGTTGGGTTGGTGATAAATAAAATAAATTTTATCCAGAATATTTTTAAACAATTGACTTATTTTACTTTAGGTACTGAATTGCATTAAATGATTTAAACAGCACCAAGTGATGACTTTAGAAAAATTTTCTAACAAATTTGTAACTACTCCAGACTTCCTTCCCACTACTGTAGGAACACTATTACAACAAAAATGCAATTAATTTCACTTTCAAATATTCATTATCAAAGGCCCAATCATTTAAAGCAGACAATACTGAATTAGAAATATACTCTGCTGTAGCTGATACCAATTCTTTTGAAGTAACAAATATCATTACCAGTAGAGAAACTGACTCAATTGCATATTGAAGATTCATTACTAAGTGCTTTTCTTTAATTGTAGATGCCTTATCAATGATAGCACATAACTGTCATTTCTTCTATGATATCCTTAAATATCTTCATATAATTTATTTTGCAATATATTTTGCTGTTCTTCCTTATTGCACTGTATCATGTATGTAAACAACTGCCTATATCCACTTCATTTTTCTCTTCTAACTCTATGCCCCCTCACTATCAAAGACTACTGTGTTTTACTAAACTATAAAGAATATTAAAAACTTTTAGGATAGTACCAATGTCTTTATTTAATTTATACAACAAATTGTCAATTGAGTCATTAGGTGCTTGCTTCAGCAGCACATATACTAAAACTGGAACTATATAGAGAAGATTATTAGCATGGCCCTTGTGCAAGGATGACATGCAAATTCGTGAAGCTTTCCATATTTAAAAAAGAAACTGAGTCATTAGTTGATGCATCTAACAAATCTTGAATTATGGTACAGTCTTTTTAAAAAATCATGTTCCCTAATTTATTTATTTATTTATTGGCAGAAATTTGCCTACGAGTTTTATTAGTACCATCTCAGATTACTAAATATGACTTCCATTCCATGGACCAATGGACATGCTTTTCTGCTGTCACTCCTAAATGCTGAAATATCAAACAATTTTATATCCATTCTTTCATTTAAGCCTTTTGTACCATTCTGAAAACATTCCTTTTATAGCCAATTTCATGCTACAAATGTGACAGCTCTGAACACAGAGTTGGGAAGAGATACATATATTATACAGTATTTCCTTCATACAGACAGATAACCTTGAGAGCAGAGTTATTAGTAAAATGAAGTTAAAAAATATAAATAATGAGTTTTGAATGTTTACTGGTTCTTCACATATTTAACTGTAAATTTATAAAATTTAATTCTTAATAGTGGTTATGCTTAATACCTGGCTCATAAAATCCATGAAAATTTAGCAATCAGCCTTGGAAACTGGTAAAAGCCAACTGTGTGTACAGTAAGGGAGGCTTTGGGAGAGCAAGTAATTTGCCTGAGTTGGTAAGTGGCTAAGTCAAGATTCAAATCTAAGTCCAAAACTCTGACACAGGTTAGGTTTCTTGGTGAGTAAGGGCCATAATTGGCGTGTGTGTGTGTGTGTGTGTGTGTGTGTTTTAACTTGCAGGGGGTGGGGCATATACTGAGGTAACTCCACATGCAAGGGAATGCATTTTCTGGACTACCATCTTATATTGATATTAGGGGCCCAGTGCATGAATTCGTGCACACTGAAAGAAACTGGGCCTCAGTGGGCACAGGGGCGGGTCTCGGCCCATCCTCCATGCCCCCACCCGGCCCCTCCCACCATGGCCTTCGGTTCCCAGTCTGCTGGCAGCCCTGCTCCCACTGCCACCACTCCCATGTGCTGACAGCACTAGCCCTGCTTGCACCCGCTGAAGGCATGAAGCAACTGGGACTGGCACCAGCAGTGGATGTGAGTGGCAGCTGCTGCCCCAATCGCCCCTCAGGAGCAGGGGGAGGTGGAGAAGCCCTCAGAGGTGATCAGGGCCAGCAGCTGCAGCTCACACCCGCTGATGGTGACGGTGCTGAGAGATCAGGACCAATACCGGGTACCGGCAGCAAGTGCGAGCGGTGGCTCTGGCACCAGCTGTGGGTGCAAGTGGGGCTGGCGCTGGTAGCAGGCGCAAGCACTGGGGGGAGAGGGGGGGACCGCAGCATGTGGGAGCAAAGAATTTTCAGTAACCACCAGAGTCTGGCCCCGATGACAGTGACTGGCACCCCACCTTGGTCTGGAGCTCCGCTCACCTGCTGCACCATCCCACCAAGGCCAATGCCCACCATGTTCTGCACAGGCCCCCTGGTGGTCAGCGCATGTCACAGTGCCCAGTTGTTCGGTTGTTCCAGCTGTTCTGCCGTTTGGTTTATTTGCATATTAGCCTTTTATTATATAGGATTGCACACTCTTTTACATTCCCATTCTGACTGCCAGTTTTGCTAGAGTCTCGGTGCTTCATACCTATCCAGGAATCAGTCTAGGCTGGATACTTGAAGGAAGAGGGAAGAACTGAGTGGTCTATCTATCATCTGCTATTGGACATTTCTCTTTTAAAATTTTTTTCTTAATTGCTTTAAGGCATGTAAATACAGGTGTCTCCCACCACACACCTCCTAACAGTACTGCATGAATTCCGAAAAGCTTCAGAAAACCTGTAGTCTGAAACCTTACCACACTTGGGGTGCAAGAAAAGGAAAGGACACTATTCTTCGGTCCCAGGAAACTGGGGCAGGAGTTTGGGGACAAGAGGACCAAGTGCTGGCCGCCCTGAAGTTCTCTAGACCTTTCACACAGCCTTCTCCTAGGAACTGAGTGAAAGGCTGGCGCTGCTGGGGAGCTTGGCGATCGGCCCTCGGCCAACCCCTTCCTTTATCAGGGGACATTCTGCTCTCGGGGTGTTGCGACTGGATGAACATCAAGCGGTCCAGGCAGCATTGCTGTTTAGCTCTTCCCACGACAACACACGGCTTCCTCTAAAAGACCCTCCCTGCCAAGAACTTACCCCGAAACCACCAGGAACCTGGGTGGGGACGGGCCTACAGCGGAGAGCCTAGGGCAAACCTCCCAGTCGCTCCTGAGGCGACTGCGGTCACCGAGTCAGAGTTCACGAAGGTCAAACAGGGATGCACAAAGCCCCAGGCAGTAAAATATGCGGATTCCTCAGCGGGGAGGGAGCCTCCGCCGCCCGCACAGCAGCCCCGCCTCACACACGCCCCGCGGAGCAGCGCGAGCAGCCACGAGGGCAGGGCACGCAGCCGGCGGCGCGCACGCTCGCCCCGAGGCCGCCAGGGAGGCGGGCGGACGTGCGCGCTCCCGCGGCGGTGGGCGGGGCCGGGGCGGGGCTCGGAGCCGGCCCGGGGCGGGGCCGCAGGAGCTGGAGGGGCCGCGGCCAGGTCGCGACAGGTGCGCGAGGCAGAGCGCCTGGGATCCGGGCAGGGCTGGTGCCGGCGCGGAGAAAAGACCGCTTTCAGCCAGGTAAGGGCCTTCCCTCCCCGCATCCTCCACAGCCGAAGAGTGAAGTGCGCGGACCTCGGCTTTCCTCCACACCTTCTCCCTCCCGCGACTCAGGGGCCGGGGGCGCACAGGGAGGGCGGACCCCGTACCCTCGGAAGCGGGAGTGGAGGAACCGCGGAGTCTCTGCTCTTTCTTCGCTTTTGGGTACTGCTCTGGGGTTGGAAGTAATGACATAGGGCTGAGCCTTTGCTGCCTGAGGGAGAAAACTGATAGGAACTCCCTCTTCTTAAATCGGGAGCACTCCTTTCTAACTCTGTATGTTTTGCTGTGGTGGAAGGGGGTGACAGTTCATCTATATTCAAAAGAATATCCCAAGGACATACTATTAGGATATTCAACTGCTCATGTCCCTTCTTTATTTCCAGCCATTCCCTCGCTCTTTGACTTTTCTGCCTTTCCATTCTGCCAGTTAAACTCTGTGTGAGACACTTACATCCTTGTGTTGAGAACATAGCAGTCCTTGCAGCCGGATGTACCATCCCCGCATCGCTATCGTGTATGTATTGCTGGCACCTGTCACTAACCTACGTAGGTGTTAATATGAGGTAACTGTACACCCTGACGACACCTACTAGCCCTGAAGTTGTAGGTGCTAGGAGCGAACCATCTGGCGCTTGTCCTTGCCTCCTTCTGGTGCTTACAACAACTGAGTTGAGCTGATCCTGGCGAGAGATAGTTGAACTACTATTGTCTTTCACTTAATTCCAGCTTTCAAAAGCCTACCTAATCCAGATGGTCCTATCAACTTGACCTGTTAAGTTAGTCAAGGTACTTAGAGAGTTATCAGCCTTTAAGACAATGCCTCTGTAGGGGGGGCGGGGTGTCTTCTTTTGAATGAAAGAGTCTTCCTTTTGCTCTTGATTTCAGTGGTTAAATAGAATACTTTTTATCTGCATAATTACTAATACTATTCACAAATGGTGAATTCACAGTTCTAGGAACTGTGAAGTAGCACTTTCTTTTGAGGTTTGATGTATACACAAAAGATGACCCTTAGCCAACATTTCTAAGTTCCTGTGGAGTTATAGCCTGGATGAAGGATGATCACGTTTTAAGTAGCCCTTCAAGAAGTTGCAGAGTTAGCAGGGGAGAAGGTTTTAAAGGAAAAAATAAAGAAAGCTGTGCATGCACATATATTTCCTTGTTTTGCATCAATAGAAAAACACGTAACATGGCAATATGTAATTACTTTAAAAACATTTCTCTCTCTCTTTTTACCATACATTTATTAAGTGCCTCTTGTTTTGTCAGTCCTACTGTAGATTCAAAGTTCCAAATGGCCAACTGTAAAAGGGCTTAAAATCAAAAGGGTTAGGTAGATCAGTGCCTATAATTTACAATATTAGTGAGGCCAATGCTATACTATAGATCAGCCCAGAGTGCTATGGGAGCACAGAGAATAGTTTGTGTTTGTGTGTTTGTTTTTTTAATTCTGTCTTTTAGTTTTCCTTAAAAACAAAACAAAAAAGTAAACACCCACAATAGTAAAAACCTTTGAGTAATAGGGTTCTCTTCAATTCATGAATTTGTATCATTCCTTTCTTACCTTGCATTCTGTCACCATTACAGCCTTTTCAAGATGGGCTTATGTCGTGTTGTTAGCACTGTAGCAGTTCAGTAAATAGTTGGTGGAGCTGTTTTCACTGTTCTCTAATGAACCTGGAAGTGTTGTTATCAGGTAGTTCCTGAACTGTAGAGCTACTGGGAAGAGAATAGAGTATTGGCAACATTAGTAAAGCAGTGCCATTTTGTAAAAATTGCTCCATTGTGTAACTTTGTTTAACTTGGTACATTCAAACTTCGTTCTAGACTCTGGTTAAAGGTGGCCCAGATCTCAACCTTCTAATAATTCTAAGAAAAGAAAGCTTCTGAAGTGAAAGCAATTCTATTAACAGCATACCTTGGTAACAGAGGATACTTTTTCTTGCTAAGGTGTCCTCAAAATGTCTTTCTCTTTCTTTTTTCTTTGGCGGTGGGGATAGGGTGGGTAGATAGGTGGAGAAGGAAAGAGTCAGAAGTGTTTGAAGATTCTTTGTAGAGTTTTGATTATCTGAAGTCTGTAGCAGTCTTGAGTGCTCGTCATATAACTGTAGGCTTCTTAAAATTGTCTATTGTGTGCCAGTGCCCTAGTATACAGAGGATGAACATGACATGGTCCCTTCTCTGTAACTATGTTTTTCATTTTTTAAGTAGGATTGTGAGTTAATAATACAGATGTTGGTTGTTTCGTTTGGTAATTTGAGCCATGATACTTGTTGAACATGTTTCTTTGACATTGCTCACCTCTTTTCTTTCTGTTTACACTCTAGGAAAGTGGTCTCCACCAGGAATTTTTAGAAAGGTATATTTGCATGTAATTTGGGTACCTACAATGATTACATTGTTTTCTTACAATGTTTTCAAGTACAAAAGTTCTTCAAAGACACACAGACAAAAAAGAATGTTGAGAGTATGTGATATCATTGGACAAGTTTGCCATAAAAGGCCACCTAACCACAGATTGGGAGAATTTGTCATTATTTATATTGACCATGAAACTAGTTTCAGGCATTCTTAATTCCATACACTCAGAAGTAGATGATCTTCATTTAGGTTGGAATTGCACTCTTTCTGCAGATAGAAAGGTGTGTAACTTGGTTCTGAAGTCAGGAATTTCCATAAGAAAAGACTGTTGGTTTTTTTTTAAAGGTTGCTCTGGTCTTTCACTGTATTTTTTTGATAGGAAGTTAAAGTACTTTATTTTAGATTGTGTACAGTAATCTCTAGGTGACGTTAAATCACTTAACACAGACTCTCAAAGTTCTTTAGTAACAAATGCGTGGTTGTAAATTGAGTAATTTCTACTTAATGATTACAGAATTGAGATTCTGTGGTAAATGGTGCTCTTGGACCATACTGATATGTTTATTCTATGGCTAGATGCAAAGTCCTTGAGCCTCAGTCAAGTTACTGTGCTAATGAAGACCTCTTTTCATAAAAAGGACAAGGTTTGACCCAACAAGCAATTCATTATTCAGCATGTCAAATGACTTCCTTAAACTTGAAAACGTTTCTAGAGACTTCACATGTCCAGTTATAAGAAGTTAACATGATACCATAAAAATTTAGATTATTTTTCTTTT
The DNA here is from genome assembly GCF_028538775.1 of Myotis yumanensis. Lineage (NCBI taxonomy): Eukaryota > Metazoa > Chordata > Mammalia > Chiroptera > Vespertilionidae > Myotis > Myotis yumanensis. Next base: position 164,672,715 of record NW_027223754.1, read on the forward strand.
CTCTTTTTTTTTTAAATATGTTTTATTGATTTTTTACAGAGAGGAAGGGAGAGAGATAGTTAGAAACATTGATGAGAGAGAAACATCAAATCAGCTGCCTCCTGCACATCTCCCACTGGGGATGTGCCCGCAACCCAGGTACATGCCCTTGACTGGAATCGAACCCGGGACCCTTCAGTCCGCAGGCCGATGCTCTATCCACTGAGCCAAACCGGTTTCGGCCAAAGAATTTCTTAATAATGCTACTCTGGAGAGAGACCAAGATGGCGGCGTAGGTAAACACCGGAGACCGCTGCCGCAAACAACCATTTCAAAAATACAACTAAAAGACGGAACGGACATCACCCAGAACCACAGGAAGGCTGGCTGAAGAGAGACTCTACAACTAGAAGGAAAGAGAACAGCAAACCGAGGCTCAGAGGAGGCGCAGTGTGGAAAATACAAAGGTACCGAGGTGCGCGCGAAAGCGGGCTGGTGGCTGAGGGCGCGGTTGTCGTTTTCAATCAGGAGGGAGTCTCAGACTCTGGGCTCCAGATCCGGGCGAGTCTCTAGGGACCCAGACTCAAACGGGAGAAGCGGGATTATCCGGCATCAGTTGGAACCTGAGGGCAGCTTTCTCTCCGAGGTTTGCAGCGGCTGCCGGGGTTCTGAGAAGCAGAGCCTTTGGGAATGGGACTGAGAGCGGCCATAACTGCTCCCTCCGCCCGCCCTGTTGAGCCCGCCCCGCCCAAACCCTGTGCACAGCCATTTGCCGATCACCTCAGGCAAAGGCTGGATTAGCGCCTCCCCAGAAGACAGACGTTTTCCACACAGCTGGTTCCTACAGCCAGTCGGCCTGGTGGTCAAATCCCTCTAGTGTTAACTACAACAATTAAGGCTTGGCTAGAACAAGACTGCGCACAAAGACCACAAGGGGGTGCACCAAGAAAGCATAAAAGATGCGGAGACAAAAAAACATGACAGAAATGGAGGATATGGAGCTAAGAATCGCAATTTTGAGGGCTTGCTATAAACTTGAGCAGAGCCTCACGAAAACTAATGAGACCCTCGATGCTACGATAAAGAAATTAGAAAGTAAGAATACACGGACTGAAATAAAGAATAATATACCAAATAGCAGACCAGAGGAGCACAAGAATCAAACCAAAGATTCGACAAAAAACACCCAACTGGAAAAGCAAAATGAAAAAAGAATCCGAAAGTGTGAAGATAGTGTAAGGAGCCTCTGGGACAGCTTCAAGCGCACTAATATCAGAATAATAGGGGTGCCAGAAGATGAGAGACAGCAAGATATTGAAAACCTATTTGAAGAAATAATGGCAGAAAACTTCCCCCACCTGGTGAAAGAAATGGACTTACAGGTCCAAGAAGCGCAGAGAACCCCAAACAAAAGGAATCCAAAGAGGACCACACCAAGACACATCATCATTAAAATGCCAAGAGCAAAAGACAAAGAGAGAATCTTAAAAGCAGCAAGAGAAAGAGACTCAATTACCTACAAGGGAATACCCATACGACTGTCAGCTGATTTCTCAACAGAAACTTTGCAGGCCAGAAGGGAATGGCAAGAAATATTCAAAGTACTGAATACCAAGAACCTACAACCAAGATTACTTTACCCAGCAAAGCTATCATTCAGAATTGAAGGTCAGATAAAGAGCTTCACAGATAAGGAAAAGCTAAAGGAGTTCATCACCACTAAACCAGTATTATACGAAATGCTGAAAGGTTTCCTTTAAGAAGAGGAAGAAGAAAAAGGTAAAGATACAAATTGTGAACAACAAACATGCATCTATCAACAAGTGAATCTAAGAATCAAGTGAATAAATAATCTGATGTACAGAATGAACTGGTGATTACAATGAATCAGGGACATAGAAGGGGAATGGACTGACTATTCTTGCGGGGGGGAAGGGGAATGGGAGATGCGGGAAGAGAATGGACAAAAATCGTGCACCTATGGATGAGGACAGTGGGTGGGGAGTGACGGCGGAGGGTGGGGCGGGAACTGGGAGAAGGGGAGTTATGGGAAAAAAAGAGGAACAAATGTAATCAAAACAATAAAGATTTAATTTTAAAAAAACCATCTATAAACTGCAGAGAAAACAAACTGCTTTTAGTTATTAAAATAAAGTGCTACATGTTCAACAAAAAAAAAAAATAAAAAAAAAATAATGCTACTCTGACACCAAGAACTTTCATATTTAGAAAAAAATGCAACTTTTTTGTACTTGTGATAACAAGTGTGGAACTGTTTTTCTCTCTTATTTATCCTATAACAGAGCTTACTATTTAAAAATCTTACAATCTCTCAAACATGTTTTCTCTTGCATGCCACAGTATTGCCAATTTTTGTTTCATTACCTATAGATCAGTAACCCAGATATGCTTTTACTTGGCTTTAGCTTTCTACAATTTTTTTTTTTCCATAAATTGAAATCAAGCAAATGGCCCAGGAGTTCTTTTCCTCATAGTCAGTTTTACTGAACAGGTAACACTTGCTCAGATTTAGCTTCCATCTCCAGTACTAGAGGAAATCTGTCTGCCTGTACATAGTCCCAGTGATTTCCCTCTAATGGCCTTGTCACTATCCTTACCACATGGCAACATTTGACCAAGAGGACAACTTTTCTGGTTCTTCCTGTCATTTGGCTTTCTTGATGTGACTCTACCTGGTTCTCCATCTTCTATTCAAACCACTTCCTCCCATGGTCCTTCATTAGCTCACAATCTTTTTGCCCCTTAAATGTGGGTATTTGCCATGGCCCTGTCCAGAATCTTATTCTCATTATACTCTTTCCCTGTGCAATTTTATCTGCTTTAACACCTCCATGCGAGTGACGTGCAAATTTATCTTAAAAAAACAAACAAACAACACACGGTAAGCCAGCTGGTGTGGCTCAGTGGTTGAGCGTGGACCTATGAACCAGAAGGTCACAGTTCAATTCCCGGTCAGGGCACATGCCTGGGTTGCAGGCTCGATCCCCAGTGGGGGGCGTGCAGGAGGCAGCTGGTCAATGATTCTCTCTCTTCATTGATGCTTCTATCGCTCTCTCCCTCTCCCTTCCTCTCTGAAATCAACAAAAATACATTTAAAAAACACACATTAATAATATAATATACATATATACAATTCTTGTTTTATTTTCACAAATACAACTATACATTCACATTTAGAAAATAAGAAGTACATATACTAATTATAAAAAACCTGGGACAAATTAATTATAAAGAAGATAAAATATTTTATATGTTCCAGAGAGAACTATAATTTGATGTATTTCATTTCAGTCTTTTTTTTCTTTGATGCACAAACATACACACACTCACAAACACACAGCTAATTGGGTTCATACTATTACAGTAGATACAGTTTTGTATCTGCTTTTTTATTTACTTTACATTATATCATAGTTTTTTATGGCATGAAAATCATTTTAAAACAATTTTAGTGGATGTTTTATGCCATATTGCATTGATGTCACATAATTTAACTATGCACTTGGGTGGTTTGATTGTTACATTATTAATAAGTGAAAAAATTTGAGAATAAGTTTATGCATAAATCTTTGTACAAATCACTCATTATTTCCTTAGGTTAGATTCCCAGAAGTTGAATTACTGTGTCAAAGGGCATGACAATTTAAAATTACTAAACCTCCTGCCAAATCCCTTTTCATGAAGACTAGGCTAATTAACATTCTCACCTGCAGTGATTGTGAGTGCTCATCATATTGCATTCTTCATAACATTGAATATTTTTTTTAATCTTTACTAATTTGATAAGCAAGAGTTATTTAATTTGTATTTCTTTGTTAGTGAGAGTGAACACTCTTCATACATTCATTTCAATTTCTTCTTCTATGAATTGTAATTTGTTTAATTCATTCCCATTTTTATTTGGGCCTTAACATTATAATTATGTTGTTTTTCTTTCTGGGGTTCTTTCATTTATTTGGGGGAGGGAGTATAGGTCTGTATTAAGCCAAATTGAGTAAGTGGAGTGACAAAGTAGAAAGTGTACAAGAAGTGTAAATTGTGATGTTTTAAATGCCCATTGCTATGAGAAGCCAGAGCTTGTGATGGCTGAAGCAGCACTGCAAACAAAAAGGGTGCTGGCTGGCTTAGGAGTCAGGATTCCCAACTTGGTGTTGGAAACTAACCACTTAGGTTATCCTGAGTAAATCATTCATCCTCTCTGAGCTTCATCTGTAAAGTAAGAAGGTTGGGCTCTTGATTCCAAAGTCCATACAACCTGGAGGACTTTTGATCACTGCTCACTGTATATTCTGAAATTATTTTATCTCCCATTCCTAATCTTCATCCATTTTAAATATACAGAATCTGAGGAAAGACTGGGTACAGCAAAGGCAATTTTCACAGGGGTAGCAAGGCTTAACGCAGCCTAGTGGCAATTTAATGGTTTGCGCCCACCGGACAATAGAAGTTGCATAGATTGACACTTGGCAACTTGGTAAAGTAAGTCTGAAAAGCCCTGCTGATCTATGCCTAAGAAAAAAGCTTGAATTGTCTTGAACGCTTCAGTCCTTTTCTCCTCCCATCATCATCTCTAGTAAATGTAAAGCAAGTCTTATGTTATAAGAGGTTTAAGTTGCCATGACAAGTTATTTAACAACTTTCACTATTTCACAGGGAAACTATCCTTAGTGTTTTTCTTTGTGATGTGTGTATAAGCTCTTCATTTTAAGAATATCAGTTCTTTTGTTTAACTAGTTAATTGTCTTTTAATTTTGTACATGATTTATTATTATCTATAGATCTTTTTCTTTGGGGTTTTTTTCTTGCTTTCATGCTTAAAAGTCTTTTGTCATCCTGAGGTGGATTAAGTATTCACTTCAATTTGCTTCTAATTTTTATGGTTTTACTTTTTATATTTAACTAGAGGCCCCGTGCATGAAATTTGTGCACTGGTAGGGTCCCTAGCAGCTGCTGGCTGCTGGCCCGGGGCCTCCCTCCCTTCCCCCTGGTCGAACTCCCAGACAAACTCCCGGTCAAGGGGACAATTTGCATACTACACTTTTATTATATAGGATTTTTTAATTTTTCTTTTTTACTTTGGAATACCAAAGCAGTATGTTTAGTGCCTTTGCATATTTCTGAGCTTCAAATCCATATTTCCAACTACCTGGTAGACCATGTGGGTAATCCCTATATAGGCAGCCCTCGGGTTATGTTGGACTCGATCTATGTTGTTTTGTGGTTATGTCTCCATCTCCCATTTATTTATATATAAAAAAAGTTCCATTATTTCAATGTATGTACATATGTGCTTTATGTTTTTTATTATTTATTTACCACAAGTAAAGGTCAGGAATTGTTATCTTTCTTTAAAATTTTTTTTTTCTGTTTCACTTCATTACTGTTGAGTATGTGCTCCATGTGAGTGACGTAGGTGCTTATGTAGGTGGGTTCCAACTTACGCGAAAATTGAGTTATGTGGCGCCGTAGGAACAGATTTCTGACATAACCCAAGGACCTACTGTATACCAGGCACCTGCATCCACCTAGTTTTCCTAAGAAAAAAGCTTGAATTGTCTTGAACGCTTCAGTCCTTTTCTCCTCCCACATTTAATCACTAACATTGGTTTATTCTACCCCAACAGTGATAATGCCTCTTTCCTGTCTTCTAATTCAGATTCCCCTTTTTTGCTAAAGTTGCTGAGCATCTTTAGAGTTGGCTTGTTTTTCTTTTTCAGTCATTAAAAAAATATAAAACACTGATTTTCAAAGCATGGTTTCCTCAATTACATGTTTCAGAATCACATGGGGTATTGGTTAAAGAGCTAGATTCCCCGGTCCCACAGAAATGGACAAATCAATATATCTGGGTGATGGAAGTACCTCAAGAGATTAATTCACACACTTAAGGGGAACCAGTGCCCAAGTCAAGTAAGTAAGTTTCTCTGCATGCCACTCAGGACCCCACTCCCACACCCTGGCAGCCTATTTTTCCAGGCTTATCTCCCACATCACTACCCACCCTCCTGGCACTGTAGTTAAACAATGATTCGTGATTTCCTGGACCCACCCAGTCTTTTCCTGCCTCTGTGCCTTTGCTCATGCAGTTCCCACAGCCTTATGCTCCTCCCCCAACTCCTGCTAAAATCCTTCTCCTTAAGAGCTCAAAAAAAAAAAAAGCCAATTTAAAGGAAAAAAAGCCTTTTCTAATTTCTCTTAGTTGAATCAGTGGCTCCCTGCTTAGTCTTCACTTAGCACTTTATGTTTACTTCTTTTTTTTTTTACCTTTATGCTGTCACTATTTATGAATTATTGCTTCCTTAAAAGATTATAAGCCTAAGTGAGAACCTTGCCTCTTCATTTCATAGCTATTATTCATATAATAAGCAATTAAATACTCAGTACATGAAATATATCTCATCTTGCAAATATTATTATGTAACAGTGTTCAGCTTCATATCACACTTAGAATAAAATTGAAATCTTAACCATTCATTGCAGTCCGGCCCGTGTTGCTCAGTGGTTGAATGTCAACTTATGAACCAGGAGGTCACGGTTTGATTCCCTGGTGAGGGCACATACCTGGATTTAGGGCTCTTTCCCTATTGGGGGAAAAACCAATGATTCTTTCTGATCATTGATCTCTCTTTCTCTCCTTCTCCCTTCCTCTCTGAAATTAATAAAAATATTTTTGAAATATCTTAACCATTGCTTGTAAATCCTTATTCAGTCTGGCTCTCATTCATCTCTCTGATCACCTCAGACTTCTCACCCACTCACTAGCCATATTTTTCCTGCCTCAGGGCCTTTACCTTTGCTGTTTTCTCTGCCTGGAAACCTCTTCCATCTCTTCTCCTCACCTGGTTGGCTGCCTCCCTCCTCCCCATCATTCAGGTTTCACTCAAATGTCATTTACTCAAAGAGGCCCTCCCTGACCACTATCTAAAACATCTGCCCCCTTCCTTACTACCACTCCAGTTACTCTTTTTGTCTTTCTTCACAGTATTAATCACAGTATTTAATTGTCCTGCTTCCACAGTAGAATGGAAGCTACATGAGAGCAGAGACCTTGTCTGTCACTTTTAAGGTTGTATTTTTAACAAATCTGCTTGACACATGGTTAAGTGCTCAATAAATACTTGTTGAATGAATTAATAAGGCTTGAAGATAGGCTTCTCACTATAACAATTCTTATTTTGGTTCACAATCCAAGGCTTTGTTGTTGTTGTTTTGTTGTTTTTTTAAAAAAATATATTTTATTGATTTTTTACAGAGAGAAAGGGAGAGAGACAGAGAGTCAGAAACATCGATGAGAGAGAAACATCGATCAGCCGCCTCCTGCACATCCCCTACCGGGGATGTGCCCGCAACCCAGGTACATGCCCTTGACCGGAATCGAACCTGGGACCCCCCAGTCCGCAGGCCGACGCTCTATCCACTGAGCCAAACCGGTTTCGGCATGTTGTTGTTGTTTTAATGGACAACAGCTGAGGTAGTTCCATGAGGGTTCAAATCAGGTAGCAGTCTCTGAGGACTTCTGAAGGCAGCAGGACAAAGGTTTGGATATTGTGATAGGCAGGGTTCAATTCCATCTGAGTGCAGGTTTTCCAAGGTGTTCCCGGGATCCAGGCCACTGTTTTACTACCTGTCAGCGTCTCCTTCCAGGGTTATTACTGCTAGCCAATACTAGTCTTTTTTTATTTTTTATTTTTTTTATTGATTTCAGAAAGGGGAAGGGAGAAGGAGAGAGATAGAAACATCAATGATGAAAGAGAATCATTGATTGGCTGCCTTCTGCATGTCCCCTTCTGGGATCGAGCCTGCAACCTGTGCATGTGCCCTTGTTCGTACTCGAACCTGGGACCCTTCAGTCCTCAGGCTGATGCTCTATCCACCGACCCAAACCAGCTAGGGCCAATACTAGTCTTTTAACACTCATTACATTTTTAAAAGCAAGTATAGCAAAACTAGAATCCAACTGACTGGAATCTTCAAGCAACCAGAAGTATTCTTCTGCTTTCCTTCTCTAGATGAAAAGTAAGGAAGGCACAGAAAATCTTCAAGAAAAGTATATTTTCATTATACTTACTATACACCCTGAAATAGGACAGTGTATTGATTGGAAGGGCTGTCAACAACAATTTTAAACAAGGGTTTTTTGTTAACAGCTAGTTGAGCCAGACAGTGTAGCTAATCAGTTCTAATATCTTCCTATTTCTCTTCATTGGGTAACCTTATTTTTTAATTCCATTTTTTCTGGAAACTGAGCAAAAATTTTATTTAAAATAATAATAGCAATTTATGATTTTTCAAAATACTTTCACCCTCTAATTCAGCTGTTCTCAACCTGTGGGTCGCAACCCCTTTGGGCAGTGGTTCTCAACCTTCCTAATGCCACGACCCTTTCATGCCTCATGTTGTGGTGACCCCCAATTTCATTGTTACAAATTGAACATAATTAAAGCGTAGTGATTAATCACAAAAACAATATGTAATTATATATGTGTTTTTCGATGGTCTTAGGCGACTCCTGTGAAAGGGTCGTTCAACCCCCAAAGGGGTCGTGACCCATAGGTTGAGAACCGCTGCCTTTGGGGGTCGCCTAAGACCATCAGAAAACACATATGTAATTACATATTGTTTTTGTGATTAATCACTATGCTTTAATTATGTTCAATTTGTAACAATGAAAATACATCCTGCATATCAGATATTTACATTATGATTCATAATAGTAGCAAAATTACAGTTATGAAGTAGCAATGAAAATAATTTTATGGTTGGGGGTCACCACAACATGAGGAACTGTATTAAAGGGTCATGGCATTAGGAAGGTTGAGAACCACTGCTCTAATTTAATCCTCATAGCCATGTGAATTATTATCTGTTTTTTAGATGAAGAACCTGAGACCCAAAGAAATTGATTTCCCATCCCAACTAAAAGATCCCTCAATAAATCTCTCCCAATAGCTTTTTAAACAGCACCATAATTTGATGTAATTTTAGAAGGTAAACATTACAATTTAATTAAAACACTAACATTAATATGTTTATAACCAGTCCTCATTAAGAAATAAGATCCATAGCATCAGTTAAGATTAGCAGAATTTTATCACTTCTGTGGCTGTGTGATTTGGTAATTCTTTATGTGAACAGCTTTGGCTGTCCTTGTCCTTGATTAAAGCATTGTTCCGTGTTAGCTTCTCAGATTTTTTTTCAGAAAGGAAAGATTAGAGAACTTGCCTAGAGAAGAGTCACTTTTCAGTAAACCCGTTTTAATTCTCCTGCTTAAGGGATTGGTTAAATTGATCTGAGTTGGCTTTTCAGATTGAGCAAGACCTGAAAAAAACACACCATCTAAAATTTCAGATAAGAAGAATGGAAGCCAGGCCCTTCCTGGAAATGGCCAGGAGTGAAACTAAGAAGCCCTGTATTTGGAGAAATCTTGCTTAATTATTAAGGACAAAGGACTGTATAAGGAGGTATACCTTTAACGGAAGCAGCCTTCTTAAAATAATTGTTTATATTTCTTCTGCTTTGACATTGTGAAGAAGACTCTTTAATGATCCACTTTGTCTTAATTAAGCATGTAATTGACAAGACCTGTGAGCATATAGGCAGATATTCAATTATGTAGGAGGGCCTTTGTCAAGATATATGGCAACTGAGAACTAGCATAGTACTGTTTTTCATTTGTATAACATATTTATTGAGCCCCTGCACAGTTCCGGGCACTGATATTTGATGCATCTGATGATAAAGTATGGAATGGTACAAAGGTTAAAGGAGAAACAGGCTGTTCAGAGTAAACCTATGCTTTTGTGGCCTTGGTCAACTCTAAATTTCCACATTCTTTTTCCAATTAACTATGCTTTTCTCTACTTTTCCCCTTAAATTGGAAGTTACTATCAAAATTATCTGTTTTTCTACTTTCTGAAAGAGATTTTACTTACTATGTATGAAAAAAACCCTTACTCACTTGGATTATGTTGCCCTTACAATGAGTTAATTATCAACTGGGTGGAAGGGAAGGAGAACAACTAAGTGAATATATAACAAATTAGATTTGAGAGAGAGACATAGAATTAAACTTGGATTAAATCTAGTAATTTTGTAATTTAAAGAAAAAAAAAAGATATGATTCTTTATGACCTAAAAATTTTAAACCAAAGTCAGTTTTTAAAGGCTGCAACAGGAAGTTATTCTTTTCACTGAGTAAGATATATGAAGATGACCAGGGCGCTCTCCCTCCCAGGAGCATGCTGGTGCCTCTCCCTGCCCTCTCCCCGTCCCCACTCTCCACTCCCCCTCCCCTGCCCCAGGCACATTACCATTAGCTTCCTCACTCCCAAACTCCAATGACCCTCCCTTTACCTCTAGAACTTGTTTCCTAAACCTATTTCTTCTAGGAATTACTTTTTCTACCTCTGTAATTTACCCAATAAATGTTCTCTCACGACAACAACAAAAAAGATTACCACATTTTTGTAAAAAGCTAATTTGGGTTTCAAAAGTGCAAGAAGACAGTCAAGTGAATGAGTAAAGTAAAAGAAGGCATGTAAGGTGATCGTTATATCATTTTCAACTAAAGAGTTTTTACAAAGGTGTTGAGAACACCTAAAATTTTGCCCTTACAAGGTATAATTTGACAGATTTAGATGTTTTGGTGCAGAGAAAATGGTGTCAGGGTTTTGAGCAGATCTGGAGTTCCTGGTAATCACTACCCAGTTTCTCAAAGTATTAGAGATACTGTCTCTTAAATTGCAGATTTAACAGAAATAAGTTGACCCTGAAATGCAGTGTACAGTAGAACTTTATTCTCTGCACTAGAGATCATTTTGTTTCCATGCCAGCCTCCTAAAAAATGAATAAGAGATAACATTTATTTAACCTCTCTAGATCTCAGTTTCTAGATATGTAAAATGGGACCATAATATTCTGAGTGTGTTACTGAGTGTGAGGATTAATACCTTTATTTATGCAAAACAATTAAAACAGTACCTGACATATGGTAAACGTTCCATAAATGTTAGCTACTTTTATCATCACAATCATTATTTTTAAGCACATATTTTAGCACTGAGCTAAAAGAACACTTTATTTTTAAAAATATTTTGTATTGATTTCAGAGAGGAAAGGAAGAGAGAGAGATAGGAACATCAATGATAAAAGGGAATCATTGATCAGCTGCTTCCTGCATGCCCCCCACTGGGGATTGAGCCCGCAACCTAGGCATGTGCCCTGACCCAGAGCCATGACGCTCAACCATTGAGGCACACCAGCCGGTCTAAAAGAACATTTTAGAGATGATGAGGCTAAGGCTTTTTTCCTAGTGTTACCTAATAAGTAAGTGGTAGGCTGAAGATGTAGGCCTGAGCTGAAAGGAACCTGGGCAAAGTTGGCCTAGATCTGAAGCATTACCATTTCTAGTTTCCTTTTCTATTTTGGAGACTTTTTTGTGAGTTTATTTGAGCCAAACTGTCTAAGTTGCCAGGAAGCAAAATCTCAATGGATTGAGATAATGCTCCCACCATTTCTAGTTTTGAGATACTTAGGAGGATAAGACTGGCCCAGACTACCCCTCAGGTTCTGGGAAAATGTTGTTTGCAGTAAGTTGTTAGAACATGGACATTAGGATCTCTTAGACTGTTTCAAAATGCTGGCTCTGCCTCTTACTAGCTGTGTGACCTTGAGCAATCTATTTAACCTCTGAGCCTCGATTTCTCCCCCTGTAAAATGAGAACAATAATATTTGTTTCATGGTATCATAGGATTAAGTGAATAAGATCAGCTGGAATGAATCACCTTGCGTAAGACTGGTACTCAATAACTGATCCCCAGGCTTATGCTAAGGTGGCCCAAACTTTTGCTTGATTCTGACACAGTCCGTCTAGATCAGTGGTTCTCAACCTTCCTAATGCTGCGACCCTTTAATAGTTCCTCATGTTGTGGTGACCCCCCAATTTCACTGTTACAAATTGAACATAATTAAAGCATAGTGATTAATCACAAAAACAACATGTAAGTATATATGTGTTTTCCAATGGCCTTAGGCGACCCCTGTGAAAGGGTCGTTTGACCCCCAAGGAGGTCGCGACCCACAGGTTGAGAACCGCTGATCTAGATGGTGGGTGATTACAGTCTGTGTCTGCCTCCCTGCTCTGGCCTAATAACTCTGGGATCAAGCCAAAACTAAAGTCTCAAATCTGTTTTTACATTGGAAGGTAGGGGACCCTTTTCAGAAAAATTAGATGTGTTTGGACTCCACATAAGATATTCACATTCCAAATATAATCCTGATATTCAGAGCACCCTCCCTTCACACATACCCTCCCACCCCCTCACAACTGAGAGGCATTAGACTGGCGAGTTGAGGGTGGCAGCTGGAGCACAACCCCAAACAGTGATCTCAATGCCTGGATTGTCATGTAGTGTCAGTCAGACTTCTCAGAGGACTGTGGTCTAGCGGGAATATTAATGAGCAGTCAAGGGGTGGATGTCCCACAAAAGGGAACTCTACAGAAACGAGGATCTCATCTGTATAGGCAAGCAACAATTCTATGTAGAAAGAATATTAATGAGATCTGGATAGGAATCAGACACCAGGAAAGGACAGCTGCTGTGAGAGGCAATTTGAATTGTACAATGAATTACACATGATATTCAGAAAGTCCTTGTGCAATTTTAAAAAGTAATTAAGTTGTAGAGATAATAAACAATTTATAATCGAAAAGTAAATGTATTGAGTGGCCAATTCACATTTGAAAATATACTCAACCTCCCCCATGATTAAAAGAATAAAAACTAAAACAATTTTTCCCACATCTAGCAGATTGGAAAAAATTAAAAACGTTTACTAATGCTTAATATTGACAAGGATGTGGAGAATAGGCTTTCTCTTTTAGCTGATGGTTCAAATATAAATTGATGCAAAAATATATATAAACTCATGCAACTTTTCTGGAGAAACGTTTGAGAATGTCTATTAAAATTTTAATGCATAGGCCTTTTGAACTACAAATGCTGCTTCTAGGAATTTATACCATAGATGCACATCTCCACGTAGGCAATAGCAGAGGCGTGTTCATTACAGCCTTGCTCTTAATAATGAAGAACCTAAAGCCACCTAAATGTTCATTGACAGGGGCCTGGTTAAATAAGACTATTTTGGAGTGCAATAATAAGTGGTCCTGAAAGGTTGGAGTAGATCTGTATGTCCTGATGTGGGAAGATGTCCAAGAGGAAATAAATAATGGCTATAAAGCACTTTAACATAAGACCTTTGTAATTTTTTTTAAAAATGTGTGTTTGTGCATGATGTGTGTTAGCATCTCTGTGCCTGAGTTTTCTCATTTGTAAAATTAGCATCGTAATAATATCCACCTCATGACTTATTGTGAAGATAAAATGACATACAATATGTAGAATGTTTAGAACAGAGACTGACACATAGAGATAGGTGTTTAGTATTATTATTATTACTATCACATATCAGGAAGCTTATATTCCAAACTGTGACAGAGGTTATCTTTGGGAAGTAGAGTGGGCTTGGGGGAAGGGGTAGACAAGAGCAGGCAGACTTCTATTTCTTTTTTTAAAATATGTTTTTATTGATTTTTTTTTTTAGAGACAGAGGAAAGGAGAGGGAGAGTAGAAAAACATTGATGAGAGAGAATCAGCTATTAGCTGCCTCTACTGGGGATCAAGCTCGCATCTGGGGCATGTGCCCTGCCAGGTTATCAAACTGGCAACCTCTTGGTGCATGTGTCACCACTCAACCAACTGAGCCACACCTGTCAGACCAGATTTCTATTTCCTTCCTTCCTTCCTTCCTTCCTTCCTTCCTTCCTTCCTTCCTTCCTTCCTTCCTTCCTTCCTCCCTCCCTCCCTCCCTCCCTCCCTCCCTTCCTTCCTTTCTTCCTTCCTTCCTTTTTCCCTTCCTTTCCCGCCCCCCCCCTCTCTCTCTTCTCCCTAACCCGAGGATATTTTTCCACTGATTTTTAGAGAGAGTGGAAGAGAGAGGGAAAGACAGAGAGAACTAGTGATGTGAGAAAAACAGATCAATTGATTGCCTCCAGCACAAGCCCTCCGACCAGGCCCCAGCCAGGGAGAAGCCTGCAACCGAGGTACATGCCCCTTGATCGGAATGGAACCTGGGACCTTTCAGTCCACAGGCCGATGCTCTATCCAAACCAGCTAAGGCCAAACCAGCTAGGGCCAGACTTCTATTTCTTTTTTTTATTGATTTCTTACAGAGAGGAAGGGAGAGGGATAGAGAGTTAGAAACATCGATGAGAGAGAAACATCAATCAGCTGCCTCCTGCACACTCCCTATTGGGTATGTGCCTGCAACCAAGGTACATGCCCTTGATCGGAATCAAACCTGGGACCCTTGAGTCCGCAGGCCGACGCTCTATCCACTGAGCAAAACCGGTTAGGGCCAGACTTCTATTTCTTATTGTTTATGATAAGCAGGCCCATCTCTTGATCAATCACTCTGACTAAGGAAGTTACTGAAGAAAATGACAGCTCGGGGTTGGAGTGCTTGTTGAGACCTCTGGAGGAGGAGGCCCCCAAAGGAAAGGAGGAGGGTGAAGGAAGGTGGGGCTGTGCGGAGAAAGGAGGGATGCTGATGGAGTTCACCTTGGCTGCTGAAACTCTTTTGAAAACCACTAACATAATTAAAGATTAAAATTTTTTAATTGTGCAAGAACCTTATAAAGGCCCAACCATTATATCTGGACTTACCCTTTTTGCAATTTAGTAACATTTTTACTAACACAGTGATTTATGTTTAATTTGACTTTTGAATTAAAATACAAGAAGTGATTGCTCAAAGTAGTCAGAACAAACATTTAAAAAGAGGTAGTTTTTCTAATAATTATAAAATTAAAAATTTAATGGTTTAAAGAGACCTGTGTCATAATTTTTCAAGTTTCATCCAATATTGTGGCATGTATCAGTATTTCATTCCTTTTCATGGCCAAATAATATATGTACCTTTATATGGATAGGTCACATTTTGTTTGTCTACTAATCCATTGATGAACATTTGGAATGTTTCCACTTTGGGGCCATTATGAATAATACTTTATGAACATCCATGTACAAGTTTTTATGTGGACATGTGTTTTTAATTTCTCTTGAAGATACAACACCCCCCCCCCCCCCACCACATATATCTAGGAGTGGAAATGTTGAGTCATTTGATAATTACATGTTTAACCTTTTGAGGAAATGCCAATTATTTTCCAAAGCAACCGCACCATTTTACATTCCCATCAGCAGCATATGAGGGTTTCAGTTTCATCCTCACCAACACTTGTCAAGCAATATTTTTCTTTTCAAACAATAATTCTTAACCACATCCCACAATAAAAAAAATTTTACATTCTTACCCAGTTTATATATACACACACATAAACAAAAGCTTTATAAAAGAATACCTATACTATGTGTGATGCACTCTGACATTTTCTATTTTCATTCTATTCTTTTTCATTAACGCAAACAAATAAACATGTTGGTTCTGTCCCAGTGAACTGATTTCACAATTCACTAATTTTGTGACCTGTTACTAGAAAAACTCTAGGCCAGTGGTTCTCAACCTTCCTAATGCCGCAACTCTTTAATACAGTTCCTTACGTTGTGATGACCCCCAATTTCACTGTTACAAATTGAACATAATTAAAGCATAGTGATTAATCACAAAAACAATATATAATTATATATGTGTTTTCCGATGGTCTTAGGCGACCCCTGTGAAAGGGTCGTTCAACCCCCAAAGGGGTCGCGACCCACAGGTTGAGAACCGCTGCTCTAGGCTATTTTATCCTCTTAATTTTACACACAGAGGAAATTAAGGCCCTGAGAGATGATTTCTTCAGCAGATGATACTGCTAATTAGTGGTGAAAGGGCGAGGGCTAGGCCCTCCACCTTGCCCCAGGGTAAGGGCTACGCCCCCCACCTTGCCCCAGGGTAAGGGCTACACCCTCCACCTTGCCCCAGGGTAAGTGCTCCATCTTACCTTGGCCACGTGCTTGGCAAGGAGCTTCTTCCCGGAAGTCTAAGCCTCTGCTAGCCACACCCAGGAACAAGACACAGACTTGTGCCTGGCCAATCGGCTGAGCACAGTCCTTTCTCCTCCCCTTCCTCCAACTCCCCCTATATAACCGGTCTCCACACAGAGTTATCTCTCTCTCTGCTTCCTGTCGCTGCGTCGGCAAGGTGGGGGAGCCGAGCTAGCTCGAATAAAGACTCTTATGCTTTTGCATCGGACTGGCTGGCTCCCTGATGTGGTTTCTTGGGGATCCTGAAATCTGGGCATAACATTTGGGGGCTCGTCCGGGATTCCCAAGACCATCCAGGGACCCCCAGTTCGAAGAGTCTGACTGGCCGCGGTAAGTGTCTGTGTGTTGTGTATTGTGTTCTGTGTGATATATGTTATCTCTAAGGGACTTTTCCTGTATCTGGAGGAATGGCTTCTAGATGGTACTCACCATCAAAACTCGGACTGGCTAAGGGTTCGAATCTGGCCTATCTTTTAAAAAAGGTAGAAGAGAAGCATTCCTAGGCAGTTTTCTACTGCCTCTGTTCAGGGACTTGTTCTGTATCTGTTCTGTGTGAGCTCACTTCTGAAATCTGTAATCGCCCGCAATGATCTAAGTGGACGCACAGGGGGATCAAGGGTGGGAGGAGTCGGGGGACGCCTCGACCCTCCATCTGGAGGGGTGTAGTTTTGCTTCCTCGGAGTCGGAAGGTCTGTAGGAAACCCCTCAATCTGAGAATCTGAGACGAGGCGGGTCGCTCCCGCCAGTTTGGTGTAAGGCCATCGTCTAGTTGCTTCCATGGAGTTGGAAGGCTGTTCTTTGGGGCCCTCTGTTTGTCTGTGTCTGTGTTTTTCTGTTTTCTGTGGACTTACTGGACGGATGTTATGGGACGGACTCAGACTGCTCCTTTGGGTATTGTGATTGATCATTTCAAGGAGATTGGGGGAGGCTGTAGAGCTCCCTCAGGAGTTGGGAAGTTGTTATTGTTTAAACTCTGAGTGAATGTCTGGTGAAAGTGTGTGAGTGTGGAGGGAGGGGGCCTGCCCTCTCCCCTCCTTTGTGTGGCTCCACGACTTCGGTCAGGTGGGCATCTGAGTGAGGATCTGTGAAAACAGGTCACCCCCTCCCCAAGTAAATGCGTCTGGGATTTCCGTGCACGTGTAGAGAGAAAAGCTGGCTTAAAACTAATGCGCCCACTGTCCGATTTTGGATAGAGTTTTGAGCTAGAGTCTCTTTGCAGATGTGCAGGATGGAGCCCAAGACTGATCATTTACCCAAAGAAAAAAACGGATGCTAGCTAGATTCTAGACTGATTGAGAAATGCTGAATATTTTGACTTGCCAGCTAAAAGTTTAAGGTTCAGATTGAATTGGGAAAATTTGTGTAATTCTGGTAACTAAATGCCTTTGTTTATTGATCCTGATTTGCAAAAAAAAAAAAGAATAGACTTTAGTAGGATTTGGCTGCCTGAAGCGGCCATGATGCCAATATTATGTTTCATTGTATTGATATGTTATATTGACATTTGATTCTCTTGCAGGTTTGAATGTATGTTGACTGTCCTGGAAGGGGACTGTGTGGGGTGAACCCCAAGAGTAGAGGGTGTCTGGCTGCCAAGAGGGCAGGTGCCCAACTGGGCAGGGAAGGGTGCCCATCAGGTTTTGGTCTCTGTTGAGAGACAGTTGATGGTTGGCAGCCTGTATATTGTCTTGCAGGCCTGCGTAACCATGCCCATGTCAGGGTAGTACAAACCTCAACTGTAGAAAACTGGGAAAGGCCTGTTTGGAATAGAAGGTCTAAGGCATGGTTATGCATAGAAAGAAAGTTTAATGCCAACAGTTACTGTTTTATTATAACTCCATGAAAAGGAATTGGCAAGGAAAAATCAGAAAATCTTAGAGCAGATCAGTATGTTTTTCTCCTTACATAATTCCTCTGAAATATTGGCAATGCTAAATAAGTCATGGCAATACATTTCTTTGCATAGATTCAATAAGACTGGTTCCTAATAGTGGTTTTATTAATGGAAAACTTTGACTGGAGTATCATGTTTTAAAGAGCCCTGTCTGAGCTCTAAAGACTTGAAGCCAGTAAAAATGCCACCAAGAAAGCCTGGTATCCTGCTTGGAAGCCCTGAAGATGGCTGGCGCTGGAGCGTCAGGCCCATGCCCTACCATTATTGGCGGTTGGTAAGAGTAGAAGGGGAGCAGTAGGGATGCCTCTGCGTTCCTGCGGAACCCCCACACACTCTGGGCCGCAACAAGTAGGAGGGCTACTGAGATGGGCTTAAAGCCTAGAGCGTGGGCTCAGGTGGAGTTGCTACAGGTGAGGGATTCACCTAACTCAGCAGATACTGCAGGCAGGCCTGATGGCAGCTGGATGGCTTGGCTTCCTGGCCCTATGGGGTACATTAAGATTCAACCATGAGATTCCAGCAAAGGTGGTCGGTTACCACTCTTGTTGTGTTTATGCAAACATCAGGCCAAATTGAATACAGTAGATAAATTAATCTTGATTTGGTTTTTTGATAGCCATGGAGGAATTTTAGGAAGAAAAATCCTATTTCAATAGAAGTTGTTAAAGCTAAAATGGTTTCTTCCCCTTCCACCAGGCCATTTGTTAAGATATGCCCAGTACGGGCCTCTAGCAACGGTGGAATAGAAAAGCAGTCCGTCTCATGATTGAGCCGGAAGTTCCAAGACAAAGGGGGGAATGAAAGGGCGAGGGCTAGGCCCTCCACCTTGCCCCAGGGTAAGGGCTACGCCCCCCACCTTGCCCCAGGGTAAGGGCTACACCCTCCACCTTGCCCCAGGGTAAGTGCTCCATCTTACCTTGGCCACGTGCTTGGCAAGGAGCTTCTTCCCGGAAGTCTAAGCCTCTGCTAGCCACACCCAGGAACAAGACACAGACTTGTGCCTGGCCAATCGGCTGAGCACAGTCCTTTCTCCTCCCCTTCCTCCAACTCCCCCTATATAACCGGTCTCCACACAGAGTTATCTCTCTCTCTGCTTCCTGTCGCTGCGTCGGCAAGGTGGGGGAGCCAAGCTAGCTCGAATAAAGACTCTTATGCTTTTGCATCGGACTGGCTGGCTCCCTGATGTGGTTTCTTGGGGATCCTGAAATCTGGGCATAACAGTGGCAGAAGAAAGATTAGAGCCCAAGCCTGTTGGCTTCCTGCTTTAACTGATATCTCAATAAATTATAGTGACCTCATCTTCAATAGATAAAAATAAATTGGAATTTCTATTCAGGTTCCATTTTTTTGACCTTGTAGATTTTAAATTCAGTAACAAGCCAAACTAGGGGGGACAAAGAATAAAAATAACTCATTTTTATTATCATGAGGCATTGGTCTACAGTCCAGTGATGGCGAACCTTTTGAGCTCAGCGTGTCAGCATTTTAAAAAACCCTAACTTAACTCTGGTGCTGTGTCACATATAGAAATTTTTTGATATTTGCAACCATAGTAAAACAAAGATTTATATTTTTGATATTTATTTTATATATTTAAATGCCATTTAACAAAGAAAAGTCAACCAAAAAAATGAGTTCATGTGTCATCTCTGACACGAGTGTCATAGGTTCACCATCACTGACCTAGGCCCTACTCTAGACCAAATGAATTAGAATTGTGGGATGGGACCTGGAAGTCAGTATTTTAAACTTCCTAGGTGATTCTTATATACACTCAAGGTTGTGACCTACTGAATTAATTTTTCCCCCTTTTATTTCCCACATTAGCTTCTTTTTTTGGTTCTAGAATTATTATTTTGCTTTGTTATCTGAAAAGCCAATAGTTATCTGAAAGAATCAGCATTTGTAAGAAAATACCTGAATTGCACTGGCTGGAGTTGCTAAGTGGTTAGAGCCTTAGCCCCTGCACAGAAGGATCTAGGCAGGGGTCCTCAAACTACAGCCCGCGGGTCACATGCAAATACAAATATTGTATTTGTTCCCGTTTTGTTTTTTTACTTCAAAATAAGATATGTGCAGTGTGCATAGGAATTTGTTCATAGTTTTTTTTAAAACTATAGTCCGGCCCTCCAACGGTCTGAGGGACAGTGAACTGGCCCCCTGTTTAAAAAGTTTGAGGACCCCTGATCTAGAGTTTGATTCCTGGTCAAGGGCAAATACCTGGGTTATGGGTTTGTTCCCTGCCCCTAGTTGGAGTGCATGTGAGAGGTAACCAGTCAATGTGTCTCTCTCACATCGATGTTTCTCTCTCTCTCTATCTCCCCCTCTTAAAATCAATAAAAGTACATGTGTTCGACCACGTGGATCAGTGGTTAAGTGTCGACCTGTGAACCAGGAGGTCACAGTTTGATTCCCAGTCATGGCACTTGCTTGGGTTGCGGGCTCAATCCCCAATAAGGGGCGTACAGGAGGCAGTGGATCAATGATTCTCACTCATCATTGCTGTTTCTATCTCTCTCTCCCTCTCCCTCTCCCTTCCTCTCTGAAATCAATAAAAATATATTTCTTACCCAGTTTATATATACACACAAACAAAAACTTTATAAAAATATATTTCAGAGAGGAAGGGAGAGATAGAAATATCAATGATGATCGAGTACTGGATCTATCACCAACACCAATCACATTGTTGTTTTTTATTAATCCTCACCTGAAGACATGCTTATAGAGAGAAAAGGGGAAAGAGAAAAAGAAACATTGATGTGAGAGAGAAACATTGACTGGTTGCCTTCCATATGCGCCCTGACTGGGGATCGAACCCACAACCTAAGTATGTGCCCTGACCTGAATTGAACCGGCAATCTTTTGGTATACAGGGCAACGTTCAACCAACTGAGCTACTCTGGCTGGTCCACATTGTGTTTTTCTGGTGCATGGGACAGTGCTCAACCAACAGAGCCACACCAGTCAGGGCTAGATTTAGCATTTTAGGAACTTGAGACAAACCTCCTAGAGCAGGCTCCAGGGGTCAGGGAAGGCATACGGAGGAAAGTGTCATCTAAACTGGGACCTGTAGCATAACGCCATGGAGGAGAATGTACGGAGAAAGGCCAGGGATCAAGAGAGATAAGTTGGGTGTGTCTAAAGATATGAGAAAAAGTGTATACAAAGTCCACATGTCAAAGAAAAGAGTTGTGTGAAATACTACTTACTGATTAATAATGATGATAACATTAAAGATTTATTGAGCATTTATTAGGTGCTAGGTAGTATAGTACATACTTGACATTTAGGAACTTGTGTTGTTTTCATTTGTTTTTTGTGTTTTGTTTTGTTTTAAATAAATCTTTATTGTTCAGATTATTACAGTTGTTCCTCTTTTCCCCCCATAGCTTCCCTCCACCCAGTTCCCACCCCACCCCCTGCCCTTACCGCCCCCACTGTCCTCGTCCATAGGTGTACGATTTTTGTCCAGTCTATCCCCACACCCCCCACACTCCCTTCCCCCCGAGAATTCTCAGTCCACTCCCTTTCCATGCCCCTGTTCTATTCTATTCACCAGTTTATTCTGTTCATCACATTTTTTATTCACTTGATTTTTAGATTCACTTGTTGATAGATATGTATTTGTTGTCACTTTGTTGTTCATAATTTTTATCTTTACCTTTTTCTTCTTGTTTTGTTTTTTTTACATATATTTTTATTGATTTCAGAGAGGAAGTTCCTTGCCACGACTGGGCAAGCAACTTCTTTTAATTCTCAAAACAGTATTATGAGGTAGGTTCTTTTCCCCCAATTTAGAGAGTAGGAAACAGAGACAGAGTGTAATAACTTGCCCAAGATCACACAACTAGTGAGTGGTACAAGATTTGAACAGCTAGATTTAAACTCCAAGGCATATCCTCTTAGCCTCTATGCCATTCTTTCTGCACTGCGTCATGTGGTAGACATTATATAGAATTTTTGATAAGCCAATGTAGGTGATGGTACATTTCTCAGGGAAGTGAATAAATTGCCTATGGCCAGCAGAATTGGAAAAAAGGCAGAAAAAGAACCTGTAAGTCCTCTTTTTAACTTTAGACATGTACACATTTTGTTATATCATACTGTCTTTTATGTTATACTAGAGGCCCGATGCATGAAATTCATGCAAGGAGCTCGGCTCCTGGCCATTGCTGCAGCTGCCTCGGCCCCTGCCACCACACCACCACGCCACCACAGTGGCTTTGTCCGAAAGGTCGTCCGGAAGGACCTCTGGTCTAATTAGAATATTACACTTTTATTATTATAGATGGTTTTGTTTGATATAAGCAAAAATACATATGCCAGCTCATCTTTTGAAAAAAATTATTTGTGGTTAAATAAACTTACTTTGAGGGGTAGAAGTAAAGGAGGAGGATACATATGATTCAGGCTGTGTTATGATGTGTCTTCATGGGACATAGGAAACTATCCAGCATGCAATGGAAATTCTAGGACTGAAAGTCAGGAAAGTTAGGACTTAAGATACATCTTTGGGAATCATCTGGTGTAAGTGACCTTTGATGACTTGAGAGTGGCTGAGCTCACCCATAGAAAGGAGAGAAACTGACACTTGACTAATGCCTAGGAACAGAAGTGAGTGGAGGGCCAGAGAAGGGATTCAGTGAGAAAACTGAGAATGGTTTGAAAGATAGGAAAGGAATCAGAAGAGTTCCATTTAAGAAAAAAAAACAAGGAAAAATAAAATTTCAAAAATGAGGAACTAATTAACAATTCAAATGGCAACAGCAAATGATAAAAACTGAGATATGGTCCTTGGATTTGAGTTAGATCTTCAGGAGAATGTCAGTAAGATGGTAGGAGTAGAAGCCAGAGCCAAGTGGGCAGAGGGATGAATAGAAGATGAGGAAGTGGAAACAGTGAGTATCTGGAGACTAAGGTTTGGCTGTGTAGGTAGGAGTAAGGTGAGGAGGTAGTGTGAGGGGGAAAAAAGCTTAAGAGAAAAAAGGGGTTATTTATTTAATCCATATACAAATTTCAAATATGTATACACACATATCAGAAGTGTGAGCAAGATTTTAGGGCAAAGTCAGAGATGGAGGTGAGACGAGGTTCTGGGAAGATAGAAGGGAAAGATCAGGGGCTCAGATGGATTGTCATATCGCTTATTTTTCTCCTGACATATGGGCAAGATAAGGGGAAAGATGATTCTACCCGAGTGTATTTTTTTCTTCTTCTTTTATCTTTGGAGTGGTAAAATGTGAATCACTACAGATGAATAGTGCCAGGTGAAAGTTGCTCTTGTTTCTTTGGTGAGCAGTTTCCAGAAGTGACATTGCTTCTCATTTATACAATCTGTTCTTCATTATTCTTGCTCTAAATCTTAGTGTTTTTTTTAAGAACAAAATATCCTTAAAAGGAGAGAAAAAAATGTTATTAAAGTGAATTTGCCTTGATGCAAACATCTATGTCCTTGTCCAGCCCTGGGAATTTGATCATTGTTATACTATTATCCTATTGTCTGGGATACATGTTTCTACAGAGCCTGGCTAACGGTCTTCCAAGAACAGTAGCAATGATTATCCTAACATGCCTACAGACTTGTCTGTCACCATGTTCCTGGATAATAGAGTAGTGAGCCTTTTATGTATAGTATTTAAAGTTGTTTAATGGTTCCATTTTTTTATGTCACTTGAGTTTAATCTCAGAGTTTAAATAAACTAAAATTACTAATCCACGGTTCTGAAAAAATGATATGTCCTTTCTTGACAATTAGTTTTGGACTGCATAATAAGCATTTTTTTTTTTTTGTACTGATGGTGTTTTGGTTAAAATTTAAACCTTCATGCAATTTTATTCAAGACAAATTTATTGAGTTCCTTTTATTTATAAAGCAATATACTAGATACTAGGAGGGCAAGAAGTCCATTGACCTCAAGAATCTTTCTTGATAAAAAAGATTGATAAAATTATAAGGCAAAGGAAATGACCTGTGCTGATTGGGAATAGGTCAGGAGCAGTTCAGGAAGGGTTCTGCGAGAGGTAGTTTCTCACTTGAGTCTTGAAAGGCAAATAGATTGAGGAAGGGATAGCATTCCAGCTGGAATAAAAAAAATACAGTGTATTAAGGGAGTAGATCGTGGTAATGGCATAATTTTGGAATTCTAGATTTCTTTTTATGTCAAAATTCTATGGAGATAGGCTTCTCACTATCAGAGAAAGAAGTTACAAATAAATAAAAGGGAATATGTACTAGAATGAACCTTGTTGTGCTAGATTGGAGTCAGAAGTACCACTATAAATTTATAGTTTAAAAATATGTATACAGACAGGTAGATATAGAAATACAGATATGTATATATACATAGGTTAATATACATATATATTTCCTGGTTTGTCCCCTAGAAGCAGTGACATATCAGTAGTAATGAACACACCAGTACCCAGACCTTGGTTTCTCCAATAAAAGGAATTAGGCACTTTTGAGAAGTTGTTGAGTCCAGGGTTGTGCCAGGGCAAATACAAGATAAGTCTGGAACATCTTATAGTGCTAGAAAGTGAAGAAATGCTCAAACAATAAAAAAAATAAAATAAATTGGTAGTATGTTAAAAGGATACCAGGCCAAGCTGAAAGAGCTCCAGATGGCCAAAGGTGGAACAATCTGAGCAACAAAATAATTCAGGGAACAAAGTGTGTAGTTTAGTTAATAGTATTGTACCAATGTTTATTTTTTACTTTTGATAATTGTATTGTGGTAATGTAAGGTAAGCTAGGTGAAAGGTATATGGGAAGTCCTGAGGATATTTTTCCATTGCTTTTCAGAGAGAGTGGAAGAAAGGGAGGGAGTGAGGGGAAGAGAAAGGAAGAGAGAGAGAGAGAGAAACATCAATGTGAGAGAGACACATAGACTGGTTGCCTCCCACACGCACCAACCTGCCCCACAGTACTTGCCCTTGACTAGGAATCGAACCCATGACCCTCTGGTGCAAGGGCCAATGCTCTAACCATTGAGAACACCACCAGGCTATATGAGAACTTTTTAAAAAATATGTTTTTTATTGCCCTAGCCAGTTTGGCTCAGTGGATAGAGCATTGGCCCACAGACTGAAGGGTCCCGAGTTTGATTGCGGTCAAGGACACATACCTCAGTTGCAGGCTCCATCCCCCTTGTGGGGTGCATGTGGAAGGCAACCAATCCATGTGTCTCTCTCACATTGATGTTTCTCTTTCTCTGTCTCTTCCACTCTCTCTGAAAATCAATGGGAAAATATCCTCAGGTGAGGATTAACAACAAAAAAATAATAACATAAATATATTTTTTATTGATTTCAGAGAGGAAGGAAGAGGGAAAGAGAGATAGAAACATCAATGATGAGAGAATCATTGATCAGCTGCCTACTGCATGCAGGGATATGCCCTGACCAGGACTCAAACTGTGACTTCCTGGTTCCTATGTCCACACTCAACCACTGAGCAACACTGGCCGGGCTATCTGGGAATTTTTGTACTATCTTTGTAACTCTGAAAATCTAAAATTATTTCAAAATAAAATGTTTTAAAAAAGCTATTAGCAAAATTTAAAAAAAGCTATTAGCTTCTAAAAATTTTTTCAAGTATGTGAATTTAATCACTACTTTTTACACAAAAATACAGCCTTAGAAATAAATGCAGTTTATATTCTGGAAAAACAACACATTCTGTGGGCATATATTTCACATTGCTTTTGTTTAAAATTTCCCTTTGTACCTTAAAGATTGTTCATGTTTTGTTTTTTTTTTCCTTTTAACTAGTTGCTCCCTTTTATCTGTTGACATCTAAATTGAAAAGAGTTTTTGGTTAATAACAAAATAAAACTTTAAAACTCTGCAATCTAAAAAACAAACAAACAAAAACCACTCTACAATCTATTTATAAATAAATAACATTTTCTTTGAACAAGTGAGTTTGTTGTACAATTGACCCTTGAACAGTGCAGGCAAGGGTGAGGGAGCTGACCCCATTCAGTCAAAAATCTGTGTATCAGGCTGGTGTGGTTCAGTTGATTGAGTGTTGTCCCGTGCACCAGGAGGTCACTGGTTGCATTCCTGGTTAGGGTACATGCCCAGATTGTGGGCTCGATCCCCAGTAGGGGATGTGTAGGTGGCAGCCAACAGATGTTTCTCTCTCTCTCCTTTCCCTTCCTATCTCTGAAATAAAAATAAATAAATAGATTTGCCCTGGTCGCTGTGGCTCAGTTGGTTGGGTGTCATCCCGTTCAGTAAAGGATTGCCGATTCAATTCCCAGTCAGGGTACATGTGCAGGTTGTGGGCATGCAAGAGGCAGCCAATCGATATTTCACTCTCACATCAATGGGTCTCTCTTTTTTCCTTTCCCTTCCTCTCTCTCTAAAAATCAGTAAAAAAAAAAAAAAATCTTTAAAAAAAATCTGTGTATAACTTTGGACTCCCCTAAAACTTGACTACAGTTAACCCGAAGTCTTTACAATAACATAAACTGTCAATTAACACATACTTAGTATGTTATATGTATTATATACTATATTCTTACAATACAGTAAGCTAGAGGAAAAAATGTTATTAAAATATCATAAGGAAGAGAAAATGTTAATGGAATTTATTGAAAAAAAATCTGCATGTAAGTGGACCTGCACAGTTCAAACCCATATTGTTCAGAGGTCAACTGTACTTTGCCCTCTTTAATTTTTCAAGGCTATATTCAGGCAACTATGCCTCTTGCACAAGTAGCCATCTCAGGAGAGAGAGAGAGAGAGAGAGAGAGAGAGAGAGAGAGGACTTAGATTGGGTTTATAAGAACAGGATTCAGGAATTTATTTCTGGGAGCCAATTCATTAGGTTAGGTAAGCCTATATCACAATATCACAGTAGGTTTAAGTCTTATTGTTAGAATAGGTTTGCTGGAGCAGCTAGAGACCTCACCCTAAGCAATAGCTTGAGGAAGCTGATACCTGGGGCCAAATATCCCAGTGAGTCATTGCCCAACCCTTAAACTTTCAAGGACCTTTGTTCAGAGATCTTTATTTCCAGGCTACAGCTCACCTGTAGAATGTTTAGCTATTCTACCTCAACCTATCTGGTATGATTTAAAAAAAAAAAAAAAAAAAAGAAAGAAAGAAAGAAGAAGAACTTGAACTGAGAATTAGAACTCTGGCTCTCATACTAACTACCTGGTGAGTTTGGGAAATTATTGGACCTTTATATGGTTTAACTCCCTTGTTGTATAAAAAGGGGGAGAGGGGACTTGATTACTGATTTCTGAATTACTTGATTACTTGATTACTGCTCTCTTGTAAAATTCTGCACATGTATCTAAAGTTGAAGACATCTTCCTTCTTAGCAAATGATTCCCCTTTCTATGTATCCCCTTTTTATTTGATATGCCATTGTCCTTATAGTCTCTGAGGCTAAAATCTTAGTTATTTTTGTTATATCTGTTTCCTTTAACTCTTGCATACAACTGTCAACCATTCCAGCAGTTCTTTGTTCACAAAGTGGTAACAGGATGCATATGCCCTTAGAGCAGCCATGGGCAAACTACGGCCCGCGGGCCAGATCCGCCCGTTTGAAATGAATAAAACTAAAAAAAAAAGACCATACCCTTTTATGTAATGATGTTTACTTTGAATTTGTATTAGTTCACACAAACACTCCATCTATGCTTTTGTTCCGGCCCTCCGGTCCAGTTTAAGAACCCATTGTGGCCCTCGAGTCAAAAAAGTTTGCCCACGCCTGCCTTAGAGGTTGGGTTTGGAGTCTTGTTCACATATGGAATGTCCAAACCTGAAGAGGATTTTTATAGAATTCACTAGTATTTGAACAAAATTGATGACAGTGCTGGGAAGCGAAATCTCAAATGCTTCAGAGAAGAACAGTTTTGCAGTTTCTTTTATGCATTTGAAATTAAGGAGGGAGTGTAAGAAAGATTACATGAAGAGGGGAGAATGCTAAATGGGGATTGGGCTACAGGATAGTTAAGATTATATGCTTTCTTGAGGGTGGTTACGCCTTGGAGGGATATTACTTCTGGCATTTCAAAGGGGTGCATGTGAAAAATGAACAGGGTTTGCTTAAAAACCTTCCACTAAAGAAGGTATAGACCTGTCGTATAATTACCCACCATGACCAGTCTAGTTAGGAATTTATGATCAGATCACCCTGTGAGGTTATTTTCCAAAGAGCTCTTTTTTTGTTCACAGTCTGAAACACTGGATTCTGCCTGGGACATATATTAGCTATGTGACCTTAGGTAACTTATTCAACCTCAATGAACCACATTTTTGAAAATGGAAATCATACTCTAGGGTTGGGAAAGGATTAGTTGAGTTAGTAAGTGCCCAATAAGTGATAGCTGCTATTACTATTTGTTTTGTAACTTTATTTATTTATTTATCTACTGCTACTTATTTCCATTACCATTTAGCCCTTGCTGCTGTTATTATTTGTATATGGCAGTGGAAAAAATATTCAAGGATATTGTAGCAGCCCAGACTGAACACCTTCTTCTGAGTGGGTCTTTCCAGGTGTTGGTACATGTCTTTTTCACTCTTAACAGGATTTCTGGAATTAAGGAAATTGTTCTAATATCTGAGAATAGGACCCTCATTTGAAAGTATGTGGGGGAGATATCATACCTTTCTTTAATGCAAACCCATGAAAGCCAAGATAGTCACAATGGAGAGTATTTCCAGTGGGCCCAAGGTAACTTTAAGTATCTCTGATAGAACAAATGATTCTTTCTTTTTTTAAAAAAAAAATATATTTTATTGATTTTTTACAGAGAGGAAGGAAGAGAGATAGAGAGTTAGAAACATCAATGAGAGAGAAACATCGATCAGCTGCCTCCTGCACATCTCCTACTGGGATGTGCCCGCAACCCAGATACATGCCCTTGACCGGAATTGAACCTGGGACCTTTCAGTCCGCAGGCTCTATCCACTGAGCCAAACCAGTTTCGGCAAATGATTATTTCTGATACTTATTCTTGGAAGATACTGCCACTATATTCTCATTGAAAGGTAGTTTATATGAGTTTGCAGCTCGGGTATCAGAGATTTTGCTACCCAATTTTCTACCTTGGCTAAAAGATGGTTTTAATCATGATTCGTTACTTGTAGTGGAAAGAAAATTGACTTTGGAATCAAACAGAATATGGGTTTAAATTCCAGCCCTGCTACTTTAATAGCTATGTGATCATTATAAAGTTATTTAAATCTCTAAATCTCCATTTCTTCATTATAAATATAAAATAATTGTGTAAAGTAGTTGTGAGGATTAAGTGAGATATGTACTTCCCAGAAGCAGATGTTTTAAAATGTTTATTTCCTTCCAAAAGTCTGATTTTTAACCTTAGCCTTGAATTTTTAGCTTCCTGTTGTGTATCAGTAGTATTTGTATTCTGACATGTATGTCTCAGCATGTGTAAAGCAAATTCATCATTCTCCCTCTTCTTCCCATATTCACTCTCTCTGTTAATGGCATCAGCATTCAACATTATTCAAATTTGATGGTGCCAGCTTTGATTCCTTCTTTTATCCTAAATCCTTTGTTATTCTAAGAACAATCAATTATCTTTCTTTCTTTTGTATTTTTTTAAATCCTCACCTATGATATTCCCTCCCCTCCCTCCCACCTCACCCCCCACAAACACTATTTTGTAGAGAGAGTGGAAGGGAGGGAGGGAGAGAGAGAGAGAGAGAGAGAGAGAGAGAGAGAGAAACATTAACATGTGAGAGACACATCAATTGGTTATCTCCCACATGCACCCAGACCAGGGCCAGGGATTGAACCTGCCACTGAGGCATGTGCCCTTGATCAGAAATTGAACTTGCCACCCTTTTGTCCCCGGGTCGATGCTCTAACCACTGAGAAACTCAGCCAGGGCTCTCTTTCCACCTTTCTATTTCCACCTATTCTGATTTTAACCTTGATTACCTATCACTTAGACAGTTTTAGGATCTTCTTGACTAGTAATTTGCACTCCAAACTTTTCTCCTCTTCTCAAGCTACACACTGCTGCAGAATCATCTTTTAAAACATGGCTCTTGCCCTGGCCAGGTAGCTCAGTTAGTTGGAGCATTGTCCCCTACACCAAAAGATTGTAGGTTCAACTCCCAATCAGGGCACATATCCCGATTGTGGGTTCGATTCCTGATTGGGGCGAGTACAAAGGCAACAGATCAAGATTTTTCTCACACATCAATGTTTCTCTCTCTTCTTTTCTCTCTCTCTCAAATCAATAAAAAACATATCCTTGGGTGAGGATTAAAAAACAACAGCTAAAAACAACAACAGCAACAACAAAAAAAAGGCTCTTATTAGGGTACTTGCTTTTTTAGAAATGTTCTTTTTCCCAACACAGAGACTGAGGAATTCACTACAGAGTTCTTTTCTTACAAACGCACATAATGAGGCTCAGGGAAATGATTTTTTAATTTTCCATAAAGATCACAGCTGTGCTAGGGAGTGGCACTTTAAGATTACAAGACCTCAGCTCACTCACAGGCTAGTTCTCTCCACTATTGGAATATGGCCCAAACTCTTTAGCATAGTTTTCAAGCTCTTCCCATTCTATCTTTCCATAGCTTATCTTCAACTTCTAGTGCACCTAGAGTCTAACTCCATTGACGTCTCCTGTGCTATTTCAACTCCCTAATGGTGAAATGCTGTTCCTCCCACCCTTGCTTGTTGAAATTCTGCCGTGTTCCTAAATCCCAAGGCAATCCGATGTCTCACCCACCAAGCCAGAAAATCAGGTCCTGTACTCCAAAACATGCATTGCCTCTAACCACATTCTGCCTTGTGCTATAATTATTCATGTACACGTTAGCAAGCCCTATAGATTATGCGCACTATTTGGGTAGGGCCCTCTCCCTACACCTGTCGGAAGTAGTTACTCAGTAACCCGATACCAGGTGATTCTTTCCTTTATCTGTTTCATAGGATGCTAATTATAGTGCTAAGAAATAACAGTATGCTTCTGTGAAGAGAAGTGTGGTCAGGATGGGAGCCACCTCATTCCTCGAGTATAAAGTGTGCTTACCCTAGCCTTATACCAAAATAGATGTTCTGACTTTTCTTAACTTTCTGGACAAGAGTAATCAAAACCAAGGAATTAGACTTGGGAATTAAACTCCTTTTCTTAATCATACTCAGTCCCTCAAATAATTTATACTTTTCCTTTTTTACAAACAAACTTGAGAACATAGCTTTTGTATTTTTTTCTTTGATTCAGAAATGATCGCTGTAGCAGAACTGACAACATTTATACCCACACCTATGCTAGAAGCATGATTGTACCAAACGTTTTAAAGTGTTGGTTATTATTTTCTAAAGGGTTATTACTGTGGTTTTACATAATGAAGTGTAGCTGAATTGTTTGTTGTTTCAGTGTCTTTTTCTTGTTAGAGAAAAGGCTGACAGTGATTGGTGGGTTTGTCAGTTATAGACTGGAAAACAGTTAGAGAAATATCACGTAGTATTTAATACATTCAGGTTTATTTCAAAGAACATGTATAGAATTAAGGTTATTTATCCAGGAAGAAGAGATCATATAAAAACCAGACATTTATTGTTTACTTATTCTATGTCAGGGTGTTTATCTTCTTTATTCCTCATAAGGATATGATGAAGAAACACTATTATAATGGGTGAAAAAGCTAAGATTTAGGGACAGACACAGCTTTAAGGGATAGGGCCAACGCCCATTTAGATGCCAAAACTGTCTCTAACACCAGAGCTCCTTACCATTAGAGGGTTCTATGTTGGGTTCCAACTTGGGGATTAGAACAAATTAGTAAACAAAAATAGCAAAACTAGTGTTGTTTTCAGATAGAGCTTTAGTTGGGAAAACAAATACTACAGGTGAAAAAGAAGCTCGGTCTCTTAGGGCTGCTTATCACGCACTTTGTATCACAGGACTTTTAGTGTGAAATGGAAGCCCAGGTTGCTTGGGTAAGCGCACGGTGTGTTCTGCTGTTGTCAAGGCTGTTGGAAGCAATACCCAAGCCATACATTCTACCAGATCAGTTATGCTCTGCAGTTGTAAAGAGAGCTGCAAGTAGTCCTTTCATCTATATTTTTCACTCTTTAAATAAGGAAACTATTGACTCATTTCTAATCTCACCTCTTCTGGACAAAGGTTGGAACTCCTTTGGTAATTACTGGGGCAAAAAAACACACAAACAAAATCAGAGTAGGGACCAGGTGATACCAAGGGTTTTATGCAGTCTTTGACTTGAAAGGATTTTAGGAAAGAATTTAAGTATAGAGGTTTTAGCCCCCTGAATTTAAAGTCATTATACTAGTAATTTCCCCAATTGTTAAAAGGCTTAAAATAATAATAATTATAACAAAAGCGATTACTAATATATTATACTTTAAATGCTCTTAATACTACTGTAACATACCTAGTATTTTAAATATATTACCTCCTTAAATCTATATCAAAAGCCTTATAAAGGTAGGTAGTATTCTCATTTTTTCAACTGAAGAAACTAAAACTGGAAAGATAATATAATTTAAGGTAACAAAGTTATGATTTTAACTGAAGTCTATCTTGCCTTAAAGCCCTTGCTCTTTATATTATCCACACTCTGTCCCCAGTTCTTCCCCCAACAAGTAGTCAGTGCTGCAGAGTTTGGGGAGAGAGGGCAGCCAAAAGAAACTTGGATGTAGGTAGAACCTAATTTGGACCTGAGTCTACAGAGATACTGATTGTACCTCCCCTGGGATGTAACTCAGAAGAGTGGAACATTTCACTCCTAATGTGACTTTGGAACAGACTTAAGTTCAGGAAAAGGCCAATCGATGTTTGCACAGTAGGGTCAGTCATAAAATGATGGAACTGGAAGAGACCTTCGAGATCATCTGGTCTAACCTTCTCATTTTACAGGAAACTACAACCCAAAGACATTGAATCATTTGACCAAGGTTATGGTTTTTGAGAGAACCGGTAGAAGAGTGTGGTCTGCTGGTCTGAGGCTCTCTGCTCGCTCTCAACATAACACTGCCAGTGCTTGGATGCTGGAGAATTCTCTTCTATGTCTAATATTCTGATTTTCTTTATTGACTAGGTATTTCAGTATCTGTAGACAAGATGGAATCAACTCCATTTAATCGACGGCAGTGGACTTCACTATCATTGAGGGTAACGGCCAAAGAACTTTCTCTTGTCAATAAGAACAAGTCATCGGCTATTGTAGAAATATTCTCCAAGTAAGTGCTGATTCTGGTCCAAAAGGACCATCTGTCTTGAGCAAACATTACCACCTGTCAGGGAAATCAGTAAAGGAAGCACATGGTATCAAATGGCTTTATTGAGCTCCTTTTGTATTTTAAGCACTATATAGGCACTGTGGAGAAGGAGGATGACTATAATAATCAGGAGACACATTTTATCTTTGAATTTTTGTTTAGTTGGGGAAAGAAAAAGTTAACGAATTCAAAGATAATTATAAAACACATAATTACCAAGCAAAATGTCACAAGTCCCATATAAGTAAGAGTAAGAGAGAGAGTGACTATCATGGACAGAGACTAGTCACAAAGGCTTCCTGATTGAGATGAGTTTTAAAGCAAGTTTTGATTTAGTTGAAGGGAATGGAATGTAAGGTGCATTCTCTCTACCTGCATCGTCCAATATAGTAGCTACTACATATATGACTATTTTAATTAAAATTAAATAATATTTAAAATTCAATTCATCAGCTGCACTGGCCACATTTCATTACATGTAGCTGGTGGCTACCATATTGGACATCACAGAAACATTTCATCATTGCATGAAGTTTTGTTGAACATTACAAACTATGTAGGCAAACTATTGGCCACTGGCTGCATTTTAGTAAATAAAGATTTAGTGGAACACAGCCATGACCATTTGTGTATTGTCTATGGTTACTTTCATCTACAACAGCAGAGTTGCAGCAGAGACCATATGACCCTCAAAGTCTAAAATATATACTATTTGACTCTTGAAAAAGTTTGCTGACTTTTACTCTGGACCATGAGTTCTTTGATATGAGGGCCCCTTTCCTGCTTATTTTGTATCCCCAGTGTATAGCATGGTGACTTGAACATAGTAGATACTCAACAAGTATTGAAGAAATACTATCTATATATATAAAAGCCTAAGCTACCGTTTAACTGGTAGCTATGATGTGCACTGACCACCAGGGGCAGACGCTCAACGCACAGGCATGGAAACATGGAACAGACTGATGAATCTTAGAGGGAAGGGAGGAGGGGGGAGGGGAGAGGACAGGAAGAGATTAACCACAGATCTAGTATGCATACTAGAGGCCCTGTGCAACAGTGGGGTCCCTCAGCCTGGCCTGCAGGGATCGGGCCAAAACAGGCAGTCTGACATCCCCCGAGGGGTCGGATTATGAGAGGGTGCAGGCCAGGCCAAGGGACCAGGCCTCTAGTATGTAAATAAGAAACCATGATGGCAAATACATTGACTTTGCTCAATAAAGATGCCGCAGTGAGGAGGAGCTTAGGAAGATGGTAGTTTTACTCACTAGCAGTTTGTTAATTGATAGGTAGCTACAATACATTAAGAAAAGGATGGTAAGTATTTGAAGAAAGTAATTCTGGGAGCTATATCTAGGATATAATTAAATATCAATAAGAGGTTTCTGTAATCTACAGTGTCACCTTTTCTTCAATAACAAATCCATCAAGCATCTGCTATGTGGAAAACACTGCTCCTTCAAACTTTTGACCTTGGTTATTGCTTAAGGTGAAGTGAAGGTTGCATGAGACTTCCTAGCCCTTTTACCTTCTACATAATGCATTTTATATTGTTGTAATTTTATGTCACACATGTATTATTCTTATATTTAAAATAAGAAAATTAATGAAGCTATTTCAGACAAAAAGGATCAAGATCTGAAGGCTATTAAGACTTAATCCCTGACCTCAAGGAACTTAATGGTACGTTTAGTATAGTTTATATACAGGGTGTCCCCCAAAAATGTATACATACTTAACAGCTGATAGCTCAATTGATATTTCTTTCTTTTCAAATTTAATCCATTGGAAGTAAAAATTATTCAAAGTGTGTATACATTTTGGGGGCACACCCTGAGTGCAGGAGGTCCCCAAACTTCCTGCATCTTAAGAATCACATGGGGTACCAGTTATCTATGCTGCATGAAAAAAAAAATCTCCAAAGTTTAGTGGCTTAAAATAATGAGAGCATTTATTTTGCTTATAAATCTCTAATTTGGCCAGAGCTTGCCTCTGCTCCCCTCAGCATCAGCCAGGGTGGCTCAAAGACTGGTGACCATAATTTTACCTAAAGGCTCACTCAACTCACAAGTGAGGAGGTCAATGCTGGTAGGCATCTGGGCTCTCAGCTGAGGCCCTGTTCAGAACACCATTTGGCTGCTTGGTTTGGTTGGCTGCATTCCAAGGGCAAACATCCAGACACAGAGGGAGTGAGAGAACAAAGGAGGAAGGGAGTCAGGGTGAGAGGATGTATTGCCTTTTATGACCTAGCCTCAGAAGTTATACACTTTTGCCACATTCTCTCATTAGAAGCGAGTCACAAAGGCTGGCCCATATTCAGAGGAAGGGGAGTTTGACTCTACTTTTATTTTTTTCCCCTTTATTGATTAAGATATTACAAATGTGTCCTTATCCCCCCAATGTCCTCTCATCCCCCCAATCCTGCCCTCACCCTCACCCCCTGTTGTCCACATCCATCGCTTATGCTTATATACATGCATACAAGTCCTTTGGTTGATCTCTCCCTCTTACCCCCACCCTCCCCTACCTTCCCTTTGAGTTTTGAGCATCTGATTGATGCTTCTCTGTCTCTACATCTGTTTTTGTTCATCGGTTTATGTTGTTCATTATAATCACAAATGAGTGAGAGCTTGTGATATTTATCTTTCTCTGACTGACTTATTTCACTTAGCATAACGCTCTCCAGCTCCATCCATGCTGTTGCAAATGGTAGGAGTTCCTTCCTTTCTACAGCAGCATAGTATTCCATTGTGTAGATGTGCCAAAGTTTTTTAATCCATTCATTTGCTGATGAGCACTTAGGCTGATTCCAAATCTTAGCTATTGTAAATTGTGCTGCTATGAACATAGGGATGCATATATCCTTTCTGACTAGTGTTTCTGGTTTCTTGGGATATATTCCTAGAAGTGGGATCACTGGGTGAAATGGAAGTTCTGTTTTTAGTTTTTTGAGGAAACTCCATATGTTCTCCACAGTGGCTGCACCAGTTTGCATTCCCACCAGCAGTGAACAAGGGTTCTCGCCAGCATTTGTCATTTGTAGATTTGTTGATGATAGCCATTCTGACAGGTGTGAGATGGTACCTCATTGTCATTTTGATTTGCATCTCTCTGATGATTAGTGACTTTGAGCATGTTTTCATATGTCTCTCAGCCTTATATATGTCCTCTTTCAAACAATGTCTATTTAGGTCCCTTGCCCATTTTTTGATTGGGTTGTTTATCTTTCTTTTGTTAAGCTGTATGAGTTCCCTGTAAATGTTGGAGATTAAACCTTTATCAGAGATATCATTGGCAAATATGTTCTCCCATCAGTGGCTTTTCTTGTTGTTTTGTTGATGGTTTCTTTTGCTGTGCAGAAGCTTTTTATTTTGATATAGTCCCATTTGTTTATTTTCTCTTTAGTTTCCATTGCCCTAGGAGCTGTGTCAGTGAAGAAATTCCTTCGGCATATATCTGAGATTTTGCTACCTGTGGATTCCTCTAATGTTTTTATGGTTTCCAGTCTTACGTTTAAGCCCTATATCCATTTTGAGTTTATTTTTGTGTATGGTGTAAGTTGCTGGTCTAGTTTCATTTTTTTTGCATGTGTCTGATCAAATATCCCAGCACCATTTATTGAAGACACTGTCTTAACTCCATTGCATGTTCTTGCCTCCTTTGTCAAATATTAATTGAGCATAGTGGTTTGGGTCGATTTCTGGGTTCTCTATTCTATTCCATTGGTCTATATGTCTGTTCTTGTGCCAGTACCAGGCAGTTTTGAGAACAGTGGCTTTGTAATACAGCTTGATATCTGGTATTGAGATCCCTCCTATTTTGTTCTTCTTTTTCAGGATCGCAGCAGCTATTCGGGTTTGTTTTTGTTTTTTTATTCCAGATGAATTTTTGGAGAGTTCTTTCTAGATCTGTGAAATATGCTGTTGGTATTTTAATGGGGAGTGCATTGAATCTATAAATTGCTTTGGGTAGTATGGACATTTTGATGATGTTGATTCTACCAATCCATGAACACGGTATGTTCTTTCATCTGTTTATGTCTTCCTCTATCTCTTTTTTCAATGTCCTGTAGTTTTCTGAGTAGAGGTCTTTTACCTCCTTAGTTAAGTTTATTCCTAGGTATCTTAATTTTTTGGTGCAATGGTAAATGGGATTTTTAAAAAATTTCTCTTTCTGTAAGTTCATTCACTATTGGCGTATAAAAATGTCATAGATTTCTTGGCATTAATTTTGTATCCTGCAACATTGCCAAATTCATTTATTAGGTCTAATAATTTTTGATGGAGTCTTTAGGGTTTTCTAAGTACAGTATCATGTCATCTGTGAATAATGACAATTTTACTTTTTCTTTTCCAATTTGGATGCCTTTTATTTCTTCTTATCTGATTGCTTTGGCTAGCACTTCCAGTACTATGTCAAACAGGAGTGGTGAAAGTGGGCATCCCTGTCTTGTTCCTATTCTTAAGGGAAATGGTTTTAGTTTTTGCCCATTGAGTATGATGTTGGCTGTAGGTTTGTCATATAAGGCTTTTATTATGTTGAGGTATGATCCCTCTATTCCCACTTTGCTGAGAGTTTTTATCAAGAAAGGGTGTTGGACTTTGTCAAATGCCTTTTCTGCATCAATCGATATGATTATGTGATTTTTTGTCTCTCAACTTGTTTATGTGATGTATCAAGTTTATTGATTTGCGGATATGGTACCAGCCTTGCATTCCTGGAATAAATCCCACTTGGTCATGGTGTATGATCTTTCTAATGTAATGCTGGATCCAGTTTGCTAGAATTTTGTTGAGGATTCTACTTTTATTTTTCTTAATCCTCACTCAATGATATTTTTTCCATTGATGATCTTAGAGAGAGTGGAGGAGGAGGAAGGGGGAGAGAGAGAGAGAAACATCGATATGAGAGGAACATATCAATTGGCTGTCACCCGCACATGCTAGGGATGGAGCCTGCAATAGAGTATGTGCCCTTGACCAGGAATCGAACCAGAGACCCTTTAGTCTGCAGGTCGATGCTCTAACCATTGAGAAAATTGGCCAGGACTGACTACTTTTTGATGGGTGGCGTTTCAAAGGTTGTTTTGGATATGTTTTTGTTTGTTTGTTTTTTCATGATAAAGCTTTTTGTTCAAACATTTTTTTATTATTGTTTAGAGTATTACATATGTCTCCTTTTTCCCCTGATTGACCCCCTCCCTGGCCACTCCCACCCCCTAGGACAAGCCCCCACTGCTCCAGGTCTGTGTTCATTGGTTATGCTAATATGCATGCATATAAGTCCTTTGGTTGATCTCTTTTTTTTAAAATATTTTTATTGATTTTTCACAGAGAGGAAGGGAGAGAGACAGAGAGTCAGAAACATTGATGAGAGAGAAACATCGATCAGCCGCCTCCTGCACATCCCCCACTGGGGATGTGCCCGCAACTCAGGTACATGCCCTTGACCGGAATCGAACCCGGGACCTCTCAGTCCGCAGGCCGACGCTCTATCCACTGAGCCAAACCGGTTTCGGCATTTGGTTGATCTCTTACCCCCCTCCCCTGCCTTTTCTCTGAGGTTGGACAGTTTGTTCAGTGTTTCTTTGTCTCTGGATCTATTTTTGTTCATCAGTTTATGTTGTTCATTATAGCCCACATATGAATGAGATCATGTGATATTTACCTTTCTCTGACTGGCTTATTTTGCTAAGCATAATGCTCTCCAGGTCCATCCATGCTGTTGCAAATGGTAAAAGTTCCTTCTTTTTTAGAGTAACGTAGTATTCCATTGTGTAGATGTACCACAATTTTTTAATCCACTCATCTGCTGATGGGCACTTAGGCTGTTTCCAAATCTTAGCTATTGTAAATTGTGCTACTATGAACATAGGGGTGTATATATCCTTTTTGATTGGTGTTTCTGATTTCTTGGGAAATATTCCTAGAAGTGGGATTACTGGGTCAAATGGGAGTTCCATTTTTAACTTTTTGAGGAAACTCCATACTGTTTTCCACAGTGGTTGCACCAGTCTGCATTCCCACCAGCAGTGCACGAGGGTTCCTTTTTTTCCACATCCTCTTCAGCACTTGTCACTCCTTGATTTGTTGGATATGTTTTAAAACCATCCTATGTGGCTTCCCTGTCTCCCTCCTCCCCGCCCCCACAAAGATTCTGATTCAATATCAGAATGGGGCCCAAGAGTGTCTTTAACAAGTATCTCAGGTGATTTTTATTTTTAAGGAAACTTAGGAAGCACTGGTAGTGGAAGAGAGGGACTTGTGAACTTGAAGCACTGAACTTGAACATAAAGCAGAATAATAGCCTGGCCAGCATAGCTCAGTGGTTGAACGTCAACCTATGAACCAGGAGGTCAAGGGTATATGCCTGGGTTATGGGCTCGATCCCCACTGTGGAGCATGCAGGAGTCAGCCAATCAATGATCCTCTGTCATTATTGATGTTTCTATCTCTCCCTCTCACTTCCTCTCTAAAATCAATAAAAATATATTTTTTAAAAATAAAGCAGAATGATAGGTTCAAGCAAAGGATTGTAGAAAGCAGAACATGAGTAAAGGAAATAGGAAAGCAAGCCATCTGGCATGGAGAATACAAAGGGGAGAAGGGACTGGAAGGCGATAAACAATGGAAACAATTGAAGGTTTTCATGCAGGGAGAATGACAGGATCAGACTTGTATTTTAGAAAGATGCTTCTGGCAAAGGTGTAAAAGGCATACTGGAAAGGGGAGAGATTGATAGCACAGAGACAAGTCATGAGGCTCTCTTGAGAACCAAAGTGAAAGCTATTAAGGGTGGGGGGCAGCAGGGATGGGAAGGAAGGGAAGGATTTGAGACAGTGTTGAGATGTGATTAATGGGACTTGGAAACTCCCTGTTCTGTAGAGAAACTTCTTCGCATTCTTACCCTTTTCACCCTCTCTAGCCCCACCTCTCTTCAGCTGAACTTGGCTTTTCCTTGACATGCATTCTGTCTCTGAGTAGTGTCTGCCTACTCTTTCTGCACATGCTTCTCTGAAAAATTCTGGCGCCAGGCGTCAGGGGTGCACCCTGTGACATTGTGACAACCAAAAAAAAAAAAAAAATGAAAAGAAAAAACGGGTGGAGGAGAAACCCCAATAAGATTCCCACGCTTTTCCAGATGTCCCCTGGGGCCAGTCGTGCCTCCACTAAAGCATCACTGGTTCACATAAATGATCTGACTGATATTCTGGACTCACAATTTCTTGATCTCCCCGACTTCTTCAACCTGCCCCTTGTCTCTCGTGCCCCTGTATCTAATCCCAACCCAGACTCTAATACAGAGTTTGGAATTAGTAAATCCCATACAAGCCTAGTCAAGAGACTGTAGGAACACATAGGAGGTTTCTGGTCAGAAATTAATATAAAATTTGGAGGAAACTTAATCTGGCTGATGTTCATAGAATTAGCTGGACTTTACTTTTTTGTGTCGGTGAAAATGACTAGCATTTAAAATATATCTTAATGAAAACACTTTCTCACTCTCTTTAAATAAAAACTCAAATCTGAATATTTTATTTCATTATTATTTTTTAATCCTCACCGAGGATATGTTTTTATTGATTTTAGAGAGAGAGAACAGGTAGGGGAGAGAGAAACATCGATCCATTTCCTCCTGTATGCACCCCAGGCCAGGATCAAACCTGCAACCTAGGTATGTGCCCTGACAGGGAATCAAACCCACAACATTTTTGCTGTTCAGGATGATGCTCCAACCAACGGAGCCACCCACCCAGAGAAAATCTGAAATTTTTCATCTGAAACTGCTCTGTCATGAGGACGTAATAGCTCCCTGGGCCACAGGGTTAGACGACATGACACCACTAATTCCCCAGTGCTGTTGAGGAACCTGTGAGTCATGTCCTCCTTTGTTGGAAGTCCTTGTGACAGCCGTCAGGGGCTTGCTTCTCGTCAAATGTTTAACCACTTTCAGTTTTGGGTTCACTAAGGAATATTCTTGTGAATTTAAGGAGTATGTGCTTTTTCTAATTAAAGCATCTTTAATGCATATTTTCCCCGGCATGGACGTCTTTTTGTACTTTTTACGCTGGTAACAATATGCAGTTTATGAGGGTGCTGTGGATCCCCACCATATTTTTCATGAATTC
The DNA here is from genome assembly GCF_028538775.1 of Myotis yumanensis. NCBI lineage: Eukaryota > Metazoa > Chordata > Mammalia > Chiroptera > Vespertilionidae > Myotis > Myotis yumanensis. The sequence continues at coordinate 164,714,040 of NW_027223754.1, forward strand.
CAGGTGAGGGCTAAAACACTGTATCTGGAATTCTTGACTTGGTAAATTTGTGACGAATCCAGTCTGTACAAACAAGGGTTTGCACACCTTTTGTCATAGTATGTTATCTTCCTGGGGGCCTCTGAACTATTGAGCTCAAAATCCTGGCCATGAGTGTGGTGGCTATTCTCTGTAGAGCCATCGACAGGAAGTTGAGCAAAGGAAAGGCCGCTCGCTGGATTTTTCTAATTGTTAACAATGCATTTACATGTATATGTAGATAAGAGTAATTTTTCTAGCATCAGAGCTTGTCTCATGAGTACTTTATAGCTCCAGAGTTTTCTTTTACTAAACTTCTCTGCTGTATAAATAATTGAATTTGCGGTAAGGAAGGGCCTATTGATGGGTCCATTTGAATGGCTAGCTTTGATTTCACTTACCATTGACTTCAACAGAGCATAATCCTTTGCTTGATTAAAATTTGACTCTTTTTGTGGAATTTGGTTTCTTTGCAGAAGTCTCCTGTTTGACTCTGACATTTTTAGAATTAAAGGGAATCTAGTTCAGTGGTTTTCAAACTCTCTTAATTGAGTTCTTCAGAGGAACCTCGGGGTAATTCTGAGAAAATGGGAAGACCTAAAGGGCTGAGCCCGAGCCCTTTCACCCTAGTCATCCTGCTTTGATCCCTTTTATGTGTTAGGTTCTAAATAAGATATCATTTGAACAGAGTATTCTGCAGCGAAAAGAGATTTAAAACTACTGATCTGGCTAACCTTCATCCCATTCCTCTGACAGAATATGAACTTGATGTCCAGCAACTATGACTGAAGACCACACCCTACATAGTGGCAGAACACAGCACACATATTCCTCCCCCTCCCACAGTGCCTTCTCCTGTCACAACTCTTCCCATTCTTGTTACCTACTCCATAGTCCCAAGGAAGAACAGGGTTTATATTTAGTTTTCTTCTTCAGTAAGACGAGAAAAAAAATTGACCCTTAGATCTTCCTGGTTAACCTCTTTGCTTCTTTGTAATATTTTGGTGGTGAAATTGTTCCAGAAGAAAATACATTCACTGAAACTTGGGAGTTTCCATTTTCCCTTTTTGGCTCAGTGTTCCCTTTGCTCTATCTGAGGGCTTATAAGTAAGAGTCATGGCTCAGGAACTTTGTTTTCTGGCCTTAGAAAAGTTTGAGACACTGTTATTACTCCCCAGATAATTTTAGCATCCTCCATCAGCTGCCTGCCTCACAGCTGAGCATTAATGAGCAGTTGCAAAATTAAATTCAGCATGTGAAGAAGAAAAGACTGAAGGGAAAAAAAATCTGGGCAGGGAAGAGAGATGATATTTTAATCATAGAAATCTCATTGCAAATATTTCCTCCTCAACTTTAAATTTTCAGAATGCCTCCGCCCCTTCCTCAAATCAATAACCTTCATATTTTGTGTCAGAATAATGCTAATAGCTCTAAATGCCTTTGAGGAAAGTCTGAGGCCAGAATCCTGGTCTAACACCAAATTCAGAAGGATTAGGCCTTCGCGTCTCTTAGCCTTCTGAGGGTACAAAGTGTAAAAGTAGCAAGAACCTGGCTTGGAAGAAAGCAGTGGTATAGAACCTGTCTCCCTTTGAATTTACTATTTAGCAAGTACTTCATTACAAATAAAAGGTGAGGATATTGGGTTTGGGAGTTTCAAAACAATTCAAGACAGCCATCAGTATATATAGATGCTTCAATGCTAAAAGGTCAGGACTGAAGTGAAAATTAGTTTGATCTTCTTTCTTTAAATCTGTGTTTCTGTTAAGACAGTAAAAGGAACTTCTGAACTTATTTACCCAACTACCCACAGTGTAAATATTTTGCCTTGGAGAACAGTTGACTAAGAATAAATCCATTTGCAGATTGGCTCTGGCTTTCATATATTGTATTATTGCTGTAATACACTGAAGATGATTACCAAGGGTTGTGGAAACACAAGTTCAAGGCAGGTTCTAAGTGCCTTCCTAGCTATAATCCACTGTGTTTCTGCAGTTCCATTTTTAGGTACTCTCTCAGACACATGTACAAGTGGGGAAGGAGGGATATATGTACAAGGACATTCACCACAGCACTATTTACAATGGTAGAAAACTAGAAACAATCCAAATGCCCATTAAAAGGAGTATGGGTAAATTAATTATACTATATTCACAATGGAAGAAGATCGCCAGGGTAACCAAGGGCTTCTGTGTTGCTAAATCGAGATGTTTGTTAGCCTTTGTCTTGCATGACTTCTCACCACTTCTTCCTTCCCACATTTTTTTCTTCTCTTGACTTCACTGGCAGTTTCCTGCTTTTCCTTCTACCTCTCTGCCTGTTCCTTGCCATTCTCTTTTATCAACTCCTCTTCCTCTTCTGACTGCTAATGTTAGGGTCTCCAGGACTGAGTTCTGGGCCTTTTCTTGCACTACACACACTTTGTAGGTGATATCATATATTCCTGTGCTTTAATACCATCTGTGGGCAGACAAATCCTAAATTTATAGTATTAGCTCAGATTTCTCTTCTGAGCTCTAGACACATGTATCTAATTACTGCCACCATCAAATGGATGTTTTAGTTAACATGGCTAACACTGACCTCTTGATCTTCCCTATCCGCAAATTCACTCCTCCTTCAGAATTCCCCATTCCAGTAAAGTAAATAGTACTTCCATTGACCCAGCTGCTAAAAACCTGGGGATCACTTTGACTTCTTTTCCCCCACCTCTTATCACCAATCTTGTTGATTCTATCTCTGAAATGTCTCAAATCTATTCACTTTTCTTTATCTCCAATGCCACCACCTTGGGCCAAACCAGCATCATCTCTCGCTAATGCCACCCCCATTCTCAGCCCCCTCCAGTCCATTCTCCACATAGTATCCAAAGAGCTCTGTTAAAAACATGAATTGGATTGATGACCATTTGTTGTACCTAGGATTTTTTAAAGTTTTTTTTCCCCACTGATTGATTTTAGAAAGAGGAAAGGAGAGAGAAAGAGAGATCATTTTGTTGTTCCACTTATTTATGCATTCATTGGTTGTTTCTTGTATGTGCTCTGACCAGAGATCAAACCTACAACCTTAGCATATCGGGATGACATTCTAAACAATTGAGGTACCTGGCCAGGACCTCATTGTATCTAGGATTAAGTTAAAAACCCTTACAAAGCCCCTGCTTCCAAGCGTCATCTCCTGCTCTCCCCCTTTCTCAGTGCACTTCAGCAACACTGTGGGTCTTTGTGTACCTATACATGAAACGCTTTCTTGGGGCCTTTGCATGTGCTATTTTTCTGTGTCTAGAATGCGTTTCTTGCCTCATTTTGCCTATTTTTCTATTAAGTTATTTGTAATTTTCATATATATATACACACACACACACACACACACACACACTAGTGGCTTGGTGCATGAAATTCGTGTACATTAAAAGGGAATTAATTAGAGGAAATATTTTAATATTGCTATTTGCCCTTTCTCTATAATAGAAGTGTTAGAGATGAAAGAAAATTAGTAAAATGTATATGAAAATCTCCCTCCTGTCAGAGTCTGGGGCACGCCACGGGACCCAGAGTCAAGTCCCCCGCCCACCCATGTGCACCTCAAAATCGCACGAGACCTGGCTGGCCCCACCCCCGTCAAGTCCTAAAGGTCGGGGGGTGCAACCTCAGGTCCCCCAGCCCGGCACCAGGACAGGGGGCATGGCCTCAGGTCCCCTAGCCCGGCTTCAGGTCCCCTGGCCCTGGTGCCAGGGTGGGGGGTGCGGCCTCAGGTCCCCCAGCCCAGCCTCAGGTCCCCTGATCCCGGTGCTGGGGCAGGGGACATGGCCTCAGGTCCCCCAGCCCCCGCCTCCCTGCGTGAGGGTGTGATGACCATTTGCATATTAGCTCTTTATTATATAGGATGTGTGTATTTTTATTGATTTCAGAGAGGAAGGGAGAGGGAGAGAGATAGAAACATCAATGATGAGAAAGAATCATTGATCAGCTGCCTCCCACACGGCCCCTACTGGGGATGGAGCCCCAAAACTGGGTTTGTTCCCTAACTGTGAATCGAACCATGACCTCCTAGTTCATGAGTTGATGCTCAACCATTGACCCACACCAGCTCGGCGGTTGGTCATTTTCTTATTAATTTGTAAGAGTTCTTTGAGATATTCTAGAGAAATTAGCCATTTTGTGTAATATAAGTTGCAAATATCTTTCCAGCTTGTTGCTTAACTTATAGCACTTCTAATATCATTTTCTTTCATCACCTCTTTATGGTCAATAAAATCCCAGAAATTTTGGGGTGTTTTTTTACCCTATCCTATAGAAAGTTTTGCTCAGTTGCAGAGTAATACTCAACTGAATTAGATGCTTACTAATATCTGATTATTAAAATGTAAACAGTGATAGGAATGGAAGGAGGACATAGAAATCGTCTCACATAGTCACCTAATTTTGTAGGTGAATCCGGTAAATGATAAATGAAGTGATATAACCCAGGTCACACAGCAGGTAAACAACAGTGCCAGAATCAGGACTTTTTTTCTGGCTTCCATTTTGTATGAGGTTATTCTATTTTACACACATACTAAGAAAGTTCTGAGCTTCTGAAGTTGTTTATTAATTGAAAGTTGGTTTTGGTAAAGAAATGGGACCTGGGTGGAAGGGGTCAATGGGAAAAAAAGGGGACAGCTGTAATACTTTCAACAATAAAGATATATTTAAAAGAAACAACAACAAAACAAAACACACACAGAATGGGCTCTTGCCCATCTGCTCTTCTTCTCTCACCTCCTTTCCCTCTACAAATATCTTGTGAATTCTGAAATTCTACCTTAACCCAGAGAAAAAGCAGCCCTTTGAACATGCCCTTTCCTGGGGTTGGATTGTTGCTGAGGTATGCAGACCCAAGGAGAGGCACATGGTGGGGTTTCTCCGAGCAATGGTGCCACCTTCAATGCTTGACTCAGAGGCTCTGAGGAAGCCAGATTAATGCTCTGGGTGGTCTTGGAAATTTGCTGCCTCCTGGACCTCCCAGGCCTCCTTGATCTTCAAATGGAGAAAACCTGATTCCCCCTCCTCACCCCCCACCGCCCCTGCTGAAAAGCCCTGGGACTTCACTTAATTCTCAGGGATCTCCTGAGCCAAGTAATAAAAATGATAAAATAAAGTGCTAAAATTAATAATAAATGTAATAAAAGTAATAATACATTATATATGCCTGTTTATCAAACCTTAGATGACATTGACTGTAGGCTGTGCCACTATTTCATGCATCACTATGAAAAAAATACTGCTAATTAAACAGGACCAGTGCTTGCTTAACACATAAACTTTTCTCATGTGTCACTCTTATTTGTACATAAAAAAAGTAAAATAATTTTTCTTTAAATGCCAAATCATAGTATAATCTCTTTAAACACATTTTAAATTGCATTTAAAACATGTATAGTACCATCAAATACATTTAACTGAGCCAAAGTGACAATACCAATACTTAGACCAAATTCACACATGTGCAGTGTGACTACCTCTGGGCTGACAAGAATGGAAGATTTCAAAGGCATTAATGTGGGGGAAATGTACATCCTAGGATTAATGCAATGCCATATCCTTCGACTAATCCCAAGGCAGTTTTACACACGTGATCTCATTCAATCTTCTGGCAACCCTGGAAGTAGCTATATAAAGTCATTTTCTAGATAAGAAAACTGAGGCTTAGAGAGATTAAGTGACTTGCCAGACATCATCATAGTTACTAAGTGATGAGACTGGGACTAACCCCCCAGACTTTGTGGGTACTTTCTGCTCTACCCAGTTGTTTCCCAGCATTTGCCTCATCAACTTGGATATGTTATATCAGAGCAGATGACAGGAACAGCAAGAGGTGAGGGCTACTCTGATTCTCTGCTTCTTCTGATAGAGTTGTTAAAGATAGTTGCTGTCAGACATAGGTTTGCAAAAGTCGTTTTCTTAAAGATTGAAATAGTAAAAATATAAGTTTAATTTGAGGACATTCTCTTTTTTTCTCTCCCTTCTCTGAAGGTACCAGAAAGCCGCTGAAGAAGCAAATTCGGAAAAGAGGAGAAATGTAAGTACTCAGAAGGCCCGGGGCATGTGAGGCCTCGGGAGCAGAGCCTGTGTGGCCCAGCCACCTGCAGCCTCTGTGGGGCTTGGGCTCCATGTCAGCTGAGCCAGGCACTTGTGCCAGCTGGTCTGATTTGTGAGCCATTTGCTCAGGAGAACTTGGCTTAGGTGCAGGGAATCATTTTTTCACAGATGTACTCCTTTTGAACCACTTTTTCTTTCCTGAGTTGAGTGAAGGACAGAAGGCCAAGTGCTTTGCCTGAGGTTACTAAAATGGCTTATTACTTCTGCTCAAATTAGGATACAGGGCTTCCTAGGCTGCCATCCTTTTTTCCAAATCAAACAATGAGGATTTCTGTATCTCTGCATTTAAGTGGTGGCTACTGTGCAGCTATTGTCCTCCTCTGGGTTCTTTGTTTGAAACAAACTTCTTGACCCAGTCTAGTTAGCAAGTTTCTTAGCTGCAGGATTCATCAAAGGCTAAAACCTCAGAGCAAGCTCTCTGTGGTACCCATTCTCTACTCTCCCTGCCAGCTAACTTTACAGCTGGGTTGTATGGTATATTTCTTTTGAAATCTTACTCATTTAATCTTATGGGAGGGGGTCGCACGGAGCCTCACATACTTGGACAAGAATTCTTTAATTTGGCTGGCATTACGAAAACATCCTCCTGACAGTTTTCAGTACCTAACCTGTTTAAATTAGTATATAACATGCCCCTGTCAATTTGTTCTCTCTAGAGGGGGGGAGAGGGTAATGCTAAATGGGTCCTTAGCTTAATTTTCCTGTAATTCAAAAATTGGATCCCCTCAGGTACATTGTAAGAAAAAGCTACCATCATTTCACTCAAATACTAGTTTTGTGGTTTTTTTTCATCTATTTATTTATTTATTTATTATGTTATTGATTTCGGAGAATAAGGGAGAGGGAGAGAGAGAGAGAAACATCAGTGATGAAAGAGAATCATCAATCAGCTCCCTCCTGCACGCCTCCACTGGGGACCCAGCTTCGATGCTCAACCACTGAGCCAGACCAGCTGGGCTCAAATGCTGGTTTCTTTTCTTTATTCCTTCTCTCCCCCTTGCCTGCTATTTTCCCCCATTTTCTGTCCTTCCTTCTTTCCTTTTACTATTCATTTAGCAAATATTCAAAGAGCACCTACTATGAGCCACACCCTGTTTTAGGCATTCATACAGACTACCTCCCTGCCACCATAGGGTTTACATTCTAGTGCAGTGATGGCGAACCTATGACACGCGTGTCAGAGGTGACACACAAACTCATTTTTTTGGTCGATTTTTCTTTGTTAAATGGCATTTAAATGTATAAAATAAATATCAAAAATATAAATCTTTGTTTTACTATGGTTGCAAATATCAAAAAATTTCTATATGTGACACGGCACCAGAGTTTAAGTTAGGGTTTTTCAAAATGCTGACACGCCGAGCTCAAAAGGTTCGTCATCACTGTTCTAGTGAGAGAGACAGACAAATAAAGATATTGTGTCAGTTGATGATTAGAGCTATGAAAACATGTAGCAGCTAAGAGAGATCGAGTGTAGAGTGGTCAAGGAAAGGTTCTGATAAGGAGACATATAAGCAGAAATCTGAAGATTTGAGCCAGGGAGAAGAATGATTCCGGCAAGAGATAAGAGCACATGCAAATGCTCTGAGGCAGAAACATTCTTCGTATGCTTGGGTAATAGGGGAAGCAAGGCGATATAATGTGAGGACCTAGACTTTCTTTCTCTTTTAAAAAAATATTTTTATTTATTTCAGAGAGGAAGGGAGAGGGAGAGAGGTACAGGAACATCATGATGAGAGAATCATTGATTGACTGCCGCCTGTATGCTCCACACTGGTTATCGAGCCTGCAACCCAGGCATGTACCCTGATGGGGAATCAAACTGTGACCTCCTGGTTCATAGGTCGACGCTCAGCCACTGAGCCACACAGGCCTGGTTGAGGACTTAGACTTTAACCCTGATGGAGTGTTTGTGTGCAAAGGAGTGATGTGATCTGGTTTAAATTTTTAAAAGAGGAGAGACTAGAGCTACAATGGCAGAAGCATGGAAGCCAATTATAAGACAACTAGAGGCCTGGTACACCAAATTAGTGCATGGATAGGGTCCCTAGGCCTGGCCAGTGATCAGGGCTGACCAGGGCCTTCCAGCTGCTGGCCAGGGCCTCCCTTCCCCGGCTGCCAGTTGCTGGCCAGGGCCTTGCTTTGTTCCACGCTGCCCCTGGTGGTCAGTGCACATCATAGCAAGCGATCAAACTCTCAGTCTCCTGGTCAAACTCCCAAGAGGACACTTTGCATATTAGCTATCCTATATAATAAAAGGCTAATATGAAAATAGACCAAACAGTGGAACAACTGGTCGCTATGACACACACTGACCACCAGGGGGAAGATGCTCAACGCAGGAGCTGCCCCCTGGTGGTCAGTGCTCCCACAGGGGAAGCGCTCCCACAGGGGAAGTGCTGCTCAGCCAGAAGCCAGGCTCATGGCTGGTGAGCGCAGCAACGGTGGCAGGAGCTTTTCCCACCTCCGTGGCAGTGCTAAGGATGTCTGACTGACGGCTTAGGCCCGCTTGGGCCTAAGCCATCAGTAGGACATCCCCTGAAGGCTCCTGGACTGCGAGAGGGTGCAGGCTGGGCTGAGGCCCCCCCCCCGCCCCCCAGTGCACAAATTTTGTGTACCAGGCCTCTAGTCTATATATATATATATGAAATTCGTGCATGGGTAGGGTCCCTAGGCCTGGCTGGCAATCAGGGACCATCTGTGGGGCAATTGGGGGGCCCCCGCTGGCACTCACCTTGGCTGGCCTGGGGCCTGTGGGCTGGGGGCAGCTCCTGCATTGAGCATCTGTACCCTGGTGTTCAGTGTGTGTCATAGCGACCAGTCATTTCGCTGGTCATTTCGCCATTTGGTCGATTTGCATATTAGGCTTTTATTATATAGGATTGTAGTGATTTAGGAAAGATATGATAATGGATTGGACTGGAGTAGTAGCCACATAGGTAATGAGAAGTGGTCAGGATTTATACTGAAGGTAAAGAGAAAAAGAAGAATCAAGAGTGGCAACAATGTTTTTGGACCAAACACTTGGGAAAATGTCATTAATTGTGATGAGAAAGACCATAGTAAAAGCAGGTTTAGAGTAGGAGAAATATTAGAAGCTCAGCTTTGGACTTATTAAATATAAAAATTTTTATAGTTTTTTATCTAAATGGAGATGTCAAATAGGAACTTGGATGTACAAATTTAGAATTGGAAGAGATTTGGGCTGGAGATGAGAACAGATATATATCAACATGTCAGTGGTATTTAAAGATGCATGAGAAGCATGAGATTACCTAGGGAAGGAGTGTAGCTAGAGGGAAGTTCTGAGGACTGAGATGAAGGGTACCTTGGTGTTTAATGGTTGGAGAGATAAGGAGGAACCAGCAAAGAAAACTGAAGGAGAGCAACTGGTGAAATAGCAGTGAAACAAGAGAATGTCAGGAGTCAAGTGAATAAAGTGTTTCTAAAAGTAGAGTTCTCAGCAGAGTCAAACACACAGGTTGACAATTGATGGTTGGATTTGGCAACATGAAGATCATTGGTCATCATGTGCTGTTTGGGAGTGGGATAGAGGCCTGATGGACTAGGTTCAACAGAAGTTGACACCATGAGTGTAAACAAACAATTATGGAGCATAAATTTATGGAGGAATAAGATGTGCTCCCTGCCTTCATGGGACTGTTCAGAGTTTGGAAAATAGAATTTATAATCCTAGTGTGATAAGTACCATATTAAAGAAATACTCAAGGTGCTGTGTTTTAATTTAGAAAAGATTTATAACCTGGGCTATGCCATGTCAAGGAATGCTTCCCAGAAGTAGTGCCTGAGTGAGCCCAAAGGACCAATAGGAATTAGCTTTAAAAGTAGGGTAAAGGAGTGGCAGAGGAGGCAGCACATATACAATGTGGAGGTACAAGAGAACAGGCATCTTTGACAGTTGAAAAGGTAATTGTCACATTCATCAAGATAGAGAATTCATGGGGAAAAAAAAAACAACAACACAGATTAGTCCGGGCCAGTGTGGCTCAGTTGGCTGAGCATTATCCTGTACACCGAAAGGTCTCTGGTTCAGGTTGTGGGTTCAGTCCCTGTCAGGGTGCATGCAGGAGGCAACCGATCGATATTTCTCTCACACATCAATGTTTCTTTCTCTCTCCCTCTCTCTCCTTTCCTCTCTATCTAAAAATCAATAAAAGTATATATTGTTTAAAAAGAGTAAGGAAAGGGTGGGGGGGACATATTAAAATGTGAGGAATGAAGGGAAGAGAAGGGAGACTTTAGCCTTAGATAAGGATGAGTGTAAGATGCCTGTAGGATTTCCAGGAGAATTAATAGGTAAGGAGAGAGTTATGGGTTATGAGTCATCAACAGATAGCAGGGGGCTGAAACCAGATTATCTACAGAGAATATGTACAGTGAGCAAAGAAGAGGACATAAGACAGAGCCTCGAGGGACCTCGCTGTAGAAGAGAGGAACAGGGGAAGAGAAACCTATAAAGAAAATTGAGAAGTGGTCAGAAAAATGGGAAGAAATCTAGGAAAAGGGGGTATCACATACACCATGGAAGGAAGTAATTTTCAAAGCTGGGAGTAATCAGTAATATAAAATGCTGTAGAGAGATCAAAAAAATAAAGCAGAAGTGTCCATTGCACTTGACAATTGAGGTAAAAGGATGTGAACAAGTAATTAAAGAAGAAACAATAAAAAAAGAAGAAACAATAAACATGAAAAATGCTTAGCCTCACTAATAATCAAAGAAATTTAAAGTATTCATGAACTATAAATTGTAATGTAAACAGTTGGCAGATTTTCAAATGGATAATATTCAGTATGTGAAGAAGTATGAACTCATACACTGTTAGTGAGAAGTCAGGCAATACCTATTAAAATATTAAATATATTTCATACCCATTGATCCAGCATTTCTACTTTCAGAAATTATCACACACAAAAAAATCACAAGAAAAAGAAAATAAACTTAAAAGATACATATTGCAGGATTTTTTATAATACTGAAAACTTTAAAATAATTCAGATATTCATCAATGAAGGAATGATCAATTATGGTACATATATTCAGTAGGATATTGTGTTGCATATTATAATATATACTAGAGGCCTGATGCACGAAAATTCGTGCACTTGGGGGGGGTCCCCTCAGTCCAGCCTGCACCCTCTTGCACCCTCTTGCAGTCTGGCACCCCTCGGGGGATGTCCACCTGCTGGCTTAGGCCCGATACCCCAGGGAGTGTGCCTAAGCCATAGTTGGACATCCTTAGCACTGCTGAGGAGGCAGGAGAGGCTCCTGCCACCACTGCTGCGCTCGCAGCCACAGCTGTCAGCCCAGCTTGTGGCTGAGCAGATCTCCCCCTGTGTGAGCATACTGACCACCAGCGGGCAGCTCCTGCGTTAAGCATCTGCCGCCTGGTGGTCAGTGCACGCCATAGCAACTGGCCGTTAGGGTCAATTTGCATATTACCCTTTTATTATATAGGACTAGAGGCCCGGTGCACAAAAATTTGTGCACTCGGGGGGGGGGGGGGCGTCCCCCAGCCCGGCCTGTGCCCTCTCGCAGTCTGGGACCCCTCGGGAGATAACGACCTGCGGGCTTAGGCCTGCTCCCAGGTGGCAGAGGGCACGCCCAATCCCTAGGTGCAGCCCCTGGTCAGGCTCAGAGCAGGGCCAATTGGGGAGTTGGGGCGCTGCCCCCTGTCATGCACAGAGCAGGGCGGATCGGGAGGTTGCGATGCCACCCTCAGTCACGCTCAGGGTAGGGCCGATTGGGGGGTTGGGGCACCGCCCCCTGTCACACTCAAGGCAGGGTTGATGGGGAGGTTGCGGCGCCACCCCCTGTTACGCACAGAGCAGGGCCCATCAGGGGGTTGAGGAGCTCCCCCCTGTCATGCACAGAGCAGGGCCGATCAGGGGGTTGAGGAGTTCCCCCCTGTCACTCACAGAGTAGGGCCCATAGGGGAGTTGGGACACCGCCCCCTGTCACACACACAGCAGGGCAGATCAGGGGGTTGGGGCGCTGCACCCTGTCACACTCAGGGCAGGGCCAATGGGGAGGTTATGGCTCTACCCTGTTACACACAGAGCAAGGCCCGTGGAGGGGGGTTGGGGCACCACCCTCTATCACCCACAGAACAGGGCCGATCAGGGGGTTGGGGCGCCGCCACTGCCACACTCAGGGCAGGGCCGATGGAGAGGTTATGGCTCTACCCTGTCACACACAGAGCAGGGCCGATCGGGGGTTGGGGCGCCACACCCTGTCACACACAGGGCCGCAGGGCGATCAGGGGATTGGGGAGCTCCCCCCTATCAGGCACAGAACAGGGCTGATCAGGGGGTTGGGGCGCCTTCCCCTGTCACGAACAGAGCAGGACAGATAGGGAGGTTGTGGCCCCGCCCCCTGTCATACACAGAGCCACAGGGCGATCAGGAGGTTTGGGCGCTGCCCCCTGTCACGCTGATCCCGGTGCTGGGAGGCCTCGCTGCTCCGCTGATCCCGGTGCTGGGAGGCATATTACCTTTTTACTATATAGAATAGAGGCCTGGTGCACGGATGGGGGCCGGCTGGTTTGCCCTGAAGGGTGTCCTGGATCAGGGTGGGGGTCCCCACTGGGGTGCCTGGCCAGGCTGGCTGAGGGGCTAAGGGCTGTTTTCTAGCTGGCGGGTGACTGAAACTCCCAACTGCTCCTTTTTTTCTTTTCTTTTTTTTTAGTCTGGGCCAGCTTTAGCTCTGAGGCCTCGCTGCTGAAAGCACGTTTCTGGCTTTTGTTTCCCTTCTGTATTTGATACAATGTTGCGGTCAGGCTGGCTGAAGCCTGGCTGACTGAAAGCCGGTTTCTGGGGTTTTGTTTAGCTTCTATATTTGCAACATAGTTGCTTAGAGTTGCAGCTGAGAGGCCGGCAAGTCAGGCGGGGAACGCTGGAGTCTGCCATCACTGGAGCAAGCAAGCCTCCCTGTTCGCTTCAGTGCATGGCTTCCAGCCGCCATCTTGGCTGACAGTTAATTTGCATAAGGATATGCTGATTAGCCAATGGGAAGGGTAGCGGTCGTACGCTAATTACCATGTTTCTCTTTTATTAGTGTAGATAGTATTACTATATGAGTAAGATTTCATGTACTGACATGGACAGATATCAAAAGTACATTAAATGATTAAAGCAAGGTACAGAACAGTAAGTATAGTATGATTTTATAAAATAAATATAGCTTATAAAAATAAGGGGGAAATTGAGAGCATATACACCAAAATATTGGCAGTGGATATCTTGGATGGGAGGGATGGGGATGTCAAATAGGGAAAATTATAGCATATTTTCAAGACATGTATGCACCAGTATACATTCCTATATTGATTGTGACTTTTTCCTCCTAATAAGTTTTTTTTATTACTTTTGTAATCGAGAAAAATAATATTAAAAGTAAAATAACAAAATGGAAATTTTTAAGAGGTAATTTGTGATCTTGATTAGTGCTACTTCAGAAATATTTTGGTAATAGAATTAGAGTGAATGGAAAGTGATCAAGTGGAAATAGCAGCTACAGGTCTTGTGCTTTCAAGACACTTAACTCTGAAATGCAAGAGAAGCAATAACTAGAGGAAGACATAAAGTTGAGGAAGGGTTGCTATATTTTTTAAACAAACTTGTTATTTTGAAATAATAATGAACCTACAGTAGAGTTACTAAGATAGTATAGAGAGTTCCTATATACCTCCACCCACCTAGCTTCCCCTAAGGGTAACATCTTACATAACTATGGTACATTTATCAAAAATTAAGAAATTAACATTGGTGCAACACTATTAACTCAACTACAGACTTATTGGAGCTTACCAGTTTTTCCACTAATGACAGAGGGTTGTTTTTAAGATCCACTAGACTTGCAAGAAGTCTGAACTGTCTCTGGAAGAACAAGAAGTGTCCATATAAATTTACAGAAGTGACTAACCAGGTAAAAGAACACTTAAACATTCTACCATGAAAAGCAAGTTAGAGAAACATCAGGGAACAAGTAGGCAAATTTGTTCCTTTAGCAAATAGTGGGATAACCTAAATTTCCAAAAATGTACTCCTCGTTTTCTCTCCCTCTCCCACTTATTCTTAGGACCCAGAAACACAAACCATTAATACCACCACCAGTTATATTTCCAGGTTCCCTTCAAGCATGGAATATGCCAGTTCCTGAAATCTGTGCTGTCTGGGCACTCATCTCAAAATGACTGGCTACCACTTTTCTGAACAGCTCTCAGCCTAGGAATTTCTTCCCTTCCTTGGAGGCTGTACATCCAGGTAGTCCATGTTTCTAATCCCACTGCTGTATCCTACCAAACACCCGCCTGCTTTTTAAAAATATATATTTTGTTGATTTCAAAGAGTAAGGGAGAGAGATGGATGATAGCTAGAAACATCAATGATGAGAGAGAATCATTGATAAGCTGCCTCTTGCACACCCTCCACTGAGGATCAAGCATGCAACACAGGCATGTGCCCTCACTGGCAATCAAACTGTGACCTCCTGATTCATAGATTGACGCTCAACCACTGAGCCACACTGGCGGGCCGGGCAAACATCCTCCTGCTTTTAATGTGAACATTCCCATGTCGATTTCAACATTAAAGCCCATTATACCCAGCCTCTTCATTTTACAGGTGAGATAACTGAGACCCAGAGAGAGGAAGGGACTTATTCAAGGTCACACATCTCAGAGTGACAGAGTGAGGACTCACGCTAATTCCAAGTCAGATGCTCCTGCAGAAAGGACACTGTGTTGCATCTCCTTGGTGTTCCTGATCTGGATTCAGGCAGCCAATTATGGTCTAGAGCAGTGGTTCTCAACCTGTGGGTCGCGACCCCTTTGGGGGTCGAACAACCCTTTCACAGGGGTCGCCTAACACCATCGGAAAACACATATATAATTACATACTGTTTTTGTGATTAATCACTATGCTTTAATTATGTTCAATTTGTAACAATGAAATTGGGGGTCACCACAACATGAGGAACTGTATTAAAGGGTCGTGGCTAGGAAGGTTGAGAACCACTGGTCTAGAGGCAGATCTGCCAAGATTCTCAGCCTTGCTGGGTAGAATGAACAGTGTGCTAGATGTCACTTTGAAAAAAGAGGCTATGTAGCAACCAAGGGCCCTTGAGAACTTGCAGCATCCTTGACTTCCCACTGCCTTATTCTGAGAAAATAGTTGGGAAAAAGTTAAAACCTTGATACAAATGACATCAACTAGAATCTTACTTTATTTTGTGTCCCACACCTACAGTGTAGAACAGTAGAGACTATAGAGAAAGTAGAAAGAACAGTGAGAGACATTAACCCAAGTTCAGGATTTGGGAGATGACTGGGTACTGTGGATGATCACCATTGTGAGATATGGCTTAAAGGGGTAGAGAGGATCATCCATCTAATAATAATTACCACTTACTGGGTGCCTATTTATGTCAAATGCTACATTACATGCTAAATAAAGCTTCATTTATTCTCCACAATAGCCCTGTATTGTAGTTTCCAGAAATTAAGAAACTTGCCCAAAGTCACTTGGTTGGGTGGAGCTGTATTATACATACAAGTAATACATATTTATTGTAGAAAATAAAGAAAAAGAGAAGAAAATATAAGTGACCTATAATCCATTATCCAATGATAGCCCGGACTATCTTAGTCCAATACTCTTTTCACTGTGCTGACCAACCTGCCGTTAGCTGTCCTTTTTGTTCTGTACCTTCTTGCATCTCTTTCTTCCCCAGAAAGACTATAGCCTCTGCTCTTTCCCCATCTGTGCTTCCCCCGGGTCCTAAAGACCTGGGCCCCTGGCATGACCTGGAAGTGCTGCCAGGAATGACTTAAGGGTGTGGGGCCTTTAATGCTGTCAGACCACACAGCCCTGCCCTTCCCCTTTTTGTCTCCACTCCAGCACTTTTGAACTTGTAGCCTTAAGTGTTCCTTTTCATAAAAGAGCACATGTGCTCCTCCTTAAAATGCCCCCTAAGGGATGTTCTCCACCCAGGCCCTTGTTTGGGACACTGCTGGTATTCTATCACACACCCCTCTCCTCCTAGTCACCACGAGTAAAGTAGAAATGACCATTTTCAAGCTGCTTACAGTAACATCAAAATTATTTCATATTCTGTAGAAGCTTTTTTTGTGATATGAAGATGTCTAATTTTATTTTTATATTCATTTTATTACACAACGCATACATATTTATTATAAGAAAATACAGCCCTGACTGGTTTGGCTCAGTGGATAGAGCATCGGCCTGCGGACTCAAGGGTCCCGGGTTCGATTCCAGTCAAGGGCATGTACCTTGGTTGCAGGCACATCCCCAGTAGGGAGTGTGCAGGAGGCAGCTGATCGATGTTTCTAACTTTCTATCCCTCTCCCTTCCTCTCTGTAAAAAATCAATAAAATATATTTAAAAAAAGAAAGAAAATACAAATGCCCATAATTCATGATTCAAGAGTAACCCATTAATTTCCTGATGTTTTTTTCCCAGAATACGTTTCTATGCTTATATTTAGAAAAGTACATGTGTATTACAAAATGGAATCATGCTGTCTCATAATTTGCCTCTTTCCACTCAAAAGCATCTTATGAGCATCTTTCTACGTTAATAAATGTACATCGATCACATGATTTGTCTCTGAGAAAAGTAGTGTCCAGTTGCCGAGGCAGAATGCCACTTTGATTCTCAGGGCTCCTGTCTGGGCAGGGCAAGGGCAAGGCAGGTAAAGTTGGAGACCAAGATGACTCATCCATTGTGTGGCAGGAGGTACACAGAGCCAAGAGTGCCGCTGGCAGTTAAGGTAGCACCAGCTTCCAAAGCTTTTTTTTTTTTTTAATACTCTCTTTCCCAACAAGAAAACTTTTCATGCTTCTTATATCTCTGATCCATACATGTTTGCACCGAATCTTGTCAGCTAAGTTTTAACACTAAAATCAGGCAGTTGTTCTGTAACTTTAAAAAAAAAATCGTTATTAAAAGTATTACATATGTCCCCTTTTCACCCATTGACCCCATTAGCTCACCCCCACCCCTCAGGCTGTTCTGTAACTTGTTTTCAAGCCTTGTAGCTACTTGATGAAGTGGCTCTCAGCATGTGTTCAGAAAAGGAACAGGGCATCTTAATTCCCAATATAGCTGCTAATCCTGTTTAATTCCCCCAAAGTCGTTCACTACTAGGTGGGTTGCCTTTTCTTTCTCAATGGAAAGACGGTTGAGTCACAGACTACAGGAATGGAGGGCAAGAAGGTAGTATTGGAATTTGTGGTTTGTTGGGAAGGTGCTGCTGCTCTATTTAGGAGTACTTTCAGAATATGCAACACTGAATTTTATTTAAACAAACATCTTTCCTCTGTTATTGTGGAACAACATTGACAGTTTCCGGGTTGTTTTCTATCTGTCTTATATTTTGAAATTAATTCCATTTTGACCCAGGTGAAAGTGAACTCTTCTGAGATATTTAAATATCTGTCCTTCAATCAAGAGAGTGGGTGTCGTTGCTTTCCGTATGAAGCCTGGATATTTCTCAGCCAAAGGATCTCTAAAATAGTGAATTTTCTGATAACTGAAAATTTACACATGGACAAACATGTAGAAAAGAGCAGGAAAAAATTAGATTTTTATGTAAAAATAAAACATGACTGTTTATATGCATGTAAATTGTCAGATATAATGAAATATTGTTTATGCAAATTTAAATTCCTACAAATAGTAGCAATCCTTGATGCTACTCCCCACAATTAATGTATTGTGTAGTTTCAGCTATATTGCATTTTCGTTTTTAAAATAATCAAAAAAAGCAGGATACACCATATAATTTTGTGGCATGTCATGATGAACTTTTATTCGTGCATATTTACAGGGTTTAAAGTACCTGGTGTTTGCTTTTTCTTTCTCATTTCCCCCATTGATCTTTGGATAAAAAATCTCTTGTCTCCAATGTAACTGTCATTAGATCTGGGCTCTCCTTTCTCCTCATTTTGTCCTTATAAGGCTATCCTGTTTTATCACTTCCTGCTTCAGCTCCTGACTTTTTCTCTCTTCCCCTCTCCCTCTCCTGGGTGGATGCTTTTTCTCCATGTGGCAGGGCTGTAACTGTTCACAGCTGTCTGAAACGCCAGTGGACCCGGGGCAGCTTGGAGTTTTAACTTTCATTTTACAAAGAACATCATGTTTGAATGTTTCAGCAGGCAAGTTATAACTGGCACTTACTTCTTATTCTTCTAGAACACCGAAAATCCCCCCCAGCACTTTAGAAGGGGAATCCTGACTGCGTTAAAGAAGAAGTGGGAGAACCCAGTGCTGGGAGCTGAGTCTCACACGGACTCTCTGCGAAACAGCAGCACTGAGGTCAGACACAGAGACCATCCTCCTGCTGAAGTGGCGAGCAGCTCTGCCTCCGGGGCCGAAGCTAACCGAGAGGAACAAGTCCATCCCAGAACTAGACTTGGATCACCTGCCGAAGCCCATATTCAGGACCCGTATCACCGCATTGAGGACAGTGAACCTCTCAACGACCACTCAACAGGAAAGAACAAAATGGAAAACTGTCTAGTAGGAGAATCCAGGCATGAAGTAGGAAAGCCCGAAATCAGTGAAAATACAGAAGCTACAAACAAAATAGAGAAATATAATGTCCCGCTGAACAGGCTTAAGATGATGTTTGAGAAAGGCGAACCATCTCAAACCAAGGTAAGAACTTGGGAGCATTTAAAACTTGATACAATCGATTCACATGAGCAAAGCTGGTTTTCTAATCCAGACAGTTTGAATAATGTGGAGCATGTGGTCTGCATGTCTTGAATCAAGTTCAGTGAGTTAATTAAAAATCTTGAATTATTTGCATAGATGGTAAGATTTGTGAGGTTCCCACCCAATTTCTTGTGAAATCAAGCTCACACAGGGCTTCAGGTTGATGTCTTAGAAAGGAAGAGAGTTTGATGTCAATGTGATTTTGTGTTTTTGTAAGCTTGCCCTTTTAATTTGTCTTCCTGTGTCTTTTGTCATTTGTCGGTTTGGGGGTGGAATTACTGCTGAAGCGTTCTCTTGGACACAGCTGCAGGCTGAGTGTTAGGGCCAGAGTTTAACGTTAAGACTGAGGCTTAGTTGTCTCTGCTAGCTGAATCCTTTCTCCTCTTCTCAACTTCCTCATCTGTGCCTTCCAACAAATGTTTTCTATCAGCTAAAATCCTCTCCCAGGAAAAATCAATGAAGATAGCCAGACTAGCTGTAGCCTTCAGGATTTTTGACTTGCAAATGCACAGGGTTGCATTTTCCTACAACTGTTAATGAAATTTGATCCTTCGTGTGGATTGCAGACCAGGTCCCCAGAGGGAATTACTTAACTAGAAAATGAGTTACATATGCTGGTGACTTATAACACAATCCAAGGGCTGCAGAACTGGTAAATTTTTCCAGTTTTCTCATACTTTCCTGCATATCTGGCTTTGTACACGAGGATGGTTTGTTATAACAGTCATTATAATGAAATAAACAGATATGATGGGTAGCAAAGCCATCATTTACTTTAGATTCCATCTAGATGGGAATGCTGAATTTTTTAAACTAAATATTTGGCCCAAATCCCTATATTTGTGGTAATGGTATGAAGCGTTCTTTCTGAGATAAAAATTAGATAACTATCCTAATCCTCAATTATATATGGGGTGACTTAGTCAGTTTCTTCCCATAACTTACAGTTCCGGGAGCTTTCCTGCCTAGAAACATTCTTGAGTGTTTAGGGCTCATCTATTTGAGAATGTAGAAAGAATTTTTAAAGATTTTCAAACCTAGAACCCTGCTCTGTAAATGAGTTTTAGCTCCATTTTAACACTGAAACCAGCTGGCAAGAGATGTAACCACAAAGCAGTTTTACAACTTTTCTTAAACTCTCATCCTTCCCAACTTTTCGTCCTCTCGGCCTGCCAACTCCCTCTTTCTTCTTTTTGGTCTTAATAAAAAAATTTTTTTAAATTCAAAAGGGAAAAAAGAATTTTAAATGGAAGGAAAAAAATGTCAGAAATCCTAAATAGAGAGGAAGGGGCTTTGTTGTGACTCAAAGCGCCATTGTAAGTCTCCTCCTCACAGACCCTGCTAAGGGGCAGAACAGCTGATGTCATGCCAGCACACACAATGTAGGTTCAGTGCAAAAGGCTGCTGCATGTCAAAACTGGCCTAAGGTGGGAAATGACTGGGATTGCAGCAAACAAAAATGCTGATTATGTGTAAGGATCTGGTGAGAGACTTTTTTCTCATAAGTGCCTGCTGAGAGATGGGTCAGAGCAAGCCTGTCTCTTTGTGGCTTGTCAGAGTGGAGAAAACATTCCTGATATAAAGAACTGTGAGCCCCCGGCCCAATTTCATAGGCACTGAGCAGCTAAGGGTCTGGGAAGATTGGGGGTGGGGTGATGGTTGTCCTAAGATTAGACTTTTTAAAGTGCCTTTTTAAACTTCTGGAATAAATAGTCACTTGTCACTTAATGGACTGCTCAGGGTGTATAATACACAGCAGCCCTTGGTTTTAATAGCTGTTTCTAAGTAAGTAGCATTATCCATGTTGGAAACAGTATAGATTACTTTTAAAAGTTTTGTCTAATATTTCAGTAAAACTGTTAAAAATTTTGTCTACTTTAGGCTAAGGAATAACTAATTAGTTTGAAACTAGGTTATGGTTATTGTTAACATAATTTCAGCTTTAATAAGGATAAGGCAATTTAATTAATTTGTTGTTCCACTTATTCATGCATTCCATGATTTTCTTGTATGTGCCCTGACCAGGGATCGAACTGCAACCTTGGTGTATCTGGAGGACGCTGTGTTGTAGGTGTCAGGAAAGGTACCATGTCCCTGACAGGTGGGCTCAGACCAAACTGGGTTCAGCAACCTCGGTACAGTGGGGCCTTGACTTACGAGTTTAATTCGTTCCGAGACAGAGCTCGAGCTCGTTAAGGAGCTCGTTAACTCAAATTACTCTGTCAACTCAATGCAAAAAATCGGCCAAGAGACAGCTGGTATCTCAAAAAACTCGTTAGTCGGGACACTCGTAAGTCAAGGCCCCACTGTACTTGGGTTCTGGCTAGGAAAGAATTCAGAGCAAGACCCAAACTATAAGAGAATATTTATTGGGTAAATTACAGAAGTAGAAAAAGTAATTCCTAGAAGAAATAGGTTTAGGAAACAAGTTGTAGAGGTAAAGGAAGGGCCCTTGGAGCTTGGGGTGAGGAAGCTAATTGAAAGGTGGGGGTGGGGTGGGGGGCGGCACTGGGTCCTCCCTCCTAAGTGTTTTAAGGGTGGAGATTTTAGGGGAGGTCCTAGGGGAAGATCTTAATAGAACATTTCCAGGTGTGTCCATTCAGGGTTGTGGTCTCCACTGGTTGATTGGCTGGCACCAGGACAGGGGGTCATTATTCCATGCAGCTGGTCCTGAGGTCAGCCTTGGCTGGTTTTGTTACTTATCTGGGCCTGGAGTTACAACTGAGGCCTAGATGTTATCTCTGGGGAGGAAAGGTCAGGGCATCCAAACCTCATGACCAGTAATATGCTAGAGGAAGTAAAGTCATCCCGGGGGCAAAGTCCTACTCTACAATTGATTGTCCTTTGCTAGGCACCTGGGCTTTCCACCTGGTGACCTTCTGTACCTGGCCCATTGTCCTTGCTCTGCTCGTGTTTGTCTGCCTACAACATAACCAACAGAGCTACCCGACCAGGGCCTCATGGTATATTTTAATTCTTCTAGTTAGTCACATTTTAGTTGTGTTAACTTGTTTTACATTACGAAGGTAAAATACTACATTGGCTGAAATAAACATGGAAATTTCCCTTGTCCCACCCTCTTTTCACTTCTTTGCTACTTCTCTCCCCTTAGACCTCTGAACCCATGAATTTCCCTTAGAATTTCTGTTCCTCTTATTATCAGGATCATTATATGAATGGCTACCATCAAAAAACCAACAAAACTTCACTTGTTAATATGAGAGAACAACTGTCCTTCTTCAAACAGTCCAACATTTTTGTGGTTTTCCTAAGTTCCTGGAAGTGACACCGAGTATTTTGTGTAGCTTTATATAACGCTGGTACATACCAGTGTGTATGTGTTGGTGTAGTGGAGCAAGCCCTTGAGAAAATAAGGAAAGTAAACTAAAGTCTGATCTGTGGTCATCAGCTATTTTATCTATAACCAACGAATCTATAATCTACATCAGAGAAGCATTTTATATTTGCCTTCTTGAAGAATGAGTAGGTGTCTATAGGGAATCTCTACATTGTTATAAAATTACCCATGACATTTTATCTTCTTTTCATGGTTAATAATTGCATGTGTTCCTTTATCAACTTAATGTCATCTTAATAAGATTTTTTCTTCTGCTTTCTTAATGTCTCAAGTAAATTATTTGGAATTAAATTCCAAGAAGAATACAGTTTTGAGGATGTTCATAATTGGTATCATTTGCATATTTTTAAATCATAATTTTAAGATGGGCTTAGAGAAGAAAGGGATTTGACAAACTCATCATTACAGTGGTCATCCTAGTGTAGGGTAGTATATCTTTAATTTGCCTACCAGAGAATTATAAATCTTAAATTGACCCAGCATCCTACCTCCATTAGATACATTGCTAGTGCTTTAAGTACAGATAACTGGTTTTGTTAAAGAAACACAAGAATTATCCTTGTTTTTCTATCAATGCTATCTTTCTCGTATATCTTATTAAAACTAAATTTTTGCTGATTTATTATTATTCACTCTTGAATAGTTTATAGCTTCTTCTGTGATTTCAAATGTAAAAAATAACCTCTGTATAGTGGATAATTTCTCATAAAGACCTCATACTAGTATAAAGAAGTTTTATTTATCCCTACTTAGTAACTGAGTAACTGTTTGGTCTTTTGTGGTAAGATGATAATGACCCAGGTATAAAGGTGCCAACTGGTGACCAGTCATCTCTTTTCTGCTTACTTTCATGCCAAATAACTACTTAACTGGTTTCTAACTGGTTTTCATTACAATAAAACATGTTGAAAAGTAATAGCAGGAAACTGGAACATTCTCTAAGCAATGTTGGCTACATTAGAGTTTGGAGGGGTCAGAAGGACATCATTTGCCTCCCAAATATTTACCACCTTTGTCTTCTTGCTATTGGACTCAGTCCTGGATTAGACATGGTGTGCATCCAGATGAATGTATTAGTCATTTCCTCTAGCCTTCTGACTTATCAATGAGTTACAAGGTGTGAGAAATACCTATTATGTTCGTAATCCAGCTCACTGCTCTGAGGCAGTAAAGATATTAAAATCTATATTTTATAGATAGAAATAGCCAAAGTCAGAGGGCTTAAATGATATACCCAATGTCCTGTGGCTGATTAATATCAGAACAAGGACTGAAATTGTGTAGTACCTTTTCTACCATATTACACTATCTTCATGAATATTATAATAACTGTTTATTGGATAAAAGCAACTGGCCATGGCCTTATACAATTTTGAAATCTAAGGAAATTAAAACATCAAGAGCTGTATTCTCAAAGAATTTAGCTCTCTATCATTTCTATTCACTCATTTTATAGTCTCTTAACTGAATAAAAAACATGAGGGCAATGAGAAGAAATACATTATAATACAGCAGATTTGTACTAAAACTCTTAAGTTAGAAGCTTATGGTTTGGGGAGGTTTGGTTTTCTTATATAAATGAAATAGTCATCTGAACAATTTCTCTCTCTCTGTCTCTCTGTCTCTCTGTCTCTCTCTCTCTCTCTGTCTCTCTCTCTCTCTCTCTCTCTCACACACACACACACACAGTAAACCAGAAAGGAGAAGAAAAAGCCAAGTAAACCAGGAAAAGAGTAACCATCATCACTTGTGCACAGTAATATCTTTATCATCACATAACTAGTTTTTACATGGTTTTAGTCACTGTATACTCACTGTTTTGTATGCTTATGCTTTATCTTTTTGTTTGGTCTTTTTTATATAGACCTTTCTGTATATCTTTCTAGTTCATGTAGTTATCCTTTTATGGCAACATGGTATTTCATTATACTGTTTAATCATTCCCCAATAATTAGGTTCTTTTTTAGCCTAATAAAAAAGCTCTGAGCACACCCTAACCGGTTTGGCTCAGTGGATAGAGCATCAGCCTGCGGACTCAAGGGTCCCAGGTTCGATTCTGGTCAAGGGCATGTACCTTGGTTGCGGCCACATCACCAGTGGGGAGTGTGCAGGAGGCAGCTGATCGATGTTTCTAACTCTCTATCCTTCTCCCTTCCTCTCTGTAAAAAATCAATAAAATATATTTTTTTAAAAAGAAGAAGCTCTGAGTATCTTAGCAGAAACATTTTGTTTTAGTTATTTGGAATGTTATGATCAAAAAATATAATTTATTAAATATTCTTCTTATATATTTTCAGCTTGTTCTCAAAGACTATATTATTTTATAACATCCATAGCACAATCTGAGGACATAGTCAATTATCCAGCACCTCATCAGCATTGGTTTTACCATTTTTATCTGTTTATATTAATTTAATAAGTATGAAGTAATGCCCTGGCTGGTGTTGGTTGAGTGTTGTCCCATATACCAAGGGTCGCCAGTCAGGGAATCATCCTGGTCAGGGCACACGTGCATGTTGTGGGTTCAGTCCTCGTCGGGGTGCATGCTGAGGCAGCTGATCAATGTTTCTCTCCCTCTCCTTTCCTCTCTCAAATCAATAAAGACATTTAAAAAGTAGGTATGAAGTATTACCTCTCCTTCCTTTTTTTTTTTCTAATTGTAAGAGTAACACATAATTTTTGTAGAATGCTTAGAAATACAGAAAATGGAGAGAAATCCCACCACTGGAGATGAGTGCTCCTTCTCTATGTGTTCTTTTATTTAAATTAGGTTTATTTTTTTCTAAGAAGGTCCTTGGAGAAGGCGATGTTTATCTCACAGTACTTTGAGAAGTTAAGGCCAGGTTTTATCTATACCCTCTGATAACCATTCATAGTTCAGCAAAGTCTCATTTTTCCCTAAAAGATATCCTTCCTCCACCCTTGACCTTGGAGGGATGAGAGTCTGCAGGAAGGTCAAAGTTGAAAGGTTGAAGGAAGTGGCTGAGAGAGGTAGGAGCCTATTAGTAAATTAAGGTGTTGAAAAATCAACTTTTAAAGAGAACTTTTTCTGAAAATAGGGTGGAGGGGGCAGGAAATCTGCTTTTTACTTGACATTTGGGACCTAACATTTTATTTCTTAAAAAAAAAAAAAAAAAAAAAAAAAAAAATTCCAGAGAAAAGAAATTCCACGGACCATTGGCTAAAAACTCCAAACTCTTATTCTATTATTTGTACATGGATTTGATGTGTTTATGGATTCACAGAGAATGTTTACATAGAGTGACTGCAGTCAGCTGACAGGAAGGAGGACGTGTGGGGTGGGGGTAGGTCAAGCCATAGGAAATTCCAGAGAGTCTTCCAGTGTCTTGTCTTTTCTGAACAGATTTTGACGGTTAAGGCTCCCTCAAATGTCTGAATAAAAAGGGCTGAAATTCAAACGAATGTGTTACCAAAGAGTGCTTCTGTATCACAATTCCTGTTTTTTTCTTTCTGTGTTCCTCTACTTCCTTGAGAAATATTGGAGGAAACCCCTCCTTCTTCCTGTGCTTCAGATTACCACTTTTAAAACGAGGGTCATAAAATTCATAGTAAATGCATTTGAGTTACATTTGTTATTTTGGATATTTGAGTGGTTTGGAGGTGAAAAGGCATTTAGAAAATGCTTAGTGCTTCACCTGGGATCTCATTAAAAGCAGCCTCAGATCTATATTCCTCCTCAGAACCAGTGTCAGTGTAACTTTGATTTCCAGAGACATTTCTGTTTTTCTCTAAGGCCAAATAGCTTTGCACAGTCACTTTTTTAGTACTTGAAAAAAGATACTAAGGTATTGATACCCTCATGAGCCAGAAGGCTTTTCTTTTTCCTAAAGGCTCTTTATTTAACCCAAAGATTTAAATGAAAAGCTAACAAAGATTGGAAATTTTATGCATTTAAAACCAAAGAAAGGCTCAGCCCTGGCAGGGCATATGTACTGGTTCTAAATGGCCTTGCTCCCAGTAACACCAGTGCAGGGCCTTCCCACGTGACTGTAAGTACAGACAGAAAACTGAACACTCAGCAGATTACGAATGTAACACATACTCTTTGATTTTTTAAAAAAATGTATTTTTATTGATTTCAGAGAGGAAGGGAGAAGGAGAGAGAGATAGAAACATTAATGATTAGAGAGAACCATTGATCGGCTGCCTCCTGCATGTCCCCTACTGGGAATTGAGTCTGCAACCTGGGTATGTACCCTGACCAGGAATCAAACCGTGATTTCCTGGTCCATAGGTCGATGATCAACCACGCCAGCCAGGCCACAAACTCTTTGAATTGTACTGGAACTTTACCTTGACAGGATGTAAGTATTGGAAATATTGCTCTAGTATTAAGAATGCAGAACTTGTTTCCTTTCGGTTTTTAAAAAAAAAAGTGTATTTTCAGGCTTTCTTTCTTTTTGAGCCTTGAACATTCTAATTTTTATAGTGATCATCTTACAGTGCAGCAGCATTTGTGATACATCTTTGGAATTTCCTTTACTTTAATTATCTGCAAATGAGAAATGTTTTGAAAAGAAAAAAAAATATGTATGGGAGGGTATCTGCCAAATTTATCTTTTCCCTTTGGCAAGTGATATTCATTTCCAGATTGGGGGCTGCTCCCGGAGCAACAGTAGGTTGCATCATATGAGTTACGTGGATGTGATTCATGATGCAGCTGATCTGAGTATAATGTGGCAAAGTTAGAGTTGCTACAGCTTATCTTGGTTTTTATTAAAAACTAGAGGCCCGGTGCACAAAAATTTGTGCACTGGCGGGCGGGGGCGGGGGGGTGTGTGTGTCCCTCAGCCCCACTTGTGCCCTCTCACAGTCTGGGACCCCTCAGGAGATAACCTCCTGCTGGCTTAGGCCCGCTTCCCGGGTGGCAGATGGCAGGCCCGATCCCTAGGTGCCTGCCCCACCTCCCCAGGTCACGTACACGGCAGAGCTGATCCTGGGGTTGGGGCGCCGCCCCCTTTGGTGCACAGGGCAGAGCCAATCAGGGGGTTGGGGTGCCGCCCCCGGTCGCGCACAGGGCAGGGCCAATCAGGGGGTTGGGGCGGCGCCCCTGGTCGCGCACAGGGCAGGGCCAATCAGAGGGTTGGGGTACAAGAATAGGGCTTCCTCGGGCCGATCGTGCCGCCAAGCCCCGCTGCCCAGGGCTGCACACAGGGGTCCCGCCCGCCCAGGGTCGCACACGGGGGTCCCGGCAGGGGGTGGGACTTAGGCGGTGTGATTGGGCCACCAAGCCCTGCCGCCCAGGGCCACACACGGGGGTCTCAGCTGGCGGCGGGGCTTAAGGCGACACACAGGGGCCCAGATGGCAGCTCGCGCTGGCCCGCCCTGCCTGAAGTATGCAAATTAGCCGCCATCTTTGTTGGGGTTAATTTGCATATCACACGCTGATTAGCCAATGGGAGGCATAGTGAAGGTATGGTCAATTACCCTTTTTGTCTTTTATTAGATAGGATAGATTCAGGGAGCATTTGAGATTTTGCTCTCAGGTATATGTCATCTGTTTTGGCTCAAACAAACTCATAAAAATAAAATAGATTCAACTAGCCCAGCCAGTGTGGCTCAGTGGTTGAGTGTTAACCTATGAACCAGGATGTCACCATTTGATTCCCAGTCAGGGCACTTGCCTGGGTTGTGGGCTCCATCCCCAGTAGGGGGTGTGCAGGAGGCAGCAGATCAATGAGTCTCATCATTGATGTTTCTGTCTCCCTCTCTCTTCCTCTCTGAAGTCAATAAAAATATTTTTATTTTTAAAAAGATTCAACTAACAATGTAAATAGCAAAGCTTATTTGAGGTAAATTATATTAATTGTATATTGAACTTGCAAGAAACTATATTCTTTTTGGTATGGCACAAGCAAACCAATCCTTGGCTCTGACTTCAGAAGTGGTATGTTTTTTTACTGGGGGGTGTGGGGGGACTTAAAATAACTGATAGTTCAGTCTTAAACTTTATTGTTGAGTTAATTAATCCATTGAACTTAGAGGTTTAATAGCTATTTACTAATGTAGAATTCAAAAGGGTACTAAGTCTGATCTGTTATACTAGATTTCAGTTATCTTTTCTACTTCATGTTATCTTGAGATGTAAATGATAGGATGTGGTTGAAGGCCCTCATTACAATCTGAATAAACATGACATGCTGCATACTATGGAAACATTCTATGCCTTTCTGTTGAGTCACTTTTCCAGGCTTAAAAATTATAATTTATAATTTTAATTAGAGGTCTACCTTAGATAGGAGAGATAGAAATATAGTGATTTACAGGAATCACAAAATACTTTACTCAAAAAAAAAAAGTGTATCGTTCACTTTTTTAAAAAGGCATTTTTAAAGAAAGGCATAGTCTCTTGCCCTCAGTAAGCTTCCAGTCCAGTAGAGGAACACACAGCAGTTTGATAAGCATTGTCATGGAAGTGTAACCAGGTACTTGGGTACAGAGGAACAACTAGATTTATGTAGGACAGGTAGGACAGACTTCATAGAGGGGAAGTTGCTTAGTTTACAGAGTCTTGAAGGAACAAGCATTTGCTAGACAACAGAAGGATAAAACGGTAATCCAGGTAGAAGGAACTAACTTACAATATCATGGACTTCACAACAGTTTGCTTTTCCTGGAGGGTAAAGGATGAGGAAGAGGATATACCCAGAAAGGGTAGGTAGGGGCCAGATCTAGAACTGGTCTTCTGTGACATACTAAACACTTTAGATTTAATTCAAGGAGTGATCAGGAATCCTTAAAGAATTTTAAACAGGCCTGGCCGGAAGGTCACAGTTGGATTCCCTGTCGGGGCACATGCCCTGGTTGTGGGCTTGATCCCCAGTAGGGGGTGTGTAGGAGACAACTGATCCATGCTTCTCTCTCATTACTGATGTTTCTCTCTCTCTCTCTCTCTCTCTCTCTCTCTTTCTCTTTCTCTCTCTTTCTCTCCCTCCCTCCCTCCCTCTCTGAAATCAATAAAAATATCTTTTAAAAGAATTTTGAACAGGAGAGTAACATAAATTATATTTGGGGATAATTGCTTTGTATTACTTGGGATAATGGCAGCATCATAGAGACTTGATTGGAAGGTAGAAGAGCCAGTCAGAAAGGTAATCAGTAGTCCATCCACTGTAGCAGCAGCAGAGATAAGGTAGGACGTGGAAGGGAAACAGCAGATATTGCCATCAGGACTTGGCACTTTGGAGACATATGTCATTGTCATCTGGGACATGAAGATTTCCCTCAATGATGTTTAAATTACGAGGCTTTCTGGTTAAGCTGGTTAGGTACTGATCATTAGCAGAGAGATAACCTTGATATAGTTAACTTATTTTTCCCTGGGCACTTGTGAACATGTAGTGCTTGATACTGATAATATGGAAAATATATACTTTGGAATTTACAAACAAATATAAAATTTAATCTCTTCTGGATTTTTATTTATAAAGGAGATTTGCAGTCCTCCTTTTTGAACATTGCATCAAGATTTCCCATCTTCTATCAAAATGTATTGCTTGGTTTTGTTTTCCAAACAGATTCTTCGGACCCAAAGCCGAAGTGCAGGCGGAAAGAGGATCTCTGAAAACAGCTATTCTCTGGATGATTTGGAAATAGGGCCAGGTAAGCAGAGAGTTCCATGTGCATGACGTTCTCTGGGAAGTACTCTTCAGTAAACAGTATCTTTTGGCCTCAACACCAATGCTTTTGAAGGAAGAGTGGTACAAATTAAATGGAAGTCTATCTGTTACTGTTATGGAGAGATGCATGGGTTGTCTTTCTCCATTGCTAGTGGGAGTGAGGTATCCCTTTCCCCATTGGGTGCTGCGTACTTATGATATCGAGAAAAATAATTTTCTGAGACTTGCATGGGAGGATGAGTGACTTTTATTTGCATGTAATTATGTCCTTGGGTTTCCAAAGTTCCATTTCCCTTAATCCAGTCATGGAAGACGTGCAGCTGGGGATTCAATAGAGCTAGCTAGAAGCAAAGCTAGTGTCCAAAGTTTCCTTTCCCTGGTGGAATTGGGTGCGGATTAGCATCAGGCTAGTTGCAGTGCATCAGTCCATTGTGTGGGGTCCACATGGCCATTGGCCATGTGGGCGAATGCAGGAGTGTGAGAGTCCTGCAAGGCAGGAGTTAAACACGAGCAGGCAAGAGGCAAGAGTGCGAACCAAGCCTGTGAAGCAGGAGGTCACAGATTCCTGGTTGGGGCACATGCCCAAGTTGCAGGCTTGATCCCCAGTGTGGGGCATGCAGGAGGCAGCCAATCAATGATTCTTCTCTCATTAATGTTTCTATCTCTCTCTCCCTCTTCCTTCCTCTCTGAAATCAATATAAAAAATTATTTTTTTTTTTAAAAAGAGTGTAAACCAAGACAGTGAACTCCTTTGTTTAGGAGCTTAGCTATCCCACGTCTTCCCAGGCTTGCTCTGGCTATACTACTCTGGCCAATGATCTGTTCCCAAGTGTGACTGACAGACAAGAACCTTTCCTTTATCACCCAGACTTGACTGGGCATGCATTTGAACTGCAGCTTCCTGGCAAAACTGTACAAATGAGTATAATATTTGGCCTTCTCTTTGCTCCTTTCCTACTAATTAATAATTAGGTTAAATTACAACAGTATCAATACAAGCCATTCCCAAATGTCATTGCTCTCCACAAACAGCTTCTCTGTGTTTTTAATCCATCCTTGTTAGTGGTAACCTGTGGTAAACATCTGGTACCTTTGCAGGATTCTAAAGGAAGTGCTACAGAGAATTTTGGCTCCATGGTCATTTGAGGCTTTAGGGGCTCTCATGGATGGGCAGTATCAAAATTGGTTATCCTGATCCCTGGCCAGACAGCTCAGTTGGTTAGAGAATTGTCCCCATACACCAAGGTTGTGGGGTCTGATCCCCAGTCAGGGCACATACAAGAATCAACCAATGAATGTATAAATAAAAGTGGAATAACAAATTGATGTTTCTCTCTTTCTCTCTCTCTCTCCCTAAAGTCAATAATAAAAAAAATTTTGTTTAAAGATGGGTTATCTGTACTACCAGTGGTAACAAAACACCATAAGGGTGGAATTATTATGTTTTGAAGGGCATATAAGGGTAAATGGAAGAAATTTATTCCATTACATTACAATAGCCCCAAATTGAGAATCTTAAAACCACTAAAGTCATATTTTATCTTCTAATAAAAGCATCTTTTTGCATACTTCCAGGTCAAGTGTCAACTTCTGCATTCAATTTGGAGAAAAGTGAGACTAGGCGAAACCTGGAGATCCCGCGCCTGTCAGAAACCTCCATAAAGGATCGAATGGCCAAGTACCAGGCAGCTGTGTCCAAACAAAGCAGTTCCACCAACTACACAGTATGTGTTCTGCATCATTCATTCATTTATTCATTCATTCCTTAATCCAGCAAATGGTCACTGGGCACAGGATCTAGAAATGTCACCAGACCCTGACTTGTGAGCCCTGGCTCCTTCCCTCAGCCTCCCAGCCCCCATTCCCTTTTCACAGAGATCCTACCTACCCTAGCTTTATTTCCATCCCTACCGTGTTCTGTCCTGTCCTTGCTTTCCTAGGCCTCATTCCCACCCCACTCATTTTTTGTATGATGTTACCATTCAGTAATGTCATAGAGTTTTTCTGTCTCTTCTGCTTAATCTTGTTGTTAAAGAAGTATTTTATTAGTTTTTACAGAAACATCTTTTTTTATTTCTGTTTTTTGATGAAAGAAAGGGCAAATGGTGTAGATATATTTGACATTAATATGGGTGGGTTTTTTGCAAATTTTTATTGATATATAATTCATATGACATAAAAATCACCATTTTAAAGTATAACAACTCAGCAATTTTTAGTATATTCACAAGGTTGTGCAACCATCTCCACTGTCCGATTCCAGAACATTTCCATCATCCCAAAAAGAAACCCCATGCCTGTGCATCACTTCCAATTCCCCCAGCAGCCACTAATTTACTTTCTGTCTTTATGGACTTGCCTATTCCAGACATTTCTTATAAATGAAATTGTATAGTATACAGCCTACTTAATCTTTACTCCTTGTGATGTAATGATTTTCTAAAAAATATTGGAATAGTGGATGAGAAAAGGGGAGAGAAATGACAAGATGATGTGCTCAGTAAGAACAAAAAGTTGGTCTTCTAAATAAAATGGAGGGTTTTTCTATTTTATACTTACCTAGGCTTAACTGGCAGGATGCCACTATGGCACTGCTTAATTGAAGTTGCCTTTTAAATGCCATTTATTCATATGTACACATGCATATATACACATGTACACACACCTATATATGTATCTTTCAAATATTTGTTCCAAGATTTCAAATTACAATCCATTAATTTCTTTTTTTTTTAATTATATTTTATTTCAGAGACGAAGGGAGAGGGGGAGAGAGAGAGAGAAACATCAATGATGAAAGAGAATCATTGATGGGCTGCCTCCTGCGAGCTCCCTACTGGGGATGGAGTCCGCAATCCGGAATCAAACCCAGGACCCTTCAGTCCGCAAGCCTATGCTCTATCCACTGAGCCAAACTGGCTAGGGCCGTTAATTTCTTGATGTCCTATTTTTAAACAAAGTTGGAAGACTAGTATTGAATTTTATTTGTTCCCAGCCAGACTGAAACTGGTGCCTATTAGAAATTGTAACGTGTATTTCAGGAGTTGAGCCTTCTTTTTCCCACATTACTAAGTATGCATTCTCCAGTAGTATTTATTGGTGGGTTAAGTCTCAGGGCAATGAATGATTTCATCTTGATTTTTCACTGTAATTTTAAGAAGAGATGAGTATAAATCAATAATGAGTATGAAAAATGAGCAAACTTAGACTTCTCTGAGAAGGCAGGTCAGGAGATACAGCAAATCAGTGATCTGTGCAGCTCTGTTCCCTCTTGTTACAGGATTTTGCTGCTTCTCAGTGCCCTGCTGCTATAAACATTCCGACCAAGTGACTCCCTAAGTGGAAAAACCTGTTCAGTGACCTTTTTTTAAAAACTCCTAATAGAGTTTCTAAATTGCAGTCTCCATCTCTGAAACTTTTAAGAGTTGAAATGCTTTAGGAATTCTTGTAAAAACTACATTTTATCTCACCCCCAAAGAATTCTCAGGCCCCCTACAGAGGATGGTTGTAACAAGGCACACACCCTATGGCAGTGATTTTGGAGGCTGGCTCTGAGATGGGGTCAGGAATGAGTGGTTGGACTGTTGTACTACTGTCTTCTGCAGTGCTGGCTGCCAGCTCCTCCCTATAGATGCACCTCCAAAATGTGTGCCTTAATTTGGAATTCCACACCTGATTAAGTCAGTCACACTCACACTCCCTTCATTGGCCCTGTGGCCATAATTATGTTTTCTCCCCATGCCTACAGAATCACAGAAAACAGAAAGGTACTATATTTCTAGCAGACTAATGATAGGAAATGTCCATAATTATCTACCTCTATATTAATTTTGGGTCTAATATATAAAGTTAATTTTAATATTTAATTTCATATTAAATTTTAAAATTTAATATGTTCTTTGCAAGGGAAAAAAATTTGATTATGCTTATTTCTATGATAGTATTAATGCCTGCTTGGTATTTTGAGGCTCTGTTATGAGTAGTAGAATAAGGTATGTCTTTAGTACAATGTATGAATTTTATATAAAAAAACATGTTTGTTGAAAGTCTCACTAAAAAAAAAAGGTTGTTTTATAGTTATTAAATATAATTTGTTTTCATATGTATACATCATCCCTGTCTCTCTTTCCAGGCCGGGCATATTTATATATATGGTCAGTATATTTTCTTAATTATTGGCACTTGGCATCTCCTTTCCCTGCTCCAGAATGGTCTTTTCTGATAAAACTCACAAGCTTTGCATTCCCACAAGCTCTGCTGCTAGAAGAGTGAATCACAAGAACATTGTATGCTGGGGGTGGTCTGTGTGTGTCTGTGTTGATGTGTGTATATTCTAATGAGCATCCGGTTTTAGACTAGTGTACAAATATTTAACTCTGAGGGATGTGTCCACAAAGCTGCTTTTGTCGTTTCACAAGTCAGTGGGTTTTGCTTGTGAGCATTAAGGGGTTGATTTGACCTGAGGCCTCTTAAAAGAAATTTATTTTCACAGTCCAAGTTTACTTAATAGATGTGCTGTGAAGAGAATAGTGAGAATTCATTTTATTATTTTGAGAATTTAAAAAAAAATTCACAGACTATTTTTATTTTCTAGAATGAATTGAGAGCCAATGGCAGTGAAATCAAAATTCATAAGTTGGAACAAAAGGAGAATGTGCCCCCGGGTCCCGAGGTCTGTATCTCCCATCAAGATGGAGAAAAGGTGGGTTCAAAAGTCTGATGTCCAGTTGCCAAAGAAGCATGTGCTCTAAATTAGATGCTTAAAATTAGAAACCACTCTAACTCTGGGCCGTAGAGTGTCTGGGAATTTGGTAACAGCTGCCAAGACAGATTGTTGTTTTTGCAGGTCACATAATTTTGGTTGGGGAGCTCTGCAACTTATAGCTGACCAAATAATGAACCTTCGCTGGAAAATTCTTTTGCTCAGCAAATGCTCAGAGGGCATAGAGCTAAAGTGATTTTTGAAAATCCGTTTTGATTAGAAATATTATCTTTCAAAGTATTTGTATATTGTTAACTCATTTTATGCAATAAAATTTCATTCTTTCACTCAGTATTTTGAAAGGTAGGCACTATGCTAAGCATAGGAAATGCTAAGCTGAAAAACTAAATATGAACATACCATTCTATGTGGTCTTTATCTGCAAGGAAGCTAACAGTAGAAGGGAGATGAGTAACAGGTTGGCCATCATAAAACAGTTTGACCTCTGCTGTGAGAGGGCTATTCAGGGCTGTGGAAGCTGAGACTAAGGACATTTGCCCTAACTTCCTCAGGAAGGTCATGTCTGAGCCAAGTCCTGAAAAATGTGTGGAAATAGGCAAAGTGAATAAGGAGAAGTTTGAGTAAAGAAAGAGAAGGGTATTCCAGACATAACAGAGGTTGTTAATTGGAGATCTAAACTGAGATGACTTGGCTGAGCAGGGCGGTACATACAGGCCATGATGAGAGACAGGTGGAGGGAGAGGGCCGGAGTGGATCTTGAAGAGCTTTGTATGCTACCCTTAAGAGTTTGGGATGTAGCCCTGCAGTGGTGGAAAGCCAGTGTCAGATTTTAAGCAAATTAGATTTGTATTTTATGCATTTATTGTTAATGAATGGCTTAGTTGGAGTAAGTAACAATATGACTGTCAGGTGAATTTATCATTTTCTTTTCTAATCCATTACCCAATCTCAGTTATCTTTTGGTCTATATCAGCGGTTCTCAACCTATGGGTCTCGACCCCTTTGGCAGTTGAATGACCCTTTCACAGGGGTCGCCTAAGACCAT
Organism: Myotis yumanensis; assembly: GCF_028538775.1. Lineage (NCBI taxonomy): Eukaryota > Metazoa > Chordata > Mammalia > Chiroptera > Vespertilionidae > Myotis > Myotis yumanensis. Next base: position 164,749,720 of record NW_027223754.1, read on the forward strand.
CCTGCATATCAGATATTTACATTACGATTCATAACAGTAGCAACATTACAGTTATAAAGTAGCAACGAAAATAATTTTATGGTTGGGTCACAACATGAGGAACTGTATTTAAAGGGCCAAAAGGTTGAGAACCACTGGTCTGTATGATAGTGAAATGTTAAGTTAGTTAAGGAGAAAAAGCTTTCAAATCTATTACAGTGATTAATCTTAGGAGAAAAACCATTGTTTCTGTTATACATATTGATACCTTGAAGCCATTCTTCCAAAAGGTGAAGATATCATTAAAATAGTTCTCAAACTTATTTCATTCTAACAGACGTTATTTTTTAAATATATTTTTATTGATTTCAGAGAGGAAGGGAGAGGGAGAGAGAGATAGAAACATCAAATATGAGAGAGAATCATTGATCGGCTGCCTCCTGCACGCCCCGCACTGGGGATGGAGGCCACAACCTGCGCATGTGCCCTGGCTAGAAATTGAACCGTGATCTGGTTCATAGGTCGATACTCAACCACTGAGCCACATCGGCTGGGCCCTCTAAAGTTTGTTGTATTGACAGAACACTGACAGGAACTCATGAAATACACTACACACTTGGTTGGACCAAAGTAGTCACACAGAAAAATGGTCTCAGATTAATGGCTACATAAGTTGAATCATAAATAGAACAGGAAAAAAAATTTAGAAAAATTAAATCACTTTACAAATATATGTTGAAATAATAAGACAAAATATTTGGCAGTAATGTGTTTCATAATCATAAAATTACCAAATAAATTACATACATCCTTGCAACAGCGGGCTCAGGCATCGGTCACATGAGTCACATGTCCTGTATCAAGTGAGTTCTCTCATAAGGCTGCCTGGGTTTCTCATTTTTTAAGTGGAAGATTATGTCTCAAGAATAACGAAGTAAATATGTTTGGAATTTTTTTTATAGCTTATAAAAATGACACTTAAAGGAAAAATATTCCCAGCATTGAAATCCCCCAGTGTACCCTAGGAGCATAGTTTGAGAAATGATCCTCTGGAAAATAATACATGGATTGTCCCTATATCTAATTTCATGTTTTCTTCTTGATTGGATTCATGCTGGTTTGAAACTGGAACTCTGAAACTGGAGGATCAGAACATTTTAATTATAACTTAAAAGAGCTTCAGTGCAACTGAATCACGAACTGGGGAGTGGGTGGGGAAGAAAGGTGTTAAAGATAGGGTATCGTCCTCAAGCACACACTGTGGGTTCATAAATGCTTGGCTGCCTTAAAATTCATAACATTTTTCAGAGCCTCAGCTATCCCTTTGGTTGTTTGCCTACTTTTTGTTAACCAATACCTAAGAACTATTTGAACTTTGATTTGTTCCAAAAGGACATTAGTGCTAGGGCAAACTTGCCTCAAATAGAATATTTTGTAAAGGTATTGTCCTTCCCTTTCTTGTCCTGTGAATGGATTTGTACTTTCCTTTAATGAAATGTTTGAGCAAATTCTCATGTGCTCTCTCCTGGCTATTCCTGCAGTGAAGTCATCTGGGTTGGACATGTGCAATGATGTCATGATTGGCATTAGTTTTACCTTTTAGGTTCAAGGTGACCAAATTAGAGGAGAAAAGAACATCCTGGGATAGATACACCCACTAATTAGCAAGAATCGAAGAGCTTTTTATGGCCATGCATGACTTTCAGAAATTTTATTTCATATCATTAAATGAAATAATGCATGGAAGGTGATCATTTCAGTGAGCATAGTAAACACTCAGTAAATATTGGCTGTTATTATACTGGTTCACTTTATACCATGTCAGAATTCCTGTAATGAAAAGTGAGTTGTGGGGAAGAACCAACCATGCTGAAATTCAGGTGCAGTCAGGCAACAATTTAATGTCCAATATTTTATCATCATAAATGTATTCAGTACGTTAGGCAGGCTGGTATAAACTCTCAGTATCGCACATAAAGTCCCTGACATCCGAGTGAAAGAACTATTACAGAAAGAGCACATATTTGGTCCCTACTGACCCCTCATTATTTTGAGTGTGGACAAAGACACCAGGAAGGCTAGGGACCAGGAGAAAGGACAGAGAACGCTAGTAGAAAGTTCTTTATTTAACTTTGATGGTTTCTGAGGGGAAATATGCACCCACACAGAAGATCTGTCATCTTGTTAAACACTGCTATTTTGAGACTGGGATTAAAAAGGGAAACTCACCTTGAAGGTAATACTAGAGGTTGGTTTTAGATACATTCGTTGTACAGCTATCAGAAAGTCTTCTGTGCTAACAAGCTTGTTTCAGCAGAACGTATTTGGTTGGAAAATAAGGAATTAAGAAAATTAAAGAATGATAATAGTAGTTTCTATATGTAAAGACTTTATTTTGCCTTGGAGTGAGTTATGGTTTATGGTGAGGAGCTTTGTTCTCCATGATAGAAGGTTTGTTTGCTGCCGCACACACCCCCCCCCCCCGCCCCTTTTTATTTTTTGAGAATCGAAAGATATGGTTTAGAAGTTCTTTTATAAAGAGAAATGATGCAAAGTTTTGGCAGTGGAGTGCAGTCTGCTTCTGGCCTTACTCTGTAATTGAGAGGCATGTTAATATCCTCATAAAAGACATTGTGCTGCCTCTTGTTTAAATGCTCAGCTGTTCTGGGGCCCGTTATTTCCCCCAGGCAGCCAGTGACTGACTGGAGTCAGCAGGTTTCTATGGCACTAGCAGCAGCTTGCTCATTTATTTTTAATGTGATTCTTAATCCCACCCCTCTTTTTTTTGTAGGTTTCTGCAGCTGAGAACAGCCTGGCAGTCCGTTCCACGCCTGCTGAAGTTGACTCCCGTAAGCATTCATTCTTAGATCTGGAGGGTGTCCCCATTGCTGTCAGTGCTGAGAAAGTAACATTAAATTCAGCCGATCGGATCTTTCCCTTGGTTTTAAGGAGTCATGCTTGAATACCCTTCATACATTTCATGGCTTAGGGAGAAGTTAAATTCAACTATATATTACTAACTTGGGGCAAACTGAACACTTTTAAAAAAAAATATGTCTTTATTGATTTTAGAGAGAAGAAGGGAGAGGGTAGAGAGAAAGAAACATGGATTGCTGCCTCTTGCAAGCCCCATACCGGGGATCGAGCCAGCAACCCAGGCATGTGCTCTGACCGGGAATAGAACCAGTGATGTCTTGATTCATGGGTTGACACTCAACCACTGGGCCACACCAGCCAGGCAAACTTTCATGCTTCTCTCATTGAACTTATCCTACTTTTTGTACCAAATCTTTTCAGGTTTAAAGCTATAAAAACTAATTTTGAAGTATCATTTAAAATATATATATATATATATATTTAACATATTTTTATTGATTTCAGAGAGGAAGGGAGAGGGAGAGAGAGACAGAAACATCACTGATGAGAGAGAATCACTGACTAGCTGCCTCCTGCACACCCTGCTCGGGGGATTGATCGAGCCTGCTGCAACCTGGGCATGTGCCCCTACTGGAATCGAGCCGAGACCTCCTGGTTCATAGGTCGATGCTCAACCACTGAGCCACGCTAGCTGGGCTGAAGTTTCATTTTAATAAAAGTTGAGCCAAAGATTTCATTCATTTACAGGGATAAAGAATTAGTATTTGAGTAACATATTAAATATCTTTCTCTACTTATCTAAATGTGTACCATAGTCTACCCTCTAGACCAGTGGTCGGCAAACTCATTAGTCAACAGAGCCAAATATCAACAGTATAACGATTGAATTTTCTTTTGAGAGCCAAATTTTTTAAACTTAAACTATATAGGTAGGTACATTGTTATTAACTTAATTAGGGTACTCCTGAGGCTTAGGAAGAGCCACACTCAAGGGGCCAAAGAGCCACATGTGGCTCGCAAGCCACAGTTTGCCAACTACGGCTCTAGACCGATTCTAGAGATTTTCCTGTTTTGTTAAATTTCATCACCTTTTCATCCTATTTTGGAGTGATTTTGAGTTTTACTTTGCCCAAAGATAAAATACTTTGGTTTTCTCTTTACTATATCCACTTTGATTCTGATTTGCAGTGTTATACATATATATATATGGATTTCTACCTTCTCCCTGGTTAGTTTATTAGACACTTAAAAACTCAGCAACTAAAGTAGAGCTAAATAAATCTCTAGTAAACCCTACCTTATAATTTTACAGAGAAACTTTTGCTGCTTGAATCCAAGAATATTCCTTTTGCAATCATTTTGCTTGGATATAAATTTTTCTGGCCCTGGCCAGTGTGGCTCAGGGTGTTGGTTGGGTGTTGGCCCGTGCACCGTAAAGGCTGCAGTTCGATTCTCGGTCAGGGTGCATGCCCAGATTGCTGGCTTGATCCCTGGTCGGGGACGTATAGGAAGCCGCTGATCCATATTTAGCTCTCACATAGATGTTCCTCTCATTCCCTCTCCCTTGCCCTCTCTCTAAAAATTAATTTAAAATATTTTTTAAAGCTCTTTTTTGAGTTTTGACTAGGTTTGCAAAACATAGTACTTTGTTGACTTAACTCTATATTATAAGGAGTTATTTATGTTTCCTTAGTAGCTGTATAAGTGGCTTTTCTGTGCCTCTTCTTAGTTTTTCACATTATGAATGTATTGGCAGGAAGTTAACTTATGCAGGTGACACATCAGTGATTATGAAAAAAATTTCATGGAGCCTTTTTCCATAATCTTTAGCCATGGATATCTGCTATAGGACTGATCAAAAAGATAGTGTCAAATCTCTCTCTCTCATACACATTTTGAAATTTCTGCTCTCAAGCACCGCAGAAGGAGTTCATGGAAATGGTAACTACCAAAAAGTCATCAAAGTCTATAAACAGCCTTTAAAAATGACAAAAGTGCCCTGAGCTCCAGCACCCTGTCCATCCCAAGCCACTAAGTTATTTGAGCATCATCCCCTGCACTGAAAGGTTGCCAGTTCAATTCTGGGTCAGGGCACATGCCAGCATTGTGGGCTTGATATCTGGTAGTGTGCAGGGGCAACTGATCAAAGTCTCGCTCTCACATTGATGTTTCTCTCTCTCCTTCTCTCTCTACCTAAAATATATATTTATTTATGTGTAAATATATATATATAGAAAAATATATATATTAACTATATATGTATATTTTAAAAAATGACAAAAGCTACAGGGCAGAAAGTCCCTTATATAGGGTGTTTTGGATTCTGGCTGTTTATGACAAAGGGTGAGAAAGCCTCCTGGCTGAGAACCTGATTTGTGAGAGACCCTAAGAACATAGCTTTTAGCATTAGAATATTCCGTAGTAGAAAAGCAGTGTTTTTCCTGGTGTTGAAAGGACCTGTTTTAGTGAAGGCCCTTTCTTTGCTTTGGGGAGGAACCTCTTCTCTGACTTCCCATGAGGCACTAAAAAATCTCTTCCTTTTGTAACTCAAGCAGGTAACTCCCAGGTTAAGAGTGAGGTCCAGCAACCTGTCCGTCCCAAGCCACTAAGTCCAGATGCCAGAGCCTCCAGCCTTTCTGAGAGTTCTCCTCCCAAAGCAGTGAAGGTATGATGGCAATTTCTCTGTGAGCCTTTAGACATTGTTTTACTACTGGAGTCCATTGCACCTCTATCATTATGTTCATTATAACCTGTTTTTACTTTCCAGGGGATAAAAATACCAAATAAGGATACACTTAAGGCCAGTCACTTTTCCTGGAAGTCTTGTTACTTCTGCTCAGATGTTCGGGTCAGGAGAGGGGGAGGCTCGCTAGGAGCACTCAGTTTGAAATCTGGAAAACTCATGAAAGTTTTAAGAAAACCTGAAGTTAAAAGAAAATAAACTTTTTTTTTTAAAGTCCAAGTTCATTCATCTGTGAATGGGTAAAAGCTCACAAAATGGAAAATATGAGAAATCCCTTAAACTAAAATCAGCCCATTGGACAGGAATGTGCAATGTCAACTTCAAAAGAGTGGCTCCCTGGTCTGGGGAACTTTACCATCACATGATTAGTGGTCAGCATATTTAAAGAAAGAATGTGTACATTCCAGAGGGTGTTGGCCAGCCCATTTGCTGTAAAAAATGGACATTCAAGTAACACTTATGTTTTGATATACTCTTATATGTAAAGGAATGTACAAAAGAAAATTTTACTTGGCTATTCAACGTATGATCTCTTTTTACTCACCAATTTTTTTTTAAAAAAAACCATCCTTTCCCTTTCTACAAACAAATATATATTCTCATAAAAATAAACAAAGGTTTAAAAATATCCAACACCTATTGTAGGCTGATTATTATTAAAACTGACTTGTTTTCGTTGAATGCTTTGCCAATGTTGTGATAATTGACTCATTGGGATTAATAAGCAAACATACCTACATTTCTTTAGTGTCTTTCTCCTCTGGTGCTCTCTTAAGTTTTGTTGCAAAACTTAAGGTTTGAGGGAAACTCAGCAGGCAGAATTAGTTTTCAGGTAGTTGAGGCTGCCCCATCCTCATGCGCACATCTGCCATGCTTGTATCTCTCACCTGTGGGCATGATTGGTCCTTTAATGAAAGTTAGTGCACAAAAAGGATCAAGAGAAGAGGACACAGGTGAGGAAAGGGGAGAGTTCAGTATTTAAAGGGTGGGTTAAAAAGAGGGAGGATAGGTAAAGAAGATAAACATGAATGTTTAAAAGGAAGCAGGAAAAAGAAAGGAAGCAGAGATTCATGAGGAGAGTAAGGTTTATTGAAAAGGAGCAGAAGGTAAAGAAAGTAGCAAGAGAAAGCGAGTGTAGGGAGAAAGAACTGAGTTATATGAGTAGTGATCGAATCTGCACATGTATTTGACATGGCCCTCTTCTGTGCTGGCCTTAAAGATCTGCTCATGCTGTCGTCAGCACTTTTCTTTTTCCAGTATTTGGAGTCCAACAAAGTAGCAAATGCCATAGGGTTAATTTCCTCTTCAACAGCAGCCCTGCTCAGATGTGAGTCCTTGGGTTACAGTTCTGGATTAAGAACGGCTAGCAAATCTGACTTGTCCATGGGTTCTCTGTGACTGAGGGACTAGGGGAATTCTATGGCTAATCCAAGAACTGAAATCTGTTCTTGAATATTTTTGAATTCTCAATCCAGTCCTAAGTCCTTCCCCCAACTGCTAGCTCAGCCTTCCTAGCCCTTAGTTGGTCCTTTAAGATCTTTCCTGATTCAAACTCCAGGGTCTGAGCTGATGAGCGATGAGCCACAGACATCTCACTTAGGTCTTCCTGGAATACCATGAGGAAGAGATGGAGATCAAGCTCCCTGTGTACCTTCCCCAGACCTGATTCTTTGGCCCTCGTCACTCAGCAATAGAATGCAGACAGTCCTGCTTTCATCAGCCATAGATCGCAGGTTCTGAACATTGTCTAAAGACGGGAGTAAACTGGCTTACTGCCCATGTTTGCCCATGGATCAAAGCTCACATGGTTATGGTGTACAGAGCCTGGGGTGGGACCCAACCGCATCTCCACTTTTGTTTAAGAGCAGTTTGTTTTCTCTTCCTCAAAGGTACCCTTTACATTCTGCAGGCAAGTCTATAGACACTTCGGTATTTACAGGAAGACCTGCTGGCATAACCAGTCTCGTGGTTATAGACCATGAAACAGAAGGTGCTTCTCCATTTTGGGAAATTTCATACAGCTAAGAATAAACTTGTACACTCAGAATAGATTTTTGGGTCTCACAAAACCTGGAAAAACTCTTTCTTAGTGTCTTGTTGTTTATGGAAAATAGGACATCTAAGTCGAGGCTCAATTCATTTCAAATTTTAGCTTAATTTAAAAAAAAATACTGGTCTTTAAAAGTAAGGATTGTGTATAATTTGAACACTGGCTCAATAACTTAGTTGATGAGACTCGGTGCTAATAAAGTTGACGTTGCAGATTCCTTCTCAAGAATGTGTTATTCTGGGTGCAGAGCTCAGTGGGCCCTGTGAGAAGGATCAGAACCTTTTGACTCAAGAGATCCAGAGGTCTCTTAAGCTGTATGTTCTCCCGTTGAAAGAAGTTATCCCCTATGTATTCCCAGAGGGAAGGGTAAGGGAGGAAGTGCAAGGAGTTTTAGCTGGCCCCACTGTGTCCAGACAGCCCAGTGCCAGGCTTCCTTGGCTGCTCCTGCTGATGAATGTGGAGAGAAAACATGGCAGACTGCATGAGAGGGTGTGCACTATGGCACCCCCCTCCGTGCCTGCCCGCTGACCCTTCCTCTACAGACAGGGTAGGAGGTCTTGGGCTCTTTTATAGAGTGATCAGGATTATACTAGGAAGGCATCCAGACTCTCTTCTCATTATCTACATCATTACTGCTTTCTCAAAGCACTAACCATGTAGAGCAATCTGTTTAAGATGTGAATAGCCCCAAAATGCCTTCAAAATGTTTCACAGAAAGCTAGGGGAACGGTTATGGCTGTACAGAACTGGCCCAATCATTTACTGTGTGGCAAAGAAATTTAATTTAATTACGTGGTATTTTGCACAAATTGGAAGGAGGGAATGACAGGCATTTTGTGGTGTTCTGGGGAATAGAAGTCTGACATCCATACAAAAAATTTCCTCCTGATTTCACTACGTCTAAAAGCTAATAGTTAGCTGTTGCCTCCCCCAACCACAGACACTCATATACACCCCCCCACCGGAGCCTTCCTGAGACTAAGAAATGTACTTAAGATAGGAGACTAAAAGCATGTAGATGAAGTCATGCAAATTTGTTGGAAACGTTGCTTTAAGTAGATGCTGATTAGCAGAGGTCCCTAAGATCCCTCAGGTGGGAAAGACATGACAGTGTTTATGAACATCCATTATGTATATATTACCTCATTCATTCCCAAATATCCTGAAGTTATTATCTACATAAGACTGTATTTTGTTCAAAATGCTGTAGTAAGATTATTTCCATTTGGGTTAGCATCTGCTCTCTTCTCCCAAAGAGTTTCCTTTAGTTATGGAAATTTCACAGTCCAGGAAAAATTAAAAAAAGCTTTGTGGGTTTATGAGTCAGTAGTTCTGAGTTTTAATTTACTGACTGAGAACTTTGATAAGGCACCTGGCATCCTGGCGAGTTAGTTTCTACATGAGAAAAAGGGTGAGGGAGGGGAGATGGAAAGACATCTTACACGCTGAAAAAAATATATTGTAAAGATTTTTAAAAGTCTGACATTCTAATATTGGCAGTGTTTTAAACGAGACGGTGCCAAGTCCGAGCATGCCATGAAGGCATGGGCAGGATGTATGCCAGACCTACCATAATGGTAGAGATTTTTGGGCATTGACTACACTTCCTGTTGTCTGAATAGACATGGGGGCAATTACAGAAAAGTGGCCGAGAGCCCAGGACAGAGGAAATAAAGGGAAGGCACAGCCACAGCTACTTTGACTTGGCGTTATACCATGTTGCCATCCTCTTGTCTTTATGAAACTCGAAGGGCCCTTGGGCAGCTGCCAAATAAACCTTAAATCATATTAAGAAGGGTTTATGTGAAAAATGAACAGGAGTAATGGGAATTCGGTAGGCCTGGTTAGTTAGAAGTTTGTGGTTAGTCAGATATTTGAGCAGCCATCTGTAGACATACCTCGGAGGTATTGTAGGTTCGGGTCCAGACCACCACCATATAGTGAGTTGTAATTTTTTTGCTGATGGAAGATTTTGCCTTTATTTTGTAAAAAAAAAAAAACACCCAACATCTGTGAAGCGCAATAAGACAAGGTATGCCTGTATGATTTTGATATTAAAGAGGAAGGATGATTTTTCACTGGGGTGGGTGAAGGCTCCATTCAAGAGAGAGCCATTGTGGGTCAAGTGTAGAAGGTAGTAAGGCATTAAAGAATTGTTAATGAAACACTCCTTGTGTGGGTGAAGGCTCATAAAAGCCTCTCTCCTGAGCTGGGCCATGTGCCAGCCTCAGGTAGATATGAGTGAGGCTGATTTTGCCACGATTAGCAGAGTTCGTTGAAAAAGAAAGAAAACGTGGTCTTATTGATGGATCTGAGTCTGTAACTGAGTTACAGCTCAGCCGCAGTAAAGCGCTCCAGGGCGCACCAAATGCTGTGTATTCATTGAAGGTTCCTGTTTGTCTCTTCCAGCTTCTGCTTCCTGCTCCCGGTACCTAATCTCTGCTCCTGCCTTCCACTTTCCTCCTAATGTGAGCTCAACTTTCAGCTTTCTCTCAGGTTCTCCCTTCTAGTCACTGGGCTGCACCCCTGTCCTACAGTGTGCCCTCTCTGTGTGTGTACAGTGGAGGGGTGTTCTTTAACCTTCCATTCCACGTTAGCGGAATAATACCCATTTCCTCCTATAACATGGGAAATTTGTCTCCTGCTCTGTCTTTACTGACCAGAATAAATACTTATTTTTCTAAGCCAAGTGTTAAAAAAAAAAAAAAATACAGAATCCACCCTGCAGCTGAAAAATATTTTCAATCTGATAAATACATGTGTCCTACTACTTTCACATTATGTGACTTGTGAGATGTACCAGCTCTCTCCAGTGGCTTCAACTGTACTATTATACCGAATCATTCTGCATTTTAATGTATCTCCTGCTTGCTAGATAAGGGCCTAGTCCTTTTAGAGAAACCTAATTAAACTATTCAAGGACACCTCCACTTAAGTCCTATCTTGTTAGAAGTGTTCATAAGAAAAAAATAATTCGGAGCTCCAAATAATGCCTTAATTACTTCCAACGGCATTCAGTATCGTAACATTTGATCACATTCGAATACCTCCCTTATGCCTGGTTAACTAGGTTGTAGCCTGTGGCCTTTGATTCTTTAAGTTTTTTTTTTTAGGACTGTACCCCTAGGAATGGGGGGGGGGGTTGTTATTAAGGAGCCATTTCCACTCAGTTTTGCTCCTTCATTCTTAAATACTTTGGTGCTATTTGGGAGTTTCCCACTAATTTTATTAAACTCCTTTTTACAGCTCTTCCCCTTTACTTCCATTTCATGCCCATTTTCTATTCTTGTTTCCTGTCCAAATCTGCTTGAAAAACCATTCCTACTTTTTGCTTTACCTCCTAGTGAATCCTGTGACAAGTGAACCAGCAGTGTGAAATTTTTATGGGTCTATCCTCAGTTTTTTTTAAATCAAAATTCTACCTTGCCCATACCTGGTTTGTTTTAAGCTTTACCTTAACCAGTCAGGTCCTGGACCTTGGAACTAATTTGCGTTATTTATCACCGCACTGGTCTTGGCAGCAACGGGGCCACCCACGTGCCTGTGAGGGCCTCCTGGCCACCTTAACCTAAGCTGCTTCTGCATTTACTGGTTGAGGTGTTTCTGTTTGGGCCAGTGAAGGGTTACACACACTGAAGGACTAGGAACCCCCACCCCTAGTAGCCATGTAACCATTTTTTATTATGTAAAAACTTACAGTCTTAGAATTCTGGCTTCCATCAGTGCTTGAATACCATGTATTTTATGCTCTTTAGGATTGGGCTTACCAGCTAGAACACCTGTGCTCACCCCACCCTATTCCACACTTTACAAACAGTTCATGATTCTCAGTCAGTTATGACTTCCCACTTCCCATTTTGTTAGCTTTATTCTCCATTGGTTTTTTTTTTTTTTTTTTTTTTAAGGTGTTAGAACTTATAGCTTTATTGGGCTATGCTTTCTTCTGGAGTCCTAATAAAATAGTTTGTGTCTCTTTTAAATTGTCCCACTTATGTGTCAGTTTTGACTTATTTTAAAAAGATTATGCCTCGTGAATTGAGCAAGTCAAGACTATAAGCGGAGGGAACTAAAAGATGCTTTATCAACGTGTCTTTTCCTAATTCCCAAAGCCAAATGCTCTTCCTCTCCTTGAAAATTTTCCCCTTCAGAATTTGTTCTTATAAAAGTCTGTCCTGTTTTTCCTTGGCACTTGAATGAAACAATCACACTTCTTTCTTCTTGCGTGTGATATTTTCTCCTAATTTCCTGTCTGCAGAAACATTTTGTATGTGCCATTTTGTGTGTTGTGGCCTGTCTAAGCCTTTTTCCGAAGTCCAGCCCTAGTCCCACTCATCCTCAGTGGCTGCTACACTTAGGGCAGCCAAACAGTCTGGGAAGGGAATTCAGGGCATCCTCTTGGCTTCCAAGAGTCATCTGATACAATCACAGTGGCCTTAGTGTTCCTGTGAGAATTAACAGGCCAGGTTAGGGAGCCCTTAGACACCAAAGTAAATGTCAGGGCCCATCTCAGCAGAGTGCTAACTCATCACTGCCTATGCTAAGTGAAAGTTGTCCTTTTCCTTTTCCTAGAAGTTTCAGATACCTGCAAGAGAGACCTGTGTGGAATGTCAGAAGACAGTCTACCCGATGGAGCGTCTCTTGGCCAACCAGCAGGTGTTTCATGTCAGCTGCTTCCGTTGCTCCTATTGCAACAACAAACTTAGGTAAGTTAGACGGCAGCAAGCCATATCTCTGCATAGTTGGACCCCCTAGAAAGGAGTCTTTGGCTTTTAGAGTGCTGATACTGACAGCTATTGTGCTGATAGTGTGCTATTGAAGGCCCCTGAAAAAAAGTAAAAAGTACCATTTAGTGACAAGTCTTTCATATCAAATGGTTGCGGTGTTTGGAACTTCTTGGTACATTGATATGCTAATTTACATGTTAGGACTGAAGCTTAAATAATAGAGTTGCAGGTAAGACTCCCTATGACCCAGTCAATAGAATGTTTCCCCTTTGTGTCAGAGAATCATAAAGTTAAGAAATTTTAGGAGGATAATTATCTAAGCTCTTACTTCAAACTGTCCTGACTGCTGTATAAATGGTAATAGCAATAATCATAGACCAAGAAGAGCATGTATTTTTCTGTATGTTGCTTCGTTTTCGCTCTGAGAAAAATAGTCATTATGTGTATCATTTCTTCCAAGTAACTCAAAGTATGGATGTAAATGTGGCCAATTTGGGGAATATTCCATATTAACTCATTATAATTATAGAATCTAGAGAAGGAAGAAGCCAGGATGTCACTTCCTCCAGCTTTCCTTGCAGAGCAAGCATCCTTTCTAAAATGCCAGCCGTGGGCAAACTACGGCCCGCGGGCCAGATCCGGCCCATTTGAAATGAATAACACTAAAAAAAAAAAAGACCGTACCCTTTTATGTAATGATGTTTACTTTGAATTTATATTAATTCACACAAACACTCCATGCATGCTTTTGTTCCGGCCCTCTGGTCCAGTTTAAGAACCCATTGTGGCCCTCAAGTCAAAAAGTTTGCCCACCCCTGTAAAATGCTCTTGAAAGATGTCCTGGCATCTGCACACTTCTACGGGCTTGATGCCTCACGACAGCCAGTTCCGGTGTGAGATGGCTCTAGGTCGACAACATTCCTTCCACTGAGCCAGTGTGTGCCTCTCTAACTTCTACTCATTGGTTCCTTTTTTTCCACTTTATTTTTTTCCCCTCCAAAGCACATTTTTCTGAGTTTTTGAAATTTTATAGTTCTTCCGTGGAAAGGCTGCTGTTTTTATACCCCCTTTAAAATGTCTCACCCTGTGAGAGACACCAAATCTCCTAAAGGCCTGTCCAGCACTGACATTATTTTAGATTTACATCCCGGCAACTGCGCACCGTTCTCCTATTAACACTCCGGTGTGGGGTGAATTTCCCGCCAAAATATAAGATGGCGCGGGCAATTATTTAGGTTTCCCGCACAAAATCAGGGATTTTTATGATACCTATTACCCCAATGGGTATGAAACGGTTCGCATACGCAGGTAGGTATCTTTGTGAACGGCAAACAAACAAATATTTGGTAATACGCAGTTACAATCGGCCCGAGTTTACACGTTTCCCGCACTCCACCGCAAATCTATATGAACCGAGTTAAGACGGCTCCCGCGGAGTACGCGCAATTCACGCGAGCCGACTTAACTCGTTTCCCCCACTCCAAGTGTTAACTGTATTCAGTCGCTAGTATCTGTTGAGTGCCAGCTTTTTGCAGCACATTGTACCCATTCCTGTAGCGATGTGCTTTTAAATTATAACACAAATGGGAAAGTAGGAGGAAGAAGATTCAACTTTTTTTTTTTTAATATATTTTATTGATTTTTTACAGAGAGGAAGGGAGAGAGATAGAGAGTTAGAAACATCGATGAGAGAGAAACATCGATCAGCTGCCTCCTGCACACCTCCTACTGGGGATGTGCCCGCAACCCAGGTACATGCCCTTGACCGGAATCGAACCCGGGACCCTTCAGTCCGCAGGCCAACGCTCTATCCACTGAGCCAAACCGGTTTCGGCAGAAGATTCAACTTTTACAAAGGAATACCATTATAAGTAGTTGTAGGTTGTAAATACTTAGGAAATATATGAGTGATCAGAGATAGGTGGGATTACCTAGGCAAGAGTTCCTGGATAAAGTTCTGTTTTTGTTTTTCTCACAGTTTTGACAAAGGGTAATGAAATCATTTGAAAATGAGAAAATGTACCAGGTAGAGAGATGTCTTGTGAAGGTTCAGGTCTGGAAGTGGGCGTGTTTTTTTAAATAAGGATAATAAAACTGTTGTGCTTTAAAAGGGTAGAGAACCCAGCTGGTGTGGCTCAGTGGTTGAGCATCCACCTATGAGCCAGGACATTACAGTTCAATTCCTGGTCAGGCCACATGCCCAGGTTGCTGGCTCAGTCCCCAGTAGGGGACATGCAGGAGGCAGCTGATCAATGATTCTCTCTCATCATTGATGTTTCAATCTCTCTCTCCCTTCCTCTCTGAAATTAATTTTAAAAATATATTTTTAAAAAGAGTAGAGAAAAAAATAAATAAATACACCTTAATGCTACAGAATAAAGATAAATAAATAAAGTAGAGAATCCTAGGTGATTGATGTGTTTTTATATTTTTCTCACTTGTCATCTTCTGAAAATACTGCAATTGCCAGATTGCAGCCTGCTGGTGCAAATAAGAACATACAGATTTGTTAACTTCATGCTCTTTTTCTTTCAACAACAGTCTTGGAACATATGCATCACTACATGGGAGAATCTATTGCAAGCCTCACTTCAATCAACTCTTTAAATCTAAAGGCAACTATGATGAAGGCTTTGGGCACAGACCACACAAAGATCTGTGGGCAAGCAAAAATGAAAATGAAGAGACACTGGAGAGACCAGCCCAACTTCCAAATGCAGGGGAGACCCCTCAGAGCTCAGGGGTAGAAGATGCCCCCATTGCTAAGGTGGGTGTGCTGACTGCAAGCATGGAAGCCAAGGCCTCCTCTCAGCCAGAGAAAGAAGACAGGCCAGCTGAAACCAAGAAGTTAAGGATCGCCTGGCCGCCCCCCACTGAACTTGGCAGTTCAGGAAGTACCTTGGAGGAAGGAATAAAAGTATCCAAGCCCAAATGGCCTCCTGAGGATGAAATCAGCAAGCCTGAAGCGCTGGAGGATGTAGATCTGGATCTGAAGAAGTTGAGACGATCTTCTTCGCTGAAGGAAAGAAGCCGCCCATTCACTGTAGCAGCTTCACTCCGAACCCCTTCCGTCAAGAGCCCCAAATCCTTGTCCCCGCCTCTCAGGAAGGGCTGGAGCGTGTCAGAGCAGAGTGAGGAGTTTGTAGGAGGAACAGCAGCAGGAAGGAAACAAGTGGAAAATGTCGATGCCTCTGAGAAGAATGGGAGTGTGGGAAAAACAACCTGGCAAAACCAGGAATCTAAAGGAGGGGAGGCGGGGAGGAGAAGTAAGGAAGTTTATGGTTTTGAGATGGGGAGTGAGAATCTTGTAGAAAATGGTGCAAACTTAGATGAAGATGATAGAAACCTTTTCAATCAGCAGTCTCCACTAGAACCCAAGTCTCCAAATTGGTCCAGCTTTGCAGACAACAGCTCTCCTAAAGAATTCACTACTCAGAATCAGAAGTCCCAGGATGTGGGATTCTGGGAGGGAGACGTAGTCAAAGAGCTGTCTGTAGAGGAGCAGATAAAGAGAAATCGGTACTATGATGAGGATGAGGATGAGGATGAGGATGAGGAATGATAAACTGCAGTGGTGCTGGGCCTTACCTTGTGCTAGTGTTAGTGAGCCACTGCCCTTTATCAGAGTGATGTATGTATACAGTTATCTTAGCATAAACTGTAATTTATGGGGAAGTAATTTTGGGAAACAGTTCTTGCTTCAAAAAAAAAAAAAAAAATCCCATACTGCAGCTTATCTCTAAATGCTAGAGATAACATTACCTAAATCCTCTATTTTAGCCATGATGATATACATAAGTGCGTTAAGGTCTTATAAAAAAGGAGGGGAATATTCCAACTGATATAGTCCAGATTCCACTGTGTTCCCCAAAGGCAATATGAAATATATAGATGATTAGTATAGTACATTGTTACTCTAAAAATTGAGTCATTCAGAGGGATTTAGGGGCCTAAACAATATTACTGTATGCACTTTAGTATAAAGGGCACAGTTTGTATATTTTTAAATGAATACCAATTTAATAATTTAGTATTCAACTATTAAGAAATCAAATATTTAGTCTTTTTTAAAATTTTAGGTTAACTATCTTACTCAGATATATATGGGGGATTTGCTTTGCATCCTGCTCTTTAAACCACATCCTAAACTGGATTCTTGAGATATAACACCACCATCTTTCTGAAACATCTTTTAGGCACCTTCGGTGCTTGGAGAGATCCACTGTCTCCCAAGTAAACTATAATATTTGCCAATAAGTGTGACTATACCCCAAGTGATTGATTACTTCTCTGGTGGTAGCTGTGGTTCTCATAATTTGCTAAAAGATACAATATTTTATTAAGATTTTTATATTACTGTTTGATGTTTCATGTTACAGCAAAATGAGTTTAAAGAAGGAATAACGGGGGTGGGGGGGTGGGGGGTGTAAACTGCCTTAAACCAATTGAGCTCAGACCCCCTAACCATATATTTCACTTCAGATATCCCCTTTCTGGGACACTAATTTTTTAATTCCTATCAGCTCTGAAATGTATTGATTTTTATGGCAAACAGTATCCCCAGGGTGCAATTAAACCAATTATAGGCCTTTGTGTGTATGTGGGGGGGGGGGGGGGGGGGGCGTGAGGGGGGGGGTGTTATGTTAAGTCGTTGGAACATTATAAACTTGAGTACATTTGTTGTACATAATTGATATTCCAAATTATATGTGGTGAAGGGAGGTGTTAAGCTATAGGCTTTTCTTTGTACTACACTTTTAGAAATTTAGCTCTAATATTTTTTAGAAATGTAAAGTGTTCTGCTTTCTTACAGTCTTGCTTAGTCTGAAACATTTTTATTCAATAAAGCTTTAAATTTACATTTGAACTCTTCAATGTTCCTTTTTCATTATTATTTTTTTTACATTGTTACAGTCTCTCAGGACCTACTTTTACCTTAGTTTGGAAAGAAAAAGATCTGATGTGGGTTTAACTGAAGTGCTATTAATATACCTCACCACTAGGTGGTGGTGTTGGGATGATTTTAGGGGCTTTCATCCTGAAGACAAATTTTTCTTGAAAATTGAAAGCCACTTGGCAAGAGAATTAATGTGTACATTCAAAATGAGCCATTTGTTTTACCAGTTCAGAATACAATGGTGGATTTTTATTGTTAACTGTACTCAACATTTAATAATTTACCTTAAAATTAGGCCTAATATGCCAAATGGAATTTCCAAATGTCTCTGCTTGAAAATGGACTTGTTTTCCACTCTGAGCAAAGGCATAGTTGGTTGTTTGATTTCCTTGCCTGCACAGGCAATCAACCCAATTGTTAAGGCACTTTTTTTTTTAATGGGAAGTATGGATTTTCTTGGAGATAGGAATGCTTTTTGAATCATCTGTTGTTTTTCAGGTGTACTGTGCGTTTCAGGGTTTTGCCTGGTTTTCTAACTACTTTTTGCTCTTGCTCCACCATAAGTTAAAGTCGGTTAGAAAGCCTTGTTCACTGAACAGTTATCCAGAAGCTCCTGCTGACCTTCATAAAATATCCAATCCTGGCTTCAGTTTAGCTACCCTTACTGTGACACACTGTTACTCTAACTTATCTACATGATACAATATCCACTGACTTTATACAATAAAGTCTGAGTGCCTATGGCTGGCATTTATGGTTATCAGTTGAGTATGTCACCATATATCAGGTACATGGGGACTGAGAGTACACTAGAACCCTCTTCTATGCCTTTCAAGGGCAAAGGTAGACATATTATAGGTAAAAGAGTAGAAATGAGGACTAGCTCCATAATCAATATAATAAAAGTGTCATTTAAGAGAATGACCAGATAAACATTCTTAGAAAAACAATCAGCATTCTTAGAAAAACAAAAATGACAGCTAAATAAAAAGTGTTTATTATTTATTCTCTCAGCTCTCCTGAATGAAGGCAACTTGTTTGGACTTGATATGCTGATGGTGGCAATAGAATGATGTTTCTCATTTGGTGAAGTGGGAAAAGGAGACTATCTTGCTGGTGGGATCACTTCTGGCCAAAGCTTTCATTACATATTTCATGAGCAATATGTTTTGTAACAGCCAAGAGGTTGAGAAATGGTACAAATGTGTTTTTCTGGGGATAGAGCATATATATATACCTGGTGTGTGTGTGTGTGTGTGTGTGTGTGTGTGTGTGTAATTTGTTTTTTAAGAGAGGGAGAGGGAGAGAGATACTGATGTGAGAAACATTAATTGGTTGCCTGCTGCACGCACCACCAGTGGGGATCAAACCTGCAACCTGGGCATGTGCCCTGACTGGGAGTTGAACCTGCAACTCTTTAGTGCATGGGACTACGCTCAACCGAGCCACACAGCTAGGGCTGGGGATAGTTCTTGAGACCAAGATCATTGTGTGTTTGTTCCTGCATGCCAAGTTAGCACGTTCTCTGTTCCTTGAGGCTCTGATTTCAATTACCATGGGATCATGGAGGATTTTCTTTTTAAAAAATGTATCTTGAATACAGATAGGGTAGTTACCATTAAGCTATTGTTGGGTTTGGAGAAAAATGGTTTCAGGCAGTGGTTCTCAGACCAGCAGCAAAGGCATCACCTATGAGTTTTTTTAGAAATTAGAAACGCAAATTCATGGGCCCTACCCCGAACCTCCTGAATCAATCTCTGTGGACGGGGCTCAGGAAACTTTTAATGAACTCTCCATGTAGGGGATGGAACAAGCTAATCGCTGAACTGGGGCGCACTGACGTTTGAGAACCACGGAGTTAAAGCAAACCTAATGTACTCCTTAGAATGGCTGGAGTTTTGTTTTTTCCTTTTCTCTCTTTGAAACCCTTTAACTGCTGCCATACCAGTTATAGTTACTTTATCTGTCCTTAGATAAGAGGTAGAGATTTAGATTTTTAACTTATTTTAAAACCATTCTAGTTAGCCACTGGCGGTGAAGAGTAGGCGGGTCCAGCTGAGATGAGGGGGAGTAGAGAGATGAGTACAGCCTGCCTGGGAACGGGAACAGCTTTGAGTTGCCTGGGCTGAGAAAAAGGAATGTCCCTGTTAGGGAGCTAGACCCGAACAAGCGTGGCCGAAACTGATAGCAACCAGCGTTGTGAGGCCAGTGGGGGTGGGGCCAGGGCTGGGGGCGTGGCTGGGTGAGGGGCGTGGCTCCGAGGCGGGGGCGGGGGCGGGGCTCGGGAAGGGGTGGGGCCAGCCTGGAGGGCGGGGTCCACCACGAAGTCCGTGGAGTCCGGGGTGAGCGAGGTGGGCGGGGAGGCGAGAGGGGCGTCGGAGAGGCCGGGCCTCGCGGAGGAGGCTCGGCTTCGCGGAGGAGGCACGGGAAGGGGTGTGACCAGGCCTGAGACGTGCGGGGAACGAAAGGGGGCCGGAAGGGGGCGGCCACCGGCCCGGCCCCGCCCCGGGGCCGCCTCCCCGCGGGTTCCGTTGGCTGTGGCGGCGGCTGAGGCTGTGGCGGCCGCGGGGCGGGCGTAAGATGGCGACAGCGGCGGCGGGCGCCCTGGGCCTGCTGTGGGGCTGGCTGTGGAGCGAGCGCTTCTGGATGCCCCAGAACGTGAGCTGGGCCGACCTCGAGGGCCCGGGCGACGGCTACGGCTACCCGCAGGCCCGGCACATCCTCTCGGTGTTCCCGTTGGCGGCGGGCGTATTCTCCGTGCGGTTGCTCTTCGAGCGGTGAGAGCCGGCGAGCGGGCGGCGCGGGGGCCGGGGGCGCGGGCCGGGGGCCGCCGAGGGCCGGAAGCAGAACTGCCGGGAGCGCCCGGAAGCAGGGGCTGCGGTGCTGGGGGCTCCTGGGCTCCGCGCGGGACGCGGATGCGCGGAGCGGGGCGCGGTGGCCAGGGAGCCTGGGCAAAGGCGGGGAGCTTGGGGCGTGGACCATGCTGGAGTGAGAGCGGGGGTGGTGGGGGGGGGGGGGGCGGACGCTGGGCCATTCAATCTGAGGTCCTGGAGGCTTTGGGGGGGAGGTGGGGGTCTTCCCAACCTCCACGGATTCTCCAGACGGGGAGGCAGGTGGGGTGTGAGCTGCGCCGGGAACCCGAAGCGAAGAACAGGCAAAGGGCCGCGGGCACCCGAGCTAGTTGGGGCCATGCGAGCTGAAGGGTCGGCGCCAGAGCCGGACGTTCAAGCCGAAGGGCGGGTTCATGGGGATCCACGATTTGCGAGGATACTTTAGTTTCTGAGAGTTGAGGGGAGCTGGATTATTTAGGCCCCAAATGTTGGTTTGTCAGCTCTTGGACATGTGCTTGTGTTTCAATAAAATTCCGCCAGGGCCCGTGAAAGAGCAGGGTGTGGTGGAGCCCGAGGCTTCCAAAGGATGGAAAGCTGTCAGATTAGTGGCCGGCGGGGCCTCGGAGGCCAGAGATGGAAGGGGGAGTGGCCATCCCGAGAGGATGGGGAGCCTGAGGGCTTAGGAGAGAAAACTGCTTCGCCGAGTCAAACCTCTGAGTTTAGCGGAGTCACAGCGTACTTTGTTCGGCTACGTTTTTGGAGAAGTGATTTCCCTTTCTTTGAGTGACTGGATTGTCTCTAAGTAAGATAAAGATATTCAGTGGGAACTTGGGGTGGTGATTTTATAAGGTGGACTTACGGCTGCGGGTGATGTTGATCAAGTCTATTCAGCCTCTGGAAAGGAGACTTCTTCCCACTAGGTCCTGGTAATGAGGTGGCACTTTGACACCCTTGGTTCATTTGGGCTTTGTATAGTACACGAATGCCCGTTCTGGGATGCTACAGATAAAATAATCTGTTACTCTCTGAAAATTTAATGTTACCTGTTTTGGATTACTTGTTTGATTTTCCTACTACTTATGACACAAAATCTTTCAAAAATATTTGTTATGTAGCTAGCTAGTCATTAATCCATTTATTCACAGTGTTTGTACATTATCATCAAACTGTTCTGCCAAATTTCAAGTGCAAAATATGACGCTTTTTAAAAAAATTTTTTTTATTGATTTCAGAGAGAGGAAGAGAGAGAAAGAGGATAGAAACATCAGTGATGAGAGAGAATCATCTATCAGCTGCCTCCTGTACGCCCACCACATGGGACTGAGCCGGAAAACCTGGCATGTACCCTGACCAGGAATCGAACAGTGACATTCTGGTTCATGGGTCCTTGCTCAACCATTGAGCCACACCAGCTAGGCTGATGCTTTTAATTGTAGCAAATGAAACCCAGTTGCCTTTTATGAGTCCTCGGGAACTTAGTGGTGCAGTTTTTAAAGTATAGTCATTTTATAAATGTTATCGGGACGGAGATGCAAACCACTTATCTCTCTTAGGAGTAACCTGGATCAGGTTGGTATCTATATGAAGGCTGAAAAAAGAGGAAGACAATGTAATGACTAAAAAGGAAAATACATAATTCAAAACCTGCCCCAAAAATTCATTGTCCTAAGAAAAGATTCTGTGCTTCTTACATAAATATATACCAATATGGAAATATCTCCACGTTAGTGGCAAGAGGAAATAGCTTGTTGCTTATAAACACCCATTTTATATAAACTTACATTATCTTCAGATTTCCAGAAAGTTCCCCCAAGTGGCTGCAGACTGTCTCCTGGCAGAGCCACTGGAAAAGATCCTTTACCTGTGGGAATTCTATCTGAATGTTTCTATGGTGCTCCAGTGTCAGGAGAGTAGGGGTGGAGGGGAATACTGAGCTGAAAGCATTCTAGTATGATATTTCTTGGCTAGTGTAGATCAGTACTTTGTTCATCTCATGTTTGATCTTAGGAAAGTTTAACCCTAGAAGCAGTCTTGCTATTTGTTTCTCTTTTAAGACCTAATACTTTAGCAATAAAACTGACTGCTAGATTACTAGTTCTTCTAATTGCGCTGGTCTTCCATAAAGGTAATAAATAGAAGCCATTCTTATTGAGTATAGAAAAAAGATATATCAGAAATATTGGTGGTGTCGTTTTTCCTACATTTTCTCATTTCTCAAATCCTACCTACTTAGTTTCTAGAAGCAATTCTGTAGTTATCATAGACCCATGGTCGGCAAACTGCGGCTCGCGAGCCACATGCGGCTCTTTGGCCCCTTGAGTGTGGCTCTTCCTAAGCCTTAGGAGTACCCTAATTAAGTTAATAACAATGTACCTACCTATATAGTTTAAGTTTAAAAAATTTGGCTCTCAAAAGAAATTTTAATCGTTGTACTGTTGATATTTGGCTCTGTTGACTAATGAGTTTGCCGACCACTGTCATATACTATAAGAGCTAGAATTCCAACCTCCTTTTACAGATAAACTACGGCCACTTTTCAGAGGTTGCATACTCTCCTGGGGGAAGAGCTAGAACCAAGATGCAGGTCATTTCCCCCAGCCCAGGGCCCTTGCCACTGTGTATAATGTGGCCATCTTTTCCTGTTCCTGAACCTCCTTTCAAGGGTTAAGATTTAAACTCCTGGTTCCTAGTATTCTAAGATTTGGAGAACAAATTCATGCTCATCTTATTCTTCATTATTTAATATAATTTGTTTCACTTGAACTTTGCAAATTTTAAAATTGTTCTGCATATTTTAATGAACCTTACACTCTGCCCCCTGATAAGTTATCTCTATTTGTGTTGTTTTAAGAATCTCCCAAAGAATAAATATAGAGTTTACAATCTGTTCTCACTTTCTCTTCCTTGTCATCAACCACAGTGAGCATTTTATTTTTTTAAGTTCCCAGATTTCCTAGTGAACTGCAGCCCATTTGGTAAGGAGGACTTGAAAAGCTACTCGACCATTTATGTAAAGTGTTTATATCTAGCTAACTATTTTGCTGAAGAACTACAGGTAGGAGAGAATTACCTACAAGAGGCTTTCCTTTGTGGGCCTCTGTTGACTGGTTGCATTGTTATGGCCAGTACCTTGCAAAAATGTCTTGTGTGTAGCATAATTAACTCACAATACTTTTTGTCAGTAAATACTTTTTGATAGTTTGAGGAGGGTCCACCCTCATCTACTCATTTGTCCAGAGGAGTAACTGGAATCTAAATCTTCAGTCTGAAATAGATGTTTGGCTTGATTAAGAGAGGCAAAACTATAATTCCTTTGTTTCTATTGTTAAATGTCACCATACTATATTTGCATGTTGTGTACCTTCCTACATCTTCTCTTTCTCCTCTCCCCCCATACACAAATTCATGCTACCCTGTACCTATTAAAAGAGAGATAAAATATTTTTATTTTGTGATTATTTTTAAAAACTAAAGAGTATACAGTGTCTTTTATTGTGAGTTAATTATAATTCTTGGCCAGTTCTAAAAATTCCAAAGTTAATCATTAGAGTATCTAAGAGTTGATATTTCAGGTATCAATCAGAAGATAGTTGGTCCTCGGATGTATTTTGACATTCTCTTAAGTAAAAGTCCTTCACAAAGTCCTCATAAGTTCAAATCAAACAAATATATACAATAAGAAATTTAAATATTAATTTGTTCATTTAAGGATGGATATCAGGACTTTCTATATTACCTTGAAATTGCAGCTGAAACTTCAAAAATCATTCAAAATTCACCAAAAACATGCCCCAAGAATACAATGGGAAGGAGGTACTTTCACAGGCAATTGAGGAGATGCTCTGAGAGAAACCACTCATAGAAACTGAGGTTGTCTGCACGTGTGGCTTTTCTAACACCAAATAGTGTGTCTTTGCCAACAGCAAACAATTCTCTAATTCTCCAACACCAACTGGGTGTTTTGGGGGAAAGAGTGCAGAGCTCCATGCCCACTCTGAGCGTACCATCTTTCCTAGCACAGTGATGTGCACAATAACCTGGAAAGCGGGAGGAGGGAGGGGGGCAGGGAGAGATTAACCTAAGTTTTTACATGCATATATGTATTACCAATGAACACCGGTAGTGGGGTGGTGAAGGCCTGGGGCAGGGTGGAAACAGGGTAGAGAGGATAATGGGGGGAAAGGAGGGACCTTTGTAATACTCTCAACAATAAAGATTTAAAAAAAAAGCAAAAAACTTTTCCACCTGTTTTTTTAAACTTATTTTAATATTATGTTGATGCTTGAGATCTGAAGGAAAGAGTGGTTCAAACTAGGTCTGCTATGTCTTACTTAAATTGGATCTTAAAGATAAATTGTTTGAAATTTAATATCTACTCCCTTGAGCACTAGATATAGTATCTTGTTCCTTGGGATTAAGTAGGAGCTTGAGTCTTAATATTGACTCCATCAGAGATATATAGGCTCATTATTTTGAATATGATACTGCAATAGGAGCTTTATGTTGCCAGAAGAAAATTTTATGAATTATACAGGAGGTAGATTAAAACTCTCCTTGCTGCTCATTCATTATTCCAATCCCCTCTTCTCTCCTGTTACTTCCTAGGCAACCTCACTGGGCTGTCTAAAGAGCCTTTTCAATATCATTCTCACAGGACTGACCATACTCATTTCCTGGCTGTCATGAAACTGGCAACAAAGAGTAGTGACTCTGTGTTTGTGTGTGTGTGTATGTGTACGTTTCTTAACCACTCATTTCATCTTCCTCTTGTAAACCTAGCTACCTCTGCTGTATACTGCCTTTTGTTTTCCTGTTCTCCCCCACTTCCCTTAAGAAGAGGACGAACTTTTTCCCCTCTTCCTGACAGACCTGTCCCCCTCCTAGAACCATAGCCTGTCATAGCATTGTGACCCAATGTTAGTAAATCCTCCAGATAGGGAAGAGAGGCTTTGGGGAGAATGGACTTAGTACTGACTAGGCTGTAAGGGAGACTGCCAATTCCACTGCATCCCTACAGGTGTTCTGTTGGGTGTTATTGAATTGTAAATCACAGAATTAAATCAGGTTTGCAGATCCAGCAGGGCGAGATTGAAAAAGATGGTCACATGACCCTGCTCTTATCTAAGTATCCACCTCTTAATGAGCTCCAGATGGTCAAAAGCCTAATGTGCTCCTCCTCTCTATGGGAAAACTTCTTTCCTAAGCCCTTTCTGGGTAGTGGGTATTGATGCTCTGCAGATAACCCTGAATACTGTCATGCATGAGGTCAGGCTCCTGGCTTATCCCTGGAGACAATATACTAGTATTTGCCACTGAAAAGAAACGTGCTAGATATTTTTGCTTTAGCCACTTCCTGAGTCAGAAAACTAGGGTTTCCTAGATGAGTAAAGAAGAAATTCATGAAGGAGGAGGCAGCAAATGAAATCTGTACACACCCTCCTCCCTCATAGAGTGGGAACGGAGAAATAATAACCTATTTTGGCTTCCTCTCAGGGGTATTTTTAGGCAAATAAATGCTGCCTTCTAAAGAATTCACTCAGTTATGAGCTTTTTATACTGAATCCACTTCTACTTAATTGAGGTGTTACTGCAAAAGGAGTTAAACCATAATCATTTCTAATTTTTAAAAAAATCTGAAATTAGTTTCCTTAGATATGAAGGCAGTTTTTCTAGCTGTGAAGGAGACTTCTCTCTGAATCACCTAGAGAACTATGCTGTGCAGTACAGTAGTTAGTACAGTAGCTGCCAGCTTTTTGGCATTTCAGATGTGACTAGCCAGAACTGAGATGTGTTCTAAGTGTAAAATAAAATACATACTGGATTTTGAAGGCTTGGTACCAAAAAATAGTAAAATATCTTTTTAACTTGATTACATATTGACATGCTAGTATTTTGTATATATCAGGTTAAACAAGTAATTATTGAAATTTATTTCACCTTTTTTAGTTTTTAAAATGTGGCTATTAGAAAATTTAAAATTATCTATGTGGCTCACATATTTCTGTTGAGCAGTGCTGCTGATAGTGACTCAAACAAATGTTAATAACCAAGAAGATAATTATATAAATTCACATTTGATTCAGTTTTTTAGGACCAGAAGGTAATTAGTTCTACATATATCAGAGTGTGCTTTAAAAACACTGAGTCTTTCTTAAAAAATTATAGTAAAAATGGGATTTCTAAAGTGTTAATAGTCTTTTTTGAGTTATCTTTGATTGGCAGTGCCTTTAGCCAAGCATTGGTCTATAGTTTTGCTTTTCTGCATATATCTTCTCAGTTGAGTAGATAATGAGCTGTAAACAAACAAGTTTGTCAAGTAGTTAAGTATACATGGGCTCTGCACAGCCTTGGTAAGGCAGAGAATAATCACACTATTATATATCTTCTCAAAATCATGGAGTTTCTGAAAAAGGGTATTCCTTGCAGTCTTTACCTTTTAGTTAGTGTCAGCATTTGTAATAAGTCTCTATTATAGGCACAGAGGGTCTCAAACTAAATCAGATTGCTAGATATCAAACTATGTGCCAAGTATAAAAAGGTGAATAAGTCATGATGTCTACCCTCAGAAAGAGAGTAAGAAAATCCGTGGTTAGAAGACAGTGTAATAAATGTATGCACAAAGATAAATTGTGGGGGTTTGGAGGAGGTGGATTCAGTTCCTTTTAATAGCTATTAACTAAAATATAGGCTTAATGTCTCACTAACAACACCCCCCTTCCCTGTTTGTTGGACTATGAAGGATGGTAAAAACTTTTTGAGAAAGAGCTTTTTGTTAACCTTTTTCTCTAATCCACCTCTTATTTGCCACACCCGGGTTTGTGTGTTTCTACTTTAAGCAGATACATTAAGTTGTATAATCACTTACCCATTTAAAAATGATAAGTATGTTTGGCCCTGGCCAGTGTGGTTCAATGATTGTAGCATTGGCATTGCACTGAAGGGTTACAGGGTCAATTCTTGGTCAAAGGCAAGAACCACATCCCTGGCTCTGGTCAGGCATGTGTGGGAGGCAACCAGTCAGTATGTCTCTTTCACATTGATGTTTCCTCTCTCTCCCCCTCTCCCCCTCTCTCTCTCTCCCTCTCTCCCCCTCTCCTCATGCAATAAAACTACAACTTAGTCTTAAATTAGTTTGTGTCTGAAGCATTTGAACATACTTACATACTCTTTTTTTAAAAATATGTTTTTATTGCTTTCAGAGAGAGGAAGGGAAAGAGAGAGAGAGATAGAAACATCAATGATGAGAGAGAATCATTGATCGGCTGCCTCCTGTACAACCCACACTGGGAATGGAGCCCATAACCTGGGCATGTGCCCTGACCAGGAATTGAACCATAACCTCCTGGCTCATAGGTCGATGCTCAACCACTGAGCCATGCCCGATCTGGCCTTACGTACTCTTAAGTAATTCTTATCTCAAGACTTAGTTCCCTTATAATAAGGTAAGGTGTAAGCAGGATGCTGATCCTTTTTTCTCATCATAGTATCAGCAGGTACATTAAGTGGCACAGGTATAGTCATAATTCTGTAAGACCCTGTTATAGATCTAAGTGAAGATAACTGCTATAAGTGGATAAGGAATGAAAGATACTGTGGTATAAATCCACAATGTGTGCCTTATCATGGTTTAGAATAGTATGCCATAGAGGTCCTTTTAGTCTGTTTGTGCTTTTTTGTTTTTATTAAATTTGTTGGGGTGACATTGGTTGACATGATCACATAGATTTCAGGTGTGGGTTTCTGTGTTACAAGATATTGAGTCATATGCCCACCACCCGAATGTTTCTGCTTTGTTTTAAGAACACATTTGCCAATTAAAAAAAAATAGTCCTCAAGCCCAGCCGGCATGGCTCAGTGGCTGAGCATCAGCCTATGAACCAGGATGTTGCACCTCAATTCCCAGTCAGGGCACATGCCGGGGTTGTAGGCTCAATCCCCATTGGGAATTGTGCTGGAGACAGCCTATCAATGATTCTCTCATTAATGTTTCTATCTCTGTCCCTCTCTTCCTCTCTGAAATCAATAAAAAAAAAATTTTTTTTAATTAAAAAAAATACTCCTCAAAATAAAATGTAAAAAATTACACACAGACAATGCAAGAAATACTGGATTTGATGGTATACGTGTCTGACAAGTATAGCACCTTGTACATAGCAAGCACATGATGTGTACAACACATTTGCTTATACATAGAAAAATCCTATCCTCTTAAGAATTTACTCAGAAAAAATACATTAACATGAATGCATGTGTGTATGGAATATACAAGTTAATGAATGACTAGGAGTCACTCGCACATACATGAATTATGTTTAGTTATTGGTTAACTAACCTAGTGTTAGTATAATTTAGAAATTCTTAAATTTTTTTTCTCAGCATTCCTTTTCATTCTTATAAATTATTGAGGATTCCAGAGGAGTGTTTGTTTATGTGCGGGTTACATATTCCTGTCAATTTTTTTCACATTTGGAATTAAAATTGAGAAATTTAAGAAATGTATTTACCATTTCATTAAAAATAATAACAAACCTATTACATGTTAACATAAATAACATTTTTGAAAAATAATTATTTTCCAAAATAAAAAATATTTAGTGAGAAGAACAGCATTGATTTTACATTTCACAAATCTCTTTAATGACTGGTTTAATAAAAGATAATTGGATTCTCCAGTAGCTTCTGCATTCACTCTCTTATGATATGTTGTTTTGGTTGAAGTACATAAATACATACTCTTAAGCTTCACATAGATATGTCATTGGTAAAAGGAAATATTTTTTTTTCTTTCATACAACAAGTAGTGGTTTCTTTTTCTTTTTTTTCCAAGCCCGTACTCAAGACACATACACCCAAACTACAACATCCAGTATATCCAAGTCCAGACTAAGGGGAGGTTCATTTTCTTTTTTTTCTTTTTTTTAATGTATCTTTATTGATTTCAGAGAGAGGGGAGAGGGAAAGAGAGAGAGAAACATCAATGATGAGAGAGAATCATTGTTTGGCTGCCTCTTGCACGTCCCCTAATGGGGATCAAGCCAGCAACCCAGGCATGTGCCCTTGACTGGAATTGAACCTGGGACCTTTCAGTCCGCAGACTGACGCTCTATCCACTGAGCCAAACCAGCTAGGGCCAAGTAGTGGTTTCTTAAAGGTTGGTTGTATTATAGAATCTGAAACCATATCAATGAGCATTTTATTCATGTTAAAAATTTATTAGTCTGTCATACTTTGGATGGATATCATATATTGCTCATTTGAAAAATACTGGTTCACTGAGTTGTATAGCTCTTGCAAATGTCACTCATTATATAATATTTTAAAATAATATTAGTTAATCTCATAACCAATATCATCAGAAAACTCAAAGTATTGTCAAGTTCAAAGGTGGATATAAGTTCTCTAAAATTCTAATTTTTACTTGAAAGTTTGAATTTTATCATTAGCAACAATATTTGTTTCTTTTAAGTGACAGGCTTATTCATTTTCAAGAAAGTGTTTTCTAAATCCCTAGATCTGAATAACCTTAGTTTATCTGTTGGCCATTCTGTCAGGTAAAATTGTTCAATGAAAAAAGTGATTTGGTTCAGCACACAACTCAGCCAAACCAAGTGCACTTCCTTGGGAGAGCCATATATGTACTTCAGTTTGCAGCAAAAGTGCTTTCTGTGTACTTCCCATTTTATCACAGAATACTTTTTAGCAGTTTAGTTATTGGTTAAGATTAATAAAATTAATCATTTATATTATTTTCATCAAGGACATTCTTTTTTTTTTTTTAATATATTTTATTGATTTTTTACAGAGAGGAAGGGAGAGAGATAGAGAGTTAGAAACATCGATGAGAGAGAAACATCGACCAGCTGCCTCCTGCATGCCCCCCACTGGGGATGTGCCCGCAACCCAGGTACATGCCCTTGACCGGAATCGAACCCGGGACCCCCCAGTCCACAGGCCGACGCTCCATCCACTGAGCCAAACCGGTTTCGGCCATCAAGGACATTCTTAAGTGAAACTAGTTTTATTTCTTTTTTAGCTAAGGACACAGCAAGGAATAATATAACTACTACTACAGTTTGTTGTTACTGCTTTGATTTGTGCTCAGGTGCCATTAGTTTTACCCACCATCCCTTTGTGCCATCATTGCAAATATCAAGGCAGTAACAAAGGCAAATAATATATTAATATTATTATGAAAATAATTTTGACTTTATGGGCCCCCAGAGAGTATCTCAGGGACTCTCAGGGGTCTGTGGACCATTCTCTGCTGTAATTGAATGAGATCACCTAGGGTTAGTATGTAGAGTAAGAAAAGAACCTGCATAGAACCCTGAGGAAACACTTTATTTTAGGAAAAGGAAAAGGGAAACAAAACCCAAAAGGAGATAAGAGATATGACAGCCATACAGTATTTTATCATAGTTAGCATTTAATAAGTATTTAACTTTGTCCCAGGCACTGTTCTAAGTGCTAAACATAGTAACTTTATGAGGTAGGTAGATACTGTTGTTATCTTCATTTTACAGATGAATGAAAAACCTGAAGCACAGAGAAAGTTAAGTACCTTGTCCAAGGTGACTCAACTAGCAGTGCATACCAAGTAGTCTAGTTCTACTACCAGAGAGATAGAGGGAGAAAACTGGGAAGGGTATAGCAATGAGGAAGCTAAGAAAAGAGCATTTCAAGAGGGAGGGCATGATCAAAAATATAAAATGGTGCTGAGTGTCGGGTAAGATATAGGACTGAAAAACACCTATTTGATTTCACCATAAGATCATCATTGGCACTTTTGGCAAGAGCTGTTTCAATGAAGGGTAGGGACAGAAGCCAGATGAGAGAGGGAGGAGGGTTGAGGAATGAGTGGGAGAAGAGAAGTCAGGAGGAGGGAACCTCAGTTGTGAGGTAGGAAAGAACCAGAGGGTGTGAGGGACAGGGAGAGCCTTTTTAAGATGGGAAAGACTTCAGCATATTTAAGGTCTAAGGAGAAGAAATAAGCAGAGAGTGAGGCTGAAATGAATGGGGGGGGGGGGGGGGATAAATAGAATGAACTTTCTGATCAATAAGAGAATGTATTTAAAGCACAGGAATATTAATTTTAGATTGAGTGATTCTGCTGCAGGCATTTCCTTCTCTTCTTAGCCCAGATTCTTGAGAGTCTTGGCTGTTTTCACTTCTTTCTTGCTCCTCCTCATATCTTTCACTGCTATAACTCATTAATGTCTTTTAGAGCCTCCATTTTACTTACAGGAATTTCTTTGGTAAAGATTACCCAAAATCTCCAAATTGCCAAAGCCAGTGGATACTGGATTTCTACCTCATTTGATAGGACTCCTGTCCCCTCAGTTCACCTTTTTTATTTTTATTATTTTATTGATTTTTTACAGAGAAGAAGGGAGAGGGATAGAGAGCTAGAAACATCGATGAGAGAGATCTATCAGCTGCCTCCTGCACGCCCCCCAGTGGGGATGTGCCTGCAACCAAGTACATGCCCTTGACCGGAATCGAACCTGGGACCCCTGAGTCCGCAGGGTGACGCTCTATCCACTGAGCCAAACCGGTTCGGCCTCAGTTCACCTTTTATGCTGGTTGTTAGCCAGGATTCTGACCTTGGTTCTCTTTTCAATTTATATTGCTTTCTTATGTAGTAACATCCACCCCCCACAATTTTAGTTACCACCTATATTCTTCTCTCACTTTCTTTTTCTTTCTCAGGTGTGTGTGTGTGTGTGTGTGTGTGTGTGTGTATGTGTGAAGTCCCTTTTCCAAGTTTATTTGCCTACTAGACAGTTCCATTTCAGTGTCCCATTTCAGCACATACAGCTCATTTGTCACTCCCAAATTTGCTATTATCTTATTCTCTACTTGGTTGAGACACCATAATCAACTTAGTTTCCCAAGCCAGAAACATGAAAGGCATGCTTGACTCTTCCTTTTCTTTTCCTCTTACATCTATTCAGTCACCAAGTTCTATCAGTTTTACCTCCTCAGTGTATCTTGAATCCACCCTTTCTATTTCTATAGTCTTAGTTCAATGTTTTATCATTTATAGCATGGATTTTTTACAATAGCCTTTAGGTGATGACAGTTCTTTATTAATATACTAGAGGCCCAGTGCACAAAAATTTGTGCACTCAGGGGGGTGGGGGGGGCGGTCCCTCAGCCTGGCCTGTGCCCTCTCGCAGTCTGGGCTGCCTGAGGGGATGACCACCTACTGGCTTAGGCCTGCTCCCCGGGGGATTGGGCCTAAGTTGGCAGTCAGACATCCCTCTGGCAGCCCGGGAGCCCTTGGGGGATGTTCACTTGCCAGCGGGGAGCAGACCTAAGCTGCAGTCAGGCATCCTTAGCGCTGCTGAGGAGGCGGGAGAGGCTCCCACCACCACCGCTGTACTGGCAGCCATCAGCCTGGCTTGTGGCTGAGCAGAGCTCCCCCTGTGGGAGTGCATTGATCACCAGGGGGCAGCTCCTGTATTGAGTGTCTGCCTCCTGGTGGTCAGTGTGTGTCATAGTGACCAGTCATTCCCAGTCGTTCTGCTGTTAGGGTCAATTTTCATATTACCCTTTTATTATATAGGATAGAGGCCTGGTGGCTGGGTGGGGGCCGGCTGGTTTGCCCTGAAGGGTGTCCTGGATCAGGGTGGGGGTCCCGGTGGGGTGCCTGGCCAGCCTGGGTGAGGGGCTGATGGGTGTTTGCAGGCTGGTCACAGCCCCTTCAGGGTGGGGGCCCCGCTGGAGTGCCTGGCCAGCCTGGGTGAGGGGCTGATGGGTGTTTGCAGGCTGGTCACAGCCCCTTCAGGGTGGGGGTCCCCACTGGGGTGCCTGGCCAGTCTGGGTGAGGGGCTGAGGGCCGTTTTAAGGCTGGCCAAGCCCCTCCGGTGACGGAAGCTCCCAGCCTCTCCTTTTTTCTTTTTTATTCTGGGATTTATTTACCTTCTATAATTGAAACTTTGTAGCCTTGAGAGGAGCTCAGAGCCGGCCAGGGCAGGCGGGAGGGAAGCTTGGCTTCCTCCATCGCCAGGTGAAACCCAAGCCTCCTGCTCGCTCCAGCTCCATGGCCACAGCCGGCTGAAAGCAGGTATCTGGGGTTTATTTATCTTCTGTAATTGAAACTTTGTTGCTTTGAGTGGAGCTCAGAGCTGGCAGCGGCAGGTGGGAAGCTTGGCTTCCTCCATCATTGGGGCAACCAAGCCTCCTGCTTGCTCCAGCTCCGTGGCTGCCGGCCGCCATCTTGGTTGGGTTAATTTGCATATAGTTGCTCTGATTGGCTGGTGGGCATGGCTTAAGGCGTAGCGAAGGTATGGTCAGTTTGCATATTTGTTTTTTATTAGTGTAGATAGATCCATTCATCTCTTCTCTACCCACCTACCCTCAATCTAAGGCCTTTCGGTGACTATCAAACTACAGGAGCCCCTCTAATTTTTAATGTGATTGATTTATTAATAATTCACTTGTAAAGGTAAAGGACTTTCTGAATCTGTTTTCTATGGGACTTTGCATTTGCCTCTTAAGGGATACATATGTTTTGGGGGATGATTTTCAAATGCTGCTTTTGTACTTAAGGATTAAATTCTCTAAACAGACTTCATTTTGGCCCTAAAACCCTTTATTTAATCATTACCTCAGCTATCTCCTTTCTCTCTTTCTCTCTCTCTTTCTCTCTTTCTCTCTCTCTCTCTCTCTCTCTCTCTCTCGTGTGTGTGTGTGTGTGTAGTGGGGAGTATTCAGATCAGATTCAGGTAATTTAGTTACTCGATATTCTTCATCTAATGATACACCATCCTCAGTCTATATAAGACCTTTTCCTTTTTATTATATTTTCCCCTTTATCCCATTCCTTATTTCTGTTTCTTTTATGGTTATTTTTCTTTTTATATATTAATTTTGACAAGTCATAATGCTTCCCAACTCAACCATGTTGCTATACATCTGTATAATAAAAGCTTAAGTGACCGTTATGGCAGAACGACCAGAACAACCAGTCACTATGATGCGCACTGACCACCAGGGAGCAGACGCTCAACACAGGAGCTGCTCCCTGGTGGTCAGTGCGCTCCCACAAGGGGAGCACCACTCAGCCAGAAGCTGGGCTCATGACTGGCGAGTACAGAGGTGGTGGTGGGAGCCTCTCCTGCCTCTGCAGCAGCACTAAGGAGCAGCAAACCAAGTGGTAAGGAGCAGCGAGCAGGCAGGTGGTAAGGAGCAAGGGGTCCCGGACTGCGAGAGGGATGTCCATGGGGAGCGGGCCTAAGCCAGCAGGTGGACATCCCCTGAGGGGTCCTGGACTGCAAGAGGGTACAGGCCGGGCTGAGGGACTCCTCCCCCCTGCCCCGCCCCCCACACAAATTTTGTGCACCAGGCCTCTAGTGTAGAAAATAAAATGTATGTTGCACAGTGAGGTATATGAGGCCAAGGCTACAGGCTAAGTGTTTATGGCTACTACAGGCCCCATGTACTACCCTGAGAACTCAGAGCAGCATCTCAGCATAATATAACCAATCTATGTTACTTGCCATGATATACCAGTTGAGAAACTTGATAAGTATAGCTCCTGTCTTTGGTATGAACAAGCAAAGTAGTAATTTCATCTTAATTAACCCAGGCTTAAGTCAGCTGCTACCATATATCTGGAGGGCAGGGAAAGGGCAAATGATCTCTATAAAGCAAGACAGATAGATTACAATCAGGTTGGATCATTAGACTCATGTTCCTGGAATGGCAGGTGGAAAGGAGTACCTTCACATTATAGATCACTAAATGCTCACTTATTCAGACTTGAAGGCAAAAGGAGGTTTAGTCTTACAGATTATTTTAAAACTTGGGCAACAAATTGATCCTGGAGAGGACAGAAAAGTCACAAGATGCCCTGGCTGGTTCCAATGAATGCATAAATAAGTGGAACAACAAATCAATTTTTCCCTCTCTCTCTGTCCCTCCTTCCCCCTTCCTCTCTCTCTCTCTCCAAAATCAATAAATAAACAGAAAGAAAATCTTGAGAAGTTTGATTTCTCAGTGTCATCCAGCACAGCAGTTTGTTTGCAAACTATGTTGTCAAGAATCCTTTATACTCTTAAAATTATCAAGGACCCCAGAGCACTTTTTCTGGAGTCTTTGTTCATGTGAATAATATCTATTAATATGTATTGCTTTAAAAATTAAAATGGAAAATAATTTAATATATTATGAATTCATTTGCAGATAACAATACATTGATTATATTGATAATATAGCTAACACTATGGAAAAAAATTTCAAAACAAACTTTGAGAAGAATAGCATTATTTTACATTTTTGCAAGTCTCTAATATCTGGCAGCTGTATTCTCATGTCAGCTTCTGCATTCAGTCTGTTTTCATATAACCTGTGGAAGATTCCACTGTATCCTCATGAGAGAAAGTAATTATTATGAAGTTATAGAATTATTATGAGAATAATTTTAACCTTGCAGACCTCCTGAAAGGGTCCCTGAAAGTCTCCAGAGCACACTTAGAGAGGTGCCAATCTAGAAGAAAGGATGAATGCCAGGCACTTTGTCTGGAATCTGACTAACCTATATGTCCATTTTATAAATCATATACTAAACTAGAGGCCCGTTGCACGAAAAGATTCGTGCAATAGGCCTTCCCTTCCCCTGGCTGCCAGCACCGGTTTTCCTCCGGCACCCAGGACCCAGGCCTTCAGTCCTCACTGCTCCTGCCAGAGCCTTCAGTTCTTGCTGCTCCGGCCAGAGCCTTCAGTCTTCACTCCACCCCTTCAAGCCTATGTATGCAAATTAACCACCATCTTTGTTGGGTTAATTTGCATGGTCTCCTGATTGGCTGGTGGGTGTAGTGGAGGGATGGTCAATTTACATGTTTGTCTATTATTAGGTAACTAGAGGCCCGGTGCACAAAAATTTGTGCACTCGGGTAGGGGGTCCCTCAGCCTGGCCTGTGCCCTTTTGCAGTCTGGGACCCCTCGGGGGTGACCACTTGCTGGCTTAGGCCTGCTCCCTGGGGGGATCGGGCCTAAGATGGCAGTCAGACATCCCTCTGGCAGCCTGGCAGCCCTCAGGGGATGTCCACTTGCCAGCGGGGAGCAGACCTAAGCTGCAGTCAGGCATCCTTAGCACTGCTGAGGAGGCAGGAGAGGCTCCCACCACCACTGCTGTACTGGCAGCCATCAGCCTGGCTTGTGGCTGAGCAGAGCTCCCCCCTGTGAGAGCGCACTGACCACCAGAGGGCAGCTCCTGCATTGAGCATCTGCCCCCTGGTGGTCAGTGTGTGTCATAGTGACCAGTCATTCCCAGTCTTTCTGCTGTTAGGGTCAGTTTGCATATTACCCTTTTACTATATAGGATAGAGGCCTGGTGCACGGGTGGGGGCCGGCTGGTTTGCCCTGAAGGGTGTCCTTATATTTGGTTTTGGGCTTTGTGCTATAGCACAAAATAGGTGCCCAATAAATATTTGTCAAATAAATAAATTTTCTTAGGGTTTGTACAGCTGTAACTAACTGGATGCCAGTAACTCTATGTCTCTCATTGAACTCTGTGAACTATTGAGGGCAGGATGTGAGCTAATGACAACTATAGGATATCAAGTTCCCTCCAATGTCCAGATAATAATAAAAATTATCTTGGCTTCCCTCAGGTGAGCAGGATACAAACCTATCCCTGTTGTATGAAAGAAGATATTGGCTCTTCTTGCCTTCTACTGTCACGGTACCCAGATTGAACTATTAGTTTCTGGTAAAATAATAATAGCCTCCTTTTATTGAATGTTTACTAAGTGTCAGGTACTGTGCTAGGCATGCATCATGTCATTTCATCTTTAAAATGATCGTTCACAAAGTCTCTTAGCTATTAAAATCTGCCTAACTCCAGAGCCTTTATTCACCTGACTGCTTCTGGATTGAGGAAGAGACCTACATCAAGGGGTAAGAATAGGAATTATAAAGGCTGTTTTTTGTTTTTACATCTACCTCTTCATACCAACTCAAAAGCAAAGAGTGACTGCCTAATTACTTTTCTGGATGCTGATCAATGCTGGGTCAAACTGAGCTCATAGGGCAAGAGTGGGATTCACTGAACCTCTCACAGAAACTACTGAGCACAGAATCTTGGTAAATAAAAAACAAGCAAACGGTATTCTCTGTGTATTCTTTGTTCACAATGAGTTTAAACAGGAGTGGGGTTTTTAAATATTTGTACACAGAATAGTATACCAGGAAATATAAGTTAAAGTATCTACTAGTATTGGCTTTTGAATGAAACTTTTGTGCCACGTGTGTAAAAGAGAGGAGAGAATGGGTTACAGATGTGGCTAACTTTGTGCTCTGAATAAATGTTTCCCCATGGCTTAGGAACTTTGGTGATAAGGGTAAAACTTTTTA
This sequence comes from Myotis yumanensis, assembly GCF_028538775.1. Taxonomy (NCBI): domain Eukaryota; kingdom Metazoa; phylum Chordata; class Mammalia; order Chiroptera; family Vespertilionidae; genus Myotis; species Myotis yumanensis. Next base: position 164,787,182 of record NW_027223754.1, read on the forward strand.
TAGAAGATAAACAAAGTTTCTTATTCTCAGTCCCTCCTTTAGAGATAAATTCTGAATTCAAATGCAGACCAAGAAAATAGGTCAAGAACACTCCATCTTAGGCCTCCCAGTCATATTGTTATTGGACTCCCTAAAATGCTAAGGGAGCTAAAACTGGTTTTGATTTATTCTCAAAATGACTACATGGAGATTTTTCTAGAGCTAATTAATACTCACAAAAATCTATGGTTTTGCAGAAGCAGGAGATCTTTCTTGAAGAAACAAGGACTAGTTTCTCAAAGATCTAAAAATTAGGAATGAGTTACAATTAATTGTAACACTATGCAATCTTAGATAAGAACAAAAATCTTAGAAATCACCTCATATAACACCTTCTTTTAGATAATAAAACCAAGACTCAAGATTTAAGTGACTTGGTCAAATTTATATGATTTATTAGTGGTATAATCTAGGGCAGGGATTGAATACTAATAGGTAATTTCTTTCTCACCCTTCCTAATTTCCTTATTTCTTTCTTCTAAGTATTTCTATAATCTTTTTATTAGGCAGGAAGGTGACCATGGCCCAGGATATTTGTAGTTAGGAAGAGCTCATCCTCAGTTTTACTTTTCCCTCCAATTAAGATCTTCTTAATCTTTTGAAATAAGGAAAACTACCATTTATTAAGCACCTCCCTGGTTCCAGGGTCTTCACATACATTATCTCATTGGATACTTACAAGATTCTTCTAACATTTTAATGGTCACATGAATCATTTGGGGATCTTGTTAATGAAGATTCTGATTTTGCAGGTCTGGGATAAGGGTTCAAGATTCTGAAGTTCTAAAAAGCTTCCAGGAAAAGCCAATAATGCTGTTGGTCTGTGGACTTTATATTGAGTAGCAAAGATATTGGTTGATATTATCTTCATCTTATAGATGAAAAACTGAGCCTTACAGAGATTTAATAAACTGTCCAAGTTCATGCAGGCAGTAAGTGGTAGACTAGTGATTTGACCTAGGTCTTTCTGACTTTAAAGCTCTAGATGTGATAAGGGAAGGCAGGGAAAAATGGAAAGAGAGCTTATGGCCCAATATTTCTTAAACAGGTCACTTCTCAACTAGGCCAGTGGCAAAATTCAGGATAAAATAAAAAAGTCCTGGCTCCCAGGACTTTTTCCTCCCCATCAGCCCCCTAATCAGGATCTTTCTTTCCTGATTAGCAAACCATATTTAGAATTGGCTTTTGGGCTTTCTCCATTACAGGTTTATTGCCAAACCCTGTGCACTCCATGTTGGCATCCAGGACAGTGGTCCTTATCAGCCCCAACCCAATGCCATCCTTGAAAAGGTGTTCATATCTATTACCAAGGTAAGTGGGCAAAGAAACAGAGAAGATTCCTATGAGGGATTGCCCCATAGGGCAAGGGAAGATAGAGAACAAGTATCTCCCAAGTGTAAGGATAGGATGGGATGATCTTTCCCATTTGGGTAATCTCTATAGCTGTGAGGAGAACTTTATCCCCTCAGGGATATACCTTTGGGCCAGGATCTAAAGTTTACATAATTTGAGTTTTAGGCCTAGCAGCCTCCACCACCCCTTGCCCCCAGACAAATCATATTTTAGTTTTGTTTTTCCCTGCTCCAGCTTTTGTCAGTATCTAGTTACATAATTAAGATGGGGACCAATAGCCTTTGCAGTTTGGATTTTTAATATTTTTTTTACTCAGTTTGGGCTGGAGGGAGAAGACCAAACAAGGACGTGTATAGGTGAGTGATAAAGGTCCTTGATGTGTGAAATAGTACTTTTGTGATGTGTGAAAATGACTTTTTTCTTTAAATTGTTTTCAGAGAGCAAGGAAGAGAGAGAGAGAAACATCAGTAATGAGAGAGAATCACTGATTGGCTTGACGCCCCACACTGGGGATCAAGCCCGAAAACCAGACATGTGCCCTAATTGGGAATTGAACCATGACCTCCTTCCTGGCTCATAGGTCAAAATTCAACTACTGAGCTACGTCAGCCAGGCTGAAAATGACTTTTGAGATGAAACCTGGAAAGATAAATATCACTTAAGCCACTGTAGTTATCACCCCTTTGCCACTCAACTAGTGAAGGGATTTAATGAGATGTTTGAAGAAAAAGGGATGTTCTGACTCTGGTTATATATCTACAGTATCCTGATGAGAAAAGGCTGGAGGGCCTGTCAAAGCAACTGGACTGGGATGTCCGAAAAATCCAATGCTGGTTTCGCCATCGGAGGAATCAGGACAAGCCCCCAACACTCACTAAATTCTGTGAAAGCATGTAGGTGTGCAGAGGGAGGTGGGGAGTGAAGGGTAGGGTGTGACTGGACTGAAGTTTTCTTTTTGGAAATTACTTATATTATTAGGACAGCAGTCGATGAATGTGCAGGGCTAACTGTATTTATTATAGGCAGGAAAGAAGAGCATGGGGAGACTAGTCACCCTTTCTTGGACGTGCTTGCCACTAAGCTAAATGTAGTTCCCTTTCCCAAAAACATAGATTGGGAGTGAATTCCTACAACTGTACTTATATAGGTAGACATGCACACCCTTGTACACCTTGATAGCAATAGAACCAGCTTGCTCTAAATGGACTTTTTGATGGGTAGCATCCCTTTTCTGGGCATACTATACTTATTTCACTGGGTTTTTACTAATTCCCCTCTGGACACAGAGCACTGTATTTATCCTTGTGCAAAGAAAATATTAGGCGTTATCAAGGAGTATGATATGGAAGAAAAGTTGATTAAAGCCAGTAAACACTTGTGGAAATCTATTTTAAACAGCCGAAAGATGTCTCTTTTGGCTTTTGAGGTAATAGTATTTGTCCCTATTCTGGGATTTATCTTCTTTTTCACCAGTAACTATCTTATCTCCAAATCTGCTATCTTGACTTCTTTAGCCCCTAAGACTTTCTTTTGAGTGAATATTCATCTAACCTCTACTGTTTGCTCACCCAGGTGGAGATTCACTTTTTATTTATGTATATTCTGCTACGGAATTAGATTTCTTTGGTCGGTGAGTGTGGACTTTCTCTGATCTTCTTTTGGGTTCTAATCATGCCCACATCTCTAGAGAATAATTGGTATTGATTAAATCAGCATAATGCACAATTGTTTACAAAGCACTTGACAAAAACCTTATTCTTCCAAGAAGGAGACAGTTACAGAAATGCAGTCAGTAACTCGTTAAAGTGGATAAAATAGGTATAAGTCCTGCTTTTCAGTTAGTTGCCAGAGTCGAAGAATTTCAGACTTTTTGATTTCTGATTACATACTTTTTATTTCACAGCACCGCCCTATTTTTCTAAATGATACAATTAAGGTTTCAAAATATATGAAGCAAAAAGAGGCAGAACTAAGGATGGGGATAGACAAATACACAATCAGATTGTGTGTACTTAAAAGATTTTAATACTCTCTTATCAGTAATTGACTAAATCACTAGACAAAAAATATCACTAAGGATATAATTTTGTGCAACACAAACAATTTGACCTAACTGACACTTATAGAAGAACACTACACAAACAGCTGAAGAACATATATAATTTTTAAGTGCACATGGAATGTCAACTAAGATAGACCATGTGATAGGCCAGATAATAAATCTCTGCCTCCTGGTGCTTACCACAGGCTGTGTTCTTACACTGACTGTACAAAAAGAGGAGGCAGAGTAAACCCACCCCACATACACTCCAGCCTGGGCCCTTTGCCTGGTCTGTATTGTGACTGGAAAGGGGGCATGGAGAATGAATGATGAATGAATGAATGAATCTCAGTAAATCTTAAAATACTGAATTCTTATATAATATGTTCTCTGGTCATAATAAAATTAAATTAGAAATCAATAATAATAATGAAATATCCAGAAAATGTTTGGAAGTTAAACAATTCTGCTACATAATCTATAGATCAAACAAGAAATCAGAAGGGAAATTTTAAAATATTTTTAATTGAACGATGCTGAAATTACAACATGCCAAATTTATGTGATGCAGCTAAAGTATGCTTAGAGAGCAATTTACAACTTTAAATGTTTATGTTAGAAAAAAAGAAAGCTTTAAAATCAGTGATCTAATGAGATCTGGAAAAAGAACAAAGTTAAATAAGTAAAAATTAATGAAATAGGCATTAGACAAACAATGGAAGAAACTAATAAAGCCAAAAGTTCAAATGGTTCATTGAAACATTTGATTAAATTTGATAAAACCCTAGAAAAAATAAATTATCAATATCAAGGAGAAAAAGGGATTATCACTGTAGACACTGAAAGGATAATAAGACAACATTATGAACGATTTAATAGTAACAAATTCAACAACTTAGATGAAATGGGCAAATTGCTTACAGGACATAATTAAAACTCCATTAGAAGTTATTACTTTTGACTTTTGAATCTTTGATATGGAGATCTTTCTCTTGGTTAACAAATGGAATTATTGTCTTCCTGTCTTCCTATCTCCTCTATCCCAGGTGATGATGCTTTCAAAAACTATCTTAGAGCTCTCCCTGCCCTTATTTACCTCAAAGCATGATTTTTCTATTTGTAATAACACTTTAAGTCCTAGAAGAGAAATCTAGATATTTATTTACTCTTCAGGGGTTTCTAAATTCTGTCAAGAGGGATTACTTTTCACCCTATAGCATAGAGAGAACAGGATTATATAGGTGAGCCATGGGAGAATTCTGAAGATTGACCTGGATTATCTGTTTTTTCTTAGTCACCTTGGTTTTGGGACACCCGACAGTGCTGGCATAGCTATCCGTTTCAGGTAGGATCTGAGCACTTATGTATGTGTATAAAATGGAGTGGGGGACAGTGCAAACACAGGATAGATAGCACATATCCTTGGTATTCTTAAGGGATTAGGGGCTGAGTCTCTGAGTCATATATACAGGGTATCTATTTCTAGGGCCCCCATAGCTGTGAGATCCAGTGATCTTTTTGTTCCAGTTCCCCATTATCCTATATAATAAAAGAGAAGCATGCAAATTAACCATCCCTTCGCTATGCTCAAGCCACACCCACAAGCCAATCAGGAGTGAGTATGCAAATTAACCCAACTAAGATGGTGGCAGCCACTGAGCTGGAGCGAGCAGGAGGCTTGGGTTGCCCCCAGCGGTGGAGGAAGCCAAGCTTCCTGCCTGCCCTAGCCAGCCTGGGCTCCGCTCAAGGCTACAAAGTTTCAATTACAGAAGATAAATAAATCCCAGAAAGAAAAAAAAAAGAAAGAAAAAAGGAGAGGCTGGGAGCTTGGGTCGCCGGAGGGCATGGCCAGCCTGAAAACAGCCCTCAGCCCCTCACCCAGGCTGGCCAGGCACCCCACCGGGACTCCCCCACCCTGAAGGGGCTGTGGGAAGCTTGAAAACAGTCCTCAGCCCCTCACCCAGGCTGGCCACACCCCCATGAGATGAGGGTCCCCACTAGGGGGCTTGACCAGCCTGCAAACAGCCCTCAGCCCCTCACCCAGGCTGGCCAGGCACCCCAGCGGGACCCCCACCCTGATCCGGGACACCCTTCAGGCAAACCAGCCGGCCCCCACCCAGGCACCAGGCCTCTATCCTATATAATAAAAGGGTAATATGAAAATTGACCCTAACAGCAGAAAGACTGGTCATATGACACACACTGACCACCAGGGGGCAGACGATTAATGCAGGAGCTGCCCTCTGGTGGTCAGTGTGCTCCCACGGGGGAGTTCTGCTCAGCCACAAGCCAGGCTGATGACTGCCAGTACAGCGGTGGTGGTGGGAGCCTCTCCTGCCTCCCCAGCAGCGCTAAGGATGTCTGACTGCAGCTTAGGCCTGCTCTCTGCTGGCAAGTGGACATCCCCCGAGAGCTCCCGGGCTGCCAGAGGGATGTCTGACTGCCAGCTTAGGCACGATCCCCTGGGGAGCGGGCCTAAGCCAGCAGGTGGACATCCCCCGAGGGGTCCCAGACTGCGAGAGGGTGCAGGCCAGGCTGAGGGACGCCCCCCCCAAGTGCACAAATTTTTGTGCACCGGGCCTCTAGTATTCATTATATTCCCCTAATTGGGTTGGAAACAAAAGCAGCTTTCTGGCACTTAATGAAGTGCTTTCTGGTTCAGGTGTCCTTTTTGAATCAAGGGTTACTTGGAGTCCCCTTAATCTATACTAGAAAAAGGTCAGGTGTTGAAGAAAAAAAGGCCTATGTGTATTTAATCCCTTGAAAAGCATTAATTGCCAAGAATTTTAGATACACTGATTTTATTGTGCTGTAGTATGTATTAACTTTATCTGATCTCTAAAAGATGAGAGCTGAACATATATATCCAATATAATAAAAACCTAATATGCTAAGTGTCCGACCAGTTGACCAGTTGCTGTGACACACACTGACCACCAGGGTGCAGACGCTCCAACTGGTAGGTTAGATTGCTGCTGGGGTCCAGCCAATTGGGACTGAGCAAGACAGGCCCACACCCTGGAACCCTCCCACGGTCTCTCCCTGGCCCTGATCGTGCACCAGTGGGTTCCCTCAGCCTGGCCTGCACCCTCTCGCAATCCGGGACCCCTCAGGGAATGTCAGAGAGTTGGTTTCGGCCCGATCCCCTCAGGCCAGGGCGAGGGACCCCACCAGTGAACGAATCCATGCACCAGGTTTAAGTCTCCATACCAACCCAAAGCCCGTTGTTAGCAATTGAAAATCTTGGAAGATGTTGGGGAGAAAAGACTTAAGTCATTTCTTATGTTTTTTATGGATATTGGTCCTCCAAGGCAGAGATAGTTGCAGAGATAGAATGAATCTTTGACTGGTTGGTATTATAACTATTTCTTTCTCTCTTTCAGCCTCTCACAAGTGGGCTTTATTACTATTATATCATGGAATTGGCCTTTTATTGGTCTCTAATGTTTTCTCAGTTTACAGACATTAAAAGAAAGGTAAGGACACTGGTTCCCTTGATTCCCAGTAACTTATTGCATCCTCCTTCCTAGAAGCTACCATTACTGCCATTGTGATGGATTCTCTGTCCTAACTGGGACCACAGAAAAGGGAGAGAGTAGGTTTGATGGGACTATTAGCTCTTTGTAATGTTCTCAGAAATGAGAGTTGACTAATGAAGAAGTATATTTGAGGCCTTCAGGGTAGCCAAGATGAGAACAGTTAACCAGCTAAGCATACCCTTTTCTTTATTTTTCTCCAAGGCTCTTACATGTGTAAAGCTCAGGAAGCTAGTCAGAACTTAGGGATAGAAAGGCATGATCCAGGACAGGCCTGAATCCATAAAGTCTAAATTTGGCTTTTGCTTGGCATTAGGGGCCCTGGTTCTCTTTCTGCTTTTCCTTCTTGGTGACCCCACTTAAAGAATTTCAACTGGGGGGGGGTTCTACATTATTTTGTTTACCGTTTTCTTGCTATTATTTAGGAAACAAAGATTCAGAAAAGTGAGTTGACTTGTCCACATAGTGACAAATTTGGAAATAACTTAGGTTTTTTTTAACTAGACAGAATCTTCACCTCTTATTGTTGTCCACCTGACATAATGTAGTTCCAGCAGCTCTAGCCCTAATCTGTTACTAACCTATGGTTATTTTTGGTGAGAAAACCAAAATTAGCATTTATGGGAATGGACTGAAACTAATCTGGGTTGTTAGTTGTTACATAACCTACAAGCTTGATACTCAAATCAGGTGCTTTTCACTCTCCTATGGTCAGGAGAGACAGGTCCCCTTATTAAAATTTTATTTTAATACATTACACAAATATAAAGGTTTAAAGACATACTAGAATGTATACTTTTGAACCCATCCCCAACTCAAGAACTAGAATATATCACTGTATCTGTCTATGTGGAAAACATAACTTTTCATCCTTGTTTCTCCTGCCTTCTCCCACCTTCTGTTCCTCACTGGGCTAAGAAGTATTTATTAGCTATGTCTGATAACTCAGGTATTTAGGGATTTCTTCAGGTCTACCCTTGGCATTGGAATCCAAGAAGAAATTAGAGCTTTTTGTATTTTTTGTTAATCCTCACCAGAGGATATTTTTCCCTTTGATTTTTTTAGAGAGAGTGGAAGAGAGGGAGTAAGAGAGAGAGAGAGAGAGAGACATCGATGTGATAGACCAACTGGTTGCCCCCCCAAACCTGCAACCTAGGTATGTGTCCTTGACCAGGAATTGAGCCGACACCCTTTGATGTGCAGGCTGACGCTCCAACCATTGAGCAACACCGGCCAGGACTAAATTAGAGCTTTTAATCTGCTTTAAGCTTTATTAACATAGATTATGGGTCACTGATATAGAGAGTTTGGGTCAAATGTTAGGCAGCTTTTTAATGGAGAGTTTAAACAAAATGGAACTTCTAAGGCTGGGATAAGATCTTCAGAGAACAATGCAGAGCATTGAGTTGGCTAGCATCTCTATGGCCTTGCCTATACCTGCTTCTTCTATTTCCATTCCTTCCTAGGACTTCCTGATCATGTTTGTGCATCACTTGGCCACCATTGGGCTCATCACCTTCTCATATATCAACAACATGGTTCGGGTAGGAACTCTGGTCATGTGTCTACATGATGCCTCAGACTTCTTACTGGAGGTAAGACCCCAATTTCTTTTCCCTCATTATTCCTCTATTTCTCTCCTTTTCTTCCTGAGAACGGGCTTTCTCCTCAATTTAATTCTTTCTTCCTCCAGGCAGCCAAGCTGGCCAATTATGCCAAGTATCAGCGCCTCTGTGACACCCTTTTTGTGATCTTCAGTGCTGTTTTTATGATCACTCGTCTAGGAATCTATCCATTTTGGTAAGTGTTAGAGCTGTGGAGCTGTCGTAGGAATGTAGCTAATGATACCTTTTGTCCGTTTAGGGAGTAAACCACCAAGAACCTGATGCCCTGCTTTTTCCTTGACCTAACCTAACCTTTGTGGATTCTCACAGGACCTCAGTTCCCTTGCATAGTATTTCTAGTGAGGCATGATCTAGACTCAGAGCATCCAACTCACTTGGCTGTGGCATTCCTGACTCATCTGAGGAACAGTCCTCATTTTATGCCTCAGTAATTCATTTGCTTTCTTTTGTGCTGATCACAAAATTCTCAGGCTCTTCTTGCTTGTTTTCCTGCTCATATCCTTTCTCCCACCCTGACTAACACATACACACACACACACACACACACACACACACACACATATGCACACATGCCTCTCACTTCTACACTCACTACTTTATGGTACAAAGTCAGTGACTCTGTCGATTGGAGATCACACTTAGTCTGAGGGAATCAGCTACCAACTATTCTATATGTGCCTGGGGATCTGAGTCCTAGGATTACGATTAAAATTGCTGTCCCAGTTTTTTTTGCATATTTGAAGTAATTAATAATATAACTTACTCCATCAGTTCCTATGGTTTATACAGTGGAACTTTGGTTCTTGAACTTAATTCATTCCGGAAGGCTGTTCAAGAAGTGGTTTATTCAAAAACCAAATCATTTTTTTCCCATTTTTTAATTAGTAAATTGAATGAACTTGTTCCAGACCCCAAATGATTCCCTCTTTTAACCTTTCTTATATGTAGTACATGTCTAATGTACTGTTTAATCTATAAACACTTTACAAACAAAAAGGACATGAAATGTAAATGAAAATTTAACAAAGAGGAAATGAAATGTGTGGTAAAAAAATAAAAATTTGCATACATACTAGAACTTACCTTTAATGTTGAGAGCTATTAATGACTGAATATGGAGAGGAGGGAATGGAGGGATGTTATTGTTGGGAAGGGGAGTTCCCTTCCATAAAAAATGTCAGGTAGCTGTTCTGGGGTTCTTTCTCTCTTTTGTCTCTTTGCTCCACTAGAACTTGGTTCAGGCTCCCTGGGCCTCTGTCTCACTAAAAAACTATTCAATGATGTTTGTTTTTATCTGCATTTTAACACTTGTCTGAAGTGAAACACTGCATTGTCATTGAACAAGTTTATTGCATGATTTGCTACTTCTTAGGGTGATATTTCTCAATAAAATTTTGCATTTCTCCTAATTTCCCAAGCATTTTCTTGATTAGTGAAGTAGGAATATCCCTCCCCTTCTTCTCTGAAGAGAGCTCTTCAGCTGCTGTCTGTTGCTGTTCCCTCTGAAGGTCAACAAATAAATCCCTTGGCCTCTACATATTCTTGAAATTCTGTCACAAAATTATCAGCATCTACTGTGTTAGAGCTAGCAGCCTCTCTATGCCTGACTACACTATGAATGCCACTTATTTTCTTAAATTTATCAAACTATCCCCTACTAGCCTTAAACAAATCACTTTCAACACTCATTCCAGGGGTATCTTTTAGGAGGTCAGTATGCAGCATTTTCGCTTTTTCACATATCATTGTCTCTGAAATGCTACATTACTGGCTGCTTTTCATTTGTCAAAATCAACAATTTTTCTATTTCTTCAATTGCCTGTGATCTTTGTTTCTTGAACACTTTCACATCTTTAGCAACATCAGCTCTCTTGGTGGCCTCTTTATGTTTTAAAATTGTACTAGTTATTGATTTCATCATGCCATATTCAGTAGCCAAATTAGATATGCAAACACCTCTCTCATACTTTGCAATTACTTCTTTTTTAAGCTCTATCATTGTTCTCACAACTTTCCTTTTCACTTTGCTATCACTAACCTTCTTAGGACCCATGTGACTTACTATAATATTTAATAATAATAAGCAGCAACTAAAGCAAATATATATATATTTATAGCACAATTTCCTGAAATGTTAACAATGTGAGGTTTAGTGGTAAACTGACTCATACTCACGCATTCTCTCCTGTTTGTCACCTGAGAGACTCGTGATTGATCATACAGCATGAAAGGGTTGTTGGGTTGAGAACCAAAGTTTTGTTTGATAACCAAGACATTTTTTCCATGAACAACTTAGTCGAGAACCGACTTGAAGTTCAAGATGGGAGACATTTGAGAACTGAGGTTTGAGTGTATATCTCCCCTTATCCCTAATGATAGAAAACTTCATAGGCTGCCTTCCTTTATTCTTTTCTCACTGTGGATGAATAGCCATGGAACTTCAACTGAGAGAAGGTACAGGGAGAAAACACAGGTTCTGCTTCTCAGGGAACTCAGCTTCATCCTTATCTGCCTGGCTTAGACTCTACAATCTGACCTCTGGTCTCCCTCTTCTAGGATTCTGAACACAACCCTCTTTGAGAGCTGGGAGATGATTGGGCCCTATCCCTCCTGGTGGCTCTTCAATGGCCTTCTCCTGATCCTACAGGTTCTGCATGTCATCTGGTCCTACCTAATTGCGCGAATTGCTTTCAAAGCCTTGATCCGAGGAAAGGTGAGGATGAAAGATGGCTTCTTTCCTTGGGGCTGAGTAGAAAGATGGATATTACTCAATAGACCTCTTTCAATCTAGCCTGGTGAGCCCCATCTACACAAGAGGACCCAGCAAAAAGCCTAGGGATCCATAGTTTTCACCTTTTCTATAAGTATGAGTGTTTAGCCTTTTAGGACATGACTTAGATGTAAGTCATGTCCTAAAAGGCTAAACACTCTTCCTTCTTTCTCCCTATCCTTTAGAAATGACTGTTGTTAAATAATGAACAGGAAGTAGATTTCATATTTTTGTTTTTGTTTTTTAGCTGGGGAGCCTTTTTTCAAGGAAATCATATGCAGAGCTCCAAGATAAAAACTGTAAAAGCAGAGATTGCCTAGGGCAGTGGTTCTCAACCTTCCTAATGTCGCGACCCTATAATACAGTTCCTCATGTTGTGGTGACCCCCAATTTCATTGTTACAAATTGAACATAATTAAAGCATAGTGATTAATCACAAAAACAATATGTAATTATATTTGTGTTTTCCGATGGTCTTAGGCGACCCCTGTGAAAGGGTCGTTTGACCCCCAAAGGGGTCGCGACCCACAGGTTGAGAACCGCTGGCCTAGGGAATGGTGTTGGTTCACAAGCCACCTCAAGATGACCACACTGTGATGTTCAAGATATGGTTTATGTAAGAGACCAAGTACTGGCCTCACCCCACTGTTGTATGAGGCAAGGGTCTTAAGTAAGAAGGGTATTTAGGATTTCAAATACCCATCTTATGCCCAGAGCCCAAAAGCACAGAGAGAAGTGTCATTTAATGATAAAATTCATAAGCGAATCCAAGTTCTAAAGCAGTCGGGCTTTAATCAGCCTAAGGGCTGGGGATTCAGCTTTCAATAATACAGAATCCCAAGGGGGAGGGGCTCTGCTAGAGGACACAGTGACTCTAGGACAGAGGGATGGAATGTTACCTGGGCATGTAGGACCTCTTATGTTTGTTCCTTACGGCTGCAATTGGTTACAGACCTTGCTCAGTGTGCCTACGCATCTTACTGTAGCTACAGACATCTCTTTTCTCCCGCTTTTCTTTCCTGACCAGGTGACTTACCCAGGAAGGATTACACCCAGATTCTGTATTCTCCACTCTTTTCTCACCTCCTTCCTTTTTTCTATGCCTGGCGGGAGCTGGACAATTTCGTCTCTTGCATGTAAGTGTATCTGTGCTTCTAGTATTCAGTGAAGCATGTCTTTCTGAATGTGTTTCTCTTCCTTCCTGCTTTCCTTCCTGTTCCCGTGTTTTCTGAAAGCATGCCCACTCTCCTGACCTTGGTAGGGCCATTGTTGACTGGAGCTCAATCTGCCAGATTTTCCTAAATGGAGTCTATTTTTTTCTTTTTTTTCCCTTTCCGTTTTTTTTCCTCCCCCTTTCCCTTTTTGAGCCTCCCTTTACTTCAGATCTAGACACACTGTGCTCTCTGGTAGAAATTTTCTAAAGATCAGGAATCAATTAGTTATCTGGGTTCAGAAGTCAACAGCTATTATAAATCATAGAATCTTAGGGCTAACCAAAGCAAGTGCCCCACTTCTTGGAAACAACAAGTAGTTTTGTTTCCTTTTCACCTTTATTTATTTACTTAAAAACAGCACATATTTATTATCCTTTAGTTCTGGAGGTCAGAAGTCTGTCATAGGTTTCATTGGGTTTCTCTCTTTTACTTTTATGGTCTATGGTAGAGAATTTGAAATATTTTGTTTTATATTCAGGATAATTTAGATTTGAAAACACTGCCCTAATCCAAACTCTTCATTTGAAAATATAAAACAAAAAACCTGAGGTTAAGCAGTCAAGATTCACAAATAGTAGCATGATTGGGACTGGGACTCTTTCTCCCTTGACTGCCAATCCATTTTTCACTATGTGGATCTTGGGAATGCCAAAGTTGCACAAGAGAAGTGATCTTGCTTCCAGGAAAAGGGAGAAGATTGGAGAAATGGTGTCATAGGATATTGCTAATTGCGCCCAGAAAGAATAGAACTACTGAAAAAGGCCCAGTATGGAACAGTTTTGGAGACAGAACAAAACTCAGGATAACCAATATCATTAACTGCAATCACCATTACCACCGGAAGATAGACACAATGATGACAGTCATATGCATTATTTATGTTGGCCTTTTTCTGTTTTTTGAGATGGAAGGAGAGAAAGGGTGTCTGGAGTGTCCCTCAAACCTAAATCAGAACTTGGGGAATGATTTCAGCTCTCTTAGGCTGGTTTTGAAAGATACACCCCTCAACCAAACTAGCTACTTATTCCATAGAGAATAAAAACAGAAATGATGAGAGAGAAACCCAGGAAGCAGGCAAAGGATATTCACAACAGTAGCCATGGTCCAGATAATATTTTGAGTCAAGTGCCACCAGAAAGTAAGCCAAATTGGGAACAGTGCCCAAACAGGGCTCTGTGGGCTTTGTCTTAAGTTTCCAGAAAAGTTCTGTCCTCACCTTTCCTACCTTTGGCCCCATCCCACCTAGGTGTCTAAAGATGATCGCAGTGATGTGGAGAGCAGCTCGGAGGAAGAAGATGTGACCACCAACACAAAAAGCTTCTGTGGCAGCAGCTCCAGCAATGGTGCCAATTGGGTGAATGGTCACATGGGAGGCAGCTGTTGGGCTGAAGAGTGAAATGGTTGGTAAGGGGACTTAAGCACATGGACTTGTAGGGCCACCGGCCACCTACTCTTCTTGGGCCTCCCCAAACCTGCACTCCTGTGACTAGGGAGCTGCAGGCACTGAGGAGAATCAAAGAAGCAAATATTTTCACTTTTTTAAAAAACTCTGCCATTTTGTATTTAATAGCCTCCAGGTTCTTTCAATAATATTTGCTGTGTGTGTGTATGTGTGTGTGTGTGTGTGTGTGTGTGTGCGCGTGCGTGCGCGCATGAGTTTCATTACCTGGGTTGGGGCACAAATATGAACTGGGGCCTCTAGCCTTGCCTGGCCCACCTCAATCCCGGATTTGGCTGCATCTTGAATTATACTGATTCTGGACTATCACCTCCTTTGTTGCCCATGACTCTTGAGGCTCTGGCCATCTGAATGGAGCAGCCAAGTTGAGATTTCTGCGCTGTTCTTCCTTCAGAGCTGGAATATTTCACATGAAGTTGTGTAGAAACAGATAACCATGGATGGATGGCCAGGATTGCTGTGACCCCTAGCTAGATCTCCTTCCTACCACCTGGTAGTGACAGGGACAGCTGCTGATAACCCTGCTCTTTACTCAGTGGTATGCAGGGAGTGGGAGGTGGGAGAGGGTGAGCAGAGGGCTGAAGGAGGACAACAGCCACTGGGTGAGCTGTTAACAGTTTATACTATTGTTTACTCTTCTATGATTAAAAGTGCTTCAACCCTCTTCTGCTATCTCAAACCCTTTAGTGACTCTATCCCCAATTCCCTGAATCCATAAGCCAATTAAGGATTTTTTTCAGGTCTGATTCTAGAAGCCATTGGATACCAAATTTTTCCTTTCTATACATGCTGGGAAGAGAGTGCCTACGTTTTAGGACTTTATGTTTTAAGAAAAGATAAACATGTGTAGTAGTCACAAGAAAAAATACTGAACGGATTAAAGCATGTATATCACCAAACCAACAAAGACTTTGAAGAGCTAAGATACTTTTAGTTAAAAATACAGATACTGCCAGTTAACATTTTAAGATTATGATAAGTGAATCTAAGCAGATGTTTTCTCTTTTAGCCCATAGAGAAACAGTCTCCCTAATCCAGGTTTTTCTCTAGTTGAGGCCTTGGGCAAAATTACCAATAGTAGTATTCATGCATTGGCTGGTGTGGCTCGGTTGGATGTCATCCCATGCACCAAAAAGGTTGCTGGTTCGATTCCTGGTCAGGGCACATGCCCACATTGTGCTCTCAATCCCCAGTAGGCAGCTGATTGATGTTCCGCTCTCACATAGATGTTGCTCTCTCTCTCTAAAAATCAATAAAAAATATTTTTTAAGAATAATAGTATTAAAAAAAAAAAAAAAAAAAAAAGAATAATAGTATTGCCCTGGCCGGTTTGGCTCAGTGGATAGAGCGTCGGCCTGCGGACTGAAGGGTCCCAGGTTCGATTCCGGTCAGGGGCATGTGCCTTGGTTGCAGGCACATCCCCGGTGGGGGCTGTGCAGGAGGCAGCTGATCGATGTTTCTGACTCTCTGTCCCTCTCCCTTCCTCTCTGTAAAGAAAATCAATAAAATATATTTTAAAAAAAAAAGAAAAGAATAATAGTATTAATCTCTTAGGATAGTTTTCTACTTAGTGAATATTCATATCAGAATATTTTCAGCCCTAGCTGGTTTGACTCAGTGGATAGAGTGTTGGCTTGCAAACTGAAGGGTCCCGAGTTCCATTCTGGTCAAGGGTACATGCCCGGGTGTGGGCTCAATCCCCAGTAGGGGGTATGCAGGAAGCAGCCGATCAATGATTCTCATCATTTACTAATATTTTTTTAAATATTTTTATTGATTTCAGAGAGGGAGAGAGAGACAAACATCAATGATGAGAGAGAATCATTGATCGGCTGCATCCTGCACACCCCACACTGGGGATCGAGCCCACAACCCCAGCATGTGCCCTTGACTGGAATCGAACCCGGGATCCTTCAGTCCACAGGCTGATGCTCTATCCATTGAACAAAACCAGCCAGGGCTTATCATTGATGTTTCTCTCCCCCTCTCCCTTCCTCTCTGAAATCAATAAAAATATATTTTAAAATATATATATATATATATATATATATATATATATATATATATATATTTTCAGGTGCTCTGTGTACATTAAGACATACGGAGTATTTCATTGTCAGGGAATTTGATGCAAATTGAACGAAATAGGTTATTGTTCTAAGAATCAGAGACTCACTTGATGTTCACTGACAGTATAGGGATGTTGACCCTACTAAACTTACCTTACTGAGTGGCTGGATTTTAAAAAGACTTACTATGGAGTAGGGGAAAATTAAGTCCTAAATAAAATCTTACGAATTTAGTCATATCTAGTCAGTAAGATTAGTCTGGCCAGCTTGGCTCAGTGGTTGAGCGTTAGCCTATGAACCAGGAGGTCATAGTTCGATTCCCAGTTAGGGCACATCCCAGGTTGCAGGCTCCCTCCCCAGTGTGACATGTGCTGGAGGCAGCTGATCAATGATTCTCATCATTGGTGTTTCTATGTCTCTCTCCCTCTCCCTTCCTCTCTGAAATCAATTAAAATATATATATTTTTAAAAGACTAAGGTCTTACACCTAGTTCCTAACTTGCCATATTGCTAAATAGACTAGTAATTGTAAAATATGAATGAAATGTTTTTGAAAGTCAGAGAAGATATGTATTTTGTTTCCCAGGGGAGAAAAAAAAAGATTATTTACTAGCCTGACTAGAAGTTAGTGTTGCCAGTCCCTAGGAATTCAGTTAGGGCTGTCAATTAAGTTACCTGCAAATGACCTTCTGAAATTTAAACAGTTGTTTTGTAAAGACGCAACCAAGTGGTATAATAAAAATAGCTAACACATAGCTTTTTATTATATGCCAGGCACTGTATAAAGCACTTTACTTATGATAAAAATGAAGCAAAAAAAGATTAACTTGCCTGGGGTCAGCCAGCTAGTAAAAAGTCAAACACAGTGTCTCTATTCTTTTCTTTTTTATATATATTTTTATTGATTTCAGAGAGGAAGGGAGAGGGGAGAGAGAGAGAGAGAAACATCAATGATGAGATAGAATCATTGATTAGCTGCCTCCTGCATGCCCCACACTGGGGATCAAGCCCACAACCTGGCATGTACCCTTGACTAGAATCGAACCTGGGACCCTTTAGTCTGCAGGCTGATGCTCTGTCCACTGAGCCAAACCAACCAGGGCCACAGTATCTCTATTCTTAACCACTATCCAAACCGTCATAATGAGGAAGAATAGATGTTGAAGAAACATTTAGCCAGAGGCATAGACTGGTTAGAGTTGGCCTTGGATAAGTGAATGGAGATTAGGGTCAATTATAGGAACAGGGTCTTGTTCTGAGAAGGAACTATGCATAAAGTGGGTGAGAGCCCTAACTGGTTTGGCTCAGTGGATAGAGCATCAGCCTGTGGACTGAAAAGTCCCAGGTTAGATCCTGGTCAAGGGCACATGCCCAGGTTGCAGGCTCAATCCCCAGTAGAGGGTGTGCAGGAGGCAGCCAATCAATGATTCTCTCATCTTTGATGTTTCTATCTCTCTCTCCTCCCTTCCTCTCTGAAATCAATACAAATATATTAGAAAAAATAATAAAGTGGTGAGATTCTCACCCACATGCTAGTGGGTGTGAATACTAAATGATAAAAATGTTATTGGGCATCAAGACAGTCATGAGGCTAGTTTTATATAGATGGCCTGGGAAGTTTTCATGCCTGAAAGGAAGGACACAAATTGGTGGAGTGCTGGTTAGATGCAGACTCACATCATCCCTATCAGAGAACTAGGAATATTGATGAGAGAAGCAAGGTATTACCTCTCCTCTGTTTAATATAAAAGGTTTTAACTTTATTATTGAAAAAAATAACATGTCTGTGTAGTGTTTTACTGCTTAGAAAATGATTCTACCTACATCAAAAAGTGAACTTAAGAACACTTCTGTAAAGGTAGGATTATCCCCATTCCACAAGTGAATAGTATGGTTGTTGATTACTACATGTAACTAACCACCCTAAAATACAGTGGCTTAAAAGAACAGTTTATTATTTCTCATGGTTTGGTTGGTTGACTGAGCTCAGCTGGAGGTATCTCATGTGACCCCAGTGTGATGGCAGCTGGGAACAGTCATATGAAGACAACTGGGCTGGATGTTTAAGATGATTTACTAACCTGGCTAGAAGTTAGTGATGGCCGATCCCTAGGAATTCAGTCAGGGCTGTGAACTAAGGTACCTGCCCATGACCGCTCCATGTCTTGGGCTTTGCACAAGTAATTGTGTTCCAAGAGGCAGGAAGTTGCTAAGCCATTTAAGAGTGTCGTCCAGAACTGTCACAGATCACTTCCACTGTATTATATTAAAGTAGTCACAGTTACCACCTAGATTCAAGGGATTGTGAGATAGATGCTAGCTCTTGATGCAGCGATTCTCAACCTGTAGGTCTCGACCCCTTTGGCGGTCAAACGACCCTTTCACAGGGGTCGCCTAAGACCATCCTGCCTATTAGATATTTACATTACAATTCATAACAGTAGCAACATTACAGTTATGAAGTAGCAACGAAAATAATTTTATGGTTGGGTCACAACATGAGGAACTGTATTTAAAGGGCCAGAAGGTTGAGAACCACTGTCTTGATGGAATGGCATGGTCATTGCAGAAGAGCATGTGGAATGGGAGAGACAGTTGCATTCATCTTTGAAAAATTGAATCTGCCACAATGAGGAAACTGAGTATCAGGAGTTATTTTAAAAAGTACAAACAACCCTGACCAGTTTGGCTCAGTGGCTAGAGCGTTGGCCTGTGGACTGAAGAGTCCCAGGTTCGATTCCGGTCAAGGGAATGTACCTTGGTTGCAGGCACATCCCCAGTAGGGAGTGTGCAGGAGGCAGCTGATTGATGTTTCTCTCTCATGGATGTTTCTAACTCTCTATCCCTCTCCCTTCCTCTCTATAAAAAAATCAATAAAATATATTTAAAAAAAAAAAAAGTACAAACAGCCCTGGCCAGTTTAGCTCAGTGGATAGAGCATTGGCCTGTGGACTGAAGGGCCCCAGGTTCAATTCCAGTCAAAGGCACATGCCCGGGTTGTGAGCTTGATTCCCAATGTGGGGCGTGCAGGAGGCAGCCGATCAATGATTCTCTCATCATTGATGGGTCTATCTCTTTCTCCTTCTCTCCCTTCCTCTCTGAAATCAATTAAAAAACATTTTTTAAAAATAAAAATTAAATAAATAAAACAGGGTAGTGAGCACACAGTGCAATGTACAAATGATGTAGAATTAATTATGTACTTGAAACAAAATGTTATTAACCAGTGTTACCATGACAAATTTTTTAAAATCCTCACCCAATAAATTTTTTTTTTTAAATTTTAGAGAGAGAGAAGCATCAATGTGCAAGAGAAATATCAATCCGCCGCCTCTCCCCTATGCATCGACTGGGGATCCAGCCCATGACGTGGGCATGTGCCCTGACCAGGAATCAAACCTGCAGCCTTTTTGGTGTATGGGACTACGCTCAACTAATAAGCCACCTGGCCAGGCACAAATTTAGTTATTTTGAAAACTTAGATTGCTCATCATGTATCATGAACTCTCACATTATCACAATTCTAAAAATAATTACATGAGTTTAGTGGGTGATAGTATTTAGTTTTAAACCAAGTTATTCATACTTAATTTTTTTTTTTTAAGTTCTTCAGACTTTAAATCCATTATCTATGCAGAGGGATATTTTCAGTTCAATAAAACATTTATTAAGGGCCTACTTTATGATAAGCACTGTGGCCGAAGCTAGGGACACAAAGATGAACAAGATCTGGTTTCTAACCTCAAGGAGCTCATAACCCAGTAAGGGAAAAAAAGAGAAATGCGATAAGAAATATCCTAAATTATTCTTTTTAAAAATATATATATTTTATTGATTTTTTACAGAGAGGAAGGGGGAGGGACAGAGAGTCAGAAACATCGATGAGAGAGAAACATCGATCAGCCGCCTCCTGCACACCCCCCACTGGGGACGTGCCCGAAACCAAGGCACATGCCCTTGACCGGAATCGAACCTGGGACCCTTCAGTCTGCAGGCCGACGCTCTATCCACTGAACCAAACTGGCGACAGCCTAAATTATTCTTGGCAAGGTGGGAGGAAACTTGGAAGTGGCACTGGGCCATTGAAAATGAGTAGAGTTTTGCTTGGAAAACAGGAATGGAAAGGTATTATGTTTAGAAAAGATGTGAGAGTACTAGTAAATGACAGATAGTTCTGGCTTAATGCATACTAAAATAGCCTGAGTGGCGGATAGGTTTTTTTAAAATATAACATTTTTTATTTTCAGAGAAAGAGAAACATCGATTTTTTAATGCATAGCTGAGGTTCCAAGAAAAGATCACAAAAGCCACAAAGAGAGGAATTGAAAGCGAGGGCAAAAGGCAAACAGCTGCAATTATTGGAGGGATAATGGGCATATAACTTAAGGACTTGGGTTTTAATGTTGACCATAAAAGAAGAGACTGGCCCCATGCATAAAGCTGGAACTGAGACCTCCAGTTGAGGCTGAGACCCTGAAAAAGCAACAGATTTAGTGAAAGGGAGAAAACTAACAAATTCACTCAGTTGGCAAAAGGAGAAAGCAAAGAAGTTCAAATACTTGGGCTTGTGGTTCAGGAGATTGAAGAATTTTCTCAAATTCTGGGCCCACATTTCATGTGAATTTGAGAATCTAAAGATACATTTCCTATGTAGTCTGGGAAACATCTCAGCCCACACCCATTCCCAGGTAAGAACTTGCATAAAAATTGGTCTCAGATCAGTTATCCATGGGGCTGCTCTCTGGAGAGACATATACATGATGGTGCAGACAACATGGGATTCCTATACCATCACCACCACCCCCAAATAAAATAGATTATCTCAGCCCTGGCTGGTGTGGCTTGGTTGGAGCATCATCCCATACACCAGAAGGTAGGTTCAGTTCCCCGTCAGGGCACGTACCCAGGTTTCAGGTTCGATTCCAATGGGCACACATGCGGGAGACAATAGATTGATGTTTTTCTCCTTTCCTCTCTCTAATCAATTTTTTAAAAAAATTTTTTTAAATTATCACAGTCAAACTTGCAACACATAACTAACTAAATACTAGTATCTAGAATGTATCTAAACAAAGACAACCCAATAACAAGAAAAGAGGAGGGGCTGTGGGTGCAGAAAGCACAGAATATGAATAGGCAGTTCCTAGAGGATGAATATGCTAATGGATTATAAATCAATAAAAAGGTGCTCAAGCTACTGGAAATCATTGATGTAAATTAAAATGAATAGAAACCACACCAACAGTGTGTGGAAGTATTACTGGTGAAAGTGAAATTGACATACCACTTTGGAAAAGCAATAACTAGTAAAGCTAAATAATTCCTCTTTTGGAGAAACTAGCACATGGGCCCAAGAAATCGTGAAAGGATACACATTGCATTGCTATTTATAAGGGGGGGGTGGGGTGGAAATGGCTCATTGATCTTTCACTAGATGAATGGAATAAATTGATTTATTCATACAATTGGAATTACAATTTACCCTTGAACAGCACAGGTTTGAACTGTGTGGGCCCACTTATATGCATATTTTTTAAATAAATATGTAATTGACCCTCCATATCCCTAGGTTTTGCATCCATGGATTCAACCAACCGCAGGTCAAAAGTATTTTCAGTCCTCAGATGTGGACAACTGACTGCATGCACTGTTCTACATCATTTTACATGAAACTTGAGCATTCAACAGATTTTGGTATCTGGAAGTTGGGGGGCGGGGGGGGAGTGTCCCAGAACCAGTCCCCTGTAGACGTCTATAGTTAAGTTTGGGGGAGTCAAAAGTTATACATGGATTTTCAACTGGGGGCATCAGCACCCTTAATCCCCACATTCAGGAATCAACTGTACAGCAATTAAAATGAAGAACTACGTTTTCCTGTCAATATGGATGTATTAGTTTGAACCAATAGGATATATATGTACATACAGATATATTTAAAATATAGCCCTGGCTGGTTTGGTTCAGTGGATAGAGTATTGGCCTGCAGACTGACGGGTCCCAGGTTTGATTCCAGTCAGGGACACATTCCTGGTTTGCAGGCTAGATCCCCAGTCAGGGGGCGTGCAGGAGGCAGCTAATTGATGATTCTCTCATTGATGCTTCTCTCCCTCTCCCTTCCTCTCTGAAATCAATAAAAATATTTTAAAAAAATAAAATATGTTTTATATATATACATATATGTATATATATATAATATGTATCTACACTAATAAAAGACAAACATGCAAATTGACTGTACCTTTGCTATGCCTTAAGCCACACCCACCAGACAATCAGAGCGACTATATGCAAATTAACCCAACCAAGATGGCAGCCGGCAGCCATGGAGCTGGAGCAAGCAGGAGGCTTGGTTGCCCCAATGATGGAGGAAGCCAAGCTTCCTGCCTGCCACTGCCAGCTCTGAGCTCCACTAAAAGCAACAAAGTTTCAATTATAGAAGATAAATAAACCCCAGATACCTGCTTTCAGCTGGCATGGCCATGGAGCTGGAGCAAGCAGGAGGCTTGGGTTGCCCCTGGCAATGGAGGAAGCCAAGCTTCCCTCCTGCCCACCCTGGCCGAATCTGAGCTCAAGGCTACAAAGTTTCAATTATAGAAGGTAAATAAATCCCAGAATAAAAACAAAAAAAAGGAGAGGCTGGGAGCTTCCGTCGCCGGGAGTGGGGGTGGGGGGGCCTTGGACAGCCTGAAAACAGCCCTCAGCCCCTCACCCAGGCTGGCCAAACCTCCATGGGGTGAGGGTCTCCACTGTGGGGGGGCTTGACCAGCCTGCAAACACCCATCAGCCCCTCACCCAGGCTGGCCAGGCACCCCAGTGGGATCCCCACCCTGATCCAGGACACCCTTCAGGGCAAACCAGCTGGCCCCCACCCAGGCACCAGGCCTCTATCCTATATAATAAAAGGGTAATATGCAAATTGACCCTAACAGCAGAAAGACTGGAAATGACTGGTCACTATGACACACACTGACCACCAGGGGGCAGATGCTCAATGCAGGAGCTGCCCCCTGGTGATAAGTGTGCTCCCACAGGGGGAGCTCTGCTCAGCCACAAGCCAGGCTGATGGCTGCCAGTACAGCGGTGGTGGTGGGAGCCTCTCCCACCTCCTCAGCAGCGCTAAAGATGTCCGACTGCAGCTTAGGCCTGCTCCCCGCTGGCAAGTGGACATCCCCCGAGGGCTCCCAGGCTGCCAGAGGGATGTCTGACAACTTAGGCCCAATCCCCCAGGGAGCGGGCCTCAGCCAGCATGTGGTCATCCCCCGAGGGGTCCCAGACTGCAAGAGGGCACAGGCCGGGCTGAGGGACCCCCCCCCCCCCAAGTGCACAAATTTTTGTGCACTGGGCCTCTAGTATATATATACATACACATTTAAGATTTAGTATAAGGAACTGGCTCACATGGATATGGAGGCTGAGAAACCTCAGGATTTGGAGACCCAGGAAGGCTGAGTATATAGTTCCAATCAAAGTTAGAAGGCAGGGCAAGACCAGTGTCCCAGTTTGAAGACAGTCAAGTGAAGAGAAAGAATTCTCTCTTGCTCCAATTTTTGTCCTATACAGGTTTTCAGTGGATTGAATGAGGCCCAACCACATTGGGGAAGCCAATCTGCTTTATTCATTCTACAGATACCAATGTTATTCTCAACCAGAAACACCCTCAGAGATGTACCAGGAATACTGTTTAACCACTATCTGTAGCCCAGTGAAGACAAAATTAACCAGCACAATGGATAAAGATCAAAAAACAGTGTTGGGTGAAAAAAGTCAAGTTGCAAAAGAATATGTTTCAGTTGATGCAATTAATATTACCTTTTTAACCCCCAAATAATATTAAGGGTACTTCCATAGCAACAGTACAGACATGTACAGCTACTGAAGGGTGGATAGCGTTTATCTTTGTGGAAGAAGGATGTAAGATGGGTTTATTTTTGGTGCTCTTCAATAAGTTTGGAATAATTTTAATTTTTTTTTAAAATATATTTTATTGATTTTCTACAGAGAGGAAGAGAGAGGGACAGAGAGCCAGAAACATCGATGAGAGAGAAACATCGATCAGCTGCCTCCTGCACATCCCCTACTGGGGATGTGCCCACAACCCAGGCACATGCCCTCTACCGGAATCGAACCTGGGACCCTTCAGTCCGCAGGCCGACGCTCTATCCACTGAGCCAAACCGGTTTCGGCAAATTTTAATTTTTTAATGTAAAAACAAGTACATGGTAGTTTGAGGGAACTAATCTGTTGGAGTTGTATCAAAGTGACAGGAGATGACAATAAGAAGGTGGTTTGGGGCAGATTGTGAAGAACCTTGACTATCATGCTGAAGATTAAATTTTTTTCTTATTTTTTAAATATATTTTTATTGATTTCAGAGAGGACAGGAGGGGGAAAGAAACATTAGTGATGAGAAACATCCAACAGCTGCCTCCTGCACGCCCCCCACTGGGGATCAAGCTTGCAACCCAGGCATGTGCCCTTGACCAGAATCAAACCCAGGACCCTTCAGTCTACAGGCCGACTCTCTATCCACTGAGCCAAACTGGCTAAGGCTGAAGATTAAATTTTAGATGATAGTCATGGGAGCCCCTGAAGATTTAAAGCAGTAAAATTGGTCTTGTAAAAGCAGTCATAGAGAGGGCTATAATAGAACTTGGGACTTTACAGAGGTACAGGAAATGGCTTTATAAAAGGGGGTAGGGAGGTGGCTGTGCTAGCCCGGCTGGTGTGGCTCAATGGTTGAGCATTGACCTATGAAGCAGGAGATCACAGTTCGACTCCCTGTCAGGACACATGCCTGGGTTGCAGGCCTGATCCCCAGTAATGGGTGTGCAGGAGGCAGCCAATAGATGATTCTCATCATTGATGTTTCTATCTCTCACTCTCCCTTCCTCTCTGAAAAACAATAAAAATATTTAAGAAAGGGGGGGCTATGAGTTGACATAGGCCAATATGTAGTAAGGATACATATTAAGGTTATCTGTACCACCTTCACCTTAGTCATCTGCATACATTTATTTTTCTTCTAGTTCAGTAAGGTCTCTCCTAGGGCAGGCCTCCAAGATTTTAACCACAGCCGTAGACCTACAAAAAAAAGCAAATTGGAATCTGCTTTCACTCAAATGAGTGCTCTATGAAAGCCATCTAGGAAACAATACTAAACTTTTTGGCAGCATCACGGCTTTGCTGTCTGGGGGTGATTTATTTGCTGTTTATTAGAAACTACACAACTTTTACTTTTTAGCTATTCTGTTACTAGTCTTTGTCTTTTAATGGGAGAATTCAGTTAATTGATATTTACTGTAACAACTGAAGAACTTGATTATATTCATTTTAATTTGACAGCAAATATGTCTATTCTTTCTTACTAAATACAGCTAGTTCGTGCTCAGTAAATACTACACAACTCCTTGAATTTAGGTTTTCACAAGCTATATTTGAGTGGAAATGACTATTAGACAATTGGAGGTAGGGACGGGCTGGAACTTAGGCCAGGAAACAAGACTGGACAGATGTACACTGGTATTATCTACTGTATGAGAGTTCGCCAGAAAAACAGAACCAATAGGTTAGATTCACGCAGGTGAGGGGAACCATTTTCCTGCCAAAGGCCATTTGGACATTTATAACATCATTTGCAGGCCATACAAAATTATCAACTTAAAAATTAGCCTGCGCCCTAACTGCTTTGGCTCAGTGGATAGAGCATCGGCCTGCGGACTGAGGGGTCCCAGGTTCGATTCCAGTCAAGGGCATGTACCTTGGTTGTGGGCACATCCCCAGTAGGCAGTGTGCAGGAGGCAGCTGATCGATGTCTCTCTCTCATAGATGTTTCTAACTCTCTGTCCCTCTCCCTTCCTCTTTAAGAAATCAATAAAATATATTTTTTAAAAATTAGCCTGCTATAGTTGGTCAATCATTTAATTAACTCACCCCTAATGCCTTGGCAGGGCCAGACCAAATGATTTCGAGGGCCTTCTTTATACAGCCCTTGGGCTGGACATTCCCTACCCCTGGAGAGAGCAAGAATGACTAATTTCACCCAGCCAGTGTGACTCAGTGGTTGGGCATCAACCCATGAACCAGGAGATCCCTGTTCGATTTCCTGTTAAGGTACAAGCCAGGGTTGTGGGCTCGATCTCCAGTGGGGGCCATGTGGGAAGCAACCAATCCATGATTCTCTCTCATCATTGATGTTTCTCTCTCTTCCTCTCCCTTTCTCTCTAAAAACCAATAAAAACACTTTTTAAAAAAAGAATGAGACTGATTTATTTTAAAGACTTGCCTCATACAATTGTAGGGACTAGCAAGTCTGAAATTTGTAAAGCAAGTGGCAGGCTGAAAATTCAGGGAAGAGTTGTGTTGCATCCAAGATCTACAGGTTGGAACTTTGGGCAGTTTCTGTGTTACAGTTTTGATGCATAATTCCTTTCTGGGAACCCTGTCTTTGCTTTTAAGGCCTTCAGCTGATTGGATGAGGCCCATTCACATTACAGAAAATAACTTGCTTTACTCAAAGTCTGCAGATAGGTATTTCGTCTTCATCTTAGATTTTTGGCAAAGAACTTCTAAGACCTTGGAATCTCCAGAGTGATAATTGTGTTTTTTGTATGCTAATGAGATGGCTCTCAGTGGGCCCCTAGATACTAGTAAATAAGTGAAACAACAAATCAATGTGGGTTTTTCTCTCTCTTCTCTCTCTAAAATCAATTTAAAAAAGATAATTTTATATGAAGTGTTTTCTTTTTAAATATATTTTATTTTTTACAGAGAGGAAGGGAGAGGGATTGAGAGTTAGAAACATCGATGAGAGAGAAACATCAATTTAGCTGCCTCCTGCACACTCCCCACTGGGGATGTACCCACAGCCAAGGTACATGCCCTTGACCGGAATCGAACCTGGGACCCTTTAGTCTGCAGGCCGACGCTCTATCCACTGAGCCAAACCAGTTAGGGCGAAAGGTGTTATCTTTTATAGACACTAGGCTCAGCATGGAAAGGGGAAGGGTCACAGAAACCTTTTTGGAAAAAGAGAGGATAGGGAGGTGGGTAGAGATGATGTTCTATTCAGAAAGAAGCATGAACATGCATGAAAACAAGAAACTGTGTGCAACCAGTCAGGCAGTTTGATATTACTAGAACAAAGGATGAGGCGGGTCAGATCTAAGGACTTCATATGCCATACTAAGGAGTCTGGACTTGACCCTATAGGTCAGGGATTCTTTAACCTATTGTCTATGGTTGAGCTTTAGAGGCGATCTAAAGCAAGGGAATGCCATAATTAAATTTGTTCCAATAGATGTCTCTGATGGAAATGTGGCAAATTAATCTGATGAGGTCAAGACTGGAACCAAGACCACTAAAAACCTGCGAGAGTATAGGCATCATCCCAATACGCCAAGGTTGTGGGTTCGATCCCCGGTCAGGACACATATAAGAATCAACCAAGGAATGCATAAGTGGAAAACAAATTGATATTTCTCCTTTCCTCTCTTAAAAAAGAAAAAAGGAATAAGCAAGAATTTATAAGGGTAGAATTGATTAAATGGATATCTAAATGGTAAAAATTAATAGTACCTGGTTTGGATTAGAGTGCAGGGAATCCTATATAATAAAAGCCTAATATGCAAATTGACCAAACAGTGAAATAACTGGTGGAACAACCAGTGGCTATGATGCACACTGACCACCAGGGGGCAGACGCTCAACACAGGAGCTGCCCACAACTCACAGGCCCCAGGCCAGCCAAGGTGGATGCCAGCGGGGGGAGGGGGGGACGGCATTACCCTGCCAGTCACCCTGCAGAGGGAGGTGACCTGTGGCAGCAGCAGGGGGACAGGGCTGGCGAGCAGGCAGCACCAGGCTAGCCAAGGTGGGTGCCAGCACCCCCCACTCCCATCATCCCACCAGCCACCCATTGATCGGCCCTGATCGCCAGCCAGGCCTAGGGACCCTACCCATGCACAAATTTCGTGCATTGGGCCTCTAGTAGTCTAATAAATCTCCCATATTTCTGACTTGGATGATAGTGTCATTAACTAAAATAGGGAGAAACCACAAGTAAGTCCTGGAGATGAGAAAGAATGCTGTTAGTTGTGGACCTGTCAAGTTAGAACTATAGGAAATTCAAGTGGATATATCAAGCAACTGGATGTACCTGAAACTCAAGTCAATCTGTAAGATACAGACTTGGAGGTCAGCATCAGGCATTAATGGCTGATACTGTGTGCTTACCATGTGCCAGACAGAATATTAAATACTCAATATGAATGATCTTATTTAATACTCAAACTAATCTTTTAAATTAGGAATTATTTTTTTATCCCTATTTGACAAAGGTAAACTGGGGAGTTAAGAGTTAATAACTGGCCTATTACCAGATAGCTATAATGGTGGAGCCAAGATACCAGCACTGAGCACCTAACTACATTCTGTAATATTAGAATCATTAATTACCCAGATTAACTGAGAAAAATACAAAATAAGGGCAATAGGCCAAGAACAAAATTATGTAACACATTAGTGTTTAAAGTGAGCAGAGGAAATGAAAAGGAAAAATCAAAGTGGTAAAAGGGAACAAGATAGATACCACCAAGATGGTGGCATAGGTAAACACCGGAGACTGCTGCCGCAAACAACCACTTCAAAAATACAACTAAAAGATGAAACGGACATCACCCAGAACCACAGGAAGGCTGACTGAGGAGAGACTCTTCAACTAGAAGGAAAGACAACAGCATACCCAGGCTCAGAGGAGGCGCAGTGTGGAAAATTTAAAGGTAAGGTGCGCGCGCAAAGCGGGCTGGTGGCTGAGGGCGCGGTTGTCGTTTTCAATCAGGAGGGAGTCTCAGACTCTGAGCTCCAGATCCGGGCGAGTCTCTAGGGACTCAGACTCAAACGGGAGAAGCGGGATTGTCTAGCATCAGTTGGAACGTGAGGGCAGCTTTCTGAGGTTTGCAGCGGTTGCCGGGGTTCTGAGAAGCAGAGCCTCTGGGAACGGGACTGAGAGCAGCCATACTGCTCCCTCCGCCCGCCCTGTTGAGCCCGCCCCTCCCAAGCCCTGCACAGAGCCATTTGCCAGATCGCCTCAGGCAAAGGCTAGATTAGCACCTCCCCAGAGGACAGAAGTTTTCCCACAGCTGATTCTCACAGCCAGTCGGCCTGGTGGTCAAATCCCTCTAGTATTAACTACAACAATCAAGGCTTAACTAGAACAAGACTGCGCACAAAGACCACAAGGGGGTGCACCAAGAAAGCATAAAAAATGCGGAGACAAAAAAACACGACAGAAATGGAGGATATAGAGCTAAAAAACGCAATTTTGAGGGCTTGCAATAAACTTGAGGAGAGTCTCACGAAAACTAATGAGACCCTCGATGCTATGATAAACAACTAGAAATTAAGCATACACGGACTGAAATAAAGAATATTATACCCAATAGCAGACCAGAGGAGCGCAAGAATCAAGCCAAAGATTTGAAATTTGAAGAAGCAAAAAACACCCAACCGGAAAAGCAAAATGAAAAAAGAATCCGAAAATACGAAGATAGTGTAAGGAGCCTCTGGGACAGCTTCAAGCGCACTAATATCAGAATTATAGGGGTGCCAGAAGATGAGAGACAGCAAGATATTGAAAACCTATTTGAAGAAATAATGGCAGAAAACTTCCCCCACCTGGTGAAAGAAATGGACTTACAGGTCCAAGAAGCGCAGAGAACCCCAAACAAAAGGAATCCAAAGAGGACCACACCAAGACACATCATCATTAAAATGCCAAGAGCAAAAGACAAAGAGAGAATCTTAAAAGCAGCAAGAGAAAGAGACTCAATTACCTACAAGGGAATACCCATACGACTGTCAGCTGATTTCTCAACAGAAACTTTGCAGGCCAGAAGGGAGTGGCAAGAAATATTCAAAGTGATGAATAGCAAGAACCTACAACCAAGATTACTTTATCCAGCAAAGCTATCATTCAGAATTGAAGGTCAGATAAAGAGCTTCACAGATAAGGAAAAGCTAAAGGAGTTCATCACCACTAAACCAGTATTATACGAAATGCTGAAAGGTATCCTTTAAGAGGAAGAAGAAAAAGGTAAAGATACAAATAGTGAACAACAAACATGCATCTATCAACAAGTGAATCTAAGAAACAAGTGAATAAATAATCTGATGTACAGAATGAACTGGTGATTATAATGAATCAGGGACATAGAAAGGGAATGGACTGACTATTCTTGGGGGGGAAAGGGGAATGGGAGATGCGGGAAGAGACTGGACAAAAATCGTGCACCTATGGATGAGGACAGTGGGTGGGGAGTGAGGGCGGAGGGTGGGGCGGGAACTGGGAGGAGGGGAGTTATGGGGGGGGGGAAAAAAGAGGAACAAATGTAATCTGAACAATAAAGATTTAATTTAAAAAAAAAAAAGGGAACAAGATAGTGGTCCCTTCCTGCAGCCAAAGTAGAGCTTTAGTGCCTCAGGAAACAGTAAGGGGAGGACTGAAATCATCAGTGGATGTGGCACAATGGAGCGGATGTCGACGGAATTTCAATGAAGTGGTGGAGGTAGAAGGAACTTCAAGTTTCAGAAGTGCTACCATGTGAGACTTCTCTTGAAATAATATTCATAGGTTGTTTTGGTTGGGGGTGGAGGGCCTTAAGCAAATTTATATATTGAGAAGAGATAACTAAAGGATCAAGGAGTAGAATTAAGAAGGCTAAGGATGGAGGCAGAGACTGCAGAGAAGTTGTTTAGGGGACCAACTATGGGCATAGGCTGGACAGGGAAGAAGTTTAGGCCAATAAGGGACTGACAGATTGGAATAAAATTAAAGGAGTCAAACAATTTGAAGTCTCCAAGTTCTAGAATAGAATGGAAATGAGAATGTAAGAAATCGCCTCAAAAAAGACTGATTTTGTACTATTTTGAAAGTGGCACAGGGGACAGCTGAGAGAATGGTGACCCTAACTGTACATGTGAGAAAGCAGAAGAGGCAGTAGAGTCCTTGGTTAATACACCAAGAGAGGATGGGAGTAAAAGGGTTGAAAATGTAGGAAAGCTGGGTTGTTTTGTTGGGGTTTTTTTATTGATTTTAGAGAGGAAGGGAGAAAGAATCATTGATTTGTTGTTCCACTTATTTATGCATTGCATTCATTGGTTGATTCTTGTATGTGCCCTGATCAGAGATTGAACCCACAACCAGGAAGTATGGGACAACGCTCTAACCAACTGAGCTACCTGGTCAGGGCTAAAGCTGGGGTTTTTTTGTTGTTAATGCTCACCCAATGATACTTTTCCATAGATTTTTAGAAAGAGAGATGTGAGAGACACATCAACTGGTTGCTTCCTGCACGGGCCCCGACTGGGCTAGGGTTTGCAATCCAAGAACATGACCTTGACTGGAAATCAAACTCAAGACCCTTCTGTGCACAGGCTGATGCTCTAACCACCGAGCACACTGGCCAGGACTAAAGCTCAGTTTTTTTCATCATGGAAGAGGGCTTTTAGGTGAAAGCTTTAGGAGGGACAAAGGTCAGAGCAATATGCACAAAGAGCATGAAAAAGGAAAGGTGTCCAAGGAGGTTGATATTTGGGGTGATCACCAAGGACATGAACTAGTAAATCTCAAAGCTCAAAATGGAATGGTGGTAACAATACCTCTCTTCATAGTTGGGTTTTACCTTGAATACAGTTTTCTTTCAAATCCTCTTCACAGCTCTGCAGGTTTGATTTCCTGTACAGTGGAACAGTGAGAAATCGACCCTTATGCTAACACTACACCCAATGAGCTTAAGGAGGTGAACTATATTACTATAGGCTGCCCAACAACCCTTCCTTTTGGGAACTGAGCCTCCTTCACTTGGTGGAATTTTGAGAGGACTGTTAAACAAGGGCCTCTGCCTTCCTTAAATGCTGGCCAGAGTATCCCATTACCTGGACACAGTAATTGGTGCAGAAATGGTCATTGACCAAAGAGCTCTGGTCTTCAGTCGAATTTTGGGGGGATTTCTACAGCTGCTAGGACAGTCATTTCTCTGAGGTCATGAAAGTTGATATATACTCCTAAAACTGTATAATACCCACTTCATGGGTATTAAGAGCTCAAGATCGTGGAAATCCAGTCTATGACTAGAAAACTGGTAGTTAAGGGCCGACTTCTGTGGTCCGTAGCCTATTTAAATAAACAAACACACCAAGACACAGACACATGACAAAATATTTAATGTCTGTGCATGTGCCTCCCTCTGCCCCAATTCCTGCTACGATTTGACAGCCTCCTTACACTGGCAGTTCCAGAGAAAACACGGGCACTTATCCCCAGCAGGACTTGAAAACCATTAAGGCCCTGGTTCTCTTGATTTGGATGATTGTAGTTGAGCTCTTTCCACAGCATGCCTCAGGCCTCTCTGGTCAAGGAAAAGAGCCCCCCAGTTCTACAGGACTCCTGAGGTCTTCTGTTCTTCTGCAGCCTGGCGCCGGGAGCTGCGCCGCTGGAAAAAGTGGTAGGCTCGAACACTGCAGAGGTAGCCCCCATACACAGTAAGGAGCATCATGGAGGCGGAGAAAGTCTTGTAGCCAATGTCAGCTAGTTGCTTGGCAGTTGGCATGTCGTCCCCTACAAAGAAAGACTGAATTTAGACACCAGGATAGGTCTCATGTGCCCAGCCCACTTCTGTTTAAAGCCATTCCATAACTTGTGCACCCTGCTTAGTCTGTCTACTCTATTGAATGGCCCCTACATGGATGCAGAGTCTTACAATGGAAGACAACGTTTGGGAATTCTAAGTTTCAAAAGGGCAAATAAAATCTACATGAGACACAGACACACAGCTGGAACCAGGTGAATCTGAGTGACATCACAGCTAACACCTCACCCTCCATGTTTTTGGAAAGAAGTGACTGGTACAGACCACCCAGAAATGTTAACTGGTACATTAAGCATGCATCAGTTTTTCTGACTAACGGGCAATTAATGGAGGTAGCCAGGGATTAAACATTAGCAGTAAATTATTCTCTGTAGGAGATCAAATGGGAACCTTCTAGGCAATATCCAATTTATTTTCCCATAAAAACAATCTTATTCACGGTGGTTAGGTTCCCAGGTTAGACCTCAAGCATCTGTTTAAGCCATAATATTCCTGAAATAGTGCCAACCTTCCACAGCATTAATTCTAAGTTCCAAACACAACACAAAGCACCTATCCCAACGGCTAAAAAGAAACGGAGTCCCCAGCAAATTGTTAACTAACATTTGCATGAGATAAATTACTTCTAATTTAACCATCCCCTGGATATTCTGAGCTAGAGAACAAGAGAAAGTCTAGCATGACAATCTCTCATCCTGAACAAAACGTTCCTCAGTTTGGGACTATGAATGTATTCTTAAACTCCTCTTTGTTGAGGGACCTGAAATTAAAAGACTAGCTGAAATGAGTGAGAATACGTTTCTTAAAAGTCAAGAATTTGGAAGAAGAAAAAGCTCAGGATTAGCTGGTTTAGGGAGTCAGGAGCAGGGTGAGATATAAGTGCTTCTCCGAGTGAGTCCTATGGGCTGAACATTTCCTTAGAGCCAGTCCTTGAAGGTGGACCCCAAGCTGAGATGAGGCATAGCTTCCTTGAATTATAATTCCAAATGACTCTCAATAAGGTCAGAGGAAGAAAACCAAATGGCACAATCTCAAGATGAGGTTATCTGAGCTTCGAAAGGACCCCAAGCTGTGAGACTGAAGAAAACACACACAGAGAGCAGAATATTAAGAGACTTGCAGACCTTCAACCTCCCCCTTACTTCTTCTTCCCCTCATATTCCCCATAACCCTGGCCAGATGCTAACCACTTTGAGGAGCTGAAGAAGGCTGGAAGCATTCACTAGCCAAGAAACAAGATGGTACAGCTTGGCTAAAAGAGTGACAGAAGACTTAACAGACATGATTTTGGTATCTAGAATCTCACTTCCTTCTCTTGTCTAATCCAACCTAAGATTGTTCCTATTTTCAAATTTTAAAAAACTCTTCGCATACCCTGAGCTAAGACAGGATGTAGAAAAGAAGACAGATGCAGAAGTTCAAGAAGATTTATTAACTGAATGGATTAGGGCAAAGCTGAAAATACTCCAAGTTAGGAAACTGACCATTGGGACACCGTTAACAAATAAGAAGAAACAGGTGTGTGCACCAGGGTGGTTGTCGCACTGTCAGTCAAGAAGATCATGAGCTGGGTTTTGGACACCTTAAAATTAAGATGCTCAGCACAATATTCAGGTGGTGATGTCTATCAGGCAGATGGATATGCAAATCGGGACAGCTCCTGGGAGGTAACAAGTGACACCAAAGCAGAGGATAAGACCAGAGAGAGAGGCCAAGGAAACACCAGTTTGAAGAAGCAAAATCATTAGGGAAAGAAAGCAGGTAGAACATGCCAGATATTTCTGGGGAGCTTTTTCATTTAACTATATCCCTCTTCCTGCTTGAAAGTCTCTGCTGCATCAAGTCACTGCATTTTTCAGGTGCATTGGGCCAGAATGAAAATTGGGAACCACAACTGCAAAGTTATGTGCCTTGAAGGCTGGTCAGATGGGAATAGATGACTAGGTCACAGGTAAACCTCAAGTAAAAATTTAGTGCACTGAACTGGAAGTCATTAAGTAAAAAGCAAATTCTTAGCCAGGACCCCAGCAGGGCCAGGAACACTGACCCCCCCCAAGGTCAGAGCTACTAGAGTCGGAGCGCGGAGGGCCAAGAGCCCCGCTGGAGTCAAGGTTTGGCAGGACCTACAGCTGCAAGGAGCTTGTTGGGCTGGACGC
This sequence comes from Myotis yumanensis, assembly GCF_028538775.1. Taxonomy (NCBI): domain Eukaryota; kingdom Metazoa; phylum Chordata; class Mammalia; order Chiroptera; family Vespertilionidae; genus Myotis; species Myotis yumanensis. Next base: position 164,822,087 of record NW_027223754.1, read on the forward strand.
GGTGCAAATCGCCTCGTCCGCGGTGCAGGATACACCGGTGACTTCAAGGGCAGGGAGGCTGCGGTCAGCACAGGCCGGCCGAACTGGCGCGCCTCAGCTTGCCCCAGCAGACGGCGTACCTGGGTGTTGCAGCTCCCTCCCGTCCAACCGAGGCCTCCACTGGCCGCGTCTGGCCAGCACAGAGCGCGCAGCCTGACGCAGCATCCGACACAAGGGTGGCGGCCCAGGAACAACCCTAGACACTGAGGTGCTCTTGGTCAGGAAAGCCACCTTTCCTCCCTCCCTTCCACCCGCCCACCCACCCAATTACCCTCTAGGATACGACTCCCAACGCAGAGAGTGCACCGCGTGCCGGACACTGAGGCGGGAGCCCGCGCCGCCCGCGGCCCAGGCTGGGTGCCGTCCTTGAACTTCCGGCTTCCGGCCCGGCCACGCTTACTACGCATCCTCAGACGAGCCTCCCTTTCCGAGAGGCCCATTGGATTCTGGGGCTTGTAGTCTTCCCATGAGAGAGGGTCTTTGGTCACTCAGACTCTGGAACTGGAACTTTTAGGAGACTCAGCCACGAAAGAAAAGACGGTCTTTCTCGCAGGCTCAGTCAGTCAGCCAGTCCCCAGCCTACGGCGCAGTGAAGTCTCCGGTAGCGAGGGGGGTTCCCCCGGGTCCGCCCTCCGGAGTTGAACCTCGCGTCCCCTCGAGCCTGGAGCTGCCCTCTACCCGGTGGCCAAGCGCAGGTAGGAAACAGACCCTCACCGTGAAGCCTGGGCCGCCGAGGAGGCCCGAGTCCGGCCAGGGCCAGCGAGTGGGCACGAGGACTGTTTCTGCCCTGTGTGGCCTCCGCTGGTGACCTATCTGCTCGCCGGGCGCGATGAAGTCCCAGGGGAGCTCGGGGAAGGGGAGGGGAGGGTGCCCCTCGGGGCAGGAGAACTGCGCGGGCACTGCTGGGGGCAGGGAGCAGCTGGGAATATCGAGGAGGGCTTTCTTCTTTTTTTAAAATATATTTTTATTGATTTCAGAGAGGAAAGGTGAGGAAGAGATAGAAACATCAATAATGAGGGAGAATCATCATTATTGGTGGCCTCCTGCACGCCCCCGACTGGGCCCGCAATCCGGGCACGTGCCCTATCGAGCCCTGACCCCCTGGTTCATAGGTCAGTGCTCACCACTGACCAGCCAGCTGGGCAAGGAGGGCTTTCTTTTTTCCCTTTTCCTTGTGGAATAAATGAAAACATACAAACTGCCACAATGCACTGAAGCACCTTCCCCAGCTCGTTTCTGGAAAAACCACACTTTATTGGGTAGACAAATAGGCCTGATTTGAAGGCCTTGGATTCATTAACTGTGGAGGGAACAACAGCAGGCAAAAGTGTTTGACTGTCTGAACAAGGTGGCAGCTGCTGCTGAGGGCAGGGGACGGTCCGTCTGCCCGCCCTTTGACCTCCCGTGTTCAGCCAGTGCCCCTCACTGGGCCGGCCAGATCTGGGGTGACTTTTTTTCACTGGGAAGAACGTGAATTCTCAGCAGCTGGGCACTGAGAGGAGCCTGCCTCGCTGGTTAGGCCGGGAATAAGAGGGTTAACACGGTGCTGCCAGCGCTAGTTATGTGCCAGGTGCTGCCACACAGGAAGCTGAGACCCTCTGCTGGACTCTAGGAGCATCTTGGGCCCTTGGGGGCTATTTATAGCCAGGAGCCTAGGCTGCTGACCTGGACATTCCCTGCTGCCACCCGTCCTGGAGCCAGGCCAGTGCCAAGCACACTCCTCCCCTCCTCCCTTCCTGTTCTTCCCTTACCCAGGCAGCTGGTGTGCCACCGCAGGCACACTGGTGCGCTGCAAGGACTTGTTAAAAACATGCAATACCTGACTATTTAGTCAGGGCCACTGACCTCTTTTCCCTGAAGTTGTCAAATAAAAATCTGACAACAGCCAACCCAACAATAGCTGTCCAGTGTGAATGATTCAAAACTATACCTTTTTTTTCTTTCAGATTGGCAAAAAATATATATTTTCGTGTGCCACAGAACTTTAGTCATTCGTTTATGTGTGTCATGAAATGAAAAGGTTGAAAACCGCTGCTTTAGGGGTAGGGTGCTTTTCATTCTTTTCCTCCTCGTTTCCTAGCTCTTAGAGTGCTGATACATACCTTGTGAGAAGGCGTGTATATCAGATGACAGAGGGCTGGCCTTGGAATGTCAGGATCCACCAACATGGGGCATGGTCACCCTTCCCTACCCCTGATCAGCTTTGGGCCACTCTCTGGCCACCTGGCTCAGGCTTTGGGAGAAGGAAAGGGGTGGAGCCAAGGATGTCCTGAGGAGGTAGCAGGAGGAACCCAGCTGAAACCTCCCCTGTCACTAGAGCTCCTGAGAAGGGAGGCAGGGCAAATGCAAAGGTCACAGGGAGCAGAGATCTGAGCCTGCTGTGGAAAGGTGCAGCTCTGTCAACAGATTAAGTTCTTGCTCCTCAAAAAGGGTGCTGGCGGGGAGCGGGAGGGAAGACTTGGAAAGGTCACGCACTGTGGGGAGGAGCTGGCAAAAAAAAATAGGAACCAGGAAGTCCATGGGGAGAATGACAAGCCCCAGGGCCAGAGATGCCAGCCTGGTAGCCACTGTGGTGCCAGGGCAGCCTGGGGGAGGGGAAAGGGAATGACCAGAGGTTTCTGAGGACGCAGATGTTGCTAGGAGAAGCTAGAAGGGGGTTGAGATCTTTGTATTTTGTTAACAAACACTGAGATCCATTGATGCTGTGCAGGGCCTGGCAGAGGTCAGACAGAGCAAAGGAGTCCCTATGTCAGCTCAAAAGCCCAGACCCCTCTCTGACAGCCCTTGCCTCATCCCTCTTGTGGCTGAGATAGTTCTTTAGCTACTTAACTGGGCTTGGGGACAGGACTCCTGTTCTGTGTGAAGCAGCAGGGGGCACCTATTGCCTTACTTCCTTCTCCCAGCACCACACACCCAAAGTAGGCAGCACTGGGCCTTCCTAGAGGACAGGGAGAAAGCGCCACATCTGGAGAGGATCGAGGCATCTCCATTTCTGCTGAGATGTGGCAAGAGGCTGCGGGCTGCTTGGTGGTTCAGGGTCTCCAGACAGGTCGCTGGGCCCTACAACTTCCTGTTGGGTGAAAAGCTGAGAAGAGGCTGCTCTGTGGGGGGTCCCAAATATCTCAGTGGCCAGGTACACAAGCTTCTGCCTGTCTCCACTGGGATAAAGAAACTGCCTGGCCTGGGCCACAGCCCTGCTCACAGATGTTCTGGATGATTCTGCAGGCAGCGGATGAATTCACCCACAGGCTGGCTCTCGTAGCATATTCTGTACACAGCCATGAACAGAGGGAACCTGGAATGGGAAGGGAGAGACCTAGCTTAGCCTCCTTGTATATCCTCTAACCCCCACTCCCCATCCCCTCCTAACCCTCTACTCTCCTACTCTCCCACCTTGGAGTTCAGGTAGACTCTGGCTCTCAATTTCCAGTTGCTGAGAATTTGAACTTCCTAGCTCTGGGTTTTAGGGTCAGGTTGTTAACTGCCTTGCTCCCTATCATATTGAACTGGCCAACATGATTCCCTGAAATTGTTTTGATACAAGTGGACAAACCACTTAACCTCTGTGAGCCTCGGTATCATCAACTGTAAAATGGGGCCAATATGAGAAGCACTGAAGTGAGTATGTTTTCTATGAAGGTGCTTCATAAATGCCGGTTTCCTTCTTCTCATCCTCTTGCCCAGGCTGTTTGCCTTACCAGGAGGCTGACTCTGACCAGCCATGAGCTGATCTTTTGAGCCTGTTTCATTCTCTTATTCCAGGATTCTTTCTCAGCCAACAGAGCTCTGCTCTGATCAGTCCATCACCCCCTCTTGTCTTTGTGCTTTACATAAAGCAACACTTTGACATAGAGACTGTCCTCACACCTCAGCACCCAGGACAGTATTCAGGGACAGAGGGTTGGCTTTAGGTGAGCAGCTTAGACTCGGGATGATAGACAGAAAAACAGGACAATCAGGTGAGCTTATTCCTGCTGCCCCGGAGTTCCAACCCCCATAGCAGAGAATGAGGAAAGAATCGAGGGAGGCTATGCAGAGGGGTCGAAGCAATGTGGTATAAAGATCACTAGACTGGAAGGAGTTCAAAGACCATGAACTCCTAGTTGGGGGACAGTGGGCATCCAGACTCTTTCCAAGCTCTGGTCTCTGTGTCTGTTAACATGAGATAACATTTCCCTCTCTGCCCACTTCACAGATTGAGGAGGGTTCAAGAAGATGAAGAATAGGGAGAGCACTTCTGGCTGTGGTTCCCTCCACCAGTGGGGCTGTGGCAGACACTTACTTATCTAGCATGCCCTTTTGTCGGAGGATGCTGTGTAGCTCCCGGGCTGTCTGGGGCCCCTGTAGCTTCTGCCCATTCAGCATCTCTTTCTCCAGCTGTTCAATGGACTGTGAAGAAAACAGGACAGGCGGATGGAAATGGGAGAGGAGGATTGTCAGTGTGAGGTTGAGAGTCGGGGGTTCTGATGAGAGGTGGAAGGTCATAAAGGAAAGCAAGGCTAGCAATGTTTACAACAGCTTAATGTTTGTGCTCAAGAGACACCTCAAGCCAGGTTCCTCTACCTTGACACCTCTAAGGCCCACCCTCTGTTCTCCATTCTCCCCGGTGCCCACCTTTCCTGTGCGGGCAAAGGCCTCGGCCACCTTGCGGTTCCGCCCTCCGTAGCAGGTAGTGATGAGGTCAGCAACACCACAGCTCTCCAAGAAGGTGGCAGAGGACACAGGGCCCTTGCAGAAGAGCTTGGCGAAGGCGATCATCTCCATGAGGCCCAGTCGGATCACCGCTGCCTTGGTGTTGTCGCCAAAGCCCAGCCCATCGCAGAAGCCAGCCCCCACGGCCACTACATTCTTTGGAGAATGGAGGTCATAGATGAGAAAGGATCCCCTTCTGCGGGCCCCACTTGCAGCCCTCACCACCTGCCTCATGCTGCTTCCATCAGCCATGACATGCCCACTGAATAAGTGAAGTATAGTGGGTGGCTCCGCGACTATTTCCACCTCGTGGCTTTCCCACTTGCTGTATCTCTTCTAGCCTGGGCTTATGCTTCCTGGCTCCCCAGCTCTGCTCCATCCTCCATCCTTGAGGACATTTACTGAAAATCAGTCTTCCATCCAGCTGGCTCCCCCATCCATGACCATCCCTGGTATCCACAGCTCTGTCTAGGTCCAGAGTTCTAGCCATCAGTCTGTCTGGGTGTTCTGGACATCTGTTCTCCCATTAGCCTGAGTGCTCCCCCAGAGCATCTCCTCTTCTCCTTGGACCACCCCCTGGAGCCAGTGACAGGGATGTCCCACAAGAGGCTATAGGGAGAAAGGAAGAAGGGGGTCCCCTGTCCGATGATGAATAATCAGCTGGCCTAAATGATGCTGGCTTTGCTCCTGCAGTTCTTCCTATGTGTATGGGATTTGGTGGGGAATGGGAGCAACTGCCTATGAGTGAGGGCCTGGAGTACCAGTAACCATGTATAGCTAAGCCAGGCCCTCTTTCAGGGTCTTCTCCCCACCCCCTAGCTGCTTCTACATCCCTCTCACCTTTAAGGCCCCACAGATCTCTACTGTGTCCACCTCTTGCACCACCGTGATGCGGAAATTGGGTGTCTGCATTAGCTCTTTCAGAAGCTGTCCCTGGGCCTGGTCCTTGCAGCCTAAAATGGAGAAGGGCGAGGCTTTAACAGAGGACTCTTGACTCTTCTTTGCACACCTGCCCTAAGCAGGACCCAAAACCCTTTCCCTTGGGGTGTCCCAACCTTCCCTCACCTCTGATGCTTGGGTCTTCTTCCTTTGTCTACCTTATGGGGAGAAGATGGCTAAGTGGGTTTGGGGGAGGGAGAGTGTGGAGCTGCTTTATGTACGTGGGTTGTGGTGGGGCTCTCACCAATGGTTGTCTCACAAAACTTCTCATCAGCCACCTCGTTGGCAATGTTGGCCCCCATCAGTACATTCACAGGGATGCCAAGCCGCTCCCCAATCACTTCAGAGATGAGCTTCAGCCCGTTGGGGCCCTCGTCTATACCCTGGGTACAGGATGGAGCTCAGGCCAGGCGCTCTTTATGCCCACTGAGGGCTTCCCACCTAGACATCCTATCCTTTCCAAATCCGCTGTTAATCAGTGTCCCTGCCCAAAGGTCCTGCTGCCATCCCAACCCAGCCAAAGCTTGTGGTAAGGAGGGTGATGGCATATGAAAATGAATCCATCTGAAAACTCCAGCCCCTCATCAGCCTGCCTCTCCAAGGCAATGTATCTCTTCCACATCCCTATACAACTCACTTCAAGTTCCCCAAACCAACTTCCATCCCAGTCACTGCTCCAAACCAACTTCTCTTTCACATTCCTCACACCAGCCTGCTTCTCACACCCCCAGCTATCCTTTGGACACCTCCTAAACTCCCCAGGACATCTGCCTCCAAACCGATCTCTGTCTACTCCTCAACCAACCTCCCCTTCCCCATGGCCCCCAGCATCTCACTGTTTCTCAAGCCTCCCCAAAGCCACTCCTTTCCTCTTTCCAGAAAACTCTTGGCCTACTTTTGCCATATTCTCTTCTCCCCACTTTACCCTCCCTGAGCCCCACAACAGTTAGCTGCACCCCCATCCACACGGTGTCCCTGGCACCTTAATAAGAGACATCCCGATGGCATTTGCCTTCAGGTGGCCCTTGAGCTGATCACAGATCTTGCTGATGAACTGATGGGGCACCACAAAGATCAGGATGTCCGCATCCACTGCAGCCTGGACCACATCTGGGACAGCCACCTGTGGGGTGACCAGTGTTCATGGGCCTGATCGACTTCTCCTAGCCCCTATGAAACCCCATTCAGTTCAGAAGATCTAAAAAACCAGAGTGAGGCTTGTGGGGGAAGAAGACCAGTTTGGGGGTTGAATCTGGAAGGGCTAAACTTGGAGGAATAGGACATTCTATTCCTTCCCCCATAGCCACCATTCCCTCGCTGCTCCAGTTTTCCTGGGCTCTTGACTTGGAAACCTCCTCCCAGCACCCTCCTAGCCTTTGGCTGTGGGACAGTTAGAGGCCAAAGGAGACCTGAGCTTGGCAGGAGGAAGAGGCCAAGTAATTTCATCACCCTGCTCCTTAGGGTCCCTAACTGGGAAGGAAAAGCGCCAATTTTTCTGCTGTCTTTTCTGGGGAGTGAGCCATGTGGATTTGACCTTAAGTCCAAGGAGCATCGTCCAAGTCTGCTAATGACCCAGTGAATAAGTAACTGGATTAGAGCCTGAGGCAGGCACTACCTGAACCCCAGGACTGGGAGCCAGAGATCCTGTCTTTGGTTGCCACAGAAACCAACTTCCTTGTCTTCTCTTAAAGGCCCGGGAGTCCAAAGGGGGGAGGGGGCATTCAGGTTCTCCTGTTCCAGAAAGTGCCCAGGGAAGCAGTTTGGGGCTGCGCACAGGAGTGCCTGGTGCCTGGAGCAGCCTTCCTGAGACGCTTCCCGAGTCCAGGCAGCACCTGACATGTCCCTTCAGCAGGAGGCAAGCAGACCTCCCTCCCTTGCAGGGTGCGGGGCTCACCACGTTGGAGGGAAGCCTGTGCCCTGGCAGGTACTTGACGTTTTCATGCTGTGTGTTGATGATCTCTGTCAGCTTTCGGCCCCCGACGTCTTCCTCAAACACCCACATGGTCACCCGGGGGTCAAAGTGTGCCAGCTTGGCTGCATTGCCACCCACAATCTTGGCGATGGCTGAACCCCTGGTAGGAGAGGGAGCACAGAAGTGGGGGTGTGATGGAGGAGTCGTGGCAGGGGAGGGGGCAGTGTTCCACCTCAGGATAGCACAGCAGCCCACCAGGTTATTTACCTTCCTGTCACCCCCACCCCCAAACCCAAGCAGCTTTCAAGCAGAGAGCCCTTGAGGCTCCCTTCCTGTGACGAGCAGGTGCAGGGCCAGGGCCAGGCAGGGGCCAGGGCGCGTTTGGACACCATCTGTCCTCCGGGGGGAGGCACAGAAGAGAGCAGCAGGGATGGGAGAGGAATCAGAGGGTATTTTCTACCCACTGTCTGCCTCCTGCCCACCTAGGCCCCTAGGTACTTGGGGGATCCCCCTTCCTCCCCATACCCCTCGACAGAGCCACTTACCAGTTGCCAGAGCCTAAAATGCAGACTTTCTTGCCAGCCATGGTGCCGCGTTTCTGCCTGAGCCAGCTGGTTCCACACTCCCGGCTCTTCTCTCCGCTAGGAGCATATAACTCTGCCACACGTGGGTGCAGCCAAGCCCCGCCCTCCAGGGGAGGCAGGCGCCTAGGGAGACAGTCTGGCCGAGCCAGGGAAATGGGAGAAAGGAGTAGAGACAGGTGGGGAACTGGAATGGGGCACAAACCAAGCTCCACTTTTCCTCAGGCTTGCCAGCTGATGGTGTTGGCAGGCTTCCTTTGGCCCCAGCTCAGTCCCCCGTACCCCGCTGCCACGGTCTCATTTCGGTCTGCCAAGAAATAGCCCAGATAAAGGAGCAAGTGACGCCCCCATTGCTCCCTGTCTTGCAGCACTAGAATGCATTATATGCAGCCCTAGGAGCAGATACAGGAATGTTTTCTTTTCCAAGGTATATGCCTAGTATATCCTCCTCCCAGGACTCCAAAAGGCGCTCTACAGTTTTGTCCTCTAGCAGTGACAGGGACCACGTCACTGGCCCCACACTGGCTGCAGGGCTGTGGTGAGTGGGTGTGGGCCCACTTTTAAAGCTAAGACCACACAAAAGGTAAAGGCGTGCTTTGGGGACAACCCAGCCCAAGAATAAGAGACCCCAGGAGCCCTGACAGACAAGGTCATCCTGGTTACCCACAGTAGTCCTCTCAGGGACTCACCAGTGGGCCTCCTCACCTCAGCCTCCCCACCTGAATGCCTTCCAGGAAGGGAGGATGGGAAGGTCAGAGTGAAGGCTCTGACGCCCACAAGTGTCCTTTTGCAACTCTGGGCTTGAAGACAGGAGAGAAAAGAAGGGGCCGGCGTGCTCACTCTCCTTGAGAGGCTCTCAGCACCCGTCAGTTCTTTCTTGGGGTTTTAAACCACCACACTCGGCTCCCTCAGCTAGTGGCTAGTTTGCAGAAGCCAGAAAAGGGGAAAGGAGGCTGGATCGGGAGGAGCTGTGACCTTTGTGAGCGCTTGTTGGTCTCAGATGCTGTGATTGAGTAAGTGGGGTGTGATTTGGTGGGGAGGGGAATGGAAGCAGCTCTTGCAGCAGTTCAGGGCTCTGCTATCGCCCACAACCATCTGTTTGACTAAGAAGGGGCGCTCTGGTTTCTAGGCTGATCTGAAGAGTGAGGTAACGGGCCCTAACACTCCAGCTGTCTGTGCACCTTGGCCTAGAGGGCAGAGACCATTGTGTGCTCACGTGCTGACCTCCTGGGCTGGCAGGCTCCTAAGTGGGTGTTTCCAATCCCCGGGGCCACTGTTGGCTGGTAATAGTGATAAACACTGGGCTAGAGGGGAATCTGTGTGCAACCACTGGGTAAGGGTAAGTGGGCATGAGGTCAAAAGCAATGGTTTCCTGTCCGGCCAGAGTGGCTCAACTGAGCATCAACCCATGCACCAGGTCACAGTTCAATCCCCGGTCAGGGCACATGCCCAGGTTGCAGGCTCGATCCCCAAAAGAGGGCATGCAGATCAATTTTTCTCTCTCATCCACGTTTCTATCTCCCTCCCCCCTCCTCTCCAAAAATCAATAAAAACTTTTTTTTTTTTAAATCAATGTTCTATGGGTTGCCCAGAAAAAGGCCCCCATATTCTCCTTCCATGGCCAGAGTTCCCATAGGAGAGAACATACACAGTCAGTAGTTGTTTCCCTTAGGAACAAAGTTGTACCTCTACAGAGCCAGCCTCACACAAATCACTCCAGTATTGCACTGGCTCTGAGACAAGGCACCAGTGCCAGGCTGCCAGCTGGGAGAACCGATTATGGGTGATGGAAGAGAAAGAATGCTTCTGTCCTTAGCACATGATGGGAACCCCAAAGAATGGATATTTATGCATAAAATAACCCCATTGTTTTTCCCTAAATTCTTCCATCTCATTATGCTCCTGTAGTAATTTTAGTGTGGAGACAAAGAATTTGTTCATTTATACAGGAATAAAGAGTGTGCAGAGATCCAGAATTGGCTTGTCATAGAAGTTATCTGTATCACTAGGCTCTTCCCAAGAGCAAACTGTAGATTTGCTTGAAATTAGTAAGGGTTCATCAGTTATTTATTATACATGTACTTAGCCTGGGTAAAACAGATGCTATTTCAATGTCCTTGACATAAATCTTTTCCATTCCAAGTTATCACCCTCATTCCTTTCTGCTTTCCCTACTGAAGTCTGATAAACCCCCAAGTTCCGGATTAGGAGGTGGTTCTATCCTTGGCGGGTCTGACTGCAGACAGGGAATACTTGAGTGTCCCCATCCAGCTTTGGAATGTGCTTGCACTCATCCTATGTTCTAAACCCCCTTTTTGGGTAGAACCAAGACAATGGCACAAAGGAGGAAAGTAATGAGCCACCAGTTGGGAAGCAGGTACACTGTGCTGGAAACTAATGGGAACATCAATCCTGAGCAAAATCTTCCAAATTCTGTCAGTGAGGGGTTGGTGGTCTACAGTGTGAGGATGACAACACAGCAAGCCTTTCTATGCTGATCTTAGGAACTGAAATCGTATTCAGGGCTGTGAAAGCAGGACTGTAAAGAATGGCAGGCACAGAGAACAGTTTTAGCTGTGCAGGAGCCCTGATAAATGGAACTCCCAGAGGAGGCTCAGGTTCATTAAGCCTAAGGGATCACAGGCACCCAAGGACCGTGCACTTGAACCAACACATGGGAGCCCTGGGAACTCAAAAGGACGAGGGAGATGTCAGAACTGTCTTATTAGTACTTTCCCATCGGGAGCTGGAGACAGTGATGAAACCGAGGAATCCCACCAGCCTCTGGCCTGCTTGGACCCCTGGGGCTGACAGTGAGCGCTCTGGTGGGGACCTGAGGTCCACAGGTAGAAACCTTTTTTCTACCACATCCCCAGCACCTAGCAGGTGCTCCATAAATAGCTGTCAAACAAAATGCACAAACACCATGCGCACGGTTAAAGGCACTGGAGAGAAAAGCTCAGGGAAGAGCTCTCCCTCAGTAGGTAAGGGGACCCATCCTTCAGAAGATTCTTTTATTAAAACTGGGTGACATCGATAAGGGGACAGTACAAAAAAAATTTTGGTCCATGAAAAAAAACATAATTCAGTTAATAAAAAGTTATCTTTTACAGGGACACTGTGTAGGAGTGCTGAGCTTCCTTCTCATGGTTCCAGCCCCAAGAACAGGTCGTCCAGTGTCACTGGGGAGCTTTCAAGGGAGGGGTAGGATAATAGCAGGAAGAAGACAGGGAGAGAATTCTGTCCCCAATGTGGAACAGGCAGGGACACCGGGCTGGGGGATGTGCTCGCAGGAGCCTGAGGAGGGGTGGGAAGCAGGGGCTTTGTCAGTTCTGTGGGTTGAGCCCATGTGAACGGAATTCCCCCTGTGCCCAGCTGTCTCCCACCCTGCTGTGTTGAGTCTGCGAGCCTGGGATATACTAACTCGGGGTGATACACCTGGAAGAATCTGAGGCTCTCATGGAAAGATGCAAAACCATCTCAGTTCCAAGGGGCCAAGATCACAAGGTCCTGCTGCTACCTGAGGGGCCTGAAGCTTTGAGGGCAGGGGCTGGGGAGTCACCATCCTGTGAGGCAGGGAGGAAGGAGTCACAAACCCAACTCAGAGCTCTTCTGCAGCCCTAGGCGCTTTCACTCCTCAGTGCCCCAGAAGTCACCAGCAGGCACCAACTGGGCAGACAAGGGGCAGGAAGACAGGGGTGGCCCAGGGCTTTTACCCGTTTGACTTTAGGCCTGTTTCTCCATGAAGGGATGGGGGAGGCAGAATGGAGTAAATGAATGAAGCACACCTCCAAGCAACAGCAGGAAGGAACAGCCTCCACTAGCAATGACAGTGCCCAGGTTAGATCCCTGGGGCTCTGACAGGGAAAGGCAAGATTCCCCACCCAAATACCCTGGGTTAGGACGCAAAGGAGGGAGTCCTAAAAAGAGCAGCTACAAGGAGTATGCTGGGAGGGAGCAATCATTAAAGAACAAACTCCAATACTGATGTGGCCCCCCTAGGAGGGAGTAAGAGAAGCACTGAGACAGCAGGCCAATCCAGAGACTGCAGACTGACCTGGGCCTCAGTGGAGCTTGAGAGCCAGGGTTCCTTTAGTACTAGAGGGCAACAAGTGAAGGGAGAGTTTGCTCCAAACCTGTGGAGGGAAGGAAGGACATTGGATTCTGTTATCAGGAGAGCCAAGATCAACTAGCTTATAGAGTGCCCCCAGGCCTGAGTCTTGGAGAAGGGAATGAGGCTCCCAACTCCTCGGTCTCTGAAGGGCAGAATCAGTGTTGCTGGTCCCCTTGAAGACCACCTGGCCTTAGGCCCAATCCATTCAATGCACTGATTACCACTACAGGTTCCCTCTCTAATACTATCTAGAGGTCCTATGTAGACCAGGGGAGGGTAGAGGCACCTGGGAACTTTGTGGGGCAAAGGGAAGCTGGGGGTGGGGAGGGTTGGGGTGGGAGAAGAGGGTCATAGGTATCTTGTAAGACAGAAATGTGAGACCCTCTTCATTCTGGTGTTGTCCTTCAACCAACAGCATCCCCTGGAAGGTCCCAAGCAAGACCAAGGCAGGTGCTATGAGGCAGGCAGCACGGGGCCCAAAATAAAGAATCGGTGCAGCCAAATCAGGGCTGTGGGAGAGGCCCTATGTATTTCGGATTCCCAGGGCTTGCTCTAATTCTTGCCGTCTCTGCTGCACCTAAGGAGAAAACAGTGGAAGGAGTAGAAGATGAGACAAACCAGGAGTAGGCAGCTAATACCACTGACCCTGCCAGGGAACAGACCCCTTGCCTTTTGTCACTTGTCCCTGTGCAGCCCAGGCACCTACCTTGGAGTAGAAGTATCGGCACACGGCCTCCTGAGCCCAAGGCTGGAAGTAGAACTCAGCTCGGCGCTCTTCCTCTGGGTTACCCACCACATCGGTCATGGTCTGAGGGAGATGGCAGGGAGTAGAGAGAACAGATTTGTTTCCTTTCTTTATGCCTGTACAGCCTGAATTGTATTCCCCCCAAAGATGTCAAAATCCTAACCCACCCGTACCTGTGAATCTGACTTTATTTAGAAATAGGGTCTCTGCAGATATCAAGTTAAGGTGAGATCATTAGGGTAGGCCTAATCCAATATAACTGGTATCCTTATAAAAAGGAGAAATTTGGACACAGAGACAGAGATGTGCAGAAGGAAGAAGTGAAGACAAATGGAGAATACCATCTGCACACCAAGTACTGCCTGAAGCTACCACAGTTAGGACAGGGGCCTGGAACAGACCCTCCTGCACAGCCCTCGAAGGAACCAACCCCTGGGGACACCATCTTGATTTCAGAACTGTGAAACAATAAATTTCTATTGTTTACACCAATCTGTGGTAGTTTACTGCAGCAGTCCTAGCAAACTACTAATGTAACACCCACAGTGCCCCCTGCAATCATCAAGTCATTGCCTGGCTCAGGGATCCCTTCTGGAACTCTTGGTCCCTTGCTCCTCTGCTCAGCCTCTAGAAGAATAGTCACAGTCACCACAGGATGGCGAGAACTAAGGGAACATTTCACACGTCCTGTGCTCTTTCCTACCTTCTTGCCTGGGCCTCTGCTGCTCTCCTCGCTGGGAAATACCAAATTCTCCTTGAAGCCTGGGCCAGCTATTTGAGTCTTATCAATCTCCCTTTTCCTTTTTATTATCTTACTGATACTGGTGAGATCCAATAATGTCTAATATGGTTTATTATTTTTCCAATCACAGCCTAATTTCCCCAAACCGAATGCAAGCTGCTTTGAAGCAGAGATCTTTTCCCACCTGTATCCCCTATGATATGGTGCACAGTGACAACAAATAAATGCAAATGCAAGATAAACACTTGATGATTCTACCTCCATTTCCCTACTTAACTGTCAGACAGACCCTAGAATGTGCTAAAGATAATCTGGTCCCTCACTTACCCTTCTGGCTCCTCTACCAGATGTCACAGAAAACATGCAAACATGTGCCTCACTGAACTGAGTCCCTTTGCCACTTTCCTAGGTATTTTTACCTTGAGGTCCCGGCACTGGGACTGAAGCCAGTCATTAATGAAACCCTGAGGGTCTCTGGCAAAGCTCAGCATGAACTCCCGCTGGGTCTTCAGCTGATTGATAGTTTCTATTGTCTCATGGATCTGAAAGGAAGAAGGAAGCTCATAACATTTTCAAACTGGGGAAAGGCAAAGTTAAATGGAAGACAGTGTGGACATCTCCTGGTGCCACTCCCAACCTCGTACAGAGCTGCCTAGAAATGACACTATTGCCCAAAGCTCCAACTGCTCGGCCCTCACCTTTCTCTCAGGAGATAACTTGCACTGTGCTCTATATACCTGATGTGAGAGAAGTTTTCCTTTTAGTCTCCAGTGCCCATTCTGGGGGAAGCTACATGGTGAATACTTAACCCACAGCACAGATGGATCTAAAAACACTCTTGGGTAGAGAAATAGTACAGAGGGCTGCCTCCAAAGTTAGGGTCCATGGATTTTTTTTCTCTGCCTTCTTCTCTTATTCTCCATACTTTTCCTGGCAATTTCACCTACTCACATGTCTTCCATTACCACTGACAGGGTAATGAGTCCCCAATCTGCAAACTAGAGTCCTTTTCCTAAACTGCAACCAATCCAACAACTTGGATTGCACCTAAACTCTGTAAAACAAATTCACTACCTTTCCTCCAACACTTGCTTCTCCTCCTGTTGCCAGTCTGAGTGAATACTACCACCCACCCAAACTAGAACCCTGGGAGTCATCCTAATGCCTCCTTCTCCCTCACATCTCACCCCACGATCCCCATCTAAAGAGTCCAAATCCCTTCAACTCCACTTGGACACATCTCAAATCTGCCTACTTATTTCCATCCTCACTGTCTGTACCCTCAGTTTAGACCCTCCACATATCTCACATGAATTACCACATCGGCCTCCTAACTGGGCTTCCTGCCCCCAAGTCTGCCTCTTAAAATCTGCTCTCCACCTTCCTGCCGGTGATGCCTCGAAATGCAAACAGCCCCTCCAGTCTTCAGGACAAAGTATTAACAGGTGTTTCCTACACGAAAGCTTGTTCATGATTATGCTCTACTTTCCTATCCAGTTTCCTTTCCCAAACGTCCCATCACAGGCACCTGGAGCTGTATCTAGCACACAAAGGACATACTTCTTGAAAATGCTAGGCTCATCTTTGGGTCTGCACACACCCTGCTCCCTTTCTGGAATGTCCTCTGCCTCCTACACCCTAAGCACCACTCTCTTTTCTCCCCTACTGTTCATTTCCACTCTGTCCTTCAAGATTTCGTTGGGGCATCAACTCTTCTGGGAAAGCCTCCCTGTTCTCCTCTTTTTGGCTTTACTTGTAGGAACTATGTCTATTACGGTTAAAGATAATAAGATAATAACAGTAGCAGCAATTATTTGTTTTTATGTGCCAGGAATAATGACATGCCTCTACATGAGTTGTCTAACTTAATCCTTACAGTAAGCTTATGAATAGTCTTTATTTCACATATCAGAAACTGAGGCTCAAAGCTATTAAAAGGTATAGCCAGAATCAGAACTCATGTATGTCTGGCTCTAACCAGCACCAAGCACAGTGCCTGACACATACTGGGTGTCAATACATTTTTGAATACCAAGAATCAAAAGGCAGCCTAGAAGCTGTGATAGAGGGCTGGTAGCACCCAAACTACCCAGGTAGAAGCACCCACCTTGTTGTCTAGAGTAGCAATCTCCTGCTGGCTGGCAGTAGACAGTAGAAAAGAATTCATCTGGGTCTTCAAAGTATCATCCACTTCCACATCAATGTCATAACAAGCCGTCTTTTTCTGATCATTTGGGTCAACACTGGGGAGGAAATCAAAGGGGCCTGGTAAAGGGCTTGCCTCCTAAGACCTAATTACACAGGGTCAAAAAGACGGCTCAGGAATGAAGGGAAAGAAGTTGATTGCAAAACTCCTTTTGGGTGTGACGGAAGTGTTCTCGATCTTTCTTATGGTGGTAGCTACAGGGTATTACACATTTCCCCAAAGTCATCAAAATATACTTTGAACAGGTACAATTTATTGTATACATATAAACCTCAATAAAATTGATTTGTTTAAAAAGTCAATGGTAAAAATTTAAGTGGTACAAGAGATAGCCAGTGAAAAGTAGGTTTCTCCCTCCCCAAAGAAAACCACTACTGTAGTATCTTGTGTTATCTTTCTGCCTGTTAAACTAAAATTGACCCTGAAAATGAATTCAAATAAAACACACACCACACAAAAAAAGTGCTCTAACTTTAATTACAGGAATATAGAACAGACCAACTTCTCCTAACCCAAAGTATAGGTAACAGGAGTTACTCCTAGCTGAGTGATGGTTCACAGTCTAAAGAAAGGAAGGCCTTTATTGGAATTAATACAGAGTAAGGGTAAGAAGGCAGAGAGACTATATCCAACCACAGAGACATGCTGCTTTGAGGAGGAAGTACCTTCCTTCATGTTATATGTGCCTAAAGATGCCTTGCTTATCCATCTTCTGAACAAAAAAGTAGATGGAGGGCCCTAACTGGTTTGGCTCAGTGGATAGAGCGTCAGCCTGCAGACTCAAGGGTCCCAGATTCGATTCCAGTTAAGGGCATGTACCTTGGTTGCGGGCACATCCCCAGTAGGGAGTGTGCAGGAGGCAGCTGATCGATGTTTCTCTCTCATCGATGTTTCTAACTCTCTATCCCTCTCCCTTCCTCTCTGTAAAAAATCAATAAAATATTAAAAAAAAAAAAAAAAAAAGTAGGTGGAGGTCATGGAGGTGGAGTGTCAGACTGGAATGCCCTACCATCCAGAGAAAAGATGGTAGCCCATCAGCGATGAACTGCTAAATGTCTAAAAACGGATTCTCCAAAGAAGATTCTCCAAATGATTTGTAGCATTTGTCAATTTCTGTGGTTTAAATATTCCCAACATGGTTGATTTTAAGCTGCCAACATTACATCACTGATCAAGGAGCTGGGAAGAGCTGTGCAGTTACACATCATTATATAGTACTTCCACCAGACAAACACAACAGACATAAGTAACCTTGAAAACATAGATACTAATAAAATAATTAGGAAATGATGAACTTTTGAGTAACATTCATTTTAACATCATATATTTAATTCTAAGTTTATATAATTTAATTTAAATAACAGCTATGTTTAACAATCTGCTTGCAAAATTCCTGAAAATTTGACAGTTGGCTTGAGCAAATTGGTACAAGTCAGCACCAGTACACCACTACCTCCCATACACGCTTACCTGATGACATGGTTGATGATGATGGGTTCTGGTGGCATAAGCAAGGCGTGGAGCCTTTGGGGGATCTCTGAAAACTTCATACGTTGAGACTCAAAGATCTGTGGAAAAGGAGAAGGGGATAAGAAGTTGGCATCCTGGGTTCAACTAGGGCTACAGAGGACTCTAGCGAAAGAATGGGTCCTTTCTTACCTGCTGGAGGTACTTGTCACAGATGACAAACTCCCGCTCATGAGGGTCCTGGAGCTTATGTGTCTTAATATATTGCCACAGTGCTTGAATGATCACTGGACGGGTCTGGGTGTGGATGCCCAGGAGCCTAGCCAGGCGAGGATCTAATTTAAACTGGGGAGGCTGCAGAACATAGAGATGAAGCGAGTGAGCTGGGTCTATATGCATTTTGGGGTGTTTAGCATGACCATACATTCAAGTCATTCAACAAGTAGTAATGTAGTGTTTTCTCTGGGACAAACACTAGGAGAAATTCAAAAATGGCTAAGACCCTATTCCTGTATCTAGGGAACTTAAAGTCTGGTGTAATTATCCACAACTAGACTTAAACTTTAAAATGTCAGACTGCTGCCCTAGTTGGTTTGGCTCAGTGGCTAGAGAGTCAGCCAGTGGACTGAAGGGTCCTGGGTTCGATTCTGGTCAAGCGCACGTACCTTGGTTGTAGGCTCGATCCCTAGCCCTGGTTGGGGCTCATGTGGGAGGCAACCAATCGATAGATGTTTCTCTCTGTCCCTTCCACTCTCTCTAAAAATCTACTTGAAAATATCCTCAGGTGAGAATTAACCAACCAACCAACCAAATAAAAACAAACAAACAAAAATGTCAGACTGCTAACGAGATGTGGCTGTGGCTGTGAAAGCCAGACCCCCTCCCGTCACCATAGCATACCTGGTAATCCAGCATCAGTAGGACAGTACACCGGACATTCACATCTCCTGGCCGCTTCACCTGGAAGCCATCCGTCTCCTGGGTAGTGGCGGTCCTGTGCCACTACAGAGAGGAAGATGTCAGGGCGTGCTCTCCCAGAGGAAGAGCTGGGGTGGGAGGGAAGAGCTTCTGTAATGACTGAAGTAACTTTGATTACTGAGGCTACTGGAAAAGAGCAATAGCATGAGTTTGTTTTTTAATTGCTTATGGCTTTGGGATTATTATCTGTTTAGTTAGATTAACCTTTTAATTCTTACTGCTCAGGGTCACGTTTAAATTAGCCTAAATTTCCAGTGATCATTTTATCTACACGATGGATAGTACACATGTGCATGGTAAAATAACTATCATTTACTGAATACTTACTATGTATGCGAGTATTCTAAGACATTTACTTGGATTATATCATTAATTCCCACAACATCCATAACAGATAGGCACAGTTCAGCCTATTTTGCAAATGAGAAAACTGCTTAGAAGAATGAAGCTTGCCTAAGGTCAAATAGCCAGTAAGTAGTGGAGCTGCGATTTGAGATCTGGGGTGTCTGACTCTACAGTCTACATTCCTAGACACCACCATGCTTTAGTTAAGCATATTTGCAAATTTGTATGGATTCTATGACTTACTTCCCTTATTAGATGGTAAAGACCTTCCCATGTCTCTTAATGGTTGAGGTTAAGGGGCTGCAGTTACACTGGCAAAAAAAGGAGCAGGTTAAGTTCACTTGGAATGTTGGACTGCCTCATTCTGGTTTTGACTGTAGCCCAAAGAATACTGTTGCTAACATGGCTTTCAGAACATTGCATAATCAGGCATTATAATAACAAATTCTTAATTTTGGAATGCGAATCTAAACAGAGCAGGGATCAAAAGGAAGTCCCAGATCTATAACAGTAACCTTAGCAAAGAACAGAACCCTAACAGTTAGCCCCCCTAATTAGAGAATCTACTACCATGAAAAAGTATGAATGATGTATGGTTAACTATGTCTCAACCTTGTTAATAAGCAAGATACATGTGGCATGTAAAAACCTGGCATGTAAAAGAGGCCTCCATTAGAAATTCCCTTGAAAGTGGAAGGAACAACCAAGATAGTAACATTAGAAAGGTAAGACAAGTCAGACTGCAACAGCTAGTGCCACCTGGAGGTCAATGTGCAAACTACAATGGTGGTACTGTACCCCTGGCCTAAGTCTTTATTTTTTATTTATTCCTCCCCCTCCCCCTAGACATTAAAGTTTGACTCCCAAGTCCATCATCCTTCAGTCAGAGTCAAAGTCTAGAGGGCAGAACTACTCACTTCTACCAGATGGTTGTCTGGCCCATACAGGTCTTTGTCCAGTTCGATCACCAAGGATTTAAAAAAGGAAGAGAACTTCCTCTTTTGTTTGGTGGCATCATATTTGGACAAGGCTGACTAGAGGAGAGAGACAAAAGGTCATGTTAGAAAAGCCCAGAAAAAATTCCTTGAGACAAAGTCCCATAAAAAAAAATGGACCCAAATAGCAATGGGAAAACTCAAAAATGTCTTTTGACCCTGGCTGGGGTGGCTCAGTGACTGAGTGTCGAACTATGAACCAGGAGGTCATGGTTTGATTCCTGGTCAAGGCACATGCCTGGGTTGCAGACCTGGTCCCCAGTGGGGGGCATGCAGGAGGCAGCTGACCAGCAATTCTTTCTCATCATTGATGTTTCTGTCTCTCTCTCCATCTCCCCCCCCCGAAAGGAATAAAAATATATATTTTAAAAATGTCTTTTGAGTATCTCTTAGGAAATGGCAAGGTAGGTGTCTGTGAGTATTAAACAAGTTACAGTAGCAACAGAACCCTGAAGAAGCAGCCTATATTATGTATAGGGTCACTGACTTAACTTTGTCAAGTTAAGCCAAACCATTACACATAACAAAGCAAGTCTAAACAGAGAAAAGTCTGACTATAGAGGGGAAATGAATCACAGGCAATGAACAGCCAGAACAAAAACAGCTTTATTTGGGTAGAATGACACCACCAGCACATGGGCTGGATCTATAAAGAGAAGGAGGCTCTGACACTGAACCCTGGTTCTCCTGCAAAAATGCATTCACATTAGCTTGCCTGTGAATAGCTAAAAATAGAGAGCCAGAGAGTATAGGGGAAAAGTGAGCTTCCCCAAGGAGCTTCTGGGTAGGAAGTTTGGGGGCTATCACCTGTCAGCTGATGCTCCCCATGAAGCAATCAAGGGCCTGTCAGATAAATCTGCTCCACTTAAACTGCGAGATGTCTCCAGTGAATGTTGGGAAGATAGAGATGCCACAAGGGGAATCAAAGACCTCAAGAACTCAGAGAGGAAAATATGGCCTCAAATTCTAAGTGCAAGCTCACTTGAAAACACACACACACACACACACACACACACACACCAGAATACTCTGCACATACTGCTAAATTCAGTGGCCAGTAGCATCAGGAGGAAGGTAAATAACAAATCAAATCCCAGGACAATAAGGTTCTCGATATGACACCACAGTGAGGGCCAAGCTGTGGGAGCCAACACAAAGAGCCATTGTCTTTAGCACAGGGAACACAGCGACCCCTCCCCCGCTGTTCCCAACAGGAGCTGTGAGCCCCAGTCAGGCTTCCTGCCAACCAGACAAGACTGCTTGCTCCCAGCAGCTCCCACCCTAGACACAGACCCGTGGTGGACCTTGAACTCACATCCTCCAGGAGCCGTCCTTCTACCCGAAGCTCCCAGGAAGCCACCGTCCCTTCCCCATCCTCGGCATCTGACTTAGCCGGATTGAAAGTGTTAGAAATGAAAATTCGCAGCTTCCGTTTTTGCTGAGGAAGACAGAAACAGGATTGATGGTGGGGCTTCAGTGGTTTGATGTTGAAGACAGGGTCTCCCCAAACCCCAATATTATTCCTAACAGACTGGCTTAGTGTCTATCCAGTACCTAGGGTGGGTGGACAGAGATTCCATCTAGGAGTACAGGCCACTGGTCTGAGTGCAAATGTATATACTGACATGCCAGGTGGTTAAAGTCATGCAAGGTGCCAGTTCCTAGGGTGTCAGAGTAGTTGTAGCAAAAACATGGACAAGGTATAGTATATTTCTGGTGCAAGAGATATCAAAAACCCCTCCCCTTTTGCTGTTTTGTTTTTATGTTCCTAATGTAAGTCTCAGTTGGTAGGGAGATGGGAAAGATGTAACTTAAAGGCCAAGGAGGGCTGTGCTGTGTGTTTGATTTCTCATCCTAAGCCTGTTGCAGGTTCCCGAGTCCTCTCTTTGGTTGTGTGCCTAGTGTACTGCTGTTACCTTGATGGGACGTTTCAAGGCCTCCTGTATATCTAGCCGCTTCCTCATGATAGTCTGGTCCAGTTTCCTTTCAAAAGCCAAGAGATCCATATAGGCCTGGGATTCTGGTACCAGTTCACGAATCTTAGAAACAGAAAAATATCATGTGGATAGAGAGCTGACCATCTCTATTCTCAAACTCACCACACCCTCAAGAAGACCTACAGCCTGGACTCACCCTTTGAGGTAGAATTTTGTCAGCCATCTTCTTTTTCTTTGCACTGTTCAAGATAAATACTGTTATCAGGTTGGGATGGAACAAACCAGAACACGAAGACAGAGTGTCCGCACCCCCTTTATAGTAAAGTGAAGGGACTGCAAAGATTTTCTCAAATCAAAGACATTCCCTCACCACCACCCCCGCCCCGTCCTCCCTCCCGTCCCCCCCCCCCTCCCCCCCCCACACACGAGGCATCCTCCCGAATAAGCACATTCTGCTGACACAGCACCGCCATATCTTGGTTCAGATACTCCCTCCCCCACATCCCCCTCCCTCCCTGCCCCCCATGGCCATCTTACTTGTGGTTTCGATTCTGGACCGCCTGCTGCTGGACCTGCTGGACCTGCTGAGGAGCGGGTCTCTTGCGGGACTGGTCCATCCCTGACTGAGCCAGGCCAGGTCGGACTGAGGGGTTCCCCCCATAGCCAGGGGGTCCCATGGAAGGTCCCTGAGGTGTCATGCGGCTGCCTGGCAGCATGCCTGGTCTCTACAGAGGGGAGAGGACCCAGAGATGTCATAGCTTCCCCTGCTGAGCCCACCGAGAAGGGAAACGGGGGGATTCTTGGGCTCTTTGAATGAAGCAAGGCCAGTGGGGGGAGCGCAGGGGGCGGAGTACAATGGAGAGCCCTCTGCCTCTTTGAAATGCAAATCACAGGAGCTTCCTCTGCTCCAGTCGTGATTCCTAAGAAAATATCGCTCCAAAGTAGGAATCAGGTTACACTCAAATCCCGCCTCGTCTACTTTGTATCGGACACACCGGGCATCTCCAGTTCCGACAGTGCTGTCAGCTCCTCCCTCCTCCGGGGCTGGTGGTGTGGCCCTAAGGCTAAGCCCTCATGCCCTCCAGGTCTCAGCTGCCCACACCGGCCCCTCCACCCGCCCGGGATCCACATCCTGACCCCGCCCCACGGAAACCGTGCCCCCGGGAGCAGGTGGAGAAGCTAACGGCCTCCCCCGCTCTCACTCCGGGCCCCAGTCCTCCCAGGAGCCCCTCCTCCTCCTCGCCCCGCCGCTGTCACTCCCCGGCCCCCGCTCGGCTCCGCCCCGGCCCGCGCGCCCCTCCTCCAGCCCCGCTCACCGGATAGGCCGCCCCGGGCATCGGGGAGCGGTACAGCCCCTGACCCGGCGCCGGGCCCATTCGCACGGGAGGCCCCGGAGTCCCGCCCGGGCCCAGGGCAGCCGCCGCGCCCGCCCCTCCTGAGGCTCCGGCCCCGCCGCTCGGAGCTACAGACTGGAAACCCGCCCGGGCCGCCATCTTCCCCGGAGCCGCTGCTGCAGCTGCACAAAGAACCGGAACCGGAACTCCCCCCGCCCCCTGCGCGCCCCCCGCGCGCTCGCCTGTCCGCCCGGCCGGCCGGCCGGCACGGGAGGCTCAGGGCAGCGAGACTGTGGGCTAGAGGGGGCAACTAGCGGAGAAGGTGTTGGCCACGCCCTCCCGCCTTCGCGGTCCGCGAGGGGGGAAACCATAGAGACGGGCTCTGGGATAGAGAGGCCCTGGGCGCGGGCGCCCCCAGGCGACGGGAGGGAGACAGGCCCTGGAAAGGCGGACCCCGGCCCCGGCCCGGCGCTCTGATGAGGACGGTGGTGGTGGGCCGGCTTCACCTTGGCGCAGTGTGTTCAACTTTCCAAAGCGCTTGGGTTGTGCGTCTCCTTCTCTTACTGCTGTAGAAGCCCGAGGGACGGAATGAACGCACTGTTTATCCTGATTTACAGGCGGGAAAGCTGGACTCGGGGGAAATGACTTGGCAAAGGTCATTAGGTCAGCAGCAATGCCAAAGCCCAGAATCCACATCTTGCGGCTCATACATTACCTGCGGCGCATTCCACAGAAAGAGGGCCTCCGTAACGACCTCATTAGAACTTCAACCCAAGGAATTCCCTGACTTTTAACCTAACCTGCTTCCAGATTTTAAGTTTATTTTAAAACTTGACCCTGCCTCCTCTCCAAAGCATCCTTTGTGCAAGGACTTCTCTTTGGGATCTCTGTTGCCTTTGACCCCTCCCTCTTTCCCTGTCCAGAGGTTCGAACCGTTCCTGGTGTGATGGCCGGCCAGGCTCATCCCTGGAGGACCAGGGTCTCCCTGCTCAAGCCTCCTTGTTCCTCCCCTGGTTGTTTGGCCCTAAGCCAAGCTTAGCTCTAGGCACTTAATGGGAAGGCCTAAATGCTATTCAGATAAGAGAAGACGACACTGAAGAGGAGTGGTTGAAACCCAGTTTATTAGACCAGAGGCATGCGTCACCCTTAGCCCTGCCTGCTGTTCTCCATCCCGTGCACACCCCCTGGCCTTGCTCCTGCTTCCCTCTGGAGAGGTCTGCTCTCTAAGGAATTACTAGGAACTAAAGTTCCCAAAGATCCTATAGCCTCACCCTCCAGCTCCAGGTCAGTGCACAGGTGACCTGCCACAGGTCCTGTTCTGGGGTTGGAGACCAAGAGATAGCTGGGCAGAGAAGGCCTGGGAAGGGGCAGGGCTCTGGCCTGGGAGGACCGCCTAGTGGGAGGGGCACAGCAGGCTCCCTCTCTCTCTCAGTTTCACTTTAAGGTAGGAATAGCGCTCAACGTCCCCTCTTTCCTCCCACTACCAAACCATACCTCACCAGAAGATATAAGTGATGGGTTTGGGTATCAGATGAGGAAAGAGGACTGGGCCCTAGAAGGAGGGAAAGGCCACTGAGGGAAGACCTCGGCTCTGCCTGTCAGCACCCCACTGCTCCATCAAAGGAGTCACTGACCCATAGCCCCCTCTGTCTTTGAAGCCCTGGGCTTGGTGTGCAGAGCAGATCTCCATCCCTTGGGTGGGGGCTGTCTCTCTATCCGTTCCTTCCCTTGGGAGGCCACAGGCCGCCTTACAGAGGACGCTGGGGTGGGAGGAGCAGGGGAGGGAACGTTAAGGCTACAGGGAGGACAGAGAATGCCCAGGTTAGGGGGAGAGGGGGAGGCCAGAAAGAGGCAGAGCTTGTGATTCACAGCTTCCTTTATGTCGCCACCGAGACAGTGCGAAGGTTACAATGCGCGTGTCGTCTCCTTGTGCTTCTCAGAGGGATGTGTGTACACAGTACAGACACCAGGGGAGAGAGTCCAACTCTTTATACAGGTGAAGGCATTCAGAGACCAGGGAGGGAGCAGAAACATGGGAAGGGGTACTTGGGGTGGGAGGATGGTTCTTAGAGACAAGAGGGGATGGGGCAGAGACAGACAGAGTTAGGGGAAAGTATATACAGAGATATAGCAATATAGAGTCTGTATCATATAGAAATAGAAAATGCAGATGAGGTTGTTGAGAGAAGCAAATGAAGTTGGGAAAGAGGACGTGGGAGAATTCCATAAGAAAATTTATGGATGTGGCCCTCCGCAGGGGCCCCTGGGAGCGGGACCAGTGCCCCCTCCCTGAGCTGGAAGCCAACCAGCTGGATCTTCTATGGGACAGTAGAGGAGGCTGCTTCTTGGGATTTCTCTCCAGCAGCTCTGGGGTGGGGGTGAACTTGTAGGTACCAGGATGTGGCCTACAGCACCAGGGCCACATCTTGTCCCCATCTCCACTTCTTCAGGGGATCCCTACCCCTACCTCCCTAGTGATGTCACATGGTGTATGTGTGGGGTGGGGGGCGGGGCTTAGTTCCTGCCTGGAGGCTTGCGATTGGGAGGTGGTCATGGGCTGAGAGAGTCTCTTAAGGCTGGGGAAGCCCCCCCACCACCACTGTCCCTCCCCTTCCAGGTACATTCTCTGGTTTAGGGCCAAATTCCAGATCTGAATGATCCCCTCCACCCC
Source organism: Myotis yumanensis (assembly GCF_028538775.1). Taxonomy (NCBI): domain Eukaryota; kingdom Metazoa; phylum Chordata; class Mammalia; order Chiroptera; family Vespertilionidae; genus Myotis; species Myotis yumanensis. The sequence continues at coordinate 164,847,784 of NW_027223754.1, forward strand.
GCCCCCCCCCCCCTACTAGGAGGGGGCTTTGGTGACTGGTGGCAGCAGAATGTAGGTGGACACTCAGATGACAGATAGCCAGACAGACAGAATTCAGGCTGGGAGCTGGGGGAGGCAGCATGGAGCAGAGAGGGGCAGCCTGAGGTCACTTGCCCAGTTCTCTCTTTTTAGTTTCTTTTTTAGATTAGTTTTGTTAAAAATAAAAAGAATAGGATAGAGACAGGGAGAGTACTCTATGGTCAGGACTCCTTCCTCACCACAGACAAGAGGAAAGGACTGCCCAGGAGTGGGGGGCTGCCTTGGGAGGGGGAGGGTGTCCCCAGGGCAGATGTGGGGGGCACTTGGGGGCCCCCTTGCTCTTTTAGCCCTCCTCATCTAGGCCTTTGGTACAGTGGCCTGCAGGGCTCAGCAGGTAAAGTCCTCAAACGTGCCTCGGGCCGGATGGTGAGGTAGGATGTTGGCAGCATACGTCATCCCAGCAGGATGGCCCCGCAGGCTCTCACACGGGTTCTGGGGGAACGGCACAGGACAGGGACTGGTTATCGACAGATGGCACTAGGGCATGGGGGAGGCAAAGGAGAAAAGGTAGCAAAGGGTGGTCCAGGGGTGAGGGGGAAGGGGCGGGGTGGGAGGGGCACCCATCGCTGGCTCCCTCACGTGTCTTTTGACGTCATCCAGGCTGAGGGCCACGCCCTTGTCTGCGCTGCTCCTTTTGGCCTCCTTCTGGCACTTGCCTCGTCTGCACAACTTGTGCTTAATGACCTGGGACATGTGGGGTGGTGAGTGGGTGTGTGGGTGGCCTGGAACCCCGATCCTTCCATGGCCCCTGCCCTGGCACGCCCCCCCCACCTCCCGCTTACCTCATAGGCGTAGTCAAAGAGCTCCAGCACCGTGAGGATGCTGGCGCCAATGAACAGCCCCATCTGGCCCCCAATGTCACCTGCAGGGGGGCACAGGGAGGTCAGTACGGTCAAGGCACCATGGGAGCCGCAGAGCCCACCGGGACGGGCAGGCAAGTCAAAAGTTGGGAAGGATAGATAGCCTTTGCGCAGAAGGAGCAAAGAGTGATTCTGATGGGGTCTTCATGTTCTCCTCCAGGCCTTTCTGTGTTTTTTTTCCTACTTTTCTTAAAATGAATAGGTGTTATTCAGAGAAAAATAATTGTTCATAAAATACCCCAACACTCTTACTCTCTAGGCAAATTTTCAAGGTTGTATGAAATAGTTCCCCGTTCATGACCAGGCCTATCTCTCCCTAAGAGAAGGCTCGGCCCCCTCCCTCCACCACATACCAAGACAACAACATGTGGGGAAAGGCCCCTGGGGGTGGTTGAGGAGGAAGAGCTCATGGGACAGAGGTGAGCAGCCTGCTCTGGGTGACATGGGAAGGGGACAGGTGCCATCAGCAGCTCACCCAGGAGCCCTGCAATCTCATAGGCCTTCTTCTGTTCAATGGTCTCATAGTTGAGGACTTCAAAGAAAATGTCCAGCACCAGGATGTTCTCCCTGCAAAGGGGTTGGGGGAGGAGACCTCGGTTCAAGTCCCATCTCGGCCCCTTACTAGCTGGGTAACTGCAGTAAGTTATCCTCTGGGTCTCAGTCTCCATATCCGTCAAATGAGATGCTGATGGGATACCTGCCCGTGAGGGCTGTGGTGAGGGTTACATGTGATGGCACACACAGAAAGAGGCTCCATACACTAGCAAGGGCGAGGTGACCCCAGACACAGCACCGAGAACCGAAACAGAGGATGAGGAGAGGAGGCAGGAGAAAGAGGCACTTCCCCTGCTTGTTCCGACGTGATCGTTCCTCCTGTCTGCTGGCCCCCACCAAAGCCTGCTGACACCCCCCACAGTCCCAGCCCAAGGGCCCCCACCCTGCATAGCCAGCGCCCTTACCCTATGTACTGCTCAGACTTGTTGAACTTCTTGGCCAGGTATTTGGCGGATGCTTTGCTGGGGATCTTGACCATGGACAGCTCCTTGGCATAGCGGGTCAGATTGCAGGGCATTTCACACACACAGTACTCCTGGTCCTTCTCCACCAGGAAGTCTGTGCCCAGCCAGGTGAGAGGCGCCAGTTGAGTGGTGCCTTTCGGCCAGCACCTTCCCGCCTGCACATCCTGGCCTTTCCCGAAGGAACCCGGCCCCCTTCTCTTTCTGACCTGCCCTTCCCCTCCGCCCTGCGCCCGCCCGCACCGGCCTCCCCAGGGTGTTTCCTAGTCCTGGGCCTCATTCCCTCAGAGACCGTGGGGGTCAACCAGCCGAGCTGCTGAGGAGAGAGAGGGAGGGCCCCTCCCCCCTCCCCCCTCCCCCCTCCCCCCTCCCAGGTGACCCTGGTCCATTTTTCACAGGGGCCATTTTTCACAGGGGCCTTTCACAAGGCACTTCCCGGCCTTGCTAACGTCAGACACAGGGGAGGCCAGGTGAAGCCTGATCCAGGAGTTATTTGAAGTTTCTGGGAGCTTGGTCTGAAACCCCTGTGCCATGGCTGGCAGTCCCTCCTCCCCTCCCCCAGACTGCCCCGGGCGGGGGCGCTCACCCAGAGCAGGATCCGCACACTCCTTGTACTGCTCTGGAGTGCAGTAGGGGGCGTCCCCTACAGAGGAGAAAGACAGTGGTGTAGGATGAATATGAAAGGGCTCCGTGACAGTGGTTGTAACAACGGTCTAGAAGCTGGGAGAGAAGGAGAGGGTGAGACTAGCTACCCGCCCCCCCCAGTCTGTCCTGGAGGTGACTCACCCCACAGTCCACTCCTCCTGGACCCTTCCCACCCATCCTTCCCCATGGGAACAGGCAGGAGATACGGCACAGAGACACATGGGTGTGGAATGGACGTCTCATCGATGAGAATGAGGGCTGGGACTGGGAGAGGGAGAAGCCAGCTGGTCTTCCTTCCGCGGCGGTAGGAGGTCGATATGCACGGGGAGCTGGAGAGGGGCAGGGTTGGCCGAGGGGCCCCGGGACTGTGTTGGGAGCTGTGGGGCCTGACCTGGCATGTGCACCATGCGGCAGTTACAGTTCTCCACCAGGTAGCGGGTCTCACAGTCGATGCGGCAGGCGGTAATGCTGTAGGAGTCGAAGAAATCCGAGTCCATGGTAACAGCTTTGCAGGTGCCCCAGGGCGGGGGCAGGTAGATGAGCTGCTGGGAGAGCCGGGGAGCTGGGGGGTGTGGAGACTTCTCCCCCAGTCACCGTGATGGGCTTCTCTAACAGGATGCAGAACTCAGGCATCCTGCCCCTCTCCCTCCGCAGCCTCTGAGCGTCTTAGAGTTTAGAGAGCATCCCAGTGTATCAGCTCATTCGTGCTTCTCACGAGCCAGATCGCTACCCAGGCTCTCGCGCATCTGTCCCTCCTGTTAGCGATGGCCCACCGCTCCATCCTGAGCACCCCACCCGGGACCATCCCCCTGCGGCCTCTCACCCTCTGCTCCTGGCAGGCTACAAAGGTCTGGAACCCTGGGGCCACACCAAAGCCCAGCTGGTCGATGAAGGGAGGTTCATCCTGACTGTGGATCTGCACTTTGATGCCAGCTTCGAAGGATGTCTCATCTATGGGAATGAGCGGGGAGGGTGTTGAGGAGGCTTCTGAGTCCCTAACCTCCTCCAGGGCTGGGGCATCGGGAATACGCACAGCACACACTGGGACTGGGGGCTCCGTTTATGGGACCCCCGCCCACCCCTAGCTTCCTTCTGGCTTCACCAGCCCCGTGCTGCCCCGATGACTGCCCCCTGCACGCTTCTTTCTTACCGGGCTTCGGCTATGCACATTGGTGTTTCCAGTTCTTTCTCAGATGCTCTCCACTTCTCCCCCCGCCCTTTTCTCCCTTCTCCCCCATCTCTCTCTGCCCCAAGGCCTCTGAGACCAGACAGACGACAGGCAGCCCAAGAGAGGGAGTTATTTATAGAGCGAGTGGCAGCCACTGATGGAGAGGGGCGGCTGGTTACCTTGGAGAGCAACTGAGCCAGGAAGGGGGAGCTGGAGAAACGTGAGTGTGGCAGTCAGTCAGGTGGCGTCGGAGAGGGAGATGGGGAGGTGCTGGGAGGAAGGGAGCAGAGCCCCGGGCCTGCCTCGGGTCCCACAGTGGAGCCCAGGGGTCCCCTGGCAGAGGCGGAGGCCTGGAACCGCAGGGAGGGGCCCCCGAGGGGTGACATACCAGTCTCCCCCCACACAGGCAGGTACTCGTCCTGCTGGATGTCTAGCATGATCTCCAGTCCATTGCCCGTCCCTCCCTTCATGGTCTTCAGCGGCGGACGGCCATCTCGGCCAGAGTTGAACGTGTAGCACTTTCCATACCGTGTGAAGACCTGGCAGGGCAGGTGAAGAGCTGAGAGCCCTGCCCGCACCCCCTGCCCCCCCAGGGCCGTCCCCGACTGCCCCCAGCTGCCGGAATCGCAGTGCCCTTCCGGACTGATTCCTCCTGTGCAGCCCATTTGCCATCTGCCTTTGTTCCCACCCATTCTCTGCCCTCCTTCGCCCTGCTGTGTGCCCTGGAAAGCTGAGCCCTGTGGGGGCTCCTCTGCTACCTGGACAGGTTTCTGGGTTGGGTTTGGCCAATGGGTGGCATCAGTAAGAGACCAGGGGGCAGAAGGAGGGAGAGACGGGGCACCTCTCCTTCCCCACCCCTCACGCGGCTGAGGTTCTGGCAGTGGCTGGCCCTCGGTGACCATCCTGCCCGGAGGACCCCCTGCACAGCCCGTTGCCGCCTGCGCTCCTTCTGCCTGCGTGTGACCATGTCCCACGGCTGCCGGGCCTCAGGCCCCTGGTTGGTTTCCTTAACTCTGGCCCACGCTCTGTTAACAGGCCTCCTTCAGTCCTCTTCAATCAAACCATCTGAGTGGCCATCTTATTCCTGCTGGGACCCTGGCGCAGACACCTCCCACACCAGGACCCCACCACGGCCGCACCCTGGGCCCCCACCCCAGCCCTCTGAGGGCCCCTCTCCCCAAGACCCTCCTCCAAACCCAGTAAGCCTTTTCGTTTTCTCAGGCCATTCGCCCCTGTGTCCCTCATCGTCCCGTTATCACCAGAGCCTGAAAGTAAACCCAGTGGCCATGCCCAGGACCGGGCTCACCAAGCACCAGCAGCTCTTCTCTCAGCACCGGGTGCTGAGCAGCCAGGGCCTGGCACGTTTGGCAATGCACCTGCAGGACTGTCAGGGCCTCTGGACAGATCTCCGCCGGGACCATCTCTCCACTCCACCCCCAAGAGCAGAGAGGAGCGAGCCAATGCTCTATGGCCCTTTCTCCACGGCTTCCCTGAATGCCTCCAGGTTCCCACAAATGGGGTGAGTGAGCTTTACTGCTGCTGGCGCGAGTCATGGGTGAGTCCAGGCACAGCCCAGAGGACGAGAGAGAGACGGAGCGTCTGGCCAGACTGGAGCAGCAGGGGGACAGGGGGCTGCTAGGAGTAGAGTCCTTGCCCCCTCCACCTTCCTAGAACAACCTCCTTCTCCAAAAAGAAAACATGCTGTCCCCCATTTGGGGAGCGAGGTCCCACGATGAGGCAGAAAGAGAACTCTGACAGCTCCTAATCCCCCCAGCCCACTACTGGGTTTCGTGGCATTCAGGCTGGACACACACCACGCCTGCCCTCCGCCTGGGGATGTGAGGAGCTCCCAGGGGCTGAGGCGCTGGTCCAGCCTGGCCTGGCTCAGCGAGCTGTGCTGCTGGCAGGTGGGCTGCTGCTGCCATCTTGTGGTTCTGGGTGAGAAGTGTCTGTTTTACCCTTCGGTTCAGAGGCAGGAACCCAAGCTGATCCCTTCCTTGTCCCGTGTTGCTCTACGTCCTGGCCTGTGTGAGGCCCCGCAGACCACTCAGTCTGCAGCCGCTCTGCGATGCACTGGCATGCTGACACCCACCTGCTCCTGCACTAGGAAGGAGGTTGGGGACCGAGGTGTGTGGGGGGGAGGGCGTGGCACCTGGCACCTGGTCAGACAGAACTGGAAGCTGAACTGGGGACAAGATGGGTTTCCTCCGCAGGAAAGGCCTTAGACTCCAGAATGGCAAGGAGGTTGATTCTCCCGATGAGGGCTTCCCTGGGAAGAGAGTCCCTGGCCACTTAGAGCTGGGGGCAGGGTGGGAGGGATTTATTCCTCCCTCAGAATAACACGCGCACATACACACACACTCACACACACACACTCACACTCACACATTCTCTCACACACACACTGTAGGAGGAACACAGGGAGACCAAGGGAGGATGCAGGGAAGCCCCTGCCGTGGGAGCTGCGGGTGAGGGTGTGGCGGGGCGGAGATGAGGGCTGTCCCCACGCTCCACCTCCCTTCCACTCTTCCACCTCCAGAAACCAGTGGGCCGGCCCCAGCTCCAGTCCAGGGAGGAGAGTCACAATTGGTACTGCCTGGCCCAGGCACCCACCTGCTGGGCAGTAACTAATTACCGACTAGCACGGCACACTTTAATATTTTAACAGGAACAGCGGTACTGAGATCAGAAGCCCAGCTCCAGACCCTGGGGCTCCTGGGTGAGCCCTGGCCAGGCCTCTCTGAGACATGTCACAGCGGGGGGGGGGGTGGTCCAGGTGAGGTGGGGGAGGAGCAGGACCCGCCAGCCCCAGCCCCAGAAAGTGAGGGTTAGGATGCGCCGTGGCAGACACTCTCGGGGTGCCATGCCGGGCACAGGTCCCCACTCACCACTGAGAAGTTGTGAGGGCCGCAGGGCCCCCCACAGTAGGAGCAATAGAGCAGCATGTCCTCCAGCCGGTGGCAGGAGCGATTGTAGAAGCGGTGCAGGTTAAAAGGCTCCCCAGAGAAGGCCTCGGGCCCCGGGGGGGCCAGGGGCACCCCAGGGTCGTCACTTTCGTCCATCCCCAGCATAGGGGCCAGGTAGAGCAGGTCAGGGTAGCTGAGCTGGGACAGCCGCACGGCATTGGTGTTGCAGAGGGTGACCGCGGGGAAGGCCAGCTCCGAGGTGGCCACCTCGTCCAGCAGGGTCACGTGAGGGTAGCTGAGGTAATAGGCAACTCGGTCTCCTACCTGGCACAGGAAGGCCCCCAGTGCCAGGACAAAGGCCACCGCCCACAGGGCCTGCCTCGGCCCCGGACCCCCTGCCACAAATATGTGGTTGGGGCCATGGAGGGTACAGCTGCTGGCGAAGGCCACCAAGTCCTCGGGCAGATCCCCCTCTCTGGCCTCCTTCCTGGGCGCTTCCTTTTCCTTCTCTTCTTCCTCTTCTTCTGATTCTGAGCTGTCTCGCTGCTGCTGCTGCTGCTGCTGCTGCTGCTGCTGCTGCTCCTGCTGCTGCTGCTGGGGACCCTGAACATCTCCCGAGGGCCCGGGGGCCTCCTTTCCAGAGGAGAATGACACGGAGCAGAAGATCCGGATTGGCATCTTCACCAGGGGCTGCCTGGCTCCAGGGGATTGGCAGGAGAAAGGTGAAGGAGATGTGGACCCAGGCAGGGTCTGGCAGGGCCAGCCACCAGCCCTCCTGCCAGGTCTCCGCCAAGGGCTGGCCCCGCCGTGTCCTTCCTCATCAGGCCTGTGTGGCAGTGTGGCTGAGCTGGGGCGGGGCATGGAGAGAGGCTCGGCCTGCCCTGCCAGGGAGGGCGGGTGTCTGGGCTGATGAATAATTGAAGGCAGAGTGAAAGGGAGGCTGATGGAGAGGAGGGGGCCCGGAGCCCCTTTTTTATCACCAGCTCCAGCAGGAAGGAGAGGGTTGAAGACAGAATGGAAATCTGGGGAATCCTAGGGGCGCCTGGTACCCACCTCTCCAGGTGGGACGGGACCTAGATCCTAGATAGTCCCTTGCTCTCTGCCAAGCCAGCAAAAGTCCCTGCTCCTCCCGTGTCTCTCTCTCTCTCTCTCTCTCTCTCTCTCTCTCTCTCTCTCTCTCTCTCTCACACACACACACACACACACACACACACACACTTTTAAGCTCCCTCTCATCCTCCAATCTGTTCCTCAGCGTCCCCTCAGCCTTCCCACCCCAATTCAGGGTCCTCTCCCTCACTCCCCCCTGGTCCAGCCAGGCCTCTGGCATATCTGAGCCCCCACACCCTCTTGGCACTCTCTCGGCCCTCTAATTCCTCTCCAATTCCCCCGACTCACAATCCCCCCAATTATTTCATTGACTCCCCAATTCTCCCAATACACCATTATACCCCAGTCCAGTTCTCTTCTACTTATTCCTTTGGATTCTCTGTTTCCTTTCCATCACTGTCCTGACCCCAATTTACTTTCAGTTATTTCCTGAACCCCCAATTCTCCTGCAGTCACACTCCCTTGACTTCCCAATTTCCCTCCAGCCAGTCCCTGACCCCATTTCTCCTCCGCTCAGTCCCCTCACCCATCTCGGCTTCAGGTCAGCACCCTCCCCGATGCTGAGCTGTACTTAGGTCACTTTCCCCTCTTCCGTTCACTCTGTGGCTTGGGGGGCAGCCCAGGTTCCATTAGCACAGGTCTCTCACTGACCACAGACTCATTTATGGCCAGTTCCCAGCACTAGGGGGAGGGACCCCACCTCTTGCAGCTGAAAAGCTTCCTAATAGATCACCCCTCCCCCTCCCAGCTTGCCCACCGCCCAATAGTCCAGGAGAGGAGTTCTAGGAATTCTCTTCTGGTGGGTGGAAGAATCTGAGATCAGAGCAGAGACTGGGTCCTGGGTCAGGTGGGGAGTGTTGGGAACCGACCTGGGTATCCCCCCAAACCCTCAGCCTCACAGATGCCGCCCAGCCCCTCAGTCTCTAAGGCCCCCGTTGTCCCCAATTTCTCATTCCCTTCCCCCAGGCCCCCGGCCCCTCTGTGGGCTCTGATTACTCAGGGCCACTGGTTGAGGAACTTGAGCCACCAGCCAAGTCTCCAGGGCCTAGAAGGTGACCTGAGGAGGGGAGGGAGGGAGGTGACGCATATTAACCCTTCCTCTGCAGGGCCGGAGGAGGCGCAGTGGGGGCTGGACAAGTCTACTTGGGCCTTACCGCTCCTTAACCAACCCACAGCCCCAGGCCTCGTTCCCTTCCCCTCCTCTCCCCTCCCTCCCTGCTCCCACACATCTTCCCTTCTCCATTTGCATGCAGAGACCCTGGAGTGTGTTGGGTATAGAAGGCAGAGTGCCAAGTTCCAGCAGAACTGACTGATGTGGGACCTTTAGCCTCAGCTTTGCTGCCAGGGACACAGAGGCCCCAGAGAAGAGCAGCCTTTGAGATCTGGCCCCTCTCCATTCTTCCGCCATTGCCCTCAGACTGGCCTCCTCTTCTTTTGCCCAAACAACAGCCTTTCAATGGGTCTTCCTGCCCCCCCCACCCCAGCCCTGCAGTGTCTCCCCATTTTCAGTCCGTCCTATGTAATTCTGACCAGTCTCCTGCTTAAGGACCTTCTCTCATTCCTCAGTGCCTCTTAGTAAAAGTCAACCCAACCCCATAGGCCTTTGCAATTTACCTTCCATCCTCACCTCCCCTTCACCCCAGTCCATTGTCCAGCCACCATGCCCTTCTCCCATTCTGCAGACACACCAGGCTTTTCCATAGCTCCATGCCTTCTCTGGACTCCATCTGAAGAACTACTCATATTTCAAGACCCTCCTCATACATGACCTCCTCCAAGAAGCCTTCCCTGACTCCACAGGGCATAGTCAGTGCCCACCCAGGGAACAGACTAGAAGGTCCGTTCTGCTCAAGGCCCTTCAGGCATGAGTAGTGACCAGCAGCTCCTTGAGGACAGGGACTATGAGAACGAGAGCAGGACCCAAGGACCAAGTGGAGAAACAGGAACCGAGAAAGACCAGGAACACGCTGGGCAACCAGAGAGAAGAGGTGAAGAGAGGCCCTCACCTCCAGCTGTTGTCCTCATGCTTCTGTAGGCAGTCAGGGCTCCTTCTCTGTTTCCTGCCCCCTGCGCATTTTCACCCTGCCCACCAGACCTCAGCTGTGGGACTTTGCATGTCCTCAGGCTGGGTTTCAGAGGTGGGTTCCAGCCTTGGGCTGGCCGTATGCTCCACACCCACTAGAGGGCAGTGTCCCTGCCTTCAGATGTCCTGGCAGGGGAAGTAGATTGGACTTCCAAAAGGAGGAAACTAAGGCAGGGGAAGCTTCCAGTGTGGGGGCCTCGTCAGGGAGAAAGGGGTGCACACAGAGCAGCTTCCGAGGACAGCCTATCTGGCATGGCTGGACACTGCTTCCCCACACCACCACAAAGACCCACTGCGCACACCCACACATCTCTACCTATAGACACACAGCCCTCTTGCAGACAACAAACGTAACATGCACCCTAACTGCCCTTCCTCGTCCATCTTCTAACATCCTCTCCTATCTCAGTTCGTTCCAGTAGACAAATCCAAATTTTTCACAATAATGGGAGGTGAGGCAAGCAGCATTCACAGACCCCCAAGCGTACACAGAGGGCCCCAGAGAAGTGGCCAAGCAGACACACATGCAGAACAGCACTCAATTCTGAATGCTCTGTCCACGGCTGCGGCCCTTCCCCACGCCAGTCCCGAGCCCGTCGCTCCTCAGCTGTGATGCTCTCTCAGTGGTGTCTGCCTTTCTCTCTCTCTCTCTCTCTCTCTGAACCCCAACCACCCTCACATCTGTGGAATGTTTCATGCTTTTCAAATGACAGCTCATGGGATCCTTACACAACCCAGTGAATTAAGCAGGTTGAGTAACTTCACCCCCACTTGACAAATGAGGAAACTGGGGCACAGTGACCTCGTCCAGTCTCACGGAGAGCAAGTAGAGGGCTTGAGACTAGAATTAAGTTCTTCTCCTCCAAATCCCTTTCTTTTCTGTCCTTTCATTTACCCATCAAATATTTCCTGAGTGTCTGTGTGCTGAGGACACAGGGAGAACAGATAAAGGACCGGGATCCTGCCGTCAATGAGCTTACTGTCTAATGGGGGAGGCAGACATCAGTTTTTTTAAATCACAAAAATGAATATGAATGAAAGACTATGATAAGTGTATGAAAAACTGATTTTATGAGGGTGGATGATAAGGAATCTGACCCAGACAAGTAATCAAGTAAAGTTTCTCTGAAGAAGTGATGTTTGAGTTGCAATCTAAAGAATAAGGAGGAATGCCTGGCGGGTGTTGCTCAGTGGCTGAGCAACAACCTATGAACCAGGAGGTCATGGGTCTGATTCCAGATCAGGGCACATGCTCAGGTTGCAGACTCAACCCCCAGTAGGGGAGTGCAGGAGGCAGCGGAACAATGACTTTCTCTCATCATTGATGTTTCTATCTCTCTCCCTATCACTTTCTGTCTCTGAAATCAATTTTAAAAAACTTATTTAAAAAATAAAATGTGGCCCTGGCCTGTTTGGCTCAGTGGATAGAGCGTCGGCCTGCAAACTCAAGGGTCCCAGGTTCGATTCCGGTCAAGGGCATGTACCTGGGTTGCAGGCACATCCCCAGTGGGGAGTGTGCAGGAGGCAGCTGATCGATGTTTCTCTCTCATTGATGTTTCTAACTCTCTATCCCTCTCCCTTCCTCTCTGTAAAAAATCAATAAAATATATTAAAAAATAAAATGTGGTGTATTTGTATAATGAGATACTACACAGCACTGAAAAAGAACTACTGCAACGCACAACAATGACCCTGAACGTCACAGACACAATTATAAGAGGAAAAAAACAGACATAAGAGTGATACACTGTATAAGGACACATATACTCTAGGAAGTTCAAGACCAGGTGAAAAGTCTCTATACGGACAGCAGTCAGAATAAAGGTTAATTTTTATGCCGCAGCATTGACTAGGGAAGGGTCTGGAGGAACTTCCTGGGGTGCTGGAAATGCTTTACACTTTTAAACCAATGTAAATACACACCAATAAAATATGTAAAATACTAAATTGTGAGATACAGCAACATAAAAAATATACTAATGAAAAATTCATCGTGATACCATTAAGTCATACCACCTCATGATTTTAAAGAAGAGGAAGGCTTGGGCCTGAGACTTGAGCAGTGCCAACATTTAATGATCAAACAGGAAAATGAACTGGCAAAGAGCCGGAAGGAGTGGCTAGACCAGCAGTTCTCAACCTGTGGGTCGAGACCCCTTTGGCGGTCGAACGACCCTTTCACAGGGGTCGCCTAAGACCATCCTGCATATCAGATATTTACATTACGATTCGTAACAGTAGCAACATTACAGTTATGAAGTAGCAACGAAATTAATTTTATGGTTGGGTCACAACATGAGGAACTGTATTTAAAGGGCCAGAAGGTTGAGAACCACTGGGCTAGACAAAGGAGGAAGCCTGAGAGAGTATGGTTGTCAGGAAGGAGAACGGTTGAAAAAAAGAGGGATTTGGCAACATGAGGATCACTTAGCTAGAACCGTTTTGGTGAAGTGCTGGGGCAGGAGAGAGGCAGCCTGGAGTGGATTAGAGAGTGACTTGGAGATGAAAAAATGAAGACAGCGGAATACATACATCACTTTTAAGAATTTTGCCTGTGAAAGGAAGCAGAGACATCATGTATGTGGGAGTTAGAAGGGGCTGTGGAGTTCAGACATCTGTAATTCGGTTTTTATCTTAACCTTAAAGTCCGATGCACGGTAAGTGCTCAATAAATGTTAACTGTCATAGCTATACAATTCAAGATGGGAGAATCTTAAGCATGTTTCACTATCAATGGGAAGGTTCCACTGGAGAGGGAGAGACTGGCCGGAGAGGAGGGGGAGGCAGCATCTTTAGGGAGAAGGAGAGCAGATGGAAAGAATTGGTGGGGATTTCAGCCTAGATAAGCTGGATGCTCCCCTCTGGGGGTTGGTTCCCAGAGAAGGTAGAAGACCTTGTCAGAGGCTTCTATCATCTCGGTGAAGCGGGAACCAAGGGCTTCTGCTGAAGGTGAGAGGGGCAGGAAGGTGGCTATTTGAGAAGAGTTGAGAAGTTTGCAGTCATCACCGGGGAGAGCAAGTTGACCGGGAAAACACAGTGGGGTTGCCAGGCAGCACTGCAGCCCATTTAAGGATGTTGGTCATGAATACAATGCGCTTCAAGCTGGTCTGTTGTGTGCCTTCCTCTGGTAGAGCCTGACTGCCCTGGAGCTGCCCTGAGGAGAGCGGTGGTGGGCGTCTGAGGTGGGACCTGGCCAAATGGAGCAGGGAAAGGGCAGAGGAATCCAAAGACCCGGTGGGTGTGCTCCACATGAGGCAGGGATCCCTTCTCCTTCGCACCCTTCCTCCCCCTTCTGGCCTCACCACAGCTCTTCACAGCGAGTGCACCGCAGGGCACCTAGAGCACTCTCACCACGCACCACGCTCGCTCCTGGAGTCACACACAGGAACCTGGACTTAGAAGATCTGACGTCAAGGTCCCACTCTGTCATTTACTGGCTGCATGACCGTGAACAAGCACAGAGCACCTCTGAGCCTCAGTTTCCTCATCTTTCAAAGGAAGGCATTAAACTGTCCCCGCCTCCCAGATTTATGAGGGTCGCATGAGCTAAAGTAAAGGGAATCTGTTCATTGCAAAGTGAGACGGAAAGAGATGATTAATTTTGCTGGTATGTGCTCTGCATGCCACCAGAGGTTTTCCACACACAAGCTCCCTCCCGCAGCCACGCAAAGTGAGCTGCATGCCCCCCTGCACATGCACACACACCCACTTCACACCCTCATCTACACCCACAGTCTCCCACTCAGACATGCACACTGAGGTGCACGTGTGTGCTTGCACACTTGGGGCACACATGCAGGGAGCCTGAGTTGGCTGCTGTCCATGGTCAAGGCCACTGCAGCAATCTCTCCCCTGGGGATGTTCCCAGGCTGGCATGATGATGCGACACACCAATTGGGGACACACACACACACACACACACACACACACACACACACAGCTACACAGCCCAACCTCCCAGGCCCCCAGGCTCCCAGGACTGCCAGAGGCATTGAGCGGATGCAATGAAAGGGGTGGGAAAGGATTTTCTTTCCAAGAGCTCACAGGAGTTCAGAAAAATCACAGGTTGCCCCCCCTCTACCTTGGGATCTGCCTGGGGTAGCAGAGTCTCTGTCTTTTTTTTTTTTTTTTTAATATATTTTATTGATTTTTTTTACAGAGAGGAAGGGAGAGGGATAGAGAGTCAGAAACATCGATGAGAGAGAAACATCGACCAGCTGCCTCCTGCACATCTCCCACTGGGGATGTGCCCGCAACCAATGTACGTGCCCTTGACCAGAATCGAACCCGGGACCCTTCAGTCCGCAGGCCGACGCTCTATCCACTGAGCCAAACCGGTTTCGGCCAGAGTCTCTGTCTTATACTTTGTTAAGGGAACTTGCCCTCAAGGTGAATACACAGTAGTTTCATACTCATTTAAAAATTTTCCATGAGGAAGACGTCTGTTCCATGTGTCCAAGACAGTCGGTACCGCACATCCATTCTACACATGGGCCGGCATGGGCTTAGCATGAGTCCCAGAGGTGGAAGGAGGGGCTGCCCCTTGGCAAAGAATAATTTAACAGTCTGCAGGAAATTGGACCCAGAAGCTCAGAAATGGAGCATATGAAACTATTCCCAAAACATAACCCAGGAATGCCAATACCCAGCCTCACCCTCCACCCGAACTAGGTACCACTTCTCCTTCTTGCAGTCTGCTTCCCAGTTTGCCTTCCACAATCCCCATGCACAGGTCCTGACTGGAAGGGTAGAGGCTCCTGGAGCAGCCACTCAGACACACGGCGAGGGAAGGCTTGTGCCTAAGGGGCCCGGCAAAGGCGGGCAATGACCCTTGCTGGGGAGGATTGGGCTGCCCATCAGCTGGGTCAGCGTGGGGAGAAACCACACGTTCTACTAACCTGGAGTTTTTGAAAAGCTGAGCTGGGCTGGGAAGGTTGGAAGGTCTCCACCTGGATGTCCAGGACCCTTTCATCCCTGGCATGTTGCTCCTTGCTCCCAAGGCTTCTGTGAGTGCTGCCCACCCTCTCAGCTCTGAGCCTGCCTGGGAACTGCCCTTCACTCCAAGCTCCCTGAGGGCAGGGACAGGCTCTGCCCGTTCACCACCCAGCTTGAGCCTGGCACTCAGAAGGGGCTCCGTCACAGAATAAATCAAGTGGAGACTGACACACCTCCTGCCTAATAGTCAGCCTCCCTCACCATCCCCCAGAATTAAAACTCTTCCACAAAGTCGAATCATGCTCAGAAACAACTCCACCCACAACAGAACCCTCGCCCGCTCTGTGGGCTTCCCCTCCGCTTCCGGACACGCACCAGGTGCAGCAGGGCCATACCTTGCAGTTGCCCAAAGGCTGGGGCAGGAGAAAGGCGCTTGGAGGTGCTCCCCCCCTACCCCCAACCGCCGCCCTCCTTCCTGCTCTGCCCCCAGAGGCACTCAGTAACTCACATCAATTCCCTATTACTTTAGCCAGCAGCCAGGAGATCAATTAACTTAGAGTAGCCTCTTAGCTGACAGTAGTCTGGGAGAGGGGTGGAGTCAGAAATGCTAGGGGAGGGTAGAGGTGAGAGAGGAAACTAAGTTAGGAGAGAGAGAGAGAGAGAGAGAGAGAGAGAGAGACAGACACTCCAATCTAGGATCCCCTGGATTCTCGCAACTGGCTGTATGCTGTACTCGTCTCTTCTCAACTCGGGGAGGGAAGGAGAGAAGGGAAGGATAAGGCTGGAGGAAGTTCCAAGAACCCCTGGGTCCGGAGTGCCTCTCCTCCGAAGTCAACCTCTCCATTCCAGGCTCTCCTGTCCCTCTGCAATCCGTGCATGCTCCCCTATCCGAGCCCCCTGTCGCCCATGAAGACCACCGGCCTCTAGGTGGAGTTGCCCGTGACCTCCCCCTTTCTCTGTGTGTGTGGCAGCCTTCCCCCTCAGCAGCCCCTCCACTCCCTACCTAGCTGGAGGGAG
Source organism: Myotis yumanensis (assembly GCF_028538775.1). Lineage (NCBI taxonomy): Eukaryota > Metazoa > Chordata > Mammalia > Chiroptera > Vespertilionidae > Myotis > Myotis yumanensis. The sequence continues at coordinate 164,863,602 of NW_027223754.1, forward strand.
CAGACCCAGGTAGTAAGGGTGGGCCCTCCCAGGGACTCCCGGTCTGAGCTGCTAAGGGCTGGGGTGTGTGAGGGTGAGGGGTGTCAGTGAAGGGGCAGAGCCATCCCTGGGGATAAGGGAGCTCCCTGCTAGGCCTGGCTCTCCCTGGGACCTGCGATCCGGCTCTGCTTGCTGTAAGATGACTTCTCCCTCCCCTCTGGGTCCCCAAATCACCCCCCCCCACCACCTCTTCTATCAGCACCTCACCCCATAGGGGCTCCAGGAGATTCCTGTCCTCCAGGACCCCAGGGGGATTTCTGTGTCATCCTCTTCTCTCCACCTCTCCTCTGGGGGCTTCCTGCCCGCCTCCAGCGTCCTGGGGGCCCCTGAGGGGCCTCATGGATTCCTGTCTCCAATCCTTTGTGCCCCAATTCCATCCCCTCCTGAGGGAGCATACTATCCTCACTACACACCCACCCCTAGGATTTCCAGTCTGTCTCTGCCCTCCCTTCCCTCTGTTCCAGGGTCCAGAAATGAATTCCGTTTCTCTCTCCCCCAGGCAGAGGCTCTGGGTCTCAGCTGGCGGAGGGGGTGGCATAGGGCAGACTGGGCAACCATCTGCCAGCCCCCTCCCCTTGGTGCTGTTCAGCATTCCAGCCACATTGCCGCTCCCAATGCCAGGGACAGATAAGGGGCAGCTGGAGGCTGGCACCAGCTGTGACTGCGCTCACTCCCCCCAGCCCCAGCCCAGACACTGCCAGACAGCTGCGCCCCCAGGCCCCCTCCATGGAACCCCTGCCCTGCCTTGGCCTGGGTAGCATCAAAGTGGGTGGGAGCGAGGAGCGCCTGTTGCCCTGGCAACCAAGCACCCCACCATGAAGGGGAGGAAGTCTTGTGGGTGGGTCTCTGGTTGCTCTTTCGGTAGCTCAGGAGAGAGCTCCTGAGGCCGACCCAACCTGGCTGCTGTGGGGATGTCTCCCCATTGCCCTCTGCCTCTTCAGTCTCACAGAGTTTCCAACCAGTTCCTCCCCGATTTAGCCCAGGTCCCCCATTATCACCCCACTCTCCCAAGCGGACTCAGCCACAGCTGGGGATGGACCTGTCAAACACTGTGACCACCAGTCTGTCCCCTGAGGTTGAGCTGGGGTGTTTGAGAGTGTGCCATTCCCATGGCCCCGAACCGTCCTCCAGAGCAGACACACCCTCACACACACTCTCACACACACACCTTCACAGACCCCCACACACTCACACACACCCTTACAGACCCTCACATACACACACTCACACACACCCTCACAGACCCTCACACACCTTCACACACCCTCACAGACCTCCACACTCACAGACACACACACACACCCTCACAGACCCTCACACACACTCACACATACACTCTCACAGACCCTCACACACACCCTCACAGACCCTCACACACACCCTCACAGACTCTCACAGACCCTCACACACACCCTCACAGACTCTCACAGACCCTCACACACACCCTCACAGACTCTCACAGACCCTCACACACACACACCATCCCAGACCCTCACACACACTCTCATACACACACCATCCCAGACCCTCACACATACCCTCACAGACCCTCACAGACCCTCACACACCCTCACAGACCCCCACACTCACAAACACACACACACCCTCACAGACCCTCACACACACCCTCACAGACCCTCACACACACCCTCACAGACCCTCACACACACCATCCCAGACCCTCACACACACCCTCACAGACCCTCACACACACCCTCACAGACCCTCACACAGTCTCACACACACATACCCTCACATACAAGCTCTTATAGATTGGATGAGGGTTGCCCTTTGAAACCTGCAAAGGAGCTCACCTGGTGTCCATGCACACTATATTTTGCAAACACTGTGAGCCAGGGCTTGGACCCCCCAGTTAAGAACCTCTGCTCTTGAGGTGGTAGAGGTGCCAAGGTGTCTCCCCTAAGCTCTAACCCAATACAGATGTTTTCTGTCAGTGTCACATCTGCCTAGTGGGTAGATACACGCCTTTTAGTCTAGCAGAGACTGGCAAGGATGAAAAGGCAGCTGTTCACTATGAGACCAGGAGAGAAGAGAGAAGGTAGAGTCCTGGCTGGTGTTGTTCAGTGGTTAAAACATCAGTCTGCACACCCACAGAGGAGTCAAGGGTTCGATTCCCTGTCAAAGGCGCATACCTGGGTTGCAGGTTTGATCCCTGGCACCAGTAGGAGCACGTGTGGGAAGCAACCAATCTATGTGTCTCTCTCACATCGATCTTTCTCTTTCTCCCCCTCCCTCTCTCCCTTCCACTTTCTCTAATGAGGATTAACAAAGAGAAAGAGAGAGAGACAAATAGAGAGAGAGAGAGAGAGAGTAGAGCAGAGCATCAGGCAAGGAGTGTCTGCACCCCTTAGAACCAGGGAGCTGGAGGAGTGCCAGACCCTTCTCCACCAGGGAGATGTCAGACATGGACTCACAACACGGGTCCCATCCATTAGGAGCAGCCCAATGGGCAAAAGTGGTAGAGTTCCCGACATGGAAAGGATCCGGCAGTGAGGTCAACCAGAGAGGGTAGAAGAAGGGCCTGAGAGGTTTGGGTTCAGCCAGATTAAGGGCTCTGATCAGGTCTTTGATAAGGGCTCAGAAACAGGTCTTGCCTGACAACCCAGACCAAGAAGTGCCTGCAAGCTCCTGGCCTGCATCTCTCTTCCCAGCAAAAGGAAGAACTCAGATTACTCCAGAACTTTCTGAACCAATCATCTCTCCATCTGACAGCTCAGAATTGTCCCCTCAGACACGATGGCATGATCACATTCCAGTATCTTCATTTCCATAAACCAAGCATGTCTTAGCATCACCACCTGGAATCTCTCCGAACATGAGAGACGAATGGAGCAACGGAACACTCTCTACGGACTAACTGTACCCTCATGTTACACCTTAGCACCTGCCCAGGTTGAGTCAAGCAATTCCCTCCCTCCTCCCACACTACAAACCACCCACAGAGGGCTGGTTTTTCTCTTTCTTGGTGGGCCCTTCTGCTTGTGTGTTGGGAGGAAGGCCTTGGCTTTCACTTTCACCTTCACCAACAGTTCTATTCTCTTGGGAGCATAGTTGGTGAGCCCGGGAACCCTTAGGTCAAGGGCTCTGGGGAATCCAGGACTCTCCTGTTTTGAGGAAGGAAAAGAGGGAAGAAAGTGGTCCTTGCATCGCATTAAGCGCCCCATCAGCTTGGCTCAGCAAGTTGTATGATCATGTAACGTTTGTCTGGTAGGATTGACAAAGGCTCATAAAACCAGTCTGTAGAGCAGGGCTTTAAACGATTGGGAAGTCTGCTTGGTGGGTGTGGCTCAGTAGTTGAGCATCGACCCATGCACCAAGAGGACTCCGACTGGATTCTGGGTTAGGACAAATGCCTGAGTTTCGGGGGCCAATTGCCCTATCCCTGGTAGGGGGCATGCAGAGGCAGCCGATCAATCAATCAATTGATGTTCTCTCTCTCCCTTTCTCTCTCTCTCTAAAATAAATAAAAACATATTTTTTAAAAAACAAAACTTAATTTCATTAAAAAAAATTGGGAAGCCTTGTGTAACCTCAGCAAGAAAAAACAAGCATGACCTTTCTACAGGCTCAACCTTTCTACACAAACAAATGCAGTTCATGCTCCCATAATGCTAGGAGGAAGCAAGCAAGTAGGGAAGAAAACGGGCAGGGAGAAAGGGGAGGTTCTGAGAGTGGAGAATTGGGGGCAGGCATGGAGAGCAGGGGGCTCCTAGGGGAGGCTGGGTTTTCAGAGACCAGTGGCCAGAACTGGAAGTAGATACGCTGACTCCGGGGTCAGCAGTGTTAACAAAAAGAGCACACTGCACTGGGACTTACGGAGACACGTTCTAATCCTGAATCTGTAACTAACCAGCTATGTGAGCTCGGGCAGCTCATTCTCCCTCTCAGTTCGTGCACTCATAAAATAGAGATAATATGACTATTTATCTAGGGGATTGCAGGAGTCTAGAAAGCATGCTGAAGAATTACCAGCATCGTCCTCTCATTCAGTGTTATTTCCCATACGCGGCTCCAGGTCCTCTGGTCCCTTTCCAGCCTCTTTCTGATTCTATGCCCTCAGGAACCTGTGTGACTTGCTTAGGATCACCCGGTACAGAGCATGCACCTAACCCTCTCTGGGGTGCTGGCTTTGAGGCAGCCCCACCTGTGGGGCATCTCCATTTTAAGAAGCAAAGGGAGCTTGCTGTTCAGCCATGACTGTGTCGCCCAAATCCTCTCTCCTTCCTCAGACCAAGTGGCTCTGTGACTCTTGATGGCAAAGGGGTAACCCCATTGGACAGTGTGTGTGTGAGTGTGTGTGTGTGTGTGTGAGTGAGTGTGTGTGTGTGTGTGTGTGTGTGTGTGTAGTGGCACGGAGAGAATTACCTGTCTGGCTATTTAAGAGAAAGCTTCCCTTACTTTTCATGTTTCACAGTGCTTCTCAAACTTGAATTCAAATCACCCAGGGATCTTGTTAAAAGGCAGATTCTGATTCAGGAGATGAGGTGGTAAAGTCTGCATTTCTTTCCAGCTCCCAGGGGAGGGTCCTCAGCCCCTACCCCCAGCTCTGACACCTGTGGTGCAGAAGGTAAGCTTGATGGGGACAAGGCCATGCCAGGCTGTGTGTGTGCCTGTGTGTGTTGTGCACTGGGGGTTCTCTTTGTTGCCATAGGGGACACAAGGCTGAGGCTCCAGCCCTCACACAGAGCAAATGCACCCCCATGCTGAACAAAATCTCCTGCGAGCCCCAGGGACACATAGCTTCCTCTCCCAGTGGAGCCAGCAGGATGAGAAGACTGCCTGCTCCTAGCCTCCTCCTCTGGGGGCCCGGCTGACTCACATGCCTCACACTCCGCACCAGGGGACTCACTCACCACTTTGAAGTCTTCGGCGCTGCAGACCTCCCCCCGGAATTGGCAGGAGAGCAGCATGTCTCGAATGTCGTGCCCCGCGCGGTCGTAGAACTCGCGCATGTTGAAGGGCTTGGGCTTGAAGCTGCGGAAGTTGGCCTTGTCCTGCAGTATCTCCAGCTGCTTCTCATCTGCCATCTGTGTGTCCGGTATCTCATACCTGGAGCCCGGGGGTGATCCGCGCATGGATCAGCATGATTTTCGATTCCTGCCTGTTTGGCCTCCAGTGTCCCATACCCACCCTCCAGGGAATGCGGGGAGGGCAGCATCCAGCCCTGTGGGTAGGTCTGGGCACAGGCATAGACTAGAGCAGGGCGTGTCCAGAGGACCTGCCCTCTAGGATCTGAGAAGGCGGAAGGATCTGTAGTGGCTGCGGGGCCCAGGAGGGGGGTGCTGGGCATCTCAGCACAGCGGTAAGGGTGGGGCGACAGAAAGATCAAAGCTGGAGCTACGGCTTTTATACTCTCTACCTGTGAAAGAGGGTCTGTCCCCAGCCCCTAAGTGAGCAGATCAAGATGTAGTGGCACAAAGGTGGGGAAAGGTCACTCCAGAGAGGGTGCTGATGTCTCACAGCTCAGGCTGGGTAGGGGCAGGGCTGGGCTGGGATCCAAGACTGGGTGCCCTTAATTGAGTGCTCAGCAGTACCCCAATTCCTTTGCAGTGAGTGGCAGGTTTGAGGGGGATGGGAGGGCGAGGTTGTCTGGGTTTTATGGAGTTAGGGAATGGGTGCCTGGGAGCCGGGGTGCATGCAACTCTAGGAGCCCGGCTGGGGGATGGGTGGGAGCCACCCACCTGTTGTTGAGCAGGGCCAGTAGCTCCCCAGCGTGGTACAGGTCGTTCTTGGAGACTTGGCTAAACCGGAACTCATTGAGGTTGCACAGCGTGATGGCAGGAAAGGTGAGCTGGGAGGCAGCCACCTCGTCGAGCTTGGTGACGTGGTGGTAGTTGAAGTAATACTGCACACGCTCCGTGCACACACACAGCAGCACGGCCAGTGAGCCCAGGAAGCACAGGGCCCAGAGCGCCCGCTTCAGTGACAGCCGCTCGTAGGAGAAGATGTGGGCCAGGCCGTGCAGCGTGGAGCTGCTGGCGAAGGCCTGGATGCTCACCGGCTGGACTCCACCCACCTCTTCCTCCTCAGCCTTCAGTTCCATCCTGGCCAAGGGGATCCTGAGGGAAGGGCAGGAAGGGAATCTGTCATTATCCTGGGATGAAAGTACCTATAGGGTCCCTCCAAATGTGTGCATCTGAAGTTCCCATCGCCTGAGATCACTGCCTCTGGGGCAGTAGACTCCCTGGTGTGCCAGCCCAGAGGGGGGCTGGCCCAGGGACACACTCCCAGCAGAGGGTTCCTCCAAATGCAGCGGCTGGGGCCGGGGGTGGGGGGTGGGGGGTGGAGTGAGTGGCAGGGGGGGAAGGTTAGGGGGGTGCGAGGTCAGCTCAGGCCAGGAGAATGTTCTCCCAGAGAAGCTTCCCAGGCCAGGGGAGGCAGCAGACATAGTCATCCGAGGGCGAGAGGGAAGTCCCAATGTTCCCACAGGCAGACACAGGAGTTCCCTCCAGATGTGGGGTCACTCTGGGACAGGAATGTCCACCCCATCCTCAGATGAAGACTCCCTCAGATGGGCTGAACCCGGGGTCAGGAGCTCCTGGTCAAGGGTGTCCCCAGGGCTGGGCTCCCTGCTCCTTCCTGAGCTAAACCTGGGCCAGAAACCCCCCAGGGAGGTGGGTAGGGGCCCAGGCTGAGTGCTCACCTGCGGACGCCTCTAGTTCTCATAACCCGCAGGCTGTATGTGTGTGTGGCTGGGGAGGAGGGTGAGGGCCACCCGCGGCGGGTACATGGGGGGTTCCCTATGACAGCGAGCTGTCCCCGCCCCGGACGCAACACCCCCACTCCTCCAGTCCAGCTTCTCGACGCAGCCAGATCCCCTATTCGGCCCCCGCCCCCCTCCCCATCCACCAAGCCGCCCCAGGAGCTAGGGAAAGCGAGAAGGGAGCGAAGTCCTGGCTTGGTGAGCCAAAGGCAGGGGGATCAGAGACCCACCTTGAGGGGCTTCGGGAACCCGGCAATCCTGGGGCACGGGGCCGGCCGCGGGCTCAGCGCCGAGCCGCGGAGGGGCGCATGGCCCGGAGCGGGAGCCGGCGGCCGCCGCGGCACGCCGCGCAGAGCCCTGCAGGGAGCGGCCCGCTCCGCCCGGCCCGGCTCGGCTCGGTCCACCCGCCCGCGCGCACTCGCTCGCTCGCTCGCTCGCCTTGGCTCTGTCCGCCCGGGCTCGGCGCGGTGCGCGGTGCGCTGTGCTCTCAGCCCCGGGATCTGCAGGGATCCATCGTCCGGCCCGGAGGCGGCGGGAGGAGAGGCGAGGGGGAGGGGAGAGGGTGCGCGTGCGCGCCTACGAGTGTCTGCGAGGGTGTCTCCAGGCTGGTGTGCGCGCCAGGCCCCCGGACCTGGGACCGAGACCCAGGGCTCCCGACTGCCTCGCCCCCTCCTCCCGGCCACTCTCGGCGCCTCCGGTCCCGGAGCCGGGTCCCTTCCTGCGAGGCCCTATGGCTTGTGCATGACTGTGTGTGGTGTGTGTGTGTGGGGGGGGGGGGGGGGGGGTGTGTGCGCGGGCGCGCGCGCGCGGGAGGGAGGGTGTCTGCCCCCAGCGTCCCCCTCCCCGCTCTGTCTCCTTCGGATCGATGCTCCTGCCTCTTGCTGCTGCCTCCTCTGGTGGCACACACGCGCGTGCACACACACACACACACACACACACACACCCGGAGTCACACTTGACTGATTCAAGCACTTGGCCGTGTGGAGACACAGGCACACATACAGACCAGAGTCACACCACACCACTCACACCCACACATCGCAGGCCTGACCCACAGGGCAGGCACTCAGGAGCTTACACATACTCATCGGTGCCTATCGCTGCTCCCCATGTACATGTGACATGCACACAACATACACATATATAAACAAACACACAGCTTTGGCCACCCAAGCCCCATCCTTATAGCTTTGGGAGCATGCTTTCAACCCCTCAATGCCACCGCTAAAGAAGGAGCAGAGAGAAGGAAGGAGAAATAGCCAGAGGTCAAGGGAATTTGGACAGAATTCAAGAAACAAGGAAAAAGAATAGAGGGGGGTTGGGGAGGGTGGAGGGTTAGATGGGTGGGGGTGGACAGGGCAAGGAAGGGATGGAAGGGGGAGCTGTACTCAGGGGACAAAGCAGAATTCTGGGGCACCGAGCCCAGGCCTCGGGGCTGCTCCTACTGTAGCTCTCACATCTTTCCTTCTCTCCCTCCCTCTTCCTCTCTGAGAGGCCTTGGGGGGTGGGGGGGGGCTCCTATCCAATTAACAGAGAAGGAGCAATCAAAGGGAAGTTGTTAATTTGCTGATGCTCATTAGGGGCTCTTAGCACTGAGACTGTTGAGGTCTGATGGTGTCAGATGATGAGGAGAAGGGTGTGGGGGACCAGAATTCTATCTCTAGCAGCTCCTTCACTCCACTTGTAGGCTGGCACAGCTCTGGGAGAAAGGAGGTAAGAGGTGTGTTCTCAGGGCTTTGAGAGCGGAGAAAGGGCTGGCACAGTGGATGAGAAGTTGTGAGGGGTTGGGGACAGGGGACACATGGGAAGTCAGGGAGAGAGCTGGAGATCTCTAGAGGAGCTGTGGGCTTAGGACTGTGGAGGAGGAAGAATGGGATTCGTTTACTAGGGGCCTGGATTTGGCGTTGCCAAAAGGAAGGGAGGATTTGGGGTTCTGGTCTTGAGTTGGGGAGCTGTCCAGCAGCACCAGGAGGCCCCAGAGGGCTGCCATGTCCCTGGGCAACCACTGGGTGGCAGCACTCTCACAGATACTTAGAATCAACCCAGTGAGGCTTCTGGGAGTGGGAATTCCGCTTGGGAGTGCCCCAAACAGCGAGCCAAGGAAGAATTGGACAGTCCGATTCCTGAATTCCTAGTGTCCTCAGGGGGGTGAGAGGACTATCTTGAAGCATCTTCAATTCCTTAGTTCCCCACCCTCGCAGGCTGAGTGACTGACATATGGAGCTTCTTGAAATGGCTGCAGATTGCTTCCGTCACCTGGGATGTTACTGAGGGAGCAGCGTGGGTGGAAGGAAGGTGATGAGGTGAGGTGGAGGCAGGCAAGGACTGATTGAGGCCAATGAGCAGCCTCAGGAGGAGTCTGGGGGAAGATAAAAGATGTGACTCAGGGAATTTCAGTTTCCAGACCTGGTCCTGCCACTCATTAGCATGGGCAGGTCCCTTGACCTCTCTGACTCAGTTTCTTCATCTATAAGATGGGAGTAATATTTATTTCACAGGAGTGACTGAGGATTACATGAGATAATGCATAGAAAGTGCTTGGCACATTCGCTTGTACTTAGTAAATCCTCAAAAAGTAATATTAGCCTTGATGTTTGGGTCCAGTGGTAAAACCACCAGTGCAGCTACATCAGGGCAGAATCTGACAATGGTTCAACCCAGGCTGCACATTTGAATCAACTGGGGAGCTTTTAAAAATGCTGATGCTGTGGCCCCATTTGAGGCCGATTAAATCAGAATCTGGGGGTGGGGCCCAGATTTCTCAACTGTTCAAGACCTTTAATATACAGCAGCCAGTCTGGAGAAACCTTGATCTTCAGAATCTATAGGCCTGAATCAAGGCTTCAGCATGATTCTCCAGCCTTCAAGGTTCTTTCTTCTTTTTAATTTGAGAGAGAGAGAGAGAGAGAGAGAGAGAGAGATTTGTTTATACATTCATTGGTTGATTCATGTATGTACCCTGATCAGATAAAACCCGGAGCCTTGGTGTATTGGGATGACTGTCTAACCAACTGAGCTACCTGGGCAGGGCTCAAAGTTCTTTCTTACGGAAAACCTAAGTCCCTCCTGCTGTTGTTTCCTCTTCATTTGAGGTGAGCTGAGCCCCTGAACACATTCCCCATCCCTGCCCTGTACATTTCAGCAAAACTCCACTGAGGCATTGCCTGTGTCAAGCCCCAGGATTGGCCCTGGGGACGTGGTAAAGGGTGGCATTGTCCCTGCCTTCAAAATTTTCTAGTGTCAAAGGAGAGATGAGCATGTTGACAACTGACTCTAGTGCAAAGGCCAAGAGTGAAATGAGGGATGGGAGAGGGCTGCCAGCGTAGAGTGGCAGGGGGGCAAGCCAGACTGACTGGGGTTTGTGGAGCGGAGATGAAGAAAGGGGGAGTTGACTTCAGAAAGATAACACTTGAGAGACCCAAGGACTGTGATTAGTGTCCCACTGCTCCTTTCTGCTTCTCTGGGTCCACTTACCTCTTGTTCAGACTGTGACAAGTTCTAGCTCCTTCAGCCTCCCCTCAGCCTCTTGTCCACACTTCCCTCCTCTCTGGCCCCTGCAGTTCCTACACTTCAGTCCCCTTTCTCTCCTGGGGCTGAGAGAGAAACAGGCCTGGAGCTATTCCTCCTTCCACTGGCATGAGGCCAGGACCCACCCAGGGCTTTGGCATCCTGCTGACCCGGATTCAAATGCCATCTCTGTCACACCATCGCTGTGTGATCCTGGGCAAGTTACTTAACCTGTCTGAGCCTCACTTTCTCCACATACCATAAAACCTGGCTAATGCCCACAGTGATGACACATGTATGCCAAGTAAACAGTAGGTGCTCCATGGCAAATATTATTTTCATCTCTGAAAGGCTGATGGGGGCAAATTCCCCGTGGACACTTCCCTTGCAGATGGTCCCATCTGCTCTAGGTTCAGAAGCACCCTGCAGCCTCCCAGAGACAGGGAGGAGGAAGGAGGGCAAAGAGGGGGGCGAGGCCCCCTGGGACTCCCAGGCAGCTCTTCTCCGCTCCCCCATGCGTGAAATCACAGGCGCCCCCATCTGTCTGCATCCACTTCATCTGCTAGCTCAGCAAATGCAGAGACAATTAAGGAGTTAATTAGCAGGCGGGTGGGAAGGGCTGTGGACCTGAGGCTGATGGGACCCGTCCCGCCCCCCCTCCCCCTCCCTCCAGGCTTCGTGTTGAAACTGTGACCCTCATCTTCTCTCCCTGTTTCTTTTCTGGCCCAAATGCTCCTCTTATCCTCTTTCCTAATTTCTTTGCTACACTTGTCCTTTCCCCCAACCTCGTGCTGGCCGCCTTCTCTTCCCCATTTCTCTCTCTAGTTTCTCCTTCCTCATTTAGCTCCCCCACCCCCACCACCAGCTTTCCACCCAAGTCACTGCCTTCTCCATCTTTCAGGGGCTAACCCTTTCCTCCTCCCCATGTTCTCTTCTCATTCTGGCCCCTCTTCACTCTCCACTCTTTCTCCCTTTCCCCCCCCATCACCCCTCCTTCTCCAACTTAATGGGGGTCTCAGAAAGTGTGCCTTGTTGGCTGGTCCATGACTATGGGGTTCACCATTTGCTACAGGAGGCGGCAGGACCCAGGTTGCCTGCCAGACTGGGTCCCCACCTCTGCTCACCCTCTCCCAGCACCGCCCACTCCTGGCTCTCTGGCGTCTCCTCTGCCAGTGCATCCCAGGGGGTCCCACCCCGTACCACGTACCACGACTGCTCCTCTCTCAGGGTCTGGCCTTCTTTTTCCCCTCTTCCTATCCGGGGACCAGCAGATGACCCCCTTTCTTCCATTACACATCCCAATTTGTGTCATCATGTCACATGCTTAAAGAGAAAAACACAGGGAGACTGAGAGACAGAAAGGCACAGAGCAAGAGCGAGGTGGGGAAATTGGGGCCGAGGCAGAGATTAAAAGGGCAGATGTCTGGGAGGGAGGAGGAAGTGGAGAGGGGGGAGGATGGGGAGAGAGGCTACAGAGAGATGTAGAAATAGAGATAGGGAAGAGAGTTAGGTCCCTCCCTGCTTTAAAATCCTGGGTCTTCGAGAAGAAGAGTGAACAAAGGAGGAACTAAAGGCCCACAGAGTGCCTGGTGCTTTTCCGTTCCCAGGAACTTCCCTGGTGAATCCCTTACCTGGCACTGGCCTCCTGTCCCTCCTGGACCAGCTGCCCTGGCCTCTCTGTTTTGTGGGCTCTAGTGCCCTGGGAGTAGGTGTGTCCTCTGCCCTCCCCTCGCACACCCTCCCCACGGGGGGGGGGGGGGGGGCTCCCCCTGAGTGGGCAGCAGCGGTCTTGACCTCTGGGGGAGAGGAGAGGGGAAGGGCTGTGGACAAGGACTCCCCGCTCGCCCAGACTGTGCTCCTCCCGCACTCAGTGCATTGGATCCTGGGCACGTTGAGGGCAGGGACAGCTGCTCAACAGTGTCAGTGAGTTGCCTCAATGAGAAGCACCTGGGGGCGTGGTTGGGCCTGGAGTTCCCTAGGCCTGGAGACACGGTCCTTCCTCTGGACCAGTTGGCCCGGCCGGGCGCGTGTGCCTCTGCGCTGACCCCCAGCTAAAGGCACACCCTCCCCTTTCCCACCTCTCCCTCCATGCGCCCCTCCACAGCCTTCCCCATGGGCCCTCCTCCCGGGTACCCCGGCCCCTCTGGAAGGCACAATCTCAGCGGCCTCTGAACCGGAGGAGGCAGCGCCGGTGAATAATTCATGGGGCTGGGAGGCCCTTATCTGCCAGGCCGGCCCCACCCGGGGCCCCTGCGCCGGGCTGCTGTCCCGCGGCTGCCCGCTTTATCTCGGCGCCCAGCTTGTAATGCAGCCCGCCATATCACACGCAGAAGGGGAGATTAATTTTCTGGTTTTGCATGGGCGGGAGGGGAGGGGGCGTGGGGAGGTGCTGGGGAGCAGAAGCGGGGATCTTTCCGATTTCAGACTCCAGCGGCTTAATCCTCTCCGGGCTGCAGAAAGAGGAGGAGGGGGTGTTGCAAGCCAAATTTCATCACCGCGGCAGCCTCAACAGAGGGAGGAGGCGGCGAGGGGCAAACAGACGGCAGAGGCAGCGGCGCTGGCGCCGAAAGGGGAGTTGTTTGGAAACAGGGTGAAGGCGGCCCTCTCCGCCCAGGCGCACAGTCGTCTGCTCGGCTTGTCAGCAGCTGGGGCCGCGCGGGGTGAACACAGGAGCTCCGCGCACAGGGGCTCACCTCGCAGGGAAGTGGACCCGCCTTGGTGTCTGCCACACCTCACACAGGGCCTGGCACAGAAGAACCTAAAAAAATGTGGCCTGACTGTGGGCTGGATGTCGGGGTGGGGGGGGGGGGGGAGGCTGATGAGCTGAGCAGACAGCTCCACATGCTCCCGGAATCTGGCGCTGCCATCTTCCCATCTGCTCCGTGGGCCCTGGCACACGCACACTGCTGGCTCCCTTGGCTTCCTGGGCCAGCGAGGGTGGGGACACTGGCCTGGGGAGCCTGCAGGCCCCTGATGCTTCTGCTTAGATGACACAACTACCTAGAGCTGGAGGAACCTCCACCTGTTAGCTGAGCACTTGTTATGCAACAGGGCGTGGGCAGGGCCGCCGTTGTGTTTCTCAAGATCAGTTAGAAGTGAGTCTTGCCTTCAGAGAGCTTATGGCCCAATCGGGGTAACCAGACACTTAGGTAATTGACTGATGCATGACAGAGCGTCATGCATGGCAGGGAAGAGCTGCTAATAAAGTTCTCCCGGGAGGAGAGAGTTGGTGATGACCAGGAAAGTATCTTGGAGGATGTAGCATCTGAGATGAGTTTTGAAGGATACGTAGGAGTTTTAATTGGCTTGCAATGGCATGGGAGAGAGGCAAGGCATTCCAAGAGGAGGAATTGTACAGAGGAAATGGTGATAGGAGCCCAGTGTGAAACAAGGAGATAGTAACTTTGTCTGTCTGGCGGGTGAAGGGGGAATAGTCAGGGTCAAGGCTGGGAGGCAGACAGAGGTGAGGACATAAAGGTCCCTGACGTTGTGTGGTTGAGCTTGCATTTGTCTTGGGTTATTGGGAAGCAACTGAAGGACTTTGTGCAGGAGGTGGCATGATCAAAATACTGGGGGAGGATAGCGATAGCCAGCGTTATCAAGCGTTTGCGTGCTGGGTATTGTGTAAGTGCCATGGAAGGAATCCTCTCATTAAATCCTCACAACCACACTCCTAGACGGTGATAAGATCATCCCATTTTACAGATGGGGAAATGGGGTCACGGAGGTGTTGGAAATAGAAGGGGGATTAATTAAAGAGCAGAAACCACAGATGGGAAATTTAGGATAATAAATTCTTTAATGTCTCAGGTACTTTTGGGCATGAAGAGAAAGGAATACTCATGTTTTTCTACTTTGATGTCCAATTTATCAATATTTAATTATTAACATTTCCCTAAATATTCTTATACTACTTATACAACCAATAAATCAAAAGCTTATGAATTTAGCAAATTATATTTCCCCAAATATTTAAACATTGATTTCATTGAATTAAGCCTCAGAAATCAGGTTTTCTTAAAAGCTTTAAACATCCTACAAAGCAGACAAAACAAACAATATTACAATGACTGCCCCCAAAATGCCCATTATAAAAGCAGCATCGTGCATTTAAATGTCTTTGATCCATATTTCCAATACTTATTATTTTTGTTCTTACTCTCTTTTCTTCCTAGGATAGTATTTTTCTGACAAACTCAAGAGTTGAGTGCACCTGCCCGGCAGGCTGAGGCTGCAGCCTGGGGTGACAGGGCACACAGGTCCTGGCAGGGTGGGGCGCACAGGGAGAGTTGCCTGACTTCATTTTGCAGCCCTTCACCTATTCATCAGGAACTCTCCTCTTCATATGTGGACCAATCATAGATTCTGAATTTTCGTGTGTGACCCTAATCTTTTCCCCCAAATGATTCTAGTTCTGAGCACCTTATCTTTACAGAACAGCTCCCTGTGTTCTGAGTGGGGCCTGGTCTGGTTCAGTTAAATCTAAAGCCCTTGGTCAATTGGTTAACGGGAACTACGTCCATCCCCTCCTTCTCATCGGCTGCTAAGACCTACACTATTGTCTGCTGAGGCGCTGAAGCAAGTGTCTAAGATGAGGCATTAAGAGCTGAATTAGGGCAGTGGCAATGGAAATAAAAAAGGAGAGGACAGTTTTCTGAGACTCCACGAAGGCAAAATGGACTTGTATTACATGGGAGAGAATAGTTTGCCTTATAGAATCAAATGGAAATACATGTGAAGGTCCTTTATACCATATAAGCACCATTAAATCCTAGTTGTTTTGCTTTTGTTATTATGTTACGATTATGAGACGGCCAAGGACAAAATCCAGGGAGTTCACCCAAAGGAGAGGAGGCAGGAAAGGAGGCTGAAAGACAAAGAGAACTGAGAAAAACTGGTCGACAACAAGAACCAGGAGAGAGGTACCACGTAGACCAAGGGGGTGGGAGGCATGAGGACAGTTAGGTGAGCTTTACGGACGTCCAAGAGAGAGGAGGAAAAGGTCCAAACTAAGGGACAGTACGGGTGTGTTGCGAGGGAGACAGGAAACAAAGGAGGTGTGTGATATCTTAGATAGAAGTGGCCGATGGTAACTGCCTGGTGTGCTGATTGATGAAGGCCAGGGGGACACTGGCGATTCTAAGGTCATGTACCTGGGGGTGGAGGGCCTGGGCAGGTGCAGGCAAGGAAGGTTGGCTGGTTCTAGATTCCTACACGTGACAGAACAGAGGCTTCCCACGGTGAGCGGGTTTGACTATCCTTGGCAAAGAGGAACTATTCGCTCCATGTGGTCCTCAGCCTTCTAGCATAGTTATCACCTTCCACTCAACCTCCACTCTTCTCACGGGAAACAGAATCAGAGAAGTTTAGAACTGGCAGGGTCTCTACAGGTCCTCTAATCCACCCTCCACCTTCAACTGCCACCACTGAACAGATGAGGCTAGAGAGCAGAAGAGGCATGACGAGTGAGTGACAAAGCTGGGATTAGAATCCCGGTGTCCTGATACCCAATCTAATATACTTTTCCCCTGTCACTCAACCTGGTGAGCCCACTGCCAGAGGACTTGGACCATGACATCCAATCTCACCTGGCCGCCTAAAGAGACTTTCCCAGATAAGTGGGCTTTCTTTTGGCCTGCCAGACCCAAAAGCCCTGGCATTGGGGTAGGGTTGGGGGGCTTGGTGATGGTCATTGGAAGTATGAGACATCAGAAAAGATGAGTCCTATCTGTGGTTTAAAAGAACAGGGGTGCTACTTGGGAGATATAAAGGAAGAACAGGTTGTCAGAAGTGGGAAGAGCCCTCGCCAGTTTGGCTCAGTGGATAGAGCATTGGCCTGTGGTCTGAAGGGCCCGGGTTTGATTCTGGCCAGGGGCACGTACCTCAGTTGCAAATCAGCCTGGTTGGGGCACGTGTGAGATGCAACCAATGGATGTCTTTCTCTCACATCTATGTTTCTCTCTCTCTCTGTCTCTCTCTGTCTCTCCCCACTCCCCTCTACTCTTTCTAAAAACTCAATGGGAAAATATGGGTGAGGATTAATTAAAAATTTATCTTAAAAAAGGGGCAGGAGATGGAGGTAGGGGCAGGAGATGGAGGTAGGGGGACACTAGAGAATGGGATCCCTTGGGCTCAACGAAGCTCTGGCCTAAAGCCCATGTGAATTGAATAATTGGCAGAGGGAACATAAAGTGGCGGTGTCCTCTGGGGATGGGTAACTGGAGACCAAGGACATGAGGACTCAGCATAGGATAGGGTGGGTGTCTTTATCCAACTTGAAAGAAGCAGAGCCCAGCCTCCAAACTGGCAGCACCTCTCTATCTCCCCTGGGCCTCTGACCACTCTCTTCTCCCTCCTCCCTTTGATTGCTGGTGGTAATTGCTCTCCATTTGGCGATTACTTAGCTCATTGATTGCCTAAAGGAGAGTATCAGCCTAGGGTGGGGGTGATTGGCAAAGAAAGCAATGGGGAGGGCAGACTCCAGGGGAATGGATCCTGGACCAGGTCTAGCTGTTGGACCTGAAATGGGGGGCTGGAGTGTGGTGAGGAGGGTGGTCTTGTGTATATCTGCACCTAGTCAGCTGGATTGCTCTGCTCAGACCTAGTTTGGAGGAATCACTTTTCAAATCTAATATGGACACCAATATTTTCATTCTCAGATACCCTACCATATCGGATCTAATGTACTCTCCAACTTTCCACCTCTATCATCATCACCGCCACCATCACTTTTGGGGTAGGTAGACTTTAAGGTGACTCCCAGTGACCCCTGACTCCTAATATTCATGCCCTGGTGAAACCCTATCCCAGTGGTTCTCAACCTTGGCTGCACATTAGAATCACCTGGGAATCTTTTTAAAATCCTGATTTCCGGGCCTCATCCTCCGGAAATTCTGTTTCTTTGTTATGGGGTGAGGCCACACCATTAGTAACAGAGAAACAGAATTTCCGGAGGATGAGGCCCAGAAATCAGGATTTTAAAAAGATTACCAGGTGATTCTAATGTGCAGCCAAGGTTGAGAACCACTGCCTATCCCTCCAAGTATGAGCTGTATTTAATGGCTCTACTAGAGTCTAGTGAGTATAATTCAGTGGAGGGGATGGGATGTTATTCAAGATTAGGCTGCAAAAAGACCGCGGCTTCCACCTTGGATAGTCTCTCAGCTGCACTGAGGAAAGCCAGCTGCCATGTCACCAGCACCCTATGGAGAGGCCCACATGGCAAGGAACAATACCCAGCAAGGCCCAAGAGCCCAGGTGGACTGAATCCTGCCAACACTCTGTATGTGAGCTTGGAAGCAGATCCTCGTCCTGTGGAGATTACAGGGGAGATTGCACCCCCAGCTGACACCTTGGTTGCAACCATGTAAGAGACATTGAGCCAGAGGCAGCCAGCTAAGCCGAGCCTAGATCCCTGGCCCACAGAAACATGAGGTAATAAATGTGTGTTGTTTTGAGACATTAAGTTTTGGGGGTAATTTGTTAGGCAGCAACAGGTAATTACTACAGCCACCATCACTGTCATACCGCCACCACAACCAACACCACCATGCTCCCAAACTCCCACCGTAACTGCTATCATAGCCATCACCACGGTCACCACCATCCCCACCTCTACTTTAAACTCAAATATAAATGCTCTCATGAGCACCAGCACCACAGTCATCACCCCCAGCTTTCTAACACCCAGTCTGTACCAGGCTCCATGCAAGATTACAAACAGGTAGGAGGCACAGCTGTGCCCTCAGAGAATCCATTGGGAACCCTCTTGGGGAATCAGGACAGGATCATAAAAGTGAAAGGCAGTCCAGGAAGTCTATGCTATTGCTACTTAAAAGTAAGGAAGACTTCATGGGAGAGGGGCCCCAATCTAGGCCTCAAAGGATCTGTGAGATCTGGATAGGCAGAGCGGGAGGGGAAGATATGAAACAGCTTGATGTGTCAGGTGAACACTGAAGTGCGGAGATCTGGCCGGAGGGGAGGACCATGCAGGGGAGTGGTGGGAAATTAGGTTGGAACCAGAAAAAAAAAACACACGAAAAACCAACACATGGAGGGTTAATGCATTTGTTCAGGCCTCTACACTTTCCAAAGCATTCTCTGTGCTGCGTTGTTTAAGCAGCACCATCCTCCTAAAGATCTGCCCGGTTTTCCAGCTCAGCTGTAGGAAGCCAGGTCTAGGACTGAAGGTTTTACCTTCTGCTCCAGTGGGAGGCAGTGTGGGGTGATGGGTCCCAGCCAACCTGAGTCACAATTCTTTCCAACTGCTAACAACAGGTAAGTTATTCAACCTCCCTGTCTATCATACCTACCTCTCAGGCTGTTGTATAGACCAGATATCATGGGAGAAACATTGCATGTGTTTCCAGGCACATGGCAGCTTGGAAACGAATGTTAATTTTTCTTCTAGCCCCCCTGCACCCGCTCCCACCCAGCACCTGTCATTCACCTGGAGGCTGGGCAGAAGTTCATCCAGGCAGACAGACCAGCCACACTGCCTGACTCCTGGGCCCCATTCACATATGGAGATGAGGGTAGGAGGAATTAGGAAGGAGACCCTGTTGATCAGGATTGGTCCAGGGGAGCTGACTCCTCAGTTCAGGCCCCTGTGACCAAGAAATCCCCCCATCTGCCTTTCTCAGAGTCCCCCACCCATCGAGGAGGGCAGAGCCCAGAGCCAGGATACCAGGGCCAGAAGGGACCCTCTGAAGCTTCTAGATGAACCTTAGGCTCATCCTCCAGCCAGGGAACCTGCCACGAATCCCACATAACAACAAGACAATGCTATCCTGACAATTGTTTACAGTGTTCATGTCCGCAGCTTTGTGATAGTCACCAATACCCTAGGACATAGGCCTCGATATTGCTTCACCCCACTTTATAGATAAATAAATGGGAACTCAGAGAGGTTAAGTGATGTTGCCCAAGACCACTGAAGTGGTGAGCGTCTGAGCTGACCCCGGGTCTCAGGATGCTAAATGCTGTGTTTCTCCCCAGCCCACGCTGCCCTAAGGCTCCGAGAGGCTCAGTGACTTGGATGAAGTCCCTCGGCTTGCAGGCCTGGACGCAGTAGGGGGGTTACAACCCCAGCCTCGTCTCCAGCCCCTAGAGCAGTGTTCTTTCTGCTCCATCACCCTGCACCAGGGAGAAAAACTGCTTCTGGAAAACAAGTTTGGCAGTGGAAAGGGAGAAATGAAAGGATGGCAGGGGAGGGGGGAGGGAGCTGGAGCCCTGCGGTGACTGTGGAGGATGGGGTCGATAAGGAGATGGGAGGGCTGGGACGCCAGGGTTCCTGGTTGGCTGGGGCTGGGAACAGCCCTCCCCGCTCTATAAGGCCTGGGGCTGCAGGCTGCTATGCTCCTCCATCAAGACCCCCAAGAGCCTGAAATCAAATATTCCTCCTCCCCTGCTCAGGCAGCCTTATTGCCTCTGACAGCAAATGTATTGCTCTAATCTTTTCTCATTTTGCCAGAATGGGCTCCATTCTGACCTCCCTCCCAGCCTTGAAGGCTTCACAGAGGTGGGAGGGATGCACCAAGGTGGGAGGAAAGCGCAGGGGTTGGGCTGTAACTGGGGCAGCTTCGGTGATCCCGGATTTGATATGGCCTGGTCTCTAGAAGGCTGACAGAGACTGGAGCGTTTGGTGATCTCTGGGGGAACCCATGACTGAGAAAGCAGATCGAAAAGGCTTGGTGGGCAATGAGGAAGCCGGCCCAGGGCCCCAGGGAGACAGACTTCTGCAGAGCAGACAGACCCGGGGTGTGTGTGTGTGTGTGTGTGTGTGTGTGTGTGTGTGTTAGAGCCAAAATGTTAAGTTTGGGAGATGGTCCTGTTGAGATGGGGGAAGGTGGGGGGTTCCCACCCTTTCCAGAGTGACTGGCCAGGCCCCCTGTCCTGCTGTCCACTCTGCTGCCTAGAGAAGCCTGGCTGAGATGATGCCCCTGCTGCTCTGGCTGCCTCTCCTTCTGGTCTTCCTGATTAGATGAGCCCTCAGGCTTGGCAAACCTCTGAAAGGCATCATGGAAGGGCCAGAGAGGTGTGTGGGTGTGTGTGTGGGGGGGGGGGGGGTGTGGGAGGAGCAGGGCTTGGGAGGCACTCATTTTGGGAGTCAGGGCTGGTGCCCAGAACCCCAGGCAGAGGGTGATTGTGGGAAGGGATGCAATGCTCGGGGTCAGCTGGGGGTCCATGAGAAGGGCACAGCAGATGAGTGGATCTTGGCCAGGGAGGAGCAGGGCGTGGCACATCTAGAGCAACAGTGAGGCAGGCCGGGGAGCGGATGTCCAGGGCTCTGGCCTGAGGAGGCTGGAAGGACGTGTGTGTGTGTGTGTTTTGTCTATCTGTTGTAGGAGCCCCGTGTCCCATCGTGGTGAGCACCTGTCTGTCTGTATGCACCTTCAGGTTGGGCTGGAAAGTTTTGGGGATCCTGACAGTTTGTGAATGGGAAGGTGATAGGGCCTCAGCCTCTGGAGCATGTGTGTGGGAGCCCGCTTCTCTCTCCTTGAGGCTCTCTGGCTCTTGCCAGGGAGAAACTCAGGACTGAAGAGGCTGAGCTGGGCCAGAGCTCCGCCCCGGGTTCCGCAGGGTTAGAGTGGGTGTGTGAGGAGGTAAGACAGTGTGGAGAGGGTGTGACTGCTCCTACCTCCCCTCTGGCCATCAGTTGCTGCCTCCTGCTGCCAGGCAAGGCAGGCCGCATCTTTGCATAGATCTTCTCACAGCTATTCCCTTTCTAGACAGAACCCCCTGCCTGGACAGACCTTCCTGCTCCTTCCTGATTGTCACCAACTCCACCCTCAGAAAGCCTTCCCCTCTTCCACAGGTCTCCGCTCATTCTCTGAACTCCCGAGGTTCGTGCCAAAGCCACTTACTTGGGGTGGACATCAAGCCTTGCCGGAGGACAGCTGAGGTGAGGTGTGAGAGACTTTCTACATGGCAGGCCAGGAATAGAGCTCAATCCCAACCAGAAGGAATTATCACTCACTACCACAGTCACACAGGTGTATGCACATGCGGAGTGACCTGGGGCAGGTCCCTGTCCCCTCTAGGTCCCTCACCGCCCCCAGCTCTGGAGATACATCTCCTTTACAGAGCCTTATGTGTCACAGGTCTCAGTTGTGCTCAAAAGACCCAGGACTGGAACCTTGGCCCCACCTGCTCCCAGTGAGGAGCAGCCTTCTCCCCGAGGTGGGGTGGGGTGGGGGTGTGGGGGGGTGGAGCGGGGACTCAGCTTCTACAATGCAGCGCCCCCTGGTAGCCTAACACCCTTTCTCTGGTGTAGCTGTGTAGGATGGCAAGGGTAAGAGGCTTTAGAAGACATTTAGACCACAGATTTCTAACCTTTTCAATTAAAAAAAATTGATAGCTGTTGATTGAGAAAATACATAATGACTGAGCTGGATGACATCATTAACATTCATTTGTATTTTATTCATCCCCCCAGCAATCCTAGTTACACACAGTCTTTATGGAGCCAGGGGCTGAATCTCCTGTGATCACTCCAAGGCTGCTACAATTTGGGAACTATAGATTTACAGCACTCATATCACAGAGGAGGGGACAGTCCAGGATTGGCTGCCTCCTGCACCCTTCCTGGGATTAGGGATTGAGCCCACAACCCAGGCACCCGACCTGAAATCCAACTTCCGGGCAACTCCCAACCAACGGAGCCACACCACCAGGACCAGAATTTGAATTCTAGGTGGATATTTGCCACAGGACTGCCACCAATCCTGTAGGCGCCTACGTAGGGAAGAAGTTGCAGGCAGTGTTGGCTGGAGGGGCAGGAGAGCAGGACCATCTGTGACAGGTGCAGGGAGCCCCCACTCTGTCTTCTTATCATTCAGATTCAGGTGAAACATGCTTAGAGGAGCTCCCTTAGAAAAAGAGAGCTGAGGGGAGGAAATGGCAAAAGAATAGAGGAGAACAGCCAGCTCTGCTTTGAGCCCGCTCCCACCTATGTCCAGACTGCAGACTCTAAGCAAGTCACTTAACTTCCCTGAGACTCGGCGTTCTCCTCTGTAAAACGGGAGGAGATGAGCAGTTGAATATTCCCCTCCCTGTGGGAATGATGCCTTTCTTACCCCACAGGACTATTAGGAGAATCTAATAAAATGTGTGCGGAAGTTCTGGGTAAATTGCGAAGTGACTGAGGAAGGGGATTTTGCATCCATAATCTCCTTATTAATCCTCAGATCAGCCCTGTGACGTGGATCCCATTATTCTCATTTAACACTGGAGGTAAGAGAAGTTGATCAGAGACGGGGAGAGCCCAGATGTGACTCCAGGTCTAACTCCTCTGAGAACTGGCTCTTGGCTTGATTTTTAGGATTAACAGTTAGTAGAAGTGTTACTTGTTACAAATTACATAAATCTCCTGTCTTTTTAAAGAACCAGCTACTTTCCTCTCCCTTCTCTCAGCCTGTCTCCCTACGGTTCCAGCCACCTTAAACCCAGAGTAGCCAAGTGTCCTCTGAGTAAAATGCAGGCAGGCAGGCAGCGGCCTTTGCTCGGAGCAGGGTTAGCCGAGGTGGACACAATGAGGAGGGAATGCAGGAGTGTGGGGGGGAGGGCGGGGGCAATAGAAGGCGAGTGGATCCTAAACCTGTTTGCACCTCAGAATCACCTGGGAAGTTTTTAGAAAGTCCCTGAGTCTCACTCTTCATGAGTCTAAACCTTGGATCCATATTTTGGATGTTGGATGTGCATGACCAGCAGGGCTTGGGCAGGGGATGGTGAGACTACGTTACCTTCTTGGATATAGCCTTTCAATCGTTAGTATGGAGCAGTGGTCCTACCCACCCAGAGAGTAGCATCAGCATCACCCAGAAATGTGTTAGAAATGCAAATTCTCAGGCCACACCAAAGACCTACTGAATTAGAAACTCTAAAATTGGGGCCCACCAATCCGTGTTTTAGCAAGAGCCCTTAGGGGATTCTAGTGCCCGCTAACATTTGAGAACCTCTGGTATAGAGCAGGGACCCACTGAAGGCCAGGCATGTTGGTAGAGATGGTTCGAGGTGGGGTGAATGAGCTGTGGCCTCTGTTTTGAAAGAGACTAGAATCTGGTGGAGATGAGCTTAGTGCCTCAGTAACTATACCTTCTCCCTCAAGAAAGGCTCCTCGGAGCGTGGGCACCTGGGAGAGGCACAGGTGTGTTTCTGAAGGGACTTGGTTCTGTTAGAGTCTGATTTATTTCAATACTTTATTCAGTGTAAGAGGGTGATTTCTAGGCATGAAGCAGGGAAATCATGGACTTGGGAAGTTTTTTTGTTTGTTTGTGTGTGGTTTTTGTTTTTTGTTTGTTTGTTTGTTTTTAGGAGAGAGAAAAGGATCATCAGAAGAAAGAGAGGGCCCTGGCCGGGTAGCTCAGTTGGTTAGAGTGTCATCCAGATATGACAAGTTTGGGAGTTCGATTTCTAGTCGGGGCACATAGAAGAATCAACCAGTGAATGCATAAATAAGTGAAACAACATCGATATTTCTCTCTCTCTAATCAATTTTAAAGAAGAAAGGAAAAGAATAGACAGGAAGGGAGAGAGACACAAAATAATAAGAGCTACTATTATGGAGTACTTACTATGGTCCAGGCATTGCCTCATTTAATCTTCCCAACAGCCCTTCACACCATAATTATCACCCTCACTTCATAGGTAGGGAAACACAGGCACAAAGAATTCAAGGTTCCATCACGAAGGTCCCAAGTGGTGGAAGTAGATCTTGAACCAGGGCCCAAATAACTCCAGAGCCCATGCATTTAACCACTATGCTTTGCTGCTTCTGTTAGAAAAATAGGAAGTACAGGCCTGTCATTTGCTCAGAAACCTTCAATGGCTCACTTGTGTCTCCAGAATTATATGGTATTCAAGGTTTCTCACACTGTGGCCTCAAAATCCTTTCCAGTCTTACCCCTCCCCCGTAATCAGGCAGGATTTTGCACTGCAGCCACACCGGATTTTCTCCGTTTTACTTCCTGACTACTTCCCTTCCCGCTCCCCTCCCCACTGGGACCTTCTCCATCCTTCAAAGCTCAGCTCAAATGCCTCTTCTTCCAGGGAGACGCTCCAGATTCCCAGGCAGAAATAGGCTCGCTCCCCCTGAACCCCCAGAACACAATCCCACCTCCGCACACTGCTGTTTGTGTCCCCCCCCCCCCCCCCCCCCCCACCCCTTCGTGCTCAGCACCCTGCCGGGAACGCAGAAGTGCTCCAAACGTCTTGGTTGAATTGGTAGAGGAAAGAATAATTCTCCTATGGAGGTAGCGAGTGAGATCTCTGGAGATGGAGATACATGAGAAGGAACTGGGAGGCAGAAACCAAGGGGGAGTGGAGAGAGGATGAAGTCACAGACATGAGGCGGTGACCAGGCGGACCACAGCCAGCGACTGAGTCTGCCACTCCCCCTCGGCTCCAGGACCAACGCTGAATCAGACTGTCACGACTTCTGCGCAGGCGGCGGGTCCCTGAAGAGGGGGGGGCGCGGGGGCGGAGCGGGGCGCAGCGGGTTCCGGCGGGCTCCCCATTAGCATAAATCCCATTAGCGGCTCCGGCCGCAGAGGCGGCGGCCCGGGCGCGGGGTCAGCGGCTGTTCCTCCCCGCGCGCGCGGGGGCTGGGAGGGCGCAGGGTAAGGTGACGATCGCACCCTCCGACGGCGCGTTCCAGCAGAGAGAAGCCCTTTCACAGCCATTACCTCGCTGGCGCCTCGGCACCACCAGAGAGCGGGGCTCTCCGGACGCGGGAGATTAAATAACCAGGCCAACAGCGCGCCTCGAATAAGCAGCAGCCGGGAATCGAACCCGTGCTTCCTGGCACCGGAAGTGATGCTTTTCCCACTTCAGGTGCAGCCCCAGGATGGCTCCTTCCGAGAGAACTATAGTTTGGGAAGCAGGGGTGTTAGGACACCTCCCCGCTTCTCTGTACTTATTTCTCACTGGCCTGGTGCAGCAGGGAAGAGGGCTGAGTGGAATGGGGGGGGGGAGGGGGGGTGGCGCTTTGGCTGGAGGGAAGTGTAGGGGGAACAGTGTTCTCAACCCCCTAGTCATCGTTTGGGACGCAGGGGTTGGTGGTGGGGTGGAATGCTACCGCCATGCCACTGAACTCTCCTCTGCTTACTCTAATGGCTATTCATTGGAGCTGCAAAAGCAAGAGATTATAGCAGTAACTAAGAGGAGTACCCACTTTTGTTCTTTGGGAGTTTATAGTTCAGCAAGGAAAACCAGGAATATTTACTGAGCACTTATGGTGTGCCAGGAAACTTATTATGTGCCAGGAACTGTGCTAAGTTCTTTTTAAAAAAATATTTTTATTGACTTCAGAGAGGAAGGGAGAAGGAGAGAGAGATAGAAACATCAATGATGAGAGAGAATCACCTATTGGTTGCTTCCTGCAGGCCCCCCACTGGGGATGGAGCCCGCAAACCCGGCATGTGCCCTTGACCAGAATGGAAATGGGACCCTTCAGTCCTCAGGCTGACGCTCTATCCACTGAGTCAAGCCGGCTAGGGCTGTGCTAAATTCTTTACATGGATATCTCATTTCTTCCTCTCATCAACTCTGTGAAATAGGTGTGATTATGATTTCCGTGCATAGGCAAGTGAGCAGAGGCACTGATGACTTGTGAAAGGCCACATAACTGGTAACTGGAAGAACCAGGAAGATGAAGCAAATACTCTTGTTTCAACATGTATAAAAGGAATAGAACATGGTGCTAGGAGAGCTTATAGCAAAGGCATGGCTCCAGGCCTCAGAGACCTCCCTGGAAAAGGCAGAAAACAGTTAAGCTGCCTAGAAGGGTGAGTAGAATTTAGCCAGGTGAATAGGCAGTGGGGTCGGGAACTGCAAATGCTAGAGCAGTGGTTCTGAACCTTGGCTGCACATTAGAATCACCTGGGAATCTTTTTTTAAAATCCTGATTTCTGGGCCTCATCCTCCGGAAATTCTGTTTCTTTGTTATGGGGTGGGGCCACAACATTAGTAACAAAGAAACAGAATTTCCGGAGGATGAGGCCCAGAAATCAGGATTTTAAAAAGATTCCCAGCCCTAACCGGTTTGGCTCAGTGGATAGAGCATCAGCCTGCAGACTCAAGGGTCCGGAGTTTGACTATCCCTCTCCCTTCCTCTCTGTGAAAAATCAATAAAATCTATTTAAAAAAAAAAAGATTCCCTGGTGATTCTAATGTGCAGCCAAGGTTGAGAACCACTGTGCTAGAGGGTCTGGAAGTGCAACTTCAGGTGCAAGCAAGGGCCAGGTTAGGGGAGCATTGTTAAGGATTTTGGTCTTTATTGAGGAGGAATGGTTTTAAACAAGAGCGGCTTGAGATTAAAATTGCATTTTTAAAAATGCAAGGTATAAATGCTAGTGAGGGGTAAACAGTTTCATTGGTGGTTTGGATTACAGAATTGGACAAGGGTGGTGCCACTAGGAAGGAGAAAAATAGGCACATCCAAGAAACACATAGAAGTTGCACTCAGTAATTGGATAGGAGTGACAGGAAGGAGGAGAAAGCTGAGCATTTTACACTGCCTCTCCCTCACCCCCAGGTGCAATCATTTAATAAGTCCATTTGATTTCACTAATATTTTTCCCACCTAGCCTCCTTTCATCCCTACTGCCACTGGCCTAATTCAGCTTGCATCCTCTCTGCCTAATAAAGCAAGAATCTTTTTTTAAATTTAAAGTTTACTTTCAATTACAGTTCACATTCAATATTATTTTGTATTAGTTTTGTTGGCAGCAAAAATGGCACCAGGTGGAATCAGACCGGACCTCAGTTCAGCAACCTCCATACTTGAGTTCTCCCTAAGAAAGACTTCAGAGCCAAGACTCAAATACAAGCAAAAGTTTATTTAGAAAGCCACAGCGGTAGAAGTGAGCCGTAAACGAAATGGGCTCAGGAAACAAGTTATCGAGGTAAAAGAAGGGCCCTTGGAGCTTGGGAGAAAGAGAGAAAGGTGAAGATAATGCAGAGGGTGGAGGGGTGGGGAAGAAAGTGGGGATAGAAAAGGCAATGGAGAGGGAGAGCCTGCTGGGCCTTCATCCTCAGGGCTTCCTAGGGTGGGAATTTTAGGGTGAGTTTCAGGGGAGGATCTCAATAGGATATAATCAGCCTTCCAGGCGTGTCCTTTCAGGATGGTGGTCTCCACTGACTGGTTGGCGCCAGGGCAGGGGGTTCATTAGTCAATGCAGCTGATCCTGAGGTCAGCCTGGATGCAGCTTTTCTGGTTTTGTTGCTTTTCTGGGCCTGGAGCTGAAACACAACTGAGGCCCAGATGTTATCCCTCAGGGTAAGAACTTAAGGGAGCTGTTGTGCAAGGGCTAGCATGGGAGTCCCTTGAGGACACTCTTCGGCCTCTTGTTTATCCTCCAAGGATTCTACTGCATTGCCAGTGGGGGGAAGGTCAGGGGAGGATCCACATGACAAGGCCAGCGATATGAAAGGTCAGGGGCTTCTACATCTCATGACCAGCGATGTGCTAGCAGAGGAAAGGTTACCTGGGGATCGAGGTCCTTGTTTTCCCAGTTTTGCCTGTTGCTAGGCACCCAGGACTTTCCATTCTGGTGACTTTCTGTACTTGGCTTATTGCCCTTGTTCTGCTCATGTCTGTCTAACTGCCCACCACAGATCCAGGTGTACAATATAGTGGTTAGACCAGGGGTGGGCAAACTTTTTGACTCGAGGGCCACAATGGGTTCTTAAACTGGACCGGAGGGCCTGAACAAAAGCATGGATGGAGTGTTTGTGTGAACTAATATAATTTCAAAGTAAACATCATTACATAAAAGGGTATGGTCTTTTTTTTTTTAGTTTTATTCATTTCAAATGGCCGGATCCGGGCCCACGGGCCGTAGTTTGCCCACGGCTGGGTTAGACAATGCTATACTTTACAAAGCGACCCCCTGCTGATATTTCCAGTACTCACCTGGCACCATACATAGTTAATACAATATCATTGACTGTATTCCTTATGTTATCCTTTACGTCCCCATGACTATTTTGTAACTACCAATTTGTGCTTCTTAATCCTTTCACCTCCTTCAACCAGTCGTCCAACCTCCCTCCCCTCTGGCAACTGTCAGTCTGTTCTCTGTATCTATGAGTCTGTTTCTATTTTGTTTGTTCCTTTGTTCTTTAGATTCCTCCCTCTTTTTTTAAAAAAAATATTTTATTGATTTTTTTACAGAGAGGAAGGGAGAGGGATAGAGAGTTAGAAACATTGATGAGAGAGAAGCATCGATCAGCTGCCTCCTGCACACCCCCCACTGGGGATGTGCCCGCAACCAAGGTACATGCCCTTGACCGGAATCGAACCCTGGACCTTCCAGTCCCCAGGCCGACGCTCTATCCACTGAGCCAAACCGGCCAGGGCATCCTCCCTCTTTTTTTAAATTGATTTTTTAAAAAACTTTGTTTTTATTGGTTTTTTTCAGAGGGAGAGGGAAGCGGGGGCGGGGGGGGGGCGAGAGAAACATTGATGTGAGAGCAAAACATCGATAGGCTGCCTCCTGCACACCCCCTATCAGGGATCAAGCCCACAACCTGGGCATGTGCCCTGAACGGGAATTGAACTGGCAGCCTTTTGGTACACTGGACTATGCCCAACCAACTAAGCCATACTGGACAAGGCTCCCCTCTTTTTATTTTAATTATTGACACTATTACAGATGCCCTCCACTTTCCCCCCTTTGCCCACCTCAACTCAGACCCCCTTCCCTCCCTCTGGCCTTCACCACTCTGTTGTCTGTGTCCATGGGCTATGCATATATGTTCTTTGGCTATTTTCTCCACCTTCTTTCATTCAGTCCCCAACTCAACCCTCCCCTGTGACAACTGTCAGTCTGTACCATGTATCCATGCCTCTGGTTCTATTTTGTTTGTCAGTTTATATTGCTCTTTAAATTGTACATATAAGTGAAATCATATGGTGTTTGTCTTTCTCTGACTGACCTATTCAATTAGCATAATACCCTCTAGGATCCATCCAGGCTATTGCAAATGGTATGATTTCATTCTTTTTTATGGTCAAGTAATATTCCATTGTATATATGTACCACAACTTTTTTTTACCATGTTCATAATTTATTGTACAAATTGAATATCACATGAGTTGCCATTAGCTTCTGCAGGCATGGAAAAATTAACAGATGAGGTGCAGTTTAGAATCTAGTTATGCTGTTTTCACAGCTGGAGTTAATTTAGACCTTAACTTGAAGATAAAACCAGCAAAACAATGCCTCTATGTGTGGCCAGTAAACAATTCATTCTATCTGTGAGAGTATAAGAGTTGAAATATTTTTGATACCAGTGAAATGGAATTGGGTGACAGTTTCTAAACGTGTCATGACTTCAATCTTGCAAAAAACATGAATTCTGCAGGCTGCATCCTTCAACATATGCAACTACCCCTCGGTTCACCATGTATCACAACTTTTTTTATCCACTAATCTATTGATGAGCACTTGGGTTTACTCCATATCTATGCTAGATGTCCCCTTTGTTTGTTTGTTGTTGTTGTTTTCCCATTGATCTCCTCCACCCTGGACCTGCCCCTCCCAGTCCTTCACCACTCTATTGTCTGTGTCCATGGGCTATGCATATAAGCATATAAGTTCCCCAGTTAATCACTCCCTCTCACACCCCCCACACCCAACTTCCCTCTGAAATTTGTCAGTCTGTTTCATGC
This sequence comes from Myotis yumanensis, assembly GCF_028538775.1. Taxonomy (NCBI): domain Eukaryota; kingdom Metazoa; phylum Chordata; class Mammalia; order Chiroptera; family Vespertilionidae; genus Myotis; species Myotis yumanensis. The sequence goes on from NW_027223754.1 coordinate 164,893,547, forward strand.
TTCTATGTCTCTGGATCTCTTTCGTTCATCAGTTTATTTTGTTCATTAAATTCCCTATATGAGTGAGATCATGTGATACTAATCTTTCTCTGATTGGCTTATTTTGCTTGTCACCTGCATATTGAGCTAAATGTCCCTTCATAGCCCTAAACCTTCATAAATTGTTTGCTTGTATAATTGTTTCATTTATTTGTTAATCCTTACCTGAGGACATTTTTTCCATTGATTTTTAAAAATATATTTTATTGATTTCAGAGAGGAAGGGAGAGGGAGAGATAGCAACATCAATGATGAGAGAGAATCATTGATCGGCTACCTCCTGCACAACCCCTACCTGAGATCGAGCCCGAAACCCAGGCATGTGCCCTTGACAAGAATCGAACCTGGGGAGTCCGCAGGCCGATGCACTATCCACTGAGCCAAACCAGCTAGGGCTCCATTGATTTTTAGAGAGAGTGGAAGGGGGCGGGGGGGGGGGGGTGGGCGGGGGAGAGAAACATTGATGTGAGAGAGAGACACACACATCAATTGGTTTCCCTGACTGGAGCTGGCGATCAAACCTGTAACCCAGATATGTGCCCTTAACTGGGAACCAAACCCCAGACCCCTTTGGTCCTCTGGTCCACTGAGAAAAACAGGCCAGGGCTGCTTGTGTATTTATTAAATATACACATGACTTATTCCTGAGAGGTCACACGATCTTCCCCATTGCCAGGAATTTGCCACCTCTTTCTATCTGGTAAATTCCGATTCACACATCAGGACCAGCTCAGATATCAAGTCTCTGTAGGCTTTTCTAACACTCCCACTTTCAAGATAGGATTAAATGCTTCCTCATCTGTGCTTCTAAAGCACTTTACACAATTCAATCCTAGTGCTTATTTTATTGCATTGCTATAGGTATCTAAGGAGACACAGGCTAATGCAATCGAGTGCTTCTGACCTGAAAGGGTTGTTGGGAAGTTTAAATGGGATAATATATGTACAGTTAATATTTTCTTTTCTTCATCTCTTTCCTAATAATAGCAATAACAATCTGTATTGCAATTTACAAAGTATAAACTTTAATTATTTTTTAAATGTATTTTTATTGATTTCAGAGAGGAAAGGAGAGGGAGAGAGAAATAGAAACATCAATGATAAGAGGGAGTCATTGATCAGCTGCTCCTGCACGCTCCCTACTGAGGATCAAGCCCAAAACCTGGGCACGTGCCCTTGGCCGGAATTGAACCTGGGACCCTTCAGTCTGCAGGCTGATGCTCTATCCACTGAGCCAAACTGAATAAGGCTTCTGTTATGTTTTATACAGTCTCTTGTTTTATCTGGGAATACACCTGTGAGATAGGGATGGTACTATTATTTCTGTTTTATAGTTGCAGAAAGTGAAGTACAGAAGAGGGAAAGAGTGATAATGTAGATGGTTCAGTGGCATGCTTGCCACACAAAAGTGCTCCATCAGTATTTGTTTAAATGGAATCAAGCTTTCTGGTTATAAAATCTATAATCTTTCCATTAAAGCACACTGCTTTTTCTAAGCTGTAACCAGTATTTTTTCAAATTGTGGGTAGCTAATCATATTGACTAATAAATTCAATGAAGTAGGGACAACTAAAATGGGAGGGAAAAAGAGAATAGAAAAGTTCAGAGTACAGGAGAAGCAGAATTCTGTGATACTTGGTGTAATGTAAAATATATTTCTTACCGTGGGTCATGGAAGAAAAGATAGTATGAAAGCCCCATACTAACCCAATGCCAAGTTCAAAATGAACATTTATTAAATGGAATTATAACACTTTCGCTTTGTATATATTTTTGTTTACATGAGCTGTCTCCTTCATTGGTGGTTACTGGAAAGCCGCGATCATATCATATTTATTTTCTCAATTCCTTGCTAGTAGAGTGCTCGTTATGAATTTGGTACACTTAATAAATGGGTGTCAAATTAAAACCTGTATAAATACATCAATAAATGAAGGCATTATACAGATCAATAAATATGGTTGCTAATGACTGCTGTTCTAGTGCCTTCCAGATTTCTTCCTCTTCAACAGCCAGACCCAACACTAAGTTGGTAGTTTCTAAAAACCCTGTCCCTGCCTGGAGTAAACAGTGAGGCCAAGAATTTGTACTCAAGGGTGGGGGTGGGGGGGGGGGCAGGGGGCAGAGGTGGGCTAGAAGGGGTCAATGGGGGGAAAAAGAGGGACATATGTAATACTTTCAACAATAAAGATTAAAACAATTTTTTTCGTAGCCCCACCAGCATGCTCAGTGGTTGAGCTTCCACCTGTGAACCAGGAGGTCACGGTTTGGTTCCCAGTCAGGGCACATGCCCGGGTTGCGGGCTCAACCCCCAGGGTGGGGGCAGCTGATCAATGATTCTTTCTCATCATTGATGTTTCTGTTGCTCTCTTCTTTTCCCTTCCTCTCTGAAATCAATAAAAAAATATTTAAAAAAAATTTGTACTCAGTAACTATCACTTGCCCTTAGTCAACATGGTGTCCTAAATGGCTTCAGGAGAGGCTTGGGCGGGGGAGAGGGGCGGAGGAGCATGGCGTGCAGAAGGGAAAAAACTAAAACTGTTGACCTTAGTAAAAATGGCTGCCGTTGGCTTCTCTCTATGAGAATGCGCATGCTTAAATCTGTCCCCGCCCCCTCCGCGGCCCTGCTGCGCATGCGTCGCAGCGTAGAGGGCCAGCGCGGGAGGAATAAATTTCTCTGTGATTGGTTGGTGGGGGATTTCAAACTAGAGCCGGCGGCGCGGAGCTGCTCTGCCGTTAGGTGCGGCGCAGAGGGAAGCGGAAGGCGACCCAGGTGGGGCCCAGAGACCCGGCCAGGTGGGCTCTGGGGGCTGCGAGGAGAGGTCGGTGTGGCGCTGGATTTGCGGTAGGAGGGAGGGCGTCGGAAGTGGCGAGCCGTGGCCCCCGCCGGTGCCGGTGAGAGGGCGGCACCCACAGCCCCTGCACTGGGACTCCGGCCGGGCGGGAGCCGGAGCGGCCTGGAGGGGTGGCGGCTGGGAGGCGGGGTAGACTTCGCTCCTGCGCCGCGCTCTGTAGACAGCCGAGGCGTCTTTTTGTCAAGGCGGTGGCTTGAACCAGGCCAGGGCCACCTCGAGGGTCCGGCTGCCCCCTAGATAAGAGTTTGGGAGTTTTGGGGGTGGCACCCCCATCCTTCCCGAGGGAGGGACCCTGGTGTGTGAGAGGCCGCGGCGCTGAGCGGGAGAGCCTTCCCGAGGGCGGTCTAGGTAAGCCGGCCGCGCAGTGACTGCCGGTCCTGCCCACCCTGGTTCTTAGTCTCAGTGACCACAAGGCCGTGCGGTTCTCTCTAGAGCAGCGGTTCTCAACCTGTGGGTCGCGACCCCTTTGGGGGTGGAACGACCCTTTCACAGGGGTCGCCTAAGACCATCGGAAAACGCATATAAAATTACATATTGTTTTTGTGATTAATCACTATGCTTTAATTATGTTCACTTTGTAACAACGAAAATACATCCTGCATATCAGATATTTACATTACGATTCATAACAGTAGCAACATTACAGTTATGAAGTAGCAACGAAAATAATTGTATGGTTGGGGATCACCACAACATGAGGAACTGTATTAAAGGGTCGCGGCATTAGGAAGGTTGAGAACCACTACTCTATAGGATTTCATTTGTAGGCGGAAGGTGGGGTGGGTGGGAAGATAAGCCTTTTTTTTTTTTTTTTTTAAAGAAATGTCATTATCATTCTCTTTACTGAAAAGGCGCCTTTCCTATAGCTTAATCATTCAACAATATGAAGTGCAAAATGTAAGTACAAGACAGTCTTACTTGGTTTTAAAGGGCTTGCAGTTTACTTGGGGGTGATAGAACCTAAACAGATAACTGAGTGGTGGATCTAGTAGGCTGGTATACTGTTCAAGGTAATGTGGGCACATTAATTAGTACAGCCCTTTTAGAAAACATTTTGGCAACATTTATCAAGAGCCACAAGAGGTTTTTACTCTCTGTTATAGTAATCCCATCCTTGGAAATCTAAGCAACACGGGCACCCGGAGAAAAGCACTGTCCATGCGATAGTCAAGTCATTTCTTCAATGAATATTTATTAATCATTTGCCAAGTGTCAGGTACTGGACACCGGGGGCTCCGCCATGAACAAAACAGACAAAAATCTCTGCTTTCTTGGAACTTAAACTATTGAGGAGACAGACAATAAACCAAATAAATAAGTTAATATGTATGTTGTTAGATGGAGATAAGTGCTTTGGAGTAAAATAAAGCAGAAAAGTGTTGGAGTTTAAAAGCCTGCAGTTTAAAATAGGGTGGCTAACCCTGGCCGTGTGGTTTAATTGGTTGGAGTGAAATCCCAAACACCAGAAGGTTGTGGGTTTGATTCCTGGTCAGCGCACATACCTAGATTGCGGGTTCCATCCGTAGTTGTGCATACAGGAGGCAACCATCAAAATCAATTAAGCCCGGCTGCTTAACTGAGTGTTGACCTATGAACCAGGAACTCACCGTCAGATTCCTGGGCAGGGCACATGCCAGGATTTCGGGCGATCCCCAGTAGGGGGGATGCAGGAGGCAGCCGATCAATAATTCTCACTCATCATTGATGATTCTCTCTCTCTCTCCCTTCCTCTCTCTGAAATCAATAAAAAACATATTTTTTAAAAAATCAGTTAAGAAAACATATCTTTGGGTAAGGAATAAAATAGGGTGGCTAGGAAAGACCTCACTGAGAAAATGATGTTTGAATAAACACTTGAAGGAGGTAAGGGAGTGACTGCAAGAAGTTCCAGGCAGATGTAACTGAAAACTGGAAATTACCTAAATGTCCAAAGAAGAGAACGGCTAAACAAATAATTGTTCCATCAGCTTTTTGGAACATGATAGAAAAAAAGCAAAACACAAAATTATGTACAATCTGTGATTGTAATTTTTATGAAATTAATTTGAGCATAATGGGCAAAGATTAGATAAGGAGGTACATATAGTTATTTAGGGTGGTGAGGCTTTAGTTTCACTATTAAAAATTAAATTTTTTTGAACATAGAAGATTAACAATATGATGCAGTGTTTTATATTTGCTAAATAAATATTGTAGATAAAGAAGAGATCATTTTGGACTGAAATGGTTAGGGAATGCTTTGGTGAATTGATAAGACTTATACTAGATGTTGAAGAATGGAGCACTTCATAAAGGGAATTCACAGAAGAAAAAAGGAGAACAATATATTGAACTGGTAATAATTTTCTGAAAAATAATTCAACTCGTCCCTTTCTTTGGTTTTCATTCATGTTGGCCCGAGGATGGTCTATTTACTCTTTGTGCAATTGATTTGCTCATAAAAACATTTGTTTTCAAGATATTCCTTCTGCCTGCCAGTTGTATAGAGGCTTTTTGAAAATATATATATTTTTTAATTGATTTCAGAGAGGAAAGGAGAGGGGGAGAGAGAGAGAAATATCAGTGATGAGAGAAAATCATTGATGGGCTGCCTCCTGCAGGCCCCCTACTGGGGATCGAGCCTGCAACTTGGGCATGTGCCCTGGCTGGGAATCGAACCGTGACCTCCTGGTTCATAGGTTGACACTCAACCACTGAGCTACACGGGCCGGGCTGTATAGCGGCTTTTGATATGGTGAAGCAGAAACTGGACATTTGAGGAAAAGAAATGCTTTCATATAAAAGGATTCTATAGTATTGAGACTCTTTTGGGGAATGGTTTTCCTTGGCAGCAGAGAACCTATATTGTTGATTTCTTGGGGATCTCCAGATTTAGTAATGTTTGTGAGAATGTTTTTCATTAAAACTCTTCCTGAAAAATTCAGGCAATCTCCCATTGCTTTGGCTTACAATATTTAACACCCTTGATGCATCTAAAACACATGATGTATAGGTCTCTTAATAATGTTATTTGTAGGGGGAGGAAGAAGAGGATAGAGCCTTTCCCCAGGATACGCTGCAGTAAAGATCTGTAGTAGTCTGTTATTCTGAAGGACAGACGATGTCTGTCTCTTGGCTGGGTGATTGAAATTAAATTGGGGACTCAAAGCAATCACATCAGGCTGAGACTCTTTCCCGGTGATGCACAATTGCTCCCTTAGGGATACTCACAGATTGGGAATCTGTAGCAATGACTTCTCCACCTCTGGGGCTTCTCATCAATAACAGCTGAGATTTTCTAGCACCTTTTTGCTTAAAGTGCTCTACAAACTGATTTCCTTGCTCCACACAGGGATCATTTCAGCTTTCCCAAAAGGCAGCTGCCTCTGTGGTGAAAAGTGACAGCTGTTTTACAGCTGCAAAGCAATGTACTACAATATGACATTGTTTTTGTTTCCTTTCACATTAGTGTATCTCCTAGCTATGGAACTAAATAATAAAGGGGGAGAAATAAAGAAGTACTCATAAGGGTAAAAATGTGACCCAGGAGGAAAATTAAAGCCATTTTCAATGGACATTGAATAGGATGAGTAATTTTTAACTTTTCGAGATACAATTTGGCTGCGATATCATAGTTACCTAGAACTGATGCAAAAAGATATTTAGTCCTCTATAAAAGTTTTTAATTCCTGAGAGTCACTTCTATAGAACTTTAGTAAAAATGAATGATGGTCCCTAGTGTCTAAAGAAAAGAGAATTATATTTTCCTAGTGCTGTTTTTTTTTATTTTATTATTATCCTAAATAAACCTATGTTAGAGGAAAAACTCTTATACAGCCCTAACCAGTTTGGCTCAGTGGATAGAGCGCCGGCCTGCGGACTCAAGGGTCCCAGGTTCAATTCTGGTCAAGGGCATGTACCTTGGTTTTGGGCACATACCCAGTGGGGAGTGTGCAGGAGGCAGCTGATCGATGTTTCTCTCTCATCAATGTTTCTAACTCTCTATCCCTCTCCCTTTCTCTCTGTAAAAAAAATCAATAAAATATATTTAAAAAACAAAACAAAAGACCTCTTGTACACTATAAGCCTCATTTAGAACAGCTTGTTTAAAAACGAGCCTAGATCAGTGGATAGAACATCGGCCTGCGGACTGGAAGGTCCCAGGTTCGATTCCGGTCAAGGGCATGTGCCTTGGTTGTGGGCACATCCCCAGTGGGAGATGTGCAGGAGGCAGCTGATCGATGTTTCTCTCTCATCGATGTTTCTAACTCTCTATTTCTCTCCCTTTCTCTCTGTAAAAAATCAATAAAAAATATTTAAAAAAAAAAAAAAAAAAAAAAAAAAAAAAAAAAAAAACGAGCCTAGAACTGGTCAGATTTTGCTATCCCCCATTCTTCTTGGTCTGGGGTCCAGCTATAATTTTGTAATTACTGTTCTATAGTGTAAATAACTGTCAGACCAAAGCAAAAACAAAAATTTCATATGTACTATAATAATACCCTGTATTTTTATGATAAGGTTCAATTTATACATTTATACAACTTTTATTTATTTTTATTGATTTCAGAGAGAAAGGGAGAGGGAGAGGAGATAGAAACATCAATAATGAGAGAGAATCATTGATCAGCTGCCTCCTGCAGGCCTCCCATTGGGGATCCAGCCCGTAACCTGGGCATGTGCCCGGACCTCCTGGTTCATAGGCTGAAGCTCAACCATAGAGCCACACTGCCTAGGCTATACATTATAAAACTTTTAACAACATTAATTGATAATATTCTGTGAGGTAACTAGGACAAGTATTAGTGTTCCTATTTATAGATATGTCTCAGAAATTAAGTGACTCACCCAAAGTTATACTACTGGTAAATAGAAGAACTAAGAATTTATCCCAGGGCTTTGCCCTGCCCCCTTTTAACATAAAAAAAAAAAAATCTATATTACACGTAGAATGGATGTTCTACGTTGATGTTCATGTAGAATGGAAATTCTTTTGACAATAGAGTGATGACTGGGTGTGTATGTATGTATGTATGTGTGTGTGTGTTCTCTGACTTTTGTCAATATTTTTAAACTAGAGGCCCGGTGCACAAAAATTTGTGCATGGGGGGGGGGGTCCCTCAGCTCGGCCTATGCCCTCTCGCAGTCTGGGACCCTTCAGGGAATGACCACCTGCTGGCTTAGGCCCGCTCCCTGAGGGATTGGGCCTAAGATGGCAATCAGACATCCCTCTGGCAGCCCGGCAGCCCTCGGGGGATGTCCACTTACCAGTGGGGAGCAGGCCTAAACTGCAGTAGGACATCCTTAGCGCTGCTGAGGAGGCAGGAGAGGTTCCCACCACCACCGCTGTACTGGCAGCCATCAGCTTGGCTTGTGGCTGAGCAGAGCTCCTCCCATGTGAGAGCGCACTGACCACCAGGGGGCAGCTCCTGCATTGAGCGTCTGCTCCCTGGTGGTCAGTATGTGTCATAGTGACCAGTCATTCCCAGTCCTTCTGTTAAGGTCAGTTTGCATATTACCCTTTTACTATATAGGATAGAGGCCTGGTGCACGGGTGGGGGCCGGCTGGTTTGCCCTGAAGGGTGTCCCAGATCAGGGTGGGGGTCCCGCTTGGGTGCCTGGCCAGCCTGGATGAGGGGATGATGGCTGTTTGCAGCTGGTCACACCCCCTTCGGGGAGAGGGTCCCCACTGGGGTGCCTGGCCAGTCTGGGTGAGGGGCTGAGGGCCGTTTTCAGGCTGGCGGGTGACTGAAGCTCCCAACCTCTCTCTCTTTTTTTTTTATTTTTTTATTCTGGGATTTATTTACCTTCTATGGCTGTCACTGGAACTGAGAGCCGGCTTTAGCTCTGAGGCTCGGCTCCAGCTCTGAGACCTCAGCTGCTGAAAGCAGGTATCTGGGTTTGTTTGGCTTCTATAATTGAAACACTGTTGCAGCTCCAGCTCCGAGGCTGGCTGGCTAAAAGCAGGTTTCTGGGGTTTGTTTAGCTTCTATAATTGCAACATTGTTTCTTAGAGTGCAGCTCAGAGGCCGGCAGCGGCAGGCAGGGAACCTTGGCTTCCTCCATCACTGGAGCAAGCAAGCCTCCTGTTCCCTTCAGCTGCCGGGCTGCTGGCCGCCATCTTGGTTGGCAGTTAATTTGCATATCACCCTGATTAGCCAATGGGAAGCGTGTCAGAGGTACGGTTAATTACCATGTTTGTCTATTATTAGATAGGATACTGAGTGTACGTACAATAGTGCCAAATGTAAGGTTTCTGTTCTTGAATTTACAGTTTACCTGGGATGGGACATACATGCTAAAGTGCAAGGTATATGTGTCTGAGTGCCAATTAAGTAAAGCATTGGGGGAAAGATCAGGTGAAGTGAGTGATGATGACCTGCATGTGATGAGAGGATGGTTATAATACACATGAGAGAAGAATGCACAGGTTTGGTGATTATACTTATAAGGAAGGAACTAACTTTAGGTGATTCTGAGATTTGGAACTGAGTGACTGGGAGAATGATAAAATAAGGAATCAAAATTGGGAGTCAGTAGGATAGGGTAGGTCAGTGGATAGGGTAATTGATAATAAAGTCAAGCCTATACCGCATGGTACTGTACTGAATACTATAGGCAGTTGTAACACAATGGTAACTATTTGTATATCTAAACAGAAAAGTTACAGTAAAAGTGTGGTGTAAAAGATAAAAATGGTACACCCATATAGGGCACTTATCATGAATGGAGCTCGCAGAACTGGAAGTTGCTCTGGGTGAGTCAGTGAGTGGGTGAATGTGAGGGCTTAGGACATTACTATACACTACTGTAGACTTTATAAGCACGGGGCTACAGTAAATTTATAAATTTTTTTCTTCAATAATCTTAGCTTACTGTAATGTAACTTTTTTTTTTTTACTTTATGTATATGAGGGTATAAGATTGAATACTATCTCAGAATCAAGCCCAACATCTGGGGCTCCCAAGCAAATTGATAGCTGCTGAGTTGGCATTAGGAGAGAGGGTAGGGCTGGTGAGATAAATGAGTGAGTAGCCTGTAGAGATGTAATGATTAAAGTGGAATAGTTCGATACATTTTTTAAGAGGTTGGAGGATTGAACTAAAGGAATGTCTGGTGTTGAGAGAGAAGAATAGAGAAAAATTCATAATCAAACTATTTGTAAAACTAGAATTCTAAATCCAGAGACTATGATAGTCTGACAGAGTTAGGGTTACCTCTGCTGTTTTACAATACAGTGGGGCCTTGACTTACGAGTTTAATTCGTTCCGTGACGGAGCTCGTAACTCAAATTACTCGTATGTCAAATCAAAAAGTGAACGAGTGAGACACGTGATGCTGGGCTGATGTTGTGGCGTTCACTTTGACGTTCGCTGCGCCAACTAGCGGTGGGGTGTCTGAAGCTGGCTCGTAACCCGAATTTTAGCTCGCAACTCAAAGCAAAAAAGCGGCCGAGAGACGGCTCGTATCTCGAAAAACTCGTTAGTCGGGACACTCGTAAGTCAAGGCCCCACTGTACAGCACTGGAAGTACAGTTAAACAACTATTTCCTAGGCCAGTGGTCAGCAAACTCATTAGTCAACAGAGCCAAATATCAACAGTACAACGATTGAAATTTCTTTTGAGAGCCAAATTTTTTAAACTTAAACTTTATAGGTAGGTACATTGTTACTAACCTACCTGTATAGTTTAAGTACTGTTGATATTTGGCACCTCCCCCGCGCTGCGTATCCCGCAGCCCGGCCCACCTGCACCATGTCTCACGTCTCCCCTTGCCCGGCCGACCAACACCCCCCACTTCTTCTAACACCACTTCTTCAAAATAGACTAGCCCAGGCCGAAAACCAACTTCTGCGCCTGGGCCACAAAGTTTCAATCGCACTGTACGTGTGCGCCCGCACGTGGTATTTTGTGGAAGAGCCATACTCAAGGGGCCAAAGAGCCGCATGTGACTTGTGAGCCGCAGTTTGCCAACCACTGTACCTAGGCACTAGGCATCGTATTAGGAGAACAGTGTAGACTGAGGTAGTTTTATGAGATAACAGTTACTATGATGAGGAGATGTCCCTAGGTAGGTTCTCTGTGTCCTTAGAGACTTTTCAGGAATTAGGTTGTGTTTTTAAGAGAGTACCTCCTCTAAACCCTTGCTCTAGGAAGTGATATGCATAAAAAAAAAAACATAGGAAAGAAGAATAATGGACTAGAGGAACTTGAGAAAATGTGAGGATTTCTTATAAAGGAGCAAAAGATCAGGTTATTGTATTGTCATTTAAGACATAAAAACTTACTGAAAAAAATTTTTTTTAACAACCAGTTTTTAGTACCCTAGTTGAACTGTGAAATACTCCTTTTTTGCATTCTTGGTCAGTTTTCCTAGGTGCTGAGCTTATAGTCCCAGAATATACAGATGAATGCTGAAATGATAGAAATCAATATCCCATATTAAAAGTGATCAGTATCTTCCATTTTTACAGGGAGCCAAAGGAAATCATTTGAGTAGGGTCCTGAATGCCCTATTCTTGCTTCTTTCCCGTAGCATTTGAATGTATTTGCCTGTTTTGTCATATTGTTAAATCCTTGGGCTTCTCCATGACTTCCGATATCTTCCTGCCAGTTTCAATGCTATTATTTTAGTTTTGTTCTTAGTTTAGAGAAAGATCTTTGTAATAAATTTGTTGGTCTGGTTGCTTAGCAGCTAGCTGTGATCATGTAGCTTGGAACAGATACATTGCCATTTGAAAATCTTGGTTTCCAGCCCTAGTTCAGGTATATATTGCATCCAAGCTTGGAATTGAAAGCTTTTTTACTATTAGAGCAATCATCATACAAAGTACAAATGAATAATTCTGTAGCATTTAATAGAAAATATCTTTATATATTCTTTTGTTCTTTGTGGTTTTCTTTTTCTTTCTTGCCCTCATAGCATATGGCATAATCTTATAAACATTATAAAATCGCTAAACCTTCATAAAAGAGTTCTTCAAATTTTATTTAGAGTATGAAATAAGGACCTGGACTAGAATGTTGAAGAGGTAATTAGATGAAACATAATAATCCTTTAATGGTATTTCTTAAGACGTTCAGCTTTTATATGAATTTTGATTTTTTTTATTTTCTTGATTGTTTATGTAATATCTAGTTGATGTCTTTCTGGACTGTTAAATGAAGAGCTTATTTTCTCAAAGTGTTCCCAGTTAAAGTCTATTTGGAGCAGAACTGCTAGTAAGGACACCATTCTAATGTAATATCAGCAGGTCTTTGGGGGAAATACCAAGCCTGAAATTCACCATACTGAACACAGTAGCAAATGATTTTTCCTTTGCCCTTCTAACTGTGAAGGTGGTGTATTGTCTCCTTGATGCCAGAATGTGGTATAACATAAGCTTTTGCCTATACTTAGTATAAATTTATTAGACATAGTCCCTGCACGCAGTCTAGCAGAGAGCCCTGCATTACAGAAATAATTCTTGTGCTGCTGAGCTGGCGATTTCCCCACTTAATCACTTGTGTGACGTCATCTGTGCTGTTGGTAGGAAATATGCTGACCATGTCCTGCGTTTTAAAAGGCAGATGCAACAGGGGTACTAGCTAAAAATGAAATTAAAAATAAACCTTTAAGTTATCTTGAGGGTCTTAAGTGTCCAGAAGGATTAAAGTGGTAGAAGTGTTATTAATCAATATGCTTGACTAAGAACCACATTTTGTATTTGGTCACCTAGTAATCAACAGACATGCTTGTCCCTAATTGCTTTCCTCTCAGCTCTGTGGTGATTGCAGAGTGGAGGAAAAGCAGTAGGCAGGAAGAGGGTATTATAATCAGAGGTCTGAAATGCTGTTCTTATTTTCAAATGAGTATTAAACATTCCAACTTTGTTTTTATAATAAGGATTACACAAATTGTTGACTTGTGATTCTTATAATGGTAGCTACAAATAGAAGAGACCAGATGTTAGTCACTGATGACTGTACTGGATTGCAACTGAATCTTTTGTCTGGGGGAGAAGGCAGGACCCCTAATGTATATTTGATTTCTTGGCAGAAAGATGGAGACTACAATGCTGAATTTGCGGAATCTGTTTGAGCAGCTTGTACGCCGGGTGGAGATTCTCAGTGAAGGAAATGAACTCCGTAAGTCATTCTGAGTTGGCCTGTGTGAAGAGAGAAAGCATTTCAGACTTGGGTTTTCTACAGCGCTGAACAGTACCTTCCAATCTGAAACTTGTTTTTTATTTGGGTTTCCTAAAAAGAAAGTGATGGTCACTTATCCATGGTTAAAGCTTAGTGGACACTTATTCTAAATGGTCACTTTTTCTGTAGTTCTTAAATGGGTTTTATCCAGACTTTTTTTCTACTAAGTAGTTGCCAGTTTCATTTTTGTACCATGAACTGGGCAAAATCTGAATTTTCAAAGATGTTGCTTTTTTTCTTTAGAGAGTAGTTGTCTACATTTTTTATCCTGGGCTTTCCCTGTGTTCTAAAGAACATTTTCAATTGAAGAAGAGAAAAATGTTACAACCTTTTTGGAGTAATTATTCATCTGCTTTTACCTACTTCATGTATTTGATGTTTAGTAATAAAGGGTTGAGATTGGGTAGAGAGCTAGGGAAAAAAAAGAGGTGGTAATAAAACAGTCATCTGTGAAGCAGATTAGTGAGAAAGGAAGGTGGGGCTGGTAGCACAGACTTAAGTGATCTGGAAATATGCTATACCAGCTTCTCTTTGTGTTGCCATCCTCTCCTATTTCAGATTTTTATTGATACTTAATTTAGTAAGTGTTGCTCTTAAGTCAGCCTCATTGCTAAAAAGTAATGTAGCCCTGACCGGTTTGGCTCAGTGATAGAGCGTCGGCCTGTGGACTGAAGGGTCCTGGGTTTGATTCCGGTCAAGGGCATGTACCTTGGTTGCAGGTATTTCCCCAGTAGGGAGTGTGCAGGAGACAGCTGATCGATGTTTCTCTCTCATCGATGTTTCTAACTCTCCCTCTCCCTTCCTCTCTGTAAAAAAAAAAAAAAAAGTAATAAAATAAAATAAAAATATATATAAAGTAATGTAAGAACTATGTCTTAAACTTAAAAAAAATCCCTACTGTATTTAGTAATGACATCTTGCTTATGCCATTCAATATTTCCTTCAATTTGATTGATGTTTTTAATAGCTCTTATCCACTTACAGGCCTTTCAAAACAACATTCTATTTTCTCTCCCTAATAGCTGTTACATGACCCTATCATCTGGTACCAGCTCAGTAACCATGATGGCATACTAATTAGGCTTCTTTTTGAGATCACATCATCTCAGAAGATAGATAACTTTGGAGTCTAGTGGGGAGGAGTATTGAATAGACCTTAAAATTCAGGTTCATTCAGCAGATATTTAGTGAGAACCTATCACAACCTCTAGCACATGTTGAGTTGAGGGAAAGGGGTGACTAAATGGCTTAATGGAGAAAAGTAGGGTTTGAGTTGAGCCTTATATGTAGGGTAGGATCCCAACAGACAGAGATGAAATAGGGCATTTAGGGTCAGGGGAACAGCTTGAATGGAGGCAAGAGGGTGTGGGTTGGTGGGAATAGGAGTAAGGTGCAGTGACATACTCAGAGCTGTACTTTTGGAAGATTACCCTGGCAGAGGTGGAGGCTGGGAGAATGATAAGACATGGTTGCCATTGCTCAGGAAAGCCAACGGGAGTCCTAACTGGGATGGTGTGAAGATGGAAATAAGGGGAAATGGGTAGAAGAGATTGTGAGAATAAGATCTCTAGGAGGAGGCAGCTGGTAGATGTGGGGGCAGAGAGAGGAATCTGAAGTTTGAAGTCTCAATAACTATGCTGACTTTTAATAGTTATTTCTGTGTCTCTTTATCTGTAAAATATGAATTTAAATGTCTGTCTTTGTGGGAGTTCTGTGAAGATTGGGGATAAAATGAGATACTAGTTGTGAAAATACTTTGGAAGTAGTTATACCAAGAATATGCAAGGTATTTATTTTTACAGATACCCTTATTTTATAAGCAAATTTATACCTTCCCATTGATTTATGTTATAAAAAAGAGGTATGTTTTGTCTCCCTCTTAAATCCCTAACTTGGAATGTTGACTCTTGAGGAACTGAAGTGGCTCAGTGTTTTCTAGACTGTAGAATCTCTTTTCTTCAACCACCCTAGTCTCTGTCCTTTTCTTTGACACTAGGAATTCCTCCCATGCCCAGGCATCCCAACTCTTTATTCTTGAGTTTCATCATAACTTCATTCTTCTTTCTCCTTATTGTGTAGTCTTTTTTTTTAAAGCTAAGTCCAAGGTTATTGAAAGATCAGAGTGAAGGTTAATATTCAGATAAAATGACTTTAATGGCCTATGTATTTTGTTATCTTTGTTTTCCCCAGTCACCATGATTTTTATCTTTATTTTATTATGAACTGCCTGAATTCTTTTTAAAAAAAATATATATTTATTGATTTCAGAGAAGAAGGGAGAAGGAGAGAGAGAAACATCAATGATGAGAGAGAATCATTGATTGGCTGCCTCCAGCATGCCCCACACTAGGGTTTGAGCTCACAACCCAGGCATGTGCTCTGACGGGGAATCGAACGGTTACCCCCTGGTTCATAGGTTGATGCTCAACCACTGAGCCACACCAGCTGGGCTGCCTGAATTTTTTGATGTTGTTGGTGTGTAAATTAGGAATAAACATAACAGTATTTATTAGGTGCCTATTGTATTCCAGTACCATACTAGGTTTGTGCTATGCTATACAGTAGGCGATACTGAAGTGTATGTGATGTGGTACCTGTCTTCAAGAAGATTATGGTATTTAAGTTTCAGAGACAGGATTCTTTCTCATGAAACGAAGACAGTACAAGTATCAGAATATATGCTTGTGGGAAGTCGAGAAAAATTTAATGTGGAGCAAACAAATTAGGAAAGAGCAGATGGGACTAGAAAAATGGGTAAATAAAGAAGAATAGGTAGGGCATTTCATTTGGAGTGCATAGCTTGATCACAAATGAGAAGGCAGAAAGGAGCATGGGTCTGTTCTGAGGGCAGGGATAAACTGGGTTAGTTAGGAAGAGGGTGTTGTGTGTTCTAAAAACTTAGTTTTTTTTATTTATTTATTAATTTATTACTTTATTATTAGATTGGTAAGGTGGGCTTGGATCCCTGGAATTTAAATTTGATCTGAACAGCAATTCTTCATTTATTCATTCATTCAATAAATATTTATTTATTTATTTTTTTAAAATATATTTTATTGATTTCTTACAGAGAGGAAGGGAGAGAGATAGAGAGTTAGAAACATCGATGAGAGAGAAACATCGATCAGCTGCCTCCTGCACATCTCCCACTGGGGATGTGCCCACAACCCAGGTACATGCCCTTGACCGGAATCGAACCCGGAACCCTTCAGTCCGCAGGCCGACGCTCCATCCACTGAGCCAAACCGGTTTCGGCCATTCAATAAATATTTAAATGCCTACTATGTGGTAGGCAAAGTGCTAGGCACTAGTGATAAAAGAGCAAAAGAGACACGGGGTCATTGCCCTTAAGAAGCTTCAAGGACCCTCACTGGTTTGGCTCAGTGGATAGAGCATTGGCCTGTGGACTGAAGGGTCCCGGGTTCAATTCTGGTCAAGGGCACATGCCGGGGTTGCGGGCTCGATCCCCAGTAGGTGGGGTGCTGGAGGCAGCCAATCATTGATTCTTTCTCATCATTGATGTTTCTATCTCTTTTTCCCTCTCCCTTCTTCTCTGAAATCAATAAAAATATATTTAAAAAATAAAAAGAAGAATCTTTGAGAACAGTAGGTAAGATAAAGGGCCCAATAACAAAGGTCCCAAGAGGAGTGAACTGAGAAGAGATTTCTGAATTGCTTTAATCTGTTTGCTGAATTATGAACCAAACCCTAATTTTTTTTTTTAATGAATCAAAGATTATCCTCAATTTGTTTTAAGGAAATTTCTCTTTTCCTTTCTCCTTTTTGTTAATTGAATTTAATATGTCCTTGTTTTTTTTAAGGAGATAGTTTGAATTTAATAAATCATTTGAATGTGTACTTCATGACAGGCTGGTATGAAGTCGAATTGTGATTCACAAACTGGGGGAGAAAAGGCCATGTTTGTTGATCTCCTCCAACATCAGAATTTTTCCCTGTCTGTGGTCTAAAGGGCCTTTTTGACCCTTTATAACAAA
This sequence comes from Myotis yumanensis, assembly GCF_028538775.1. Taxonomy (NCBI): domain Eukaryota; kingdom Metazoa; phylum Chordata; class Mammalia; order Chiroptera; family Vespertilionidae; genus Myotis; species Myotis yumanensis. Next base: position 164,910,601 of record NW_027223754.1, read on the forward strand.
CTTAGTTTATAACAGAATTGTACTTAACAGTAATAACTTGGCCTGGCTGGAGTGACTCAGTTGGTTGAGTGTTCTGTGCACTGAAAGGTTGCTGGTTCGATTCCTGGTCAGGCACATACCTGGGTTGTGGGTTTGATCCCTCAGTTGGGGTGTATAGGGAAGGCAGTTGATCGATGTTTCTCTCTCTCTCTCTCTCTCTCTCTCCCTCTCCCCCTCTCCCTTTTCCCCCTACCCCCTTCCTCTCTCTAAGCATGTCCTCAGGGGAGGATTAAAAAAAAAGGTAATCAGTCATGTATGCACATGTTATGGTTTTGGTCTAACAAACTAAGTTGAACCAGTAGTAATTTAATAATTTGTACTATTAAAATAGGAACTTTTCCCTTGAAATTGATACTTTATTTGGAGTGCCATTGCAATGAGACCTGTAATGTATGTCAATTAACAATGAACAAGAATTAAGACCTAAATTTTATTTATTAATTTATTACTTATTTTTATTAATTTTTTAAATCTTTATTGTTGGAAATATTACATATGTTCCCTGTTTTTCCCCTATTCACCCCTTCTAGTCTGCTCTGCCTCCCACCCCAGGTCTTTACCACCCTGTTGTCTGTGTCCATGGGTTATGCATATATGCATACAAGTTCTTCGGTTGATCATTTCATTATTTTTAGTTTTTAAAATATTTTAATTGATTTTTAGAGAGAGTGATAGGGAGAGAGAGAGAGAGAGAAACATCGATGTTGAGAGTGAAACACTGACATGGCTGCCTCCCGCACACCTCCTACCTGGGATCAAGCTTGCAGCCTGGGCATGTGTCTTGACCAGAATTGAACCAGCACCCAAACAACAGAGCCACACTGGCCAGGGCTAAAAACCAAAATTTAATAAGACTTATTAAGGAATATCTCAAAAAAGGGGACATATGTAATACTTTCAACAATAAAGAATTATAGAAAGAAAAAAAAGGAATATCCCAAAGAATAAACAAACCAGCAAAATTAGGTCAAATGGAAATCTTTTTGTTCTCAATTTGTTTTTTAATTTCTTAAATATTTGTGTGTGTATGTACAGCTACATTTAGAAACATTTAATTGACCACAGAGTGGAGGTAGAAAGTTTTTAGACTGTAGTTGAAAAGTGTGTTTCTTATTCTTTATTTTTTGAAATTGAAGTATTACATACATCAGGAAAATACACAAATCATAAGTGTACTACTTAATGATTACCAGAGTGAACATGGCTAAGAACCAGCTTTGGGGTTTTTTTTGCGTGTGTTTTTTTAAAATATGTTTTTATTGAGTTTTAGAAAGAGGAAGGAAGAGGGATAGAGAGATAGAAACATTGATGAGAGAGGAACATCATCGATCAGTTGCCTCCTGCATACACTCCTACTGGGAATCGAGCCCACAGCTCGGGCATGTGTCCTGACCTGGGAATCAGTGATCTCTTGGTTCCTGGGTCAATGATCAATTATTGAGCCATACAGGCTGGGCTCGTTTTTAATTTTCTTCCTTGTGAATCTATAGTGTTGAAACTGTTAAATTTATAAAAGGATATATTGTTGTTTTCTTTAAATTAAGCAGGAAAATTAGCCCTTAATAATGTTCCAAATTATTAACTAAACCAGCATATCTTTTAAAACCATTTGAATTGTAATAATATATATATTATTATATACATAATAATAATAATATATGCATGCATATATACATATATATATTTGGTCTTTGTTATTTGCATTGTCTAAGATAACTAGATCATACTATCTTGTTTTGCTAAAATCTTTTGTTGGCTAAAAACTATAGTTTCCTTATTTGTAAGACTTGATTTCTATAGATTGAATTGGTAGCCTAATTTTAATTTGTAAGTTTGAAATTTAGTCAAATTATTAAAATTGTTTTAAAAGGAGACTATATTGTTTCTGTGCTCTTAAGTTAAATTCAAATAGGAAAAGTGCTCCTACTACCTAAAAATCTGCTCTCCTTGTGTAAATTTGGCCTAGTTTCAGCTGTAAACTGGGTTAGTTTGACCAACAGATGTACACCTTTGAAACTTCCTCCATTGATATTGGTGAAAAGTGATGCTTATAGATAGATTGAGGTTAACTGGAAATAGTAAGGCATTGTGGAAAAAAAGTCTTTGCCGATAGAGATGATAAGAATGAATGCCACTAGGGTTTTCATGCTTTGAGGTGCTGCCTTGGAAGTGGGGCTGTCTTTGCAGACATTTGAAGAGAATCCGCACTCTGCTATCAGTGACCCACCCAAATCTAGTAGGTCTTCTCTTCCTGTATCTTTCTAACTGGAATGTTTATATACCCTTCAGGGCAGTGTTAAACAGCAAATTGGCTCTTTACTTCCAAATCAATATTTGTATAATTATATAGCTGAATGGAATTGCAGGCCTAGACAGCTGTAATATTAATCTACATCTACTGGAGCATACTACAACAGTTACATTTGAATTTGCTGTTTAGCATCTCTCTGGCACAGCAATGAGTGACTCTAAAGGAGGCTGCTTTGTTTTATAGCTGTAACTGTCCTGGTGTGTGACAGCTGCCCCAAAGGTATCCCCCTTTGATTGCCTTCTGTTCAGGAGCTTTCAGTGTTGGTGTTACATCTGGAGCCAGGTGACTAATGAGTTACTTATTCCATAGCAGATGCCACTGGCTAAGCCAGAGTAAGTGGCCTGCTGAAATAGGAATTGCTCCCCACAAAGCTCTCATCTAGAGTGATGAACATATATCCAGAATCTGCTCTTGGTTGTTTTCAGCTGTCCATAGTTTAGCTGGGCCCTTAATTATGTATTTGGAGTAAAACTAACCAGAGAACTCGTTTATAAGAGCATTTGTAATTCAGGCGTTTGGTGTTTGAATTATTGAAGTTTCCCTCCTTTCTTTAGAATTCATCCAGTTGGCAAAGGACTTCGAAGATTTCCGTAAAAAGTGGCAGAGAACAGACCAAGAGCTGGGGAAATACAAGGATCTTCTGATGAAAGCAGAGACTGAGCGTAGTGCTCTGGATGTTAAGCTGAAGCATGCACGCAATCAGGTGGATGTAGAGATCAAACGGAGACAGCGAGCTGAGGCTGACTGTGAAAAGCTGGTGTGTATTGTTTTCTATGCTAGTACTGTGACAATGGGGGAGGGGGAAGCATCTGATAATGTTTTGATTTTTTTAAATTTATATTTTAGAGAGAGAGAAGTGGAGGTGAGGTAGAGAAGCATTGATTTGATGTTCCACTTATGCATTCATTGGTTGGTTCTTAATATGTGCCCTGACCAGGACTGAATGCACAACCTTGGCATATCAGGATGATGCTCTGACCAACTGAGCACTGTCAGGGCCTGATAATGCTTCCACTTGCCAGATATACCCAACTTCTTATTCCGTATTAAAGAACTAAAAGCAACCTGTCCATTGACAATTTGTTTGTGATTGGAACTGAAACTGCAGCTTAGGAATCCTGTTCTCCATAGGTTGAAATTTAAATTTTTTCCATTTTTTGACTCGAAACTACTACTTAATAGACAGATTTCAAGTGAGAATTTAAAGAATTATAATTAGGGGGAAGGGCAGGGAATTCCTAGCATACTTGGTCTGTCACAAGACAATTGGCCGTCTCTCATGCCACCCAGAATATCCTCAGCCTTATATCAATAGCTAGTACTTTGATACACGTAAGACAACTCTAAGCCTTTCCTTCACAACTGCTCCTGATTCAAGATAAAGGGCTAGATATATTCAACAAGTTGAGCAGTGTGGCTAACATAGAACACTTTCATTTTGGTGTACCAAGGTGGGTCATGGTACAAAGGAAAGCCTTTACTAGGAGGCACTAATCTACCCTGGCATAGTGTTAGATGCCTCAGTGAGCTCAAATTATCTGATTCTAGTGTGTCATAGCTTTGTATCCATTTAATAATATTTTGCTTCACCATTTAGAAAGGTGGGTGGCTGTTTTGATCTGTGGAAGAAGCCAATAATTGTCCTGATAAAATGACAATAAAGTGTTTGTGCTATGCAAAATTTATTTTGGGACTCTCATTTTGCAATACCTCGTCTTCTTGGATTAGCAGTTTGATCCAAAAGTCTTGCAGCAGAAACCCCAATTTGCTAGATGGAGTTTATTTTAACAGTCAGAAATCAGAGACACAATCTGGACTTGATGTGAATTAATATGCTATTGGTGTAACAGCTTTCCTGAAGGCTCATTTGCATAATGCTGTATTTCAATGTCTTCTGGTCTGCCCATCCCATAAATTTGAGGTGAAGCTTTCTCCCCTGGTTGGTTAGGATGTTTTATTCTGCTTTGGTCTGTAGGAAAGACAGATTCAGCTGATCCGAGAGATGCTCATGTGTGACACATCTGGCAGCATTCAACTAAGCGAGGAGCAAAAATCAGCTCTGGCTTTTCTCAACAGAGGCCAACCATCCATTGGCAATGCTGGGAACAAAAGGTGGGAGAACTGCATCTGTTGTTATCTGATCACGAGCAACACAGCTGTCAGAAGTTCTTGTTATCTGAACCCTTAAATAAACTTGTTCTGGAATGTGTGCTGAATAAAGCAGAAAAGACTTAGAGGAAGGGTGGGTGGGAAATAAAAGCACAGGGGCCTCCCTATTTCTTTTAATTTTTAAATCTTTTCTTAAGATGTTGTTTCACCATGGGTAAAATTTTGATGTTGGTGCTGAATTGCACACCAATAACTAATCCTAAGATTGCTAAGAAACTGAAAGGTGAAAGTGGCAGTTCAGCAATACTTTTAGTGTTTACTCTCTAGAGAGGTCTTATAGCTCCTCTGGTTTAGAAAGGTCTTCTGTGAGCCAAGACCAGATAGTAATTTTGGTTCCACTGCATCTCTCTTTAAAAAAGTCTCAACTAGGCTTTGAATTTAACACCCCCAATACGGTATGTAGGGAGAGGTCAGCACTCTTAGAGGTATTTATTTTGTTGCCTGATTGTTTTATGGGGAATCTTGATAACTAAGAAGATGTATGGGCTTAATTTCTTAAAAAGCTAAGGCTGGGTAATACTCTCTCTTGCAGAAAGCAACCACAATTGGGATCAAATTAAACTTCACTCTTCTGCCTTGTAAATTTTTAGGAGCCTGTAGTACAGACTCAGTAGGGAATAGAACCCATACCCCTAACTGTAATTTTCAGCTGTAGTTATAAGGCCTTTGCTGAAAAAGCAACTGTATTGCATGCACACACTCCTCATGAAGCCATAAAAAGCAACCCACCACAGCTAGGGTCTATGCTTGGAGTTATCTTTAAAGGGAAGGGATTGCTGTGAAATTGCTGACATTATCTGACCTGCTAGGTAACTTGTTCTGGGTGTTGGTGGATTTTACTTTTCATAGTATTCTTTGTCTAACTTTGTATTGTTTCACTCAATAGACTGTCAACCATTGACGAATCTGGTTCCATTTTATCAGATATCAGCTTTGACAAGACTGATGAATCGCTGGTAATGAACATTTGACTTCTGAGTATTATTTATATTTCCGCTCCCTCAGGAACATCTCTGCTGTCCTTCTGGAATTCCTTTATTACTGTGTTATTAATTGATGTGTTATAGATACTGAGGTAGCATTTAAAAATATAAATCCACACAAACTATAAGAGACTTGCTTATATATCTTTTGTTTCTGGAAGTGGGAATATAGAATTCAGGATTTGACATGAGGTTAAATTTGTTTAATGGATTTGTGAGCTGCATGTATTAATTGATTATATCTTGACTTATTAAAACCTTACCTAGCAATAAAAATTTTTTTTAGCCCTGACCGGTTTGGCTCAGTGGATAGAGCGTCGGCCTGCAGACTGAAAGGTCTCAGGTTCGATTCCGGTCAAGGGCATGTACCCGGGTTGCAGGCACATCCCCGGTAGGGGGTGTGCAGAAGGCAGCTGATTGATGTTTCTCTCTCATTGATGTTTCTAACTCTCTATCCCTCTCCCTTCCTCTCTGTAAAAAATCAATAAAAAATATTTAAAAAAAAATTTTTTTTAGCAAAGCTCTGTTTGGTCAGGGCTTATTTGTTGCTCTTAGGGAGAATAGATTTGTGCCTTATTTCTGAATTAGTTTGGTTCTAGAGGGAAACTTAGTTTTACTTCACAATTAGAGGGAAAACCAGTGCTCTGGAGCTTCAGCTAGAAGACTGGAGAGTTTCCAGGTACTATATAATGCTTTGATCAACAGTGGTTAGCATGTCTTAGTACTTTGTTACCCTGCTTTTGTAGGGCAGCACCCTTCTCTTAACTTCTGATGGTGTTTCTGCATGAAAGGTCATCTCCTGATATTTCAATCTTTGATGTTCAAAAATGGGAACCTGTTCTACTGACTGAAAGCTTAGCAAACAAAACAATAAATCAAGGAGATTATTGGAGATTTGTTTTCTGATGATAGCCAAACAAGTGACAAGTACTTGTTACATGGGCTATGAGTTTTCTGTCCAAATTCAGTGTTTGACTAGGGCCGTGGTCGGCAAACTGCGGCTCGAGAGCCACATGTGGCTCTTTGGCCCCTTGAGTGTGGCTCTTTCTAAGCCTTAGGAGTACCCTAATTAAGTTAATAACACTGTACCTACCTATATAGTTTAAGTTTAAAAAAATTGGCTCTCAAAAGAAATTTCAATCATAGTACTGTTGATATTTGGCTCTGTTGACTAATGAGTTTGCCGACCAATGGACTAGGGAAATAATTGCCATTTTATAGATATCGATATTTGGTATCACCTTTTTGGAATAAGGAATGATATAGAATAGGTCTGGGATATATAATAAAACTAAAACATACTATTTGCTGACTTTGAAGCTAGACCTCTGCTATGTTATCTGTTGTAACTGAAGCTAAATCAAACAAGCAGTAGCTAAATTATTTGACCATGAATTGGAGAGATTAAATTTATGTAGCTAAGCTACAATTTGCTGTATACAACTGTTTCTGGATTTTGTGTTTTCAGGGATTATCAGGAGTAAGGAAGTCACAGGTAGCTACTAAAAATACATATGGTTAAAATAAATAAAGGAAAGATAGACCACAGTAAAAGACAAAATAATTCTTCAGTGGCGAATATCTTTTAGGGCCCAGGGAAGAGAGATGATTGAGAGAAGTAAAACCTAAACTAGAACTTTTTAAGTGACTATATTGTACAGAACATATGATTAGACAATAGCAGTCCCTTAAGAGGAAGAATCAGATCTAACACAATCATTGTAGTGCCTAACGTTCTCTAAGTTCTAAAACCAATTACAAACATAATCAGAAACAAAGGACCAGGCACTGGAGATGATCACAACAGAAGTTGATTCTTTAACCTTTTCTTGCCTCTGTGGTATTGATTCCTGATTCTATTATAATAGCTTCAATTTTGGAAAGAAAACATGTTAACTTACTACGGCTCTGTAACTACAATACTTGAGTTCTCCCCCCCAGTTTCCTCAAATTGTAAATTAAGGGAGTCTGACTCAAGAAGCCTTTAAAGTTCATTGTAAATTTATTTGTACAGGGTTTAGGGGAGGCCTAACCAAAGAAAGAAATTAATACAGTGTAATTGTCAACAGGATTGGGATTCTTCTGTAATAAAGACTTTCAAACTGAAGAAGAGAGAAAAGAGGGTATGTTTTTTCTTTTTTTAAAAATTTATCTTTATTGTTGAAAGTATTATAGATGTCCCCCTTTTTTTCCCTATTGACCCCTCCCCAGGCCTTCACCCCACTATTGTCTGTGTCCATGGGTTATGCATACATGCATATACGTTCTTTGGTTGATCTCTTCCCTCCCCCAGCCCTTTCCCTTTGAGAGTCCTCAGTCTGTTGCATGCTTCCATGTCACTGGATCTGTTTTGTTTGTCAGTTTCTTTTGATCCTTATCTCTTTCTTTTTTAATAAAGTAACAATAAAAGAATTTCCTTGGAAATTCTGCCACATAACTGCATTTCTGATATGTTGCTCTAGCCATTGTTAAACACCTAATCGTTGCTGGGGGTTGTAACTCAGGATAGAATCCTGTCCCATGTTACTATTCTGGGCTGCTCTCACTTCATTCATCATGTGGAAAAGGATATGCTTAAGTTTGTTTTAAGTTTTCATATGACATTTTATGCAGGACTTTTGTGCTCTAATAAAAGCTTCAGATGAAATGTGTGTATAATGGGATACGCAGAGATCTGTCTGTGCGTGCTTGTTTAGGGTGCTTAATATGTTCCCAAAGACTTTGTGTCCTTAGATAGGATTACAGCTCTACTTTCTCTGGTGCTGTCATCTAAATTTTTCCAAAGCTTGCTTGTTTCTTCAAGGGAAGACATTTTTGTGTTAGTACAACTTAAGCTTCATGTGGAAATAGGCAGTGAGAGAGAGCACATTGTTTGTTATTTACCATAGCCTTAGATCCTAGGACTTGGATCCAGGTTGTCTAATGGAATAAGTTTATCTTCTGTGCTTCAGATCTGCTTGGTACTAAAGTTAATGGTGTTTGCCCCCTCTCTAGCGCTCCAATAGCCGACAGTTCGTTGATGGCCCCCCGGGACCTATAAAGAAAACTCGTTCCATTGGCTCTACAGCAGACCAGGTAAGAATAGTTAGGCTAAGACAGTTGTGGTCTTGAACACATCAAAGATTAGTGGCCCCAAACATTAAAAATTCTGAGTCAACATTGCAAGTGTTATTTTGAGATGTTGATGAGGGTATTTTTATGTAATAGGATCCTTATCATCCATATGAATGGAATCAGTCTGATTAAATAAACAGCTGTCAGTTTTATGCTTGATTCTTAGTTGCTTGTATGTGTACCCCCGTGGCCTATATTTCTGTCCTAGAGTATGAGATTTCGACTTAATAGTGATTTGGGCCTTAAGTCCTGACAAAGACTCAGGAATTTTTCAAGCATTCCAAAACCCTATAGGGGAGGGGAAATTAGATTTAAATGTTCGTCCTTCCCTCATTACAATTTTGTTTCAGGGGAATGAATCCATAGTTGCAAAAACTACAGTGACTGTTCCCAGTGATGGCGGGCCCATTGAAGCTACATCCACTATTGAAACTGTTCCATATTGGACAAGAAGTCGAAGGAAAACAGGTCCTCTGGGTTGTGGGTGATGGCCAGAGCACTGTATCAAGCTCTACCTTAGATTGCTAGCCTGGCCTATGCCATTAGTGCATAACTTGTTAATTCTTGATACCGTGTGTGTGTGTGTGTGTGTGTGTAGGTGTAGCCGTTATATTCACTTCTTTTTGTGTGTGTTAATCCTCACTGGAGGATATTTTTTCCATTGATTTTTAGAGAGTGTGAAAGGGACCACGTGGGAGGGGGAAAGAGGAGAGAGAGAGAAACATTGATGTGAGAGACACATCAATTGGTTGCCTTCTGCTTGTGCTCCAACTGGATGGGGGAACCTGCAACCCAGGTACTTCAGTTCGTGGGCCAGCACTCTAACCACTGAGCACACCAGCCAGGGCTCACTTTTTTTTAGAGAGAGAGAGGAAGTTGGGAGGGGAGAGAGAGAGAGGAAGAAGAAAAAGAAACATCGATGTGAGAGAAAAATATCACTAGGTTGCCTCCCTACTGGGGAATTGAACCTGCAACCTAGGTATGTCTCTTGCTGGGACTCAAACCCACAATCTTTTGGTGTATGGCAGTGGTTCTCAACCTTCTGGCCCTTTAAATACAGTTCCCCATGTTGTGACCCAACCATAAAATTATTTTCGTTGCTACTTCATAACTGTAATGTTGCTACTGTTATGAATCGTAATGTAAATATCTGATATGCAGGATGGTCTTAGGCGACCCCTGTGAAAGGGTCGTTCGACCGCCAAAGGGGTCACGACCCACAGGTTGAGAACTGCTGGTGTATGGGATGTCGCTCCAATCAGCTGAGCCACACCAGCCAACAATGAAATAAAAGGCTATTCACTTCTGATTATGGTTACAGATTATTGGTTATCTATCAACTAGAGGCCCAATGCATGAAAATTCCTGCACGAGTAGGTCTTCCTTCCCCTGACTGCTAGCACTGGCTTCCCTCCTCAGGCCTCTGCCAGGTACCCAGGACCGGATTGGCTTCCCTCCTCCGGCCGCCTGCAGGCACCAGGGACCCCGGCTGGCTTCCCTCAGGCCACCCGCAGGCACTCGGGACCCAGGCTGGCTTCCCTCCAGCCCCAGCTTTGTCAGGAAGGATGTCTGGAATGATGTCTGGAAGACATCTGGTCTAATTAGCATATTACCCTTTTATTATAGATTACATTGAAATTGGGGTTAAAATTCAGAAGTAACAAAATACTTAAGGTTAAAGCTGCTTGCTTTCTAGGTACTTTACAGCCTTGGAATAGTGACTCTACCTTGAGCAGCAAGCCGCTAGAGCCAAGAACTGAGACAGACGGTTCCAGCACTCCGCAGAGTAGCGGGGGGATGCGTCTGCATGACTTTGTCTCTAAGACGGTAAATCTCTGATTGCTCCTCCTTTTTGGGGGCACCCTTAATTTTTTAATTGTGAGAGTAATATATACCAGGAACAAATTTCAATACTCTAACACAGTGGTCGCCAACCTTTCAGACCTCATGGACCACCAGTGGCCCGTGGACCACTGGTTGGTGACTGTTGCTCTAACATTATAAAGTTAAATGATGAACTTCCTTCCTCCTTCCAGTCCCTCTATGCAGGGGTCACTAATGAATTACAAAAGGTGTGTAGCTTTCCATTCTGGGAGGAACACAAAATTCGAAGAAAGCAACTTTTCAGAAGCATTTTGTGCTTCTTAGTGATACATATTTATGTCTTATGCTTTTAAATAATAGCACAAGTTAACTTTGTCCCATATGATTTCCTCATAAAAACCCAAGCAAACTTGACAGGCTCAGAGGAGTTAACTGACTTGTTTGAGCTACATGACAGTAAGTGGCATAGTTAACATGGAGGTTTTCTGATTCCTTGTAAACAGATTCTTTCCACTGTTGTACACTCACTTCCCTTCCAGTGGGATGACTTTATGCAAGTTACTTAGCCTGTTTTTGCATGTTTCCTTAAACAAAAACACAACCTATTTTATAGGATTATTGTGAGAATTACACAAACAGATAAGTGTAAAAAAGGACTAGGAAGCTGTTCAGCACAAGCTAAGTGCTTAAAGTGGTTGATGATGTTGATAATTTCCTAATTTGTACCACTCTGTTCCTTCTGCCCCATTTCATCCTCCTCAGGTTATTAAACCCGAATCTTGTGTTCCATGTGGAAAGCGGATAAAATTTGGCAAGCTGTCTCTTAAGTGTCGAGACTGTCGTGTCGTCTCTCATCCAGAATGTCGGGACCGCTGTCCCCTTCCCTGCATTCCTACCCTGATAGGGACACCTGTTAAGATTGGAGAGGTACGGCCTATGGGAAGCATTGTGTTAGGGCTTCTTAGCTTTTCCACAGCTGAATGTCAGTTTTGTTCTATAATTAATGATGCCAGGTATGTTTTCCACGAGTAATGAATACAAATTATAAAACGTTAACTTGTAGTCGAGTCCTGTATGGTTTAGTCTGTTTTATAACCTTTCTAGACCAAAACTCCTTTTCCCTTACCTGCCCTCCCTCTTGCCCTCCCTTCCCCTTTCTCCTTCCCTTTTTCTCTCCTCACACTTCCTCCCTCTCTTTCTTGTTTCCATTCTCCCCTTTCCTTCCTCCCCTTTCTTTTCTCATCTTCTTTCCTCTTCCTTACCCCCCCTTCCCCATCCTATCCTATTTTGTAAAATTTGAAACATACAAAAGTAGAGAGATTAGTATAACTAATTCCTGGCTTTTATCACTCAACTTCCACAATTCATGTCCAGTCTTGCTTTATCAATATTCCTATCTCTCCCTCCTGGCCCTGTCCAATGAATTATTTTGAATCAAATCCCAGACAACATATAAATTCATCTGTGAATATCTTTTCTCTTTCTTACGTTAGAGATATTCCATACAAGGCTATTAAGATTAGGTTGCTTATTTCTAAAAATTGATTCAATCCATTAAGAAAGTATTTATTGTACAAGCAACATTAGCAAGAAACAAAGCAAAATGACTAAGCTACTACCCACCCCCCAGCAAATCAAATGTTATTTCCCCAATTTTAAGAATTCTTATCTATGCAAAGGTTTTTTTTATTTTTAACAAATTTTCTGTATGCTGTACCATGGAGTTCTCCCTTAAAGGTAGGGTTGTATCACAAGCAATTGAGTTGTGTTTATTTTCCTTACTAAGAATAATTTAAAAGGTTTTCTTTTTTAAAAGCAACAAATTAGTTTATATTAAAGGCCTTACCTGTAATCTCATTATTGCTTGTTTTCTGATGCCCTTGTGTAGAAGAAAAACAAGGACGCAGTTGTAGCTAGTGGTTTTATTACTTGTTCATGAAGAGTGTGGTATCTGTGACCATAAATCAGCCCTGGTGTGGAGGTAGGAAAAATAATTGAGTGTCTCTGTTCTAATATATGCGTTAGGAATAGGAATTGAAAGGAGACATGATGTCCCAGCCTGAGTATTAGTTGGGAGATGGTTCTGCACACTGGTCTAGATCTGCTGGTCTAAGTGATAAAAATGATAACTTAAAACATTCCCATTTCAGGGAATACTGGCAGATTATGTGTCTCAGACTTCTCCAATGATCCCCTCCATTATTGTTCACTGCGTAAATGAGATTGAACAGAGGGGCCTGACCGAGGTAAGCATGAACCTGGGGGAGGGGGAGTTTGTTACTTGTGTTAACACTCAGGAGCTTCTTAACTGAGAGTGTCATCTCGATAATAGACAGGCCTATATCGGGTCTCAGGCTGTGACCGGACAGTAAAAGAACTAAAAGAGAAATTTCTCAGAGTGAAAACTGTACCCCTCCTCAGCAAAGTGGATGACATCCATGCTATCTGTAGCTTCCTGAAAGACTTCCTTCGAAACCTTAAAGAACCCCTTCTGACCTTTCGGCTGAACAAGACCTTTATGGGAGCAGCAGGTAAGAGCAGATCTTAATACTTGAGTGTGAGTCCCACAAGGGGCAGGAATGATTGCATTTTCTTTGTTTGCAGTTTTATCCCCACCTAGTAAAGTGCCTGAAACAGCAGATATTCAAATACTTTGATGGATAAATAACTATGTCATGTTGCCCATGCCTGTTCTCTTCCTGTCTAAACAGTATAGGGCTCTAACAGGTTTTTGTTGTTGTTTGGTCAAGTTTTAGGTTGGCCTTTGGAACTTAGAACCATCTTTAATTCCTTTTCCTCACATTTCACATTTAATCCATTAGCTGGCAAATCTTGTCTGCAAAGTTCTTGTAAATTATAGGCTACATTTGAAAATTTTCAGTCCTACTACCACTCTGAACATCTCTCTCTGGAGTGATGTAAGCACCTCCTGTTTTTCCTGATTCTACTCTTACCCTCTGTGGTAAAGTAGCTAGAGTGGTTCTTTGAAATTACATGATGTCCTTTCTGTCCGCAGTGTCTTCCAATGGCTTCCCTTCATTCACAGGATAAAATCCAGTCCTTAGCATGGCCCAAAGACCCTACATGATTTGGCTCCTGGTTTTGTATCCAGTATCATTTCCTTTTATACCCTTCCCTTCTTTCTTTCCTCTCCAGTTACAATGGAGTTCTTGCAATTCTTAGAACATACCAACCCTCCTGGCCTTCACAGTAGTTGCAGAAATAATATGTGCATGGTTTGCTTCTTTATTTCTTTCAGGATTCTTTTTGAATGTCTTGTCCTCAGAAACCCCTTTCCTGACCAGCATTTCTAAAATAACAGCTCCCGTTACTTTCTAGCTTCTTGCCTGCCTTATTTTATTACATGTGTTACTACCTAGTAGATTTGCTTTTTTATTAACTCCTCCAGTAGTACCTGGCACATAGTAGGCCCATAAACATGTTTTATGAACAAATACCTTCTTGATAATCGTAGTCATAGCACTTGTATGTCTGCCTTCCTGCACATGCTTTCCCTAACTGCAAGAGCTGGTTTTTTAAAAGTTCTGAGTTCTAATATTGAACTGTTGGTCAGTATCCTGCTTGTTAATGAACCTAGAGTCTGATGTAGTCATGAACCTAATCAGAAGCTTCAGAAGCTTACTGTATAGATGAGACTTTGTGGTCGATAACTTGGACGCCTGCTGTCAAGGGAAAGCAGTCTTAGGCCTCTTGGTACTTTCTTTTCATTTACAGAAATCACAGATGAGGACAACAGCATAGCTGCCATGTACCAGGCTGTTGGTGAGCTGCCCCAGGCCAACAGGGACACATTAGCTTTCCTCATGATTCACTTGCAGAGGTAAGTACAGCAGAAAGTTGTTTCTGGGAGTTAGGGAATTTTCCAAGGGGAGACAATGCGGCTTGTGTGTCAGGAAGGTGAATTGTTTTCTTGTAGAATTTGTATTTTGGTCCATGTTTAAGTGGAGGAGCAAGTCTTCTAATTTAATGTTCTTTTGCTTAGAGTGGCTCAGAGCCCAAACACTAAAATGGATATTGCCAATCTGGCTAAAGTCTTTGGCCCTACAATAGTTGCCCACGCTGTGCCCAATCCAGATCCAATGACAATGGTACAGGACATCAAGCGTCAACCCAAGGTAGGCAATCATATTTATATATGAACTTGTGTGACATGATAATATGAGAGACTGTGAGAGATAAGCCCTGAGATTTGGAAGCTTGCTAACGTATTTGGTGGCTTTTAGGTGGTAGAACGCTTGCTCTCACTGCCCCTGGAATACTGGAGTCAGTTCATGATGGTGGAACAAGAGAACATTGACCCCATGCATGTTATTGAAAACTCAAATGCCTTTTCAACACCACAGACACCAGATGTTAAAGGTAAGGCCCAAGTTGTGCTTTTTAAAAGACCTCTCCAGTTTTGGTCATGGGCTCTCTCCCTGCCTTTGCTAGAGTTATTTGAAATTCATATTCTCCAATAAAAATTAAAATCATTTTGAAAATTCTAACATTGAAGGAGAATTTATACAGATCTATCCTGATTTTCCTCACCTTTTTTATGTTCTTCTTTACCCATATGGAAAGTAAAAAATATATAGATATACTAATAATTTATATATAATTTATCCTTATGTTTCTTGATATGTTTTACCATTTGATTTCTTAAAAGCTTTGCCAGTTTGTAGGAGGCTGGTTTCATTCCAGCCTCAGTGGCACTGGCAACCTCACAAGTTCTTTCATTATAAGGGAGCATATTATTTTTGTAATATAGGTAAGAATCAAGCGGTCATATGTTAGATTTGTGAAATTTGGAGTTTGAGGATGGCCTAAATCAGGAAGTGAATGTCAGCAATTCATTGAGCAGTTGCCTGCACAGTTCAAAAAATACACTGGTGTGTTAAACGATGACAGACATGATCTCTGGGGCTTTGCTCGGTCTCTAGCCTTAGTTCTTAAGTACTTCACAGGGATTTCAGCTTAAAACTGGCCACCTACATGGGTGCTTTCCTCTTCCCTCCACCCCCCCTTTAAAAATATGCTTAACTGTGATTGAAGTGAGTTTACTGGGACCTGTGACCACTCCTGAGCATCAGCTTCTCAAGACGCCTTCCTCCAGCTCCCTGTCCCAGCGAGTCCGTTCCACGCTCACCAGGAACACGCCCAGGTATGGGGATTGCCTGCTTAGATCTCTCTCCCACATACTGAAGCTAATTGAAAGAAAGATTGAATTAGATCTTAGCTAGCAACTAGACTTTAAAAGGAAACCTGGAGCCATAAGGATCCCTCTTTAAAAGGGTCTAAAGATCTTTACTGTTTTCCCTCTCATCTCAGATGACTGAGTAGCTTACAGAGTAGTTTTTAAAAAAATATATATTTTATTGATTTTTTACAGAGAGGAAGGGAGAGGGATAGAGAGTTAGAAACATCGATGAGAGAGAAACATCGATCAGCTGCCTCCTGCACACTCCCCACTGAGGATGTGCCCGCAACCAAGGTACATGCCCTTGACCGGAATCGAACCTGGGACCTTTCAGTCCGCAGGCCGACGCTCTATCCCAGGGGTCCTCAAACTTTTTAAACAGGGGGCCAGTTCACTGTCCCTCAGACCGTTGGAGGGCCAGACTATAGTTTAAAAAAAAACTATGAACAAATTCCTATGCACACTGCACATATCTTATTTTGAAGTAAAAAAACAAAACGGGAACAAATACAATATTTGTATTTGCATGTGGCCCGCGGACTGTAGTCTGAGGACCCCTGCTCTATCCACTGAGCCAAATCGGTAAGGGCTACAGAGTAGTTTTTGAGGAGTTTCTACTTTTAGTTGATTACATCATCATGTTATAGTTGTTCATTTACTGTTTTTTATAGAATACTTTTTCCAGCTTATTCTCTTTTTCTTCAGATTTGGAAGCAAAAGCAAGTCTGCCACAAACCTAGGACGTCAAGGCAACTTCTTTGCTTCTCCAATGCTCAAGTGAAGTCACGTCTCCTGTTACTTCCAGCATTTACTGACTGCAAAGGAAGGGCGCACCTGTACTCTCTGCTCGCAGCCTCCTGTACTCGTTACTACTTTTAGCATTCTCCAGGCTTTTAATCAAGTATAATTGTGCATGGGGGTTTTATTAAAACTATATATATCTTCCTCTCTTTCTCTCCAAGTAATGTAACATCAACACCTTGTGCTGTCGTTGGGAGCTTTTAGATGGGAGCTCTTTATAAGGGTAGAGGGCATTATGAAATTCATTGTGATTGGGAGGGGCTGTGGTGGGGAGGGCCTCATCCCTTTGGCTGAAAGCTAAATGCTGCTCGTGGAATGACCTTTCTGTGGTGTTATTTAGAACTTATTTCCACGAGGCAATGACAGAAGCCCTACCTCTTTAGTAAAATTGACTTGTCTCAGAGTGGGAGGTGGGAGGTGGGAGGGCAGGGTGAAAACAGATTTGGACAGAGGATTTAGGATGGCTCCTGAGAACTTGGACGTTCCTCTTTCTCCATGATGAACTGGAGCTATAACATGGAGCCTTCATAAAAATGGGATAGGGTGAGGACAGAACTAGTGATGGGTGTATACTTAGCTTTAAGTTGAATTGATTAGGTCTAATAGTATTAAGTGGTACAACCTTGTAAAAGTGACACTTTTTGTATTTATCTCTAATGGGCCTCTGGCTGGACTTTGGCTTTGGTGGGGGTCAAGGCCAGTTTGTTTATAAGTGAATTCATTCTGGTTCTTGAGCCCTGCCTGTCTGTTGGAGCCGTAGAGGTCAGTATGCTGTCTATTTGGCATCCCACTAACAATTAAGAGTAGGCTACAGGGGAGATTGTCAATATTTTGTGTGGCAAGAAAAGCCACATTTTGTCTTTGCACTTTGGATGCTGAAATCTTCCTATGTAACATAGCTACATCTAGATAAATATGAGTTTCCTTTTATTAAAATTATTTTCAATGTCTATAAAAATGCGTTCTTCTATAGAATGTTTATGACACATATTGACCCTTGTCTGTACAATACATATTTGAAATAATATTTGGAAAAAAGTAAATCGTTTTTTTCAAAGTGAATATGAGATTGGTTGTCTTGTCCTGGAAGGTAACCTTTAACACCTTTTTTAAGAAAACACTTTTTCCTCTGAGTGTTTTGAGTCTGTTCATCTCCATTCCCTTTTCCACACAAACTTTACCACCAGCAGGAGTTTGTTTCTTTGTTTCTCATTGTCTCTTTTGTTGTCCAAATTGAAGTCCTGGATTTATCCCTTTGACTGTTATCCTCTAATTTGAAGAAACTACTTTAAACAAAAAAACAAACAAACTTTAAACAAGTCTTTAGGGACCAGAATGGTGCAGATTTTAAAAAACCACAACTCTGGCTGGCTGGCTGGCAGGCTGCCTGGGAGGAACATCCTTCACTGCTGGAAGTGACTCTGGAGTGAGCTGGGATGATTAACTGAGGGCACCTGCACTCGGAACTCTGAAGCTGGTGAACAGAATGTATCTGAGATTGAAGGTAAACAGTTGCAGGCTTAATATGTAACTGCGGAGAGAGGAGGCAACCTACTGGCTTTTTTCCCAGGAGGTGGCAGCTCTCACAGCAGGACCCATCTGCCTCAGCAAATTGACAGAGGATGGGTCCCTTCTCCCCTTCCTTGCCTTTGCACATACATGCCTGTTAGGTTTTGTTTTTTTAAACTTTGTTCTAGGTGCCATCCCTTTTCTTATGTCTCTGCAAGCCTAGTGTTGGCCTGGCTCCATATTTGCTGTTCTGTAGTATCTCCCCAAGGTGCATTTTAAGTCACTAATGCAGAGGAAGTAAATGGATTCTAGAATGTTAGTAAGGCAAGGCTTCCCTATGCAGGAACTGATGGCCCATTAACGAAAAAGAAAATGGTCCTGTGTGTCAGATGCTGGCAGCCAGTTGCTCAGTTTTGGGCTAGGCCACGAGACCTTAACCATGAAAATAATTCTGATATTAGCAAAGGGAAATAAATATGTACCCACCTTCAACTTCTTTAACAGCACTTCATGTGGAACAGCTTGACTTTCCTCTTTCAAGGGCTTTCTTAATTAAATTATTCTTCCTGTGTGAGATCTGTGGAAAGGGTTCAGTGCTTTGGAGTGGCCGTCACCTCTGTCTCCTGCTCCCAACCCTTTCTGCTGCTCTCTCTTGCTCCTTCTTTAATGCAGTTGAACTTGACTGTCCCACTTGCTCATAACCAGAGTCTTTAAATTTGTTCTATTATCAATCTGTGTAAGTCTCCTGAGTTTGATATTTATTTAACTGGGCAGGCATTACACAGTTTGGTTCAGCAGCAACAATTTGCATTTTTACTGGATGTTTAATGACTTCTTCCTTAAGAAGGTATTGAATTTATTGCTTGCAGAAATAGAAGGCAAGAAGGCATCTGGTTTTGATTAGGGGGCTATAAGGTGTTCAGGTGACTTAATGTGGTAAAAATAGTCATTTTGGGGGCTATAAACTGACCCTTGGCATTGAAAGGGGTCTTGAATTCTTATAGTCCTGGTTAAATTATTGCATAGCACAAAATGACAAGTAGTGCTGAGTGATTGCAAGGAGCACAACTACGAGGCTTGTGTGTGTTTTAAATATATTTTATTGATTTTTTTACAGAGAGGAAGGGAGAGGGATAGAGAGTTAGAAACATCGATGAGAGAGAAACATCGATTCAGCTGCCTCCTGCACACTCCCCACTGGGGATGTGCCCGAAACCAAGGCACATGCCCTTGACCAGAATTGAACCTGGGACCCTTCAGTCCCCAGGCCGACCCTCTATCCACTGAGCCAAACCGGTTAGGGCGTGTGTGTGTTTTTTGTTACAGTAGAGCCTCTCTACCCTCAAGCTTCAGATAGACCTGCACGTACATATGCATATGCATACGGTATGTGATTTCCTATTGGAAAAGCATGTGGGAGACCCACTGCTGTGCCTGGTACACCAAGCAGTTTGCATAATCATGCATCACCTTTTCTCACTCTCATCGTGAGCAGGGAGAGAGCCATTGTGCAGTCCAGATCTGAGAAGTGAAGGTGGCAGAGTTCAGTGTTCAAGTTGCTACAGCTCACACAGTAGGTTCTTGATCAATGCACATCAGTGATAGTCTTGGTCATGACTCTGAAGTTGAAGCCACTGATGCAAAAAGCTTTTTAAGCATGCAGGTTTGGGGCATGTTTGTCATTGTGCTTCTAGTATAAACGGTTTGGAGAATGGCCACTTGACCTAAGAATTTAATAATTTTTAAAAATCTCCCTGTAGCTGGTATATTTTGTAAATAAGTGAAGGCCCTAGTACAGGAAGTCCTTGTATGATTTATTAGACTCGGGTTCTGAGTCTGTATTTGTTGATGGTTTCTATTCACGAAGTCAGGCGGAAGACAGCTTGACATCACCAGGAATAACCTTGTAGTGTGTGGGAGCCGTCTCCTCTGCAGTCATGTGGGCTGGGAAAGGAGGCCACTTTTCAGGGACTCAGAGTTGGAAGCAGAATTTTCCCTTTTGTCTTCCTTCTCTATAACTCTTGCCTGGCTGCACTTAGTTGCATCGTTTTTATATAGCATTACTCTCACATCTCACACAGTTGGATACCATCTGTGTGCTAGGCTCAGACACATGTAAATGGAGAGTTAAGACTTCTAATCAAGCACTTGCCAGTTCATACTTTCTCTGGTCATCAGTGAATGGGCTTGGGAACTGATTCCCCACAGAGCCTCTAGGGAAAGTAATGTGATGGTGCAGAGTGCTTTCATTTATCATCTACTTGGTCTCCACACCTACGTATGGTGGTGGACAGGATTGGTGATATCATCCCAGTTGACAAATTCAGAGAGGTAATGGCTCAAATTCCCACAAGTCTATAGCTTGGCTGGGATTAGATCCTAAGGATTGCAGCCGCACTCTAGAGGTCAACTCTGGTGCTTGCTACTTCAGATTCTTCAACATAGTGGATTTGTTATTCTCTATATACTAGAAACCCAGTGCACGAGATTTGTGCATGGGGGGGGGGGGTGGTTTTGCCTCCACCTGGCCTGCACCCTCTCCAGTCTGGGACCCCTTGGGGGATGTCCGACTGCCGTTTTAGGCCCGATCCCTGTGGGTTCTGCTAGTGAGCGCTGCTGTGGCAGCGTGAGCCTCTCCTTATCGGGACTGACTGGGCATGAGCCCATGGCAGGCCCAGTGGGGCTGGGATGAGCAGGAGAAGCAGGCAGGAGTGGCAGGCAGTGTTGGACAGCCAGTTTCGGCCCAAACTCTGCAGGCCACCCTGAGGGATCCCACCTGTGCACGAATTCATGCACTAGGCCTCTAGTTAGGTACATGAATGATTCCACTCAGCTCTGTATGTGGATCTGCTCATGTACTCTCAACAGATAACTCAGGAAGAGTAGGGAGGCCCAGACCCCAGAGAAAGCAATTGGAATGGGAATGTCTTCATGGTTAGGGTTGTTGTCTGGTAGAATGGAAGACCTGTGCTTGGTGATCCAGGGCTGCGTTGTGTGTGGGAGGAGGAGGAAGAGCTGGTGTGGATGTGTGAGGTTGCTCCTGGTGGGAGTGCCTGTGCGTCTTGTGTGCTCTGAAGCTCGGAGCCAAGAACAGGCAAGTCTCTGAACCAAAGCCATCAGCCTGCTTCTAGAAACGTGTCAGCGGATTAGCTTATTGGCTTTTCCCCTGAGTGGCATTAGCTCTCACCCCGTCTCGTGCTCACCATCTGGCTTTGAGTGAGAAGTCTTTGAGTGAGCTCTCTTCAGCAGCCTGCTCTGTGCCAGGGCTTTCTGAGGGCTGTTCAGCTTTCTCCCTCATCAACCCGAGGGCCCAGTGCTCTCCAAGAAGAGGTTATCAGTCTGTTGTGTCCACACGTGTGCATACCTGAGATCAAAAGAATATTTAAGGCCTCAGAGGGGAAAAATCAGCTTACAGGAGAATGAGTCAGTATGGTTAATGGCCTAAAGTCTTTATGTTGTCAAAACTAACAAGTGAATCTGTCCTTAGGTGAGTTTTTGAAATGGAATAGTTCCTGCCACAGAGAAAGCTCCTTCTGCCTTCGAGATGATGCAGTTTGTCCAGATTTTAGTAGAGCGAGGGAGACGAAGGGGCTAGAATTTTTCTTCCTCATTGGAAAGCAAAGCCTGGGGGCGGAGGTTCTTAAATGAACCACCTCCCCTCCTCCCAGGGAGCTGGCTGCTCTCCTCCTAGGTTAATACACATTGACTGGGGCTAAACGCTTGACGCTTCTGGACAGAGTCCAGCCCCTCAGCAGAGCAGCCACACTGTGGAGATACAGCTGCTGGCATTAAAGGGCTAAGCCCCTTTCCAGCTGCTCTGCTTTAACGGGAACTGCCTGCAGTTTAACAGAGCTGTTTTAGCCCGATTAGGAGGAAATGACTAATCTGGCCATCTTCTCATGGCATGGCCTGGAGGCTCTGGGGCAGATAACCCGGTAGGATGGGAAGTGGTTGGATAAATGGTGGAGTGGTAGGCGATGATCTCAAAAATGGTGGTCCTGGCTTGTGCTTCATTTTGTCTCCATGAGAAAAGTGGGGTTCTCTTTAGCGATTCTCTGGTACTGAGGGAGAGGAGATGTTCACAGCGAGGGTGGCCTGGGTCTTTAAAAGCTGGGCTAGCAACAGTTAAGCAGATGAGTTGAGAGCATCTAAGGGCAATGGTATCCATCCCCTTAGAGCAGCGGTTCTCAACCTGTGGGTCGCGAACCCTTTGGGGGTTGAACAGCTCTTTCACAGGGGTCGCCTAAGACCATCGGAAAACACATATATAATTACATATTGTTTTTGTGATTAATCACTATGCTTTAATTATGTTCAATTTGTAACAATGAAAATATATCCTGCATATCAGATATTTACATTACGATTCATAACAGTAGCAAAATTACAGTTATGAAGTAGCAACGAAAATAATTTTATGGTTGGGGGTCACCACCACATGAGGAACTGTATTAAAAGGTCAGCATTAGGAAGGTTGAGAACCACTGCCTTAGAGGAAGGAGAAGACTTGAGACCGCCCCCCCACCCCCCAGTGTGGTTCCCATTTGGCCTTCCGTTCCCCTTTTCTTTAAAATCTAACTTAAAGAGCCAACATTTGAGAGAGAAATGATCATTCCTTGGTCATAAGGTGCACTTAAAATATATATTTTAGTGTCTGAGAATTGAGCTATCTTATAATCAGTGGCATCTTACAAACAATGCAGTGGTTTTTCTTTCTTACTGGCTCATAAAGTGGTAGTGCATCTTATTATCAATGTCATTTGGGTTGGAAGTGTTAGCTGTTTGTGGGAGATATGCTGTTGGCTAGACCAGATGTGTTAGGAACCTGCTACTTAGCTGTGGAGAAATTAAAACAGGGAGTTCCTTCAGCTCTGAGGGAACCTGAGGTATAGGAAAAGCAAGGCTCGGCTCCAGGACATCTGGCACGGAGCCTGTGTAGGATAGGATCAACATTTGTTCCAGTCATGACCCCCAGAGCCATTCCATGTGACCCCTGAGTCAGGGAAGGGGCAAAAGCTGTTATGAATCAGTGAGGCCAAGACCAAAATAATAGAACATTTTGGTGGAGTTCTGGAATCACAGTGTAGGATGGAAACATTTAGGGGCTTCAACACAAAGGAGGTTAGAGGTGTCAGGTACTCAGGGCAGGGAGTTGGG
Source organism: Myotis yumanensis (assembly GCF_028538775.1). Lineage (NCBI taxonomy): Eukaryota > Metazoa > Chordata > Mammalia > Chiroptera > Vespertilionidae > Myotis > Myotis yumanensis. Next base: position 164,933,708 of record NW_027223754.1, read on the forward strand.
AGTGTATTGCAATCCTCTGTCCAGTTTGCTCCCCGTCCACGATGCCAGAGGAGGGCTTTTTCTCCTTTGACACTGGAAGGCCATGGTTTGGGGGCCAAGACAAGAAAAGGACAGGAGTTAAGGAAACTGTTGCCCTGAGATGAGAAGTAGACTAAAAATATAATTTTGTTTAAGAAGGTCTTCCTGGTTGGTAGGGAGAAGTGTTCAAATAACTGAAGTAACGGTGTTTGGTGCCAGGATGGAGGTGGGTGCTGAGTGCTGTGGGAGCCCAGAGTGAGGGGGGAGCTGGAGCCTTGAGAGCCTGGAAAGTCATGCGCTAAAGCTGGATCTCAGGATGAACAGGCAGCTAGAGGGCCTGGAGCATATTCCGGCCAAGGAAGTCCCTCCAACCCGGTGTTCTATAACTGGCCTCCCCAACTCTGTCCCGCCTCTAAATTCGGTCTGGCCCGCCCGACTGGGCCTTGTTTGATTTGTCCACACAGGGCAGGTGGAGTTGTTGGTCCCTGCCTCTCTGGCCTCCTCCATCAGCTCTCGAAACAACTGCCCCTTTATCTGACTTCATCAGAGCTCTGAAACAGTTTTTCATTTCCCCCTTTTCTGCCCATCGACTGCTGCCTATTAATTAGTGCCGTTCTGCTCCCCACCTTCAATTGCCCTTCACGAACCAAGCTGCCCCTCCCTGAGACATGATTACAGATCTTGGCTGTGTGGACCCCCTGCCCCAGCTGTCAGAGTGGCCACAACTTGGCCTGATGCTTCATCTTGATTAGCCCTTCACGTCACCCCTCCCTCCTTCCCTCTGTCTTCTCCATGACATTGCCGGGCCTGATACTGGCTGCAGGTTAATCTCTCGTGTGATAAGCAGCAATCTTCTCACGCTGCTTCAGATCTTGGAGAACAGCGCTGGGGCTCAGGGACACTGGGGTGATCCCCTCTCCTGACTCAGCAGAGTCTCTCATTAAAACCCCAGTCAGGCCCTGGCCAGTGTGGCTCAATTGGTTGGGCGTTGTCCTGTGCGCTGAAAGGTTGCCAGTTCAATTCTTGGTTAGGCACATGTCTGGGTTGCTTGCTTGATCCCAGGTAGGGGATGTGCAGGAGGCAGCCAGTCCATATGCTCTCACATCGATCTTTTTCTTTCTCTCTAAAAATTAATAAACTATTCTTTAAAAAAAAAAAAAACATAAACAAAAACCCCAGTTAGCTTGTTCCAGATCACTTGACCTCATTACAGATCAGAGATCACAGATTTTGATCTGTGCTGCCTCTTAAACCCTCAGCTCTCGTGACTGCTCCTTTTTTGTTTACTTAGCTGCCATATGAAATCCCAGATGCTCCAAGCTCTGCTTCTTTTCACCCCTTTCTACCCCCCCCCCCCAGCCTCCTTACCCCCATTCCCTGAATCTCCCCCAAACCAGCTCCCAGCTGCCATCACTGCAGTGCTCCACGTCTCTGTTCCAAGGAGTCCTATTTCTTTCTCGGGTTTGATTCTTGACTCCTCTTTCCTCTGGATCCTTCTCCCCTGACACTCATACTTACAGACTCTCTCCTTTGCTCAAGCTAAGCCTGGATTATGGGGTGGAAGGATACCTTCTTGACTGATAGCTGGGCTGCGTTAGAAACCACAGGAGAAACAGCCAGACTCATTGGCAGAGGGAATGGCAGTCTACTGTGATGGGTAAAACCCGCTACCACTGGTTGCACTAGGCACGGTGCGGGACACGTATACCCCATGTAGTTCTTCAGCCCCTTAGGAGTAAACTCCATTTTCCAGGTGAGGAAAGTGAGGCTCCGGATCCTTAAGTAACGTGCTCAAGTGTACACAGCTCTAAGTGCCTGAGCCTGTATTTAAACTCGGCCCTTTCAACCTATAGTTCACCTTAAGTAGTTCTTTTCTTTTAACCTTGGGGTACAGAATCCCTTAGGTCAAAATGATTTTCCTTGGAAAGTACGTCTCTGATCATTACCTTGCTCCTCCCCTCCCCTCAGTCCAAGGGGCCCACATGTGCCCCAGAACCTGGCCCCTCAGTGGGCCCTCCCCTGTCCACAGCGTGGCTCCAGATGAGACCTGTCCTCTTTACACCCGAGGGAGCAGTGGTGTGGGAAGCAGAGAGGGGCTTCCTGCCAACCAATGGGGAAGCGACAGCCTAGGCTCTGTGCCGGCATCATCTGCTCCTGCTAAGACAATCATCAACATAAAAGGCTAATTGTATTAATCACCAAGGCACCCGTCCGGAGTCCCCCTCCCTTTGGGGAGAATTATGAATTGCAATTGCAGATGGCTCTGCTGATTGAAAGCAGTGCTCAGCAGGGAGAAGGGCCAGATCAGATTACACACCATTAATTAAAAACTTCCCCTGACAAACAGGAGGAAGGGAGTGTGCGCCAAGGGTCTGCTTGGCTGGGTCTCTGTCCTCCCTGTGCTCCCGACTCCCACCCGAGGCCGGGGGCTGTGACCGTGGAGCCCACTGCCCCTGGCTGGACCCGCTGAGATTCAGCTCCCTGAAGGCCAGCCCTTCCCGCGGCCAAACAGATGGCTGGCTGTCCTATTAAAGGGCTGCTGAGAAGGAGAAGCTCACCTTTGTTACTCACTCCTGTCTAACTTGGGATGCTCTTCAGGTTGTAACCTAGTTCCTCGCTTCTCAGGAAGCTGGTCTGTGCTCTAGCGTAGCCTCACAGAGCTATTTGTGAAAGTAGCCCCCAGCTTTCTCCTTTGGCAATCACCCTTGCTTACCCTTTTGGTCCACGGTTCCTGGGACAGAGGTTACACAGTTGGCTCTGGAGTAAGGGTGGGACTCAAGTGTGACTGCACCCTCTTCCAGCTACCCCTGCCAGCAAGTGCAGGCTCCCGGCTGCTGTCATCTTGGCTCATGTGGAGCTGTGACTCCTGAATTCTCCTCTTGATCAATCACAACCTCCTCTCCCTCCCAGCTGCCCAGCCTCAGTCATTCATTCATCAGACTTTTATTGAGCACCCGTGTGTGCTAGGCTCTGGGGATGTGGAGATAATTTGTCTAGGAGCCTAAGGGCCTGCTGCAGGAGCTCCACCCCCTGCCCTCTTCAACCTTCTAGTTCCTGCTTCCTTCCATCCTGGGCCTGCAGCTTGTGTGAGCCCCCCTGGAGCACTATTTTGGAAAATTCTAAGCTGGGAGCTAGGGGAGACCTTAGGGGGCTGTGGTACTGAGCCAAGTGACCTTTAGCAAGTCAATCACATCCTACACACACACACACATACATACACACACACACACACACACACACACACACGAGCCCAGCCATCCCTGCTCATAAAGGCACAAGAATCCCTGGGCACTTTTGTGAAGATGGATGAGTGCAGCCCAGCTTGGGGAGATATGAGCAGTACTCTGCACTGACAGTATCACAGGACACTGAGCACGGCTGCTGTGGCCACAAGTACTGGGGACTGTTCTGGCACTGGTCACAGGCCGGCCCTGTCACCCAGCCCTTGGAAGACTGGCAGCCCCTCCCCCACCCCCGCCCCTTGGGAGACCTATCCAAAGGGAAAGGCCTATCTATTTTATGGATTTGGTTGCTGCATCTCAGAATACCATGGTGATGGGCACCATAGAGATGAGAACTAACTTTTATTGGCTTGTCTATTCCAGGGTCCCTCCCCCAGCACCCCCGCCCCTTCGCAAAGCTCCACAGAAACTCACCCCACACACACTCACAAAGCTCCCAGGTCAGTAGACTCAGCAGAGAAGGAGGCAGGGCTCCCATGATGGGAGCAAATGAAATGAGAAAAACGTACTCTTTTTCTCTCAATCATCTCCCTTTCTCCCTTCTTCCCTCCCATTATCAACAGCAATTGTATTCAAACCCAATAATTACAGTAATAGCAACAACAATCATCATTTATTGGCTTTGTTTTTCTAACATTTTTACTTCCAAAAACATTTTCCAATTTCTGACTTGTTTTCACAGCAGTCTCTAGGGGAGGCCTGTGCCCACCCAGTAGCTGGGGAGGCTGCGGTCCAGGCAGGACCCCAGGTCATGGGCAGAATCGGTTTACAGCAGCTTGTAAATACTAACAAACCAGTTGAGACTCCGGTCGTCCTTAGAGGCACTGAACTGAAAATCTTGGTTGCCTGCATCGTTCCTACCATCCTTGGGCTTTACTCAACAGCTTTTGGGGGTCCTGGTAGATTTGAGAATGAGGCTGGAGACAGCTTCTGTGCCCAGGACATGGACCGAGGGCTGGGCTGGGCTGGAGTCATCCCCTCTCAGAATTGTCCCCGTCAATGGGACCGGGTGGGAGGCAGGAAAACACCCGGAAGAGCTTGCCCTGGAAAAGGCCTGTTGCCTCAAACCTTCCTTGCCTGTATCTTCCTCTCTGTGTTAGATTTTCCCACGGATGGGGTTCTCTCCTGAGCATTTGAGGCAAGTGAGGAATGAAGATCTATTGGGAGGGTAATCTCTGTCCTCAAGAAGCCCCCAGTCTGAGGGGGGAGCCATAGCCCCCCCAAACCACACTGAAGGGCAGTGATCCCTCTGAGGAGCCCTGAGTCTCTGGGAAGTCTGGCCTCTCCTCCCTAAGGGTGGGGTAAGAAGTTGGGGTTCCCTGAGGTCCCTTTAGCCCTCAGTCTTTAAGCAGACCAGCTCTCTGGGCTCCAATTCCCCTGTTTTCCCCAAGTCCTGGGGATCTGGAGTCGCCTCCCCTGTACCAGCCGGGAGCCCTGGCATGAATCCCCCTGCCTCTCTCTGCTCTGTTCCATTAGAGATGGAGGAGGAGGAAGCAGAACAGATTTGCTCCCCGAATTCTATCTAGAAATGTAATGCCCGGGAGAGGGATTGGTATCCCCTGCCCAACCTGTTAGGACAAGAGGCCAAGCCTCCTTACACACCCTTAAACACCCCCCTTTCCTCGAAAAACCTGAAATCCGGCCACACGAGGCATCTGCCCACGCACAGGCCTCTCAAAAGCCTGCGGCAAGGGCCACGTTTTATGCTATCTGACCCACATTCTCCATTTCGGTGTCCCCTGGATTGGACTGGGGTTCGTTTTTCTGGAGCTCCACCATTTCCACTTTCTCCATCTCCGAGGTGCCTGTGAGGATGGCCAGCCGCTGGGCCAGGGTCTTGGTGTCAGGGAACAGGATAAAGTTGTAGATGAGCGATGCCAGGACAGCCCCTGTCAGGGGTCCCACCCAGAAGATCTGCGGAGGCAGGAGAAGTGGGCACCGGCTTGTGAGCCATCGGGGTCATAGGGTGGCTTTGGGACCCCTGCCTGCTCCCCCAGTGCTGACTTGGTCTCCCAGGAGCCCGCGAGCTGCCTAAAAGGTGGCAGATTTGAGAAGCAGGAGTCCTGTCCAGATGCCCTCGGGGAGGGGATCGTGCCTCCCACGGGCGGCCCAGGCTCCTCACCACTCCCTTCTCCCTGCTCTCACCTCCCCTGTGCCAGCCGGAGCCCTGGCTAGTGCTGTTCCTATCTTTGCTGGTGTGTGTGTGTGTGTGTGTGTCTATTTCTGTTTGCCTTGTTCTTTATCCAAGTTTGGAAATTGGTCCAGCTGGAGAAAGTGAATAAGGAAACAGCCAGGACTTGAGGCTGCGGTGCCCGCCCTGGCCCATTTCTAGCCAGTCCACTGGGTACTGTGGGCTGTTGAAACTGGAAAGAAAGGAAGTACAAGCCCTGGTCTGAGCTCAGGGAAACCTCCATCAGGGGGTCAACATGGTCTGTGGCAGGGAGACTTGTCTGCCTGCCCCTGGCGAAGCCTCAGTCCCGACTTGGGCCCTCACTCCCCCCCACCCATGGCTGCCAGCAGAGGGTCTCACCCAGTGGACTTCGAACTTGCCAACGATGACAGCAGGACCGAAGGAGCGGGCCGGGTTCATGGAACAGCCGGTGTAGTAGACCTGGGGAGCGATTGTGGGTTCAGGGTGTGAAGAGGCTTGAGGCAGGCCCAGGAGGGGACAGTCCCCGCTGCCGTGGTCCAGACCCGGCTCCACCCTTGGCCTCCGCAGCCCCTCTGTCCCTTACCCCGATGAGGTGGCCCAAGGCCACGGAGGTCCCGATCATGGCGGCCGGGGAAGCCGACGTCTGCCGACTGTCGGTGGAAGCAAAGACACAGAGCACCAGCTGCAGGGTCAGAACCAGCTCCACCGCCACCGCCTGGCCCGCTGAGACTCTGCTCTGGACCTGGGTGAGAGGGTTACCCTGGAGTCCGCGGGCTCTGCCAGGGGCCGGCGACCCCACCCATTTCCTGTGTCACATCTCACCACTGCCAGGGCCAGGACTTAGGACTGTGCAGGGGGTTGGGGTCAGCCCTGGCCATTTGCTCCCTGCAGAAGTAGCGTCACCCTTCCCACCCCAAAGGGTGGTTAAGGCCAGTGATTTAGTGGGGTGGCTGGGGCTCGGGACTGGTGGGAAGGAGGAGGCACGGAGAAGCTGGGGTGCGTGTTTGCGCGCTGATTGGGAGGAGACCTGGTGGGAGTGGAAGGAGGAGATTGGGGAAGTAGGTGGAACATAGATGACTAGGGGAATCTGGTTGGGGGTGGGTGAAACAGGCCTTAGGGTGCCGGGGGGAACGTGGGGAGGAAGATGAAGTACATGCAGGGTTCCTGCCGTCACCCACAACCCCAGCCCTCCCTGGCTACCCCAACCCTTGAATGCCTGGTCCTTCTCCGACTCCTGCCCCTTCGTGTGGCTGCTCCCACCTGTTCCTCAATCCACGACCCCATCCCTGCTCTGTCTGCACTAAAGCCACACCAGTCTGATTCCCTGGGTCCCGGGGCCAGCACAGCAAGTGTGAAGCAGGTGCCAGAGCGGTACCTCCCTGCCCCTCTCCTCTGGCCCGCCACCCTCCTGGCCCTGCAGGTGCCCCTCCCTGCACCTACCACGTTGACCCCGAGGGTCTCTCGGATGTCTCCTGGGGTGACCCTGTAGAGCAGAGCAGCCCCCACAATGGCCCCTGCCAGCTGGGCAGCCACATAGGCCACAGCGCGGGGCAGGGAGATCTGGGAGCCCACGAGGAAGGCCAGTGTCACCGCGGGGTTGACGTGAGCCCCACTGACCTTCCAGGTCACCTGCACCACCATGGCCGTGGCCAGGTTGAAGGTGATGGCGATCTGCAGCACAGAGGGAAGCGCTGAGGGCCAGCGCATGGCCGAGCCCACGCCGAAGAACACGTACAGCCCCGTGGCCAGGAACTCGGCGAACAGCGCCTTGCTGATGGCCATCCAGAGCCGGCACCCCAGCCTCCGGGCCAAGCTGCACCCTCCTGGCTCCATCGCGGGCAGGTCCTGAGTGTGGGCGGCCGCCCCCTCTGCTCCAGGGCCTCTCTGCTTGCCTCTGGTCTCCCGTCTGGGCCTGCTCTGGGGTCTCACTGTGCGGAGGCTTCGCTGGCCCACCTGTAGCTCCGCTGCACTGCCGCCCAGAACGGTGCTGGGCAGACTGGCAGGGACCGAGCTGGCGGGGTTGTGTGTCTGGGTGGGTGGGAGGTGTGGGGCGGCGCTCACATGCCTGTCCACCCTGAGCTCACCTTACAGCTGGGGGAGGAGTGGTCTCGGGGCGCTGATCTGGAACCTTCAGGGAGGTTTCCAAACTGGTCAGGCCTAACGTGCTGTGGGCAGAGCCCAGCCTGAGGACACAGGTGCTGGGACTCCAGGGCCTCACATCCCTGATGTCAGCGTGGATAGAGCGAGATCTCTCCATTCCCAAGCCCAAGGCCTGCCCCAGAGGGTCCTGTGCATTCGGGGGCGGGGGGGGCGGGGGGAGGAAAGGGGGGCTCCTGTTCTCCTAGCCCCTCTGCCTCCAGATGGGCTCACACTACCTGTACCCATAAATCCAGATGTGAAATGAAGCTCTCTCCCTCCCCACCTAAAACCCAACTCACAGACAGCAGCTGTCAATAGTTTCCTAAGGACGTGGCCTGTGGGGACGCAGAGGGGCAGAGGGAAGACGGGTTATTCCACAGCTAATCAGGTGACACACACGGCAGCCGGCACCCTGCTGCTTGCCCGTGGAAATTTCCACTCGTGTCACCCACTTCCCTGTCTCTTTCTGCTTCCCTCCCTCCCTCTCATTCCTCAGCCCTCCCCCACCCCCCCCCCATTTCTCTGCTCTCCTTCTCAGGGGACAAAACAATACCTCTTATGTCTCACACAGGGCAGCTGAGCCATTTCTGTGGCTATGCCGGCCCTAAGTCACCCATGCCCTAGGCTCTGCCCTTCTATCCTTGGCAGTATTTCGAGATGTTTGCCTAAACAGAGGTATCCCTCCCTAAGAAGAATCTGCTGAGCTACTAAAATAATCCTGTCTTCACCTCTTAACCACCTCTGGGTGCCAGGACCTCGCCCCTGGACACATCTACCTGCCCAGTAGATGCCCCTGCTTGTCCTCAGGCCCCTCAAATGAAACCTTTCTCAGAATGAGGTTCTCCTCTCTCCCATCCCCCAAACGCACCCCTCCTGTCTCCTCCCGCTCAGTTGGAGGCACGAGGGAAGCATCCTGACCCTTCTCCCCCTCCTGCCTCATCCACTAAAGGCCTCAGTCCTGCTGCTTTTGAGCCCCTACATGTTTCTTGACTGTGCTCTCTGCTTGCACCCCTGCTGCCCTGCAGCCTTTAACCGTTCTCTCTGTCTGCTCCCTTGCTCTGCTCCAATCAATTATCCACACTGCAGCCCGAGTGATCTTTCTAAAATGCAAATCTGATCCTGCTGCTCCTCTGCTGAAATCCCTTCAAAGCTTTCACCCTCTCTGTGAGCTCCATGCATGCACGTGCGTGTGTGGCCTCCAAGGCCCCTGCTCCTCCTACCTCACCTCTCTCCATCCTTGCCTCGCACTTTACCCTCTGGCCTCATCAAATGGCCAGTGGTTCTGCAACGCTCAGAGCTGGTCTCTCCTTGGAAGATGCTCCCTCTTCTTCTTGGAGAGCCCTTCCCCTCCTGCTTGGGTAACCCTGTACCATCCCTACGGCTCAGCTTCAATGTCACCTGCTCCTTTCTTAGGCGAATCCACCACACCTGGACATTTTTGTGCACTACAGTCATCATAGGGTGTTGCCATGGTGTTAATGGGTCTCCCCAGTGAGGCGGTGAGCCCCTGAGGGGGCAGGAGCCAAGTTTTGCTCATCCCTACATGCAGTATCTTGCACAGGGATTGATCATAGTAGGTGCTCAATAAATAACTGTCGAATGAATGAGTGAATAAAAGCTTCCCTTCTTCTGCTTCTTGTAAGACTGCGCTTTTATTGGCTGTTTGGGGGCGGGGGGTGAAGAAGTAGGAGGAGTGGGTGGCCCCGATGCTGGGTTGGCTATGCTTCACCAGCTTTTTCTTTTATTTTATTTTAAAAATATGTTTTTATTGATTTCAGAGAGAAAGGGAGAGGGAGGGAGAGATAGAAACATCAATGATGACAGAGAATCATTGATCAGCTGCCTCCTGCCCACAGGGGATTGGGCCAGCAACCTGGGCATGTGCCCTTGACCAGAATCAAACCCAGGACCCTTCAGTCCAAAGGCCAAAGCTCTATCCATTGAGCCAAACCAGCTAGGGCTTCACCGGCTTCTTGACCTCCTGGAGGCAGGTGACTTTCATACCTGCTTCCTTTCAGCTGCCTATTCTTAGTCCTATACCTACTCTCACCTGGGACTGGGCCCTCTGAAATCTTCCAGTGAAACATCCCAGCTCTGATCACAGGCTCTGGCCACCCACCTTCCCCCATCTCAGTCACAGTACCCCCGCTGCCCCGCCCCCCCCCCCCCCCCCCCCCCGCGCCTTTCTGTTCTCCCAGCCATCCTGGCTTGACCCTACTTTCTCCAGCCAGATGCCCTGGCATCTCACTTTAGTGCCCCCCTGTCCTGGCTCTCTTTTCTCCCTACCCCGCCACACACCTGCATCTCTCCATTCTTATTCTGCTCACACCCTCTGCCTACCATCTGCACTGCTGAGCACTGCTGGAGACACTCGCCCAGCCATGCAGACCGCTGCCATGACAAGTCCATGGTTTCTGGCCTCAGCAGGGGTCGCTGCTCTATTCTGCAATCCTTACACCACCCTGGGCGGCTGTCTCCCCATTCTTCTAAGGCCTCCTTCAACTTTCCCCACTCTGTTCAGGTACCCCACTCTTCTAGCCGACCAACTTGCCTCCTGCCCACCCAGAAAGCCACGCCAGCAGGCAATGCTTCCTCCCACCCTTCCAGCCACAAACTCGCTGGTGGCTGCCATGCCCTCACCGGCTTCCCTGTGCCCCCTGAGTAGAGGCAACCCTTCTCTCGTGTCGAATTATGGGCCCCACCCATCTCTCGGCCGTTCCCAGTCTCATCTGTGGTCTGCACTTCTCCCTCTCCTGGCTTCTTTATCACCTGCCTGGTAATCTTGACATAGTGGAGAGACCATGACTTTGGAATGCCTTTCCTCTTTGTCTCCTTTTTAAAGACTTTGTTCAAGTCTGAGTCCTCCATGAAGTCTGCCCTGATTTTCCTTTCCAGCAGAGGCAGGGCAAGCTGCATGGAGAAGTTGGGCTTGAGCAAAGCCATTACTAGTAGCTACTTCTGGCTTTGGCAGCCTCACTGCCTCCACTGTTCCAGCACAGACTCCTATGCTTTCCTGGCTTAGAGGATTCTTTCAATACTTACTCAAGGAACGGAGGCGTGGGCAGTGTGAGTGACATTCCTCCGCGCCTCGGTGGGTCCTCTGCCTGAGGCTGTCCCAAAGAACCTCAAGGGAATCTCTCTTCTGCCCTCCCTGGGGGACAGACACTTGCCAGCTCTCCATCTTTCCTAGCCTCAGTTTCTGTGCCTGTATACCAGGCACCAAACAACGGGCCAGCCTATCTGCTGAGACCTGTGATAAGAGAATACAAGGGAAAGCATTTGGACATTGCCATGCAGTGCCTAACTTCTGTGACTTCAGTTTCCTCCCTTATAGAATGGAGACTAAAATTCCCACCTCCCCACGTGTCATTAGGAGTCAATGTGCTAACTCCTAGGAGGGTGTTTCTCAGCGAGAAAATGTTGGTTATTAGAACTGCCCCTCCCCTCTCCAGTGAGACAGCTGTCTCTGGGCTGGGTGGGAAGGGTCCTGGTTGCTGTGGCAGCTCCAGGACAAGCAGCACTGGTGGCCCCTGCTCTGGACCCCGGAGGCTGGGCATTAAGAGCAGTGGCAGCCTTTGTTTCTGGCTGGCCCAGAACAGAGCCTCCGGGGCCCTGCCTGGCCTGGGACAAGGTCCTTCATCCCCCGAGGCCAGCCAGGCATTGGCCAGGGCCCGCTCCAGTTCCAGCCAGCACCTTGCCAGGCCCAGCCAGTCCTGGGCTCTAGCGCCACGCTTTGAGGTCACTCATGCTCAGAGGCCTTTTGCCAAGGCCCCACACCTGGCTGCCTACAGCTGCCTGTCAGGTGGCTGTGTGCTCTTAACCTCCCAGAGGCCTGTCTCTGGGCTCCCCAGATTTCTGAGAAGGGGTGTGTGTGTGTGTGTGTGTGTGTGCGCGTGTGTGTGTGTGCGCGCGCGCATGCATGAGGGAAATGTGAGCTCTGACTGAGGACCAGGTTTGGGGGGAGGTGGGGCAGCAAGAAGGATGAAGGTATCAGGAGAGAAGAGGAGGGGCATTAAACACATGACAGAAAGGGAAGAAGTCAAGACAGCTTCCCTCACATCATCTCCCCAATCCCCACAAAATGTGGCAGGAAAGGAAGTCTGATCTCATCTGTACCAGACAGGGGAGGAAACTGAGATCAGAGAGGGCCTAGAGAGCTGACCCTCCAGCCAACCCTCCTGTCCATCCATCTAGACAGCCAGCCTTCTGTCCATTCCTCCTTCACCCCAGTCCTCCGTCTCTTCACCATGCCTACCTTTCCACCTGGTTAGACCTGGCAGCCCTGGGCAGAGGGGGAGTGGAGGGGTAGGACGCCTCCTAGAGGAGAATCAAGGCTCTTCCTGGGTCCCATCTTCAGGTGGAGCAGAGGGTCACAGGGGTGACTGAGCATGTGTGCTTGAGTGTGACACACGTGCGCCTCTCGGGGAACACACGGAGCCAGAACACGAGTGGAGGAGGACTGGCGAGACTGTCACCTGCACGGAGTGAGCAGCCCATGCCGAGAAGACGCGGCCCCTCGGCACAACTGAAGGTCAGCGTGGAGGTGCAGGGCTGGGTGTGTGCCGGCTCCTGCAGGTCTTTGTGAGCCGGGACCTAGCGGCACGTGGAGGATCAGCCACCACGGAGCACAGCGCCCTCTGCTGGCCAAAAAGCCCGACTGCGCAACTTGTCCGTCCAAAGCCCTAGGCCTAGGGTGGACCCTCTCCCTCCGGCGGGGCCGGGAATTCCCTCAGACTGGGTGCCTCGCCCCGCCCTGAGGGTCTGTCCCCGACAGGCCCACCTGTCAGAGAAAGGAACGCAAGTTGCTGGGCTGGGGAGAGGCCAGCCTCCCAGGCACCTGAGTCTTCTGGAACCTGAATGGGAAAGGACTCCCCCTCTTCTGCATCCCATCTCGGATGGTGGAGGGGGGGTGGACTGAGAGTAGCTACTTCCTAGTGGCCCCCGGGGACCCAGGCCTGAGAGACTCCCCGTGTCCTCCATCCCCCACGTCTGGAGCCCAGACCCAGAAATCGCGGTCGAGAAGCGCAGCAGTTGTGCATTCGGTGGACGAGGTCCCCCTCTGCTGGTCGGAGCTGGCATTTACGGCGGGACAGGGTGGAGGCCGGAGCTGGCGAGTGGGGGGCTGCCCCTTTCCACAGGTTCTCACACGCATAACTGCCTTTTGGTGTTAACTGCACGCTGATGAGGCGGGCAGGGCAGGGCAGCTGCAGCTCCCACTCACAGATACTAGGCTCCAGTGTGGAGGAGGACTGGGGACTCTGCCGCCCTCGCCCCCAACCCCTGGGACTGACCCTTGCCAGTAGGGTCTGTAGACTCTCCCTCCTCTTCTCCACCCATCTCCTACCCCTACTGGCCCCTCGTCTTCCGAGGCAAAGCTGAAGACTGTGGAGCAAGGTTCCCAGACAAGGGAAAAGCTGGAGCTCAGGTTCAAACCTCCCGGGAGAGCAGAGGCCGGACCTGGGGGTGGCCAGGGTCCCAGATGTGTACCTGCTGTGTTCTCTTCACACTTGTTTATCGAACGCTCACCCTGAAGTGTCTGGTCCTGTTTGCACAGGGCTTTATTTCCACCCATTGTCTCATTTTATCCTCACAACCACCCATGAGTACAAGTAGCCCCACTTTACGGAGGAGGTCATTGAAACTCGGAGGGTTTATGTTACCCAAAGTTAGGCGTCAAGACTTGGACCCCAAGCAGACGCGTTAACTCTGATGCAGGGCCGTGCCCTGAGCTGCTCATCTGCATCCCACCCTTTCCCACAGCGAGCAGCGGTCCTAGGAACCTCATTCCTTCATCTCATCTGATCCCCACTGCAACCTGTGAGGGAAGCAGTTTTAATCCTCATTTTATAGCCTAACAGATGGAGGCGTGGCCGGTTAAGGGGGTTCCCTAAGGGGTGTCAGTGGCAAGGGGACAAGAGCCAGTGAGGGCAAAGCAGTGGGCCCAGCGAGGAAGATGGTGGGGATACTGGCTGGCAGGGGCAGGGAAGGGGAGACCAGAAAGGAGCTGGGCCAGTGCAGCGTGTGTGTGTGTGTGTGTGTGTGTGTGTGTGTGTGTGTGTGGTGGGGCAGGGCTGCTGTCTCTGAGCACAGGCTCCCAACATGGCTCCTTTTTGGAACACGGAGGGGCAGAGAGGGGAGTCCAGGCTGTGCCTCCTCCCTGATGACAGACCTGGCTGGTCACCCCCTTGGCATCTCAAGGGGCTGCAGGCTGGCTCATTTCTCTCCCACCCTGCCTGGCACACCCTCCTCAAGGGGCAGGGACTTGACATAGCTGAGGTGGGAGGGGTGTGTAGGCGGGAGGTTGAGTGAAGAGGATGCCTCCTTCTCTGCTCCCACTGCCTCCTCCTGACCTCTAGCTCGCTTTCTATATTTGGTCTCTCTCCCTCTCCCGTCCCCCCCTCTTGCTCTTCCCACCCCCATCTCTGACTCTAGGCCCCCCTGGCTCAGCTTCGCTGTCTTTCCACAGAGGCCTGTGGAGCCCATGGGAAGGTGTGGGATGGTGAAGAGGAGCAGTGATGAGGCAGGGTCCCAAGGAGAGGCTTTTGGGGAGAGACGAGGCAGAACATGGATGTCAGCGGTTTATTGGGGAGCCCCCACTCCACACCCCAGCAGCCCTAGCCCATGCACCTAGAAGCAGAAATAAATAAGGCAGCATTTAGTGAGCCAGTCTCTCGCCCTCCAAAGGAGCTCTGGGGAGGGTCAGCCTCTGCCATCCTCGGGGCTGGGGTCCTCTGGCTCTTGAGGAGGGGCCGGGAGGGTGGGGAGGAAGAACGCAGGCCACTCCCTGCTGCCCTGCCCCTGGGGCGGGGCGGCCTGTGAGCTCAGTGCCGTGTTCACAATCTCTGAGGTCTGGCCTCATGGCAGCAGCCTGCCCCGTCTCAGAGAGACCCTCACCCCATCGGACCGCAGTCCCGGAGTCCATCATGGGTCCCTGCTCCCATTTCTAACTGCAGCCTGGGAGCGAGTCCCTCCTCCCTAGCCCAGAGGACCCGCTGTGGGGGAAGGAAGCTTTGCTGTCATGGGGGGTTTTTTTGGGGGGGGAGGGTTTCCCCTGCAATTCAGGGGTGAGAGGCTAGCCCCTGTCTGACGCTGGTCAGTGGGCGGTCAGCTCCATGGTCTTCTTCCGCTCCTCCCGCTGCTCCTCCCAGTCCTCCTCAGGCTCATACGTGCCCTTGACGACGGCCACACGCTCACTCAGGCTCAGGGAGTTGGGGAAGAGCAGGTAGAAATAGAGGATGGCGGCCAGGGCAGCCCCCACGATGGGCCCCACCCAGAATACCTGAGGGAGACAAGACGGCATCAGCGGGCTGAGCCCCAGGCCTCAGAGACCCCCACTCCCCGCCTCCAGAGGACAGACTCATGGACCCTCAGAAAAGACAGACATATGGACTCCCAGACCCCCAGAAGGAAAGACTTTCTCCTGTCTCAGGGAGATGGGATCACAGATACCCACATCCTCAAAGGAGGCAGACCAGATCCCCAGAAGGCCAGGGCTCCTGTCTTCAAAGAGACAGATGAGCCTTCAGAGGGAACAGACATATCGATCCTCAGAGAGACGGACAGAACTCCTCTCCCTCCCGCATGGGGACAGGGACAGACTCCGGAGGGAGACCATGAGCTCTCAGGGGAGGTTTCAGATTGTCCATAGAGACAGACCCACGGGAAGGAAGACTGTCCAACCCCTCAACAGGGACAGGTAAGTAAAACACCAGGGAAGACAGACACACAGACTCCCAGAGACACAGACAAAATCCTCAGAGATCAACCTGGAGGGGGGATCCCCTCACTTACCTAGAGGAACAGACACACATAGTCCCCCCACCCCTCACCCCCAACAAGGGTCTCCTTGTCCATATAACTCTACCCCTGCGGGTGATCTGGCTGCATCTTATTCCCTACGGTGTCCCCTCCTCGCTCCAGCCACTGCTCCCCAGGCCCACCCCCAAGGCCAGAAGCCGCAGCTGGTGTCCCAGCCCTCACTGCCAGGGATCAGGGGACGCCCAGACTCACCCAGTGTGCAGAGCTGAACCGCTTCATGACCACTGCGGGGCCGAAAGAGCGGGCTGGGTTCATGGAGCAGCCGGTGAAATAGATCTGGACACAGAGAGGGAGGTGGTGGGAGGACGAAGGGCATGTCTGCTCCCACAGAGCCCCAACGCTCCCAGGGTCACCCAGCAGTCCAGGGGCTCGGCCAGATCTCCAACTCAAGACCTCCAGTTCCTAGGCTGGTGACCTCTCCCTCACAGGTCCCTGTGCACACTCCTCTCTTCTCTGTCCTGAACTTGGGCTTGGTTTCCTGCCCCCACTTCAACTCCCGCTTATTCCCATCTCCCTCAGGCCAGAGAAGGTTTGGGGGGCTCCAGTCTGGGACAGGGTACAGCAGCCCCACCCCAGGGCTCACTGGTCCAGAGAGGTACTGCTCTAGGGCCCCATTATTTGCCCCGAGGGGCTCCCCACAACCCCATCCACATGGCAGCTCTGCTCACCCCTACAAGGTGGCCCAGTGTGACGGACAGGCCAATGGACAGGGCTGGGGAGCCCACAGGGCTGGTGCGGCGGGAGTCGGTGGAGGAGAAGATGCAGAGCGCCAGCTGGAAGGTCAGAATCAGCTCCACCACCATGGCCTGGCCGGGCGTCGTGTTGTTGTTGAGCTGCAGGGGGCGGGTGGGTTAGGATCGCCTTCTGGCTCTACGGCCAGGGGCTTGGGGAAGTGGGTGTAGGGCCTCCAAGGACACCTACAGCCCAGTGCACGTCAAGTCAGGGAGGCCATCTGCCAAAGAGACTACATACTTCCCAGTACGTACAAAGCCTGAGGCGCAGGCCTATGGCCGAAGGGTGGTATGAGGGGAGCTTCTACTGGACATGGCCCTGTCAACGGTTCTGCCCAGTCTCCACCCCCCACAGGCTGGCATTTACCCTCCCTCCTGTGGGCAGCTGCCCAGTTTGTCTACTGCACCCCCAGCCCACCTCCCGCCCGTGCCTGATCCACTGCCAGGGCCAACCTCAAACCCGTCTCTCCAGTGCGGCTGACTCACGGCTTGACAATGGCCGAGAAAATCCTCCTCTGTGTTTGACTAATGAACCCAGTTTGCATGGGACATGGGGGCTAAATCTGGGCCTTCGGGGAGGGGGAGGCAGCCGGGGGCCAGGCACAGGAACCAATATGCAACAGAGACCCTCACATTAGAGCAGAATTAGGGGTTCACATGCATGGTCTCTAAACGGATCCCTTGACACCTGCTGTGGTAGGCGACCGCCGTCCCCTGCAATGGCTGAGAAAAACGAGACCCGCAGCGGCCAGGGTCAGCAGGAGCCAAGATTGCAACCCCTCTCTCTGATGGTTCCATGAAACCACTCCACCGACAGGAGCTGGAGGGCGCAGGAGGAGGGCAGCGCTCAGGGGGAGGCAGGAGAAAAGCAGGAGTTTCCGACAAGAAAGGAGGGGCAGTAGGCACCAGGAGAGAGGCCAGCAAGGGGCAGCAAGAGGGGGGCGGCAGAGGAGGAAGGTAAGAACCGGGAAGGCTGAGCAGGCACACCCCCGCCTGGGTCTTCCTCTTGCTGGCCTGGGTGTGCTCTGGCCCACACGGTGCATCCGTTCTGGAGCTGGAGTCCGGGGCCTAGGCCGGTCCCGCTCCACCCCCAGTCCCGGACACTCACCGCATTAACGGCCAGATTGCCCCGCGCGTTCAGAGGTGCCAGCCCGTAGAGGATGCCCGCCCCGGCGATGGCGCCCACCAGCTGGGCCACCACGTAGAAGACAGCCCGCAGCAGGGAGATCTGGTTGCCCACGAGGAGGGCCAGCGTGATGGCAGGGTTGATGTGGCCGCCGCTCACGGGCCCCAGGGCCTGGGCCAGGGTGCCGATGGCCAGGCCGAAGGCCAGCGAGATCTGGAGGATGGAGGGCAGCGCCGACGGCCACTGAAGGGCCGAGCCGAGGCCGAAGAAGACGAAGATGAGGGTGGCCAGGAACTCGGTGAACACAGCCTTGACGAAGGCCACGGAGCACACCTCCTTCTTCATGGTGGCCGTGGGGGCCCGGCGGCGGCGGGGGGCGGCCGTCGGGGGGGCGGCGGCGGCGGCGGCGCGGGGGGCGAGGGACTGGCTCCCGGGCGCGGCGCGCTCTCCCGGGCCGTGTGCGCGGCTGGCGGCCTGGCGCGGGCGCCGCAGGGGTGCGCTATATAGAGGGCGGGCGCCCCCGGCCAGGGCGCGCGCGGGGGGGCAGGGGGCGGCTCCCGCGCTCCGCAGCCAGCACCGCTCGCAGGGAGGGACCTTGGCAGCCGCCCCGGGCTCGCCGCCGTCCCGGGCCCCGCGAGCTCTCCCGCCGGGGCAGCGGACGACCTGTCGGGGCCAGGTGACGCGGGCGGCGGCGCAGACCGGCCCCGCGGCGGGGGGCCCGCGCATGGCGCGCTCCGGGCGGCTCCCGCGCTCGGCTCCGCGCCCGGCTCCGCGCCGTGTGTCCCGGGCCCCGCGGACACTGTGCTCTGCGCTCCCGTCCTACCGACCTCCGGCCGGCTGCCTCCTCCGGGCAGTCCCCCCGCCGTGGGCTTCCCGCTTCTCCTCCGCGGGCCCTGGGTCCAGCTCCTCCTTGGCCTCCTGCGACCCGGGCATCCTCGCCCGGCCTCGCCCCCGGCGGGCTTGGAGTGATGCGACTCCCTGAGGTCAGCGCCACTCCGCTCCCTGCCGCCCGTGGCGGGGGCGGCCGGCGGGCTGGGCCGTGCAGGGCCGTCCGACCGGCCGTCGTGGGCCTCTCCCTGGCCTGGGCCGGGCGGTCCTCCGGGCTCGGAGCGGGGGCGTTTGGGGAAGAGCGGGCACCTTGCCAGTCTTCCCCGCGCCTGGCCATCCTGGACCCCAGCAGCCACAGGGCAGCCCTGGAAGGAGACGGTGGGGCCCGGGAGGTGCCCTCTGCTCCGCAACCGTCCCAACCCCTCCAGCATGGCTTCTTGGGGGGTCACTTTGTACACTGGACGGGACGGGGCATGGTCGTTAGGATTTCAGTCAGGGAAGAAGCCGTGGGACTTGGGGTGCTTTAGTGGGGTGTGGTGTGGGGTGCAGGGCACCGCTGACTTCCCAAGCCCGGTCTTGGCCTCTCCCGCCTTCCTTTCAGAAGCCCCCACTCTAGATCCCAGCTTTTCCTTCTCCTCCACCTTCTGATCCCCCCCCACCCCCCACCCCTTCGCAGCCTCTTTGGTCTCCTTGTCCTTCACATTCTCACTCTCTGCCTCTCCCCTGGCTTCTCCTTCAGTCTGTTTCTCCAAACCCCGTCCATCTCTCCTTTTCAGACTTTCTGTATTTCTCTTTCGTCTCTCTCCCTCTCTCTTTCTCTCCCTCTCCTTCTCCTTTCCATTTCCGCTCCCCCGATTCCTTTTACAGTCTTAGCCTTAGACTCTCTAGTTCACCTTTCTTCTGCCTCTTAATTTCTGTGACTTTCTTGGTTTCTGTCTGTCTCTACCTCACTTCTGTGTCTGTCTCTCTTACATGTGGTCTTGTTCAATGCCCTCAAAGTCAGGTCCTCCCACCCCTGGGCTGGGTGACACTTTCTTCCAGTTCCCTCCTGTCCTTGCACCTTCTCTCTGAGCTCCTAGCTGCTGCCCACCATCCCTCCCACCTCCCCCTTTTCCTATCTCGGGGTTAGGCATGTGGGGAATGAGGCTGGAGTGCCCTCAGGGCTTGGAGGAGGGGCAGGGAGTGACACTCAGGATCCCAGGAGAAGGGCTGCACTGAAGACCTCCCTCGTCCAAACCCCCACCCTGTGTGTCCTTGGGAAGCAGTCAGCACCGAGCCTGGCGCAGAGTGAGGCTGAGTCAAGTTTCCTCATGTTGCAACTACAATTTAAAAAGCCCCCTGAAGGCTCTGTGTGGTGCTAAGGTGGCGGCGCAGCAGAGAGAAAGAACAGGTGCTCCTCTGTCAGTCTGTCAGGCAGGGGCTACGGGGAGGGGCCGGGAGGAAAGCCAAGGGCCTAGAGGTCCGGGCTCTGGGCTCCGTGGCAGCTAAGAGGCCAAAGAAAACAGGGACCGAAGAAACCCTGCTATTGTTCCTCCTGCGTCCAGTGCTTCCTGTTGGAGCAGCTCCTCCCCCACATCTCTCCTCTTAAGGCAGGAGGGCTGTCTGTCCTTTCTGCCTTGGGTCCTGGGTCCTGCTCCTGGCAGAGCATGGCAGCTGTGGGTAGGATTTTCATCTGGGCTTGGGGCTCAGGGCTTGTTGTGGGCCCGGCCCAGACTGGAACAAGGACCCTGATAACCCCACAGGCTTTGAGGGCTGTTGAACTTGCCTCCAGTCTGCACCTCCCACCTTCTTTCTTATTGTCTCTCTCTGGGCACTGTCTGCATGAGCCCACAAGTGTCTTGGAGTGGGAAGGAGTCAGCAGTGCTCGCGGGAGACTGGCCACCAGGGGCAGCTCCTGCTTGAGGATTTGGCCCAGTCCTTTCCATCTAACCAAGGTCTCTGGCCTCCACGGTGTGATTCGGTTCTGAGCTCTGTGTGAGGAAACCCAGGCTCAGAGGTCCAGTCACACTGTGACTTGAGAGGGGACCCACAGTGTCACCAGGAACAGGCCTGGTGTGGCTGAAGAAGGAGGCCTGGCTGTTAAGATTGCTCAGACGGGGCAGCTGGTTATGTTTCCTAGGCCTGTGCTTGAAATCCTTCCCTCTCTTCCAACTCTCCACCAGGGTCACTCGGTCCCCAGGTTGTCACAAAGAACTACAGGATCTCCTGTGTCCTGGACTTGTCTTTCCTCTGAGCACTTGGGCCCTGCCCTGCCAGCCCCAGAGGAGTGCTTCCCTGGGGCCTTTGTGGGCTGGGAGATGGGTCTCCCCATCCGTGGCAGGGAGAGTTAGAGTATCTCAGGGAGGGCGCCTTCTCTCCTTTCCTCACGTGGGGACCACTGTGTTCTCTGGAGGGCTGGGGGTAGAAATGGTAGGGTAATTGACAGGAGGTGATGCCCCTGGGGCTACACATATCCCCAGTGTTGGGAAATAGTCATTCATTCACTCCACAAAGAGTTATTGAGCACTTATTGTGTACCAGGCACTGTTCTAGGCACTGGGGATATAGCCATGAGCTAGCAGACATCGCTGCCTCGTGGAGCTAATATTCTAGTGAAAAGAGACAGATGACAAGTAATGGACATGTGCAGATTATAAGGTACAATAGCATCTGTTAAGTGCAATGGAAAAATAGGGTATGTGCTTGGGTGGGAGTGTAAAGGGGTGTCAGTGTAGGTCTTACGGAGAAGGTGACAGCTGAACAAAGACTTGAAAGAGGAGAGGGAGAGAACCATGCATACGTCTGAGGGAAGAGCATTCCCGGCAGAGGGAGCTGCCAGTGTTGCTGGAGCAGAGGGAGCAAGGGGAAGCTTAAGGAGGTGAGGACAGAGGTGGTGGAGGTTGGTAGACCTGTGCACCCCCCAAAGGACTGCTGGCTTCACTTGAGAGATCAAGGAAGTCACTGAGTCGAGGACCGATGTGGTCTGACAAAGTTTGCAACACGACCCCTCTGCTGCAGTGTTGAGAAGAGACTGGAGGGGCAGGAATGGAAGCAGGGGGGCTGATAGGGACCTATCCAGGGAGAGATGATGGTGGCCTGGACCTGAGGTGAGGATGATTGGATTTTGGATCCCCTGTGAAGGTAGAACGGACAGGGGTCTCTGATGGAGCTCACGTGGCATGTGAGAGCAAGGAGTCAAGGATAATGAGCTTTTTGGCCTGAGCAGCTGGAAAAATGGAGTTGTCATCAGTTGAGATGAAAAGACTGTGGGAAGAGCAGGTGTTTTTTAAAAAAAGTTTTTAAAATTGATTTCAGAGAGGAAGGGAGAGGGAGAGAGATAGAAACATCAATGATGAAAGAGAATCATTGATCAGCTGCCTCCTGCACGCCCCACACTGGGGATCGAGCCTGCAACCCGGGCATGTGCCCTGACCGGGAATCAAACTGCGACCTCCTGGTTTATAGGTTGACGCTCAACCACTGAGCCAGTGTGTCCGGGCATGGGAAGCGCAGGTTTGGAGAGAAGAGCAGGTGGTCAGTTTTGAACACGTGGAGCATTAGGTTTGTCCCAGACCCTGGAGGTTCCTGCCCTGATTTTCCAACACGGTGCTACAGCCAGCACGAGGGGACCAAAAGGGGCTGCTCTTTACTCTGTCTGCAGGCCACAAAGTCAGGTCCTCCCACCCTGCACACGTTAGGAAAGAACCTACCCATGTCTTGGTGCCCTCTCCATGGTACCACCTGTGTCACAGAGCCCTGATGCTCATCTGGCCAGGTTGCCACCAATTAGTTGAGCATTGAAATCCTTGCTGCACCATTCCTAACAGCAGCTCTGGGGAGCCCAGGACGTGCCAGCGACCCCAGCCTGCCTGCTGGCACTTTGGACTGTACTGACCATTTCTAAGTTGTGGAAGAAACAAGCACTTATTTGCAAACGAGCATTTATTGAGCTTACGATATGCAGGGCACTGTGCCAGACAACACGGATGAGTGAAGATAGACAGGAGAATGCCATCTGAGAACTGGAAGGAGCCCTGCCCCCTGGAGGGCGTACAGTCTAGCTGGGAGGCATTGCATATATACAGCTTAAAGATACAAAACATCAAAGCAACACTTGCAGGTGTTTATCTGGCACAAAGTGGGGCTATGGGAATGGAAGCTGCTGGGACCCAGTGGTCAGCTACCTCCTCCCTCAGCTCGAGCCTTCTCTGTCCCCAGCCTGGGGACCTATCCACCTGCCTCTATGCTGCCCGGCCTCTGTCTGGTTTGAGGTGTGACTGACTTCCATCCTCCTCCACACTGAGTGCTCTTCAAGGGCAGAAACCATCCCGGTGTTCTTCGTCGTTTTATTCCTGCCCTGCCAGAGCCCTCCCCCGGGCCCTGTGTCCACCACAAGTCAGTGGGTTGGGCTGAGCAGGCTCAGTTGCGTACTTTGGTGTCTGCCAGGGGCTTCCAAGAGCGGCCTAGGACTTGCCTCAGACCGGACCTGGTCTCCTCTGACTTCTGACTGGAAAGGTCATGGGGTTTTGAATAAAAGGCCTCAGTTCAAGTCTTGTCTCCACGACTTTAGACCTGTTTCTTAGCTTCAGTTCATAAAAGAGAACGAACAGTACAGGGATGGGCCACTTTACGAGGGGGATACATTCTGAGAAATGCATCGTTAGGCAATTTTGTCGTGTGTGAACATCATAGAGTGAACTTACACAAACCCGGATGGTATAAACCCAGTAGTTGTGTGTGCTATACATTTATACTACTGACGGCGCAGTAGGTTTGTTTGCACCGGCAGCATCACCAACATGTAATTGTTGTGCTATGATGTTACGATGCTTCGATGGCTACGACGGTCAATAGATGATAGGAATTTTCAGCTCCATTATAATCTTATGAGACCACCGTCGCATATGTGATGAGTTGTTGACCTAAATGTCATATTACGGCGCATGACAGTGTTTGCCCTGCCTCTCTCACAGGGTTGGGATAAGGGAATACTTTGGAAATAAAACCCCGCATGGTTGGGGGCCACTGTCCTTCCCTAACCTGCCTGCAGTTTTAGGAGGATTAAGTGAGATAATGCATGTAAAGCACCCAGCACAGAGGCTGGGACACAAGAGATGCTCAATAGGTGTCAGTTCCCCTCCACCCCCATCACTTTGAATTCTGCTTTGAACTCTGACCTCAGGAACCCCAATCCATCCGGGCAATCAGGGCTAGAAGCGGTGGGGATCTCACATTTAGTTCTGAGGGAGATGAAACCCAGGAAGTGAAACAGATATCGAGAGAAATCCTTGGTAACTTCTAAAGGGACAGGTTGAGGTGAGGTGGGGTGCGGATGAAGTGCCTGAGACACAACCAGGCTTGGCCCACAGCTCAGTGCTCTGCTGTCTTTGAACTTTCAGAGGAGGACAGTCAGCTACCAGGCGTACTGCCTTGCAGGTCACTTTGGTCTCTGGCTCGACTCTTCCCCCTGCAATGAGGTCAAGTGGCCGGTCCCCGGGGGTTTGGAAGAATCATCTCCAATGGCCCAGGGCAGCCTTTTTCTGACCCCAAAGGGAGCTTTGGTCAAGGAAGACAAAAAAGACAGATGCAGAGGCCGGCACAGTTACAAAAATGTTCCTGGTACTCGGTCCACCTCTGAAGGGAGAGGAGGGCAGGAAGGGGCTGGAGACTGGCGCGCAGTGGGTGCTTGGCGCAGTGTGGTCCAGATACATATAAACGCTTCGAAAGCATGAAGGCATCAGAGAGCATGCAGAAGGGGCTCAAGGTGTGATTCTTAAGGTAGCTATGCAGCAGGTTGGAGAGGAAGGAGAGAATGGATGGTCAGCGTGCACTCAGGTCAGGAGAGTTGCAGAGGCCGGACCAGGAAGGGGCCAGACCCAACCCTATCTCCTTCTGCCTGCACCTTGGGGTTCTTGGGGCTCTCCTCTGCTCTGACTACCAACTAAAAGAGGTAAAAAGAGGAAGGGGGGGGGGTCAGGTCCCTTCTTCATTCTAGCCCCAGGAAGCAGAAATGATGAAAGAATTCCAATAATGAGTGATAATGGTATGAGGAATCACAGTTCACACAGCATCTCTACATGCAGTGTCTCACTTAATCCCAGTTCATCTCCTTTGAGAGCCAACGCACTGGCCTGGGAGTTTAGCAGCCCCAGCTCTAGACACAAACCTGCCTCTGCCTGGACAATCTCTCCCTTCCCTACTCTCCCCATGATACCTGTCCTGTGGTGGGGCTGGAGGGAGGGAGCATTGGGGATGAGGAGGAGGGACTGGAGAGGGGAAGAGCTGCTGCTTGGGGATGGGGCCTGTGGTGGGATGGGTGATGGAGGAGTGTTGCCCGGTGCCTGTGGTTTCATGCCTAAGTGCCTTCCTTGCTCAGCCAGCCGCAGGGTGTGCTGGGTGAGAGGGCTCACTTGCGAAATGGAGTGTCTCCTTTCAAGAAGTGTCTAGTTGCAAATTTCTCCCTCTCCCAAGACAAAAGCCAGGGGCCCACAAAGAACTTTTGTTTTCTCCGTCACAGTGGGAGGCTAATCTCTAGGTCTAGAGCCCCCTGGAGGTGGGGGCACATGCATACATGTTGGTGCGCGCGCGCGCGCGCGCACACACACACACACACACACACACACACCTGCTTCCTCCCTTGGAGAGATCCTCCCTCAGGGCAGAAGGGGGTCCATGGCCACCCAGTTTTCCTTTTTCCCAGGGGTCACTTCTGGGGGAGCAGTTCTCTGGTCGATACCTCTCCGCCTCTAGCAATGGGTCCTGACAAGTCTTAGGCCCAGCGTTGAGCTCCAGGAAAGTTTCCAGGAGGGGCAGGTAGGGAATTCACGTCCTTGCCTCTCACAGTGGCCTCCAGGTCCTTCCCTTCTCCAGGGGGCACACTCTTAGAGCGCCTGGGGAGGGTCCCTGGCGAGGACTCATCCCCGGCAGAGGAAGTGGAGTTACTGCAGGAAGGGAGGAAGGGGCCAAGGGGAAAGGGAGAGCGAGACCGCCAGCCAGTGCACACGGGCACCCCCACAGGCCCGCGTGCTCACACTCAGGAGCATGCACAACCCTGCGCTTAGGGACAGAGAGGCATTCGGGAATGAACACACTTGCACACTAGCAAAACCCCCTTCCCAGACCCCCCCAAGACGGGGCCTGCACACTCTCCCCCCAACCCCACCCACTACTGGAGACAGGCTCTCCAGAATCTTCCTCTGCCCGCTCACCCGCCCTCCTTTCCCAGCTCGTCCCCAGCTCCCTGCAAGGGGCCAGAGAGAGTCCACTGCTCTCCAGCCTGCAGCCTCCAGACGGGGTCAGCCAGGCTCACCCCCCCCCCAACCCCCCCGCACCCCTGGGAGTCGTGCAGGCCCTGGAGGCAGCTACTTTGCCCCGGGGGCCAACGTGGGACCCGGGGCGGGGCGGGTGGGCCGGCAGGGGCCCGGCCGTCGGCGGGCGGGGCGCCTAGGCCTTGCTGCCGCGCGGGAGGCTCTGCGGCGAGTGCAGCTCCACCGACTGCCGCCGCCGCACCTCGCGCTCCTCCCAGTCGGTGTCGGGCTCCAGCCCCTTCAGCACGGCCAGGCGCTCCGACAGGCTCTTGGAGGACGGGAACAGGACGTAGTTGTAGAGGAGGGAGCCCAGGATGGCGCCGACCAGGGGTCCGATCCAGAAGACCTGCGGGCGGGAGCGGAGGGCGCTGGGCGCGGGGCGTGGGGCGCGGGAGCAGAGAGCGCGGGGAGCGGGGCGCGGGAGCGGAGGGCGCTGAGCGCCGGGCGCGGGGAGCCGGGCGCGGGGTGGCGCGGGGCCCTGCTCCTCTCCCGCCGCGGGTGCGGACCGGGCCGCACGCGGGTATAAAGTGCGTGTCCTGTGATTAGAAACGGCCCCGCGGGCTGCTGGGGGCGACCTGTGAGTTGGGGTTCCGGGTGCGGATTCCCCGCGGAGCGCCTGGGTGACTTGGACACCGTAGTCACCCTCTCCGCGCCTCAGTTTCCTTTCATGATAATACCGCCTGGGGTTGCTGTGAAAACTAAAGGAGCTAATATTTGCAAAGCACTTAGAATAAGGCCTGGCGCGCACTAAGCACTAATCAGCGCCCAATAGAAATATGTGTCAGCATAACTATTACCGTTTATCAAGTCCGGAGGCACCGAGGGGTCTGTTTGCACCAGTGACCTCACTTAATCCTCGCAAAGGCAGTGAGGCCCGAGCGCGATGGTTAGCCCTGCAGGGTGGACCCCAGGGACCAGGGAGAAGGTGTGGGGTCCCCCTCTCCCGTCTGCTCCCTCTGCTCCCGCTCGGGCTGAGATGGGTGTCTGGGGGAGGGTTCTGCTCTTACCCAGTGGTCATCAAATTTGCCGGTGACAACAGCGGGCGCCAGGGAGCGGGCAGGATTCATGGAACAGCCGGTGTAGTGGATCTGCAGTGGGAAGCAGGGGAGGGAGAGAAAGGGGGAGGACTGGGCAGGGAGTCCTGTGCCCCTCTCCAGACCCTGAGCTCAACCTGAAGGGAGTCCACCCCGCGGACAATGAAGTTCATGTTATGTTTACTGGGCTCTATTCCAGGGGTCCTCAAACTTTTTAAACAGGGGGCCAGTTCACTGTCCCTCAGACCGTTGGAGGGCCGGATTACAATTTAAAAAAAAACTATGAACAAATTCCTATGCACACTGCACATATCTTATTTTGAAGTAAAAAAAAACAAAACGGGATCAAATACAATATTTGTATTTGCATGTGGCCCGCGGGCCGTAGTTTGAGGACCCCTGCTATTCCTTTGCGGCTGGAGTGATATCTGGCCTTAGGTATCTGGCAGTCAGACCCTCTGGGGTGTGTCTGTCCTTCCTGGGAGTCTGTATCTGTCCCTCTGGGGTCTTTGTCTGCCATTTTGGGGGGGGATTCGGTATATCTGTCTCTAGAGTGGTCTCTGGGTGTGTTTCTTTGGGGGAGAGTCTGTGTGAGGCTAAGGCCATGACCTACTCCAAGGAGGTGGCCCAGGGCCACGGAGAAGCCGATGGACAGGGCAGGGGTGCCCAGGTTGTCTCCACGACGCTCATCGGTGGAGGCGAAGATGCAGATCACCAGCTGCAGGGTCAGGAAGAGCTCCACCGTGACCGCCTGGCCTCCTGTCGTGTTGTTGCTGAGCTGAGGACGGAGGGGGAACAGTGAGCACACTCCCGCACTGGCTCCATCGTCCTGCCACGACTCCAGGGCGGCCTCTGGGCTGGCTGGGAGCCAGAACACCTGGGCTCACCAGCCACCTTAGTCCAAACGACTGATGGCTTCCTCCTGGGCCCGTGGCCCAAAGGCAGAGGGATGATTCCCCACTCAGAGGTAGGAAAAATGCTCCATAGCCCATTAGATTCGGGGGCTGGGATTGTGTGCCTACAATGTGAGCGGAAAAGGATGGGGAATCCAGAATTTCTGTTTCCTTTCTTTCTTTTTAAAATGTTTTTATTGATTTAAGAGAAGAAGGGAGAGGGAGAGCGAGATAGAAACATCAATGATGAGAGAGAATCATTGATTGGCTGCCTCCAGCACGCCTCTCACCTGGGACCGAGCCCACAACCCGGGCATGTGCCATGACTGGGAATTGAACCATGACCACCTGGTTTATAGATCGATGCTCAACCACTGAGCCATATTGGCCGGGCTAAAATTTCTGTTTCTTGAAGAGCAAGAAGATAAAAGGTTTTGAATACAGCAGGAAGTTTAGGCCAGGTAACAGGAAGGACTTCCTCTCTCCCTAGGCCATAAGATACTGATGTAACCAGAGGCCTATGGTCAAAGGGCTCCCAGGGACAGGGACTAGGATCAGGGGATGTTCCTAGTGTGCCCCATACCCCCCACAAGTCTAGCATATGACTCTTTCCTCTAACCCTTGACTGCTCCCTTTGACTTTGCCTGTTTCCCACTGCA
Organism: Myotis yumanensis; assembly: GCF_028538775.1. Taxonomy (NCBI): domain Eukaryota; kingdom Metazoa; phylum Chordata; class Mammalia; order Chiroptera; family Vespertilionidae; genus Myotis; species Myotis yumanensis. Next base: position 164,961,634 of record NW_027223754.1, read on the forward strand.
TTCCAGGCCTCAGTTTTGCCCTGTGGATTTGCTCTCTGCACATACCATGGAAGTTGAGGTGAGGGTGCTGGAGCCCTACATTGTGATGTCTCCATACCCATGTGGGATACCCGTGACCCCAGAAGACCCTGCCTTGGGCAATGAGAGAACTTGAGGCCAAGCAAAGAGGTAATTTCATAATTGGACCACACCCAGAACTGGATTTCTCTCTGAGTTTTGTCATTCTGTGCCCTACACCCTGCCCTTTGGGGCTGGGCACTGAACCAGGTAGAGCTGTGACAGCTCTCACCTCCCATGCCCCTTCTTCAGCCCTTGAAACCCGACCCCTGGATCCTAGCCATTGGACTGTCACTGTTGGGTCTCCTAGGGCCTATTCTCAATCCTCTGTGACCCAATGTCAAAGCCTGTAATGGGAGACAGTGAAAAGCACTTTAAAGGCAGACACTTTGGAGGCCTCTGACTTACCATGGGCCCCTATTTACTTCAGCCTCAGTTTGTCCTTCTGTAAAATGGGGATTAACAAAATTCAGGAGGACTGTGTGAGGACTGGAATCGACAGTGGCAGAGCCCCAGCCCCATTCCTGCTGGTAAATGGCTGCTCAAAGGGAGACGGTGTGGACATGGGTTCGGTGTCAGATGGCTCTGGGTCCACTTCCAGTTACTGACACTTACTGGTTCTGTGACTTGAATCAGTTGAATGCTGAGCCTCAGTTTACCACTCATGGTAGAGGGTCACAGATTTCACCTTACAGCATTATACCAAGAATGAGATGATATCTGGCCTGGCGTAGAGCAGGTGCACATCAATGATAACTCCCTGGTGGCCAGGCTAGCCTTTCTAGGGACCTCAGAAGACACCTGGGACAACTTTAAAGTCTTCTGGCTCCCTCTAGCCTCAGGGTAAGTCAGCCCCACTGCTGCGTCCCTCCAGCCAGGCAGGGGTTCTCCTCAGTTCCCCAAGGTAGTAATAACCTCGGGGGAATGCTGAAACCGGTTTGGCTCAGTGGATAGAGTGTCGGCCTGCGGACTCAAGGGTCCCGGGTTCGATTCCGGTCGGGGGCATGTACCTGGGTTGCGGGCACATCCCCAGTGGGGGGTGTGCAGGAGGCAGCTGATCGATATTTCTCTCTCATCGATGTTTCTAACTCTCTATCACTCTCCCTTCCTCTCTGTAAAAAATCAATAAAATATATTTTAAAAAAAAAATAACCTCGGGGGAAACCTCCCAGACCCTTCCATTCTGAGGGCTCCGGTCAACTCTGACATGATGGAGGAGCAGGACTGAGAGTCTCCCTGCCCCCTTAGCAACCCCGTTGTCCTGCTATTAAAGGAGATTCCTCAGTCACATTCTGAGACTTTCTTGGCCCTGTTCTCAGGAAGTTGCTCTTTCCGTCTAAGTGAACCTCTCCTCGCTGCCAACTAAACCAATTTTGTCCTCAATGGAAATGGTCACATTCCTCAGTCTGTCCCCTGCCAAGGCCATCCTAGCCTTTTCTCAGCCCTGAGCCCCAAGCCCCACCGCATTGTCCATTCGGAAGAAGTAAGAAGAGAGAAGCTCCCTGATTGGGATACCCTCGTATGAGAAAGGGCCACTCATGCCGAGGAGGAGGTGGCCACAGGGACTGTGCAGCACTCTTCAGAGACACCAGAGCTCTAACCTAGTGGCCCAGGGACAGATCAGGCCCCCAAATGCAGGAAACTGAGGCCCAAAAGAGGCACTTGCTGCCTGGGCTTGGGCTGGGGGACGGGGGGTGTCAGGGTTCTGATGAGGGGCACGGACCATTCCTCCCACTCACGCCTTCACATGCCCAGGCCTTGCCCAGAACCACGAGAGGAGCGGGTGGGGGCATGGAGGAAGCTGCGGCATCACCCTCAGCTCCCAACGCACCCAAGTGCCCAGCTAGCCACCATTCATGGTGTCAGCAGTTAGCGCACGGGCTCCAGGGTCCGGAGAGACAGTGCCCCTTTGCTTCCCCTGGGTTCTGGCACGTTCCCTGGGATTGACACACTGTAGAACTTTTGGCTTGTACTTCCCTTCTCTGAGCCTCCGTTTCCTTGTTTGCAAAACAAGACTTAGGTGATAGCTCAGGCCGGAAGACCGTGAGCTTTGCAGCCAAGCCTGGCCTGAGTCTGGCTGTGGCACTTGCCCTCTCTGAGCCTCAGTTTCCATATTCTCAAGGAAGGAGGTACCCATCCCTACTTTGCAGCGCTGTTGTGAGGTGTCAGTGCGAGGCTATGAGGAGGCCCTCGCCTGAGGCCAGTGCATGCTGAAGGGGAGTTGGGCCCTTCTCCCCTCAGAACCTCACTTGGAGGTTCCTCCCAGCTCGGAAAGCACTTCTACTTTGGGAGCCTGTCCTCCAGAGTCCTAGCCCAGGTCTCACTGTAATGCAGGCTCTTCCTCCACGAGGGAGGGCAGACGGTACCAGCAGCGCCGGGGGGGGGGGTATCGTATGGGCTTCAGCTCTGGCCCTGTTGCTCCTTCCACCTGGGTCTCCTATGGCAGTTGTGTTCCTGGTTCCAGCACCTCTACCCCCACCCCGCAGCCTCCGTCTCTCTCCGCACCCAGGCCCTCACCCAGACCTGTTCCCTCCATCCCCTCCACCCCCGGGGAGGAGGTGCAGTTCGGGCTACTCACCGCATTGATGGCCAGGTCCCCTCGGATGCCTTCTGGTGTGATCTCGTGCAGCAGAGCGGCTCCTGCCACGGCCCCCAGCAGCTGGGCAGCCACGTAGAAGGCCGCCCGGAGAAAGGACACGTGGCAGCCCACCAGGCAGGCCACCGTCACCGCAGGGTTGATGTGGGCCCCGCTCACGTGGCCCAGCGCCTGCACCAGGGTGCCGATAGCCAAGCCGAAGGCCATGGCAATCTGCAGCACAGAGGGCAGGGCCTGCGGCCAGTTGAGGGCCGAGCCCAGGCCAAAGAAGACGAAGAGGAGTGTGGCCAGGAACTCTGCAAACACGGCCCTGGAGAAGGCTATGGACCGGAGTTCCCACATGCTGCCGAGCTTTTCAGAGCTGGCCCCACTGTCTCAGGGCAGGAGGCTTGGGTTTCTCTCTCTCTCTCTCTCTCTCTCTCTCTCTCTTTCTGTTTCTGGGGAGGCTGGGTCATGGGCATTTACAGGGTCCTTCCATCCAGCATTTGGACACGTGGGGTGGAGGTGGAGTTTAGATTAATACTTCTTCACCCCTATGGCTTCCCCCTGCCCCCACTCCCCACCCCTGCCCACCACATGCCTATCACCCCATCTTGGCCTTCACAGCTGACTAATGTTCCCCATTAATGAGCTCCAGATAAGGACTGACGTCCCCTGGTTTTCCGTGTTTGTCCCCTCGGTTAACCCCAGGGCTGTTGCCCCAGGGCCTCCCCGGGGCCCCGTAGGCTCTGTGAATGAGGATTCTGTAGATTTGCCAAAACCCCTCTCTCTGGCTCAAACTGTTGGCCAAGGCAGGGGCAGTGCTTCACCCACAACTGACCAGGGGAGAGGATGTCAGTGCTACCCCTTCTAGTGACTGGGGAGTTCTCCCTGCCGTCTGACCTCCAGTTATTTCTTCTTTAAGGGGATGGAAAACAACTGGTTGGCCTGTGACGCGGACCTTCCGGGGCACAAAGGTTTTGTGCCTCTTCTGTGCTTGCTTTCTTGCAGCCAATCACCCATAAGTCATTAAATGTCACCCCCTTCCTGGAACCCCAGCCAAGTAGCAGCTCCCAGGGCCTAGAGCAGGGGGCAGTTCCAGTGGCAGTGGGACCCTGGCACTGGGTGATGGAGTGAACCTAGGGTTGACAGGCAGCTGCGGGCTTCCATTCCAGCACCCCCTCGTCCCTCTTTGTGAACCCCTTCTCATCCAGCTCTGTAAAAAGGGGACAATAATGACCTTATCGGATTGGGGTTTGGATTTAATAAAATAATGTACAGACGGTGCTCAAAGCAGTGCCTGGCCCACAGTAAGCCATCAATTAATACCAGCTATTATTGATAGTATTATTTATACTCTGAGGAGAATAAGTCTCCCCAAACTCACATGTTAGGGTTCCAGAAGCTGGGACAGAATCTGGGTCCCCCCTGGAGCTCAGAGCCACACAGGGCTCTGGGGAGGACATTTCTGAGAGGCAGTGAGCTGTGCAGGCTGATGGAGGCCACAGTGCTCGATAGGCGGCTCTCCAGCCTGGGTGCCCAGGCAGCCCAGCACCGGGCAATGCCACTTCCTGCCATCAATGTTGCTCCAGCCCAGGGTCTAGGAGCCATTTGGGTCTGGAATACGCCCCCCCATATGACACCCCACTGTTCCCAATCCCTCCAGCCCTGCTCCTTTCCTGGGGATGAAAAGGCAGAGTCAGGCTCAGAGTGTGGTCAGGCCCTGCTCTACCTCCTGACCAGCAGGTTCCCATGCAGTCCCGGCCCCAGGAATGGAAATCTGGGCCGATGGAGACTGTAGAGTAGGACCCCTTGTATTGTATCACGGGGGGTCATTGAGGTCCAGGGAGGGTGAGTGGCTCATCTGAGGTGGCCCAGCAAGCTAGTGGCTGAGCTGGGACTGGAGCCTAGCCCGGAGAGCATTCTACCACACCCCTCACTGCCAGTCACACTCCAGGCCTCAGTTTCCTTGTTCAGAAAATGGGAGCAATGCTGCCCACACCACAATTGTTTTGAGGATGGAGCAAGATAATGAATGGGAAATATTTTGCAATTGAGAATGCACCATCCAAATATATAGAGGGACTAGTGAATCCTGCTAGTGAGGAGGCGGAGGAAGAGAAGGAGGAGAGGAAGGAAGAAAGGAGAACATGACCGACCCCCACCCCCCAAATCAGGAATTCTCATGGGGCTTGTCCTCTGGGGTATTTCCAGTGCCTAGAATGGTGCCTGACACACAGGTAGATGCTCAACTGTGTCCTAAATGAAGATAGCCCCCCTCCACCCCTGCCTCCTGCTGGGAGAGGCTGAGATGAATCCAGGTGGGCTGGGGACTGGGGTGGACGTGAACTCCATACTCCCCACCTCCACCTGCCCACTCTGAGTCCAGCACCCAGTAGTTGTCCAATATCTCCAGGTAAAGCTCCCCCTCCCTTGACCTGCTGGCCCCCCTCTCCTTCTCCAGGGCACAGCTCTTACTTGGCACCCTGGTTCTCTGCTCTCAGCCATCCCTTCCCAACCTCAGGCATTCCTAATGCTCTAGGAAGAGATTCAGAGGGAGGGACAGATTTTGACTTGGCCTCGTCCGTGCCTGGGCCCGAGGCTGGGAGGAGGGGAGGGTGCCAATCATGCCCGGGGCCTTTGAGTCAGGGAGACAGAAGGTGTTCCCATCAAGCCACGGGTCAGAGCCCTGCTTCCTGGCAGGCCGTGGGGCACCCCTAAGGGGAGGGCGACGTTTTGTCTCCAGGGACCTCTATGTGGTGTCTTTATGACGTCCATGGTGCCATCAGTTGTATGATGCACGGCTAACTCGAAATGAGAAAAATGCTTTTTTGGAGATGGGTGGTGGTAATGGTTGCACAACAGTGTGGCTGTACTTAATACCATCGAACTGTGCACTTAAAAATGGGGAGGATGGTACTTTGTAGCAATTAAAAATAGTTTTAGGAAGTGAATAAAGGAACATGACCTGAAAATTGCTTTTTTAAAACCAATTTTTATTTTGTGTATTTATTGGAAGAAATCTTTTTTATTTATTGATACCTCAGTTTTTTTAAGTCAAAATCTCTCTTGCGCATGCATAAAAGAGGAAATTATAGGCAAAAGAAATTGGCTGAAATTCAATTGAGCCTTGAACAACAGGGTTTGAACTGCGCGGGTCCACTTACATGTGGATATTTTTCCAAAAAAATGCTGTAAATGTATTTTCTCTTCCGTATGATTTTCTTAATAACATTTTCTCTTTTCTCTAATTTGCTTTATTGTAAGAATATAGTATATAATACATATAACATACAAATATGTGCTAACGGACTTTATGTTATTAGTAAGGCTATTTGTAGTTAATAGGCTATTTGTAGTTAAGTTTCAGGGGAGCAAAAAGTTATATGTGGATTTAGACTGCACAGGGGATTGGCACCCCTAATCCTCGTGTTATTCAATGGTCAACTGTCGTCCTAGAAGATCTTCTTCACAGAGTCCACATTTCCTAAGCCCGGCTTGGTCTCAGATCCCGAGTGTTTTTCTGCACAGTGTCCTCTGTGCGCCAGGAGTGCAGTTGGGCACCACTTCCACGCGACTGTCCACTGCTGTTCCCGGAATTCCTTCCCAAGCCTCGGATACTCCTTCTGTAAACTTTACCGCATGTGTTTCCTTGCTTCACGTGTGACTGGCAATCACGGTGCCCTTTTCTCAGTAATAAAACATACCACAGCTTCATCTACTTGTGAGGCTGTGCCTTTCTTAGGTTTCATCAAACACTTGGCTGTTGTTTTGCAAGAAAATATGGAACTGCTCTTCAGTGGTAACTATTTGCTTCACTAATATTACATTCATTCTGCGCTCCTGTTTCCCCGTCTTTGTGTATACACAATAACTCGGTGTTTAACTGCGAAACCACAGTGTAGCCTCCTTGAAGACATTTAAATAGCAATTAAGTTGAGCGGATGTAGGCAGGAGAGGCGGGGAACTTACCTGACCAAGTTTAAGTACAGGTAGTGACAGCCACTCCCAGCAGCTCCGAGACAACACGATTGAAAGAGACGTTAACATGAGAAAAAAGAGTCCACCTTAGAGTGGATGAAACGCAGCAGTTATGTCAGCATGCACTCAGAGCTCGCTCGGTCATGCACTGCTCTCAACATTCTGCATGTTTTAACTCTCTTCATCTCCACAGCAGTCCTATGAGCTAAGCATCCCATTTTTTAGAAAGGAGGAAAATGAGGCAGAGAGGGGTTCAGTAACTTTCCGGAGGCCACACAGCTGTAAGTGGGGAGGCAGAATTAGAACCCCAGAAGTCCGGCTTCAGGAGGACTTTTCGATTGTGAAAGTGAATCACCACCTTCAGAAATAATCAAGATGGAAAAGAAGTGAGAAAGAGCCCTGGCTGGTTTTGCTCAGTGGTTAGAGAGTCAGCCTGCGGACCGGTGGGGTCCCAGGTTTGATTCTGGTCAGGGGACATGTCCAGGGTTGTGGGCTGGATGCCCAGTGGGGGGCGTGCGGGAGGTGGCCGGTCGGTGATTCTCTCTCATCATTGATGTTTCTATCTCTCTCTCCCTCTCCCTTCCTCTCTGAAATCAATAAAAATATGTTTTACAAAAAAGAAGTGAGAAAGAATGCTAAAGGACTCTCTCTCTCTCTCTCTCTCTCTCTCACACACACACATGCACGCATGCACGCGCACACACACACACACACACACACACACGGATTTGGGTGATGTTTGCTGGTGACTTGAAGGAGGGGGCTGAGCCCCTGGAAAAGTGAGGCAGAACGAGGGTGTCTGTGGGGAGCTGTGCCAGTGAGGATGCCGCACGTGGGAGCACAGTGAGGGAATTCAGGGCCCATGCCGTCTGACCGCTGGTGTAAGGTGTGTTTCCTGCTCTGAGCTGAGCTGCAAATGCCTTCCATTCTCCCCACAAGGTCAGAAAAAGTGGGTCACCCATCACAGCCTGGCGGCCGGACCACTGGGGAATGAGGGGGAAGGGACAGGGCCGTCCACAGTCTGGTGAAGTGGGACGTTGTGGAGAGAGCAGGCCCAGGCAGCAGCTGGCGGGAGGGGTGGGAGGCCGGGGCTCGGGCCCCTCAGGAAGCCTGAGGATGTTGCGGGGTGTCGGATCCATGCAGTTCCGGGACACAGCACAAGCCCTTGGATGTCTTGTCGGGTGGCCAGATAAAATACAGGGTGCCCAGGTAACTGGAATTTCAGATAAATAATAAAATGTTCAGCATAAGTAATTCCAAGCCCTATGTGGGACATACATATACTGAAAAATTATTTGTTATTTGAAATTGAACTGGGTGCCCTGCATTTTTATTTGCTAAATCTGGCAACCCTATTCCATGTGGAAGCAAAGGAGGAACCCAGAGGACTGAAGGCCTGGGGACATCTGAGTCTCAAACTAAATCCTCACAAGGACTTCCGGGGATGCGCTGTTTTAGCTCCATTTCACACGGGAGGAAACTGAGGCACGGAGAGGTTATAAAGGTTTCCCAAGACCACAGGGCTGGTTAGGATGAAAATAAGCTATGAATACAGGTCTGTCTGCTCCAGAAATTCAGGCTCCCCCCCCTCCGCCCCCAACCCCCAGGGACTGGCTGACTTCGTCCCCTAAAGGCCAGCTCAAGGACAGGCAGTTGTGACCGTGGAGGCCCAGGTGAAGGTCCAGGCTCCCGGAGAGACACAAAGACAGCTTCGTGCCGCCTCCTCCTACCCAGGGGGTGGGGCCCGGGGCTGAAGAGGATGGGCGCTCACCTAGCCTCACGCGGCTCCCGACTGCCCACAGGTCAGCGCAGGCCTCGGGCTTGGCGTGTCCTCCTTCCGCCCCTTCACCTCTGGGCTCCGATATGTGTTGTTTTCTCAGCCTGGTATATGTGTCACCATCATTTCCTCGTGACTAATTCTTCCTCCAACTCCAGGCCAGTGGCTATCAAACCTTTTTGATCAAGACCTGCAAGAGGAAATACATCTAATATCCTAATTCATAACATCATCTGGATAGGAAGATGGAGATCAAGATACAACTAAAACTAACATGTAACAAATCGGTATTTCCTAAATGTGATGTTTTAAATTCCTCTATTCTGCTTCCCTAAAAAAGTTATTCAGGTCACAGCTATTAAATCAATTTCATGACTCACGAATGGGTGGCCGCTCACAGTTTGAAAAACACCGCTTTCAATCCTGGCTCAAAAATGGCCTTTTCTCCTTATTGCTCCTAGAGGACTAAGACACTAAACAATTGTTTAAAGTTGTTTTCTTACTGGAGAGGGCTTCCTGCAGCCTCAATATCGCACCCTCCCAGCAGCACCACCAGCGGGTGCCTTGACCTTTTGTTTCACTCATAGGCTGGTAATTACCTCCTCCTCCGGGCTGTGAACAGAGGGCAGGACCATTCCTGGGTTTGCTCGCCATCGCACCTCCACCCCTGTGCCTCGCATAGGGTCTGGCACATCAAGGTGCTTGATAAATGTTTGTCAAGTGAATAAATGAACAAAACCACCAGTTCTTGTCCCCCCACGCCTACCTGCACCCTGCCCTGCAAGCTCCAGGTTGCAGCCCCATGGCCTCATTCCTCAGGGACCTGATTCGGGAGAGAAGTTGTTTTTCGGAGCTTGGGCAGAGAGAGGGAGTGTGTATTTGTGCACTGGTGGGTGAGGAGGGGACAGGGACAAGTTTGCCTCCATTTGGAAAGGATTGGGTGTGCGTAAGGGGTGGGGGCAGGGACACCTTTCCAGAACCCTGCCTTGTGAACAGAGCTCCCAGTTGCTTGGAGGAGTCCACGAAAGGCAAGCACCTGGGAAGCTGTGGCAAGAGCCTGTGCACAAGGGACGGGTTGGACAGCTGACTAATCGGACAAGCTGACACATAGCTCTGCACGGGGTCAATAAAGCCTCCTCACAGAGGGCAACTGGGAGCCACAGCGGAATCTAGCAGGAGAGGAGACCAGCTGGCAGGAAGAGGTTCCAGAGGGCAGACTGCTCCTCCCTTAACTGGGCACCTCCCAGGCCCTGGCTTCCTCCCCTGTCATATCTGGGGGAGGATGACCAGACTGGAGGCCCCGAAGAGCTGAGGGTGACTTGGTGGCCCCCTTGGCTTCCACCCACCCTGGAAGCAGGGCTGGAGGCAGAGAAGAAAGTGTTTGCCTGCTGGCCCAGGAGCGCTGGGGACTCCACCCTATGGGGACAGAGAGGAGCTGCGAACACCAGGGCCAGGCCAACCCAGGGTCACACCAGAGAAGGGGTGGCAACGAACTGGAAGGGTTGTGGGCAGCACCCCACCATCTTGCTCGCAAAGGTCACCTAAACCTGTTTGACTCCCCACTTAGAACAGTTGCAGCTGAACCGCCCCCAGCTCCCCAGCCCCTGCCTCCAGCATCTGTGGGCTCTAGCAACAGGGGGGCCTGCAGGACCCCTTTCAGACTCTGCACAGGGTCCCTTCCCCCACCCCCATGCCACACACTCACCTTCCTCCCACCCTGGAGGCCGCCCCCCCCCCCCACACCCCCCCCCTCCCGCCATCCCTCCCAGGCCTCTGCCCCTGTCAGCCTCAGGCTTCTTCCTGCCCGTGCTGTGTGTGAGGCACCGAGCTAGGCTCCTGCTCCTTTCTCCACCAGTCATTTCAACTCCGTGGTGCAGTGGGTACAAAACAACCCCATTCTATGGAGTAGGGTGAGGAGGCTAAAGCACATGAAGCTGGCCACCTCCTCTGCCCCCTGTGCCACAGCACCTGCCTCACCTCCGTAATAGCACGGACCATGCTGTCCTGGGGGATTTGTTTAAGCTCTGAGGACAGGAACTGCATTGTAGTCCCAAAACGTAACACGGGTTTGGCATGGAGTAGGTGCTCAAACAGAAGTTTATAGAGTGAACTGTTTGCCCAAGGATCAACAGCTAAGAAGTGCCTGAGCCATAATTCACACCCAGATCTTCCTGGACCCCAATCGAGCCCCACAGCCTTCACCCTCCTCCAGGAAGCCTTCCCTGACTTACTCAGAATCCTGGGTCTTTAGGTGTGTTCCCATCCCCCCGCCCCATCACCTCCTTGAAAACAGGGCCTGGGACAGTGTCTCAGCCTGGCTCTGATCCCAGCAGTCCAGCCAGCTCTGCCCCCAGAGCCCAGGAGGAGCTCTGTGGCATGTGAATGCCCAGGCCAGGGATGGAGGGCCCAGGAGGCGAAGGCCTCAGTCAAACCGATGGAGCCTTCCTGCCTGAGCGCCCAGCCACCTGCCTCCTGACCCCTGCTCACTCAACCGTGATTCCGCCTGGGCCCGGGCCTGCCGGCTCCTCGTGAGAGCCGGCCCAGGCCGTGGCATTCTCTGGGGTGGGTCCAGGTGGGGCACCTGATCCTCTGCTCATTTTGCTGCAATTCAATATCAGCCTCCAATTTGCACGCTCTGCTGCCATCCGTCCCTCCTCCCTCCGGCCTCTGCTGGGGGAAGGGAGAGCACAGTACTCTCCACGGCGCTTCGAGGGCCCCTGGGAATCCCTCGGGCGGACTTCACCCCGGGCCTCCGTGTGGAGGGACTGCTGTGCCCACCAAGGGAGCAAGGCCTGCACGTCCGGAGGGTTGGGCAGACCTTGATGCCACCTCGTAGGCTTCCCGGCTGTGGAATCCAGAGCCACGCGGGGCTCCCCAAGCTTCCGGGTGAACAGATGTAAGAGGACCTGCCCATGGCGAGTGTTCAGAAATGTGAGTCCCGGCTTCCCCAAGGGCTGAGGGCCCGTGGCTCTGGGAAATCCTTGCTTCTCTAACCGCCCCCATTCTGGCTGCAATGGCGGCCCGTTCTCTCTGGTTCCACCTGCTGGATGTCTGTTTGCTTGGGATTCTTAGGGCCCTTGAAATAGTTCATTGTATTTTTCTATTCATGCGACAAATAGTTATTGAGCACCAGCTGTGTGCCAAGAACTGCTCTAGGCCTTTAGCTACATCAGGGAACAAAACGGACCAAGAGTCCCTGGCCTGGCGGGCTGACGGTGTGGGCAGTGTATTGAGTCAGTGGGGGCGTTTATTAAATGACCCTTCTCAGCCTGGTCTCCTCCACTTTAAATAACCTGAACGAAAAGGAATTGTAAATTTTAGAAAGTAGTGTTTCCTCGCAGTTGTCATCTTTACCCCGATCTTACCACCGCAGCTTGAAGTTACGTCACACGAACGCAACAGAAAGTGTGTGCTGTTCCTCAGAAGGTTAAACACAGAGCTACGCGACCCTGCAATTCTACTCCTAGGTATGTATCCAGAGAGTTGGAATCAGGTGTTCAAACAAAAGCTTGTACACACATGTTCACAGCAGCACTATTCACAATAGACAAAAGGTGGAGACAACCCAAGTGTCCATCAACTGATGAATGGATAAACACAGTGCAGTATGTCCATACAATGGAATATGATTCAGCCTTAAAGAGGAATGAAGTACTGATACATGCTGTCACATCGATACACCTCGAAAACATGCTGAGTGAGACGACTCGGTCACAAAAGGCCCCAAGTTGTGTGATTTCCTTTGTATGAAAGGTCCAGCACGGGCAAATCCATCGAGACAGAAAGTAGAGGAGTGGCTGCCGAGGGTTGGGGAAAGAGAGGAATGGGGAGTGACTGCTTAATGGGCACAGGCTTCCTTTCAGGGTGATGAAATGTTCTGGAACGAGATAGTGGTAGTGGTTGCACAACATTGTGATTTTACTAAACGCCCCAGAGTTAATGTGCTTTGAGATGGGTGAATAGGTGAGTTTTGTGTTATCTTCCTTTAAAATTTTTAAAAGCGCCTGTTGCGCGGTCCTATCCACACTGGACTTCCTGTCTCATGTGTTTCTCTTGCTTCCCCCAGGGCCTTTGCACATGCTGGTCCTTCTACCTGGGATGCTTGTCTCTCCTCTCTTTGCTCACTTACAACATCATTAGTGTTTGGATCTCAGCTTAACCATCACTTCCCCAGAGAGGACCAAGCCTCCCTTTTACATGCTCAAGTACCATGTGCCATTCCAGTGGAGTACCTGTCTTGGTTATCATTACAACATGTATATGATGACTGAATCCCCTTCTAAATTATAAGCTCCTGGAAAGAAAGGGGAGCCTGTATATTTTTTCATCCCTGATGTACCCCTAGAGTCTACCTCAGTGCCTGACAAAGGCACCCAGTAAATATTTAATGTGTGCATAAATTAATAATTCCTAAGGGAATTCTAATGGATTCACTACCTCCCCCGACCCCATCCCACATGGTTCCCCTGTCACTGCTGCTGCTGCCATCGAGTCTTCATAGCTGCCAGGACTCCTCATGATAATGGCCACTAACAGGTCCGCATGAAGCCAGCAGGGCCCTGAGGAGGAACAGCCCAATTCCCAGGCAGTGTAGGTGGTGAGGCCGAGTTGGACAGCAGGGAGGCGTTCAGGTCGGTTGTTGGTGTTAGGATGAGAGAAGTCGAGTGCCAAGTGGGGCAACGGCCTGAGTTGGAATTGTGAACGTGAGTCAAGTCAATGCTGCCCAGGATGGCCTTTCTAAGGAATGCTTGTTGAACACATACCTGAAAGAATAACATGCCAAGAATGCGCAAGGTAAGTGCCTGGCACCTAAGAAGCATGATGATGGATTCCAGGGATATTACAGAGAAGCCTTGGTGAGTGGTGGGGGGTGGGATGTGGAAAATCGAGGAAGGGGAAATGCAGAATGACTGGTGTGTAGTTGGGCCCTGCGGCCCTTTACTGAGATGGGGTGCACTGGAGGAGGAGCAGGTTGGGGCAGGAATACTGAGATGAGCTCTGAGGTTCTGATGTTGAGGTGCTTCTGGCTGGGTAAGAGCAGGTTCTGGGGAGTTTCAGAAGCCAGAAGCAGTGGATGGGAGGTGAAGACAGGGGGGTTTCAATGATTATGGGAGGTTCTGGGGAAGAATGTGTTGGGAACAGGGACATGGGGGGGCGGGGTGGGACAGATGGTGCTCCATGTCCAAGGAAGAGGGAGGAGCTGGGGTCCAGACCCCAGGCTGGTCCCAGTCAGGAGGAGAGTGAGCCGTGGTGAGAAGGAAGGCAGGTGGGATATGGGTGATATGAAAATGTGAAGGTGGGTGGCAGGAACCTGAGGGAATTTCCATCTTATGGCTCCTGTTTTCTTTGTGAATAAGGAGCAAGATCAGCTGCCCAGACAGACTGGAGAGCTGGGGGCTGAGGGCACTGGAGAGGGTTTGAAAGAGCTGCAGTGAAGCACAGAGAGGGGGCCAGCTGGAGCAGGGAAGAGCCTGCTGAGGGAAGAGGCCAGGGTATCCAGTGACTGCTGCTCTCTACGGGTGGGTGCAGCAGCCGGGGTGGAAACCAGGATGGTGGTGGCTCCATTAGCCCAGGGGTGCTGGGTGCGTACAAGGGGAAACTGGGCGGGGGTGGCAGGCAGGGGAGGCTGTGCAGCCAGAGGACCTGGAGGTGTGGGGAAAAGGGGGCTGGAGGTCTGGGTGAGTGAGACTCTGGGACCAGCAGGTGAGAACCAGGGAGTCGGAATCAGAAGCACAGAGGGATGTGTCCATTGAGTAGAATGTTTCATTCAAGCTTTAAGAAGATCAGATGTTTTAGGAAAGACAAGCTCCAGGGTGTGGCCATGGGAGGGAGACTAAAATGGAGATGGAAGGCCTTTGGAATTGAGAACGTTAATGAACAGAGCAGACGTGGGCCATCACCACCCCGGGGGAGAGATGGGCTTCCAGGGCAGTGAGGAGGGAGGGAGGGGGGTTAGCAGCGACACTGAAGGAATAGCAAAGCTTGTCAAAGGGCACTGGGAAGACTGGGGAGGGAAAGAGGGAACAGGAAGCAGAGGGCAAAAAGCAGGGAAGAGCTGGACGGCCACACAAACTCACAGCTCAGATGGGGAAGGCTGCACAAGGTTTCCCAAACAACTCCCTCTGCGGCCTCTCAGGAGGGGTCAGCAAACTGGGGTGCGGTTCTGAGGAATCCAGTCCCATGGACACACTCTTCATTCAGGCTTCAGTGTCTTCTGCTGAGATCCCCAGAGCAGCCGACTGATCCACAAGCTGACTCCAGGGACCCCTCTCTCCAGACCTGCCTGGTCCCAGAGTAACCACATCTCAGCAGACAACTCCTCAGACTCAGACACACACACACCCCTCGCCCCGATTTTCCCAACCCTCCCTCTCCCACCCACAGGATGAACCCCTGACACCCGGTCTCTCCAGCCACCTCTTTCTACACAGGCCACGCTCGGGATTACTTGCACTTCCCTGTCTGTTCTCTCATGCCGCCGGGCTGTGCACAGGTGGCTTCTTCTCCCTGAAAGGGCTTCTCCACCCTCCTGGCTGGCTTCTGGCCCTGATCTACTATTCCTTCGGGAAGCCTTCCCTCGTGACCCAAGATTGCCCTTCCTGGGTGTCCCTAGAGCACTAGGACTGTCCTTGTCCCAGAGCTGACACAGCACGGCCATGTCCCCTCCGGCTGCCTCCCCTGCACGGATGGTGTAGAGCTGGGTTTGGGGCCTCCAGCACCTGGCCCCGGCCCAGGCCCATTGTTGACACTCACTAAATGAATGGGCTGTTGAATGAATGGGCTGTTGGTTGAATCGGGTTGGGTTGAGCCACTGGTGGTCTCATTAGTTCAGAGGAATCGTGTCTTGTTCCTTCTCAATGACCTTTCTGGGAGTTGTTCTGGGAGAGAAAGACAAAGTGCTGGCACCGATCAGAATTACCTGGAAGGCTTTTCATAATGCAGTTGCCCACCTTCCCAGAGGCCATATTGTCTGAGTTAGGCAAGGGTGAGGATGGGGAGGGGGTGACTCCTTCACTTTGAGAAAGCTCCCTGGGGAATGCTGACCCTCCCCAGCCCCAGCCCGCAGAAGCCACTGTTGAAGGCTGAGTTCCGGGTCATCTCTGAGGTGATGACAACCACCCCTGGTGCTCAAACATCTGAAACCAATGCACTTGACCTCCCCACTGCACTGCCTTCACCAGGACCACCACTGCCACCCCCGCCTTCATGATCCAAACCCCACTAGCTACCATCTCAGGTGTTCACCACCATCGTCTTCCTCGCCTGGTCCCTCATCCCACAGCCACCTCAGCCACACCCTCAGCACAGCTCGGTCTCAGGGAAGTCGCTCCTGCTGAAGGCCACCCCCCTCTCCCACCAGCGACCTAGCCATGTCACCAGAGACACACTTTGGCAACCAGTACCCATGGGCAGGCTGTGCCCTGGCTGGGGTCCTTGTCCTTGCGATTCATCTTTGCCCCAGAATTCAATGTCCTTAATTATTGCCATACTGAGAAGCACGTATGTGTGTGTGTGTGTGTGTGTGTGTGTGTGTGTATGTTTCTGAGAGAGCCCATAACTTTCATCAGATTCTAACAGGATCTTTAAGCCTCTGGGCATGTGCCCACTTCATCCCTTGGAAAACTCTTAAAATGTCAAAATGCAATTCAGACACATCTCGCTTTAGACACTTCCTCACCCCCTCATCATAGCCTTTCTCAAGTTCTATGTCTTTACCGTTGTCCATGGTCTGTCTTCTCCACCACAACATCAGCTCCCCCAGGGCAGGGATCTCAACTCTTCACCCTTATTTTCTAGAGCTGCGCCAGCCATAGCCCATGCTCGGATGGGGTTTCCTGTAACCAGACCATCTGTCTCATCTATTACGCTGTCCCAGAAATCACTTCTCTTAGCAGACAAGCACTTCTTTACCACAAGGTGACACCTCAGGCTACACCTCTCAATTTCCACTGTACCTCACTGTACAAAAGCCCAGAAGCTGACCTTGAAGACAGTGGAAATGGGTCATCTACACTGACCATCCCCAGGCATGTTCACATGTCCAACCAAGGCTTCTGGGTGTCTATACCGAGTTCCAGGTTCTCAGCAGACTCAAGTCATTGCACACTTCCCCCATCTCCCACTAGTTGCACCCCTCTCCCCTCCCCAACTCATCATCCCAGAGAATTTCCAGTTACTTCATCCCTCTAGAATGGATGCCCCGCACATGCTCGCACTGCCCAGAATACCACATGGAGACTGTCCCAGATGCAACGCCCCTGCCCCAGAACACCTCGTCCCATAGAGCTCTGCCTACGCTCCCATGTCCATGCTTGAGTCCCCTTTGCCAAGCAGTTCTCTTTGACCAAATCCATCCCCTCCCTCCCTGCCCCCAGCAGCAAGCACAATTCCTGTCCTCAAGCAGACTTCATCCCATCTTTGGGTCATAGACAGAAATGGGGTGGGGGCTGGAAAGTAGAGAGCTCATAGGGGTGCAAAGAGGGAACACTGGCCTCCTCTCCCAGGATGGTGGGGACTGCCTGGAGTTGCAAGGATCACAGTGCTCCAGGAATTCAAGCGCCATCAGCAGGTTCCAAGTAGCCTCATGGAGCAATAGGAGACAGCCCTGGGCCTCCAGGATGTGTCCAGCAGAGCTGGGCAGGGCTCCCCTCCCCCAGGGTAAAGGGCACAAAGTGGGGTTTGGGCTGAGGTCAGGTTGAGAGGGGAGAGGTCCATATTTCACAACTCTGCGGTCAATTCCAGGGGGAGCAGGCAACCCCCAGACTCTTGGCTTACCAGAGCTGGATAGAAAGTTAGTGATTGCCTGTCTGTCGGTGGTTCTGGGCCTGGGGCTGCATGAAGGCTGGAATGGGGGTTCTCGAGCTGTGTGTTATGATTCATTGGGTGCACCGGGCTCTGAACATTTCCTTGATGTGAGGCTGCAATCGAGTAACTCAGCCATAAAGAGCCTCTGCTTTTCCTGGAATTCTATCAACCCAGGGTGGCACTGCTCGCTATCAGCTGCAGATCTGAGTCGGCTTCATACATCTTCCGTTAACAAGAAATGGGGAAACAAATTAATCATTACTTACATGCAGTCTGCTCAGTCGGCAACATTTTTCAAAGCATGACCTCCACGGCAGCGGTGTGTGTGTGTGTGGGGGGGGATAGATAACTGAAGGGGTCGTAGCTGGTGGAAAGGTAGGAAACGATTAACCATTCCAGCCCTGCAGAGAATGTAACTGAGGTCCAGAGAAGCAAAGAGATTTTTCAAGGCTGCACAGCAAACTGTGAACAGATATACAATTTGAACACAAGTGTCTGACTCCTAGACCAGAGCACTTTCCACGAGGCCACCCGCCCTCCCCACCTTCCCGGGGACCTCAGGGACCCTCATTTTACATTTGTGGGTCCCTAATCTTCATGGGAGCCAGCCTTTTTTATTTAAATTTTTATTGATTGATTAATTTTAGAGAAAAAGAGAGAAACATAGATTTGTTGTTCCACTTATTTATGCATCCATCATGTTGATTCTTGTATGTGCCCTGACCAGAGATCGAACCTGCAACCTTGACAGATCGGGACAAGGCTCCCACCGAGCTGTCCAGCCAGGCCGAGAGCCAGTCTTCCAAACACCCTCTCGTTTTCTCTCTTGAGTCTTTGACCAACTATTTGTTCAAGGGTAAGTGCCAGGAGAGTCCGTACTGCATCATTCTATTTTTATGAAGCACAAAACCAGATAAAATTGATCTATGCTGTCACAAGCCAGCACAACAGTTACCCTTGAGGGAGGTGGTGACCGGGAGGGGGACGAGAAGCGTTCTAGGTGCCGGTCACATTCTGTCTCTCGATCAGAGTTCTGGCTGCACGGGAGTGTTTAGTTGGTGAAAATGTCTCAGGCTGCATGTTTGTAATACAGATTAATGTATGTTTGTAACACTCCAATCAAAGGATTTGAAAGGTACCTGATCTATAAATACTTATCCCTGATTGGTGAAAGCACATTGAGAATGTTTCTAAGAAATGTTTTAAATATTGGACAAAGCTGCACCCCAGCCAGTGGCCTGCAGTGCTGTGAGGTTCTCCCCGCCCCCACCACGTGGCTGGTCAGTCAAAGGACCTGTTGGGGGTAGGAGCTTCATCATGACCAATGACCTCTGGCCAGTTCACACCCAGCCTCCTGGGATTAGTACCACGGTTTGCAGTGAATAAGGACCCTGAGGGGATGCCCAGCCTGGTGGCAGAGGTAGGGCCTGTCCCGAAGGGAAGGAAAGCAAGGAATGGCAGGCATTAATGCCCTCTTGAGAAAAGGACAGCTAGAACCCATGGCCTGGTGGGGCTTTGAGTTGTGGGCTGACCTAGGCAGACACAATGACATCATCTTCCAGATAGTTCCTGACTGGGCCTTGTGGGCGAAGGATGCATCTGAGTGTACGCGTGTGCATTGGTGCAATGTGCGCCTGGGAACATGCCTTTGCTCTCGGTGGTCCATCGGCCTGGAACAGGGCACAGTGTTCCATCTGCCTGGCACACTGTGCCCTGCCCTTGTCTCTACCTGGCAACATCCTAGGTTGGCTCCCAGGCTCGGCCAAGGTCTCTTGTGGGCTGATACCTCCCCGCCTTCCAGGCAGAATTACTTCCGCCTCCAGCTCGGGGCCCACTGTGCGACCCTGCACTTGGCCCCGGACTCAGAAGAGTGGTGTGTGTGCTGTCTCCATGCCTGGACTGAGGGCAGGAACTCAAACCCAGTTCTCTCTGGATTGTTTAAGGGACAAATATGTGCACGGGGCTCTGGGCTTAGAGTTAATTCCTCTAAAAAACAAAAATCATTAGCAGATTAATTAAGAGCCATGTTTAGAGTGCTAACTCAAAGGCTAATAATCTTTTCCCTTAAGCAAGGTCTGATGCTTTGATAAGCCCTGTCTGTCATTGTGTTACAGTATTGATTGAAGCTGGGTCTTGGCTGAGTATGCAATTCACACATAATTCCTCCAGTAACTCAGGCACATTTTTTTTCTCTTACTGACAAGCGTTATAATGGCTATAATAAGCTAAGGAAACCTCAGATGAAACAACACATGACTATACTTGTCTATAGAGGTATAGCCATGAATCTCATGAGTGCATTTCCTTAGATCTTTTTTTTTTTTTTTGGTGGATGTTTGCCCAGGTTAGATCAGAATATGACCTATATGATTGACTTAATAGCATTCATTTGTTGATTTATTCATTCAGCATATATATCAGCCCTATCATAATACTAGACTCTATGCCAGAAGCCCTGGGAAATACTTTCAAGTAAATAAGACATGATCCCTGCCTTCAAAGAGTTTGGTGATCCCAGCAACCCCAGGAGAATACAAGATGCTATAAGAGAAGTACCAACAAGACTGTCAGAGGAAGGCAGATCCTGAATGGGGAGTCTGAGGAAGTTCCCTAAAGGAGGTAGCATTTGGGTAATAATGAATTGAAAATGTAGGATTTTGTTCATAGATATATATATGATTTTCCTTCTATAAAAGTAATTCAGGCTTCAGAATGGCCAAAACAAATCTTTAAATAAAAGAACAAAGTTGGCCCTAACCGGTTTGGCTCAGTGGATAGAGCGTCGGCCTGCGGACTGAACGGTCCCAGGTTCGATTCCTGTCAAGGGCATGTACCTTGGTTGCGGGCACATCCCCAGTAGGAGGTGTGCAGGAGGCAGCTGATCGATGCTTCTCTCTCATTGATGTTTCTAACCCTCTATCCCTCTCCCTTTCTCTCTATAAAAAAATCAACAAAATATATATATTTTAAAAAAGAACAAAGTTGGAGGAGTCACACTTCCTGATTTACACTTGATGCAGTGCACTCTGTATCCAGTATCAGGACTGTGTGGTGTTGGCATTGGATACATATAACAGATCAAGGGAATAGACTGACGGTCCAGAAATAAATCCATATGTTTATGGTTAATTGATTTTCAGCAAAGATGCCAAGACAATCAATGAGAAAAGAATAATCTTTTCAATAAGCAATGCTGGGACAACTAGATATCTACACGCAACAGAATGAATTTGGACCCTTAAACTAAAATGAAGTCAAAATGATCAAAGACTTAAATGTATGGGGTAAAACTATAAAACTCTCTTTGACATTGGATTAGGCAATGGCTTCTTAGATATGACATCTGAAGCACAAACAACCAAAAAAATTGGAAGTCATCAGAATTTTTAAAATTTGTGCTTCAAAGGACACCATCAAGAACATGAAAAAAGCAACCAATAGAATAAAAGACAATATTTGCAAATCATATATCTAATAAAGTGTAGCATCCAAACTACATAAAGCACATTTATAACTCAACAATAAAAAGACAACCTAATTTTAAAATTGACAAAAGATTTGAATAGATATTTCACACACACACACACACACACACACACACACATAGGTAATATGCAAATTAGCCAGGCCTCACGACCGCTCAGGAGGAGCTGTGCATGCGGATGGACGGGAGGGGACTGTGTGCCACCCCCAGCCCCAGTGGACATACCAGGGGTGGGAGCATGCTCCGAGCGACTATGGCGCAGCTTGGAGCACGCCCCCCTGGGTGGTGGCAGCGGCCAGAGCAAAGCAACCCCGGTCCCAGATGCCTGGCGGCAGCTAGAACAAAACAGCTCCGGTCCCCGGTGTCTGGCAGTGGCAGGAGCAAGCAGCCCAGGTCCTGGGTGCTGGAGGGAAGCCAGTGCCAGCAGCCAGGGGAAGGAAGGCCTATTCTTTTTCTTTTTTAAAAATGTATTTTATTGATTTTTTACAGAGAGAAAGGGAGAGGGATATAGAGTTGGAAACATCGATGAGAGAGAAACATCGATCAGCTGCCTCCTGCACACCTCCCACTGGGGATGTGCCCGCAACCAAGGTACATGCCCTTGGCCGGAATCGAACCCAGGACCCTTCAGTCCCCAGGCCGACGCTTGAGCCAAACCAGTCAGGGCGGGAAGGCCTATTCTTGCACGAATCTTCGTGCATTGAGGCCTGGTGCACGAAATTCGTGCATGGGAGGGTTGTCCCTCAGCCCAGCCTGCACCCTCTCCAATCTGGGACATCCCTCTCACAATCCGGGATTGCTGGCTCCTAACCACTCACCTGCCTGCCTGTCTGATTGCCCCTAACCGCTTCCCTGCCAGGCTGATCGCCCCCCAACTGCCCTCCCCTGCCAGCCATCTTGTGGTGGCCATCTTGTGACAATGTGGGGGCGGCCATCTTGTGATGACGTGGGGGCCATCTTGTGAAGGCCACCTAGGCTTTTATTAGTGTGTGTGTGTGTGTGTGTGTGTGTATACAAATGGCCAATAGGCACTTAAAAATGCAAATGGATACCACTTCACACTCAGGAGTTTGGCTATAATAAAAAACACAGACAATAACAAGTATTGACAAGGATATGAAAGAATTGAAACCCTCATACATGACAATGTAACTCTCAAACGTAGCAATGTAAAATTGTGCAGCCACACCACACTATAGAGAACAGTGTGGTGTTTTCTCAAAAACTAAACATAGAATTACCAGATGATCCAGCAATCCCACTCCTATTCCTCAGCTTCTCCAAGGTCAGCTGCCCCTTGGGTAGTGTCTTAGAGGACAGGTCAGGACCTACCTGGCTCGGGTGGGGGGCAGAGATCCTGGGTGCAGCTCGGAGGAGGAGACAGGGATAAGAACACTAAGACATCAGGGCCAAGCCTGTGTTACCTCAGTTCATCCTCACAATGCCCCGAAGAGCTGGATCTTGTTATTGTCTTCATCGTGCATATGAGCAAACTGAGGCTAAGGGAGGTTAAGCAACCTTGCCTGAGGTCACTTAGCCAGTAGGTGGTAGAGCAAGGAGTCTAATCCACCTTGACTCCACTTTGGGTACAGAAAGACCAGGAAGAAGAAAAAAAAAGAAAAAAAAAGAAAGACCAGGAAGCAGGGTACTGAGGAGGCAGACGATGATGGAATTCTCCAGGTGGCAAAGGGAGGGGGGCATTCCCGGCAGAAAGAACAGTTTGTGCAAAGGTGCGGAGGCTTAAAAGGGTATGTCCTGTTTGGGGTGGTGACTAACTCTATGGCCAGAGAAGGGTGTGTAGAGAGGAGTGGCAGTAGACGGAGTGGGAAAGTGGTGCTGGAGCCAAGGTACAAGGAGTGTGGCTTCCAGACCAAGGAGCTGGGGGGTTGAGTGGCCATGGGAGGTATGAAGCAAGAGGGTGGGTGACAGTGATAAACTTGGGTTTGCATGATGACCTGTGGTTTACCCGGGGCTCCCAGACATACAGTATCAGGTGGAAGCCTCATGCCGATCCTGGGAGCCAGCCCATTTTACAGATTAGCAAACAGACTCAGAGTGGTTATGAGACCTGCTCAGGGCACAGAGCAATTAACAACTGGCCCCAAACCCAGTGCTGTAGCCCCCACAGGACATTGATCCGAAACTCAGCTTTGTTTCAGGTGTGATGAAATAAAGAGGAAGGCAGAGTCCTGCGTGAGCTCCTCATTTCTCCAGCTCTGCTCCTGCTCAGCCCCAGATCTTCCCGAAGAGCTGGAAAGGGCCCTGGAGGAAGAAAACTGCAGGATTGCTGGCTCAGGTGCCCTAACCACGCTATGATCTGGAGCAAGGCAGCCCTTCCGGGAGCCTGGGTAAACCCCGCTCAGTGAGGGACTGCACCAGAGGAGGGTTTATATATCAGGGCCCTCGGGGAGCCTCTCAAGCTTCTCAGGAGGCTCGGGGAAGGGCCTCTGATGGGGCATTTACCCAGCTCCGCAGGCAGCTCTGAAAGCACAGCTGGTTAGGAACAACTAGGATCAAGGTTCCTTCCAAATCCAGCTCAACGAGTTCGTACAGCGCGTGTCCACTGAGCACCCACCACGCCAGGCTCTATGCTGCAGGTTTGGGGATATCCTTGAACAAAACAAGATAAATAAGCAACATTTCTAGGAAAGATGAAAATAGCATCGGGCAAGGGCGATGAGGAGTGCCGGTTTGGGGAGAAATTAGAGCATTCAATAGTGTGGACAAGGGCCAGCCTTGTTGAGAAGGTGACTTGAAGGAGGCGAGGGAGTAGCTGAGTGGGTATCTGGGCGACAGGTGTTCCAAGCAGTCACAGCTAGAGAAAGGCCCTGACATAGGAGTGTGCATGCAAAGTGGCCAGTGTGACTCCAGCTGAGTGGGCAAGAGGTGGGGCGGGGGATGGGAGGGGACAGCCATAGATTGCTGCCCCAACAGGCTAACATGTTCAGCACTGCCTAAGGACCTTGATCCTGAACTCATCCCTGCCCTGATGCCGCCTCCACTAAACTTTCATTTTAGGGACCAACCATCATAGTGAATGCCAGAACCGAACACCAAAACTGTGTTATTTGCACAGGTGTGCGGCTTTACCTCCTTAATCCTAAGTGTCTTCAACCTCTCCTGCTCCTCTGCTCCACCCGGGTATGGCCCTTCCCTTCTTACTCCTTCCAGGGGCCCCAGGTCTTGGTGGCCTGGAGGAAGGGCAGCAGGGCCGCTGGCGAGCAGGTGGCCAGGGAAGCAGTGGCTTAGAGTACAGCATCCAGGAAAGAGAGGCCCCCCATGAATCACTGTCCCTGGAACCCACATTACTGAGCACCCTCTCTGAGCTTCTGGCTGGGACGCCCAAGGGGAATGAGACTATATCTGTTCTCTGGAGATCCCAGCCAGGGGTGAGGTGTGAGGGTAGAGCTGGGTACACATACACAGAAAATTCTAACCCACGTACAACGTGTTGTTTGGAACTGCCCAGCAGCTGATATTGTGAGAGGGAGGAGAGGTGCATAACCCCCGGGGATGCAGAGTTCAGCTGGCCACTAGCTACCAGTTGGGGAATCTGTGCAAATCAGTTACTCTGTCCCTCAGGCCTTGAAACGCACTGGGGTCAATACATAGTTTTTAATGAATGCACCTCAGTTTCCTTGCATGTTAAGCGGAAGTAAGAGTAATACTGTTGACTGAGGGCTCCCCAGAGCCAGCTTCCACCCACTTGCAGCTCGCTCTCTTGTCTTCAGACACTGACGTCCTCGCCCAGCAGCACTGGCACGTCCCCCCACGGCAGTGTCAATCGTGCCACCAAATCGTATCTTGAAAGGAGGGTTATACCTTCTAGTGGATGGATGACGCAAGTAGTAGGACGAGAACCATGATGGCAGCGGAAATAGAACTCAGGACCAGCAGCTGCACTCAGGCAAGAGGTCTGCGTCTCAGCAGGCGAGGGAAAGCGGGGAGGAGGAGACCACAGCTGCAGTAGGAGTTTCTCTACCCGACTCCCCATGGGCCAGACCTGATGATGCTCCCTTTTTGAGGGCAAGTGCCGAGGACAGCCGTGCTCACACTCTGGACCCTGGCCTGATCTTCCCACCGTTAGGGCCTGCCCTTTTCCTGGCTGCTTTGTGCCCCCTCCCAAGCTCCCACAGTGGTGACTTATACCACCGCCCAGGCATGTCAAACTCGCAGCCCACAATGAATATTGTTGCAGTACAGTCGATAGAACAGTATGTAAGAAACATTTTAATAAAAAATTCGTAACTTAATTTTTTAAATATCCTGTTATACATAATTTTTTTTGCTTTGTTCCCTGTCTGCTGTTTGTATATTTTATTTTTTAAATTTTATTGTTTAAGGTATTACAAATAGTAGTATATATGTCTCTCTTTTTTTCCCCCCACTGACCTCTCCCCGGCCTCGCCACCCCCCAGCATTTGCCCTCGTCCCCTCGCCCCCAGTGTCTTGCGTCTGTTGGTTGTGCTTATATGTGTGCATACAAGTCCTTCGGTTGATCTCTTACCATCCCCCCCGCAACCCTCCCCTGCCTTCCCGCTGTAGTTTGACAGTCTGTTTGATGCTTCTTTGCCTCTGTCTATTTTTGTTCATCAGTTTATAATGGTCTTTATTATCCATAAATGAGTGAGATCATGTGGTATTTATCTTTCACTGACTGGCTTATTTCACTTAGCATAATGCTCTCCAGCTCCATCCATGCTGTTGCAAATGGTAAGAATTCCTTCTTTTTTACTGCAGCGTAGTATTCCATTGTGTAGATGTACCACAGTTTTCTAATCCACTCATCTGCTGATGGGCATTTAGGCTGTTTCCTAATCTTAGCTATTGTAAATTGCACTGCTATGAACACAGGGGTTATTAATAACGAACTACAACGTTTGCTAATGACTGATTACTATAATCGTGTTGCATTCATTTCCCTATGTGCCTTACCCACAGGCACACCATTTTTCTTCACTAATACCAGCAGTGAATATTTTAGCAGCCAATTGCCACATCATTAGTCTTGTACTGACTTGTTTGGTGTGCACAACAGGAAATATTTTGCTTTCAGAGAACAAGAAAAATAGGTTTATTTGCGTTATGCTTATTAATTTGTGCAGTTATTCAGTGTCTGGTAAGTTAACATTCAAGAAAAAATATTCGGGACAACCCCGGTGAGGCCGAAATGGCCCCGGTGAGGTCAGGATGGCCCCAGTGAGGTCGACACTGCCCTGGTGAGGTTGGGACGGCCCCGGTGAGGTGGGGATGGCCCCAGTGAGGTTGAAACGGATAATAAAGACTAATATAAACTGATGAACAAAAATAGATGCAGAGGCAGAGCAGCATTGAACAGACTGTCAAACTACAGTGGGAAGCCTGGGGAGCGTTTGGGGGAGGTGTTAAGAAATCATATAAGAATAACCAATGGACACAAAACACTGGGGGGTAGGGGAGCCGGGGGAAAGTTAAGGGGGGGGGGAAGGAGACATATGTAATACTCTTTGTAATACTTTAAGAAATAAAAATTATTTTTTTTAAAAAGAAAAAATATTAATGTTTATTCAAATGTTCTATTATTTCATGTTAATAATTACTCATTTATTTCAGCCCTTTGTATTCAGGATGTCTCTATCGAAATAAACCGACATTTCTATGAAAATTGAAGCTTTTGTTTTTTTGCGGCCCACATAAACTTAGACCTTGTTTATTTGGCCTGGGTCAGCCTTTGAGTTTGACATGCTTGCAACACCAACAGTTCTCACTGATGCACCCACTCTAGGCCAGCACTGTGAAAATAGGGTACTGGCTAAGAGAGTGGCATTTGGAGTTAGGCCAAGTGCCTGGCATGATGGCTGGTATGCAGTAGACATGCAATGATTGATCATCACCATCTCAAGTCTTCACAATAACCACTGGACGGCAGCGAGCTTTGGCATTTGCGGTCCTGGGTTCAAGTCTCGGCTCCACACTTTCTAGGTGTGTAACCTTGACAAATTGCTCAGGAACTCCATGCCTCAGTTTCCTCCTCATCGCCAAAATGGGGGTGATGACAACAGCTCCCGCCTCATTGAGGTGACATGCAGACTACATATCATCATGTCACTAAAGCACTTAGCACAATGCTGGGAAGATGGTAAACACTCAATAAATGTTAGCTATTGCCAACCATTTCCCTATGTTGGAAATGAGGAAGTAGAGGGAGGGAGAAGTAACTTGACCCAGGTCACTGAGCTTATAAGTGGTGGAACCAGGATTCCACCCCCTGGCAGTTTGACTCCAAAGTCAGGGTTCTCTCAGCTTTTCCATGTGGCCCCCCATTTCCTAAATGGAAGCCAGAAGTACATTGTTTAGAAATACCCTAAGTATCATAGCAGTGGGTTGTGAAACCTCCAACACATTTAAATCCGCAAGTTCATGATTTTAAAAGAATCATTTATTTCTTCCAGAGATGCCAAGGAAGTAGCTCATTATTGTGAAATTGTAAATAAAGGGGAAAGAATCAAGCACTGATCTAGTTTTCTTTTTTTTAATATGGTTTATAAAAGTTAACTCCGGTTAACCAAATAGTTGAGGGAGGAAGTTTCTCTTAGTAAAAGTATTCCAGCTATTTCTTATTTTTTCAATTATAGTTGATATTCAATATTATTTTATACTAGAGGCCCAGTGCATGAAATTCGTGCACAGGTAGGGTCCCTAGCGGCTGCCGGCTGCCGGCTGGGGCCTCAATTCCCCTGGCTGCCTGCTGCCGCCACCGCTGCCCAGGGGCCTTCCTTCCGGTTGGCCGGCCAGCCCCACCACCTGGTTGAACTCCCAGTTGAATTCCTGGTGGAGGGGACAATTTGCATATTAGGCTTTTATTATATAGGATTAGTTCCAGGTGTATGGCACGGTGGTTAGACAATTATATAATTTATGAAGTGATCCTCCTGAAAATTCTAGTACCCAGCTGGCGTCATACATAGTTAGAAGTATTTCAGCTATTTCATGCAGAAAAAGATGATAGAATGTCACTATTTTGCAACCCTTAATGAAATAATGGATGCAGGGGCTTATCATTCGTAGCTGCCTTCACTGAGTGTCTCCACAGAAGCACACACCAGCCCCTGGGAGTAATCTTCCCAAACATTGAACCTGGATCATATCGAGCCTCTGGAGATAGGGACACGGCCAAACTTCAGACTGTGGGGAACTCCACAGGACAAACGGCCTGTGTGTGTTTCTCCCAACAAATACATTGTAAGGGGCGGGGGACGGGAAGGGGGCACCTATAGTTTAAACTTGAGAGAAAGAGACATCAATAATTTGGAATACATAGACTTTATTTGAACCCCGATTTAAACAAATATTTTAGAAATGGGACAACTGGAGAATTTGAACAGTTATTGAGTACTTGATGATATTCATACATTACTGTTCATTTTTTAGGTACACTAGTGATAGTGTGGCTATTTTTCAAAATCCCTTTCTCTTAGAGATACGTACTGAAATGTTTACAGATGAAATTATGTAATGTCTGATATTTGCTTCAAAAGAGCCCAGGGGTATAGAAGGACTTGGTGGGACATAAGTCTATAGTCACTGAGGTGAGGTACGAGCACATGGGAGTTCATTATATTATTTCTCCCCATTTTTGTATGTTTAAGACTTTCCATAATAAAAACCAAAAGGAGAAGCTGAGTAACATAAAATCATTTTGTCTTTGTAACCCATCTCCCCAGCAGTAAGTGAGGGAACTAGACTGAAACATTGAGTGTTGACCACATGGCGGGCACAGTTCTAAGTCCTTGGTTTGCCTCCTGTCATTGACTCTCTGAACCATCCTATGGGCAGGGACTCTGTCTTGTGCCCATTTGGGAAGTGAGGAAACTAAGGTCTAAAGAGGTTAGTAACTTGGCCAAGGTCCAGCCCCAGAGCCCCCCTGCGGCTTAAGTTCTACGATAGGCTGCTTCTCAACACGCAGCACTAGCTGCCGTCCATCTGAGCTCCTCCGGGATGCTTTCTGCGTTCACAGGCCCTCCCTGGTCCTGCTGCCTCCCTGCCTTGCCCGCGGCTGGGCGAGGAGGCTTGCTGAGGGTGGGGACTGTGGGAACCTGCCGGTGGGACCCCACCTTGAGATTGAGGTGTGTGAGACGGGTGCTCTTGAGAGTCACTGACCCATGAGTTGGGCAAGGGTGGGGCCCTGGGTTGAAGTGGGGGCAGAGCTGTGCCAGGCAGCAGTAGCTGAACGTTTCCTCCCTCCCAGGCTGCACCAGCTGCCGTCACCATCTTGGCCCGAGGAGGGAGACCTGCTGAACTCTCCACCAGGTTCGTGAGTGCCTGTGAGGAAGGGGAGGCTGGAGCTAGCAGGCAGCTGCAGGAGTGGGGAGAAGAGAGGCAGGAGGCTGAAGACAATGGCCTCGGGGTGTCCCCACTGCCTGTTCCCAGTTGTCTCCCGGCTACCGGCTACGGATGTATATGTGAGTTTGGCCTCCCTGCTCTCCGGAGGTTATAATAGAAAGGATTTAAGATTAAAATCTCCAAACATTGTGAGTGCTGTAGCCACCCAGGCAGACTCAGACCTAACACCATCTCCCAACAGTTCTCTGCTGTCTAGATCCTCTCCCCATCCTAGCCGTCACCTGATTCATTAATTCAGTTCGTATTTTCAAACATTTACTCTATGGCAGGCGCTATGGTTGGCACTGAGGACATAAAGATAAATAGAACAAGGCCTTATTTATCTCAGGGAGGCAGGCCTGAACTATGAGGAATACGAGGGTGAAAGAGAAGATGCCTGCTCCTCAATCCCCTCTTCCAGGCCCCTTGTCAGATGTCCCTCTCCACCTCCAGCCTCGTCTGGATGCATCAAGATCCATCTGAGTCTCCCCCATAATATCTGCCGGCGGCTTTCTCTCAGAAGATCAGGGAGAAGGGAAGGTTCCGTCTGGTTAGCATAGTTCAGCAGAAAGAAACATGTGAGACAAATCACGTAGTATGTAATTTGAATTGTTTTAATACTCACATGAAAAAAGCAAAAAGAACAAGTAGAAGTATTTTAATAATATATTTTATTTAAACCACTATCCCCAAAATATTCACTTCAACATGTAATCAATATAAAAAAATTACAAATAGCATATTTTACGTTCACTTTTCCTACTACCGTGGAAATCCCATGTGTGCCTTACGCTTACAGTGCACCTCAATTTGGACTACCCCCATATCAGGTGCTCAGCAGCCACATGCGGTGAGTGGCCACCACACTGGACAGTGCAGATCTGGATGATCAACCTTGGGGCTCGGCCTGCTTTACTTCGTTTTGGAGCTGGAAACTCGACTCCATTACCCCGGGAACAGGCTCCATCTCTTTGAGAGACCTGGCCAGGAAGAAGGGCGGCTGCAACCGCATGTTCCTGCCCAGAACCCAGCCCAGGCTGTCAGGCAGAAAATGGGCTGAGGCTGGGCCGAGGGTGTGGCCCATTCATCAGTTAGAGAGCTGAGGGGCTGGGGCCCAGGGATCGCAAGGGTCCAGCTCACCTGCGGGCTCCGAGGACCCCAGTGTGGGCACATAGAGTCCAGAGATGCCACAGCTTCACTCTGCCCTCTCCTCCTTCCTGCATGCCTTCCCTCTTCCTCCAACTGCACCTGCCAAAATGCTACGTTCAGAATGCTTGAGCTACAAAATGAAGTAAGAAAAGAAAGTGTAGCAAAGAGGCCAGAAGAAAGTGCACCTATATTTGAACCATAGGGTTTTCTCTGGATTTTAGAACTAGGAAACCATTTCCTTCTTTCTACTCTTCTTTAAAACTTTTTTTTCCGCTTATGAACATGAATTAATTACTTAAATGATTTGAAAAAGCAGTCTGTGTTAATATGTTGTTAAAAACCCTGCCTGGTCCTCAAAGACCAGTTAAAATGCCAGTTCCCCTGAAGGCGCCCCGGCCTTCCTCCCATCACTTTCCTCTGTTATGGCTCTAACTCTGGCCTGGCCTGAACTGCGTTTAACTGTGGGCCTGTCTTCTCTTCTCTCCAGAGCCTTGAGGGTGGGGTCTGCATCTCCATGTCACCGAGGGCCTGCCACGTGCCTGCCACCCAGGGGCTCTCTGCCCTCTGTGGAATGGAAGATTGAGGCAAGCTAGAGCTCAAAGGCTCCAACTAGAAAGTAGGACTATCGCAAACTAAAAAGCTTTTGCACAGAAAAGAGAACAATGAACAGAGTGGAAAGGCAACATATAGAACGGAGTAGAAATCTGCAAACCATACATCTGATAAGAGATTACTATTCAAAATATATATAAGGAACTCCTACAATTCAATAGCAAATAAAACCACCCAAAATGATATGATTACAAAACAGGCAAAGGACTTGAATAGGCATTTCTCAAAAAAAAAGACTTACTAATGGCCAACAGGGATAGGCATACCTCAGAGAACTGCAGGTTTGATTCCGGACCATTGTAGTAAAGCCAGTACCACAATAAAGCAAGTTGTAGTCTTTTTGCTGGTGCAGTGTCTGGCCTTCAATTTACAAAAAAGCAACATCTGTGAAGCTCAATAAAGCAAAATGCAATAAAACAAGGTCCTCCTGTGTATGAAAACATGCTCAGTGTCACCCATCGCAGGGAAATGCAAATCAAAACTACAGTGAGAGCTCTGGCTGGTTTTGCTCAGTGGTTGGAGTGCTAGCCTCCCAACCGAAGGGTCAAAGGGTTGAAGGGTCAAGGGTTCAATTCCCAGTCAAGGGCACATATCTGGATTGCAGGTTGAATCCTAGTGTGATCTCTCTCTCTCTCTCTCTCTCTCTTTCCCTCTCCCCTTTTCTCTCCCTCTTTCTCTCCCACCTCCTGCCCTCCCTCCCTTCCACTCTCTCTAAAAAATTAATGGGGAAAAATATCCTCAGGTGAGGATTAACTACAAAAACCCTGCAGTGAGATACCACATGACATCTGTTAGTATGGCTATTATAAAAACAAATATTGATGAGGATGTGAAGAACCTGGAACCCTTGTATACTGTCGGTAGAAATGTAAAGCGGTGCGCCATTGTGGAAAACAGCATGGCAGTGACAGTTCCTCAAAAAATTAAGACTAGAACTCCCACTTCTGAGTATTTATCCAAAAGAGTTGAAACCAGGACCTCAAAGAGATACTTAGACTTCCGTGTTCATTGAAGCATTATTCACAATCGCCAGAATGTGCAAACAACCTAACTGTTCTTCAGTGGAGGACTAAGGAAAGAAAATGTGGTGCACACATACAGTGAAATGTTACTCAGCCTTAAAAAAGGAAATCCTGCCATAGATGACAACATGGATGGATTTTGAGGGCTTTATGTCAATGCTGCAGGATTCTACTTTTATGAGGTAAGAACAGCCAATCTCAGAGAAGCCGAGTGTCAGATGGCAGTTGCCAGGAGCTGGGGGGAGGGGAAATGGAGAGTTGCTATTTAACAGGTATAAAGTTTCAGTTATGCAAGATGAATAAATTCTAGAGCTCTGCTGTACCATACATACCGTGACTATAGTTAAAAAACATTGTATTGTACACTTAAAATTTAAGAGTGTAGATCTCCTGTTAAATGTTCTTACCACAAAACATTTTTTTAAAAAGAATTCAAAGTTCTCGAGAGGCACCGACCCAGGTAAACGTGCCCTCAATTCTAGCTTCAGCCCCTGCTGTAGGGGTGCAGCCTGTGTCTCTTGTTTTCTGGGCTCCCTCCAGCCCTGCTGGGACCCCTTGGCACAGTCTGCAAGTTGCGTGGGAGCGTGGGGGGTGGAGGAGCTCATGGTGGCTGCTGGGCCATGGTGGTGGTCTTGTTTGGGAAATGGGACCCTGGGCCAGCTCATGTTCTGGCCTCTTTCCAGAAAAAGTCTCCAGATCTGTCTCATGCCCATGACTACCAACTGTTCTAGGAAAAGATCTTTTTAAAAAAATAATAATAATAAAGCTGAGCAACCCAGCCAGTGTTCCTCAGTGGTTAAGTGTCAACCTACGAACCGGGAGGTCACAGTTCGATTTCCAGTCAGGGCATGTGTCTGGGTTTCAGGTTCCATCCCAGTGTGAGGCATGCAGGAGGCAGCCAATCAATGATTCTCTCTCATCGTTGATGTTTCTCTCTCTCTCCCCCTCTCCCTTCCTCTCTGAAATCAATAAAAAAAATATATATTTTTTAAAGCTGAGCAAACACTTGCACCAGGCCTGAGACGTCCCCCAGACCTCACTGTCAAAGTGCTACAGGGAACAGGCTTCACAGCCTCGGCCACAGACACCACTGAAATATTTACGAGGCTCCTGGCTCGTGAAACAGAGCTTTCCGCTCAGGAGAAAGGACAGGGCCGTGCACGCGTGAGGTACCTACAACATATCACAGCGCTCAGAGTTCTACTCTCATCATTGAAGCCTCGTGGCCCAGTGAAGGAGCTGACATCACCCCCACTTAACTGGTTTGAAGGCTGAGTGTCTGAGGCAGGACCGCATGGAGGGCTCCAGCTGTGGGAGACAGTGGACAAGTCACTTAACCTCTCTAAGCCTCCGTTTCCTCATCTGTACCATGAA
Source organism: Myotis yumanensis (assembly GCF_028538775.1). Classification (NCBI taxonomy): domain Eukaryota; kingdom Metazoa; phylum Chordata; class Mammalia; order Chiroptera; family Vespertilionidae; genus Myotis; species Myotis yumanensis. The sequence continues at coordinate 164,994,831 of NW_027223754.1, forward strand.
GATCATATGAGGACCTACCTCCATTGTCAGGACTAAATGAAACAATCCATGTAGCACACTTAGCTCAGTGCCTGGCATAGACGTGCCCAATAACTGTTAGCTTTTATTATTATGGCCCCGTCACATCCCTGCTCTGCACTGTTCTGGGGTCTTTTTCCCACTCCCCATCCCCCCTTGGCCAAGAACCATGCTTCCATGTTATTCCTCTGGGGATGGCTTGCCCCCTGCCAACAACTACCTGGAGACTGAATACTTACCCAAGGAAATACATTTCTAATGGTGAAATCTTGAGCCTGGTGTGGGATTGGCCAAGGGTAGAGGGCTGGAAAGGGAGTCCCTCAAATCCTACCTCTTGGGCAATGGTCTCTTGTGTCTTGCCTGGCTCATCCTCCAACCTCACATGGGCCAGGGCATCCTGGGAAAAGCATAGAATCGGTGCCTCATGTTTTCCTTTCTCCGTGCCTTTATTTGTGCGCCATTCTGGTTTCCTGAAGGGCCTCCCTTCCTGTCTCTGCCACCCTGTCCCTGTTGAGTCCTACTCTTTTCTTCCAGATGCAGTTCAAAAGCCACCTCCCCCCAATCTTTTCTGATCTTCCAACCAAATAAGACCACTCCTTTTTTTGAACTTTCCCCAAACCACACATGATTTATTTTCATGGCTTTGTCTGAGGGGTACTGGGAGACAAAGAGCTGTATCTCTGCTACACTTGACATTCCAGAATGTTATGGGTTTTGTAGCCTGCAATACAAGTCGGTACTGGTTATACGTTTCTGAACAATGATGAAGATGGTGTCCATTCACACACAGTGGGTGCCTTAGACAGCTAGTTCCTCGAGGGCGTGGATGGGAACTCTGCCAGGTGGAAGAGATGGGGTGGGGGCTGGAAGGACTGAGATATACGGTCCTCTCTTTAAGGAGCTTTCCACCTGGCGGAGAAGCAGAAGTGCACGTACTCATAGCACAACATGTGACTGGAGCAGAACCTGTGACTGTTTCAGGAATCAGGGAGGGTAGGCCCAACACCGAGCCCAGGGGAGAGAACTGACGTCTGAAGGGCCGGGATCCTGCGAGGCCAGCGGAGGAGGTGGGGCTGGGCATGAAGGGCCTGGATAGTGACTCTACACTCTGCTCCCCTGCCCCAGCTCCTAGCAAGAGCCCAGGAATGATGGGCTGGAAGGGGGGGAAGGGGAGGGAGAGGAATGTGGTTCCACACCTTAGGCAATCCTGCAGCTGAGAAGAGGGTGTTGATGCTTGCCAAAGGCTTCTGTCCCTGTGCCTTGGAGACTGTATCTGGGCAGGCAGCGCGTCATGGCATTGGCGGGGGGGGGGGGGAATGGACACCTTGAGTAGATGGGTTGTGTAACCAGGCTTTGGCTGGCCAGCACAGGATGTCTGGTTCTTTGCTGTAGGGCCGCTAGGAGGAGGGGGAGGTAGGAAAGGAGAGTCATAGGGGGCCAGGGACCTGCACGGCAATGACAGGCTTTGAAATTTGTGGAGGCAGCCACGCTGAGGCACAGGCTACACTCAGCATGGTGCACTGGGATGCCTGAGCTCAGCTAGGCCACTACCTCTGGCAGAAACTTGCCCGCTGTGAGCAACCTGGGCTCTAGCGCCTGCCTCTGCCCCACCCCATCACTGGCCTCAAATGGGCAGGTTCTCTCTTTACCCTGGGGAGACGCGGGGGCAGGGGATGGAATAGAGGCAGGTGCAGGCTGGGTGTACAGGTCTGTGGTTGGGGTGAGGATCTGGGGACAAGTGCCTGGATAGCTCTGCTTCCGCCCACTTAGGACCCCAGAAAACCTCCCAACTCATCCCTCACGCTCAATCTCAGTGACACTGACACCTTCTTGGGCTGACCGACTCTTCTCACCTTGGCTTGGCCCCCAAAATGTCGTGTAACTTTGGAAAAGCCACCATCTTTGGCTTTTGGCTTCTATGGCTATAAAATGAGAAGCGTTGCCTCTGTCCGCACCTTCAGCTCCCTCCTCTCCCTGGCACTTGCCCCAAACAGAGCTGGCTGGCAACCAGAGCAGAACGGTGGAGCGGGATGGGCCGCCACAGGGTAGGCCTGAAAGGAAGAGAGCGGAAATGGCTGGGGCCACAACCTCCCTGCCCCCCAGCAGCAGCCCTGAGAACATTGACTTAGGTCTTTGAATCCCTCCACTCTCACCACAGCCTGGTGGAGGTGTTGAAGGCAAATCCTGGAGGAGGAAAGAACTTCCATCTGTCTCCTCCAACCCCAGGTGCTGCCTTTGGTCTACTCTCCCCACTCTTCTCTCCTTGGCCTCACTCTCCAAGGAGCCCCAATCCAGTCCAGTTCCCGGTAGCCACCCTACTCAACTCCATGAAGCCCAGGGTTGGGCTGCTGGGTGGGAAGGGAAGTGAAATTCCCCTAAAACAAAGTGCACGGTGCCCGGAGCGGTGGAAGGCCCTAGACTTCAGGAGTTTCTACCTGGTGGCCTACAGGACATCTCCACCTGGTGGTCCCAAAGGTTGAATTTGGCACCACAAATTCAATCTGAGACGTGAACATGTCAGCTCCTTCCTCCCTTTTATTAATGGCACCATTCTACCAGGGACTCAGCCTCCAAACCTCCGTCCCTGCTGACTCCTCTTCTCCCTTTGTCCCCTGTCCAGCCTCTTCCTAAGTTCCGTCAGTCCTGCCCCAAGCTGTCTGCCTCTCTCCATCTTTCCTGCCCCTGGATCATCTGTCTTATTTTTAGACTATCAAACGCACATGGAACACTTGGTGTGTCTGGCCCTGTTCTAAGTGCTTTACTCACCACCTTCGTGTTACAGGGGAGGAAACTGAGGCACAGAGAAGTGAAGCATCTGGAGGGCCGGGATGACAGCCCAGGCAGCCTGCTCAGAGTCTGGGCCACGAGCCTCTGTCTCTTGTACCGTCACGGAGTCTCCATGCTCGTCCCTGCACCTTAATCGTGCCCTCACTCAATCCCTCCCATACGTTGCTCACAGGCTGGTCCTTATTCCCTTCGTGTTTAAGGAAACACTTTATTGGCAAAAATCACTACAACAGTTTGGTCTTTCTGAAGCATGTCTTTGAACACATTATTCCTGCTCAAAACACCTAGAAATTCCCCGACTGCCCCACCTCGTGCAAACAGAATAGAGCCCATCCCTAGGCTAGGAATTCAAGGTTGTGACCCCAACAAGTTCCCCTGAGCCACCCCTCACTGTTGCCCGTGGGCACCCCTTCCTCTGGCCGTCCTGCTTCACCTGCTCCCACGCCAGCACAGCACCGGGTGAGCTCTGAAGGGACCTTCCTTCCCTCCTCAGAGAGAGGCTGCAACATCTGATTCCTCTGTGAACCACCAAAGCGTCTACCACAGTGTGTCACACAGAGGCAGGCACAGCACATGTCTTATTTTTAGACTATTAAACGCACATGAATGAGGAACAGTGAAACTGAGCTGCTGATGAGGGTGGAAATGAATTATTTCACTAAACAACATTTGGAGAACTCTTAGGGCCAATACTAATACTGGGCGCCATGTGAAACTCTTTACATACATCCTCACTTAGTCCACTCTACAATCTCAGTCAGTACTATCACTAGCCCCCATTTTACAGATGAGAAAACTGAGGCTCTGAGAGGGGAACTAACTTGTCCAGAGTCGTAGAGCTTTGAAGTAGAGAGGCTGGGACCGCAACCAAGCCTGCCTGACTGAAGCTCGCCTTGGACCCTCCTATCTTGCTGCCTCCAGCGGCCAGAGGAGTGTTAGACAAACATCCCAATATTTGGGTCATGTCCAAAGACCATGCAATGGGGACATATCAGTGACGCCATGGTAATAGAGTCCGGTGCTGAGACACATCATAGCGCTAACAGTGTCAAAATGTCTGAGGAATATAAGGATTTTGTATAATGTTGCACTTCAGTCATTCAAACATGTATCAAGCATCTACTACTATTTTGACTGATGGGTGCAGAGCAATGACAACTTCCCCCAAAACTCCTCCTCTCAGGTAGCTGATACGCTAGTGAGAGATGGGGGGGGGGGGGGGGGCACTAAACAAAATATATATATATCAGAGGTGACAACTGCCATGGAAAAAAATTAAGCCGGGTTAGGAAAAGGGGGCTGTCCAATGAGCTGGTGGGGGCATGCTGGGGGCATTGCTACTTGTACAGGATCAGGAAGCCCTTCCCAATAAGGCGATGTCTGAGCAGAGGCCTGCCAGGCCGAGGACACAGCAAGCGCCAAGGCCCTGAACTAAGAGCGTGCCTGGCCCAGGCAAGGAGCAGTCAAGGGGGCTGTGTGGCAGGAGCAGAATGAATGGGGAGAGAAGCAGCAGGTAAGATAGACAAACCTAGGAAAATGCCAAGGCCGACACAAAGGCAGGCTCTGTGCAAGACCACCTGTCTGGGTAACAGTGAGAGCTAGGCTGTCCTGAGTGTGTTCCACATGCCGTATACTCAGTACTGCTGACACAAAACCTGCTAGAGACAGGCTTCCTCAGAGTCTAATGCGGAGACAGATAAAGAAACCCCACAGAGCTATGTGGCAGGTGTTCTGTCAGGGTGAAACTATAGAAAGAAAGAAAAAAGCATCTAACCCAGACTAGGGGCCAAAGAGGCTTCCCGGAGGAGGTAGCCTTGATGTGACAAACAGGAGAAGGAAAACACTCCAAAACAGGTGCGGAGAGGGAGGGGGGCCGGAACCTGGAGTGGCCAGGCAGAGCTCCGGGAGCAGTGCAGGGTGTGGAGGTGGAGGCGCAGGGCCAGTGTGTGGGGAAGAAGAGCTCTAGGAGCAGGGCAGGGAGAAGGAGAGAGGGGGCAGGCAGGGGACAGGTGTATAGGGGCTTAGAAAGCCTCCAGATTGGAGGCTCAGGCCCCAGTGTGTGGCTATGGAGTGGGGGACAAAGGGCAAGCAGGGGTGGAATGAAGCCTTCAGTAATGTACCTGCCTACCCAGGGCCCTGCTTCTCACGGGGCATGAGGGGGTCTCTCTGGTTGTTGACCGGGAAGCAGAAGGTAAGAGGCCACCCCCATTTGCACCAGGCCTTGGCTTCTCAGCCCATCCGGTGAGGTTCAGATCCAATTAGACAGCTCTCTGAGTCCTCACCCTGTGGCAGCCCAGGATGCTCTGGTAGGCGGCATCAACCTGTGTCCCCCCCATAAACGGTGCGTCTTACAGTCAATCTCGGATGACAGAGCTCCGCTGTCGTCCTCCGTCCTCCTTTCCATCGGAGATGGTGACGCCCAGAGGTTAAGGCCTCACCAAAGTCACACCGCCAGTGGGTGTCTACATTGGGACTTGAGCCCAGCTCCTGAGATTGCAAGCCCCACAGTAACACTGCGGCAGCTGCGGACAGCAGGGCCTGGTGATGGCCAAGCCCCAAGGACAAGCCTGGGAAAGGGGATGGGGCTGGCTCTGGAATGGGGCAGGGGGGATGGAGATGGAGTGAAGGACGCTGAGAGTGGAAGCAGAAAAGGAGCAGCACGGAGGGTTGGAGAAGCTTTGAGACAGAATTAGAGGTGTTCCCAGGAAGACTGGTAGAGTGTCCCAGCAGGGGTGTAAGAACCTGGGGCTGCATCTTCCCACAGCATGTTCCTGGGGCAAGGCAGTAGGGGCCTCTTGCTCCCATCTCACAGGCGAGAAAACGGAGGCAAGGAGAGGTGCACACCTGGCTTGCCCAAAAGCCCATAGGAAGTTAGGGCCCTGTTAGACGCCGAGGGAGACTTTTCCCAATCTGCCGTGGATGATGAAACAGAGATGATGAGAGGGGAAATGGAGATGGAGACAGAAATCAGGGCTTCATCCAAAGAGGGAGGGGAAAGGGGCAGAGGCAAGGGGAGAGCCTATCAGTGGCAGAGACGGTGGAGAAATGAGGCCCTGACGCCGGCTCCAGTTACCCGCAGGCGGCATCACCTGCCCGGCGTCACGGAGTCCCCGCGCCTCCTCCCGCCCGCACAGACCCATCCACTTGAGCTGCTCCGCAGCCCGCTCGCCCTGCTCCCGGGGGTGAGGGACGAGGGGAGAAGGGGCCGGAGGAGGAGGAGGGGGCGGTGCACGCCTCCTCCCCTAGGCTCGCGAATCCGCAGAGGCCTCCTCCGCAGCCTTCCGGCCCGCCCCCGTCCCCTCCTCCCCCCCGCGCCCGGTGGTACGTTCCGGTCCGCCTGGCACGGCTGCAGTGGAGGTTGCTAGAACCCACGCGGAGGAAGGAAGAGACGCAGGCAGGCTTCGGGGACCCCTTCCCCGAGAGACGGCACCATGACCCAGGGAAAGGTACCGGCATCTCCCCCGCCTGCACCATCCTCCATCCTCGGGCTCCTGGCTCCCTGTCATCCTGAGCGAGCTCTCTGGACCACTCTAGCATCCTCCCCCGGCCCTGGTGGAAAGGCCCTCTGTGGTCCTTGCTGAAGTCAGAGGACCAAAGACCCATTTCAAGGAATGGGTCGGGGCCTCTTCCTGCCCACCAGGCTCACCTCTCCTCCCCTGACCCCCTTCCACCCCTTTGACATCCCAGAACCCTGCACAGACGCCCAGCCCCCTTAAGGAGTCAGCCTGATGTCCGTGTGTGTGCATGCGTGTATGTATGTATGTGTGTGTGTATGTGTGTATGTGTGTGTGTGGAGTACCTGTGTGCTCACCAGGGTGAGCTGTGAGGGGCAGTTCCTATCCAGCATCCCCTTCAGGTCCAATCCCAACCCTGACATTAGCTCATCTTTCGCACCATCCACAAAAACACCCCCCCACCCAAACCCCTGTCATTATTCTACATCTGGACACATCAACTGTGGTTAGAGGGTTACTATGGCAACCCTGCATCAGGATGCTCTAATTCTTGTTTTGGTTTTGGCAGGGCATGGGACTAGATGAGACCAGATGAAACGTCTTTTCTCTTTTTTTCCAGTTCTAGGCTTAAAATGTAGGGGAAGGGTTTGGGCAGAGGCTTGGCTGGCCCAGTAGGGTTATGTAACATCAGCAGCCTGTGGAATTATACAACCACCGGGGCCTGGGGCAAAGGGGGAGGGTCCTGGGGCCTTCTGCTTGGGGTACTAAGGATTGAGCTGAGAAAACAGATAGGGACCTCCCTTACACTCCCCTTCTTCTTTCTGAGAGGAGCCTCAGAGCCAATGGCAGCCTTCCCTGGATTCTCAGACCCTCCTCTCCCTGTTTTTAAGCTCATACGGCCTCAAAATGATGTCATTGGGTGATACCACCTCCTGCCATTGGGAATGCCGGACGAGCGCGAGCGTGCGTGTGTGTGTGTGTGTGTGTGTGTGTGTGTGTGTGTGTGTGAAGGCCCAGGAGGCTCCGGGTGATTGAGTGCCAGGGTGGGGGCTGGTGTAGGGACCAGCTTGGACAGAGCTGAAGTCGGAGGTGATCATCCTTTTCCCAGGCATGAGCGCTGGGTCTGGGCTCAGAGGACCTCCTTCTGGGGCTGGAAGGTGTTTTCCTGGGCCTGACTCTCCTGGTCTGGCTGGTCATGGAGGCTGGGGAGTGGGAGGGGAGCAGGGGAGCCAGGACCCCATTCCCATAGGCTTAGGCTTGGAGGCCCTTCCCCAAGGAGGCCTGGGGGGTATTCACTGTGGGGAAAATGAAAACTCCTCCCTCTCCGGACCCTCCCCTCAACTCCCTACCCTCACCTCCACCAGGCACTTTGCTGACCCTGCTTCCTGTTCCGCCTCCCCTGCTGCTCGCCCCCAGCTTACTCACAGGGTTTCTAGTGATGGACTAGACCAGTGGTTGGCAAACTCATTAGTCAACAGAGCCAAATATCAACAGTACAACGATTGAAATTTCTTTTGAGAGCCAAATTTTTTTAACTTAAACTATATAGGTAGGTTCATTGTTATTAACTTAATTAGGGTACTCCTAAGGCTTAGGAAGAGCCACACTCAAGGGGCCAAAGAGCCGCATGTGGCTCGCGAGCCGCAGTTTGCCGACCACTGGACTAGACCCTTCCAGTTCAGTGGTCCTCAGGGCTGGGTGAGGACAGAGATCTGGTGCTTGCCTCTGACTGGCTGCCTCAGCTGGACGCACCCTGCAAAGAAGGGACTCCTCAGCCTTCCTCGGTAGACCTTGAGGTTTAACACATTCTTTCTGGAGGCAGATCTAAAGCTCAGTCCTTTTTGGCTGTTCCAGTTTTCATACCTACCCTCCACCCAACCTGCCCTTCTCTGGCGACATCATTCAGGCCCTCACAGCTCATGTCCTCTCTCCAAAGCTAAAGGTGTACATTGTGGGGCAGGGGTCACATCGGAGTTAAATGGACTTGAGGTTTCAACCTGCCATGGGCAGGTTTTCCCGGGCCTCAGGGTCCTCATCTGTAAAATGAAAAAGGGGTTGAATTCGATGCCTTCTGAGGTCCCTGTCAGCAGTGATTCTGTGATTCTGCTCTGACTCAGGGGAAGGCTGAGATTCCAACAGGATGAGTCCAGAACAGGGCCCTCAGCCAGGGCCTCTTGCCCTCCTTCTGCCCTGCAGTCCCCGTTCCTCTTCCTCTTTTCTCCCTCTCCTCCCCGCTCTGTTCCCCGGCTTTCCCACCCTCACCATCCTTGGTTGTCTGCAGCCCAGCAGCAGCGGCCAGTCCCAGTGGATGGTGCCTGGGCTCTGCAGCCCAGTGGCCACGTGTGACAATGTGACCTTGGGCGAGTTATTCTTCTCTCTGATCCTCCGTTCCCTCGTTTTAAAACAAAGGTCAACATACGACTAGCAAGGTAGCAGGGAGATGAAGCAAGAGAACCGTTCATTCAATAATACTTTTAAGGGTTTACTATGTCCCAGAACCCTCTTTAGACCCCAGAGAAACAGTGGACCCATACAAACCCAATCCTGCCATGGGAACCGTGACCACCAACGGGGAGGGTCTCTCCTAAGAATTTTCTCCTTTCTCGGTTCTTATCCCAGCTCCAGTGTGTGCCTGGCCAGCCCTGACCTTCCTGGAGCTCAGTTCTCCCATCTATAAAATAGGGAGACACCCCCCCCCCAAGCTTTATTGGGATATAAGAGGCAAATAGAAATTGTATATATTTAAGGTGTAAAACTTGGTGTTTTGATATACATTGTGAAATGATCACCAAAATCAAGCTGTTCAGCATGTCCATCACTCCACATCGTTCCTTCTATTTTTGTGGAAAGAACTTAGATCGACCCTCTCAGCAGATTTTTAAGTCCAACATACAGTATTGTTAACTATAGTCACCACGCTGTGCATTAGATCCCCGAACTTCTTCATCCTGCATAAGTGACACTTTGTACCCCTTGACCAACATCTCCTCATTTCCCCCATCTCCCTCCCAGCCACGGGCAACCACTGTCCTACTCTGTGCTTCTGTGAGTTCGACATTTTAGCATCCACATATCACTAGGAGCATGCAGTCTTTGTCTTTCTGTGAGTGGCTTATTTCACTGAGCACAGTGTCCTTCAGATTCATCCATGTGGTCACATATGGGAGGATGTCCTTCTTTTTTAAGGCTGAGTAATATTTCACTGCATACATATGCAACAAAAACAGGGAGTCTTGTCTTCACCCCGCCCTTCCTAGTGCAGGGGACAAAGTACCCGTAAAACTCCCAAAATGGAAGGGAAGGCTTGGTGAGGAGGGCTTGGAAGGCACCCTTTCCCTGGTAACCATCTCTCTCTGCCTCCACTCCACAGCTCTCCGTGGCTAACAAGGCCCCCGGGACCGAGGGCCAGCAGCAGGCGAACGGTGAGAAGAAGGAGGCTCCGGCAGTGCCGTCAGCCCCGCCCTCCTACGAGGAGGCCACCTCTGCGGAGGGGCTGAAGGCAGGGGCCTTCCCTGCAGCCCCTGCGGCTGTGCCTCTCCACCCCAGCTGGGCCTATGTGGATCCTAGTAAGTCCCTCAGCTCCTGAAGGCTGGAGCATCGGGGGGCGAGGTGGGCTCACATGGAAAACTGGGGTGGGAGGAAGTTGCCCAGAAATCGGTGCACTGGATGGTTGTTGTAGGAGGCTCTGTGGGCAACGGTTTGGGGTTTGGAGGGCTGTTCTGAGGACGGTCCAGGAGGACGCCATGGAAAGGGAGACGTACAATGGCTGCAGTCAGAGTGCTGTTGGATGGGGATGTGGGGATTTTTTTCCACGCGCCCTGCTAGGGCCGAGGGGACAGATGCGGGGAGGAAAGCCAGGGGCTGGTCAGAGAGGCTCTCCTAGAAGAAAGGGTCACAGGAAGGCAATGAGGAGAGGACAGGGTAAGGGCAGGAAGGAGCCATCTGATGCTGGGGCTGCCACAGCCTTAGCGGGGGTGGCTACCTGTGAGTGGGGTGCAGCATGTTTACTTGTTAGCGGATATGAAACCTTAGTGGGGACACATCACCAGGGAGGCCCTAGGAGTGTTGGGGGCCAGAGACCTGAGGATCCACGGCACCCAATACTCTCCTGTCTCTCTCCCTTTCCCCAGGCCCTTGTTGGGGGCATGATGTGGGCGGGTGTGTGGGTGACAGCCTCAGTGCCCCTCACAACCAGACTCACCCAGGCTAGTGCCCAGAATTGTAGCTGGTGGGAGCCCCTTTGTTAAGTTGAGCAGCCTGTGGGAGCTTTGCCTCAGGGCTGGGAACATATAGCTCCCACGAGCTGTAAGGAAAGGCCCCTTCTCAAATCTTCCTCAGCCCCTTCAGCCTCCTCAGTAGCCCCTCAACCCCCTCCCCCACCCTGTCAGCTCCCCACCCCCACCCCCAGCAGAATTCTAGAAGGGATCCCAGGGACAATGCCTCAGACGGCGTCTACTCACAAGGAGTGGTCACCATGGTCCACACCACTCGCCACAAAACCCCTCGTCCTAGACCCAAGCAGAACTATGTGCTTGTGTCCAACAGGAAGGCCAATAAAGGTCTGGTATTTGGGGAGCCCTTCCCAAGCCTCAGATACCCACAGGACTGCTTTCTCTCTTCTTCTCTCCCCCTCCACGGCCTGGCTAGTCGGGCCTTGGTGGGGGGATACAGACAGAAAGAACATGAAGAAGAAGTGAAGGATGAGAGAGTGAGGGTCTCAGGCCCCAGGCTTGCAGTAGGCCCACCTCTCTCCCCTTCCTCTTTGCCCATTTCCTGGCGGCCAGGACTGGCTGCCTTAAGGAATGTTTTCCAAGCAGTTGTCAGGCCAGGAAGGCAGGTCATTGCAGTCAACATGTGACAAACATTTACTAAGTGTGTGCCAGGCACTGTGTCTGGCACTGAGCTCATTTCTGGGGATGTGTCCATTTGCAAGACCTGCCCTCACAGAGCTCAGCCAAGGAAATAGACAACTACCATACAGTGAAACAGGCGCAGTGGTAGAGGCCCGGGCACTCACCTAACCTGCCTGCTGTCAGAGAAGACTTCCCGGAGGAAAGGGCATCTGCGCCGAGTCCTGAAGAACAGCGTGCATTATCCTGGTAAAGAGGCAGGGAAGTGAGTGTTCCAGGCTGAGGAGTGGGATGTGCAGAGGCCCAGGAGCAAGAGAATGCACGGCTGAAGAAATGGAGGAGGAAATAATGTGCAGGGAGGGCGCTGGGGGCTCCTGGGAGGCTGTGGGGCTTTGTTAAGGAACTTGAACTTGAGTGAAAAGCAGTGGGAGCTGTCAAAGAGCTTGAAGCAAGGCAGTGCTGTGGTCATCTTTGAAAGGCCAAGACGGAGGCTGTTACTGTGAAGGGAACAACGTGGAGGACTGATGGAGACAGTGGAGGGGGACACAGTGGGCACGTGAGGTCCCAGGAAGGGCCCAGACGAGGGGTGCAGGGGAGAGGGTGGCGTCGTCCCCATCAGGGGACTCATTTCCCTGCCTCTACTAGGATAGCTCATGCCGTTCGTCAAGACTCCAGGCAGATACCCTTTCCTCTCGTGATGCCAGAGCCACAGGCGATCACTTTTATCTCGTTTCATCCCCATGAGGTGGCTTCACTGACCCACTTCATAGAAGGGACTTGGGAAGGCTGGTCATTTGCTCAGGGTCACACAGTCAGTCTTAGAGGAGGAGCCACATGTGTGTGTGTCTGACAATGGAGCCCATGCTCTTCTGAAAGTCTGAGCTCTGGGACCAGCCTGCAAAACTTCATTCCCACCCACACCCCACTTCTTGCCCTGTCCTGGCTTTACTTCCCCTCCAGGAATCCCCCAGCCCTGGTTCCCAGCTGGATTGCCAGCGGGTTCACCCATCCAACTGGTCCCAGTGTCCACCCCAAGGGCCTCAGAGCAAGCTGGGATCAGGACCCTGGACCCTGAGATGTGCTGGGTAGCCCTGAGATTATGTCTGTCCCTCTCTGATTCTTTGCCACAAGGAAGCCTGAGTGTCCAGGGAGGCGGTGGGGAGACACAGGAGGGAAGGGGCGAATTTGTACGGCAGAGCTTCATGTCCAGAGAGCCCCAGCCGGGTGGAGGGAAGGGGCAGGGAGATGACAGTTCGTCCTCAGGACTCAGAACAAGAAGGATGAGAAGCAGCTAGGGAGAGAGATCTGAAGATGGAGTGCAAGGTCTGAGAATGGGGCTGGAGAGAAAGGTTTTGGCTGGTCCAGAGAGCCAGTTTGACAAGCGGCAGCTCTGAGCAGGTGGAGGTTGGGGCCAGGGTTTATATGTATCGGAGCCCTCATGGTCCTCCCCCGTCCCCCAGGCAGCAGCTCCAGCTATGAGAGCGGTTTCCCCACCGGAGACCATGAGCTCTTCACCACCTTCAGTTGGGATGACCAGCAAGTTCGCCGAGTCTTCATCAGAAAGGTAACTGCCGCTCCCCAACTCTCCAGGACTCGGGGGCTGGGTGTGGGGAGCTCTCTGCAGCAGAGGCCACAGTCTGTCCCTCTCTCGTGATGCCAGCTGTTGGGAAGTGCTTCCTTAGATCCCCCCACTGGCCCTGCCAGCCCTAAACATGTGGTCTCTTCTCTCCAGATACTGAGAGGCCCTTTCACTATGGGTGTGGGTTCTGGACCATCTTTACTCCTTTACTGGGTCCTGGATCTGTTCCTGTGACCCTCAAGAAGGAGGACAGAGGGCACAGGATGTGGTCTGGAGAGGAGATTGAGTCACAGGGAATCTCGGGCCTCCCTGAGCTTTGCTGGGGACCTGAGCCTCCCTGGCCTCAAACAAGGAACCCCTTCCCCCCACCCCAGGTCTATACTATCCTGCTGATCCAGCTGCTGGTGACCGTGAGTGTCGTGGCGCTCTTTACCTTCTGGTGAGTTGGCATTGGAAACCAGCACCTGTCAGGGGCTGGCCATGGCCTGGGGGTGGGGGTGGGGGCGCCCAGACCAACGTTGTAGGGCAGTGGGCCTGCTCACGCCTGGAGAGAACCTTAGAGAGTGCACACGCAGGAGTCCTCCATTCAGGGTGGGGGGACCTGGGGCTTTCTAGGCCTCTCTCAGGTCCTCTAGCCTCACACCCAGCACTTCTGAGTCCCAGCCTGTGGCTGTGGCTGGGCTTCCTGAGCCACCAGGGGTGCATGCCTCCTTTCTTTCTCTCCAGTCCTGTGAACTGGGGTGGGGGTGGGGGGCAAGTGCAGATGTTCGATCAGAAATAGAGACAGAGGGTAAATGTTTGTTCTTTTTCCCTCCCTCCCTCTGCAGCGACCCCGTTAAGGACTATATCCAGGCTAACCCAGGCTGGTACTGGGCCTCCTAGTGAGTATATCCCAGACCCCCGGTCCCCAGGCCCCTTCCCAGAGAACCCTCAGTGGCACAGAGATGGAAATCTCTGTTGATAGAACATAAGCCCATGGCCTCGTCCCACCCCGTAGGATGTGTTCCCACAAGTGTGAGGCCAGAAGGCCCTTCTGAGGTGTTTAGGTCTTAGAAGGGGAGGAGGTGGGCATAGGTCTGATGCCCACACAAGGAGGGAGGGGTGGGGCTGGGGCCATGCTGGAGAGACTCAGACCTGGGCTCTGCAGAGAAGGAGGAGGAGGACACCTTTGCTCACACTAATAATAATGTTGCTCCTCTTATTAATGTTATTAATGCTAACTAATTGAATTGTTAATTATAGGGTACCTAATAAGGGATGAGCATTGTTCTGTGTGCTTGCTGTATGGTATTGAATTCATTCCTCAAATCTACAGGGTATGATTACCTCAGAAAACTAAGGCTCAGAGAGGTTGAGTAATTTGATCAAGGTCACACAGCTAGTTCGTGGCTGAGTTGGATTCAAACCCAAAATTCAGGTTGAGGCTTGTGCTCTTAATCCCTCTGCTTGGCAGACTCCCTTCCTCTCGAGCCACTCAGCTCCTGGCTGTCCTCTTTAAGGAGTGTGGCAGGTAACGTGAGCAAAGAGATTTGACGGCGTGGGGTGATTCTGACCCTCCTACCTGGGCCAGGAAGGAGTCATCCTACACAATTCTCTCACCAAAGTTCCCTTCAGCACCTGCTGTGAGCCCAGCTCTGTTCTGGGGCTGCTGGGGAAGGTAGTGGGCAGCACAAGGCAGCATGTGGAAACCTGGCTGTCAGAGGAGGGCCGAGGGGAGGTGTGAGCCTGGAACACTAAACCTCAGTCCACAGTGGGGCTGTACCTCCAAGAGTGGAGACTGGAGTGGCTTCAGCAACAGCACGGCAGTGGGACTGCGTTGATCCATTTGGTAAATTAGAAACTAGATTGTCAGAGGGCCAGAGGCTGCAGGTAGAGGAACCTGGGATATCTCAGAGACGGTGCGGACTTATGGGATAGAGGCGCCAAATGCCCGGCCAAGCAGCTTACACACGCATGGGCCGCCCCAGGCCCGTTTCTGGAAAGGGATCAGGTGGGGACGTGGGCTCAGCTGAGCCTGCTGGACCAACCAAGCCAAGAACAGCCCCAGAGTGGACCCAGAGTTGATCCAAGCCCGCCAAAGGCTGATAGGAGGGGGAACTCCTTCCAGCCTCTGGGGCTCCTCAGAGGAGCAGAGGAGTGAAGGGATGTCTCCGTCAAGTTGGGGGTCCCAGGGGAGGAGACATTCACACCCAGAGCCTTTCTTGGGGCACAGGAGAGAGGGCCTGTCTGCAGACGGGGCAGGAGGCATGCGTCTCGGGGAACTGGGAGGCACCGTGTGGTGAAGCTAATGAGGCCCCAGGGACTGCCACCCGGCCGGCTCATGCAGCAGGTTGGCATGGCTCCCAGCACGTCAGCACCGCCAGGCAGCCTCGGGTGTCCTGAGAGCTCGGGAATGGAGTCCCCAGGCCCTTCGCCGGGCCTTCTACCGGAGGGTCTACAGGACACTGTGCCCTGAGCAGATGGTGGCAGGGGGGCAGCCCAGACCTAAGCAGGCTCAGAAGTGGGGGCAGAGCCCGCCCACTGAGAGTGGGCACGCGTGCCTGGCCTCTGGATGGTGAGCTTATCCAGGCCTCCTCAGCTGCTCAAGGCAGAAAACAGAGAGGCTGTCCCTGGCTCAGGGGTGGGCGGGGAGAAATAGGAAGCGGCACGGGCCCTGTGCTTCTCAGGGGGTGTCACAGTGCCTTTGAGATGCTTGAGCATCCCACCTAATGCTGTGCCCTTCTCTGCAGAACAGCAGCCTGCCCTGCCCCTCCTCACCCTTCCACACCGTTCACCTGCCCCTGCATCTGCCTCCTGGTCTGAGACCTAGGAATCTCACCTCTTGCAACATACTAAGCCCTTAATAGCAATAAGAATAAAACAGCTCTCTCTCTCTCTCTCTCTCTCTCTCTCTCTCTCTCTCTCTCCCTCTCTCTCTCTCCCTCTCTCTCTCTCTTTTTTAATGTGTGAGGCGCTGTGCTAAGTACTTTACAGATATTTTCATTTGACTCTTACACCAACCCTACCGAGGCAGACAATATCGTTATCCGCATTTTACAGAGGAGGAAATTGAGGCTTGGAGAGAAGTTATTGCTTCTGAAGCCACATTTTTTTTATTGCACTTCCCACTCTGCTGACACCTCTCCCTCCCCTGCTCATGGCTCAGGACAGGGGAGGGGAGGACACTGGTGCTGGACGCTGGCCTCCACCTGAGCTACACTCCTCTGTCCTGATGCTCTGTAAAGCTCTGTAAACAGACCATGGCGCCAGGCCAGGCCCTGGGGCCCAGGCTCTGACACACAATCAGTCTTTCTCTCACTTCCATGACTCATTTTCCGCCCCCTGGGAGGGCAGCCTTCTAGCACCCCTGTCTGCCCCCCCCCCCCCTTACAGCTTTCTTGAGGCCCTAGGGATCTCCCTCAGTGAGCTCTTGCCTTATTGTCTGATTGCTCCCTCTGAGCCATGGCAGTGGGAATAAGTAAGAGCTGTGGGTGGGGATAGGGGAGCCAGGCAGAGGAAGAAAAGGCAGAGACCAGAGCTTGGGAGCTGACAACCACATTACAATAATAACAGCTCCAATCCTCAAATCCTTCCTCGTGCTGGCCCAGTGCTAAATGCTTGATGTGCATCCTCTCATTCAATCCTCGCAGCCCAGTGCGTTGGTACCAATATTCCTGTTTCCAGAGGACGAAATGGGGGCTCTGCAGTTACCTAGTTCAAGGTCACGTGATCGTAGTGGCAGAGCTGGGATGTGAATGCGAGTATCGGGCTCCGGGGCTGCACCCTCTCCCCTTCTTCCTGACCGCTGGTCTGAAAGGCTGAGGGGCTGTGAGCCAGAGCGAAAAGGAGACTGGGCCCCTGCCCTCAGGAGGCTTCCACTCTGGCCAGGGGACAGGACCCACACCCAGGATGCACGTAGACAAGGCATTACTACGTGTGTTGCTGAAGCAACTGACTAATGACTGAAGGGAGTCCCAAAGAGAGCCGACGCCGGCGTGTTTCTCAACTGGGGCAAGAGATTCACTGCCCTTCATGGCGCAGGATGTGCTCACCAAATCCAGTAGGCGTGTCTCAACCCTGCCTTCCCTGTCCTGCCGTTCACCCACAAATCCTTAAAGATCACCTGACCAGTGCCAGGCCCTGGGTTAGAAGGTAGGAATACAAAATGACTAGGTCACAGACTGGCCCCCAGATGGTACACCTGGGGTCAGATGAGCAGGCCCGTGGGGTGTGGGGGTGCGGGCTTCGGGTGAGGTATGCGCATGGCACACAGGAAGCCCCTCCAACCCAGACCTCCAGTGTCCTTGCCAGTTGGTCCTTTCCAGCAGGAGCACAGTGTGAGGCGCAGAGCGGGGTGAGAGGGGAAAGGCGGGGCTGGAGCATGCTGAAGGGTGGGCTGGAGAGGTAGGCAGAGTGGATCAGGCAGGGCACTGCCAGGTCTTTGGGAATTTTAAACAGGGAAGTCCCATGATCGGATCAGCCAGTAGCTTGGAGGGTAGAAGGCAGGGCTGGAGGCAGGAGGACCAGAGGCAGAGAGGGGCCCACCAAAGGGAATGGAGAGAAGGGGACAGATTTGAGAGCTGCCTGGGTAGGAGGATCAACAGGTCCAGGCAATGCAGTGAGAGTCAGGGATGATGCTGAGGCCTCTGGTTGGGAAACGTGGAGGGTGCATGTCTTCTGCACCAGGGATGCAGGAGAAGAGCAGGGAAGAGAGCGCATTCGGGTCTGACCTGTTGCGTTTGGCGCGTGTCTGGGTAGCCATGTCTGCCCAGTAAGCAGCTGGGTATTCAGGTCTTAGGTTGAGAAGGAAAATCTAGATCAGAAATATAGGTCTGTGAGTCATAAACATTTGCCTAATAAAGGAAGTCCTGTGGAGGAGTGAGCCCACCTGGGAAGAGCATGAAGGGACCCTATGCGTGGAAGGAAGGAGCCATGGTTAGAGATACTCTGAAGGAGACTGAGGAGCGGCCAGGGAGGTGGGAAGGGAACCAGTGTGGATCATTGTGGATCCAGGGAAATGACGAAGAGAGCAGAGGCTGTGGAGAAGTCAGGGAAGAGGTAGGCTGACGAGTGTCAGTTGGACTCAACAAAGTCATAGTATTGTGGCAAAGCCAGCTGTCGTCAAGTGAAGCTGGGGGTGGGTTTCTGGGCTAGGGAGTAATTGGGAGATGGAGAAGAAGACAGTGAGTAGAAGTAACTTTTTCAAGAAGCTCGGCTGTGAGTTGGCTAAGGTGGCAGCAGCTAAAACTAGGGAAGGTGTTGATTAAAGATGGAAAACAAACAGCTGAGGAGGTTTGTGTGGGCAGAGAGGTCGCTGCAGAAAGGTTTAAGTAATAGAGATGGCAGGGCAGTTGAGGGTGTGGGACCCAGAGCCCAGGCCAGAGGGATTGGCCTGGGGTGGGAGGAGGGTCAGGAGGAAGGGCACATAGACGCAGGACGTGATGGTTGTGGGTGGCAGGCAGGGAGCTAAGGGAGCCCCACCTCATCTTAAATCTTCCCGGGACATATCAGGCCAGACCACGCAAAGAGTAGGGGGCCTGAGAGGTTTGGGGATGGGGAGCGTGGTTGGAATTGCTGCGGTGGGGATGGGGAGAGAACCCAGGAGGGAGATGGGAAGGATGGCAGGAGCCTTGTTGAGAGCCCTCTGGGTGCTGGAGACCACACATTGGTGGGAGCACCAATCTAGGTAGGTGTGAGCATGCCCTGCCCTTGGGTCCTCAGCCCTCTTCTCCTACCTCCTGGACTGGCCTCCACTTCCACCGCTCTCCAGGAAATCCTCAGTCCCCAATCCCTATCTCTGGGTTGTGCCTGAGCTCCTGCCAGTCTCCCACTGGACATAGCCACCTGCTCCAGAAATCCATGCCACAGGTACCTCCTGCTAGTGCCAGGCACTGGCAGGACAGACAAGGGCCCTGCCCCTGCTGCTGCCCCTGCTGGTAGGGTAGACCTACAATTAAGTATCTAACAAGGTCATTATGGGTAGTGCCAGGGCTGGGAAGGGCCTGAAGGAGGCAGCATGGAGCTGGGACTCTGGAGTCAGAGGGCCTGGGTTCTAATCCTGCCTTTGCCAGGTGGTAGCTGCATGACCTTGGACAAGTCACTTGACCTCACTGTGTCTCAGCTGCTAAATGAAAAGCATGCTGCCCTGGCCTGCCTGGCTCAGTGGTCAGAGCATCAGCCCGTGCACCGAAGGGTCGAGGGTTCAATTCCCAGTCAAGGGCATGTACTTGGGTTGCAGGTTCAATCCTCGGCTTAGTCGGGTACGTGCAGGAGGCAACCAGTCCATGTGTTTCTTTCACATCAATGTTTCTCTCTCTCTCTCCTCCCTTTCTCTTTCCCCCTTCCCTTTTCCTTCCCCTCTCTCTGAAAATCAATGGGAAAAATCCTTGCCTGAGGATTAACCAAAAAAAAGCATGCTTCATAGAGAAGATGTAAGATTACTTAATTTTCATAAAGCACATAGCACTCTGCCTGGCACAAAGAAAACAGTGTATATGAGCTTTTTCTTTGAAGTAATAAGCTAGTGGAGTGATTGGGTGGTGATCAGCTGTCCCATAGCAACCAAGTATTTATAGAGGCAGGCTCATTCGATTCCCCTGCCTCTCTTTTAGAATTAAACCACCATTCTGCCCATTGCAAAGTTCTAGGATGACTGTAGCCTTACCCCAGTCCCCGTCACCCTGCCTGGTGCCTTGTGGGGCTACAGAGTGGGATGAGCCAGGGACTGAATGGAGAGGCCTGGGGGGTGGGGAGGGCCGCTAACTCACCCTTCATCTGTCTCTCACAGTGTTGTATTCTTTGTGACCTACCTGACCCTGGCCTGCTGTTCTGGACCGAGGTATGCTGATGGCTTGAAGAGCAACTTGTGGGAACATGAGCAGGATCTTGGACATTCTGACCCCAGGCCTGCCTGCCACCAGGGTGCTGTGCACCCCTCAGAAGGCCCCATCCCTCTCTGGGCTCCTTCATGTGGGCCTGCACCTCCTTCCTTTACTTAATACAGGCGTCCTCAAACTTTTTAAACAGGGGGCCAGTTCACTGTCCCTCAGACCATTGGAGGGCCGGACTATAGTTTAAAAAAAAACTATGAACAAATTCCTATGCACACTGCACATATCTTATTTTGAAGTAAAAAAACAAAGCGGGAACAAATACAATATTTGTATTTGCATGTGGCCCGTGGGCCGTAGTTTGAGGACCCCTGACTTAATACCTCTGAGATAGGAGGAGGGTGGACAGACAGATGGTGCATGGAAATGTGGCTAAAGAAAGAGCCTCCAAAAAGTGGAGATGGGGCTGGGCAGAGACCCCCCTCCCTGCAGGGGTGACCCAGGCTGCAGCTACTGGCACCCCCCCCCCCCCATTCCTCTGAATTCAGTGGCTTGCCTTACAGGAGATATTTCCCCTGGAACATGATTCTTCTGACCATCTTTGTAAGTGATCTGGGGGGGCTAAGGGCAGATGCTGAGTGGGGGTGGAGGGAGGTGGGCTTCAAGGCCAGGATGTCTAGATTGGGGGTGTCTAATGTGAGATCACTGGGAGGGAGGGGTATTTTCACCCCACTTCTTTTCTTAAAATATATTTTTATTTATTTCAGAGAGGAAGGGAGAGGGAGAGAAAGTTCAAAGCATCAATGATAAGAGAGAATCATTGATCGGCGGCCTCCTGCCATGACTGGGGACTGGACTGTGACCTCCTGGTCCATAGGTCAACACTCAACCACTGAGCCACACGGGACAGGCCCCACTTCTTCCACCTTCTTTCCAAATGGGCTTAGTCTCTCCCTCCCCTCCCACTCCATCCCCTGTCTCTTCTCATTGCCATTTTGTTTTTAAGAGGTTAGCATGGGCCATCCACGGGCTCTGGATAATGAAGAGTGGGAGGTCTTAGAAAGAGGGGCAGAGCAGGGCTGCAAGTGAAAGAAAGGTACAGCTGGCATGAGGCCTGTTGGGATGCCGTGTCGCCAGGCCCGACTCCTAGAGGTACCGTGTGTGAATGAAGTCGACTCAGAGTTGAGGGGTATGTGCAAGGGGTGGAGACCCAGGCTGGACCTGGAAGGTGTCTGGGCCCCAAAGTCTGAGTCGTGGAACGTTTCTGCTTTCCCTTTCAGACCCTGTCCATGGCCTACCTCACTGGGATGCTGTCCAGGTAAAGGGGACAGGTGGAAGGGAGGGGGCCCTAGGGGCCATAGGCCAGGCTTAGAGCCAGGGACTCGCCACACTGTGGGTGGAAATGCGCCCAACTCCATCCTCCAGGAGCATTTGGCAGGGGAAGGATCTTAGGCAGGACACGTTGGCCTAGAGCCCTCTCCCTGGACACCCTGCTGGATGGTGCCCCTGGGACCTGGCTAGGCTGGTGGGGTGGGGATAGAGGAGACCAAGGTGACCCCTGTCAGGCTCCAGCTTAAAAGACCCCAAACTTGAGATTACGGAGGTTCCCACCTACAAGCAATAGCACAACCCCTCCCACCCCCGTTCCCACCTCTCCCAGATCCTTCTAACATGTTGGGGAGGTCAGGGCCCAGGGGAAAGGCCAGGAAGCAGGGAGAAGGAAAGCCCTTGGAAAGGAGAGAGGGTGGGGCCAAGAGCTCACGGGGTCAGGTCTGCAGAGGAGAGTGGGCCTGGGCGGAAGGCCAGGGGAGACGAAGACCTGCTGAGCCCTGGCCTGTGCCCTCAGTTACTACAACACCACCTCGGTGCTGCTGTGCCTGAGCATCACAGCCCTCGTCTGCCTCTCCATCACCATCTTCAGCTTCCAGACCAAGGTCAGCTCCGGGGCCTGTGGGCAGGCAGATGGGGGGGGGGGGCCCCAGGCTCAGTCCCCATCTGGTGAGAGATGAAGGGGGTGAGTGGGGCCTGGGGAGGCCACCGGGGAGAGGTGATGGGGAAGGAATGCTGGTTCTGCATGAGCACGAGGCGGTGGCCTGCTGGACGGGCCTCGGCCAGCAGCTGACCTCTCCCACCCTTGCAGTTTGACTTCACCTCCTGCCAGGGTGTGCTCTTCGTGCTGCTCATGACTCTCTTCTTCAGTGGACTCATCCTGGCCATCCTCCTGCCCTTTCAATATGTGAGTCAGGGGGCTCCCGGCGGGCCCCATAGGGAGGGAGGGAGCCTGCCGGCCAGAGGGTGCTGTTTCCTCCCACACCTTCCAGAGAAGGCCCAGAGCCAAAGGCTCACAGCCTGCCCTCCTGCCCGGCCCCTCCTGGCACCTGCCCTGGGCTTGTTGGCAGTGTAAGCAAACCAACAAGGAGGCCTTTCTCAGCAGGCCTGGGCACCTGCCTGCTCCATGAGCCACATCCGGCTTCACCTTTCCCATCCTCCCCTCTGGGGGTAGGGGGTGGGGAGGGGAGTGTGCCACGGAGCACTTAAACCCTTGGCAGGGAAGGGTGCTCTGGAGCTCCGTGGGGCCACCAGACCCTGAGGGGTCCTGAGGAAGGGCCTCCTGGGACTCTTGGAAGATCAGCCAAGTCCAGAGGGACGGACTCTGGGCAGCCAGGCAGGTGGGGGTCAGGCAAGCAGCGGTCCCTACCCCACGGGAACATCCATGGGGCGGCCAAGTCTCAGCTCCTGCACAGCCAGCCTGCTCGGGGAAATCCCACTAGGACTTCCCAGGGCTCAGTGACCCATTGGGGAACCAAGGCCTCTGCTGGTGGGAAAGAGGGCAGGTTGAGGGCATCACAGGAGGGGTCTGAGGTTCTGATACTGGGGACCCAAGAGATGAAGCTACATTATTGGACCCCCACCGGAGGCTCAGTCTTCTGCCCACCCTGCTCCTCTCGGTACTCGGTCAGCCACACCCTTTTCTGCCAGGCTGGGAGCAGCATTCCTCACCCCAATTTCCCCAGCCCCCAGCGCTTTGCTCACAGGACAGCTGGATCGGTTCTAGCATTTCCTTGGCTCTTCCCAGGATCCGGTTGGCGAAGGGAGGGGCCGGAGCTGGCCTGGGCCTTCTGTGTATCTAGGATTGGGGGTACAGGGAGGGGCCCCAGAGCTTCAAAGAACCCTTTATTGACCCTGTCAGGCTGCTGGGATGCCTGTGTTTCCAGGAATCTTCTGGGGGACGGCCCCGTAGGGGGCACAGCTGATGTGGTACCTCTCACAGGGTTTCCACGGGGCGCCCCTGCGACCTCAGGGGCTGAGACTGGGAAGGATTGCTGTTCCAGCCTCTGCAGGCAACCTCCTCGCGCACAGCCAGCTGGCAGGAATTCCACAGGGACCCCACCGCACCCCTGAGTTCAAGTCTTTGTCCCTTTCAGCCCCAGCCCCTTACCAGCACAGGCAAAGCCTGGGAACTCCCCACAGAGAGACAGGCGACTCTGTGCAGGGCAGGGAGGGAGGAGCAGCCCCAGGGCAGCTCCAGGCTGGGAGAATGACAGGCCAGCGGGAAGCCACCCGGTGCTGCCTGAGCCTGGGGCTGTGTGGAGGGAACAGGAGCAGGTCAGGCTGGGCGCTCCATGCCGGGCCCTCCAGGGTCACTGTTAGCCTGGGGTTCCCCCACCCACCCTGGACACACAGAATCGGGGATCCCTGTGGGGGACCTGGCATTTCTTAGGAACATCTGGGGAGGGTTGGGGGCAGTGAGGGAGGGTCCCACTAGGAAGGTCTGTCCCACATCCTCCATTCTCTGAACTGAGCCCTCCTCCCTGCCCCACCGCCCCACCGCCCCATCTGCCATCCCTAAGCCCACTGTTCGTCCGCCCCATAGGTGCCCTGGCTCCACGCAGTGTATGCCGTGCTGGGAGCAGGCGTGTTTACATTGGTAAGTGTGGCTCCCTAAGGCCCCGCCTTTGATCATCTCCCCAGGCCCTCCACCATCTCTGCCATTCTCATGGTCCTCCCTGAACCTGCGTGAAGTATCTGGGGCAGAGCAGGGCTCGGTGCTACGGTCAAGGAATTCTCTCTGGTCTCCAAGACAGACCAGCTAATCTGGGCAGAGGGGGAAGGAAGGTTGGAACAGCAGGACTGAAGCTTTAGACAGAGCTGGGACGAGGTGCCCCTCACTTCTGGGGAGAACCAAGGCTGCTTATGGGGATGGAGAGTGAAGGTCCTGGCTACGTGGACTACGTTAGTTGTTGCCCTCCTAGGGTGATCTGGGAAGGCTTCTTGGAGCAGAGGAGATTCTGAGCGCCTGTGAGAGACATGCACTGAGGTGGAGCTTGTTCTCGACTGTTCCCACCAAACCGGGAGTGTAGATGACCATGATTGCGATTCTGATAACAGTAACAGCTCTGAGCACTCGCTCCCCTCTCCTCTGAGAGCTCTCTGGGTACACTTCATCCTCACCATAACTCTGTAAAAGAGGTTCTATTGTTATCAAATTAAGGAACCCGAAGCTCAGAGATGTTAAATAACTTGTCCAAGGTCATCCAGCATTCAAGGAAGTGGTCAGGCCAGATTGGGAACTGGATGGTCTGGTTGCAAAGCCCCAACAGCCAGGTGGGGAAGGAGTGGGTGGCTGGAAGCAGATGCCCAGGGGACAGAAGGTGACCAGGGGCAGACATTCACCTGGAGCAATCCTGTGTGTTGGCCCTTTGCTCAGATGAGCTCCAAGGGTGACTGTGATGGGGCTCCAGGATCCACCAGGGAGATAAACTCATGTTGGTGACATCTCCTGGGTGGCGGTACCCAAGGTAAACTTCCACTGCCAGCAGGAGCAGTCACCAGACTGTCCTCGCCCTCATTGGAGTGTTCAACTCAACTCAGTCTTGCCAGGGTTCTGGGCGTAGTCACAGGTCCCAGAGGCTTGTGGGTGATAGACTGGGAAAGCAGAAATGGGGGAGTTGGGGGGTCAGATATGTGAGCAGAGGTTTTGGATAGATTGGCAAAGCAGGAATGGGGGTGTGGTCAGTTCATTCATTCCCACAGGTCTTTATTGAGCACCTACTATGTGTGATGTGCTGTGTGCCCAGGATGCCACAGTTAACAGGAAGAGCAGGGTGTGTGGCACATGGTAGCATTCAGTAAATATCTGTGCAATGAGTAAAGGACCTCCAGGCTCAAAACTTGAGAGTTGGAAGAAACTAAAACAAGATCTAGTGAAACTCCAAGCCCCTCCTTCTACAGATGAGAAAACTGAACCCTAAAGGAGTTAAGTGATTTGTTCCCAGGTTTCCTGGCAAGATGATGGCATATCAGCAAGTGTGGTTTTGTCAAGACTAGGGTGACCAACTTATCCAGCTTACCCAGAACGTTCCCAGTTTAAGCACTGACATTCCCACTTCTTGGGGGGCCTCGTAAATCTTGGGCAAACCAGGATGGTTGGTCACCCTACAACACTAACTTCTCTTGGCTCCCGGACCAGCCCTCTCTCCCCCAGGCAGTACATGCTAAAGACAAGTTTAGACTAGGAGGATGGGGTGGGGAATCTGCAAGGAGGAAAGAAAGAGGGAGGGTCACCCTGGGAGGAGTGAGTTGCTGGGGCCTCAGAGGGGAGCCAGGCTTTGCCAGAGACAAATGGAAGAAGAGGGGTCAGTGCAGGGCGGGGGTGCGGCGGGGGGCAAGCATGATGGGTAGAGTGTAGAGTGGCTTCAAGAGGATCAGGTCACAAGTGTGTCAGCTACGTGGGGAAGCTGTCGGTACAAGTAGAGTTGGATGAACATTAATCCGTTAAATTTGTTTACTAATCCCTTGTGTTATTAGAATAATCAGAATAACCCAACCATCTGTTCCACTCTTTACCTTTCAACAAAGCACTTTCACACCTGTTACCTCGCTGGGTTTTCACCTCCACCGGGAGAGAGGCATGGCTGATGTTATAAGACCTGATTTCACATCTGGAGCCCTGGGTGTTAAAGGGCTGGCACCGAGTCCCAGTGCCAGGAATAGGCAGCTTTAGGACGGGACCCAGGTGTCCTGGGCCCAGGCTGGTGCCATTTCCAGTGCCCCGTGGTCCCCCTCAAAGAAGACAACTCCAAGAAGAAGAGGAGGAGGAGGAGGAGGAGGAGGAGGAGGAGGAGGAGTTGGGGGAAGCTGGGAGGTCTCTCCAGTAACTGTTCCTCCCCAGCACGCCCTCCCCGCCCCCCCACACGCCCCCCCCCCCCATCATCAATAGTATTGCCCTCTCTACTGGATTATTCCCATCAGCCTAGAAACAAATTCTCTCTCCTCCCCCCGCCCCCACACACACTGCTCCCTACTCCTTGCCCTGCTTTATTTCTCTCCATAGCACTTCTCAACCTTTGACAGGTTCAGTATCCTTCTGATTTGTTTGTTTCTCGTTTGTCTCCCTCCAGCAGAATGTAAATTCTTCCGTGGCAGGGACTTGTGTCTGGCTTGTGTATCGCTGCCTCCCCACCCAATGCTTAGCGCAGTGTCTGGTACACAGTAGGTGCCCCTTGACGTTGTGGAATGAAGGGATGTCCGAGAGGCAGGGCTGAGGTGCTGTCCGTGGGGCAAAGGAAGAGGCTGCACAGTTGATTAAACTGCTGCATCAGTTTCAGTGAGTCAGGGGAGAGGAGGAACCACAGGACTAATTAATTACCCGTTAATGTCTCCTTGGGAGACAACACACCAAAGGCCCTGATAGGGCTCATCCTTCAGGTTATGTAAACAATGGTCAGGAACCTGGTGCCTGAGTCCCCCTGCTCCTCGCCCTGCCCTCGGTTGTTGGGTCAAAGGAAGGAGGACATACAGCAGGTCCCCTGGGTTCCATGGGGTAAAGGAGAGTTGAGGCGGTGGGGGGGACGGGGACAGGGATGACTCACTGGATTCATTCCCTCCCTCCCTCCCCTCAGTTGCAGGTGGACAGAGGCCCTCAGAGGCCCAGCCCCACAAGAACTAAGGTCCCTGGGCCTTTCCATTAACTCCCAACTCAGAAGGTCCTTGGCCTCAATCTGACCTCCGTCCAGCTTCAGTTCTGCCCTGTGGAATCTGTGGTCACCTGGCTCCAACCCATCCCCAGAACCAGCGCCCAGCACCCCTGCTCTCTCCAGCTGCCCATCCTGGCATCCCCTACCCTAGTGTGGGGCATTCTCAGCACCATGCAGGGCCCTCCCTGCACTGCAGCTAGAAAAATTAAAGCACTTAGCGCGTCCTGCCTTGCTCGCTGCCTCAGGGAAGATGCTGAGGGAAGGGTGAAGAGAAGTGTCAGAGGAGGTCCAGACCCCCTGTGAGAACCAGCCCCCACCCAGCCTGAGTCTTGGCAAAGTTAAGAGAATCAAATGGGTTTCTCTCCTGGAAATCACAGCCCCTCCCCTTGAAGGACTCTGCCATTCCTGAGGGCAGGGCCACCAGCGGCACTGGGCTGAGACTGGGGGGTTGGGAGCCCAGGTGTTCAGGGTTGTGGCCCAGCCTTGAGAGGCAGCCCCTCCTAGGCCTCACCCCATCAGCTTTGGTGCATTCTCAAGAGGCCTTGGGTTTTCTGCCTCACCCCACCCCATCCCCGCTGGGCGCCAGACCCTAATGCCGGTAGAAGTGGGTGAGTCAGCCGAAATGTACAAACCCATCCTCCTCTCCCCTCTAGTGCTCTCTCAGGTGCTTTCTGTAGAAGCTCATGGAAAATCAGGCAGGGCAGCTGGAGGACTGGGCGGGGCTGATGGGCAAGGTGGAGGGGCTGAGACCGAGCAGGAGGGCTAGGCTGGGGAGAGAGGACGGGTGGGGCGAGGGCCTGGCCAACAGGTTTGCGGCTGTGGAACCACGGTGCCTAATTAATTATGCCTCCATGCCCACAGGACTTTGGGCAGGTTGCTCTGCCTCAGTTAGTTCTTCTTTGGAGCCTCCCAAAAGCTACTGAGGGTCTCCCGCCACCTAAGTCAGAAGCCAAGCCGGGGGCCTAAGGAAGAAACTCGGCAGAGGATGTTAGAAATTAGGTGATGGGCCTAAGGAGCCGAGAGCTCTCTCCGCCTGCCCAGCCTGGCCAGCTTGAGGCCCTCGGGAAACATCCCGGTCCCCATGCTTTAAGGAAGATGAATGAGAAGCTGTGTGGATAGGCCAGAGGCTGGGAGACGGTTAGGAGGCCCCTGCAGTGTCCTGGCGTCAGGGCCGGGGTCAGCACCAGATGCCGCGGAGCCTATGGTGCTGGGACATTACCCTTTAACTCTGGAAGTTGAGTAGATTCCTCCAGGGCAGCGAGGAGGGTGGATTGACAGTAATTGTTCCTTTGGGGAAAAGTCCGCTCAAAGGTGCCCCCCCCCCCCCCCCCCCCCCCCCCCCCCCCCCCCCGCCCAACCTCACCTCAGTTCACTTCCTGGAGTCTCACTTCTCAGGAACCAGACCCAGAGCCCCCTCTCCCCAGCCCAGGGGTGGAGGACTGAGGGAGGTGGTGATTCAGAGGCTCTGTGGGAGCACGGCAGGGGGAGGGGCAAGGCAGGGAGGGGAGGAGTCACTGCTCTCACCTGCAGGGGGCATTCTCCAGAGCGGAGCCAGGAGAGGCACTATCAGAAGGGGCAGGGGAGCCTGTAGAGGGGGAGGAAGCTCTCCAGCTGGCCACACGCTTCCCACCCAAACCACATTCAAGGCCTGGCTCCTCTTCTTACCACGATGACCTTGGGCAAGTTACCTGACCTGTCTGCCTCGGGTGCCTCATCTTTAAATTGGGGCTAATACGAACTCTCTCACAAGACTGGGTAATGATTGCATATGATGGCACGCACAAAGAACATGGTAGTTTCTCGTCTCCTGTGGTAACTTGTACCCTTACTGTAAATGTTAACCTTGCCATCCGGAGCCCTGGATTTGGGAGCCAGGGTACCTGGGCTCAGATCCATTCTCTGCCAGATTTTAGCTGTAAGGTCTCTGTGCTTCGTTTTTTAAAATCTATAAAATGCAGATAGTAATAGTACCCTCTCCGTAGGTCGTTGTAACTTCAAAATGAATTAATATATGCAAAGCACTTAGAACGTGCCCCGCACATCATCAGTGATCAATAAGTATTACCTGTTAGTAGTAGTCAGTTGCCTAAGGTCAGAGGCAAGATTTGAACCCAGGTCTGTGTGACTTCCCAGTCCGTGTGCTTGAACACTGTATCACACTCCTGCCCTTCCTCATGAGACCACCCTCGGGTTCCTCACACACTTTGTACACTGCTCCCGTTTTATCCTGGGCCAGGCTTCCTGGTTTACGTGCCTGCCAGACCCTGCTCCCGCAGTGGCCCATCTGGAGATGCATGCCAGGTACCAGGGCTACGTGCAGTTGTCTGTGTCATTAAAATTTTTGACACTGAGGTCAGTGAAGACAAGAGAAGTATGTAACCCTGGCCCCAGGCAACGAGTGGACTCAGCCCCTCTCCTCCCTCACCCTGACCCACATCTCAATCTGGGGCACAAGGCTTAGGGCTCGTTGTTTCTTCCTGAAGAGTCCCCCAAGCCCACGCTCACTCTCTAGCCCGGAAGAGGGTGGCAGGTGGTGGCAGAGCTCAGCTGGGCCCAGCTCTCTACACCCCCCTGGAAGCCTGCAGTGCTCTTGGCCATGAGCTCTTTTTGCACATCTCTTCCCACCTCTTCTGTCCTTACAAACACGTGCACACACATGTGCACACACCACACACACACACACACATGCGCACTCCGTGTGCCATGCCTCAAGGAGTGTCACATGGTGGAAAGCGTGGGATTTGGGGTCAGGGACTCAAGCTGTCCTCTCGGTTGTGTGAAGTGGGCACATCACTTACGCTCCCTGTGCCTCAGGCTCCTCAGCCACAGGAGGGGCTCGATCATGCAGCACCTGCCCCAGGGGCTCATGCTGAGAGGTCACCAAGTCTTCTTTTGTGTAACATTATCCTTTCTTTTTAAATTTCCTAACTACATCATATATGAATATACTTATTCGTATATTCCACTTTTTAAAATCTTAAGTAATATAGGAAATATAGTTTTGACCTTGTCCCTCACTGCCTCCCCCAGTGGTAACCACTGTGATCAATATCCTTCCAGGCCTTTCTCTATGTGTTTTATAGATATTTGCTGCATAGGCTCCTATGAGGTTTGTCTGCTAACATAAAAGAGGATCACCTGATATGGATTTTTCTGCAACTTGTTTGTTTCCTATACTAGCATATGTCAGAGATGTTTCTGCCTCAGAACTGCCACCCACAGCTCCTTCCACCCGGTCCTCACTGATGGAGTTGGGGGTGTTTTCAGTGTTCCACCGTTGGAGACAATGCCGCAGCGGATGGCCTCGGGCGTGCGCCTTGTGCACTCCTGCTGGCATTTCTGTTATTTTTTATGCTGATTCAACGCATTGCAACCTCAGCGTTTTGTATTCAGTGCCTGTTTGTTGGTGGCTCTGAGCTGGCCTGTCCCCGGCATGCTCTCTCACAGCCTCACGCCTGGGAGAACAACAGGCCTAAGCCTAAGCCCTGGACACAGCAGGGTCAGCCCGAGGGTGTAGCCAGGGGCCCTGGCCAGGTCCAACGCTAGCCAGTTGGATGGACCAGGAACGTTGGCTTTGGCTCCTCTGCCTCTGTGCATGCCCCCTCCCTCCCTGCAAGCCCACTCTATCCTCACCTCCATCAGAATGAGACAGGTCATCTGGCTGCAGCACTAGATCAATGACTGTCAGCAAGCCAGTCACCTGCTCTGAGACTTCTTCCCTCTTATGTAAAATAGTGACAATAACACGCACCTCCTGGGGCAAATTGTGTGAGTGAGATCAGATAGAAGAATAGTGTGTGAAAGGACTAGGCAGACATCAGCCTAATCCTCCTGCCTCTTGCCCATATCCCACTCGCTCCCCTGGCAGGGTCTTGTCTTCACCTGGCTACCAACTCAGTACCTGCTACCCTTCTAGTGCTTGACCCCTTGTTTAGCTCTCAGCTGAGATCGTAGCTGCCAGCTAAGATGTTAACTGTACCCAAGATACCTGCTCTCCACCAAGATGTTAGTTATCAATGCTTACTGCCACCCAGGAGGGTTGTTAGTAGGTAACTTTCCCCTATAATGAATGCTTGCTAATAATATAATCTCCGATGATGTCTTTTGCTCTCATTCGATTAGTTCTCTGAAGGCAAGTTCCCTGGGACATAGTAGATGCTCAGTAAATATTGCTGGGCATAAATGAATGAAAAGCCTACCGTTGCTTCACAGGCATGAGGTTGCAGTGACGGGTGATGCCAGGCAGTGGGGTTGAATTTGGGGCAGGCTATCCCAACATAGATAAGCATCCGTGGCCATAGGCCAATGGCAGGGGCAGAAATCATTTCACTCCTCTTTTCTCCAAGAGAAGAGCCAGCTGGCTGCTCTCAGGGGCCTCCTGGGTGAGTGCTCCTTGGAAGGGCCTCCCCCAAACCTGGTCAGGTCCCAGCTTCTAAGTTGAGAGATTTATTTTCATTAGCTCACCCAGGGGTGACCAGGCTCTGGGCAATCAACCAAGCAAGCTACTGATTGATAAGTCAGATCAGCAGTTTATTAACTTCTGCTGGCAGGCGTGACGGCTAAGCAGCTTGTAGCGTTGGAGTTGGCCCTCTCCTTGCGTGTTCTCTCTGCAGAGGGAAAACGTTTTGGGGAACCCAAATCAAATTCAGGAGCATAGGACGGAGCACGATGATTCTAAAGAATAATAATAGTTGGTGCTGCGTACACTGCATACATTTACCCTCAAAACCACACGGTGGTGGGGTCATTACTACCGTCCCGTTTTGTAGATGACGACGCTGAGGTCACGTGGGTGCTGGCTACTGAGGGATGAACCAGCACTCAAACCCAGGTGTTCCAGCTCCAGCCCGGTGCTCGCATATGCCCTTTTCTCAGTGCCGCTGGGCTCAGAGAGGCCGCCATACCCTGAACAGGGCCTTCTCGGCCCTGGTCACGGCTCCCCATTTTTCTTCTGTTGAGGCCACACAGCTTCCCTAGTAACCTATCTGCCTCCTCGATGAGCCGTGGGAGATGCTGGCGGCTCAGCAGCGGCGTACACAGGTTCTCGGGAGGGCGCCTCTCCTGCAGACAATCACATTAAAACCACATTCATAGCTACCATTCACTAAGCGCTTACCATGTTCAGGCGCCGTGCCAGGCGCTTTGCACGCATTATCTTTCTGTCACAACAACCTCAGGAAAGTTGTTTAGCTCTCATCGGTCTTTTTCCGATGTGGACTCACAGGCTCAGAGAGAAATGCCTTGCCCGGGGCCCGTCACTAGTGAGGAGCGGAACTAAGACTAGAATCCAGTCAGTCTGATTGTCAAGCCTGCATTCTATTTTTTCTTTTTTTTAATAATTTTTATTGATTTCAGAGAGGAAGGGAGAGAGAGAATGAAACATCAATGATAAGAGAGAATCATTGACTGGCTGTCTCCTGCACGCCCCCAACGGGGGATCGAGCCCACAACCTGGGCATGTGCCCTTGACCAGAATCGAACCCAGGACCCTTCGGTCCGCAGTCTGAAGCTCTATCCACTGAGCCAAACCAGCTAGGGCTCAAGCCTGCATTCTTAACCAACCCCCACTCCACACCTTCGAGGGTGACACCCCTCCAAGACCCACTTGCTGGACTTGCTCCCTGTTGGAGCCTCTGCCCCCTGTGCCCTGGGGTCATTGGCACTGAGGCGGGGTCCACTCAGGCTTCCATGGGGCTGCACCTAAAGGAGTCCATGTCTGGGGTGAAGGAAATGGAGCTGGGCCCCAGTTTTCAGGGTAAAGTGTAGCTGGCCCCTCCCTTCGTCTCCTTCCCTCCTGCTCCTCCCATACTGAATTTCCTCACCCATCACACCATGCCTTCTCAGTCTGGCAAACTCCTAGTCATCCTTCAAAGCCTAGGTTAAGTGTCACCTCTCCTGGGACACCTTCCTCCTACCCAGTCAGCCCTAATTATGGCATTCACTGGGTTTTATTGTACTCATCTCAGACTCCCCACTAAGCCGTGAGCCCCCCAAGGCAGGCATTTGTGTTCCCCATCGGCTGCAGCTTTCAGCACGTTGCTGGCACCCGCCCTGGCCCCGTGCATATGTATCGTATAATGAATGTTTCAGAGAGTCCGAGGAATACAGGGCCATGCACAAGTGACGGAAGAGCCGGGCACAGCCCAGTTAACAAGAATGTGCATAGATTTAAAGAATTCCAATCCCATGTGGATCAGTGGTTCATAACCTTGGAGACACTGGTGGAACTTTTTGGCTTCTTTCTCCCAGAAAAGTACAGCCTGCCTGTCAAATTTCATATGCTGCGACTTGAGGGGTTCTGCTCCGTATGCAGGGACCCCAGAGAAAAGCTGTTTGGAGGAGTCACTGTAGGCAGTGGGAAGGCCTGGTAGGGAGCAGCAGGGTGGCCAAGAGGAGCCATCTCTAAGGGAATAGCTATACATAGTCCAGTCAGCCAAAAAGGCGCCTGGGGGAGAGCCTATCTCCTGGCAGGAGGCACAAACCCCAGTGCTGTCTGCATGCAGCAGAACTCATGGGGGCAGTGGAGGAGGCCTGCTCAGGTTCAAATCCTGGCTTTGCCATTTCCGAATTGTGTAACCGTAGGCACGTACTTAGCATCTCTGGGCTGTGGTTTTCTCTGGGAGGAATGGAACCCCTCCTCAGTAGGGATATTATTAGGGCTAAGCAGGCTAAGGTCTGGAAAACACCTCATAAATTTCCATTCCCTGCTCGCTATTACTTGAAGCATTCATTTGTCTTCTAAGAGCAGGGCCCTGGGGGAATGGCAAGAAGACTAGGACTCAGCTTGAAGGTCCCTCAAGGCCCCCTCCTCCAGGAAGCCTTCCCTGGCTTCCTGCCACACCCACACGGGGCCAGGTTCCTGTGATCGGCACCGGGTGCTTTGGTTACACTCATGCTAACACGTACTTCCCACTAGACTTGAAGCTCTATGAGGCAAGGGGTCTTGTCTATGTTGTTCTTTACTGTATGCCTGTGTCTGGCACATAGTAGGTGCTCAGTTAGTAGGTGTTAAATTAGGGACTGAGGTGTTGGGCAAGTTCCAGGTTCTGGGAGAGTTCCAGATTCTGGGCTGGAAGCTCACTGAGCAGTCAGGCAGCGAGCGATAGTAACAAAATCAGGGGTGGGCCTGGGTGGGGACACTGGACCCCCTGGTCAGTGTCACAGTGACTGAACCTTCTGACTTCTCCTATCTCTTCCCCTTCCCTCAGTTCCTGGCATTTGACACGCAGTTGCTGATGGGTAACCGACGCCACACGCTGAGCCCCGAAGAGTATGTTTTTGGAGCCCTCAACATTTACCTAGACATCATCTACATCTTCACCTTCTTCCTCCAGATTTTTGGCACCAGCCGGGAATGAGGAGCTCCTCCCACCACCTCTCCCTTCAGAGAATGCTCCCTCGCTGGCCCTCTGACCCTCCCTGTGCTCCTGTAAGCCCAGATATAAACTAGCTGCCAGCCCGGCCTGTGGCCAGCCTGCTCACTCCCTCGCCTACCCCTCATCCTCACCCTCTGTAGCTTGTATCCACGCCCTGAGGGGCCCTGCAGAACCAAGGTCACCCCACGCCCTGTGCCGCCCTTTCCCGCCAGTTACATCTCCCAGACTGAGGCAGTCCAGGCTGGAGGATCCTCTGGGTTTGAGGACCCAAGGGACAAGGGAGAGGAGAGCAGCAGGATTTCAGAGGGAAAGAGACCCTAGGAAGCCTGGCTGAGGGCTGCACCCCACTAAGATTCCTCCTAAAGCTGCCACGGCGTTGTGACCGTGGGGCACACTGTCCTGCGTCCTGGACACCCTCCTCTCTCTCTCTCCAGGTCAGGCTTTGTAAGGAAGGGGGTCGGGGCATGGCTGGGAGATGAGGTAAGGGTGCTCCGTGGGGTGGTGGAGGGGAGGTGGGTAGGCAGGATGGCTGTCTCAGGCTGCCCATCTTCTCTCAGCTCTGAGACTAATGGCTTGTTCTAGGGACTGGAGCCCTGGGGCCAAGAGCACCCAGAGAGGCATAGGGAGGCAGTGCTTTCTACCTCCTGGATCATGACAGAGCAGTTGGGGTGGGAGCAGGAGGCCCTGCTCCTAAGTGGACCCCAAGGGAGGTGGGCACAGGGCAGCCAACTGGGAGGTCTGGGCTCTGCAGTCCTGCCAGGTCACCCCGACCTGCACCCACCCAGGAGGCCTGTGAGGCTGGCAGGACTGAGACCTATTCCTCTTACCCTCTTCTCTGGGCCCCCAGGATGCTCCCACAGGCCTGGGGCGAGTGCTGTGCCCTAGAGGACTGGATGTTCTGAGGGAGGGAGGGTCATTCTGACTGAGCCAGCCCCATCTGGAGGGAATCCTACCCTGCCCCCAGCCCTTCCACAGGGCCTTTCCACACATCCCATTTCTTAAACCCTCCCCCATCTCACGCCATTTGCTGGCTTACCCCTAGCCAGGCCTCCTGAGGCCTCAGTTGGTTGTGCCTATGTCCCTTTCCCTAGCTTCTCTGGCCACTCAGCACAGAGTCCCTAAGCCCCCTCCACTCCTTATCTCCTCATCTCCCTAATTTGGAAACGATCCAGCCAGGGCCAGTCCCACGTGATGAGGCCTGGGCTCCTTATCAGCCTCTAGGCGGCTGAGATCTCCGGCAGGGAATGCGTCAGCCACCCAGCCCCCTGCAGGCCCTGTTGGGGAGGGGACCAGGGGGCCGCGCCTGGGGGAAGCGTGCAGCCAGTGCAGCCAGCACGTGCGAGCAGCCAACCCTAGGCCAGTGGAAAGTTACTGGGTGGGGTCAGGGAGGTTCAGAGTGGATTCCTCTCCCTCTAGATACCTCTTACCCCTGTCTGAGGGGCCTGTTTGCCCGTGGGGAGGATGACTACGTATGCTGTGTTCCCAACCCCTCCCCACCCTTCCTATTTTCAGCTTTCAAGAAATATTGCAGAAGTTTTATTGCACCGTGGGTATTTGAGGGAATAAGGAACCAAGAAATGATGGTGGTGTTTGTGGGTGAGATAAAGGCAATCGTGAGCATGGGTGAGATGCCTACTGTGTGTTGTCCTAAATTAATCCATTTCAGCCATCCTACACAGGTGGTTTTCATCCTTTCCCATGGCAGAGGTGATCAAGGGGCTTGGAAATGAGCCCAGGGTAGTATAGCTAACAGACTGGGTGGGGCTGCAATGAGGTTGCATGGTGGTCAGGCCCTGGGCGTTACTGGGGATTTGTCATCCTCGGTGCCAACCCTGGCCTTCCATCTCCCCTCCCACTGCTACTTCCAGTTTTCCACTCCGTGGTTTCCACCTTCTGGACACACGCTGGGCGGCCCGGTTCTGGTGCTGATTCCCAGCCTCACTGCCCGCGGCGTCAGGGTGTGTTTCTTGCTCTCTGTGATTCACAATTGCTATCAGCAAGAAGTAAGACCATGACCAGGGTGGCACAGGGGAGGCACCAGAACACGTATTTCCACGAATAACCCTCATCCAGTTGCCCCTTCGTTCCTCTCCTAATCTCTTGCCCTGGTTCTGAGGGGTCAGAATTCCCACCCTTAGCCCTGCCACTCTCAGGCTAGGCCTTGGTCTTGCTTCTCAGAATCCCTTCCCCAAGCCCTTCTCTTCCCAGGACAGTTTATACAGAAACTGGGACTTGAGAAGCTTATCTGAGGCTGAGCTCCAAGAGCTGGGCAGAGGGGAGGAGGGGAAGCCCGTGGTGAAGGGGCAGCTCAGGGCCATCACGAAGCAGAGTGTGCTGCAGTCTGCCCCTCTGGGTCCTGAGGGCACACTGAGCTGGCAGCAGAGAGTTCCACCTCCATCCAAGCCCTGCGGAGCCCCAGGAACACCCGGATGGGACTTGGAAGGAGGAAGGGCAGGGAAGCAGGAATGCAGGATTAATGGAAACCTGAGAAACCTAAAATGGGCAGGTGTCACAAGCTGCAGAGGAGGAGGAGGAGACCTGCTGGCCCCTCACATTTTTGGCAGGGGTGGGACTGGGTCCAGGAAGGGGTAGGTTGGGTTTCATAAAGCTAGAGGCAGCCAGGAATCTGACCATCTGTGATGTGAGGTCAGAGGTCTCCTGCTGAGGGGAAGACAGACCAAGAGATCCGCTCTGGGGTTTGCAGATTGGGGACTTCCACACTGATTCCCAGTGTGCTTGCCTCCTCCTGTATCGCCTGGGGAAGCCCCCCGGGAATCTTGGCTCTTCCATCCTCTGCGCTTCCTCCCAGGGGAGTCAGGATCCGACAGACCCCCTTACCCCAAAAGGCTCCGTCTCTCCCTCCCTGGCCACCTGGAACAAGTCCCAAGGCTCTCAGCTCTCTAGCTGGGCTGGGCTGGGCTGTCACACCAGCACTTTGCTGCCCCTTGGTGGCCGCCTGAGGAAAAGCAGGGCCTGGTTCTGTGCGAGAGGCTGGGGGCCCTATGGCAGGAGTTGTGGGCAGCTTCCATTCCTGGCTCTCCTCTGACCTCCCCAGACCTCTCATCAGCCTCCAGCTTTCCCTGTAGTCCAACCATTGTCGCACCTCTCGGGCACTGCTTACCTGTCTGCTGTAAACCACTGTGCGCCACCTGACCCTGGAGCTTCCTCCCAGCGTCTGAGGACAGACACACATCCTCAGCTACCCTTCCCTGTCCGTGACTGATGGGAGATAAGAATAAAAGTAATATGACACTCGCGCTGTTTCCTTCGCCTGCCTTTTGCTTGTCACTCCGGATGGCTCAGGGAGTCTGTGTGTGAGGTTCAACTGGTTTGGGGGTGAAAGATCCACACCAGAGCTGCTTCTCCCAGTGCATTTAAGTGTGAATCAACTCTCCTCCCCGTTTACGTGGAAAAGGGGCACTGGCCCCCCTTTGCAGAGACTCTTGGGATCCCAGAGTTGGAAAGGATCCCAGAGAGCTGGCACCTGACCTATCCCAGTTCTACTGGAAGCTCCTCCCAGTGGGGCGCCTTCCAGGGGAGCCTGCTCCATTGTGCACAGCTTCTTAGAAGATTATTATTTTGACCCAAAATTTGTTTTTCTAGAACAGGGGTGGGGAACTTTTTTTCTATCAAGGGCCATTTGGATGTTTATAAGATCATTTGCAGGCCATACAAAATTATCGACTTAAAAGTTAGCCTGCTATAATTGGTTAAACACTTAATTAACTCACCCCTACTGCCTTGGCAGAGCCAAACCAAATGATTTCATGGGCCTTATATGGCCCACGGGCCGGGCGTTCCCCACCCCTCCTCTAGAGGGAAAGCCTGTTGTACCTGGAACCTGGAAGGATCCCTGGAGAAGCAGCTTAGTCACCTCTCCTGTGAAGCTTTTCTCAGTCCCTCCCCAGCTGTCCTGGCCACTCCAACCTCAGAGCCCCCTGCCCTGTGCCACTCTAGCTGGGTCTTAACTACTCCTTCTGCCTCCTTGGATGAAACTTGAGCTCCTTGAAGGCATGTCTCTTGTTTACCCTTGAATTCACAGGATTTGTGGTACAGTCTTAATAAACAATTTTTGAATGAATGGAGGAATGAATGACTAAATGAATGAATGAATCCATTCCAACCATTTTATTGTACCTAAAAGGGAACTAAGGAGAGGAAAGTACAGTTACTTATCCAAGTTTATACACAAGTTAGTGACTGGGAGCAGGATTAGAAGGCACATGGAGGGATGATTGTGTTACCAAGTTCTTTTGAAGAACTTGTTTCCAGGGGTGGGGTGTGAGAGGGGGACACATCACAGTGGAGCAGTGGGAGACATTATCCTCACTTTGTTTTTTTTTGGTTTTTTGTTTTGTTTTTTTTAAAATCTTTATTGTTCAGATTACATTTGTTCCTCTTTTTTTTCCCCCCATAACTCCCCTCCTCCCAGTTCCCGCCCCACCCTCCGCCCTCACTCCCCACCCACTGTCCTCATCCATAGGTGCACGATTTTTGTCCAGTCTCTTCCCGCATCTCCCATTCCCCTTCCCCCCCCCCCAAGAATAGTCTGTCCATTCCCTTTCTATGTCCCTGATTCATTATAATCACCAGTTCATTCTGTACATCAGATTATTTATTCACTTGATTCTTAGATTCACTTGTTGATAGATGCATGTTTGTTGTTCACAATTTGTATCTTTACCTTTTTCTTCTTCCTCTTCTTAAAGGATACCTTTCAGCATTTCATATACTACTGGTTTGGTGGTGATGAACTCCTTTAGCTTTTCCTTATCTGTGAAGCTCTTTATATGACCTTCAATTCTGAATGATAGCTTTGCTGGATAAAGTAATCTTGGTTGTAGGTTCTTGGTATTCAGCACTTTGAATATTTCTTGCCATTCCCTTCTGGCCAGCAAAGTTTCTGTTGAGAAATCAGCTGACAGTCGTATGGGTATTCCCTTGTAGGTAACTGAGTTTCTTTCTCTTGCTGCTTTTAAGATTCTCTCTTTGTCTTTTGCTCTTGGCATTTTAATTATGATGTGTCTTGGTGTGGTCCTCTTTGGATTCCTTTTGTTTGGGGTTCTCTTCGCTTCTTGGACCTGTAAGTCCATTTCTTTCACCAGGTGGGGGAAGTTTTCTGTCATTATTTCTTCAAATAGGTTTTCAATATCTTGTTCTCTCTCATCTTCTGGTACCCCTATAATTCTGATGTTGGTACGTTTGAAGCTGTCCCAGAGGCTCCTTACACTATCTTCGTATTTTTGGGTTCTTTTTTCATTTTGCTTTTCTGGTTGGGTGTTTCTCGCTTCTTCGCATTTCAAAACTTTGACTTGATTCTTGCCCTCCTCTGGTCTGCTGTTGGGAGTCTGTATAATATTCTTTATTTCAGTCAGTGTATGCTTACTTTCTAGATGGTCCTTTATCACACCATCGAGGGTCTCATTAGATTTCCTGTACATCTCATCAAGTTTATCGACAGACTCTAGAAGCCTCTTGAGAGACCTCAAAAGTGTGGTTCTGAACTCAATATCCTCCCTTGATAGTTTTGTCCTGTTTCTTTGTCTCCGCATTTTTTACGCTTTCTTGGTGCACCCCCTAGTAGTCTTTGTGCGCAGTCTTGTTGTAGTTAAGCCCTGATTGTTGTAGTTAATACTAGAGGGATTTGACCACCAGGCTGACCGGCTGTGAGAATCAGCTGTGTGGAAAACTTCTGTCCTCTGGGGAGGTGCTAATCTAGCCTTTGCCTGAGGCGATCCAGCAAATGGCTCTGCGCAGGGCTTGGGCGGGGCGGGATCAACAGGGCGGGTGGAGGGAGCAGTTATGGCTGCTCTCAGTCCCGGTCCTAGAGGCACTGCTTCTCAGAACCCCGGCCGCCACTGCAAACCTCGGAGAGAAGGCTGCCCTCAGATTCCAACTGATGCCGGACAATCCCGCTTCTCCCGTCTGAGTCTGAGTCCCTAGAGACTCGCCCAGAGTCTGAGACTCCCTCCTGATTGAAAACAACAACCGCGCCCTCAGCCACCAGCCCGCTTTGCGCGCGCACCTCAGTACCTTTATATTTTCCACACTGCGCCTCTTCTGAGCTTCGGTATGCTGTTCTCTTTCCTTTTAGTTGAAGAGTCTCTCCTCAGCCAGCCTTCCTGTGGTTCTGGGTGATGTCTGTTCCGTCTTTTAGTTGTATTTTTGAAGTGGTTGTTTGCGGCAGCAGTCTCCGGTGTTTACCTATGCTGCCATCTTGGTTATTCCTATCCTCACTTTGAAGAGAGAATAAATAACATTTATTAAGCACCCACTGTGTACAAAGCACTTCCAAAGGCAGCGAGAGATAGGAGAGGGAGAAAACACTAGGTATTGCAGGAAGGAAAGCATACACAACAGCTCGAGACCACATCCCAAGAAAAAGCTCTTTAAATTCGCCCCGGCAGGGAAGCAAGTGCTGAGATGTGAAAGGGGAGTCCTCTGGATCAGGGCCTGAAGTGGATGAAAGGCTGAGGGGCCTGACTGGTGGACAGGATGGGATGGCAGTCCAAATTAGCCGGGGGGGGGGGTGGGGGGGGCGGTAACGCTGGCTCCCTCGCCTCCCCTGCCTCCAGCCCTTCAGCCTCACTATATCTGTCTTCTACCCATTTCTGTCTTCATTAGCTTCCTAGGGCTGTTGTAACAAATTACCACAGCTGGGTGAGCTATAAAAACAAGTTACTCTCCCACAGTTGTGGAGGCAAGAAGCCTGAAACCAAGGAGTCAGTAGGGCTGGTTCCTTCGGAAGGCTCTAGGGAGAATTCTTCCCTGCCTCCCTCCTGGCTTGTGGCGGCTGCTGGCTACCCTTCGTGTTCCTTGGCTTGGGGCTGCCCTCGAACATCTGCCTCCATCTTCACACGGCCTTTTCCTCTGAGTCTCCCTGTGTTGTTGTTTTTGTTATGGTTGTTGTTGTTCTG
This sequence comes from Myotis yumanensis, assembly GCF_028538775.1. Classification (NCBI taxonomy): domain Eukaryota; kingdom Metazoa; phylum Chordata; class Mammalia; order Chiroptera; family Vespertilionidae; genus Myotis; species Myotis yumanensis. The sequence goes on from NW_027223754.1 coordinate 165,035,599, forward strand.
AATATATTTTTTTATTGGCCCTAGTTGGTTTGGCTCAATGGATAGAGCATTGGCCTGTGGACTGAAGGGTCCCAGGTTCAATTCCGGTCAAGGGCACATGCCTGGGTTGCGGGCTCAATCCCCAGTAGGGGGCGAGCAGAAGACAGCCGATCAATATTCTCTCTTCATTGATGTTTCTCTCCCTTTCTCTCTCTCTCCCTCTCACTCTCTCTCTCTCTCTCTCTCCTCTCTCTCTCTTTCTCTCTCCCTTCCTCTCCGAAATCAATAAAAATATTTTTAAAAATAAATATTTTTTATTGATTTCGGAGAGGAAGGGAGAGGGAGAAAGAGATGGGGGGGGGGGGGGCGAAAATCAATCATCAGCTGCCTCCTGCACGCCCCACTCTGAGGCCTCCTTGTGAATCAAACCGTGACCACCTGGTTCAGAGGTCGACGCTCAACCACGGAGCCACACCGGCCGGGCTGGGTCTGTCTATTTTGAATCTCTGTTTCCTTTCTTTTATGAGGATACCCGTCATTGGATTTAGGGCCCACTGTAAATCCAGGATGATGAACTCTTCTTAAGATCCTTCATTACATCTGCAAAGACCTTATTTCCAAAAAAGGTCACATACACAGGTACCAGGAGTTAGGACTTAGACATATTGAGGGGGAGGGGGTGGCACTGTTCAACCCACTTATGCTATCCACTATTTTGAGTAGTTATCTCTGTGTACATTTTCCTCCCGTCACCCCTAGGGGGTCTTCACACCAAAAGAGAATAAATAACATTTATTATTCCATTCCTATCCCCAGGCTCCCAAGGGAGGCTAGAGAAATCCCAGAGCCGAGCTGACCCAATCCAGCTCGCATATGCCATCTGCTGGATCGTGCCCTTTCCCCCACACAACACAGGTCCATAAGGAACTTTCTTCCCAGTCTACTATTCCCAACTCCTATCCAAGGTCTCTGATTTCTTTATGGGGAAAACCCAGCCTAAAGGAGTGAGCCCCACCCTGTCCTTTAACAGCTCTAAGCCCCTTTGCTAGCTCCTTTTTCTCCATGCTAGGGAGGCCATGTGTAAGTGCTCTAGCCAAGAGACCCTGCTCAGGGCAGTCTTCCAGCCATGCCCACCAAGTGGCATCCATGCCAGGGAACAAGCCATGTTGGTAGTAGATTCTCAAACTTTACCTATTTCATCCCCTAGCCATTTGAGTCTTCCCTGTTGGGGCCCAAAACATCATAGAGCATGAACAAGCCATCCCTTATGTGCCCTGTCCAAACTCCTAATCCACAGGCTCTGTGAGCATAATAAAATGGTTGTTGTTGTATGCCACTAGGAGATGTGGAAAGGGAAGGCTTCTGGATCATTCTGTTAAACAGTATTTTGCTATGCAGCTATAGATAAGTGGAACAGAATTTGGTATCTGGTAGGGGGGCACGGCCATACAAAACTTAGAACATATGGCATTGGTTTTGGGACGAGGTGGTAGGAAATGCCTGAGAAGCCTCAGAGACACTGTTAGGAAAGCTGGAAGGGCCTTGAAGAGACTTCAGGTGACAGTTCAAAGGAAAGTTGAGGAAAATGTAATAGGAACTTGGAAGAACAGGAATTCTTGTTATGCAGTAGGAGAAAATTTAGCAAAGCTCTTATCTACACTAATGTAAAAAAAGAGCAAAAGTACCTAATGAAGTGATGGAGCTGGCTAAGAAGATTTTCAGGTAGAATGTCAACTGGCTTATTTTGGCTTGGTACCATAAAAAACAGATAGTGAGGGGAAAACTAAAGAAAAAGTTCTTTTGTTTTTAGTAAGAATTTGGAGGAGATGTAAAAATCCCATGACAGTCTTCCCAGCCAGCAAAGAATTTTCAAAGTAATAAAGGCCTCAGGGCAAAAATGAAATCCAGGGTACAGTGGGGCAGGGCGGGCGGGGGTTCTTCTGGTAAAGATGAAGGCAAAGGTGTGATTGTAAAGCCCTTTGATCATACCTCAGAAAGGTCAAAGATGAATCTAAGATTTCAGACAGACAGAAGTACTCCTAATCAATTAAAAGGCAATGTTGCAGAGCCATTCTGTTAAACAAGAGGGCTTCTATAAAGATACTAGGGACCTGGTGCACGAATTGGTGCATGGGTAGGATCCCTAGGCCTGGCTGGCAATCAGGGCCAATTAGGGCAGGGCCAATTGGGGCCTGCCAGCCAGGGGGAGGGACGTGGGGAGGGGACCACGGGAGGTTGGCTGTGGGAGTGCACTGACCACCAGGGGTCAGCTCCTGCATTGAGCGTCTGTCCCCTGGTGGTCAGTACGCATCATAGCAACTGATCTACTGGTTGTTCCAGTCATTCTGGTCGTTCTGGTCATTTGATTGTAACGGTCGCTTAGGCTTTTATGTATATACTAGGGGCCTGGTGCACAAAAATTTGTGCACTTGAGGGGGGGAGGTCCCTCAGCCTGGCCTGTGCCCTCTTGCAGTCTGGGACCCCTCGGGGGATGACCACCTGCTGGCTTAGGCCCACTCCCCAGGGGATTGGGCCTAAGCTAGCAATCAGACATCCCTCTGGCAGCCCAGGAGCCCTGGAAGGATGTCCACTTGCCAGCGGGGAGCAGGCTTAAGCTGCAGTTGAACATCCTTAGTGCTGCTGAGGAGGCGGAAGAGGCTCCCACCACTACCACTGTACTGATAGCCGTCAGCCTGGCTTGTGGCTGAGCAGAGCTCCCCCTGTGGGAGCGCACTGACCACCAGGGGGCAGCTCCTGCATTGAGCATCTGCCCCCTGGTGGTTGGTGTGTGTCATAGTGACCAGTCATTCCCAGTGTTCCCTGTTAGGGTCAGTTTGCATATTACCCTTTTATTATATAGTATAGAGGCCTGGTGCATGGGTGGGGGCCGGCTGGTTTGCCCTGAAGGGTGTCCTGGATCAGGGTGGGGGTCCCGCTGGGGTGCCTGGCCAGCCTGGGTAAGGGGCTGATGGGTGTTTTCAGGCTGGTCACACCCCCTTCAGGGTGGGGGTCCCCACTGGGCTGCCTGGCCAGTCTGGGTGAGGGGCTGAGGGCCGTTTTCAGGCTGGCCAAGCCCTCCCAGCAACGGAAGCTCTCAGCCTCTCCTTTCTCTCTCTCTTTTTTTTATTCTGGGATTTATTTACCTTCTATAATTGAAACTTTTTAGCCTTGAGAGGAGCTGAGAGCCGGCCAGGGTGGGAGGAAAGCTTGGCTTCCTCCATCACCAGGGGCAACCTAAGCCTCCTGCTCGCTCCAGCTCCGTGGCCATGCCAGCTGAAAACAGGTATCTGGGGTTTATTTACCTTCTATAATTGAAACTTTGTTGCTTTGAGTGGAGCTCAGAGCTGGCACGGCAGGTGGGAAGCTTGGCTTCCTCCATCATTGGGGCAACCAAGCCTCCTGCTTGCTCCAGTTCCGTGGCTGCCAGCCGCCATCTTGGTTGGGTTAATTTGCATAGAGTCACTCTGATTGTCTGGTGGATGTGGCTTAAGGCATAGCAAAGGTATGGTCAATTTGCATGTTTGTCTTTTATTAGTGTAGATAGATTACCCCTCAGCAGCTACACTGGGAGTCCCAGATAGAGAAGGCCTTGTCTTAAAGAGATTTATATGTGTGACTTTTGTCTAATGGAGTACTCTCCAAAACATCATAGAAAAATCGCAGAGTTTTCAAGACAGTTGTTTGGTAGAAGCACCAGAAGCTCAAACTAAAAGGGACAGAAACAGTGCAAAATGAAGAGGCCTTTGGACTCCTGAACTTCTATGAGTGTATGCAAGCAGAGAAAACTTCTCAGAGGCAAGATGGGCTAGTTCCTATGGGGAGAAAAAGATGACTCAGAGGCAAAACCAGAGAGTGGAGTTAAGAGCCACAGAGAATCATTGCCAGGAAGCAATATTGGACCAATATTGGGTCAAGGAACTGGCAACATGTGCCCAGCTGGAGTTCAAATTGCTCTAACCAGTGCTTGCTGTGGGCTCTCATTTCCTCCCTTTTGAACCAGAACCTCTATTGTAGTTGTCTAGGTGTGTGTGGGGTGGGGGAGTGGGAGTAAATAACTTGTCTTTCTACTTCTGAAGTCTTTAGATTGAGAACAGCCATGGAACTAAACCTGAAGAGCCTCAAATGCACAGACTTGGTTTAGATGTAATTCTGGACTTCAAGCCTGAGCCTGATGTTATAATGGGAGTCTTGGGAAGAAGTTGAATATATTTTGCATGAGACCAGAGGATAGAATGAAGCCGTTTAAAATAATGGCCACAAGTTCTTTGACCAATGGAACATGATGAAAGTGCTGTTGTGTGAGTTCCAAGAGTTCTCTGGCCTAGCAATTCCAGCAGAATTCCTAGTTGACCCTGATTGGTCCTCCTTGGTTCAGCAACTCTCCACTGAACCAATCACTATGGTACTGGTGTAGGATGCACTGATTGACTAGACCTAGGTCATATGTTCACCTTGGAGTCACATTCATTCATGAGAACAAGGGAGGTGAGGGATGTTTCTCCAAAGGAAAATCAGAATATGGTTCTCAGAAAAAGTTGAATGTTTAGCAGGCAAAAACAACACGTCTACCACCATAAAACAGAGACCCTGTCCTCAAGGAATTCAGCATAGTGTTATGGAGATGACAGGGAAGTAACTGTAATGTGGTAAGTGCCATGCTAGTATAGTTAGATGGGAAGTTAGAAAAAGCTTCTCAGTGGCCTTTGAACTGGTTTTTAAAGGATGAGCAAATTTTAGTCACACAGACAAGAGAGAAGAGGGCCTTTAAGACAAAGGGAACAGCCTGAACAAAGACCTGGTAGCATGGGATGTTATAATATGTTAAGAGATGACAAGTTGTCTGGTGTAGCTGAAGCACAGGAAGATGGAAGAGAGTAGAAAGATGTTGAAATGCAGAGAGGAGTCAAGTTACGAGGGACGATGTAATGCTCTGCCAGGGAGATAGAACTCGGTTCTGTAGGCAATGAGGACACTGAAATGACTAAGTAGAGGAGTGACGAGATTAGATCTGTGTTTGGGAAACAACTGTGGAAGATAATTTGGCAATAGTATCGACTTGCTAAAATATATTTTTATAGATTTCAGAGAGGAAGGGAGAGGGAGAGAGAGGTAGAAACACCAATAATGCCCAGCTGGCATGGCTCAGTGGTTGAGCGTCAACCTATGAACCAGGAGGTTATGGGTTCAATTCCAGGTCGGGGCACATGCCTGGGTTGCAAGCTTGATCCCCATTATGGGGCATGCAGGAGGCAGCCAATCAATGATTCTCTGTCACCATTGATGTTTCTATTTCTTCCTCTCCCTTCTCCAAAATATATATATGGTTATTTTTTTTTTTTTTAAAAAAGAAGAAACATCAATGATCAGAGAGAATCATTGATCAGCTGCCTCCAGCACAACTCACACTGGGGATCAAGCTTGCAACCCAGGTATGTGCCCTGACCTGGGATCGAACCGTGACCTGGTTCATAGGTCAATGCTCAACCACTGAGTCACCCAGGCCTGGCAGTATCAAGTAACTTTTAGAAGTAGACATCCTTCGGCCCAGAATAGATACTAGATCAGTGGTTCTCAACCTTCCTAATGTCGCGACCCTTTAATACAGTTCCTCATGTGGTGGTGACCCCCAACCATAAAATTATTTTCGTTGCTACTTCATAACTGTAATTTTGCTACTGTATGAATCATAATGTAAATATCTGATATGCAGGATGTATTTTCATTGTTACAAATTGAACATAATTAGAGCATAGTGATTAATCACAAAAACAATATGTAATTATATATGTGTTTTCCGATGGTCTTAGGCAACCCCTGTGAAAGGGTCATTCGACCTCCAAAGGGGTCGAGACTCAAAGGTTGAGAACTGCTATACTAGATAATAGATACTTATCCTACGTAAATAATTGGACAAATACCAAAAGAATATCAGAATGTCCTTTGACATAGACATAAGTATTAAACAATAAGGGATTGTTTAAGAAATATTGGTATGTTTATTCTATGAAATACTAAGTGGCCATTAAAAATGATGATATGGATAAATATTTACAGAGTCATAATCTTGTATAATATTAAATTAAAATGCAAATTACAAAGCATTATGTAGATTATAATCATTTTAAATTTTTTAAATGTATTTATGGCTCTTCCTTAAGTAAAATGCCAACTAATAAATATAGAAACAATGATAGAATTAGAAATTTAAAATTTTGCTATAATCAAAGAAATTGATTCAGGCAAGAATCAATGAATGCCAAACTTATAGGTGAAAGTTTGATAAGGAACAAAATATTTATTAGTTCCACCTTATCACCACACACATTACTTTTTTCTGTTCTTTTAAACAGTTTTATTGAAATTAATAATTCACCCATTTCAAATACACAATTCAATGTTGTTGCCTTTAGTATATTCAGGGGGCTGTACAACCACCATTATAATTTGTAGAAAACTTTTGCCCCTTCCCTCCATTGGCAGTCAGTCCCCAATCGTTCCTTCCCCATACCCTTTGACAACCATTAATCTACTTTCTATCTCTAGGGATTTGCCTATTCTGGACGTTTCATATAAATAGAATAATACAAATGTGTGGTTTTTTGTGACTACCTTCGTTCACTTGGCATAATGTTTTCAAGGGCCACCATGGTGAAGCACATATCAGTACTTCATTCCTGTATATGCCGGCTCCACCATTTGAGGAACTGTTTTCTGAAGGAGCTGCACCATTTTACATTTTCACCAGCAATGTATGAGGCTTCCAATTTCTCTACATTGTCACCAATACTTGTTACTGTCTGTCTTTTGTATTTTAGCCATCCTCAGTGTGAAATAGTATCACAATGTAGTTGTGATTTGAATATCACTAATGACTAATGATATTTAGTATATTTTCATATACGCAGATTTTTTCACTGGTTACTTTTTAAATATAGTTTTATTGATTTCAGAGAGGCAGGGAGAGGAAGAGAGACAGAGAAACATCCATGAGAGGGAATCATAAACAGCCCTTACGGCATAGTCCTTGCCTCTCAAGAAGCTCAGTTACAAAATTTTACTGCCCCGCCCACCTGTCCCACCTTGCAGGCTGGGCCACGTGGGTCTTTTGGCGCAAGTGACACCCGGCTCCTGGCTACCCTCTTCTAGCATCATCGGATGCACCGGGTGCAGATGCCTGTGTCCCAGTTTCGCTGCGTGACCCTGGTCAAGTAATTTCACTCCCTGGGTCTCACTTTATACATTTGTAAAGGAAGGAAGTTGGACCAAAATCGATTTCCAAGATCCCAACAAACTCCTCGTTTGAGAGTCCACGTTGAAACTGTTGGCTTGGGGAGGTCACCACCTCTCTGCTCGTTTCCTCGTGTGTACAAGGGACACCATTACTAACCGCCCCCCAGGCTGGGCGAGGGCTCCATAACGCAGAGCGACCGCCGGGTGCCCGCGCGGCTCAGCGGACGCCGCCTTCGGACCCGCTCGCCGGGCCATTCAGCGCAGGCGCACTGGCGCCGCGGCCGCAGGTTCCCGACTTCCGGTTCCGGCGGACCCGGAGGCCAGACTGAGGCTAATGGCGGCGTCCACGGAACAGAACCTAGGAGGCGTAGAGGAGGCCAAGGTGGAAGAGGAGCCGCGAGTTCTGGAACCCGGGGCCGCCCCGTTCGGAAATTTCCCTCATTATTCCCGCTTCCACTCCCCAGAGCAACGGCTCCGCCTCCTGCCTCCGGAGCTGCTTAGCCGGCTCTTCCCTCCGGGTCCCGAGAAGAAGCCGATTCTGGGGCTGGACGTGGGGTGTAACTCCGGGGTGAGTGACAGGGGAGGGGAGGGGTCGGCAGTCCAGCGGTTGGCTGCCTCCGTGTCGGCTGGGGTGCTGGCCTGGGCGTGGCGTCACACTTTTCCCAAAACGCGCTTAAAGGCACAGACGCCTCGTTCATCTACTCCGTGTGCTCCTAGCTGCCCTCCCAGGCCCCCCTCCATCTGTCTTAGGAATCTCGGGCGGAATTTTTCTCAACTACGTTCCGAATTCTCGCGTCCCCGCCTCCGCGTGCGCCACCTCGAGGCCAGACTCCGGGTGGGAAGGGCCACGTGTCGGGGCTTCTGGCGCCTGCCTTCTGTCCAGCGTGGGGGGCGACTTGGCTGGGAGCGGGGCGGGGGGGGGGGGGGGGGGGGGAGCTTCCGGAGACCTCCGTTTGGAAGCGTGGGGTTGGGATTTGTTTACCGGGAGAGATGAGCCAGGGGTGACAGAATCGTGCCTGGATCTAAGATTCTTGCGCCTTGCGGTGCAGAACGGAACCTGGAGTCAAGTTGATATTTATATTAGAAGCACTGGGTTTACAAAGTACAGTGTAGACTGGAGGATCGAGAAGCAAAAATACAGCATCCTCCTGAAGGCAGGCATCGCCACGTTTTCTTACCGAAACGTATTCTTCGGTGTATAATGGTTATAGTTAAACCACATGCAAAATAGCGAAGTGTCTCTGACACCAAATGCTTCAAAAAGTTAATGCCCTCACTCCACCTCCAGGAGTGGGAGAGGGTGGGGAGAATTTTATTGTGTTGCTGGTCGTCGTCAAGAAGAGATTTTGGTGGAAGGGTGAAGGCTATAGAGACACAACTGATAAAGGAGAGGGGGCCATTTGCATACAGACTCAAAGCTGGAATGAGCAAATGGGTGGCCGTGTGTCCCCTGCAAATATTTCTCCACTGTGATGATAGAGGAAGTCACGGGGGAAATCAATGGAAAAGAGACTCGGTTTAAGGCTTGGGGTTTCATGAAAGGCTTTGGTAAGCCACGGGGGATTTTAAAGTTGACAGGTGCATATGTACACATTACAGGCAAGGACATAGTTGCAGTTAAGGGGGGTAGGAGTTCCCAAACCTGGTTGTACATTTAGGGAGCAAGTCTCTACTGACCTTAAATCCTCCTTTTCCCCTAAACAGTGGCAACTGCTATAATGTCTTGGGAATACATCCTATGTATATACAAGTATAAATATCTCCTCTCCTTTAGAGTTACAAATAATAGACACTAATTTGCACCTTGTTTTTTTTTCTTTCTTATTGAATTGATTGGGGTAACATTGGTTAATAAAATTATATAGGATTCAGATGTACAATTCTATAATACATCATTTGTATGTTGTATTGCACCTGGCTTTTCATTTAATAATTTGAAGGTCAATCATATGTCACTTCATTCTTTTCAGCAGCTTCATAATATTTTATTGTGCAGATGTGCCATAATTTATGGGGTGCTTTGTTTAAATTTTAAAACTCCTAGCCCCCGTTCTAGATCTACCGAGCCAGGATCTCGGGATATTAAGCCCTTGAGTCTGTATTTTCTTTTTTAAACTTCCAGGGGACTCTAGGACTGGGAATCGAGGATGGAGAGAATGAAGAGATATGGTGGAGGAGGGACTGACGTGACAAAATGACTGGTCAGACATGGGGCACACCCAAGATCAGATAGGAGGAGGGAGACAGGGAAGAAGTAAATAGATGGGGAGGAAATCAAGTAGCATAAGATAGAACCTTCCTACTCAGAGTGTGTTCCTTGAACTACAGCATCAGCATGACTTAGAAGCTTATTAGAAATAATCTCAGCCCCAACCCCAGTTTGCTAACCCAGTTTATATTTTAACAAGATCCCTAAGTGATGTGTATGCACATTGAAGAGTGAGAAGCCTGGTAGAAGAAAGAATCTAATGTAGCCTAATTTGCTGTGTGACATTGGACAAGTAAAGTCACTAGCCTCTGAACCATAATTTTTAAAATACAGGTGTTTTGTGTGTGTTTTTGTGAACTACACCACACATAGAGAAAAGTGCATAAGACATAAATCTACACTTATGAATTATTATGAAGCAAACACCTTTATGACTACTTTCCAGAACAAGAATAAAGTATTTTCAGTAGCCCACAAGTCCCCCAATATGTCTTTTCTTATTCATAACCCCCTCTCTCTACCCAGAGGTAAAAACTAGTCTGGCTTTTATTGTTTCTTTATACCTTACTATTTTTGTGTCCCTAAACAATGAAGTTTAATTTTATCCATTTTTAAACTTCAAATAAATGGGAGCTTACTGTGTATTTTATTCTATGCCTTGCTCTTTTACTCAGTATTATATATTTGTGAGAGTCATTCATATTGCTGCACTTAGCTAAATTCCTTCATTTTCAACTGCTATTAGTATTCCATCTTAATGACTACATCACATTTTTTTATCCATGCACTATTATAAGACATCTGATTTGTTTCCAGCCATGCTTTCTTCACTTGCACAAAAGGCATAAATATTTCCTCACAGGATTGTTGCAAAGAGCAAATGAGGTCATGAATAGGAAAATGCCTTGAAAAAAATGTATAGAACAACACATTTGTTAGTAATAATGGTTATAGAAGTCAAAGTTAGAGAAAGGGATAGTGACTTGTTTAAGAGTAAAAAAAAAAAGTGCTAAGAAGGTGAAAATCAACAATCATTGAAGAAGGAGGTCAGCAATGACTTTTGGGAGTGATGGAGGCAGAAGCAAAATAAATCTCAGAAGAGGTGGTGAAGCATAGGACCAGTAGTGAAATTGAAACTGTAGAGTGAAGGCTAGATGAGGACTTTTGGGATCCACTTTCCTAATCACAGGTTTGAGAAGCAGGTTTTTATAAGATGGTGTTTGCTCTATTCCTCATCTTCCTGGTAAGAACATCAGTGATGCCCCTAGAGCCCTTTCCTCCTCCCTGAAGTCTGAGATACCCAAAAGAAAATAAAACAAAAAGATCGGGAGTTTACCAGCATATTAAGCTGGAAAATACTGCTGCATTTTTTCCTGCATCTATTATGCTGTAACTTTCAATCATACTATCCAATCTGCGTTCAGTCAGGAAAGCATACAGATGATTCATTACAGCCTCTCACCCCTGGATGGCGCTCAGAGTATGCTTTGTGGAAAACTACAGACAACCTCCTTAGGTTACTCACACCCTCTAAAGCAGTGGTTCTCAACCTTCCTAATGCTGCGACCCTTTAATACAGTTCCTCATGTGGTGGTGACCCCCAACCATAAAATTATTTTCGTTGCTACTTCATAACTGTAATTTTGCTGCTGTTATGAATCGTAATGTAAATATCTGATACGCAGGATGTATTTTCATTGTTACAAATTGAACATAATTAAAGCATAGTGATTAATCACAAAAACAATATGTAATTATATACGTGTTTTCCGATGGGCTTAGGCGACCCCTGTGAAAGGGTTGTTCGACCCCCAAAGGGGTCGCGACCCACAGGTTGAGAACCGCTGCTCTAAAACCAGGAGTAGGTGGCAGTCTCAAGAGATAAGAGGACAAAATTTTAAAAAGAGAAAGAACTCATGGACAAGTGTGGCGATTGTGGGGGGAGGAAGGGGTAGCAGAGGGTATGGAGGGATAACTGGTGATGGGGGAAATATTAAAAAGATAAGAGTTTAGATATCTGTAATACTGTCAACAATAAATAAAAAAGGTAAGTTTCTCTTCTGTTCACTGGTTGGAAGCTGCAATGACAAAGCTCTTTTGGATTCCTCTAGGATCTAAGTGTGGCTCTGTACAAACACTTCCTTTTCCTACGTGATGGGGAGACCCACTCAGATGCCTCAAGAGAACTCCGTCTCCTCTGCTGCGACATAGATCCAGTCCTGGTGGAGCGAGCTAAAAAAGAATGCCTTTTTCCTGATGCCTTGACTTTTATTACCCTGGACTTCATGAATCAAAGGAGCCGGAAAGTTCTCTTGAGCTCTTTCTTAGGCCAGTTTGGACGCTCAGTGTTTGACATTGGCTTCTGCATGTCCATAACCATGTGGATTCATCTGAACCATGGGGACCGTGGCCTATGGGAGTTTCTGGCTCACCTCTCCTCCCTCTGCCACTACCTCCTTGTGGAGCCACAGCCCTGGAAATGTTATCGGGCAGCTGCAAGGCGTCTTCGAAAGTTGGGCCTCCATGATTTTGACCACTTCCATTCCCTTGCCATCCGAGGTGATATGGCCAGTCAGATTGTGCAGATCTTGACCCAGGACCACGGCATGGAATTAGTATGCTGCTTTGGCAATACCAGCTGGGACCGAAGCCTTCTGCTCTTCAGGGCAAAACAAACCACAGAGACTCATCCAATTCCTGAATTACTGATAGAAGGAAAAGAAGGGAACAGGTTAAGATCCTGGAGATAGTAAGATGAGAGGGTGAGAAGACCAGGAAAGAGATACTGAAAGGCTTTTATTCTGAGAATTAAGTCCACTCTCCTTAACAGGCTGCTTCAAAACCTGGCAGAAGCTTTTAGCAAAATGTCCAAGATGCCATTGAAAAACTCAGTATCTGTTCCCCATTGTTCAGGATGATTCTGAAGGAGAATGCATCTGTGGAGCAGTGAGCTGGGCTGACTGGCCTAGAGAAAATGATCCTGTTTCTGGGATATGGAAGGAGCTGTTTTTGGTGGTTATTTATAAAAACCAGGCTAGCCTTAGAATGTATCAGTTCCCTGGGCCCCTTGATTCTGATCTGGCTTCTTAATGACTTAACTCATCCTTCAGGCAAAACCTCACTATACAATTTGAAAAAAGAGTCACTGGCCTGGCTAAAAGTGAGCATAAGTAGGAAAAACATCTTATCTTCCAGAGCAGGTCTTAATCTCCAACATGACCAGGCTACAGATACTAGGCAAGATGCATTGGCTGACATTTAAAAGATATTTAAAAGATTTATTTATGGAGGGGGAGATAGAAGTGAATAAACAGAAGGAGACTTGACTTTGGTTGGTGAACATACAATCCTATATAATAAAAGCCTAATATGCAAATTGCCCCCACGGGCAGGAGTTCCACCAACCAGGAGTTAGATGTGCGCTGACCACCAGCGGGTGCTGGCAGCAGGTGGTAGTGGAGTCACTGCCCGTCCGGATGGGCCCCGACAAGAGCAGGACTGCAATGGGATGGTGGAGCAGATGAGCGGGTGGTGCCAAGCCAAGGTGGGTACAAAGGGAGGCCCTGGCCGGTGGCAGTGGCAGGCAGCTGAGAGAAGGGAGGCCCCAGCCAGCAGCTGCTAGGAACCCTATCAGTGCACAATTTCGTGCACTGGGAGTGTGTGTGTGTGTGTGTGTGTGTGTGTGTGTGTGTGTAAATAAAAAGCCTAAGCGACTGGCCAACTGGCCGGTAGCTATAACATGCACTGACCACCAGGGGGCAGACGCTCAACACAGGAGCGGAAACCACAGGCATGGAAACATGGAACAGACTTATAAATTTCAAGGAGGAGGGAGGGCGGGAAGAGATTAACCAAAGATCTTGTATGCATACTAGAAGCCCAGTGCACGAAGGTCCCTCGGCCTGGCCTGTGGGGATCAGGCCGAAACCAGCTCTCCAACATCCCCCAAGGGGTCCCAGATTGCAAGAGGGCACAGGCCAGGCTGAGGGACCCCACCAGTGCATGGCACCAGGCCTGTAGTACAATATACAGATGATGTATTATAGAATTGTACACCTGAAACGTATGTGATTTTTATTAACCAATGTCACCCAATAAATTAATAAATACATAAATTAAATATTTAAATTATGAACCCAAAATCCAACTGGTATAAATGAAATGAATGAAGTGAGGTTGTATATAATATAAAAAATAAGTGATGAGTACAGTTGGGAATACCCTGTGAATCTGGGGTAGATAAGAAACTTCTGCTTTTACCCACTCTCTCCAGGAAGATTTCAGCTCAAGAAGAAACTTTATCTAAGCTCAGAACAGAAAACAAGCCAGTGAATAAGTTAATTCAGGACTTTTTTGTCAGCATCCACTGCCAAAGCACACCAGTATGGAGGTGGGAATATATGCAGAGAAGCATGTGTAAAATGCAGTCTACAATTGGATGACTACACCTTAAGTGCTGTGGGATAGTGCTGCTGATGTTTGTTAGGTTTTGATTTTTAAAACACCCATCAATTGAATCCAAGGGAAAGTGGAAGATGGAAAAAGATTTGTTTGGTGAAGAGAAGATAGAAAAACAAAACATACCTAGCTAAGAAGGGAGATTGCATTAATGAGCTTCAAAATTTCTAAGATATTATTATTTTTTTGAATTTAAGTTAAAGAAGAGCAGGGAACAAGAGAGTCTGAACCATCAGTTTGACGTAGGACCTATTGACTGAGAAGTTAGGTAAAAGCTCCTGCTAAGGAAGCGGAGGCCACTGCTGTCCCTACACAACAAGAGGGTGGAACTAAAACCATTTAGAAAAAGCAATTTTCTATTTTCAGCTAATTGTGTTGGTTTGTGCCATTTCCAATCTCAATTAGATTCCAGTACTATTTTTCAATCTTTTTATATTGCTGTTCCTGGTCACTTTTATCCTAGTGACTTCAGACTTCTACCCTTCTACAGGCTCCTGACTCTATCCCTGCTCCATTAATCTAAGCAAATAGTTTAACCACCAACTAACGTCATTCTTGTTTGTTGTGTCAGGAAGTCTTTTCTTAACCTTAGTATTGAACTTCTTCCTCTTGCCTCCTTTTCACTTCTAAACTTACCCAGTAATTACCAAATAATCTCTGCCTAAATTCTTGATCCCAACCTGTACTACTTCTCCCGAATTATGCTTTGTAGAGGATCCCTTTGGTGTTCCTTGGCCTTATTGACTCCTTCCTGTCCACCTACCAACATATTCAATTCTCTCTCATCTTCAAAACCACCAGTTTTTCCTGTGTCTTATATCCTCCCCAAACTTATGCAAGCTTTTCTTCCATATCATCACCACCCAAATGTGAGCAAGTTCTTTGAAACAACAGACCCCACAGCCTCTGCTCCCTCACTTCCCATTCATCAATAACCACCTGAATACCAAATCTGTAGCCTCTTTCAGTCTTCCTCCTGGGCAGTGACACCAGTGAACAATATTGACCCCTTCTTCTTGAACCTCTTGGTTTCTCCACCATACTTTCCTCCCTTTATTCTCTTCTTTCTCTTAGTTTTTCACTACCCCTTAGGCATTTGGTTCAACTTTTAATTTGCACTTTTACTTGTGAGTCCAGGATTCATCTTCAAAAACATAGTGATTCAGGTCTGGAATGGGACTTAGGAATCTTTTTGGTTTGTTTTGCTTTTTGCATTTTTTTAAATTGTGGTACAATATACATATTTACCATTTTAACCATTTTAACTATTTTTAAGTGCACAATTCCATGGCATTAAATACATTCACAATGAGGAATCTCTTTTAACAAGCATCCCAGATGATTCTGATGTAAGCAGAGACCACAGTTAGGATTCTATCCTGTTGTCTTCATATTTTTCCTGTGTGAGTTCCTCCACTCCCATTCCTTTAACACTTACCTATATGGTAATAACCTCCAAATATATTGGTAGCCCCACCTCCACAGTTCCAGATGAAGGTTTTTCCTGTTATGTAGTCATATCCCCCAGATATTTCAAAGACATTGCAAATTCAACATATCCCAAATACAAACTCATTCCCCTCATTTAAACCTAATCCTGTCTCAATGGTGACATCCTCCATTGCTCAAGCTACAAAGTTCAGTTGACTCTCCTCATTAATACTCCCTACATTGAAATGGTCACAAAGTGCAACAAATTCTGCCAATAACATGTAAGTCCCATTTATTCCATCCATGTGGTTGACACCAACCTGGGTTTCTGTCATGTACCCTCCAATCCAGCCCCAGCCCCTGTCCTGCTGCCAGTGTTCTTTCTCTTAAAAACCTTCAGTGACCTAGTCTTGTCCTTTATGCAGTGCCTAAACTTACGTTGTTTAATACAGTAAGTGCTTGTTATTTAAGTTAATTATTGATGTTTTGGGAGGTCAAGACTAAATATAAAAATCTGGAAGTCATTCATATAGAGTGATTAAGATTTAATTAGTAGTAAATTACTAAAATAAGTGGATATGATAGGAGGGGACTATGTCCTAGGGCTGAGGGCTGAAATAGGAAGAACTAAGAGAGGTCTGGTTGGAAATCAGAAAAAAAGCTAATAATAGAATACCATATGCTAGACAACATAAATTGTAATCCTTGAAATGACCCTATGATGTAGGTACTATTATCCCCATTTTATAGATAGGGAACCTGAAACACAAAGGTTAAGTGACTTTCCTAAGGTCACACTAGGTGTGTGGAAGAGTTGGGCTTTGAACATTGGTTATATTGTTGCAGAATCTTGGCCTTGGCTGTTAGGCCTTGAGATGTCACAGAAATCAAGATTGAGAAGAGACTCTGAAGAGCCAGGATGAAAGAGCAAGGGCTTTGGAGTTACTGTGCTTCTTCAAGTTATGTGTTCAGACCTGGGAATGAGGCCCAGCCAGTATGGTTCAGAGGTTGAGCATTGACCTATGAACCAGGAGGTCACGGTTCCATTCCCAGTCAGGGCACATACCCAGCTTGTGAGCTCCATCCCTAGTAGGGGGCAGGCAGGAGGCAGCTGATCAATGTTTCTGTCTCTCTCCCTCTTCCTTCCTCTCTCTAAAATCAACAAGAACATTTTTTTTAAAAAAAGAATATACACCTGAGTAATAAAGTAATTCTGAAAGTGAAAAAGAATAGCAGAAAAGCATATTTAGTCATATCGAAACATCAGCCAAAAGGTTAAAATAATGCATTGCTGGGAGTGGGAAATGAAGCAAATAACTGCTTCTATATTATTGGATTTTTAAAAATATATTTTTATTGATTTTATTTTTTTTTTAAATGTTGGATATATTTTTATTGATTTCAGAGAGGGGGAGAGAGAGAGAAACATCAGTGATGAGAGAGAATCATTGATCGGCTATCTCCTGCACACCCCACACTGGGGATCGAGCCTGAAACCTGGGCATGTGCCCTGACCAGGAATCGAACTATGACCTCTTGCTTCATAGGGCAACACTCAACCACTGAGCCACACTGGCCTGGCATTATTTGACTTTTTTAACCATATGCACACAATGCTTTTTTAAAATAACATTTAAAATAATTTTTAAAAATAAAATTAAGCAGTATCTTTAAAATAACTCTCATTCCCCATTACCCCACCTACCTATCTAACTTTTACTTCACAGCATATCCAAAATTATTGAAAAAGTTTTAAATAATTGTATTTATTCCTTATATTACATATCTTTCTCACCCCTTCAAAATCTGGTTTTGCTAGTAACTAGTGACATGTGGCTAAAGTCAGTGTAATGTCTCAGTCCTGATCCAGTTTGACATCAGCAATATCAGGGCACCATTTGGTCTTTTTGTGGAAACCTCTTGGGCTCTAGTGACAGCACTCGCCCAGTTTTCTTCCTCCTCCTTTGGAGACCCCTCTCTGATATTACTGGTCCTTGGGGTTCTGTTCCAGTCCCTCTTCTCTCCTTGCATAATTTCCTCCTTCCATGGTTTCAATTACCACCTATGTTTTGATGACTCAAAAATCTCTTATCTGTCCGTAGTCCAGATCTCTCTCCTGAGCTTCAGAATTATTTATCCAACAGCATTACTAGTATACATCGTGCTTCCCAGCCCTTCCACATCATAGCAACCCAGCATAACTGAGACTGCTCTCTGTCAGAGGAAGCTCATGCTGCCTTCAGAGTTGAGAAGATCAATATGCAACACATCTGTAACCTCTTCTTGAGGCATAACAGTTGGGAAGCTCTGACCTGTTGGGTAGACATTTCCATCTGCATGTCCCCCAGGTTTTTCAATATCAGCATGTTTGAAAGTGAGCATATCGTCTCCCAAACCTGCTCTTTTTTTGGCGGTGGTTTTTTGTTTGTTTTTAAGATTTTAGCATTTACAATCAATGAACACACAAATAAGTGGAGCAGCAGATTGATGCTTCTCTCTCTCTCCCCCATCTCCCTACCTCTCCCCCTACCTCTCTCTAAAATCCTATCTAATAAAAGGGTAATATGCAAATTAACTGTCACTCCATCACAAAGATGGTGGCACCCAGTCCTCTCAGCCCCGCTGGAGTCCTGGGGGGGCAGCTGCTGAGAGCGAGCAGTGTGAGCAGCCTGGCGGAGGGCCTCTGGGCAGTGGGCACAGAGCAGCGGGGGTGGGGGGGTGGGGGGGAGGACACTTGCATCATCGCCCCGGCGACGAGGCAAGCATTCCACGCCCAGCTGCAGATCGGCCTCTGGACCACGGAGAGCCTCTGGGTAGCGGTCATGAAGCGGTCAGGCTCCGCAGAGAGCTACTGGCGCACAGATTCGTGCGCAGGGCTACTAGTCAATCAATAAAAAAACGAGTTTATCATTTATTATAATCTTATTCCCTGATGAAACCTCTGGTGTCTTTTATTTCAGTGAATGGCCTACCATCTGCAAGTTACCCAGTGTTGGCTTAGTTCTCTGTTTCCCTCCACTTCCCATCCCAAGACTTGCTGACTCTACGTTTATTATATATTTTTAGCAATTTCTATTTATTATGCTTTAAAAGAAGAAGGGTTATCAATTCAACAATAAAAACTGAGCAATATTCTGGAGAAGTCCGAAAATCATAGAAAAGTCAAAATGATGAGTTGTAAACAGGGCACCACAAACTTAAAGAGTAAGGCTATTTTAAGTAAGGATAGAATGAAAATATGTTTTAGCCAATTTTAATTTATGAAATAAAGTCCCTTTAACATTAGAAGGTGGTTCAAATAATTTAGAAATCAATGAAGGAATCGTGAACTATGAGAATAAATGTCAAATTTTTGAGAGAAAGATACCTTTAGGAATTTTTTACAATGTTTTATTCCAGTAGGAATTAGCTTTTTTCCATCTTGATGAAGTGCCTCCAACCTCTCTCTGGGTTTCTCCTGTAATAGAAACTCTGGGTCTTTTTTCTAATTTCCAGTTATGTTCCTCATTTCCACCTGACGCCTCATTATAATTGACCTTTATGGTCCAAATATTTTTATCAACACACTGTTCAGAATGACTTGGGTATTCTTAAAGATTAAGGCTTTCTCTACAGCTCTCCTATTTTCTTTCTGAGCTCTCACCAGAACCACCCTTAATGGTATATTCATGGCAATGTAGATTTATTTCTAGCATGTAGTTCAAAACTTTTCCAGCTTCTACCCATTACCCAGTTCCAAAGTCACTCCCACATTTTTAGACATTTGTCTACTTCTTGGTACCAGTTTCTGCCTTAGTCCATTCAGCCTGCTATAAATATTGTCTTCTAGGTGGCTTATAAATATTTCTTACAGTTCTAGAGGCTGAGAAGGCCAAGAACAAGACAACAGCATGGTTCCATTCTAGTGAGAGCCCTCTTCCTGGTTCACAGCCAGCATGTCCTTGCCATGTCCTCACATGGGAAAGAGCTGCTTATTGCTTGAAGTCATCTTTTGTTTATCACCACTATCTCTTTCCTAGTCCAGAGCATATTTCTCATTTTCCCCCTCAATTACCATGAAAAAAATTCTGTCTAATCTCCCTGACTTCAATCTTACTCTCTCTGTTCTCTACACTGCAACCACAGTGATTTTTCTAAAATGGAATTCTGGTTATCCCACCCTCCTGCTTAAAACCATTCAAAGGCTCTCCTTTGCTTTTAGGATGAAGTATGATCTTCCATTGCTTACCTTTTCAGTTTCTTAACCCTTTGCACTCCGCTGTCCCCTCTCAGGGGACATCGGAATTCTAGCATATCACTCGGATGTCCCCTCTCAGGGGACATTGCAGTTTATTAGTGATTACAGGGAATTGAGTTATTTCAACGCAACTTTTTGAGACATGCATGTTTCCCTGAAGTTTTATCTTGAAATGGCACAAGAAATTAAATCAAAATATCGTAAAATTACTAAGATATATACAAGAAATGTCAGCGGGTTTTGTGTCGGATTAAACAATAAACTACATATTCCCGATGTGGGACAAAGAAAACGGGACTGCATTGTGTGTTCTAACAGGAAAACACCTGGTGGCAGGTGTCAAACCACTTATTACTGTCAAACATGCACTAATCAGCCTGCAATGCATATTGGGGAGCGTTACAAAACTTATCATACTGTACAAAATTATAAACAATAAAATATTGGTTTTTTTGCAAATATACATTCCTCGATGTCACCCAATTCATATAAGTCCAATATCATTATAATACGTTACTTGGTTCCAAAATTATACTAAATAATACGAGGGTCTGTAAATGCACGTTTCCGCCGCAAAGTAGTGTCGAGTAGCTGGTAGCCAATGTCCAGAATGGTTCGGAGTGCAAAGGGTTAATTTATCATACCTCATCTAGTGCATAGTACCTAGCATATAGTACAGTGATGGTGAACCTTTTGAGCTCGGCATGTTAGCATTTTGAAAAACCCTAACTTAACTCTGGTGCCGTGTCACATATAGAAATTTTTTGATATTGGCAACCATAGTAAGACAAAGACTTATATTTTTGATATTTATTTTATATATTTAAATGCCATTTAACAAAGAAAAATCAACCGCCGTAACCGGTTTGGCTCAGTGGATAGAGCATCGGCCTGCAGACTGAAAGGTCCCAGGTTCGATTCAGGTCAAGGGCATGTACCTTGGTTGCGGGCACATCCCCAGTAGGAGATGTGCAGGAGGCAGCTGATCGATGTTTCTCTCTCATCGATGTTTATAACTCTCTATCCCTCTCCTTTCCTCTCTGTAAAAAATCAATAAAATATATTTTAAAAAATAAAAATAAATAAATGTTTGAGAGGCCAGTTACCATCTGACCATCTCAAGAATTCTAAGATGGGGTGAGTTACAGCCAGTGTAATACAGTGGCCAAATAGTTCCCATGCCAGACTGAGGAAAGAAGATGCTCCAGCACTGAATGAATGACCACATGGCATTGAAGCAGAAGATCCCAAAGTCCTGAGGTGAGCGGTGAAGGGGGTGGGTTTCTGAGATGCCATCTACCAGTCAGTCATCAGCACTGTATGCACAGACCACACCACCAAACTGATTTGTTTGCAACAGCTCGCAGCAACTAGAGGCCTACGAAGCCTAGCTTGTTTTGTAACAGACAACTCAAAGAACAATATATGGTATATAATAGTTCAAAACTAACTTTGGAACTTCTGTATATTTTTAATAATTTAAGTGAATACTACCATTGAGAATGAAAGTGTTTTAAGCCTCATCAAATACAGAAAACTATGGAGCAATGTTAGATATCATTCTTTCACCTCCTGTCAATGAGGAGGAAGGTTTGTGAAGCATAGAGAATCTGCCAAAATCTAAATGCCTAAACTTTCAAGTGTGCAAGAGCCTTTCAAGTAAGGCAGATACTTACTTGCTCTGACAAGTGTAGATGTTCTGGCTGTGTTTATTAAACAATGGTAAACTTCTGAATGAAAAGTAAAACATCATTTAGATGGTCTGTCTGCTTTCCAAAATTTAGTTATTTGGAAACATCCAGAAATATTTAGATATATCTGACAGACAAGGTTTATCTACCCCATGGCTTTGGAATGCAACAGATACATGGAGTTTTATGGGATATGTAAGCCTTTTGAGGAAAGAATCATGTCTAATTTTTGTTGTAAACCAAGGACTCTCCCACAGATCCCTATTCAATAAATGCTAGGTGATTGAATGAATAAGAATCAATTAATGCTTCTGGATTCCAAAGGTGCTGCTATCTATTACCAAGAAATAAGGTGAGCCCAGGTTGCTGGCTCTAACCCTGGTGAGGGGCATGCAAGAGGCAACCAATCGATGTTTCTCTTTCACATTGATTTTCTCTCTTCCTCACTCTTTTAAAAAAAAATCAAAAACATTTTTTAAAAAGAAAATTTTAAAAGGTGAGAGAAATGAAAATATGCTCACAAAAATATTTGAAAAAGAATATTTATAGCAGCCTTATTCATAATAGGCCCCAACTGGAAATACCCAAATATCTATCAGCTGGAGAATGGATAAACAAATTGTGTTATAATTCATACAGTAGACTATTACTCAGCAATAAAAAGGAATACACTACACAGAGATGGATCAAGAAAACACTATGCTAAATAATATAGTTGCAGTTCTGGCTGGTGTGGTTCAATTGGTTGAGCATCATACCTTGCTCCAAAAGGTCGCCAGTTTGATTCCCAGTCAGGCCACATACCCAGGTTGCAGGTTGGCACATACAGGAGGCAACTGATCGATGTTTCTCTAGCACATCAATGTTTCTCCCGCTCTCTTTTTCTCTCTCCCTTTTTCCCTTTCTCTCTCTCTCTGAAGTCAATAAAAACGTACTTTAAAAAGTACATACTATATGATTCCACTTTTAAAAAATCCAAGAACAAATAAAACTAAAGTGATAGAATTCAGGGTTTGCAGGGGTGGGTGGTGGTAAGTGCAGAGTAATCAACTATAAAGGGGCATGAGGGAACTTTCTGGAGTAATGGTTCAGTATCTTATTTGGGGAGTTACATAGGTATATATTACTGTTGAAATTCACAAAACGGAGCACCTAAGATCTATATTAGTATACTTAATTGTATGTTAAGGATAAACCAATGAAATAATTTTAAAGCAAAGGTGAAAGAGCTGGTATAGGTAACCATCATGGCATCTTTTAGGGTCCAATAATAACTGCCCTCAGGCATTTGAAAAAGTCAAGCTACCTCTAATGCTCAAGAACTCACCATGACTTATCACGTGCTATCAAATCTATATCCTCGTCTGATCTCCATACAAAACCTCCTCCATGAACTTCTCCCACTTCCCACCCTACCAAGGTAATTGCTCACTATCTCCCACATAGATAATTTGCTCTTTCTTATCTGAGTCTCCTTTATGTCCTTACCCTAAATCTTACACAAAATTTTTCTCTACCCTTCAAGTCCCATTTTATTTGTGTGTGTGTGTGTGTGTTTTAATCCTCATCCAAAGATAATTTTCCCATTGATTTTTAGAGAGGGAGAGACAGAAACGTTGTGAGATTGGTTGCCTCCTGCACGCACCCCGAATGCTGCCAGTGATTGAGCCTGCAACCAATGTACATGCCCTTGACCAGAATCAAACCATGATCCCTTCAGCCCTCCGGCTGATGCTCGATCCACTGAGCCAAACTGGCTAATGCCAAATCCCATTTTAAATTACAGAGCCTCCTTCACAGAGGAACTCTAGATTAATCCTAGTCAGTCTGAGCACCATATGTTCCCTTGACTTTTATGTTCCTTTGACTACTAACATGATGCTTTAATGCATCCCACAACCGAAGCAATTGAAATAAAATGGACAGAGACTGTGGCTAGGGATCCCTTTTTATTTCCTTGCAGGACCCAGTTCAGAACCTGCATATTCAGGCCAGTCAGTACAATGCAGATTATGAAGATTATATGGGATCCAGATGAGGGCAAATAGTTTATCTAAGGACCAATGAGAATGGGAGCAAAGGGAGCTCTGAGGTCAAGAGCCAAAGTGAGCTGTTTGCTTTTCCTCTTTTAAGCTCGAGGTTAGTTAGTTCAATAGGGAAGGGACTCATCCCCACTGAGATAGCAAGTAGCCGAGAACCAGGTTTTATGCTTTTTCTGCTCAGCCTTCCCTCCTAAACCAGTGAGGAAACGGGCCAGCAAAGCTCTGAGAGGAGTGGAGTCTGTTCCCGGCGTCAATTTTCCTTATTACTGGGAGGACCCCATCCCAATGGAAGAAAAGAGACGGGAGTATTTAAGGCCAAGGAGGCAGTCAAGCCTCTTCCCTTAGATTTACTCCTAACACGTATGCAGGAAGGCAAATTACAAACCCCAACGCTCACAACCACATATACACGTGCACGCCCAGCCCCACGGAAGCAGACGCGCATGTCTGTGGGTCCGCGCGCACCCACTTAGTTTTCTGTGCTATAGATGCTCCCCTATTTCACCCCAGTTCGACCCAGCCTGGCGTCCCCTGTCCCCGCACAGAGGAGGTTTTACCAGGCCCACCCGGCCCGGCCCCGGGAAAGTGTTTCTGTACAGCGGGGGAGGGGCAGTCCTTCCCTCCCGGGCGGAAGCGGCGCGCGCCGCCGGGGCAGACTTCGCTCTTGTCCTGGGAACATCTGGAGGAGCTGGGAGGGGCGTGCACCCAGGGTGAGCGCGGATTGGCTGCGCGGGAGGCGGGAGGCGGGATCTGGGAGAGGGGCGGAGTTCCCTAGCCCCTTTAAAGCCTTGACATCAAGAGGCGGACCCAGCAACCCCCCTTCTCAGCCCCTCGCCCCCGATCCTTGGTCATGGACCCGGCGTATCCGGCCTGCCCTGGTCCAGCTCAACACCTGATTTCGGTGAGTTCTGGCCTCCTTGGGACTTAAAGGCGGCGAGTGGTGGGGTCTGTAAGCCACGGGCTGGGGGTGAGAGGCATGAAGGGTAAGGCGCTCGCGGCAGCCTTGGTTCAGAGCGGGCAGCGCGGCTTCCAGCCCGGACCTCGCTGTCTGCCTCTCCCTCCCGCCGCACTCTCCCCAGGGGTCGGGTTGGGACTCTGTCCACCCCCACCCCACCCCCTTCAGCCCCCCGCGCCATCCTCGCGCACACTCCGTGGCCCCGGAAGGGAAACTTTCGGAAGAGGGGGATGTTCCGGGGGCGGTCTCCCTCCTTCTTTGAAAGCACTGACCTTGTCCCAGCTGCGCACCCCACCCACCCGCATCCCACCGTCCGGGTGCCCCTTAGCGGTGCCGGGTGGTTGCGGCGGGGGAGGCTCTTCCCAAAGCGCAGGCGCGGAGACGAGCCGCGGGCTCCTCTGTACACTTCGCAGTTCCTGTGGCCTGGGGCGGCAGGGCGTGGAGGAGCGGGGAGAGGCGGAGAGATCAGGGCCTCGGGGACCGACCCTTCGTGGCTTCGAGGGGAGGCAGATCGGAGGAGGGCAGCCCGATGGGCTGAACACTAAAGAGAGGCCGAGGGAGGGAGAAGGGCTGGGCAGGGAATGGGGCCAGGGCAGCGCCTGCAGAAAAGACTCTGGTCCTGGCTGCGGTGTCAGAAGAATGCCGAGAACGCCCGACACTCCCCTGGCCTAGCCCGACCGGGAAGGCGGTTGTCCGAACCTCAGCCCCCCTTAAGGAATCTCCTTATCCTTATCCCAGGTGGACCCAGGATAAGGATACAGCCCTGGCAATGTCCCAAGGGCACAGGGGCACCGAACCTCCCACAGGCCTAGTTGTTCAGGTGTGTCAGCGCTATCCACCCAGCCTGTCCAGCTGCTACTTTTTGGTGCCCGCCTTTCTAAGGAACCAGGGGTCTTGGGCTGATGAATTCCCTCTCTGGCTATAAAGGCAATTCCTCTTATTCCTGTTCTGTCTCCCAGAGGTCTTCCTGCCTAAGCACAATTGTCGCCAGAGGTCATGGTTGGAAACATATGCCTGGGACAGAGATAGTCCTGAGGGACACTAAAGAGGGGGTCAGTGTCTAGCCATTCTGTGGTTAGTACTTGTGGGGATGATGGATCTATCCCAGTTGCCTGTTGCAGACCCTCTTGCAAGACATGCCAGCTGGCTCTGAGACCCCTTGTCTGGCAAAAAGGGCGACACAAAATTCACGTTCATATTGGCCCCTTTGTTTCCCTAAGAACAACCTGGGTTATTGTGCTTCCTACCTCAGAGGGACACAAATATTCCTCTCTCGGGAGATTCCCACAAGGTTCAACTTTGTTTTCAAAGTCTATGGTCTGTGTCTTAGGTGGCATCAGCCCTCATGTATGAGGTGGCATGGGCCCTCCATCATGTTTCGTGGCCTGAGCTGCAGGGAACAAGGCTTTTCCACAATAGGCAGGTGAAAACCAATATACATGAGGACCGAGCTGTTGTTGCTGTGGACTGGGCCAGAAGTTTTGGTCCCTGCACTTAGCCTGCTGTATGACCTTGGCCAAGACAGTTTGTCTCCTGGGCCAGTTTACCCCGTCTATAAAATTCAGCAGTTGGGCTGGAAGGCTCTAACAGTCCCTTCCACTTGTGGTACCGTGTGGTTCCACTGATGAGTGATTCCGGAGGGGAGAAAGGTCCTCCGGTAGGGTGGCCCATTTGGAGAGGTAGGTGTTAGGTGATGTTCTAAATCTCATGATTACTTGGGATTAGAACCTTGGGAGGAGAGGAGTAGACTACCTTATCCTACCTAAGAGTAGTCCTTGTCCTTCTCACCCCTGGTGTCTTGGGCTATGAACTGCTGCTGGGGTTTGGCCCACCCATCAAGGCCTCTGGTAAGACATCCTGGCGGGCCAGCCTTTGAGTTGGGCCTATGGGGAGGGGTTGAGAAAGGAGGAGGCCGCCAAAGGCCAGCAAAGTAAGCAGATTCCCAGGAGACAGTTTGCATCTCAGTTGTTGGGACTTGTTTTAGGATCTGGGCCAGAGCACAGCACACTCATCTGCCCTCTTATGGGAAGAAGACAAGGAGGGCCCACTGTTGTTGCCCATTCCACTCCCTGCCCTACTCCCCTCACCTCTGCACTCACACCCCCAACTCCCAGGCAAGGGGCTGAGGACTCTCCCCTGCTGCCCGCACCCAGCCCAGCCAGCCTCCCAGGCCCTGCCATGCCAGCCCACTTTTCCCAGCCTCCTTCCCTCTGGGTTGAAGGCTTTCTCAGGAGTCAGGCTCCCCAGGTTGGGACTTGCTCTGTAGCCCAAGAGCCAAAGGCCTTCGCTTTTTCCTTGTTTGTTTTCATCCTTGCTCTCCCAGGTGCTGAGTGGGATGTCGGAGAGTTAGAGAGGCCATGGGTTGGTTGGATGCCGGCAGATTCTCCTGCCAATATTGTCCTTCCCTCTGCTAACCTCCTTGGGCCCTGCTTCCCATGGGAGTGAAACTGCAGCAGGGGGTGTTTAGTTAGACCCCCAAGGAAGCCTTTCTCACTGCTAGGAGCCCCTGGACGGGAGAACTGAAGCTCCCAGGGAGGTCAGTTTCCCAGAAAGTGGGTGATGGCGGAGTCCCCGTCAGAGTGAAGGATGCAGCTGTTGCTAGGCAGAGGCTGCTGTTCCTTCTGGGGTGTGGCTGACGCTGGCAAGCTAGAGACCTCTTCAGAAGCAGGAAGAGAAAGGACCCTGATTTAGTAGCTGAAGGGTCCTGGGCCCTACCAGCCATGGGTCACCAGAACTGTGTCTCTCAGAACAAATGCTGCTTCCTGGCCCTGTTTCCCCTGGCTCCTCCCCCAGTTCACCACTGTCTGCTGTAACAGTCCTAACCCGAACCTGGCAGGCTCCTCCAGCCCCAGCCAAGCTGCACTAGAGGACTGATTGGATTTTCTACACTCAAAGTTTGGGATTTCTGATTGAACATGCAAATTTATGTAAAGTAACCTGAAATGTGCCACTACATCAAAGCAACATAGAATCATAGACAGGAAGGAATCCTAGAGACAGTGGTAATGCCCTCGTGTTAAAAATGGGGAAACTGGAGTCCAGAGGGAAAAGTGATTCATACAGTGATGAGTGTCAGGCAGGGCTCCTGACTCTGGTCAAGTGTTTTCCATGGTCCCATTCTGCCTTAGTTTCTCGTGCATGAGGAGGCCTGGCTGAATTTAAAGCAGAGAAGGTAGTTCTTGAAGATGAGATTATAGAGAGCTGGGCCCTAGGAGGCGCAGGGTATTATTTCAGGAAACTTCCAAGGGCTCTGGTCAGCTGTCTAATATGTGAAAGTAAACAATTTTAAGTCCCTCCCAGCATCACGCTTAATACTTTTCCCCTGGCTCTGCCCTGGAAGGTTAGAGGACAAGGTCATTGGTTGCTACCTGGCTTGGCCCTTATGGTTTCTCTGGAGCTGAGTTGCATCTGTTCCTAGCATCTCTCCCTAGCATCTCTCGCAGGACCAGGCACATATAGACTGTGGATAGACCTTTACAGGCAATGTCTTATCCTTACCTTCTCATTTGAGTCCCTGCTGCTTCCCTGTGTGGCCACCCTGGGAAAAGGTCTTCGGTGTTCTATGACTCTTTGCCCACCCTTCCCTGCTCTCTTGGAGGGCATAGGCCAGCTGGGCCTCCTCTGCAGTTTTCTGCAACATGATCAGCCCAAACAGACCTTGCTATAGGAAGGATCTCATTATTGTAAAATCAGTGCCAAAACAGAAGGAGGCTGAGGATATGGG
The DNA here is from genome assembly GCF_028538775.1 of Myotis yumanensis. Taxonomy (NCBI): domain Eukaryota; kingdom Metazoa; phylum Chordata; class Mammalia; order Chiroptera; family Vespertilionidae; genus Myotis; species Myotis yumanensis. The sequence goes on from NW_027223754.1 coordinate 165,063,555, forward strand.
CTTTGGTTCCCAAGAAGCAGTCTCCCCACTTCTGATGGGTTCTTGGTCTGATCCGCCTACCCAGCTTCAGGATGCGCCCCGCTCCCACTTATGGACTGTACCTGTGGCATGCGGTTATTTGGAGGGCTAAGCCCCCACTTACCCTGTGGTTTCTGCTCGAGTTGCAGAGATGCTTCAAGCAGCTGTCAGGCTGCTTTGCAGAACTTGGGAAGAGTGGGTGGGTGTATGCACTCAAGATCAGAGGCCCTGGTCCCAGACAGGGCTACCACCAAGCCCTGCTTCACCTGGGGAGGGGCTTGGGACACACACTGGGGTCTTCCCTCACCTCCTCAAACCCAGATCTGGCTGACTCTGGAAGGAGTGCCCTTATCTTCAGTATCCTCTCAAAACACAACAGATATGGAGCTGGCACCTTCGTTTCTTCGCTGCCCAGTGGCCTTGGCACTTGCATCCTTAGCTCTGTTTGAGGGGAAATCCTTCTCCCTGAGCCTCAGTTTCCCAGCCTGTGCTGATGGATTAATAACACATCATCTTTGGGGTGTGGCACCTGCTCGATAATTACCGTTTTCCCAGCTCTGGGAGTTACAAGATGAAAGAGTCCTGAGGAGGCCAGGCTGTTATTAAGGTGAATTATCATTGCTGTTATTACTGATTTCTAAAAATCCAGCAGCCACTGAGAAGAGCCCAATCAGGCACAGCTCCCTGAACCTTATGCTGGTCCTTGAGCTCTGGGAATTCTTCAGTCCTCAGTAAGCTTTTTTTTTTTTTTTTTTAAGTATAGCTAATTTTATTTAATTTATTTTTTAAATATATTTTATTGATTTTTTACAGAGAGGAAGGGAGAGGGATAGAGTCAGAAACATCGATCAGGTGCCTCCTGCACACTCCCTACTGGGGATGTGCCTGCAACCAAGGTACATGCCCTTGACCGGAATCGAACCTGGGACCCTTCAGTCTGCAGGCCGATGCTTTATCCACTGAGCCAAACCGGCTAGGGCAAGTATAGCTAATTTTAAAGGAGAGACACCCCATTCTGCTGCTCATGCTGTGCCTGCAGGGCTTGGGTATTAGGTGCTGCTTGGGGCATTGGTCTGCAGTTCTCAAATTATCCCTCCCTGAAGACCCTCTGGATAGAGGAATAATGAGGCTTTTCCTAGACAGGACTGTGAGGGTCCCTGGAACTCCTGGGGCGTGGCTCTGGGCTTCTCAGCAACTGCAGTTCCCAGAGGCTGATTCACTTCACCCCCCCAGCTGGCTTGATGTGGGGGCTGTAATTGGCCCTTTTGTGTGAGGATCTGTTGAGACACCCTCAGAACCTGCCCGCAACAGCCCTAGGCCTCTCCAGGAGTCACTTACCCCACTCTATCCCTACCTGCCCCAAACTCTCACCTTGCCCAGCCTCCCACCTCTGCCTCTGACCTTGGCCAGACCCTATTAGCCCCCTTCCCAAGAATCTACGATGAACTCTTATCCAGGCTGAAGTGGCCCTGATCAGCTTGTGAATAATTTGGTGTTACCACCCACACCACAGTCTGGGGGTGGGAGGGCCTCTCCCCTAGCCCAAGGAGCGATTTCTGGGAAGAAAGGGAGCGGAAACACTGGCATCCCTTGGCCAGAATCCCCTACTCATTTGGCCAGATCTCCTTACCCCTCCTGTTTCAGGGGCTTGGTTCGTACTTTCTAATAGGGGAAGTGAGAGTAGGTGGCCCCAGCTGGGAGGGGCTTTAGAAATCACTTGGTCATGTGGTTATTCCTTCTAACATTTTTTAAAACTTTTTTTTTAGTATGCTTTTATTGATTTTAGAGGGATAGAGGAAGGCAGAGGGAGAGAGAAACATCAATGGTTGATGAGAAAGAACCATCCATTGGCTGCCTCCTGCACACCCCCTACTAGGGATTGAGCCTGAAACCCAGGCATGTGCCCTGACCAGGAATTGAACCAGTGACCTCTCTGTGCGTGGGATGATGCTCAACCAACTGAGCCACACTGGCCAGGGCCCTTCTTACATTTTTTAAAGTTTTATACTTTATTTTTTCACTAGATTTTTAAAAAAATGTATTTATATTGATTTCAGAGAGAACGGGAGGGGGAGAGAGAGATAGAAACATCAGTGATGAGAGAGAATCATTGATTGGCTGCCTCCTGCATGCCCCCTACTGGGGATCGAGCCCACAACCCAGGCATGTGTCCTTGACTGGAATCGAACCCAGAACCCTTCAGTCCACAGGCCGACGCTCTATCCACTGAGCCAAACCAGCTAAGGTTCACTAGATTTTTTTTTAACCCAGTCTAAAAATCAAATTGAAAAAAAGCCACACATTGAGAAATCTTGCTCCCATCTCCACTCCCTTCTCCCTCCATAATAATAAGAGAATCACTTATTAGTTTCTTACATCCCTCAAGAGTATCTTTACACAAAAACAAATACAAATATGTATCCTTTTCCCCCTTACCCAAAAGATAGATCTTCCTCTGTCGCCTTACCTGTTGGCAATATCTAGGTGTGCATAGATTTTTCCTGGCACCTGTGTCAGCTTCTGACCTTTACCACTTACCCGAGGGTCTCCCCGTCGGCCCCAGGCCATGAGTAGTGTTCATTCATCTTCGGATACTGAATTTGATTCAGATGCCAGGGTTAGGCCAAAACCAGCCTCTGAGGAATTCTCAAGCAGTGGTCAGCACATTCACCCAGCCAGCCCTTAACTATGTGATAGGTGCTATGCTAGACTCCGGGGGTTCAATGGTCATCAAAAAGCCCGCATTAATCAAATAATTAAACAGTCATAGAATGACATCTGTGATAAAGGCTGCAAAGAAAGGACATATACTGTAAGAGTGAGTAATCAGACCTGGCCCATCTTAGGGGTGGGGTTGTGGAGCAGGGCTGGAGTCTGGGGCCAGGACTGTAGATGTGATACCATGGACCCAGAAAGCTGGGTTTCTCAACTTGACTTCAGTGGCTTCTCTTCTCTCTCCTCCCTGATTCTGTGCCCCTTGAGTTTTATTGTGTCCAAGACATAAAACCTTCTTCTCCGCCAGATGGTGATGATAATGCCTCCTTCCCACCCCCACTCCTACTTTCTCTTTCCCCAGCCCTGGGACTTCAGCCTCCTGAAGTTGGAGCCTTCTTTTTCACTGTAGGCTGAGGGGAAGTTGGGGGGTGTTTGCTTCTTACTTCCTCTGTAGACAGCACCTCACTTCCTGTCCCTGGCGCTAGAAGAAGGCTAAAGCTCTTGGCTTTGCTGTCCCTTCCTCTCCACAACCCCACCCCTGCTTTCCTGGGAAGCCTGTAGGCCCTGTAGGAGGAAGGCAACATCAAAGCCAATGGCTTCTCCCTAAGGCCCGGCTGAGTTCCTCACTCTCACCCCACAACCCCTCACGAGGAAACCTGTCTTTTCAGCTACAGTTCCTCTCCAGACATGATCTCATCCTTTTCTTCTATGCCCCGTAAGGAGAGAGGAGTCAGAGAGGTCACCCCATTTTACAGATAGGAAAACTGAGTCCTAGGGGGTTTCTAGGCTTCACATGGGGTCATGCAGTATGAGCAAGCCAGAACTGGAATCCAGGAAGCCTGTTCCCGTTTGTGGGCACAAACAATAGCAGAGCCAGCGGAGGCTTGTGGGCGAACTAGAGCTACTTTCTCCTCCCAGAGCAGAGCTAGCAGCTGAGGAGGTCACCTCTGGGCTCTGGCCAAATAGTGCCACTAAGTCAGCCCTGGAGCTTCCTAGACACAGCGGTGCTGAGCCAGCCACAGCCTGTTCCCTTTGAAGAAAGAGATCTCTTCCCACCCACCCCCACCTTCCCTCTGAGATTCCACAGTCTGTTCCATGCTTCTATGTCTCTGGATCTATTTTGTTCATTAGTTTATTTTGTTCATTAGATTCCACATATGAGTATGATCATGTGATACTTGCCTTTCTCTGACTGGCTTATTTCACTTAGCATAGTATTCTCCCGGTCCCTCCATGCTGTCTCAAAGGCTGCATAGTATTCCATGGTGTAAATGTACCACAACTACTTTTTTATCCACTCTTCTCCTCATAGGCACTTGGGCTATTTCCAGATCTTAGCTATTGTAAATTGTGCTGCTATGAACATAGGGGTGCATACATTCTTTCTGATTGTTTTTTGGGGGGCCTCTTAGGATATATTCCTAGAAGTGGGATCACTGGGTCAAATGGCAGTTCTTATTTAATTTTTGAGAAAGCTCTCCATACTGTTTTCCATAGTGGCTGCCAGTCTGCATTCCCAGCAGCAGTGTACTAAGGTTCCCTTTTCTCCACATCCTTGCCAGCACTTGTCATTTGTTGATGGTGTGAGGTGATACCTCATTGTTGTGTTATTTTTTAAAAAATATTTTAATTGATTTTAGAGAGGAAGGGAGAGGAAGATAGAAACATCAGTGAGGAGAGAGAATTATTGATCGGCTGCCTCCTGCATGCCCCCCCACTGGGGATTGAGCCCACAACCAGGGAATGTGCCCCGACCAGGATGGAACCATGGCCTCTTGGTTCGTGGGTTGACGCTCAACCACTGAGCCATGCCAGCCAGGCTAAGTTGTATGAGTTCCTTATATATTTTGGATATTAACCCTTTATCAGATGTATCATTGCCAAATATATCCTCCCATACAGAGCCCTCCCTTTTCATTTTGTTGATGTTTTCTTTTGCTGTGCAGAAACTTTTTATTTTGATGTAGTCCCATTTGTTTATTTTCTCCTTAGTTTCCTTTGCCCTAGGAGAAGTATCCGTAAACATAATGCTACGAGAAATGTCTGAGATTTTGCTGCCTATGGTTTCTTCCAGGGTTTTTATGGTTTCACAACTTACATTTAAGTCTTTTATTCATTTTGAGTTTATTCTTCTGTATGGTGTAAGTTGGTGGTCTAGTTTCATTATTTTTGCATGTATCTGTCCAATTTTCCTAGCACCACTTATTGAAGAGACTGTCTTGAATCCACTGTATGTCCTTGCCTCCTTTGTCAAATATTAATTGAGTATAATGTCTAGCATTGATTTCTGAGGTCTCTGTTCTGTTCCACTGATCTATATGCCTGTGCTTATGCCAATACCAGGCTGTTTTGATTACAGTAGCTTTGTAGTATAACTTGACATCTGGTTGTGTGATTCCTCCAACTTTGTTCTTCTTTCTCAAGATTGCTACAACTATTTGGGGTCTTTTTTGGTTCCATATAAATTTTTAGAGTATTTGTTCTAAGTCTGTGAACTATGCCATTGGTATTTTAATAGGGATTGCATTGAATCTGTAGAGTGCTTTGGGTAGTATGGACATTTTAATGATGTTAATTCTACCTATCCATGAACACGATATATTCTTCCACTTGTTTATATCTTCCTCTATCTCTTTTTTCAATGTCCTGTAGTTTTACAAGTACAATTCTTTTATTTCTTTAGTTAAGTTTATTCCTAAGTATCTTAATTTTTTTGTTGCAGTGGTAAATGGGATTGTTTGTTTAGTTTCTCTTTCTGAGAATTCATTACTGGTATATAAAAAAGCCATCAATTTCTGGGTGTTAATTTTGTATCCTGCTGCATTACTGAATTCCTTTATTAACTCTAGTAGGTTTTTTGGTGGAATCTAGATTTTCTATGTACAATATCATGTCATCCTATCTAATAAAGAGGGAATATGCTAATTGACCCTCAGACCATTGCAAAGATGGCACCCACAGCCAATAAGGAGGGAATATGCTATGTTCATCAGGAATATTGGCCTGTAGTCCTCTTTATTTGTAGTGTCTTTATCTGGTTTTGGAACTAGGATAATGCTGGCCTCATAAAAAGAGCTTGAAAGTGTTCTTTCCTCTTGGATTTTTTGGAGTAGTTTGAGGAGGATAGGTGTTATTTCTTTGAAGATTTGGTAAAACTCTCCTGTGAAGCTCTCTAGACCAGGGCATTTGTTTGCTGGGAGTTTTTTGATTACTGCTTCTATTTTATCAGTTGTTATTGGCCTATTTAGGTTTTCTGATTCTTCCTGATTCAATTTTGGGAGATCATATGTTTTTAGGAATTCGTCCATTTCCTCCCCATTGTCCAGTTTGTTGGCATATAGTTGTTCATAGTATTTTCTTATAATCCTTTGTATTTCTGTTGTGTCAGTTATTACTTCACCTCTTTTGTTTCTGATTTTATTTATTTGGGTCCTCTCTCTTTGTTTCTTGATGAGTCTGGCTAACAGTTCATCAATCTTGTTTATCTTTTCAAAGAATCAACTCTTGGTTTCATTGTTTTTTTTAAGCCTCTATGTCATTTATTTCTGCTCTAATCTTTATTATTTCCTCCCTTCTACTTACTCTGGGCTTTTCTTGTTATTCTTTTCCTAATTCTTTAAATTGTAGGGTTAAATAGTTCATTATTAATTTTTCTTGTTTTTTGTGGTAGGCCTATAAGTGCTATGAACTTCCTTCTCAGCACTGCTTTCGCTGTGTCCCATTAAAGTCCTCTAGAACAGCTGTCGCCAACTGGTGGTCCACGGACCACTGGTGGTCCATGAGGTCCAAAAGGTTGGTGACTGCTGGTTTAAGGAAACCTTTGGAGCAGCAGTCACCAACTGGTGGTCTGCAGACCATTGGTGGTCCGTGAGATCTGAAAGGTTGGCAACCGCTGCCCTAGAAGTTTTTTTATATATTTAGGTGTTCCTATATTGGGTGCATATATGTTTACCAAGGTTATACCCTCTTGTTGGATCGATTCCTTTAGTATTATATAGTGACTTTTATTGTCTCTTATTATGGCCTTCATTTTGAAGTCTATTTTGTCAGATATGAGTATTGCTACTCCAGCTTTATTATTATTATTATTATTATTCTATTTGCATGGGAAATATTTTTCCATCCTTTCGCTCTCATCCTGTGTGTCTTTGTTCTGAGGTGGTTTTCTTGTAGACATCATATAATGGGGTCACATTTTTTTTGTTTTTTTTTATCCATTCAGCTATCCCATGTCTTTTGATCATAGTGTTTAATCCATTTATATTTAAGGTTATTATTGATAAGTACTTATATATTGCCATTTTTATTCTTTATGCCTATGTTTCTCTATATATATATTTCTTCTCTTCCCTTTAGCATTTCTTGCAGTGCTAGTTTGGTGGTGATAAACTCCTTTAGCCTTTTTTCTCTGGGAAGCTCTTTATTTCACCATCTATTTTGAATGATAGCCTTGGTGGATATAGTAATCTTGGTTTCAGATCCTTGCTTTTTATTACTTTGAATATTCTATGCCATTCCCACCTGGCCAGTAGTGTTTCTGATGAGAAATCAGCTGATAGCCTTTTGGGAGCTCTTTTGTAGGTAACAAATTGCTTTTCTCTGCTGCCTTTAAGATTCTCTCTTTATCTTTAATTTTTGGCATTTTAATTATGATATGTCTGGGCATGGGCCTCTTTGGGTTCTTCTTGCTTGGGACTCTCTGTGCCTCCTGAACTTGTGTGACTTTTTCCTTCACCATTATTTCTTCAAATGCATTTCTATCCCTTGCTCACTTTCTTCCCCTTCTGGCATTTCTATTATGTGAATATTGTTATGTTTCATGTTGTTCCACACTCCCTTAAGCTATCCTCTTACTTTTTGCTTTTTGCTTTTTGCTTTTTTGTTATTTTTGTTGTTCTCTGCCTAAGTGATTTTTTTCTATCCTGTCTTCTAATTCACTGATCCAGTCCTCGGCTTCTCCTAATCTGTGTATTCTTTCCACTGTGTTCTTTACTAGTTCTGTGTTATTCTTCATAGTTACTATATCTTTTCTCATGCTGTTGAGCATCTTTGCCATCATTATTCTGAACTCTATGTCTAATAAATTTTTTGTCTTCATTTCATTTAGCTCTTCTTCTGGAAAATTCTCTTGTTCTTTCATTTCGGGCTTGTTTTTTTGTCTCCCCATTTGGTAGTCTGTTTGGTTTTTTGTCTGTGTCTGTGTACTAAGTAGATCTGCTATGACTTCCAGTCTCTAGGGCAGGACATCAGATGCTGTTTGTGACTGGTCCTGAGTACAGTTTGGAGCTATCAGTAATCCACAGCTTGTGGCTCCCTCTGCTGGGACTGGGTGCCTTTGGAAAGGACTAAGATGTGCACCAGGGTCTTCTTTTCCTAGCCCCAGGTCCAGGGGGAAATCAGGCAGAGACTCAAAGCCTCCATTGATCTTCCTCTGCCTTCAGTCTGATTGCTATCAGCCCTGATTAGCCCCAGGTGGGGCCAGAGGTCTTTCTGGCAGGATGGGGCAACTGCCTTCTCCCCAGGCAAAAGCCTGGGTAGCAAAGGTCTGTGGAGAAAGATCTCCTCCGCAGTGTGAGGAAATGACTCAGCACAGGAAACCGAGGTGGCTGCCCTCCCAGCACCAACCCCATCGCCCCCAACCCTGGACTCTCCTCACACAGCTCCAGTCCACTCTGCCCTGCCTCTGTTGGAGCCCAAGGTGAGTGGCTGCACATGAAATTTTGTGTGTTGGCCCTTTAAGAGGGTGCCTGCCTTTCCAGCCATCTCTGGTTGGCAGACAGATATTATGTGGGCACCTTTCTCAGCTCCGGTGCTCTGGGGAGCCCAGCTTGGGGTTTAGACCCCAGCGTTCTCAGTGGGCACCCCCCACGGCTGAGCTATCCCTCCGAGACTTCAGCTGCTGTCTGTGGGAGCGGCCATCCCTTTCACGCCTCTGCGCTGCCCACCAGTCTCTGTGTGGTCTCCACTTTCCATCCTCCGTTATCAGGGTTCTCTCCAGCTAGTCTTCAGTTGATTTTTCAGGGGGGTTCTTCTGTAGTTTAGTTGTAATTCTAGTTTGGTCCTGAGAGAATGTCAGTATAGCTCTACTTACTCCGCTGCCCTTTTGGAATCCCTCAGGGGAACATTATTTTTTTTTCTTTTTTTTTTTATTGCTAAAAGTATTACAAAGGGTATTGCATATGTGTCCAAGGAACATTATTTTTAAGATGAGATATATGTACTAGTATGTGTTAACATGAAATGATCTTTAAGATAATGTTAAATGAATAAAGTATGCTATTATAGAAAAAGAAAAATGGAAGACACCTGACAGGTGTGACAGGTGGATGGGGAAGATCCCTTCAGGAGGGAGACACTGAAGGGGCTGGGGCAGGACTGTTTGCCTGGGAAGAGGGCAGCTCCTCTGCTGTAACAGGAGGCGATCGGAGATTCTGGTGACGCTGGGAGGGTGGTGGCAAGAGATTTGAGGGGTTTTCCCTCTGCTGGCTTTCATCCTTTGGAGAAACAAGAGGTGACAGGCCAGACGTTTGAGGAGAGGGTGTGAAGGAGTCGTGTCAGAATGAGAGCCTCTCCAACAGTAAGCCTTGGTAGGAGTGCCAGGCAGGACTGACCATGTGGTTGAGATGGCTTTCCTTTGGTGACTGAGAGTGAGAAATAGTGTGAGTAGAAGTCTGGGGACAGGAGTACCTATCAATTCCTGTTTCTTCCGAACCCCCCCGCCCCCCAACCTCTACAGTCTGTGGAAAGAAGCATTAACCTAGAATGCTAAAGTCAAGGAATCTTCTAGATTCCAGGGAGCTTATAGAACTGCACTGTTAGCACAGCAGCCACTGACTGCATGTGGCTATAACATATAAAATCCAGTACTGCCCTGCCTGATGTGGCTCAATTGGTTGGAACATTATCCCATACACCAGAAGTGGCTGTTTCATTCCAGGTCAGGACTTATGCCTAGGTTGTGGGTTCGATTCCTTGGGGTGCGGGAGGCAGCCAATCAATGTTTCCCTCTCTCTCTTCTCTCCCCCTCTCTCTTTAAAAACCAATAAAAAAATTTTAAATCGATAAATAAAATTCAGTTCCTCATTTGGACTAGCCACATGTGATTAGGGGCTGCCATATTGTACAGCACAGAATAAATATTTTCATCATCACAAACTGGACAACACTCCTAGAAAAGTGATTCTCAAACTATTTGGCCTGAGGATCCCTCTACACCAGCGATTTTCAACCTTTTTTATCTCATGCCACACATAAAATAATTACTAAAATTCTCAGCACACCAAAAAATATTTTTGCTGATTTAACAAAAATATTAGGTATAATTTTGGCTCATTCACACCAGACGGGTGTTGCTCTGTTGGCTGTTGTCATTTTTTTATTTGACAATTTAAGGGAAAAAAGATCAGTGCCCCTGACTAAATAATAGTCAAATATTGAATGTTTTAAAAATTCTTGCAGCACACTGGTTGAAAATTGCTGCTCTACAGTCTTAAAAATTAATGTATTTAATAAAAATAATTACATATTTTTCCAAAACAAAAGATAAATAGTAAAAAGAATGTCATTGTTCTTCATTTTTGCAAATCTGTCGTGTCTGACTTAATAGAAGGCAGCTGGATTCTCAATATCTGCTTCTGTATTCAATCTTTTGTGATATCACATATCATATGATCTCTGGAAAATGCTACTCTATAATTATAAGAGGAAGAAAGTAAAAGAGACAAGTAATGTCTTGGTAGTATTATGAAAATAGTTTTGAATCTGTGGACTCCTTGAAAGGGCTTCAGGGTCCCTGGACCACACTTTGAGAACCACTGTTCTAGAAAAACCTCCACTTGGCATGAAGGAACTTGTCCCTGCGAGACTGTGTAATTTGCCTAAAGTCACACAGCAAGTAAATTGCAGTGTTGAGACTAGACTAAATCTGCTACCTTGGTCTGAGGCTTTTTCCAGTGCCCTTGGCTGGCCTGGGCTGAGCCCCACTGGGCTTTTGGGAGTGGGGCCTAGTCTTCTTGGCTGCAGAGCCCCTGGCATGTGGCCCTATAAATAAATCCATTGTATCTGTGTCAGAGTCCCCTCTCCTCCCACCCCCCCACCTCCACCCCCACCCCACCTCCCACCCCAGCAGCTGTGTTTTTGTTGTTGGCTTATGTTATGGACAGGGAACATGAGGGATCCCAGGGAGGAGAGAGAAGCCTTTGGGCTCCTGACATGTCTGCCCTTCTGCACTGCCTCGAAGGGCAGGTGGTTGATCCCACTATCGGTTCAAAGAACCCACATCATAGTACGGAGGTTCTTGGAGTGGCTGTGAAGAGGAAGTTAGAGGGGAGATTCAGGGACACATGCCTCTCAGAAGGCCAGTTGTCAGGAGCAGGGAAGGAAATTCCTGTCTTCCCTCTTTCCCTGGGAAGGGAAGAGGCCAGTTGGGATTCTTAGGGCTAAAAGATGCTTTGGGTCAAGGATTAAGGTGGCCACTTCCAGGCCAGGGGTGCCCTGGGGCCTCAGTCCTTATATGCCGCCATACACCCCAAGGCAGCCCAGGGCCGATCCTGCCCGGGAAGGAGTGTTTGCTGGGTGCAGAAGTTGCTGTTTATAAGTGGACTCTTGGGTGTGACAGGGATTCCAGAAAGCAGCTGGAGAATGGGGGGAGCAGAGGGGGAAACCGTTGGTGTTACGGATGATTCTGTTATTAACTCGAGCTTCTCCATCTCGGCCTTCCTGCAGCTGCCCAGCCCTCCCCCACCTCCCGGTCCCTGGCTTCTCTCCCTAGAGGACTCTGGGGGAACAGCTGGTGAGTGAGGGGCTCATCAGGGCCCCAAGGCCTTGGCGAAGGGCCCAGCTTAGGGAGCATGGGGCTTGCTGCCACCTCAGACCCCTTCCTTCCAGGCCTGGACTTGCGTTCTGCCAGGGCACCGGCGAGGGAATGGGAGCTGCAGACCTGACTCCTTTGCTCTGGCTGCCTGAAAGGCCGGGAGAGAGCTCTTCTGAGGCCCTGGAAGCCCCTGTCCCTTCCTGGCTTTAAAGGGCCAATGGGTACTAGGGCCTGACTGACTAGGCTGAAGAGATAGTGGTCACGCAGATGCACTCTGCGATTGGGCTGAACCAGCCATGTCCCCAGGCCAGGAACTCCCCCGCCCCCACGCCCAAGCAGCTGTTCCCCCTTTCCTGTCCCCGGCTGCTTGAAAACTGTGCTCTCCCCCCAAGGACTGGCCAGAGAGGCTTTGCTCTTCCTCTCTTCTCTCCCTCCTCTCAGCACTGAGGTCACCGTCCTCTGAATCAGGCCTTTGTCGGAGGCGGGGCTGCCTGTTGGTTGGCAGTTGTGGCGGGAGAAGCCCACAGTTCAAGTTAGAGCTTCCACACCCTGCAGCTTCATCCCTACGCAGCCCTGGCTGACCTCGACCCAACATCCGACATCCAGGATGTATTTATGGTAGGACCACCAGAGGAATGTTTGAAACCAGGGCCATCCTGAAAACCCCAGGCTGGGGCTTTTCCCGGGAGCCCATCAGGCTGAACACGGAAGCTGTGAGTAGTTGTGGGCCTGCGGGAAGGAGGCGAGTGCTTGGCCCCTGGGGCAAGGGGCCCCCAGTGACACCCAGTAGGGACCCCACTGGGGAACTGACCTGGGTTGATTTTTTTTTTCTCATGAGACTTAAGCCAAAACCCCAGACTCTGAAGGGCCTAATTAGGCTGATTGGGATCGGGAGGTGGTAGTATCTCTCTGTATCTTAACATTCCCCAGAGGATTGCAAAGATGCAGGAAGTTTTCCTAACACCATAGAAATCTTGAACTCAAAATCTGGGCTGACTCATAGCATGTGCCCCTCCCTACCACCAAGGTCAAATGCGGGCCTCTAGCCTGTGACTCTTAACCCTGGCCAAAAGCTTCCTGCCCTGTCCTTGTGGCCCTGCAGACACAGAGAAGGCCCCTTTTCCTGAGCTGGCCAGACCTCCTCGGCCGAGGGCAGCAGATATCTCCCCCAAAGTGAGGCTGAGTCATAGCCTGCCTGCAGCCACCATTTCCGGAGTCTCCTAGTCCCAGCCAGGGATACAGAGACACACATGGCAGAGCTGTTGCTCTTGGGTGGCTTATCACTGGGAGGGTGCCCCCAGATCACAATGGGACTCAGGCCTCCCTGCTCTGAGACCCGCAGGCGCTCAGATTGGAGGGTGGCATGGTTGGCTCTGTGGGGTATGCATCACCCACAGCCAGTCCTCACATCCGGGACTTCGAGTCTAACCCGGATGCTTTTATTTGTTTGTTTGTTTGTTTATTGGCTGCGTACATGGGGTACCTTATTCTCCGAGTGAAAATGCTAAGGTGGGTTGGGCTTGGGCCAATGTTCCCACAAGTACAGAACTGAATCGAGTGGGTCCTGAGAAGTTTGACTTGACTTGATGTGGAGGAAGGAGATGAACGTTACAACCGGCGTGTGTACAGGGCTGTGCTGGTTCAGTCTGGAACGCGGGGAGATAAGGCAGCTCTCTAGGTGACCACTTCCTGTCGGGGATGCCTGCGGGCTTACTCCAGCCGCCGTCCTTTTCACCAGCTCCACCTGTTCTGCATCCATGGGGTGCTCAATGCTGCAGCTCCCTCATCTTCACCCTTGCTCTCTAATGGTGGGTCTGGCAAATGAAGCCCCAGTCCTGCATCTAATCCTGGATATCCACAGCTGCATCTCCATCCCCCACTGGTGCCAGCTCCACCTCCTCTCATCAGGATCTTGGTTCAGGAAGTCGGAGCTGATAGGCATAGCCAGCTAGGCCTGTACCTCCTGCTCTTCCCCAGGCTCCTCACCGCTCCAATCCTGTAGGACCCCGGCATGGCTCTAGTTCCTCCATCTGATTGGGGAAAGTACGCTCAGGGCCTCTGGTGTCTCCCCCTAATATTGCTGCTGCTTATAGCAGGGGTCCCTCAGAGCTTGAGGCCAAACCCTATTTTTATTTTTTTAGGAAAACATATTATCCTAAACCACCTTCACCCTTACTTTGGTTTTTGTTGTGTGGTGAACACAAGACTTGGGCTTTCCGCAGTTTTAGCTTTATTTTTATTTTTTAATTGACTTCTGAGAGGAAGGGAGAGGGAAAGAGATATAGAAACATCAATGATGAGAGAGAATCATTGATCGGCTGCCTCCTGCACACCCCCTACTGAGGATGGAGCCCACAACCCAGGCATGTGCCTTTTACTGGAATCGAACCCAGGACCCTTCAGTCTGCAGGCCGGCTCTCTATGCACTGAGCCAAACCAGCTAGGCCATTTGCTTTATTCTTTCTTGGCCCCTGGACATTGCCTTTTCATCCCACTCCTGTCCTTCATCCTCCCAACTTTTTTTCCTCACACTCCCCAGCACTTCTGTACCCACTCCAACCCACTGGGGAAATAAATGGGGAGGGGATTGAGGGAAAGCTAGTGACACATGGGGGCAGGCTGCTCCTAGAGCAGGGGACCCTCCGACTAGAGCCAGTGGGCGTCGGCCCAGAGGTGAGTGGTGGGTGGGGTGGAATTGGCCCAGTGGTGGAGGTAACCCAAGGCCCGTTTTTGGTTTTAATCCCTATTTGTGCATGTGGGAAATAGGATATTTCTTGAAAGTTTTTTTTGTTTTATTTCCAGGCCTGTCCATTTCTAAACATATCAAACATGATAATGTTATAGCAAATGAAGTTATACTAGGTACATTTTTTTTACTGTATTTTTATTCATTTCAGAGAAGAAGGGAGAGGGAGAGAGAGATAGAAACACCAATGATAAGAGAGAATCATTGATCGGCTGCTTCTTGCATACCCCCCCACTAGGGACCGAGCTCACAACCTGGGCATGTGCCCTGACCAGGCATCAAACCGTGACCTCCTGGATCAACCACTGAGCCATGCCACCAGACAACTAGGTACATTTTTATGATGTTAAAATAACAAAGGACTGCCCTGGCCAGTGTGGCTCAGTTGGTTGGGTATCCACCTGTGCACCAAAGGGTTGCTGGCCCAGGTTACGGGTTCAGTCAACGGTCAGGGTGCGTGCAGGAGGCAACCAGTCAATATTTCTCTCTCACATCGATGTTTCTCTCTCTCTCTTCCTCTCTCTCTAAAATCAATAAAAACATTTAAAAATAATAACAACAAAGGACTGTAGATTGTGGTAGTGTTAAAAGTAAATATTACACCGTTTTTCCTTTTCTTTTTTTTTAAATTTAATTTAGTTTTATTTCTTAAAGTATTACAAAGAGTATTACACATGTCTTCTCCCCCCCCCCCCCCGCCCCCTTGACATTCCCCCGGCCTCCCCTACCCCCCAGTGTCTTGTGTCCATTGGTTATTCTTATATGCATGTATACAAAGTCCTTCGGTTGATCTCTTACCCGCCCCCCCCCAACCCTCCCCAGGCTTCCCACTGTAGTTTGACAGTCTGTTCAATGCTGCTCTGCCTTTATATCTATTTTTGTTCATCAGTTTATAATGGTCTTTATTATCCATAAATGAGTGAGATCATGTGGTATTTTTCTCGGCTTCCCAGGGGCCGTCGCAGCCTCGCAGGGGCTGTCGCAGCTTCACAGGGGCCGTCGCAGCCTCGCAGGGGCTGTCGCAGCTTCACAGGGGCCGTCTTAGCCTCATAGCAGCCGTGGCAGCCTCACAGGGGCCATTTCAACTTCACAGGGGCTGTCCCAGCCTCACAGGGGCCGTCCCAACCTCACAGGGGCCATCCCAACCTCACAGGGGCCGTCTCAACCTCACAGGGGTCATCTCAACCTCACCAGGCCGTTTCAACTTCCTTTTCTTCTAGTTTTCAATTTATCCCATTGTCATATACACACTCTCACTCAGAAGTGCTCTCCTGTTTGCTGGTGTCCCTCTTCCTAGGGTGCCAGGCAGAGAAGAGTGCAGGCTGCCTGGCTCTGGGGTGGAGAGCTGGGGGGAGAGAGTTGGAAAGGGGGAGCTTCTTGAAGGCAGGGCAGTTTGGGCAGCACTCTCAGATCTTCAGGTGCCCGTTAGTGGGCACCCCTGGCTGAGGTGACTCAGGGTCTGCCTACCTGTGAATAGACCAGAAGTCGGGGAATGTAACAGCAGGCTCTTTGCAGGACTTTGCACTGTGCCTGCGTCAGGATGTGATGATATGAAAAGCTTCCATTTACCGAGTTCACGCAGAACACTACGTACATGATCTCATTTCATCTTCCAACAACCCTTTCTGCATAGTATTCTTATCCCCGTTACATAGGTGAGGAGCCAGATCTTGCAGAGTCAGGATTCTAACCCAGGTCTGTTTAACTGCATTGTCTTGGGAGCCCTGGGACTGCAGAGCTTCCAGAATATAAGGAGCTTACAGTACAACTTGTGTACAGAGAGGTCCCCTGCGGGTGGTGAAGTCCAGGCCTGTCCAGTGTGCTTTTCGAACCAGCCATGTGACTTGGGCTGCATCTTTTGCCTCTGGAGCCTGCTTCCTCCCCAGGCTGGCGCTCCCCTTACAGGTTTGGTAGGAGAATCAAGTGGAATGATGCATGAGAAAGTGGCAACACACAGGATACATTCAGTGTATGCAAGTGTAACTTCCTATTCCTTGGTTCCCGCATCTCAAATATAGGTGCTGATAATAGCTTTTAAGTCTTTTGAGGTGGTGATGAGGATGAAAGAAAGCACCGCGTGTGACTGTTCATTTCCACCTGGTGTCTGAGTGATTGCTGACTGAGAGCTGGGACCTCTGCACTGGCACTTCCTCTACCCAGAATGCTTTTTCCATCCCAAGATTTGATCTGGACTTCAGTCGGTCTCTGCTTAACTGTCGCCTCTCAGTGTCTTACCAGGACCCAGCATGTGTTCCTTGGTTTATCATGTATTATCTGCCTCCCCCAATAAAACGGAAGCTTCATAAAGGCAGGGCTTTCGCTGGCTTGTTCTTCTCTGTGGCCCAGCGCCTGGCACAAGCAGAAGCCAAATAAATGCTTGTGGAAGGCATGGCTGACATGCTCTCCCTGTTTCTCCACAGGCAAGGTGACCATTCTGGCTGTCAGAGTGAGTGTGCCAGCCTGGCCGAGGGAGCAGAGACAGGTGAGGGCTCTGTGGCCTGTGCGGCTGTTGATGGGGACGGGAGGGGGAAGGCTGGGTGGGGCAGGGCCCTGTGCCCCACCGTGGAGGACGGAGGAGAGAGCGTTCAGATGCCTGGTGGACGAGTGCTGCGGTCCTCTCTTCCTTGGTCCAGAAGTGCTAAGCTCCTTTGTGGGGGCTTCAGTGGGGCCGGGAGGCAAGTAGTCAGTTG
The DNA here is from genome assembly GCF_028538775.1 of Myotis yumanensis. NCBI lineage: Eukaryota > Metazoa > Chordata > Mammalia > Chiroptera > Vespertilionidae > Myotis > Myotis yumanensis. The sequence goes on from NW_027223754.1 coordinate 165,080,536, forward strand.
TAAACCGGAGCCTCCGCCCTTTGGCATGAGGAAGGGTTTCCCATCTACTGGAAATTTCCACAATATTTGTGTAGAAGAAGGAAATGAGCGCTTTCCTCTGGCAGAGAAATTGAAACTCAAATGGAAGATGAAGCCTAGTCAGTACCGGCAGTAACCATGGCAACAGTGTGGCGGGGTGGGGCATCACACGCACAGTTCAGGTTAGAGGCCTGGCTGGCTGTGTTCATGCAGTGACAGGCTGGTCTCTTTACAGAGAGGAAGGGAGAGGGATAGAGAGTTAGAAACATCGATGAGAGAGAAACATCGATCAGCTGCCTCCTGCACACCTCCTACTGGGGATGTGCCCACAACCAAGGTACATGCCCTTGACCGGAATTGAACCTGGGACCCTTGAGTCCACAGGCCGACGCTCTATCCACTGAGCCAAACCGGCCAGGGCGAGGCTGGTCTCTTTAGTTGGTGCTCACTCTGTCTCTTACACTTCTGAGGAAGTGTAAGCCTGGGCAGTGACCTGAACATGCCCTCATGGAATCAAGAGTCCGGGGGAGACCGTTACAGACCTGAGTGGACTTGGATTGGAATAATCCAAGGAATGATAGGAAGGAGCTGGCCAAATGGAAAGGCGGGTAAAGGGCCGAGCCCCTGCAGAGGACCAGGGATCCGTGGAGGCAGGCAGGCACCTCCCAGTGTCGCCAGGAGGATACAGTGTGCCAGATGGAGGCCAGTCGCGGCGGAGAATTCAGGTTTCTCAGCTCCTGGCCAGTGTCTGTGTGACCTGTGACAGGGCGAGCGCAGTTACGGGGCTTTACAAAACAATGGTTTTTGTTCTTCAGATGGGAAGAGTGTCTTTTTCTCGTGACCAGAGAGACTTAGACTGAGTTGTTACAGTGTCCGTGGCACATCAGTCCCACTGAGCTCAAACTCCGAGAATACTAACAAGTTTCATCTTTGTCCTTCTCCCCCGCTCACCTCCCCGGCCCTGGAGCAGCCTGCCCGGCCTCTCGCACTTGTTCCCAGGACCTGATGTCAGAGGCCATGGACCAGCCGGCTGGGAGTCCTGAGAACCCGAGGCCAGGAGAGGGTGGTGATGGCGGCATGGAGCCGGGTACCTGCCAGGAGCTCCTGCACCGACTGCGGGAGCTGGAGGTGGGCACAGGGCGCGGGGGGCAGTAGGGCTGCCCTTTCCTCTGAGCTTGGTGGGGTGTTTGGGTGCGGCGGCCCTTCCTCTCAGCCCCCTTGGCCAGGCTGGAGCGGAGATGGACATTCTTAGGGGAGCTCCTCTGAGAAGCCCTCTCCCTGCCCTAAGCTCTCTAGGCTAGGTGCCGCTCAGGGACAGGAGGCATGCCCAGGGGCAGGCTTGTCCTAACCCCTCAATGTCTCCCTTCTTTACCCCACTTCTCCCCCACATTCATGCTCTGAGGAAAAGGGTGGTCACAGAGGAGAAAGGGTTTAGGATTTGAGGGACAAGGGCATGGATCCTTAAACTAAGGCCCTACATCACATTCTTAAGGTCCTGCCAGTCTCCTCTGCCCTCTCCCCAGGGAAATCAGGGTTACTCTTGGCACCTCCCACCTTACGTCCTGGTCACTGACGGAGGTTGAGGTTACAGAAAACCAGACATCTGAGCTCTGCCTTCTAATGCCCTCAGCCCATCTCTATAGGCCCCCCCCCGTGGCAGAATCCATCCAGAGCCAAGAGGTGGGCAGGGGGGTAATTAGTAGACTCCTTGCCTCCCCTTCCCCAAAAGGAGTTTGCCCTGAGGGAAGAATGGTCCCATAGCCTCCTTTTTGCCCTCTTCCCGCGTCCTGCAGGCAGAGAACTCGGCACTTGCCCAGGCCAACGAAAACCAGCGGGAGACCTATGAGCGCTGTCTGGACGAGGTCTGTGGGGTCTGCAGTGGGACTGATGCTGGGGAGGGTTGGGGAGCATAGCTTGTCTCCTCCAGATCAAGGCTGTTGGCTGACATCTCTGCCTCGGGGCTTTCTGTCCCCAGGTTGCCAACCATGTGGTACAGGCACTACTGAACCAAAAGGTAAGTGGCCATGGGAGACCTGCTCACCCCTAAGTCCAACCTCCCTGGGAGAGGTCCTGGGTCCCACAGGGGACCCCTGAGCCTTCTCAGCTAAGCCTTTGATGGGGGCTAGAGGAGGGAGCTTGGCAGAAATATCCTATTGGCCCAGGGCTGCCCCCATCCCTCCCCCACCCCTCGCTTCCTCACTTCAGACAGGCCTGTACTGTTTTATCTGGAGGCAGGGGTGGCATAGGTGAGGCCAGATCTCTGAGTTTTGGTACCTTTGATTTGGGCTTGAATCCTTCTCTTATTCTGGCCCCAGATTGTAATGGACCTGAAAGCAGTGTTGATGTTGGGAGCATAAGGTGGCATCTAAATATTTACTGAAGTACTGTGGGTAACTTCTCGACACATGGTCCATCTGACCCCTAGATCTTCTTCTGCCTTGTATGGACCCTTCTTTAATGTGTGGTTTCTAAGAGGCGCTGGGCTGGCTCCAGGATTGGGGAAGGTACCAATGGGAATGGGATTTACCTCCCTCCGTGGGTGGTTAACTTTAGAGAATTTACCATCCCCTGAGGATTTGATAGCTGCGGCTCCTTCACGGAGGAGGTTGCGGGAGAAGGGCATGCCCGGGAGGAGTGCCCACTGCTCTGATGAAGGAACTGTGTGCTCACCCACCCTCCCTGGTATGCTCTCCTGCTTTTCCTCCACCTCCTCCCGGGTGGCGGCAGGACCTTCGGGAGGAGTGCATCAAGCTGAAGAAGAGAGTGTTTGACCTCGAACGACAGAACCAGATGCTGAGCTCCCTGTTTCAGCAGAAACTCCAGCTCACGACAGGCTCCCTCCCTCAGGTGGGCATAAGCCATTCTCCTTCCCGCATCACACCTCAGTTTCCTGCTCCCCCAGCCCCATCATTACCACCACCCACTCTTCCCCAAAACACCCACAGAAGCAGGCTGCCCAGCGCTTCCTCCATTCTGGAGGCAGTCCATCCAGGGAAGGCCCGCCTGGCCTGATAGATGTGCGCCTTAGACGGGGTGAAAACCCCCTGAGTCCCCTCAAGCCGGGCTGTCCCCCACCTTGCAGGTGCTTCCCTCCCAGGTGGATGGGATCCCTTCTTACTGACAGAGAGGTTCCTGCTTACTCTCCCCCTGTGTGGGGAGATGGGTGGAAGCTGAAATTATAATTATTTCACGCTCCCAAGGGGCCCCTTTGGCCACTGCACTGCCTCTTCTTGGCCAGGGCTGGGGTGGGACCGGGTGGAAGGCACCCAGCGCTTGGTGTCACAGAGAGGTCAGGAAAGGCACTTGGCCGGACAACTCTGTGTTTGTGCACATTGCATACGGGGTGGGGCAAAAGTAGGTTTACAAAACACAGAGTTTATTCTTGTATTATTATTTATTATTGTATTATTTTTCCATACAAACAACTGTAAACCTACTTTTGTCCCATCCTGTATGCTCACCCACTGACTCGGACATGGCCATAGACCCTGGTTGGTCCCTGCTTCTAGCCCCGGCACCTGCCTTACCCGGGAGAAGCAGGAGCCCACTCGGAGTGAATCCTGTGCTCGTTTGGGGTCACGCTGTCAGAAAGCCCCAAGGATGGGGTGAGACACGGGGGTAGGAGGGTCAGGAGCAGCTCCGAGTTCTGAAGTCGGCCGGCGCACCCTCACCCCACCTCTGACCTTGACAAGACGAGAAGTGTCTTCTGTGTGTGTGTCTGTCTGATACAGACCAGGCAGCTCTTGGCTCCCAGACCCTGGGCAGGATGCCCTCAGCTCCTGGGAGGCCTGACCCTGCCTGTCTAGAACCCCGGTCACCAGGCAGGTACAAAGCTGAGTGAATCAGCCGCAGGGACTGCAGCCCCCCTGCCCTGGTCTTGCCCAGCTACAGGGTTCACCCTGGAATTCCCAGAGGCCTAACCACACTGGCCGACCTCACCCCGTCCATTCCTTCTCAGTAACTAGTGATAAAAGAGGTATAAATCATCCTTAAGTCATTTTTTTTTTTTTACTTAAATTAATTCTGGGATTTGAATTTGGGCTTTTTAGATGAATTTTGGGGTTTGGGGTCATAGAGTCATCTTCCCCAGAGGTAATTTATGACATAATGGAAAGAGCATGAACCTCAGATAAACTCCCTAACTTAGCTAATTCTTAGCTATGTGACCTTGGACAAATTATATAATCTTACAAACCAGTTTTTCCTTCTAGGTGGGGATAGGAGCACCTATATTGCAGGTTGTCATGAGGATTAAGTAAGATAATAAATAGTGCTTGGCCCAGAGTAGATGGTCAGTGTTCGGTAGCAGCTATTTATCATTATTCATGTTATTCCTAAATTGTGCTTTTCTAGGATGAAAGCCCCATTGAGATGCTAATTAAGCTCTTCTTGTGAGTAGTGCCTTTGCCAACACATATGGAACTGGACAGGGCTGTCGCCTGTGCAGAGCAAATGTAACCCCTGACGGCCGGGACTGCCGAAGCGAAGGCAGGTCTACAGGCAGCAGTCGTACAAAGCAGAGTGTGACAGCGCTGCCCACGAGCCAGAGGCGGGGAGGCTGGGCACAGAGACAGGCTGGTGAGGGCTCCCTTAATGAGGTGGCATTGGATCTGGGCCTTGATGGATGAGAGATTTAAAGAGAGTGCAACGGGGGACAGAGAAACGCGACTCCCTGTGGAAGGAACAGAGCAGGAAGCCTAGGCAGCGGCAAGCTGTTCAGCGGGGCTGGAACAAAGGGTGTGTGAGGAGCAGTGAGAGACAGAGCTGGAGCCGGCGTCGGGAAGACCAGGCAGGCTGGGCTGGAATGCAGGCAGAGGAGTTCAGACTTGTCTTCAGTGAGCAGGCAGAGGAGGCTTTGAGCACAAAGATGCTTCAGGAAAAAAAAAGAAAAAGAAAAAGATGCTTTAGGCTGCCTTGTATATCGGAGGTTGAGAAGCCACCCAAGTCAGAGAGACTGAAATGCTGAGCAGCATCCAGCAGGAGGTGTGAGGATCTGGGCTGAAGGGGCAGCTGCAGGTGGCCAGAGGGGAGGCAGAGAAGCTGCCAAGACAGGATCTGAAAGCTACAGAGAGTGAGAGACAGGGAGGACTTCAAGTTGACTGCTATCTAGTTGAAATGCCAAAGCGAAGGAAGTGACATCCTCAGGGACTGAGAGAGAAGTGACCCATGATTCAGTACTACTTCTGTAATCCTCAGAGTACACGTTTCACATGAGACTAGTTAAGGGTGACAGAAGTGATAGCTGACACCACCACCTCTTTTCTGGAACCCAGTAATAAGTCCCCTTCCCTTAGTCTCAGCCTGTGATGCTGGGTTCAAAGGTAGTCAGAACAGGAGGGGCCTCGCTGCGCGCTCTCTCTGTAATCAGGGAGGAGGTCCTGAGGAAGAGCAGAGCGGTCCTGGACCTGCAGTGGCACCTGGGGTGGGCCTGCCACTGCCCTCGGGCCCAGGAGCCACGTCTCCCCTCCCCCAAAGCCCCTGGGCCGCCCCACCTTTCTGCCACCTGGGCATGCACTTCAGTCTGCCTGTGCCTTGGTCTCCCAAGGCTCCTTGACCAGATGGTGGGGACAGTGGTGGACATACCTTGGACCAGGAGATGTCCCTGAAGGGGCAACTCTTTCCTGCCCTGGGACGGGAAGGCCTAGTTCATGGGGAAGTAGTGACCTGGGACAGAGCACTTGTGCTAACTCTGCCTCTCCCTGCAGATCCCACTTACCCCACTCCAGCCTCCATCAGAGCCACCAGCTTCCCCCTCCCTGAGCTCCGCCGAGGGACTGGCCACCTCGCTGCCTCTGGGGCGCTGTGCTGGGCAGAGAGAGGTAGGAGGGCTGGGCACGGTGGTCAGTGGCTCCGCTGGCCGTGGGCTTGTCCGTTGCCTCCATTGCTGATTTCTAATGAGTCCCAGGGGAGGCCGTGCCCCGTGCACAGGTTCTTGACCAGGCTGTGTCACCTCAGACCAAGAAAAATAGGTCCCATCCCAACCACTGGCCTTGCAAGCAAATGTGTTAGTTCTGCAGTAGGAGTCACGGCTCCCTGTGTGCCAGCCACTGCTGAGCACCTGGGTCTCATCTGCCTTATGAGGTTAAACATAGCTAGCATCCGTTTTACAGATGATACTGTGAAGCTTGAAGATTCAGTAACTTGCCAGAGGCCATATAACTAGTTAGTAGTAAATCTGGTTCTTGAAGCTACACAGTCTGGTTCCAGAGCCCATGGAGTTAACCACTATGTCAGACTGGACTGGGCACGAGAAGGGGCCGGGCAAAAGCCAGGATGGGCTTGCAGTAGAGTCATTCCCAATCCTCTTCTCCATGGAGATCAGGTCAGCAGGCCGCTGTCTGACCTGAAAGGGCCTGGGCTTGCTGCAGTGGCTTAGGAATTGGCTGCATCACATCCCCTTCTTGAGTCTGTGTTCTTTCTGAGCCTGAAAAATGAACAGGCCTCCCTCCCCGGGACAAGCATAGCGGTCAGTGTTGTCGGTGGTCAGCCCTGCCGACCCAAACAGCAGTGGGAAGTGGTGGGAAAGCAGGGCTGGGGTAGCCAGGAAGGGAAATGGGGTCCCCACCCAACCCCAGTCACGCCAGGAACGAGTTGGACTAACCAGGGCTCAGTGATCCTTCGGGAGGATGAGCCATCGTATCCCAGGAGCTGTCCATTCCTTCTGGGGACAGAGACAAAACCAGGCCAGCTGTGTTCCTGCCATACACAGTTACGCGCAGCTCCGGCCCTGGGTCTGCACGTGGTCTCCTTATGCTGTTTCTCCCCCAAGGTGTGTTGGGAGCAGCAGCTGCGGCCAGGAGGCCCAGGACCCCCGGCTGCCCCACCCCCAGCGCTGGATGCCCTGTCCCCATTCCTTCGAAAGAAAGCCCAGATCCTGGAGGTGCTGAGAGCTCTGGAAGAGACTGACCCCTTGCTTCTCTGCTCACCTGCCACCCCCTGGCGGCCTCCAAGCGAGGGTCCTGGCTCCCCAGAGCCCATCAACGGCGAGCTGTGTGGCCCACCCCAGCCTGAGCCCTTCCCCTGGCCCCCCTACCTGCTACTCGGCCCTGGTAGCCTGGGAGGCCTGCTACACTGGGAGCGCCTCTTGGGGAGCCATGGGGAGGAAGAGGGTGCTGGGCGGCCCTGGGGCCCTAGTAGGGGCTCCCTGCAGGCCCAAGGTGCCATCTCTGGCCCACCCTGTGCCCCAGGCAGCAGCTCCTCCTCCTCTTCTGATGAGGCAGGTGATCCCAATGAGGCACCCAGCCCCGACACCCTGCTCGGGGCCCTGGCCCACAAACAGTTGAACCTGGGTCAGCTCCTTGAGGACACAGAGTCTTACCTACAGGCCTTCCTGGCCGGGGCCACCGGCCCACTCAGTGGGGACCACCCAGGCTCCAGGCAGCCATCCTCCCCAGACCAGGGCCCCCCACAGCTACCCAAGTCCAAAGGCTTCCCCAGGTCAGCTTGGGGTGGGGGTACCCCAGAGGCTCACAGGCCAGTCTTTGGTGCTACCTCAGAGGGCCAGGAGCCCCTCCCCTTCCTCAGCATGTTCATTAGTGCGGGAGATGCCCCCCCGGGCTCTCGACCTGGCCACCCCCACTCCTCTTCTCAGGTGAAAAGCAAGCTCCAAATTGGCTCCCCTTCTCCTGGGGAAGCCCAGGGACCCCTTCTGCCCTCTCCAGCCAGAGGGCTCAAGTTTCTCAAGTTGCCTCCAGCCTCGGAGAAGGTCCCCAGCCCAGGAGGCCCCCAGCTCAGCCCTCAGCTCCCCCGGAACTCCCGAATCCCCTGCCGGAACAGCGGCTCCGATGGCAGCCCCTCCCCACTGCTGGCCCGAAAGGGCCTGGGTGGAGGAGAACTGTCCCCAGACGGGGCCCAGGGTCTGCCCACCAGCCCTTCACCCTGCTCCACAGCCCCGGACTCTGCACAGCTCCGACCTCCCCAGCCAGCCTTCTCCACCACGCTGTCCCCGGGGTCGCCCTGCTACGAGAACATCCTGGACCTTTCCCGGAGCACCTTTAGGGGGCCTTCTCCAGAGCCACCCCCACCCCCATTGCAGGTGCCCACCTACCCACCACTAACTCTGGAGGTGCAGCAGGCCCCTGAGGCCCTCAGAAGCCTTGGAGCCCCCCTTAGCCCTTGCCTCCCAGAATCCTGCCCCTACGGGAGCCCCCAGGAGAAAAATGTGGACAAGGCAGGCTTGGAGTCTCCCCATCCTTGCCGCCGGACCCCAGGCAGCTCAGCCAAGAAGCCCAGCCAGGGGGCAGGACGGCGACCTGGAGATCCTGGCCACACGCCCCTGCGGGACAGACTGGCAGCCCTGGGGAAGCTGAAGACTGGCCCCGAGGGGTCCCAGGGCCCAGAGAAGAACGGGGTGCCGGCCAGGCTTGGCACCGAGAAGGTGCGGGGAGCAGGGAGGTCAGGGGAGAGTACTGGAGACCTGGCACTCTCCATCCCCAGGCCCCCTGAGCAGCCAGAAGCCAAGGGGGCCCTGCGGGGGGCAGTGGCCTTGGGCACGAGCAGCCTAAAGCAACAGGAACCTGGGCTCCTGGGGGACCCTGGGGCCCGAGTCTACTCCTCCCACTCCATGGGGGCCCGGGTGGACCTGGAGCCTGTCTCACCGAGGAGCTGCCTCACCAAAGTGGAGCTGGCCAAGAGCCGGTTGGCAGGGGCCCTGTGTCCCCAGGTACCCCGCACCCCTGCCAAAGTACCAACCTCAGCCCCCAGCCTGGGCAAGCCCAGTAAGAGCCCCCACGGCAGCCCGACAAAGCTACCTTCCAAGTCACCTACCAAGGTGGTGCCCCGACCTGTGGCCCTGCCAGCCACCAAGGAGCCCCCCAAGCCTGACAAGGGGAAGGGCCCACCATGGACAGACTGTGGTAGCACCATGGCTCAGCCCACACCCTCAGCACCTGGCGCGGCTGACCCAAGCCAGGGTCCTGAGGGGCATGCCCTACACTCGGCCATTGAGGAGAAGGTGATGAAGGGCATCGAGGAGAATGTACTGCGGCTCCAGGGTCAGGAGCGGGCACCAGGCACCGAGGCTAAGCACCGAAACACTAGCAGCATCGCCAGCTGGTTTGGCCTTAAGAAGAGCAAGCTGCCAGCACTAAACCGCCGCACAGAGGCCACCAAGAGCAAGGAAGGGGCCAGCGGGGGCTCCCCGCTCCGGAAGGAGGTAAAGGTAGAATCCCGGAAGCTGGAGGCAGAGAGCCTCAACATCTCCAAGCTGATGGCTAAGGCAGAGGATCTGCGCCGGGCGCTGGAGGAGGAGAAGGCCTACCTGAGCAGCAGGGCCCGGCCTCGGCCCGGGGGACCAGCACCAGGGCCCAGTGCAGGGCTGGGCCAGGTCCAGGGCCAGCTGGCTGGCATGTACCAGGGCGCAGACACCTTCATGCAGCAGCTGCTCAACAGGTGAGGGCCTGGGACCAGTCGCAGGTGCTTGGTGACTGAGGACCCTTGTCTCTCCACGGGTACAGCAGAGACTGGCTGGGAACGCTTGGCCTGGGAGCTTAGGCTTCACAGAGGTCAGAAGGGGTCAGAGGTCAAGCAAAATGCTACCAAAATATTGGGGGGTTAGTGGCCTGACCAAGAGGAAAGATGGGGTGTTTGTTCCCCAGCTCCCCGCCTCTCTGGCTGATATCAGGCTTGCTGAGACCCGGTTTCTCATTTGGGAAGAGGGAACAGTCCACACTTTCCTGGGTCATCTCCGGTGTCGGGTGAGGCAGCCAACCTAAATGCCTGCACACAACAGTCAAAGAGATGCGAGTTCCTGGCCATGGCCTGATGAAGTCTCACTCTGGGGTTTCCCATTCTATAGAACGGGTGGGGAACATCCAGCCCAAGGGCTGTATAAGGCCCATGAAATCATTTGGCCTGGCCATGCCAAGGCATTAAGGGTGAATTAATTAAATGTTTGACCAAATATAGCAGGATAATTTGTTGTTGTTGTCGTCAATCCTTACCCAGGGATATTTTCCCATTGATTTTTAGAGAGAATGGAAGGGAGGGGGAGAGGCAGAGAGAGAAATATCGATGTGAGAGAGACATCGATTTGTGCCTCATGTAGGGCCAGGGATCAAGCCTGCAACCAAGGCACGTGCCCTTGACCAGAATTGAACCGGGACTCTTCAGTTCTATCCACTGAGCCAAACTGGCTAGAATTTTTCAGTTGATAATTTTGTGTGGCCCACGAATAATGTTATAAATGTCCAAATGGCTCTTGGCAGAAAAAGGGTACCCCACTCCTGCTATAGAACAAAGGGGGGTCTCCTTCCCATCTTGTCCTTTGGCATCTGCCGCAGACCCAGCAATGGGAGCTGTGGTTTACAGTGGCCTCCCACGCTTGGGGTTGCTCTCTCTGGGCCAGGTTAAGGCAGAATGTCTGCAGGAATTGGGCCCCAGGTCTGGTGTGATTTGGACAGCAAATTCAGCTGGGCCAGGATGTGACCAGGTGTGCCATTTATCTGCCAACATTGTAGCGTTGTCTCTGAGCTTGACTCTGGGTAATTTTGGGAGAGTTCTCCCATCTTCCCAGCCCCTGCTATCCCTCTGGGATTCCTCTAGGGCAGTGGTCAGCAAACTGCGGCCCCTTGAGTGTGGCTCTTCCACAAAATACCACGTGCGGGCGCGCACGCACGTACAGTGCGATTGAAACTTCGTGGCCACACTCAAGGGGCCAAAGAGCCGCATGTGGCTCACGAGCCGCAGTTTGCCGACCACTACTCTAGGGTCTCTGCCAGTTCCCTTGTCAGAAGGGATTGTTGTGGGCAACCACCAGGGATATGTCCCCTTCCCCAGGGACGGGGGGTGTCTCACTAGACCCACACCATTGGTGGGAGCAAAGCCTCCCTCATCTCCTTCTGCACTGTCCCCCTAGGGTGGATGGCAAGGAGCTGCCACCCAAGAGCTGGAGGGAGCCCAAACCTGAGTATGGTGACTTCCAGCCAGTGTCCTCTGACCCCAAAAACCCCTGGCCAGCCTGTGGGCCCCGAAATGGCCTGGTGGGCCCTCTTCAGAGCTGCGGGAAACCTGGGAAGGTAAGTTCCTGGGACGAGGGCTAGGTGGAGGCTGGTCTCTTGGTCCTGTCAGACCTCTTAACCCTGGAGGGCTTCCCTCCCTGAGGCCTGGAAGCTGCTGAATGCATTTCGGGTGGGAGATGGGAGGTGCTGGAAAGGGGAGAGGACCTCCTGAGGGCTGGAAGGCTTTGGGCACTCTCAGATCCATACTTCAGGGGTCCTAATGATGCGGCTAGGAGAGGGGTTTGGGGTAGGGGACGAACGTGCTCAGAGGTCTCCTGTTTCCCACAGCCAAGCAGCGAGCCAGGACGGCGGGAAGAGATGCCTTCAGAGGTCAGCCTGGCCGAGCCAGTGCCCACCTCACACTTCACAGGTCAGTAGATCAAGGGCCAAGAATAGGACTTTACCCTTCCTGTCACTGCACCAGATGCCGGGCCCTGAGTGCCATATTGGTACCAATCACCAGGCGGGCCCTGGGGCTGCACAGAAAGATCACTTCTTACACTCAGGGTACCTGCCACCACCCTTCTCCCAACCTCGGGAAGGTGGAACAGGTAGGCAGGGACCACCTAGCCTGTTGGGCCTGGGGGGGACTGGACCAGGGGTGGAGCCTAGGTTGGGGCAGGAAGCTGGAAGAAGGCAGAGTGGATGAGCCACCTGCAGCCTCACATTCATGACTTACCCTCCCCTCCCCCAGCCTGTGGCTCTTTGACTCGAACCCTGGACAGTGGCATTGGGACCTTCCCGCCCCCAGACCATGGCAGCAGTGGGACCCCCAGCAAGAATCCTCCCAAGACCAAGCCACCACGGCTGGAACCCCCACCCGGGGGGCCCCCAGCGCGGCCACCACCCCTTACCAAAGTCCCCCGCCGCGCCCACACGCTGGAGCGTGAGGTGCCAGGCATCGAGGAGCTGCTGGTGAGCGGGCGGCACCCCAGCATGCCGGCCTTCCCCGCACTGCTCACTGCTGCTCCCGGCCACCGGGGCCATCAGACCTGCCCTGACGGTGAGTGTCCGCACAGGTGGGTGGGCTGTCCCTGTACCCCCACCACCACCACCTCCTTCCCTTGTCACCACACAGATCCCTGTGGAGACCCAGGACCTCTCCCTCCTGTCCAGCTGGCCAAAAACTGGACCTTCCCCAATGCCAGGGCAGCCGGTGGCTCCACTGACCCTTTCCTGTGCCCACCCCGACAACTGGAGGGGCTGCCCAGGACCCCCATGGTGAGCATGGTGGGAGGGGAAAGGGCATAAGACTGGCAGACAGGGGGGTAAGGGAGAGACCAGTGTTTCCTGTGAGGTACAGCCCTTCCTGGAGGAGGACTGAGTGGAGAGCCCCTTGGGTGCCCTTCTGAGCAGCCCACCCACCTCCCTTTTTTTTTTTTTAATACGTTTTTATTGATTTCAGAGAGAAAAGGGAAAGGGAGAGAGAGAGAGAGAGAGAGAGAGAGACGTCAGTGATGAAAGAACCATTGATCAGCTGCCTCCTGCCCCCTTCATAGGATCGAGCCCACAACCCGAGCACATGCCCTGACCAGGAATCGAACTGTGACCTCCTGGTTTATGGGTCGACACTCAACCACTGAGCCACACTGGCCAGGCCCCATCTCTCTTCTTACACCTCTCCGGAAAGGGTTTCTCTCCTTCCACAGAACCGTGGTGGGGCTGTGCTCAGTCATGCCTCCAGCCAGCTTCCTCTGCGGGCACCCCTCCGTGGTGGGCCCCATCTGCAGAGCCCCCATGCCCGGGGCAGGGCCCAGGCTTTCAGGCAGGGCCAAGGGTGAGAGAGCTTCCTCCTGAGCCTCCCTTCCTTTCCCAGGCCCTGCCTGTGGACCGGAAGCGGAGCCTGGAGCGCAGCCGCCCAGCCACTGCCACGCCCCCGGGCCCGGCGTTTGGGGGTAGCCGAACTCCCAGCACATCGGACATGGGTGAGGAAGGCAGAGTGGCCAGTGGGGGCCCCCCAGGGCTGGAGACCTCCGAGTCTCTCAGCGACTCGCTCTACGACTCGCTCTCCTCCTGTGGGAGTCAGGGCTGAGGAGCTGCACCTCGGCCCCTCTCAGACGCAGCCTGGACCGGCTCTCCTCGGGCCCTGCCCCCTCGGGGCCATGCGGCTCCTCCCTGCAGGGACCAAAGAGGCAGATGGACCAGAAGGCGAAGGGGGCGCCTGGCACCCCCCCTGCCCTCCGCTGCTGTGGAGGAGATGACCACTCTCAGCTCAGGGAGAGACCCCACCTTTGGTCCTTCCTCTCACCCAGAGTCAGGCTCTTCCTCTGAGGGACTGGGTTCCAGGCCGCTGCCCCAGCCCTAGCTCCTACTTCAGGCTGAGCCATCCCGTGGTGCTGGGCTTCCTGCCCGCCGGCTGTGCCATCTCCGCCAACCTGGCCGCTCCCTGCCCCCAGCCCCCACGGGGCCGGCCGGAGGCCCCGAGCTGGTGGAGTTTGGGGGCGAGGGGTCAAGTTGCCTTCTCTCTCATCTGCCCTGGTCCTCCTTGCTGTCTGGATGGTGCTGCCCTCCCCTGTCCCATGTCTTTGGGTCATTTGTCAGTCTTTTTGTTGTTGTTTTTTTATACATTAAAGCACCTGGCCCAATCCCCACTCCCCACCCTCATCCCGCACTGCGGTTAATTTATCTGTCGTTATAAATGCGGCTGCTCTGCTTCCAGCCTCTGCTTCTGCAGTATCCCTAATAAAACATGAGGCCCCGCTGTACCCCCGACTCGGCTTGTTCTGTGGGAGGACTCAGGGATGGACAAGTGGGTGGAGTCTGTGTGGGCACCAGGGGGAGGGGGTGTGGGTGAGACTCTGTCTTAGGCGCCCTGTGAAGCAACCCACCTTCCAGGGGATCTGGCTGGGGTCACCTAGAATTGAGGGACGGGTCTGCTTAGGCCTGGGTTGGGGAGAGTGCCCTGGTCAAGGGCTTGGGCGGGGTAGCCGTGGGCAGGCACTTAAACCCCGTTCACATGAAATGAGGTAGGCCCTCCAAATTCTGAGCTCCAGGGGCTGGAGGGTAAGCAGAGTTAAGTGTCTGTCGTCTCCTGTTACCATAGAGGGAGGCAACTGGATCCCAAACTGTTGCCACCTTCTAATTTTTCCTCAGATCTTGGGCTTTCCCAGATCATGCCTCTGTTCTACCTCATTTCAACCAGCAGTTCCCATGGCTCTCACATCTCACTTTCGGAAGGGAGGCCAGGAATGAGGCTGTGCAGAAGGGACTTCCAGGAGTTATTTCAGACTCCACATGGCATGAGGACAGAGGGTGGTTGCCGCCCTCCAGCTCTTGGATTTCCTGTTAGGCCTGGAGCTGGGCAATGATCTGAAGGTGAACCAGGTGGCATCCAGCTCATCTCACATTGGTCAGCTCCTGCCCACCTGGTTGCGAGGTGCAGGGTGAGTCTTCCGCGCGCCTGCCTGACATAGCCTACACGTGCTGCCTCCCTGTGGCATACAGTCTGGAGGCCGCCTGGGCGGTATCATGCTCGGTACTCCTGGCCTTGAGGCTGGGACGCTAGACACTTCATCGTGGGCATGGGGGCTGTCGGAGACACGTGGTGTATTGACGCCACAGTTGAGCCAAGGTCAGGGCGTAGTGCTGGGCACGTTCACAACTCAGTTATACTGCGGACACTGTCCTGGGCGCTGACGAGCCCAGGAGGATTGGGAGTGCGGAGGGTGTCGGCACCTCCTTTTACACTAGCTCCTTCCAACAGTCTCTCCAGCCTAATGCTCCAGAGAGAGGGGTAAAAAGAATTCCCCATTAAACATCTACCGTATTGCTAGCCCTCTAGTCCCTAACCCCCACCATAGCCCAGCTGGGGGAAGCACCGTCATCCTCATTTCACAGATGAGACTTCCAGGCTCAGAAACATGCCATGGTTGCCCAGGGCTGAGAAGTGATGGAGCCCTGAGAGAGTAGTGCCTTTTTGGGTGTGTGGCTTTGCTTTCTTCTGGACTTTAATCTCTTCTTCCTTTTCTGGCCTGTGGATCCTTCCTGATGTGCCGGGGTGGAGAGCAATGGACTGGAAGTCAAGGGTTTTAGCCACTATGTCTGGTTTTATGGGGAGAGTTGCCTTCCTTCTCCAGGCCTTGGTTTTCCTCGCCTACAGAGGATCAGGAGAGTGAGCCAACCAGCTGGTCCCATTAGCTCTGCTCTTCCTACCCTCTCCCTCAATCTGGCCTCTCTCCTATTTCCCTTAGTTTATGTCATCATTGACGAAATTAATAAGACTTAGAAAAAGGTCAAGTCAAATGTCTTGGTTTTCTTTAAATATCAGAATCCTGCACTTGCTAGTGTAGCTCAGTTGGTTGGAGTGGAATCCCATAGACCAGAAGGTGGCAGGTGTGATTTCCGGTCAGGGTACATACCTGGGTTGTGGGTTTGATCCTCAGTAGGAGGCAGCTGATCAGTGCCTCCCTCTCTCTCTCTTGCAAATCAATAAAGACATATCATCGGGTGAGGATTAAAAATATATATGTTTGCCGAAACCGGTTTGGCTCAGCGGATAGAGCATCGGCCTGCGGACTGAGAGGTCCTGGGTTCGATTCCAGTCAAGGACATGTACCTGAGTTGCGGGCACATCCCCAGTAGGAGATGTGCAGGAGGCGGCTGATGTTTCTCTCTCATCGATGTTTCTAACTCTCTATCTCTCTCCCTTCCTCTCTGTAAAAAATCAATAAAAATATATTTTTAAAAAAATGGTAAGGCAACATTTAAAAAAAAAAAAAATATATATATATATATATATATATATATATATATATATATATATATATGTTAAAGCCCTAGCCAGTTTGTCTCAGTAGTTAGTGTCGGCTTGCAGACTGAAGGGTCTAGGGTTCAATTCCGGTCAAGGGCATGTACCTTGGTTGCAGGCTCAATCCATGCCCCCTCCCACTCCCACCCTCACCCCAAAATCAGGGCACGTGCAGGAGGCAACCAAACTATGTGTCTCTTTCACATGAATGTTTTTCTCTCCTCTTCCCTTCTACTCTCTCTAAAAGTAATGAAAAAAATATCCTTGGTGAGGATTAACTATATATATCAGAATCCCATTTTCTTACTTCCATCTTCTACTTTCAGGTTCCTATCCCACTATGCCTTCTGCTTTTATGGGCTTAAGTATGATATTACAAGCTGCAAATTTCTGCTTCTTGCCAGGCGGGCTCAAAGAAGTCTACATCATCCTTCTCCTAACTTGCTATTTCTTGGTTTTTCATGACCTTTTGACCCTAATGGATTACATCATTGCCTTGTTAGAACAGAATTGTTGGCCTGCAGGATATTTATCCTATTTCCTTTCAGGAAAGAAGCTTAGCATGGTGGGTCTGACTCTGGATTCCACCTCTTACAAGCTGAGACCAATGGGTGCATGTATGTTTGTGTCACCAGGGTCTGGTCAGTCTGCTACCAGGTTCTGTTCTCCAGGGCTTGTAAATGCAAGGTGTCACCTTGTCCCTGGGGCAGTGTGGGCTGACTGGGAAAATGACTGTCAGTCACCAAAGCAGGGTGGCATCAGCCATATCTGGAGCCAGCTCCAAGGTGGGCAGCTCATGTTCCTACGTCCTCCATCATGCTCCTAAGGGGTGCTGCGCCCAAGTGAGCCGTCCTGCAGCCCTCATAACTGTGTGCCTGCCACACAGACCAGATGCTCCATCTGAAGTAATTCTGTGGAGGGGGACACACAGGTGAGTTAAAGGCACTCCTGGGGAACTGATTTCTCCTTGTATTTCACGGCTGAAAGACCACTTGATCCTCACTGTGCAGAGCACTGCGTACCTCACTTTGCAAAGTATGCTTGCAGGGTAAGGTGACCTCAGTGCTTTCTCCATGAACAGTGGGTGAATGTTTGCTTCATCACTCAGGTGACCCTTTCTCCTGGATTTCCCAGACAGGGAAGCCCAAACTGCCAGCCCCCCTTACTCCCATTCCCCCAGATGACATCAAGGCATCAGCAAAAGACTACAAAAGGTTTCAGGTTCCGCCTCACTGTGAATCCTGCCTTTTATAGGAATGTCCCAAAATGTTAATTGAGGTTTCATCTGGGTTGCCAGTGGTTTTTATTTTCTTCTTTACCCCTTTCTAGATTCATATGTTTTGTTTTCTTTTCAAAAAAATATTTTTAATTGATTTTTTAAGTATTTTTATTGATTTCAGAGAGGGAGAGAGAGAGAGAGATAGAAACATCAATGATAAAGAATCATTGATCGGCTGCCTCCTGCACGGCCCCTACTGGGGATCGGACTCGCAACCCGGGCATGTGCTCTGAAAGGGAATCGAACTGGTGACCTCTTGGTGCATGGATCATGCCCAACCACTGAACCATACCAGCCGGGCATCAAATCATTTTTTTAAATACACACACAGCATGTTTATGTCTACCTTTTATTAGACAACTAGAGGCCCGGTGCACAAAAATTTGTGCACTCGGGGGGGAGGGGGGTCCCTCAGCCCGGCCTGTGCCCTTTTGCAGTCTGGGACCCCTCAGGAGATAACGACCTGCTGGCTTAGGCCTGCTCCTGGGTAGCAGAGGGCAGGCCCAATCCCTAGGTACAGCCGCTGGTCGGGCTCAGAGCAGGGCTGATTGGGGAGTTGGGGCGCCGCCCCTTGTCATGCACAGAGCAGGGTGGATTGGGAGGTTTCGATGCCACCCTCAGTCACGCTCAGGGTAGGGCCGATTTGGGGGTTGGGGCACCGCCCCCTGTCACACTCAAGGCAGGGTCGATGGGGAGGTTGCGGCGCCACCCCCTGTCACGCACAGAGTAGGGCCGATAGGGGAGTTAGGGCACCGCCCCCTGTCACACACAGAGCAGGGCGGATCAGGGGGTTGGGGCGCCGCCAACTGTCACACTCAGGGCAGGGCCGATGGGGAGGTTATGGCTCTACCCTGTCACACACAGAGCAGGGCCCGTGGGGGGGGGGGAGGGTTGGGGCGCCGCACCCTGTCACACACAGAGCAGGGCCGATCAGGAGGTTGGTGCGCCGCACCCTGTCAACCACAGAGCCGCAGGGCAATCAGGGCATTGGGAAGCTCCTCCCTATCAGGCACAGAGCAGGGCTGATCAGGGGGTTGGGGCGCCTTCCCCTGTCACGAACAGTGCAGGGCGGATAGGGAGGTTGTGGCCCTACCCCTGTCACACACAAAGCCCCAGGGTGATCAGGGGGTTTGGGCGCTGCCCCCTGTCATGCTGATCCCGGTGCTGAGAGGCATATTACCCTTTTACTATATAGGATAGAGGCCTGGGGGCCGGCTGGTTTGCCCTGAAGGGTGTCCTGGATCAGGGTGGGGGTCCCCACTGGGGTGCCTGGCCAGCCTGGATGAGGGGATGATGGCTGTTTGCAGCTGGTCACACCCCCTTCAGGGTGGGGGTCCCCACTGGGGTGCCTGGCCAGTCTGGGTGAGGGGCTGAGGGCTGCTTTCAGGCTGGCGGTTGTTGACTGAAGCTCCCAACTGCTCCTTTTTTTCTCTTTTTTTATTTTATTCTGGGCCAGCTTTAGCTCTGGCTCTAGCTCTGAGGCTTTGTATCTGGTTTGTTTGCCGTTCTATAATCGAAACAATGTATAACTTCAGCTCTGAGATCCCGGCAGGCTGAAAGCTGGTTTCTGGGGTTTTGTTTAGCTTCTTATTTGCAACATAGTACATAGTTGCTTAGAGTTGCAACTCAGAGGCCGGCAAGTCAGGCGGGGAACGTTGGAGTCTGCAGTCACTGGAGCAAGCAAGCCTCCCTGCTCGCTTCAGTGCATGGCTGCCGGCCGCCATCTTGGCTGACAGTTAATTTGCATAAGGATATGCTGATTAGCCAATGGGAAGGGTAGCGGTCGTACACTAATTACCATGTTTCTCTTTTATTAGTGTAGATGAGATTATTCTGCAGTTATTGATCTGCTTCTTTCAGCACTTAGTATGTCTTGGAGATCTTCCCAAAGCCCATGAAGCTCCATGATCATACACGGTCTTCCATTGTATGGATTTGCCATGTTTATTTCTTTTGCCAAGACAAACATTGCATATGTGTCTTTGTCCACTTGTGTATTTGCATAAGAATAATTCCTACAAATGGAATTGCTGGGTCATACAGTATGTTTATTTTAAATGTTTCATAAATATTAACAAGTTGCACTTCATCAACAATGTACAAGAGAGCCCTGGCTGGTGTGGCTCAGCTGGTTGAGTGTTGTCCTGTGCACAGAAGGGTTGCTCTGGGTATGTGCACTGGTTGTGGGCTACATCCCCAGTGGGGGGCGTGCAGGAGGCAGCTGATAGATGTTGCACTCTCACGTTGCTGTTTCTTTCTCCCTCTCCCTTTCTCCCTGAAATCAATAAAAACCCATTTTTTAAAAGACTCTACTATTAAAAAAAATAACAATGTACAAGAGAAACTGTCTTTCACATCATTAAGTATTATCAAAGCTTTTATTTTTAGCCAATTTGGTTGGAGTAAGTGATCGTGTAGTTTGTAGCCCAATGTAGGGACTTTGCTTTTAGCCAGAGTTAATCTGGGGGCCATTAGAGAGTGATAAGAATAAAATGTAGAGAGCAAGTATGGAAGCAAACCAGTAAGGAGACCTCTTGGGTAACTGCAACAAGAGATGGTAGTGACTTGTTCCAGGGTGGAGACACTATAAACAAGATTTGCTAATGTCATGGGCATGAGGAAAGGAGAAGAGTCTAGGACAACTCCAAGCTGTTTGGAGTGACCAGTAGGAAGAAGTTGCCATTAACTGATCTGGGGAAATGTTGAACATGTTAAACTTGAGATATCTATTGGACAACATCCAGCGGAAAATATGGAGTAAGCAGTGGTTATGGAAGTCCAGAGTTTAGGAAAGAAACCTGGGCTGGAGAGCTAAATTATAGTAAGCCACCAGCATATGAATGTTATTTAAAGCCGGGGGACTGGATGAGATCACCAAAGGAGTAGGAAAAGGAAAGCTCTGAGTCCTAATTCTGGAACATTCCATTTCTTTAGAGGTTAGGCAAAATGAGAACATAACAGCCCTAGCCAGTTTGGGTCAGTGGATAGAATGTCAACCTGTGGACTGAGGGGTCCCAGGTTCAATTCTGGTTAATGGCACATGCCCAGGTTGTGGGCTTGATCCCCAGTGCGGGGTGTGCAGGAGGCAGCCGATCAGTGATTCTCTCTCATCATTGATGTGTCTATCTCTCCCTCTCTGAAATCAATAAAAATATAGTTTTTAAAAAAAGATTGGTCTAGTTGTTTAAAAAAAAAATTGTGCTGGTCAGAGGGTGGGATGCATAAAATTGATATTATGGGAGGTGTCATGGGTTAAATTGTGTCCCCCCCTCACCACCCCAAATGTTGAACTAACCCCAGCACCTCAGAATGATGTGACCTTATTTGACAATAAGGTCTTTATAGAGGCAATCAAGTTAAAATAGGTCTTTGGGGTGGGACCTAGTCCAATATGACTGGTGTCCTTATAAAAGCAGACATGCCCACAGGGAGCATGCCATGTGAAGATGAAGGCAGAAATCAGGGTGATGCATCTACAAGCCAGGGAATGCCAAGGATTGCCAGCAAACCACCAGAAATTAGGGGAGAGGCCTGGAACAAATCCTCCCTCACAGCCCTCAGAAAGAACCTACCCTGCCAACACGTTGATCTTGCACCTCCAGCCTCCAGGACTGCGAGACAATAAATTTCTGCTGTTTAAGCCGCCCAGTCTGTGGTACTTTGTTAAGGCAGCACTGGGACACTAATACAGAGGTTGCCGTTATTGGTAATGACAAGGACCAGGAATGACCGTGAGTGGCTCAGACAGGGTAGAGAACAAAGTCATTGGAGGAGAAGAGATCAGTAACTGAGAGGATTATCTGGATGGATATTGAAATCTCCAAGCATTAGGACAGAATTAGTATCGAAGGGAATGATAGGGAGGTAGGAGCCAAACCCTTCAAGAGGAAGTAGCCAGGGGTTGATAGATGAGTGGAAAAGGGAGCAGAGTGGGTGGTACAGTTTGTTGACATAAGATTAGAAGCTGAAGGACTTTAGGGGAAGAACCGTCTGAAAGCAGCACTGAGGAGCAAGGAGGGTGCCCACACACCTAGCGGATGGTTGACACAGGGGCCGAGGGAAAGAAAGCAACGCCACTTGAGAGGGTGGCAGGGGGTGTAGCGTCCTCAGGGAGAGCCCGGAGGGCAAAGGGACCTTCAGAGAGGCTATGTCCACAGGGAATTTGCTGGTGTAGGGCCATGAGCTCTACCTCCCAGCGGAAGGGTTTCAGGAGATGGGAAGAGAGTAGGGCGTGTGCAGGGCTATGAGGAGCAGTGTGGTCACCATGTTACCGGAGCGGGGACCTGGCCCTGAGGGGGTCTGCCTCGGCCCGGCTGGCAGTGTGTGGGTTCTTGACTTCATGCAGGAAAGATTTCACAAAGCGAGTCCAGGCGATTGTTAGAAGATGTGCGTTAAAACTGGGGACTGAAACAAGGAAGGGCTTAGGATAGAAGAAGCAACAAGAGAGGGACAGAGTAGGGCAGTGAGCCTAAGTTGGGCTGCTTGGTTCACTAAGAAATCAGAGAAAAGAGGGCCTTGGGGACAGGACCAGGGCCCTGAGATGAGCTGCCGCTGCTCATTGCTCCCCGGTTGTAAGCCTCATGGGGTCCCTTAGAGTTTAGGAGATGCACGGCCTGTGGGGGAAGAGGCAGGGGAGGGGAAAGGCACAGGCCTGCTCCTGGGAGAGAGAGCATGTGCCGGGACCTTCATTTTGAGGGTTTTAAAGGTGGGAGTTTAGGGGAGGATCTCAATAGAATATTCATCAGTGTTATCCTGATGTGCCAAAATGAGATTTATTACCTTAACTTCATCTGTCCTTGGGTGTGGTTGGTAAATGGCACTAATTGGATTTCGGCTGTCTGTCTCCCTGAGTAGAATGATTTAAACTATTTACCCTCTGGTTGGTGAGAGGTGCAAACCATTTACTCTTAAAAGTTCTTGGATTAGCCCTAACCAGTTTGGCTCAGTGGATAGAGTGTCGGCCTGTGGACTGAAGGGTCCCAGGCACATCAGCAGTAGGGGGTGTGCAGGAGGCAGCTGATCAATGCTTCTCTCTCATCAATGTTTCTAACTCTCTATTCCTCTCCCTTTCTCTCTGTAAAAAATCAATAAAATATATATATTTTTAAAAAGTTCTTGGACTAGGGAAAATAGGATTTTGTTATTTACTAGAAAGCTGTAAACTGCTTGGCCATTTAACTATCTGTCCCTATTCTGCTTGTCCTGGCTTACTAACCTGTCTCAAACATCGATGTGGGCCGCTATAAAAGATGGTGGCCATGCCTATCCATTTGCCTCAGAGGGACTCTTTCCCCTGTACCCTTTGTACCATGTGGATGGGGAAAGTGATGGTGATGTGGGATGGTCACTGCACATAGAGGAGAGGGACCGAGCCCAGGACAAGTCAACGATTTTCAAAGGAGCCTGAGCCCCGTGGGGCTGAAGAGCAGGCAGGTCCAGTGAGTGGCACCAATCTGCAGGAAAGTGGGATTTTTGCAGTTGCTGTTTGTTTCTTCTCTTAGGAGGGTGTCGAGGCCTGGCTCTAGAACGAGAGAAGGAGGATTGTGGGATTAGTGCTAATGAGGAAGTTGAGGTGGCTGGTGAGGTCATCGCCATAGGCTCCAGCTGGAGCAATAATAAAAATGATAATAATAAGACCAAACACATACAGCCTTTACAGTGTGCCAGGCACTGTTCTAAGTGCTTATGTGCATTAACTCCGTTAATCCTTACCACAGTCTTTATGGGCAAGTATTGTTATCCCCCTTTTAATGTGAGAGAGTGAAGCTCAGAGAGCTTAAGTAAGTTGCCGTATATTCAAGCTTGTCTGAGGAAGCGCTGTGATTCAAACCCAGGCAGTTCAGCTCCAGATGCTGTGCAGGTGATGCGAGGAGGGAATTGAAAGGAACAGGATAAAGTGTGTGTGTGGTGGTGGTGGTAGTGGTGGGGGAGTTTCAATGCACCCAAAGTGGAGGTGAGAAGGGTAGAGGATGTGAGAGCTGGAAGGATGTGGGCTGCGGTCTGAGAGTAGAAGTCTAGACTTTCATATTGGATGCAGCTGGCTGAAATGAGGCAGAGGTGACAGTCACTGGAAGGGTGAAGACCAAGGAAGCTGGGAGCCGGGGTGGGGAGTGGTGGGTGGGGGTGGGATGGTCATGCACAGGACCACTGAAGTATCCCAAAGTGCTGTGGACGGGAGGCAGGGCCACGTCTGGGCAGAGGGCAGCTGGAGCCAAAGCAGCAGAAGCCACCAAGACAGCGGGTTTCTGTTGCTGACTCCTGTAGAAGCCAGCAGAGGAGCGCTGGGGGCTTCTCTGAGGCAGGAGCACTCCAAGGAGTTATTTAAAAGTCACAAATTTAAGTTTGCCACATATGTTCTTTGTTTACGATTCTTTATAATAATAATAAAAAAAAAATCTCCTGCAGAACACTTGGAAAATATATTGCCACCTGGTGGTGAAATAGGGGCAGCACCCATTCAGAAGTTTGCAGGTTTGAACTGCCACCCTGCGGTGAGAAGAGGAAATACAGGTGCCCTCCCTTTCCCATTGGAAACCAACCCACACAATCCTGGCTAACATCTCTCCACACTCACATGTGTTGCACAAAGTACAGAAAATATGAGTATGTGGACTTGGATGGACATAAACTCTTCCCCGTTCGTATCCGTTTCCCCCTGTTCATATCCATCAGCCGCTGCCTGTGTTCTGCCCAGGGCCACCTGGCATGAGCTACAAAGTAATCTGCAGATGGCTTCTACTCATGCTGGGCTTGGAGATGCACAGGAAAGGCCAAGCTACAAACCAACACTGGCTGCTGCTAGTGCTGGTCCCAGAGCCACTTAGTGAGAGGTACAGGGCACACCAAGGCCAGATGCTACTTGTTTGAGAGATTTTAGGAAAGTCTGAAGCAGGAGCCAAGACAGGCCATTTGTATGGGAAAGCTACTGGAAACAGCTTGGGTGGGCCTGCAAGTTCGTGGGGCAGGCTGAACAGAGTGAGCCAGATTGATGGAGACTCAGGGCACCTGCCTGCTGGCTCTTTGGAGGAAGGGCTCAGAAAGGGAACAATGGCCTCTGCCAACACTTCTGTCTGGGAGAAAGCTGCCCCTCCAGCTCTCACCCTGATGCCAGACACGTCATCTGCTTCTGTATATTCTTGGTGCCTTCGAGCTGCTTCCCCAGTGCTGGAACTCAGAGTGAATGAGTCCAAGTAAGTCTGTGCGCTGGCCCTTTAAGCAGTACTGCCTGGGACTCCAGCAGCCTCCATCTCATTCAGCCACAATCCCCTCTGGTTTTTACAGCCAGAAGTTATGGGCACTTCTTTTCCCAGCACTGGAATCCTGGCCAGGGGGCCTAGCGTGGAGCTGGGACCCCTTGCTCCTCAGGGGGGACCACTATCGCCAAGATATCCCTCTCGATTTTTATCCACCATGTGGGATGGACCTGTTCTGCATCTCCACCCCTACCAGTCTCGATGTGGCTGCTTCTTTATATCCTTAGGTATAAGACATCCATTCAGCTAGATTTTAGGCAGTTCTGAATAATGGTTGTTGTGTATTTTAGTTGTTGTTTTTAAATCCTCACCTGAAAATTTATTTTGAAAGAGAGAAAGCCAGAAACATCAAAGTGAGGGAGACATCAATCAGTTACCTCCTGTATACACCCAACCAGATATTGAACCTGCAACCTAGATATGTGCCCTGGCAGGGAGTTGAATTCACAACCTTTTTGGTGTACGGGACAATGCTCTAATCAACCGAGCCAGCTGGCCAGGGCTTTAGTTGTATTTGTTATGTGGTTGTGGGAGGATGCAAGTACCACTTTTAATTACACCACCATCTTGACTAGAAGCAAGAAAATTTCAATCATACAAAAAAGTAGAGAGAATAGTACAGTGATTCTGTTACAACCAATATAAATTCATGACCATTCACTTCATCTGTATCCTCCACTCCTCCCAGCCACCCAACTGCATTATTTTGAAGCAGATTTCAGCATATTAATGCATCAGTAAATAATCTCAGTATGCATCTGTAAAAGATAACTTTTAACAAGAGCAGAAGGCATCATTTTTAAATATATATATTTTTATTGATTTCAGAGAGGAAGGGAAAGATAGAAACATCAATGGTGAGAGAATCATTGACCAGCTGCCTCCTGCATGCCCCCTACTGGGGATCAAGCCCACAACCCAGGTATATGCCCTTGACCAGAATCTAACCCGGGACCCTTCAGTCTGCAAGCCAATGCTCTATCCACTGAGCCAAACCACCTAGGACAGAAGGCACCTTTTTTTTTTTTTTTTTTTTTAAAAACACGTTTCTTTTGATTTTTAGAGAGAGGAAAGGAGAGGGAGAGATAGAAACATCCGTCAGAGAGAAACACCAACATTGATCAGCTGCCTCCTATACGGGGATTGAGCCTGCAACCTGGACATGTGCCCTGACCTCCTGATGCATAGGTTGATGCTCAACCACTGACCCATACCGGTTGGGCTAAATGATAACTTTAAAAACATAACCAGAACATTATTAGCATTATGCATTAGCTGTATTTCTTTAAATCAACTATTTAGTCAGTGTTTGTATTAGGTATCTATTGCTGTGTAACTTAGTGGTTTAGCACAACAATGAACATTTATTGTGGCTCAGAGTTTCTGTGGGTTAGAACTCAAGAGCATTTTAGCGAGGCAGCTCTGGCCCAGTGTTCCATGCGATCGCAGTCACCAGAAAGCTTGATCTACTTTCCAGGTGGCTCATTTTACACGGCTGTCAAGTCGGTGCTGGCTTTTGGGGGAGCGGGGCTCAGGTCCTCTCTGCAAGGGGTCTCCCCAGGGCAGCTTGAAGGGCTTCAGAACCTGTGTCTGGTTTCCCCCAGAGCAAGTGAATCAAGGAGCCAGGAAGGAAGCCACAATGCTCTTTTTATGACTGAGCCAGCTTCTTAAGCCACACACACAGTATTTTTTTGGTCAGATTTGCCAGCCTGCTTCACTGTGAGAGGGTGTGAATACCAGGAGGCCGTTATCCTGGGGGCCCATCCTGGATCATGGTTACTACAGATTCAAATTGCCCCAGATCTCTCTTTTCAGTTCACTGATTTGAATTAGGAGCCAAACAATTTCTACATCGTTGCATATTGTTGTCTGTTTGTTTGGGTTATGTATACACTGAGTGGCCAGATTATTATGACCACCTGACGTTTGTAGGCAAATTAGCTATAATTTCCCACTGAAGTTGCTAGAGGGCCAGACCATTATAAATAGGGAAGCAGGTTGTTTACTACAACAGTAGAAGTGATTTTTTTCTGGAGATATGGGTAAATAACACGATTTAACAGTCTTTGAACATGGGATATATATGTATATACACACTGAGTGGCCAGATTATTATGACCACGTGACATTTGTAGGCAAATTAGCCGTACACTGCATCGTATGGGATATGGAAGCCGAAGGCCTGTTCGAACACCTTTGCTGTCTGCAGTTACCAAGATAAAATGTCTCCAATTCGCACAGGAACACAAGGATTGGACAGTCGAGTATTGGAAAAAAGTCATGTGGTCCAATGAATCACGTTTCCAGTTGCATCATGCAGATGGCAGAGTGAGAATTTGGTGGAAACAGCATGAAAGCATGCACCCCACATGCATGAGTACAACCCTTCAAGCTGGTGGGGGCAGTGTTATGGTTTGGGGCATGGTTTCCTGGCATGATTTGGGCCCTTTAATTCGTGTGGAACAACATCTGAATAGCACAACATACCTAAGTATCATTGCTGATCAGGTTCATCCTATCATGTTGATGGCGTATCCCAATGGAGATGGCTTCTTCCAACAAGACAATGCGCCATGCCATGGTGCTCGTATTGTGCAGGAGTGGTTTCGAGAACATGAGGGAGACTTTACCTTGCTTAGGAGGCCCCCACAATCACCAGATCTCAATCCGATTGAGCATTTGTGGGACGAAGTTAGACGAGCCATCAGGCAGCTGGTTCCACAACCATCAAATCTCACAGAACTGGACAGTGCTATTCATCAGGCATGGTGTCAAATTCCTCGCATCACCTTTCAACATCTCGTGGAGTCAATGCCAAGAAGAATCGCTGCAGTATTGAAGGCAAAAGGTGGCCCAACGAAGTACTGATGGGGTGGCCATAATAATCTGGCCACTCATAATAATATATAGCCCATGTTCAAAGGCTGTTAAATCGCATTGTTTACTCATATCTTCAGAAAAAAATCACTTCTACTGTCGTGGTAAACAACCTGCTTCCCTATTTATAATGGTCTGGCCCTCTAGCAACTTCAGTGGGAAATTTTAGCTAATTTGCCTACAAACGTCAGGTGGTCATAATAATCTGGCCACTCAGTGTATATACTAGAGGCCTGAAGCACGAAATTCATGCAAGGGGCTCGGCCCTCGAAGCACTCACCCTCACAGCCCCAGCTTCGTCGTCTGGAAGGACGTCTAGAAGGTCTTTCAGCTGTCTGGTCTAATTAGCATATTATGATTTTATTATTATAGCTATTTCAGAGAGAAATGGAGAGGGAGAGATAGGAACATCAATGATGAAAGAGAAACGTTGATTGGCTGCCTCCTGCACACCCCACACTAGGGATTGAGCCTGCAACCCGGGCATGTGCCCTGACTGGGAATTGAACCGTGGCCTTCTGGTTTATTTGTCAATGCTCAACCACGGAGCCACACCAGCCGGACTACACCATTGCATATTGTTGATATGGCTCACTCATAAGTCTGAAACTCTGGGTTCCCTTCCCTCTTTTGGTTTTGTTCTTATTTCTTAGCCTTAGCCTTTTTTTTTTTAAATTTCTTTATTGGTTAAGGTATTTCAAATGTGTCCTCATTTCCCATTAACCCCCAACCTCCCCGCCCCCCCGCCCCCCCCCCCCCCCCCCCAACTCATGCTCTCATCCCCCTGTTGTCCGTGTCCATTGGTTTGGCTTATATGCATGCATACAAGTCCTTTGGTTGATCTCTCCCCCAAGTTGTTTGTTCTTAGAGTTTTACTGGATTTTGGATTTTGCTGCTTCGCATCCCCTTGATGTGATTTAACATTGTTCTTGGATCCTGTCTTTCCTGTAAACTGGTACTTAGATCTAGAATTTAAAACGTCATTGGTAATGACGTTTAACTTCCATCAGGAGGCACATGTCAGGTCATCTCTCTCTTTTTTAATTTATTGATTTCAGAGAGAGAGAGACACATTGAGTTGTTGTTCCACTTATCTGTGCATTCATTGGTCGATTCCTGTATGTGCCCTGACCAGGGATCAAACCCACAACTGTGGCATACTGGGACAACGCTCCAACCATCTGAGCTACCCAGCCAGGGCAACAGGTTCTCTCTCTTAATATGATGTTGGTGGCTATTTTTTTAAAAAAAATATTTTTATTGATTTCAGAGAGGAAGGGAGAGGGAGAGATAGAAACACCAATGATGAGAGAGAATCATCGATCAGCTGCCTCTTTGCAGTCCCCCACTGGGGATTGAGTCTGCAACCTGGGTGTGTGCCCTGAACGAGAATCCAACCGTGACTTCTTGGTTCATAGATCAATGGTCAACCACTGAGCCACGGCGGTCAAGCTGATGTTGGTGTTTATTGATTATCATTGCCTACCTTTATTATTTCATCAGAGCTTTACAAAATAGTGATAAATCCTGTAATTCCTTTGTCTATCAGTTGGACTATTTCTATAGAAAGAAACTTTTACTTACACTACTTTTTTATTACCCCGAAGTACAGTTAGTACAGAACAGAAAGGATAAATGCTGGTTTCTTTCCCTTTATTAACAAGTATTCAGAAGTGACTGGTTTCTAGCATCCTCCAAAGGTGATCAGTAAGATATTTTTAAAATATGAATTTTTAAATATTTTATTTCAATCCATTGCACTTATAATTCTTATCAGTGAGGAAATAATCCCATCTGTAGCCAGTAGGAGCCTCTTTACGTTGGCCTCTGATTCCCTATGAATTATACCAGTCAGCTTTGATAGCTTTTTTGCTTTCTGCAGTAACAAGATTCCAGGTTCATCTTGTACATTTTCTGGGCAGACCTTTAAGCACCATTTATCCAAGGAGCTCTGGTTCCTTTTAGTGGGTAATAAGAGAGACCACAAATTTGGGCATTAAGAGTGTAATTGCCTTTCAATGGGCTCCTCTCTCAGGTTATTTTCCAGTCACCTGAAATGGAAAAATGCAAACACCTTGCTCAGTGGCCTTTCAGTGAGGGCTTCCTGTTGCCCTCAGGACAGAGCCAACTCCTTAGCATGGAATTCAGGCTCACCTTGTTCTACTGAGTTCACAGAAGTTGACTTTTTTTGTTGTTGTTACAATTTGAAGGCAAGACCCTCCATCATCAAAAAAATGACAACTCACTTTATTGTGGTGCTTGCTTTATCGTGGTGGTCTGGAAAAACCCCGCAATAACTCCTAGGTATGCCTGTACTAGGTCTTCTCAAACTTTACAACCTAGCAACATCGAACTATTGACTACACCCAGCACTCCCCATGCTGAATCCTGCTCCTGCGCCTTTTCTCATATTAATCCTTTGACCTGGAAATATCCATTCCCACCATTGTGTTTCACTTTGACTCAGTCTTTGAGATTTAGCCTTACTTAGCTCAGGCATCATCTCCAAAACCCTTCCCTGCTTCCACTGTTCTCAGGGCCCACTGTGCTTACCCATGGAAGCACATAATGCCTGCCTGTAGTTCTCCTGCACTCAGCTGTCTTTTTTTAAAAAATTATTATTGATTTCAGAGAGGAAGGGGGAGAAACATCAATGATGAGAATCATTGATCAGCTGACCCCTGCATGCCTCCTACTGGGGATCAAGCCTGCAACCAGGGCATGTGCCCCTGACCAGAAATGAACCCAGGACCCCTCAGTCTGTAGGCCGATGCTCTAGTCACTGAGCCAAACCAGCTAGGGCCGCTTGGCTGCCTTTATGCCCCCATCTGCTAACCTGCTTAGGCAGGACAGACCGTCTCTTCACCCAACATACAAGGTCCTTCCACTTCTGCACCAGTGACTTCCTCACTCTAGTTCAGGCCAGCAGGTCTGCTAGGATGGAATGAGCTGTGTTAACCACTTCTGTTTAATTTGTAACTGGGCTCATTGAGGAAAAGACTTAGAGGTTACAAAGATTGGGGTTGGGGAGATTTTGCTCAAACCACCTCATATTTCCCTCTTCATCTGGGTTGGAGCTGTAGCCAGAATGAAGGTCAGGATGGAAAGGATGGCACTGGCCCAGGGGGCACTAACTTCAGTGTTGCCTACATAGGGCAACAGTGAAAAGCTGGGGCTCCGGAGACTGCGCTCCTTGGTTCTTTCTAGACATTGATCTGCAGCTGCCTGCAGGCATGATTTTGGAAGCTACTGACCATACCACCTTATTAGGTTACTAGAAGCCTGGTGCACGGATTCGTGCACCGGTGGGGTCCCTCAGTCTCGCCTGCGGGGATTGGGCCAAAACCCGATGACATCCCCCAGGGATCCCAGATTGCGAGAGGGCGCAGGCCAGGCCAAGGGGCCCCACCCGTGCACGTGCACCGGGCCTCTAGTATGCATATAAGATCTTTGGTTAATCTCTTCCCATCCTCCCCTCTTCCCTCTGAAATTCATCTGTCTGTTCCATGTTTCCATGCCTGTGGTTTCCGCTCCTGCATTGAACGTCTGCCCCCTGGTGGTCAGTGCATGTCATAACTACCAGTTGAGCGGTCAGCCAGTCACTTAGGCTTTTATATATATAGATTGGGAACATTAAAACCTGTAAAGCATTTTGCACAGGGCCTGATATGTCAGCACTATGAAAAAAAAAAAAAAAAAGTCAGCACTATGTTGTGCCTTATATCTTTCCCCCCATCCAAAATAGAAGGCAGCACAAAGATAAAATTGGGTTTTAAAGAATCTGACACCGAGGTGGGGTGGGGGGTGGGGGTGGGGGGAGCTGAAGAGGATTAATGGAGGGGAAAAAAAGGAGACATATGTTAATACTTTCACCAATAAAGATTAAAAAAACAATCTGAGACTGCCCCTGCCAGGGTCACTGTTGGTTAGAGAGTCATCTCAATACACCAAGATTTCAGGTTCAATCCCTGGTCAGCATACACACAAGAAGAACCAATGAATGCATAAATAAGTGGAACAACAAACCAATGTTCCTCTCTCTCAAAGAGCAATAAAGTAAAAGTGATCTGAGACTGACGTTTTCCAGTCAGCGAGAGAAGAGGAAAAATGCTTTAGGTACACTTTCCAAGTTGGGGGAAGGGGTGGCTAACCTCAGCTGGGATAGGGGATGTGGAGTCCAAGGAGGTCAACTGGGAGTAACCTGGACAAACCAGTCAGTTAACAGTCAAATCCTAACAGGAAGCTCTGTGGCTACAATGAACATGACAACCAGAGGGCAAACATGCCAAAACGGAATAACCAGATTGTAACACAAACTTTGGTTTATAATCTCATATATGAACGAGGAAAAGGATGTTTTTCACTGATGATTCCTAGCACCTAGAATAGAGCCTGGCCAATGTGGCTGTACACTGAAACCAACTACACATGCTGCTACCACAAACCACCTACAATAAAGGTTGGGAAGAGGAGGGCCAGAAAAACGCCTGGGCTCTATATTGGACAGAGAAAATCCCCAACCTTTGTGGCAAGCTGGGGCTACAGAATGGGTGCCTAAGTGGGGGCCCTTTTCTCTCTATTCACACCTAGAGCAAATCTTATCCCATCAACTCCCACCAGTAAGTCCCCCAACCCCATGTTCAGCTGTAGCCTTGAATTTAAAACACGTTAACACCAGGAAAGGTTAAGGAATTTTCTTTATTTAATTATTATTTTTTTTACAAATTAAGACTATGTAGATTTCATATATTTCTGATCAAAAACACCTTTGTCTTCACAGTATGAGTTAGAGAATGCAGCCTGAGCTGAAAACCAA
This sequence comes from Myotis yumanensis, assembly GCF_028538775.1. Classification (NCBI taxonomy): domain Eukaryota; kingdom Metazoa; phylum Chordata; class Mammalia; order Chiroptera; family Vespertilionidae; genus Myotis; species Myotis yumanensis. The sequence continues at coordinate 165,112,523 of NW_027223754.1, forward strand.
CGAACTAGAAAAGAAAGTGGTAATTACAGTGATTACTGGTTTAAAAACCTGTTAGACATTTTCTTTAAAAGTATTTTTTTTATTTTTATTTTTTAAATATCTTGTCATTCTTGGCACTGTTTCTAAAGAAAAACTCCTTTATCCAAAGCATAAAAGCACAAGAGGTGGAGTTTGGCTTCAAGAGATGTAACTCATTCTCAGACCTAGCAGAGAATCAACAAATTTATGGAGTTGCTACTGGGGTTTAATGGGAAGTCCCTTTTAGTAAGTTCTCAAGCCAGAGGCTGGAGGCAGCACTAAATCAAAGGGCAGCATCCTCCGTGGAAGCGAGCCATTCTGGGTGGCATGCCACCCCGGGAATACACACAGCCTGGGAATGAATCTTTTCAATGGGATGGCTCAGGAATATGGTGCACTGCAAATCAGTAGGCACTGGGTCAAACTGTACTGGGTGTGAACAGGCAGAGCCAAAAATGGTGTCTTACTGGCAATAAGCTTTCAACGGCTCAGTCCCCTTACACTGAAGCCCTGTGAGTGGCCAGAGCCACAACTGCTCCCAGGCCTGTCCATCTGTGTCAGCTGACTGCGCAGCCCACAGGGAAGGAGCTGGTGTCCTATTAGCACTGCCCTCCCTCCACTTGTGACCAAGAAGCTGCAGGGAATCAGGTGTCTTGCAGGTTTGGTCACCTGGGCCCTGCCAGGAAAACTGCAGATTTATGGAAATAGGTGTACAGCCAAACACTAAAATGCATGCGTAGAATAAACATTATCTCCTGCCAAAATTTCTGGCTTGACACCTTCTATAATTAGGTAGGTCATTACCAGGTGGGAGATAACAAAAATGCACCAAAGGACCCTTATGAATGCTGCCTCCCAAGTCATCACAGCCCCATTCTGTGGATCTGAACAAAGAATCACTCAGTAGAGATTTTGTCCCAAACAAGCCCTTATCTAGGTTTATCTGACAGGATTAGTAGAGGCTCAACCATTACCCTCCCCTGTCCTTCCTCTCCTGGGATCTTTCATCACAGCCATCTGGTGGAGGCCACTCAGCAACTAAGGTGATAACCAATAAAATAAAGGCCAGGGGAAATTTGGGGATTCCAGGCTCTACCTTGCCATAAATAATCAGCCTTTCATAAGTGCCTGACACGAACAGACTTCCTTTGGGCTGAAGTCCTCCCAGCTGGGGATGGAAAGCAGGCAGATTCCCTGAGGGTCAGACAAGACACAGGAAAGAGAACACAGAGATCCACATTCCTTTTGTGATGGCAAGGCAGACAGGTGTGTGTGCCAGACCAGCAGTGATTTGGGCAGCTCAGAAGAGTCAAAGCATCCACCAGAGGAGGCTCTTCATGTTCTTTGTAGGGGTGGACTGAAGCTCAGATATAATGAGCCAGAGTAACAACAGGACCAGCAAACTTCCTTCCAAAGGAAAATACACCACCCAGTCCCATAGGAACTGGGCACCAACCACAGTGCTGAGGAAGGAAGGGCCGAGGTGGCTCTACCAAACAGTTCAGATCCACTTGGTACAGCTCAGCCGGAAAGCGGACTCCTGGAGTTGTCTCCCTCTGCGGGTTCCACTCCTCACCACGGAGGACTGGCTGCCTAAGTGGAGGTTCTTAAGAAGCTAGGGATGGGGATGACAGAAAAGAGTGGGGAAGAACTCCAGGAATATGAAGCCAAACTCCAAACTATATTCTGCTAATCAGTTTTTTGATCAAAAATTTCAAAATAGAGAAAACCACAAAGTACAAAAGCTTTTCTGATGCTTTTCATTATCACAGAACACGCCACCTGTAATGTGTGCAAAGAGAAAATGAGGGGGCGGAGGGAGTGGAAGCCAAAATGGGAAAGGCTGGATGGTCATTTCATTTCACTTCTTCTCTTTCTTCTTGTCCTGGAAATGAGAAAAATTACCCAATTAATTTTTGACATCAGACATTCAAACTAAAACTCTTTGAGCCAATACTGGCTGCGTTTGGTTAGGGACTGGAAGGGCTTACAACAATAAAAAAGAATGAGAAATGCTTCTTTAGAGTAACAGTTGGTCCACTGGTGGACCCCCAAGTTGCTGACAGACTTAGTAAGACTAAACTTCAAGCAATTGTTCCTACTCCCACCACAAGAATACTTAGGTGGGCCACAGAACCACTCCTGGCTACTCACAACCACCACAGCTCAGATCCCAACCAGTGAAGGCTGCAGCCTGGCAGTCTACCCTAAAAGAACTAAAGAGGTCAAGGCCAAGGCCAAGACCACCAATTTGCCATTAGGCCTGGGAAGGAAGCATAAATCCTGGGTATAAACCAACATTCAGAAATATTCTAGTCTAGGGAACTCTTCAGTAAATCTTAGGTGGAAGCTCAGTGTATTAAACAAATGAAAGATGAGTTGCTTTGACTGAAACTGGGACACTTGTTTGGTGCTCAGTCCAACTGTGGCACAGACCAAAGAACCAGCAAACCCAACTAGTCACCTGCTTCCACCACCACTGCACTGTGTCTTGTTCCACAGTAAGAACTCTAAGAAAAGCTTGTGGTTTCATTGTTCCCCTGCTGTTGGAGTAAACTAACCAGACACAGACAGAATGCTTCTCTGGAAAAAAATCCAAGACCAACAAATGGATAAATTGGCCTACTTCTGAAATACAATTACAAAAGCTGGTTGCCAATATTATCCTCTAGAACAGTGGCTCAGGAGCCACATGTGGCTCTTTGGCCCCTTGAGTGTGGCCACGGTTTCAATTGCACTGTAAGTGCGCGCCCACATGTGGTATTTTGTGGAAGAGTCACACTCAAGGGGCTGCAGTTTGCCGACCACTGCTCTAGAATATTCTTTTCTGAGTCATAACCATCTTTATAGCCTTTATATTCTTCATATACACTGCTACCACTGAAGCTCTTTTCACTTTGATACTAGGATTAGTTTGTGCTTTTTATTTTATTTTTTTAAAGGACTGTTTTTACTTGTTCCTTTGGCTCCACCAGCTAAAGACTTCAGGTTTACTTCTTACTCAATGGCCTGCATTATATAACCCTGGACCTACACAGTTGTAAGTAAGTTTTCAAATTCCAAGTACACACAGATACTGAGCTCAGGAGTTATTCTCTCATCTTCGGGTAGTGGGCTGACTGACCTTCTCGTTCATAGCCAGGATCATCATGAGTTTTCTGAAGAGAGTAACGAAGTCTAAGAAGAGGTCAACACAGTGCCTGAAAGAGAACCAGATCACAAACTGCACTTCCACTTTCCTTTACACAAAGATACAAAACACAAAACCCCCACCCAGGAGTATTTCTACCAACAAAGGAAGTAAAACTGTCAGAAATCCTTTCAACTCAATGAAGCCATGTAACATAGAAAAAAAAGAAATTTAGGCCTAACTCTAAACCCTGAACTACCACTAACTTTGAGAGAATTTCAACATGAAAAAATACATATATTTTAAAAACTATGGGTATATAGTCTCATTATTAAAGATTTAAAGAATACAAAAGTATAAAGAATAAAAGGTAAAGGGTCCCTTTCCTTCTCCTCTATTAAAAGTATGGAGCCCTAGACTGTTTGGTTCAGTCCGCGGACTGGAGGATCCTGGGTTTGATTCCGGTGAAGGGCACTTACCCCGGTTGCAGGCTCCACCACAGCCTGGGCGTGTGCAGGAGGCAACCAATCCGTGTGTCTCTCTCACATCAATGTTTCTCTCTCTCTCCCTCCCTTCCACTATCTCTAAAAATCAATGGAAAAATATCTCCTGGTGAAGATTAACAAAAAATAAAATAAAAATTCCTTAAAAAACAAACGAACACATTAGGGGTTCAATTTTTAAAAATCTGACATTTTTCAGGAATTTAAAGAAACTATGCTATTTGGCACATTGTTCCAAAACCATGGGTATCCTCCCACTTACACCCCAAAGCTTGGCCAGTGCCACCTGTCTACTCATCACTATAAAGGTGGGTCAGGCAAAGGATTATCCCTAGGATTCAGGAAAGAGCTGCAGAATGGAGCAGTATGCCTCACCCTTCATTCTTGTTAAAGACCAGTTTTCATACTTACCAGATATAATCTTTATCTCCATTTTCAGCCTTTTCAATAATGAGTTGAGTATCAAAAAGGACAAAGCCACACATGACCATCAGCCCCAAATACAAGTTTGCCTAGCAAAAGAATGAGATGAGGTTACCATCTGGTAGACACCACAGAGGGAAAAAGCCGTACTTCTTTCTGGCTCGTGGCCATTGAAAGAACATTGAATGCTAATCCACTGACACTGACATTCATGGGAACTGAAGCCTATAGCGAAGACCTCATGACTTCTGTCAGCACAATTCTGCACTAATTGTTTTGGTCACTGGAAGAGAGTCAATCATTTTAACAATGAGCTGCTGGCTGCACAGACCTTAGAGAAATGATCTCTGAGCAAACTGTCTTCTCCTTAGCAACGTGCAACCCCTGTTTAATCTGAACTTTTACCCATAGAAGGCTCCATCCTAGTGGAAGTTAGTGGGGAGGCTTCAAGGGCACTGCCCAACAAGGTGAGGATTCTTGGTCTATCTTGCTTTAAGGTTAAGCAAGAAAAAGTGTGAGGCAAATAGCCACTAGAAAGTTATATGCAAAGACTCACCTGGAAAAGCCAAATGGATCCAAAGAAAAGGTTCCCCAGGGAAGACAAGAGCATCAGGCTCATGGCTGACATCAATATACCTATAAGAGATGACAAAAAGCGATCATGAGAGGAGCCAAAGTAAAGTAAAGCAATCCAGTTAAAGCCATTCCTTACATTTCTGCCCAAATGAAGGCTTCCTACTTCAACCCAATAATCACAAGAAGCTGGGGGGTGAGGGTAGGGAAATAGATCTAGCGAGAATCCTAGCTAGAGTGGAGACCCTCTCCGTTTTCCAATCCATACTTACCTCCCAAAAAGAGGTAACTACGGCGTCTGGCATAGAGTGCACTCAGGGTGAAGCAGGTGAATATCATTGCTGTGCCCATGAAGGCAGTAGGAATGATGCTATTAAGGAAAAGACCATTAGATTGAGGGCTATAGGAAAACAGTTTATATTTAGAAGGTACATTACAAAAGTAGAAAGAATAAGACACTATCAAAATAGTTACCTGGGGTTGATGGCAATGCAAAACTCCAGAGCAGGGCCCAGGCCAACCCCTAGAAAACAAAAAAGTCCAGAGCACATTACTACCATCAATTCTTTCTTTTCTTTTTAAAATATTTTTTATTTCAGAGAGGAAGGGAGAGGAAGAAAGAGATAGAAACATCAATGATGAGAGGGAATCATTGACTGGCTGCCTCTTGCATGTCTGACCAACCCCACAAACCAGGCATGTGCCCTTGACCAGAATCAAACCCGGGACCCTTCAGTCCACAGGCCAACGCTCTATCCACTGAGCCAAACCAGCTAGGGCACTACCATCAATTCTTGAAGAGGACCCTCATCCAAAAGCTCGTCATTAAATAGCATAAGCATGCCCATTCTCCTAAAAACACAGACAAAACATGTGGACTAAAGTAATTAAATCTCTCCATTTTCCTTGTTTTCAAGAGAACTTAAACTTGACTAAGTTATTTATTTATACAGAGCTGCAAAATTGTCCTCTTAGCTGAAAATCGTTGATGACCCCCAGGAGGAACAGAGATTAGGAAAATGAAATAGGATGTCAAACATTTTTGAGCTCCATCATAAAGGCTGCAGAACTCTGAAGAGGAGTGAGGTGAGCCTGTAATGTGGGCCAGATCAGGAATTAGATTAGAAAAAAAGGACTAAGAGTAAAGCAGAGCCTTGCAGCCAGCAACCTTGTAGTCATCCAGGACTGACTCTCTTTGTAGCAAAAAAGGCCAGACCAGTTCTGCAGGTGACATGTGCCAACAGGAGGACACAGCAGCAGCCTGTTTTGGCTCCGACATTGCCTCTACTTTGGCTACTCTTCTTTCTTCTGATTCCACTCCAAAATGCGTTTAAAAACTAGTTTCCCTCATCTAAAAATCTTAATCTCTAAATCCCTGCCTTTCTACAATTTCTTCAACATGGTATAGATTAGACTCATTCAGAACAAGTTGTACTAACTCAAATGCTGCTTTGCAAGTATTTTTACTGTGTAGCTTTAGTCTGGTTTCTCTTAATGATAATTCCAGAAGTGCTGTGCTTTTCATTCGTTTCATGAAATCAGCAAAGGGCCGTGTGATGGTTCTCAATGTATGGCTTTAATTAATTGTCTGCAAGGTTCAGAATAGATGGATGCTTCTATGAAAGTTGCCAGTATGAGTCCAATTAAAATTCTTGGGCCTTATTTAATCCCATGTCTATCATTAACAAGTTATGCTACCTAAGCTCTTAAACCTCATTCATTCAAGCACACAAATGCTTATTTTTGGATATAAAAATAGACATCAGTCACTAGTCACAAATAGCTTACCCTCTGGATGGGGAAGCAAGATGCACCTACATGAAATAAGAAAGCAGCACAAGGCAAAATACATTCAAATATAAAGTTGGATAGTAAGTGTACCAGTTGGAATGAATCAGAATAAATACAAGTCTCGGACCCTGGTCTAAAGAGATACTAAAACATACAGTCTCCACCCTCAAAACCCCAAAATTAGACCAATCCTGTAACATACATACCTGTAAGGAAAGCAAATCCAGCAAGAAGTCCCAGTCTTTTTTGCTCAGTTTCATGGCTATGAGGTGTTGTCATCAGCCAAATCATCAACCCCAGGGAGCCCAGGGCAGAGAGCAGGCCAGCCTGTCAGATCCAGAGTCATAATTGAATACTTGAAAGCATCGAATTTATTTTGCAACAGACTTTATTAGATTCAATTATTCATCTCAACTTCCTAATATTTGCTTCTAACCTGGAGGCAGTGGAACAGGCATGGGGGATAAAAAGGAGACTTTAAAGGACAGGATTAGGACCGTGGTGGATGCTGGAGGCTTTTCTGACCTGGGTAGTCCACCAACCACAACTATCCTAGTCCAACTATGAGTCTTGCCCAAGAAAGAGGAAAAAATGAATCAAAGTGACAAGTGCTAGAAGCACATTCCAATCTGTAGAACAAGTAGAAATGACCCTTTTTGATCACTTTAAAACACAAATACGTGTACACATACGGAGAAAAGAGACTGAGAGAGGGTGTTATAAACGGAATGTGTCCCCCACCTCAAATTCATGTTTAAATTCTAACCCCCAATATGATGATATTTAGAAATAGGGTCTTTGAAAGATGATTAGGCCATACGGGTGGAGCCTTCATGAAGGGGATTAGTGCCATTATAAAAAGGAACCCTGAGAGCTCCCTTATCCCTTCTGCCATGTGGGGACACAGCGAGAAGATGGCCGATTATGAACCAGGAAGTAGGCCCTCACCACACAACACAACTCCTGGAGCTTTGCCTTGGACTTTGCAGCTTAAAAAACTACAAGAACTGTTTGTTGTTTAAGCCACTCAGACTATGGTATTCTGCTATAGCAACCTAAAAGGACTGAGACAAAGGGTAAGTATCAAAAAAGTACCCAAACTGCCCTGGTTCAGTGGTTAGAGCGTCCCCACCCAAGCACAGAAGGGTTGCAGGCTCGATTCCTGGTCAAGGGCACAACGGCAGGTACCTGGGTTGCAAGTTCTCTCCCTGGCCTGTTGGGGCGAGTGCGGGAGGCGCCAATAGATGTCTCTTTCACACTGATGTCTTTACTAGTATGTCTCCCTGCCTCTCTCTCCTCCTCCCTCCCTCCTCCTTCTATTCTCTCTAAAAATGTCCTCCAGTGAGGATTAACAACAATAAAAAGTAGCAAAACATTAAGAGCATGTAGTTATTTCTGGGTGATAGGATTATAGTTTTACATTTACTTATCATTAGTCTGTTATCCAAATTCTCTACAATAAACATGCCTTAGTTTTCTAAGAAAAGAAATTTTTTTACAAAGCAAATGGGAAAAACCTATAGGCATTTAAAAAGAGAGAAATCATTAAGGATGTATGTAGGCACTGAAGTTCCTTTCTTCCTTTAAAAGTATACTCAATTGTTCTCCACAGTAGTTATGTTCTGTAAACTCACTATGAACAATGAATTAGTGAATACTCAACAATTGCTCCTGTGGGAAATAAAAGGTTAGGTCCTTGGGAGCCACCAATCACATTTTCATCAATTGATCAATACATAACCTTGTTTTATGTGTGTTTTCTGTTTGAAGGCACTTTGATATATATTGCTTGTTTGTTAACATTGAGTTCACAGTCACGGCACTGCAACTCATGCCTGAACAAAGCTTATCTAACACACATTTTCTCCATAAGGCACATAGTAGTCTTCTTGCAATTAGGAACAGTAAGAGCACTGTAGCACTATGCTTGGAGCCATTTTAAACAGCAAAGTTATCAACAAAAAGCACAAAAATGAAAAAAGAAATGTCGCACTAAATAGACCATGAAACGGACTATTGTTTACAGCTTGAGAGCTTGAAATAAGGTAGTGTGTTGCCTGGTTCAACCTCAGCTGGAACATGGATGTGATGGGCAACTCAAACGTTTTGCTGCTCTGGATATGATTGCAAATGTCTGCAAAAATACTGATTTTAGGCTTACAAATTTTAGTGAGTAGGTATATTTGCAAATATGAAATCCATGGATAATGAGGATGACTTTATTTTACATTACTTAAAAGGGCCACTCTTGCCTAAGAGGTAGATTATGTTTTAGTCTAAATTCAAGGGATCAAATTCCTGTCCTTTGAGTATCTAGAATAATTTTTCACACAGCCCCTGCAAGGAAATATCTGTGTGGGACAGTTCTCAGCAGTGCCAATGCCAACACAGGCACATCCTTGTATTTACACTAAAAGCAACAAGTCGTGGCTAGTGAGAACTTTAAACTTACTTATTATTTCTCAATTGTCCCCTTTCTATCCCTGCTGATCAAACCCAAACTCTCCCTCAACACAGGAAAATGAGTTATTGAAGCATTTTTCACTCAAACGTGCAGATATAAGTGTATCAGCGAGTAAATTGGGTCAAATCCTTAAAGGTCTCAACCCTGCCCCTCCTGATAATTAATCGTACAATCAGTGTTTTGTATCTAAGTAGTCCACAGTCATTCAGGCAAAAAAAGGGAAAAAGGAGGAAAAGATAAAAAGGCTACTGTGGAGAAGAATCCCAGCATGTACATCATGCCTCTACTCAGTGGGTAGGGATCTTGTATATCAGCAACACCATCACTCAGTGTCAGCACTTAGACTTGCGAAGCTAACTAACCACTTCAGTATCTAGAGGCAGAGTTGCCAGAAAATTTAAATGGCTCCGCATACGTCCTGATTTACAGGCTGACTCTGGCTGAGTTCAGATGCCAAACTACCGAAAAGGATTAAGGAGGGGTACAGGCTTTGGACCACTCTGTTGAGCTAGTTTCTTTCAATTATAATTTATTGCTCTTACCTGAATGAAATGAGTGACCACATGGACATAGGCCCCCGCAGCCGCCACAAACATGCAGAGGGCAAAACTGGCATAGACCTTCTTCAGGTGCTGCTGTGTGGAGGGGGTTCTGGGAAAGAATGTTAATAACAGCTATCACTCTGGGACCAATCCAAGCTCAGCTAAGAATCATTCCCTCTCTTCTCTCTTCTCCTTCCCAGGGAATATGTGCACATTACATAACAACTAAAAGAAGAATATTTTGAAAATAGGTTAACTAATAGAGAATCTTAAATGCTGGGGAAGAGCCCCAAACCCAAAATTATTAACAATCAGTACTGTAACTAGAATAACTAAATGGCTTTCTAGTGATCACACAGCAGTCCTTAGAATCCGGGTGCTTATCTTCAGGATTCTAGTAAAGCGTCTGTGTTAGTTTATATATACACAGAAGTTAATAAACTAGAGGGAAAAAAGATATGAAAGGAAAAGAAACTGTAGACAAGATCAAAACACTTACATATGGGAAAATTTTAAGAGCGCATCAAAGTTGATCTTCCGATCAAATATGTTCATGATGTCGAGTCTGTGGGACACAGTCTCCACTCTGTAGAATAAAGGAAGGAAGATTATTTTAAAGGTACCTGTACAGACAAAATAACAAACAACTTTCTTATAAAAAAAAAAAGCAACATAAGCCCAGCCGGCATGGCTCAGTGGTTGAGCGCTGACCTATGAAACAGGAGGTCACGGTTGGATTCCCAGTCAGAGCACATGCCCAGGTTGCGGGCTCGATTCCCAATGTGGGGTGTGCAGGAGGCAGCCGACCAATGATTCTGTCATCACTGATATTTCTCTCTCTCTCATTCTCTCTCTCTCCCCATCTTTTCCTCCCTGAAATCAATAAAAATACATATTTTTTTAAAAAGCAATATACAAGTTTGGAAAAGGAAAGCTATTTAAAACCCCAGTTCTAATACAACCATCTTAATTTTTATATATTTCCTTCTAGAATACATTTGCAATCATAATAAACAATTTTAGTTATTAATAATTTTTCCCATAATTTACCCCCCCATAATCAACCATTTTGAAGGACACAGAGGAAACGAACCTATCTTCCTCTCCCCAAAGTATTTCATTATTAGAATTTTATTTCTATTCTTTCAGAAGGCGATTTAAAAGGTTGTTTCTTTGAGAAATTCTCAATTAGCAACCTACTCACTGGAACATAAAGCAATTTTATGTCATTGTTTCAAGATGCTACAGAATTCCCTCAGCAAAGGTATAGAACCTCAAAGATTAAAAAACAAAACAAAAAAACTATAAAGGTCTGCATTAGGACTTGCATTTTAAAAATATACATGTAGAAGCTTTCTACCTAATGCATTTAATTTTTAATTTTTATTTATTTTAATAATTCTTTATTATTGAAAGTATTACATATGTCCCCACTTTTCCCCCACTGACCCCCTTCCAGCTCACCCACCCCCACCCCAGGCCCTCATCACTCCATTGTCTGTGGCCATGGGCCCTGCATATATGCATACAAGGTTCTCGGTTGACTATTTCCCACCAACCCATCCAGCCCTGCCTTCCCTCCGAGATTCCGCACTCTGTTCCATGCTTCCATGTCTCTGGATCCACTCTGTTCATCCGTTTATTTTGTTACTTAGATTCACATATGAGTGAGATCATGTGATACTTGTCTTCCTCTGATGGACTTATTTCACTTAGCATGATACTCTCCAGGTCCCTCTATGCCAGCGGTTCTCAACCTGTGGGTCGCGACCCCTTTGGGGGTCGAACGACCCTTTTACAGGGGTCGCCAATCCCATCGGAAAAACACATATATAATTACATATTGTTTTTGTAATTAATCACCATGCTTTAATAATGTTCAATTTGTAACAATGAAAATACATCCTGCATATCAGATATTCACATTATGATTCATAACAGTAGCAAAATTACAGTTATGAAGTAGCAACGAAAATAATTTTATGGTTGGGGGTCACCACCACATGAGGAACTGTATTAAAGGGTCGAGGCATTAGGAAGGTTGAGAACCACTGCTCTATGCTATCTCAAAGGGTAAGAGATCCTTCTTTTTTACTGCTGCATGGTGTAAATGGTACCACAGCTTTTTTATCCACTCATCTACTAATGGGCACTTGGGCTGTTTCCAGATCTTAGCTATTGTAAATTGTGCTGCTATGAACACAGGGGTGCATACATTCTTTCTGATTGGTGTTTCAGTTTTCTTACTACCTAATGCATTTTAGAACTGAACTAAAAAGTGATTCACAGTTTTAAAAAGAGTAAAGTTCTTACCTCCATGAAAAAGAAATTTGTGCAAAAAGGATTTTTAACATACCCTTCACCCAGACTAAATGTTACTATTTCACCATATTTGCTTTATTGTCTCTCTACACTTAGCAATATCTAGACTATATATATATATAGAGAGAGAGAGAGAGAGAGAGACAGACAGACAGACAGACAGACACAGACAGCCCGGCCAATGTGGCTCAGTGAATTGAGCATTGTCCGATGCACCAAAGAGGTTACTGGTTCGATTCCTGGTCAAAGCACATGCCCAGTTGTGGGCTGGTCCCTGGTGGGGGTGTGCGCAGGAGGCAGCTGATCTATGTTTCTATCTCTCCCCTAAAGTGTGTGTGTGTGTGTGTATATATATATATATATACACACACACATACATATACATATATATATTTTTTATTTGCCATGCAGACACAATTCCCCTTTACCTCAAAATATTTCAGTGTGTACATCCTAAAAGTGAAGATCAAAATCAGAAAATTAACACTGAAGCAATTCTATTATCTGATCTACAGACCTTATTCAGATCTTGCCAACTGTCCCAGAGGGCATTTTTATTGACTGAGTGATTGATTTTAGAGAGAGGGGAAGGGAGAGAAAAGGGGAGAGAGGGAGGAGAGAGAGATATATCAATTTGTTGTTCCAGTTATTTATGCATTCATTGGTTGCTTCTTGTATGTATCCTGACCAGAGATCAAACTCGAAACTTTGGCATACGTAACTACACTCTAACCAACTGAGCCACACTGGCCAGAGTCCAAAGGGCACCCCCCCCCCCACCCCTGCAAACTAAACTATACCCAGGTCACATTATACATCAATACCATAAAGTCAGGCTCTTAAGCTTTGTTCCCTCCTCTATCTCACATGCAATCCTAAATAAACATGCCCGATCTATAGAACTAAAAATATAATCAAGAGCTTTCAACTCTCCAAATATAAATCTTCCAGATTCTTATTAGACCCATAACCATCCCTTTCAAATTTACCAAAAAAAAGGGGGGCAGGGAGGCGCAAGACTAAAACAGAAAAGGTAAGTTGTTTGAAAGACAGGCCAACTACTCACACCCATTCTAATCAGCACTTAACCCGATACTCAGCAAAATTCATCTGCGCAATAAAATTCCGCAAACCAATTTTCTGAGGAATCCTGGGCCAGTGGAAAGATGCCATTCTTAGAATTCAAAAGCATCATTACCACTTGTTTCCTGAGGCTCTCCCACAAATGAAACAATTAAAATGGCTGGCTTGCTTTCTACTTTCTTCTTTCCTTTCTTACCATCCCTACTCACCTCAGTTCTTTTGTTCTGTTCTTAAGGATGGATACAGTGAGAAGCTGCAGAACCTACTAAAGCTGTTGCTCTCATCTCTAAGTCTCAGGGCTCCGGTCTTCTTGATCTAGATGGTGCAATTATTGCAGGCTGTTGCACTGCCAACCACGCCTTCCATAACCATGATGAATAATACATTCTCTAGAGAGCACACTTACAGGATGGCAGAATCCAGCACCTGGAAAGTGTCTTTGTTTAAAGCTTCCATTAACACCCCTAATGACATCCCTAGACAGAACTTGCAACAGTACTGAAGCAACCTTCCGAGCCAAGTTTCTCAGTAGCATTCACAACAACGATAAAGCATCTCTTGCTTCCAATTTCGAGTTAAAAAAGGAGGAGGTGGGGGGGTAAATACTCAAATATCCAGGGGATTGTTAGCCAGAAAGGGGCAACACTCTGTAACCAGACCCCACTGAGTGGAAACTTAGGAGGAGAGAATGGCAGAAACTCCTCTGTCCCAGTTCACTCTGACACTTCCCAGGGGGCAATGACTGCCTCTTTTCAGGGCTCTCTTACAACTGCTGATGGAAAAACCAAAATCATTAAAGGTTGTGAGGGTCAGAAGCTATACAGAAAAGATATCTACATTTTAAAGGTCAATAAACAAACTCAGCTAAACAAGATTAAATTGCGTTCAAAACTCAAATGTAACAGATCCCACACCAAAAGAGAGCTTGAGTATTCAAAACCATTAACCAAGTAACTCAGCTAACATCCAGAGGGGCCTCCACAGTTAAATGAAAATCTTTGTTTAAAAAAATATATATTAAAAAGGTAAATTTTGTTATGTATATTTTACCGCAATAAATAAAAAAAGTACATTCTATGTTGCTCAAAAGTTCTTTAATACAGCAGTCTCAACACACATCTAAGCCCGTTACAAAATTGACACCAGCATTGGTCTGCCTTACTCCAAATCCCAACTTGTATAGAAATCTAGAAATTAGATCCTTTCTTCCACTATCCATTTTATATTCAACTCATTATGAAATAAGGAAGTGGGATTATTTACACAGAATACAATGACAGTGCCTCCTGGGCTCATGGGAAATTTGCCTGTTTTACATTTGTAGACAAGTAAATATTCAGGTGTTAATCACAACCAAATTCCTTTAATTTGGTTCAGAGCCTCATTTTAAGCCTTCAAGGTTACAACAGCAGGAATCCCCAAACTTGTCAGAATCTTCAAAATGCGTCATGCACATAATACTAAAACTGTTAGAAGGGTCACCATTCAGTGCCTCCTCTGCCAGAAGCACCCAAAAAGCAAAACAAAAAACTCAGTGCATAGCTTTACCAAGAAAGAAAAACAAGTAAAAACATTGTTTTGAGTTAGGTATTCTGTGATCTGTTTTTGCTTGGGGAGGAAAGAGCAGCAGGGGCAGGCAGGAGGAGACCTTATTAACCACCACCACCCCAAGCAAAGAATATATTGCTTATTAAAACAAAGCAAGGAAAACAAAGGGCTTCTCCCTTCAAAATCCCTCCTATTTAACACGGCTTTAACCAAGAAACGAAACACAAATGCAAGAAATATGTACAGGTAACAAAAGTGTATACTCACCAACCCATCTAACTTGGTCTATTAAACCCTGAAGGAAGGATATTCTTTAGATAAAAAGATAGGTCTTTAATGAACAATTTTACCCTACTGCAATTCTGAGCTTTAACAACTATGAGGAGACAGACATTCTTATCAATGAACATCTATGTCTAGTTAAATCCATTGTTTTGTTCTAGGTATCTTCCTTTCCTTACCCTTGTCCTAAAATGAAAAGACTATTAAGTGCCAGGCCTTAAATTTAAAAAATTCTTTGCCCTGGCCAGGTAACTCAGTTGGTTAGAACATTGTCCCTATACACCAAGGATTTGGGTTTGATTCCTGGTCAGGGTACATACTAGAATCAACCAATGAATGCATAAATAAGTAGAACAACAAATTTCCATCCCTCCCTCCATCCCTCTCCTTCCCTCTGGCTCTCGCTCCAATCAATAAATAAAAAATTAAAATAAAATCCTCTGAAATCTATTCCAACACCTATTAAGTACAGTGCATATGAATAAAACATGACCAAAAGCTATGCAAAACAGAAACAATCATGCATTTATATGCATTAAAAGAAACAATCCTTGCCTTTGATAAATAAAAGCCTGCTTACTGCTGAAGCCAAGAACAGCAGCTGCCCCAGTGTATACAATTTAACAACATTAAGCCAGCAAGTCAGATTTAATTAAAAATGTAGACTGTGAATTATAGTTCTTCATTCTGTTCCTACACATTCAGAAGGGATCAAATTGATACTTAAAAGAGAAAATTAAAAAATCCCATGTAGTAAAATTTTTAAAAAAGGAGATGGATCTGTTAATTTTTCAGTAATTCTTCCTATTGAATAGTTTTCAGAATCTGTATAACCATGTCCTTAACATAGTGGTTAAAAGTATGACCTGCTGTTCTTTCCTTAGCTGTATGACATGCAACAAATTTCTGGGGCTTAATCTTGTGCTTCAGTTTTCTCATTTGTAAAAGAGTAATATATAATATTACCTACTTCATAGGGTTGAGGATTAAATGAGATAATACAAAGTGCTTAGAATAGTGTTTCATACATAAGATTGGCTCAGTATATTAACCATTATTGTTACTAGTGTAAATAATCATTACTCTCAAGTCCTCAGTGTATGCTTATCCCTTGTAAAAGTCTAGTTTTAGAAGACATTTATCACAAGCCTAATTTACATATGCCCTGCAAATTACTTTTAAAAAATATTATTCAACCGTTAACTCACAGTTAACTATATCCTGAAGGCTTAATATTTACCCAAATGAAAAATTTAATTGGGGGGTGGGTATTTAAGAAAATTATAAACTGAAATTTAAAGAAACTTGACAAATCTTATTACTGATTAAAATTACGTTTCTTTAAAGGCCATGCCCCCCATCCTGGCTGGTGTGCTCAGTCGTTAGAGCATTGGTCCTCCCACCAAAGGATCTTGGGTTCAAATCCTGGTCAAGGGCACATACCTGGATTGCAAATTTGCTCCCCACTCCTGGTCGGGGCTCATGTGGGAGACAACCAGTTGATGTGTGTCTCACATTGATGTTTTTCTCTTTCTCTTTCTCCCCCTCCCTCCTTTCTACTCTCTCTGAAAAGCAATGGAAAAAAATATCCTCAAGTGAGGATTAAAAAAAATAATAAATGCCACGCTCCTCTTCTGTTACATTTACACTGTACCTCCTGTCCTTCTGAGTCACAGGCATTTTGAGACCCTAATAACCACTAAATGATAATCTGATGTGGTAGGGATTTTGATGAAGTAAATGGTCATTAGCTTGATAATTGTGACCTAAATGTCCCAGCCCCTGCCCCTTAATTTGGGCCCAAATCTCTGGATTAGCCAGCACTGAATCCTGTCTCTCTAGGGGACTGGCTCAAAACCAAACCAGTACCTAGAGATGGAATGTCCACTGCCTTCAGGAAATTATTTCTTGTAGCAAATTGTGACACTACTGAATCACCTCTATAACCACAACTGTTTGACAGACACTAAATCATAAGGCCCCAATGTCCTAATCAGGGGTGGGAAATTTTTCTGCCAAGGGTCATTTGCAAACTTATAACATTGAGGGCCATACAAAATTATCAACTTAAAAGTTATCCTGCTTATAATTGGTCAAACATTTAATTAACTCGCCCCTAATGCCTTGGCAGGGCCAGACCAAATGATTTTGCGGACCTTATACAGCCCTCAGGCCAGATGTTTCCCAACCCCCATCGTACATATATAATCACCTCCCTGTATAAACCAGCAATCCCTTCCGTTAGCACCCTATTTAGTCCAAATGAAAGCAGGCATAAATTAGGACAAACAGCACATCCACTCCATCCTCATCTTGAAGCTCTTTTTTCAAGTGTTTTGGATTACATTAACTGTACCAAAACTTCTCTCATACATTTGGTTTTAAGCACCTTCAGAGCTGAGCTTGCATATGAATCAGCTTGCTAGCTAGCCCCCGCACTTAAGCACAACCAGGAGTCTCCAGAGCAAACCTAGACCCATTATCTGAACAAGAATGTTATCATCTCAAATCGACATTCCCCAGCTGGCACAGAGGGAGACCTACCTTGAATGGTCACTCAAGTTGTCCTAAAAGCCAACCTCTACTGTCTTTCTCTCCTTAGTTTAAACATTGTCTTTGGGAAACAAAAATGTGCATTACAACTACTCCGTGAAATTTGATTAGAAATTCTGGGGTAACAAAACATTTGAGTGGAAGACACTTCGACTAGGCTTCTACAGCCAAATTAAAGTAGCAAAGGATAATTTAGAAGATTGAGCGTCAAGAGAATATTCAGTGTTTTCTCAGAGGAGATTAATACTCTTGGGATAGTTTATGAAATAAAGTGAAACTCTTCAGGCCAGCAGTAGTGCCGTCTATAATAATACCACTGAATACATTTATATAAAATTACACCACTTTCGAAGTGCTTTTATATACATTATCCCCTTTGATCTTCACACCAATGCATGAGGGAAGGGAAAGAATAATTAGTCCCACTTTAAAGATTAAAACAAAAGTTTCAAAGAGGCACAAGCATTGGATTTGGAGTCACGAGCCCTGCCATTTTCTACCAAATAACTTTGGGAAAATCATTTCACCTATGGTCCTCTAGGCTTTCTCATCTGTAAGATAAGGATAATTAATACGTACTCTACCAAGCTTATTGAAAGCCAATAAGCAAATCTGTGTGAAATAACTGTAAAGTACTAAACAGACAGTAGTATTGACTTGACCAACATCAGACACCCCTACAGTAGAAAAGCAAGTGTTCATTAAGGCAGTTCCAGGCATACATCAAGAGAAATCTTTTTTTTTTTCCAAAAATTAACATATGCTGATTCCTATGACATTTTTCTGTATTTTTTCGCCTTTCTACAATAAGCATGAACTATATCCATAGCAACAAATACATATATAAATGCTGGTTAAATTGGTTAATTTTCTCTGTCCTATTATTTAGGAGAGTAAGACTTCAGTCAGATCAACAGTAGAGAAGGGAAGAAAGTGGGTACTAAGCTATGTTTCCACAACAAGATGAATAATTTAAGAAGGAAACTCTGAATCTAAATTACAGATTGCATTTCTCAAGAATTCATTCTGTCCCCACTGAAGGAAAATGGCAGAGAACCTAAACGTCAACACAGTACTTAAGCCAGGACAAAATTCAACAAAGAGGAATAAGAAAACTTCGAAGAGTAAATCTAATAATTACAGAAATAAGTGTGTTCACAGAAGCCATAAGAAACTAGAAAAATCTGACCTGAACTATTCAAAGGATAAAATAGAAGTAAATATCAATAAGTAACTAGAAAAGCCCATTCTCCGTTAACCTTTAACCTTAAAATCTTTGTGTTTCAGACACAGTCAGCTCTTCTACTAGGTTACACATTCACAAGTTAACTATTGCTAGAACAGAGTCTCAAGTTCAAAGAGGTTTTTGTCCTTCTTTGGGGTGGGCAATGCAACCCGGGCTGGCACAGGGTAGTATTATTCCACACTTAATACACAAAAATGCCACGGCCTACTTATTACCACAGCTCCGGCCAGCTGGTCCCAGAAAACAACAACGCCCAACGCCGCCTTTCCCAATCGAACTTTGAGAAAGACGCCCACAAGGCGCTGGACTCCACGAAGCCAAACCACCTCACCTGTCCGAAGGTAACCAATCAGACCAGAGCCGGCTGCCCGGCGGGGCAGGAGAGCCGAGCCAAGCCCGCTCTCCCCACACCTCCCGCTCCTGCTGTTGGCTTGCACGTAACTGAGGAGCCGCGCGTGTCACGGCAGTGTGACATCACCCGCCCCGCCGTGACAGGGCAGCCTGCCGCCCAGGCCCCTGCCGCTCTCACCCAGGGGCGCCCGGTCAGGGGTCGCTATGGCCGTAGCAGAGCAGCGATCCGTCGGGCAGGGGCGGTGGTGGTTGGGGGGGGGGGGGGCGGGGGTGCGATCACAAACCCGTGTGGTTTCGCTTTCATTCCCCTCGGAAGGAAGGGGTGGGGGACGTGCCCTAAATTCCAGACGGGCCTGGGCCAAGGGGCCCCTGCGTCTACTCTAAGCGGAGGAAAGGGAAGGACGGAGACTGGAAGGAAGAAATAGAAGCTAAAAAGGGGCTTTCGCTAGACAACCCCAAAACCCGTCTGACTTGCCCCCGCCCCTCCCCCGCTCCGGTATCGTAGCGCAAGCGCGGTTCCAGTTCCTCGCTTCCCCCTCCCCGCCCAGCCTTCCGGAGTCCAGTCGCAGAGCACGGGCCTTTTCCCACGGGGTGCAGTCTACCCGAAAATGGAGACCACTCCCTTTGTCGATAAGACAATAACTGCTAACCCCTTCTTCACTCCCGGCTTGCGCAATCCTGCTTTCAAACGTACCTTCTCAGCCGCCTCTCCGGAGCCACGAAGCTCTGTTAACACCGGAAACGCTTCTGACTCTCCCAGGGTCCGCTTCAGACTCTTTACCCTGAGTCCGCCCCTCCAACGAAGTCCCGCCCCAAGCTCCTTTAGGACCAGTCCTCATTGGCCGGCGCCTGCACTTCTGCCACTTTTTCGGCCGTACATGCAAGAACTTCGGCCGCCTACTTCAGAGCCATTTGCTAATGCCCTTGTCAATCAAGTCCCTGGCCACCAACCGACGTCGTAGAAAAGGTCTCCGCCTTCTTCCCCTATAGCGAGGAAGGATCGCTGTGCAAAGCCACCTCTAGTGGAGAAAGTGGAGAAAGGCAGGCCCCACCCAAGACACCGACCTAGCAAATAATAGAGACCCCGCGACGCGTAATGGGATAGCGCGATAGCTCCGGGGTTCTAGGGTTTTAGGCTTGTTATGGAATGTTAAAGAGAGAAAGAGATTTAGAAAACAAAAGCACTCTCGCCTTGGCCGGTGTCGCTCAGTTGGTTGAGCGTCATCCCAGGCATCGAGGTCGGAGTTCATGGTCAGGTCACATGCCCGGGTTGCGGACTCCATCCCCGGTAGGGGGTGTGCAGGAGGCAGCCGATCAATGTTGCCCTCTCACATCTGTGTTTCTGCCTCCCTCTCCCTTTCTCTCTAAAATCAATACAAACATATTTGTAATTTGTTATCCTTTGTTTCTTATTAGTGAGCAAAAGTAAAGCCCTTGTGATTTTATAGGCTATTATAATTTTCTTTTTACTTTGCTTTTTATAATAATTCTAGTTAACATGTATCGTGTACTGCTTCTTATATGCTAGACAATGTTTAAGATGCTTTATATATTAATTAATTTAATTTTTGCAATTACCTT
This sequence comes from Myotis yumanensis, assembly GCF_028538775.1. Taxonomy (NCBI): domain Eukaryota; kingdom Metazoa; phylum Chordata; class Mammalia; order Chiroptera; family Vespertilionidae; genus Myotis; species Myotis yumanensis. Next base: position 165,132,933 of record NW_027223754.1, read on the forward strand.
GGGAGGCAGGAACAATTACTACATTTAAGATGAGGAAACCGCTAGGCTGGTGTGGCTCAGTGGTTGAATCAGGAGGTCATGCTTGGATTCCCAATCAGGGCACATGCCTGGATTTCAGGCTCGATCGCCAGTGTGGGGTGTGCAGGAGGCAGCTGATCAATGATTCTCTCTCATCATTGATGTTTCTATCTCTCTCTCCCCCTCTCCCTTTCTTTCCGAAATAAATAATAAAAATATATTTAAAAAACAGTTTTGTAAAAAAAAAAAAAAAAAAAAAAAAGATGAGGAAACTCAGTTTGACCTTGAATTTGAGCTCTGGGTACCTCATTTTGAAGCCGATACTCTTGTTAAGCTATACTGTCTCTTGAAACAGAGGGTTTTTATGACTTTCACTCTATAAAAATGAAACCTTCTCTCTCGCTTTGCCCACCGGTACTAACGAAAGGGGAATAAATTTCTATGTTTCTCTCGATGCGCACTACATCACACCGTATCCGCCTTCACTGAAAAGTAAGTTACATAATTACCGTACTTCTATTACATTATGCTGTATTTGTCTATGTTTTCTTCTTTATTCTGTTATTTTCCTTAGGAAATATTTTTAGTTTGTCACATTTTTGTTGTTATCCATAAACCAAATCTTATAAATAAAAATAATAATAACTGATATGCATACAATGTATTTTGATTTATAAATAAAGGTTCTACATTTTGTGATTTTTTTACATGCTTTATCTTTACTGTTCCCTGCGTCGCGCCCATCTTACCATTTTGTAGGGATAGCAAACTATTTTTCTTTCTATTTACTTTAATTTTAAAAAGTAATAGCAGTACAGTAGTTTGATAAAGCTAATTAATCACTGACATTTTACTTTTCTTCTTTCACCTTTTTCACGTATACCATCATCTCATGTATTTTTCTGTCCTTCTAGATTGTGCAGAATGTCAGGACCACCAGCTAAGAAACGATGTCGTTCAGCTGAAGAGGATGTTAGAGAATTTCAAAAATACTGGACAGAAAAGTTTGGTGTGATTAAGAAAGACAACAAAGCCTTATGTGTTTTCTGTTCTGAAACTATTGTTTGCAGAACATCTTCTGTAAAAAGGCATTTTGAAAGTGTTCATAAGAACATAAGCAATAAAACCGAAGAGGAACAAAGAGAATTAATTTCTCATGAATTCAGCAAAACAAAAAAAACAGGCTGATAATTTTTATGAACTTCATCTCAGGCAGGTCCAGTTTCAACTTAGTTGCTGCTAGTTTTGAAGTTTCAAAAGTCATTGCCCAACTTGGAAAACCACCCAGTGATGGAGAGTATATTAAAGAATCTTGGCTAGAATGTGCACCTTTCCTTTTTGACGATTTCTCAGAAAAAGAAAAAATTATTCAGTGCATTAAAGATTTGTCCGTGAGCAGGAAAACAGTTAAGGATAGGATACTTAAGTTGGCGAGTAATACTGCTGAACAATTAACAAAAGATTTGTCTTCGTGTCAATTTTTTTCTATTTGTATTGATGAAAGTACAGACATTACATCGTCATCCAGGCTGGCCATTTTTTCTCGACTTTGTAAAGGTGATGAAATAGGTGAAGAGATGGTTGCCCTTCTAACTCTACCTGAGCGTACTACCGGGGCTGAAATATGTAAAGCAGTTATGAACGAATTCTTTTCTCCACAAACTGACATTTCAAAAGTAGTGTCCGTCACCACTGATGGTGCTCCTTGCATGACTGGTGAGAAGGCAGGTTTTGTAAATCTGTTTGCAAAAGAAGTTGGTCATACACTGATAGGTTTTCATTGCATCATACATGAGGAGGTTTTATGTGCAAGAACTGGCCTGAAGGAACTGCAGGAAGTGATGCAAACAGTTGCCAAAGTTGTTAATTACATTTCTGCTCGGGCTTTAAATAAAAGACAATTTCAAGTTTTACTGAATGAGGTAGAATCTGTGTATAAAGGACTGAAAATGTACAACAATGTTCGATGGCTTAGCCAAGGTTTGGTTTTGAAACGATTCGTTGAATGCTTAAATGAGATAACGCTCTTCTTGAATAACCAACATGTTTCTTACCAAGAATTGTCTGACGCCACGTGGGTTTCTAAACTGATGTTCTTTGCAGATTTTTGTGAACATTTGAATGACTTAAATGTTAAATTACAAGGAACTGGCAAGACACTTGATGTTATGTTTGGTTACATAAAGGCTTTTGAAAAGAAACTGGAAGTCTTTAAAAGGGATGTGGATGGTGAGAGATTTAGATATTTCTCAAACCTCAAGAGGCACATCAAAGACCTCCCAAAAGATGACAGAACAGACTGTCAAAGCCTTCAAAAGCTGTTTTTAATCATCATCGAGTCAACTATTGAGCAGTTCTTCTCAAGATTTGCGAAATTCAGAGAACTGGAAGAGACAGCAAAATTCATGAGGTTTCCAGACAGCATGAAACTGGAGGAACTAAACTTACAAATGTTTTCATGGATAGACATGGCTGACTTTGAAATGCAGTTGATTCAATTTCAGAATAGCTCAATTTGGAAGCAGAAATTTATTGACCTTAGAGTTGACTTGGAAAACATTGAAAAAAAGCGATTAGAGACAGGGGTACCAGAGAGAAGTGTCAAAAACGAACTATTGAGGACTTGGAATGCCATTCCAGAAAATTTTTTTCTGTTTAAAAAACTTTGCAACAGCATTACTCTCCATGTTTTCATCCACATACGCTTGTGAATCTTTGTTCTCAGTGATGAATTTTGTTAAGTCTCGTAATAGGAGTAGCCTGACGGATGAAAGTAGTAGCTCATGCATATCTCTGAAGGTCACGAAATATAAACCTGATGTAAAATCTCTGTCATCAGTGATGCAGCAGCAAAAGTCCCACTGATAATATCAAATGGAGTCATAAAGTTTTCTGTCGGACTATCAGTGTACATGTATACATTAAAAAATAAATGTATTTTTCATCATCATATACTGTGTTTTTGTCGCTTGAATGAATTTTATTATTTCTTCAAGGTTCTTCACACACATACACCTTAAGAGATATCAAGTAGGCGTAACATGTTCTCAAAAAATTAGGGTTGGCACGCAGAAGAATTTTGAGTCAGAGATTTTGCTGGTTTTGGCACGCACTCAGAAAAAGGTTGCCCACCCCTGGCCTAGGACAAACATAGAAAAAAGAAGGTGTGGGGGTTGGAGGGCGCAACTTGGGAATGACTTGGAGCCCTTATCTAAACTTAACTTTATAAAGGCCAGTGGTAGTCCCCCAAAAATGGGGATAAACATGGCTTCTCCGTGGAAAGACCCTCGTGGTGAGGAACTGAGGCCTTTTGCCAACAACTAGCAAGGAACAGGGGCATCCTGCCAACTGCCATGTGAGTGAGGTATCTTCTAAGCAGTCAAGCCTTCAGATGACTGGAGCCCCAGCCAATAGCTTTATTGCAACCTCATAAGAGACCCCGAGCAGAAGCACCCAGCTAAGCCTCTCCCAGACTCCTAACTCTTAGAAACTATAAGATAATGTTTTGTTGCTATTTCAAGCTTCAAAGTTTGGGGGTGATATGTGAAGCAGAAATATATAACTAACTAGAGGCCCGGTGCATGGATTCATGCACCGGTGGGGTCCCTTGACCTGGCCTGTGCCCTCTCACAATCCAGGACCCCTCAGGGTATGTTGAAGATCTGGTTTCAGCCCGATTTTCGCAGGCCAGGCCGAGGGACCCGTCTGGTGCACAAATCTGTGCTCTGGGCCTCTAGTCCTATCTAATAAAAGAGAAACATGCAAATTGGTGTCACACCGCTACCCTTCCCATTGGCTAATCAGGGCGATATGCAAATTAACTGCCAGCCAAGATGGTGGCCGGCAGCCAGGCAGCTAGAAGCGAACAGGGAGGCTTGCTTGCTTCAGTGAAGGAGGAAGCCAAGCTTCCCCGCCTGCCTTGCTGGCCTCTGAGCTTGCAATTTGAAACATTGTAATAAATATAGAAGCTAAACAAAACCCCAGAAACCTCCTTTCAGTCAGCCAGGCTTCAGCCAGCAAGACCGCAACATTGTTTCGAATACAGAAGGTAAACAAAGGCCAGAAACCTGCTTTCAGCAGCTGAGCCTCAGAGAGAAAGCCGGCTCTCAGCTCCAGTGACAGGCATAGAAGGTAAATAAATGCCAGAATAAAAAAAAAAAGAAAAAAACGAGAGGTTTGGACCTTCAGTCACCCGCCAGCCTGAAAACAGCTCTCAGCCCCTCACCCAGACTGGCCAGGCACCCCAGTGGGGACCCCCACCCTGAAGCAACAAGATGGCGGCTAATTTGCATACTGAAGGCAGGTGGCAGCAGGCAAGGCTGTCTGTGGTCTGGGACCCGGATCTGTGACCCTGCCGGGCGGGGGGCAGTGCTTGAGGCTGTCCGCGGTCCCAGGACCCAGATCTGTGACCCTGCCAGACGGGCGGCACCGCAGGAGGCTGTCCGCAGTCCAGGACTCTGATCTGCGACCCTGCCGGGCGGGGCAGCAGTGCTTGAGGCTGTCCGCTGTCCCGGGACCCAGATCTGTGACCCTGCCAGGCCAGGCGGAGGGCAGTGCTTGAGGCTGTCCGCAGTCCTGGGACCCAGATTTGTGACCCTGCCAGGCAGGGGGCAGCACTTGAGGCTGTCCGCGGTCTGGGACCTGGATCCATGTAATCGCGAGTGGGACGGCAGTGCTTGAGGCTGTCTGCGGTCCCGGGACCTGGATCTGTGACCTGGTGGGCAGGGGGGCAGCACGGGAGGCTGTCTGCAGTCTGGGACCCGAATCTGTGACCCTGCCGGGTGGGGGTCAGTGCTTGAGGCTGTCCATGGGACCAAGACACGGATCTGTGACCCTGCCAGGCGGGGGGCAGCACTTGAGGCTGTGCACGGTCCCGGGACTTGGATCCGTGACCCTTCACGGCGGGGAGGCAGCCATCAGCGCCCAGGAGTGACTGCGCAAGATCCGCCTCCTGGCCCAGAAGGTGCAGGATCGCAGGGACAGCCACCGTGGCGGGCCAGACTGATGTCCTCCTGGCCGCACCACGGGGGTTTGCGGATCTGCAAAGCCAGAGGCCTCCGGTGTGCACATACCCCCATGGCGTGCAAACATCCCCCAGCACACTGTCACCCTCCCATGCCTGCAACAGTTGCAAACCAAGGCGTGCACAAGTTCCCCCCGCCTTTCCACCGCACTTCCATCAACCCGGCATGCCTAACACCCCCACAGGATGTGCACACATCCCCTCTGATGCGCTCACGTCCTTTGGAGAGTGTCTGGGTGTTCTGGGTGCTGAGAGTGGGCGCCTGTGAGATGACAGTGAGAGGGTGGAGTGGTGATGCCCTGTTCCCACGGAGGCCAGTGCAGCTACGAGATCACCTCTGGGGAGTTAATGCAGGTGCTGAGGCAGGAGCAGGTGCAGACAGACACACCTGGTGGGCGCGGGGGGCCCTCTCTGGGGTGCCTTTGGTCAGCATTCAAGATCAAGAGCCCAGAGGCAGAGAGGAATTCCGTCCTCTCAGTGAAAGAGTGGGATAGTCGGGGCGACTGTAGAGGAGGAATGTGCACTTTGGGTGCCAGCACCCATGAGTGAAGGCTGCCCTGACTGAGCTTTGCTTGCTTGGGGCCTAGCACACTCCTGCTGGGCAACGGGTGACAGGACGTGCTTTTCCGAATTAATGAGAGAAAACATTGATTCTCCTCCTGCCCACGAAAGTGGAAAGTGAAGTGGGGAGACATGTGGGGAATGAGCAAGGTTCCCTGTCTGGGGGTTCCAAATCTGCTGTTGGTTTCTTTCACCACTGACTAGAGATATACAGGATGTCCCCCCAAAATGTATACACACTTTGAATACCTACTAATTCCAATGGTTTTAAGCATAAGGAAGGAACAACAATGGAGCTGTTATCTGTTAAAAGTGTGGGCACAAACAGGTAGTTGGACATTCCCTGAGGAGTCTCAGATTGGAGAGGGTGAAGGCCAGACTGAGGGGCCCCTTCTCCCCCCCTACCCCAGTGCACAAATTTCGTGCACCAGGCTACTAGTATGCATATAAGATCTTTGGTTAATCTCTTCCTGCCCTCCCCCGCCCCTCTTTCCTCTGAGATTCATCAGTCTGTTCCATGTTTTCATGCCTGTGCATTGAGTGTCTGCCTCCTGGTGGTCATTGGGCATCATAGCTACCGGCTGGTCTGCTGGTCGGCCAGTCGGCTGGTTGGCCAGTTGGCCTGTCGCTTAGGCTTTTATATATATAGATACTTTTACTCAGTTTCCTCTCCTGATTCTAGCTGATAATGTGACAAAGGTTAAGGGTTCACCACTTGAGCACATTAGGATACTAACAATTGGAGTAAAAAAAATAACTAAATGACATTGAATATCTTTTCATGTGTTTATTATCATACTTTTATCTTCATTGGTGAACACTCTGTTCAATTATTTTACCCATTTGTTTTTGGGTTGCTTGTTTTCTTATTATTGATTTTGAAAGTTATTACATGTCTAGATACAAGTCCTTTGTCAGATATGATTTACAATATTTTCTTCTAGTTGGTCTTGTTTCTAGTTCTCTTAACATTGCCTTTCAAAGAGCATTAGTTTTTAATTCTGATGAAGTCCCACACATCAGTTTGTTTTTTTTAAAGAACTGTGGAATCATAGGTAAGATATTTGCCTCACCCAGGTAACAGAAAAGGGCAAACTGTAGTCTGAAGAATTAGACTAATGGGAACAAGACCGAAGACTAAACTAGCCACCAGGGCACTGAGCAAGAGGGTGGGGAAGGAGGAAGAGACCCAGTTGCAGATGATAAGACATTGGGTAGATTTCAGACATGCAGAGTGGCAGACATGGTTAATTAGCATTCAGCACATATTCTCACCTCCTTCTAGTGTGCTTTCCTGTACTGCAGAGGCTGGAAAGCTAAGGATTATATTTCTCAGAATACCTTGCAGCCAGTCAGATGTATTTGGATGAGATTTAGAAGGCAGAAGTGAGACAAAAACCATTATACACTACTTTAGCTATTCCTCCTGGCAAGCAAGGTCACGGAGATGTGACATATGTTTACAGCAGTGATCCAATGATGTCTCTAGCTTTGCAAATATTGAGAGGTGGTTGCATCAGAGTGTAGCCACGGCAATATCCTGATCATAGTTTCAAGATCCCTGGATCAGAGTTGTAGCTACTTGCTCTTAAGCCCAGTCATCAGTGGAGACTTCCAGCTGCCCCACCCTCCTGACTGTGGCAGAGGTAGCAGCTTCCCTGGCAGAGCACTCCTCACACGTTCTGGAGGTCATTTCTGGAATTTCAGCCCAGAGGGCCCCTCCAGACTTTCCAATTTACTTTGTAAGCCTCTATGTCCTTGTATCTTTAAACTTCTTGGAGGGGTTTTTGTTTCCTGCATTGAGCCCTGAGTGATAGGAGATTGTATCTGGGAAGAATGATAAAGAATAAAAGGTCTCTCACCATGTGGGAAGGATGTGACAATGTATGAAATAATTTATTTGTTTAATGAGCATATAACAGACATGAAGTGGATCCTATTGTTAGATACTTGGAATAGCAACTTGCCCTGAAGGCGCTTACATAATCTGATGATATCATGGTATGTTGGGACTCTGTGTGCTCACCGACAAGATCTCAATCAAATTTGGAGAAATCATGAAAGAGGTGACTTGTGAGCTGTTTTGTTTTTTGTTTGTTTGTTTTTTCAGTGGATGGGTAGGAATTAGTCAGCAATGAGGAAGGGGAAGATCATTCTACCTATAATCTGTTAAGCAAAACTTTTAAATATCTGTGTTCCCATTTCTCCCCCACACCTTCTCAGGAAAGTGAAGGAAGGAGCAGGTGTGTGTTTCTAAAGACATTAGAGGAGGGGGGGCGGGGGCTAAGGATAAAGTAGGAGCTTCCAGGGGGAAAGTGAGGCAGAAGTTTAAAAGTGTTTTGAATAAGGAGGTGGCAGCAGTTGACCTAAGAGAGACTCTGGGCTTCCCTAGAGACTAAAGGTAAGACATCCTCAAGTTGGCCTCAACTTTTCAGTCTTCATGCCCTCACCTATCATAAGAGAGTCAGAAGGGCATGGGATTACGAGGCCTAGGTCAGGTTTAGTGTCAGGGTTAGCACTTACTAGCATATAGACTTGGACATATTATTTAACTTCTAGTCTGTTTACTCATTTATATAATGAGGATAAAGATAATACCTCCCTCCTACAGTGTAAAGGTCAAATCAGATAATAGATGTTAAAAAAAAAGTTGTAAATTATAAAGTACTACAAAAATATTAGTCACTATTATCTAATAGGTCTTGTTGATTCTATCTAAGGTATATATTTCTGTTATAGACTGAATTGTGTCCTTCCAAGATTCATGTGTTGAAGCCCTAACACTCATTGTGACTGTATTTGGTGATAGGGCCTTGAAGAAAGTAACTAAGGACGAAGGAAGTCATAATGTGGAGCCATAATCTGATAGGACTGATGGTCTTGTAAGAAGAGGAAGAGCCCAATGGATGTGGCTCAGTGGTTGAGTGCAGACCTATGAACCAGAAGGTCACAGTGTGATTCCTGGTTATGGCACTTGTCCGCTGGGGGTTGTGCAAAAGGCAGCAGCTTGGTGATTCTCTCTCATCATTGATGTTTCTATCTCTCTCTTCCTCTCTCTTCCTCTCTGAAGTCAGTAAAAAAATTTTTTTAAAGAGGAAGAGACACTAGAGCCCTCTTTCTCAGGCTGTGCAAAAAGGAAAGGACACGTGAGGACACAAAAACAGGTCTCACCAGCAACCAATCCTGATGGCACCTTCACCTTGGACTTTTAGCCTCCAGGATGGTGAGAAAATACATTTCTGTTGTTTAAGACACCCAGTCTGTGGTATTTTATTATGGCAGCTCTAGCAGACTAATGTAATCATTCCCCAACCTTTTCTGTCTTTTTTTTTTTTTTTTTTTTTTTTTTTGCTAATCCTCACCAGAGGAAATTTTTCCCATTACTTTTTAGGAAAAGTGGGACTGAGGGAGGGAGAGAGAGAAAGGGAGAGAGACATTGATGTGAGCAAGACACATTGATTGGTTGCAACCCAGGTATGTGCCCTTGACCAGGAATCAAACCCGTAACCCTTTGGTGCATGGGCTGATGCTCTAACCACTGAGAAACACTGGTCAGGGGCATTCTTCCCAAACATTACTTCTTTTTATCCTCCATGCCTGATTTGGTTCAGGCCCTTATCTTCTCCATATCATCTCTGCAGACCTCTCTGTATTCTCAAGTGGTGCTAAAGGAATCTTTCCAAAGAGTTTAGTTAAAAACTGTGTAGGACACAGAACTATCTATACTAATAATAGCCTAGGTGGTCATCATGCCCTCACGTCACCACAAGATGGCCGTCACAAGATGGCTGCACGCACAACAGAGGCGGGGCCCTGCGGCCGCTCTGCACGGTGAGGCCTGGGGGTCCCGCGGCTCTGTGCTGCGTGGAGCAGGCTGTTCCTGGCATCTCTGCCACCTCATGTGGAGGAGGCAGATCCCAGTGGAGGAGGCAGGTCGTGGCAGGGGAGGGCAGTTGTGGGCAATCAGGCTGGCAGGGGAGGGCAATTGGGGGTGATGAGGCCTGCAGGGGAGCAGTTAGGCATCAATTAGGTTGGTAGGGGAGCAATTAGGGGGCAATCAGGCTGGCAGGCAGAAGCAGTTAGGGGCAATCAGGCAGGCAGGCAGGCGAGTGGTTAGGAGCCAGCGGTCCCAGATTGTGAGAGGGATGTCCAATTGCTGGTTTAGGCCCGACGGGATCAGGCCTGAATCGGCAGTCGGACATCCCCCGAGGGGTCCCAGATTAGAGAGAGTGCAGGCTGGGCTGAGGGACATCCCCCCCCCCCCCCCCCGCACGAATTTCATGCACCGGGCCTCTAGTTTACTGTATAAAAGGCAAATTTCTCAGCTGAGCACCAGACTGTTGAGGTAACACTCCCTCCACGTTCTGCGTGGAGTAGGGTTCGGTATCTGAAAGAGGAGCCGCACAACAAATGAGAGAAAAATGACACGAGATAATTTTGCAATATTGGGGGACCAGGCGGGCAAGTCCCGAAGGACTTCCACCCATGCTCAGGCTGCTCCAATCTTTTATTGATCTGGAGTAGCCCTTAGGTTAAGGGGGTTTCAATGACACGCAGATCAGCAGACAATTTCCAGGAATAGACAAAGTATCTGATTAGCTCATCAATAGATGATTTCCAGGAATAGGCAGAGTATCTGATCAACAATAATCAACAAGGATCTACATAAGTATCTAAGGAATTAAGTGAAATAAGGTGGGGAATGATGCTTCAACTATTATTACCTAAATTAACTGGGTGGTTCCTAGATTAACTGGGTGGTGCACAGTTCTGACCTTTGCTAGGACTTCAAAGGTTACTAGCTTTTGGGGGTCTCTGTCTAAACTCAGCTAGTGAAGACAATGAATGGACTCTGGCACCAGACTCCTCTTGAACTTGATTTGACCTGCCTTTCTAGCATTGTTCGAGTGGCCCTTTCACTACCACTCTATGCTTTAGCCTTACTGAAATTCTTACTGTTGCTCAGGCATTCCATGCTCTTTCACAATTCTCCATTTTGGCCTGTGCTGTTCCTCCTACCCAAAATGTCTTTCCCCCTTCCTGACCACCCCTCCTTCTATCACCTTCTCATCTCACTGTCTCACTTGTTTCTCTGGCACATCTATTCATCTTTCAGCCTTGGCTCAGGTGTTGTCTAACCTCCTGAAGCTTCGTTTATAGCTCCATCCTCAGTTCTCTCAGCAGCACTTTGTACACCCCTCTGTTACAACACTTATCACACTGTTTTGTAAACATTATTTTGAGAGTCTTTCCTACTAAATTGTGAGCACCTGAAAAATAAGATACCTATTCATCGTTGAATCTTCCTTTGTACCTGAAACAAAGGAGGTACTGGGTACATATGTATTAAACAAACAAACAAAAATCCCACAGTCCAGACAAGACATACACAAAAAAATTAAACAATAAAAGGCAGCAGAGAAACCACGAGTTATGTATCTGGGAATTCTTCATGGTACCTGGCACAGTGTCTTGCATGTAATAGACTCAGTAAATGTTGTTGAATCAAGTTCTAAATGAAAAATAAAAAAAATAAGATCATAATCATTTAAATCTGGGAGAACTCCAGGATGGGTTTTAAAAGCTGGTACCCACAAATATAACACAACTAGGGGCCCAGTGCACATATTCATGCACCTTGAAAGGAACTGTGGGCCACGAGGCTGTGGTGGGCACAGGGGCGGGTCTCGGCCCATCCTCCGCGCCTCTGCCTGGCCCCTCCCTCTGCGGCCCTGGTCTGCTGTCTGCCAGCAGCCCTGCTGCCGCCACAGCCAGTCCCATGCACTGGTGGCGCTGGGCACCCTCGCACCCGCTGAGGGCACAGAGTAATTGGGGCTGGTGCCAGCAGTGGGTGTGAGTGGGGCTGGCACCAGCAGCGGGTGCAAGCAGCAGCTCCTGCCCTGATTGCCTCTCAGGAGCAGAGGGAGGTGGAGAAGCCCTCAGGGGCAGCCACCACTCACACCTGCTGATGGTGCTGAGCGAACAGGGCCGGCGCTAGGCACAGGCAGCGGGTGTGAGCCATGGCTCTGGCGCCAGCAGCAGGTGCGAGTGGGGCTGGCGCAGGCAGCAGGTGCAAGCGCTGGGCAGGACCACAGCATATGGGAGCAAAGAATTTTCAGTAAGCACCAGAGACTCACCCTGATGATAGCAACTGGCGCCCGCCTTGGTCTGGTGCCTCCGCTCACCTGCTCCATCATCCCACCACAGCAGATGCCCGCCATGTTTCGCACTCTGCCGCCTGCTGCTGACACCCGCCATATTCCATGCATGCCCCCTGGTGGTCAGCGCATGTCATATCAACTGGTTGTTTAGTTGTTTGGTTGTTCCATTCGGTCTATTTGCATATTAGGGATATATATATATTCCAATCTAGTGCCTTCAAACTTGGTCCATACTCCTCCTTCATTTTTCTACCTTACCCCTGGCTCCATACTGTAAGCTCTTTTAAAATAGGGGATCTCTTATTCATCTTTATATCTTGCATTAGAGACTCAGTGCACAAAATTTGTGCACTGGTAGGGTCACTAATGGCTGCCAGCTGCTGGCCAGTACTCCCTCCCTTCCCCCAGCTGGCCCTTCCCCCTGGTCGAACTCCTGGACAAACTCCCGGTTGCATACTATGCTTTTATTATATAGGATTCCTTATCTACTATAATCTAGACAGATGCTTTGCACATGATAGGCATCCAATAAGTGTTTGTTCCATTTTGTTAAAAACTAGATTATAGTACCCTACCTGGTTTGGCTCAGTGGATAGAGTGTCAGCCTGTAGACTGAAGGGTCCCAGGTTCGATTCTGGCGAAGGACACGTGCCAGGTTGCGGGCTTGATCCCCAGTCGGGGGTGTGCAGGAGGCAGCTGATCAATGGTTCACTCTCATTATTGATGTTTCTATCTCTCTCTCCCTCTCCTTTCCTCTCTGAAATCAATAAAAATATATATTTAAAAAAAACACCCAACAACCTAGATTATACGGAGCCTGGATGGGATTTGAATAGGCTGTGTTAAAGAAAACAGAAATCCAGATCAGGGACACAGCAGAAGCGTATTCATTTCCTATTGCTCCTCTAATAAAGTACCACAAACTTGGTGGTTTAAAACAACACAGACTTATTATTTTATAGTTCTATAGGTTAGAGGCCTGAAAATAGGTCTTGTAAGGCTAAAATTAAAGTGTCAGCAGGGCTGTGTTCCTTCTAGAAGCTCTAGGGGAGAATTTATTTCCTTGCCTTTTCCAGTTTCTAGAGGATGCTGCATTCCTTGGCTTTTGGTCCTGCATTATTCTGACCTCTACATCTGTAGTCATGTCTCCTTCTCTCATTCTGACCCTTCCGCCTCCCTCCTAAAAGAACCCTTGTGATTATATTGAACCCATTGGTTGACCCAGGATGATCTTCCTATCACATCTGCAAAGTTCCTTTTGCCATGTAAGATAGCATCTTCACAGGTTCTGGAGATTAGTACCAGGGCTCTTTGGAGAGCCATTATTCATTCTGTCTTCCCCTAGGAGCAAAGCTGAAAGTATAAGAATGTACAATTAATGTTTGGAGATCGACTTTTTCAACTGAAGCAAAATGTTCATGAAATATTTGAGCCAGGTAAAAGGAAAAGTAGACTAAATAGGCACTTGAAGTTTAGAGATGCTATAGATCAGCGGTTCTCAACCTGTAGGTCACGACCCCTTTGGGGGTTGAACGACCCTTTCACAGGGGTCTCCTAATGTTGTAATGTACCCCGAGAATCATACAAGGACGCCTCAAGGAGTCAAATTAAAGAGTCACATTTATTGCAAATCCGGGACTATGAGGGGGCATTTCGCTCTCCCAGATCTCATAGTGCCCGCCCTAGCCCCAACACCAGATTTATATCGGCAAAGATCACAAAGGTATTGATTACATCCCAAGGTTTGGAATGAGGAACCTGGTTTGCAAAAAAAGCAGTTTACAGAAGCTGAAGCAGTTTTACTTAAGCATGTTATCTAAATTATAGTTTTGGGTCTCCAGGTCACTGAATTGACAGGAACACATTACCTAGAGCCCTTGGGTCTTGGGACCACTAAGTCAACAAGGACATGTTATCTGGAGCCCTCTGACCTTGGGATAATTGTGCTGTCCTTCCCAGGTACAGAAGAATGTGCTTTCTAAGACCAGTATGACCACAACCAATGGGATATTCACATTACAATCAATAGGGTATTTAATTGAATGGGATGATTTATATAATTCAGAAAATCAGAATAACTTTTCTATTATTTTAGCAAGCAAATAAGTACAGAAACCAAACAGCAGGGTTAGAGTTAAACTACAGTTTCTATCTGAGATGATTGCTACAGTACTTCACTAAGACCATCGGAAAACACATATATAATTACATATTGTTTTTGTGATTAATCACTATGCTTTACTTATGTTCAATTTGTAACAATGAAAATACATCCTGCATATCAGATATTTACATTACAATTCATAACAGTAGCAAAATTACAGTTATGAAGTAGCAACGAAAATAATTTTATGGTTGGGGGTCACCACCACATGAGGAACTGTATTAAAGGGTCGCGGCATTAGGAAGGTTGAGAACCACTGATACAGACCATTGAATACCAGGTCAAGTTTTGGTGTTATCCTATATAAAGTAAGAAAGCTTTGAAGTTACGTGAGCAGAGAGTTAACAATGAAAAGTAATCTAGCAGACTCCAGAAGACAATAGAGTATGTAAATCTGGTGGTCAAACAAAATGAAAAACAAAAGATTTGGGACTGAGAGACCACACACAACGGTGAATACACTGCCGTTTACTGTCTTACCAAAGCGCTCCTTTCTGCTAGATGTTCCTTGAGCATCCATAATAAATGAACGATGGCCCTGACTGGTTTGGCTCAGTGGATAGAGCGTCGGCCTTCGGACTCAAGGGTCCCAGGTTCAATTCCGGTCAAGGGCATGTACCTTGGTTGCGGGCACATCCCCAGTAGGGGGTGTGCAGGAGGCAGCTGATCGATGTTTCTCGCTCATCGATGTTTCTAACTTTCTATCCCTCTCCCTTCCTCTCTGTAAAAAATCAATAAAATATATTTAAAAAATAAAAAAATAAATGAACAATGAATTAATTCCCCTTATGAGTTTACATTTTTTTGCCTAGTAGAAGTACTCAGTTGTGTTATAACTCCTTTGCCCTAGAAGAGGCTGCTACAGTAGCTGGGAAAGTGTGTGGAGTGATAGGAAAAGGAGTTAAGATGTGAGTTGGCTGGTTTGTCCAACTAATTGGTAGAGGCTGAGCTTCTTGGGAGAGAGTTTCAAATGGTCTAGAACAGTGGTTCTCAACCTTCCTAATGCCTCGACCCTTTAATACAGTGTGGTGACCCCCAACCATAAAATTATTTTCGTTGCTACTTCATAACTGTAATTTTGCTACTGTTATGAATCATAATGTAAATATCTGATATGCAGGATGTATTTTCATTGTTACAAATTGAACATAATTAAAGCATAGTGATTAATCACAAAAACAATATGTAATTATATATGTGTTTTCTGATGGTCTTAGGCGACCCCTGTGAAAGGGTCGTTTGACCCCCAAAGGGGTCGAGATTCACAGGTTGAGAACTGCTCGTCTAGAAAGACAAGTGAAAGGGCGAGGGCTAGGCCCTCCACCTTGCCCCAGGGTAAGGGCTAGGCCCTCCATCTTGCCCCAGGGTAAGGGTTACGCCCTCCATCTTGCCCCAGGGTAAGTGCTCCATCTTACCTTGGCCACGTGCTTGGCAAGGAGCTTCTTCCCGTAAGTCTAAGCCTCTGCTAGCCACACCCAGGAACAAGACACCAACTTGCTCCTGGCCAATCGGCAGAGCACAATCCTTTCTCCTCCCCTTACTCCAACCCCCACTATAAAACCCATCTCCACACAGAGTTATCTCTCTCTCTGCTTCCTGCTGCTGTGTCAGCAAGGTGGGGGAGCCGAGCTAGCTCGAATAAAGACTCTTATGCTTTTGCATCAGACATGGCTGGCTCCCTGATGTGGTTTCTTGGGGATCCTGAAATCTGGGCATAACAACAAGGACTCCATTTTTTGGTTGTAAACAATAGAAACCCAATTCAGACTGACTTACAAAAAAGTAGAATTTACCAGCTTTAAAAAGCATCAATATGCTGATTTCCAAACTGATATTGCCTAGATTTCCAGTCTCATACATATCCAATTACCTAGTGGTTACCTTTACTTGGATGTCCACTCAGCAAATCAAACTCAACATGGCCAAAAACCTGTTCCTGATTTTCTTTTTCCATCTCTCCTTCATCAAATCTACTCTTCTCACAATCTTTCTTCATTTCAGTTAATGAAAACTCCACCTCCCAGTTACTCTGGGGGGTTTTCTTTTATTCACCTTCCACATTCAAACTGTCAAGCAATTCTACTGGCTGTACTTTCAAATCCATCAAGAATTTGACCACGTCCGGGGCTTCCAGTCCAAGGGCCTAGGAAGACCCTGAGCACCTCCCCCCATGAACACATTGAATTTACAGCTATAGACAGAGCAAGTCCCCTTGAAGAACTGAGGGTTGACTGAACAGCTTCAGTGCAACAAACGAGAGAGAGAGAGAGAGAGAGAGAGAGAGAGAGAGAGAGAACAGAAACGGTAAGAGAGCCAGAGAAAGACACTGAGGGCCCTCCAACCCAATGTTCAGCCTTGCAGCCTGGAGGGATCACTGAAGGGCCTAGACAGACTTGTCCACCCTGGGGTACAGTGAAAAACAGTGGTTTAAAGGATGCCTAGTCTATATGGGCAGGAAATCCATTTACTAATCCTGGGATATCTGTCAAGGAGGAGGAGAGCTGTGGAAACTCTCTCCCAGCTGGGAGGCAACTCCCGCATCCTTGATCACAAGGGCAGGAGCTCAATCCAGGCATTTTAGCCGCAGGCTAAGGCCATCTCAGTTCCTCCTCTCACCCAGGCTCACAACATGTCCACTGCTTGACCCCTGGACTCCCTGAGGCCCTCACCTGTTCCATTAACAACTCTGGCCGGTCTGGTTTGTCCATGAGTCTCCCTGTGGCCTGCACCAGCTCCAGCTTCCAGCCAGCCTGGTAATGCAGCACAGGTGTGACTTGTCCCTAGGATTCCCCTTGGCTCCATCCCACCCTAGCTATAGCTCCTTCCCAGGTGTGGCTTGTCCCTGGGGCTGCAGGCAGACTTACCCAGGGGAATCCCTGGAGCTTGCAACTGCTCCAGTGTAGGTTTCAGGCCTGGTGTGGCTTGCCCCTGGGACTTCCCTCCGCCTGTGTCCGCTGCAGCTTCAGTTCCAACCTGCCTGCAAAGACATCTAGCACCCAGAGTCTACAAAGGGGAAGCTCCTACACAAGGACCACTTGTGTTGCTTTTTTAAAAAAAATATTTTTATTGATTTCATAGAGGAAGGGAGAGAGAGAGAGAGAGAGAGAGAGAGAGAGAGAGAAACATCAGTGATGAGAGAGAATCATTGATCGGTTGCCTCCTGCATGATCCCTACTGGGGATGCATGCCCCCTACTGGGAACTGAGCCCACAACCTGGGCATGTGCCCTTGGCCAGAATTGAACCTGGGACCCTTCAGTCCACAGGCTGACACTACCCACTGAGCCAAACCAGCTAGGGCCACAAGGCCACTTCTTCAAGCCAGGGAGAGGTTGTTGTTTTGCTTAATTCATGGAAACAAACACAGAGAGATGCCAAAATGAGGAGACAGAGAAGTATCTTCCAAAGAAAAGACCAGGACAACAATCCAGAAACGAAACTAAATGAAAAGGTAAAGAGTTAAAAACACGGGTTATAAGGTTGCTCAATGAGCTTAGGGGAAGAATAGATAAGCTCAGTGAGAAGTTCAACAAAGAGATAGGAAATAAAAAGAAGAACCTATCAGCCTTGGCCAGTGTAGCTCAGTTGACAGAGCATCATTCAGTCCATAAAAGGGTGGTGGGTTTGATTCCTGGTCAGGGTACATACATAGCTTACAGGTGGAGTCCCTGGTTGGGGTGTATAAGAGGAACAACTGATTGATGTACCTCTCACATCTCTCTATCTATTTCAAATCAGTAAACATATCCTTGGGTGAGGATAAAAAAAAAACAAAACCCTATCAGAACTGAAGAATACAATATCCGAATCAAAACAAACAAAAAAATACACTAAAGGGAATCAATAACAGATCAGTTGATGCAGAAGGAGTCAGCAAGCTAGAAAACAAAGAAGTGGAAATCACCCAATCAGAACAGCAAAAAGAGAAAAAGAATTTTTAAAAATTAGGATAGTTTAAGGGACCTCTGGGACAACATCAAGTGTACCAACATTTGAATCATAGAAGTCCCAGAAGGCAAAGGGAAAAAGAAAGGGTCAGAAAACCTATTTAGAGAAACAATGTCTAGCCCTAGCCGGTTTGGCTCAGTGGATAATTGTCGGCCCACTGACAGAAGGGTCCGAGGTTTGATTCCAGTCAAGGGAATGTACCTTGGTTGCAGGTTCCCCAGCCCCGGTTGGGGTGCATACAGGAGGCAAACAATTGATGTGTCTCTCTCACATCGATGCCTCTCTCTGTCTCTTCCTCTCCCTTTCACTCTTTAAAAATCAATGGAAAAATACCTTTGGGTGAGGATTAACAAAACAAAACAAACAAAATAATGACTGAACACTTTCCCAATAGATATCCAGGTGTAAGAAGCTCAGAAAGTCTCACATAAAGTGAGCCCAAAGAGGCCCACACCAAGACATGTCATCAATAAAATGCCAAAAGTTAAATCAACAAGGATTTTCTTTTTAACTTCAATTTTGGAAACAAAAATAAATAAACTTAACAATATGTCAAATGATTAACAACCGTATTAAAGAAAAATGGAGCCCTAACCGGTTTGGCTCAGTGGATAGAGCGTCGGCCTGTGGACTGACGGGTCCCAGGTTCGATTCAGGTCAAGGGCATGTACCTTGGTTGCAGGCACATCCCCAGTAGGGGGTGTGCAGGAGGCAGCTGATCAATGTTTCTCTCTCATTGATGTTTCTAACTCTCTGTAAAAAATCAATAAAATATACTTTAAAAAAAAAAGAAAAATGGAAAAGAAAGAACTCAAGTAATTTTTATCTATAGTACTTTCATTATCCTCAGTCTGAAAGTAAAAGGACAAAAGAAGTGCAATGAAAACTTAAGTTTGACTTCATAGGTTAGTAGGTTTATTATATTTTTAAAAAAATATATTTTTATTGATTTCAGAGAGAAAGGGAGAGGGAGAGAGAAAGAAACATCAATGATGAGAGAGAATCATTGATCAGCTGCTTCCTACATGTCTCCTACTGGGGATCGAGCCCACAACCCAGGCGTGTGCCCTTGACCGGAATCGAACCTGGGACCCTTCAGTCCGCAGGCTGACACTCTATCCACTGAGTCAAACCAGCTAGGGCAGTAGGTTTATTGTTAATAGTAATTTTGAAGGAAATTTATGTACACTGTAGAATTGAGCAAAGGAATAAATATACTGATCTTTTTGGGGAGCCAGGCTTCTCATGGTGAGAGAAAAGAGCTATAAATATAAAATGGTGAAAGGCAAGAATGATATAAAATGGCTATTTTTCTCACTCTGTCCACTGACAGGACATAAGCAATGATACCTTAGTGGCAATGAGCACAGCTAGTTTCCAGATCTTGAGCTCTATTATCACTCCCCATTAACAGGGGTCCTTAGTAAAATGACTGTGTTCAGGCCTAGGGCTGGGAGAGTAAGCCTAGTTCATATTGCGCCAGAAGTAAGAATGTGCTCAAAGAATGACAGGCACAGAAGCCAGCTTGAAGGAGCTCCCACTGGCCAAATCTAGGACAATCTGAACATCAAAATAAGTAATGATAGTAATGGATTATAGTCCATTGAATAAAATCAGAATCATGGATCCATTTTGACAGAAGTAAATAAACAAGGGAGAAGGGAAGACCCTATGGTAAAGTGTTAGCTAATAAATGCAGAAGGAATGATACCAGTGTGGCTCAATTGGTTGGAGCATCATCTGGTACACCAGAAGGTGGTGGTTCAATTTCCAGTCAGGGGACATACTCAGGTTGCGGGTTTGATCCTCAGTCGGGTTATGTTTGGGAGGCAACCAATTGATGTTTCTATCTCATCTCTCTCTCTCTCTCTCTCTCTCTCTCTCTCTCTCTCCTCCCCAACCCCCTTCATCTCGCTGAGATCTTCTTTAAAGAAAAACACACCACTATTTGACAATGGTAATAATTTGATTCAGGTAGAAGCCATCAATGTACTATAAGGAACAGGATATTCACGTAGCTTCAGACAATCTCCCCACAGGTTTGTCATTAATTACAAAGTAACTAAGTAAAGAAATTTGGAAGACATATCCAGGACTTGGTTATCAAAGTTAACATCATAATATGGGAACAAGTCACAATTGCCTATCAACTGATAGGATCAATGAGAAGAAATAGCATCACTTCTGGGGTATTCCTGCTACCTATGTATAACCTGAATCTAATGAAGTATCAGATGAATACAAATTGAGGGACATTCTACAAAATAATTGGCTCTTTCTCTTCAAAGTGTCAAAGTTGAGAAGAACAAAGAAAGAAGGATTAAGACTTATACACCAATATTCATTTATTAGTTTTGACAAATATACAATGTATAATGTAACTATTAAAGGAAGACAGGTGAAGGATATACTGGGAATCTGTATCTTTGCATCTTTTCTGTAAATCTCAATTTATACCAAAATAAAAAGATTAATTTTTTTAAAGTAAAAAAAAAAAAAAAAAAAAGACTGATACAGATGAAGGAAGGCTGAAGAGACATAATCACTGAAATGCAGCAGGTGATCCTGGACCTGAAAATCCGTACTACAGAAGACAAGTAGGACAACGGGTGAAATCTGAATGAAGCCTGTGGGTTGGATAATAGTGTTTTATCAATGGTAATTTCCTGATTTTGACACATTTGCATTGTGGTTATGTAGAGAATGTTCTCAATTTTAAGAAATACGGAAGTATTTAGAGGTTAAAAAAAGGAATCTGAGCATTTCTCTCTGCCTGTACAGTTACTATCCTGCTCCAAACCACCATCATCTTTCACCTGTATCATTTTAATAGTCTTCTAACTGGTATCCCTGCCCATGCCTCTATTCAGTTTGTTTTCAATGCAAGAGCCATAATGATTGCTTAAAACGTAAGTTAGAGCATGTGACTTCTCTGCTTAAAATCCTCCAATGGCTACCTAACCTACTTAGAGAAAAGCCAAAGTCCTTAAAATATCCTACAATGCCCTGCACAATCTGGCTTCTGGTTACCTTTCTGACTTCATTGGTTTCTACTCTTTTCCTTGCTCATTACACTCCAGCCACACTGGCCTCCTTGCTGTTCCTAACACACCAGGCCAGGGGGCCTCAAACTTTTTAAACAGGGGGCCAGTTCACTGTCCCTCAGACCGTTGGAGGGCCGGACTATAGTTTAAAAAAAAACTATGAACAAATTCCTATGCACACTGCACATGTCTTATTTTGAAGGAAAAAAACAAAACGGGAACAAATACAATATTTGTATTTGCATGTGGCCCGCGGGCTGTAGTTTGAGGACCCCTGCACCAGGCACAGTGTATCCTCAGCCATCCCCTCTGTCTGGGTCATTCTTCCCCAGGTAGCCACATGGCTTACTCCTTCACTTCAGATTTTTATGCAAATGTTTTCTTATTAGTGACGCTTTCTCTGATGGTCCTATTTAAAATTTCAACCCCCTCCCACCTCTATCCCCTTTCAGTTTTATTTTTATTAACACTGATCACTAGCATCTGTATATTTTATTACTTATTTATTGTCCACCTCCCTCCTACCCAGAATGTAAATTCCAAGAGGGCACGATGTATGCCTTTTTTTTTGTTCACAGATGTATCTTCACTGCCTAGAACAGTATTTGACATATAATTAGCTTTTCAGTGTTTGTTAAATACATGAATGAAAAGTCCAGGTGTTAACTTCATGGTTTGATGTGGATTCTCAGCATGCGACTAGGACTTTGTCTTCACGTCTTAGCTTTGCTTTCCTCCGCATTGGCTTCATGCTCAGGCTTGAGGAGCGATGGGTGGTGGCCTGGTGGCCACCTGCAGCTCCAGATTTACCTTCTAACCAGTCAGCAACCCCATTGGAAAGAGAGTGCCTCTGTCTTGATGGCTCCAGTGAAAGCCTTAGAAATGAGTCATATTCTGGGTGTGGGTCAAGTGTCAATTCCTAAAACAATCTCTGAAGGTAGAGGAAGAAAATCCCGTGACTGGCCAGGCCTGAGTCATGGGGGCCCCTGGAGTCAGGGTGAAGTTCTGTTCTAATGGACTAAGCACGGGGAAGAGGTGGTTCCCTAAGAGGAAATGGAGCGCTCTCGCTGGAGGAAGAGGGACGGAGGCCCGGCTGGCAGGAAAAACAGATGTCCATCCCATCATCGGGAATGACCCACCGTCAGACTTAGCCCAGAACAGCGTTCTTCTTGCCCCTCCAGCTTCACATCCAGCCAGATCGACCTCTGAACTGGGCTACGGTTCTCTCCTAAATGCCTTTCCACCTGTTTCTGTCGGTCAGCGTCTTCCTCGTCCTCCAGCGTCAGGTTCAGATATGATCTCCCTTATGATGACTCCTGACAGATGTACTCTCTCCCCCTAGTTATTTCCACTTCTCTTGTAGTTACCTTTTCATACGTTGCCCTGTATTTTACTGATTTGTATACCTTGTGAGCTCCTCGTGGAAAATGGTCCATTTCCAACGGTCCCAGCCGACCCCTCACACGCTCCGCAACTGCAGTGATTAGATGCGCATCGGGGCCGCCAGGGCGCGCTGGGCGCCAGGCGCGAGGCCGCCGGGGGGCGGGAGGCGCGGTGATTGGCAGGAACGGCCGTCCATCAGGCGCAGGCGGGAGCGGGGCGGGAGGAGGGGCCTGCATGAATGGGGCGCGCGGCGAGCGGGCTGCAGTCGGCGCTGGCGGGGGGAAGCCAGAGTCCCGGCAGGGAGTGGGTGGGAGGAAGCGAAGGGAGGGCGGGCGGGCGGGGGAGGAAGGGAAAGAGCGCGGGGGGCGGGGAGGGGCAGCGCCGGGTTGGTTCGCCGAGAGAGGCGAGGCGCGGTGTGAGCGAGAGTCGTGGCCCCCGTGCCGGTAGCTTCTGAGCCGCTGTCCGCTGCGCGGCCTCCGCCCTCACTGCGGGCGGCCGCCTGCGGAACCCCGAGAAGCCCCCGGCGTCCCCGACCGGGCCGAGGAGTGAGGACGGGGAATCGGCGCTGAGAGGAGAGCCGGACCGAGCGGCCGAGCCCAAGGCCCCCGGGAGTGGAGGTGGGGGGCTGAGGCCCCCAAGGGGGCCCCGCCGCGATGGGCAACCTGGAAAGCGCCGATGGGGGTCCGGGCGAACCGCCCTCGGTCTCGCTGCTGCCGCCGCCCGGCAAGATGCCGATGCCTGAGCCCTGTGAGCTGGAAGAGAGGTTCGCCCTGGTGCTGGTGAGAGCGGAGCCCCGTCCCTTCCCCCTCCTACCGCCCCCCAGGTCGCAGCGCCGGGGTGGGATTTGGCCGCGGTTCCCCCGCTGGCCCACCCTTTCAGCCAGGGCTTCCGACAGACCCCGTCCCCCAGCGCCTTCCTGGAAGCCTCTGAGCAGCGCCGGCCGGCTGGCCCGTCAGCCCTCGGGGACCTCCGACCGAGGTCTCAGCCACTGGACACTTAGGAGGGGGGTCCCCAGCCCCGGACCGTCCCAGGATCCAGACTTCCTCCTCCTGCCCCCCACCCCCCTCCTGCTGCCCTTCTCACTTCTCCCCACTTCCCCGACATGCTCCCCAGGCCCCTGCATTCTCATTCCTACGCCTCTGGCTGGTGCGGGGAAAGTCAGAAGCTCGGGCCGGGCCACTCTTCAGCCTCAGTCAGGGCTCTCCGCCTGGGGAGGCTGCCTCTCGTGTTAATATGGAGGCTTTCCAGGGAGTGGGTCCCACTCCCAGCCCGGACCAGATGTTTGGGGGAGGTTACGGGGAACGGGGAGGGGACTGGCAGATCTTGAAGGAGGTGGAATAAAGAGTGATGCCATTCTACTCATTTTCAGAACGGCCTGCAGGCATCCTGCAAAGTTACAGCGGATTTGCCTAAAAGCGCTGAACATGTGGATAAGCCATTTCACTAGTGTATTTTTCCAATTGAAACAATACACAAACCTTCCTGCCTCCCCTCCCCCCCCCTGCTTTTTATGTGAAGCCCTAGTAGGCTGATTTGTGTTCTTTGCCTGTTCCTTTTTAGTCTTTCTGTAAGGTTCCCAGATGATCTGTACAGATGAGTTTTTAGAGCTGACTTTGGGATTCTCCTTTGGTATGGGAGTTGGACATTGGTTCCGGTGGCTCGGTGGATAGAGAGGATCGGAGCTGGTATCACTGGGATGGAGCCAGAAAGATGATGGAGCTAAAAATGAAGTTTTGGAGAAAGAAAGTGAACTAGGTGATGGAATATTTACTAACAGAGGTAAAATAAAGGACCCGTGGAAATAGTTCCCAGTTCCTCAAAGAACTCTCTAAGAGACCGTGTTAATGCTGCTGTTACTGTTGGTATGACCTGAAGGGCGGACGTTGCCTTTGCCCAGGAGAAGGGATAAGTTGTGGACTTAGCAGCCTTATTGGGTTTCATCTGCCTTGGAATGGTGAGATTAGATCTGTTGGCATCGGTGGAGCTGTCTGGAGATCCTGGTCTCTCTGATGGTGCAGAGCCTGACATCAGCCCACTGGCACCACAGCCAGATCAGAGAGCATCCATGGGGTGCTGAGGGGAAGCAGTGTTACTGGCACCTCTCTGCCCACAGCTTTGCAGAGGGCCAAAGGGACCTGGGCCATACATCCTGTGGCCCTCTGCCTTTCCCCATGCCTCCTAAGGGGGTTGGGGTGAGTCAGTGATTACTAATGTGCTGTGGCCATCTCTGGGACTTGGTGCCCTTGAGAACAAGAGCTCAACTGTTGGGAAAAACAGTGGGAGGGAATCTACACGCCAGTGGGGGTGTGAAAACCCCCAGTGAGCTGGCATGATGTAGCCTCTGAAATAGGAGAGAAAGAAAGAGAAAGAGGTGGACTGGGTAGGGGGCTGCCTTAGGTAGGGGCTGCCAGGCCGTTTGTTGTGAGAGCTCAGAACCAGAATCAATCATGTCCTCATTGGAGCTTGGTTGATAAATTTGTTTAGTTGGCAAGTTGATGGCTTAATATCCACAAAATGCATGTGATTACTAGCCAGAGCACCCAGAAAACCCAGGTTAATCAGGGAACTGGACCACCCACTTGCAAGCCTTCCTTGCGGTATAAAGTTTTGATTTGTTTCCTTGTGGCTTTTGTTTTGGTCTTGTTTCTGTGTGCCTGAGCTGCTGCTGATGGGGGTTGGAACAGGGCAGGCCAGGGCTAGTTAGCTGTCTTAAGAGAGAAGGGGATTTTACCTCACTTTTCCAACACGGGGAAATCGTGCTTTCTTGTGGACTTGAGTTCTCTAGGGGCTCTTAAATATCTCTTTTCCTCTGCTACTGAAACATGCCCTATATTACTATCCTTCAGGAACAATACTAACTGTTGGCTGTTTGACCCTGGAATAGTCTCAGGTGTGTATTTCTTGAAGTCAGGAGAAACAGAGTGTAGTAGAAAAAAACAGGGCTCGTCTTAGAAATTGTCTTAACCAGTCTGAGCCTCATCTATACATTTTATAGATTTACTTATCTGTAATTTGGAGCTAATAATACCCATACTATGGTATTGTGAAAAAAAGATGAGCCGTATGTAAGGAGCTTGACACCTAGTAGATACTCAATATAGATTAGCTGCTTTTTAAAAAAAAAACACATTTTTAATATGTTTTTTTAAAAATTGATTTGAGAGAGAGAGAGAAAGAAACATCGGCTACATCCTGCCTGCCCTCTACTGGGGATCAAGCCTGCAACTCAGGCATGTGCCCTGACTGGGAATCCAACTGACGGCCTCTAGGTGCATGGAATGATGCTCAGCCACCTGAGCCACACCAGCCAGAGCAGCTGCTTTTCTTGCTTATGTCAGACAATCAAGACAAGAGTCAGACAAGCTGCTCCTTTTTCATCCTTTTCCCCCCAAGGTTGTCAGTTTTACTATAATTGATTTGCTTTCAGAAAAAGCCAAATAGTATTTGGGGGATTTGTTGAGGTGACATACTGGTGTCCTGATGAAGCATCTGGATTTTCAAGTCAAAGTGGGCTCAAATACTGGCCCTCTAGTCTCTAGTTAGAAAAGTGTTTGACCTCAACAGGTTATTTAATCTCTTTGAGCCCCAGTTTCCTCTCATAAATAGGGATAATAATAGTATTTGCCACATGAGATTGTTATGTGGATTTAATGAAACTGGAAGTCAAGTACTTAGCAAAGTCTGCATCTACTATATGCTCAGTAAGTAGTAATTTTAAATATGTAGTTCTTAGCAATGACTTAGATCTGAGACCACTTTATTCCCACATTGGGATTTTAAGTTTAGAAATCTGATGAAGCCAGTCTCAGGATATGTCTGCTCTGTTAGATGGAGGGCTTCCCCAGTCCCAGTGTATCTATGGAAACCCCCCTGAAAAGCACCCTGGTTGAGGAAGTTGTATCATTGCTGAGTCAAGACCACAGGCTCCCAGCTTTCTGATACAGACACATGATCTGACCCATAGCCTGCAGCCGAGGTTGGAGAGCTCGAAGTCTGAGGTCATGAGGTGATTTGTTCAGGACATTGATCCCAGGAGTCCTAACCCAGCCCAGGACTTCCCTACTGACCCCCTTCGTCCCTGGGTGTAGCTGAGGCCCCTTATTGGTCCCATCTGTCTTCCACCATACCCTGTGTACTGTACAAATAGTATTGTTTTCTAGGTGCCTTGATATGAAAAAGGTTGCAAGGCTGCTGTTATGCTGTTTCTTTTGGATTCTTTCTTACCACCCCCCCCCCCCCCCCGCCCCCGCCAAGTCTGAGCAGCAGCTTACATTCTGTTAAGTATTGAGAGGTCTAAGGATGGGTAGTTATTGGGGCTCCTCTTTATTAATACCAGGATGAGAGCTGATCTCTGGTCTGATAAAGCACCAGTCTGTGTTTTGGTACCGACTAGATTCCATCCACCCTTGATTACTCAGAAGCTAGCATTCTGGCCAGTACCAGCATTTCCTTAGATAGAAAGGGGAGGTAGAGGACTGTAAGGGCATTGAAAGGATAACAGTTTTTCTCTTTGCTGACTTACTTAGGCTTGAAACAGAGTCTAAAGATTCTGACACCAGAAAAAGCCCTGAATATCCCTCAGGAGGAGGTTCTCGGCATCAGGGTGGGGTCCTGTGACAGGCTGTCCCTGCCGTGGCTCCTCCTCTCACATTTCCCTGGTGACTTGGGGTTTTGCTGTAAGTGTGGCATTGATGTGGATGCTAAGCTGGTCTGGGTGCTGGTTGTCTAAGAGGCCTTGACGGACCTTCTTTGAAACAGAAAGGGACTAGGGAAAAGTTGGGACTAAATATCAAGTTCCAAATTGCCATGGTGGAAATTTTTCCTCCAGCCCTGGAGATTTTGGTGAATTAGTTCAGGCTGGAATAGAACTTGGGGGAGGGAAAGTGCCCTTGACAGCAGCAGCAGGTGAGAGACATCAGTGAAAAGACCCTAGGCCACATAGAGGAGCTTGACCTTCCTATGTGACCCTGCCTTAGACGAGGGGAGGTGTGTGTATGTATGTGTGAGGATGGTCTGGTGGAATGGATTCCCTGTCATTTGGAAATGTTTCCATTGTTCAGAAGGAGATTCAGATTAGATTTGTTTCCTATTCTCTTAAAGTAATATTCTCTAAAAAAAAAAGTATGGGCAATTAGAAGAAAAGATTGCAGAAAATCATCCATATTTTTTTTTTAGTTCCTTTACCAAATGCAGCCAAATGTTTTATTTTTTTCCTCTGCGTAAGGTTTTATATAATCTCCAGTTTGGGGTGTTTTTGTTGTTATTTTATTAGTTTTCCCAGGCTAATCATTGTAAACATTTTAAAATGCTTGTACAGTGGTCCATCAAATGAATGGACCATTGTTTACTTAAGTATCACCCTATTGTTGGACATTTAGGTTATTTGCTATCATAAACAAGTTGTGATGAACATCTTGGTGTACAAAGACTTTTCATTATTTAGAGTTTTCCTTAGGATAGAAACCCGAAATTGAACATGCCAGGTTGTAGGATATGTTTTTAAGTACCTAAATACATATTTCTAAATGGTTTTCTAAAAAGAGAATAATGTATATGAGTATCCTCAAAGAGAGGGAGGAGGATGGAGAATAGCTTCTTTTCTTCTGATTATGAAAATAATACACATTTGTTAAGCAAATTTGGAAGTTCAAAATATAAAAAAGTACAAAGTATATCGAAGAGTATAAAGAAGAGAATTAAGCCCTAGCTGGTTTAGCTCAGTGGATAGAGCATCAGGCTGCGGACTGAAGGGTTCTGGGTTCGATTCAGGTCAAGGGCATGTACCTAGGTTGCAGGCTCGATCCCTGGCCGTGGTCAGGGTACATGTGGGAGACAACCAACGATGTTTCTCTCTCCCCTTCCCTTCCACTCTCTCTAAAAATAAGTGGAAAAATATCCTCTGGTGAGGATTAACAATAGCAACAAAAATCACCTGTAATCTCACTATCTTCTATTAACATGTTGATGTACTTATATGTATTCTAACAAATAGGATCATACTATGCATATTGTTTTATAAACTAACTTTTTATTTTACTGTTTTAAAAAAATATTTTTATTGATTTTAGAGAGAAGAAGGGAGAGGGAGAAAGAGATAGAACATCAACGTGAGAGAATCATTGATCAGCTGCCTCCTACACACACCCTACTGGGGATCAAGCCCACAACCCAGACATGTTCCCTGACCAGGAATTGAATCATGACCTCCTGGTTCATAGTTTGATGCTCAACCACTGAGCTATACCAGCCAGGCTTATTTTACTATTTTAAGCATTTTCTCATTTGTTTAAATATTCTTCAGTATCATAATTTTATGGCTGCATAGTACTCTATAATATCATATTTTATTACTGCCTTATATTTTTCTCTCTCTTTTTGCTACTGTTATTAACACTGTGATGAATATCATGTGCATAAACATTTGTGTGCATCTCTGATTATTTTCTTAGGATAAATTATGAGAAGTCAAGTTATGGGTTATGAGGGTATATGCTTTTTAAAGGCTTTTGAGAAATATGCCTTCTAAAAAAGTTGTACCAGTTTGCTTTTTCACTCATAGTGTCAGTATCTTCCTTTCTCTATAAACTAACAATTACTAGATGATTTAATTTTTTAAAATCTTTGCCAATATCATTAATGAGAAATGATATCTTGTTTTACTTTGCATTTCTATCAACATTTCATCATAGGTGTTTTGGCCATTGTTTGTTTGTGTCCTTTGCTCTCTATTGGGATTTTATTATATATACATATTTCTATATAATAAATGTATACATTTTTCACACTTTTCCATTATAAAATATTTCTTTCATATAACTATTATGTAAGATTAAAAAAATAATAAAATGACCAACAGTGTATTCACTGTGTGTTCTTGAAATTGCTTCCTGTCCCTTAAAATTTATTCTCCTTGCTGGCTTATCTGGGATGAAAAAGCTCTTTTAACTCAGGATTTGTTGGGTCTGTTTCTGTAGCTAGGACAGTCCAGGTGGCAGCCACACCAGTGTTTCATAGCTCTTTCTGTGGGGAAACAACTGCTACAGCTGGTGAGAACAGGAACTGGTGGTGGTGGAAATAGAGCTAATCTTCACTGAAGTGAAAAAAGAAGCCAAGGTGGAGAGGAAATGAGACCACAGATCCTTCCCTGCCCCTGAGGTTGCCTGGGAAGGCTAGTTGCAGCCAGGGCCCTGTTCTGTGGTCAAGACCAAACTATCCTCCCTAGAACTGACTGTAGTGGTCGAGGGGACTGCACTGCTGCTTCCTGAAGTTCGTGTGTTAACTGGTCAGCCAGGCTGGTCACCTCCATTCTAGGGATACATTCTACCAAGTCTGAGCTGAACTGAAGCAGTGCCAGGGAAAGGCCGGGGGTTCATTCCATTTCGGAAGTGCACTTTAGAGAAGAGGAAGGACCTTTTTCTTTGAAGATAAGATAGGGTGCTATCTCTACACAGCTTCCCCCCACCCTCGCTTCTCTCTGGATATTTTAGGGACGTTTCTTAGAACAGCCCCAGATGGGAACTTGAGGATTTTAAGATTGTCATCCATGATGAAGAAAAGTGGATTCCAGAAAAGAGGTGAACTGGGCAGCTAGAATTCCTGAGTTCCCGTTTCTAGTCTCTCCTTTGCCTCCCTCAGCAGAGCCACATCTTGGTATTTTGTTTTCCTTTCATGGGGGAGATTGAGCCCCCAAGAAAGATGTGGAGCTATCAGGCTGCCTCTCTGTCCTTGAGATACTTGGGTTGTCCTTTCCTCCCACCCTCCATTCTGCTTCTCTTTTCAAAAATCTTTCAGAATCTGCTTTTCAGATTTTCTTATCCTTTCTGTATTCTATCACCTCACAACTTTACTAATACGCATATTCTTTTCAGTTTATAAAGTACTTTGAGTTTCTTGAAAGGTGTTCTAAATAATGTTCAGAACTGCAAGGAGCTAACAGAATTATTTATGTGACAAATTTTGCCAGAAAGGAACGGTTTTGGCTATTGTAAACCCGTGATGGTTCAATTCTTGTCCTCATCTCTTCCCCTTGTCCCCTCCCCATCTCTTTTACCACCACTTTAACTTAGCATTATCATCAGGGCTGGAGTTGGGTTGGTAGTTTTGCCTCTGGGTGCCTACAAATATTAACAGGGAAGACATGTATGTATTCTTTTTCCCTGCTTGCTCATTTCTACTCAGTTCTAGACTAGAGAATGTCATAGCCCTCCTCCAGTTGCTCATCCCTCTCTAAGTAAGCTGGTATTTGGGTACTTTATCCTGTTACCCTGTTTCAAGAACTGCCTACAGCTTAAAGTAGTTAGTTTCTGCTCAGTTTTTCCCAGCTTCCATGTAGGGAGCTGGGGAGCCAATCCCTAGATCTTCCCAGGGTTTCCCATGTAACCTAAAAAAAAAATCCATTCTGGGTGGAAGTAGTTAGTGTGAGACTCTTGCTGGCTCAGGATGGTTTGAAAGAAAGAGTATCAGTTTGGAGTCAGAAGACTTGGGTTCTGATCCAGCTTTATAGCCTCCCCCTTCCCCCTCTCCCTACTGAATGATTGGGCAAAACCTAGAACTTTCCTAAGCCAATTTCATCCTTTATGAAATGGGTGATGATAATACCTACCTTACAGTGTCTGGAGGAAGCTTCAAGTAGAAAAAAACATAGTGAAAATACTTTGTAATCTATAAAGGTTATACAAATAAATGTTTGAGCCCTATACAGTACCCACTATAGCACCTCTGTTTCTTTAAGTTAAAGTGGTTCTCAAATGGGGCGGGGGTGGGGTGGGGGTGGGTATTGTCCCAGCAGGGAGTTTTGGGAAACAAGTGAGGATTTGTTTATCACATTGAGGGGAGGGGGGATATTACCACCCTAAGGTGTTTGGGCCATCCTCACACAATAAAGGATAATCCTATAGCCCTAGCCGGTTTGGCTCAGTGGATAGAGCATTGGCCTGCAGACTGAAGGGTCTCGGGTTCGATTCTGGTCAAAGGCACATACCTGGGTTGTGGGCTCGATCCCCAGTGTGGGGCATTAAAAAAAAGAAAAAGAAAGAAGAATGATCCTATGCACAATGCTGATAAGCACCCCTGCTGAGAATATTCTTCTACTAATCTTTACCTTCATTGTCCTGTGTTTCTGTTGGAGATGAAGCTTCAAGAGCAGTAAAAGTGAAGGCAGAGCCATAGTTTTGGTGCTTTCTTTGTTTTCCCATTTCCTATTATTAGAGGCAGATCTCTGTTTTCTTTTTTTACCTCTACCTGTAGGTTTAATGCTTGATTCCCTCTATTCTGTGGGTTCTACTCTGAAACTGGCCTGGCCTGGTGGTCGGCGTGGCCCAATCATTGAACATCGACCTAGGAACCAGGAGGTCATAGTTCGATTCCCAGTCAGGGCATTTGCCCAGGTTGTGGGCTCGGGCTCAGATCCCCAGTGTGGAGCATGCAGAAGGTAGCCAATCAGGATTCTCTCTCATTATTGATGTTTCTCTCTCTCTCTCCCCCTCGCCCTTCCTCTCTGAAGTCAATAAAAATATATTAAAAAGAATAATAATAATAAGAAGAAGAAGAAGCAGGTATGAGCCAGTGTGGCTCAGTTAGGTGGGGCGTCGTCCCATGCACTAAAGGGTCTCAGATGCAATTTCCAGTCAGGGCACATACCCAGGTTATGTGCTCCATCCCCAGTTGGGGCAGGTGTGGAAGGCAACTGATCGACGTTTCTTTCTCAGATCAATGTTTCTCCCTCCTTCTCCCTCCCTCTCTCTCTAAAGAAAAAGAGAGAGAGAAGCAGCTTGGGGTATACATACTTCACTGCTGACCTTTGTCTACCCTCTGGATAGTTTGTCAAACCAGGGTAAAAGTTCTTCTAGTTTGGGAATATATTTGAGAGATCTTTCAACAGTGCTTCTGAATCTTTTGGGTAATGGACCCTTACTTACTTACTTACTTATTTATTTTTATTGATTTCAGAGAGGAAGGGAGAGGAAGGGAGAGATAGAAACATCAATAATGAGAGAGAATCATTGATTGGCTGCCTCCTGCACGCCCCCTATTGGGGATTGAGCCCGCAACTTGGGCATGTGCCCTTGACCAGAATCGAATCCAGGACCCTTCAGTCCACAGGCCAACCCTCTATCCACTGAGCCAAACCAGCTAGGGCTAGGGGACTCTTTTAAAAATCTGATTAAACCTGTAACCCTCTAATCCTCCCGCCCCCCATGCTCGCGCGCGCGCGCGCGCGCGCACACACACACACACACACACACACTATTTGGTGGGGGAGGGGTTATAGCCCATTCTTGGATCTGCTAGGGAATCCTCCCTGGCCTTGAGTCTAGAACAGCCGTGGGCAAACTACGGCACGAGGGCCGGATCCGGCCCGTTTGAAATGAATAAAACTAAAAAAAAAAAGACCGTACCCCTTTATGTAATGATGTT
This sequence comes from Myotis yumanensis, assembly GCF_028538775.1. Classification (NCBI taxonomy): domain Eukaryota; kingdom Metazoa; phylum Chordata; class Mammalia; order Chiroptera; family Vespertilionidae; genus Myotis; species Myotis yumanensis. The sequence goes on from NW_027223754.1 coordinate 165,165,650, forward strand.
TACTTTGAATTTATATTAGTTCACACAAACACTCCATCCATGCTTTTGTTCCTCCGGTCCAGTTTAAGAACCCATTGTGGCCCTTGAGTCAAAAAGTTTGCTCATTGCCAAAACCGGTTTGGCTCAGTGGATAGAGCGTCGGCCTGCGGACTGAAAGGTCCCGGGTTCGATTCCGGTCAAGGGCATGTACGTTGGTTGCGGGCACACCCCCAGTAGGAGATGTGCAGGAGGCAGCTGGTCGATGTTTCTCTCTCATCGATGTTTCTAACCCTCTATCCCTCTCTCTTCCTCTCTGTAAAAAATCAATAAAATATATTAAAAAAAAAAAAAAAAAAAAAAAAGTTTGCTCACCCCTGGTCTAGAAGAACGGGAAGATAATGTTGGGTGAGGAGAAGCCACTGCAGTACTTGATACAAACAGTGCTCTTGATATTTTGTAAGGAGAAGAGCCCTGGTTATCAGTTCAGATAAAATGCCTCTGTTGGTGGTTCCAAAAAGAGCTTGTTGAAACTTGGCTGACTCCCGTTCAGAGAGAGATAGTCTGGCCCCTGGACATTTTGATTTAAACTTTGATTAAGGAAGCTTTGTGGTAGGGTCTGCCCCTTTGAGCTAGATCCTCAGGAACAGTGGTCACCAACTGGTGGTCTGCGGACCACTGGTGGTCTGTGAGGTCCGAAAGGTTCGCGACCGCTGCTCAGGAACATCCAGGTAGGGTTGACAGGATGTACTTTTACAAGCCAGGGAAACCAGGGGTATTCTTGCAGTATGTCCCAAAGGTTAGATTATATCCTGTGTTTGGAGGTATTGCTTGCCTAAAGCTGCAATTCCCTCCTGCAAGCCTAAGGTCGCCGGGACTATCCAGACAGCTGGCTTCCCAGGGTGTGCATGAGAGGGGACTGCAAGCATCCAGTCTCCAGATATTACTTCTGTGCTTGAATCCTCTTGCTTTCTACCTTACAAAAGCAAAATGAAAAACAAAAAAACCTACCCTTTTTCTTACTGCTCAGAATATTTCATACTAAATTTTTTGAAGAAAAATTCAGATCTTTTGGGGGTCCTTACTTATCTGAAAGAAGTTTTTTTTAGGACAATGTAAGAGCATTTTTTTCTGTGTGAAGTCTCCCATCTCATTCTTTTAGGAATGGCTTAGTTTCTTGTCTCCACCAAATGCCTGGATTTAACTTGTATATATTAAGGAAAGAGAATTAACATTTGTTGAGTATATGCTGCATGCTTTTACATTTAACTTGACAACACCTCTGTGAGACAGTTACTTCTATTTTACAGGTGATGAAATCAGTTAACCCTCAGAGGGGTTAACTGATTTAGAGAAGGTCTCAGCTAAATGTCACTTACTTTCAGCAAAAATTTTTGGTAAGATATTTTGTTCATGTTAAAAGGACTGCTAGGAATGCAACTTCTAAAAGATGCTTAACCCTCGAATATATATATATATTTAAAAATGCATAGAAAATTTTCTGGAAGGACACAAATAAAACCGATAACAATAGTTACCTCTAGGCTGCAGGGAGGGAACCATAATGGGAGAGATAAGAGTCAAAGGGAACTTAGCTTTATCCTGTTTACATTTTTTGCAAGAAGAATGTGCTTATGTGTTAATTATATAATTAAAAGTTAAAGGAAATTTTTTTTTTTTACCTCACTATAAATCAAGGAAGTGAACATTTAAATAATATACTTTTAATACTAATTATCTGGGTGAAATTTTAAAGATTGATAATGTCTGTGGTTGTCATTATGATACATTAATACACTATTAATGGTAGAGTAATTTGGTACAGACATTTTAGAAGGCATTTTATAGGGTTTATCAATTTCAAATATGCATACCCTTTAACTCAGCCATCTCACTTCCAGGAAACTGCCCTATAGAACTGTTTACACATGTGCATGAAGGTGCCTGGAAAGGATCCTCGGAGCTGCATTGTTTAACAGTAAAAAACTAGAAACAACTTGATTGTACATTTCCTGCCCAAATCTATTTCTCTTCCATTTACCTAGTTATTCAAGGCAAATACTGGGAGTTATCTTTAATATTTCCTTCTCCCTTCCTCCTTTCCAATCTATCAGCAAGCCTTGCCAAGTTTTTTCCCAAAGGAAATCTCAGATTTACTCATTCTCTCTATCTCTACTGCCACCTGCCTCAGTCAAAGCCAATATCGGCTCTTCCTTGTATTACATCCAACTAGTAGCCTTTGTTTCCTCTGTTGCCCCTTTCTCCATCCTCTTATCCATTCTCCACAAAGCAGCCAAATTTTAAAAATTTATTGATTTGAGAGAGAGGGGGGAAGGGAGAGAGAAAGAGAAACATCGATTTGTTGTTCCACTTATTTATGCATTCATTGGTTGCTTCTTACGTGTGCCCTGACCAGGGATCAAACCTGCAACCTTGGTGTATCAGGATGACACTCCAATTAACTGAGCCACCTGGCCAGGGCAACAGCCAAGTTTAAACTATAAATCAACTAGCATTATTCCCCTGCTTAGTACTAAAAAAAAAAAAAAAAAAAAAAAAAAAAAAAAAAGCAAAGTCCTGGCCTTGGCCTTAGGGACTGCATAACTTGGCTCCTGCTGACCTCTTTAACCTTACTTGCCTTCCTGTTTACTAAGCTTCACATTAGCCTTCTTTCAGTTCAGGAAAAATTCCTTTCTGTCTCAGGTCCTTTGCACAAGATGTTTCCTCTCCTGGAATGCCCTTTCCCTGGCTCTTCAAATGGCTTGGTCCAGCTTATGTGTCAGGTCTCAGTTTTAAAAATGCCATCTCTCAGAGAGACCTTTCTCCCTTATTATTCTCTGTCTTAGTGTCCTATTCATTTTTTTGGTATTATTTTCCATTTAGAAATTATTTGCTTGATTATTTATTATCTGTCTCTTCAGACTGTTGACTCCATGAAGGTGGAGACTGTATGTATGCTTATCACTATTACAGCCAGGTAGGCACCCAATAAACAGTTGTGGCTGATGGGAATCTCCAAGATATGTACATATTTGTATAAATTTAATCATCTAAAAAGGCAATTGAAAGAAGACTATATATAATGCTTTATAAAGCCACATGTTTGTCTGTTAATGTATAGAAAAAAGGCCCGGAGGAGTCACCACCAAGTTGTTAACTGTGATGACCTAAAGAGCGGGGTGGGTATGGTTGGGGCTGAACAGTGACTCGTTTTTTTATTCTATAAGTTTTTGAGTTGATTGATTTTTTAAAAAATGTACTCATTCCTCCTTTAAGAAAAAAGGAAGAATAAAAATAGGGGAGGAAGACTCAACTTTTATTGCAAAAAAGAAAACTCCTTTCTCTTATTCTCTGCACTGAGCCAAAAGAAGAGAAGAAAAGGGAGACAGGCCACCAGTGGGGTCAGCAACTGGCCAAGCCCTTTCCCTGCCCTGTGCTGAGCTTGGTACTAGTTTTCAGAGTAGAAAAGAGCTGCTCTTCTGCCCTGAAGCTGTATTTTAAGTTCTTAAATGTAGGCATGGTCTTGGTCCCCCAGACACAGCCAGTCTGGATATTTTTAGCCTCTTTCATTTCCAGGCCAGTGAAAGCTGCACCTTCAGCCTTAGCAGAACTATAGCAGGTGAAGTCAGCGAAGAGAATACACATAAGCTCTGGGCTTCACTGCAGCTGAGCTTCCCAAAGTCAGATCAGTTCAGCAGCCCTGACCTCCCATGGAAGCCACATTCTCTAGATTCTTGTCTCCCAGGAATATGGATAGTTCATAATCTTTTTTTTTTTTTTTTTTTTTTTTTTTTTAATATATTTTATTGATTTTTTACAGAGAGGAAGGGAGAGATATAGAGAGTTAGAAACATCGATGAGAGAGAAACATCGACCAGCTGCCTCCTGCACATCTCCCACTGGGGATGTGCCCGCAACCCAGGTACATGCCCTTGACCGGAATCGAACCCGGGACCTTTCAGTCCGCAGGCCGACGCTCTATCCACCGAGCCAAACCGGTTTCGGCTATAATCTTAATAACTAACATCTATTGAGTGCTAATTCATGCCAGGCACCATGCAAAGCTCTTTACATACATTATCTCATTTAATCATCACAACTCTATGAAGTAGTTATTATTATCTCCATTTTATAGGTGAAGACACTGAGGTCCACAGAGGTTAAATAGCTCATTTAGGATCATACAGTTAGGTGTTGAAGTCTGGATTTGAATCTAAGCAGTCTGACTCCAAAGCTCATATCCTTAACTACAGTTTCCTCCTCTTTCCAGGGTCAGCCCTCTTTGCCCTCAGTGCCGCTTTGGAGGTGATTGTGTAGATTATGGCGGAATATAGGGGAAGTTCCAGAACAAGTCTTCGTTTACTAAGAGGTGTGATGGAAAGGTTTGGGTTTTGGGGTCAGCCATACTTGAATTTGAATCTCAGCTCTCCCACCAGAACATTCATTATTCAACAAGTTTTTGTTGTTTGTTTTTTGTATTTTTTACTTTCTTTGTGCCAGTGGTACCACTGGGTATACAGTGGTGAAAAAACAAATTATCACCTTTGCCTTCATGGGGAAAGACATTAAACAAATAAATATTTAGTTATAAATTACATTTCCCTGGGAGGCAGAGAACAGATTATTAGGAGAGAGCATAACCAAGGCTCCTGTCTAATTGAAGGCCAGCGACAGAGAGCCTTGGAAGTCTATGAGAAACTTTCTACTTTCATTTCATGTTCTTTCCTTTCTTGATTTATTAAGGAAATGTGTCTTAGATGCCTGCTGTATACACAGCACTTTTCTGAGTGCTTTGGAGAATACCAAAGAAATAGAAGACAATGGCCACTAAGTTGGAGAGACAGAATATTTATTTTTTTCAGAATATTTATTTTGAACTGTACTTTGAACTAGAGAATTAAAACAAGTTGTCTATGAGGATCTTTATGTGCCTCAGTTATCTTATCCATAATATAGGAATACTATTTTTTGCTCAATCACATGTATTTTGTTGTTGTTGTTAATTCTCACCCGAGGATATTTTTTTCCATTGATTTTTTTCAGAGAGAGTGGAAGAGAGTGGGGGGAGACAGAGAGAGAGAAACATTGATGTGAGAGAGAGACATTGATAGGTTGCCTCCTGCACATTCCCCGACAGGGCATGGGGATCGAGCCTGTAACCGAGGTATGTGCCTTTGACCAGAATAGAACCTGTGACCCTTCAGTCTGTGGGCCGACACTAACCACTGAGCAACCGGCTGAGGCCAAATCATGTGTATTTTGAAGACCAAATGAGATCGTAAGGTGATGGGTGTCACATAGCTACAGGCACAGAGGGATTGGAGAGTCAGCGAAGGGTCAGCACAACATAGGATCCCTCGTCAGGCAGTGCTCTAAGGAGGGCATTGACTTTAAGTCAAGTCTTAAAGGTGACAGGTGTGGATCAGGAGAGAGGAGGCTGTTGTAGGCCAGAGCATATGGGAGAGGATTAAAGAAGAAGAATGAGCCAGCTGTATGAGGGGGCAGCCCGGAGCCCTGTCTACTAGGATAGAGTCCCATTACAAACAGAGAGATGAGCTTGGATCAGAACGGATGGTCAGTTCACAGAGAGTTTTGTCTGAAGAGCCCCTGATAGTTAGAAAAGGCCATGGAGGCCTTCCTGCCCACCTTTCAATGAGGAGTAGAGATTAGATGGTATGTGGTTTCTGAATATTCATGGGTTGGTTTGTTTTGTTGAATCACTGCAGTTCATGAGAAATAAATGCTTAATCCTTACAGATTAGAGAATCGGAATAATTTGCTTTAAGTAAAGCTGGATAGAGGATAATCCCACAGGTTACCTCTGAACCGCAAAAGTCCACAAATGTAGAAGCTTCCATTTCTAGTTGCCAAGCTTGGGGCTAATTCTTCCCTTTGCCAAGTCTGTCTTACCTTCCTTTAGAGTAAAATGTTGTTTTGCACTAATTAATTTGTGTGATCAGCAACACCTTGTTCATGGTAGCTGTTTAGTACATCTCATTGCATAGTATTAGTGTCCAACGTTTGTGAGCCACTTTCTACCTGCTAGTGTTTTCATGAACACTGTATTAGGGCAGCGTGTAGGGGAATGGCACCCTCTCCCAGCTAGTCATCCAGGCCACACATATGGGAGTCACTCTAGGCTTCTTCTCCTCTCTCTTCTCCATATGTACTGCCACTGCTTTAGTTGGCCCTTATCACTTGCCTAGTCTGTTGTAATAGACACTTTAGTGGTCTCTCCACTCCAATCTTGCAGACCCACTCACCCCAATCCATTGTCATAGTTCTACGTAAAGACCTGGAGGGAAGCGTTTTCTAGGAAGAAAGAACAACCTATGCAAGCCTTGAACTTTGCACATTTGAGGAATTGAAGGAATGCCAGAATGGTAGACAAAGATGCTGAAAAGATGTTCGAGAAGGCAGAAAAGAAGTGAGCAGGGCCAGGTCATAAGGACCTTTGTGGCCTTGGAGTTCGGATATTAATTGCAGGGGAGTGATCTGATCTGCTTTATAGTTTTAAGAGTTCACTGTGGCCCTGTGTGGAAAGCCCTGGAATCTGGCTCCCCTCTGGGCAGCATGTTGGCCTGAGTGAGACTGGGCTTCTCACTCAAGTCTGCCCAGCAAAGCTATCATGCCCTCTGCCCTTTCAGGTTTGACTGGTGCTCAGCCCTCAGCCCTATACCCCGACTCAGGCCAGAAAGGGCAGTGCCTCTGCTAGGCTGGCTCCAGTGTTTGGCGTGCCTCCCGGTGGCCCGAGCCTATAATTTGGTGGATTGACTGGTTACAAAAATAAAAAGTGCGACCTATAACTAAAGCTCAGTGGATTCAGTAAAGAGGGAGCTTTTAATTTGCTGAGGTCCTGGGCTGTATTTAACTGGAGGAGAAATGTGTCTCCTCCCTAGGCTCTGCTCCATTTTCTCCCTTGAGTGCCTGCTCTGGGGTGAGTTAAGTCTTGTGGGCCAGGGGGTAAGCTGTGGGGGGCTTTGGAGAGATATTTGGGAAGAACATTAGGGTCCAAGACAGGTTTGATGGGACTTCCTGGGAAGTCAGCATTGTTTGTCTTGCTTCTTTTGTAGCCCACTGGGATGGAAGTAGAGTTTTTAAATGTTTGATTGTATGATCACTCATTCATTCAACATAATTTATTGAGTATTTACTCTGTATTTTAGACATAAGGGGTACCATAGTGAACAAAAGAGACCTGTCCCATAATGTTCAGATTGTTGTTGGAGAGAACAATAAACACATATACAGATATGTAATAAATGTTAAGTAGCAGTGAGTGCCATAAGAGAAAGAAGTTAAGGGGATAGAGAGTAATGAGGCAATATTTTAGATGAGGTGACAAGGCAAATTTTGGGCAAAATAGTGTAGGGTAGCTAGATCCTGGCTTCTGAGTGTTTCTCCGAGGAAGGGGCTCCCCATGGCAGCGCAGCCAGTCTGGGCAAGGCTCAGGTCATTGCTCATGTGGGCCCAGCTGGGTCCTAGCCCCAGGTGGGCCCAGTCAGAGCTTGTGGTTGCCTCTTCCCTGCTCCACTTGTCAGAATTGTCTGCAGGGCTGGGCAGGGTGCTGATTAACTGTAAATAGATACTTATTTTTCCAGGGCTCCTCAAGCCTGATTCTCTCAAGATTTCCTGAAGTCACTCTGTGCGGTCCTGGCTAGAGGAAGAATAAGTCTGGCCTGGGAAACTGCAAGGAGCTTAGGGATTCCTTCTGCCTGTGACCAGGTGCTGAGCCAGGTTTTTTGCAAGAGCTTTGTGGCTCAGTGAATTTGGATTGGTATCTTGGCTCTGCCATTTATTAGCACTGTGACCGTGGGCCAGTGCCTTAACTTCCTTGAGCCTTAATATCTTTATCTGTATAATCAGGATAATACTACTTAGCTTCCAGGGATTTTATGAGGATTAAATAACATTAAAGGATCCAGGGCAGTGTCTGGCAGAGTGGGTGCTCAGTAAATTTTAAGTAGAAATATTCTAAGACCACTAACCTTTTGAAGTCAGGAATCTGGTATTAAGGGGTCCAATAAGAATATTCAAGAAATATGAGTAGTTGTTGATGGGTAGGGACTGGTTTTGTGTACCTCAGAGTTGTGAAATCACTAAAATGCACACCACACATTAGTCACCTTGTCATCCTATTTGATGATGTTGGCTTTGTCATGACCTCTCCACAGGCCTTAGGACTTCCAGGAACCTGGGTAGCCTTTGGCCTGTCCTTTAGCACATTTCATCTCTGGTACAGCCATGGGAGGATTGGACTTCTAGAGCCTTCTGCACGGGGGTATTTACCAAGGCCAGCACAGCCAGCACAGGCCTGCTGAGGCTGAGTCCTGTGCTCCTGGGACTTTATTGAACTCATGCTGTGGGCCTCTCTTATGTGGGCTCATTTGCAGATTGAAGATCACACACTCTCCTCCCCTCAGTGCCAGCCTTAGAGTGAGGTCCAGACAATATTCTCAGACGGATTGATGAGAGACAGCTAACTGGGAAGAGGCATCTTTATAGGAACCTTCTGTGTCCAGAGTGTGCTTGGGCCCTTTACTTGGATAGACTTCTTGTTTGTGGTTGTGGCATTTTGTTTTTACTTGCCTCTCAGCAGAATCAGCATCACACAAGCACTCATTATCCTCAGGCTCTGGCAGTCAGGGCACTTGGTGAATCCCTTGTAAAGTGCTCACGTCTGCACATTATTTCTGATGCATCTGGCATGAATTCCAGATTGGTGGCCCAATAGCAGCTATTAGTTGCTCCTTTTGGGCTCGGTTAATTACTGCTGGCATCGTGAGTGACTAAGGAATTAAGAATCTTGTGCATTTATGGGGCAACAGATCCCCCCGAGCTCCCAAAGCATTTATCTGCCATTTCCCCAGAATGTCCTCGTTAAAAGTTATGTACATAAACTCAGGATTTGAGGGGTAGTCAGCTACAGAGTGTTTGATGGCATCTGGCTTCTCAGTTGATTCCCTCCAAAAACTGTAAAGAAACTACTTTAGTACTTGTTGCCTATAAATGTCCAAGAAAATGTCAAGATGGTGTCATAACATTGTAAAAGCAGTGCTAGCTGCCTCTGATGGTCTTAGAGGCAAGATGGCAGGGAGCTTACCCCAGTCTTATTCTACGGCAGGGCAGGTGAAGATTCACATCAATTGCCTGGTAGTGTGCAGGGCCTCTGAGGCGGCGAGCTGAGAATGGTTAAGGTGTCATCTTCCTGCCTGGAGATGGAAAGGGACATGATACCAGCCCTCAGACTCACCAAGTGCAGCCAGGTGTTCATTCACTCAACAAGTATTTATTGAACACTTAGAGAATTGTGTTAAATGCCAGATAAATAAAGGTGACTAAGACAATGTCTGCCCAAAGAGTTCAGTCTAGAGGGGGAGACAAACACATTAAACATGTAATTGCAGTATACGGCTTGGGAAGTGCAATGATACAGCTATGCAGGAGCACCAGGGAACACAGGGGAGAGGTGGAGCCAGAGGAATACTGCCTGCAAGGAGGAAATCCCTACTGGCTACAGGGATAATTAGGAGTTGCACAAGTGTGGGCAAGAAAGCATTTCAGGTAGAGGGGCCAGCATGGGCAGGGGGGACAGCATGATGTATTCAGAGAACCCTCATGCAGCTGCTCGGGGCGGTTGGCGTGTGAGATGTAAGGCAGAGAGTGGAGGGAGTGGAGGCTGAAGTGATGAGGGCTTTGAATACCATGTGGAAGGGACCCATGCTTTCTGTAGGAGAATGGCATGGTCAGATTTTGAGTTGTGGACAGATTGGTCAGCAGCCGTGGGAGAGAATCAGAATTGGAGATGGGCGGCCGAATGGGAGGCCTGGTAGTGTGGTGACAATGATGGAACCAAAACCAGAGCTGGTTGGCATGGTGGAGATGATGGGACAGAGTCAATAAATACTTTCAAAGGTTAAATTTTGAGAACTTGACTGATTACATTTGACATTCAGAAGGTGTAGATGAGCGAAGAGGGAGGGATTAAGGATAACATCCACATTTCTAGCTTGTTAGACTAGTTAGATGGAGTTGCCATTGATTAAGAGAATACAGGAGAGCCCTGGCCAGTGTGGCTCAGCAGGTTGGAGCGTTGTCCCGTACACCAAAAGGTCACAGGTTTAATTCCTGGTCAGGGCACACCCAGGTTGCTGGTTCAATCCCTGGTAGGAGTGGGTATGAAAGGCAACTGGTCGATGTTTCTCTCACACATTGATGTTTTTCTCTCTCTCCCTCTCCCTGCTTTTCTTCCTGAAATAAATAAGAAAATATCCTTGGATAAGGACAGAGAGAGAGAGAGAGAGAGAGAGAGAGAGAGAGAGAGAGGAAAGGGAGAGAGAGGAGAGAGAGAGAAAATAATATAGGAAGGAAAGTGATGAGGCCAGTTGGAGTTATATGAGATTGCAAAGCCTGTGAAAGTCTGGGTGAAAAGTCTATTGGGCGGTTGGATATTTAAAGCTGAAGCTCAAAGAAGTCTGAGATAGAAACACATATTTGAGAATCATCAATGTCTACTGGTCAATTAAAATTTAGGGCTGAAACATTCTCATGTTTTTCTCTATATTCCCACAGATAGCATAGTCCTTCACGTGACTGGGAGGGTCAACTTAGAGGACTTATGCAATGTCACAAGGAGAGAAGCAGAGTTGTTGAACGGAGGAGTAGGTTGAGGGAGCTGAAAACAGATCTGTGGCAGGATCAGACCTCATGTTAGCAGATCACAGGATGTCAGGAGACAATGAGAGGGATTTGACAGCATAACATGAATGACAACTTAGCAAAATCTCCTCCAAAAGGTCAGGAATTGTCCCAGATCACTCAGCAGGGCACCTTAGTCAGTGATTCAACTCTGTCTCTCCGAATTTTGGTCCCAGCTTTTTTGTGAATTCCCTAGGTGACTGTTGGTATCGAGTCTTATCTTTCAAAGGAGTGTGTGCAATTGCTGTAACCTAGAGAAACAAACATGTAAATATATTTAACCTATACTGTTTAGCTATACCTATTCAGTCTATTATGTATTTTAAAGAACTGTGAAATTACATTTTGCTTATGTGCTTAGAAGCTAACTCTAGTCGGCTGCAACTCCCGGAACAGCTTCTTCCAGTTATCATTATAGAGCACTGTGCCAGGCACCATGCACCGTCCTTCCAGCCATTCATCCCTTTCCTTGATTCTTATAAGAGGTAGATCTTATAATCCACATTTTATAGATGTAGAAACAGGTTCAGAGACGTTTAATAACTTTCCCACTATCTCATGAAAAAGTACCAGGATTCAAATCTAGATCATCCCTGATTCCAAGGCCCATGCTTTTATCTATAGCATTTTGAATGTTTGCATTGCCATTCAGATATGAGGGCATTGTCACCATGTGGTGTCCAAGAGGGCAGTTCTCTTGCCCCTTTGCTCTGCATGATCACCCTCTCACTCTGAGACAAAAGCCTTAAACTTAGGTGTCTGGCCCACATACTTCGTTGAGCTGGTTCCAACCCAGTTGAATTGAACAGGGAAGTGCTGTTTAATGATCAGCCAAGGCCAGCCAGACAAAAGCAGGTGCACCTTACCAAGTTAGAAATGGAGATTTGTTTTCTTTATAAGGAGATGCCAGGACATTGTAGAAAAAGCCATGTCCTGACAAAAATTATGTTTGAGGCCACATATCTGGGTTTGAATCTGGGTTCTGCCTCTTTCTCTGTGACCTTGAGCCAGTTGGTCCAAGTTTCTTAATTCTCTCCCTCGTTAAACAGGAATAATAACATTTTCCGCCAGTGGTTATTGAGAGCAATAAGTGAGATCATTTGAGAAAAGTGCCAGCAAATGTTTTTCTTCTTCTCCATGACCCTGAGTGAACATGGCACATAGGACTCCTGACTTTGTGAGAAGCAGAGAAGATTCAGGGTGTCTTTGGGTCATGAGGTGGGAATTCTCAGAAGTCTGACTCCAAAGAAGTTTTTTTTGTTTTGCTTTTTGTTTTCTAGCTGGACAATCAGAGGAGATGTAAAAAAGTTGGGACACTCAAAGATGGAGTTGGGGTGTGGGCAGATATGACCTCTGTTGTCAAGCTCTGGCGTTAAAGACAGGAGGAGACAGTGTTGGGAGGATGGCTCATGGATCAAGAGCAGCCTGGGGTCATATGATTCCTCCAAGAGGACAGGACCGCTGAGGCTGAGGATGGACCCTCATTTGAGAGCAAAGAGAGACAGAGGACTTGTAGTGCCTCTCACCAGCTGATAGGAATTGTGACAGATGTGTGCCCATGCTGGGCCTCAGTTTACCCTTCCATAAAGCAGGAGTCATGCCTCTCCCACATGTAGTCTGGAAGTAGGAAGGGAGTAATTTAATTTCATAGTTTGATAATAAGCTCCTGGACTTATAATGAGACTCCTGGAACACCAGACTAGGTCTGTAGCTGGTGCACTGGGTGAGATGGAGTGCTCCCCCCAGCTGGCCTCTGCTGTCTCCTGAACAACCACAGTATCTGTTAGAAACGTGCCAGTAATCCTTGTCTAGGCACAAGTGTGTTCAAGGCAAAATGCATGCCCTCATGGAGTTTATAGTCTAGTTCGGGAAGTAATATAGAATATGAAAGGTGAATAACAATATGAGAGGGGATTGAATCTTCTATGCAATCTTGTACTTAAAGGATCCATCCAGCACAGTGCCTGACACAGAGTAGATGTGTATAAGCTGTAGTTTCCCTTTTCTTCATAAATATACAAGTTACCGCGAACCAAAACAAGTTTTCCAGGTGGCACAGTGTGTGATACATCGAAGACACTAGTGTTGGAGAAATGATTGGATACGATTGTCAACAGGAGGAAAGGGCAGTAAACCTCTCTGAAGTTGAGAGGAAGGAGTATGTGAAGTCCGGGTTGTTTGGGGGAGGTTTCATGAGGAAGGTTGATCGTATTGGTCCTGAAGGATGTGTACAATTTGAAAAAGTGGAGAGGAGGGATAATATAATTTATTGTCTCAGAGGAATCATTGTGTGGGGATACAAGCTCAGGCTTTGAGGTCAGACCTGGGTTCAAATCCCAGCTCCACCCCATACTGGCTATGTGACCCTGGATAAGTTCCCTGGCCTTTCCAAGCCTTTGGTTTCTCACCTGTAAAATGGGAATGATCATGGTCCCAACTTTGTAGGTTGCTGTGAGAATTAAATGATATAATAATTCATATAGAGCTCTTCTCATAGTTCTGTCAATAAATGTCAGTATTACTATTTTTGTTTTGATAGTAGCATCATTATTGTCCTACTCATGCCCACCTACTTACCTTAGCTCCTAAGACCCTTTGTCATCTGACTGTTCCCTGCCTGCTGTAATTTCCTCATATACGTTTTCATTCTATTGTCATGAATCACATAGAGACTCCTGGACTTTTTTATGGTGTTTTGTGCCCTTTTTATGGTGTATTTGCAAGTGCTATCTCATTACATAGAATATCACCATATTCCTTTCCTTCATTGTCTTTGCCTGACTCCCTCCTGCTGATGTTTAAAATTAAGTTCTGTAGCATTTCCAGGAAGCCTTGTCCAGTTAGATGTTGCCTCCCCAAGATTCCACAGTGCCATGTGCACCTCTGTCACAGAAGTGTTGCCTACACTCAGACTCAATTTGCTTGTCTGCCTTGCCCTCTGGATATAAACTTCCTGGATGTAGAGATCCTGCCCTATTTATGTTTATATCCCCAGCTCCTAGCTTACTAGTAGTGCTTGGCATATAATTGTTTTCCAGCTAAATGTTGAGTTTAAAAAAACACAACAAAAACATATGGCCCTGGCCAGGTGGCTCGGTTGGTTGGAGTATCATCCTGTACACCCAGTGGCTGCGGGTTCAATCCCTGGTCTGGGCATGTATGGGAGGCAGCCAGGCAATGTTTCTCACATCAGTGGTTTTTTTTCTCTTTCTTCCTCCCTCTCTTTCTAGAAATCAATGAAAATATATCCTTGGGTGAGAATTAAAAGAAAAAAAAATAGCTAGCATTATGTATAGCATTTACTACCTGGGTTCTGATTTAAATGCTTTACATATGTTAACTATTTAATTATCATAACAACCCTATGAAGTCGATACTATTTCTACCTCTGTTTTATAAGTAAGGAAACTGAGACTCGTAGAGATTAAATAACTCTCCACAGGCCACACAACTAGTAAGTGGTGGCCAGGATTCATACCAGGGAAATGTGGCTCCTCATTCAGTGCTTTAACCACACTGTGAGATTTGTGGTAGGATATTTATTGAACGTCCAAGAAAAGATAAAGAGACATTAGCTGTAAATGACAACTCCATGAACACATTTTAAAGGCATTAGTCAATGTGTGAAAACACTGGTTTGGGGGAAACACACATAAAAAGACACTATATGGGGGTAGATCTTACCACTCTTGACTTATGAAAGATTTGTTAGAGAAGGTAGGATTTCACCTATTTTGAATTGAAGGAGGAGCATGTCTGGCAATTGGGAAGGAGATAATTTCTCTGGGGATGTGATGTAGTAGAAAACTTAGGGACAGGAGGAAGAGGAGTATATTATAGGGGAATTCAACTTGCCCCGTCTTTATTGAACACCTACTACAGTGGTAAACAAGCTGGTGGTGATCTCTGTGCCCAGGAGCATGTAGTCTAGCAGGCTATAAGAAGATGAATTTGGGCCCTAGCTGATTTGGCTCAGTGGATAGAGCGTTGGCCTGCGACTGAAGGGTCCTGGGTTCCATTCAGGTCAAGGGCACATGCCCGGCGCAGGTCTGGACCCGACTCCCGCAGCGGCCCGCGGGGTGCCTCCTCACATGGCGGGAGGCAGGGCGCCTTCTCGTATGATTTCAATCACGCACTGGGCCTCTAGTATATATATATATGAAGGAGATAAATTTGGTTAAAGAGTAGGACAGGTGAGTGGCTTAGATTTATGGCATGAACTGAAGGTCAGAGTTGAAACTCAGAATGAGAAGTCTGGGAGTTTGCTGAGGGAGAAGCAGCATTTAAAGAAAGTGATTTGGACCCTGGCCGGTTTGGCTCAGTGGATAGAGCGTCGGCCTGCGGACTCGAGGGTCCCAGGTTCGATTCCGGTCAAGGGCATGTACCTTGGTTGCGGGCACATTCCCAGTAGGGGGTGTGCAGGAGGCAGCTGATCGATGTTTCTCGCTCATCGATGTTTCTGACTCTCTGTCCCTCTTCCTTCCTCTCTGTAAAAAATCAATAAAATATATTTTTTAAAAAATAAAGAAAGTGATTTGGGCTATAGAACTTAAGGTTGGTTAAAGGGGAGAGAGCCCAGAAATAGAAAGCAATGATGAGGAGTAGAATAATGCCACCAAAAAATAACTGGGGGCCGAACAAAGGACTTGGTGGTGGGAGAGATAATAGTGGTATTAATCAGCTATTCAGTAAGCACTTGATGTGACGCAAAGAAGGTAAGACATGACCTCTATCTTCAAGGAGTTCATGCTTTAATTGTAAATAGAGGAAACACACATGAAAAGACACTATATGGGACACATTCAATTTGTGCTAAGGTCCATGGTATCAGTGACCAGTGATTTTCCTGTAGCTTCAGCCATTTGGAATTCCATTTTCAGGATTACCTCATAGTCCAGAATAGCTGCTGAAGTTCCCGCCATTACCTCTGCATTCCAACCAGCTGGAAGCAGAAGGGAGAAAAGAAGGGTATACTCCCTCCCTTTAATGATACTTCTGAGAACTTGTACATACTGCTTCTGCTTGCATCCTACATGGTCACATAGCCACATGTGAATGTCAGGGAAGATGAGAAATATATTAATTCCGGGCTGTCATGTGCCCATCTGAATATTGGAGGTTCATTAGTAAGGAGGATGAGAAGGTGTTGGGAGATAACAAGTAGGTCTCTGCCATATTCTCCACATTTGACTATGTTTTGAAGCTCAGAAGAGGGGCTGATTAGTTTGGGTTGGTAGTCACAGAGCTGTTGGATTTTGAGTCAGGTAATAGGTAGGGATTCAGAAGATTACAAGCAAATCCTATGACAAGAGTGGCTATTCCAGAAAAGAGAGTCCAGGAGAGATAAGGCTGGTCAGAGATGCTGGTCAGAGGAGAATCTCGCCTCTGAAGCTCTTTCTCATTTTAAGATGCTAGGAACAGCAGGCCGAGGCATTTAGGTTTTCTTGTATAAATGATAAGAGTCAGAGAAGATTTTTTAAAAATGTATTTTTATTGATTTCATAGAGGAAGGGAGAGGGAGAAAGGGAGAGAGATACAAACATCAATGATGAGAGAATCATTGGTTGGCTGCCTCCTGCAGGTCCCCCCACTGGGAATCAAGCCCACAACCCGGGCATGTGCCCTGACTGGGAATCGAACTGTGACCTCATGGTTCATAGGTCGATGCTCAACCAGTGAGCCATGCTGGCTGGGCCAGAGAAGATTTTTGAACTGAGAAAAGACATAATGTATCTTATGTGCTGGGAAGTTTAGAAATTTCATCCAGGTGCAGTTTGGGTGGGGCAGAGGTGCTAGAAGTAGGAATGCCAGCTAGAAGGATCCCAGGGGTCAAGAGTGACTAGTACAGGCCCATTTAGTGGTGACAGTGGGAATGAAGAGAAGGTATGGATGAGAGACCCTGGGAGGGAGATGTACTGGGTCTCTGTGAGTAATGGGGAGAGAGAGGAAAATGCCCTTGGTAGGATGTAACCCCAGAAATGTGTCCTCTAAGAGGTAGTGCGCCTATTAGGGTTCCCTAGGCGGGAGGGCAGAATATCATGAAAAGGGAGGACCTTGATTGGCTGCAGGGAGAATGTGAGGCTCTGCCCAAAGTCTCCTTGGCTTTGCAAAGCCGGCTGCCCCCAGGAGAATAGTTTCCATCCTGCGTAAGGAGGGAGTGTGTGGGCCTGGCTAACCACGAGGAGGGGCTGGGGAGCAGAAGACAGATGAAGTTGCTGTGGCCGTGGCTTTTTAGCTGGGCCCTGGGGTCTCAGTTGGGAAGAGCTAACAAGAATTCTCCTGAGATAGTGTGCTCCTTGACGAAGTGGGCCAGAAGAGGGTGTCCTCAGCCAGGGTTGGGAGGGGGCAGCTACTTGCAGAAGTTACCTGATGTCAGGTGTGAGGCCGATACTGTGGCAGAGGGTAGCACTGGGAATTTTGCTGGCATTGGGACTGTCCAACTTCCTTTGCCTCCTGAGACTCCAGTGGAGGAGTCTTCTGAGGTGAAGAAGGGGCACAGTTGTATTTAGAAAAAGCCACCTCTGTGTTTGATTGATGCCGGCCGTCTAGGACCTCTCCTTCATCTAACTTCCCTGGTGTGAGTTGCAGAGCTCAGCCTGAGACATCTGGTGAATCCATCTCTTTTTCCTCCGGCTGCTCAGGGACTTGGCTCATAACTGCTCAGCAAGTCATTTCTGGTTATAGAGTCATCAGTGACCACAGAAGCACGTTCTCCAGACAGGGCTCTGAGCCTGTGAAAGCTGGCTTTTCTCTGGCAGCTTGTCCCCAGAGTGGTAGCTCCAATTAAACAAAAACAGCCAATGTAAGCCACTACAAACACTTAAGTCATGGAGCACCACTTTTTTATGTCTTTTGTCATGAGGTACCCCGGCAACTCCCCTATAAGTCTAATAGGGCAGCTCAGGCCTAGAGCAAAATGTTTGTGTGGCTAGAGTTGTGTTGCACCCATGAGCTCCTGTGCATAGGGTGGTATATGGAGAGAGATGAGGAGCAGAGGAGGGGGAGTTTGGGGCCTAGTGTCCAGGGATGTGACTGCTACTGTCCACCCCTTTCTATTCTTGAACTCTCCAACGTATATGGGGCTGGTTGAAGTGTCCACCCCCCTCGTCATGGGGCGTGGTACCTCTCTCCAGCCAAGTGTCATGAACTGTTCCTGTGATTTCCTTTCAGCCACAGGATATGGTTCTTCTCCCAGAATCTTTCACAGTTGTCTCAGGCTCATTCCAGGCTGTTTGTCTCAAGTTATCTTCTCCAAACCTGAGCTCTGAAAAGAAGGATGGGAGCGAGGCCGGCGAGGAGAGCAGTCTTGAGCTTTGTCCTCTGGTTTGGCAGCAAAGCCAGGCTCGGCCTTGGTCCATGGAGGCTGCAGTGAGATCTGGCCACTGATTCATTCCACTTCCTCCGCTGCGCTGCGCCCGCCAGTCACAGAGCTGGGGAAAGTGTGGGTGTCTGGAGGGGCTGCTGTGCTTCCCATGTCTGGACCTTTTAATTTTAGCTTTTGGACTTTTGATCAAATTCTCTGATTTTTTAAATTTCCTTTGAAAGTATTGTAGTTTTGGGGGGTAGTTAAGAGGAGTTGTGCTGAAACAACGAGATAAACAAACAGTGACGCAGAGCCGGCAGCAGCGTAGGCGATGAGCTGGGCCTGCCTGCCATCTGGGCGGGCTGGGTGGAGGAGGACTCCCGCCCTGCACACTGGCCAGCTGGCTTGTGTTAAAGCACTGGCTGAAAATAACTCTCATTGTCTGGGAGCTGCTACTGCAGCAGTGCTGGCTGTGGCCGCCAAGGGGGCCGAGGCAGCAGGAGCTGGTACCTCCCACCTCCTTGGGCTCTTGCCCTTTGGGAGTAGTGCCCAGCTGGCCACAGCTGTGCCTACTGCCCACCAGTAGAGACACGTGGAGGGCAGGCTGGGCTGCTCCTAAAGCTCTGTCCTTTTGGCTGCCGGGGAGGGGCCTTTGTGCCCAGTGCTGCCTTGGACTCCCAAACTGTGTGCCTCCTCACCACATTGACCCCTGCCCATCTGTACAGTGGGCTGATCTGTGGATGCACGAGAAGACTTGGTGGCAGCAATAGCCCAGGGCTCAGCAGCATGTGGTACGCAGGACAGTGCCTCGTGTTATCTCTGGGGAAGTTGTAGATTCAGCCTCTAGTGCTCCCCACCCCTGTGGGCTGAGCATGTGGGCTGGGGCTACCACATTTGGGAGAAGTGTCCAGCCACAGGGGATTTGGTGAAAGGTGGTTCTGAGAGGGAAAATATTAAAAAACCACCAGCTCACATTCTGTATTTGCTCAAAATAAACATCCCCTAAAGCCTTCCCTAAAGCCTCCAGAATCCCCTTTGCGGGAAAGTTTCGACCACCTCGCCCCTGCCTCTCAGAGGAGCCATGCCATTTTTGTCTCTGTTCCTAAGATTTATGATTGACTAGGACCAATAGAAACAACTGGGAATTTTTTATGGTTCCTATTTCTGTGTTGGGTTTTCCCCAGGCCCGGCCTAAGGAGACTGACAAGTCAGGGGTGAGTCCCAAAGGACCTGCAGCTGAAGGAAACCCCAACCCCACCGGCATTTCCCTCCCCGAAATGGGAAGGAAACAAGGAGGGGCTAACTGGCCGGGGGTGCAGAGCAGGAAAGGGAAGGGAACCTCTGCCACCAGAGCTGCCTCCCTCCTCGGCCTCTCGGGGGGGTGTGTGTGGGGGGGAGGACAGGGTCATATGGGGAGTAGAAGCCTTGCTCCCACAGAACTCAGAAGGGGGTTGGCCACTACACAGGGCACTCTGCCTGGCCTCAAACTGGCAGTAAATCAGAGTAGCCTTGCTGGAGAAGCATCAGATCCACCCCTTTCTGCTTCTTCCTGTTATAGGTTTTTATTATTAGACTTCTTGCTGGTTCCTCTGCTTTAGGACTCAGCCCCAGAATTGCTTTCAGTTTGAGCTCATCTTCCCTTTCCCTACTCCCTGGGGTCTCCGCCTCCATCCCCAAGGATGGTGGTTAGAGGAAACGAGAGAGGGATCAAAGGAGAGGTAAAGGATTGCTGTCCTCAGTGTTGAGAAGCAGTTGCTGAAGGAGGGGCAGAGGCAGAGAGAGAGAGAGAGAGAGAGAGAGAACCCAGAAGCAAGAGGGTGGGTCCTTGGGATGTCACCACATTACACAGGCTATTCAGGAGGAAGGGTAAGGGCACTGTGTTGAGCACCCAGAGTGTTCCAGACAAATACAGACATAAAATGTTTATCCCTCATAAAACCGTGGGAAGTAGGGAGATTATCTCCGTTTTATGGATGAGCTCACGGAGGTTCAACAGCTCTGAAGAGCCGAAAGTTGCTTTGCGCTGACTCCACATCCAGTGCCCTCCTCTCTGAGACAGTGCACCTCCTTCCTGTTCAGCAAGGGTCTCGTGAGAAGGTAGCAAGGACTTAAGCCCGGCCTCTGCCTTCCGAGAGCCCACAGTCCCTGTGGAACGGCTGAATGTCAAGGAAACAAACCTTTGACTGAAACCGGAACCTCATCAGGTTTGCTCCCTGGCTGTCCCCGGAACTCAGGAAGTTGTCCTTCCTCAGGGAAGAGTAACTTCCTCAGGACATTGGAGCCCTGCTAGACTTGCGCACGTTATCAGGTGGATGCAGAAGCCCCAATGCCCTTGTCTGGCAGGGAGAGCATTGCCCTGGCTCCCAGCCCACAGCCAGTGACCATTTTCTTGTGAGAGTGCTGGAGGCTGAGGGACTTCCCCTTACCTACTTTCTTCCCCATCACACTTCAGCTGGGGAAGAAGCAGAGAAGGCTGGCATCAAAGCTCTAGACTGGAGGATGTGGCCTGTGGTCAGAGCTGATGATTCTTGCTTCTGCCACCTATTTCCATACTGTGGCATTTACGTCTTCTGAGCAGCCAGGTCCCTGATATGCCTGTTCCGTGTTCTCAGGCTAAGGTTCCCAAAGGGGGCGACTTTGCTCTGTATTTGAAACCCCAGGGCACCGAACGTTTCCTCATCAGTTCATCTGGTAGGGAAGTATAAGGCCACAGCAGCTGTCAGTGGTGGCTGAGAGAGGAAGTTGGTGTAGACAGGATATGATGTCTGCCAGAGTAGTGCCAGGCTCCCCCACTCCCTCCCCAGTGCCTTTCTTCTAAGGGAGACAATAGAAAACTATTCATGGCACAAACTTGGGATCAATGGGCAGGTGACAGTGATGTGCTTAGGGTGTGCACAGAGCCAGAACCACGCCTAAGGACAGTTTCTGCTCCGATCTCACTTGGGTTCAGCTGGCCCTGGTTAGACAGAAGTCCTTGCTCCAGGCCCACCTTTGACCTTTGGGTCCTTATTGTGGCCTCTGTCCTTGTCCTGCTATCCACACATATGCCGAGATTGGCCCTTAGCAAAGTAGTTGTAGAGAGAACATTCAGAGTTGTATTTGTGCCCCACCCCCACCCCAGCAATCCCTACGCTGTCAGCAGTGGGGGGATTCTGTTGGCCCTTCTCTCCTGGGGAGGTTCAGCAACCATGGGGGAGAGGTGTGATGTGGTGGTACCTTCCCCTGTTTCTCTCACTTGCTCCACTTATATATTCCTAAATTCTACCATTCCTAAATGCTGACCAGAGATCCCAACCCTACTTCCTTTTCTGAGCCATAGTGAACCCGTTTCCAGCCAGGATCAGGGTCCATAGCTCGAGCTGGGATGTCTTAACCATAGATTTACTATCAACTTACTCTCCACTAGGTGCCTGTCACGGTATTAGTTATTATTGGGGTTTGGAGCCATATGAATAGACAGTCCTTTGCGGGTAGATGAGCACAGCTGATTTAATAGTATGTGCATAGATAAATGCATAATAGATACACGTGATAGAAATAAATGTTTAAGGATTTCCTTTCAGTTTCCTAGGAAATGGAGGGCGTACTTTCAGGATATTCCTGCTGCTTCTGGAGTAACCTAGGGTCCGTGTAACTACTCAGTGCACACGTTCCTGTCCCCAGGGATGAGGATATCAGGGAGTGGGCAGAGGTAAACCAAGCGGTCATGCTTGGGTTACCAGGGAGTTAAAGCTGAACTCGGAGCAGTCGGCAAAGGAGAGAAAGATGAGAGGAAGGCCCTCCAGGTGGCCTGCAGTGCGCTGGGGAAGAGGCTGGATTTGTGGGAAGTCATGCGGGTTATCAGACAGCTATGATACTTCAGATAGGAGATCGTATTTGATTCAAGAGTATGGGGGGTGGGCAGGTGCAGTGATCTGCCTTTAGAGGCAAGGGCTGTGACCTAAAACAAAGGCAGCCAGACTGGTTAGCAGAGAGGCTTGGCTGGACGGGCATACAAGCTGCGGTCAGTCATGCATGGATGCCTTGGGCTTCACTCACTCATTTATTCATTCAGCAAACAGTAGTGAACAAACTAAAATGATGCCTGGTCTCTATCATCTATATTCTAAATTAGAGTGTCTCAACAAAGGGTCAGGGCACTTGACTGTGTCTTAATTAATTGGGAGGTGTGTATGTCATAAGTAATTTGCTACTAATAATTAAAGTACTGAAGTTTTGTAAGTTATTTCCTAAAAATATTCTGAGCAGTTATCTTTGTGCTAATGTCCTTCTTGCATCTTGATGTGGGGCAAGGGGTGGAGTTGTAGCATCTGCATGGGCTGTGGTGGCTCAGGATTGGCCCCTGGGTGTGCATGGTGCAGGAAGGGCACCCGTCTCCCAGACCGTGGGGGAAAAGGAGATTGAAAGTTTCTGCTCTAAACTGGTAGCTTTCAAACATCTTTAAACTGTTCCATATGAAGAAACACATTTTACAGCATGACCTATATGTGGTGTACACATAACCTGTAAAAGAAACAAAAGCTTCATTATTTATACTTCCTACTTGCAGGGAGTTAGAGCTAAACTCGGAGCAGTCGGTAAAGGAGAGGAAGATGAGAGGAAGGCCCTCCAGTGGCCTGCGGTGTGCTGGGGAAGAATATCCTATTCTATTTTAATCTGTTCATTTTCATTTAAAATAAAAATACTCTTGACACACTAAATTGATTCCATGACCTATGGTTTGGGAAACATTGTTCAACCAAACGGCTAAATATGAAGGGGAGTCAGGAGGTCTGTCCCGCCTCTCTGAGTCTTCCTTATTAGCAATCGAGTATCAGGGTGAACTGAGGGTCCTGGAGGGAAAGGTATGCATAGTCTAGCTTTTCTTTCCTCCGGGTGGGGGGAGCGTTCAGCCCAATTGATTTGGGTTCTCTCCTCAGAGCTCCATGAACCTGCCCCCTGACAAGGCCCGGCTCCTGCGGCAGTACGACAATGAGAAGAAGTGGGATTTGATCTGTGACCAGGTACGGGGTGTGGGACAGGGCTGGGAAGGGGGGTTATGTTTTAGGCAGAACAAGGTGGTAGGACCAAAGGCTGCAGCCCTGGAGTTCCTTGAGGAAGCCTGGCCTGGACTCGGCCTCAGTCCATGCTCACTTCCTTTTCCAAGAGGATAGAGGCTCCCACAAAGAGCTATCTTGATTTCTCCCCAACACACAGTAGCTGAAGGAGGCTTGTGTAGGACTGGGGTGTGGGGTCGGCTGTGGAGGAGTTTGGTAGTTTCCCAGCAGAACCTGTTTCTGCCTTACCCCAGGGCGAGGGCTGTGCCTGGCAGGGAATAATCCAAAGGACCCCTTCTCTCTCGCTCTGCCCTGGAAATGGCAAAGCAGGGTTTTTCTTATTATTTGCAGGCCTCTGTGAATGAGAAGCCCCAGTCTCCTAGTTTCCTGTTCCCAAATCTCAGAATGTGAGGATTGGAAGCTCTCTCTACATGAATAGTGTTTAGAGCTGGAAGAGATTATAGAGATGATTAGCTCAGAACCAAGAACTAACACCTATGGTCTGGCTCTTTACCCTGCAGACATTTGAAGATCAGTCACGAGTCTGTGAACTCAGACAGGCCCATCTGCTAGGAGCATTGGCTTCTACTTCCTTACCTCTTGGAGGTGTGGAAGCACCTGGCATGGTGTAGCCAGTATGTTTGCCTAGCGCTTTGCCATGGAGCCTTGCATGAACAAATTTATTATTATTTTTTTAAGCACTGAACAAAATCATAATAGCTAACATTTATTGAATACTTATATGGACCAAGCACTTTATATATACTGAAATAGCTCACAAAAACCCAATGAGGAAGGCATTATATTTTATAGATGAAGAACCCTAATAAGTGACGGAGCAAGGGCTCAGGCAGCTGGCTCTGCTAACCGTTAGGCTCCTCTGCTGCCCCAGTCACGCTGCTTGGCCTCAGGTGGGCTTATGCCTCAGATGGCCTCGTCCAGGTCCCTCCGTCCCCAGGGAAGACCCGTTTCCTCGTGTTCTGCATTAAGAGGAGTTGGTGAGCACCCGTTTGAGGTGTGGAGAACAGTAGCCCTTTGGTGCTAAGTTTCTTTAATTGATCATTTCCCAGTCTTTTCTGGGTCACATAATTTCAGCTCATTCTCAAACCTTTCTTTTTTCTTTCATTTTGTTTTTTTAGGCCCTGGACCCTTTACCCCCACCCCCACTCTTCAGATATCTCAGTTGTGAAGGCTCTTACAGGACCAGAATACCTAAGGGTTCTCCCTGAGTTTCCCCTTGGGTCACATGAGGGGGCTGGGCCAAAATGGGAAGGGCATGGTCCTGTGCCCTGTGTGGAAGGAAGGAGATGGGGGGTGACCTTGCTTAAAGCGGCTTCAGTGCGGAGGTTGCTTTGGAGTGTTGGGGCCTGGGGCCTGGCAAGCAGTAGGAAGTGTGTTTGCAGCCCTGACCTTTGTTAATGCTGCAGAAACAGTCCATCCCAACCTCGGGCTCAGACCTGAGAAAGTTGGACTCTACAAGGCCAGCTCCCCTCCCCTTGGCCTTCCTACCCCCATCCATCAGTTGGCCAGGCAGCGAACAATATTTCCCAATTGTGTTATCATTTTGGATGCTGTTCAGAATTCTGTAACCTCCACATCTTTTCAGCAAGCAGCAGGTTCTTAAAATAATCTTTTTTAAAAAGCAGATTTTTAAAAACTTTTTTTATTGAATTTATGGGATGACACTGGTTGTTAAATTTATATAGGTTTCAGGTGTACAATTCTATAATACATCATCTGTATCTTGAATTGTGTGTCCAAGTAAAATCATATTGACATAGAAAATATTGTAGGCTCAGGGAGCACTCATTGGAGTTGGGGAAGATGGCAACAGAGGAGAAGCACCTGAGGATTGATTAGGAAGGGAATGTACGGTTTGGGGTTTGGGCAATGTTAAGAGCCAGGTGACAACTTTAGGAGGCGGGGTCCCCTCATATCGAGCACGATGAGTGCTCTTCTTCCTCACTGTCCTCGGGACTCAGCTCTGTGCACACACGTGTTTCCCTTACAGGAGCGATTCCAGGTGAAGAACCCCCCACACACTTATATCCAGAAACTCCAGAGCTTCTTGGACCCCAGCGTAACTCGGAAGGTGAAGTACAAGGCAGGGAGGGCCCATCTTGCTGCCCTCTATAGTCCTGTGGGGCTTGGGGGCAAACCCTTTGACTTGGGTCATGTGCTTCTGAGCAGTGGGAGTGGGTTTCCGGGTTCTGAGGCCATGGGCCTGGAGTGGCTGGCGAATGATAGAGGGAAGGCCTATAACTGCCCTGTTGTATCCCCTCCCTTTTTTTTTTTTCCTACCCCTTTTACTTGTACTGTGGGGTTGCGTTGATCAGTGACCGAAAATTCCATGTTTACAGAAGTTCAGGAGGAGAGTGCAGGAGTCGACCAAAGTACTGAGGGAGCTGGAGATCTCGCTTCGTACCAACCACATTGGGTGAGTCGGATTTGGCCACCAGAGCCTCTTTGCCTGGTCACTCAGGATCTGGTCCTTCTGAGGAGAGTTTGCCTGTTTATCCCCTGCCAGAGGCCGAGTTGCCCCTTGAATGGCTTTGGTTCCCCGGAGCTTCAGACGGTTCCTTTCTGGCTTTTCTTCCCCTCGTCTCTGCCAGCTGCTGACTGGATGCTGCTGGCAAGCTTGGGGCCCTTCCTGGGGTCCTCAGCCTGTAGCTTTGAGTGGGAAACATTCCCATAGCAGCTGAGACTGGAGTCTGCCTGTGGCCTGGGACTGGGCCTGTAAGGTCCAGAGAAGGCTGGGGATGGGGAGCACTTTGCATTGGGTAGCTGATACCTACTTCCTGGACTATTTTGTGCCCAGAAGATTATTTGCATGATTTTAAGACAATCTTAAAATGAGTAGAACTTTCTCGAAGTACCAGCAAAGAAGATCTAAGGCAGTGGAGGCCAGGAGTTGAATGTCTTTTGCATTAACGGACCTTAGTCCTGCCAACCCACTGAAGGCCCCTAGGAGCTGTGTGAGTCTTTTTCTTCAGTCTCTGATGGGGAACCAGGACTTCCTGAACAGGCAGAGGGCTAATGTGTGAGGTGCGATGTTTAGTGAAAGATGGCTGTGGTGTCAGTTTTATAAAACCATAACCAGCCAGAGTGTGTCTAGTGAAAGTGAGTGAGAGATAGGGAGGTGGATAGAGAAAGAGAGAGTGAGAAAGAGAGAACACAAAGGACCATGAGAAACACCTGGTAGATGACAGCAGGCAGGGCTGCAATCCTGACCAAGGGCGTGCATGAGTGTTGAGAACTTACATGAGTGAGAAATCTAGCTGGGGAGTAGGGGTGGGGGTCACTGGACAGGTGCCAGCCTCAGGGTCCTGGGTTTCCTGAGAGAAGAGCCAGATGACATCATCTGCCTTCCCTCCTGTCCGAGGCAGCTGCCTGCTTGTCTACCCCAGGCTGGGCCTGACCAGGGCTCTGGTAGAGGCTCCCTGCATGTAGCCAGTGGCTGCAGCAGTCACAGAGGAAATGGCACCAAGAGAACAGGAAGGGGACAGTTCCTGGCCTCAGTAGCTGTGCTCAAGGGCCAAAGTTGGCTTTCATACTTCATCTGTGAACCAGACATTGAAAGCTGAACCACAAGAAACACGTAATGAAGCCTCCACCTTTATTTGGTGACTCCTCAGAGAAGGAAAAACTGGCAGAGCCTCCTCAGCTGCCCTGCATGTGAGGGCAAGAGTAAAGCAGATGGCAGCCTGGAACACCACCTTCCACTCTGCACTCCCTTCTCCCTTCCCTCCCTCTCAGGCCCTCTGTCTTTTGTACCAAGTCTTGCTGCATGATGATGGGGGTCTGCTTTTCTCCAGAGGGTCACAGAGCAGTGTGTGACCGTCCCTTCTGCCCTCCCCTTCTACCTGGCGCCTGCCCCTCTGGCCACTGGCCAGGAAGTGGGGCCAGAGCAGCATGGTTCCCAGGCCTGGGGCCTCTTGGCAGTTGGCACACAACTTAGAGGTCTGGACCTGGTCTTTGGTTCCCAGGGAACAGCTTAGTGTCTGGCATTTTAGGAGTTCCTGTCATCTGAACTGGCTTCTCCCGGTGGAGCCATATGGAGGGCCAGGATCCTTCCGAGATTTCTGGGCAGGAAGACTGTCTGGCTGCCCAGCTGTGGGTGGATGCTCCTGGGTGGTGGGAGCCCAGGGACAGGTAGGGAGCGGAGGATCCTGCTTTGGTCTGTGGAAGCTGTGTGGGAACCCAGACCTTGGAGCAGGGAGCTGGGAAGTGGGATTCCAGAGCCTCTGCAGCTCCTCCTCTCCCCACTTTGTATTGGTTCTCAGCCTTGCCTACGTGCCCTTTAACCTCTCCTCAAAGTGTCAAGATCCCGAAAATAGCAGTGTAGACTCAGACAGGAAATGAGAAGGGGGTGGGGAGCTGGAGAGCAGACAGACAGGAAACTGGAGGCCTGTCGGCCCCGAGAGAGGAAGCTAACTTCAGGCAGCTCCGGTGTCAGTCAGCCCCAGCCGGAGCCTGCTGCCAGATCTCAGCTGGGCTTGGTGCTCCGGCCCAGCCTCTCTGTAGCTCGGAGTGGGGCTGGAAACATGGCGCTGGTTTCCAGCTGTGGGGGAGGAGTGTCCCTGCAGGCTGTTGGGCACAGCCTTTAAAGACCCCAGGACATTCCGAGGGAACAGAGCACTGAGGACAGTCATGGTTCCATCCTGAGCTTTCTGTCCTCTGCTCTGAATGAACCTGTAAAAGTCTTCCTAGGTCATGCTGTACACTTCCCTTTCAGGGCTATCTCAGCCCCAAAGCCCTAGGGCGGAATGGTGGAACTGCCTGGTCTGCTGTTGTCTTTAGGGAGCCTTGTTGTCTACCCTCCTGCCTCCCTGGATGACGGGGCCCAACTTCTCAGTCTGGCTCTGAGTGGTCACAGCCATTCTGTAGTTACTTGAGTTCCTGACTGTTTCCCTGTCCTTTTCCCGTTCTGCCAAACACAGAACTCCCACCTATCCCTCTTTGCTCACTACTTCCTAAAATGCCTTTCCTTGAACTTGATGGAGAGCCCCTAGGCTCCATGTGCCTCTGTTCCACAGCTCCCTTTGACCCTTCTTGCTGGTCTTTTGACTGAAACTTTGGTCAAGTTGGGGACCTGCTGGTCTCTGCCAGGCACGGCCCTGCGCAAGGGCTGCAGTAAATGCTCTTGATAATCCCCCAATTCTTCCAAAAAACATCATGCAAAGACAGTGTGCTCAGCTTTGTGCTAGACACCAGCGTCACAGAAAGTGAATGAGCCGGGGCCAAGGCCTTTGAGGGGCCCCCTGAAAGCTTATTTGGCTGATGTGGTATCAGGAAGCTTGTACCTTTCCCATCCCTGGCTTCCTGGCCTAGGGGAGGTCCAGGCCGGTGACATGGCCATGGGAGGGTCTGCCATGGACTTTGATTTTCAAAATATTCCCAGCCTAGTGCTAAGTTTTGGGGGATCCCAGAGGGTTTTGTTGGATCAGCGGTCCCTCTCTCTCCTTCCCCTCACCCCACTCTGTTTTCTTTATCTGTAGGTGGGTGCGGGAGTTTTTGAATGATGAAAACAAAGGCCTGGATGTGCTGGTGGATTACCTGTCCTTTGCTCAATGTTCTGTCATGTGAGTACCACCCTGGGACTGGGGCTGGCACCAGTGAGGGAGGACAGAGGACACAGTCCCATTCTGATTGAAAGAGGAAGGTGAGATTGCAGTAGTGAAGATGGGAATAGGGATCCCAGGCCAGAAGGGAGAGAGCAGCGGGTGAGGGGATGGGCAGCCAAGTGAAGAATGCCAGGTGGCTGGAGTAGAAGGTGCATTTAGGGGGCAGAAGAGAGACGTGGGAAGGAAGCTCAGAATCGGAACGTAGAGGATCCAAACTCCAGGCTAGGAGCACTCCAAGGGAATGTCCTGGCTTCTGGGAGAGATTCCCTGTTGTTCATTTGATGTTGGAAAGCAAGTCTTCAAGAAGCTCCTTTGGGTCTCCAGTTGTGAGAGGGTTACTCTAAGTCACTCCAGGAGCAGTGAGCATGACTTTTGACCCAGACTGAAAATAAGACATTCAGGAGCCTTTTTCAAGCAGGTTGGGAGCTGGGAGGCAGCCAGAAGCGAATGAACACAGATGAGAAGGCAGTGGAAGGAGCGAAGTGCTCTCAGGGAAGACAGAGATGGGTGTGGATCTCTTGTTTTCCATCTGTCTGATCTCAGACAAGTGTGTGTCATCTTATATCAGAGGGGATCCACCGTCCGGGGTTCCAGGCCTAGACCAGTGGTCGGCAAACTGCGGCTTGTGAGCCACATGTGGCTCTTTGGCCCCTTGAGTGTGGCTCTTCCACAAAATACCACGTGCGGGCACGCACGTACAGTGCGATTGAAACTTCGTGGCCCATGCGCAGAAGTCGGTATTTTGTGGAAGAGCCACACCCAAAGAGCCACATGTGGCTCGCGAGCCGCAGTTTGCCGACCACTGGCCTAGACGATAATGTGTATAAAGCACTTTGCAGTATTTGAAGCATAAGTCTATACTGTGCAGCCACTTTATTGTTAATTGTTAATATTCAAGGTGGTATGCTCTACCATAGTGACCTGAATATATGGAAAGGGGGTTATGGTGATCATTTACCAGAGGACTAACACATTCAAACTTACATTAGAGACTTAAGTCGGCCCTAGGGTGACCAATTGGCCTGGTTTGCCTATGACTTTCCCCAGTTTTAATCCTGAAAGTCCCACGTACTGAGGAATTCCTCAGTCCCAGGACTCAGCCCTAGCCTCCAATTTCCCATTTCTTGCTACTGTCCTTGCTCCCTGGCTGTTCTTTGTCCAGCAGGTCTTATCTCGTCTCCTTAGGGTTTCAAACTAATGCCTTTCCTAGGTTTGGCCTCTGTTGTCTTTTCTAGGTCATCTCTGTTAGAGCCGAGAGTGGCCCACTCCCTATTCCCATCCCTGCAGAAGTGCCTCATGAGCCTCCTCTCCCTTTAAAAACAACTCTTTTTATAGAATGAAATGAAAAACATTTGCTGAAGTGATTTTTTAAAAATTCAGAACTTTAAAAGTAAAAAGATATAGGTCATTTTTCCAAATAAGCCTATCTTGTTTGAAAAGCAAACAAATCCCAGCTAAACCGAAATACACTGGGACCTCAGGACTACATGGTCCACAGCACTGCCTCTGACTCTGTATTTGAAAGAAAGACTTGGGGTGGGCGTGGGTGTGGAAGGAGCGAAGGGCTTTCAGGGAAGACAGAGAAGGAATCACACCCTGGACGAACTAAGGACGCCAGTTCTCACCCTGGCCTTGTGTGATTCCTTTCCTCAGGGAAGCTGAGGCCCAAGGAGCCTCTATACCTGAAAAGCCTAAAAGCCTCATGTAGAACCACAGAAAGCCCAGTCATTCGAATCCAGTGATAGTATGGGACCACGATCTCCTCCTGAAACAAAGGCTGTCCCTCTCTGGGTTTGCTAGGACCCCTGTCTTCTTCCATTCTGACCTGCCCTCAATCCCAGCCCAGAAACAGTGGGGCTCCCTCAGGGCACTCAGCCTCCTTTGGCTGCTGCCATTTGCCAACTAACAAGACCTGCAGTTGGCGTGTTCCTGCAGCTGGCAGGTTCTATGTGGGGAACCCCAGCTTCTCGGAGATGTCCCATCTGAGGCTGAGAGTGCAGGAAGTATCCAGCTCCCCACATCCCTTTGGGCCCATGGGGTGGTCACTCCTTGAGTCGCCTGGCCAGTGGGCGCAGCACTGGCCTCCGTCAGCATTCCTGTCTCCCCAGACCCCCTCCTGGTTGCTTCCTGTGCCCGCTCTGCCCTTGTCCTATGTCGTTGGCTCTCCCAACCAGGTTGGGTCTCTGTTGCCCAATTCCACTTTCTCTTCTGATGCTCTTGCTTATTGTTGCCCTAGAAGTCTACAGGGCAGGGGTGGGCTTGCCAGGGGTCTTGGCACTGAATTTCTCCTGTGTGTGCGCATATGTCCTTTCCTGCTCCAGGTTTGACTTTGAGGGTCTGGAGAGTGGTGACGATGGTGCATTTGACAAGCTCCGGTCCTGGAGCAGGTCCATCGAGGACCTGCAGCCACCCAGCGCCCTGTCAGCCCCCTTCACCAACAGCCTCGCTCGCTCTGCGCGCCAGTCTGTGCTCCGGTATGTGTGCTCTTGCTCTGCCCGCCTGCCTCCCCCAGCCCCAGTCCAGGTCCTGGGTAACAGCGGTGAGTGCTCATGCGCCTCCCTCCACTCTTGCTTCCAGGCTCAGCTCTCTTGCCTCTGCCTGCCAGTCTGTCTCTGGTCTGTCCTCTTTGTCTCCTTGATTCTGCCCAGCGATCTGTCCTGGGTAAGTACATCACCCTCAGCTATGCCCACCCCATCTGGGGTTCTTCCTCTCCCCTTCTCTGGGGGCCCCTCCATTCCTCATTCTCGCTCTGCCATTCCTCCCAGTCTCTCAGGCAGGGCTGTACTCATCCAGCTCCCTCACCTTCACCGGGTGCTCCAGCTCCGGCCCTCATGTCTGTTTCCCTCTGGCTCTGCTCTCTGCTCCATCAGCTGCTCGGAGACCAGCTTCCACCAAGCCTGTCCCCTGCTCACCCTCCCTTCATGTCTTCCTTTAGGCCTGTTCTCTCCAACGCTCCCAGGTATTCATTTGTTTGCAGTATCTTAAGAGCTGTCCTGCCTGGAGGCAGGTGTATGGGCCTGATGACTTGTTCGAGCCCCGCCCACCTAGGGAAGCTTTCCTTTAGGTCCTGTGGTCTCTCTCTCATCCATACTCCCTTCTCCTGTCTCCCTTGGGTTTTGCACTCTGACACTGCTCATCACTCCAGTCATGCATGAGCAGATACCATTTGTGCTTCCTCTTTCTTCATGAGACATCACTGGGCAGGGGCGGGGATGCCAGGTCAGATGTAGCCCCAGGTACACACACCTAAAGCCTTTGGGGTCTGTGCTGCCTTTTCTGGGACATAGAAGTGGGGTGGGAGCCAAGTGCTCCTGCCCCAGGGAATGTGTGGAAGATACAGTGACTGGAAGGAGGAGGAGGAAGGGCTCAAATGAACATCTCCCTGGGCCCCTCGAGGACTAGGAAGGTGTACACACCTACTGTTGTATTTTGAAGGACCTCGGCACTAATTATACAGCAGGGTCCTGGATAATTCCTGATGAAGGCCTGCTCCAGGGAGGTGACACGGCTGAGCGCCCTGCCCCTGCACTCTCTCTCTGGGCTGGTGGTACAAGGCCCTCTTTCCCCCTCTTCTGCTGCTGCTGAGGGACAGCCTGCTGTCTGGATGTTGGTGAGCACTCCTAGGCCTTTCACCAACAGCCGCCTCTCCCCCAGGTACAGCACTCTTCCTGGGCGCAGGGCCCTGAAGAACTCCCGCCTGGTGAGCCAGAAGGATGATGTCCATGTCTGCATCCTTTGTCTCAGAGCCATCATGAACTATCAGGTAAGGGGGCAGCACCAGCCACAGGGCTCGGCCTCTTCTGCCTCACCTCCCAAACCAGGAGAGCTAGGAGGGTGCCAGCTTTAAAAGAAGTTTGCCGGTGGGCCTACAGTCAAGTCAAGGATCTGCCTTCCCCACCATCAAGGTCTCTTCTCCTTCTGCTTTTTCCCCTTGCTACAGTACGGCTTCAACCTGGTCATGTCCCACCCCCATGCTGTCAACGAGATTGCGCTCAGTCTCAACAACAAGAATCCAAGGTGAGCTCCTTCCCTCCCCTTTCCTCCTCACTCTGCACAGGACTCTGGAGTTTTGGGCTCCACCTGTCCCTGCCGTGGGGTCCTGTGGCCTCTGCTGGAGAGAAGCAGTGTCCCTGGCTTCCCTGTGGTCTGCACAGCTTAGTGAGGGGGCAGCCTGCCTTCTGCCTTCTTTCTTGTACCCAGCCTCTCCCCTTACCGCTGAGGCTGGCTCCACTCTCTGAAAGGACTTGCCGGTTGTGCAGTTGAGCTGTGTGGTGGCCATGGTGGGGAGCTAAGGTATTAATCTTCCTTCTTTGCCCTTCAGGACCAAAGCCCTTGTCTTGGAGCTCCTAGCAGCTGTGTGTTTAGTGCGGGGAGGTCACGAAATCATTCTTGCTGCCTTTGACAACTTCAAAGAGGTCAGTCTTCTGCCCTAGCCAGTTTGGCTCAGTGGATAGAGTGTTGGCCCATGGACTGAGGGTCCTGGATTTTATTCCGATCAAGGGCAAGTACCTAGGTTGCAGACTTGATTCCTGGCCCTGGTCAGGGCATGTGCAGGAGGCAACCGATTGATATGTCTCTCACCTCAATGTTTCTCTCTGTCTCTCCCCCTTCCTTCCACTCTCTCTAAAAATCAATGGAAAAATATCCTCAGGTGAGGATTAACACACAAAAAAACACAAACAAAAACCAAAGAGGTCAGTCTTGTGTGTGTGTGTGTGTGTGTGTATCTGGCAGGAGGAGGTGGGAATACAGTAGGTAAGCCGCCTTTCCTGCAGTCTTACACATCCCAATGATTCCGTCATTTTAACATCCCAGTGTTTACCTAGGTAGCTTGTCAACCTCCTCCCCTCCCCCCCTTGTTTTCAACAAAACCAGAATTTCAGTCTTATCAGATTGTGTGTCAGAGAAGTTATGAATCGGCCAGCTAAGAATGCCCTCAGAGAGCTAAGGTCTCTAATCCAGTGGTCCTAGTCTGGCCATGCATCAGAATGCCCGGGGAGCTTGTTAAGCAAACAGACTGCAGGAGGCCTGGCTATCTGTGCTTTAACAGGTTCCCCAGGTGTTCTGAGGCAGCGGACCTACTGATTGAGCCCAAGGCAGATATCTTTGCAGTGAGAGGAGAAGGCAGGCCAGGATCCTCCTGGGTTGGTGGCTGATGTTGGTGAGGGGAGAGGGAGCTTCTTCTTGGAATTTCCCTAGCTCTGGGCCTGGCTCTGAAACCCCTGTCTGCTTGAACATAGGATTCCTCGACATCCAGCTGCAGCTGCTGGCCCACCCCTCCCCTCTCCTCTGTACACTGCTTCCCTAGCATCCATTGTTCAGCCAGGAAATGGCTCTTCCTCCATGAAGCCAGAGCTCAGTGGAGTCTCGGGACCCTCTCAGCACAGGGGCTTTCCTGTCTCCTGGCCTCTCCTGCATCCCCACTAGGACCTCAGCCCCTGCCTCAGCAAGGCCCTCCAACCTTCCTCCTTGCTCCCTCCTTCCTTCAGTAACTTGGCCACAGCAAAGCCCTGTTTCTTGTAGGCCTACTCCCAGAGGCTCCTTAAGCTCAAACTAAGGCACGGGCTTTATTGAACTCCAGGAGGGAACCAGGGCAGATGCCAGGTCCCAGGCTTTCTTCTGTCATGTCCCGAATGGCTCATTGCAGAGACAAAATTGTGGTTAAACTTGGTCTGAATCAGTCCTCTGGCCATGGTGTCCCTGGGAGCCAGGGCTCAGGGGTGTGGGCTCTGCCTGGGGCAGGTCCTTTCACTGAGAAGTTCGATTGTTCAGGTATGCAAGGAGCTGCACCGCTTTGAGAAGCTGATGGAGTACTTCCGGAATGAGGACAGCAACATCGACTTCATGGTGAGGAACTGGGTCTGGGCCCAGCAGGGCGGCGTGCCCCTGAGAACAGGGGCCAGGCGGACAGTGGATTTTGGTCTTCTGTGTAGAACCTAGAATGTTTCTCTCTACCCTGTAAATGCTCCTCGTCCACTGGCCCACCCCAGGAGCTTTTAGAAACTGTAAGACAATGTCATTGGGGCATCCCGAGTCTGCCTTCTTCCCCATTTTGATGCCCTTGTCCTCCCTGGTTGGGACCCTCTTTGAGCTGCTTTCCCTTTCCCGGGCTCTTCCCCAGCTTCTCTGCTCATATTATGTAGGATTTTCAGCTAAGCAGGGATGCCTCAAGGAGTACCTGCTGATGTGCAGAGGAAGTCAGAGCGGTGCTTTAGTGACATCTATTTCTCATGTAATTTACTTGCCTTAATACTCTGAAGGCCAAGTTTGATCTTTTTTTAAGTTAAAATGCTCTTTTGCTCCCAGAAAGATGTAACTTTTTTATTCACTGCTTTTGATTATCCACTTGACTGACGATGCTGGTTCTAACAGCCTTCCACCCTCCCTTTCTCTTGGTCTCTCCCCATTGGTCTCTCCCCTGTCTCTTCCCATTGGGGCCGCTTCTCCCCAGGTGGCCTGCATGCAGTTTATCAACATCGTGGTGCACTCGGTGGAGGATATGAACTTCCGGGTCCACCTGCAGTATGAGTTTACTAAGCTGGGGCTGGAGGAGTTCCTGCAGGTGAGCCGGGCTGAATCCTCATAGAGTGAGGAGCTTTGGGACAAAGGATCAGCTGAGCCATATTACAAAGTTTTGTTTTTGTTTTTGTTCTTATAAAACCCTAGTCATGGATGCTCCTGGTACCCTACCTGTCTTCTATGGCATGGGACTCAGACCCGCCCTCAGAGGGCGTCCCAATCAGGCAGCTCCCTGGGGCGAGAATCCGGCATAGCCTCAGTAGGAATTCCCTGGGTCTTGAGCTTTAGGAAGCAGCCAAGGAGGGTGGTGAGGACTAAGTCTTTCTCAGGAGGCTCCCCCAACCATGATGCCCTCTGCTCTCCCTAGAAATCAAGGCACACAGAGAGCGAGAAGCTGCAGGTGCAGATCCAGGCGTACCTGGAGAATGTGTTCGACGTGGGGGGTTTGTTGGAGGATGCCGAGACCAAGAACGTGGCCCTGGAGAAGGTGGAGGAGCTGGAGGAGCATGTGTCGCACGTAGGTGGTGGGTCCTCCTCTGCTCCAGAACCACTCTTGGGGGCGAATCCTGAGCTGACCCACCTGCCTCCAGATGGGGCACCACCGGGCTCTTTAAAGCATGCCTCGGACCACCCAGAGATTGACACACTGACCTCCCAGACCGGGCGTGAGGTGGTCTCTGTCTCAAGAGACTCTGCTATGGCCATTTGCCTGGTACTGTTTCACGTGGTCGCAGACCCTGGGCCCACGGGAGCAACGTTGGGAACCTGCCAGGCCAAGCGGCCCTGGGGCCCGGGTCCTGACTGGGATCCAGGCTGTGCTGAGTGCCCAGGCTTTAGGGCCAGCCCCGAACCTGCCCTTCCCATCCTGCAGCTCACAGAGAAGCTTCTGGACCTAGAGAACGAGAACATGATGCGGGTGGCGGAGCTGGAGAAGCAGCTGCTGCAGCGGGAGAAGGAACTTGAGAGCATCAAGGTGCCAGCAACTGGGGAGGGAGGCCCGACTGCCGCGGGGTGCCAGGGCCTGAGGGTTGTTTCTCTTTCCTGAGTCATGTCAAGTCTTTGAGTCCAGCTCTTGATTCATGACCTTGAGGCACGCAGATGCTAGTGGGCTGATGATTTCACCCCATATTTTGGTTGGAGAGACAAGCTGAAGCCAGAGTGGGCCAGACATGCACAGAAGAAGGTGGGAGTGTATGGGGCACCAGCCCCCTCCTATGAGCCGTCCTGCTGCACCTCCCAGCTTCCCCCAGCCCTGCGTCATGAGCAGCTCAGAGTAGCCCAGTCCTCGGGGCTGTTACTAGGAGACCCACCAGCAGGGGTTCCTCATATTTCAGTGTCTTCTCTGTCCCCTGAGCTAACTTTTTGTTAGTTATAAAGTCATGCCTCAACCGATCTTTTCTTCCGAAGGAATACAGTTATACTGGCTCTGTTGAGCTCAGTATACACTGAGTGGCCAGATTATTATGACCACCTGACTTTGTAGGCAAATTAGCTATAATTTCACGCTGAAGTTGCTAGAGGGCCAGACCATTATAAATAGGGAAGCAGGTTGTTTACCATGACAGTAGAAATGATTTTTTTTTCTGAAGATATGGGTAAACAATGTGATTTAACAGCCTTTGAACGTGAGATACACACACACACACACACACACACACACACACACACGAGTGGCCAGATTATTATGGCCACCCCATCAGTACTTCGTTGGGCCACCTTTTGCCTTCAATACTGCGGCGATTCTTCTTGGCATTGACTCCATGAGATGTTGAAAGGTGATGCGAGGAATCTGACACCATGCCTGATGAATAGCACTGTCCAGTTCCGTGAGATTTGATGGTTGTGGAACCAGCTGCCTGATGGCTCTTCTAACTTCATCCCACAAATGCTCAATTGGATTGAGATCTGGTGATTGTGGGGGCCTCCTAAGCAAGGTAAAGTCTCCCTCATGTTCTTGAAACCACTCCTGCACAATACGAGTACCGTGGCATGGCGCATTGTCTTGTTGGAAGAAGCCATCTCCATTGGGATATGCCATCAACATGATAGGATGAACCTGATCAGCAATGATACTTAGGTATGTTGTGCTATTCAGATGTTGTTCCACACGAATTAAAGGGCCCAAATCATGCCAGGAAACCATGCCCCAAACCATAACACTGCCCCCACCAGCTTGAAGGGTTGTACTCATGCATGTGGGGTGCATGCTTTCATGCTGTTTCCACCAAATTCTCACTCTGCCATCTGCATGATGCAACTGGAAACGTGATTCATTGGACCACATGACTTTTTTCCAATACTCGACTGTCCAATCCTTGTGTTCCTGTGCGAATTGGAGACATTTTATCTTGGTAACTGCAGACAGCAAAGGTGTTCGAACAGGCCTTCGGCTTCCATATCCCATATGATGCATTGTACGGCTAATTTGCCTACAAACATCAGGTGGTCATAATCTGGCCACTCACATTCAAATATATCCCACGTTCAAAGGCTGTTAAATCACATTGTTTACCCATATCTTCAGAAAAAAAAATCACTTCTACTGGCATGGTAAACAACCTGCTTCCCTATTTATAATGGTCTGGCCCTCTAGCAACTTCAGCGCAAAATTATAGCTAATTTGCCTACAAATGTCAGGTGGTCATAATAATCTGACCACTCAGTGTATATCTGCTGCGCTCCTGCTAGGAGTCTGAAGCACTGCATCAGGAGTATGGAGGATACAGAGAGGGCTCAGGCAGGGTCTTGTCTGTAGGGGCTCCCAATTGAGCGAGTACACAGGTCAAATGAAGTGGGAGCAGTGACATGCACAGAGAGCTGAGAGCCGCATAGCAGGCTGGCAGTGGGTCAGGAAGAGTTGCCCAGGGGCACCTTCTACCTGGGCCTGGAGGGACCATGAGACTAAGGTGGGAGCAGAAAGGAAGGACACAGCAGGACTCTGTGCTCCTCATTCCAGCTTCCCCTGGTCCCCACCCAGGTTTCTAGCAGAAGTAGAGATCCCAGCTGGGAGACCCTTGGACAGGAAGTTTCACTCTTGGGGCAATGACTGCTGTGCCTTCAGCCCTCTCTTTTCTGAATGGTGCGTCTGCCCAACAGGAGACTTATGAGAACACGAGCCACCAGGTGCACACCCTACGGCGGCTCATTAAAGAGAAGGAGGAGGCCTTCCAGCGCCGATGCCACTTGGAGCCCAATGCCCGGGACTTAGAGTCGGTGGGCAGCGAGGCCCTGGCCCGGGTGGGCTCTGCAGAGCTGAGCATGGGCATGCCATCCTCTGACCTGGACCTCCTGGCTCCAGCCCCGCCCCCTGAGGAGGCCCTCCCTTTGCCTCCTCCACCTGCTCCTCCCTTGCCCCCTCCACCTCCCCCTTTACCAGGTAAGGAGGACCCTGGGAGCTAGGAGTGGCAGCCTCATTGTGGGGCCAAACCCAAACCCCAGTCAGCAGAGCCTTCCTTAGGGAGAAGCTGGGGACATGGCTGGAAGGGCATGGCAGGTGGGAGAGGGCCAAGGGGGTGGTCTAGAATCTGAGGGAGGCTCAAGTTACTAGGGAAGGGAAGTCTAAGGGTGGACATGGATCTGTTTTAAGGATCATAAAGCTGCTGCTCCTGATTCCTCTGAACACAGCCAGAGAGGGCTCTGATCAAAGCAAGAGAGTGGGCCAGAGACGACCAAGGCCTGCTCATCAGAGTTAGGACCCCTGGCAGCCACTTGGGCCGGGAGTTCATGCAGCCTCCTTCCCTGAGTCTTTTTTTTTTTTTTAATACTCACCTGAGAATATGTTTAGAGAGAGGGAGAGGAAAAAGGAGAGAGAGAAAGAGAAACATTGATCGGTTGGCTTCCGTATGCACCCACAACCTAGGTATGTGCCCTGTCTGGGAATTGAACCTGTTACCTTTGGTGCAAGAGACAATGCTCCAACCAACTGAGCCACCTGGCCAGGGCCACTGAGAGTCTTTAAGGCCAAGTGGGATGGGATGGGAGGGGGGGGGGGGCGGGGTGGGCTCTGAAGAGTCTCTTGGCCCCTGGGCCACTGTACCATTCTTCTTCCCCCAGACAAATGTCCCCCCGCCCCACCTCTCCCTGGTGCTGCTCCCTCTGTGGTGCTGACAGTAGGCCTGTCAGGTGAGTATTCCCAGGGCTCTGGCCAGGGCTAGTGGGACTAAGGGGCTAGTGGGACACACTCCTTGGCCCCTGCCTCACTGGTCCTCCTTTCAAATTAGCCATTCGCATCAAGAAGCCTATCAAGACCAAGTTCCGGCTGCCTGTCTTTAACTGGACAGCACTGAAACCCAACCAGATCAGTGGCACTGTCTTCAGCGAACTTGATGATGAGAAAATCTTGGAGGTAGCAGGGCCTGGGGCCCTGAGAGGGAAGATGGGGGCTGGGGACCTTGTTGCCCTTTTAGCCAGATCTCCTGGCCTTGAGAAAGCCCTCAGACTTAGCCTTCCGTGATCCAGAGCTGAGCTGATGCTTCTGGGAGGGCTGCTAGGGCTCCTCTAGTAGTAGAGGCCACAGCATTTTCCTTCTCATCAACCTCTGCCAGGACCTGGACCTGG
This sequence comes from Myotis yumanensis, assembly GCF_028538775.1. Taxonomy (NCBI): domain Eukaryota; kingdom Metazoa; phylum Chordata; class Mammalia; order Chiroptera; family Vespertilionidae; genus Myotis; species Myotis yumanensis. The sequence continues at coordinate 165,205,363 of NW_027223754.1, forward strand.
ACAAGTTTGAAGAACTGTTCAAGACGAAAGCCCAGGGCCCTGCCCTTGACCTCATCTGCTCTAAGAACAAGACAGCACAAAAGGCCGCCAGCAAGGTGACCCTGTTGGAAGCCAATCGTGCCAAGAACCTGGCCATCACCCTACGCAAGGCTGGCCGCTCAGCTGAGGAGATCTGCAGGGCCATCCACACGTGAGGCTCCCACTAACCTGGCCCTGGTCCCCAGCCAGTTGGAAACCCAGTTCTCCACCTTGGATTCCAGGGCATTGGCAGAATTGCCTCACACCCCTTAATCATCCACTGGTTTGGCCAGAACTTACTGTATCCATGCCGTGTGCCAGGCATGGTATGAGATGCTGGGAATTCAGTCCAGACCTGCACTCAAGGAACTCTCAGTCTAGTGGGAACAGTCCAGTAATGCTGGGTAATAACCACCAAAGTGATGGAGGTACAGGCAGCGTTGGGAGAACGGAGAGCCGGGTAGCTGAGCTGGGTAATCAGGGAAGACTTTCCCAGAGGAGGTGGTGTCTCTTACCTGCAATCTGAAGAAAGTATATGAAATCCAGTACAGGTCCTGGCGGGAGAAGCTTGGTGCCCTGGGTACTGAAAATTGGCTGTGGCCTTGGTGTAAGGAGGGGAGTAGGAGAGACAGGATAGAAAGGTGGGCAGAAGTCTTGCAGGTTGGGCCTCCTAAGCTATGCTCAGGTATTGAGACTTGAGCAAAGGGAGGATGTTGAAGGGTTTCTAAGCAGGACATCAATGTTTCCCTAGGATGGTCCTCTGCTTCTGGCTGTGTCCTGCTCACAAACCTCACCCTCAGTCCTTCTAGGAGCTGGAGAATAAAGGGATGATGCATAATATGGGCAAATGCGAGACCTGAGGGGTCCCTCCCTCCTACATAGGTACGACCTACAGACACTGCCTGTGGACTTCGTGGAGTGCCTGATGCGCTTCCTGCCCACAGAGGCCGAAGTGAAGCTGCTGCGGCAATACGAGCGGGAGCGGCAGCCCTTGGAGGAGCTGGCGGCTGAGGACCGCTTCATGCTGCTCTTCAGCAAGGTGGAGCGGCTGACCCAGCGAATGGCAGGCATGGCCTTCCTGGGCAACTTCCAGGACAACCTGCAGATGCTCACACCGGTAGGGCCCCACCCAGATCACACGCACCTGCAGCCCGTCTCCACCGTCCACCTGCTGGTCACTTCCCTGGCCCTGCCCATCCTCCCAGCCCCTTGCTGACTTTGCCCCATGCCGGTCTGGGATTACTCAGCTCTTCATCTTGCCTTCCAGCAACTCAATGCCATCATTGCAGCCTCTGCCTCTGTCAAGTCCTCACAGAAGCTGAAGCAGATGTTGGAGGTGGGGAGAGGTTGTATAGGGGGGTGCTGGTGGGAACCTGGGGCCAGATAGACAAGGAAGGAGCCCTCAGGGCTTGGTCTGACACCTCCCACTGGTCTCTGGACAGATCATACTTGCACTGGGGAACTACATGAACAGCAGCAAGCGGGGTGCTGTGTATGGCTTCAAGCTCCAAAGCCTGGATCTGGTGAGACGGTGGGGGCAACATGGGGCCGGGAAGCCTGAGGGAAGGCGGCTGTGGAGCCAGGATATTCAATCCTCTTGCATTACCCCTCGCCCCCATCTCCCAGCTGCTGGACACCAAGTCCACTGACAGGAAGATGACATTGCTGCATTTCATTGCCTTGACGGTGAAGGAGAAATACCCAGACCTGGCCAACTTCTGGCACGAGCTGCACTTTGTGGAGAAGGCTGCAGCAGGTGAGGGGAGCCTGCCCTTGTGTTCAGCTCAGGACAATCCCAGGAAGCTATGAGGAGAGGGAACACTTGGGTCCTTTTGTTTCTGGCTCTTGTTGTCTTTCTGACACTTCAAAGCTTTCCGCTGGAGCCATGGGCAGGGGCCACCCCAGCGGGAGCCTTCTTGCAGGCACCAGACCCGTCTGGCCCTATTCACCTGGATGGCTGGGAGCGGGCAGAGGAAGGCACAGTGGCTCTTCACTCCCAGCTCCTCAGGCTGGCCCCAGAGACTGCAGACTGTTTCTCTGTGACGTGTGGGAAGAGCTTAGAAAAACCATGAAGCCCCTCAGACATCGGCAGCTGTTATTGCTGCCCCACTCATGAAATGGTGCAGGCCATTTTGAAGACTGGCAGTCTTTCTGGCTTGCCTTCCTTTGTTACTTTGCTCTTTGGGGTCATGAGTTCCCAGCCTCTATTCATTTTTCTTGCCCTGTGAGAGCCCGGCTAGCTTTGTGTGCCCCTCTCTGTGTCCCCCCCGGGTGGCTCAAGCAGCAGGGGCGTGAGAACCTGAGGGAGCCCATGCTGAGGGGAGGTGGGCATGTCCAGCCCTGGACTCAGCCTGGGCTCTGTGACCACAGTGTCCCTGGAGAATGTGCTGCTAGATGTGAAGGAGCTGGGCCGGGGCATGGAGCTGATTCGGCGCGAGTGTAGTATGCATGACAACAGCGTCCTTCGGAGCTTCCTCAGCACCAATGAAGGCAAATTGGACAAGCTCCAGCGTGACGCCAAGACAGCGGAGGTGAGCACAGGGTGGAGGCTGGTGGCAGCAACCAGGTTTAAGGCACTGTGCCCCTCTAGGTGGGCTGAGTTTTTCCTTCTTGGGTCAAAGAAGTTTCATCAAGTGCTGGTGGGCTGGCTTAACGTGGGGGTAAGGGACATTGGGGATGGCAGGCAGCTGCCTCTGGTGAGGTGCACTCTAGGGAGCTTTGGGAGCCCAGTTCTTCTCTAGCCTATAGGGGCTGGGTGCTGCTTTCTGTGGGACCACTGTCCCTGGTGGGAGCCGGCTTCCCTTCACCAGGCTGACCCCACCTGCCCACCCTTCCCCAGGAGGCCTACAATGCAGTTGTGCGCTACTTCGGTGAGAGTCCCAAGACCACACCTCCTTCTGTATTCTTCCCAGTATTTGTCCGATTCATTCGTTCTTACAAGGTGAGCAGGAGAGGTTTTTAAAGAAAAAAGGCTGAGAGAAAACTGATCGGGGAAGAGAGGGTTGGGCTTCAAGTCTGGCCTTTTCCGTCTCTTCCTCTGGGTCCTGGGAGGGAGCGATGGAAGCTGGCCACAGGCCTTAGCTGTGAACTAGTGGGCAGGGTGGGGGCCCAGGCCCTTCCTGTCATTGTTTGGGGCAGGAAGTGCCCCTGCAGAGGGTGGCCACCTGGGGTTGCTGGTCCCACTGCCACCCACTCTCCACCCTCAGAGTTAGCCCCTCCCCTTAGCCTGTGTGAGCTTCACAACTGCTCCCCACCCCCACTATGGTTCTTAGGAAGCAGAACAAGAGAATGAAGCCCGCAAGAAGCAGGAGGAGGTAATGCGGGAGAAGCAGCTGGCTCAGGAAGCCAAGAAACTGGATGCCAAGGTGGGTGGGGCCAAGAGCAGAGGCCTGGAGGAAACTGGGCAAAGAATTAGGAGAGGGTGGAGCAAATGGAGAGGAGATGGAGAGCTGGAGCCCACAGACCACCCAGAGGGCCCGAAGCTGGCATCCCAAGGGATGGAGAGAGGGGCTTTGGGAGGGGATTCCCAGGCAAGGCTGCCATACACAATCCAGGACATCTTTGGACGGCATCTTGGGCAGGAACTGTCCCTGTGGTAGGTTAGTAATGACTCCTTTCCCTTCAAATGCTCGGCCCTAGACCCCATCCCAGCGGAACAAGTGGCAACAGCAGGAACTAATTGCTGAGTTGAGGCGGCGCCAGGCCAAGGAGCACAGGCCTGTGTACGAGGGGAAAGATGGTACCATTGAGGACATCATCACAGGTGGGGCCCTTTCCTCCCTGGGGCCCGAGCACTGCTCCCAAAACCGTCATATTCCCTGGGCTCTCCTCCCACCTCACGTGTGCCACGGGGCCTGACCACGGTGTCTCTCTCCTGGGCCACAGTGCTGAAGAGTGTCCCTTTCACGGCCCGTACTGCCAAGCGGGGCTCACGCTTCTTCTGTGATGCAGCCCACCATGATGAGTCAAACTGTTAACCCCCAAGGCTGGGGCCCTTGACAGGTACTGGGCACCACAGCTGCCCTCTGCATGCCCATCTCCCAAGACTTGTGCTGGGGTCCACAGGCACCGCCTCCTATGCATGACCTGGCACCATCCTCTGGCTGCCTCGTGGTGATGGGGACACATACTTCCCTCCCTGCATGCCCCATGCTCTGAGAAGCATGGCTTATGCCCTGCATGTGCCCTCAGGGAAGTGGTATCTCTCCCACTAATGCTGTCCTAGCTTCTACTAAGACCAAGGGGTAGGGACCAGGCCACTGCCTCTGGTGGCTGAGCACATGGCTCTGTTACTGGGCTTGGGGGTCCTTCGTCCTTGCTCTGCCCCATGGCCTCTAGTCACCCTCCATCTGGTCCTCTGAAAATACAGAACCCCAGCCATCTCCCTGACCATCCCCTCCAGTGTCTTTAAGCTTTTCTCACCTGACTCATGGCTGGCTCTTCTCTGGCCCTGCCTGTGGGCTGCTCCTGAAGGGGCTGTTCCTACAGAGGGTGGGCTTGGCCTGGCTGCCCTGCCTGTTCACAAGCTTCTGTCTCCCCCACAGGTCTCCACCAGCCCATTGTCGTTCGCCACCAAGCCAGGAGTGTGGCCCCACCCAGTGGCCCACCTCGGGCACCAGGCCCCCACTAAGACCCTCTAAGAGGCAGAAGCACTTCAACTCCCAGAGTCCTGCAAGTCCAACCCGCGGACCTGGAGCCCTGGAATAGGCCAAGGGCCCAGCGGGAGCCTATGCTGCTCCCGACCAGTGTCCACCCAAGCTCTCAAAGCCTGCATCTTCCCTGCCGCCACTGTGGGCACTAGGTCTTCGAGGGCCTTGCACGGCCCTGGTGTCTCCAGTACTGCACTTTGCCTCCAAGGTCTTCAACTTCCTTTCCTGAAGGGTCACCAAGGGTTAGCTGGAAAAAACCATTTTGAGCTTTAGCCTACAGAGGGACACCTAGGCCACTCTGTCAGTAGAGCCAGAGGGACAAGAGGAGTGTCCAGGCTTGGGGGGCCCTGGGACCCTGCCAATCTCAGCTCATCTTTTACCAGGAGCAAGGCCTGGGCCCCACTCAGCTGTGCCCTAGTGATAAGGGTGAGGAAAGATGCCACACTTACTGCCCTTGGCCCTAGCCCTTTGCATTCCAGGTTTTTTGCTGAGGTGGGCAAAAGGGGTTTTCTCTGCCCTAGCCCCAAGACAGCTAGAGAAAGGGTATGCCAACAATATCTTCACCTCCTTCAGCTACGTTTTTTTATTTTTGTTTTTTTGAGGGGGCAGGGGACATGGTGGTCTTACCTGCTATATTCTCAGCCCTGCCAGTTTCTTAGCCCCTGGAAGGGAACACAGGGGTCCATTCCTTTTTGTACATGTATCATCTCCCTTCTCTCTTGTACATAAACCCTGGCCCTTCTTTCAACAAAGGCTTGAAGCACAGGCCTGACTCTGACTCCTCTTTCTGAGTGTGGAGGGCTACGGTGGCCATTTAGTTTGCTCTTAGCCCTGTGGATAGAAAGGAGGCTGGGCAGAGCTGCCATCTGCTTGGAGGTGAGCACAGAAACCTGGGGAGGGGAATCAGGTTAGTGAGCTCTAAGCACACAAAGGGAGGCACTACCATTAGGCACTAGCGCCCCCTGCTGGCCATGGGTGCACCTGCCCAGTCCCCAGCCCACCCCAGTAGTATATGAAGACAAAAGAGCCACTGGCCATGTTATAAATATTGTTATTTATAAAACAAAACACACATACACAGAGTCCCAGGGCTGGAGGAAGGAGTGGTGGAGCCCCAGGGCCCCGTGCAGGCAGGAGCAGGCACTGATGCTAAAGGGTAAGGACCCCACCCTCTGCCACCCAGGCTGTGTCCACCAGCCTGTCACTTCCCTGGAGGCCCCTTCTCACATTCTATCTACTGGCACCACCCATCCCACGTGGCATACACCACCAATCTCGTGGGGCCGAGGGCAAGGACTGCACTAGTTGTCCGGGAAGTAGGGGACTGTTGAACACCATGAGCAACCTTGGCAGGTGCTGGCAATGGTGTGTTGGGAGTGGGGTTACTTGAGGAAAAATGGACACAGACCAGACTAAGGAAGAAGTCTGGGGCAGACGGTGAGGGTGACCTAGTAGCCACAGACCCAAGGCAGAGCCGCTGGTCAGTTCACTGGTGGTCATCCAGCTGCTGTAGGAGTGTCCGCCGCCGCCTTTCCAGCTCACCCTCACTCAGCTCACTTTCTGATGTGTCCCAGCCCGTCTGGGGGAGCAAAGGCACAGCTCACCCACTGCCTCCCCTGAAGGCCATGGAGGCCTGGACAGAGCGCTGCCTGGGCTGGGACCCGGCACCTGCCTCTCACCTTCTCCTTCTTGATTCCAAAACCTGGGGAGCGATTAGGGAGCTCAGCCAGCCGGAGCTCCCTGTCCTTGTCCTGTTCTGGTTCTTTCTCATCACTCTCCTTGCCAGCTTTCTCCTCCGGGTCTGTCACACTCTCAGGACTGTTCTGTAAGAGTCCAGAGCCCGCCCCCTCAGTTCCTGTGAAGGACAGCTGGAGGCGGGTGGAAGAGATCTCACACAAGAGCAGGGCCTTGGGCTGAAGTTCCTTCTCTACGCACCGACTTGTGTCTTCTCTTTTTAGCTTTCTTTTTTGGTTTCTTGGCTCTCCGAAGGCCATGATCTGGAGATAGAAACCCCCCACTAAGTTCCTGGGAGAAGGGAGGGATCACCCTTTCCTCTGCCACAGTCCATCTGTCTGCTCACTCTTCAGACAGGGACCTGCCAAGGAAGTCTTCAGTCAGGCTTCCTCCCTTCCAGGGACGGGAAGTTCTTCCTCTCCGGCAGGTGCAGCCCTCCCAACCCACTCCACCCGCAGGGGCTGTGGCTCCCAGGGCCTCCTCAGTCTGGGCTAACTTCTCCAGCTCCCAGCTGCTTACCTGATCCAAGGAGAAGGCGGGAGGATGGGGAGCCCCGTCCTCCAAGGGCAGCACCCCCACTTTCAAATGAATCAAGTGAGGAAGAGGGCTCAGAGCCAGATTCGGAGGGGTTCTGCCGCCTCCGCTTGGGGGGCCGGAGAGATGGTGGGGGCAGCTCCTCCTCTTCCGACTCGGAGCCCTGGGCAAATCAGCAGATACATGTCAGGCCGACATCCCAGAAGCCCTCTGGTCTGGGAATTGGGGCAGAGAGGAGGATCCAAGGCCAAAAGAATCCTCAAATCTCCCTCCCAGGGAGATAACAGAGGGAAGTAAGAAAAGTTATTTCCCCAAGACAGTCCAGCCTCACCCATATCCTTCTACCCACCACTTACTGAGGGCGAGTGGGAACGCTTGCGATGGTGCTTCTTGCCCTTTCTGCCGTGCTTCCGGCCTTTCATGTGGAGGTGCTGGCATTCAGTCTGGAAGGGGCAGGGGTAAGGAAGGCACCAGGGTTAGCCTCAGGACTATCCAGGTTACCTAAGACCTCCCCCTCCTTAATGTCCAGGGAAAAGAGCCCAAGAAGGCGGGGGAGGTCTCTGGAGCTGCCCTCAGGTGTTCAAGCAACTGGGACAGGTGCAGAGGACCAGAAGCTCTGCCTCACCTCCAGTACCTGCAGGAACTCCCGGAAGAGCCGGATCCGCTCCGACTCCAGGGTTATCTGCTCAAAGGCTGAGTCGCACACAAAGCGCTCACGGACCTTGAACGGGAGAGCACTGCTGATCAGACCAGCCCCGGCACGGCATGGGTGCCGCCATGAGCACAGGGCAGGGCTGGGGCGGAGGAAGGAAGGGAGCCGGAGCTGGCCCCAGCTGTATTATGAGTGGGGTGAGCCCCCACTGGTGGAGAAGCACCGCTGCCCTCAGGACTGAGGGGGTGGCGTGTGGTGGCAGGCTGCAGTCCTGACCTCTTCCCAAGCAGTGCCCAGCTCCAGAGCAGGCACGGCCTGCCTCAGCATGCTTCGAAAGGCAGCTTCCCTGCGCCGCAGCCTTCGTGCCTCCTCCTTCTCCCGCTCTCTCTCCCGTGCCTCTGCTTTCTCCAGTAGCTGAGGGCAAAAAGCACACAGTAAAGGGTCACCCAGGGAGGTGGATGCCTGGGCCCCATTCAGGCATACCTTAGGAGGTGGGAAGTTGGGGTCTGGGCTCCTAACATCCCCTGAATTGGGGTATAGTTACACTGGGGCAGTGAGCGAGAAGGAATGAAATAATACACGGGATGAGTTTCAGCAGAAGCCTTGGCTACAGCCCCGCCCTGCCCAACCCCTCACACTATTGAAGGTCAGCTTGATGTTGCCTGCGTCCAGCGCAGCAGCCCTCTTGTCAAAGCTTATGACGTGGGCGAAGTCCTCAAAGGCTGTGTTCACTTCCACACAGAAGCCCCGGTCCTGTGGGCACAGCAGCGCATGAAGCAAGGGCACCTCCAGGGCAGGCAGAGAGGTCCAACCACAGGATGCTCAAGAAGTCCCCATCCCAAGAGATCCACAGGACTAGGGTGCATCCAGAAACCACATTGCCCAAGTCTTCACCACCTAATGACTAAGCCCCACGCCTAGCCTTGCTGTGGTTGTCACAAGGAACTAGAGGGTTGGATCACATGGGGAAGGTTGACAGGAAGCAGGGTGTGTGTGTGCCGTGCCTACTGATTAATGCCTGAGTTCCTCATAATTAGTTCTTTTTCTTTTTTTGAAAGTCTATAGACCTGGTATTCCCAGGTGGTCTCCCATTCAAGCACTACCCAGGCTCGACCCTGCTTCCAATATCAGATGAGATGGGGCATGTTCATGGCGGTAGACTCACAATTAGATCTTTGTGCCTTTGGCTTAAAGCTTGGGCCCCCTCTGGGCCCTCCTGCTGCTCAGTAAGTTCCTTGCATTCTCAGTCAACCTCTGCTGGTCCCACTCTTGGGCTGTATTTATTGAGTGCTTACTAGTACTAGCTACCATGCTGAGTGCTTCATACGCCTCTCATTTAATCCTCACCTTTCTAAATTTATGCACTGAATCCTAGTCTCTTAATTTTATGCAGAAGGAGAAACCAAGGTTTAGAGAAACCAGAGCATTTGCCCAAAGGCAAATAGCTAATAAGTATATGGCTGAATGAGAGCTGTACCCCAGGTCTTTCTAACACCAAAGCCCATACTTGTAGGCACGACACCCACATAGATCACTTGACCCACAGGAGAAACAGAGGCCATCAGGTGTGCAACTCCCAAACACCTCACATTCTCAAAGCACCATAAGTCAGGCTCTGTGATTCTCATCTAAGATTCACAACACAGAGACTTAGGAAAGTTATCTCACTTGGCCCAAGACAACTTGGTTTGAAGTCTGGCTCTCCAGCTGGGGCACAGGCCCAACGTCCCTTCCTCTCTCTCCACACAGCTCTAACTTGCTGCCGATGGCAAAGGCATACTCTTCTTGCTTCTTCCAAGAGGACTTCTTCAACTCTCACTCTCCAGTCCTTCTCAAACATACCAATCTCTCTCTTAGGAAACTGAACGCTTCAATCTCACCTCTTCACTGACTCCTTCCATCACACACACCTCACTTAACCTGGAACTTCTTCCCACCCTTCCTAAAGCTTAACAACCTGCTTCTTTTCCTTTGTTTCAAAATATTTAAATGTAGCACAAAGGAAAATGAATAAACATTTATTGAGCCTACCATAAGCAAGACAATACAAATGTTATTAAATTCTCACATCCATGCACATAAAATTATCCCCATTTTACAGACAAGGACACTGAGGTTCAGAGCCATTATATAACTTGCAGAGGTCTCAACCAATAAACAGCCAGGAGTTACCTAACTCTTAAAGCTTGTGCTGCACCCACTCCACCCTCTTCATGGACACTGCTCTCCCAAAGGTTGTTCATGTCCTAAGAGGGCCCCTTCTCTGTCCTTGCTCATTTGGTCCTCAGCACCTCTGCTGTTCACTTCTTTAATGCTCCCCTCCAAGGTCCCCTCCTGTCTCTCTGACCCCTTTTACTGTATCTCTTGCAGGCACGTATGCACCTGAGAACAGCACTTAGTCTTTTCAATCTCATTCTCCATCTCTCTCATTTTCAGACCCATACTAGATTGGGTATTTCATAGGCACTTCAAATTCAGCAGGTCCTAAGAAAATTCATTTCTCACGAGCACCTCTCCACTCCTCCCCGCATATCTCCCAGCTGCTCCAAGTTTGGGGTTCTCTGCATTATCCTCTGGGGTGAGGCACCACCACAGCCTCTCTGATTGGTGAATGGCCACAGGGCCTCCTGGGCTTGTCAACCTTCTGTAGGCAGAATCCCAAAAGGGGAAGAGGAAGTGCCTAAAGCAGCTTCTTTCTCCAGAGGTGTGGAGAGATGGAACTCAGTGATAGGCCTCTACAGGCCTGTCAGTAGTACCAGAGCACTTGTACTAAAAGTTAAGCATCCAATAAAATTTAGCTCTCCTGGGACTAGATTTCTACTTTATATGATTACTAGAGGCCCGATGCACAAAATTTGTGCAAGAGTAGGCCTTCCTTCCACTGGCTGCTGGCACCGGCTTCCCTCTGGCATCCAGGACCCAGGTTTTCCTCGCAGCCCCGGCTTCATGCGGAAGGACATCTGGTCTAATTAGCATATTATGCTTTTAATATTATAGATTCTATTTAATATATGGTGCTTAGTTTATTCCTTCTGGCCCCAAGGTTGTTTTTAAGAATAATTTCTCAAATGAAATTCTTATTTTCTCCAGCCCTGTTCTTCCTGCTTAATCCTTACCAATGGTGCCATCATCCCCTCTCGCCTCACTTATTCCTTACCCTTAATTCCACACACACACATCTGTCAATTTTACTTCTGGGTGACTATCCTACTATTTTAAACTTTCATTTTTTTAACAGCAGAAACATTTTTTTCAATAAAAATCTTATACAGAACCTCGATGTATAAAAGAGAGGCTGCTGTACATGTAAGTAGAGGACAGAGCATACCATTCCATCCTCCCTTACCCCCATGTTTGTCCCAAGGCACCTCTGAGGAAACCTAGGGAGTCTCAAAGAGCTGGAACACTACCATTCTCTCACCTGCCACCTCCAGTGCCCTGCCTGAGCTCAATTCCCACCTAGATCCCTATAGTAGCCTCCTGACTGCTCTCCCTGCTCACCTCCCACACCTCTGACCCGGCCTTGAGAATCCAGGGCTGCTCACACTTTCCTATCACATGGCTCAGACAGCAGAGCAGTGGTCTCGGGGGGAGTTAGGAGAAGATGACTCAAGCCCAGATTTTATTTTAATTACTTGCCACTATCACTTTTAGTATCCTGAGGCTTCAGGTACTATCCTATTCCTAAGGATACAACACAGTCTGAGAGGTACTACGCTACACTCTCACCAGGGCTTTTCCAAGGCGTCATCTGATCAGATCATTCCTCGGCTCCCCAGTACTTACAAAATAAAAATCCAAATTTTAGCAGTCAAGGAATTTACACAGAGGGCTCTACTTCCAAACTGGGACATGTGGTTCCAGAGAAACAGAGGAAGCCACAGGACAATATGGTATGTCTTACTTAAGGTCAGTAATTTTAAAATATTGTTTATATTAATTAGAGAAGCAACACAGTATTAAAATGTAATACCTGCATGAATTTATAAGGCAAAACACATGAAATGTTGAGTGTGCAGTGGGGCATTTCTAGCTTTATTCTCAGATCTTTCTCACCTCAAGTACCAAGTTACTGCCCTTCGTAATTAGGTATGCTTTGGTAGAAAACGCCCATTTTTCAGATGAGGAAGCTGAGGCTCAGAAAGGTTAAATAATCCGCCCACAGTCACACAACTAGTAAGTGGTTAAGCTGGACTTTTACCCCAGGTAGTCTGCCTTCAGTCATGCTCCTAACAGCTATGCCTATTGCCTCCTCAAATGCATCAGAATGTCCTTCACTTCCACTAAGTATGCTTTCTCTGTTTTCTTCATCAGAAACACAAGGCTCTCATAGTCCATCACTCACTTATCCACCTTCGATAGACATGGATATTCAGAACTATTTCTTCAGTATAAGAAAAGTAAAGTGTATGTGCGATGGTAAATGTCGACTGAACTCGCTGCCTGACAGGGAGTGACACTAAGGATGCCATACCCCTTCTAAGAGACAGTGGCATCTCAGCTGGAGTCCACTGAATGCCTTGCAAAACCAGTCCAGTGCTACTAAACAATCCAAATTTCCAAAAGAAGCTGAAGATGTGCAACCTGTTGATCTTAAAAAGTTAGCAAAAATTCCAAACTTTTCTAAAACACTGGCAGACCAGAAGGAACCTGTCTGTGGGCTTTGATTAACTATGCTTCCTGTTCCTCAAACCCTGTCCACCCCTCGCCTTTGCACCTGCAGTTCCTTATGCCCAGGACCTCCACCCTCTTCCACCTAGTTGTTCTTAAAAGTGCATTTTAAATGCCTATTCTTCTGATTCTTGTCTCTGTAATAACACTTGTCCCTCTGTATAACAGTTGTCACATCTATCTTCCTATTAGGCCATGAGCTCCTTATAGGCAGAAATGGTATCTTATTCATTTCTGTGTCCCCAGGCCACATAAGGGATCACAGTAGATATCTACTGAACTGAGCTGCAATGCTCCTGCAAAACAGGACTTATCAGGGAGTCCTGTCTGGAACGTGCCCTGTACCCAGTCTGCATCCATCACAACCCCAGGCCTCCCTCACCTTAAGGATGTCCTTAATGATCTTCTTCTCATCATGGAATCGTGCCTTCAACTCCTCCACATAGAACTTGAACAAGTCCAGAGGGGTGGAGCCTGCGGGGGGAGGGAGGGTGGGGGGCCTGGCGGTGGCAGCTTCCCAAGGCCTGAGGGTCGGGTCAGGACCCGGGAGTGGGGGTGCAGAGAGGCTGGCAGGGCAGGAAGCCAGGCCAGAGAAGGGGAGCCCAGCTGTCTTACCCGGCTGGCCCAGCATGTTGGCAAAGCGGACATCAGTACTGACCGCTGGGTACAGTTCCATCCAGGTGGACATAGAGTGCAGCTGCCCTGTCTCATGCAGCTCATCCAGGAAGGTCTGTGCAGGGAAAGGCCAGTTATAGGGAGAGTGAGACAGGGAGGAAGGTGGAGCCAAAGGAGGAAGACAGGAGATGGCAGGAGAGGCAGGGACAATCCAGATTGAAGAAATGCAGGCCAGGGAGGCAGAGATGAAGAGACACAGATGGGGAGGCAGAGAGCAATGGGAAAGGGAAGAATGTAAATACAGAGAGGGACAGACTAAAACATGGGAGTGAGCCAGGCTGGGAGGCAAAGACACAAAACTGGCCTGCAGCACCATCTTCCTGACTTGGCTTCAACTTCGCTTTGTGTTACAGCCACTACCACCACATTTGCCACCTCCAACCTGGAGGATAAGCTATGCCTGTCTGGCTTCCCCTGGCTGCCAAGCTGCCTTTAGGGTACTCTCTGCTGACAGTTTCTAGGTGGTGCATACATCTCATCTCCCTAAAGGAGCAAAGCCAAGTTAAGGGGACACAGCATAGGAAACCTACAGGCATAAAGCGGTCTTGTGGAGACAGAACAGAGCTGGGCAGACAAAACAGTGGGCCTGATATGGCCCGGGGCAGAGTTGAGCTCTGTTCCAGGGGGCGGCAAAGATACCTGGAAGGCCTCCCGGTTCTTGCGTTGCTGGCGCCGCTCCCTAAGCCGGGCCCGCTCCCGCTCCTCCTCCTCCTCCCTCTCCAAAGCTCGGATGTGCTCCTCAAAGCAGATCAGCGCATCTTCCTTGTCCATGTCTAACCATAGAAAGGAGGCTCAGCAGGTGTTACACCAGTGGCATACCTTCTCGGTTCCCCACAGCCCCACTGCTTTGAGGATGCCGCCCCCGTAGGTGCTGGGGACAGCCAGGATGGTGGGGCAATGTGATAACCGGGCTCTGTGGGAGGGAGTACTGGAACAGTTGTTCTTGAGGAGGAATCATTAATTGCATAAGAAAAAAATCAGCAAGAATTCAGCTCTTGTAAATTTAGTTACCAAAGTCATCATGTTTATGAAATCAGTTCTCTTAGGATCTAAGGCTTCACAGTTTATGGAACTGGGAATCAATCAGGCTGTGATCCAACTTCAGAAAGTGTATTTCTGATATTGCCAGTGATTACAGGCCAACAGCAGCTTATCGTAACACCTGTGACTAGTTAATGCCCACAGTGCCATGACAATTTAAGACAATTCACATCAGCTATAACAGTCCTCATCTCCAGGTCTTCTGATTTCTATCCCAAGTTCTTCCTCCAAGGACACACATCTCTAGATCAACAGTGGACCCCGGAGGGAGAGGGTAACCTGAGCATTCTGGCATCTCCAGAGTCCAGGGACTGAGTGCTGGGGACTCCTAGATGTCCGGGAGGACAGGAGGTACAGGTGAGATGTGTGAAATAGGCTCTGGGGACCCAGGTCAATGACGAAAGGGGAAGGGACAGGTGGGAGTGGAGGCCCGGGCTCACTCTGAAGCTGATGGTCCTGAGCAAAGCTGGGGTTATCCATGAGGTACTGCTGGGCTTGGGACCATGTGGTTTGGAAGTTGACGCTACTCATCCCATCCAGGATGCTCTTCAGGGCCTGGATATTGCGGCGCCGGAGCTGCTTGGCCTGTTCCTGGAGAGGCAGGGCAGGCCGAAGTACTTAAGTGGTCCTGGGCAGAGGAGGATTTTGGGGAAAAGAAGGTAGCTAGGGAACCCTAGGAGGGCCAGATGCAAGGTTTTCATGTCCCCACAAAGGGGAAGGAGCACAGGTTACAGATCAACCCCTCAGAGAGTCCTTCCTGTCCTCCCATGCCCCGGGTTGTAGGCCCAGAGCAGAAATGAAGGGATGTGCAAGTGCTACGTCAGCTTCAGAGTAAGGAGCTAGGACCCTGGGGCATCGGAGAAATTAATGACCCTGGTCCATAAGGAGCAAAGACATGAAGACTCTAAGATGAGACTGAAGCTGATGGAAACAGCCCAGTGACTATTACCTTCTCCTTCTTGGCCAGGAAGAAGAGGACATCATCATAAACCTCTTTTCGATCCCTCTCGGGGACCACAGCCCAGACCTCCAGCTCCCCAAAGGTCTGTTCCGCCCGCCTGTGGAGCACATGAGCTGTGGGTAGGCAGGCAGAGACCAGAGGCCCTGGGTACATGTGGTCTCAGGGTCCCCCAGCCCTGCCCCAGCCCAGGCCCCTGACCGGTAGCGGGTGGTGGAGGTCATGCGCTCATGCTGCTCCAGGAAGTGCTGCAAGGTCTGCTTGGCCTCCTTGGCCCTCAGTCGCGCCTCTTCCTTCTCCTCCTTCTCCCGCTGCGCCTTGTAGGCATTAAATGCCTGCTTTTTCTCACTCAATTTGGGCAAGGCACTGGGTGGGAATAGAGGAGTCAGCCTGAGCCACCCTGTGGCTCATACATGGCACACTGGGAACAGGTCTCCACAGACCTGTGTGAGGGGTCTATGCATGGGCACAGCAGGCTGCAGGGGCTCCAGGGTACAGGGAGGCAAGAAAAATGTCAGGGATGTAGGGAAGGGTGAGAGGTAGTGAGGGGAAGAGAGGGTTCCAGGACACTGATAATGTCGGGCCCTGATGCTTTGGGAGCTCAAATTGCAGTCAGGGATCTGCCCTAACCTCCCCGCTTCCCCCAATTAATTCAAATCACTTCAATTTGACAAACATTTATTGAATGTCTCATGTCAGACACCTTTCCCTCCTGGAGGTCCTCGATAGCTTCTCTTCCACTTGAACCTTCACTCATCTACCACTCTCCTGACCCTGGCCCCTTGGAGCCCAAGTATCGAGCTGGGGTTTCTCAGGGAGTCCCTGACCCAGCTGCTCTCATGAACAGGATCTGAAGGCCTGGCTCCCTCTGCCCAGGCCTACCTGTAACGGGGGTCGGTGACCACCATCTTCATGGCCTGTTCCCATGAGGCATTGGAGGGGACAGCCTGGAATGGAGCAGGTGGGTGTCACAGAGCCTGGCCCCCTCCAGCTCCCTCCAGGCCTACCCTGGGAGCCCCATCTCCCGTACCTTGTCCCTCAGCAGCTCCTTAAAGGCCTGCTTTGCCTTCTCACGGTTACTCCAACTGAGGCCAGACCTCTCTGGTTCTAGCTTTGATTCCTCTTCCTCCTGTTGTGGTGGCTGATGCTGTGCAGCAGAACTGGGGAAGCAAAGGAGACTCAGCCACCACATCCCCCAGCCCCCGTAGATTTCAGTGCCCTCGGTGATCAACAGCAAGCCGCCCCCTTCTTGTTCCCTAGGGCAGCCCTTTTCTGCCTTTTAGAGGTCATGCCCAGATCCCCAGATCCTTCCCAAGAGGCCTAGTAGAGGTAAAAGGTTGAACCAGGTTGGCAACCTGAGGCCAGCATCCAGAATGCTGTGGGGACAGCCTCACCTGCTGGGGCCCTCCTCTGGCTGCTGCAGGAACCCCTGCTCCAGGGGCTGGACAGCATCTGACACATCGCAATCTTCATTCCCACCTGGCTCAGGTTCTAGGAGGCTCATAGGCAGTGGGGTGGGGCCAGGAGGCGCAGGTGGGGGCTCAGGCTGTGGCTGAGGAGGCTGTGTCTGTAGTGTCTGGGGCTGCTGCTGCTGTTTCCTGCAGGCGAGCCGGAAGGGCAGAATCCAGAATGGAGCAGGGAGAGGTGGTCAAGGGCTGGCAGAACTCTATTCTGAGAAGGACTGGGGACAGAGTGAACCACTCCACAAGGAGACTGAGCATTTGCTCTTCCTTCCACAGAGCAGGGATCATGGGGAGAGAGTCCAGTCCCACCCCTCAGGTGGCCCCAAGTATGGATGGATAGGTGGGCAAGATGAGCAAGTTACTTACCCTACAGCCTCTTGTTTGACTAGAGCTGCAATGGGAAAAATACACGGTCACAGGGTAGCAAGGGCCACCCTCCACAGGCCCCTATCCAGGCCCACCATCCTCACCCTCGAGGTCATCCAGGTCCTTCGGCCGGGTCCAGCGGGACTCCTTACTCTGGTTGTTATAGTAGTAAGGTTTCCCTGTGTCCGACTTGTACTCTTTCCAGGGACTCTGGGACAGCAGCAGCTGTAAGAAGATGGGTCAGACGACATCAGTGGGCTGATGGAACTAAGGGGATGCAGTGAGTAGAGGGACCCAGGAGTTTTTAGCTACCACCTGGCCTGGCTCAACATGGGGCAAGATGGACTTCCTGAGATCCTAGGGAGGTTGGGGTTGCCAGGGATCTTGGGATCAGAGGAACTATAATGTGTATGGTTTATAGACTCAGGGGAGATCAAGCACTTGGAAGGGTCAGGGCAGCTGAAAGGAAGGGCCAGAAAGCCCAGCTCAGGACCTCCGCCTTGGACTTGAGCACGCTGGGCTTCTCCCACACGGACTGCTTGTCGTCAGCATTGTAGTAGTAGATGCGCCCATCAGGGGCTACATGCTCACTCCATAGGGCCCTCTGGGGGAGGGGGGGGCACAGAATGGTGGTCAAGGCCCCTTTCCCAAAGCTTCTTCTCACCCCAAAGACTAAACCATTAGCCCCCCACTTTCAACCTTTCTACCCAGAGATCCCTGAGTTGGAAGAACTCACCAGAGGGCCTGTCCCAGCCACAGCAGCTAGAAAAGAAGCCAAAGGAAAGATACTAAATCCTTGCTTCAACCTGCATCTTATCCCCATCTATTCCTCCCTTACTCCATCCCCAATATATATCCCCTGGTCCCATCAACATCCCAGGCTCCCTGGCATCCCAACAGGCATGATCCAGGGTGGACTCTAGTCCCCTCTCCCCTGTACCCCCCGACCTCCGAGCCTGGGGGGAGCAGGCCCCCAGAAGACTCACAGCTGGCGGTGTCCACACCTGGAGCCGTCTGCCGAAGAAAGAGGAGGGGGAAGGGTTGGGGCCAAGCCCAGTGGCCCCCAGGACCCAGGCCATGGGGGATCGAGAAGCAGGCCAGGCCAAGATCCATGTGTCCTGCTACCTAACATGCTTGCCCCACCCTCCCGGGTGGTGGCTCTAGGATCCCCAGGGGGAATCACACAGCGACTCCTTTCTTCGTTTTCCTCAAGGGAGAGTATTTTCTTGAGACCCATCCCTTCCACAGTGGATGCCAAATTCTACATCCTACCCAGACGCTATTACACTGAGCAACAGCACAAGAAGGTACAGCGAGATCCTCAAGTGCTGTTGTTTTCTCCAGAGACTAAAAAGACATGAAGAGGGACTGTATTTAAGTGTCCACAGTGCTAGCTCTGTGAGGTCAAGCAGTGTCTGGCATGAGTGTGTTCCTTAAGGGAGATGGACACAATGGCGAATAACAACAGAGAATGTACATGCCTTTGGGGAAGAGTGAGAAACAGAAGAGCTAAGTACATGGCTGGAGAGGACTCAAGTGTGGGGAATGCTGACAGGGACCAGGATGGACCCGATGAGAAGAGAGAAAGAATGGAGGCCATATCCCTGAACTCCAAGTCAGACCCCCACAGTGCTGTAATGCAGAGCTGCTTCCTGCTGGCCCCAGTGCTTACCGCTGCGGTGATAGGCACTGCAGGCATCAGCATTCCTGGCATCATGGGAGGAACCATTCCTGGTATCTATGGATATAAAGACAAAAACCAGCTACTGAGGTGGGGGCAGGCACAGGCTTGGCAGGGACCTAAGAGATTCTGTTGTGTTCATGATCTTCACATGGGCACCTCCTCAGGCAATCCCCTGAGGGATTATGGGCTTCTAGCCTAGCCTGAGAGTTTTTTTCCAGTCACTCAGCAGACAAATCCACATTGGCCTGTCCCAATGCTCCCTACCTTCCCTCCCCAGTTCCTGAAGTCCAGATCCCCAACTCTCATCTCCATCCCCAGATAAACTGACAGGTTTTCTGAGGTCCTGGTGTAGAGGAGAGGATTACCTGTGTGAGTGGTGGTGGTGACCCCATTGGTGGTAGCATTGGGGGCATGATGCCAGGTGGCATGGGGGGGATGGCTGGTGGTCTCTGACTCATGGGCGGTAGCCCCATCGGAGGGAAGGGCGGAGGGATTCCTGGAGGGGGCATCTGGAAATGAGGAAAAGAAGAGATGCTGAGCAGAGAAGACACTGCCTTGGTTCTGGCAGAAAACATCCACTTATCTCTCACCTGAACCTTCCACCCTGGCTCTGAGGCAATTCCAAAGTTTAGCTTGCTAAGCACCAAGTATGAAACTGCCACCCTCCTCACCACTGAGAAAGACTGGTAACTGGGGGGTCCTCTGGGTCTAACAGGCAAGCACACAGCTTCTTGAGAGGTAAGGAAGGGAGAAGGAAAAGAAAAGTATAACCAACACCAGACTGCAGCTGGAAGGCTCCATTTCTTTAGCAACTCTCCTCAAAGAGCCTTCTCAGATGCAGGGCCAAAAGGCATGTGTCCAGGTACCCAAATCCCTAGTTCCCTGCCTCCCACCCCTTTTTCTCCAATTCAATGACCATCAGTTGCTACTCCAGCCTGACTTATGTGGCATATTTTTAAAAGACAGATAAGGAGAAGTGAAAGAGACAGACAGCCCACCCTGCCCTCACACTACCGGGGTCTTTTCACTTCCACCTCTACGCTAGCCCCAGTATGTCCCCAGGACAAAAAGACAAAGGAGGAACTGTCAACTTTACGAATGGAGAGCTGAACAGCAGCATCTCCCACCCCAATAACCCAACAAAACCATCCCTCTTCCAAGGTTAGCAGAAAAGAGTTTTTTTACATGAAAACCGTGCAGCAGTGCTAGGGACAGGGGAATTAAAGGGTGCAGGCTGGAAAAGCCAAGCCCAGGGAAAGACATAAAACTTACGAAGGGTGGTGGCATCATGGGGGGCCCCGGTGGGAAGGGGGCAGGCGCTGCTGGGGGCCGGGGACCAGAATCGGGAACCGACTGTTGAGGGAGAGAAAAGTCATAGGACCCAGGATAGGCAAAGAGATGGGCGTTTGCAAAAGGGAAACAGAGGGGTGAGGATAAAAAAGGAGCATAAACTTCAGAGAAAGAGTCTCCAAGACCAACTTCCTGCCCACTCCCAGCTCTGAGCCCTGGATATGTCTGCTCTCTCTTCCACCAGCCCAGAGCCAGCTGGCTGAGTCCCTTCAATGTCATCTTTAATTTAGAAGTTTCCATTTTGCTAAAGCCACAGAAAGGTTGGAGGCTGTACTACAGGCAGACTGGCTCTGCCCAAGGCATTTCATCCACTCTCCTGCTTGCAGGCAAAGCTGTGCCTCCCTCAGACCAGTTAAACTGTGGCCTCTCATTCATAAAATATCCAGGAAGGAAGTGGCCTCTTTTCCTGTTTCCCCACCTGAATTGAGCCAGGTACAGAGCCCTCTAAACACAAATAATAAATAGTCCTTCATAAGTACTAGTCTCCCTAACTCTCCTCTACTACCAGACGCCTCCCCTATCTGGCCTCATCTTTAGTCACTCATTCTTTGATATCTTCCACTCCCAATCACCTCCTTCATCTCTTTAGCTGTACTCCTCCTCCCCTGACTTATGTGGCATATTTTTAAAATACAGATAAGGAGTATGAAAGAGATAGACAGCCCACCCTGCCCTCACACTACCGGGGTCTTTTCACTTCCACCTCTACGCTAGCCCCAGTATGATCCCCTACAGATCCTGAACTCCTCGCCTCTGGGTGAGGCTCTGAATAGCCTAGGCTTCCCCATCCTACACCTAATGGTTGGCCATGTCCCATCCTTTAGTTCTCAGCTTAAATATCACTTACTCTAAGAAGTCTTCCTGACTCTATTTAAAGCAGATCCTCCCAATTTATTCTCTGTCTGGTCTCCTTTTTTGTTTCCCTTTAATAGAGGGTAATAACATTCCACAAGGGCAGGGATCATGTCTGACTTGTTGAAAGTTGGATTCCTGGAACCTGCAAGAATATCTGGCACATAATGGGCACTCAATAAATACTGGATAGATGAATGACAAGTGAGTGAACAAATACTCTCTATATAGAACCTTCCAATTCTAAATATTCATCCTACAGATAAGGGCCCAGATGGCCAAAATGATGTCTACACAAGATTTCCATTTCAGCATTATTTGTAAAAACGAAAGATTAGAATCAGCCTAAATATCTACCAATACGGAACTACGAAATTACAAAGATAAAATGGAATACTATGCAGGCATAAAAAATGAAGAAGCTCATTGTCTTGATATGAAACAACCTCTAAGATATATTAACAAATGGGGGGAGAAGCAAAGTGTTGCAAAGTTTTATCACTTGTATAAAAATCGGAAACAAAAGATGACAAATTGGTGGGAGGGGGACTGAGGTGGAAAGGAGATTTATCACTATATGCCCTTTTGTAACTTTTAAATATGCAATCATATGACTATGTCACCCATTCAAAAAAACTTTGAGTAAACTGAGGTGTGGAAATGCAGCCAAAAGGCCCTGCCATTCCTCCTCTTTGCTTGAAAGGAGGGGGGGGGGGGGCCAGGGAAGAGACCCAGGGAAAGGTGATCCAACGGCCACCTTGCTGCTGCCCAATTAATTATTCCTTTGTTGAGAAATCTCAGCTTTTTTTTTTTTTAAAGGAAGGCACCAGAGTCCTGCATAGTGCTCACTGTCCCTTTGGCCTCTGGACTATCTTTTTCTTTTCATTTACTTATTTTTAATGTAGCTTTCTCGTTTTTAAAAAAGATTTAATAGCGTGGTTTTTTTAAATTGATTTCAGAGAGGAAGGGGAGAGATAGAAACAACGATGAGAGAGAATCATTGATCAGCTGCCTCCCTCACGCACCATACTGGGTATCAAGCCCATAACCCGGGCATGTTCTCTAACTGGGAATCAAACCATGATCTGGTTCATAGGTCAATGCTCAACCACTGAGCCACGCAGGCCGGGACTCTTCTTTGCTTCCAAGGCAGATCAAGCCATCTGCCTAAGAAATCTCAGCTTTTAAAAATACTTCCTAATCTCTACCTTTACCAATATCTGTGCCTCCTCTCTTCCTGCCCCTCTTGTCCTAAGGAGAGAAGGGGGTAAGCCAAACTACTCCAACTTGAATCACCTTTTCTCAGTGTTCAACTCCTCTAGTCCTGTATCATACCTGCTCTTGCCCCGATACTTTCCTTAGCATGGGAAGTCAGAAACTAATCATATGGGAAGAAATCGAATTATTTGTGTCACACTTTCCCACCTCAAGCTGCCTTAGGATCCACTCTACCTTCCCAAATGCTGTGTAACTATCTTTGTGGGTCCTACCAGGCTCCAGTGGTTTGTTGCCCATGTCAGAGACTGGTGCCCCCGTTGTCCAAGATTAGAAATATGAGTGTCTCTCTCCACACCTCCCTCTTTCTTCTCAATACATCGCTGAGTCCTATTAATTTTACCTCCTAAAGATTTCTGGAATCCATCTACTCTTCTCCATTTCCTCCTCCATGCCTACCAACCCTTTCATTGGGTCTCTCACTCTAATCTGCAGCCATAATGAGCTCATCAAAATGCACCTCAGGCCCTACCAGTTTGGCTCAGTGGATAGAGCATTGGCCTGCGGGACTAAAGGGTCTGGGTTTGATTCCGGTCAAGGGCACATGCCCGGGTTTTGGGCTCGATCCCCAGTGGGGGGCGTGCAGGGGGCAGCCGATCAATGATTCTCTATCATTGTTTCTATCTCTCTCCCTCTCCAAAATTAATAAAAATATATATTTTTAAATGCTCCTCAGACCATGTTACTTCCCTACTTAAAACTCTTCAATGGCTTCCCACTGTTCTTAGTGTAAAGACCAAAACTTCTACCTCAGACCTGGGAGGCTATAACAGATTTGCTCCCAACTACTTTGTCAGACTCACCCATGCTGAGCTCCTGGGTCTGTGCCCCAGTCACACTCACCTTCTCTCAATTCTCCACCTCAGGCACCTACCTTTGCATGAGGTAATCTCCCCACCAACCCCACACATCTCAACTACATATCTTTCACATCTATCAGCCATCATTTCCTCAAAAAAGTCTTCCTCCAACCCAGCAGACCAGTCAGTACCCTCCTTTACATGCTTGTACACCATATACCTTTCCCATCAGCAATTATCCACTGGAATTTTACAGTTATTTGTAGAATTCTGATTTACTATTATGTGGCATTAACAAAAAACAAATGCCTGCCAATTAAATCGTGCTACTCCATTGATTTTAAGATGCATCTGCCTTCAGAAATGTTAGATTGTGAGTCTTGGAATCAATGAAATATCTGCTTGCTGCCTCACTAGGCTGAAAACTCTAAGGGGCAGACTTTATCTGCTTTTGCTCATCCCAATATCCTATCCCCATTGAATTTTCCTCACTACCTGCTATTGACACACAGTAGGTGCTAACAAATATTGCCTTAATGACTGAATGGTCTTGACAAGTCCCACAAAACAAAGTCATTGGTAAGGCCTAGTAGTTATTCAGGGAACACAGGATGTCAGAGATGGAGAGGGGACTCTGGCAACCACCCAAGGTAGCCCCCTTTTTTCAGATGAGAAAACTAGGGGAATAATAATTCCTACAGCTGGTTAGGGACAGAGCCAGGACTAGATCGAATCTGCCTTCCAGCCCTACTCCCTTAAAAGCACAGTCCCTGCCACAGGAAGCAGGTCTGTTTTTTCACTCCAGCATTTCCCCTGAAACCCATGTAGTTAAATCAGCAAGGATCCAACATTTTCTTGCTTGATAACCAGTGGTGGGTCTCTATTGCCCACCCTACAGAATCTCTAATGTAACATTCAAAATCTTTCAACAAGGCCCATGCCATAACTCTTCTTGGTTCCTCCTGACTTCCCTCAATGGCTTCCCTCCTCTCCTTTACACACAAATTACCCCATGTGTTTCTTTTATTCCACTTTGTCCCTCACCTTGTTCAAGATGATCCAATAGTCACCTCCTTCGGGTTACCTTTATGACTACTCTTCACACATACACACACTCCTATCTACTGTGTCCCCTCAGGATAAATGCTGCACTACTTTGCACCAAGCAACATGCTACTCTGTAGATATTGGGTGTTTCTTCACGCCACACTTTCTCACCTCAAGCTGCCTTAGGATCCTGGGACTGCCTGTTGCCCTACTTGGGTGGGGTTTCCCTACATTCAGAGATTGAGTTTTCTCTTTTTAAGCCTCCTCTGAGTGTCTAGGCAGGGCCCTGCATACAAAGTGCTGTGATAAAACGCAGACTCATCCTTAACCTTATTAGATTTTTGCATACTGGAATATTCTAAAAATAGGCATGTGTGTGTGTATATATGTGTGTGTGTGTGTGTGTGTGTGTGTGTGTGTGTGTGTGTGTGTGTATACCCACACCCACACAATGTGCCCAGGTACCTTTATATAAATTTTCTGGGTAAAGGTTGACTGTGATGGGAGGCAGCCTGGCAGAGATCTGTGTGGCTGTGGAAAGGGAACTGGAGTCAAATTATTGGCTTGGAAAAACCTAAATAATGAAAAACTAAGTGTATATGACCATCTTTAACTTGGAATGGAGATCCCTGGCAAGGATCCAGACACTGGCCTGTTTCTGGATAGAGCAATAGCATGAACATAAATTCCTATGGAACTTCCAAAGCCCTCCCTTTGCTAAGCTCCCCTGTGCGATGTCTATACTTTCTTTCCTAAACACCCCTTCTCCTATCTCTTTTGCTGCAGTGCCTGCACAACTTTGGATCTTATTACACTTCTGGGTGAGAATCTGAAGTAACTCATGTGAGAAAGAGGTACAGAAAAGGGGGCTGAAAGAGAAGCGATCCTATGTCTTCCTTGGAACAAAAACACATTTGTGGGCCGGGGAGAGATGCAAGGCAACTGATCATCTGATCATAATGTGTTCACTTGGACCAGTGGAAACCCTCCCCCCTCAGATGCAATCAATTCTTCTCATTCTCCACATCTAAGGGACATCTCAGAATTGAAGATTCAAGAACAAAAGGAAAAAAGGACAAGAGCAGAGAAAGAATGGAAAGAGGAAATGATTGCCCTGACTGGTTTTCTCAGTGGTTAGAGCGTCGGAGGGTTCGAGGGTTCCATTCCCCATTTGGGCCAAGTTGCCCGCTCAGTCCCCAGCAGGGGGCACGAGAAAGATGGAAACATCATGTACCTGGGATGCAGGCTCCCTGCGGACCTTGGTCAGGGTATAGGCGCTGGTTGGGGTGCATGCAAGAGACAACCAATTGATGTGATCAATGTTTCTTTCTCTCTCCCTTCTATTCCCTCTAAAAAACCACTGGAAAAATATTCTCAGGTGAGGATTTAAAAAAAAGGGAATGGTAGCAGCTAATAGCTAATATTTATTGAGTGCTTGTTATGAGCCAAATACCATGACAAACATTTAATCCTCACAACCATCTTAGAGGTTCTTATCCCCATTTTATAAAGAAACTGAGGTTCAAAGAGATTAAATGGCAGAGGCAGGTGACCCCAAAGTCTGTGCTTTCAAATACTTCAAAACACTTCCAGCAAGAATGATGGTGCCACAGGCATTTCTTTCAGATTCACTGGTGTGTTTTGTATGTTCACTTCTTTTCTTTTTTTTAATTGAATTTACTGGGGTGACATTGGTTAATAAAATCATAGAGGTTTCAGGTATCGTCCTGTCTTCTTCCCCAGTCCTCACACAACCCTGAAACCCTCAGGCACAGCTGGAAGGTCCCGCGGTAGCCCGGTCTGCCTCGCTCCTGGCAGGGCTGTGTGTGGGTAAATGAAGTCTGAAAGGCTCCTCTCTCGGAAAGAGGCGGTCATCACCCGAGAGAAGAGCATCACGGAGGCCGGGACCCGCCGACCACCAGCACGCGGTCCGGCCACAGCTGCCCTTCCCCAACCGCCCAGCAGCCTGACCTTCCCTCCCTGTCCCCGACCATCCTCGCCCCGCTCTCCCGAACCCGCAGCACGCCTCCTGCTCGCGAAGATGCTGCTCTCCTAGCATCTATCTTCCATGGCTGCCGTCTAGCCTGCCATCTTATTCTCCCTCTGAGGAAAATGCTACTCCTGGCCTCCCTCTTTCTGGGTGAGGTGGGAGAGGCCTCCATCCCTCCGACAGGATGCGGCCCGGGCGGTCCGCCCGCCTCACTCGCTCGAGGGCTGCGGCCCCCATCCCCCACCCCCCGGGGGACTCTCGCAGCCCCGGCGAAAGGCCGGCCTCCATCTTCATCCTTTTGTCTCCCCGCGTCTTAGAGCCCATTCTCCCGAAACCTCTCCTCAGGAGCCACTCCAAGGTGCGGCTGAAAGAGATGTGGCTGTCATTCCGAACCATCTCCCTTTTTTCCATCGACAGGAAACCTGAGGCCCACAGCAAAGTAGTGACTTGCCCAAGGTCACACGAGTTGTTGCAGGGAGTCGAGGGCAGAGCCAGGGCGGGGACCCCGGGCCTCTGCTCCCCTGTTCCGTGGGC
The DNA here is from genome assembly GCF_028538775.1 of Myotis yumanensis. Lineage (NCBI taxonomy): Eukaryota > Metazoa > Chordata > Mammalia > Chiroptera > Vespertilionidae > Myotis > Myotis yumanensis. The sequence goes on from NW_027223754.1 coordinate 165,231,656, forward strand.
ACCCCGCCCGGGCGGGGCCGGGCCTCGCTGCTCAGGAGACGGCCCCCTCCTCGCCCAGGAGGCGGAGAGGGCGCGAGCGGGTCTCGGAAGGGGACTCGCACCGAGTCTGGGGAGGGGCATGTCGCACGCCAGTACCCCAGGAGAAACGGGGGCTCCCGCAGTTCCCACACCTCCTGCTCCCCATCTTCTTTCCCGACCGTTCTCCGCAAACCCACCCTCCACTCCGTCCTTGTCCCCTCACCCAGTCCCGCAATGCCCATTCCCCTCACAGCCCCCTCCCGCCATCTCCATCATGGCCTTTCCCACCCCTTCTCCCCAAGTCCCCGACCCCCTTCTCCCTCCCGGGCTCCTCGCCCTCATCCCTCAAGTCCCTGGCCCTCCCTCGGGGCCCCGCGTACCCCCGGCGGCCTCCCCGCCCCCCTGGCCCCGGCCCGGGGCGCGGGGGGCGCTGTGGAACCGCCCGGGCCCCTCCACCCCCGCACGAGAACGTTACCATGCCGGGGCCTCGGAGCAGCTGAGCCGGCTGCGCCCACCCGCTAGTAAAAGCCTCTCTGATTGGCCAGACCTCGGCCGGGAAGGCGGGACCAGGAGGGGGTCGCACCCCTTGGTGGCCGGGGCTCCGGGCGCTCCCGTCGACCAGCCGGGCCCCGCACCGGCCCGGAGCGCCCGGCTCGGCCCCGCCCCCCGGCGCGGAGAGGCCGGCCCCGCCCCGCGCGGGCCCAGCGCCGCCCTCTGGAGGCGGCCGCACCTGCTCGGCGCTCCGACTGACCGCCCCTGCGCCGACGCCCGACCGCACCAGGCGGCCGGAGCTCCGGGGCGCGGGCGCTCCGGGGCGCGGGCGGCTGTGAGCGCGCCGACGGCGCTTCTCCTTCCCGCCCTGCGCTCCAGCCGCCGCCACGCCTCGGCCCGCCGCTTCCCGGCCTTCGCGGCTCGGCTGGCGCGGCCGCCACACAAGGCGCTCGGGGCGGCTGGGTCCCATGCGCTCGCTCCCAGGACGAGGGCCTGAACCGAAGTATTTATTCCGAATATAAGTGTATCTTTCCACTTCACAAAGCGTGTTTCCATCCCATGCGTAGTTATTTTTAATACGTTTTAATTCTTTAATTCACCCAACAACTACTTATTGAGCACCTGATAGGTGTCAGGCACAGTTCCCGGCACTGAGCCAACAGAAATGGAAAAACAGAACAAAACAGCTCCTCCACCCGCCAAACTCCCTGCGGTCACGGGGCAGACACGTGCTTCTCACGTGATCCCGAAGTTACTTTTGAGATTTGCAGCAGGGACCCAGTCCTTTATGGGTATTAAAGATGTGAGATAAATGCGGTGGTGTTAAGATAAGGGAATTGTAACCCATAGCTATTTAACGAATATGCCGGAGGTGTCAGGGCTCCAGGCATACCTGTGCAGAAAGGCAAACACCTTCCCTCCAAGCCCGGGTACAGATGCTTCCTTTTTCCTTTGTCCATCAACACGTGGCTGAGCCTGTCCTCTGTCTGGCACTGTGCTAGGTGCTGCAGAGGCAACGAACTCAGCTGGGTCCCTGCTTGCAAGGAGGCCAGAGCCCCGCAGGGGAGAAGTAGGAAAACAACCAGCAGGAAGTAGGTGTCCTCAATTAAAGGTGAGGGATGGGAGGACAGGAAGAGGGATTCGTTCTGGGGGCCATTGTAGAGAGAAACGTCGCTGTGGTTTTCATCCCAACACCTAGATGGCCTCACATGAGGGAGCAGTCCTGTGGTTTTCAAACTGTATTATTGAGACCTCTAGGCATAGCAGAAGGTTCAGAGGTTGCACAAACTTTTATTATCAGATTTTATTTTTATAAAGCTTTTCTTTTCTTCTACGAAGTACTTCTTAGAATACATAGACACCTATTTTAGAGAGTCAAATAATTGTATAAGATTTGTTAAAAGCAGAACCCTCTCTCCATTTTCAGGTATTTAAACTTCCTTTTTGGCTGGGTCCTTCCCCACAGGGTCAGTTCAAGGGGATATGCCCATCCAAAGACCACTTACCCCCCTATATGCCATATCCCGAACACCTGGGGCCCTGGAATTGCCTGCCCAACTCGCTTTGTGGGCTTGTACCAGCTTCTTCCTTGGATCTCCTCTCCCCAGCCAGGCCTTACTGACTGTGTGGGCATCCCTAGGCCTGAAGGGTAGTCAAAGACAGCTCTTTACAGCAAGAGGTGTGAGAACAAGTTAGGGTGTCCACAGGACCCTGTCTAAGGCTCTCTCAATGCAGGACAGAGGCAAAATCAGAAGGGAAGGAGGGTCAGGCAAGAGCCAGGGGCTGGGGCTGCTATTTTCTAGTATAGAACTCTAAGGATTCCAAAAATTCTAATTTAGAACCTGGCCTTGCAAGTCCTTATGAAGGTACGAGAGGCCTAGTGCACGAATTTGTGAACGGGTGGGGTCCCTCGGCGTGGCCTTCGGGGATTGGGCCGAAACCGGCAGTCCAACAGCGCCTGCCGCTCCTGCTCATCCCAGCCCCACTGCACCTGCCGGGGGCTCGCACCCAGTAAGTCCTGATTGGGAGAGGCTCACGCTGCAGCCTCAGCACTCACCAGCCATGAGCCCTGCATCTGGCGCCCCTCCCGAGGGGAATCGGGGGTGGCCGGATGCGATCAGCCCTCTGGGCAGGTGGTGGGATGCTCTTGCTGGCCCAGGATCCTGATCTGTCCTGCTGACATTTGCGCTGGTTGTCATGAGCCACCTGGTGGCGCTTTTATGTAGTTTCTTCCTTGTGGAGCATCTAGGGAGGGGAAGAGAAGTGGACGCAGTGTGTGAGGCCGACTTCCAGGAGGCTGGCAGCGCTGTTGGGATCGTGCTGGCAGCGCCAGTCCATCGGTGCCTGGCCCGTTCTCTGGAGATTGGACCTGCAGGACTACTGAGGGAGTGAGTGGCTGCTGCCGGGCTGATGGGCCACTGGGATGGGTTGGTCGGCTGAGTGGCACTCCTGCTGTGGGAGTGCACTGACCACCAGGGGGCAGCTACTACAGTGAGCGTCTGTCCTCTGGTGGTCAGTGCATGTCATAGCAACTGGTTAACCAGTCATTGGGTTGCTTGGGCTTTTATATAGATAGATTTGTTAGCTTAATTTATAACATTAAAATATTTAGGCCTGACTGGTTTGGCTCAGTGGATAGAGCGTCGGCCTGCGGATTCAAGGGTCCCAGGTTTGATTCCAGTCAAGGGCATGTACCTTGGTTGCGGGCACATCCCCAGTGGGGAGTGTGCAGGAGGCAGCTGATCGATGTTTCTCTCTCATTGATGTGTCTAGCTCTCTATTCCTCTCCCTTCCTCTCTGTAAAAAAATCAATAAAATATATTTAAAAAATATATTTAGTATGTGAGTCTCCATTGTAGTTTTGCCCTAGCCCCCACAAACAATAGGGACAGATTTGAGGATTTCCCCTTCTTACTCCCTCCCCACTCTTATAGCTCATTCCCATCTCCCTTCTGCCAAATTTAACTTGATAATTTTTGCTAGTTCAATTTTTAGTTCTTAACAACACAGTGACTGTATATTCCATTCAGAATTGAGCCAGGTAGAAAACTTTGGTTACTCTTCCTTTCCTGCACAATTTTTTATTTTTCCTGGAATGAATAATTATCTTTTTTTAAATTTGTTTAGTGGTCTATGTATTTATCAAAATCTGCCTTAAAATCTCCTCCAAACTGTCTAAATCTTTTCTCAGAATATCTAGATACAACAGATATTCTATCAACTTCACCTTCTTGAAGACATCTCTGCTGGAGTCTCTGACTTGCTCCACTCTGAGGGTTTATCCTCTATCCTTGCTGAACATCTGGCAACCTGGCATCTCCTCTCTCATCCTCCGGGGTATTTCCTTTGCCTCTCTCCTTTGTTGGATCTTTGTTTTGCCATATTCAATGTCTTTCTCTTTCTTGATTTATTCCCTTTTTTGGAAAGAGACTATCTTCCAGAAGCTTCCTGAGACAGAGGGTGATGCATTGTTTGGAAACTTTGCATGTTTGACATTGTTCTACTCAGACACTGGACTGATTGTTTAGCTAGGAATTGACTTTCTTGAGAATTGTGAAGGCATTGGGGCATTACCTTCTAGTTTTCATCATTGCTTTTGAGATGAAAGCCTTTAATTCCTTATTCTTTGTGACTTTCTCCCCCTCTCTGAACATCTTCATGTCTCCAGTGTTCTGAAATGGCAATGATATGTTTTGGTGAGAGGCTGTTTGTTGTGCTGGACACTCAGTGCCCCTCACTTCTGGGAAATAATATTGAACCATCCCATTGGTGACATCTTCCCTTCCATTTTCTCTGTTGTTTCTTTTTCTTTTCTTTTTTCAAATATATTTTTATTCATTTTTATTTCTATTGATTTCAGAGAGAGGAAGGAAAAGGGAATGAAAGATAGAAACATCAATAATGATGTTTCTGGGGATCGAGCCTGAAACACAGGCATGTGCCCTTGACCAGAATTGAACCCGGGACCTTTCAGTCCGCAGACCGATGCTCTATCCACTGAGCCAAACTGGCTATGGCTATTGTTTCTTTTTTGAAACTCCTATAATTCAGAGGATGGTTCTGCTGGACTGGTTCTTCTAGTTTTTTTTTATTTTCTCTCCTACTTTCCATCTTTTTACTTTGTTTTCTTGGATATTTTCTCAATTTTATCTTTCCATCTCAGTTTTATCTACTGAGAAATATTCTGAGTCTCACTATTTTAAAGATGCTCATTACTCTCACCTGTTTTTATTCTCTGAATATTCATATATAGCATCTCATTTGTTTCAGAGTTGCATTAGCTTAGCTTATCTCTGAAGCTATTATAATTTTATTTAAGTTTTCTTCTTTCTTCATAATCTCTGTTTTCTCTAAACTTCTTTTTCTGTTGTTTTGGTATCTTTCATGTTAGATTGTTTTCTTGAAGGTTTTATAATCCTTGGTTGTCAGTTCACATGTAAGGATGGGTTACCAGAAAGCCTATTGGAAGCGTTTGTGCTCTGCGGGTTCCGGTACATGATGGGCCTCGTTGGCCACAGCTTCACTGCAGGGAACCTCTGTTGTCGGCATCTTTAGGACTTCCTTCTTCGGGTGGTAAGCCATCTGGCACAATCAATTCTGTTTTACCATATGGTTACCCCACTGCTGCCTTAGGATCCATCTTTCTCTAGTCCAAGTCAATAACCACTCATCCACATGCTATCCAGCTTCTTAAAATATTTGGCTCTTTTCTCCTCTTCTGTTTCCCTGTCCTTAAAAAATCCCTTTGCTCTAGTTTTAGTGTATTATTAGTGGAGCAAAATTAGATACATGTGTTCAATCTACCATTTTTACCCAGAAATTTTAAATATAGTTTAACTTTTTTTTTAAAGGTTTTAAATAACCCAATTATGTTTCTGGATAGAGTTTTAGTCTTACAGAAGTCAGTGGGCCTTGCAGATAAACTGTCCAGCCCAGCCGGCATGGCGCAGTGGTTGAGCACCTACCTATGGACCAAGAAGTCACGGTTTGATTCCCATTCAGGGCACATGCCCGGGTTGTGAGTTCCATCCCCAGTGTGGGGCGTGCAGGAGGCAGCCCATCAATGATTCTTTCTCATCATTGATGTTTCTCTCTCTCTTTACCTCTCTCTTCCTCTCTGAAGTCAATAAAAATATGTTTAATAATAATAAAAAGAGTAAGAAAGAAACTGTCCACATCACTGGTTAAACTGTAAGGCTGAGACTCAGGGATAAGAGAAAAAAAGAAACAATTCACAAGCAAAACCAGTCTGTGAAGTGTCCAAGTCCCTCATGACTGAAAGGCAGATCACCCCAGAGGATGCAACCGGGCATATGTGCTGACCAGGAATTGAACCATGACCTCCTGGTTCATGGATCCATACGCAACCAGCCAGGCAACATTGAATAATTTTATAACACAGAGATATCATGAAGTTGAACTTATATAAATGAATTCTAATAAGATATTGCTTTTACCTCTTTTAGATAAAAAAAAAAAAAAAGGTTCTACAAAAGGCTTTTCTTAGAAAGGGGGTTGGCTACATTTCTTATTTTTTTGGCTGCTTTTTTATTTATTTTTATTTTCTTTTGGCTGCGTTTTTTTTTTTTTTTTTTTTACTGTTTTTTTTTTTTAAAAAAAAAATATGTTTTATTGATTTTTTACAGAGAGGAAGGGAGAGGGATAGAGAGTTAGAAACATCGATCAGCTGCTCTTGCATACCCCCTACTGGGGATGTGCCCACAACCAAGGTACATGCCCTTAACCAGAATCCAACCTGGGACCCTGCAATCCGCAGGCTGACGCTCTCTCCACTGAGCCGAGCCAGTTAGGGCTTGGCTGCGTTTTTAAAAAAACATTCACAAACATCTCTCCTGGGCTAGTGATCACCTAATTAGGGCCCTTGAACTGTGGTGAAGGTATTATTAGCCACAGAGCTGCATGGGAAAGGAGCTTGGAAGAGGGAGCATCCCAGCCCCAAGGAAAAAGAAATGAAAGTAGAGAAGATTTTCAACTGCTGGTGTGGCTCAGGAACCAAGAGGTCACCGGTTCAATTCCTGGTCAGGGCACATGCCCGGGTCATAAGCTCAATCCCCAGTGGGGCCCATGCAGGAGGCAGCCAATCGATGACTTCCTCTCCATCAATGTTTCTCTCTATCCCTCTCCCTTCCTCTCGCTCTATAAATCAATAAAGATATATTTTTAAAAAAGAAAGAAAGTAGAGAAGACTTTCCACCAAAAAAAGGAAAAGAGGAAGGGCTATTTCCTTATATCCTCCAGTACCCTCCTAATTAACTTCTAGCCCCTTGCACTATCCTATCTGCCCACAATCCCATCACAGTCTTGGGCATTATAAAACATTACATTTTTATTTTATTTTTTAAACATTATTACATTTAAAAAATCAGTTTTATTGAGGTATAATTTACATGTAATAAAATTCACCAATTTTAAGTGTATAGTGCATTTTCACAAATGTGTACAGTCATGTAACCACCACCATAATCATGACATAAACATTTCCTTCACTCAGAAACTTCCTTTTGTTCTGTGGTCAGTGTCTTTCTCCTCTTCTGGCTCCTGGCATTTACTGGTCTGCTTCCTGTCATAATTTTGCCTTTCCAGGATTTCAGATAAGTGGAATCATACTTTGTAGTAGTTTGTGTCTGGCTTCATTCACTTAGCATAGTGTTGTGTCCAGCACAACAAACAGCCTCTCACCAAGAAGTGCTTTTGAGATTGTCCATGATGTTGCGTGTGTGGAAGAAAAGGGGCCACATGCTAACCTGACTAACTCAGGGAAAGCCTGTGTGGCAGCTTTGCAAACTCATAGACCTAAAGTAACCACAAAGGTCCTAGCTGGTTTGGCTCAGTGGATAGAAGGGTCCCAGGTCTGATTCCGGCCAAGGGCACATGCCTGGGTTGTAGGCTCGATCCCCAGCAGGAGGCGTGCAGGTAGCAGCTGACCAATGATTTTCTCTCATCATTGATGTTTCTCTCTCTCCCTCTCCATTCCTCTCTGAAATCAATAAAGAAATATATATTTTTTAATTAAAAAAAGAATTATAACCTTTAAAAATTTTAAAAATACAGTAACCACAAAGGATGGTCTGATATTAAAACCTTTTAATTCAAAAGCAGTTTATAGTGGGTAGTCATGTCCTAGGCCAGTATCTTCCATGATAAAGATCAATTTTCGATCTTCACTGAGCCTATTGTCTTTTTGCATCTAAGATAACATATCTATAGAATGTCAGCGTAATTTGTAACTTCCCTTTTTTCAGACCCCTCAGGGCACAACCAATGCACCAGGGCGGAGCCCACAAATTCCCTCATTGTTATTGTTATCTTGTTAATTGCTCACTGTTAACTATCCTGTACCCACCTATGTAAAAGAAGTATGTGTCTATCATTTTACTTTTTATCTAATCCCAGAGGTCCCCCCCTTTTTGCTTTCTCCCACCTCCCTAATTTATCACCAATGGATTTCATGTAACCCACTTATGTCTCCTCCTTTGATTGTAATGTATAAAACAAGGTGAAAAATTGCCATTTTTTGAAGCATTAATTATCCCAATAAGTTGAGAGTCTGCCTCAAAACAAGAAAAGTTCTATTGGAAACTTTCAGAGACCCTATTTTCCACTTCTTCGTACGGTTTGAAGTGCTGCTCAGAAAGTGCATGTGCCATTGATCGGAACAAGTGCTAATCTGCAGGAGCAAGGTCTGGTGGAATATGGCGGTGGGTAATACTTCCCAGGCAAGATCTTTTAACGTGTCTTTAACTGGTTTTGAAGTGTGTGATGGTGCATCATCATGAAGCAAAATTACTTTGCCGTGTCTTCTGGCCCATTACGATCAAATCGTGGTTCAAATTGATTATTTGTTGTCGGGAGCGATCAGTATTAATGGTTTCAGCTGGTTTTAGAAGCTCATAATACACCGCACCTTCCTGATCCCACCAAACACAGAGCATTGTCTTCTTTCCGAAGCAATTTGACCTTGCAGTCGATGTTGATGGTTGACCTGGATCAGGGATGGGCAACCTTTTTGTGAGTGCGTGCCAAAACCAGCAAAATCTCTGACTCAAAATTCTTCTGTGTGCCAACCCTAATTTTTTGAGAACATGTTACGCTTACTTGATATCTCTTAAGATGTACATATGTGAAGAACGTTGAAGAAATAATAAAATTCATTCGAGCGACAAAAACACAGTATATAATGATGAAAAATACATTTATTTTTTATTTTATTTATTTATTTTTAAATATATTTTATTGATTTTTTACAGAGAGGAAGGGAGAGGGAGAGGGATAGAGAGTTAGAAACATCGATGAGAGAGAAACATCGATTCAGCTGCCTCCTGCACACTCTCTACTAGGGATGTGCCCACAACCAAGGTACCTGCCCTTGATCAGAATCGAACTTGGGACCCTTCAGTACGCAGGCTGATGCTCTATCCACTGAGCCAAACCGGTCAGGGCTACATTTATTTTTTAATGTATACAGTACATTGATAGTCCGACAGAAAACTTTGACTCCCGTTTGATATTATCAGTGGGACTTTTGCTGCTCCATCACTGATGACAGAGATTTTACATCAGGTTTATATTCCGTCAGGCTACTCCTATTACGAGACTTAACAAAATTCATCACTGAGAACAAAGATTCACAAGCGTATGTGGATGAAAACATGGAGAGTAATGCTGTTGCAAAGTTTTTTAAACAGAAAAAAATTTTCTGGAATGGTATTCCAAGTCCTCAATAGTTCGTTTTCGACACTTCTCTCTGGTACTCCTGTCTCTAATTGCTTTTTTTCAATGTTTTCCAAGTCAACTCTAAGGTCAATAAATTTCTGCTTCCAAATTAAAAAGTCAATATTAAGAAAAAAATTGTAAATGGAAGATTATAAGAGAGGGTTTCAAGTGCCAGCAAAAGTTACTGGCGTGCCATGTTTGGCACGCGTGCCAGGGGTTGCCCACCCTTGACCTGGATCAACCCATGATTTTGTGTGTTTGGGATTCTCAAAATAAATCCACTTTTCATTGCCAGTCACAATTCAATGCAAAAAAAGACTTTCTTTCATGCCGTTGAAGCAACATTTTACTGATTACTTTTCGGTTTTCCATTTGTCTTTCGTTCAGTTGATGTGGCACCCATTTTCCTTCCTTTAAAAACTTTTCCATTGCTTGTAAATGATCAGAAATGGCTTGCTGAAGCAACGTTTAATCTTTCTGCAAGTTGTTTTTTAGTTTGATGCACATCTTCATCCAATAATGCTTGTAATTGGTGGTCTTCAAACTTTTTCGGTTGACCTGGACGTTGTCTTTCACATAGAAATCATTACTTTTAAAGCGTCTTAAACCAGCGTTCACAAGTATCTTGAGATGGAGCATGTTCACCATAAGCCTCCCAAAGTATACGATGACTTTCAGCAGCACTTTTCTTCAAAATAATGAATTAAAACTTCCCACAAATGCTCTTTTTTTGGCACGAAATTTGACATTTTTAAGAGTAAAAATATCTATGATGTTTACACCTTCAGAAAATTTGACCTATGTAGTTTTGAAGCTTGTTGTCAATACAACAAAATAGCATACATGTCAAATCGCATATATATCAACATATGTGTAACTCCATCTATTGAAAAAAAATCCACATTATTCACCGGTACATCTAGTATATGTGCTACAAGCCTGCTCCATATCTATCTGTCACTACCTGATTGATTCCCTCATTGTTTTTGTCCAGGAAAGGACCTGACTTTCTCTGTTTCTATGTGTACGTGCACCTTGTTTACTGCAGGCCCTTCCTTGGCTTCCTTGGTTTCCCATGCCTCCAGCTCTGTATCCAAAAACATTTTTTTTTCCAACATGGTTGGTTTCTGTTATCAGGGTTGCTCAAACTGCCATGTCTGCCCCTGTCCATGTTCCACCTGCCTTTTGTTTCCCACTGGACCCCTGCCTTATCTGCCTATGTTTCAAGCTAATTTTTCTCACTATTGTTCCATATGTATTTGGAAATAATATATGTCCTGCTGTTGTTGGATGTTCTATAAATGTTGTTAACATAAAAATATTCAAACCTGTAAAAAATTTTTGTGAGTTTGAGCCAAACTGTTGACAATTGTCGGGAAGCAGAACCTCAACCAATTGAGATAATGCTCTGGAGAATGGCAGGTTACATATGTATTTATACACTAGAGGTCCAGTGCACGAATTCATGCACGGTTGGGGCCTCTTGGCCTGGCCAGTGATCAGGTCGATGGGGGCTGGCTGGCCCGTTTGAAATGAATAAAACTAAGGGAGGGCTCCAGGACATGTCTGGCCCATCTCACCCAGTCCCTATCAGCTGGACCCCAGCAGCAAGCTAACCTACCAGTCCTAGCGTCTGCCCCCTGGTGGTCAGTGCATGTCATAGCAATTGGTCAAATGGTCGCCTGATGGGTTGGACACTAGCATATATTAAGCTTTCATATATATAGATTGCAATAAAAGGAAGGGACTTAGGTGGGTTACATGAAATCCACTGTTGATAGACTAGAGAGGTGGGAGAAAGCAAAGCGGGGAAACCCCTGGGATTGGATAAAATACTTAGGTGGGTGCAGAATAATTAACATGATAACAATGAAGGAATTTGTGGTGTCTGTCCTGGCGCCCAGGCACATTAATTAGGTTGTGCCCCAGGGGGTCTAGAAAAAGGGAAGTTACAAGTTACCCAGACACTTCAAGGGTATGTTTTGCATCTAAGACTTAGATGCAAAAAGACAGATAGGCTCAGTTAAGGTAAAGGTTGACCTTGTCAGTGAAGATACAGGCCTAGGATGTAACTACCCACCACAACTACTTTTAGTTAAAGTGTAATTTCAGACCATCCTTTGGGGTTACTTTAGGTCTCTGAGTTTGCAAGACCGCCATGCAGGCCTTCCCTGAGCTTGTCAGGTTAGCACGTGGCCCCTTTCGTCCACAAAGTCAATGGAATTGTGTTGGTTGACCTCTATATCCTTACTTACTTTTCCTACTTCTACCCAATTCCTATAAGTGAAGTATTGATATCTCTACAATTGTGGATTTATCCATTTCTCTTTTCACTTCATTTTTCTTTTAATCCTCACCCTAGGATGTTCTTTCATTGATTTTTTTTTTTAAAGAATTTTTGTGAGTTTATTTAAGCCAAACTGTCGACATATGCTGGGAAGCAGAACCTCAATGAATTGAAATAGTGCTCCAGAGAATGGCAGGTTACATCTGTATTTATACATTGCAATCAAAGGAGGGACATAGGTGGGTTACATGAAATTCATTGGTGATAGATTAAGGAGGTGGGATAAAGCAAAGTAGGGGAAATCCCTGGGATTGGATAAAAAGTAAAATGAGGGACACTTACTTAAGTGGGTGCAGGAACAATTAACATGATAATGAAGGAATTTGTGGTATCTGTCCTGGCATCCAGCACATTTGGTTGTGCCCCACAGGGGCTTTCATTGATTTTTAGAGAGTGGAATAGAGAGGGAAAGACAGAGAGAAATATTAATGTGAGAGAAACACATTGATTGGTTGCCTCCTGCAAGTGCCCTGATCAGGGCCCAGGCTGGGGAGGAGGCTGCAACCGAGGTAGGTGCCCTTGACCGGAATCGACACTGGGACCCTTCCGTCTGTAGGCTGACCCTCTATCCACTGAGCCAAACTGGCTAGGGCCACTTCTGTAAGTTTTTGTTTTTGTTTTGCTGCCTGTATTTTGAAGCTATGCTACTAGGGGCATACACAGATAGGGTTATGTCCCCTTTATTAATTGACACCTTTATTGATATGGAAAGTCCCTCCCTTTTAATCTTTGCTAATATTTCTTGTTCAAAAATCTGTTATTAATATAGCCACTCCAACATTCTTTTGATTAGTATTAGCATGGCTTATCTCTTTCCATCGTTTTTCTTTGTGGAAGAAAAGAGGCCTGACTGCATGGTGACTTTGCAAACTCAGAGACCTAAAGTAACCACAAAGGATGGTCTGACATAAAAACTCTTTAACTAAAAGCAGTTTATGGCAGGTAGTCATGTCCTAGGCTAGACTTTCTCTGACAAAAGTACATCTTTAATTTACCTAAGCCTGTCTTATGTCTTTTGTATCTATGATAACATATCTTTGAAATGTCAGGGTAACTCCCTTTTTTCCCCAGACCCCTTAGGGCACAACCAACATACCACACCAGAAACCATAAATCTTCTTGGTTTGTTATCATGTTAACTGTTAACTATATGTAGGTAAAAGACGTATGTGTCTATCATTTTACTTTTCATCCAATCCCAGAGATTTTCCTGCTTTGCTGTCTCCTACCTCCCTCTAACCCAGCCGTGGGCAAACTACGGCCCGCGGGCCGGATCCGGCCCGTTTGAAATGAATAAAACTAAAAAAAAAAAGACCGTACCCTTTTATGTAATGATATTTACTTTGAATTTATATTAGTTCACACAAACACTCCATCCATGCTTTTGTTCCGGCCCTCCGGTCCAGTTTAAGAACCCATTGTGGCCCTCGAGTCAAAAAGTTTGCCCACCCCTGCTCTAACCTATCAACAATGAATTTCATGTAACCTACTTGTGTCTTCTCTTTTAATTGTAATGTATAAAGTAAGGTACAAACCTGCCATTCTCTGGAGCATTATCTCAATGAGTTGAGATTTTGCTTCTGGGCAATTATCAAATTGCTTGGCTCAAATAAACTCATAAAAATTCTCTATAGGTTTGAATGTTTTTTACATTGATATCTTTTTTAAAATATATTTTTATTAATTTCGGAGAGGAAGGGAGAAGGAGAGAGAGATAGAAACGTCAATGATGAGAGAGAATCATTGATCGGCTGTCTCCTGCACACCCTCTGCTGGGGATAGAGCCCACAACCAGGGCATGTGCCCTGCCCAGAAATCTAACCATGACCTCCTGGTTCATAGGTTGACACTCAACTACTGAGCTACATTGGCGGGGCCATAAGTATCTTTTTATTTAAAGTGCGTTTCTTATAGACAGCAGATAGTTGAGTCTTGGGTTTTAATTGAATCTTACAATATTTATTTTTTAATTGGATGTTTAGGTCATTTATATGTAATTTAATTATCAGTATGTTGGGTTTAAAAGGAAGAAGAAAAGAAGGGAGTCGGAAAGGGAGCGGGGGGGAAGAAAAGGACCCTGGATTGGGAGTTGGGAAACCAGGTTGAAGTCCTGACTGTCCCTCCCAGCTCTGTAACTTTAGGTAAATCTCCTTACTCCTCTGAGCTATAGTTGCCTAGCACATGTTTGTAAGATGAATAAGTTATTCATAAACTACAACATGCTCTGAAATTTTAAGGATTAAAAGATTATCCAGTGACAGACATATAGACAGGTACCATAAACCAAGGTATGAGTAGCTCAGAGACAGATCTCATTTGTTTCTACATTTCCAGCACCTAGCCCTGTGCCTGACACATAGAATGATACCAGTAAGTGTTGTTAAGTGAATGAGTCAATGAAAGAAGTAACTTTGGGGAGGTGGGTAGGGGCTGGGAGGAGGGGGGTAAGGGGAGGAAATGGGAGATATCTGTAACACTACCAACAATAAAAATGTATATTAAAAAATAAATAACAAAGAAGTAACTGTTTTTCTCTCTCTCCCTCTTCCTTCCTCTCTGAAAACAATCCTATATGATAAAGATGTAATATGCAAATGGTCGTTACATAACGACTGACTGCTTAACGATCTGATCACGGATCAGCAGGAGGGTGGGGCAGGGAGCTATAAGTGGGCAGTGGAGAGCTACAGGAGGGGACAGGGCAGCAAGCTATGGGGGCGGGCAGGGGGGCTGAGGGAGCTACAGGAGGGCGGCAGTGAGCTACTGGCTACAAGCGGGTGGCAGAGAGCTACAAGAGGGGGCAGGGCAGCAAGCTATGAGGGAGGGGCAGAGGGAACTACAGGAGGGCGGCAATGAGCTACTGGCACAGATTCATGCGCAGGCCTACTAGTCCTCCTTCCTATATAATAAAAGGGTAATATGCAAATTGACCCTAACGGCAGACTGGGAACAACTGGTCACTATGATGTGCACTGACGATCAGGGGGCAGACGCTCAACGCAGGAGCTGCCCCCTGGTGGTCAGTGCGCTTCCACAGGGGGAGCACTACTCAGCCAGAAGCCAGCTCATGGCTGGCCAGCACAGCGGCGGTGGCGGGAGCCTCTCTCTCCTCCGCAGCAGCTGTAAGGATGTCTGTCTAATGGCTTAGGAGAACTCCTGTGCTGCCAGAGGGATGTCTGACTGCCAGCTTAGACCCAATCCCCCAGGGAGCTGGCCTAAGCTGGCAGGTGGACATCCCCCGAGGGATCCTGGACTGTGAGAAGGTGCAGGCTGGGCTGAGGGACCCCCCCCCCCCCCCCCCCCCCGCCCAGTGCATAAATTTTTGTGCACCGGGCCTCTAGTAAAAATATATTTTAAAAAACAGGAAAAGAAAAAAAAAGAAGTAACTGAGTAAGTGAATGAATGATAGTGTGTCAAAGAGAGGTGATTGTTGAATGACAAGTTATTAAGTGGCTATGGCATTGCTAAGAACACTGCTAAGAACTGAATTTACTTTAATGACTTATTTCTTAAATGGGAATACTTTTCAGTAGTATGGAAGAATAATTTGCATGTATATGTACTTATATATTCATTCATTCAACAAGTGTATATTAAGTGCCTACTATGTGCCAGGCACAGTTCTAGGTCCTGGGCATACTACAATGTCCATTTTAACCATTTGTTGTTGTTTTATTTGTTTTTTATTTTTTGTTTTTTGTTATTTTGTTTTTATCTTTTTAAAAAATTGTTGTTTTTAAATGACATATCAATTTTTAAATTTATTTTAGAGAAAGATAAGGGAGAGGGAGAGAAACAGAACCAAAACCGCAACCTGGGCATATGCCTTGGCCAGGAATCGAACAGGTGACCTTTTGGTGTATGAGACAATGCTCACCCAACTGAGCCACTCCAGCCAGAGCTTAACCATTTGTTTTAAAAAGGCCTCTTGCAGTAATAATCACCTTCAGTAAGTGAAAGTGCTAATTAAGCCCTGATCCCTGGTGCAAATATAAACATTCCCATTAGTTATTTTGTTTGTTTTACTGCAAGAAAAACGATTTTAAATATAATAATGTTACATGCATTAAACATTAATATTTCAAGAAAAACAATCTTAACCCATTAGTTACTGATTGGCTGTAATTTTTTAAAAGTTCTCTTTGGGAAAAGAACTTTTCCTAATTGCTTTTTCCTATTTTTAGCCATTAGTTTGGGAGCAAAACATTTAATGATTTTTTTTTTAAAGCAACAGGTGGCATGGCCAGCGTGGGTCAGTGGTTCAGCATCGATCTATGAACCAGGAGGTCATGGTTCGATTCCTGGTCAGGGCATATGCCCGGGTTGCAGGCTTGATCCCCAGTGTGGGGCGTGCAGCCAATCAATGATTCTTTCTCATCATTGATGTTTCTATCTCTCACTCTCTTTTCCTCTCTGAAATCAATAAAAATATATAAAGCAATAGGTGAAGTTAATATATATTAGGTAAAGCTAGTAATATATATTAGGTAAAGCTACAAGATAGATGACAGGGAGTCATTCTTCCAATCAAACTGATGATGTCACTGGAGAAAAGAAGGTCAGTTGGAACCTGCTGTCTGGCAGTTACCAGAAGCTGTTGCTAGGCATAGGATACTCAGGAGCTGCCCCAGAGCAGCCAACATCACGTGTCCAGGCTTCGGTACTGGAGACACAGGACGCCTTGGTTACTGACAAAGTGGTCCAAAATGGAGAAGGACAAGTCCCCACAGTTGGTGACTCCTGCATCAGTGAAAGCCATCATCTCGAGGATTGAGGCGGCCCAGCTAAGTCGGGTTCAGGAGGTAACTGCGGAGACGAGGGAGTACTCCTTCCACTGCGGTCTGATGTGGCAGTTGGGGACTGATCTCAGAGTTGGCAAGATTCCAGGTCTGGGCCTCAGGGATCCTGGGACCCTCGACAATCTGGCTTTGCAGACAGATAAATGCAGAGTATCCACCTCCTAGACTTGGCCTGTGCAAGGGCAGGCCTGAGTCAAACCATCCCCTTGAGGCGGGGCAGGGCCCAAGAAGAGAATAGCCAGTGGAAACCCCAGGATGGCCCCGAGATGCAGAGGGTGGGTCCTAACAAGGCAAGAAGATGGGCCCAGGATTCATGATTGGGTCTGTTCTTGGCGACCTGTCAGAATCCCCCATGCTGAGTCCTGGAAGCTCATAGTAAAATGGCCAAAGGATGGAATCACCCTTCTCATGAGCCTCTAGTGCATTTTTTATGGGAGCCTCTGATCCTGAGTTTCTTGTGGCCTAACGTCTCCACTCTGTTACCTCTGTGAGGAGAGCCGTCCAGGCATCCCCAGCAAATTCTGAAATTCTGAAGAAATGTTTGCTGTGGATTTTTAGTATTCTCTCCCTGACCTGGTCTTAATAATCAAAATTACAGTAGTAAGAGCTACTTATTTTATGTGCCAGACACTGTCTTAAGGGCTTTACAAATTCATTTAATATTTACAAAAACCCTGTGACATAGGTACTATAATGATCTCCACTTTACAAAAACCAAAACAAAAAACCCCACAACACACACACACACACACACATACACACACACACACCAGAGTCCACACACACACACACACACACACACACACAACCCAGAGTCCCCAAGAGGTTAAATGACGCCTAAGAGCACGCTGCTAGAACATGGCATCTGGCTCCAGAGTTCACAACTCTAAACACTACAATCTTCTGTCTCCCATATAGGATATCTCTTCCCAGCTCGCCGAAATCTTGGACAATGTCAATTGTGTCATCAACCGCTTCCAGGAAGAACTGGGATATGATTTAAAAGAAAAAGCAAAATCTCGCCAGATACAGCAAAGGGGCAAGAAAAGATTCATCTTGTTGGAAAAAATTGCCTCCTTCTCTAAAGATGCGAAGACTAAAGAGAAGCACTTATATGAAATTCTCCACTGGCTGGGTGACTGGGGTGAGTTTGGAGGCCGGTGCCTGCCATCTGGCTCAGGCTCTTGCTTTTGCCACCGTTGGTCCACATTCTCTGGGAGGGGAGTGCAGGGTGGTGGTGCGGAGGGAGCTAAAGATGTCTCGTGGTGCCTTTCCAGCAAAACATTCTCCTACTCATGTCACAACACATCACCTTCATTCCCCAAAGTGGCAAACATGTCATTGTCACAAATGTAACACGAGCTGCCATATGTGATGAAGCCTATGTCACAGGTCCATTATGTTATCTCATTTTTAGCAAGATGGAAACTAAATTTTTACTCATCCTAGCTATTTTATTTAAAAATGTTCCACCTTCATTGAGGTTTAATTGACAAGTAACATTGTGTAAATTTAAAGTGTACAGTGATATACGTATATGTTGTGAAATGACAATAAAGTTACTTAACACATTCATCATCACACATAGTTACCCTTTTTTTATGTGGTGAGAACATTTAAGATCTACTTTATTTTTAAAAAATATATTTTTATTTCAGAGCAGAAGGGAGAGGGAGAGAGATAGAAACATCAATGATGAGAGAGAATCATTGACCAGCTGCCTCCTGCATGCCCCCCACCCCCCGGAGATTGTGCCCACAACCAGGCACATACCCTGACTGGAAATTGAACTGTGTCATCCTAGTTCAGGGATGGCGAACCTTTTGAGCTCAGCGTGTCAGCATTTTGAAAAACCCTAACTTAACTCTGGTGCTGTGTCACATATAGAAATTTTCTGATATTTGCAACCATAGTAAAACAAAGATTTATATTTTTGATATTTATTTTATATATTTAAATGCCATTTAACAAAGAAAAATCAACCAAAAAATGAGTTCACCTGTCACCTCTGACACGTGTGTCATAAGTTCGCCATCACTGTCCTAGTTCATAGGTCAATACTCAACCATTAAGCTACACTGGCTGGGCTAAGATATACTTTCTTGGCAAATTTCAAGTATACAATACAGTATTGTTAACTATAGTCACCATGCTGTACATTAGACCACCAGAACTTATTTATCTTATGATTGAAAGTTTGTACCCCTTTGACCAACATCTTCCCATTTATACCAACTTCCCAGTCCCTGGTAACCACCAATTTACTCTATTTCTATGAGTTCAACTTTTTTAGATTTCACACATAGTGAGATCATACAGCATTGCCTTTCTCTGTCTGATTTATTTTACTTAGCCTAATACCCTCAAGGTCCATCCATGTTGTGGCAAATGGCGGGATTTCCTTATCCTATACTAGAGGCCCGGCACATGACATTCATGCGCTGGTACGGACCCCTAGGCCTGGCCTGCAGCCAGCCCCGCCCCCTGCTGCCACCCACCCCCAGTTCCCCATTGGCCATCAGGCAATCAGAGCCTGCCGGCTCGGGGGAGGGACCTAGAGGTGGTCAGTGCACCTTATAGTGACTGGTTGAGCCCTTGTTCTGGTCATTCCGCCGTTAGGGTCAATTTACATATTACCCTTTTATTATATAGGCTAATAAAACCCAAATATGCAAATTGACCAAACTGCCGAAAATCATTGATCAGCTGCCTCCTGCACATCCCACACTGGGGATCAAGCTGGCAACCCGGGCATGTGCCCTGACCGGAAATTGAACCGTGACCTCCTGGTTCATAGGTCAATGTTTAACCATGAAGCCATGCCAGCCGGGCTCCTTTGCCCATTTTTAAATTGGATCATTTTTTTGTTATTGAGTTGTATGAGTGCCTTATATATTTGGGGTATTAACTCCTTATCAGACATATGGTTTGCAAATATTTTCTTCCATCATGTAGGTTGCCTTTTTATTTTGTTGATCATTTCTTTTACTGTAGAAACTTTTTAGTTTGATGTAGTCCCACTTGTTTATTTTGGTTTCTGTTACCTTTGCTGTTGGTGTCATATCCAAAATATCATTGCCAATACTAATATCAAGAAGCTTTTCTCCTGTTTTCCTCTAGGAGTTTTATGGTTTCAGGTTTTATATTTAAATCTCTAATCCATTAAAGTTAATTTTTTTTTCATAACTGGTTTTGCTTTATTCTGCAGTTCACATATGACAGCCCCAAACCCAACACTTAGATTTTTTTCTTCTGAATTTGTTGTTTTTTCAGATGTATGTCAATAGAGACCATATTCTTCCAGTAGCATATGCAGTCCGATCCTCATGCAGGGGGGACATGCAGGCCCTCAAAGACACTGGCTCTGCAGCACTGGAACCTGGGTCCTCCCATGTCTGTCTGTGTGGGTCACTGCCCTGGTCCCCATTACCCTGAGGCGTCCTTAGGCCGGGAATGCCAAACAGGTTCCATGAATGTGCCAACTCTGAACAAACACTGTGCCTGGAGCTCAGCGGTGAAGGTAGTGAGGCAGGAGGCAGTGTCTGGGTTCCATTACAAAGAACGTGGTACTTGACTGGCAATGTCTACCATGGCAACACCCACCTGACAAGTTTGGAATAGGGGCATTGGGGGAACAGGCTGCATGCCAGCCACTAGCTCAGCTCAGAAAGGGGCAAGGCGTTCATTCCATCCTTGCCTTGGGCGGTTATTCTCCCTGGCCAGCTGGGCTGAGGCAGTCTGAAGGCCACAGGCGAATGGCCTCCCCGGGCCCTGGATGGAACCGCATAAGCCCCAGCTAGAGGGAACGTGGAAGGGCAGCACATGCAGGGCCCCGTGAGGGTCTGCACCTGCAGCTCCTTCTCCTCTGGGGGCAGTTTCCTCCAGGCAGAGACAGCTGGTGGACTGTCAACACGAGTTAGATGCAACTTGGGTGTAAAAACACTTCCACTTAACCTCTGAATAAACTCTCAATAATTTCCAGTCCGAACTAAAAAGCTTCATCGTCAATGTGCTACTGAGAAACTAAAATAGAGTAAAAGGATAGTCTTACTTTAATCAAGTTCCAGAATGAGGGCACACTGCTTTGAAAAGCACTGTCTCAGCAGAAGACGCAGGGTGTGTGTAGAGTGTTTCTAGAAAATACCACAGGCACCACACATAACCCCAACCTGGCCTGCTGTTCCCCTCAGTGCCACCCATACTCTGGGTGGGAAGACTACTTCGTCCAGCTGACTTTGGGAATGTCATAGTGCTCTGTGAGTGTATCCAGGTGTCTGTTGAAGTCCTCCACTCTTTGCTTGTGGGGTTTGGAGGCTTTCTTCAGGATCCTTTCCATTTGCCGCTTTTCCTGCATCTTCTCGAAGGCCGCCTGGGCCGGGGTCCGCTTGTCCAGGCCGCGCCGCCTCTCCTCCTCGTTCTTCTTGCTCGTTCCCATGGGTTCCAGGGGTTTCGCTTTGTCTTTGTCCTTCTTTTTCTTCTTCCGCTTGGTCACGCCGAGCTCTGCGATGCCTTTCAGCTTCAAGGGCCCCTTTTGGACCGGCTCGTAGGCCGCCGTGGTGCCCGCCCGCAGTTCGGCAGTAAACTCTAAAGTTAATTTTTGTGAGTGGTATGATAGGGGTCCAATTTCATTCTTTTGTATGTGAATATCTAGGTTTACCAATACCACTTATTAATGAGACTGTCCTCTACCACTGTGTATTCTTGGCTCCCTTGTCAAATGTTAGTTGATCGTATATGCATGGGTTTATTTATGGGCTCTTAGTTCTTATTCCATTGGTCTGTGTGTCTGTCTTTATGCCAATACCATACTGTTTTGATTACTATAACTTTGTAATATAGTTTGAAATCAGGTAGTGTGATGTTTTGTTTTTCCTTTTAAAAATATTTTTATTGATTTTTAGAGAGAGAGGAAGGGAGAGGGAGAGAGAAACATCAATGTGAGAGTGTAACATCGATCAACTGTCTCCTGTATGCTCCCCTCACTGGGGATCAAGCCCACAACCCAGGCATATGTCCTAACTGGGAATCAAACTGGCAACCCTCCGGTGCATGGGATGACATCCATCCAACTGAGCCACACTACCCAGGGCTGATGTTTTGTTTTTCTTTCTCATGATAGCTTTGGCTACTTGGGGGCTTTTGTGGTTCTATGTAAATTTTAGAATTGTTTTTTCTACTTCTACAAAAAATGACATTCATATTGCATTGAATCTACAGATGGTTTGGAGTAGTGTGGACATTTTTAATAATATCAATTTTTCCAATTCATGAACATGGGGTATCTTTCCATTTATATATGTCTTCTTCAATTTCTTTCATCAGTGTCTTATAGTTTCCAGTGTAGAGATCCTTCACTTCTTGGTTAAATTTATTCCCAAGTATTTGTTTTTGATGGTACTGTAAGTGGGATTGTTTTCTTTATTGCTTTTTCAGATAGTTCATTGTTAGTATATAGAAATGCAACTGATCTTTGTTGATTGTGTATTTTGCAACTGTATTGAAATTTTTTTGAGATTTAAAAAAAATAAGATTTATTTTTTAGAGCAGTTTTAGGTTCATAGCAAAACTGAAGGGAAGGTACAGAGATTTCCAAAATACCTCTTGCTCTTCCTCACTCCCCATTATCAACATTCCTCACCAGAGCAGTAAATATTTTACAGTAGATGAAGCTACAGTGATATATCATTGTCAACTAAAGTCCATAGTTTACTTTATGGTTTACTCTTGGTGTACATTTTTGGGGTTTGGACAAAAAGTGACTTGCATCCACCATTAGAGTATCATATAGAATAGTTTCACTTCCCTAAAATCCTCTGTGCTCCCCCTATTTATTGAGACTATTTTTAAAAAATACATTTTTATTGATTTCAGAGAGGGAGGGAGGGAGGGAGGGAGAGAGGGAGAGAGGGGGAAGGGGAAGGGGAGGGGGAGGGGGATGGGGACAGGGAGAGGAGGAGGGGGGGGGAGGGAGAGAGAGAGAGAGAGAGAGAGAGAGAGAGAGAGAGAGAGAACATCAATGAGGAGAGAGAATCATTGCTCGGCTGCCTCCTGAATGCCCCACACTGGGATCAAGCCCACAACTAGGCATGTGTTCTTCTGCTGCCTCCAAGAACTAAGCAGGGCTGTTGACTCCAGTTAATTCACTTAATTGTCCAAATCCTGGACTAGACAATATGGAAATAGAGCAATAACAAGGCAGACACATCCCTGGCCTTATAATACACCAATGCTGTTTAATGTCTATTACATATTTTCTACATGGCAGACCTCACATTGATCATTTCACATGTATTGTCTTATTTAATCTCCACCCAGTCTTTTTACAGGCAAGGATACTGAGGCTCAGGGGACTAAGTGACACGCCAAACATCACATAGCTAGTAAAAGGTGAAACCAACTTGACCTCAAAGCTGCTGTTGTCACCCCTGTGCAATAGGGCTGCTTGGGGCTCCCTAGAAGACAGATTATCCTCAGCCTAAATCTTCCGCTTCCTCTCCAGGTGACAGTCTAACCTATGAGATCAGTAACAGGCAGAGTGAGAAGGAAGAGGAAGGCCTGGACGAATGGATTGAGGTGATGGAAAAATTGTTACCTCTCTCCCTCATCACCACCAAAGGAGGCATCGAATCTCTCATTTCCCTTTGCTCCACTCTCATTGAAGGACAAAAGAAAAGGGCACAAAGTAGGTTCCAAGAGGAGAGGGGCTGGTTGGGGTGGATGCCATCTCAGGAGAGAAGTCCCACACCAGGGTCCATGGGTGTGTTTTTATTTTTTTCAGATAAAACAAAAGCTTTATCTGAGATGGATGGGCAGTGGTGAGAGGTTGGGATCTGAAACCCAAGCTGAGCGCTTAGCAGTTCTGAGTTCAGGGCTGGAGGAAGGAGTGACGTGGAGCCATCACCTATTGGTGCTCCTTGGAGCTGTGGCCTCATGCAAGTTCTGGGGAACAAGGCTAGAAGGCCAGAAAGGCTGGAGTTTGTAGCTAGAGCCTGAGGCACATCCTTTTCTTACTGCAAACCCAGCCTTCAAGGCAAAAGTCTGGTGAGACTCAGCCAGAGGTTCCAGAACCTTCTCAAATTGTGGCTGTTCCAGAAGTGGTCACTCAACAACAAGGTTCAACCTTGAAATTATACTCCTACCAGCACTAGAAGGGGCCTGAGATGATCTAACTCCTACATTCTGTAGATGAGAACACTGAAGCTCAAAGAAGAGAAGGGACCACAAAGAAAGCTTGTGGCAAAACCTGGCCCCACACTTTGGTTTTCTGGTTTCTGAATCTTACTCAAAAGTATAGTCTTCACAGTCAGATAGGCCTGATGTTGAATCCCATGTGCCAATGTCTGGCTGTGTGACTTTGGGCAAGTTACTTCATCTTTCTGAACCTCACTTTCCTCATATACAAAACAAGGAGGACACTGCCCACTTGTGGGTTCCTCTTGTACAGACATCTGGCGCTACACTTAGACGTGCTCAGGGCTTAATAAACAACAGCTAATATTAGCATTTACCATTGACTCTCAAGGCCAGGTTCCTTATCAAGCAAGGTCCATGGTTGGGGGAGGAAGGAAGCAGGGAAAGATAGATGAGGAGACAATCTCTCCTACAATCTTTACCATATTCTTCCTCCAAATATAGTTATTTGTATACTTGACTTATTTTCTTGCCAGATGATAAACCCCTAGAGGGCAAAGACTGTGTCTTATTCAGTTCTTTTCAGGGATTAGTTATTGAGTACTTACTAGGTACCTGGTACTATGCTTGGCACTAACCATGCTTTAAGTTAAATAATATGAATTACATGTTATGATTATTCCCATTTTTTAGAAATGGAGGCACTGAGAAGTTAGGAAACTTACATAAAGCAAGTGGTAAGGAGGGGATTCAAGACCAAGTTATCTGATTCCAGAATCCAAGCTCTGAACCAATAGGCCTTATGAGCTCTCTGACAGTATTAGCTTGATGCTAGCTTGATTTCAATGTCATTTAATTTTCATGTTTCCTTTAGCCTTTATCCAAAATTAGACAATTTGTTTTTATGCCAATATATTCATTGAATCAGCAAATGAATGAATGCTGTAAGATAATCACTCCAGCAGCCCTAAACATGGTAGATCCAAGGGGATACAACAATGACCATCACCCAGCCCTGAGAAGCTAACGTCTATGAATGGGTTTAAACAAAGGGTACACAATCTGTATTTATGTATGTTTTCCTGGGGAGAAGGTCTTCTGCTTTTATCAAAGGAGTTTGTAACCCCCCAGTGGAAAAAGACACTAGTCATTAAAACAAACAAACATGTGAACAGTTATAGGACCATGTGATCAATTTTCTACAAACACAGTTCAGTGATAACAAGAAAGGGAAATAAAGGGAGTCTAAGAGCCAGGTAGGCTTCCAGAGTTTGGATAGTTGGCAAACTAGGTATTGAGGATGGAAGTAACATGATTAGAAAAATAGCCCTGGCCAGTTTGGCTCAGTAGATAGAGCATCAGCCCATGGATTGAAGGGTCCCCAGGTTCGATTCCGGTCAAGCGCACATATCTTGGTTGAAGACTCAACCTGATTGTGGTGCATGTGGGAGGTAACCAATAGATGGGCCTCTCTCACATAGATGTTCTCTCTCTCACCCTCCCACTCTCTCTAAAAATCAATGGGAAAGTATCCTTGGGTGAGGATTAAAAAAAGAAAAAAAGAAGGAATAATAACTTTACTCCAGCAAAATATGGAGGACCAGGAGTACTTTGAATTGACTTGAACTGGATTGAATATTTCCAGGCCCCTCTGGGTCCTGCAAATGCTATGCAGTAGGCAGGCCCTGACAGGTAAGCCTTCGGCAAGTTCTGAGCCCAGCAGAGATCTCTCCTAACAATATCTCCCCTGGCCTCACACATAACCCCAGCTCCTTTCTTGCCAAAGATCTAGGAGGGTTAGATGGGAATTTGACCACGCAGCATCTGGAGAAGCACTGTAATCCTTGGGACCCATGGGAGCTTTTTGCCTTTGTTCTCTACTTCTTCTAGTGTCCAAACATACATTCTGGCAAGGCTGGCAGAAACAAAACCTACAAAAATCGACATCCTGCCCTCAGCCACTGAGCCCAGAACAGATGCTCCAGGACAACAATACTACCTGTGCGAAGGTTTCTGAGGTGAGGTCCATGCTGCAGGAGCTCCTGGACTCCACCATGTTCAACCAGGGAGAAGTCAGGGCCATCAGGTACATGTCTGCTGTGGTGGAGAACCTCAACAGGGCCTTGATCCTCCAGGACAATGAGAACAGGAGCCTGGAGACCAAATACAGGCAACTGAAAATAGAGATGACCAAAGAACTCAGCAGCCAGAGGCTGGACTTCCAGAACTCCCTCCAAATCCTTGAGAATAAGAGGGATGCTCTATTAAGGCAGGTAGAAACTCTAGGCGGAAAGTGCCATGACCTTCTCCTGATAAAGCATGACTTAGAGTTTCAGCTGAAGAAGGCTCAGTTTGCTAGAGGTCAAGCTGACACTCTGGGCCCACTTGAGAAAGAGGCTCTCCCAAAGAAAGAATCAGCCATGGAGGAGCCGTTATTTTCACCACTTTCCCCAAGTCCCAGGGCCAGTGCTGGGGAAAGTGGTACTAGGTCTTTAACATGTCAGCCACTTTCCCTCATGACTGTGCACTCGAGGATTGCAGATGCATACAGCAGCAGGGATGCTGAAAGTCTTCAGCCTGTGTTTCCATCCTCAGTGGATCACAAGAAATGGGAAATAATGTTGGCAGAGAGCCCAGACCACAAAGTCAAAGACCAGAAGGACTTCTTCCAGGAAGCAGCCCAGGAGAAAGAAGGACTCCAAATTAAGTCCCATGTTAGGGAGCAGCTTTCTCTAGAGAGCTCTAGGACGGTGGCCTTGGAGAGCAAGGGGGAGCACTGGGAAGAGGAACTCAGCTGGGAGAGGCGGAGGCAGCAGTGGCTGGAGCAGGAGGAGCTATGGCTGCAGCGGCAGCAGAAGTGGGCCCTGCTGGAGCAGGAGCACGAGGAGAAGCTGCGGCAGTGGGCGGTGCAGGATGCGGCAAAGGAGCAGCAGGAGAGATTGGTCCAGCTGGAAAAGGGGGAAGGGGGCCCTCGGAGAGAGCTGGAGCAGCCAGGCAAGGATGAGGAGATGATCTTCGTGACCACCAATCGATGGAGGGACTTGGAGAAGGCATCACCGCCCCCTCCCCCAAGCCGAACCCAATCTGCTGGCCAAGGCAGGAGGCCATACTTGCCCAGGTCCCCTAATACCTGGAAGCCTGCTCCAGGATATCAGAGGGTCAAGAGTTCACCCGAGTTAACCCTGAAATCATGGACCCATCGGGTTCCCACAAAGATCAGGAAATCAGCCTCTGTTCCTGGCACAGGGACATCCATCCCAAAGGTGACCCAGACCCCTTTGCATATATCCTCCGTGACTCTAAACAAGAAGGAATACCACATGGATGTGGAGGCCCAGAGGAAAAACCTGCAGCTCCTGAGTGAGAATGCTAAGCAGGGGCTGCCCAACCCCCTGCACAGCGAGGCACTGAAGCTCACCACTACCACCATGGAACTGACCGAGCTCAGGCTGCAGAGCCTGTGCCATAAATATATCATCTACAGATGCTTCCAGAGCCTCCGGTAGGTTCTCCCTGGCACCTACCCAGCACCCACCCACACCCACTGTGGTGTGTGGGCACAACTAAAACTCACTCAAGGGGTAAGGAGGAACATGGGGAAGGGGGGAAACCCCAGACCTGGAAAAAGTCCCCCTGAAGCCTTGAGCAACCCAGAAGGAGTGGGAGGTAGGGTATTTACACACCATTCTCCCTGTAGTGGGCTTTTTCTCTAAGCCCACTTCCTTCTTTCTTTCTCTCTTCCTGCCCCACACCACTGTCCATAACACACTTGGTATGCTCCCTCATGTGCTTTACTTTCTTATTTCCAGCCCAGCCCCAAGGCTCCTCACCTGACAACGCCTCCCCCTTCTCTACTCGCTGCCTTCCCAACTTCTGCTTCTCTTCTTGCTCCCAGGAATTACAAATGTGGAGTCATCTCCGATTAACAGATTTGGGGGTGGGGGGGGGAGTAGGCCCCTTAACCCACTAAATGACTTCCCTTTCTCTCCAGACAAGAGGTGATCAGCCACATACAAGCCATGCGGGAAACCGGGGCTACCTACAAGGCCCAGAGTCTCTACGTCTTCCTGGAGAATATCGACCACCTGCAGGACCTGCGCCTGAAGGCCTGGACGGACAAGCAGAAGGACCTGGAGAAGAAGCGCCGAGAGTGCCTGAGCAGCATGGCAACCATGTTCCCCAAGGTGGGTCTCCTGCCTGGTGACCTTCTCTGGGGTCAGCACAGACAGTAGGGATGGGGCCAGGAAATGGGCCAGTAGGAATGTGGGGGTGACTGGAGGCAAGAAGCGCAGATGATAAATATGAGAACAGGTCAAAACCTTTGAACCAGGAAGAGGTGAAGGCAGGAGGTGGCCTGAGTGTAAGGAAGGGCACATTCCAATCTCCATATATGGGGAGGGCAACAGAGTGGGACTTTCAAAGAGAACTATAGAAGAAAGACTCTTCTGGAGGTGGGTGAGGTAGCTGGACCCCGAAGTTCCAACTCTGCACTGAGTTTCTCCCTCCCTGTGGGTCTCTCTGCCCTGATCCTGTGAATTCTCCAGACCTGGTCACCACTGTCTTTCCCAACGTGCTGGAGACTTGCTTTGCTTCTCTCTGGGAACAGCTCTGTTGCTTTCTAGGTCTCCCTTTCCTGCAGTACCTCCTCCAATCACTTCCTGACCAAGGGTGCCTGGCAGGTGAAATCACTGAGTCCCTGGTTGTCTGAAAACATCTTTACTTAGTATCTGCCCTCATTCTTTAAAAAAAAATACATTTTTATTGATTTCAAAGAGGGAGAGGGAGAGAGAGACAGAAACATCAATGATGAGAGAGAATCATTGATCGGCTGCCTCCTGCATGCCCCACACTGGGGCTGGAGCCCACAACCTGGGCATATGCCCTGACTGGGAATGGAACCATGACCTCCTGGTTCATAGGTCAATGCTCAACTATTGAGCCATGCCAGCCAGGCTCTACTCTCATTCTGAATCAACAGTTTGCCTTAATTTGGAAGTCTAGGTTAGAATTCATTTTCCCTCATGATTTTGAAGACATTGCTCATTGTCTTCTAGGTTTTGGTGTTGCTATTGAGAGTCTAAAGTCATTTTGAGTCCCAATCCGTTGGGTTTGACCCATCTTTACTCTCTGAAGGCTGGCTTGAGCTTCTTTTACTCCTTCCCTCTTACTGGGGCAGCTGACATGGTCCCCAAGGGGCTAGACCAGGGCTTGGAGGGACTGAAGAATCCCATAGCAGTGACTCAAAACCTGCTGGGATCTCCCCTAGGGTTGGGCCAGGAGGTAAGCCCCTGAGTCCGGAAAGCAGTGGCCTCAGTCTGGGGGAGGCAGTGTGCTGAGGCAGTGTGTAAGTGCCAGCAGCAGGCAGCTGGAAGACCTTTGGCCATGGAGGTTATCTCCCAACTCAGTTTCCTAGCATCTTATATTGGTCCCAATCATGTCCTGTAAGTATCTTAATTACTAAATTGGTTTTAAAGTCGAGAGGAAAGGGACCATATGACTTCTTTTGGTGACTGTGAGGAATCCTCCAGCTCCTTGCCCAGTGCCTGGGTGGGGGCTGGATGAAAAGTTCCCCGGAGCATCCAGGCACAGCCTGGTCCCATGTCACTAACCCTGCAAGTGCCTCAGGAGTTCCAGCTGCTCTGGCTTCGTGTGTGTGTGTGTGTGTGTGTGTGTGTGTGTGTGTGTGTGTGTTTTCTCACTGTTTTACCCATTGTTCAGATTCTCCACAGCAAAGGAAATAACAGGAACTAATCTAGCAAATAAGAATTCAAGTAATTTCTAGGGAAGTTGATACATTGGGGTCCCAGGGGCTTCTATTTAGAGGCCTTCCCTGGGTCTCACCCCTCTCTGCTCAGCCCTGAGTTAGTCAATGCCGCTCCTGTCTTAGACAGGGAATGAATTCCTGTCTCCTGATGCCTCTCTGCTGGTTTCTCTAGCTCAAGCTGGAGTGGAACATTCATCTGCACACCCCTGTGGTCACCTCCCCAAATTCAAGGAAAAGCAAGCCGCCCTCCTCCTTACTCCGGCGTGTCCACTCTAGCAGCCCTTTCTGCAAGCAGCCCCCAGAGCATCTTCCATCCAAGAACCAGAAATGTATGCCTCTGCGGATGGCCCGGTAGGTGCAGGGAAACCAAGGGCACAGCCAGCTGGATGGGTGGGGAGGCAGGGAGCAGGAGTGGCCAGACTGGGGAGGCTGGCAAAGCTCATCCCATGAATTGCAAGGCACCTGTCTTCTCAGCTGCCCTGTTGAGCTCAGGCCTTTGGCTCAAACGGTGGGGGGTGGGCAAGTGTGGGGGGTGGGAGTGGAGTGTGGGTTTCAGGGACCAGCCTAACCAAATATGTTTCAAACTATGCAATAGAAAGATTCCGAGGACCCACAGCTGAGAACTTACAACCATTTCTACCCTGAGCATTGGCCCAGCACCTGCCATTGGTTCATCCAATATAAACAAGCCTGATCATTCCCACCTTGTGACCCCCCCCCACCCCCCACCCCCGCCCCTCTCCCCCCCCGCCCCACCCCCTGAGCTCAAAAAGAGATGCTGTGAGTCTCTGGGCAGCCAACAAGACCCACATCTACACCTACCTTAGTATGGCCAGTTCAGGGCTGCAGCTCCAGGACATGTGCCTGCGGGGGTCGGGGGGGGGGGGGGGAGAAGGATGGGGACCTCTTCCAGCCACTCCTCAGCCAAAGAAGCCCCAGGGAACTGACACAGAGTTAAGGGGAAGAGAGGGTAACGAGGAGGGAAGTGACAACTATTTGGGAAGGGAAGAAGTGTCTTGAGCCTGTGGCCCTGGAGAGCTGTTGCTTCTCAATCTTTCTCTCTGTATGTCTAACTCTTTGTCTCTTTTTTACACTTTCCACCCCAAGCCCACGGAGGAACCAGATGGAGACTGTTTGGAAGACTGATGTGGCCTCCTCCAGTCACCCAATAGTAAAGAAGACCCCTGTCAGCCTGTCCTGGGACCAGCTAGGGGGGTGCCCAGATGTTCCCCGGCTATTGGCATTGGATGTGCATTCCTCCTACCATAAAAGCTTGATGTCCCTCAAGGCCTGGTACGGGGCAAGGCTGGGTGGTTAATCTGGATTCAGGGAGGTCTGCACATCAAGGGCGGGGGCAAGAGTACACACTGTCTCTATCCATTGACCCAAGACGTCCCTTTCCAAACATTAACAATGACCTAGTTTATCATGCCACATCAGACAGAGCCATGCTTGCCTGCCTCATGAGCCATCAGCTTGGGTCCCCACGCCAATACCAATCTAGTTTTCTCAAGGGACTCTCCATGGAGTCTCAGAAGATCACTACAGAAGTCTTTCCTTCTACTTGTTTCCTGGGCTGCCCATGAATTGCTCAAGAGCCGTATCTCACCCTAGGACTGAGGGTTGTTTTCAAAGAGAGTCAGATGCAGAATGGATGGATGAGGGAGACCAAGAATCACATGATAAACCTGAGATTTGGGCCTGGGCCTGTCTTTGGCATTGTCATTTCCTTAAGGCCTTCAAGGACTGTCCCTGGGAAGAGCAGCTCAGGGGAGGGAGGCAGGATTTAGCAGGTCAACAATCAGCTTTTCTGGTTAGGAAGATTCAACTCTCCTTTGCCTCTCTTGGCTTGAAGATGTCACTATTGAAGAGCTAAGGCTCTTTAGGCAGCCTTTCTCATTTTTTGTAATTGATTGATTGATTTTAGAGAGAGAGGAAGGAAGAGAGAGAGGAGAGAGAGAGAGAGAGAGAGAGAGAGAGAGAGAGAGAGAGAGACATCAATTTATTGTTCCACTTATTTATGCATTCATTGGTTGAATCTTGTATGTGCCCTGACAGGGAATCGAACCCACAACCTTGGCAAATAGGGATGGCATTCTAACCAACTGAGCTACCTGGCTAGGGCTCAAGTAGCCTTTCTAGATGACCATCCCTCCCTCCCCTGACCCCGCAAATTAAATAAATAAATAGATAGATAGATAGATAGATAGCCAATCCCAGCTGCTTCCTGTGGCCCTGGCCCTGCCCCAATTAAAGATCTTTGACAGGGCCCTGGCCAGATGTCTCAGTTGGTTGGTGTCATCCTGCACACCAGAAAAGGTTGTGGGTTTGATCCCTGTGCAGGGTGTATACAGGAGGCAACCAATCGATGTTTCTCTCTCTCCTCTCTCCCTTTCTCTCTCTCTAAAAATCAATAAACATATTCTCGAGTGAGGATTAAAAAAAGCAAACAAAGAACAAAAGATCTATGACAGGGATAGGGCACTGATGTCTGCCAGTCTAGACATAACCAGACTAAGAGCTGTAACATGCTGGTGCTGCTGCCATCTTCCAGAGAGGGACTCAGGTAAGACAGGGTAGCATGGCAGCATCAAAGAAGGCTGATCCTTGGCTAGGCTTCCACTCTGAAGTGGGCCTGAGAGTCCCAACTGGACATTAGCATTATAACCCGCCTAGTACATAGATACAACTTCTGAGAGTTTCCAAGGTGTGTGTGTGTGTGTGTGTGTGTGTGTGTGTGTGTGTGATTGTTATTGTGAGTTAATTTGGATGTAGCACACACAATTGAGAACAACCAAAACAACACTGTGGCAGAATGAAGTAATCCAGAAGTCAAATGAGGCCCCACCCCCCTGAGATTTGGCTAAACTTGCCTAAGGTGGCCCCATGGTGGTGTCTCTCCTGAGTCTCTTCTCTTCTCCCTCTACATCCCTGCCACTGTCTGGGCTCTACTTGGCATCTGTTTGAATAGGAGGCTCCCAACCCCTTTGTTGTTCTCACACACATAAATGCAGGGTGCCACACAAAAAAATGTATACACACTTTAACAGCTGATAGCTCAGTTTTGAAAATGAAATGTATTTTAATAAACACTGCCTTTATAATTACTCAAAGTGTGTGTATATATTTTTGGCACACCCTATTTGTGCACATAAATATCAAGGGTGCATACTCTATTTGACCCCAAGCATTTAATGATGTTAGTAACTTTTGGAAAATTTTAGGGAGTGATGTGGAAAGGGATTCACAGTGAACAACACCAAACAGCAGCCTCTTTTCTCCCCCTCTCTCTTTGGTATAATATGCAGAATTCAAAAACTCCTTCCTGTCTCATGCAAAGCTGTTCCCACCCACACCCAGGCCTCCCCTGGGATCTCAGTTTCAGGCTTAAGCACTTATCAAAATATTGTTCCCAGCAAAGACAGCTTTCCCTTTCTAGGGGAATTTTGGTGAATACAATTTTCTTCCCCCCTTTCCAACTCTATAGAAGTTTATTCACTTTCTCTCACTACCAGGTGTACAGGCAAAGCCCTGCTTCTTTGGTCTTCTTTATCCACATCCCAGGTTGGCACCACCTACCTGAGTGTCAGGCTGGTCCTCAACCTTTCAGTGTGGGGGCTCCCTACATTGTCTTGGGATCCTGTTATTGTGCTATGAGGACCTGCCACTTTTCAACAGAAGTTCTATGCTGGTGCCCAGGCTACTGCTGCCTGTGTGTGTGTGTTGGGGGGGTGGGGTGGAGGGAGTGGTCATGCTACTTTCTTTGTGAGTACTCTGTGTGCCCCTCTGGGGACACACACTGCTTCCACTCCCCAAAGTGCACCTTCTCTTTGGCCATGTGCTCCTGGCCCACCATGAATCCTCAAGTCTGCCTGCTGTGGTTCCAGGTCATTCACATCTTGGTGGTCCTGCTGACCTCACCAGCTTCCCTGGCTGTGCTGTCCGGTTCACAGCCCTGTCTAGTTTCATAACTAGGACCACTGACCTCATGCTGACTGCTCCATTTTCCTAATCTGCCTGGCATTGACAGCCTGCCTCATTTCAGGCCTGCTGAGGTGTCCTCTCAGCCTGTGGGGAAGGGCTCTTCATCTTCCCTCTGTGATTTGGGACACTAGGAAGACCATGTCCCTCAAAAAACACTAGACCCCTCCTTCAAGATCATTTCCTGCTTTGCCTCACAAGCATCTCCCCTGGGCTCTCTCTGACAGGTAAGACAGCAACATGTCTGTATATACCACACACTGTCTGCAGATGGAGAAGAATCCTAGCCTTCACTCTGACTGCCTTTCCTTGCTCAGGGCCTATTCCTGCACAGCTGAAGTTCACAGTGGTTCACATGTGTGCACCGAGATGCAGCAAGTGCAAACTCACACAGATAGAGGGCTGATCACTTGGTTTCTGGGAAGGAGAGTAGATGGCGATGGAGATGGGTAGGAAGAAGCAGGGAAGTGTAAGGGGAGGGAAAAGGGAAGTATTCCGTGATGTGAGACAAGAGGCAGACTCACAAGAAGAGAAGCAGAGCCCCTGGTTGTGGCAGCAATGTGTGTTAGGCAGCTCCATGTGCAGGCCACGTCTGGGCCCAGCCCTGCACTGGTCTCCCAGAGAAGACCCGGGAAGCTCTCGGGCCTTGTCTGCTGCTCCCTGACCTGTAACTGTACTAACTCTTTCAGTGTCTCGGCCACCCACAGAAAGGAACACCTGGAGCTCTCAAATGAGTCTGCTGAACTTGTTCATAAAAAGTCAAGCGAGTCCCTCCCTGGAACCCTGAAAAGCCAGAAGGATCGAGACAATCACAGTCCCCACTCCATCCCGTAGCCAGTGATTCCCAAACTTTAGGGTGACTACAATCACATGGCAACTTGTCACGAATTCAGGTTCCCAGCTGGTGCTTTTCAACAAACACCAGGGGTGTTGCTAAGTAGTCCTAGAACTTTGAGAAATTCTACTTTCCTCCTCCACTCCCCAAACTGTATATTTTAATAAAATAGTGCTATGTTTATTTTTAAATTCTTCTGCCTCATTGCTGAAACCTGCATCTTCCCCACTGATGTTTGGAACCAGGTCCATGACCACCTGGCCACTGACCTGGACACCAAACAGAGAAGATTCCCCAAGTGCTGTCTCTGTCTTTCGGGAGCCAGGAGGCTGAGATGGCCATGATTAGTGCCTGGCACGCAGTAGTGGTGAGGAACTCTTAAATTAATCAAAGACATGGACTAATAAATAACTGAAATACTGATGATTAGCATGAAAGCACAAAGGATAAAAACAAAAGGAAATATCACATGCAAGTCAAAGCCAAGTGTCACTGTGTGGGAGGCAAAGTGAGTCTCAAGAGTGATGGCAACAGTGGCAGAAATGGAGATATGGAGGTTCCACATCTAGATGGGCTAAGGAGGCCATCTCTGGCAACTGTCTGTCTGTTCAGTTAAGACACTACTTTCCTTAGTTCATTCAGCTAAAGAGCACTGTCCCCCCCTCACTGTTCCTAGCACAAGGCCATCTGTCTCATCTCTCACTGGGCCTCCACCCTCCCCCTCCTTCTCTACTCCCCCAGCCAGCCCCAGCCCAGGGACTAGGCATAATAAAACCTTAACTGGGAAGTGACTCTATCCTTAGAGAACCTGCAATCCAGTGATTCTGTTTCTCAGGAATGGCGCCCATTTTTGCTTCCAGCTTAAGGTTGAGAGTCTGGAAGAAAGAAAGGGATATGAACCACTGGCTTTTGAATGATGCTTGAGTAGGATTTGATTTCTGAGCCACAGCTTAACATTATTGCAAGGAAAGCCTAGTTGGGGGCGGGGGACAGGGTGGAGGGGTGGCGGGGAGGAAGGTAAGAGGCATTCTGATGCAGGTCACACAGTACAGCTGTGGCAGCAAAGGGCCCTTTCTAGCTTTTCAGGTTTTAGACCAGTGATGGCGAACCTGTGATACGCGTGTCAGAGGTGACACCCGAACTCATTTTTTTGGTTGATTTTTCTTTGTTAAATGGCATTTAAATATATAAAATAAATATCAAAAATATGTCTTTGTTTTACTATGGTTGCAAATATCAAAAAATTTCTATATGTGACACAGCACAAGAGTTAAGTTACGGTTTTTCAAAATGCTGACACGCCGAGCTCAAAAGGTTTGCCATCACTGTTCTAGACTTATTCTTTTTTGGAGGCCTCACACCAATTGTATCCAACATTAAAATGGCCTCATGCTCAATGTATTGTTTGAAATAATTTGAAAGGATTTTTTTTATATAACTCTGCTTTGGAAAATAACTGGCTATGAGTAAGTGTTTTTAATGTGTAGTTGGCTGTGACTTTTCAACATAGATATAAAATCTAACACGGCCGAAACCGGTTTGGCTCAGTGGATAGAGCGTCGGCCTGCGGACTGAAGGGTCTCAGGTTCGATTCCGGTCAAGGGCATGTACCTGGGTTGCGGGCACATCCCCAGTAGGAGATGTGCAGGAGGCAGCTGATCGATGTTTCTCTCTCATCGATGTTTCTAACTCTCTATCTCTCTCCCTTTCTCTCTGTAAAAAATCAATAAAATATATTTTAAATAAATAAATAAATAAATAAATAAATAAATAAAATCTAACACGTTTAATAAATGTAATAAGAATATTTTGAATATTAAATTTGACAGTGTAATGAAACTGGCAATTCTATGTTTTATAAACACTTAATTATATATACATATTTTAAATATATTTTGTATTTTGAAACCAGTAACTTTAAAAAAAAAACAACCACAGTAACATTTTTACATGTTTCATATGCTCTTGGAACTGTGCTTAAGTAGCTTACTGGCTAAACTTGCTCCGGTGATGATGGACTTTGGCTTTCTGCATGTCCTCTAGCAAGCTCTCTGTCAAACAAGCACAGTCTGACAGGTTCTTCTCCTGCTTTGCCAACAATTCATCTCCTTAAAAGCCAAGAAGGCCTGGATGGTTTAAGCTTTGAAGCCAAGAGGGTTGAAAACCAAGGAGATATATAGATATATATAGTGCTTTTCTAGCAATGAGGTTCTTGATTTTATATATGTGCCTCATTTTTTTTCCAGAGCAAAGTTTATATATTTGGTATGCCTCCACCCTCAAAAAAGCTCAGGAAACCCAAGGCATAGAAAGGAATATTTTTTGGCATAGTTCTTCAAGCCAGATTTGGGGTTGGCCATAGCTCTGCTTGTCTTGGAACCTCCAAAGATGAGAAACTAACATTAATGTGGAACGTACATGAGGGACAGGTCTACTTTAGCCCTCACTGTGATCTTCAAGGAGGCCTGGATGAAGTGGGAGGAACCAAAAACTTTTGTAAACAATCCAGCCAAAGAGGCTGGGGGAGGAAAGCCATGTGGAGTCTGGTGTGTCCTATGTACTGGGGAGCCAACTTGGAAAAAATTAGAAAAAGGATGAGCATGACTCCATGAATGGAGGAGTCATCTCAAAAAGAGAATATGAGCATGACTTAGGTGTAACTATCAATTGGGGACTTTTAAATAGCTATCAATCTAATAAAAGAGAAACATGCAAATTGACTGCACCTCCGCTATGCCCCAAGCCACGCCCACCAGCCAATCAGAGTGACTATATGCAAATTAACCCAACCAAGATGGCGGCTGGCAGCCATGGAGCTGGACCAAGCAGGAGGCTTGGTTGTCCCAGCAATGGAGGAAGCCAAGCTTCCTGCCTGCCCTGGCCGGCTGTGGCCTCCGCTCAAGGCAACAAAGTTTTAATTATAGAAGATAAATAAATCCCAGATACCTGCTTCCAGCCAGCCTCCACTGGGAGCTTGGGTGGCTGAGGGCCATGGCCAGCCTGCAAACAGCCATCAGCCTCTCACCCAGGCTGGCCACACCCTCATGGGGTGAGGGTCCCCACTGGGGACCTTGGCCAGCCTGCAAACAGTCACCAGCCCCTCACCCAGACTGGCCAGGCACCCCAGCAGAACCCCCTCCCTGAAGGGGGTGTGGCCAGCCTGAAAACGGCCCTCAGCCCCTCATCCAGGCTGGCCAGGCACCGCAGCGGGACCCCCACCCTGATCCAGGACACCCTTCAGGGCAAACCAGCCGGCCCCCACCCATGCACCAGGCCTCTATCCTATATAATAAAAGGGTAATATGCAAACTGACCCTAACAGCAGAACAACTGGGAATGACTGGTCACTATGACACACACTGACCACCAGGGGACAGGTGCTCAATGCAGGAGATGCCCCCTGGTGGTCAGTGCGCTCCCTCAGGGGGAGATCTGCTCAGCCACAAGCCAGGCTGACGGCTGCCAGTACAGTGGTGGTGGTGGGAGCCTCTCCCGCCTCCTCAGCAGTACTAAGGATGTCCGACTGAAGCTTAGGCCTGCTCCCCGCTGGCAAGTGGACATCCCCTGAGGGATCCTGGGCCTAAGCCAGCAGGTGGTCATCCCCCGAGAGGTCCCAGACTGCAAGAGGGCACAGGCCGGGCTGAGGGACCTCCCCGAGTGCACAAATTTTTGTGCACCAGGCTTCTAGTATTTAATATATTAAAGGATCTAGACTAGTGGAAAATATGGACAATATGTGTGAACAGGGAGTAGGAAATCATAAAAATGAAATGGAAAAATGGAAAGCTAGAAGTGAAAACCTTAATATAGAGATGAATTCCTTGAACAGTTTTATCAGCAAACTGGACAAAAGCAGAAGAAAAAAACCATGACTTTAAGCTAGATCAACAGAAATTAAACTATAACACAAAGAGTAAAAGCAAGCAAACAATCATGCAAATCCAAAACTAAGCAAAATGTATCTGACCATGATAAATGGTCTAACATGTGTGTAACTGAAGTCCCAGAAGAAGAAGGGAGAGCAAATGGGGCAGAAGAAATATCTAGAGATAATCACTGAGGATTTCCCAAATTAATGAAAGACAACAAACCACCGATCCATGAAGCTCAGAGAACACCGAACAGGATAAACACACAAAAAAACCACACACACCTAAGTATATCATAGTCCAAGTACTAAAAGCAAAAATAAGAAAATACCTTGAAAGTAGCCAGAAAGAAAAAAAAATTACAGAGAAATAATTAACAAAGCAGTCTCTTAATTGGAAACTGTGACAGCCAGATGGTTACAGAGGTCCATCTGTATCCCTGTCTTTTTAAAAAATATATATTTTATTGATTTTTTTTTATGGAGAGGAAGAGAGATAGAAAGTTAGAAACATCAATTTAGCTGCCTCCTGCACAATCCCCACTGGGGATGTGCCCGCAACCAAGGTACATGCCCTTGACCAGAATCAAACCTGGGACCCTTCAGTCCACAGGCCGATGCTGTATCCACTGAGCCAAACCGGTCAGGGCTGTATCCCTGTCTTATAAGTCCACAATGTAACCCAGGAGCATTCCAGGACATTCCTCTGTTTGGGGCTGATATTTGCTTAGATAGGTTTCTGTTATCTGCAAAAACAACTGGTTAGAACTGTGCCAGAAGCCGGTCCATCCTTGCTGCTTGACACAGTCGCTGCAGGGAAGAAACATCTGCACAGCATATGTTTCAAGGGACCTGGCATACTGTTCTTAATATGTTTGCTCCCCTTCTTAGTGCTATGTGTTCTAACCAGGGCCACCTCCCCGAGAAAGGTTGTTTCCCCAGGTGGGGATTTTTCCCTGGAGTTAGGGATTAACAGGACTAAGGAAGGGAATAAATCAGTAAAACCCCTTAACTAAGTGCCAGGCGGGTAGTTAATCACCTTAACTATGATCACGCTTAAGCTACATAAGGTTTACTTAGGATAATCTCCTTCAGTTACTTCCTTGTAGCTTAACAGAACAGTAGAGTAGTGACCTTGGAATGGAGATAACAAACTAGCCCTAACCTTTGGAATAGAATGGATAGGATTAAAATCAACAGAACTAGATGGAGATGGGATTTTTGGCAAAAGTCAGATAAGAAACTATGGACATGAAACAAGGAACTGTAGAAGGTCAAGGGAGGACCCAAAACATACCATGATGTGACTATAGAGGCATGCTTATAGGATCAAATGGTATAAATACAGATGTAACAGGAGAATAAAGATAGAACCTGGCTATGCTGATCATCTGAACGCTGTCACCTTGTCCTTCATTCTTCGCCGACGCCGTCCTCACCTTTGGGAACCCCTGGACCGATGGGGCTGCACCCCGGCAGAACTGAGCAGTGGCGCAGCTGAGCAGTTTCTTACAGGGCATAGCTCTCCAGTTCTCCACAGTGCCCAGCCCTCTCTCTTGTGTCATACCTAACTCCTCATCTCTTTATACATACCTAGTCCTGAGCTGGCTGGTGACTGCATCACCCTCAAAGACTATTTATTGGCTGTGAGTTGGGAGGAAACAGAGCAGGTGGAAGCTGGATATACTAGTCAATTGGCCTAAATGCTCCTCAAGGTAGGTCCTGTGATTGGTTGTCCCCAAATTTTCCCCCAAATGTGACCAGCCCAGAACAACCAAAGCCCGCGTCCAGCTGGCATACCTATCAGAGTTTGGTTGAGAGATTGTAATTGCTATTGGTGGCAATGCCTGTAAGGGAAGGCAGCTATCAATAATTCAGAGATGCCATGGTGTCAAGTTGATTCAGATTTCCTCTCCCACATCCCTGTTCTAAGAGTCCTTATGTAGGTCTCTGTCACCTCAGACTTTCTGGGAGAGTTCCTTTACTGCAGGAGCCACAAGGGGGCAGCAAAGGGATTGAGCTGGCCTGGATAAGGAGAGGGCTGAATTATAAGTATGGGAATTGCTGAAAGATGGACACAACTGAAGCTGGGTAGGGTTCACCTGAGAAGGTGATTGAGCGTGGAGAGCAAGTATGACAACAGTAGGGGAAAGAGACAAGGGATTCCTGACCCATCCTTTGGACATCTGGATTCTGCAGTTCTTGGTGGCTGGAGTCTTCCCTCCCGAAGCTAAGGGCCACTTCCTCCTCATTTGACCACCCACTCTCAGCAGGGTCCTCGGCTCTGCAGGTCAGAGATATCCTTGCAAATGATTCTTCAGGCAACTTTTTTTTGTTTTGTAAATATATTTTTATTGATTTCAGAGAGGAAGGAAGAGGGAGAGAGAGATAGAAACATCCATGATGAGAGAGAATCATGGATCGGCTGCCTACTGCAAGTCCCCCATTGGGGATCGAGCCCACAACCCGGGCATGTGCCCTTGACTGGAACTGAACCTGGGACCTTTCAGTTCGCAGGCTGATGCTCTATCCACTGAGCCAAACCGGCTAGGCCAGGCAACTGTTTTTTAGGAACTCCATCAGGAGGCACTTCCTATAGACTTTCTCAAGCATGTATAATGTCCTCATTCATTCATTCATTCAACAAATATCTATTGGGCACCTAATACTAGCCACTGTTCTAGATGTTAGGGATACAGATTTGATGAAAATATTTGTCCTTTTTAAGTGTTTTTATGGAACTCATATTTAATTAGGGAGAAACAAACAATAAACAAAAAAACAGTACAATACACAGTATGTCAGATGATAAAAGATGCCATGGAGGAACAGAAATTCCAAAAGAGGGGTAAGGTACCAGAATGTAGGGGTTACAATTAAAATAGGTCATGTCAGGCTTTAGTGAGGTGACATCTGAATGAACACTTAAGGAGGTGAGGAAGCAAACCATAGGGAAGAGCATTCCAGGCAAAGAGAATGGCCTAAGGTGGGGACATGCCTGCACATTCAAGGAATAGCGAAGTCTCAGTGTGGCTGCTTGGGGGTGAGGGAGTAGAAGAAGAGAAGAAATGATGCAGAAGTGACTGGGGGCAGATCACATAAGGCCTTAATGACCACTGTAAAGACTTCCTCCCTCCACCCCGAATGAACAGGAGCCATTTTTACTCTGAATGAAATGGGAACCACTGCAGAATTTTGAGCAGAGATGTGACATACTCTGACCTACACTTCAAGAGCATTGCTCTGGCTACAGTGATGAGAAGCTGGAAGAAGGAAGAAGGAGACAGTGGGGACCTATTACAATTCCCTCCCATTCAGGAGAGCTTAGTAAATAAGCTCAAATGCTACCTCCCCCTACCATGCAGCCTCTCCTAATCCCCCCAAAGGCTCAGATTCTCCTGGCTGCTCTCTTCATCCTTTGTTCATGCATTTCTTCTAGCACTGGTCAATCTTGACTTTGTTCTGGGATTACTGATGGGCCTGTCCCCAGCCCCACCAGACTTCACACTCTTTAAGAGCAGATGCCTAGTTATTTTGCAATTATTTGCCTAGCTGTAGCTGCCCCAATACAGAGGGCTGTGTACAAAGTAGAAACCCAGTCATACTTTCCCCTAAGGAATAAGTGATCCCATCCCTCCTTAGCTGATTTGATTTGCTCTTGCCTTTGAGGCTTCTTCTGGGCTGTGTTTCTGACTGGAGAGCCACATCTCTTTGAGTTAAACACTTACCCACCACGACAGCCCTAACTCATTCTGTTAGCCACACTTCACAGTCCCTCAGCAGATCCATGTTTACACGACACAGCTTGTCATTGGCCTACAGAGGCAGCCTGTCAGAGCTGGCAGGAAGCACATACAAAACACTGTTTGCCAAAGCTATTGGCCTCTCTGGAGGCTCCTGAGAGCAAATTAAATGAGTAATTATTGCGTACTTAAACATTTATTGAGCACCTACTGTGTTGCTGTGCTCTGTACTAGGCAATGAAGGTATAAAAGTTAATAAAACAAACTTCCAAGGAGCTTATTGACAACACAGGATACAGAACCATATGCAAAGCATTGGAGTGGGAGAGCTAGACCTTAGTACTCCCAGGGTTACCTATCACTCATTTAGCACTTTACCAAGCACTGGATGTATAAAGGTGACATTGAGATACAATCCCTTTCCACACTCCAGTGTGGAGATCGGTAGTGAATAGTGAGAAGCTGGCATATGTAAGACGCAGTGCAGGGCCAGTGATGTCACAGAGGTGCAAAGTAAAATGGAGAACAGGGGAAGGAGATGTCATGGCAGGGTGGGCCTGGTATGTAGAGTAACACTCCCTCCACGTTCTGCATGGAGTAGGGTTCGGTATCTGAAAGAGGAGCCGCACACAAGTGAAAGAAAAAGACACGAGATAATTTTGCAATATTGGGGGACCAGGCGGGCAAGTCCCGAAGGACTTCCACTGATGCTCAGGCCGCTCCAAGCTTTTATTTGATCTTGGGTAGCCCTAGGGTAAGGAGGTTTGTCTGGGGTAGCCTTAGGGTAAGGAGGTTTGTCTGGGGTAGCCTTAGGGTAAGGAGGTTTGAATGACAATTTCCAGAAATAGGCAGAATATCTGATCAACAATAATCAACAAGGATCTACACAAGTATCTAAGGAATTAAGGGAACTAAGGTGGGGATGCTTCAGCTATTATTACCTAAATTAACTGGGTGGTTCCTAGATTAACTGGGTGGTGCAGTTCTGACCTTTTGCTAGGACTTCAAAGGTTACTAGCTTTTGGGGGTCTGTCTAAACTCAGCTAGTGAAGACAATGAATGGACTCCGGCATCTCCCCCTTATTTTTTCTTTAAAAAATCAAGTATCTGTAAACTAGAAATATAAGAACAAGTCCCAATTTCAATGTCCAACAGTTCTGAGTCCAAGTTTCAATGTCCGACAGTTCATGTGTCCATGCCAGCAATGAAATGTTGGTTCTGGATGGTGGAAAATGCAGGTCCGGTCCTTTCTGGTCTGGTCCTGGGCACCCTGCAGCAACGCACAGCTGCTGACTGCTAGCATGGCAAGGTGTCTTCACCATCTCCATCTCTGAACTGTCTCTTCTGTCTTTGCGGCTGGCTTTCTGGGATCTGTTGTTACAGGATTCCACATGGTCTTGTAGCTGTTCTGAAAGTATACAAACATATTCTCGACCAAAGGTAAAGGAAAAAAACCTTACTTGGGGTCTTTTCTTTAAAATTATCTTCCCTGGCTTACCCTGGCATAATGTGTGTTTTTTCTGGGTGTCTCACTATCGAAAAAATTCTAATTTAGTTATAAGATCTATTTTCTTACATGGCATTTTTCCACTATATTTTTCCACTATCCCCCCATTTTTTTTTTTTTTTATTTAATTAAAAGGCTTTTGGAAATTTTATAATGCAGTCTAGATAGCTTTAAATATTAATTTTTTGCACAAAAAAAATGAACCTGAACATGCTTTAGGTTCATAGCATGTTTACCACGAAATGAAAATTTTTGTTAATACCTTTTGAACAATTACTTATTTCAAATTGCTAAATTTAATTAATTTGAAAACTTGATTTTAATTAATTTGAAAACTATTTTGCTGTCAAATTTAATATTTTAATAATAATCTTAATTTACACTGTAAATATTAATGAAAAGGATCACTTTACATCCTTGTGAAGGCTCTGAGCATTCCTGTTAGGCTAGATTTAGACATAGTGTCTGTTAGCCAAGCCTCCGTTTATCTGGATTCTGATTTCAGCTGGACCAAATCTCTTTTGTTACTTGGTTCCTGATCTGGGCTGGGCATGGGAAGCAAGAAGCAGCCATGGGGACAGGAGACCTTCCTCAGAAGGGGCGAGTGTTCAAGCCCCTGCACCATTGGGGGAGGGGGTGAGGATCTGTGCCCCACCTTTGTTGCACCCCAAGTTTTCTCCTACTGGCCCTCGACTGTGCCTGTCTTAGGTCGCCCCACCCTGTGAAGTCTTACCCGTCTTTGACTACCAGCCATCTCTGGGCCAAGTAGGGTGATGTGAGGTTCAGTTCTGTCTCCTTGATAGCCTATGTCCCTCTGGCCTCCATGCCCAGCAACTGCCTTTGGATCCCCTCGCCTGCTGGCGGGACCCCGGCATTGATCATAGGGAACCCAGGTTTCTTCTGGGCCCAGCTTACGCCATTGGGCAAGAGACAGATCCATGGTACCAGCTTTTCATGATCTCAGTTTGAACCGAGAGCCTAGATAACAGCTGTAGACAATTGGAATCCTTTTGGCAAAAAAGGTCAAGAGAGGTCAATACAGAATGCTTAAGTGCCTTCCCAGGAGGGAATAAATCCTTTCTTAAAACATTTAAAGTAAATATTAATTTGTAAGTTTGTTGGGGATAAATGCACAATATACTGTTTTAAAGCATCAAAACTATTAATGAAACTTGTAGAATAATACCATGTAAGAATATTCTTTGCTCTAGGTCATGACAAGTTTTGGAATGAGGAACCTAGTTTTCAAAAAAAAAAGCAATTTACAGAAGCAGAGACAGTATGCTATCTAAACTACAGTTTTGGGTAAACACATTAT
This sequence comes from Myotis yumanensis, assembly GCF_028538775.1. NCBI lineage: Eukaryota > Metazoa > Chordata > Mammalia > Chiroptera > Vespertilionidae > Myotis > Myotis yumanensis. The sequence continues at coordinate 165,276,192 of NW_027223754.1, forward strand.
CTAGAGTCCTTGGATAACCTAGGTTAAACCTAGGCATGTTATCTAAATTACAGTTTTAGGTCTCAAACCCTTGAGTGAACTGGGTTAAACTTAGGCACTTTATCTAAATTACAGTTTTGGGTCTCAAACCCTTGAGTGACCTGGGTTAAACTTAGGCACTTTATCTAAATTACAGTTTTGGGTCTCCAGAACACTGAGTTGACACATTAACTAGAGCCCTCTGACCTTGGGATAGCTATGCTGTCCTTCCCAGGTAAAGGAAAAATGTGCCCTCCAAGACCATAATGAAACTTACAGTCTTTACCTGAAATAATTGTTACCATACTTCACTTTACCGTGCCCCAGGTGGTCTCTGGGCTATTGGTTGTCTGGTTTGTCTTCCTCCTGCGCCTCATCTTCAGTGGACTGCTTGGAGTCGCTGCTTTCTGTGGCTGAGATGGTTGATTGCCTGCAGCTACATGTTATGGCTCAACGTGCAAGACCTTCAGTCTGGCTAGTTTCTCTCTTGGATTCCTGATGCAGTTTAATATTTCTAGCAGGAATCCATATGGGTTTGGAAGAATTCTCTGGGAATATACAAGCGTACCCTCTGCCAAAGGTTAATAATGGGTCAGGTCCCTTCCATAAACCAGATTCGGTATCCTTCCATTTAACTAGACCATTTTCTTTTGTTTTATTCTGACACCAATGTAGCTCCATAGGTGTCTTTCCATTAGCATCACAAGTGAAGAAATTTAGAGTAATTAAGGCTTGGTGCAGCCTACCCGCAGGTGATTTCTCCATCATCCCTCCTTTTTGTTTTTCTAGTTGGGATTTCAGCCGTTGGTGCTGTCGCTCAATAATGGCCTGTCCTTGGGAATTATACGGTATTCCCATAATGTGCTGAATTTTCCACTTTTTACAAAATTCCTGGAATTGACAGCTTGTATAAGCAGGTCCATTATCGGTTTTAATAATCTTTGGAATTCCCATGACGGCAAAAGCAGCTAGGCAATGATTCATAACCTGTTTTGCCGTCTCTCCTACAGATACAGTGGCCCATAGGACCTTTGAAAAAGTATCTACAGAGACATGTAACGCCCCAAGACGTCCAAAAGGAGTATAATGTTACATCCATTTGCCAGATATGGTCCCTTAGCAAACCTCTAGGGTTGACTCCTGTGTTAGGCCCTTGAGGTAGATGTAACATGCAACTGGGACATTCCTTGATAATCTGTTTTGCTTTCTGTCAAGAGATTGAGAATTGTTTGGACAACATTTTAGCAGGCTGATGTAAAAGCTGATGAGACTCTGAAGCCTCTTTTAATAAAGCAACCAATTGATCAGCATGTGCATTTCCCTCAGTTAATGGGCCAGGTAATACACTGTGAGCCCTGATATGAGTGATATAAAAAGGGTATTTTCTCTGCTGCACAATCTGTTGAACTTGCTTACATAGTAAGAATAAACTTTGGTCACTAAACCATTTCAACCGGGCAGTTTTAATTCTACTTACTAGGCCCGAAGCATAAGAGGGATCAGAAATTATGTTAACAAGCTGTTGGAAATCTTGCAATGCAGCCTTAATAGCTTCTAATTCAATTCTTTGCACAGAAGTATGACTGGTCAATATGACTCGGTCAGAATTTATAGTATGATAGGCAGCTTTCCCATTTGATGACCCATCAGTAAAAACAGTTAAAGCTCCAGGAATTGGTTCCTGCGTAGTATTTTTTGGTATAATGATGGAGGTCTTACATAAAAATTGTAGTAGTTAATAGGTGATAACTAAGTTCCCCTGAATATCCACTTAACCCAATTTGCCAATTTTAAGTCAGTTTGAAATAACATTTATTCTTTTAACTTTACTTGTCCTAAGTTATGGACAGTAAGTGACATTAATTAAATTTCTGGTGTTAGTCTTTGGGTAAATTTATATAAACTTTGTTTAAGGAGGCATAACACAAATTATTTAATTTAGCTTTTGAGGCCCAATATATTGATTTTTAATTTTAGTTAGACATCTGAAGGAAACCTCTTTTTATTTCCTTCCAGACAGTTCTTTCTCACACAAGCAACAAATGTAAGAAACATGGTTGCCTTTTGAGATTTTAACAAATACTGCCGCAAAGCCATATATTTCAGGTGATTATTTTATTTATGGTGACTAATTATTGTCAGATTTAGTATTTTAACAACAATCTGTAAATGTTAGTAATTATATTTTTAAAGAGTATACCCTTTGGCTTATTTACATATATAGAGGAATCATGGGAAGCCTTCAGCAACCTTTATAGAAGAATTTATTTTACTAGGATTCAATTGCTTATAAAGATTTAAGTATTTTTTAAAAAGGCAAAGCGAAGCAAGTAAATTTAGTATTTAGTAAACTTCTGATTCACAAGGGGTAAACGCTGCACCACTTCCATCCTAATTTAAAATGCAGCAGCAAGGAGCTTTTGTTTATTTCAAATTACATCTTAAAATTCCACTGCTGTATTTTAAGAAATATTAAACAAAATAAATTGTTTTGCCCTTTCTCAGAGGCAAAAACTTAAAATATGTTAATTTTTATTTGATAAAGCTTTCCATGTGATTTCAAGTATATTAAATTAAGCTAAATTTAAAAAATCCTTTAAAAAGAGAGAATAAACTTTTGAAAACATTTCAGGGCCCGTGAAATTTCTCAAAGTCATTCCTTGTTATAGTTTTGAAATCCAACTTGAAAGACCATCAAAATATATATATACACATATAATTTAAAAATTATATACTTCATATAATTATCAAGAGATATCAATTAAAATTTAAACTGGTTTTGAAATTTTTGCTGGGGTCACAGAAATTGGATTACTGTTATCAGACCCTTTTAATGCTTTGACATAAGCTACTTAACTGTTGTTTAGGGAGGGAACATATAACCTTTAATTGTCCTTAGTTTAAGGAAAGTAGGGTTTTCTAGATTTAAGAGATTAGAAAAATGACTTAGCTTTTTTTTTTTAAGGAATACGAGCTCTATTGTTGGCCCTTATAAAGCCAACTGCTCAGAAACATTGGTCTATCATACCACTGAAATTATATTAAGACCGTGATTGCTAATTAAGCATTAAAAATATCTTCTTAGAAATAGTATTAAATAAATCCTCGAGGCAAGCACACTTTTGGCCCCCATTCACATTTCCATAATAAAACTCCGCCTTAAAGCTCCACCCCTGAAATTCCATCCTGCCTCAGTGAGAAGACATTCCTTTTTAAGCTAAATCAGAGGGAGGGGCCTTTGCTGTTTCAAGATGGCGGCCCCAGGGGCGTGGCAAGCCATGTGGCTGACATGGCGGCTGCCAAGTCATGCAGCCCAAAATGGTGACTGTCTACATTGTTCTTTGCAATTAAATTTAAACTGGTTTTTACATTAAAAATTTCGGTTTCAGATCATAAAAGCAATCCTTTTTTAATCAGACCAATAAGCAACATATTTTGAATTCTAATTATGTCAGGAAAAACAAAAATTTTCTTAAAGATAAATTTTTACTTTAGGTATTTAGCTATAATTATACAATTTTTTCCAATTCAATCCGAATCTTAAACTTTTAGCTGGTAAGTCAAATATTCAGCATTTCTTAATCAGTAACATTTTTAAGAATAAACTTCAAAAATGCAAGACATAATCAACCAACAGATTTAATTCTGTCCTCTAGCAATATTTCAGCATTGTTTCACTTCAAAATACCTAGACATAAGTTTTTATCATTTGAATTCAGTAAGCTCCAAGGTCCCAAGTTTCCAGCGGCTCTGGAGAACCATGCTTGAGGCTGGCAAGGCAGGCCTGGCCCAGCCCTTGAAGTTAAGACGACCATAATTTTTTTTTTTTTTTTTCTGGGGAAGGTCAAAAAAGCAAGCTTATAGCTACATTGTTTCCTGCCGGTTGCTTGCCGGCGGGAAATTTCAAAATTGGCCACAATGTCTCAGCCTCAGGGAAAAGTGTTTTCAGCTGGGAATCAAGTTTGGTCTAACCTGGTCCATTCAGATGTAAATTGACCACATTTTTTCTTTAAGAATTTGTTATAGGTGGGAAGCAACTAGCCCCTTTCTCCATTAGAAAGGTTTCGCTAGCCTTTTTAATTAAAAAAGGGCCAGTTTTTTTTTTTTTTTTTTACTGGGCTACTTAGATTTTTATAATTGATAAATTTCAATAGTTCTTGAGATTCAAATCCAATTATTATTTTAAGGCATTTACTTTAGCAAATTTTGTTGTAACAGACAATTTTACTGAATTTTCTTTCGGAGGTCTTGAAGTTACCTTTGGAACAGGCTTCATTAACATTTCAAAAATCAGTTTATTATGAAAAAATACCAATCTTGTTGCTAAAACCAGCCTGCATTTCTTCCTTGGATCAAATTCGCCATTTTTCTTAGTGAAATAATCAGTCTTGGGTTTTATTTTGTACATTTGTAAAGAGATTCCAGCTTAAAACTCTATCTAAATGTCCAAAATCCTGCCCCGTTTGTTAGCCTGGTTAAGAAAACGTTCCCAGCCTACTTACAGACCCGGGCTTCTGTAGTTGATCCTGGGCATTGCGTGCGGTAGAATCCCCCTCACCTTTTTTCGGTGAGCCTTCCACACCTTTTCGGTGAAAACTCTCTTTTTTCGCTCCAGCGAAGCCTGCACTTCCAGATTACCCGTCGGGCGCCAAATGTAGAGTAACACTCCCTCCACGTTCTGCATGGAGTAGGGTTCGGTATCTGAAAGAGGAGCCGCACACAAGTGAAAGAAAAAGACACGAGATAATTTTGCAATATTGGGGGACCAGGCGGGCAAGTCCCGAAGGACTTCCACTGATGCTCAGGCCGCTCCAAGCTTTTATTTGATCTTGGGTAGCCCTAGGGTAAGGAGGTTTGTCTGGGGTAGCCTTAGGGTAAGGAGGTTTGTCTGGGGTAGCCTTAGGGTAAGGAGGTTTGAATGACAATTTCCAGAAATAGGCAGAATATCTGATCAACAATAATCAACAAGGATCTACACAAGTATCTAAGGAATTAAGGGAACTAAGGTGGGGATGCTTCAGCTATTATTACCTAAATTAACTGGGTGGTTCCTAGATTAACTGGGTGGTGCAGTTCTGACCTTTTGCTAGGACTTCAAAGGTTACTAGCTTTTGGGGGTCTGTCTAAACTCAGCTAGTGAAGACAATGAATGGACTCCGGCACTGGTAAAACCTTCAGGGCTAAGTGGGATTTCAACAGAATGTTGAAGAACTACCACAGGTGTCAGGGAAAGAGGGGTCTGGGGAATGAAAGGGCATAGAGCACTTCAAGCACAGACCATGTTTGTAGACTAGAAAGTGGTCACTGTGGCTGTAGTTCAATGGGTAAAAGCAAGGTGCTGTGGGAGCTAAACTGGGCTGGAATTGGGTTTGTGAAGCTTGAAGGCCAAGCTGAGGATTTTCCTCTGTAGGCAGTGGAGAGCCACTGATGATTTTCAAGGAAAGGAGTGGTAGTACCAGATCTGTGCTTTAGAGGCAGCTTTGGCAATGTGGAGATGCTAGGAGACCAATTAGAGGCGCAATAATGAAGATGTGTACTCAAGTAGTGTAAAGAGCCAGCTATGATGGGATTCATGCCCTTATTTGTTCACAGACATATCTATTATGTGCAAAACTTTGTGTTGATTGAAGGTAGGAGTGTAGCAGATAACAAAAAATAAAAATAAAACCCAGCTTATGTCCTCAAGGTGAGACACAGACCACTAAAATGCTACCACATTCTTCTCTTGACTTCTGTGATAGTTGGCTTCCCTCCTGTGTCCCCCATGTACTGCTCTGGCTCCAGTAGGGGCTCATTATCTTCTGCCTGTGTACTCTAGGGGTTGCTCTAGTGCAGTGGTTCTCAACCTTCTGGCCCTTTAAATACAGTTCCTCATGTTGTGACCCAACCATAAAATTATTTTCATTGCTACTTCATAACTGTAATGTTTCTACTGTTATGAATCGTAATGTAAATATCTGATATGCAGGATGGTCTTAGGCGACCCCTGTGAAAGGGTCGTTCGACCGCCAAAGGGGTCGCGACCCACAGGTTGAGAACCGCTGCTCTAGTGCCTGGATTCTCTATTACTGCCATAGACTATCCCAAGATGACTTCATCTCCCTTACTGCTTGGAACATCAGCTAAATGGTGATTCCCTAATTCCAATCTCTCCCTCAAGTCATTGACTTGTATATCCAAACACCCAACTGACATCTCAACCTGTTGCCCCCTGACACCTCCAACTCTATTCATCCAAATAAGACTCATCTTTCCTTCTCACCCAAAACTGGCCTCTTCACTTGTGCTTCCCATCTCAATGCACTAACCATCACTCTACTTCTACTGCCAAAGCTGGAAGCCAGGGTGTCATCGGTGCCTCATTTCTTGCATCCCTACATCTAATCTATCACCAAGCCCTACCCAGTTTATATTTTGTGTGTCTTCTCCTTGATGACTACCCTGACTGATCACCCTGCCTCTACTTATACTCTTTCAATCTATCCTCCATATAGGCCAATGAGATCTTTCTAAAATCCTGATCTCATAACACACCCTGCTTAAAACTCTTTAGTGATTTCTTCATGAGTTTAATCATGGCCTATAAAGATTTTTGTGACAGCTCTTTGGCCTGGCTGTGTAAAATTCCATCGTATAGAGAGATTGTAACTTATTTAGCTAGACTTCTAATAGATATTTGGTTGTAAACCTTTGTTTCTAAAGTCAATGACTTTGTGTATAGTTTATTATGCATGTGTACAAGTATATTGGATCAGAAATTATATGCATTTATAATTTTGACAGGCATTAATTGACAGTTCTATCAGTAATACCTAAGAGTGTCTATGTCTCCCTCTTAGACAACCATGCAGGAGTCTATTGTCACACATTTGCCAAGCTATAGGTGAAAAATGGTATCTAAATGTAGTTTTAACTTTCTTGTGAGGTTGAATATTTAAGAGTCATTTGTCTTTTATGTTAACCATCCCATTTCCTTATTGGATTTTTGTTCGTTTTCATATTAATTTGAAGGGATTTTATATACATGAAGCAAATTAGTCCCTTTGTCTATTATATGAATTGCAAATATTTCCCTCAGTTTGCCATTTGTCTTTGCTTATGGTGTTTTTTGCTCTGCAGAAATTATAGATTTTTATGTTGACAGAACATCCTTTTTTTAGGTTTTGGGAAATTTTAAGCTATCCTGAAAAATACTTTTCCGACTACAACATTATAAATTTGTTTTTACTCTTTTGAATTTATTTAAACACAATTGATTCATATGAATTTACATTAGTGTAAGGGCTAGAGATACCACTTTTTTTTTTCAGGTGGCTACACAATTGTCTCAATATCACTGTATAACTCACCTTTTCCCTACTGGTAGAGAATGCCATCTTTATCATATACTAACATTTTAAATGTCTTGGGTCTATTTCTGGACTCTTTTATTCTCTTTTTTTTATTTTTATTTTTTTTAATTAAATCTTTATTGTTCAGTTTATTACATTTGTTCCTCTTTTTCCCCCCCATAACTCCCCTCCTCTCAGTTCCCGCCCCACCCTCCGCCCTCACTCCCCACCCACTGTCCTCATCCATAGGTGCACGATTTTTGTCCAGTCTCTTCCCGCCTCTCCCACTCCCCTTTCCCCCCCAAGAATAGTCAGTCCATTCCCTTTCTATGTCCCTGGTTCTATTATAATCACCAGTTCATTCTGTACATCATATTATTTATTCACTTGATTCTTAGATTCACTTGTTGATAGATGCATGTTTGTTGTTCATAATTTGTATCTTTACCTTTTTCTTCTTCTTCCTCTTCTTAAAGGATACCTTTCAGCATTTCATATAATGCTGGTTTGGTGGTGATGAACTCCTTTAGCTTTTCTTTATCTGCGAAGCTCTTTATCTGACCTTCAATTCTGAATGATAGCTTTGCTGGATAAAGTAATCTTGGTTGTAGGTTCTTGGTATTCATCACTTTGAATATTTCTTGCCATTCCCTTCTGGCCAGCAAAGTTTCTGTTGAGAAATCAGCTGACAGTCGTATGGGTATTCCCTTGTAGGTAATTGAGTCTCTTTCTCTTGCTGCTTTTAAGATTCTCTCTTTGTCTTTTGCTCTTGGCATTTTAATTATGATGTGTCCTGGTGTGGTCCTCTTTGGATTCCTTTTGTTTGGGGTTCTCTGCGCTTCCTGGACCTGTAAGTCTATTTCTTTCACCAGGTGGGGGAAGTTTTCTGTCATTATTTCTTCAAATAGGTTTTCAATATCTTGTTGTCTCTCATCTTCTGGCACCCCTATAATTCTTATGTTTGTACACTTGAAGCTGTCCCAGAGGCTCCTTACACTATCTTCGTATTTTCGGATTCTTTTTTCATTTTGCTTTTCCGGTTGGGTGTTTTTTGCTTCTTTGAATTTCAAATCTTTGACTTGATTCTTGCGCTCCTCTGGTCTGCTGTTGGGTGTCTGTATAATATTCTTTATTTCAGTCAGTGTATGCTTAATTTCTAGTTGGTTCTTTTTTTTTTTTTTTTTAAATATATTTTATTGATTTTCTTTTTTTTTACAGAGAGGAAGGGAGAGAGATAGAGAGTTAGAAACATCGATGAGAGAGAAACACCGATCAGCTGCCTCCTGCACATCTCCCACTGAGGATGTGCCCGCAACCCAGGTACATGCCCTTGACCGGAATCGAACCTGGAACCCTTGAGTCCGCAGGCCGATGCTCCATCCACTGAGCCAAACCGGTTTTGGCTCTAGTTGGTTCTTTATCACAACATTGAGGGTATCATTAGATTTCTTGAGGATCTCACTACATTTATCGGCAGTTTCTAGCAAATTATTGGAAGCCCTCAGAAGTGCGTTTTTTAGCTCTATATCCTCCATTTCTGTCATGTATTTTTGTCTCCGCATTTTTTATGCTTTCTTGGTGCACCCCCTTGTGGTCTTTGTGCGCAGTCTTGTTGTAGTTAAGCCGTGATTGTTTTCGGCAATATGGGGGTGAATTGACCTCCAGGCTAACTGGCTATGAGAGTCAGCTGTGTCTGCCGTGGGAGCGCTACTGTGCTGAACCTCTAGGGCAGTGCTAATCTAGCCTTTGCCTGAGGATCTCTGGCAAATGCCTCTGTGCAGGGCTTGGGTGGGGCGGGTCCGGCAAATGCCTCTGTGCAGGGCTTGGGCGGGGCGGGTCCGGCAAATGTCTCTGTGCAGGGCTTGGGCGGGGCGGGTCCCCAGGGGATCTACAGGGCGGGCGGAGCGAGCAGTTATGGCTGCTCTCAGTTCTGTCTCCAGCGGCTCTGCAACCGCTGCAGACCTCGGAGAGAAAGCTGCCTTCCCACTTTTCCCGTTTGAGTCTGGGTCCCTAGAGACTCGCCCAGATCTGGAGCTCAGAGTCTGAAACTCCCTCCCGATTGAAGACAACAACTGCGCCCTCCGCCGCCGACCCACTCCACATACACTCCGCACCTTAGTATTTCACTTCAGCACTGCACCTCCTCTGAGTCTCGTATGGTTTCCTCTTTCCTCCTAGTTGTAGAACTTCCACTCAGCCAGCCTTCCTGTGGTTCTGGATGATGTCCATTCCGTCTTTTAGTTGTATTTTTGAAGTGGTTGTTCGAGGCGGCAAGCTCCGGTGTTAACCTATGCCGCCATCTTGGTTCTCCTACGAGGAGTTATTCTCTTTTATTCTCTTGACCATGGTGCCTAAGCATTCTCCAGTGTCCCCTCAATTATACTACTTTAATTATTGTAGCTTTTAATGGCTTAATATCTGGTAGAGCTCTTCTCCTCATTAATCTTTTTTGTAGATGAATCAATTTTATATGATCTTATTTAAAATCGTTATTGTTGAAAGTATTACATATGTCCCTCTCCCACTGACCTCTTCTAGCCCTCCCCATTCTCGTTAACCTTTTTCAAAATGTTCATGGCTATTCCTGATGTAAAAATTTCCATATGAACTTTATATTCAAGTTATGTAGTGTATTTTTATGATTGTGTTACATTTATAGATTTATGGAGAGCTGACATTTTTATGATGGCAAGTCTTTCTACCCCAAAATAGAGTATTCCTTTCCATTTATTGAAGCCTCCTTTTGTGTCCTATGATATATAGCATTTTAGTTTGGGGCACCTAGATCTAGCATATTTATTAAGATTATTCTTAGTTTACTTTGTTGTTGCTATTGTTGAATTATAAATTTATTCCGCTATACTTTCTACTTGGCTGTTGTTCATTGGCTTTTTGTATATTAATTTGTGCCCACTAAAAAAAATAAAAATAAATAAAAAAAAAATTTGTGCCCACTTTGCTAGAGTCTTGTATTAGTTTTTCAGTTGATGTCCTTGGATTTTTCAGGTAGGCTCTCATATCATAATAATTTTACCTCTTTTCCAGTTTTCATATTTCATTCCTTCTTTTTTGTAATTAAGTAGGCTAGTACTTCCAAAGCAATGTGGGGGGAAAAAAGTCACAGGGGCCATCTTTGTGGAATGCCTAACTTTAATGGGAATATTTTAGGTTTCCTCATTGTCATTCTGGCTTTTGGACTGAGATGTGTGCATTTTTTTTTTAATCCTCACTTGAGGATATGTTTGTTTGTTTTTTTATTGATTTGCGAGAGGGAGAAACATCGACGCAAGAGAAACATCAATCAGTTGCCTCCCATACGTGTCCCAACCAAGGATCAAACCTACAACCTAGGCATGTGCCCTGACCTGGAATCGAATCTGCAAGCTTTTGGTATATGAGACGATGCTCCAACCAACTGAGCCACCCAGCCACAGTGAGATGTGTACATTTTATCATGTTAATGAAGTTGGATATTTCATAAAGTCTGTCTGTGATTCTCTAACCTAGGGATTGATATTTCAGAGGGTTTCAATGTGTGTATGAGACTCTACCTTTGCAGATGGTTTCTTCTTCCTTAGAGGAAAAAAAAAGTGTACAGATATTGAGTATTACGTTGACTTAAAATGCATTGTGAACCCAAAGATAACTCGATACTGGTCAACAGTTTTATTAAGTTTGACTTCCTATAGTTGAGCCAACAGCAGATAGATCCTGTGTCCTCTGACTGGTGCCTAGAAGGTAGGAGGGGAATTGGCCCTGCTCTAGTAGACAGGAGTGGGAAAAACTTAGATTCAAAGCCTGGGTCCTTGACTCTGACCACCTGGCAGGAGATGTTGAGATCCAAGCCCTAAGATCAGTACCAACAGTTAATAGTTTTTGAAAACTTGCTTTATACTACCCACTAGTCAAAGTAGTGATTTACTCCTCAGAACCATCTATCAAGTGAGTACTACTATTTCTCCACAGATGATGAAACTGAAGCAAAGAACGGTAACTTACTCAAGGTCACAAGCTGGTAGGTGATATTGCTGAGGTTGAAAAGCAGCCAGTTTGACTCCAGAACCTGTCTTCTTCTTCTTTTTTAATAATATGTTTTTTTATTGATTTCAGAGAGGAAGGGAGAGGGAGAGATAGAAACATCAATGATGAGAATCACTGATTGGCTGCCTCCCACATGCCTCATACTGGGGATTGAGCCGGCAACTCGGGCATGTGCCCTGACTGGGAATCGAACTGGTCCCTATGACCTCTTGGTTCCTGGGTCAATGCTTAACTACTGAGCTACACTGGCTGGGGCACAGCATGTCTTCCTTTTTAAAAAAAATATATATTTTATTGATTTTTTTTCAGAGAGGAAGGGAGACGGATAGAGAGTTAGAAACATCGATGAGAGAGAAACATTGATCAGCTGCCTCTTGCACACTCCTCACTGGGTATGTGCCCACAACTAAGGTACATGCCCTTGACCAGAATCAAACCTGGGACCTTTCAGTCCCCAGGCCGACGCTCTATCCACTGAGCCAAACCCGCCAGGGCACAGCATGTCTTCTTAACCACAATGTTCTAATCCTCCAGGAGGAACCTGGCATCCTGAGCAGATGCACAAAAATCCTGAAAAAACCATGAATGGGACCTCCATTGTAAGCCACATCTATCTCAGGCAAACAGTGCTAGACTATGAAAGACTACTTACTCTGGAACCAGTGATGGTTAGGTGGAGGCTGGATGACTGGTGCCATTGCTAACTTTTTTTTTTTTTAATCCACACTTTTCTGTTTGTTCCTTTGCTGGTTCTTCCTCTACCTTGCCTTAAACATTAGAGTGCCTCAGGCATTAGTCTTGGGCCTTTCTTATTCTCTATCTACACTTTCTCCCTAGACAATGGCATCCAGATCTTCATGATAATCATTCCCTAAAATGTATCTCCAGTCCAGGCCTCTTCCCTGACAGGGCTAGGGTATATCTCTCTACTCAACACCTCCACCAACACCTCACAGGCATCTCACACTTAATATATCTAAACAGAATTCTTGGTTTCTGCCCCCATACAAATATGCTCCTGCCACAGACTTCTTTTCAGTAGGTTTATTTAACACTAGAGGCCCAGTGCCGTGCACTGGTGGGTCCGTCGGCCTGGCCTGCTGGGATCGGCCGAAACTGGTTCTCTGACATCCCCCGAGGGATCCCGGAATGCATTGTGACAGGACAGTCCTCCGGTGACGCACCGGGAAGGAGGGAAGCCGCGGCGGTTTCCCAGCCAAGAGTGGTACTGAGAAAATTGCTGCCTCCACTGGAAATTGATATTAAGCAGATGGGCCGGCGCGGGGGCCTGACGTTGGGGCCGCAGCCAGTAGGTCCTGCAAGTGTCACCATTTAGCCAATTGAGTCAAAAAGCTTCTCTAAGGGCCAGACCCATGACCTCTGCAACAGGCTAGAGCAGGGGTGGGCAAACTTTTTGACTCGAGGGCCACAATGGGTTCTTAAACTGGACCGGAGGGCCGGAACAAAAGCATGGATGGAGTGTTTGTGTGAACTAATATAAATTCAAAGTAAACATCATTACATAAAAGGGTACAGTCTTTTTTTTTTTAGTTTTATTCATTTCAAACAGGCCGAATCCGGCCCTCGGGCCGTAGTTTGCCCACGGCTGGGCTAGAGGCTCTATGGGGAGCCAGACCTGAAGTGGGGAGCCAATGGGCTAGAGGCCTGGTGCACAAATTTGTGCACCGGTAGGGTCCCTTGGCCTGACCTGGGGGCCAAAACAGGATCTTCGACATCCCCTGAGGGGTCCTAGATTGCGAGAGGGCAGTTCTCAGGTGATGCACCAGAACAGGGCTCCCTTCTCTCTGGTTCCGGGTATGTCATCCGAGAACAGCAGCTGCCAAGTCACCGCAGCTCGGCAGCTCCTGCATTGAGCGTCTGTCCCTGTTGGTCAGTGCATGTCATAGCTACTGGCCGGATGGTCGGCTGGTTGCTTAGGCCAGTGGTCGGCAAACCGCACTCGGGAGCCACATGCGGCTCTTTGGCCCATGCACAGAAGTCGGTATTTTGTGGAAGAGCCACATTCAAGGGGCCAAAGAGCCACACATGGCTAGAGAGCCGCAGTTTGCCGACCACTGGCTTAGGCTTTTATATATATAGATACTTATTCAACAAATGTTTAAAGCCATGGCGGAGTAGCTCAATTGGTTAGAGCACTGTCCCAATACGTCAAAGTTGTGGGTTTGATCTTCAGTCAGGGCAAATACAAGAAGCAACCAATGTCCCTGAGTGGTTTTGCTCAGTGGTTAGAGTGTCAGCCCTCAGATCAAAGGGTCACAGGTTCGATTTCTGGTCAAGGGCATGTACCTGAGTTGCAGGTTTGATCCCTGGCCCAGACTGGAAGTATTTGGGAGACAACCAATGAATGTGTCTCTCTCACATAGATGTTTCTCTCTCTCTCTGCTCCCTCACTTCCACTCTCTCTAAAAATTCAATGGAAAAAATATCCTCAGGTGAGAATTAAAAACAAAACAACAACAAGAAAAGCAACCAATGAATGCATAAATAAGTAGAACAACAAATACATATTTCTCTCCCCCTTCCTCGCTCTCAAATAAAATTTAAAAAACAACAATATTGCCGTAACCGGTTTGGCTCAGTGGATAGAGCGTCGGCCTGCAGACTCAAGGGTCCCAGGTTCGATTCCGGTCAAGGGCATGTACCTTGGTTGCGGGCACATCCCCAGAAGGGGGTGTGCAGGAGGCAACTGATCGATGTTACTCTCTTCTTTCATCGATGTTTCTAACTCTCTATCCCTCTTCCTTCCTCTCTGTAAAAAATCAAAAACAACAATATTTATTAAGCACCTACTATAGCACTGAACAAAACAGACAAAAATCCCTGCCCTCATAGAGCTCTACTGCCAACGGACATACAATAAGAGAAAAAAATAAGTAAAATACATCATACATTAGAGGGCTAAGGAGAAAAACAAAGCATGGAAAGGGTAAACAGTGCAGGGGATACAGACTAAAAGTTTTAAAAAGGGCAAGTGAGAGGAGCAGGAGATGAGGTCAGTGAGGGAAAAGGGACTAGACCATGCATTTTTATTCCAAGGAAGATGGAGAATTTTTCTTTTTAAAATGTTTTTATTGATTTTAGAGAGAGATGGGGAGAGAAACATTGATTGGCTGCCTCCTGCATGCCTCCTATGGGGGATCAAGCCCACAACCTGGGCATGTGCCCTGACTTGGAATCGAACTGGTGACCTCTCGGTGCACAGACAACACTCAACCAACTAGCTACACAGGCCAGGGCAGAAGATGGAGGATTTTGAAGAGGCTTGACATGAGTGGATTTACATTTTAATAGGAATAGCCTAACTGCTGTGAAGAAATTGAAAGATGAAAGCTGGAAGACTAGTTATGGAGCTCTTGCAATAGTCCAGGTGAGAGATGATGGATCTAGGAGACTTGGATGAGGATATGAGAAGTTGGTGCAATAGGACCAGTTTCTGAACATATTCTAAAAAGAAGGTGCTAGCATCACTGTTTCTCAGTCCAAAAATCTAGGTCTCTTTCTTTTATTTTCTTTTTAAGTCTTTAGTGTTGAAAGTATTACATATGTCCTCTTTGACCTCTTCTAACCTTCCCTGCCCCCCACCCCAGGCCTTCACCACCTATTGTCTGTGTCCATGGATTATGCATATATGCATACAAGTTCTTTGGTTGATCTATTCCTACCCACTCTCCCTCCCCCTAGGTCTCATCCTTGATTCTTCTCTTTCCCTCATATCCCATACCTAATCCATCAGCAAGTCTTTGTGGTTCTGCCTCCAAAATATATACTGAAGTCACTATTTCTGTCCATCTTCACTGCTACCACAACCCAGCTAAACCATCTGGGTTTACCTCTCACCTGGATTGCTGCAAAAGCCTCTTATCTCACCTCTGTGCTTCCTCTTTTGACTCCTCCAATCCAATCTCCACAAGCAGCCAGAGGGCTCATTTTAAAAATTAAGTATCACAGGATGGATGCCATTGCTTGCAATCCTTTAAGAGCTTTCCAGTGCATTAAGCATAAAGGCCAAAGTTCACTCCATGAACTACAAGGGCTAATGTGACCTTCTCCTGATGACCTCTTGGTTCTCTTCTCCTTCACCCGTTTTCTTCATCATCCTGCTCTAGCCACACTGGGCTCCTTCCTGTTCCTCAAATTCACCAGACTCTTTTCTGCTTGGAGCTATGCTTGCCCCTCTGACTAGGTCATCTTATCCCAGCTCTTTGCATTACTAGTTCCTTATCAACTATCAAATCACAGCTCAGTTGTCACCTGCTTAGAGACCTCCCTGATAACTCTCATCGAATATAGATACTATATCTAGAGGGTCCACCAGACCTTATATCAGGAAACGCAACCTTTCAGGGGAGACTAAATAGGTTAATATTCACTAAGCACAATCACAGGACAGTAAATGAAGTGGGCACTTTTGAAGCAGGGGGCTATCATATACTGTCGGGGCTAGAAGGGCCAGCCCTCCATCTGATACTTCATTCCCCGGCAATGTCCAGGTGAGTGAGCTACTACTCTGTGCACTCCAAGGAAACATAAAACTAAGAGAAATCCTCTTTTAGAGGACAGTTTTTCTGGTTTCCCGGGGCAGCCCTTACACCTCCCGACTTTTCCTACAGGCTTGTTCTCATCCCAAGATTCCCTGCAGGCACTCCCCTCTGAAGGTGCTTCCATTGGTCTTCTCTCTTACCTCCGGGGACCCACAATGCCTCTAGCAGTCCAGGTGACATTGGGCTGAAGACCAACTGGGCACCGCTCCTTCTCTCGGCGCCTCTCCCAGCGGCCCATCTGCTCCACAGCATAGACATCAACCTCCCGCCCCTTTGGGGAGCCACCTCTCTCTGGCGAGCGCCTCAACGTCACGTGACTAGCACAGGGCCTGACAGAATAGGGTCTGACACAGAATAGTTTCTCTAAAACCTATGGTCGAACCAACCAGTGCATACCGGTCCTGGGAAACTATCAAAGACTCCTATTCTTCCAGCGAATTCGGTAACCTAGTCTGCGCGCGGCCCCCGCCCACCCCACTGTCGGGCCGCCCCTCCCAGCGTCGCCCCACCTCGCCCCGCCCGGTCTCGCCCCTCAGCCTATCCCGCCCCAAGTCTCGCATCTCCCTTTAATCGCTCCCCTCAACCGGGTAACCTCTCTGGTGCCTATAATCCCTGATGTTTCCCTGTTGGGAAAGCCTTTGATTTCACCTGTAAGCAAAACTGTGACCTCCGCAGCCATGGCCACGCCCCCCTTCACGCCTGTGCTCTGGGCGAACCGGAAGGGATTGTAAAGTTCCTGGTTCGTAGACCCGGAAGTGGACGTACCTCACGGAAACTGGCTTTGGCCCTGCGGCTGCTGCCGTCGCGCCGGAGAAATTGTTGGAGCTGGCAGCCTAGGAATGGTGAGACCTCGCGGTTCTCCTCTGAGGGTTGTGAGCGGAGTTGGGGGGGCGTCAAATAGAATTTCACAGAGTGCCTCCAGGGACGACCCCCCCCTCTGCCCCCGGTTTAGGGCCCCGCCCCGGTAGCGCCCCGGTAATCTGCGCATGCGTGGGCCGGGCCAGCGTCTGGTCCGAGACGTTACGCATGCGTAAAGGTGGCTTACTGAAGGTGGGGTGAGAATTGGCCTGGTGTTTGCCCCCCGCTTCCCCGCCACCAGTCCGTGGGGCTTAAACCGAGGACGCGAGAGCATCGGGGTTCTCTCGGTGTTGCTTTTGAGTTTCACCACCACTGCTATCCCGAGCTCCTGAAACTGATCTGGGCCAACCCCCACCTTGCTTTGCACTCGAGGGAGAATGAACCGAGGGAGGGGAGGGGGCGCAGAGCCTGCCTCGGTCGGGCGTGGGATCGGGGCCCTTCGCCCTCTCCCCAGGTGGCAGGATTCCCAGCCGTGTTCCGTGGGGCGAGCTCACCTGGGGGCGGGGCCGCAAAAACAGCCTGGGCAGGAGGAGCGGGACCCGCAGGCGGCGCGCCCCCTCGAGTTCCCAGCACCCGAGTTCGGCCGAGTTTAGGAGCCTCTCCGCCCCCCGGGTGGCGGTTGATATTCAGGCAGTTTCCAAACTGTATTTTTTAGTTTCCCCGAGATACCACCCACCAAATCTTCAGCTAAATATGAAAATGGGGGGAGAAAAGAGATGGACTGGTTGGAATTCTATCCTTTTCCCTTTGGCCCAGGAGGGAAAGGGGTGATGCCATTGAGCTGAGTGGCCAGCTGTGGAAAGTGAGCCAAGAATCCCTTGTTTCCTGCTAGTTTATATCAAGGCCATTAACCTTGGGACTGTGAGTAGAATTAGTGGGGTCCGTGAACCCCCTAAATAGTATGTGTTTGTACATTTTTCTGGAATCCATAGCTTTTTTTAAAAAAATTTTTTATTTTATTGATTTTTTACAGAGAGGAAGGGAGAGGGATAGAGAGTTAGAAACATGGATGAGAGAGAAACATCAGTCAGCTGCCTCCTGCACACTCCCCTCCTGGGAATGTCCCCGAAACCAAGGTACATGCCCTTGACTGGAATTGAACCTGGGATCTTTCAGTCCGCAAGCCGACGCTCTGTCCACTGAGCCAAACCGGTCAGGGCTGGAATCCATAGCTTTTATCATGTTCTCAAAGATGTCAGTGGCTTCCAAAAGGCTACTGATTTATCAGGGTCATATTGGCGAAATAGAGACTTTTGTCTTTCTTCTCCTTGTTTCTTCCCTAGCTTATGGGACCTGGGGGGCCTGTTGCAGTATAAAGAGGTGAGTCTGGCCAGTTGGAATCCTGAGCCTCATGGAGCCTCATTTCTCCTTTGCAGAATCTCCTCTCAGCCTCTAAGCTCACTGGTCAGAATCCTTGGATGAGCCTGTGGGACCCTTCCTCCTAGCCCTGTGGTTTGGAACCGGTGGCTTTGGGACTGTAAGAGGATGGACAAAGGTAGTATGAGGCCGGGCCAGCTCCCCAAATGTTTGGGCACCAAGCATCTGCTGAGTCCACCCTGTGCCTGGCACATGTGTCTTTCCGTCCTGGCTGGGCATTGCCACCTCCCCCTGGGCCAGCACCACCCACATACCTCTCGGCAGAGGCCACAATTGACCAACTTGCTGTTGAGCTGCTGCTCTTTGGCATGGCTGCATTTTGATGGCAGAGGGAGCAGTTATGCCCAGAGCCCGGTGTGTCGTCATCACCAGTCTGACCTGAGCACCAGGTGCTGCACGACATGACATGTGGCACTGGGAAAACTGCCCAGCGTGAAAGGTCTGGGCCAGGTCTGAGCCCAGATGGGATCTGGATGGCCAAGGAATTCCCACCTTAAAACCTCAAGTGTCAAGGAAGCAGGGGAGGGCTGAGAGGGCTGGCAGAGGAAAGGGAGGGCTGAGAAGACCTATGAGCAGAGACTCAGGGCTCTGCTAGGAACTTAGGAGGTCTGAGTTCACTACTTCTCTTTTTCTAGATTCTCAGGGGCTACTAGATTCATCCTTGATGGCATCAGGCACTGCCAGCCGCTCAGAGGATGAAGAGTCACTGGCAGGGCAGAAGCGAGCCTCCTCACAGGCCTTGGGCACCATCCCTAAACGGAGAAGCTCCTCCAGGTAGTAAGGATTCGGATGGCCAGGGACTGACCAGGGGCATTAGGCACTGCATGCCTTCATCCCTCAGACCCTTAGAGGCCCAATTGGCAGAACCTCGTGCTTTTCCTGTCCCTACTAAATCCCTGACAGAGGGCAAGGAAGGGAGATCTCAGGTCTTTGACATGAAGTCTTGGTGGTACAGTACTCTTTTGTCTCAGAGGGGTGGGGCACAGCAGTGTCATGCCCCATCCACTGAGCTGGAGCAGTCAGCACCCTGCTGGGAACCTGCTCTGTTCTGGAGGCATGATGTAAGTGGTTGTTGGGGAGGGGGCAGGATTACTCACTGGGTAGGATTCTCCACAGGTTTATCAAGAGGAAGAAGTTTGATGATGAGCTGGTGGAGAGCAGCCTGGCCAAGTCCTCTACGCGGGCGAAGGGGGCCAGTGGGGTGGAACCAGGGCGCTGTTCTGGAAGTGAACCCTCCTCTAGTGAGAAGAAGAAGGTGAGGAATGGGAAGACGTGGCAAGGAGGTGGGAGGGGAAAGGTGGGGTCCAGGGCCACAGTTTGTCAGCTGGCAAGAGTTTCCCCATAACCTGTCTGTGGTAAGAGTTCTTCAGAGGAAACTGAGAGGACCAGACTACCTCAGATGCCTCCCTCCTGGGAACCTATCTCTTCCTACTCCCTCTTTCTTGTTCTACATCCCTCCCCACCCCCCCCACCCCCACCCCCCTTCAATGCATCCTGTATCACATTCTGTGTGGGAGGCATGGAGCATGCATCTATTCTGGGAGCAGACAGCCTGTTCCCAGGATTGCTGGGTGTAAAAATAATCCCCAGGTGGCATTGCTCTGGCCCCAGACACTGTACCAGTAAGAGTGTTTTCCTGGTATCCTCTCTACCCACCCTCCACTCTGGGGTTGGGGGTGCCACCAGCAAAGAGAAGACCCCATATGGTCAAGGACCATGTACAAATGCTCTGGTGGGAACAGGTATTAGAAAACTAGCTCCCTGCCTGTGCTGCTTATTGTTGAGTGGGGCTGGGGCTGTCACTTGAAGACCAGCTGCCCTGATGCTGGCTTTGAGCTCACTGTGTTCTTGTCCTCTGCCCAGGTGTCCAAGGCCCCCAGCACTCCTGTGCCGCCCAGCCCAGCCCCCACTCCTGGAATCACCAAGCGAGTAAAAAAGAGCAAACAGCCACTTCAGGTGACCAAGGATCTGGGCCGCTGGAAGCCTGCTGATGACCTCCTGCTCATCAACGCTGTGTTGCAGGTAGTGCTTCCCACCAGTTTTCCTGGTACTCTTTCTCCCACAGCTTCCAGTTGTCCCCCAACTAGCCCAGTAGTGCCCTGTGGGTGGCAAGGGAAGGGTTTCTTTCCAGCGGTAAGGCTGAAGCAAACCCCTCTGGGGCCTTGCAGACCAATGACCTGACATCAGTCCACCTGGGTGTGAAGTTCAGCTGCCGCTTCACCCTTCGGGAAGTCCAGGAGCGCTGGTACGCCCTGCTCTACGATCCTGTCATCTCCAAGTGAGTGGGGCTGGCTCCAGCAGTGGAGAAGTACTGGGGATACCAGAATTTGGCCCCTGGAACAAGAGAATTGTATAAGGGCCCAAAGAGGGGGTCCGGGAGGCAGGGCTCCTGGGCCCTTGCATCCTCAGGCTTTAGAGGGAAGCTTCTTCCTGCTGCCAACCCTGCTAGTTCTGGCTTGATATCAGAAGCAAGGGGATCTAGAAGTTAAGGAAATAGACTAGGAGAAAACACCCACATGAATGAGGGGAGCCCTGGTTCCACCACTGTGTGCATTGTGGTTTGAGGCAAGTCACCTCCCAACCTTTTCACTGATTACCCACAATTCCTTCTAATTTTAGCACCCCGAGTTCCAAATAAACCTGTGCACACATGCACCACACACTCTTCCTCCTCAGTTACTTCATTTAATGTCATCCAAATTTGTTTGGATGCTTAACACCTGTCTTCTATTCCATAGCCGCTGGCACTGCTTAAGCTTTAGCCATGGTCCTGATATACCAGGAAACAGGCAGGGCTCAGTGTGAGAAAGAGGAAGTGCTGGGCAGTGGCTAATGGGTGGTAGCTTTGGCCAAGGACAAAGGTCTTGGTGAGAGAGCCTCAGCTGGATTTAGGATCTTCCTCGGGACTGGCCCCAAGCGGGCTGTGTCTTTGAATCTCTTCACTGGGTTGAACACAGGGACTTGGTTTCTTGAGTTGCCTGTTCATACTTTGGACAAACCCATGAGACCATGCTAAGCCTTGGGCTCTTCCTACTGAGGGCCTGGCCTCTCGTCCTGCATCTCAAAGACCTGCAGGCTTTGGGGGAAATAGGAACTTTAGATTGCTTAGCACCCTCCCTTCAACACTGTCCTGACCTGTCTCCTCCCTGCCTAGGCTGGCCTGCCAGGCCATGAGGCAGCTGCACCCAGAGGCCATTGCCGCCATCCAGAGCAAGGCCCTGTTCAGCAAGGCTGAGGAACAGCTGCTCAGCAAAGTGGGATCGGTAAGGATGCGGGCTAGTAAGGTTGATGAAGGGGCTGGGCAGGGTGGGAACTGGACTAACTAGAACAGCGGTCATCAACCTTTCGGATCTCATGGACCACCAGTGGTCCGCAGACCACCAGTTGGTGACTGCTGAACTAGAAAACTGATGTGGGGAGATCCCACTGCCTGGAGACATGCTTGTGCAGATCCACATACCCTTGTACTCAGGAAGAGGCGAGCCCGGCTCCCTGGACAGCCAAAGCTTCTTCCGGCTCCTGGTGGGAATGGCTTGGGGGTGGGCAAGGGTGGGGTGGAAAGGCAGGAGTGAGAAAACCTAGGTGCCAAGAGAGAGCATGCTTCTTGCCCTTCAGACCAGCCAGCCCACCTTGGAGACCTTCCAGGACCTGCTGCACAGACACCCTGATGCCTTCTACCTGGCCCGTACCGCCAAGGCTCTGCAGGCCCACTGGCAGCTCATGAAACAGTATTACTTGCTGGAGGACCAGACAGGTAACTGGCCCCATGAACTGGCAGAGTGGGTTTGCGTGTGTGAGTATTCTGAGCACAGTTGCCTTCACGTGCCCTGTAGTTCCTCAGTGGCTCCCAGTGTCTGGTTCACCTCTCTTTGCAGCAAAAGCCACTTCCTTCTAGAGGGAGGGACAGTAGCTGGAACGGTCTTCAGCTTCATGGCAAGGGTAATTTCAGCCAAAATTGCTTGGAATCCTGGGCAAAATGTCTAGATGGCAGTTTTCTGTCATTTCTGGTTTTGTTTGTTTGGGTTTTGGCATTTTATAATTACACTAGAGGCCTGGTGCATGAAATTCATGCACTTGGGGGGTCCCTCAGCCTTGCCTGTGCCCTCTTGCAGTCCGGGAGCCCTCAAGGGATGTCCGACTAACGGAGCTTAAGCCCACTCCATGGGGAGCGGGCCTAAGCTGGCAGTCAGACATCCTTAGCGCTGCCACGGAGGTGGGAGAGGCTCCCACCACCGCCACTGCACTCGCCAGCCATGAGCCCAGCTTCTGGCTGAGCAGTGCTCCCCCTGTAGGAGGCGAACTGACCACCAGGGGCAGCTCCTGCATTGAGTGTCTGCCCCCTGGTGGTCAGTGTGCATCATAGTGACCGGTCATTCTGCCTTTGGGCCGAAACTGGCTCGACTGGTCTACTGCCCCTTGGTGGTCAGTGCTCATCTTAGCGAGCGGTTGAGCGGCCTTAGCATATCATTAGCGTATTACGCTTTGATTGGTTGACCAGCTAACCAGATGACAGGACACTTAGCATATTAGGCTTTTATTATATAGGATAAATAATACGTTAATATAATCTTCATGAATAACATTCAGGTATGAGCAAAATGTGAACATCCCCCTCACTGCTCACCCTTCCCCATTTCCCATCCAAGAGATGATGCCCTTCCCTCTCTTCACCTTTCACTCATTGCCTCTCCTCCCACCAACAGTCAGTGCTGCCAGGCTGCCTTCGGGCCATTCAGAACCCCCACTGGGACTTCACATCCGGTCCTTTTGTCCTTCTTCCCCAAGGGCCAGAATGCTCCCTGCTCCATCTCTTCCCTCAGCAGTAAAACTCTCACTCGTAGTGACAGATCAGGAAAGCAGTCTGATTAAACTGCAGGAAACGCTTCGGTTGGATTTGAGATTCAGCGTCAGACTTGCATAATGCAGCACACGCAGCTCTTCCTAACGTTACTGCCCGTTGCCTTCTACACTGTTGTTCACATTGTCGTGAAAAGGAAACTTTGGTCATGCCCTTCGCTTTACCATCTGGGCCTGCAGCTCTGGCTATTTAAAGACATTCCTACAAGAGGATTTTAGGAAATCTTGTCAGGGGGAGGCCCATCGTTCTTTCCTAAGGATTTCTGAATTTAGTGCCCAGCAGGCAGCCCAGTTTATTCCTGCAGCATCCAAATCTGCTTCCTCCCGCCCAAATATCACTGAATTCCCAGAGAGAATGGATACTGGATAAAGTTATTTTTGCTATTATAGCTAGCTCCTTTGTCACTATTTTGAAAGTTATTTTGTGTAAACTTATTTGCTAACTTAAAGATTTAATTTTTCTCTCCAAGAGTTCTTATGTGGGTATTTGATTTCTCTGTGCTATTTAGAGCTAGGAGTCCTTAGGAACAGGGAATGCACACTGCTTAGTTAAGTCAGTTGAATATCAGGTTGGTGGGACTTCAGGCAGCTATGGTGGGGGAGGGACTTGGTGGCAGTGACCACCCCAACCCATCTCCCCACACAGTCTGACCCTAGGAGGCCGGTGTGGTGGTGGAGGAAAGTTTGGCAGGGAGTGAGGACACCCAGTGTTGTCAAACTCCTCAACCGACAGTTTCACAGCCACTAGCTAGGGGAGCTGCTATGGAACACACACTTGCAATTGTGGGAAGAGCCAGCCTTAAGGTAGCAGTTCTCAGATTTTGGAGGCCCAGGTCCCTTTCACATTTTGACTAGAAAAAAAACTGAGAAACTTTCATGAAACAATATTTATCCTGAACATATCTAATGGGCTCTGATATTATCCTATTTCCATCTCATTTTTGGAAAAAATGAAACTAATTTCACGACTCATTAACACGGTATGACTCACAGTTTGAAGAACACTGGTTAGGGTCGGGTAACTCCTTCTAGCACATCCTTTCTAAATGGGCTAGTGCCTCAGCCCCTCGCTGAGGGCGGCAGAAAATGTTCAGGAGCATGTGATGCTTTGGTTTTTGGGTTTGGAATCAGGAAAGCAGAGCTTGAATCTTGGTTCTGTCCTAAACTAGAGTCTCATAGATGAACCTTCCCTCCTGTGTCCATTTCCTCATCTGTAAAATGGAACTAAGAGCAGTGCCTTCTCTACTTAGTTCAAGGCTGTGTGAGAGCCCTTCACACACCAAAAAGCCCACACGAAAAGTCAAACTTAATTCCCTTCCCTTTGCAGAAGCGCCTCTGCCCTCCATTAACCCCAGGCATGCTTTGTGCCAGATTAGCAAGCAGCCTAATCTGACATGCACTCCTTACCTGTGTTGGATTAACTTTGTTCATTTCAGCAGGAAGTTGACCCCACAGGCTCAGTCTTTACAGTGTGTCCCCTCAGTTCAGTGGTCTGCTCAGCAGCTGGAGGCTGAGTAGTAGCATCGGTGCTGACCCTCCCTCCGTCCTTTGTTCAGTGCAGCCGCTGCCCAAGGGGGACCAGGTGCTGAACTTCTCCGATGCAGAGGACCTGATTGATGACAGTAAGCTCAAGTGAGTGGCTGGGCCCACAGGCAGGGTGTTCCCCCTGGGGCAGAGTGCTCAGGTACCTGGCCCTACCGCTCCTGCTGCAGAGAACAGAGCCCAGCCCAGGTGCAGCCTCAAGCTCCAGTTGTAGCGGTTGGCACCTGGTCTCTCTGCTCAACCCTCACACTCCCACAGCACCTTACACCTCCAGGCTCCCCAGGAAGAAGGCTAGGCCAAGACCAGAGAAGCAGCCTCCTGGGCCGCTGGGCTAACTGGCTGAGGGAGGTCCTAATGGGCCGAGGAGTACCTGATGGTGAGGGCAGGTGAGCTGGAAATGGAACCTCATTCATTCTTCTCTTCTCACCTCCCAGGGACATGCGAGATGAGGTCCTGGAACATGGTGAGTGTGCTCTGGTGGGGACAGTAAGGGGGTGGAAGCTCCTGCCTGAACATAGCGGACCAGTACCAGGTGCTAGTGACTTTGGTGTGTCCCTCCTTACCACCCCAACTCACCCCAGAGCTGACAGTGGCTGACCGGCGCCAGAAGCGAGAGATTCGTCAGCTGGAACAGGAATTGCATAAGTGGCAGGTGCTCGTAGATAGCATCACAGGTGAGGAGGCCAGGGGACCACGATTGCCTGGCTAGGTGCATCTTCCTTTCCCTCAGTAGACCTTGCCCTGGCTCCCTGCCCTCTGCCCTGTAGCCCTAAAGGGTGGGCTCTCCCCGACACGAGCTGCTCCTCCCCCAGGCATGAGCTCTCCGGACTTTGACAACCAGACGCTGGCAGTGCTACGGGGCCGCATGGTGCGGTACCTGATGCGCTCGAGAGAGGTAAGGCAGGCCCAACTCCATCCCATTCCCGTTCCCCCCTCCTGTTTCCCTTCCCCATTAGTCTTCCCCTCATGTCCTTTCTGTGTCTGGTCCCTCATTTCTCATCTTTCCCTGGCCTATGTGGACCCATCCCCCAATCCTCAGCTGCTAGCCCTCACCTGCTCCATTTCCCCAGATCACCCTGGGGAGGGCAACCAAGGATAACCAGATTGACGTGGACCTGTCTCTGGAGGGTCCAGCTTGGAAGATCTCCCGGAAGCAAGGTACCAACAGGAAGCAGTGAGGATGTCTCTCCTGGTTTCTCACTGCCCTCTGCAGCCTTGGGGCTTGGTCTCTGTGGAAACTCTCATGGATGAGCTGGCATTTCAAGATCTCTAATTTGGGAGTCCTGGGTGCCTTCTAGCCCACCCCCAAGAATCAGAGAGGGTACATGGGGGCTTTGGGCTCTTTTCTGGTCTTCCCCCACCACACCATCCTCTTTTTCTTCTCTGTTCCATAGGTGTCATCAAACTGAAAAACAACGGTGATTTCTTCATTGCCAATGAAGGTCGGCGGCCCATCTATATCGATGGACGGCCGGTGCTGTGTGGCTCCAAATGGCGCCTCAGCAATAACTCCGTGGTGGAGGTGAGCTGGGAAGGAGGTGGAGAGGCCACATTGAGACCTGCCTGGGGTGTGGTGAGCCAGTATGTGGGCCTGGCTTCCAGTCCCACCTCTGTCCTCAGCCCCCCTTCTCTCCTGCCTATAGATTGCCAGCCTGCGATTCGTCTTCCTCATCAACCAGGACCTCATTGCCCTTATCCGGGCTGAGGCTGCCAAGATCACCCCACAGTGAGGCGTGGTGGCAGGACCCATGGGCTTTCTGGCCTCAGTTTCGTCTGCCATTCCAGCTCCCTACCTAGAGCTGGGAACCCGGGCTCCTGGAAAAACCAGTGGGTAGCGAGAGACCCAACTGACAGCCCACTGATCTGAGCCTTTGCCGGGGTGGGGCGGGGGAGAGAGGGTACGGGGCTGGCCCTCAGGAACCCCGAGGGGCTGGGACTCTGCAGCCCCCTTAGAGCCAGAGCCCCTCCCCTTCTCTCAGCAGACCACCTTCCCCTCTCCCCAGACTCCTACTCCCTGTGTCTCCAGCTGATTAGCTTCAGACTTTTACTGTATTACTTTTCTTTTGTAAGTAAAAAGCACTGAGTTCCAAAGTAGTTTCTTGATTACCTTTTAATATAAAAAATATGGGACAGGTGAGTCAGGGGCACATGCAGGGGATGGCAGAACCCCTCCTTGGCCTCAGCCTCTGTCTCCCAGAAGGAGACAAGGAGGTCAGAGGAGCAGGCTGAGCGGGGACCCACAAGAAGGGGCCAGAGGACAACTAGCCTGGGGCCTGTCCCTGAGGCTCCAGCCCACCCTCCGTGAGAGCCCAGGGCCAGGCCTTCCTTGGCTCTCAGGCTCCTGCCCTGAGCCAGCAGGCAGGCCGGGGTCCCTGGGGGTGGCTGCCGCCCTTCCTCTATCCTGAGGTTGGGCAAAGCAGCAGGTGGCAGCATGTCTGGCAACAGTGAGTTCTGGTGCTGGCAGTCAGACCCCTGTGCCTTCTTCCTGGGTCCACTGGACCGTGCCAGGGCCATGGCAGCCAATAAGCACCATCTCCAGGCTGTGGGGTTCCCAGGACAAGGCCAGGCCCCCTGACCCTGGCGGGGGCTCTCCAGTGCTGGCAGCCTCGGCCTGGCTCACAGGATCCAGGGGCTCAGTCCTAGCCTCTTCCTCAGGAGGCGGCGAGCCGGGGGTGCTAGGCTCTGGGCAGAGTTCTCCTGAGCCCAGTGGCTCTGAGTCAGAGGTGGAGGTCCAAAAAGCTGTTGTTTGAGGCCAGGGGGAGCTCTGAGATGCTGGGGGACCCCAGGGCCAGGGTGCCATGAGGGGAGGGGCCCCCGGACGAGGGTGGGGCCAGGTCCCACTCAAGACAGAACCAGCTGGTGGCTGCAGACAGTAGGAAGATACCCCTGTGTCCACACACAGAGGCTGCAAGAGTCCAGAGGTGCTGGCTGGGCCTGACCCCTCTCCTGACGCCTGAGGGCATGGGCCCTCCCTGTGGGGTGCCAGGAGGAGCTGCACTGCCTGGCGTAGGGACTGCAGTCCCTCCCGCATCTGCAGCACCTGCTCAGACAGCTCCATCACCTTCACGGAGGGAAGAGGGAAGGTCAGTGGAGTCAGGACCTACACAACAGCAGTCTCCCTGCCCCCCTCCCCCTTCCCCTCACTCACAGCCTGCCGAAGCTTGTCCAGCGTGTCTGTGTTACTCGCCTCACTGGGTCCGAGGGGGAGGGTAAGCAGGCTGTTCTCTGTGGACCGTAGGAGGAGGTTACTAGCCAGGGTCCAGGCCTCTGCCCCAGTTAGTACAGAAAGGGCCCAAGTTAATGAATTCTGCCCAAACTGCCAGGGGACCTCGGACACCCTGCCCCCTGCCTTCTCCCTGGGAAGCTGCTTTCTGTGCCTGTCTCTTGTTCTGTCCTCCAGGGACATGGACGCTCCTGGGAGCTCATTACCTGGTCCACACCCAGGGCTGCATGGCTTGGCTGGGGGCCATTTTTAACTCTGCCTCAGCCCTCTACCCTGCCAGTGAGCCAAAAGATGTGCTAGGGATCTTAGCAACATTATCTTATTTAGTGTGCACACAACCATTTTACAGACCGGAAGCTGAGGTGAGAACCAAGGTCACACTGCTAGAGAGCTGACAGCAGAGCTCCAAACCCCGTTCCCAGCCACCCTCCAACACCAAGGTGCTGGTCTTAACCACCAAACTCCCTGCCCGTACCATGCAGTGGGTGAGGGGAGGAGGGCTTCTAGGCACCCTCTGTATCCTGTTGGTTTCTCAGAGGGTCACAGGGCAAAGGGAGTGCCCTGCCAACCTTCCCCCAAGCACCGGGTCCAAGTACCTGGTCCAGGGGAGGAGCTACTGCTACATTCTGGGACGGACTGCCCCATGCGGAAGGAGAATTTGGGTTGGTCGGAGCCACAGCCATCCTCAATGCCATCAACTACCCTGTGGACACAGGCACCAGGACAGTAAATCGACAGGTAGCCACTGCGGTGTTTCTTGGGACAAGATACCCCAGTATCCTCATATAGAAGTTACAGGACCCTGGAGCCGGGACAGGGGGCTTGGGACCCCAAGAGAAAGGTAATATGAGATGTCCCTTCTCCTAGGAGATTGCAGTTTCACTGGGGATCCAAGATTGACACATGAAACAGCAGGAGAGTTCTGAGCTGAGTTCTGAATGGGAGGTATGGGAACTCCAGAGGCGGAGTCGGTTAGAGCGTGTACTTATATGAATGGGGGATGGGGGGCAGCTGGGAAACGGAGGAGTCAAGGAAAGTTACACAAGTCAATGGAGGAGGCTGGGAGGGTTAGGATGGAGGGAGGGGCACCCAGGGCAGGGGTGTGAGTGGCCGGGGCCCTGGTCCTATCAGCACTATCTCTGCCGAAGGGCAGTGGCCCAGCGCCTGCTCACCTGGGGCTCAGATCCGGGGGCACATTCCATGGCACAGGGGGCAGCTGCAGCCCCTCTAAGCTCCGAGGGTGTGCAGAGGGGCCAGCTTCAGTCCCTGCCCTACCTGGCCGCCCTCTGCCACCCAGACGGGACCGGGGTGCGGTTCGGCGCGGGGACAGCAGCTTGGCGGCGGAGGATGAGGAGGTGCAGCCTGGGGACAGCAGGGGGCTGGAGGGTTCATCGGCTGGGGCTGGTGAGGCCGCAGGGCCCTGCTCCCCATCTGTTTCCTTCTCCTCCAGTGTGGACATGAGTGTGTCGCCGCCACTCAGGGAGCTGGTGTCCGCCTGGGAACAGTGGGGGCCAGGGAACTGGGCTTATCTTACGCTCCATTCACCTCCCCCACCCTGACCTCACCCTTCTGAGGAGGAAGCTCACTTGGGGGAGGGAAGGGCTGCTTTCCTGCTGTCACCATAAGCCACTAAGCCCCTCAAAATTCTAGCCAAGTGTGGCTTGGTCCCTTAGGCTAACTGAACTATCTAAGAGAACACAGCACTAAAAACTGGTTTGGAATTTGTGACATAAGTCAGGAAAATTCAAATGCCCCTCTGAGCAGTTTTATTTCATGGTGAAGAAGCGGGACAGATGCAGGGCTTTCTTCAGAGGTGGCCTGGTGGCTGTGTGTAGCCGCTGCCCTGCCCTGTGACACCATCCTTCCTCTTTGGCCAACAGGCTCCTTTTCTGGTACCAGTGGGCTCGGCGGCCCTCCCCTAAGACCTCACTCTGGAGGCCAGGCTGTCTCAGATGGGCCAGGAAAACTGGGCGCAGTGGCTGAGCATGGCTGGGCTCTAAAGGACAGAGTGTGGGTGTGAAGGGGCAGGGAGAGTGTGACCCCTACCATGTGCAGGGGGGTGTTCGTCCAGGCCATGTACTAACACAGCACCTCCAAAACCCCAGCCTCTGCTCACCTCCCCAGGCTCCCTGGCACCCCAGCCTCTTCCATGCACATACCCAGCATCCTCACCTCCGTGGGGCCTCCGCCAGCACCCAGGTTGTAGCTGAGCTCCCCTCGGAGGCCCTGGCTGAAGCGTGGGGCAAACTCGGGGTACAGTGCCAGGCTTTCGTGCAGCCCAGCCAGCTGCAGACACTGCAGGACGCAGTACGTCAGCCCTTTCACGTCGGCATTGGCCTTGACCACCTGCTCACGCCGGGGCAGCTCACAGCCGATCAGATCTCCCTTCCCTGGGGAGAGGAAGCAGAGGTCAGTGAGCCCGCCCCTCGGCCTCTATGGAGGGAAGTCAAATGGAGGCTGCTGAGCTTTCATCATGGGCTGAGAGCTTTCCAGCTGGCCCCCCTCTGTGGGGCCAGGACAGCACTGTGACCCAGGTGCTGCAGCGCACAGGATCAAAGCCACTGTGCTGACACACATCCAAATTTTACCTGAGACCAGTGAGCAGTCACCAATTCTAGTGGCTCCCAGCCTTCCCGGGGGGTCAGCATGCTCTGAGACAGTTAAAAGTCAGACTCCCAGGCCCCGTTCCTATCTACAGAATCAGTCTCTACGGGAGACCCTACGATCCGACGGTTTTCCGGCCTCACAGGTGATTCGGGGGTAGCTTATCCGGGAACAGTGTGGAGCCGGCAGGTCAGTGCCCATGTGGCACAGTGGAAATGCCAGGCTCATGTCCTTCCAGCCCTGACGCCTGGTCTCTGCAATAGATCCGCATGGAACTGAGGCTGCGGTGCTTTCCTGATCTGACCAGCAGGTGTCAACGAAGGGTTTCCCACCACCTGCTGACTCTGCCACCTGGCTGACAGATTGTAAATCTGTATCCCAATCTCAGAAATGTTAAACGGAGGGGAAAAATGTATGTCTTAGAATCAATGAAATGCGGTGTCTCCGAACAGAAATGTGGTGAAGATTAAGTAAGTTAGTGGAAATAAAGTGCCTGAATAGGCCATCAATCAAAATTCCTTTCCCTTCCTCCCCTGCCCACAAGCGTCCCCTGTAGATCCTTCCAACAGGGATGGCGTGCCACCGGGATTGGACAGAGCACCCACTGTCCTCACAAGCCAGCTCAACCCACAGCCAGTCAGTTCACAGATGAGAAAGCGTTTCCTTATCCTTCAGGAAGGTGGATCACTGCCACCTGCGCCGTGGGCTGCCTCATGCTGCCAGCACAACGCTAAATGTTCATGGACTTTTGCTCAGGCTTAAGACTAGAATGCATCACTGTTAAATCTTATTTTCTTGGTATCAGGCCATCCTTCTGGTTCCTTCTGAGAGCTGTTTGGATCTCAATGTGATCATCTGATGAATGAGCTCTCTCTCCTCATGTATGTCATCTGGAAATAGAATAAGTGTATATTTCTTGTCTTCATCCAGGAGGTGAGATAAAAATGAGAAACAGGACAGGAGCAAGGACAGAGTTTTGTGCCACTGGTCTCAGGGACCAGCAACCACCCTCCAGACTGGCAGCTCAGCAGAGCCTCCCGCTCAAACTCATCAAGATCCTCCTGACACCATAGTCCAACCCACCTCTTTGGCTTGCCTTCTTCCTCCCCCGCAACGGAGTTTGCACATGCTTAGCTGTTAGTTCATACACAGAGGAAGGGGCTGGAGTTGACATTGCTAGATGCACGGTGAGCCCTAGCTGCCAGGAGCAGGCAGGAGGCACTGGATGTTCAACTAAGGAAGCAGGTGGGAGGTGGGATGAAGGCAAAGCAGCGAACCAGGTCACGGGGAATCGCATTCTCTGGGCACCCACAGCGGCCAAGTCAACAGAGGAAATAGTTCATTTGGAACATATGGGCAGGGACAGGATGGGTCAAAGGTGAAGTAAGTCCCGGTGCTGGGGACATTCTGGAGGCAATGGCTCGGGGGAAGGCGGTGGTCATTCTTGAGGCTCCGTCTCAATTCTGAACGTGGCTATTCTGAGATCTGGTGCCTGGCATCAGTGAAGAGATGTTCTTGCAGGACTCATGCCAGCTCCCAGCCACACTGCTTCCTCGATGCAGGCTGAAGCCATCTGTTTAATAATCCACTTGACAATCTTGCTTTGGGGTGACCAGTCTGCAGTGATCAAAATCTGTCTTTTCACCCTTGTGAATCTCTCCAGTTCCCCACAAGTTCTCAAGGACGGACAGACAGATGTGAGCAGCCATTAACTCCGTCTGCTCAGAGTCCTGGCACAAACGGCATCTGGCCCAGAAGCCAAACTCATGAATGACACAAGGTGAAGGGTGAAGCAGCCTCTCGCCTCTCTCAGTTCCAAGACCTGTTTCCTGTCGGAACATCTTCCTCCTCAAGGGAGAGAGGATGGACACATAGTAGCTGCTGGCATCTGGTCATCCTGATTCTCCAGATTAGTACACACCTCAGCTGCTCTGGGCATCACCTGTCCACACAGTGAGTCTACAAGTGCTTGGCTGCTTGAGGATTCAGCCGTGGTTAGAGTGCCACCTCCTTTCCATCCAGGCCTTTCCCGTGTGCAAGGCCCTCTGAGGTCACTGCTGGCAGCCTCTCACAGCCCAGGTACCATGCAGCCCGTGTTTCCCGGATGCCCAGATGTGCTGCACGTCAGGGCATCCTGAAATAAAGCCCTTTCTTCAGTGCAGTCTCCACAGAGCAGAGCGCCTGGTAGCAGTGTATGAAGCCTGAGGTCTAAAGTTGGGTAGACAAGTTCTAAGCCAGCCTGTCAGTTCATCAACATCTGGGAACCTTTGTCTCCTTCTATGTAAAATAGGAATAACACCACTTCCTCCCCCAGGGTTTTGAGGTTTGCTTGAGAGGAAGGTGCAAGCTGGCCCCGCTGTGAGACCCTGGTGTCAGCACTATTATGATGCTGATTCCATAACTGCAACTTCTTCTTCCTTGTCTAGGAGTGGATCCTTTCCTTTTCCCCTTTTCACCTCTTTCCTTTTCCAAGAAAGGAGTATACATGCTGCTTCTGAGCTCTGCTCTCATCCCTCAAGGCCCTGGGCTGGCTGTCATCTGCCCTGGGAGAGTAGCATCTCCTCTCTCCCTGGCCTAATGGTGGTGGGAGGCCCACAAAGATAATGTCCATTCCTCGCTTCCCCAGCCCTGCCTGAACACTCTCCAACACTTAAATCCTCAGCGTTTGAATTTCTTCCTTGTCAGAAAGTGCTGCTCACCCATGTCCCATCATATACGACAGACTGACTGGTCCTCCACTCAGTCTGGCCTCTGACACCCTCTAAATCGGTTCCCCCTCCTTGTGTTGCCACCTTATGGTTACCGGGCCCACGCTGAGCTTTTCCCAGGGCTCCATGGCTGCTCCTGGCTCCATCCTGGCTGTCTCTCCAGGTGGTCTTGCCTGGGTCCCCTCTCTGGATTTTCTGCACACGGGGCCATCTGCCTCCCACAAGCCCTCTCCCCCACCCTCACAAACCTAGGATGGCAAGCACGGTGCCACCCTTGAGCACCTCCATGGAGCCGGAGCAGACGAAGTAGAGGGCCTGGAGAGCGTCGCCTTGGTGGATGAGGTACTCGCCCGGCGTGCAGAAGGCGGGCCGCAGGGCCAGGGACAGCGCCCGCAGGCAGCCGCGGCTTGCCGCCTCAAACAGGGGCAGCTGCAGGACCTCCTTGTGCAGGTGCATGGCAATGTCTGCTCGAAGCTCATCAGGAAGG
This sequence comes from Myotis yumanensis, assembly GCF_028538775.1. Taxonomy (NCBI): domain Eukaryota; kingdom Metazoa; phylum Chordata; class Mammalia; order Chiroptera; family Vespertilionidae; genus Myotis; species Myotis yumanensis. The sequence goes on from NW_027223754.1 coordinate 165,309,800, forward strand.
CTCTGCAGCAGCTGTAGGTGGGGAGCAGAGGGGAGGGATGGGGTGGCAGAAAGGGAGGCAGCCTCCAACCTGCCCCACAGGGACTGGTCATCGAGGGGCGCTCTGCCTCCCTCTCAGCCACTTTGTTCCCACCATGAGCAGCCCAGCTCTCCTCCTCCAGACCTAACAAGAGTGGAGAGGGGCCTCCAAACCTTCCTGGCTGCCCTCTGCCCCATGCTGCAGTCCCCCAGGAGAGAGCGGAGGCAGGGAGGCCAGAATTCTGCATTCCTGGCCTCCCAGCCCACTCCTGAGAATTTTAGACCAAGTGCACACCCCTTGAAGGAGCAAAGGCTAGAAGGGCCAGCCTGGAGGCCTGCGCACCTCTGTGGTGTCGATACCGTTGTTCACAGCCCAGGTCGCCTGGAAGTACTCGAGCATGCGCTGCTTGAGGGGCTTGGGGATGCGGTGGATGCGGATGTAGTCGCGCAGGTCGCGGGTGCGGCTGTGGTACAGAAAGCGGCGGGCGTACATGCGCTGGATGATGGCCGTCACGTTCCCAAACACCACCGCGTGCATCAGGGCTGGGGAGGGTGGCGAGAGGGGGTCACCTCCAGGACTGGCCTGGCCCAGCCTGACCGAAACCAGGCTGCGCACGTCTGTCCCGCCCCGCCCCCCCTCGTCCTCCACAGGCTCCTGGGAAAGGCACGGGCTATGCTGGATGGCATGGAGGCCCGCAGCCAAGTGGGCTCTCCCGGCCTTGGCCTCAAGGTCCTTGGGCCCCTAAAACAGAAGAACTTCTGGGAAGACCCGTGGGAACCTGGGAGAGGTGGAGAGGGAGGGGCCACCTGGGGCCAGAAGTCTGGGCGCGTCCCAGAGCGTGGCAGGCCTCACCCCCGATGAGCATGGTGCAGATGGAGAAGATCTTCTCCGTGTCCGTGTTGGCAGACACGTTGCCGAAGCCCACACTGGTGAGGCTGCTGAGTGCGAAGTAGAGGGAGGTGATGTAGGCACTGCGCAGGGACGGGCCGCCCAGGAGCTCCAGCCCCGTCCTGTTGGCCTCGCTGCTGCAGTTGTCACTCTGGTCAGAACTGTTCGCTGCAGCTGGGCTCCGGCCCACCAGGTAGTAGGGGGTCTCCAGTCGGCGGGCCAGCTCCTGCAGCCAGCCTGGGAAGGGGGCAGAGGGCCCGAGTCAGCAGGACAGCACGCCAGGCTGTGGGTGCAGGTATGCCTGCTGGTAGCCCCGGGGTGGGGGACATGTGGATACAGATCTATGCCATGGTTTCCCTCCACCTTTCTCCTCTGCCGGCCCAGTGCTCTCCTCTCCATCCCCTCAGCCCTCAGCAAGACGAGCACATGAGGCTGAGGCTGAGGCTGCCGTCTCCCCAGCTGGAGTCTGTTGGTGCTGAGGATGGAGCAAGGAGCACTGTACCCTCTCCCCACACCTGGCAATAACCCCAGACCACTGTTCCCAGGGCTGGATGGGTGAGGCCACCTCCTCTGCCCTGTCCACTCATCTTTGAACTTGCCTTATCTCTCCACACAACCACACACACCACTCAACTTCACACACATGTTCTCAAGCACAGCGACATGGATATGCACATGAACACCACCAAGGCTATACACGTGCTCCCCACAGGCAGGAGGACAAGGGCACACACATGTGAGCACGTTCGCAGAGGCACAGCCACGCCACTCACACAGAAAAGGCCAGTGAGCACTTGGGAGATAGACAAGGCTACACAGGTGCTTGCACACTGGTGCCCAGGTTGGGGAGGGGACACACTCGCACGGATACAAGCACATGGGTGAGGACACTCAAAGGCCACAGGCAGGCAGGCACCTGTGCACATGCAGAGGCCCTCAGCACACATGCAGACACAGACCAGCCTGGCGGGCTGGGTGGAGGCTAAAGATCCCAGTTTCCCCATCAACCCCATTCTCTGGGCTTCCCTTGGCAGGAGGTGGGAGCAGTGGGACCTACCTCTTCACATGCACCTGCCCCCTCCCACCTCAACACACCCTAGACCCCCTGCTCCACACTCTCCCCAACACCTTATACATCTTGCCCCCCCCCTCCATGATCCCAACTCTCCCCCTCTCACCTACCCACCCATTCATTCATTTGGCAACCCTTTGCAGAGGCCAGGAGCTGCGGGGACCCATAGGAGTTTCCTGCAGGGTAGGAGCTACATCTCAGAGTTACACAAGGCCCGAGTGCCACACGACGGGGCTCAAACCAACATGCTATGGGCTACGGCCAGGTGAGGGGGAGAGGGGGCAAGGGGAAAGAAGCAGGAGCACAGGGGAGGGTGGCAGAGGTGCCCCTTTTCACCTTGGCCTGGGCCTCCATATGGGGAGTCAGGCCAGCAGAATCTGTTCCTGAGGCTGGTGACTTATACTGTGAATTGCCCTGAGTGAGTCCCTCAGTACTTAGCACAGTCTTTTGAAAATCCAGCCCATCTCCACTGGGCTCATGGGAATCTGGGGCAGGAATCCTGTGTCCACACCAGGGGCAGTGGACCAGGGGAACCATGGCCAGGAAGCCACAGGAAGGTGCCTCCTACAGACAGAGCGGGGCCAGCAGGGCTGGACTTTGGGAGGTCTGGTGTGACTCCAGCCCAGGTTGGGGTAGTTTCCCTGGAGAAAGAAGGTGGAGGTGATGACCTGTAGAACTTGGAAACAACCCAGATGTGAACTAGTACCAGCCCCAAATAGGACAAAAGTACTCTGGAACTTAAGGTTCAAGGGTACAAGAATGGCCATGTCTATCTACAAAACAATCCGCCAGCCCCCCACATCACCAGGCTCTCGCTGGTGGACTCAGAGCCCTCCAGCTGAGGGCTCCTTAGCCCCTGTGAAGTCGCCAGGACAAAAGAGCTACATGGACTAAAGCCCAGGGTGCCTGGGTCCCCTTTGGGGATGGAGGGGAGGACCCAGGAATTTGGGGTCAGCGCTTTGTGTCCCCGTTATCCATGTCTTGGCCCTCTGACTACATGTTCACTGAATGGCCGTCTGAGCCCTGAGCAGCCTCCACCACAGCCCCACTCTGGGAGGGGCAGGCGCCAAGGAGCTGACACTGCCTGGAGCACCTGTGTGCTCAGTGACTCCGGGGCTTGGGAAATGTCCAGGTGGGCCCTCTGGACCTCACGCGGGTCTCTCCGGGCTGGAGAAGGAGAGAGCATTCACAGGAGCCTCCTCATCCCTGGGAACTGATCCGAGTAGGTTTCTAAGGCCAACCTGGCTCCCACCGAGGAGTGGACAGTCATGACAGGCTGTCAGAGCAGCTGATCTCTTACCACTGACTGGGAACTGGTGCGAAAGGCCAGCACTGGAGGTCACTGGAGGGCTGGAGGGTGGGGAGGAAGACTGGGGTGTTACATTTTGGAGCTGCAAGCACGGCGAGTTAGAAAAGGTTGGGACCGAATGGTTTGGCGTCAGAGAGAAAAAATGGAAGTTGAGATGTCCACGTAGTGATGCCAGGGGAACCGCAAGGGAGAACAAGGTGAGAGGGGAGCGACCTGAGGAAAGCTCGGAGCTGAGGGGCTGGAGTGGGAGGAGGCCAGCCCAGGGCCGAGGGGCAGAACATTTCGCAGGAGTGTGTTTGGCAGGGTCAGGTGCTACAGGGACTTCAAGAGGATGAGGGTTTGGCCCCAGAGGATCGCTGTGACCCGCTGGATGACATTTCGGGTGACGTTTTGGGATGAGAAGTAGAGCTGGAAGCTCTCCTAGCAGGAGTTAAGATGTGAGTGGGAGGTAAGCTGAGGGAGGAGTTGTGAAAGTGGAGGTGAAATGAAGGAGAGTGAAGACACTGGTGGGATGTGGAAAAAGACCGAGTTTTAGGCTGGAGGAGGGCTGAGAAGCAGCCGAGAGAGATGCAGCCTGGAGGTGACAGGAATGGGGAATAAGGCTTAGGAGCCGAGATGTTGGGGGATGAGCTTCAGAGAAAGTAGCAGGAAAGTGCCAGGCATCAGAGGAACCCTGGAGGACACTGGCTCCCCGCACAGCCTTCTCCAACTAGGCAGGGGCTTGAAGAATGTGATAAAAGTTTGGCCACAAGAAGGTCATTATAGGTGAATAAGATTCCTCCAGGCAGCCCACCAGGCTTTCTCCACAATGCCCAGCTGCTGGAGAACAGGCCTACTGTGAGGTGATGGCTCTGTCACACTCACACACATACCACCCCCACATTTTTCTCAAACACACGTCTACTTGCACACATGTTGCTGTGACACACACATACAAGCACACACACACATACACACACACACTTCTACACATCTCTGACCAGCTCACAAACATGCTCTGACAGAGACACATGCATTCACACTTCCCTGACCCACATACACTCGAGTAGACACACTCCTGGACACATATGTATGCACACTCGAATGCCCCACTCCCACCCCAGCCTCTCGTACCTATCTCAGGCAGCTCAGACGCGCTGCTCTCAATCTCCTGCTGGCCAATATAGAACCAGACGCAGGCCACCCAGTGGGCGAGCAGGGCAAACACAGCCATGAGCAGGGTCAGCACCACAGCACTGTATTGCGAGTAGCGGTCCAGCCGCGGGAGCAGGCGCAGCAGGCGCAGCAGCCTCACAGTCTTCAGCAAGTGGGCCCCGAAGTACTGAGGTGTGGGGGGGGGGGGGGGGGGGAAGGTCACTCCTGGGCCAGCCCCCACTGTCCCACCCCAAAACCCACCCTGCCCAGCCACACTGACCACGTTGACCTTGAAGGCATGTAGCAGGTCAAAGGGCAGGGCTGCAATGACGTCCAGCAGGAACCAGGTGCTAACGTAGTGGAGGCAAATGGACTTGGGGGCAAACACCACCTGGCCCGACTTGGACACGAACGTGGTTCGGAAATTCAGCACGATGTCTGTGGAAGGTCCGGTGGGACTTGTTTCAGGGTGGGGAGGAGCCACGCTTTACTGGGCACCAGCTCAGTATTTGACACTATCCTGGGTCCTTGACCTGTAGTAACTCTAAAAGGTGAACATTGCTAGGCCTATTTGATGGAGAAAGAAACTGAGGCTTGGCGAGGCTCTGGCTGGCTTGGGGTCACATAACCCGTTAGTGGCAGAGACACATGTGGAACCTCAGTCTGATTTCAAAGCCCACAGGAGGAGGGCCCGGGGCGCTGGAGCCATGCAGACTATCCCCATGAAAGCCCAAGGGGCACCTGGCACGGGGTTGGGTGGGAGGCACAGAGGGCACCTACCGAGAATGAAGAGGACCTCCACTGCCAGGTCACAGACGCTGGGGGGGCCGCGGGCGGCGCTGGGCTCCCGGGCTGTGCTCACACACACGCTGTAGGGCACGGTGACAGCCACATAGAGGGTGGCGAGCAGGATGAAGCCGTCCCAAGTGGCCCTCAGTGCCCCACAGTGCAGCAGGATGAACGGTGACTTTCGAATGGCGGCCACCTTGTACTCAGGCAAGTTTGGCTTCTCCCCAAACACCTTCTGAGTGAGGCAGGGCGGGTCCAGGCAGGATGACAGGAAATGGGTACAGGCTGAGTTTGGATCGGGTCCAGGACAGGCATCCATCTTCTTTCCCTCCCTGCATTCTCAAAGTAACCTCTGACATAGGCATTCGAGTCCCCACATTATAGAGCAGAAGACTGAGGATTAGGGAGGTCAAGTGACTTAGCTAAGGTCACACAGCTGTTTAGGGGAGGAGCCAGGATTGAGCCAACAAGCCCATCTGACCCCAGGGCCAAGACTCCCCTCTATATTTTCGATGGATCGTGCATATGACAGTCCCTCCCTCAGTCACAATCCCAAAGTACTGGTGGGGCCTATGTGGTCCCCTGGACATTCTCAGTTGCCCCCTCCATTTCCTCAGCCTGTCCCTACCCTGGCCCAACCCCAGACACACACCCTAGTGCTCAATCCACCTTATTGAGCTTGTGCTTGCCCTTGGGTTGCTTCTGCAGGTGCCCAGACAGGTGGTAGAGCACAGCCCGGCTCCGCCGTCGGTTGGCATTGAAGCCTTTGGCTCTTGCCCGGCCATATCGGCGCCGGCCACGACCTGCAAAAGAAGAGGGGCCCATGAGGACGATGGTGGAATGGTCTTGGGTGTAAGATACTAGGTGCTGGCCCATGGACAGGTCTGGCTCATTGACTAGTCTGTTCAGGGTTGGAGGCTCTGGCATGCCTCACTTACTAGAATCACTTGCACCCCTGGCAAAGGGCAATCCTACAGGTGCTTGAGACACCCAGTGCCTGCTTAAAGGAGAAGGAGGTGTGGACCAAGGCAAGGCAGGAGAGGCTCTCCACAGGGAAAGGCCAGGGAACAGAGGGGAGAGGTGGTTCCTGGGGTGAGGGGAGTGCAGAGCAAGCAGAGGACATCAGGCAGAGCTGCAGAAGCTCAGAGAAGGGCTCCAGGGTCCAGGCGCAGGGACCACCGAGGACTTACCTTGTGGAGAGACTGAGTCAGGGTTGGGGGTGGGGGATGAGGAATGGAGACTACCCAACACCCCCAAGTGGCAGAGAGGCCTTGGAGCAGGTTCGGGTGACAGCTCGGTGAGCTGTCTAAGGGCCTTCCCAGCCCTGGGAGGACTTAAAGGAGGGCTTTGGCCAGGGCTCTCCAGTCAGACATGTGAGGAAAAGGCCCGGGGGCTGGGGGTTGTGCTCAGCCTCACTAATTGGTCAGAAAATGGAACTTCACAGGCACTAGTGGAGTTTGCTTTCAGTTTTTTACTAAGTTTGACTTCAAAACTCCAACCATACACCCTGGCTGGTGTTGCTAAGTTGGTAGAGCATTGCCCCATGCACCTAAAGGTCTCGGATTCAATTCCTGGTCAAGGGCACATACCTGGGTTACAGGGTTGATGCCTGGCCCTGGTTGGGGCACATGTGGGAGGCAACCAATCAATGTGTGTCTCTCACATCAATGTTTCTCTCTCTCCGTCTCTCTGCCTCTCTGTCTCCCCTCTCCTTCCTTTCCTCCCTTCCACTTTCTCTCTAAAAAAAGAAAAAAATCAATGGAAAAAATATCCTCAGGTGAGGATTAATAACAACAAAACTTCAAAATACTCCAACTGTATACACACCAGTCTACTTGGAAACAGGCTTTCCATACCGGGCCATGTGGAGCGGAGAACAGCACAGGCCTCTCAGCCAGCAGAGTGGGAGCCAACAAGTGTAAATGGGTGGGGCATCCACAAGCTCAGGCCTGAGGTGACCAACACCCCAGCCACAAACGTTAAATCAATGGCCCTACAGGCACCTACCTGTCTCCTTCCATTTGTCAGGGCCCCCTCGGCTCTTGGTGTCACTGATGTCCTTGTGAGAGACCAGGAAGAGGGCCACCTCCCCTTTCTCATTCTTGATGGGTATCACATCCAGCAGACACCAGAATGGGAGCCCTGGGCACAAAGACAGACTCAGCCCCGCTCCCATTCTCCACCTGCCCAAGGTGACAGAGGCTCCGCTGACACCCACGGTGGACACAGTAGGACCCTGGGAGGGCAGCCGCCGCCTGCTCCATCTAGGACAGGTTTTGATGGAACAGGGTGGTAGAAAGCAAGGGAGAGCAGGGATGACTGTCAGATCTGTCCTACTGACACTGGGACACTTTCCTGCTGGGGTGGGGAACCCAAGATGGGAAAGCGAATGGAGGCTAAGGACGGGGTAAGGATGGAAGAGAGGACGGCCAGGGATGGGGTGGGTGGAGGAAGAGGAGGTGGGTATGTGGGAAGTTAGGATGAGATGGGGAGATGGAGAAGATGAGAATGGAAAGGAGAGACAAAGGATGGGGTGGGTGCCAGTCTGGGGGAAACTGAAGAGGTGCCCCTCACCACTCTTCCGGTAAAGGATCAGCTCTGCCTTGAACTCCTTGTGCTCATCCAGGGCCTTGCGGATTTGTTGGCGGACGAGCTCGCTGGTGTCTGGCCCATAGAGGAAGGAGCAGGCACAGCCCCGCTGCATGACTTCAGCTCGGGAGAAACCCGTGAGGTCACAGAAGCCATCAGAGCAGTAGACCACAGGGAAGAGCCCCGCCACCTGGGCATTGCCCAGCACGAAGTTACTGTCTGCAAGAGAGCATCTCTCAGAGGACGCATGGGACAAAGAGGTTCAGGGTCCACCACACCCCTTCTTTCCATTAAAGGTGGGCGTCATAAAACCCAGGAATCGTGTGTGTGTGTGTGTGTGTGTGTGTGTGTGTGTGTGTTGGGGGTGTGGACAGGGTCAGGCAGGAACTGTTTATGAACAGCAATGAGTGTGTCACCCGTGTCAGTGCCCCACTCTTTGCAGCGTGTGTATGGGTGCATTTGAGAATCAGCACATATGAACACTGAGGTTGGTGAATGCAGCCCTGTGTGGGCACTGTGCCCTCTGGAGCGTGTCCTGAGCAGCTTGGGGCAAGAGATGGGTTTGGGGAGGCTGAAAGGAGGACCACAGCACCAGCTGCAGGCCAGCCTCAGCCCCACCCTACCTCTGCTAGGCTCACTCACCAGCTAGGCACGCAATTTGGCTCTGTGACTTCTCCCACTGGACTGAGAGACTGCCCAGGCCACCATCCATTCTGCCCTGTTTGAGCCCCAGCTGGGTGCCCTGGCTCAGGAATGAATGAATGTGACCGAGAATGAGTGTGTAAGAATGGTAGCTGAATATGGAGTCTGGAGCCAGAAATGTACTGGGAAGTGGGGGGTGCTGAATCAGCAGGAGCCAAGCACACAGCAACGCAGATGGAGAAGCCTGGGGGGGGGGGGGGGCGGGGGGCGCTCACAGAAGGGCTCCCACCGGCTTTCTATCAGGAACAGGAGACCACGGAGGGCGCCAGGCAGGGAGATGGGAAGCCCCGCTGGGGGCGAGCATGAGGGAGGAGGAGAGGGGAGGGGCTGCCATGATCTTCCCTGTGCTCAGACCTCAGGAACTCACAATCTAGACGCTCTGGTCGCCTTCTCCAAACTTCCCCAGGCTTGTTGGTAGCCTCCAAATCTACCTTTGGGGGCTAGTGGACTCCGTGGGTTTGGAGGTCAGGTGAGCTTGGCCAAGCGGTGCACTCCCGAGTCCCACCGACTCTATCTCCGTTTGCGAACCTCTTGTCTAAACCTTGTTTTTGAGCCCCCGCCTCACCGGCTATCCCGCCAGTGCGAAGGCAGAAGGTAGTGGGTGGGAACGCGCCAGATCCAGCGACGGGATGGGCAAGACTGACTGGGTTGGGGTCGCGCCTCGGCAAACAGACGGCACCCCACGCCCCAAACCCGGAGGCTTCTAGCCGTTTTCCTGGCCTGGGTCAGAGTTGATTCTAAACCTTGGGGGCGGGAGGGGGTGAGGGGAATCGGCGTCTGGAAGGAGACGGAGGTCTCAGCTACCAGCTGGGGCAGGTGCGGGGCGGAGCGGGAAGGAGGGAGGGTGCGAGCAGGAGGGCGGCCAACCGAGATGCTGGGTGCGGAACCCCGGGCAGGGGACCGCTCATTCAGGGGCCATCGGGCCGAGGGTAGGACTCACGCGTGCCGTCGAAGCGCGTGGCGATGGTGTCCAGAAAGGTGTTCTGCGGCGCCAGGAGTCCCCGCATGGCCGGCATCTTAGGCAGCCGTGGCCGCCCGCCCCATCCCTCCGGGGCGCGGGGACTCAGGGCCGGGGGAGGGCGCCCAGCTCGGCCGCCCCCCGCCGGGCCCCACGCCCCTTAGCGCGACTGTCGGGGGACAATGCCCACCCCAGACTCGCGGGCCCCGCCGGCCGCCCGCGCGCGAGGGGCCGTCCCTGCCGTCGGGGCCCGGGGCATGGCGCGCGGCCCCTCGAGCTCCGGCCGCCCACGAATCCCCGGCTCCAGACTCAGCGCCGGCTGCGCTCTCGGCACCTTCCGCTCGCAACGGCGGCGACCGTGGCTCCCGTTTCAGCTGCCGTTCGGCTCCCGCACAGGCTCGAATGGGTGCCGGGTCCCCGCAGCTCCCTCCGTCTGTCGGGGAGAAGCGGCAGCCTCCCTCCCTCCCTGGGGCGCCCGCCGCCTGCACTGGGGTAACCATGGAGACCGGGCACACCCAGGCAGGGCCGCCTCCTTAAAGGGACAGGACTCCCACCGAGGGAACCCCCTCCCCTCGGGACCTCGGTGGGAGCAGGGGAGGTGGCGGTCCTCCAATCCCCGCCACCCGGCCCGCCCCAAGCCGCCCGGCCCGCCCCTCGGAGAAGGACCGGCGAGCGCCAGGTCTGGCTGGGGCTCCCCGGCCGCAGGGGAGCGGCGCCTTCTCCGCAATAGGGACCTGAGGAGAGGCTGGGCTGGGGGCGGGGGCGGGAGGGAAGGTAGAGTGTGCCTTCCCCGAGGAAACCGTAATCGGAAAAGGGGCGGGGGCACTAGCGCAGCAGGTGAAGGCCGGGTAGTTGGCGGAGGTTGGGACCCCTAGAGGGATTCCAATTGTGCAGGGGAGTCTAAAGGCGACTGGGGAGCGGGGGGTGGGGGGGGGCGGGGGGCGTTCTGCACACAGCTTCTGGGCATGCCAGCCTTTCTCAGCCTCAACTTGACCCCTGGAAATGGATCGCTCCATCTATAGCAGATGCCGCTGCAGCCGGGAGCTGCTGGGAAATTGGAGGGTGGGAAGCCCTGGGAGGAAGGTTCAAATGCTCCCCGTGTGCGCTCCGGAGCGGAAAGGGTATAGGTGTGCGCGGATGGTGGGAGGCCAGACCCTCTGCCTTGCCCCCATTTTTCTATTCATCACCTGTTGCTCCCAGGCTGCGCTAGAGGGTCAGGTTGCAAATGCCGGGGACAGGTAGACGTCAGACGCTGGTGAGAACTTCCTAGCCTAGCACGTGGGTCCTGGCGAGCCCGGAGTCAGGAGGACCCAGCCTCCGCTCCCCGCCCCCCTTCAGTCCTCGAGAACTCGGCTTGGATCTGGAGGGGAAGCTGGCAGAGGTGGGGTGCGTTGGCTCCATCCCCCCTCGGGTGAGGAGTTGAAAGGAGGGGCCAGGCGCCCGGAGAGGAGGCGGCCCGAGCAGTCTCCTGCTCGTCTCTGGCGCTGCGTCGGTGTCCCCAGCCTCGCGCTGCCAGCGCCGCTCCTCCCTCCCACGGTTTGCAAGTGAGCACGGCTACCGCCCGCGCCCAGAGGAGCCGCCGGGGCCAAAACAGCAATTTGTTCCCGAACGAGTGAGGCTGGCGGCTGTGCACTCCCCACCCCTCTAGAAGATACACCCAGTGTCACCAGTATCAGAAAGGAGAGTCCGCCGCTCCACCTACCACTCGTCCACAACGAGGGCCAAGGCCCAAGCACCTGTATTAAAATGAACTGGTGCGTTTGGGAGGAAAGAGAGGAAGCGTACTCTGAATCCTGAAATCCTGTTCCCAGGAAGAAAGAGCCTAAAAAGGAGTCTGCAGCTCATGCTCCCCACCTCCACTCCCACCCTCACGAGGGTCCTGGGCTGCAAAGTAACCCTCCCTTAGCCGCTCTTCTGTGCCCCTCCAGGTGACATTCAGGCATTCTGCTAAGGAGAGGGTGCAGGTTAGGGGTCAGCTCACCTTGAAGACGGGATGAGGCAGGCAGTGGTTGAGAGCACCCACCAACTTGGGAACCAAACTGGGTCTGAAAATAGCTCTGCCACTTACTGTGTGGTTTTCCTTCTGTGACTCAGTTTTCTTATGTGTGAAATGGGGATGATAACACTTCAGAGGATTGTTAGGAATGAGTAAAGGACCTAGAACAACGTGTGCCATTTACACCATGTAAATGTTTATTTGATTTTGAATTTTATAGGAGCCCTGGTGAAATAAGCATGGTAGTGCTAGTTACACTTCCATTTCACAAATGAGGAAACAGAGGTAGAGGTATATAGTTTTTACCAACTTGGTTACTTTCAGCAAGTCTCTCTCTTTCTCTATCTGTCTGTACCTTGTTACCTAAGTTCCTAAGTAAGATCTTCCTGCCTTTTCTTTCCACCTCCCCCAACCCCCAAACACACAAGGGGCAGGGACCCACATTAAGGAGACAGTAAAATGGGGATTAGGGAGGAGTTGAACAGAGCGCTGTGAAGTTGGAGAGCACTGGCTTCCTCACTGTAATCTCATTTCTTCTCCCCTCCCCGCAACTCCAGTCATTCAGCCGTGGTGGGTGTCACAGGGAGAGGAAGGTTGAGGGAGAGCCGTGCTCAGAGATAGCTCAAAGCCACTGTCAACAAGAAACTCAGGAGGCTGCGTTTTGGAGCTGCGGTGGGAAGTCTGTGGGAGTATTATCTACAAAAGGAACAAGGAGAGAAGGGAAGAGCAAAGCAAGGGGCGGGGGGAATTCAAGGCACAAAAGATGGAAAAAGTCCCCCTCCCCCCAGGCACAGTAGGAGTTAGTCTCAGTGTGCAGTGTGGGTGAGAACAGGTGGCTGTCGAGGAATAGAGCCCAGGGCCCCTCCCTTCTCCATTCTTCCTACCCTCCTTTCTGGAGATCCCGGTCTGTCTCTTGGCCAGTGTGGCCATGCCCTGCTTCTCAGGCTGTGTTGTGTGGTGGGAACATCTCAGGCTTTCAGGTCATAGTAGTCTGGGCTCTAACTGTCACTGAACGAACAGCTCAGTGACCTTGGGCAGGATGGGTGTTAATCTCACAGAGCATCAGTCCCTTCATTTGTAATGATCTTTCCTCAGAGGATTGTTGAGTTTAGGAAGTGGTAGCAGTTGTTGTTAAATGTTCCCCTGAACGCTTGCTCTGGCCTCAGGTGCTAGGACCACTGAAATGAGCTCAGAATAAGGCCTCACTGAAGGTTCCCCTTCCCCACCAAAATAAACAAAACATTTTGGAATACTTTGAGGCCTTCAGTACTTGGCCACCTCTTGGCTGTCTCATATTAGGCCATTCCTTTTTTTATGTTCAATGATGTTTATTATAGCATTGTTTATTATTGTTTAAACTTTATTTTACCATTACAGTTTACATTTAATAGTATTTTGTATTAGTTTCAGGTGTGCAGCATAGTGGTTAGATAATCATATACTTTACAAAGCCATTTTTCTTTTGTTTTAGTGGGTGATCCTAGCTACTATGAGAAAATAACAATAAACTTTCAAACAAGGAAATCCCGGAAGGCCCATGGTTTTATTAACAGGTAAAGAAACTGTTTTATGTCTCACGGCTAGTAGTGGTGGAACCGGGTCTGAACCAAGGTTTGACTGGGTTGACAGCAGTATGCTACTGTGCCACACTGCGGGGGTGCTTGGTCCGGTCCTTTGGTAAACAGCCCATTAAAAGGCAACAGTATGGTCATTTTGATGAGTGGTCAGTTAGTGACCTGTAGTGAGTGCCCACTGTAAACAGCAACCTGGACTTCATGCCCTGCCTGCCGGAGGGCAGGCTACCACAACCTTGCCTGGAGCCAGCAAGGGAGTGAGGCTGAGAAATCTCAATCTCTATGTCCTAGCAGCACCAGAAAATGGGTTTGTTTGAAATCAAGTTACAGAGAAAGCCTAACTGGGTTAAGCTGAAGAGAGACATAAAAAGGAGACCTGACTTTTCCCTGAGGAATCAGAGTGGGTGGTGTTCATTCCTGCTGTTTTGACAGCAGTGAAGGGGCGGGCGGACTGCAGAACAGTTGTGCTGGTTGTGGTGATGGTGGGTGAGTTTCCTCACCCAGAAAAACCTTCTTCAGATAGTGTTTCCAAGGAGTAGCAATGCAGGTAATAAAATCCCCTCCACACCGGTATGAAATAACATTCCCTGTCTCTCCCCTGGGCAAGCCTGCCCTGCTCCCCTTCACTCCTGTATGCTGCTGTGCTGGTGACTGCGTTTACCCAGGTAGTGCCTTGAGCATCTGGCCTGCCCCATCCAGAGAGCTCAGAAATTGGGGGTGAGGGTGCACTTTCCTGACAAGTATGACAGACAGATAAGAGGGGCACCATGCTGGGGAGATATGCACTCAGAGGAGAAAAGGTACAAAAGGAATATAGGATGACTTATTTTTTTTTGTTAGTAAGGTCTGTATGGCTGGAGACAGGGGAAGTCTTTCCTCACTTTTTAACTGGGCAGGAAACACAAAAAGCAAAAGTTATGGTGAGTGAGCTTTCAATTGGTCCCGGGTTAACGTAGACACTAGGGTATTGTTCTGCAACAGCTGGCATAGTAATGAAGTAGTTGCCATTGTCTCCACTTTATAGTCCATGGAGAGGTCCAAAGATATGATTTTCCCAAGGTTTGCTGCTCACATGACTACCAAGCTGTGAAGTCAGAATTAAAATCCAAGGGTGCGTCTCAAAAGTCCAGGGTCTTCCCATTCTACCACACTGTCTAGCCACCAGGCACAGCTTCTAAGAGTTTAAGGAAGAGCTAAGAACTCTATTCCCTTCACCTGCAAAGCGGTTGAGGCAAGAGCTAGAACAGCCGTGGGCAAACTACGGCCCGCGGGCAGGATCCGGCCCGTTTGAAATGAATAAAACTAAAAAAAAAAAAAGACCGTACCCTTTTATGTAATGATGTTTACTTTGAATTTATATTAGTTCACACAAACACTCCATCCATGCTTTTGTTCCGGCCCTCCGGTCCAGTTTAAGAACCCATTGTGGCCCTCGAGTCAAAAAGTTTGCCCACCCCTGAGCTAGAACCATTCATCTAAGCCTCAGAACTCAGCATAGTGCCTAGTGCAGCGGTTCTCAACCTGTGGGTCGAGACCCCTTTGGCGGTCGAACGACCCTTTCACAGGGGTCGCCTAAGACCATCCTGCATATCAGATATTTACATTACGATTCATAACAGTAGCAACATTACAGTTATGAAGTAGCAACGAAAATAATTTTATGGTTGGGTCACAACATGAGGAACTGTATTTAAAGGGCCAGAAGGTTGAGAACCACTGGCCTAGTGCATAGTAGGTGCCTCAATGTTTGAAGGGAAAAAATGTGCTTTAGTCAAGTTGACTGATTTTACCAGACCAGCATTATGGTCTGGTACTCTGAACTGGTTAAAATAGTGACAAAATAGCTCCTTATATCAGCTGGTGACCTACACACAGGTATCATTTTGGAACCTGTTTCTTCCATGAAGTGTGCTGCTGTATGGATATAACCCTCACCAGGTGGGGCAAGAAGGTAGGATGAACCCAATAAATCAGGCAAGACAAAGCCTCATGTTATTAAGTCAAATGGCAGAACTCCCAGGGGCAACAAGTCATTCTTCAACTGACCTCCAACAGTATAGCTTAGTCCACAGACTGATAACCATGCATCCTGACTTTTCCAGGTCACTCCCAACCTAATGTAGTTATCCTGTTTCCCCTCCATACATACATTCATACTCATAAGTCTGTACCCTGGTTTGGGATTCTGAAATAAGGCCACCTTACCTATAAACCACCGAACAAACGCCTGATCACCCCTTGCGTAGTTCTAGTTTAAGTGTAGGACCCAGCCCTTAAAGTGGTGCTTCCCCCATTTCACCCTCAGAAGACAGCATGGCTCATTAATGCAACACTATTACCTTGAATTATTTTATCCGTATGTATCAGTTGCCCCAACTGGCTTATCAGCCCCTTGAAGGGATGTGTTTTGGTTATCTTTGTCTTTCCTCAGCTTCCAGCTCAGCACCTGTACTAAGCACTCCCAAACACTGTTGGCGCGAGTGTAAATCCATGCATCTTTAAGAATACTTTACCAATGAGATCCAGCAATTCCACTTATAGGAATTTGTCCTGAAGATACATATTCACAAATGAGGAATGATATACATATTATGAGATGCTCATTTCATCAATACTTATAATAGCAAAAACCTGAAAACCATTAGTAGGGACTGGATAAACTAATTATGATAAATTTATACAATGAGATACTATCCAGCCATAGGAAGAACAAGGTATGTTTGTGTATACCGACATAAAAAGAGGTCTAAGTGGTATAGTGCATTCTATTACCTAAAGCAATATACAGATTTAATGCAACCCCCAATGTCATTTTTTAAAGAAATACAATGAAAAATCATCAGATTTGTATGGAACCACAAAAGACCCCGAATAGCCAAGGCAATCTTGAGAAAAAAGAATGAAGCTGGAGGTATCACACTACCTGACTTCAAATTATACTATTGAGCTAGGATAATCAAAACAGCATGGCATTTGCAGACACACAGAATGGAACAGAATAGAGAGCCCAGCTATAAAACAACATGTATATTGACAAATAATTTTCAACAAAGGAGCCAGAAACACACAATGGAGTCAAAATACTCTCTTCAATAAATGGCGCTGGGAAAACTGGAAAGCCATATGCAAATGAATGAAAGTGGATTACAGTTTGTCCCATGTACAAAAATTAATTCAAAATGTATCAAAGACCTAAATATAAGACCCGAAACAAGTTACACAGAAGAAACTATAGGTACCAAACTTATGGACCTTGGTCATAGAGAACATTTTATGAACTTGACCCCAAAGGCAAGGGAAGTAAAGGCAAAAATAAATGAACGGGACTATATCAAACTAAAAAGCTTCTGCACAACAAAATAAAGAAGCAGCCAATCAGATGGGAGATATTTGCAAACAGTAGCTCTGACAAAGGTTTAATTTAAAAAATATATATAGAACTCATAGCCCTAGCTTGTTTGGCTCAGTGGATAGAGCGTCCGCCTGTGGACTGAAGGGTCCGAGGTTCGATTCCGGTCAAGGGCACATGCCTGGGGTAGCGGGCTCAATCCCTAGTAGAGGTGGCCGATCAATGATTCTTTCTCATCATTGATGTTTCTATTTCTCTCTCCCTTCCTCTCTGAAATCAATAAAAATACATTAAAAAAAAAAAAAACTCATAAAAAACACCAGACAAACCACCCAATCAAAAAGTGGGCAGAGGACCTGAAAATACTCCTCTCTCAAGAAGATACAGCCAATAGATATATGAAAAGATGTTCAACCTCACTGGTAATTAGGGAAATGCAAATCAAAACTACAATCAAAAACCCCCTTATAGCCCTGACCAGTTTGGCTCAGTGGATAGAGCGTTGGCCTGTGGACTGAAGGTTTCAGGGTTCGATTCCGGTCAAGGGCATGTACCTTGGTTGTGGGCAAATCCCCAGTGGGAGGTGTGCAGGAGGAAATGATCGATGTTTCTCTCTCATCGATGTTTCTGACTCTCTCTCTCTCCCTCCCTCTCTGTAAAAAATCAATAAAATATATTTTAAAAACAACAACAAAAAACTCTTATACCTGTTAGAGTAGCCATTGTCAATAAGACAAGCAATAACAAGTGTTGGAGAGGTTGTGGAAAAAAGGGAACCCTCATCTATCGCTGGTGGGAATGTAGATTGGTACGACGACTATGGAAAGCAGTGTGGCGATTCCTCAAAAATTTGAGAATAGAGCTACCATATGACCCAGGAATCCCTCTCCTGGGTATATACCCAAAAAACTTGAAATCACAAGCTATATGCACCCCTATGTTCATTACAGCATTATTCATGGTGACCAAGACATGGAAAACAACCAAAGTGCCCTGCAATAAAGGATTGGATGAAGAAGATATGGTACATGTACACAATGGAATACTAATTAACCATAAGAAAGGATGAAATAGCTCCATTTGCAACAACATGGATGGATCCTGAGAACATTATGCTAAGTGAAATAAGTCAGTCAGAAAAAGCTAAGAATTATATGACTTCACTCATATGTGGGATATAAAACTGAAACTTGTGAACACAAATGGCAGTGTGGTGGTTGCCTGAGGGAAGGGGGTGGGAGGAGGAAAGGGTCCTAATATATGGTGACAGGGGGATCTGACTTAGAGTAGTAAGCGTATGGTGTAACATACAAATCTTATAACATAGAAACCCACACCTGAAACCTATGTATTCATGTTGACCAATGTCACCCCAATAAATTTAATTTTAAAAAAGTGGTATACATTCTTACGATATATATGAGCTAGTACAGAAAATCTCTGAAGGGAACACAAGGTACTTAAGAGTGGTGGCCTCAGGGGAGGGGGCAAAAAGTCCAGAGTGGGATGGAGGCATATTTTTCATCATATGCACTTCTGAACTGTTTAAATTTATTATTAATTTATTTTTTAGCATTTATATATATATATATATATATATATATATATATATTGATTTTTCATAAAACAAAAAATCTATTATAAAAAGTGAGAAATGAAAAAAGCAAGGTTATAGAAGTATGAATAGTTTGATTCCTATTTATATAAAAGAAAGAAAAATATATTTGCATGTTTGAAATTTAGAAAATTTGTGGCAAGATATATATGAAACTTATCAATGGGACAAGATAGGGGAAGATTTTTTATCTTCCATCATGCATCCATCCTTTTGTACCATCCTTTTGTTGCTAATCCTCACCTGAGGATATTTTTTCCATTGATCTTTTTTTTTTTAAGAAAAGAGTGGCAGGGAGGGAGTGATGGAATTTTAAGAACTGTGATAAGTAAGGGGCCTAGGAAATACTGATGTTCATAATGAAGCCATGCTAACTGAAATGTTCTCTCTCCAGAGGCATATAACTGCCAGAGATAAGCAATCTGAAGTTTCAAGTCCTATCTCTAAGTTGGGGAAAAGCAAGACATTGATCTCTAAGAGGCAATGGAAAAGGAAGGAACAATGATGATTAGGCAGGATCTCTTTGACCAGCCAGTGGGAGCTGCCCAGGGTTCAGAGCCTCTCTTCTCTTAGGAAGGCCAGATCTATATGGAGAGCAAGGAATGGCTGCACAATTCAAACTTAAGATAAACCTAACTTATCTTTATCGAAGAAAGTCAAATTGGCAAATTTAGGAACAGAATATCTACAACAGAAGATCCTAAATGAACTATGGTTTAGACATGATTAAAAAAAATCGCAAAACACATACAAACAAAAAATCTATATATTCCTGTGTATATATACATATATGCCTTGAAAAATCTATAAAGGTATACACCAAATTATTATTATTTTTAAAAAATATGTTTTTTTATTCATTTCAGAGAGGAAGGGAGAGGGAGAGATAGAAACATCAATGATGAGAATCATTGATAGGCTGCCTCTTGCACGCCCCACACTGGGGATAGAGCCCGCAACCCGGGCATGTGCCCTGACTGGGAATTAAACTATGACCTCCTGATTCATGGGTCAATGCTCCACCACTGAGCCACAACAGCTGGGCTACACCAAACTAAGTCATTACTAAGCCTGAGGAATAGAAACTTTAACTTTCTCCTTTTACATTTCTGTATTATTTGATATTTTAAATACTACTTTTGTAATTAAAAACAAAATGTAGAAAAATCTTCATAATTTTCAAACTTTTTATGGTCACAGAAAAATATATTCAAATACTTTTCTATAAGATTTTAATTTCGACTTAAAGACTGTTTTCATAAACAGTGGCTTCCCATCTGTCTGGGTGGTTAAATACAGTTTTGCTTGGATACAGAGATAGACCTCAGAATCCTTCAAGGTTGTTTCAATTTCTGAATTTCCTATAAAGTAAGGTAAGCAATTAATCAGAAAAGCAGGGTTTTTTTTTTTCCTGACACCCAGCAGGCTGATGGTGTTATTGGACAAATTCCCCCAAATGAGGTGATGAGCCTTTTAGAAAATGGCTTCCCAGTACTCCTTGACTACTGTTTTCATTACTGAAAGACACACACAATCTCTCGTCCTCTCTAAATCTGTTCAACCAACCTGAACCAGGCAGCTCAGCTTCAGCCAAAGAGCCAGGGGAAGCCCCGAGGCAGCTGAGTTCTGCACCACTGCCACTTATAGTCTGGGATTCAGACTTGGGAGAACAAATACTGGAGAAATAAATCGCTCTGCTGTTATTAAATCATAGATGCTGGAGTGGGGATAGGGTGCAAGGGTCTGGCACCGATGCCACCTGCTACGTGCGGGAGCTCAATTATAGTTACATTCACTACTCCTGTCGAGGGACAGGCAGGGAGGAGGGGTGCTGATATAACCTTTGGTTGCCTGGGAGAGCTGTTGGCAGCTGTGGTTTTTCTAAACTGGTAAGCTCTCCTTTGGAAAGTCATTCCCTATCCTATGAATCTTTCCCACAGGAACAGCTGCATTTGCTCATTCTGGCTCTTCACATTTTAATTTGGTTCTGAAGCTAAGCAGTGGACAGATGACTTAGGCATCAGACACCCTCATTTAAGCCCTGAACAAGCTGTCTCAGAGACTTCTACCACATGAGACTCAAAGAAAAATAGATAATGAAATGAAGTCACTTGCCGCTGGGAAACAAATGTGGGAACATTTATGCAGTTGTTTTTATTTACTCAACTCTAAAGATTGACTGCGGCAATTTTTTGATGAGTAACACTTAGATTAACACTAATTACATAGCTATAAATTTGATTCAGGATAAGAATACGATTTAGAATGAGAATAATAACAACAAAAATCTTCAAACATTAAAGCAAAGAAATACTTTTCCCCCTCTTTTAACTTTAAATAAATGCTATTTTCCCATGGGCTTCCCTAGACATGTTTGCAGTCTAAGGAAATTAAGGAAACAAAGCTTTGGATATTTTGAAGAAACTGCAGGTTAAGCTATCATGCCAAGCGGGAGACTGAAACCCTGATCTGAGTGTCAATCTCAGGCACTTTGTGAGAGGCAGATTCTTAAATATTTCCTAGTCTTTTTTCCTTTTCACCAATTAAATTTTCCACTTCTCTGACTAATTCAGTGCAGTACACAATCCCCTCAGTGCCTCTCCTGGTTAAACTGTTGTTTAGAGGGAACCTGACAGGCATGTGTGGCTCCTCTTAGACTGGAAAGGCAGTAGGACTAGCTCCGACCCATCCACTCCTGAGAGCCTAACCGTGGGGGCTGCTGAGGACGGCCTCTGCGGGCAACTGAAAGGCCTGGTGCCCTGGGAAGAACACTGCTTACCCTTGGGAAACTTGGCCATCATTGCCCATGATTGCTAGTAGAAATGACCAATCAGAATGAATCCAAATCACGGGGAAAGGTCAAGGGAAAAAAAAGATTGCCCTCCAAAAATAATGAGGAAAGGAGGAAAGAAATATTTAGAATGGTAAAAAAACTGATATGCGAAAACGTCTTTCTGTTATTAAATCTAACTATAAGTTTCCTAAAGTCCAGTTATCAAGTTGAATTATGTGGGATAAAGGAGAAAGGCCAATTGGAATTTCCCTCAAGAGTTCACAGCTGCAGGATGAGAGGTCCTGGGTTTGCGCTGGGGGAGTGGGCCCCTTTTGAATGAGGGCTTAGGTGGGCTGGGTTCCATGCTGGCTCCAGTTCCATTGCTCCCTGCAGAGAGCGCCTGGCCCCGTTCACTAGCATTTCCTGGTGCCTGGGGTTGTGAACTCTGATACCTGGAACCAGATGAATACCATGAGCTATTTCTGTAACGACCCATACTGTCATGTTGTCCTTGGTTCGTGGGGTCACTGAACTTTTGGCCTTGCGGCCTGCAGCCTTGTCCTCCTCGTCGGTTCCCCGGCAACACCTAAGGACGAAAGAATATGATGTCCAAAACACTCTGGCATTGTGGTACTCCATTTGTTCCAGTTTAGTTTATGGGAGTATTCTGACAGCATAATTGTGGTAGTCCATACTTGGGACTCAATGATCTCTCAAGATTCACAGAATTCTGCCTAATTCAACCTAGCCACTGCATCAGAAATGATCATTCTTTCACTATTTTTCCCTGCCTTTCACCCCTAGGCTCTTCTCCACTGAAGAGGAGTTCACTTTTCTTTAGCTGGGCACATGCTAAAGAAGGAAGAACATTCCTTGGGTTGTTACAAGCCCTCAATTGGGCAAGTATCTTATCACATGTCTGAGCTTTGCAGATGATAAATAATTTGTAAAGATAATGAACATTTGTTATAATAAAATAAACATCATTATGATCTGCTTTGCTATATAAACCATAGATTCAATCACACTGCTATGACATGCAGTACATTTTTACATTACAACCCAGGAAGTTTATGGCATGGGATTTAATTTTGTCTTCCAATTTCAATTCTGAAGAATTACTGACAGCACTGCTTTCAATTGCTCTTGTGTATCTTTTTCAAACCAAGGAAAAGAAACTATGGATTATGCTTCAACTTTCTAGTGTTCACTCCCTATGGAACCAAGTTCACACTCTCTCCGGTATATTCTATGTTGTACTTCTAAGGAGTTGCTGCTTCATTCTGGTGAACCTGCCACTGTGGTATTTATCTACCTTGAGATGGGTGCACAACTCCCACTGTGACTAATTACCAGGCGTTACTACCTACGACAGCTAGAATCACTGCCAACATCAGAAAGTCAGCAGTCTTGGCAACAGGAAATCTAAACTGGCTGGTGGTTTGGAACATACATACCAAATGCTTTCTCTGGAACTAACAGGCTGGAGGGATTCAAAATAGGTGTGGAATGGGAATAAAGAGAGGAAGGTAATGTACTGAACTGTCAGCACTTAAGCAGTGACAATCTATATATTTAAAAAAAAAAAGAAAAAAGAAAAAAATAAACTGCCCTAACCGGTTTGGCTCAGTGGATAGAGCGTCGGCCTGAGGACTGAAGGGTCCTGGGTTTGATTCCGGTCAAGGGCATGTACCTTGGTTGCAGGCACATCCCTAGTAGGGGGTGTGCAGGAGGCAGCTGATCAATGTTTCTCTCTCATTGATGTTTCTAGCTCTCTATCCCCTCCCTTCCTCTCTGTAAAAAATCAATAAAATATTTTAAAAAATAAAATAAAAAATAAACTGTGAAAATCTGGTAGCTTTCTTCCTGACTAGCTCAGTGTGGAAGCCAGGTTACCTGGCGATGAGGCTGACAGGACCGGCCACTGGAGTCTGCTCTGCCTGCAGGAGTCTCTCCTGGTGCTGAGTTTTTCTTGTTAGTACTTGTAAGGCTGGGACCAGAGGCACAGGTGGAAGCAGCAGCAGCAGCAGCAGCAGCAGGGGCATCACACAGGCTACTCAGGGACACAGATGTAACTGAGCTACATCGCGATCGGGTTGAATAGCTGTTCTTTGGATGGGACACTGAAACAAATATAAGAAATATGCGGTCATATGATGAAAGAGGATGAAGGGTAAGGTTTTCCCCATTTCACAAGAGCAATTTAAGATAAAGAACGCTTATACATAAAATCGGTAACAAAAAGGAAAATCTCCCTTCTGCCCTCTTCCTCCAAATTCCCACTGCTCTTAGAAATAAGCCAATAGTTCAAGACCAGAGTGACCTATCCCCCCACCAACTAGTGCCTTCCTGACACTTCCTACTACTTAAGGTCCTGGCTCTTCCTACTACCTAAACCTAGGAATAACAATATAAGCCATACATACAGTTCCTACGTGAGGAACACTCTAAAGTACAGACAAAGGAACACTACAAAGAAAGACAAAGGTAAAGAGTTAATCTTTTTAAAAAATTTTGAATGATGCACAGTATAACTAATCAAGATTAGTTAATATGAACAGAACTAGTCTTTACAACAAACATGTATCTTCCTAGGATTCTTTCGCAAAAATAATCCCAAACTTAAAATACCAATTTAGCTGAAAAATATTAACATTTTCAATTCGAATTTTGTCAGAATTCAATGGTTTAATGCTCCCCACTAGATTTTTTTCTTGGTGTTAAGCCTGGACTAGTGCTGAGTTCACAATCACTGCCCTAGAGCCAGCATTTCACTTTCATGAGATGGAAAGAACCAAGGAGCTGAGCTCAGGATTGGTGGCACACAAATTCTCACCTTAGAGGCACCACCCTCTTTGAAGCTATTGTTTTATCACCTATTGTATGCCAGGCAAGGTAGGTATTATTATCTCCATTTTGGAGAGGAATAAAATGAGGTTCCAGAGGAATAAAATGAGTAGAGGCAAACTTGGTCTGACTCCAGAGCTCCATGCTCTTTATACTTCATATCATACACTCTCAACTCAACAGAGAATGGATGAAAAAAATGTTATTGCAAATTTAGGGAGCCCATCCTCAGTGCTCCAAGCATCTGCATCCACTGGCTTCTTAAAGATCTCAGAGCTACTTTTCATAAAAACAAACAAAACACAAGAGGCACGAAAGAAGAATCAGAAGAGAAGCCAACCAGCACTTCAGTCTCTAATTAGTACAGTGGGTCTTCTCATCGCCATCTCCAGTGCCCGGAATCTCTTGTTATCTCACCTTGTCCAAATGAATCAATGTTCTTCTTTAGGGTCTCCACGTCACAGGTGAACCGGGCTACTCTTCCCAGATCCTCGTCATATTTACGTTCGCTAACAAAGTGCTGGAAAAAGGGCAAAGAAAAGCCTCCAGGTGAGACATGCAGTACACATGGGATCTACAGCTTGCTATGTATGAATGAAACAGAATTATTTTCAATTGAATTATTTTTATTGTTTCAAAGTTTGCTCAATGGCCACAATATTACCAATGCTGAGTGACTGACAAAACTCAGTCATTTTCTTCAAAGCCCAAAGAGAAGTCTATTTAGCAGCTTTATGAAATACTACATGATGGTCAAAGCCCACTAAGTAAAATCACAAGAAACTGCAGAGAAAGGAGAAAGAATTTATAGAGGGCCACTTTCCGCTATTGGCTACTCTCCACATTGTTTCATTTTATACATTTTATATAGCTCACAGTTTATAAACAGAAGCAGCAGCAAAAAAACACTCTTAAGTTACAACAATGATTCCATTTAAAGAGATGGTCTGGTTCTTTAGTAAAAACTTCCTTAGGAAACCCACTTCAACTCTTTGTAAAGTAGAATTTGTTAGTCCTTGAAATAGAAACAATTTCTTGAGATGGAAAATCATTCATGTGAAAAAGTCAACTTCACAAACGAGAAGTTTGTGCTGCATGTAATTTAACCCTTTTAAGCTGACTGAGTTGAGAAGCAGTCAACCCCTTGGGTCAAAAACTAACTATACTACAGGGAGTGAGGGACTAAATACATGTTAGGAATAAAGTGTTTCTGAGGGTCTATTTCAATAAACAATTTCTAACGTAGCCTGGAATCACTTTAAGATGAAAAGGAGATGAAAAAGAAAAGTTATAATTCTTCTAGATAAAATTCAGAAGAAGTGAACTCCTTAGAGCAGTCTTGGCAGTGGTCTAATTCCACTTTGGATGTTCAAGGGGAAGAACTGAATGCATCAGAATCCTTGAGATGTGTCTAGCAGTGAAAGGGAAAGAAGAAATAAAAATTACGGCTGGCCTTTGAAGCCCTAAAACTTCAGGGAAGCACACAAAGCTCTGTGACAAAGCCTTCAACATGTAATATCAGTCTGAGATTAAGTCTGAAACAAATTCTAGAGTTTGTTGAGCCAAAGACATAACAGGAATGACGGAAATAAAATGATCTGGAAATCAGACATTTAAATTGCATAGCACCCACTTCAGTACACTCAAAATGTGGAGAGAAACAGATCCTTAGTCAGCCTGCAGAAATATTTCTAGCAGCTTTTCAACCACGCGGGAAGGAGAACAGATGAAGCCTGTAAGAGCCAGAATTCTCATCTTAATCCCAAAGGGGTTTCCGGCTTCTCCCAGATAGTTGAATGAGACTGATTGGCATCACTATGAAGACGACTTTCTATAAAATTTAGTAACATAGTTTTAGTTAATCAGAAAATGGTAATTAAAAATTTGCATTGTTTTGCTATTTCACCCCAATAGAGTCTAAGTGGAAGAAGTGAGAGTAATAACATAAACCTAGGGTTTGTGTAAAATACTGAATCAGAGTGATGACAAAGATACCTGTAAGGGCTTAGGTGATCTTTCATCTATGTTTTTATTTTACAAAGGCTGTTATATAGCCTCTGCAGCAAGTATTCCACTTAAATATAGCAATAAACCTCGTGTATTCAGAAAGAACAGAAGTTAAGGGCTCAGCATTAGAGAAGGCCAACTCCCCTTGTCTATAAAGCTCATAGTTTATAAACAATTTTTTAGAACCCCAGTGTCTCCAACTATCAATGAATACCCTGACCTCTCTAAGGTTCCCATGCTTAGTTTCAGAAACACTGCTCTCTCTTTCTTTCTTTCTTTTTTTGTTTTGTTAATCTTCAACCGAGGATATTTTTTTCCATTGATTTTTTTTTAAGATGGGGGTGGGGGGAGAGAGAGAGAAACACTGATGTGAGAGAGACATATGCATTGGTTTCTTCCTGCACATGCCCCAACTGGGGCTGGGGATTGAACCTACAATCCAGGTATGTGCCCTTGACCGGAATCAAACCCATGACCCTTCAGTGTGTGGGCCGACGCTCTAACCCAGTGGTTCTCAACCTTGGCTGCACATTAGAATCACCTGGGAATCTTTTTAAAATCCTGATTTCTGGGCCTCATCCTCCGGAAATTCTGTTTCTTTGTTATGGGGTGGGGCCACAAAATTAGTAACAAAGAGACAGAATTTTCGGAGGATGAGGCCCAGAAATCAGGATTTTAAAAAGATTCCCAGGTGACTCTAATGTGCAGCCAAGGTTGAGAACCACTGCTCTAACCACTTAGAAACACTGGCCAGGGCAGAAACACTGTTCTTTAGCTAAGAATTTAAAAAGTACACGTGTTAAGAACCCTAAAGATACCACCAAAAAACTACTAGAACTGATAAATGAAACCAGTAAAGTAGTAGGAAACAAAATAAATATTCAGAAATCAGTTGCATTTTAATACACCAATAATGAACTAATAAAAAGGGAAACTAAGAAAACAATCCCATTTACAATTGCATCAAAAAAATAAAAATGCCCAGCCAGCGTGGCTCAGTGGTTGAGCGTTGACCTATGAACCAGGTTCGATTCCCTGGTCAGGGCATATGCCCAGGTTGCTGGCTCGATCCCGTGTGGGGTGTGCAGGAAGCAGCCAATCAGTGATTCTCTCTCATCATTGATGTTTCTATCTCTCTAGCCTCCTCCCTTCTTCTCTGAAATCAATAAAACTATATTAAAAAATAATAAAATCAATAAAAATTAAATACCTAGGAATAAATTTAACCAAGGAGGTAAAAGACCTATACTTGGAAAATTATAAGACACCAAAGAAAGCCCCAACCGGTTGGCTCAGTGGACAGAGCATCGGCCTGTGGACTCAAAGGTCCCAGGTTCGATTCCGGTCAAGGGCATGTACCTTGGTTGCAGGCACATCCCCAGTGGGGAGTGTGCAGGAGGCAGCTGATCGATGTTTCTCTCTCATCGATGTTTCTAACTCTCTATTCCTCTCCCTTCCTCTCTGTAAAAAATCAATAAAATATATTTAAAAAAAAAGACACCAAAGAAAGAAATTGAAGAAGATACAAATATAGGGTGGGCAAAAGTAGTTTTATAATTGTTCATATGGAAAATACAATAATTAATAAATAATAATACAAGAATAAATTCTGTGTTTCTCCTACACACAACTGTAAATCTACTTTTGCCCCCCCCCCCCTTAAAAATGGAAGCATATACTGTGTTTACAGGTAGGAAGAATTAACATCGTTAAGATGTCCATACTGCCCTACCCAGTTTGTTTCAGTGGTTAGAGTGTCAGCCCTTGGTCTAAAGGGCTCACAGGTTCGAGTCCCATCAAGGGCATGGCATGTACCTTGGTTGCAGGCTTGACCCCTGGCCCCCATTGGTGCGTGCAGGAGGCAACCAATCGATATGTCTCTCTCACATTGATGTCTCTCTCTCTCTGTCCCTCTCTCCCCCCCACTTCCTTCCACTCTCTCTAAAAATCAATGGAAAAATATCCTCAGGTGAGGATTAAAAACAAAACAAAACTGTGGAAGCTCCTCAAAAAGTTATAATGCAATTACCTTATGACCTAGTGATTCCACTTCTGGGTATATATCCAAAGAAACCCAAAACATGAATTCAAAAAGATTTATGCAATCCTATGTTCACTGCAGTGTTATTTACAATAGCTAAGACATGGAAGCAACCCAAATGCCCAGCAAAAGAGGAGTGGATAAAAAAGTTGTGGTAACCCTGGCCGGTTGCTCAGTGGTTAGAGCATTGGCCCTCAGACCAAAGGGTTGCAGGTTCGATTCCCGACCCCCGTCTGGACTCATGTGGGAGCCAACCAACTGATGTGTCTCTCTCGTGTCAATGTTTCTCTTTCTTTCCCCCACCTCCCCCACTTCTATTTTCTCTAAAAATCAATGGAAAAAATATTCTCCAGTGAGGGTTAAAAAAAAAAAAGTTGTGGTACATACACAAAATGGAATTTACTCAACCATAAAAAAGAAGGAAATCTTGCCATTTGCAACAGAATGGATGGATCTAGAGCAGTGATGGCGAACCTTTTGAGCTCGGCGTGTCAGCATTTTGAAAAACCCTAACTTAACTCTGGTGCCGTGTCACATATAGAAATTTTTTGATATTTGCAACCATAGTAAAACAAAGACTTATATTTTTGATATTTATTTTATATACTTAAATGCCATTTAACAAAGAAAAATCAACCAAAAAAATGAGTTCGCGTGTCATAGGTTCGCCATCACTGATCTAGAGGGTATTATGCTAAGTGAAAGAAGTCAGACAGAGAAAGACAAGTATCATCTGATTTCACTTTCATGTGGAATCTAAAGAATAAAATGAACCAAAAACAAAAACAAAAACAGAAACAGATTCATAGATACAGAGAACAAACTGATGGTTGCCAGAGTGCAGAGGGGAGAGGAGAGAGGGGTTGGGGTTATAGATGAAAAAGGTGAAGGGATTAAGGAGTACATATTGGTAGTCCCCAAACAGCCATGGGGACGTAAAGTACAGCATAGAAAATATAGTCAATAATATTGTCATACTATGTATAATGCCACGTGGGTACTTGAAATGGGGGGGGGGGGGGGGGGGGGAGAGATCATCTTGTAAATTATATGATTGTTAGCCACTATGTTATACACCTAAAACTAAAATAAAATAATATTGCATGTCAACTATAACTGAAAAATAAAATTTAAAAATTTAAAAAAATATGAGTGTTAAACACAAATAATCTTTACAGATTATAATTAACATCTCAAATTGCTCATTTTTCTCTATAAAATCAGAATCGACCAACCATTTAAATATTTACTGAACACTGTCCAACTGGTGTGACTCAGTGGTTGAATGTTGATCCATGCATCAAGAAGTCACAGGTTCAAGTCCCAGTCAGGACACATGCACAGGTTGTGGACTTGATCCCCGGTGGGGGCTGTGTAGGAGGCAGCTTATTGATGTTTCTCTCTCATCAATGTTTCTATCTCTCTCTCTCCCTTCTTTTCTCTCTAAAATCAATAATAAAACATATTTAATAATAGCCCTGGGCAGTGTGCTCAGTGGTTAGAGCACCAGCCTGCGCACCAAAGGGTTGCAGATTTGATTTCCAGTCAAGGACACATCCTGAGTCTTGGGTTCACTCCCTGCCCCTCCCCCTGTCGGGGTGCATGCAGGAGGCAACCAATCGATGTGTCTCTCTCACACTGATGTTTCTCTCTCTCTTTCTCCTTCTCTCCCTCCCTCCCTGCCTCTCTCTCTCTTCTAGTCTCTCTGAAAAAGCAATGGGAAAAATATCCTCAGGTGGGGATGAACAAAATACAGACATACATACATATATACATACATAAATTTATTGAATACCTATTATGTGCCAAGGTACTATGCTAGGCTGGAGAGACAGCAGTTTTGCCATTGTAAAGTTCACCAGCTAGTGAGAATAACAGATTAATCAAATGTACATGGAATATAACTGCAATGAAGGCACAAAATAGGAAGAAAATCAGGAAGGATGAGAAGTGACTGTGTGCTGGGAGTGGCAGGGAGGGAAGAGTATTTTGGATAGATGAACGGCATGTGCAGTAGTCCTCCGGCAGGAAGGAGCAGGATGTGTCTGCAGAAAGGAAAAGTTAATATGGCTGGAAATGAGAACAAGGGGGCATGGTGTGAAAGGATGATGCTGGCAGAGCCAACTGCACAGAGTCCTACAGGCTGAGCTAAGGATTATAGTCTTTATCCTAAAGCAATGGAGCCCTGGTCCATGGCTCAATGGTTAGAGCTTTGCCCCATGCACTGAAGGGTCACAGGGTTCAATTCCCGGTCAAGGGCATGCATCTGGGTTGCAGGTTTGATCCCAGGCCCCAGTTGGAGCATGTTCAGGAGGCAACCAATTCATGTGTCTCTCTCACATCAATGTTTCAAAACAAATAATAAACGAAATGGAAAATTTGAAGCAGGTTACTGCAGTGTGAGGAACAGATTTGGAGGGATGGAGAGGGAGAATAGAATAGAATCAGTTATGAGGCTATTACAGCAGTCCAAGCAAGAGATAATAGTTACTTGATCATGACAGTGGTGGTGGAGATGAAGAGAAAAGGTCAGATCTGAGATTCAGTAGGAATTCAAATGGACAGGGTCTGCTGATAGATTTCACGCTGGAAAGGAGAAGTTTCCCAAAGTTTCCAGCTTAGAAAACTGGATAGATGACAGTATCACTACAGAGAAAGGGAACCTGGAAGAGGGCCAGGTTTTGAAAGGAAAGACCATGGGTTCAATATATTAGATATGGCCATGAATTATGGAGATTTGCTACTTTAGTCCCGGAGGGCAAGAAGAAAGGCAGAAAGAAGAAGGAAGTTTTACCTTGATATCAGCTCTGAGCTCAACCAACTGCTCTTCTGACATTCGAACAGCCACATCAGTCATCTTCTTTAGAAGTTCAGCTTTCTTTTGTCGGCTGAGCAAAATTTCCACTGTAGAGGAAAAATGAGTATAACTCTATGTTTTGGCTCAATAGGATAAAGAACTGGAAATATAGGCCTTGCTGTATGTATTTGAAGAGCCAAAGGTCCAGTTTCCACCTTCTTGAAGGACTCTAAAGGCAGTTACAGGTAAAGACTTCATGAAATAAAAGACACATAAATCATTTGTCATTTCTCTTTTTCCTCTTCCCAGGAAAATACATTTTTTATCAAGAAATATAAGTTAACGCCCTGGCTGGTGTGGCTCAGTTGGTTGGGCGTTGTCCCATGCACTGAAAGGTTGCCAGTTCAGTTCTCAGTCAGGGCACATTCCCAGGTTGTGGGTTCAATCCCAGGTGGGGGTCAGAAAGGAGGCAGCCTTTCGATGTTTTGTTCTCACATTGATGTTTCTCTTCCTCTCCCTTCCTCTCTCTCTAAAATCAACTTAAGAAACTTTTAAAAGAATCATATAAGTTAAAAAAGAATATGCACACATGCTAAAAAAGACACCTAGAATAAAGAGCATGAAATGAAAAGTTAAAGTGTCTCTCCTACTTCTGACTTTGTGGTCCCCTCCTCAGAGGAAACCAGTTTATTTCTTATGTATACTTCCAAATATATTCTATGCATATATAACACATACCTCTCTTACTTTTTTCTTCTCCTCACTCATGCGAGTGTATCATATACATGGTCCTCCCATTACCTTAGCTATTTTTTTAAAAATAGTTAATGGAAAACTACTTTTTAAAGATATTTTTAAAAATTGATTTCAGCCCTAACTGGTTTGGCTCAGTGGATAGAGCGTCAGCCTGCGGACTGAAGGGTCCCAGGTTCGATTCTGGTCAAGAACATGTACCTTGGTTGTGGGCA
The DNA here is from genome assembly GCF_028538775.1 of Myotis yumanensis. NCBI lineage: Eukaryota > Metazoa > Chordata > Mammalia > Chiroptera > Vespertilionidae > Myotis > Myotis yumanensis. The sequence continues at coordinate 165,341,226 of NW_027223754.1, forward strand.
CATCCCCAGTGGGGAGTGTGCAGGAGGCAGCTGATCGATGTTTCTCTCTCATCGATGTTTCTAACTCTCTATCCCTCTCCCTTCCTCTCTGTAAAAAAATCAATAAAATATATATTTTTTAAAATTGATTTCAGAAAGGAAGGGAGGGAGAGATAGAAATATCAATGAGGAGAGAGAGTCATTGATTGGCTGCCTCCTGCATGCTCCCTAATGGGGATCGAGCCCACAACCCAGGCATGTGCCTTTGACCGGAACTGAACCGGGGACTCTTCAGTCCGCAGGCTGATGTTCTATCCACTGAGTCAAACTGGCTAGGGCTACCTTAGCTATTTTTATTTAATATATCGTGAGGTTCAATTCCTATTAATACATTGGATCTCCCTCACTGTTTAACAGCCACTTAGTAGTCTGATATATGGATATACCATAATAATTTATCAAGTTTCCCTAATGATGGATATTTAGGTTGTTTACAGCCTGTTAAGAAACATGTTTAGCATGCTCCCAGATGTGTAACTCAAATATGACTGAGAAGGACAACAAACAAACTAAAAACCTCTCAGAGTAGAGAACAGAGCCAACAGAGGGCACGGGCAAAAAAAATCCTCCTATAAAGCAGAACCCGGGGCTGCTAGATAAACCAAGGAAATTTCTCTTCCACCAGGGCAGGGACTCTGCTATTCCTGTCCAGTAAGATTTGATTACTGCTTTTCCAAATGGGAATTTTTACTATAATTTTTACTATAATTATTTCTCTATCAGTATAATATTGGAGGAGGGGGCATTTAATTTTTGTTTTAGTTTATGGGGCTCCACACAGCAGTGTGCCATATCCAGACCTGTTAAAAGATCTGAAATTCCCCAGAAGTCCTGAACTTTCAGCTGAGTATACTAAAACTAGATGATGCTTTGGAGGTGATGCCATTGACGAGGTGAGTGTATTCTCATTTGGGGAAAAAGAGAGATATTGGAGGATGGACTATAGCAAAGACTGTTAATGACTGCATATTCATTCTCCTGTTCTTCCTGCCAGAAGTCCAATCTTGTTGGGTATGAAACTATTTAGGCAAAATTCTATATTTCCTGACCCTGCTACAGACAAGACAGTCATGTGATACAGTCTGGCCACTGAGATCTAAGCAGAACTCACAGGGCGAGGTTCACAGGAAAGCTCTTTAAAGGAGTCTTAGGCAGCATGTAACATTTTGCCCTTTCTTGACTGGAGCCTCTTTGACCATAAACACACTAAGAATGTCTGGGTAGAACAGCGGTTCACAACCTGTGGGTCGCAACCCCTTTGGGGGTCGAACGACCCTTTCACAGGGGTCGCCTAAGACCATCAGAAAACACATATATAATTACATACTGTTTTTGTGATTAATCACTATGCTTTAATTATGTTCAATTTGTAACAATGAAAATACATCCTGCATATCAGATATTTACATTACGATTCATAACAGTAGCAAAATTACAGTTATGAAGTAGCAACAAAAATAATTTTATGGTTGGGGGTCACCACAACATGAAGAACTGTATTAAAGGGTCACGGCATTAGGAAGGTTGAGAACCACTGGGGTAGAAGGATAGAGAAGGCTGGGTCTCCCATGTCATTTTGGAGATTCCCTTCAACCCTAGATCACCTTTCATTTCACGAGAGAAAAATAAACTCACATTTATTTAGGCCACTCTGTTAACACGTAATCAAACTCAATTACCAACTGTTATACACAGAATCCTGTAATCTATTGAGAATTAGCCAAATTTATCTTAAAAAAATAGAATTTTCAAAGAGGTACATCAGGTATTACAGCAGGCTGAACCACTTTAGCAAGTTTTCTTAACCTGCTTGCCACATATATGCCACCCACAGGTTGCCCATACCCATGTCAGGTTAATCTATAAGGACATACTTTCCTAATAAAGTAGAAACATGCCTACAAACACCAAGGACCAACAGCTACAAATGATCTATTGGTATGGCTCTCAAGATAAAAACTTGCTATTTGTATCAAATTCACTTTTTCTCAGCTCCAGATTCTAGGATTCTAAAATGGAGAAAACATGTTGAGTAAAGATTTCTACACATATCAGATTAACTCAGAGAACCTAATTATATGACTTTGAACAAGTCACATTTTTTCCAAATAACTAGTTTTTACATTTATGAAATGGAAAAAGGAAAAGGAAACCCTATCTCATGAAGTTTACATGAAGATGATATATCAGTAAAAAACCTCTGAATTGTAAAGTACTATGAACATATAAATTAATAAAACTATATAGTGTATTTTTAAAAAGCAGCACCTTAGTATTGGTAAATGAGTAATTACATTAGTGTCACTGAGGACCAGGATTTTTAGCATGGGAGAAAGGAGACACAGATATAAAATTAATGAAGTTCAGTAAAACTATAGCTCTGAATTTGATAAAATAAGATTCATGAATTGATAACTGGTTGAAGCTGGGCGGTGGGGATTAATTCTATTAGCCTCTCTATTTCAAATAGTAAGGACTATGTGTTCTTACTAGATTTATGTTATCTGAACCTTCATCTTAAAAAAAGAACACAGGCTTATGAATGGACTAAAACTGTCACATTTAGAAATTTCAGGATATATCACTCAATTTAAATGAAATCTTACCTCTGAAAAATAGTGGGTAACATCTCTGCTATATATTGAACTTTTCAGGTTAAAATGGATAAAAATTAAATTCACCTCAGTACTTCAAAGTTGCCTCCTCTGGTCCATGACCATTGACACAAATGATTTAATTGTGAGTCATCATCTTAACCCATTTCCATTCTTACCAGTTTAAAAGCAGGTTAAAACAAACAACCTTTGCCCAACAGGCATGGCTCAGTGGTTGCGTGTCGACCTATGAACCAGGTGGTCACGGTTTGATTCCTGGTTAGGGCACATACCTGGGTTTTGGCCTCAATCCCCAGTGGGGGGTGTGTAGGAGGCAGCTAATCAATGATTCTCTCTCATCATTGATAGTTTCTAACTCTCACTTCCTCTCCCTTCCTCTCTGAAATCAATAAAAATATATTAAAAAAACAAAACATTATTTTTATTTATTTTTTATTCTCATCCAAGGATATTTTTCCATTGATTTCTAGAGAGAGTGGAAGGGAGGGAGGAGAGAGACAGAGAGAAACATCAATATGAGAGAGACACATTGACTGGATGCTTCATGCATGTGCCCCTACCGGGGCTAGGGAGCCTGCAACCGAAGTACATACATGCCCTTGACCAGGAATCAAACTCATAACCCTTTGGTCCATGGGCCAAACTCTAACCATTGAGCAACTGGCCAGGGTAAGAAACAACCTTCTTAATTACAAATTTGGCATTTGATGCATGAAAGTAAAACCTGCTGCTGAAAAGCCCCAAAGTAATGCCACTGTATAAGCTGCAGTTGACTTTCATACAGCTGTATTATTTTTAACTTATACTTATAGAAATTACCAAAAACAGGTATCTGATTCTTCTGAATAAAACCCCACAAATTACCCAAGTTAGACTCTATTCCTCCAGAATCTATTTTATAAGCTTTCAAGGAACCCTAGTCAAGGTATCTTGAACCCTCAATCCATCGATTTTCCTCTACCCAAATGATTAGACACTGAGTAAAGACTGTTCTATAAACTGAGAAAAAAAAGTTCTGAGATAGCTAACAACATGAATGTATACACTAAATTGTAGGCAACGTGCAAGTCTCCTCTGATTGTGCCAAAGGAAATCTTCAATCACTGGAGAAAAATAGAATAAAATAATACTCCAGGCACCTTCAGGAGACTTTACTTTCCTAAATTGATGCTGTGGTGGAAGATGACACCATGATGAAGTCTCTTACACATTTAATTCTATATCCAAAATATTAAAGTTTGGAGATATTTTAAAAACAGGCTCTTGTAAAGTTGTTTTGCCTGAAAAAAATTCATACATTAATGCAGTACAACTGCTCAAAATTGTTTAATTAAATATATAAACTATTGTGTTGACATTTATTGAGCTTTAGCTATAGGGGTTGAGAAGAAGGACTACTAACTGGTAATGGCTTTAATTAAAGATCAATCTTACTTGCTTCAGCTTTCACTTTGTCCATTTCAGCCAGCAATGCCACTTCTCGGTCCATTAAACTAAGAACGGATGACAAAGGGGGAAAAAAGGTTTGATCAGAAATTCGAAAGAGAGAAACTGTACATTGTAATAGTGGAGAAAGACTTACAGAGTTTGTTCACTAAAAGCATACTACAAAGTAAATACTGTATGAACCATAAGGAAATTGTGTTACCCTCAATAAAGAATATTTTAAGGATTCTAATAAACAGAATTAATTCCCTTTTATTTCTATGTATCACAGCACACCAGTAGATGGCAGTAGCAAGCTATCAAACATTTCTTGGTAAATTGTGCTAAAAGCAAAAAGTCCTTATGGAAATTACATATTTCCATATATGTGCTCACATATTTTGGTCCACGAAGTTGGACAGCTTTGGTTCTAATGCGTTTACCAGGCAGTGTCCCTGCGTAGACATGGTGAATTTATTCGTGATTAGGATTTGTAAACCTTCAACATTTTGCCACAGCTGCACTCGTCTCTACTGGCACTTTAATCTTTAGAATGAAGGGTAGTCACATGTGTGCAGGTTTCTGGTAAACATTTACTAGTAATCCAGGAAATATGGAATTAAGTTTTCTGGTAGTCTTTTTACAGAAAAAGAACATTAAATGGACAATTAGCACTTTCTCCATTGCAAATGTAATTGGCATGTATAGCTTTTCTATGTCCTTATAGAAGAGCTCAGATAGTAAATAGGCTGTCCTAGTATTCCTTTACCATATCAATTTTGCTTAGTGGTGGGGAAAAAATACTAAAAATTTTAATATCTACACAACCATGAAATGTTCCAACTTTCTTCAAATTTGGAAATCAGAATGATTTCTCCTTATGAATGGGAATGAAAGGATCAATAAAAGTTCTACTCTTGTTTCTTGTTGTAAAACCAATCACACACGCACACTAATTCAATTTAGCTCAGCATGTAGTTATGTTAGCACAAAGTAGTTAATAAGGAGACTACAGTATGAAATATACAAAAAAGTATAAGGCAGGGACTTTTCCTCAAAGAGCAAAATCCTTTATAGTGATGTGCCAGAGAACACAGGTTTGATAATCATATGCATGATGTTAATAAATAGACTTGTAATGGAACAAATGTGGTTGGCATATTAATCCAAAAGCACCAGACTGGAGAAAAGATATAACTATTGTGGGGTAGCAATACTTTGTTAGGAAAGCATTTCCCAAACCTTGGCAATATTTTGCTCCAAGAACTCTAGCAGCATTTGGAATACCTAAAAGGCAAAACAAAAGCACAACTGAGACAGGAGCTGCCGGGCCTGGAGTTTAACATTACTTCTCTTCTGTCACTAAATCACCATAAGATGCAGACACCATGTCCACCAAATGACAAATTTATCTCTGACAAAGCTTGTAAACTATTTATTAAAAGACTTCAGCAAACACCCTAGCCAGTTTGGCTCAGAAGATAGAGTGTTGGCCTGGGACAGAAGGGTCCACAGTTCAATTCCAGTCAAGGGCACATGCCCGGGTTGTAGGCTCAATTCCCAACTGGGGGTGTGCAAGAGGCAGCCAGTCCGACTATGATTCTCTTTCATCAATGTTTCTATCTCTCTCTCCCTCTCCCTTCCTCTCTGAAATCAATAAAAATATATTAGGGGAAAAAAAAGATTTCAGAAAACAAGTTAGCTTTTGTGATGTAGTTATGTTAATAACATTCATAATAATCTTTAAAAAATACATTATTTTGTTTATTTCAGAGAGGAAGTGAGAGGGAGGGAAACATCAATGATGAGAGAAAATCATTGATTGCCTCCTGCATGCCCCCTACTGGGTATCGAGCCCACAACCCGGGCATGTGCCTTTGACCAGAATCGAACCGGGTACCCTTCAGTTTGCAGGCCGACACTCTATCCTCTGAGCCAAACTGGCTAGGGCTCATAATAATCTTGATTAAGAAAAGTTGCCCTAACCAGTTTGGCTCAGCGGATAGAGCATTGGCCTTCGGACTCAAGGGTCCCAGGTTCGATTCCAGTCAAGGGCATGTACCTTGGTTGCGGGCACATCCCCAGTGGGGAGTGTGCAGGAGGCAGCTGATCGATGTTTCTCTCTCATCGATGTTTCTAACTCTCTATCCTTCTCCCTTTCTCTCTGTAAAAAATCAATAAAATATATTTTTAAAAAAAGAAGACTGTCACATGACCTTGCTTTTAGCAAGGAAAAAAAATAATCTGCACTATCACAATCAGACTGTTTTGTGGCATTTATGAGCTAGTATGTTGCAATGGTACTTTTATTTCCCCCTGAGAAAAAGCATCCACTTAAATAAACTTTGTTGCTTTATTGACTCATTGCCAATCATAAAAACTTTATAGGGCAGCATATGGACAACCATACAAGCACTCCATTAAAAAAATTAGTTTAACCCGGCTGGTGTAGCTTAGTGGTTGGCCATCGACCCATGAACCAAGAGGTTACTGGTTCAATTCTGGTCAGGGCACATGCTGGGATTGCAGGCTCAATCCCCAGTAGGGGACATTCAAGAGGCAGGATGATGCTGTTACTCTCTCATCAATGTTTCTATCTCTCTATCCCTCTTCCTTCTTCCTCTCTCTTTAAAAATTAATAAAAACATTTAAAAAAAAATTCTAGCCCTGGCCTGGTGGCTCAGTTGGTTAGAGTATCATCCTGTACACCAAAAAGTCACGGGTTTGATTCCCAGTCAGGGCACATACCTAGGTTGCGGGTTCAGTCTCCAATTGGGGCTCATACAAGAGGCAACCAATCAATGTTTCTCTCTCTCTTGAATCAATAAACATATCCACAGGTGAGGATTAAAAGTATTAGTTTGCATTTTTATGTCAAAAAATGTTGACAAGGAATAAGTACTTCTATTTTTTTTCCACGTTGCCATCTTTTTTTTATTTTAACTCCCACCCGAGGATATTTTTCTACTGATTTTTATTTACTTATTAGAGGCCTGGTGCACGAATTCATGCACATTGAAAGGAAATTAATTAGAAGAAATATTTTAATATTGCTATTCGCCCTTTCTCTATACTAGAACTGTCAACCAAATTCACGATGGACAATGACAGATTGAAACACATGCGTGCAATTGGCACCAAGAGCTTTATATGTATCGTGCATGTGCGAGTCAATTTAGCCTTTTATATATATACTAGAGGCCTGGTGCACAAAAATTTGTGCACTCGGGGGGTCCCTCATCCCCTCAGGGAATGTCCACCTGCTGGCTTAGGCCCACTCCCCAGGAGATCGGGCCTAAGCTGGCAGTCAGACATCCCTCTGGCAGCCCGGGAGCCCTCAGGGGATGTCCACTTGCTAGCGGGGAGCAGGCCTAAGCTGCAGTTGGACATCCTTAGCGCTGCTGAGGAGACGGGAGAGGCTCCCGTCACCACCGCTGTGCTGGCAGCTGTCAGCCTGGCTTGTGGCTGAGCAGAGCTCCCCCCTGTGGGAGCGCACTGACAACCAGGGGGCAGCTCCTGCATTGAGCGTCTGCCCCCTGGTGGTCAGTGTGTGTCACAGTGACCAGTCATTCCCAGTTGTTCTGCTGTTAGGGTCAATTTGCATATTACCCTTTTAGTATATAGGATAGAGGCCTGGTGCAAGGGTGGGGGCCAGCTGGTTTGCCCTGAAGGGTGTCCCGGATCAGGGTGAGGGCCCCCCTGGGGTGCCTGGCCAGCCTGGGTGAGGGGCTGATGGCTGTTTGCAGGCTGGCCAAGCCCCCCCCCTCCCCCCGCCGACTCAAGCTCCCAGCCTCTCCTTTTTTCTTTTTCTTTTTTTCAGCACCTCCTTGAGCTGAGGCCAGGGCGGGCTGGAAGCAGGTATCTGGGATTTATTTATCTTCTATAATTGAAACTTTGTAACCTTGAGCGGAGCCCAGGGCCGACCAGGGCAGGTGGGAAGCTTGGCTTCCTCCATCACCGGGGGCAACCCAAGCCTCCTGCTCACTCCAGCTCCATGGTCGCCGCCATCTTAGTTGGGTTAATTTGCATACTCGCTCCTGATTGGCTGGTGGGCATGGCTTGTGGGTGTAGCAGAGTGGCAGAGTGATGGTTAATTTGCATCTTTCTCTTTTATTAGTGTAGATAGAATAAACTTGCTTAATTAGACCTGCTTTCTGATTTAGCTAAACTTTTTCCAGCCCAGTGAAGCACCTCAACTTCTCTTTCAGGTAATTGACAGCAACACAGCAGTAAATATCAACATGAAGCAGATTATTATTATAGGTCATGCAGGGAGAACAAAGGGTAAAATATTTAACTGCGGCAGTGTTTGACTATATTCTGCACAGTGAGTAAACCTGAAATCATTTTCAAGGTCCACCATTTCTTACTTCTTTTCAGTCAGGTCAAGTTTCTAAACTTTCTAAATCTCCATTTTCAGGCTAATAAAAAGAAAATAGGATTCTACCAAGTCTCCTATCTACCTAGTCCAGGACTCCTGTGAGGATCAAATGAGATGAGGCACGGGAAAATGCTTCACAGACATTTGGTTAAAGTGTAAAATGTTTGCATCTGGCTATAAAGCAAGTCGTGTTCCTGGGCTGAAGAAACTCCAAGGAAGCTAGTTGCTAGGGAGAGGAAGCCGGGTGTTGCTACATGACATCATTACCTGGCGCCCACAGTGACCATTTCAGGGCCACATTTTGCGCCATGGGGTCTCAGCAGCATCGGCTGCAATTTGGTGGGCTGTTGTTCTGGGGTGGTGGTGGGGCCTGTGTCACACTTGGGGGGAAGCCGAGTGATCTTTGTGGGCACCAGGTCCATGGTGCCATTTATTGTTAAATGGCCTGTTGCTAGGGAGAGGAAGCTGGGCGTTGCTACGTGATGTCAGTACCGGGCGCTCACAGCCACCGTTTCTGGGCTGGGCTGGGTGTGGGCCACATTTTGAGCCCTGGGGTCTCAGCAGTGTTGGCTGCTTTGGTGGGCTGTAGTTCTGGGGTGGTGGCAGGACCTGTGTCCCACTTGGGGGAAGTCAAGTGTTGCTTTGTGGGTGCAAGGTCCGCGGTGCCATTTCTCTGTAAATGGCCAGTGTGCATCAAGGCAGCTCCTGAGTTGTCTGCCCCTTGGTGGTCAGTGTGCATCATAGTGACCGGATGGAGAGACACTTAGCATATTAGCCTTTTATATATACAGATTTTTTAAAAATATATTTTATTGATTTTTTACAGAGAAGAAGGGAGAGAGATAGTTAGTTAGAAACATCGATGGGAGAGAAACATCGATCAGCCGCCTCCTGCACATCTCCTACTGGGGATGTGCCAGCAACCAAGGCACATGCCCCTGACCGGAATCTAACCTGGGACCCTTCAGTCCACAGGCCGACGCTCTATCCACTGAGCCAAATCGGCCTCGGCTATATATACAGATTTTTAATATTTTTTATTGATGTCAGAGAGGAAGGGAGAGGGAGAGAGAGATGGAAACATCAATGATGAGAGAGAATCATTGATTGGCTGCCTCCTGCATGTCCCACACTGGGGATCAAGCCTGCACCTGGGCATGTGCCCTGTCTAGAATCAAACTCTGACCTCCTAGTTCATAGGTCGATGCTCAACCACTAAGACATGCCAGCTGGGTTCCATTGATTTTTAGAGAGTGGAAAGGAGGGAAAGAGAAAGAAACACTGATGTGAGAGAGACACATCGATTGGTTGTCCGAGCCTGCAACCGAGGTACATGCCCTTAATCGGAATCAAACCTGGGACCCTTCAGTCTGCAGGTTGACGCTCTATCCACTGAGCTAAATGGGTTACGGCCATGTTGTCACCTATTGATAACATCTATTGAAAGGTCCTGTGATGTCACCCAAGCATTAAACAGAGGAATCTACTGGTTGACTAAAGCTGTTGGGATAATTTCTTGGAGAAAAGATTGATGAATATTTGCAATTTTCCATTAAATTTTTCACAAGTCTTTAAAATACAAAAAGGAATAAATGTTCAAATACATATAGTGTAACTGCTTAACATTAAGCTTTTCATTGCTGAGATGTCCATTTCAAAGGCATCCATCTCTAATAAACACATTGCCAGCTACACAACTAGGTAAAAAAGCCAGGTTACCCCACCCATGAAGTTCCCCTTTTAGAAAACCTTGGGTGACCTAGATAACTGACCACTTGAATGACCCTGCTTTTCACTTTTGCACTTTAATTCCCACTCTTATTTTTAAATTCACCAATAAAGAGTGAACCTGAAAACCCTAGGCACCCCACAATTTACCCCAATAAAGGTAGAATCCTAGGTGTTCCCTCTTCCCACCCCCTCCTTTCTCTTTCTGCGACCTTGCTGTGTAGCCCTGGGAGTGCCCCTATCCTCCAGAACCTGTAAATAGTAAATCTGTTTTTTTCAAAGTTCCCAGATGTTGTTGCTGAGGTGTATCTTGCAGTCATAAGAACCACAAGGGCCAGTGCAGCCACAATATTGGCTCATTTGGGGGATTGCTACAGTAGTACGGGCCCAGGTGAGTGCCCCTAGGCATTCCTAACTGAGAGCATCACAACTGATAACCTGAGATCGACACAAAACATATAACCTTCTTATTAAAAGTACATCACAGCCCTAACCGGTTTGGCTCAGTGGATAGAGCGTCGGCCTGCGGACTGAAAGGTCCCAGGTTTGATTCCGGTCAAGGGCATGTACCTTGGTTGCGGGCACATCCCCAGTGGGAGGTGTGCAGGAGGCAGCTGATCGATGTTTCTCTTCCATCGACATTTCTAACGCTCTTTCCCTCTCCCTTCCTCTCTGTAAAAAATCAATAAAATATATTTTTTTAAAAAAAGTACATCACAGAGCTTGGCAGGTGTGGCTCAGTGGTTGACCATCAACCTATGAACCAGGAGGTCACGGTTCAATTCCCGGTCAGGGCACATGCTTGGGTGTGGGCTTGATCCCCAGTAGGAGGCATGCAGGAGGCAGCTGATCAATGATTCTCTCTCATCATTGATGTTTCTATCCCTCTCTCCCTCTCCCTTCCTCTCTGAAATCAATAAAAAAAATATATATTTTAAAAGATATATCACATAGTGTATTTCATTTGTGTAGAACAACCATATCTTTAGTCATTCATACTAAAGCATTTAGGGCTGATATATCACGTCTGCAACTTCCAAATAGTTCCACCAAAATACACACATAGAGTAAATACAGTGATCCTTTAACTTTTCTATTTTTTTGGAAGTTTTCATAATAAAATGCTGGGGAACTATGTGTATTACAAAATAAATAGAGAAGGTAGGAAGAGTTCAAAAGTGGGAAACAGGATAAGCAAAGGGATAAATAGAAGAGGCATTATTTACAATTAAAAACAATAGTTTACTATAATACAACTAACAATAAAGAGTGTTAAGCTATAGTTTCCATCTGTTCCTAAGTGAAACGGTGGTCTCAGTACAGATCTGTGGCCAAGAGATTCAAAAGTACCTGTACTTTGAGGTAATAGCTTTTAAATATTTTTTTTATTGCTTTGGGGGGGGGGGGGGGAAGAGAAATAAATAAACCTGTTGTCCCACTTATTATGTACTAGAGGCCTGGTGCATGAAATTCGTGCATGGGATGGGGGGGTGTCCCTCAGCCCGGCCTGCACCCTCTGTAATCCGGGATCCCTCAGGGGATGTCCGACTGCAGGGATCGGGCCTAAACCAGAAGTTGGACATCCCTCTTGCAATCTGGGACTGCTAGCTCCCAACCACTCACCTGCCTGCGGCCTGACCGCCCCCCCCCAACTGCTCTCCCCTGCCAGCCTGATTGCCCTAACTGCTCTCCCCTGCCAGTCTGATCACCCCTAACTGCCTCTGCCACCATGGCTTTGTCTGGAAGGATGTCTGGTCTAATTAGCATATTATCCTTTTATTAGTATAGAGGCCAGGTGCACAGGTGGGGGTCAACTGGTCTGCCCTGAAGGGGGTCCCAGATCAGGGTGGGGGTCCCCTTGGGGGATGGGGCCGGCCTGGCGAGGGGCCTGGGGTGGTTTGCAGGCTGGCCATGCCCCCATTGGGGTAGGGGGTCCCCGCTGGGGAATGGGGCCCGCCTGGGTGAGGGGCCACCAGGGGTTTTCAGGGCGGCCAGGCCCCCATCAGGGTGGGGGGTCCCTGCTGGGGGTGGGACCAGCCTGGGTGAGGGGCTGAGGGCCATTTGCAGGCCATGCATGCCCCCATCAGGGTGGGGGTCCCCACTGGGAAGCAGGTGGCCTGGGTGAGGGGCCTGGGGCGGTTTGAAGGCTGGCCAGCCCCCTGATAGGGCGGGGTGGGTGGGGGGGGGTCTCTGCTGGAGGCGGGGCAGCCTGGGCTGGAGGGCAGGGAGGCCTGGGAGAGGGCCTGGGGGCGGTTTGCAGGCTGGACAAGCACCTGGCTTTGTCTGGAAGGTCTCTTGGTCTAATTAGCATATTACTCTTTTATTAGTATAGATTCATTCAGCGATTCTTGTATATGCCCTGACTAAGGATCAAACCTGCAACCTTTTTATATTGGGATGATGCTCTAACCGACTGAGCTACTCAGCAGGGCAAGTTTTTAGATGCCATAAATGCACACAGTGCCTCCCCTAAGAGAATGAAGAAGGCTCATTCAGACTTCCACACTTTCCTGTCTTGCTCATTCCAATCCATGATACTAAGCTTGCAACTGTTCTCTTAAGGCTTTCTTGAATGGAAATATCATAATAAGCAACTGATATACTGGATTCTGAAACTGCTAATGAAATTCAGCTAAATACTACTGGGACTCTACTGAAAAAACACTATTATTAAGCCTGGGCCTTATGTGGTGTAGAGAATTTCCATATCTTTTCTTCAATCATGAAAGATGGTTTTAAATGATTAGTCACTGTTATTAAGTTCTGAATGTCACTGAATGTTCTGTATTTCCTTTTCTCCTTACCAGAACTTTTTATCACCTTCACATTTGTTCAACTTATTCTAAAGCATCTGTGTAATTTAGTTGCTCAGAATAGTTGTTTTTGTAGCATTACCATTAATATCTCTATGACATGCTGGGTCTGTCATATGAAGCAAGCCCTTTAATTATTATATTTAACATATAGCTTACTGATTCTAGCTCTTGCTTTCAGTAGCAAAGAACTATCATTTCTTTATGGTCATTGCATTACAAAACAATGTTATAATGGAAACACAATTCTAGTAATTCCACAGCCAATGATTTCAAAGAGTGATACTCTAACCAGCGGTTCTCAACCTGTGGATCGCGAACAATGAAAATACATCCTGCATATCAGATATTTACATTACGATTCATAACAGTAGCAAAATTACAGTTATGAAGTAGCAACGAAAATAATTTTATGGTTGGGGATCACCACAACATGAGGAACTGTATTAAAGGGTCACGGCATTAGGAAGGTTGAGAACCACTGCGAGTCTAAACTATTCAATAATGTTCTTAGAAAACATTTGTACTTGATTTTATTTGCTGATAACCTAAAACCTATTTATTCTAATTCTATTAGCCAAGCAAATCAGAAGTCCAAGCAAAGCCAATACAAATACCTTAATTTATCTAAAGACACTCTCTCTTTACATATAAAATAACCTCCCCCCAAAAAGAGAATTGTCAGTAGTTTTTATTAGCAGAGACTTAATAATGATTCATGTATTTTGCAACACTTTATATTCCCTGTACTGGCCTTACTGGCCATGTGGGCTCAAAACAAAAACAAAAAAATACCAGTTAGGTAGCCAGGTAATCATACAAAGCTGAACAATTAGGTAAAATGAATTGAAAAAACTAACTTATTAAATCAAAATTGGATCTTATGAAAAATTTTAATGGGTTTCTTTTGTCAGGAGTCCCTTACAAAACATGTGGACATGTGATTTCGTATTTCAAGGGTCTAAAGTACCTCTTTAAGAAGTTAGAATGTGAACGTAAGCTGTTCTGTGGGACAGGCCCTCAATGAATAACCTTTCTTTCTGCTCTTTTTAGTGGTCAAAAGCATCTTAATTCTAAAGTAACACTAGAGACCATACGACTCAATAACATTTTATAACACATTTAGGAAAAAAGAAGCAGCAGCAATCTAGATTACCAAGGAGTTTATTGTTTAAGTTTCTAGTTGGTAAGGAAAACTGGTTAGTTTTAAGTCACATAGCTGATGAGATCCTCATTTGAAACTGATTTGTTTTTTTTTAATCCTCTTCTGGAATTATGACAGCAATTGAAGAATAAAGGCAAACAGATACTTGATAAGACAGAAAAAGGAAGCATGGTACAGCGGGAAAGTGTCACATCAAGTATGACTTTGGGTAAAGTATTTTTTTCTGTATTCATCTTTTCTTATCTATAAAATGAGTATAATACAAGTGATATTGTTATATACATTAGAGATATTGTGCATAAAAGCTTTTGACATACAGTAACAGCTCAATAATGGCAAGAGCAATTACTATTCTAACTTTCTGTACTAATCTTGATTTCCCATTTTCAGAATATTTATTTAGTAAAATGCCTTCATATTAACTCTGATAAATGATTATACATTCCAGATCCATTGTCTAGAAATCGTATATAATAAAGAGGTAATATGCAAATTGACCTTCACACCTCACAAGATGGCTGCTTATGACCAGGCCGGCAGGGGGGGCAGTTAGGGGCAACCAGGCCGACAGGGGGGGCAGTTGGGGGCGACCAGGCTGGCAGGGGAGGCAGTTAGGGGCGATCAGGTCGGCATGCAGAGGCAGTGAGGGGCGATCAGGCCAGCAAGGGGGGGGGCCCAGTTAGGGGCAAACAAGCAGGCAGGTGAGTGATTAGGAGCCAGCGGTCCAGGATTATGAGAGGGATGTATGACTGCGGGTTTAGGCCCGACCCCTGGGATCGGGCCTAAACCGGCAGTCGGATATCCTCCAAGGGGTCCTGGATTGGAGAGGGTGCAGGCTGGGCTGAGGGGACCCCCTCCCCTCTGTGCACGAATTTCATGCACTGGGCCTCTAGTCCTATATAATAAAAATCTAATATGCTAAGTGCCCCACCACTCGTTCGGCCATTCGACCAGTGGCTATGACACGCATTGACCACCAGGGGGCAGATGCTCTGACCGGCAGGTCTGGCTGATCAGGACTGGGCGAGACAGGCCAGACATGCCCTGGAGCCCTCCTGTGGTCCCTCCCTGGACCCGATCATGCACCGATGGGGTCCCTCAGCCTGGCATGCGCCCTCTTGAAATCTGGGACCCCTTGGAGGATGTTGGAGAGCCGGTTTTGGCTTGATCCCCACAGGCCAGGCCGAGGAACCCTACCGGTGCAGAATCCATGCGCCAAGCCTCTAGTTCTTAAATAAACACATACACACACTAACAGTATAGGCAGTTATACAGAGGTGAACCTAAGACACCTTTAAGTGAAAAGAAAGCATTACAAAATTAGTCTCACTATGATTATAACTATTAAGATTATGTATGCAGATAGAGAAGGGACCCAAGGGAACCAAGAAAATTATGTGTTATGGAGTTACATGACTTTCATTTCTGTTTTTAAAAAACTATTGTTATAATTATGGGAAATATAGTGAAAATAAGGAAATAATGGAACCTTTACAAAAAAGAAAAATAAAATTCAGATTCCTTCATCAAATGTTCTCATTCTACCTTGGTCTCTGACTTCACCCCTCACTACTTTCTAGTATATGTTGTTCCTTAACTTGAGCTACACTGTGTAAAGTCCTTGCATGTTCCTTCTATCCCTTTGCTTATATCATATTTCTTATGTGCAATGTTCTATCCTCATTCTTTCTGCCAATATAAATTCCATGCTTCTTTCAAAGCTTCATAATGATCCATTTCCTCCAAAATCTTTTCTAATTGACTCCATTCCATAGTGACCTTTCCCTTATTGTCATACCTTTCCCACAACTAAGACCTGAAAAGGATATCTGAATCAAAAGTCACTCCAAGTTGTGACTTAAGAAAAGTAATTCAGGGTCTTCTGAAATACAAATTATTTGGATGGAATATTCCTTCTTTTATTGTTAATCCTCACCCAAGGATATTTTTTCCGTTGATTAATTTAGAGAGAGTGGAAGGGATGGGAAGAGACAAAGAGAAACATCAATGTCAGAGAGACACATCAATTGGTTGCCTCCCACATGCACGCGCTACCGACCAGGGCCGGGAATTGAGCCTGCAATTGAGGTATATCCCCTTGACCGGAATCGAACCTGGGACTCTTTAGTCCTCGGGCCGATACTCTATCCACTGAGCCAAACCAGCTAGGGCAGAATATTCCTTCTTACTGTTTTATTTTTAACTAAAAATATACTTATAAAGGCTTCCATAGGCTCAGTCAAAATCTCGGTCCTCCTCATTCTACCCCGTTCCCTAATGAATAAAAACCTTAGTCCCTAAATTCTCTTACAGTGGGGTTTTTCAACAACAATCTCCAGCCTTCTTCCCAAGCTGTCAAGAAATTTGAGGTTATACATAAAGTCCATGTAAGTCTGTGCTTAAGATTGTGAAAATGTCCTAGCGGATTCCTCATTGACCTTAGAAAAGTTACTTTTATTTGAGTTTCTCTTTTCCTCTTATATTACAATTTTTTAATATATATTTTTATTGATTTCAGAGAGGAAGGGAGAGTGAGAGACAGAAACATCAATGATGAGAGAGAAGCATTGATTGGCATAACACCTTAGACTCAAATCCCTTTTAATAGTAAAGGAGAGCCTTAGCTGGTTTGGCTCAGTGGATAGAGCGTCGGCCTGTGGACTCAAGGGTCCCAGATACAATTCTGGTCAAGGGCACATGCCCAGGTTGCAGGCTCAATCCCTAGTAGGAGGCATGCAGGAGGCAGCCAATCAATGATTCTCTCTCATATTGATGTTTCTATCTCCCTCTCCCTTCCTCTCTGAAATCAATAAAAATATATTAAAAAAAAAAAAAAAAGGAACAGAGACCAATGGAGCTAAAGTACTAGTAGAAATAAGGTATCAATGTGCTAAACATCAAAAACTGAATTTAAAACTATAGAATGGCCTTAACTGGTTTGGCTCAGTGGATAGAGCGTTGGCCTGTGGACTGAAGGGTCCCAGGTTCAATTCCAGTCAAGGGCATGTACCTTGGTTGCAGGCACATCCCCAGGAGGGGGTATGCAGGAAGCAGCTGATCGATGTTTCTCTCTCATCGATGTTTCTAGCTCTCTATCCCTCTCCCTTCCTCTCTGTAAAAAAATCAATAAATTAAAAACAAACAAACTATAGAATGATATGTACATTTTAAATAACACATTAGCCCATTCCTTTATTTCTATGCTTTCTGAGACATTTTTGAAGTACTCTGTTTCATAAAATGATTCCAGCATCTCCACCTAGACTGTAAGTTTAAGGATTTAAAATCCTTTGGTAATACTCCTAGTAGCTTAACATAAGAAGAAAAGAGCCCTAGCCAGTTTGGCTCAGTGGACAGAGTGTCAGCCTGTGGACTGAAGGGTCCTGGGTTCAGTTCTGATCAAGGGCATATGCCCGGGTTGCAGGCTCGATCCCCAGTAGGGGGCGTGCAGGAGGCAGCCAATCAATGATTCTCTCTCACCATTGATGTTTCTCTCTCTCACTCTCCCTTCCTCTCTGAAATCAATAAAAATACATATTAAAAAAATTTTTTTAATATAAGAAGAAAAGAGAAGCTCAAATAAAAGTAACTTTTCTAAGGTCAATGAGGAATCAGCTAGGACATTTTCACAATCATAAGCACAGACTTACATGGACTTTATGTATAACCTCAAATTTCTTGACAGTCTTTTTCTCTTACCTGTTTTCTCCTTTTGTAAAGTACCTTTTGATGTCAACAAAATAGAAATTTTTATTTAAAAGGCATGCTGAGTGTTGTATCCTGTATTTTTCAACAACACATATGACAACCATCTTAAAGTAGTTTATACTAGTATATTCCAGCTTCATGTTCCACTCCATATCCTGCTCCTTAATAGCCTTAAACTTAAGTCAACTAATAGTTCCAACAATGTCAGACAAATTTTACTAATAATAAGAAAAGTAAACAAGTCCAGAGATGATTATTACTGAATCAACAATACAACCAGATTTTCGAGTGTTATGCTAGAGCTTTTGATTTTACCTTCCCACAGGTATGTCTCAGCTTTCATTTGGCCTCAAAGTGAAAGCAGTTATTTGTATAATTCCCCTAGCGCCCCAGCAAGAGTAATGTAATCTTACTGTTGGAAATTTGTTAGAACCCTTTGCTTTGCTTTTACACTATAACCAACACAAAAAAAATGGCTTCCTAAGTGACATTAACTCCAAGGTCTGGTTCGGTGCCAAATGGAGTTAGCTCACCTGCCAATTATGTCTTGAAGTAACAACTATAAGGGACACTGAAATAAGGTAGTTTAAAAACCCAATCAGCCAGAGAGAAGGGTTTTATATCAGCAGGAAAGGGCAGGTAATCTCTTTCCTCAAAGTAAATTGACCTGGTTGCTATGTCTGCTAATCAATCCTAAATACACAGTTCCCAGGTAGGAAACCATTTCATTTGTCATTTACTGAAGGAGGCTCCCCCTGGCTGGGTTCCAAGTCAACAGGAACTCACAAATCTCTCTCCCGGAACTGTGTTTCCTGCTTCAGGCTGGTTCTGAATGGAATCAGATCCTGTGGCTAAGTAACCAGTAAACTAAGCAATCATGGAGACCAGAGGCTTATCAAGGCAAAGTTGTGATGACCTACTCTTAGCACTTTATTCTTTCCCAAATGAGCCAACAATATCTGATATGATCATAATCCAGGGAAAAGGGCATAATACTTCCTTGAAGAGGTACAGAAAGAGAAGAAATCAGTTACTTAGAAAAATTTCCAGAAGTTAGAACTTAATTTAAGGTGAGTTTGGGATAATTAGTTGGATTTAGATAAGTACAAAGATATAGAAGAGCATATTACATATTAGGCTAGGGAAGTAGAGAGGAAGTGTGAATGTTAAGTTTTTGAGACAATGGTAATCAGGCTGGAGCAAAAATGTTTGTCAGAAAAACAGAAGATAGGACATTAAGTTTCTAGTTATAAAGCCTGAAAGGGGAAACTTGGGATTTAGAACAAAGCATGGATAGACAAGTATATGAATTAGCTATCCTAGAAGTACTTTTTGGTTGTAATGGCTGAATGAACCACTCTAAAATCTACAAATGGTAAACACAGGGGTCAGGAACTTTTTGGAGGTTTTATTCTACATCTTTGTTAATTCACTCCTCTTCAATTCCAGAGAACAGGAGGACTGAGGCTACCCATACTCCCACTGCTTCTGGTCTGCTGTGGCATAACGTAACCAGACTAAGTTTGTAAATAGAGACACAGTTGAGCATGACCTAAGGCAGCGGTTCTCAACCTGTGGGTTGCAATCCCTTTGGCGGTCGAACGACCCTTTCACAGGGGTCGCCTAAGACCATCCTGCATATCAGATATTTACATTACGATTCATAACAGTAGCAACATTACAGTTATGAAGTACCAATGAAAATAATTTTATGGTTGGGTCACAACATGAGGAACTGTATTTAAAGGGCCAGAAGGTTGAGAACCACTGACCTAAGGGAACATGACAGGCAAGAAAACAGATGGTTGGGAGGAAGAATGGCATAGGTTCTCTTTATTCATGAATACTTCCTCTCATTTTTCAGAAATTCAAGCAAGTTTTACAAATAAGCAGAGCAGACAGTCCTCTATCTCAAAATGTCAACATAGCTGCTTTCTTCCCATAATTTTACTTAATTTGTTCTTTAAGTCCTTTCTAACTTCAAAAAAGTCCCTTTATAAAATGCAAATGCTTCCCAAAAAGGAATTATGGTTTAAATATCAATAAACACTAATACCAAATAATTAAAACAGCGTTGGTATTCTAGAAAACATTAGAATACATTTCTCCCCCCAAAAAAGATTCTATGATCAAATACATGTGAGGAACAGCACAGTATATTTCCCTCTTGAAGATTCACAATGCACATTAACATTTTAAAGGCACTAGAAGTGCAGTAGTAAAATTTTTGTTAAAAGTATTTTCAAACTTATTTAACTACCAAACTGTATTTCCCCTACAGAGTACATATTAATAAATTTTAAGATATAAGTATCTTATCCTGTGCTCCCTGGACTCAGTCTTCAACTCCCGCAAATATGAGTATCTTTAAGACACAGTTTGAAAAATACAAAATTAAAAACAAATCAATGACTCATAATAGAGCACAAATTAGAATGGGATGTGTTAGGAAGGATGAAAGGAGGTAGGAAAACAAAGACAGATCTCTCCTTCTTTATTATTTTTTTCACAAATATCATGTCATTGATTATATATCCCTAAAGTGAGAATGCATAATTGTTTGTCCCTTTTCAAACAATATGAATTTCAGGCCCATATCTAGAGCATTATGAGTTCTCTGTCCCACTCATTCCCACACTGTCACCAAAAGCAGCAGAACAAAGCAGAAAACTAACTCTATCATGGGATTTTAACGTCTCTCCCACTATGTAAAGTAGTTAGGAGTCAGGAATTAAAGGCACTAGAAGTGCAGTAG
Organism: Myotis yumanensis; assembly: GCF_028538775.1. Lineage (NCBI taxonomy): Eukaryota > Metazoa > Chordata > Mammalia > Chiroptera > Vespertilionidae > Myotis > Myotis yumanensis. The sequence continues at coordinate 165,361,855 of NW_027223754.1, forward strand.
TTGAATGGTTGACCTAGTGCATTGATGAATGGTTGACCATCTTTATAAATAATCATTTTTGTGCTACTGATATCAAATTAACTTACCAGCTCTGCAATTCAGCAAAAGCTTGTTTCATTTTCTTAATGGAAGCATCCATCTCTTCTTTAACTACAACTCGATATCGTGCAAGAGACACTGTGCAGCGCTGGAGGTCTTTCACAGATTTTTCAATATTGGAACCTTGAGCAAAAAGCCCCAAAGATTAACCTTTAAAAGTATAGATAACTTGAAAGATGGATCTGAACACCTAAACATGTAAAGTAACAAATGTGTGGACTAGGAAAGTTTCCCAAAGGCTACCCTCTTCAACAAAAAAACTGATGTTTTCACAGATTTTAAAAAAATAATAAGCCCTAGCTGGTTTGGCTCAGTGGATAGAGCATCGGCCTGTGAACTAAAGGGTCCTGTGTTCGATTCCGGTCCAGGGCACATGCCCAGGCTGTGGGCTTGGTCCCCAATAGGGGACATGCAGGAGGCAGCCGGTCAATGATTTTCTTTCATCATTGATGTTTCTCTCTCCCCCTCTCCCTCCCTCTCTGAAATCAATGAAAATATAAACATAAATAAATAAATAATAAGTATCCTGACCAAGAAGTAATAGGAATTTAAATTTACCCTCCTATCTTACACAACACACACACACACACACACACACACACACACACACACACAATCTGAATCAATGATTTTCAAACAGTGGACAATAGGCAGTACTTTTTCCTTGAGAAAATAGAAATAAAAAAAGTGAGGCCTATGGCCCAAGAAAGTTTTCAGGCTGTAATGCAAGGAGCAGAAATCCTAAACTGAGCCTGGAAGTCTCCCTGACTTGTGGGGACAGTGTTGAGAATTCAGGGAGGTCAAGTTTAGAATTCTCAGAGCAGAGTACTGGAGAGGAGAGAGCTACACAAAGATGAGAGAGTTGTACAGAGATCTACAGAGGATTCTGAATGCATGAGTGTGAGGAAACTATCCAAGACAGGAAAAAGAACTGCTGGAAAGGAGCAAGTGGAACAACCCCAGAGCGCACCCGGGCCATGAATAGTTCATTTTCATACCAGCCAGAGTGAGGCACAAGGTACAGCACTGGAAGTGCTTAGTAATGATGCAAAATTAGCTCTAGAATAAAGGCTGCTCCAGTACAACCTAACAAAGCTTAAAAGCAAGTCTCAAACTGTTTCCAAAGAATAGTCCCAGAACAAATTACAAGAAAAATTTTAAAAATACAAAAATAGCCAAAACCGGTTTGGCTCAGTGGATAGAGCGTCAGCCTGTGGACTGAAAGGTCCCAGGTTCGATTCCGGTCAAGGGCATGTACCTGAGTTGCGGGCACATCCCCAGTAGGAGATGTGCAGGAGGCAGCTGATCGATGTTTCTCTCACATCGATGTTTCTAACTCTCTATCTCTCTCCCTTCCTCTCTGTAAAAAATCAATAAAATATATAAAAAAAAAAAAATACAAAAATATTCAGCAATCAACAAAGCAAAATTCACAACGTCTGGCATCCAAAAAAAAAAATTACTAGCCCAGGTGGTGTCACTCAGTGGTTGAGCATCAACCTATGAACCAGGTCATAGCACATGCCCGGGTTGAAGGCTCGATTCCCAGTAGGGAGTGTGCAGGAAGCAGGCGATCAATGATTCCTTCTTTCTCTCCCTCTCCCTTCCACCCTCAAATCAATAAAAATATATATATTTTTAAAATTACTAGAGAGAGAAACCAAGATGGTGGCATAGGTTAACTTGGGAGTTTGCTGCCTCGAACAACCACTTCAAAAATACAACTAAAAGACGGAACGGACATCATCCAGAACCACAGGAAGGCTGGCTGAGTGGAAGTTCTACAACTAGGAGGAACTGAGAATCAGAGGAGGCGCAGTGCTGAAGTAAAATACTAAGGTGCGGAGTGCGCGCGGCGTGGGCTGGTGGCTGAGGGCGTGGTTGACTGTTTCAATCCGGAGGGAGCCTCAGACTCTGAGCTCCAGATCCGGGCGAGTCTCTAGGGACCCAGACTCAAACGGGAGAAGCGGGACTGTCTGGCTTCGGTCCCTCCGAGGTTTGCAGCGGTTGCTGGGACAGAGAGGCAGAGCCCCTGGGGACGGACTGAGAGCAGCCATAACTGCTCCCTCCTCCACCCTGTTGATCCTGTGGGACCCGCCCCGCCCAAGCCCTGCACAGAGCCATTTGCCGGATAGCCTCAGTCAAAGGCTAGCATAGCACCTCTCTAGAGGACAGAAGTTCTCCCACTGCAAACACAGCTGATTCTCACAGCCAGTTGGCCTGGAGGTCAAGTAGTAATTAGCTACAACAATCAAGGCTTGACTACAAGACTGCTCACAGAGACCACAAGGGGGTGCACCAAGAGTGTCTACCTCAGGTAATTGGGACACTTAACAAGGAAAGCCACTCTATCGACACAGCGAAGCATAAAAAAATGCCAAGACAAAGAAACAGGCCACAAAGGACAGAACCGGAGGAAAGCAGGCTACTGAATATAGAATTCAAAACCACACTTTTGAGGTCTCCCAAGAGGCTTCTAGAGGCTGTCGATAAACTTGATGAGATGTACAGGAAATCTAATGAGACCCTCAATGGTGTGATAAAGGACCAACTAGAAAGTAAGCATACACTGACTGAAATAAAGAATATTATACAGACTCCCAACAGCAGACCAGAGGAGTGCAAGAATCAAGTCAAAGATTTGAAATGCGAGGAAGCAAAAAACACCCAACCGGAAAAGCAAAATGAAAAAAGAATCCGAAAGTGTGAAGATAGTGTAAGGAGCCTCTGGGACAGCTACAAGCGTACCAACATCAGAATAATAGGGGTGCCAGAAGATGAGAGAGAGAGCAAGATATTGAAAACCTATTTGAAGAAATAATGGCAGAAAACTTCCCCTACTTGGTGAAAGAAATAGATTTACAAGTCCAGGAAGCGCAGAGAACCCCAAACAAAAGGAATCCAAAGAGGACCACACCAAGACACATCATAATTAAAATGCCAAGAGCAAAAGACAAAGAGAGAATCTTAAAAGCAGCAAGAGAAAGAAACTCAGTTACCTACAAGGGAATACCCATACGACTGTCAGCTGATTTCTCAACAGAAACTTTGTAGGCCAGAAGGGAGTGGCAAGAAATATTCAAAGTGATGAATACCAAGAACCTACAACCAAGAGTACTTTATCCAGCAAAGCTATCATTCAGAATTGAAGGTCAGATAAAGAGCTTCACAGATAAGGAAAAGCTAAAGGAGTTCATCACCACCAAACCAGTATTATATGAAATGCTGAAAGGTGTCCTTTAAGAAGAGGAAGAAGAAGAAAAAGGTAAAGATACAAATTATGAACAACAAATACGCATCTATCAACAAGTGAATCTAAGAATCAAGTGAATAAATAATCTGATGAACAGAATGAATTGGTGATTATAATAGAATCAGGGACATAGAAAGGGAATGGACTGACTATGCTTGGGGGCGGGAAGGGGTGTGGGAGATGCGGGAAGAGACTGGACAAAAATCATGCACCTATGGATGAGGACAGTGGGTGGGGAGTGAGGGCGGAGGGTGGGGTGGGAACTGGGAGGAGGGGAGTTATGGGGGGAAAAAAGAGGAACAAATGTAATAATCTGAACAATAAAGATTTAATTATTTAAAATAAATAAATAAATAAATAAATAAATAAATAAATAAATAAATAAAATAAAAATAAAAAAAATAAAATTACTAGAAAGCCTAAGCCAGGTGGCTCAGTTGGTTGGAGCCTTGTCCCATACACCAAAAAACGTTGTGGCTTCAAACCCCAGTTGAGATGTGTACATTGGAGGCAACCAATTGATGTTTCTCTCTCATATATATGTTTCTCTCTGAAATCAATAAAAGTACATTTTTAAAAATAAGATAAAATAATTTATGTACTCAGCACAATTTTAACCAGTTTCTAAAGTTCTATTAACCTTTCTATACTCACCAATGTCAAAGTTATATATACAATTGATAGTTGGCATCACAGATCTTAGAAGTTTATAATGTGCCCAGATATAGATTATTAATTTTTTAATTTAAATTCTTCCTCATATCAATTTGGTTTAAAATATACCTAAAAGCTTTCAAGCCTTGTGCCTTTATTTTGTTTGACTGAATATTCTCAGACTTGTTTTTCTGCACCAAGCTGACGGTTATGTTAGAAAGATGAAAAAGGAGAACTTCACTGATTAAATTTAGCTCATGTGGAATAAATAATTCAGTAAAGAGCTACAGGTTACAAGTGTCTTTCACATTTGTTTCATTTGTTTAGTGGAGTGGACCACCACATGCCTATGTATGATACTCAAAAAGGCTATTATCTCCATCTGTTTAATTAACTGATCATTTAAATGACTATTATAGTTAAATTTAAAAAAGCAAAAAGCTACAAGTCAATGCTAAGAATTTAAGAGAAAATGACCTTGTTCAAAACTAGAGTCTGGCAGGTTTTAATAAGAGTATGAAGTTGTGAAGAGAAACGAAAACATTTCTTTCAAATATGTCAGAGCTTTTTACTGTTGAGTCAACCAGGAGATAAAAATGAAGAAAACAAGATAAAAATGTGCAGTAAAACAAGTAAAAGAAACAGATGAATGGTAGCATAAAAGTCAACCTTGCAGTAGAGTTTGATTTTCATTCACACACAAAAAATCCCCACTATTGTAACAAGACTGTATAGCATTTGAGCTACTATTAGACTCTAACTGTGTACACAGAATCCAGTAAGAACTGGATAGTCATTGCCTGGGAAACAGTATAAGGATTACCTACAGAACCTTCTCAGACCTTATCTATGGGAAGAAAGAGGTAACTTGCCCTCCTTAGCCAAAAACACAGATTTTTTTTTCTCTCTAAAAGGTAGGCTAAGCCCCTATTTACCTAGCTTTTTGTTGGTGGAGGAGAGTGGAACATCTTCCATGCCCAGATTTGAAAACTGAGGTCTTGAGAGAGATTTGATAGCATTCCTATTTTGTTGAGAATTCTGAGTAGGGTGCATAGTCAAAGACTTGGACTCAAAATCAAAGACACCATTTTCCAGCACGGATCCTGTCAAAGAAACAGAGTGTTTTAGGCAAGACGTAAGGATAAATCAATCAAGCAGTCTTAAGTGTACACAAAGAAAAAAGGTAGAAATATTTTAGGCAAAACTATATTTCTTTTAATCTCTCTCCCCAAAAAATGATGTTTCTTAAATGGCTGTGAACAAAATCGATTAAGCCAAATCAGCTGAATGAGGCTCTCTGGCTTTGCTCTAGGCAGTGTCCTAAATGAAGAAGAAAAGTCTGTGCTAACCCATCTCCAGATAGACTAGCTTGTTCCTTGTACCTGTAGCTTCCTTGTAACTTCTGATAGGTTCTATAAATTATGTCGAGGGAAAAAGAGCTTTATACTGTGCTAGGGCATGAAGAGTTTAAAATCTTTAAGGAATAGAAAGAGCAGAGTTAGAAAACGAGAGAGCCCGCTCCAAATAAAAAAAAGAAGCCACTGACTATCTTTGGTTTGTTTGAGGTCATTTTAGGCCTCAACAATTATATTTTTCTTTGTCTTTCTGTGCTTGCGCAAATCAATAAAAGAACATAAGAAAGAACAGCATAATTCTTAAACTGCCATTACATTTATAAAGCCAGTGCAACTGAGCAAGAAGAACTGGATTAACAAATAAGTAAGTAAAAAAACTATTTTAAGAGATATTCCCAACATCTTCCCAACACTCATCAAAATGGTTAATAAAACAAAGGAAAACATACAAAATATGTAAATTTACAACTAACACTAATCTTAACTCTGTATTAGAAAACAAATGTGAGACTATAAAAACCAACAGTCTACTTCATGGATTTACAGTTATTATCATATATTTCTCACTGTGTTGGATCTTAGAATAATATCAACATCAATTCATTATAATAATTTTCCTTAATAAGTGTACAATTTAAAAAATCTTAAGGGCATCTTCTGTAGTCGACTGCTTTAAACTGAAATTAAAATATGAGACAATGGAAAATAATTATATTTTTCTAGGCCATAGATAATTACAAAATGTGACTCTTTCACATGAGCGGTAACGAAAACTAAAAAGTAAGAGACTAACTAGATTTAATTTGATTGCTTTCTCAACCAGGAAGCCCCTGGCTGAGAATGCAACTTTTCAAAGATCTGTTAATAAACTCACCTGTTCTGTCCAGCACATCTGGCATGGAAGACTCAGGATCCTCCAATTCTCTGGCATCTATTGAAAGTGTCTCCATACCTTCACTGAGTGAGTCCACAGACTCAGTATCATTGATGGCACCATTAACATGGTAACCATTAATACCACCTTTTTCTGGAGAAGGCGTGGACTGCTCCTCTTGAATAGAAACCAATTTACTGGAATCTAGGATACTGTTACTTGCTTCGATTGCAGGTTTTGGTTTGCTTTTCTTCTTTTTGTTCTAATGATTATTAAAGATTTGAAAAAAGAAAAGGAAGAAAAGACCCCCCCCCCCAACACAGAGAGGTTACTCTAGCTACCCAAAGGCAACCAATGTTACCAATTTCTCATATGCTCTTCCAGAAACTGAACACATTTCTGTATATGTGAAATTACTAACTAAAATAACTATGTAAAATACTTTGAATAAACTCAAATGCATAAATATAAGAAATTTATGTATAGTAAAATACACCAAAAGCAAAATCAAAAGATAAATTACAAAATGTGAAAAAATATGTATAACTTATATACAAAGAGCCAAATATATTTTGAGCTCTAACAAAAACAAAACAACTCAATAGTAAAAAATGGTAAAGGATATAAGTATATGAAATGATACGCAACCTCAGTAATAAGAGACATAAATTAAAACTGCGCTGCAGAGGATTCTGGGAAGATGGCAGAGGAGGAAGCATCAGGAATCTGTTGCCCCACCTAGCCTGCCTTAAACAGGCTCAGAACACTTACATTAGCCTACAGTTGGGCAAAATCATCTAACAGTGAATACAATGTAGAGTATCTATCGGTTGTTTACACTCATTATCAGGTGGCTGACTGGGAGCTGCAGCTGTCCAGCATCATGAGCAAGTGTCACACTACATATTGCTAGCCTGGGAAGAGATAAAAATTCAAAGTATGGTTTCTACTGAATGCTACTACTTTCCCACAATCGCCAAGTCAAAAGTTCATAAGTCAAACCATTCTAAGTTGGGGTCCTTCTGTACAACATACTGTCCTCGGGCATGAAGAGTTTTGATAGGATGCAGTGAAAGCAGTGTCAAGAGAAAATTTATAGTTATAAATGCTAACATTAAAAACAAGAGCCCTAACTGGTTTAGCTCAGTGGATAGAGCCACAGCCCTCCAATAGAAGAATCCTGGGTTAGATTTGGGTTAAGGGCATGTACTTCGCCCCCCGGCCCAGTAGGGGGTGCGCTCAGGAGGCAGCCAATCAATGTGTTTCTGTCACATGTAGATGTTTCTCTTTGTGTCTCCCCCTCCCTTCCACTCTCTAAAAATCAATGGAAAATATCCTTGGGTGAGGATTAACAAAAAATAAAAATAAATACAAATATCATGGAAAGATACCCTCAGGTGAGGATTAACAAAATAAAGTAAAAAAAAAAAAAAAAAATTGCAGGCAGAGAGAATATATATATATTCATGTTTGCTCATATATGCATAAAATATCCTGGAAGATAAACAAGAAATTGATAATACTGTTTATTTCTGGGGTGGGGAACCAAATGGCTGGGGAACAGGGATAGGATAAAGACGTTTCAGTATATGTATTAATTTCTGTAGCTTTGAATTTGGAGCCACATGAATATATTACCTAGGCAAATAGTCAAATTAAAACAAACAAAAAAAGTCCTTTACCTTTTATTTTAACAAATCATAGCTCTACTAGCAATACTTAATTCTATTCCTAAGGCTGTACTGACATGATTGAATCAGTTTTCTCCCAAACCCTTCTCATGGCCCTAACAGGAACACTACTGGAACTCTAGATATATAACTTTTTCCTCACAGCTCTCATCTTTTTTTTCTTAAATATTTTCTCTCATGTGAACTGGGTAAGTTTTCATATCATTGTCCCATGTATATAATAGCTGTCCCAGTAACTGCTCATAGTAATATCCTATTGAACTAATCTCAACAGTTAACTGGACTGGACTTGGGCATTTGGGACTGCCAAACTGAAGCCAATTTTCTTTCTATAAATTTTAAGAAATTTATGTGTCTCTAACACATACTTTTCCAGCTGCAAGCATATGTTACATCACTAAATAACTTACTATTCTGGATCAGTAAATTAATAAACTGATGTTTCCAGAGCACACAGAGCTATTTATGTTAGATGAAAGCAACGAGAAGAAGTTAAGCAAATATTCAAAGCTCTAGGTAGGGAGAGCTATAGGGGGATCTGTAGTAACATTAGGTTCTCCTTGGAAAAAACTCTCAAGGGTCACTCTCAAGCCTGGTTTGGTCAAGACTTAATAGATCTCTTATGAAGTGATTTAGAGTCATCAAGAAAGCATTTCAAAACTCTAGTACTAACCTGATATAGGAAAAGAATTTTCCAAAGGGCTTTCATAGAGATACCTGATTAAAATTCATACTTCAAGCATTTCCTAAAGAAGCTAGATTTAGAGTACAGGGCTGTGGAAAGCATTTTGAGACCAGCTAGTATCCTTTGGGGAAAGCATTTTGGTTTCAAGTGGACAAGGAGAAGGAAATGAGAATCAGTATGTTAGAAATTAGGTACTAGTATTCATTATTATTATTTTCCTATTTCAGAGATGAGCAAACTAAGGCACACAAGGATAAACAATACTCCCAGGTTGCAAAGCCTGTAAGTAGAACAGGATATAAATCCTGTTCTGATCGACTCCACAGCCCAAGTGCCTTTCCCTCTCTAAATTGGAACACCAGACCCCTCTGTATAACTAATAATAGCAAAGACCCTCTTTGGGCTTAAAGTCAAAGGTCATTAATACCAGAGATTACAACACAGTTGTCTGACCTAAGAACCTAAACTATTTTAACTGATCTATGTTAAGAATAATGTTGAAACCACTGGTCTAGATCACTTTCTCTAGTGGAGCTCTGCTTTCCTTGACATACTCTCTCTCTTGTTTCATTCCTGCCAAGTATTAATACACCTTCAGCAACTCCACCATGGTGGTGTCATTGTTTCCTGTCTTAAATCACATGGAGGAGATTATATGGTACTCTATGTACACAGCTGTGTTTCAATGTCACAGAAGACTTTTTTACCAGGTGAACTGAAGATGCATATGTAAATCTTTTCTTTCAAATATTTTTGCATCCTAAATATTTTCATAATATCAACATCATGCTTTTAAATTTCATTCATTTTTACCTTTTTCTTGCCTGTTACTGTCCATTCTTTGAGTACTTCATTGGCACTACCTGTAAGAGAAACCAATCACAGATTTTCTCTGCTACCACATGTATGGTCAAGAAGAAATAGGTGTCTCTGCTTTTTGTAAATGCTAGAGAATTTCTAACGTTCGTAACAGGAAAGTTAAGGTTCAAGTCCCTGAGCTAATGTAATGAGATAATCATATCATGCTTATCTTTTGCAATACCTGCCCATTTAGATTCCCCTTCTCCATGTAATTTTCTCAGTAAGTTCTTCCAAGAAGAGACTAATGTAGCCTGACCATTTTGAAATTCTTTTATATAACTTAGATCAAATACAAAGATGAGTGGTTTCAGCCCACGTATGCTATCCCCTCTCCTCCAGAAGATTACACACCACTTTGGCTATGTTGTTTTAGAGAGCTGTACACTACCCTAGATCCAAATGCTAACATTATCAAGAAAACAGATGACAATGAAGAAAAACCGTATAGTATTTGGACCTGTTTATTCTATACTGGCAGAAAAACAGAAACAGGGAGACTTAATCTGATGTACCTATTCAATGATGAGATATCTTTTTTAAACGGCATGATATGTTATATTATCATGAGGTCTACTATATCATCTATGAAATACCAGGTTTTTAAATGAATGTTATAGAAGTTTGAAGCAACTTCTATTTGAAAAAACACAGACTTATTAAAAAACTAAATTAGGATTACCTTCCATAAATGCTTGTACTGTTTTGTCCACACAATTATCAAAGTGCTGCAAAACCAGGATGATTTCATTGTTGCTCCTATTGGGAACTATTGCACGCACTGCATTTATCTGGAAAAGATGACAGGGTCATTAAATTTTAACATCAGTAGGTCAGTTGGCAACTGAGACCTGTTACACAATGACATTTCATTCTTAACAATATGTATCACTCTTTAGCGTAAATGAGAGTACATACAACCATCTCACTAGGAATGATTAATAGATGAGTGATAACATCACATAAAAATTAATTTCAAAACTTAGAAAAGCAGAACATTTCTAGAAATAGAAAGTATATGCTAGATTTTGCTCAAAGAAAGGGAGGTCTAATTTAGATATCAAGTATTAATTTTAGCATCAACCTTTCCTCATTTTTAGCATACTGTAGAGAAAGGTGGAAAGTTTATGAACCACCACCAATAAGAACTTCGATTTTTATACAGCATTTTTGAAACATTTTATTTCGTATCATTTAATTGTATAACACTATAAAGATAACAATTCCTAACCAAGGACAAACCTTCAGCTTTATGGCCCTGTGTGGTAAAACCCATTTGTTATGAAGAATGGCAAAACACATTCTCTCTATACACTTAGCCTCAAGGGATTTTCCTAACTTCTGTTCAGCTATGCATTTAAAATTATGTATGTTTTTTTTATTCTATATTTCTTGGTATTTTATATTATGAATGCTTTCAAGTTATCTAGTCAGCAATACTGCTTGAAAAGGAAGTCCTTTTATAGATGAGAAGAGGTATCTTGTCCAAGTAATAAGCAGAGTCTGTATTAGAACCTAAGTCTTTTTTAGTACACTTGCTTTCATATCATTCTATACTTTTATTATTTCAGGCTTAGTTAATGATAAGGTTTAAAACCATATAAGTGGAAAGGTATATAATCTATAATCTATAATCCAAAGAGGAATAATTTATAATTATACATTTTTGAGATGAACAAAATACTTAGCACTAATCACTAGAAAATGGACTTTAGGCAAAATTTACAAATTCAGCAATAAAGGTAAGATTCTGGTAACTTAAAATGTGGAAGTGTTTATATTATTAATGTACTATATTTTTTGCCAATCTGAAAAAATAAAATTGGTATAATTTTGATTAATTCACACTAGACGACTATTGTTATGTTGGCTGTTATCATCTTTTTACTTGATAATCTAAGGAAAAAGGGGTCAGTGTCCCTAACTAAATAGTCAGGTACTGCATGTTTTAAAAATTCTTGCAGCACACCCATATAACCATAACTAATGGACATAAGACACTGGGGGGTAAGGGAGGGCAGGGGCTTGTCAAGGGCGGGGGGGAAAAAAGGACACTTATGTAATACCCTTTGTAATACTTTAAGCGAAAAATAAAAAAAATAAAAAAATTAAATTAAATTAAAAAAAAAAAATTCTTGCAGCACACTGGTTGAAAATCGCTGATCTGCCCAGCCAGTGGCTCAGATTTATAGATCAAGAGCATTGATCTATAAATCTGGAGGTCGCAATTCGATTCTGGTCAGGGCATGTGCCCAGGTTGTGGGCTCTGCAGGAGGCAGCTGATCAATGATTCTCTATCATGGATGTTTCTCTCTCTCTCTCTCTCTCTCTCTCTCTCTCTCTCTCTCTCTTTCCATCTCTCTCTCTCTCCTTCCTGAAATCAATAAAAATATTTTTTTTTATTAAATCTTTATTGTTCAGATTATTACATTTGTTCCTCTTTTTTCCCCCCATAACTCCCCTCCTTCCAGCTCCCACCCCACCCTCCACCCTCACTCCCCACCCACTGTGTTCATCCATAGGTGCATGATTTTTGTCCAGTCACTTCCCGCATCTCCCACACCCCTTTTTCCCCCAAGAATAGTCAGTCTATTCCCTTTCTATGTCCCTGATTCTATTATAATCACCAGTTCATTCTGTACATCAGGTTATTTATTCACTTGATTCTTAGATTCATTTGTTGATAGATGCATATTTGTTGTTCATAATTTGTATCTTTACCTTTTTCTTCTTCTTCCTCTTCTTAAAGGATACCTTTCAGCATTTCATATAATACTGGTTTGGCGGTGATGAACTCCTTTAGCTTTTCCTTATCTGTGAAGCTCTTTATCTGACCTTCAATTCTGAATGATAGCTTTGCTGGATAAAGTAATCTTGGTTGTAGGTTCTTGGTATTCAGCACTTTGAATATTTCTTGCCATTCCCTTCTGGCCTGCAAAGTTTCTGTTGAGAAATCAGCTGACAGTCGTATGGGTATTCCCTTGTAGGTAATTAAGCCTCTTTCTCTTGCTGCTTTTAAGATTTTCTCTTTGTCTTTTGCTCTTGGCATTTTAATGATGATGTGTCTTGGTGTGGTCCTCTTTGGATTCCTTTTGTTTGGGGTTCTCTGCGCTTCTTGGACCTGTAAGTCCATTTCTTTCTCCAGGTGGGGGAAGTTTTCTGCCATTATTTCTTGAAATAGGTTTTCAATATCTTGCTGTCTCTCATCTTCTGGCACTCCAATGACTCTGATATTAGTCCGCTTAAAGCTGTCCCAGAGGCTCCTTACACTATCTTCACACTTTTGGATTCTTTTTTCATTTTGCTTTTCCAATTGGGTGTTTTTTGTCGAATCTTTGGTTTGATTCTTGTACTCCTCTGGTCTGCTATTGGGTATAATATTCTTTATTTCAGTCCGTGTATGCTTACTTTCTAATTTCTTTATCGTAGCATCGAGGGTCTCATTAGTTTTCGTGAGGCTCTGCACAAATTTATGGCAAGCCCTCAAAATTGCGATTCTTAGCTCCATATCCTCCATTTCTGTCATGTTTCTTTGTCTCCGCATCTTTTATGCTTTCTTGGTGCACCCCCTTGTGGTCTCTGTGCGCAGTCTTGTTCTAGCCAAGCCTTAATTGTTGTAGTTAACACTAGAGGGATTTGACCCCCAGGCCGGCTGGCTATAGGAATCAGCTGTATGGAAAACGTCTGCCTTCTGGGGAGGCGCTAATCCAGCCTTTGCCTGAGGCGATCGGCAAATGGCTGTGCGCAGGCTTTGGGCGGGGCGGGCTCAACAGGGCGGGCGGAGGGAGCAGTTATGGCCACGCTCAGTCCCGTTCCCAGAGGCTCTGCTTCTCAGAACCCCGGCAGCCGCTGCAAACCTCGGAGAGAAAGTTGCCCTCAGATTCCAACTGATGCCGGATAATCCCGCTTCTCCCGTTTGAGTCTGGGTCCCTAGAGACTCGCCCGGATCTGGAGCCCAGAGTCTGAGACTCACTCCCGACAGAAAACGACAACCGAGCCCTCAGCCACCAGCCCGCTTTGCGCGCGCACCTCGGTACCTTTGTATTTTCCACACTGCGCCGCCTCTGAGCCTCGATTTGCTGTTCTCTTTCCTTCTAGTTGTAGAGTCTCTCTTCAGCCAGCCTTCCTGTGGTTCTGGGTGATGTCCGTTCAGTCTTTTAGTTGTATTTTTGAAATGGTTGTTTGCGGCAGCGGTCTCCGGTGTTTACCTACGCCGCCATCTTGGTCTCCTCTAATAAAAATATTTTTTTAAAAGAAAATTGTTCATATACATACAGTAACTAATCATACCTTCTCTTTCATGTTTTCAAAAGTTCCTCCCTGGGCCAGTACAGTATTGGACTGCAAATCGAAAATGAATCCTGATGAATCTGAAAGAATGAGAAGGAAAAATATATTCCACAATATCTAAAACTGACATGTGATCATCTTCCAAACAGAAGGGCCTTAAACAGTTAACAACTTATGTACTTTGCAAACTCTATTATATAGATAACTGATAACTACACTTGAATTAAAATTATAGAAATAAAGTTTTATTTTAATAGAAACTGTAACAACTTAAGAAAAACACTAAATACATCAACTATATTAAACTGTCCAGTAATCCTTGATATCTTTGTTAACTATCTTAATTTAAAAGGCCCTCTATAAATGTTGCAAGTCAATGGCTCCCCAAGGTAAAATTTAACACTAACAAATCTGAAAATGTGAGTGAGGATGAGAGCTCCTGTGGCATTAACAATAACAACACATGCAAGTAATTTCAGTTTTCTAGAGTGCACCACACACATCATGTTTTCAGACTATTAACTCCATGAATACATTCGTCAACCTAATGCTTGACGATCAATGTGCTGGAGTTTACATCACCAGCACAACTCGGGAAAACTTAAGTTTAATGTGATTTATTACAGAAAAGAGTTTGGCTTCCCAGCACTTATAAAGAAAAGGTTATCTGCAAATTTAATCCATTTCTTTACCTGAGACCATGTCATCAATAATTTACCTCCACTTTAAACACTTAACAATTTTGTTTTAATCTAATGAGATGCAATCCAGGAAATGGTTACACTGTTTCTCAGATTATGATGTATATACTTATCTGGGGCATTTTAGCTTAAAATGTAGGTTCTGATTTAGTAGTCTAGCCTGTGGCCTGAGATTTTTACTCCCTGGTGGTATCAACATTGCTGATCCATGCACCATACTTGGGAGTAGTTTGGGGTTTAGAATTTCAACAAAGCAAGCAAAAGGGAAAGTTTTTTAAAAAGGGGGTTGCTACGGTCTGAATGTTTGTGCGTCCTCCCTCCCCCATTCATGTCAAAATTCTAAAGTGATGGTATTAGTGATTGGGGCCTCTGGAAGGTAAATAAATCCTGAGTGGAGCCCTCATGAATAGGATTAGTGCTCTTATAAAACTGACCGCACAGAGCTCCCTAGCCCCTGCAACCATGTTAAGACGCAAGGAGAAGTCTGCCAGCAAGAACAGGGCCCTCACCCAACCATTTGACACTCTGATCTCAGACATCCAGCCTTTAGAACTGTGAGAAATTAATTTATGTTGTTTATAAGCCATCCATTTTGTTACAGTAATCTGAAAGGACAGGGGTTTAAAAAAATACAGCAATATTCCAGTACATTTTCCAAATTCTTTTTCTATTATAACAGATGTATTTCAATTAAAGCCTCTTTTACAGCTCAGTCTTTATCCTGTGTTTTCAAATACCTCCTAGTTGCTATGGAAGATTGATAAGTTAAAATGGTAATGCATTTTGGTACTAAAAGTGGAAAAGAGGATATGAATACAATGTATGTCATTCCAAGAGAAACTATGCTTGCCAATTACCAATGAACCGTGAATTCATTTACATTTAACCTCTCTGTAATACTGGCAGTTTTGAGACTGTTAACAAATAAAAAATCAGACTGCACTTACACAAACTCAGTACTTAAACCTGAGTTTTCCAGATGACTACATAATATGATTAATTCCCAATTATCTATAATAATAAAAGTATAATATGCTAATTAGACCAGACAGCCGAACGACCTTCTGGATGTCATTCCGGACAAAGCTGTGGCAGCAGGGGCCGAGGCAGAGGTGATTAGGGGTGATCAGGCAGGCAGGCGAGCAGTTAGGGGTGATCCGGTAGGCAGGCAGAGAGGTTAGGGGCAACAGGCAAGCAGGCGAGCAGTTGGGGTGATCAGGCAGGCAGAGTGGTTAGGGGCGATCAGGCAGGCAGGCGAGTGGTTAGGGGTGATCAGGTAGGCAGGCAGAAGTGGTTAGGGGTGACCAGGCAGACAAGCAGTTAGGGGCATCAAGCAGGCAGGCAGAGTGGTTAGGGGCAATCAGGCAGGCAGGCGAGTGGTTAGGGGTGATCAGGTAGGCAGGCAGAAGTGGTTAGGGGTGACCAGGCAGACAAGCAGTTAGGGACATCAAGCAGGCAGGCAGAGTGGTTAGGGGCAATCAGGCAGGCAGGCGAGCAGTTAGGGACAATCAGGCAGGCAGGCGAGTGGTTAGGGGCGATGAGGCAGGCAGGCAGAGGGGTTAGGGGCAATCAGGCAGGAAGGCAGGCGAGTGGTTAGGGGTGATCAGGTAGGCAGGCAGAAGTGGTTAGGGGTGACCAGGCAGACAAGCAGTTAGGGGCATCAAGCAGGCAGGCAGAGTGGTTAGGGGCAATCAGGCAGGCAGGCGAGCAGTTAGGGACAATCAGGCAGGCAGGCGAGTGGTTAGGGGCGATGAGGCAGGCAGGCAGAGGGGTTAGGGGCAATCAGGCAGGAAGGCAGGCAAGCGGTTAGGAGCCAGTGGTCCCAGATTTCGAGAGGGTGCAGGCCAGGCTGAAGGACTCCCCAGCCCCCCACGTGCAAGAATTTCGTGCACTGGGCCTCTAGTCTTTAATAATTGAAGAGACACAGTACATACGATGAAAATCCTATATAGCCAAAATACTATCCAACAATCTTCTCAGAATTGCTGTAGGTTAGCCAAATGAGATATTAATGAGTAGTGAGATGATACCTAGGAATTCAATTATCTTATTAGAGAATCAAACCACCAATCTTTTTTAGGGAAAAGAGGAGACACAAAGTAAAGCAACATTTCAGTGTCTATCTTAAAATGAACTATTAGTATTACTAGCTTCTTATACATCATCTAACACTTTATTTCTTTTCTTTAGATGAAATAAAGTGCAAGGAAAACAAGAGTAGTTGTGCAAACACTTTCAGTTATTATCCCCTCAAAATTAGCACAGTATTATTAGAGTTTATCTGGCATACCAATTAGGATAATGGTTAAAAATACATAGGGCAGCTATTTCCGTCAGGATCACAGCATGAAACAAATGGCACACTGAAATCAGGAAAACTGAGGAGAGTTTTTAAAAAAGACTATTTTATAAGGTGCTATTAGGGAGTAGGGAAACCACAAGATGCAGTGCAGTTACCCCTTGGCTAATAGCAGCAATATGCATTGCTACCCTGAGGTTTTGAAGAGGCATAAGGAGACAGCAATTACTGGAACCCAGAGACAGAGGGCTTTTTCATCTTTGTTTCATCTGTTGTGGTAGGGCGATAGGACAGTAGCTATAACAGTGGTTCTCAACCTTCCTAATGCCTCGACCCTTTAATACAGTTCCTCATGTTGTGGTGACCCCCAACTATAAAATTATTTTCGCTGCTACTTCATAACTGTAATTTTGCTACTATTATGAATCGTAATGTAAATATCTGATATACAAGATGTATTTTCATTGTTACAAATTGAACATAATTAAAGCATAGTGATTAATCACAAAAACAGTATGTAATTATATATGTGTTTTCTGATGGTCTTAGGCGACCCCTGTGAAAGGGTCGTTCAACCCCCAAAGGGGTCGCAACCCACAGGTTGAGAACCGCTGAGCTATAACCTTTGGTCAAAGGTCACAGTAAGCCCAGTGACCCCTCAGGGAAAGATTGGGGAAATAAATATCCCTACCTCACTCTCCTCCTTGCCTCAATGCTACCCAATGGCTAAACCCAACCAGAAACCCAAGGGCAAGAGAGCCCTTAAGGGAATACTTATCTTTCAATAATGAGTTCACCAAAAAGGGAAAACAATAGTTTAACATCTTAACTTGTCTATTCACCAGCTATATTGCCTCTTAAACCAACAAATCAAGTACATTCATATCTTGTATCAAAGAACTAGAGCTTAAGTGCCTTTCAGCTTTACAGAGAAAGTTATTTTTAATTCCAATCAACAATATTTAATGATTTAACAATTCTCTTATTTTTACATGCAAAGAAAGCTCAAGATTTATTTAACTTCATTGGTAGAAAAAAAGAATCTCATCCTGTGACTGAAGAGCATGCATACTCTATCAGAAATAAATTTTTACAGCAAAACAAAATGCAGTTGAATACTATTATCAGGCAAGATTCATAAAGGATATGAGGAACACTTGAGATTGAGTTTTCTTTTTATCATTTATTTCCCTCTATTAAGAACATTTTGGAAAAAGTATGTTCTTTACAGTATCACTGACATATTTGTAAATACTGCAGGCTTTGTTATTATTGTTTTTGCTGGATTAAAAAATAAGGCAAAAGTTATTTTAGGCATTGAGAATGACATAGAAATGTCTGAGTCTGATTATACCATATAGCAAACTAACCATGAACAGGTTTTTTAATTTAAGTATAATTAACATTTATATAACACTAGAGGCCCGATGCATGAAATTCATGCATGGGTAGGGTCCCTAGACCTGGCCGATGATCAGAGCCCATCTGTGGGGTAATTGGCAGGGCAATTGGGCCCTGCCTCCCCACCCCCCACCCCTGTTAGCACCCGCCTTGGCTGGCCTGGGGCCTGCGGACTGGGGGCAGCTCCTGCTTTGAGTGTCTGCACCCTGGTGGTCAGTGCGCATCATGACAACTGGTTGTTCCACCGGTTGTTCCCCCGTTCAGTCTATTTGCATATCAGGCTTTTATTATATAGGATTAGTTTCAGGAACACAACATAATGATTTGATATTTGTATATACTGTGAAATGATCACCACAATAAGTCTAGTTAACATCATTTACCATACATGGTTACAAAACTCTTAGCAACTTTCAAATATGAAATACAGTATAATTAACTACAGTCACCATGCTGTGTATTACAGCTCAGGACTTTATGACTGGAAGTTTGTACCTTTTGACCCTCTTTACCCATTTCACACACACCCCCTATGACCCACCCCTGTCTCTGATAACCAGCAATCTATATTCTCTGTTATCTATGAGCTAGATTTATTTTTGTATTGATTTTCTTTTTTAGATTCCACATTTGATATTTGTCTTTCTGATTTATTTCACTTAGCATAATGCCCTCAAGGTCCATCCATGTTGTCACAAATAGCAAGATTTCCTTTTTTCATGACTGAATAATAATAATCATATACATAGCACATTCTTTATCCATTCATACATCAATAAACACTTAGGTTGTTTTCATATCTTAATTATTGTAAATAATGTTCCAGTGAACATGGCGGTGCATCTATCTTTTTGAGTTAGTGTTTTTATTTTCTTCAGATAAATACCCAGAAGTAGAATTGCTGGATCATATAGTTCAATTTTTAATTTTTCTAGAAAATTCCACACTATTTTCCATAGTGGCTGCACCAATTTACATTCCAACACAAGGTTCCCTTTTCTCTGCAACCTGGACAATGCTTGTTATTTCTTATCTTTATTTAATTTAATTTATATTTTTATTGATTTCAGAGAGAAAGGGAGAGGGAGAGATAGAAACATCAATAATGAGAATCATTGATCAACTGCCTCCTGCACGCCCCCTAGTGGGGATTGAGCCTGCAACCCAGGCATGTGCCCTTGACCAGAATCGAATCCAGGACCCTTCAGTCTGCAGGCTTACACACTATCCACTGAGCCAAACCAGCTAGGGCTCTTGTCTTTTTTATAAGAGTCATTATAACAGGTGTGAGAATTATGGTTTTGATTTGCATTTCTCTGATGATTAGTGATGTTGAGCACCTTTTCATGTACCTGTTGGTCATCTATATGTCTTCTTTGGAACTGAACAAGTATCCTAACAAGTTGTGAATCATAGTAACTCAGAAGATATACTGGCTCTCAAGTTGCCATTATTTTAACAGTACCTTGGTATATTATCTTTCTTCCAAGGATCTCAGACTCTTTTTTAAAAAAAATAATTTTAGATCAAAGATGGCGGCATAGGTAAACACCAGAAATTGCTGCCTTGCACAACCACTTCAAAAATACAACTAAAAGACAAAACAAACATCATCTAGAACCACAGGAAGGCAGGCTGAGTGGAAATTCTACAACTAGAAGGAAAGAGAAAAGCACTGAGACTCAGAGGAGGTGCGGAAGTAAAGTGCAGAGGTACGGAGGCGCACGCCGAAAGGGCTGGCAACTGAGGACGCGGCTCACGTGGAGAGGGCTGGCAGCTGAGGACACGGTTGTTTTTTTCCATCAGGAGGGAGTCTCAAGCTCCCGACTGCTCTGAACTCCAGTTCCGGGTGAGTCTCTGGGGACCCAGACTCATACGGGGAGAAACTGGACTGTCTGGCATCAGGCAGAACTCGGGGGCGGCTTTCTCTCAGAGGTGCTTGCAGCGACTACCAGGACACTGAGACGCGGGGGCCTCTTAGGGTAGGACTGGGGAGCAGCCATAGCTGCTTGCTCCGCCCTGTTGATCCCCTGAGACCCCGCCACACCCAAGCTGTGCACAGAGGCTTTTGCATATGAAAGGCCTGGCCCTTTGTAACCTGAAAATTACCTAACAAACTGCAGCTGAATCAGAGAGATCCAGAACTTCCAAAAGAAGGTCCAAGACCCCACAGCAGCTTGCATTGCTTCACAGCTGGGCCTCATCTGGGCACCTCCAAACCCCAAACAAGGAAGAGGAATCTGCAGATCTCTCTGTAGCTCCTGCTGGGTAGCCTCAGGCAGAGGCTAAATTAGCACCTCCTTAGAGATCTAAGAGCCAGTGTACCCAGTGGTCAGAGTGGGACCATCCAGATTACAACTCCTCAGATCCATAAGGGACACACTCAGGGGGCTGACTCAGTGAGCACCAAAGCCCCACTGAAGCAAGTCTTGCCCCAGAAGGGTGTCTCCAGCTCAGAAGTTCTCCCATTGCAGACACAGCTGATTCTCACAGCCAATTGGCCTGGAGGTCAATTCCTCCCAGTGATACCTACAACAATCAAGATTTAACTACAACAAGACTGTGCACAAAGCCCACAAAGGGGTGCACCAAGAGTGTCCACCTCAGGTAATTGGGGAGGCTGAGCCACTGGGTCCTATAGGACACCTTGCACAGAAAGCCACTCTATCAACACAGGGAAGCAGCCAAAATGCAGAGACAAAGAAAAGGTCAAAATGACAGAAATGGAGGAAA
Organism: Myotis yumanensis; assembly: GCF_028538775.1. NCBI lineage: Eukaryota > Metazoa > Chordata > Mammalia > Chiroptera > Vespertilionidae > Myotis > Myotis yumanensis. Next base: position 165,382,748 of record NW_027223754.1, read on the forward strand.
GCAAACTACTGGACATAGAGTTCAAAACCACACTTTTAAGGTTTTTCAAGAATTTTCTAGAAACCGCCAATAAATTTAGTGAGACCCTCAAGAAATCTAGTGAGACCGCCGATAAATTTAGTGAGACCCTCAAGAAATCTAGTGAGACCCTCGAGGTTATGAAAAAGGACCAACTAGAAATTAAGCATACACTGACTGAAATAAAGGATATTATGCAGAGCTCCAAGAGCAGACTAGAGGATCACAAGAATCAAGTCAAAGATCTGAAATATGAAGAAGCAAAAATCACCCAACTGGGAAAACAAAAAGAAAAAAGAATCCAAAAATATGAAGATAGTGTAAGGAGCCTCTGGGACAGCTTCAAGCGTACCAACATCCGAATTATGGGGGTGCCAGAAGAAGAGAGAGAGCAAGATATTGAAAACCTATTTGAAGAAATAATGACAGAAAACTTCCCCTACCTGGTGAGAGAAATAGACTTACAAGTCCAGGAAGCGCAGAGAACCCCAAACAAAAGGAATCCAAAGAGGACCACACCAAGACACATCATAATTAAAATGCCAAGAGCATTTTAACAAAGAGAGAATCTTAAAAGCAGCAAGAGAAAAACAATCAGTTACCTACAAGGGAGTACCCATATGACTGTCAGCTGATTTCTCAACAGAAACTATGCAGGCCAGAAGGGAGTGGCAAGAAATATTCAAAGTGATGAATAGCAAGAACCTATGACCTAGATTACTTTATCCAGCAAAGCTATCATTCAGAATTGAAGGTCAGATAAAGAGCTTCACAGATAAGGAAAAGCTAAAGGAGTTCATCACCACCAAACCAGTATTATATGAAATGCTGAAAGGTATCCTTTAAGAAGAGGAAGAAGAAGAAAAAGGTAAAGATACAAATTATGAAGAACAAATACACATCTATCAACAAGTGAATCTAAAAAATCAAGTGAATAAATAATCTGATGAACAGAATAAACCGGTGATTGTAATAGAATCAGCGACATAGAAAGGGAGTGGATTGACTATTCTCGGGGGGGGGGGGGGGGGGGGGGGAAGGGGGGGGGGGGTATGGGAAGAGACTGGACAAAAACTGTACACCTATGGATGAGAAGAGTGGGTGGCGGGGGTAAGGGCAGAGGGTGGGGTGGGAACCGGGTGGAGGGGAGCTATTGGGGCGGGGGAGAGAAACAACTCTAATAATCTGAACAATAAAGATTTAATTTAAAAAAATAAATAAATAAAAGGCTCTCCCTGCAAAAAAAATAATAATAATGATAATAATTTTATTGCCGAACCGGTTTGGCTCAGTGGATAGAACGTCGGCCTGGGGACTCAAGGGTCCCAGGTTCGATTCCGGACAAGGGCATGTACCTTGGTTTCGGGCACATCCCCACTGGGGGGTGTGCAGGAGGCAGCTGATCGATGTTTCTCTCTCATCGATGTTTCTAACTCTCTATCCCTCTCCCTTCTTCTCTGTAAAAAATCAATAAAATATATTTTTTAAAAAAATAATAATTTTATTGATTTCAGAAAGTAAGGGAGAGGAGACAGAGACAGAAACATCAGTGATAAGCATCACTGATCAGCTGCCTCCCACACACCCCACATCGGGGATCGAGCCTGCAACCCAGGCATGTGCCTTAACAAGAAATTGAACTGTGACCTCCTGGTTCATAGGTCGATGCTCAACCACTGAGCCACACCAGCTGGGCTCTCAGATTCTTGTTATTACTCACTAATATTCCTTACACATACATAAAACAAATTGGGTAACAAAATTATTCACATTTTACCATGGCCAAAGACAGGCCACAGAGGTAAGATCAAATTAAATGCAGGTAAGCTCTGAGGTGAGGAAGCCTATCGAAACAGATAATCTAACAAGTGTGATGATCACTTGTCTTATTATCTCAAACTGTATACACTTGCTCTTAAAAATTAAAAAGTCAAGTCAAGTCAAAAGCAAAGGTTATTTAAGTGCCAAATCTTGCAGAAGTGTTATCTCATGAACAATGAAACAATCTGAAGTTCTCCTTTAGAGTGAAGAAACAATACTCTATCACCAGTGTCTTCACATAGCTTTTGCTCAGGCCAATTTTGAGAATAATCCACATATAAGTCACCAATAAAAGAACAAGTGGTGCCGAAACCGGCTTGGCTCAGTGGATAGAGCGTCGGCCTGCGGACTGGAGGGTCCCAGGTTCGATTCCGGTAGGGGGCGTGTGCCTGGGTTGCGGGCACATCCCCAGTGGGAGATGTGCAGGAGGCAGCTGATCGATGTTTCTCTCTCATCGATGTTTCTGACCCTCTGTCTCTCTCCCTTCCTCTCTGTAGAAGATCAATAAAATATATTAAGAAAAAAAAAAAAAAGAACAAGTGGAATTTAGTTTCATCATGTGCACTAGTGGCAAATGCAGTGATGGGGGTTACATTGAACAAATGTGACTGCAAGAAAGTTATTGTCACAGACACTACTAGCTAAAGCCTAGAGTGTATTTACTACTTCAAAACTAAAAATGCCACCAAGTTCAGTTTCCTAGGTAGTAGTAAAACTCTCTTATGCCAATTTACTACCTAAGTTTGTAAGAATTATGACTATTTGGATAAGAAACAAGATATTTACATATTTTTAAAAGGGGAGAGAATGTGTAAATAATGAGGAATCAGGCTCAGAGGAGAAGCAAATCAGAGATGAAAAATTTTGAAAGACAGCTATGTCAAAGTGGCATTTTGTAAGACTTCTAGTCTGTTGTAATTTTACTATATTACTGTTGTGGCCAATATTTAGTTCTTTAAAAGTTATAAAGAAACCTCCATCTTGGCTGCCATGGCTAAACACACAAATCTTCTCAGTACAGTCTCATCAACTTGTCTTTCCAGCCATCTCAGATGACTACTGTGGCTTATATGTTCAGAAAAATCCACACTTAAATGATCAATCTGCTAAGTGGATCTTGAATGATGAAAGCAGCCTTTTATCTTTCTGTTATCTCTGCTTTTATGTGTCATACAGCATAATAGCTGATTAATTTTTTCTTTGTTCCTTTGAGTGCTTCCTCAAATACATTCTAGGACAGGGGTGGGCAACCCCTGGCATGCGTGCCAAACATGGCACGCCAGTAACTTTTGCTGGCATGCGAAACCCTCTCTTATAATCTTCCATTTACAATTTTTTTCTTAATATCGACTTTTTTATTTTTCAGATAAATTCAGTGTAGGTGCATCTTAGATAAATAAATAATTTCACATAACAAGTTATCTTAAAGACCATAGACATGGATTGACGAGAGAGGGGAAGAGCAATTTCTATGCCTCTGCCTTAACTCTCCCTGCCTTCCTAGAGCCGACCAGTGTTTTGGTTTCATCCACATACGCTTGTGAATCTTTGTTCTCAGTGATGAATTTTGTTAAGTCTCATAATAGGAGTAGCCTGATGGATGAAAGCAGTAGCTTATGCATATTTCTGAAGGTCATGAAATATAAACCTGATGTAAAATCTCTGTCATCAGTGATGCAGCAGCAAAAGTCCCACTGATAATATCAAACCGAGTCATAAAGTTTTCTGTCGGACTATCAGTGTACATGTATACATTAAAAAATAAATGTATTTTTCATCATCATATACTGTTTTTGTCACTCGAATGAATTTTATTATTTCTTCAAGGTTCTTCACATATGTACACCTTAAGAGATATCAAGTAGGCGTAACATGTTCTCAAAAAATTAGGGTTGGCACGCAGAAGAATTTTGAGTCAAAGATTTTGCTGGTTTTGCCACGCACTCACAAAAAGGTTGCCCACCCCTGTTCTAGGATGTTAGGCCTCTTCTTTTACACTGGGGAATTTCCAAGATTCTAGAATGAGTTTGATTTTTCCAGGTAGAACCTGATGAAAAATCAGGGTTTTTATTAAAGATACAGACAAGCAATTAAATCCTACCTTACTCACACCAATAGATTTTTCCAGGTTTCTAGCACGGGCAACAGAATAAGCTTTCCTTTTTTAAGTTCCAAGAATTCTTGAGGTTCTCTCATTGTTTAAAAAGTTTGCTGCTCCCATTCAGAATTGAAGGTCAGATAAAGAGCTCCACAGATAAGAAAAAGCTAAAGGAGTTCATCACCACCAAACCAGCATTATACGAAATGCTGAAAGGTATTCTTTAAGAAGAGGAAGAAGAAAAAGGAACTCTTACCATTTGCCACAGCATGGATGGAACTAGAGAGCATTATGCTAAGTGAAATAAGCCAGTCAGAGAAGGATAAATACCACATGATCTCATTCATTTGTGGAATATAATGAACATCATAAACTGATGAACAAGGACTGATCCAGGGACGGAGAGGCATTGATTGGACTGTCGGGCCTTGGAGGGAAGGTAGGGGAGGGTGGGGGGAAGGGGGAAAGATCAACCAAAGGACTTACATGCAAGCATATAGGTCTAACCAATGGACACGGACAACGGGGGGGGGGGGGGCATGAGCGGGGGTGGGGAGGTAGGGGGTAACGTGGGTATAAGGACACATATGTAATATCTTAATCAATAAAAAAATATATTTAAAGCTAAAAAAATGCAAATATAAAAAAATTAAAAAGCTAAAAAAAAAAAAAAAAGTTTGCTGTTCCAATAATAATTCTGTCAATTCTTCCACGGTTGGATAGGAAACTCAGTCTACCTTTCAAAAACATTCTTAGTAATATACTCTAAAGCAGTGGTTCCCAGCGTGGGGCACATTTTTAAGAGGGGCAATTTGATAATAAGTTATTAACAGTGAATTTTTTGCATTTCTTATGGTTCTAGGGGACTCATATATAGTATATAAATATATATTGTGACAAATTTATGCATTTCAGTTCTGTATTGTTTTGAAACTTTATTTGCTATTTTTTCATATCACTTCATATTATTATTTTTTATAAACAATTTCTTAGTGATTTCTTCCTCAGTACTTCAACCTTCCTTTTGTTTTTCTTTCATGGATGCCCTGTTCTCTGGAAGTTTACTCAGACCAAGTTAATGGCTTTTTAGGCTTCCTCCACATGAATAGGAATTCACTCTTTGAATAATAAAAATTATATGTCGTCGAAACCGGTTTGGCTCAGCGGATAGAGCATCGGCCTGCGGACTGAAAGGTCCCAGGTTTGATTCCGGTCAAGGGCATGTACCTGGGTTGCGGGCACATCCCCAGTGGGAGATGTGCAGGAGGCAGCTGGTCGATGTTTCTCTCTCATCGATGTTTCTAACTCTCTATCTCTCTCCCTTCCTCTCTGTAAAAAAATCAATAAAATATATTAAAAAAAAAAAAAGAATTATATGTCATGGGGGGAGGGGAGGCATCAGGATTTTAGAGATCCTTAGATGGGGCCTGGACAAAAAAAGGCTGGGAACCACTGCTCTAGAGAATAGCAGTGAGGCAATAATATTGATTTTAATGCCCAACCTCTTCTGTCTCCATGTCATTTCCCATTAGTCTGGAATTAGTTATCCCACATATGAAATAAAATAAATTGTTAAAATAATTCTTTCCTACTCTTTATTATGCTTCAAATTCTACCAGCTGTTCCAGGAAAGAATCTCAATTTCATAAGTCAAAAAATTAAAGCACCTAATAACTGTAATTTTTATTAAAAAACAAAACTCAAATTTTGCATTACTAACAGTACATATTCTCTGCTGATTTTAGATTTAAAAAACTTTGTATGTAGTCCCAGGGATTACATGAATTCAAAGTTACTTTGAAAATTATGAAGCCACATGAGGATTATTTTGCTATTTACAACCAACATTCAGGCTTTTTTAAGGAAAGGGACACTAAAATAGAATAAAAATTAAAATATTTAGTTAAGTCTTTATTTATTTCCAAGTAGTAAGAAGGACTGATTTGAGATTTACCTTTCTACTTGCTAATCTCTCCTTTTCTTTAGGGAAAGGTACAAATAAATTGTAATGTGGCTAAAAGATGGACAGCCAACAAAAATAGGGGGGAGGAAAAAAATTAAGAAACCTGGATGATCTAAAAGCCAGATAATCAGCCTGCAAATAAATCACATCTTATAAAATGCCTCTGTGTGAGCTGGTCAATTAAATCTGAAGAAAAAGATACTTTAGATACTTTCAGCTACTAAGGGCCTGTTTCAGTCTCTCTTACAAGTACAACCCTCATTTTTAAATTTCACTTGCATTTCTCTATTAATGGGATCTTCTATTTTATGAGATTGTTATTCTTGGATGTTATTGCAATTTATGCCATACTTCTGGGCTTAGATGGATTAGGTGAATTGAACACACATTTTTTTTATTATTATTATTTCCTACTCCTCACTGTCCTTCATATTCTCAAGAATTCTACCAGCTATTCCAGGAAATTCAATTCTATAAGTCAAAAAAAAATAAAATATTTAAGAATTGTAATATTTAAAAGTCAAACAGCCCTAGACAGTTTGGCTCAATGGTGAGAGCGTCAGCCCATGAACTGAAGGGTCCCGGGTTCGATTTCAGTACCTCAGTTTCGGACTCGATCCGAGTGCAAAAGGTAGCTAAGCTAATCAATGTGTCTCTCTTACATTGATGCTTCTCTCTTTCTGCCGCACCCCCCCCCCCAACTTCCACTCTCTCTGAAAATCAATGGAAAAAATATCCTCAAGTGAGGATTACCACCACCCCCCCAAAAAAAAGGTAAAAAAAAAAAAATCAAACAAATCTTCAATTACTAAGATCAGTCAGTACAGACTAATGGTAGAATTTTTGAGAATCTGAAGGAGAGTGAGTGAGAAAAAGGAAATCATCTTTTTAAAACTGTATGATAGATGTGAGATATTTTCTTATCATTGTAAAAGACTTTGCTCTGGATGTTCGTGCTAGCCCTGTCAAATAGTCAATGTCATCCCTCTCCACCCCATCCTATCCCCTTGCTTCAAAGTACAGAAATGCAGTGCGCACAGTATTAAATATATAAGGTCTTAATCCACATGGGTTTGATTACAGAAATTAAGTATTCTCTAAATAATGAGGGGGGGGAGTACAGAAACGAACAAGTCAATTCTAAAAATCACATGCTTCTGTCTCCAACAAAAACATCCTTCTCATAAAACCACAGCACTGCAAAATCTGTTACTCTTCACTCATTAACCTCATGCAAATAAGAATTAACTTTATTAGCGTCTTTCTTAAATTGACTTATGGATCAATAATCTATTTTAATTATAAATATTTCTATTTCCAAATAGTTGTTATAATTATCACAAGGTGAACCCTAGCTTTTTTTTCTTTTTTAAGAATATATTTTTCTTGATTGCAGAGAAGGAAGAGGGAGAGAGATAGAAACGTCAATGATTGGCTGCCTCCTGCATGCCCCACACTGGGGATAGAGCTCACAACCCGGGCATGTGCCCTGACCAGGACTCGAACCGTGACCTCCTGGTTCACAGGTCAATGCTCAACAACTGAGCCACACCGGCCAGGCGAACCCTAGCTTTTAAGTGTTATACTTGTGAAGGTAGGAAACTCACTACACTTAAATTACACACTTATTTAAGCCCATTCTGTTCTAAGGAAATGTCTTCTCTTTAAACAATTTTATTGTGAAATATAACATGTACAGTGCGTACACACATAAAGTATGACAGCTTGATAATTTAGCACAAAATAAATACCCAAATACTACTAATCAGGCTAAGAAATAAAACATTTCTAATAACCCAGAAATCTCCTCATGTACCCCTCTCCTATAGCTCCTCCCATTCACCAAAGGTAACTAAACTTCCTTTCTTTATAGTTGTTACCAACTAAAAACACATACCTAAGTATTATGGTATAGCTTTGCTTTTGTCTAAAAAGGACTAACTCCACATGTATTTAATTTTGGTGCATGGCTTGTTTTGTTCAACATTGTGTTTGTAAAATTCATGCATGTTCTTACAAGTAAATAATTTGTTCATTTTCCTTGCTTAATAATATTTCATTGTATGATTATGTCATTGTTTATTCTGATAGTGGACAACTGGGTTGCTTCTAGTTTCTGGCCAATACAAATAATGCTGTTTTGAATACTCTTATACAATCTCCTCACATACTTGGGAATGCCTTTCTGACCAATATACCCAGAAATACAACCTAGTCATAGGGTATGTATATCTTCAACTTTAGTACATAATGTCAAACAATTTTTCAAAATACCAATTTAAACTTCCACTAGCAGTTTTTTAAGTTTCTAATGCTCCACATACTCACTCTCTTGGCATTGTTAATCTTTTTTTTTTAATTATCACCCAAAGATATGTTCATTGATGTTTTAGAGAGAGGGGAAAGGGGGGAAGAAGGAGAGAGGTAGGGAGGGAGGGAGGGGGGGGGCATCGATGTGAGAGAGAAACATCAACCGGTTGCCTCTCACACTTGTCCGGATTGACAGAGCCGGGGATAGAGCCCACACATAGGTATGCATGTGACTGGGAATCAAACCTTCGACCTTTGGGTGCACCAGACGACACTCCAACTAACTGAGCCACATCTCATTATCATTTCAATTTGCATTTTACTCATTTCTAAAGAGACGAAGTGCCGCCTTGGTTGGTGTGCTCAGTGGTTAGAGTGTTGGCCCTCGCACCCAAAGGGTCATGGGATCAATTCCTAATCAAGGGCATGGACCTGGCTTGCAGGTTTGATCCCCGGACCCAATAGGGGCACATGTGGGAGGCAACCAAATGATGTGTCTCTCTCACATCCATGTTTTTCTCTCTCCCTCTCTCTCACCCCACCCCTTCCACTCTAAAAATCAATGGAAAAAATATCCTCAGGTGAGGATCAACAACAAAAAAGACTGAGTGCCTTTACATGTTATTAGCCATTTTGATATTCTTTTTTCTGGCATGCCTACTCTTGCCCAGAGTTAGAAGGCAGAATTATCTTTTTCTTACTGGTCTATAGTAGTTCCCTATTCTTTAAATATGATGCAAATTTATTCTCCCATTCTCTTAACTGTGCCTTTTGATGAACAGAAGTTCTTAATTTTAATGTAATAATGCAGCGACATTCTTTTTCTTTCTGATTAGTGCTTTTTATGTCTATTTAAAAAGTCCCTGAGCCATAGCTAGGTGGCTCAGTTGGCTGGAGCATCATCCCATACTCCAAAAGGTTGCAGGTTCAATTCCTGGTTAGGGCACATACCTAGGTTGCAGGTTCAACCCACAGTCGAGGTGCATACAGGAGGCAACTGATCGACGTTTCTCTCCAAAATCGATGTTTCTCTCTCTCTCAAAAATAAAAAATAAAAAAATCAGTAAAAACATATCCTCAGGTGAGGATTGAAAAAAAAGTCTTTCCCTGCGATGATGTCAGAAAATTGCTTCAAAATAATCGGCTGGGGAGTGACTTGAACTGGAGTCTCGGCTTCTTGCCTTCCTCCCTGAACAACCTGAGCTTCAGCACCCACGCCAGCTTCTCCACAAACTACTGGACCCTGGACTCAGTGCAGTTGCCAGTGACCAGGCCCGGGCAACCAGCAGCACAGTCAGCATCTACCAGGTATGTAGGTGGCAGGGGCTCTGGCTCCTGGATCTCTGTGTCCCACTCCACCAGTGTGTGGGACAGCTGAAGGTCCCAGGGCCTGGCTGCAGGGAGGGCTGGGGGTCTGTTGGGCACAGGGAGTATCCAAAGTAAGAAGACTATGCAATGCCTGAATGATGGCCTGGCCTCCTACCTGGAGAGGGTGAGAAGCCTGGAGGCTGATAATTGGAGACTGGAGATCAAATTCAGGAACACCTGGAGAAAAAGGGACCCCAGGTCAGAGACTGGGGGCATTTCAAAGACCACTGAGGACCAGAGGGCTCAGATTTTTTGAAAGTTCTGTGGACAAAACCCACACCGTTCTGCTGACTGATGATGTCTGTCTTGCTGCTGCTGACTTCAGAGTCAAGTATGAGACAGGGCTGGCCATGCGCTAGTCAGTGGAGAGTGACATCAATGGGCTCTATAAGGTCACTGATGACATTAATATCACTCAGCTGCAGCTGGCAATAGAGAGCAAGGCTTTCAAGGAGGACCTGCTCTTCATGAAGAAGCACAAGGAGGAAGTAAATGTTCTACCAAACCAGATTGCTGACTCTGTGTTGACCGGGAAGTTGGATGCCCCCAAATCTCAGGACCTCAGCAAGATCATGGCAGACATCTGGGCCCAGTATGACGAGCTGACTCTGAGGAAAGGAGGGGAGCTAGACAAGTACTGGTCCCAGCTAGACAATTATTGGTCACAGAGGAGAGCACCACAGTGGTCACCTCACAGACTGCTGAGATAGAAGCTCCTGAGATGACACTCACGGAGCTGAGATATACAGTCCAGTCCTTGGAGATCAAGTTGGACTCCATGAAAAATTTGAAGGCCAGCTTGGAGAACAGTCTGTGGGAGGTGGAGATGTGCTATGCCATGCAGATGGATCAGCTCAATGGGATCCTGCTGCAGCTAGAGTCAGAGCTGGCCCAGACCTGGGCAGAGGGAAAGTGCCAGGCCCAAGAGTACAAGGCCCTGCTGAACATCAAAGTCAAGCTGGAGGCTGAGATCACTACCTACCACTACCTGCTGGAAGAAGGGGAGGACTTCCATCTTGGTGATGCCCTGGACAACAGCAACTCCATGCAATCCATTCAAAAGACCACCAGCATAGGATTGTGGACAGCAAAGTGGTATCTAAGGTCAATGACACCAAAGTTCTGAGGTATTAAGGCAGCAGAAATGGGGTACTCCTTGGCGGGGGTGTGGGGGTGGGGGGGCAGAAGACCAATAAAAAAGTTCAGAGATCCTTGAACATTAAAAATAGTAATAGCCCTAGCCGGTTTGGCTCAGTTGGATAGAGCGTCAGCCTGAGGACCAAAGAGCCCTGTGTTTGATTCCAGTCAAGGGCACGTACCTTGGTTGCAGGCTCTTCCCCAGCTTGGGTCCTGGTCGGGGCTCATGCAGGAGGCAACCAATCAATGTATTTCTCTCACATCAATGTTTCTCTCTGTCTTTCCCTTTCTCTTCAACTCTCCCTAAAAATAAATGGAGGGATATCCTTTGGGTGAGGATTTACAAACAAATAAACAAAAATAATAATAATAACAATAATCCACTGGGGGTTAAAGTATACACAAAAAAGATTGGCCATGAGTTGTTAATTATTGGACCTGAATTATGGTTATTGGTGAGTGCACCATACTATTCTATTTTTGATAAGCTTAAAATTTCAATAATAGCCCGGCTGGTATGGCTCACTGGTTGAGCATCATCCTGTGCACCAAGAGGTCACCGGTTAGATTCCCAGTCAGGGCACATGCCCAGGCTCGATCCCCGGTGGAGGCCAACTGATGTTTCTATTTCTCTCTCCCTCTTCCTTCCTCTCTCTCTAAAAATCAATAAAAACATATTTTTTAATGTCAATAATAAACTTAAAAAACAAATGTCATTTAAAACTTCTGGAACTAATAATGATTATATCAACTTTGCAGGATACAAGGTTAAGATACAGAAGTCCATCACTGTAACAGCAATGGTTAAGATACAGAAGTCCATTACTGTATCAGCAATGAATACATGGAATCCTATATAATAAAAGGGTAATATGCAAATTGACCAAATGGCAGAACTACCGGTTGGGGGGGGTGGCGGCGAACAGGCGGTGACAGGCCAGCCAAGGCGCGTGCCAGTGGGCAGAGGGAGGTGACAGCAATCGTGGGGCAGCAGCGACCAGTGGCAGAGGAGGTGATGGGCATGGGCAGGGCCCACTGCTCCCTGGCCTGGCCGTCCCCTGATAGGCCCGCCCTGATCGGCCCGCCTGGTCGCCTCCCACAGAGGGAGGCCACTGGCAGCTGCAGTGGCTTCGGGGTGATTTGGGGTGGGACTGTTCAGCACCTTCCACAAATCAGCTTGCTGGGTTCACCTCCTGCAGAGGGAGGCCACCGGTGGCAGCTGCAGCAGCAGGGGTAGGGGAGGTGGCTGCTCGCCAGCTGGCTCCGTCCCCTAATGAGCCTGCCAGGTCGCCTCCCCTCTAGGGAGCGGGCCTAAGCTGTCAGTCAGACATCCCCTGATGGCTCCCAGACTGCGAGAGGGCGCAGGCCGGGCTGAGGGACACACCCGAGTGCATGAATTTTCATGCACAGGGCCTCTAGTTTAAAATAAAAAACACAATACCATTTACTTTAACACCCCCAAAATACTTGGGTATAAATCTAAAAGTATGCATAAGACCTATACAAGGAAAACTACAAAACTCTAAAGAAAGAAAGAAAAGAACTAAATAAATAGAAAGACAGTCTATGTTTGTGGATAGGAAGACTCAATAATGTCAAGATGTCAGTTCTTGCCAACTAGGTATGTAGATTAAAAGCAATCCTAAACCCAGCTGGTGTGGTTCATGGTTGAGCATTGACCTATGAATTAGAAGCTCACTGTTTGATTCCTGGTCAGGGCAAATGCCCTGGTTGTGGGCTTGATCCCCAGTACGGGGCGTGCAGGAAACAGCCAATCAATGATTCTCCCTCATCATTGATGTTTCTTTCTTCCTTCCTCTCTGAAAGTATACACACACACACATACACACAATCTACCTAAAAGCCTAAGCGACCAACTGACCGTTGGATCAGTAGCTATGATGCACAATGACCACCAGGGGGCAAATGCTCAACGCAGGAGCTGCTGCGCTGCGGTGACACACCTGGAGCCAGAGAAGAGGGAGCTGGATTCCAGGGAGCATCACCGGAGAACTGCCCTCTAGCAATCCGGGACTCCTCGGGGGATGTCGGAGAGCCCGTTTTGGCCCGATGATCCCCGCAGGCCAGGCAGAGGCACCCCACTGTTTGCACAAATCCATGCATCGGGCCTCTAGTATATTTAATATATATTAAAAGCAATCCCAGAACCAGACCAAGATGGTGGCATAGGTTAACGCCGGAGTTTGCTGCCTCGAACAACCACTTCAAAAATACAACTAAAAGACGGAACGGACATCACCCAGAACCACAGGAAGGCTGGCTGAGTGGAAATCCTACAACTAGAAGGAAAGAGAAATCCATACCGAGACTCAGAGGAGGCGCAGTGCAGAAGTGAAATACTAAGGTGCGGAGTGCATGTGGAGCGGGCCGGCGGCGGAGGGCGCGGTTGTTGTTTTCAATCGGGAGGGAGTTTCAGACTCTGAGCTCCAGATCCGGGCGAGTCTCTAGGGACCCAGACTCAAACGGGAGAAGCGGGACTGTCTGGCTTTGGTCGGAACTCGAATGTAGCTTTCTCTCCTGGGACTCTGAGAGGCAGAGCCCCTGGGGACGGATCTGAGAGCAGCCATAACTGCTCGCTCTGCCCGCCCTGTAGATCCCCAGGGACCCACCCTGCCCAAGCCCTGCACAGAGGCATTTGCCGGATAGCCTTAGGCAAACGCTAGACTAGCACCGCCCTAGAGATCCAGCACAGAAGCTCTCCCACTGCAGACACAGCTGACTCTCATAGCCAGTTAGCCTGGAGGTCAATTTACCCCCAGTATTGCCGACAACAATCAAGGCTTAACTACAACAAGACTGCGCACAAAGACCACAAGGGGGTGCACCAAGAAAGCATAAAAAATGCGGAGACAAAGAAACATGCCAGAAATGGAGGATATAGAGCTAAAAAACGCACTTTTAAGGTCTTTCAATAATTTTCTAGAAACTGCCGATAAACTTGATGAGATCCTCAAGAAATCTAATGAGACCCTCGATGTTGTGATAAAGAACCAACTAGATATTAAGCATACACTGACTGAAATAAAGAATACTATACAGACACCCAACAACAGACCAGAGGAGCGCAAGAATCAAGTCAAAGATTTGAAATTCGAAGAAGCAAAAAACACCCAACCAGAAAAGCAAAATGAAAAAAGAATCCGAAAATACGAAGATAGTGTAAGGAGCCTTTGGGACAGTTTCAAGCGTACCAACATCAGAATTATAGGGGTGCCAGAAGATGAGAGACAGCAAGATATTGAAAACCTATTTGAAGAAATAATGACAGAAAACTTCCCCCACCTGGTGAGAGAAATGGACTTACAGGTCCAAGAAGCGCAGAGAACCCCAAACAAAAGGAATCCAAAGAGGACCACACCAAGACACATCATAATTAAAATGCCAAGAGCAAAAGACAAAGAGAGAATCTTAAAAGCAGCAAGAGAAAGAGACTCAGTTACCTACAAGGGAATACCCATACGACTGTCAGCTGATTTCTCAACAGAAACTTTGCAGGCCAGAAGGGAATGGCAAGAAATATTCAAAGTGATGAATACCAAGAACCTACAACCAAGATGACTTTATCCAGCAAAACTATCATTCAGAATTGAAGGTCAGATAAAGAGCTTCACAGATAAGGAAAAGCTAAAGGCGTTCATCACCACTAAACCAGCATTATACGAAATGCTGAAAGGTATCCTTTAAGAAGAGGAAGAAGAAGAAAAAGGTAAAGATACAAATTATGAACAACAAACATGCATCTATCAACAAGTGAATCTAAGAATCAAGTGAATAAATAATCTGATGTACAGAATGAACTGGTTATTATAATAGAATCAGGGGCATAGAAAGGGAATGGACTGACTATTCTTGGGGGGGAAAGGGGAGTGGGAGAGGCGGGAAGAGACTGGACAAAAATCGTGCACCTATGGATGAGGACAGTGGGTGGGGAGTGAGGGCGGAGGGTGGGGCGGGAACTGGGAGGAGGGGATTCATGGGGGGGAAAAAAGAGGAACAAATGTAATAATCTGAACAATAAAGATTTAATTTAAAAGAAAAAAAAATCAATCCCAATCAAAATCCCCAGTAATTTATTTTGTGGATATTGACAAACTGGTCTCAAGTTAATATGGAAAGACAAAAGATCCAGAACAGCTAACACAACATTGAAGGAGAACGATGTTGAAGAAGTGATGCTACCTGACTTCAAGAATACTATAAAGCTACAGTAATCAAGACATTTTTATAACTCTGGCAAAACACAGACATGAAATAAACAAAGACTAGGTTTTTAGAGGTCAAAGCAATCTGCTAAAGTTTACTCTTTAGGAAAAATTAAATGCTAACCTTTTAGAATAAATTATTTTATTTTAAAGTTTGGAATCCTATTTTTACTATAATGTTTCTCATTTGCAGGAGGAAAACAGATATCAGTGTTTCAAGCATAACTGGGGGAAAAGCAAACTGAATTATGATGAAATTAAAGTCTAAAAAAGAAACAAAAGGGTTATAAAAACTTTTCAGTTGATAAATCCCATTCCATAGAACAGTTTAACTTCTTCAGTCCATAGGCCGTCGCTCTATCCACTGAGCCAAACCAGCTAGGGCATAGTTTAACTTCTTTAGTAATCTAACCGTTCCTTAGAGCCCAGATTGTCTTTATATTGATTTACTATACAATGAAACAACAGTCTCAAGACCAAAAGGAGCTTTGATATATTGTTCTTATAATGAGGTTTTTACTAGTAACTACAATGTCAGAATTAAGTTTAAAAGCATTTTTTTCATATTTAACGTGTGAGATCTGTAGTATCTACAGCTTTGCTTTCTATTAAAGAACATTAAATTGAAAATTAAATTGAATGAGGGGGAGGGGAGCCAGAATAGCTTATGGTTATTCCCTTAATAAATATATTCCAGTTGTGTATAACAGTTCTAGTGCTATTGTTAAATTTGTCCCTTAACCTTTTTGCAGCTATTCTAGGAAATGGAAAAGTGATTTTATACAGTCCTGCTGTCCTTCCCTCCTTATAATTATTCTTGATTATTTCTTGACTCTTTGGACCTTATATTTTACTTTTGACAAGAAACTAGAGTAATGATCCCAGAAGGAAAGCTAAAGAAGGAATCAAAATCTAGAAACATTTTCTCTTGCTTCATTTCCTATCTCCAATGAAACATCAACTCAAAGGATACAGAATATCCTGCAGTATATTATCTCTTAGTATTCCCCCTAACGTATGTTCACTCTCCAAAAAGTACATTTTCAAGAGGCATTGGCTATCCTGCAAGTATATTCCAATTTATTAGGTTTCTAAGGTAAGAAAAGCAACTGTTATATGAATTCCAAAAGTAGTAATACACAAAGCTGTAAAGTACTATCTACAGATACATAGCTAATGAGGTAACAGATAAAGTTATGAATGTTCTGTACTCTTCTAAAATTAATTTGTCATGATAAAAAGTTGTAACTAACAGTAGTACTGTATAGGGTGAGGGAAAGTATAACCATTCAAAACACATGAAGAGAATGCTTTTTAAAAATACAGATATAAATGTTGATCATTACTCCACAATTATGCTTTTAACAATTTATGCCCATATATATTCTTACCCTTCTGGTTTTGTTTCCTGGACATTGCAGTTTCTTTTATCTCAAAAGATATAGGAGAAAAGTATTCTTTTGCCTTGTCTGGGTTCTGATTGTAGTTATCTCTGATTTAAAGGTAGGCAAGAGAAGTCTGTAGTTGGAGGTGTTAAGTACAAAATCCTGGTTATTTGAAATTCTGCTAACTGGTAATCGCCTTTCTTTCTATTATCTTCTTGTCAGGAAATATCATTGCAGACATTCATGTCGCTCCAGGATGATTCTAGAGGGAGGAAAAATACACATAATTACAGTTATAGTAATAGCTATTTGTACAAAATTTCTGAAAGATATCCACAGGTTTTGTTTTGTATTTTTTCTAAACAAAACTAGTGATTAGAAGAAAAGTACTCTAAAAAATCTATATATATAAAAGCCTAATGTGCAAAGTGTCCCCTCAGGAGTTTGACCAACCAGGAGTAAAGCAGCCAGGGAAGGGAGGCCCTGGCTGGCAGCCAGCAGTTGCTAGGGACCCTACCTGTGGACGAATTTCTTGCACTGGGCCTCTAGTATGGCTATAAAAAGCAATGTTTTGCTCTTTTAGAAACTTTAATCTTAGAATCAAACCATCTTCATATTTCAGGAAGCATGTTCTCTTAGTCATCTTATATTCTGTATCTATCTCAAAAATATTATCCCCATCTCTGCTTCACAAACTATTATCTCATCACTCCCTAAGATCTTTCTTGCTACCTGCTCTTCCTGTCCAAATCAAGGGTCTTTTTTCTTCCTCTAGAATTTCCTATTTCTAATCTCTCCTCAGGTTTCCCAGCTCAAATACAGTTGCAAAAAACTTGGGGCTGGGGGTGAATGGGAAGCACACAAAGGAATTTTATTTTATTTTTTAAAATATATTTTTATTGATTTCAGAAAGGAAGGGAGAGGGAGAGAGAGATGAAAACATCAATGATGAGAGAGAATCACTGATTAGCCCCACACTGGGGATCAAGCCCATAACCCAGGCATGTGCCCCAACTGGGAATCGAATCATGACCTCCTAGTTCATAGGTTAACGTTCAACCACTGAGCTACACCGGTTGGGCAAGATTTTTTTTTAAAAGATTACACCAAGCATCTACACTAATAAAAGAGAAACATGGTAATTAGCGTACGACCACTACCCTTCCCACTGGCTAATCAGCATATCCTTATGCAAATTAACTGTCAGCCAAGATGGCGGCCGGCAGCCATGCACTGAAGCGAACAGGGAGGCTTGCTTGCTCCAGTGATGGCGAACTCCAACGTTCCCCGCCTGCCGCTGCCGGCCTCTCAGCTGCAACTCTAAGCAACTATGTTGCAAATATAGAAGCTAAACAAAACCCCAGAAACCAGCTTTCAGCCGGACCACAACATTGTATCAAATACAGAAGGTAAAGACCAGAAACCTGCTTTCAGCAGCGAGGCCTCAGAGCTAAAGCTGGCCCAGAATAGAAAAAGAAAAAAAGGAGCAGTTGGGAGCTTCAGTCAGCCGCCAGCCTGAAAACGGCCCTCAGCCCCTCACCTAGATTGGCCAGGCACCCCAGTGGGGACCCCCACCCTGATCCAGGACACCCTTCAGGGCAAACCAGCCAGCCCCCACCCGTGCACCAGGCCTCTATTCTATATAGTAAAAGGGTAATATGCCTCCTGGCACCGGGATCAGCATGACAGGGGGCAGCACCCAAACCCCCCGATTGCCCTGCGGCTCTGTGTGTGACAGGGGGCGGGGCCACAACCTCCCTATCCGCCCTGCTCTGTTCGTGACAGGGGAAGGCGCCCCAACCCCCTGATCAGCCCTGCTCTTTGCCTGATAGGGGGGAGTTCCCCAATCCCCTGATCACGCTGCGGCTCTGTGTGTGACAGGGTGCAGCGCACCAACCCCCTGATCGGCCCGGCTCTGTGTGTGACGGGGTAGAGCCATAACCTCTCCATTGGCCCTGCCCTGAGTGTGACAGTGGCGGCTCCCCAACCCCCTGATCGGCCCTGCTCTGTGGGTGATAGAGGGTGGCGCCCCAACCCCCCTCCACAGGCCTTGCTCTGTGTGTGACAGGGTAGAGCCATAACCTCCCCATTGGCCCTGCTCTGTGTGTGACAGGGGGCAGTGCCCCAACTCCCCTATTGGCCCTACTCTGTGAGTGACAGGGGGAGCTCCTCAACCCCCTTATGGGCCCTGCTCTGTGCGTGACAGGGGGGAGCTCCCCAACCCCCTGATTGGCCCTGCTCTGTGAGTGACAGGGGGCAGCGCCCCAACCCCCTGATTGGCCCTGCTCTGTAAGTTACAGGGGGCAGTGCCCCAAACCCCTGATCGGCCTTGCTCTGCGCGTGACAGGGGGTGGCACCGCAACCTCCCCATCGACCCTGCCTTGAGTGTGACGCAGGCGGGGCCCCAACCTCCCAATCGGCTCTACCCTGAGCGTGACTGAGGGTGGCATCGCAACCTCCCAATCCGCCCTGCTCTGTGCATGACAAGGGGCAGCGCCCCAACTCCCCAATCGGCCCTGCTCTGAGCCTGACCAGGGGCTGCACCTAGGGATTGGGCGTGCCCTCTGCCACCTGGGAGCAGGCCTAAGCCAGCAGGTCGTTATCTCCCGAGGGGTCCCAGACTGCGAGAGGGCACAGGCCGGGCTGGGGGACCCCCTTCCCCCACGAGTGCACAAATTTTTGTGCACCGGGCCTCTAGTAAAAAATAAAATAAAATGGTTTAAATCAGCGGTTCTCAACCTGTGGTTCGCGACCCCTTTGGGGGTCGAATGACCCTTTCACAGGGGTCGCCTAAGACCATCGGAAAACACATATATAATTGCATATTGTTTTTGTGATTAATCACTATGCTTTAATTATATTCAATTTGTAACAATGAAATTGGGGGTCACCACAACATGAGGAACTGTATTAAAGGGTCGCAGCATTAGGAAGGTTGAGAACCACTGGTTTAAATGGTCAATTTTATGTTATATGTATTTTACCAAAATTTTTAAAATTTGTAATGCATTAAGATTTTAAAAATATGAAAGAAAAAATTTACTTGGGGCCCAGCAAAAATATCCCTAGAAATACTGATCAAGGAAAAAAAAACCCCAAAACAATATTCAGTTTTTTTAAAAAAAGAATCAGTATAGCCCTGGCTGGTTTGCCTCAGTGGATAGAGCCTATGGACTGAAGGGTCCTGGGTTCGATTCTAGTCAAGGGCATATGCCTGGCTGCGGGCTTGATCCCTAGTGGAGGGCATGCAGGAGGCAGTTGATCAATGGTTCTCTCTCATCATTGATGTTTCTATCTCTCTCTCCCTCTCCCTTCCTCTCTGAAATCAATAAAAATATATTAAAGTTGAGTGAGCTTATGTAAAATATGAATTAGTGATGTTCTAAATAAAAGAATCAGAATAGATTTTACGGACAAAAATATAATACAACCATAGAGACAACAGTATGTAAATACAATTGAAAATTTAGAGAATAAATTTCTTAAAAAATGCCAGTTACTGAACAGATACACACAAAAATAGAAAATTTAAATAGCCCTATATCTCTAAAAGTAATTGAGGTTGTAATTTTAAATTCTCTCATAATGAACATGATTTCATCTCTGATCTACTGCTGGCAGGAGTGTAAACTGGTACAACCTCTTTGGAATATAGGCATTCTTTTGTAAAGTAAAACATTTATCAATCCTATGACCCAGAAATTACATTCCTAAGTACCAAGAGAAATTCTTGCTCATGGTACATGCAAAAACATGTAGACTTCATAATAGTAAGAAATGGAAACAATCCAAATGTTATTGACAGGAAAATTAGTAAGTTGTGATGTATTCACTAAATGATATATTGCAGAGAAAGTGAGTCAACTACAACTATATGTAACAATATGGATAAATTTTAGCAATATAATGTTAAGCATTAAAAAAGAAAGAAAAATCAATTTCCAGGTTACATACAGCATATCTTTTTTAAAAATTCAAATACAGCCCTAACCGGTTTGGCTCAGTGGATAGAGCCTCAGCCTGCGGATTGAAGGGTCCTAGGTTCGATTCCAGTCAAGGGCATGTACCTTGGTTGTGGGCACATCCCCAGTAGGGGGTGTGCAGGAGGCAGCTGATCGATGTTTCTCTCTCATCGATGTTTCTAACTCTCTATCCCTCTCCCTTCCTCTCTGTAAAAAATCAATAAAATATATTTTAAAAAACTTTAAAAATTCAAATACAACTATGGGGGAAAAAAGGAGACATAAAAATTCAAATACAACTAACATTAGACAATATATTATTTAGACACATATGTATCTGATAAATAGTTTCAAATAAAACTATTATTTGAGAAGGCAATGAAAAGAATAAAAAATAAATTTAGAATAGCACTTACCTTGAAAGCCAAGGGGACATTAGGAGAATATGTAAGATATTGTCAATATTCAATATTAAACTGCTTAGGTTAGATGGTGATTTCATAAATATTCTACATAATATTTTTAAAAAACAAGTATACAACATAAACAAAATGACAAAATAAATAAGTACATAATAAAGTTTTTTTTAAGTGCCATTGGTGAATGTGGAGTAACTGATTCTCACATATTGCTAATGGAACATAAGCATATCCTATGATCCTGATGTCCCACTCCAAAGTATATGCTCAACAAGAATGTATGTATATGTGTATCAAGTTAATGTACAAGAATGTTTATAGCAGCATTATTTGTAAGAGTCCAAAACTAGAAACAAAGCTAAACATCTATGAATGACAGAATGGATAAACAAATTGTGGCATATTCGCAGAATAGAATATTATGCCACAAAGAAAAAGAACAAGCTACCAATATAACACGGATGACTTTCAAAAACGATGCTAAGTGAAAAATGTCAGGTGTAAAAGAGTACATGTTGTATGATTCCATTTATATGAAAGTCATGAACTAGCAAAACTAATCTATAGTAATAGAGGTCAGAATAGTGGTGAGAGAGAAACTGGGTGAGGGCACAAGGGAGGCTTCTAGGATCCTAGTAATGTCCTATAACCATGACCTGAATAATGGTTATTATGGGTGTGTTCACTGTGTCAAAATGTATCAAATGGTTCCCTTAAGCAGTCTGCATTTCATTTTGTGTATATTACACTAAAAAGTTTACCAGCCCTAACTGGTTTGGCTCAGTGGATAGAGCGTCGGCCTGTGGACTGAAGGGTCCCAGGTTCGAATCCGGTCAAGGGCATGTACCTTGGTTGCGGGCAAATCCCCAGTAGGGTGTGTGCAGGAGGCAGCTGATCGATGTTTCTCTCTCATTGATGTTTCTAACTTTCTATCCCTCTCCCTTCCTCTCTGTAAAAAATCAATAAAATATATATTTTTTTAAAAGTTTACCAAATAAGCTAGACATCCTTTTACCTCTTAATGTGACAGTTTACCTGATATTCTCCATTCCCTTTACCATGCACTGCTCATACCTCTGACTCAACACTGATAGCTAACAGGCAACACTGGTATCGGGGCATTTCTGCTCCCACTACACTACTCTTGGATCAGTGTACTTGTTCTCAAAACTACTCAATGCCAGTTGTGCCCATAATTACAATTACATAATTATACTGAAATCCTAAGTGTATTAATAAACTCTGAATGTAAAAAAGTTGCTCTTTCTTTGAAAACTAAGTTGAAGGCTCTAGAAGACTAAATAGAAATAATTTGAAAAACTGTCCTTGGGGTGATAGACACACAATACAATATACAGATGATGTATTATAGAATTGTATACCTGAAATCTGTATAATTTTATTAACCAACTTCACCCCAATAAATTCAATTAAAAATAAATAAATAAATTGTCCTCAATTTAAGTGTGTTAAGACACATAAATAAGCCTGGGGCAAATTAAAAAATCCAGGAGGAGCCTATACTCATTGTTTCAAGTAACTAAGAGCTCTCCTTCCACTTAGAAAAACTGTAATTGGAAGTTTCAAGCAATGAATCACAGGATGTAATTAATGCCAAAAAGATGAAGAACTCTAATCAGCAGGCGTATACTTAATACATCATAAGGTTGGTGAATAAATGTATATTTATTTGTTTCAAACTGAAATAAAATGCTTATGGTGTGTATGTATCATTTTAATCTCCTGCTTTAACCAACTTTTTCAATTAACAATAAACTATATAAGATAGAATAGCAATAGATAGCCTAAACCGGTTTGGCTCAGTGGATAGAGCATTGGCCTGCGGACTGAAAGGTCCCAGGTTCGATTCCGGTCAAGGGCATGTACCTGGGTTGCGGGCACATCCCCAGTAGGAGATGTGCAGGAGGCAGCTGATCGATGTTTCTCTCTCATCGATGTTTCTAATTCTCTATCTCTCTCCCTTCCTCTCTGTAAAAAATCAATAAAATATATTAAAAAAAAAAAAAGAATAGCAATAGATAAAAAGACTTCAACTATATCAAAGAAAACTTGTAACAACTTTTGGCAAATTAATACTATCTACTAGACAGCTAAAGCAAAAATATTAACTGTTAACAAGTCTACTTGTTAAAATGACTAAAGAGAAATCAATTGATCAAAGCTGGAACTGCTATTTTTAAAAGAATCTACCTTTTTAGTTATCATTAATCAAAGGCAGCATGGTTATTACCCTATTGTGGCATAATCTGATTAAAACAATGGAGGTCTTAGAAAAAGACAGCTGCTGAAAGGCCTACATGGGGTTCAAGAACCAAAGTCTGAGTATCACTGAACTGGGAAAAGAATGGTCTGAGTTCTCTTGATAGGAAAAATAGAAAAGATGCTTTTGCTAAAAATTTTCCTTGAGAGAGTTAAAACTTTCTCTAAAACAACGTATATTAAATTTCTTTCCAGAATCTGATACAAACCATGGGCTTCTCAAAAGAAAACACCAAAAAATCAAAAAAAAACCAACAAAACTCACATTATACAAGAGCATCCAGTTAGAATGAATTTAGGTATAGTAGTTTCTTATCAGATTTCTTCTTTTCTTTTCTTTTTAAATCCTTACCCAAGGATGTTTTTTCCATTGATTTCAGAGAGAGTGGAAGGGAGGGAGGGAGGAAGGGAGGGAGGAAAGGAGGGAGAGAGGGAAGAGACATGGAGGTGAGAGAGACACATAGATTGGTTGCCTCCAGCACTTGCCCCTACAGGGGCTGGGGAACCTGCAACCCAGATATGTGCCCTTGACCGGAAATTGAACCCGTGACCCGTCAGTCCCAGGTCTGACACTCCAACCACTGAGCCAAACCAGTCAGGGCTCTTCTTTTCTTTTTTAAGTTTTGTTTTGTTTCTGTTTTTATTTTAATCTTCACCAAAGAGTATGTTTTTATTGATTTAAGACAGAGAGAGAGAGAGAAAAACATCAATCAGTTGCCTCCTGTAGGTGCCCCAACCAGGGATCAAACCTGCAATCTAGGTATGCGCCCTGACTGGGAATCGAACTCGCAACCTTTTGGTGTATGGGACAATGCTTCAACCAATTGAGCCACCCAGCCAGGGCTCTTATCAGATTTCTTTAAATCCATGATTGAAAGTATTAGATAGCTCTCAGTGATAGTCTTTTTTAAAATATACTAATATATATATTGATTTCAGAGAGGAAGGGAGAGGGAGAGAAAGATAGAAACATCAATGATGAGAATCATTGATTGGCTGCCTCCAGCACGCCCCCACTGGGGATTGAGCCTGCAACCCTGGTATGTGCCCTTGACCAGAATCGAACTTGGAACCCTTCAGTCCACAGGCTGATTCTCTATTTACTGAGCCAAACAAGCTAGGGCTCAGTGATAGTCTTTTAAAGCTTCTATTTCATTCATTATTCAACTAATATTCATTGAATGCCTACTAGATTCTAAGCCTTATGGGAGGATTGAGTGGGAGAGTGCTGCTGTTTCAGATTCAGGGGAGAATTATAATATACCAGAATGCAGGCGTTTACTATAAGAGCAGGTGATGAAAAAGTGGAGGCCAAACCCCTTAACTACTCAATTGAGAAGTTTGGCAATAAAGAAATGAAAGAAATAGGATATCCGCCAGAGTTCTAGCATGGCAAAATTAAAAGGTAAGTTTTACCCCAAAATCGGGAACACTCTTTCAAAACAGTATAAGAAAGCCCTATCTGGTTTGGCTCAGTTGGTTGGGTGTAATCCTGTGCACCAGGAGGTTGCCAGTTCGCTTCCCTGTCAAGGGCACATGCCCTGGTTTCTGGCTCAATCCCTGGTGGGGGGCATGGAGGA
Organism: Myotis yumanensis; assembly: GCF_028538775.1. NCBI lineage: Eukaryota > Metazoa > Chordata > Mammalia > Chiroptera > Vespertilionidae > Myotis > Myotis yumanensis. Next base: position 165,407,312 of record NW_027223754.1, read on the forward strand.
GGTAGCCGATCAATGTTGCACTCTCACATAGATATTTCTCACTCTCTCCTTCTCACTTCATCTCTAAAAATCAATAAACTTTTAAAAAAGAGAGAGAAGGAAAGATCAAACATACTACAGAGAAAGATAATACTTGTAGAAAGAGAAAATAACTGAAAAGGAAAAGATAGAAAGGTAATCAAAGATAAACTTAACCTTATATTCGGTTCAACTAATCTTTTTAAAAAATGTATTTTTATTGATTTCAGAGAAGAAGAGAGAGATAGAAACATCAATGTTGAGAGAGAATCATGCCTCCTGCATGCACCACATTGAGGATTGAGCCCACAACCCAGGCATGTGCCCTTGACTAGGACCCTTCAGTCTGCAGGCTGGTGCTCTACTCACTGAGCCACATGGACCGGGCTCAATTAATCTTTAATACCTAATATATGTCAGAAAATGTACTAAGCAATTTCCTACACATTATCTTATATAATCCTCACAACAACCTTGCAAAATTAAAGAAACATACTTCTGAAACAAGCAAAACGGTAAGAAATACAGAGATAGAAGAGGTCATACCAAATGACTGCAAGGCTTGAGGGCTTGAAAACTACTGAAATTTAGTCTCGTACACCTGGGTTTGAATCACCACCTCACCACTTAGTTATTTGATCTTGGGAAATTTTTATAATCTCAAATTCTCCAATAAAACGAATAATAAATATTAAACAATTATATGAAATTTGTGTATAGAGAATATAATAGTGCCTGGCACATGTTAGGTTATTCTTTCCACTATACCACACTGGCGTTTAAAAATCAGAGATATGCAAGGGAAGAAATATAAGGGAAATAAACATATCATGAAGCAACAAAGGTCCAGTTAAAATTAGTACGAATTTGGAGTAGATAATGCCAACTCTGTGACCTCTCCTCCCTACGTTCAACTACCCAGGTAAAAAGTATTTTCATGGGGAAGTTGCTAAAGTTGTAACAAATTAATATGTACTTTAAAAAAAATTTTTTTTCATTGATTTCAGAGAGGAAGGGCGAGAGAGAGAGAGAGAGAGAGAGAAAGAGAGAGAGAGAAACATCAATTGATGAGGATCTTTGATTGGCTGCCTCCTGCATGCCCCCTACGGGGGATTGAACTTGAAACCTGGGCATATGCCCTGACCGGGAATCAAACCGTGACCTCCTGGTTCATAGTCAATGCTCAACCACTGAGCCACGCTGGCTGGGCACTATCTATTTTTAAGGACTAAAATTGGGCAGAAGAATTTCACCTCCCTCCAAATTATTATTACTATTTTTTAACTATTTAAATACCTATAAAATAGTAGGCCCTGACTAGTCTTACAGAACTTACTACCTAACCATTTGAAGCTACAGTTTAACTATCTGTCCAAACTTCAAACACTAATCTGAGGAAGTGTTCTAATGTTGATTAAATACCAGAAAACATCCACTTAAGAATAACTTGATTTTCTTTTGTTTTAAAAACTTATTTTATTTACAAGGAATAAACAGTAAGACCCTAACCAGTGGCTCTCAACCTTCTGGCCCTTTAAATACAGTTCCTCATGTTGTGACCCAACCATAAAATTATTTTCATTGCTACTTCATAACGGTAATGTTGCTACTGTTATGAATCGTAATGTAAATATCTGATATGCAGGATGGTCTCAGGCGACCCCTGTGAAAGGGTTGTTCGACCGCCAAAGGGGTCGCGACCCACAGGTTGAGAACCGCTGCTGCCCTAAGACTAACAGACATTTGCCTTGCTGTCAAAAACCAGAATACAGACCCATTTATTTTGCCCTTTTATGATGGAGAAAACTGTAAAAGACTGAAATGAACCAAAAAGATCACTGGGCATCTTCGATGAAAAAACTGACACTGTGGCCCGGCTAGCGTGACAGTGCTTGAGCGTTGACCTATGAACCAGAAAGTCATGGTTCAATTCCCAGTCAGGGCATATGCCCAGGTTGAAGGCTCAATCCCCAGTGTGGGGCATGCAAGAGGTAGCCGATCAATAATTCTCTCTCATCATTGATATTTCTATTTCTCTCTCTCTCTCTCTCTTTCTCTCTCTCTCTCTCTCTCCCTCCCTCCCTCTCAGAAGTCAATAAACATCTATATTTTTTTATTGGCATTATGTAATGTGCACCCTTCCTAGTTATCTGATTCTACAGGGTTTGTATCCTTTATGATCTTTGAGCTATTTTAGAAATGTTAAGTTGTAGCCGAAACCGGTTTGGCTCAGTGGATAGAGCGTCGGCCTGTGGACTAAAGGGTCCCAGGTTCGATTCCGGTCAAGGGCATGTACCTGGGTTGCGGGCACATCCCCAGTGGGAGATGTGCAGGAGGCAGCTGATCGATGTTTCTCTCATCATCGATGTTTCTAACTCTCTATCTCTCTCCCTTCCTCTCTGTAAAAAATCAATAAAATATATTTAAAAAAAAAAAAGAAATGTTAAGTTGTAGATAACTGAGAGCAATGCAAAGGATTCTTGTCTATACATAAGCAAACAGATTCTGTCCAGTGAAAGGAGGAATGATTTCCCACATGTCAAGTGGAAAAAGCCAGTTTTGTGTCAACCTGTAAATACATTTCAGCATTCTTGATCCTAAATATGCATGGTACTTTGAATTTTCCTTTGAACTACTTTTAATTTCTTACTGGTTCTCTCAATAATTAATCAGTTTAGTAATATTTTTTACATGTGTTCATTTCATGTTTGTATGAAAATAGTGATTTTGCCTATTTAAAAATAAAAAAATCCTTTAACAATGAATTTCATACAACATGTAGTAAATACCATGGAAAATGAAAATTTTAATGCAAAAGCTCAAGGGAAGAAAACATCCTTTTCCATTCATGTTTATATTTAAAGAAGACCAGATAAAACTGTCTTGTCTCTTCCCAGCTCTGAAATTTTTAAGACTCTAAGAGGCATAGTCATTGCTGAAGTTGGTAGTTCTTGAAAGAGCCCATAACTAACATAAGAATTCTTTCAAATGGTATTTCCAGCTGTTTTTTTCCTTATGCTTAGTGTAAATAAAACACTGTCTTAAGAACAGAAGCTTCATCATTTCAGACTTAGGCTCTTTTATCTGAACTACTTTTGTTAATTACACTCACCAATAATATAGATGGTACATTTTTACACCAAACTAAAAATACACATTTGACAAACGCTTTTTATGATCCAAAGATTTTTTGCCAGTAACATCTGTACAGTCACAAAAATATTAAATACATCTGTTACTTTCAAAATAATAGCTGTCTTTTCAAAATAATATTTTCAAAATATTGTATGTCAGTTGAAAGAACAGAATAATTAAATATTTTTTAACAAACTAACTTGATTTAATATATACATACTGCTTAAAGAAGCCCAAACCAGAAGTTAATACACAAACTCAACATTAAATCAGCAACATATGTTTTATTTTATTATCATTTTTTGTTGTTAGTCTACACTGGAGAATATTTTTTCCATTGATTTTTAAGGAGATTGGATGGGAGGGAGGAGAAGGGGAGGAGAGAAACATCGACTGGTTGCCTCCTGCACACACTCCAACCTGCAACCCAGGTACATGCCCTTGATGGGAAATCGAACCCATGATCCTCGGTGCACAGGCTAACTTCTAACCACTAAACCACACCGGTCAGGCCTCAGCAACATATTTTAAATTCATTAATACATGGGGAGAGAGCACATTAATGCTTAGGTCTTCTGACTTTCTAAACCCCAAAAATAAAATATTTCTAATACCACCAGTCTCTATGGAATTACTGCTTTCACAAAGCAGCTTTTTTCCTCTCCTCTCTCAAGATCAAACTACTCCACCAACACTCTAAGGAAAGAAAGAATAAAATTGAGTTGCACCAAAAACCTCTCATTCAGATCCATTCCAAACCATTCTCATGGCTTATAACATGCCAGAAAAATATTGCTCTAGCAGGTAATTACTATGTCCAAAAATGAACAGAGCAATTTTAGACTGGAAATAATATGCTATCCATATCGTTCATAAATTCATGCTACTATAATTCTTTAAATCAGGGGTGGGGAACATCTGGCCCGTGGGCCATATAAGACCCTCAAAATTACTTGGTTTGGCCCTGCCAAGGCATTGGGATGAGTTAATTAAATGTATGACCAAATATAGCAGCTAATTTTTAACTTGATAATTTTGTATGGCCCATGAATGATGTTATAAATATCCAAATGGCCCTTGGCAGAAATAAGGTTCCCCACCCCTGCTTTTTTTTTTTTTTAATATATTTTATTGATTTCTCACAAAGCGGAAGGGAGAGAGATAGAGAGTCAGAAACATCGATGAGAGAGAAACATCGACCAGCTGCCTCCTGCACATCTCCCACTGGGGATGTGCCCGCAACCCAGGTACATGCCCTTGACCGGAATCGAACCCGGGACCCTTCAGTCCGCAGGCCGATGCTCCATCCGCTGAGCCAAACTGGTTTCGGCTCCCCACCCCTGCTTTAAATGAATACATAATGCATGCAACATACCATGTATTGAATATTCTAAAAAATAAGTTTTCATCTAGATGAAATCAGTTAAATAATATTAGCAGATTTAAAAGCATGAAAAATTAACTCTTCCTTCTCCCACCTCTACTCCCTCCAAACCAAATGTGTGTCAACTGGAAGGAAGGAGAAAAGAAAATGCAGATAAACAACTGAAAAAGGTACAGAATACTAATCCCAAAAGATGCTACCTCTTCCAAGTTGCAACTGAAGTTAAAGAACTGTAGTGAAAAGTCTTCCCCATTTTCAGTAGTTCAAGGTGTATTGTTCTCTTCCTTGGGAATGCAACTCATTCCAGAACTTCCTTTTCTGACTCTTCTTGAGGTTCTCATACTACAAATTATTAGCATATGTAACATCATTTTTTAAATATCATATAAAAAAAATAACTGAATTGGGCACCTATCTTCTACTTGCATCATGGCTGCCCTCAGACCCCTTGTGAAACCTAAGATTGTTAAAAAGAGGACCAATACCCTAGCCCAGTGGTTGGCAAACTGCGGTTCGCAAGCCACATGTGGCTCTTTGGCCCCTTGAGTGTGGCTCTTCCACAAAATACCGACTTCTGCGCATGGGCCACGAAGTTTCAATCGCACTGTACATGCGTGCCCGCACGTGGTATTTTGTGGAAAAGCCACACTCAAGAGGCCAAAGAGCCGCATGTGCTCGTGAGCCGTGGTTTGCCAACCACTGCCCTAGCCAGTTTGGCTCAGTGGCTAGAGCATCAGTCAGGCAAGGGTTCAAGTCCAGGTTGCAGGCTCGGTCCTTGGTGGGGGGCGTGCAGGAGGCAGCTGATCAAAGATTCTCTCTCATCACTGATATTTCTATCTCTTTCTCCCTCTCCCGTCCTCTCTAAAATCAATAAAAATATATTTAAGTTTGGCTGGTGTGGCTCAGTGGTTGAGCATCAACCTATGAACCAGGAGGTCACAGTTCAATTCCCAGTGAGGGCACATGCCTGGCTTGCAGGCTCATTCCCCCGTGTGGGGTGTGCAGGAGGCAGCTGATTAATGATTCTCTCTCATCATTGATGTTTCTGCCTCTCTCTCACTCCCTTCCTCTCTGAAAACAATAAAAATATATTATTTTTAAATTAAAAAAAAAAAAAGGACCAAGAAGTTCATCTGGCACCAGTCAGATTGATATGTCAAAATTAAGTGTAACTGGCAGAAACCCAGAGGCAATAGAGTGCACAGGAGATTCAAGGGCCAGGTCTTAATGCCCAGTGTTGGTTATGGGAGCAAGAAGAAAACAAAGCACACGCTGCCCAGTGACTTTTGGAAGTTCGTGGTCCACAATGTCAAGGAGCTTGAAGGGCTGCTGATGTGCAATAAATCTTACTGTGCTGAGATTGCTCACAGCTTCTCCTCAAAGACCCACAAGCCACTGTGGAAAGCCCAACTGGCCATCAGTCACCAATCCCAATGCCCAGCTGCACAGAGCAGAATATTAATAGACAGCTTGTGTGCACATTGTATTCGTGTTAATTAAAACCATAAAATTCTACCATCTGGCACTTAAAAAATAAAATAACCAAATCATTTAAAATAAAAGTTAGTAGGCTTTTTTCTGTACCCCAATTCAACAATGTATATATAGATCTGGATACCAAGAAAAATAAAACAGGTAAACGATTAAATACAGGCATTTCTTCTTTCCAGAAGTGGGAAGAGTAATGGAAGGCAGCTACTTATATTATAACTTCTTATTCACTAAGCTATCTTCTTTTTCTCAGATAATCAGAGAATTTGGTGTACAAAACCAGAAAGAAGGGTAAAGAAAGAAGCAAAACTGGAAAAAAACATAAAAATCAATATTCACATTGCCTGTATGACCATAAACAAATACAGCAAAACATATTCACTGCCACCTTCTTCTACCTAGAGAGAAAGGAAGGAAAAATAACACAATAGCCTCTACAAAGCACATATCACCAAAGACAAATTTTTCTGATTATTTTACTTCCAAAGCCAGATCACTACATAAGGTGAACAAAGTCTTTTCAGATGAGGTCAGGTAGTAAAGTTCTAGAGATCATTCCCTACTGCTATTCAAAGTCTCATCTAACCTGCTTTACCACCTGCTCTAGAATTCCCCCAATTTAAAATTATTTCTATCAGCTATCCCCTTTTCAAAATTTCCCTTGGAAGTATCCCTGCAGGCATTAAGAAAGCTAGCTAAACTAATTCAATGGAAAGTATAAATGATAAAGAGGCACACATACTCTTTAACCCTTGCAAAAATGTTACTCATCAATTCAAACGAAGCTATAAATGGTAGAACTTTTATTATTTTTATTTTTTAAATATGTTTTTATTGATTTCAGAGAGGAAGAGGAAGAAGGACAGAAACATTAATGATGGGAGAGAATCATTGATTGGCTGCCTCCTGCAGGCCCCCTAACAGGAGATCAAGCCTGAAACCCAGGCATGTGCCCTGACTGGGAATTGAACCGTGACCTCCTGGTTCATAGGTTGATGCTCAACCACTGAGCCATGCCAGCCAGGCTGAATGGTAGAACTTTCAATAGTTTGAGAGATTTTGTTTGTTTAGTTTGCTTTCTCTTTGGGGATGGAAGCACTGTTATGCCTACTCTCATACAAAAAGAAAAAGAATGTCAAGTCCAAAGCTCCCAGCCCTATCTCTACTGAAGAAAAGAGACATTTGTTATTGTGACGTCTCCTTCCACAGCTCTTGACATCTTGACAAATCCATTCTGGAACATTAAATGAAGGGAACTGATCTCCTACCTCTACCCCCACCCCCACCAACAAGAAAGAGAAAGCCTGGGGGGGGGGGGGTAGGTTGGGGGTTAATGGGGGGATGAGGACACATTTGTAATACCTTAACCAATAAAGAAATTAAAGATTAAAAAAAAGAGAGAGAGAAAGCCTGTCCTAACAAGGCAAGATCCACTACATTCCAGCTTCCAAAACTTTTTTATATTGGGGGTGGGGAGAAAGGAGACATTTTGTATTTTGAAACATGTTTACAAATTCTTTGATCCTATTCCCATCAAAAGGTAGAGTCACTTCCCATAAAGAGAATGAAGAAGTGACACTGAGCAACCTCAGAAGTTAGGTCATAAAAGCTGAGAAAACTTCTGTCTGGTTCTCTCCCAGGACAGGCAACTTTGGAGCCTGAATCACCATATAAGATATCCAGGTTCCCTAAAGCCCTTGTGCTGGAGAGACTATGGACGAAGCCTCATAGAGAATTAGATGTCTGAGGAGTACCAACTGTTTTTGAGTACTCCCAGCTCAGCCATCAGACATGTGAATGAGGAGTCATCTCCAGACCCAGCTACCAGCTGACTCCAACTGCATTCAGAGATTTTGGTGAGGAAGCCTTTTAAATGAGAGACACAACTGCCTAGCGAAGCCTAAACACAGGAACCATAAAAGATAAAAAGAAATGTTATTTTACATTACTAAATTTGGCATGTGATGTTACAAAGCAATAGACAGCCAAAACAGATTTTGGTAATTAAATTGTTTGGCTTTGGGACTCAATGGCAGGAGAAGGCAAGAAGGGCCTTGAAAGTGTTAGTGAAAGCCTGAAAGTTTTGTTTTGTTTTAATATCTTTTTATTGATTTCAGAGAGGAAGGGAAGGGGAGAGAGAGAGAGAGAAACATAAATGATGAGAATCATTGATCAGCTGCCTCCTGCACACCCCACACTGGGGATCAAGCCTGCAACCCACACATATGCCTTGACTGGGAATCTAACTGTGTCCCCCCGCCACACACACACACACACACACACACACACACACACACACACACTCAAACCTCTATGTCCAGGAAATAGGCTAAGAAAACTACTCAGCTGCAAACACTGGATACATTTTATGGAAAAGAATAATTCAGGGGCAAAACTAAAAGCTGTGGATTATGGTTCCTAGGCAGTAGGACTGATCACAGAACTGGTAATATGTGCCTGGCTGAATTTCAGAACTGCTTTGAACCAGTGACTAGTGTGTTCCTTAAATCTGTATTTTTTTTAAAATCTTTATTGTTCAGATTATTACAGTTGTTCCTCTTTCCCCGCCCCCCATAACACCCCTCCACTCAGTTCCCACCCCACCCTCTGCCCTTACCACCCGCCCAACTGTCCTCATCCATAGGTGTACGATTTTTGTCCAGTCTCTTCCCGCACCCGCCTCACTCCTTTCCCCCCGAGAATTGTCAGTCCACTCCCTTTCTATGCCCCTGATTCAATTATATTCACCAGTTTATTCTGTTCATCAGATTTTTTATTCACTTGATATTTAGATTCACTTGATAGATATGTATTTGTTGTTCATAATTTTTATCTTTACCTTTTTCTTTTTCTTTCTCTTCTTAAAGAATACCTTTCAGCATTTCATATAATACTGGTTTGGTGGTGATGAACTCCTTTAGCTTTTTCTTATCTGTGAAGCTCTTTATCTGACCTTCAATTCTGAATGATAGCTTTGCTGGGTAAAGTAATCTCGGTTATAGGTTCTTGCTATTCATCACTTTGAATATTTCTTGCCACTCCCTTCTGGCCTACAAAGTTTCTGTTGAGAAATCAGCTGACAGTCATATGGGTACTCCCTTGTAGGTAACTGTTTTTCTCTAGCTGCTTTTAAGATTCTCTGTCTTTTGCTCTTGGCATTTTAATTATGATGTGTCTTGGTGTGGTCCTCTTTGGATTCCTTTTGTTTGGGGTTCTCTGCACTTCCTGGACTTGTAAGTCTATTTCTTTCACCAGGTAGGGGAAGTTTTCTGTCATTACTTCTTCAAATAGGTTTTCAATATCTTGCTCTCTCTCTTCTTCTGGCACCCCCATAATTCGGATGTTGGTACGCTTGAAGTTGTCCCAGAGACTCCTTACATTATCTTCATATTTTTGGATTCTTTTTTCTTTTTGCTTTTCCAGTTGGGTGTTTTTTGCTTCTTCATATTTCAAATCATTAACTTGATTCTTACAATCCTCTAGTCTGCTGTTGGATCTCTGTATATTATTCTTTATTTCAGTCAGTGTATGCTTAATTTCTAGTTGGTCCTTTTGCATATCCTCGAGGGTCTCACTAGATTTATCGAGGGTCTCACTAAATTTATCGGTGGTTTCTAGAAAATTCTTGAAAAACCTTATAACCGTGGTTTTGAACTCTATATCCAGTAGTTTGCTTTCCTCCATTTCTGTCATTTGTGACCTATTTCTTTGTCTCCACATTTTGGCTGCTTCCCTGTGTTGATAGAGTGGCTTTCTGTGCTAGGTGTCCTATAGGGCCCAGTGGCTCAGCCTCTCCAATTACCTGAGGTGGACACTCTTGGTGCACCCTTTGTGGGCTCTGTGCACAGTCTTGTTGTAGTTAATACACCTGTTTTTTTGAACAGGAGTGTCTATAGTGGTTATCTTATGCCTGTCCACTGTTGCATATTGGGTGGGCTGGATATAAGGGGAGATAATGTGACTCTTTAATTCACAGGTTTTTAAAATGAAAGCAACAGTACTCAAGAAGCTATACCCAAGGAACTATATCCAGCCTTACCTGCACTTGGGCCTGATTTAGATGGCAAGATACTGAACCTCAAGCCTGAGCCTGATGCTGTACTAGATAAGACTTTGGGGGCCTTGAGAAGCGGTAAGTGTGTTTTGAATGTAGGAGGAATGTAAAGAATTTGTGGCCAGAGGGAAGACTGAAATTATCTTGAAATACAACTGCATATTCTTTACACACCTCCCAGCAAGAAGTGGAGTCCAGTTTCCTTCCCTTTGAATATGGGATGGACTTAGTGACTTGCTTCTAATGAACAAAATGCAGTGAAAGTGACACTGATTCTGAATTTAGGTCATAAAAGATAATACAACTCCCTTCTGGCTCCCTTACTCAGAACAAGTGCTTTTGGAGCCCTAAGCCTCTTCATGTAAGAAGTCTGGCTACTATGCTGGAGAGTCTACAAAGAAATAGTGAAAAATAAAGATGTTCAAGGAGCTCTGGCTATTCCAGCTCCTAGCTATTTGGACTTCCCTGCTCAAGTGCCAGACATGTCAGTTTGAAAGGAAGCCTTCGGGATAACTCCAGGCCCCGTGCAACTACAAGTGCATGACAGAACTTGTGCAAGAATAACTTAGCCTGAGCCCAGTCAACACCCAGAACCATAAGAGTTTTATGCCAAGTTTGGAGTGGTTTTGTTCCTCAGCAACAGACAACTGCAACAACATGTCTGGAGACCCTAGCCTGAAATGTTAGGTCAAACTTAGCCTGGCTTTCTACATTACCAACCAAATAACATCAAACAATATCATTATGCTCACCCAGTTCCTTCATCCCCCAACTGAAATATTTGATTTAATCATGGTAAAAAGATATTTTTAAGACAGATTTAATTTAACTGTCACTATTGCAGTATGACAATTATTGTATTTCAAATTGTATGCCAATCTAAGTGTCATTTAAAATCACCTATATTTACATACACACACACACACAGTTAATAACTTGCTGCTTACTAGCATGATTTCACTTATTTACAAATATTTTTAAATGATTAAATTATTTGAGACTGGAAGTCATACTACATTCTCTGGAATAAAACACTAATTTATAGTGGTTTTTTGCTTTGTTTTGTTTTTTAATTCTCACCCAAGGATATTTTTCCATTGATTTTTAGAGAAAGTGGAAGAGAAAGGGAAAGACAGAGAAAAATATCGATGTGCGAGAAACACATCGATTTGCTGCCTCCTGCACGAGCCCTGACTAGGGCCTAGGCCGGGGAGGAGCCTGCAACCCTTAATCGGAATTGAACCCAGGACCCTTTGGCCTGCAGGCCAACGCTCTATCCACTGAGCCAAACCAGCTAGGGCTGTAGTGTTTTTGTTTGTTGATTTTTTTGTTGTTGTTGTTAATCCTCACCCGAGGATATTTTGTCATTGATTTTTTTATAGAGAGTGGAAGGGGGACAGGGAGGGACGGAGGAAGGGAGGAAGAGAGACAGAGACAGAGACAGAGACATGAGAGAGAGATGATTGGTTACCTACTGCACGGGGACGAGGATCAAACCTGCAACCAAGGTATGTGCCCATGACCATGTCCCAGACCGTGCCCTTGACCGGAATCGAACCCTGGAACCTTCAGTCCCCCTCAGTCCACAGTCAACATTCTATCCACTAAAGCCAAACCAACTAGGGCTAATTGATAGTGTTTTTAACTGTGTATATATCTGCAGCAGAACTAGAATAATCATGAATATTTAATAACCTAAGCTTTCTCCATTTCTAAGGTCTCTTCGTTTTTAAACATCATGATCTAAGTTCAGAGAAAATAAATCTTTTGCATCTGAAGATGTAGAATTCAATGTGTTTTAGATCACTGGCAAGGAACTTAATGTTCTAGCTGTTAGGAGAAAAAAAGGAATTCGATGTTCACAGATTATAAACATAGCTAAGCTCAACTTCTGTAGAGACACTGAAACACCTGAGCTGAGAACTAACTGGCAGAATGGCAGAAGGTACTCTGGAATAGGAAGAACAAGGGGACCTGACGTCAAGATAATACCCTGAAAATGGAATTACTTTCTCCATTGTATAAGCACTTCCAACTACACATTTTGCTTGTTTGTTTTTGTTAATCCTCACCAGGGGATATTTTTTCCCATTGATTTTAGAGAGAGTAAAGAGAAAGAGAGAAATATCGATGTGAGAGAGATAGATGGATTGGTTGCCCCCAACATGCACCCCATGGCATGGGATCGAACCTGCAACCCAGGTACATGCTCTTGACCAGGAATAGAACCCACCACCCTTTGGTAGACAGGCCACCACTCTGACCACTGTACAATACTGGCCAGGGCTCAACTACACATTTTAAGGAAAAAAGCCTTAATCCTCTATGCCACCAAATAACTAAAACAAACATTATTTAGTAGCAATTTAACTAAACTTTTTTGACTTTCCTAGACTGTCAAATATTTGAATTTTTTTAGCCAGCCAGCAAGCAGTGAGAAGAAATAAAATATAATCATAATCAGTTTGAGAAGAAAATTTAAAGAATAAAATGCATTCTGCTTTGAACACTGAGTAATACCTATACTCAAATTTGGGTAACTAAAACAAAAGGTCAGTATGCAAAAGTCTATTTAACCAATAATATGGCTGATTTGAAATATCAGACTGGGTTCTGGGTCCTTAGAGCAATGAGCCATACAATACAAAGGGAGATAAAAAGGTTTTCTCTTGTTCAGAGGGCAAAAGTTTAGGCCCTATACAAATTTTAAAAAAAGGTTACTCCCCACAGAGAATCCATTTACCTAATTCTTCATTCTCACAAAAAGTCCCAATCTTACAATAAAACTGACTTTGGATGGCTGCTGGACATATAACTCTCCTTCCTTATTCTCTTTGCCTGGCTAATTCCAGCTCATCTTTCAGGTCTCTGTTCAAATGTCACTAACTCCAGAACCTACCCAGGGGTCCTCAAACTTTTTAAACAGGGGCCAGTTCACTGTCCCTCAGACCGTTGGAGGGCCGGACTATAGTTTAAAAAAAAACTATGAACAAATTCCTATGCACACTGCACATATCTTATTTTGAAGTAAAAAACAAAACAGGAACAAATACAATATTTGTATTTGCATGTGGCCCGCGGGCCGTAGTTTGAGGACCCCTGAGTCCTACACTCTACCCTACCCCTATCTGAGACTAATCCAATGTTTTTACTATAGGCTTCTAAAGAACCCTCACAACTTCTATCATAGCATTCACATTAAATTTTAACTTCTTGTTTAATTATCTTTCCTGCTAGATCAAGCATGTCAAAGGCAAAGGCTGACCTAGGCCAAATAAACAAGGTTTAAGTTTATGTGGGCCGCAAAAAAACAAAAGCTTCAATTTTCATAGAAATGTAGGTTTATTTCGATAGAGACATACTGAATACAAAGGGCTAAAATAAATGAGTAATTGTTAACATAAAATAATAGAACATTTTAATAAAAATTAATATTTTTTCTTGAACATTAACTTACCAGACACTGCACAAATTAATAAGTGTAACGCAAATAAACCTATTTTTCTTGTTCTCCAAAAGTGAAATATTTCCAGTTGCACACAGCAAACACTTCAGTCCAAGACTAAGGACGTGGCAATAGGTTGCTAAAATATTCGCTGCTGGTATTAGTGGAGAGAAATGGTGCGCCTGTGGTAAGGCACATAAGGGAAATGAATGCAACACGATTATAGTAATCAGTCATTAGCGAACGTTGTAACTCGTTATTAATAATTATGTATAACAAGATATTGTAAAAATTAAGTTACAAAATTTTTATTAATACATTTCTTACATACTGTTATATTGGCTGGGCCACAAAAATATTCATTGTGGGCCACATGCAGCCCACGGGTCATGAGTTTGACATGCTTGTGCTAGATTGTAAATCCATGTAAGCAGGAACCTATCTAGTTGCTTAACATGATATCCTGAGGACCTAGCCCAGTGCCTGGCACATAGTAGGTACTAGTAAATATCTCTTGAAATGAATGAATCTCCTATCCAGCAACAGCTCTTTCAGGAACCTTGTCAGGATACAGGTGCTTGGGCAGGTTTCCTCCTTCCAAATAGTATTTTAGTCTCCCCTCCCTGGACACAGTTCAAATTCTTTCCCTCTAACTCCTGTTTCCTTGGCCAGATTTAAGAAACCTGAAGCTACTAGTAACTCTCCCTGCCTTGGCCAGGTAGCTCAGTTGGTTAGGGCATCATCCTGATACTCAAAGGTTATGGGTTCAATCCGTAATCAGGGCACATACAAGAATCAACCAATGAGGCCCACTGCATGGGAGAACATATTTGCCAATGATATCACCGATAAGGGTTTAATCTCCAACATTTACAGGGAACTCATGCAACTTAACAATAGGAAGATAAACAATCCAATCAAAAAATGGGCAACAGACCTAGATAGACACTTTCCGAAAGAGGACATACAGAAGGCCAAAAGACATATGAAAACATGCTCAAAGTCACTAATTACATGAGAGATGCAAATCAAAACGACAATGCGGTATCATCTCACACCTGTCAGAATGGCTATCATCAACAAATCAACAAACAACAAGTGTTGGAGAGGATGTGGAGAAAAAGGAACCCTCATGCACTGCTGGTGGCAATGCAGAATGATGCAGCCACTGTGGAGAACAGTATGGCGTTTCCTCAAAAAACTAAAAATGGAACTCCCATTTGACCCAGTGATCCCACTTCTAGGAATATATCCCAAGAAGCCAGAAACACCAATCAGAAAGGATATATGCATCCCTATGTTCATAGCAGCTCAATTCAACATAGCTAAGATTTGGAAACAGCCTAAGTGCCCATCAGCAGATGAGTGGATTAAAAAACTGTGGTACATCTACACAATGGAATACTATGCTGCGGTAAAAAAGAAGGAACTCTTGCCGTAACTGGTTTGGCTCAGTGGATAGAGTGTCAGCCTGTGGACTGAAAGGTCCCAGGTTCGATTCCAGTCAAGGGCATGTACCTTGGTTGTGGGCACACCCCAGTAGGGGGTGTGCAGGAGGCAGCTCATCGATGTTTCTCTCTCATTGATGTTTCTAACTCTCTATCCCTCTCCCTTCCCCTCTGAAAAATCAATAAAATATATTAAAAAAAAAAAAAAAAAGAAGGAACTCTTGCCATTTGCAACAGCATGGAAGGAGCTGGAGAGCATTATGCTAAGTGAAATAAGCCAGTCAGAGAAAGATAAATACCACATGATCTCACTCATTTGTGGAATATAGAGAACAACACAGACTGATGAACAGGGACAGATCCAAAGACAGAGAAACAGCGATCAGACTATCAATCCCCAGAGGGAAAGTAGGGGAGGGTGGGGGTAAGGGGAAGAGATCAACTAAAGGACTTGTATGCATGCATATAAGCCAAACCAATGGACACGGACAACGGGGGGAGGGGGGTAAAGGGGGGAGGGTTAATGGGGGGATGAGGACACATTTGTAATACCTTAACCAATAAAGAAATTAAATATAAAAAAAAAAGAATCAACCTATGTGCTCGCTTCAGCAGCACATATAGTAATATTGGAACGATACAGAGAAGATTAGCATGGTCCCTGCACAAAGATGACACAAATTCGTGAAGTGTTCATATTTTTAAGAGGAGGAAGAAAAAGGTAAAGATAAAAAATATGAACAAAGTGACAACAAATACATATCTGTCAACAAGTGAATCCAAAAATCAAATGAATAAAAAATCTGATGAACAGAATAAATTGGTGAATGGAATAGAATCAGGGGCATGGAAATGGAACAGACTGACGATTCTCAGAGGGAAGAGAGTGGGGGGGGAGGGTGCGGGAAGAGATTAGACAAAGATCTTATATGCATGTATGCATTACCTACGGACACAGACAATAGGGTGGCGAGGGCCTGGGGTGGGGTGGAAACCAGGTGGAGGGGAGCTATGGGAGGAAAAAAGAGGGACATCTGTAATAATCTCAACAATAAAGATTAATTTAAAAAATAACAGAGCTACATTTATTAATATGGGACAAATCTCAAAAACCATCTGAGCAAGTAAAGCAAATTGCCAAAAGATAAGCCAATATGATGCTGCTTTTATGAAGAGTAAAGTTTTATTTTTTTTATTTTTTTAAATACATTTTTATTGACTTTATACAGAGAGGGAGAGGTATAGAGAGTTAGAAACATCAATGAGAGAGAAACATCAATCAGTTGCCTCCTGCACACCCCCTACTGGGGATCGAGCCTGCAACCAAGGTACATGCACTCGACCGGAATCAAACCCGGGACCTTTTAGTCCACAGCCCAATGCTCTATCCACTGAGCCAAACTGGTCAGGGCTGAAGAGTAAAATTTTAAATACTGTTTTCCTTCTAATCTAAGAAGCCAGACACATTATCTTATAAGGGAAAAAATAACTCTGTCAAAATATAATCAATTGTAAAACACATCACAAATTCAGAGATTAAATGGGGGGGAGGGGATTGGGGGAGAGGAGATACACATCTTAGAACCAATGAAATACTCTCTAGTTTGTGTATACTTATATATACACTAGGGGCCCAGTGCACGAATTCGTGTACCTTGAAAGAAACTATGGGCTTTGAGGCTGCGGTGGGCACTGGGGCAGGTCTCAGCCCATCCTCTGCGGCCTCCAGTCCCCTGAATGCCGGCAGCCCCACTCCTGCCGCCACGCTGATGGCATGGAGCGATTGAGGCAGGCGCCAGCAGCAGGTGCGGGCGCCTGGCAGGAGCAAAGAATTTTCAGGAACCACCAAAGGCTCGCCCGAAGACAGTGACCGGTGCCCTGCCTTGGTCTGGCGCCCCCGCACACCTGCTCCACCATACTGCCACGGCCAATGCCTGCCATGTTCCACACTCTGCCACCTGTTGCTGACACCCGCCATGTTCCACGCGCGCCCCCCCCCCCCCCGCCCCTCGTGGTCAGAGCACGTCATAGCGACTGGTTTTTAGGCCGTTCAGTCTATCTGCATATTAAGGTTTTATATATATATACTAGAGGCCCGGTGCACAAAAATTTGTGCACTGGCGGGGGGTGGGTGTGTGTCCCTCAGCCCCACTTGTGCCCTCTCACAGTCTGGGACCCCTTGGGAGATAACGACCTGCTGGCTTAGGCCCGCTCCCGGGTGGCAGAGGGCAGGCCCAATCCCTAGGTGCAGCCCCTGGTCGGGCTCAGAGCAGGGCCGATTGGGGAGTTGGGGCGCCACCCCGTCATGCACAGAGCAGGGCAGATCGGGAGGTTGCGATGCCACCCCCAGTCACGCTAAGGGTAGGGCCAATTGGGGGGTTGGGGTGTCGCCCCCTGTCACACTCAAGGCAGAGTTGATGGGGAGGTTGTGGCACCACCCCGTCACGCACAGAGCAGGGCTGATCAGGGGGGTTGGGGCTCCGTACCCTGTCACACACAGAGCAGGGCCGATCAGGGGGTTGGGGAGCTCCCCCCTGTCACGCACTGAGCAGGGCCGATCAGGGGGTTGGGGAGCTCCCCCCTGTCACACACAGAGCAGGGCCAATCAGGGGGTTGGTGCACTCCCCCCTGTCACACTCAGGGCAGGGCCAATTGGGAGGTTGCAGCTCCACCCCGTCACACACAGAGCAGGGCCCATGGGTGCGTTGGGGCGCCGCACCCTGTCACACACAGAGCAGGGCCGATCAGGGGGTTGGGGAGCTCCCCCTTATCAGGCACAGAGCAGGGCCGATCAGGGGGTTGGGGCGCCTTCCCCTGTCACGAACAGAGCAGGGCGGATAGGGAGTTTGTGGCCCCGCCCCCTGTCACACACACAGCCGCAGGGCGATCAGGGGGTTTGGGCGCTGCCCCATCACACTGCTCCAGGGGCCAGGAGGCCTCGCGACTCCGCTTGACACAGGGGCAGTGAGGCCTCGCTGCTCCGCTGATCCCAGTGCTAGGAGGCCTCGCTGCTCTGCTGATCCTGGTGCTGGGAGGCCTCTCGGCTTCGCTGATCCCGGGGCATGAGGCCTCGCGGTTCCGCTGATCCCGGGTTTGGGAGGCCTCACGGCTCCGCTGATCCCGGTGCTGGGAGGCATATTACCCTTTTACTATATAGGATAGAGGCCTGGTGCACGGGTAGGGGCTGGCTGGTTTGCCCTGAAGGGTGTCCTGGATCAGGGTGGGGGTCCTCACTGGGGTGCCTGGCCAGTCTGGGTGAGTGGCTGAGGGCCATTTTCAGGCTGGCGGGTGACTGAAGCTCCCAACCTCTCCTTTTTTTCTGTTTTTCTTTTTTATTCTGGGATTTATTTACCTTCTATGGCTGTCACTGGAACTGAGAGCCGGCTTTAGCTCTGAGGCTGGGCTCCAGCTCTGAGACCTCGGCTGCTGAAAGCAGGAATCTAGGGTTTGTTTGGGTTCTATAATTGAAACACTGCTGCAACTCTAGCTCGGCCGGCTGGCTGAAAGCATGGTGTTTGTTTAGCTTCTATAATTGCAACACTGTTTCTTAGAGTGCAAGCTCAGAGCCCAGCAGCGGCAGGCGGGGAACCTTGGCTTCCTCCTTCACTGGAGCAAGCAAGCCTCCTGTTCGCTTCAGCTGCCTAGCTGCCGGCCGCCATCTTGGTTGGCAGTTAATTTGCATATCACCCTGATTAGCCCATGGGAAGCGTGTCGGAGGTACGGTTAATTACCATGTTTGTCTATTATTAGATAGGATTAGAGGCCTGGTGCACGCAATTCGTGCATTGCAGGGTGTGTGTCCCTCAGCCCAGCCTGCACCCTCTCGCAGTCTGGGAGCCCCCGGGGGATGTTCGACTGATGGCTTAGGCCCACTCCCCATACACTGTGCTCGCCATCCATGAACCTGGCTTCTGGCTGAACAGTGCTCCCTCTGTGGGAGCACACTGACCACCAGGGGGCAGCTCCTGCATTGAGCATCTTCCCCCTGGTGGTCAGTGCGTGTCATAGTGACTGGCCGTTCCACTATTCAGTCAATTTGCATATTAGCCTTTTATTATTTAGGATAGATAGCAAAAATTTTTAAAGCATTTAAGGAATTGTCACTGAGTATGTTATATTGGCTACCTCTGGGGAAGAAAGGAGGGCAACATAACTGCCATGTTGTTGTTGTTTTTTTAAAAAATATAGGTGCTCTCCTTCCTGGGAGTACACCCATGCCATTCCCTTTCCCTTCCCCCTCTCTGTCCTAAGCACTGTTACCATTAGCTTCCTCGCTCCCAAGCTCCAAGGGCCCGTCTTTTACCTCTATAAAAGACGGGCCCTAAGCCCGTTTCTTTTAGGAATTACTTTTTCTACCTCTATGATTTACCAAATAAATGTTCTCTTACTGTTTGGGTCTTGGCTCTGAATTCTTTCCTAGCCAGAACCCAAGTACCGAGATTGCTGAACTCAGGTCCAGTTTGACCCAATGGGTAAGACACCTGTTGCCTTTCCTGCCACCTACAACATAATGGTGCCACAACCCAGATTGTTCTTACTGTAACTCGGATTGTTTCATCATTGGTAAGCCAGTAGTCCTTGCCACCTTGGCTTGAAGGACATAAATAACTGTGTTCTATTTCTTCCCTTCATCTTTTCCTCTGGCCCTCGTGGTTTCCTCTCTCTCTTTCTTTCTCTCTCTCTCTCTCTCTCTCTCTCTCTCGATTGCCACACTGTGTGGGCATGGGCACAGGTGAAGCATTTAAAAGCCGTTAGGATGCTTGCTGCTAAAAGACTCCCATGACAGGATGAGTTGGTCATGGACCAGGGAAGTTTGCACTAGACATCCTGCCGACTGTAAGACAATGTCTATGCACCCAGGAACACTATAAAATCACACAAAGCCCTACCCCCATGGCTTTTCCCTATCAGGTTACTAGTTCCAATGGAGAGAGATCCTTGTCTTTTGAATGGAAGGATGTTCTTTTCTTCCCTTTCTCTTCCAAAAAGAGAGAAAAACAAAAGTAAAGATACACATACACACACACACACACACACACACACACACACACGGCCCAGCTGACATGGCTCAGTGGTTGAAGTGCCAACCTATAAACCAGGAGGTCACGGTTTGATTCCCAGTCAGGGCACATGCCCAGGTTGCGGGTTCGATCACCAGTGTGGGTTGTGCAGGAGACAGCTGGTCAATGATTATCTCTCATCATTGATGTTTCTATCTTTCTCTCTCCCTGTCTGAAATAAATAAAAATATATATAATGTCTAAATTATGGTCTCTAAATAGCATGTCCCAATAAAAGAAACCAGGTTCCTTAGATAAGTGGCTGATTCCAGGCTTATGGAAGAAAATAAACAGATGAGCCTGAGGTATTTTCTTGTGTTTAAAGCAGTGGTTCTCAACCTTCCTAATGCCGCGACCCTTTAATACAGTTCCTCATGTTGTGGTGACCCCCAATTTCATTGTTACAAATTGAATATAATTAAAGCATAGTGATTAATCACAAAAACAATATGTAATTATATATGTGTTTTCCGATGGTCTTAGGCAACCCCTGTGAAAGGGTCGTTCAACCCCCAAAGGGGTCGCAACCCACAGGTTGAGAACCGCTGGAAAGCAATCAAGCTATCAAAGATTACTGGGGTCCTATTAAGGACACAGGAACCAACTTAAATGGGTTCCCACTAGACTAACATGGGACAATATGAATACCAATAAGAATAATGTCTACAGTGCCTAAAACATATTAAGTACATAAAAATCAATTCTTAATCATATTCAAACAAACAAAAAACCTCATTGGTCACTCATTGGAGGTTGGTGGGGCACTAACTCATTTCATTATTCTAAATATTTATGAAGAGAAAGAACCAAAACATTTATTCTGCCTCTCCTGTATAAACCATATTTCAGAGTAATAAAAAAGTTAATGAAGGAAAATTCATCTTTATAGAAGAATCCCAGCTAATAAATATAGAACAATAATAGCATTAGAAAAATGCTATTTTTTTGCAAGCCTTAATGACAGATGGATCTAGGCAACAATCACCAATGGCTGAAACCATTGATGAAAGGCTCATGGAGAATTTTTAGAAAAGGATGGGTAACGTTGACAGTATCCAAACCAACTGATCGAAAGAAGGGAATTACCAAGAATAGATGAAACTAAGAATGGAAAAATTGTTGATAATTGCTGGCTAGATGAGGGCACGTGGGAATTCATTATATTATTCTTTCCGCATGTATGGAATGTTGAAAATATACACAATAAAAGTCAATTAAAAAAAAGATGTAGAGCAAATTGGCATAATTAAGATTAAAGGAAGAAACCAAGATGGCGGCATAGGTAAACACCTGAGTTTGCTGCCTCGCACAACCACTTCAAAAATACAACTAAAAATTCCTGTTGGGTTGGAAAAAAAAAAAAAATACAACTAAAAGACGGAACGGACATCACCCAGAACCACAGGAAGGCTGGCTGAGTGGAAATTCTACAACTAGAAGGAAAGAGAAAAGCATATCGAGACTCAGAGGAGGTACGGTGCGGAAGTAAAATACTAAGGTACAGAGGCGCACCCAGAGCGGGCTGGCGGCTGAGGGCGCGGTTGTCTTTTTCAATCGGGAGGGAGTCTCAGGCTCTGAGCTCCAGTTCCGGGCGAGTCTCTGGGGACCTAGACTCATACGGGAGAAGCGGGACTGTCTGGCATCGGTCGGAACTCGAGGGCAGCTTTCTCTCGGAGGAACTTGCAGCAATTGCTGGGACACTGAGAAGAGGGGCCTCTGAAGGCAGGACTGAGAGCAGCCATAACTGCTCGCTCCACGCGCCCTGTTGATCCCCTGGGACCCGCCCCGCCCAAGCCTTGCACGGAGGCGTTTGCTGGATAGCCTCAGGCAGAGGCTAGATTAGCACCTCCCTAGAGCTCCAGGACAGAAGTTCTCCCACTGCAGACACAGCTGATTCTCACAGCCAATTGGCCTGGAGGTCAACCCCTCCCAGTGTTACTTACAACAATCAAGGCTTAACTACAACAAGACTGTGCACAAAGACCACAAGGGGGAGCACCAAGAGTGTTCTCCTCAGGTAATTGGGGAGGCTGAACCACTGGGCCCTAGAGGACACTTAGCATAGAAAACCACTTTATCAACACAAGGAAGCATAAAAAATGTGGAGACAAAGAAACAGGACACAAATGACAGAAATGGAGAAAAGCAAACTGCTGGATATAGAGTTCAAAACCACACTTTTAAGGTTTTTCAAGAACTGTTTAGAAGCCGCCGATAAATTTAGTAAGACCCTCAAAAAGACTGGTGAGACCGCTGATAAATGTAGTGAGATCCTCAAGAAATCTAGTGAGACCCTCGATGTTGTGATAAAGGACCAACTAGAAATTAAGCATACACTGACTGAAATAAAGAATATTATACAGACACCCAACAGCAGACCAGAGGAGCGCAAGAATCAAGTCAAAGATTTGAAATACAAAGAAGCAAAAAACACCCAACCGGAAAAGCAAAATGAAAAAAGAATCCAAAAATACGAAGATAGTGTAAGGAGCCTCTGGGACAGCTTCAAGCGTACCAACATCCGAATTATAGAGGTGCCAGAAGAAGAGAGAGATCAAGATATTGAAAACCTATTTGAAGAAATAATGACAGAAAACTTCCCCTACCTGGTGAAAGAAATAGACTTACAAGTCCAGGAAGCGCAGAGAACCCCAAACAAAAGGAATCCAAAGAGGACCACACCAAGACACATCATAATTAAAATGCCAAGAGCAAAAGACAAAGAGAGAATCTTAAAAGCAGCAAGAGAAAGACAGTCAGTTACCTACAAGGGAGTACCCATACGACTGTCAGCTGATTTCTCAACAGAAACTTTGTAGGCCAGAAGGGAGTGGCAAGAAATATTCAAAGTGATGAATGCCAAGAACCTACAACCAAGATTACTTTATCCAGCATAGCTATCATTCAGAATTGAAGGTCAGATAAAGAGCTTCACAGATAAGAAAAAGCTAAAGGAGTTCATCACCACCAAACCAGTATTACATGAAATGCTGAAAGGTATCCTTTAAGAAGAGGAAGAAAAAGAAAAAGTTAAAGATACAAATTATGAACAACAAATACACATCTATCAATAAGTGAATCTAAAAATCAAGTGAAGAAATAATCTGATGAACAGAATGAACTGGTGATTATAATAGAATCAGGGGCATAGAAAGGGAATGGACTGACTATTCTTGGGGGGGAAAGGGGTGTGGGGGATGCAGGAAGAGACTGGACAAAAATCGAGCACCTATGAATGAGGACAGTGGGTGGGGAGTGAGGGCGGAGGGTGGGGTGGGAACTGGGTGGAGGGGAGTTATGGGGGGAAAAAAGAGGAACAAATGTAATAATCTGAACAATAAAGATTTAATAATACAGAAAAAAGATTAGCCAGAACCGGTTTGGCTCAGTGGATAGAGCGCCGGCCTGCAGACTCGAGGGTCCCGGGATCGATTCCGGTCAAGGGCATGTACCTTGGTTGCAGGCACATCCCCGGTGGGGGGCTTGCAGGAGGCAGCTGGTCGATGTTTCTCTCTCATCAATGTTTCTGGCTCTCTGTCCCTATCCCTTCCTCTCTGTGAAAAATCAATAAAAAATACATATTAAAAAAAGAAAAAGAAAAAAGATTAAACAAGCACGGTTGTGAGTATACATGTGTTTCTATATTACAGTAGTCCTCCCTTATCCAAAGGGTTTATGTTCCAAGAACCCAGTGGATGCCTGAATTGATGATAATATTGAACACTATACATATATACTGTTTTTTCCTATACGTACTACCTGTGATAAAGTTTAATTTATAAATTAGGCAATTTCATGGATAGAATATCCGTTCTTACCATAGATCTTAGCATACAATTTTTCTTTTTTAAATCGAGAACTTTTACCTTTTTACTTAAAGGAAACATTTTACAGCTTTTCTTCGGCATAGGTGAATTACCAGCAAACCCTTGCGCCTTAGGGCCAGTATTTTTTTTATATAAATCTCTCTGTTTTTATTAACTTTTTTTTGAGAGAGAGAGCGGGAGGAGAGAGAGAGATTGATTTGTTGTTCAACGCATCCACTGTATGTGACCTGACTGGGAATCGAACCCACAACCTTGGCGTATCAGGATGACACTCTAACCTATTGAGATACCCTACCAGGGCTTTGGGGCCATTATTAAGTAAGATAAGGGTTACTTGAACACAAGCACTGTGATACCAAGACAATCGATCTGATAACCAAGATAGCTCCTAAGTGATTATCAGGAGGGTAGCATATACAGTGTGGATGTGCTGGACAAAGGGATAATTCAAGTCCTGGGCTGGAATGGAGCTGAACGCCGCACAATTTAAAACTTAAGAATTGTTTATTTCTGGAAATTTCCATTTAATATTTTCAGACTGGTTGACCAGGGGTCACAGAAACTGTAGAAAATGAAACTGTGGAAAAGGGGGGGACTACTTACTGTAGTCTCCATTTTTATCTATGCATTTGAAATACAGTAAGCAAGGTTTAAGGTAAAACTAAAATGGCAAACAATAAAAACAGATTGGGATAGAGAGAAGAAATGTGATTTAAAGCATTCTGAAGTTCCTATATTGTTCAGAGATATTTTTATTTATATACTAGAGGCCCGGTGCACCCTCTTGCAATCCGGGACCCCTCAGGGGATATCTCACTGCAAAATGGCAGTTGGGCATCCCCCTCGCAATCCGGGACCGCTGACTCCTAACTGCTCACCTGCCTGCCTGCCTGATCGCCCCTAACCACTCTGCTTACCTGCCTGATTGCCCCTAACTGCTCACCTGCCTGCCTGCCTGATGCCCCTAACTGCTCGCCTGCCTGCCTAATCACCCCTAACCGCCTCTGCCTCAGCCCCTGCCACCACGGCTTCGTCCAGAAGGACATCCGGAAGGTCATTTGGCTGTCTGGTCTAATTAGCATATTATGCTTTTATTATTATAGGTCAGGGGTGGGCAACCTTTTTGTGAGTGCGTGCCAAAACCAGCAAAATCTCTGACTCAAAATTCTTCTGCGTGCCAACCCTAATTTTTTGAGAACATGTTACGCCTACTTGATATCTCTTAAGGTGTACATATGTGAAGAACCTTGAAGAAATAATAAAATTCATTCGAGCAACAAAAACACAGTATATGTTGATGAAAAATACATTTATTTTTTAATGTATACATGTACACTGATAGTCCGACAAAACTTTATGACCCGGTTTGGTATTATCAGTGGGACTTTTGCTGCTGCATCACTGATGACAGAGATTTTACATCAGGTTTATAGTTCGTGACCTTCAGAGATATGCACGAGCTACTACTTTCATCCGTCAGGCTACTCCTATTATGAGACTTAACAAAATTCATCACTGAGAACAAAGATTCACAAGCGTATGTGGATGAACCCAAAACACTGGTCGGCTCTAGGAAGGCAGGGAGAGTTAAGGCAGAGGCATAGAAATTGCTCTTCCCCTCTCTCGTCAATCCATGTCTATGGTCTTTAAGATAACTTGTTATGTGAAATTGTTTATTTATCTAAGATGCACCTACACTGAATTTATCTGAAAAATAAAAAAGTCGATATTAAGAAAAAAATTGTAAATAGAAGATAAGAGAGGGTTTCGCGTGCCAGCAAAAGTTACTGGTGTGCCATGTTTGGCACACGTGCCAGGGGTTGCCCATCCCTGTTAAAGGTTTTTATTGATTTCAGAGAGGAAGGGAGAGAGAGATAAGAACATCAACGATGAGAGAGAATCATTGATCAGCTGCCTCGTGCATGCCCCACACTGGGGATAGAGCCCACAACCTGGGCATGTGCCCTCAATGGGAATCAAACCATGACTTCCTGGTTCATAGGTCAATGCTTCTTGACCACTGAGGCATGCTGGTTAGGCAAGATATTAATTTTAGAGTTCATCATGTATACATGATAAGAGAAGAACTCTATGTATGTAATAAAAAGCAAATAAGAAGTATAGCCAAAAAAAAGTATAAACTAAAATGGCAGAAATAAGTCTAAAAGTACTATCAGTAATCACACACACACTATACACACACACAGATTAAAGTTATCCAAAAACAGATTATCAGGTTAGTTTTTTTCAAATCCAACTAAGTAGAGACTACCAAGATACACTTAAAGCAAAATGACCCATAAAGATAGAAAACTAAAAGGAAAATTGAAGCACTAGCCAGTTTGGCTCAGTGGATAGAGTATCGGCCTGCAGACTGAAGGGTCCCGGGTTTGATTCCAGTCAAGGGCACATGCCTGGGTTGTGGGCTCGATCCCCAGTAGGGGGTGTGTAGGAGGCAGCCGATCAATGATTCTCTCTCATCATTGATGTTTCTATCTCTCTTTCCCTCTCCCTTACTCTGAAATCAATAAAAATATATTTTTTAATGATTTCTTTAAAAAAAGAAAATTGAAAAATAGACTGCACATTGTTAATCTAAACAAAATTTAATATTAATATCAGACACAATAAGATTTAAAACAAAAATTATTTATAAAAAATTTTAATTTTTTTATTGATTCCAGAGAGAGGGAGAGAAAGATACAAACATCAATAATGAGAGAATCATCCGTACCTGGGCATGCGCCCTAACCGGAATCGAACCTGGTTCATGGGTCGATGCTCAACCACTGAACCACACTGGCCGAACTAAAGCAAAAATCATTAATATATGATCATCAAAAGAGAGCCCTCAGGTTTCATCAAAAGAGGACCCCTTAAAGTGGAGTAAGACATCCCTCCCCACCATGGACATTGAAAGGGCGAGGGCTACGCCCTCCATCTTGCCCCGAATCCTCCATTTTTGGGCAGCAGCCATGTGCTCAGCAAGGAGCTTCTTCCCAGAAGCCCAAGCCTCTGCTAGGCACACTGAGGATTTCTTTAAACTAACCAATGATAATCAAGGGAAGTGCGCGCCATAGATACGACCACATCCTGTGTAACAAGATACCGACTTGCGCCTGGCCAATCGGCAAGGCCCACAGTCCTCTCTCCTCCCCTTACTCCAACCCCCCTATAAACCCCTCTACCCACAAAGCTCGTTCTCTCTGCCCCCTGCCGCTGCGTCGGCGAGTGTGGTGGATGGGGAGCCCGAGCTAGCTCGAATAAAGACTCTTATGCTTTTGCATCGGACTCGGCTGGCTCCCTGATGGCCTCTTGGGGATCCTGAAATCTGGGCATAACAGACATATATTTAAGAAGCGGGACCAAGAATGTCCTTCCTGAGGTCCTGTCATTTGCAACAACAAGGATGAACCTGGAAGACATTATGCTAAGTGAGAAGACAAACACTGCATGATCTCACTGATATTTGGACTCTAAAAAACTCAAATACACAGAAGCAGAGAGTGGAATGGTGGTTACCCAAGGCAGGGAAATGGGGCAAAGGGTACAAAGTTATAGCTATGTACGATGATTTAAGTCTAGAGATCTAACGTGCATGACGATCACAGTTAATACTCTATTGCAGCGGTTCTCAACCTGTGGGTCGCGACCCCTTTGGGGGTCAAATGACCCTTTCACAGGGGTCGCCTAAGACCATCCTGCATATCAGATTCATAACAGTAGCGACATTACAGTTATGAAGTAGCAACAAAAATAATTTTATGGTTGGGTCACAACATGAGGAACTGTATTTAAAGGGCCAGAAGGTTGAGAACCACTGCTCTATTGAATACTGGAAATTTGCTGAGAGTAGATTTCAGGTACTTGTATCACAATTTTTAAAAGGTAACTATGTGAGAAAATGTTGATTAACTTGACTATAGTAGTCATTTCACCATGTGTATATGCATATCAAAACATCATGTTGTACAATTTAAATATATAAAAATGCCCTTTCCCAGGATCCAGACTCCTTGCCCTTCCTTCCTCCCAACACTCATACCCTCACCTCCATTATCTGCCTGCTATCAGGGCCTAATCTTTTCATTTTCTTGATCTCTGTTTATGCTGTCCATCAAAAGAACCCCCAGATGATTCTAATTTAATCTAATCTCACCTCCTATATTCTAATCCCCACACTGTTCTACATATCCTCTGCTCTGTCCCCATCTGCCTTACACCTCTCTCCAAATTTTTAAGCCATTCCACTGTGCCCTACATTTTCAACCTCCACTCTGAAGATTCCCTTCGACTTCTTGTTCTAATTGAAACCTGTTCTCCTTTCAAGCCAAACACCCCTCACAGCCTTCAAGTGATGAAAACTCTTTCTCCACCCCCTCATAGCACTGGAACTGGGGGGTGAGGAAAGTGTCCTCCTTGCTCCACAATGATGTTTCCAAATCAGTCTCCTTCCCTCTTCCCTAAAAAAAACCCTCTACTTGAATATCACGTGAAAACTTTATTACACATTATCTGGCTGTGATGGCTAATTTTATGTCAACCTGGCTAGACAATAGGTGCCCATATATTTGACCAAACATAGAAGGTGTTTTCATCTGAGATTAGCATCTGGATAGGCAGAATGAATAAAGCAGATGGCCCTCCCCAATGTAAGTGGGTATCTACCAATCCAATGAGGAACAGAACAAGAAGGCAAAAGAAGAGAGCATCCTTCTCTCTCTCTCTCTTTGGCCGACTGTGGAGCTGAGTTATCAGTCTGCCCTTGCACTGGAACTTAGGTCCTAGATCTCAGGCCTTCAGACTTGAACTGGAATTTACACCAACTTTCGTGGGTCTCTGACTTGCAGATGGCTGATCATGGAACTTCTCAGCCCCCATAATGGCATGAACCGATCCTTAAAATAAATTTCATTCATGACAAATATATAGAGAAATAATAGACATGGACATAGATGAGAGATCTTACTGGTTCTTTTTCTTTGGACAGCCCAACACTGTGACTCTCTTTAACACCACTCTTAAGTCCAAATGATTTCAAATAGATAATGTTTCTAACACCTCATCTCTCTGAATTCCTATCTCTTTCTCTAAATTCCTTGCCTCCGATTACCTCACCCTTTACCCATGCATCCCATGACAATGCCTCCATGATCTTATTTTTTGTATTCTACCATCTGACCACAACTTACTATCTTTATAGCTATCTCTCACATATCCAAATTCCAACATCTTTTGATCCCACCAGGTCCATCAATTCATTGATTCAACCATTTTTTTCACCATCTCTTAGTCACTTAATGTTCTCCCTCCCCTCCTCACCTAGTTTAAATTCCACAGCATAACATATTCGCTGCCTTGCACGTATCCTCTATTCCTTGACCCTCTCGTGTTTTATTCTACTATCTTGGTAAAACCTCTCTATGGTTAAATGTACTCCAAACATACCACTGCAGCTGACTGTGGCTGGAGGGAAAAAACCATACTGACTCATCTCACTTTAAATTCATGACCACAAACCTCAAGGGGCTCTTAAAGCCACCTGGCAATCATACAATATTTCCCTGCTTCAGACATTCTCCCACTCTCCTGAACAATTTCACACCTTCTCCTTTCTCCACAAACCTCCATTACCTCCTGCTCCCCACCCTCACTTTCAGCTGAGCACTTTGATTCCTAATTCACTGAGAACAATAAAAACAATCAGAAGAAAACTTTTACAAACTGCCACTGTCAATTTAATCCACCTACTTAGGTAGGTTTGAGATGTATTTTAAAGACAAAATCAACAAGAATTGGAAATGGATCTGATGTGAAGTATGAGGAAGAGAAAGGAATCAAAGATGACTTTTAAGTCTTTGCTCAAATATTATTTTCTCAACAAGACCTCCTTCCTCCCTCCCTTCTTTCTTCTCTCTCTCTCCCTCCCCCCCCCTTTCTCTTTCTCTTTCTCTCACATTGAGTCACATGCTAACAGAGTTATCTCTATCACCTTTCCTGATTTTGTTTTTGATTTTTCAATACCAATTATCACCAACTGAAATACCAAACATTTTACGCCTTTGCTTAATATATGTCTTCCCCTATCAGACTATAAGCTGCATGCAGGCAAGGATTTTTATGCTTACTTTACTGTGTGTATCTGACAGATAGTAGACACTCAATAAAATGCTTCTGCCCATGCCGAAACCGGTTTGGCTCAGTGGATAGAGCGTCGGCCTGCGGACTGAAAGGTCCCAGGTTCGATCCCGGTCAAGGGCATGTACCTGGGTTGCGGGCACATCCCCTGTAGGGGGTGTGCAGGAGGCAGCTGATCGATGTTGCTGGCTCTCTATCTCTCTCCCTTCCTCTCTGTAAAAAATCAATAAAATATATTTTTTTTAAAAAAATGCTTCTGCCCTGGCCAAGTAGTGCAGTTGGATGGAGCATCGTCCTAGCATGATAGGTTGCAGATTCGTCCAGTACACTAAAAGGTTATGAGTTTGATTCCTGGTCAAGGCAAATACATAGGTTTAGGATTTGATCCCTGGTCAGGGTGCATATGAGGCAGCAACCGATCAATGTTTCTCTCTCACATCAATGTTTTTCTCTCTCTCTCCCTTTCTCTCTAAGTCAATAAAAACACATCCTTGGGTGGGAATTAAAAAAAAAGTTCAGGCGTGCTCTCCCTCCAGGGAACACGCCTGGGCCATTCCCTATTCCCTCTCCTTCCCCCACAGGCACTTATCCCCTAACCCAGTGGTCGGCAAACTGCGGCTCGCGAGCCACATGTGGCTCTTTGGCCCCTTGAGTGTGGCCACGAAGTTTCAATCGCACTGTACGTGCGCACCCGCACGTGGTATTTTGTGGAAGAGCCACACTCAAGGGGCCGCAGTTTGCTGACCACTGCCCTAACCTCTGAGGGACCCCATGAGGCTTGCAACCAGGGGAGCAATGGGCAGCAGCAGTTCAGCCCCATCAGTCCCAGCTGGCTCTCCCTCCAGGGAGCCCGCCCCTGCCATTCCTTTCCCCTTCTCATTCCCCGACAGGCATGTATCCCCTAACCTCTAAATCAGTGGTCGCCAACCTTTCGAACCTCACGGACCACCATGAGACTTGCAATCAGGAGAGCCATGGGCAGCAGCAGCTTGTCCAGGGCTAACCCCCTGAACCTGTTTCCAAGGCCCCCTTTTCTCTGACTTCCCAGAGAGCCAAAGCAGCCCAGCCTAGGCTCTCCTGTTACTTCTTTTATACCCTTCCTTGTTTCATTGTCTTAAGTATATTTTTGCTATGATCAATAAATTCTTGCTTTCTTTTCTAAAAAAATAAAAAGTTCATCTGCCAAGTTTAATAATATACTTGGGGTTATTTCACAATGGAAATGATTAGCCAGTGGAGTGTGAAAGCATAATGTGCTCTCAGCTTTACTGCCTAATCAAAAATGTAATCATATAGCCCAGGTGGTGATGCTCAGTGGTTGAGCATTGACCCATGAACCAGGAGGTCATGGTTCAATTCCTGGTCAGGGCACATACCCGGGTTGCTGGCTCAATCCCCAGTGTGGGGCAGGCAGGAGACAGCCAATCAATGAGTCTCTCTCATTATTGATGTTTCTCTCTCTCTCTCCCTCTCCCTTCCTCTCTGAAATCAATAAAAAAAAAATATTAAAAAAATGTTATCATGTCAAAATTGAATATAATTCTACTTAATCTTACTTAAATGTTAAGATTTCAATAAACAAGTAATCAAGATGAAGGTACCAAATACCCCTCCTTTTTTAGGAGCTTTTCCTATGTTATTAAATTAAGATGCCCAAACACAAATTTAGTCATCATTGTTGCAATCCTTTGCTCCCAAATTACACAGCATCACATATTAATACCTTGTGGTCTAACTTATAGGATCAACATAACATTACGGGACAGGCAGACCAATGACAAATGTCAAATATGAACTTATAAAAGATTGACATAAAATATGTACAAGCTTTGAGTAGTGACAGAGATGAAAAAGATTACCCACCTAAGCCTTGTTTAAAGCACTGTCCATGTAACAAGGAATTAGATAAATCATCTAAAGAAATCTCCTGGGTACTGACTTGTACAATGTAACAAAACATCAAGTTTGTATCTAAACTAAATGGCTGATTTAGTCTAAGATGGTTCTATACCACCTACCATTCAGGTACAATACTTTAGCTTCCTGTCATTCCATCTTATTTTACAGACAAGTTTCACCATTTTCATCAAATGTGAGGGAGCTTCTTATAATGAGATCCTTGTATTGAGAGCTTGTGCAGGATATGGAGTTAAGTAAGCTATGAAGGCAATTTACTATCTATATAAAAGCCTAAGCGACCAAACAACCAGTCGTTATGACACACACTGATCACCAGGGGGCAGATGCTCAATGCAGGAGCTGCCCCCTGGTGGTCAGTGCGCTCCCACAGTGGGAGCGCCACTCAGCTGACCGATGGGCACCAGACACAGGGCTCACGGCTGGAGAGACCGCTGAGGCGACACGAGCCTCTCCTGATCGGGACTGACTGGGCGCAAGCCTGCGGCAGGCGCAGCAGAGCCAGGATGAACAAGAGCGGCAAGCGGGAGCAGCAGGTGGCATTGGGTTGCCGGTTTCAGCCTGATCCCGGCAGGCCATGCCGAGGGACCCCACCAGTGCACGAATCCGAGCACCGGGCCTCTAGTAAAGATATAAGATAGCCAAACAAAGTAAGCTAAGGGTCACTTCCATCACACACTAATGCATACTTTAAGTCAATGTAACAGAAGACAACCAGGAAGAACCAGCAGTGAGTTGACAACACTGGTATGCTATAATGAAAGACCAAGTGGATAATTTAAAGAAAAGTACTGCTCTACTATTGGTGTTAGCCTTGAAACAACAGCAAATCATTTACTACTGAACAGATCATATGTACCCAAGAAAGAAAGGACTGCCAGTTTTTCAAAATGGTCTTTTCAGTCCAATGCAGGTCAATAGGAACTAACATTAGCAGCATCTTCAAATACAAAAGACATCTCCATGTATCCACAACTAGAGGCCCAGTGCACTGATTCGTGCACTGGTGGGGTCCCTCGGCCTGACCTGCGGGGATCAGTGGACTTCCACGCCACCGCGGCCCAGCCTTATCCACCAGCTCATTGGGTTCCAGCCTGCTGTCCACATCGATCCCACTAGCAAGAAGTAGTGAACGAAGCAGCAGGCAGCCAGGAAGGAGCCGAGCCCGAGCTGGGTGCCGCGCCACTCCCGCTCATCCCAGCCCCATTGTGCCTGCTGCAGCTGCTGTTTGAGGCATGCAGGGGGAGTGTCCGCAGGAGCTCACGCCGCCAGCTGCACTCACCAGCCATGAGCCCTGCGTCTCATGCCCATCTGTCAGCTGAGCTGTGCTCCCACTGTGGGAGCGCACTGACCACCAGGGGGCAGTTCCTGTGTTGAGTGTCTGCCTGTCTGCCCCTTGTGGTCAGTGCGCGTCATAGCTACCAGCCAGCCGTCTGGTCACTTAGGCTTTTATATATATACTAGAGACCCAGCGCACGATTAAATCGTGCGCATGTAAGATCCCCTAGGCCTACCGGTGTGGTAGGGACGACCCCGGTGAGGTTGAAACGTCCCCCGTGAGGTAGGGACGACCCTGGTCAGGTCGAAATGGCCCCGGTGTGGTAGCGACAACCCCGGTGAGGTTGAAACGGCCCCCGTGAGGTAGGGACGACCCCGGTGAGGTTGAAACGGCCCCCATGAGGTAGGGACGACCCCAGTCAGGTCGAAACGCCCCCGGTGTGGTAGGGACAACCCCGGTCAGGTTGAAACAGCCCCGGTGTGGTAGGGACAACCCCGGTGAGGTTGAAACGGCCCCCGTGGGGTAGGGACGACCCCGGTGAGGTTGAAACGGCCCCCGTGAGGTAGGGACGACCCCGGTGAGGTTGAAACGGCCCCCGTGAGGTAGGGACGACCCCGGTGAGGTTGAAATGGCCCCCGTGAGGTAGGGACGGCCCCGGTCAGGTCGAAACGGCCCCGGTGTGGTAGGGACAACCCCGGTCAGGTCGAAACGGCCCCGGTGTGGTAGGGACAACCCCGGTGAGGTTGAAACGGCCCCCGTGAGGTAGGGACGACCCCGGTGAGGTTGAAACGGCCCCCGTGAGGTAGGGACGACCCCGGTGAGGTTGAAACGGCCCCCGTGAGGTAGGGACGACCCCGGTGAGGTTGAAACGGCCCCCGTGAGGTAGGGACGGCCCCGGTGAGGTTGAAACGGCCCTGGTGAGGCTCAGACGGCCCTGGTGAAGTTGAGACTACTCCAGTGAGGTTGGGACAAATAAAGGGGACCAATATGGACTGATGAACAGGGGTAGATACAGAAGCAGAGCAACATTGAACAGAATGTTAAACTACAGTGGGAAGCCTGGGGAGGGTTGGGGGGGGGATTAAGAGACCAACTGAAGGACTTATATGCATGCATATAAGATTAACCAATGGACACAAGACACGGGGCGGGGGGGGGCGGGGGGTAGGGGCCGGG
The DNA here is from genome assembly GCF_028538775.1 of Myotis yumanensis. NCBI lineage: Eukaryota > Metazoa > Chordata > Mammalia > Chiroptera > Vespertilionidae > Myotis > Myotis yumanensis. The sequence continues at coordinate 165,441,684 of NW_027223754.1, forward strand.
GAATGTCAAGGGGGGGAAAAAAGGAGACATATGTAATACTCTTTGTAATACTTTAAGAAATAAAAATTATTAAAATATTAAAAAAAAAAAAAAAGATCCCCTAGGCCTAGCCTGCCATCAGGGCCATGTCCACCGACCCCCGAAGCCTTGCATGCTCCGTGGACACCACCGGTGCCCCGTGACGCTCCACAGACTCTGCCGACACCCTGCGATGCTCCAGGGACGCTGCCGGTGCCCCGTGACACTCCACTGACGCTGCCGGAGCCCGGGGGGGCGGGGGAGGGGCAGCCCAAGAGGTGATCCATGAACCTCCTGGTGACCGGTCCTTTGGTCATTACAGCGTTACGGCCACTGGCCTTTAATAATATAGAGGACCAGTGCATGGATTTGTGCACCGGTGGGGTCCCTTGGCCTGGCCTGCACCCCTCGCAATCTTGGACCCCTCGGGGGATGGTGGACTGCTGGTTTTGACCCGATCCCCGCAGGCAGGCCAAGGGACCCCACTGGTACATGAATCCGTGTACTGGGCCTCTAGTATGCATATAAGATCTTTGGTTAATCTCTTTCTGCCTTCCCCCCTTCTGCCTTCCCTCTGAGATTCATCAGTCTGTTCCATGTTTCCATGCCTGTGTGTTGAGCGTCTTCCCCCTGGTGGTCAGTGTGCATCATAGCTACCGGCTGAATGGTCGGACGGTTGCTTAGGCTTTCATATATACAGATAGAATGATTCATCTACAGTCACGTAATGGCCTCATCACATACTTCTTTCTTCTCCTCAGTCCCAATACCCTTTAGCCCAGTGGTTCTCAACCTTCCTAATGCCGCGACCCTTTAGTACAGTTCTTCATGTTGTGGTGACCCCCAACCATAAAATTATTTTCGTTGCTACTTCATAACTGTAATTTTGCTACTGTTATGAATCGTAATGTAAATATCTGATATGCAGGATGTATCTTCATTGTTACAAATTGAACATAATTAAAGCATAGTGATTAATCACAAAAACAGTATGTAATTATATATGTGTTTTCTGATGGTCTTAGGCGACCCCTGTGAAAGGGTCGCTCGACCCCCAAAGGGGTCATGACCCACAGGTTGGTGACCCACAGGTTGAGAACTGCTGCTTTAGCCAATTCTGAAAAACACACATACACATCCTCCACAATTAGTAATCATGTCATTTTGCTAATTAAGTAATGTAAAAATACTCCTTACTAGCAATCCAAGGTTATTATTTAGGTTTTGAACTAGTAAGAATTCCTAGCTAACCACTAACCACAAATTAGTCATTGAACAATGACTGCAGAAATTGCCTTTAAGCTAATGGCTACATCCTCAGACATTGCAGAATGTTTTAAGGGCCTAGGGCTGCTACAGAATCTGTGTTGGAGATTATGTATATTCCAAAAACCCACCCTTATACAGGCCACCATGGTAGATTTGAACATGGATACTAAATGCTGGCCTCTGACCAATGCTTAATAACCAGTAACCTAAAGGAAAGGTGTTTACAAACTTTAAATCTTTAGAAATATTTCAGAATTAACACACCACCTCTAAGGTGTGGGCTCACTAAGTCTCCTCTGAGGTTCCCAGAAAATAGCACACGAGCCTTTATAATCCAATAATCTCAAGAAACAAGATACAGGGATAACTAACCTCCTTGTGACATTTAGAAAAAATGAAATGAGAGGTAGACCCATCAGAAGAGACAATTCACTGTCAGTCTGCAGCTATTTCAACCTATTGTATTTCATACTGTGTGTCAAGTATCTCACATATGGAGGGAAAGAAAATGGAGTTAAACAAATAACTTCAGCCAATTTTACTTCCTGTATTACAGCTATATTTAAAACCTGAAGTATTTAAAGCCTACGGCAGACACTAAAACCTTATTCAATGGATGAAGAAGGGATACCAAAGATAAGCAATAATCAGTAGCTCATACATATAAAACATTTTAAAATGAAAAAAGTACCTTGAATTTCAATCAAAGGCAGCAAAATAAACTGAAAAACCTCTACACTGCTGACACATTTTTCACATACACATACAGATAATGTTCTTAAGATGATTACCCACATTTACAGGTATGACTGAAAAGATCTGCACATAACAAATGGTTCCTTCTACATTGGATACATTTCACACTTTAGAACAGAAACTCCCATTTTACTCATCAGCTGAAATGTTTAAAAATTTTTCAAAAGTACTTTAATGCTAAGTTGAAACATGTTTTAATGTGTTTGCCAGATGTCATGATACATAAATATAAGTAGGCAGAAGCTAAAAGAAAGAAATCAAAACTAGGTAAATCATTTCCTTTTGAATCATTTCCAGTACAAGTGTCCTACAAACAGTACAGAAAAAGTCAGTAGAGGAACATCATCCATCAAACATAAAGCCAGCCGAAACCGGTTTGGCTCAGTGGATAGAGCGTCGGCCTGCGGACTGAAAGGTCCCAGGTTCGATTCCGGTCAAGGGCATGTACCTGGGTTGCGGGCACATCTCCAGTGGGAGATGTGCAGGAGGCAGCTGGTCGATGTTTCTCTCTCATCGATGTTTCTAACTCTCTATCTCTCTCCCTTCCTCTCTGTAAAAAATCAATAAAATATATTAAAAAAAAAAAAAAAAAAAAACATAAAGCCAATTGCTACCTTCAGATGAACTCATAATAAAATCACCATTTACAAGTAACCAAGCTTCCTCAAAAAATTAAAAATTACTATATAACCCAGAAATCCCACTTCTAGGTATATACCCACAAGTATTGAAAGCAAGGACTCAGATATTTATACACCAATATTCACAGCAGAATTATTCACAACTAGTGGCCCAGTGCATGAAATTCATGCACTCGGGGCAGAGGGGGAGAGTCCCCCAGCCTGGCCTGTGCCCTATCACAGTGCGGGAGTCCCAAAGAGGTAGGCCCCACCCACCCATCCAGGGCTCCTCGATGGATTGCCCCAAAGAGGTAGGCCAGAGCCGGGGGAGGCCTGTGGACCCCCAGGCCAGGCCCACGGCGGAGGGGCCTCTCCACCAATTTGCATATTACCCTATTATTAGTATAGATAGCCAAAAGGTGGAAACAACCCAAGTGTTTATTGATGAATGGTCCAATGAAGTGTGGTATGCACATACAGTGGAATAGTATACAGTCCTAAAAAGAAATGAAATTCTGACACAGGCTAAAACACTGGTGAACCTTGGAGACACTGTGCTAAATAAGCCAGACACAAATGGACAAATACTATGATTCCAAGTATACAAAGTATGCAGAGTAGTTATATTAACAGAGACAGAAAGTAGAATGATGGTTGCCAAGGACTCAGAGAAGAAAGAATTAGGGAGTTATTGTTTAATAGGTAGAGAGTTTCGGTTTGAGAAGATAAAAATGTCTAGAGGTTGATGGTGGTGATGCTTACACAGCAATGTGAACATACTTAATGCCACTGAACTGTACACTTAAAAATGGTTTAAAGGGTAACTTTTGTTATGTATGTTTTACCACAATTTTTTAAAAGTAACCAAGCAAGAACATGATTAAACTATTGTGGCAAAAATATATCAGGAGAAGTGATAAAAGTCTGTAACAGGCATGCTTCACTCTCATCCTGCAGAGCCTAGATGACTTACCTGAAAGTCAAGATCTCAAGATAGAGACGGACATACCATTTTCATGTTGCTACAGATATATATTTATACTAGGGGCCCAGAGCATGAATTCATGCACCTTGAAAGGAACTGTGGGCCTCGAAGCTGCAGTGGGCACAGGGACAAGTCTCAGCCCATCCTCCACGACCCCGCCTGGCCCCTCCCACCACGGCACCCCTCTCCTGTCTGCCAGCAGCCCCCGCTCCTGCGCTGCTGCTCCCATGCGCTGATGGTGCCAGCCCCACTCAGCTGACAGCACGGAGCGATTAGGGCTGGTGCCAGCAGCGGATGCAAGCAGGGCCGGCACCATCAGCAGGTGCAAGCGGCGGCTGCTGCCCCGATTGCCCCTCAGGAGCAGGGGAAGGTGGAGCAGCCCTCAGGGGCAATCGGGTCCGGCAGCCGCCGCTCGCACCTACTGATGGTGCCGAGCGATTGGGACCGGGGCCGGTGCCGGCAGCAAGTGTGAGCAGGGCCATCGCCGGAAACGGGTGCGAGAGGTGGATGCTGGCCCTGATCACCCCTCAGGAGCAGGGGTAGTTGGAGAAGCCCTGAGGAGAGATCAGGGCCAGCAGCTGCCCCTCACACCCACTGATGGTGCCAAGCAGTCGGGGCTGGCACCGGCATCAGGTGCAAGCAGGGCCAATGCCAGCAGCAGATGCAAGCGCCAGGCAGGACCACAGCACACTGGAGCAAAGAATTTTCAGTAACCACCAGAGGCTCGCCCGATGACAGTGACAGGGCCCAGACTTGGTCTGGCACCCCCCCCAACCCCCGTTCACCTGTTCCACCATCCCACCCCAGCTGATGCCCGCCATGTTCCATGCTCTGCTGCCAGCTGCTGACACCCGCCATGTTCCGAGTGCACTCCCTGGTGGTCAGCGCACATCATAGCAACTGGTTGTTCAGTTGTTCTACCATTCAGTCTATTTGCATATTAGGATTTTATATATATAGATACCAAGCAAATGAAGAAACTGAACTATATTCTACAAGAAGTCATCTGTTAAATAAATGAATGGGTTCCCCTTCCCAACAATTAAATAAGAAAAATAGCCTGGCCGGCTTGACTCAGTGGATAGAGTGTCAGCCTGTGGACTGAAGGGTCCCAGGTTCGATTCCGGCCAAGGGCACATGCCTGGGTTGCAGGTTTGATCTGCAGTAAGGGGTGTGCAGGAGGCAGCCGATCAAAGATTCTCTCTCATCATTGATGTTTCTCTCTCCCTCTCCTTCTCCCTTCCTCTCTGAAATCAATAAAGAAATATTTTTTTTTTAAAAAAAGAAAAAGAAAATATAAAAAGCTTTTCCTTCCTGTCTCCAGTGAAAGCAGCAAGATTAAAAAATCAGTTCTACTTCTTCTATCAAAGAAGCACAGAGGATCCTAGAGAGTAACTGTTAAATTCCCAATTTTAACATGGTGGCTCTATTGTGAGAAACTGCAAACAGCAATCCTCCTATATAATAAAGAGGTAATATGCAAATTGACTGTCGCACCCTCGCACAAGATGGCCACCCCCATGTGGTCACAACATGGCCATCACAAGATGGCCGGCAGGGGAGGGCAGTTGGGGGCGACCAGGCCAGCAGGGGAGGGCAGTTGGGGGCAACCGGGCTGGCAGGGAAGAGCAGTTGGGGGTGACCAGGCCGGCAGGGGAGCAGTTAGGCATCAATCAGGCTGGCAGGGGAGTGGTTAGGGGGTGATCAGGCTGGCAGGTAGAAGCAGATAAGGGGCAAGCAGGCAGGCAGACAGGTGAGTGGTTGGGAGCCAGCAGTCCCGAATTGTGAGAGGGATGTCTGACTGCCGGCAGTTGGAAATCCCCTGAGGGGTCCCAGATTGGATAGGGTGCAGGCTGGGCTTAGGGACACCCACCCCCAGTGCACGAATTTTATGCACCAGGCCTCTAGTATATAATAAAGAGGTGATATGCAAATGGTTGTTACACCATGATGGTAACGACCGATCAGCAGGAGGGCAGGGCAGCGAGCTACGAGCAGTAGAGAGCTACAGGAGGGCGGGGCAGCAAACTGCAGTGTGGGGAAGAGCTACAAGCAGCGGTGGGCGGGGTGGCCAGCTGAGACAAGCTGCAGAGAGCAACTTGCTCACGAATTCATGTGTAGGGCCACTAGTTTAAAATAATAATAACAACAATAAATAGTAAATACAAACATCCTTCACTGCTTTATTAACTGACTGCACAAGTTACTTAACCTTTCTGAGTCTCATCTGAAAAATGGGGATAATGCTTATAACTATCTTATTATGATTGATTGGAGATCTTATAAGTAATATATATAAAACACACTGAGATCAATGCCTAGACTACAGAAATGCTCAACAAATAATTCCCTCCTGCCATTCACTAGCACCTGTAGCCCTCTGCTACTCCTGATCAGCCTCCAGGGGCTATGCTGATGTTTTGGCCAGTAACCTATGGCTCCTCCCTCAGGCCCCAGCTGTTTCTCTCAGTTCTAGTTGTTTCACTAGGGGTTTCTAAGAGGATTCTATCTATATTTAGAGACAATGCTAGTACCAACTGTGGACTCAACAGGTGCTTGGAGGGCACTTGAGTACTCAGCAGTTTTCCATTGTTTTCCTGTGTGAACTAGTTTTGATTCCACAATTGGCTGTCTTGACTTCTACAAGGAAGAGTGACATGTATGCACAGCACGCCGGCAGTACACTAAACAGAAAACTAAGTGTGCTCACAGGACAAACCTTAGTAAGATGTGTTAGCCCTATTATCAGGACCCCAGATTTAGTAAATTACAGGAGGAGTAAACACTCAATTAACTCTAGAGAGGTAGCCCACTAACCCACTCTTCATCTAAATAATTAATATTATATCAGATCCAAGTTGCAACCAATTCATGCTGCTTGTACTACAACCAAAACCAGAGGATGGAGAGGGCAGGAAGAACCATTAGACAGTGAAGATTGATTGATTGATTGATTTATAATAGATTTTTATTGATTTCAGAGAGGGAGAGGGAGAGAGAGATAGAAACATCAATGATGAGAGACAATCATTGATCAGCTGTCTCCTGCATGCCCCCCACTGGGGATCAAGCCCCAAACCCGGGCATGTGCCCTTGACCAGAATCAAACCTGGGACCCTTCAGTCCACAGGCCAAGGCTCTATCCACTGAGCCAAACCAGCTAGGGCCAGACAGTGAAGATTTAAAGAAGACATCCAAAAGAGCTGGATCTGAATTCAGCTTTATTTACTAGCTCTGTGACCTCAGTGAATTATTTCACCTCTTAATTTATAAAATAGGAAATAATTGTGAGGATTCAATTAAATGAGATAATGTATGCAAAACAACCTTAGCACCTTGCCTAGCCCACTGAAAGAGGTCAATAAAGAGCCATATTATCATTAATGAGGACACTGCACTCACTCCTTGCTTTGTCCAGTTTTTATAACATATAAGTAAAGTGACATGCCGAAACCGGTTTGGCTCAGTGGATAGAGCGTCAGCCTGCAGACTGAAAGGTCCCAGGTTCGATTCCGGTCAAGGGCATGTACCTGGGTTGCGGGCACATCCCCAGTGGGAGATGTGCAGGAGGCAGCTGATCGATGTTACTCTCTCATCGATGTTTCTAACTCTCTATCTCTCTCCCTTCCTCTCTGTAAAAAATCAATAAAATATATTTAAAAAAAAAAAAAAAGTAAAGTGACAATTTACATAATTATTTTTGGACCTTTATAAAGTGGCCTAATGCTACTATACAAGATCTAGCTGAGAAATAAATATAAACTGATGAATTCCCAGAAATCTTAAATGAGTCAGCAAAACTTAATGCCCAACAAATAAAAAGCTTACCGTGGACTATTTATGAACACAGAAAGGTAACTACAGTTTCAAAACCAGCCATCTTGTACCTAATACCATGCATTCAAATTTTAGTCTGGAAATCCAAGTTATCAGAAATACTTCCCACCCCCCACAATATTTTCAAATAAGGTGATTTTCAAATCACCTTCATTCAAACTGGGAAATATGAGGCAGCCTGATCATTTGAAATCAGCATCAAGATTTTGAGGCAGCCAAGCTCTCTCACGAACATAAGACCAGTAGCAGATGGTACGTGAACATTTCTCAGTGAGAAAATGCAATTCTAATAAAGTACAGATAACTTCGATTTTATTCATCACCTTTTGGTCTAAATGAAAACAAACTCTTGGTTCTCCCTCAAACACCATGAACTCTGCATTATCACTGACCTGACTCAAAAGCAAGATAGACGCCTGTTTCTGGAGATCTGTCCTCTCCTGCTTCCTTAACCACAGGTAAAATACGTACTGTAACCTGAGCAGAGGAGACACCATTATTACAGGTATGTTTTATCAATGAAACGGACTATACATGACAACCAAATTACTAAAAGAGCAGCTTGTACTCCTTAGCAGAGGCACAAGCCTGAGAAAGAGCCACCTTCTAAAATAACCCAATCACCCTGGATGAATCAGGAGAACTCGGTCCACCTACCCTACACTCTCTAACTAGATCTACCCTCTGCTTTAATTCAAGCCCAAAGCACATCTATTTCATTTCTCTGCCCCACTTCGCGTAATTTCCCGTTCTCTTCCACCATCCCAATTCCAAGAATGCTCTTTTATCTCCCCTCGATTCCAAAAATGCTCTTCTATCTCTTATTTCCAAATCCCACTTTGCCCCAAATCTTAAGGACCTCCGGCACCCATGCAGATGACCTTACGCATTCCCACTGCATTCCCAATCCATTGTACTTCCACTCCCAAATAGCCCTTTTTTTTTCTTCTCATTATTTTCCATCTCTCCTTGTTTCTTAAAATCCAATACCCCACACACGGTTACACCAGAGAACCCCCTCACTCCATTGTTCCCCCGGCCTCTGCCTCTGGAAACACCCCAACTCGGACCGGTGTGCTTGGGCCCGCCCCGCTGACCCCAGACACCTTCCACCATCTGGGCACCCCAAGTCCCAGGGGCTCACTTCCCCGTCCCCTCCGTACCCAGCCCCCAACAACTACTCTTTCCCCGTGCCCTCCCTCAAGCCGCTCTCAGTTCCTCCGCGCTCCCTTCGTCCCTCACCAAGCCCCCCTCCGCACCGAGCCCGCTCAGCCTCACCGACGCCGGGTCCCCGCAGTCGCCGTGTGCCCCCAGTTCCGGGCTCCGCGGCCGGGACGCTCCGGGATCTGAGAAGAGGTAAGCAGCTCCGCCGCCTCCTTCGCCTCTTCCAGAGCCGCCGCCGTCGCCGCCGCGCTCCTCCCCCAACTCTCCCCGAGCAGGACGCCGCCCCGCCCCCTCCCGCCCCTTTCTCCGCTTCCCTCCTCAGCCGGCCCGCGGGCTGGGAATCGCAGTGGCGGCGAGGGGCCGGCGCGCCTGCGGATCCACACCGACCTCGCCCGGGCTCGAGCTGCGCGCCCCGCCCGGAAGCCCGCTCGGGCGCGTGCGCGTGCGCGCCAGCCAGCCAGCGCGCAGGGCGCGTGCTCGCGCCGGCGCGAACCCGGGGCGCGAGAGGAAAGGCGGCGGGATCCAGGCGGGCTTCGGCCGGTCAGGTTACCGTTACCGTCACCGTCGGGCCCGGGTCCCTCGCGCCTGAGTTGAGGGGGCTGGGGCGTCGCCAGGGATTGGGGTTACGGGGAAGGGAACGGGCTGGAGGAGCAGGTCGGGAACAAACTAGGTAGAAGCGGGGTCGGGTGGAACGCGAGCTGCGTCCCCAAGCAGAACGGCCGGTGCCCGGAGAGAGCGGGCGGCGTGGGGGTGGGGGTCGCGCGCTGGGAGTGCAGCCCGAGCTGGAAATGCCGGAAAGAGCCGAAACTCTCCCGGAGGCAGCCGAAGGCGGGCGCCTCGAGGGGCGCCGCGCGAGGGGTTTTCCTCTCTAGGTCCTGGCCCGCACTTGATCTCTCAGGCCGCCCTCCCTTTCGCCTCTCACGTCTCCGCCCCGTGAATTTCCACCCCTTTCCCCTTCGCCTCCTTCCAGACCCAAATTTTTACAACAAAAGGCCATTTAAGAGCCACCAGCGGCGGGAAACCGGGAGGTCCGGACTTGGTGGCCGCTCAGCCTCCTGGGAGGCCGGAGGGGGGTGGGACGGGGTGGAGGCGCCGCCCGGGCCCGGAGCGCGGAAACGTCCGGAACGAGTTGGAGGTTCTCCGCCCCGGCCACATGCCCTCCACGCGCGGCCCAATACATTGCTGAGTCGGTTTTCCGACCTCCGCTGTCTGCATCCCTCTCGGCGGCTGCGGTCAGTCTCACCGCCCGTCGAATCTTTCTATTAAATAGTCCTCTGTCTTCGTGGTCAGATTCCCAACCTCCCCAAGGCCAGAACCACCTTTAACATCTGTGCACCTTCCTAGCCAATGTCCTGCGTGGGTGAAGCGCTCACCCCACTGGTCAGCCGCCGTTTAGGAGCGGCTATAGGCTGGAAATTTAGATAATGGGCATTTAAAAAAATTAATCAGGCCCTCTCGGGGTAGCTCAGTTGGTTAGAGCGTTGTCCCGACACACCAAGGTTGTGGGTTCGACCCCCAGTCAGGGCACATACAAGAAGCAACCAATGAATGCATAAATAAGTAGAACAACAAATTGATGTTTCTCTCTGTCGTCTCTCTCCCTCTATAAAATCAATAATTTTTTTAAAAAATTTAATCAGAATCTGTCCTTGTGTTTTTATCTTTTGAGGTCAAACCCTAAGGGGCTGTAGACAAACCGGAGTGTATGTGAATGTGTATAGCCACAGGCACAATGCAGTTTTGGTTTCCACATATTTGTTATTTATTGCAGTTGCAGTACACGTTATAGAGTAATATAGTAAATCTCTATGAAGTCATCTGGGCCTTTGGTTTTAAACTTTGTATGGGGTAGAGTGTCAAAAATACCCTGGAGCCCACTGACCCCTGGTTAATAATGTCTAATCTAATGCAACCATATCATTTACAGATCTAAAGAAACAGAAGATGCCCTAGCAGGTTTGGCTCAGTGGATAGAGCGTTGGCCTGCAGACTGAAGGGTCCAGGGTTCAATTCCGGTCAAGGGTACATGCCTGGGTTTCAGGCTCGATCCCCAGTGGGGAGTGTGCAGGAGGCAGCCAAGCAATGATTCTCTCTTATCATTGATGTTTCTATCTCTCTCTCCCTCTCCTTTCCTCTTTGAAATCAATAAAAATATACTTTAAAAAAGAAACAGAAGAGTAAGTCATCCAACCAGTTAGTGCACTGCTGGGGTCCAACCCCAGCGGGTCCAGGGGTCCCCAAAGGTGTGGACGGAGTCGGCGAAGAAGGAATGGCACGGGGTCAGCATTCAGTTGATCAGCATGGCGAGGTTCTTCCTCCAGGATCTCAAGCCAGGTTCAGTCGCCAGGTTCTGTAGCAAGGTTCTCCAGCCAGGTTCTATCCAGGTTCTCCTGCCATGTTCTGTCTAGGTTCTCCAGTGAAGTTCTGTAGCCAGGTTCTGTCCAGGATCTTTTGCCATGTTCTCTGGCTAGGTTCTGGTTAGGTTCTGGTTAGGATCTGATGTGGATCTGATGAGGATCTGATGAGGATCTGATGAGGAGCTGATGAGGAGCTGATGAGGAGCTGATGAGGATCTGATGATTATTGTCTTGTTACATCCATATTTATACCAGCCGATTTTAATCCTGTCAATTTCTATTACAAAGGTTAGGGCATTTCTTATCTCCACTCCAGGGAGTAAAGATTATGTAGCTTAAGGGTGATTGTAGTTAAAGTGATTAACTACCCGCCTGGCACTTAGTTAAGAGGTTTTATCCCTCCTTAACTTCAGGGAAAAATCCCTACCTGGGAAAACAACCTTTCTCGGAGAGGTGACCTTGGTTAAAACACATAGTGCTAAAGGGAACAAACATATTAAGAACAGTATGCCATATACGCCAGGTCCCTTGAAACAGCAAGGATGGACCGGCTCCCGGCAAATTCCCCCTTTTTTATTTTTTAAATGATATCAGGGCCGTGCTTGATGGTGGTGTCTGTGTCCGGGGAGGAATCAGCTGTGCCCTCTGGGTCGGACGATATGGATGATACCAGGGAGGAGGAGGATGAGGAGGAGACGGAGGGTGGTGTGACATAAGGTCGGATTAGACTGTCTGGAATCCACACAGGTGAGTCTGCATCTTGTGGAAATATACAAGCATCTCCTCTCCCCCAGGTTAAAAGTACATCAGGTCCCTTCCAGGCTCCTGTAAGTAAGTCTTTCCATTTGACGAAATAAGTGAGTTTCTGCTAAATGAAAGTTTCTTTTGCTGATTTACTCAGAGTCCTTGGACTTGGCTGAGAGAGTAGCTTCCAATTCTTGCTTTTCTACCATCTGTTGGGCCTCAGATGTTAACTTCTTCAGCTAATCCCATGGTGGCACCTCAGTCCCTTGCATAGCCTTTCTTTTCTTCTTTTTTCCGCTTTTCTGTTATCGGGGCAACTCTAAGTCTTTGGAATGATGGGACAAGGAGCTCCTCTGGGTCCATTGTGGTGACGCACATAATGCATTTACTCAATCCAAGGCAGGCATTAAAAGGAAAAACCCCAAATGCTCTCTTGTATCCATTTTAAGAGTAGGATTGGCACTTTTCACTATTACCTGAGTCCTGATCTATCACCCCAGGGAGAGTTTGCCAATCCTGCACTTTTCCGGGGTGGAAAGGCTGCAGTGGGGTTAAGGATAAGGCTCTTGAGCCTACCTTCTCCCATGCCTCTACATTTACCTTTCCGGCACCTTTCCTTCCTCAGAAAAGCATGGACATACTTCTTGTATAAAACATTCCGTCTGACTGGGAGTAACCTTAACTCCTCTGCTAGCAAGCATATGTGTTAAAAGATCAATACAGAGTCTTTTTTTCTTTAGACTCAGTATGGCACATCTTCTTAATCTAAAGATCAATACAGAGTCTTCTTTCTTTGGACTCAGTATGGCACATCTTCTCAATCTAAGTTCTGTGCTATCCACCTTCTTACCCTACTTATCCTCTATAGGGGGGTCTGTAGCACCCTGGTGGAGTCCTGTCCGTCCCGAGTGTGGGGGTTCTCAATGGGGGGGCTTACCTAGGGGAATCCTTTTCCAGGGGTTCCCAAAGGTGTGGACGGAGTCGGCGAAGACTATCCACCCTCTTTCTACGGTGGAGTCCTATCCGTCCCGAGAGTGGGGCTTACCTAGGGGAATGGGGGGCTTACCTAAGGGTCCCTGTTTGGGCGCCAGTTGTTGGGGTCCAACCCCAACGGGTCCAGGGATCCCTAAAGGTGTGGACGGAGTCGGCGAAGAATGAATGACATGGAAAATGGTTTCATTTCATCAGCATAGCTAGGTTCTCCCTCCAGGATCTCCAGCGAAGTTCTGGTCAGGATCTCCAACCAAGTTCTGGTGCCATGTTCTCTCGCTAGGTTCTCCAGCCAGGTTCTCCAGGTTCTCCAGCCAGGTTCAGTCACCAGGTTCTTTAGCCAGGTTCTATCCAGGTTCTTTTGCCATGTTCTGTCTAGGTTCTCCAGTGAAGTTCTGTAGCCAGGTTCTGTCCAGGATCTTTTGCCATGTTCTCTGGCTAGGTTCTGGTTAGGTTCTGGTTAGGATCTGATGTGGATCTGATGAGGATCTGATGAGGATCTGATGAGGATCTGATGAGGATCTGATGAGGAGCTGATGAGGAGCTGATGAGGATCTGATGATTATTGTCTTGTTACATCCATATTTATACCAGCCGATTTTAATCCTGTCAATTTCTATTACAAAGGTTAGGGCATTTCTTATCTCCACTCCAGGGAGTAAAGATTATGTAGCTTAAGGGTGATTGTAGTTAAAGTGATTAACTACCCGCCTGGCACTTAGTTAAGAGGTTTTATCCCTCCTTAACTTCAGGGAAAAATCCCTACCTGGGAAAACAACCTTTCTCGGAGAGGTGACCTTGGTTAAAACACATAGTGCTAAAGGGAACAAACATATTAAGAACAGTATGCCATATACGCCAGGTCCCTTGAAACAGCAAGGATGGACCGGCTCCCGGCAGTGCACTACACCATGTGTTGCTTCCTATTGAATATTCTTTCAAAGATTCAAATAGAAATTGACATACTAGTAAGTACCCAATAAGTGGTAGACATTGTTCTAGGCACTAGTTCGCTTACAAAGAAGACTAAAACAATGCCATATCACCAAGCAGAGTATCCAGTTGTAAAAGAGGATATAAGATATTAAATAATCCTGTATAATGAAAGGCTAATATGCAAACTGTCCCCTCAGGAGTTCAACTGGGAGTTCGACTGACCCGGAGTTCGACCGCTCGCTATGATGTGCACTGACCACCAGGAGGCGGCGCGAAACAAAGGAAGGCCCTGATTGCTAGCCAGGCCTAGGGACCCTACCCGTGCACGAATTTCATGCACTGGGCCTTTAGTTAACTATAATAACGTAGTAAGTGCTGAAACAGAAAAGTGCAAAGTGTAATGAATGACAAACTCTTTCACAATTCCCTTTCCCTCCCATACCGAGTGGGAACAGGCAGATAAGTTCTGGTTAATAGGAAACTTCCTACTAAAGAATGGGACCTGAACCAATGGGATCCAAGATCGTATTCTATAATGGCTGACTTCACCTCAAAAGTCACTCTGGAAATGCCTTCATTACAGGGCATGTTGCTGCTGCAAAACTAATATCATATTTTATAGATCTCCTTCAAGGGAGGATTGAGTGTGGTTGAAAGGAACATTTTGCAAAGTCCCTGTGGTGGCAGTAGGTAAGGGTAAGCTCCTTCCAAGGATTTTACTCAAACAATAGCCCTCCAGCCTGGTCACTGTGGCCCCATGGTTGAGCGTCCACCTATGAATCAGGAGGTCACGGTTCAATTCTCAGTCAGGGCACATGCCCGGCGTTTCAGGCTCGATGGCCAGTAGGGGGCGTGCAGGAGGCAGCTGATCAATTCTCTCCCATCATTGACACTCTCCCTCACCCTCTCTGAAATCAATAAAAATATATATATATATTTTTAAATAGCCCTTCCAAGGAGGATGGATCACATAGAGCATATGTCTTGCTGACTAGGGTTTGCAAGTACCCCTACTGCAACTCATGGTCCACCTTTGCCCTTTCTCCATGCAGCACTCTACCTCTCTAAAAAGACATTGAACAAATGTCTCAAAAATACTCTGGAGTGTCGGCCTGCGGACTGAAGGGTCCCACATTCGATTCCAGTCCAAGGCACATGCCTGCAGTTGTGGGTGTGCGGGAATCAGCCAATCAGTGATTCTCATCATTGATGTTTCTCTCTCTCTCTCTCTCTCTCTCTCTCTCTCTCTCTCTCTCTCCCTTCCTCTCTGAAATCAATAAAAATATTTTTTTTTAAAAAAATACTCTTTGGAACTTGGTTATAAAGATTAATTTTATCATTGTTCTATATATTACCTATACATTTTTTATTTTGTATGCTATACTTCACAATAAAACAAAGTGAATGTTGCCTTCTTTTAAATAATTGCAAATTGTTTACAATCTATCTACAAATTATATCGGAGGAAAAGAAATGCTGTAATAAATTCAACATAATTCTTGTGACCTGCTCTGAAGAAAACAAACCAAAAAACACCAAATTTCTGAAATTATTAGAATAACTGCTGAAACCGGTTTGGCTCAGTGGATAGAGCGTCGGCCTGTGAACTGAAAGGTCCCAGGTTCGATTCCGGTCAAGGCCATGTACTTGGGTTGCAGGCACATCCCCAGTGGGAAGTGTGCGGGAGGCAGCTGATCGATGTTTCTAACTCTCTATCCCTCTTCCTTCCTCTCTGTAAAAAATCAATAAAATATATTTTAAAAAAAAAAAAGAATAACTGCTAAGGCTTACAAAAGAAGATCATTTTGAAATAACATCCATATGTCTCAGTTCAGCCTTAAGGGAATTCATTTATCCCAGGTTACCTAATGATTGAGTGGCAAAACTAGAACTAAGAATAAATTATGACATAATCTTCACCTTGGAAGATATATTCTGCAGATATTAACCTGACCTAATTTGATATGTTTCAAATAGATCCTGGAGATGAGAACTTTTCTTGTGTTTTTATTTTAATTTGGTATTTTGTATCTGAAATGATTGATTGCCACATTCCATGTTTTTATGATGAAGAAAAAGAGGCTCAAGTTAAACAATAATCTGAGAGACTTAAAATTTTACTCATTATTTTGGAGACTTGATAATCAATGACTAACTGAGGAACATGATTTTTCAAAATCTCTGTTGACTAAAGATAAGACTACAAGCCACAGCAGGCACAAAGACTAGTACACTCATAAGGGTGTACTTTTCCCTTTGCTTGGACTACTTCTAATACCAAAGAATATTCATATTGGCAGTCCAAACTGTGTGTATTAGAAAATTAATTTCATGGGATGCTAAATAGATGTTATCCGAAAAAAACTGTTCCAGGTCCAAATAAGTTTAGGAAACACCAGTCAAAATCAAGTTGAACTGCTTGCTTTACTTCTCAGAGCATTTGATATGGTAATGTGATTTGCTAATATTGAAGGGAATGCACTATATAGTATGCAGCTTTCCCCCAAGGAAACTTAATTCTCCCAGAAGACTTCTGTACAGGATTAATGTTTCTTTGATCATCCATCTATAAAGTTCTATTACAGGGTTTTGATTAGATTGGCACTTCCCATTTACAGAGAACAAAACTGAGGTCCAAAGACCTCAGTCAGATATCCAAATTCAGTTGTGTATCAGATGTTCAGAGCTGGAAAAGGCCTTAAATTATCAAAGGTTAACTTGTTACATTGCAAAATTAGTGGCAATATGACAGACCAAAACTCGGATTTTAAATACTCAATTCAGTGAGAGTGCCTTGCAGGTTTATCAAAAACTTGCATTTAATCATGTGAATTTATTTCTATGTGTAATATATATAACTAACACTGCTTTTATGTAAGTTTATTCATGGAATTTCAGATTACTCTTTCATTTATACAGTCTGTCACCATTTTATAAAAATTGATAATGCCTCTGTATACGTTTTTTTGGTTTATAAACTGTTCTCAACACATTGTCTTATTTTATTGTCTCAACATCCCTGTGATGCAGGCATCATTATCTCCATGTAATAAATGAGGAAACAGGCTTTAAATTGTTAAATAACAAGTTAACACACTTAGTAAATGTTCTATTAGTTAAATTGGGCAAATATGACCCCTTCCTTCAAGAGGCTTTGGCACGAGACTTACAAACACGAGATGGAATGTTTATATGGCAGCATGTAAGAAAATGCTAGATAGAATGCTACAAAATTGACAAGAATGCTGAAGGAATTCAAGGAAGAAAGATTACTGGAGGTGGAATTCATCAGTGAAGGCATCATTTAGGGATAAACCTTAAGTTGGATCATAAAAGAAATATAAGATTTCAATTAGCAGTAAAAAATTACAGGAAAGAAGAGTGACATCAGTAAAGGCATCAACATGAGAACGAGAAACACACAATGGAAAAGAATTTGAGTTTGAAGGGAGATGAGTCTGAAAGGATTAGTCTCTTAGCTGTTCATGAAAAGTCCACTTCTAAGAGACAATGGGTTTCCAATCAATTAATATAAGATAATATGGCACCACTTGCAGTTAATTGCTTTCCAACCCAAAATATACAGAAGAGCAGTAAATGTACACTCTCTGCTATGGACCCCAGGAATGAAAAGGAGAAAGACACAAGAGAGGCCAAGTCTAAACTGGTGGTTATGGTGATAGAAGAAAAGGTGGTGGAGTAACATGAGCCTTATTGGCCCTCAGATCTGTGACTGGGAAACATGAATAGAACACATTTAAATGCTACCCCCCCAAAAAAAATTTTTCTCATTCCTTTATTGATACTAATTCATTTGAAAGGTGCCTGACCTATCGATAGAAAAAAAAAATGTCCTTTTAGGCTGTTGTTCCCTACAGCCTTTCTCAGCCCAGAAATGACACTAAGGCCAGTCACAGAATGAGTTAAAATTAGTCCCTTCCAACTTTCCCACACAAGGCACTGCTTTGTTCTGTTGAAACTTGTCAGGTTTAAATCCAGAAAAGTCAAGGTCTTGCTTAAATGTGTAATAATTTGCAAATAAGCAGATGGACTATGGAAATGATGGGTGAGAGGCGAGGAGAAAGGAGAGAATTGGGAGGAAAACAAAAAAGAACAAAAAACCATTGAAATGGAATGTCAAGGGGGGGAAAAAGGAGACATATGTAATACTTTAAGAAATAAAAATTATAAAATAAAATTTAAAAAACCATTGAAATGAATCTCATTTATGTGAAACACCGTGTAAATTTTCTGCTTTTGTTGTTCAAAACTCACCTTAGCAAAACAAACAAAACCAGTTAGTTGAACAAGTTTCAATTCCTTGCAGTGACTAAAAGAAAGAGATGACAAGGAACAGAAAGAAACAAAAATCTCAGCTTCTCAGGGTGTCAACTTAAACAGCCAAAGCAGTGGCATGAAATGTGTGTTCAAGCAAAGAAACCTCTAACATGAAATACACTGCCCCAGAGTCCCCTAGGAGATCAAATGACAACTAGAAAACATGCTTCAGTTGGAGTTTTCCCTGAATAACATTCACAGTTGCTCTCTCCTTCCCCACAAATGGTAATGAACTCTGGTAATAAACCTGCTATTGAGGTGCCACTATCAGATCCTAAAAGAAGTGAAGGCACATATTTTACCCTTGTGACAGCCTTAAGGCGCCATCTGCAGTTCTCAGCTAAGACTGCAATATACCTACACCTCCTGCTAGCTTGTTAGGATCAACCACTAAAGAAAAAAGAAAACAAAGAAATACAAAATTCATGTCAGAGAATCCTCAGAAGCACTGGGTTATAGAGTAGATACAAACATAGGTTTGAAACATAGTGCCTAAGAAAATATCTAAGGGACTTATTGGCTATAAGCTCAATGAGCAATGAGAAAAAGCTAATAAATTCTTAGGCTGCTTGATTTAAAGAATGATATATTGTCCAGACCTTGAGAACTTAATAACCCCACAGTACCCTGTCCTGTCTGTACACGTCTGAGAATTGCATTTAGTTCTGGGCACCACAATTTAAAAGCAATATTGACAAGAGCCATAAAAATGTTCATACCTTTTGACCCAGTAATCCCACCCATGGGAATTTATTCTGAAATAATTCAAGAGAATAGATGAATTAGAAACATAAAGATATTGATGCAGCATTCTTTATAACAAAAATATATATTAATAGCATAAATGTCTCCCAATAAAGGGAATATTATACATTAAAATATTATGTCATTTGAAAAAAAAAAGATGAATCTTGAAAACATAAGAGAAAGAAGCCAGACACAAAAGGAGATATTGTATGATTCCATTTGTATAAAATATCCAATACAGGCAAATCTATAGAGACAGAAAGTAGATTAGTAGTTGCTGGGAGCTGGTGGGGAAGAATGGAGAGTAATTGCTAATGCATATAGAGTTTCTTTTTAGGATGGTAAAAACATTCTGGAATTACATAGTGTTGGTGTTTGCAAAACCTTATGAATATACTAACACCCGCTAAATTGTATACTTTAAAAGGCTGAATTTTATGGCATGTGAATTACATCTCAATAAAATATATATATATATATATATATATATATATATATAGTCTTCACAAATATATATATATATATGCTCCTGATTCCATGAGGGGGATAAAACAGTATAAAATTACATTCCCAATATGATTCATGACCTCCTGGTTCATAAGTTGACACTCAACCATTGAGTCACACTGGTTGGGCTGTTTTTTGTTCTTTGTAGCAAAAGATGGCTAATCTAGAAAGAAATTACAACCCTACCTGGCTTGGTTCAGTGAATAGAGCATTGGCCTGCAGGACTGAAGGGTCCCAGGTTCGATTTTGGTCAAGGGCACATGCCCAGGTTGTGCGCTCGATCCCCAGTAGGGGGCGTGCAGGAGGCAGCCAATCAATGGTTCCCTCTCATCATTGATGTTTCTCTCTCCCTTCCTCTCTAAAATAAATAACAATATATTTTAAAAAGAAAAGAGAAAGAAATTAAAGGGAAACTAATTTCAGTTCAATAAAAGAACAACTTAACTATTACGGATATTCAAAAGGTGGGAAAGGAAGGAAATTTCCTATTCAAGAAAAGCCAAAATGGTCATCTCTGAAGCAAGCTATTCTCAAGATTCTGCATTGGATAGGTTCTTGAGGTAGAGGCCTTCTCAGTTCTCTTCCAACCCTTTTTAAAGGGTCTATAAATTTTTTATTTGTGGCAATGGGAGAATACAAATTTACTGGATTTCACTAAATCAATTCAGGTAGAGACTAAGGAAGACTTCTTGCTTGCTAGTCTTAGTTTTATTTATTTGTTTGTTTGGATTTTTTTTATTGTTGTTATTCCTCACCCAAGGATATTTTTCCATTGATTGTTAGGGAGAGTGAAAGAGAGAGGGAAAGACAGAGAGAAACATTGATGTGAGAGAAACACATCCATTTGTTGCCTCCTGCAGGAGTCCTGACCAGGGCCCACGCTGGAGAGGAGTCTGCAACCAAGGTACGTGCCCTTGACCGGAATCAAACCCAGGACCCTTTGGTCCACAGGCCAACGGTCTATCCACTGAGCCAAACCAGCTAGGGCTGGACTTTATTATTATTATTATTTATAGAGAATAGTAGCCAAAATAATTCTACTTTTTAAATATATATACTGCTCAGAATTAACTTCCAGGAAAAAAGGGGAAAAAAGTGTAAAAGATAACCACACATAAGAAAGAACAAGAATGCTGGAGTAAAAGTATATAATTTTCACATCCTGCGCCTGGTCCCAGTCGTCCTCTGCATCCTGGACTGTTTCTTCCACACTTGGCTAGTAACTCAGGAATTCAGTAAGGCTCCTTTCAGATGCTCGAGATGCTGGTTCCCTAGAGTTTCCCTAAAGTCCCCATAAAGTCATATGAGATATAAAATCATGAATTCTTCCATAAGTGCTCATAAAACAATGCCATCTACCCCTTCTCCACTATCCCAATGAACTCTATTTACACCTCTTGTGACACTTAGTTCAAAAGACTGAATGAGGTGAACTTTGATATCTGTGTATCTGTGCTGTCCTCAACCAGATTGTAAACTCCCCGGGAGCAAGGTGTTGTAGCTCAGAATCAGACCCCAAGTCTGGGGAAGACCGGAGGTCAGCCAGTCCAACCACCCATGTAAAGTTTGAGGGCTCTCCACAATATTCCTCCAAGCAGAGGAGTCTGTACGGGGGGCCTACCCCCTAATCCACAGCAGCTTGTTCCTTCTTGGGGAAAGTGTACCTCCTAGAAAGTTCTATAAATGGAATTAAAATGTTTTCCTGAAATCTTAAAATTTAACATCAGTTTTACCCCTTAGTAATCCACAGAATTGATCAAATCTCTTTTGTCACAGGGTAACTTGTGAAATATTAAACCTTCATATTTTTCCTTCGATCTCCTAATCCAGTGCTTTGCACATAAAAAAAAAAGTTAAATAACCTTCCTCCCTCACTCATCAATGTTACCAAGAGTGGGATAAGGTGGCATATTTTCTATAAAGATATTTTATTGATTTCATAATGTTTTTCATTTCACTATATGGTTTTAAGAAAAATAGGAATACAACAGCCAAGAACTCAGAAATTCAATACATAAATACATTCTTCCACCACAATAGCTTTCTCACCTATTTAAGGTTTTCTCAGTCTCCACTACAAGCAGTTTCTTTAATGCTGTTGGGTGCCCCCTGTAGGCAAAGATAAACTGGGACACACGGCCCAGCTCCGCCAGGAAGAGTCCATCCTCAAAGGGAAATGTTCTTCTCACCTCTAGAATCCCCTGAGTTTCCTGGGCGGACTCAGGGCTTCATATGCAGCCTGGATCTCCAGGAAGTGCCTCTGAGCCTCTTCTGTCTGGTGCGGGTTGTGGTCAGGGTGCCAGATCTTCACTAGCTCCCGATATCTCTGATGTATTTCTTCATTTGTTGCCCCTTCTAAGAGACCCAAAACCTTAGGGAAACAGAAGCTGACAAATTAGAATCCCATAAGTTGTCAGGATACCTGGCCCTTTCTCTGCTCCCTTCTTAAATCAGGCTGTGATATCTCTGGGATCGGCTCCTACTTGACATGAAAAAGGCCTAGAACCTCACATTAGAATTCCAGCTCTGGATCTCATGGCAAGAACCAAAATTGGCCTTTAATCACAGCTGCCCATTTTCCAACTAGAACTTCACACCCCTGACAGGATCTCTTTCTCGCAAAAGAAATAAGCATGTGTGTCCACCAAAGACATGTTCAAGAATGTTCATAGCAGCTTTATTCAGAATAGTCCCCTCCTGGAACCCAAATGTTCATTAACAATAGAGTGGATACATAAATTCTGGTATGTTCATATAATGGGATACTAATTAACAAGAAAACAAGCGTTTTACAATTGTGTGCAACAGTATGAATAAATCTCACAGACATAATGTTGAATGAAAGCAGACACAAAAGAGTACATACTGAATGATCCACTTATACGAAGTTCAAGAATGGGCAAAACTAAACTATGGTAACAGAAGTCAGAATAGAGGTTACTTCCAAGGAAAGGAGTATAGCTTGGGAGGGAACATTCTTAGGGTTAGAATATTCCATTCCTTGATCTGAGTGGTGGTTACATAGGTATATACATAAAGTTAGTAAACTTGATATATGTTATACCTCAATGAAAAGTAAATAAAATACACATATTTCCCCCCACTCACTATTAGAGCCTCGGCACCTTCACACCCCAAGAAACCAGGACACCCTCCCGGCCTGACACAGCAGACATGAAAACAAGGGGCACCAGCTCCAATCAGGCTTAGCCTAACTCCCAGACAGGAATGAAAAGGGAAGAAAGCCTTACCTGGTAAGCCAACTGACGCTTCTCATCCTGAAAACTGCGAACAAACTCATAGAGCTTCTCCCACTCCTGGAAGTAGCCGCTGCTGAAGCCACGATCCCCCACCAGCAGCCTCCAGACACGGTAAGGCAGAAGGAGGACAGACTCCATGAGGCGGCCAAGGAGGGGGAAGAAGTTGAACCAACTCAAGAAGGAGTCCAGGGTCTCTGCCACATAGCTGAGGGTGGCCGCTGTGTTGCAGAGGGCGCTGTATGCCAGCGGGCCGGTGAACGCCAGGTAAGCTAAGCCCAGGCGGTAGAGCCGCACACTGAGTGTCTCTGACACCACGGAAGCTTTGTAGCGGCGATGCTTCTGGGCTGTGATGCTGGCCACCAAGCTGATGGGCAGAATAGCTATGGGGCGGCCATAGAAGATAGGGGAAGTGAGAAATGCTGCCCCTAGAGTGTTCTTAAAGTCTGAGGTCTGGTTGCCAACAGCAGCCACCAGCAAGACTCCTAAGCCAACTGCCAGTGGGAGGCCCACAATATAGAAGCTGGCCATGAAGGAAAGGCTAATGAGAGCCACAAGGCCAAAATAGATGCCCACTATCATCTGGGCGGCAAAACGAATGGGACTCACAGGGGGTGTCCCACCTCCTGAACTCTGCCTCTGTCCTTGGGCTCTGTTGGCCTGAGCTACAAAGCTTGGGAGCTTCCAGAACTCCCAGAGCCAGCCCAGCCCACCACCCCCCAGGGTAAGCATCCAGAGCAGGGCATGGCTGTCCCTGCCCAGGTACAAGTGGTGGAGCCCAGCAGGGCCCCCTACAGCCCAGAGGACATAGGTCACCAGGAGCCCCTTGGCCATCCTTTAGGGAAAGTGTCTCAGAATAACTCCAGTGGCACCTGACTTTGCTCAGAGTGCAGAAATCTGTAGTCCTCTGTGAGAATCATGGCCATCATGGCCACAGAGTTATCCCTAGACCCTAGGAGATAGAAAAAAAAGCAGCTTTAAGACCACATCCCTGTCCCAACACAGTAACCATTTGTTCTTCCAATAATAGAGTCCAGAGTTTCCTGAGTGTCCCTGAAATGCTGGTTCTTCCATGCACTTGGGTCTAGCACCTCATGTCTGTTTTTTAACAACCACAGCAACTCCAAATTTAGGAGAGAAAAATGTTTTCAATGCTTTCAGTAGCCCTAGATGGTTTGGCTCAGTGGATAGAGCGTCAGCCTGCAGACTGAAGGGTCCCAGGTTTGATTCAGGTCAAGAGCACATGCCTGGGTTGCTGACTTGACTCTCAGTAGGGGGTGTGCAAGAGTCAGCCAATCAGTGATTCTCTATCATCATTGATGTTTCTATTTCTCTCTCCTTCTCCCTTTCTCTCTGAAATCAATAAACATATATTTTTTAAAAACCCAAAAACAAAATAAATGCTTTCAGCTGAGTAACTGAGAACTCAGAACAGGTACAAAAAATCATAAGCTTACATTTTAGACCTCCCCTGGGACCACTGACCTGGGAATGACTCAATGGGGAGTGGAGTGAATAAGTGTAAACAGGAGGCCCTTCTAAAGTTCCTGCACATTTTGAAAGTTCCTGTCCCCCAATCCAACTCTGACTATGGCTGCCCTCAGACACTGACCCAAGGTTTTAGCCCTTCTCCAGCCTTCCAGCTCTCTCCAGGCCAAGAAATCTTCCCACAAGTCAAACATGAAAAAAGTCCTCAATTCCCTCCCCTTAAACAGCTCTGGGAAACTACATTTTGACCTGAACCCTGGTGCCCCCCAATTCTATCACCTCCTGCCAGGGCCGACTTGGAAAGTCTCTCCAAAGCAGCCATGAATCCCCAGAATATAAAACAAGATGCCGAAGTGTGCCTGCCAGTCTCTCCCTTGCCCTCTACTTAGAGTGGGACTCAGACCACCAGCCAGTCCCTGCTAGTCCCGCACGAGCGGCCCCGGTACCTGGGAACCCCGTCTGCCGGGCGCATCAGACCAGTCATTTCCTTGGACCATAGAGTCAAAATGGCCCTTCACTCCGCTCCCACTTCCATCCAAATGGACTTTGTCTTTCTATGTTTGCTGTGTCACGGAAATCGGGTCACTGGGGCCAGGCTCCTCCCCGAGGCCCTGCCCGGCGGCCTCTGGATCACCTCGAGCTCCTCTCGCCCGCCCTCTCGGGTAAAGTCGGTTTAAGGTTTTCTGGTGGAATCCAGCCTCCCCCGGCTCCAAGGGGCGGGCGAGTGCCAGGTCCAGGCCAGGCGCTCCAGCACCGCGGCACCGAAGCACCGCGGCCGCGGCCGCCAGGTGGCGCTGCCGCGTACGAAAGGGCCCCGCGGGTCCCCTGACACCTTGTGCAGGTGCCCGGGCGAAACAGCCCAGAGCAGTCCCTAAAAATGCAAAAATAGGTCCTTGGTCTCCCCTTTCCACCCCACAAATGGGAAGGTGACTTCCCCCTCACTTCAGGCTGCACTCTCCTCTCTCTCTACTTGTCCTTCAAGACTGCCTTGGATGGCTCCTCTTCCAGTGCCTCTACGGCAGAGACACCCACAGACAGGCTGCAGAGAGGGACCCCCAGCGCGCGCGCGCGCGCGCACACACACACACACACACACACACACACACGAGTTTGCCTCACTGCCCCGTTCCAGGCGCCTCAGTCAGGGGTCCCTACATCTAGGCCTGAGCCTGAGGCCTGAGGAGCCTCTCGATCAAGCAGGAGCCCAAGCCGGCTGTATGCCGGCAGCTATGGCGAAAGGGAGAGCCAGGAGCAAAACGGGATAGGGGGTGAGGGGTGTCCCAGCAGGCAAGCACGGCCCTCCTCCCGCCTGGATGCTGTGGTTGAGCTGGGATGAAGGATGCCTTGGTTTTAGCAGCCTGGGCCCCCATCCTGGTTCTGCTATGTGACCTTGGCTGCTGGGACTGTTTCCTCCTCTGCACAGGAGAAGCTCGGCTCTCCAAGGTCTCCCAGCCTTGACTTGGGGGTGGGCTGGGCGGGGCCCCAAAGCCACTCGGGAGCCGCCAGCTGGGGGTTGGGGCTGACCGGGACGCTGAATAATGAATGAGACTTAATTGGGCCCGCGCTGCGCGGCGGCGCGCTAAGCTGGGCAAACATCTCCGGGGCGTCCGCCGACGCTGCACAAACAAACTAGCTTCGGGCGCAGAGAAAGGGGCGGAGAAGGGGGGCGGGGGCGTGGGGGCAGAGGCAGACCGCCCGGGCCCACAGGGCTGCGAAGGAACCCGGGAGTGCGCGGCTGCGCTGGCCTCTGTGAGAGGAGGCTCAGGGCTCGAGCTCGGGAAGCTGGGACTGGGGAGGGAACGAAGCGGATTGTGTGGTGTGAGCCAGGGGCCCCAGGGCGACCCGAGCGCAAAGGAAAGATTGAGAAACGAGTGGAGGGCGGAAGAGAAGGGAGAAGTGAGAGAGGAAAAGGCGCACCGGGCAGGGCCTGCAGCGGGGCGGGGGCGGGAGAAGAGCTGTTACCGAGAGGAAAGGGAAGAGCGATGGAGGAACAAGCGGAGGGAGGCGACAGGGGCCGGGAGAAGAAGAATTGGATCGGAGTCAAGGAGAGGGATGGGAGGTGACCGGAATGCGAACGAGAGGGCGGCGGGGCGGGCGGGCGGCGCTGCTGCCTCCCCTCGGCCCGCCGCGCTCCCGCCCTAGCGCTCTCTCCAGTCGCCCGCACTCACTTTGTCACAATTACGGGGCCGTCATTCGGCCCGGATTGTTTTCCCCAAATTGTTGTTCTATAAACTGGCGCGGGGTGGGGAGTGGGGGGACCGGACCAGCTGCGGTGGAAGCGAGGGTCTGAGCTGCGCTGGGGGTGTGGAGGCGTCTTCGCCCAGACGGCCCGGCGCAGGCAGGTGCCTCCAGGGGCCCACGCTGGACGCTGGCTGCTGCCTGTCGCTGACCCCGCGTTTAACCTTCCTGGTCCTTCTCAGCCGCGCTGCCTCAGTTTCCCCGACTGGGAACTTCTTCTCGGATTGAGGGGCAGGGGCGGTGGAGGTGGCTGTAGGTTGGAGCCCAAACCTCCCTGCTCACTCCGTTCTTTTTTGTTGTTCACTATCCCCGTCGCAGGGAGGGAGCCACCTGTCCCAGCTCAGCCCCTCCGAATGGCGGACTCCCACTCCCTGCCCGCTGGGCTCCGCGCCCCACGTCACTTTGCTGCCCCTCGGTTCCACAAATATCTGTTGCGCGCCCACGGTGAGCCGGAGCGCGCCAGCCTCCCCCCTCCGCCCCCACCACCTCCAACGACTCTCCCCGCCACCCACCCCTTCCCGGCCCGGCCGGCCTGTCGGCTTCCTGACAGCCGCCGCCGAAGCCCAGGCCCCGCGGGAGCGGCCACGGAGGAGCCGCCGCATGGCTGGCTCCGGCACCGGCCTCCCTGGCGGCTCCAGGGGCAACGGAGGGTAGCGGCCGCTGAAGCGAAACCGGAGCCGGCCCGCAGAGTCGGCAGAGCTGGGCAGGGGAGGAGGGGGGCTCTGGGTGGGCTGGTGTCCGGGTCTCTTAAGACTGTCCTTCCATTGCCTGGGGTCCGTCCCGTCCCTCTCCCCCCCCCCTGCCCCCCGCCCGCCCGCCCCAAGGCCGGGACCCTGTCTGCCTCCACGTGCCTGGGACGCGGTTGCATCCCGGAGCTCCCTCTCCCAGTTCGCATGATTTACACCCGCTCCGCGCTGAGGCCGCTTCCCAATCAGGAATATCGACCCCGGGTGGGGCCCCCGGGCCGCATCGATCCCTCTAAGGCTCGGGATTTAAAAATGTCAAATTTGCCTTTTCCAGGAGGGCGGAGGGGGCGAGGGCCTGGAGAAGGGCAGTTGGGAGGGGGACGGACCGCGGGGCATCGACCAGGCGCCTGTGCCCTGAATGAGAAGCGACCTGGCCGTGGCCCTGACACTGCCTGCCCATCTTGGGTTGCAGTAGCCACTGGATGGGAGTAGGAAGGAAGTCCTACTCCCTCTCTTCATTCCAATGAGGCCTCACTGTTGTCCTGGAATATTCCCAGAGGGAGAAGCCCCAGGGGAACATAGAGACCCCAAAATGTAGGGAGAGAAATCTGGAAAAGATCCCTAAATGTGAAGACAGGCAGCCCAGCCGGTCTGGCTCAGCAGTTGAGCCTCGACCCAGGAGCCAAGAGGTCAGGGCACATGCCACCTTGCAGGCTCATTCCCCAGTAGGGGGCTTGTAGGAGGCAGCGGAACAATGATGTTTCTCATCTCACTGGTGTTTCTCTCTACCCCTCTCCCTTCCTCTCTCTCTAAAAATCAATAAAAACATATTTTTTTAAATGTCAAGACATGCCGACACAAGGAGAAGGGCTGCAGGAACAAAGATATAGAGGGTCCAAGAGATACCCTTGACACAAGGAAGAGCAAGGCAAAGGGAAGGTGGCTGGAAGACACACTGAACAAACAGAGATTCAGAATCACCCAAAATCTCTGCCCTGGAGACCAGGGAGATTCAGAGCTGGGGAGAAAGATCAACCTTTTGGTGTGTTTGAGAGTGGGTAGGAGAGTGGAGACAAAGTCAGGGGAATAGAGTAATTAGGGATAGAAATTAGAATATGATTAGCATTATCCTCCCAAGGTGTCAACTGAACCTGAGATCCAAGGTCAGAATCCCAGGGGCCAATAGCCCAGGACCCAAAGAGGTAGGCTGTCTTGGAGGTCTGATGGTCTGCCTCTTCCCTTCCTGAGATCCAGCTCCTCCTCTCTGCTCACCACAGGCCTGGGAAAGCCAGAGGGTTGAGATCATATCTTATATTAGAGACTGTATATGTGATGGAGACGGTGTGTGGACTATAGAAACCTGGTAGCAACCACTTCCTCAGCAGCTGGGTCTCCAGACTTTGGCGGGTAAATGTCCACTACTTTCAGGAAGCTTGAGCAAAGGATGATGTTTGGGGTGGAGGTGGGGAAGGGAGCAGTTGTCCAGACCAGCATTCTCACAGGTAACATCTATCTTCCCAACCCTAGCAGCACCCCTCAGCTGTCACCATGCACACTGCCATTTCCTACAGAACTGAAGACAGAGAGCTGACAGCAAGTGGTGGTGGGGAGGGTCACAGACAGCAAGGAGCGGCTGCAGCTCATCCTCAGACATTCGAAGCTCGCTGACAAAATCAGGCCGACACTTCCCTAACACTAACACACACAATCACTGCCCCCCACGCGTGATCCACAGCCATCAATCCCTGTCACACACCACCTCTGTGTGCATAGACACGCAAAACCGCACAGTTCCTCCCAGGTCAGACAAAAGCTTCTAGCCCTAAGGCCTGTCCACACCCTTTCTTGGCATCTCAGATCTGAAATCGCCTAACCTGAAGAGGGCTGAGGTCCCTGTCCCTGCTCTCCAAATTCTGCAGCCAGGGCCGGCCCCGACAGCTGAGAGGCCACGCATAAGTAAGTCAAGTACCAAGGTCGAGGCGAAGAACCGGGAACTGACCAGGCGGCGGGGCTGTTAAACGCCTCCCTCACGCTCCCTCCGGCCACAGGCCTCTTCCCCGCACGTCCACTCGCGGCCCGCCAGGCCCGCCGCCCGCCTGTCAGAAGAGTAATGAATGCGCGCTCGAGGCCCCGGGCCCCCTCGGAGTCGTTCATCACTGCCAGCACCGCCCACCTCCCTGCCGCTCGCAGGGAGGGTTAAACGGTCCTGGCAGCCAGAGCCCCTCTCCCCGCATCTCGACCACTAATTGTCAGATTGAAATGTTGATTTGTCAGCTGGAAGCTAAGGCCAAAGAATCCCAGTAAAAACCGGACTCCTTGGACTTCCTCTGGGTTCTGTTGGGGCGGAAGGGTTGAATTTCACTTAAGGGATGGGGGATAGAAGCGTAGTAGCATTCCGCTCCGGTAGAGGCGCACCGGGCCGCAGACCCTCCGTTTCCCGAAGGGGGCTCGTCCTAGGCGCAGTTCCATTTATACAGACCGAACACCGGCCCTAGGCCTTCGGGCCCCAGATTCCCAGCCGTGGGTATCTGGGCCACCAGCCTCTAGTCTCTGCAGGTCGAGTCCCCGCTTCCATACGGGAGCCCCCAGGCAGCCTTCAGGGACCCCCCTCCCCCCCGGGGCCTTGTCCTGCCCTCTCTCCTCCAGGTGCTCCCAGTCGCCCTCAGCCCTGCGTTCTCCCGCAGGACGCGCCCTGTTGCAGGTCCGCTCTCGCCCTGCCCTGAGCGCCTAGGCTGCAGCCCAGCCCCGCCCTCTCCCCAGCCCGGCCCGGAGCTCCCCCGGCGGCCGGCTGAGTGACGGCGGTCGGCGATTATGCAGAGCCGGGAGCGGGGTGCGCCGCGGGCGGCAGCGCTGACCCTTCACATTTCCGATCCGCCGGGACCCTCATCCATCCGAAGCTGCTCTTTGTCTGGCCGCCTAATTGCCGGCGGACAGGATGGATGGTGGGACCGACAGCCACGGAATCCCTAATAAAGGCCGCGGCCGCCGGGGAGGGAGCGCGGGAAGGAGGGGGAGCAAGAAGGAGGGGAGGGAAGGAGGTGGGAGGAAACACCGGGCCGCGCCCGCCGAATCTGAGCCGCTGCGCGCGACACCCACGCCAGCCAGGCTGGCCTGGGGTGCAGGACCAGGAGTCGCGGATCGACCCGGGGCCGGGCGCGCTGGGTGTGGGGCTTCTTAAGTCTCTTGTTTGCTGGAGAAGAGGAAAAAGGCAGAAAGAGCATCCTAGGGCCGACGACGCTTAGCCGAACCCTGGGGGCTGTGAACATGGCGCTGTCTCCTGGGTTCCGGCCCCGCACCAGCCAGCGCCCCTCCCACGGCCCCCACAACCCCTCCTCTGCTCACCTGTCGGTCTTCCAGCGCGGGATCCAATATCCCGGCGGAGAATTGAGGGTCTGACAGCTGTCAGTGCAGCCTCTCGCCACATCTCATTAACTGGAGGCTGGGGCAGGAGCACGGTGGGGACGAGGGGGTCGCAAAAGGAGGTGGCGAGGAAGGTTAGGGTGAGGAGCTGCACCTGGCCAGGGGTCAAGGGCTGCGGAAGCAAGTCTGCAGCGGCAGTGGCCTGACAGACACCTTAGAAGCAACATCCACCCGCTCCCCGTGGAGCCAGGAGCCCATCCGCTGCCCTCTGGACGCTGGCGCGGTTCTTTGAACCCAAGGCTGCACGGAGTTGCGGTTCCAGGGGCTCCTGCGGCAGATGCGTGGAGGCCCTAGGCGCTGCGGCGCACTTGCCCTCTCCTCGGTGGCTGAGGCCTTTCGATCCTCTGTGCAAGGGGGCAAAGTGCTTGCATGCTCTTAGGGCCGTGACTGTTTTCCCACTGGAGGTGGGAGAGGAGGGCGGGCCTTAGTCCTCTTGGCCTGCCCTTCTCCCTTTCACCTCTTGAGCACATTTTCCTCAGGCTGGCTTCATATTCTTCTCCCTCCGAACCGCTCTTTTCCTCAGCCAATGTACACTGACATCTGTTAGCTAGAAATTGAACACCCATTGGGTGTCAGTCAGTCTCCATAGCGCTGCTGGTTGGAGATGGGGACTATGCTGAGCCAAGTACCTAGCCTGTTGGCTTCACATACAGGTCTCCCCCTTCAACAGGAGTTCAGATCTCGCTCCCTACTCCCGTCCTGCTTCTCTCACCCTTCCTCTGCCTTTCCTCTTCTCCGGGGCACTGAGAAGGAAGCCAGGAGATTAGAACTCGTTTCAGTGCTGCCACTCACAGGGCTATCTAGGACAAGCCATTTCTCCTTTCTGGACCCCAGTTTCCTCATCTGTAAAATGGAGACAATATATTCATCTCTCAGCATGCTGCGAGGATGCAGTGAGATCTTGCATGTAAAAGCCCTAATGTTATAACCCAGGAATGTTATTTCCCTTTCTATGCTATCAGGTGGGCAATGTTCCTTTCTCTTCATATCTAGGGTCTGGTGCTGGGCAGCTCAAGCCGCTTCCAATCCTGTGTCATCTTAGGTGTGGGAGCTGAAAGACAGAATGTGTGTATGGGGTGGGGAGGGAGGAGACCCACATCATGAATGACCTCTAAAAGGTGGGAAAGGAAAGAGTGCCAGGGGGGGTGCTTCCTTAGATCTTAATGTAGCATCAGCCAGCTGGTTCCTCTCCTCTTACAGATAAGGAAACTGAGGCTTGTGGAGGTTACACTGCAATGACAAGAGCAGATTACCCTGCCAGACTCCTCCCTCCCATGAGCCCTTTATTGCTCATCTCCTCACCCCCTTTCTTCCCCTTGAGGGCATTGGGGTCAGTGATAAGGAGTGTGGGAAAAGGAACAAAAAGAGAGAACCTTCAAGAAGCCAGGACCTTTCTGCTAGACTTCATAAAATTTTAACATGAAAACTTCCACAGAGTAGAAGGCACATATTACATGCAAATAATATGCTAATCACATGCTAATCAAAAGTCTGGTCCTCAGAACTCTGAGGCACACCTGACTATAAGCCCTGGGGAAAATTCTTAAGAGACCCTTGGGTTCCAGGACAGGACCAGTGGGGAGGGGCTCCATTTAGGGTGAGGTTATGGAGTTAGGATTCATATTGGATTGGAAAGGAGTCAAGTGTATAATTTGGGATTAGGGTCAGGATTAGTGCAGAGTCAGGGTGGGGGTTAAGGCAAGATTCAGGCTAGACTGTGCTTTTATAGAGGGGAGCCTAGGGAACTCTTAAAGTTTTCCTCTCTCCTCTTCTCCCCCATCAGCCTTGTCCCTGCCTCCACTGCTCCTTCTATGTCCTGTAGCACAACCTTCTCTGCTTACCTCCCCTTCCCAACCATATCACCACCCTCGGGCCCCCAAGACCTTTGGAGAAATAATCCCAGGTCCCAGTTTGGGCCCCAGAATTTCCTCTTGAACCCAGACACTTGGCTTTTGGCCTCAGGAGCACTGGCCTTGACCCTACCCAGATCCCTCCTTGTGACAGCTGCAGGGGAAGAAATAAGGACCGAGTGAGCTGGCAGCTTCATTCCAGAGCGTGGGGAAAGAGCAACAGAACATGAATAAATTCATGGAGCTGGCCCCTCAGCTCCCTGTGAGCCAAGCCTGCTCCCCGCCCCACCACACACACCGGCTGCTGCCTGCAGCCTGCCGGTCAACGCAGCTCATAGCCTGGGCTGGGGATAGGCAGAGAAGGGAAGCTCCAGAGAAGAGGGCTGAGGTGAGGGACTCAAAAAAGAGGTTCTTGGTGAGTCGGAGAGTGGGGTGAGGAGCAGGGCTGAGCAAACATTGCCTCAGGTGAGTGGAGGGAGTGGGGAGGAGAAAGGAGAGGAGTGGCTGGACCTGGGGTCGATGATGGGGCTTGAGGATCAGGCAGGAGAGGCTGATGTGAGCCCTGACCTGCTCTCTTCTCGCTGACCCATCCATCATCCAGCCTGGGGGAGCAGATCTGGAATTAGACATGCACAGCCCCGACATGGCCCTCAGCCTCCCCCCACCATCCCCAGGAAGACAAATGGCGACAAAGACCTTGAATAAAATTTGTATTTATGGTTGCAGGAGGAGGCCCCTCCCCCACTGACTGCCAATTCTTTCTCTCCCAACCCTCTCAAGCATGTAGGGGCCTCCCTCCGCACAGGCCCACCCTCAGCAACCTCTTTCTCCCTGAACCATCATGGGCTGGGAGAGGCAGGAAAGGGGTACCGTAAAGAAGAAATGAGGAAATCACCTTCACCCAATAATCATGCCCTGCTGTGCTTTGTGCCCTCCATTTTACACATCATTTTCCTATACATGACAGCCCCGGCCTATCCTAGTCTCTAAGAAGTCCTTTGCAGCTGTCCACCTTCAGGGTCTTCAAACATCCCCACTCTGCCAGTCCTAGAGCCTCTTCTCCATGCCTCTGGCCCCCGGGGTCCCTGTAAGCAAGTAATTTCCCCCAGAAGGGCCAGGCCCAAAGGAGGAATGCAGCCATTCGCGTTTTCTCTGGACTCTGACCCCTCACAGAGAGGGAACTATCAAAGCTTATGTTCCCTCTTGGTCACTGGAGTGCCAGACACAGTCATCTCTCACGGGAGGCTGTCCTGAAGTTAATCTGCATTTTGGTTACGTTAATTTACAAAACCAACTTCAAACCCCTCCTCCAAACATTTATTATGTGGGGTTTCTATCAACTTCTCTGGCTTTCTATCTAACTACAGACCTATGAGGAAGGGGGAAGGAAGGTGGCAGAGATCCTAGGGCTGGACAAAAATCTGGGACTAGGGCAGGGCTGGAAGGAGGCGAGGCTGGGCAGCGGAAGGGACAAGAGCCGCCCGCTGACCCTTTTCCCCAGTGGACTCCATTCCCCCGAGATCGGAGAGATGGCATTCATAGGGTCCCACATTTAAGGACTAAGAGGAAGACAAATACAAAACCTCTCTTCCAATAGCCCTCACCATACACACACCAGGACAAGACAATCCACAACCCCACTCACCCAGGGACACACAAGGCCAGGGTCCCATGGCTACATCCGCATCCCCACCTGCCAGCGCCCGGTATCAATGCACAGGCCCAGAGCCGACCACTCTGCTGAAGAACCGCCCCGCCCCCGCGTCTTCCCACAGTTGATATGTCACATTGGAGTCCAAACACGGACCTGGGTGTCTCTCTGCGGCGCACCATTTACATTTCTCTCTCGATCTGTCAACCTGTCTGGGCTCCTGTCTCCCTCTCGCTCTCCGTCTCTGTCTCTCCCTCTCCCCCTCTGGGGCTGTCAGTTAGTCTCTTTTCCAAGCTTTGTCTCTGTCTCTGCGTCTCTATCTGGCTTTCTGTCTCTTTGATTTCTGTCGCTCCCCCGGCGTTCCTGTCGGTTTGCTGCCGGCTTCCAGAGGCTCCTCTGTTTTCTCACTCTCTCCTGCTTCCTCAGTCTCTTGGGCTCTGTGCTCCCCAGTGCTGGGGGGTCGAGGGTACGGTGGCTGGAGATTTGCCTTTTCTAGTTCAAGACAAAATGTACCGTTGAACACTTTACCGTGATATTTGGTTATGGGTACTGAGGGGCAGGGGGTGGTGAATTTCTTTTCTCCCCACCCTTTTTGCTAGTTTGTTTGCTTGTTATATGTTATTTTAATTTTTCTTGGGGGGGGGGCTCTTTTTAGCTCAGGAATCCACCTGTCTTTTCTCTGTGTGTATCTTGTGTATCTAGACCCCTTTTTATCCCATCGCTATTTTCTGGCTTCCTCTGGGCTCCGGGAATACCCAACTCGGGGTAGAGGGTGGAAGTAAGGATAGGTGGGAACATGAACCCATGCAGAATCGCCCAGAGCCGGGCATCCACCGTGAGGCTGGGGTCCGCGGGAGGGGGCCTCTGCCTGCCCCGCCCCCGCGCTTCCCGCTCTGGGCGCCAGGGGTCGCTCCGCCCCGGCCCGCTTATAGCGGCTCCCGGCGCGAGGCTGCTCACACCACAGTCACTGCCGCCCGGGGAGGGAGGAGAGGAAGGTGAGGGACGCAGACAGGGAGCACGTTACCAGGAGAGACGCGCGGGCCGGAGCTCCAGCAGGGGCTGGGGGCGCGGCTGGGGTAGGAAGGCGGGTCAGTGCTCGCCAAGAGGTAGAGCGCAAACCTAGGAGGAGGTCGCGTCCGGTGGGTGCCACCCCAGCGCAGAGCCCGGGACGTCCAGAGCGCGGAGAATAGTCCCCGCTCCGGCCAGGAGAGATCCGTCTGGGTAGCTGGGGACCTAGGCTCCGCCATCCTTGAGAAAGAAGCTGTCCAGAGAGCAAGCATCCTAATCTGTAAGAAGCCAGCCGTCCGAGAAGCCGCAGATGTCAGGCTCCCGGGGACGATAGGCTGCACAGGAGGTTAATAGAGGACCGCAGGCGCTGAACCGTCGGGACCTGCCCCTGGCCCAACCCACGCGGGACCTTCGCCTTGACGGAAGGTTTGGGGAACCGCGCCGCTGAGGCGGGAGCCCGCAGGGGCTGGGGGGACCGGGCGCAGCCGTCAGGGGGGGTGTCCCGACCCAGGCGCGAGCCGGGCCACCGGTTCGGGGGCCCTCGGAGAGCCCCGAGCCTCCGACGCCATTGCGCCCAAGAGTGAGGAGGATCTGCTGGCCCTGGCTGCGTCGCGTCTGAGCCGCCGCAAGCGGGTGGCGGGCGCGGCCGTCGGGGTGGCCATGGTGCTGCTGCTGCTGGTGGCTATTCCACTGCTGGTGCACAGCTCCCGCGGGCCAGCGCACTACGAGATGCTGGGTCGCTGTCGCATGGTATGCGACCCGCATGGGCCTCGAGGCCCGGGACCCGACGGCGCGCCTGTCTCCGTGCCCCCCTTCCCGCCGGGCTCCAAGGGAGAGGTGGGCCGGCGGGGAAGGGCAGGTCTTCGAGGGCCCCCGGGACCACCAGGCCCCAGAGGGCCACCAGGAGAGCCGGGCAGGCCAGGTCCCCCGGGCCCTCCTGGCCCCGGCCCCGGCGGGGTGGCGCCCCCTGCCGGCTACGTGCCTCGCATTGCCTTCTATGCGGGTCTGCGGCGGCCGCACGAGGGTTACGAGGTGCTGCGCTTCGACGACGTGGTGACTAACGTGGGCAACGCTTACGAGGCGGCCAGCGGCAAGTTCACCTGCCCCATGCCGGGCGTCTACTTCTTCGCTTACCATGTGCTCATGCGCGGCGGCGACGGCACCAGCATGTGGGCCGACCTGATGAAGAACGGACAGGTGAGATGCCTCCCCCGCCCCTCAGATTCGTCAGGTAGCTTTCTTAAATTCCCCTGCGCTCATTACACAGCCCACCCCCTTCTCCAAACAGCCTCACTGAACCCAGGAATGCCAGGCTGCCAGGTCGCAGGCAGTGCACAGTCGGCGGGTGTTCCCATGTGGGGCGTTCAGCCTGGATTTTTTAAGGGAAAGGTAAAAAAGAAGGAAAATACTGGCTCATTCACCATCAGCTCTATTGCTAGTCCCAGGGCCTAGGGCCAATTCTAGGCGGCCTTACACTCAGCTAATACTGAGTCAGTAGGCAGAGGTGAGAACTGGTATATTAGCCGAGGGACCAGCCAGGCAGCTTGAAGGAACGGATTTGGAGACGGACAAAGGCAAAGGATGGGTTTGGAGGAGGAAAGGCAAAGCAGAGAAGGTGGGGCCTGGTCCGGTAGGCCACACATCCTCCCTGGCAACCTCTGGCCTCCAGGTTCTGCTGCTCCCTGTCCCTGTGGTCAGAGCCAGTCACTGCTGCCTTGGCTTAGCTCGAGGACCCAGACACACAGCAATAGTGAGGGGCCTCAGGCGTAGGGGTTGGTTTGGGTGCCTGGGCCATGCAAGCATCAGGGCATAAGGTGGAGACTTAGCGATGACCTCTGAATGCCCCCTCCCCCCACACGCTGGGATTGGGTGGTGTTGCGGGTGCTGTGCTGCATCGGGCCTGCTCATCCTGGCTGGGGAAACTCCCTCCTGCTGGGCCACAGCGCTCTCCTGCTGCAAGGCCCGCAGGCACTGCACTGGGGTCTCCTCCCAGCAGGGCCGCCCCAGGAACCCAGGGAAAGGGAGTGAGAGTGTCTGTGTGTCTGTCTGTATGAGACAGATTGTGTGTGCAAGTGAGTGTGTATTGATCTGAGTGTGTCTTGGGTGCTTGGGCTGGTGCAAAGGTGTGAACAAAGAGCACGTCTATGTGTATGTGGCATTGAGGAGGTGTGTGGTCTCTGCGGCGGGGATGTCTGTGAGGGGGTGGAAGAGGCAGTATGTATCTAGAGGGGGCCGGGGCTGCGTGGCTCCCACTCAGAATTGCACTGCACGGGGCGGGCGCTGCGGGCCCTGAGGACAGTAAATAGTGATTAGAATAATGATGAATAATTAATGAGTTAATAACCAGCCCCTGCGGGACAGGAAGAGGGGGGTTGCGGGGGCGGGGCTGGCAGCAGGAGGCAGCGGCAGCGAGACCAGAGAGGAGGAGGGGCTACCTGTTGGGGAAGAAGGCGACCCCTCTGAGTGCGCTAGAGGCAACTAGGAGGGAAGTGGGCACCCAAAGGCACGCATGCATCATTGCACCTTCCCATTTAAGGCCCGCAGCCTTGATATGAATGGACACACCTGTGTCCTAACACTTGGGAATGCAAGTTTAGGAGGCCAGAGGGCGTTCAGAATCTTAGAAATTACCCTAGAAATTACAGGCTAATTTTATTTCTTTTTTTAAAATTTTATTTCTTAAATGATAATAATAATAGCAAGGCCTTACAGCATTTTCTATGTGCAAAGCACTGTTCTAATACACTTCACATGTAGTAACTAATTTAGGGTAGGCTCTATTATTACCTCCACCTTACAGCTCAAATTGAGGACCAGAGAAGGTGTGAGACTTGCCAGAGTCACATAGCTAGTGAGACTAGTGCCTGAGAAGCTCCGCGATCTCTTGGCCTCTCCTTGTCCACCCCAGACCCTGCAGCCAGCTACTTACACAGGCCCAGCTGCACTTACTCCGCCCAACCCCTCCCACCACTCCAGCTCCGCACAGGGAGTGAGGGGGTTGTTCTGTTCTCTCTCGGTAGGTCCGGGCCAGCGCCATTGCCCAGGACGCAGACCAGAACTACGACTACGCCAGCAACAGCGTCATCCTGCACCTGGATGTGGGCGATGAAGTCTTCATCAAGCTGGATGGCGGGAAGGTGCATGGCGGGAACACCAACAAGTACAGCACTTTCTCTGGCTTCATCATCTACCCGGACTGAGCCGGCCCCATCCTCCACCCACCTCGCTTGCCCTTTATCTTCTCTTCCCTCCTCACCCACTTTCAGTTGGCCCCACCCAAGGCACCACCCCATTCTTTGAGACCCTGGCTGTGGGGTGGACCAGCCTGCTCTGGGAGGAGGCCTTACTGGGCAGACTCTCAGTGCTTCCAGGAATTAGTGGCTGGGGAGCGGACCACCCACATCCTGTGAACTCGGGTCTGAGAAGGGCGGAGGCGGTGGCCCTCTCTCCTGCTGGGAGCTGGGGACGGTCTCACTAGCCAGACCTGGCGTTGTAGGAGGGAGAACAGAAATAGGAGTCCATCTAGGTGGGAGGAGATGTTAGGACTGGGGTAGGCACTGGTCCTCTGTCATGAAACCTCTTGCCATCCCCATTTTTCAGGCTCCAGGCTCCTGCCTTGGCAGCCTTCTTGTGAACTGGAGGAACCAGTGAATTCTTTCCTAGCATTTAAAATCCGTTCTGTACAGTCCCCATTTCGCCTCCATCTGGGCTGCTGTTGCCTCTTCCAATAAAGTGACATTAGAGAATGTGTGTGCCTCTTAACTGGTGCACAGAGTGGGGACAAAGGGCTGACCCTTACCCACACTCCTCTCAAGGACTCCCATCCACCCTGCCTGAGGCAAAAGCTTAGTTCTTCCCTGCAAGCCTGCCTCTGGAGGAGGGGAGCAGCCCGGGGCTTCCGCTGTGATGTGGGAAGGGGGAGGGGAGCGGTATGAGCTTCAGGAGAGCTTCCAGCCTTACACTGTAGGGAGGCACCAACCAGAGTGACACCAATAAGGTTCCAAGGATATGGGTCTAGTGTTCAGGGTTCTGCCTGATCCAGGGAGAGTTCTAAGAGGATCTCTAGGGGATGAAGAAGTTGCTGACGGCTCCTGGAAGTGCACTGATCTTAAGAACCCGGGAGAAGAGCAGGTGACCAAAGGGGACAATGAGTGTTGGCCCCACAATCACAGAGCTTGCTGAGCGGGTGGGGTGAACAAGAGTGGGATGATTTCTTCCCTTCAGGACAGATCCAAGGTGAGGGAGCCCTGGGATCCTGAGAGTCCGGCGCTGGCTCTAAGCTGGAGGACACTGCCACCAAGTGGGCAACTGGAGAGCAACAGCAGTAGCTGGCCCAGGTCAGACCAGAGGGAAAGATATGCAGACACTTTAGAAACTTTATTGAAGGATAAAAGGGTGTCGACTCCCAGACTCCCAATCCCATAGGGTGGACTGACAATAAATAAGGGCTAAAAGGAAGGATCAAGACAGGGCAGGAACGGGTGGAAGTGGGTGCCTCATGTCGGAGAGTCCGGAGGGGCTGCAGAACCAATTGGAATAAAACACTGGAGAGAGAGAAAGACCTTGTCACGGCCCAGCCAACCTTGAAGTGAGCCCACGCTCCCCCAATAATCTTTATAAAGGAGCCAAGGTCGGCCCCTTTGCTCTGCTTCCCACTTCCCACAGGCTTGCTGTGCAGGCACAGCTTGGCTGTGGATGGGGAGGCTCACCAGGGCATCCTGCCAGTCCAATAACTTGGCCACAGGATTGGTGCAGACACGAGAGGGGCCTGAGGGAGGGGCTCGGCTGGTGTAGAAGGCACACTCATCATCCAGGCGCGCCTCGTGGAAGCAGTGGATGGCGGTCAGACATGCTTTGAGGCGCTGCCTCAGGGCCAGGGTTCGAGGAGCCAGACTGCTGGGGCCTGGGGGTCCATGGGCCAGAGTTCAGGGTGGGCTCTGGAGTTCTATACTCTCACCTTATATTGCCCTCTCTCGATCCCCCACCAAGAGGCAAGCCAATTAGGAGCACAGGACTGGAGGCCCAGCTCTTCCCATCTTCCTGAAGGAAAGCCAGGCTGGGCAAGGTAGGTGGAAGAAAGCAAGCCTGGCATCACCGGGTACAGGGCAGAGGTCCTGCTCCCAGTGAGATGGGGACCTCCTTTGTTCACAGCCCCTTCCAACCAACTACTTACCTGCCTGGCCTGCTGGGGGCCTCAGCGACTGGAATGAGTGGATAGTGGGGCTGGCACAAAGTGGGCGTTGAGAGGAGAAGATCACACTGGTGGTCGCTGGAGTCCACTGACCGCAGCAGGACTGTGGACTAGGCTCTGTGCTCCTAGGTTCCAGAGAGCAGGCCTCTGAAGCCTCAGGCTCTAACTGAGGGGAGGGCTCTGGAAGTCCAGCCTGCCCCTGGGAACAGGCCTGAATGGATCCAGGCTCTACGGGAGGGCAGGCCTCAGATACCTCAGGCTGTTTCTGGGTGGCAGGCTCTGGTATCTCAGGCTCCCTCCTATGGCAGGGCTCTGGGGGCCCTGGCTCTGCCGGTGGGCAGGGCCGAGCTGCCTCAGGCTCTGCTCCAGGGCAGAGCTGTGGTTCCCCACACTCCTCTGGAAAGCAGGGCTTTGGCAGTCCAGAGTGCTGTAACAGTTCAGGAAGGCGGAAAGCCCCAGAATTCTGCACTGGGGCATTCAGGGTTCTAGGAATCTCTGCCAGCAGGGACCGAAGTTCAACCATATCCAGAGAGGAGCCTCCATTAAGGGGGGCACACTTGCTCTCTGCCAGCCCCTCTACCTCCTGTTGCAAAAGCTGCTTCAGGATACTGATGCGCTGTGTGTGGGAGAGAATACCCCAGTGTGATGTCAATATGAGGGTTCAAGTCTCTACCCACACTGTCCTATTCCCATACCCCCTTTCGCCTCCCATTTCTCCCTTCCCCAGTCCTGTCTCTGCCCATTTGGCATCAAAGTGGTTGCCCACAAAGACCTACCTGCATCTTCAGCTCTTGGAGGTTGGGGGTCTTGCTAGGGTGGGGCCCATGAGGAGTTGCCATAGGTGGTTTCCCAGACCCCTCCTGTAACCTTTTGCAATTCTCCTGGTCAAATAGCCGGACTGCAATCTGCTCCTGCCACATGGGAAGAGAGAGGGGCCATGTGAGGAAGCCTGTCTGGGACAGGAAGACCCACCTGAGTCCCACCCTCATGAGGAAGGGGTCAGGTTTCTAATTGAGAGGCCCTAGACCAGTGGTTCTCAACCTTGGCTGCACATTAGAATCACCTGGGAATCTTTTTAAAGTCCTGATTTCTGGGCCTCATCCTCCAGAAATTCTGTTTCTTTGTTACTAATGTTGTGGCCCCACCCAATAACAAAAAGATTCCCAGGTGATTCTAATGTGCAGCCAAGGTTGAGAACCACTGCCTACCCTAGACCCATGGTCAGCAAACTGTGGCTCGCGAGCCACATGCGGCTCTTTGGCCTCTTGAGTGTGGCTCTTCCTAAGCCTTAGGAGTACCCTAAGTTAATAACAATGTACCTACCTATATAGTTTAAGTTTAAAAAATTTGGCTCTCAAAAGAAATTTCAATTGTTGTACTGTTGATATTTGGCTCTGTTGACTAATGAGTTTGCCGACCACTGCCCTAGACGAAGATTAGGAGGGACAGGAGAGAAGCAGGGAGACTTGGAGAGTTAGGTAGCTTTTCCAGAGAGCCCACCTGCCACAAACTGCTGGACCTCAGGCCAACAGGACAGAGTGAGGGATTTCAGCATGGAAAGGCTGTGGGCACTTACCCAGGGCAGGGCAGGCTCTTCAGGGCAAGACTGAGGAGAGAGGCCACTCAAACATTGAGCCTGGGACAGAAGTGAGATGTAATAACTCTTCCTATACCCATCCATTCCCTTCCTATACCAGCTACCTCCCCTGCCCTCTCTTACCTGCTGAGCTTTGGGGGCCGATGGGATGGGTGTGAACTGGGTTTTGGGGCGAATGGCAAGACGCCGCAACACTGAATATGAGGGCTGGGAGAGATGGAGTTGGCTGAGCAATGAAAAACCTAGACCCAGCAGGGATCCCAGCCAGACTGTTCTGCCCCTGCCCAGCCCCGAGGAGCTGTGGACACAAACCGGAGCTGAGGAGCCAGGGGAGGGAACACGCTTAGCCAATCCAAAGGGGGACGGACGGGGGATGGATGGTAGCAGCACAGGGCCAGGGGAGGGCATCAGGTGGCAGTCAGGGCTGTCCTGTGGAGAGGAACAAGGTGGAAGAGTGATCCCTCCTTTGCCTTCTTTGTCTTGTTCTCAATACAGCAGCCAGCGTTGATTCTTTTAAGACTTAATCAAATCATGTTGCTCCCTTGTTCATTCCCTCTCCCCATAGCTTTCCACTCATTCCAAGTAAAATCCAAGGTCTTACACTGGTTTGTAAATCCTTCCCCAGTCCAATCCTGCAATTGCTCTAACCTCACTTCCTGTCATTCTCCTTATTCACTT
The DNA here is from genome assembly GCF_028538775.1 of Myotis yumanensis. NCBI lineage: Eukaryota > Metazoa > Chordata > Mammalia > Chiroptera > Vespertilionidae > Myotis > Myotis yumanensis. The sequence continues at coordinate 165,484,016 of NW_027223754.1, forward strand.
CAGACTTGCTGGTCTCCTTTTTGCTGATTCCTAAACAAACCAGGCATATTTCCTCCTCAGCGCCTTTGCATCTGCAGTTCTCCTGGCATGTTCTTCCCCCAGATATCTGGATGGCTTATTCCCTCAGCTCCTTCTGGTCTTCACTTAAATGTCATCTTCTCAATAAGATTCCCCTGATTAATCAATTTGAATTTGCAATACCACCTCCCCACTTCCACTTCCGTGCCTTATTTATTTATGACAGAGAACTTATCACCATCTGACACACTATATATTTTACAATGTGTTTACTTTTTGCCTCCCCCTTCTAGAATGTGAACTTATTTGCTACTGTATATCCAGAACCTAGAACAGTGCTTAACACACAGTAGCTTCTCAATACATATTGTGGAGTGAATGAATGAATGCTTTGGCTGACAAGTGTCAGATCTCTCAGCACTGATCTGATGGTGATACAAATATATACCAGACTGTGACCTCTCACCTCCAGGCCCCAGACACCTGGTAAACAGAGGCCAGTCCCTCTCTGGAGAGGGCATGGGCTCATCAGGAGCAAACCCAGATCCAATTAACATCTAAAGCCCAGGACTACCTGGCTATACCCACAATCCTCAGTGTTGGCCGCTGCTGGGGAATTTCCCCAGGTATCTCCCTGCCCCACTTCCCCTGTCCCAGAAGGGTCCCATCTCACCTTGGTGTGGGTTAGCTCCCGGCTTTCTCTTAATGGAATCCACTGGGCCAGACCAGGAGGGCCCCTTCCTCCTTCATCTGAGTGAGTGACTACTTCACGTTCTCCTTCCAGGAGAGAGGAAGCTAGGAGGAGACAGAAAATTTCTGTAGTATCTGGAACACCTACCAAAGTTTGGCACAGGGCTTTGCAACCTCAAAAGAGGGTATGTCAGTTTGACAGCCCCCACTGCCCCATCAAGGGTGGAGATCCATCTAATACCTCAGTAATCACTTATCAATCTGAATACCCTGAGTGGGCTCAGGATGTGCTGATGGCTCTTAGGAGCTGAAGGTAAAATAGTGAGTGGAAGGCAATTCTTGTAGGAAGTGGCAGGGAGAGGGTAGGGACCACATCCTTTGATGAAAGTGCAACTGGGCCAACCTCTGGCCTATCAAGAAGGTCTTTTCCTCTCCAGCTCCTTCTGATCTGGCCTTGCCCCTTTCCCCCAGCCCACTGAGCTTTTTCCTCTTGATCCCCACTGCAGACAGCCCACCTGCCCCTGTTCTCTCCCCATGGCCAGACACACTCACCAGGCTGGACTGGGGTCTCCAGGTGCAGTCCCGAGGCCTGGCTCACTGCAGTCCTGATGACAATAAGGGCAGCAGCTAGAAGTCACTGAGTGTCAAGTATGAGCTGGGCACTGTGCTAACTGCTTTACAAACATCAGCTCATTTAATTCTCACCACAACCTCTAATGATGGCACAAACATTATCCTCATTTGACAGACAAAGAAATTGAAGCGTGGAGATTAAGGCAAGCTTGCACAACTGGCAAGTTTGCTAAGAGTCAGGAATCAAACCCAGATTCCATTTACTGCCACAATCTGTGCTTTAGCCACTAAATAAAAGAGACAGCACCTCTCGTTTTTGTACCCTTCCACTCCCACAACCTGAAGAAACTGATGTCCTAGTGAAGCCTGGCTAACAAGGCCTGAATCCTATTCCAAGGGCTCCCCTGGGCAGTCACAGGCCCACCCTCCCTTTTCCCCTCCTGGGTTGGTGGTAAGTCCTAAAGCTACTGGAAGACCCTAGCTCTGAGGGACCCCTGTATGGAGCATTAGATCATTCTTTTCCAAATGACCTCCTCCTTCTCACCGGCTGCTGCCACCTGTCTCTCTTTTTAGCTCCTGGAAGCTGGGGCGAGCAGAGGAGTAAAATGAAGGTCCTGAAGATGGAATCTGACCCATAAAAGCAAAAGAAAAAAAGGCAGAGTCAGAGGTGAGCCCCAAACCTTCAGACTTCACCACCAACCCCATCTGCCTCCACAGACCCCCTTTGGGTCATCATGAGATACCTTCTCTCACAAGGCCAGCTATGTCCCCTGGAAGGAGCTTCCAGAAACACTGAGTATCAGTCCCCCAAAGGCACTCACCACAGCCTCTAGCTTCTGGGTGCACAGGGTCCAGCTGCGGGGTCCTGGTCCCTCTAATCTCGAAAAGCAGGAAGCCCTGGCTGGGTCTAGTCGGTGTTGGGGGGTTCTGGGAGCCAAATATGTAGAGGCGCGGGTACCCTGGGATGCCAAAAGAGGCTATCAGCTCAGGATTCCCTCCTCAGTCCACCCCAGCTTGCTCTCATCATATTCTGTCTCATTACCTGGCCCCTCCGGATGGTGCCTCCCTGGCTCCCTCGAACCAGTACTCTCTGAGCCAGACTGGGCTGGCGCCCCAGGCGACAGCTCTTCACCCCCTCACCTGACAGGATGGTAGCCAGGGCCTCAGGGTCAGCCACAAACTCTATGGCCCCTGGAATCTCTGTAAAGGAAGAGAAGGAAAGTGACATGGGAAAGCTAAGAGGGGCCAGGTACCCTAGTGTAGCCACCTTGAGGTGCAACAGTAAGCCAGAGACTCATATAGTAGGACTCAACTCACCAAATGTTCACAGAACTTTATGTAAGACACTATTCTAGGCCCTGGGGCCCCGAGATGAATAAGACAAAGCCCATCCTCAAAAAACTATCATCAAACTATAGAGAGGTAACAGACTCAAGCCAAATTATGGGCATGTGTGCTGGCTGGGTAGCTCAGGTGGTTAGTGTCATCCCGATACACCAAGGTTCAGGTTCTATTCCCAGTCTGGGCGCTGACAAGAATCAACCAACGAGTGCATAAATAAGTGGGACAACAAATCGATGTTTCTCTCTCCTCCCCTTAAACCAATTATGGACACGTTATAACAGAGTATAGCAAAGTATTAGAACACAGAGCAATTGCTTGTGACTGGAGAGCTGGAAAGGCTTTAGAAGAGATGACATTTTGCTGAAGGAAGGAGAGGGTTTCTGAGAGCAAAGAGCTTTCCAGGAGCAGGGACCAGGAAGGACTCTATAGTCAGCAGGAGACTGGAGCAGTGCAAAGCCCCCAAACTCCACCATCTCCGTCTCATGCTCCCCACCAGGAGACTGTGTTCTAGTCTCCAACAAGTACCTTTCTGGGGAGGGGGTCCGGGCCCCACACTTTGTTCCTTAGGGCTAGGCCTGAGCTCCTCCAATGGCTTCCGAAGCAGAGTGCTCCCCACCAATTTCTCTGATTTTTGTGTTTGATGTGTGGCTTTTGGTCTGGGGCCTGCTGAGTCAACAAGGGGACGTTGAGTACTGAACTTCTGCTCCAATCTCTGGGGGAGGGAAGGACAAAAAAATTCAGCGTTGGGGTGCATTGCTGGTGTGTGCTGCCTCCTTGTAGCTACTGTCTTCACCAAGCCCCTCTTACCTTTGGATCCTGGTTCTCCCGGTCCAAGTCGCAGGGCTTGAGTGTGGGGAGAGGCGGGCGTCTCTTTGAGCGAACCGGAATCTTGCTCGGGGTGGGAGATACACCCCGGAGGAGAGGGTCCTTCTTCGTTTGGGAGGTGGTCATGACGGCTACAACTGAGATGGGGAAGAAGGCAGGACCAGGAATCAAAGGTCAGCCAGCATGGGGCATAGATGCGGTGCTCACATCTGATACTTCCACCTGCGCCCAGAAGACCCGGCGCTTGCAAGGCCGGCTCTTCTGGGTGCCACTTCCAGACACCCTGAGCCTATTCTTTCGCCCCAGGACCCCGACCTGCCTCTCCTCCTTACAAACCTCCAAGATCCCCGCGCCACACCTTCCCCGGAATTCCTCAGGGTCTCCCCCTCTTCTTCCCTTTTTCCCAGACTTGGCTTCTGGGGCAGCTCCCTCTCCAGTTTGTAAAATACGCCGAGCTCCTGATTGGCTCATCCGCGCTCTAGGAGGCGCGTGACGCCAGACTCAGCCGTCCAATCCGCAGGCTTCGTGGGCGGGACCAAAAATAGGACTAGTTGTCGAACCACTTTCCAGCTCGCCGTGGCTCCGTCAGCCAATCCGGGAGCAGAGCGCGGGGTGCAGGGCGAGGGGAGGAAGGGGGCGGCCGTTCTGAGGCCGGGAAGTCTGAGCCATAACCGGTGGCCGTGTGCTCTCGCGAGGTCTCGGGGCTGGGGAGGGAAGGGCCGCCGTCCTGGCTGGGGCTGCCTCTGTGGGCGGCGGCGGGAGAGTCCCCGGACCCCGACGCTGATCGGAGCGCGGCGTCCAGCTTTGGGGACGCCATTCCAGACACCTAAGAAAGCGCTTCCTCAGAGGGGCCTTCCTTGAATCCCGCTACTCATAACCCACCCTATTCCAAATGGATTTCTTGGTTATGTGCTCTCAACGAACAGTGTTTGTTTCCTTAGTACATGTCAGGTGCTAATTGTATGTTCATGAATGGGGACATCATACATTATGTTTATTAAACTCGGTCTCCCCCGCTAGGGCTCCATGAGGGTGGTGAGCCTTTATGTTTGGCTTCCTATCACATTCTCCATGCCTCGCATTGTGCCCAGCTTATAAAGGTGCTCAATATTTGTTGAGTCACCAGGTGAATGAATAATTGATCAAATGAATGCATGGAAAGACAAGAAAGATCTCCAAGAAGTAATATTTGAACTTCCTCTTTAAAAATAGAACATTATTCATATCAAGCAAATATGGAAGAATATGGAGTGTTCAGAGAATACTGAGTCTTTGGGGGTAGATGCAACATATATACTAATAAAAGAGTAATATGCTAATTAAACCGGGAGACCTTCCAGAGACCTTCCCAACGTCCTTCCGGACAAAGCCATGGTGGCAGGGCCGAGGTAGAGGCCATTAGGGGCAATCAGGCCGGCAGGGGAGGGCAGTTGGGGGTGATCAGGCAGGCAGGCAGAGGGGTTAGGGCCAATCAGGCAGGCAGGCAGGTCGGTGGTTAGGAGCCAGCGGTCCCAGATTTCAAGAGGGATGTCCGACTGCCGGTTTAGGCTCGGTCCCTGTGGGTCACTGATTGGAGAGGGTGCTGGCTGGGTTGAGAGAACCCCCCTCCCCCCACCGTGCATGAATTTCATGCACTGGGCCACTAGTAGGAAATAAAACTAGAAAGATGGTCTGAATTGAGGGAAAGGGAAGGTCACCTTATTCCACTAACAGGTGCTATACATGTGCCAAATCCTAAATCCTAACCACAAGCACTGTGTGCCTACTGTGTGTAAGGCGCTTTGCTAGGCATTTGGGATACCAGAAGGAATGAGGCTTTGAAGGATGGGGGAGCATCAGGATGCAGGTTGGCTGCACCATGTCTTTATGTGCATTTAAGGTGGTCGGCACAGTGCAGGTTGGCCCTCATCTTCACAAAGTTGGAAACTTGAATTTGTCAGGCTACCTAGGGTAGATCTTTGGACTGACACACTAATCAAATTTGTAAGAGAAATTAAGTGATTTATCATGAGTGGTATACCTTTTGATAACCAACATACTTATACCTGGTCTTCAGGGCACCAGCTTCACAGAATCAAGGCACAAGGGAGACTGGTTTTATATCAGAAGTCTTTAAAAGAGCCAATACTCAGAATATCTGCCATACCTATCAGAGCATACAGCCTGTTTTCTACACATCAGTCAGAGTGATCGGCTTCTGCTTGTCTTTGCTGGATGTACAAGCCATCTCACTTGTTTTATTCTATCACCTCCTTTCATTCTCTGTCTGCTCTCCTATTCTTCTCCCCCATAGATACCCTCCTCAAATGTGATTGATATATGTTCCTAACTATGCATGTATGCTTGAGTTTCCTATTACTGCTATAAAAAATTGCCATAAATTTAGTGGCTTTGTAAAACAATGCAGATTTATTCTCTTTCAGATCTGGAGGTCAGAAATCTAGAATTAAGTATTGGCAGGGCTCCATTCCTTAGGCTTCAGGGGACAGTCTGTTAGCTTGCCTTTTCCAGCTCCTAGAGGATGCCAACATTCCTCAGTTTGTGGCCCCTTCTTCCTTCTCTATAACTTCTTGCTCTGCCATCACATTTACTACTCACTCACTTCTGCCTCCCTCTTATAAAGACCCTGTAATCAAATCAGGTCTACCATATAATCCAGAATAATGTCCCCATCTCAAGATACTGAACTTAATCACACCTCTGAAATCTCTTTTGCCATATATAGGGGATTCACAGATTCAGGGATTAAGATGTGGACATCTTGGGGGAGGGCATTATTCAACCTAGTACAGGTTGTTTAGTGTATATGTTTTAAATTAAGTGGCATTGCTATTTCATTTTATTTTTACTTTTTTTCCAGTCAACTGTGTCTAGGATCCATCCTTATTGCTACATATAATCAAGTTATTGCTTATGACAGTTTCCAACTATGTCCTGCATAGGAGTCCATAGTAGGTTTCCATCATAGTTTCATAGTTTACTTGTCCATTCTGCACTTCTACAAACAATTCTAGAGAAATATCTTCTTACCTGGTCCCCTTTGAACCCATTCAAGAATTTTCCTGGGATACATACCATATACAGATGGAATTTTGGGGTCATGAGGGTTATGCACACTTAACTTCACTAACTACTGCCAAATCATTTTTCAGGATGAAAATGTATCTACCCGCCTAATGTTAATTGAAAGTTCTTATCACCTCTACTGTCTCCAACACTTGATATTATACAACTTTCTGATTTTTGCAGCTTTAATGGGTATTAAGTAGGCTTTTAGTTCTTTCTGGTTGTACTTCTCTGAGTATATTGAGTGTTACTTCATATTCTTGTTAGCCAGTAGAGTTTTATCCTCTTTGAGATGCCTACTCACATGCTGTGCACATTTTTCCCAGTTGACTTTCCTGTCTTTATTTTTGTTGATTTAAAGTATTTCACTGTATATTCACATATTGACCCCATATCCATTTTAGATATTGCAATTATTTCCTTTAGGTCTGTAGAAGAAGATAATTGAATCTGTAGCTGGCAACCTTAATGAACTCTTTTCTTGGTTTTCCTAGTTTGTCTATTGATTCTGCTGGGTTTTCTATAGAGATAATTATGTCTTCTGCAAATAAAAAGTTTTATATGTTTCTTTCAGTTTTTTCACTTTGTGGTTTAAAAAAATATTTTTTTATTGATTTCACAGAGGAAGGGAGAGGGAAGAGAGATAGAAACATCAACGATGAGAGAGAATTATTGATCAGCTGCCTCCTGCAGGCCTCCCACTGGGAATTGAGCCCACAACCCAGGCATGTGCCCTGACCAGAAACCAAACCATGAGCTCCTGGTTCATAGGTTGATGCCCAACCACTGAGTGACACTGGCTGGGCATGGGTTTCTTATTCTTGTTGTGTTTTGTTTGATTTTGTTTGTTTTTTTCTTAAATCCTGATATAGAACTTCCATTATTATATTAAACAGTAGCAGTACTAGGGGCAACTTGATTGTGGGAAACCATCTAAAGTTTTTCCAAAGAATACCTTTTTTTCCAGTTTTTATTTTTTTAAATATAGTTTTTATTTATTTTTAGAGAGAAAGGAGGACGCGGGGAGAGAGAAATATCAATGAGAGCAAGAGAACCACCAATTGGCTTCCTCCTCTTACTGGGGTTTGAGCCAGAAACCTGGGCATGTGTCCCGCCTCAGAATCGAACCAGCAACCTTTTGGTGCACAGGACAATGCTCAGCCAACTGAGTCATGCTGGCCAGGGCTTCGTCCCCTTTATTAAAAATCTGTTCTTGTGAAATTATGTCAAACAGAAAATATACATGAAGAGTACAAAGAACTTTTTATCTCAACCATTTTGAGAGTAAGTTGTCAATATGTTGCCCACCCCCTCCCTACCCCGATACATCAGTGTATATTTCCTGCTAACAAGGACATTTTCCTACTTAACCATCAACACCAGGAAAAGAACATTGGTGCATTCCTACCATTCCTAAACCTCAGACCCCATTCAAGTTTCACCAGTTTTCCGAGTGACGGCTTTTATAGCAAAAGGATCCAGTCCTCAGTAATATGCTGCCTTTAGTTGTCATGTCTTTTTAGTCTCCTTCAATCTGCAACAGTGTTTCATTCTTGACTTTCATGACCTTAATACTTTTGAGGATTACTGTCCAGTTTTTTGTAGAATGTCCCTCAATTTGGGTTTGTCTGAAATCTACACTAATAAAAGAGAAACATGGTAATTAGCGTACGACCGCTACCCTTCCCATTGGTTAATCAGCATATCCTTATGCAAATTAACTGTCAGCCAAGATGGCAGCTGGCAGCCATGCACTGAAGGGAGCAGGGAGGCTTGCTTGCTCCAGTGACTTCGGACTCCAACGTTCCCCACCTGCCGCTGCCGGCCTCTCAGCTGCAACTCTAAGCAACTATGTACTATGTTGCAAATAAGAAGCTAAACAAAACCCCAGAAACCAGCCAGACTGAAAGCCAGCCAGACCGCAACATTGTATCGATGTTTTCAGCAGCGAGGCCTCAGAGCTAAAGCTGGCCCAGAATAAAAAAAAAAAAAAAAGAAAAAAAGGAGCGGTTGGGAGCTTCAGTTACTCGCCAGCCGGAAAACAGCCCTCAGCCCCTCACCCAGACTGGCCAGGCACCCCAGTGGGGACCCCCATCCTAATCCAGGACGCCTTCAGGGCAAACCAGCCAGCCCCCACCTGTGCACCAGGCCTCTATCCTATATAGTAAAAGGGTAATATGCCTCCCGGCACCGGGATCAGCGGAGCAGCGAGGCTCCCAGCACCGGGATCAGCGTGACAGGGGGCAGCGCCCAAACCCCCTGATCACCCTGCGGCTCTGTGTGTGATGGGGGCGGGGCCACAACCCCTTGATCAGCCCTGCTCTGTGTGTGACAGGGTGCGGTGCCCCAACCCAACCCCTCCCCCCACACGGGCCCTGCTCTGTGTGTGACAGGGTAGAGCCATAATCTCTCCATTGGCCCTGCCCTGAGTGTGACAGTGGCGGCACCCCAACCCCCTGATCGGCCCTGCTCTGTGGGTGATAGAGGGTGGCGCCCCAACCCCCCTCCACGGGCCTTGCTCTGTGTGTGACAGGGTAGAACCATAACCTCCCCATTGGCCCTGCCCTGAGTGTGACGGGGTGCAGCACCCCAACCCCCGGATCCGCCCTACTCTGTGTGTGACAGGGGGCAGAGCCCCAACTCCCCAATCGGCCCTGCTCTGAGCCTGACCAGGGGCTGCACCTAGGGATTGGGCCTGCCCTCTGCCACCCGGGAGCAGGCCTAAGCCAGCAGGTCATTATCTCCCGAGGGGTCCCAGACTGCGAGAGGGCACAGGCCGGGCTGGGGGACTCCCTTCCTCCCCACCCCCGAGTGCACAAATTTTTGTGCACCGGGCCTCTAGTTTCCTTATAATTAGACTCAGGGTATGCATCAGCAGCAGGAGAGTCACAGAAATGATGCTGTTTTCTTACTACTTGGTCCTATCAGGCTGTTCCTGTTCCCATGTCCTTTTACCTTACTTGGCTAAAGTGGTATCTGCCAGGTTCCTCTACTGTAAATTACTCTTTCCTGTTTGTAATTAATAGATATTGGGGTGAGGGACTTTGAGATTATGTAATATTCCATTCCTCATCACGCTTTCACTTTACTTAATTACATCAGTATGGACTCAAAGTCCTATCACATTCAGTGGATTATTATCCAGTGACCAATATTGTTTATTTTTATACTCAAGTTGTCTGATTTGGTCACTGGGAGTCCTTTCAAGTTGTCTTCTGTATCCTTCAGCATGACTGCGTGGGAGCTAAAACAAATTAATACTTTTCCTCCCACCTTCTGAGTTCTGCTAGCTGGGCTAATAATCAAATTAACAGAGACAGATTTAACAAGAGAAAATAAAAAAATTTAATACATACATGTGCAGGGGGAGTTCACATAGCATGACAATTCCAGACAATGAAGCAACATTAGGTATATGTGACATTTTGGGCAAAGAAGAAAAGCAGGGAGAGGAACGGGGTCTTCTATTTCAGAAGTGAGAATGGGCGACTTACAGGTTCTGAGGAAGAGCAGAACATACATGGCAGGCAAATTCTTGTTGGGCAACTCAGAAGCAATGGCCCTTGGGATTTCTGTCTAACAGGCTGTTGCCTGAGCCCCTTCTTTAGCTTACTTAAGTCAAGGTAGGCTATTTCGGTTAAGTCGAGCATCCTAAGATTTCCTTCCTGAAGTAGGTTTTTCTGTTTGAAATTTTGGGGCAGGAAAAGGGAGGATGGTTAACGGTTCTTTCTGAGTCTTCTATCTATAATAATAAAAGCATAATATGCAAATCGACCGAACGACCGAACAGCAGAACGACCTTCCGGACGACCACCCTATGACACCCACTGGTGCCAGGCCAGCCAAGGTGGGTGTGATGTGATTGGTCACCACCCCCCCACCCCCGCCATCGCCCCATGATTGCCCCGCAGAGAGAGGCCCAGGCCAGCCAATGATCGCACCCCACACCTGTCGCCTGCAGAGGGAGGCAACCGGTGGTAGGGGAGGGGGGGTCAGCGCCTCACAGGTGGCCAGCAGTGGCAGCAGCAGGGGCGGGGCCAGCTGCCGGCAGCTGGGGGAAGGAAAGCCCTGATAGACCCTGATTGCTGGCCAGGACTAAGGACCCTACCCGAGGGGTCCCGCATTGTGAGAGGGCTCAGGCTGGACTGAGGGGTACCATGCCCCCTCCCCCCGCACAAATTTTGTGCAGCGGGCCTCTAGTTTCTTAATAAACGGCTTAAAATCAATATCCCAAAAAGGCAGCTTCAGGTTGGCAAAACTTTGGTTCCCTTCAAATGTATTCTTTCAGCATTCATCATTTTTAGTTTTATTTTCTGTCTGGCATAGCAACATGTTTCAGGCTCAATTTATACATTCCCTGCATCAGCTCTGGAATCAGCCATTTCTCCAAGGAGCTCTGGTTCCTTTTAATAGAGAATGTTATTTGAAACCAAGAATTGGACACTAGCTGTGCTCATTGCTATTAGGATATTGCTGCTCCAGGCTCTCTCAGTGGACAGAGCTAAGGGAGACACTGCACAGGCATGCATGTGCACACACACACACACACCACATTTACATTTATTTCTATATCTAAATATATTGAAAACCATGAGTTCAAGATTGACCTTTACAAACCATGTTACTGCCCAGCCAGTGTGGCCCAGTGGTTGAGCACCAACCAATGAACCAAGAGGTCACTGGTTTGATTCCTGGTCAGGCCACATGCCCCCGGTTGCAGGCTCAATCCCCAGTAGGGGGCGTGCTGGCGGCAGCCGATTGATGTTTCTCTCACATCGATGTTTCTTTTTTTAAACATTCTTTTATTTTTTAAATATATTTTTATTGATTTCAGAGAGGAAGGGAGAGGGAGAGAAAGATAGAACCATCAATGATGAGAGAAAAATCATTGGTTGGCTGCCTCCTGTGCACCCCCTACTAGGGATGGAGCCCACAACCTGGGCATGTGCCCTTGACCAGAATCGAACCCAGGACCCTTCAGTCCACAGGCTGATGCTCTATCTACTGAGCCAAATCAGCCAGGGCTCACATCGCTGTTTCTATCTCTCTATCCCTCTCCCTTCCTTTCTCTCTCTAAAAAAAATCAATAAACACATTTAAAATAAATAAATACAAACCATGTTACCTGCTTTGCCCTAGCCAGGCAGTTCAGTTGGTAGAGTATTGTCAACATAAGAAACATTCAAAACTGTATATAATTTTTGTGAGTTTATTTGATCCAAACTGATGACAATTGCTGGAAAACAAATTTGAAAAAATTGAGAAAATGCTTCAGAAAATGGCAGTTCTGCACACTGCTTTATTATACACTAGAGGCCCAGTGCATGAAATTTGTACACTGTGGGGGAGGGGGTCCCTCAGCCCAGCCTTCACCCTCCAGCAGTCCAGGAGCCCTCGGGGGATGCCCACGGGGAGTGGCCTTAAGCTGGCAGTCAGACATCCCTCTCGCAGTCTGGGACCCCTCACTCCTTACCACCTGTCTGCTCACTGCTCCTTACTTCTTGGCTTGCTGCTCCTTAGTGCTGCTTCGGAGGCAGGAGAGGCTCCTGCCATCGCTGCTGCACTCACCAGCTGTGAGCCTGGCTTCTGGCTGAGCGGTGCTCCCCCTGTGGGAGTGCATTGACCACCAGGGGGCAGCTCCTGCATTGAGCGTCTGCCCCCTGGTGGTCAGTGCACATCATAACGACCGGTCATTCTGGTCATTCTGCCATAATAGTTGCTTAAGCTTTTATTATATAGACTAGAGGCCCAGTGCACTGGTGGGGTCCCTCAGCCTGACCTGCACCCTTTCACAATCCAGAACACCCTGGGGGATGTCAGAGAGCTGGTTTCAGCCCGATCCCCACAGGTCAGGCATGAATCTGTGCATCGGGCCAGTTTTGGCCTGATCCCCACAGGCCAGCTGAGGGACCTTATGCACTGAGCCTCTAGTATGCATATAAGATCTTTGGTTAATCTCTTCCCGCCCTCCCCCCTCACCCCTCCCCTCTGAGATTCATAAGTCTGTTCCATGTTTCCATGCCTGTGGTTTCCGCTCCTGCGTTGAGCATCTGCCCCCTGGTGGTCAGTGTGCATCATAGCTACCGGCCGGTTGGCTGGTCGCTTAGGCTTTTATATATAGACTAGAGGCCTGGCACACGGAATGTGTTCATGGGCACGGTCCCTAGGCCTGGCCTGTGATCAGGGCCATCTTCCCTGGCTGCCGGCAGCCAGCCCCATCCCTACTCCCCGCCCCCCCAACTGCCACCCACCCCCGGTTCCCCGGTTGCCGTCGGGCAATTGGAGCCTGCCGGCTGGGGAGAGGAACCAAGAGGTTGGCGGTTCCCGTTCGCTTTCTGGCCCCATCCCCCGATGCCTATCGCCCTCTGTGTGTGGGGTGACTGGCAGAGAGAGGTCCTTGGCCTGGCGCCTCCCCCATTACCTCTTTAAAATCAATAAAAAAGGATATGATTAAAAAACAAACAAACAAAAAACTCAACATGTTGCCTGCTTTAAAATACTTTAATAGCTTTTCATTGTTTTTACAAATATCTTACTTAGGAACTTGCTAAAATAAGGTAGGCTCTCTTCTCTTTGCTCCAATTAATGAATTGAGATTAAAAAGAGACAGAGCCAAGAGACATATGAGAACATGCTCAAAGTCACTAATCATCCGAGAGATGCAAATCAAAACAACAATGAGGTATCATCTCACACCTGTCAGAATGGCTATCATCAACAAATCAACAAGTGACAAGTGCTGGAGAGGATGCGGAGAAAAAGGAACCCTCGTGCACTGTTGGTGGGAATGCTGACTGGTGCAGCCGCTGTGGAAAACAGTATGGAATTTCCTCAAAAACTAAAAATGGAACTCCCATTTGACCCAGTGATCCCACTTCTAGGAATATATCCCAAGAAACTAGAAACACCAATCAGAAAGGACATATGCATCCCTATGTTCATAGCAGCACAATTTACAATAGCTAAGATTTGGAAACAGCCTAACTGCCCATCAGCTGATGAGTGGATTAAAAACCTGTGGTACATCTACACAATGGAATACTACGCTGCTGTAAAAAGGAAGGAACTCCTACCACTTGCACAGCATGGATGGACCTGGAGAGCATTATGCTAAGCGAAATAAGTCAGTCAGAGAAAGATAAATATCACATGATCTCACTCATTTAATGAACAACATAAGCTGATGAACAGAAACAGATCCAGAGACAGAGAAGCATCAATCAGACCATCGAACCTCAGAGGGAGGGCAGGGGCGGGTGGGGGGAAGGGGGAGAGATCAATCAAAGGATTTGTATGCATGCATATAAGCATCACCAATGGACACAGACAGCGGGGGGGGGGGGGATAATGGGGGGATAAGGACACATATATAATACCTTAATCAATAAATAAAAAAAAAAGAGACAGACATCAGCCAAAAAAGGTTTTTCTATAGTTGTTTTATTTTTTAAATGATTATTTATTTATTTTTTTAGAGAGAGAGGAAGGGAAAGTGAAAGAGAGACACATTGATGTGAGAATGCAACATTGATCAGCTGCTTCGTGCTGGCCCCACACTGGGGATGGAGCCCACAACCTAGACATGTGCCCTAGACCTGGAATGAAACTGACAATCTCCTGGTGCATGGAATGATGCCCAACCAACCAAGCCACACTGACCAGGGTAATAGTTGTTTTGTTTTACAGTGTATATATCCAGATTTAAGTAAGCATCAGACATAACTTGTAGTGGTTTCTTAGCCCTCTGCTGGCGAAGTTTATTTTTTCATTTCAAATATTTGAGGCTCCTTTGTCTTAAAAAGAGATAGCAAAGAGAGATTCATTTATGGTCTAGTTCTATGGATGTGGCCTGGTAACTGTTTCCTAGAAGAAAGGTATCAGTATTCCCCTTTTATAATCTTCACTAGTGTAGAGGTATTAAGAAGCCAGCATTTTCCATTCTGTAACAGGAATCTTTAAAAGTAGCAAGCACTGGAATAAAAAAAGACCCCGAATAGCTGCAGCGATCCTGAGAAAGAACAAAGTAGGTGGGATCTCAATCCCAGATATCAAGCTGTATTACAAAGCCACTGTTCTCAAAACTGCCTGGTACTGGCACAAGAACAGACATATAGATCAGTGGAATAGAATAGAGAGTCCAGAAATTAGCCCGAACCAATATGCTCAATTAATTTTTGACAAAGGAGGCATGAACATACAATGGAGCCAAGATAGTCTCTTCAATAAATGGTGTTGGGAAAATTGGACAGATATATGCAAGAAAATGAAACTAGACCACCAACTTACACCATACACAAGAATAAACTCAAAATGGATAAAGGACTTAAATGTACGACAGGAAACCATAACAATTCTAGAAGAATACAAAGGCAACAAAATCTCAGACATATGCCAAAGCAATTTCTTCACTGATACAGCTCCTAGGGCAGTTGAAACTAAAGAGAAAATGAACAAATGGGACTACATCAAAATAAAAAGCTTCTGCACAGCAAAAGAAACCATCAACAAAACAACAAGAAAACCCACCTCGTGGGAAAACATATTTGCCAACGTCATATCGGATAAGGGCTTAATCTCCAAAATTTATAGGGAACTCATACAACTTAACAAAAAGAAGATAAACAATCCAATCAAAAAATGGGCAAAGGATCTAAATAGACACCTTTCAAAAGAGTACATTCAGAAAGCCAAGAGACATATGAAAACATGCTCAAAGTCACTAATCATCCGAGAGATGCAAATCAAAACAACAATGAGGTACCATCTCACACCTGTCAGAATGGCCATCATCAACAAATCAACAAACGACAAGTGCTGGAGAGGATGTGGAGAAAAAGGAACACTTGTGCACTGCTGGTGGGAATGCAGACTGGTGCAGCCACTATGGAAGGCAGTATGGAGGTTCCTCAAAAAATTGGAAATGGAACTCCCATTTGACCCTGTGATCCCACTTCTAGGAATATATCCCAAGAAACCAGAAATACCAATCAGAAAGGATATATGCACCCCGATGTTCATAGCAGCACAATTCACCATAGCTAAGATCTGGAAACAGCCTAAGTGCCCATCAGTAGATGAATGGATTAGAAAACTGTGGTACATCTACACGATGGAATACTATGCTGCTGTTAAAAAGAAGGAACTCTTACCATTTGCAACAGCATGGATGGAACTGGAGAGCATTATGCTAAGTGAAACAAGCCAGTCAATGAAGGAAAAATACCACATGATCTCACTCATTCATGGATAATTAAGACCTTTACAAACTTTTGAACAATAATAGATACAGAGGCAGAGCTGCCTCAAACTGATTGTCAAATTGCAGTGGGAAGGCCAGGGAGGGTTGGGGGACAGGAGGGAGGGGAGTAAGAGGACTTGTATGCATCCATATAACCATAACTAATGGACATAAGACACTGGGGGGTAAGGGAGGGCAGGGGCTTGTCAAGGGCGGGGGGGAAAAAAGGACACTTATGTAATACCCTTTGTAATACTTTTAGCGAAAAATAAAAATTTAAAAAAAAAAAAAGTAAATAAATAAATAAATAAATAAATAAATAAAAGTAGCAAGCAGCCCTAGCCGGTTTGGCTCAGTGAATAGAGCATCAGCCTGTGGACTGAAGGGTCCCAGGTTCCATTCTGGTCAAGGGCACATGCCCGGGTTGTGGGCTCAATCCCCAGTGTGTGTGTGTTGCGGGATGGGGGGTGGGGGGAGACACAGTGTGCAGAAGGCAGCTGAGCAATGATTCTCTCTCATCATTGATGTTTCTATCACTCTCTCCCTCTCCCTTCCTCTCTGAAATCAATAAAAATATATATATTTTTTAAAGTAGCAAGCATACTTGTCTAGGCAAAGAGTTGCAAGAATTTTGTTGTATGTTGCAAACTGTATAAGTTATCTCTTGAACTAGACAGATCTTAATCCAGTAACAATTTATCAATTCTATTTCTTCTCCAGAAGAGGAACTATTGTAACATGGTTTATTCCGAAGAGTCCTTTGTAGTTGCAGTCAGAATCAACCAAAGTTTTTCCAGAGTTTATGGCTTATAAGGGGCTTCCTGATTTTCCCAGTCTCCTCTCCAACTTCATCTCAGCCCTCTCTCCTCTCTCACTATATCCTGGTGTGTGTTTTAATTTATTCAAATGAGCACTTGAAGAGCCTTTCAACCTCAAGACTTATACCCATCTTCTGCTTTGGAGAATTTTTATTCAAGTCTGGTTCATGGATCTTCTGAATCAGAATCTGCTTTTTAATAAGATCCTCACATGATTCAGACTTGCTAAAGTTTGGGAAGTACTAGTTTATTCTCTCCCACTAAAACTCCTATTGGACAGATTTAGGGTTTTCTGCATCTGTTATTCATGTTTTTAACTTTTATACTTTCTCTTCATCCTTTTGCAAATTCTGGAAGAATACAGCCCTAATTTAGTTTTTACTTTTATTTATTTGTTTTTTTGTTAATCCTCATTGGGGGATATTTTTTCCATTGATTTTTTTAGAGAGTGGAAGAGAGGGTGGGAGGGAGGGGGAGAGAGAAAAGGAGACGGAGAGAGAGCCTCCCACGCGTGCTCTGACCCGGGCCAAGGACCAAACCTGCAACCCAGTTACGTGCCCTTGATCAGGAATCGAACCTGAGACCCTTTGGTGTGAGGGCCGACGCTCTAACCACTTATCCACATGGGCCAGAGCCGAATTTATTTTATTTTTAATTTTTAAAAAATATTTTTTAAAATATATTTTTATTTATTTCAGAGAGGAAGAGAGAGATCAATGATGAGAGAGAATCATTGATTGGCTGCCTCCTGCATGCCCCACACTAGGGATCAAGCCCGCAACCCGGCATGTGCCCTTGACTGGAATAAAACCTGGGACCCTCAGTCTGCTTTACCCACTGAGCCAAACCAGCCAGGGCCTAATTTAGTTTTTAATAGGAGCATTCTGGAATTCTTCAAGTCAGCTCTGTAATATGTGTTATATATATAACTTAGGTATAATACATGATATATATTTTTGCTTATGATAATGTTTCTTTTCTTTTTCTTACTTATGATAATGTTCTGATATCTTTAAAAAAAAACACACAAAAAAACACCAAAACCTTTCAAACTGGAGAGACTGCTTCCCCAGCACCAGCTAATTCTTAAAGGTAGCAAAGGACTCCTCCCCCTGGAGCATTCCTTTCCATGCAAATTAACCATTCTAGAGCGTATTTCTTCTCTCTGGTCCATACACCCCAGGAGTCAATATTCCTCTGCCTTAATCATTCCAGGACCAGGTATCAGGCAACTAGGGGCCACCCCTATAGTTTAGAGCCTGCGGAAAGTATTAATTCTAGCCAGTCCCAAACTATTCACCCTGCCTTGCCTGGCCTTTCCCTTGGAAACTCCAATAAACATGGTGGCCTAACCTCTTCTCTCCCTCCTGTCTTCTGCCACTGGACCAAAACCCACAGCTTCCCCTGTGACCCTGTGTGGCATGTGGTGACCCCTCTCTAGGACCCCTGAATATAATAAACTTCGTTTTCCTGTGCCTTTCTGTGTCTCCTTTTGGAGCTGAACTTGACTGACTATCATAAGGAACACAAAAGCTGAATTTTACGTTTCAACAATTATAATTTTTATTTCCAAGGTCTCTAATCTTTCTTTTCTTGTAACTATCTATTTTTATGGAGATTAGATTATTCCTTATCTCTCTAAGAATGTTAATTATATTCATTTGAAATATTGGTTCTACTTGGTCTTAGCTATAAGCTCTTTTTAGTATTTTTTTAATTCAGATAAAATTCGTATAACATAAAATCAAACATTGTAAAGTGCGCGTCAGTGGCATTTAGTACATTCACAGTGTTGTATAATCACCATCTCTAGTTCCAAAACATTTACATCACCTCAAAAGGAAACCTCATACCCATAAATCAGTTACTACTTATTCTCCCCTCCCCCAATCTGCTTTTTGTCTCCCTAGTCCAAATATTTCACATAAGTGGAATCATATATATGTGGTCTCCTATGTCTGGCTTCTTCCACCTGGCATAATGTTTTCAAGACTCATCCATGTTGTGGCATGTACAAGTACTGCATTCCTTTTTATAGCGGAATAGTATTTCATTACATGAATGAATCACATCTTGTTTATCCATTCACCCTTTGATGGACATTGGGTTGTTCCCATGCATGTACACGCACTTGTTTGAGTACCTGTTTTTAATTCTTTGGGGTATATATCCATGAGTGCAGCTGCTGGTTCATAAGGTTTGACTTTTTGGGAACCTGCCAAACTGCTTTCCACAGCAGCTGAGTGATTTTACATTTCCACCAGCAACGTACAGGCGAACCAGGTTCTCTTCATTCTCCCCAACACCTGTTATTTTCTATCTTTTTTCTTTGTCTTTGTTCTATTCAGTCCTCATTTTTTTTTCTTTTTTTTCTTTTTTCCTTTTTAATAGCATTCTAATAGGTGTGAAATGATATCTCAAGGTTTTGCTTTGCATTTCTTTAATAACTAATGATGTTGGGCATCTTTCCATGTGTTTGTTGGTCATTTGTATATCTTCTTTGGAAAAACATGTATTAAGTTTTTTGCCCATTTGGTGACTGATTTGATTAAGTAAAGGAGTCGGAGATGGGGGACATTATCCTGGATTATCTGGTGCACCCAATGTAACGACAAGGATCCTTATAAGAGGGAGGCAGGGGGAGCAGCGTCATAGAAGAGATGATAACTAAAGCAGAGATCAGAGTGACGCCCTGGCTTTGAAGATAGAAAGGGCCAGAGACCAAGGAAAGTGGGCAGTCTCTAGACCAGTGATGGCGAACCTATGACACGCGTGTCAGAGGTGACACGCGAACTCATTTTTTTGGTTGATTTTTCTTTGTTAAACGGCATTTAAATATATAAAATAAATATCAAAAATATAAGTTTTTGTTTTACTATGGTTGCAAATATCAAAAAATTTCTATATGTGACATGGCACCAGAGTTAAGTTAGGGTTTTTCAAAATGCTGACACGCCGAGCTCAAAAGGTTCGCCATCACTGCCCTAGACCTTCCAGCCGGACCATAGATCTGTCATCCCATTTTAAGTGAATTTTTTTGTTTTGTTTTGTTAACCCTCGCCGAGGATATTTTCACCCTGACCTGGACCAGGGATCAAGCCTGCAACCAAAGTATGTGCCCTTGCCCGGAATCAAACCCGGACCCTTCGGTCCACAGGCTGACACTCTATATACTGAGCCAAACTGACTAGGACTGTCATCCCATTTTAGACTTCTGACTTCCAGCACAGTAATAAATTTGTTGCTTTAAGCCACCAAGTTTGTGGTAATTTATTACAACAGCAATAGGAAATGTATACAGTACGAAGAAGGGCTGCAGCACAGGCTCGAGCTTTCCCCTTGAAACAGAAAAAACACTTTGATGTTTACACTGTTAAAGAATAACTGGAGCCCCGCTGGCGTGGCTCAGTGGCTGAGCGCCGGCCTATGAACCTGGAGGTCAGGGTTTGATTCCCGGTCAGGACACATGCCCGGGTTGCAAGCTGGATTCCCACTGTAGGGTGTGCAGGAGGCAGCTGGTCTATGATTCTCTCTCATCATGGATGTTTCTCTCTCTCTCTCCCTTCCTCTCTGAAATCAATAAAAATGTATTTTTTAAAAAAGAATAACTGGAATTGTGGTCCTTAGTTTACAAGTTATAAGGTCCCTTGTTACCCTGCTGAGGGAAGCAGTTTAGGGGCCAT
The DNA here is from genome assembly GCF_028538775.1 of Myotis yumanensis. Taxonomy (NCBI): domain Eukaryota; kingdom Metazoa; phylum Chordata; class Mammalia; order Chiroptera; family Vespertilionidae; genus Myotis; species Myotis yumanensis. The sequence goes on from NW_027223754.1 coordinate 165,504,271, forward strand.
ATCACCCATTCTCCTGCCTCCAGTATAGCCAAGCCCACTCAACTCTCATTTAATCCTCATAACAATTCCATGGAGTAGCTGCTATTCATTTTGCAGATGAGGAAATCAAGGCAAAGAGAGGTGAATTACCCCTCCCCAGGCCATACATCTAGTAAGCAGAAGGTCCCAAGATTTAAATGCAGATGTTAACCACGATGTCATGTGTTTAATAAAAATTGTACTTTTCACACTCTTCATTAGTTTAAAAATATTTGCTTGACCTGTAAGGTTTTTATAACAAGTGTCAAAACCAGGTTTAGGAACATATACAGTCAACAATGCAAAAGTTCTGCATTTAACATTCGTTAACTGGTGGGAGCGGAGGTGTACAGGGAGGAAGCAGCCTATCAGCTCCAACAAGAGCTCAGTGTGTGGCTATCTGTTGTGTCTCACAGAAGGAATGGAGAGCGCCAGTTAATCTGCAAGGCTAGGACCGTGGGCATCTTCTGTGAAAGGAAGTGAGAGCGGAACCAAAGAAAGCCCTGGAAGTTGTTACTCAGTTGCTATCAGGCATGGAAGCTCTAGGTCCATTGAAGCCAAGAGTAAGAAGAAACTCCGAGTAAGCAAAAACCAGGGTAGAGGGTGAGCTCATTGGCTCATTGTGACAGGAGCGGTGGAAGCAGCAGGACCCTGGGCCCGGAGCCGTGTGCTCCGGCTGCTGAGGGCGATTCCGGTCCCCTCTGAGCCTCTGCGAGGCCTGAGAGGCTGCAGATGTATTCTTCCCGGGAGGCCAGGTCACACAGGTGTGTTAGGCTCAAGTGAAGCAACTCCCCCTCCACCCCAGGCAGCTGTAGCTCTTGTCCCCTTTACTTTTGTGTGTAACCCACAATGAACTGCCCGAGATAGCTGGTCATATTCTGTTCTTTGCAACCCAAACGACTGAACTTCCTCTTCCACTCCCTGCAGTGGCCCCTGAAGAATTTCCACGGCCACAGTGGGCACTCCCCGGGGCCCGGGATCCAGGTGCCCGCCACAACCTGATTCTCTCGAGGACGAGCATGAAATAAATGTGGCCACATCCTGGCTTTTGAGATGACCTTCTTACAGATGTCCTGAAAACTATCTCCCTTCTCCAACAAGCAGAGTACAACAAAATCAATGTGGTCTAAGCTTTCTTAATTACAGGCAAATCCCACCTTGTCTTCTTGAGGTTAACATCAGATCCTCTTGATTAGAATTGGATTTTCAGTTTTCCTAAAACTCTTCAATCACATCCAAGTCTGGGATGATGTCATTTTGTACATGGCTGGGCCCTTTCATGACAACTTGATTCTTTCTAATTCTTCTCGGCATTTAAACAGGTTCCAGTATGGTTGTCTTCTTTCTCTCTTTCTTCCCTCTTCCCTTCCTTTCTTCCTTCCTTCCTTCCTTCCTTCCTTCCTTCCTTCCTTCCTTCCTTTCCTTCCTTCCTTCTTTCTTTTTTTTACCAAAATCCAAGGCAAAAAATGAATTTTACATGGCAATCCAGTACACATGTACATAAATACATTGAAAATCAAAGTTTTGCCACATTAAAATTTTTCTATTCTTTAAAAATATTGCTCTTGACACAATAATTGCATAACAGTGTTTCATGACTCACCGTTTGAAAATTATTGGTCTAGTTTCTCTTTCCTTCAAAGTTTCACTTCTCAAGCACAGGTCTTTCTTTGCTCTGGTTCTTCCTTTTAACTGTCAAACATCTCGAAACTAGTCTGCTCCCCGCTCCCTCATCTCTCATCCACGCTCCGTTTGAGCAGGTTTGTCTCTGACCCTCCTCTGGCTGGCAGCTGGCCCCACGGAGGTCTCAAACATCTTCCTTGCTGGTAAAACCCAAATGTTCCAACTATTTTCTAGCCTGGGCGTCCAGCCGCTCCTTCCTGAGGGCTGGCTCTTACGGTGGCTTCCTGGGGCCGCACGCTCCTAATTCTCCCCCTACATCTCTGATGCTTAACCCTCAAGATTATCTTCTGCTGCTGCTCTAGGAGCCTCCCAAGGCCCTTCTCTCTCCTCACTTTATACACCATTCTTCGGTAATTTCATTTCTTCTCACGTAGCACACCTGAGCGGCCCCAGGTCCTTGTCTCCAATTCAACCTCTTCCTTTTACCCCATGCAAATCACAGGCCACAGACTCTGATATGAAAGTTTCCAAACTTGAAATTTTGCTCACTTGAAAACATTTGTGACTCTAAAGCTTTTGTCTGCTTTTCTGTAGTGACATTTCTCCTCTGAGGTAATAATTGCCGCTGAATCAAAGGGAGAGAAGGAAAGTGTTAGAAAGAATGTGCGTCCACAGCCATAAAAAGTGATGAAATACTGCCATTTGCAACAACATGGATCTTGAGACTACCATACTAAGTGAAGTAAGTCAGACGGAAAATGATAAGAACCATATGATTTTACTTATATGTGGGATATTAAACAAAACGCAACAAATGAACAAACAAAACAAACCAACTCTTAGACACAGACAACAGTATTTTGGATACCAGAGGGGAAGGGGGTGGAGGGAGGATGAAGAGGATAAAGGCGGTAAAATTGTGGTGATGAGAGGAGACTAGACTTTAGGTGGTGAGCACACAATGGGATGTGCAGATGATGTATTATAAAGCTGTAGACCTGAAACTTATATAATGTTATTAACCAATGTTAATAACCTCAACAAAAAAATTTAAACAAAAAAAATGAAGTGCGAGTGTGAATATATGTGTGCCTGTGTGTGGAGGGTGGCTGATGGTGGTGGAGATCCTGGCAATATTTACAATGGACACTGTGGTTGGTTCCTAACATCATTTCCATACCAGACAATTAGCCCAACCAATTGGAGCCTTTTCCCTGGCAACTTTATTGCTCTAGGAGTGGACACACCAACAACCTTAGCCAGACAGACTAAGGGAAAGGACTCATAAGTCATACCTGGGAGGTCTGAGTTACAAGGTTATAAGGCTTTTTCTCTTTCCTCCACTGGCTATGAAGAGAGAAGCCTCACTCAGCAGCTTCTAGCAGCCACTTGGGACCCGAGGAGAACCATCTCGAGGACAGAGCTCCCTCTAAAGCTGAGCAGAACCTTGCATAGAGACTGGGCCCTTAATGACATCATTGAGCTGCCAAATCAACCAATCTCAGTCTGCCTGCCTCTGGCTCTTGTTACATGAGATATTTCTTTGAACTGCGCTCAGCATGGCCAGGTTCAGTGAACCTGAGGAGGGATGGTGAAGGATTAAAGAAGACAGACAAGAGAATACAGCTGGGGCTAGGTGGAAATTTTGTGCCTGGATGAGGACACAGAGAGACCCAGCCTTCAAGCCAAAGCTTTATTTTATAGTAAGAGCACACAAAGTAAAACAAGGGAAGTGATCAACATGTTTACCATGTTCTTGTGAGTTTCACCTTATTTTGGCAGCACCTGCTGCACCTCCCACAAACCACTAGCTATCCAGGAAGGAACTAGGGAGGACTATAAGGTCAAGCTTAATTATGCTAGGAGGGCTCTGCCCTCCAAGCTGGGACTTGTTTGTGGCCCTGCCACAGGTCAGTCTGAGGCTTGACCCCATAGCCGCTCCCTACATTCTTTACTTCCTTTTTTCTTTTTTAAAAAATGGGGTTATGTGCTACTTGTAGAAGAAAGCATCACAGCAGAAAGATACTGATAGATTCAGTATCTTAAACTATCCCATCACACCTGAACTCCAGACCTGTGGATCCAACTGCCTGCCAGCCATTCCTCTTGATTGTTCTCACACTCAAAAAGCCCAAAACTGACTTTGTTGTCTTGGGCCCCCTCTCCCATTACTCTAATCTTTCCTGTTTCTGTGAAAGGTTCACCATCTGCCTGTTTGTTCGAGCCAAAACCTTAGGCCACCTTTGCCATTTCCTTTTCCCTCACCTGTCAATCTCTCCCTGGGTACTGCAGATTCTACTCCTTGAATATTTCTCAAATCCATCCACTTCTTTGCCCAACAACATCTTTTGCATGTTGCACTGCAACAGCCTATGAACTGGTCCTCCATCTCCTTTCAATTGTTTTTGCACACTACAGCTAGACATTTTTTCTAAAATGCAGATCTAAATACTTTATCCTCCTGGTTAAATCCTTTTCTTCCCTTTACTTTAGGATAGTGGTCGGCAAACTTCGGCTTGCGAGCCACATGCGGCTCTTTGGCCCCTTGAGTGTGGCTCTTCCACAAAATACCGACCTCTGTGCATGGGCCACGAAGTTTCAATCGCACTGTACGTGCGCACCCGCACGTGGTATTTTGTGGAAGAGCCACACTCAAGGGGCCAAAGAGCCGCATGTGGCTCGTGAGCCATGGTTTGCCGACCACGGCTTTAGGATACATTCTGAATGCCTTAATGGGCATATAAGATCCTCCACGACTGGTTCTCATTTCTCCAACCTCAACACCATTCTTCCCTTTCTATCCTGCACTCCAGCATTATAGGAATGTTTTAAATTTCCAAACTTGCTCCCTTACCCCTTGGCTGACATTTACCTAGAAAATCCTCCTCCTCTCCCTGCTTCCCCTGAATAACTCCTGTTTGTTCCTCAGTGCTCAGTGTGATGGCACCTCCTTTAAGAAGAAGCCTTACTTCGAGGCTGTGTTAGGTGCTCTTCTTCATGTTCCTACAACCCATCTCCTTCCCCCAGTCATAGCACTCACCACCAGGTTGGAATTGTCTTTTTAGTTGTCTATCTATCCCCCCCCCCCCCAGACTGTGAACTTCTTGAGAGGGAACTCTAGCTTATTTCCTTCACCTAGCACTGTGACTGAGTGAAGGTCATTGAAAATCCAGAAAAAGATTTTAAATATTTTTAAAATTTATTGATTGATTTTGAGAGAGAGAGAGAGAAACACCAATTTGTTTTGTTTTTATTAACTCTTACCTGAGGATATTTCTCCATTGATTTTTAGAGAGTGGAAGGGACGGGGAGAGAGAGAAACATCGATGTGAGAGAAACACATTGATTGGTTGCCTCCCACATGTGCCCCAACCAGGGCTGGGGATCAAGTCTGCAACCAAGGTACACACCCTTGACCTGAATAGAACCCTGGGACTCTTCAGTCTGTGGGCCGATGCTCTATCCACCTAGAGAAACCGGCTAGGGTGAGAAACATTGATTTGTTTTTGCACTTATTTATGCATTCATTGGTTGATTCTAATCAATTGAGCTACCCAGCTAGGGCAGTCCAGAAGTAGATTTTGACTTGAAGGCAAGGGTAAGGTGGAATGGAGTTGGAGGACAGAGTGGAAACAGATATTTCTTTTCTTTTTTTAACAAAAACATTTTTATTGATTTCAGAGAGGAAGGGAGAGGGAGTGAGATAGAAACATCAATGATGAGAGAGAATCATTGATCGGCTGCCTCCTGCATGCCCCCTACTGGGGATCAAGCCTACAATTCAAGCATGTGCCCTTGACCGGAATCGAACCTGGGTCCCTTCAGTCGACAGGCCAATGCTCTATCCACTGAGCCAAACCAACTAGGGGTGACATTTTCTTTTCTTGCATTTTTTTTTAATTTCTTGATTTGGGGGGGGGGGGGAGAGAGGGGGGAGAGAGAGAGAAACATTGATTTGTTGTTTCACTTATATATGCGTTCATTGGTTGATTCTAGTATGTGCCCTGACTGGAGATCAAACCACATTGAGCCCACAACCTTGGCATATTGGGATGATGCTAACTAACTGAGCTACCTGGCCAGGGCAAAAGTGGACATTTTCAAGTAGAGGGAGGGGTAGTGGTGGCAGAATTTGATTTGCTGGCTAAGTGTTGATTAGGTTTAAATGGATGGCAGGGACAGGCTAGGGGAGAAACTACTGAGGCAGATAGTGTAACCCAGGCCAGAGGTGATGGTGGCCTGGACTAGGGTGGTGGCAGGGGGGATGATGGGGAGAACCAGACAGGCTTGAATGAATTAAGAAAAAAATTAGCCCTGACCGGTTTGGCTCAGTGGATAGAGCGTCAGCCTGCAGACTAAAAGGTCCCAGGTTCGATTCCCGCCAAGGGCATGTACCTTGCTTGCGGGCACATCCCCAGTGGGGGGTGTGCAGGAGGCAGCTGAATCGATGTTTCTTTCTCATCGATGTTTCTAACTCTCTATCCCTCTCCCTTCCTCTTTATAAAAAATCAATAAAAAAATATTTTTTTTAAAAAAGAAAAAAATTAACAGAATTGCCTGGGGTGGGGAGGTGAAGAAAAGAAAAGTGTGTGAGATGAATTGAATTCTAATTTGGGCAATAGAGGTTCTAGTGGTGCCTTCTTCTAAGGTGGGGAATCCAGAAGGAAGAACATGATTACAGATGGTAGAGGAGAAGAGCTCAGTTTGGGACATGTTGAATGTGTGGGCCTATGGGACACCCAGAGGCAACTGGGCATTCAGGGCTGCAGAGGGGGAACACAAGTTGAGAAGGACAGAGAGGTAGGAGAAAAGCCAGAAAGGTAGATAGAGAAGTCATTGAAGCCTCCTAGGGGGATGCACAGATAGTGGGATGCAGAAAAGAAATGACTAGAGACAAGGAGAAAATACTGCTGAGCCTCCTCCTCACAGGTACCACCACTTCCACAGACACAAATGCACTACAGAGGTTTCTTTGACAGCAGTTTTATTTGATTCGTAGTTAAACTCAGACCCTGGCCCACCCCACGGATCATGGGATCATGGCAGAAGTAGACTTGGGAATCATCGGCCTCTTACCGAGATCAGAAAAGGGGAATATATGGGTCATATCTATATTCAGGGCGGGGAGAGGTTCAGCTGCAGCTGGCTGGGTAGGGTTTGGCTAGAGGCCAGGGAAGGGGTGACTGGTACCATCCCCTAGATGCATGCAGATGGAGAGGAGACTAACTCAGGACTGGTGTTCGGGTATGGGCTTTGAGTAGGCCTAGGGCAGGTCAGGGAGTTCTGGACCAAGGGGTTCAGTAGCTGTGAGTAGAGGACTTGTCCAGCTCACTGCGCTGCTCCTTATGGGACTCTGTCACCACCTGCTGGGGGCAAGGCACGTGAAGGGCACAAACATTCAGGACCACCCTCCTCCCAGCTCCTTTGGGACCTGGTATCTCCCTTCTGGCATAAAAAGCGGAGGCTCCGATCTATCCATCTACCATCTCTGTCTCCCTCCCACCCCAAGAACCACTCACCCACAATATTCTAAGATCAGCGGCAGCCAAGCTGGGGCTCAGAAATAATATTGAAAATGATGGGGTCCTGGGCCCAAGTGTCCCATCTCACCTCCCCATTCCGGGTCTCAATGGTCTTAATCAGAACCATCTTCCGGCTGTGGCTGTCCTGCGGAGGCTCCACCTCGGGCACTGGAAAAAGCAGGTGAGGGGTGAGAGAGGAGGCCTGGCGATGACCTCCTTTTAAGCGCTCATACCGACGACGGTGAGGGGAGCGGCGGGGCAAGATTTAGAAGGGCGAGAGTAGACCAGGATTCAATAGAGAGAAATAATCCCTGAGCAGAGCCTTAGCAAGAGTCCGGGCAGGGCAGGAGAGGACAAGGGGACAGACAGGTTGGGGGCCAGGTGTGGGAGACTCACCAGTCGTCCTTATATTTAAGGATGCAAAGGAATGGACGGGCACGGAGATCCTGGGGGCGAAGCAAGTGGTTAGCTCCTCTGCCCGGATGGGAACACATCCCTTCCAGGACCACACCCTGCCCCGCCCCCCGGCAGCCCCGCCCCCACCGGCTCTCCTCGCCCTCCAGCAGCTTCCGGTAGGTGGCGATCTCGATGTCTAAGGCCATCTTGACGTTGAGGAGCTCCTGGTACTCGCGCAGGTGCCGCGCCATCTCCTCCTTTAGCTGCCTCAGCTCCTCCTCGAGGCGCGCATTGCCCGCCTGGTACCCGCCGGCCTCCAGCGCGAACTGCTCCTCCAGCTCCCGCAGCTGTCTGAGCAGCGCCTCGTTCTGGGGTGGGGGGGGGGAGCGGGTCAGAGAGGGGACAGCCTTCACCGTACCCCGCCCCTCCCCGCCCCCAGCCGGCGGGCAGCCTGGTACTCACCGTGCCTCGCAGTCCGTCCACCTCGCACGTCAGGCTCTGGATCTGGCGTCGCGACTCATTCATCTCCTGCTTGGCCTGGCGCAGGGCCTCATGGTTTCGGTTGGCGGCGTCCGACAGGTCCGCGTACTGCAGGGTGGAGGGCACCCCAGGTGTGGGCAGACGGGATGCGCCGTCGCCCAGGCGCCCTGCCCTCTGGGGTCCTCCCCAGCCCCCTGGGCTCTCCCACCTTGGACTTGTACCACTCCTCTGCCTCCTGCATGTTCTTGGCCGCGATGCTCTCGTACTGCGCGCGGATGTCCCTTAGCGCTGCTGTGAGCTCGGGCTTCACGGTCGCCTCCACTTCGACCTGCTGCACCTGCTGGTTCTCCATGTTCACCTGCATGTCTCGCAACTCCTGCCGCCCAGGACACCAGGACGTCGAGTTCGCCGCCCAGATCCCACGCGGGCCGCGTAGATCGCGCACAGAAAAGAGCACACACACTTGAGTGACCAAAAGGGGGCGCCAAGGAGTGCAGCGCGCACGGGACTGCGCAGCCTGAGCCTGGCCCACACTGAGCCCGCGGCTAGGTTGTCGGGTGCAGCTCCGCTGTTCGCCACCAGGTGGCGCATGGGCGGGAGACAAACCACCTGTAGGCGAGGTGGAGGGGCTGTGTCTATCTACAGACTCTCACTTCGCTTCCCCTGGGCTATTCCTCCGCTGGATCCGCCCGTCTCCTCCAGAGCTTGCCTCCTAGCTCCAAAGAGACCCAACCTCCCAACCTCCGAAGCCTCCCTGATATCCGGTTCACCCACCTCCTCATGCAGCTTCTTGAGGAACTCAATCTCATCCATCAGAGATTCAATCTTGCGCTCTAGCTCCAGGCGGGCCAGGGTTGCATCGTCCACGTCCTTCATGGGGTAGCAGTAGGGGTTCAAGAGCAGGGAGGGGCTGCTCAGCACGAGGAAGAGCCTCTGAAGGCTTCTGAGGGCCTCCCCGCACCCACAGATGCTACCCTGGACACACAGGCCCGGGGTAGAGGTAGGGGGACGGACACCCACGCGGGGCCGGGCTCACCTTGCGGAAGAGCACGAGGTTGTGTTCGGCGTCCTCCCGCTTATGTGTTTCGTCCTCCAGCCTGGTGGGGAGAGTGGGCAGAGGCTGAGCTGCAGGGTCACCATCCTCTCGCCCACCCCCCACCCCAGGATCTGGGGTACTACCCAGGACTCCCAGGAGGGGTCTTCAGGCTACCTGATGGGCGCGCCCCATTTTCTGTCTAGTGGGCTGGGAGCTGAGCGGAGGCCGCTTTATACACGAAGAGACATGGCCACTTTGCCTCCCCAGAGACTCAGCAAAGTGGTAGAGAGCGGGCAAGGATGCTGCCAGCACACGCCCTCCCGGGTTGCGCCTGGAAGCAACTCCCTGGAGTGGCTGGGGGCGAGGGAAGGGAAGGGTGGAGCCGCCTCCTCCAGGTCGCCGCCCGGCCCTGCCCCCTGACCTCTGCTTGAGCGCCGCCAGGTCCTCCGCCAGCCCGTCGCGCTCCACTTGCACCCGGTCGCGCTCGCGGCCCAGCAGCTCCAGCTCCCGGCGCAGCTCGAGCAGCTCCTGCTGGCACAGCTGGTCGGCGCGCGCCGGCTCCTGGCCCCGGGCCTGGCTCAGCTCCCCGCGCAGGGCCGCGTTCTGCTGCTCCAGGAAGCGCACCTTCTCAATGAAGTTGGCGAAGCGGTCGTTGAGCTCCTGCAGCTCCTGCTTCTCGTTGCTGCGCGTGGCCAGAAACTCCTGGTTGAGGGCCTCGGTCAAGGAGAAGTCGAGGCGCTCCGAGGGCAGGCGCAGGAAGGCGCCCGCGCCGGCGCGGGGCCCGCGGAAGCTGCCCAGACGCACCGACGAGCTGGAGGACGCCGAGCCCAGCAGGCGGCTGCCCGAGAAACGGGAGCTGGACGAGTAGGAGAAGGCCCCGGGGGACAGCGAAGGCGGCGGGCCGAAGGTGCGGCGATAGGAGGTGGAGCTGATGCTGCTGGCCCGGAGGCCCGACGGGTGGCTCATGGTGACCGAGGACGGGCAGTCGCCGCTGGCAGAGCTGGTCCCCGAGCCGCAGACCGCGGCGGGAGGCTTTATAATCCTGCAGGCTCGGCGGGGGCACGGGCAGCTCCTCCCACTGGCCTGACTGTGCGGCTAAGTGGGGAGGGGGACGCCCCACCCCTGCAGCAGCAGGAGCGCCGCACCCTCCCTCCCCGGTTGCTGGCGCCCTGCCTACTCGGTTCCCCCTGTTGCTGGTAGGGAAGCCAGCAGGGATGGCGACTACAGGCCTCAGGCAGGAGGGGTTGGAGGTCAGCGCTCTTCAGCCAGCATCCAGAGCTGGAGAATAGGGTGGGAGGGCTGATTTGGGCTGGGGTCCCGGCCGGAAAGACCTGGTAAAAACTGGGGGATAGGACCGGGGGCTTCCGGCACAGTAGAGAGACGGTGGCTCAGGTGGATGGAGAGCTGGCCTGGCTTAGGCCCCAGAGCCCGTGTCTCCACTTTCCCCCTGAAGGCTATGCTCTGCGTTCACCTGCTGTCAGTCACCTCCTTTGTCGCCACCCCCAGCGAGATGTCGGGGAACCGCAGGGGAGAAGCGGCGAAGGGAGTGGGGAAGGCCGCCTCTCTAATCCCCAGGGCCCAGTGAAGGGCTGCTGCCTGGCGCCAGCTCTGCGGCTAATGGACTGGCCACTTCTCCTCCCCCTCCCCGGACAGTTGGCCAGGGGGTGCTTGCTTATGTCTCCGCTTTGAAGACACAGCTCCCAAACCCGGGCCCACCCAGGCCCTAACAGGGTGGGCACATCACAAGGGGCTGAGGGTGACTGGGCCCAGCTCTGGGGCCCGCGGGGCAGGGTCTGGGTCCTGCCAGAAGCTGCGCTGACTGAGCCGGTGTGTGCTGTCTGGCTTTCCTGGATTCTCCCTTCCCCCAACCAACTGCTGCACAGTCATGGCCTTACGGGAACCAAGACGATTCCTGAGGTAGGAAGGGGAGGGGGCTGAGGGGTGGCGGCTGCTGCCAAGGCTGAGAGATGGATGGACTGACAGGAAACGGTTTCCAGTATTAGGGAGGTGCAGGTACCCAAGGATGGGTGGGGCTGGATGGGGAAGAGATGGGGGAAGAGAGGATGCCCATCCCCAACGGTTCAGGGACTGAAAGAGGAGAAAGAAGGCCACAGAACAGATCCACAAGCCTGTGCACACAGACGCATATGTATAATAGCACTGCACACCTATGTGCACACACATTACACACACACCTCACATCCCTTCCTCCCCTCCCCACCCTGGAGTTAGCTGGAAGGCTGAGGTCCGGTCTTTGCATGTCAAATGGCTTCCAGAACGCAGGCACAGGCTGCCGGGGAGTGGACAGGGGCAGCTCACAGGGTCTGCAGGCGCCGGGGTGCTGAGACCTTCGGCGTTTGCCAGGAGCCATGGGGCTGCTGTCGCGGGGGACTCCAGGGCTCTCCAGCAGGGCCAAGTCTGCCTGGGGTTGACCCTGAGGACAAGAGTTGGGCATCTGGGGAAGCAGGTTTGGGACTCCGGGTTGGATCTCTGGCTGAGGCAGTGAGGAGGGTGGCTCCCTGGCTGCCAGCTCCTTCAGCATTGCAGGGCAGAGCAGCCTCCCCCTCTTTGTGTGTCCTCTGAGAAGGGCCAACGCCCAACCGCAGGCTCACATCCCCACCGCCTCTCTCTCCAGGCCCCTCCTTCCTTCCGGGCCATTAGTCTCTCCCTGCACAGCTGCCAGGTCCTTCTCCTTGATGGGTCTGTTCTGGTTGCCAGGGGAATGGAAGAGGGAGGATGGGAGAGAGGGAATAGGCATACCAGGACCTGTCCCCTGGAACCCCTGGGAGTGGGGATGGAGAGGGTCTGCCTGGGCTGGGGGTAAGGGTCTTGGCAGATGTGAGGAGGGGCTGGGGAAACCTTGGCGCTTTCTGCCACAGCCCGAGGCTCTGAGTCCCAGCTGCCATTGGCCTGGAGCCCCATCTCCTCCAGCCTAGGCCCTGCCCTGCCCCTGCTTGCTGTCCTCAGGGTGCAAACTGGTAGTCTGAGCTGGTACTGCATGCAGAGGGGCAGGCAAGGCCTGGGAGGACCAGCTCAGACCCTGTCTTTATAAGGAGCTGCTGGTCTACCTGGGTCTTTGAGAGTAAAGGCCCCTTGGGCTGGGACCAGGGAGTTCCAGTTGGGGTTCCCATTCCCTCCTCTGCTTGAGCTCCCAGCTCACACCCCAGATGCCTTAGAGTAAGGGGGCCAGGGCCTCCTCAGCAGGGCTCAGGGGGCTGTGGAGGGAGTAGGGCCAGGGCCTCCCCAGCAGGGCTCAGGGAGCTGTGGAGGGAGTAGGGCCAGGGCCTCCTCAGCAGGGCTCAGGGGGCTGTGGAGGGAGTAGGGCCAGGGCCTCCCCAGCAGGGCTCAGGGGGCTGTGGAGGGAGTAGGGCCAGGGCCTTCCCAGCAGGGCTCAGGGAGCCATGGAGGGAGTAGGGCCTGGGCCTCGGTGGGGAAAGGCCAGCTGGCAAGCAGAGGAGACTCGTCCCACTTACTCAGAAAGAGCCAGGCCCAGGAGATTTTGGGGCGGGAAGAAAGGTAGGAAGGGTCACAGTTAAGACTCGGGGCTCTGGCATCCGGTCGCCAAGCTTCCCATCTGACTCAATACTTTCTATTGTATGAATTTAGTTTTGATACTATGTTCTTCCATGTCCTTCAGTAAAATGGGCCTAATTGTAGTTTCCACCTCATAGTGTTGTTTGGAGGATTAAATGAATAAGTAAAATATCTAGATAATACATAATAGCTGAAAATGTAAGCCTGGCCGCGGTGACTCAGTGGTTGGGCGTTGACCTATACACCAGGAGGGCATGGTTCGGTTCTGGTCAGGGCACATGCCCAGGTTGGGGGCTCGATCCCCAGTAGGGGCATGCAGGAGGCAGCTGTTATGTTTTTTGTGGGTTTTTTAAAAATATATTTTTATTAATTTCAGAGAGGAAGGGAGAGGAAGAGAGAGATAGAAACATCAGTGATGAGGGAATCATTGATTGGCTGCCTCCCGCACGTTGGACTGAGCCTGCAACCCAGGCATGTGCCCTTGACCAGAATCGAACCTGGAACCCTTTGGTCTGCAGGCCGACTCTATCCACTGAGCCAAACTGGCTAGAGCTGTTGATGTTTTTATCCCTCTCTCTCCCACTCCCTTCCTCTCTGAAATCAGTAAAAATATTTTTTAAAAATATTTTTAAAATGTAAGCTAGTTTTATTATTATTAATATTAATATTATTGATCTCCTGAGGGATATTTTCAGCCCCCTAATGCAGTGAGGATCTGGACTTCTTTTAAATTATCCCCACTGGCCCAACCAGAGTGGCTCAGCTGCTTGAGCATCATCCTGTACACTGAAAGGTTGCCAGTTTGATTCCCATTCGGGGCACGTATGGAAGGCAACTGATTGATGTTTCTTTCTCTCTCTCTCTCTCTTTCTCTCTCTCTCTCTCTCTCTCTCTCTCTCTCTCTCAGCATGTCCTCAGGGGCGGATTTTTTTTTTTTTTAAGTATCCGCACTAGTGGCTGCAAGCAGTGCTGGGCCCAGGGTTGAAGGAGCCAAGTATTTGCTGGCTGATGGAGAGGGAAAGGTGGCTCATCTCCTCTGCATGGGGCAGATAGTGTACTGCTTAAGACGTGGGCGCTGAGCCCTGACCGGTTTGGCTCAGTGGATGGAGCCTTGGCCTGCAGACTGAAGGGTCCCAGGTTCGATTCTAGTCATGGGCATGTACCTTGGTTGCGGGCACATCCCCAGTGGGGGGTGTGCAGGAGGCAGCTGATCGGTGTTTCTCTCTCATCGATGTTTCTAACTATCTCTCTCCCTTCCTCTCTGTGAAAAATCAATAAAATATATTAAATAAAAAAAAAAAAAGACGTGAGCGCTGAGATCGAGTCAGGTTGCCTGGGTTCAATCAAGGCTTTTCAATTTAATTAGCTGTGTGCATTGGGTGTAGGTGAGTGATTTAACCTCAATTCACCCCACTGTCTTTATCCACAAGTGGGGCTGATGGCACCTCCCTCATAGTGTTGGAGGCTGAAATGAATCACAATATGTGAAGCACTTAGCGCTTGGCACCCAGGACGTGCTGTGTAAGTATAGCCAGTGTGGTTATTTCCCTTCTTCCTCCTGCCACCCTTGGCTGCTTTGGTGAAGGCTTGGAGAAAAATGGCAATTGGATGCGTTCAGAAGTTTGCTTGAAGGTGAGAAAATTTAAGTCACTAGCAGGAGTGAAACCGAATGATGACGGGCCCTGGACTCAACGTTGGGTGAGGAGGGGCGTGTGGGAGGTTGGCAGAGTGGAGAGGTCCATAGCTGGACTCCCAGACAAGGCCAAGGAGCAGTCACAGTACAAAGACATGGAAAGAGGCACCAAGAGGTAGGCTGTGTGAGTTTGTGTTTCTGGAGCTGGGGTATTAATGGATGGGAAGATTCCCAGGGCATTTCTGAGGGAGGGAGGCTAAGGGGGTGAAGGAAAAGGTTGGGGAGAAAAGACCAGGACACCAGCCTGGGCGCTGACGAGCTGTATGGCCCTGGGCAAGTTCCTGTCCTCTCTGAGCTTCAGTGTTCTCATCTGTGTGACTGGGAGGATGACACCTCCTCCCAGGGTTGTGGTGAGCTCTGTATGAGCTGTTGTACATAAGACAGTTAGTGGGTGCTCAACGCTGTTGCTTGTCTTCTTCCTCTCCCATGTGACAGAGAGGAAACAGACACAGAGGAGCAAGGACACAACCTTAAGGACTTGTAACTAAGTATCAGCTGGGGTCTCCCTGCCCTTGAGGTCTAAGACTGGCCCAACCTCCATTCCACATGCTGGGGAAAAGGCAGTGTGCTCCCTAAGATCTCTTTGCCTGTCTAGTGCTTCCTCTTTGCATCCTTAGCTCCCCATCCCGGATGCTCCTGAATTGGCTGACTTTACCGCTCTCCCCAGTGTCCGAGATGTGGAACTCAGTCCCGTTCCTTGGTTCCCGAGATCCCCTTCCCCATCACAGGTAGGACCTGAAGCTCAGCGGACAAAGTTGCCTGTCTGAGGCTGCACAGTGAGCTAATGGCAGCTCCCTCTCCGGGAGGGCTCGTCCCGGTGGGTCAGGCCCTGCCGGTGCTTGTGCTCTGGGCCTGTGGGAGCAGGAAGAGCTTCAGCCAGGGGTCCAGCTCCATTCAAGATGGGCTCTCCCAGGCCGGTCCAGCTGGGTCCCCACTGGCAGAGTGGCTCCACCAGAGTAGAACTCTTTCCCCACTGTCTCCATTTTGCGGTTCCACTCCTCCCAGTTAAGGAACACTCTGTGTATCTTTTCTATCTCATCACTTCTCTCACTGTATTTTATGCAATGGCCAACATGTTACAGTGTTACCACTTTTAATCTTTACAATAACACTATCCATAGGTACCATTACTGTTCCCATTTTAAAGTTAAAGAAACTGAGGCACTTAGAGGTTAAACAACTTGACCCAGGTCACACAGCAAGTAAACTAGTAATCTGTTTATATGTCTGACTCTTCCCTCCCTGACAAAATGATCTTTGTTTTTGTTAATACTCAAAAGGGTATTTTTTCCAATGATTTTTAGAGAGTGGAGGTAAAGGAGGGGGAGAAAGAGAGAGAAACGTTGATATGAGAGATACAGATTGATTGGTTGTCTCCCACATGCCCCAACTGGGGTTTGGGGATCCAGGTGTGTGCATGTGCCATTGACTGGGCCAAAGCTCTAACCACTGAGCACCAGCCAGGTCTGACAATATGATCTCTGAGGGCAGTAATCAGGTCTTGTTCGCCTTTGTATCCGTGGTGTCTAGCACAGGACCTTGGTCAAATAAATGTTGATTAAACTGAAGGGTAACCCTGAGGCACCTGAAAAAAATCTTTCCCCTGGTTGTCAATCTGTAAAATAAAGAGTGATGTGTTGCTGCCACCTTCTGGCCAGAAGCCAGAATGACATGTCTGCAGTCTGAATGCATCCAGGCTTGTATTTAAGACTCAAAGCAAAAGGAACGTTGGAATTTGGAGGATGCTTCAAAATTATGACCTCCTTTTTACAAACGAGGAGCATTACCTAAGGGCATGTGAAATAGAACAGCAGCACTGGCGTTAGGCTTTCAGAGCCCTGGTTATTCTCCCCGTGGCTCTAGGAGCCTCCTCTGCCCCCACCCCACATCCAGAAGCCGAAAGCCAGGAAAGGAGAGCAAAATCCGTCCTCAGCTCCCCCCTGCCCTGTGCTCTGTCCACAATCTCCAGTCCTGCCATCATCATAAAATCGCGTCCCCATTTGCCTGACTGACCCTTCCAATCATAGCCCCCTTGACTGCAGCTCATGGCCTCAGAATGCCAAGTGCCACTTCCTTCTCAGGAAGGGGGGGTTGACTCAGAGTCACCTGGGGCCTGTAGAAAGCAGTCCCCCACCAAGATCTTCTGAATCCCTAGAATCTGCATTTTAACAAACGTCCTATGGGATTTTTAATGCACATGAAAATTTGAGCCCACCTAGATTAAGATTTCTTTCCTTTAAATTGTCCATCTCCCCCCACCCCCATTTACTTTTGATTTTAAAACCCTGAAAGAATGCTGCTGTGAACACCAATATCCCCTTCTCCTGGATTTATCAATTGTCAATATTTTGCCACAATTTGTTTGAAAGTTTCAGGCATCATCATATTTCACCCCTAGGTACTTCAGCATGCAGCTCTTGAGAACAGGGATGGTACTATTTTCCTACATGACCCGTAGGGGTAATATTAACCCACTCATTAACACAGTATACAGTCCATATTTAAATTCCCCAATTGTCCCAATAATGTCCTTCATAGCTATCGCCCTGCCCCCCATCCAGACTCAAAGGTCAAGCATTGTGCTTGGTTGTCACCTGGGCAGAGGACAGAACCAAAACATGGGGTGAGCTTGGCATGTTTGAGGAGTTGGAGAAAGGTCGGTGAGCTGGAGTGAGGTGGGAGAGGAGGAGAGAGGGAAAGGCGAGGTCAGAGGAGTGGGAGGGAGTCAGAGCACGTAGGACTGTGTAAATCAGAGTAAAGAGTTTGTAGCTTATTTTAAATGAGAGGTTTTTAAGCAGAGGATGGACGTGGTCTGAATTATGACTTTAAAAGGTTAATGTGAAGACACTTGCAGATTCGGGATATTCTCTAAGACAAAGATTCCCAGACTCGTTGAGAAGTCTGTCATTTTCTCTTAAAAAAAATGGTGGATATGTTTGTTTCCTAAGGATGCCATAAAGAACCACCACGAACCTGGTGGCTGAAAACAACAGAAGTTTGTTCTCTCACAGTTCTGGAGGCCGGACGCCCAGAGCCACGGTGCTGGCAGGGCTGTGCTTCCAACGGCGGGAGGGGCCATTGCCTCTCGCAGCTGCTGGTGCTCCAGGCAGCCCTTGGCTGGCGGCTGCATCCCTGTCTCCCTCTGCTTCTGCCTTCACACGCCTCCTCCTCCTCCGTAAAGACACTTGTCTTTGGATTTGGGGACCCAGGCAATCGAGGGTGATCGCAAGGTCCTTAACACATCTTAGCAAGACCCCTTTTTCCAAATAAGGTCACATTCACAGGTTCTGGGAAATGGATATATCTTTTTAGGGGGACCCACCACAGTTGGGGGTCTGATCTAGACAAGAAAGAGACTAAGAGATATAACAACGAAACGCAATGTTCAAATCTGGATTGGATCCTGGATTCAAAGAAGTCTTTCTATTATACGCGATGGAATGATTTATTCCTGTTTTTAGGTGTGGGGATAGGAATGTGGTGTGTGAGGGATGCTCTGTTCTTAGGAGGTGCCTGCAGGAGCGTGCGGGGTGAGGAGGCATGCCCGTTCTCGTGGGGCAGTCCCATTGTCTTCACCTTCATGAGGCGTAAGGCAATGGCTGTGGCTCCTGGGTGAGTGGCTACTGGGTGAGTGAGACCGAGAAGGAGTAGTTGCCGAGTGAGTGACATCACTTATCAGAACGGCACCCGGGGTTCTCACCCTGGCCCCCACTTGATTCCTCAGGGCTCGGAGGAGACTGTGCCTGCTGAGGGTTTCTCTTCACCTTCCGGCCTAAGGTGTGCAAGGAACTTGGTCCCAAGCTAGGGCCAGTCAGTGGGCCTTGCTTTCCTCGTTGGTAAAAAAAAGGGCTCAGATTAAACCATCTCCGATGCTCTTCCCAGCCAGGACGGTTGTTGAGTGGGGGTGTGGCTAATAAAGAAAACATTTGTTAAAGGCTGTGAGGGGTCTGAGAGCACTGGCCCCGGGAGCTTTCAGCTCTTCTTTCACAAGGTGGTGCGGCTCCTGGTGGGAATGAGAGGCGGTCCCTACCCCGAAGGGGGGGTAGGGTGGGGAGGGGAGGGGAGGGGAGGCACCCTGTGTGGGATGGTGCGAGCCGAAGCACCCATGTGGTCTCATCCCCAGTTGAAGGGTCCGTGTTCAGAGTGGACCACAGTCAGGGAGTCCAAGGAGGGCAGGCATTTCCTCCCCAGCTCCACTTACTAGGATTGATTGCCCAGGGGAGAGGCAGTCTTTATTTTTTTAAAAAATATGTCTTTATTGATTTCAGAGGGAGAGAGATAGAAACTTCAATGATTGAGAAACGTCAATCGGCTGCCTCCTGCACACAGCCATGTGCCCTGACCGGAATCAAACTGTGACTTCCTGGTTCATGGGTCAACACTCAACCACTGAGCCACACCGGCCAGGTGAGAGAGGCAGACTTTATGCTGGCCCACAAGGCAGCCTTCCTCCCCCCCCTCCTTCTGCACAACTGCCATGAGCCCTTCAGCCTGGAACCCCAGCAAGTTACAGCAGGTGGGAGACTGGGATCCCCCAGGCACCCCTCCCTCATTTTCCTAATGAAGATGCTGAGATGGGAGGTACTCCTTACAGTTCAGGGGGCTGTGGAGAGACAGGGCCCCGACTCATGGTCCCTGTTAGAGGAACCTGGGTCGCCCCTCCCTATCCAGGCCAGGGCCTGAGCGAGAAGAAACAGGAGACTCTTCTGCAATCATGACACTGCCATCCACCTCACCCCATCTCCTGCAGGGAGAGGCCGGGTGACAGCCCAGCAGACGAGTTCAAAGAGTCTGATGCCCTACAAACTGCCCTGCCTGCCCTTCTCGCAGGCCACGCAGGCCCTTGCCTGACACCGGCCCGGCCAGGGCCAGTGGGCCTCCCAGCCGGCCAGGGCCTGACAATTGGCCCTCTGTTAGCTGTTCCCTCACTCTCCAGGTGAACTCTCTCAGCAGAGCATTGGCTGGAAGGAGGGGAGGTGAAGGAGGAGGACATGGAGAGGGGGAAGGGGGAGATGAATGGGGAAGGTGGGGGAGAGAAATGGAAGGGGAGGGAAGGGCAGATGAGGGCTGGGGTAGAGAGGAGAGAAGGGAGGAAAAGTAGAAAAACCAAATGGGCCAGAAAAGGAGAAAATCCCTCAGGCTTTCTCCTCTCAAGGACCCAAGGGCCCCCACACAGTTACAGCCAGTCAGGTGACCTATGTTCACACTCTGGAGTCCCCAGAATCTGGTCTGGTTCTTGTCCCCAGTCACCTGGCACCACCCCCTTGTCTGCAAGAGCAGCAGCAAAGCTCTGTGGGCTTTGGAAGATCTGGGACCGCCCTGGGGTCAGGGCAGGCTTCCTGGTGTGTGTGTGTTGCCGGAGTAGGGGGGCAGGGAGGGGGGCGGGGGAGGGGGCGGCGTGCTCCGTGCCCTTAGTCCTCCACAGATCAGACTCCGGCTCCATTCGCAGGTGCATGTAAAAGGGAAGAGGGAAAGTTTTTCGGGCCGTCAGAGTTCTCTGTGTGCTTTCAACTTACAGTTTAAGCTCAACCACGACTCCTGGAAACACTGACAAGAAGCAGATCAGTTTGGATGACTAGGAACGGCGGCCGGAAGGAGGCCAAACACGGAGGAGAGGAAGGGGACAATGTTTGCACTCAAAGGGCTACACAGGTTTAAAGGGTCTTAATATTTTTATTATTATTTTACTAAACGTTTCTATGAACCATCACATTACCACCTAAGGCTTTTATATTAGTTAGAATGCTTTTGGCAGGAGGCAATAGAAGACCCAGCTCAAAATGACCTAAACAGCAAGGAGATTTATAATCTCACATAATGGAACACCCAGAGGCAGGGGAGTTTCAGGGCTAGGTGGTTCCGGGGTTCAACATCCCATCAAGGACCCAGGTCCTTTTCATCTTTCTGCTGTGTCACGCTCAGTGTTAGTGTCTGTCCTCATCGTTTGTCTCCTCGTGGTCGGTCATAAGATGACTACGGCAACTTCAAGAATCATGTGCACACACGGTATTACCCAGGGCTGCAAATCAGAGAATCCTTTCCCTGCATTCCTTTTAAGAGCAAGAAAATTTTTCCAAGAACACCCACCCCTCCCCCCACCCCCACAGCCCCCAGCCAGCAGATAGTACCTCACCTCTCATTTCCCTAATTGCATCACATGCTGGATGCTTAACCAATCCCTGGCAAGGAATTTCCTTGCTCAGCTTAGGGCCTAAGCCTTAGGCTAAATTCATCCTGTTGGTGGGGGGCCAGCCTCTCCTGACGCACATGGTCACACCTGAACGGAGCCGGTTCTGTTGGCAGGTAAAACAACCAGCTGGGATGGCTTCCGGGTAGATATGCAATAGTGGCTGCTACATGTGACCACCGCTCCTGACCTGTGGCGTGTGCTGCCTTGAATTAGGGTTGTGCCTATATGACCTGTCTCTATGGTCTGAGGGGGACCAAGAAACATAATATACTCCCCGTAGTACCCGGCACAGTGACTTGCACCAAATAGGTTTTCCCCAAAATAATGAATGAATGAAACTTAAAAATGAATATGACTGTCATAGAGCATAATTGGACATGATGGCTTTGGCCGGGGGCATTGCAGTATCAGTTTACCGTCGGGCTAGGCCTCTCCCGTGAGCCAAGTGAGATTTGGGAAGAAGAGAGGGGGGTGACAGCAGCGAGACTGACTTACTATCCACCCCAATGAATTAAATTAATTTGTGAATGTAGACAAAACTCTTGTGTAATTAGGAAAGCTTAATATTTTGTTCGCATTTTTTATTTTTTTTAAAGATTTTTAAAATTGATTTTTAGAGAAACAGAAAGTGGGGAGAGAGAGAGAGAGAGAGAGAGAAGCGTGGGTGTGCGTGAGAGCAGAACGTGGATCAGCTGCCTCCTGCACGCCCTCTAGGGGCCCTCAACCCGGGCATGTGCCCTGACCAGGAATCTGACCAGGAATCTGACCAGCAACCTTTTGGTGCCCAGGACAACGCCCAACCAACAGAGCCACACAGGCCAGGGCCTGTTCTCATTTTTTAAAAGAGAGAAAAACAAGCCTTGCAGTGGTGATATGAGTTTTTGAAGAGCATTTTCTGTAAAGGACACATGACTCTCGTTCTGTGAGGTTTGTTGCTGCTGAGATGAGTACTTCTCTCCTGCGCAGACTCCGAGGAGCGTCAGAATAGGAAAGAACCGTTTCCCCAGAATCTGCTCTTAGGGCGAATAAACTCAGAGACAGGCTCTTGGAATGAGTGGGGCAGGGACAGGTTAATGAGACATCAGCAAAGGGGGACTTTCTCCACGAGGCTGCGGTGGGAGCCTTCCCCGCCTCATGCTGCCCTGCCTCCCTGACAGCCGCCCTGGCATTGGACTCCAGGAGCCATCTGCCGGGGTCATCTGCCAGCTTCACCTTGTGTCCTTGGCTGACAGGAGACATTCTGGCCCCTGTGCTTAGGGTAGCGGTTCTCCAGGTGTGAGCTGTCCTGTCTGCCCTGTGGCTGCAGTCTCGTCAGCAGGAGTCCAGGACGGTGGTAACAACTCCCCTGCAAGGACCCCATTAGCACCACGATCTGAGAATGGATTCCCTGGGTTCAGAGGGAGGCCTGGCCAATGGAGTCCCCTCACTGGAAGGCCCGCCACCGTCTGAGTGGGGACCAGCTTGCTTTGCTCCTTTGGACTAGCGTGCTGTCACCAGAATGGGGCTCCTGGGTGGTGATCCAACAACCAATGGCATCACAGGATCTCCGCTCTGTGGCTCCATCCAGTGCTGCTCCCGAGGGCTGGCCCCCGTGGGCCTCAGGCACTGGAAAGGCCCACAGGGGATGAGACCAGAGTTGTGGTGTGGGTCAAATTTCAGTTTACTTAGGCCGATACCTAATCTCTCTGAGCTTTGACTTCTCCGGCTGTGGAAATGGGTGAGCATCTCCTCACAGGGTGTGGTGAAGACCATGGATCACTTCTGCCCTGACAGTCTCCCCTTCCCCCCACAGCCCACTCGGCTGCCGCTCACCTTCCAGAAGTCTGGGGCCTAAAGACAGGCTGTCAAAGCTCAAAACCACTGGCTGCCTCTGTCCATTGGCGGGATGCTTGGCCAATTCCCCTGGAGCAGAGGCATTTGCCAGCGGCTCCCCAAACACTTAGGATGACAGGTAGACAGGCCAGCACACTGCCCCTCACAGCCGTTCTCTGCTCCTCACCCAGCTCCAAGCAGCTATGCTGGGTCTGCTGGGCCCTCAGTGGCCGGTGGCCTCCGGGGGTGGGGGTGGGGTGGGGTGGGAGCAGACTGTTTCTCTGCTCAGGGCAGGAGAGGGCAGCCCAAGCCCTATGTCTGCGCAGCCAGAATCTGGGGCCGCAGCCAATCTCGGAGCCTGCCCTCTGAGGCTTTCTCCGTTTATCCCCGTGGAGCCCCGGCACCATCAGCAAAGGCTGCAGTTCTGAGTCCAGCCTTTCCATTTGTGTTCAAGGGCAGATCGGATGATTGGCAGCCACAAAGCAGCGACCTAGACCTTGGGCTGCATTTGTCTTTTGCTGCAGGCTAACTGCTACCCTCTGTCACCCACACAGGAGGGGATGTCATCACTGCGAGAAACCCTTCCCCAGCCGCCGGGACTTTGCTCTTCCCCCGGCTGTTGAAGTGGAATATTTCTCAACTAAACGCTTCCTCACCTTCTCTCACACCCACACCGTGGCAGCTGCTTCCAGGTCTCCAACCTTCCCACATCTGGCACATGCAGACAATGACTTACCTTAAGGCTTACTGAGGTCAATGGAGGAACGGCTCCTGCCAGGGGGACGTAGCCCAGGGAGCCCTGAATCCCATTCTCAGGGCGCTGTGTTCGGGAGGTGCTGGCTCAGAGAATGGGCCTCTCCGGTGTCACGGGACGTCACGCTCAGCTGCGGCTGGATGACTTACCTGCTCCTTCTCACCTGCGTGTCCCGTTTCCTCCAGTGCGAACACTGTGACAACCGGCAGATTCATTTCCTAGGTCGGGAAGGTCTCAGGGTGCCCCTCTGGTGGCTGGGCTGGCGGCCTACCCAAGGTTCGTTTTCATCCCTGACCGCCCGTGCTCGGGCTGCAGGAAGATTCTGTCCCATATGATAAGCAGAAATAGCTGGCCTTGTGCTCAAGGATGGGGCGGCCTGAAAGGGCGTAAGGCCAGGGTTGCACTTGTGAATGCGGTGAGACCCTCCCTGAGCACAATGGTGCAGCACCTCCGGCAGATGGTGCCGCACCTCCAGCTGTGCCCTCTGTGCTAGGAGGTGGAACAGGCACATTTCAGATGCTCTTCTCTAACAGCCAGGGGGTGAGCAAGGGGTTCGGGGTGAAAACCAGTGGGGGAGAGATGGCAACTGAGCACCATCAGAATAGGGTCACCAGGGCCTCCATCTCCTGCCACTCGCGGGGCATTTCCACCCAGGCCAGTGCCCAAGCACCACACGGGCCCCTCCCTTCTGCGTCCTTTTCCATTGCTCAGCTCAACCTTCTAGGCCACACCACTGGCACCTGAGTACCAGTCGCCAAGCTCCCCAGCCACTCACATCAATGCCCCTTCTTCCCCACCCTAACCTCATAGTCCCTCCTGCCCCCCTTAAGGACCACACCGCTTCTAACAGGTGCTTGGAAGAGGGTCTTCATCAGGGAACTCTCCCCTCTCCAATCTTTCCTACATACACATCGTTCTTCAATTTTCCTTGGCCCCCTACTTCAAATATTCCAGACACACCTTGGGTCAGGTACCAAGAATACAACCGCCTGTAACGCCTAATTTTGTCTCAGCCAACTTCACTATCTCTAAGCAGCAAATTTGTAAAGTACAAACATATGTGCCATTGTAGGTTTTGTCTAAGTATGGAATTTCTTTTTTTTTAATCCTCACCCTAGGACAGTGATGGCGAACCTTTTGAGCTTGGCGTGTCAGCATTTTGAAAAACCCTAACTTAACTCTGGTGCCATGTCACATATAGAAATTTTCTGATATTTGCAACCATAGTAAAACAAAGATTTATATTTTTGATATTTATTTTATATATTTAAATGCCATTTAACAAAGAAAAATCAACCAAAAAAATGAGTTCGCGTGTCACCTGACACGCGTGTCAAAGGTTCGCCATCGCTGCCCTAGGACATTTTCCCATTGCTTTTTCAAAGTGGGAGTGGGGGTAGGGAGAAACACCGATGAGACGCAACGACTGCTTGCCTCCTGCATGCATGCACCCTGACAGGGGTTGGGATGAACCTGCAACCCAGGTACCTGCCCTTGACCAGGAAACGAACCCATGACTCTTTGGTGCATGGGCTGGTGCTATAACCATTGAGCCACCACCCAGGGCTAAATATGGAATTTATCAATACAATTCCAAAGCCTTTCCCACGTGACTCAAGTGTTTTATTAAATATTGACGTACCTCTTGGCAGTCTGACTGGTTACTTGAATTTTGGTAGACCAAGAGCATCAGCTGGAAGCTTGCCGGATGCAGTACCTGAAGCTTGGATCTGCATTTCAATGGCTACAAGTGACACAAGTTTGAGAAAGTGGCCCAACCTGAGCCTGTTGCCTCACTGAAATGATTATCATCACTCATCAAATCAGGTTTAAGTGAAACAGACAAACCACTTAGCACAATATATCGCACACAGAGCCACTGGGAAAGTTGATCAAATGATCAGGATGGTCTGCCAGCCTCCACCCAACTGGCCTTGAATAAAAGGGGCAAGTATTTACTGTGATACAGAAGAAACCAGTTTGACATTCAAAATGAAAACAACTTTATTGCAAAGTTTAGGACACAACAGACTTCACAGAACAACAGAAATAAGACAATCCCAAGACACTGGAGTGTAACATCACAGCTGACAGGTTAGTACTCCTCACCCTCATCCTCTCCCTCAATACTATCTGCTCCAACCTCCTCATAATCCTTCTCAAGGGCAGCCATGTCCTCACGGGCCTCAGAAAACTCTCCTTCCTCCATGCCCTCACCCACGTACCAGTGGACAAAGGCACGCTTGGCATACATCAGGTCAAACTTGTGGTCCAGGCGAGCCCAGGCCTCAGCAATAGCTGTGGTGTTGCTCAGCATGCACACAGCTCGCTGTACTTTGGCCAGGTCTCCACCAGGGACCACAGTGGGAGGCTGGTAGTTAATGCCAACTTTGAAGCCAGTGGGGCACCAGTCCACAAACTGGATGCTGCGCTTGGTCTTGATGGTGGCAATGGCAGCATTGACATCTTTGGGGACCACGTCACCACGGTACAACAGGCAGCAAGCCATGTATTTACCATGGCGAGGGTCACATTTCACCATCTGGTTGGCTGGCTCAAAGCATGCATTGGTGATTTCTGCTACAGTAAGCTGCTCATGGTAGGCTTTCTCAGCAGAGATGACAGGGGCATATGTGGCCAGAGGGAAGTGGATGCGGGGATAGGGCACCAGGTTGGTCTGGAATTCAGTCAGATCAACATTCAGGGCTCCATCAAACCTGAGGGAAGCGGTGATGGAGGACACAATCTGGCTAATAAGGCGGTTAAGGTTAGTGTAGGTTGGGCGCTCAATATCGAGGTTTCTACGACAGATGTCATAGATGGCCTCGTTGTCAACCATGAAGGCACAATCAGAGTGCTCCAGGGTGGTGTGGGTGGTGAGGATGGAGTTGTAGGGCTCAACTACAGCTGTGGAGACCTGGGGGGCTGGGTAAATGGAGAACTCCAGCTTGGACTTCTTGCCATAATCGACGGAGAGACGTTCCATCAGCAGGGAGGTGAACCCAGAACCAGTGCCCCCACCAAAGCTGTGGAAAACCAAGAAGCCCTGAAGGCCTGTGCACTGGTCAGCCTGTCAGAAAAGAAAAAGAGGGTTAATTTTAGCCTCAGTGAACACTGCAGTGACTTCTTTAAATCCTTAATTACTACATTGATCGAGATTTAAAAAATCTTTTGAATATTTGCTAGGAAAGCAGTTGCAAAAAGCTTCCAAAGTGCTAAGTGATTCAGAGAAACTTTTCACAATCAACTCCTGGGGGAAGGGGACATCTGCTAAAAGGCTATTTTAAAATGAAATATTTTCATCTCCGAGGGCAGAGGAATCATGAGGTCTGGAACGGATGCAGGGCCCAAGTTTCAGTGACTGGTGCCCTTGCTGCGACAGCAGAACAAGGGTAACTGTTTTGTAATTTTTCCTATTTATTTTTTTTATAATATAAAGTACAGAAAATGGGAATTTTAAAACTATCTATGAAAAATTTCATATAAATGACCTCCATTTTCTGCTTTGCAAGCACAGGCTCTTTCTATGGCATTTTCCATGGTGGCTCTTATTATATCTGGCTCCAGCACTTGAATTTCTTCCCGAATGAAGGGCAACTCTTATCAGCTGGAGAGCTACCAAGGGCAGGCCTGGGACCACCAGCTCCGTACAATGGATGTCTGTCTTACAAAGACCTGGCAGAGGCTTTCGGAGCTGGAATACAACAGAACAGCCAAGCTGAATGCCCTGGTATTGGAATCAGGCTGGGTCTGGATCTGGCCCTACCAGGGCCTTGCTGTGTGACTTTGACCAAATTCATTTCTCAATCTCGGTTTTCTCATTTAGTAAACGAGGATAGTAATCTACCTCAGGCTACTGAGAACTACATGAGCACTTGGAACAGTGCCTGGCACGGTAAGCACTAGTCACCCGAAAGCCCAGCCGTTTCGGGAAAGCTGATGCACTGTCAACCGAGCTGTTCTGGTTAGCCAACTCCAAGATGATTCTGACGCCTCAAACAAAGTCTTCTGCTGATAACCTTTACTTCTCATAAGTGCTGAGATTTGTGGACATTCTCTACCAACCCCTCAGAACTCACTTCTCCAGTAGATCCCTACACTGAATGAGATCAATGTACGGGGCAAACCCTAGTTTACCAATTGCATCCATTACTCATATGGACACAGTAGTAACACCAAGGGCCAAGGCAATGGTTTTGGTAGTTAATGAACTTCACTCATAAACCCTCAATGGCTTTTACTAGGTTTGTTTGTCCCTAAAGGCGGGTCCTGATTCCCAAGTCAGTGCTTGTAGCTAAAGTCTGACTTGCAAACAGAGGAACCAATACTCCAATTTTGCTGGGGCGACCATGATAAACATCTGGAAAAGTATCAAGGCCATTCTTTTTAGAATAGACCAGTTGTGGCTGGACTTAGTAGCTAACAAGCTAGTCTACCCAAGCACTCATTCTTGATTTTGGGTTAATTACTTACAAGCTGCCCACATGTCTAAGGAGCAGAGTCAGCTGACTGCAGGTCTCTTAGAATGACCCAGAACAGTTATCAACGTCACTGACGTGAACACAATTGCCTAAGATTTTTCTGCCACAGGGCGAGTCCACACCACCCTGAGCTCTATTAGAAAAGCAAGCCTACTACTTTTTGTGTTTCTAACTCAATGCCTTCCTCGTTTCAGTTATTGAGACTTGCTTCTGTAACAAGGGAGCTCTGCCCTAGCTGGTTTGTCTCAGCAGATAGAGTGTCAGGCTGTGGACTGAAGGTTCCGGGTCCCATTCCGGTCAAGGGCACATGCCTGGGTTTCAAGCTCGATCCCTGGTGTGGGGCATGCAGGAGACAGCCGATCAATGATTCTCTCTCATCATTGATGTTTCTCTCTCTCTCCCCATCTCTAAAATCAGTAAAAAAATATCCTATATAATAAAAGCCTAATATGCAAATTGTCCCCTTGACCGGGAATTCGACAACATGCTACATGCGCTGACCACCAGGGGCCAGTGCGAAACATGGTGGGCGTCGGCAACAGGGTGATGGTAGCCAGCAGCAGCACAGGCACTGCCGGCCCCCATGGGCCCCGAGGAGAGTGGGACCGCAGCGGGATGGTGGAGCATGTGAGCAGGCGGCACCAGGCCAAGGTGGGTGCAAGTGGGGGGCGGGGCTGCCACCCGGCTCCCAGACACTGAGGGAGCTGGGCAGGGGCCCAATGACTCAGGCGGAGGGGGCGCGCGCAGGGGCCCCAGGGCCCAGGTGCCACTCAGGGCCCAGAGGTCAGCTGCCCTTCCACGCCAGACGCTTCGATCGCCAGCCAGGCCTAGGGACCGCACCCGTGCACGAACTTCATGCACCAGGCCTCTAGTATATACTAGTATATATATAATAAGGGAGCTCCCCCAACTCCACTTTCCGTGTTCAACATTTCCACTGTCAGCCATTTCTAATCCGTGTTATACTGGCTTCTGGAGCCCTGAACTTTTTGTACCAACGTAAGGCACCAAGCCAGATTTTTCTTTTTAAAAGTTTGATCATTTAGTTACATGTCAGAGTCAGCCACCTACTCATTCAGTGTGACTAAGATATCCTAAAAAGGGATGCCTCAGCTTGAAGCAGGGAAGCTGACTGGTTAATATGAACAGGCATGTTTAATGGGCTTATATGTCAGTCAAACTGCTCAGGCTGCTTGTTCTCACCCTGACTCCTGGTGAAATGCCCTCACTGAATGAGCAATTGTCCAAACCCGCCTTGTAAGGCATTGCTCTTCTGCCTATTGTTCTCATCCCTACCCCAAAGAGTAGTCCCGCACCCAGGACTGTCTAGTTTCTAAATAGAATTATTTAGTAAGGCCTATTTTTTAAAAAAAATAATTTAAGAATACTTTTTATTGGCCTGAGCATCAACCTATGAACCAGGAGGTCACAGTTCAATTCCTGGTCAGGGCACATGGCTGGGTTGCAGGCTCGATCCCCGGTGTGGGGTGTGCAGGAGGCAGCTGATCAACAATTCTCTCTCATCATTGATGTTTCTGCCTCTCTCTCCCTCTCCCTTCCTCTCTGAAATCAATAATAAATATATATATATATATACATATATATATATATATACACACACACACATATATATATGTAATCATCTCCTGCATGTCCCCTACCAGGGATTAAGCTTACACCCCGGCATGTGTCCTGAGTGGGAATGGAGCTAGCAACCTTTTGGTGCACAGGATGATGCTCAAGCAAGTGAGCCACACCAGCCAGGATCTAAGGCCTATTTTAGTGTGCGAGGAATGACTGCTGTGGTTTGGTCTCTCTTTAAAACTCTAAGAGAAAACTCTCACCCCACTTTAAATAAAGTACTGTGTTTACCAGTTTCCGAATTCGGTCCAGGACCAGGTCAATGATCTCCTTGCCAATGGTGTAGTGTCCACGGGCATAGTTATTGGCAGCATCTTCCTTGCCTGTGATCAGCTGCTCAGGGTGGAAGAGCTGGCGGTAGGTGCCATTTCGAACTTCATCTGCAAAAGGGAACCAAAGCAGCCGCCCATCACTAACAACCTGCACAGCCTGCTCAACCCCAAGGCCTCGACAGAGCCCCCCGGACACACCTCCTATCCCAGACCCCCAGGATCTTACTTGGGTTACTGAGGTCAACTCACCAATGACTGTGGGTTCCAGGTCTACAAACACTGCCCTGGGCACATGCTTGCCAGCGCCCGTCTCACTGAAGAAGGTGTTGAAGGAGTCATCTCCCCCGCCAATGGTCTTGTCACTTGGCATCTGGCCATCGGGCTGGATGCCGTGTTCCAGGCAGTAGAGCTCCCAGCAGGCATTGCCAATCTGGACACCAGCCTGGCCAACATGGATGGAGATGCACTCACGCTGTGGTAGGAAGAGAAGGAAAATGTCAGAATAGGACACATCAGATGGGACTTTTAGGAATGATTCACACCACAACGACTCATTAAACTTTAGGACAGATTAATCACCTTTTGGAAGGCCACTCCTGCCCCCGGACTACTGCACAATCAAGCCTGTGGAAGACTGATTCAGAAAAAATGCTTGGGAAAACCAAAGATATGTTAATTAACTATTAGGCAGACTACAGACCAGACCCTTCCTTTGCAGCCACATTGAAGGTCAGGTTTCTACCCACCCCAGAAAAACAAAGCCGCTGTAGAGCAATCCATTTCCCCCAGCTCCTGGGAAATATGCTGGCTGAGCCCTTAAAGGCATGCAGAATTCATCTTTCAGCCATGATTCATTCTGTGAGATTGTGTAACTATTGAGCTCATTCTGGTCCCTCTTTAATCCTATTCTTTAAAAGACAAGAGCTTGCCCTCGCCAGTTTGGCTCAGTGGATAGAGTGTCGGCCTGCAGACTGAAAGGTCCTGGGTTTGATTCCAGTCAAGGGCACATGCCTGGGTTGTGGGCTGGATCCCAGTGGGGGGCTTGCAGGAGGCGGCCGGTCAATGATTCTCTTTCATCATTGATGTTTCTCTCTCTCCCTTTCCCTTCCTCTCTGAAATCAATAAAAATATTTAAAAAGAAAGAAAGAAAGAAAAAAATAATAAAAGACAAGAGCTTCTCCCTCCCTTTAAAACCAGTTTAAACCAGCAAACTGCAGCCATATGACTCATGGAGAAAACACCAGATAAGCAGTGGTTAGCTCTATTTTACAAACTGGTCAGAGGCAGCTTTCTAACTCTGAGTTTAATCTTAAGGAACAACATTTTCCCTTCACTGAGGGAAGGTAGGGTGGGGTGGAGACACATGTAAATAAAAGCCAAGACTTTACTAACAATTTTGGAAATTAGCGGTTTCCTAGTAAAATGTACATGTATCTTTGGCAGTATGAGGAAAATCTACAGTTTCAAGCGTTTAACAATATTATTGAGAAAATGTTTTCCTTTATTTGCTTAACAAAATAGTTTGTTACCAAATTCATTCCTGTTTAGTAAAACAAGGCAATGAATTATCTATACCCACAGACTTAAGAGGGAAACAAACAAAAAAAGAGGAGTGCTTACTGTATTAGATTAGTTACTTTGGGGGCTGGCAGAGGACTTTCAAAATGTTGACAATAAATATCCCCCATTTTCCTCAAATAAGAGAGTTTTAAGTTTTTAAAAGCCACTAATAGAAAACTAGTTAAAGAAAATTCAACACCAGCTAAGATCTCAAAGAGTCTAGTTTCATAACCTGAGATCATAAAACCCTAATCACTCGCAACCTTGAACTGTGGTCCCCTCCTTCCCACCTACACTTCACTCCCCATAAAACAATCACGGTCTCCCGATCACATCAGCAAGCTCAGGGGTCACCTGCACCCTCTCGCCCAGCTCCAGGGCTGTGGGAGAAGGGGAGTTGTCTGTTCTAATGAACCCATGACTATTTACCATTGCATCATGTTTACCTTTAACTAGACTTTGGAAATTCCACAGCTCAAGAAAGTTGGAGAGTCAGAGATCTGTTCACGACAGAACCGGGTCCAAGGAGATGAAGTATCTCAGAAGATACTCTCAATCTAATGAAACACTTCTTCTATTAAAACCTTTTGGGCCCCCAAACTCTCTTTCATTGTTCAACAGGCGACCTGGATTCCTTGTTTAAACTGTGCCCTCCACTACCCCATGGCCACTAGGGAGATGGACAGACCTACACAGATGATAGAGTCAATTAGTTTAGCTTTAACTGGATAAGTAGCCACTGTCTCTCTTATTTGTTGATTGATTTTAGAGAGGAAGGGGGGAAAGGGGGAAGAAACATCGATTTGTTGTTCCACTTATTTATGTATTTGTTGGTTGACTCCCATATGCATTCTGACCTGGGATCGAACTGGCAGCCTATATAAAAAACTATTAATCTAACATGTTATTGTTGAAATAAAGGTCTGCTGCTGCGGCTGCTCTGCTGCCCTTTAAACCATCGATTTTCAACCCTTTTCAGCTCATGGCAGACATAAACTAATCACTAAAATTTTGCAGCATACTGAAAAATATATTTTTTTGAGAATCTAAGGGAAAAGAGGCCAGTGCCCCTAACTAAATTAGGTATTGCACGTTTTATTTTATTTTATTTTTTATTTATTTTTTTTTTTTTTAGGTATTGCACGTTTTAAAAATTCTTGTGGCACACTGGTTGAAAGTCGCTGCTTTAAACAGTGATTTCTGAAGTACACTTTTACCAGTATTTGGGGGTTTGCTGGGTGAAAAGCATTCAAGCAAGTTGTTACAGTCAGACATACTTTTGGTAACTGTGGTAATCTCTCAAGAATGTAACTTGCCGGCTATTCTTTTTTAAAGATACTGTTTCTTCTTTTTTAACGATACTGTTTTGAAACATTTGATACATAAATACTGGTTTTAAAACCTGGCTTAATGTAGACCAAC
Source organism: Myotis yumanensis (assembly GCF_028538775.1). Taxonomy (NCBI): domain Eukaryota; kingdom Metazoa; phylum Chordata; class Mammalia; order Chiroptera; family Vespertilionidae; genus Myotis; species Myotis yumanensis. Next base: position 165,536,705 of record NW_027223754.1, read on the forward strand.
AGAGGCTCTCTTAGTTGTTTTCAACACCTCTGGAAGTCACATAGAAAATACTCAAGCTGTGTGTACAGTTCCATGTTTCTTTAAAACTACAAATACATCGTCAGTACTAGTGACTCTGTGGTTTTACAAGAAAATATCCTTTCATGGGCTTGTTTTTAACAGGCTGGCTTAAGCTATAAACAGCCCTCTAACTGAGCACCAGAAATACAGGGCTGGACCCGGTGGGGAGGAGCCCGCCCGCAGCCTACAGGTGGATCGGTGCAATGGGAGCCTCCCCGGAGCCCGGCCACAGGTGACTCAGCAGCGAGTCACAGGGCGCGGAGGGCGGGCAGCGGGCGTTTGCACCTTCCGAGCGGAAGCGCACGCGGTGCCCCAGGTGCTCCCACTGCGCAAGGGAAGGTGAGGTCATTGGGGAAACGGGAAGGAGGGGCTCCAGCTGCCCCGAGCCCTGGGGAGCCGCCGGGAAGGCTCCCTCGCCGACCTTGGGCGACGGCGGGCTCGGGGACGACACCCTCTCTCTGGGATCGAGAGGGCTTTCCGCTCCCACCGAGGGCAGCGGCCGGGCCGCGCCTTCCAGCCCCCGGAGGCGTCCGCCCGGCGAACTCAACTTCCCCAGCCCGGTCTCCAGAAGCCAGTTTGCTGGAGGCTTCCGGGATGCGGCCCCACGTGCGCCCGCCCCGCCGCTCGCGCGGATCGCTCCCTCTCCCCGCCCCACACGCCACCGCCCGGGGACCCCCACCCCGGCACCCCCACCTCCACACTCACCATAGCTGAGACTTGTAGGGCTCGGCGGGGCTGAAAAATGCGAGGGACCGGGAACAAGGACCTCCCACTGACAGATTACCAAGGAATCCGGGGGAGAAGTGGCCCGACAGCCGCCCGCCGCACCCTATATACCCACCGCCCGTCGGGGGGGCGGGCCCCGAACCCCGCCCGGCCCCGGGGCCCCGCCTCCAGCTGCGCGGCACCTGGCCGGGCGCCCCGCCCCACAAGGGCGGGCTGAGCGGGGGTGGGCGCCGGGCGCTGATTGGTGAGTTCAAAAGTTCAAACCAAACTCTTAGGAAGGAGCCGGAGGAACCAGGAAGGGGAGGAGACTCCGGGGCCGGAGGAGGGGCGGGGGGTGGGGAAGGGATGGAGACTGGAAGGAGCCGGAAGGCGCGGAGGCCGCGCTGTGCTCCGTGGGAGGGTGACGGGCGTCCGGGGCGTCCGGGCCGAGCCTCCGCCTCGGAAGGGAGCCGCCGCCTCCGCCTGCGCGCCGCGCCCGCGGCCCCAGACCCCGCAGGACGCTCCGCGTGGCCTCTAGCCAGTCGCGGTGCAGGCGGAGGGGTTCCCGAGAGAGATGGCGTGGCCCCGGGTGGGGCTCAGTGGCTGAGCGTCCTCCCCTGACCGTCGTGGTCGCGATTCCATTCCCGGTCAGGGCACATGCTCGGGTTGCGGCCTCGGTCCCCGGTAGGGCGCGCAGGAGGCAGCCAACAGATGTTTCTATCGCTTCCTCTCTCTAAAATCAATAAAAACATCACAACACACGCTCACACGCAAAGCCAGAGAGGCTCGTTGCCCTTTCCAGGTCTTCATTACCACCAGCCAGCCTGAAGTCTCACCTTTTGGGTTACTTTTCCTTACTCATTTTCCTGTTTCCTTTAACAAATGAACCTTTTCAACACTTTCAACAATAAAGATATTCTTTAAATGAACCTTTTCGTTCCTAACAACAATCTCCACCTGGTGCAAAAGCTGGTTGATGTTGTTTAGTTCATTATAATAACAGCTTCCTGCCGAAACCGGTTTGGCTCAGTGGATAGCGCGTCGGCCTGCGGACTCGAGGGTCCCAGGTTCGATTCCAGTCAAGGGCATGTACCTGGGTTGCTGGCACATCCCCAGTGGGAGATGTGCAGGAGGCAGCTGATCGATCTCATCAATGTTTCTAGCTCTCTATCTCTCTCCCTTCCTCTCTGTAAAAAAATCAATAAAATATATTTAAAAAAAAAAAATAATAACAGCTTCCAATTTTTGATTGCTTACTATGCAGAGGAGCTGGTGTTTTACACTGTACTAATCACACTTCATCCGTGCAACAAACTGAGTTATCCCCATTTTACAGGCGAGGAAACAGGACTCAGGAATTAAACTAGTTGAGCTGCTCTTATGCCCTCACTACCTTGTGCTGACTCATGGGAAATAACCACTCGGACTGTCCCTGCTGGCCCTCAGGAGTGAGTCTCCCCAGACTGTGCCACCCTCATCCAGGTGATTTCCAGCTGAAAATAATTAAAGCCCAACAAACTCAAGAAGAGTTTTTACCTCCCCTCATCTGCCTAAAGAGATTCAGATAGCAGAACCTGCTTCTGGAAGGGAATCTTAGCATATTCACCTTAGCACAGAAACATTAAGTGTGTTGCCCTAACTGGTTTTGCTCCGTGGATAGAGCATCAATCTGCAGACTGAAGGGTCCCGGTTGGATTCTGGTCTGGGCCACATGGCCAGGTGCAGGCTCATCCCCAGTAGGGGGCGTGCAGGAGGCAGCCGATCAATGATTGTCTCATCATTGACGTTTCTTCCTCTCCCTTCCTCTCTGAAATCAATAAAAATATTTTTATTAAAAAAGAAACATTAAGTGTGTTGGCCTGACCCGGTGGCTCAGTTGGTTGGAGTGTAATCCAGTACACCAAAAGGTGTCAGATTCATCCTGGTCTGGGAACATATGGGAGGCAACTGATTAATGTTTCTCTCTCTCTCTCTCTCTCTCTCTCTGTCAAATCAATAGATCTATCCTCCGGTGATGGGGGGAAAGTGGGACAAGCAGGGAGGATCAAAGCAAAAAGCCTTTTTGCTATATTCCCCTCTGTGTCTCATTTTTTTTCTGTAAGAATTTGTTTGACAAATGTTTGCTCTTTCTCACCTACCAGTGAATTGCCAACCTGCCCCTCAGTTTAAATGGCATACATTCCTCATTTTGCCTCACTGTTTTTGGAATTTTCATGCTTAGGTGAATTCCTCCGTGCACTTGTATTAAAATGTTGTTTTTTCCTGTTAATCAGCTGTATGTCATTTGAATTATTCGAGCAGCCGGAAGAACTAGTGGGATTAGGAGAAAGCTCCCCCTGCCCTGGCTTTAGCATCCTTTATTTCAGTTGTTTTTCTTTCTCTGCAACTTCACTATGTTATCTTAGCTCTTAAGTTCCTTAACCAGCTCTGGGTAATCGTTTATGGAAATATTCAGGGAACAATAGTGATTGCTATACAGAATGTAAGTTAAAGGGTTTTTTCCTGAAATAGGAAAAGGCAAAATGAAAGCAAAAATGGGTTTTGGGTACTGAATAGGCAGAACTTGAATAGACTCCAACTCTTACACACAAAATGGATGCTTTGGAAATATGTACAGAGATTACAGTACATAGTTTATTGTGTGGCAGGTATTTTGAAATTTGGAAAAACTAACATTTTAGTCTGTTGCTAAATATTTTAGTCTTAATTAGTAGAGCTTTCCTTTTTTTTATTCATTCCACAAACAAACTTAGCACAGTTTCTAGATACTTAGGAATGAGGCAGGATAGTGAGAAGCTAGGAAAATTTCTTGGCAAGTGGAAGGGGGAACTGAGAAGACAGCTGAACTGGGCGAACAATTCACAGCCAGATACAGACGGAAAGCCCAGGGTGCCGAGCAAGGAGCGAACCTGGTGCTAGACCTACCCCCGGTGGCTTTCCTCCCCTGGCATATCACTGGTCATGCAGTTTAGACCCCTGACCTTTCCTCCCTAGAAATAGCATCTAGGTTTCAGTTGTATTTCGGCTTCAGGCCGCCCAACAGCAGCAAAATCAGGTGGGTGATGCCAGGACCAGTTGTCTTGGCATTGACCCATCAGTAGAGACCATGTTTCTGAAAGGGCATACTTAGAAAAGTGCCGGGAGCCGGTCCATCCTTGCTGCTTGACACAGTCGCTGCAGGGAAGAAACATCTGCACAGCATAGGTTTCAAGGAACCTGGCGTATATGGCATACTGTTTTTAATATGTTTGCTCCCCTTCTTGGCACTATGTGTTTTAACCAACGTCACCTCTCCAAGAAAGGTTGTTTCCCCAGGTAGGGATTTTTCCCTGAAGTTAGGGGGGGAATAAAACCCCTTAACTAAGTGCCAGGCGGGTAGTTAATCACTTTAACTATGAACAATCACACTTAAACTACATAATCTTTACTCCCTGGAATGGAGATAAGAAATGCCCTAACCTTTGGAATAGAAATTGATAGGATTAAAATCAACTGGTATAAATTCAGATGTAACAAGACAACAGAAGACAGAACCTAGCAAGAGAACATGGCAAAAGATCCTGGACAGAACCTGGCTACAGAACTTCGCTGGAGAACCTAGACAGAACATGGCAAAAGAACCTGGATAGAACCTGGCTAGAGAACCTGGCTAAAGAACCTGGCAACCGAACCTGGCTGGAGAACCTGGAGAACCTGAAGAACCTGGCTGGAGAACCTAGTGAGAGAACATGGCACCAGAACTTGGTTGGAGATCCTGACCAGAACTTGGTTGGAGATCTGAACCAGAACTTGGCTGGAGATCCTGACCAGAACTTGGCTAGAGATCCTGGCTAGAGATCCTGGCTAGGCTGCTGATCAACTGAAGGCTGTCTCCGTGTCATTCCTTCATCGCCGACTCCATCCACACCTTTGGGGATCCCTGGACCTGCTGGGGTTGGACCCCAATAGAAAAGCTAATGAATATTCTATTGAGACCCTCCCCTAAGACCTCCCCTACACTCCCAGCCTTTTAAAACCCTCAAAACACAGGACCTGGTATGTGCTCTCCCTCCTGGGAGCACCTCAGCACCTTGCCCTTCTCCCTCTTCCCCCACTGGCATGCATCTCTTAGACTCTCGGGGTTCACAGAGACTTGCAACCAGGGGAGCACTGGGCAGCAGCAGCTCCTTCAGGGGCCAACCCCCTGAACCTGTCTCCAAGGCCCCCTTTTCTCTGACTCTCCAGTGAGCCAGAGCAGCCCACCTAGGCTCTCCTGTTGCTTCTTCTATCCGAGGCCCTTCCTTGTTTCACTGTCCCCAGCTTTAATAAACATCCTCTAGAAATCACCTAGATGCGTATTGTGAAATCTTTACTGCACGAAGTCAAGAACCCACACACTATAGGCCAGCCGGAGGCAGACTCGCTCTGGGCCTGGTCCCTTTTCGGTAACAGGAATAGGCATCAGGAATAGGTATGGGAACAAAACCGACAGATGTCTGCCTCATGGAGCGAATGGGAAGAAAGACAATGAAAATAATAAAAATTAAATTAAGTGATGCTACAGCAAGAAGCTCCTAGACTCTTGGTTCACCAGCAACAGGAGAAGAAGCGTAAATGAAGGCTGCCGGCTGGACTGATCACCGAGGGAAGCCTGGCCCTCCCGCTGAGAGGAGTGAGGGGGTAGAGGAGCTGTGCTGAAATCTCCTTTGGCAATTTTGGGAGCTGTGATGTTGGCAACTAGTGCAAATTAGGCCCAACTTCTGGACAGCTGCTACTGTTGTCATCAGCTTAGGTGGCAAAACTATATTAATGTGGATGAAAGGGGCCACGTGCTGACCTGACAAGCTCAGGGAAGGCCTGCATGGCGGTCTTGCAAACTCAGAGACCTAAAGTAACCACAAAGGATGGTCTGAAATTAAACTTTAACTAAAAGCAGTTATGGTGGGTAGTTATGTCCTAGGCTGGTATCTTCACTGACTAGGTCAACCTTTACCTTAACTGAGCCTATCTGTCTTTTTGCATCTATAACAGCAGTTCTCAACCTGTGGGTCGCAACCCCTTTGGTGGTCGAACGACCCTTTCACAGGGGTCGCCTAAGACCATCAGAAAACTCATACATAATTACATATTGTTTTTGTGATTAACCACTATGCTTTAATTATGTTCAATTTGTAACAATGAAATTGGGGATCATCACAACATGAGGAACTGTATTAAAAGGTTGCGGCAATAGGAAAGTTGAGAACCACTGATCTATAATAACATACCCTTGAAATGTCTGGGTAATTGTAACTTCCCTTTTTCCAGAACCCTTGGGGCATAACCTAATGTGCCTGGGCGCCAGGACAGATACCACAAATTCCTTCATTGTTATCATGTTAATTGTTGACTGTTGGCTATCCCACACCCATCTAAGTATGTGTCTATCATTTTACTTTTTACCCAATCCCAGAGGTCCCCACCTCCCTCTGCTTTCTTCTGCATCTCTAATCTATCACCAATGGATTTCTTGTAACTCACCTATGTCCCCTCCTTTGATTGCAATGTATAAAAATAGACAAAAACCCGCCATTCTCTGGAGCACTATCCCAATCCATTGAGATTCTGCTTCCTGGCAATTGTCGACAGTTTGGCTCAAGTAAACTCACAAAAATACTTTACAGGTTTGAATGTTTTTATGTTAACATTAACTGATTCCTGGTTGGCTGGAACTGAGTGAAGAACAGCTGTAAAACCAACTTCAGCTAGTTTAAGTTGAAGCCCTTGAGGACTTTTCTAAGACTGAGCCTCAATCTTGCCTCTCCTTTGTCATTGTCTCCATCTCCATCCATTACACCTTAGCCTGAAGCAGATGGGGAATGAACCAATTCTGCTTCATCTATGGGTCATTGGGCAGGAAACATTTAGGAGGCTGCTTCCCCTCCAGGCTGTGGTCTCTACTGTGAAGCATTTTAATTAAAAAGATCCTCAATAACTAGCTGGTTTGACTCAGTGGATAGAGTGTCAGCCTGCGAACTGAAGGGTCCCGGGTTCGATTCCGGTCAAGGGCACATGCCCAGGTTGCGGGGCTCGATCCCTAGTGTGGGGCCTGCAGGAGGCAGCCGATCAATGATTCTCTCTCATCATTGATGTTTCTATCTCTCTCTCCCTCTCCCTTCCTCTCTGAAATGAATAAAAATATATTTTAAAAAAAGATCCTCAATAAAGTTACAACTACCCTGTCAAGAAAATGTTTTTAAAGAGTAAATTATATAATTCATTGGAAGGTGTAGAGTGCTATAGAAAAATATAGAGCAAAGTGAAGTGGGATGAGAGTTCTAGCAGGAATGGGGGTGGAAGGCAGGTTCTGTCGGGGAGAGGAAATTCCCTCTTCTACCCTTCTTGAGTTCTTGCAGACTCTGGCGAGTAAGGAATTTAAGTAGAATGTAAGCTAGGGCAGTAAGTTAGTAAGATTAACAAAGTTTGTTTATAGAGACTTCTCAGCTCTGGATTCTCTACTTCTGCTGATAAGGCTGTTCCTCGGATTGCTACTTCCCTGCTCGCCTGCTGCAGGGAAGGGACTTTTCACATGGGGATGTATTTCCTGCATTTAGACAGAGAGTCTGAGAGCTCCTCTGGCTCCTGCTGCTTCTAAAGGGATTTTAATTCAAAATAATCAATATGCCACTGTGGGGCATTTTGGGGAGGGCTACCTTGGACTCCATTACTTGCAATATAAACAAAATGGTCAGGATTTGCCTTCGTGATAAATGAGATCTGAACAAAGACTTGAAGGTCATGAGGGGTTAGCCAAGTGGCTCTCTGGGAGAAGAGTGGTCCCGGAACAGTGAGCAGCTGGAGCAGATGCAAGCCTGTTCTTGGAAGGAAGAGCAGGGAGGCCAGTTTGGCTGGAAAAGATGAATAGTAGGAGATGGGAGAGAGCCAGATCTTGAAGCTTCTGGTAAACCACAGGCCTGTGGCTTTTCTTCTGACACAGGGGAGGGGGTGGGGGGTGTGTGTTTGGAGGGGTGGCGGGGGGATGCGGGGTTCCAAACACAGAAGTGACAAGGCCTGATTACCTTTTTTTAAAAGATCACTCTGGTTATTGTGATGAGACTAGATTCCAGGAGGGCACAAGTAGAAGCAGGAAGAAAACTTAAGATAATAACTCATTGTGATGGTAATTCTTTTGAGAGATAATGAAGACTCAGACCAGAGTGGTAGCAGAGGAAGTGGTGAAAGTGTTTAGAGTTGGCCACATTCTGAAGATAGGGCCAAAATGATTTCCCAAGGGCTCACGTGTAAGGGACAGAGAAGCCAAGGATTACTCCAGAGTTTTTTGCCTGAATGGCTGAGAACTGGATTTGCCATCAACAGATGCAAAAGGCTATGAATGGTGCAGGCTTGGAGGGGAATGATATCAAGGGTTTGTTTTGGGTCAAGTCAAGATGTTGATATCCATGTGCAGGTGGTGATGGCCAATACAGACTGGAGTATGAGAGTCTGGATTTCACGGGAGAGAGATCTGGGTAGAGATGTACATCTAAATGCCACCCTAGAGTCATGACATTGGATGAGATCACTGAGGAGGAGAGTGTAGAAATAGAAGAGGACCAACGACAGCTCTGGGAGAAGCAGCAAAAGGACAGTAGAGGGAACAGCCAGTGAGTTAGGAGGAAACCCAAGAGTGTTAGGTCCTAGAAACCAAGGAAGGCCCTAACCGGTTTGGCTCGGTGGATAGAGCATTGGCCTGCGGACTGAAGGGTCCCGAGTTTGATTTCAGTTAAGGGCATATACATTGGTTGCAGGCACATCCCTGGTAGGAGGTGTGCAGGAGGCAGCTGATTGATGTTTCTCTCTCATTGATGTTTCTAACTCTCTATCCCTCTCCCTTCCTTTCTGTAAAAAATCAATAAAATATATATTAAAAAAGAAAAAAGAAAGAAAGAAAGAAAGAAACCAAGGAAGGAGTGATCAGCAGTGTCAAATGCTGCAATAGGTCAAGTAAGATGAGAACTCAAAAATAACCATTGGGTTCAGCGTAGCAATTTAAAAACGACAGGCATTTTATTTTTTGACTAGAGGCCCGGTGCACGAAATTCATGCACGGAGGGGAGGGGGGCAGGGGGGATGTATCCCTCAGCCCAGCCTTCACCCTCTCCAATCTGGGATCCCTCTCACAATCCAGGACTACTGGCTCCCAACCACTCACCTGCCTGCCTGCCTGATCACCCCTAACTGCCCTCCCCTGCTGGCCTGGTCCCCCCAACTGCCCTCCCCTGCTAGCCATCTTGTGTGTCCGAGTGATGGTCAATTTGCATATTGCTCTTTTATTAGATAGGATTGTTTGCATATGATTTATTAACAAAATACCTTTATTTTTCTTCCTCTCACTGCCTACCGCCTCATATTCAAACAGATAGTCCCTGAGGAACCACAATATGTTTAAGGGTTTTGCATTCCTGATGACCTTGGCTTGGATTTTGGCTTTTTTTGTTTTGTAGCTGTGGGTCTTGAACTTCTTTCCTTCCTTCTTCCTTTCTTTCATTGTTTTTCTCCTAACATGAGGATAATTTTCCCATTTATTTCTAGATAGATGGAAGGGAGGGAGGAGGGGAAGAGAGAAATGAGAGGGAGAAGGCGGGGGGGGGGGGGGGGCGGGGAGAGAGAGAGAGAGAGAGAGAGAGAGAGGGAGAGTGGTTGTTTCCTACCAGGGCTGGGGAACCTGCAACCAAGGTACATGCCCTCTTGACCAGGAATGAAGCCAAGATCCTTCAGTCCGTCAACACTCTAAAGCAGTGGTTCTCAACCTTCTGGCCCTTTAAATACAGTTCCTCATGTTGTGACCCAACCATAAAATTATTTTCGTTGCTACCTCATAACTGTAATGTTGCTACTGTTATGAATCGTAATGTAAATATCTGATATGCAGGATGGTCTTAGGCGACCCCTGTGAGAGGGTCGTTTGACCGCCAAAGGGGTCGCGACCCACAGGTTGAGAACCGCTGCAAGGGCTTGAGCACATTTCTTAATCTCCTCCCTTATAAAATGGGGATAGTATGTAACTTATAGATGGATACATTGTTATAAGGATTGAATAAGATAAATAGTACATAACACATACACATAGTAAGGCACCAAGTAAAATCGGTAGCTGTTACTGTTGGGGGTGGGGGTGGTAATGGACAAAATTAGAGGTGAAGGTGCATCCTGTTGCATTTGCTGCCCCCTAGTAGAGTGTGTGTGTGTGTGTGTGTGTTTTGTTTTGTTTTGTTTTGTTTTTGAGGAGGTGGGGAATCTCTTTCCTGGGTGGACAGCTAAAATTTTAACCTTTATTAAAGCAAGCAGATCTTTATGGGCCTAAATATTACTGAATGAGATGCGGAAACTGATCTTACTTTGCAGAAGTTGAAATTTTGCAGAAGTCACCAAAAACATGCTGAGTTATTCACAGAGCCAGTGCTCTGCAGTTTTGGTGCTATGACTTCCGGACGGGCATTTCTCCTCCTTGGGCCCAGGTTTCGCATGAGGGGATCCGACAGGATTCTCTCTAAGGCCTCGTCCAGCCCTAATATTTTGTGATGCTGTGACTTGAGGCTTCTGCTGTTCATGTGAGCTGCACAAAAATGAGCAAAGTTGAAACTTTGACCACTGAGTTTAGCCACTTAGTCGAAACTTCACTCAGTCAGCGTCTTCTAAGAAACACAAGTAAATTAGATAAATACTTACAGATGGGCTTTTGCTGGAGTCTTACAATGCTTTAGGGAAAGAAGTGTTGCATAGCTACTCTGGCTCGAGGGAGCTTACACTTCAAATTGCTGTGATAAATATAGCATGTCCACAAAACATTAGTAAAGAGAAAATAATTCAGATAAAACTGAACCTCCTGTTTTTTCCGTCTAACTCCTGTTTTCTATGCAAGGATACCAGTAATACTGAGAAATTTATTTGTATTCAGTTAAAATTACATGTTACAAATAATAACGGTATGGGGGATATTTTGTGCTTATATAGCAATTTTTTTTATTTTATATTGATTTTTCACAGAGAGGAAGGGAGAGAGATAGAGAGCCAGAAACATCGATGAGAGAGAGAGACATCGATCAGCTGCCTCCCGCACACCCCCACTGGGGATGTCCCCGCAACCCAGGTACATGCCCTTGACCGGAATTAAACCTAGGACCTTTCAGTCTGCAGGTCGACGCTCTATCCACTGAGCCAAACCGGTTTTGGCTGCTTATATAGCAATTTATAACAAAACATTTTCTACTCCAATAGTGCCTGGAAAAGTTTTCAAAAATATTTTAACAAAGGAATGTATTATGGAACTATGGGAATTAAGGTCCTAAGACTTGAAATGATTACCCTACACCAGTGGTCTGCAAACTGCGAGCCACATGCGGCTCTTTGGCCCCTTGAGTGTGGCTCTTCCACAAAATACCACGTGCGGGTGCGCACGTACAGTGCGATTGAAACTTCGTGGTCCATGCGCAGAAGTCGGTATTTTGTGGAAGAGCCACACTCAAGGGGCCAAAGAGCCGCATGTGGCTCAGGAGCCGCAGTTTGCCGAGCCGCAGTTTGCCGACCACTGTATATGTTATTTTGTTTTTGGAGAAGAATAATCCTTAATTCTTTAACTTTCACTCACTGCTCTTTTTATGCTGCAAATATTTACAGCCTTTACAACTTTTTTGCACATTCTTTCAAAGCTCTCCTCCCCCTGACGGGAGTGTTTTGGACTTCTTCCCTTTCCGCAGGACTCTGCGTGTGAGATGCTAGCTCCGTTCTGGGAGATTACCAGAAAAGACTGGTTTTCAGCTCCGAAATTTCACGTTTTACTTCCACTGAGACATCATTGACTTGCCTAATCTGCTTTATAATCCCTAAAAATGTAATACTTTGAGTTGTTTCCTCACAGTGACTGACTGAAATAGGTTGTGTTTCCCTTATATTTCTGCTCTATATACTACAGCCAAGCCTTCTTACGCGCTCTTTCCAATCTCTTCTGTAATTAATTCCCTTCCCCCATCCCTTTCGGACAGTGGTTCTCAACCTTGGCTGCACATTAGAATCACCTGGGAATCTTTTTAAAATCCTGATTTCTGGGCCTCATCCTCCGGAAATTCTGTTTCTTTGTTATGGGGTGGGGCCACAACATTAGTAACAGGAAACTCTTCCCCCTTCCCCCTTTCCAGGTATCTCTCCACCTGTCACCCCTCCGCCCACCTCCTCCCAGGACACAGAACCAGCCATTCTCAAGTACACCAAGAATTGTTTTTTTCTACCTAATTAGTACAATAGCACCTCAATGCAAGGGAGTGTCAGTGCATAAATTCTACACAGCTAGGAAACTTGGGAGTGAAACAGTCTCCTGTTACTCAAGTAATTTGTTCAATTTGGCTGAAAGCACTGGGCCTCGTCCAGTCTTGTCTCTCCCGCTTCGGGTCACTGGGAGTCCCCCTCACTGAACCCCGTGGGACTCTTTTGTGCTGATTCCCCTGCTCCCTGCGGTGCTAGAGCCTAGGAGAGCCAATGGTTAGATTTTCAGGAATTCTGTGAGCCGGTGGGACATGACATCATGTTGGTCGTTTGAAATCAGCAGTGGGGGATGTATTTACACCATGGAAATTGGTGAATACTACTCATTAGACTCTCACCTCCACTCCCTGCACACCACTGCCCCTCCTTCCACACTAACCAAGTCAGGCCATTTCTCCTGGTTCTTTTAGCCCTCTCCTTATAGCCAGCCAAAACCCCAAAGCCCAGCCTGGCTTCTCCCAGTTTGGGCTTTCAGGGTTAAGAAAGGGTTACCTCCCAGCCTCTGGAACCCCAATCCAATCCTCATGGTTCTTTCCCAGCCCTTTTATCTCTTGGGTCCCATAAGCCCCCAAACTCCTCTACCATCCCCCTCCCCTCTCCTGAGTCAGGACCCTTGGCTTCCATCCGCACCCAGACTGACAAGTTTACAAGCTTTAAGTTATTTATTCTCTTCAATTAACCCTGTGAGGTAGAAACTTTTGTTACCTCCATTTTATAAAAGAGGAAATCGAGGCTCATGGGGGTAAGAAACTGTATCTAGAGACACGCTGGCCCAGGCTGTGTTAGGCCCAGCCTTCTTCTCCGGGATCCCCACCCCTTCCTTGAGAGGTCTCGTTAATGCTCTCAGTTTCAAACCACTGTCTTCTCTCCAAAAAACATTCCTATGAAACCGCTTTTATATCTACAACTGTAATTGCATGTTTATTTCTCCAAGTCCTCCAAACCTGGAATGATCCCCAAACCCTTCAGTTATGACACGGTGAAGGGAGGAGGCTGGTGCAGAGTTCTAGCAGATGTGGACCCACACGGCCTCTTTTTATAGCACTTGCTATTTTGATCCTCTAGTCCGTGTACTTTCCCCCTCTTATCCTCCAGCTTTTGTGTTCCTGATAGAGTCAGGAATATAAGCCTCTTAGAAACCCCGAAAGGTCTTTGCTTGTTTCTGATGAATCAAGAGATTCTCATTTTAAATCACATACTTCTTTGTTTTGGTAACTTGTGGTCCCCACTGACCTTGTAAATGAGTTACGTGGAACAGCCTGTAACTACAAAATCAGTGTGCTTACCCTGCTCCATTTGTTTGTACAGAACCCAAGGGACAGAGCTTGGTTCACGTACTATGGGGAAAAAGAGAGAAAAGGAAAGAGTTCTTTGTGTTCAAAACAAAGAAACAAAGTTTACATTCGGGCTGCTATCCCCCTTTACTCTGTCTGAAACGACCGGCAGTAAACCCAAGTTGTTTCAGAGGGAAGAAAAATTAACCAGGAATGTAGGTCACCTAGAGAGCTACGAAACCTGTTTCCTTGACACTCGTTTGCTTGGTTGCATTGGGGGGTTTAATGGCCTCTGGTCAAGGCCAAGACAGCCTGCAATAGACTGAGTGTTTGTGTCACCCCCAAATGCATATGTTGAAATCCTGTCCTCCACTGTGATGTTAATAGGAGGTGAGGCTTTTGGGACGTGGAGCTCATGAATGGGATTAGTGCCCTTATAAAAGGAATTCCAGAGAGTTCTCTTGCCATGTGAAATACAATGATAAAATGGCAGTCTGCCACCTGGCACTGAGGGGTTGGGGGTTTGATTCCCAGTCAAAGGCACCAACACAGGTTGCAGGTTCAATACCCTCCCTGGTCCCGGTCCGGGCATGTGCAGGAGGCAACCAATCAATGTGTCTCTCTCACATCTCTCTCTCTCTCTCTCTCTCTCTCTCTCTCTCTCTCTCTCTCATTCTCCCCTCTCTCCTTCCTGCCTTCCATTCTCTCTAAAAATCAATGAAAAAAATATCCTTGAGTGAGGATTAACAAAAAATTTTCTTTTAAATGGCAGTCTGCAATCTGGAAGAGGGTTCTCACCAGAGCTCAGCCATGCTGGCACCCTGAACTCGAACTTCCAGCCTCCAGAACTGTGAGGAATAAGTTTCTGTTGGCCCTAGCCAGTTTGGCTCAGTGGATAGAGCGTCAGCCTGTGGACTGAAAGTTCCCGGGTTCAATTCCGGTCAAGGGCACATGCCTGGGTTGTGGGCTCGATCCCCAGTAGGGAGCATGTAGGAGGCAGCCAGTCAGTGGTTCTCTCTCATCATTGATATTTCCATCTCTTTCTCCCTCTCCCTTCCTTTCTGAAGTCAATAAAAATATATTTTAAAAAAAATAAGTTTCTGTTGTATATACGCCACCCAGTTTATGGTATTTTGTTAAGCAGCCTAAGCAAAGACAGCCGAGTCTCCAGCACATTGTTATGGAAGCGGAGGAAGAAGTCCAGGCGTGGAGAAGGGATCATGCTGACCTCGAGAGAAAGGACAGAATAAAACACAAAGGGGAAGACCCTGGGGCTGGGGAAAGTAAAGATTACTTATACAAAACATTGAAGTAAGGATTCTCTCCACTCCTCAGTGACCAGAGAGTAAACTCTCAGAGCCATTATAACTATTTGGCACTGCGAACTCTGGTCCTGGTGTGATGAAAGAGCACAGCCTGTGGCCAGGTCCCTGGCTGCACTGTGCCGAGTTTCCCACCTGCTGTGTGAGGATAAGACCTGCTCTGAAACAGCCTGGTAAGTAGATCACTGCATTGGGATTTAGGAGATTGGAGTCGCATTATAGTACCACTGACTGAGCGGGTCTTAGTCTGGTTATTTGTAAAATAAAATACAGCCTCTAAGCTTCCTTATATCATTTGGTCATTTTGTATAGTTCCCTGAAATGTAAGTTACCTTATTCTAGAAATGCAAAATCACATTATTCTTTCTTTCCTTCAATACATATTCATTTACTGGCTCCTAGTGTGTACCAGGCACTGTACTAGGAACTGAAGACAAGACAAAGCCCCTCAAGGAGTTTACGTTGCCTTTGGGAAAGAGACATGAGAGAGTAATGAGGAGCACTATTTTACCTAACATGGCAGAGAAGGCCTGTCTGATTTGAAGGAAGAACTGAGCCATGTGGATTTCTGGGGGACGAGCACTCAGAATGGCTGGAGCAGGGTGAGTGAGGGGAAAGCAACAGGAGATGACGAGAGAGAGAGAGAAAGAGAGAGAGAGAGACCGACCCAGACTGTATAGTCCTCAGAGGCATGAGATTGAAGTCATGGGAGGGTTGTAAGCAAAGTAATGACAAGATTAGACTTTTGTTTAACTGGGTCAATGTGGCCTCTATGCTTCGGATAGAATGTAGGAAGAGAGGCAAGAATGGAAGTAGACAACCCAGTTAAGTGGCTACTGTAATACCTGGGCAGGAGCCACTTCTCCCCTGAGAAGAGATAGTGACAAGTGGCTAGATTCTGAATAGGAGTTTCTGATGGAGTGGATGTGAGTTGTGAGAAAAAGAAGAATCAAGAATGACTTCAAGCCCTCGCTGGTTTGGCTTGGTGGATAGAGCATCGGCCTGCAGACTCAAGGGTCCCAGGTTCGATTCCAGTCAAGGGCATGTACCTTGGTTGCGGGCACATACCCAGTGGGGAGTGTGCAGGAAGCAGCTGATCGATGTTTCTAACTCTATCCCTCTCCCTTCCTCTCTGTAAAAAATCAATAAAATATATTTTTTTAAAAAAAGAATGACTTCAAGCTCGGCCGGCGTAGCTCAGTGGTTGAGCATCAACCTATGAACCAGGAGGTCAAGGTTTGATTCCCGGTGAGGGCACATGCCGGGTCGCAGGCTCGATTCCTAGTGTGGGGCGTGCAGGAGGCAGCCGATCAATGATTCTCTCTCATCACTGATGTTTCTATCTCTCTCTCCCTCTCCCTTCCTTTCTGAAATCAATAAAAAAATGTATTTTAAAAAAGGTCTGAGATACCTATTAGGCATCCAAGTAGAGAACTGAAGTAGGAAGTGAATCGATATGCATATGGATCCCAGGTGGGCAGGGGCCAGTCGGGGTAGACTAGGAGTGCCTGACCATAGCCCAGTGGCAGGAAAGGACACAGACCACCCTGAGGAAAGTGGAGGTCTAGGCTAGGGATGCAGTTCAAGACAAGACCCCAAGTGCTGATGTGGGAGCTCCCGCACAAAGAGAACCAGAGGCTGGAAGCCCTGTGGAGCCTTGCCGTCCAAGTGTGTGTGCAAATTTGGCCTGGGAGAGCTAGTTCCCTCTGCCTCACTCCTCCTGCCCGGATGTGGAATGCATAAACCTTCCAAGATTTTGGACAGTTTGTGAGTCATCCTAATAGGAGGAGCGACAAGCTTTGAGAGCTGTTTGCAGTGTAGAAATTGGTGTCTAATTGGATTGGAAAATGAGGGACATGAAAAGGCTCTGAATTTTCTATCTTGGAACCTGAGCTGGTAATCATGATAGGAAACACCAGAGCAGACGTATGCGGTGGGGCAGGGGTGTGGAGTTACCTCTGTTAAATTTTTTTGAAGTGAGGCTGAAGTGAGATTGCTTTTGGCCTTCCGTTAGTTACAGAGTTTTGGATTCCCTCAGAACACACAGTAGCGAGATCTAGTAACTATGGGATCTGGGCGTGGAGCTCAGAGGAACTTGAAGGCACCACTGCTGTGGGGCTTAGCATGGCAAACACTAGTGAAATGTCTGTGATCAGTCTTGTAACCTATGTGAATGATAAAAATGAACCCATATAAATAGCTTATTGAGTTTTCCACATTTACAGAGACAGGAAATTAGGATAATCTCTCACCTTCCTTAAATACTCCAACTGCTCACATCCCCTCCACCCACTCCGCTGCTGATTCCTTTGCCTATCTCTTTCACTCTTCATGACAGCCACTCCCAATCTCTTCCATATCCTTCAAGATCCTATTCTACACTTACCTGTTCACTCCGAGAAGATAACCTAGATTCCTAATTTAGTGATAGGCTTAAGGGATCTAACCTGGGCTCTAAGCAGCTTTCAACAAAACGTCTCCTCCTCTTTCATGTTCCTGATATTGTCCTCCCTCTTGTCTCATTAGGGTTCCCTCCAATGTGATTAATACACTTGTGCTCTAATTTTTAAAATATATACATATGTATGTGTATAATATATATATATTACTTCAGAGAGGAAGGGAGAGGGAGAGAGATAGAAACATCAAAGATGAAAGAGAATCATTGATCAGCTGCCTCCTGCATGCCCCCTACTGGGGATTGAGCCTGCAACCCAGGCATGTGTCCTGACTGGAACTGAATTGTGACCTTCTGGTTCATAGGTCACAGCTCAACCACTGAGCCACACTAGCCGGCATGTGCTCTAGTTTTTATTCCTGCTCACAGTCTCTGGAATCTTGACTTATAAATTAAACCCTATTCTTGACTCTTCACTCCCTTTGTCTACACAAATTAGGACTAAACCACCATCATGTCATTTCCTGTTTGAGTTACTTCCAATATCTCTTTCCTTTCAGTCATATTTGTGGCTTTTCTTTTCATCCTTCCATTCACTTTTTTTTTCTTTTTTCTATTATTTTTTAATCCTCACCAGAGGATATTATGTCCACTGATTTGTAGAGAGAGTGGAAGGGAGGGTTAGACGGGGAGGAAGAAGGAGAGAGAGAAAGATCAATATGAGAGAGACAAAGAAAAAAATATAAGAGAGAGACACATCAATTGGTTGCCTTCCGGACTCACCACAACCAGGGCCAGGAATCGAGCCTGTAATCCAGGTACGTGTTCTTGACTCGGAATCGAACCTGAGACCCCTCGGTGCATAGGCCAACACTCTAACCACTGAGCACACCAGCCAGGGCTCTCATTCACTTCTTGGCTCTAATAAGTATTGCATCCCACTGCCCCCATCATGATTTCAATTGTAAGCATCCCACTATCCAACCACCACCTCCACCTTTCCAGCAAGAGAAAAGCAATCCTAACAACCCCTCTACTTAATGGGACTGGCAAGCTATTGAGCCTACCACCTTGGACTGTCCTTACCACCTCGTGTCCTCAGTCTCCCTTTCCCTACTCCACACCATAATTATGCTCTTGCTTGCTGCAACTCCCTTGTTCCATTTTCTTTGTTGTGCTCACTTACCATAACCTCAAACCTGATTAAATCTAACCTGCCTGTCCCATGCCTACAGGTATGGCTGTGGCAGGCTGACAGATCAATTAAAATCCATGACTACTAACCTCCAGTGGGCCTTACATTGCTCAGCAGTCATACTGTATTCCCCTTCACTTCCCCCTCTTCTAAAAGTCTCTTTATATCTTCTTCATCACTTTCCACACACCCCCATTTCCTCCCCATTCTCACTCTCAGTTCATACCTTTGCATCCTTATTTGCTAAGAAAACAGAAGCAACCAGAAGACACTGTCCACAAGCCCCCACTACTACACCTTCCTTGTTAAAATACAATTTTCAAAAAAGTTAAAATCAAGACTCATATAAATATAGAATAAGCGTGTGTCTGAGTTTTATTAACTAACCAAGGAACCAGTACAATGATAAAGTTGGTGCAAAGAGCATACGAGGAAAAGTTGATATATTTCATAAGGAAAAGTGCTTTGAAAATATATAATAATAAAAGTATAATATGCTAATTAGACCGGATGTCCTTCTGGACAACCTTCTGGATGAAGTCGGGGCTGTGAGGGAAGCTCAGGTCCGGGTGCCTGCCGGCGGCCAGAGGGAAGCATGGTCCCAGGCATCGGAGGGAAGCCGGTGCCAGCAGCCAGGGGAAGGAAGGCCGACTCTTGCACGAATTTCGTGCATCGGGCCTCAAGTATTAAAATAAGATTGCTGGGTTAGATACAAAGCTGGTTAATACCCCACCAGGCAAATAAATAAACAAACTGTGAGATTATCTTTCCCATAGGACAGAAGTCATTTGTATTTCTCTCAGACAACAACTATTTGCATTACCATAAATTTTCTATAAGAAACAGTTATAAAATATCATAATTAATAGTAAATAGAAAGTCAAGCATAGGTACCTGCCCCTAGAAAATCAGATAATCCCCAGAAAACCTGTTGGACAGAGTACAGCTCTTCATTAAGAAGTACCTAGTCAGCCCTGACCGGTTTGGCTCAGTGGATAGAGCATCCGCCTGCGGACTGAAAGGTCCTGGGTTCGATTCCGATCAAGGGCATGTACCTGGGTTGCGGGCACATCCCCAATAGGGGGTGTGCAGGAGGCAGCTGATCAATGTTTCTCTCTCATCGACGTTTCTAACTCTCTATCCCTCTCCCTTCCTCTCTGTAAAAAATCAATAAAATATATTAAAAAAAAAAAAAAAAAAGAAGTACCTAGTCAAAAACCAACCAAACAAATAAACCATCAGAAAAAACCTAATCGGAGGAAACCAAGATGGCGGCATAGGTAAACACCTCTGTCTTCTTAACTTTTTTAAAAGAATGATTTATTGGTTGATTGACTTGAGAGAGAGAGAGAAAGAGAGAGAGAGAGAGAGAGAGAGAGAGAGAGAGAGAGACTTGTTTCACTTATTTATGCATTCATTGGTTGATTCTTGTATGTACCCTGACCAGGGATCAAAGCTGCAATCTTGGCGCATCAGGATGGTGCTTTAACCAACTGAGTTATCTGATCAGGGGGCTCTCTCCTTATCGTTATAGCAAAGAATTATCTACAATCACTGCCTTGGGTTTGTCTCCCCACATTTGTTGAGCCCACTGGGATCAGGATTTAACTCTTACTTCTCCAAAGCGGCTCTTGTCAAGGTCATCCATGACTTCCATATTACCAAACCCAACAGTCAGTTCTCATCTCCTTTAACCTATCGGCATCATTTAATACTGCTGATCACTGTGAAACACTTCACTTGAAGCACTTTCCTCACTAGGTTTCAGGGGTCTCTGGCTCTCCTACTGGCAGCTCTTTCTCCGTCTTCATTGTTGTTTCCGCCTTGGTCTCCCAAACTCTAAATGTCAAAGGCTCAAGGTCTCCTCTCATCCCTATCTACACCAATTCCTTTGCTGATTTCATCCAGTCTCTTGCTCTATATACTATCCACACACTAATATATACATATCTTTCCAATTTAGAATGCTTTCCAGAATTCCAGACCCATATAACCCCTGCCTGTGGAACTTCTCTGCTTATATATCTAGTAAATACCTAAACCTAACCTCCTAATGTTCCTGCCTAAACATGCTCCTCCCCTTTCCCATCTCAGTTAATGACAATTCCATTCTTCCAGCTTCCTGAGCCCAAAACCTTGGAGTCATCATCGGTTCTTCTTTTTCTATCACTCCCATCAATCCATCAGCAAATCCTGTCTATAAATACATCTCCAGTTTGACCACGTTGCACTAGTTCCACTGTAGCCACTTTGGACCAGCGCTCCTGTCCCTGGTTTTTCTACTCCTCCTGCCTACTTACTGTCTACTCCTGGCACAGCAGCCAGAGTGATGCTGTTAAAATGTCAGATCATATCACTTCTCTACTTAAAGCAGTCCAATGACTGCCTATAGCTCAGCGGTTCTCAACCTGTGGGTCGCGACCCCTTTGGGGGTCGAACAACCCTTTCACAGGGGTCGCCTAAGACCATCGGAAAACACATATTGAATATATAATTACATATTGTTTTTGTGATTAATCACTATGCTTTAATTATGTTCCATTTGTAACAATGAAAATACATCCTGCATATCAGATATTTACATTATGATTCATAACAGTAGCAACATTACAGTTATGAAGTAGCAACGAAAATAATTTTATGGTTGGGGGTCACCACAACATGAAGAACTGTATTAAAGGGTCGCGGCATTAGGAAGGTTGAGAACCACTGCTATAGCTGGTAGTGTGTCTCCAAGAGGGCTGCCATTCATTCTATCATGGACATAGAGCACAATCAAGCCTGCTCTATGCTCTATGCAACCACAGATCTGCTTGAAGTCTATAAATTTTCCCATTATGGCCATTTCCTACAAATAGAATCATATAATACAGCCTTTTTTATCTGGCTTCTTTCAGTTAGCATATTTTGGAGATTAATCCATGTTGTGGCATGTATTTTATTCCTTCTTATTGCTGAACTAGTGCCCCGGTGCATGGATTTGTGCATATTGAAAGGAAATTAATTAGAAGGTGGCCAGCAGGGCGGGACTGGGCCAGACAGGCTGGACAAGCCCTGGAGCCAACCTCCCGTGGTCCCTCCCCAGCCAGCACACCTGGGGCGGCGCTGTGGCTCATCTGCAGAGTAAGCTGGGTCCCTCGTCCTGGCCTGTGGGGATCGGGCCAAAACTAGCTCTCTGACATCCCCTGAGGGGTCCCGGATTTTGAGAGGGCAGTTCTCGGGTGGCACACCCCGGAATCAGGTTCCCTCCTCTCTGGTTCTGGGGTGCGTCACCCGAGAACTGCTGCTGCCAAATCACCGCAGCAGGGCAGCTCCTGCATTGAATGTCTGCTCCCTGATGGTCAGTGCGCATCATAGCTACTGGTCGGACGATCAGACGGTCACTTAACCTTTTATATATATACTAGAGGCCCGGTGCACAAAATTCGTGCACTGGGGATGGGTGGGGGGTCCCTTAGCCCAGCATGTGCCCTCTTACAGTCTGGGACCCCTCCCTTGTTACTGCCCACCTGCTTGCTGCTTCCTACTGCTTGGCTTGCTGCTCCTTAGTGCTGCCACAAAGGCCTTGGGTCTGCTGGGTGCCGGGCCTGCGGGTTTGTGTCTCTGATACCCCCAGCAGCCCCAGCACCAAGGTGGCGGGCCTGGGGCTGCCGGGTACAGGCCCCCCATTGCGTGTTTGTGTCTTCTATCAGGCCCCCAGCAGCCCCAGCACCACCTAAATAACTTAAGGGAAACTTTATTTAGTCTTCTTTTAAAAGCAATCTAGTTTAAAAATGAGTTGCAGTTAAGACAGAACAAAGAACATGGTACCTAAGAGTGAGATAGACTGACAGAGGAGAGGCTGGGCACTGGTCAGGGGCTTACATGCCAACTGTTCTCCACCTGGGAAATGATGTAAAATCGGTTTCTTTAGTTTTCTGCTTAATGGTCTTCTCCAGCACTGAGGTCAGAGGAGCCGCCTTCCAGCCCGTAGGCTGCTTCTCAGAGTCGAAAATTTCGCCATAGGCCTCTGCCTAGGACAGGACCTCTGCACCCCCAGGGTGCATAAACACACAGGGCTTCCATCAGGCTCCGCTGATCCCGGGGCGGGAGGCCTCTCGGCTCCGCTGATACCAGGCCAGGAGGCCTCTCGGCTCCACTGATCCCTGGGCCGGGAGGCCTCTCGGCTCCGCTGATCCCTGGGCCGGGAGGCCTCTCGGCTCCGCTGATCCCGGGCCGGGAGGCCTGTCAGCTCCGCTGATCCCGGGGCCCTGAGGCCTCCCGGCTCTGCTGATCCCCGGGCAGTGAGGCCTCTCTGCTCTGTGGCTTCAGGGCTGTTTGGCTTCGCTCTACGCTTGGAGCCTGAGTATGCAGATTAACCGTCATCTTTTAGCTTCTATAATTGAAACATTGTATCTTTTGGAGCTGTTGCTTCAGGAGCTCAGAGCCCCGCAGCTGCAGGCGGGAACCTTGGTTTCCTCTATCGCTGGGGCAACCAAGCATCCTGTTCTCAGCTGCCTGGCTGCCGGCTGCCATCTTGGCTGACAGTTAATTTGCATATACTCACTGATTAGCCAATGAAAAGGGTAGCGGTCGTATGCTAATTACCATGTTTCTCTTTTATTAGTGTAGATATATATATATATAGATAGTATTCCATTATTATGGATATAGCATGTTTTGTTTATCCATTCATCAGTTGATGGACATAGATGCTAACTGTAGGGTTTTTGTAGATATCCTTTATCAGGATGAGGCAGTTCCATTCTATTCCTAGTTCATTGAGAGTTTTTATCTTGAAGGAGTTGGATTTTGTCAAATGCTTTTTCTGCGTGTATTGAAATGATCATGTGGGTTTTGTCCTTTAGCCTATTAATATGGAATATTACATTAATTGACTTTAGGATGCTAAACCAACTGTGAATTCCTGGATAAATCCTACTTGGAAATGGTGTATAGTCCTTTTTATATGTTGCTAGATTTAGTTTGCTAGTATTTTGTTGAGGATTTTTGCATTGATATTATAAAGGTATGCGTTTTATTTTCTTGTAGTGTGTTTGGCTTCGGTATCATGCTGCTCTTATAGAATGAATTGGGAAATGTTTCCTCCTCTATTTTCTGAAATTGTCAAGTATTGGTCTTATTTCTTCTTTAAATATTGTCCTGGCCGGTGTGGTTCAGTTGATTGGAGCATCCATACACAAAAGGTGGCCAGTCAGGGGACATACCCAGGTTTCAGGTTTGATCCCCAGTCTGGGTGCATACGGAAGGCAACTAGTTAATGTTTCTCTCTCCCTCCCTCTCCTTCTCCCTCTCCCTTCCTCTCTCTCTGAAATCAGTAAGAATATATCCTCGAGTGAGGATTGAAAAAAATATATATTTAATAGGATTCACCAGCCATCTGGAACTGAGCTCTTCCTTGTGGAAAAATTTTTGAATACTAATTCTTTTTTTTTTTTAATTGATGTAAGTCTGTTCAGGCTTCCACTTCTTTTGAGTTGGTCTTGGTAATTTGTATCTGGGGATTTTTTTAAAATGTCATTTAAGTTGTCTATTTATTGGTATAAAGTTATTCATAGCTTACCCTTATATTTTAACTCCTGTAGGGTAGACATTTTTTATTCCAGATATTGATAATTTGTATCTTCCCTCTTTCTCTCTCTTCTCCCTGCCCCCCTTGGTTAATCTAATTAAAGGTTTGTTGATCTTTTCAAAGAACCAACAATACAGAAGTATTGTTTTTCTGTGTGTGTTTTTTTAATTTCATTGATTTCTGCTCTAATCTTTATTTCCCTTTTTCTGCTTGCCTGGGATTTAGTTTGCACTTTTTTTGTATTTTTTACTTTCTTAAGGTAGAAGGTTAGGTTATTGATTTGAGACCTTTCTTCTTTTCTGACATAAGTGTCTCCCTAAAAGAACTCTTAGCTGTATTCCATAAAAAATGTTTTAAGAGTTTATTTGAGTCTAACTGGGGACATATGCCAGGGAGCAAGATCTCAAATGCTCCTCCAGAAACTTTTATTGGTTGTGTTTTCATTTTTATTCAGTTCAAAAGATTTTTAAATTTCCCTGGTGCTATTTTCTTAGGCCTATAGACTATTTAGAAATCTGTTTAATTTCCAAATACTTGGGGATTTCCCAGGTTTCATTCTGTTGCTGGTTTCTAATTTAAGTCCATTGTGGTCAGAGAACATAGTTTGTATGACTTGAATTATTTTAAATTTATTGAACACTTGTTTTATATCCTGACATATGGTTTCTTCTGGAGAATGTTCCATGTGCACTTGAAAAGTATGTCTATTCTCCAGTCCTTGGTCAGAGTTCTATAGATGTGAAGTTGGTTGATAGTTTTGCTCAAGTACATATTCTATATCCTTGCTGATTTTCTATCTGGTTGTTCTATTCATTAATGAGAGTGAGTATCTCAAATTTCTCCCTGCTATTCTGTTCATTTTTCTTTTATGTATTTTGCAGATCTGGTTTTATGTTTCATGTTTATAATTATTCTATGTTCCTGATTAATTGATTCCTTTATCATTATTAAATGTCCCTCTTTGTCTCTATAGCATTTTTTTTAACCTCTCTCTGTTATCTGATATTAATATAGCCACTCCAGCTCTCTTATGGTTACAATGGCCCTTGTATATCTTTTTTCATTTGTTACTTTTAATTATTTATGTCATCAAGTCTAAGGTGTTGCTTGTAGACACCTTATAATTGGATCTTGGGGTTTTTTTAATCTAGCCTGCAAATTTCTGTCTTTTAATTGGGATGCTCAGACCTTTCATAATTAGTGTAATTAGTCTTGTGATTTGATTTACACTTGCCATTTTGGTATTTGTTTTCTATGTTTCCTTTCTCTCCCCGCCGCCCCACTTCCAACCCTCTCCCCCATCTAACCCTTCCACTGATCTGATATGTTTCCATTCTTTATTGTTCACCTCTTCCTCCTTTACTGCCACCCATAGTGATAAATATTTTTAGGATGCCATTTATTTTCATGTACAGTTTTAGTCTATATATGCATGTATATAACTATATATATTACTATATATTTTTAATGTAGTTTTTAACCATTTATTTATTTATTTATAATCCTAACCTGAGAATATTTTTTCCATTGATTTTTAGAGAGAATGGAAGGGAAGGATGGGGGGGAGGGAGAGAGAGAGAGAGAGAGAGACATCAAGGTAAGAGAGACACATTGATTGTTTGCCTTCTGCATGTCCCACAACACAAACTGGCCGGGACTGGGCATTGAACCTGCAACCTAGGTATGTGCCCTTGACCGGGAATCGAACCCAAGTCCCTTTGGACCCGGGCCGATGCTCTAAACACTTAGCACACCAGCCAAGGCTTTACCATATATTTTTAAGTTACTTTCTTAATGGTTACTGCAGAGATTATAATACACACTTAATTTATTATTATCTAGATTAATACTAACTTCAGTAAAACATAGAAACTTTGCTCTAATATAACTCTATTCCTTCCCTTCATGTTATTTTATTTTATTTTTTTAATATATTTTATTGATTTTTTACAGAGAGGAAGGGAGAGGGATAGAGAATCAGAAACATCGATGAGAGAGAAACATCGATCAGCTGCCTCCTGCACACCCCCTATTGGGGATGTGCCTGCAACCAAGGTACATGCCCTTGATCGGAATCGAACCTGGGACCCTTGAGTCCGCAGGCCGATGCTCTATCCACTGAGCCAAACCAGTTAGGGGCCTTCATGTTATTTTATATATCTCAGATATATCTTTTTAAAAAAATATATATTTTATTGATTTTTTACAGAGAAGAAGGGAAAGGGATAGAGAGCCAGAAACATCGATGAGAGAGAAACATCGATCAGCTGCCTCCTGCACACCTCCTACTGGGGATGTGCCCACAACCAAGGTACATGCCCTTGACCAGAATCGAACCTGGGACCCTTCAGTCCACAGGCCGATGCTCTATCCTCTGAGCCAAACCGGCTACGGCTCAGATATATCTTTATATTAATAATTAATATTATGTATTATTAGTTATATTTATATTACATAATGTATTAATGATCATTATCACATATGTCACATAAATGTTATAACCCATCAATATAGTTATAATTATTGCTTTATACAATTTCACATCTTTTAATTAAGTTATGTGAAGAAACAAGAAAATATATATTTATAGAATCTTTTATACTAACTCACGTATTTACCATTTCCACTGCTCTTCATTTCCTATTGTAGATGTGTTTTACTTTCAGCCTGAAGGACTCCCTTAGCATTTCTTGTAGGGCGATCTACCAGTGACAAATCCCCTCAGATTTGTTTATCTGGGAATGTCTTCATTTCCCCTTCACATTTAAAGGATAATTTTGTGAGATATAAAGTTGTTGGTTTTTTTTCTTTTAATAAACCATTCCACTGTCTCCCAGCGTGCATTGTTTTGGATGAGAAAACTCCGTTGTTTCTGTCAATTATATTGATGCTCTGTTATCAAGGATGGTATGGTGGTTTTCGTCTTGATGTTTTTATTATTTTCTTTTTGTTGTTGGCTTTCAACAGTTTATATGCCTTTGTAGTTAGTTATCTAGTTGGTTGTGCAGATTAATGTTTTTAATAAAATTTGCCAAGTTTTTTGACATTTCTTTTAAAAAAATGTTTTTATTGATTTTCTAGAGAGAGGAAGGGAGAGGGATAGAGAGATGGAAACATGGATGAGAGAGAAACATTGATCAGTTGCCTCCTGCACACCCCCTACTGGGATCAAGTCGGTAACTCAGGCATGTGCCCTAACCAGGAATCAAACTAGGGACCTCTTGGTTCATGGGTCGATGCTCAACCCTAAGCCACACTGGCTGGGCTGGACACTATTTCTTCAAATATTTTTTCTGACCCTTTCTCTCCTTTCCCTCTACACATATGTTGGAATATTAGATGTTGTCCCACAACTCTCTGAGGCTGTTTCTTTTTCTTCTATTTTTATTCTTATTCTTCTTCAGTGGATAATTTCTCTCAACATCTGTTCAAGGTCACTGAGTCCTGAATCTGCTTTTCAGCCATTCTAGTGGATTTTTCATTTTAGGTATTGCTTATTTTCTCCTCCAGAAATTACGCTTTGAAATTTTAAAATAATTTCTGCCCTGGCTGGTGTGGCTCACTTGGTTGAGTGTTGTGCTGTGCACAGCAAAGTTGCCGGTTTGCTTCCTGGTCAGGGCACATGTCCCAGTAGGAGGTGTGCAGGAGGCAGCTGATTAATGTTTTACTCTCGCATTGATGTTTCTCTCTCTCTCCCTGATAAAAAATCATAAAAATATTTTCTAAAAATTTAATAATTTGTTTCTTTATGGAGTCTTTATTTGTTGATTCATTATTGTCCTACTTTCTTTTGATTCTTTAAACATGATTTATTTTAGTACCTTGAACTTATTTATCATAGCTGCTTTGATGTCTTTGCCTGCTAAATCCAACTTCTGGGGACACTCAGATATATTTTCTATTGACTTTTGTTTTTTTTGAGAATGAGTCATATTTTCCTTGCTTTTTTCTGAGAATGAGTCATACTTTCTAACTCCTTGAATATTTTATTGAAAACTGGATATATAAAACTGGATATATATAAAAAATATATTGTAGCAACTCTGGATTCTAATTTTCTTCTTCAAGGCTGTCTTTTGTGTCTGTTGCCTGGGTTGAGTCTATGAAATCTGTCTCCATTGAAGTGTATGGTTGCTTCTATCTTTACTCAGTTTATTTTTTCTTGTTTGTTTCAATTTCCTAGGGGTTGCCCCTGTTTTAGGAGCCTAATGGTCAACCGATGATGGGAAAGAAATTGTGCTCAAATACCTCAAGCTAGTAAGGCTTCCTTCTTCAGATAATGAATTTGTGTGTGTTGGGGGGGGAGGGGGGTGCAGGGGGGCATATTCAAAGTTCAGGCTGTTTTCAATCCTATTGGGCTTCTACTTTTACTTTCCATTTCACAGCTCCTCTATTCATGAACCCACAAGGTTAACCAGGAGTATGTGGCTGTCAGACCCTATGTTCTCAGCAGTAAATGTGTACAAACCTCAGCCAGGAATACATTTGCCCCAACCACAACTATAACACCAGGTTAGTAGAATCATTGGCTCTTTCCCCTGTTCCAATTAAAGTGAGCCCTCTTCCACGGTGGCAGCAAAGCTGTTGGTCCTCACAGCACCCCCCAACCTGGCAAAATATCCATGCTGACTGGGCGGGAAAGGGAAAAATTCCCAGGCAAGGACGCCAGAGATTTCCACTGTGGTTACTGAACTTCAGCAGCATTCAAGCATAAACACTTTTCTAATTATTATATGTCTGTGGCACTAAAAATGCCTGTTTTCATCCATTTTTTTCCCAGCTTTATAGATGCTTTTGTGGGGCGAGGATTTGCCCACCTCCTCACTTGCCATAGCTCGAAGTCCCACCCTCCTCAATAAATATTTGATAAATAAGATAATCTTTCTTCTACCTCTACCACTCTACTGAAACTATCCCCCCCAAAATTATCAGTTGTCTCCCAGGCACAAAACAGGCTCTGATTAAGATCGACCTGTGCTGGAATCCAGCTCTCCTTAGTAATTGTGCCCTTGACAAGTATACTTATCTTCTCCAAGTCATGTTTGTTTGTTTTTATCATCTGTTAAATGGCTAAAATAATGCCTTTGGTGGTGTTGTGAGGAGGGTGTGGTCTGACTAAGCATCTGGGCGGACACTGCAGGGTTCTTTTCCAACATAGTGTTTATCCGGAGGCCTGAGAGCCTGTTCAGACTGTGAGTCTGTGCTGCCTCTTAACCTCTTTTATCACCCTTATACTCAATGCAGATAAACTGGTGGGAATGCAAGGATAAGATCATGGAAATCCTTTGAGATTGGCTCTATTATACATAACTAAAAGGTATTATTATGTCTTATTATGATGTTCTTTGGGAACTTTTAAAAATCCCTCTCTGGGAAATTTTGGTCAGAGTAGAATTTCTAAAAATAGGGAAGCTCCTGAAATTACTCCCTTAACTTCCTTTTCCCCTGGACCTTTTAATCATTATAATGTTTATATCTTCTGAAAGACCAGGGTTACAGAAGTAAATCCTTCTGAATCACCAACTCACATTTTTAGAGGTTCCTTCTTCTAAGAACTGAAAGACATCAGAAATAAAACATCAACTTAGTGGTTAAAATTGGAGAAGGAGGAACATGGCCAAACAGAATGCTTGGAATTTGAAAAGAAAATAGTGTGGTGAGTCCATCACCATTTAGGGCCTTGCTGAAAATGCAACTATTTCTGCAGGAAATGCATGTTTAAAAACAGAATAAAAAACTATTGTTCTTCCCATGTTCTCTTAAATGTCTTCCCGATTGTCCTTCCTTTAATTAGCTATGCACTAAATTACCATTCACTATTGTTCTTTTCATGTGTCAGCCAGGTTGCCAGCTCTCTGAAGGCAGCCATGGTACCTCTCCCTGTGCTGCCTCCTCTATGGCTGGCACTGTTTCTTGCTATCACCTGCAGTCAACAATTATGCTCATTTTTACTTCCTCACTCAGAAGCCTTCAGTGACTCTCCACGGTCCCTAAAAGTGGTCCTCAGATATTTTTTGGTTGTATGTGCTTATCAGTAAACCAATGTTTACATAGTCTCTCCCTCCCCCCTCCCCTCACACACACACACACACACACACACACACACACACACACACGTAATTTATTTTAAATTATTTATATGCTATTGCACTTCACTTTTATGTAAATTATAAACATCTACCAAAATACATGAACAAGTATAAATAGAGTTTCTAATATTTCCTCTCTGTACATCTTGCACAGCCCACTTTGTAGGATAAAATCCAGGTTCTTTTGAATCATAGTCTTCTTGAGAGTACCCAGCGGAGGTAGGGTTAAGGAGGTCAGTTTCCAGATCTGAAGCACCCAAGGTCCCTCTCCTGAAAGTGATCGGCCTGGGAATGGCTGGCATTGAACCGATTCCTTTTGTCCAGCCTCCCCTTCCCAATTGCTCTGGCTTTTCACAACAGAAAGACAATCCTCAGCCATCCTCAACTGTGCTTTGTCCCCAAACGAAGGGATGACTTGAGAATGCATCACCCCTGAGAGAGAATCTCTTGAGAGCTTAAGTAAGAAGCACTGGCACGGCAGTGCCTTCTTTCATCCTGGACAAATTCCTGGCAAGTCTCTGCCTTGGACAATGACTATCTTAGAATTAGAAGTCACAGTGAGGTTGTGGAAGAACTTGTAGTAAGATAGTGCTTTTAATTTAAAAATGAAGCTAAACTTTTTTTTTCTGATACAAATGAAGTCTAATGTAACTGACCAGTTTGACTATGTAGTCTGGTTTTGCCAATTAAGTCATATTTTCCACAAGTGGAATCGGCTAGGTCTGTGGCTCCACATTTTGGATGAAAATATATGCAAAACACCCAATAGACAATATACCTTAAATGTCATCATTTGTAACTATTTCAGCTTCTGATGACCTCTGCCGTAAGCTAACACTCACAGTATTTATAACACCCCACTCTTTTCCAGCTCATCTCCTGTCAGTCCTCCTCAGGCTTCCAGTCACACCACACACATGCCCCTGGGCACTCTACCTGTGGATGTACTTATGCCAGTTCCTCCATGGGAAATACCCTTCCCTCCCATCTCTGTGAATGTGTTGAATTCCTATCTAACACCTGCTTGATCTGTGGCACTAATTAGGCACTGAACATGCAAAATGAACATAATAATAGCCTTGTCTCAATTTTCATAGACAAGGAGATTCTAGAATGGGAGACAGACAGATGAGCAGCGACAATATGGTTTGACAGAGCTATGATGGGGAACCCTGAGGTGGTTGGGAACTCAGCAGGGGAACCCTGCCTTGGGGGGAGGGTGTCAAGGAAATCTCAGAGGAAGCGACCAAAAAGCCAAGCCCTAATGATACACAGGAGTCAGCCTGACATTTTGTAGGGAGGGGAGGGAAGAGGACTGATCTACGCTGAGAGAACAAAAGTGAGTTGGATCAGCATTGTGAAAGCAATTCCCCTGTGAAGTCAGGATTTTGACCATAGGAGACACAGTTACCGAATTCTAGGGCCCAGATATAAATTTCTACCAAGTTCAATCTATTTCATGTTTTTGAGAGAATGGCCACATTCTCTCAAAGGCCTAATTTAGAACAGGCTGAAAGTCAAGGGAGAGGTCATCTCCAGAAGAATTTTCCCTCACTATTTGCCAAACACAAAATATTTGAACCCCAACCTCATTTGCTGAAGGAATGGGTAGTCTTTTTATATAGGGTTAACCAGAAATAGTTAATACTCAGTGAATACTCTTGGGATGTCTGTGAAGAAACTGACAGGTAGTTTATATATGTGGCTTGTTCTGAGGGCGGAGTCACCCTCTAAACAAACAAAATGAAACAAGGAGAACCACAAAAGAGAAAACATTCTGTTTCCAGGACCGCCCTGTGCCACACAGAAGAGACTGTGAGGGCTCAAGGCATCTGTTCTCACTGCTCCACCTCTGCTCCCTGAGCGAGAGGCCTGGAGGCACTTCCCCGAGAGATGTACAATTCTCCGCGTCATGCCACCACTCACATGCTGATTTGTTATCATGCTATTGATTTCTGTGAAAGACTTTCCTCCACAAATACATGAACAGAAGAGAAGTGTGAGAGATGTGGCATTAGGCATCAATTATTTCCTGTACTGGTTACAATTAGGTTCCTAATAACTCTTTGTTCATTCAAAATAGAAAATGTACTCAGTGTTCTAGTTCTCTGATACAGTCCACCCATGTACCATCACAATAGATTTTTATTTTCTCATCCTGTTTTCTTCTTCAAGTACCCATGTGCAGGTGAACATGATCTCTAGGACGCTATTCACTATGGCAGTAGAATCAGTAGGTCTCACTCATGACAGCTTAGTCACTGAAGCACCAAAGGATGTCCTTATAAACACTGACTATATGCGGAAGTCATGTGACATGGACCCCAAGGACTCCACAGCTAGTGAGGTTCCAACAGGCTATATTGTTGGTAAAGCTACTTCATCTCTTTCAGGAAGACCATTATAAATTCATCCCAGAACACAAAAAGTTATTTTTGTTAAAAAGTTATTATCAAGTTCTGCAGGCTCGGACCCGTGTTGGATAACATTTTTCCATTACAAATGTTTCCTATCAGTGATACCATATTTTTCCAGATGGGTGGGCCAACTGTAATTCTGCTCTACAATTATTATTTCTACCAGTTCCCCAAGCATTTTCTGATTATGGCCTTTATTTCTTTATATATATATATATATATTTTTTTTTTTTTTTTTTTTTTTTAACACCGAAAGCCAGGGCTTTATTTTGAGAGTCGGTTGTAAGCATCTAGTAGCACACCTCTGGGTAAGGGCGACGAGTGTCTCACCTTTTCGGCGATACACATTTGATATCAGTACACTGTGGAAGCTAAATCTAGATAGCAAAAGCACAATACAAAGAAATGATTGGCATCCTCTCAACCCTCAGCAGAATCCCAGACATCTTGTTTTGCTGCTGGCCCCACTCGCCATGCAGTCTGTGGCTACATGGAGGAATGTGGAGGGACACATGACGCCTGACCAAGTCGGGCTGGTATCGTGGCTTGAGATGGGTTTGGCTTGGACACTATTCCTCCTCCCAGCCCACTCGATTGGCAGAGGGTCTGAACTGGGTGCAGCTCTTAGTTTAAGCAGCTGGCAACAGAGAGGGCCGGAGCAAATTCTGCCCACCAGTGCTGCTCATGAACTCTTCTGGTGTCCTCCTTAGGTTCTAAGAATTCAGTGAAAACGAGGACCCTAGAAACGTGCACATTCATGTAAGATGGAGAATATATGCTGCAAACACAAGGAGGGAAGGCAGCCAGATTGGAGAACAATGTCAGTAAGTACAGGAGGAAAGTGATTCCTTTCTTTTTTTAAAAAAATTATTTTTATTGATTTCAGAAAGGAAGGGAGAGGGAGAGATACAAACATCAATGATGAGAGGGAATCATTGATTGGCTGCCTCGTGCATGCCCCACACTAGGGATCGAGCCTGCAACCCGGGCATGTGCCCTTGACTGGAATCGAACCTGGGACCCTTGAGTCCACAAGCCAATGCTCTATCCACTGAGCCAAACCAGCTAGGGCCCTTTCTTTCCTTTTTCCAGTTTTATTGAGAGATAATTGACATACAGCACTGTATACTAGTAAGTTTAAGGTGTAGGGCAGTGATGGCGAACCTATGACACGCGTGTCAGAGGTGACACGCGAACTCATTTTTTTGGTTGATTTTTCCTTGTTAAATGGCATTTAAATATATAAAATAAATATTAAAAATATAAATCTTTGTTTTACTATGGTTGCAAATATCAAAAAATTTCTATATGTGACATGGCACCAGAGTTAAGTTAGGGTTTTTCAAAATGCTGACACCCCGAGCTCAAAAGGTTCGCCATCACTGGTGTAGGGCATAATGATCTGACTTACATGTATTATGAAATGATCTGATTATGGCCTTTAAAAAGTTTGCAACAATGGCGAAGATAGGTTTATATTGATGTATATAAATGTGCTTGCAAATGGGTTTAGACCAGCGGTTCTCAACCTGTGGGTCGCGACCCCTTTGGGGGTCGAACGACCCTTTCACAGGGGTCGCCTAAGACCATCGGAAAACACATATATAACTACATATTGTTTTTGTGATTAATCACTATGCTTTAATTATGTTCAATTTGTAACAATGAAATTGGGTGTCACCACAACATGAGGAACTGTATTAAAGGGTCGCGGCATTAGGAAGGTTGAGAACCACTGGTTTAGACCCTTATGTGCAAAGGGTCTGAAGTCTCCTAAATAGAAAATCTTCATAAAGTAAATCTGAACAGACTTAAGAGTTTGGAAAATGGGGGTGGGGGGGAATAGCTGGGGGGGGGGGGATCAATCGGGGAAAAGGAGACACATGTAAAACTTTAGACAAAAAAAAAAAGTTTGGGAAATGGTAGCAGGGCTTAGTGACTTTATAACAAACACGGCCCAGGCCACATTTGAGCACCTCCCCACTCCCAGATTAACTTTATTTCTGTCACCCTCTTCACTTTTAAAATTCCTTCCATTCAGCAAACTCAGTTCCATTCAGGGGAACAAACACCTTGTAACTTCTGTTCCTGATACTTCTCTGTGTCCAGTGATGGAAAATACAGGTTTAGTTTTCAGTCCTGCTGCTGTAATGAGATGAATTAGGCTCCTCCAAAGCCCCGGGTTTTCCTAAGAGGACACCTAAAAAACATATGCCACTTCGTTTATGCCCGGGGGCTTCTCAGAACTGAGATCATTTTCTTGTAGAGGGACAATTTAGTCTAATTTCTGATAAGTTGACTACACGTAAATGCTACCTTGGTGCCAGTCTTTCCCGGGCAAATGCTGGGCCTTCACCTGCAACACGATCTCCCCTTCCCCGGGCAGGGCCTTGCAGCGTCGCGGAGCGTCCAGCAGATGGCGCCGCAGCTGAATTTTCGGAGTTGCTCTCTAACCCTGCAGGAGTCTGGGATAAACAGGAAGGAGAATTTTTTTTTAAGCATTCGAATTTTCAGCATATATTTCTCTCTCTTCCTCTCTCTCTCTCTCTCTCTCTCACACACACACACACACACACACACACAGATATCAGAGGATATCTCTATTTTACTCAGTTAAAATTCATTTGAGTTGTTTAAAAATTCAGTGATTACGCAATCCCAAATATGTGTTTTTAAGGATTTCCACTCTTTCAAAGGACCCAACAAGCAAGTTATCACGTATCATAAACTTTCTTAAGGGCACAGGGGTTCAGAAATGCTAGCAGGCAGCGCAGGCTGCCTCTGAAAAGACCAGCAAGGCGCGGCGGAGGGAAGCTCCGCCGGGCGGGGGCGGAAGTGACCTTGATGGCGGGCAGGGCGGCGGCCGCGGAGCCCCGAGCACAGCGCCGCCTGCTGGTGCAAAAGGGGAGCCAAAGCCTGTGACCTCGCTCCCGGGGCGCTGAGACCCGCAAGCTTCCAAACATGGTTGCACTCAGGGCGCAGCACGTAATGCCTCCACCAAACAAAACTGCAAGTCGTGGGTACAACCAGAGCAGCCTTTGTGTTGAGAAGAGAAACCTAGAAGCCCAAAATGGTTTTGATGTACAATGTTTCAGAGGGTTTGACTGTTTTTAATGCTTCCTAAAGCTTAAACAGAGTGGATTTGATTTTTGTGGTATAATTGTTAGGACAATTCTAAAGGAGAGTGAAAAAATAGAACCTGGTAGGGGCTCTCTTTCATTTATCTTATCCTGCTTTAAATTATTTACAAAATATTAAAAGAGGTTATCAGAAGCAAATGGGGGACGGGGGAAGGGGGGGACGGGCAGGGGTTGAGTTTCAAAGGTGGTTGTGCTTATTTCTCACGATGGCCCCTCATTTTTATTCCAGGATTGTTGCAGTGCCATTTTAGCGTCCCTCCTCCTCTCCCCACTTCCTTTTCCTCTTCACTCATTTGACAGGAGCCTCTGCAACCATCTGCTTAGATCACGTCATCGTCATCCACTGGGAGAGAATTGTGGTACCACCTTTCTCCCCCTATGGCTGAAGCACACAGAAAGATGAATTGCACTTCTGCTCCTGAGCCAGCGTGATTGCTGGGAATTGTGACCTGCAAGATGATGCCAATGTGCAGCTTCCCGGTTTTTAACTGCATAGAGCTTTATGCTGCCCTTCATTACGCTGATGCGTTCGCTTCTAGAGCCCTGTCCTTCAGGTTGCCCAAATGATGTGCTAATAACCTTTTGTCCCTCCCATTTACACAGAGACTGCATTAAGTGTAAGAATTGTACACTTCTGCTTTCTTCTAGGCAGGAATGAAGACCCATAAGTGGACAGTTTCATTTTGTAGGAGGCCACCTGCAAGAAAGTGATAGGGGCCTGGATTCAACCACAAAGCCCGAACAGCAGCATACCGTTTCTCCCCCTACCAATAAAAACACAGGTCTAGGAATGCTTCCCATTGGAGACAAGATGCAGTCAGGCTAAGGGAGAGTCCCTAAAATTGCGCTTGCGCAGTAGCTCTTAAGACTATCCTTATGGTGACTTTTGCTCTTTATAATAGGAAAAAACACACCCCTGTGTGGAGATTTAGGAGGCTAAGGAGACATGCGTAGTATGTCAAAGCATGTAGCCCTACAGCACTTTCTCCAGCCAATGCCAGCCCTCCAAAAGAGAGACCTGAAAGGTCAACCCGGAAAGGGACTCGCCCAGTGCCCATTCGGCAGAGGTGCGGGGAGCCACACCCACTTTCTGTGTGTGCTCTCTTGATGCATCAAGCTTTGGTCTCTTCCCTCTAAAGTTTAAGAAATCTTTTCTGTTCGTCCCCTCCCATGATTTCTATCTAGGGCAGTGGTCGGCAAACTGCGGCTCACGAGCCACATGCGGCTCTTTGGCCCCTTGAGTGTGGCTCTTCCTAAGCCTTAGGAGTACGCTAATTAAGTTAATAACAATGTACCTACCTATATAGTTTAAGTTAAAAAAATTTGGCTCTCAAAAGAAATTTTAATCGTTGTATTGTTGATATTTGGCTCTGTTGACAAATGAGTTTGCCGACCACTGATCTAGGGGAAAACAAGAACCTACCCTTCAGTTGGTAAATATTTGGACTAATCCTGTTGTTTATCAGATCTCTGTTCTCTGACATGAAAATTCCCATCTCCCATCAGGGCATAGCTGTAGGCATAAATTATAGGCACTGGTTCAAAACAGAGCCCTCGCTTTCGCCCAGTAGCACCAGAAACACCATAATTAGGAATGTAACTGGAACAGAAGTCTTCTTGGGGGTCCAGGAGAAGAAAGGTTGGGCTCCCAAGTCCTGTGCATGACCACGTGGGCGGTAGTCTTCACAATCTGAATCCAAGCGGATGAGACCACAGAGAGCTCAGTGTTCCGAGGACAAAGAGGAATGGATATATAGTAACTTAGTGAATCAGAGTGTTAAACAAAAATTTTAACTGGCACGGCTAAAAATCTTTTCAGAAGAAAGATTTTTTTAGGTCATTGCTGGCAAAAAAGAAGACGACTGGTCTTAGGGCATGGAGTCGAAACCACCTGCAGCCTGGCTAGGTAGAAAAGACAGTATGTCCATCGTTCCGGAGTTTTGCAAGTGTTTTTATACATCAGGTATGGGGAGAAAGATGTGAGCCATTCCGGAAGGATTTACATTAGCTATAGACACAGGGGATGGGAGAAGGTGAAGCGGGCGCGTTCTAAGGGAGGTGCCGCAGAGTCTCAGGGAGAAGTGTCGGCCTGTGGATTCGCTGTGGGCAGCACGTTGGAAAGTCCATGTGTAAGTGAGAAGCGGAGGCTTCTGGGGTTCAATGGCACCTGGCTGTTCTCTCTTTTGGATAAACTCTGAAATAGCCCACTAGAAATTAATCCTAAATGTCCGCAGGTACACAGGAAATGGGAGCAGTATTTTGTCAGAGCTGGACCACAGCTATGACCAGACTAAATATCATGTCTCTTTCTCTCACCCTCAGCCGCTGTACTTCGCATTTAGAACATCTCTGAATTTCTTTTGTTGTCCAGGGACAAGACCCAAGACGATGTCTGATGTGTTCATTCGCAGAGAAACTGAAGTGAAGGAGAGGAATGCCTCCCGAAGTGTCACTGTTATAAAAGTGTCCTTGCGGGAGAGGGTGCGTGAGCAGGGCAGCTGATCGCATTAAGAGTGTGCAGGCAGGCACACATCTGCCCACAGCCCCAGGACTGCTGAACCCAGGGTTACTAAACTAATCCGCAGAGGCCCGGCCCTAAGCCTCTCTGCGGCGGTCCTGAGGGAGTCAGTCGGCTCAGACAAAGCGAAGAGGCTTCTCCAAGGGGGAGGGGTGCCCGCTTTCTCTTTGTTCTTCCTTGGAAAGCCGGCTCTCTCTCAAGTTTCATAAACCAGCTGCTTTTCCCTCTTGCAGGAGGGCAAAATAAATTCATTGCCAGTAATGATTTGAAAAGCGTATCTTTGGAGCCCTGAGCTCTGCTAGTAAAAAGCAGGGTCAAACTACTAGTATAAAATGCACACACGGTGAACATGTTTATTCTGGGTTTCAAGGCAAAAATTTCAGAAAGGTGCATCTCTTTGTCAAATAAAATTAAAAATAAAAAAGATCACTTCTCGGGGCTACCCCTGTCTGAGTGTCACTTAAAAAAAATAATAAATAAATAAATAAATAAATAACTCATCTTCAGAAAGGGTGGTAGAGACAAAGGTGTTTTGAATCCCAGTTAACCTAATAATTACAGGCCCTGCACCTTACACTTAAGAGTCTCGTCTTCACAGAGGTAGGGTTTAATGAGCGAATTCCTTTGTCTGCTAAGAAACCCCTTCTGCAGTATAAGGGCTCCCTGAAAAATTACACCTTTTCACACTGTGATTTTTTTTTTTCTTATAAGAATGATTTAACATAGCTCCTTTAAAACTAAAAACATTCAGAATTGTCTATCCGTGATTTAAGTGTTGAATTAAGACAAAGGGTGCTTGTTCCTGAATAAGAATGCCACTCTCGGAGCACTCAGGGATCTGCTGCTGCCTGGACTGATTAAACATTTATTTTTAAAATTTATTGATTTGAGAGAGAGAAAGAGAGAGAGAGTGAGTTTTTTTTGTTGTTGCTCCACTTATTTATGCATTCACTGGTTGATTCTTGTATGAGCCCTGACAGGGGATCGAACCCACAGCTTTGGTGTATTGGGATGATACTATAACTAACCAAACTACCCGACCAGACCTCTGGACTGATTTTAAAACAAAAGCCACATGTGGCTTCTACACTTGACAGTTGAGATGGCCTGTTATGTCCAGTGGGGCCTGCTGGAATTGGTTTACACACACCACAGACAATGGGCTCCGTGGGTCAGAGAAAGATTACTGGGCGGAGACAGACTAGGCTGACATTTTGGAAATACTGTAGGTTTATTTCCTGGGGATTTACACATACACACACACACACACACACACACACACCCTCAAAACAGGTACTTTCAGTCCCTTTACATGGCATCCTCAGGCTCTTTAAGACAGTTCCTATTCTCTGGGGATTTTAATCCGCTCACTAAATATCAGCTATTTTTTCTGGAATATATCTGCACATTTCTACTCAACTGAGCCTCGGGGCGTGTGGCTCAGAGCAGCCGCATTGCCAGCACTCTCAAGAGGAAGTGAGAGCAGCCCCAGCCAGGAAACCAGCCCCGTGTCAGCCTATGATCTAATGGCTCAAGTTCTATAGATGAGACCCAGGTCAGCTTCCAAAATAATCCTGAAGCTAGATAAGGAACAAATAAGCAGGGATTAAAGGTATATATGCATACACCTTTGTAATTAACAGAAAAATTTGATAAAATAGCCACTGGGCATGTATATCCATAACACTACCCTGTGTTTATGTCATTAACTGTTACCCAGAGAGCGTATTACAGAATGCCTTCACTTGGCAGGTTCAAAGTTCTTCCCAGTGTTCACCTTGCACATTAAGGCACTTCATCTTAACAACAGCCAGCACTTCCTTTATGTTTCCCACAGGACTCAGCGGGGTATTAGACATGCAGTAGGCACTCCGGGAATACGTGCTTTAAAAAAAAAAGAAATAATGGAAAAAGGAACAATGAATGGTTGCATTTTAATCCTGAGATTAGGCCTGCCTTTATGGTCACATCTGAGTAAACTGGATAGTGATACTTTATAGACGGAAAACAGAAGTGAGGATATTGCACCTTCTCTGACTTACAGTGATGGCTGCTGACTTTCCTAGAGACCAGGAACTTCACATGCATATCTCCTTTAAACCTCACCATAACTCTAGAGGCTAAGTTTACTATGATTGCTACCCTTACTTTACGTACGACAAAACATTACTCAAGTCACACAACTCATAAATAGCCACATCAGGACTTGAATCCAGAGACCTGTCAGTTTCCAAAGGAACATTCCTGCTCCTAAATATCTAATAGCAACATTCAGAGTTCCAGGTACTAACTACCCTTCTTTGAGGAATTGCCTGACAACAGAATATCTGAAGAGGGAAGGAGAGAGAGGGAAAAGAGCAAGCAAAACCAATTCATAACTTACACATCTCAGTATGTGTGGTTTCGATGGTTTCTCCTATGCATTCTCATTTCATCCTCACAGCACCCTGTCAAATGTGTTATTACTATTTCTTTTTTTTTAAAGTTTGCTCTGAAAGCAGTAGAGCTTTTTTTTCTCTCTTTTTATATTTTTATTGATTTCAGAGAGGAAGGAAGAGAGACAGAGAGATGGAAACATCAATGATGAGAGAGAATCGCCGATTGGCTGCCTCCTCCACACCCCACACCGGGGATCAAGCCGGAAACCCAGGCATGTGCCCTGACTGGGAATGGAACCATGACCTCCTGGTTCATAGCTCAACGCTCAACCACTGAGCCTGCCAGCCGGGCACTATTTCTTACATATAAGAAATATATCTCTGGAGAACAGGTGGGTTCAAGAAGAAGTGAATGCTAAAATTCTGCACCTGAGAGGTAACAAATCTGTGATAACACTGTGCCTGCCCTAGGCCTCCCAGCTCAGCTCAGAGCATTTTTTACATTTTCTTCCTTTCTTTTTTTTAAAAAATATATTTTATTGATTTTTTTACAGAGAGGAAGTGAGAGGGATAGAGAGTTAGAAACATCCATGAGAGAGAAACATCAATGAGCTGCCTCCTGCACACCTCCTACTGGGGATGTGCCCGCAACCAAGGTACATGCCCTTGACAGGAATCAAACCTGGGACTCTTCAGTCCGCAGGCCGACGCTCTATCCACTGAGCTAAACCAGTTAGGGCTTCTTCCTTTCTTATTAACATTCTCATGAGCCATAAAGCTTACCCCACAAAAACAAATATGGTTAAATGTTGACTTGCTGTGTCACTAAGGCATTTAAAATTGGATGCAATGTGCCGAAACCGGTTTGGCTCAGTGGATAGAGCGTCGGCCTGCGGACTGAAGGGTCCCGGGTTCGATTCCGGTCAAGGGCATGTACCTGGGTTGCGGGCACATCCCCAGTAGGAGATGTGCAGGAGGCGGCTGATCGGCTGATCGATGTTTCTCTCTCATCGATGTTTCTAACTTTCTATCTCTCTCGCTTCCTCTCTGTAAAAAATCAATAAAATATATTTAAAAAATAAAAAAATAAAATTGGATACAATGTAGAGAGGAAACAGTAAAGGTGACAGTGCATAAAATGCTATATAACAATTAAAAACAATGAATTAGATTTAAACATCCTGCCATGAAAAGATATTAAGTTAAAAAATATAAAAAGCAAGTTACAGGTAAAAAGTACAGCATGGTACCATTTATGTTTTCAAAAGTCATACACACAAAAAATGATACAAACACATAGGAAACAAGTTTGTTATACCCCAAATAACTGGTTTCTCTGGGGAGAGGACTGGGTCCAAGGGGAGGTGCATAGCATTGTCAGACTTTTCCTTTACCTTTGTACAAAATAATTTATTCAAATATGTGTGTGTAAAAGGGAGGGGAGAGGGGAAAAAGGACAGAAAAGAAACCAGTGCTGCTGTTAGAAAATAAAAGTTTAACAACAGGCAGTAAAGGTAAGTGGTACACATACACCAAACTAAAATCCACGGCCTCATTCAGGTCCACAAAAGATCAATTATAATAAATGGGATGATTTTAAAAATGTAATTATCTCCTGACTCTACCAGAAATGCAGTGCTGAGAAGACTTGGAGCCAGATGATTGGGTTCAAGGCCCGACTCTGCAATTCTCTGTAACCTTGGGCTAATTTTTCAGGGCCTTACATTCCTTTATCTATGGAGTGAAGATAATAGTAACATACTTCATAGGGTTCTTCCAGGATTAAATGAGATAACGCACTGGAAAGAATAACAAATTATGCCAACTGAGACTTATAACTTCTAAATTGCATTTGTGTTTATTCTTTCCCCATTCTTTCTCTCCCACTTCAGAAAATTATTTTTCTCACACCTTTAAGTGCCCCACACTGAGGCAAAATTACATTAGCAAAACATTAATCTTTGGTATATTTACTGATAACAAATAGGCCTTTGTTATTTGAGTCTTTAGATTATGCACAGAGTTTCTAAGCTTCAATAACCTGTATTCAGGTATTTATTTTAAGGAATATATTTATTTGATTCCATTTATAAACTATACCTTTTTCCCTGTGAAACCCACTTTTCACGCAAGAACCAAAATATCCAAATCACATAGGCCATTTAAAGCATAGGCTGAAAATATAATTTAATTTTTTGCATCTTAAAATGGGCTTATTTGCAGTCTTACTGAAATTTCAGGCTGCTCTTAAATTTCAAGAATTCAATTATAAGCTTTTTAATAAAAAGGGTTACAAAAATAATGAGAAACATTAATACCACCCATATCATTAAACACAAAAAAAGAAACATGAGCAAATGAATAAATAGCAGTTGCATGCACACAGCCGTGTCCACACTACATGATGTAAGTATTTTCAGCTACAGCCTCACCTTTGAAACAGCCATGTTCTCGTCTGCTTTTGCTGGATATGCATATGTTAAAAAGCCTGGGGACCTGAAGATTCCTGGTCAAGTAAATTAAGAATCCAGCGTAAGTTGTTTTGCAGTTTGAGTTCAGCAAGGATACATCTGAAGGGACCAATTCCAAGCACACAAAGCACACAGCCCTCCCAAGCGCCTCCACCCCATTAAACTGAGCTGTCATTTTAGAGCTGGGCGCCCATTGTTCACTTTCTTCTACTCTAATTAGACTTGACAGATTGCTCTTTCTAGCTAGACTGGCTGTTGCCAAGAACAGAGAGAAGAGATGAGGCTGACCTTGTCATTATGCCCTTGGGATCGGCGCCCCCACCCCCCATCCTAGTCCACAGACACTGTATCCCCAGCAGCTCAAATCTGTTCTCCTTCTGCTCCTCCAGTCTCGGCCTGCTATGCCCCCGCAGTCTCAGCACCACTGACTTTTCTTACTTTCAGTACTGTGAGACTCCAACCCTCATAGGCTGTGGAAGTGGAATGTGTGC
The DNA here is from genome assembly GCF_028538775.1 of Myotis yumanensis. NCBI lineage: Eukaryota > Metazoa > Chordata > Mammalia > Chiroptera > Vespertilionidae > Myotis > Myotis yumanensis. The sequence goes on from NW_027223754.1 coordinate 165,580,012, forward strand.
TCTAATGGTTTTCATGTTAATACTCTGACCCTTGTATTTTTCTGCAGCCCTGGGGGACAAAGCAGACCAGCTTTCCTAAAGAGAAAGATACTGCAGCTCGGCCTGGAGCCAAGAAATATGGATTGCTAATGAAGCAGAGCTTGGGAAGGATTCAGGCCCTGCACTACCTCCACATGACAGAAACAGATCCCTTGCCCCATTCCCCTGTTTCCACATCTGTAAAATGCCACCAATAATTCTCGAGCCTTTATCATATCAAACACGTTACAATGGTATTATATAAGAATTAGATAATAAAATGATAGAGCTGGAAATGATCTTAGAGATCATTTAGTCCAATGTCTTCCTTTGGAAGATTAGAAAAACACAGGCCAACAGAGGGAGGTGACATGCACAGTGTCATGAAATTAGTTCGCAGACTTTAAACACCTGGCAGTGTACAATAGTCTGCTAATCAGCTTTGTCACTAACCTGCCTTTCCCCAATTTATACTATGCTGATAATAAATCGTATTAACCAGGAAAGCAACTTTCTCTGAGGAAAGAATTCTCCTCAGGCAAGGACTATGTTTTCAGAAATGCTTCCCTTTACTGAGACGCCAATGGTCTTGTAATAGAGCCTGAGTCACCCAAAGCCACATGACTCTCATAGGGGCACAGGACGGAACTCAACAGGCTGGAGGTCTGGGGCCCTGCTTCCAATTAAGAATGGCCCTGACCTTGACCTAAGTCTGACTGTGCCCACCGCTTCAAGAGCTGTTAGCAGGAGAGACTTTTAGGAATTTCTTCTGGGAACAGATCTACTGTTTCTGAGGTTGCAATGCAAAACCATTCATTTATTAATTCACCTACTCATAAACATTTATTAAGAGCCCATTTTTTTCTGTGCACCTGGGGGCTGATAAGACTAGTACAATGAGTAGGCCCTAGCTTCAAGGAGCCTCAGGAGGAGCCAGCAGTGCAAACATTTGCGTCCAAGGGGCACTGTGGGGGGTCAAGATGGAAGGAGGAGATGGTCAATTTTCCTTCATTGGGGTTTAAGGAATCAGAAAAACGTTGTAGTGGAGATGATACTTGAGCTGAGCTTTGGGAAATAAAGGTTATTTTCTAGGTGGAAGTGAGGCAAATACATGGTATTCAGACAGAGAGTGAACCTGGGGTGGTGGTGGTGGTGGTGGTGGTGGTGGTGGTGGTGGTAGTGTGTGTGTGTGTGGCTTTTTTTTGGGGGGGTGGGAAGGGTGATGGCTTTTGGCCTGCATAGTATGAGGAAGCATCACCAAAGGTGAGATTGGAAATTTAGGTAGTGATCAGTGAAAACATTATATGATAAAGGAAGAAGTTTGAATTTTGTTGTGGCAGTTCATGGGAACCACTGAAAGAGTTTCAAGCAGGAAAATAACATGATCCAAAATTCATTTTAGAAAGGTGACTTTGATGGTGTGGAAGACAGATTGGTGAAGGGGTGGGAAGGAGCAAGACCAAAGGCAAACAGACCATAGAGAGACAACTGCAAAAATTTAGGTGAGATAAGACAGCTGACCCAATCTCTCAACAAGTCAATGGGAAGGATCAAAGGGAGAGACTATTTTGGTATCCAAGAGGCTTCCACTATATGCAGTATGTGGACCTTGTTTGGATCCTGATTCAAACCAACCAACCGTAAAGAGAAAAGTTGAAAGACAAAGTATTAGGTAATATTAAGGCACTATCACTAATTTTGTTAGTGTGATAACATTACTATCCTATATAATAAAAGCCCAGTGACCATAATGACTGGAACAACTGCTCAACCAGTTGCTATGAGGTGCATTGACCACCTCTTGGTCCCTCCTCCCTCCACTGCCTGCAGGCTCCAATCGCAGCTTGGTGAACAGGGAACCATGGGGAACCGGGTGGGTGGCGGGGCAGGGCGGGACTGGGGACTTGGCGAACAGGCAGAAGATGGCCCTGATCGAAGCCTAGGCCTAGGGACCCTACAGGCGCACTATTTCATGCGCTGGGCCTCTAGTGGTAATATAAAATAGCATACTAAAGTGTTTATGAGTGAGATGTCATGATATCTGGATATTTCGGTAGAACTAATAGATGAAATAAATACAGCAAACAGTTAATAATTATTAAATCCAGATGATGGAAATGTAAGGGTTCATTGCACTCTATGTATATTTGCAAATTTTCAATATAAAAAGCTAACATTTTAGACAAAGAATAATGCGAACCTAAATTACATAAGTTATAGTGAGCCCATCTTGCAGGTATCAAATCAGGAAAGTCTTTAGAAAGAACAGCCTTGCTCATGTCAGACCCTTGCCCCAAAACTTCCATTAGCTGAATTAAGTATAATATAGGTATTTAAAGCTCTTCCATAATCTGATCCTAACCTACTTTTTACAGCTCGATCTTTTTGGGTTTGTTTGCTTGTTTTTGTTTTGTTTTCCTTTTCATGAACCTTTCTTCAAGAATGCCAGGCTATTCACTATTCTCTGGGCATATTCGTTACATGAAATATTATAGAAAAAGGGCTGAGAAGTGTCTAGCATATAGAAGCATTCAATCGATGTTAGTTTTTGGACACTGAACTATATAATCCCCCTCCAAGCATTTCATACAGTTTAATTTACCCCAAAGTAAATTAAATTTACTTTAAATTTAATTAAAGTAAAGTAAATTTCCACATTTCTTTATGTCATACAGGAAGATTTATCCCAGGTGTCACTTATTCTAGGAAGTCTTTCCTGGGTTCCCAGGCTTGGCTATGGGTGCCCTTGTCTGGGCTTCTGCAGCACCCCCACCGCCCTTGCCGCTCAGCCAATTAGAGCTGCTTATATGTCTGTTTCCCTCACTAGAGTATACGTTTCTCAAAGGCCAAGGCTGTTTTTTGGTTTGTTTTACCTACCACAACTCCTGGTACTATATATAGTAAAAAACAAAAAAGATACAGTGAACAGAGTTTTGCTCACTTTCTTCTTTTCTTTAACTGCGTTTTTATATAATGTTTGATATGGTTCTTATGTGATAGTTTCACTCTACTCCTGAATGATAGTGGACATTGTTTTTGTCATCCTAGTTTCCCTTCCTGTTCTTCTGGCAACAGGCCTGATTTTTTTTTTTTCTAATTCTCTGCTCTGAATTTTTGTGATCTGGATGGGGCTCCTCCCACCCCTGGCCCCAGGATGGAGGATGAGACCACAGGCCTAAATCAGCGAGTTATTATCCCATTCCTGTGCTTTGGATGAGTATGAGCTCTAAGCCTTCCTGATCAGAGTAAATCACAAGACTTTCCTCAGAGTTCCTGGAAGAGGGATTCTCTCCCTCTCTCTCCCTGCTAGACATGGATGGAGTCAATAAAAGGGCAGGCCTGCTATAGTCATTTTGATACCTCAAGGAATAAGCTTGTTTGTGAATGAAAACAATACTTGGAGAGAATACAAACAAGATAAACAGAGAGGGAAACAGAGTCCTAATGATGGAAACAGAGCTGAATTCAGCCATGAACTCAGAAAAACAAACAGACAAAAAAACCGATGGCTCGTCAGTTTGTGTTGGGTTTTCTGTCATTTGCATTGAAACCATCTTAACTCATATGATATTTATGAGTATCTAGTACATTGCTTGACACATGGGATTATCAGTGAATGTGTGTTTAATAGATAAATAAGTTGTGTGAGGAACAGCAATTATTATTTTTTAAAATATATTTTATTGATTTTTTACAGAGAGGAAGGGAGAAAGATAGAGAGTCAGAAACATCGATCAGCCGCCTCCTGCACATCTCCCACTGGGGATGTGCCCGCAACCCAGGTACATGCCCTTGACCGGAATCGAACCTGGGACCCTTCAGTCCACAGGCCGACGCTCTATCCACTGAGCCAAACCGGTTTCGGCAGGAACAGCAATTATTTATAGGGCAATTTGTATCTACAGCCTTAAAAAAGATCATCCTGCTGGAGATGGATGGTGGGAGGTGAATATGTTTAATGCCACTGAACTATTCAATTAAATATGGTAAACTTTATGTTACACAGGGGAGGGGAAAGGAGCAGGTTTACTATTGTGAGCGACATTCTTTTGAGTTAATAAAGCTATTGTAATAGGCTTTCTTTTTTCTAAAATATATTTTTATTGATTTCAGAGAGGAAGGGAGAGGGAAAGAGATAGAAACGTCAATAATGAGAAAGAATCATTGATCAGCTGCATGCTGCATGCCCCCTACTGGGAATCGAACCTGCAACCCAGATATGTTCTCTTGACTGGAATTGAACCCGGGACCCTTCAGTCGGCAGACCAGTACTCTATCCATTGAACCAAACCAGATAGGGCTGTAATAGCTTTTTCCATACAAACAACAGTAAATCTACTTTGCCAACACCTGTATACTTTATCACAATAAAAAAAAAAAAATGAATGAAACAAAGAATAAGGTCATCATTAGACCAGAAATTAAGGAACAGGAAAGCTTGTTGCACTGGACCAATAACACTAGTAATTATTCTCTACTTTTGAAATGTATCATAGGGAAATAATTAAGTAAGTTTACAAAGTATGTTTATCAATAGGAACTGGCTAATAAAATTATGATAGCCCTGGCTGGTTTGGCTTAGCAGATTGAGCATCGGCCTGTGGACTGAAGGGTCCCAGGTTCGATTCTGGCCAAGGGCATGTACCTGGGTTGCGGGCACATCCCCAGTAGGGGGCATGCAAGAGGCAGCTGAATCGATGTTTCTATCTCATCCATGTTTCTAACTCTCTATCCCTCTTCCTTCCTCTCTGTAAAAAATCAATAAAATATATTTTTAAAAAATTATGATATATTTAAAAAATAGAATATTATATAATTATTAAAATTATAATGTAGATTTTTATGCCACTTCTTATGAACATACATATCAGAGTGCTAGAAATATTGAATTATATTAATATCAAATGATTTCATAAAAATAAGGCAAGACTTCTTATAAGATTTATGACTTGGCCCTAACCGGCTTGGCTCAGTAGATAGAGCGTCGGCCTGTGGACTGAAGAGTCCCAGGTTCGATTCTGGTCAAGGGCATGTACCTTGGTTGCAAGCACATCCCCAGTAGGGAGTGTGCAGGAGGCAGCTGATCGATGTTTCTCTCTCATCAATGTTTCTAACTCTCTGTCCTTCTCCCTTCCTCTCTGTAAAAAATTAATAAAATATATTTTTTAAAAAAGATTTATGAATTGGAGCCAACTGGTTACAACCACTAAGAAAGAACTTACTGTGTTTCACTGAATTTTAGATACCATTGATTGTAAAATGCTTCCTGAATTCAGAGGTGTTAAAATGTGAAAAAGTACATATCTTAGAATTACCCAAATATAATACGTTTAGAGGCAAAAAATTATGTGTGGAGATGATGGGATGGAGGAAAATGGGACATGAAAATCATTAGATAAGACAAACTCAAGAAGAGAAGTGTTTTAAGGTTTACAGAACAAAATTATTTTAGTGAAAAGAAGCTAGAGGAAGGCTTTGAGAAGAGGCAGAAGACGGGTACAGAGACATGCACCAACGATTACTTTTGTCACTGAACTGACTGAAGGGAGCAAGCAGCTCTCCCTGCTAATTTGGGTGACAGTGGGTGCTAATTCACTTACATTTGTGAGGTTTCTTTTCTATTTTTTCTTAAGTGGAAGTCAGGCTTGTAATTTTAGCTCCCCCCTCTCCTGTTTTGGCACCCTGGCCGGTGTGGCTCAATTGGTTGGAATGTCGTCTTCCTGTATACCAAAAAAAAGGTTGCGGGTTTGATTCCCAGTCAGGACACATACCTAGGTTTCGGGTACGATCCCTGTTGGGGTATGTACAGGAGGCAACCGATAGATGTTTCTTTCTCTTTCTCCTCCTCTCTCTAATATCAATAAGCATGAGTGAGGGTTAAAAAAGAAAGAAAGAAGGGATTTGGCAGCTGATGAGAGATAAAAAGGTATGGGGACTAATACTCAAGAAGAATCATGTCTACAGATTATAGGGAACTCAAGACTTCCTCTAAAGAGTGTTCTGTATCTTTTGTGGCATGTGCAAAACTTTCAGTAAGCATTACTCTGTTACAAACTACTTCTGTCCAAGCAGCCTCACAAGTTAGGAATTTGACCAGCTGTCCATGGGGAAGTGGGCTAAAAAAATGCTAAGCATTCTCTCTCTCTCTCTCTCTCTCTCTCTCACACACACACACACACACACACACACACACACACACACACGTTTCTGTGCTTAGCAATACACCATATAAATGCTACTTACTCACAAAGTTCATTCCTTATTTTCAGTTATTTCTGTCCTCTGCAATGGGAAGCATTAGGGAAGTCAATTGCTCTTAGTTATTACTATGACTCATGGTGAGTTCAAGTCAAGCACCCAGGGCCACTGCCTCCAGCAACTGTTCATCCAGAGCATCATCAAAGTCTTCTCATTTGATATCATTACTGACCACAGACAGAGGGACTTGACCAAAAGCCATAGGTGTGGTTCTAGGCAAAATGCATTGGTAAATAACTTTACCTCATAGGACACACATCAGATCTAGAAAGAAACCTAAAGAACATGCAAGCCCTGAAATTCCTAACCTTTTATAAGCAACAAACTCACCTTAGGAGCTTTTGAAACATCTCAGATGAGGTCCCAGATGGTTATCATTTTCAGAAAGCTTCATGAGTACTTCTGCTGTGCATTAAAAGCTGGGAACCACTGTTCTAATCCCATTCCTCTGATTTTACAGATGGTAACCTGGGGCTCAGAGAAGCTGCTGGCTTGCCCAAGATCACATACCTGGTTAACAGCAGAATCAAGACTACACCTCATACCTCCTAATTCATAACAGTTTTCAAACTGTAAGATAACATTTATCTGGAAAATCAGAGGTAGAATAAGTAATTTGTAGAAGAAATGGGCGTAGGAAACAAGCTATAGAGGAAAAGGAAGGGCTCTTGGAGCTTAGAAGTCAGGAAGGTAAAGGTGACTGTGCCTGAAGGGAGGGGAGGGGTAGAGGGAGGGGAAGGGAAAGGGGCAGGCGGGTGTGCTCCCAGGGGGGAGAGTGCCCTGGGTCCTTGTCCTAAGGGTTTTAAGGGTGGAGATTTTAGGGGAGGTCCCAGGAGAAAATCTCAATAGAATATTTAGCAGCTTTCCAGGTGTGTCCTTTCAGGGTTGGGGTCTCCACTGATTGATTGGTCGGCTCCAGGGCGGTCATTTTTCAATGCAGCTGATCCTGAGTTTTTCCTTGGTGTTGCTCTTCTGGTTTTGCTGCTTTTCTGGGCCTGGAGCTGAAATATAACCAAGTCCATCTGTTGCAAAGTGAGGAGCTGGTGAGGCACAATGGGTCCCTGCTGGCACCCAGCACTGGTCCAGGTCTGCAAGGTGGTCCCGAGTGGGCTTCTCCAGAATCCTGCCACACAATTCGAGTCATGGCGCCATAATGTTGGGGAAAGTGGGAATGGCACCAGATGTGTGACTGATGGGGTCACACTGAACCTGGGTTCAGCAAACTAGGTACTTGGGTTCTGACTAGGAAAGAATTCAGAGCCAAGACTCAAACTATAAGAGAACATTTATTTTGGAAAAATCACAGAGGTAGAAGAAGTAATTCATAGAAGAAATGGGCTTAGGAAACAAGTTACAGAGGTAAAGGAGCTTAGAAAGGAGGAAGGTAAAGGTGATGTGCCGGGGAAGGGAGGGGGAGGGGGAGGTGGGAAGGGTAAGCCTCCAGCGTGTTCTGGGAGGGAGAGAGCCTAGGACCTTTATTGTTACTCTCGCATCCCATACCACTGACTGCTTTCCAAATATTTACTGTTATTCCTTCCTAGTACATTTGAAAATATATACTTTAATCATTGGTTATTTAATCAAATCAGTTTCAAAATCTAGCATTTATGAAAGAAGCCAGTGACAAAAGACCACATCCTGTATGATTCTGTCTATATGAAATGGCCAAAACTGTCAGTTCCATAGTGATAGAAGTAGACCATTAAATTGCCAGGAGCTGGGGGTAGGGGGTGGAAATGGGTACAGGGTTTCTTTCTAGGGTAAAGAAAATGTTCTAAAATTAATTGTGATGATGATTTTACAAGCCTGTGAATATACTAAAACACTGAATCATACACTTTCAAATTGTCAGTTGTATGGTATATAAATTAGATTTCAATAAAGCTATTTTAAAAATCTAGCACTACTCACTGGATTCTGAAAAATAATTTAAAACTTTTGTTTACTTCATTCTTCAGCGTTTCTCTAAGATTATAGTCGGTGTCCAAATGGGTCTTATTCTTAAATTTAGATTCTTACTTAGGTCCATTTCCCAGTGCCCTGTACCCCCAAACAGAAAACCTTTCCAGAGCATAGTCTGGCACTTAGAATCCTTGTTCTTCATAACACCAGGCTCTGTGCCTTTGCTGAGATTGCTCCCTTCACTGAAAAGGCCAATTTGTCACCTCTTCAAACGCCTTTCCTCTCCACCAAACTGGAAGTGGTCTGCCTTCCAGAAGAGGTGACATTTTGGCTAAATGTTGTTGTTGGTTTTTGTTTTTGTTTTGGCTAAATGTTTTGATATCATGTAAAAAGGATCACCAACTTCCAGCTTAGAATCTTTGGGCCTTACAGTGACCCCTTTCAGTAAGTTAATGCCACATTTAATTTTTCTTATTGCAGCACCCCAGGTCTAAGACCAAATTCTGTATATGTTATTGTGTTTGTTTTTTGCTTTCTTCTGCCCAACCAGCTATCCTTCACTGCCTCTTTTTCCCACTTTCTCACACCTATCCCTCTTCCCACCTCCTCTCTCTCCCAACTTGGCTAAGTCTTGCTAGGTGTTCAGGACCCTGGGAAAATGTGGTCTTCTCCAGGAAGGCCTCCCTAACACCTCCCTTCACCCTTGGGATGTTGGCCAAATTCAAGTACTATAATGGCAAGAGAAGTGGAGAGAAGTGGAGACATTTGAAAAGTATTAAGGAGACAAAATTTGTAAAATTTGCTAATGTGAAATAAATATAAACATAAATCATAAAGAGCAAACAGAATAAACAGTGAACTTTGGAATAAGAATTGGTAATAATTTAAAGTAATTTCATAGTATGTTTTCCACTATGTTTATGTCATCTAAACTTTTAACAAGATGAATGAATCCTCTATATCCTGCCAAACACATTCCTTTCCTAATATTGCTTTACTGATCCAGGGCCTTTAATGACTCCTGGCTAATGCACCAAGCCTAAACTCTGCTTTGCTTTAAAGGCCTTCAGAGCTGGTCCATCGGCTCCACCCAGCTGTGGCCAGGCTGGCTGCTTCATTCTCCTGCAGAGATCTTGCTCACTCCTGGCTCTAGCACTTTTTTGACCCCCTTGTCTGGGGCAATCCTTTCCCTATGCACATCTCAGAGACCATTCAAAACTCAGCTACGTGAAATCCTGCCTGCCCGGTCCACGTGCCCTCTGAACTCCAGATGCATTCATAGTTGGTAGCATCCGATTTAGCATTTAATAATATATGCTTATCTAACATAGTTTACTGTTGTTTTAATGTAAGGTAGTTATGTTTCCCCAACTAGATTATACATTTATTGAGGGTAGGAACCATGATTTATAATCTTTAAGATCATAAATTTTGGGAACAAACTATGCTCAAATCCTAGTCCTTCAGTTTGCTAGCTATGTGATATTGGGCAAATGGCTTAATTTCTCTATGCCTTAGTTTCTAATATTTAAAATTAAGATAATAAAAGTACCTATCTCATAGGGTTGGCTGTATGGCTACATGAGGTAATTCACATACAGTGCCCAGCAGATGCCTGGCACATTGTAAGAACTTAATAAACATTAACTCTTAATATTATCTCTCATATTGTTTAGCGTATCATTGAACTCTGTGTAAATGCCTAAAAGTTATTTTTTGCTGATTTAGTAAAATGCATAGACATTTCTTTCAGATGTCTAAAGGAATCTGAAATCTTGTGTTAAGGCATAAAGGGTGCATTTGTACAGACAATAATCATTTGTAAATGTTTATCAGGACACTTTTACTTCCTAAATTTTTTAAAATATATTTTTATTCATTTCAGAGAGGAAGGGAGAGGGAGAGAGAGATAGAAACAACAATGATGAGAGAGAATCATTGATCGGCTGCCTCCTGCACACTCCCTACTAGGGATGGAGCTCACAACCTGGGCTTGTGCCCTGACTGGGAATTGAACCATAACCTCCTGGTTCATAGGTTGATGTTTAACCACTGAGCTACACCGGCCAGGCTTACTTCCTAAATTTTGAGGAACATCTTATAATTTTCCTCATGTATTCCCTCACCTGGCTCCTGGAACCCAGGTGAGGAAATCAAGAGGATTATCTCTCTCACTTCATAAGGAAACAGGGAATGAGCATTAAATGGCAAGATAGAAATCAGATGCCTGGAGTATTCTGGGTGCCAACTCATCTGCTAAGATCCATACTAAAAAGTCTCCATTTGTGTAGTTTTCTGTGTTTGATTGTATATGCCTCAAAGAAACAAACATAAATTGGCCTATTGGTAGTTGAGGCGACAGTATGTCTAGTAGAGTGCAAGACAATAATAAAGATGGGAAGGAGATAATTAAAGACCCAAGGCTGAGCTCTAGACACACGCTATTATTATATTTTATATTATACCAATTACCACGTATGCCCCTCCCCACAATGCTCTACAAACTAAATGGCTTCAACTGGCTTATCTGGAAGAGCCAAAGCCTTGAGCCCATGTAGTCCCTGGAAGCATCCTGTAAAATCCTTGGGACTCATATTACTATGGGGAAAATAAATTATTGTTGTGGAGGAGGAATATGAGACTGCAGCAGCTGCTACTACATAGACAGTCATGGGAGGTGTGTGGGACCCATACTATCATAAAAGATCATAGAACATGAGTACTGTGTAAAAAAAAAAATCCTAAGGTTATTCCTCTTCTTTTACATTTAAGTGTCATATTTTCCCAATGAAAGGTTTAAAAATAAGAGCTGGTTGAAATACAAAATTTATTTATTTATTTTAGGATGTGAAGATACAAGACAAGGAAGCTAGAAGGCAATTGCACTGAATCACAATCCTACCTGCTGATGGTTCTCTTTGTCCAAAACCTCTTAAAGCAACAGATGATGGCCATAGCTGTGGGACAAAGTGGAAATCAGATGCAGATGTGGTGGGAGGCCGGGGGTGACATGAGAAGAGTGAGCGCACCTGGCTTCCTGCTTGGTTCTGCCACCCACCTGGCTCTGCCTCTTCGGACAGGTCACTGAACTTTTCTGGAACAAGTTTGTTTCCTCATCAGATGACCAGTGAAGGACAGGGATATGGTCTCTAAAGCTCTTTCCAGTCCTGACATTTCATGATTTTATCGAGTCTAAGAAATCTGTGCATTATTCTGTACTTTATATTATTACTTTCCATTGATCTTTTTCTCTCCCTTCCTCCCAAACCTTCCCAGCAGGCACATCCTAACCCCTTCTCCCTCTGATTTCTTCAGAATTTCAAAAATATTTCCAAGTCTAAAAATATTGGTTACTATGATGTGCTCCTTACCTTCCCCTCCCTGGCCCTGTTAGTGTCTAGAAGGCATTTGGTGAAACTCAACTTAAAATTTGTAGTTTCAAAGGAACAGGAAGGATGCTGATACTGAATGGCTAGCCATGGGATGTCTCGGGGCAGTTTCCGTACATGAGCTCAACAGTAGTTCTACACAAAGCTAATGAATACACTGCTTCTCTATTTCTCTTGAAATGGTTCCTTAGAATTAGGATTTTTCTAAAGTCTCCCTAATTGTTCTAAACCATACTAGGTTTTTCAGGACTGTCCTCTGATATAATTTCTAAGCAAGCAGTCAGCATGAAAAAGGACTAGGTCAGCTCTTTGTGAGTCAGTGTTTGGCAGCCCAGCTCCTCTGGGATGTGTCTCCTGGCGTCCACCCAGCCTTGCTATCAACAGTAAAAGCTTCTCTTTGTGCTTCCAGAAAGTCATAAATAAATCTCCTCCATCCCACCTGTTTTCTGAGAAGAGCTTCAGTGTGTCCTTTACTTTGGGTTAAAAAAAAAAAAGAGACACAATCGCTGCTTTAGGAAAACGGTTTTAAATGTCCACTAAGCAATTGTTCCTTTTCATTGTTCCCCTACTCCCAGAATTTAGATGTGTAATTTGAGTTACAGTCCCTTTAGTTGCCAGGTTCTGAGACTGGACTACTTTCCCACTTTATGCTAATTGCCTTTTTGAAGCTGCTTGGCCCTAAGCAATCCTCCTGTGTGTGGAAAGTGTTAGTTGTGGAAGAAGGGCCATTACCTGAGCAGCAAGGAAGGCATGCCCTCACAAGGCAACACCACACAAGGGACAGGGCACTGACCTACCTGGCAACGGCTTCAGGAACTCTAGTAAATATCCCCAAAAGGTGAGAAGGCAGGTCTATTGGCCTCGGGGTAGTACCAGGCACCAGGCTAGCACTGAAGGGAGAACAATATAGAGTTCCTGTTCAGCTAAACAAAAAAATAGTCAATCTCAGCTGCAGTCCAAACAGGTTGGATTTCTTAAACACCTCTCATCAAAAACCTCCACTGAAACATTAAGCCTCATATTACTGTTCTGAGGTAAACATTAATCCTATTTTCCAGGAAGATGTAGAATGAGGTCAAGCACATTATTTTCTACTGCAGTCAATGTTGGAGTTAAAGAAATCTGCTGAATTCATTCTCAAAACTACATAAATGAGTCTTTCCAGCTGATTTATTGCTGAGGTCATATGAGCAACATGTTTCCTGAATTCCGGCGCCGCCTCGAATTCAGTCCTTTCCCCGGCTCAGCCTCGGCCAGGTCTGATTCACGGCGCGGGCGGTCCCCGAGGGTCTGGCGAGCACGGCGCGGTAACAAGTGGGCGAGGATGCCATACGAGATCAAGAAGGTGTTCGCCAGCCTCCCCCAGGTGGAGAGGGGCGTCTCCAAAATCATCGGCGGTGACCCCAAGGGCAATAATTTTCTTTACACCAATGGCAAGTGCGTCATCCTAAGGAACATCGGTAACCCAGCCCTTGCTGACATCTACACGGAGCATGCCCATCAGGTCATGGTGGCCAAGTACGCGCCCAGCGGATTCTACGTAGCCTCTGGAGATGTGTCTGGGAAGCTGCGGATCTGGGACACCACGCAGAAGGAGCACCTCCTAAAGTACGAGTACCAGCCTTTCGCTGGGAAGATCAAGGACATTGCTTGGACAGAAGACACAGACAAAAAAAATGACAGCTTTAAGTTACTGATTGAAAAGAAAAGATCCTCTCCCGGAAGCCGGACCACCCTTGCTGCTTGACACAGTCGCTGCGGGGAAGAAACATCTGCCCAGCTTAGGATTCAAGGGACCTGGCATATATGGCATACTGTTCTTAATATGTTTGCTCCCCTTCTTGGCACTATGTGTTTTAACCAAGGTCACCTCTCCGAGAAAGGTTGTTTCCCCAGGTGGAGATATTTTTTAATTTTTTTTTGCTTAAAGTATTACAAAGAGTATTACATGTGTCTCCTCCCCCCCCCCCCCCCCGCCCGCCCTTGACAATCCCCTGGCCTCCCCTACCCCCCAGTGTCTTATGTCCATTGGTTATGCTTATATGCATGCATACAAGTCCTTCTGTTGATCTCTTACCCACCCCCCTACAGCCCCCCAACCCTCCCTGGTCTTCCCCCTGTAGTTTGACAGTCTGTTCGAGGCAGCTCTGCCTCTGTATCTATTTTTGTTCATAAGTTTATAATGGTCTTTATTATCCATAAATGAGTGAGATCATGTGGTATTTTTCTTTCACTGACTGGCTTATTTCACTTAGCATAATGCTCTCCAGTTCCATCCATGCTGTTGCAAATGGTATGAGTTTCTTCTTTTTTACAGCAGCATAGTATTCCATCGTGTAGATGTACCATAGTTTTCTAATCCATTCATCTACTGATGGGCACTTAGGCTGTTTCCAGATCTTAGCTATTGTGAATTGTGCTGCTCTGAACATAAAGGTGGGGATTTTTATCAGTAAAACCCCTTAAGTGCCAGGCGGGTAGTTAATCACTTTAACTACAAACAATCACCCTTAAGCTACATAATCTTTACTCCCTGGAATGGAGATAAGAAACGCCCTAACCTTTGGAATAGAAATTGACAGGATTAAAATCAACTGGTATAAATACAGGAGAAATAAACACAGAACCTGACTGGAGATCCTGGCTAGAGATCCTGGCTAGGCTGCTGATCAACTGAACACTGTGTCCGTGTCATTCCTTCTTCGCCAACTCCGTCCACACCTTTGGGAACCCCTGGACCTGCTTCACGACCCCCGCTATGGAGGCTGGTCGCCCGGCTGTACTCCGCGTGAAGCGGAAGCACAGCGAGGAGCCCGCTGAGGCCCTGGTCCTCGCCTGTAAACGCCTCCGCCTCCGGAGAGATGCGGTGGAGTCAGCGGTCCAAAAGACGCCCCCCGAGGGTCTGGAGAAAGCAGCAGAGAAAAATGTCTTCCACTTGGTGGCTACCGTGTGCTCCCAGGAGGACCCCGTCCAGCCGCTCCTGCGCGCTCTGCCCGGACCCGGGCCACCCCTCAGCGTATCCGCCACAAGCTCCGCGCTTCCACTCGGAAGATCCAGCAGGAGGGTCGCTACAGGGTAGTCTCTAGCCGCCGACCCTCGGGCCTTCTCTCGGTTGACCTGGAGTCCGAGGACGCGCAGGAAAACCCAGAAGCCGACAGTGACTCAGGCTTCCAGCTGTTGGATCTGGTCCACTAGAAGGAGACCCAGAGGCCGCTGCTGCCGCCGCCGCCGCCTCCTGCAAAGTATCTGACCCAGATGTGATCCTTTGCAATTCTGTAGAGTTGCTCCGCGAGCAGTTGACTATATCTGAGGATGGGCCAAGTGTCGGGCCCCGGGAGGAACAGAAGGATGACTACGTGTATGACATTTACTACTCGGAGACGGCCACTCCAGGATGGATTGAGAATATCCTCTCTGTGCAGCCCTTAAGCCAGGAGTGGGAGCTGGTGCATGATAACAAACAACTAGAGGACGTTGATGAAGAGGAAGATGAAGATGATGAGAATAGTGAGAATAATTGGCGCAATGAGTACCCAGAGGAGGAGAGCAGTGATGGAGATGAAGATTCCAGCGGCTCTGATGAATGCGACAGCCTCAATGAAGAGGAAAGAGGCAATAGCAGACCACGGATGTGGGGCAAATACCCTGTGGATGTGCAGAAGGAGTTTGGCTATGACAGCACTGATGACCTGGACTGGGACTGAGGATCCTGTGACAACCATGAGGTTCTATCACAGGCCCTTGAGGGCTTTGACCGCCTTATCAGCCACCCTGGTAGTGGGTTTCCTGGCCTAACACACGGAAGGAGGAAGCATGTCCAACAGTACCATCATAGCAGTGAAAGAGTGTGCTGAAGGAGTATCTCTTTTCCATTAATAGTAGGATGCTTTGCCTCATTCAAGTGACCCTACAATCTAGGGTCAAAAAACAAACAAAAAATAAAATGAAGCTTCCTGGCCTAGGCATTTTCCTGCTCTTCTTCTACGCTAAAGCCAGTAAGTGGAAGAGAGGCTGTTTCATGAGAACTTAGGTTCAACTTTCCCATGCCACCAGGCACCCACCCCCAGTAAAAGCCTGATTCTTTTTGACGGGAAAATCTAGAAGGGCTACAGCGGGTCTCTTGTAGGAACACAAACTGAGTAGTAATGGCCAGTAGAGAAAGAATCTGCCTGAGCTGTGAGGGGTTTGGTTGACAGTTGTCTCTACCTCCCTGCTTCCTATGATAATGACTGTAAAGATTGCTCTTTCGTTAGCAGTGGTACCAAGGAACAGGGTATGTATGAATGTGATACTCTGCATTTAGTAAAAACACTAACTATGGGAGCAAGTAATTCCTTTAAAACCTTTTCAATATGAATATGTTTTCTATTGTGCTCCCTTTTCTGCACAAACCAGACAGGAGTTTTACCAGATCTGGTGATGATGTGGGGAAGAGGTTGTGTTTTGTATCTTTCCAGAAGGAGCAGCCTTTGCCTCCCTCCTGGGGACTGTCACCCCTGGGAGGCCGAGTTAGCAGCACCTGACCAGTACCCATCTGCAGCAGATGTGCAGCCCTGAGCTGGAACCACCTGTCCATTGGGAGGATCACATGTGCCTCCTTTTTGTCTGTCCATATGTCCCATCATCAATGACGCCGCCCGCTAGCCAGATCAACAAGGACAACCAAACCCCCGACTTGAGGACAGCTGAAATCCCTTGACTGAAGAGGCCAGCAACCTTCTACAGGAACAAGGCTCCTTGTGCACTCCATCCACTATGTTTACACTACGGTGTCGGGTGAATTTCCCGCCAAAATATAAGATAGCGCGGGCAATTATTTAGGTTTCCCGCGCAAAATCAGGGATTTTTATGATACCTATTACCCCAATGGGTATGAAACGGTTCGCATACGCAGGTAGGTATCTTTGTGAACGGCAAACAAACAAATATTTGGTAATACGCAGTTACAATCGGCCCGAGTTTACACGTTTCCCGCACTCCACCGAAAATCTATATGAACCGAGTTAAGACGGCTCCCGCGGAGTACGCGCAATTCACGCGAGCCGACTTAACTCGTTTCCCGCACTCCAAGTGTTAATAGCTATGCTCACTATCATTGCTTGTCAGCCTTCTTCCGAGTCTTAAACAACCCAATCCAAGAGGTGGCCGCAGATTTATATGCACTATCATTTAAAAAATAAAAAAGGGGGAATTTGCCGGAAGCCGGTCCATTCTTGCTGCTTGACACAGTCGCTGCAGGGGAGAAACATCTGCACAGCATATGTTTCGAAGGACCGGGCGTATATGGCATACTGTTCTTAATATGTTTGCTCACCTTCTTCACGCTATGTATTTTAACCAAGGTCATTCCTCCGAGAAAGGTTGTTTCCCCAGGTAGGGATTTTTCCCTGAAGTTAGGGAGGGAATAAAACCCCTTAACTAAATGCCAGGCCGATAGTTAATCACTTTAACTACGAACAATCACCCTTAAGCTACATAATCTTTACTCCCTGGAATGGAGATAAGAAACACCCTAACCTTTGGAATAGAAATTGACAGGATTAAAATCAACTGGTATAAATACAGATGTAGCAGGAGAAATAAACACAGAACCTGGCTAGAGACCCTGACTAGAACCTGGCTAGACTGCTGATCAACTGAACACTGTCTCCGTGTCATTCCTTCTTCGCCGACTCCATCCACACCTTTGGGAACCCCTGGACCTGCTGGGGTTGAACTCCAACAAGTGGCGCCCAATGTGTGGCACGAACCCACGACCCTGAGATTAAGAGTCTCATGCTCTTCTCGTTCACAGGTGGAAGCATGTCCCAGGCTGGGGGGACCTCCAGTTTCAGTATTGGCTCCATGGGGAGTTCGGCCCAGCCCAGGACACTTGCTGGGTTGGCCTTCACTCCAGCCACACCGGCAGCCACTGGAGCAGGAACCACACAGCCAGCTGCTCCCGCACCCAGTGCTGTCACCACCAGTGCTGGACCCACACTCTTTGCTTCGCTAGCTACTGCTCCAACCTCATCTGCTGCCACCGGGCTCTCCCTTGGTGCTCCAGCAACCACAGCTGGAACATCTGGGCCTGGAATGCTGGGCTTCAGCCTAAAGGTTCCTCTAGCAGCTTCAACCACGTCCACAGCTACATCCACCATCACCACCACCACTAGCACCAGCAGCTTCTCCTTGAATCTAAAACCCCTGGCATCAGCCGGGATCCCCAGCAATGCGCCCACTGCCATAACCGCTCTGTCTGGCCCCAGTGCAGCCACTGGGGTGTCCACCAGTCCCGTGATGACCTATGCCCAGCTGGAGAGTCTGATCAACAAGTGGAGCCTGGACCTGGAGGACCAGGAGCGGCACTTCCTGCAGCAGGCCACCCAGGTCAACGCCTGGGACCACACGCTGATCGAGAACGGGGAGAAGATCACCACCCTCCACCACGAGGTAGAGAAGGTGAAGCTGGACCAGAAGAGGCTGGACCAAGAGCTGGACTTCATCCTGTCGCAGCAGAAGGAGCTGGAGGACCTGCTGGGCCCTCTGGAGGAGTCCGTCAAGGAGCAGAGCGGGACCGTCTACCTGCAGCACGCCGACGAGGAGCGCGAGAAGACCTACAAGCTGGCCGAGAACATCGACGCACAGCTGAAGCGCATGGCCCAAGACCTCAAGGACATCATCGAGCACCTGAACACGTCTGGGAGCCCTGCCGACACCAGCGACCCGCTACAGCAGATCTGCAAGATCCTCAACGCACACATGGACTCCCTGCAGTGGATCGACCACCTCCCTGCAGAGGAAGGTGGAGGAGGTAACCAAGGTGTGCAAGGGGCGGCGCAAGGAGCAGGAGCGCAGCTTCCGGATCACGTTCCACTGAGCCCATGGCCGGGCCGCAGCGCCGCGGGTTCCCAGTGTGTTCAGTGGGGGAGTGTGCGGTTACTGTTTGCTAGCTTTTGTTTGCAATGAAATACTGTTTGATTCTCTGTTTCTTTCAAACAGGTTTTTTGTACAATAAAGTTTAATCACAATTTTTAAAAAAATGTAAGTAAGGAAATCTGCACACCCTCCCCCCGCCCCAACATTCCACTGGCTATGAAAGAGGCCCAGAAGGACCAAAAATGAATATTACCAAAGAAAGTCTCATTCAATCCCCACAAAGGAAACAGATTTCTGTGTTTGTCCATACTTCCTTCTCTTGTAATGCCAAACTCTGCAGAGAGAGCTTTGCACATGTTCCCAGCATTCAGACAGATTTTTTGCATGTGCTTCTCATTCTCTTGCTTTTCTTGATAGCTTTGCTACATATATCTGCATCCCTGGACAAAAGTGTTTAGCTCTGTTTATTGTCTGTATTAGTTTGCTGGGACTGTCATAACAAAGTACCACAAGCTGGGTGACTTAAACAATAGAAATTTTTTGTTTCACAGTGCTGGAGGTTAGGAGTCCGAGATGGAAGAGTTGGCAGGGTTCTTCTGAGGACTGTGAGGGAAGGAGCTGTTCCAGGTCTTTCTCCTTGGCTTGTGAAGGGCCATCTTCTCCCTGTATTTATGTGCATTATTTCCTTCTAAGCATGTCTGTTTCTGTGTCCAAATTTCCCCTTTTTATAAGGACTTTGGGCATATTGGATTAGGGCTCACGCTAATGACCTCACCCTAACTTAATTAACTCCTCAGAGAATTTGTTTCTACTAAATAAGATCACATCCTGAGCCCTGGCCGGTTTGGCTCAGTGGATAGAGCATCGGCCTGCGGACTGAAGGGTCCCAGGTTCGATTCCGGTCAAGGGCATGTGCCTTGGTTGCGGGCACATCCCCAGTGGGGAATGTGCAGGAGACAGCTGATCGATGTTTCTCTCTCATCGATGTTTCTCTCTATCCCTCTCCCTTCCTCTCTGTAAAAAATCAATAAAATATATATATATTTTTTAAAAAGATCACATTCTGAGGTACTGGAGGTTAGAACTTAAACATATGAATTTTAGGAGGGACACAATTCTACCCATTAAACTGTCACAAGTAAAGGTTCTTAGGGAACTAGACTCTGAGATGGGGTTTAGCATCACAGTGTTTGGTCAAGGTTTGTGCTTGGGATCAACATCTGGGAAAGACAGGGAAAGGAAGCAGGATCAGGCAGATGGAGGAGTCAAGTTGTGATGCAGACTCAGCAACTGCCTTAGCCGACCCCACAGGGCACTCTGGAGCAACAATAGTCCTTTAGAATTGTCCCAGGTTGGGCCAAGATGGCCAGAGCTTTATACTATCACATCCATCAGTCATTAGTCCTGGCCACCTTAGGAAAGGGCATGACCTTGGGCGAGAAAGCTCTCTGCAGTTGAAACAATCTCTGAAGGGACTGATGGTTGGGGCCAACAGCACTCCCAGCAGCCAGGGCAACAAGCCCTCAGTAAAGGGGGATCTATCTGGGCAGTGCTTCACAGAGCCCACCACACTAGCTTTGAATTCTATAAAAATGGAATATGTTTTTTGCAACTTGCTTTTCAAAATCTTTCACATATATTTTCAAACACGTTCAAAAGTAGAATAGTATAATTAACCCCTATATACCCATCATCTAGATACACGAATAATCAAGATTTCACAACACTTGCTTCATCTCTTTCTCTCTCTCTCCATTTCGCTCTCCCCCAGCTCTTTTTATTATCTACTGGTTTCAGGTATACAGCTTAGTGGTTAGACAATCACACACTTTACATAGTGTTCCCCTCAATATTTCCCATCTGGCACCATACATAGCTATCACTTTATTATTGACTATACTAGAGGCCTGGTGCATGACTTGGGTGGGTGGAGAAGGTTGGCTGGCCAGGGGGAGGGGCTGCGGGAGGTTGGCCGGCCACAGTGCACGTCATAGCCACAGGCCATTCTGGTCATTCCAGTCTTTCCAGTCGCTTGGCTTTTATATATATAGATTTCCAACGCTTTACTTCCTTACCCATGACTATTTTGTAGCTACCAATTTATGCTTCTTAGTCCCTTCATCTCTTTTACTAATTGCCCCAACCCTCCCCTCCCCTCTGGAAATCATCAGTTCCCTCTCTGTATCTAAAAGTCTGTTTCTATTTTGTTTATTTTGCAAGTAAAATCATATGGTACTTGTCTTTCTCTGACTGACTTATTTCACTGAGCATAATACCCTCTAGATTCATCCATGCTGTCGCAAATGGTAAGATTTCATTCTTTTTATGGGCAAGTAATATACCATTGTATATATGTGCCAAAGGTTTTTTATCTACTTGTCTATTGATGGGCATTTGGTTTGCTTCCATAGCTTGGCTATTGTAAATATTGCTGCAATGAAGATAGGGGTGCATATATTCTTTCGAATTAGTGTTTTGGGTTTCTTTGGATAAATCCCCAGAAGAGGAATCACTGAGTTGTAAGGCAGGTCCATTTTTAATCTTTTGAGGAAACTCCATACTGGTTTCCATAGTGGCTGCACCAATCTGCATTCCCACCAACAGTGCACTAGGGCTCCCTTTTCTCCAACTTCTTGCCAACACTTGTCATTTGTGGATTTATTGATGACAGATATGAGATGATATCGCATTGTGGTTTTACTTTGCATTTCTCTGATTATTAGTGACATTGTGCACCTTTTCATATGTCTATTGGCCTTCTTTATGTCCTCTTTGGAGAAGTGTCCAGTCCAGCCGTGGGCAAACTACGGCCCGCGAGCCGGATCCGGCCCGTTTGAAATGAATAAAACTAAAAAAAAAAAAAAAGACTGTACCCTTTTATGTAATGATGTTTACTTTGAATTTATATTAGTTCACACAAACACTCCATCCATGCTTTTGTTCCGGCCCTCCGGTCCAGTTTAAGAACCCATTGTGGCCCTCGAGTCAAAAAGTTTGCCCACCCCTGTTCTAGTCAGACCCTTTGCCCATTTTTTAAATTGGGTTGTTCATTTTTTTGGTATTGAGTAGTATGAGTTCTTTATAAATTTTGGATATTAACTATATTAACTCTTTATCAGATGTATCATTGGTGAATATGTTCTCCCATTTGGTAGAAATTAGCCACTTCTCCACTAAGCCCTGATTTTTTATTTAGTAGAAAATATTTTTCAAATAAACTTTTTGTTGTAGAACAGTTTTAGATTTACAGAAAAGTTATGAAGATAGTACAAAGAAGTCTCATATACCCCATACCCAATTTCCTCTATTATTAGCATCTTAAATTAGTATGATACATTTGTCACAATTAATGAAGCAATATTGCAACATTATTATTAACTGAAGCCCACACTTAATTCAGATTTTCTTAGTTTTTATCTAATGTAAAAACAGTTTCTCAGGCTTTACTTGTTTCTGATGATCTTGACAGTTTTGAGGAGTCCTGGTCAGATATTTTGTAGACTGTCCATCAGCTGAGATTTATCTGATTATTTTGCTCATGATTGACTGGGGGGTCATAAGGTTTGGGAGGAAGACCATGCAGATAAAGTGCAATTCTCATCACATCATATCAGGGGTACCCAGGAGCCAACTGAAAGAGCCCAATGGCCAAAGCTGGAGCAATTTGAGCAATTGCCTCTTGCCCTTAGTCTTACAGGCTCCACTCATCTCCAAGGTTACTTCCTCCCAAACCTTATGACCCCTGATATGATGTGATGAGAATTGCACTTTATCTGCATGTTAACCTTGATCATCTGGATGAGGCAATGTTTGTCAGGCTTTTCCACTGTAAACTCACTCTTTTCTTCCCTTTTCATACTGTCTTTGAAAGGAAGTGATTATGCACGACCCACACTTAAAGAGTGTAAATTATGCTCCATCTCTTTAAATGGGAAGCATCTACATAAATTATTTGAAATTTTTGTGCATGGTAGCTTTGTCTGTTTGCCTCCACTTATTTATTTATTCAATTATTTATTTATATCAGTACCTGCTGATATTTATTTTATATCCTGGGTTTTAATCCAATACTCCTTTACTTGTTTATTGCTCAAATTGCTCCAGCTTTGGCCATTGGGCTCTTTCAGTTGGCTCCTGGGTGCCTTTGACATACCCCCATCATTGTGAGGTGTTTTTTTTTTTTTTTTTTTTTAGCACTTCATTACTTTCTGGCACTACAAGATGCTACAATATCAACTTGTATATTTATTGCCCTCGTCCTAGAATGACCCTCTTCTCCAAGGAGCCTTGGTTCCTTTTATTAGAGAATGTTATTAGAAACACAAAATAGGTGTACTTTTGCTCTTGGGGTGTCATTGCTTCTAGGCACTCTCAGCTGATAAAGGAAATATATGAATATATATAATCTGTATATTACACACATACTTATTAGTATTTCTATATGCAACACTGTATCTATGTTAAGTTAAACATTCATACTGATGTCGCCAACTCTCACATGGATCATTTTAGCTTCTTATTTTCTGTAACCTCCAACTCCAACAGTAAGAAAGAAACCTGGCTCCCACCATCTGCTGCCATCCATTTACTTAATTGTTCAATTCCAGTATACATACATAGTGGTGTCCAAATTGTTCACCTGTACCCTCATGGGAAACATCTTTATTGAGTATAGCGCTTATATACAGTTCCTCTTGCCCTTAGTCTTACAGGCTCCACTCATCTCCAAGGTTACTTAGATCAGCACCTTTTCTCTCCATCCTCTTCAGTGAAGTTGTTCCATACATTTTTAATAGATTGTTTTATCATATTCTATTCTGGGACCCCCTGACCTCCTAAATGGTTTGGGAATAGTTTTTAAAATTCACAATCTTGGTGCTAAGGGAGCTTTTTGCTGCTGGGATGCCATTATTTCTAGGCCTATTCAATGAACAGAACCAGGAAATAATTTTTTTCATGGCTATAATTTTTAAAGCTTTATTTAGATACTAGAGGCCTGTTGCACAAAGAGATTTGTGCAATAGGCCTTCCCTTCTCCTGGCTGCCGGCACAGGTTTTCTTCCGGCACCCGGGACCCAGGCCTTCGCTCCGACCGGAGCTGCCTTCAGTCTTCCGTCTTTGCTGCTCCGGCTCGCCTTCAGTCTTCCCTCTGCCACTTGGAGCCTACGTATGCAAATTAACCACCATCTTTGTTGGCGGTTAATTTGCATATCACACTGATTAGCCAATGGGAGGCATAGTGAAGTTACAGTCAATTACCATGTTTGTCTATTATTAGATAGGATAATTAACATATCATACAATTCATTCATGTAAAGTGCACAATTTAATGGTTTTAAGTATGTTCACAGAGTTGTGCAACCATAACCACGATGAATTTTAGATTATTTTCATTATCCCACACAGAAATTCTGAATCTAAGCCTTCATTTCCATTTACCCTCTCTCCCTACCAGCCCCAGGCAACTATTAATATACTTTATGTCTCTATGAATTATTCTAATCTGGATATTTTATATAAATAAAATCATACAATATGTGGCCTTTTATGTCCAGCTTTTTTCACTTAGTGCATCAATTTTGAACTGGTGTGCCACAAGAATTTGTACAACATGCTATACTTAACTATTTGGTCCGGAGCACTAATCTCTTTTCCCTTAGATCAGTGGTTCTCAACCTTCTGGCCTTTTAAATACCGTTTCTCATGTTGTGACCCAACCATAAAATTATTTTCGTTGATACTTCATAACTGTAATGTTGTTATTGTTATGAATCATAATGTAAATATCTGATATGAAGGATGGTCTTAGGCGACCCCTGTGAAAAGGTCGTTACACTGCCAAAGGGGTCGCGACCCACAGGTTGAGAACCGCTGCCTTAGATTGTCAAATGTAAAAATGACAACAGCCAACACATTAGCCATCTGGTGTGAATGAATCAAAATTATACCTATTTTTTGTTGTTGTTAGCTCGGCAAACATATTTTTTGGTGTGCTGCAGAATTTTAGCAATTAGTTTATGTATACCATGAGATAAAAAAAGGTTGAAAATCGCTGCTCTAGGTGCAAGTCTTTGCCTCTCATTGAAAAAGAACTATCCGGTTCAGTGGACTGGGAATGCAGAGCCCAATCAGAACCATCCATTTAAAGACCCCATAGGGTGTTATTATATACGAAATAATCTAGATTTGGGGAAATGCAAGGATAGTGATTTGCCAGGTTCTGGAAGACTGTCCTGTTAGGGCCTGTATGGCAAAGCCAACTCCTGAGGGAGCAGACGTTCTGAGTCTCAACCACTCTGTAAGGGACAGAGGGACTCCAGAGCCTGTGCTCTTCCCCTTGACATAATGATGCACTACACAATTTATTCCCATATAAAAAGCATATATATACATAACCGATTTCAGAGAGAAAGGGAGGAGAGAGAGATAGAAACATCAATGATGAGAGAGAATCATTGATCAGCTGCCTCCTGCATGCCCCACACTGGGGATTGAGCCCACAATCCGGGCATGTGCCCTTGACCGGAATCAAACCTGGGACCCTTCAGTCCACAGGCTAATGTTCTATCCACTGAGCCAAACCAGCTAGGGCAAGCATTCCTTTTAAGCAGAATACATAGAATAGTGGTTCAGAATAAAATACTGGAGCCAGATAGATCCAGGTTTGAATTTTCATTTTGTCACTTATTAGCTCTGGGAGACCTTGGGCATATTAACTCTTCTGAACCTCTGAATAAGTTTTCTCAACTGAGGAAAAAGTGAATATAATTGTATCTCTTCCTAGAATTATTTTGAGGATTAAATTAGCTAATATAGTACTTAGCCTTGCTTAGGTGCTCAAAATTAATAATAATTACAACAATAAATATATAGACCCACTCTTAGAGGCCAGATGCCTAATATAAATAGACTAGAGGCCCAGCGCACAAAATCGTGTGCACATAGCTTGCTACTGCTTGCCGCCACTTGCCGCCCCGCCCACCACCCACCACCACGAATCGCAAGCTGCTCCGCCCACCCACCTGCAGCTGCAAGCCACGAGCCAAGAGCCGCCATGTCCACTGCTGTGAGCTGCTGCTCGTGGGCCGGGGCGAAGGGACCAAGAGGTGGACAATGCACCTCATGGTGACTGTTTGAGCGGTCGTTCTGGTCGTTACACTTATGGTCCCTGGCCTTTTATTATATAGGATATTTATGTCATCTCAGCACCATCTTTTACTAAACATCAGCTGAGATTTGCAGTTGTTCCCAGGTAAGTTCAGAGCTGTAAATATCTACATCTGGGTAGGAGATATGCAAGAAACAAAATTTATAGTCTGCACTTGCACAAGATGGCTTAAGTGGGCTGTACTGATTTGTGAGGTTTATCTATGAACCAATGTTTAATTTCAAGAGAGAACTTCTGTTATTTCTGGGGATGATGCTAACATGAATCTTTATCAGAATTTTCTGGATTCCTATTTAAAATGGTACCATCATTTGTACCATGGCTTTATGGTCACTAAGGCCAACTCAAGCTGTCAGCAATGTTGATGGGTCCTTTCTGCCTTCAGAACTGGAAGTCATCTAAATCTGAAAAGAAAATTTCTTTTCTGTGTTCCTTATCTCAGACTCTTTATTATGTGTTAGTTAAAGCTGGCAAGCCCTGGCCGCACAGCTCAGTTGATTAGAGCATTCAAGGTTTTTGTTAGATCCCTGGTCAGGGAACATACAAGAATCAACCAATGGCCCGGCCAGTGTGGCTCAGTGGTTGAGCTTCGACCTATAAACCAGGAGATCATGGTTTGATTGCCAGTCAGGGCAGATACCTGGGGTTGCAGGTTCATTCCCCAGTGTAAGTCATGTAGGAAGCAGCCAATCAGTGATTCTCTCTCATTATTGATGTTTTTATCTCTCTTTTCCTCTCCCTTCTTCTCTGAAATCAATAAAAATATTTTTTAAAAGAATCAACCAACTAATGCACACATAGGTGGGACATCAAATCAATGTCTCTCTGACTCTCTCTCTCTCACTCTCCCTCCCTCCCTCCTTTCCTCTCTCTCTCTCTAAAATTATTCAATAAATAAAAAAATAAAGCTGAGGACACCAAAATATAAACCGTATTTTAATTCAACCATGCCCCAGCGTCCTCTCAGTGCTCTGCGCTGAGAAAACTGGCATTCATGAAGAGGAAGCTGAGGATGAACTCCTTCTGTGAAGTCTCCATTTTACACTGATTTTCACGGAACACAAGGTGGACTGTTTGCAATAGGACCATTGAGGATAACAGGCGCTGGATTCTCTGCAATGATTTTTATCTCTGGTGTTTCTGGCACTGATTAAGGTTTCAGGCAAACAGAAGCACTGAGGACCTAGCAATAATCACTAGGCAGCTTCCTGGTTGCCAGCAACAGTAAATGCCACAGAGACACAAAGACCCAACCTTTCACATGCTCACAATGAAACCTGGAGCCTGGTTTCTTATTTCAGATACAACAGAGTCCTCTAAATAGAGCACAATAGCTTCTTCTTTCCCCCTTTTATATTAGATTTTTAAATTTTTGTACAGAAACATATCCTGTCCAAGAGTCAAGAACATTTATATTCTAACCTCCCTTTTAGTACTGTCCCTTTTTACTCTTTTGAGGGAGAAATGAAAGGAAATAGTGTTGTCTACCTGAATTTGGAATTTTAAATAATGTATGACTTGTTTAATGTGTTTGTAATCACCAGTCTTCTGTAAGAGTTACAATTGATTTCTACCCTTCTGAAAATATTCAGAAATACTATATGAAAGATCATCCTCTCCAAGTTTATTCTCTATTTTTATTTTTAGGAAATGTAGAAGCATACAGAATTTAAAACACTCGCAATTTAAGGCTTTTCCATGACTCAGTCAAGGAAATTGCATAATAGCCTTCCTCTGCCAACCTCACACATTCTCCTTCTCAAATACCTTGCTATTTTCCTTATTCTATTTCCCCACCATTATCTCTCCTTTTCCATCTTTTCTACATTCCATTAACTTTTGTCTCTTTTCTCTAAGACTGTAAAACACTCTAGAGTATAATCATGTGGTATGCAAGGTGATAAGGAAAAACTGAAGTATCCCCCAAGCTTTGTCTCCTAGCAACTATATGATACGTTGCTTAGTAACATGAGGGGTGAGAGTAAAGTCTCTCTTACATATCTAGAAATACTGAAATCATTTTAAAAAGTTAATAGTGGGACTTATTTATTAAAATATATGAAATCCAGAGATGATCTTATCATGGAGGGGGACTTATCTCAGGCCATGCTGTCTTGAGTAAACCTCTACATCTCTTATAAGCCGTATACAAGAACAACAGATTGCCTTTCTTAAAAGCAAATGAAGCCCTGACCAGTTAGGCTCAGTGGATAGAGCATCGGCCTGGGGACTGAAGGGTCCCGGGTTCAATTCCGGTCAAGGGCATGTACCTTGGTTGCGGGCATATCCCCAGTGCGGGGTGTGCAGGAGGCAGCTGATCGATGTTTCTGGCTCTCTATCCCTCTCCCTTCTTCTCTGTAGAAAATCAATAAAATGTATTTTTTAAAAAAGAATGGTAGTACTTAAAAAAAAAAATGCAGATGAATAAATATCCCACAGCCTTTTCTAATCCTTTTTCAACACATGCATAATCAGTGTTTAAGGGGGATAGAGAATTGTTTCCTAAATGATCTGTTAGGCCGGGCAGATAAAGAAAAATGCAGCCTTTCCTCTCTTCTGCACATGCACATTTGATTTTTAAATCTAAAGGAAGATAGAGAAATGTTTCCTAAAACACCTTTTTAGGCTCAGCGTCATTGGGAGTTGTGTCTTTCAGGATTACAACTGTCTAGAGAGTAATTCTCTGTCAACTTATACAGGAGTTTTCAGAATTTAGAAATAGCTGAACCACACCACCCAAAAGCATTAAAACTCTTTAGTTCCAAAATAGTAATTTATTAATTCTAAGAAAATACTACTAGTATTTCTAAGAGAATTAGACCTACTAAATCAGATGCTCTGTTGCAAGAACTGCAAATCAATATGTATATCTATAATAATAAAAGCGTAATAGCTAATTAGACTGGACGTCCTTCTGGACAACCTTCTGGGTGAAGCTGCAGCTGCAAGGGCTGAGGCAGAGGCAGCCACCGTGGCTGTGAGGGCTGAGCCCTGCACGAATTTCATGCATCAGGCCTCTAGTATATCTATACTAATAAAAGAGAAAGATGCAAATTGACTGTCCCTATGCGATGCCCACAAGCCATGCCCACCAGCCAATCAGGAGTGAGTATGCAAATTAACCTGACAAAGCTGGTGAGTTAATTTGCATATGCAGGTGTCAAGCACCCTGGGAGGTGACGGCAGCCACGGGCTCCCAGGACCATTGACGGCCCCGGGAGGCAAGGCCAGCGGCGCCAAGCCATGCCCACAGGTTCCTGGGATCTTCGCCGGCAGAGAGCAGAGCAGGAGAGCGGGCAGAAAGCAGGAGGTTTGGAGGACTTGGCAGAGCAGGAGGCCACTGGACATAGAGCAGAGTGACAGAGAGGGCGGCTTGGAGGGTGTGGCTCCCTCTGTCACCCCAGCTTCTTCATCACAGCTGTGGAAACTGACAGCAGGGAGGAGGAAGCCCCACCCCCACAGAATCAGCCAGAATCAGCCGTTGGTCAGACAGCTCTCAGTGGCCTGACAGCCAGGACTCTCATTCACCTGCATCTCAGACCGTGACAGTAGAGACGTGGGACTATGTCTAAAGAACAACTGTTGATACAACATAGCTCTGCAGCTGAAAGATGCCGGTGTTATCAACAGAAAATGTCTGAAGAGCAACATGCGTCTGATCTTGAAAGAAGGTGGTTCCTGCGACAGGATGTATCTGAAGACCAGCTATTGGAAAAACGTCTCTCTGATGCCAAAAAACACTGGTGTCATAGACAGAAAATGTCTAAAGACCAACGTGCCTTTGAAGTTGAAAGAAGGCAGTGGTGACGACAGAATATGTCTAGAGAACAGTCATCAACAAGTACTACCAATACTGGTAGGAACTGCCTTCTCAGCAAAGATGGAGTACACGAGGATGCAATTCTCAAACATAGTTGTGGTGGAATGACTGTTAGATGTGAATTTTGCCTATCACGAAATTTCTCTGAGGAAAAACCCTCTGATGGGAAATTTACTTGATGTTGTAGCAAAGGGAAAGTCTGTCCAAATGATATACATTTTCCAGATTACCCGGCATATTTAAAAAGATTAATGACAAACGAAGATTCTGACAGTAAAAAATGCATGGAAAATATTCGTTCCATATATAGTTCTTTTGCTTTTGCTTCCATGGGTGCAAATATTCAACGCCATCAGGATATGGGCCATACTGTTTTAAAATACACGGACAAGTTTATCACCATACTGGAACTTTACATCCTTTGGATGGTGTTTCTTGGAAGTTTGCTCAACTCTATATTTTGGATACAGCCAAAGCTACAAAAGATTAGCAATGCCAGAAAATCAGGGCTACTCAGAAAGACTCATAATCAACATCGACAACCTCATGCATGAAATAAATGAATTAACAAAATCGTATAAGATGCTACATGAGGTAGAAAAGGAAGCCCAATCTGAAGCAGCAGCAAAAGGTATTGCTCCCACAGAAGTAACAATGGCAATTAAGTACAATCGTAACAGTGATCCAGGTAGATATAATTCTCCCTGTGTAACCGAGGTTGCTGTCATATTCAGAAACAAAGATGGAGAACCTCCTTTTGAAAGGGACTTGCTCATTCATTGTAAACCAGATCCCAATAATCCAAATGCCACTAAAATGAAACAAATCAATATCCTGTTTCCTACATTAGATGCAATGACATATCCTATTCTTTTTCCATATGGCAAAAAAGTCTGGGGAACAGATATTGCATTAAGACTCAGAGACAACAATGTAATCGACAATAATACTAGACAAAAAGTAAGGACACGAGTCACACAAATGCAGTATTATGGATT
The DNA here is from genome assembly GCF_028538775.1 of Myotis yumanensis. Taxonomy (NCBI): domain Eukaryota; kingdom Metazoa; phylum Chordata; class Mammalia; order Chiroptera; family Vespertilionidae; genus Myotis; species Myotis yumanensis. The sequence goes on from NW_027223754.1 coordinate 165,610,423, forward strand.
TCATCTCTCTGTGCAGGACATGTTTAATCCTATTTCAAATGCAGGAAAATTAACTCAACAGTTTATCGTGGATTCATATTCAAAAATGGAGGACTAATCAGATAAATTTCATCAAAGCAAACCAATCTAAGTTGAGAGTTGAAAAATATAGTGGTTTGATGGATTATCTCAAATCTAGATCTGAAAATGACAATGTGCCGATTGGTAAAACGATAATACTTCCATCATCTTTTGAGGGTAGTCCCAGAAATATGCAGCAGTGATATCAGGATACTATGGCAATTGTAACAAAGTATGGCAAGCCCAATTTATTCATAACCATGACACACAACCCCAAATGGGCAGATATTACAAACAATTTACAATGCTGGCAACAAGTTGAAAACAGACATGACTTGGTAGCCAGAGTTTTAAGCTGAATGTTCTTTTAAATGATATTTGTACATTCCATTTATTTGGCAAAGTAATAGCTAAAATTCATGTCATTGAATTTCAGAAATGCGGACTGCCTCATGCTCACATCCTCTAATTAATTCCCTTTCAATGTGCATGAATTTTGTGCACCGGGCCATTAGTGTGTGTGTGTCTGTGTGTGTGTGTGTGTGTGTGTGTGTGTATCTACACTAATAAAAGACAAACATGCAAATTGACTGTACCTTTGCCATGCCTTAAGCCACGCCCACCAGCCAATCAGAGCGACTATATGCAAATTAATTTAACCAAGATGGCGGCCAGCAGCCATGGAGCTGAAGCAAGCAGGAGGCTTGGTTGCTCCAGTGATGGAGGAAGCCAAGCTTCCCGGCCAGCTCTGAGCTCCACTCAAAGCAACAAAGTTTCAATTATAGAAGATAAATAAATCCCAGAATAAAAATAAAAAAAAGAGGCTGGGAGCTTCTGTCGCCGGGGACTTGGTCAGCCTGAAAACGGCCCTCAGCCCCTCACCCAGACTGGCCAGGCACCCCAGTGGGGACCCCCCACCCTAAAGGGGGTGTGATCAGCCTGAAAACAGCCATCAGCCCCTCACCCAGGCTGGCCAAACCTCCATGGGGTGAGGGTCCCCACTGGGGGGGGGGGCTTGACTAGCCTGCAAACAGCCATAAGCCCCTCACCCAGGCTGGCCAGGCACCCCAGTGGGGACCCCCACCCTGAAGGGGGTGTGACCAGCCTGCAAACACCCATCAGCCCCTCACCCAGGCTGGCCAGGCACCCCAGCGGGACCCCCACACTGATCCTGGAAACCCTTCAGGGCAAACCAGCCAGCCCCCACCCATGCACCATGCCTCTATCCTATATAATAAAAGGGTAATATGCAAACTGACCCTAACAGCAGAAAGACTGGGAATGACTAGTCACTATGACACACACTGACCACCAGGGGGCAGACGCTCAATGCAGGAGCTGCCCCCTGGTGGTCGGTGAGCTCCCACAGGGGGAGCTCTGCTCAGCCACAAGCCAGGCTGCCAGCTGCCAATACAGCGGTGGTGGTAGGAGCCTCTCCCGCCTCCTCAGCAGCGCTAAGGATGTCCGACTGCAGCTTAGGCCTGCTCCCCGCTGGCAAGTAGACATTCCCCGAGGGCTCTTGGGCTGCCAGAGTGATGTCTGACCGCCAGCTTAGGCCCAATACCCCAGGGAGTGGGCCTAAACCAGCAGGTGGTAATCCTCCAAGGGGTCCCAGACTGTGAGAGGGCACAGGCCAGGCTGAGGGACCCCCCCAAGTGCACAAATTTATATATATAGTATATATATGTATTAGTGAAAGCAGAGTTTTATTAGAGAAGGTAAACTAACAAAGCTCTCTGCAGCAGAGAGGGATCTCAAGCGGGTTGCAGAAAATCAGTATTTTTAAAAAATATATATTTTTATTGATTTCAGAGAAGAAGGAAGAGGGAGAGAGGGATAGAAACATTAATGATGAGAATCATTGATGGGCTGCCTCCTGCACGCCCCCCTACTAGGAATCCAGCCTGCACGTGCCATTGACTGGAATTGAACCTGGGACCATTCAGTCTGCAGGCCAATTCTCTATCCACTAAGCCAAACCGGATAGGTCAGGAAATCAGTATTTTTAACGAGCACCCTAGTTATTTTAGCACATGTAGAAAACACTGGTTAGAGATGATCCCAATATGCTACAAAGGATTATCTTCTTCTACTTTGGCTCTTTGGATTTTTTTATTATTATTAATACAGTATTTATTTGTCTTCCTTCTGTCAAACCCTGAGCCAACCACTTTCCCCAGGTTGCCTGGGGAGGTATAGGAAAAGGAACATACAGGGCAGACAAGACCCAGGAAAAAGAACTATGGGAGGTGGAGACAGCTCCTTCACATGGCGAAGAGGATGAGAAAGGCCACCATCAGGCAAAAGAGCCCCATGGCCTCTAACAGGGCAAAGCCCAGAATGGCGTAGACGAGCTGCTGCTTCAGAGAAGAGTTCCTGGCATAACCAATGATGAGGCTCCCAAACACAGTCCCAATTCCAGCCCCAGAGCCTGCCACCCCTACTGTGGCAGCCCCAGCCCCAGCCCCAGCCCCAATGAACTTGGCTGCTGTGTTGATGTCCCTTGAAATGGCACTGGTTTGGAAGCTGCGGCTAGAAATAAGCGAGGTCAGGCGACCCGGGGCTGCTGAGCTGCTGAGGCTCTCATCTGTCAGTGTCTCTGGTCGTTTCAGCACCACTGCAGGCAGTGACCCGCTCAGCTGAGAGGTGCTCCAGGCCAAGGAGGGGACGGAGGGGGACAAACTTGGTGCAGGCATACATTTTCAGGGGATCAGGGGAGCTGCTCCCAGGACAGAGAAGACAGACGGGAGGGGGGGGCGGGCATGAAAGGAAGTGGCTCTTGGATTTTTACGTGTAACACTTAAAGAAGAAACTTCAAGGACCAAGTCCTAAATATTATGCCACATCCTCCCCTTGAACTAGGCCCTTGGCTAATAAAATTGGTCACGCTTTAGAAGATTAGTCATTTGTTCATTCTGTAAATAGTTGTTAAGACAATTTTGAAATATAATTGACAGAATTTAGTGATCAGTTGGGATTAACTTAAATGAGTTATTATGCATAACGTGCTAGGAATGGACATAATTATTATATGAGGTTATTATTTTAATCTAGCTTGGTAGACTAGAAAGATAGTGACAATGAATTGATAGTGAGAATATAGAATAATTTAGATTCTACAACAGGGAAGAGGGTAATGGAAAAAACTAACTAATTTCATTTGGATATACTGAATTTGAGATGCCTACAGGTCATTGATGGGGATAAAATCAGTAAAAAAAAAAAATACTGGGGGCATGTTGCATAAAATATTTTTAAAATGAATTCTTACCTTTTGTGTGGCTGGCTCTACTTAAAAATGGGCCAGTTGTAATTCCTCAGTATTTTACTTCTAACAATAGAAATGCACCTACAAACAGTTTTGGAAACAGTAGTTTTTTGTTGTTGTTCACTAGTAAATTAGTCTCACCCTGGTTATCTATAACATGGAATTAAGACAAGGATTTGAGAGAAAAAAAAGAAACACACATTTGGATACTTGGGGGAGGGGACTCTGGAGCTTCTTTTGATTCCTATTAAATCCCTGTAGCCAGAGCACCATGGCAACCTTCCCAGTCTGCCACCTAATTTCCATCTGCTTTGGAAGGAAGGGGAGGGGCAGGACAGAGGTGGTTCAGTGTGCATTCTTGTGAGTGTGTGTAATCTGAGTTAATGAAATGCAACCAAATTATAGATTGTGTTGCATGGAAAACTGAGATTATCCATCTTTTCCATTTCCTTGTCTTTCTTCTCCTCTCAGGATGCTTCTGAGCCTCTTCAAGTTGTATCCCTTTTTCCAAATGTCAGATTTCATCAGGAGACTTGATATACCGGAGCAAAATTACAAATTAAAAAGTGTAGCTTAAGGCAAAAATATTTTGTTAAAGAGTGGTTCAGTAAATTACTAAACATCAGTGAGTAACCTCAAAGCATTTTATTACAATACCAGAGATATATTTTTAATATTACAGAGTGTAGATGTTTATTGCATTATTTTTGTATGTGTGTTTTATTAATTTTAGAGAGAGAAAAACATCAATGTGAGAGAAAAACATTGCACGTGCTCCAGCCGAGGACTGAATCTGCAACCTAGGTATGTGCCCTGATAGAGAATCGAACTCACCACCTTTTGGTGTACAGGACAAGGCTCCAACCAACTGAGCCACACTGGCTAGGGCTTATTGCATTGTTTTATGTCTTACTTCTGGAACAGAAATTCATTAATATTTATCTCTGCTGTATACATAAAAGTCCTTCCTAAAATAGATGAAACTCAGTTACCAAAATTACCACAGATAATTTTTTAAAAATATATTTTTATTGATTTCAGAGAGGAAGGGAGATAGAAATATCAATAATGAGAGAGAATCATTGATTGGTTGCCTCCTGCATGCCCCACATTGGGGATTGAGCCTGCAAACCGGGCATATGCCCTGGTGGGGAATCGAACCGTGACCTCCTGGTTCATAGGTGAAATGATAGGATGGTCATTTCACAACCACTGAGCCACACCAGCCGGCCGACCACAGATAATTCTTACCATCATTATCCAGAATAAATAAATAAAATTATTATTTAGTAATATTGCAGTGTGTTGACAAGAGTTTGAGAAAGATAATATTAAGCTTTAAATAAAGTTGTGAATTCAGATGTGGGATCATACTCTTACCTAAATTGTTAATGTTGGAATTTGGCCAATCTGAATGCAGCAGACAGTCTTTAAAGGCCATACATAGTGAATACCAATTCACTCAATACATGCGTCAGTATTGAACCCTGAAATAAAGATAAATGTAAATTCAGCATGTCAGCATAATCATCTCCATCACCCTTTTTAAATTTAGAATGTGAGGTGTGTTTTTGTTAGAGAATTTAAGGAAAACCGACTTGCTTGAATTTGTCCTTTTATTTATTTATTTTTTAAATATATTTTATTGATTTTTTACAGAGAGGAAGGGAGAGGGATAGAAAATTAGAAACATCAATCAGCTGCCTCCTGCACACCTCCCACTGGGGATCTGCCCGCATCCAAGGTACATGCCCTTGACTGGAATCGAACCTGGGACCCTTGAGTCCGCAGGCCAACGTTTTATCCACTGAGCCAAACCGGTCAGGGCTTGAATTTGTCCTTTTAAAACTCAAACCTGCACAAGGAAGGCCGTGTGAGGTGGATAGGATGGTCATTTCACAAAGAATGCAGAAGCAGTGATATGGCATGAGACAGCGAACATCATCGGGGGATGAAGTTAAGAAATGTAACCCAGTTCTTTGTGTCCAGCAGTTCCTGCATGAACCTTGCTCTCACACCACGCAACACAATATATTGTAATAATAGTTTCTGTCCTTAGACCTTGAACTACTCTGGACCAGGAAAGAAGTTTTATGCCTTTTGTATCAAGCCCATGCTGTATACTTATTTCCTTTTTGCTAACTCCAATGAACATTCTTCTGTCCTTATTAACAACCCCTCAGCAGTAGTTGATATTGCTCAGCACTCTATCTTGACACTGTCCTTCCTTTGTTTCAGTAACATCAATGGCTTCTGCTTTTCTTCCTCCTTCTTTGACCTGTTTTATTTTGTTTTGTTTCCTTTTCTGACACTTCTTTCTCTTGCAGTCCTTTACTGTCTTTATTAAATCCATTCCTGAATCTGGTAAGTCAACCTGCTAAATATCCCTTAAATCCACCTCTTTCCTTCCAATCCATCTCTTTCTTCTATTAACCTTAGGCCTTTATCATGAAGCTTGGATGACTAAAATAGCCTCCTAAATAGTCTTGCCTTCCATCTTTCTAGTCCATTCTTTAAAACCCTAACAGTCTTTCTAATCTGGTATAAATTGTGACAAAAAGAATTGAACCTAGGTCTGCCTGACTCTGGAGCCAGTAACCATCCTTCACTCTTCACTGCTCCTCATTCCTACACATCACCAGCTCCTTTAGATTCAACCCTCCATATATTTACCAAATATTTCTACTTCTTTCCATTGCTACTGCAACTTCATTAAGTCAGTCTTATCATACCAACCAGCAATCTTCTAACCAGTTTCCCTGCGTTATGGTCCTCCACCCCCAATTCTGTTCTCTCTATTCTCTCTGCACACAGCAGTCAGAAGGATCTTTGTGAAATGCAAAGTTCATTATTCCTTTCCTTTAATGGCTCTCATTGAGTTTGGAATAAGGTCCTTTCATAATTGACTCTTTGCATAATCCTCCAGCCAGGTCCCTTTTCTAACACTTTATGTAACAAAACACCTCTAGTTTCTGAAACTCACCTAGTTGTCTATGTATTTGCATATGCACTCTTATGTGTGCCTACTACTCCTATTTATTTTTCAAGATAGTCCCAAGTATCACCTCTTCCAGGAAGCCTTTCTGCATTCTCTATGCCACACCATCCTGCCAAGATCAGGAGGTTATCGATATATATATAAGCCTAAGCGACCGTTACGCCGGTTGACCGAACAACCGAACGACTGGTCGCTATGACATGCACTGACCACCAGGGGGCAGACACTCAATGCAGGAGCTACCTCCTGGTGGTCAGTGCACTCCCACAGCCAACCTCCCACTGCGGCCAACTGCCCACGGTTCCTCCCCCAAGCCGGCCAGCCGGCCCGATCAGCCCCAATCTCTGGCCAGACCGAGGGACTCCACACGTGCACAAATTCGTGCACCAGGCCTCTAGTAGGTAATATATTTCTCTTTGAACAGAATCATGCCATGCCTCTTCCTTGGAAGTTTTTAGAGTGTACCACATGCATTTAAATCTTAGCCAAACAAATACCTAGACTATGCCAGGTCCAATATATGCACCTTAGTAGACAATCAATATTTGTTTCCAAAAGAATAAATGAGCCCTGGCTGGTGTGGCTCAGTTGGTTGGGTGTCATCCTGTGCACCGAAAGGTTGCTGGTTCCATTCCCTGGTCAGGCACATGCCCCAGTTGTGGGCCCATTCCCAATGATGGGCATGCAGGAGGCAGCTGATCCATGTGTTTTTCTGTCTGTTTGTTTTTTGTTTGTTGTGTTAATCCTCACCCGAGGATATTTTTCCATTGATTTTTAGAAAGAGTAGAGGGAGGGGAGAGACACAGAGAGAGAAACATCAATGTGAGAGAGACACATCAATTGGTTGCCTCCCTCAGGCGCCCTGAGCGCCCTGATGGGGGTGGGCATCCAGCCTTGACCAAAATCGAACCCAAGACCTTTCAGTCCACAGGCCAACGCTCTATCCACTGAGCCAAACCGGCTAGGGCAAAATGAACTACGTTAAAACGAAGCACTTCTTTCTGGTCATTAAATGATACCATTAAGAGAGTGAAAAGGCAAGCCACAGAGTGGAAACATATTTTTTTTAAATCTTCAAATCCAACAAAATACTCTTATTCATAATGTATAATGTACTCCTACCAATCCCTATGATAAAGACAGTCAACCCATGAGAAAATATAAAAAAGACTTGAACAGGCATTTTACCAAAGAGGATATCCAAAAGGACAATGAACAAAGCAAAGGATGTCAACTTCATTAGTTAACAAATTAAAGTCACAAGGTGATAAATATTATATAAACTTTCCTGAATGGCTGTAATGAAGGAGGACAAGGAATAACCAAAATCTTACACTGCTAGTGGAAATGTACATAACTACAACCACTCTGGGAAAACTTGCAGTTTTTCTATTAAAGCTGAACATATGCATGCCCATTTACCCCACAATTCCACTTCTAAGTATATAGTTGCAGAAATACATACAATAGAAATTTGTAAATATATTCACCCAAACACATGTACAAGAATGCTGGAAATATTGCAAATATCCATTAACATTGGAAAATGGATAAATTATGGTATATTCATACAATGGAGTACTATGCAGCAATGAGAACAATTTAAAATTACACTTAATGCTATGAGTAAGCTTCACAAACAATATTAAATGAAAGAAGCAATATATAAAAGACTATATTCCATTTATATAAATTCAAAAACAGGTAAAATGAATCTATTGTGCTAGAATTTAGTGAGGATTACCTTTGAGAGCAGATAGTGAGTGGGATGGGGAACAAGGGGGAGCCCTCTCAGATAGTGATACTGTTCTGTTTCTTTTTTAATATATTTGTATTGATTAGAGAGAGGAAGAGAGAGAGAGAGAGAGAGAGAGAGAGAGATAAAGCGACACATCAATGATGAGAGAGTATCATTGATCGGCTGCCTCTTGCATGCCCAACACTAGGGATCGAACCCACAACCCAGGTATGTGCCTGTGGGAATCCTAATCATAGTGGGCCGGATGTCCAAGGCCAATCTGAGCATGGGAACCTTAATCAAAAGCAAAGACACAGCAATCTTACTCTATGCACCGCACAAGTGTACCTTTCTATAACCCAAATACTGATGTCACTATTTGGCGAGAAGCCTCTTTTGTCTAAATTGGTATAGGAGTATGTTACTGACCAGCCAGTGTGCAGCTGCTTGGTATGGCTCCTGTGTTTGCTACTTATATTAGCAAGGGCTGCTTTGTGTGGATAGTTTGTAAGGCTACTTTGGAGAACTGTTTTCTCTAATGGCTACTTGGTCTGTAATAAAGTTTATCTTCTATGCCTACGACTTCTCACATCTTCTCCATCCACTATCTGGCATCCATGGAGGTCCAGTTCCTGGCAGGGAAACTGTGGCCCCACAGTTGGTGTAGTTGAGCAGGATCAAGGAATAAGTACTCAGACAGTGCCCTGACTGTGTGAATCGAACCGTGATCGCTTGGTTCATAGGTCAACACTCAACTACTGAGCCATGCCTGCTGGGCTGTTTTGTTTCTTGATCTGCATTCTGGTTACACTAGTAATAATGTTAAGTTTGCAAAAATTTATCAAATTCTACATTTATGATTAGTAAAAATTATGTATGTATGCTATCTTTCAATAACAAGTTTTCAAATGAAGAATAAAAATGAAAGAAAGTCTTCCCACTAGGTAAACATAATTACACCTAAATTGTGTTTCCCACTCAGTGGCATAACTTGAGATTCTGGGTTACACTTGGAGAATTCTATTCTCATACCATACCACCAGTGTATAATGCTGTTGTCATTAAGTTCTAAATATACATCCTCCATTCCTCTAATCTTGACCTTTCTATAAGTAGTGTCAATCTCAGATTCTCAGTGGCCTCCAAGACTTCTGCCCTCAATCCCTCTATCATCTCAAACAGTGTAACACTCAACTTGTAAGATTACATCACAAGTTTGGTCCTGCCCTCAACACCCTTCCCACAACACACACACAAACATATTTTCTGCTCAGACTTGTGTCCCTTCTCAATGTCCCTACTTCTGTAAAGAACACCACTACCATTTCGTCCATTTCGTTTTCCAGATTCAAAAATTTAAGGGTTAATTTTGACTTTTCCTTTTTACCTTATGTCCAACCAATCACATGAGGGATTACTCTTCTATTATCCTTTTTTGTTTGTTTGTTTGTTTGTATTAATCCACACTTAAGGATATATTTTTATTAATTTTTTAGGGAGAGTGGAAGAGAGAGGGAAAAACAAAGAGAAACATCGATGTGAGAGAAACACATAGATTGGTTGCCTCCTGCATGTGCCCCGACCTGAGCCCGGGCCAGGGAAGAGCCTGCAACCAAGGTACATGGCCTTGATTGGAATCGAACCCGGGACCCTTTGGTCCGCAGGCCGACGCTCTATCCACTGAGCCAAACCGGCTAGGGCTATTATCCTTTTCTATCAATTCCCACTATAATTACTATGGTCTGACACCTTGTGCTTAGATTATTGCAGTAACTTCCATATTGGTCCCTTATCTCCAGTCTCTTTCACTATTCCATTTACCTGTCAGATTAATTTTAGGAAAATGCTGTTCCCTTTCCCTTTACTCTTTTTATCTTCTACACTAATAAAAGAGAAAAATGGTAATTAGCATACGACCGCTACCCTTCCCATTGGCTAATCAGCATATCCTTATGCAAATTAACTGTCAGCCAAGATGGCGGCCGGCAGCCAGGCAGCTGGAAGCGAACATGAGGCTTGCTTGCTCCAGTGACTGCAGACTCCAACGTTCCCCGCCTGACTTGCAGGCCTCTGAGCTGGCAGTCTGAAACTTTGTAACAAATATAGAAGCTAAACAAAACCCTGGGATCTCAGAGCTGGAGTTATACATTGTTTCGATTATAGAACGGCAAACAAACCAGCAGCGGAAGCCTCAGAGCTAGAGCCAGAGCTAAAGCTGGCCCAAAAGAAAAAGAAAAAAAGAAAAAAAGGAGTGGTTGGGAGCTTCAGTCAAAACCGCCAGCCTGAAAGCAGCCCTCAGCCCCTCACCCAGACTGGCCAGGCACCCCAGTGGGGACCCCCACCCTGAAGGGTGTGTGACCAGCTGCAAACAGCCATCATCCCCTCATCCAGGCTGGCCAGGCACCCCAGTGGGGACCCCCACCCTGATCCAGGACACCCTTCAGGGCAAACCAGCCGGCCCCCAGGCCTCTATCCTATATAGTAAAAGGGTAATATGCCTCCCAGCACCGGGATCAGCAGAGCCAAGAGGTCTCCTGGCACCAGATCAGCATGACAGGGTGCAGCGCCCAAACCCCCTGATCGCCCTGCGGCTCTGTGTGTGACAGGGTGTGGCGTCCCAACCCCCTGATTGGCCCTGCTCTGTGAGTGACAGGGGGCAGCGCCCCAACCCCCTGATTGACCCTGCTCTGTGCATCACAGGGGGTGGTGCCGCAACCTCCCCATTGACCCTGCCTTGAGTGTGATAGGGGGCGGTGCCCCAACCCCCCAATCAACCCTACCCTGAGCGTGACTGAGGGTGGCATCACAACCTCCCAATCCGCCCTGCTCTGTGCATGACAGGGGGCGGTGCCCCAACTCCCCAATCAGCCCTGCTCTGAGCCCGACCAGGGGCTGCACCTAGGGATTGGGCCTGCCCTCTGCCACCCAGGAGCAGGCCTAAGCCAGAAGGTCGTTATCTCCCGAGGGGTCCCAGACTGCGAGAGGGCACAGGCCGGGCTGAGGGACCCCCCCTTCCCCCCCGAGTGCACAAATTTTTGTGCACCGGGCCTCTAGTACCTAATAATAGTCAAACATGTATATTGCCTGTCCCTCCGCTACGCTCACCAGCCAATCAGGAGAGTATGCAAATTAACCAACAAAGATGGTGGTTAATTTGCATGAGCATGCATGGAGCAGCACAGATTGAAGGCTCTGGCTGGAGCAGCACAGACTGAAGGCTGAAGAAGCTTCGCTTCTTCGCTGCGGCCGGAGCGAAAGCCTGGGTCCTGGGTGCCAGAGGAAAACCGGTGCCACAGCCAGGGGAAGGAAGGCCTATTGCACGAATCTCTTCCTGCAACGGGCCTCTACTGAAATTATAAAAGTTTTACACTATCTATGGGCTAAGCCCAAACTCCTTCTTCAGACTGGAGATCAAAATGCTGTTAATTAGCTCCACTCTCCCCATATAACATATCACCCATAATTCCTTTGCATGCCCAAATCAAGTCAATTTCTTTGCCTTTCCTAATATGGACACCAGATTATTATCATACTATGTCTTTACTAATATTATTTTCCCTACTTAAAGTACTCACTCTACTCTCATCCCATTCAGTCAAAAGCCACCATTCCCAATGAAGACTTCCATGATAAACCATAGGTCATAATATAAGGACTTTTTCCTTCCTTTGAAATTTCTGTAACTTTTTTCCTTTCTTTTATTTTTTCCCCATCACCATTTATCCCCCTATATCCTCTTCCACCTCTCCTCACCCACCTCCCCCCAATCACCACACTATTGTCTGTGTTCATGAGTTCTTTCTCTTTTTTTTTTTTGTTTTGTTCATTCCCTCCACCCTCCCCAACACCCTCACCTCCACCAGAGCTGTCTGCCTGCTCTCTACCTATGAGTCTGTCTCTGTTTTGCTTGTTAGTTCAGTTTGTTCATTAAATTCCACATGAGTGAAATCATACAGTACTTGTCTTTCTCTGCCTGGATTATTCACTTTGCATAATACTCTCCAGGTCCATTCATGCTATTGCAGGGGTAAGAGTTCCTTCTTTTTTACAGCCGAGTAGTATTCCATTATGTAAATGTACCACACCGTTCTTATCCACTCACCCACTGATAGACACTTGGGCTGTTTGCAGATCCTAACTATTGTAAATAACGCTGATGTGAATATAAGGGTGCATATATTCTTTCTGATTGGTGTTCCAGTAATTTCGCATATTCCCAGAAGTGGGGTTGCTGGGTCAAAAGGCAGTTCCAGTTTTAATTTTTTGAGGAAACTCCATACTGTTTTCCACAGTGGTTGCACCAGTCTGCATTCCCAACAACAGTGCACTAGGGCTCCCTTTTTTCCACATCCTCGCCAGCACTGTTTGTTGATTTATTAATAGTAGCCATTCTGACAGTTGTGAAGTGATACCTCACTGTAGTTTTAATTTGCATTAAAACTGGTGATTAGTGACCTTGAGCATTTTTTTATGTCTATTGGCCATCTGTATGTCCTCTTTGGAGAAGTGTCAATTCAGGTCCTTTGTCCATTTTTTAATTAGATTGTCTTCCTGGTGTTAAGTTGTGTAAGTTCTTTATATATTTTGGAAATGAACTCCTTTTTGGATGCATCATTGATGAATATTAGGTATGTTCTTCCACATATATTCTCTTTTCATTTTGTGATGGTTTCTTTTGCTCTGCAGAAGCTTTTTAGTTTGATGTAGTCCTTTTTGTTTATCTTTTCCTGAATGTCCCTTGCCCTTTATATTGGCAAAAATATAAAATTTTTATGACTTTTTATTTAAGGTCATACAGAATAAAATATGAAGATAAAACTAGTCTTTGGCATCCACAATTTCCTCATATCCTTTAAAATTTATTAAGAAAACTTCAGCCGAAACCGGTTTGGCTCAGTGGATAGAGCGTCGGCCTGTGGACTGAAAGGTCCCAGGTTCGATTCCGGTCAAGGGCATGTACCTGGGTTGCGGACACATCCCCAGTGGGAGATGTGCAGGCGGCAGCTGATCGATGTTTCTAACTCTCTATCCCTCTCCCTTCCTCTCTGTAAGAAATCAATAAAATATATTAAAAAAAAAAAGAAAAGAAAACTTCAAACATACTAAAAAAGAGAAAACAGTATAAACTCCACATATCTATTATTAAAATTCAACAACTACCAAATTTTTGCCACAATCTTTTATCTACCTTTCTCCCCCTTTTCTTTGCTATTTTGAAGCAAATTTCATACCTTATTTCATTTAACCAACCATATTTCTCATGCATCTTTAAAAATCATTATAATTTTCTTACATAACCACACTACCATGATTAGTTAATAAAAACAATTTGTTGGTATCATTTTATAACTAGTCCATATTGAAATTTCCCTGGTTATCTCTAAAATGTTTTACATTAATTTTGTTTGAATCAGGATCCAAATAACATCTATTGTTATATCTGGTAGTTGTCAAAATCTCTCCTAAAATAGGGCAATCCCCCTCTCCCACCTTTTTAATTCCACTCCACCACTGATTTGTTGCAGAACCAGATAATTTGTCCTGTTCAATGTCCCACACTCTGCATTTGGCTATTGTCTTCTCGTGACTTGTTCTGACTTATCCCTTTATCTCCTGCATTTCCTATAAATGAAAGTTAAGCGTCTCTAAAGGCTCTATGAGTTGATTAGCCCTAACTGGTTTGGCTCAGTGGATAGAGCGTTGGCCTGCGGACTGAAGGGTCCCAAGTTCGATTCTGGTCAAGGGCATGTATCTTTGCAGGAGGCAGCTGATCGATGTTTCTAACTCTCTATCCCTCTCCCTTCCTCTCTGTAAAAAAATCAATAAAATATATATTTTTAAAAAAAATACTTGATTAGATTCAGCACAATTGTTTCTGCTAGATCACTTCACAGATGATGCCATATACTTCCTATTGGATCACATCATAGATTCACAAGGTCTGGCTGTCCCACTTTTAGTAAAGCTAAACTGAGTTCTGATGGCAATAGCCTAGTCCTTCTATTTAAAATATCCCCATCGCCGAAACCGGTTTGGCTCAGTGGATAGAGCGTCCGCCTGCGGACTGAAAGGTCCCAGGTTCGATTCCGGTCGGGGGCATGTGCCTGGGTTGCAGGCACATCCCCAGTGGATGTGCAGGAGGCTCTCATCGATGTTTCTGGCTCTCTATCTCTCTCCCTTCTTCTCACATCCCCAGTGGATGTGCAGGAGGTGGCTGATCGATGTTTCTCTCTCATCGATGTTTCTAACTATCTCTCTCCCTTCCTCTCTGTAAAAAATCAATAAAATATATTTTAAAAAAATAAAAATAAAATAAAATAAAATATCCCCATTAATATTTTATCTGAGTTTTCACCCACTGATTATCTTTGCCTGAATAAATTATTTTATTAGAGGATGTAAAGGGTGATTTTTCTAATTCTATGTTTACTTCCATATTTACTAGCTGGCATTCATATTCTATAAATGAATGATTTTTCCCTAAATAACCAGGGTCATTTGGTTACCCTGAAATACAGTTTGTACTGGAAATGCAGGACAAATGCTCAATTATTTATTTATTTATTTATTTATTTATGTATTTATTTGAATGTCACTGTGTAGAGTATGGAGTCGGTACCCTAGTTACTTCCAGTAATGCAATGATATCAGATGATTATTTTTAATTCACTTTTTCTATCTTTTTTTTAAATTTTTGCTTTATGGGAATATCTTTATGAACTCATGGGTTTATATTGTTAAAATTTTTATTATAAAAACTACATAAAAACAAGAATGCATAAAACATACTTTTATTGCATAATACATAATTATTAAGTGAACATTCAGCTTGTATACCTTTTGCCTCCCTTTTCTCTATCAAAATCAACTCTCAGGAAATTATCTGAACTTTAATGTAATTTAAAATCAATATGTCTTCTAGGAGATTTTTAAGTATAAGATTTACTTCTATTATCAAACTGAAGGAGTGCCCTGGCCGGTGTGGCCTAGTTAATTGGAGCATCATCCCATACACCAAAAAGATTTTGGGTTCAATTCCCGGACAGGGCATATACCCAGATTTTGGGTTCGATCCCCAGTCGGGTATGTACAGGAGGCAACCGATAGATGTTTCTCTCTCACATCGGTGTTTCTCTCCCTTCCTCTCTCTAAAAATCAATAAAATTTTAAAAAATTGAAGGAGCAATATTAAGGATTTGGTATCTTCACCTTAAAACTAACAGGCAACCATCGATTTGATTTACACAGTGGACTGACATGACCTATATTATGTGACATAATCTGTGATATATGCTATAATAAGGTCACTGGCTATTGTGTGGAGACTGGACTGGGCAGGAGTAGGAGTGAATGTAGAGGAAATCCAGGAGGGTACTGAGGTTGTCCAAACAAGAGATAATGTACTTACTAAAGTGGGGGCAGTAGAGATAGAAAGAAAAGAATAAGATTTGAGAGATATTTAGGAGGTAGATTTTTAAAAATATATATTTTTACTGATTTCAGAGAGGAAAGAAGAGGGAGAGATAGAAACATCAATTATGACAGAGAATCATTGATCTGCTGCCTCCTGCATGCCCCCTACTGGGGATCGAGCCTGCAACCTGGGCATGTGCCCTGCCTGGGAATCGAACCGTGACCTCCTGGTTTGATGCTCAACCACAGTACCACACTGTCCAGGCTAGAAGATAGATTTAAAAAAATATATGTCTTTACTGACTTTAGAGCAGTGGTTCTCAACCTGAGGGTCGCGACCTCTTTGGAGGTCGAACAACCCTTTCACAGGGGTCGCCTAAGACCATCCTGCATATCAGATATTTACATTACGATTCATAACAGTAGCAAAATTACAGTTATGAAGTAGCAACGAAAATAATTTTATGGTTGGGGTCACAACATGAGGAACTGTATTTAAAGGGCCAGAAGGTTGAGAACCACTGCTTTAGAGAGAGTAAGAGAGAAAGAGAAAACCTGGATGTGAGAGAGAAACATCGATTGGCTGCTTCTTGACCGGGGATCAAGCCTACAACTTGGGCACACGCCCCAACCCAACTGGTGACCTTTCAATCACTGGACGATGCTCAACCAACTGAGCCACACCGGCCAGGGCTAGAAGGTAGATTTAACAGGACTTAGTGACGGACTCGATGGTGGTCAAAAAAGAAAGGGGAGATGTCAAGGGTAATTCTCATTTCTGATGTGAGAAATCAGGTGTATGCTGCTCCATTATACTGAGCAAGAAAACTTTGTAGGAGGAGCATGTTTATGTGAAAATAACTAGTTCAATTTGGGATTCCTGTGAGAAAACCAGCCAGATATTGAAAGTTTACTATTGGATCTGAATCTAAGAAGAGATGTCGTTCGCATATAGAAAGTATCTTCAGCCTTAGAAATGAAAGCACATACCATCCATTGAGTGGATGAAACACATAGAATAAAATGAGGAAAAGGTCTAGGACTGAACCTTGAGGAACTTCAACATTTAAAGATTAGGAGAGGAGGAAGAACCAGCAGAGAATGAGAAAAAAGAAAACACCACAAAAAATGTAGGAGGGAAACCCAGATAATGTAGACTTTTTGAGGCCAAGGGAAGAAAGTGTCTCAAGAAAGAGATAATAGTCAACGGTAACAAAACTTTCATAGGTCAACAAGAACTAAAAAGTGTCAAGTGAATTTAGCAACAAACATGGAGGGCATGTGGTTTTAAGGAGTGGTAGGAGCAGAATCCAGATTGGAATGAATTTAGGGATAAGTAGGTGAAGAAATGGAAAAAAGTGTTAGACAACTCTTGTTTCCTACATAAGTTAGATACACACACAAACACTTACCATTCTCACACCTAGATACATGTACTTGTTTTATTTCTTCAATTAGATTGAAGACTCTAGTGAAAGGAGACCATGCTACTACCTCTGAATTCTAATAGTATTTAGAATGGTCCAGGGCTTACTATAGACACTCAGTACATTCTTATTGTATAAAAAAGTAAAATACTTTATTAAATACCTTTAAATTACCAACCATGATAATAGTGAAAAATATGCACAGACAGAAGCTGTTCATTTAATTCAATAAACATGTATATAACGTCTACTGTATGCTAGGCACTTCGCCAAGTACTAGGATTCACATGTTAATGGAGGAGAAGTATAGACACACAAATGAATAATTGACTTATTTTTAATCCTCATTCAAGGATATGTTCATTGATTTTCAGAGAGGAAGGAAGAGAGAGAGCCAGAGAGAGAGCGAGAGAGAGAGAAACAATGATGTGAGAGGGAAAAACTTTGTTGCCTCCTGCATGCACCCCAACGGGGATCAAAACTGCATCCTAGTTTTTTTTGTTGTTGTTGTTTTTGTTTTTTTGTTGTTTTGGTTTTTTTTTACGAAGATGGCGCCGAAAGCTAAGAAGGAAGCCCCTGCCCCTCCCAAAGCCGAAGCCAAAGCAAAGGCTTTGAAGGCAAAGAAAGCAGTGTTGAAAGGCGTCCACAGCCACACAAAAAAGAAGATCTGCACGTCACCCACTTTCCAACGGCCAAAGACACTAAGGCTCCGGAGGCAGCCTAAATACCCTCGGAAGAGCGCACCCAGGAGAAACAAGCTTGACCACTATGCCATCATCAAATTCCCCCTGACTACCGAGTCAGCCATGAAGAAGATAGAAGACAATAATACACTAGTGTTCATTGTGGATGTCAAGGCCAACAAGCACCAGATCAAACAGGCTGTGAAGAAGCTCTATGACATTGATGTGGCCAAGGTCAACACCCTGATCAGGCCTGATGGCGAGAAGAAGGCATATGTTCGACTGGCTCCTGACTATGATGCTTTGGATGTTGCCAACAAAATTGGAATCATCTAAACTGAGTCCAGCTGCCTAATTCTAAACATAAAAATTTTACACTGTAAAAAACAAAAAACAAAAAAAGACTGCATCCTAGCCCTAGCCGGTTTGGCTCAGTGAATAGAGCGTCAGCCTGTGGACTCAAGGGTCCCAAGTTCGATTCTGGTTAAGGGCATGTACCTTGGTTGCGGGCACATACCCAGTGGGGAGTGTGCAGAAGACAGCTGAGCAATGTTTCTCTCTCATCGATGTTTCCGACTCTCTATCCCTCTCCCTTCCTCTCTGTAAAAAATCAATAAAATATATATTTAAAAAAACAAAACAAAACAAAAAAAACTGCATCCTAGGCATGTGCCTGACCAGAGTGGAACCCGAGACCTTTTGGTATATGCCATTACCCTCCAATCAATGGAACCACAGTGGCCAGGAGTGTGAAGAAATAATTTAAATTCCACAATATTATGAAAGGGAAAAAATGTTTTATGCTAATCTTACTGTGAACAAGAATGAATCCATTAGTGGAATATTTTATGTAAATTGGCAGTAAAGATAAATAAACTAGTAAAAAAAATTTTTTTTTTGCCTCCCATAGTTTCCATGCAATTAAATGAGGAACAAAAATAAATTAGTTATTTCCTCTACTCTCCCATTTATATATTTAAGATTATCAGTGCTCATATAATCTATTTGTGACCTAGATCTTATTGTTACTTATGCCCAGAGGGAGAAAAAAAAATCCTCATTTACATAAGGAACAGAATGGCTCTGAGATAGAATTACAAAGAATCAATTGCAAGAACCCTCCTCTATTTTATTTAATCCTCAGCATAAATTGCACAAAGAATTGATACTATTGGGCAATGACATATTTTTTATATTGTAAAGAAAATAAAATTCAAGACTGTGCCTTTCATTCCCAAAAGATTTGTACACTTTACCATGGTGCAGCAGTGTCTAATTTATTTCATTATTAAAATTTTAAAAGAAATATTTTTAATGAGCTACTTAATTAATCTTTAAACTTGCCCATGACATTTAATTCTTATTTTTCTTAAATGTACTTCTGAGCTTAGAAAGAAACATTCAAGTTCTTCTTAATCTTCCTGTCTTTTTACTGATACATACTTCTATTTGCTAAAGAAAGATAAGATGATGTTAAAGATTATTTTTCCTATGAATTACGCTAGAAGTAGATAAAGTAATCTGTACGTTGGGTCCCTCCCCCTCTCCTAGGGAAGACTACTGAAGCAAATTAGAGTAAGTAAAGCAGAGCTGTGGATAGCAGGCTAGAAAATTACATGGCCACCATTGTAACACCACAACCTGTAGCAGCTGTCTTCAAGCCCCTCCCTCTCAGGCCAGCTCTGCTGACCAACCCAGCAGGAATGAATGAGCTCTGCAGAGCACTGTAAATGGTGCTGCAGACCCTAAAAATATGTCACTGAAAACCGAAGGGAAAATACAAATTTTCAACTTCATGACCATTACAAACCTCTTTACCTCTGAGATTTCATTAGCCACGTCAGGAGTACTCAGTCCCGTCTTATTCTGCATAGCCTATCCTTGTTGATAATGGAGCCTTTCCAAGTAGCAAAAGAATGTTACTGCAATCCATTTCCTAAGGGGTGAAAGCAAAGCCTTTTTGTCCCAAGAGGCAATTGAGCAACCACCAGTCTCCAGTTGAATAGCAACGGTGTGAGGCTGGCTACAGTTCCCACAGTTGCCTCTCAGAGTTTTACTGAATTCATATAAGATCCGTAAAAAAAAAAGAAATGCAGTTATTGAGCTACCATCACACAGTTGTCTGTGGATGGAGGCAACATTACAAAATGGTCTTCCTTTTCCACTGTACAGTTCTCCTTTTTAATTTGGTGTTTCAGTTATTTTTCTCATTTCAGAAAACAGAACAATGTAAAATATAACTGCATGCACAGGTAGTACTAGCATCTCAACTCAATTCTTTCTCCTTGTATTTTCTCAATTCTTTATCAGGAAACATGATTCATATTACATAGACTTCTGGTAAAGGAATATTTCTAGTAAACTCTTTAACTGCGGTATGTTCATTAGATCTTAATTATTGCCATGTTAAAATCACTTGTGTGCTTCCATATTTAGCATGGTTATTCTTTCCATCTTCCATTTTTGTTTAGCTATTTCGGGGAGGGGAGCAAAAGAAGGTCTGAAAATAAATTACCGGAACCAGGGAAACCATTTTGGATGGCTCTATTATTGAACCTTTGAAAAATCACATTTACCCAAGCCATTTTAAGCGTCATTCCCGTCGTCTCTGCTACTTTATTTTAAAGCAATTAGAAATGTTGAATCCTCGCCGAATATGGTCTAGTTCAATATACTGTACTTTGACGGAGGAACTGGGAGTAATTTTCCATTAAATATTTCATCACAACACAAATTCTGCGATTAAGTGTTGGGGAAAAAACCTTACATTGGTGATTTTAACTGTAGTTTGAGGTTAAAGCAACATAAAATCATCCGACCCCAGTTCTCTTTCTTCCTTTTTGCACTCCCCTTTCCAGCCCCACCCCACAATGGATGCTCGACTGTTTTTTTCTCGGTCTTTGTCTGAAGGATGCAAACAGTCTATGGATGCTAGGGAAAAGGGGGTGGGGGAGAAATTACCTCATCCCATGTCGTTTGCACCAATCACAACTCTCCTGTCGTGGCTTCTCTGGGCAGATTGAGGGGTCTGGACCAACTGGAAAAGGCCCCAGCCCATCCCCATGGTGACTGAGTTGTATATAGGGAGCTGCATCCGCCCATGTGCCGCAGGTTCTCTTACATCGACCGCCTAAGAGTCGCGCTGTAAGAAGCAACAACCTCTCCTCTTCCTCTCCGCCATCCGCTCGGCAGCCTCAAAGCAGCAACCATGGTAAGAATTTGTTTTCCTTGGCTCTTTGTGGCCGTTGGGTGGGGTCAGTCTTCCAGGGTGTATTGGAAAATCTGAAGCCCCATTCCCTTTACGACTTCTTTGGTAAGGGTAGCCTTACGCTTCGTTGGCAAGGTTAACCTTCGTCTACCCCAAATCCTGGAGCCGGCCGCCGCCGCAGTGCGGAGTGCACCAGCCCAGCAAGAACTGCGCCCAGGGCGCCGCAGAACCGCGGGGGAGAACAAAGGCGACGTGGAAGGGTTTTTGTTATCTGAGCCTTTCCAAGCCACAGCAGCCCATCTGTTGGCGATGAAAGGGTCTAGGGCAGGGAAGGAGATCGCGGCGTCTCCTGCTTGGCCGCCGGGTATGTGTACACTGTATTCGTGTGACTCCGAGGGGCTCTTTTCTTCCTCGCGTGTTTCCCGAGGGACTGGGATAGGAAGAGTCGCCCAAAAGACCAGGGGTCGGTGGGTGTATCCGGGAGGAGTTGGGGGCAGAGAAGGACTGGGACAGAGCGGAGCCTTGGGTTAAAAAAAAAAAAAAAAAGTTCCCTCGCTGGTTAGTCGGCATTTTAGAAAGATACCCGTATATTAATGGGGGAAAGTGGTTAGTTTCTGTTGGTGCCGGCGTCAGGGCGGCGCAGGGGCGTTGTTTGTTTCTGGCTTCTCTGGCCTTGGAGCCACTAGGCGGGGTTCACTCTTGCTAAACCTCTTCTGTCAAGAGAAGACTTAGTAAAAAGTCTTTCATCATTGCAGAACTGTAGGCGTTAAAAGGCTTTTCATTCACTGCTAAAATTTAGATGAAATAGTTTTACTTGAGGAGCAAAATCACAATTCACTTGACAAGCCCTTTAAAGTCTGGCCCTTGGCTACCCCACCCTGACTGACGAGAGAGAGAGAGAGAGAGAGAGAGAGAGAGAGAGAGTCAGTCTTGGCCGCATGTTCAATGAAAAAGACCAGTGTGTGAGTGAGCCAGGGTACCCCAATGTTCAGGACCCAGGGAAACGCCCTTCCCTGCCCCTCCCCCCCATGTCAGTGAAGAGACAATGGACAGACAATAGAAGTTGTAGCCATAAAGACCATAGAGAAGAAAATATCTATTGAATGTGATTAGTATGAACATTTTACGGTGAGTAGAAAAATCTCAATGAAAATAGGTACTATTCTGTTTTTTAAAATATATATTTCATTATTCTTTCACTGGGTTCTTTGTTTGGTAGCTTCTCATGTGATATTTGTTTCTAATTTAGGAACTGTTGTTTTAAAGAAACTCATAAAAAATAAAGATACTCATAATTTTTCAGTTTTTTACAGTGGAGAAAATTCTGGAGAAACTTTTTTAAAAAGTAATGAAATTGCTGCAGACAAAGAAGAATTATACTCTGTGTCCAGCTGTCTTTTGTTCGAATGCATCTTCATGAATTCATTTCAATTTAGGCATATGGTCCTAGCCTGGCTCAGAGGAGGAAAACTGGCAGAATGGCACAATGAGATCATGTAGGCAGTTTCTGGAAATAGAGCTTGCTCTGTTAAATAATGTAGCAGACAGTGCAGGCTAACACCAGGCACCACAAATTCAGCAAGGCAGGAGTCAGCCCTTGCTGAGCTTCTAACCCCCTGGTACAGATGGATTCTGCAGATAGTCTGCAGAAGGGTGTGGCTTCTAGCCTCAGCTGCAGTGCAGATGTCCATGTTGAAATACTAAATCATATTTAGAAGAAACTCTTATCTTTATTTAAAGGGGAAGGTGGTAGTAATATTGATTCCAATTAATGATTTAATTTTAAATCATTTAATTAACTTCATTTTATAAAATCTGTGCTTTGAATATTTTTTAAATATGGAAAATTTATTTAAGCATGCCTGTGGGAACAATGGACTTGCACCATATGCTAAACAGTGCAACATCCAGGCCACACCCATATGCAGCATTTGTAGCAGGTGCTTTCTTTAAAATCATTTTTATCATGTTAGGGATATGACCTCTGATAAATTTGAAGACAACCTGTATGTTACTAGAAATATTTTTTTAAATCTACTGAAAATTCAAAATGCTACCACAACCTAATTACAATTTTTCTTGTTTCCTTTTAACAGCGTGAGTGCATCTCCATCCATGTTGGCCAGGCTGGTGTCCAGATCGGCAATGCTTGCTGGGAACTCTACTGCCTGGAACACGGCATCCAGCCCGATGGCCAGATGCCAAGTGACAAGACCATTGGCGGGGGAGATGACTCCTTCAACACCTTCTTCAGTGAGACAGGCGCTGGCAAGCATGTGCCCAGGGCAGTGTTTGTAGACCTGGAACCCACAGTCATTGGTGAGTTGATCCCGGAGTCTGGGACAGGAGGTGTGTCCGGGGGGCTCTGTTGAAGCCTTGGGGTTGAGCAGGCTGTGCAGGTTGTTAGTGATGGGCGGCTGCTTTGTTTCCTTTTTGCAGATGAAGTTCGCACTGGTACCTACCGCCAGCTCTTCCACCCTGAGCAGCTGATCACAGGCAAGGAAGATGCTGCCAATAACTATGCCCGTGGACACTACACCATTGGCAAGGAAATCATTGACCTGGTCCTGGACCGAATTCGGAAACTGGTATGTTTCTTCTCAAGAATAAAGAAATTAATGAGCCCAAGGAAGACATTTAAAATATGCTCTTTTTTTTTTTTTTCAAACACAGAATTGAAATGTAATAAAGAGTGGGAGATGAATTATTCATTGTTTGTTAAAACATGAATTATTTGAAATCATTTCATAAATGTTAATGAAGAAATATTTTTAATGAAGAAATGCTGAGTTTTTCCAGAAAGGCCTACATTTTTTTAAGTGTTTCCTGTCAAAATAAGATTTATATCATTGGAATGTATGAAAAGTGAAAATACATCACAAAAAGCAATAACTATGTTTCCTCTATTCTTTTCTACAGGCTGACCAGTGCACAGGCCTTCAGGGCTTCTTGGTTTTCCACAGCTTTGGTGGGGGCACTGGTTCTGGGTTCACCTCCCTGCTGATGGAACGTCTCTCCGTCGATTATGGCAAGAAGTCCAAGCTAGAGTTCTCCATTTACCCAGCCCCCCAGGTCTCCACAGCTGTAGTTGAGCCCTACAACTCCATCCTCACCACCCACACCACCCTGGAGCACTCTGATTGTGCCTTCATGGTTGACAATGAGGCCATCTATGACATCTGTCGTAGAAACCTCGATATTGAGCGCCCAACCTACACTAACTTGAATAGGTTGATAGGTCAAATTGTGTCCTCCATCACCGCATCCCTCAGGTTTGATGGAGCCCTGAATGTTGATCTGACTGAATTCCAGACCAACCTGGTGCCCTATCCCCGCATCCACTTCCCTCTGGCCACATATGCCCCTGTCATCTCTGCTGAGAAAGCCTACCATGAACAGCTTTCTGTAGCAGAAATCACCAATGCATGCTTTGAGCCAGCCAACCAGATGGTGAAATGTGACCCTCGCCATGGTAAATACATGGCTTGCTGCCTGTTGTACCGTGGTGACGTGGTCCCCAAAGATGTCAATGCTGCCATTGCCACCATCAAGACCAAGCGTACCATCCAGTTTGTGGACTGGTGCCCCACTGGCTTCAAAGTTGGCATTAACTACCAGCCTCCCACTGTGGTCCCTGGTGGAGACCTGGCCAAAGTACAGCGAGCTGTGTGCATGCTGAGCAACACCACAGCTATCGCTGAGGCCTGGGCTCGCCTGGACCACAAGTTTGACCTGATGTATGCCAAGCGTGCCTTTGTCCACTGGTACGTGGGTGAGGGCATGGAGGAAGGAGAGTTTTCTGAGGCCCGTGAGGACATGGCTGCCCTTGAGAAGGATTATGAGGAAGTTGGTGTGGATTCTGTTGAAGGAGAGGGTGAGGAAGAAGGAGAGGAATACTAAATTTAAAATGTCACAACGGTGCTGCTTTTACAGGGAAACTTATTCTGTTTTAAACATTGAAAAGTTCTGGTCTGATCAGTTCATTTGTATGTAGAGCAGTGTACACTCTCATATACAATTACTGGCTATGCTTTAAAACACAATGCTTTGTTACAGATCCAAATTGTCAATTTCTCTGATGGGTTTGAATAAAGTATTCCCTGTCTTAAATGAGTTCAGACTTGTGTTTTCTATTTGGGTGTCTGAAAATATTTATGTACTTATTTAGTATGTTGAGTAGAAAGGATAAATGTTGACTGATATATACATATATTACAAAGTTACTTTATTTCAAATTATATTCATGTATTATAAAATAAATTATAAAATATATATCTAATATTATAATTAAATAATATCCATGCTATTCTTAAATTTTGACTCCATTGTAATAGTTACTTAAAATGCTAGTACTTTTGACAATTGACATTTGCTAATACACAGCCAATGTCTGATTGGTTGAGTCTCATACAACTAACATAAAATGGTGAGTGTCCAAATGCATCATCAGGTCTTACAAGCTTATTTTCACACCCCCTACTTGGCATGTGTCTAGTGCTATCATGCTTCCTCTTTCTGGGTTTGCAAAAGAAGTCTGCTCTCCAAGCAGTTTTCCCCTATGCTCTACCTAGTTCTTTCTTTTTCCAAACTTATTCGGAATGTGACAATGGAAAATCTTCATAAATTTATTCACTCTATGTGCTCTCCCAGGAGCACGCCCTTGCCTTTCTCTTTCCCTTGCCCCTCCTTCCTACATTCCCCCCCCCCCCCCCCCATTTTACCATTAGGTTTCTCACTCCCAAACTCCAAGGGCTCTTCCTTTACTTCTATAACTTGTTTCCTAAGCCCATTTCTCCTAGGAGCTACTTTCTCTATCTCTAGTTTAGCCAATAAATGTTCTCTTACCAAAAAAAATTTTATTCACTCTATTGTGTTAATTATTTATCTGAATTTTAGCTCTCCAAAGATATTCTTACTTTCATGTGGGTCAATCACTTCAAAGAATAAAACAGTGCAATTGTAGGCATTAGCACCAACATGGTAAGAGAAACCGTTTTGGACAAATATTTTCTTCAACAATAGAGTTCACCTGCTAGTCCAACTGACTAAAAGGCTAAGGATCCAGGATAACAAATTGTCTTGTGCTATCATGTTACCTTGTTCTGGTAAAACATCCAGTGGTGATAAAATTTTGTTTTGTTTGTTTTAGTATCAATAGCCTATTTATCTTTCCTTTGACACTGCCAACTAAGGGGCGTAATACCATTGTAGTTACTGGAACCTGAGTTTAATGTAAGTTAATGGAAATACAGTCATGTGCCACATAACATTTCAGGCAGTAACAAACTCATATAAGACAGTGGTCCCATACACAACGAAGCTGAAAAATTGCTGTCACCCAGTAATGTAGCCATTGTAACATTCTAGCATACCACATTACTCATGTTTGTAGTGATGCTGGTGTAAACTTACTGTGCTGCCAATTATATAGAAGTACAGCACACACAACTGTGTACAGTCCATAATACTTGATAATAAACAACCATGTTACTAGTTTATTTACTATACTTTTTTCATCCTAATTCATTAGTAATTACTCAGTAATTTCAAGAACTAGATTAGCAGAATGATTTTCAGTACACAGAATCAGGCTCTGCTTTTCCAGACCAGTGTTCTCCTTTTTCTGCATAGAGGTAGCTAGACAGAAGTGGGTTTCTTAATATTACCACCCTGTTGCTGTATCTCTCCTCCAAGTGATTGGAAAGAAACATCGATGGGTGAGAGAAACATTGATGGGTTACCTTCCTGTACATACCTCAACTGGGGATTGAACCTGCAGCCTAGATATGTGCCCTGACTGGGAACTAACCTGAAACCTTTTTGGTGTATGGGGTGACATTCCAACCATCTGAGCCATCCAGCCAGGGCTGCTCGGCAGTTTTTATTAGAAGCCAATGCAAATATATCTGATGAACAAAAAATAAAAGTCCTCATTCAAATAAAAAAAAAACAACAATGTAGAAAGTAGATCAAGTGGAAGTTTTTTTAAAAAATATATGTTTTTATTCATTTCAGAGAGGAAGGGAAAGGGAGAGAGAAATAGAAACATGAATGATGAGAGAGAATCATTGATAGGCTGCCTCCTGCATACCCCCTACTGGGGATAGAGCCTGCAACCCCAGGCATATGCCCTGACCAGGAATCAACAGTGACCTTCTGGTTCATAAGTCGATGCTCAACCACTAAGCAATACTGACAAGGCCAAATGTAAGCTTTTAATGAGCATTCCTAGAAACTAGCAAAGTATAAGAAATATGATATGTATGCAATGATTTTTCATTGAATGGGTCAAGTGCAGGATAAAAGAGATACAAGTATAAAATCAAAGGGGAAAAGAGCTCTATGATCCTAATTTTAATTGAAAATAGTATGAATTTGTTATATATTTTCTATTATGAAAGAAAACCCCCCACATTTTATAGCTTTGTCCTTTACTGACAAGGCCTAGGACCACCGTAGCAATGAGTATCCCTAGCATTCAGATGGTTGTCTCCAAATACTATTCCCCACTAAAAAGAACCAGAATGTTTTAAGAGGAAAGACTGGTTCCAAGCTTGGAACAGGAAATAAACAAGTTCAGCCTCAAATACTTTCTCATTCCAGAAAGCAAGGAAGATATCAAAAACTACAATAATATGCACAGGAGTCAAGTTGAAGGAGCTTTCATTGTGGTACAATAGTGAGTGCAATGGATTGAACCATATAAAATGTTAAAATCCATGAGCTCATTATATTTTGTGTTAGTTTCATTTAAACAACAATGGAAAACAGTATGTCAGCTATTTAAAAACATTAAATACAGAATTACCATATGATCCAGCAATTCCATTTCTGAGTATATATTCAAAAATTGAAAGCAGGGACTTGGACAGATATTTGTATACCTGTGCTCCTAGCAGCATTATTCACAATAGCCCAAAAGTGAAAGCAATATCTATTAATGGATGAATGGATAAACAAAATGTGGTATATACATACAATGTAATATTTTTTAAACTATATTTTCAGCCCTAGCTGGTTTGGCTCAGTGGATAGAGTGTCAGCCTGTGGACTGAAGGGTCCTAGGTTCGATTCTGGCCGGGGGCATGTGCCTGGGTTGTGGGCTCGATCCCTAGTGGGGGGCGTGCAGGAGGCAGCTAATCGATGATTCTCTCTCATCACTGATGTTTCTATCTTTCTATCCTTCTCCCTTCCTCTCTGAAATCAATAAAAATATATTTTTTAAAAAAAGAGGAAGGGAGAGGGAGATGGAAACATCAATGATGAGAGAGAATCATTGATTGGCTTCCTCCTGCACGCCCCCTACTGGGGATCAAGCCCACACCCTGGGCATGTGCTCTTGACCAGAATCGAACCTGGGATCCTTCAGTCCACAGGCCCACACTGTATCCACTGAGCCAAACCGGCCAAGGCCAATGTAATATTATTAATCCTTAAAAAAAAAGAAAATTCTGACACATGCTACAACATGGATCAACTTTGAAAACATTAAGCTAAGTGAAATAAACCAAACACAAAAGGATGTATGTTGCCTGATTCTACTTATATGAGGTTCCTAGAATAGTCAAATTCATATAGACACAAAGAATAGTTTACCAGGGGCTGGATAATAGGAAGTTACTGTTTAACAGTTACAAATTTTCAGTTTTGAATTATGAAAAAGTTCTGGAGATGAATAGAGGTGATTATTGCAAAACAATGCAAATGTCCTTAATGATACGGATTGTACACTTAAAAAAGGGTTAAAAGTGGTAAATTTTATGTTATGAACATTCTACCACAATTTGAAAAACAAACAAGCAATAAAAGCATAAATCAAGAACTTAAAAAATAGTTACCTTTTGTAGGGAATATTCAAATACAAACTTTGAATGTATTTGTTGGATCATTTTACTATAAAAACATGTAACTGCATTATAAAATTATAATAAAGAATTAAATCAAGGTGGAAAAATATCTCTAAAAATTAAGCCATATGAAACAAATGAATCTAACCTAATATGAAGTCAGTGACTTAAAGTCAGAGAAAGACAAGTGTCACATCATCTCACTCATATGTGGACTCTAATTAACAAAATAAACTGATGAACTGAATGGATCCAGAGACATGGAAACATGGTACAGAGGGAAGGCAGGGAGAGTGGGTGGGAAGTAATCAACCAAAGACCTTGTATGCATATATGCATAACCCATGGACCATGGATGCAGACAGTGGGATGGTGAGGGCTTGGGATGGGGGTGGGGGTGGGCTAGAGGGGATCAATGACGGGGGGGGGGGGGGGGGGGCATATGTAATACTTTCAGCAATAAAGATTTTTTTTAAAAAGTTAGTGACTCGCCCTAGCCGGTTTGGCTCAGTGGATAGAGCATCAGCCTGTGGGCTGAAAGGTCCCAGGTTCGATTCTGGTCAAGGGCACATGCCTGGGTTTCAGGCTCAATCCCCATTAGGGGATGTGCAGTAGGCAGCCAATCAATGATTCTCTCTCATCATTGATGTTTCTATCTCTCTCCCTCTCCCTTCCTCTCTGAAATCAATAAAAATATATATTTTAAAAAGATATCCAGCCCTAATTGGTTTGGCTCAGTGGATGGAGCGCCGGCCTGCGGACTGAAGGGTCCCAGGTTTGGTTCCAGTCAAGGGCATGTACCTTGGTTGCGGGCACATCCCCAGTAGGAGGTGTGCGGGAGACAGCTGATCAATGTTTCTCTCTCATCAATGTTTCTGACTCTGTCCCTCTCCCTTTCTCTCTGTAAAAAAATCAATAAAAAATATATATGTATCTTTATTGATTATATATATATCTTTATTGATTATATATATATTTATATATAAAGATATCCAAAAAACATATATAAAGTGCCTAGGGATAAAACTGCAAGATATAAGGATAAAAATGGGAAAGATGCATTTTAAATATATTTCTACATGCTACTAGCAAAGTCTGTTCAGACAAGTCATTTTATTTTTTAAATATGCCTTTTATGATTTTAGAGAGAGGAATGGAGAGGGGCAGAGAAATAGAAACATTGATGAGAGAGAAACATTGATCGCTGCTTCCTGAACGCCCCCCACAAGGGATCAAGCCCACAACCTGGGCATATGCCCTGACCAGGAATCGAACCAATGACCTCTTGGTTCATGAGTTGATGCTCAACCACTAAGCCACACCAGCCAGGCGACAAGATGCATTTTAATACAACTTTATTGGAAAAGCACTAAAGCACACCTAAACAAATGGAATTATTATATGCATTCCATGGGTTGGAAGAGTAATCTCATAAAAATTCAGTTCTCAAATTGATCTGTAAATTCAATGCAATTCCAATCAAAATCACTAAAGACTTTGTGTGTGCATGTGCATGTGCATGTGCACGTGCACATGCCAGGAAAGCATGCACTTGACAAAAGAATATGTCATAGATGACACCATACCAGAGGATTTTAAAAAATATATAGAATGGACAGAGTCCCTGTGGACCACTTTGTATAATACAGGGAATAATGTCCTCATGGGACAAAGTGCTTGGGGTGTCAGCTCTCTTAGAGCAAGCCTCCGCATCCTTCTAAGGCTTGGGTAGATATCACTTACATAGACACTTTGTTTATTTAGACATTATACTACAAACTGCCTTTCTCTGTCCTGATAAGAAAGCTGAAGAAGAATATTTACTACTCAGGAAGCTAACTACGGATCCTTTTTATCTGGCCAACCAGGCTAAGATGAAGGACTTAAGATTAAATTTGATCATGTCTGTTCTCTATGTTAAGTTTCAGATTCTCTGTTACTCTTGACAGATCATATAAAGAGATAAGGACTCTTTTTTGTCAAACTGTTATGCTACAGAGTCTAGCTTTAGCATTCTGGAATGTAACCCCTTAATTCCAAGACTTGGGCTAACTGCAAAATACTTATACTGTAATATGATTTAGAGAATTAAAAAGAACCATAAATATGTCTACTAATGGATTTTTGTTAGTTCATAAATTATTCCTGTATTAATTAAATAAGCTATTAAGATCATCTTACTAGCCCTAGCTGGTTTGGCTCACCGGATAGAGCATCGGGCTGGAGACTGAAGGGTCCCAGGTTCGATTCCGGTCAAGGGCATGTACCTTGGTTGCAGGCACATCCCCAGTAGGGGGTGTGCAGGAGGCAGCTGATTGATGCTTTTCTCTCATCAATGTTTCTAACTCTCTATCCTTCTCCCTTCCTCTCTGTAAAAAATCAATAAAATATATTTTTTTTAAAAAGGTAATCTTACTAGCTTTATATTAATTTAACCAATAACCATATACATTGTACAAATTATCTAATTAGTTAGAAAACCACAGATCTTGGATCTAGTTTTTTCTTTGGAAACTTGAAAATTATAAATAAATAAAAGAAATGTCTTTAAAAAATTCATAATCAGCCGAAACCGGTTTGGCTCAGTGGATAGAGCGTCGACCTGCGGACTGAAAGGTCCCAGGTTCGATTCCGGTCAAGGGCATGTACCTGGGTTGCGGGCACATCCCCAATAGGAGATGTGCAGGAGGCAGCTGATCGATGTTTCTCTCTCATCGATGTTTCTGACTCTCTATCTCTCTCCCTTCCTTTCTGTAAAAAATCAATAAAATATATTTTTTTAAAAAGATTCATAATCAACTATAATGCCAAGTCTTGTTTTTCTGCAACATATAGTATAAGTCTATTTACATAAAATTATATATGTATATGCATAGAAAGATATCTAAAAGCATCTTTAACAGTATTTTTACTAATGATGGGATTTCAGGTAAATTTTACTTTCATTATAACTTTTTAGGCTGTCTGAATTTTCTAGAATAAATATGTAAAACAAAGGAAATGGAAAATATTTTGTAATATTATTTTTATTGATTTTAGAGAGGAAAGGAGAGGGAGAGAGAGAGAAACATCAATTATGAGAGAGAATCATTGATTAGCTGCTTCCTGCACACCCCACACTGGGGATTGAGCCCACAACCTGGGCATGTGTTCTGACCAGGAATCGAAGCATGACCTCCTGGTTCATAGGTCGACACTCAACCACTGAGCCACGCTGGCCAGGCAGGAAATTTTTTTTTTAAGGATGAATTTCTCTGATTTGACCTTAAAGGCCTATTTATACTAGCTATATAGGTTGGGAGTAAAAAAATCCAGGATATTCCTTAATGATGCACTCTATTAGTTTTACAAGTCTATTTATACCTAATGTTGCATGTTCTAGATGACACTTGCAGTTAACCTCCCCAAATCATTATTTTATAAATAATTTTGTGGCAATGAGTCAGGAAGCAATTTCTGCAAAAGCATACATTAAAGGTGCTAAGCAAATGTCTCACCTGCAACCTTGAATCTGAGCAATTCTCATTCCTTCCTTTTTTTTTTTTTTTTTTTGGTAAAGGGCAAAAATCTTAATTTTATCAAGAGTGTATGATTTAGGCAATGTAAGTCAATAGCACCTACTTTAGGAATACTCCAATGTAGCTGAAATTTTCTTTTGATGACTTCTCACATTCTTATTCAGCACTTCACTTTCCGGTACTGACCATTCTCAACCCTTTTCCATGCCCTACTATATCCCATTTTGTTTCTTTACTATTAATTTCTACCAATAGTCCACTAGTATCTGTAAAAATAGTGGTTGATTACTTAAGATATCATCTCTCCCTAAAGTATTGGTATTTTATACAGGGAAGTTTTGGGAACTAAAGATTGGACTTTGTTGTTGTTAATCCTCACCCAAGGATATTTTCCCATTGTTTTTCAGAGAGAGTGGAAAGCAGGTAGGGAGGGAGAGAGAAACATGGATGTGAGAGATTGGTGCCCTCCCAAACACACCCCATCTGGGCCAGGGATGGAATCTGCACCCCATACCCTTACCCAGAAATTGGACTGTGATCCTTTGGTATATGGGCCAATGCTCTAATCACTGAGAACACTGGCCAGGGTAAGACTGGACTTTTAAAGGAATCATCAGGAAAAGACTATTTCAAGCACCATCTAAGGCAAAGCAGATGATATTTTGGGTAGCTATTTTAAGTATCCTGAGTTATTAAATTCAAAGTACACAGTGATAGAATAATAGCCACTCTTCCTACCCCAAGGCTAACCCTGCCTCTCACACTTTGTCTCTTGTTTTTATTTCTAATACTAGAGGCCTGGTGCATGAATTCATGCATGGGTGGGGTCCCTAGGCCTGGCAGGCGATCAGGGCGGATCAGGGCTGGGCTGATCTGGGCCTGCTGGCCAAAGGCAGGACAGGGGGAGGGTCCACGGGCCGATTGGGACCTGCCGGCCAGGGGGAGAGACAGGGCGTGGGAGGTTGGCCGCCAGCCTCAACGAGGGAGCTGGTCCTCAGCCGCCTTGGGAAAGGGGCTGCGTCCACTGCCACCCACCCCTAGTGTTCCCTGACCCAGCCTGGGGCCAAAGGCTCCAATGGGGTCAGGAGAGGAGGCGACTGTCGCGGGGGCCAGGTGCGGAAGGTTGGCTGTGGGAGTGCACTGACCACCAGGGGTCAGCTCCTGCATTGAGTGTCTGACCCTGGTGGTCAGTGCACGTCACAGCGACTGGTCCATGGGTCATTCCAGTCATTCGGTTGTAACGGTCATTTAGGCTTTTATATATAGATAGAAAACATCTGTATTGAAATGTAATTCACCTATACAATTCACCCATTTAAAGTGTACATATCAATGGTGTTTAGTATATTCACAGTTATGCAACCATCATCACAATCAATTTTAGAACATCTCATCACCCCCAAAAGAAACTCTGTCACCTAGGCAACCACTAGCACTATGTAACCCCTAATCTATTTTCTGTCTCAATGGATTTGCCTATTCTGGACATTTCATATGGAATCATACATATGCAGATTCTTTTGAGAGTATTACAGATGTTCCCCTTCCCCCTCCCCCCACAACCCCCTCCACCTGGTTCATACCCAGCCCCAGGCCTTCACCACCCTATTGCCTGTGTCCATAGGTAATACATATATGGATATAAAATCTTTGGTTAATCTCTTCTTGTCCCCCTCTTCCCCTTCCCTCTGAGATTGGTCAGTCTGCTCCATGTTTCCATGTCTCTGATTCTATTTAATTCACCAGTTTATTTTGTTCATTAGATTTCTTTTTCATTTATTTTTATTTTTAGATTTAATTGTTGATAGGTATGGTGTGTATGTATTGACATTTTATTGTTCATATTTCTTCTTCTCCTCCTTCTTCTTCTTTTTCTTCTTCCTTTTCTTAAAGAACCAGAGGCCCAGTGCACAGAATTCGTGCACTTGGTGGGGTGGAGGGTCCCTCAGCCTGGCCTGCATCCTCTTGTAGTCCAGGAGCCCTTGCCGGCAGTTGGACATCCTTAGTGCTGCCGTGGAAGCAGAAGAGGCTCCTGCCACTACCACTGTGCTCACCAGCCATGAGCCCGGCTTCTGGCTGGGCGGTGCTCCCCCTGTGGGAGTGCACTGACCACCAGAGGGAAGCTCCTGCATTGAGCGTCTGCCCTCTGGTGGTCAGTGTGCATCATAGTGACTGATTGTTCCGCTGTTCGGTTGATTTGCATATTAGCCTTTTATTATATAGGACTAGAGGCCCGGTGCACAAAAATTTGTGCACTCAGGGGTCCCTCAGCCCAGCCTGTGCCCTCTCGCAGTGTGGGACCCCTCAGGGGATGTCCACCTGCTGGCTTAGGCCTGCTCCCCGGGGGATTATGCCTAAGCTGGCAGTGATACATCCCTTGGGGGATGTCCACTTGCCAGCGGGCCTAAGCTGCAGTTGAACATCCACAGAGCTGCTGAGGAGGCAGGAGAGGCTCCCACCATCGCCGCTGTGATGCTGTCAGCCTGGCTTGTGGCTGAGCAGAGCTCCCCCTGTGGGAGTGCACTGACTGCCAGGGGCAGCTCCTGCATTGAGCATCTGCCCCCTGGTGGTCAGTGTGTGTCATAGTGACCAGTCATTCCCAGTCGTTCGCTCTGCTGTTAGGGTCAATTTGCACATTACTGCCCTAAAGGGTTTGGCTCAATGGATAGAGCGTCGGCCTGCGGACTGAAGGGTCCCAGGTTCAATTTCCGTCAAGGGCATGTACTCTGGTTGCCTACACATCCCCAGTAGGGGGTGTGCAGGAGGCAGCTGATCGAAGTTTCGCTCTCATCGATGTTTCTAAGTCTCTATCCCTCTCCCTTCCTCTCTGTAAAAAATCATTAAAATATATTTGGAAAAAAAATTGCATGTGCACATTACCCTTTTATTATATAGGATAGAAGCCTGGTGCACGGGTGGGAGCCAGCTGGTTTGCCCTGAAGGGTATCCCGGATCAGGGTGGGCAGGGGACCCCCAGCTCCCTACGATCGCCCACGCCGCCCCTGCTCACGATCGCTGGCTTTGCCCATGCTCAGGCCTAACACCTCTGGCCAAGGCATTAGGCCTGTGCAAGGGACCACCAGCACCCCACTATCGCCAACTTGGCCCCTGCTCCCTGCGATTGACGGCTCCACCCTAATGCCTCTCACCCAGGCATTAGGCCTGGGCAGGGGACCCACATCTCTCCAAGGGACCTCCTGCTCCACCCCTTCCCAGGCTTAACGCCTGTGGCCAAGGCATTAGGCCTGGGCAGGGGACCCCAAGCTCCCAACATCAGCGACTCTGCCCCTGCTCCCCATGATCACTGGCACCGCCCCTGCCCAAGCCTAATGCCTCTGGCCGAGGCGTTAGGCCCAGGCTGCGCGGACCCCTAGCTGCAGCCGCCCCTGCCCGGATGCAGCCGCCCCCCATCATGGGCTCCGCCCCTGCCCGGGCCTAATGCCTCTGACCGAGGCGTTAGGCCCGGGCAGCGGGGACCCCCAGCTACAGCCGCCCCCCAATCGTGGGCTCCACCCCTGCCCGGGCCTTACGCCTCTGGCTAAGGTGTTAGGCCCGGGCAGTGGGGACCCCCAGCTGCAGCCTCCCCTGCCCGTGCCTAATGCCTCTGACCGTGGTGTTAGGCCCAGGCAGCGGGGACCCCCCCAGCTGCAGCCGCCCCCCGATCTTGGGCTCCGCCCCTACCCAGGCCTAATGCCTCTGGCCAAGGCGTTAGGTCTGGGCAGCGGGGACCCCCCCCAGCTGCAGCCGCCCCCCAATCGTGGGCTCCGCCCCTGCCCGGGCCTTACGCCTCTGGCCGAGGCATTAGGCCTGTGCAGGGGACCCCCGCAGCTGTAGCTGCCTGATTGTGGGCTCCGCCCCTGCCCAGCTCCCATCGCTGGCTCCACCCCTACTTTCCGCTATCACTGGCCAGTGCGGCAGAGGCGCAGGATTCTCTGATCATGGCTGGGGGGCAGGGCAAAGGCGGCCCTCCGCTCTTAGCTCCGCCCTGGGTTTCAGATCACTGTCAGTGCCAGGGGGCTTCTTCCGTGCTTTCCCTTTTGCCTCCCTGTATTGTGCCTACATATGCAAATTAACCGCCATCTTTGTTGGCAGTTAACCGCCATCTTGGCTGGTGATTAATTTGCATATCTCGCTAATTAGCCAATGAAAAGGGTAGCGGTCATACGCTAATTACCATGTTTCTCTTTTATTAGTGTAGATACCATTCAAGATTTCATGTAATATTGGTTTGGTGGTGATAAACTTCTTTAGCTTTTTCTTGTCTGTGAAGCTATCTGACCTTCAATTATAAATGCTAGCTTTACTGGGTAGAGTAATCTTGGTTGTAGATCCTTGCTATTCATCACTTTGAATATTTCTTGCTACTCCCTTCTGGCCTGCAAAGTTTCTTTCGAGAAATCAGCTGACAGTCATATGGGCACTCCCTTGTAGGTAACTAACTGCTTTTTTAAAAAATATATATTTTATTGATTTTTTACAGAGAGGAAGGGAGAGAGATAGAGAGTTAGAAACATCGATGAGAGAGAAACATCGATCGGCAGCCTCCTGCACATCTCCTACTGGAGATGTGCCCTGCAACCAAGGTACATGCCCCTGACCGGAATCGAACCTGGGACCCTTGAGTCCGCAGGCCGATGCTCCATCCACCAAGCCAAACCGGTTTCGGCTAACTGCTTTTCTCTTGCTGCTTTTAAGAGTCTTTCTTTTCTTCAACCCTTAGCATTTTAATTATGATGTGTCTTGGTGTGGGCTTCTTTGGGCTCCTCTTATTTGGGACTCTGAACTTCCTAGACTTGTAAGTCTATTTCTTTCACCATGTAGGGGAAGTTTTCTGTCATTATTTTTTCAAGTAGGTTTTCAATATCTTACTCTCTCTCTTCTCCTTCTGGCACCCTCATAATGTGAATATTGGTACTCTGGAAGTTGTCCCACAGGCTCTTTACACTATCTTCATATTTTTTCATTCTTTTTTCTTTTTTCTCTTCTCATTGGGTGATTTTTACTTCCTCATATTCCAACTCATTGATTTGATTCTCAGAATCCTCTACTCTACTGTTGAATCACTGTAAATTATTCTTTATTTCAGTTAGTGTATACTTAATTTCTAACTGGTCCTTTTTCATGTCTTTGAAATTCTCACTAAGATTCTTAAAAGTCTCACTAATTGCCTTGAAGTTCTCATTAAGATATTTGAGCAACCTTATAACTATTGTTTTGAACTCTGTATCCAGTAGTTTGCTTGCTTCCATTTCTTTCATTTGTGAGATGTTTCTTTGTCTCCACACTTTGGCTGCTTCCTTGTGTTTGTTTCTATGTATTAGGTAGAGCTGCTTTGTTTCCTGGAATTGGTAGAGTGGCCTTGTGTAGTAGGTGTCTTGTAGAGCTGGGTGGCTCAGCCTCCCCAGTCACCTAAACTGGGCCCCCTAGGTGCACCCCTGTGTAGGCTGTGTTCACAGTCTTGTAGTTGAGCCTTGATTACTGTTGATGTCACTGGGAGGAAGTGACCTCCAGACCAATTGGCTATTGTTGGGAGCCATTATAAATCACATATACATCTCCAGTTTACAGCATAATAGGTTTATGGCTCCTCCAAGCCAACTCCCGGTTTGGCCTGGAATTAAAAGATAACATACCCTCACCCTAAGCACACAGCTGCTACATCTCCGCTGATAAGCGCATAGCTGCGACATTCCAGAGTCTGTTACATCCTTAATGATAGGCTACGCCCATGGACCTCCTTGACCACCCCTCTCCTCTAGAACAACATAAATTCTACCCGCTGTAAAAATAAAATTGAGGCTTGATCAGAACTTTGTCTTGCCTCCATTTCTTCGCGTCACCTATCCTCTCATTCCTTTGCAGGATTTGGTGCGGTGTACCCATGAAGCATGCCCTGCAGGTCGGGGCAGGCTATGAGGACTAGCTATGACTACAGTGGAAGAGCTGCTATGCAGGAGATACCCCTATGAAGCATGACTTGCTTCAGTGGGGCTTTGGTGCTCACTGAGTCTGCCCCTTGAGTGTGTCGCTTGTGGATGTGTAGAGTTGTAATCTAGTATGGTCTGAAGCTATCCACCAGGTGCACTGGCTCTGGGGCCTCCTGGGAGGTGCAAAGTCAGCAACTTCCTGTGGCAACCCAGCAGGAGCTACAGAGCAATCTGCAGATGGCTGCTACTTGTATTGGGCTTGGAAGTACTCAGGTGAGGCCCAGCTGTGAAACAAGGCAGGCTGGTGCTAGTGCTGGGTCTTGGGCCTCGTATTGATAGGTTTTGGGCATGCTGACACCAGCAGCTGCTTCTTTAAGAGATTTTAGAAAAGTCTGAAGCCTGATGGGACAAGCCATTCATATGGAAAAGCTGCTGCAAACAGCTTGGGTGGGGCTGCAAATTGGATTGGGTGGGGTCTCAGGGAATCAATCACCAGGGTGGAGCGAACAGTGAGGCCACACTGATGGAAACTCAAATATGGCTGCCATGGCTGCCAGTCAGCTCTGCAACAGAGGAGGTCCCAGCATAGGAACAATGGCCTCTGGGAGCACACTCTCCTCTCCCCTACTCCCTCCCCGATCTGGGAGAAAGTTGCCTCTGATTTCCTGCCCCGATGCCAGACAATCCAGTTTCTCCCTGTATGTCCCTGGATCCCCCAAAGCAGCCTCTCGGCACTGGAGCTCAGAGGAAGTGGGACTGTGTAAGTTCACGCACCAGCCCTTTAAGAGGACTGCCTGGGGCTCCAGGAACCTCCAAGTCACTTAGCCACAATCCCCGCTGGTTTGTATAGCCCAAAATTACGGGGACTTCTCTTCCCAGTTCTGGAACCCTGTGCTGGTGGGCTGGTATGCAGCTGAGACCCCTTGCTCCTCACAGGAGGCCTCTGTAGCTGAAATACCTCTCCTAATTGGAAAAAAGCCACACTAGGTGTTGGACAAGCCCATTCCGTGCCTCCACCCTTCCTACCAGTCTCAATGTGCTTTCTTCTTTACTTCTCTAGTTGTATGACTTACTCTCAACCAGATTTCAGGCATTTCTGAATTATGGTTTTTCTGTATTTTAGTTGTAATTTTGATGTGGTTGTGAGAGGCAGCAAGTACCAATGTTTACCTACACCGCCATCTTGATTCTCCTCCTGTTAAGAGTCGCAGCTTCTTTCATTTAACATAATGTTTTCAAGTTTCATCTATGCCATAGCATATATCATTACTTCATTTCTTTTTATTGCCAAATAATATTTCATTATATGAACATACAACATTTTCTTTACCCATTCATCATTTGATGGACTTTGGGAGTTGTTTCTACTTTTCAGCTATTATGAATAATGCTGTGAAGGATAAAAGAATTTGCCACCCCAAAACATGCCTCTTTGGATTCTTTTGAACTGAAGATAATTGAGAAGAAGCAGATAAAATAAAAAAATTATCTGCCCTCCCCCTATTTGCCTAACAGCAGGATATAGATTTGTACATAAGTTAATCACTAACAACTCTAAACCTTTATCAGCCCAGACACAATACCAGAGGACTTCACATAGCAAACCTGACTGACTAGATATTATCTTCCCTTAGTCCCCCATATATTTGCCATCCTACAATCTGCCTCCCCTAGATAATCAAGGTCCTTTCCTTTACCTTGTCATTTCTCTAAAAAATTTGTCCCTTTGACAAAATGCTATATAAGCCCAAGGGGTTTTTTTGGTTTTTTTTAAATATATTTTATTGATTTTTTACAGAGAGGAAGGGAGAGAGATAGAGTCAGAAACATCGATGAGAGAGAAACATTGATCAGCTGCCTCCTGCACATCCCCCACTGGGGATGTGCCCACAACCCAGGTACATGCCCTTGACCGGAATCAAACCTGGGACCTTTCAGTCCGAAGGCCGACGCTCTATCCACTGAGCCAAACCAGCCTCGACTAAGCCCAACTTTTAACTAAACTTTTGAGTCACTATATATATGATATCTACATGTTCATAAATGTCTATTTGTTTTTTGCTTGTTAACCTGTCTTTTGTTACAGAGGCCCTCCCCCCAAGAACCTAGAATGGTAGAAGAAAAAAATATTTACACACACACACACACACACAATGTGTGACTATGATAGCTAGCTCTATGCTTAATATTTTGTGGAATTGCCACATTGATTTTCAAAGTGGTTGCACCATTTCCATTCCTACTAGTTGTGTATGAGAATTCCATTTTTTCCACATTCTCACTAAGAGTTGTTGTTATATGTCTTTTTGATAGTAGCCATCCTAATGGGTATGAAGTGATATCTTATTGGGGTTTTGATTTGCATTTCCCTGATGACTAATGATGTTGAGGACCATTCCATGTGCTTATTGGCCATTCATATATCCTCTTTGGAGAAGCGTACATTTGGGTTCTTTGTCCATTTTTTCTTTTTGCATTTTTAATATATTTTTATTGATTTCAGAGAGGAAGGAAGAGGGAAAGAGAAACATCAATGATAATTATGAGAGAATCATTGACTGGCTGCCTCCTGCGGACTGGTGCAATTATTACTAACTAGAGGCCCAGTGCACGAAATTCATGCACTGGGGGTGGGGGGTGTCCCTCAGCCCAGCCTGCACCCTCTCCAATCTGGGACCCCTTGGGGGATGTCTGACTCCCGGTTTAGTTGAACATCCCTCTCACAATCCAGAACTGCTGGCTCCCAACCACTCACCTGCCTGCCTGCCTGCCTGATTGCCCCTGACCGCTTCTGCCTGCCAGCCTGATCACCCCCTAACCACTCCCCTGCCAGCCCAATCAATGCCTAATTGCTCCCCTGCCAGGCCGATCGCCCCAACTGCCCTCCCCTGCCGGTCTGATCACCCCCAACTGCCCTCCCCTGCCAGCCTGTTCACCCCTAACTGCCCTCTCCTGCCAGCCTGGTTGCCCCCAAATGCCCTCCCCTGCCAGCCTGGTTTCCCCTAACTGCCCTCCCCTGCAGGCCATCTTGTGGTAGCCATCTTTTGACCACATAGAGGCAGCCATCTTGTGCAAGGTGTGATGGTCAATTTGCATATTACCTCTTTATTATATAGGATTGTTAGGGAAAAGGTAGTAATTATAATTCAGATCTCTCAGTTATTTTTCAAGATTTTGAAGAAATATTTGTCATGTGGAAACTCAAAAACTTTTTGATCCTTGGTGAGTCCTCAATTTTAATTCTCTGCCCCACCCCCATATGTTGTCATATTAGGACCACCAAATCTCTATCCTGTGGTGGTAGGTTGGGTTTCTTATTTTTGCTTAGTCTTAACTTCCCCAAAGAAACACTATTGTGCTATACAACATATTCTCTATACTCACCAGGGATCCAATGTACTTGTTATTTATTCCCCTGGAATGGGATTTTTACATCTCTGATAAAATGCAGGAATTTTCCCATCTTAGGTGTATTTTTAAGTAGAACATCTTATGCTGTTGCAAAAGAAAACAGCATTAACATGCCTTCTGTAGATGTGTTAAATGGGGTAAGGTATGTTTCTAATTTGTTACAAAGGGAAGAGTTAACTTTTAAAGAATCCTTATTTAGCCGAAACCGGTTTGGCTCGGTGGATAGAGCATCGGCCTGTGGACTGAGGGGTCCTGGGTTCGATTCCGGTCAAGGGCATGTACCTTGGTTGCGGGCACATCCCCAGTGGGAGGTGTGCAGGAGGCAGCTGATCGATGTTTCTCTCTCATCGATGTTTCTAACTCTCTGTCTCTCTCCCTTCCTCTCTGTAAAAAAATCAATAAAATATATTTAAAAAAAAAAAAGAATCCTTATTTAATATTCTGAACCTGAAGTTTTGCCAGATGGGAAATTTAAATGCAGCACAATTTTGTTCCTAAGGCTGGTATATAGGAGAAACAGATTATCTATCTGCTTCCCCTACAGAATTACAAGTTGGTTGGTTGAACATATGCCAACATTCTTTATAACTTACATAACTCCAGCTGTACATATTTTGTATCTCCCAATTTATACTTTTTAGGGGTATTGAAGCTAATATAGTCAGAGAGATACAGATTTCATTAATTCTTTTAAATTTTTACTTATTGGTTTGAGAGAGAGAGAGGGGGAGGGAGAAAGAGAGAGAGAGGTTTGTTATTCCACATTTTTATGCATTCATTGGTTGCTTCTTACATGTATGTGCCCTGACTGGATATGGAACCCACAATCTTGGTGTATTGGAATGACGCCCTAAACAACTTAAACTACCCGGCCAGGGCTAAAGACTTCATTACATTTTTTTAAAAAAACCTTTCTTAGATAATTTCCCCATTTAAAAAATCTATACAGGCCCTAACCTGTTTGGCTCAGTGGATAGAGTATTGGCCTCTGGACTCAAAGGTCCCAGGTTCGATTCCAGTCAAGGGCATGTACCTTGGTTGTGGGCACATCCCCAGTGGGGAGTGTGCAGGAGGCAGCTGATCGATGTTTCTCTCTCATTGATGTTTCTAACTCTCTATCCTTCTCCCTTCCTCTCTGTAAAAAAATCAATAAAATATATTTTTAAAAAATCTATACAGAACTAAGCATTTATTCTCTTCCATCATATATAAAATATATCATTTTAAGATTTTATTAATGGCAATTTAACTCAAATGAGTACTTCAAAATTACTAGCTTCTCATCCATTTTTAATAGCTTGTCCTCCCTTCAAAAACACCAGAGGTTCCCTAATTGGTTTGGCTCAGTGGATAGAGCATCAGCCTGCGGACTGAAAGGTCCCAGGTTCGATTCTGGTCAAGGACATGTACCCTGGTTGTGAGCACATCCCCAGTAGGGGGTGTGCAGGAGGCAGCTGATCGATGTTTCTCTCTCATTGATGTTTCTAACTCTCTATCCCTCTCCCTTCCTCTCTGTAAAAAATATATTTAAAAACAACAAAAACAAAACCACCAGAGGTAGCCCTGACTGGTTTGGCTCAGTGGATACAGCATCGCCCTGTGACTGGAGGGTCCCAGGTTCGATTCCAGGCAAGGGCACGTACTGTGGTTGCGGGCGCGTCCCCAGTGGGGGCTGTGAAGGAGGCAGCTGATTGATGTTTCTCTCTCATCGATGTTTCTAACTATCCCTTTCCCTTCCTCTCTGTAAAAAAAAAAATCAATAAAATATATTTTTAAAAAACAAAGGTAAAATCAGCATTCTTTACTACCAACCCAACATAACTGCTAATCTTTCTGAGTTACTAAGATTAGTTGATATTTTTACTGTTTGTTCATGTTTTTTTAATTCCCTTTTTTCTCTATCAGGCAGAAATAAGTACCATTTGACAGTAGACATGAGAACTTTTTTTTTTTTTACTTTATGCACTAAGGCAATGTATTAATACCTTTTTTTAAAAAAATTAGTTCTTGAACCTGGATTGTGCTAATGATGAATCACTTTATAATACTTTCTGTGGAACCAAAGTGTTTATTATAGGCAACAAAAGTGGCCCAAGGGCAACTGAATTAATTTAGAAGGAAAAAAAACAATAACTACAAAGTGAATCTAAACTCTAAAACTCTAAAAAGCAACTTGTTATTTGACCTTTAAATTTCTCATTGAGAAGGCTTTCTGTAGAGGCATTCTCCTTACTGTTAGAAATTAAAGAATGAAGACCCAAGAGAGTAATCTGAGATGCTAAAAGATTGAGAACCTGGGTTGCTATCTCAAAGCTCAACAGAATGAAAGGGAACCAGTCCTTACATTATGCAAAATGTAATCTTCCCATACAAAAGGAAACAATAAAGTGCATCAGTGATACTATATACCTTAATATCTTTTCAATACCAAATATATAACACCCCTATGGTATGCATTTGAGGATATACATTTATACATTCAATTCATATTTGACACATACTTATTCGCCACCTACTAGGGCTAAAGCAGTGAACAAAACAGACAAGATCCTCCCCTTTTAGAACTTAAATTCTAGAGAGGAGATAGGAAATAAGCAAATAAATAATAAATCTGATAAGATGGCGGGGAGGAGTAGGTTAAGGGGGATAGAGAAAGGATGGAGGGTGCTATTTTAGAAAGAAAGGTCAAAGCCTCTTCGAGGTAATAATATTGAAAGAAAAACTAAGGAAATGAGAGAGTGGATATCTAGGGGAAGAAGAGCAAACTAGGCAAAGGGAACAAGTGGAGAGCCTTGAGACAAGGTAGCATGATCACTCTATTAGAGGTAAGGTAAGAAGGCCAGTGCCCCTGAAGTGGAATGAGTGAGGGGTAAAATGATATAAGATGAAACTAGGAGCCAGGCCATTAGAAGAACCTTTTAGAACATTGTAAGAATTTAGATATTATTCTAAGAATGAAAAGAAGCCTCCAGAGTAGGCATGATTAAAATTGTATTTTTAAAGATTCATTTAAAAAAAAGAAGAAGACTGCAAGAATAGAAAAAGAGAAAGCAGTAAGTAGACTATTTTTG
The DNA here is from genome assembly GCF_028538775.1 of Myotis yumanensis. NCBI lineage: Eukaryota > Metazoa > Chordata > Mammalia > Chiroptera > Vespertilionidae > Myotis > Myotis yumanensis. Next base: position 165,654,992 of record NW_027223754.1, read on the forward strand.
TGTCTGGGAGAGAGATGACAGACAATTCAGGATATATTTCACAGGTAGAGCTGACAGGATTTGCTGATGCATTAGATGATAAACATTTTTTTTAAAAGAGGAGTCAAGCCCTAGCCGGTTTTGCTCAGTGGATAGAGCATCAGCTTGCCGACTAAAGGGTCCTGGGTTCGATTCTGGTCAAGGGTATGTACCTCTGTTTCAGGCTCCTCCCCTGTCTGTGCCCTGGTCCTGGCCGAGCAGGAGACAACCAATTGATGTGTTTCACATCTATATTTCTCTGTCTTTCCCTCTCTCTTCCACTCTCTCTAAAAATCAATGGAAAAAATATCCTTCAGTGAGGATTAAGAAAGTAAAAGAGGAGTCAGGTGTGAATCAGTTGTTGAGCATCGACCTATGAATTAGGAGGTCATGGTTTGATTCCCAATCAGGGCACATGCTTGGGTTGCAGGCTCTCAATCCCCAATTGGGGGCATGCAGGAGGCAGCTGATTAATGGATTCTCTTTCATCATTGATGTTTCTCTCCCTCTCCCTTCCTATCTGAAATAAATTTTAAAAATATATTTAAAAAATATTTTTAAAAAGAGGAGTCAAAAGTAACTCAGAGGTCTTTGGCCTGAGCAACTGGATGAGTGGAGATAACATTTACTCAGATGGAGAACACTAGGTGAGGGAAGGAGCAGGCTGTGTGCATGTGAGTGTAGAGAGGGGGTAGAATTCAAGAATTCTGTTTTAGACGTGATATATGTTAAGTAGGTGGCTAGATATATGCTTCAGGGAAAGAGGAAAAGTCTGGGTGGGAGACATAAATTTGGTAGTCACCAGTATATAGATAATAATTAAGGCAATGAGACTAGATAGACATAAATAAATTTTAAATTTAAATGACTAAAAAGAATGTTTTTTTTAACATATTACATTTTATTTTACTTTTTTTTTTTTTTTTTTTTTTTGGAGAGAGAATGGAAGGTAAGAGAGAAAGAGTGAAAAACATCGATGTGAGAGAGACACATTGATTGGTTGCCCCCCACACGCACCCCAACCAGGGCCAGGGATAGAGCCTGCAACAGAAGTACTAGTATGTGCCCCAGAAGTCATACCACTATTAACTGACAAAGTTAGAATTGAATCTAGTACTACTTGAAATTAAAGCCCATTTTCTTTCTCCTATACACATCTGTGGAAAAACAGACCACAAAATAGCATATATAAATTTATAAAAGGCCAAATGTTTGAAAATCATGGATGCTTCGTAAGTTGTTGCTATTTGTTATATATGTCTTTCCTGTAGAACTATTTAAATGAACAAAATGTTTTGTGAACTTTTGGGTCTAAACCACAATATGGAACTATCAACAAATGTTACAGACTCCTTAGAACAGTAGCAAGTGGCCATGATATTAAGTAGCAAAGATGGGAGTGGCTCAAATAGCAACATGTCTTCAACTACATCAAAGACTCAAAGCAAATAGTTATAGGTCCTAAAACAGTCCAACAAAAGAAAGACCTATATAATCAGTTAAAATGTTAAGACAATAAATGATACTATGTTTATATTCCAGCAATTTAACAACTACGATTTAGTTGTTAAATATAGATGAAGGGTATACATCCATGAATAATATAAACAAATAGACCCATATAAGTTAGTATGGGTAAAAAAGGAAAAAAATGTCAGCCTTTCCTATCAAATACTAAAGAGGTAGCAAAATTACTTAACTTAGCATTACTCAATATTTTTCTGGCATAAAGATACCAAACTAGGTTACAGTGAAAGGTTCCTATGGCTCTCTTATTTTCTAAAACCTAAGGTATCCTCAGGAACCTAAAAAAAGAAAGAAAGAAAGAAGGAAGGAAGGAAGGAAGGAAGGAAGGAAGGAAGGAAGGAAGGAAGAAAGAAAGAAAGAAAGAAAGAAAGAAAGAAAGAAAGAAAGAAAGCCCAAATACTTCCTTATTCACAACAGGGGAATTCACAGAAAACAAGGCTAGCAAAGCTAATAGTTTTAGGAAGCCATCTGGGGAGACTCAGAGACCCACAGGAGCAAATCCCTGCAGTGAAAGCTCTAAGATTCTGCAGAGAGCTAGGAGGAGGGAGGCTCCCCTTTTCAAATGGCTTTCATCCAGAGCAGACAGCAAAATGGAATTCAGCTAGGTTATTTCTTAACATTCATACAAGACAAGCTAATGACAAGCATTCCTCAGAGATGTTGTAAGTTCAGTTCCAGACCACTGCAATAAAGCTAGTCGTAATCTTTTTGCTGGTAGAGAGCCTTGCCTTCAATTTGTAAAAAAAAAATGCAGTATCTGTGAAGCACAATAGCAAAGCACAATAAAACATATGCCTGCATTTTCCATCTCCTTTAAGAATAAGTGGGACAAATAAATTTTCAAAAACAAGTATAAGTAAAACAACCCGAAACTAATAGGATATTGTATGTCAATACTAACTGAGACAATATTCAAACATATTCCTGTCCCCTATAACCCAGTTTGGATAATGTATGAAAATTTGGGTTTTGGGTCAAAAACCTTTTAACAGGACTACAAAAAACATATTTATGAGATATTTCCTTGTTTGCATTCCAGGTTCATATGAATATGAGTGGAAAATATCTAGATATTGTTACAAACTGCACACACATGTAAATGTGTTATTTGTCTGATAGGAAGGGTGAAGGCTTGACCAAATCTGAATCAGGTAAAAACTGAATGTGAACTATGAATTTCTACTGTCTTATGTTTACCTTTTTTGTTACTAATACATCATCACTGGGAGGATATTTTGAGTAGTGTAGTAATAATAATAGGTTTCTGCTAGAACCATTTAAAAGCCACACTGTAACCCTAACTAACCTCCTTATGCATTTCCAAGGTTAACAATGGTCTTGGAAGTTCCTCCTTAAAGGGGGGAGGGGGAGTGTCTAACTCACTGTAATCTGGGCCTCCTAGCACTAACTATAACCAACTCATCTATTTTGACACAACACAACGCACTTGTTATATAAAGAGTTTTACGAAACCAGCATAAGGAATCCTTACTTTCTAATATCCTTCCGTGTCTATTTCGTCTCTCCCCAAGTTTGTCTGCAATTCAGCCACTCAAGTGTCTTCAAATCTCCCTTCGTAAAAGCCCCTAGGGCCTAGCGCTACTCCATCAAGTCGCTGGTTGAGGTCCAAAAACGGGGCCCTTTTAAAAACAGTTTGGATGTGACGTGCTTAGGTACCGCTCTTTGAATGACTGTTTTGCTTCCAACGTTTGGTACCGCTAGTTTAAAGAGCAAGTCATCACAGTAAACCAAAGAGAACTATTCTGTTTTCTCAAGCTCGCCACCTCATCCACATTATCAGGGAAGTACAGGATGCGCTCACTGCCTTTAAAGGAGCCGAGACGAGGAAAAGGCAAAACTCACTGACAAATTATGGCAACACTGACATCATCCGCTGAGCTACCGGACCAGAAGCTTCTGCATTTCACAGCGCTTCCTCCCTTAAACTGCACAGACTGAAGCCTCGGCGTTGGTCCAAACTAAGGCGAGCTTCCTCTCGCCTTCCCAGGAGGGTTTGTTTCGGAACCCGCCCCGCCCGCCCTCCGCCCCGGCCCCGGCCCCGGCAGCCATGCGCCGCAGACTGCGGCACCCGAGCTCGCGGCCCGCAGGCGCGGAGGACCCCGCCCCGCCGGGCCGGCGCGGGGAGGGGGCTCCGGGCCCCGGCGCCCGCCTCTGCGGCGGCGGAGCCGGGCACCGAGTGGGCGCGCCGGGCCGGGGGAGGGGCCCGCGGCCGTGGCACCGCCCGTGCCCGCCCGCCCCTCCCCGAAACCCTACTTAAGCGACTCCGGCGCCTCCCCCGCTTCAGTGCGTTACTTACCTCGACTCTTAGCTTGTCGGGAACAGTAACCGGGACCCGCGTCTACTCCTGTTTCCTGCGCTTGCAAACCCGCAGCCATGGTGAGTGGGCCGCGTGCGTTTTCCCTCGGTGGGAGAAACGGGGAAAAACAAGCTTGGGTAGCGGAGGGCCTCTAACTAGAGAGGGCTGAGACCCGCGCTGTCCATCTGGAGGGCAAAAAAAAAAAAAAATGAGGTAAGAGCCAAGGGTGGGAATAGATCGGCTCTGGTTTGTGGAGGAAAGCTGGGGTCCATCAGGGGAGCCCCCCGCCTTTTTTTTTTCTTGGACTCTGGGAGGGGATGACGGCGCGCCGGCTCCTTGCACCCCGGTTAGGGTTCTTATTTAGCCCCTCACCGCAGGGCGCGGCGCCCCGAGACCCTTCCTACAGTCTTTTCCCGCGCGTTCCCATCCCCCTTTCCTTCCCCCGCCTAAGCCTGGCGCGCGGGCTCCCCCCGCCCTCACTTCCTCTTCGGCGCGAAAAGCGGAGGCGGGAAGGAGCCTGACACAAAGGCGCACGCGCGGCCGTTACCTTCCCGCCGGGGCGCGGTGGGAGACCGCCACTGCAGCCTGCGCCTGCGCGCTGCGGCGCTGCGGGTCTGGCTGGAGGGTGTCTCCTGTTACCCTAGATTTGTGTTTTAATAAAAGCAATAAGATGAATGTAGAGGAAGGCTCCTTGGTGCGCTGCACTATGCCTGTGTATTAGGAAGATCGCCTCCCAACGGCCCCTAGAGGCCATCTGCCTCTCCGTGGCCTCAGCTATGTCAGGAATGCTTGCGGGAACAGGTGGTTGGGGGTGCGGGGGGGGGAGCAACTGAAATCCGAGCTTGGTCCAGATATGCGGCACGGATAATCCCGTGTGCCCTGACAGATGTGAAGGTGCTGGGTGGAGCCCAGCGCCTACGGGGCGAGGAGGATGGTTGGCCACGGCTGCCCTTCTGCATACGTGGCTGGTTGTCCGAGCCTCTGCAGCTGCGCGGCCCCGCCGGCCCCTGTGGGCGCGCACACCCAAAAGTGCTCATTCATCCTGCGGCGCAGAGCCCGGCCCCCGGGCCAGACATTTCCTCTCCACCGCCCTGGCCACGTGCTTCCTGTCCTGGGAGCTGCCCGGAAATCGGGCGGCCTGGTCTAAAATGGTATTCTGGAGCCTGAGTGCTGGACGAACGGCCTCCTCTCTATCTTGGTCCTTCACGGGAGAAAGCTCTGACTAAGGTCTCTCCTTGGTTTACAGGGGGAAAGGAAATTCAGTAAAAGCAATGTAGATCGAAACACAGTGGTTGTCCCCTAGAAGAAAAGTTTTACATTTTAATTTGTTTTAGAAGAGGCAGTTAGTTGCCTGGCTGGCCAGTCAGGGTACATGCCTGGGTTGCAGGCTCAATCCCTGGTAGAGGGTGTGCAGGAGGCAGCCAGTCAATGATATTCCTCATCAATGTCTCCATCTCTATCCTTCTTCCTTCCTCTCTCTAAAAAATCAATGAAAACATTGTTAAAAACCCAGGCAATTAGTAAGATTAAGATTCCATAGGTGTATTGTTCTGCTTCACAGTCAATCCTGAATTAGTTTCATCCTGGTTTTTCTTTTTTTTCTCTTTTCCACAGCGTGAGTGCATCTCCATCCATGTTGGCCAGGCTGGTGTCCAGATCGGCAATGCTTGCTGGGAGCTCTACTGCCTGGAACACGGCATCCAGCCCGATGGCCAGATGCCAAGTGACAAGACCATTGGCGGGGGAGATGACTCCTTCAACACCTTCTTCAGTGAGACGGGCGCTGGCAAGCATGTGCCCAGGGCAGTGTTTGTAGACCTGGAACCCACAGTCATTGGTGAGTTGATCCCGGGGTCTGAGACAGGAGGTGTTTCCTGGGGGCTCTGTTGAGGCCTTGGGGTTGAGCAGGCTGTGCAGGTTGTTAGTGATGGGCGGCTGCTTTGTTTCCTTTTTGCAGATGAAGTTCGCACTGGTACCTACCGCCAGCTCTTCCACCCTGAGCAGCTGATCACAGGCAAGGAAGATGCTGCCAATAACTATGCCCGTGGACACTACACCATTGGCAAGGAGATCATTGACCTGGTCCTGGACCGAATTCGGAAACTGGTATGTTTCTTCTCAAGAATAAAGAAATTAATGAGCCCAAGGAAGACATTTTTTAAGTGTTTCTTGTCAAAGTAAGATTTATATCCTTGGAATATGTGAAAATACATCACAAAAACAATAACTATGTTCCCTCTATTCTTTTCTAACAGGCTGACCAGTGCACAGGCCTTCAGGGCTTCTTGGTTTTCCACAGCTTTGGTGGGGGCACTGGTTCTGGGTTCACCTCCCTGCTGATGGAACGTCTCTCCGTCGATTATGGCAAGAAGTCCAAGCTGGAGTTCTCCATTTACCCAGCCCCCCAGGTCTCCACAGCTGTAGTTGAGCCCTACAACTCCATCCTCACCACCCACACCACTCTGGAGCACTCTGATTGTGCCTTCATGGTTGACAATGAGGCCATCTATGACATCTGTCGTAGAAACCTCGATATTGAGCGCCCAACCTACACTAACCTTAACCGCCTTATTAGCCAGATTGTGTCCTCCATCACCGCTTCCCTCAGGTTTGATGGAGCCCTGAATGTTGATCTGACTGAATTCCAGACCAACCTGGTGCCCTATCCCCGCATCCACTTCCCTCTGGCCACATATGCTCCTGTCATCTCTGCTGAGAAAGCCTACCATGAGCAGCTTTCTGTAGCAGAAATCACCAATGCATGCTTTGAGCCAGCCAACCAGATGGTGAAATGTGACCCTCGCCATGGTAAATACATGGCTTGCTGCCTGTTGTACCGTGGTGACGTGGTCCCCAAAGATGTCAATGCTGCCATTGCCACCATCAAGACCAAGCGCAGCATCCAGTTTGTGGACTGGTGCCCCACTGGCTTCAAAGTTGGCATTAACTACCAGCCTCCCACTGTGGTCCCTGGTGGAGACCTGGCCAAAGTACAGCGAGCTGTGTGCATGCTGAGCAACACCACAGCTATTGCTGAGGCCTGGGCTCGCCTGGACCACAAGTTTGACCTGATGTATGCCAAGCGTGCCTTTGTCCACTGGTACGTGGGTGAGGGCATGGAGGAAGGAGAGTTTTCTGAGGCCCGTGAGGACATGGCTGCCCTTGAGAAGGATTATGAGGAAGTTGGTGTGGATTCTGTTGAAGGAGAGGGTGAGGAAGAAGGAGAGGAATACTGATTCCTTTCAGCCCTGCAACATGTCATACTCAGAACTTCAGGTCCAACAGCTGACAGGCATTAAAGCTTTCTGGTTAGATTTTCTTCACTTTTATTTGTGATCATGTCTGCCTTTTTTTCATGTATACCTGTACGATTTTCCCTTCATGTTTAAAAGTAAAGGCATGGAGAAAGAAACTTTGACTTCTGTCCTTTTTCCTCAGTGGCTTTTTCTATACTTGTAGGATACAGACAGCAACAAGGTGGTAATACTAAACTCCTGTCTAGCTACCTCTATGAAGAGAAACGAGCACACTGGTCTGGAAAAGCAGAGCTTGGTTCTAATGTACCGAAAGTCATTCTGCTTAATCTAGTTCTTGAAATTATTGGGTAATTACTAATGAGTTAGCAATAACAAGTACAGGCATTTCTGGTTTTACTGCACTTCAGATTTTTTTTTAATAAATTGAACAAGAGGACCTCCAGTAAAAAGACTGCAAATATTGTGATGCTTTATTTGCAATCTGGAACCAAGCCTACAATATCTCCAACGCATGTCTAAATCTATTTGAATCTCCTGCAAATAGTGACTTGTTAAAAAGATAGGTGCATTTGTGGGAAAGCACTGCTTTACTACAGGGGATGAAGTGGCAACATTTGTAAATGTTAAGAGCATATGATATCAAGTATATAATTTGGCTACGTCAAAAGGAATCTAGAGATAAGCAAATAGAGGATTTAACCTAGAAGAAAATGTACATTTCAAATTCAGAAAGCATAGGGACAATTAATGCTGAAGATGTTGCCATCTTAACTGGTTTAAAAGTAGGAAAGACCAAAAATTTCCCAAGTTTTTTCGTAGCCCATAAATATGTACAGGGTGGGGTAAAAGTAGGTTTACAGTTTGTATGGGAAATATAACAAGTTTTTCGTGCCCTATTGGTGTGGCTCAGCAGTTGAGCATCAACCCTTGAACCAGGAAGTCAGATTCCTGGTCAGGGTACATGCCCAGGTTGCAGGCTTGATCTACAGTAGGGGGCATGCAGGAGGTGGCTTATGAATGATTCTCATTATTGATGTTTCTCCCTCTAAAATCAATAGGAACATTTTTTAAAAAGTCAGTTTTTGTGTACTCAGACTGTAAACCTACTTTTGTCCCACTCTATATACAAAATAGTTGTTCCTACCTTCCGAAGGAAACAATGTGGTTTAGCATAGACATTTAAGAAAGCTCTGATGGGTAGCACAGCAACACAAGTGGAGCCACCACAGTCCCCAGGGGAAGACAAATGCCAGGGCTTTAAGCTGGGTTAATAACCAAATGGGAATTATGGTTTTGAGTTAATTCAGTGGGAAGACCATCTTGAAATGTCTGAAGATTCTTTGAAATGTTCCAGTTCTTTCTGTAAAACAAGAGGGAGAGGTAGCTAGAGTAGAGCCTAGGAAGCAGCAGCAAACCATTGCAGAGGCAAGCAATACTCAATGCAAAAGGTGCCATGATGCTTTTTCAGAGTTCTGAGGCACAAGGCAGGAACAGGATTAAGAAGCCAGTGTTTCAACTGGGACCATTGCTTTTTTTGCAACAAGAAATGAAGCCTCCCGGCCCTGGCCCCAGGTCTGGATCCCTGAGCTTTGTTCCCTCCTCCCGGGGCAGCCCGCCTCCCACTGGGGAGGGGCCGGGGCTGGTCTCAGCAGCTCCATTTCTGCTTTTGAGCTCCACCATCTGTGTACCGCGTGCGTGGGGGAAGGGACCACTGACACTTTCATTAAAGTTGCCTAAGACGAAAATATATATATATATATATATATATATTTTATTGATTTTTTTTTTTTCTACAGAGAGGAAGGAAGAGGGATGGAGAGTTAGAAACAATGATGAGAGAGAAACATCGATCAGCTGCCTCCTGCGCACCCCCCACTGGGGATGTGCCCAAAACCAAGGCACAAGCCCTTGACCGGAATCGAACCCGGGACCCTTCAGTCCGCAGGCCGACGCTCTATCCACTGAGCCAAACCGGCCATGGTGGGACCATTGCTTTTTTAAGAAAATAAACTATCTGGCCCTAGCCAGTTTGGCTCAGTGGATAGAGCATCGGCAGACTGAAGAGTCCCAGGTTCAATTTTGATCAAGGGCATGAACTTTGGTTGGTTGCAGGGTCATCCCTGGACCTGGTTGGTCGGAACTCATTCCAGAAGCAATCAATCAATGTCTCTCTCACATCCACATTTCTCTCTGTGTCTCTCCATCTCCCTTCTACTCTCTCTGAAAATCAATGGAAAAATATTCTCAGGTGAGGATTAACAACAACAACAAAAAGAAAGAAAGAAAGAAAATAAAAAGAAAAACTGTATAGTAAGGCAAATGTTAAGATGACAAGCTTGGGTTGTAGGTCCATAGGTGTTTGTGATTTATTATCTGTTACTGCATAGCAAATTGCTCAAAAACTTGTGGCTCAAAACAACGTGTATTACCTCATGCAATTTCAGAGAGTCAGTAATTCATGAGCAGCTTGGCTCGATGGTCTGTCTTCACAAGGTTGAAGTCATCTGACGCTTAACAGGCTGGAGGATTCAGTTCCAAGGTGGTTCACTCACGTGCCTGGCAAGTTAGTGCTAGTTGTTGGCTGGTGGCCTTCGTTCTTCACGTTGACCTCTTCAGGGGGCTCCTTAGTGTCCACAATATGGCAGTTGGCTTCCTCCAGAATGAGCAATCCAAGAGAGGGCAATTTAGAAACCATAATGTCTTCCCATTTTCTACTATTCAAATTCAAATTTCAGTATTTTTTATTGTCTTTTAAGCTGTCCTTTAGAAGAGACACCTATCCACATCCCTGAACTATCCTATCCCCTTTATACCTTAATTATTTGGTTATTGTTCTAACTTGCTGCTAAAATTCAGTATTTACCTCTGTCCCCTCTGTACCCAATCATCTTATATATCAAGACGATGTCTAGCCCTGACTGGGAAGCTCAGTTGGTTGGAGCATCGCTCCAATACACCATGGTTTCGGGTTCAATCCCCAGTCAGGGCACATACAAGAATCAACCAATGAATCCGTACATAAGTGGAACAACAAATCCATGTTTCTCTCTCTCTCTCTCTCTCTCTCTCTCTCTTTTCCTCTCTCTAAAATCAATAATTTTTTTAAAGTGGTTATTTTAAAAAAAACAACTAGTAGTTGACTAGCAGTAATCAAAGCCTTCAGTGGCATGAAATACCAAGTGTGTGACATGGCAGGGATGGCTAAATGACAAGCTAAGGCACCCAGGAAATGCTACCAAGCATTCTTTTTTTTTTTTTTTTTTTTTTTTTTTTTTTTTTTTTTCAAGCATTCTTTTAGGGGAGCGCTGGGGTCTTATTATCTTACATCTTTGCTCCAGCAGCAAGCACAGTGCCTAGTAATGCTTATGGCCCACAGAATGCACCAAGGGAGGTAAAAATAATGATTATTTCCCTCTTAGGCCAGATTCTTCTTACTTTGTTATTTTCTTTGATTTCAGAGAGAGGGAGGGAGGGAGGGAGGGAGAGAGAGAGAGAAAGAGAAACATCAATGATGAGAGAGAATCCCTGATCCACTGCCTCCTGCATGCCCCCACTGGGGATAGAGCCCTCTACCCAGGCATGTGCCCTGACCAGAAATCAAACTGCAACCTCCTGGTTCATAGGTCGACGCTCAACCACTGAGCCACAGTGGGCAGGCCAGGCCCAGGTCTCTCTCTTTCTCTCTCTCTCTCTCTTTTTTTTTTTTTTTTAACAGAATGAGACTTTTGTTTTTATTACTCAAAAAGGCTTCATTTTTAAATTTATTTAGCTTTCTGACTCTGCTTGTGCCTTCAACACTTTCACAAGGATTTTCTGCTCCTCAATAAGGAAAGCACGCTTGATCCTGTCACAGACACATTTAGCACACATGGATCCACCATAGGCCCTGCTGACGTGTTTTTTCCTTTTAGACAACCTCATTAGAACTTTAGGTCTCACAGCACAAGCTCTGCAAAGTTGGCCTGGGCACACACCACATGCAGATTTGGGTGCTTTCCCAACCTTCTTGGTATAAAGGTATACAATTCTATTACCAGGGGTTCGGGACAGTCTAGTTTTGTTAGAGGCTGTATTGTAGGATAGCCTCCAACGGTATGTCAAACACTGGACCATGGTGAATACCTAAACTGAAGTCACTGTACTCAGAAGAGGACAGGCCCAGGTCTCTTTAAGCACCTCCTGAGGTGAGTCTCGGGGTGGAGAGGCCTAGGGAATAGAGAGAGACACTTGACCTCTTGTTCTGTCACTAGGCAGGTTCTCAATCTTCTGGCCTTATTTTCCCTTTTTTTTTTTTTTTTTTCTTATTTTCCCTTTTGCACTGTAGATTTCCACCCTGCCCTTCTTAGTAGGGAGTGGTAAATAGGGCAATCAAGTCTTGGACTTGTAAGCTTAGAGATGTATGTCCAAGCTTGAGAGATGAGCAGGGCATCCCAAGCCAAGAAGCCAAAAAAGAAAGAGTCATTTACTCAGAAAAGAAAGAAATAGAAGTAAAAGCCTAATGAGGGCTTACTTAGAGATGGCAAGGATAATAATAATGAGAATTAACCTTAACATCAACACCTTCAATTTACTACCCACCCACTTTTTTTTTTTTTAATTCTCACCTGAGGATATGTTCTTATTGATTTTAGAGGAAGGAAGGGAGGGAAGGAGAGAGAGAGAGAGAAAAAACAAACAAACAAACATCGATCAGTGGCACTCAACCAGGGATTGAACTGCAACCTAGGTATGTGCCTGACCAGGAATCAAACCTGCAACCTTTTTGATGTATGGGACGACATTCCAACCAACTGAGCCAGCTAGCTGGGGCCCTCCCACTTTTTTTTTTTCTTTTTAATACCAGAATGCTTAAATAACTTCCCAACCCAGCATTCTTGGCCTCATTTTTTAAAAATTTTTATTGATTGATTTTTAAGAGAGACAGCAATTTTTTCCACTTTTTAAAAAAATATATTTTTATTGATATCAGAGAGGAAGGGAGTGGGGGAGATAGAACCATAAATGATGAGAGAAGCATTGATTGGCTGACTCCTGCACGCCCCCTACTGGGCATGTGCCCTAGTCTGGAATCAAACCCCGGACCCTTGAGTCCACAGGCTGGTGCTCTATCCACTGAGCCAAACCGGCTAAGGCTGTTCCATTTATTTATGCATTCACTGGTTGATTCCTTTATGTGCCCTGAACAGGGATTGAACCCCAAACCCTGGTATATAGGGAGATGCTCCAACCAGCTTAGCTACCTGGCCAGAGCTTAGCATCACTTATTTGCAGATGACAGAATTTAATTTTTTAAAAATATGTTTTTAGTGATTTCAGAGAGAGGAAGGGAAAGAGAGATAGAAACATCAATGATGAGAGAGAATAATCAATCAGTTGCCCCCCAACCTGGGATAGAGCCTATAACCCAGCGCCCCGAGTGGGAATAGAAATTTGACCTCCTAGTTCATGGGTCGACACACAACCATTGAGCCACACTAGCCAGGTGCAGACAGCAGATTTAATTGGGAGGAAGAAGGGAAGTGATACTACCGCCCAGTGACCTGCCTTGTAGGACCAGGTGCCTTAAATATTGCCTGCCACAAGATCCAAGGCAATAAGGGTCTTTCAGCCTTATGAAGGACCAGGATTGTGATTTAGGGACACATTCAGATTAAGAGGCTTGAGGGAGAGAGGAAAGAGATGCCATTTCCCCCTCCCAATCCCATCAAATTCCTGGCAAATTCCTCAATGCCCTGCAGATGGCACCACTGACAAGGAGTTCTCTGCCCAGAAGTGCTGAACTCAGATTTGTGAACTCTGTCCTGGCTGTCACCTGGGTGCTGAACCTAAAAGATATACAACAAACAGGAAGTGACTGACCTGGCATCCGTAGCATTCACATGCTTGTCACTTTTTGTTCTGTCCATTCCTAGAGCCAGCTGGAACTCGTGCAAGGTCATTGTGAATCAGGCAGCCACAGCAAACCCCACACCCAAGGAGCTCTTAACCCCAGCTCCTGCCTCTAGGGTGCTTCCCAGTGTGGGATAGCTATAAAAACAGGGCCTTGGAGTCAACAGGGGGTAATGAAGGAGTGTGCTGCCGGATTAATCTGAGCTTAATATTGATTCAAAGTCAATAACCATGATGATGTGGATATAAATCATGTATGTACTGATATCCTTGTGTTGTGAGGGCTAGGTTTTTCCTCCCCGCTATCTGGTACATAAAATGGAATAAATTCCCTATCTTACCCATCCCTCAACTGACCAACCCATCTCCTGACAGCCTGCTATATGTTACTGTGTCCAACTGTGATAAAATCAACCTCATCACCTCAATCCTGCCTAGGGTCTTCAACACTATTCTCTCTGCCTATATGAAGTACTTTTTCCATCCGTAAATGATCCCACCCCCTTTGCCCAGTTAACTCATACTCTTCCTTTCATGATGAAAACCCAAGTGTCACCTCATCAAGGATTTGAAGACTAGGTCAAACTAGATCAGATTTTCTAGTATATCTTTTTATAGAATCTTCTACTTTTCTCTTAAAGTATTTGTTGTATTTTAGAATTATATATTTATTTATGTGATTATTTAGTTAATATATTTCCCCAACCAGATTTTATAAGCTCCATGTCTGTTATGTTTACCATTGTATCACCAGTACCTGACGTGGTGCTTAATTAGTATGTGATTAACAGTTAATACATATTCCAAGAATTAATTTTGGGCAAGAGCATAAATTCAAACTTTTAATTCTGAAAGCTAGCAAAGACTGCCCCTCTACCGCCTTCCTCTTCCCCTACTTTCCCAGTCCCAAAGGTCTAAGATGCCTCAGGAAGACACTACAGGGTAGACGGTGACATCAAATGGAGGTAGAAGATAAAATTGCTCCTCTGTTCTAGAGATTCTTTTTATTTTTTTTTTATTTTTTTTAATGTTTTTTTTTTTTAATTGATTTTCTAAAGAGAGGAAGGGAGAGGGATAGAGAGTTAGAAACATCGATGAGAGAGAAACATCAATCAGCCACCTCCTGCACGCCCCCCACTGGGGATGTGCCTGCAACCAAGGTATATGCCCTTGACCAGAATCGAACCTGGGATCCTTGAGTCCGCAGGCCGACGCTCTATGCTCTATCCACCGAGCCAAACCGGTTCTGGCAGAGATTCTTTTTAAAAAAGAAGAAATATCTTGCCCTGGCTGGTGTGGCTCAGATGGTTGAACATCGTTCTGTGCACCAAAAGGTCACTGGTTCAATTCCTAATCAGGACACGTGCCCAGGTTGTGTGCTTGATCCCTTGATGTTGCTCTCTCGCATCGATGTTTCTCTCTTTCTCTCCCTCTCTCTTCCTATCTCTCTAAAAATCAACAAAAACATATTTTTTAAAAAAGAAGAAGAGCCAAAACCGGTTTGGCTCGGTGGATGGAGCGTCGGCCTGTGGACTGAAAGGTCCCGGGTTCGATTCCGGTCAAGGGCATGTACCTGGGTTGCGGCACATCCCCCCCGTGGGAGATGTGCAGGAGGCAGCTGGTCGATGTTTCTCTCCCATCGATGTTTCTAACTATCTATCTCTCTCCCTTCCTCTCTGTAAAAAATCAATAAAATATATTAAAAAAAAAAAAAAGAAGAAATCTCTTAGCCTCTCCCTAACCCAACTATAGTATCTTATGACACTAACATGTAGTAACTTCTGCTGCCTCATATTGACCAAATGACTGGTTGCCATGAGACAGGTGTGACCAGCTGCCAGAACAGGCTGATGTCACCTTAGACATTCCTTCTATACAGCAGGGTGCAAAGCTAGGTAGGTAAGTGTTCCCACCATCCTCTTCACTGACCACCCTACTATGCAAACTGTTTTCCAGTTCTGTTTACCTTAAGAAGGATATGGACAGATAAGAGAGTTTCCTTCAAAGAGTGAGTGGAGTATGTAAGTAAGGGGTCCTGGGTACAGCAACTCAGAAAAAATGAGGTTGTTTATTTATTTATTTAAAAAATATTTTTATTTATTTCAGAGAGGAAGGGAGAGGGAGAGAGAGATAGAAACATCAATGATAAAAATCAATGATTGGCTGCCTCCTGCACACCCCACACTGGGGATTGAGCCCACAACCCGGGCCTATGCCCTGAACTGGAATGGTACTGTGACCTCCTCATTCATAGGTTGATGCTCAACCACTGAGCCATGCTAGTCGGGCAAAAATGAGGTTGTTTAGATTAGAAAGGAGAAATCCAGTGAAGAGCTCCTGTCCAGAAATGGCAGCAGACTCATTTCTCAGAACCTCAAAGGGCACAGCAAATGATGGGGAAGAACATTGCAGCTCACTTTCTAATAATCAGCTAGGGCCCACAATGGCACCCATGTTGTGAAAGGCAAGAAGGGAGAACTGAAGACTTCTGTGATCCCTCTCCATTCCCAGAGTCTAGGATTTCCAAATTTTCTTGCTATCTCAAGCCAATCTTTCATTATGACTGTTCTCTCAAATATTTTTTGAGAGACCAGAGATAAGTAGGAACAAAGGAGCAGAATTTCTCAAAGCTATTTTTAAACCCTTACCCCCACTCCTGCCAACAACAATAGCAACAAAAAGTTCTCAGATCCAAGGAGGCCTTGCCTAAGGGGAACCTCTGGTTTTCCTAGAATCCTAGACAAGAGGGCAATTCCAAAGTTGCTGGCTTATTTCTAGAAACAAGTCCAATTTCCATGAGAGGGAAGGAAAAAGGTTTACAGCCTTAGTTTGTGCTGCTATAACAAAACACTACAGACTAGATGGCTTAAACAACAAACATATATTTCTCATGGTTCTGGAGGCTGGGAAATCTAAAATCAAAGTGCTGGCGGATTCAATCTGGTGAGAGCCTTCTTCCTGGCTTGCAGATGGCCCACCACCTTCTTGCTATGTCCTCTTATAGAGCTGAGAGAGAGTAAGCCCTAGTTTCTTTCTCTTCTTATATGAACATTAATCCCATATTGGGGGCTATACCTCATGACCTCATCTAAATCTAATTACCTCCCAAAGGCCCCACCTCGTATAATTATCACATTTGGGGTTAGGGTTTTAACATATGAATTGGAGTGGGGGTGGGGCACATAAACATTCAATTCATAGCACAGTTTACAGTATTTTCACCTTAGAGTTGAATGAGTTCTTTCTGAAAACCCAGAAAGTCCTGGGAATAAAACTACCCTAAAGTTACTAGTCTTATTTGAATGAACAGGAATTTTTCTGTACTTAGGTTTTCTGTGGGGAAATTGGGACATGTAGGTAAGCAAAGAGAAAGTGAAAATAACCCGTAATCTGAATGGAAAGTTTCTGAAATCTTTGTATTAAAAAAAGGGTAACTTTTCATCTGGCCGGCATTGCTCAGTGGTTGAACATCGACCTATGAACCAGATCACAGTTTGATTCCCAGTCAGGGCACAAGCCCAGGTTTTGAGCTCAATCCCCAGTGGGGGGAGGAAGCTGAACTATGATTCTCTCTCATCACTAATGTTTCTTTCTCTCCCGCCCTCTCTAAAATCAATTTAAAAAATACATATTTTTTTAAAAGGAGTAACTTTTCCAAATCCCCTCTCACCTCTGGGAGTTGGTGCCTCTGGGCCTTCTGTCTGCTCCTCTCAAGATGCTATTCAGCAATAAGTCAACATTTGAAAGCTCAAAGGTGACCTCACAGGAAGAAGTAGAATGGTGAACCTTTTATATGCAGATGTAGGGTGCCAGGACTCTTCAAGTTTTACCTTTCTATTACACTGAGTATCTAAGCAGTTTAGTAAGGAGAGGAATACAAAAATTGGGGAGATATACTGGGGAAAAGGGAAGCTTCCAAGTCAGATAAGCCAGTTCAAGTCCCACATCCACCACTTATTGTAGCTCCTTGCACAAATTACTTAATCTCTTTGAACAGATTCCTCATCTATACATAAAGAAAAGTCTACTACAATATTTTTGCACCTCTGAACCCATTGCTTATGTTGCAATATCTATCCCCAAACCTCCAGTGTCATATTTTTCCCACTCAAATTATCATCTCCTACACATTTTCACAAAATTGTTTTTATATAGTTGGCATATCTCTGAAGTCCTTGAAGGTAAAATTGTGTTGCTAAATTTTACATTTTGAGGACTTGGCAGTTACCTACAGTGAGTGTGCAATAAATGTTAACTTGAAACCTTAAAAAAATAAAATTAGCCGAAACCGGTTTGGCTCAGTGGATAGAGCGTCAGCCTGCGGACTGAAGGGTCCCAGGTTCGATTCCGGTCAAGGGCATGTACCTGGGTTGCGGGCACATCCCCAGTAGGAGATGTGCAGGAGGCGGCTGGTCGATGTTTCTCTCTCATCGATGTTTCTAACTCTCTATCTCTCTATCCCTTCCTCTCTGTAAAAAATCAATAAAATATATTTTAAAAAAATAAATTAAATTAAAAGGTCTACTTAGTAGGATCCTTGTGACATTGAATAAACTAATCTATGTAAAGTATCTGTTATCATTTAGCATTTAGTGAAGGCTCATTCTGGATTATTCCCTTCTCTGTGCTGCTTGCAGATGTTGAAATTTACTCCACAGTCAAGGTGGCTCCTTCCCTACAAAAAATGGATAACTAACCTCTTGGACAGATCTCAAATCTACAAACACTGAGTGTTTACTGTGAGAACTGCACTGGGTTAAGAAATGGGGTTGTTGCCGAACCGGTTTGGCTCAGTGGATAGAGCGTCGGCCTGCGGACTCAGGGGTCCCGGGTTCGATTCCGGTCAAGGGCATGTACCTTGGTTGCGGGCACGTCCCCACTGGGGGGCGAGCAGGAGGCAACTGATCTATCTCATCGATGTTTCTGGCTCTCTATCCCTCTCCCTTCTTCTCTGTGGAAAATCAATAAAAAAAATATATTTAAAAAAAAAAAAAAGAGCTATGTGTTTAAAAAAAAAAAAAAAAAAGAAAGAAATGGGGTTGAGCCGAAACCGGTTTGGCTCAGTGGATAGAGCGTCGGCCTGCGGACTGAGGGGTCCCGGGTTCGATTCCTGTCAAGGGCATGTACCTGGGTTGCGGGCACATCCCCAGTGGGAGATGTGCAGGAGGCGGCTGGTCGATGTTTCTCTCTCGTCGATGTTTCTAACTCTCTATCTCTCTCCCTTCCTCTCTGTAAAAAATCAATAAAAAAAAAAAAAAAAGAAATGGGGTTGAATGAAAAGGAATGAATTCGAAGCCAAATGCAGGGTTCTAGTCCTCTAAGTGGAGAGGAAAGGAGTAAAGACATAAATGGAGGTAAGTAAAACAATACTTGCTTTAGATAAAGTAGTGGGGGGTAGGGGAGAGTCCTCTGAGTAGATAACATTTAAGCTTGAAGTATGGTACCTATTTGCTTTGTTTAACAATGGACAGGTTATTTTGATTTTCTGAATTGTATACATCATCCCATTCAATTGAATGACTATCCCATTGATTATTATCTTACTGGTTTTAGAAAGCACATTCTTCTGTACCTGGGAACAGGACAGCACAATTATCCTAAATTGTTTTAGTGGCCACAGATAATGCATTCCAGTTGACTCAGTGGTCCCAAGACCAGGACAGCGCAATTACTCTAAATAACCTGGATGGTTCTAGATCAGGGATGGGCAAACTTTTTGACTCGAGGGCCACAATGGGTTCTTAAACTGGACCTGAGGGCTGGAACAAAAGCATGGATGGAGTGTTTGTGTGAACTAATATAAATTCAAAGTAAACATCTACACTAATAAAAGAGAAACATGGTAATTGGCGTACGACCGCTACCCTTTTCATTGGCTAATCAGTGAGTATATGCAAATTAACTGTCAGCCAAGATGGCGGCCGGCAGCCAGGCAGCTGGAAGCGAACATGAGGCTTGCTTGCTGTGAACTCCAACGTTCCCCGTTCCCCGCCTCACTTGCCAGCCTCTGAGCTACAACTCTAAGCAACTGTGTACTATGTTGCAAATAAGAAGATAAACTCCAGAAACCAGCGGACTGAAACCCAGCCGGACCGAAACATTGTATCCATGTTTTCAGCAGCGAGGCCTCAGAGCTAAAGTTGGCCCAGAATAAAAAAAAAAAAAGAAGAAAACAAGGAGCGGTTGGGAGCTTCAGTCACCCGCTTCGGGAAAACAGCCCTCAGCCCCTCACCCAGACTGGCCAGGCACCCCAGTGGGGACCCCCACCCTGATCCAGGACACCCTTCAGGGCAAACCAGCCAGCCCCTTCCCATGCACCAGGCCGCTATCCTATATAGTAAAAGGGTAATATGCCTCCCGGCACCGGGATCAGCGGAGCAGCGAGGCTCCCGGCACCAGGATCAGCGTGACAGGGGGTAGTGCCCAAAACCCTTGATTGCCCTGCGGCTCTGTGTGTGACAGGGGGCGGGGCCACAACCTCCCTATCCGCCCTGCTCTGTTCGTGACAGGGTGCGGCACCCCAACCCCCCCCACCCACGGGCCCTGCTCTGTGTGTGACAGGGTAGAGCCATAACCTCTCCATCAGTCCTGCACTGAGTGTGACAGTGGTGGCGCCCCATCCCCCTGATCGGCCCTGCTCTGTGGGTGATAGAGGGTGGCGCCCCAACCCCCCTCCATGGGCCTTGCTCTGTGTTTGACAGGGTAGAGCTATAACCTCCCCATTGGCCCTGCCCTGAGTGTGACAGGGTGCAGCGCCCCAACCCCCTGATCCGCCCAGCTCTGTGTGTGACAGGGGGCGGTGCTCCAACTCCCCTATCGGCCCTACTCTGTGAGTGACAGGAAGGAGCTCCCCAATCCCCTGATGGGCCCTGCTCTGTGTGTGACAGGGTACGGAGCCCCAACCCCGATGGGCCCTGCTCTGTGACAGGGGGAAGCGCCCCAACCCCCTGATGGGCCCTTCTCTGTGAGTGACAGGGGCAGTGCCCCAACCCCCTGATTGGCCCTGCTCTGTGCATCACAGGGGGTGGTGCTGCAACCTCCCCATTGACCCTGCCTTGAGTGTGACAGGGGGTGGTACCCCAACCCCCCAATCAGCCCTGCTCTGAGCCTGACCAGGGGCTGCTCCTAGGGACTGGGCCTGCCCTCTGCCATCCAGGAGCAGGCCTAAGCCAGCAGGTCGTTATCTCCTGAGGGGTCCCAGACTGCGAGAGGGCACAGGCTGGGCTGAGGGACCTCTCCTTCCCCACCGAGTGCACAAATTTTTGTGCACCGGGCCTCTAGTCATTACATAAAAGGGTACGGTCTTTTTTTTTTTTTTTTAGTTTTATTCATTTCAAACGGGCTGGATCCTGCCAGAGGGCCGTAGTTTGCCCACGGCTGCTCTAGATAATGAGTTCCTGGCAACTCAGTGGTATCAAGACTCGAGGGCTCTAGATAAGGTGTTTCTGTCAATTCAGTGACCCCGAGACCCAAAACTATAATTGGCATGCTTAATTCTGCTTCTGTAAACTGCTTTTTTGCAAACCAGGTTCCTCATTCCAAACCTTAAGATGTAATCAATACTTTTGTGATCTTTGCCTATATAAGTCTGGTTTTGCCACCATCTTATCACTATGAGGTTTGGGGAATGGACCCTCATAGTCCTGGATTGCAATAAATGTGACTCTTTAATTCGACTTCTTGAGGCGTCCTTCTGTGATTTGCAGGGTACATTACAACAAGCTCATGAAAGGGCGAGGGCTAGGCCCTCCACCTTGCCCCAGGGTAAGGGCTAGGCCCTCCACCTTGCCCCAGGGTAAGGGCTAGGCCCTCCACCTTGCCCCAGGGTAAGGGCTAGGCCCTCCATCTTGCCCCAGGGTAAGGGCTACGCCCTCCATCTTGCCCCAGGGTAAGTGCTCCATCTTACCTTGGCCACGTGCTTGGCAAGGAGCTTCTTCCCGGAAGTCTAAGCCTCTGCTAGCCACACCCAGGAACAAGACACCGACTTGCTCCTGGCCAATCGGCAGAGCACAGTCCTTTCTCCTCCCCTTTCTCCAACCCCCACTATAAAACACGTCTCCACACAGAGTTATCTCTCTCTCTGCTTCCTGCTGCTGTGTCGGCAAGGTGGGGGAGCCGAGCTAGCTCGAATAAAGACTCTTATGCTTTTGCATCGGACATGGCTGGCTTCCTGATGTGGTTTCTTGGGGATCCTGAAATCTGGGCATAACAGCTCAAACCTAAAGAAAACAGGAACCAGCTAAAAGTGAATTGGGAAGGAGAAGGGGAGAACTTTCAGGCAGAGGAAACAGCAAGTGCAGTGTCCTGAGAAAAGAAAGTTGGCAGGGTCCACCAGAAACTGACCAAAGGCCAGAATGAAGATGGTGCCAAGTTGAAGCAGTAGAGAGGGGATAGCTAACGAGTCACAAAACAGTTGGGCTGACAACGTAAATGGAAAAACTGGTGAGGTGCTTACCCAAGTAATAGGAGCTGTGGAAGACTGGTACATCCTCCTTCATCTACAGAGCCATAGGTCCTTGCTGCCCAGCTCTGCCAGATCTTCTATTTAAGAGACAGATGTCAGCCCTAGCTAGTTTGGCTCAGTGGATAGAGCATCGGTTCGATTCCGATCAAAGGCATATACCTTCATTGCAAGCTCAATCCCCAGCCCTGGTTGGGGTGTGTCTCTTATATCAATGTTTCTGCCTCTCCCCTTCCTTTCCATTCTCTCTAAAAATAACATAAATCAATGAAAAATATCCTCTGGTGAGGATTAAAAGGAGAGAGATAGGACAGATATCTGAACTTTTAAGAAGTCATCTTCTGCCAAAACCGGTTTGGCTCAGTGGATAGAGCGTCGGCCTGCGGACTGAAGGGTCCCAGGTTTGATTCCGGTCAAGGGCGTGTGCCTTGGTTGCGGGCACATCCCCAGTGGGAGATGTGCAGGAGGCAGCTGATCGGTGTTTCTCTCTCACCGATGTTTCTGGCTCTCTATCTCTCTCCCTCCCTCTCTGTGGAAGATCAATAAAATATATTTTAAAAAAAAAAAAGAAGTCATCTTCTGATTTTTAAATGTTTGTTCAAATTTGTTAAAACAAAACAAAAAAAAAACCAGTGAGCCCAACAAAACACAGCATGTTTAATATATCCTCTGAGAGCCTTGTAGGCTTACTTTAAAGCAGGTGAATTTTTAAGTGCAAATGGGTCACTTTTGAGAGGTTTTGAGCTGAGACAAGATCTGATTTGTGTTTTAATAAGATCACTAAATCACATAAGCTTAAAATTAAGATCTGAGACCTGTTACGCTCCAGGGCCACTTCTCCCTGACAAGCTGTAAGTCCCTCCAGGTAGGGCCCTGGCCCATTCATGTTTGTTCCCACAACACACTCAATAGACCCAAGCCACCTGTCTATCTTCTCCTTTCCTTTGCAGCAGACCCAAGGCCCCGGCTAGCTATCTTCTCCTCTTTGTAACTGTGTCTACTCTCTCTCCTGGTTGAAGTTCTGTTTACATCAGGCTTGGTTGCTAAGAGGAAAATCAGCTCCCAAGGTTCTATTGCAAATCACTGGGGAAACAGAAAAGAGGTCAAAATTACTTGCCCCATGGTTACAAGGGTCTAGAATTCACTTGTTAATTCTGGCACCAGATAGTAACTGGATGCAGTCTAAGGCCTTTAGAATTGGGCTCTTACTCTTCAATGGGAGGCTTTGCAAAACTCAGCCCTTCTTTTGCTTTTCTGCACTGCTTCCTCCCATTCGGAGGAAGGCTTTCACTTCAGGAAGGTGAGGCTTTGCACACATACTTCCGCGGAGATCTCAGGAAGGTCACTTGCGTGCCTTAATGATGTGACCTTGGGCATGTAACAAGCTCTCACCCTTTTCTAATTTCTAAAATGCTAATCACAACACATTTCTCTTAAAGGTTGTGATATTAAAATGAGATAAAGTCTGTAAAGTGAGTGGTACCTAGGTCGGCTAATGTTTGATTCAGCACCACTCCACAATGGTCCCCTATGGACATTACCTCACAACGTTTCAGGAGAATATTTCTGTAGTTCACTATTCAGGGTTTTATTTTAGTATTTGCTCTAGCACACACTTGGCCATCCCCAAAGTGACTGAGTGAAAACTGGCCGCGAAGGGGGCCCCCCTCCAACATATATACACTTTCAGAAAATGGTGCTGTGGACCTTGGGTTCCTGGGAAGCGGTAACCTTTCAGAACCCCCATGGAACTCTCACAGCCTCCCTGGCTGCCTAGTTCCAAAAGGTTCATTTAGCCACGGCCGAACTAAACTTTCAGTCGTTACTAAAATTCTCTCTCCTCAACAGCCGGAGGTGAGGAGTCGGTTAGTTTTAGCTTGAGCACCGATTGGCTTCAAAGATACCGCCTCCTTTCACGGGGAAAGCCTATCATCGTTTCTCTACCTATGAGCGGCAGCTCTAGGAGCCAATGACTTTCGCTTTATGAAAGGAACCCGCCCATCCCTTGTGTCGTCACTCGGCCTCCGGTAAAGTAGAATGAGGACTGACGCTTCCTCCTAACGAGCCTAAAGGCGGGTGTTTACGTTGAAACTTGACTGAGGCCCGACCTTAAAGGGGAGGGAACAGAGTAGGGACAGGGGCCCTTTAAAACAAGGCGCGCTGGTGCCTGCCCCTTTAAGGGCGGGGCGTCCGGACCTCTGAATCTGGACCTCAGATTACCTACCCCGAGTTTCCGTCGCAGGCTGCGAGGAAAGGCTCCTCGGCTGGGTCCGGGTGCTTGGCGGCGGCGGCTTTATCCCCGCCGGTCCTCCCCGGGCCCGGAGACACCCCCGCCCCAGTCATGCGGAGCGGAGTATGGAAGCAGCTGACTACGAAGTGCTATCCGTGCGAGAGCAGCTATTCCACGAGAGGGTCCGCGAATGTATTGTGAGTGTGGGACCGGGTGGGAAGGTTAGGGCCAAAGGGTGTCGCGGGAGAGGGAGAGGTTGGGGTCGGAGTACAACCACCTGGGCTCAGAGCGCCCTCAGACCCCGTGCGCACCAGGGGCGAGCAACGAAAGGCCCCGGCCCGACGGAAGGACCGGTGCCCCAGCTGGTGAACCAGTAGTAAGTGGGGTCCTCTGGGTAGTTGCGAGATAAACAAAGCCCATCGGTTTCCGCCCCCCCCGCTGCCCCCAGTTCTTCCCCCGCCCAGCCCGGTCGTTCTGGGCGTGGGTCCCCTGTGTCTGAGAGTTTGGCGAGTCTGCCCGTCTTAGACCGAGAGGGATGGATTTGATTAGGGGAGGGCTGGTTTGCATTTACTTCCCAACTGGTGTTTGTTGAAGGGGGACTTGGTGGGACTCCCACCTTGGAAGAAGGGACTCTTGCTGGTGTGGATTCTACTGGGTAGAGATGGAGAACAACGAAGACTCCATCTCCCCCCGCCGCCCCCTTATTGGTGTTTGTTAGGAACCGTGCAAGTGGAGGTTCCTAGCTAGCTCTCCAGACATTTAGGGATTTCCCCTGTGAGTGGTTCCCCTCGGTGCTCTAGAGAGCACCTGGCTGCCTCCCTCCCTCCCTCCCTCCCTCCCTCCCTGCCACCTAGAAGAGCATCAGCTGAACCTACCACAGCAATGGACTCCTCACTTCTGGGCGGGGTGGGGGGACACTCGGAGGCGCTAAGGAAGTCAGATCTTCCGCAGGCCTGCTTTGAACGCTCATTTCTCTCCTTTCTCCTGAGTCTTCTTCCTCTGAGCTCCCCAGGGTAGCCCTCTCTTCCATATACTACATGGAAAGGAAACGAGAAAGGTTTGAAAGAATAGAAATGTTAGTGAGTGGGCCCATCATTCATTTTTTTCTCAGGCTGGGCTCTGGTCTGCCCTGGGCAGCCTCAGATTGGAGGAGGGATAAAGGGAGCCACTACTTCACTGAGTCTGTCCTTATTTATGAGTACTGAAAGGTAGGACGTATACTAGTCCTTGTGTAGAATGCCAGATCTGCTTTCAGGAATCCTTCCTTATGTGTCCCTTAGTGGATAGTCCCACATGGTGGGGTTGGGTATACGTTGAGGCTCGTCCGGGCCGTGAGACAGTGTATGGCCAGAGGCCCACATTCTTAGAGAACCGGGAGGGATGCGACCTTGGACAGAGAAGCAGCCTCTTGGATGTCTCCCCCATCCTTTAGTCCCATTAGCTGAGGAATCAGTGCTGGGCAAGGGCAGCGTGAAGGCTTCTGATAGCTCCTCCACCTGGCACCAGTTCTGCTCTAGAGAATGACCTAGCCTCCGCTGGAACTGCGTGTAACTCCAGCATGACCTTTTGAGCCCTCCCACCTTCCTATTACGCAAGCCCAGGGTGGAGCACTAGGCTGTAAAAATCCTGCAGTTCCAATCTGAGTGGCTCATTCTACTCTGCTTTCCTAATGTCAAAAGCTACAACTTTGTCCTATGCCTCTGGCTCTCCTGGGGTCTCTATGACTTTGTCCCTCTTTGTATGGATAGCTGTACGCAGATTTCCTGTGGCGTCAGCTCCTCTTGGGGACTGGAGAACCCACAAGACATCCTGCCTTCTTGGACTACTTGAAATACAATAATGTCTCTTCTCAAGACTCCCTGTTTATGGAGCCAAACTGAGCAGTAGCTCTTCCCCTGAGCAGTAGCAGCCAACTTGGGGTAGGGTGGGATGCATGCATGTGCAGAGTAACTTGGCTAAGCCCTGCCTTAACTATCAGTTGGAGGTCCAGTCGCCCAGAGGCATGGGACATGCCTTGAGACGCCTGGCCCTAGAGTTGGGAAGTCACTTGAGGTAGGGAGCAGGGATTGACTGCCTTTAAAGAGGCTGATGCTGACTCTTTCCCCCTCCCCACCTGGGAGTCTGTGCTGTGGGACTCTTTCCCCCTCCCCACGAAAAAATTTAAAATAAAAAAAAAGAGGCTGATGCTGACTCTAGAAACTTTGTAGATATTGGGCCCCCAACTAAGTCTTACTCTTAGGGGCAGAGATTAAATGAGGCTCTGATTTGGCCCAGAGCATACCTGATCTTTCAGGGCTCCCGATTGATTTTTAAGAGAGACAGACAGCAATTTGTTCCATTTATACATATATTTTTAATATTTTTATTGATATCAGAGAGGAAGGGAAAGGGGGAGATAGAAACATCAAGGATGAGAGAGAATCACTGATAGGCTGCCTCCTGCACCCCCCCCCCCCCTACGGGGGATTGAGCCTGCAACCCAGGCACATGCCCTTGACTAGAACCGAACCCAGGCCCCTTCAGACCGCAGGCCAACCCTCTATCCACTGAGCCAAACCAGCCAGGGCTGTCTGCTGCTTCTTAAAGGCTCCTGAGGCTTTGACTAGAAGGAAGTAACAGGGAGAAAGTATGCAGCCTTGTTTTGGGGAAGGGACCCCCATGGGGCTATGGAATGTTCTTAGAGTTTCTCATCCCAGCTCATGCTCTGCCATAGATCTCAACA
This sequence comes from Myotis yumanensis, assembly GCF_028538775.1. Lineage (NCBI taxonomy): Eukaryota > Metazoa > Chordata > Mammalia > Chiroptera > Vespertilionidae > Myotis > Myotis yumanensis. The sequence continues at coordinate 165,681,413 of NW_027223754.1, forward strand.
CTTCTGTTTGCGACACTCTACATCCTCTGCCACATCACCCTGACCCACTTCAAGAAGCCTGCTGAGTTCACTACAGGTACCTGTGACTTCCCTCCCTTCTGCTCGTCCTCTGCCAGTGTTCCCGTTGCCATGGAGCCAGCCTCAGGAGAATGGGTCTATGGCGCCTGCTGGGAAAGGAGAGGTGGCTGTTTTGGCGCCTTTGCCTCTTCTACCTCCCTACCTCCACAGGCAGGGACAGTGTGGTATAGTGGAAAGTCTAGATAGAAGTGTCCACAACCAATAAAGCTGCTGGGCAAGTCCTATAACTTTTCTGGCCCTCAGTTTCATCCTTTCCAAAATGCGCCTAGCAGTCTCTACCCAGTCCATTGTTATTATGTGGACCAAAGAGATGGTTAATATAAAAGCCCTCTGTAAACCTAAAGTGGGCAACTGCAAGGTGAATGTTATCATGGGCACAAGCTCTGTCACCTCCTCTCCTAGTGCTCCCACACCCAGGACCAGAGACCTCTGTGACCGCTGGGACCCCAGGACCTGGTGATGGTGGCCTTTCTCTTTCCAATCTGTGCTCAGATTGGAGCTTTCCTTCCTGTAGGCATTGTGTGACAGGGAGGTGGGAGGAGGGGTCCACACACTTGCCTCAGCCTGTTCAGATCATCCTGTCCTGGCCCTAGCCTTTCTTCCCCTCCATGAGCCCCCACCCAAGAAGGCAGCTACTCCTCACTCTAATTCTCTTGGGGACTTTCTCTGTGAATCCCCCCCCCCCCCCCCTGCTTGCATTTCTCTGCTGCACCCAGCCACTGATGTAACCAACCTCACAGACCAGTTGTTTATCATATTTTGAGCTTACAAAAGAGGAACCTGTGATGGGGAAGGAGGGAAGTGAGGGAGTTTCTAGCCTGTTCTCTCTCCACCTGGGGCCACTGCTACCTTGGCCAGAGAACAGGTTGTGGGGTTATAGCATGAGCTCTCCCAGAGCCTCCTGTCCAGCTCTGCCTCTCTGGGCGCAGGCCCTTCTTTCAGGGGGCAGGGACGGGGAAGGAAGGCTCGCTGCAACACAGATGGTTCCCAGAGCTGCCCACTGATCTTCTGCTTCTTCCCCATGCCTCTGTCTTTTGTAGTGGATGATGAAGATGCCACAGTCAACAAGATTGCGTAAGTGTTGCTGCCTGAGCACCTGGTACCAGTTACCTTTAGAAGCTGAAATCCAGTGAGGCCCTGGAGCTGGCAGAGAGAGTGGGGTGTCACAAAGTAAAGAGAGAGTTTCTGCTTCCATCCTACTCCTGGTTTCTTCCAGCTTTACCCTACCCTGGGGATGCTTGGAAAAGCTGCTCTTCCTGTCTCCCTGGTTAGGCCAGGAGCTCCTGGCATCCTCAAGGCCGGAACTGTCAGCTGGGGCTTGAGTCACCAGAAAAGACTTCAGCTTGGCTTCACCTCCCAGCATCCATTGGGAAGGGAGTAGGGTAGGATGCAGATTAATGAAAACAGCAGGGGATGGGGAAGCTAGAACCCCTGAAGGGGAGGTGTGCTTGAATCTAAGGATGGACCTTATTCCAGGCTGCTATTATTCACTAGCAAGTATAGAGAAAGATATAGTGATGTCTCCTCTGGGTCAACAGGTTATAAGAAGGCAACCATCTCCCCTTGATGGACCAAATAAATAAAGTGTCCCTTCTTTTCAACTGATGCAGCCCCGCATACAGGCCTTGGCTATGAAGTTGGATTTTAGCTCCCTTTTCCCCCTTTGTCCTAGAGCTTCATTCAGGGCATAGCCACATGGGGTGACCCTGCTCTTATGTGAGCTGAAGAGGCAAGCTCAGAAATCCACATCTCTGATTAGAGAAGCCAGGCCTCTTAGGTTGGCATTTTGCCTGGTGCACCCTATGGGCATGTGTGGGAGGATCACATTCCTGAGGACGTCTGGGCAGGTGACATGGCAGGTGACCAGGCTCCCATAAATGCCTAAGATGTACCCATTCCATGTGCCAAGGCTTTCCTGAAGGTAAGGACTAGGGCTGGGGGGCAGTGAGTGGAGCCCCAGCTGATGGCTCCTTCCCTGGTCTGTCACTGCTAGTTGGTTCCAGGAGAAACCACAGGTGCATGCAGGGATGAATGGGGCTTCTTGGACCCAGGGAAGTGTCTGAGCTAAGCAAGGACACTATCTCTTCTCTACCCAGGCTCGAGCTCTGCACCTTTACCCTGGCGGTTGCCCTGGGTGCCGTACTGCTCCTGCCCTTCTCCATCATCAGCAACGAGGTGTTGCTCTCACTGCCTCGGAACTACTACATCCAGTGGCTCAACGGCTCCCTCATCCATGGTGTGTGGCTCCTGGTTACAGCTTGGGATGGCGATAGGGAGCAGAAAGTGTCAGGCAGATACAGACAGCCTTGTACTCATTAGTCATAATCACGCCATCCCCAGCTTCCCGATCTCATGATCAGTCCCCAGTGGGTTGGGCCACCCTTTTCTGACCACCTCTGCCTTTCCTTTTTTTGCTCTAGGCCTCTGGAACCTCGTTTTTCTCTTCTCCAACCTGTCCCTCATCTTCCTCATGCCCTTTGCATACTTCTTCACTGAGTCTGAGGGCTTCGCTGGCTCCAGAAAGGTGAGTGAGTGATGAATCAATCAATCCAGGCAGGAAACAGAATTCCACTCAGATGTTTCAACTAAAGAGATTTTAATGAAGAAACTATTTATAGAGGTATAGTCAGAGTTGAGATCAACAAGGAGTTTGAGGCGCTAGTAACATCAGGAAGTCATTACCACCATAGGCTTGTGGGAGCAGAGAGAAAAAATAGCTTTTGGAACCCAGTTGAAGCTGGGGAGGTGCAACCACCCAGCAGAGGAGCTGTTGGTCCTTTCCATTGGGCAAGCCGAACAGGAAAACCAAGGGCAAAGGGCTTGTGTGATGCAGACCTCAGGAGTCAGCCTCCCAGGGCAAAACAAGGATGGGGAAAGGACCCGAGGAGGGAGGTTACAAAGGAAAAATATCAAGAACGGAATGGATATTCTGGTTGTGGGGTAGGAGGACAGAGTGATTTAGCAGAATAAGAGGGAGATGCTTTCCTCTTTCTCCTGAATCCAGTCCTCTGGTTCCCCTAGCCAGGCTGCCATTCCCAATGTTGCCTTCCTTCCCCACACTGCCCGACGTTGTTGGCAGTTCTCTCCACCCACACCTATTGCCTTCTTCCATAGGGTGTCCTGGGCCGAGTCTACGAGACAGTGGTAATGTTGATGCTCCTTACTCTGCTGGTGCTGGGCATGGTGTGGGTGGCGTCAGCCATTGTGGACAACAACAAGACCAGCAGGGAGTCACTCTATGGTGAGAGGGCCAGCTTCCTTCCCACGCTCCAGGCTAAGTGGCTCATCAGTTGGCAGCTGTTCCCCTTCCTGGATCAACTGTATCCCTCTGAGGTGGAGAAGATTGAGATCATCTAAACCGTTAGACTGACCCTAACTGGTTTGGCTCAGTGGATAGAGCATTGACCTGTGGACTGAAGGGGTCCCAGGTTCGATTCCAATTGGGGGCACATGCCCAGGGTTGCAGCTCAATCTCCAATAGGGGGTGTGCAAGAGGCAGCCAGTCAGTGATTTTCTCTCATCATTGATGTTTCTGTCTCTCCCTCTCCCTTTCTGAATTCAATAAAAAAATATATATTTTTAAAAATAATAATAAATAAATAAACCGTTAGACTGAAGTTTCGAAATGATGGACTTCAGACCAAATCCAACCTGCAGGAATGTCCCATTGGGCCATGCAATGATTTAAAAACATGTACGAGTCAGTTGCTATATATTAAAGTTGGGAGGTTTCACATTAATATCCAGATCTCTGACTTTGCTTGACAAGGTTGAGGATCTGGCCACACTAGTCCTTGGTGACTGGGGCCGAATAACAGTTGTGCCCTTTAGGTAGGGCTTAGGCTCTCGTTTGCTATAGTCCCTGCCACTCCCTCTTCTGTGACACAGGCCAGCTTTCCTGATTTGCATTACTTGCCTAACCCCTGTAGGTTTTGTATTGTCTCTGAGGCCTGTCGTCCCAGTAAGCAGGAAAGAGATGGGCTGACTGTACTGCTTTTTTTATCCTTAGACTTCTGGGAGTACTACCTCCCTTACCTCTACTCCTGCATTTCCTTCCTTGGGGTCCTGCTGCTCCTGGGTGAGTGTTCAGGGTCTAGGAGATAATGGGTAAGGTCCTTGGATCGGAACCACAGGGTGGAAGGAGAGGGAATGGAGGGATGGTGAGGGGGAATGATGGAGAGAAGGGTCTATCAGGTGACTGGCTTCTGTCTCCACAGTGTGTACTCCGCTAGGTCTCGCCCGCATGTTCTCGGTTACTGGGAAGCTGCTGGTCAAGCCACGGGTATGTAGTACTCCTTGCCTTTTGATCCTGTGGGGTGAGCTTCCTGCCAAGCTGGGGCCAGAAAATAAAACAACCCTATGATTGTGTGCTGCACACCGTGCAGAGGGCTACAGCCTTTGTTGGCTCCTATATCTTCCACCCCCATCATCTGGAGCTGGTTACCAGACATACAAAGCAGAACACAAGGCAGTCAGGAGGAATGAATAAGTTGCTGACCACAGGGTAGTGAATAAGGGATAGGGGAAGGAATGGGACGATAAAGCCCTGGGATGAACAGAGTGCTCCTGGGGCCCTTGGGATCTGGGAGCCCCTGACTATTATTAGTCCCTCCTTTTTCCCTGCTCCCAGGTGCTAGAAGACCTGGAGGAGCAGCTGTACTGCTCAGCCTTTGAGGAAGCAGCTTTGACCCGCAGGATTTGCAGTGAGTTGCAATTCTTCCCAGGTGGGATGATAGGCATGGCTTGGGCAGGGGCAGCACCATCTTCTCTGCCCTCAGATCCCACCTCCTGCTGGCTGCCTTTGGACATGGAGCTGCTGCACAGACAGGTGCTGGCTCTGCAGACACAGAGGGTCCTACTGGGTATGTGAGTTAGTAGGGATGGGAATACCTGGCTTTCCTTAAGAATAGCCTCTTGTTCCAAGCCCGTGCTAACCGCTTCCCATCCCTGCACAGAGAAGCGGTGGAAGGCTTCAGCCTGGCAGCGGAACCTGGGTTATCCCCTGGCCATGCTGTGCTTGCTGTTATTGACGGTGGGTATACCAGTCTTGATGAGGGTGGGGAGTAGAAGGCCCTTGAATAATTTAGGCCTTCTTAGGGAAGAGGGAGGAGATGCGGGGACCTGGTTATCTTCAATCATAGTAGTTACCTCTTACTGAGTGTCTACTTTGTGTCCTGCCCTGTGCTGAGCACAGCAATCCCAGTTTTGTAAATGAAGAAACAGGGAAGTTAAGGAGTTTACCCAAGGCCACAGAGGGCCACTGCAGTTACCCAGGCTTGCTGTGGGTGAAAATAAGGGTTGAAATTCAGTCTATCCCCCAACTTGCCACAACCTGGACTTGGGAATAAGTCTTATCAATCTGGAGGACGAATCCATTTTTCTACTTAGCTTTTTTGCAATTCTTCCACCTGGAGAAGGTGTATCTTATAATACCCTCAAAGTGCTCTGTTGCTAGCACCAGCCTCGAGAAGGTCTCATACAGTGCTTGGAAACTGAAAATGTTGGAGCAGAGTATCTGCTTTTTTATTTATCTTTATTTTTTTATTTTTAAGTATATTTTTATTAATTTCAGAGAAGAAAGGAAAGGGAGAGAGAGATAGAAACATCAATGATGAGAGATAATCATTGATCAGCTGCCTCCTGCATGCCCCTTACTGGGGATCGAGCCTGCAACCCCGGGCATGTGCCCTTGACCAGAATCAAACCCAAGACCCTTGAGTCCACAGGCCAACGCTATATCCACCTAGCCAAACCAGCTAAGGCTGCTAGGTGGGTTTTTTTGTGTGGTTTTTTTTTTAAATAAAATTTGTTTTGTTGATTGATTTGGGAGAGAGGAGGGGAAGGGAGGGGAGAAAGAGAAATATCAATTTGTTGTTCTTATTTATGCATTTATTGGTTTATTCTTGTGTGTGCCGTGACCGGGGATCAAACCCACAACCTTAGCATATCGGGATGATGCTCTAACCAACTGAGCTACCCGGCCAGGGCAGAGTGTCTGCTCTTAACATGTAACTCTGGATACTGTTGTGGGCTGGGGCATGAATGGGAATCTGTGGCCTTGCCTCACACAGGGCCTATCCGTGCTCATTGTGGCCATCCACATCCTGGAGCTGCTCATCGATGAGGCTGCCATGCCCCGGGGCATGCAGGTACTGGGCTGCCCTCCCACCATATCTTTTGGGGAGGACATAAGAAAAGCTGGAGTGAGGGGCAGAGGGAAGGCTGGGTGCTGAGTGGTGCTGATTGTGGAGAGTGCTCCACTGTGATATTACTTCATTTCTCAGGGTGCCTCCCTGGGCCAGGTCTCCTTCTCCAAGCTGGGCTCCTTTGGTGCTGTCATTCAGGTTGTACTCATCTTGTATCCTTCTGGAAATGCACAATTTTTCTGTCTTCTGAATGTCTCCTTTGGGGCTTTGGGCAGACTTGTAGTAGGACTGATGGGAAGGGGGCAAGTAAGTCTTCACCAACCTGAGGTTCAGAAATAAAGAAAAGACTTGATTTTGAAAGGAGGTCTGGGGGAAAGGGGCCTATTCCCTTTGAGATGAGGCATTAATCCTCGGGAGCTGGCCAGTTCTTCCCTAACCCCAGTGGCAGTTATCTGATGGTGTCCTCGATCGTGGGATTCTACAGTTCTCCACTCTTCTGGGGCCTGCGGCCCAGATGGCAAGACACAGCCATGACACAGGTAATTGGGTTGGAGTAGAGGAGGTATCCTGGAGGCATGCATGGGGACTAGATACTGGCAGCTCTGCTACCTCACCTCCCCTTTCCTTACTCCTCCCCAGATAATCGGGAACTGTGTCTGTCTCCTGGTCCTAAGCTCAGCACTTCCTGTCTTCTCTCGAACCCTAGGTAAGTAGCAAAAGGAGATAAGGGAATTGGCTTCTTTTTAGTACCTACTAGTACTAAGCAGATATTTTATATACATGTTCTCCCTAAATCCCACAACAAACTTATGAGAAAGTATTATGCCCATGATTCAGATCGAGAAACAGGTTCTGTGAAATGCTTGTGCTGAGATCAGAGTAGTGTTGCTTCAAAGCTCATACTTTTCCATTACATCACATAGCCTTCCCCATTTACTTCTGTCTTTTTGATTGAAAAGTACCACTTTTCCCCTAAATCTTCCTTTGGGATGGATCATCTAATAAACATTCTCATTTTATTTCTTCTTTTATTGTTGATTTTAGAGAGAGAGAAACATCGATTTGTTGTTCCACTTATTTGTGCATTCATTGGTTTATTCTTGTATATTCCCTGACTGGGATTGAACCACAATCTTGGCATATTGGGACAACACTCTAACTAACTGAGCTCCCGGTCAGGGCTAAATATTTTTTATTTTGAAGATGAAATACAGAGAAGCTAATTAATTTGCCCAATTTTATAGCTAGTTTGAGGCAAGGCCAAGTCAGGCTAGAACCCTTGTCTCCTTAATCCCAGTCCAGCGCTTTTTGCACACACCAGGGCATCAAATAATACACTCAGTCCTTCTTCTATCTTTAGAACTATGATCTAGAATTACCTGGTAGAAATTTTTAAAAATGTAACTAGTTCACTCCAGGGTAGTATGAGAGTTATAGGTAACCCCCCACACACACTACATCATTTTCCATATATCATACATGATTTAAATTAGTTCTATTTGGACACACACTCTTGAGCATGCCTGTGCTCTCTTTTCTCAGGTGTGTACTTTCACTTTCTTTCTCCTAAGCTCCAAGGGTCCCCAGGATACTTGCAACCAGGAGAGCAGTGGGCAGCAGCAGCTTATCCCAGGCTAACCCCCTGAATCTGTCTCCAAGAACTCTCCTTTGGCCTCTGTAACTTCCTTTTCCTGAGTCCATGCAGCCCAGCATGACTCATTTCTGTTACTTTGACTTCCTTTCCCAAGTCTAGGCAGCCCAGCCTAGGCTCCCTCCTGTTACTGTGATCTTGTCTCTTCTATTTTAAGTCTCCTTTTTTTCACTGTCCCCAGCTTTTTTATAATATATATTATACTAGAGGCCCGGCGCATGAAATTCGTGGGGGGGGGGGGTGGGGGGAAGAAGTCCCCTCAGCCCAGCCTGCACCCTCTGCAATCCGGGACATCCCTCTCACAATCCTGGACTGCTGGCTCCTAATCGCTCACCTGTCTGCCTGCCTCATCGCCCCTAACTGCCACCCCCACCGACCTGATTGCCCCTCACTGCCTCTGTGTGCCGGCCTAATTGCCTCGAACTGTCCCCCCCCTGCCGGCCTGGTCACCCCTAACTACCCCCCCCCCCACACTGGCCTGGTCACCCCCAACTGCCCCCCTCTGCTGGCCTGGTTGCCCCTAACTGCACCCCCCGCTAGCCTGGTCACCCCCAACCGCTACACCCCCACCAGCCTAGTTGCCCCTCACTGCCCTCCTGTTAGCCTAATTGCCCCCAGCTACCCTCCTGCCGGCCTGGTCGCCCCCAACTGCACCCCCCCCCCCCCCCGGCAGCCTGGTCACCCCCAACTGCTACCCCCCTGCAAGCCTGGGTGCCTCTTACTGCCCCCCTGCCAGCCTGATCACCCCCAGCTGGCCCCCTCTGCTGGCCTAGTCGCCCCCAACTGCCCCTCCTGCTGGCCTGGTCACCTCTCACAGCCCCCACCCCCCCCCCCCGCCGGCCTGGTTGCCCCACACAGCTGCTGTTCAGTCATTTGGTCATCCCTCACTAACCCCCTGCTGGCCTGGTCGTAGGCAGCCATCTTGTGAGGGTGTGAGGGTTAATTTGCATATTGCCTCTATTGTATAGGATAATGACTAGAGGCCTGGTGCACGAAAATTCATGCACTGGAGCAGGGGTCCTTCAGCCCGGCCTGCCCCCTCTCACAGTCCGGGAGCCCTCAGGGGATGTCCTACTGACGGCTTAGGCCCCGCTCCCCCCTTGGGGAGCGGGACCTAAGCTGTAGTCTGGCCTCCCTCTGAAGGAGGTGACTGGACTGATCAGGGGAGGGCGCCACCCCCATTACCCCACTGCTGCCGCCACTGCCGGCTGTGGCGGCTGCGAGGCCTGAGCCCCGGGCCTCGCAGTCACCAGGGCTCATGGCTGCCTGAGCCTATAGCTGCTGTGAGCCCCGGGCCTCGCAGCCGCTGGGGCTCATAGCTGCCTGAGCCTCGGGCCTTGCAGCTGCCTGAACCCACGGCTGCCTGAGCCTCGGGCCTCGCAGCCCCTGTGGCTTTGTCCAATGGATGTCCAGAAGACGTCCATCCTAATTAGCATATTACCCTTTTATTAGTATAGATGTTTTATTTTATCTTATTTATTGAATTTATTAGGGTGACATTAGTTAATCAATTATATAGGTTTCAGGTGTATAATTCTATAACATATCTGTATATTGTATTGTGTGTTCACTACCCCAAGTCAAATCTCCTTCCATCACCATTTACTCCCCCATACCCTTTTCTAACTCCCCCCAACCCCTGACTGTTCCCAGCTTTAATGAATGTGCTCTCAAAATCAAAAATCAAAAAAGTAAATTAGTTCTATTTGGTTCTTAAGTCCACACTCTTTCCCCTGTAGCATTTATACTTAAACCATGAGGGTTTAGTAGTACACTAGGCTTGTAGGTCCATCAGTTAGTTCCTTTCGGTTGGAGTTAAGTGGAGGAGGGCCCCAGAAATCTTATTTGATATTATATTATTAAAGGCTCAGCAAGAGTTAAAATACTCCTGGTACATATAGTGAGTGCTTTATGGGAATTATTTAATTCTTACAGTCCCATTATTTCCTCTACTTTATAGTTGAGTAAACTGAGGCACAGATGTTTAAGGAATTTGTCCCAAATCACACAATTAGTTGAGATGGAGTTTGGATATGAACCATAGCAGTCTGATCAGAGTCAGAGCTCTTAGCCTCCACACAGCTCTACCTGCTAAAAAAATACTAGTGACTAGCTTATAAGTTCCTGACCCAGGAACAACTGGTGGGCCCAGGTAGCTCCTTGGAATACCTGGAGCCAGAGGGGACCCCATTGAAGAACATGCCAAACTCTGGCAGGGAAGTTGAAGCAAGCCTAGCTGCTGGCACTTTCTTCACAGCCCTGAACTACTCTGAGACAGAGCTTGGGATGTAGGAATAATTAATTGTAGGAGAGGCCAGGGTTAATATCCAAAATATATAAGGAACTCATACAACTTAACAAAAGGAAGACAATCCAATTAAAAAATGGGCAAAGGACCTAAATAGACACTTCTCCAAAGAGGACATACAGATGGCCAAGAGACATGAAAAAATGCTCAAAGTCACAATCATCTGAGAGATGCAAATCAAAATGACAATGAGGTACCATTTCACACCTGTCAGAATGGCTACCATCAACGAACCAACAAATGACAAGTGCATGAGGATGTGGAGAAAAGGGAACCCTAGTACACTGCTAATATACTACTCCTAATAGATTGGTGCAACCATTATGGAAAACAGTATGGAGTATTCACAAAAAATTAAATATGGATCTGCCATTTGACCCAGTAATCCCACTTCTAGGAATATATCCTAAGAAACCTGAAGCACCAATCAGAAAGAATTTGTGCACCCCTCTGTTCATAGCAGCACAATTTACAACAGCCCAAGTGCCTCTCAGTAGATGAGTGGATAAAAAAGCTGTGGTACATTTATACCATGGAATACTATGTAGCAGTAAAAAAGAAGAATCTTTTACCCTTTGAGACAGCATGGAGAGACCTGGAGAGTATCATGCTAAATGAAATAAATCAGTCAGAGAAAGACAAGTATCACATGACTGCACTCATATGTGGAATCTAAGTAACAAAATAAACTGATAAATGGAATGGACCCAGGGACATGGAAGAATGGAACAGAGTGCAGAATCCCAGAGAGAAGGCGGGGGAGAGTGGGTGGGTGGGACCTTGAATGCATAACCCATGGACACAGACAAAAGGGTGCTGAGGGTCTGGGGTGGGGATGGCGGGGATGGGGGTGGGCTGGAAGGGGTCAATGGGGGGGAGGGGGGGACATACGTAATACTATCAACAATAAAGAATTATTATTATTTTTTTAAAATATATTTTTATTGATTTTTTACAGAGAGGAAGGGAGAGAAATAGAGAGTTAGAAACATCGATGAGAGAGAAACATCGATCAGCTGCCTCCTGCACAGCTCCCACTGGGGATGTGCCCGCAACCCAAGTACATGCCCTTGACCGGAATCGAACCCGGGACCCTTCAGTCCGCAGGCCGACGCTCTATCCACTGAGCCAAACCGGTTTTGGCAAGAATTATTTTTTAAAAAATAATAAAAAAATAAAATCCCCCCCCCCCCCCCCTCAAATAATAGGCCAACTTATCAGTTGCAGTGTTGAGATGTGGCCACCAGGAGGCAGCAGAAAGCTGGGCTCTGAGCCAGGGAGGGGCTGGGATGCCCACCTTCTATCCTGGTCTTTGTATTTCAGGACTCACTCGCTTTGACCTGCTGGGTGATTTTGGACGCTTCAACTGGCTGGGCAATTTTTACATCGTATTCCTCTACAATGCAATCTTTGCGGGCCTCACCACTCTCTGTCTGGTGAAGACCTTCACCGCAGCTGTTCGGGCAGAGCTGATCCGGGCTTTTGGTGAGAAGGAGTGGGAGTCACAGGCTGGTGGGGTGGAGCCCTCTGGAACAGTGGTCTTTCCAGCAAGGGAGATGGAAGGCTTTCTGCTTTACTTGTAACATGCTTCATCCATCCATTTTGTGCTTTGGTTGTCTTATCCCAGAGGTCTGGACATATGTCCTACTTCTGATTGTCTGCCTTCCCTCTTTTCCAGGACTGGACAGACTGCCATTGCCTGTCTCTGGTTTCCCCAGGGCATCTAGGAAGACCCAACACCAGTGACCTCTAGTTGGGGGTGAGAGGGGAAAAACTGGACACTGCCATCTGCTACCCAGTCCTGAAGCGACACCAGGAGTGGGTGATCCTTAAGACCTGGAATCTGAGAGGGTGGGTGGCAGAGGGGAGCTGAGCCATCTGCACTGTTGCATAATCTGAGCCAGAGTTTGGGACCAGGCCCCTTGTTTTTCCAGATTTAACTGTGGGCCTTAGCATGGGGTGGGACTGGGTGACTTGGGTCTGGCTCCTGGTCCCAAATCCGTTAACACATCAATCTGCCTCACTGCTATTCCAGGCCATGCCTGTAGCCATGTTTACATGATTTGATGTGCAATAGGGTTGGGTGGGGACAGGGGAGGGACTGAGCAGGGGCAGAAGTGGGGGGCAGATTGTCTCCCTTTGCCTCTGGTCCAGAAGAACCTAAGCACTGTGCTATCCTGGAGGGACTTTGGACCACCAGAGAGGTGAGGGTGTGGGAAAGAAAAGGCCACAACCATCAGCAATAAAGTTGATCCCAAGGTTTGCTTTGGTTTTTTTAAAAGGCTCTCTCTGTGTTTATTTGAATAGCCTTGCTCTCCCCCCAAGTCCTGAGTCTTTCAACTGAGAGAAACAGAAGGGTCCTGTCCACCATCCTTTCCCTTCCCCTCCATTTGCATTCTTAGTGTTCTTTGAGGACTTGGGTCTGGTGTTAGGCCACACAATTAGGCAGTTGGGAGCTCCTCTCCCTTAGCCTAAAGCTGACTAGTCCCCTGACTCTCCTTATACTCATGACCTTGTTTATGTGCCTTGGTTATTGGGGGTAGATAGGCATGGGTGTAGGAATAGGATAAGATCCCCTTGTGTGTATACACACACACACACAGCCCTGTCCTCCCTGATTTTACTATTGGATGTGGAGTAAAAGAAGTGGCTAGCTAACAAAGGTCTGTGATCTACCTCAGAGAAGAACCTAACTCCATCTTTCCAGAGGCTATCAGTGCCTTAAGTACTATGCAAGCCCCCTGCCATGTTGGGGCTAGGGACAAAGTTTCTGCTCAGGGTTATGTATATGTTGCATTGAACAACATTTAGGGGCACCACTCACCTCATAGTCTTAATGTATAGTTATGACTATTTTCTTGCAAATGGCAGGTATATTGAGGAAGGGATGCTTTTTTTCTAATGTACACAAAGGTGCCTATAAAGTGCTAGCTATGGAGCTGCATGAGGGGTGAACATGGAATACAAAAACAAACAAACAAAAACCCCACAAAAAACAGTGTAGGTGCCGTGCCATGAATATTTGCGGAGCACTCTACTATAGGCCAGGCACTTAACCATGGGGTTCCATGATAAATAAGTTTGTGCTTAATTGCTTTGTCTAGTAAGGGTGACAGATAATTCTAACACTGAACCACAATAGATGGCAGTTAATTACTGGTTTTCCAGGAAATAGAGGTGGTCAGAGTCAAGACATCAGAAAAGGCTTCTTAGAGAAAGTGATTTCTAAAGGAGAGTAGGTTGGTGGGTGACGTGTAGCAGGCTCAAAGCTTCTGGGATAAACCTGAGTGACTGACTGGAAGCAGAGCCGCAGGAGGGTCCAGAGAGGAAGAGGCTAGAGAGGTGGCTAGATGAAAGGTGAAAGGAAACCAGTTAGAGAGTTCAAGTAGCCACTGCCCTCCAGCAACTTCCAATTGACAAGTTATTCATTTAAAAAGAAGTTGGGTGTCTAGCAAGGACAAAAGAGGGGCCAAATTTTGAAGTCCTAAAGTAGACTATAACTTGAAGCTCCGTTGCTGACTCTAGGGAAAACTCCCAGCAGAAGAGATGGAAATGGCAGAGGTTTGGGGAAGACCACGGAGAGGCAAGGAAGGCTCTGGTTGTATGCCCAAAGAGCATGGTTGACATTGGGCAGGAACTGGAACCAATATTTCTGGATAGTAGCAGAGGACATGGCCTGCCAGGGTAGGCTTTGGGAGAGCAAAGATCCAGTTCAAATATCAGAGGAGAATGGTTTGGTACCAAGCGCAGACTGGGAGGTAGAAGGATGCTTCACCAGACAGCCAAGGACTGTAAAGCTGTTAGGGTTTCCTAGGCAAGTAACTACCTGATTTCCAGGATGGGACACACCTCAATCTCAAACTGGACCCGTGGTGACCGGCTAGAGCCCCCGCCCTGGTGGTAGGGGGCGGGCCGGTCCTGGGCGGGGGGCGGGGCCAGGGGGCCACTTAAGGCGGAGCCCGGGCATTGTGGCAGCGCCGGAGCCTGGCGACAGAGCCAGGCTGAGCTGGCAGCCACCCACGACCCCACTTCCCTGCTATGATGGCCCGCCTGTAGCAGGTTACAGAACCCCCGCGGGCATGTAGGCAGAGTAGCGGCAGCCAGGTGCGTAGAGCCACAAGAGCTCTAGGGCACTCTGGGGGCAGCTCTGCCTGCTGCGCTCTCTGGTGCCGGGGAATGCCCAACTGCCAGGCGAGCTGGTAAGGATAAGAACGTTCCCTTTTGGCCCGAGTCCGCTGCATCCATGGCGCTGCTGGCCAGTCTGGTGCTCCTGTGCTGCTTGGCACTTCTGACGCTGCCAGCCCAGAGCTGCGGCCCGGGCCGGGGGCCGGTTGGCCGGCGCCGCTACGTGCGCAAGCAGCTTGTGCCGCTGCTCTACAAGCAATTTGTGCCCAGCGTGCCCGAACGGACCCTGGGCGCCAGTGGGCCAGCCGAAGGTAGGGTTACCAGGGGCTCCGAGCGCTTCCGGGACCTGGTGCCCAACTACAATCCTGACATCATCTTCAAAGATGAGGAGAACAGTGGCGCAGACCGCCTGATGACCGAGGTAAGGTGGGCCTCTCCTCACCTGCGCCAGGGCACTGCCAACTTCTCTACTTTCCTATTGCAGCCCCGGTGGGTGAACTGGGCTTCATCTCTAGAAACCTTAATCTCAAAGACCTTCCTCCACCCCACTCCTCCCCAAAATAAAACTTCTGCTGGCTGGACGGAGTGATCAGGAGAGATCCAAACTGGGAGAGACTTGGATGGGGAGAGGAAGGAGGGACTAGTGAGAGTGAAGCTGGGAGAGACTTCGAAGGCGGGCGGGGAAAGGGGGATGGCGGCAGGCGAGACGGGAAATGGCTGAGGCGTGGACCGGGGGTCAGCTACCGAGCCAGGCAGGAAGGGCTGGGGTGAGCTGGGGGCCAGGAGCTGGCTAGGCAGTAGACAGAAAGCTATGCCCTTAGCCTGGCTTCTGACCTGATTTTGGAAAATCTCTGTGAGCCAAGAAGACTGAAGGAGGCTGAGAAAGGGTGGCCAAGAGCCAGGTCACCCGGCCATCTACCTGAAGGAGGGGCCGGGTGGGAACTGTCTCTGGCATGGGGGAGGCATCCTAGAACTGGGGCAAGGTCATTCCAGAGTCTGAACGACTGTCTTGTGGTGAAAAGCAGTACTCAATCAGAAGAACAGAGGGACCCACCTGAGAATCAAAGGGTTCCCGTGTCCCTCAAGCCCAGTTTATTTCAGGGGCTTTTGTTGGAATTTAAAAAATAATATAAACTCAACTACCACGTATTGAGCATCTGGGGCCGATCAGAACTTAACCAACCGAGGGTGAGGTGAGTGATGCTTTGGGAGAGAAGGCCCCCCTCTGGCCAATGATCTCAAATGTCGGAACTGGAGGAAGTTTGGAGGTCACATTCTTCCACCATCACCCCACCTCCCATTTTACAGTGAGAGCTAGGCCCCAGGAGGAAAAGTGATTTAATCAAAGTCTTAAAACTAATTAGTGACATGGCTGGGACTAGAATTCAGGACTCCTGATTCTAAGTCCTATACACTTTCCATTACACCACCTAATTGTGTATGGAGTGGGGAGGTGGGGGGAGAGGGAGGGGTACGGATTTCCTCTGATTAATTGCCATAGTTTTCCAGGTTACTTTGTTAGGAAAACCTGTCTAGGGGAGAAAGAATCCCTTCTTTCACCCAGAGATTGGGAAGTGTCGCTCCTTTCCTTCTTGGTCACGGAATGCTTCCCCTGGCTGCCACCTGCAGCAGAGTGGGCAGAATAAGGGACAGACCCGGGAAGGGCTCTGACAGGCTTGGGAACCCTTTGGGTCCTGCTTATCTCCCACACCCTGGCTGCAAAAGGCCTCCATTGAGTTGGTTCTGCACTGGGCTGCTGCCCCCGCAGGTCAAGGCCTCGGGCCTCCTTAAGGGACAAAACGACAAAAAGTTGGAAGGAGTTACCACTTTTCCTGCCTTTCCCCTCCCCTCCTCTCCAACCCTGCGGAGGTGTAGAAGACTCAGCAAGAAGGGCAGGGGGAAAGTGTCCCTCTGGCAGTTAGGAGAAAGTCAAGTCCAAGGTGAGAGGTCGGAGAGAAGAAGAAAAGGAAGCTGTCCTCTCTGCGCCTCCTCCCGCCGGGGTCCGTGCCATGGTGCGCGCCAAGGTCTCCGGCTCCCAGAATGGAGCGGCCAAGATAACCGCGGTCTCACTCCCCCGGGCGCAGGCTTCCAGCCGCTGCTGCTTTTCCTCCTCTCCACTCCCACCCTGCAGGGGGCCCCCCAGATCCACACCAGGGCGGCTCCGGCTATTCTCAGGTGCTACTCCCACGCCTCTCTGGGCTGCATCTGGACCAGAGATGGAGAGATGGCAGCTTTCAGCGCTCGCAGAGCCTGAGCTGGAACCCGGAGGTCTGGCCGCGCTGGGGGAGGGGACTGGCCGGCCGGAGCAGGGATAGGGGGCGCGGCTTTCTGCCCTTTCCTCTCCCTGAGCCGGGGTGGCTGAAAAGCGCCTTTGTGGATGGAGCTGCTGAGTCCGCTTCTCCCGGCGGGTCCCCGGCCTCAGCCCGGGATTCTCGCTTGGTTAAGTCATCCCGGAGAATGGCCATTGTACTTCGTGCAGCCCCCGCCACACCAACCCTTTTTCCAGCAGCCTTGATCCCGCCCGGCTCTGCTAGGGCACCTCTGTGGGGGGCAGTCGCACTAGGAAGGGGTTAATGCTAGGGGCCGAAAGGAGGAGGAGGAAGGAAGGAAGGAAGCGATGCCCGGTGCCAGGGAAGGCAACGAAACAAAAGATGAATCAGGCGGAGGGAGGGCAGCCGGGGCTTGCGGTGGGGGCCAGCAAACAGGAGCTCCTCTCGGGGAGTCAGGCTGTTCAACCCCTCCCTGACCAAGCTGCCACCCGCCCTCTAAACCTTGCTTTCTCCCAGGCTGAGCTGAAGCCCCAGAATGAGTTGGGGTGAGGAGCCAACATTAAAAATAGGGAAAGAGCTAGATAGAGGCGCCTCCTGTCTCAAACTCAGACGTGACCCCACAGTTGTCCAACGATGCTTTAAAAAGGGCGTGCAGATAGGCGACTACACCTATGCAGGTTCTCACTTGCCCAGGGCACTCAACAGCGGAGAGGGAATGGGGTGGGGATTGGAGGCAGAAGCATCTACCCTCCCATTGAAGTCGCTTTTGCCCCCAAGGTGGTGGTGGTAGTGGTCATGAGGAGACTGACTCCTTCATTCCTGACAGCGATGTAAGGAGCGAGTGAACGCGCTGGCCATTGCTGTGATGAACATGTGGCCGGGAGTGCGCCTACGGGTGACTGAGGGCTGGGATGAGGACGGCCACCATGCTCAGGACTCACTCCACTACGAAGGCCGTGCCTTGGACATCACCACGTCTGACCGCGACCGCAACAAGTATGGGTTGCTGGCGCGCCTGGCAGTGGAAGCCGGCTTCGACTGGGTGTACTACGAGTCCCGCAACCACGTCCACGTGTCGGTCAAAGCCGGTACAGTGTGTGTGTGTTTGGGGGGGCGGGGGGGTGAGGCCCGCCCAAAGGGAAACTGAGGCTGAACAGCCCCGTTGCGAGTCTAGGGGAGACCAAGGTGGCTGTGAGTGTTATAAACCACCCTTCCATTTCTGCCCAGGTTGAGGCCAGATCCCTGGGAAATTGCAGTTGTCCCGGGACTGCTGAGGTCTGCGCTGGGCTTGACCACATCTTTAAGAATCTGGGCTAACATTCTGGAACCACTGGACTTCATCTAATCCTCTCTATGCTTGTTCCCTGCAGATAACTCCCTGGCGGTCAGGGCAGGCGGCTGCTTTCCGGGAAATGCCACCGTGCGCCTGCGGAGTGGCGAGCGGAAGGGGCTGCGGGAACTGCATCGCGGAGACTGGGTGCTGGCGGCAGACTCCGCAGGGCGGGTGGTGCCCACGCCGGTGCTGCTCTTCCTGGACCGGGACTTGCAGCGCCGCGCCTCTTTTGTGGCTGTGGAGACCGAGAGGCCCCCCCGCAAGCTGTTGCTCACACCCTGGCACCTGGTGTTCGCCGCCCGAGGGCCGGCGCCCGCGCCAGGCGACTTTGCCCCGGTGTTCGCGCGCCGGCTGCGCGCAGGGGACTCGGTGCTGGCGCCCGGCGGGGACGCTCTGCGGCCGGCGCGCGTGGCCCGTGTGGCTCGAGAGGAAGCCGTGGGCGTGTTCGCGCCGCTCACCGCGCATGGGACGCTGCTCGTCAACGACGTCCTCGCCTCGTGCTACGCGGTGCTGGAGAGTCACCAGTGGGCACACCGCGCCTTTGCTCCTTTGCGCCTGCTGCACGCGCTGGGGGCGCTGCTTCCCGGAGGGGCGGTCCAGCCGACGGGCATGCACTGGTACTCCAGGTTCCTCTACTGGTTGGCGGAGGAGCTGCTGGGCTGAGCGTTCTAGACTTAGTAACCTCGAGGCACCCGCCGGAACCAGGGCCTGGGGGCTGAGATCTAGGGCTGTGGGCAGCGAATGATGTTGATTGGGCGGGAGGGAGGGAGGAATAGGGAGAAAAATGGAGGCGATGCGAGACTGCCTAGTTTAGGGGCAACCTCCTAGGGAAGAGATGCTCCCAGGTCCTAGGTAGGTGGGATGGATAGTGGGTACTCCTTGACAAAGTCTATTTCGCCTCTTCTTCCCCAGTGCCCCAGTCCCACCCGATAATTTTATTTTCTATTTATAAATCATAATATAATGATCTGCTTGCCCAGCCTGGCAAGGTGAGGGGCTGGGACACAGACACAGCGTTAACACTGTCTTACACAGCCAGTCAATCTGACGTCTGACATTTTCCTACAGGTGGGCTAATAAAGGGAAAGTTTCCGGGAGATTATTGGAAAATATCTCTACTTCGAGGGCGATTCACCTGCAGAGGGGGGAGAAGGAGGAGACACCCAGATTCAATACCTTTCATCCGACTCCTTCCTCCTTCCCCAGTAGGTCTTCCAGTCCTGCTTCCTCCTGGGGGTGGGGGGTGTCCTCATCGATTATCAAGAGACCAAAAAAGTCGTGCCCTTTTCTAGGCTGCTTGTTCCTTCTCCCACCCAGAGAGGACAGCATTCTGTCGGTATGGTGCCTACCGGCTGTTGCAGGGGCCAGAATTGTCCAAAGAGTGAGAAGGCCCCAGCAAGTTCTTTCTCTGTTCATAGGGGCTCTGGTGGAGATGAGGCCATTGTGGGTACTGATACTCAAAGAATTCTGCTCCCCTGTTGTTAACCTCTAGTCCTGGTCCCTCTCTCAAGGCCATGCCTCAGCCTAGCCACCTCCTACCCTGGTATGGGGTCTGGATGGAAACTAAGTTTCTTTCTGAGATGTCATTAGACCAACTGGTGACCCGTGAGAATTCCTAGCTAAGTCATAACTGATAGTCCCCCCCCCCCCCCCGCCCCCCCCCCCCCCCACACTTGATCAAGACAAGCATCCAGACAGAAGAAGGCTGGAACCTATTCCTTCAGAAGGGCTGCAAGGATGAAGGCGGAGACCCACTTCAGCCCTGATGTATGGGGAGAAATCGGCGTTCCACACAAGAGCATGTGGGTATTACAACCCAAGCGCCCTTCCTGCTCTCCTGTCCTGGTTGTTTCTACTGGCTCCCACCACTGTTTCTCTCTCTCTCCTCTCCCATTATTGCTGGCTCTGTTTCCTTGGCCTGAGTGTTTCTGGAACCCATAGCTTCCAACACAGCAGACACCTAGAATCCATGCAGGCAGGTGCCCCTAAGTTAGCAACGGAAGCTCGGAGGAGGTTGGACTGCACTGGAAGAGGAGTGTCTCTAGGGCCTGGGGGATGGTCAGGGGTGGGTGGTGTCTCCGGAAGCCCGCCCTTCCCTGTAGCAGCGGAGTCCTCCCAGAAGCCAGGTCCCTGCTATACACCGCCCTCTGGTGATCTTCAGAATCAGTTCCCTTCTAGACTAAAGGAAAGAACTATACCGTATACAGTTCACCCTCGAACCAACGCCAGCGTTAAGAGCGCTGAACTCCCGCGTAGTCGGAAATTACCACGGTCCCACTGGAATGGGTGGATTGGACCTGTGCAAAGGAGCCTTTTTGCAGGAGGTGAGAAATGATATGTGAGGCTTGGGGCTTTGTTAAGCTGCTGGGGCTGAGCCACGGGTGTTAGAGGCTAGCGAGGAGCCCGCCTGCCTTTGAGAATGCCCTTCCAAACTGGCGTTAATGCACCTCTCCTGCCTGATTTAGCTCTGGGTCCTGGAAGCTGGAGGTATAGTTTAGTCTGTAGCAGTCCAGTTGTCCATGCTTATCCAAGTTGCCCCTTCATCTCCTTCACCCTTGTGACCCTTGAGTCAATCAATGTCTAGAGGTGAAAGCACACTTAGGTTTGCAGGTGGTCTTTGATAAAGGCAACATTTGGAAGCAGCTGTGAATCTTTTTTTTATTAAATATATTTTTATTGATTTCAGAGAGGAAGGGAGAGATAGAAACATCAATGATGACAGGGAGTCATTGATTGGCTGCCTCCTGCACGCCCCCTACTGGGGATCAAGCCTGCAACCTGGGCATATATGCCCTTGACCGGAATGGAACCCGGGACCCTTGAGTCCACAGACAGACGCTCCATCCACTGAGCCAAACCAGCTAGGGCGCAGCTGTGAATCTTTAGTGCCCTTCGACCCACCTTCCCTCAATCTACGCCAGGTGCCTAGTGCCACCTCAGAAATGCACTTCAAGCTTTCCTACTTTGTTTTCAAACCTGCCCTTGTTGCCTTCTATCAGATCCTGACGCCCTCCAGTCACGTCACTTCAGGTATGACTAATGTGATACACTGAGTAGTCTTTCAATGATGGGCCCCTTGTAACAAGCTCGTAAGCCATGAAACCATAATGGTGCTGATTCCTAGCACCTGAAGAAGTTGGGCAGGAGGATATCCCGGGACAAGGTTTCCCTTAAACTACATCCTGTCAGCCCAGGCCTGAGGCTCATCTCTCTCTCTCTCTCTCTCTCTCTCTCTCTCTCTCTCTCTCACACACACACACACACACACACACTAACACATCTTCCATTCCTATTTATCCCTGTCCTCTGGAGGCCCTCCAGCTTCCAGGAAAAAAAAAATCCATCATCTACCTGGAAGCACCAAAGTGTAGCATCTCCAGGAAGCTGGCCCAGAGGGCATATTCACTTGGCCCTACCACAGCTCCAATTGCAATACCTCTTTCATAAACAAAACAGGTAATGAGAATTGGGGAAAGGGCATGGCTTGGGAGCCAGGCCAACCTGGAGACAATGATGCCTCCCTGACAAGACAGTTGACAAGATCAGTGTAAGTGCCTAGCGTGGAGCAGGCACTCAGTAAATGTTTTGTGTTCTACACCCATATCTCACTCCCTTTGCTGCTTCTGATGCCTGTCTGCTTCTCTCCTTACCACTACTCTAGAAGTATTATCAATGGTTCCCAAACTTTCTTCATGGGGTTGCTGCTCCTATAATTATTTGATTTCATAACACTCCTTTCTTCAGAAGGCGCTGTGACACATTTGGGTTTATTTTAGAATGAAAATATAATTAAAAGTACTCTTGCTTCAAGGTTAGGTGACCTTTTTATTGATCAGAATTCAGACCATCTCCCCCTTCCCCCCCCACCAACCCCCTTTCTTTTTTTAGGCAGGATTTCTTGAACACCTGCAGTGTAGCACTGTATAAAACACTGGAAAACACACAAAAGATTAAGAAACAGCTTCTTCCCCTGTAGGAGCACACCTAAAGGTATACGATGGTTAACTACCACAGCAGCATTGTTAGTTTGTCAGGGTGAGTTGAACGGGCCCTAAATGTCATATTAGTACAGAGGAGGCCTTGTAGAGAAATAGGATGTTGAAATATGTGTAGGTGGAGGAGACCAGAAAGGGCATTGTAGGCAGAAGTAACAATGTGAGCAAGGACTTGGAATCTGGGATGAAGAGGATCAAACTGATTAGAGCAGGAGATGGGGAAATATAACTATATGTAGCTAATGTTTCCTGGTCATTTATGACTTGCCAGGCCCTGTTCTAGCACCTTATATGCATTCTTATGTAATCCTCACAATAATGCTATGAGAATGTATTACAGATGAGGAAACTGAGGCAAAGAGGGGTGTAAGTCACTTGCTAAGTGACTGTGGACAATAACTGGTGGAACTGGAAAAATAAGAAATAAGACTGCCTTGATGGATGGGGCCACATCCTATGGGTCTTAAATTGTTTTTGACTCGTCCTCATTTTCTTCTTGAGTCACTAATACGTCCTAGCTTTCTCACAGTTACTTCTCTCTCATTTTCATTGGCTCTTCTTCCTCCTGCCTGGATAGCTAGCTTCCCTAACTAAATCTACCTAGCTACCAGGTAAGGAAATATATACATAGGTACAGGTTTCTGGCAGGAATACATGCAGGCTGGTACACCAACACAGAAAGCATAAGAAGACTCTCAGCTCTTTTTGGATTAAAAAAAGAGGAGACTTGAGCTTTGTTATGGACTTCATGTATGTGTCCTCCCCAAATTATGTTGAAGCTCTAATATCTATGTGGCTGTTTGTCTATGTGGCTAATGTCTATTTGGTAATGGGGCCTCTAAGAAAGTAATTAAGGTCAAATGAGGTTATAACAGTGGGGTCCTGGCCTGATTGGATTAATGTCCTTAAAAGAAGAGCTTGCTTTCTCTTCACATGCACACAGGAAAGGCAATGCCAGGACAATAGTGAGAAGGCGGCTGTCTGCAGACCAGGAAGAGAGCTCTCACCAGAACCAAATTGGCTGGAACCTTGATCTTGGACTTTCCTAGCTTCCAAAATTGTGAGAAAATAAATGTTTGATGTCTAAGCCACCCAGTTTATGGTATTTTGTATGGCAGCCCTAGCAGACTAATAATACAAGCTCCCAGAAATGTTTGAAGTAAGGAGAGGCCAGTGCTAAGACAGGGTCTTTACTTAGTGAAAATGATCAACTCTACTTGAATAATGAGTGTTTGTGACCCAGACCCCCCTTGACATGTTTACTCCGGACTGTGCTTTTGTGGTCCCTGCTTTCTTCTCTGACTGGGAAACTGAGGAAGTTGTCTATAGGAAGAAAGCTATGGCTGGTCAGGGTATTTCCCTGTGGAGGATTTTGTGGCTAATTAGCACATTCAAACCCTCCTCTCCCTATTATTGTCCCTAAATATGACTTGGTATACATATATGTATACAAATAAACCTCTCCCATGAGAGGGGGGCTATCTTTAATAAGGTCTTACTGAGTTCCTATCATGTGCCAAACGTTGTGCTGTGCCATAGGGATAAGACAGTAAAGACAAGCACAGCTCTTACAGTTCACCTGGTGAGACAGGCATAGGTGGTTAGGAGGTTGCTGAGTGTGAGGTTGCTGAGTGTGATGAAAGAGATGAGAAGTGACAGTTAAACTGAGACCTGAAATATGTGTAAGAGTTGTTCAAGCAGAAGGAACAGTGTGTGCAAAGGCCTGGAATTGGGGATCAAGGGTAAAATGAATCTGAGGAGCATTGTCAAGTTTAGTATAGCGAGAGGGATATGTGATGCACTTCAAGGATATTCAATTTTGTCCTGAAGATGAAAAGCATTTGTAGGATTTGAAGCAGGTGAGGAGGGAAAAAAATCAAACTTGCATGTGAAAAAGGAGATTGGCAAGTGGGCAGCCTTTTTGGGTTGTCTTTATCCCTCAGTAAGTTGATCCTTATCTGAGCATGTGAATGTTGCTAGTTCTGATTACAAGTAGGAAAGGCCTCATCCCCACCCAGAACGTGTTATGGGAGCAGATGGTGGGGAACAGTGTAGGGATATTTAAGCAGGACAGGAGAGGATAGGAACAGAATTGAAGGTGATACCTCTAGCCCAGGCTTTGCTTCTCTCTGAAACCCAAACCGTCTCTCAACTTTTCTCTTTGGGACCACATAACCTAAGAACACAGTTGTCTGATTTCATACTGCATGGTGTCCAAACAAAAGTCCTTGGAATTGAGGACTTTTTTTCTTTTTTTGCTCTTCTCTCTTGCTTTCCAGCGATTCTTTCAGCAGAGTCTTGGCTTAGGTTGGAGCTGATGGCCCTAAGCTGAGACAGAGCTGCCACCCTGAGAGCCAGGTCTGGACTGAATATTGCAGCTGCCCAGGGAACAGCTGGTTAAGCCCTCAGCAGCTGCAGCAGCTGGGATTCCACCCAACATTTGAGCTGAGATTAATTTCATTTCCTCCACACACGTCCCTTTCTTGTTCTAGTCCCTGGCTAGTCTATGGTATCTCGTAGAATATTTGAGACTATATACTATGAATCTCTCCCTGAACGAAGCTGAAGCCAAAGTCACCCACCTTCCTTTTCTCTTGGAGGCAGCTGGCTCAAATCACCTCAGGGCCACCACAAGGACGTTGTGGGTTTCTCACACACACACAGCCTCCTTTCTCTCGTCCTCTCTATCCTTTGATAAACTAGGGTAGATTCTTCTTTGAAATGTCTGATTTTTGATAACCATTAGAATCGTCTAAAGATGAAGGGACTTCTTGGGGGGGGGGTGGAGGGGGGGATGAGGAGGTAGATTTCTTTTATCTTTGAAAGACTCTCTATCCCAAGACCTAGAAACTGGGTGGGAGTGTTAGGGGAGGATCAAGCATCACACTAGTGGTTGTCACTTTTAAACTGTGATTGCTTCTCACTTAACTGTGATTGACAGTTAAGAACAATAGGGCTATATATTCTGTTTGGTGCTTCTGCACCAGCTGTGTGACCTTGAGGAAATCACTTTGTAAGAAATGCCAGAGGCTACAAAGAGGTGCTCCTAAGAGGTTGGAACTAGGGAGGTGTTCTGAGATTTGGACAGGCAAGGCAGAATTAATACACAAAGGTACACGGCAGTTCCTCCCAGGTCCAGAAACTTAACTCCCTCCATTCAAGAAATATTCACTAAGCCTTAGCAAGTACTAATAGGCACTGTACTATGCTAAGGATTTTAAAATATATTTCTAGAGAAACAGGCAGTCATTTAAATGGATTAAATTAATTAGGTTTTAGCTTGGAGGAGTAGCTGATCAATTTCAGGTTTTAAAAAGATCCCTTTAGGCCTGGAGAGTATCATGCTAAGTGAAATAAGTCAGTCAGAGAAAGACAAGTATCATATGCTCTCACACATACTTTGTATGTGGAATCTAAGTAACAAAATAAACGAATGAATGGAGTGGATCCAGAGGCATGGAACAGAGTGCAGAATCTCAAGGAAGGCGAGGGAGAGTGGGTGGGTGGCAGGTAATCAACCAAGGACCTCATATGCATATATGCATGGCCCATGGACACAGACAGTGGGGTGGTGACGGGGAGGGGGGGGCGCGGAGGGGGTTAATGGGGGAAAAGGGGGGTCAGTGTAATACTTTCTTTTTTTTTTTTAATATATTTTATTGATTTTTTACAGAGAGGAAGGGAGAGAGAGAGTTAGAAACATCGATGAGAGAGAAACATCGATCAGCTGCCTCCTGCACATCCCCTACTGGGGATGTGCCCGCAACCCAGGTACATGCCCTTGACCGGAATCGAACCTGGGACCTTTCAGTCCGCAGGCCGACGCTCTATCCACTGAGCCAAACCGGTTTCTGCAATACTTTCAACAATAAAGAATTATTTTTAAAGTGATCCCTTTAGAAGGCAGGTGGGTGAGGGGTGGGAAGAGATCAATCAAAGAACTTGTATGTATATATTCATAATGCTTGGACACAGCCAATAGGGTGGTGGAGGTCAGGTGTGGGGGCAGGCTATAAGGGGTCAATGGGAGAAAAAAAGAGGACATATGTAATACTTTCAACCATAAAGATTAAAAATAAACAAACAAATAAATAAATAAAATAGATCTTTTTAAATGCTGAGTGGAGAGTGGATCAAAAGGGAGTCAGTGCGTCCAAGGAAGAGAGCAGGCAAAAAGATAATGCAGTAGTGCAGTTAAGAGATGATATTGCTGATAGAAAGAGGTGGTGGTGGAGATAGAAAGAAAGGGCAATTTCAGGCCCTGGCTGGGTGGCTCAGTTGGTTGGATCATGGTCCCACATACCAAAAGGTTGTGAGCTTGATTACCTAGGTGGCAGGTTCCAACACCTGTTGGGGCACATGTTGGAGGCAGCCAATCAATGTTTCTCTCTCACATGGATTTTTTTTTCTCTTTCTCTCCCTTCCTCTATTTATTTATTTAAATGTGTTTATTGATTTTTAGAGAGAGAGGAAGGGAGAGGGATAGAGAAATAGAAACATCGATGAGAGAGAAACATCATCAATCAGCTGCCTCCTGCATGCCCGCCCCCCCCCACCCCCCGGCCCCCGGGGATCAAGCCTGAAACCTGGGCATGTGCCCTGACTGGGAATCAAACCAGTGACCTCTTGGTTCATGGGTTGACGCTCAACCACTGAACCACACCTGCTGGACTATTTATTTATTTATTTATCTATTTTTTAAAACAGCAGTTGTAATATATATATATATATATATATATAGAGAGAGAGAGAGAGAGAGAGAGAGAGGAAGGGAGAGAGATAGAGTTAGAAACATCAATGAGAGAGAAACATTGATCAGCTGCCTCCTGCATGCCCTGTATTAGGGATCAAACCTGCAACCAAGGTACATGCCCTTGACCAAAATTGAACACGGAACCCTTCAGTCTGGGGGGCCAACGCTCTATCCACTGAGCCAAACCAGCTAGGGCCTTCCTCTCTCTCTTTAAAACTCAATTTATATTGCCAAAACCAGTTTGGCTCAGTGGATAGAGCGTCGGCCTGCGGACCGAAGGGTCCCAGGTTCGATTCCGGTTAAGGGCATGTACCTGGGTTGCAGGCACATCCCCAATAGGAGATGTGCAGGAGGCAGCTGATCGATGTTTCTCTCTCATCGATGTTTCTAGCTCTCTATCTCTCTCCCTTCCTCTTTGTAAAAAATCAATAAAATATATTTTTAAAAAAAAACCAAAAAAACCCCTCAATTTATAAAAACATAACCTGGGTGAGGATTATGGGGGAAAAAAGGACAGTTTCAGGAAATACTTATATCTGTAGGCTTGAAAAGACGTAGTGGTGATTGCAGGAAGGAGGAAGTAAAGAGTAAGAAGGAAAAAAAGATTTCTTTCAGCTTTATCTACTTGATAATAACATATCTAACATGGGAGAGTAATTGATTAGCCAATGTCAACCTATTAACCCCAAGTGGAATGTGGCAAATGGGCAACTCAGTCAATCAGAATTGTGTATCCAGAATTACCTTGGGGAGGGAGGTGCCCAAAGTGGTCACTGGAGGGCCAGGGGTGGTTCTTCAGGCCTCCATATGACCTGGCTGAATACCCCACAGAGACTCCTTTCCTTTCATCCTGAATTTGTGCTCATTAGGCAACAATCTGGTACCTCTCCGGAAAAGGAAATGCCCTAGGGCCCAGTGGTCGGCAAACTCATTAGTCAACAGAGCCAAATATCAACAGTACAACGATTGAAATTTCTTTTGAGAGCCACATTTTTTAAACTTAAACTATATAGGTAGGTACATTGTTATTAACTTAATTAGGGTACTCCTAAGGCTTAGGAAGAGCCACACTCAAGGGGCCAAAGAGCCGCATGTGGCTCGCGAGCCGCAGTTTGCCGACCAGGGCGCCGAGGCAGAGGACGTAGGCATTCTTGGTGATGAAGAGAGAGCAATGAATACATTGGCATGGTGGGACCCAGATCAGGTGCTCGTGAATTATGGCAAGACTTCTCTAGCACATGAGCATTTGGAGGTGTTATAAACCAGTCCAGTTCCCAAGTTGGCTACACTGAGTGCTCTTCCCAGGACCATCATTTTCAGTGGTGTCCGGGGAGGGGGCCAGACCATCTGCCTTCCTCTGGCCAAACTGTGAATTCACTTCTAATTATTATGATGATTATTATGATGGCTTCAATTTAATGAGCACCAACTGTTTCTTAATAGAGTGATAGGGATATCACATTTACCTTTGACAACAGTTGTACAAAATAAGTACTTGGCTCAGCAGGCGTGGCTCAGTGGTTGAGCGTTGACCTATGAACTAGGACAGCGGTTCTCAACCTGTGGGTCGCGACCGCTTTGGCGGTCGAACGACCCTTTCACAGGGGTCGCCTAAGACCATCCTGCATATCAGGTATTTACATTATGATTCATAACAGTATCAAAATTACAGTTATGAAGTAGCAACGAAAATAATTTTATGGTTGGGGTCACAACATGAGGAACTGTATTTAAAGGGCCAGAAGGTTGAGAACCACTGAACTAGGAGGTCATGGTTCGATTCCTGGTCAGGGCACATGCCCAGGTTTCGGGCTCGATCCCCAGTGTGAGGCATGCAGGAGGCAGCCAATCAAAGATTCTCTCTTATCATTGATGTTTCTATTTCTCTCTCCCTCTCCCTTTCTCTCTGAAACCAATAAAAATATATTTAAAAAACAAAACAAAATAAGTAATTGGTTCCAGAAGGATTTAAGTGGGTCACAAGGTGGAACGGGGGCCTGGATTCCAAGGCTATGCAATCAGAAACAGTGCCTCAATTCACAGAACCAAGTTAGCAACTGCTACTAAACACTAGACACAGCAGGCCCTGGCCGAGTAGCTCAGCTGGTTAGAGCATCGTCTCAAACACTAAGGTTGTGGGTTCGATTCCCAGGCAGACACATATAAGAATCAACCAATGAATGCATAAGTAAGTGGAACAACAAATCAATGTTTCTCTTCCTCTCTTTCTCTCTCTCTCTCCCTTTCCCCCCTCTCTCAAATCAATAAATTAATAAAAATATATACACATACTCATATATATATACACTAAACACTGCAATTTGCAGACCAATGCCCTGACACTGGATTCTGGAAGCCACTGTTGCCGCTGTCCACCTGGAACTCCATCTTTCTGCTGGCGGCCAGAAAGAATGACAAACACTTACCTCGTTGGTCTAATCTAACCACTTCATAGAAGAGAAACTGAGGCTTGGAGTAATTAAGTAGCCTTCCTGAGATCACATAGTAATTAATTCAGGATTTGAACCCAGGTCTGGTTAACTGCAGAGTCCATGTTCTTCCCACTATGTTTTGCTGCTGTGATGCACTTATCTTTTCCAGGTTGGCTCTGGCAGAGTGGCTCAGTTGGTTGGAGTGTCATCCCAAGATGCCAAGGTTTCAGGTTTGATCCCTGGTCAGGGCACATACAATGAATGCAAAATAAGTGGAATAACACATTAATGTTTCTCTCTCTTTCTAAAAATCAATCAATCAATAAAAAATTTTTTTTTAGAAAATAACTTCTCCATCCAGGATGGTATAGCTCACTTGGTTGGAGTGTTGCCCTGTACATCAAAAGGTGGTGGGTTCGATTTCTGGTGAGGGCACATACCTAGGTTGTGGGTTTGATCCCCATTTGGGGCACCTACAGGAGACAACTGATCAATATTTCTCACATTTATGTTTCTCTCTCTCCCTCCCTCTCTCTAAAATTAACAAGAAAACATATCCTCAGGTGAGGATTAAAATAATAACAATAACTTTTCTAGGCTGCAGTTTCCCAGACTGTATTCTGGAGAAGTTGAGCTAGCATCAGTGATTCTCAGAGTGTAGTCCCCAGACCAGCAACCTCAGTGTCATCTGGAAACCTGTTTAAAATGCAGATTCTTAGATCCTGCTCAGACATACTGAATCAAAAACTTCAGTGTAGCCTAGCTAGTTCGGCTCAGTGGATAGAGCGTCAGCCTGCGGACTGAAGGGTACCAGGTTCGATTCTGGCCAAGGGCACATGCCTAGGTTGCAGGCTCAATCCCCAGTAGGGGGCGTGCAGGAGGCAGCCTATCAATGATTCTCTCTCATCATTGATGTTTCTATCTCTCTATCCTTCTCCCTTCTTCTCTGAAATCAATCAATATATATATAAACAACTTCAGTGTAGAGCCCAGCAATCTTTGCATTAACAAGTCCTCCAGGTGACTCTGATGTCTTCAAGTTTGAGAATAACAATACAGATGACCACCAAGATCCTCCAGCTCTAATAAGTTATAATTCAATTATTTTGTAAATTGCTGGTTGTGGTTCCTGGATTGAGCAAGGTCCCCTGAGGAGGAGCTAACTACTTCCCATTTTCCTAAAATGGGTTGGTGTTTATCATATTGCATGCTAACAGAAGTCAAGAGTAAGTGTAGGAGTAAGGGGAGAAGCAGACATATTGAATATGCAAGAAGATGCCTGTATGTGTATCCTGGCTATGTTTCTGTGCTGTGCCTAGAAACACATATCCTTAATTGGCCCATTGCCATGTGAACATCTGAGACGTGCCCAAAGTCCACGTGTCAAAAATAAATGCATTAATTCAATTCTTTCCCCATGCCCCCACTAAAAAATTCCTGTTCTTCTTCCCATGTCCTCTAATTCTGTAAATGATCTTGCCATCTTCCCTCACTTTATCCCCTTTAACCAGGTCATCAATTTCATAACTTCTGTCTGGAATACCCTTCGTACGAGTCCTCACCATCCTCTCTGTTATTACCCTGGTCCAGGCCCTCATCTTTCTCCTCATGGGTATTGGCTTCCTATAGGGTTTGCTGCCTCCAGCCCCAACCTCTCTCTGTACATCCTTATCCACCAGGCTACCGTGATCTTTACAAAGCACAGCTCTCCTCATGGTACTGCCCTCCTCGCAAACCTTCCACCAAGGAAACAGCAAAGTCCCATTGCTTATTGCAGTGCTTTCCAAACTTTATTTTTCCATGATTATGTCCATGGTCCCTTTCCACCCATAAAATTATTTAATATTTTTCTTTAGTTCAGCTGATGTTTCTTACTACCAACTTGAGCCTCTTCTAAGTAAGAATATTTATGAGCTCATAGTTTTGGCGTTATAGCTATTGTTTTTCCTAGCACACATTAAAAGTACATAATGCCCAGCCGGTGTGGCTTAGTGGTTGAGCATCGACTCATGAATCAAGGTCACCAGTTCGATTCCTGGTCAGGGCACATGCCCAGGTTGTGGGCTTGATCCCCAGTGGGGGGGGGGGGGGGTGCAGTAAGCAGCCACTCGATGATGTTTCTCTCTCATTGATGTTTCTATCTCTCTCTCCCTCTCCCTTCCTCTCTCTCTAAAAATCAATAAAAACATGTTGTTTTTTAAATGTACATTTTTTTAAAAGTTTGTTTATTACCTAAGTTACATTATATACCACTAGTGGTATATTTGGAGAACTCTGAGGTAACTGATAAAGGTTAAATTCTTAAATCTGTCATTAAAGGCCTTTCCCCTCCCTTCCCCTCTGATCTGACCCCAGCCTAATTTCCAGCTTTAATTCCCACACCGCCCCCACACACAGCGTCCCAGGTACAGGGTCCTCTTGGCATCTCCAGACACACTGTTTTCACTCTTCCCTAAGCATTTTGCCTTTTCCCTTAGGGTCTTCTCAAGCTTTAAGGCCCAGTTCAATTGTCAATTACGTTGTGGAATCTCTGATCCTTTCAGACAGAATCAATCAACTTTCTTTTCTTGTATTTACTTTTCTTTTTTGAAGAATGTTTTCTTCCTCTATTCTTCTAGCTACTTTACTGTGACCTGGGACAATATAATTTTGTCTTCTAATCTTTTATTTGATCATTTTCCCTATTATAACTTTCAGAAATGTATCATTTCAAAGTCCTTGGAGGAAACAGTTTGCACACCCAAATGGGGAATTGAGGAGAATATAATGAAAGGCCTGTTCATAAAGGCATGGCCAGGGTGAAGGAATATCTACAAGAATGGTAAAGCGCCCTACCCGGTTTGGCGTCGGCCTGCGGACTCAAGGGTCCCGGGTTCGATTCCGGTCAAGGGCATGTACCTTGGTTGCAGGCACATCCCTAGTGGGGAGTGTGCAGGAGGCAGCTGACCGATGTTTCTCTCTCATTGATGTTTCTAACTCTCTATCCCTCTCCCTTCCTCTCTGTAAAAAATCAATAAAATATATTAAAAAAAAAAAAGAATAGTAAAGCATTCTGAGTCTGGCATCAGTGGGAAGCCACTAGAGGTCATAGCTCCTAACTCTGAAGGAGCGAGGGAAGGTAAGGTTACAGGAACCAAGACGGAGCTGTAACTGTAGCTGTTGTTGAAGGAGAGGCCCACCCAACAGGGTCTGTGGCCTCTAGTAGCCATATGAGTGAGTTCAGGAGAAAACAGAATTGCTAATTCAACCCACAAAATCATGAGAAATAATACATTGTTGTTGTTTTAAACCACCAAGTTTTTATACTATACACTTCGTTATGCAACAATTGATAACTGATACATCAACAGGGAGGTGAACCCATAACTGTTTCTCCACCAAAGCTGTGGAAAACCAAGAAGACCTGAAGACCTATGCAATGGAACCCATAATTTTGATGTAAAAATAGTAAAAATGTTTTCACTTTTCATAGAGATACTTAAAATAGTTTTCTGGGAGCATTTCATCTTATTTTGTCTCAGTTGTTTGAGACATAGCAATACATGATGCTGTCACTAGAAATTTTATTCCAAGCCCATTTACCTAATGTTAGGAGAATTTGCTTCCTTTCCTTGATCCTATATTGGTGATCTTTATATCCGGGGATCAAACCTGCAACCCAGGTACATGCCCTTGACAGGAATTGAACCTGAGACCCTCTGGTATGCAGGCTGACGCACTAACTGACTAGCCACACTAGCCAGGGTGGAGATGAATAAATTTTTATGGAATTTAATTGAATCCAGTTCTTCTATCTTACAGTGCTTAAGACGCAATCTGGTATCACTACCAACCTCATTCAGGACCAATTATCCAACCTAAAATTGCTGATTTGCAAGGACCTTCTTTTACCCAGTAGAAAAGGTATTTGGGTCCCTTTCTGAGGCCAGATTAAGAAATGGCTCTTTGAAACAGCTTTCATAGATCCGGACTTTTTAAAGCATTAGATGGTTCCATAGTTTTGCAAAGCCTGTCCTCCAGTATAATTCAGCTCTTAAATACCCACTTCACCAGGGTTTTTCAGAAGAAATAACTTCTGTGTGCTACCTGTATGGCTAAGTCTGTTTCCACATCTCTAAGATAATAGCTACCCATCATTCAAGTCTCAGGTACAAATGTCACCTTCTCAAAAGTTCTAGGATATCACATAAAAAAAGAATAGCACACCCCAAGTTACTTGCTAGCCCATTAATGTCTTGTGTTTTTTTCTCATTGTAGTTATAACTTTAAAAAAATATTTTTTATTGATTTTTAGAGAGAGGGGAAAGGAGAGTGAGTGAGAGAAACATCGATGAGAGTGAAACATCCACTGGCTGCCTCCTACATGCCCCCTACTGGGGATCAAGCCCAAAACCCAAGCATATGCCCTGACCAGGAATCAAACCAGGATGATGCCCCAACTACTGAGCCACACCAGCCACGGCTATAGCTTTTTTTGTTATAACTTGCTTATTGTTTACTTGTAGATTGTTGGTCTTCTCCCAAAAGAGCTTGCTTCTTGTGAGCAAAGACCTTGTCTGTGTTGTTCCCTTCTCTTTTCACAGCACCTAGAAGGGTGTCTGGGACATGATGGTTGTTTGATAAGTATTTATTGATGAATGAATTAATAATACCAATTGTCAACCGTAGGGCTTTTCTGAATATTAAATGAGATAACAATGAAATGCACCTGGCACAATGTAAAACTCTCTGTAAATATAGGTGTTTTCTTTTCCTCACCTCCTGTATCCAATTCTTTAGCAAGTCATCTTGACCTCAGCCTCAGAACATATCTGAAATTCTTACTTCATTCATTTCTACCACTCCAGGCAAGCTACCCTCACCTTTCACCTGGACTACAAGTGACAGTCTGTAGCTGATCTCCTTGCTTTTCCACTTGCTCCTATCCCTCTCAAACCCCAAAGCATTCTCCACAGTGAGGGAGATTTTTAGAAACAAAATTCAGATTATGTCTTGCCTCAACTTAAACATCATCAACAGCTTTCTAGGTACTAGAATTAGCCCAAACTCCTTTATATGGCCTGGACCCTGCCACCCTCTTGAGCTTCATCTGCTTTAGGTTGGCTGGTCTTCTCTCCCTTCCCCTCCCTTCCCTTCCCTTCCCTTCCCTTCCCTTCCCTCCCCTCCCCTCCCCTCCCCTCCCCTCCCCTCCCCTTCTCTCCTTTCCCCTCCCTTTCCCTCCCTTCCCCTCCTCTGGCATGACTCAGTAGTTGAGCATCGACCTATGAACCAGGAGGTCATGGTTCAAGTGCCCGGGTCAGGGTACATTCCCAAGTAGCGGGCTCAATCCCCAGTGTTGAGTTTAAAATATATTTTAAAAAGTATCACTGTTCTAAAATGGTCATTTCTTATTACACTACCTTTTACAGCACTTAATACTACCTAATGTTTCCTTGTTTATGGTTGTCTCTTACCAACTAGGTATTGTTTTTTTAATATATAACATTTTATTTTATTTTTATATATTTTTATTGATTTCAGAGAAGGGAAAGGGAGAGATAGAAACATCAATGATGAGAGAGAATCATTGATTGGCTGCCTCCAACTGGGGGCCGAGCCCAACCAGGGCATGTGCCCTTGACTGGGATGGAACCTGAGACCCTTCAGTCCGCAGGCCGATGCTCTATCCACTGAGCCAAACCGGCTGGGACCCAACTAGGTCCAACTAGTTTTATGTTTCATGAGTACAGAAACCTTGTTTGTCATATTCATCACTCTATCCCCAAAGCTAGAGCAATGCCTGGAACATATAGTATATGCTTAATAACTATTTGTTGAATAAATAAATGTTGATTATGATGATGACAACGAAACCTCGAACGACCTGGCCATAAATTCTAAC
This sequence comes from Myotis yumanensis, assembly GCF_028538775.1. Classification (NCBI taxonomy): domain Eukaryota; kingdom Metazoa; phylum Chordata; class Mammalia; order Chiroptera; family Vespertilionidae; genus Myotis; species Myotis yumanensis. The sequence goes on from NW_027223754.1 coordinate 165,716,385, forward strand.
AATTTTCCCAAGAATAATAATTGCAGTTCCAAAGTTAGATCCTGGAAGACAGTGGAAACCTGACAATAAAAGATCTGGGGGCCCTGACCGGTTTGGCTCAGTGGATAGCGCATCGGCCTGTGGACTGAAGGGTCCCGGCTTCGATTCCGGTCAAGGGCATGTACCTGGGTGGCGGGCACTTCCCCAGTAGGGGGTGTGCAGGAGGCAGCTGATGATGTTTCTCTCTCATCGATGTTTCGAACTCTCTATCCCTCTCCCTTCCTCTCTGTAAAAAAATTAATTAAAAAAATATATAAAAAGATCTGGGGCAGCAGGCTGGGGGAAGCAGAGGGAATATATTAGAACTTTGGCCTTTTTTCCCTATTCAAGGACCCCAGATACCTTGCAAAAGGAAGGCCTAGAATCTTTTGATCAGAAATTCCAGGCCAGCCACAATGGATGTTTTTTATCCATGATTCTTCGAAGCCACTTTTGCTAAGTCGCAAATACGCAAACACCTCTAGGACCCTGGGTTCCTTTCTGTTTCTTTATGAATGAACCGGCTCTAGTCTGCGCATGCGCAGCTCCCGGTTCTCCCGCTACACGTGAGGCCCACCCTTTCCTCCTGCTGGTGGCCCCACCCTAATCTTTTCTAATAGACCAATGGCGAGCGGTCTGGGGGGCGGAGCCCGGCGCGACGCGGCACAGTAGTTCTCCGGCGCGCCTCTCCCTCGCTTTAGTCGTGCTGTGTTGTGATCACGTGGCGAGCTCCGGGCGCGGCGCTTGTTTTGGTTTCTCTCTAGCTTGCCCCTTGCACCTTCGAGAGAGCTTTTCTGTGCCAGTTGCTGCATCTGTCTACACTGTGACCTCCTCTTCTTAGGGCTTTCCCAGCCCGCAGTTCTGCAAGCCCTTCGGGGCCGACCCCTGCCATGCCGCTAGTCCGCTATAGGAAGGTGGTCATCCTCGGGTACCGCTCCGTAGGTGAGTCTCCGCCCTGGGGAGAGCATGGACGCACCGCTGCTTTGTGGCCAGAGGAGGCGCGCTGCCGCGGGAACGGGACTAGGGAGGAATGGTGGCATCCTTAGAATGGAGATGTAGAGCGAGGATTGAAAGGATATTGGAGGAAAGCCTGGGGTGGTGATAGTGTGTGGAGGGCTGCAGGAAGCGGAATATGTAAGGGTTAATATGGACTTGGCTATAGGAATACCGGGGTGGCCTCCGGCATTAGTCTTGGGGGTAGAGGTGGGGTCAGCGTTTGATGACAGGGCGTGGTCTGTGTTGGGTAAGTCGCAGGTGGCCGGGTGCGGGGCAGACTTGATCCTAGGGAATCTCGGAAATTCCCAGGGGTGGGGTGGGGAAAGGAGACTGGAAAGGCTTCCTGCGGGGCTACTGAATGCATCCGGTGGCCAAGGTGCAGAGACCCAGGGCGAAAAGAGGGTTGAGGGTAGGCTAAGGGAAAGTATTGCATGGGGCATTCACAGGCTAAGGTGCTAATTTGGGGTCCCCTTTACTCCTGGGCTACAGCCCAAAAGGACAGAGGGTGTGAATGTAGATAGCTGATTGAATACTACCACTGCTTTCCACAGGGAAGACATCTTTGGCACATCAATTTGTGGAGGGCGAGTTCTTGGAAGGCTATGATCCTACAGTAGATAATAGTGAGTGAACTTCTCCCTGGGGGGTGGGTGGTGAGGGAGGGCTTGGGTGCTCCACCCAGCTCCATAATAGGGGATTATCCTGATGCCAAGGAATAATTTAATCATATTATTTGATTAGGCATTAAATCTAATCTCTTCTCTAGCAATCCTTTCTATGAGTGGAGCCAGGGTGTGGATTTTGCAAGATACTGAGTCCAGAATGGTGCAGATGTAGACAATAAGAATCTTAACATTTTCTCTCCAGTTTCCTGGAGAGCTCTCTGGACCTAGTCCCCCACCCCCCGGAGTTAAAAATGTATCGGGGTACACATCGCTAGCCCTTCAAAGCATCTCACAGTCAAGTTTTCTTTTCTTTACAGCTTACAGCAAGATAGTGACTCTTGGCAAAGACGAGTTTCACCTACACCTGGTGGACACAGCAGGGCAGGTACTAATTTGGGATAGGGTATCTAAATGTGGTAGTTCAGTCCTGAGAGATAAAATCTGGTAGCCTCTGTGGTTAATTTATAAGTTAGTATTAAAAGAAAAGCATTTTAGCATCTGGTAGTGGGTAGCACTCATTGGAGTTACTCAATAAATACTTGATGAATAAAAGTGAATGGAATAGGGAGTCCTCCAGGGAGGGTACCAGGATACAGTCCACCAACCTTTGTCATCTGAGTATTATGGATCTAGGTATTGATATTTCTTTTTCTTATCAGGATGAGTACAGCATTCTGCCCTATTCATTCATCATTGGGGTCCATGGTTATGTGCTTGTGTATTCTGTCACCTCTCTGCATAGGTAAGTGACCAAGGTTGGGAGTAGGGGACTTTTGAGGATCTGAGGGTTATGGTTCATTTCTTCTTTTTTTAAAAATTAAATCCTTATTATTGAAAGTACTACATATGTCCCCCCTTTTCCCCCATTGACTCGTCTAGTCCACCTCCACCCGGCCCCCCCCCCCCCGCCAACCCAGGCCTTCACCATCCTATTGTCTGTGTCCATGGTTATACATATATGCATACAAGTTCTTTGGTTGATCTCTTCCCACTCACCCACCTCCCCCCCCTTCCCTCTGAGATTACGCAGTCTGATAGCTACATTTCTTGTGTTTAAAGCTTCCACGTCATTGAGAATCTGTACCAAAAGCTACATGAAGGCCATGGGAAAACTCGGTAAGTGGACCTAGGGAATAGAGACATAATGTGGATACTGCAGCATGGGAGAGAGCAGAAGGGAATTCTGGTTTAAGTTAGAGAGGAGGCTGGGACTAGATCCTGTCTGGTCTGATGGGGAGTTGTCCAGCCCTGATGTGAAGGAGGTTGGGGTCCATGGGCAGTTGGAGGGGATCCTGTAGTAACTATTGTTTCCTCACAGGCTGCCGGTGGTGCTAGTGGGGAACAAGGCAGATCTCTCTCCAGACAGGTATGGTAATCTCTGCAGCTCAAGATGAAGGAAAGTAAGCTGGGCTAGAAATCAGTCAGGGTCTAGTCCTGGCTCTGCCACTGACTTGAACCAAGTCATTTCACCTCTTTTTGTTTCTAACTTGAAGGTTAAGATATAACTCTTCTGTTGCAAAAGCTATAATTTCATATTTCAAGCCTTAGTTCCAGGCTTCTTTGTTTTACTTATATTTTCTTCTTCCCCAACCCTCCTTCTAAATCTTGGAAGTGGGATGGGTTAGAAGATGTCTAGATTCTATAAAGATTTTGCAGTTCTGGCCAGTATTGCTCAGTTGTTAGAGCATCGGCCCTCAGACCCAAGGGTTGTGGGTTCAATTCCCAGTGAAAGGCACGTACCTTGGTTCGATCCCTGCCCAGTCAGGGCAGGTGCAGGAGGCAACCAATTGATGTGTCTCATGTGTCTCATATGTCTCTCACTGGTTTCTTTCTCTCTTTGTCCCCCTTCCCCTTCCCCTCCCTCCCTCTCTTCCACTCTCTCTAAAAGTCAATGAAAAAAATATCCTCACATGAGGATTAAAAAAAAAAAAGCCCTAGCTGGTTTGGCTCAGTGGATAGAGTGTCGGCCTGTAGACGGAAGAGTCCCAGGTTCCATTCTAGTCAAGGGCACATACCCAGTTTGCGGGCTTGATCCCCAATAAGGGGCGTGCAGGAGGCAGCCAATCAATGATTCTCTCTCATCATTGATGTTTTTATCTCTCCTCTCTCTCTATATATATTTTTTTTAAATTAAAAAAAGAAAGATTTTGCAGAGAACATGAGGACATTGCTATCTTCCATCTTCATGTCCCAAATTTGCTTCCAGGGAGGTCCAGGCAATTGAAGGGAAGAAGTTGGCAGAGTCATGGGGTGCGACATTCATGGAGTCATCTGCTCGAGAGAATCAGGTGCTGGGTCTGAAAATTAGGAAAATGGTGGCAGTGTTTTTTTCTTATGGAAGTGCTTGGTGGTGGGGATGGTGGAGAGTGGGGTATTCACCTCAAGAGCTGGGTGGTACTATTGGCAATGAACTAACTTTTTTGCCCTGAATCTCTCTCCCGTGCAGCTGACTCAAGGCATCTTCACCAAAGTCATCCAGGAGATTGCCCGTGTGGAGAATTCCTATGGGCAAGAGCGCCGCTGCAGTCTCATGTGAACCCTCAAGCATGGGGTAGCTGCCTGGATTCTTCCCCTGGCACTTGCCAGGCCACAGTGGGGGCGGGTCCTCAGGACTTCACGGGTATGGTTGCCAGCTGTGTCCCTGGCCCTCTGGGCACACAGTAATGGTACCCTTACATTTGCACACTTTCCCCAGGCTCCAGTGGCCTGGTTGTCAATGTTTACAAAGGGGCAAGGATGTCTAATGGGCACTGGCCTCTGTCTTTGCTAAATGAATTCTTATAACCTGCAGGGTTGCGATATGAGTCCTGGGTATTCAGGACCCAGTCTCCTATGTAGGTTTTGGATGTTGGCTGGGTGAAGGGAGTTAGGGACTCCAGAAGTGGAGCTAGCTCCCTGGGGTGACAATGTACATATGCAAATAAACTGAGAAATCTTTTTGTAGTTGACTTCTCTGTATATGGGAGAACACAGCGACAATATCTCATTTTCCAAGGATTGATGACTGTGGTCTTTGGTGAGGATTCAGGGCTAATTTCTTTCCTCCTACCTTGTTCCTATTCCTTACTTCTCACTCATTCAGGACCATTACCCTAAGACTTCCTTTACAGGTACCATTTGGCTGCCACACCCATCCAAGTTTGTAGGCTCCCAAGAGCCCCTTAACTACAGAAACACTACCCTCTAGTGGCCAGCTGCCACAACTGACCTAGCTTCTCTCCTGGGCCTTGACATTGAGAAGGTAGGATTTGGGAAAGAGGAAGGAAGCCCCTCATTCCTAATGATGTAAGAATCGAGAATGAGTACAGAGGTAGGGACTAAACTTTTGTCTTTCTAAGAGAATTGAATAAAGTAAGAATGCCTCCGTTGTATATCCATCCTCTTGTATCCCCATGTCTACAGTGCCTTTCATTAAAACAGATTTTCTTTACTGTTTTCATACCTTTGGTGACCTTTTGATGCCTTTCACATCTTTGGAGTTGTGCTCTTTTTTAGGCGCCAAGGCTATTACTCTGTCCTTATTGGTCCACCACCTCAGTAGGGGGATGGATATATTACAGCTAGGAAGGTTTGGTCCTATATATGTATAGTTTCTGAGCCTACCCCCCACTTCCCACCAGTCCTAGGGCTTAACTGGCTGAATATTTCCTCCAAGGAGTTACCTAAATGGTATCTTTCACAGGAGGGCATAAACTTCTCCTGCCAACTAGGGGGGACTGAGGTATTCTTAGTGGGGGAGGATGGACAATATCTAGGTGTGATTTTCTTTTTTAAAAGGGGAGAATGATGATTTTTTAAAAATATATTGATTTTTTACAGAGAGGAAGGGAGAGGGATAGAGAGTTAGAAACATCGATGAGAGAGAAACATTGATCAGCTGCCTCCTGCACACTCCCTACAGGGGATGTGCCTGCAACCAAGGTACATGCTCTTGACCGGAATCGAACCTGGGACCCTTGAGTCCGCAGGCTGATGCTCTATCCACTGAGCCAAACCGGTTAGGGCTAGGTGTGATTTTTAGCTGTGATCTTGCTAGTGCTTGGCTCCAGGCCAGTTGGACTTATGGTTGGGGATAACTGTTTGTCATGCTGGTTTTCAGAAGTCCTAACAACTGCTTTTGCATCTCTGATCCAGAATCTAAAAAGAAATAAGGGCTGCTGGAAGAAGCATACTGCAAAGAGCAATCTTAGTGGCTTCGGAATCTCTTAGGGTTGTCATCGCCCTCTCTCCTTACATTAAATTAGGTCCTTTTGCACATCTCACCTGGAACACTCATTACAGGTACCTACCTTCCTGCTGCCATTTCCATGAGGTTTGGTATAGACTTTTGCCTGATGGTTTCTAGAAGTGTATCGGTCAACTTCAAAGCTGGATAGTAGTCAAGAATAGTGGTGAATGGCTGGGTTGGAATAATTACTCTTCCACTTAGTTGTGTAATCTTGCTTAATCTCTTTGAGCCTCAAGTTCTCATTTATGAAGTATAGTCAAACCTTCATAGGGTTGAGGTGAGAATTAAACTGAGGTGATATATGAAGTGCATAGCACAGCTTCTCATACATAATAAACTTTTAAGAAATGGTAGCTATTTTGTTATTGGAGGTCTTTCTGGTGGAGTCTACCTCCCTTCCTTTGGGTGCAGAGAGTAGGGAGGGGCCTCCCATTTTCCAACTCTTGTCTCTTGGTTTATTCCACTATAGCTGGGACGATCGTGGAATTACTGCTGGAATTTTTTGCTGAAATAGACCTGCATGGTCAGTGCAGGGCACATGATGTTAGTGTGTGGCTAGCACAGGACACTCCTAGTCCTGATCCCTTCTATGACTCTGGCCAGTAGGGATTTAGATCTCCTGCACTCTCCAATATGAAAGCCACAAGTCACACATGGCTTTTTACGTTTAATTTAGTATTAAAATTAAATAGTTCCCCAGTTGTACCACCTACATTTCAAATAGCTACATGTGGCCAAGTTATATTAGTGTACCTATAGTGCATATTAGATAGTGTAGTTATAAGGCATTTCAATCATTGCAGAAAATTCTATTGGATAGCACTGTAAACCCTTTCCCACAGAATTGGCCCTGCACGTGATTTGCCTGCTTCTTTCTCCACATCTTCCTTAATATGTGTATATATATATATATATATATATATATCCTCAATCCTAGGAAAAACATGGCCATTGTTTACACATGGCTCTACTTCCCACTAGATGTGGTTTGTTGGACAATTTTATCCTCAGTCTCTTGATCTGTAATACAGACACAATCCACGTAATGCATAACTAAGAATATATAAAGTATCTAGGACATAATGAATTTGTATCCTCTTGACCATCCTTTGGGTACAGCTAAGACAGAAAAGGCATTCCATTCCTCATCCAGACTTATGGTGGTGGTGGGGAGGGGGGGTCTGCAAACAGAGTGTTTGGGATCTGCAAACAGTACTCCAGCCAGGATCCAAGGTACAGCCCCTCTAGTTTACTAAAAAAAAAAGGGGGGGGGGGACACAGGCCCTGAAGATCCGAAAAGACTGGGGGTCGGGGCACCCGGGAAAGAAAGGGAACTACATTTATGTTTTGATGGGGGAGGTGTGTGTGGTAATGGGGGGTTACTGACAGTATATTTTCCTCACGAGGGGTATTGAGAGTCAGAAGCAACGACTCGTTCCGCTTTTCCTTCGGTCCCTGAACGTGGCAAGAAGCCACCCTTTGCAGCGCCAGGCGCCGTGCCTCACTTTCTCCATTTGCGGACTCCAGTTCCCAAGATGCAGAGCAGCGGCCAACCTCCTGGCTCTTCTTCTATCCCCCTCCCAGGAAAGATTGCTTCTGGTTAATTCAAGGGGGCAGCGGGAGTTTCGGGGACCTAGAACTCCAAGGGAACGGAACTAGAAACTGGCCGAAGTCCTAGCTTCCCGAACCGGGCAGTGAAGGAGGCAGTGCCAGGGCCCGGGCGCAGAGGAGGGGGGCTTCGTTCCCACGTGTCTGCCCGGCGGCCGCCCGGCGCCGCCGGGGTTAACGCGCGGCGGAGGGATCCCGCAGCGTGTGCGTAGAACTGCAGAGTCACAGCCTTTCCTCCGAGAGGGCCGTATCCCTCCGCTGCTCCGCTCCAACACAAAATAGGGCCAATCTTCTCCTTTCTCCCCTTCTCGAGCGGGGTTCCCCAGGCCAAAGGGCCCCCCCGGGTCTTGCACCGGAGGCTTCCAGGATCTCCACGACCGCTGCCGAGACCTTGGGCCAGGAAGTAGCCCCTTCGCAGGAACCACCCTACCGGCCGAACAGGAGGCGGAGGGGGGGAGGCGGAGCGGCGCCGCGCTGCACTACTTTCCTCTCCGGTTGCAAATGGCTGCCTCGTTCCCCACTTTCCGCTCAGTTTCCTGACCCCCCGGCGCCGGGAGCCGGGGTTGGGCCGTACACCTCGAGGCCCCCCGCGACCACAGCCAGCCGGGGGTCGAGGGAGTGTCGCCGATCTGAGCCGGCCAGGCCGGGGGCGGGGCAGCTCCGGAGGCCAGAGGGGAAGGGAGGCGAGCGCAGGGCCTGGAGCGGCCGGTGGAGAGCGGGCAGAGGGCTCGCACCGCCCGCCCCTTCCTCTTCCTCGCCCACCTACCCTCCTCCCTTCCCCGGGGGGGAGCAGAAGGTGGGGGGCTCGAAGCCGCCGAGGGCGAGCGCTCGGGGTCGAGGAGCCCGGCGCTGGGTGTGTGTCAGGTTCAGCCCCGCGGCCCCGCCGTCTCCGCGTCGCCGTAGCTCGCGCGGCCCCGGGGCGCCGGCCCGGGCGGGGAGAGGGGCTCGGCGCTCCCGCGAGGGGCTCCGGTGCCATCCGGGCCGGCGCGGGGCGGCGCGGCGTTTCTTCCGGGCCGCTGGGGAGGCGCCTCGACGTTCCATCTGGAGAGCCTCGACGTCCTGCCCGAGCCCGGCGCCGGCGGCCGGGGCGCTGGCCCGGCCCGAGGACTGAGAGGCCGCCCGACGACGCGGATGCGGAGCCTGCGCTCCCGAGATCAAAGCCACCGGTGCTCTCTTTGTGTCCGCTCGGGATTCGCCGCCCTCGGGCTGTCCATGGAAACCTAAACTGCTGGAACCTGAAGCGCAGAACCCGTCTTTGGCTTCTTGCTTTTTTTTTGGAGGGGAGGGTGGCCACTCCGACCTGGATTTACCGTTCTTGGCCACCCTCAGCCCCCCCGTGCGGGGGGCGGCTGTGATCGCTCTGGCGGTTGGAGGTCGGGGAGCGGCCCGGGCTCTGGCCATGTTCTCGGATGAGGATTCCTGGATCGCCCTGTGAAGAGGTGAGTGAAGTCCGTCCGGCCAAGGCCCAGAAAGGGCTGGACTCGGGGCACCGCCAGATGGACTGTCTTGGCCGGAGCTGGCCTTTAGGTTGGAGAAAGGGGTGCCAGGGCTGAGGAGGGCTCTGCTGGCAGGGTCTGTCAAGGGAACCTGAGCCAGTGGCGGGGGCAGAACTGAGGCCTGGTGTCTTGGGGTGTGCCTCGTTAAAGACTGGGGGTTCAGGGAACCATGGGAGTTTTGGAAGCCCGGCCAGATCGCCTCTCGGCCTGTTTATTTTTGTGTTGGGGGAGCTCTACTCAAGTAGGACCCAGGCCCCGATGCCAGCACCAATCCCCATCGACTCCTGCTACTCCCTCAGGGTTCCTTGTGGGCCTTGGGAACAGAATAACTTGGGAGGGTGGCTGGGGTGCCACTGCCAGGTCAGTCTTACTGCCAGGTTGGACTTTAAGGTTGTTCTTGCCCTTCGGGGTCCTCAGCAGTCCTCTGGGAGACTCAAGGAATCCTGGGTCCTTCACCAGGCCTTCTTTTACTGCGGACAGGGGACAGTGTGTGCAAACTGACTAGTGTGATGAAGGGGGTGGCTGGTGCAAGGAGGAGGTGGGGCTGGGGGCAGTCCGGCCTTGCTGGTCAACTTTAAACTACCCCTGCCTGGCAAAGTGACCGCAGGGAGGCCTAGTGCTGTCTTAGCCTGGTTTGCCTCCCCTCCTCTCAGGATGGACATAATCTCTAGGGGATTATGGAGGAGGCAGTTGAGATTTGCTCCCTGCGAATGTGGGCTGCAAAAAATGGCTTTTGTCTCCCGCTTTCTCAGGACCTGGTGTGGTGAGCTGGTTGCTCCTAAGTCTTTGGCCAATCCTGCAGGCCCATCCCAACCTCTCCAACCCTTTTTGATCAGGGAATGTTAACTGGCCCTCTGCTCCTGTCCCAATCCTTACTGTATCTCTTTGGAGGAGAAATGATCTGCAGAGTTTCTTTCTGCAGAAGCTAGTGTTTCCAAACCTGTCCGGAGGTACTGAGGAGAAGGGGTATACATGTGAGTGTAGGAAGAGTGCAGCATGAGCCTCATGCCTCTGGGCCCTGGGCTGGGACAGCCCCTCTCGCAGCTGTCATGCTGCCCAGCCGGGATTTGGCTGGTGTGTTTTACTTCTTCACTCCACCCCCTGAAACATACATACATGGGCTAGATCTCTTTGAGCCTGGTCTTGGGAAGGAGAAAATAGGGATTTTGCCCTTGAAAGATTTCTGGATATTAACCCCAAGGTGGGAGGTGACACAGGGGTGGTAGAGTGAGGTTAGCTGTCACCCATGCTCTCTGCCCCTGCCTCCTATGGAAGACCCCTCCTGTTGTCTGTCCTCAGTGAACTTCCTTAGGAGGGGCCTCTTGCTGTTAGCTGTGGATTATCTCAGGTTTACCCAGGGACTGTCTTGAGCAGCGGTCGTCAACCGGTGGTCCGCGGATCACTGGTGGTCCGAAAGGTTGGTGACTGCTGGTCTAGATAGAGGGTCTACAGGACTAGTGTTGCCATTTGGATTCTTCCTAGAGGGTCAACCCAAAATGAGGGTGGGGAGAGGTGTGGTTTGATTCTCAGGTTGGGAACCAGGAAGTCCTGAGTCCTACAGAAGTTGTTCACTCAAGAGCCTGCTTCAGCCTTTCACCCCTCCAAGCCTCCATTTCCCCCTTGGCTGGGAAAATGGAGTTAAAGCTATTGGTCTGGGATAGAGGCAGAGAGGAAAGTGTGCCACCCTGTCTTCTTCCTTGCTGTTTTGGGCTTCTTAGGCCTAGGACTAAGGGGAGCCAGCACAGTTTTACTCGCTAGATCTGTACTTGTGGGGATCTCTAGTTACCCAGAGGAAGCCTAGCCAGGCATTAGCTTATTTTAAAACTAGTGAAAAAACCCTTGATGTATATATGTGTGTGTGGTTTCTGGCTGTGAATGATGGGACAGGGAACCTGTGGTATTTATTTGTTTAGATCTGTTCAGGGGCCTGTCAGCTGGGACTCAGCATTGGGGTGCAGGTGCTAGGCTGCAGGGTAGGGAAATGGGGCTCAGGCTTCTCGAAGTTACCCCTAGATACAGTGCAGCTTGGAGGACATTCTCTTCTTCACTTTGTGATCTCTCTTCTTCTGTGGCTCCATGAGTGAGGCTGTGGCTTTGGAGGATGTTGGTACTCTGTCTCCCAAGGCTGGATGCAGGTGGTTTCTGTACCTCCTCAAGCTGTGCTCGGGGGAGGGCAGAGGAATTTGTCCCTCTGGCCTTGTGTGAGGCAGTCTTCCTCCCACCCACTGTATTATCACTGTTGCTTTTTATTTGTGACTCCTTTGGACTTAACTTTAAGAGCAGAGCAGGTGGAAGATCTTTGGGGGCATACAGTAAAATTCACATATTTAGGAAATTTTGAAGCTTTCTGGGTGTGGTCAAGCCTTGAATGACTGAACAGGAAGAGGAGCCTGTCTGGTGCCCTGACCTCCAGCCCCTGCTTCTCATAGGTGGCTTCTAAGGGCCCCTTGAAGTTCCAGAGCAGCTTTTCTTGGGCCTGCCAGATAACCACCTTGCTTTCCTTTCAGGTGTGGTTGTATGTTAGGTTTTGGAAAGAGATGGTTTGGGAATGGAGGGAACAGGCATCAAGTAATACTTCACTTTCCTAATCTAGTAGATTCTGATAGTTTGGGGGGAATAAAATAAAATTTCCTTTCCTGTGACATGTCACAGAGGCTCATTATTAATCTCTGGAAGTGGAGTGTGAGTTAAGGGAATGAAGACTAATATTGTGGTTCTTAAAGTAATTGATTTATTGATCCTGGGCACCTTTGAGGGTTTCCCCTGTCTCATCTGCCCCAGTCACTCAACCCCAAGTGGCTGACAAGGTTATTTGGTAGTTGGTTTGAGAAGAGGGGCTTGTCCTTGCTAAGGTTTGTATGTGACCCTTCTAGTTAAACAAAAGGAGTGGAAAAGGCGAGAGATAAACTTCTCAAATTTTATTTAGAGTTCTGTTTTAGGGATTCTCCCCACCCTCCTCCTTCCCTGGGAATACTATACTTTTCTTTCTCTGCTTAAGCCCTTACCTTAGATACCACTAATAGCTGCTGGCACCTATCCCTTTCTTCCTTCTGTAGGAACCCTTTTTTCTACTTTACTCTGTAATTTTTCTTATTCTTCTTTCTTTTTTGGGCTGTGTTTAGTTCTCTCTGAGGTTGAGGAAAATATGCCCAAAGATGTGGGTCTCAATCTTCTTATGTATAACTTTAACGTTTGTTTCATTTGGCTCTGATATAGGCAGGCATATTTTAGAAGAGGGGACCGTTACTCCACACCCCCATAGTGCGTGTGGAAACCATGGTTGACAGAAGAGGAAGGAAGCTACTCTGCTGGGCTGTGTCCTGTCCTGTTTAGAACTCCTCCAAGTGGCAGTGTGCTTCCTGAGACTACAACTCCCAGCATGCCTAGCTTCAGGCCTGGCTACACATGCTCAGTGACTCTTAAGGCCCACTTCTGTTAACTACTAGGGATATCTTAGGAGGAAGGGCAGTTGGCGTTGCTAAGGGCAACAACCTGAGGACTTCAGGCTGGGTGAGATCCTGAGTTCAGTTGCTGCAGGGGCCAGGCCTGAGCTGGATTTGGATAGGCAGTGGGTAGAAATTGGGGAGTTTCTTATGTTGTGATTGGGATGTCCTGGTTGGAGCCAGTGGAGGTTGGGGAGATCTATCCATACCTGGGCTTTAGTTTCAGTAACGTGTTCTACAGCCTGCAAGACCCCAGACTCTGTCTCTGGGAGAGGGATTTCAGCAGTACTCAGACTTCTTGGATTGTGATTACCCATTGGTTGGCACTGACAGACCTCTAGGATGGTAGCTGACTTGAGGCCTCAGGGAAAAGGATAGGGATAGGGCCCACCAGAAGCCCAGAACTCAGATGTGAGGCAAAGGACGCTACTGTAGCTGTAGACTGGATGTGCTTCTAGTTGGATGCTATTGCCCTGGGAACTCTTAGGAGTTAGGAAGTGGGAAAAGGGAGGGGATCCTCTGAGAATCCAGAGTTGGAGAAGAGGGTCAGTGTTTATCTGGGGAGGAAGTAGGCAGTGGGATAAAGGTTAGGCAGAACTCTTTTGTCATTAGTGCAGGAATTGTAGGTATGGCTTTGTTCTGATTTCTGTAAGGTCTAGATACCATTAGCTGCATTCCTCCTAGGATTCTGGGAAAAGTGTTTAGTGGAGAGACTTTCTGGGCATACAGATATCTTTTTTGGCGTTGACAGGTCTCCCCGAGAGGGCCCTGCCCAGTCGGAGAGAGGGATGGATAGCCAGAAGCCGCCTGGTGAGGATAAAGATTCAGAACCGGCAGGTGAGTAGGGCAAATTTTGGTTTACTGACAGCTTTCTGCTAATCCCAGACAACCTTAAATTTCTAGTCCTGGCACAAGGACAGGAGCTAAGTCTGTCTAATAGATGGGTAATTGAAGGACTTTGTTCTTTGGGACAAAAGTCAAAATGCCCTCAGTGTGATCCACCAACGGTTTTAGATAATCTCATAGGTCTGGTGACTAGACTAGTATTTAAATAGTGGATGATGGCTGATGTATGCTTCTCTGTTTGTTCATTCAGCTGATGGACATGCAGCCTCTGAGGAGTCAGGTGCCACTGAGGCAGACCTTCCCAACCCACATGTGGTGGAGGTATCTGTGCCCACTTCTGGGGGTCTCAGGCCTCAGGAACCACCTCAGGACCGCAGGTAACTAGTTTGGGGAAATGAGGACATAAGGGTACAAAAGGATTTGATTTGAGATTCTGGGGGCATTCAAGAGGAATATTTAGGAAAATGAGTGTTTGGGAAGCACAGGTGTGTTAAATCATGGGGTTGTCGGGGAGTATGGGGGGATGACTGTGGGCAGGGGCCTGGCATGGTGCTGATGCTTGTGTGTCCACAGTGGGGGTCCACTGCGGCGTTGTGCTCTCTGTAACTGCGGGGAGCCCAGTCTGCATGGGCAGCGGGAGCTACGGCGCTTTGAGTTGCCATTTGACTGGCCCCGGTGTCCAGTGGTGTCTCCTGGGGGGAACTCAGAGCACAATGAGGCAGCACTGCCCAGTGAGGACCTATCACAGATTGGTTTCCCTGAGGGCCTGACACCTGCCCATCTAGGAGAGCCTGGAGGTAAGTAACTGACCTGGACAGGAAAGAGGGTAGGGGCTGGGTGGTCCAAAGCCAGCGATCACCTTTTTGTTAATTCATTCCTTTCTGTTTGCCTTTTTCTACTTATACAGGGTCCTGCTGGGCTCACCATTGGTGTGCCGTGTGGTCGGCCGGTGTATGGGGGAAGGGGGGCCCAGAGCTATGTGGTGTGGACAAGGCCATCTTCTCAGGGATCTCACAGGTGGGGCTGGGGCCAGGGGATTGCATAGGTAAAGGGCAGGGTGGACAGGGTTATTGGGCTTCTGAGAGTCAGGGTAGAATTAGAAGGGCAGTGGGCATAGTGGGGCAGAGCTAGTGCCTGATATATTGCTCTGGAGTGAGCTGACTGGCACTGAGGCTTTGTTTCCACCCTGGCAGCGCTGCTCCCACTGCACCAGGCTCGGTGCCTCCATCCCTTGTCGCTCACCTGGATGCCCACGGCTTTACCACTTCCCCTGTGCCACTGCCAGCGGTTCCTTCTTATCCATGAAAACACTGCAGCTGCTATGCCCGGAGCACAGTGAGGGTGCCGCACATCTAGGTGAGAAGTCCTGCTCTTTGTACATCAGGCAATGAGGGGTCAAGAGTGCCTGGGGTTTGTACTTTGCAGAGCACTATCAACGATGGTAATTTTATACTGTCAGTCTGCCTCATTAAAATAGGTGTGAACTTTGAGAGTGCAGGGGCTTTGCCTGTCTTATTTACTATGATGTCTGCAATGCCTAGAACAATGCCTAGCATATATTAGGCAGACACTTAGTAACTGTGTATTTGTTCATTTTGGTCCATGGAATGCCTGTTATGTAGACAGCACTGTCCTGAGACCTGCAAGGAATCCATATCTGACCTGTGTTCTCTGTCCCTTTTGACTGCAGAGGAGGCTCGTTGTGCAGTATGTGAGGGACCAGGGGAATTGTGTGACCTGTTCTTCTGTACCAGTTGTGGGCATCACTATCATGGGGCCTGCCTGGACACTGCTCTGACTGCCCGCAAGCGTGCTGGCTGGCAGTGCCCTGAATGCAAAGTGTGCCAAGCCTGCAGGTAAGAAGGGGAAGGCAGGAGGAAAGCCTTAGGCAAAGCACAGTTTAGGGTTAAAAACAAGGGCAGGGAGGGAACTTGTTATGTGCCCTGTCTCTGCAGGAAACCTGGGAATGACTCTAAGATGTTGGTCTGTGAGACGTGTGACAAAGGATACCATACCTTCTGCCTAAAACCACCTATGGAAGAACTGCCTGCTCACTCTTGGAAGTGCAAGGTGAGGGTCCTTGATCCTGCCTTACTCTTCTAATTCTGCCTCCTATAACATCCGGAGTTTCTCTGTTGTGACAAGTCCCATGCTCCCCTCTAGTCTCTGCTGTCTGACTGATGGCTGTTTTGCTTTTTCCTTTCTCTAGGCGTGCCGGGTATGCCGGTCCTGTGGGGCAGGCTCAGCAGAGCTGAATCCCAACTCTGAGTGGTTCGAGAACTACTCACTCTGTTATCGCTGTCACAAAACCCAGGGAGGACAGCCTATCAGTTCTGTTGCTGAGCAGCGTTCTGCTGTCTGTAGCAGGTAAGTAGTGTGGACTGAAAGAGATTGGACTGCGGGATCGGAAGTGCTGAGATTGGCAGAGGGAGCCCTAAGATGGGCAGTACAACCCATGGCATTCATGCCTTACCCCAGTACACTCTCTAGGAGTTGATAGCTGATGAGAGCCACAATGCCTACTCCCCTGTACCCTCTGCAGATTCTCACCCCCAGAGCCTGGCGATACCCCCACTGATGAGCCCGATGCTCTGTACGTTGCATGCCAAGGGCAGCCAAAGGGTGGGCACGTGACCTCTATGCAACCCAAGGAACCGGGGCCCCTGCAATGTGAAGCCAAACCACTAGGTGAGTAGGGTTTGAGGGTCCATGAAAGTCCCCTTCTGTTCTGTGGTAAGGGACAGTTTCTGCTCTCCCTTAGACTCTGTACTTTCTATGGAGTGGAGTTGAGCTAGATAGAAGCACAGTATGTTATATCTACAGGGAGAGCAGGGGCCCAACTTGAGCCACAGTTGGAGGCCCCCCTAAATGAGGAGATGCCACTGCTGCCCCCACCTGAGGAGTCGCCCCTGTCCCCACCACCTGAGGAATCACCCACATCCCCGCCGCCTGAGGCATCTCGTCTATCCCCACCGCCTGAGGAATCACCCCTCTCTCCACCGCCTGAGGAGTCTCCTCTGTCTCCCCCACCTGAATCATCACCTTTTTCTCCACTGGAAGAGTCACCCTTTTCTCCACCAGAGGAGTCACCCCCATCTCCTCCACTTGAGACACCCCTGTCCCCACCACCTGAAGCATCACCCCTGAACCCACCATTTGAGGAGTCTCCCCTGTCCCCACCACCCGAGGAATTACCCACTTCCCCACCACCTGAAGCATCTCGCCTGTCTCCACCACCTGAGGAGTCACCCATGTCTCCTCCACCTGAAGAGTCACCCATGTCTCCACCACCTGAGGCATCGCGTATGTTCCCACCATTTGAAGAATCTCCCCTGTCCCCCCCACCAGAGGAGTCTCCCCTCTCCCCACCACCCGAGGCTTCACGCCTTTCCCCACCACCTGAGGATTCACCCATGTCCCCACCACCTGAAGATTCACCTATGTCCCCCCCACCTGAGCTATCATGCCTATCCCTCCTGCCTGAGGTGTCACGCCTGTCCCCACCGCCTGAGGAATCTCCCCTGTCCCCACCACCTGAGGAGTCTCCCACATCCCCTCCACCCGAGGCTTCACGTGTATCCCCACCACCTGAGGATTCACCCACATCCCCACCACCTGAAGACTCCCCTGCGTCCCCGCCACCAGAGGACTTGCTCGTGTCCCTACCACTGGAGGAGTCACCCCTGTCGCCATTGCCTGAGGAGCTGCAATTCTGCCCCCCACTTGAGGAATCGCACCTATCCCCCACAACTGAGGAGCTGCGCCTGTCCCCCAAGCCTGAGGAGCTGCGTCTGTCCCCCAATCCTGAGGAGCTGCGCCTGTCCCCCAAGCCTGAGGAGCTGCGCCTGTCCCCCAAGCCTGAGGAGCTGCGCCTATCCCCCAATACTGAGGAGCTGCGCCTGTCCCCCAATCCTGAGGAGCTGCGCCTATCCTCCAAGCCTGAGGAGCCGCGCCTGTCCCCTCGGCCTGAGGAGCCTCGCCTGTCCCCTCGCCCTGAGGAGCCGCGCCTGTCCCCCAAGCCTGAGGAGCCTCGCCTGTCCCCTCGCCCTGAGGAGCCACGCCTGTCCCCCAAGCCTGAGGAGCCGCGCCTGTCCCCCAAGCCTGAGGAGCCGCGCCTGTCCCCTCACCCTGAGGAGCCGTGCCTGTCCCCTCGGCCTGAGGAGCCATGCCTGTCCGCTGCAGCCAAGGAACTGCTGCTGCCCCCCCAGCCTGAGGAGCTGTGCCTATCCCTTGCACCTGAGGAGCTGCACCTGTCCCCCCAGCCAGAAGAACCACATCTGTCCCCACAGCCAGAGGAAGCACGCCTGTCCCCCCAGCCTGAGGAACCACACCTATCCCCCATGCCCGAGGAGCGACAGCCATCTCCTGTGCCTGAGGAGCTGCGCCTGTCCCCCCGGCCTGAGGAGCCACACCTGTCTTCCCACCCTAAGGAACCATGCCTGTCCCCTCGACCTGAAGAGCCCCTTGGGGAGCCAAGCCTATGCTCTGCACCTGAGGAATTGCCCTTGTTCCCCCCACCTGGGGAGCCAACCTTATCCCCCTTGCTTGGAGAGCCGGCTCTGTCTGAGCCTGGGGAACCACCTCTGTCCCCTCTGCCTGAGGAGCTACCGTTGTCCCCAACTAGGGAGCCATCCTTGTCACCTCAGCTGATGCCACCAGGTAAGGGGATGTTAGTACCCTCTTTCTCTGGGACAGTCTTGATTCTTTATGGCACATCTAATCTAAGAGCCTCCCTTTTTCTCTTTCCTTCCAGATCCACTTCCTCCTCCGCTCTCACCCATTATCACAGCTGTAGCCCCACCAGCCCTCTCTCCTTTGGGGGAGTTAGAGTACCCCTTTGGTGCCAAAGGGGACAGTGACCCTGAGTCACCATTGGCTGCCCCCATCCTAGAGACACCCATTAGCCCTCCACCGGAAGCTAACTGCACTGACCCCGAGCCTGTACCCCCTATGATCCTTCCCCCATCTCCAGGCTCCCCAATGGGACTGGCCTCTCCCATCCTGATGGAGCCCCTTCCCCCTCGGTGTTCTCCACTCCTCCAGCATTCCCTACCTCCCCAGAACTCCCCTCCTTCACAGTGCTCTCCTCCTGCTCTGCCACTGTCCATTCCCTCCCCACTGAGTCCCATAGAGAAGGCAATGGAGGTTTCACATGAGGCCGAGCCGCCTGAGATGGAGATTGAGAAAGCCCCAGAACCCGAGTGCCCAGCCTTGGAGCCTAGCCCTACTAGTCCTCTCCCCTCCCCCATGGAGAACCTTTCCTGCCCTGCACCCAGTCCTGCCCCAGCCCTGGAAGACTTCTCTGGCATGGGGGAAGACACAGCCCCTCTGGATGGGACTGACACTCCTGATTCCCAGCCAGAGGCTGGACAGACCCCTGGCAGTTTGGCTAGTGAACTTAAGGGTTCCCCTGTGCTCCTGGACCCCGAGGAGCTGGCCCCTGTGACCCCTATGGAGGTCTATGGCCCAGAGTGCAAGCAGACAGGGCAGGGCTCACCCTGTGAAGAGCAAGAGGAGCCACGTGCACCAGTGGCCCCTACCCCACCTGTTCTCATCAAATCCGACATCGTTAATGAGATCTCCAATCTGAGCCAGGGCGATGCCAGTGCCAGTTTTCCTGGCTCAGAGCCCCTGCTGGGCTCTCCTGACCCCGAGGGGGGCGGCTCCTTGTCTATGGAGTTGGGGGTATCTACAGATGTTAGTCCAGCTCGAGATGAAGGCTCCCTTCGGCTCTGTACTGACTCTCTGCCAGAGACTGATGACTCACTGTTGTGTGATACTGGGACAGCTGTCAGTGGAGGCAAAGCTGAAGGGGACAAGGGGAAGCGGCGCAGCTCCCCAGCTCGTTCCCGCATCAAACAGGTAAGGGGGTATCCAGTCACTGGATGTGGTCAACTTCATGCTAATAACGTCAGAGGTACAATCCTGTGTCACTAATACCTTCCCGCCTGGCTTATTGAATTCTAGACTGTCAGGGCTCCTTTAGTCCACTCTTATTTTATTAAGGAGAATACTAATACATCGAGTGGGAAGTGACTTTCCCAGCTTCATGGTTACTCAGTAATAGAATCAACTAGAAACTCGGGCCTTTAACATCAGTATTTTTATCATTGTACCACTTGGCCACTTTTGCCTGGGAGAAGAGCTACCTACTTGTTGCTGTCTGAGAGTTAGCTTTTCCCTTGCTCTGCTGGGACTCCTGGCCTTTATTACCTGTTATGCTCTGTCCATTAGTTTCTTCTCTTCCTTCTAAACCTGTGGACCCAACACACTAGTCCTCAACTTCTCCCTGTTATTATCCACTTCCTTCACTCAGGGTCGCAGCAGTAGTTTCCCAGGAAGACGCCGGCCACGTGGAGGAGCACATGGAGGACGTGGGAGAGGACGGGCCCGGCTAAAATCAACCACTTCTTCCATTGAGACTCTGGTAGTAAGGAGAGGCTTCCCATCCCCCAAACATGCTTCAGCTGGCTCTTTCAAGATTAAACATCCTTTAATCCTGTCAGTCCCCTGCACGCTCACCTGCCTGCCTGCTAGCCTAGGGCCTGTCCGCTCTGTCTACTCCTTCTGTCCACTTGGCCCCCAGGCTTCTCTGAAATCTCTGCTGTTGGGCTGAGGCCCAGTTTGGGAGCTGGGGTGTTCTTCTGCTTCTTAGTCTCACTTCTGGCCTTCATTTAGCCAGGGGTTCATACCTCCTTCCCCCAGTACCAAAGAGGAAAGCAGCTTAGTTGGCGCAGATTTAGCTGCCTCACATTCCACAACTCTCTGCCTATAAGGTTGCTGATATCGATAGCTCTCCCAGCAAGGAGGAGGAAGATGATGATGACGACACCATGCAAAATACTGTGGTTCTCTTCTCCAATACAGACAAGTTTGTCCTAATGCAGGTACCATATGTGACTGGCAGACTCATATTGGGTGTATATTTTTAGGTGGGAGAGCAGATGCAGAAAACCAAAGACCTACTTCTCTACCAGCTAATCAGAAAACAGTGAATTGGAATCATATTGTTCATTTTTTTGTCTATCCATCAGATTTCTCTTGAGTGTCCCCTCTGAGGTTGGCACTGAACTAGGAGCTAGGGATATAGCAGTGAAAAGGAAGAAATGATTTCTGCCCTGTTGAAGGGAGCTTATGTATGTTCTCACCTGAATAATCCCACAAAGCTGATAGAATACTGGCACATATGTTACTCTCTCAGCCTTACCAATCTTTTTTTTTTTTTTTTTTTAAATATATTTTATTGATTTATTACAGAGAGGAAGGGAGAGAGATAGAGTGCCAGAAACATCGATGAGAGAGATACATCGATCAGCCGCCTCCTGCACATCTCCCACTGGGGATGTGTCCACAACCCAGGTACATGCCCTTGACCGGAATCGAACCTGGGACCCTTCAGTCCGCAGGCCGACGCTCTATCCACTGAGCCAAACCGGTTTTGGCAACCTTACCAATCTTTACCCATCTTCTCCTTTTGTTTCTTTCTTTTACCCATATCAGGCTATTTTTTTAAAAATAAGTTTATTGATTTTTAGAGAGAGAGATGTGAGAGAGAAACATTGATCAGTTGGTTGCCTCCAGGGATCCAACCCACAACCTAGGTATGTGCCCTGACTGGGAATTGAACCGGTGACCACTTGGTTCCTGGGTTGACACTCAGCCGCTGAGCCACACCAGCTAGGCGACGCATCAAGCTAAGAAGGAACAGGGCCCCATGATGGCTCACTGTGTCCTGAGGCCAGGGGTTGGGCTTTTGGTTCCCTGACTCCTTCCCTCAGATTAGAGTTGTAGTTAGTTGCCAGGACTGAGTGGGAAAAGGAGACTTACCTAGTTGGACATTGGGTTTCTGTGTATTTCCCCAGGACATGTGTGTAGTATGTGGCAGCTTTGGCCGGGGGGCAGAGGGCCACCTCCTTGCCTGTTCCCAGTGTTCGCAGTGCTATCACCCATACTGTGTCAACAGCAAGGTAAGTTCAGAGCCCAAGAGGCCTGGGTTGGGGAACTGGGTCACTTATTTCTTATCCCAGGCCCCCACACTACTTAAAGTGGCCTTTGATAGAAAAGTCATTCTTCAGTCACCAGTGATTATCAGACTCATCTTGGGGGAAAAATACTTTGGAATTGGTAGTGGTCTTTATAGTTTTTTGGTGGTAGACCATGAGTTGCTGGTATGATTCAGTCCATCATAGAAACTATAAGAACTTTACTAGTAGAAAGCATGATATAGTCTGAAGATAAAATGTAAAATGAAAATCATAAGCAAATGTCCACAAAGAGAAAGCAGTGTTTTTGACTCAAGCATAATTAGTCAGCTTGTTGTTCACTTAGTTTGATATTCATTTAGAACTTGTCCACTGCTAACATTCCTTAACTTGCATTAGTAGCAGGTTTTTAAATGTTCAAGAAAAATTGGAGGAAATACAATCTAATCCTATCCATAATCTTGTTGGGGACTTGGCTAGTAAAAGGTTGCCAGTCCATGCATAATGAGGCAGTGGCCAGGAGAGGTTCCTGGGAGCCTAAGTATAGAGTCACTACATATTTTTGAGGTGAGGGTGCTCTGCATAGCCTTTATTTGCTCAAATGGAGGTCTGGCCTGGGCATTGGGGTCCTCCAGCCCAACCCATATAAGTCCCATCCTCCCCTAAGAAGTCTGCCCTCTCCTCTCCATCACACCCTGAGAAATGTCATCTTCTGTACCAGATCACCAAGGTGATGCTATTAAAAGGCTGGCGTTGTGTGGAGTGCATCGTGTGTGAGGTATGCGGCCAGGCCTCAGACCCCTCACGCCTGCTGCTCTGTGATGACTGTGACATTAGCTACCACACCTACTGCCTGGACCCCCCACTGCTCACCGTGCCCAAGGGCGGCTGGAAGTGCAAGTGGTAAGGAGACCCAGGATCTTCAGAGGGGCCTGGGCCTGATATGTCAGAGTAGATGTGATGGTGAACACATGACAGGTTGGGTTTAGAAGACCAGGCTGGGACACATGGTTTTCAATGAGGGGCACCTCTGGCTGCCTTGGGTAGCTTAGGTGCTGAGGGTCTTTCTGCTCCCTCTAGGTGTGTGTCTTGTATGCAGTGTGGAGCCGCCTCCCCTGGCTTCCACTGTGAATGGCAGAACAGTTACACACACTGCGGGCCCTGTGCCAGCCTGGTGACCTGCCCTATCTGTCATGCCCCATACGTGGAAGAGGACCTTCTGATCCAGTGCCGCCATTGTGAACGGTGAGGGTGCTCCTTTCCCCTGGTTTGGCTCCCTCTTTCCTATCCTCAGCTTTGCATTGTCTGGGTTTATCTCCTCATGTCTTCCTTCTTCCAGGTGGATGCATGCCGGCTGCGAGAGCCTCTTCACAGAGGATGATGTGGAGCAGGCAGCCGATGAGGGCTTTGACTGTGTCTCCTGCCAGCCTTATGTAATTAAGCCTGCTGGTGAGTACCAAATGCTAGGGAAGGAGAGGAGGAGTCAGGACTGGGGTGCCTTGCTTTGGGACAGGGCCTCAAACCGCCTTGGTTTGTCCTTCTCTCCACAGCACCTGTTGCGCCTCCAGAGTTGGTGCCTATGAAGGTGAAAGAGCCAGGTGAAATTCTGAGTGCCGAAGCCAAGGAGAACTTAGACACTGTCTAGTCCAGCTCCACCCCCCTAACTTTATCTCATTTTAAGAGGGGGAAACTAAGACCCAGAGAGACTGAGTAGCCTGCCCAAGGTCACCCACTAGGTTATTGACAAAGTTATGACTACAACCAAGGCCTCTAGTTTCCCAGGCAGAGTTCCTTCCACCAGGAAACATGGCCTCTGTACTACCAGAGTGTCGCCTCCAGAGAGCACAGGACACTGCTGTTTCCTCACTGAAGAGGCTGGGGCCATCTCCTCCATCATGATGTAGGTGTTGCTCCTGGCATCTGGGGCACTGTGTGCTGGCATTCAGCGAGTAGGAGCACTTCCAGCCCCAGACAGCTAGAGAACATATTTGGTGAACCTAGGGTTAATCATGAGCAAAGTCAGGCTTCTGCAGTAGCAGCCTGAATCCTCCTAGGTCATTGATGGAGAATTAGAACCTTAGCTAGCACCCAGTGGTGACCAGTCCTCTCCACCCTTCAGGCCCCAGGGTCTGGTCTGTCTCTCTCTCACTGCTTTTGTCCCAGCTGGGGACTTAGGCTGAAACTTGGAGTTCTGGTTTCCCTGGGGTCACATGCTCTTCCCTTTTGTGCAGAGCCCCAGTACTTTCGCTTTGAGGGTGTGTGGCTGACAGAAACTGGCATGGCTGTGCTGCGTAACCTTACCATGTCACCCCTACACAAGCGGCGCCAGCGGCGAGGACGGCTTGGCCTCCCAGGCGAGGCTGGGCTGGAAGGTTCTGAGCCCTCAGATGCCCTTGGCCCTGATGACAAGAAGGATGGGGACCTAGACACTGAAGAGCTGCTCAAGGGTGAAGGTAAGGCTGGGGAATCTGCCAAAGTAGCGGGAGCGTGCCTGTGAGAGTTGGATGTTGGGAGGGAGCAGCATTGTCATTCCTGATCATCCTCAGGCCACTGTTGGTCTTGTCCAATGGCTCTGGCAAGGCACTCAGCTCTTTGTTCTTGGGTGGCAGGATGACAGAGTTAAAGGGCCCACGCCTCTGCTCTGCCTCCATCTCCTCTGTTTAAATAACACAGGTGGTGTGGAGCACATGGAGTGTGAAATTAAACTGGAGGGCCCCATCAGCCCTGATGTAGAACCTGGCAAGGAGGAGACTGAGGAGAGTAAAAAACGCAAACGCAAACCCTATCGGCCTGGTGAGGCCCTGGGATGGGGAATGGGGTGGGGAGGGGTGGCTCACCCGGTCCCTAGTGGCTTCTCAACTTCAGCTCTGCCTCCTCATAGGCATTGGTGGTTTCATGGTGCGACAGCGGAAATCCCACACACGTGTGAAAAAGGGGCCTGCTGCACAGGCGGAGGTGTTGAGTGGGGATGGGCAGCCCGACGAGGGTGAGACGGGTGAGGGCTCCAGTGGGGCCTGGGAGAAGGTGGGGATCACAGGACCTATAGGGCACTGCCAGGGAGGCCCGGAGGAGGGCTCACTCAAAGGGCTGAGAGGGTGGTGGGTCCAGTTGGTTTTGGGGGAGAGAATAGGCAGAAAGCATCCTCAGGCCAACTTGGGAGCAGCATGCTCAGTGTCCCTAGAGAAATTGACACTTCCCATTCTGTCCCCAGTGATGCCTGCTGACCTGCCTGCAGAGGGCTCTGTGGAACAGAGCCCAGCAGATGCAGAAGAGAAGAAGAAGCAGCAGCGGCGAGGGCGCAAGAAGAGCAAACTAGAGGACATGTTTCCTGCTTACCTGCAGGTGGGCCTTAGGCTCTGAAGGGTGCAGGGAATTCTCCCTGCAGAACATGAAGAAGCCTATTTCTCCCTGCCTCTTCCCACAGGAGGCCTTCTTTGGGAAGGAGCTGTTGGACCTGAGCCGGAAGGCCCTTTTTGCAGTTGGGATGGGCCGGCCAAGCTTTGCACTAGGAACCCCAAAAGCCAAGGGGGATGGAGGCTCAGATAGGAAGGAGCTCCCCACCTTACAGAAAGGTCAGTCATGTGGTGGTAAAGAGGTCTGAAGGGACCCAACTTTCCTCTGTGCTTAGGAGCTGGGAAGAGAACTTGGTGGGGGATGGGCTGGTCTCCAGGAATTGAGGGTAGGCCAAGGGCCCTGGCCTGTGGAGCTGGAGACCCATTCTGGATGTCAGATGTGGGACATCTCTGGAATGGCGACTATTGCTTATAGGAGATGATGGTACAGAGGTTGCAGATGAAGAATCCCGTGGTGCTGAGGGCAAGGCTGATACACCAGGTGAGGCCTGCTGGGAGGACTTCATCCTAGCTTGGTTTTGCCTCTGTCAAACTTTTCCATGCCTTCTGTGGTCAGTGTGGTACCTCCATACTGGCCTTGGCTGAAGGGTTTCTCCTGCTCATTGCAGGACCTGAGGATGGGGGTGTAAAGGCATCCCCAGTGCCCAGTGACCCCGAGAAGCCAGGAACCCCGGGAGAAGGGATGCTTAGCTCTGACTTAGACAGGATTCCTACAGAAGGTGAGGCTGTGACCTACTCTCTTCATGTATAAAGGGTCCTCTGTGGGAGAAGGAGAAGATTCTGCTTGTGAGACTCTCATCTATACAGTGGGGAGTCCTGGGCACCTGCCCCGGCCATGACTATTTGTAGATGTGTGGTGTCCCCTCAGCTCCCCAGTCTCCCTCAGCAGCATCCTCCCTCAATCCCTTATAGAACTGCCCAAGATAGAATCCAAGGACCTGCAGCAGCTCTTCAAGGACGTTCTAGGTTCTGAACGAGAGCAGCATCTGGGTTGTGGAACCCCTGGCCTAGATGGCAGTCGTACACCGCTGCAGAGGCCCTTTCTTCAAGGTGATACGGGTGGTTTGAAGACTAGTGGGCAGGTACGGCCAAGCTTGCCCCCAGGATGGGCCACTTGCTCCCTTTCTCTGATCCTGTGCCTCTTGTAGGTGGACTCCCTTTGGGCAATCTCCCCTCCAGCAGCCCAATGGACTCCTATCCAGGCCTCTGCCAGTCCCCATTCTTGGATTCTAGGTTGGTATCTATACTTAATCTTCATGGGCCATCCCCATAGTCCCTTCCCTCCAGTTGGGTTCATGCCAAGGGAGGGAACCTTGGACTCCTGGATGCTGCTGTAGTAATACTTCCCCCTTTTTCTCTCCACCTCCTTCTTAGTGGCCCTCCTCTGTTGGGGCAGGGTTTTGGCCTGGGGCCCCTGGGCAGTTTGTCTGGGTTGGGGTGTGGCAACCCTGCCCCCTGTGACTTTCTGCCCCTGCGCCCTAGGGAGCGCGGGGGCTTCTTTAGCCCAGAACCAGGTGAACCAGACAGTCCCTGGACAGGCTCAGGAGGCACCACGCCCTCCACCCCCACCACCCCCACCACAGAGGGTGAGGGCGACGGGCTCTCCTATAACCAGCGGAGTCTTCAGCGCTGGGAGAAGGATGAGGAGTTGGGCCAACTCTCCACTATCTCGCCTGTGCTGTATGCCAACATTAACTTTCCCAATCTCAAGCAAGATTACCCAGGTACCTGTGGGGCGAGGGCAAGGGAGACAACAACCTGGTAACATGGCAGTTGCAGGGGCCACCTGCCAAGTTTCCTAATACAATCCCTCTGTCCTCCAGACTGGTCTAGCCGTTGCAAACAAATCATGAAGCTCTGGAGAAAAGTTCCAGCTGCTGACAAAGCCCCCTATCTGGTGAGACAGAAGGAAGCCTGAGTCAGCAGGACTGGGAACTGAGCGGGGGGAGGTATTTGGGGGAAATTTCAGTTCTTTACATTCCCCACTCCTAAAGCATCTGGGCTAGAAGGGATCAGCTTTTGGGTAGGGAATGTGAGTGATGTGAGGATGGGGGCTGGGCATGAGGCTGAGCCCTAGGCCTAAGGCTGTGTCCTCCATCCTTTAGCAAAAGGCCAAAGATAACCGGGCGGCTCACCGCATCAACAAGGTGCAAAAGGTGAGTGGGGGCACCATTGATGTCTTGTAGCAGGTGGCCTCTGTGATGGTAGGGGGATGTAGGGCCTGTCCACAGCAGCCTGACTGCTCTGTGCCTGGTCTCCTCCGTAGCAGGCTGAGAGCCAGATCAACAAGCAGACCAAGGTGGGCGACATGGCCCGTAAGACTGACCGACCGGCCCTACATCTCCGCATTCCCCCCCAGCCAGGGGCACTGGGCAGTCCGCCCCCTGCTGCGGCCCCCACCATTTTCATTGGCAGCCCCACTACCCCCGCCGGCTTGTCTACCTCTGCGGACGGGTTCCTGAAGCCGCCGGCGGGCACGGTGCCTGGCCCCGACTCGCCCGGTGAGCTCTTCCTCAAGCTCCCACCCCAGGTGCCCGCCCAAGTGCCTTCGCAGGACCCCTTTGGACTGGCCCCGGCTTATGCTCTGGAGCCCCGCTTCCCTACGGCACCATCTACCTATCCTCCCTATCCTAGTCCGACTGGGGCTCCTGTGCAGCCCCCGACGCTGGGCACCTCATCTCGTCCTGGGACTGGCCAGCCAGGGGAATTCCACACTACCCCACCTGGCACCCCCCGACACCAGCCCTCCACACCTGACCCCTTCCTCAAACCCCGCTGCCCCTCATTGGACAACCTGGCTGTGCCTGAGAGCCCAGGAGTAGGGGGTGGCAAGGCTTCCGAGCCCCTGCTGTCACCCCCGCCTTTTGGGGAGTCTCGGAAAGCCCTGGAGGTGAAGAAGGAAGAGCTTGGGGCATCCTCTCCTAGCTATGGGCCTCCAAACCTGGGCTTTGTTGACTCACCCTCCTCAGCCCCCCACCTGGGCAGCCTGGAGTTAAAGGCACCTGATGTCTTTAAAGCTCCCCTGACCCCTCGGGCATCTCAGGTAGAGCCCCAGAGCCCGGGCTTGGGCCTAAGGCCCCAGGAGCCATCCCCTGCCCAGGCTTTGGCCCCTTCTCCCCCCAGCCACTCGGATATCTTTCGCCCTGGCCCCTACCCTGACCCTTATGCTCAGCCCCCATTGACCCCTCGGCCCCAGCCCCCAGCCCCTGAGAGCTGCTGTGCCCTACCCCCTCGATCACTGCCCTCTGACCCTTTCTCCCGAGTGCCCGCTAGTCCCCAGTCCCAGTCCAGCTCCCAGTCCCCATTGACACCCCGTCCTCTGTCTGCTGAGGCTTTCTGTCCATCTCCTGTGACCCCTCGCTTTCAGTCTCCTGACCCTTATTCCCGCCCACCCTCTCGCCCTCAGTCCCGTGACCCATTTGCCCCATTGCATAAGCCACCCCGACCCCAGCCCCCTGAAGTTGCCTTTAAGTCTGGGCCTCTAGCTCACACTCCACTGGGGGCTGGGGGATTCCCAGCAGCCCTGCCCTCAGGGCCAGCAGGTGAGCTCCATGCCAAGGTCCCAAGTGGGCAGCCCCCAAATTTCGCCCGATCCCCTGGGACAGGTGCATTTGTGGGCACGCCCTCTCCCATGCGTTTCACTTTCCCTCAGGCAGTCGGGGAGCCCTCTTCCCTAAAGCCCCCTGTCCCTCAGCCTGGTCTCCCTCCACCCCACGGGATCAACAGCCATTTTGGGCCTGGCCCTACTTTGGGCAAGCCTCAAAGCACAAACTACTCAGTAGCCACAGGGAACTTCCACCCATCGGGTAGCCCTCTGGGACCCAGCAGCGGGTCCACAGGAGAGGGCTATGGGCTGTCCCCGCTACGCCCCCAGTCGGTCCTACCACCACCTGTACCCGATGGATCCCTCCCCTACCCACCCCATGGAGCCTCACAGCGGGCTGGCATCACCTCTCCAGTCGATAAACGAGAAGACCCAGGAGCTGGAATGGCCGGCTCTTTGGCAGCACCTGAACTTCCAGGTACCCAGGACCCAGGCATCTCCAGCCTCAGCCAGACAGAGCTAGAGAAGCAACGGCAGGTGAGTTGACATCGTGGAGCTGACTCCCTCATACCTCCACTGTACCTGTGCCAGCCCTGTGGTTAGAGTACGATAGACTTACCCTTCTCTGTTCTCTGCACAGCGCCAGCGACTGCGAGAGCTGCTGATTCGGCAACAGATCCAGCGCAATACCCTGCGGCAGGAGAAGGAAACAGCTGCAGCAGCTGCAGGAGCAGTGGGGCCTCCAGGGAACTGGGGTACTGAGCCCAGCAACCCTGCCTTTGAGCAGCTGAGTCGAGGCCAGACCCCCTTTGCTGGGACCCAGGTAGGTAGGGTGGCAAGGTGTGGTGGGCCCAGGTTACTGAAGGTGGCCCCACCTTCATCTACCTCTTATCTCTCCTAGGATAAGAGTAGCCTTGGGCTGCCCTCAAACAAGCTGGGTGGCCCCATCCTAGGGCCAGGGGCTTTCCCAAGTGATGACCGACTCTCCCGGCCACCTCCACCAGCCACCCCTTCCTCTATGGATGTGAATAGCCGGTGAGGCTCCAGGGTTACTGGGGGCAAATCAAGGGAACAGACTTGACCACCTCTGTGTACTGCCTCTGACTTACCTGTCTCTCTAATTCTTCTCCAGTATCATTCTTCTCCCCTATTCCTTCCCCCTTGCCACATTAACTCTACCCTTCCCTACTGCCCTAGGCCTATGTTCTAGTTCTTCTTCATCTTAATGTCTACTTCATCTTACTGACTACTGCATATTCTTCCAGGCAACTGGTGGGAGGCTCCCAAGCCTTCTATCAGCGAGCACCCTATCCTGGGTCCCTGCCCTTACAGCAGCAGCAGCAGCACCTCTGGCAGCAGCAGCAGCAGCAGCAAGCAACAGCAGCAAACTCCATGAGACTTGCCATGTCTTCTCGCTTTTCATCAACTCCTGGGCCTGAACTTGGCCGCCAAAACCTAGGTTCCCCCTTGGCAGGACTTCCTACTCGCCTGCCTGGCCCTGGTGAGCCAGTGCCTGGTCCAGCTGGCCCTGCCCAGTTCATTGAGTTGCGGCACAATGTACAAAAAGGACTAGGACCTGCGGGGCCTCCATTTCCTGGTCAGGGTCCCCCTCAGAGACCCCGATTTTACCCTGTAAGTGAGGACTCCCACCGATTGGCTCCTGAAGGGCTTCGTGGTCTAACGGTATCAGGCCTTCCCCCACAGAAACCCTCAGCCCCGCTGGCCCCTGAACTGAACAATAGCCTCCATCCAGCGCCCAACACCAAAGGTCCCACCCTGCCCCCTGGCTTGGAGCTGGTCAGCCGGCCCCCATCGAGCACTGAGCTTGGCCGCCCTCCTCCTCTGGTCTTGGAAGCTGGGAAATTACCCTGTGAGGACCCTGAGCTGGATGATGACTTTGATGCCCACAAGGCCCTGGAGGATGATGAACTTGCTCACTTGGGCCTGGGTGTAGATGTGGCCAAGGGAGATGATGAGCTGGGCACCCTGGAAAACCTGGAGACCAACGATCCCCACCTGGATGACCTGCTCAATGGAGATGAGTTTGATCTATTGGCCTATACTGACCCTGAGTTGGACACTGGAGACAAGAAGGACATCTTCAATGAGCACCTGAGGCTGGTGGAGTCAGCCAATGAAAAGGCTGAGCGGGAGGCCCTGTTGCGGGGGGTGGAGCCAGGACCCCTGGGCCCTGAGGAACGCCCTCCCCCCGCTGCTGATGCTTCTGAGCCCCGTCTGGCACCAGTGCTCCCTGAGGTGAAGCCCAAGGTGGAGGAGGGTGGACGCCACCCTTCCCCTTGCCAGTTCACCATTACCAACCCCAAGGTAGAGCCAGCACCTGCCACCACTTCCCTAGGCCTGGGACTGAAGCCAGGACAGAGTGTGATGGGCAGCCGGGACACACGGATGGGCACAGGACCCTTTTCTAGCAGTGGGCACGCTGGAGCCACGGGAGGACCACCAGCTCACCTGCTGACCCCTAACCCACTGAGTGGCCCAGGAGGGTCCTCTCTGCTGGAGAAGTTTGAATTAGAGAGCGGAGCCCTGACCTTGCCTGGTGGACATGCAGCATCTGGGGATGAGTTGGACAAAATGGAGAGCTCCCTGGTCGCTAGCGAGTTACCGCTGCTTATTGAAGACCTGCTGGAGCATGAGAAGAAGGAGCTGCAGAAGAAACAGCAGCTCTCAGCACAGCTACAGCCGGTCCAACAGCAACAGCAGCATTCTCTACTGTCCACACCAGGCCCTGCCCAGGCCATGTCTTTGCCACATGAGGGCTCTTCTTCCACTTTGGCTGGGCCCCAACAACAGCTTGCCCTGGGACTTGGAGGTTCCCGACAGCCAGGCTTGGCCCAACCATTGATGCCCACCCAGCCACCAGCTCATGCCCTTCAGCAGCGCCTGGCCCCATCCATGGCCATGGTGTCCAACCAAGGGCATATGATAAGTGGGCAGCATGGAGGGCAGGCAGGCTTGGTGTCCCAGCAGAGTCCACAACCAGTGCTGGCACAGAAGCCCATGGGTACCATGCCACCCTCCATGTGCATGAAACCCCAACAGCTGGCGATGCAGCAGCAGCTGGCGAACAGCTTCTTCCCAGATACAGGTAACCTCAGCTGGGAGCACTGGTTTAGTTACTCAGGGGTGGTCACTGTCACCAACAAATGGGCACTGAGTCTACAGACATAAGGTAATTCATAGTTAAGGGAGGTGGGACATAAATCTTTGACTAAATGCCATACTAGTAGTGTTGGCAGAAGCACTGTAGCTTTTAAGAAGGGAGGAACAGTGCCTGGCATATAGCAGGCATTTTGATGTTTGAGTGAGGGAATGGGATGAATACATGAAGCCTGATTAGCAAAGGCTTTGTAGCTGTGGTGAGACCTAAGGATTAGGACTTGGAGAGAAGTGGTGCAAGAGAAAACACTCCAGATAGATAAAAAGACTTGAGAACAGGAACCATATTGGCAGGAGAGCCAATGGGGGATATTTAAAGAATGAGTGAGTGGTTAGGTTGGAGTAGACTTTGTGTAGAGCAGTGATGGCGAACCTATGACACGTGTGTCAGAGGTGACACGCGAACTCATTTTTTTGGTTGATTTTCTTGGTTAAATGGCATTTAAATATATAAAATAAATATCAAAAATATAAGTCTTTGTTTTACTATGGTTGCAAATATCAAAAAATTTCTATATGTGACACAGCACCAGAGTTAAGTTAGGGTTTTTCAAAATGCTGACACGCCCAGCTCAAAAGGTTCACCATCACTGGTGTAGAGGGAGTGAGTGGGTACTACCATAAGACCTCAAATTGTAATAGCAGTTATTGAGTAATTACTATTTGCAATCTGTGTACTGAGTGCTGTACATTCATTATCTAATCATCTCAACAAAGTCATTAAATAGGTATTATTATTATCTTTGATTATAGAAAAGGAAAATGAGGAATGGAGGTTAAGTAACTTGCCCAAGATCACACAACTAACAGAGCTAGAGTTTGAACCCTGGCCCTCTGATCCTCTTAACTGTGTTACTGCCTCAAAAGACCAGGGGAGGGATTTTGGTTAGTCCTTTAAAAAGTGCGGAGTCAGTTAAATTTACTGAGTGGTGGAGAAATATACAATGTGTATGATTTTAGAAAGATTAAATTTTTTTGGTGGTTGCTTTTCTTTTTCTATCCAGCATCCAGGACAGGCAGGTGAGTGGGATGTAGGTGGTCCATGTCAGGCCCACAATAGCTCTGGCATCTAGGGCTTTGCCAGATGGGTTCTTGGGCTGCACTAGTTGCTCTAAGAACACTACTTTTTTTTAAAAAAAAGTATTTTTATTGATTTCAGAGAAGAAAGGAGAGAGAGATAGAAGCATCAATGATGAGAGAGAATCATTGATTGGCTGCCTCCTGCACGCCCCTCACTGGGGATTGAGCCTGCAACCTGGGCATGTGCCCTGACCAGGAATTGAACTGTGATCTCCTGGTTCGTAGGTCGATGCTCAATCAATCAGCTATACTGAACGGGCAAGAACACTACTTTTGAAGAATGCTTTCTAGGTCATAAAATGGACAGTTAACCCTTGAAGAACATGGGCTTAGGGGTGGTGACCCCCACATAGTTAAATCTGTGTATAACTTTAGATTCCCCAAAAAACTTAACCACTAATAGCTTGCTGTTGACTAGAAGCCTTATTGATAACATAATTAACACATATTTTGCATGTTTTATGTATTATATATTGTACTCTTACAATAGAGTAAGCTAGAGAAAAGAAAATGTTATTGAGAAAAAGAATAAGGAAGAGAAAATATATTTACAGTATTTAATGAAAAAAAAACCTGCATATAATCCGAGCCTGCAGTTCAAATCCATGTTGTTCAAGGGTCAACTGTGCTCATATTCTTGTCATATGTGGTCCTCTCAGTAGCCACATGAGATGGGCAGAATAGGGAGTCATGATCTCTACCAAATAGTGGAGTAAACTGAGGTTCAGAAAGGTGAAGTAACATTGATATATTGGTTTAACAAATATTTACTGAGTACCTTTTACTAACACAAACAGGGCCACATGTTCTGTGAATAATAGAGCTGAGTCACCTAGGCTGCCTGGCTCCTAGTCCACTGGTCTTTCCATCATGCAATGCCATTGTTTTGCTTGGCTTGATAGAGGTTAAAGTGTTGGAAGTAATAGCAGACATAGAATGGAGCATTGACCCAAATGCCCAGCTCCCTTGGTTCTTCCCTCTCCAGACCTGGACAAATTTGCTGCAGAAGATATCATTGATCCCATTGCAAAGGCCAAGATGGTAGCTTTGAAAGGCATCAAGAAGGTGATGGCTCAGGGCAGCATTGGAGTAGCGCCTGGTATGAACAGGTAAGACTTGGGTGGCGGTTGGACCTTTTCTTTCCCAATCTTTCTCCTCTCCTTCCTGATCTCCTTCCTTACTTGTTTTTCCTCTTTGCCTTTCAAATGACCCCATTACTAACACATCTTCTGTGCTTTGGTGAACTCTAGGCAGCAAGTGTCCTTGCTAGCCCAGAGGCTCTCAGGGGGGACTGGCAGTGATCTGCAGAACCACGTAGCAGCTGGGAGTGGCCAGGTAAGTGATCAGGTGGGAGTAGGAATTTGTGTCCCATGCTGTTGGGCCACCCTTCTTAGGGGCTGGTATGGAAATATGACCCTTCAGCAGTGTCTCTCATTTCAGGAGAGGAATGCTGGTGACCCCTCCCAGGCTCGTCCCAATCCACCCACTTTTGCCCAGGGAGTGATCAGTGAGTATGGGGATGGGGAGGAGCCTAAAAGAAAATGGCTTGAGGCATTTGAAGGAAGAGGAATTGGGATCACCATTCTATTGGTCCTGACACCAGCTTTCTTTTCCAGATGAGGCTGACCAGCGGCAGTATGAAGAGTGGCTATTCCATACCCAACAGCTCCTACAGATGCAGCTGAAGGTACTAGAGGAGCAGATTGGTGTGCACCGCAAATCCCGGAAGGCTCTGTGTGCCAAACAGCGTACTGCCAAAAAGGCTGGCCGGGAGTTCCCAGAGGCTGATGCTGAGAAGCTCAAGTTGGTTACAGAGCAGCAGAGCAAGATCCAGAAACAGCTGGATCAGGTGGGAAAAGCAGGCTTCAGCTTAGAAACCAGGAGCTGGGAAGAGGGTTGGCATGGTGGGC
Source organism: Myotis yumanensis (assembly GCF_028538775.1). NCBI lineage: Eukaryota > Metazoa > Chordata > Mammalia > Chiroptera > Vespertilionidae > Myotis > Myotis yumanensis. Next base: position 165,750,731 of record NW_027223754.1, read on the forward strand.
AGGCTTGAGGCTGACATCCCCGACCCTCCCATTAGGTTCGGAAGCAACAGAAGGAGCACACAAATCTCATGGCAGAATATCGGAATAAGCAGCAGCAGCAGCAGCAGCAGCAGCAGCAGCAGCAACAGCAGCAGCAGCAGCAACAGCAGCAGCAACAGCAGCAGCAACAACAACACTCAGCGGTGCTGGCCCTTAGCCCTTCCCAGAGTCCTCGGCTACTCACCAAGCTCCCTGGTCAGCTGCTCCCTGGCCATGCGCTACAGCCACCACAGGGGCCCCCTGGTGGGCAAGCTGCCGGACTTCGTCTGCCCCCAGGGGGCATGGCACTACCTGGACAGCCTAGTGGCCCCTTCCTCAACACAACCTTGGCCCAACAACAACAGCAGCAACATTCTGGCGGGGCTGGAGCCCTAGCTGGCCCCTCGGGGGGCTTTTTTCCTGGCAATCTTGCTCTTCGAGGCTTGGGACCTGAATCGAGGCTTTTGCAGGAAAGGCAGCTACAGCTACAGCAGCAACGTATGCAGCTTGCCCAGAAACTGCAACAGCAGCAGCAGCAGCACCTCCTAGGGCAGGTGGCAATCCAGCAGCAACAGCAACAGGGACCTGGGATACAGTCAAACCAGGCTCTGGGTCCCAAGCCCCAAGGGCTTCTGCCTTCCAGCAGCCATCAGGGCCTCTTGGTCCAGCAGCTGTCCCCTCAACCACCCCAGGGGCCCCAGGGCATGCTGGGCCCTGCCCAGGTGGCAGTGTTGCAGCAGCAGCAGCAACCACACCCTGGAGCTTTGGGCCCTCAGGGTCCTCACAGACAGGTGCTTCTGACCCAGTCCCGGGTACCAAGTTCACCTCAGCTGGCACAGCAAAGTCAGGGCCTTATGGGACACCGACTGGTCACAGCCCAGCAGCAGCAGCAGCAGCAGCAGCAGCACCAACACCAACAGCAGGGACCCATGGCAGGGCTTTCTCATCTTCAGCAGGGTCTCATGCCACATAGTGGGCAGCCCAAGCTTAGCACTCAGCCAATGGCCTCCTTACAGCTACAGCAGCAGCAGCAACAGCAGCTACAACAGCAGCAGCAGCTACAACAGCAACAGCAGCTACAGCAGCAGCAGCAGCTACAACAGCAGCAGCAGCTACAACAGCAGCAGCAGATTCAACATCAGCAACAACAGCTACAACAGCAGCAGCTACAACAGCAACAACTACAACAGCAGCAGCTTCAACAGCAGCAACAGCAGCTGCAACAGCAGCAACAGCTACAACAGCAGCAGCAGCTTCAACAGCAACAACAGCTACAACAGCAGCAGCAGCAGCAGCAACTACAACAGCAGCAGCTACAACAGCAACAGCAGCTTCAACAGCAGCAACAGCAGCAGATAGGCCTCTTAAACCAGAGTCGAACTTTACTGTCTCCTCAGCAACAGCAGCAGCAAGTGACTCTTGGTCCTGGAATGCCAGCCAAGCCTCTGCAACAACACTTTTCTAGCCCCGGAGCCTTGGGCCCAACCCTCCTCCTAACGGGCAAGGAACAAAGCATTGTAGAGACCACTCTTCCTCCAGAGGCCACTGAGGGGCCCTCCACACATCAGGGAGGTGTAGCAATAGGGACTGTATCTGAGGCAGTGCCCACTGAACCAGGGGAAGTAAAGCCCTCACTCTCTGGGGACTCACAACTCCTGCTTGTCCAACCCCAGGCCCAGCCTCAGCCCAACTCTGTGCCACTGCAGCCACCTCTGAGGCTCCAAGGACAGCAGCAGCAGCAGCAAGTTAACTTGCTCCACACAGCAGGTGTGGGCAGCCATGGGCAATCAAACAGTGGATCATCTTCAGAGGCCTCTTCCGTGCCACACCTGCTGACCCAATCTTCTGTTTCCTTAGGGGAGCAGCCTGGGCCCATAACTCAGAACCCTCTGGGCTCCCAACAGCACCATGGACTAGAGCGGCCCTTGCAAAATAATGCAGGGCCACAGCCTGCCAAACCAGGATCTGTCCCCCAGTCTGGGCAGGGCCTGCCCGGGGCTGGAGTCATGCCTACGGTGGGTCAGTTTCGAGCACAGCTCCAAGGAGTTTTGGCCAAAAACCCACAGTTGCGGCACTTGAGCCCTCAGCAGCAGCAGCAGCTGCAGGCACTCCTCATGCAGCGGCAGCTACAGCAGAGTCAGGCCATACGCCAGGCCCCATCCTATCAGGAGCCTGGGACCCAGCCCTCTCCCCTCCAGGGCCTCCTAGGCCGCCAGCCTCAAGTTGGGGGCTTCCCTGGATCCCAGACAGGGCCTCTCCAGGAGCTAGGGGCAGGGCTTCGACCTCAGGGCCCACCCCGGCTCCCTGCCCCACAAGGAGCCTTATCAACTGGACCAGTCCCTGGTCCTGTTCATCCCACACCTCCACCATCTAGCCCACAAGAGCCAAAGAGACCTTCACAATTACCGTCCCCTAGTTCCCAGCTCCCCTCTGAGGCCCAGCTCCCTCCCACACAGCCAGGGACCCCAAAACCCCAAGCGCTGCCCTTGGAGCTGCCTCCTGGGAAGATCTCACCTGCTGCTGCCCAGCTTGCAGATACCTTATTTGGCAAAGGGTTGGGACCTTGGGATCCTCCAGACAACCCAGCAGAAGCCCAGAAGCCAGAGCAGAGCAGCCTGGTACCTGGGCATCCAGAGCAGGTGAATGGGCAGGCGGTGCCCGAACCATCCTATCTCAGCATCAAGCAGGAGCCTCGGGAAGAGCCATGTGCCCTGGGAGCCCAGGTGGTGAAGAGGGAGGCCAATGGGGAGCCAGTAGGGACACCAGGTACCAGCAACCACCTCCTGCTGGCAGGCCCCCGCTCAGAGGCCGGGCATCTGCTCTTGCAGAAGCTTCTACGTGCAAAGAATGTGCAACTCAGCACTGGGCGGGGGCCCGAGGGGCTGCGAACAGAGATCAACGGGCACATTGACAGCAAGTTGGCTGGGCTGGAGCAGAAACTACAGGGTACCCCCAGCAATAAGGAGGTGAGTATTCCAGGTAGAGTGGGGCCTGGAATGTGGGGCAGAGTAAGCAGGTCTTGGTGAAACAGAAGAGGTGAGGGCTCTGAGGAGGACAGCAGCCTTCACTGTGGGTTTATCCGGCTTAGGATACAGCAGCCAGGAAACCTTTGACACCGAAGCCCAAGCGGGTACAGAAGGCAAGCGACAGGTTGGTGAGCTCCCGAAAGAAGCTGCGGAAGGAGGACGGGGTCAGGGCCAGCGAGGCCTTGCTGAAACAGCTAAAACAGGTGACCCCCAGGAGCCAGTCCCCTGGTCCCAACTCAGGATAAGGGGGCACCCTGGCCCCCAGCTATGCAGTGGCAGAGATGTACGTGTTGCAGGTTTCCAACCTTGTCGTCTTGCCCCTCCTAGGAGCTGTCCCTGCTGCCCCTAACGGAGCCTACCATCACCGCCAATTTTAGCCTCTTTGCTCCCTTTGGCAGTAGCTGCCCAATCAATGGGCAGTGCCAGCTGAGGGGGACCTTTGGAAGTGGGGCACTACCCACTGGCCCTGACTACTATTCCCAGCTGCTTACCAAGGTTAGAAAATGACAATACTTTTTGGGGATGATGAGGTTCTTGGGGAGGTGGAGGTGGGAGTGGGATACTTGAGGAAGTTGCTGATACAGTGTGGGGCCAGGAGATTATGTCAGTCTCCCCCTGCCATCTTGCACACAACACCCCACCCCACCCCCAGAATAACCTGAGTAACCCGCCGACACCACCCTCGTCGCTGCCCCCCACCCCACCCCCATCGGTGCAGCAGAAGATGGTGAATGGCGTCACTGCATCTGAAGAGCTGGGGGAGCACCCCAAGGATGCCGCCTCTGCCCGGGATACTGAAGGAACACTGAGGGGTAAGTCAAGAGTAGAGTGGGCCTCTCCTCTAGAAGGATTTGGTGGCTGGGGTCCAAGCCAGTTAGTGTACCCTGTCAAACAGTTTCACATAGATAGTTGCGTGTTTCACTGCACACACAACCAGTACCTGAGATAGAAAGGACCTCTTCAGGACTAATTGGTTGGAGACGAGGCTGGGCACTGGGAGTCTAGACCAGTGATGGCGAACCTTTTGAGCTCGGCGTGTCAGCATTTTGAAAAACCCTAACTTAACTCTGGTGCCGTGTCACATATAAAAATTTTTTGATATTTGCAACCATAGTAAAACAAAGACTTATATTTTTGATATTAATTTTATATATTTAAATGCCATTTAACAAAGAAAAATCAACCAAAAAAATGAGTTTGCGTGTCACCTCTGACACGCGTGTCATAGGTTTGCCATCACTGGTCTAGAACCAAGACAGTGAGGGAAGTGGATGACAGAATGTTAATAAAACTTTTGTTTATAATGAACAGACAGTGGTGGTGGGTATAAACTATTGTCACAGCTGGTTGTGAATCCTGGTCCTGCGTTCTTTTAGCCGTGTTACTATAGCCCAGTAACTTGATTGACTTGTATGAGCCTGAGTTTCCTCACTATAAAATAGATATTATAATACTTAATGGAGTGTTAAAATATTATAAATAAAGAATGCACATAAAGCTCAGGACTTGACACATTGGAAATGCTCAAAATATAGTTTGTCTGCTCCAAACTGGTAGATGGGTAGACAGTGGTTATGATAGCTAAGCTAGATGTTGTACTAGTTAGGCCTGAAATGTGGTGGAGAAAGCACCATCAGCTCTGTCCACCCTAGGCCTGACTTTTCTTTTCCCAACCTACCCCTCAGATGCTTCAGAGGTGAAGAGTCTAGACCTGCTGGCCGCCTTGCCTACACCCCCTCACAATCAGACTGAGGATGTCAGGTAGGGATTGTGCTGGAAATGGGGGTGAGGAATGGGGTTAGGGATCTGGTTGTCTCATTTTCCCTTTGACCAATAGTAGATTTTAAGTAAGGCTGTGATATCTACTAATCTCTAAATTTGGGAGTGGGGGTCTGCAGAGCTGTAGCAACAAATGTCTACTTTTGGCCTACAGGATGGAGAGTGATGAGGACAGCGATTCTCCTGACAGCATTGTGCCGGCTTCATCCCCCGAGAGCATCCTGGGGGAGGAGGCACCTCGTTTCCCTCAGCTGGGCTCAGGGCAGTGGGAGCAGGAAGACCGGGCTCTCTCCCCTGTAATCCCCATCATTCCTCGGGCCAGCATTCCAGGTAGGGGCTGCCCTGAACATAGGCCAGGCTGGGGTGTCGGAGCTGGGGCAGAGGGGCAGCTGAGGCTAACACAGATCCTTCTTTCTCATTTAGTCTTCCCAGATACCAAACCTTATGGGGCTCTAGACCTGGAGGCCCCTGGAAAGCTGCCTGCCACAACTTGGGAAAAGGGCAAAGGAAGTGAGGTGTCAGTCATGCTGACGGTCTCTGCTGCTGCAGCCAAGGTGTGTCCTGGAGGGTGCCACAGAGGCCTAAGGAGTGCTAATCAGAGGGCAGTCCCTGAAACTTGTCTGGATAAATTCGGTCCTTTAAAGCTATGTACTGAGGATCTACCATGTGAAAGCCTAGGCTAGTGGCTGTAGGATTAGAGTAAATGAAACATGAGGGGTCCCTGCCTTCAGGGAGTTCACAGTCCTGTGGTAAAGACACACTCAACAAATAAAGAGAGTGTGTATAATGCGACATATGATACAAGACAGCACCCCATTATATTTGGTGAAACTGTTTTTTGTTTTTTAATGTTAACAGGAAATGGGCAGTCCCAGTTAAAACAACCAAACAGGAGTCCTTACTACAAGACTCCTCAGCTTCTCTAATTTGCTAATTATCGTGAATCTCCCAAGTTATGGATATAATGTGTATAGTTTCCTAAACTTAGTTGACACAGGCCCCTTTTGTGGAGCTCCTGCTAATGCCCACAGCAGTTTGGGAAAGGCCACCATAAAACAAGTACATGGGAAGAGTTGGATGGCACGGGCTGGACTTACCGGCCGCCTGTGGAGCTGTGTTCTAAGTGTCCTTGTCCCCACAAAGCTGGTGGTAGCGCTCACTGTACACAACCTGCTGACAAGGCTCTCCCCTCCCTTCCCTGCTCTGGCAGAATCTGAATGGTGTGATGGTGGCAGTGGCAGAGCTGCTAAGCATGAAGATCCCCAACTCCTATGAGGTGCTGTTCCCAGAGAGCCCTGCCCGGGCAGGCATTGAGCCTAAGAAGGGGGACGCTGAGGGCCCTGGTGAGTGTGGCAGGAAAACACCTGGGACCTAAGGGGAATGATTCTGGTGGGAGGCTCTGACCCCCTCCTTCCTGCAGGTGGGAAAGAAAAGAGTCTGGGAGGCAAGAGCCCAGAAGCTGGCCCTGACTGGCTAAAGCAATTTGATGCCGTGTTGCCTGGCTATACTCTCAAGAGCCAGCTAGACATCTTGAGCCTCCTGAAACAGGTGGGTCTGGGTAAGAAAAAGGGGTGTCTCTGGCTGGGGCAGAGATAGCAGAGAGGGCTTTTGGGAGAGTGGGATCTGGGTGGGAAAAGGGAGGGGGCTAGTTAAGTGAGGAGCTGGCACTAACCACACAGGGTTCGTGCCCCCTCCCATAGGAGAGCCCTATCCCAGAGCCACCCACCCAACACAGCTACACCTACAATGTCTCCAATCTGGACGTTCGACAGCTCTCCGCCCCACCTCCTGAAGAACCCTCCCCACCCCCATCCCCCTTGGCACCCTCTCCTGCCAGCCCCCCTGCTGAACCGCTGGTCGAGCTCCCAGCTGAACCCTCAATTGAGCCACCTGTCCCCTCGCCTCTGCCCCTGGCCTCCTCCCCTGAATCCACCCGGCCCAAGCCCCGAGCCCGGCCCTCTGAAGAAGGTGAAGATTGCCGGTCCCCTCGGCTCAAGAAGTGGAAAGGGGTGCGCTGGAAGCGTCTGCGGCTGCTCCTGACCATCCAGAAGGGCAGTGGGCAGCAGGAGGATGAGCGGGAAGTGGCAGAGTTTATGGAACAACTTGGCACAGCCCTGCGACCTGACAAGGTGCCTCGAGACATGCGGCGCTGCTGCTTCTGTCATGAGGAGGGTGATGGGGCCACTGATGGGCCTGCCCGTTTGCTGAACCTGGACCTGGACCTGTGGGTGCACCTCAACTGTGCCCTGTGGTCCACAGAGGTCTATGAGACCCAGGGTGGGGCACTGATGAATGTGGAAGTGGCCCTCCACCGAGGACTGCTAACCAAGTGCTCCTTGTGCCAGCGCACCGGTGCCACCAGCAGCTGCAATCGCATGCGTTGTCCCAACGTCTACCATTTTGCCTGCGCCATTCGCGCCAAGTGCATGTTCTTTAAGGACAAGACCATGCTGTGTCCAATGCATAAGATCAAAGGGCCCTGTGAGCAAGAGCTGAGTTCTTTTGCTGTCTTCCGGCGGGTCTACATTGAGCGGGATGAGGTGAAGCAAATCGCTAGCATCATCCAGCGGGGAGAGCGGCTGCACATGTTCCGGGTAGGGGGCCTTGTGTTCCATGCCATTGGACAGCTGCTCCCTCATCAGATGGCCGACTTCCACAGTGCCACTGCCCTTTACCCCGTTGGCTACGAAGCCACACGCATCTACTGGAGCCTTCGCACCAACAACCGCCGCTGCTGCTACCGCTGCTCTATTGGTGAGAACAACGGTCGGCCGGAGTTCATAATCAAAGTCATGGAGCAGGGCCTGGAGGACCTGGTCTTCACTGATGCCTCTCCCCAGGGTGAGCACTGGGCCCTGGAAATGGTAATGTGGAGTTGGGCAAGTTTCTCCTGGAATCATCTTTACAATGTGGAAAAGGGATCTGCAGGGTCCTTGTGAGTGATCTTCTGCCCTCTACACCCTATATTGCACGTAGGTGGAGGTCTCTTGAAAATCCCCAGAGAAAGTGTTTTAGCCTCTCTTACTCACCTTAAATTCCCTTGTAATTGAAGATGTTTTGCTTGTCTAACTTCATTCTGGCTCCTTTTCCTATCCTCAGTGGAACAAAAGAATACAGTTCTGAGACCTTACCATCTGGCTCACCTAACCTGATTCTAACCATGAAGTTCCCTTTGGTTGCTTTTCTCTGGACAAAATTCTTTTGATCTTAGTTTTAGTGTTAATTATAAAAATAACAATAAGAGCAGTTACCTTTTAGTGAACATGTACTATGTGCCACAAACTAAGCTAAGTGATTTATATAGTTATTTTGTTCACACAACCCTCTGAGGTAAGTACTATTATTCCCAGGTTTTCAAGAAACAATCTTAGATTTAAGTATTTGGTTTAAGATCCAATGGCTAGTACTAAAACCTGAACTCATCTTCCCAGTGCCAAAGCATGCCTGTTGTTCTGACTCTCAGCAAGTCCTGTGACCTGTGCTGGTTCTCCTGGGCCTTGGATTCATGTTTCTGTGTCACAAGGCACTCTAATGCCCCTCTGGAGTGGGAAGTGTGGCTTGTTGAAGGAGAGTGGGACTGGGAGGCCAAGAGGGGGTCCTGAAGAACCACACAGCCTCGTGACAGGGAGGTAGCTGCAGATCAAGGTTAGGGTCGGATTCACTGAGCAGAAGTTCCCTCTGAGGAACTTCACCAGATGGTGAGGGTTGCTCTCTTTCCTTGCCTCTTAGCTGTGTGGAATCGCATCATAGAGCCTGTGGCTGCCATGAGAAAAGAGGCCGACATGCTGAGGCTCTTCCCTGAGTACCTGAAAGGCGAGGAACTCTTTGGGCTGACGGTGCACGCTGTGCTGCGCATAGCTGAATCAGTAAGAAGGGGCCGGGAGCCGGGGTGAGGGGGGCACTGAGAACTTTGGTCCTGCCCCAAAAGTGCTCAGGCTAAGGTGAGCATGACCTGTGCCCACAGCTGCCTGGAGTGGAGAGCTGTCAAAACTATTTATTCCGCTATGGACGCCACCCCCTGATGGAGCTACCACTCATGATCAACCCCACTGGTTGTGCCCGATCAGAGCCTAAAATCCTCACACACTACAAACGGTGAGCTTGTGGGGCTGGGGCCAAGGGATATGGGTGTGCGAGTTGGTAGGGACCCTCTGGCCAATTGAGGGTTTGGGGTTACAGGTTACAGTTCCCCTTGGAGAGATTGGGGGGTTCACTCTAGGCCTCCTGGTTAGGGGGTGTGCAGTTATCACTACAGTATCCCTTTCTGCCTCCCCCCAACCTGCTCAGGTGTCCTGGGTTGACCTGGGGTCTAGGACAGACTTATCTTGGGCATCCTGGGAATGAATGGCTGTTGGGGAGGTTCTGGCTAGACAGTGGTAAAATTTTATGAACTGTATAAGGGGCCCAGTCATCTCCTTCTTCTCCTATTTTGCTCCCAGGGGGCCTGTGATTCTCCCAAACCTCAGATACCCCATGAGTGGTAGGGTCACCTTCCCTTCCCCAGGCTGAGTTGGTTTCAAAAGTAAATAATTAGAAATATAGTAGAAAAATAATAAAACCTTAAATTTGTATAGCACTTTATACTTTTTTTTTCAAAGCGTTTTCACATCCATTATCTCATTTGATCCTCACAACAACCTTATGAGGTAGGTAGGGCAGGTGGTATGACCCCCATTTCACAGCTGAGAAAACTGAGACCCAGAAAGGTTAAGTGACTAGACAGAGGTCACAGCTGGGACCAGAACATTACATGTTGACTTGTGGTTTCCTGTTCCTTCTGTGTTCCTCAGTAGCCTGACCTTGGTCACTGGGTAGAGGGAGGCAGAATTCACGGTAGCAGGGCTTTTGTGAAGGCCTTCGGTTACTCCTCAGGCTGTCGTAGAGTGTCCGACTCTACCCCAGTCAGCCCTCGTCCTTGACGCCCTATAACAGTGGTTTTCAAACTGTGTGTGTTCCAAAATGTTTTGGAACACACAAACTGAGTGGGCAGAATTTGGCCCTCCCCGTGTATGACTCCCCCTTCCTCAAATTCAACCAGAATTTCATTTTCATCTAGTTTATGTATTGGAGTTCCAATAACATTTTGTTAAAAAAAAAAAAAAAATTCTGCTAAAGAAAGAAGAGTAAAAAATGTTTGAAAACCACTCCTCTGGGATGGGGAAGAATTTGGCTGGTGCCCTAGGGTGGTGAAAAGGATCCTGTCAGGCAGCAGTCATTCCCCTGCACTGAGCCATCTACACAGAGCCCAATGTTACGTTAGAAAAGGGGACAGTCTGAAGAAAGGATGCCACCTTTTGGCTATGAATTCAGAGCTAGTTTTAATTCAAATCCAGTCCAATGTGGTAGACACAGCCCCCATTTTCAGGGCTTCCAGTATGTGCAGGAGGTAGGACTCAGATGTTTGAGCAAATCATGAACTTAAATTACAGGCCTGGGCTGCTTGGGGAATTCCTCCCAGAAGAGCGCGGCCTTAAGCACAGTTTGACAGGAGGGTGGTAGAAGACAAGGAGATGGGAGAGTGGGCTCAGTGTAGGGGAATTGGTGCCTCCCTTCACTCCACTCCCCACCCCCCATCTCTGTGCCACCCAGGGTGTTGGAAGGGTCCCCATAGCTAGTTAATTACCTCATCAACACCAAGACCCATTTGCCTCCACTCTATTCCCAAGGCAGCACATGCCCCTAACTGGCATGTTGCACATCCCAGGGAGGAGGCAGGTGGTGTGTGCTTGGTCTGAGGGAGAGCTGTCTTGTCATGCACTGTATCACCTCCCAGGCCCCACACCCTGAACAGCACCAGCATGTCCAAGGCATATCAGAGCACCTTCACAGGCGAGACTAACACCCCGTACAGCAAGCAGTTTGTGCACTCCAAGTCATCTCAATATCGGCGGCTGCGCACTGAGTGGAAGAACAATGTGTATCTGGCTCGCTCCCGCATCCAGGGCCTGGGGCTTTATGCAGCCAAGGACCTAGAAAAGCACACAATGGTCATTGAGTACATTGGCACCATCATTCGCAACGAGGTGGCCAACCGGCGGGAGAAAATCTATGAGGAGCAGGTATGGGCTGACAGAGGGGCCATCATGGTGCACGGTCCACACTCAGCCAAGGAGCAAGGAGCAGTGTGGGGTCAGGTGGAAAGCTGTGGGAGGAGGAGGTGAGAGGTGGGAGAAAGGAAAAAGAAGAAACGAAGCCCACTGCCTGAGCTTGCTACCCAATCCCACCACCACACCATGGCCATTCTCTGATACTCTTGCCCCTTCTGCAACTTTTGCCTTTCTAGAATCGAGGCATCTACATGTTCCGGATAAACAATGAACATGTGATTGATGCTACGTTGACCGGAGGCCCTGCCAGGTGAGAGGAATTAGGAAGGAGGGATTTAGGGGTCTCTGAGGGTGATACACTGGGGGTGGGCCAACAAGGAACCAAAATCATCCCAAGTTCATCATGTGGCATCCCTGACTCTGTCCCACTGCCTAGGTACATTAACCATTCCTGTGCCCCTAACTGTGTGGCAGAAGTTGTGACATTTGACAAAGAGGATAAAATCATCATCATCTCCAGCCGGCGAATCCCCAAAGGAGAGGAGGTAAGAGGAAGCATCATGAGTGAGTGACCAAGTAGCTTTCTCTTCTCTGTTATTCCCCAGAGCCAAGTTCCAAGGCCACTGCCCTCAGATCAGATCATCTCTGCCCTCCCCAGTTCCTCTGGGGGGCTGGTACTGATTCTGCCCTCTTTTCTTAACAGCTGACCTATGACTATCAGTTTGACTTTGAGGACGATCAGCACAAGATCCCCTGCCACTGTGGAGCCTGGAATTGTCGGAAATGGATGAATTAAAAAGCTTTGAGGCTACCAGGCAGGGGAGTCCCTCCACCCCCAACCTCTTCCCTGAAAGGGATGAGAGGGAAGAGAGGTAGCGGCCAGAGCCAGGACCCAGGGCTGGGGCTGCCGGCTGACCGGAGCCCCTGGAGCAGGAGGCTGGGGCAGAGGGCCCTAGGCCAAGCCCACCCTGGGCACCAGGGATAACCCTCTTCCCTGCCATCGGCCCCCAGGCTGGCATCTCTGCCCCCAGCTCCAGGAGGAGCCAGACAGAAGCAGCCATTGGGCATCTCAGGTTTGAGGGGGATATGGGCCGGGAACTACCCAGAAGCATCTGGGAGGCAGCAGGGAGGGGGGAGGACGATGTGTGGCCGGGCCTCACAGCCCTGCTGCTCCCACTGACCTCTCCGGCCCAACTCAAGGCTGCAAAGAGACTTGACTAAGCTTGACAATCCCAAAGGCCGGGTCTCACACCTGGCCCTGCCTGCCGGGTCCTGCCCCCCCCCCCCCCCCTCACCCCCATCCCCTTCCCTCTCAATCTGTCTCTGTCTCCCTCTTATCCTCTGTGTTTCTCTCTATGGGTTTTGTTTCCTTGTTTTCCACTCTGACAAATGCAACATGAATGGGAAAGAGGCGCCCAGCTGCCCAGAAGGGCAAGCCAGGCAAGCCGGGCAAGGAGACCCCACACCCACACCTACCTCATTTAAGTGTTGGATTTTTTGCTGTTTTGAAATGTGAGACCCTCTCCAAGCCCCCTACTGCCCCAACCCTCTCCCCCACCTCACTGCCCTCTTCTGAGTGGGTGGAAGGGGGTAGGAGGAGAAAGAAAACAACAACAACAAAAAATCCATCTTTGTTTTTAATTCTGGGCATGGGATGGCGGCTGAGGCTAATGATGATGAAGATTGGGGATGACTGGCCCCTAGTTGCTCTAGGACTTCCTTCTCCATCTGGACATGGGGGTAGGAGGGATGTGCTAAACCTAGGACCAGGATATTTCCCTCCTGTTTTCCCAACCCCATCATGAGCCCATTTGCCCTCCAGCCCCTGGATGGGGTGGGTGGGTGATAGAGGTGAGGGCTATCCCTGAGTGGCATGCCCATACCCAGTGAGGCAGGGTGTGGCCCAGAGCTCCCACTTTCCCTCAGTCACCAAACTGCTGCTGGTCTGGTGGGAAGGGGTGGTGATGTGGGGGTGGGGAGCTTAGTGTCAGCACGGGGAGGGTGGGGGGTATTTATCTATTTATACATGGGATTGTACATAGTCTTGTGGGGCATGGGGGAGCCGGCTGGAGGTGAGAACCCTCCCCTCTCCCCCCACCCCCGGGGAGAGCAAATGTAAAACTACTAATTTTTGTGCTTTATATATTCTATATAAATATATCTATTTTCTTTTTACAAAACCAGTTTATAAATGGTAGGGGGGTGTGGGGCGGATACATGGAGCTCCCCTTGTGGGGGGGCCCCCTCCATTACCCAACCTACCGCCCTTTTCCTCACTCCCTCCTCCCCACCCCCTGGCTGTGACTGCTGTAAGATGGGGGTATAGAGGCTGGGCAATTCCCACCCCCTATTGTATAGTTGGACTACGTTATAACGCACAAAAGTGAGCTGGCCCCAGGGGGAGCCAGAGGGTGATGGGTTCCCTGCCTCCCTTTCCTTCCCCTTTCTGCCCAAGCTTGTGCTGCAGTTGAACCTCTTCCTGGGGTAGGGGTAGATCAGGGGTTGGGGGAAGCCCCAGACCCCTGTGTGGTAGGGAGCCGTGGGGATGAAGATGAAGCTTATATGCAGTTCTCTCCTAGGGGCTGTGGGCAAAGGGCATTTTGTAATTAATATTTTCAAGAATCAAATGTATGGAGTGTAGGGATGGGCTTGGTGGTTGGTGGTGGATGGGTGGGCCTGCTGGAAGGGGAGCACAGTCGCTGTTGTGATTTTAGGTTTGTTTTTGTTTGTTTTTGAATTGGGGGATTGCGGATTGATGGGGGTAGGGAGATTTTTTTTTTTTTTAAGCTGCTTCCTCAACTGTTTCAAGCTGCAAATGTTTAAGAGAATAACATCCCTCTACCCTCACAGAAACCACTGTAATTAAATCAGACAGTGGGGAGACTGGGCTGCTGCTCCCAAAGCCATTTCCAAGAGCAAAAGGTCTAGGCTACAGGGATGGGGAGATTGGCTCCTGTGAGTCAGGCTCTGGTTGGGGCCTGGGCCCTGGGATTGGGAAAGGGGATGGGGCAGACTTTGTAAGCATATGCTAGGTATCCGATAGTCCTGTAGAATTTAGTAAAGAAACCTTATACAGTTTTTAATTTTTATATAAACTAACTCAGACCCAAGTTACAAGGTTGGAATTTTGGTTGTTGGTGTTTTTTTTAAGTACCCCGCCTGTATAATTGCATCAGAATTCCCTCCTCCTCCCTCCCCCGTGTTTGTATTTTGGGTTGGTTTACACTTGCACATATTCAATTTTCAGTTTTTCCCCTTTACAGTCTTCTCCCCTCACCTCCAGGACCCTCCCCCTTTTAAAAAAAAATAAATCGCTGACAAGTGTGAATCCCGTGAAGACTTTATTTTGTGTTGTGTGTATCCTGTACAGCAAGGTTGGTCTTTCGTAACAGCGGATGAAATGATTCCCTTTTAAAGTGCCCTCTCCCTCCACCCCCAGCGCCCCGTCCTTGGCATGTTTTGTATCAGCGATCATTCTGAACTGTACATAATTTATGTTGCAAGAGGCAAAGGGCAAGTTTTGGATTTTGCTTCTTCCAAGTTTGTTTTTAAACGACAAATAAAAAGAGAACATTTTAAATACAAGTGGCTCCGTCCCGTCACCCTCGCCGTCAGCCCGACCCGTGAGGTCCGAGAGGACCCAGGGGAGGGCGCTTTCCAGGCCGGGCCGCGCCTTCCGCCCTCGCTGGCGTTTGTTCTGACGCAAGCGGAAGTGGCGTCGCGGTACCGGACGTGGGGCGGGGCCTCCCTCCTTCCCCAGCGAACTTCTAAAGTGAACGCAGCCAGCGGGCGCCTCCTGCAATGGAGACGGTGAGGAGCGCGGAAGGGGGACTGGGAGGCCGGGCAGGGGCGGGCGCCGGTGCCCAGGAAACGAGAGGCCGGGTGTCTGTCCTGTCCGTGACCCTGGCCCTCCGCTCCTTCGCCGGGCGCACCTCCGGGGTCTGGGCCGCGCGCCGTACTCCCAGCCCGAGCGGGCAGTGACACCCAGCTCCCTCCTCAAATTCCGCGCACACCCTGGCGATTTCAGGACTCCTTTCGTCCTGGCACCTCAGGCCCCGCAGAGACTGTGCTTCGGCTCTCCTGTGAGAGGCGGGCGGGGGGTCCCCCGCTTGCAGGCATCACCTGGCCCTGGTTGTCTAAGTGCGATCGCTGCGATCCCTGGCAGGAGGGACATCTGAAAGACACACTGCCTCAAGGTGTCCAACGAGCTCACATTCCCTTAATAAGACTGAAGAGTGGGGTTTCTCTAAAGGAGGGATTGTTCAGTGGTAGAGGCCGCTGTGTCCCTGGACAAGTTTTAGGTCATGCCCAGCTCTGCGATTCCAAGCAGGCATGTTGGCATTTCATTCTTGGCGAGCAGGCATTGACCAATTGTGGCAGGTCCGCCATCCTTCCCGGGATGCTGCAGACTGCCTGCTGCAGGGACCCGCCCTCACTCTCAGGAGCCTTTTCTAGCACTCTGGAACCCTTCCCATTCACTTCCCTCTCCTGTCAGGCAGAGTAATTCTTCCTATCTTGGTTTTTATCATCTGCTACTGTAGTTGTGTACAGGCTGCAGGTTCACTGTTCTTTGGGTCAGTTATCTGCCCAGAGCAATTATTTTACCGTATACTTTCTCTACCTGCAGAGAGGTCATGTCCCTCAGGTTATAAAGAAGAAAACAAACCAAAGTGGTTTGCAATTGCTCCCCTAGGCAAGAGAGTCATTTCAATATACATATATATATATTTTTATTTCAGAGAGGGAGAGAGAGAGAAATATCAATGATGAGAGAGAATCATTGATCAGCTGCCTCCTGCATGCCCCACACGGATCAAGCCCGCAACTCGGCATGTGCTCTGATGGAGAATCAAACTGTGACCTCCTAGTTCATAGGTCAATGCTCAACCACTGAGCCACCGTGGCAGGGCACAAAGTATTTTTATATAGATTTTATAACTTAACCCTCACACTTTTTGTACTGGATTAGGTTCTTGGGATAGAAATTATTTTAAAAAGAAAAAGAAAAGCCCCTGTTTTTGAAGATGCTCAGCCTAACTGGAGTGGGGCTGAGGGCAAGCCAGTGACAGCTGTTATTTAAGGTAGACTATAATAAATACTGTTTTCAGGAGGCAAACAAAGGACTGTGGAAGCATAGAGGAGGGAGAAATTACTGTGAACCTGAGAGAGGACATTGCAGGCTTAGAGAACAGTGTGAACAAGGGCATAAAAATCCAGGTATATAGAGATTAATTGAGGAAGAGCCAGTGGCTTAATGTTGCTGGAGTTTGGGATTTGGGTCACAGTGAGGCAGAAAGACTGGGAAAACAGGCCGAGGTTCGGTTGAAGGTATTGCATACCTTGCTAAGTTTGATCTTTGTTTTGTAATAAGGGAACCCATGAAGATTTATGAGCAAGGCAGTGAGTGTGATTAAAGAATGTTCTTTTTAATATATATATACTAGAGGCCTGGTGCACAAAATTTGTGCACTTGAGTAGGGGTCCCTCAGCCCAGCCTGTGCCCTCTCGCAGTCTGGGAGCCTTTGGGGAATGTCCAACTGATGGCTTAGGCCCACTCCCCTCAGGGCGCCGTTAGTCCGCCATCCTTAGCGCTGGCTCAGAGGCAGGAGAAGCTCCCGCCACCACTACTGCGCTCGCCAGCTATGAGCCCAGCTTCTGGCTGAGCAGCGCTCACCCTATGGGAGCACACTGACCACCAGGGGGCAGCTCCTACATTGAACGTCTGCACCCTGGTGGTCAGTGTGCGTCATAGCGACCAGTTGTTCCACTGTTTGGTCGATTTGCATATTAGCCTTTTATTATGTAGAATGGATATATATATATATTTTATTGATTTCATAGAGGAGGGGAGAGGGGAGAGAGAGATAGAAACACCAATGATGAGAGAATCATTGATTGGCTGCCTCCTACATGTCCCCTACTGGGGATTGAGCCCTTAACCCGGGCATATGCCCTTGACCGGAATCGAACCCAGGACCCTTCAGTCCATAGGCCAATGCTCTATCCACTGAGCCAAACCGGCTAGGGCAAGAATGTTCTTAACAGCATTCTGTAAGTGGATGGATCTTCAGGAAGTAGTGAGTTCCTAGTTGCTAGAGATGAAAGTCTCTCCCAAAACTGAGATGCTTGGCTGGCAAAAGAATGTGGAAACAGCATGAAAGAAGAATTAAAGAAGAGATAGCTTGACCTGCGTGGCTCATGGTTGAGCATCAATCTATGAACCAGGAAGTTACTGTTCAATTCCCAGTCAGGCCACATGGCTAGGATGTGGGCTTAGTCCCCAGTGTGAGGCGTGCAGGAGGCAACCAATCAATGATTCTCATCACTTATTTTTTAAAATATATTTTTATTGATTTCAGAGAGGAATGGAGAGGGAGACAGATAGAAACATCAGCTTAGCTGATAGATGTTAAGGATAGGTTTAGGTCATGCCCTGCTCTTGTGATTCTAAGCAGACATGTTGGCATAGCTCATTCTTAGAGGAATCAAGATTACAGTTCTTAAGCACCTGGGAGGAGAGCAGTGCCAAAAACAAATATGGGAATCACAGTAAATAGGATTGGAGGGAGAGATGCTGTTCTGTTTTGCATTGAAACATTTGAAGAGTCCGTGACATCTGTGGTTGGCTAGCAAACAATTGGAAATGTGGATCAGGAGTCTGAAAGAAATTGGGAGTCTATGGGTCAGATCTAACCTGTGCCTCTCTACTAATATTTTGTACTTTGTAGTACAGTGGTACTTTCTCAGGTCCCCTATATTATTTTTTAAAATATATTTCTATGGATTTCAGAGAGGAAGAGAGAGAGAGAGAAACATCAATGAAGAGAGAGAACCATTAATCAGCTGCCTCCTGCACACCCCACACTGGGGATCGAGCCCACAATCCAGGCAAGTGCACATATTGGGCATCCAGCCTGCAACCCAGGCATGTGCCCTGACCCAGAATCGAACCATGATCTCCTGGTTCATAGGTCAATGCTCAAGTACTGAGCCACGCTGGCCAGGCCCCCTATGTTATTAGTTGAGGGGAGCCCTAGCTGGTTTGGGTCAGTGGATAGAGCATCAGCCTGCAGACTGAAGGGTCCCAGGTTCGATTCTGGTCAAGGGCACGTGCCCGGGTTGCGGGTTGAATCCCAGTATGAGGCGTTCAGAAGGCAGCCAATCAATTATTCTCTCTCATCATTGATGTTTCTACCTCTCTCCCCTTCCTTCCTCTCTGAAATCAGTAAAAATATATTTTAAAAAAAGTTGAGGGAAATGGACATAATTCCCCACTCCTGTGTGGAGGGATAGGAAGATAAAGCCATATTCAGTTGTGTCTGACTCTCTTCTGTAGTTATCTGTGTCTCTGTTTTTGCTGGATGTCTCTTTTTTCTCTCTGTCACTTAGTCTTAGGTCTTTGTTCATATTAGCATGCATCATTATCATCAATTTGAAAGTTAAAAAATAAAAACAATATGCAGAACTCCATGTTAGATGGTATGGGTGATATAAATAAGTATAAAATAGTTCCAGGATTCCAGGAATTTATTATCTGTTTGGATAGATAATGAACAAAATAACTGTAGCACAGTTTGGTATGTAAATATTATATGGTGGCTATAATTCTACAAGTAGTTATTTCTGTGGCTTTGTATATAGATTTTTGTGAGACTATTATATACCATGTGTGTATCTTTTTCTTCAATTGGTTTTAGAGAGAGGAAGGGAGGGAGAGAGAGAGAGAGAAACATCGATTTGTTGTTCCACTTATTTATGCATTTATTGGTTAATTCTTGCATATGCCCTGACTGGGGATTGAACCCACCATCTTGGTGTATCGGGATGACGCTCTAACAGTTGGAGTCTAACCAACTGAGCTACCTGGCCAGAGCCCATGTATCTTTAGCACTAAACAGCCAGCCCTTTCTCCCACTTACAAGTGATGAGGCTGCTATTCTGATAGCGTTGCCAAAATGCCAGGCCAAGTTGATGGTCTTTTGCAGCGCAGAGAAGGAGATTATCCCCTTTCCCTTTACCCTCACCCTGGCCCATTGGGGCAGGGAAGTTTCTAAGGCTATCCAGCCAACTTGACCCTGCTTACCAGTCAGCTTCCCATGTTCAATCCAAGGCCTTTAACTTCATATTACTACAGCAGCTATGTAGGTGAAGTATGACTTTAAGTTAGTTTGGGGATATTACCCACAGCAAATAGAGCCAAACTGTTGATTCCAGTGGATGAAAATGAGGATCCCTCCTGGGTTCCTAGATAACAATGAAATTTCCAAATGTTTCCACTTGAGGGAGCATAGAGATGATTCTAAAGGTTTCTCTGTATTCAGAGCACTCTCTAATAGACTGTCATGGGCAAGGAGACTTGGTAAACCAGCATCCTCTGAGCTGTGGCAGCCTTCCACTGAAGGGTGCTGAGAGAACTGAGGTCCCTCATTCAGAACATTTATGCTGCTCATCCACCCCTCAGTCATTCTAACTTTGACTCTGACAGACAGCTGCTGGGATCCTCCCCAGATTGGCCCTCAATGGTAAGGTATATGCCTGATTCCGGTGCTTACAGTTATGCTTAGTGAGTGTTTGGGAAAGCAGTGTTTTCTCTGGCTTCTGTGTTTTTATAAAGTAGACCTGTGAGAATCTTGTGGGACCAGCCCTAAGCTCAGATATTTTTAGTCTCAGCTTTAAGACCTAATGTTTCACTGGGCAGTATAGTATATAAGGACATGAGCTTTGGAAACGCACAGATCTATGTTCAAATCGCTAATCCACCCTTACCAGCCATATGACCGTGGGCAGGCTGCTTAATATTTCTTAAACCTCAGTTTCCTAACCTGTGAAAATAAGGCTAACAATAATATTTACCTCAGGGTTATGAAGATTAAATGAGATAATATAGCACTTTAAAGGAAGTTGTCAGTTTACCAGCCCTTCTAATGCTAAGCTAAAATGGATGGAGCCTAGGATAGCCTGAATCTTTGTTTCTCTTGTCTCTCCAGGTCATTTCTTCAGATAACTCTCCAGCTCTGGAAAATGAGTATCCTCAAGGTAAGTGTACTGAAGAAAGGAAACTGAGGATGAAAGCAATAGCCCAAGGCTAACTTCAGCAATGCTTTTGAACCTCTCCCAGGGTCCCCCTTGGGAAATCAAAGCTGACCAGATAATGTACCAAACCATATAAACCAGGAACAGTAATTTGGCAAGATCGCCAAGGAATAAATCTTGGGTAAAGTAGGGATGATTAATATCAAACCACCTGAGAGAAACTTTTGAGGTACAGGGAAACTTCCACAGGCAATTCTAGGCTGGCAAACTATGTTTTAGAAGTTCCTGGTATTTTCTGAGTAGCACAGAAATAATGCCACTAGAAGTTTTTATCATCCAGCAAGCTCAGTGTACACAAATTATAGAAAGGCCTCGAAAGCCCTTAGAACTAATCTAGAATAAAGGTACTAAACCCTAAAGTCCAGGCGATTCCAGCACTGTACCTGGTTAGAATGGAATGGCCCAATTCTAGGTCATCTAGAAATAGGCAGAACTCACAGGCACCTCTGGTAAAGGATTTTGGCTAGGAATACTCTTAAGTCTTCTAAGGACACATTTATGGCATTAGGAGTACACACTTTCTCAGAGGATTGAAATAGGGGCTAAGATCCTAGGACATATTATTAAGATTTTATGAATTCTCCACAAGAATTTTTTAATGTTCCATTTCCATTTTGTTGGTATCCCAAAAAAGATAATCATATAGTGATATTTTGAATTATCTGGATGGCTCTTGATAATTGAGTACTGCCACATGGTATCAGTGTCTATTTTATGTTTCTGAGTACATTTGCATCAACACCAAGGCAGGGGCCAAAAACTCAAACTGTCTACATAGACCAAGCAGTGATGGGTACATATGACTACAACAACCTGTAGATCTTTTTTTTTTTTTTTTTTTAATATATTTTATTGATTTTTTACAGAGAGGAAGGGAGAGAGATAGAGAGTTAGAAACATCGATGAGAGAGAAACATCGACCAGCTGCCTCCTGCACATCTCCTACTGGGGATGTGCCCGCAACCCAGGTACATGCCCTTGACCGGAATCGAACCCGGGACCTTTCAGTCCGCAGGCTGACGCTCTATCCACTGAGCCAAACCGGTTCTGGCCAACCTGTAGATCTTGCCTCATCTAAAAGGAGGCAGTAACTATCCAGGTCTGATCAATTGTCACTCTTCAGAATTCAAGACCTACTTTTGTCAGATCTGATTTTGAAAAGAAACTAAGAATTTTGATTTGTATGTAAATCTCCAGATTTTTAAAATTTATTTTAGAGAGAGAGGACGGGAGAAGGATAGAGAGAGAAACCTCGATTGGCTGCCTCTACTGTGGATTGAAAATGATAATATTTAACTATCAGCGTAATGTGTCTTAAACTGATGTCAAAAGACATGTTTTTTGGGAGTCTGTGAGTTTTCAAATTTGAAAACCAATGGTGAGCTTCTAGTTAAAAATGGTGGATTGAATGCATACATCTACTTTCATTCCTTCACAAAAAGCCACTAAAATAAACAAAGAATTTTTTAAGGTACAAATACACTAAAATAGGAAGAACAAGAGAGGAGGCCATAGCAATGAATTTTGAAAGCTGGAAAGCAGACGGATGAGTGGTAAATGACTTAGCAGACCTGAGAAAGCTGAATTATAAACTAGCAGTGGGGAAAGCCAAGAAGCACTGAAGATCTGAGAAGCAGTCAGATCCCAAGACTCCCTCCTTCATTGAGTGCAGCTGGACAACTCCCCTTTCCAACTTTGGCAAAGACTGGAGGTCTGGAGAGAGGTTTGGGTCCAGCTGAGGACTGAGGTACTTCACTAAACAGGAGAAGTGAACTAGACTTAATGCCAAAATCCCAGGCCTTTTTCCCCTTCCAGTTTCCAGAATGTTGACAGGAAAGACTTCACCTTCCAAGCACAACATTGAATAAATAATCCTCTCCAGAAGTCCCTTAAGGGAAAGCCCTACAAATATAAGTGTTGAGTGTTCCCTATCCAAATGGCTCACAGTCAGCAAAGCTCATTTACACACTTAGGGCTTACAATCAGCTTTAAAGACTCCACTCTTAAAATATGGTTTGAATTCTCCTTTAAACCAAGGATTACCAGAGATCTAAAGAAAGCCTCTAACATTTATTAAAAAAGGTGATCCAAACTGCCTCTCTCATGAAAAGAAACAAAGAAAAAGCAATGGAGGAGGAAAGTCAATGCATAAAGAAGAAAACTTCAAATTAACAATACATACTCAGATAAAGAGTATATTAGCACCATGAAACAAGTACCAGGATACACTCTTTTTCTAAAACCTTTAGAAAACAAAAAGGACCTCTTGGGCATTAAAAATATAGTAGCAGTCCAGTGGGCGTGGCTTGGTGGTTGAGTGGCTCAGTGGTTGAGCTTCGACCTATGAACCAGAAGGTCAGGGTTTGATTCCAGGTCAGGGCACATACCTGGGTTGTGGGCTTAATCCTCACTGTGGGGCATGCAGGAGGCAGCCGAACAATGATTCTCTCTCATCATTGATGTTTCTATCTCTCTCCCTCTCCCTTCCTCTCTGAAATCAATAAAAATACATTTTTTAAAAAGAAGACGAAAAACAATATATAAGACAGCAAAAATTTTTAAATAAGCAGGAGGTTTCAAAATCAAGTTGAGGAAATCTACCAGAAGTAGAATTAGAAATGAAAGAAGTAAAGCCCGGCTGGCATGGCTCAGTGGTTGAGCTTCGACCTATGAACCAGGAGGTCACAGTTCAATTCCTGGTCAGGGCACGTGCCTGGGTTTCGGGCTAGACCCCCAGTATGGGGCGTGCAGGAGGCAGCCAATCCATGGTTCTGTCTCATCATTAATGCTTCTCTCTCTATCTCCCTCCCTCTCTGAAGTCAATAAAAATATTTTTTTTAAGTGGAAAAAAAATCAAAGTACTAGAGCTCAGCTGGTGTAGCTCAGTGGTTGAACATCGACCCAGGAACCAAGAGGCCACCAGTTTGATTCCTGGTCGGGGCACATGCCCCGGTTGTGGGCTCATGTGTGGGCTCAATCCCCTGTGGGGGGTGTGCAGGAGACAACCAATCAATGATGTTTCTTTCTCATTGATGTTTCTGTCTCTCTATCCCTCTCCCTTCCTCTCTCTCTAAAAAATCAATAAAAACATATTTTAAAAAAACAAAGTAGAAAACAGGAGGAAAAAAATATTTTAAAAACAACAATAAAAACTCACCCCACAAAAAACAAAAAATAATACCTTAAAGGGTCAGTCTAGGAATTCTAATATCTAAATAATAGGAGTTACAGAAAGAGAAAAATGACAACACAGAGCAAAGAAAATGATCAAGGAAATAATTCAAGAACTTTTCCTGAAACTGAAGGACATTAGTTTTCATACTGATAGGACTCATTAAATATTCAGCACAGTGGATGAAATTGACCCACCCAAAGCACAATTGTCATGAGATTTCAAAATGCTGGAAACAGAGAAGATCCTGAGTTTCCAGAGCGGTCAAAAGAAGTCACATACAAAGAGTCAGAATTGCTTCAGACTCTGAACATACCAGAAGCTAGAAGGCAATGGAGCAATGTCTTCAACATCCTGCAGGAAAATAAATTCTAACCTAGAATTCTGTATCCATCCAAATTCTGAATCAAAGAACATGTAAAAGATATCTGCAGGCTGCAAGGTCTCAAAAAATTTACCTCCCATGCACCCTTTCTCATGAAGCTACTAGAAGATGTGCTCCACCAAAACAAGGGAGTAGTCAAAAAGATGAAAACATGGGATACAGGACACAAGGAAAGCCAGTACAGGAGAGTCGTGAAAGGGATCCCCTTGATGGTAATGAGAGAAGATTTCAGGGTGACAGCAGTGCATACCAGGCAAACCAGCCCAGATTTGAGCCAGTCACAAAGCTCCAGAGAGAACTCTTTTTGTAGTTTAAATTGATAGACTATGCTTCTGAATTTCTTAAAAGGAGATTTAAAGAACTGGTGAAGTTTGATGATTGAATTAGTTACAAATACTATACATAGAAAATTAAGCAAATGAAGAGATAATTATTAACTCTAGGGAAAATAAAGTTGTGAAAGAAAGAAATCAGAGTTGACTATTTGTTTTAGCTCTGAATAATGAATATTCAGTCAAAATTTTTTAAATATTGATGTAACCAACATTATATTTTAACTTTTGGAAGAAGGGGGGGAATGGGTGGTGCATGTCTGTAATGGGGTCCTGTTAGAAAAGAGAACAAAAAATTCTCATATTTCTTGGATGATATGGATAATTCCCAAAAGTGAAAAAAAGGAGCAAAAAAGTACCAAAATGCCCTACCTGGTTTGGGTCAGTGGATAGAGCATTGGCCTGTGGATTTCAGGTCCCGGGCTGGGGCTTGATTCTGGTCAAGGGCACATGCCCGGGTTATGGGCTCGATCCCTAGTAGGGGGCATGCAGGAAGCAGCAGATCAATGATTCTCATCATTGATGTTTCTATCTCTCTCTCCCTCTCCCTTCCTCTCTGAAATCAATTAAAATATATATATATATATATATATATATATATATATATATATATATATATATATATTTTAAAGTACCAAAATAATCAGCTAAAAGAGGTCTCATCTCTGGGTAAGGGTTATTATAGGGAGTGGGTGCCAGGGATGGCAGTTTTTCTTGACAAAATTTGTAGAACAATTTGACTCTTTAAACTGTGTACCTGAATAACTTTGGTAAAAAACAGAAGTTAAAGACAAACAACTGGCATAGGATTAAGTACGTAAACTTTGGAATCGGGTAGATCTGTGTTTGAGTCGTGTCACTTCACTTACTAATGGTGTGAACTAACTGTTTCCACCTTTCTCACCTGAAAAATGAGGACAATATTTACCTTGCAGATTTGTTGAAAGGATTAAATAAATAATGTAGTATTTTTAAGTATACACAGTCTAGCAGGGAGCATTTTGGGGCTATTATTTTGGGGCTTGTTTGTCTTGTTAGACCAAGCAATTAAAATCAAAAGATTGGAAAGGTAAACACAGCCAGAGTCTCATTTGACTGGAATAGGTGGGATGGTTTCTCATTCACAGCGTTATCCCAAGATGGACTCTCAAGGTGTTTTAGTCCAGGTTGATTGAGCACTGGGCTCCAACTTCTTGTTAATCTGAAATGGCCCAACTTGGACCGTGATGTTCTCATCTGAAGCTTACTTAAAAAAAAGAAGAAGAAGGAGAAGGAGGAAGGAGGAAGGAAGAGAAGGAGGAAGAAGGAGGAAGGAGGAAGGGAAGGAGGAGAAGAAGAAGGAGAAGAAGAAGAAGAAAGAAGAAGAAGAATACTTGAATTTTAAGGAGTTTAATTACATCTTAATTGAGAAAAGATAATTTAAATGTGCTAAATATATGAAAGGAAAAACGATTTAAAGATGAGAAAAAAACTTTTAGACTACAACAGTTTAATGAAAAATATTTTACTGGTAGACTTTCTGTTTTAGTCAGCCAAGGAACCAACAGATATAGTCTTACCTGGAAATGGAGGTTGGATGAAATGGTTTCTAAGAGGGTTTACTCCTAATGGAATAGTAGGAACAAATCAGATAAAATAGAGTGCCTTATAAAAAATCTGCTCTAAATATTTGAGCAACAGCAACACTGTTGTATTTTCTGCCTTTTTGATTGTGTGTTTTGCTTGGAAGGAAGCTACTAACTATCCCACCCTATGCAGAGGCCCCAGAATCCAACAATACTGTGTATACTTCCTTCATGAAGTCTCATCGCTGCTATGACCTGATTCCCACAAGCTCCAAATTGGTTGTGTTTGACACTTCCTTGCAGGTGGGTGAAATACTTTTTCCTTCTCCTCTTTGGAACCTCTGGTTCAATACCCCTTATCCTATCTCATCCCAAGGATAATATCCTTGTCCTTCTATAGGGTTAGTCTCATGTTTTTCCCAACATACCCAACCCCTGTTCCTTTAAAGTCCTGCCCGTGAATTTCCCTTTGTGAATATAACTCTTTTGGCTATAGGTGAAAAAAGCTTTCTTTGCTTTGGTGACTAATGGTGTACGAGCTGCCCCTTTGTGGGATAGTAAGAAGCAGAGTTTTGTGGGTAAGCATTGTTTCTGGAACACAGTATTATTGGCATCTTGTGCTGGGCACAGAGAAAAGCTTTGAGCAATGCTGAGAGCTCTTGTCTTGGCCTCTAGGCATGCTGACCATCACTGATTTCATCAATATTCTGCACCGCTACTACAAATCAGCCTTGGTAAGGACCTTAGCCTAATGACCAAAACCACTTCCCCTGCCTAAGCCCCTCATTTTCATTTCAAGCAAACCACAAGGGGTTTATGAAGCAGGGAGGTCACGTCTCAAGTTCTGTTGCTTTTGCTTCCAGGTACAAATCTATGAGCTGGAAGAACACAAGATCGAAACTTGGAGAGGTATGTAGAGAATTGGTGAGGGGGTTGGGGGTGAGAGGGTAAAGGGATAGAAATTTTCCTGGGAAATGATTTTCCATGGTGGTATTTTGTGAACCTTTTTTTCCTTTCAGAGGTATACTTACAGGACTCCTTTAAACCACTTGTCTGCATTTCTCCTAATGCCAGGTAAATTCTAGCTACCCATCTATACTAATAATAGAGGAATATGCATATTGTCCGGGATGCCATCACAGTAACAGTAACAACCAAACAGCAGGCTGCGTGGGGCGACCAGGCTTGCAGGGTGGTTAGTGAGGGACGATCAAACGACTGAACAGCAGGCTGTATGGGGCGCCCAGGCCGGCAGCGGGGGCAGTAGGGGGCGACCAGGCTAGTAGGGGGGCAGTTGGAGGCGAACAGGCCGGCAGGGGAGGGCAGTTGGGGGCAATCGGGCCAGCAGGAGAGCAGTTAGGCATCAATCAGGCTGGCAGGCAGAAGCGGTTAGGGGTAATCAGGCAGGCAGGCGAGTGGTTAGGAGTCAGCAGTCCCAGATTGTGAGAGGGATGTCCTACTGTCAGTTTGGGATAGGGCCTAAACCAGCAGTCTAACATCCCCCAAGGGGTCCCAGATTGGAGAGGGTGCAGGCCAGGCTGAGGGACACCCCCTCTCTGCACAGATTTCGTGCACCGGGCCTCTAGTTTGTTCAGAAGAGGAAGAACCTTGCCATCAGCATAGCTAAAGCACTAGATACCCAAAGATTCAGGGGCAGAAGAAAGAAAAAACTCCCAAACACTTGCATTCACACACTTGCTCCCCTTCTTTCTCCCAACCATCAGTTTTCCATTTATAAACACTCTGAGGAGCTGAGCTATGGTGGAGGGAGTCAGGGGCAGAAATAGGCCCAGCCTCAGGCCCAGCACTGTGGAACTTATCATTGTCCCCCATCTTCCCACAGCTTGTTTGATGCTGTCTCTTCATTAATCCGGAACAAGATTCATAGGCTGCCAGTTATTGACCCAGAATCAGGCAACACCTTGTACATCCTCACCCACAAGCGCATCCTCAAGTTCCTCAAATTATTTGTAAGTGCTCCTCAGCCCAGTTTTTACTTCTTATATACTCGGTTGGAAAGGTATCCAACGGTGATATGGGGAGCCTTGAAAATCAAGGTGATGGTTCCTTCCTCAGATCACTGAGTTCCCCAAGCCAGAGTTCATGTCTAAGTCTCTGGAAGAGCTACAGATTGGCACCTATGCCAACATTGCTATGGTCCGCACTACCACCCCCGTCTACGTGGCTCTGGGTATTTTCGTACAGCACCGAGTCTCGGCCCTGCCTGTGGTGGATGAAAAAGGTGAGAGAGTGGACAGAAGGAGAGGGAAGGCTCCAAGGAAGTCAGGGTGGCTCTGGGAAAATCTGCTTCCCCCTTAGCTCAGCCAGGATGGTGATTCTACCTACAGCCAGGGGGAGTCTTGGATGTCAGATCCTCCTTGCTGAGCTACCTCTGTCCCTCTAGGGCGTGTGGTGGACATCTACTCCAAGTTTGATGTTATCGTGAGTGATTGGGGAGGGGCTGGGAGGTAGGGAAAGGGGTGGCATGTTGGAGGTGGAGAGGGAAAAGAAGAGAGTCTCTTCTGGGATCTAAGGGTTTTAAGAAGCTTCCAAGCTTTCAGATTTTATATGAAAAATAATTGAATTAGCTGGGTGTGGCTTGTGGGCATGGCTGACAACTGCCCTAAATCCCTTTGGGGTTGGGTGGACTCAGGGTTTCGGGGCTGGCTCCCTTGCTTCTCTGCAAGCACCTTCCCCTCTCTCCCCAGAATCTGGCAGCAGAAAAGACCTACAACAACCTAGATGTGTCTGTGACCAAAGCCCTCCAACATCGATCACATTACTTTGAGGGTGTCCTTAAGTGCTACCTGCATGAAACTCTGGAGACCATCATCAACAGGCTGGTGGAAGCAGAGGTAGGGGGACCAGTGACCCCAAAGGAGCTGGGGTTTGGCAAGGAGGATGGAGCTTGAAGGGCTCTCCCTAAAGCTGGCACTAAATATCCCTTTCTCCCTTGTTGTTCTCTGCAGGTTCACCGACTTGTAGTGGTGGATGAGAATGATGTGGTCAAGGGAATTGTCTCACTGTCAGACATCCTGCAGGCCCTGGTGCTCACAGGCGGAGGAAAGCCCTGAGCTGGGGAAGGGGTCAGGTGGCAGCAAGGGTTATGCCCACTCACTGCCTGTACAAAGTTTGGAACCACAGATGAAATCTTGAGAGAATTGTGACTCTGTTCCCTGCCCAGGAGACCTCTACCCTTCTACCTGAGAGCCAGGGAAGATATGGGGAAAGGAAGGAGAATGGATTTTTAGCTGTCCTATCCTCACACATGAGGAAAACTTTCAGCCTAGCCTGTCCCAGCCCCTGTCCTCTTAGACATGCCCCCATTCTGGGTGAACTATGGGCTCTGTGCCGCTTGGACAAATTCTGATCTCTACGAGATCCAGTCTTTGCCTCTATCTCTGCCCCTGACTCCCTCCACCATAGCACAACTCTTCATAAAAATATTTTTATTCATCCTGTTTCATGCTCTATGGGGGAGGCTGAGTCCATTTCATAACATTTCTTCCCATAATGGGAGTGGGGAGGATCATGGGGAGGAAGGCCTTTGGGTTCCTGTGCTATATTCATAGGAAGAGAAGTGGGATTGGGTGGAGGAGGACTACAAAGTGGTTAGCTAAGGTTATTGCTTTTCATGGCAAACCTAATTAAAATGACAGGAACCTCTTCATGATATTGCAGTGTTTGCTTTTTGTAGTTGACAGACAGTCACTACTGCTCCAACCTTTCTACTTCATATGGCTTCTTCAGCTCATTAATTACAATAACACACTTTATAGAAAACTGTCCATCATTCTCAGTGCTTTACATAAACTAATTCATTTACTCCTCAGAACAATAGTAGATATTCTAGTTTTATAGATTTAAAAGAAACGAAGACACAGAGAGGCTAACTAGCCCAAGGCAACACAGCTAGTAAAAAGTACAGAGCTAGCATGTAAACCCAGCTGGCACCAGAGCTCGTGCTCTTTAGCACTATATTAGACTTACTACCTTTCTAAATCTCCATTAAAAACTGTTCTCACCTTATTCCCTACAATCCTTATCACCCCCACGTTCCCTTCTGCCTGGACCGGAGCTGATATCCCAGGAAAAGCACATAACAGTGTTAGGTCTCCAGAGAGTAGACGGAGACATGCCACCATCAAAAGGTTGGACTCTGTATTTGGATTTTGCTGAACTGGCACTGTCTTTGAACCTGAAATTTCCAAAGTGAGAATGAGCTGTAGGGTATGCAGTGGGGGAACAGCAGAACTATGGTCACCCCATCAAACCCTTTCTCTGTGCTGAAACCATATGGGCCAAAACAGTAGTCAAGCCCAGCTGGCGTGGTTCAGTGGTTGAGCATCGACCTATGAACCAGGAGGTCACAATTCAATTCCCAGTTGGGACACATGCCGGAGTTACAAGCTTGATCCCCAGTGTGGGGCCTGCAGGAAGCAGCCCATCAATGATTCTCCCTCTCCCTTCCTCTCTGAAATCAATAAAAATATATTTAAAAAAACAAAACAGTATAAGGACACCTAGACTGTTGGGTATGAGCCAAATTCTGGATACCATCTCACCACTGCTTTGCAGGTATTATACCATTTCCATCTTGGATACCAAGACCAGGAGCGATTTCAGAGTAGCACCTTGCCCCTACCCCCACTTGCCCAAGAACCCTAATGATCCCAACCATACCATATCGGTTCCTCCAAACCAGGCTTTCTGATGGAACCCGGGGAAAGCATCAAGGCAGCTTCCAGTGCTACATCCTGGCTTTGAAGAAGCCCCTGCTTCTGCATTCACCTCTTCACAGTTCTCAGCACATTCCTAGACTTGAGGGAGGGAGACATTCCAAGTTATTATAATTAGAGCATGTTTATATGTGTGGGGGTGAGTGCATGGAGGAAAGGACAGATGTCTCCTTGTCACATTCCATCATGAAGTAGGATTTATCTAGGGAGGAGGCAAGGACTTTAAAAAGCCTTAGTACTCTGGTGGGAAGCACCTTCAAGCAAAGAGCCATCAGCGCAACTGGTAGGTGTAAGGAGGAGGGGGGGGGGGGGGGAATGTCAATGGATGGGATAGGGGATATATGGGTTCTTTTAAAAAGTCCATGTTAGGGAGCAGGAGGCCTGTGTTCTGTTGCTCTGGTTCTCAATTAAGTTGGTCTGCCCCAAACAACCCTTCTGGGGAAGGGTCTATCCCAAAGGGCTGCAGGTATGTTAGTGGAAAACAAATTAGGATCTCTTGCTTTCCCATTCCCTGCTAAAACCCAACCAGTCTCAGAGTCTGAGGATGGAGCAGAAGGAAAGACAAGGAACAAAATTTGGAGCCTCATAACCTATTCCCACCTATTCTCAGGAGAGGCAAATGATCCCTTTCTCAGGAACCATTGCCATACACACTTTCTTCCCTCACCCCACACCCCTCCCCTCTGCTGGAGCTGCTGCCATGGTTGCCAGGCATGGTTGCTAAGTCTCTGCATGGAAGAGTTGGCGTGGGCTGTGCTGCCACTAACATTACCATGGTGAATCAGGGGACACCTGGTATAGGCTTGGGGGTGGGTCGGGGGGACATGTGAATGTAACTCCCCAGGACAGAATGAGCCTAAAAGGTGAGCATCTTGAGCACCACTTCAGGTGGGGGCTGAGTGAGCTAGGCACTGTGGTAGTGGTGCCGGGAGCTCTATGCTGGAAAACGGGCCACTTTTATCATCTCAGTTGCTAGGGGATTAGTTTTGCCAAGGGAGCACACCATTCCTCCATCCTCCGAAAGGGTGCAAATAAATGCATAAGCACCCTAGTCTATCCTCCATAAGGCTAAGCAGAGCTGTGTGGGCACAGAACAGTATGACCCCAACATTCTGGATTGTGAGAGAGCGTGCTGCAGGGAGCGGGCTCCATGGGTGCCCAAGGACAAACATCTAGAACACGGAGTGAGGGGCCGTTTCCATGGCTAAGAAATTCCTTTCTCCTGCTGTACCAGCAGCCTGGGCTACAGTTAAGGGGATGGGGGTCACCCTTTTGAGCTAGGGGAGGATAGCTCCCCCCAGTCACACAAAAGCTGCATGAAAGCTACTGCCTCCTCCTTCCACCACATGGAAGCTGGTTACTCATCTCCTCTCTGCACCCGAATGCCACTGCCGCTAAAAATAGCCCCCCCAGGCTGAGCCAGCCCCTCCTGCACCCCAACCCCATGGAAACCAGCAAGAGTGGCAGGCAGAGACCTTAAGTTCCATTTCCATCACCTTCCTGTCGGAGAAACTGAAGTCCCTGAAGTCTGAGGCAAGAAGTCAAGGGCAGAACCCTGGTGGTCAAGCACCTTGACAAGGAGGGGAGTGAAGGGTTAAAATAGCAGGAAGGTTGAAGCAATGGGGATGGGGGAGGGGGCACTGTCAGCTTGGCAGTAAGAAGTCCCCTGCCCACTCCTGCAGGTTCCATCGGGCTTCGGGGACATGAGAAGTGGGAAGGGGCTCCCAAATCCGGGCCCCAGGGGGCGGCCATGCACATGGGGGAGGTAGCAGCGCGGAGCCATCCCCGCCATGTCACATGCGCTCACACACACACAGACAGGCACACACGTGTGCCCGGGTATATATAGTCCCCAGTCGCTGGGCCTGTCGCTCTGCAGTGGGCGCCGGCTTCCTGGGCTGGGAGGGGGCTCTCGGGGGCGGGTGGGAGGGTGGGGGGCCGGGGTGGGGTGGGGCAGGATGCTGGATGGTCATTTATTCTCCGAGGGGCCTGACAGCCCCCGGGAGCTCCAGGATGAGGAGTCTGGAAGCTGCCTCTGGGTGCAGAAATCCAAGCTGCTGGTGATCCAAGTGAAGACTATTTCCTGTCATTATAGTCCCCGCGCCCCTCCTCGACAGACCATGGACTTCCAGGCCGGCCACTGGATCCGCGAGCCCCAGAGCCACACGTGAGTGGAGAAGTGAGGGGAAGAGCGCGGTGGGGTGGGTCCGGACTTCCCCCAGGCACAGCCAGCGCTGCTGCGCCCCCTTCTCTTTCCCACGCGCCCCCAACCCATCCGGAGAGCTAGAGTTTGACCTGTCCCGCGTTGTCCGGGGAAACGGGCATGGGTGTGAAAAGGGCAGGAGGTGAGATGGGGCAGACGCCGGTAAAGTGTGCATGGAGGGATGGTGAAAAATCCCGTTTAGACTTCAGCCCCAACATATATGTGCACGTGCGCGCGCGCACACACACACACACACACACACCCTTCCACATGGCTGCCCAAAGTGGTCTGTAGAGCTCCCAGCTCCCCGGACCTCGGCTCCCTTCCCCCACAAACTGCTCACCTGGGTTCCTGCTCATTGTCCCAGGTGTGGGCCGCGCCCGGGATGCCCTGAGCCGCCTCCCCGCCGGCCCTGGGCCGCCAGGGTGCTGCAGGAGGCGACCAACTGGCGGGCGGGGCCCCCAGCCGAGGCCCGAGCGCGGGAGCAAGAGAAAAGAAAAGCGGCATCGCAAGAGCGGGAGGCCAAGGAGACCGAACGGAAAAGGCGCAAGGCTGGTGGGGCCCGAAGGAGCCCCCCGGGTCGGCCGCGCCCGGAGCCTCGGAACGCCCCTCGGGTGGCACAGCCTGCCAGGCTCCCAGCTCCATCACGGCCAGAGCGCCTGGGGCCGGTGGGGCGACCGCCCCGTCCATCCGCGCAGCCGCAGAGCGACCCCAGGGCGGCGTGGGCGGGGCCCTGGGGAGGTCGAAGGCCAGGGCCCCCAAGCTACGAGGCTCACCTGCTGCTGAGAGCGGCCGCGGGGACGGCCCCGCGACGCCGCTGGGACCGCCCGCCGCCCTATGTGGCTCCACCTTCTTACGAAGGACCCCACAGGACTTTGGGGGCGAAACGAGGCCCCGAGCCCTCCCAGGCGCCCGTCTCAGCAGCGCCTGTTCAGACTCCGGCCAGGACAGAGGGAGGAGGCACAAAGAAAAGGCTGGATCCTCGGATTTACCGGGACGTCCTCGGGGCTTGGGGTCTTCGGCAGGAGCGGGGTCTCTTGGGGGGATCCCCAGGCTGTGGAACGGCCAGGCCGAGGCTGGAGCCCCGCCAGGGGGCCGCAGAGAAAAGCCGGGGGCCGGCTGCTGCTGCCCGGAACAGTGGCGGCGACGGCCACCCCCGCGCCAAGACTGCGGGGGACCCGGGCGGGGCGACGGCTCCTGCGGGGTCTGCCACCGAGACTCCCAGACCCCCGCGTCCCGCCCCCAGGTCCAGGCCCCATCTCCAGGGCCCCGGGGAAGGGAAAGAAGGTAGAGAACAGAGCTGGCTCCCCAAGTCCTGGATTCCCTCCCCTAAAAAGCATCCGCCTCCACATAGCCAGACCCTCCCCAGACCCTGGGCTCCAGGAGGCACGGGGTCGAGAGAGCCCCTGGGTCGTAGAGGGAGGGCCGGCCCCTCGGAGGGTTGGCAGGCCACCCGCCGCGCCCACACCCTGCCCCGCAGCTCCAGCGGCCCTGCTCGTGGAGAAGGTATTTTTGTCATTGACGCCACGTGCGTGGTGATAAGGTCCCAGTACGTCCCGACCCCTCGAACCCAGCGCGTGCAGCTGTTGCCGGCTGGGGTGCCCAGCACTGTGGGCGACGCCCCCAGCCCACCGAAGCCCAGCAAGGAGGAGTGGGAGGCGGCCGCGGCCTTGCCTTCCCCTTGCCAAAAGCTGCTGTCGAGCAGCCGCCTTTCACAACAGCCACACGGGGGGCGCGGGTTCGAAGCTGAGGGCGGGAAGCCCGCGGATCCCTCTTTGGAGGAGCGCGCCTCCCGCATCTTGGGGCTCCCGGTGGACGAAGTCAACCTGCAAGACGCCCCCGCGCAGCCAGGTAGCCTGGGGCGCTCAGTCTCCGGCCCAGCGGCTTCAGGAGGTGCGAATAGCGCCGAGGGCTCGGGGGGAGTGGCGGGGGTGCCCCGGCACGCGGGGCGGGGCTGGGCGCGGACCCCGGGGCCCTACGCCGGGGCCCTGCGGGAAGCCGTGTCCCGCATCCGCCGCCACACCGCCCCTGACTCGGACTCGGACGAAGCTGCGGAGCTCAGCGCCCATAGCAGCTCCTCTGATGGAAGCGACACGGAAGCCTCCGGCGCCCCCTGGCGGAGTGAGCGAGCCGGGTGCCGAGAGGGCGGGAAGACCACACAGCGGCACGACAGCATCCGAGAGATTCTGGATGTCATCAGCCAAACCGGGGAGGCCCTTTCTGGAGAGAGGAACAGGACGGGGGCCCCACGGAGAAGTAGGGAGCGGCAGTGAGAGGCTCTTTGTTGTATTTGTGCTTCCCAACCCATCCATCCTTGGGCCCACTGGCCCCCTTACTTCCTCACAGACTTCCTTGTACCCTTTACCTATACCGGTTCCCATAACCCAAAAAGAAGCCGCCCAAATGAAAGGAAAGGGAACATATGCTGATTTGTAATTTTTTAAAAATCCTCACCCTAGGATATTTTCCCATTGATTTTTAGAAAGAGTGGAAGAGAGAGGGAAAGACAGAGAGAAATATCTGTGAGAGAAACACATTGATTGGTTGCCTCCTGCACGTGGCTGGACCAGGGCCTGGGCCAGAGAGGAGCCTGCAACCGAGGTACGTGCCCTTGACCAGACTCAAACCCGGGACCTTCCTTCCTCAGGCCGACACTCTATCCACTGAGCCAAACTGGCTAGGGCTGTATTTAAAAAAAAAAAAAAAATCAGGAGAGGTCAGGTGAACAGTAGACTTTAATGCCTACTCCTTTCAGGTCACTCTGGTAAGGGCTTCAGCAGAGGTAGCTGCTGCCCTGGGTGTAGAGTTGAGCAGAGAAGCCTGCCCAAGAGTAGGCAGGAGGGTAGGAATGGTATAGTCATGGGAGGGCAACTTCAGGGAAGGGCCTCTGGGCAGGAGGGAGAAAGTGATGGAGAGGCTTTGGACTGAAGTGAACAGGTGACAGAGAAGCCCTTAGCAGAAGAGGAGGGAGTCCAGAAGCAGCCAGCAAAGCAGGGAGAGGGCTCACTTTGATGTCACAAGTCTTGGGTTCCCGTCCTAACTCTGACACTCACTTCCTGGGGCACCTTAGGCAAGTCGCTTTCCTTCTCCAGGCCTCCTAATATGTAAAATAAAGGGATTCTAAGGTCCATCCATGTCGTTTTGGAGCCTTTGGGGAAGATTTTATCTCATCCTTCCCTTTCACAAGCCAAGAAAGAGTTAGGAATAGATGAATAGAGTCTGAGGGTTTCTGGGTGGCTTCATGGTCACCTGCACTCATTCTCAATTCTAGAGACTGTCCAGGGTTTGCAGAAGAGCTGAGTAAATGGGCAAGGGCTCCTATCCCAGTCTTTTAGGTTTAGGTGAGGGTTACCCAAGGCAGGGCGGGATGGTGGCCTTGTCACTGTCCCTGGCCTGTGGTGGTCCAAGCAGGAGAGGGAAGGCAGACAGTGAATCGGCGTGGGACCTCTTCAGACCTTCCTCTTTCCTCCTCCCCAGTGTTTCTTAGTGATGCTCTGAATCGTTGCCATGACTTTCCACCCAGGTGGTATCATTCATCTGAAAGAATCCTGAGAATTTCTTGCATCTCTGCCTCTTCCAGAAACTGCTACAGAAGGAAGGGGGAGGCGGTCCCAAAAAGCCTGTGGTTATAGGTGTGATCCTCGCTGTAGCCACTATGGGGCGCGCGCAGGTCGCGGATTTCCCCCGTAGCTAGTCCGCGAGTCCTTCCTACTCCCACAGGCCAGTGAATCAATTGATCCCTAGTTAAAGCGCGGGGGTCCCCAGCCTTGCCGCCTCCAGGTGTGCGGGGTCGGGAGCAGGCCTCTGAATGAGCCCCTCTTTGTATTTATCTGGCTTGGGACCCAGACTCTGAGGTCTTTTTTGCTCTCTTACCTTGGACACCTCCTCTCTATTTACCAGCCATGTGGACTCGGCCAAATCACTTCACCTCCCCGAGCCTCACTTTCCTCATCTGTCAAATGGGGGTATATAAACACCTACCTCGCAGGGTTGTTGTGAGGATTTAATGCGATAATGTATGTAAAGCGCCTTGCACAGTGCCAGGCACACGGTAGGCGCTCAATAAATCTAAGCTTCCCTTTGTCCAACCTTGGCCTTTTCTTCCTTTCACCTACCCTGTCCCCACTGCGTTCCACCCACAGGGCTCTTCCGCTCCTTCTCGCTTGGGGGGCGGGAAGGGGGAGTGGGGGGGACTCCTTTCTTTGATGGAAACTCCCGTCCCACTCCTGTCTCCCCCAGTGCGGACTCTCCCTTCCTTGCCCCCCACCCCCGCTGGCTCTTCCCACTGCCCCGCGCACTCCCCCCACCCCCCATTCCGGGCAAGGGCTGAGTCAGCCTGGGTAAATTTAGCCGCCGACTCGCCGGGCGCGGGGGCTTCGCCCAGACTCAGTCTCAGAGTCCTGCCTGGCCCTGCCCTCCACTCCGCCTCTGCCCCCCCCGCCCCCAAGTCCCGCCAACTCCAACTCTGGCTCAGCGTTCAGATCACCAATCCCGCTCTCAAACCACTTACGGTTTTGGTCTCCAATTATCTCCACATCACTCTCCACGCGCACCTGGAGAGACTGCAGGATGGGGCCCTAAGCTGGCTGCCTGGCCTTGGTTTGTTGGAGCGGGAGGGAGGTCCTCTTTGGGCTTCTGAACCTGAGGGGAGAATGTTGGTCAGAGTCGCCCAGGGAAGGTCTATCCCAGAACCTGTCTGAAACCCACACTGCCAGGTTTCCAGTTAGCTCCTGGTAGAGGAAGTTAAAGGAAGTGGGGGTCACCTTGAGCAGAGATCAAAGGTTCCTGAGGTCTGGCTCCCTTCCACCTACAATTATATCTGCTGCAGGTTCTAACCATTGAGCATTTACTGAGCACTTGAGAGGAACCAGGAATTGGGCAGGACTCCAGGAAAGAGGAGTAAGGCCTGCTTGACAAGGGGTGAAGGTGAAAACACACCAGTAACGATAAAATTAAACAGTGGGTGTCAAGTACAAAAAAAAGACTGAATTTGGGGAAGGGGGTCTTAGGTAGAGAGAACAGCAAAAAGAAGAAGTGTGGATGTGGGAGAAATGGTCTGGTCTGACTGAAGTTGAAGGTACATTTGGGGGAGTTGTGGAAGATAAAGGAAGGAAGGAAAACTGAGGCCAGGTTGGGATGAGCCTGGTCCAGCTGAGGAGTGTGTGCCTTTGACCTCTGGGCTTGAGAAAAGAGTGAACTTCAGGCTAGGAGGAAGATAGAGGAAGGTCAGGGCAGTGGTGACCGTATCTCGGCCCAAGGAGGCAGGGCTCTGAGGCTGGTAGAAGAGTGAGCTGTATGGGAGGGGCTGGCACTGTGAAGGTGCGCACCACCTCACAGCCTGCGCCTCTTAGAGGCTGAACACCCAGGAGGCCAGTTTTTAAGAGTTTACCCATACTGGATCTGGCCTCTGCTGCCTCTTCCTCCTCTTCCCCTACCTCTACTTCTCTCTACCATTGTCAGAAAACTCCGGTAGTCTTGTATGTAGGACATGGACTATGTGGCCTGGGTTTGAATCTTGCCTCTATCTCATACTAGCTGTGTGATCTTGGCAAGTTACTCAACCTCTTTGTGTCTTGGTGTCAGCTATAAAGCTGGATTATTAATAGTGTTCCTTTCATAGTCTTGTTGGGAGGATTAAATTATTCAATATGTGAAACGCTGAGAACAATGCCTGGTACCTAGTAAGTGATATATAAGTGTTGAGTTCTGATTATTATTTCTCCCTAGGGCTATTTCATTAGTGTTGGGGGTATGGGAGCATGAGGATAAGGAAAAGGGGGAAGAGGCAGCAGAGGCCAGATCCAGAGGAGAGGGGATCCCTGGGGTGGAGACAAGCTGCTTGAATGGCTGAAGGTATACTAGGAGCACTTGGGTGGTTAGGGTGTCAAAGTCACGTGCTCCCACCCCAGGACTTCCTCCAACTCTGCCTAAGAATGGAGTCAGCACCAGCTGCTAAAGATCTGGGGAGAAGGGGAGGAGCGACTGCAGGTCTGGGGGCAGCCCTCGATGAGCCATATCTCAGACTGGCTCCAAGGGCCCTGTGGGTGGCAGGCTGGAGGCTCCCTGCTGCGAAAATTACTTCTAAATCTGGCTGTCTCTGCCACAACCACCCCCCACCTCGGGACAGCGTCACAGGTCAGGAGTAGGGACAGCAGAGGCAGGAGGGCGGGGCCAGGTTGGGGCAGCATTCCTCAGGTTACCACGGGACCCTACTGCCCTCCCTACAGCCAGGTTCTTCCCAGGGAAGCCCTTTTCTGTTCCAAATGGAGCCCAGTTAATGTGGCTTTCGAGGAGCTAGGAGCCTCCTCCCCTTTCAGACTCTTGGGAGAGCCCTGGGACTTCCAGGATCAGCCACAAATTAGTAAAGGAAACAATCAGGCCATAACTCTGGGACTTTAGGGAAATCAGAGTCAGTTGTGTGTGTGTGTGTGTGTGTGTGTGTGTGTGTATGTGTGTGAGGAGGGGAGGACCAGGAGAGATGGCTGAACATGAATCCATGGGAAGTGTGCAAAGTGCATCTGTGGGAAAAGAGTCAGCATTCTCTCAGTTATTCATTTGTTCACTTATCCAATAAACATGTATGCCAGGCCCCAGGGATATACAAGAGATTCAGACATGGTTCCTATCTTCAGGGAGCTCAAAATTCAGGGAGTGTGTGAGATGCGGGGGGGGGGGGGGGGGGGGCGGAGGGGATGCAGAAGAAGAAACCTACAGAATCCTTATAGGGCAGGCAGTACAAAATAATACGTTAATGAAGGCATTCATTCCAGAAGGTCCAGGGGAGCAAGAAGGAAGGAGCAACTCCCAGACTGTGACTTCTTGGGAGTGGGAATATATCAAGACCTTTGGGAGACAAGTCACTAAAGATGTATATATTAGCAAAGGAAGGCTCAACCTGGATACTGTGATCTCCTCTGTGTGTCCTGGCATGGTGGGAGGAGGGGCAGCTCCCTTCCTGGAAGCCCCTGGTATTACATAGCCTTTTGTGAGTCCTTTTAGAGAACAGTTGCTCCATTCATCCATCCATCCACCCATCCATTCATCTTTCTGTTCATCCATCCATGCATCTATGTATGCATACATCCATCTATACATCCCACCCATCCATTTATCCATCCATCACCAACCTGTTTGTCATTCATCCATTGATTTATCTATCCATCCATCCATTTATTCTGTTAACAAGGGCATATGATGTGCCTAACTCAGTTCTGCAAGGGCTGCTACGATGAACAAAGCACAGAGCCCATGTCCTCAGGAAGCTAGAAGCACAGTAGGAGAATGAGTAACAGATAATCACCCATGGGACAGCCAGTATGTGCTGTTAATGAAAGCCCCACCAAGAAGATGCTTCAGGAGGCAAGACAACTTTGCCAAGGAAAATTAGAAGAGTTTCATGGGGGAAGGAAAAGTTGAGATGGGTTTCAACCAAGGGAGATTGGCAAGACGCGCATTCCAGGGTGTGAACAAAGGTAGAACGGTGGGAAGCACACAGCTTCCATGGGGAACAGAGGCACTCGGGAATGCAAAGGTGCAGAAGGATGGGACTCTGGAATGTGTGGGAATCAAATCGTGAAGTGCCTCTGGAAAACAAGGATACAACATTTGAGCTTTAATGGGAGAAGCTGAGGGAGAGGTGAGGGGCAGAGAACGTATGAGCTGTAAATGTCCTGCTCAATGCCTACAACATTGTTTTATCTGCTGCTTGACTATGACCTTTGTTGGTCCTGTTACCTTGTGGAATTCCCCACTGGACCATCAGCTACTTAAGGGTAGTGCCTTTGACTTAGCTCTACAGCCCCTGCATGCTTGGCCTGGAGCAGGCTCTCAGCAAATGCTGGCAGGGGAAGGAACGGATGATAAAAGTGGCTGCTGCTTGGTGTGACCCCCATTCCCCATGCTTTCAAGAGAGATTACCCTGCTTTCTTCGCTGGAGTCTTTCCAGGAGCTCTCCCAAGAGACACCACAAGGTGGCGCTGTTCCAACTGTAGCTCTGAGTTCGCCAAGGTCCTTAAGGTTTGCAGCTGGTCGTGAAGAACCCCTCCAAGTACTGTCCCTTATGGTCTAGAAGAGTCTAGACCAGTCGTGGGCAAACTACGGCCCGCGGGCCAGATCCGGCCCGTTTGAAATGAATAAAACTAAAAAAAAAAAAAAAAAGACCGTACCCTTTTATGTAATGATGTTTACTTTGAATTTATATTAGTTCACACAAACACTCCATCCATGCTTTTGTTCCGGCCCTCCGGTCCAGTTTAAGAACCCATTGTGGCCCTCGAGTCAAAAAGTTTACCCACCCCTGGTCTAGACATTTCCTTCCAGTAAGTCCTGAGACAGAATAAAGAGCCTGTGTGCGCCTGTGGAAGAGAAGAGCTGGCAGACCCCTAACCCCAATGCATGTACTACAGACCTCATCTATCCATCCATTTATTTGACAGTATCTAATATGTGCCAGGTACTATGTTAGGCTCTTGGAAAAACAACAGTGACCAAAACACAGTCCCTGGCCTCAAGGAGCTCACCATCTAGTCCTGACCAAATCTTTCTACTTTCTTCTTCTTCTTCTTCTTCTTCTTCTTCTTCTTCTCCTTCTTCTTCTTCTTCTTCTTCTTCTTCTTCTTCTTCTTCTTCTTCTTCTTCTTCTTCTTTCTTTCTCTCTCTCTCTCTCTCTCTCTCTCTCTCTCTCTCTCTCTCTCTCTCTCTCTCTTAAACACACACACACACACACACACACACACACACACACACACACACACCTGTTCCCAAGGGCCATTCCCCTTGACCTGGGAAGCCATCTCCATGTGAAATTTACTCTTTGGCACTGCTCTCCCCTCCAAATCCACATTTCTCCCTGAGATTGCTGCATGGCCACCTTACTGTGACCCCTGGATGCTCCTTACTTAAATAGTTTTTCTTGCCCTTCCCCTAAGCTCCCTGATGAGCCCTTTCCTATTCTTTCTTCCAAACTTCCCTGTCATACTCGCAGCCATTCTGCCACTCTGGTCGCTGTAGGGACCTGACCAGAGCACACCTTGCCTGGGTTGGCATCTCCCAATGCCCTAGAGCTCTGGAGGCTAAGGGACATGCGGATGGACCCAGAGAAGGGCCTTGTGAGACCCTGACACCACCAGCTCAGAGAGTTGGAGAGTCCAGAAAACCAAAGACTTCAGAAACATGCCCCTCTGGGGCCTGAGGGCTCTGCCAGCCAAACCTGTTCCCTGACAGTCTGCCTTCTTT
This sequence comes from Myotis yumanensis, assembly GCF_028538775.1. Classification (NCBI taxonomy): domain Eukaryota; kingdom Metazoa; phylum Chordata; class Mammalia; order Chiroptera; family Vespertilionidae; genus Myotis; species Myotis yumanensis. The sequence continues at coordinate 165,792,324 of NW_027223754.1, forward strand.
TCTCACCTACTTCTGGGTGGCAAATCTCTCCCTAGCTGCAACCCTATAATGGTGGCTGTGGGAGAACTGGTTGGGAGGTGAAGCATTGTGGGACATTGTCCACTTTCCCAACATGCTCCAGGGCCCAACTTAGCCCTCGATGGGTTTGATAGAGGAGGGAGGGTTGGTGCTGAGAGTGGGAGCCAGGCCCATCGAGGTCCCGGGAGTGAATGCGGCATTGTTGGCCAGGCTAGAGTCACAGATAATTACCTCAATTAGTGACAATGGGAGAGTAATAAATACAGGCTTAGTGTCTCCTACCCCACCAGGGCTCCGAAGATTAATCCAGGCTGACGGGCGGGCCCTGAAAGGCGTGATGGACAATTCATTAAACTCCCAAATGCCGCACAACCTGGGCGTGAAGGCTGAGTTAGCCCCCTGGGGGCTGCGCCTTTGTCCTGATTGTGTGTCTCCGCCACAGCAGAGCCGGGCAGCCCCCAGAGAGCGGGGAGGTGAGTGGGGCTCCCCCAGCCCGGCCAGGCGGCGGGGGGATTAGGTCTTGGTCCAGCCCTGGTTGCCCTGGCACAGCAGCCCAGCCGGGCTGGAATGTCCGTAGGGGGGAGCAGGCGGAGCGGAGGGGCGGGGCCGACAAGGTGGGGTAAGGGGGGCACACAAAACCGGGGGCAGGAGGAGTTAATTAGACGCCAGCCAAGGAGGGCGAGGGGCCACAATAGGGGCCTCACTTCCGAGGATTAATAGGGAAGAGGGAGAGGGAGGGATTCATCTCTGGGGAAGGAGAGCTAGAAGCTTCTCAGGGTGGCACTGCCCCCTCTTGCCCAGCTTCGCACCAACTTGGCTGGGAGGCAGAAGGCTCTGGTAACCTGGGCAGGTGCCCTCCGGCATCCCACAGAGTGGCCCTTTCTTCCTAGAGTGGTACTTACACTGGGAAGATGATTAGGCAGGGAGGAAAGGACCCTCTCATTTATCAAGGAAATAGTGCAAGCGGGAATGTTTAGGGGCCCTGTTCTCTATCCCCCACCCGATCCCACCCCTTACTCTGAGGCAGAAACAGGAGCCTGAAGCTTTACCCTTCCTGATGAAGCGGCCAGGTTAAAGCCAAGACAACCGTACTGGAGGCAGGAGCTGGTGTGAACACATGGGAGTGGAGGCCGCTGTGTGTGTGCACACTTGTGCATGCAGGCGTGCTTGTGCACAGGGCCTGGCCTTCAGCAGGTCCTCAGTAAATGCCCGTTGAATGAATGAATGGACTTCGGTTTTGCTGAGAATAAATGGGTGTGAGGAAGAGACATGGTGCTGGGCTGCACAATGATACAAAGTGAGTGGCCTTAGGCCCTTTCAGTCTGAGCTCCCAGCCATGGTCCAGGAAGGACTGGGACCCCAACTCTGAGCAGATGAGCAAATTTCCAGGAGAAATCAAGTGGCAGTGGTTCCTTCCCTTTAACAAGAGAAAAGAAAAAAAAAAAGCGCAGTAGCCTCTTGGAAGCCCCACTTCCTCCTGGGCCCCAGGGAGCAGGGCAGCCCTGGCTCCTCCTCAGGAGCCACCCCACCCTACCCCCTCCCAGGGGATGACAGGGGAGAGAGTTGGCGGCAGTTCCCTGGGCATATTTATAACCTGCTGCTCGCTCACCAGCGTCTGCTTTTAGCCCAGACGGGGGAGGGGGCAGAGGGGTGGTCTGTCTCATGCTGGGCGCCCCGGCTGGGTGTGGAAAGAGTGAGTAAGGGTGAGTGGTGGGCAGCTCTGCATGGATATTCCTGCTCACACCACAGCCAAACAGCTTATTTTCTCCTCATTTTGTTATTTTTCTCCCTCTGGCTTGGAGAGGAGTACTGAACCAGCCTGGGGGGGGGGGGGATGTGCTAGACCCTGGGGTATTTGCAGCCCCACTGACAGGGTTTTTCCAGGGTGCGTGTGGCAGGGTGTGCGTGGTGCCAGCTTGCTGACCCCCTGGGGACTGTGCCTGCCTGCCATCTCAGTCCTCTCAGGTTTTCCTCTCCCCCGCCCCCTCCCCCTGGATATTTCAAGACCAGCACCTCCCTCACTTGCTGAGGCCAACCATGTGTCAGGGTCCCTGGCAGCCTCAGATTCCCCTGGTGTGTGGCATCTGGCACCTGAAGATCAGAGGTGAGTGGGAGGATAGCCTGCATGGATAGGGCAGGGCTGAGGCATCAGGCCCGTTCCCGATAGTACTATCCTATGCCCCCCCCACCCCCAGCTGCCCTGGGTCCTGAGACTGTAGTGAGGCCTCTCTCCAGGCACAGTTGTTTTTCTCCCCAGGATTTACCTGCTCAAGTTTTGCCTGAGGATGGCATAGATGCTCATAATCACAAAATAATTACTTCATATGATGTAGTGCTTTGCAGATCTTATAGTCCCTTCGCTTGTTTTTTTCCCTTTTATTAGTGTATGCCCCCTTGAGAACTAGTCCTCATTCTGCACTTCCCTACCTCCTCTTCAAAGTCCCAGGTGTTGACCTTCCCTGAGCCTCCATTGTACTCCCCCCATTACACTATGTGTGTTGGTGTGCTTGACTCCCCAGCTGGACTGTGAACTTTTCAAGCAGGCACCATGGCTGTCTCCCCAGCATTGGGCATATGCCTGGCACAGGAGAGGTGTCAGCAAGTGTTCAAATGACCTGCGCTTTCATGCACATGATCTCCTCTGAACCTCATCACCTTCCTGAAGAAGTCTAAGTACCCATAACCACCCCTATTTAATAGACAAGGCAACCAAGTCTGGGGAAAAAACAAACAAATAAACAAAAGATTTGTTGAAAAGCTAGTTCATGCCAGAACAGGATTCATTGCTTTCTCTTGCTCTTCTTCCAGCTCCTATGTGTCAACTCAGCCCAAAGCCTTCCAGCTTCTGGGCCTAAAGCAGATACTGGTCTAGCTCTTGGAGTTAGGAGTTAGGTGAGAGGGTTGGGGCCAGCTGCCAACCCTTCTATTCTCCACCCTGCTGCTTCTCCCCAACTCTGGGCATTGTCCACCAGGGGCATAAGCCCCCCCCTCCTGCTCCTGGCAGCCCATTAACTTCTTGCTTTAGAAGCTGAGCGATCTAATAGCTTCTCTGCAGGGGGTTCTTTACTGGAAATCCAAGGCTTGTCAGGTGCCTCCTACCCCAGATCAATAATATTCCTCCCCCTGACTGCCCATCGGAGCTGAGCTGGTGCTAGCTTGGCGGATGAAGAGAAAGGGAAAGGGGTGGCATTGCAGCATTGAGCAGCTCCTGGCTCCACTCCTCTACCCCCACACATCCCAAAGGCCAACAGGGTCAGAGTTCACACACCCAGGGAGAGGTGGGAGGCACCAACCACAGCAAAAGAGTCCTGGGGTGAGGGGGAAATTCTCCATTTGGCTGGGATCAGTTGTTGCCCTTGTGGGGTGGGGGTGGGAGTGGGGGGTGGAGAGCTTCATAGCTCCCCCTGCCTTTCAGGTCCTCCCCTGGGGGGAAGTGTGAGGATTAGGGACAGGCATTAGAGTTTAGGAAGGGGTTAGTGTTTGAAGTTAGGGTTAAGGCTAAGGTTACACTTAGACCTAGGCATAGGGAGAGGATTAGAGTTAGAGACAGGTTTAGGGCTGTGGGCAGGATTAGTACTTCCGCCAGCCAACTCGTGAATGCCCGCAGAGGTGTCAGTGTTGTTAGGAACAGATTCCTCAATGGGCTCTTTATGGGAATAGTTCGCTTCATGGTTTGGTTATGGGCCACACTTGGGTTTCCTTTTGGTTACGTTGTTTTAAGTCCTCACTGCCTACTGCCTGACCACAGCTGAAGCAGATAGGCCTCAGGGACCAAGAGCTCCACGCCAGGGGCAGCAGCACCCTTTCTTGGGTGTCTCTTTCTTTGGTTTCTTTTCAGGACGCAGTCATGGCTATCACTCAATTGTAGCTATTTTCACACCGGCTGTTCCAGATAGGAAAGGCAGGTTCAGAGCTTGTTTAATTCCCATTCAGCAAGGGAAGAAACTGAGCCAGTCACGCACTTGTCCAATATCACACAGCCAGTTGATGTTTGAATAAGAAAAAGAAACTTGCAGGATCTTTGGGCTTCTGACCAGGTTCTTCTGGAGACCTGGATCCCCAGCGGCCTCATTAGGGTCAACCAAGGGTCAGAATCTCTGGGTCCTTTTGCAGGGCCAGACAACCAGCCCCCCAACAATGTATCCTATTTGTTTAAGAGAGGTAAACAATGGTGTGTTCTGGATTCAAGGAAAAGCTACCAAGCCATTGATAAAAATAGAGATTTTTATTCTGCAGAGGAAAATAGATACTATATCGGTGGGGGCGAGGAGCCGCTAATAGCTACAGTGGAAGGAAATGCTGATTCCAGTAGGCAAAGGCATCTTTGAAAAATTGGCAAGAGGAGAAGAGGGATCAGAAAAGGCTGAAGGGCAAAAGAGGAGAAGAGTGGAGAGGGATTTGGTTGGGGGTGGAAGTGGTCTCTGCAAACCAGGCTGGAACCCAGCACAATAAATAGTTTTATTTACAACAACCAAATTCGTGGCTTTGTATCCACGTTTCAGTGCAAATTATTTACACACTGATGAGGAGGCAGGACAGGAAAGGGTAGGAGGTGGCCGAGGGAGGCATGGCTCACAGCTGTTCAATGGCTCCATGACTGCGGCTGGAAGAATGGGGGTGTTTCTGCTGGGTCCCCCAACTTCATTTTCCATATCACCACAGCTGCAGCTGCCCTTTCACCCCGGCACCTCCTGCTTCAGCTGTAGGTGGGGAGGTGAAAGGCCCTGATGCCCATGTGAGTGTTCAGGGTCTGCACCCTTGGCAGGGCCGTGTAGGCATTGGGAGAAAACGCAGTTAAAATGGGAGGGAGAGAGGCAGGGAGGTCGATGGCGTGGTATCCGTCTAGAGCTGACTCGCCATGGGGGAGGGGACGAATCCGTCTCTTACCTCCTAGCCAAGCAGGGGGCAGTGCAATGGGGTCTCCCGCGGAGAGGGAGGGAGGTAGGTCAGGGCAGGTCCATCAGGATGGCAAGAAGGTTCCTACCGCCCCAGGCAAGTGGTTTCAGGAGTCCCCAGGTAGGAGGAGGAAACGTAAGAATCTCGGGGATGTGAATGGACAGACTGGGTGAGTGCGTACGAGGGTCTTAGGTGCCAGCGAATCTGCCGGGGGGGGGGGGGGGGGGGCATTGAGGAGAATGCTCCGGGGGGGCGACTCCAGGCAGCGAGTCACAGACACTCGTGCAGGACGCGCGTGTGCGTGCAGTTGCGGCAGCTGACGTGGCAGCACCAGTGGAAGGTGCAGTTGCAGCGCTCAGTGACGCGCTGCGTGCGTGTGCGGTGGCCCCGGCCACAGCAGAGCAGCTCACAGCCGTCCAGCGCGGGCGACGAGCTATTGCAGGCGCGCCCCGCAGTGCCCGCTGTACCCAAGCGTCCGCTGTAGGTGCAGAAGTTGGGCGATTTCTCGAAATAGACGAGGTCATGGGGTGAAGGCGGCTTGTGCGCAGGGTCTTCCGGCTCGAGGCGGAGCAGTTCCGCCCGCGAGGCACGGTTGCTGCCGCGGTTGCCATAGAGGACGCGCGAGGCGCCGTCGAAGCGGTCGCGCAGCACGTCACCCACGGCGCGCAGCGTGGGCAGTCGCATCCAGCACGTGCGCACCGTGCACGAGCCGGACATCCCGTGGCACTTGCACTCCTGGCGCATCTCGGAGAACACGGTCTGGGGGGCAAGGGAGAAAAAAGGCTGTCCCAGGGCGCTGCCGGAGCCGGAGCCGGAGCCACCATCCCCATAACAGCCTCCTCCCGGCGCCGCTGGGACCTCAGCACAGGGCCAGGCCCAGCCGTGCCCAGGGGAAGGGAGGTAGGAAACGTCCCGCAGGGATTTGGATATCACGCTGTCTTGGCCTTTCAGCCTCATTTTTTGAATCTGGACAATGGAGGAGGCAGTAGACAATGATTTCTATGGGTTACATGACTTCCAACCTCTTCGGTTCTACCCGTCCTCGGCCCCAGGCACCCCTGTGCCTCCTGCCACTTAACGCTTCCATTCTCAGGCTTCCCTCCAAGCCGCCCGCTCCCTCAGGATGCTCTCCCCTGGTTCTCTGCCCCGAGTCCTGGCCTGATCGCCAACCATTGCTTCCCAAGCAGGAGGTCAGCCCCGGCGCAGACCCCTGCCGCTCCGCGTCGGTTGCAGAGCTCCTCAGTCTGCTCACCGTTCGGCCCGCCTCGTTGTTGTGAAGGTTCATGAGGAAGCGCAGGTCCCGCCCCTTCTCCCCGGAATCCACAAACTCCCGGCCGAAGAGGCGACCGAAGTCGATGTTGTCGCTGCAGCCTCCCCAGTGCCAATCGGGGCCCCCAGGGCCGCGTCGCCGATAGTCGCACGTGCAGGACTCGATGGAGCCCTCGGAGCAGGAGCGAGCCACCGAGTGGGTGACCCCAGCAGAGGTGATCGCGAAGATAAATGCTGTTTCCCGACAGCCTGTGGGGGAAGGGATCAGGGATCAGCGAAGGGCCACGCAGGGTGCAGGGTGCAGGGTGCGGCCAGCACCCTCAGTGAAGGGCTTGGGACCCTGGAGTCCGCCGCCCCGCCTCCGCCCTGGGCGTCCAGGCGGTGGGCTGTGTTGGGAAGCTGGCCTCATAGGGAAAGCACGTGCGTGGGCACGCAACCACGTCCACAGTTGTCCTCACGCGTTAGAGACTTAGCGCGCATTTTGGCTTCTCCGTGGAAGTGGGGCAACCCCAGAAAGAAAAACAACAACAACAACAACAACAATGAAGAAAGAGGAGCGGAGGAACTCTGCACCGCCGACACCTCTCTGCAGCCCAAACTCGGCCCGGGCCCGTGTTGGCTAAGCAAGCCTTGGCTAGGCAAGACGCACCCCTACAGAGGGCAGGGGCTGGGGAAAAGCGACCGTGGCCAGCGGTCAGCGGTCAGCGGCCACAATTCAGGACTCCCTGTTTCTGAGGCAGTGGCTCAGGAAAGTTAAGCTTCGTGTCCGAGGTGTACGGCTTGAACGCGTCTGGTGGGCCGAGCATAGTGCAGAGCTGGCGCCCGGCATAAAGCTCCCGGCCAGTTGACGGCGTGACCCTGCCGCAGCCTGGGACATCCTCCCTGCACTCGCCCACCCGTGCCCTGTGGGTGACCCCGAGTTCCCCTAGTCCCGGAGGCGTCGCCTTCCCGGGTACCCACCTCGGTTGACGATCTTGCCGAAGAGGTGGGGCCCCGAAGCCGTGGGGCAGTTCCAGCGGCGGTTCCGGAACTGCCACTTGCACTCGCGCACAGCGCTCTGCAGCCCCCCACTCACACTGTGCAGGATCCCTGGGTTCTGGCGGATCAGCCGCCGCTGCTTGCGGCTCAGCAGCTGCAGACTGGGCTCCAGCACCAGCTGCAGACTCTTGGAGTCGGTCAGTAGGTTCGTGGAGGAGGCTACGTTCACGATGCCCCTGGTGAGACGCATGATAGCTCAGGCTCTGGAAGGGGGACCTTTCCCCTAACCAAAAAGGTCGTGCCCACCCTGCTGTGTTTCTGGAGCTATTTGTCGGGAAAGAGCGGCGGGAGATCAATAACAAGGTAATGACTCTGCTCTCCTGGGCTCGCTAGATTGAAAGGACTGGTCATCCAGACTTTGGTGAGACCGAGAGTTCTAGGGGTGCTAGGGGCCCTGGGTGTGGTGACTGGACAGGGGAAGCACCGGGAACCCGGAAAATAGATGCCCACCTAGGCTCTCAGAGCATGTTCCCGGCAGCCTGGCGAAGAAATGCTGGCCTGCAATCCATGCCCACCCAAGGCGTGAAATGCTCAGGAGTCCCACCCTCTTCTCGTCTCCTTTCTAAGCACGCCTGGCCTTTCACTTCCTGAAGCAGGCAAACCTGTGGCGTGGCTGCCACCTTAAGCCTGGGTTTGGGGCGCATGGAAGGAGGGCGGTGCTAGAGGGAGTGGGCTCGCAGCTGGAATATCGTGGACTGCCGTGGCCGGACCATTCACCCCACTTCAGCAGAGCTTGATTCTCTGGAGCAAACTCCGCTCCAGAGCGCCCCTCGGCGTCTCGCAGGGAAGTCCGAGCGCTGGAGGGAGCCTGTCTGCGGACGGATCCCAGAGCGTGGGAGCTGGATAGGGCTGGCCCCTGGCTCTGCGCCCCAGACAAGTGGCGACCCCGCACCAGCTCACTTACCACCATCGGCCACTGCTGTTGGCGGCCAGAGCTGCAGGCAGAGCGGCCAGCGCCAGCAACAGTGTAGCAGAAACCCAGCCGGGCAGCAGCGCCCAGTGCCCCATGGCCTGCCTGGCCTTGCCCGCTCTGTGTTGCAGTTGGGGCGGCTTTGGCTGCTGCCCGCGACGGTGGGACGGGATGCGGCGGTGGCGGCAGTGGTGAGAGTTCGCAGTCTGGCTCTAACAGCCCTGGGGGCGGGCGGCGGGCAGCATGGCTCGCGGTCCCAGCTGGTGGGCTGAGGCAGCCACGGCGGGGCGGGCGGCACCGCCTCTTATAGTTGCGGCACTGGCTGAAGTGACGATAGGAGGCTGCCCCGCCGGGCCGCACTGTGGCACCAGGGCGCACTGGTCAGGGGCACGCACAGACAATGGGCAGCGAGCGGGGCCTTGGCTCCCGCCCGTCTGAGCCCAAAGCTGACGGGCTGGCCGTCGGGGCTCACCCCCGCCCCCTGCCCGGTGGCTCCCGCCTCCGGGCCTGCACTGGCCGTCGACCCCTCCCCTTAGGGCGCCCTCCCACGCGCGCCCGCCCGCCTGCCTCTCTCCCGTTGGCGTCGGGAGCCCGTCGGGGGCCAGCGTCCGCCAGGGGGCGCAGCGACAATGTGCTCTCTGGATTTTCCGTGAGAATCCACCGAACCGGCCGCTATTGCCGCCTGCCCTGGGGCTGTCCCCTCGACGTCACCCCAGGCTTCGCGGGTGTCCCCTCTCTCCCCCATCCTAAGTGGAGGAAGAAAAGCTGTGGTTCTGGGCAGCGACTCTGGGGAGACGCCTTCCCTCCCAGGAACCCCCGATGGCTCTGGCTCGGTAGGGAAGGAAAAGGGGGAGACAGGGGGTGGAGGTGGGGCTGTGGTCAGGGAAATCCCCGGTGGTGGGTTGGGGGCGAGCTGACTAAACAGAGCTTGGCCATGAAGAGAAACCTGAAGAAGCGGTGGTTTGTGTTTATGGGCCGGAAGGTGCACACTAGTGGCTGTGTGTGTGTGTGTGTGTGTGTGTAAGTGGGACAATGCAGAAGTGAATGCGTGTGAGAATGCACACGAATGTGTTCTGAGTGTACACACTCCTGTGTGTTTTCACGTACAGAAACTCCCCGGTTTAAGGAGGGATGTTAGAAGCCTTTCTAAAGAATTTTGGGATTTGACTCAGGTCAGAGGGACATCAAGTCATCTTGTCACAGCCACCACCTGGGGCAGTGTACCATCTTCTATGTGTCAAGAAGGAGGTGGCAATTACTGTCAGGAGAGACCCAGTTGACTGAGGAATAGAGTGTCTGGGACTGTGTGTGGAGGTGGGTGAATGGGTGGATGAATGTGTGCATGGGGAGATTAAATATGCATATATGTGTCACTCTTGCCCTGTGTACCTTGTGTCATCCAATGGTGTGTCATCCTGTGGTATGTGTCAAGCTGTGCATGTCACTAGGGGAGAGGTCTGAGCCAGCAACCAAGGTAGTGTCAAGATGAACAAGGCCTGGAGTGTCTGAGTCTCTGAGAACTAGGCTCGGGAGGAAGGGCAATGGAATAGATGTCAGATGTATGTGTGGTGGGGGAGGACTGGGAAGAGAAGGGCCGCTGGCTAAAGTGAACCCAGAATAGGAAACTTGTGCTTCCATGTTTTGATTATTTTTGGATTTTTCTGCCAAGTTTCTGTCTTGCCCCCAAACTCTGGTTCTTTCCACTCTAACCAGGCTGGGAGACTCCTCTGTTGTACACTTTTCTCTCCCCTCCCAGGGACTCCAATTCAGGTTCAAGACCACGTTGGCCTTCGATTGAAGAAGTGGCTGCTGTTTCCTATACAGGGCATGGGGGGCACTGCCAGCCTAGTTATCATGTCCCCTCAGCACACACCGCTGGCCCCTGGCAGGAGGGAGGATCCCCTCCTGTTTTACAGAGGGAAAATTAGATTAGGTAGCTGTCCAAGGTCCACACAGCTGATAAGTGAATAAATGATAGAGCCAGGCTGAAACCCAGACTATTTTGACTCAAAGCCCAGGCCTTTTTCACCTGACCAGCTGCTAGTGATTGTGATTCCTGCCTCCCTTTTGGATGCTCTCTTTTTCATGTCTTTTGCCTTTAGGATGCTTTCTCACTGAGCAATGTATCTACAGAGTTCCAAGTCCTAGAAATGACCAGGCTTCCCCTCCAAAGCAGGGAAATCACTCTAAGGAATAAATGCCTGATAAGTTTAATTGATCTTCCTGGGCATTTGCATTTTAAATGAGATATGTATTAACCTAAATGAAGCCTAATGGAGGTTACTTTTGAGGGGATTGTTCTTCCAGGCCCTTTGCCCAGTACAGTGTACCTGGCTCCTCTAAGGATTCAACCCTGAGGGACCATGTGTACTGGCCCAGCATTCTCTGAGGGTCCAAAAACCAGTAGTCTCTGCTGAGGGGACCCAGCACAGATTGCTCAAGTAAATAGACAATGTACCATAGGCAGCTTTGTCCTTTAGGAGTTTCTCCTCACTGGGGCCTGGGTCAAGTCTTTTGGCCGGTGGATTGATAAAACCCCAGTGGAGGTGGGAGGTGGGCCAACAGAAAGGGAAACCCTGTCTGTGACCACTGGTGACAAGCAGAGGTGGAAAGAGAGGAAAGAAGAAGCCAGTATTCCACCCACCAGGAATAGGAGGGAAGAGCGGGAGGGCTCCAGGTCTGGGTCACATTATGGATGACCTGGCCCAAATTTCTATTTGGATCAAATCATCACTCTGTCCATCGTTCTCTGTTTCTTTCCTGTATCATCAGCTTATCTCTCTACTGGATCATCGTCACCAGCATATAAATGTGCTATAGTATCTCCCATCTAAAAACTGCAAAACTTATTTGACTCCACACTGCCACCCAAGATTGCCTCATTTGTCTGTTTTCTTTTACAGCAAAAACTCAAAAGGTTTACCTTAATCACTAACACCAACTTCTTTTCTTTATTCTCTCTTTCCACCCTAATCAGACCTTTGAACCTGCTCCTCCTCCTATCAAAACCATCCCTGACCTCCTTGTTGCTCTATAGTCAACTCTCAGGGCTCATCTTGACTAACCTTTCAGGAGCAGCACCTTCCTTTTTGAAATATTCTGGAACACCATTCCTACCTCCTGGGCTGCTCACCTTCTCTGTCTCCTTATCTGGTCCCACCTTGTGTACCAATTTCTAAACTAAATTGGGACTGTACCCCAATTCAATTGGGAACCTCTTCTCAGTCTACACTCACTCCTTTGGTGAACTCTCTAGTCTCATGCTCCCTAATTTATATCTCTAGACCCTCTGAACTTGCACACCTAACAATTGAATAAGCATCTCAAAAAGACACATGCTCAAAACTTGAACTCCTGATTCTTCCCTTGCCCTAACCTGCTCTGTCATCAGTCATCCTCATCTCAGTAAAGGGCAACTCCATCCTTCCTTTAGTTGCTCAGGAAAAAATAAATTTAAAGTTATCTTTGACTCGTCTGTTTTCTTATACTGAACTTCAAATCAGTCAACAAATCCTGTCCTTCTGTCTTCAAAATATATGCAGAATCTAACCCATTCTTACCACCCTACTGCTACCATGGTAGTTTGTGCTTATGGGCCAGAAGGTGCACAGTAGTGGCTGTGTGTGTGCGTGTGTGTGTGTGTGTGTGTGTGCTCTTCTACCCTTGCCCCCTCTCCACACACACAGTCTATTCTCCACACAGCAACCAGAGCTATTTTTTCTAAAACAAAAGTCAGATTATTTAATTTCCCTGCTCAGAATTTTCCAGTGAGTCCCCATCTCACTCAAAGAAAAAGGCAAAATCTTAACAGTAGCCTACAAAGCCCTTTATGATCTGACTCTGCTCCTAGCTTGTCCTCTCATTGCATTGCCTACTGCTCTCTCCCAGGTGGGCTCCTCCCTCTCACCACCCTGGCTTCCTTGCTAATTCCTTGAACATACTAAACAAGCTTCTGTCTCAGGATCCTTGCACTTGCTTTTCTGCCTTCTGAAATGCCCTTCCTCAGATATCTCCATAGGTTTGTTTTCTCACTCCCCACCCCCTATAAAATGAAATCCCCTTACCTCCTTTACCCTGCGCTATTTTTCTTTGTATCACTTTTGACCCCTGAGTATTTTAAAGGCTTGAAGTATAAAATCAGTAGCAAATCGGCCCTCTGGAATAGAAACCGGGTAGAGAGATGTCTGAGAGGAGAGGGGCTCTACCTTAACCTTGGTGTCTGGGGAGGAAGCAGGGGGACAGGGCTGAGTTTGTGGGCAGAGGAGCCTACCTTCCTCTGAAGCACCAGCAGGCGGCACTACCTCCTTGGTCTGAGAAGGCATCAGCCTCTGGTAGAGAAGCGGACAAAGTTCTGGGTAAGGTAATCCCACCCACTCTTGGAGCTAACTGCTGACTGTGGGGGCTTCCTGAGAGTCCAGCGCCTTTGGGCTTCGGGCCCTTTGGTGCCTCCAGGTGGTGGCCTACGGTGCTGCAGCAGAAGGCGTGAGAGGAGGAGGGTGGGCAGCACAGCTGAGCTCACCACTGCGGGCGCATCCATCCCTTCTGGGCCTATAATTTGGGTTCCCCGGGCCTGGCCGCCCCTATCAGCGGCTCAGCAATAGATGACTCACTCGGGACCCTGGGCCAAGGCAAACACAGCGGGAGGAGGAGAAGGAGGTTTCCGAGGCTGCTCTTGGCTTTAGCCACCGCCTCAGTTGCTGGATCCCCCAATCTCCAGAGGCCCCCATTCTTTTTTGACCCCCGCCCTCCAGGGCCCCAGTGTCCTTCACAGATAGATCCTGCTACACCCTCCATCCCTATGACGGGAAGGCAGCCCTCCACTCTTCTCATCAAGGAGCAGGGGGATCAGCTTGTTCCCACTCCCTCCCTGAAGTAATGACAGCCCCTCACTTTCCCCTCTAGTCATGGCCCCAACCCTTGTCAAGGTCTCTCTGGTTCCCGCCCCTCCCCTTTCCTGGAGCTGGCCGCGTGCTTGGGATATTAGGCAATGGGTGTGTACCCACAGCCCTCTCCAGGCCCCGCCTGCCCCACCACCCTCAGCGGCCTGCCTGCGGGTCAGTGCTCAGGCCAGCCGGTCGGGCTGAGGGCACTGGGGGCCAGCTCAGGCCACCCAGTCTGCCTGCCTTTGGCCTCCTGTCCCAGAGCTAGGCTTTTGCAGGAAGAGAGACCAGCTGTATGGGTTTTTGGATTTGGGACAGGCTAACTTGTGGAGCCCTGGAGTCACTGAGAAGTTGCAATTGATGGTTCTGACCCTGGCTCTTCCTTGGCATCTGACTATATTGCAGCCTGACAAGGACCGAACCAGAAGATACAATCCAAAACCTGAGGGGGACTCAGAGACACATGCTCAAGTGATCCCCATGGGAGAAGAGGGCACTAGGACACCTCATTCCCCTCCTCCAGGGACCTGTGTGGATTTCTAGGCTGACATGCCCGAAGAAGGATGAAGACACTGGCAAGAATCACCAAATCCAGGTGTAAGGATGAAAGCTAATGGGATAGGTCTTGTGGATTCTGATGGCCTCAAAAGCCACACATGGTTTGGTTCTTGACCCCTAAACAGGAAGGAGAGGCAAGAGCGCTAGTGTACCTTCTCCCCCCACCTCCCTCAGGTGGGAACGCAGAAAAAAAGCAACCCTCTGTGGTCACAGCTGTCCATTGGCAGGAACCATAGCGCTCATACCTCTCCAGCTTGCTCAGGCCTGGCACATAACGGTGATCAATAAATATCCCACCAGGTAAAAATCTCTGATCTCTCCAGACTGCTCTGCCTCCTAGACAGCAGTGTCCCCTGCAGCACGGGCCAGGACTCCAGACGCGCAGGCTGAAGGCTGGCTGCTCAGCAGAGCTGCATGGCCACCACCAAGGAAGAGATGACTGTGGATGTGGGTTTCAGCCCCGTGGCTCTGCTTCCCTGGGGGGCCTGTCTCTGAGTCAGCGTGCCAGCCTTGGGATCGAAGGGCCAGCCGTTCCTTGGGCTGCGGTCTGGCAGGGGCAGGGGGGGCGGCTGGGAAGCCTGGGGCCCCTCTCTGGCAAAAATAGCCCACAGTGGTTAGAGCTGGGAGGGTGAGTCAGGCAAGAGTGCAGTGGCACCTAACCCCTTCACTGCCACTGGAGCTCCCTAAGGTAGCTTGCTTTGACTGTGCACCCCAAGATCAGGCTCTTTCCCTGGCTGTCTTAGGGCTGGGCTAAGATTGGGGTCCTTAGGTCCACCTCATTTCATGTGAAGTAAGTCTATGAGCCTGGAGCAGGAATATGGGCCACCCAAAGTGCAGACCTGGGATCCTGGGGAGGGCAGGAGACCTCTGGACAAGGATGCCTGCAAGCTAAGGGAAGCATGGGGCAGGCTGAAGATCTTTGGGGCTACAGGAGCCTCTGCTGGGACCAAACTCTGAGACCAAAGCTGACCCCTCCCAAGGGGCAGGCGCAAACCTCGGAGGTGGGTGGAAGCCCAGCCACCCAGAAGGGAGCTTCTCCCGCTGGCTCCCAGTGCCCTGTGGTGCACTCTTGCTGAGGGATCTACAGGAAACTGTCCGACGAGAGAAGTTAGTTCTCAGTTCTGTCTTCGTCTTGTCAAAGGCATCCTCCAGCCATCCAGCGCTCTGTGGGGAAACCGAGGCAAAGAAAAATGACCACTTGGAACCTGGGTCCCGGCTCCCTAGTCTGGGTCAGCGCACCCTCCTTGCAGCTTTGGCGACTCCAGAGCAGGTGAGAGGAACTCTGGCCACCTCCCCCTTCAGTGGGGCCGAGCCTGAACCCGGGCGTCGGGGGAGAGGGTGTGTGTGTAGGCTGGGAGGAGAGGGAGCGACTGCGCTCCCCGGGTCAAGGCGGGGGGTGCCAGGAGCGGGGTGGGGATGCCCCAGGCTCGGGGAGGGGCCGCGGCTCTGTCAGCCGTGGCAGAGCCGCCCGGGAGCTCCGCTCGAGTAGAGCCAGAGTCCCCAGCTCCTCGCTCACCCTCTTCGCTCGCTTTCTCGATCACTCCCTCCCTTCCTCCCTCCCTTCTTCCCGGCGGCCGCGGCGGCGCTGGGAAAGCGGCGAAGAGGAGTGGCCCTGCCCTGGAAGAATGCGGCTCCGCCGAGGGGGCAGAACCCGACGCATTCTCCCCACGGTTTGAGCAGCCCGAGTCCAGGCGCCCGGACCCCGCCGGCCGTGGACCCCGCACCGGAGCCGCTGGAGGTAATCGGAACCGGGAGAGCTGGGAGGGCGGGGAGGGCAGGGACGCGCACGCTGGGACCAGACAGGCACACGGGTAGTCAGACACGCATCCGCCCACGGGGGCGCAGAGATGCAGAGAGAGCCAGAGATATTGCCGGAGATAAGGAGCCAGCGAATAAAGGAGTGCCCCCAGATGTGAACGCGATAGCGCAGGGGTGGGGACTGAGGTTGGGACCTGTGAGGGCCGGAGGGGCGACGCTGGGAGGCAGGAACCAGTCGCTGGGGCGGACGAGGAAGGGGACTCAGCCTGCACCGCGCGCTCCCTTTCGGGCCGGAACAGGTCCCCTGCCCGTCGTGGTCGCACCCGGAGGCTCCCTTCCTTCCCCGCTGGTGGAGCCGGACGGGAGCCCGTTCCTCCGCCCTTCTTACCGAGCTGCCTGCCCTCGACGGCACCTGGAGGCGACCCTCTCCCCACCCCCACCCGCCGGCTGTAGGTGGCGGGGAACCCCCTCCCAATCCCGCCTCCCAGCTCGGAGGGCGTGAGGCTGCGTTGGGAGGGAGAAGCGAGTCGTGGGGCCCTGGAAGAGGGAGCGGTGGGCGAGGTGGTGGAGCGGTGTCTGTGAGTCTGTGTGTCTGCATGTGACTGTGCGTGTGTCTGTGCGCCTGGCATTGTGAGTGGGTGGGTCCCTCCTGGGCGCTCGAGTAAGTCCCAGCTGCAAAGCCTCGACTCTTCCTCCAGGGCCCAGAGCCTGGGACTCAGGGGGTGATTCTTACTGTGTCGTTTGGGGAGAGACGAGAAGGGCCAGTGGGGTGACACTGGTGAGTGAAGAGCTCGAAGTTGGGCATCCTGGGGGGGGGGTGGCAGGCGAGCCACTGCCCTAGGGCCCTCCTTGAGCCCCCCTGTCCCGCAGGCCCTGATCGGTCTGCCCACCGGGGCCTTCGGGCCCGGGCGTCGACATGCGGGAGCAGCCCCGGCCGCGGCCTCCGCCCTGGGGCCTCGCGGGCCTTCTGGTCCTGGCGCTCTGCAGTCGGTGAGCACCCAGCCCCACCCCACCCACCTCGCGGCCGGGTGGAAGCGCCGCCCCGGCGGGCGGGCGGGCTCGGCGGGGGCGCGAGGCCCGGACCACAGACCCAGCGACGCCTTCTCGCTTCCCAGGGCCCGGAGCAATGAGATCCTGGGCCTGAAGCTGCCCGGCGAGCCGCCGCTGACCGCCAACACCGTGTGCTTGACGCTGTCGGGCCTGAGCAAGCGGCAGCTGGGGCTGTGCCTGCGCAGCCCCGACGTGACCGCGTCCGCGCTGCAGGGCCTGCACATCGCGGTCCACGAGTGTCAGCACCAGCTGCGCGACCAGCGCTGGAACTGCTCGGCGCTCGAGGGCGGCGGCCGCCTGCCGCACCACAGCGCCATCCTCAAGCGCGGTGAGCCCGGTGGGGCCGGGGCTGGGGGGCCGGCCCAGGCGAGAGGAGGCGGGAAGGGACCGGTTCACGACTCGGGAGGGGCCTCTCCGGGAATTCCCCCGACAGCCTCGAGGAGCTGGTTTTGGCCACCCGTCTGGGCCCCTGCGCTTCTGGCTTCCACCTGCTCGCTGCGGGCAAGGCAGCTGGGTCCGTGTTCCCCTACTCTAAGCACCCCCCCTTCCTGCTTACACCCTGCTGGATCTGGGTTGCACCTGTGAGCGAGATGCCCCCAGCCCTGGAAGCTTCAAACGCCCCCCATTCACGCCCCCAATTTCACCCTCCTCCCTCTCAGAGGGACAAGCCCAGGCTGGTGTCCCCAGAACCTCAGTGGAGGAGGGGGGCCGCCCCCAACCGTTTAAGGGTTAAATCTACTCTCCTAATTGCTGGGGTTCCCAGGAGCTGAGACTGGGAACAAAGACCCTGATGGCTTTGAAGCAGGGGAGCAGCCCCCCTCCTCTGTGCTGTGGGGGCCCCAGGTGGCTCTCACCTGAGCAGGTGAGGAACTGGCTGGAGGGGTGGAGAACAGGTCACTGCCGGCCTGGTCTGGGAGGCATCAATGCCTCTCGCCAGGCCATGCTCGAGTTTACTCCTAGGAAGAGTAAAGATCCACCCTGGGCTCAGCTTAAGGCTGGGGGCAGTACTTCGGGGACTACAGGGTTAATAGGCAGCTGCCATCTGCGGGGGAATTCCCAAGACGTGTGCAAACAGCTTCACCCCTGGAGGGCTGGGGTTGGGGGGGACCAGAAGGTTGAGCCAGGAGCCCTGCATCCTGAGGTGGGCAAGGCCTGGCCCCTAAGGAGCTGCTGTCTCTCAGGGTTCCAGGGAGCCCCTGCCTAAAAGGAAGTGAGGGATCCCCTCTTTCTTCACAGGACGTGTTGTAGGGGGAAGGCTTTGATGCCCAAATGAGAAGCATATCTACCTGAGGCTGGGGAAAGCTTGTCATCCTGAGCCTCTGTGACCCCAAAAACAAAAACAAAGGAGCCAACGTTTTAAGAGGGCCTTAGGGAAAATCACCCCCACCTCTCTCCCCTTCCCAGCATTTTATAGAGTAATAGCAGGTTAGGATAAACTTAAAGAGCAGCCTGAAGGACAAATATAAAACTAGAAACTGGAAAGGTGAAGGACAGCGCCACAGCTACAGTGCTTTGGAGGTTTGGGGGTGGTGGAGGGTAGGTTGGTTAAAATGCTGATTAAAATAACCCCGAAGAAGAAAAAAAACGAACCCCTATTGCCTGTGCTGCCACCCCACCCAAGCTCCCTGCAGGGCTGGGGAATTTCTAAGGCTTTCAGATGTAGAACTCAGTGAACACATCTTCAAAGACCACAGGGACTCCCTTTTAGTCGGCTCCCAACCCCAGGGGTCTTTCCCTCTAGGCTAGCTCTTTCATCCACACCTGAAAACCCCAGACTTACAGAGCAAGAAGGGGCCTCAGAGATCAACCCATCATCCTCTCAATTTATAGATGAGGAAACTGAGGCTCTGCGCTTTCAGTTCCTCCTTTTCTTCCAGGACTTTCCCCCAAATTACTCAGCTAGTAACGGCAGGGTCAGGATTCAGTTAGGAATTTCTGGAATTGGAGGATAGCTGTTTATTTCCCTCTGCCTCCCTGCTCTCAGCTGCCTGTCAACCTTACCCTCACCGTCACACCCTTTCATCCCCAGGTTTCCGTGAGAGCGCCTTTTCCTTCTCCATGCTGGCTGCTGGCGTCATGCACGCGGTAGCCACAGCCTGCAGCCTGGGCAAGCTGGTGAGCTGCGGCTGTGGCTGGAAGGGGAGTGGTGAGCAGGATCGGCTGAGGGCCAAACTGCTGCAGCTGCAGGCACTGTCCCGGGGCAAAAGTTTTCCCCACTCCCTGCCTAGCCCGGGTCCTGGCCCAGGCCCCAGCCCCAGCCCCAGCCCCCAGGACACATGGGAATGGGGTGGCTGTAACCATGACATGGACTTTGGAGAGAAGTTCTCTCGGGATTTCTTGGATTCCAGGGAAGCTCCCCGGGACATCCAGGCACGGATGCGAATCCACAACAACAGGGTGGGGCGACAGGTACGTGTGCAAATTGTCCTGGGTCTCTCGCTTTCTGGCCTGGCCCCAGTTTGAGAGGCATAGCGGAGTAAGAGGGTGAGATGTGATGGGTGATTGTCACCATCCGGGTAGCCCTGAGCAAGTGACTTAATCTCCGTTTTGCATATGTAAAAAGAGCCTAAGGATACCTGCCTTACAATGTCATTAAGAGAGAGCTAGTAAATAGAGCCCCTAGCAGAGTCCCTCGTCCTTGGCAGGTGCTTGTTACATGATAGCTATTATTACAGCTTTCCTCCCTATGGAATCTAGGGGTGCTGTGGGCCCAGACTCCCCATTTTAGCAGCGCTCACTCTGGAAAGAGCACTGGAGTGGGAGTCAGGACAACTGGAGTTATCCAGCTAGTGACTGAAGATAGGCAAATCCCTCTGCTCTGGCTTCAGTTCTCCAACCATACAATGAGGGAGTTGGGCTACCAACCAGCTTCTTTTTTTTCTGATATTCCACAATCATTTGGTCATTCTTGCCTCTATTTGTCCCTCCTTTTGCCTCCCTGTTCCCTCCCCTCTTCTGTGTCTCTGTGCTCTATCCACTTACTGCCCTTTCCTTCACTCTCCCCACTCTGATGCTCTAGGTGGTAACCGAAAACCTAAAGAGGAAATGCAAGTGTCATGGCACTTCAGGCAGCTGCCAGTTCAAGACCTGCTGGAGGGCAGCCCCAGAATTCCGGGCAGTGGGGGCAGCATTAAAGGAGCGACTGGGCAGGGCCATCTTCATTGATACCCACAACCGCAACTCCGGAGCCTTCCAGCCCCGCCTGCGTCCCCGCCGCCTCTCAGGAGAGCTGGTTTACTTTGAGAAGTCTCCTGATTTCTGTGAGCGAGACCCCACTGTGGGCTCCCCAGGCACGCGTGGCCGGGCCTGCAACAAGACCAGCCGCCTGCTGGATGGCTGTGGCAGCCTGTGTTGTGGCCGTGGGCACAACGTGCTCCGGCAGACGAGAGTTGAGCGCTGTCATTGCCGTTTCCACTGGTGCTGCTATGTGCTGTGTGATGAGTGCAAGGTCACAGAGTGGGTCAACGTGTGTAAGTGAGGGTCAGCCTCACAGCAGGCTGGGGAAGGGGAGAGGTGCCTTTTCAGCCTTTTGCCCTAATATCTGTCCAAGGTCAATCTTGGCCCCTGGAAGTTCAAAGTATCTACCTGGAAACGCCTTTGGGCGTGGGGTGCAGGTCAGGTGGAATCTGTCATGTGTGGCCTTCTCCCCCACAGTTGAAGGGCCTTGGAGGGGGGGAAGATGTCACCCCTCTTTTACTCTTTAAACACCTGGATGGGCTAAGATGAAATGCACTGTATTGTCCTCCTCTCCCCAACCCTGGGCCTTTAACTCGGATTCATACTCCTTTCAACTGGGGAGTCCCTATAGTTTGACCACTCTTCTCCTTTGAGGGCTAGCCCCAGGCATTGTGTAGAGCCATGAGACCTATATCCAGAAAGAAACCACTCACTCTCTTTGCTGTTCATGAACTCCTCTACTGCGGCCTGAGCCCCCTCTTGTGGGGTAATGGGAAACAGTGGTAGAGAGGTTTTTCTTAGGGATGGAACAGAGTGCTGAGGGGGGATGCTCTCCCCTAAGTTCTCAGAGTCATCTGTCCAGGCCCTTAGGGAAGCTGTCTGCCCGCCCCCCGCCCCCCCCCCATTCAGATGTTAAAGGGGGGCCTCCAAAGGAAGAGTTTTGCCTACAACTTTCTGAGCCTCTCTTTCTTTCTTTAGCAGGAGGGGTGGGAATGGATAATTTATTGTACTGAGATTTGTTCTTGGTTCCTGTTTATAACTAAAATAAATTAAGTTACTGGACTGGTGGATGCAGATGGTGATATTTCTGTCCACACTTGGGATCCCAGTCCATGGCTTCTTTTCCAGGTGAATTTTCCTACCCTACTACACTCAATGACTTTATCTATGTGTAGCCTGCTGGTCCCACAGAGGATTTGAAATGGGCCTCAGTGAATTAGTTGGCAACTCTTAATGTGGGACCTAATTATAGGCTTTATTTATTCTCTACATGCCTCAACTCCAGGGATTGCCTCAATCACTGCCCTAGAACAAGGACTAGCTGCCCCCCCCCACCCCCGCAAAAGGTCTTGATAGTAAATATATTAGGTTTGTGGGTTTTGTCACAACTACTCAACCCTGCAATAATTACTCAACTCTGTTGTTGTAGATCAAAAGCAGCCATAGACCATACATAAACAAAAAGATTCCAACACAATTCACACAAACAGACTGCAGGACCAGATTTGGTCCTCTGGCTATAGTTTGTTGACCCCTGCCCCACACTTTGAGGTCACCTCTGTGTTGGGGTTTTCTTTGTTATATATATAAATATATTTTTATTGATTTCAGAGAGGAAGGGAGAGGGAGAGAGAGATGGAAACATCAGTGATGAGAATCATTGATTGGCTGCCTCTTGCATGCCCCATACAGGGGATCGAGCCGTAACCCAGGCATGTGCCCTTGCTTGGAATCGAACCTGGGTCCCTTTATTCTGCAGGCTGATGCTCTATCCACTGAGCCAAACCGGCTAGGGCATGTTTTGGGGTTTTCAAGTCCTGAAGGTATCTCATTGTTGAACCTGCACCCAAAAGAGCAGGTGCTTTTCTCTCTGGCTCCAAATCAGAGAACTTGGGAGGTAGATACAAGATTAATGGGAAACATATAAAAGGGATTCCTGTGCTCAAAAGGGAATTTTTTTTTTTGCTCTGGAAACCAGCAACACCAGCATGCCCTCCCACTGAATTATTTGCATATGTATTTTGTCCGTCCTTATTCAGAGCTCTTCTGCATTTAATTTTAATCTTAGTGAAATAATTCCTTTATCTTTTAGAAGAAACCATAACTAGGGAAAAGATAATGTCTTTTATTCCAATCTTTCTATTCCTAGCCTGATATTTTTTTAAAACAAACCATTATCTTTCACTTGGAAAAGTGACTGCTTATGGGGTTGCAAGATCCTGATTCTAACAGGTCATCTCCTTGGCCAAGGAATGTACAACTAGAATGTAGAACAGGGGTCCTCAAACTACGGCCTGCGGGCCACATGCAAATACAAATATTGTATTTGTTCCCGTTTTGTTTTTTTACTTCAAAATAAGATATGTGCAGTGTGCATAGGAATTTGTACATAGTTTTTTTTTAAACTATAGTCCAGCCCTCCAACAGTCTGAGGGACAGTGAACTGGCCCCCTGTTTAAAAAGTTTGAGGACCCCTGATGTAGAATGTAGAGAAGTACATTTTACATTCTAGGCCAGTAATTTTCAACTGGTGTGTCACAATAATTTTTAAAATTGATTATTTAGAGAGAGAGAGAGAGGAGGGGGATATCAGTTGTCTCCCATACACACCCCAAATGGGTATCGAACCTGCAACCTAGGCATGTGCCCTTAATGGGAATTGAACCCATGGACTTTGGAGTAAGGGATGCAACGATGCTCCAACCAACTGAGCTATCTGGCCAGAGTCTCAAGAATTTTTTAAACATGCAATACTTGACTATTTAGTCAGGGGCACTGACCTCTTTTTCCTTAAATTGTCAAATAAAAAAAACTACAATAGCTAACACAATAACTGTCCAGAGTGAATGAATCAAAATTATACCTATTTTTTTTGTCAGATGGGCAAAGAATATATTCTTTGATGTGCCACAGAATTTTAGTAATTAGTTTATGTGTGCAATGAGATGAAAAAGGTGGAAAATCTATTGCTCTAGGCAATAGATATATCTGCTGCCCAAATTACTCTCAAAATCAGGTGAAATGATGGTAACACCAGGGCAGTAAGAACATTTTGAGGAGTGTTGGGTTAGGGAAGTACTTTATGGCAAAATTTTATGTCCT
This sequence comes from Myotis yumanensis, assembly GCF_028538775.1. NCBI lineage: Eukaryota > Metazoa > Chordata > Mammalia > Chiroptera > Vespertilionidae > Myotis > Myotis yumanensis. The sequence continues at coordinate 165,814,980 of NW_027223754.1, forward strand.
AAATTTCCACCTGAATATTGAGAATTCTGGGTTTGGAAATTTGATGGAGGCAGGAAGATGTCTCATCCTTACTTAGGCACTGACTGTATCTGGTGAGCATATGAGGATAGTGGGGGAGAGAGAGGGATGTAGCTAGAATGGACATAGATTATGAGAGAGAATAATGATAAGGAATATCCAGATGGGAATTTTGCATACTCAGTAAGAGCAAGGAGAATCTCCAATGGAGTCACAGCAAGAATATTTTAGCTTTTTCTGGTTTCCTTCCTCTGTAGTCCTTTTGACTCCTTCTCTCTTTCTAGCTCTCATCTTTCGTCACACATACTCTGTGGCAAACTTAAGCCCCAAACCACAACCTTGAGAAATTCCAAATGGATTTTGTCAGCAGGGCCAACACTCCCTCCCCCCTTCCACACCCCTGCTCCAGGCACACGCTCTGGGCTCAGGCCCAGGCCTGGGGTCAGTGGCAGGAGTGGGAGTGTGCAACCCACAGAGCGGGTGGCTACAATTTCAGCTTTTACTTAGCTCCAGTGGAAGTCAGAGGGAGGGAGAAAGACGGATGAACTCTAAGTCAGGTCTGTGCCTCCTTCAGCTCTAGATGAGCTCTTCTCCCTTAGCCTTTCAAGTGGTTGGGAAGCTGGAGAGTGGCAGTGATTGGCTAGTTGCCAACTGGGCAGCACCTCTCCTATCTTTGCACTTGTTTGCTCCATGGGAAGCACCCAGTGATGCTGCAACAGACATTTTCTTCTCGAAACTCAAAAAGAGTGAAGGACAGAAGAGCTGGGAGATTCTCTAGTTCCATTCATCAGTTCTGACTCAAATACCATGGTACTTGCTGCTTACCATTTCCATCCTTCTGTCACACCTGGGACCCAACCTTGAGAGGATCTGAAGTTTTGGGCAGTACCACTGACAAGTTCCACCTCCTATAAGAATGCCACAAGTCACATTAGTGTCATTGGGTATTAGAGAAAGGGTTTTTAAAGGATAATTTTTGTGATCAGTGTGGGTGGGGGCATAACCTGGTGGGGTGAGAAAATTCTAGGAAAAGAAATGGAAAAAGTAAAGTAATTATGTGGAGGTATCACAAGACCCACTCTAGGAGTCTGTAATAACACTGGAGGAGTCTTCTGCCACTTAAAATATAAAACGTAGCAGGGTAAAAGCCCTTAAGGGCTACAGCTCAGGACAGATACAACGCTTAGTTATAAACATGCTCCTTGTTATCCATCTCATCCCTCACCATCTTAAAGTAGGATCCTCTTGTCTTCACATTCTAGGGTCAGGTTATTCTCTAGGTTAAAATATGGAAGAAAACAGACTGGGATATGAGGAAGAGACTGGTGAATGCATACACCAGGGATCGATGGGGTAAGAGGTAGACATAGTGTGGCTATCTACCAGCCTCCTCCTTCTTGGCAGGATACAAGAAACAAGGCCCCAAATCCAGAAAAGCAAGTTTTGGCTCAGGGCTTAGGGAAGAGCCGTGTGTTCTCTTATACAGCTGTCAATGCAGAGCGAGGGCACTTAAAGAACCTCCCTCTGTTCTTAGCATTCATTGCTAGTGCCGTTCTTTGATGACAGTCTTGAGTGTTCCAACACAACTCTGCAGGTGCCGAAATGAGTGCGAGGGAAGTGGGGGTGGGCAGGAACAGAGGAACACGGATGCAAAGTCTCTCACTTTCCTTGGGTACTAAAATTCATAACCACCCAGGTACACTTCCTCAAACCACACCTCAGCCTTCAACATTCCAGCTTCCTAGCAGGCCCAGAGTTCAGATGTTTCCTTCCGTCTCTTAAATTCATCACTCTCCCTTCTCTCCCCTATGGGAAAAGATATCTTGATTCCGACCCCTGAATAACCTAGTGCTGAGCAGTAACACGGGTGTCGGAGCGCTCTCAGGGGGATGCTGCAGCCCTGGTTCATCCAGATGAAGCCTGGAGGCGTTAGGCGGCCACAGCAAGGCCTGTTCACTCAGACCCTGCTCCTGGCCTTGCCCAAGGTGCCCCAGGCTCTTAGCTCAGCCCGTTTCCAGTGTGGCCAGCACGCGGCCCCAGTCCTTCAGTTTCAGGGGTGGCCCTGGAGCTTTGTATTGTCACCACAGTCCTCGCTGCTTCATCCTCATTCCCTGGCTGCTGCTTCCATTGCCCACAGCCTTCGGCCCCCACATCGCCCCCGCCCGGGCTTCAGCTCTAACACCCGGATGCCTCCGCAGCAGCCGCTGCCATGGTGATGGCTCTCGCGAGAACTGCCGCTCGCTGCCACGCAGTTCTCGCGCGATCGGGGAGGTGGGAAGTATCCTGGTCTGGGGGTGGGGTGCGCCGCACAGCCCTTGTCGCTGTCGCGGCTTCCGGTGCTAGGTAGAGGGGAGGAAGGAGGGAGTCGGGGAGCGGGGCCAGGGGAGCAGCGGCGTTGAAATCGGCTGGGGGAGCCGGAGGGAGCCGAGCGGAACCTGCGGGGGCGGAGGCGGCGGCCGCAGCGGCAGAGCTGGGAGCAGGAACAGGTGAGGGGCTGCGGAGGGAAGGCGGGTCCCGGTAGAGGAGAGGCTTGGGGTGGGGGGCTGAGGACATGGAGCCCCCTGCCGGGCACTGCCTGGCTTTGGGCTCTGTGGTCCTTCCCACCCGGGAGCTCGCAAAGGGGACGCGGGGCCACCCTCACGCCTGCTCCCGCATTTGAAGGACGCGGAGCTGGGGTGGGGGTGGGGATGGGGGGCACTTACGCATTTGTCCTCCGCCTCGCACAAGGGGGCGACCCGGACTGCCATTGGGTTCCCCTCGCCTGCAGAAGGTGGGCTTTGGAGAAGTCGGGGTTGAGGAGGAGGAAGGCAGTCCAGGGAGAGGTGATGCGGGGGCGGTGATGGCTGTTTTGTATCCTTTCCTGTTAAAGGGCTAGGGATTGCTGCTTTTTTCCCACCCCCTCTTCCCCTCTACCTTAGTAATGGGAGACCAGAGAGAAGCCTTGCTGTGGTGACACCCCTCCCCTTGTGGGGTAGGGGTGCGAAAGGGCTTTAGGGAGTAGCCCGCAGGACAGGCTAGAGGATCACCCCTATTCTGGTGGAGGTTGCGCTTTCGGGTCTTGGGAACTGCACGTTGGAAGAGGGCAGCTGGTGGGGAGCGGGGGGCGGGGGCGGGGGGGGGGAGTAGGCAGAGGGGGAGGGGATCTGTTCTTGCTTCGGGGAGAGAGGTGGTGCCTTCCTCCCCCAGGCGAAGCGGGGGCGGTCTCACTGGAGGAAGGAACGTCTGGTCGCTGGCTCTGAGTTTGTGTCTTCCAATCCGCTTTCTTTCTTTAGGAAGTACCAGGATTCCCGGAACAGAAAATGGAGGCATTGCTTACACCTCTGTTTGAGAAAAGGAGGGGGACGTGGAGTTCCCTGTTAAAACAGGCCTCGTGATTAGCAAAGTGGTGGCTCGTCTTTTGGGGGAGTTCCCTTCCTTCTGGGTTGTATTACTGCCAGACTTTCTCTGGCCAGGCCCGGAGGAGTGTGGTATGTGGTCAGGAGTGAGAAGAAATAGTGAGGTCATCCGGGTGCAGGAGAAGTGAAACTTAAAACCTGTCTCTACTGCTGTTGGATTGGGTCACCCCTGGTCTATGGCATGAAAGTTTTATTGGTTGGAGATCTGCTGCAGGAGTCTGATTGCCTGGGTCAGTGCAACGGGACAGAATCTAGTCCCCACATACTCCCTTCCTTGTCCTTAATTTGCTGCCATTTTGCCTTGAGCTTGTTGGGGTGTCTCCACTTCCTATGACTGGAGTGGGGCAGTGAATTGGTCATTGCCCGTTCGACTTGAGTTTGAATAACATGTCTGTAAAAGCTCATTCTAATAAAGAAGCTGATCCACTGGGTTTGCCTTTTTATAGAATGAATCATTAACCTTGGATTCATCTGGGAAGGGGCCCCATGGATCACACATTCATATGCTTCCTGTCTTCCAGCATAGAATTATTACTTTGCATAGTCAACATTTTTATGTGCAAGTCTTGCTTTTCTAAGGAGACTAAGCTTTTTGTTTTTTTTTTTTTTTAAATATATTTTATTAATTTTCCACAGAGAGGAAGGGAGAGAGATAGAGAGTTAGAAACATCGATGAGAGAGAAACATCGATCAGCTGCCTCCCGCACATCCCCCACTGGGGATGTGCCTGCAAACCAGGCACATGCCCTTGACCGGAATCGAACCCGGGACCCCTCAGTCCGCAGGCCGACGCTCTATCCACTGAGCCAAACCGGTTCCGGCGAGACTAAGCTTTTTGAATGCAGGAATTGGCGCTCATCTTGTGTCTCCCACAAGGTCTTTGCACACAGTGGGCACTCATGAGAATAGAGGATGTGAATGGATAGAACTCAACAAGCTTTTTTAACTACAGTTTAAGGAGAAAGGGATAGCTTGGCTGTCAGGGAGAGTGCCTGGAGATAACTGAGTGAAGGTACAAAGGCTTTTAAGCCCTTTGTAATAAGAAGTCTTGATCTCGCCGTAGCCAGTTTGGCTCAGTGGATAGAGCATCAGCCTATGGACTGAAGGGTCCCGGGTTTGATTCTGGTCAAGGGCATAGGCCTGGGTTGTGGGCTCAATCCCCAGTAGGGGGTGTGCAAGAATTAGCTGATCAGTGATTCTGTCATCATTGATGTTTCTATCTCTCCCTCTCCCTTCCTCTGAAATAAATAAAAAAATATTTTTAAAAAAGTCTTGCTCTAACCAGTTTGGCTCAGCGGATAGAGCAGGGGTCCTCAAACTTTTTAAACAGGGGGCCAGTTCACTGCCCCTCGGACCCTTGGAGGGCCGGACTATAGTTTAAAAAAAAACTATGAACAAATTCCTATGCACACTGCACATATCTTATCTTGAAGTAAAAAAACAAAACAGGAACAAATATAATATTTGTATTTGCATGTGGCCTGCGGGCCGTAGTTTCAGGACCCTTGGGATAGAGCGTCAGCCTGCAGACAAAGGTCCCAGGTTCGATTCCGGCCAAGGGCATATACCTCGGTTGTGGGCACATCCCCGGTGGGAGGTGTGTAGGAGGCAGCTGATCTGTGTTTCTCTCTCATCGATGTTTCTAATTCTCTATCCCTCTCCCTCTCTGTGAAAAATCAATAAAATATATTTAAAAAATAAATAAAAATAAATAAAAAATAAAAAAGTCTTGATCTCCCCACCCTCCTAAGAAGCACAAAAGTGGCATGGATAATGGAAAGTAAGACCCTCCCCCCCCCAAAAAAAAATCACTAGAGCACAGAATCATTAGTTATCTGAAATCCCAGATCTTTTGCTCCCCCCTTTTGGGCAAAGGGTTCTCTCCATTAGCTGTAAGTCCTTCAGAGTATTGTCTGCAAATTGGGATCCTGGAGATTATGGAGGAGGGAACCAATGAATGTATGTGGTGCCTGGCACAGAATTGGTGCCAGTGAATCGTAGCTGCTATTATTAAACTGAATGCATATATAAAAGGCAGGCAGACAGCAGGCTGGAAATACTGGAAGTGAAGTCTTAAGTGCACAAAGGGTGATATTGTGTGTGTTCATTTCTGCTACTCTCTTCCACTGGAGTCATAAGAGGAAATGGACTCAGGATAGTGGGCGGGATTTATTGGTTAGAAGAAGGAACTTCTTTAAAACCAGGTTTTTAAAGCTGAGTAAATAACAGGGAAATTGTGGAATCTGCTTTTCTATATACCTTTACAAATGGATGCCAAGAGGCCTGAGACTCAAAGTGTATAGCGAGTTTGTTTTTCCTAATCATTTTCATTGCAGGTGAATTTAGAAGCAAAATAGTACAGTAATTAAAAGTGTGGAATTTGGAATCAGACAAAATTGGCTTCAAATCTTGCCTTTACTATTACTAGTTGTATGATTTTCGTGAAATTATTTGTCCTCTTTTTGTTTCATTTTCCTCATCTGTAAAGAGTATGATGATAGTACCTACTTCGTAGAGTTGGTATGAGAATTAAATGAGATAATACACACAAAGTACTTATGCATATTATTAGTATTGTGCAAAGAACATAGTAAGCCCCAAATAAATGTTAACTGCTATTAATAATCATCATCACAATGGTAATAATAATATGAGCACTTACGGATGCCTTAAAGGTTTACAGAAGAATAACTTACCGCCTGAGGTGCCTGTAGAGGGATGATTGTTACCATGACTTTCTGTGCTGGTTGTAGGTTTATGAGCAGTGAAATCTTTTTTCAGCATCAGCTTCACAGAGGCAGCTCCTGCTGCCTGAGTGGGAGGTGAAGCTGGAGCAAGGCAGGTCCCTGAGCCATCAGCTTGTGTGAGGAGGATGTGGGGGCTCGAGAATAGTGTTTATGTCCTAGCCCATTTGGCTTAGTGGATAGAGCACTGGCCCTCAGACTAAAGGGTCCTGGATTTGATTCTAGTCCAGGGTTTGATTATGGTCTAGGACTCGTACCTCGGTTGCCGGTTGTAGGCTGTGGTTTTAGGCTCTATCATGATCCTCCGCCCTAGCCCTGTCAAGGTGGGTGGGAAGCAGTCAGTCAATTTATTTCTCTCACATCCATGTTTCTCTTTCTCTGTCTCTCCCCCTCCCTTCCACTCTCTGAAAATCAATGGAAAAATATCCTTGGGTGAGGATTAACAACAACAAAAAAGAACAGTGTTTAATGTTTAAAAAATCATCATGACTGAGATAATGGTTGACTCTTCCATAAAGGTGCACCCTGATTGACTAAGGTCAGGATTTAGCTTTCTGGGTCCCATTGTTTTAGGTCTTGATGAGCATTTCAGCATCATCCATTTTCTGGGCCACTTTTCATTTAGTCCTATCTCCTTTATTTTTTTTATTTAAAAAATATTTTTATTGGTTTCAGAGAGGGAGAGAGATAGAAACATCAATGATGAGAGAGAACCATTGATCAGTGGCCTCTTGCACACCCCTACTGGGGATTGAGCCAGAAACCTGGGCATATGCCCTTGACCAGAATCGAACCCCAGACCCTTCAGTCCGTAGGCCCACACTCTATCCTCTGAGCCAAACTGGCTAGGGCTAGTCCTATCTTCTTTAAATGTCTGTCTCTCAGTATATTTCAGAATGTATTGTATTAAAGGTCCAGAGTTATGTTATCTGTTTAATTCCGTCTACTATACTGTTTCCAGCATCTGTCACAAATATAGGTAGAGTGCCAATAAAGCTTTTTAAAAAATGTATTTTTATTGGTTTCAGAGAGGAAGCGGGCGAGGGGGGAGGGGGGGAGAGAGAGGAAATATCAGTGATGAGAGAGAATCATTGATCGGTTGCCTCCTGCACACCCGCTCCTGAGGATCGAGCCCACAGCTGGGCATGTGCCCTTGACCAGAATCGAACCTGGGACCTTCAGTCTGCAGGCTGATGTTCTAGCATTGAACCAAAACAGCAAGGGCTCGATAATGAAAAGATTTTTTTTTGAGAGAGAGAGATATGTTGTTTCACTTATTTATGTACTCATTGGTTGATTTTTGTATGTACCCTGACCAGGGATTGAACCCACAACCTTGGCGTACGGGGACCCTGCTCTAATCCAGTGGTCACCAACCTTTCGGACCTCACGGACCACCAGTGGTCCGTGGACCACCGGTTGGTGACCATTAATCTAATCAACTGGGCTACCTAGCCAGGCCCCCCCCCACATTAAAAAATATATTTCTTTATTGATTTCAGAGAGGAAGGGAGAGGGAGAGAGAGATAGAAATATCAATGATGAGAGAGAATCATTGATTGGCTGCCTATTGCACATACCCCACCAGGGTCTGAGCCCACAACCCAGCCATGTGCCCTGACTGGGAATTGAACTGTGACCTCCTGGTTTATAGGTCGACACTGAGCTACACCAGCCCCTCCTCCCCCACATTTTTTTTAAAGCAATCGAAGGTTACCTTATGTAAAATCTTATTTGAAGTCTGATACATAAAATGGGTAAAAGTAGAGCTGCTCTGGTGGTGGTGGAGAGTTAGGAGCATAATTAGAGCCTCTTATATGGTTTCTCCCTCCAGGCAGCCTCTGAATCCCATCCATGGAATCCTAGGGATCTGAGAAGAAAGAAACCACTTCTTCACTTTGTCAGATACATGAAAAGGATTGGGGATTACCTAAAGAATAATGTCTTCCTCAACCTCACAGATGTTTTGCCACCATCAGTAGTACTGTGCTTTTCAACAACAAGCATGTTAAATCACTAGCTACAGACTGTAGTGCTAGGTGCTGGAAAGATGAAACATGAGTAAGGTATGGTCCCTGCTGGCAAGAGGCTCATAGTCTACTGAAGTATTTCCCAAACTTTTTTCCATCATGGCATACACAGAAGATGGTAATGGTGAGACAGACATAGCTGCTTGCAACCTGAGATGGCTAGCCCAAGGGCTCTAGCTGCTTGAAGCCCTGCCTAGCCATGTAGTACTGATGGGATCAGTAGCTCCAGCTGCCCTGTAAAGACATATTATCTGGGAAGTTTCAGCTCTGAAGAATGAAACAGACAAAAATGTGAATAAAACACACTGTGGTAAGTCCTAGAGTAGAAGTGTGTTTGGTGATAAGGGATCACAAACAGCTTTTATTTCCCAAGGTAGTCAGTTCCCTATCTTCTGTATCCTTAGGGTGCTCTAATGGTTGGCCTTCTCCAAATCCTGTCTTCCTGTTTCATCTGTTTGCTGGCTGCTCCATCTTGACCTGTGCTTTGGGACCAGATGGGGGGCACAGATTTATTGGAACTTTAGGCTGACTACTGTGGAATTTCTGTGATTTTGTAACTAGGAAAGTATAGCGTTCTCAATATTCAAAGCTGTCGATGTGGGCGTTAGAGCAGCCATAGAATGTCAGGAAATGGAGCAGTTGTAAGCTCATTAGATTTTAAGAATAGGGCAAACTGAAAGGTTTGGTTAGAGGGCAGTACCACAGAATGTTCCAAAGAAACAAATGAGTCTAGTGTTTTGTTTTTTAATCTGGTCACTGTTTTATTTGGGTAGGCCGTGTATTTGGAAACAGACCTGATTCTCTGTTTTGATTCACTTGCTGAGTATTGTCCATGGGAAAAACCAGAGCCTTCCCAAGGTCTCTATCAGACATGGCGATTTAGGATGCTTTTTTGCTTGTAGTGTGGCCTTCTTCAGGTTATCCTATACTTACTAGGGTTGTTTTCTTTGACTAGAAGGTGAATAGCCTGAGCCTAAACACTGCTAATTGAGTTAAGTGGAACCTAGGAAGCTAGATATGTTTTAATTCATAACAAGGTCATCCTTGATTGCTCAGTAGCTAAATTCAATAGGTATGTTTCAGGCCTTATCTTAATTTGACCATTCTGTTTCTTTTTCTTAAATATATTTTTTTTATTGATTTCAGAGAGGAAGGAAGAGAGAGATAGAAACATCAGTGATGAGAGCGAAGCATTGATTGGCTGTCTCCTGCACGCCCCACACTGGGGATCAAGCCCGAAACCCCTGGCACATGCCCTGGCCAGAATTGAACTGTGACCTCCTGGCTCATAGGTCAACACTCAACCACTGAGCCAAGACAGCCGGGCTTACTTTGACCTTTCTAAAGCTTTTGACCTTACTTCCTTTCTTTATTTTATTTCTTCTTCTTATTATTTTAAATTGATTTCTGACAGGAAGGAAGAGGGAGAGATAGATAGGAACATAAATGATGAGAGAGAATTATTGATTGGTTGCCTCCTGAACGCCCTACACTGGGGATGGAATCCGTAACCCAGGCATGTGCCCTTGGCTCGAATCGAACCTGGGACCCTTCAGTCCGCAGGCCGACACTCTATCCACTGAACCAAACCAGCTAGGGCCTTCCTTTTTTAAATGTTCTTTCCTGATTGATGTCTATGATGTCTTACTCTCTAGATTTTCTTTCTACCCCTCAAGTTTCTTCTTACTTTCTTTCCTGCCCACTGCTTAAAAATATTTTTTAAATTGATTTTAGAGAGAGAGGAAAGGGGTGGGGGGAGAGAGAGAGAGAGAGACAGACAGACATAGATAGATCAGCCTCCTCCTGCACACCCCCTACTGGGGATTGAGCCCCAAACCTGGGCATGTGCCCTGACTGGAAATTGAACTGGTGACCTCCCAGTGCATGGGATTACACTCAATCAACTGAGCCACACTGGCCAGGTCTGCCTACTGCTTTAAATGTTGATGGGCCCCAGTTTTCTGTCTTTGGCCTTTTCTCCTGCCTCACTGTATACATTCTCCCTAGATCAGTGATGGCGAACCTTTTGAGCTCGTGTCAGCATTTTGAAAAACCCTAACTTAACTCTGGTGCTGTGTCACATATAGAAATTTTTTGATATTTGCAACCATAGTAAAACAAAGACTTATATTTTTGATATTTATTTTATATATTTAAATGCCATTTAACAAAGAAAAATCAACCAAAAAAATGAGTTTGCGTGTCACCTCTGACACGCGTGTCATAGGTTCGCCATCAATGCCCTAGATATATCAGTTAGGAAATATCAGTTGTCAAAAGACAGAAAACACACCTTCGGCTCAAACAATAAGAGGATTTATTACAGCATACAACAAGAAGTCTAGATGCACATATGTGGTATCACTATATGAGATATCTAGAAGAGTCAAATTTATAGAGACAAAGTACAATAGTGGTTGCCAGAGATGGCGGGAGGGGTGGCGTGGAAGAGGGGAATGGGAGTTACTGTTTAAAAGTATAGAGTTTCTGCCCTGACCGGCTTGGCTTAGTGGATAGAGCATCAGCCTGCGGACTCAAGGGTCCCCTATTCGATTCCGGTCAAGGGCATGTACCTTGGTTGCGGGCGCATCCCCAGTGGGAGGTGTGCAGGAGGCAGCTGATCGATGTTTCTCTCTCATTGATGTTTCTAACTCTCTATCCCTCTCCCTTCCTCTCTGTAAAAAATCAATAAAATATATTTTAAAAAATAAAATAAAAAATAAAAGTATAGAGTTTCTGTTTGAGAAGATGAAAAAGCTCTGGGGATAGATGGTGGTGATGGTTGCACAACAATACAAATGTACTTAATGCCACTGAATTGTGCACTTAAAAATGGTTTAGCCCTGGCTGGTTTGGCTCAGTGGGTAGAGCGTTGGCCTGCAAACTGGGAGTGGGGGGGTGGTCCCAGGTTCGATTCCAGTCCCTAGTGGGGGTGTGTGGAAGGCAGCCGACCCATGATTCTCTCTCATCATTGATGTTTCTATCTCTCTTTCTGTCTCCCTTCCTCTCTGAAATCAATAAAAAAAAATATTTAAAAAAAAAATGGTTTAAGTCAGGGGTGGGCAAACTTTTTGACTCGAGGGCCACAATGGGTTCTTAAACTGGACCGGAGGGCCGGAACAAAAGCATGGATGGAGTGTTCGTGTGAACTAATATAAATTCAAAGTAAACATCATTACATAAAAGGGTACGGTCTTTTTTTTTTTTAGTTTTATTCATTTCAAACGGGCCGGATCCGGCCCGAGGGCCGTAGTTTGCCCACGGCTGGTTTAAGTAGTGCCCTAGCCAGATGGCTCAGTTGATTGGAGCCTTGTTGCATACACCAAAAGAGTTTGATTCCCGGTCTCCTAGGACACACACCTAGGTTGCAGGTTTGATCTCCAGTCAGGGTCATGTATTAGAGGCAACCAATCGGTTGATGTTTCTCTCTCACATTGATGTTCCTCTCGCTTTCCCCCTTCCTCTCTCTCTAAAATTAGTAAAAACATATTCTGGGGTGAGGATTAAAAAAATGGCTTAAGTGGTAAATTTTGTTATGTGTATTTTTTACCACACACACAGAAAAAGTCATCTAGGGATAGAGCACTTTCTTGGTTTTTTTGGTTTGTTTTTAATCCACCAGCTTGACAATGTTTTTAGGACCCAAGTTTTCTCAATTTTTCTCCTCTGACATTGTAGAGTTCTTTTGTCTGTCTCTTTCCGGTCTCAAGATTACTCCAGCATCTCTTCCTTCTATATCAGTATCCAAAGGCTGAACAAGAGAACATAGCTATGTGTCCTTTTTTAAGATTGTGAAAAACTTTCCCAGATGCACCCAACAGACTTTTCTCACATCTTTTTTTTTTCCCTTGAACTTCTACTTTTCTCACATCTTACTGGCTAGAATTAAGACAGGACCATTCATGACTCATTCACCGGCAAAGGAAAGGGAATGCCAACATCCCTTAGGCCAGTGGTCGGCAAACCTCGGCTCTTGAGCCACATGTGGCTCTTTGGCCCCTTGAATGTGGCTCTTACACAAAATACCATGTGCGGGCGCGCACGTACAGTGCGATTGAAACTTCGTGGCCCATGCGCAGAAGTCGGTTTTCGGAAAGGAGATAGACGAAACAAGTATACAAGACGAGTGTGGATGGGAGAGTTGGAAGGGGTCAACCTCAGCAAACGTACCTCAATCAGATTGAGGACGTTTTTAGCAGAGGCCAGCTTAGGAGTATCCTAATTAAGTTAATAAGAATGTACCTACCTATATAGTTTAAGTTAAAATTTGGCTCTCAAAAGAAATTTCAGTCGTTGTACTGTTGATATTTGGCTCTGTTGACTAATGAGTTTGCCGACCACTGCCTTAGGCTGATCAGTTTTCATACCCTAGGGCTTGGGAAGGGTATCTCATACCCCATACTCCGCCACACCAGCACCTGAACAAATTAGGGATTCTGTTAGAAGAAAGAAGGTAAAGAATGGCTTTTGGGTAGGCAGCCATCCTGGATCATCCATCATCTTGGTTCCTCTATGGCTTAATTTACCATCAGTGCAGGTGACTCCTAATTACCCAGTCCAGACTTTTCTGTAGCACTTCACACCATAGCACCACAAAATCAACGTTTAATCCAAAAATAAATATTTTTACTCTCAGATCTGTTCCTCTTGTTACTTCCTGTCTAAAGAAATGCCACTGAATCATCCAGGCCAGAAACCTGAGAATCATCTTTGACTTTTCTTCTCTTCCTTCCTATGTTTAATCAGTCATTAAATCTTGTGGGTTCCACTGTTTTGATGCTTCCAATCTGTCCTCTCTAGTTAAGAACTTTTGATTTCTCATCCATATTATTGTACATCCCTAGTGTTCTCTCTGCCTCTGGTCTTTCCCTTCTCAATTTATTCCCTAAACTGGTGCCAGAATGATGTTTCTAAAGCACGTATTTGATCATGTTACTCAATATGGCCTTTAAGGCCCTTTATGATCTAGCCCTTGCTTATCTCTCCATCCTCATCACTTTACTCACCATGCTGCATCCAAATGAACTACCTCCCATTTGCACCTGGCTTTTGCTAATAAAAACTGCCATCTTTAACACATCTTTTAAAAAATATTTTTTTTAAAGATTTAAAAAATAGATTTCTAGAGAGAGGAAGGGAGAGGGAGAGAGAGAGAAACATTGATGTGAGAGCAGAACATCCATCAGCTGCCTTCTGGATGCCTCCTATCCGGGGATCGAGCCTGCAACGCAGCATGTACCCTGACTTGAAATGAAACCAGCAACGTTTTTGATGGATGCCCATTCAACTGAGCCACACTGGCCAAGGCCTAACTCAGGTCTTTATGCCTTTGCAAATGGCTGTTCCTTCTGCACCATTCCCTCTTCTCTATTGTCTAATTATTTCCTACTTTTCCTTCAGGAGTCAGCTCAGGTGTGACCCAAGTATCACGTCTATAAATTGTCCTTTACTCCCAGGTCTTTGTTTGTTTGTATTTGTTCATCTTGACCTGAGGATATTTTTTTCCATTGATTTTTAGAGAGAGTGAAAGGGAGGAGGGGAGGGCGGAGAGGGGACAGAAAGAGTGAGAGAGAGAAACATCAATGTGAAAGAGATACATCGATTGGTTGCCTCCCGCATGCACCCTGATCAGGGATCGACCTGCAACCCAGGTATGTACCCTGGATTGTGAATCGAACCTGTGACCCTTTGGCGTGCTGGCTGACGCTCTAACCACTGAACACCACCGGCTAAGGCCACTTCCTGATTTTTTTTCTTTTTTAAAAAAAATATATTTTGCCAAAACCGGTTTGGCTCAGTGGATAGAGCGTCAGCCTGCGGACTGAAGGGTCCCGGGTTCGATTCCGGTCAAGGGCATGTACCTGGGTTGCGGGCACATCCCCAGTGGGAGGTGTGCGGGAGGCAGCTGATCGATGTCTCTCTCCCATCGATGTTTCTGACTATCTATCTCTCTTCCTTCCTCTCTGTAAAAAATCAATAAAATATTAAAAAAAATATATATATATATATTTTTATTGATTTCAGAGGGGAAGGGAGAGAGAGAGAAAGAAACATCAATGATGAGAGAGAATCATTGATCGATCAGCTGCCTCCTGCACGCCTCCTACTGGGAATGGAGCCTACAACCTGGGCATGTGTCCTTGAGCAGAATCAAACCCGGGACCATTCAGTCCACAGGCCAACACTATTCAGTGAGCCAAACCAACCAGGGCCTACCTCCCAGTCTTGATTAACTGCTCCACCTTTTCCCATATTACTGTGAGCTTATCCCACTCTTATCCTCGCACTGTTTTGTAACCCTCTGTTCACTAGTTTTTCTCCCCCAAAGACTGAGTTTCGTGAAGGGAGAAACGGTCTTCATCTCTGTATCCCTAGTTCAGTGTACTCAATAAATGTTTAGTGAATGGATGGAAGCTGACATCAGAAGCTATTTCTTGGCTTTGGGAACTCTTTGAGTCCAATAGAAGACATTGAGATACTAATCTAAGAGTCCTTATGTGCTGATTATAGTGCTCTTGAGACAAAAACTTGGAAAGTTTACAGAGGTCAGTCACAAGCCAGCTGCACTAAGGAAACTAAATACAGGCAGACCCTGCTTTTGTTTACTTAAATTTTATTGGTCTGCTTCATTGGCTGTACTAAAAATAGCATCTCTTTTGGTGATATCTCAATTCGAAAATTATCTGGGAACAAAGCTGCTTTTTAGTGTACCCTGCCTGGCAGCAGAGGGTTTGGGAGAGACTGGTCTTCCTTCCCCTGAACTCATGCAGCCTGAAGAGGAAGTGGTGCCAGATCAGGAATCTTCTCAGAGGTGTCTCAAAATACATGCCAGAGCCAGGTACTGGAGCCAGGCAGGGGTGGGTGCATGTCAGGTTGAGCTGTGACTCTCAAAATCACCTGGAGAGTGAGGCAGGCATGTTCTCGAAACACACATAAGTCAAGGTGATGAGCAGCAGCCAGTTACAGCAACAACCTGCCTCTCCTGGTGGGGGAGGGGGCTTGGAATTGAGGATAGTGGTTGGTCCTCAGTGAGGACATCCTCAGATGAAGCTTAAATCAGCCAATGCACTTGATTGAACTCCTGCAGTGTCCCACACAGATTGTACTGGAACACGTTTTTAGATTTATTGTTATTTTTATCGCTGATAACAAAGTTTGTGGCTATAAAATAGAATGTTGAGCTAGCCTCTTTGTTAATAGAGATGTTACTGTATCCATTTTTCATCTTAAGCCACTCACCTTCAGTTTTTACTGCTGATTTCTGGTTTGCACCAGCACGGAGCCCTGGCATTTTGCCTGCTCACACAGGAGTACCATCTGTGGTAAGAGAGAGTAACTATAGGCTATGCAGTATGCAAGGAAACAATCCCTGTGTACTGTAGGGTTTTTTGTTTTGTTTTAGCCATTCTGCTTCCCAGAGCTTTTTCTAGAAATGCTTTATGGTGAAAGTGAGAATTGGCATTAGAGTTAAATATTCATGTTCATAGCACAAAGCTGAAAGTTACTACCATCCTGCTGGTAGGAGTAACATGCTTTCTTGCTGGTAATACGCAGGGACAGAGAAAACCAAGACAAGAAAGCCAACACCCACTTTGGAATGTTCCTCTGAATCAAGCTCCTGATTATATTAAAGAGGAGTCATACTATCCATTAATTTCAAGGCCCTGGGCTGCCCCAGGGGACACATGGTAACTACTTGGATATTTAATCAGTTATCCATCAGCCCCATTGCACATTAAATGGCAAGAGAAGAGCCCGCCAATTTTAGTCTTCTAGTCCTCTCTGGTGTTTCCAAACCAGTCCCTGGGTCAGACAGGTGTGAAAAATGAGGAAGAATCGACAGTATATCTAAGCAACCATCTGTGCATTACCTAGAGATATCAAGTACGGCTAGAACAGAAGAAATGATGTAAGGACATCCTCACATTAGGCAGTGTGCATTTGACTGAACTCTTTATTTAATTCATTTTTATTGTCTAAAGTTTAACATATGTCTCCTTTTTCCCCACTTGACCCCCCTCCCTTGATTGAACTCTTAGAGTGGGTTTGGCACTGGGAGTGAGAACAGATACAGAATAAATAAAATGTATAGTCCTTGCCTCTGGAGAGTACACAGTTAAGTTGGGGAGATGGTCAGTGTCCAGACTTGCAAAAGAAGAAGAAAGCTCCACAAGGTGGTAAGTGCCACATGAATGGTTCAGAAATTCAGGGGCCTTGTGGTGTGCCAGGACACAGAAATAAGTATAACATTGGGGTCAGCTTCTGAGCCAAGACTTTAGCTTAGCAAAGAAGTAAACCAAAGGACAGTGTAGGCTTGTTCTGAGGCAACAGGTATTTTTCAGCCACTGCTGTACTCACGGTTGGTAATCATTTAATCAGCAGTAGTTCCAGTCATGAAGGACAGCAAGGTAAATGCATGGTATAAATTCAGTTCAGAAATTGAGCCAAACCCTATTACCTAACCTTTAAAGCAAAGAATCATTTGAAACCAAAGGAAAGGCTACCTAAGCAGGAGACAAGATGAAAACTAGGAAAACTTGGGGAAGGTTTAAATTTCTGCAAGTGATGGTAGCCGAACCAACAGTCTGTCTACCACCAATTGCCAAAGATGGGATCTGATCATATTAAGCTAGGTAGGTGTTCCCATCTGTCTGGTCAGCCTGGGTGTTTTGAGGCAGGATGGCCAGTGGGTGACTTGGCTGAAGTTGAGCCCGAAGGTTGAGCCAGGTACTCTCCCTGGGTTGTGAGCCCTCTGGGTCGAGGGCAGGGTTCATCTGGGGAACCTACCGAGACCACCACGCCTGGCTCATTAGTGGATGTCTGGGGAGGCCTTTGAAGATGAAACATCCCATAAGCACTCATTGTTTCGGTTTTTTGGACAAACTAGTACTTTGGTCTCCAGGGGCTGTTGTTCTGGCCCCTTTGTGTGTTCTGGAATTTGCTACAAACTGAGGGAAATAGGAAAAAAAAATCACTGAAATAGTTTTTGAAAAAAAAACAACTAAACTCCCACCAAACCTCCAGACTTTAGCTTGTAAATAGGATTCCTCCCCATCCACTTTTCACATTCTTGGGTTTGGGTGCACTCTGTCTTGACCTGTTCCTTTGCCTGCTGGGTGTGTGTGTGTGTACTTCTGGTTACCAGACCAGCAGCAGCCGGCATATGGTGATAGCTGAATAAGCTGATGCTGATGCATATCTTCCCCAGGCACAAGAACTGGCTGGCAGGCTCGATTCTGAACTCCCATTTCATTGTTTTAAAGATGCATTTCTGTGGCTGTCCTGTGTCACAGAGAAGGGAGGGAATATGAGAGGGAATAAATGACTCTATGATCTGTTGGGGGCAATGATTGGGGTTGGCATTTTGTACCTTTTTAATGGTTCTTCATTTTTTTAGCAGGTGTTTGTTAAGAACCTACTATGTGCTAGACATAAGCATCTGATCTTAGTAAGCTGCTAGTGAGGTCAAAACAGAACCTGGAAGTTAATTCAGTTATTTATCTGCTATGTGCTAGGTGCTATTCAAGGTACAGGAACACAGCAGTGAACAGAATAGATAAGGAGCTAACATTATTGTAGGAGGAGAAAAACAATAGAACAAGAAACAAATATGTGATGTGTCAGATGGTAATAAATGCTGTGAAGGAAAGTGGGATAAATCGCGGGTGGGGGGAGTGTGTGTGTGTGTGTCTTATAGGTGGTTATTGAAAGCCTCTTTGGTACGGTGACATTTGAATAGATACCTGCTGGAAGTGAGAGAGTACTCCATGAAGTTGTCTAGGAGAGGAAGCATTTCAGGCAGAGTGAATAGCAATTACAAAGCTTTGAGGCAGGAAAATGTTGGGGAATTGAAGTGGAGTAAGCAATGGGAAGAGTAGTGGATCTGATGAGAGAAGCAGGGGGAATGCAGATCATGCAGGACCTTGTAGGCCACGGCGTGGCTTTCGGTATTACTGAAAGGGAGATATGAAGCCAAGAGAGGGTTTTGAACAGAGAAGCAACAAGACCTGATTTTGGTTTTAAAATAGACTGAAGGGGGTTAAGGAAGAAAGCCTCATTGCTTTGTGACCATGTGGATCTGCTGACCTTGGATGGGCCATGGCAAGCCTAGGATTTACCTGGCTGAGGAACAAGAGGTAGTCTTCACTCCCCACTTTCCAACTCAGAGTGTACTCAGCTGTATGAAGGGCACCACTTTAACAGCCAGCATTTCAGAGTGGAAAGGATCAGACTCTTTTAGGCATGCTGCTGTCTTTTTTTCCTCATTAATTGTGATGTGTAGAGGAAGGGGGAATTGCAGAAATGTGAAGACAGAAGCAGTCTCTTGATTAGAACAAAGACATAAACCTTGGGAACCTGGCAAGCCTGAACCTTGTTGGGAGTCACCAAGAGCCACTCCTCATTCCACTCCCTGCTCCCCCACCCTTTCCAGAAGTGTCAGGGTAATGTTGGAGGGAGGGGCATTAGTGATCTGGCAACACCTTGGAGTATAGTATACATTGTCAGGACGGAAGGGACTTTATTTATTTTTAAGATCTTTAAAAAATTGATTTTTAGAGAGAGAGGAAGGGAGAGGAAAAGAGAGAGAATCGTTTATATGAGAGCAGAACATGATCGGCTGCTGCCCCCTACCAGAGATCAAGCTTGCAACCTGGGCATGTGCCCTGACTGGGAATTGAACCAGCAACCTTTTGATGCACAGGACAGTGCCCAACCAGCTGAGCCACACTGGCCAGGGTTGGAAGGGATTTTAGAAATCATCTATTTCAACACCCTTTCATTTACAGGTGAAATAACTCATCCAAAGTCACATGTAGATTACTGGCAGAGCAGTGGTCATGGGTGTTCACTGCTTTGTCTGTGCTCCCAAAGGCTCAAGGTGTGTCTCAGTGAGCCTTAACCTTCATAGTCCCCTCAGGCTCTCAGTTTGTCATGAGTGGACTCCAGCTTTGACTTTGCAAATCCCATTTACGTGAAATTCTGACGAGCAGATGGTGGTAATGAGTTTACATTTCTTTGCCTAGGATCAAGTCCTCCATACCAGGGACCAGGTCAGAACCAGACTGCCACTGCCCCCACTTGGGCCCTACTGTCTTCAGAAAGCAGCTGCTGTGATCATGGGTAATATCTTTGGAAACCTTCTCAAGAGCCTGATTGGGAAGAAGGAGATGCGCATCCTGATGGTGGGCCTGGATGCTGCAGGAAAGACCACAATCCTATATAAGCTGAAACTGGGGGAGATCGTCACAACCATCCCCACCATTGGTAAGGACACAGCTTGGATGTAGGCTTTCATGCCAGCCGCTGAGCAGCCAGGCTGGGGCCTATCAATAGATTCCTCCACCTGGCCACCAGGCAAGTCCATGCAATGTGTGGGTTTCAGGGGAGGATGGTTATTTAGCTTACCAGCAGGTGCTGGGGCTGCTATTTGCCCACCTACCCTGGTCTTCTCTGATGCAGGAACTTCTGCAGCCTGGCACTCAGAAGTTGCCCTCAGGTACTGAGCTGGTTTGTTCTCTGTGTTGTTTAGAAGGCAGGTGAAGGGCTTTGATGTTCTTGCCAGAGGCCTGGAATTGCTTCAGTATAGAACCTCAGTGGCCCTGATCCTGGTTAGGAACTGCCTGTAGGAGGGAGAATATTTGGCTTATGGATGGGGCTCCCAATCATCATCTGTAGGTGGTTCTGCATTTGGGGCTCCAGGACTACAGATCACTTCTTTTTTCTTCACTCTGCCTCAGAGGCCCTAGTTCTTAGCTGAGAAATACTCTGGTGGCCAATGTACTGGAGTGGGGCTGAGTCATTTCTTTGTAGGAGGGAGAGCCGAACACTGAGAATGAGTGGGGAAGGTTGGCTCACATTACCCATGCGATATGAACCTCCTGATGGGCCCTCCTCATCCTCTTCCACTTCTTCTCTTAGTTTTTCTTTTTGGCCTTTAGGCTACAATGTCAAGGAACACCAGTTCTGAGGAAGCCTTAGCTTTCGTTTCCTTGCTGGGATCATGGCCACGGCTGGGAAAACAAATGAACCCAATGGGGCATCGTTTACAGACCTGGTGTTTGGGGCCAACTGGCCATTACCTGTTTTTTCCCCCAAAAGGGTTCAATGTGGAGACAGTGGAGTACAAGAACATCAGCTTCACAGTTTGGGATGTGGGTGGCCAGGACAAGATTCGGCCTCTCTGGAGACACTACTTCCAGAACACCCAAGGTATGGCATATGACTTGTCCAGGGACTGGCATGGGTTGGTTGGGTGTGAGCAAAGAGTGTGGCTGTCATTCTTGGTATGGGTAGTGAACCCTGGCCCTGCTGTAGCTCCTGTGAGTGGGAGAAGAGGAGCAAATGTTGCAAATATTTGGAAGATATAAGGAGGGTGTTGTCTCTTGGTGGTGGGGGAGGGGAATTCATCTGTCGTCTCTGTGCAGCCCATGCTCTGCCTCCCTAGGGTTGATATTTGTGGTCGACAGCAATGACCGGGAGCGAGTAAATGAGGCCCGGGAGGAGCTGATGAGGATGCTGGCAGAGGATGAGCTTCGGGATGCTGTGCTCCTTGTCTTTGCAAACAAACAGGTGAGATTTCTCCCCACCCCTGGGTTTGAGAGAGGGCAGCCTGGCTTCAGAAATTAAGGGCCTTGGAGCTCAATGTACAGGAAACCCTATGACTATGCTCTCAATTTTAGAAGTGTGGGAAATAGGATAAGTTGGCTTTTTATGCTCTTCTTGCCCCCCATCCTTGCTTTAATTAGCAACATTCTATCCTCAGGGATTGGTGTGGTAGATGCATCACCTCAAATTCCTCTTTCATCTTCCCTATTGTCTACTTCAGTGTAACTGCCCTCACTCCTAGGTCAGACAGACCTGGTGTCTTGGCCCAATCTGAATCACCTCTCCACTTCCCTACCATTCCGATATTTGGTTTCCACCAACCCAATGGAATGACCTCTGATATCTTGAATCTGGGGTTCTGGGATGACTAAGTGCAAATCAGCTTCTTAGGATCTTGTTCTGGGTCCCTAAAGTGGAGGAGGAGGAGGAGAGGGTACCGGTAAAATGCTCACTGGTTATGGGTGCTCTAGAAGCCTTTGAAAGATTCTGAGGTTTCTTTCTTTGTGTCTCCCTCGTGCTCCAGGATTTGCCTAATGCTATGAATGCTGCTGAGATCACAGACAAGTTGGGCCTGCATTCCCTGCGTCATCGCAACTGGTATATTCAGGCCACCTGTGCCACCAGTGGGGACGGGCTGTACGAAGGCCTGGACTGGCTGGCCAATCAGCTCAAAAACAAGAAGTGAGAGCCAGGCAGCTCTATCTGACCACCCCCGCCACCCCTAATATACCTACTGTCTCCCTGCCCAGCCCTACCCCTTCCTTCCCGTTCCAGTGTGGCCAGGGCCCTGGGTATCATGTCCGCATGCCCAATAAGAGCCTTATCTCTCCTGCCTCCCCTTCTTTCCCCTGTCCATGACCAGTCCCCAGTTGCTGTCCTTATGATGAATCATTCCAATTTATCAGATTTAAAACAAAAACAAGGTTGTTATGGTTTCATGGGGTGCCTCCCCCGTCCTCTGAGGTTTGGGAAGTGGGGTGGGGTAGTCTCTCTGTTTGCTTCGTTTGGCTCTGGTTGCTGTGCTCTTGGCATCTGAGTCCCTTCCCTCTCCCTACAGGCCCCTCTCCTACCATTTTTTTCCTT
Source organism: Myotis yumanensis (assembly GCF_028538775.1). Lineage (NCBI taxonomy): Eukaryota > Metazoa > Chordata > Mammalia > Chiroptera > Vespertilionidae > Myotis > Myotis yumanensis. The sequence goes on from NW_027223754.1 coordinate 165,836,856, forward strand.
CACTACCCTCTCCCTGTTCTATGTGGAAATTGCACGGGCCTCTCTTTATGTGCGTGCATGTGCGCGTGTATATACATATATAAAGAGATACATATGTAGGGGCCAGGAAGAAGGGTAGAGCGGGTGGAGGACAGCTCAGGGCTTGCAGCCCACTCTAGCCTATCACCTGCCCCTCCCATGTTGGTGAGATAAAGGAAATAAGGTCAAGGGAAGGCTGCCCCAGTCTTACACTGATTCCTCTCTTCTCTGCAGGTAGGTTTTCCTGGATGATAGGACAGATGATGGATTTTCCACCACCATCTTCCTATTACCCCTTTCTTCACCCTGCTTAGGGCAGAAGGTGGCATTTATATCTAGATGACTGTTCCCAAGGAGATGCCATTCTGCTCTGCCTTGTTAGTGGGAAGGAGAGAGGAACCCACTCACTCTTATCATTCAGAGTGTTCAACTGATCCTCCTCCCTCATCCTTAGATCTGTTCCTCTCGAGCTTGAAGAGGGGGTGGGGGTGGAGATACAAAACCATATTGTTTGTTTGAGACCCAGGGTACCTGGGGAGGGTCTCAGGTTTTCCATCTTCATCCTGTTGTTTTTATGAGGTGAGATGCATGGTTCGGTCCTGCCTTCCCCTCCTCCTCGCCCCCCTTCCCCAATCTTCTGAATTTTGGGACTGGGTGGTTCACCTGTCCTTTGTCAGAAGTTTCCTCACTCTAGTGGTCCCAGGCTGGCTGGCTGGTTGATTGGGGAGTGGGGGTGGCAGAGCAGACCTCAATATCGGTCCCTGATGTCCAGGTTTTTTTTTTCTAGTCCAAGATGTGCGGAGGGATGGAAATTTTCTATTCTGTTTCCAGACCCTCAGACCATCCTGCTGTCCCTATCACCTGCCCTCTTCACTCACTCCCATAAACAGATCTGTGGGTTGGAGTGGAGGAACGAGGACTCTGAAGTGGTTGTTGGTGCTGGTGTAATGCAGTGGTCTTCAGGGTCCCCCGTCCCCCCCCCCCCCCCCCCATTACTATGTAGTTGTTCAGAAGCTGCTGCTACTGTGTCTCCCTGTCTGCAGGGGGCGCTCGTCCCTGAGGTCCTGACTTGCGGTGTATGTGAAGCCTTGGCTTTTCTGTGGGCTCCTGTGTGTGCTGGCTGCGCCCTGAGCTCCAAGATGGCCCCCCATACCTTTCTGCTCAGCTCAGGGCCCAGGGCATCCCCCACAGCATGACTGAGGGACCCCTTCCCAGAAGGGCAGGCTTCCTGCCACCTTTGTCTACAACAGGCAGATTAATACCCTTATCCCCACCCCAGATTGAACTGTGAAAGAGGTTCCAGAGGTGTCCTTCTCAGTGCCAGTTCCTTAGTGATGTTTTATTTACCCAAGATGCAGTAGGTGTGTGTAGATCTCTTGCTCTCTAGGCCTTTGTGTGTGTATATGTGTGTGTTTGGTGGTGGGGGAAGTGGGGTGCTGGAGCTTCTATTTCATTTTAACATATTCATTCCCCTGACTCCACAGATGCTTCCCTCCACACTTTTCCCGCCCCCCCACCCGATTTTTTTTTTTTTGCTCCTGCTGCCTCTCTCCTTGAACTCTTTCCTTTGCCTCCCAACTCATGCAGTGCTGTTACCTGTTTCTCTCCCCTCTCCTTGTTTCTTTCCTACTTAGGCTTCCCCACTCTCTCTCTTTGTGGTTGGTGAGGACTTTGCCTCTTTTTCCACCTAACTCCTTCTCTGACCTTCCTTAGTTAGATACTAGTCCCAAATAGGTTTTCCTCATTTCAGGCCCACCCCCACCTCATTTTGGGGAGCTCCATGGGCAATGGGGTTAAGGGTGTTAGGAAGCAGCCTTGGTGGTTGCCTTGGTGCTGCTTGAGATTTGTCCAGCAGGGGGCAGTAAGTGATCGTGGTAGTATCCCTGACTGCTAGGCCCTTGGCAGGGTGGACCTTTCTACATTCCCATTCACCTAAAAGGTCTTTTGGGGTTGGGTGTTTCATTCCATTTCTGCCCACTCCCTCCCTGCCTCTCCTCTGGTAGATTTCATTTTATGCTTTTCTTTGTTCTGGCCTTTCTTCTCCCCTGGGGTTTCCCCATTTCTCCCCCAAAGTTTGTTTGTGGTATTATAGTGGTAACTGCAGTTCTGAACTGGTTTTCTCTTCTTTTTTTCTCCTCTGGAATGTAGACTATATGTGTTTAATAACTCACCTTCTCTCTCCTTGCTTAAAATGTGGGATACGAAATGACTGTGACCATGGTTGGAAATTAAACATGTTTTATGCAGCATTGGAGCAGACCTTCATCCTTGTGCAGCAGCCCTGGGACAGTGGTTTAATGATGAGGGTAGTTCTGTCTCTGGTCCCTGTCTCCAGACTGCTCCTTCAGCGGGGGAGTAAAGGGCACTTGACCGGGGAGAGTGAGATTATGGAGGAACTTAGGTTCATTTTCACGATTCTGCGTCTTCTCATCATATCCCGGGAGGGGGTCCTAAATGAATTGGACACCAGAGTGTGAGGGCATCATGACTTTGTTACTCTAGTTCTAAAGGGTTTAACCCTGAACTTCATATTTATCACCTGTTGGTAGACTTTAGGGACTTCACTGGCTAGAGGGCTCTGAACTTTGAGTGCCCCATATTACCTCCATTCTCACATTTCCCAGCCCTGTGCATTAGGTGTTTCTAGTTGAAATGCAGATAGATAGGAATCTATAGATAGGAGGCCCCCACCCATTTAGTTCTGGACATTGGCAGTCAATAAGCACAAAAGATAAAGATCTGGATAGTGTAATCAACTTGATTCTCCTTACAGCTGATGGTCCTGCATCCCCTCTACTTCAGGCATGGGGTTCCCCATTGTCAGGGTTCCAGCTTCATCCAGAGATTCCACAAACATTTGCGGGGGGCGGGGGCACAAACTTTTTCATAAAGCCCATCCTACTCCCACCACTACTCTTTTCCTCTCCTGCTACTATTGTCTGGCTCTAGGCAAAGAAAGGGATGGTGCTGCCCTGGGGGTGGGTCAAGTCTAGGTGAGCCAGGCAGACATTCCCCACTCTTGCCACTTTCTTAAATTTTGGGGACAGAGGTCTTCCCACCCTGATGCTGTGGGGAAGGGACGGGATTTAGGCTTATAATAAGTTTGAGAGTCCCAAATATCAGTGTGAAGTGTATTACTTATATTCAGTTACCTCCCTGTCTCCCTTCCAGTTTTCCTTTTCAGCCCCTCTCCTGTTATTAAAATAAGCTACCATCGCCCTATCCGGTTTAGCTCAGTGGATAGAGCGTCGGCCTGCGGACTAAAGGGTCCCAGGTTCGATTCTGGTCAAGGGCATGTACCTTGGTTGCGGCCACATCCCCAGTGGGGGGTGTGCAGGAGGCAGCTGATCGATGTTTCTCTCTCATTGATGTTTCTACCTCTCTATCCTTCTCCCTTTCTCTATGTAAAAAATAAATAAAATATTTAAAAAAAAAAAAAATAAGCTACCATCTCAAGGACCAGTGCTTCTGCCCTTAGGAAACCCTTAAACTACTCCAACCAGACATCTCCTTATCAACTCCATAAACTTCATTATTATTTTTGGTTGTTGTTAATCCTCACCTGAGGCTATTTTTCCATTGATTTTTTTAGGGAGAGTGGAAGAGAGAGGGAAAGACAAAGAAACATCCATGTAACACATCGATTGGTTGCCTCCTGCACAAGCCCAACCAGGGCCTGGGCCGGGGAGGAGCCTGCAACCAAGGTACGTGTCCTTGACCAGAATCGAACCCAGGAACCTTTGGTTTGCAGGCCCATGCTCTACCCACTGAGCCAAACCAGCTAGGGCTCAACCCCATAAACTTTAAACATCATCCACTTACCCCTCAAAATCTGATGACACTTTCCTTCCAGTCTTCTCAGAAGTCCTGCTTGGTGACTAAGGTTATTGATCAGTTAGGAGCTCCTTTCCCAAGTGTTTAATTTGTATATAGATACCTCTCCATAATGATAATGGAGAGGACTTCAGCTGGGTGGGAGGCCAGTGGGGATCTTTTGACCCCTGAACAAACTTGGGAAAGAGGATAATTTAGTCCCTCTGAGCCTTAGCACTCAGTTTAGGATGCTAGAAAGGAGGTAGAGGGAGTTGCTTAAACCCAGCTTCTGTGGGGGGGTATGGGGGAATAAGGGGTGTGCTTGCAAAGTAAATGCTTAGCACCCAGATCTTAGGACAAACAGCAATCCTATCTTCTCAGAACATGAATAGCTCTTTTTTTTTAATTTTAAATATATTTTATTGATTTTTTACAGAGAGGAAGGAAGAGGGATAGAGAGTTAGAAACATCGATGAGAGAGAAACATCCATCAGCTGCCTCCTGCACACTCCCTACTGGGGATGTGCCCACAACCAAGGTACATGCCCTTGACCAGAATCGAACCTGGGATCCTTGAGTCTGCAGGCTGACGCTCTATCCACTGAGCCAAACTGGTCAGGGCATGAATAGCTCTTCATTCATGCCTTGTCAAGGGACTTGGGCCCAGGGTATATTTCAGGATTACCCGGGCCAGGGAACTTCCAAAAATGAGCCTGGAGAAAACCATGAAAGGCTTTGCATGGGTCCAGGTGGGATGGAGGACAGTACTGTTCCCTTCATTCCAGAGTATGGGGGCAGTGATGGGTAGAATGAGTGTGGGTATGTATGAGTTTCTCAGAGGTGTAAGGCCTGAAGGCTCTGGGTATTCACTGCATCACTTCCAGTCCAAGTGTCTAGATTGGTCAGAGCAGAAAATTGACAGGTATTCATTTTAGTACCTTCAGTTTCCAGACCTGTGCTAAGAATGGAATCAAACCACTGTACTCAGGGAAAGACCTGGGACTCCACTTCTGGGATGCTCTGGAATCCTTTGGGATATCCACAGTGTACCACATGGGGTAGTGACAGTTGGGGATCACTATGTAGGGGGTATCGTTTCTTTTGCTCCTGCTTGGTGCAGGGAGGGGTGTCTCTGGGCAGGCAGTAATAATACTAAGAACAGAGTTTTCCAGTTCTGAAGGATGTCGAGGTAGGAGGGCCGAAGTCCACTTCTCTACTTTCTAACCTGGTGATTGGAGGGATGCTTGTTACTGGGGAGTGATAGGATCTAGATGACTTACTTCCTCTTTCTTAATGAGTTTCCTGGCCTTGTTTGCTGGGATGGGGGTAAGCATGACCCTGAGTTCCGAGAAAAGGGTTAGGTCTGAGGAAATCTGAACCTTGGGGAGCAGTGCCACTGCAGGCAGTGGTTGGAAGTAGGAAGTGAGGAACTTGGATCAGGACTGTTCACCATGAAGAGGTGGGTATCTGCTTTGTGTCACTTTGGCCATAGGCCACAGAAGAGAGGATCTGGACTCCAGGAGCAACTCTGGCTTCAGAACTGGATGTGGTGGAGTAGAGTGGATACTCAAGCCAGGCCAGGATTTTTTTTTAATCCTCACCCAAGGATATGTTTTATTAATTTCACAGAGCGGGGACGAGGGGAGGGAGAAACATCAACGTGAGAGGAAAACATCTGCTGCCTCCTGTATGGCAGCACAGGTCTGGAAACACAAGATACTAAATGAATGTGGGGATCAAACCTGCAACCTTTATTTGTACGAGGCAATGCTCCAACCAGCTGAGCCACCCGGTCAGGGAACTAGATATTTTCTTTTTAGGTATTGCTATGCATTCATTCATCCAAGAATGATGTGTTACTTCCCTCTCCATTCTCCCCTATGGCTGTTTTAGCCAGGGAGGTATCATCCCATAAATGCAAGATCTGGCATAGGCAAAAACAAGATGCCCTGTTGCTTGTTTTGCCGGTCGGGCTCACAGACTATTTATTAACAGTCTGTTTAAAATAAACATAAAAAACATTTTAAAAGCAGTACCTTGCCCTGGCCGGCTTGGCTCAGTGGATGGAGTGTCGGCCTGCGGACTGGGGGGTCCTGGGTTCGATTCCAGCCAAGGGCACATGCCTGGTTGTGGGCTCAATCCCCAGTGGGGGGCGTGCGGGAGGCAGCCGATCGATGGTTCTCTCCCATCATTGATGTTTCTATCTCTCTCTCTCATTCTCCTGCCCCTTACTGGGGATAGAGCCCACAACCCAGGCATGTGCCCTGACAGGGAATCGAACAGTGACCTCCTAATTCATGGGTCGACACCCAACCACTGAACCACACCAGCTGGGCATAGCACTCATCTTTGATGAATGAATAAACATTGTCCTTAACCAAGCTGGGCACGGTGGGTACCCCATGAATTTTGGGAATCAGGGGGCTGAGGTAGAATTTCTTCTAGTTGCCAACAGAGACACCTTTGAGGGTGGAGACCTTTCTAGGAGTGGTTCTCTGATTAAGTTGTGCATCCAGTCAGGGCTGGGCCAGAACCATCTCACCTTTCTCTGTCCTTCAGGTTCCTCCTAATTTGATCTAAGGAGAAAGTGCCTTCTTGCGCTGCCCTCTTTTGGTGATATTGTTGTCTTAGTTTTTGTCCTTTCCTTTCCCACTACCACTCTCTTCACTTCACCCCACTTCCCTTTCTGCTTCGGATTCCAAACAAAGCCTCAGACTGGGTAATAGTCTTCCTCCTTCATGACACCATTCCAATCAGCTGATACACACAGTACAGTATGCACTGTTACCCCATTGCTCAAAAACTTTCAGTGGGTTCCCACTGCCTCAGTCTGACATTCAAGGCTCTCCATAACCAGCTCATACTTCCCTCTCCTACTACCTCTACTCTCCTGGCTAAATCCCATATTCTAGCCAAACTGGTCCATTCATTTCCCCCAAATATCTGGCCCTCTGCCTTTATCCTCTTTCTCTCTTGTTTAAAAATACCTCTTTCCTTTAAAGTCTTCAGAGCTGCCTATGATCTAATCACAAGGACTTTTTCCCCCCTGGTCTGGCTCCTTTAGCTTTGTTAGCACAGCTCATTCAACACCTCCCACACATTCCCTTCTATTGCTATGCAGTCATGTGCCGCTTAATAGACTATATGGTGTAGCCTATTGCTCCTAGGCTACAAGCCTGTACAGTATGTTGCTGTACAGAACAATACAAAACTAAATCAAGTACAAGAGAATGTAATGCAATAAAAAAACCACAGCAACCAGATGTATGAGGCTGCTATTGGTGTAACAGCATACTGTTTTACACAAGCTTTTATTATAAGTAGAAAGAGCACAATCTAAAATAATGGTAGCCCTAGATGGTTTGGCTCAGTGGATATAGCATTGGCCTGTGGACTGAAGGGTCCTGGGTTCAGTTCTGGTCAAGGGGACATGCCTGGTTGTGGGCTCGATCCCCATTGTGTGGTGTACAGGAGGCAGCTGATCAGTGATTCTCTTTGATGTTTCTATCTCTCCCTCTCCCTTCCTCTCCCAAAACCAAGAATATATTTGAAAAATAAAAATAATGGTAAAAAGTATAGTGTAGTAAATACATAAACCAGTAAGATTTATTATCATTATCAAGTATGTACCGTACATAATTGTCTGTGCTCTACTTTTATATGCCTGGAAGTACAGGTGACTTGTTTACATCAGCATCACCACAAACACAAGTAATGCACTGGACTGTGACATTAGGACAGCTGCCATATCTATGACATCACTAGGCTATAGAAATTATAATCTTACAGGACCACCATTGAATATGCAGTCGGTTGTTGACTGAAACATCATTATGTAACGCAGGACCATATGTTGTTAATTCATTTAATATTTAATTTAAAAATTTTTATAACAGTAATTTTTATTGTAAAACATCCAAACAATATATAAATGTATAGTGCAACATGTGGAACCTGTTCCCCTCTACTCTTCTCCCATCCCCAAAGGGAACATACTTACAGTTCCTTTTCTAAATATACTATACATATTTGGAGAAAGGTTAAAATATAAAGGGGCTCATCACATCCATTACTCTTGCTTTTAAAAACCTAATGTATACATTTGTCTGAGATTTTCCATATTAGTATAGTTAGGTCTTTGTTTTTGGTATGTTTTTTTTCTTTTTAGTATTGTATGCTATAGTTACTCAAAATAAAACGTTTGTGTAGAGTCTTATATGGAGGGTATTGTTCAATTAGTATGTAGGGGACTCCAGACATGATCACAATCTTGTCCTTGCCATCAGTGTGCTGATTCTTTAGAGGAGGGAGGCATCCTTCCTATATAATAAAGGCTAATATGCAAATCCAACCAGACGGCGGAACGACTGCTACTCAGCCAGAAGCCAGGCTGACGGCTGGCGAGTGTAGCCTCCGCGGCAGTCGGACATCCTCCGAGGGCTCCTGGACTGCGAGAGGTCACAGGCCCAGCTGAGGGACTCTCCCCCTCCCAGTGCACGAATTTTAGACACTGGGCCTCTCGTACACAAATTACCACAACACAAGGAAAAGTAATGTCCCTGAGTGTATGCCTGAAGTTCAGAAATAAGCCACTTCTAGCTCGGAATCAGTGATATTTGAGTTTGGTCTAAAGCAGTGGTTCTCAACCTTTTTGTGGCCATGCCCCACCTAAGCATCTCTAAAATCCTGATGCTCCCCCCCCCATGACATATAATTGTTATTCAAAAAGTGAACTCCTGTTTATGTGGACGAAGCCTAAAAGGCTATTGACTTGGCCTAAACAAGCATCCAAAGAACATGGCATCCATGAAAGAGAAAAAGAAAAGAACGAAAGGACAGTTGAAGTACTGAGGAAGAAATCACTAAGAAGTTGTTAAAAAAAATAATGTGAAGTGATATGAAAAATAGCAAAGTTTCAAAACAATAGAGAACTGAAATGCATCAATATGTCACATTTTTATATACTGTATATGAGGCCCCTAGAACCATAAGAAATGCAAAAAATTCCGTTAATAACTCAAATTGCCCCCCCTTAAAAATCAAATCGCCCCCCTGTGGGGCATGTGCCCCATGTTGGGAACTGCTGGTCTAAAGTGAGCCTGCCAGGTGAAGGAAGAGCATAGCATGAGACTGGGCAGAGATGAAAACACTTGCAGGATCACCTGATGTCAGACCTCCAAAAATTCCAACTGGAAGGGGGAGGTGGGGGAGGGATGCTGCCTCTGACAACTGCTGGGGAGGGATGGGCCAGCCAGACCCTGCCAGGATATAGGTGTGAGGAGCCGTGTGTGGTTGGCAAAATCAGAAAGCAAACAAGCTGGACTCGGGCAGTCTTGGGTTTGAATTCTGTCCCTGTCGCCATGACCTTGGGCACATTAACCTGGGCACCCAGTTTCTCATCTGTAAAATGGAAACCATTCTGGCCACCTTTCGGGTGGTTTTGAGGATTACAGACGAGTGCCTGCCACACAGGTTAATAATGGGTGTTGTGTGTCCCAGGCCCTCACTGCGGGGCAGTACGCGAACTGACCGACCAGTCAGAATCCAAACCTCCGATCCTAGAGGGTAGGGAGGGCTCCCTGTGGCCTCCGCCCCCAGGAGGCGGGGACAAGGTGGAGGATGGGCGGCAGGAGGAGGGGCTGGTGTGTCTCCACCCGCCCCGTCCTGTCCGTCCAGCCTGGGCGCTGAGAGAACCGCTCTTCTAGCCGCCGCCACACCGGCAGCCGGTCCTGGGGTCCTGCGCCTGGCACCGTGTGGAGTCATGACCCTGCGCCCGCCACGACTCCCGCTCTGTCTGCTGCCGCTGCTGCTGCTGCTCAGCGGGGCGGCGTCCCAGGCTGACACGGGGTTCGAAACCGAAAGTCCTGTCCGAGCCCTCCAAGTGGAGACCCTGGTGAGGAGGTTGTCCCTGTCCGGTCCGAGGTCCGCGGGGCAGGTCTTGAGCGCGAATACAGGTCAAAGAGAACCTGCGAGCCGGGAGGAGAAGTGCGGGGACTGCTGAGTTGGGGGTGTGGGGTTTAGGGGCAAGAACGGGATCTTTGGAGGACCCTCCATGACTCCTGCAGTCCGATCATAGGTGGAGCCCCCCGAACCGTGTGCGGAATCTGCTGCCTTTGGAGACACGCTTCACATACACTACACGGTGAGGGGTGTGGGGGGCCCAGGCGGAGCCTGGGAGGGGGCGGCGCCCCGATGAAACACGTCAGCTTTGGCTTGGACACGTGGCGAGTGGTTCGGGGAGTCGCTGGGCTCTGGGGTCTTCGCGCACGTGGCGGGTGGAGGGTGGGGGAAGGTTCCTCTTCCTGCCCATTTCCCCTCCCTGCTTTCCCCCCAGTTCCCCCGGAGCACTGAGAAGTGAAGGGTGGAGAGATCTCCGAGCAGTGCCAGTCCTGCGGGGCTTCCTGTTCCTTTCTGCCCCGAGGGGAGTGCGAGGCAGCAGCTGCGAGGGGGCTGCGCCTGCTGGGAGGGAGAGCTGGCCAGGTGTGAGCTCCGGGTGCTCTCTCCCCCCAGGGCAGCTTGGTAGATGGACGTGTTATTGACACTTCCCTGGCCAGAGACCCTCTGGTTATAGAACTCGGCCAAAAGCAGGTGATCCCAGGTATGTGGCCTGTGCCTCCCACTCATCCCAACCTAAGTGCTTTCTCACCCTTTCAGTCCCTAAGCTACCTTAGAAACGGCCCCTCCTGAGGTTCAAACCCCACTTCTAATATTCCTCTCGCCCCATACCCTACTAGAAGGGAGCCAGAGATTTGAGAAGCGGGGAGCTCAACTAAGGGTGAAGGGGGAACCATTGATCGCCTCTCCTGGGATTTTGGGAATGTAGGTAGCTTCCTGTTCAGTTATGTCTTCTTCCTCAAGGTCTGGAGCAGAGCCTTCTAGACATGTGTGTAGGGTGAGTATCTGGGCAGAGAGGGGCTTGGGTACTCCCTTTGCATGGCTGGACGCGTTCTCTGCTATCCCTGCTTCTAGAGGAGGCAGGGAAACATGGGACAAAGGACCCTGGCTTTGCCTCAGTCACTGGGACCCCTGAGGGCGTCCCAAGCCTCTGTGCCTCTCTGGCTGTGGGTTTTGTTGGAGCAGTTGAGGCATGTGGGGGGATGTATACCTTTGCTGGTCAACCTGTTTGGTATAAAGTGGGGGAAAAGTCATCTTTTGGACATGAATACCTAGAGCAGTGGTCTGCAAACTGCGGCCCCTTGAGTGTGGCTCTTCCACAAAATACCACGTGTGGGCGCGCACGTACAGTGCGATTGAAACTTCGTGGCCACACTCAAGGGGCCAAAGAGCCGCATGTGGCTCTCGAGCCGCAGTTTGCCGACCACTGACCTAGAGGGTTTTGCTGGTGGGGCTTCAGATGGACAGGCTGCTGGCCCACCTGCTGCCACCTCTGGCTGTGACTTACATTCTTTCCCTCAGAGAGAAGCGAAGGGCAATCATTCCTTCTCACTTGGCGTATGGAAAACGGGGATTTCCACCATCTATCCCAGGTAACCTGACTAGAGCTCTCTTTCAGATCATCAAACTACCCCATCTCTCAGAGCTGTACAATTTGGAGCTTGAGAAGGTCTAAATCAGTTTGCTAAAAGGGACAGCGGTGGCTGGGGCCCTCTTTTTTCCTGCTTAGATCACCATAGGGACTAGAGAACCTGTTAATGTCACCTGGTTTGCCCTCTGGCAGCCAGCAGCTTTTTAGAAAGGAGACACCTGCTTGTGCCACATGGGTCTGCTGCGCGTGTCACCCTTCCTAGAACTTTGGACTAATTTCCTGTCTTTTTCCTACAATTACAAATGGTGTAATTTGTGCAGTTGGCATGGCTTCTCGCTGTATCTCCGCCCTTCCTCTCAGTCTTTACCAGGGAAGAGATAGGAAAAATGATCACAGTCAAGTAATTCAAAACAAAATGAAACAAAAAAAACTTTTAAAAGCCAAGTCCACCTCATAACTTTAAAAGCCCTCTCAAGTCACTGTTGATTTTTACTCTTAAAGGCCTGGGATTGAACAGATTTCACAAGATGTGTGTCTCTTGCTTTTGGTTATAACACATGTTCTATTAGCTAAAGTGTGTTATACTTCAGAGCATCGGGGTAAAAGTTATTATCCCAGTTCCAGCTTAGAGGGAGACCTGGAGAGAAGATAGGGTGACTAAAGAGAAATGAACTCTTACTCAAAGCTCTATTACCTTCTGCTTTCTAGTGCTGCTTCTATCTACATTTCTTTCCCACTCATTCCCCCATATCTACTTTCTTAAGACACATCCTTCTTCCTCTCCTGCTCTTATGTTAGAACACCTATCTTTTCTAATAATTTCGTTGAATATGCTCATTGGTTGGTGGAATTTAAAAGTCTAGTTTAAATTCAATTAATTTCAGCCCTGCAAAGATTGTGTCCTTGTGGCTGTTTGGAAATGGAGTACAGTTAGTATAGAGGTTTCTCTCACTCATAAATGGGGAACAGTGTGTACATTTCAGATCCACAGGAAATTTTCCTGTGCTGTCAAAGACCCATCATGGAAACCAAGCCACATTTGTATATTTGGGGTAAACATGACTATCACTAGACTCTGCTCGTAACCCATCTCTGCCTTGTCTAAGGGAACTCAACCCCACATTTAAATCTTGCCAGCTTCATAGTTGTTGCTCTGGTGTGGCCTGCCTTCCCTGTTTTCATTCATTCAGAGTCCTAGATAAACTGCACAGAGATCCTAACCCTCACCTCCTCTCTGCCTCCAGCGGATGCAGTGCTGCAGTTTGACGTGGAGCTGATTGCACTGATCCGAGCCAACTACTGGCAAAAGCTGATGAAGGGCACTTTGCCTCTGGTGGGCATGGCCATGGTGCCAGCCCTCCTGAGCCTCATTGGGTATCACCTATACAGAAAGGCCAGCAGACCTAAAGTCTCCAAAAAGAAGCTCAAGGAAGAGAAACGAAACAAGAGCAAAAAGAAATAATAAATAATAATTTTTAAAACGTCTTTGCATTCTTCAACTGATACTTTCTGAGGCTACTTTTGTAAGTGGGAATGAGGTGAGGGGGCTGGGGAAAAGGCATTCTGAGTTGGATCTTGTCTGTCATGGGGGAGGGGGTTAGAGGCTTTGAGTCACCTCTTCCCCTGGCCTCCTCTTCCTGTCCTAACTTACTTCAGGGACTTGTTCTTGAATTCCCATCTGATTTTTAGGTCCCGGAGGTACAGGTTTGGCTACAGGGTGCCCTGACTCCAGAAGCAATGCTTCATTGAGAAATAAGCCTCCTAGTAGTTGCCTAGCTATTCTCTCCATGCCCTGGGGCTGCTTATTCCTGGTGTTGTCAAAGTAGACTGTTCTGTCCAATATGGCAAAGACATAAGAAGCTCATGAACTCTATGAGAATTTTTAATAGCAAAGTCCTCAGGTCTCTCAAAAAATTCTCTGGAGAATGAAAATAGATTTTCTCCTTGTATCACAGGATATGGGAGATCACGTGGGCTGCCTCAATGATGTTGTAAGTGGTTGAACTTTTTTTGTCACCTGGCTGGGTTGTAGGTTTAGACAAGGGCTGGGGTAAGTTGCTTCGGTAGTTGACGATGAAGAGTGGGTTGAGCTGGCTCAGCACTTCATCACTCACTGAAATGCCATCCAAGTACTGTTTGAGCATCTCCCGCAGCTTCCCGTTGATCTCTAACAATTGGGTACGTCTTTGTTGAAGGCTCAGTTGCTCTAGTTTCACTTTGTTGTACCTTTTCCAGAAATTATCCATCCCTGTGTAGTCTGCTATCACCTGGGAATTGATTTAAAGGGAGGTGTGTAGTGGGGCCCATTAGTGAATACAGCCCAGGGTCCATCATCCCCAACCTTAAGCCAAGGCCTCTGGGCCCTGGGAACTTTACCTTTGCCAGCTCCTCAGTAAGCTCCTCTGGGATAATTTCCTCTATCTCCTCCTGCTCCTCTGGAGTCAACATTGAAGAATAAAAGGGCAGCACTTTTTCTTCCTCTGTTTCAAATTTCCTACATATTTCAGCAAGTTTAAGGATCTTTTCACCCTATTGAACGCAGGAAGACACCTTTTATTAGAAAAGAGGTGGGAAGGGGAATAGTGGAGTTGGTTCCCTGTTTGAACCAGGGAAGCTATTAATTTAAGTGGGAGACGAGTAATATACACATCTAACACAGAGTGCTTACTGAATGGCAAGTATTTGATATTCTTAGAAAATCCATTCACTATTAATGCATTTAACTTAAAATGTGAGGGGGAAGGGAACATGAAATAAAAAAGGTATTCCAAATGTCCACTCGAGCAGGAAGCAGGAGGATGCCTCCTCTACCATTCTCAAACCCTTTTTACTTCACAGGGAGCCCAGTTCCTTGGTTTTGTTTGGACCACCCTCTCCCCTGTTACCTTATCAACAATCGCTCTCAGAACTTTGAGGGTGGCATTACTTTCCAGAGTGAGTTTGACTAAATTCTCCTGTGCTATTTCCCGGACATGAGTCCTTTGGGCCTTAAGTTTTCGTAGTTGTACAAGGACCAATTCCTTGTCATCACGAATGTACTGGTTCTGTTCTTCACTCTCACGGCTGTGCACCATGATCTTGCCTTTCAAAATAAGTATGGAATCCTGGAAGAACAGAGTAAATTAGAAGAAACACTTGACTGGCTGAGGGTCTTCAGGGAGACAGGTGAAAAGACTAGGGACGGAAATCAAAGCATATCTTTCCCCAACCAGTGATGAGGCCCAGTAGAAATTGGGGGAAGATGAACAGGGGATGATGGAGCAGTTAAAGCAGTGAGTATTTCTGGTTGGCTGCACTAACCTGTAGTTTCTGTATTCTTTTCATCTGTACTTCAATGTCTTTGGAGCTCTTCTCGTCCTTCACTTTCAAAGTCTCAAAGGCAATCTTTCGATCCTCTGTGGCATCAGTGTAATTCTTAAGTGCATCCTGGAACCTTCTCCATAGATCTTCTACTACACTCTCTAGTTGCAGTCTTAGAAAGTGCTTCTCTTCTATATTCTAGGAAGTGGCCCCAAAATAGACAATGCTCGGAATTACGTTTTTAGTGCCCTTTCACTTCCACCAGCAACCTCACACTCTTATGCTGTTTATAGCATAGTATAGTGCAGGGTCGCCAATGAAAATGCCTACAAAGACCAGGCAGATGATATAAATAAGTGCTGTGGGCTAGATGGAGCCTGCGGTGAACCAGAGAGCAAATGCTCTTAGCAGGGGGAGTGGGGAAGGCACCGCTGCTCAGCTCCATGTGAGTGTCTCCATTTGGAAATATTGTCCCAGGGTTACCAGATCTTCAGATTTTTCAAGGGAAGGTGAAAATTTGGGTTTTTATGTGAAATCCCCATTTTTTAAATTTGGGAACCTTATTTAAATGTTTTACAAAACACCACAGGGCAAAATAAAAACAAATAATCTCATACTCAAACCCAGGTCTGCAGGCTAGCTAACGTTTGCGGCCCACAGGATGGTGGAAAGCACTTTGGCCAAGAGGCCAGAAACTGGATTCTCCTCCTGGCTCTGCAACAAAGCAGCAGCAGGACTTTGGCAGGTCATTCTACTTTACGGGGCTTTAGTTTCTTCATCTACAAATCTCATGGCTATGCACCATGATCTTGCCTTTCAAAATAATTATGGAATCCTGCAAGAACAGAGTAGATTAGAAGAAACACTTGACTAGCTGAGGGTCTTCAGGGAGACAGGTAAAAAGACTGGGGACGGAAATCAAAGCATATCTTTCCCAGGTGAAGCCAGATGATTTCCTTGTTGCTTTTAAGCTTTCAAATGCATTTCCTTGATATTTCAGAATGATCCTCCCGCCCAATCAATTTTCAGAAAAGTACAAAAGGCAATGGGGTACCTACAGTGGCAACAGGCATTTTATTATGTTGGTTAAAGGGATCTCTTTGAGCTCTACTAGCCTGGAGCATTTTTCTCTCCTCTCCCAGCTCTTGCCCATTACTTCCCCTCTGTACCTTGTTTTTGAGATCATCCCACATGCTCTGGAACTCCAGTTTGCTTTCATACTCAGAATCTATGTAGTTCTGCTCCATAGCCATGAAGACATCTTGTAGGTAGCGAATCTCTTTTTCATGTTGTTCAATAATTGTCTTCCTACGGAAGATAAGACACTATCCCTGCTCTGAGGAATAAAGCAAATGGACCAATAATGACAACTCAAAGCAGTATGTAATAAAACTATATGAGTGGTACAAACTCTTAGGTACTGAAGGAAAACAGAGGGAAGGAGGGATCTATTTCCTTTAGGGCCGAAAAGAATGAATAAGATTATTTTTATTTTTGAATAGGTTAATATATTCATGTGATATAAGTTAAAAAGTGCAAAGGTTACAGTGAGAAGTCTCCTTCCCATTCCTGTCCCCTGCCAGATGGGTAGGATTTTGATAGTTGGCAGTGGGTGATGAGACGTTACAAATAGGGACCTGGCACGGGCAAAGGAAGGCTAAGGCCACAAGCTTAAACCCACGTTATTTTAGAAGGAAATCAGGATCTTTTCTGCTGGAAGTAATGTCATCATCAAGGTGGGATGCTCCAGGGTGCTGGCCACCTGCTTACAGACAGCTCCTTGACACAGGCTCTATATGCTCCCTTGGATTCAAACCCCCATACCTTTCTATCTCAAACTCTTTGGTTAGGGTCTCCAGCTCCATGTTGTAATTTTCCTCCAGGAGGTTGAGTCGGCATCTCTGCAAGGCCAACAGCTGGTCAATGTTGTGCATGTGGCTGCGCAGGGCAATGGCATACTGCTCCTCAGCTTCTGACAGGTCCCTAGCTAAAGACTGGGTAGGAAACACAGAGTTACCATTTTGGCTCAATGACTTCTGTGTGAGAAAATTAAAGATGTATTCAGCTGGTTAGCTGGATGACTTTTCTTTGGATCAAAGAGTGCTGGTTCTCCCACTATTGAATTTAAAGTCAGAGTGACATCAGAGAACCCCATATAGTCAGCCAGTGTCCTAGGGACAACAAACATTTAAAGTGATGGTGCTACCAATAAAAGGAATCGGATTCATAGAGAAATGGCTGCTTCGAAATCTGAGGCAAAAATAAACAAGTTGAACCTAGGGTATCTTGTCAGGGAAGAGAAGGAATCAAGCATTTGTCCTGCCTTTTTAATATATATATAATTGATTTCAGAGAGGGAGAGAGAGAGAAACATCAATAATGAAAATCATTGACCAGCTGCCTCCTGCATGCCCCCTACTGGATCAAGCTCGCAACCCAGGCATGTGCTCTGACCAGGTATCGAACCCTGATCTCCTGGTTCATAGGTGGATGCTCAAGCACTGAACCACACTGGCCAGGCACCCAGGACATATTGTTAAATGAAAAAGTCAATGGGCAGAACAGTATGTAATACTACCATTTGTGTAAAATAATGTTTACTCATGAAACTAATGGGCATTGGGCAGCTGGAAGGCACCAGTGGGAAGGAATTTTCACTATGTAACTTTTTATCTTTTTAATTTTGGACAATGGAAATGTAGTACCCATTCAAAAAAGTACAATGAGCTCTGGCTGGTGTGGTTCAGTTGGTTGGACATTGAGTAGAAGTGTGGTGTTTCTTATCCCCAAAAAAATAATTAAAGAAAACTTTGTGTCCTAAAAAAAAGAAAGCAAAATGAAATTAGAGTAAATAGAACAAAGAAGCATTTACTGAGTTCCCATATGATCCAAAAACCTTGAGTCCCACTGTGAACTACCACAACCTATGCAGAGCTAGCTTTCATCTTATGTTTACATGAAAAAGAATCTTATGAAATAGGTTCTGATAATGGATAACTATTCACTCACTCAACAAATGCTTATCCAGCACTATGCTGGGTACTGAGGATTCCGAGACTAAAAGACATCCTCACTGCCCTCAAAGGAGCTTGCAGTCTTGAAGAAGGAAAAGAGTTATATAAACAAAACATTACTGTTTAACATGCTAAGTGATATGAAATTAATGATTTACCAGTGACAATGGGATATAAGGAATGGAGTGCCTACATCTAACTAAGAACACTGGGGAAGGCTTCACTGAAGAGATGCCATTTGTATCACTCTTGAAGAGGAGACAGAGTTTGCCAGGAAAACTGAGGAGATGAGAAAAATAAAATTCCAGGTAGAGGAAATAGCATGTATAAAGGCACAGGTAAGAAACAAGGCTGGCTATGAAAGGTACAGGTAGAGGGTAGATCATGAAGGGCTTTGCTATTCTTTCCGTGGAGTATGGATTTTTTTCCTGTAGAAGAGGGGAGCCACTGGGGAGACTTAAGCAGTGGAATGACAGGATCAGATTTTGTTTTAGAAAGATAATCTGGAGGTTCAGGTCAAGATGGTGGCATAGGTAAAAGCAATACTCAAATCCTCCTCCCACAACCACATCAAAACTACAACTAAACTTACAGAACAACTATCATTAAGAATCACCTGAAATCTAGCTGAACAGAAGTCCTATGAGGGGCAGAGCTGCTGAATGGGCTGATCCCACATCCACATGTAGAGAGATATTTTGGATGCAGAGGTCCCCCCTGAGGCATGAGGGGTCCCAGCCCCACACTAAGTTCCCCAAACCAGGGTTCCAGTGCCAGGAAGAGAAGTCCCCATAACTTGTGATTATAAAAATCAGTGGGGATTGTGGATGAGTGAGACCGGGGCTTCTGGAGTCCTAGGCAGTTCATCTTAAAGGTCTTACCCACAGACTTACTTGGACTCACTTCCTCTAAGCTCCAGTGCTGAGGCACCAGGGTCATACAGGGAGGAACTAAATTGTCTGGCAAGGAATTGAGTTGTCTGACATTAAGGCAAGAGCTGGAGGAGCAGTTTTTTCCCAGACAGAAGTGTTGGCAGAGGCCATTGTTCTTTTTCTGGGCCCTTGCCCCACAGAGTCTGCAGGCTGGTGCCATATCTGAATCTCCATCAACCTGGCTAACACTGCTGGCCCTGCTCTGCTGATTCCCTAAGACCCCATCCCATTCATCTTGTTGGCCCAGTCCAAGCCATTTCCTGTGGCTTTTCCATACAAATGACCTACGTTGGTAAATGCTTCAGACTTTTCTAAAATTTCTCAAACAAGCAGCATCTGGCCCTCGCCTGTTTGACTCAGTAGATAGAGTCGACCTGCAGACTGAAGGGTCCCAGGTTCGATTCCAGCCAACGGCACATGCCCAGGCTGGGGGCTCAATCCCCAGTGGGGGGTGTGCAGGAGGCAGCCGATCAATGCTTCTCTCTCATCATTGATGTTTCTAACTCTCTCCCTTCTTCTCTGAAATCAATAAAAATATATATATTTTAAAAAGACAAAAAATGGACACTAAAGAAACAATGATTGACTATTAAAAGACAAACAAGCAGCATCTGGCCTCAGCATGCCACATACCTTTCACTAAGTGACCCCAGGCCTGGCACTAGTGGCAGCCAGCCTTAGTTCACAGCTTGGCCTCTGCTCTGCAAATCCAATTCCAGCACAAATAGCAGCCATCTACATATTGCTTTGTAGCTCATGAAGAGTGGCCCCAGGCAGGACATAGGTGGCAGCTGACCTTGATCTGCACCTCCCAGGAGGCTCCAGAGCCAGTGCATTTGGTGGACAGCTTCAGACCAGGTCGAAGTACCACCCAAACTCCTCCACAAAGGATACATTCAAAGGGTGGACTCAGCAGTCACTAGAGCCCTGTTGAAGTAAATCCTGCTCTGTGGGGTCAGCCCCTGCATAGCTGATCTTCCATGGTAGTTGCGATTAGTCTTCACAACCTATCAGCCTATGGGTAAATCCCTCCCATTGAGGTGCCAACAGCAATCAAGGCTCAACTACAACCAGAGGGTATACATAGCCCACATGGGGGGTGCACCTGGAGTGCCCAGCTCGGGTGATTGAGGAGGCTGTGACACTGGACCCTACAGTACACCTACTACTCTACCAAGATAGGAAGATGTAGCAGCTCTACCTAATACATAGAAACAAACACAGGGAGACAGCCAAATGAGACAAAGAAACATGTCTTTGTCATTTGGGAATGAAAGAACAGAAAAAGACTCCAGATAAAGAACTAAATAAAATGGAGACAAGCAATCTACTAGATGCAGAGTTCAAACCACTGTTTATATTAAAATGCTAAATAAACTTAGGGGAAGAATACATGAACTTAGTGAGAACTTCAATAAAGAGATAGGAAACATAAAAACATAGATAGAAAACATGAAAAAGAACCAGTCAGAAATAAAGAATACACTAACTGAAGTGAAGAATACAGGGAATCAAAGGTGAAATAGGTGAAGCAGAAGCAGAGGATCAAATTAGAGATTTGGAAGATAAGGAAGCAGAAAAAAGAAAATCCATAAAAATGAGGATAGTATAAGGAGCCTCTGGGACAATTTAAGCATACAAACATTTGCATCATGGGGGTGCCAAAAGGAGAAGGGAGAAAATGAGGAATGAAAAACTATGTGAAAAAATAATGATGGAAAACTTCCCTAACCTAGTGAAAGAAATAGACATACAAGTCCAGGAAGCACAGAGAGTCCCAAATAAGAGGCCTACACCAAGACACATCATAATTAAAATGCCAAAGGTTAAAGACAAAGAGAGAATCATTTTAAAAAATATATATTTTATTGATTTTTTACAGAGAGGAAGGGAGAAGAATAGAGAGTTAGAAACATCGATAAAAGAGAAACATCGATCAGCTGCCTCCTGCACACCCCCTACTGGAGATGTGCCTGCAACCAAGGTACATGCCCTTGACCAGAATCAAACCTGGGACCCTTCAGTCCACAGGCCGAGGCTCTAACCACTGAGCCAAACCAGTTAGGGCGAAAAGATAATTTTAAAATATATTTTTATTGATTTCAGAGAGGAAGGGAGAAGGAGAGAGAGAAACATCAACGATGAGAGAGAATCATTGATCAGCTGCTTCCTGCATGTCCCTAAGCCCGGCCAGCAGGGTAGAGTGGTTGAGCATTGACCTATGAACCAGGAGGTCACAGTTTGATTCCCAGTCAAGGCACATGCCTGGGTTGCGGGCTTAATCCCTAGTGTGGGGCGTGCAGGAAGCAGCTGATCAATGGTTCACTTTTCTATCTCTCTCTCCCTCTCCCTTCTTCTCTGAAATAAATTAAATAGATAGATAGATAGATAAATAGACAGACAGACAGATAGAAAAGCCTAAGGGGAAGGAACCAGTGGGCAGAGATTAAAATAGAATGAAAAAAGGGATACAGCAAAATTTCTTGGCAAAAAAGATGGTATGGCTCAGTGTGGCTCAGTTGGTTGAGTGTTGTCCCCTGTACCTGAGAGATCACTGGTTTGACTCCCAGTCAGGGCACACACTTGTTTATTCTTGAATACAAGAACCTCCCAATAGCATAAGGATGACTGACTGAATTTCTTGGAGATCCAGAACTGCTCTTACCCATTGAGATCTTCTCAGCCTTATCCAGGGCTACTGAAGTTGAATCAAAGAGGCAAACAGAATTTGGTTGAATAAAGCGCTAGAGTAGGAATCAAGAAACCTGTGCCGAGTCCCAGCTCTCTCATCGACTGGCTGAGTGACCTTGGGTGAGCCATTTCCTCCCTCTGGAACTGAGTAGTCTCACATTGAAATCAAGATGTAGGACTAAGTTCAAGTCCTGGGGTGATGTCTACTGTGCCTCATAACTCTAATATTGTATAGTACTGGTTTGGGGCAGTAGATGACTAAAAGCAAGGGCTCCTCTAAGTGAGGGAGAGGGATGACCACCCAATAGTCTACTCTTCATCTCAGTGAAAGTTGTTACTACCAATAGCCTAGTTTCATCACAGCCTGCTGCTTGTGAGGGCGTTAAGATTGAATAATTAATTACTTTTCTTGGCCCATTCAACTAAGAGATGAAGGCAGCCATGTTCAAGCATTTCCTTGGGAAGAACACCGACCTTGATAACACTGTCCTTGCAGTCCACCACTCGTTCAAATGTTTGGCTGAGGATCTCAATGTCCTTATGAAGCTCTTTGGTCTTGACTTCTCGAAGAACAGTTCTCCACTGTGTGTTAATCTTATTAAGGTTCAGAGCACTATTGTGCTCCTCCTTGGCCAGCTTGTCCTGTGCGAAGGAATAAACACACCTGAAGGAGGTCAGCGTTAAAAGCCCTAATACAGCACAACAAACAAGACTGCACTTAGTCTGTCAACTGTCGCTTTTACCCTTTGTCTTTTCCGAGGGACCAAAGCTCCTAATGGCTAACACTCAGGTAACTCCTGTTCTTGTTTTGGGAGCATCTCAAGTAAGACAGGAACGGCCAGATGGCATTTTAAGGAGGGGAAGGGTGAATTTCCTTCAGGATGGAGGCATCAGAGCAGGACACTCCAGGGAGACTATCAGAGTTTCGAACAGTTGGGATGGCTGAGAACACCTACTGTCCCAGTTCTGGGACTCAGTTGTGACTGCCAAGCTCTATCCCACCGCCCCTCCTTCCAAACACTGTTGCCTGAAATCTAAGTATATTTAGGTCTCAAGATTTCCGGAGGAGGGAGGCCAGCATAAAAATGATGCTGCCACAATGGCAGGGTTAAGGCAGCAGGGTCAGCGCAGGGAGGGGGTGGGCTGGGCAGGGATAATGAGGACGCATCACCTTTAAGAACAGGTTCAGGAGCCGCTCCTTCTTCCTAGCCACCTCCTCATCTGCCAGCAACCTCTGCTGGAACATCAGCAGCTGCTCCTCATCCGACAGGGGCGTCTTGGCCTTTTTCCCTTTCTTAGCCATAGCAGGCTAGACGGCTGGATCTGGGCAAGGATCCTGGGCCCGCCGCGGCCAGCGTTAGCGGGGGGAGAAGGAAAATGCCCCCAGAAAGAGGCCTTCTGGAACTGCCCCTGGACGGTAGTGAGACCGTAGACCTTAGTCCTGAGATAAAACAGAGCCTGGAACAGAGCGGGGAGGCCGGGCTCTCAAGCCGAAAGACGCATCGCCGTCTCCTAGCAACGGAATCTTGCTAAAATGGCGCTGGGAGGCGCGGAAGAGAGGCCCTGCCTTGGCGCGCCCTCTGCCGCCTGGAGGACCGCAGTGAGGGTTTTTTTGTTTTGAAAGAGGATAGTTTTATCCTCAAAATCGATAGCCTCCCCACTGAACCTTTTAAGATATTTTTTTTTCATGGTATGGCAATATTTTAAAATACAGATATCAGCCCTAACCGGTTTGGCTTAATGAATAGAGCGTCGGCCTGCGGACTGAAGGGTCCCAGGTTTGATTCCGGTCAAAGGCAAGTACCTTGGTTGTGGGCACACCCCCAGTAGGGTGTGTGCAGGAGGCAGCTGATCGATGTTTCTCTCTCATTGATATTTCTAACTCTCTATCTCTCTTTCTTCCTCTCTGTAAAAAATCAATAAAATATATATTTTAAAAAATAAAAATAAAATACAGATAACAAATTTTGGAGATAATATGGAGAACTGGGAACCCTCATGCATTGCTGGTGGGATTGTAAAATGTTGCAACCACTTTGGACAACAGTTTGGCAGTTTCTTTTCTCTTTCTTTCCTTCCTTCCTTCCTTCCTTCCTTCCATCTAATTGGTTTTACTGAACAATTTATGAATCAGGTAGCATCCCACCTAGTAAACAGAATGTTGCTGTAGCAGTTTCTTAAATGTTTAAACATAAATTTACCATGCAATATAGCTATTTTGCTTTTAGATATCAGTCTAAGATATCTAACTACAGATGCATGCTACAATATGAATAAATCTCAAAAACATGCTCATTGAAAGAAGTCAGACACAAGAAACGACATATTGGCAGGGGCCTTTATACGAAATATCCAGAAAAGGCAGAAGCATTGTGTCAGAGAAGGCAAATGTGTATCCAGAGTAAATGTCTATTTCAGTAAGAACAAAACACTACCCTTCCATGATGGAAGGGGTCCAATTTAGTCAACCTGTTCACCCATGGTACCATGTAGGGGGACCTAGTTTTGGTCTCTTCTGCTGGCAGATCGGGCACTCAGTAATTCCCATAGCCAGGTTGGCCTTGGTGAGTGAAAGTTCATGTGTCTGAATTCATGCAAAACCTCCATCCCTGCCATGATGGCTGCTTTGTTTATAAATCCATTGGTCAATGACAGGGTGTCTGGGAAAAGAGACTGACTGATATCCACAGATGAGGTCATCCTATCCACTTGATTATTAAATCCTCCTCTGCTGAGGTCACTCTTTGTGTGCATTCACATGGGACACAAATACTTTCACTTTTTTTTTTTTTTTTTGCCTATTCAGTAAGGTCTATCCACACACCTCTTCTCCAGATTTCCTTGACACCAGTTTTCTAACCATGTTCCTTCCAGGTCCCTGACCATTCATGCCACAGCCATGAGTTGGTACATATAGTCACACATCTGGCGTTTTCTCCTTCTAAACAAAGTGAACAACCAGGTACACTGCTGAAAGTTCTGCCCACTGGGAAGATTTCCCTTCACAACAACCTTCAGGGATGTCCCAGAAAAGGGCTATAGTACTGTGGCTGTTCACTTTTGGGTGGTGCCTGAATATCGTGAAGAACCATTTATAAACCTGCTTCTCCTCTTCCTCTGTCACTGATTATAGGGAATCCTCCTGAGGCTATAGGTGTACAGTATGTTGGGAGAGAGAGGCCCTGGGCATTTGGGCCACTTCTTCAAGTAACTTAATTGTGCCTTCAGGGCCTACTTGGCCCCATCTTGTATATACCAAATACATTTGATGACGGAGTGCTGCTGTGCCTGCCCAACTTTATAGCTGGGTGGGTCAAATAACACCCAGTTCATGATGGAGCGCTCAGGTCACATAGAAACTTGGTGACCTGAGCTCTCCATGGTGGCCTATGGTTAAGCATTCAGTCTCTACTAAGACCCAGTTAGTAGGCCAAGAGGTGTTTCTCAAAATAAGTGTTTTGTAGTTATCTGCAAATGATGGTAGGGGGCTTTGCTCCAAAATTCTAAGGGCTTGGACTGTGATTCACTGATAGGGACCTGCCGAAGCTCCAAATAACATCTCAATCTGCCACGGCTATTTCAAGCACCATTGAATCTTCTGGATCATGTGGCCCAAGCAGCAAAGCAACTTGCACAGCGCCCTGACCTGTTGCAGAGCCTTCTCTTGTTCTGGGACCCACCCTAAACTAGCAGCTTTTCAGGTCACTTGGTAAATAGGCCAAAGTAGCATACCCATATGAGGAATATGTTTCCTCCAAAATTCAAAGAGGCCCGGTAAGGTGTTATGTCTCCTTTTTGGTTGTAGGAGGGGCCAGAGGCAACAACTTATCCTTCACTTTAGAAGGACTATCTTAACATGCCCCCACATCACTGGTTCTAGCCATAAAATTTGGCTATTTGGCTAGATCAGCTTCAATAGAGGGTGTTGGCCCCCCATAGCCAGGGTGTCTTTCCTGGAATCCAATGCATGGATGGCAACTGGCCTACATGCACCCTCTGGTGCCACAACAGAAGCACCCCTCCCAATCCCCCATGGAATCTGAAATAGTTGGGGGCATGCCTGAGGGCTACTGAGCACATACTTAAGCAGAACAAAGGAGTACACATTGAGCAAGAAACAGAGAAAGGTATTCCCACACAAGGTGATAAGCTCAGCACAGACTGTGTGGGCTTTTTATCTCTTGGTAAGAAAGTGTTCCAGGCCCACGGTCCATTCTTACATGGCTGAGCAGGAGTGAAAGACTGGACATTAGCCTGCCTTTTCCAACACAAGTTTTCCAACAGGTGGTCCAAGATCCCTGTGAACTAAATTATGACATAGGGCTGCATAGTTGATAAACCTGAGGTAGGCTAGTGAAAGTGTATTCCTGGCCTTGCCAGCTGAAAGCAAACTACTTCTGATGGTTCTTATTGACAGGGATGGAGAAAAAGGCATTTGTGAGATCAATAGCTGCATGCCATGTACTAAAGGACTTGTGAATTTGCTCAAGTAATGAAACAACATCTGGCATAGCAGCTGCAATTGGAGTCACCTCCTGGTTAAGTTTACAATAACCCACTGTCATTCTCCAGGATCCACCTGTCTTCTACACAGGCCAAATAGGTGAGTTGAGTGGGTGTCACTGGAAAAAGACCAGATTATCCTATGAGATTACTCTCCATAGAACTTCTTTATTTACAAAAGTATACTTTTATTGATTTCAGTGAGGAAAGGAGAGAGAGAGAGAGAGAGATAAAAACATTAATGATGAGAATCATTAATCAGCTGTCTCTTGCACGCCCCAAACTGGATATTGAACCCACAACCCAACCTGGGCATGTGTCCTGACTGGGAATCGAACTGTGACCTCCTGGTTCATTGGTCGATTCTCAACCACTGAGCCACGCCAGCGGGCCCAAGTTTCACTCTCACATCAATGTTTCTCTCTCTAACCCTTTCCCTTCCTCTCTCTCTCTAAAAATCAATTAAAAATCTTTTAAAAAATTAATCTACAGACCATAACATTTATGCCTTTCCTTTTTGCCTTTTAAATTATGTTGTGCTTGTTTTTAACCAACAGGATATTTAGACATTTAATGTAGTCACATGTATCAGTATTTTTCTTTAGGCTTACTATTTCTTTGTTGTATGCTGTTTAAGAAGTCTTTTCCTATCCTACCTGGGATCCAACCCAAAATCCAGGCATATGTTGCCAAAACCGGTTTGGCTCAGTGGATAGAGAGTCGGCCTGCGGACTGAAGGGTCCCGGGTTCGATCCCGGTCAAGGGCATGTACTTGGGTTGTGGGCACATCCCCAGTGGGAGATGTGCAGGAGGCAGCTGATCGATGTTTCTCTCTCATCGATGTTTCTGACTCTCTATTTCTCTCCCTTCCTCTCTGTAAAAAATCAATAAAAATATATTTTTTAAAAAATCCAGGCATGTGCCCTGACGGGGAATCGAACTGGTAACCTTTTGGTGCACTGGGCTCATTGGATTCTTATAATAACACTGCAAAGTGCTGTTGTTACTTTTATTTTACAGATGGGAAGTGATGCTTGTAGGAGTTAAGTAACTCACTCAAGGTTATACAGCTGCTGAGGGACAGCTGATGGGGAGGGGTTGTTAGTTTAGACTGACCAGTGGCCCAGGAGAGGACTGCATTTTTGGCCTTCCAAGGAAGCTGCCTGTCTTCACAGGGTACAAGCTATTCCAATAATGCTTATAAAGCAATCCTTCCCCGACCCTGACAAGCCTCTCTCTCTCCCTCTTTCTCTTTCTCCATAATTTCTGTGAAGGTTTTCTCCTTTGCCCTTCCTATGCACCCCACCCTGAAATCCAGACTCTTCTCATAGCTTCACAAATCAGCTCTGGGATGGATGCAGAGGCTCTTGTTTCCATGGTGATGTGGAGAGGCTGGTACACCACACACCAAGTGTAGGCGATGCAAAGAATTGGCTAAGCATCCAAAGGTGTCGGCAGTGGCCAGGCTCCAGGAAAAGAGATCGATGAGAAAGCCAAGTCTGAGTGACTGCACTTCCCTCAAGCTCCAGAAGAACCTCCACCCCCACCACGCCCCCTGCCCTCCCCAAACTCCTAATTTGGGAGTAGAAGATAGGAGCCCTGGACGGCGAGGGCTCCAAAACAGAAGCTACTGCCCCTGACTAGTTTAAAGACAAAGCCTAATCTTGACAGGAAAGACTGCCTAGTGGGGGGCTGCCCCCTTCCCCGCCCCCCTGCCTTGCCTCCTTCTTCTTTCTCTCCCCGGCTCTGACCTCATTCTTTGGCCACCTGGCTCTCGGCCAGGGCGCTGGAGGGGAGCAGGGAAGCCAGCAGGGGGCAGAGTCTCCCTCATTCAAAGCTTCTGCAGATTCCTTCCTCAGCTCCTGCCACCCCTGCTTTCACCAGGATTATTTTCAGCTGACAGGCTGCAAAGGCGCAGTAGGTGGATCTCAGGACAGGATTTGGGTTCTGGCAGCGGCTGTGAGTCTCTGAACTTTTGGTGTAACGCGTGATGAGCCCCAGTGAGGTGAGAGGTATTTAGGGCCACAGAATGAGGGGCTAATGCAAGGGCACTTTAACTTTTCCCGTCAAAGGTTTCTTCTGAGGGTTTTGTTTTTGTTTTTGTTTTTTATTATCCGTTGAAAACATTAAAACACCCTAATCACAAGGAGTCTTAGTCATCTATTCAATAACTATTTATTGAATATCAATGATTATATTCATAGGTGGATGCATCCAATAAGAAACCAGTGTTGAGTCAGTCGGCCTGGTGGTCAAATCCCTCTAGTATTAACTACAACAATTAAGGCTTGGCTAGAACAAGACTGCGCACAGAGACCACAAGGGGGTGCACCAAGAAAGCATAAAAGATGCGGAGACAAAAAAACATGACAGAAATGGAGGATATGGAGCTAAGAATCGCAATTTTGAGGGCTTGCCATAAATTTGTGCAGAGCCTCACGAAAACTAATGAGACCCTCGATGCTACGATAAAGAAATTAGAAAGTAAGCATACACGGACTGAAATAAAGAATATTATACCCAATAGCAGACCAGAGGAGCACAAGAATCAAACCAAAGATTCGACAAAAAACACCCAATTGGAAAAGCAAAATGAAAAAAGAATCCGAAAGTGTGAAGATAGTGTAAGGAGCCTCTGGGACAGCTTTAAGCGGACTAATATCAGAGTCATTGGAGTGCCAGAAGATGAGAGACAGCAAGATATTGAAAACCTATTTCAAGAAATAATGGCAGAAAACTTCCCTCACCTGGAGAAAGAAATGGACTTACAGGTCCAAGAAGCGCAGAGAACCCCAAACAAAAGGAATCCAAAGAGGACCACACCAAGACACATCATCATTAAAATGCCAAGAGCAAAAGACAAAGAGAAAATCTTAAAAGCAGCAAGAGAAAGAGGCTCAATTACCTACAAGGGAATACCCATACGACTGTCAGCTGATTTCTCAACAGAAACTTTGCAGGCCAGAAGGGAGTGGCAAGAAATATTCAAAGTGCTGAATACCAAGAACCTACAACCAAGATTACTTTATCCAGCAAAGCTATCATTCAGAATTGAAGGTCAGATAAAGAGCTTCACAGATAAGGAAAAACTAAAGGAGTTCATCACCGCCAAACCAGTATTATATGAAATGCTGAAAGGTATCCTTTAAGAAGAGGAAGAAGAAGAAAAAGGTAAAGATACAAATTAGGAACAACAAATATGCATCTATCAACAAATGAATCTAAGAATCAAGTGAATAAATAACCTGATGTACAGAATGAACTGGTGACTATAATGAATCAGGGACATAGAAAGGGAATGGACTGACTATTCTTGGGGGAAAAGGGGTGTGGGAGATGCGGGAAGTGACTGGACAAAAATCATGCACCTATGGATGAACTCAGTGGGTGGGGAGTGAGGGTGGAGGGTGGGGTGGGAGCTGGAAGGAGGGGAGTTATGGGGGGAAAAAAGAGGAACAAATGTAATAATCTGAACAATAAAGATTTAAAAAAATAAAAAAAAAAAAAAAGAAAGAAACCAGTGTTTACACATTTCTTAATGATTCTTTTTTTAAAAAAAAAATGTTTTTATTGATTTCAGAGAGGAAGGGAAAGGGAGAGAGAGAGATAGAAACATCAATGATGAGAGAATCATTGATCATCTGCCTCCTGCATGCCCCACACAGGGGATTGAGTCCGCAACCCGAGCATATGCCCTGATTGGGAATTGAAATGTGACCTCCTGGTTCATATGTTGATGCTCAACCACTGAACCACACCAGCCAGGCTATGGTTCTTAACCTTAAGAGTCCTTTTTTTAAAAAAATATATTTTATTGTTTTTTTACAGAGAGGAAAGGAGAGGGATAGGGAGTTAGAAACGTCGATGAGAGAGAAACATTGATCAGCTGCCTCCTGCACACCCCCTATTGGGGATGCGCCCGCAACCAAGGTATATGCCCTTGACTGGAATCGAACCCAGGACCTTTCAGTCCGCAGGCCAACACTCTATCCACTGAGCCAAACCAGTCAGGGCAATAGTCCTTTTTTGAGGGGAGGGAAGTTACATACCCTTTGAAATTGTGATAACAAATACAGACTCTCTTCCAAAATGAATGCAAATCTACAAACATTTTTCTTTTCTTTTTTTTTCCAACTTGTTTTCCTTTTAATGATAGCATAGGAAAAAGAACACTGCAGGGAGCAAGGCTGGGCGGCCATGGGCCTTGGGGCGTTCCGGAGAGGCGGGGGTTGAGATGGGAGGCCCAGGGGCTGTTAGTACCTAGTGCGGAGACAGGAGAGGAAGCTGGGAGAGGCCAAGGACAGGAAATGCCTTTGGGGGTGGGTTCCTGAGTCAGCACTAGCATGTTGGGTAGGCATGGATGGTTTCTTTACCATCCATGGGCCTTCATTTTTTAAAAAAATTTCTTTATTGGTTAAGGTATTACAGATGTGTCCTCATTTCCCATTAACCCCCAACCTCCCCGCCCCCGCCCCCCCATGGGCCTTCTTTAGTCTGTGGAGCCTTTATAAGGGTTCTTCCTTATTCCTCATTCCTAGGCAGCTCCATCCCCCGGGTATTGAAAAGGGGTCCCTACTGGCTGTAACAGTGCTGTAGGGGGTTAGAGAGCTCAGCTGCCTGGAGAGGAAAGATCCTTCCTGGACCAGGGGACTGCGGGGAGACCAAAGCTGCTGGGCCCTGCCAGCGGGGAGAAAGGGGTCTTCTCCCTGTGGGTAGGTTGCCCCCTCCTCTTCCAGATCAGGGTGTTCACTGGTGCCGGGGAATCCACAGCTCACTTCGCCAGGCACCAGGGGCTCAGCTGCAGACCCAGAGCTGCTCCACTGGGCCTTCTTTAGTTTATTGATGATTCTCTGTTGCCTCCTTAGGTGGTAAGTGACAGCCTTTACTCAGGCTGGGATGCCCCCAGGTCCCTGCATTCCTGCCAAATAGGATCTCCTTCTCTTCGGAAAAGCTTCTCAGGGGGTGGCCGCCCCTCAGGGGGGTGCACTCCAGGCTGGGAACAACCAGTGGCTCTCAGAGGGATGGGATGTACTGTCCTGCCATCCAGGTGGAGCTGGGACTTTGACTAAGGTTCTCCCAGAAGATGTCTCCACAATGCTGGGGTGTCAGTCTGAGGCTCTGGGAAGGCAAGCTCGGGGGTGAAGATCGGCTGACCCCCCTGGAACACCTCCAAACATTTTCTTCTTCTTTTTTTATCTTCATTCGAGGGTATTTATTCCATTGATTTTTAGAGAGTAGAAGGAAGGGAAGAAGGGGAGAGAGAGGAGAGAGAGAGAGAGAGAGAGAGAGAGAGAGAGAGAGAGAGAGACATGGATTGGTTGCCTCCCGCATGCACCCTGAGTGGGGCTAGGGACCACACCCATAACCAAGGTACGTGCCCTTGACCAGTAATTGAACCTGAGACCCTTCAGTCCTCAGGCCAATGCTCTAACTACTTAGAAAACTGGCCAGGGCTACAAGCATTTTCATAAGATTTTGGGAGCCTTATGAAACCCTGGATGTAGCTCATCCATAGGCTCCAGGGCATAAACTCCTGGTCTATTATGGCCCTATGCTGAGAACTGAGGATACAATAGTAAATTAGATAAACCTGACTGAGCTTGACAGGTGAACGGAAGACACAGACGAGTGAAGAGATGCTTAAAATACAGTGGAGAAATCCGGGTGCAGGGAGACTCGCCTACCTAGATCAGGGGCCTATGGAAGGCTTCCTAGAGTAAGTGATGGGTAAGCTGAAGAAGGAATAGGAGCTTGCCAGGCAAAGACCAGGCAAAGACCTGAGGAAGAACACGCTGAGCAGTGAGAAAAGCACAAGTAAAGGCCCCGAGGAGAGAGAACAGCAGACCAGTGTGGCTGGCTCCGAGGTACCAGGAGGAGGGCTGCTGAGAGAAGATGGGAAAGCTAAGCGCCATCTGTAGGCCCCAGGAGGCAACGAGAACAAGGAGGCAGCTGCTGTCCTGAAGGACTCAGACAAGAAAGCCAGTGGTTATGCAGTGTCAGGTCTGATCAAATAATGGAATCGATCCCTCTGCCCTGGAAACTGACCTTTAGGCCACTTCACAATGGACATTCCACTTGCTTAGACCACATTCCACTTGCTGAGACCATTATCTCTCCCCTCCGGAGCTTCCCAGAATCCGGACCTACACAGAGAATGCTCTGCCCAGAAAAAGCCTGCCTAGAGTCCTTTAAAAACCTCTGACTCCCCGTCTTTGGGTTCTGGCACCATTTTGGGGCTCAGTCCATCTGGTATCCAAATGACCTAATAAATTCATAATTCCTCACCCCTTTTGGCCTCGAGCATTCCTCCTTCGGCGACCTTAACATGCAGTAGAAGTGTAAGCTAGACGTTGGAAATGAGCATAGGAGCATGTGGGAGGAGCTTTAAACTCAGCCTTGGGGATCAGGCCCAGGGCCCAGGAAATGAGACTCATTGATACATTCAGTGTATCCAGAATACCCTGAACCTCTGAAACCACTGAGAAGGGGAGGAAGGAATCACTACTAGTGCATCTTGATTTGCCTGCACCTCCCATTAGGAACATCTTTTACTGTGGAGGTGAGGAGGGCTGTGCAGCAGTGAGCTCAGCTGTGCCTACTTTTTTAAAAAATTGATTTAAGAGAGAGGAAGGGAGAGATAGAAACATCAATAATGAGAGAGACTCATTGATTGGCTGCCTCCTGTATGCTCCCTACTGGACACTGAGCCCACAACCTAGGCATGTGCCCTGACCGGGAATTGAACCAAGATCTCCTGGTTCATGGGTCGACTCTCCACCACTGCACCATACTAGCTGGGCAGTTCTACCTACTTTTTAAGAGCTGTGGCCAGAGGTGGCCTTGGCTAGAAAAGTGGGAGAGGAAAAGTGCCTTGGTCCCTGGCTCCCGCTGTGGGCCTAGGGGTAGAACTGGGAGAGCACGGGATGAGACAGGGAAGCAGATGTTGCAATGACTTATTGCCAGTGATTTACATGCCAGGCACTGTCCTAAACACTTAACAAATATTAATCCATAACACTCCTAGGAGCAAGGTATGGTCATCCTCCTCCTCCTCCTACACATGGAGCAAATGCGGCCCACAGCAGTGAAGTAACTTGGCAAGACCAAACAGCCACCATCTGAACCCAGGCAGTCTGGTTCCAGAGTCTGGGCTCCACCACTAAAAGATGCTACCTCTTGAGAGCAAAGGCAAGGGTAAAGAATTAAACCTGGGCCTCCCACACAAGGCAGATGCCAAATTCTACCATCCACCGCCTGGGACACTGATAAAATACAAGGAACACCACTAGGGAGGTGTTGGGGTCCAACCCCAGCAGGTCCAGGGGTCCCCAAAGGTGTGGACGGAGTCGGTGAAGAAGGAATAACACGGAGACAGCGTTCAGTTGATCAGCAGTCTAGCCAGGATCTCTAGCCAGGAACTCCAGCCAAGTTCTGGTCAGGATCTCCAGCGAAGTTCTGGCTAGGATCTAGCCAAGTTCTGGTCAGGAACTCCAGCGAAGTTCTTCTGGTCAGGACCTCCAGCGAAGTTCCGGCTAGGATACCCCTGGGGACCCCTGGACCCGCTGGGGTTGGACTCCAGCATCTTTTTTTTTTTTTCAAATCCAGAGGTATTTTAATCTCCCTGCCTGCTGACCTCAGAGTCCTCAACGGGTCAGGGATAGGGCCACTGTGAGGAGCATGGAGGAGGGAAGCTGGAAGTGGGGGCTTACCCGGAGACTTGGACCCAGGTCCCATTTGTGGGGAGCCAGCTTGGAGTGCCTCGGGGGACAGGCAAGAACCTAGGACTATCTTGGCTGCTGGCTGGCTCACTGGCGTCCCCTCAGCATCCTGTCCTCTTGAGGAACCATTTGCACAGGATCCCAGGTGGGGCTCAGTGTCCATGTGAGGCCACAAGGGCCCTCAGCCCAGGAGGGCAAGCACACAGCCCGCCTTGGGTTCCAGAGAAGCAGCAGGTAGGTTTCCAGGGTTGAGCAGATCACAGCAGGGCAGACGGCCAGCAGGCCAACTGCCTGGGTAAGGTGGTTACAGTCCAATTGTCTGTCTCCCAGGGGCTGCTACGTGGTAGGATGGCTACTGTACCAGCCGGTAGGTGATGTATCTGCCTGCGGTTTCGCTGGGCCGGATGATCTTCACTACCTGCCCTCGCTTTATCCCAAAGTAGCGTGCCACAGGGTCTCCAGCCTGGATCCTGGGCAGCTGGTTTTCTCGGAGTTTATATCTGGCCAGCAGCTCCGTGACCTCCTCCTTGGTCATGACGACATGCTCTGGGACCAGCTCGTGCTCCGTGATGTTGATGAGCAGCTCCTGCTGCAGAAACTGTTCCAGGATGTACTTGGGGGCCATGTCGACCAGGGACTGCTTGGTGGAGGGTGTCATGCCCTGCTGCACCACGATGAGGGCTCGGGTGATGTTTTCCTCCTGCATGCGCTGGCAGTACACCTTGATGGTCTTGATCCCCACCTTGGGTTCCTCTGGGAAAAAGACAAACATCTGGTCAGTGGGGTCATCATTGTGGGCCACCAGCACTGTGAGGTCCGTGTGCCGTGGCCACCCTTCACTTGGCTTGTCCCCAAACTGGGCCTTGAACTCCTCTAGTGTCTGGTCCAGCTCATCCTGAGTCACCAGGTAGCCTCGGTCATGGCATAGCTGCATAATGGTCTTGCGAATCTTCCACAGCCGGTACGTCTCCTCCTCATCATCCATGCCGACCACCGCTCACACTCACAGATGCTGGGGTCCAACCCCAGAGGGTCCAGGGGTCCCCAAAGGTGTGGACGGAGTCGGCGAAGAAGGAATGACACGGAGACGGCACTCAGTTGATCAGCAGCCCAGCCAGGACCTCCAGCCAGGATCTCCAGCCAAAGCTCTGGTCGGGATCCCCAGCAAAGTTCCGGTTAGGATCCGATTAGGATCTGATGTTTATTGTCTTGTTACATCTGTATTTATACCAGTCGATTTTAATCCTGTCAATTTCTATTACAAAGGTTAGGGCATTTCTTATCTCCATTCCAGGGAGTAAAGATTATGTAGCTTAACTACCCGCCTGGCACTTAATTAAGGGGTTGTATCCCCTCCCTAACCTCAGGGAAAAATCCCCACCTGGGGAAACAACCTTTTTCAGAGAGGTGACCTTGGTTAAAACACATGGCACTAAGGAGAGCAAACATATTAAGAACAGTATGCCATATACGCCAGGTCCCCTGAAACACACGCTGTGCAGATGTTTCTTCTCTGCAGCGACTGTGTCAAGCAGCAAGGATGGACCAGCTCCCAGCAGGGGGGAGGTCCCAGGGCAGTGGGAGGAGCCACAGGAAAGGATGAGGGCTTGCACCTGGGGGAGCTCCAGAGGCCAAGGCCTAGGGATCCTGGACTGGAGAGGGGCAATTAGTTAAGAGTAAGGTCAGGGTCTGTGAGACCCAGCCCCTTCCTCTCTGGCCAGTGTCATCTCTTGCCATTCTCCACTCACAATTTTCTAGTCACACTGTTCTTTCTTCCCCCAGGGTCTTCTTGTCTTCTTACTTGCTGTTGCCTTTGCGCGCGCGCACACACACACACACCTGTTCCCAGGCTGACCCCTGCTCATCCTTTAAATCTTAGTCTTACTGGGTTCTTCAGAGAAGCCCTCTTGAATCCAATCTCAATTAGATCCCTGTTATTCTCACATTAGTACCCTATTATTTTCCTTTATAATGATATCATCATTTGAAATTACATATTCAATTGTATTTATTTATTTAATGCCTGACTCTCCCACTAGACTGTATGCACCTGAGGGCAAGGACCCCATCTTATTCTCCACTGTAACCCTTGTTCCTAGGCATAGTGCTGGGCACATATAGATACTCCATAACATTTTGCTAAATGGGTATATAAATGTAGAGGGATCTCAGAGGTTTCCTTGTCCAATGCTTCTTCCCCTCTCCCACATGCTCAGAGGAGGTCATATACCTCCTCCTTGAATGTTCCCAGTGGCAGAGAATGCATTACCTCACCAAGAGGCCCATCCCACTTTTGAAGAGATTTAATAGTTAGAAAGTTCTTTCTCACCAAAGAGAACGCTGACGCCCCGTTATTTCCTGGTCCTAGTTTGGTCCTCTGGACCTACGTGCAATCGAGATAGTCCTTACATAGTTGCAGACAGCCATCAAGCTCACTCCCTCTGCCCTCAAGCCTTCTCTCTGCTTTGGAAGGCTGGGTTCCTGAGCCATTCTCCACCCTGGTCCCCTCAAGAAACATGCCTTTTTGGTCAGCACCCAGCATGTAGCCTTGATTAAGATTTATGATCATCCCCCCTAAGCCACTCCATAAACTGGAGTATAGGTCCAGCAGGGGGGAGAGGGAGGAGAAAGTAAGGAAAGAAAGCCATTTCCTTTTCTCC
This sequence comes from Myotis yumanensis, assembly GCF_028538775.1. NCBI lineage: Eukaryota > Metazoa > Chordata > Mammalia > Chiroptera > Vespertilionidae > Myotis > Myotis yumanensis. The sequence continues at coordinate 165,872,991 of NW_027223754.1, forward strand.
GATGTAACTGGAGAGTGTATTTCTTCAGGAAATGATATTTTTAAAAAAATATTTTTTATCGATTTTTTTTTTTACAGAGAGGAAGGGAGAGGGATAGAGAGATAGAAACATCAATGAGAGAGAAACATCGATCAGCTGCCTACTGCACACTCCCTACTGGGAATGCGCCCGAAACCAAGGCACATGCCCCTGACCGGGGAATCAAACCTGGGACCCTTGATTCCGCAGGCTGGCGCTCTATCCACTGAGCCAAACCAGTTAGGGCAAGGAGATGATATTATTAATGATGGCTGGAGCCCCAGGCTAGTCCTGAACGAGATGTACCACTGTCAGCTGCATTCTGGGTCAAGTGGCCTTTCTGGACCCATTTAATACCTTTTCTCTGGGAAAAATGTGTTTGGGTTTCAAACCACCAAGTTATATATAAACCCTTTAGATAACCAGCTTACAAACTGGGAACTGCTTCTACAGAAGTATTTAGGTAACACCGAGTGGGAGAGTGAAGGGATGAGAACAGAGTGGGCTTTCTGAGAAAAGTTTCCAAGAGGTTTTAGTAGCAGAGATGGGGAAAGTGATAAGGCACACGGGCACTCGAGTAGACAGACCTGGGTTCCGGTCTGTCTGACGGTGAGGCCTGCTGGCTCGACCTCACTCCCCCTCAGGTTCCCCTCTCTAGTAAGCGAAGACTTTTACTCACAGCGTCGGAGGGGGCATTGAAGAGATTGTTTGTATTGCCTTCAACATAGTGCCTGGCACTAAGTGCTGATGAATGGCAGGTTTCATGCTTTCAAAATCGGGTCTTTTCTCCTTGACATGAGGTGACAGGATCCATGACTACTGAAGTGCCACCTTCGGCTGAGCTGGTTGCAGAGCCGTCCTTTGCCTTCCCTACAGAGGCATTCCAAAGGGCGCGGATGCAAAGGGGGCTGTGTCCCCAGTGACAGGTGCTTCAGCACCCTGTTTCTGTAGAGGCGTGTGTCTGTGTGGGTCCTGTGTGGTTCTGGTGATGGTGCGTGTTAATGTGACAATATGAGCAAAGGGTCAGCCTGTCAGTGGGATTCTGGAGACTCCCCTCCCTCTCTCAGGCTTCACTACTCAGCTCTGTGCGGCCCAGGCCTTATCGCCTAGCTGTCTGCCCTCTGGCCTCTTCCCTTTGTTTACCAACTTGGCTGGCTTTCTCCTCTGGGAACAAAGGAGGTGTTCAGTTCTGGGCAGTGCCTGACTCCAGCTACCCCACCCCCATTCCCTTTCCCTTTCCAGGAGTGTGTCTCCCCCTTTACCCCTCCTCAGTCTCACCCCCTATCCTGTCTCAGGCAGACCCCTTGGTTCTGAGAGGCCCCTTCCCACAGTTCCAGGGAGAAGGGAGGCTGAGATCCTTGGTTGGCACCCCTTTTTTTCACCCTCCGGCTTCCATTCCTGTCCCCAGTGAGGCCCCTGAAGCTTCACTTTCTAGGCTGGAGGCAGCTCCTCTCCCCATTGTCTGGCCGGGATTTGGAAGCTCTGGTTTCCATAGCAACCCCTGGGCATTTAATTAAGGGAGGAAGCCTTCATCTCTTCTGGTCGGGGCAGTTCCAAATCTCTACCCGAAAAGGATACCCTGAGGGTGTGAGAGAAAAGCATTGTCCTCTAATACAGCACAATTCTGGCTTCTCCACAGAGCCCATTATAATTTGACCAGCCCAGCCCGCCTCCCACCTCCCACCCCTATCCCCACCTAACACCAGAGCAGTCTGGGAAGACTTCTCAAATCAACTAGGCCAAATCCGGGGTCCCAGGATAGCAGGGGTTTTGAGGGGTGCCAGGCAATTGCTGTAAGCCACCCTCATATACACGGTTGCCTTGCCTTGGAGTATTTGTCAGGCTGGAGATGGGGTGGGAGATCATTCCACGCTGGCCCTACTATCCAATTGCTTTACCACGGAATGGGATTAGGGGCTCTTAGAAACCCCTGAAATTGAATATAAAATGTTGTATATAAGTTCATTCTAAGTTTTTCCTGGGTACTGGGTACATAGCTTTCATCAGATCCACAAAAGGGATCTGTGATCCCCTAAAGGTCCCTAGCTCTGCCATTTGCCAGCTGTGAGACCTTAGGCAAGTTACTCAGCCTCTCTGTGCCTCTGAGTCCTCACCTATAAACTGAGGATAATAATCATTCACAAGATTCCTGGTATGGCAGTAAGGGGTTGTTATTGTTATAGTTGTGGTTACTGTGAGAGAGGGCTAAATGGAGGACCCCACAGCTACCCATGCCTCACCCCACACCCCCCAAGGCCACAGGCCTGCCTCTCAGTGGGAGACATTCCCTTCCTCCCCCCCGGCTCCCTCCCTCCCCGCCCCGCCCCGGGCTGCTGGAAAGTGCTCCACACTGATCGGAAGCTGGCACCTTTCAGGAGCCGCGTCACAGGGTGGAATTTCCAAGCCCCGGTCACGGAGTTATCCTAGTTCCTGAAATTCCTGCCTCCGATTTCTCAGCTGTTGCCATGACCACTTTTCCCGTTTCTGGTTAGGTTAGTTTGTAGTGTGTGTGTGTGTTTCCTTTTCACTGTATTTTTAGACTTTGGAAAAAATAAACACAGTTCACACACCAGCACCTTTCTGATCTTTTGTTTTTTTTTTCATGGCACGGGGGTGGGGACATTTCTTTCCCCTGACCTGCCCCCATATCCTTACTTCTGCTGAAAGTTCCCAGACGCACCCCACCCACCACTCATCGCTCTGCCCCTCCCACGCCCCTCGCTGCTGGTAAATGGAGATGGTAACACAATGCTGAACTGCATGTGTCTCTGGGTCTTTTATCCTTTTTATATTTTTATTTTGTTTCCCTCCTGGAACATCCCCCACTGTGGCATTTTTTCCCCTTTCTTCAGAAGAGGCAAGTCTATTTGTGTTATTAGCTGTCCTACTCTGATAGCCGCCCCCCTCCTATTCCAAGGAAGAGCTGGGGAGCCGGAACAACCCCACCTCCCGTGGTCAGGCTTCACTGCCAGTAAACCAGGACTGAGCTGACACAGTGAGAAGTGTTGTGAACCAGGGCAGGAGAGCACTGAGCCCCGTGCCCTGCCGCTGGTGAAGGCCGCGGGAACGGTTGGCACTCTCTGGACCTGAGGGTCCTAAGGACTAGGGTGATGTCTCGGCCTCTTTAGCACAGCCCTCACTCACCCCAGAATGTATTTAATCTCTAAGTAAAGTATAAATAATCAATGATAATGAAGGGAGGAACAAAATGGCAAAAGAGAAATCAAACACAGCCAGGATGGGGAGCTGGACTTGGTGCTCTCAGTGTCAGCAGACAGGTGATAAAGGGAGGCGGCAAAGGAGAAATGGGGAAAGGGCTGAGAACCGATTTGTGAGGGCAAGAAAGGGATTTGGATTATTTATTTATAAATATATTTTTATTGATTTCAGAGAGGAAGGGAGAGGGAGAGAGATAGGAACATCAATGATGAGAGAGAATCATTGATTGGCTGCCTCCTGCACGCCCCACACTGGGAATCAAGCCCACAACCCAGGCATGTGCCCGTGACCGGAATCGAACCGGGGACCCTTCAGTCCCCAGGCCAATGCTCAGCCACTGAGCCAAACCAGCTAGGGCGGGGTTTGGATTATTTAATGTGGAGGAAACTGGAAGAGGGAAGGAAAGACTAAAGAATACCAGAGTTCAGGACTCTGTGGCAATTCTGGTTTCTCTCCTGCAGGGAAGAGGAAGCGTTGGGGTTGGAGAGACTGCGGCTGGCCATCAGCTGGCCATCGGAAGACTGACCCAGCTGAGGATGAAACCCTGGCTCGGGGAACCCAAAGTCCTTACTGAGGAAACTAAGACTCGCAGAGGTTGTGGCTTGTCTAAGGTCACAGATTAGTAAGTGCTGGGCCCTGGGCCCCTATCTCAGCCTGCTGACTGCGGAGCCAAGGCTTTCAGGAAGCAAGCTATGCTGTGCCCGCAGGCAGGAGCCCTTCTCAGTCAGACGCCCCAAGGGGTCAGGTGGGATGGAAGCCCCAGTGGAGACTCCTAGTTTGCTTAAGATTCCCAGTACCCGGGAAGAGCTAGGAAGAACATGAGGTAATGTAATTCATGCCATCCCCATTTGAGACATAAGAAAGTTCAGTGACAGGTTGAATAATTTCCCCAGGGTTACGCAACTGCTAACTGATAGGGCCAAGATCAGACCGGCTGCAAGGCCCCAGACTGTACTCTCCACCTGTGCTGCTTCTGGAAGTGTCGGGTTTTGAATCTGGTCCAGCCGACTCCTGAGCCAGAAAGCTAATGTGTTCTGTACCTGCTCTTCCACCCTCAGAGCGCCGAGCCCGAGCCTTGAGACACGATGCAGGCAGAGCACAGCACACAGGAAGCACACCACCAAGGTTGTTGACATATCTGGCTGACTCCAGCTCTGCCCTTCCATTATTTGCTCTGTGCCTGGGTTTATACCACTGGCCTCCACCAGACTGGAAGCAAGGCCCTTCCTCAATATTTGTCCTCAGTCTGTACACAGCATTGCAGGTAAACAGGTGACTGTCTGACCCTCTCTGTTCCCCTCACTGCTAGACTCTGGTTGTCTGGAGTGTCCTGGAATAGGTCAAACTGGAAGGGTTCTCAGAGATGGAGTCTGACCTTGAATTTTGTAGATGAGAATGCTGAGGCCCAAAGAGAGGAAGGATCTTGATTAGGGTCATTCCTTCAGCCTACGGACACTGAGCACCTGCTGTGCTCCAGGCACTGGATAGAAGGCAGGGCACAAAGTTCCGAGTGGAGGAGGACAATCAACAAAGAAGTATGTAAACAAAAAACATAACCCAGAAGAATATCATAGTGGCAAATGGCGGAGAACATGAAAGAGAATGATCAGGTGGCTACTTTGGTCTAGGTGACCTCTCTGGGCAGGTGACACTTAACCTGAGATCTGAGGGACGAAAAGGCTCCCATTGGGGCAATCAAGAAGAAGGGCATTCCTGGCCAAGGGAGAGCAGTGAAAAGTCCCTGAGTATAATAGTCAGAGGACACTGTATCTAGTAAAGTTAAACATTTTGGGAAACTTTTTAAAAAAATATGTTTTTATTGATTTTAGAGAGAGGGGAAAAGAGAGGAATAGAAATATAGAAACATCGATGAGAAACACCAATTGACTACCTCCTGCACATCCCCTGCTGGGAATCAAGCCCACAACCAAGGCATGTGCCCTGACAGGAAATCCAACCGGTGACCTCTTGGTTCATAGGTTGACGCTCAACCACTGAGCCACCCCAGCTAGGCATGAAAAACTTTAATTTCAGTATAAATATATGTGTGTATATATATTGTATATATGTATGTACTAGTATATGTACACATGTGTATATGTATATAAAGTGTGAGTGTGTGTGTTTTGGTTTGTGATATAACATGTATTTCTGACTGTGACTTGAGGACAGAAAGGTTTGAAAGCCTTCATTGGAGCCCTAGCAGGTTTGGTTCAATGGATAGAGTGTCGGCCTGCAGATTGAAGGGTCCCAGGTTTGATTCCTGCCAAGGGCACATGCCGGGGTTGCGGGCTCGATCCCCACTAGGGGGCATGCAGGAAGCAGCCAATCAATGATTCTCTCTAAATATTGATATTTCTATCTCTCTCTCCCTCTCCCTTCCTCTCTGAAATCAATAAAGAAATGTACATATTTAAAAAATGAAAAGATGTTTTAAAAATAAATTTTAGCCGAAACCGGTTTGGCTCAGTGGATAGAGCATCGGCCTGCGGACTGAAAGGTCCCAGGTTCGATTCCGGTCAAGGGCATGTACCTGGGTTGCGGGCACATCCCCAGTAGGAGATGTGCAGGAGGCAGCTGATCGATGTTTCTCTCTCATCGATGTTTCTAACTCTCTATCTCTCTCCCTTCCACTCTGTAAAAAATCAATAAAATATATTTTAAAAAATAAATAAATAAATAAAATAAAAATAAATTTTAAAAAATGAAAACCTTCATTGGAGGAATCTAGTTCAATATGACTGAAGCACAGTGGGAAAGTGGAAGAAAGCAGGAGACTAGGTCAGCCAGGGGGCAATGGCAGGTCATGGATGGCTCTATCAGCCAGGATAACTAGTTGGATTTTTAAAAAATATGTGTGTGTTCTTTTATAATCCTCACCCGAGGATATTTTTCCATTGATTTTTAGAGAGAGTAGAAGGGAGAGGGAGAGACACAGAGAAACACTGATATGAGAGAGACACACTGATTGGTTGCCTCCTGCATGCCCCAGACCAGGGCTGCAAGCCCACAACCGAGGTATGTGCCCTTGACCGGACTCGAACCTGGGACCCTTCAGTCCGCAGGCCAATAGCTCTATCCACTGAGCCAAACTGGCTAGGGCTTAAAAATATGTTTTTATTCATTTTAGAAAGAGAGAAAGGGAGAGGGATAGAGAGATAGGAACATCAATGAAAGTTTAGAAATGTCAATCAGCTGCCTCCTACACACACCTCCACTGGGCATCGAGCTCTCAACCTGGGCATGTGTCCTGACCAGGAATCAAACTGGTGACCTCTTAGTTCATGGGTTGATGCTCAACCACTGAGCCATACTGGCCAAGCACCCGTTCAAAGTGGACCTGACCCCATAGGAAGACTTAAGCAGAAGATAGACAGAGTCTACATAGTTTCTTCTTTTTTTATATATATATATTTTTATTGATTTCTGAAAGGTAGGGAGAGGGAGAGAGAGAGAGAGAGAGAAATATCAATGATGAGAGAGAATCATTGATCGGCTGCCTCCTGCACGCCCCACACTGGGGATCGAGCCGTGAGCTCCTGGTTCATAGGTTGATGCTCAACCACTGAGCCAAGCTATTCGGGCTCTTATCTTTGTTTTTAATATAGCCATTAGAAACAGAGAAATTGAATCTCCTTACAGTCATTTTCCTACCATAACAGGTTTGCCTCACTTTAGCTGGCAAGAAACTTGGGGCAGACAGGGGGAGAATTATATTTATATCTTGATCTTTGTCAGATTAAGAAGGACCTCCTGGAGGGGCCCAGGAGAATGGAAACACAAAGACCCCCAGGGAGGTTGTAATGAAGGGTGAGCCAAAAGGGGACAGAGAGCAGAGAGGAAAAAGGGTGTGGAGTTACTACATGAGGATGAGGAAGTGCCTGGACTTGGGAAACTGAAGAAGGAAGAAGTCTGACTCCGTGTCCATATCATTTCCCAGCCGACTCCTCTGTCCCTGAGGTCCTTTCCTCCCTTAGAATTCCCCCTAGCCTGAGGGCTCCCTACCACCCACTCAGCAAGTAGCTACCTGGGTCTTGACCAAACCCTGGGTGCTGGCAAGAGAAGACAGGAAGGCCCATATGCGGTGGTCTCGCCGGTCTCCCATACTCCAAGTGCCTGCTTCACACATGGCTTTGGCTATGTTCTGCTCCTCTGTTCCCCCCACTCCCACCCCCCAACTCAGCCAAACACAGGCTTGCTTCTTCAGGACCACATCTTTACTACTGCCTCCCTCCGTTCCTCTTCTGCCCATCCTCAGCCATCTCCATCCTTTCTTCCTAATTCTTAGTCTAGCTTAGGTAGCTTTATTGGGGGTGGGGTGAGGGGTCTTTTCTCCTCCTACAAACACTTAAAAAAAACATTTTTATTGATTTCAGAGAGGAAGGGAGAAGGAGCGAGAGACTGAAACATCAATGATGAGAGAGAATCATTGATTGGTCGCCTCCCGCACACCCCCTACTGGGGATGGAGCCCATATCAGAGCATGTGCCCTTGCCTGGGAATCGAACCCGGGACCCACTGAGCCAAACCAGCCAGGGCCCTACAAACACTTTTACTCTCATACAGATACAGGTCCTCTTTCCAGGCCTCCATCTCTTGCTTCGACACCATCCCATTCCCTAACAATCCCTATGCCCTGGCCCACCTCTTGGCATCCTATTCTTGTTTTGCATCATAGCTCAGTGCTTCCTTTTCCAGGAAGTTTGCCTGGAAAATTCTCCTCTTTGCCTTCGTTTCTCTTTCCAATTTCTCAGCAGACTCATGTAACAGCACCCAGCTCCCAGGATAAGGAACAGAAGAAAAGCACGAGAAACAGCACAGCCAGGACCACCTGGCACTCACAGCTACGCCCTGGTTTCCTCCTGTGGAACATAAACAGTTTCACAGAATACCACCACCACGCAGGCCACTCTGTGACCATGATAATGGCAGATCAAGAACAAGACCTCTCTGTAGTCACATCAGACAAAAATAAGAACATTGTCCAAGCCACAAAAATGACCAAACATCCCCCTCTCCTAGCTAATACTTGTGGCTACTGCTGCTTTACCTATCGCCGCTTTCGTCCTGCTTCATTCCTCCCACCTCCTAGATCAGTGATGGCGAACCTATGGCACGCGTGTCAGAGGTGACACGCGAACTCATTTTTTTGGTTGATTTTTCTTTGTTAAATGGCATTTAAATATATAAAATAAATATCAAAAATATAAATCTTTGTTTTACTATGGTTGCAAATATCAAAAAAATTTCTATGTGTGACACGGCACCAGAGTTAAGTTAGGGTTTTTCAAAATGCTGATACGCCGAGCTCAAAAGGTTCGACATCACTGTCCTAGATAAAAGTAATTAAGGTACCCAATGGTAGAATTCCCTGGCTTCCTGGTAGCATCCAACCCAGAGCAAAGCTCGTCTTCCTTGACCTTCCCCCAAATCTGCAAGTGTAACTCCACATCCTAAATCCTTCCCAACACCCACTGGATGGCCCACAGTTCTGCCATGGTGGGAGTTCCCCTTGTTCAACTACACGTATCTGCTGGTGGTTTTGGTTGGAGCGAATTGACAATCATAAACAACATATACCTATACTTGTATTTTTAAAGCTTGTTAAAAAGCAAAATTTGACTGAATAATTTTGGAGAATAATTTGCTTTTTGAAGTGATTCATGAATCTGGCAGCACCCCATGTAGCAACGAGAAGGGGCAGGGAAGAGGGGTTGTACAAAATGGGAGGTTTTTATAGGAAGAAGGGTTGGGGAAGGCACCTATTTTTAAAAATATATATATTTTATTGATTTTTTACAGAGAGGAAGGAAGAGGGATAGAGAATTAGAAACATCAATGAGAGAGAAACATCAATCAGCTGCCTCCTGCACACCCCCTACTGGGGATGTGCCCGCAACCAAGGTAGATGCCCTTGACCGGAATTGAACCTGGTTCCCTTCAGTCCGCAAGCAGATGTTCTATCCACTGAGCCAAACCAGTTAGGGCGGGAAGGCACCTATTTAAAGAAATGAAAAGAAAAGGAAAGAAAGGATTATTTGCGGGGAGCCACTGGAGAAAATGGGGAGGATTTGTATCATGCAGATGTCCCCTTTTTTCTATGGGGGAGGGGATGGAGAGGGCCCACGGGACAGATTGCTTTATTGGTTTTGATCAGAAACCGTAGATACTGGGTTTGGTATCATGGGCTTTTAGCATGAGTAACACCATTTTGGGCCTGTGGTTTTCTTACATTTTGGAATTTTGCATTTTATACTATTTTAGCATCAGATTTCCTTTCCTAAATATGTTCTCAAGCAAATTGCCTCCCCCCACCCCCATGTCTGTTTCAGAGGATTGGATTGATTCTTTAGTCTTTGGATATGGTTAGCACTTTCCTGTATCCACATTCTTCCTCAACTAATCTTGTCAGGATTGAGGCCCAGGTGAAACCACCCTCTTCTATACTAGTAAGCCTTCCACAGTCAACCAGATCTGCCCCCTCCCTCCTCAGCACTCCTGCATTTGGTTTTCTTTACCCACAAGGCACTTGCTTAATCTCCCCTCATAGCTGTAAACTCCTTGAAGACAGAGACTGAGTCTTAAAAACCTGGTTATGACTCTAGTAGCTGCTAAAAATGCCCAGTTAAAAGGTCCGGTGTTCCCAAGTGCCAGGGGCCACAGATCCCGAGATCATGAGAAGTGTATGGCTTAGGACCAGGAGCGGAGCACCTGAGTCATATTAAGGGACAGGGAAAATGGGCTTGGCCCTGCCGGACTCCTGGGGGACACAGGTGGCAGGGCGCCTGGAAGCTCTCTGTAAGGATCACTAGGGCACAGAAAGTACTGGGCTTGTGTACCCCCGGGTAAGAGTCAGAGTGAACTTGAATTTGTATCCACCCTGAACACCTTTGTGTGCTATGTCACTGTCCCAGATTAGGAATTTATCACAGTAATCAGAGTCAAAAAAAGATAGGGCAGCCCTGAGCTTTGAACATGTGGTCCTTTCTCTCTCTTTCCCTCTCTCTCTCTCTCTCATGCTCTGTAGGCTAGTGGTTTTTAAACTGTGTTGTTCTCTAGGGTTTGTTTCAGGAGGGGGTGGAGTATGAGCCCCCTTCAAATTTCTCATTCTGATTCAACCAGAGCAATTTTGTTTTGCATCGTTTTGTGTGTGTGTTTTGAGTTTCTGCATAGGATTTAAGTTGTAAAGGAGTCTACTACATGTAAAAACACTATGGAAATATGATCAGCAAAATCCAGAATATGTAATACACCATAGAATAAACAACCTCATTTGTTCAACAAATAAATTACAAAAAAAAAGGGAAGGGGTTAGTGGAACCTATAAAAGAAAAGAAACTTAAGAGCCATATCAACCAAATTCAATGGATTCAATGTGTGGACCTTGTTTAGATTCTGGTTTGAATAAACTGATATATGACACAATTAGGGGAATTTTAACATTGACTGGATATTTGGTGACATTGAATTATTTTTTTTTTAGTTGTGATTATGGCATTGTGGTTGTGTAAACAAAGAGTCTTTTTCTTTTAGAGATGAGTACTGAAATATCAATGGGTTAAACGATGTGATGTCCAACATTTGTTTTAAAGCCATCCCATACAGGAGGGGTGGGAGGGAGAAGTGGGTTGGGATATAGCTGAAGTAAGATTATGCTGATAATTGTTGAAGCTGGGTAATGGATACATAGGGCTTCGTTGTATGATTCCTTCTACCTTTTATTTTTATTATTTTTGTTAAAAGTATGTTTTTTTAATTGCATTTTTAGAGAGATGGAAATACTGATGAGAGAGAAACACTGGGGATCGAGCCCGCATCACAGGCATGCGCCCTGACCAGGAATCAAACCAGGGACCTCTTGATTCATGGTCGATGCTCAACCACTGAGCCACACCTGTTTGGCTATTTTTTCTACCTTTTAAAATGCTTGCACATTTCCACACCAAAAAAAAAAAAAAAAAAAAGCTATTCACCACTTTACACTGTATAATCCAGTGGTTTTAGTATATTCACAGAATTTTACAGCCATCATCATAATCAAATTTAGAAGATTTTCATCACTCCAAAAATAAACCCCATGCCCATTAGTAGTCACTCTCCATTCCCCTCAACCCCTCCAGCCCTAGGCATCCCTAATCTATTTTTCTTTGGGTTTGGCTACTCTAGACATTTCATACAAATGTAATCCTATAATATATGATCTTTTGTGGCTGGCTTCTCAAGTATAACCTTACTTTACTTTTTATGATTGATTTGAGAGCGAGTGAGGAAGGGACAGAGAGAGACAGAGAGAGATGGACTTATTGTTGTTCCACTTATTTATGCGTTCATTGGTTGACTCTTGTATGTGCTCTGACCAGGGATCTAACCTGAAACCTTGGTGTATTGGGATGATGCTCTAGCCACCTGAGCTACCTGGCCAGAGCAAGTATAACAACTTGTTTTTTGTTAATCCTCACCAGGGGATATTACCCATATTCCATTGATTTTTTTTTTCAGAGAAAATGGGAGGGGAGATGGGGGAAAGAGAGAGAGAGAGAGAGAGAGAGAGAGAGAGAAACATCGATGTGAGACACAATGATTGGTTGCCTTCTGCACACACCCCCATAGGGAAATTGGGGCGGGGTCAGGATTGAACCTGCAACCCAGGTACATGCCCTTGACCAGGAATCGAACTCGAGACCCTTCAGGTGCGCAGGACAACACTCTAGCCACTGAGCAACACCAGCCAGGGCCGTATAACCTTGTTTTAAACTCTTCTGGTCTTGATAGGAAAGAGACATCTTGTAAATGTATTTCTCTGGCTATAGATTTTAAAATAAAGACACTTAAAAGAGGTTTAAATAGACTTGGGGGGAGGAAGCCTAACTGCCAAAAAAAGAATGGCTAGAAACCCCTTGTCTAGCTCAAATCCCTTGCAATAAGTTGAAGGAAATGGGCCCAGAGAAGGATACACACAGCTTATTAAGGGCCGAGCTGGGCCCAACGGCCAGAACTGCCGACCTTTGGTTCCATCCTCTTTTCATGTTGTCACATTAACTTCTGACCTCACACAAACTCATACCACTTTCCCCACCACAACTCATCAACCTGTGACCCACAAAATATCTTCAGAGACACATCTTGCGAGTCAGCCATGGTGGGGGCTGCCCTCCCCTGAAATGCTGCCACCCAGGGAAGAACCAGTGAGAACACCAGCTCTCAGAATTTCCATCTCAGAGGAGCTCAGGCATGGCAGTCTGGTTAGAAGCCAGAAGCCAGAGGAGCTGTTTGCATTGCAGAAACAGTTTTTACTTGCATTGATTTTTTTTTTTTTTTTGAGTGGCTGGTGGAGGGCGTGTGTGTAGGGGAGGCTGGTAGAGAACATGGGGGAGCGGGAGCTAAAACTTTTGGGGTTGCCATTGGAGGTAACCCAGTTAAGAGTTAACAGGATGTATGGGAACCCCACTGGTGCCTGGAGAACTGAGTCCAGAGGAGACAGAGGGTGGGAACAGGAGGAAAAGGTCAGGCTGAGGGGAAGGACTCCAGGTTGAGGCAGTCTATGATCTTACAGCTGTTCCTGGAACTCTCCCAAACCATACTTATGGGCAGCTCAGAGAGGCTGTCAGGCTGCTGGAAAGGGCAAGAAGAGGACAAATTCTATAGATGGAACATTATCTGAGACCTGGGGAAAGGTAGGGAGGAGAAACTTCCAGAGAGCCTGGAAGAAGATGGCAGCACCTGGATAACTCTCTTTCTCCTTCCTTCCTTCCTTCCTTCCTTCCTTCCTTCCTTCCTTCCTTCCATCCTTCCTCCCTTCCTCTCTCTCTCTCTCTCTCTCTCTCTCTCTCTCTTTCTTTCCTTTGTTTGTTTTTGTTAATCCTCACTCGAGAATATTTTTTCATTGATTCCTAGAAAAAGTAGAAGGGAGGGGAGACACAGAGAGAGACACACACTGATTGGTTGCCTCCCGCATGCTCCCAGACTAGGGCCCCGGAAGCTCAAGCCTGCAACCAACAGAGGTACGAGGTACAAGGTACATGCCATTGACAGGAATAGAATCCGGGACCCTTCAGTCTGCTGGCCGATGCTCCATCCACTGGGCCAAACCAGCTAGGGCTGGATCACTTCTCTTTCTACCTTGGAGGCTCCCTTAGCTGAATCCTGATCCCTGGCAGGGGGACCTGAGGAGATGGGTAGAGGACAGTGAAGGTCTTGGCCTCAGATCTCTCAGACAAACATGGACTGTGGACTTGGATGCCACAGGATTTGATGGGGGAAACATTGGCTAGACTGTACGTATTCTCAAAATATCATCCGTTCTCCTGTCTATAGCGGGCACTGGGAATCTCCCCTAAGAGACCTGTCCTTTTGGGTCTGGGGAAGGATTTTAAACATCCTTTATAACAGGGAAAATATCCCTGGGTGGGGCAGCAATGATGGTGAATTAAGAGCAAGCTCAGGTGGAATAAGACCCAGAGCCTGCTCCAGAGGTGCTGGGCTCACCACGGTGAAGGGACCTACGGAGGAACTCAGTGCTTTCACTTTTGCTCACCGTCAGTCTCACTCTACCCTGATAACCAGGAGGCCTTATTTGAGCTATCGTGGTTGCGAACAAGCAGTGAGTCATTCGAGCTGTGTACATCCCATGATTCTGTCTAGTGGACTGGCGCCTTAACTTGCAAGGGCTCTGAGGGGCAGGTTATGTAGGCAGTTATGTTGCTCATCTCAACTTTAGGTTGCCCTTCAGTTTTCTAATCCCCAAACCCCAGGCCCAGCCTGGACTTTAATCAGGTGACACATATTGGTATCAGCAGGTGTCACGTGGAACTGGACCCGCGCCTGATTCATCCGGGGAGCTGAACCCAGGCAGCAGAACAAACGCCTCAGCAGCTCCTGCCAGGCATGGGGTGAGAGGTTGTCTGGCCCAACAGACAGAGACTTTGTTTGCTTGGGTGTCACCGTTTCTCCCAACCCCACTCTCATTCCTTTCTCTCTGCCCATCCCTGGGTCAGGGCCTGTGTGGGGTTTTTCCAGATGATGCGAGAAGGCTTTCTTACTTATTTATTTTTGGCGAAGGTGATTCCTGAGGAAGAGACTCAGGAATTGAAAGGGGAATCGCAGGAACTGATAAAGGCACCGAGCAGAAGCTTCTGGGAGGGGAAGCCAAGCGTGGGAACTGGTTTGGATGGGGATTAGAGGGAACTCATAGGTTAGAGATCTCTGCCCCCACCCCACCCAGGGGTGCCACCTGTCCGCAGCTCAGGCAGGTCCTCCTCTTCTGGGACAGCTCTAGCGTGACCTCACTTTCTACCTTCATGGCTGGTTTTTGACACTAATCGGTGGACACTCAAGACCAATAAATTTGGCTTCAAGTCCCTTCCCTCTTCCCTAATACAATTGCAAAACGTGGGAATCCCCTTCCAGAGGAAGGTGCAGCTTTAAGAGAAAGGGACGGGAGGAAAAGGGCGCTGACTCAGATCCTCCTACCATTGGCTGCCGGAGGGGATCCCACCTCGGGGATTGGCTCTGACAGAGCCCGCCTCCTCTTGTGATTGGCTCACCCAGGCACATATAAGGGGGCTGTGCCGGCCTCCTCTTCAGTTGGAGCGAGGCAGGGAATCCGGCTGCTTCGCGTGCTGAGACGCACCTGGCGCAATCCTTTCCTCTCGGCACCAGCGTGCACGTCCCGCGGAGGCTACAGTCATGAAGGAAAGACGGGCCCCCCAGCCAGTCGTGGCCAGATGTAAACTCGTCTTGGTGGGCGACGTGCAGTGTGGGAAGACAGCGATGTTACAGGTGTTAGCGAAGGACTGCTACCCCGAGGTGAGCTGTCTGCCCGGCCCCTGGCCAGCTTCTCTCCTCGCCCGCCTGCCCGCCTGCCCGCCTCCCCCGGGATAGATCCCCACCTGCCCAGGAGAGCGGTCTCTCCTTCCCCACCCCGCCCACCCCGCCCTCTGCTGCCCTCGGCGGGAGGACTGCCCTGCCTTAGCTTCCCCCGAGACCTGTTCCACTTCTGCCGCCGCTGGAGCTGGCTCCTCCTCACCTCTTCACCCATAGGCCCCATCAGATCCCCTCCTACCTCCCTTCGGCCTGGAGTCTGCTCTCTGGAGAGGGGACCGGAGGCATTCTAGAATCTGGGGTTTCTTGACGCAATACGTGCCTGCCCCTTCACCCCAACCTCAAAGGTTCTGAGACCATGGCTCCGGGCAATCTCCTGCTGCCCCTTTCTACTGTTCTGTAGGTCCAGGGGGCTTGTGGGGAGGAGTAAAGAGTTAGAACTGGCGTGTGACTCTGAAATTGGGAGACAGACACATCTGGGGATGAGAGGAGAGAGAGAGTGTGTGTGTCCCCGACCATCGAAACTCTGGGGGCATGTCCCCGGCTGAAAGTCATTCCCTTTCTTAATCTGATGGAGCCAAGTGCCTGTGCCTCTACATGCCCCTGCATCCTGTCCCGTGTGGTCCCTCCGCCCCAGGTGTCCCCTCCTCTGGCCATGTTAGCATCTCATTAGGGTGAGGGGGCGGCTTCTTGTGTAGCCAGAGGGCAGGGGCCGGGGTGTGAACAGTCCCTCTCTTTCCGCAGACGTATGTGCCCACCGTGTTTGAGAATTACACAGCCTGCTTGGAGACGGAGGAACAGAGAGTGGAGCTTAGTCTCTGGGACACCTCAGGTAAGGCCGCTGGCCCCCAAGGCCCCTTCCCACCTCCACTGGGCTGTCGCAGCTGCTGCCCTTTAGACATTGTTTTCCTCTTTGATGGGGAGAAGGAGTGTGGTGCTTGCCAGAAAATGGAAAGAAGGGGACCTGAAGATTCCTCTGCTGGGTGTGTAGGGGGAGGGGCTGGTCCCGGGGTGCAGAATGGAAGAACCCCAGAAGCCACTCCTTTCTCTGGGTCTAGCTTCATCCTTCGGAGGGCTGGATGGTGAGGTGAATGAAGCCCTGAATACTTCTTGGGGGCAGCCAGTCAGACGGGGCTTCTCCATGCTCACACCCTGCTGCCACACACACAGCCTCTCCTGCCCCAGAGCAAAGCCAAAGGAGGCAGAAGGCAGTGCGGCTGGAGGCAGTTGTGGCTGAGGCAAGGAAACAAGCCTGCTTTTGGGGAAATAGTGTTCCTTTCCTGACTCCGTGTTCTCTCCTGCATTCCATCTCTGGCCGCCGCTGGCCGCTGCCGCAGCTCAGCTCTGCTCTGCTGTCATAGCGCTGCGGCTCAGGGCTGAGGTGATGCATCATCGAGGCTTCAGAGGGTGGGGAGACAGTCAATATGGGGCAGCCACATTGTGGATAGTGGCGGAGGGGGCCATTTCCCCCCCACCGGGCCGAGGTAGAAGTGCCCTGTCTTTCTGGGATGTAGGAAGCAGTATTTTTCCAGCCTCTCCACCCTAAACCCTCAGTGCTAGGCTCCCCCTTGCATTGATTCTGACCCCCTCCCATTATCTCTTTACCCCACCCTTTTTAAATAGACTGGGTTCAGAGTCGTCATTAAGGACTAAGAGCCAGGAATAGGAGAAAGAAAATAAAATCTCCTCTCTCAAAATGCATATTGAGGCTGAGTTTAAAGAGGAACTATAAATCACTAGGGGTTTCCTGTTCCATATAATAAATATGCAGTCCTGTTCCTCCAAAGAGCCGTTGTTCCCATGATCCAATTTTGAGGTCTGAAAAGGTTTGGGGTAGGGGATGGGACGGGTACACAGAAAATGAGACTTCCCCTTGCCCCCCCCTTCCCCAAAACAAAACAAAGCAAAACAAAAATTCCTCAACCTGCTCTGCTTTCTGGGCTGCAGTTCCAGAGGCTGGGAGGCAGGGTGCTGGCCCTCCTGGCCTGTGCGGTGCTGGCTGGAGCCGGCTGGCACGCAGTTGGCTGCATGATGTATGCTTTTGCATCTGCTGTAGCCTGTCCACCTTTCTATCTTCCCCGAGTCTTACTGCAGCTCATCTCTTTCCACTACCACCGCCCCAAAGCGCCACTCCCCTCTACCACCACGACTTCCTGCTGCTTCCCCCTCCTCCCACAGTCAGAATGCAGCCTTTGAATTCCAATCCAGATCATGGAAAATCAGCAAGGTGGTCTCTGTTTCCTACATCGAATCCCCACCCCACCCTACCCCCCAGTTTCCCAAAGGATGCTGGCTGTCAGTCATCCTCAAACTCCCTCTTTCAATTAGATGCACGTAAGGAAGGAGGAAGTGGGATGGGGCTTCCCAACGTTGGGGCCTGGGTGGAACCTGTTCCCATTATTCACTTGCGGGTCTTAGGGGAGGGGGATTGCGTGGAGCCAGATGGAGGCCTCCTCCCCTCCCCCTTCCCAGTGCTGCAGTGCTCCCTCTGCTCAGTGCTGCGGGTGATGCGACCCCACCTCAGAGAGGGGCTGGGGGCAGATTGCTGAAGGAGCCGGCAGCTACCCAACTCCCCTTTACTCTTTTTTTTTAACAACCAACCCCCTCCCCACTTGGATTCCCCCCAGTTTCCATGGTGATTATGGTGCAGGGAGAGGGGCTGCTTGCTATTCTAAGCACGGATTGTCTGGGTTCCAAATCTGCTACTGTTCCTTCCCAGGGGGGGGGGGGCAGTCTCAGCTCCTAGCATTCTCCCCTATTAGACCACCTGGGTCTGCACTGCCTACTGCCCTCCCAGTGAAGGACCCTGGCTCTAAGTCCCCAGCTCTTGGTGCTGCTGTCTTTGAGACCGTCTCCCTGAGATCTGGGGGGACAGGGGCTGCAGCTTTCTTTTTGCCCTTTTCAGGGTAAGCCGATGTGGGCAGAGGAGGAGCAGGGCACTGAATCCCTCCCAGCCTCTTAGAGTCTGACCCCATGGCGAACAAGCAGGGCAGCTGTTATGTAACAGGCAGGTCTGTTTCTTCCTTGGGGAGAACCTTGGAGCAGAAAAGGGGGGCAGAGGCGGTGCAGCAGGCAGACTCTCAAAAAGAGGAGACCCTAAGCAAGCCCTGGTCTCTGCAGGGGTGGGAGCACCCTCCTCGGGGACTCAGAACTGGCACACCTGAGATGTGGGAGACCTAGACAGGGGCAACCATGTTCCACCCTCCTGGTACTGTGCCCCCTTCCCTTTTCTCATGGCTAAGGAGGATGCATTGCTTCTGGCAGGTGGTCAGGTCCCCAGCTTCCATGCGGCAGCAGGTTCCCCTGGGAGATGGGTGGGGCCAACTAACCTAGGGGACCAAGAATGATCTTCCGAGGCTCTTTGGGTTTAGGCCTGTAGGAAGGGAAACTGCCACGGCTCGTCATCAGCTCTTTCTCCCCCATCACAGGATCTCCCTACTATGACAACGTCCGTCCACTCTGCTACAGCGACTCGGACGCAGTATTACTGTGCTTTGATATCAGCCGTCCGGAGACAGTGGACAGTGCACTCAAGAAGGTGAGGCTGAAACTCTACAATCTCTAGCTCAGCTTGAGAACAAAAAGGAGCATTGAGGACTTTGTCATCTAATCCCTTCTTGTGTAACAGAAAGAAACTGGGGCCAGGGGGGGAAGAAATTTTCCCAAGGCCACACCATTAGCTACATCGCTGGGACTAGAACCCAGCTCTCCTGCCCCTGCCCTATACTGCTCTGCCAGAGGACCAGCAAGGGAGGGTGGTGTTGAAAACCCAGGAAGCGAAGGATTGAGAGTCAGAGAACCTCTTGGTGATACGGTTTGAGGGTCAGGGATGAGTTTTTCTGGAGGCAGCTTCTATAGACCTTGATCCCAGGCCCACTAGAACTGGGCAAGCCAGGCAGGCCTGAACAGAGCTGCTGGTAGGAAATGCCTAGGTCTGGGTGGCAAAATATGATCATACAGAGGAGTCCCAGGATACCTTGTGGAACTAGGCTAGTTTCCCAGAAGTCCCTGGGACTATCACCTTCCCTTGGGAAGAGACTGGTTGTCTTCCTCCTGGCTTTCTGAATTTGTGGAGTCCTCTGACGGGATTGAGGGAGCAGATCCAGGCTCGACTGCTTGGCAGAGAGTGGGAAGAGATCTACCCTAGTTCTTTCTCTAGTGACTGGGCTGTTGAAAGAGGGGACAGGCTCTTGGGTCAGCATTCCTGTGGCCCCGAGTCCTCACGGGCTGGAAGATGATGTCATTGTGCAGTGGCGATGCTGTGACTCAGAGGGATGGCTGGGCTGGTGATAAGCTCTACGGTGTGTGATGTTGCCACGGGGCTTCTCTGGGCTTGTCAGCCCCTGACTTTCCTTTTTTGCCCTGCTCTTCAGTGGAGGACGGAAATCCTAGATTATTGTCCCAGCACCCGTGTTTTGCTTATTGGCTGCAAGACAGACCTGCGAACAGACCTGAGCACCCTGATGGAGCTGTCCCACCAGAAGCAGGCACCCATCTCATATGAGCAGGTGTGCGCGCGCCATTGTGTGTTGGGGTGGGGTGGAGAAGGCTACAGGCAAAGGACTTGAAACGTAGCCCTTGTTCAGGCTCTGTCACTACAGCGAGAGAGAAGCGGCACTCTGGGGGCCATCTATAATCGGCAACTAACCACCTGGATAGAGGTGGTACTCATTTACCCAGGTTTGTGCTAGAGGTTGACAGGGGAGCATTCCTCTGTGTTTCTCAGATGGTTTTTGTGCACCACCTGCATTAGAATCACCAGAGGTGCTTATTGGAATTCCGACTCCATATGTATAGAGTCACTTTGGGAGAAAGATATGGGAATTACATTTTTAATGAGATCCTGGATAATTTCTTATGCACATGGGAGTAAAGGTTCATTTTTTTAAAACTAGTGTTTCATATGAGACTTGTCTGGGGAGCTCTTAAAAATGCTAATGACTAGGCCCTACCCCCAGAAATTCTGATTTACTTGTTCTGGCATCAATATGGGTTTGTTTTATCTTTTTTAAATTTATTTATTGTCTAAAGTTTTACATATGTCTCCTTTTTCCCCACTTGACCACCCCCTCCCCCAGCCATTCCCACCCAGGGCAAGCCCCCACCGCCCAGCGTCTGTGTCCATTGGTGATGTTAATATGCATGCACACAAGTCCTTTGCTATCAATATGGTTTTAAAAGTGTCCCAGGTGATGCTAAGGTGTTGTCAGGCTTCACCTTCAGAAAGTAATTAGCAGAGGGTGATGGTGGGAGGCTGGCAGTTGGGTCCCATGTGGAGCAGCCCGCGGAGTACCACTAACACAGGAGGCAGTGTTTCAGAGCCATTTGGACCACTGCATCGGTGACCTCACTCCCCCCTCCCCCTGCAGGGCTGTGCAATAGCCAAGCAGCTGGGTGCGGAAATCTACCTGGAAGGCTCAGCTTTCACCTCAGAAAAGAGTATCCACAGCATCTTCCGGACGGCATCCACGGTGTGTCTGAGCAAGCCCAGCCCGATGCCCCCAAAGAGCCCCGTCCGGAGCTTCTCCAAGCGACTGCTGCACCTCCCCAGTCGTTCTGAACTCATCTCTTCTACCTTCAAGAAGGAAAAGGCCAAAAGCTGTTCCATTATGTGAAGCGGGGGTTGGAGAGGGGAGACAGCCTCCCACCCCCTCCCTCGGGTTGCAGAGGCGCGGGGAGAGGGAGGAGGAGACAATTTAGGACACTGGACAACGAGTTTTTCAGACTGCCGCGGTGAGGGCTTGGAAGGAGACAAGAATGGGACAAGGAAAGAGCCAGGCCCGGCTTGAGGACCTGACACTCAGAAAGAACCATCACACCCCAAGCCAGGCACTAGGTGGTGGAGGGCGTGGCTGCCCCAGTGCCCCCTACTCCAGAGGAAGAAATGGTGTGGGGGTGTGGGGGGCCTGCTGGCCTCATGGGCTCAGGGGTCTTACAAGAGCCTCACCTTCAGCATCATGCCTCTTCCACCCAGCGTTTCCATGCAGGCCAGGGGACGGGAGGGGTCCCTGAGCCCTTCCCTTCCCCTCTGAGGAGGCCACAGAAGAGTGGAGAGTGGGGAAGCCGTGAGGCAGCTCCCTTGGGAGCTGAGCCCCGGTGCTTCATGACTGAAATCAGAAGGACAGGAGCTGGTCAGAGCCAATGAGAAGGAAACCTCATCTTTGCATAGCCCATGCCTCATGGAGAGGTGACATCATACATTCACATGCTTCTCCCCTAAGTCCCCAAGGTCCAAGGGAGAAGCCCTGGACCCCCTTCTCTTGCAGTGTGGGGGTGGTGGTGCTGCAGGGGGCAGGGCTGGGTGGGGGTCACCAGACTTTTTCTGCCCCTAGGGCAGTACAGCTGGCATTTGTTTTATAGACTCTTGTCTTTGGAATGGGGGGAGGGGGGCGTGTTTCAATCTGTTATATGTTCTGTGTTTAAAGAAGAAAACCTATTTATTAATGAAAAATATAACACATATAAAGAAGTTGGCTCTGTTTTCTTAGTGTCTTTCTGTTTCCTTTGATCATGATAATGAGGAAAAAGCTGCCCTGGGGCCCTTTCTGTGGGCTGCAGAGCGGCTGCCTCCACTGTTCCCCGGCTCTTCCAACAAGGATCTCCTCCCTCCACTCCCACCCCTACTCACCCCCAACCCCATCCAAGTCCTGCTAAGCCACTGAGGATCTTAGCCCGAGGGCAGGGTTTCTCAACCTTGGAACTAAAGACATTTTAGACTAGGAAAGGGATTGCTGTGAGGGTTGTCCTGTGCATTGGAGGAGGCTTAGCATCCCTGGCCTCTCTACCTGTTAGATGTCAGTAGCAGCCCCCCTCCCCAGCTGTCTACCACCAAAATGTTTCCAGATGTTGCTAAGTGTCCCCTGGGGCACACTCACTCCTGGTTGAGAACCTGTTGTCCCAGAGAGTGTAGAGAGAGCGACAGGTTTGGTGAATCCCAAGGATCCAAGCTGCTGAGATCCCAACCTGCAGGAGTTCTGATCTCATCTGAGTTCAAAGAGGAATGATGTCTTCTGCTTTCTTGAACTCCCAATTCTATTGCCTGTTGAGGGCAGCTCAGGGGCCTTAGCTTCCCTTCTCTTCAGTGACTTATAGTTCTTTTTTCCAAGTTTCATAGTGTGTTGGAAATAGAGAGCTACTAGGTATTGAGTGTGCTCAGCACTGTGCTGATAGCTTTACCAACATCACATTTATTAACCCTACAAATGATAATAGCTGACATTTGTTAAATGTTGACTGTGGGTCAGAGATGCTTTTGAGTTCTTCTTCTTTTTTTTTTTTTTTAATGTATTTTATTGATTTTTTACAGAGAGGAAGGGAGAGAGATAGAGAGTCAGAAACATCGATGAGAGAGAAACATCGATCAGCTGCCTCCTGCACATCTCCCACTGGGGATGTGCCCGCAACCCAGGTACATGCCCTTGACCGGAATCGAACCTGGGACCTTTCAGTCCGCAGGCCGACGCTTTATCCACTGAGCCAAACCGGTTTCGGCTGCTTTTGAGTTCTTTATATATTATTTATTCCTATGGAGTACTGTCTACTTCATTTTACAGACAAGGAAACAGGTTCAGAGAGATTAGTCAACGTGCCCAAGGTCACACAGCCAGAAAGTGGTAGAAGCTGGATGCAAACCCAGGTAACCTGGCTCCAGAACATGCACTTCTCACCGCTCAGAGGCAAGTCCTACCCTGAGGCAAGTCATACTATCGCTATTTTATAAATAAGGAAACAGGCCAAAGATGCCACATAACTTGCACGAGATCATACTGCTTGTATGTAGTGGAATCAAGATTCAAACCAAGTGCCGAACCGGTTTGGCTCAGTGGATAGAGCGTCGGCCTGCGGACTCAAGGGTCCCGGGTTCGATTCCAGTCAAGGGCATGTACCTTGGTTGCGGGCGCATCCCCACTGGGGGGCGTGCAGGAGGCAGCTGATCGATGTTTCTCTCTCATTGATGTTTCTAGCTCTCTATCCCTCTCCCTTCTTCTCTGTAAAAAATCAATAAAATATATTTAAAAAAAAAAAAAGATTCAAACCAAGTCTCAGCGCTAACTATAATCCCATTGGCCCATTACTGCTAGCCATGTTGTACCTAAAAAAGGAGACTACCGGTGGTTCTCATTAGAACATAGTCTCTTTGTCTCCATCTCCAGAGATACATGCTTGTGAAAGAACTAACAGGTTAAAACAAACAAGTATATTTTTTGTTGTTGTTGATCCCCCACCCAAGGATATTGTTTCCATTGATTTATAGAGAGAGTGAAAGGGAGGGAGGAAGGGAGGGAGGGGGAGAGAGAGAGGAACAACTGTGTGCATCTACTGGCTGCCTCCCACACATGCTCTGACTGGGGCCAGGGATCAAACCTGCAACCCAGGTGTGTGCCCTTGACCAGAAATCAAACTCGAGACCCTTGGGTGTGAGAGCGGACCCTCTAACCACTGAACCACACAAGCCAGGGATCAAATAAGTATCTTTTAAGCTCAATGTTTTATTTGTCTCATTCATGAGAGAAATGTGCTAGAACTATTATGAACCTGGACAACCTCATCACTTTTCTGGGTTTTAATTTACCCATTTAAAATATATATATATTTTTTATTGATTTCAGAGAGGAAAGGAGAGGGAAAGAGAGATAGAAACATCAATGATGAGAGAGAATCATTGATAGGCTACCTTCTGCACACCCCCTACTGGAGATCAAGCTCACAACCCTGGCAGGTGCCCTTGATTGAAATCGAATCTGGGACCCTTCAGTCCGCAGACCGAGGCTCAATCCACTGAGCCAAACAGGCTAGGGCTACCCATTTTTATTTATTTATTTTAAAAATATATTTCTTTATTGATTTCAGAGAGGAAGGGAGAGGGAGAGAGAGATAGAAACATCAATGATGAGAGAGAATCATCGATCGGCTGCCTCCTGCACGCCCCCCACTGGGAATCGAGCCCACAACCCGGACATGTGCCCTTGGCCAGAATCGAACCCGGGACCCTTCAGTCCGCAGGCTGACACTCTACCCACTGAGCCAGACCGGCTAGGGTTAGGGCTACCCATTTTTAAAGATGAGGAATGAAAATCTGGAAATAGGAAAAGAGCATGGATTCTGAAGTTGAATCCTGGCTCCATTCTTTTAACTATGTGGCCTTTGAAGACATAATTAATTTTTCTGGGCCACAATCTTATCAGTAAAATACTGTTATTAGAACTCAGGAAAATAAGTAAGGTAAGTTAAATGTCCAGCACAGAGTTGGGCACTTAGAAGATTTTCAGTAAATAATAACTGCAGCTGTTAAAGATTCATCTACAGCTTTGATCTGATTGTTAGCTGGGCTTACATTCTGTGAGTGGAGAGCCCTCCAGTGTCCACTGGGTGAATTGCACATAATAGGCTCCTTTCCCTTCAGTTCTGTCTCTGGGGTAAAAGTGGCGGCAGATCAATGGCGGCAGAACTCAGAGCAGAAGGGTACCTCTCCCAGGAGAACTTGGGCCGTTGTGCATGATGCTCAGGGCTTTAGAATTATTTGCGTCTATCCAGAGGCTCTGCTTGAGGAGAACTGAACATATATTCAGAGAGAAAAGCCAGCCCCTACAGCTATAGGGGATTGAAACAAAAAAGCTGCCTGGCTGGGTGGCTTGGTTGATGTGTCATCTTGTACACCAAAAGGTTGCAGGTTCGGTCCCTGGTCAGGGTACATATTATGTTTCTATGTTCCACTCTCTCTGTTATGCCCAGATTTCAAGATCCCCAATAGACCACACCAGGGAGCCAGCCATGTCCAATGCAAAAGCAAAGAGTCTTTTATTCAAACCTGGGCTTGGCTCCCCTACCCTCCTTACTGGAACAGCAGCAAGTGGCAGAGAGAGGGCCAGCTCTGTGGGGAGAGAGGTTTTATAGTAAGGGGAGGAGAGAGGACTGTGGGCCCTGCCGATTGGCCAGGCGCAAGTCGTATCTATGGCACGCACTTCCCTTGATTGTCATTGGTTTTAAAGAAGTCCTGGATGTGGCTAGCAGAGGCTTGGGCTTCCGGGAAGAAGCCTTGCCGAGCACTTGGGATCCAGAGTAAGATGGAGGGTGTAGCCCTTACCCTGGGGCAAGATGGAGGGTATAGTCCTCGCCCTTTCTCTCTCTCCCCCCCCCCCCTTTCCTCTCTAAAATCAATAAATATATCCTCAGGTGAGGATGGGAAATGGGAAGGAAGGAGGCTGATGATGGGAAATGGGAAGGAAGGAGGCTGATGATGGGAAATGGGAAGGAAGGAGGCATTAGATACTTCCTGGTATCTAAGCCCATTCTAGAAGTTGCAAGGAACTGTGAATGATAAGACCAAAGAAAAACAAAGTGAACACACAGTTTGGGGAGTGTGTGTGTGTAGGGGGAACTCAGTGGAGGACTGAAGTGGGAGAGGGGGTGGAATATGAGGAAGAAAGAAGCCACGGTCCTATCTGGAGTGTTGAGAAAACATGTGCCACTGCCCAGAACTTTGGAATCTGTTGTGTGGCCTCATTTTGAGCTGTCTCAATAAAGGAGTTATTATCGTGGATTGCTGAAACGTTCTCCTAAACCTGGGATAGTCCCAAACAATGAACAGATCCACCTTCATTGTGAAATACTCAGCTACATCTGTAACCTAACTTTTTTTTTTAAGAGAATGTTGATTTATTTTATTTTTTAAAAATATATTTTATTGATTTTTTTTACAGAGAGGAAGGGAGAAGGATAGAGAGTTAGAAACATCGATTAGCTGCCTCCTGCACACTCCCTACTGGGGTTGTGCTGTTCTAATGTACCCCTCGAATCACAGAAGGATGCCTCAAGAAGTCTAATTAGAGTCACATTTATTGCAATCCAGGACTATGAGGGGCCATTTTGCTTTCCCAAATCTCATAGTGATAAGATGGTGACAAAGCCAGACTTATATAGGCAAGGATCAAAAAGGTATTGATTACATCTCAAGGTTTGGAATGAGGAACCTGGTTTGCAAAAAAGCAGTTTACAGAAGCAGAAGCAGCATGTTAATTATAGTTTTGGGTCTCCGGGTCACTGAATTGACAGAAACACCTTATTTAGAGCCCTGGGAACCTGGGTTAAACTTAGGCATGTTATCCAAATTACAGTTTTGGGTCTCTGGAACACCGAGTCAACAAGGATACGTTAACTGGAGCCCTCTGACCTTGGGATAACTGTGCTGTCCTTCCCAGGTAAAGGAAAATGTGCTTTCTAAGACCAGTATGACCACAACCCATGGGATATTCACATTACAATCAATAAGGCATTTAATCGAATAGGATGACTTATACAATTTAGAAAATCAAAGTAAATTTTCTATTGTTAAACAAAGCAAATAAACACAGAAGCCAAACAGCAGGGTTAAAGTTAAACTACAGTTTCTACCTGAGATGATTGCTACCATACTTCAGTGCCCATAACCAAGGTACATGGCCCTGACGGGAATTGAACCTGGGATCCTTGAGTCGGCAGGCTGACACCCTATCCACTGAGCCAAACCGGTTAGGGCTGTAACTTAACTTTTACTGGTATTTGTCCACCTATGAAGTGGGACTAATAATCTCTCCCACAGATATTTTTGTAAAAACGCTTTCCACAAAGGGAAGTAAGCCACAAGCCATGGTAGTCGTTGACTGCAGTTTCTAGGAAGACCAGCATATTCCAAGAAGACGGCGCTGGAAAAGAGCCTTTTGCGGGAAGCCTACCCACGGAAAACTCTTCCGCTGGCCGACTCAGATGTTTGGCGAACTACATTGCCCAGCAGACTCCGCGCCCCGGGGTTGACGCTGGCGCCGTGCATTCTGGGATTGGTAGTTCTGGAGCGCTCATGGGCAAGTGCAGCCCAGTATTAGGAACTCGCCTTCCCAGCTTGCCGCGCGGTCGTGGGGGTGCATCTCGGCGACCCGGAAAAGGGAAAGATGGCGACTGTTCGGCGACGTTGAGGCCGCGTTGGGCGGTTCAGAGTCAGAGTGGTGAGTCCCGGGCGATGGAGGCGGTTCCCACGAGCTTGCACAGAGGGCGCGAGTGGAGGCACGGCGGTGGCCCCTGACTCCGGGACCAGGCGGGGAAGAACGGCTCAGGGAAGGGGCCTGAGCCCGGAAGGCTCTAGCCGGCAAGAGCGAAGGGGCGCGGGCCCCAGAGGGTCGTGTTGGTTCTGGGGAACGCAGGCCAAGTCCCATGGCACAGCATCTGGGATGCCCCCCGTCTGACCTTATTCCTTCTTGTTTTGAGTAGCCCTTGCTCCAGCCAAACTAGGACCCTGGCTTTTCTCCCAGAACCAGTCATGCTTTCCCGCCTCGGCGCCTTCTATATTATTTCTTTTTCCCGGAATGACTTATTTTCCGCAACCTCAATTACACATCTTTAAATTCTACCTATACTTAAATGCTAAAAGCCACTTCCTCTGCAGATGTTACAAATGAAAGGAAACTTCTTTGAACTCATGCAATAGATACTCCATCTGAGCCTTCATCTTGGTATGTGTCTCATAACCTGTATTGTTCTACAGAACAAACTTCCTGATTTCGTTTTGTAACTCTCACAGCACCTAGCACAGTGCCTTGCATGTAGTGGATGTATGACAAAAACTTAACAACAAGAAAGAATGTGCCCCTGCCCTACAAGAACTGAGGAACTCAAAGATCTGGAGATTTGCAAGGAGGGCTGCTGAAAGCAATGGCTAGGGTGTGCCCGTGATAAATAAGTAGAACTTGGAATAAAAGTTGCCTGTGTTTACTGTCTTCTCGCTTCTCATTCTCTTCTAAACTCACTCCGCTCAGGCTTCTACCCCAGTGCCATCGAAATAGCTCTTGTCAGGGTTACCGACCACCTCCATTTTTTGAGATTCAAGAGTCACCACTCCTCTCTCTCCTAGTCTTCCTCCACTTGGCACAGCTAACTACTCCCTCCTTGAAACGTGCTTTGGCTTCTGTTATTTCCAGATCGTGGAAGTCCCTTTTTCCTCCTTTTACTTTACCTCCCCCCACCCCACCCCCCACTCCTTTCTCAGTGAGGTTAGCTTCTTTCCAGCTTTTCCTCCAAATGTTATAGTGTTCCAGAACTCAGCCCTGCGTTCCTTCTTGTTTGTTTTCTTCTTTAACCATACTGCC
This sequence comes from Myotis yumanensis, assembly GCF_028538775.1. Classification (NCBI taxonomy): domain Eukaryota; kingdom Metazoa; phylum Chordata; class Mammalia; order Chiroptera; family Vespertilionidae; genus Myotis; species Myotis yumanensis. The sequence continues at coordinate 165,901,163 of NW_027223754.1, forward strand.
TACTTAGGTGTTATAACTTAGTGTCCCATGGCTTTAAAAACCATCTAAGCATCAATGACATAAATTTTTGTCTCCACGGTCTCTGTTCTGAATTCCAGAGTTGCATTTTCAACTGCCTTCCTGCAATCTCCGTTTGGTTTTCTTAGCTGACATGTCCAAAAGGAAACGTTATTTCCTCCTAAGTCTCCTCACTCCCTCTCCCCCAGTCTTTGTCAGTCACTGATGGCACCAGGAACCACTAGGTTGCTCAAACCATAAATTTAGGAGCTGTCGTTGTGTCCCTTTCCCCTCTCTCCCTTCATTATTAGTACGTCCTGTCAGCTCTGCCTCCAAATATATCCTGAAGCCGTCTACTTCTTTTCACCTTCATTGCCACTTTCCTAGAACAAGCCCCTGTCATCTCTTGTCTAGACTACTATAATAGCATTCTCAATGGTTCTGTTTCCACCCTTTTAAAAATATATATATATTTTTATTGATTCCAGAGAGGAAGGGAGAGAGACAGAAACATCAATGATGAGGGAGAATCGATTGGCTGCCTCCTGCACGCTCCTGACTGGGGATGGAGCCTGAAATCTAGGCATGTGCCCTGACTAGGAATCAAACCACAGCCTCCTAGTTCACAAGTCAACGCTCAGCCACTGAGCCACACTGGCCAGACTCACACAAGTCTGTTTTTAATTGGCAGACACGCTAAGCTAATTCCTGCCCAGTCCCTTAATAATTGCTTCTACCCAGTAAGTTCTTTTACCTGTTTTTTGTAGGCTCTCTCTTTCCCATCATTCAAATCTCAGCTTACAGTGCATGTAAAAAATTCTTTTCCTGCACTTTCTTGTCTCTTGCTCATACCTCTCCCCATTATATCTGTTTTATTCTCTTCATTAGTTCTTGTTACTATTTGAACTTATTACTTAACTGTTGTCTGCTTTACTGGAATTTAAGTGTTAGAGATCTGAGACTTTGTTTTGTTTATAGGTATATCTCTGGTACACAGAACAGTTTCTGGCACCTATCAGATGCTCAATTAATATTTATTGAAACAATTAATGATGTGTAGGATGCTTTCTAGAGAAAATAGCCTTTCTTCTGGAGTGTTTTCTTAGGGCTGTACTTGGTAGAGACATCAATATAATTTGAGGTACTGATATAGAACATTCAGTCATTTCTCAGGCAGTCGTGAGATAAAATGGGATGTTTCTCCACCTTTTGAAAGTGCTACTTGTTCATTTTTCTTTTCTTTGTAAGTTCTCCCTTCTTAAAGATATATGGCAGGGTATGACATTGGAAAAGGGGGTTGTAAACTAAAGCTTAGGGGACTGATATTCTAGCTGAACCATTTGAGGCTAAAATAAGTTCTGAGAAATTTATCCCAAGTTGGGGATGGTGATGATGGTTGTGATGATGATGATGATGATGATGGGGTAGAGGCAGATTCAGACTCGCTGTTGTTTTAGCAAGTGAAGTGAAGGAGATTTTGTAGTCTGAAAGACAGTTGACAGTGTGGCAGTGTTCAGTGTTCCCAGGCAAAAGGGAATGGGACTTAATTCCTGCGCAAACCTGTCATGGGACTGGGTAATGATCAAAACTGTGAAAATCTGAGTAGGGAATGCCAGTCAGAATGTCTACGACCTATAGTTTTTGGTATCTACCTTTCTTCTTTCTTCTGAAATAATTATAGGTTTATAGGAAGTTGCAAAAAAATAAAAAAGTTCATGGAGGTCCTATGTACCCTTCAAGCTTTTCCCATTGTATAACTAGAAGTACCTTTCTGTTTCTCCAGTTAAATTTAGTTTTTCCTTGAAATGGTAACTATAATGCCAAATCTCAAAGTTAGACAGCCCTCCCCACTTTTGAGCTTTTTTGTGAGCTCAAGAGAACATATCCCCTTAGGTTTGTGTGTTGACTGATTCTGGTGGGCTGGCAGACCTAAGATAAGCAATATAGGATGTTTCTAGAGGTAGGAGTACACTATTCACTAACATCTCTTTTAATACTCTTGCAGTCTAAATTTAAAAATGAGGTATATTAGTTATATACTTTTAGAAATGAATATATACAAAAACTAACTGCCAGAAGCCGGTCCATCCTTGCTGCTTGACACAGTCGCTGCAGGAAAGAAACATCTGCACAGCATATGTTTCAAGGGACCTGGCGTATATGGCATACTGTTCTTAATATGTTTTCTCCCCTTCTTAGCGCTATGTGTTTTAAACAGGACCACCTCCCCAAGAAAGGTTGTTTCCCCAGGTGAGGATTTTTCCCTGGAGTTAGGGAGGTAATAAAAGCCCTTAACTAAGTGCCAGGTGGGTAATTAATCACTTTAACAATCACGCTTAAGCTACATAATCTTTACTTAGGATAATCTCCTTCAGTTACTTCCTTGTAGCTTAATAGAACAATAGAGTAACCTTGGAATGGAGATAAGAAACGCCCTAACCTTTGGAATAGAATTGATAGGATTAAAATCAACTGGTACAAATACAGATGTAACAAGACAAAAAAGACAGAACTTGGCTGGAGATCCTGGCTATGATGATCAACTGAATGCTGCTTCTGTGTCATTCCTTCTTTGCCGACTCCGTCCACACCTTTGGGAATGCTTGGACCTGCTGGGGATGGACCCCAACAACTAACCACAGAAAGGCAATCTATACTAATAAAAGGATAATATGCTAATTAGACCCGGAGACCTTCCAGACTTCCTTTCAGACAAAGCCATGGTGATGGGGCCAAGGCAGAGGTGGTTAGGGGCAATCAGGCTGGAGTGGGGGGCAATTGGGGGTGAGCAGGCCAGCAGGGGGGCAGTTGGGGGCGAGCAGGCCGGCGGGGGGGGGGGCAGTTGGGGGCGAGCAGGCAGGTGGGGGGGGCAGTTGGGGGCGAGCAGGCCAGCGGCGGGGGGGCAGTTGGGGGCAAGCAGGCCAGTGGGGGAGGCAGTTGGGGGTGAGCAGGCCGGCGGTGGGGGGCAGTTGGGGGTAAGCAGGCTGGCAGGCAGGTGAGCGGTAAGGTGCCAGCGGTCCCGGATTGCAAGAGGGATGTCCCCCGAGGGGGTCCCAGATTGGAGAGGGTGCAGGCCGGGCTGAGGGGACCCCTTCCCCATGCACAAATTTCATGCACTGGGCCACTAGTATAGTATAATGAGTAAAAGTGGGCCTCTGGAGTCCACTGCCTGGAACTCTGCCATTTACCACCTGTGTGTCCTTAGGCAAGTTACTTTATACACCTGAGCTTCAGTTTCCTCATCTATAAGGTAGGCATGTTAATATATCTGAGTCATAGGGTTGTTTTGAGATTAAGTACTTATATATAAACAGTTTAGAGTAGTACCCAGTACATAATAAGTACTCCTCTTACCCTTGACAGATGGCAGGAGAGTTGGCTGACAAGAAGGACCGTGATGTGTCACCTTCCAAGGAGGAAAGGAAGCGATCTCGGTCACCTGACAGAGAACGGGATAGAGACCGGGACCGGAAATCTTCCCCTTCTAAAGATAGAAAGCGGCATCGGTCAAGGGATAGGCGTCGAGGGGGCAGCCGATCTCGCTCCCGTTCCCGGTCCAAGTCTACGGAAAGGTAGAGTAACTTTGTATGTCTGCTATGTGGAAAGGGAGAGTACATTTCAGACTTCTTCATTCCTGGTTCCTCTGACACCTCCAGATTAGGAGGGATCTGTACCTAGAGCCTCATTAGCTCAAAAGGTCCAGAGTTAGTTCATCTGTTCATATAGTCCATGTCCTATCATTGCCATTAATACTTAGCAGTGCAACTCAGAGCTGTAAGATCTTAGAACCCCTCATAACTTCCCCAAGAAACACATTTCTCAATTTGTAACATTTTACTGGGGAGAAAAGATTGTGGGACCTTCTTAGGCTGCAGTGGAGCCCGATACTCTGGAAATATCCAGTGATTTCTTAAATTTGTTGTCTTCAGAGACCGACGGCACCGAGAGCGAGATAAGGAGCGGGATCGGAATAAGAAGGACCGCGATCGGGATAAGGATGGGCACAGACGGGACAAGGACCGGAAACGATCCAGGTACCTGAGGGAATGAGAGGGCGCTTGCGGGGAATGCTCCCATCTCCTTCTCTCTGCATCTGAGTTTGGTCAGCTTTGTAAGAAGGTAAATTTTCCTTAGTGGATCCTGTTGGCAGTTACTGCAGAGCTGACTTTTTTATTTTTATTTGAAAATACATTTTTATTGATTTCAGAGAAGAAGGGAGAGGGAGAGAGAGAGAAACACCAGTAATGAGAGAGAATCATTGATTGGCTGCCTCCTTCATGCCCCACACTGGGGATCAAGCCCACAACCTGGGTATATGTCCTGACCGGGAATTGAACCATTACCTCCTAGTTCATAGGTCGATGTTCAACCACTGAAACACGCCGGTTGGACAGAGCTGTCCTTTTTAGAAGGCATGTGTCTTTAGAACATATAACAGTTAGTGAAGTCACAACTCTTGAGGGTCATCTTGTTCTTAGAATTTAGAAATGAGTTTGAAAAGGTTACCAGCCTACAAAGCATTCCTTTAGCTCCACTGAACCATTCAGTTTTCTACCCAGGTTATACAGCATGTGTTTTTGGGAATAGCTTAATGCCCTAGTGTCTTTTTTTTTTTTTTAATAAACATTTTTTATTGATTTCAGAGGGGAAGGGAGAGGGAAAGAGAGAAAGAAACATCAATGATGAGAGAGAACCATTGACTGGCTGCCTCCTCCACGCCCCCTACTGGGGATTGAGCCCACAACCTGGGCATGTGCCCTTGACCAGAATTGAACCTGGGACCCTTCAGTCCACAGGCCGACACTCTATCGACTGAGCCAAACTGGCTAGGGCTTCCCTAGTGTCTTGATAGCTTTCTTCTGGAAACTTTTTATGCAGAGTTTTTATTTGGCCCCAATATGTACTTAGAATTCAGGGCAAAGGACAGAATTCTTATAACAAAGTTGTTTGAGATCTCTTGAAGATTACACTTTTAGCAGATGTGGGGAAAGGATTGCTATGACTGATAGTAAGGAAAATGAGGAAGGGACATATATAGCAGTGTCTTGGAAGGGTGTGTATGGGTGGCTGTGTAGACTAAATTCACTGTGAATTATGAAGCAGGATTTTTTTTCCTTCAATGTGCAACTGCTATTTGGAGGAAATTTTTTTTTTTTTTTAATATATTTTATTGATTTTTTACAGAGAGGAAGGGAGAGGGATAGAGAGTTAGAAACATCGACCAGCTGCCTCCTGCACATCTCCCACTGGGGATGTGCCCACAACCAATGTACATGCCCTTGACCGGAATCGAACCCGGGACCCTTCAGTCCGCAGGCCGACGCTCTATCCACTGAGCCAAACCGGTTTCGGCAAGGAGGAAATATTTTTGACATCAAAGTATTTGGAAATATTTTGAAGTGAAGACCCACATGCCAGAAGAACTTAGTTTCAGAATAGGAGATTCAGGTAGATTGGGACCAAGACAGGGCCATCATTGTGTTTCAGAGCAGGCAGAGTGACCATGCCTGCAAAGGAAGCATCCAGTCCTGTGGGTGACTCTGGGCCAATCTTGCTGAGTCATGGGAAAACTTCCATCCTCTTTTTGGGTGACCTATTCAGGGGCTGGGGTAAGGCAGCAATAGACCTTTTCTGTTCTTTTTTCTTGAAGTTTATCTCCTGGACGAGGAAAAGATTTTAAATCTCGGAAAGACAGAGACTCTAAGAAGGATGACGAGGATGAACATGGTGATAAGAAGCCTAAGGCAAGCAAGAGGAAGGGTTTCTCATTTTCCTCTTGAATTCAAGCCCAATTTTGTGATCTTCAAAGGGATAGAGCCTTTATGGACTGAAGTTCTGTGTTTTATCTTCAGGCCCAGCCATTATCCCTAGAGGAACTTCTGGCCAAGAAAAAGGCTGAGGAAGAAGCTGAGGCTAAGGTAAGAACTTGAGGGTCTGTATTAGTTGGCTCGGGCTGCCATAGAAAACACGACAGGCTGGTTCACTCAAACAACAGCAATTTATTTGCTCCCCATTCTGGAGGCCAGTTGTCTGAAATCAAAGAGGCAGCAGGGCTGTTTCTTCTGAAGCCTTTCTCCTTGGTTTGTGGATAAATGTCTTTGTCTTCACACGGTCTTACCTCTGGGCATGCGTATTCCTGGTGTCTATGTGTCCAAATTTTTAAAAAATATATTTTTTTAAAAATATTTTTTATTGATTTCAGAGAGGAGGGGAGAGGGAGAGAGAGACAGAAACATCGATCAGAGAGAAACATCAACTGCCTCCTGCACACACCCTACTGGGGATTGAGCCCACAGCCTGGGCATGTGCCCTGACTGGGAATCAAACCAGTGACCTCCTGGTACATGGAACGATGCTCAACCAACTGAGCCACACCAGCTGGGGCAATTTTTTCTTTTTCTTTTAAGGACACCAGTCAGATTGAATTAGGACTTACCCTAAGGGCCTCATTTTACCTTCAGTGCCTCTGTAAAGGCTCTATCTCCAAATACAGTCACAATTTGAGGTACTGGGGGTTATGGCTTCCATATATGCATCTTGAGGGGACAAAATTCAGCCCATAACAAGATCCTAAGCCTGTTTGTATTTTTCTTAACAGGTTTAATGCCTGAGCAAGTATTTTTGAGCTCCCTGCCATCTCCCAAACATCAGTGGTGTTCTAGCTCCTTTGTTTACAGTTCCCATCTATTTTGTAGCCCAAGTTCCTGTCCAAAGCAGAACGGGAGGCGGAAGCCCTGAAGCGACGGCAGCAGGAGGTGGAAGAGCGGCAGAAGATGCTTGAAGAAGAGAGGAAGAAAAGGAAACAGTTTCAAGACTTGGGCAGGAAAATGTTGGGTTCGTTTTCCTACCCCCTGTGGCCCCCGGATGGAATAGAAATGGGTGGGATGGGGTAGGAAGAGCTAGAAACTTGTTCTATACTTTGGAAGAGGAAAGGATGGGGGAAGTTTATAAGAAAAGTATCTTTCTGTTATATCCCCCATTTCCCTTGTCTCATAAATCTCCCTTTTTCTCATTTGGTGTCCATTGTCTGGGTCCTGCATGCTCTTTTTTATTTCCACTGAGCTCTTCTGCAGCTTTGCTTTGTTTGGTCTGCAGAAGACCCTCAGGAGCGAGAACGACGGGAACGCAGGGAGAGGATGGAACGGGAGACCAATGGAAATGAGGATGAGGAAGGGCGGCAGAAGATCCGGGAGGAGAAGGATAAGAGCAAGGAACTGCATGCCATTAAGGTGCAGGCCTTGGTTCTGTTTTCACTCCCTCCTCCCCACACACAAATGAGCTTTCATTATTTAGCCCTTCTGATCTCTGCATGCGAGCTTTGGGCCTCAAGCTTGATGGGCTCTGTGTTCTGTCTGTGGGCAGGAGCGTTACCTGGGTGGCATTAAGAAGCGGCGCCGAACGAGGCATCTCAATGACCGCAAGTTTGTCTTTGAGTGGGATGCATCTGAGGACACATCTATCGACTACAACCCACTGTGAGTGGCTTCAGGCCTAAACTAGATCTTTTTTTTAAATTACAGTTGACGTTCAATATTCTATTAGTTTCAGGTATATGGCATAGTGGTTGGACATTTATGTAACTTTCAGAGTGATCCCCCCATAAGTCTAGTACCCACCTGAGACCATACATAGTTATTACAATAGTATTGACTATATTTTCTATGCGCTACTTTACATCCCGTGACTATTCTGAAACTGCCTATTTGTACTTCTTAATTCTTTCACCCTTTTCACTCATGTTCCCCAACCCCCTTCCATCTGTCCCATCAGTTCTCTGTATCTATGAGTCTATTTCTGTTTTGTTGGTGTATTTATTTTGTCTTTTTAGATTCCACATACAAGTGAAATCATATGGTAGTTGTCTTTCTCTGTCTGACTTATTTCACTTAACACAATACCCTCTAGGTTCATCCATGTGTTGCAAATTGTAAAGTTCTATTCTTTTTTTATGGCCGAATAGTATTCCATTGTATATGTGTACCACATTTTCTTTGTCCAATTGTCTATTGATGGACACTTAGGTTGCTTCCATATATTGGCTGTTGTAAATAATGCTGCAGTGAATATAGGGGTGCATGTATCTTTTCCAGTTAGTGTTTTGGCTGTCTTTGGATAAATACTCAGAAGTAGGATTGCTGAGTCATATGTTAGTTTTATTTTTAGTTATTTGAGGAACTGCCATACTGTTTTCCATAGTGGCTACACCAATTTTGTAATCCCACCAACAGTGTACAAGGGTTCCCTTTTGTCTACATTCTCCCCAATACTTGTTACTTTTTGATAATAGGCATTCTGACATATGTGAGATGATATTGTGGTTTTGATTTGCATTCCCTGATAATTAGTGATGTTGAGCATCTTTTCATGTGTCTAATGGCCATCTGTATATTCTCTTTGAAGAAGTGTCTATTCAGGTCCTCAGCCCATATTTTTACTCAGATTGTTTGTCTTTTTGGTGTTAAGTTGTATGAGTTCTTTATATATTTTATTTATTTATTTTTCAACAGCAAACATTGCTTGCAATTCTGAAAGCTGAGAAATCTAACATCAAGGATTCAGGGTATCTAGTGTTTAGTGAGAACAGTATTCTTGATTTGTACATGGCCATCTTCTTACTGTATCTTCACATGGCAGAGAGCCTGAGTTCTTTATATATTTTAGATATTACCCCTTATTAGATGTATTATTAACAAATAACTTCTCCCATTCCGTAGGTTGTCAGTTGTAGAGAGAAACAATGACTATAGAGATAGGATTAAGATAAGCTGGGATGGGGAAGTTGATAAACTAGTATTAACCCAACACTCTGGGTGAGGAAAGACCCTGGCTAGGAAGGGAAATGTACATATTGGTAGTCTGTTCTTCCCTCCTGCTGCTGTAACAGCTCCTTTTTTTCTTCCTCTGTCCCAATCCCAGGTACAAAGAACGGCACCAGGTGCAGTTGTTGGGGCGAGGCTTCATTGCAGGCATCGACCTAAAGCAGCAGAAACGAGAACAGTCACGTTTCTATGGAGACCTAATGGAGAAGAGGAGGACACTGGAAGAAAAGGAGCAGGAGGAGTGAGTGGTCAGGGCTGGGGTGGTTGGGCACAGCCCAGAGTGTACAGAAAGGAGTTGGGAAAACTGATCCCACTTATTCCTCATGCTCCTGCTCCAGGGCAAGACTCCGCAAACTTCGTAAGAAGGAAGCCAAGCAGCGCTGGGATGATCGTCATTGGTCCCAGAAGAAGTTAGATGAGATGACGGACAGGGACTGGCGGATCTTCCGTGAGGACTACAGCATTACCACCAAAGGTGGCAAGATCCCTAATCCCATCCGATCATGGAAAGACTCTTCTCTGCCCCCACACATCTTGGAGGTCATTGATAAGTGTGGCTACAAGGTGAGGAGGGGCAGATTGGTTCAGAAGACCTGGAATGTTCCTATGTTGTAGGGGATACAAACTTTGTGCCTTGACTGTTGGGTGCCTTCTCTGCCAGAGGGCACCAAGGTGATATTGTCTATTACTTCCTGGTGGAAGTATTGGCCTTCGGTGATTGTGTTTCTTCTCAGGTCCCCATTCCTGTGAACTAGGCTTGGTGTCCTCCCATTGTGCTAGCATATGTGCCCACTCTATCGGCAGTAGCCCAGGTAGTATAATTCTGCCTGTACCCATTACTCTCTCTGGGTCACTGCAGGAACCAACACCTATCCAGCGTCAGGCAATTCCCATTGGGCTACAGAATCGTGACATCATTGGTGTGGCTGAGACTGGCAGCGGCAAGACAGCAGCCTTCCTTATTCCGTTACTGGTCTGGATCACTACTCTTCCCAAAATTGACAGGTGGGGTCATCTGTTACCAGTTGGAGTGGTTTAACTGGGTAGGGATGGTGAAAGTGGCAAATGAGTGTTTGGTTTTCTTTTTTTTCTTTTTTAAATCTTTATTGTTGAAAGTATTCCATATGTCCCCTTTTGCCCCCCATTAATCCCCTCTAGTCTGCCCCCATGGTTTCCTTTCTTTTTTATTGATTTTAGGGAGGAAAGGAGAGGGAGAGATAGAAACATCAGTGATGAGAGAGACTCATTGATTGGCTGCCTCCTGCATGCTCCCTACTGGGGATCAAGCCCGCAGCTCCGGACATGTGCCCTGACTTGGAATCGAAACATGATCTCCTGGTTCATGGGTCGATGTTCAACCACTAAGCAACACTAGCCGAGCTGGAGTCTCTGATTTTTCTTTTTTTAATCTTCAAACATTCAATTTTATTTTTAATCTTTATTGTTGAAAGTATTACATATGTCTCCTTTTTTTCTCCCATTGACTCCTTATAGCTCACCACCGCCCCAGGCCTTCACCACCCTGTTGTCTGTGTCCATGGGTTATACATATTGGAATCTCTGATTTTTAAGGGAGATCATTGCACCCTCTTCCCACCATCCTCTCCATTTCCAAAGCTGCTCTTAAGTGTGACTTTGTCTTGCTCCTGTTTGTGGCTGCATGGGAACCAAAACTCATGAAACTGGGATGCCCCATTTACCACAGGATTGAAGAGTCAGACCAGGGCCCTTATGCTATCATCCTGGCCCCCACCCGTGAGTTGGCTCAGCAGATTGAGGAAGAAACCATCAAGTTTGGGAAGCCACTAGGCATCCGCACTGTGGCTGTCATTGGCGGCATCTCCAGAGAAGACCAGGGCTTCAGGCTGCGCATGGGTTGTGAGGTTTGTTCACCTGGCCAGCAGCCAGCCCACCATTTAGACTGTGCTGTTTTAGGGCTTTTTCTGGTTTCTGCCACAGACATTCAGTCAAATGAAGAAGAGGGCTGGGTTATATAGATGTACTACTGTTATTGAGAACTTATGCACCAGGGATTGTACTGTGCATGTCAGTAATTCTCACAACCATATGAGAGTACAGAGGGGAACGTCCATTATACAGATGCAGCTGAAGCTCTGGTCAATAACTTGTCCAAAGTCACACAGTTGGCAGTGGGCAGAGCTGAGATTCATATCCAAATCCTGTGCCCTTAATCACTGCCAGACCAAGTCATTGACTTTGTGTGTTGCTACCTTTTCAGGCTAGGGAAGGAGAGCTTTTTATAACAAGTCTGATATAGGAACTGAGTTTTCTGCAGACTTCTTAGTGTATTACTTTATATAACCCCCTTCACGATATCTCTTAGTCTCTCTTCCATCTAAGAAAGTTCCTTCTGATTTTGCCTCCTCTGTCTAACCCCTATATCTTACTCAGAGACTCCATTCATTCCTGAAAAAATGCAAGATAGCAACAAGCAATTTTGTGCCAATTCTCAGGAACCTTCACTGCCAAACATAATTAGAGGTTGGGGGTCTAAGTTTCTTAGCATTGGGTTTCTGTTGTCCAAGTGAGTGGGTAGTTCACATAAGAGAGAAGAAGGGTGTATCTGCTGGGGCTACATATGATTCCACTATGCCCCCTAGATTGTGATTGCTACCCCAGGACGTCTGATTGATGTGCTGGAAAACCGCTATCTGGTGCTGAGCCGCTGTACCTACGTGGTTCTGGATGAGGCAGATAGGATGATTGACATGGGTTTTGAGCCAGACGTCCAGAAGATCCTGGAGCACATGCCTGTCACCAACCAGAAGCCGGACACGGATGAGGCTGAGGATCCTGAGAAGATGTTGGCCAACTTTGAGTCAGGAAAACATAAGTACCGCCAAGTAAGGCTGCTTCCCTGGGTTGGGAAGATTTGGGCAAGTTGGCAGACCTGCTCTCGGGCCCTTCTTGCCTTACATGGGCTCAGAGTACATGTTTCCAAAATGGTGAGGCCTGCCTAGATGCAGTCCTCTGACAGTTGTAGCCATTTAGCTTAACCCTGGAAAAATGATTCCAGTCACAGTACTGTCCACTATAGATGCTAGCCAATGCCCTCAGCCCTTCTTATCATCATGAGATGCCAAGTTCAGGTACTAAGGAAAGAAGTGGGAAGGCAAAGGACACTATTTCCTAAGGTGGTGGCTATGAAAGTTTACACCATGGTTTATTTTAGATTCTTCAGCCTGGGCTGTACTGCCTGTGGCGATGGTAGGATATGTGATTGTATCTTCCTGGGCCCAAGGCTGAGTGTCCTGTTTTCCTAGACGGTCATGTTCACGGCCACCATGCCCCCAGCCGTGGAGCGTCTGGCCCGGAGCTATCTTCGGCGACCTGCTGTGGTGTACATCGGCTCTGCAGGCAAGCCTCATGAACGTGTGGAACAGAAGGTCTTCCTCATGTCAGAGTCAGAGAAGAGGTATGGGGACAGCTGAGCCAGGGGAAACGGGGTGGAGAAGGGGCCTTTTCAGTGGGAGTGGTGGCTGAAGGGCGATTGTTCTGCCTTGTTTTCTTGTTCAGTGCCATGGGCATTGAAGAGCCTGGAATTGATGTCTGTAGATCATGGTTGGGCATTTCACTTGAGTAGGAGGTAGTGTGCATCTCATTTTTCTCCTCTTCTCCCCAGGAAAAAGCTGCTGGCAATCTTGGAGCAAGGCTTTGACCCACCCATCATCATTTTCGTCAACCAGAAGAAGGGCTGTGATGTTTTGGCCAAATCCCTGGAGAAGATGGGGGTGTGTCTGGCGGGGGAGGGCAAAGTCCAGTCTCTTTGGTGTTACTTTCTGAAATTAGAGGGCCCTTCCTAGGCTCCTGCTCTCAATTTCCACCCATTTTTCAATTTCTCCAGTATTGAACAAGTCAGGGCCAGAGGGAAAAGGGAGGTGTGATGGAGATCGGAGGACTAAGACTGTCCATTCCAGGAGTGCCTGCCAGAGCTCCCTGGGTCTTCCTCCAGGCGGGCTTGGGCTAGGGAGAGTTATTTATTTTTTAAATATATTTTTATTGATCTCAGAGAGGAAAGGAGAAGGAGAGAAACATCAATGATGCGAGAGAATCATTGATTGGCTGCCTCCTGCCCACCCCCTACTGGGGATGGAGCCTACAACCTGGGCATGTACTCTGACCGGGAATCAAACCGTGACCTCCTGGTTTATAGGTCGGTGCTCAATCACTGAGCTACACTGGCCCAGCTAGGGAGAGGTTTTGAGACACGTATTCTGGCAGGGTCTGAGGATGTGGAATAGGATGGGTCAGAGGTTGTGTTTATGAATGTTTGGGAGGGGATAGTGTGGTCAGAAGGGTCAGTAGATCAATGTCTTGATACTCAGTGTTTAAACTTCCTTAAACTTCTTGGTCTCTGCTTTCTACCCTCATCTTTCACCCTCATCCTCTCTACTTCTAATCTGTGTGGCTTCATATCTCACCCCTGATTTTACCTTTGACCTTGCCCTGGTGCTCTCTGCCATGCCACATCCTGTTCTCTCCCACCCATTCTTCAGCTCACATGTACTCTCCTTTCAAATGCATTCATTCTTTCTCCTGCCTCCTTTCCCTTTTCCTTCTACCTGCTGCTCTCTGAAACCCTCCCTCTCTGTCCCTACTCCCTCTTAACTTCTGTATCTTTCCATGATTCCATTGCATTTTCTTCACCTCACCATTCTCCCAACAGTACAATGCTTGTACATTGCATGGTGGAAAAGGCCAGGAGCAGCGAGAATTTGCACTGTCTAACCTCAAGGCTGGGGCCAAGGACATTTTGGTGGCTACAGATGTGGCAGGTCGTGGTATCGACATCCAAGATGTGTCTATGGTGGTCAACTATGATATGGCCAAAAACATTGAAGGTAAGTGAGGAAGTGGCTGCAGTCTGGGGGAGGGGACACTGCTTGTCTCATTCCCCTTTAGTCGGGTGCTGCTGCCGTCTCACAGCTGCCTCTCACATGGCGTGTCCCAGTGAGAAGAGCTCCTACTCTTTTATTTTAAGATTTTAAATTGATTTTTAGAGAGGAAGGGGGGTACGGAGAAACATTGATTGAGAATGAAACATCAGTTGGCTGCCTTCTGCATGCCCCCTACCTGGGATTGAGCCCGCAACCCGGGCATGTGCCCTGACCAGGAATGGAACCAGCAACCTTTTGGTGAACGGAATGACACCCAACCAACTGAGCCACACTGGTCAGGACGAGCTCCTACGCTATCTCATGTGGGCGTGTTGTCCCAGTACCTGGGGGTAGCACACTGTGTTGGGGTGTGGAAGATAATGGGACTTGGCCTCAGTCTTAGTGTGGTAGGATGACCCCATCAGTAGTAGTTGTGGGGAGAACACAGTGGGTACTGCAGGTTCAGGTAGTATGAGCTCTGTTCCTGCCTGTGGAGGTGTGGGGAGGACGATGCCTTTAGAAGTAGAGGCTTCAGACACTGCTCACCAGGGCATCTGGCCTGGTTCCCTGAGTAACGTTCCTCTCCCCCTTCCCCAGATTATATCCACCGCATTGGCCGCACGGGACGAGCAGGCAAGAGTGGTGTGGCCATCACCTTCCTCACCAAAGAGGACTCTGCTGTGTTCTATGAGCTGAAGCAAGCCATCCTGGAGAGCCCGGTGTCTTCCTGCCCCCCAGAGCTAGCCAACCACCCAGATGCCCAGCACAAACCAGGCACCATCCTCACCAAGAAGCGCCGGGAAGAGACCATCTTTGCCTGACACAGCACTCTTCCCACCGGCTTCAAGGCAGGCTCTGAAGCCTGTTCTTCAGGACCCTCACATCTCCCTTTCCAGGTCCTCACTCTTATGGGGGCTTAGGAAAAATTCAGACTGCTTGGCTAGACCCTCAGGTTTGAAGGCCTGAGCGTGGGCTGCAAAGGAGGGAAGCTGCTGCAGGAGATGGGGAGAACAAATTACCACAGGTTTGGGCCCAGCTCTGCCCCTCCGGCTGACTTGGGGATTGCCAGTGTCAGGGGCAGCCAATGGCTTTGCCTCCCAGGCTGCTGGGAGGGTTTCTTCGCACAGACTTGACACTTTGCACAGCATAAGCTGCAGCAACATTGTTGCCCTAGATGACCCAGGGATCGGCACTGTGAGGATTATGAACCTTGGACTCATTGTCATTTTGATAGCATTTGCCCTTTTGGATTATAAAACAAGGTGAGAGCCTTGTTTAGAGCTGTGCACGGCCCCTGTGCCAAGGGGTGCTGTGCACCCCAGGCATCCCTCACCCAGGAAAGTTTTTTAGATGTGGGTCAGGGTGAGCCGGCTGTGTCCATCTTGAAGTCACTGAGTAAAATTTGTTTTCTATTCTCTGAAAAGATGAGTTTGTATGTTCTGAGAATAAATGAATATTAAGGCTGTATCTAGTTCTAGCTAACTTCCTCTCCCAGGGGCTCCCTGGTACCACAGAAGACAGACAGGAGATGAAAGAAAATCTTATCTGTAGCAGAGCCTAGGATCTCAGCTGATAGTCAAAGTCTACAGGAGGCACGTTGGGGTTGGAAAAGCCATGACGGCAGTATCCTCATGCATCTTTCCTCCCCTTCTCTAGCCTCACTGAACGTGTAGCGCTGGCCTGGAAAGCCCCTAGGGAGCTTTCCACAGGGTGAGAAAGGAAAGCAGTTGTGAAACTGGCAGGTGAGGCACAATGTGTGCCTGACACCCAGCTTTCAGTCTCTCTGCTTGTGGCTCCCCAGTTGCGGAGCTCACTGCTCATGGGAGGGGGTGGAGGTGGGCACCAGGAGCCTCAAGGATTGGTGAGTTAGGTTGTAAAAAGAGGGCTGCAGGGCCTGGGTCCTCCCCCAGTACCATCTTACTCCTCTGTTCTTCCTTACTCTAAAATTGTTGGGCAAATACATGGCGTTTAGGTTGTAACTATAGGGCCTGAGGCAGGGACAGCGTAGGCTGAGTGGCCTCTTCCCCACCTCCCAAAACAAGTCCTTTCTGTGCTGCTGAATGTTTCCCTCCAGCACCTGGGCCTGAGGGCATAGTTGGGGAGGGGGTGGTGGCTGGGAATACAGTTTCTTCCCAGCTCTCCTTTTCTCCTTCCCACTCAGTGGGTCCTCTGTGAGAGAAAGGCCAGGACATTTCTTTGCCTTCTCTCGACTTGGGCCACACAATGAGGAACTGGCCACCTGAGCCGGCAGACAGAACAGGAGCCCAAAGGACTGTGCATGGTGTTTATTAGTGATGACAGTGAGGTGGGTCAGGGTCTTGTGGAGCATGCTCTGTAGGTCACACACTAGAGCCATAAGGCAAGGGTAGCCGGGTAGACAGGGCCTCTGAGGGCTGTCCACTGTGTCCTGTCTCTCCCCACCTAACCGGAACATAACAAGCGGCAGCTATGAATAAGGGAAATAAAGTTTGGGGCCCATGTGCCCCGGGAGGCACGAGGGCCAAGAACAGAAATGACAGGATGTAAGAGCGAAAGGATGAGGGGGGCAAGGAGGCCCCCAAAGCTGTTCCATACGGTCTCTGCTACACATGCCCTCCCTTCCCAAAGCCTCAACTCGGGTCAGCTCCCTACCACCATTTGGCTTGACTATGCTCCTGTCCCTGGTCCCGTCAGATGTTAGGAAGATTCCTGGCAGGGTGAGGAGAGCCCTTCCATTCCAGACCCTCAGCTGTAAGGCCTTTGGCCCCAGCCCAGCCAGCCTGCTACTCCAGCCTTGTAGGTAGATGCCTCCCCAGCTGATGGATGGGAGTGCCACCCTGTTGGGCTTTGATTGTCTCTTTTCTCGAGTGGCAGTGAGGTGAGTGGAGGTCCTCAGACCCCAAAGCACAAAGCCTGAATCCTCTGACTGTTAGGACTTGTGTCTGCTCAGGAGCCTTGTTTGTTCCTCATGTCATGTTGCCCACACCCCAGCCTCTTGTCACTTTGAGGGGCATCCCTTCCCTGAGTCTGGTGGGAAGGTCCCTGCTAAGGGGATCCTGGCCTGAGGGCACTGCCCAGTGGGGCAGCTTCTTGTGCAGGAGGAGAGGAAGGTGCCAGGGTTGCAGCACACACAGCTAGTACCTGGAATGGGAGGCTAGGGGTGTCACTGCCCAGGAGGTAAGGGGGACCCTGCTTTTCCCAGAACATTAGGATCACAGGCAGCCCTGGAGCTGGGCAAGGGGTTGTGAGGGGCTGAGCCTAGTGCCAGCCTAGTGCCAGTCTAATGCCAACCTGCCTGGAGTGGGTGCCCCAGCCAGCTGTGCCTGTGCTTGCCAGGGTAGGACAGCAGGAGGCGGTCAGTAGCTATCCTTGGGCCAGGGCCGGTTGCGTTGCCAGTTCCGCTCATTGTGATTGTTCTCCGAGTCCTGGACAAGGAGTCGGTCTTGGGGGTCATGCCCATTAGCACTAGGCAGCCCAGAGGTGTGTTGGCGGTGAGGCTGGTACAGGTCCTGGTAGGCGTCTGCATAGTCCTCCTCCAGGTGGCGGGAGCTACGCTGCGAGGATCCTGTCCAGGCTTGGCGGGAGCTCTCGCTGGCCTCATCTGAGGGCATCAAGCTGTCCCGCTCAAGGGGTGAGTGTTCTTCGCCACGCTCTGCCAGCAGCTGCTGGTTCTGGGGGTAACACACCAGCTCTAAGTGAGGCAATACAGACCTCGCCCCCCTCAACCCTCCGTTCCTGGGTAGAGGAACTAGTGCAAGGGAGGGAAGCATACTGGCTTATTCTTCCTCTTCAGATATGGAAAACTGGAGCTTTTGATTCCAGCAAAATTCAGACTCTGCCTTCAAGACAGACCAGAGAGCCCTCACCAGTTTGGCTCAGTGGATAGGGCGCCAGGCCATGGACTGAAGGGTCCCAGGTTCGATTCCAGTCAAGGGCATGTAGCTTGGTTGCAGGCTCGATCCCTGGCCCTGGTGCGGGAGGCAACCAATCGATGTGTCTCTCTCACATCGATGTTTCTCTGTCTCTCCCTCTCCCCCTCCCTTACACTCTCTCTAAAAATCAATGGAAAAATATCCTCCAGTGAGGATTTAAAAAAATAGCAAAGTTTGAGAGTATGTTTCTTTTGAGCCTTAGAAAAGTAACCTCTGATTACCCATCGTATTGATGTATTCCCTCTCTCATCAGGGAGTTCCTTTGTCCATCTGCCCTAGCTCAAACTGGAGGCCAAGGACAGGCCTCTGGGCAGGGAGGGGGCATTGCTTTGGCTGGCTTAGCCTAAACATCAGTGCCAACTGGAAATGATTACCTGAAGTCCAGGGATGGCACCGGGAGGACCCAGAAGTCCAGGGCTGGGGGCTGGGTGGTGGGTGGCACGCCAGTAAACCTCCAGGTACTCAGCCAGGTGCTCACAGGCATCCTCCAGCTGGTTCTCATCCAAAATCACATCAAATGACTCCTGGGGAAAGGGGGAATGTTGGCTTCCTTTAAGCCAGTGGTTCTCAACCTTGGCTGCACATTAGAATCACCTGGGAATCTTTTTAAAATCCTGATTTCTGGGCCTCATCCTCCGGAAATTCTGTTTCTTTGTTACTAATGTTGTGGCCTCACCCCATAACAAAGAAACAGAATTTCCAGGGGATGAGGCCCAGAAATCAGGATTTTAAAAAGATTCCCAGGTGATTCTAATGTGCAGCCGAAGTTGAGAACCACTGCTCTAAGCAGCAGTCCCCGCCCCATCTCCATCACTGCCCCAGCCCTAGAAAAGCAAGAGTGGGCACAGGAGGAGCTGCCCCAGGCACTCACTGGTGGGCACTGAACCAGCTTATCATATGCCATCATCTGCACAGTCAGGTGCTTCATCTGTGACTTGCCTCGGGAGCGGATGAGACGCTGGAGTACCTGAGGGGAAAGGGCAGAGTGAGGCCTGGAGTCTCTGGGAGCCCTGGGCAGAGCTGGGCCTAGAAGGAACTGGGCATGTCCCCCACTTGTGATTTGGCAACAGGAAAATGGAACTCAGGAGCCCCGGGGCAGGGGCCGAGCTAAGCTGTGATGCATTCTAGGAGGGCAGCCCTGGGGGCCTCCCCCACCTCTGCTGCTGGCTTACCTTCGGTGAGGATACTTTGACAAACACGATGATGGGGGCCAGTGAGGTCTTGGCCAGCTGTGCTGGGTGGTTGATGGTGTCAGCATCCAACACTACCAGCTGCAGGGATTTGGCCAGCTCAAAAATTCGCTCAATCTCACTCTGTACTTCAGCTATAGAGGGAGCAAGTGAGCCACAGTGTTCACCGGCGGCTCCCCCACTTCCTCCAGTGGGGCTAGGGGGCTTCCCCAATGATGGAGGGAGAGGGTGTTCATCAAGGCCTGGGCAGGCAGAAGAATAGGGGACTGAGGAGACTGGGGTGTGTTCTTGCCAATCTTGGGGCAGGCAGAGGAAGAGTTGGGAAAGAAAAAGGTAGGAGGAAGGTTCTCAGGAAGGCCTGCATGAGCAGAGAAGCAGGAGCTGGGGATTTCTCACCGATGCTGGAGCGGGCGGAGGAACGCTCAATGATGGTCCTCTTGCCAGGATTGTTGAGCACAGAGCGCTTTGCCAGCGAGAGGTCCGCTGTGACTCGGGTGATGGAGATCCTGGGGTGGCAGTGGAGAATCACAGCTCACTTCTAAATTTCAAGCTCTAGGCCCCTCCTTACACAGGACCTCCCAATTCCTAACTTTCCCTTCAGAAAAGACCTTGCTATAGACATATGTTAGGAGGCAATGATTTCTCTGGTCCTCAGGCCAGAGCAGCTTACCTGCCATCAAACCTATGTTTGAGGAAGTCAAAGAGAGCCTTCTGCATCATGTCTGTGACCTGGGTGGGAGAGATGAGGGGAACGGAATGGAACTGGCTGAGGGCCTTCTTGGAGAAGGGCAGCGTCAGCAGGCATGGCCCTGGAGCCCATCCCCTCCACACACGGGCCCCTCCCATTGTCCCTGGGGCCTTCCCATGGCAGGCTTGGCAGAGGTGATCTTTGGGGTCAAGGACTTCCTCTCACCTCATAACCTTTCAGAGAGGGTCCCACCAGCACCACAGGCCGCATGGAGGGCACCACATCATATGGGGGAACATGTTCTGCCTGCAGAATTGACGTGAGGTCAAGCAAAGCCAAGGCCTGCTGGCCTGCCCTATGCCTGACTGGTGTGGGGCCAGTTCAGAGGTTCTGGGCTCCCTCCCTCCCTGTCCTGCTGCCCCTCCACAATGACTGCCCAGAAGCCTGTTCCTACAGCCATGAGCCCCCAAGCCCAGGTCCCTTCCTTGACTCACCTGTTTTTGCTTCTGCTTGGCTTTTTGGAAAAGGAAATAAAAGATTAACGTTGGTGAAAGGGGAAAAGGCCCTGGGGCATGTATTCCCTTCCCCAGGGGAGACACTGGGCTTCTGCCAGCTCTTCTGACCCCTCCCCAACCCCGCCCACACAGTTCACCTGGGGAAAAATCTCCCTGCCCCGTGTCCTGGTGACCCACCTACCCAGGATAGGTGGGCTGTGGGGAGGCTACCTAGAGATGGAGGAGGGGAGCGTCGGTTGCCAATGTCACTCAGGCTGGAAGGGTTTCCGGATCTCCTGAAAGGAGAAAGGAAGGTCAGTAAGCGCCTATGTTCCACGTTATTGAACAGTTGTATACATTTCCTTGTATCTTAGCTAGTGAGGGAGGCGTGACATGTGCATTTGTGTGTGCATGCGTGCATATTTGTGCAGTGTAAATGTGTATAGGTGGGAATGAGTGTGTGTATTTTAGGGGGGTGGGATATGTATGCATGTGTAGTAAAGTGGACTCCAGGTAAAGTGCCCATGTTGAGAGGGGAAGGGAATGTTTACTGAGTCACAGCCCTGCTCTCACCTGGCCTTCTGCTCCTGCTTGAGCCGGATGCTCTCCAGGCGCTGCGGGCTGGGGATGAAGGCGATGTCCCCGCCCTCTTTCACTAGCCGGCCGATCCACCAATCATTGCTGTACTTCTGGGCGTGGGATGGAGCGGAAAGGGGAGGTGAGGGAGGAGGCACAGGCCTCAGTTCTGGCTCTCCAGCTTGAAGAGCCAGGGAGGTATTCACAGAGCTGGTCTGACCAAGGCAGCATAAGGGGTGAGGGGTTGGGGGGGGGGGGGGTGGGGGCAGGAGAAGGTGCCAGAGGGAAGGGCAGCCAGGTTTGAGCCATCCAAGATTTTAGCGTGATGCATCATAGCTGTCACCTGCAGGGGACCTAAGAGGCAACTAATCTAACTGCTGACTACACATGTGAAGACTGAGGCCCTAGCCAGATCTCAGAAGTATGGAGACCCTGAGGATTGTTGGGTTTTGGGATATAAGGGGTGCATGGGTGTGTGTTAAGGATAAAGCTGAGGAGTTCGGGGACTTGTTTATAGACTGAGTATTAAACTAAGAGGACAGGAACTGGGGCAAGAGGAGGGAAATTAAATGGCTTCTATTTGGGGGTGTGGGTGGTCACCTCTTTAATGTGCAGAAAATCTTTGGCCTCAAAGTTGACTCCAGAGCCCTGGACTGGGCACTCCTCGTCCAGTACACCACAGTAGCTGACATTGGTCCTCACAGCAAATGCCACAGGTTTGTGCTAGAGAATTTGGCCATCAGTGCCAATGAGGGGAGCCTCAGAGCACCCTTCCAGTCCCACTGCCCCATCAGCAGAGGGTGGGGGCCCCATTCCACCCATCACATACACACAACCTTTCACACTCACGTACATCCTGCCCACTGACCGCTATGGACGTAGGACCGAGTACAAGCTTCCACCCAGCCTGGCCTGTTCTGCCCCCAGCTCACAAGCAGATACCTTGGCTCTCTCCAGCTGCTGCTGGGCCTGACTCTCCACTTCCCGCCGGGCACTCTCCCGGTCCTCCTCCAGGGAAACGTCTGAGTCCAGAGATGGGCGGCTGGTATAGGAGTCAGCTGAACCCTGGCATGGGGGAGAGGCTGTGATCCCTGGGCTCAAGGGGCACCCTCGGAACCCTATGGCAGTGCCTCCACAAACCCCGGCCTGTCCCTGTCCACAGAGGTGGCTGGGCTCCAACAGTCCCTCCAATTTCCCTGAAAAGGGCCCCAGTATATCTGGGGCTGCAGGAGTGCCACCCAATCCATATGTGCTAAGATCTGCCCCCTCCCCCGAAGCCTATTAATACTGCAGCTTTGAATAGAGCCTTCACTTCCCTCCTTCCTCCCTTTCCTCCCCTCCATCACGTCCTCCTCCAAGGCAGAGGGAAGGAAGATGTCTTGAAGATGATATATTGAAGATAATTCTGAATCCAGGCGACCCAGCCCTCTTGTTCACATCAGCCTGCAAAGCCACCTAGACGTTACCGCTTTAAAATGACTGGCAGATGAACAGCCAGTTGGGAACAGTCAGGAGATGCTGGTTGGTACGGCACTGTTCCTGAGAGTCAGGATACAGCCGTCCACCCCTTAGATTTCATCTCCCCGAGTCCCTACCCTTCCAGGGTGAAGAGGACACAGAGCTGCCAACTCCTGGGAGTTTCTTCCTCTCTACTCTCCCTATCCCCACTTTTCTCTCACACATGCTGGGGCAACTGGCCAGGTGTGGGCAGCAAACAAAACACAGACTGGCCCGGCCGGTGTGGCTCAGTGGTTTAGCATCGACCTATGAACTAGGAGGTCACGGTCTGGGCACATGCTGGGTTGTGGGCTCAATCCCCAGTGTGGGGCATGCAGGAGGCAGCTGATCAATGATTCTCTTTCATCGATGTTTCTCTCTCTTCCTTCCTCTCTGAAATCAATAAAAAATGTTAAAAAAAAGGACACAGACTAAAGGCAACACAAAGCTATCTCCATGAGCCTGTGAGGCTGAGCCACGCCCACAACCTGGCTGATAGCTCCCAGCTCACCCCCAAGGGGATATCAGCCAGGAGGAAGGCCATGTTGGTGCCAGCCAACCCAGTGGAGGAGCAGGACCCTGGGGATGTAGGGAGGGGTCATTGGTAACCTGAGCCAGGAGAGTGTCTGAGTCTTATCCACGGTAAGAGTCTTTGGGCAATGAGGATGCATTTGGAGGGTTGCAGAGCTCACCTTCAAGGCCGTGAGGAAGATGCACAAATGAGCAAGAGAAACTGGGCCTTAGGACAGGAGGACAGAGGTCAGGATGTCTGGGTTTACCCCCAGTTTAGGGTAAAGGGAATCTTTCATTTTCTGCCCCAGTTTCCCCTCTTTATGATCAGAGACCTGCAGTGGTACTTCCATCAATTCTGAGGTGCAGGTGGCAGAGATAAGGTAGGAGCCTAGATAAGGAGTCCATGTGGGAATGTGTGTGTGAGTACGGAAGGGGGTTTAGGACATTCTCAGACTGAGGAACATTCCTTCAAGCCCGCAGTGCATGACTCCCTACAGAAGGCAGCAGAGCCAGACTCTCAGTGGGGAAGACAAACTGCTGTCCGCCATGCCCTCTGCTCCAGCCCCTCCATGGGCAAGAGGGCCGGTCAGCTTGATGTCAGCCCAGGCCCTAGGGCCTAAGCTAAGTCCATGTTGTGGTAGACAACATGCAGATAGCACAGTGGGGGAAAGTCTCTCATTTTACAGAGGAGTAGAGTCTGCCTGCTGTTTCCCATCTCTCTTGAGAACAAAATGAGGCTGGCGTGGCAGTTGGATAAAGAGGGGCTGAGCCCCAGGAAGAACCTTTACATGGTCAGTAGAGAAGGGGACCTCCTTCCAGGGTCTTAGATACAGAATGTACCTCAGTGGGAGACGGCTGCGTGCAGGGAATAGTGCCCAACGGGCTGGGAGGCAGGAGGCAAGGCAGGATGACCACTCACTTTGATAAGCACCTTTCAGATGCCTCCTAGATGCCCAGACCTGTGCTGAGAGGAGTCTAACCTTTAGTCTCCGCTCTCCAGTTTCTCAGCCCAATTTAATCATCAGAATATCTCTGCCTGGAGCATCTGGATGACCTGACCTCTTGCCTTAGGATGGGAATGACAGGATCTCTCCCTAAATGTTTAATGAATTGGGCTCAGAATGAAACCCCCTCTCCTTATTCCCAAGTCCTCAGAACTCACCTATCTCTCATGCTCTGGTCTCACTTAGGGAAGCCAGGATGCCTTTGCCAAGCCTTATCTGGGGTCTTGCCTCCCTTACCCCATTATGCCAAAACAGCCAGAGGCCCAGTACTTCGGAGCTGCCAGGAGTTGGCATAGTGCCCTAGTGGTGCCCCCCTTGCCTGGTGAGTGTGTGGGCAGGCTGCAGCTCCACTCTTGCCTGGCACGGGGGAAGGAGAGGAGGGAGATGAGCCCGTGGATTTATTTAGAGCCTGATCTCCCTCCTACTGCTTCAGAGGGGGCCCGAGAGAGAGCAAGGAGCCAGGCAAGAGAAAGGGAAGCGGAGGAGGGTGATCCAGGGACCAGAGAGGGGTGGGGCAAGTGATGGGTTAGCAGACTGCTCCCAACACCATCCACATGTCAGTCTTTACCTTGCTGCAGCTCTTGCCTTCTCACTAGGGATGGGAAGAACCTTCTAGGGCAGTGGTTCTCAACCTTCTGGCCCTTTAAATACAGTTCCTCATGTTGTGACCCAACCATAAAATTATTTTCGTTGCTACTTCATAACTGTAATGTTGCTACTGTTATGAATAGTAATGTAAATATCTGATATGCAGGATGGTCTTAGGCGACCCCTGTGAAAGGGTCATTTGACCGCCAAAGGGGTCGCGACCCACAGGTTGAGAACCGCTGTTCTAGGGCCTTCCAGCCCTACAGGGAGGTTTCTTCTTAAGCTCACCTTGGCCCCCCTGGGCCATGCCAACTGTCTCTTCAACCATCATAAATAGGTGTCCACCAGAGCCTTGAAAATCATCTGTTCCTGCTGCCATGTAATTAGCCCTAGAGGCCCAGCGGGGAATTTGGCCCAGCAGGAGCCCAGCCCCAGAAAAGGACTGATAGCTGCCCACTGTGAGCCCTAACACTCATCTATCCTGGGTTTGGCAGCAAGTGATGAAAGAAGACTCCAACACTCCACACTCCACTTTCAACCCTGGAGTGCTCTACCTTTCACACCTATGGGACCCCTTCCCACCATTTAGTGGTCCTCTCCTTGCGTGATGTTTGAGAGAAGGGACTGCGAAGCTAACTGCTCCCCATCCTTGCCCCCTCTTTCCAGGCACTCTTCCTTCTCTCTGAGCTCCGGGAATCACTGCCTAATGAGCTGATTTGTCTCAGTGGGTCAGGAGATAAAAGCAAAGAGAAGAATTAAATATTTATCGGTTGCCTGATTCTCTGAGCAAAGAGCTTCCTCTCCATCCCCAGGCCCTCAGCTCCTCTGGCTTCACCTCCAACCTCCATGCTGAGCAGGAGCTCAGGATGCCCGCAGCTCTGAGGACACCCCGGCAGGAGGCATGGGCGGGAGGGGGTCAGTCAGCCGGCCCACCCATGTGCTGGGGGCCCAGTTTCCAGCCTGGAAGAGAAGCTGGGCTGGAGGGAGGGTGGAGGAGGTGAGGCAAGCTCAGGCTGCCCAGGAGAAGGGGTCATGGAGATCTTCAAGTTTTGTGATCTTCCTGTCCGAAGAGGCTGGTACCTGATCCTCTGCTGTTCTCCCAGGCTCCCTGAATTTGTCCTTTACATGAGGCACAGGTCTGGACTGTCCCCCTGGGAACCGAGAGACCCCGCTTCTCCTGTAGCGGTTGTGTTCAGACCCCACACATCCTCCTTCGGGAGCTCCAGACACTGTGTGTGCCATGTCTAAAGCCCCTTTCCCCTCTACCTTTCTTCCTGAGCTCTGGAAACACCTGCTCGAGTCTTTCCCCCACACTACCCGCTCCCTGCACACAACCGCTGCCTCGGCCTGGGACTGGGGAGCCCCTGACATGAAAATCCATCTTCCCACTTTTCTGGAGCGCCCCCCGACATGCCCTGCCCCGCTCCTGGGACGTCTGTTCGAAGTACTGAACCGGGAGAAGGGTCCAAGGCAGAGGAGGCGTCACCCAACTTCCCCGCCCCCACCCTCGCCGTGGGCACTCACCGCCTCCGAGTCCTCAAACCCGGGCACGTAGGAGTCGTCATACATGGGGGAGTCCGGGCGGGGGGAGCGAGCGGCGCCGGGGGCGGGGGCAGCCCCGAGGCAGGGGCGAGGACCGCGGGCCGCGCCCGAGAGATGCCTCTGAGCCCCGCAGCCCTGCGGACGGCAGCGCCGAGCGAGGGAGCGCGAAGGAGGGAGCGCGCCGCGAAGCCCAGCTGCTCCGAGCTCAGATCACCGCTCCCCCCACCCCACCCCCCAAACCCTGCCGGTGCCACCCCAAGCGCCGCCGTGGAATCGGGCGCCGGCTCCTAAAACAATAGCGCCCGCCCACCTGACCCCCCTCCCCGGGACCTGGCGGGGGTGGCGGCGGGGGCGCCGGCCTCCCCGGGAACCCGAAACCCGGTCGGGAGAGGGGAGCCGCCCGGAGCCGGGTAGGAGGTGGGTCCCCCGGCACCTATGGGCCCGAGGGGCAGCGGGGAGGAAGGGGTGGAGAGACTGCGGGCGGGCGGATCCAGGCTGGGAGGAGGCGGAGCGAGGAGAGATGCGGAGACAGAGACGCTCGGCAACCCAGGAAATACTCCGCCGGGAAACAAAGGGCTGGGGCGGGGGAGGGGAGGGCGCGGGGCGGGGGGAGGCCAGACCTGAGTCGAGAAGGAGAGAGCTGGTTACGGGGAGGCGGGAAAGAGAGAGAGAGAGAGAGAGAGAGAGAGAGAGAGAGAGAAAGGAAGGATTAGAGACAGAGGGGGAAGGGGGAGACGGGAAAATGGGGAGACAGAAGAGGCGGGGCGGGGGCGGGCGGCGGAGGGGGAGGGGCCCCAGGTGAGCGGGCTGCGCTTAGGTGCCCAGGCGGTTCCAGAGACGCCGAGAGCGAACCCCGCAATGGTAGTGAGGAGGCATGGGTTTGGCGGCTCCAGGTCAATGCCATGAAAGTACCCCCCACCCCACCCCAGGGGCTCGAACCCCTCACCTCTGGGACCCGGCAACAAAGGGCCGTGCCGCCCAGCCCGCGCTTAGGGGAGGTTTTGGGTCTGGCAGCCCCACACCTGTTGCGCAGGCAGATTTCATCCTAGTCTGGCCAAGATGGGGGATCCCTGCCTCACTTCCTTGCCAAGGACTGTGCCAGGCATTGCCAAAGTATCCGTGGGAACTGGGGCAGGCAGGGGCTGTTTTAGGTGAGCCTACATCGATGAGAAAGAAACCAGAGGGTGGAGATGGGAATTGTGGCTGGGATAGAAGGTGGGATCCTGGCCACACTGGGGTGTGTGGGGGGAAGGGCAAGTGTCCCCAGAATTACTAGCTTAAGGCCAGATTCCCTCCTTAGCAAAATTATGCGGGTGGGGTGGCTGGTATCCCGGTTGGAGCCACATGGACCACTCTGCACCAGACTGTCTCCTTCAAAGGAGCACTGAGATTGGAGGTTAGAAACCAAACGGCAGCCTTTATTTTGAGCAAACTTCCCCAAAGATCCACCCATTTGAGTTTCCTCCATCTCCTGAGCAAAAGTATTTCTTTGAATTTTGATTGCCTACCTTCCCTCCACCCCCACTCACCCAAAGCACTGTGTGAGGTGGACAGAGACTTACACCCGAAGGGCCCGAGCTCAGCCTTTCTCCATTCCCAGTTTCTCACCCTAGGAGGGTGACTCAAGAATCTGCTGGTCCCTTTACCTTCCAGGGCTACAGGGAAATTAGAAAACCAAAATCTGAAAGGGTTTGATGGAATCTATGGGAGAAAGCACCGTGCATGGACGAGAAAGACCACCCAAACCAACGGGCTTCCCACTTAGGTGACTCGTTCTTGTTCCAAGGGGCCTTATCTTAAGATCATCTTTACTCTGCCTGTAGCCTGTCTAGCCCTGAGTGGTGCAGTCCAGCCCTGCCCAGCCTCTTCCGTCTGCTGGATTTGGCAAACAATGTTGTCGGATCCCCTATGGCTGAGGGGATCCATCACTACTGGGGTGGTGGTGGGGGTGGGGGGAGCAGTACACTTTCCAGTTCCCTCTTCATCCAGTACAATTTGGAGGTTAATATAGTGAATTCTTCTGTATTGGACGTTCCCAGACACTCTGTCTTCTCGCTTTTGTGCCTTCTCCTAGTTCTTCAGTATTCCTATATCCTCCTCTTTCATTATCTGCCTTTCAATCCTTTCTGTTCTTCCAGAGGGCAGAAAGGAGGCATGAAGTGTGAAAAAATATGACCCTCAAGGTGCTCCTGGGAGATAACTCTAATAAAGAAGACAGCTGCTGAGGCATCTGCTTCTCTCCCAACCCCCAGTCTATTCCCCAGACCTCCCTTTTTTGGGCTTCTCCCTACCACCAGGGGGTCCTGGTAACAGTTGTTCTGCCATCAACCTCATTCCTTCCCCATACACCTTGCGGTCTTCATCCCCTTCTGGGACGATGGTGTCTAAGGCTGCGTCTGAAGCGTAAGTTGCCATGCCAACCACCCCCAGGAGATAGATTCAACTTCCCCTTACCTGGGCCACTCTCCTGGGTCTTGTAGGAGGAGATTCAGAGCCCCCCTCTCTCTCCCTTATCTTTTAGTTGCTACTCAAGGTCGCCCTCCCCCCATTTCTCACCTCACCCACATCTGCTTACTCCCGTTCTGATGCCTGTCCTGTGATGAGACATGTGCCTGTCATTGTCCATGTCACCCCAAGCCCTTTCTTTTCCATGATTGCATGTAAGGGGAGAGAGTTGAGGGGAAAAAAAAAAAAGGATTTCTGGAGAGGCTTCTTCCTGCCCTCCTCTTTCTAAGGAAAGAGCTGCTAGACTGGCAGCTGGCAGGCACCCAAGGCATAGAAGCAAGACATAGGGGGCGAAATCCAAATAACCAGGTTTGGGAGTTGGAGTTTTCGGGGAGCCTCCAGGATACCTAGCTTCTCCTGTAAGTACACCAGGAAGCTGGACAGATCCCAACCCCTGAGCATTGAATGGGGAAACTGAGGCAGGCACCAGACCTCGGGGAAATCCTCCTCAGCAGTCTTTAAGAGCGGGACCCAGCCAAAGCCCCCAGCATTCTAGCTGTCCCCAGGGGACCCAGGGAGGGGCACGAAGCCCTCCTTTCCCCCTATTTTCTAGCCCCTTTCCTGCCTCCCCAGGCAGCCATCCCTTCTCATTCCTGTTCAAGTGCTTGGAAGCTGCCAGCTCCGGCCACTCCCTTCTTTCTTACTGCCTCTTCCACTCCAAGCCTCATCTCTGATCTCCCTCCCCATCACTGCAATTTCCCCCTAATTGGAGCCCACTTCTTGGCTTGGACTGGGGCTTCCCTCCCACCCACTGGGGAGGGGCCCCGCGTTTACCTCATTCAGCAGGAAGGTTGCACTGGAGTCAGAAAAAGACATAGACCGGGCCAGCGGCCTCTCCCCCTCCCCCGGGCCAGGGGCTCCGAGGCGGGAGCTGGACCCGGCTGCGGCTCTGCACGCGGGCTCCCCGCCTGCACGCCTGGCCTCGCCCTACGCCCTACGCCCTACGCCCGCCTGGCTCCGCCGCCGGCTCCCTTCCCTCTCTCCGGGTTCCCTCCCCCTTTTCTCCTCCCTCCCTCCCTCCTTCCTTCTCCCGTTCTCGCCTTGCCTTCTCTAGTCACTCTCGCCCTCTCCCGTCGCCTTTCAGTCCTGTTCTCTCCATTTCAGTCTCTTCCTTCTCTTTACGGTCCCTGTTTATCAGGGTGCCTCCCACTGTCCTTCCATCCACATCGTCCCTCCTCCGCCCCCCCCCCCCCGCCCCATTTCTTCCTGTCCCCTCCCCAGAAGAGGGACTGGAGCTCCCGCCGCCACAGGCAGAAGGGCCGGAGTAGCTCAAGGGCCGCCCGACTCCGGAGTTTCGAGTGGAAGGTTCTGCTCTCCGCGGCCCCAGCTCCGTGCGCCCGCGCCCGGCGTCCGGGGGAGGGAGCGCCGCGGTCCCAGCGCGGCTCAGACCGCCCTCAGCAGAGGACCGGGTGGACCGGAGGAGAACGCTCGTGTGCTGCTCGCTGCCCCTGCGTCCAGGCTCTCCCTGTGGGTTCCGGGGAAGCCCGTCCACCTCCCTGTCCCAGGTCCAGACCCTGTGGCTTCTGCGGGATCCGACTGGAGACGGCCTCGCTGGGATCTGCCCGGCGCCCGGGGAGTCGCGGTCACTGCTCTCTCCGGGGCCGGCGTGTCGGGACTCAGCCCGCGAAGGCGAAAGGCAGAGGCGAGGCGGCCCTCCCTGACCGGCTGCAGCGCCCCCTGGACTCGCTCGCCCGGCGGCCGCACGCCCTCCAGGTGGCGGTGCCCGCCCCGGGGTCCCGTCTGTCGGCCGGCAGAGGTCGGGCCCTGCCAGCAGGAGGCGCTGCCCTGGCCGGAGCAGAGGGGCCGAAGCTCTGAGCCAGACCCCTACCAAGCCCAAGACGAATCTCTCTCTCTCTCTCTCTCTCTCTCTCTCTCTCTCTCTCTCTCTCTCCAGGGACCGCGGTCCCATCTCCAGATCCCTAGCATGGGATTCCCACCCCAAGTGTCCTTTTAGATACTCGGCCTCTCTGGAGCCCTAAACCGCTCCTACCTCCATCCTGGTCTCCTGGGGCGACTCCGCTGAGCCCAGCAGCGACCCGCAGGGCCTGGGCAGCAAGGAGTACAGAGTCTCGGACCGATCCTCGGGTCAGTACCCCTCCCGCCCCCTTCAGCGGGCACGTCAAAGAGGACAAGCCCAAGTTCTGGCGGGGGAAGGGGGGGAGCAGGGGTGTAGCCCCAGCCAGCTCTCTCCCCGCACCCTCGGAGCGGATCTGCCTCTCATTGGTCCCTCCTCACCCCCAAACCCCCCCCCCCCCACTCTTCTCCACACCAAAGACGGCGGCTTGGGGACTGGGAGGATGCAGCCGACCCCCTGTGGAGACACGGACACACCCTGAAGCTGAATGCCGGGGGTCCCCCACTCCCCCTCCGCACCAACTAGAACTCTTCCCGGTTGAGGGCGCTCCCCTGAACTCCTTGAGCTTCTTTTCTAACTCCCTTACTCTGGGGGTGCCCAGAACCCCACCCCTCAATCCTCCCATCCCCGGGGAATCTTGGGAGACTTCTCTCCCTCTCTGTCTAACTGACCCTCCGCTTGACCTCATTCCAGAGGGAGTAAATTGGGAGAGAATTCTCTCCACTCCCGGCTCCTCCTCAGGCTGGACTTGACCTGGAAAGTGCTTTGGGAGGGCACTGCCCGCCCCCTCGCTGTGGTCTAGTCCAGTAGGTCCGAGGATTCCCTTACCACCCACCTACCTACCAGTTACTTAGCTTCCGCTCTTCAGAAGAGATAAAGAGGTTCTGTGTGTGTCTTAAAAATGTGCACAGAGGTTTTATGTTTTGTTTTGCTTTTTGGCTCTCCTGGAGCAGAAGCTTGGCCTTTCATTTGACAACAAGACCTGGAGGGAGACACCCCCCCACCTACTCCATGCACCCCTGTTGACCACAGCTAATGGACTAGCTCCTCTGGGCCTTGGGGCAGCTTTCGTTTCCATAGGAGAAGGGGTGGGGTGGGGTGGAGTGTGCTGGCCAAGGCAAGCAATTGTCTCTGGCTCTTCCCTCTCTCCTTCCTTCCCTCCACTCTCCCAGAACCTACAGCCTAGAACACACATCTCTCTCTCTCTCTCTTTCTCTCTCTCTCTCTCTCATCCTTACTTTAAAATAGAAATATTAATGGTTTCTCTCAGCCTATCAGAGGGACTCTGAGGTGTATAGGGGCAGCTTTGCAGCCTTCACTTTTTCTCATTTCCACTCCAGCTGCTGGACCATACAACACAGAGAGAAGGTGGGAACCTCAGAGCTAGAGCTGGGAGCCCAGCCTCCAGGTTCCCAGACCTGGCCTCTCCCAGCCCCCTCCACGTGAGATGACTTGCAGGATTAACCCTCTTTGGGCCCTGTCTGGGACCCACACACTCTTCCTCCCCACTTCCTCCATTGGGCGCCCACCTCTGGCTCTGACCCTTCACAGTGTCTGGCACCCTGCTAAGAGGGGCTTCTAGACTGGACACATTTCTGGGAGGATGCCTTAGCTTGGCCCCTTTGGGTCCTCAGTGCCAGCATACAGTCCCCAGGGCTTCTCAGGCAGCCTCATCCCTTCTTCCTGAGGTCAGCTCACCCTATTCTCCAAACTCCCAGATCCCCAGGCTGTCAGGATCTCAGGATAATCGGCAGGGCCTCTGCTAGCCCCTTTGACTAGTCTTGATGTGGGGCCTCTGCACCAGGGGGCTGCCCTACTGATCTATTCCCATTTACCTCCTCAGGCAAACAGAACCTGCACCACAGTACTTAGTGGCCTTAGCATTTGAAAACTTGTGAACTACAAGGACAGAGAACAAAGATCACCATGTTCATTATTTTGTATCTATTCCACCAAAAAAGGTCTACACGTCACATCTGAGAAAGCTCAGAAGTAGCTTCCACAGGGAATCCCCATTGCCAACTCCAGATATTACTCTAGGGAAGTTCCTCCAACATCAAACCTCAGTCTCTCTTGCTGTAATCTCTGTCTTCTTTTTCTGGGTTCTGCCTCTAGGCCCATGGTGATATTTGATGCTTCCAGGCACTTTCAGGCTCCGTCCCCTGACACAGCATTTGCTATAAATACTGAAGAGTTTCTTGCTGACTGTGCCCAGTAAGATTGCACCTTCCTTCCCACACCAGGAGTCTCTGGAGGAACTGAGCTCTCAGCTATGGCTTCAAGACATGACTCTTGCTCGCTCGCTCGGGGCTAGGCAGTGTGACTGCTCTGTGGATTGGGGGTTCTCTGGTGCCTGGGGAGGAGGGAAGGTGAGAGGGCTGAGGTGCTTGGCTCTCATTCTCTTGCTTCCCAGGTTCTGGCTCAATGCTGGCACGTAGTAGGTGATTGATATGTTTATTTCAGTCTTAGATCTCAGTTTCCCCTCCAGGTCAATATGACGGGTGATTCCAGTTGCACAGAATGGATTGGAGTGAGGCTGCCTCAGGTGGAGGAAGGGGTGGTAGCAGCAGGATCCGTAGGATTCTGGGGAAGGGAGTCTGGACTAGACTTTATTGCCTTCTATCCTTCATTCTTGTCAAACTCTTAACACTTTAGGACTCTGAATAACAGCAACGGGTCAGTTCCAATCCTTCCTCTACTTCCACATGTTTATAAGCCAGGGAAATGGGATTGAAAAGAGGTGGGGTGGGGGTTGAGAAGAGGGTGAGGGTGCGGGTTTCTGAGATGTTTCTCTTAGATATAAGGGGTGCAGCTCTTTGGGGAAATGGTTCCCCTAGCAGGGGCAGCTGAAGCATCCCAGGGTTTTCAGAAGCCTGAGACAGAAGGGACTTGGTCATTCTTTAGGTGGGGGTTGAGGGGCTGCCAACAAGAGACTGAGGTTGGCCCCAGCAGGCTCCCATGACCCTGATGTACAGCTAGAGTGAGTGGGGTTGAGGGTCTGTGTTTCTGTTTGGGTCCTCTCTACCCGTCTGGCTCACTGTAGTTCCCGGTTCCTTTATCTGTGACCAAATCCCTGATCTCAGCCCAGATCAGAGCCCCGCTCTAACAAAGAGTAGAGAGAGAGAGAGGTGCTGGTGCTTTTGCTGGGAGGGTGCGGACTGGGTACCCTTCTACTTGCTCCCACTCAGCTTCTGGCCCATCCCTGACTCCCAACACTCTCAGTTTAAGGATCTGAGCGGTGGCAGCCTTCTCCAGCTCAGAATGAGGGCATGGTGCCTTCAACCTCCCTGGCAATGAATTATTGAAGAGAGCATAGTGCTGGCTGCTCAAGCTGCTGCCCCTTGGGCCCACCGTTGCCTTTCGCTCTGCTTCTCACTGCTCCTTCACCAGCTGCAAGGGAGATGAGGCCTAGGGGCCTGGGAGGGGTTGTCAAGGAGCAGCAGGACCTAGATAGGGAAGTTCACGGCTTGGCTAGAAGGCTCCTAGGGAGGAGGGAAGAGGGCTGGTGAAAAGTCCTGGCTCCTTGTCATGGGTCAGGAAGACAGACGGAGCTGGCAACCACCCTGGAGCCAAGTTGGGAAGTGAGACTGAAAGACCCTCGACCCTGCCCAGCTGGTGTGGCTCAGTGGTTGAGCTTCACCATGAACCAGGAGGTCATGATTCAATTTCCGGTCAGGGCACATGCCTAGATTTCAGGCTCAATCCCCAGTAGGGTGTATGCGGGAGGCAGCCGATCAATGATTCTCTCTCATCATTGATGTTTCTATCTCTCCCTCTCCCTTCCTCTCTGAAATCAATAACAATATATTAAAAAAAAAAAAAAAGACCCTTGACCCACATGATTCCCCAGTATTGGAAGTCTAGACTCCCAAAGGCCTTCAGGGTTACACAGAGCCAGGAGAAGTCCAGGGCCCTTTTGACCTGTAGTCATGTAGGCATGAGGACATTCAGGGATGCTGTGTGCAGAGGCCTCCATCCCTCCCCAGAATCAATGTCCTGCTGACAGTGAAGAACTATAGAGCTTCTGGGAGCAAGTACAGGCCAAGAAGGCACAGGTAAGTATCAGGGATTGGCCGTCTGGCCAGGTGGGAAGGACTAAGGATTTGGAGTCTGAAAACCAAAAGGCAAGTCCTGCTTCTATCACTTCCGAGTTGTGGGGAAGTCACTTATCTCAGCAACGGAGTTTTCTTACCGTTAATGAAGGAAAAGGACAGTGCTTGCTTAACAGAGGATCTTTGGGAATTCCACAGGAACATCTGTGTTTCAGAAAATGGAATGGCTTAAACATTCAAAAGAAAAGGAATGGCTATGTTAAAATTAGTTGTTATCACAGGTGGTAATCTCATACACAGATAAGCAGCATGTGGTGGAGAGAATCTGCACAGAGTCATGACCCAGGTTGTAGCCCATGCCCTGTGACTAACCCTTAGTCCTTCCTCTTCTGAGGTTAAATGACTTTTCAAAGGCCATATTCAGTCCTTAGATTCTACCTCCTGGGTACTTTCCATTACACAATGTAGGCCAGAGACGCTGGTCCGCACTGTCCTTCCACATGTTCAACACTGGGGACTTCCGCTAAGTCCCCACACCCGGATGCCAAAGTGATTAGTACTTCATTCCTTCCTATTGTTCGTGGCCACACCCCATCTCCTTCAGGAATAATGCAGCAAGTACATTTCTTGACTATCCCCCGAGGCAGCAGGAATAATATTATCAAGTATTTGGAACGCAGTTTAAAAAATAACCTTTTATTACAGAAGCCATATTTATGGACTGTAGAAAATTTGAAAATACGAGGCCCTGGCTGGGTAGCTCAGTTGGTTAGAGTGTCATCTTGATACATCAAGGTTTCGGTTTTGATCCCTGGTCAGGGCATGTACAAGAATCAACCAATAAATGCATAAATAAGTGGAACAACAAATCTCTCTCTCTTTCTCTCTCTCTCTCTCCCCTTCTCTCTTCCTCTCTCTAAAACCAATTTAGAAAATTAGAAAATACAGATAAGCAACAAGACAAAACAAATCAAAACATAATATTCCCACCATCCAGAAGTTATCACCTTTTGGGTGTAATCCATATGGATTTTTTCTTAAAATTAAAAAAAAATTGAGATATAACTCAATTACATAAAGTGCACAAATATTGAAAGTAAAATTCTATTGGAGGGGGCATATTTATCTACATCTATGTAACAACATCCAAATCAAGATCTATGACAGGGATTTTCAACCGGTGTGCTATAAAAATTTTTTTAAATATGCAATACCTGACTATTTAGTAAGGGCACTGACCTCTTTTCTCTTTGATTATCAAATTTAAAAATGACAACAGCCCTGGCCGGGTGGCTCTGGGGATTGGAGTGTCATCTCGTACACAAAAAGGTTGCGGGTTCAATTCCTGATCAAGGCACATACCTATGTTGACAGTTCATTCCCCGGTCGGGTGCATATGGGAGGCAACCAATAAATGTTTCTCTCTCATATTGATGTTTCTCTCTTTCCCTCCCTCTCTCTCAAATCAATAAAAGCATATCCTTGAGTAAGAATAAATAAATAAAATAAAAAATGACAACAACCAATGCAATAATAGCCATTTGGTGTGAATGCCCTGTGTTGAACCATAAATATATAGGTCATATAATAGAGTTGCATCTTTTTTTTTTAAAATATATTTTATTGATTTTTTACAGAGAGGAAGGGAGAGAGATAGTTAGAAACATCGATGAGAGAGAAATATCGATCAGCTGCCTCCTGCACATCTCCCACTGGGGATGTGCCCGCAACCCAGGTACATGCCCCTGACTGGAATCGAACCCGGGACCCCTCAGTCCGCAGGACGACGCTCTATCCACTGAGCCAAACTGGTTTCGGCAGAGTTGCATCTTATTGGTCACGTCTCATAATGGGGTTGTGTCTCATTAATTCTTGGTAACAGAACTCCTCATATACAAGTACTAGTGACCCGGTGCATGGATTCATGCACATTGAAAAGAAATTAATTAGAAAAAATATTTTAATATT
The DNA here is from genome assembly GCF_028538775.1 of Myotis yumanensis. Lineage (NCBI taxonomy): Eukaryota > Metazoa > Chordata > Mammalia > Chiroptera > Vespertilionidae > Myotis > Myotis yumanensis. The sequence continues at coordinate 165,937,260 of NW_027223754.1, forward strand.
GCTATTCGTCCTTTCTCTATAATAGAAGTGTCAACCAAATTCACGATTGATAATGACAGATCGAAAATACGCGTGCGATTGGTGCCAGCGAGAGCTTTATATGTATTGTGCATGTGCAAGTCAACTTAGCCTTTTATAGATAGAAAATAAACTTGCTTAATTAGCCAAACTGGTTTGGCTCAGTGGATAGAGCCTCGGCCTGCGGACTCAAGGGTCCCGGGTTCGATTCCGGTCAAGGGCATGTACCTTGGTTTGGGCACATCCCCAGTGGGGGGGTGTGCAAGAGGCAGCTGGTCGATGTTTCTCTCTCATTGACTTTTCTAGCTCTCTGTCCCTCTCTCTTCTTCTCTGTGGAAAATTAATAAAATATATTTTTTTAAAAAAACTTGCTTAATTAGACCTGCTTTCTGATTTAGCTAAACTTTTTCCAGCCCAGTAAAGCACCCCAACTTCTCTTTCAGGTAATTGTCAGCAACACAGCAGTAAATATCAACAAAGCAGATTATTATTGTAGATTATGCAGGGAGAACAAGGGGTGAAATATTTAACTGCAGCAGTGTTTGACTATATTCTGTGCAGAGAAAATCTGAAGTCATTTTATTTTTTTATTATTTTTTATTAAATCTTTATTGTTCAGATTATTACAGTTGTTCCTCCTTTTTCCCCCCATAGCTCCCCTCCACTTGGTTCCCACCCCACCCTCCACCCTCACCCCCGCCCCACTGTCCTCATCCATAGGTGCACGATTTTTGTCCAGTCTCTTCCCGCATCCCCCTCACCCCTTTCCCCCGCAAGAATAGTCAGTCCACTCCCTTTCTATGTCCCTGATTCATTATAATCACCAGTTCATTCTGTACATCAGATTATTTATTCACTTGATTCTTAGATTCACTTGTTGATAGATGTGTATTTGTTGTTCATAATTTGTATCTTTACCTTTTTCTTCTTCTTCCTCTTCTTAAAGGATACCTTTCAGCATTTCATATAATACTGGTTTGGTGGTGATGAACTCCTTTAGCTTTTTCTTATCTGTGAAGCTCTTTATCTGACCTTCACTTCTGAATGATAGCTTTGCTGGATAAAGTAATCTTGGTTGTAGGTTCTTGGCATTCATCACTTTGAATATTTCTTGCCACTCCCTTCTGGCCTGCAAAGTTTCAGTTGAGAAATCAGCTGACAGTCGTATGGGTACTCCCTTGTAGGTAACTGTCTTTCTCTTGCTGCTTTTAAGATTCTCTCTTTGTCTTTTGCTCTTGGCATTTTAATTATGATGTGTCTTGGTGTGGTCCTCTTTGGATTCCTTTTGTTTTGGGTTCTCTGCGCTTCCTGGACCTGTAAGTCTATTTCTTTCACCAGGTAGGGGAAGTTTTCTGTCATTATTTCTTCAAATAGGTTTTCAATATCTTGCTCTCTCTCTTCTTCTGGCACCCCTATAATTCGGATGTTGGTGCGCCTGAGGCTGTCCCAGAGGCTCCTTACACTATCTTCGTATTTTTGGATTCTTTTTTCATTTTGCTTTTCCAGTTGGGTGTTTTTTGCTTCTTCGTATTTCAAATCTTTGACTTGATTCTTGTGATCCTCTAGTCTGCTGTTGGATTTCTGTATATTATTCTTTATTTCAGTCAGTGTATGCTTAATTTCTAGTTGGTCCTTTTTCATAACCTCGAGGGTCTCACTAGATTTCTTGAGGGTCTCACTACATTTATCAGTGGTCTCACCAGACTTTTTGAGGGTCTTACTAAATTTATTGGCGGTTTCTAGAAAGTTCTTGAAAAACCTTAAAAGTGTGGTTTTGAACTCTATATCCAGTAGTTTGCTTTCCTCCATTTCTGTCATTTGTGTCCTGTTTCTTTGTCTCCGCATTTTTTTTATGCGTCCCTGTGTTGATAGAGTGGCTTTGTGTGCTAGGTGTCCTATAGGGCCCAGTGGCTCAGCCTCCCCAATTACCTGAGGTGGACACTCTTGGTGCACCCCTTTGTGGGCTTTGTGCAGTCTTCTTGTAGTTAAGCCTTGATTGTTGTAGGTATCACTGGGAGGAATTGACCTCCAGGCCAATTGGCTGTGAGAATCAGCTGTGTCTGCAGTGGGAGAACTTCTGTGCTGAAGACACCCTTATGGGGCAAGACTTGCTTCAGTGGGGCTTTGGTGCTCACTGAGTCTGCCCCCTGAGTGTGTCCCTTATGGATCTAAGGAGTTGTAATCTGGTTCTTGGAGCTAAGGAGGTGCTAATTTAGCCTCTGACTGAGGCTACCCAGCAGGAGCTACGAAGAGATCTGCAGATTCCCCTTCCTTGTTTGGGGTTTGGAGGTGCCCAGATGAGGCCCAGCTGTGAAGCAGTGCAAGCTGCTGTGGGGCTTTGGTCCTTCTCTTGGAAGTTCTGGGTCTGTCTGGCCCAGCTGCAGTTTGTTAGGTAATTTTAGATCTTAAAGGGCCAGGGCATTCATATGCAAAAGCCTCTGCCGCAGCTTGGGTGGGCCAGGGTCTCAGGGGATCAACAAGGTGGAGCAAACAGATATGGCTGATCCTCAGCTCTGCCCTAAGAGGCCCCGAGTCTCAGTGTCCCGGTAATCGCTGTAAGCACCTCTGAGAGGAAGCCGCCCTCAAGTTCCGAGTTCTGCCTGCTGCCAGACAGTTCAGTTTCTCCCCGTATGAGTCTGGGTCCCCAGAGACTTCCCGGAACTGGAGTTCAGAGCAGTCAGGGGCTTGAGACTCCCTCCCAATTCAAAAAGACAGCTGCGTCCTCAGTTGCCAGCCCTTGCCACGTACCTCTGCACTTCCGCACCTCCTCTGAGTCTCAGTGCTTTTCTCTTTCCGTCTAGTTGTAGAATTTCCACTCAGCCAGCCTTCCGGTGGTTCTGGATGATGTCCGTTTTGTCTTTTAGTTGTATTTTTGAAGTTGTTGTGGGAGGCAGCAATTTCCGGTGTTTACCTATCTTGGTTTTCCCTGAAGTCATTTTCAAGTTCCACCATTTCTTACTTCTTTTCAGTTGGGTCAAGTTTCTAAACTTTCTAAATCTTCGTTTTCCGGGTAATGAAAAGAAAATAGGATTCTACAGAGTCTCCTATCTACCTACTCCAGGACTCCTGTGAGGATCAAATGAGATGAGGCACGGGAAAACGCTTCACAGACATTTGGTTAAAGTGTGAAATGTTTGCACTTGGCTATAAAGCAAGTCGTGTTCCTAGGCTGAAGAAACTCCAAGGAGGCTAGTCGCTAGGGAGAGGAAGCTGGGCGTTGCTACATGATGTCATTACTGGCGCCCACAGCAATGGCTTCTGGGCTGGGCTGGGCTGTGGGCTGCATTTTGCTTTTGTGCTATGGGGTCTTGGCAGCACCAGCTGCGATTTGGTGGGCTGTTGCTCTGGGGTGGTGGCGGGGCCTGTGTCCCACTTGGGGAAAGCCAAGTGTTTCTTTGTTGGCGCCAGGTCCCGTGGTGCTGTTTCTTTGTAAATGGCCAGTGGGCAGTCATGGCAGCTCCTGCATTGAGTGTCTGCCCCCTGCTGGTCAGTGTGCATCATAGTGACCCGTCGATGGTAGTGGTCTTTTATTTATATAGATAGCACCTGATTTTTTAAAAAGTCACAGCAAAAAAGGTAGGTAATTGCCTGGTTGGTGTGGCTCAGTGGTTGAGTGACAACCTATGAACCAAGAGGTCACGGTTTGATTCCTGGTCAGGGCCCAGGCCCAGGTTGTGGGCTCAATCCCCAGTGTGGGTCATGCAGGAGGCAGTCAATCAATGATTCTCTCTCATCATTGATGTTTCTCTCTCTCTCTCTTGCTCTCTGAATTAATTTTTTAAAAAGTAGGTAATTACTATTACTACTATTTAAAAAATATATATTTTTATTGATTTTGTACAGAGAGGAAGGGAGAAGGATAGAGAGTTAGAAACATCGATCAGTTGCCTCCTGCACACCCCCTACTGGGGATGTGCCTGCAACCAAGGAACATGCCCTTGACTGGAATCGAACCTGGGACCCTTCAGTCCACAGGCTGATGCTCTATCCACTGAGCCAAACCGGTTAGGGCTACTATTATTTTTAATAGTAGTGGTATAAATCAAAATTATGCGTATTTTTTGTCAGATTGGCAAAAACGTATTTTTTTGGTGTGCTGCAGATTTTTTAGTAATTAGTTTGTGTGTCATGAGATGAAAAAGGTTGAAAATTGCTGGTCTACATTATCCTTACTGCAGAAGTTTTCTCCATGTCCTTTCTTTTTCGTTTTTTTTAAAATATATTTTTATTGATTTCAGAGAGGAAGAGAGAGATAGAAACATCAATGATAAGAATCATTAATTGGCTGCCTCCTGCACGCCCCCTACTGGGGATCAAGCCTGAAACCCTGGGCATGTGCCCTACCTGGGACTCGAACCTGCGACCTTTCACTCTGCAGGCCAAAGCTCTATCCACTAAGTCAAACCAGCTAGGGCTCCTTATGCCCTTTCATGGTCAGTATCCAGCCTCCCATGGTATAGTTCTTCAGGCTCTTATCACCATAGATTAGATTTATTTGCTCTTGAACTTCATATAAAAAGGATTGTACGGTGTGTGCTCTTTTATGTCTGGCTTCTTTCCCACAGCAGTCTATTTTTGAGAATCATCCTGGTTGCAGTTATCAGCAGTTTGTTATTTTTATTGCTGTGTAATATTCCATTGTTAGAATATACCATAATTTATTTATCCATCCTCCTGTTGATGAACATTTGGGATGATTCCAATTTTGTCTATGATGAATACAGTTGGCACAAACATTTTTGAACATGTACCTTTTAAAAAATACATATTTTTTATTGATTTCAGAGAGGAAGGGAGAGGGAGAGAGAGATGGAAACATCAATAATGAGAGAGAATCATTGATAGGCTGCCTCCTGCACGTCCCCCACCGCGGGGATCGAACCCACAACCCAGGCACGTGCCCTTGATTAGAATCGAACCCGGAACCTTCAGTCCACTGGCTGAGGCTCTATCCACTAAGCCAAACTAGCTAGGGCAAACATGTACCTTTTAGTAGACCTAGAAACTCATATATATATATGGGATTGCTGGGCTATAGGGTAGGTTATTTTTTTTAATGCACATACACACAAATGATATTTTATATGTTTTTATTTATTTCAAAGAGGACAAGAGAAGGAGAGAGAGAGATAGAAACATCAATGGTGAAAGAGAATCATTGATTGGCTTCCTCTGCATGCCCCCTTCTGAGGATCAAGCCCAAAACCCTGGGCATGTGCCCTGCCTGACTGGGAATCGAACCCATGACCTTCTGGTTCATGGGTTGATGAGCAACCACTGAGCCACACTGGCTGGACCAAATAATTTTTCTTTTGTTTAGCAAAATGATATCATAATGAACTTTCTTTTTCTCAGCCAACAATCTTCACCTTTTTATTTCACTAGTTTTCATTTTCTCTAAACTCTGTCAATATTCAAGTCCCCATGGGCCCCAAAATGTCTTTTACAGCTGATATGTCCCAATCAGTACCACACATTGCATCTGGTTGTTGCATCCTGTAAGATCTCACCATAGGTCTTTGCTGGTTTGGCTGGATACATCGGTTCCTCATCATAGGATTACACACAACAGAGCAGCTTACTTCTGAGAGGGTGTGTGTGTGTTGGGGGGGGGGGGGGTAGAAGTTGTGACTTTTCATCACTCTTGCTGCATTTTATTCCTTAGAAGCAAATCACTAGGTCCAGCCTACATCCAGAAGGTGGGGATTGCACAAGAACTTGAAGGCAAGGATGGCTGGGGGCCATTTCAGAGCTGCTTAACAATACATTATAGGTGTTGCAAACTTCATCACCTGGGAAGATACCCCACAATTTAAAGGGGACTTTCACATATATATGAAGGTAAGCACTCCTGCTTCTATTTTATAGCTGAGAACAACTGCCTCAGAGAGGGCTTCCTTTTCCACCCTATCTAAAGCAGGTCCTGCTAGTTACTTTTTATCGCATGTTAATTTCCCACAAAACACCTTTTGAAAAAAATAAACTTTATTTTTTATTTTTTAAAAATATATTTTATTGATTTTTTACAGAGAGGAAAGGAGAGGGATAGAGAGCTAGAAACATCGATGAGAGAGAAACATCGATCAGTTGCCTCCTGCACACTCCCTACTAGGGGATGTGCCCGCAACCAAGGTACATGCTCTTGACCAGAATCGAACCTGGGACCCTTGAGTCTGCAGGCCGACGCTCTATCCGCTGAGCCAAACCGGTCAGGGCTAGACTTTATTTTTTTAGAGCAGTTTTAAGTTCACAGCAAAGTTGAGCCTAAAGTACAGAGTTCCCACTTGTCCCCTTCCCCCCTACACGCACAACCTCGCCCACTATTAACTTCCCCTACCAGAGTGGTACTTTTGTTACAATCCACAAACCTATATTGACACATCATAGTCATCCAAAGGCCATAGTTTATATTAGGATTCACTCTTGGCATTGCCCATTATATGGGTTTTGACAAATGTATAATGACATGTATCTGTCATTATGGTAGCATACAGAACAGTTTTCCTGCCCATTCATCCCCTCTCCCCAAATCCCTTGCAACCACTTATTTTTGTACTGTCTCCATAGTTTTACCTTTTCCAGGATGGCTTATAGTTGAATTCAGACAGACAATGTGTAGCTAGATTCTGCAATAAACTTCACAGTATTTACTTTTTTTTTTAATAGTTTTTTTAAAAATATATATTTATTTTAGAGAGAGAGGATGGGAGAGGGAGAGAAACATTGATTGGCTGCCTCTCGCACCCCCCCCTGCACCGCCCCCCCCCCCACCACCACCAATAGGGGAATGAGCCCACAACCCTGCGCATGTGTCCTGACTGGAAATCAAACCAGCGACTTCTCTGAGCATAGGAGGACTCAGCCAACTGAGCCACACAGGCTGGGTGGTATTTACTTGTCTGCTTGTTTATTATCTGCCTCCCTGGCCTAGAATGCAAGTTGCATGAGGGCAGGAACCTTGTCTGTCTTCTTTGCTTACCACTGTATCCCCTGTACCTAGAATTGTGCCTGTCACCTCTTTGGCATTCGGATATGGATATTTGTTGAAAGGGAGAATACATTTTGAGGTTTGTCCATGTCACAATGGGTTGAAATTCAGGTCTCCTGGATTTCACAGCTCAAATTAATCTATTCATCATACCTATGCATCAACCCACCGATCCATCATTGGAAAGGGAAAAAGGTGGTGGGGAGGTGGGGCAGAGAAGGGAATTGGCAGGAGGAGTGAAAGGAAGAGAGAAGGAGGCAGGGGGCAAAAAGCTTTTCTACAAAACTCCCTTGGCCAAGGGGGCAACTCTGGAAGGCTTTACTTTCCCCTTAGAGCTCTGCCCAAGGCTGGGGGGAGGAGTGCATAACCCCCTTTTCTTGGTTCCTCTGGGCATATCTGAGATGGGCTCATATTTGTTTTAAGCAAACAAAACGCTTTACCTAACATTAAGGAAGAACAAAAAGAAAATAAACAAGGACCCCTAAAACAGTGAAGGATGATTGAAGTATAAAGTTTCTATCCACATTACAACTAGCTTTATCGCTGGGTTCCCAGACTTGGGCGGGGGGAGGGGGCTACGTAATTCCGAAGGGCTTTTTACAACTGTGCAGTCCCCTCGTGTGCCTTCCTGGTTCCCCTGCCTGCTGGCTCCCAGCCTATTAGCCTTGGTGGGTGGTTGGAGGCACTTTAAGACTTTAGATGCCTTAAGTATGAAAAAGATTGTGACAATCCCTGCGCAGTGAAAAACAATTCAACTGTTAAAAAAAATGGAAAATTCTGAAATTTTCCATGACAAATTTGATGTTTTGGGGAAAATACCAAATTATTTCTAAATAAATATTTTGTAGTGCTCCTGCTTTGCTGGCACCTAGCACTCAGTATGCTAATTGGGCAAATACTGTTGTACACCCTCACCCCTCTGTGGGAAATTTAGGGGAACCACAGTACGTAGTCACTTTCCTCATCTGGAGTATTTTTCTGCTGGCACTAAAACTATGAAGGTTTGGCATTTCCCCAAATTTTTATCTTGAAAAAATTTAAGACTTTTTTTTAGGTTTAAAGTTACAAGAATTATAATACAGTGAATTTATATACCTTCCCCCTAGTTTCACTGGTTATTATTATTTCCCCACATTTGCTTTATCTCTGTGTAGATGTGTGTTTTTTTACTGAACCATTTGAGAGTTAGTTACAGACATCAACTTCATTATTAAATATTTCATCATGTATTTATCAAGATCAGAAGCATTTCTACATAATCACAAAACATGATCACACTCAGGGAATTTAACATTTATACAATATTTCTAACATATGGTCCATTTCAAATTTCCCCAATTGTCCCAACAATGCCCTTATGACTTAAAAAAAAATTCTGGGACCCAATCAAGTATCATCTATTACATTTTGTTATGTCTGTCCAGTTTCCTTAAAACTATATCAGTTTTCCAGCTGGTTTTTTCTTCCATAATATTGATATTTTTGAAGAGTGCGGGCCAATTGTTTTAAAAATGCACCTCAATTTGTTTCCTTGCGATTAGATTCAGTTTAAACATTTTTTGCTAAGATTACTACCTAGGTGCATTGTGTCCTTCTCAGTGCATCTGACTGGGGGCATATGATTGTCAGTTTGTCCCATTTTTGGTGAGCTTAAATTTGATTTCTTGGTTAAAGTGGTGTTCAAGGCATTTTTCTTGTTTGGGGAGCATGTTACTTTAGAAAGGAGGAGAGTAATGAGGAGAGCTAGAAGGAAGAGCGAGAAGACCAAAGAGATGAGGCTCAGAAAGGAAAGTTCTGGTTGTTCATCCTTTTTCCTGGAGCCAAGAATGCATGAAGCAACCAGGTGCTGACTGTTCCTGCCCCAGAGGTCATGAGTCTTGGATCCAGCCTGAGCCAAGCCCACAGCGTTTGACTTTACTCCCTTCCCTTCTCCTTCTAAACCCAAGTCCTGAACTAAGGGCTGAAATCCACCTGGGTCAAAACCAAATCAAAAGAGGATCTTGGTTCTGAGGGTCGGCCCCCCATTTCTCTGTGGTGGGGCTGGCAATGAGCAGGGTGATAACCGATTTCCGGGAGTTGGTTCTCCACCCTGGGATTTCTCCAGGATCCATTCTCGTCCTGATCTGAAGGGGAAATGCCACATGCTGAACACCACTTATTTTATTTATTTATTTATTTATTTATTTAATATATTTTTATTGATTTCAGAGAGGAAGGAAGAGTGGGTGAGGGATAGAACCATCAATGATGAGAGAGAATCATCGATAGGCTGCCTCCCACACGCACCCCCCCCCAATGGGGATCAAGCCTGCAACCCGGACATGTGCCCCTGACTGGAATCAAACCTGGGACCCTTCAGTCCGCAGGTCAACGCTCTATCCACCGAGCCAAACAGGCCAGGGCACCACTTTTTTATTGATGACAATATCTATAAGTCAATGTCAACCATCCCCAACCCAGTCTTTTGTTCAGGGTTGATGGAAGAAGACTTTTCTTTTTCTTTTTTAAAATATATTTTTATTGATTTCAGAGAGGAAGGGAGAGGGAGAGAGATAGGAACATCAATGATGAGAGAGAATCATTGATTGGCTGCCTCCTGCATGCCCGACACTGGGAATCAAACCCACAACCCAGGCATGTGCCCTTGACCAGAATCAAACCCGGGACCCTTCAGTCCCCAGGCCAATGCTCTATCCACTGAGCCAAACCAGCTAGGGCAAGAAGACTTTTCTTGAATTTGTATATACATCTGTGGAAAAAAACCTAAAATGGGAGTCCTCTGATATTTGTTAAATATTATTCCTTTCAGTTCCTCTCACCCCTTATACACATATATCATGTTGACTTCCTGAACAATTTTGGTAAGAGCAAAAGCAACTTTTTCCATGGCAACTACTTAGTCATGGGGATTGGGAAAGAAAGGAAGAATGACCTATGGCTCTCTCTTCACTACTCTCAAGTATTTTTTGTTTTATAAAGTGAGCATCAAGATATTTCACCACTAGTATTTCTTTAAAAAATTATTTATTATAATAATAATTAATTTTTATGTTAGAGAGAGGAAGAGAGAGAAAGAAACATCAATGTGTGAGAGAAATATCAATTGGTTGCCTCTTACTCATGCCCCAACCAGGGATCGAACCCCCAACCTGAGTATATGCCCTGTCCAGGATGACACTTCAACACTCTGAGCCATACCAGCCAGAGCTCTACCACTAGTATTTCTTGAAAAGAACATCTTATAGTACCAAATTAACACCATCCCTCCTAACACTATAAAAAAAATCCCATCTAATAACCAGTACATCTTCAAGTTTCCCCATTTGTAAGAGGGGTTTGGATTGAGGAGAGACTTGAAAAGTCCTCAAGAAGGAAGTGAGATTTTGAACAAGGTCTTGAATGATGACTAACAGTTACCTCATGTGGCAGGCTGACTCCAAGATAGTCCCAACTGAATCTCACACAGCATGGCCAGGTTCAGTGAGCCTGAGGAGGGGCGGTGAAGGTTTAAAGAAGACAGATAAGAAAATGCAGCTGGGGCTAGGTGGATCTCTTGTGCCTGGATGAGGACATAGGGAGACCCAGCCTGCAAGCCAAAGCTTTATTTTATAGTCAGAGCACACAAAGCAATCCTGAGTCCTGTGAACAAAACAAGGGAAGTGGTCAACATATTTACCATATTCTTGTGAGTTTCACCTTGTTTTGGCAGCACTTGCTGCACCTCCCACAGACCATTAGCTACCTAGAAAGGAACTAGGGAGGACTATAAGGTCAAGCTGGAACGTGTTTGTGGCCCTGCCACAGGTCAGTCCGAGGCTTAACCCTATAGCCGCTCCCTATACCCAATGATCCCTATCTTTGGGTATTCATGTCGTTGGGTAATTCCCTCCTCTCACCTATGGGCTGGTTTGTGACTTGCTTCTAATTCATAGACCACAGCATAAGTGTTCTATGAACGAGATGGAATGACACTTCTGTATTTAGGTTACCAGAGAATGTGACTTTCTTTTTTTAAAAAAAAAATATTTTATTGATTTTCCACAGAGAAGAAGGGAGAGGGATAGAGAGCCAGAAACATCGATGAGATAGATCAGCTGCCTCCTGCTCGCCCCCCAGTGGGGACGTGCCCGCAACCAAGGTACATGCCCTTGACCGGAATCGAAGCCGGGACCCCTGAGTCCGTAGGCCGACGCTCTATCCACTGAGCCAAACCGGTTCGGCGAGAATGTGACTTTCATCTCACCATCAAACTCTCCCTTGCTGGCTTTGATGAAGCAAACTGCTGTGTTGGAGAGACCCATGTGGCAAGAAGCTGAGATCCTCAGTCCAACAACCTGAGTCCTGTGAACAACCACCTGAGTTTAGAATGTATTCTTTCTCATGCGAGCCTCAGATGAGACTTCAGCCTTCACTGACACCTTGATGGCAGCTTCGTGAGATCCTGAGCACCTAGCTAAGCCATGCTCAGACTCCTGATGCATAGAAATCGTGTGCTGTTTTAAGCAGCTAAATGTGTGGTAACTTGTTATGCAGCAATAGGTAATTAATACACATGTAGTAAAGCAGCCTTGCACATGGAAGTCATTGTTATCATCCCATTTTACTGAGGAGGAAACTAAGGTTCAGAGAGGCCTGACCAACTGTCCAATGTACCGGTGATTTTCTTGATTGCAGAAACAAACTCCAACTAATGCGAGCAGAAAAGACATGTGTCAGAAGGATAGTGAATAACGTGCTCATGTAATTGATAGAAAGGCCAGAGTGCCAGGCTTTAAAAAAAGGGCAGGAACAAAGGGAAATTAGACAGCAGGAACCATGGATAAGTCTGATTTGGGGCCACTGTCACTGGATACACCGCCCCTGACAGTAGAATGAATTCTAAATTGCTTTAGCTTCTTTACATCACCAACTCCAAACTCAAAGCCCTGGTGACTCAAAGCTCTGAGCTTTACACATGCTGTCTGGGGTCAGCCCACAATAGGTGCTCAAAAATTGCTCAATTCATAAACAAAAGATGAATCTGGTAATAGATGGAAAGCTAGCTCATGCCTCTAAGACTTAGAAACTGATGTGGCCCTTTGCCTTAATGGCATTTTTAGCCCTCCTGACAATTTCTGGAATTTCCCATGTGGCTCCTGGGAACATGTAGCCAAAGAGGCTTGTAGATTGAGTAGTGAAAAGCTGAGATTAACTATGGGCTGCAGTGTCAGGGAGGTGCCATCAGAGGGCACATGAGACTCAGAAATCGACGAAGGAAGCTTGGGGGAATTGCAGAAGACGGAGGGAGGTAGAGGAAGTCTGGCTTGACTGACTGGAGCTCTGGCAGGCGAGGCTCTGGAGACCCAGAAAAAGATGGGCAGTGGTGCGGGCACCAACAAGTTTCTCTTGCACCATCTCCCCAATGTTGGAGCTTTGGGTTGCCCTGATTTTTGCTCTGAGATCTTGGGAGAACTTTGGACTCTTTTTTTATGGCATCAATTCTCCAGTTGTAAACACTCCTCAGACACCATCAACCCCTGCTCAGCATTGGAATAGAGTGCAGGTGGTGAAGGGTGTGCCTCTGGCCCTGAAAATGGGGTGGGGTTGGAACGGGCAGCAGCTTCCCCAACTTAGAGCTTCCTATGGCAGTAGAGCAAGAGGAGTTGGTGTTTATCTTCTGTAACTTCCAGTGCCTAGCACAGGGGTGGGCAACCCCTGGCACACGTGCCAAACATGGCACGCCAGTAACTTTTGCTGGCACACGAAACCCTCTCTTATAATCTTCCATTTACAATTTTTTTCTTAATATCGACTTTTTAATTTTTTAGATAAATTCAGTGTAGGTGCATCTTAGATAAATAAATAATTTCACATAACAAGTTATCTTAAAGACCATAGACATGGATTGACGAGAGAGGGGAAGAGCAATTTCTATGCCTCTGCCTTAACTCTCCCTGCCTTCCTAGATCCGACCAGTGTTTTGGTTTCATCCACATACGCTTGTGAATCTTTGTTCTCAGTGATGAATTTTGTTAAGTCTCATAATAGGAGTAGCCTGATGGATGAAAGTTGTAGCTCGTGCATATCTCTGAAGGTCACAAAATATAAACCTGATGCAAAATCTCTGTCATCAGTGATGCAGCAGCGAAAGTCCCACTGATAATATCAAACAGAGTCATAAAGTTTTCTGTTGGACTATCAATGTACATGTATACATTAAAAAATAAATGTATTTTTCATCATCATATACTGTTTTTGTCGCTCAAATGAATTTAATTATTTCTTCAAGGTTCTTCACATACGTACACCTTAAGAGATATCAAGTAGGTGTAACATGTTCTCAAAAAATTAGGGTTGGCACTCAGAAGAATTTTGAGTCAGAGATTTTGCTGGTTTTGGCACGCACTCACAAAAAGGTTGCCCACCCCTGGCCTAGCATATAGTAGGTGCTCGATAAATTCTGTCAGTTTTCTATAATTATTTGACATAGATAAACCATGCAGAGGGAACCACGGTCAGTCAAGGTTATTCCAACTCCAAAATATTGCCCGAATCCTTCTACTTCTCATCAGTCCCCTAGTATCATCCTTGTCCAAGCCTCTTTCTACCTGGACCATTATAATAGCTCCCTAAGTGGTTTCTCTTGCATCTCTTGATCCCTGGATTTATTGTCCACCCAGCAGCCAACATGATCTTTTAAAACCATTAATAAGATCATGTGACTTCTGAGCTTAGCATCTTTTAAAGCTTTGTCATTACACATTGAATGAAATCTGTACTCCTTACCCTGGCCTATGAGCAGTGCACTAGCTAAGGTATGCCTCCCTCTCTGACCTCATCTTCTACTTTCTTCCACCAACACACTTGGGCTTCAGCCTCATGGACCTTCTGTTTCTTGCACACAGTGAGCTTGCCTGTTGCCTTAGGACTTTTGCATGAGCTGTCCCCTCTGCCTGGAATGTTCTTTTTTTTTTTTTAAATATATTTTATTGATTTTTTACAGAGAGGAAGGGAGAGGGATAGAGAGCTAGAAACATCGATGAGAGAGAAACATCAGTCTGCTGCCTCCTGCACACCCCCTACTGGGGGTGTGCCCGCAACCAAGGTATATGCCCTTGACCGGAATCGAACCTGGGACCCTTGAGTCCGCAGACTGACGCTCTATCCACTGAGCCAAACCGGCCAGAGGCTGGAATGTTCTTTACCCAGGTTCTTTGCATGACTGATTCTTTGTCATTTAGGTCTCTAAGTAAATGTCACTTCTTTAGAGAGGCCTCTGGACAACCTCACCTAGGTTTGTCCCCTCGTCATGTTCTATCCGTCCTCACTTCTAATGGTCATCATTGCATTCATCACTATCAACTATTTTGTCAACTGTTCATTTGTTTCTTGTCTCCTCCCACTAGAAGACAAGCTCCATGAGACTAGGAAGTCAGGCTGCTGAGTTCAATTACTGTATCCCAAGCACCTGTTAATGGAACAGTACCTGGCACATTGTAGGCACTCAATAAATATTTGTGGAAAGAATGGATGGATGGATGGATGGATGAATGACAGGGAACTAAGGAATGGAGAGAGAAGTTTGTATCTCTGGAGTTTACAGTCAGTAATTCCATTCCTGTGGGTGTTAGTGGTTGTGGGACTGGTGGTGGCCAGCGCTTCCTCTACCCCCGGGACCTAGAGGAAACCATGGTCTTTGGGCAGTGGTGGGAGCAGCAGTCATGTTAGGGATGGTGAAGTGGACAGTGTACATTTGCTGGATTGAATGGATGTGGGCTGTCTGTACACATCTTTCTTACTTTGAGAAAATGTAATCTGCAGAAATCTGATCTTTAAGACAGAAAAGTTAGGGAGTGGTTATGTGCACTGTAAAAGGATCCGTGCTTTGTAAAGGGAGTAGGCAGAGGCTTACTTAGCTGTTTCCCAAACAACCCAGGGAAGGCTCAGGGGACTCAAGCCCGTCCATCTGTTACGTTACAGGGTGTTTCCAACACTGGCTATTTATAGAGTGTTGTCCCGATGCACTATGGCTGTATGGGACTTGCATTTACATAGAATACACTCTCCGTGTAGGAATTTCCTCTTCCTGAAAATGAGAGGTTGAGACTACACTCTGCCTGCGACTGTGGTCTGTATTAGAAAAACCAAGGCCACTGAGACCAAGTTAGACTTGGAGAAACAGAAATAGTTCATGCCAGCTGCCTCTCTTTTTTTTTTCTTCTCTTTGGTCAGAGTTAACGCCTTCCAGTTGATCCCTGCCTTGCTGTTTATTTTCTATCCTGGGATAATGAGACTCTTTCTGAATATTTTACTTATTGTAGTGGTTCTCAAACTAAGCAGGGCTGGTGTTCCACAAGCTGGATCAAGGTGTTCTGCCATGAAAACTGAGTAATAGCCAGGTTGTACCAGTTCAAAGAAAAATAAAAAGATAGCATTTTCTCAATTTTAAGACTTTTACAATATATATATTTTTTTCTAAAACTTTGGTGCCTGCTACTCTAGCCTCTATTAGCTCTGGCATAGCACAACATTTTGTATTTAGTTATTTTTTAAAAAATATATTTTATTGATTTCTTACAGAGAGGAAGGGAGAGAGATAGAGTCAGAAACATCGATGAGAGAGAAACATCAATCAGCTGCCTCCTGCACATCTCCCACTGGGGATGTGCCCGCAACCCAGGTACATGCCCTTGACCGGAATCCAACCTGGGACCTTTCAGTCTGCAGGCCGACGCTCTATCCACTGAGCCAAACCGGTTTTGGCTAGTTATTTTAAATATATATTTTTTATTGATTTTTTTTTTTTTTATAGAGAGGAAGGAAGAGGGATAGAGAGTAAGAAACATCATGAGAGAGAAACATCGATCAGCTGCCTCCTGCACATCCCCTACTGAGGATGTGCCCACAACCAAGGTACATGCCCTTGACCGGAATCGAACCTGGGACCCTTGAGTCCGCAGGTCGACGCTCTATCCACTGAGCCAAACCGGTTACGGCTGTATTTAGTTATTTTAATACATTAATATTTCATCATGTTCTGCTAAGTGTACCTTTTTTTTTTTTAGGGACTCAGAGTAAGTCTGTTTCTCAGAGACTATGTTTCCCACCAAGCTACTCACCTGCAAGCTTTTTAAAACAGCCTTGCTACATTTCAGAGGTAGATGACTTGAGTGAAATATGTCCCACATGTGCAATCCTCTGTCATGGAGGGGGTTGGTGGAAGGCACAGACTCTAACCTGCTGGTCTAATGAGGGGACTGGCCCTTTGCAATTGGTCAGTGGCAGCAGTACTCACAGTTTTTAGGTCATGAAGCTAGAGACCCAGGGCCCACTGTCCCCATCCTTCAATGTACACACTCCCCACAGCACAATGGGGATAAAGTCCTCCCACCAGCAGAAGAATGTCTGTGCTTCTGAGGAGACATGAGGGAAGGCCTGGCACAATTCATGTCTGTGATATATACAGACATATAGTGAGGCAGAGTGGAAAGAGCAATGAATTGGGGTTAGCGGCTATGAGTTTTGGTCCTACTTCTGCTATCATCCAGCTGTGTGACCTGGGCAAGTCACTTCCCACCTCAGGGGCTTGGTTTTCCATAGTCGGTGAGCACAGTGGTCATAAACACAGACTCTGAAGCGGGACTGCAGCGTTCAGAATCTGCATCCACCACTTCCTCTCTGACCTTGGAGAAACTATTGACCCTCTCTGTGCCTCAGTTTTCCCATCTCTAAGGAGGGTGATAATAATAGTATCGTGACATTGTTATAAGAATTAGAAGGGCTTAGAATAACACTCAGCTCATAGGAAATGCTATATAATTACCAATAGTATAGCAGCGGAATTAGATCATTTTTATGACCCCTTCTGCTCTAATATCTTATACACGTAAAGATTCAGTAATTGAGTATTTCCAATGTGCCTAGCACTATGAAGTAAGAGACTAGAGTCACTTTTAAGGCCCGAACAGTCAATAGCATAAGGTGCCCATGGTGTTTGCCCTTCAGTAACCGGAAATGGAATTCAGGAGGCAGGACTAACACCAGCCCAACGCTAAGGTAGAAGAAGCCAGTGTGATTTAAAGTGCTCAGAGGTGGACCCCTAACATATTTACCCAGCCTACTTGAGTGGCGTCCAAAATGTTTTTCATTCTAAAATAAAGGACAAAGCCTTCCATTCCAGAATATAAATTTCATGAGGCACGCATTTCTTTTCCTTAATTGTCTTCTGCGTTTCCCCCATATGGCCCATAAACACATTATTCTAAGCGGTAAATGGCAGATAGTGGATTCAGGATAGGGAGGACATTTTAATAGTGGTGAGAGCACTGGCCACTTGAAGGAAGAAGTCAGGCAAAAAGGCCCCAACGGTCAAATTGCACAGCTGAGAATCATACATGGTAGAGTAAACGCTCCCTTTCTCAAACTTTTTAACCAACGCTTTTCTAGTCGATCCTCAAAATCCTGTAAGAAAGATAAGGCAGGTAGTTTCACCCGCATTTTATAAACGAGTCTCCAAGAGAGTAAGTGTATATAGTATGCAGTCATTCAGTATACGCCTGATAATTGAGGGAGATGCATTTTCCTAATTCTTTCCCCCCTCTTGCTTGCTTCAAGCTGTGTCCTGGGTTTAAGAATCCCAGTGGGTATTGGACATGGACAAGAGTTGGACTTTGAAGGATGAGAATGTAGGGAGGGCTGGGTCTGAGGAGGCAGCAGCGTGAGATATCTAGGTTGTGCGACCTTGGGAAGGGGCTGCCAAGGGAGGAGGAGCTATAGGCCAGGTTGAGAGAAGAGGGGGCGGGGTGGTCTTCAAGGAATGTCAGGCAAGCTGCCCTCTTCCCAGCTCTGGAGGAATGGCACCCTCTCTACCGTATCAGGCTTACCTACAGCCCGGGAACGCAACCCTCTTCCCCTTTCTGGTTTAACCTTCCAAGGGTTAAAGCAGCTTGCACAAGATTTTCCCATCACCCAGGTAACTTGGGTTACTCCTCCGTGCTTGGAAACGTGGAAAATACAGTCCCAAACAATTTCTCAGTTCCTGCGCCTAGCAGAATGCATTCCCCTTTCACCATCCCGCTCCCCCCCCCCCCCCCCCCCCCCCGTCCCAGCAGGGAAGCACTACCCTTTGGGTAAAAAGTGCTGGGGGAGGGACTGTGCAGGTTGGCAGGTGCGGGAGGAGCTCGCAGAGTGAGTGGAGCCCGCGGGTGGGTAGCTCGGAGAGTGCCCCTTCCCTCCGTCCCCCTGCTGGGCTCTGGGTGCAGTCGGTTCGCTTTGCGGCCAGTGCCCCAGCGAGTTGGGGGAGGAGGAAAAAAGTGGTGAGCGGGGAAGCAGGCTGCACACACCTGGCGCCTAGTGGAATGAAATCTTAATTAATTATTAAACAGAGTTCCCGCGGGAGGGAGCAGGGCCGTGGCAGGCGGGGGCGGGGGCGGGGGCGGGGGGCTGGGGGAGGCAGACGGGATGGGGTGCGGTGTGGGCGCCCAGTACTGGTTCAGGCCCAGGGGTCCCTGACAGCCCAGAAGCCGACCCTCCGTGTGCTGGGCGGGGGACAGGGGGACGGCAGTAATCGCTGCGCGAGGGTGTGTTCGCGGGCTCCGGGAGACCCCAGGGGTGAGGGCGGCGGAAGAAGCTGGAGGATGCAGCCCCTGGCGGAGGGAGCCGGGAGCCGGGAGCCGGCAGGACGGCCCCCTACCCCCCGGGGTCTTGATCCCAGAACAGTGGCCGCTTGTTCTCCCAGGACTGGGGGAGGGAGCGAGCGGAGGAGAGGAGGGGGCGCGCGGAAGGAGGGGGCGCCTCCTTTCGTCTCCCCATCCCGACCTTGCTCCTGGGAACCGGAGTGGCCGCCCAGCCCGGCGTCTGGGGAGGGGGAGGGGAGCGCAGACAAAAGGCGCTTGTGCCTTTAAGGCGGGGAGTCGGGGAGCTGGCGGGGAGGGGACTTCTGGATCCGGGGTAGAGGGCGGCTGCGCTGGACAGCAGGGAGGGGGCGCGGGCCGTGCAGACGGCAGGCGGCCGGAGGGACGGCCGGGACGCGCGGGCACGGAGCAGGACCGCGGGACGGCCGGCCCGCCGGCCGGAGCCCGCGGGGGCGGCGGGGCGGGGGCCCGGGGGAGGCACCGACCCCGGCCGGCAGGTGAGACGCGCCCGGGAGCGGGGGGAGCGGGCGCGCGGGGCGGCTGGGGGACTCCGCGCCGCTCCCGGAGTTTCTCGGTGGGCGCGGAAGCGGGGGGTCGAGTCTCGAGAGTGTTTGCGGGGAGCCCGAGGCCGCTGGGGTGGCGGAAGGCAGTCGGGGAGGAGATGGGGGGCCCCAGGTTCGCGGCCCCCGCTCCCTGCCGCACGCGTCCCTTCCTCCACCCGGAGCCCGTTCCCGACCCGGGAAAGGCGTGCTCGGGGGAGGCGCCGTCCCGGGGGCTGTGGCAGGGGGCGAGCCTCCGAGTTTGGGTTAGAGGGTGACTGTTTCGGGGAAGGAAAGGCAGCCTGGGCGGAGGGAGGGATGCCTCGGTCTGCGAGTCTCCCTCTTCGCCCCCCAGACCTTGGCATGCCGGGAGGGGTGGTGTCAGGGCCGCTGCACCGCGGGCCCCGGAGCCGACAGAAGAACCGGCTCCGGGGCCTTAGTGCAAAGCTAGAAGTGGATCCGGCGGCGGGACTCGCCCCACACCAGAGGACCCTGCGAGGAGGGGCAGCCTGGAGGGCTGGTGTGCTCGGGGGTGGAGGTGGGAGCCTTCTGCAGTCTTTAGGGAGACCAAGGGCTGGGGAAGCAAGGAGAAGGTACTGTTGGACCGCCTACAGGGGAGGCTCCTCTACATCTGGAAAGGCCTGGCATTGAGGCCCATGTCCCAGCGTGGTGGGTGGTGCTGGCACTGGAGGGCCCTGCCTGGGCAGTGCCTTCTGCCATGAACTTTTCTGAAGTCATGTTAAGTCCCTTGGAGCCTCCTTTTGCCAAGGAGGGCAGGGGCAGAGGGCCCTGGAGAGAGGGTGGACAGGAAGTAGCCAGGAAGAAGGTTTGGGCAGAGCGGTGCACAGAGCCATCCTTGGGGCTGGGGCTGGGCCTTGGCCCACTTCAGACTTTGAGTCTCAGGTTGGCGGATCAAGGTTTGGGAGGGACTTGAGGTATGGGAGGCACTGGGCCGCTGCCTGCCAGGCTGAATGGACATGTGGGAGCCCGTGGTGCCTGGAGCAGCAGATCTGTAGCGTGAAGAGCCAGGGAGCCAGGGGAGGAGGACATTGTTGGCACAAGCTCAGGAGCCTGTCTCTGGGGAACGGGGAGGTGGTCTGCGGCTCATAGTGATGGGTTCCTGGACAGGGTGGATTGAGGGACCATATAGGGAAGTTTTGTGGCTTTGAACAGTGCCCTCCCCTGTTCCCTGCCATGCTAGCCTGACATAGGGTGAGTTCTCCAAGATGGGCAGTGCCTGGAGTGGGGCCCGGGGTGGGATGGTTGCAGTTGCTGGGCAATTACAGAGCTCTGAAGCTATCCCCCAGTGGGAGTCAGAGTGTTCTTGGGAGGGTCATGTGTTCCCCTGGACAGTGTCTGCCCTTTTCTCTGGGGGTATGAGCCAGATGTTAGGATGTGCTTCCAGGGGGCTGGGAACATGGCCAGAAGCAGGTCCTTTGGGAACAGAGTTCTGGGCCAGTGGTGCTGGTGGGGAGAGTAACAGGTCAAGGGACTGGGGAAGGGGGAGGAGACTAAGGCAGAATATCATGGGGTGGTGTGGGAAACCTGCTCACTCTGGGCTCTGTCTCCAGCAGCTCTGGGGCCTGACAGCTGGGGACACAGGGACTGATAGAACCAGGCGTCTGACTGGCTGGGGAGATGGGTGTTTTTGCTCATGACTTTTCTGTCATTCCATCTCTTGAACACTGGGAGTTTTGGGTTCAAAGTGGCGTAGGGTGGGAGAAGAACTATTTATTGAGTGTGAGCTACGTGACAGGTACTGTTAGAGTCTTTCCTCACAACTTGTACTATTCCCATTGCACAGATGAAGAAACTGACCCAGGGAGATTAAGCAACTTGTCAAAGGCGGTGAAGATAGCAAATAATCACAATAAGGTTTGAAACCTGGTCTGTCTCCGAAGGTCACGCTTCTAATGAAGTATTTTGAGGAGCCAGGCTTTGGTGACCTTTTGCAAGTAACATCCCGATCAAAAGTCTTGGGTTTCTGCCTGCCCCTCCATATGGTGCTGTTGGTGATGCTAAGGAGTCTGAAGGGTGCGCTGCTCTGTGAGATAGAGGAGGAGGGATGCAAGAACACTTGGCTGAGGGTGAACCAGCGGTGGGGGTTTCCTCTGTGCAGAGAGATCCCAGTTTGCATTCTGCTTTGTGGGCCCCTGGGTGTCTGATTGGAGCACAGCTTGTCTGGCTGGAGGGGTTGGTCCTGTGGCCGCCTAGGGCCAGCCCTGGGTACTCTCCTCTTGTCCCCTAGTGAGTACAAATGTCATGCTGCTGGTGGCGGGTTTAAGTACAAGGAGCCCCTCAGGGTGCCCTGTGGGCATGGATTGTAGCACTGGTGGGGGCACAGGCATCCTGTATGACAGTGCTTTCATCCTCACCTCTGGAGCTGGGCTTAGCCAGGAGACACATTGAGGGGGTTGTCATGGTGTCCTCCCACCCAGGTTAAGACACTTCACGCCAGGAGACCTGAGCTCCGGGGCTGATTTGGTTACTCGTGATCTCTGTAACTTGGGCCAGCCATATACAGCTGCAGTGCAACTTAGTTTTTTTCTGTCAAATCTGTCCTGTGCCCAGGTGGCCACAGGGCCAGCTTCATAGGGTTCTGGTGAAGATCAGATGGAATTAAGCCTGTAAAAGGACCCTGGAAAGTTTAAAGCACAGAGAACGTGCATGGGAGTATTACTCATCCACCCACCCATTCATCTACTCAATGAACATCTATTTGGACCCTAGGGAGGTTGCAGACAAATAAGAAAAGCATATGGAATGGCAGTTGCTGATAAGAGCTGCGGAGAAAAAGAAAGCATAAAGCTAGGAAGAGAGATAGGGGCTCCAGGAAAGGGGGTTGCTATTTTAATAGAGTGGTCAGAGAAAACGCATGATAAGGGACCACTGGAGCTGTGACCTGAGGAGCTCTTGTTCCAGGCAGAGGGAACAGCAAGCAGCAAGGCCCCAGGCTGGCCTGTGCATCGTGTATCGGGGACCGGCAAAGAGGACTGGAGTGCTGTGAGAGAGATGACGAGTCATAATATTATCATTATTATTTCACGTCAGCTGCTCTCTACCAAAGCCTTTGAGCTTTCTGTCTTTCCAACATACATTTATTGAGTCCCTACTATGAGCCAAGTTTCGTACTTGGTGCTGGGGATAAAACACTGAGTAAAATAGATATAATCTATGTATAGTCAGAGGGACACACATTCAACAAAGGATGATTTAATTATAACTGTGGTAAGTACCATGGAGGAAATGTACGGAGGATAAACAGGGAACCAAACTTAGCTGGGACATCTTTCCTGAGGAAGTTCCATGTAAACCGTGACCTGAGGGAGAAGCTGGATTCAGCTTGGCGAAGTGTGCCTAGTGTGTGAGTGTGTGTTTGAGTGCGATGGGGAAGGATGTGGAAAGGTTCCCTTTTGTACAGAGGTCACCGCCTGGCAGCTCCCAGGCCGAATCCGTTCTGTGGACTTGATTTATTTGGCTCGCAGCATTGAAAAATGTGACTTACTTGCCAGTGTTGAAAAATCAGGAGATTTCTCATTGAAATCTACATATTTGTTTTCAGCTTCTGTTGAAAAATCAGAACAGGCTCCACTGGGACGCCGGGGGCCACAACGTCCTGACGTGGGCTGGTGCTTGTCCCTGTGCTCAGGGCGTGCACCCTCCTGAACCAGGGCAGCCTTGCTCATTGACACAGGCACTAGAGTTTCTAATCACCAGGAAATTTGTGCCTTTTAGGGAAGAGGTGAATGTTGAAATGTACTGCTTGGGAATCGGATGGATTTGGGTTAGAATCTTAGTTCTCACAGTTATGTGGCACGTTACCTCACCTGCCTCTTTCTCCGTTTGTTCCCTCACCTGTTGAGTGGGGATACCATGGTCTTCCTCAGAGTCATTTTGACACAAGGATGATGTGCCTGAAGCACTGAACTTGGCAGTGGGAAGTGCTCAGTTAATAATAGCTACTAGTGGTGGCAGGCTGTGATGGTGGTATTAATACTGTCTCATTCTTTTCCTCCCTGCAGCATGTCATGGTTTAGTGGCCTTCTGGTCCCCAAAGTGGATGAACGGAAAACAGCCTGGGGTGAACGCAATGGGCAGAAGCGCCCTCGTCACAGGACTCGGACCAGTGGCTTCTGCGCACCCCGCTACATGAGCTGCCTCCGGGATGCACAGCCACCCAGCCCCACCCCTGCAGCCCCACCTCAGTGCCCCTGGCAGGAGGAGGCCTTCATCCGGAGGGGTGGCCCTAGCAAGGGCACTGAGTTGGGGCTGCGGGCCGTGGCCCTGGGCTTCGAGGACCCTGAGACGACAGTGGCGGTTGGGGTGGCTGAGGTGGCACCCGATGTAGCACCCAGGAGCAGGCGATCCTGCTGGCGCCGGCTGGTGCAGGTGTTCCAGTCCAAGCAGTTCCGCTCAGCCAAGCTGGAGCGCCTGTACCAGCGGTACTTCTTCCAGATGAACCAGAGCAGCCTCACGCTGCTGATGGCGGTGCTTGTGCTGCTCACCGCTGTGCTGCTGGCCTTCCATGCTGCGCCCGCCCGCCCTCAGCCTGCCTACGTGGCCCTGCTGGCCTGCGCAGCCATCCTCTTTGTGGTGCTCATGGTGGTGTGCAACCAACACAGCTTCCGCCAGGACTCCATGTGGGTAGTGAGCTACGTGGTGCTGGGCATCCTGGCGGCTGTGCAGGTTGGGGGCGCCTTGGCAGCCAACCCCCACAGCCCGTCCGCAGGCCTCTGGTGCCCCGTGTTCTTTGTCTACATCACCTACACGCTCCTACCCATCCGCATGCGGGCAGCTGTCTTCAGTGGCCTGGGCCTCTCCATCTTGCATTTGATCTTGGCCTGGCAACTCAACCGTGGTGATGCCTTCCTCTGGAAGCAGGTGGGTGGTCAGGAAGACAGGTATGGGGGCACCAGGCTAGGAACGAGAAGGGGTCTGGTAATTGGGGTGGGTGAGTCATGGGTGGCTATGGGGTGCAGGGATGTCTGGCTCTATCTGGGAAGAGGGGCAAGTGATGGGAGGTCAAGTTTCAGGGGTTGGCCTCCCTTTGGGATCTGGGGCAGAGGGCACTCTTGAGAGGAGGGAGGTCTCCCATACCCAAGCCTGTACTCTCACTGTGGGCCACAGTCTACAGCTCTTGGGCTTGAGGCCCTTGAAATAGTGTGGTGTAGCCTATAGTGACATCAGGTAAGGCTGGAGGTGGAGTTGTTTCAGGCCCAGAGGTCAGTGTAGGCGACCATCCGGGCATTGACATGTCTGGCTCCAAGTTGACACCTGAGACTCAGGCCCTGGTGCCATCTCTGAAATGTAGCTCTCGGTGGGGATCTGGAGGAATTGGGCAGGTTTTAGATGGAGTTAGCGAGGGAGGAGTTGCCTGTCTCCCGGATCGAGGCTGTCTCTGAGACGACAGGCAAGGTGAAGAGTGGGTCCGTATCTCCTGGGCTGGGAGTGGTTTGAATGGGGTTGGGCTGCAGAGGAGAGGTCTTAGGGTCTGAGCTCATCCCGCCCTCTCCTTTCCCACTGGGCACCAAGGGTCTGGCAGCCCTGCCGTCAGGTTTTCCAGTGCAAGCAGTTCCGCTCAGCCAAGCTGGAGCGCCTGTACCAGCGGTACTTCTGTGCTGGCTGCTGCCTCTGAGCTGAGTGGAGGATGAGGTGGGCTTGCCATGGTGTTGAGTGAGAAATGAAGGCTTGGCTGCAGGAGGACCTGGTCATCCAATGGGCTCTGTTCTCCGTAAGATCCTAGACGACTAGCCTTGCCTCTCCCAGCCTTGGTTTCCCAGTCTATAAAACAGGGATAAAAATAGTGTCTGCCTCATGATGTTGCTGTTAGGGCCGCACCCTCTCTCTCCCAGAGTGAATCTAACAGCATGGCAGGGCAGCTCAGCCTTCTCATGTGGGGCATGGAGGTGTGGGGACGCTGCAGGTGCTGGTACCCAGTGAAGGGGCATCCACGAAGTCCACGAAGTCCGTTAGAGAGACGTGAACTTGTGGAGTCGGCCATCTCATGCCGTCCGCTTGACCAGGGAGTAGACCAGGCTGTCTGGCCAGGTGATCCTTCAGGGGCTGCTATGGGCACAGCCCCCCCCCCCCCCCCCACCCCAGCCAGCACACCTCATGATCCTGCCGTTGGCACCCTGATTTAGAGGCTGCTGTCCTCTGTGCTCAAGGTTTGAGGGAGCCAGCCCCCGCCTGGCCCGGGGCTTGTGGCCTGTAGCCCACCCTAGCCCCACCCACAAAGAGGAAGTTGCCTGGGGCTCCCAGGGTGAGAAGCTGGGTGCTCTGGCCTGATGCCCTTCCCAGCCTAGCCTGTGCTCTCAGAACAGAATGTACCTTTTTAAAAGTAACTTTATAGCCCTTTTGTTTGTGGAGCATGTGCCTGCAGGGCACTGTCAGACCTCTTAAAGGGCCAGGGTCCTTGTGCCCCTGCTAGCCCCCTGCTTCCCTCCAGGATAGCTATCAAACCGGGCTTTGGACTTGGACTGCCTTCTCGGGGAGGGAGGAGGCGCTTGGAGGTGGTGCCTCCCTTCCCCTCCCACCCATTTCTGGGTGGGTGGGTGTCTCTTTGCTCTCAGCTGGCATTGTGCCCAGAGCCAGGCCCAGAGCCTGACTGGGGAGGCACAGTCCCACGGAGGCCAGGACTATGCCAGCCTCCTGCCTCCCCTGGGGCACCTGGCTGCAACCTCACCCAGTGGGGCCCAGCAAGCACACTCTTCGGAGGAGTGGAGAAAGTCGCCCCTGCCCCTGTGCTAGTCCCAGGGCTAGGGTTTCCATACCTCCTCTCTGAGCTGAGGGCCATTCCCTGCACCCAGTTGGCATATGGGTTCTGGATAGAGTGGGGATGTGGCCTCCTTTCTAGGCTCCTTGGGAAACCCTTTCCCAGATCCAGCCTCGCTCACACTCACAGGAAGAAGCCTTTAGTCTCTGACCCACCACTCGCTCAGACACACTGAGAGTTTCACCCAGTTAACCCCGCCCCACTTGGAGTCTCCTGCAGTGCCCTGGCATCCATTTTTTTCTCACAGTTTGATAGGGGTCTGTGTACAGATCTATTTCAGTCTCTCGTCCCCCTTCCCCTTCCCTCTATCATGACTCACATTTTCCTCTTGGGCTCCTGGGGCCAGGAAGGGAAGTTGCTTGGTTTGTGCCCCCCCTTTACTTCTCCCCCACTGGGGGCTATTCTTAGAAACCCCTGAGGGAGATAGTGTGCCCCCCTCTTCACCCCTGCTGCTGGGAGGGGGGCCTTGTCATCTGGACTGGGAAGGGAGACCAGGAGGCCAGTGGTAGAGGGTCAGAGCTGGAAATGGCTCGCAGGCTAGCCAGACCCTCCTCCTTCTGACCCAAGAAAAGTGAAACTGCGGCCCCAGAGATTAAGTGACCTGCCCAGTTTGCAAGACTAGGTCTGGTTGTGGGCAGAGCCCAGAACTCCTGGCTTCCAGTTGGTGCTCTTTCCCTCCCTTCTCTCAAAAGCAGAGTCCTGTCCCAGCCAACTCTGGGGTGGAGCCACGAAGGCCAGGTTAACCCCTGAATTTCCAGAAGCACTGAGACCAGCTTCCTTCAAACTTGCTCTCCAGTCAGTGCTACTCATGCTGATTGAGGGCTGAGCATCCTGAGATCAGGGTCCTAGGTTGTGGGGCCAAGTGTTGGGGGTGTCTGGGCGTGGTGATGCCCCATCCCAGTTGGGAAGGGTTTTTTGTGTCTGTGGAATCGATGACTCCCAAGCCTGGACTCTGAGGCTGGGCCTCAAGAGCTTGGGTACATGGAGTGAGTAGGAACCTCGGACACCTGGGATGTACTGTACAGTAGGGTTAGGACAGAAGCTTTGGAGTCCGGCTGCCCTGGACTCTAGTCCCACACCAGTCACTACCAGCTGTGTGATCTTAGGCAAGTTACTTAGCTTCTCTGGGCCTCAGTCCCTCGCCTTTAAAATGAGATAGTGTTACTTTACAGAGTTGTAAGAAATACATATGTTAACGTATAGAAGACACATATATAGAATCTAGGCACATTGTAGTTAGCAAACAAATTAGCTCCTGTAACAATAACAGTAATTATTATTATGTCAGGGCCAGGAGGGACCTTAGAGATCTTCCTGTTCTCCCTCTCCAGGTTCTGTATGAGCCCACAGAGGCCCAGAGAGAGGAGATGATGGTTCTGGGCACTCACTGAAGGATGTAGGGCTCAGTCTCCTGGGCAGAAACAGGTGCAGAAGCAGCAGCATTTGTCCTTTGTTTAGGACGTTTGTGGGGTAGGAAATCATAGTGTGCTGGGCTCAGTCCCATGACCTACCTGCCCAAGTTTGTGCTTCTACTGCCAGGAGCCGTGTAAAGATCTCATTTCTAGCCATGCAGTGATCCAGGAAGGGAGCTGGACTCCTATGGGGAAGGGGTGTGCGGGGGTAGCAGGGCAGATGTTTCCCAGGGGTGGGGACAGTTTGGGGACAGATGGCACAGGATCCCTGCCTTCCTCTCCAGAGGAGTTCATCTACAGAATGTAGTCACACCTGTGCATGGGCAGGGTGGTCACCAAGCTCCTGTACCCTCCTGCAGCTCGGTGCCAACATGCTGCTGTTCCTCTGCACCAACGTCATTGGCATCTGCACACACTACCCGGCTGAGGTGTCTCAGCGACAGGCCTTTCAGGAGACTCGTGGCTACATCCAAGCCCGGTTGCACCTGCAGCATGAGAACCGGCAGCAGGTGGGACTGCTCTCCCTGAGGTGCCTTCCCCCACCTCCTCCCGCATAACTTGCAGGTTGGACCTGCTGCCCCATACAACTCTGTGGAATAAGTGAATGGTTCTCTGATTGTGTGTCACAGAGGCCCTATGACCCTGGGGTTTCTGTCCTGAGGGTGGAAGGGAGCAGACGGGAGCACAGGAGCACGTCTGAGGTGTGGTTGAATGTGGGGTGGTCGGAGAGGGCTGGGGCATCCATCTGCTGAGGGCTGTAATGGAGGAGGGTCAGGCTACCATCCAGAGGAGAAGCTCGGGTCTACAGAGAAGTCTGGGAGGGCTCTGGGAATGTGGTGGAACCAGGAGGGATTTAAAAAGCGAGGCCCAGAAAATAGTGGTGCCCTGTCAAAACTGCTGGTCTAGGAGCGGTTACTGCTATCAGTGTTGCCCCAGCATGTTGCCATGGAGATGAAAGAAGACATTAACACAAAGAAAGAAGACATGATGTTCCATAAGATCTACATCCAGAAGCATGACAACGTCAGGTAGGGTGGGGTGGAAGGATGCAGGAAAAGTGGGGGATCTGGGAGTCTTTGAGGGTCATGTGGCACCTTCTATCTTCCCCCATCGTCCACAGCATCCTGTTTGCGGACATCGAAGGTTTCACCAGTCTGGCATCCCAGTGCACCGCACAGGAGCTGGTCATGACCCTGAATGAGCTCTTTGCCCGGTTTGACAAGCTGGCTGCGGTGAGGGTGCTGGGGCTTGGGGTCAGGGTGGACTGTGGTGGGAGCACAGCCTGAGGGAGTGGGGGCAGATAGAGACTGCAGTGAGGGCGCTGGGCCTGAGGCAGGGTGGGCAAGAGAGTAAGGTGACTTTCCCCCAACTCCTCCCTCTTTAGGAAAATAACTGCCTGAGGATCAAGATCTTAGGGGACTGTTACTACTGTGTGTCGGGATTGCCAGAGGCCCGGACAGACCATGCCCACTGCTGCGTGGAGATGGGGGTGGACATGATCGAGGCCATCTCGTAAGCAGCACCCCTCCCAGGCTTCCTGGAACTGAAGATGCCCCAGATGGCTCCTACCCTTCGATATGCTCTCAGGGCTTTTCCTTAGTTTTGGCCAGTTTCTCTGTCTTTGAGATCCATCACTGGGGAGGAAATGGATCTTTCTTCAGCCCCTGTAAAGGCCCCTGTGTACCTGAGACTCCAGCCAGTGAGGGTGGGGTAGCGGGACCCAGGGGGAGAGGTCAAGGGCTAGAGAGAATGCCAGCTGAACAGGCCCCTGGGGAGAACAGTGATTCCTCCTCTCCGAGCTCAGGTCCACAGATGCTGCTGGACCCCTGCTGACGAACCCAGTTCTCAAACATTTGTCCTTGAGCCCCATGCAGTTCTCTGCCCACAACCAGCCAAGGCTGTGCTCCTGTGCCTGCATCAGGCCTGTCTGTGCCCGCCCGGCTCTGAGGGGAGCGGAAGGCCCGGGCTCTGGGCTGGGAGTAGGGAAGACAATGCCAGGAGCTAAGCCAGAGCCACCTCCTCCCAGGCTGGTGCGTGAGGTGACGGGTGTGAACGTGAACATGCGCGTGGGCATCCACAGCGGGCGCGTGCACTGCGGTGTCCTGGGCCTGCGGAAATGGCAGTTTGATGTATGGTCCAATGACGTGACTCTGGCCAACCACATGGAGGCGGGGGGCCAGGCCGGGTGAGTATGGGGTCCAGGTGGTGAGGATGGGAGCAGGCGGGAGAGAGCGCCCAGGTCTCACCCTCCCGTACCCACACAGCCGCATCCACATCACTCGGGCCACGCTGCAGTACCTGAACGGGGACTATGAGGTGGAGCCAGGCCATGGCGGTGAGCGCAACGCGTACCTCAAGGAGCAGCACATTGAGACCTTCCTCATCCTGGGCACCAGCCAGAAACGGGTCAGGCCAGGGTGGGTCAGGGGAGGGTCAGGCGGGGAGAAGGACAAATGGGAGGTGCAGGCAGAGGCCTTCTCTGGGCCCCTTTCCTAAGCCTGTGCCCATGCTGCCCATATAGAAAGAGGAGAAGGCCATGCTGGCCAAGCTGCAGCGGACACGGGCCAATTCCATTGAAGGGCCGATGCCACGCTGGGTGCCTGACCGAGCCTTCTCCCGGACCAAGGATTCTAAGGCTTTTCGCCAGATGGTGAGGGCCCACAGCACCAGGACCTAGGCCTCGCTTTCTTTTTTTTCTTTTTTAAATATTTATTTTCTTTATTGATTAAGGTATTACATATGTGTCCTTATCCCCCCATTACCTCCCCTCACCCCGATCATGCCCTCACCCCCGTGGTGTCTGTGTCCATTGGTCATGCTTATATGCATGCATACAAGTCCTTTGGTTGATCTCTCCCCATTCCCCCCAACCCTCCCGGCCTTTCCTCTGAGGTTTGATGGTCTGAAAGATGCTTTTCTGTCTCTGGATCTGTTTTTGTTCATCAGTTTATGTTGTTCATTATATTCCACAAATGAGTGAGATCATGTGATATTTATCTTTCTCCCACTGGCTTATTTCACTTAGTATAATGCTCTCCAGGTCCATCCATGCTGTTGCAAATGGTAGGAGTTCCTTCCTTTTTACAGCAACATAGTATTCCATTGTGTAGAGGTACCACAGTTTTTTAATCCACTCATCTGCTGATGGGCACTTAGGCTGTTTCCAAATCTTAGCTATGGTAAATTGTGCTGCTATGAACATAAGGGTGCATATATCCTTTCTGATTGGTGTTTCTAGTTTCTTGGGATATATTCCTAGAAGTGGGATCACTGGGTCAAATGGGAGTTCCATTTTTAGTTTTTTGAGGAAACTCCATACTGTTCTCCACAGTGGCTGCACCAGTCTGCATTCCCACCAGCAGTGCACAAGTGTTCCTTTTTCTCCACATCCTCTCCAGCACTTGTCGTTTGTTGATTTGTTGATGATAGCTATTCTGACAGGTGTGAGATGGTACCACATTGTGGTTTTGATTTGCATTTCTCGGATGATTAGTGACTTTGAGCATGTTTTCATATGTCTTTTGGCCTTCCTTATGTCCTCTTTCAAAAAGTATCTATGTAGGTCCATTGTCCATTTTTTGATTGGGTTGTTTATCTTCCTTTTGTTAAGTTGTATGAGTTCCCTGTAAATGTTGGAGATTAAACCCTTATCGTGATAACATTTGCAAGTATGTTCTCCCATGCAGTGGGCTTTCTTGTTTTGCTGATGGTTTCTTTTGCTGTGCAGAAGCTTTTTATTTTGATGTAGTCCCATTTGTTTATTTTCTTTTTAGTTTCCATTGCTCGAGGAGCTGTATCGGTGAAGATACTGCTTTGGCATATGTCTGAGATTTTGCTGCCTATGGATTCCTCTAAGATTTTTATGGTTTCCCTTCTTACGTTTAAGTCCTTTATCCATTTTGAGTTTATTTTTGTGTATGGTGTAAGTTGGTGGTCTAGTTTCATTTTTTTGCATGTATCTGTCCAGATTTCCCAACACCATTTATTGAAGAGACTGTCTTGACTCCATTGTATGCTCTTGCCTCCTTTGTCAAATATTAATTGAGCATAGTGGTTTAGGTCTATTTCTGGGTTCTCTATTCTATTCCATTGGTCTATATGTCTGTTCTTGTGCCAGTAGCAGGCAGTTTTGAGAACAGTGGCTTTGTAATACAGCTTGATATCTGGTATTGAGATCCCTCCTACTTTGTTCTTCTTTCTCAGGATTGCTGCAGCTATTCGGGGTCTCTTTTAGTTCCAGATGAATTTTTGGCGAGTTCGTTCTAGGTCTGTGAAATATGCCATTGGTATTTTAATAGGGAGTGCATTGAATCTATAGATTGCTTTGGGTAATATGGACATTTTAATGATGCTGATTCTACCAGTCCATGGACACGTTATGTTTTTCCATCTGTTTATGTCTTCCTCTATCTCTTTTTTCAATGTCCTGTAGTTTTCCGAGTACAGGTCTTTTACCTCCTTAGTTAAGTTTATTCCTACATGGCTTAATTTTTTTTTTTTTTGGTGCAATGGTAAATGGGACTGTTTTTTTAATCTCTCTTTCTGTAAGTTCACTATTGGTGTATAAAAATGCCATAGATTTCTGGGCGTTAATTTTGTATTCTGCTACATTGCCAAATTCATTTATTAAGTCTAATCATTTTTTATGGCGTCTTTAGGGTTTGCTATGTACAGTATCATGTCATCTGCAAATCATGACAGTTTTACTTCTTCTTTTCCAATTTGCATACCTTTTATTTCTTCTTCTTGTCTAATTGCTATGGCTAGCACTTCCAGTACTGTGTCGAACAGGAGTGGTGAAAGTGGGCATCTCTGTCTTGTTCCTGTTCTTAGGTGAGATGGTTTTAGTTTTTGCCCATTGAGTATGATATTGGCTGTAGGTTTGTCATATAAGGCTTTTATTATGTTGAGGTATGATCCCTCTATTCCCACTTTGCTGAAGGTTTTTATCAAGAAAGGGTGTTGGATTTTGTCAGATGCTTTTTCTGCATCAGTTGATATGACTATGTGGTTTTTATCTCTCAATTTGTTTATGTGACATATCACATTTATTGATTTGCGGGTATTGTACCATCCTTGCATCCCCGGGAAAAATCCTACTTGGTCATAGTGTATGATCTTTCTAATGTAGTGCTGGATCTGATTTGCTAGAATTTTGTTAAGGACTTTGGCATCTATGTTCATGAGGGATATTGGCCTGTGATTCTCTTTCTTTGTGTTGTCTTTATCTGGTTTTGGTATTAGGGTGATGCTGGCTTCATAGAATTAGGCCTCACTTTCTTGTCTCCCTTAACACTCTGTGTCCCCCTTCCCTCTTCTGCCCGCCTGGTTGCAACTGCCATCACTATGAATGATTTCTGGTATTGGGGGTGGGAGAGATGATATCATCCCAGGGGTCCCAAGATTCCCAAAGAATATGGGGAACCCTCAGCAGTGTTGGGGAGGGGGAAGCAGGGCAGACAGCTTTTACTTCACTTGCACACTCTGTCCCTTTCTCTAGGGCATTGATGATTCCAGCAAAGACAAGTAAGTTGGGTGACTGAGGAGGAGGAGTGGGGACGGCATTTGCACCTGGGACGGGGTTGTGGGGAGCAGAGGTCCCCCTCTCCTGGACCTTAAATGTGTTGTGTGAGAGCAGGTGCCACACACTCGCTCACACTCCGTCTGGCTGCTGCCCCTGTCCTTCCCTTTGCAATGGCCATGCTCATGCACCTGGTGAAGCCATGTCCCCTGTCCTCAGCCGGGGCGCTCAAGACGCCCTGAACCCTGAGGATGAGGTAGACGAGTTCCTGGGCCGTGCCATCGATGCCCGCAGCATCGATCAGCTGCGCAAGGACCACGTGCGCCGGTTCCTGCTCACCTTCCAGAGAGAGGATCTTGAAAAGAAGGTTTGGGGGATGCTGAAGGAGGAGGGTTGGGGAGGAGGCAGGTCCAGGCAGGGAAGTCTGAGCACAGGTGAGGGAACAGGAGAGGGATTGGGGGAATGGGAGGTGACCACAGGTCATGGTGGGAATTCCTATCAACTGGGCCAACTGCTGCTCCCCCTTGAGGCCCCTGGTAGCATGCTCCTCCCCAGGGCAGAGCCCAGTGCCAGCTCAGCCTCCTCTCCCTCAGTACTCGCAGAAAGTGGATCCCCGTTTTGGAGCCTACGTGGCCTGTGCCCTGTTGGTCTTCTGCTTCATCTGCTTCATCCAGCTCCTCATCTTCCCACAGTGAGAGCCCTGCCCCTCCTTGCTCAGCCTCTCTTCCCTCCAGCACCTCCCAAAACCTTCCTAAACACCCACACAAACACCCACAGAAGCCCACAGTCCCTGGAGCCCAAGCCCTGCCCATCTGGGGAGCGGGAAGTGGGACAAGGACACCCCATCTTCCAGGGTAACATTTTCTCGGGCTCTCTTCCGTCCCAGCTCAACGCTGATGCTTGGGCTCTATGTCGGGATCTTCCTGCTGCTGCTGATCACAGTGCTGATTTGCGCCGTGTACTCCTGTGGCTCTGTGAGTAGGGAGGGGTCTTCCAGGGCTGGTGGGAGAGGGCAGGATGGGCCAGGGGTGGTCACATGGGGAGAGGGAGGAGAAGGTCGTGTCTCTTCATTGGGCCCCACCCCTGGGTGGCCATATCCCCTGGCTGATGTGGCCTCCAACTCATCTGTCTCCTGCCTACAGATCTTCCCGGAGGCCCTGCAACGCCTGTCACGCAGCATTGTCCGCTCGCGGGCACACAGCACTGCAGTTGGCATCTTTTCAGTCCTCCTTGTGTTCACCTCCGCCATCGCCAACATGGTAAAGGTCCTCCCTCCTCATGCCAAAACCTGCTCTGGGCTCCGGGGCACATTTCCTGCCCTCAAGGAGCCTGTTTTCCCAAAGGAGGGGTGAGGTCAATTCCAGTCCTCCATCCTTGATCTCCCCATCTCTTGTCATCCCTCAGTGAGAACTTGGGCCCCTGGAGTATAAGGCACCTGGGTTATGGCCCTTGCAACCCCTCGCTTCCTTGGTTACCCTGATATACCTCTCCCCACGTCTACAGTTCACCTGCAACCACACCCCCATACGAACCTGCGCAGCGAGGATACTGAATGTGACACCTGCCGACGTCACCGCCTGCCACCTGCAGCAGCTCAATTACTCTCTGGGTCTTGATACTCCCCTGTGTGAGGGCACCGCCCCCACCTGCAGCTTCCCTGAGGTGACCAAGCCGTGCTGAGCAGGGCAGGCGGAGGGGCTTCCTGATTAGCACCAGTTATTGACCCCTCTGGGCCAGACCTGGTGATGGGCACTGGGATCTCACCAGAGTCGCCAACTCAAGAGCAGCCAGGGGCCCCGGTGTGCGGTGGGGGTGACTGGAGGGTGGAAGAGGCTCGGGGTTGAGGTTGTGGAGGGGAGCTCAGGTGAGGCAGGGGAGGGGAGGGCGGGGCTCTCTGCATGGGGGCACCTTGGCTTCTGCCTTCACCCAACACCTCCCCTGCTGTCGCCCCCAGTACTTCGTCGGGAACATGCTGCTGAGTCTGTTGGCCAGCTCTGTCTTCCTGCACATCAGTAGCATCGGGAAGCTGGCCATGATCTTTGTCCTGGGGCTCATCTACTTGGTGCTGCTTCTGCTGGGCCCCCCAGCCACCATCTTCGACAACTATGACCTGCTGCTTGGCGTCCATGGCTTGTGAGTTCATCCTCAGGCCCTTTCATCCCCCAGAAGTCTCTGGTGCCCAGGCCCCTTGTGCCCGTGGAATGTCACCACTCACCCCTTATCAGTGCGGGGAAAGGAGGCGGTGGAGGAGCTCCCAGCATATAACCTCAAACTGTCTCCCCAAGGGAACACCAGTGCTGGGAAATCCCTGTGTCTCTAGGTTAGACATTAAAAAAAAAAAAAATCCCCTTTCGAATTTGCGTGCTTTCATGTCCACTCTTGTGTCACACAGCTGCTTGGTTGCAGAGCCCTGACCAGGAACCAAAACTTCTGACTCCTGCTTGAGGGCTTTGCCTGGGACACCTCTCTGGCTTTTCCTCTGTAAAACCCCACCCCTTGTGATTTGTGGCCAGAGCTTGGTGTAGTTGAAAAAGCCTCTGGATTCCATTGGGTTTGAATCCCTGCTCGGCCACTCATTAGCTGTGTGACCTTGAACAGGGGATTAACTTGACCTTGAACTTTTCTTCGCCTAAGTTTCCTCATCTGTTAAATGACAATGCCACCTGTCTCACAGGGTGGTTGTGAAGATGACAGTAACTAACACTGTCATGCTAAGCCTTTTGCATGCATTATTGAGATCTGATCCCTCTTTTGTTGATGAGGAAACAGGCTTGGAGAGTTAAGCAACTTGTAGTAGGTCACATAGCTGGTGAGTAGAGGAGCCAGGAGTGGAACCTCTGCTCTTAATGAGTGACTGTAAGCAAAGCCCTGGCCCATTGTCTGGTTTGTGGCATGTACTCAGTCAATGCAGTTTCTGTCTCCCCTTCCCTGCCCCCACTCTGTATCCCAGGGAGAACCGATGACTTTGTCTCTTGTGTCTTCCTGCCAGGGCTTCTTCCAATGAGACCATGGATGGGCTGGACTGGTGAGTAAGGGCTCTGAGGCCGTGAAGGGTAGGGCTGCCAGATACCTCCTTCAGACACTGAGCATGCCTCTGCTTACCCGCAGCCCAGCTGCAGGGAGGGTGGCGCTCAAATACATGACCCCCGTGATTCTGCTGGTGTTTGCGCTGGCGCTGTATCTGCATGCTCAGCAGGTGGAATCGACTGCCCGCCTGGACTTCCTCTGGAAACTGCAGGTGACTGCGTGGGCCCGGGAAGGGGGAGAGGACTTGAGGGGCAGAGCCTAGGCCAAACCAGAAATGCATCTCGTTAGCCGGCTAAGGCTCTGGCCGCCCCAAGCCTACCTTGGCTCCATGCCTCCTCTGTGTCTTTGTTCCTGCCTTCTTCACCCCTTTGCCTGTTCTTTAGGCCTCATCTGTCCAGGCCTTCCTTCTCCCACGTGGTTCCCTCTTATGCCCACCTTCAGGCGTTGGCTGCTGCACCGCCCCTTGTGAATGGTGGGCACTGGGTGATGGGTGTGGTGTCCACAGGCAACAGGGGAGAAGGAGGATATGGAGGAGCTCCAGGCCTACAACCGGAGGCTGCTGCACAACATTCTGCCCAAGGACGTGGCCGCCCACTTTCTGGCCCGGGAGCGCCGGAACGATGAGCTCTACTATCAGTCTTGTGAGTGTGTGGCTGTCATGTTTGCCTCCATTGCCAACTTCTCTGAGTTCTACGTGGAGCTGGAGGCAAACAATGAGGGCGTGGAGTGCCTGCGGCTGCTCAACGAGATCATCGCTGACTTTGATGAGGTGCTTGTCCAGTGAGCTGGTGCTGGCAGAGTGGGAGGAGCTCTGGCTGAGAAGGCTAGGTTGGAGGGGTGGCTGGAGGAGGGAGGGAGATTTTATGGGACCCAGAGATGTTAGGGGCAGGGTAAGGGTAGGTAGAGTGGAGGGAGGATAGGGACCCACCAAGCTGTTAAGAGGCAGCATAGAGGGGAGCCCCGGTCGGTCGGGTAGGGTCATCATTGTTAGGGAGCAAAGGAGGACAAGAGGATCTGGAGGAGACAGGATAGGTACCAGGTGAATGTTTTTGAAGAAGAAAGCAAGAGTCTATGGACAGAGCCCGATTAATCCAAGTGAGCAAGATGGTCCCCCTAAATAAGGAAATAGAAGCAAAATATAAGGAAGTGTCCTAAACATCCAGATCAGGGATGGGCTTTCCACTCTGCTGGAGGGGAGGCACTTCCTCACTCTGGGACTCGGTTTCCCAAAAGGTCAGGTTGGAATAATTGATGCTTGATATCCCTTCTGTGGTTCTGGATTCTTTGAGTGAGCTATTGAGTTGACCTGAAGCTGAGCGCTCAAGCCCTGGCCTGGGTTCTGATGGCTGCCTGGTGAGGGAAGCCTGTCTTCCTGGCTCCTCAGCCCTGCTCTGAGACCAGCAGCTGGGAGGGAGGCTCTCTCACTGAAAGGAGGGGAGCTGTTGAGACAGGGCAGTGGCGAAAGGGCCAGGGCATGGCAAGGAATGGGCGCTGGGGGCAGGGCTGGTTTGGGCCTCTTTGCCTTGAGAGCCGGCTCCCCTGTGCTGTCCAGATCATCAGTGAGGAGCGGTTCCGGCAGCTGGAGAAGATCAAGACGATTGGCAGCACCTACATGGCTGCCTCGGGGCTGAATGCCAGCACCTATGACCAGGTGGGCCGCTCCCACATCACTGCCCTCGCAGACTATGCCATGCGGCTCATGGAGCAGATGAAGCACATCAATGAACACTCCTTCAACAATTTCCAGATGAAGATTGGTGAGAGGGCCTGGTGGCTGGCGGGTTTCCCAGGGCTGTTTCTGGGGAAAGCCTAGGGACCAGGCAGGACGGCATCACAGACCCCCCATCGGGACGCTTGTGGGTTTCCTTTCTCTCACTATATTGTCTGATATGAAGGACAACAATCATTCATTGAGGGCCAGCTATGTGCTGGGCACTGTTTCACACTTTAATCCTCACATTATCATCCCCTTTGACAGATAAGATAAAGAAACGGACTCTCAGAGATTAAGTAATTAGTAAGTGGTTGAACTGGGATTCGAAACCAGGTTTATGTCGACTCCAGTACCTGTGCCCTTACCTACGGCCAGTGTGATGAGGGGTACCTCCTCTCAGATGAACTGAGGATGGGAGTGGTTAATAGCATAGGTCCTGTAGTCAGACTATCTGGTTTGAATTCTGGATATTGCACTTACCGGCTTATTTAGCAAGTCATCTACCTTCTCTTAGCTTCGCTTGCCTTATCTGGCAAGCGAAAATGGGGATACTGATACCTACCTTTTAGGCTTTTGAGAGGATGAAATACTAATGGAAATGCTTACCAGAGTGGCTGGCACAGAGCGCACATTCAGTAGGTGAGCTACTGTTCCAGCAGAGCGGTCCTGCCTCGGGGGAGCTCCTCAACTGGCAGGACCATTCTTTACAACCAGGACACTTGTCCCTTTGCCATTTTCTTCTCTGGCTCCTTCTAAAGGTGCCAGGAGGTGACATCTCACCTGGGCGACCCTGGAAAGCCACTCATCTCAAATGTCTTACTGCTCTCTCCACCCCAGGACTGAACATGGGCCCCGTTGTGGCAGGCGTCATTGGGGCTCGGAAGCCGCAGTATGACATCTGGGGGAACACAGTGAATGTCTCTAGCCGGATGGACAGCACAGGGGTTCCTGACCGAATCCAGGTGAGGGGCATGTGAGCAGAGGCTGGTAGGGTATGGGTCCAGGGGGCTTCTGCCGGTCCTTTTCTGCAATCCTTAGGACAGGGACAGGGTGGCAGTGTGCTGGGGGTTAGGGGAGGGCAGCTAGTTTGATGAGAGGACCCCTGGGCCCCTACAGATGTAGCAGGAAGGATCCCAGCTAAGCAGTCTCCCTTCCCATCCTCCTAGGTGACCACGGACCTGTACCAGGTTCTAGCTGCCAAGGGCTACCAGCTGGAGTGTCGAGGGGTGGTCAAGGTGAAAGGCAAAGGGGAGATGACCACTTACTTCCTCAATGGGGGTCCCAGCAGTTAGCAGGGCCCAGCTACTAATTTAGCTGAAGGGACCAAGGTGGGCATTTCAGTGGACTCTGCTTGCTGGATGAAGCTGTGGCAGGGGGCACTGTACCTCAAGACCCTGCTGACCACAAAAGGGAACACCCAGCAGGCTGTGCTTGGACCATGCTCATTTGCCCTCAGGCTGGAGAATGAGGGGATACCAAGAGGGTTTTGTAAGTGACTTTTTTTTTAAATTGAGGCAGCGCTGTTCTCTCTCCTTTATTCCAGCTTTTGGGAACAGGGGAGGGAGTAGCAGTGGGAGCCCTCCTGCCGGAAAGATGGAAATGACAGCTTGCCATGCCTCCCTTTCCCTGTCTGGGCAGCAGGCTCAGGGCCGGGCCCTTCCTTTCCCTTTTTCCTGGGAATACTTTGTACAAAGACTGGGGCAGGTGTGAAGAGTGCCTATTCCATGCTTGCCTTTGCTACGCCTGCATCCCCAGCATGGTCCTGGGGTCTCCTGGCCTCAGCCAGGTCTCCCTCCTAGGCACAGGCAGAGGAGGGAGATGCTCTCAGAACCCAGTTCTGTCCATATTTCAGGGGAATGTTTCCATTTGCCAAATCCTAGTCCCATGATCTGTCCCCAAAGGGGAACAAAGGGACTTCTGACAGCTCAGATTTAGCCCCAGTTCCTGCAAAGTGTCAGGGAAAGGGGCATCTGGCCTCATTGGTACTGTGAAAATGCCCGGCCAGAGAGCAGGCATTTGTGTGGGGATGTCAGAGCAGGAGCTGGAAATTCACCTGCAGGTGCCAAAGAGAGCAGGCTGGCCAGGGAGGGGGTGGGGCCGGACTCTGATCTGAGGGCCCGACGGTCAGGATCAGGTCACCCTGCCCCTGTGCTCTCTTGCTGTCTGCTGGCAAGGGGGGGCGGGTGGCTGGAGCTTCTCTACCCTTCTATTGCCAAGTTAGAAAGGGCCAGGGCCTGCAGGAAGATGACCCTGATCCCAAACTATCCTCCCAAGCCTTCGGCACTGGGAGGGCCTGTGTGTCTGTGCAGTGTGTGTGCATGTCGGTCTTTGTGTGCGTGTCTGTTGTCCAGGACTGTGTCCTTCGTGCTCCTGTTCCTCAGCTCTCCACCCAGGCTGCCTCTCTCCTGTGGGCCTCTGTCTTCTGGGAAAAAGGCGGTGTTTCAGGTTTCAAAGGACGGAGAGAGATGCCCAGGTGGCCCAGGAGAGGGATTTGGTGTCCTGGCAAGAGAAGGGGTCCCTGGGGAGAAGAGTCCTTTTTGTGCCAAATCCCTAAGTGCCATTGGGGCCATGTGTGCAGCATAACTATCTCCCTGCCTGGGCAGAGACCAGCCTGAACTGTCTAGGGTTTGGTGGGCAGAGGTTCAGGACTTTCTTGGGTTTCCCAGCTGGTGTCCTGGGGCGAGGTATGCTTTGGGACTGGGGTAGCATGGGATCCTTCCGAGGACCCAGATACCGGTACTAGGGGATGGGGTAGGCGGGCCTGAAAGTTGGCCTTCCCCAGCCTTCAGCCTGAGTCTAGCATGTTCCTGGCTCCCCAACCCCCATGCAGCCTGCAAGGGCTTGGCAGGAGGGTTAGGAGGCTGGATTCTATATTCCTGTCCTATCCCTGCCTTCTTTTTCCCTTTCCCTGCAACCTCTTGCCTCTGGCCTGAATTAGTTGGTGCCTTGGTTTCTCTGTCTGTACCTATTTAAGCCTGAATTTTGCTTAAAGACTGCTCTGTCTTGGAGGTGACGAGAGGCAGAGGAGAGTGGGTCCCAGAGTTGCTGGATTGGGAGTAGAAAGGGCAAGTTCCCTTCTTCATGCCCTTTCTGACTCTAGCTCCTGGTAGAGGCCTGGTTTCTGATTTGAACTGCCTGCCTTTGGGGAATCTTCATGCATCAACCAAACAGGCCATTAGGCACTTTGTTAAGACAAGGCAGGAAGAGGGGAAAAGACTAGTTGGACCAGACAGAAAATCAACTTCCCTCCCTCCGGCCATATCCCTGGATAGGAAGGGACTGCTTGGAGACATGGGGTGGGGGTGAGGGTATAAGGAGACCAGAGTGGGAAGACCGCAGTCTTGGGTGACTTGTCTCTGCTGCTTGCTAGGCGGGAAGGGCCTGTCCACACCCTGGCTCCCTGTACCACAGTGCCAGCCATGCTCTTCCTCCGGGCTATCGCTGTCCCCTTCTTCACTGGTTGGTGGGAGAAACCAGTGGAAAGGAGGCCCAGGGACTTGGTTTTATACTGTAACCACTGTGGGAGGCGGGGCGGGGGATGTACCATGTATTTCAGTGAAATATTTAATATATTTAAATATCAATAAAATCAAACTCTTTGTAAAATTCTCTGTTCTCTGCCGCTTTTCTGGGCCCCGGGTTGGGTCAGAATCAGCAGATTCTGGTGTGGAGGCAGCCTCCTGCCTGAAGGCTGGGTGGACCTGGGTTGTCTGTGGTCAGAGGACTTCCTCTGCTTTCCTCCCGGCCGCAGTGAAGCTGCAGTGTCTTCTGAGAGCATAGCTCCTCTAGGCCCTGCAGCATCATGAGGACCCATGAGACTTCCCAGATCTGTTACTCTGGCCTCTTCCACGCATGAGGTTAGGACCCCCTGTGGTGGTCTTCCCAGTGCCCTGGCCCCTCCCAAGCAAACACCAAGTTCTGGCTGCTTCAAGAACTTCTCACATGCCTGACCTCACGGGAATTTGGGCACTGGCATCATTTCCCTCCCCCTCACGTTCAGAGCATAGGAGTGACTTCTGGTCCAATCTAAAGTTTACTTTTTCATTAGTCAGCCATCAGAGCCAGGACACCTTTTTCCTCTTTCCCCTTCTTTGTCCTCCTTCCACGGACCATCCTGTCCTTCTGCCAGCACATCTTGCTCAATACAGACTGAATAGTCTGTCATTGAGGATAGAGTGATCCATAAACCTGGAAAAGAGCGGGTCTCAGGTTCAGTCAGGCTAGGCCGGAGTGTGTGTGTGTGTGTGTGTGTGTGTGTGTGTGTGTGTGTGTGGCGGGGGTCCTTAAACATAGGTCAAGACTATCTCAGGGCAGAATGGGCAGGGGTAGTGATGAGGAAGTAGGACTTCTGCCAATGGATAGTGGCTGGAGGGCGGGGAGGCAGCAACAGGGGGAGGATTCCCACAGGAATCCTATAGACACTTGTCTTGTGCCTGCTCAGAAGTCATATCCACATGGCGAAACAAAGACAGATAAATCTTTACCTCCTTTGAATGCCACCACTGCCCAAATTTTGGGGCCACTTTCCCTGGTAAGACTCAAAATACCTCTTCTGTTCCCTAACTCTGAGTAGAGATGAAACAGTCTCTAAGGATTTGAGTGGAGGGAGTAGTCTCCCCACCTCACCCCTCCCCGCCTAACCTGGTCATTGGGCTTTTAATGAGGCAGTGGCGAGGGCTCCGGATCCACGGCATGGTGTCTTCTGGGCGCACTCCTGGCTCATTTGACCTCCAGAAGCTGAAGTTCTGAGCATCAGTCAAGGGGACTCTAAAGACTTGATTGGGGACTGAAAGGTTTTGGGAAGCACAAGTTACCCAATTTCTTTTAGTTCTGTACTCCCTTTCGTGGCTCAGGGCAGCACAAGCAACTGGGCCTGACCAGGTGCTGAGAAGTCCTAGGAGTTTGGTCACCACACCCAGCTTTACTTCCGGATTCCAGCATCTCACACCCTTCATGGTCAGTTGAATCAGTTTTGGTTCTTCCTGCTGCTACTAAGCCCATCTCTTAGAGAGCTCCCCCCACGTGCTAAAATAGTGGAAAAGCAAGTGGTCAACCCACTTGGGAAATACGAAAGATGGGTCCACAGGTTCAAACCCTCAACCCTTCAGTCTGCAGACTGATGCTCTAACCACTGAGCGAGTGACCAGGGCTTTTTTTTTTTTTTTTTAAATGCTTAATTATCCTCATTCCCTTCCTTTCTCTCTGAAATAGTTCCTTTCTTTGTTCATTCCAGGTAATTCTCTGAAATGTAGCAATTATACTACCTCATGTTTACATACTGCTAACAGATATCATTTATCAAGTATCTGTCATGTTGTAAATGTCGTATTAGAGGTGTTCTTAAACTTTTGAAAGGATGTCAGACCTATTTCGATTTTGGGAGGGTATTTTCAATATTTGAATAAGTCTAATTATACTAGTGTATAAAACAGAATTTCCGGAGGATGAGGCCCAGAAATCAGGATTTTAAAAAGATTCCCAAGGTGATTCTAATGTGCAGCCAAGGTTGCGAACCACTGTATAAAATGTTTATATTTTTAAAAATTAGAATTAT
The DNA here is from genome assembly GCF_028538775.1 of Myotis yumanensis. Lineage (NCBI taxonomy): Eukaryota > Metazoa > Chordata > Mammalia > Chiroptera > Vespertilionidae > Myotis > Myotis yumanensis. The sequence continues at coordinate 165,980,420 of NW_027223754.1, forward strand.
AGCCTAATATTATGAGGATGTAGTCTTTATAATCATTTTTTAAAAATCCCTAATACACCGTTGAGTAGATGTTACATTTTTACTTAATTATTTTCTTATTAATTGTAATAAGCTTTTTAAAAGTTTTGCTATTAGAAATAATTCTTAGATAATCCTTCATGCATATCATTTTAAAAATATTTTTATTGATTTCAGAGAGAGGAAGGAAGAGGGAGAGAGGGATAGAAACAACAATGATGAGAGAGAACTATTGATCGGCTGCCTCCTGCATGCCCCCTACTGGGTATCAAGCCTGCAACCTCAGCATGTGCCCTGACTGGGAATTGAACTGTGACTTCCTGTTTCATAGTTCGATGCTCAACCATTGAGCCACGCTGGCTGGGCCATGTATGTCATTAAAATAATTTTTTTCATTGATTTTTAGAGAGAGAGGAAGGGAGAGGGAGGGAAAGAGAGAAACATTAATGTGAGAATGTAACATTGTCAGCTACCTGCTGCACACCCCCTACCAGGGGTCAAGCCCAAAACCTAGGCATGTGCCCTGACTGGAAATCAAACTGACAATCCTTCAGTGCATGGGACAATGCCCAACTAATTAAGCTATACCAGCCAGGGCCATGGATGTCATTTTTTTTTTTTTTTTAAATATATTTTATTGATTTTTTACAGAGAGGAAGGGAGAGAGATAGTTAGAAACATCGATGAGAGAGAAACATCGACCAGCTGCCTCCTGCACATCTCCTACTGGGGATGTGCCCGCAACCCAGATAACATGCCCCTGTCCGGAATCGAACCTGGGACCTTTCAGTCCGCAGGCCGACGCTCTATCCACTGAGCCAAACCGGTTTCGGCATGGATGTCATTTTTAATTTCTGAAAGCTTTATTTTTAAAAATTAGATGTTAATTTTGAGATAATTACAGATTCACATAGTTGGAAGAAATGATACACAGTGATCCTGTATACCCTTTACTCATTGCCCCCCAAGAGTAACATCTTGCAAAACTATCTAGTACAATATCATAGCCATGCTATTAACATAGTGATATAGAACAGCTCCATCACTACATGATCCTGGAGTTACCTTTTATAGCCACACCCTCCACCTCCACACCCCCAACATTGGTAATCAATAATCTTTTCTTCATTTACATAATTCTTAAAAATGATACATGCTTGCCTGGCTGGTGTGGCTCTGTGGTTGAGCATCAACATGAACCAGGAGGTCATGGTTTGATTCCTGGTCAGGGCACATGACCCGGTTGCTCCCCGATTGCAGGCACAATCCCCAGTGTGGGGCGTGCAGGAGGCAGCCAATCAATGATTCTCTCTCATCATTGTTGTTTCTATCTATCTCTCCCTCTCCCCTCCTCTCTGAAATCAATACAAACTTATTTTTAAAAATAATGTTGCCGTGCTGGCTTCCACAGCACATATACTAAAATTGGAATGATACAGAGATTAGCAAGTATGACACGCAAATTTGTGAAGCATTCCATATTTTTAAAAAAGAAAGGAAAAAAGTTTTATACAATCGGTATCATACAGCATGTGCTCTTTCAGGGACTGCCTTTCTTTACATAGCATAATTCCCTGGAGATTCCTACACGTTATCAAATGTATCAGTAATTTGTCCTAGATGCTTTTTAAAACGTACATCTTCTCTAACTTTCACACAATGCTAGAGTATTGTTTCCATTTCCAGATGATTTGGAGCAGTTAAATGTTTAAAAGAATTTTCTCAAGGTCACACAACTTGTTTGGAACTTCAACTCAGTTCGAATTCCAAAGCTATATCTTGGTCTACCACTCCTTGGAGGCATAGCATGTAATAATATACAAGTACTTTTCCTAAATTGTCACTCTTTTGGTTTGATCCTCATAGCAAGTCTGTAAGATGAGTAGAGCAGGTATTTTCTGTTTCTTGTTTTTTTTTTAATGAATGAGGAAACAGGTTAATTAAGAATAAGTGACTACTCAAGTTGAGACATTTAAAAGAGGCAGACCTGGACTGAAATCTGGACCTTCTGCCTTCAAGTATGATTCAATTTTTATTTTATCTTGCTCACTCCACCACTCAGGTCTACTTTCTCCCTCATCTTCTCAGTCTCTCCTCTTGGCTCTCTTTATTCCCTGCCCTATAACAATGCCCCACCTCATCCAGGCCATTTTTTAGGAACTCAAGACATAGCCCACCCAGGGGTACTCACATGTCTTTAGCAACACCTTCCGTACAGCTTCGTGGTACTTTGTGTGGCTATTCTGGTGCACAGAATAATTCCCATCTTTTGAGATAATCGGGGGAAGCTTCGTGGGCACCAGTTCCTTCTGGTCTGAAACGAGAGCAGATTTGACAAATGGGACTATTTGATTCTCTGAGCCTCTACTCTCCATGCCAACCACACACATGGCAGGGATCTCTCCGAGCCACACACATCTGATTCTCCATTTTTGGCATCTTCAGGAGTCACATCACAATGCCTGTGACAGAGGGGAGCGAGGGAGAATCCAGAGATCAAGAAACCTCCTTCCCCACTTTCTTGCTCCTCCCTGTCTCCTGGGCTTTGAGTGGCCTCCTGCTGAAATCAAGATATAGATAGATGTTTAGGATTAGTGCAGGTGAAAAAAGGCACTTAATCTGGCCAAGGCAGCAATCCCTTTTGGGGACTGGTGTATTTGCAGAGCTCTAATTGGTCTAAAGGGAAAGTTATGTTTGAGCTGAGTCTTGGAGGGTAAGGAGTTGTCTGTGGGACATGGTAGTATCAGAAAGAACATTTCAGGCAGCAAGACAGCAAGTGTTAAAAGTATTAGAGAGGGCCCAGCTTGCTATTGATTTGGAGCCTGATTCGTGTTGAGTAAAGTGGAGAGGACGGGGTGGGGCTAGTGCAGAGTAGGGTAGGGTGGGGTAGGGCAGAGTAGTAGAGTGTAGATCTAGTATTCTTATGAGGGTTTGGGACTCCCCTCTGAGGCAAAACCTATATATCACTAGGCTGAAAAGACCAGATCTTCCTTACCCAGTGCAATGGTCTGAATGTGTCCTCCAAATTTATTTATTTATTTATTTATTTATTTATTTATTTATTTCAGTAACCAGAGATTTTATTGGGTCACAAATTTGAAGCAGGGCAGGAATTTTTGCTTTAAGTATGGCTGGACCCAGGAACTCAGTGGATATCCCCATGTGGCTCTTTTTCTTCATCTTTCATTTACCTGGATTGGCTGCAGTCTAGGCAGATGTTGCTCACCTGTAGTAAGGTGGCCACTGGCTGCTCCAGCTAAACACAGTAACTTCTCAGCAAGGGAAGGAGAACCCTTGTCCTCCAAATTTATACTTTGAAAACTTAATGCCCAAAGTGATGGTATTTGGAGGTGGGGGCTTTGGGAGGTGATTAGGTCATGAGGGCAGAGCCTTCATCAGTGGGATTAGTGTCCTTAGGAAAGAGGCCTGAGAGAGTTCCCTCACCCCTTCCGCCATGGGAGGACACAAAGTGAAGCCTGCGACCTGGAAGAGGACCCTCACCCGACCGTGCTGGCACCCCGATCTTGGCCTTCAGCCTTCAGAACAGTGAGAAATAAATTTCTGTTGTTTACAAGCCACTCGGTCTATGGTATTTTGTTATAGCACCCTGAACAGACTAAGACAGTGATTTTCAACCAGTGTGCTGCGGGACACGAGGCGCACTGGTGTGCTGCGAGAATCTGTGAAACATGCAATACCTGACTGTTTAGTCAGGGGCATTGACCTCTTTTCCCTTTTGTCAAATAAAAAAATGACAATAGCCAACACAGCAATAGCCGTTTGGTGTGAATGAATCAAAATTATACATATTTTTTTTTTGGTCAGGTCAGCAAAAAATACATTTTTTGGTGTGTCACAGACATTTAGTAGTTTCTGTGTGTCATGAGATGAACAAGGTTGAAAATTGCTGGGCTACGATACTTAGCCACTCTTACAGCTAGGGCCTGGGCAGAAAGTTTGGCTAGGACAATCAAATACATCTGTTCCAGATTTCGAATCAAAGAGGAGGTTGCAAAGAAGCAGGGGTTTGTAAAGCCTTTTTCTGTCGATGGGAAGTTGCAGCAGTGAAACTGCTTGGCTGTAGCACAGTGTGCAGGGCCCAGCGTCCTTGGTGCCAGCGGTGCCTACCCTAGCATTGATTGCAGTAGTTGTGCCTCACCAGGTCTGCAGCATGATTCGGAACAATGTTCCTGGTTACTATCCATCAAGCTTGGTTCTCTGTTCCTTCTACAGCTTTTATGTGCTTCCCAATATTTTTTTCTTCTTTTTAAAATTTTAAATTTTTATTTCCAAATATTTTAAACTATTTTTTTTTACTGTGTTGTGTAATTGACATAGAAAGTTGTACATATTGGTTTACAAATAGAGGCTGCGGCGCCTGCGCCTCCTAGCGCTCGCCGGCCCCGCGGAACGAGCTGGATCGGAGATCATGAGCCGAGGCCAGACCTGAGCCCAGAGGGTCGGAGGGAGACCGCATGGCAGACAGCCGCGTCTCTTGGGACAGACACAGACCCTGACCAGGGTAAGGAGTTCCGCGGGTTTGCTGGCGCCAGGAGATTTGAGATTTGGATTTTGTGATTGCGGAGAACTGAGACTAAAGGGGGCATCCTGAGGAACTGATCAGACCATGCAGTGCCCATAAGAGAGGAGCGTTTCCCAGACCGCAGATCCAAGCAACAGCAGCCCCCTGAGCACCGCAGCCTCCTGATCACCACAGCCTCCTGATCACCACACCCTCTGTCTGTGGAACAGCAACTGTACTTGAAGCCTCCCCCTACCAGCCAGAAGAGCCAACACAGCTGTGAACAACACCCACCAGAGGAGCTGCTGCCAACTGGAAAGCAGCTGCTACCGCAACCATCTGAGCAGCTACCACAACCCAAGGAGCCCCTGCCACCCAGGGAGCAGCCACTGAACATCTCAACATCTACATATGTCAGCGAGATCAAACATGGGTAGGCAAAGAAACCCCCAAAGGAAAGAAAAGGAGGACTCCCCAGAAAAGCAGCTAAGTGAGAGGAGGAGAGCCTAAGGGAGCTTTGGGACAACATGAAACGAAACAACATACGAATAATAGGGGTGCCAGAGCAACAGAAAGACGAACATGGATTAGAAAACCTATTCGAAGAAATAATATCAGAAAACTTCCCTGAGGTGGGGAAGAAAAAAGTCACACAAGCCCAGAGAGTTCCAAACAAGGTGAACCCGAAAAGACCCACACCAAGACACATCATAATTACCATGGCAAATGTTCAGGATAAAGAGAGAATCTTACAGGCTGCAAGAGAGAGACGGAAAGTAACATACAAGGGATCTCCCATTAGATTATCAAATGATTTCTCAACAGAAACACATCAGGCCAGAAAAGAATGGACGGAAATCTACAAAGTGATGCAAAGCAAAGGACTGAATCCAAGAATACTCTATCCAGCAAGGCTATCATTCAAAATTGAAGGGGAAATAAGAAGCTTCACAGACAAAAAAGGGCTAAGGGAGTTTATCACCACCAAGCCAGCCATGCAAGAAATGCTAAAGGGACTGGTGTAAAAAGAAGAAATATCAAGCTCAGAAAGAAAACAGCCACATACACACACACAAAAAAGAAATGGCTACAAACAAATACCTTTCAATAATAACTTTAAATGTAAATGGACTAAATGCTCCAACCAAAAGACATCGAGTGGCTGAATGGATAAAAAAACATGACCCATACATCTGCTGTCTACAAGAGACCCACCTCATTAGAAGGGACTCACACAGACTGAAAGTGAAGGGATGGAAAAATATCTTTCACGCAAATGGAAAGGAAAAGAAAGCTGGGGTAGCAATACTTATATCTGACAAAATACATCTCAAAGTGAAGGCCATAACCAGAGATAAGGAAGGCCACTTCATAATACTAAAGGGATCAATACAACAAGAAGATATAACCCTGGTAAACATATATGCACCCAATGCAGGAGCACCCACATACATAAGAAAACTTCTGGAAGATATCAGGGGAGAGATCGACAACAATACAATCATAGTAGGGGACTTTAATACACCACTGACATCACTGGATAAATCCACTAGACAAAAACTCAGCAAAGAAACAGCAATCCTAAATGACTCACTAGATCAGATGGACTTAATTGACATCTTCAGAACACTTCACCCCACAGCTGCGGAATATACATTCCTCTCAGGTGCTCATGGGACATATTCAAAAATAGACCACATATTGGGTCACAAGCAAAGTCTCCACAAATTCAAGAAGATTGAAATCATAAAAAGCTTCTTCTCAGACCACGATGGCATAATGTTAGAAATAAACTACAATAAAACCAACCCAAAATACTCAAACACTTGGAAGCTGAATAGCATGTTATTAAATATTGATTGGGTTACCGATGACATCAAAGAAGAAATTAAAAACATCCTGGACACTAATGACAATGAAAACACAACAATCCAAAACCTCTGGGACACAATGAAAGCAGTCCTGAGAGGAAAGTTTATAGCTCTACAGGCCTATCTCAAAAAACAAGAAAAAATGGTAGTCAATCATATAACTCTACAACTCAAAGAATTAGAAAGAGAGCAACAAGAAAACCCCAGAGTGAGCAGAAGGAAGGAGATAATAAAGATTAGAGCAGAAATCAATGAAATAGAGACCAAAAAAACAATACAGAAAATCAATGAAACCAAGAGCTGGTTCTTTGAAAGGATAAACAAGATTGACAAACCCCTAGCCAGGCTCACCAAGAAGCAAAGAGAGAGGTCCCAAATAAACCAAATCAGAAATGATAGAGGCGAAATAACAACAGACCCCACAGAAATACAAATGATTGTTAAACAATACTACGAGCAACTCTACTCCAACAAACTGGACAACCTGGAGGAAATGGACAAATTCCTAGAAAAATACAACATTCCAAAACTCAATCAGGAAGAATCTAAAAACCTCAATAGGCCAATAACTATGGAAGAAATTGAAGCAGTCATCAGAAAGCTTCCAGCAAACAAAAGCCCAGGGCCAGACGGCTTCACAGGGGAGTTCTACCAAACATTCAAGGAAGAACTAAAACCTACCCTCCTCAGACTACTACAAAAAATTCAAGAGGAAGGAACGCTTCCAAGCTCATTCTATGAAGCCAGCATCACCCTAATACCAAAACCAGGTAAAGACATCACAATGAAAGAGAATTACAGGCCAATATCCCTCATGAACATAGATGCCAAAATCCTCAACAAAATCTTAGCAAATCGGATCCAGCAGTACATCAGAAGGATCATACACCATGACCAAGTAGGATTCATCCCAGAGATGCAAGGATGGTACAACATCCGTAAATCAATAAATGTGATACATCACATAAACAAATTGAAAGAAAAAAACCACATGGTCATATCAATTGATGCAGAAAAAGCATTCGACAAAATCCAACACCCATTTTTGATAAAAACTCTCAGAAAGGTGGGAATAGAAGGATCATACCTCAACATAATAAAAGCCATATATGACAGGCCCACAGCCAACATCATACTCAATGGACAAAAACTAACACCATTTCCCCTAAGAACAGGAACAAGACAGGGATGCCCACTCTCACCACTCCTGTTCAACATAGTACTGGAAGTATTAGCCATTGCAATTCGGCAAGAAGAAGGAATAAAAGGCATCCAAATTGGAAAAGAGGAAGTAAAACTGTCCTTATTTGCAGATGACATGATATTATACATACAAAACCCTAGAGACTCCATCAAAAAGCTACTAGACTTAATACATGAATTTGGCAATGTAGCAGGATACAAAATTAACCCCAAGAAATCTGAGGCATTTCTATACACCAATAGTGAACTTTCAGAAAGGGAGATCAGAAAAACAATCCCATTTACCATCGCACCAAAAAAATTAAGATACCTAGGAATAAACTTAACTAAAGAGGTTAAAAACCTCTACTCAGAAAACTACAGGACGTTGAAAAAAGAGATAGAGGAAGACATAAACAGATGGAAGAACATACCATGTTCTTGGATTGGTAGAATCAACATCATTAAAATGTCCATACTACCCAAAGCAATCTATACATTCAACGCACTTCCCATTAAAATACCAATGGCCTTCTTCACAGATCTAGAACGAACTCTCCAAAAATTCATCTGGAATAAAAAAAGACCCAGAATAGCTGCAACGATCCTGAGAAAGAACAAAGTAGGTGGGATCTCAATGCCAGATATCAAGCTGTATTACAAAGCCACTGTTCTCAAAACTGCCTGGTACTGGCACAAGAACAGGCATATAGATCAGTGGAATAGAATAGAGAGTCCAGAAATTAGCCCGAACCAATATGCTCAATTAATTTTTGACAAAGGAGGCATGAACATACAATGGAGCCAAGATAGTCTCTTCAATAAATGGTGTTGGGAAAATTGGACAGACATATGCAAGAAAATGAAACTAGACCACCAACTTACACCATACACAAGAATAAACTCAAAATGGATAAAGGACTTAAATGTACGACAGGAAACCATAAAAATTCTAGAAGAATACAAAGGCAGCAAAATCTCAGACATATGCCAAAACAATTTCTTCACTGATACAGCTCCTAGGGCAGTTGAAACTAAAGAGAAAATGAACAAATGGGACTACATCAAAATAAAAAGCTTCTGCACAGCAAAAGAAACCATCAACAAAACAACAAGAAAACCCACCTCGTGGGAAAACATATTTGCCAACGTCATATCTGATAAGGGCTTAATCTCCAAAATTTATAGGGAACTCATACAACTTAACAAAAAGAAGATAAACAATCCAATCAAAAAATGGGCAAAGGATCTAAATAGACACCTTTCAAAAGAGGACATTCAGAAAGCCAAGAGACATATGAAAACATGCTCAAAGTCACTAATCATCCGAGAGATGCAAATCAAAACAACAATGAGGTACCATCTCACACCTGTCAGAATGGCCATCATCAACAAATCAACAAACGACAAGTGCTGGAGAGGATGTGGAGAAAAAGGAACACTTGTGCACTGCTGGTGGGAATGCAGACTGGTGCAGCCACTATGGAAGGCAGTATGGAGGTTCCTCAAAAAATTGGAAATGGAACTCCCATTTGACCCTGTGATCCCACTCCTAGGAATATATCCCAAGAAACCAGAAACACCAATCAGAAAGGATATATGCACCCAGATGTTCATAGCAGCACAATTCACCATAGCTAAGATCTGGAAACAGCCTAAGTGCCCATCAGTAGATGAATGGATTAGAAAGCTGTGGTACATCTACACGATGGAATACTATGCTGCTGTTAAAAAGAAGGAACTCCTACCATTTGCAACATCATGGATGGAACTGGAGAGCATTATGCTAAGTGAAACAAGCCAGTCAATGAAGGAAAAATACCACATGATCTCACTCATTCATGGATAATAAAGACCATTACAAACTTTTGAACAATAATAGATACAGAGGCAGAGCTGCCTCAAACTGATTGTCAAACTGCAGTGGGAAGGCCAGAGAGAGTTGGGGGACAGGAGGGAGGGGAGTAAGAGATCAACCGAAGGACTTGTATGCATGCATATAAGCATAACTAATGGACATAAGACACTGGGGGGTAAGGGAGGGTAGGGGTTTGTCAAGGGGGGGGGGAAAGGATACTTATGTAATACCCTTTGTAATACTTTAAGCGAAAAATTAAAAAAAAAAAAAAATAAATAAAAAAAAAAAAAAAAAAAAAAAAAAAAAAAAGAAAGTTGTACATATTTTATACAGCTTAATGAGTTTGGAGATAAGTACGCACCTATGAAACCATCACTAAAATCTATACCATAAACGTTTATATTCCTTCCAGAGATTTCCTCCCACCCTCTTTATTGTTATTTTGTGATAAGAACATTTAACAAGATTTACCCTCTTAGCAAACTTTTAAATATGTAATGCAATTGAACTACAAGCTTTATGCTGCATAGATCTCCAGGACTTACTCATCTTGTAGAACTGAAACTTGTACCCTTTGACTACTGCCCTCCACCCCACCCCACCCCACCCACCCCCAATGCCCTTTCCCCTAGCCTCTGGCAACACCATTCTACTCTCTGCTCCTGAGTTTGATTATTTTAGGTTCCTCATATAAGTGGTATCATGTAGTATTTGGCCTTCTGTGTCTTCCAGGTTCATCCATGTTATTGCAAATGGCAGATTTCCACTGTATACATATACTGATTTTCTTGATCTATTCATGCATTGTGGACATTTATGTTGCTTCCATGTCTTGGGTATTGTGAATAATGTTGCAATGAACATGGAAATGCAGATATCAATTTGAAACCCTGATTTCAATTCCTTTGGTTATATACCCAGAAATGGAATTGCTGGATCATATGGTAGTTCTATTTTTAATTTTTGAAGGAACTTACATACTGTTTTCCATAGCGGCTGCACCAATTTGTATTCCTACCAACAGTGCATGGGGGTTCCCTTTTCTCCACATTTTCACTAACACTTATCTTTCATGTTTGTTTTTTTAAACATGTGAGGTGTTATTTTATTGTGGTTTTATTTTGCATTTCCCTGATGATTAATGATCTTTTAAAATGCCTGTTGGCCATTTGTGTGTCTTCTTTGAAGAAATGTCTTTTCAGTTCCTTTGCCTATTTTTTAATCAAATTTTTTTTTGCTAAAGTTATGAGTTTTTTTATACTTTTTGGATATTAACCCTTTATCAAAATATATGGTTTGCAAATATTCTCTCTCATCTGCAGGTTGTTTTTCATTTTGTTGTTTATTTGCCATGCAGAAGTTTTTTAGTTTGATATAATCCCACCAATATTCTTTTAACAAATTCATATTCTGCTTAAATAGGATTTGGCTTACACTTCTGAATCCTGAGCTGTCAGGAACTGGATGAAAATTGGCCCTTCTCTCTGAAAATTGTTGAGATTGCTGCCTCACCTCTGGTGGAGGGTGGGGATGCACTTCTTTTCTGGAGTTCTTCCCCAGCTCCTGCTTTCCCCCTTCTTCATGGCTTGGCCCCACTCCCTCGACTCTGTCTCTCCTCCCTCCCTTTTGCACTCCTATGGAAGTGCCCTCTAATATTCTCTGAGATAATGACACTGCCAGGGTGGGACACTGTTTGAATCCCCTCCCTCTACAGATAGTTGGGGACTTGGAAAGGCGGCACATATAGAGTTCTGGAAGCCTGGCCTGACCAGGGGGCTGATCTGTGCTTCATCACAGGTTACAGCAATGAGAGGGGCTAGTTCCTGGGAGCAGTGTCGTTTGAGTTTGGTGATTTGACTTTGGGAGAGTAGGGAGTGGGAGTAAGCAGATGTAAACTGAAGAGAAAGAGCAGGAGCATATTTCTAGTGGGCAATGGGATCTGGCCTGTGGTAACTGTTGGTCTGGGTGCAGGTGACAGTGGGAGCTCTTTATCTGTCCTAAGGCCTCAGACGGATCATCCTTAAGGGTACAACCAGATGATATTCTCTATGATCTGTTTCCAAATAGTAGATTCCCAGCTTCCCATATGGATGGTTATAGTGTGCTTGGAGGTGTGCTGGACAATAGCACCCATGTGGATGCCTTCCTCCTGAATCAAGCACCCATTGACGTACTCCTCGCATCAGTTTTTGGCAGGCTGGGAGATATTTTTGGTAACTCCAGCTTCTTGAAGCTTCCAGGTTTGGAAGCCACCTGAGGTGAAGAGTGGTGACGGGTAGGTAAGAATCATGCCACAGACTCTGTGAAAGGGCATGTTTTGGGTAGAGGGATGCAACGAGCTCTTTATAAGCAAGCTTCACTGTGGCAAGGTAGTGGACTCCATCATTTTGTTGGCATCCACCCAGTAAATGCCATGCTTCATATGGTTTTGGGGGCTAAATAGATATGGAGTAACCTGGGCAGTTTCTTCTAGAAATGGGCCATGAAATGGGAGATACCATCAGACCACCTTTAATACTTTGAATGGACTGTGAAGGACTTCTGGGGTGATACAAAAGTACATGGGTGGATCTTTCACTTATCCAATTTAATATTGTAAATTTCACAATATTATAGGCTTCCCAGGGCCAATGGAGTCGTAGCAGCATTTTTAGTTATCCACTACTTTGCCCATTGCCTCTTGGTTAGTTGGAACTGGGGCTGGTTTGCCACAATATTTTCAGGTTGCCCTAATTGGTTTGGCTCAGTGGATAGAGCATCAGCCTGCAGACTGAAGGGTCCCAAGTTCGATTCCGGTCAAGGGCATGTACCTTGGTTGCGGGCACATCCCCAGGAGGGGGTGTGCAGGAGGCAGCTGATCGATGTTTCTCTCTGATCGATGTTTCTCTCTCTCTATCCCTCTCCCTTCCTCTCTGTAAAAAAATCAATAAAATATATTTAAAAAAATATTTTCAGGTTGAAGAATTTTTAAAATGTGTGTGCCTCAGAGGCTCCCAGAAGTCTGATTTCCAGGTTGTGGTACTTGCCTGCCTCTTCCAGATGCTTAGTACACAGTGGTGATAACTCATTACTTGCAGTTGTCTTAGACTTGGTGTTACTTCTAGCAGAGTAATACCACCCTGACTAGAAAATCATATAAGATCAGCTTGAGAGAAATGTTGTGGTACTTACTGTACATAACAAATGACTCCTGCTCAGAAGGTAATACCCAATGCTGGTATTAACTCCTTGAAGTTGGCTGGGGCATTAAGATGGACTGAAATGGGCTGACGTGTGTTTGGAAGGCTATCTTACAATGACTTATTGTCTTCCCTGATACAAGGAAATTGCCAGTGCTTCAGGAGGAAGTGGACAGGAACATGAGCCCAGGGAAACAGACCAATCCACAGGGCACATTTCACATGTGGTGGGAGTTCCTTTGCATCCATGTCCAAAAATACCTTCCTCCTTGCCAAAACCGGTTTGGCTCAGTGGATAGAGCGTCGGCCTGCGGACTGAAGGGTCCCGGGTTCGATTCCGATCAAGGGCATGTACTTTGGGTTGCGGGCACATCCCCAGTGGGAGCTGTGCAGGAGGCAGCTGATCGATGTTTCTCTCTCATCGATGTTTCTAACTCTCTATTTCTCTCCCTTCCTCTCTGTAAAAAATCAATAAAAATATATTAAAAAAAAAAAACCTTTAAAAAAAAATACCTTCCTCAATGTGGTGCACTTGCTCAGGATCCTGGACAGAGGGGAAGAAGGTGAGCGTGAGGTCACAGAAAGGCTTAGTTAGTCCTGGTTGCAGACGGCTGACATGAAATGGATCATGTGGATCTTCTAGAGGTAACAACAAAAAGAGCTAATACTTAGTGACTGTGCTCAGCAGAACTATAAAAGGTAGGTACTGTCATCTTACTTTACAAACAGGGAAACAGAAACCCAGAACAGTTTAGTAATTTCCCCAAGGTCACATAACTGATGTATGGAAGAGACATGAGCTTGACCCAAGCAGTTTGGCTCCAGAGCCTATGTTCTTAACCACCACACCAAACTGACTCCTGAAATAATCTAATCAGAACATCCAGAAAAGACCAAGGACTAAGGGAAAATGTGGACTGATAGAACTAGCCTCTTTTAAAAATATATATGTATTTTTACTGATTTTAGAGAGGAAGGGAGAGGGATAGATTAAACATCAATGTTGAGAGAGAATAATTGATTGGCTGCCTCCTGCACACCTTCTATTGGGGATTAGACCTGCAACCTGGGCATGTGCCCTGACTGGGAATCGAACCATGACCTCCTGGTTCACAGGTCAACACTCAACCGCTGAGCCACACCAGTCAGGCAGAACTATCCTTTTTTTTTTCTTTATTAAGGTATAACATATGTGTCCTTAGCCCCCCATTAGTCCCCCCCGCTCACTCATGCCCTCACCCCCCTAGTGTCTGTGTCCATTGGTGATGCTTATATGCATGCATACAAGTCCTTTGGTTGATCTCTCCCCATTCCCCCCAACCCTCCCGGCCTTTCCTCTGAGGTTTGATGGTCTGAAAGATGCTTTTCTGTCTCTGGATCTGTTTTTGTTCATCAGTTTATGTGTTCACTATATTCCATAAATGGGTGAGATCATGTGATATTTATCTTTCTCCAACTGACTTATTTCACTTAGCATAATGCTCTCAAGGTCCATCCATGCTGTTGCAAATGGTAGGAGTTCCTTCCTTTTTACAGCAGCATAGTATTCCATTGTGTAGAGGTACCACAGTTTTCTAATCCACTCTTCTGCTGATGAGCACTTAGGCTGTTTCCAAATCTTAGCTATTGTAAATTGTGCTGCTATGAACATAGCGGTGCATATATCCTTTCTGATTGGTGTTTCTAGTTTCTTGGGATATATTCCTAGAAGTGGGATCACTGGGTCAAATGGGAGTTGCATTTTTAGTTTTTTGAGGACACTCCATACTGTTCTCCACAGTGGCTGCACCAGTCTGCATTCCCACCAGCAGTGCACGAGGGTTCCTTTTTCTCTGCATCCTCGCCAGCACTTGTCACTTGTTGATTTGTTGATGATAGCTATTCTGACAGGTGTGAGATGGTACCTCATTGTCATTTTGATTTCCATCTCTCAGATAATTAGTGACTTTGAGCATGTTTTCATATGTCTCTTGGCCTTCCTTATGTCCTCTTTCAAAAAGTATCTATGTAGGTCCATTGCCCATTTTTTAATTGGGTTGTTTATCTTCCTTTTGTCAAGTTGTATGAGTTCCCTGTAAATGTTGGAGATTAAACCCTTATCAGAGATAACATTGGCAAATATGTTTTCCCATGCAGTGGGCTTTCTTATTGTTTTGTTGATAATTTTCTTTTGCTGTGCAGAAGCTTTTTATTTTGATGTAGTCCCATTTGTTTATTTTCTCTTTAGTTTCCATTGCCCTAGGACAGTGATGGCGAACCTATGACACACGTGTCAGAGGTGACATGCGAACTCATTTTTTCGGTTGATTTTTCTTTGTTAAATGGCATTTAAATATATAAAATAAATATCAAAAATATAAGCCTTCGTTTTACTATGGTTGCAAATATCAAAAAATTTCTATATGTGACACGGCACCAGAGTTAAGTTAGGGTTTTTCAAAATGCTGACGCGCCAAGCTCAAAAGGTTCGCCATCACTGCCCTAGGAGCTGTATCGGTGAAGATACTGCTTTGGCATATGTCTGAGATTTTGCTGCCTGTGGATTCCTCTAAGATTTTTATGGTTTCCCTTCTTACGTTTAAGTCCTTTATCCATTTTGAGTTTATTTTTGTGTATGGTGTAAGTTGGTGGTCTAGTTTCATTTTTTTTTGCATGTATCTGTCCAAATTTCCCAACACCATTTATTGAAGAGACTGTCCTGACTCCTTTGTATGCTCTTGCCTCCTTTGTCAAATATTAATTGAGCATAGTGGTTTGGGTCTATTTCTGGGTTCTCTATTCTATTCCATTGGTCTATATGTCTGTTCTTGTGCCAGTACCAGGCAGTTTTGAGAGCAGTGGCTTAGTAATATTTAGCTTGATATCTGGTATTGAGATCCCTCCTACTTTGTTCTTCTTTCTCAGGATTGCTGCAGGTATTTGGGGTCTTTTTTAGCTCCAGATGAATTTTTGGCGAGTTTGTTCTAGGTCTGTGAAATATGCCGTTGGTATTTTAATGGGGATTGCATTGAATCTATAGACAGAACTATCCTTTTGGTGAGCTCCTTTACGTACAGCTCATTGGGAGTCTTGTCGAGGGTGTCTGCTCACCCCAGAGCAGCCTTGAGTTGGGTGAGGGACATGATATCATTACCTTGATCCAGAGGCAGAGTCCTGGCTTCCTGAGCTCCACTGAAATGTGGAATATCATTTCCTATGGCCAACATGGGGGAAGATTACTGGAACCTGGTGGTTGCTTTGCAGTGGACTGGATCAGTCTCGGTGGGGGAAGACCACTGGGGAAAGGCTGAGCTTATTGCGAAAAGCGGCTGTCTGCTGCAGCACAGACACCCACCTTAGAGGTGCCCATTCCTTAGGCTTTGGATGATTGCAGTTATGAGCAGCTTGAGTATCATCTCCCCTCTAGTTTCAGGCAGAAACTTTGAAAAGCCAGAACTACAGTGCCCTCTGCTGGAGTCTAAGAATGACATCCCAGCTGTTTCCTAGCAGATGAGTCACAGAACAGGCAGCTGGAGAGACCAGGAGACCTAGGAGATTGAGAAGAGGACATTCCAGCCAGGGTGGTAAAAACTACCTATTACATCCTCTGACAGGATCCAGAAAACGATAGTGCAAATAAGATGTGCTCAGTTTTTACCAAAGACTTGAGATTTAGTCTTTCTTTAAAGAGATTCATTTGGAATTGGAAGCAAGAGCAACTCTGAGGACTAGTTAGTGAATTCCTATGGGAGGAGGAATAATAAAGGCAGCGGTAGAGGGAGATGGAGTGAGGTCCTTTGGATGTGCACAGCTTGGATGTCACTGTGTCTGTGGCTAGAGGGCTGTCACTGGAGAGCCTGGCAGGGAGAGGTCATTTGTCTCTAGACAAGAACAAGCATAATTTCTCTTACCCCCCAACCCATCAACTTGCCTCTGAAACTTCTGTCAATGGACAGTGAGTGTAGATTCGTGTTATGATAAGGTCTGTCTTGACCTAGGGTTTCATGTAACAAGGCAAGGGAGTTGTTTCAGCAAAGGGCCAGGTAAGAGTTAATCTGTCTGAAACTAAGACCAAGACACTCCTGGACCAAGAGAAGTGTCCAGGTAAGAAGCTAAGAGGAGATAGGAGAGCAGGGTTCAAAATGGCGAGAGAAATTCAGCAAAGGAAAGGACAGATACGGGGCCAAGTTCCCCTGGGCAGGACAGAGAAGGGAAAGCTTACGTACAAGAAATTTGGGCATAAGGTGAATGAACTCTGGAAGCTAGGCTGACTTTGCAGGGGTAACCAGTGTTAGGATCAGGAAGAGTGAGTCTGGGAGGGGCAGGAATCCACTGATTGGTAGACATGAGAGTTCTAGTTACTGGTTAGGGGTGCTCTTCTGTGGTAGCTGTAGTCACCAGACTTTCAGGGCCTGGATGAGGTATACTTTGAAGCCAGCCAGCATAATTTTCTTCTTAAGGAATCTCATGGTTAAAAATACTGCTTCCCAGGTTTACCCTGGCAAGTATGTCTTGAGAAGTAGACAACAAAATTCCAGTCATAGGAAAGATATATATTCCACATGTAAATAGGAACTTGTATATTATGATTTATAACTTTTCTGTTGTATAGTTTGATGTGCTAAGTCTTAGATGTATTACATACATTATTTTAGTTAATTTCCATAGCAAACCTATAAAAAAAGGCATTATTATGTCCATCTATAAGTAAGGAAACTGAAGCACTCTGAATTTACTTACTGTGATTTAGCCTCTGAATCTGAACAACTTTGGGCATCTGATAAAACTGAGTTTCTGAAGTCAAGGATAGACCAAAGTATGCTTTCCACACCCAGTTTTCCTCTTTGGTTTTTCTATTTCGGTTCTTTATCAGGGGCAGGGACTGGCAGAATATTTAGTCACCTAATGTATTGACTCACCTCTATGAGTTTTCATTATGACTATAATAAAGGAAAGCTTGAGTGGGCTTTTTTTGAGTTGAAAGTTAATACACTCACACCTACTCAAAGAAAAAAACCTATCTTCAAAGAAAAATTATGAATGACTTAAAATATCATTATAGTAAGAATGTTAAGAATGAAGAGTGTCTATATTAACAGGTTCATTTTATGGTTGCTGTTAAAGCCCTAGGTAGGGCCAAGTGAGAGTGTGGTTGATTTGAGTACAGAGAACAGGTTGAAGTGCTAGCGCTGGTGGACAGAAAAGGATCAAACCACTGGAGTAATTGTATTAACAAGGTGAAATCAGCCAGAGAGTGGGGCCAGAGAATCATTCCGAAGGCAAGCATCCTGCAAGATTATTTGGGTTGTGTAACTAAGGGTGAGTGTAGAATTAGGAACTGTGTGTTCCTTGAATTTATGAATGTAGAAATTGGGGTTAGAAAGATGGGTAAGAGAGATGTGGCCTTGCTAGGAGCCAAATAGAATGCTGTCTTTTATCCATCATGTCCCCACCCTCCTTGTGAATTTCTCAACCCAGTTCTGAAGTAATAGAAAGATATGAGACCTTTCCCATTGTGGTGTTTCTCATTTCTATTGAATGGAATGTTCAGTGGAAGGCTCAATGACATGGTTGAAACCAACCAGTTCTAGTTACTGGTTAGGGGTGCTCTTCTGTGGTAGCTGTAGTCACCAGACTTTCAGGGCCTGGATGAGGTATACTTTGAAGCCAGCCAGCATAATTTTCTTCTTAGGGAATCTCATGGTTAAAAATACTGCTTCCCAGGTTGAAAGTTAATACACTCACACCTACTCAATGTAAATTGAGTCCATAACCTGGGACATGGACAATTAGGTGGGCGGGGGACCAGGCCGGGCTGGAGGGGGTCGTTAGGGGGGGAAAAGAGGACACATATGTAATACTTTCAACAATAAAGATTTAAACAGTTAAAAAAAAGTGGGATTTACACAGAAGGTAGCCAACTTGTCTGTCTTTGTGGAAAGGATAGTATGATCAGAAATATTGTTCTAAGGTCATGGGATGATGGGCAGAGTGCATAAATACTTCAGGTGTGCACAATGAAATAGCATGTCAAGTGGGAGATGAGTTCCAGGCATCTGGCTGGGATGCAGTGAAAGCAGTACATCAAAGTGGGAGGTTGGAGGTGCTTTGCTATAGTTTTGGCTTTGAACTGTTTCTAGATTTTGAAATTTGTTCTTATAAAGATGAAACTCTAGCCTCAGCTCTACACATGGCTGGCTCATTCTCATTCTTCAGGGTGTTGCTCAAAGACTACCTCCTTAATCATTCTGTATAAAGTGGGCCTTTCTAAGTTACTCTCCATCACCCCCAAACTCAGTTTCCTGTGAGAGCCAGGCAGATAATGTTTATGAGTAAACCAAACTGAGTAAGAAACCTGTTCCACTTAAGGGGGCAGCTGCTACTTTGCTCTGCCTGTTTGTGGTCATATGGGAATTTAGGGTCAGTGTGGCCAGTTCTAATTTTTTGAGAAGTTAGAAATGTGGGCTTTAGGACAAATGCATGCCAAAAAAAAAAAAAAAAATGAAACTAGACCACCAACTTACATCATACACAAGAATAAACTCAAAGTGAATAAAAGACTTAAATGTAAGTCTGGAAACCATAAAAATCCTAGAAGAAACCATAGGCAGCAAAATCTCAGACATCTCTCATAGCAATATGTTTACAGATACATCTCCTGGGGCAAAGGAAACTAAGGAGAAAATAAACAAATGGAACTACATCAAAATAAAAAGCTTCTGCACCGCGAAAGAAACCATGAACAAAATGAAAAGGGAGCCCACTGTATGGGAGAACATATTTGGCAATGATACATCTGATAAAGGGTTAATATCCCAAATATTTAAGGAACTCATACAACTTAACAAAAGGAAGACAAAAAATCCAATTAAAAAATGGGCCAAGGACCTAAATAGACACTTCTCCAGAGTGGACATACAATTTGCCAAGAGACATGAAAAAATGCTCACACTGATCATCAGAGAGATGCAAATTAAAACGACAATGAGGTATTACCTCACACCATCAGAATGGCTACCATCAACAAATCAACAAATGACAAGTGCTGGTGAGGATGTGGAGAAAAGGGAACCCTAGTACATGCTGGTGGGAATGCAGAGTGGTGCAGCCATTATAAAAAACAGGATGGAGTTTCCTCAAAAAATTAAAAATGGAACTGCCATTTGGCCCAGTGATCCCACTTCTAGGAATATATCCTAAGAAACCCAAAACACCAATCAGAAAAAATGTATGCACCCCTATGTTCATAGCAGCACAATTTACAATAGCTAAGATCTGAAAACAGCCCAAGTGCCCATCAGCAGATGAGTGGATAAAAAAGCTGTGGTACATCTATACCATGGAATATTATGGAGCAATAAAAAAGAAGAATCTCTTACCACTTGAGACAGCATAGAGCAGCCGTGGGCAAACTACGGCCCGCGGGCCGGATCCAGCCCGTTTGAAATGAATAAAACTAAAAAAAAAAAGACCATACCCTTTTATGTAATGATGTTTACTTTGAATTTATATTAGTTCACACAAACACTCCATCCATGCTTTTGTTCCGGCCCTCCGGTCCAGTTTAAGAACCCATTGTGGCCCTCGAGTCAAAAAGTTTGCCCACCCCTGGCATAGAGGGACCTGGAGACTATCACGCTAAGTAAAATAAGTCAGTCAGAGAAAGATAAGTATCACATGATCTCATTCATATGTGGAATTTAATTAACAAAATAAACTGAAGAACAGAGAAGGATTCAGAGACAAGGAAGCATAGAATGGAGTACAGAATCTCAGAGGGAAGGTGGGGGAGGGTGGGTGGGTGGGAGGTAATCAGCCAAAGACCTTGTATGTATATATACATAACCTGGGACATGGACAATTAGGTGGGCGGGGGACCGGGCCGGGCTGGAGGAGGTTATTGGGGGGGGAAAGAGGACACATATGTAATACTTTCAACAATAAAGATTTAAACAGTTAAAAAAAGTGGGATTTACATAACCTCTCCTGATTTTTTTTTTTTTTAAACCGTGCTATCCTTTTGATTCCTGTTTCCTTCTTGGTTGCTACTTTAGTAATAAGTAGGTCCCCACCTCGCAAGAATATTGCATCTGAACAGGCTGAGTCAGAGCCAGTGTGAACACAGGCCCCAAAAGAGGGCTTTTCGAATAATAAGAACAGTAAAAGCAGCTTCTTCTTTTTAGAAAAGGTCTTTGAGTCGGAGGGTCCAAAGCTCCACTCTCTAAAAAGAAAACCTCGAGCTCAATATAAAAATGGAAACCAGCCAGAACTGGTTTGCCTCAGTGGATAGAGCGTCGGCCTGCGGACTCAAGGGTCCTGGGTTCGATTCTGGTCAAGGGCATGTACCTTGGTGCGGGCACATCCCCAGTGGGGGGCGTGCAGGAGGCAGCTGATCAATGTTTCTCTCTCATTGATGTTTCTGGCTCTCTATCCCTCTCCCTTCCTCTCTGTAAAAAATAAATAAAATATATTTTTTAAAAAATGGAAACCAAAATGTATCAGAAATGAAGCCTAGTACCTCATATACTCAAGGTCAAGATGGTTTTTGAGAAATAAGTATCTGATCATCTGACCTCTTGTATTAGGAATGGCCCCATTCCAGCATTTTTAAAGGCAGATGTTTTTGTTTCTATTTCATTTCCCAAACGGGTATAAAATCTACTAAAAAGGGAAATAATGAATCAGAATAAATCAGCTCACTCACAAGAAACACTCCTAGATAATGATTTTTGGTTGCTGAGAGTATTCAGCACATTATTTCAAAGTGGCAAACTTAGAGGTAATCTCAGAGGAGATTTCGAAAGCAGCAGCCACAGTCACTGGTAGAGTTATGTGAGATACACCGACATTTAACCCCATGTTTTTCAGTGTATATGTCAAGGTGCCAAAACCCCTGATCATCAAAATACGTTATTTTGTACATTACAGTGCACAGAACAATCGAGGGAAAGACTTCCTTGGAGAGTAACTGAAAGGCGTTTGCAAAAGGTTCATAGCACTCTGAGGTGGAAGGCCTGGAGTCAGTGCTGCAGCATGGCATTCACTAACTTGACCCCTTCGTCTCTTTGGTTGCGGTGGCCTCAGTGGGAGCTGCCTTTTCTAAAGGTTCTGCTGGCTTCTTCTCTTCCTCCTCCTCCTCCTCATCTTAGGGATAGAGCTCCGGGTACTTCTGCTAAGCAGTTCCTGGATTCCTGATTCACAGAGACTGTGAGGTAATAAATGTTTGTTGTTTTAAGCCTCTATGTTTTAGGGTAATTTGTTACACAGCAATAGACAATTAATATGGAAGGTTGGAAGATAGATTTGAAGAATCTCCCAAAGAGTAAAAATTTAAAAACAAAGAAAATATAAAGAAAGATGAATAATAAGTTAAAGGATCAGTTCAGGAAGTTTTATAGCTGACAAATGGAATTTCCAAAAAGAGAGAAAATAGAGAATCCTATATAATAAATAGGTAATATGCAAATTAACCATCACACCCTCACAAGATGGCTGCCTACAACCAGGCCAGCAGGGGGGTTAGTGAGGGACGACCAAACAACTGAACAAGCAGGCTGCGTGGGGCAGCCAGGCCTGCGGGGGGGGGGGGGGGGTGGAGGGGCTGTGAGGGGCGACTAGGCCGGCAGGGGGGGAAACCAGGCTGGCAGGGGGTGCAGTTGGGGGTGACCAGGCCAGCAGGGGGGGAAGTTGGGGGCGATTAGGCTGGAGGGGGAGCAGTAAGCAGTGAGGAGCAACTAGGCTGGGGGGGAGGGCAGTTAGGGGCGACCAGGCCGGCAGGGGAGGGAGTTGGGGGTGATTAGGCTGGCAGGGGGGGCAGTGAGGGGCGACCAGGCAGGCAGACACCTGAGGGATTAGGAGCCAGCAGTCCAGGACTGTGAGAGGGCTGTCTGACTGCCGGTTTAGGCCCAATCCCCCAAGGGGTCCTGGATTGGAGAGGGTGTAGGCTGGGCTGAGGGAAACCCCCCCCCCCTGCACGAATTTTGTGCACTGTGCCTCTAGTAAGTTAATAAAAAAAAAAAAAGAAAATTTCTCAGAAACGAAGCGCACAAATTTCCAGATTGAGAAAGCTCATGGATTATCCACCATAATGAATAAAAAAAGACCTACAGCAAGTTCCATCATTATGAAACTTCAGAAAACTAGGAAACAAAAAGAAAATTCAAAGTTTCCAGAGAGCCCAGCCAGCATGACTCAGGGGTTGAGTGTTGACCTATGAACCAAAATGTCACAGTTCAATTCTGGTCAGGGCACATGCCTGGATTGCGGGCTCCATCCCCAGTTTAGGGAGTGCAGAAGGCAACTGGTCAATATTTCTCTCGCATCATTGATGTTTCTATCTCCCTTTCCCTCTCCCTTCCTTTCTGAAATCAATAAAAATATATATTTTAAAACGCTTCCAGAGAGAAATAAGTCACACAAAAGAATCCAACTGGAAGCTAGAAGGCAATCAAGACAGACCTTCTAAATTCTCAGAAAATGATTTTCAACCTAGAATTCCATGTCCAGAAAACTGACAGTAAAGTGTGAGGGTAGTATAAAACCATTCTGGACTCAAAAATATGCCTCCTACACATTTTTTTCTTGTTTTTAAAAAATCTTTCAAGCTTTTATTTAAGGGCGGTGATCCAAGGTAGATTTAGAAAGCAGCCATGCCCATGGACTGCACATAGTCCTCAAAAGCAGTGATTCACTCCTCCAGCATGTCTGTTCCAACTTTATCATCTTCTACTACACACTATATTTGAATTTTTAAAATTCAATACCCACTGGAACCAGTTTAGAAGAGTCCCAGACCAAGCTATCTGCTGGAATGCTTCTGACACATTCCTCTAATTTTGCCATATCTGTCTCATCATCCCAAGGCTTCACATCTAATAAGATGGAAGACTTGACAATAAGTGCAGGGTTTTTTTTTTTTTCATTTCTTTGATTCATACTGTGCAAGGTGTTTTTCTCTTAGCTTCTTCACTTCTTTGCTTTCCTCCTCCTCATCAGATCCAAAGAGATCAATGTCACCATCGTCTTCACTATTTGTAGCTCCAGTTCCTGTGGCGTTTTCCACATTAGCAGGGCCACACTTGCCCAAAGCTTTCTTCACTCCTGGCAGGCTGATCTTTCCTTTTCGTAATATTTGATGTGACATCCTCCTACACCAAGCATGTCAAACTCATGGCCCTCGGGCTGCATGCAGCCCACAAAGAATATATATATTTTAATATATTTTATTGATTTTTTACAGAGAGGAAGGGAGAAGGATAGAGAGTTAGAAACATCGATGAGAGAGAAACATCCATCAGCTGCCTCCTCACACCCCCTGCTGGGGATGTGCCCGCAACCAAGGTACATGCCCTTGACCGGAATTGAACCTGGGACCTTTCAGTCCACAGACCGATGCTCTATCCACTGAGCCAAACTGGTTAGGGCCACAAAGAATATTTTTGCGGCCCAACCAATATAACGGTATGTAAGAAACGTTTTAATAAAAATTTCGTAAGTTAATTTTTACAATATCCTGTTATACATAATTATTAATAACAAACTACATTTGCTAATTACTGATTACTATAATCGTGTTGCATTCATTTCCCTTACGCGCCTTACACACAGGTGCACCATTTCTCTCCACTAATACTAGCAGCGAATATTTTAGCAGCTGATTGCCACGTCATTAGTCTTGTACTAACTTGTTTGGTGTGCACAACAGGAAATATTTTGCTTTCGGAGAACAAGAAAAATAGGTTTATTTGCATTATGCTTATTAATTTGTGCAGTTATTCTAGAGTCTGGTAAATTGATGTTCAAGAAAAAATATTTTTATTAAAATTTCTATTTTATGTTAACGATTACTCATTTATTTTAGCCCTTTGTATTCAACATGTCTCTATTGAAATAAACCTACGTTTCTATGAAAATTGAAGCTGTTGGTTTTTTTGTGGCCCACATAAACTTAAACCTTGTTTATTTGGCCCATGTTGGCCTTTGAGTTTGACATGCTTGTCCTACACATTCTTAGAAAGCTATTTGAGGATATATATACCAGGAAAGAAAGGGAATAAACCAAAAAAGAAAAAACATGGGTTCTAGGAAACAGGGAATAAATCCTTAGAGGCAAAAGCAAGCTTCAGAACAAGAGCTATGCACCAGGCTTAAAGAGTGAACAGTCTAGACTGGAGTGGGAGAGAGGCAGTTTGGGAAAAAATAGAATTAATAGATTATCTGTTGTGTTTTGAGTGACTGGAAAAAGTATCACTGGGCATTTGACAGAGCCATTGAAATATTTTTTTGGGAGGGAAAGTAACAACAGTTACATGGAGAACCAAGCAAATGAAAAAATAGTAATGATTCTTAATTCTAGGGATAAATAAAAAATTGACATTATGTGGCTTAGTAATGAACAATTTTTACATACTTGTAAGACTGAAAGACTATTTTTTAAAAAATATATTTTATTGATTTTTTACAGAGAGAAAGGGAGAGAGATAGAGACTTAGAAACATCGATGAGAGAGAAACATCGATCAGCTGCCTCCTGCACATCTCCTACTGGGGATGTGCCCACAACCCAGGTACATGCCCTTGACCGGAATTGAACCTGGGACCTTTCAGTCCGCAGGTCGACGCTCTATCCACTGAGCCAAACCGGTTTCGGCAAGACTGAAAGACTATTGATTTAAACTTGTATTAAGTGTTCTATTGCTGTATCACAAATGACCACAAAATTAGTGGTTTAAAACAACATCCATTTATTATCTCACAGTTTTATAAGTTGGAAGTCTGGGCAGGCTTGACTGAGTTCTGTGCTTAGTTAGTCTCACAAGTCTGAAACCAAGGTGTTGGCTGGAGTAGGGTCTTAAATGGAGGTTCTAAAGAAGAGTCCATTTTCAGGCTCATTCAGATTGTTGGCAGAAATCAGTTTTTGGAGTTATAGGACTGAGGCCTTGCTAGCTGTCAGCCAGGCTACTCCCAGCTTCTAAATGCCACCCACTTTTCTTGGCATGTGGCCCCCTCCATCTTCAAAGCCAGCAATGATGTGCCAAATCCTACTCATGCTTCCAATCTCTGAATTCCTCTTTTGCTGCTAGCTGGGAAAAACACTCTGTTTTTTAAGGGTGTGTGTGATTAAATTAGGCTCTCTCAGATAATCTCCCTTTCTCCATATGCAATAACAATCACCAGCGTGTTATCCAAACTCAGATATTCCACCCAAACTCAAAGGGAAGGGAATTATACAAGGGGAGTTTCATTGCAGGTCATTCTTAAAATGTTGCCTACCACAAACCTAAGACTGACATAACTATACTGGACAAACTAGGGCGGGAAAGGCAAGAGCAGGGTATGGTATAAGAAAGCTAAATTCTCGCCCCGCTGGTATGACCTAGTGGTTGAGCGTCGTCAGCCTATGAACCAGGAGATCATGGTTCAATTCTGGGTCAGGGCACATGCCTGCGTTGTGGGCTCGATCGGGTTGCGGGCTTGACCCTCGGTTTGGGTGTGCAGGAGGCAGCAGATTAATGATTCTCTCTCATCATTAATGTTTTTCTCTCTCCCTCTCCCTTCCTCTCTGAAATCAATAAAAATATATTTTAAAAAAGAAAGCTAAATTCTCAACTGTCTTAAATAGGAAGGCAACATATAATAACCACAAATGGATAAATCAATACATGCATGTAAACTTTTTCTTTAGAAGTAGGAAGGTAAGTAACAAAAGAAACAATAGTTGAAAATGATTATCTCTGAAGAGTGGAGCTGAGAAGGCTGGGGCGGGAAACTCTTATTTTTCATTATAAGCCTTTTTTTAGCACTATTCTTCATATTTAATACTTTGAAAAAAGTAAATAACTTTTAGATATTTCTGTTGATTAGACATGAGGGGGACTACTAAAAGATTTGAGAAAATCATTAAAAAATAAGTTTGCTTTGCAAATCCACTTTCTTTATTTTCTAAATTTTTATTTTAGACAGAGGAAGGGAGAGAGAAACATCAATTTGTTGTGCCACTTATTTGTGTATTCATTGGTTGCTTCTTGTGTGTACCTGACTGGGATCAAACCCGCAACCTTGGCATATCTGGTCAATTCTCTAACCAATGGAGCTACTTGGTCAGCTCCACTTTTGAATCCACTTTAAATAAACCCAAATGGGAATTGTAGATGATGCATTTAAGGGGAAAAATCATCAACAGACACATTTTCTTCTTCTTCTTTTTTTTTTTTAACATTTAGACAGAGAATCACTTACTTTATTATTATTATAAATATAGATGTTCCATTCTAGTTAGACATCCTTTCATCTTTTATCTATTGAGCTCCTATAAACAGCCAGACACCTGCTAACTGCATTATCTCAATTAAACCTAATACAGTATTATGAGGTTGATACTTTAATTATCTCATTTTACAAAGAAACAAAAAGACATGGAGAAGTTAAGTAACTTGTCAAGATTATCAGCTCACAAGAGATGAGATTGGGATTGGAACTCAAACATGCTGACCCTGAGGTCATTTTGTTAACCACCACCCTATATGGCCAATCTTGACCAGCAGTAAGCATCAAGTATTACATATGAATGTGCTGGGTAAATTGGTTCCTGACTGCAAACAGACCTCTAGTCTCCAAATATTTTTTTATGCTACACATTACCATTATACTATCTCCATAGCCACTAATCATACATAAAACCCTAATAATGACAATTATTATTGAAGTTGGCTAGTGTATCTCTGTAATTTTCATTTTTAATGTGTTATATAATGCTTTTTTTTCCTTCAACATTTCTTCTTGGCCAATAATTTATTATTTTTGTTAAAACAAGAGAACAATTTATTAAATGAGGTTATTACAAGTAAATCTCTTATAGAGAAAAAAAATCATGGTTCTTGTGTTTTCCATTAATTATAATGGCAAATATAGGTTCCTTCTGTATATTAAAATTGATTTTCCTCTCCATTTTAAATTCTTTTTTTTCAGTTCTTTATTAAGGTATTACATATGTCTCCTTTTCCCCCCATTGCCCCACCCCCCTTGTGTCTGTGTCCATTGGTTATGCTCATATGCATGCAAACAAGCCCTTTGGTTGATCTCTACCCCCTCCTCCCCTCCCCTGCCTTCCCTCTGAGGTTTGACTGTCCGATGTTTCTCTGAACAGACACATTTTCAAGGAAAAGGAATTGGCACTGTATAAAAAAATTGGTGAATCTATATTTATACATATTAAGTGAAACTAAAATATATAAGGAATGTATCTTTTCTTGAATCCCCAATTTACAATGTAATCTTCCTTTAAATTAACTAATCAACTATTTGTCTGATAAGATTCTACTGTAATTACATTCAACTTTCACTATATAGGACTTAATTGATCCAAGCATGCTAGCTTGATGTCTAGTGGCTGGTTTATACCAGGGATTCCTACTTGGTGGTTAGGAGTTTATGGGTATTGATCCATCGATCAAATGGTTGGGGGCAAGTGTGGAGGCAGCCACACTCCAGGGTCTGATGGGCCACATTGACTTCAAGATGCCTCCTGGAAAAATGGGATCCATGGTAACTAGTTGCCTTGTCAAATAGTGATTTCACTAAATTCTTGTCCTGGAAATGAAACTGCCTAGTTTTATTTGAAGAAATAAAAAATGATTGACCTCCTAGCATTGAATTTCCACCAATAATTCAAGCAAAGTTTGAGTTTTAAGTATAGAAAACAAAATCAAATTATTGTTTTGGTACCTGCATATAATAGATGGACCACATAATAATGATTCTGTAGTGGATATGCATATGTGTGTTTTTTTAAAAAAAAATGTCAGAAGGAACTAACCCAGTTACTTTTTTCTGGGCTTGTAGAACACTACTGTGAGGTTGTAGAATGTTGTAACTCTCTTGGGAAGTTGCCCAGGGGCTCTAGGAGAAGGTTACAGGTGTTGACTCCATAAAGAAGTCCTCAAGTCAACAATTCTGGCTGAAAGTTACCATTCAGCTCCAGTGAATGGTGGTTCTTTTTTTTTTTAATATATTTTATTGATTTTTTACAGAGAGGAAGGGAGAGAGATAGAGAGTCAGAAACATCGATGAGAGAGAAACATCGATCAGCTGCCTCCTGCACACCTCCCACTGGGGATGTGCCCACAACCCAGGTACATGCCCTTGACCGGAATTGAACCCGGGACCCTTCAGTCCGCAGGCCGACGCTATATCCACTGAGCCAAATCGGTTTTGGCAATGGTGGTTCTTAATATTCTTGGGAGCCACCTGTTGGGGAACAGAGAATAAGTAACTCTAGGTAAAGCCAACCTGACATTTGAACTTCAGGGTTTAGAGGTTAATAGATTTTCATAGAAAGGCTATCAATCATTTGTACAGTGCTCTGCCCACAGCAAAAGACTTGTGTCGTCTCCATAAATGTTTAAAAATGAGCACAGGGCCTGCCGGTGTGGTTCAGTGGTTGAGTGTTGATCTATGAATCAGAAGATCACGGTTCGATTCTCGGTCAGAGCACATGCCTGGGTTGTGGGCTCAATCCCCAGTGGAGGAACCTGCAGGAGGCAGCCAACCAATGATTTTCTTATCACTGATGTTTCTATCTCTCTATTCCTCCTCCTTCCTCTCTGAAATCAATAGAAATATTTTTTAAAATGAGCACAGGCATAGGTATTTGACAATTTGGAATCAAATTCTGGCTCTATCACTGTGACCTTGGGTAAATAAGTTAACCTCTTTGAGCCTGTTTCCTTATTGATAAAAGGAATAGTAATATCTACCTCACAGGAATGTTGACAGGATTACATGGAATCATGCACGTAGAGTTCTCACTACAATGCCTGGAACACAGTACATGCTAAATAGATTATTATTATTAAATGCCTGAATCAACAAAATTAGGGATTAATTAGATTTAGCAAATGGACCTCCTCTGTCCAAATCTTGAGAGATAACCAGAGGGTATAAAATTGAAGGGGGTGAGGGAACCAAGTGGGGGCTGAGGGGAGGCAAATTTGGTGTCCAGTCTTCCCTCTACATTTCAGGCCAACAGGTTAGCCAAGCCTCCTGTCTCTGATAGTCTGCCATTGGAATGAAAAAACATGGGTAAGCAGATGATATCAGGAAGCTTCCTGTCATCCCACAGGGGACTCCAGTTTTTATAAAGTGAAGTCTTTCTGACTAGCTTACAAAGTAATTCATCAGAAATGAGACCCAGGCCTTTTTGGAACCGAGTCTTGTCCACCAGTGTTTAAGTGGCTAACTGGGTAGGAAAATCCCAGGCTTGAAGCTTAATTATCTCACGGTGAGAAGTCCCTCTAGTACGGGCAGGCAGGAGAGGCCTGCTCTTGGCCTGGAACAGGGGAAAGTTGTGGGTTAAGCCAAGTGTTTATCAGAGAGAGGATGAAAAGCTTATTTGGAGACAACAGTAGCCCCATGGAATAATGTTGGGACTCAAATGGTTGGGGGCAAGTGGGGAGGGCTGGTGTAGAGCTATTAAGGGATTCCTAGGGCCCATCAGTGGGATCCTTTGTACAAGTCTTACCTGGAAGCTGGATATGTAAAACAGAGCTTCTATGATGGAATTAGAAAGAGGACCGAGAGTGCCCAATGAAGGTCAATCCTACACAATCTTAACTCTGTGCTTTATACTTTTCCAGTAACCCCCATCCCTCACCTCAACATCACTTTTGCTTTAGTACCTGCCTATATTTAATTTCCTTCATGTGCTCTCTATTTGGCTCAGAAAATCCTTTGCCATTTCTGTGCTTTCAAACAAGTCACCTTTTAAGACCTTAATCAATCGTCACATCTCCTGCAAAGTCTCCCCTAACTTGTTTTGGTTAGTCATTCTATATTATTTATTTATTTGTTCACCCTACAAATATGTATTTATTAAATCTCTATTGTGTATGAGACACTGCTAGGCATTGTGGATATAATACAAATCTAATATGTACTCACTGCCAACTAGATATCCTTCTATGTCTCCCTCTAAAATTAAAATGCTTAGCATGCTTATATGCATAGTCCGTGGACATGGGCAATAGGGTGGTGAAGACTTGGGAGTGGGTGGGTAGAGGCTGGGAGGAGGGGGATAAACAGAAGACATCTGCAATACTATCAACAATTTTATATAAATGCTTAGCATGACTAACATCATCCTTAATTATCTGGCCCCTGCCTACTTTTCAAGGCCTGCTCCCCAGCATCTGTTTATTTCACCACTTATCTGTACCCAAGGACTTGAGTGCTCACTTAATTTGGCTCTCTCTCAAGTTTCTGTTCCTTTGTGCTATATTCCCTTCTTGTCTACTTGAACTCCAACCATCCTTTAACACTCATTTCTGGAAGCATTTTGTGTATGAGGTCTTCTCTAAAGTATCCCCCTATTCTCACTTCAAATCCAATGTATCAGATACTTCCTCTTTTGGGTCTACATAGCATTCCATATTTAATTTAATCTCATACAATATTGCAAATTTTTTGTTTGCATACTTATCTTCATTTGCTAGTCAGCCACTTTATGCAGAGACCTTATCCTATCTATCTTTGTAACCCGTCACCAAGATAAAGCCTTGCACAAAGTTAGTGCTTAAATGTTGGCTAAATGAGCAAATGAATACATTTATTTGGTTGAACAAATTGGGTATCTTAATAAGGATATTAAATGACAGAAGTGGGAACCTGAATGGATACTCTGCCTACTCCATTATTTTAACTAGTGTAATTTTTAATGTTGGGGGATAAATCTCTAACCCAAGGTAGGAAAAGTAAATGGCTAAGAAGTGGGCCTTCTAACCCTCTACTCTATATTCCCCTTACTTGTTTCTTCAGTTGTGTCCCTTTTCTTGTGCTGAAAGGAATTTTGATATCCCAGTAGATACAAGTTGAAGAAGGCCATCTTAGCTCTTCCCTGACCTCTTCTGGAATGTCCAGGCTGGAGCACCAAACTGGTAACCATGGTAATGTTCTGAAGAATTATTATGACTGACATTCCTTTAGTCTAAAGAGGCACATGATTTATGGGTTCACAGTGGAGCTGGAGTGGGAGTTGGCTAAGTAACTTCAGGAAAATGGAGTAATCAAGTGCCAGTTACCTTTTTATTTGCCCCGTTTTATTATCCTGTAAGCTTCAGAAGGCAATGAGTAGAAAGAGCACTGACCTGGGCTCAAATCTTAGTTTCACTATATTCTAAGTGCCTGACTTTGAATATAATCATCCCTGGGTGTTTTTTTAACTTAAAAAGAAATGGAGATGGTATCTATTTCATGGAGGTATGAGAATTAAATGAGATAATAATGTATGCAAATTTCCTCAGCACAGTGTTCAGCATATAATGGAACCTTAGCAAACAGTATTTAAATCTGAAGATGAGCCTTCATTTCAAGCAGTGCTGTGCTAGTTCATATTTACTTTTGAGAACCACTTGCTAAACTTTCAGGAATTTTTAAAAATATGTTTTTATTGATCTCAGAGAGAGGACAGGAGAGGGAGAGAGAAATAGAAACATCAAGGATGGGAGAGAATCATTGATCAGCTGCCTCCTGTGTGTTCCCCACTGGGGATGGAGCCCACAATGCAGGTATGTGCCCTGACCAGGAATCAAACTGTGACCTCTTGGTTCATAGGCTGTGACGCTCAAGCACTGAGCCACACCGGCCAGGCAAGGAATTTTTTGAGCTGTTTTTTAAACAACCATTATTCTAAAAATTACAATAGAATAAATTACATTACAAATATAAAAGTAGTAAATACTAAAAACACTTCTCTTACTACGTTTTATTATTACCTTTGTTTATGAGGTTATTTATAGCTATTGTATCTGGATGATCTCTTCTGTTTTTCTTTAATTTTTTATTCCTTTTTCCTGTTTGTTTTTCAGCTTGGGAAGTTTCTATCGGCATATCTTCAAATTCACTGATGATTCTTTCCTTGATTGTGATCAATCTACTAAGTCCATCAACGGCATTCTTCATTTCTGTTAGTGCTTTTGATTTCTAGCACTTTCTTTTGATTCTTAAGTTTTCACCTTTTTGCTTACATTACTCATCTGTTCTTTTCTCCTGAAAAGTACATGTGCACTTTTCCCTTTAGAGCCCTTAACATATTAATCCTGGTTATTTTAAATTCCTGGTTTGATAATTCCAAAATTTCTGCCACATGAGTTTGGTTCTGATGCTTGTCTTGCCTCTTTAGACTGTATTTTTTTTTTTTTTTTGTCTTTTAACATGCCTTGTACTTTTTTTGTAGAAAGGCATAATATACTGGGTAAAAGGGACTGAGATTTTATGTTTATCTGGCTGGGAATTAGGTTGTTTTCTGTGTGCTATAGCAATAGGTGCCAGAGGCTAAATTGTCTTTGGCTTTCCCTAGGGCAGCCGTGGGCAAACTACGGCCCACGGGCCAGATCCGGCCTGTTTGAAATGAATAAAACTAAAAAAAAAAAAAAGACCATACCCTTTTATGTGATGATGTTTACTTTGAATTTATATTAGTTCACACAAACACTCCATCCATGCTTTTGTTCCGGCCCTCCGGTCCAGTTTAAGAACCCATTGTGGCCCTCGAGTCAAAAAGTTTGTCCACCCCTGCCCTAGAGACTCCTTCTTAAATAGTCTGAGCTTGTAGTTCTTCCAAGTTGTAATGCCCTGTTATTACAGAGGATCCCTACTGATGTGTTGGTAAAATGGTGGGGTGGGAGAGAAGTGTTCTCCAATCTAATAGGATTGGCCTCAGTCTTTCAGTGAGCTTGTGTTCCTGGATTGTGACCTTCACAAATGCTTGTCTTTTTTCTTCCCTTAAATGAAACAAGCTAGAGGAGGCTGGAGTTGGTTGTTTTCCTTCTCCCACATTGGTTAGGCCAGGGGTGGGCAACCTTTTTGTGAGTGTGTGCCAAAACCAGCAAAATCTCTGACTCAAAATTCTTCTGCGTGCCAACCCTAATTTTTTGAGAACATGTTATGCCTACTTGATATCTCTTAAGGTGTACGTATGTGAAGAACCTTGAAGAAATAATAAAATTCATTCGATTGACAAAAACACAGTATATGATGATGAAAAATACAAGAATCAACCAATGGGGAGAAAAGAATCAACCAATGAACAACAAGTTGATGCTTCTCTTTCTCTCTCCCTTCCTAAAATCAATAAATTAAAAAAACAAAACAAAAGCTCTGTATTTCAAAATGGTTACTTTCCCTTTCCTTGCCAGAAGGATGAGGATAATATTTTCCAATCTTCATATCTTCATAGTAAGACATATGGGGTTCCTGGAGGTAAAATGCACAAAAATGTGGGGGATTCCTTAAGGCAAAGCCCCGGGAGCTTTTTTAAATCTTTCAATGTAGTCCAATTTCACTTATCAGCAATTGGTCAATTCCTACCAGTTGCTGGTTCCAGTAGTATTTTTTGCTCCCAGTGAGCCATGATTCTCTGTTCTGCCTGCTGATTCTGCCTGTCTCTCCACTTTTTGTGGTAGAGGTTGTCCTGTTACCTTAATTCTTTGATGCATTTAAGTTTTGGGGTCCTGCCCCAGCAGGTCCAGGGGTTCCCAAAGATGTGGATGGAGTCAGTGAAGAAGGAATGACACGGAGACAGCGTTCAGTTGATCACCAGCCTAGCCAGGTTCTCTAGCCAGGTTCTCCAGCCAAGTTCTGTCTAGGTTCTCTTGCCATGTTCTCTTGCTAGGTTCTTCAGCCAGGTTCTGTTTTTTATTGTCTTGTTACATCTGTATTTATACCAGTTTTTTTTTTAAATCTTTAAATTCTTTATTAGTTAAGGAATTACAAATGTGTCCTCATTCCCCCCCATTAACCCACATCCCGCCTCCCCCCCCCCCCCCCCCCACTCATGCTCTCATCCCCCTGTTGTCCATGTCCATTGGCTTGGCCCATATGCATGCATACAAGTCCTTTGGTTGATCTTTTCCCCTTACACCCCCCTTTCCCTCTGGGGATTAATAGTCTGATTGCTGTTTCTCTGTCTTTGGATCTGTCCCTATTCATCAGTCTATGTTGTTCTCTATATTCCAAAAAATGAGTGAGATCATGTGGTATTTATCTTTCTCTGACTGGCTTATTTCACTTAGCATAATGCTCTCCAGTATACCAGATGATTTTAATCCTATCAATTTCTATTCCAAAGGTTAGGGTGTTTCTTATCTCCATTCCAGGGAGTAAAGATTATGTACTTAAGCGTGACTGTTCTAGTTAAAGTGATTAACTACCAGCCTGGCACTTAGTTAAGGGATTTTATTCCTTCCCTAACTTCAGGGAAAAATCCCTACCTGGGGAAACAACCTTTCTTGAAGAGGTGACCTTGGTTAAAACACATAGCGCCAAGAAGGGGAGCAAACATATTAAAAACAGTATGCCATATATGCCAGGTCCCTTGAAACGTATGCTGTGCAGATGTTTCTTCCCTGCAGTGACTGTGTCAAGCAGCAAGGATGGACTGGCTTCCGGCATTTAAGAAGAATTATTGATTTTCAGTTCAGCCTTTTTGTTTGGTTGTGAGGAGTGATGATTTCCAAGCTCTTTACACATCAGACTGGAAACCAGAAGTCCCTGTCTATTTTCTCTGCATGGTGAATATACTATGTGATTGTGTGTTCATCTCTTTCCAATTTCATGATCAGTGATGTCACATTGGTAGCTTGAAATTGGCCATGGTGGGAGGTAACACTACAGAAAATGGCAAATGCTACAGACAAAGACTTAATTTATTGTTTTATTGACTGACTAGAGTTAAGAAAGTGTAGAGAAAACTTTAATTATGTAGATTAAGTTTAAAAGTGTATCATGTTTGGGGCCATTACATTATAAATAGCACAAAAATTGAAATATTCTTCCAGTATTCAAAACTATTATCCAATTCAGCAAAGACATTGCTCAAGTCACTGATAAATAAGTTCCAACATAAGTCTCATTGTTTCACTTTCATCTTATTGAATAATGCAAATGAAAATGTCAACCAATAGTCAAAGCTATACTCATTTGTCAAATGCAATCATAGGTTGGTTCTTGATTCAAAGAGTTTGGTAAAACTCACTGAAAGCATTCTGTAAGAACCAGTTGGCTATAAATAAGATTGCATACTTTATTTTTTATAAATTGTGTGCTACCCATCCTTTATATCAGTAATTTTTACAGTAAACTTTATGTACGTATACATATACTTACAATTACTTTTCTGGGTAGCTGGCTGTTAATAATTTATCAGCACATACACACCTTGGCCAATTTCAAGCTATCATGACATTACTGAATGTGGAGTTAGGGATAGTTTGGAAGAGAACACCATCTCTTCATATTTTAATTTGGAGACTATAAGAATGTTGGGAGAAATTGTTTTATCTGTAGTAAATGGTAATATTTGACACAACTGAAATATGACATTCCTAAGCACAGCAAAATAAGATTAAACCATGAAATATGGTATAATCCTGTACAAGATTAGTCTAGTGAGTAAGAAGAGTAGCCTTATAGGTATGATTTACAGAAAAAGGGGTCCTATTCAACAACAAAAAATTCCTCTGGCTTAAGATTTGTCAGTTGTTCTTTAAGGGCAACGTACCAGAGGGTTAACATTATTTTGACCATAAACATGTATCGAATACCTACTATGTGTCAGGTGTTCTGACAGTATGCAGAGATGACATTTAAGATCACACAGCTGGTTAAAAGAGTAGCTTGGAATTTTGAGGTCATTATACCAAGACTTAGTATTAGTATAATGCTATAAGCTAGTCACGGACAGACAAATACTGTATGGTTCCATGTCTATGATGTATCTAAAGTAGTTAAACTCATAGGAACAGCAAGTAGAATGGGGCTAGGCAGAGGGGGAAATGAGGACTTGTTCAATGGGTACAGAATTTCAGTTTTGCAAAATGAAGAAGTTGTAGAGACCAGTTACATAATAATGTGAATATAGTTGACACTACTGACATGTACACTTAAAAATGATTTTCTGGCCAGGTAGCTCAGTTGGTTAGAGCATCATCCAAATATATCAATGTTGCGGGTTCAATCCCCGGTCAGGCCACATACACTAAGGTTTCTCTTTCGCTCTTTCCTGTCCTCTCTCTCTCTAAAATCAATAAATCTAAAACATGGTTAAGATGTTTTTTAAAAAAAATTGAATAGCTGGGATTTGGATTCTGGCCTGACACAAAAAGTCACCTTTATCAATTATGTTATCTGCTGCCTACTTTCAAGTAATTTGATCTTCAGCCAAGGAATATTTCTTTTCTCTGATTTACATGGTCCTCCTCTTCTGTATGGCAGGGTAGCAAGCCATTGGTTAGCAGGTGCATTGCCTGAAGCCTTACAGATACCAGAACTTCTCTTGGAAGACTAGCATACTCAACCAGGATAGCAAATTCAAAATGGAGTCACCAATCTAACACAGCGATTTTCAACTTTTCACCTCATGGCACAAACTAATTACTAAAATTCTGTAGCACACCAGAAAATATTTATATATTTTTGGCCAATCTAACAAAAAAGGTATAATTGATTCATTCATACCAGACGGCTATTGTTGTGTTGGCTGTTGTGATTCTCTTATTTGACAATCTAAAGCAGAGGTTCTCAACCTGTGGGTCGCGACCCCTTTGGCGGTCAAATGACCCTTTCACAGGGGTCGCCTAAGACCATCCTGCATATCAGATATTTACATTACGATTCATAACAGTAGCAACATTACAGTTACGAAGTAGCAACGAAAATAATTTTATGGTTGTGTCACAACATGAGGAACTGTATTTAAGGGCCAGAAGGTTGAGAACCACTGAAAGGGAAAAGAGGCCAGTGCCTGTATTGCATATTTTAAAGATTCTTGCAGCACATCAGTTGAAAATCGCTGATCCAAGAGATTAAGTGGAGAACCAAACACAGGTCAGAGAAATAGGAAAGAGGGATCTGGGAGAAATAAATTTGACTTTTAAAAAACAACATACATGACTACATAACTGGAAAAGTGCTTATTCTATTAAAAGAAAAAAGTCTATGATGATGGAAGTTTGAAATAATTATTTTTTTGAATGTTATATAACCTGATGTAATTTACATCTTTCTGAATCTCAATTTTTCTGGAGTAAAACAGAGCTAAGGCTTACTGCAGGCAGTATATGGCAGATAGGGCCTGGAATGGAAGGAAATAATTGAGAATGACCTAAACTAAACTAAACTTACTGCACTGGAACAGCCATATCTAGAAATAAACAAAACTCAAAGTATTATTGTAATTGAGTGAAAACTAGTTCTGCGTGCTGCATGAAAGCCAATAAGTTGAGTGACAGGAGTTGAATCAAGGAAAGCGACTTTATTCGTTTTATTCCTTTAAGTTGGATCACTGTGGAGAAGCTAAGAATGCATTCAAGGCTTTAGCGTCCCAAATGCGTAATTTACATTGTTATCAATAATGTGAGAGCTTCCAGTTGCTTCACGTTACGATATACGATAGGGCCACTATGATCACTTTTTTAGTTTTTGTCAGTCTCACCTATTTTCTCTGTCAAGTTCTCCATCTGCCCCATTTTATATCGCCGCCTCCGCCACAAACGAAATTCTCCGAGAAGCCGCGGAGCGGCGCGTGGGCGGGCGCCTAATCCCGCCACAAACATTGCCTCACCCTCTCGCGCAAGGCGCGAATGCTCAGCCTACTTCTCGCGAGAGGGGACGGGGTTTTGAACGAAAACTTTTTAACCTCACCCTCCCTCCAAGAGTCACATGACGGGCACTCGCGTCCCCACCCCGAGGTCTTTCCTGCTCGCCTATTGGCTGTTTACTTGGTTACTGGCTGTCGCGTGATCCATTAAGGAAGTAGACCCTTCAACTATTCTCCTCGGCGGAAGCGTGTCACAACCTATCCGGCCATTCTTAGCGGAAGTTCGTCACGGCGCAGTTGCCTCCGCACAGCGGATGTGTGTCGCCGCTTAAGTGACGCTGGGAAGCGCTTGCAGCCTTCGCCGCTGCCTTCTGGTTGGAGCACTATGGAGGAAGAGAGAAAGAACAACAAACGGTGGTATTTTACTCGAGAACAGCTGGAAAATAGCCCATCCCGTCGCTTTGGGCTGGACCCAGATAAAGAACTTTCTTATCGTCAGCAGGCGGCCAATCTGCTCCAGGACATGGGGCAACGTCTTTATGTGTATCCTTGCGGCCTAGGCCTTCGGCCTTGGAATCAGTCCCGCCTGGCTCTCGCGTCCAGGCCCCAGGCTCTCTGAGGGACGGAAGTGGGGAGAGGGTGGGCAGGGGCTGATGTCGGGTGGGAGAGACTGCGGTGGGGCAGGCTGAAAGTTCAGTGTTCGCGCGAGGGAGCCGAGGCGGAATTAATTTCCCGCTCGCTCACCGGTGCCACCAACCTTGCCGGGAATTCGTGTGCTTCCCGGCTTTATGTTTTAACCGGCCGTTCTTAGGCCATTTTCGGTGTGTTCTGATCGCCTGTTCTGGTGACTTTGAGATTATGCTTTTCTGCTATGCCCTAGGGCCTAGGCTCTGGTGGAGGTTTTAGCGTTGATGACTGCGTCTTGAATTTAGTGTGTATAGAGAATTTTGAGAAATTCATGACCTGAGGGTCTTATAAAGGGTGGCCTAGAATTAATGCCCAGCTTTGGTTCAAAGTTTCTTCTTCCCACTTACCTCTCTAAGAAAGCTGTCAAATTCTTGGTGTTCTCTGTAAAATGGAGTGATAATTCTTGCATTTAATTTAAATGGCCTACACAATACTTGACACTCAAGTTCAAATAGTAGCGACTGTTAGAGTTTCATAGAATTTCAGAGGAAGGGGGGATGCCAGTTAAGATTTGTAGGGATGTAGACCTAATGATCTAACGGTTTAAAAAAACGTTGAAAAATATTGGGTTTTTGAAAGCATTTTTCTGAGTCATGTTGAGACCTTACTTTCCGGCATATCCTGTTTGGCTCAAATAAATTCTTACAAAAATTCTCTAGAGATTAAAAAAAAAGTTGGGGTTTTAAGATAGTCAGTGCTGATGTGTATTTGTTTTTCTCATATTTCAAAGATGAGGTAATATAGTGATTTTTTTCCTCCAAGCATTTTTTGGCTTTTCATTTCATATTTATTATCAAAACTTTGATTCAAAACATTTAATCATGACTAGTGACATGTGGATACCAACAGTTTTTTCAAACATCAAGTACCAGTATTTTTTGGTAATTATCAATTTTCCTGAAACAAATTAACCAAAATAACACAATTTTAGTAGATGGAGATACCATCAGCATAATTCACACAAATTACAAAAATGGCTATACTTAAAAATCATACACATTATTTCACCATTTCATAAAACTTTCTAAACTTCTACAAACTTTCCCAGTGTAAAGAGACTCCTCAAAAACATCATGATAACATTAACTACAAAATGCTCTTTGGAAATAGAGAGTTATTTTTCAAATTTTAACTTTAAGATATCCCCTCTCCCTGATTTAATAGTTTATTTTTCAAAATACGCAGCTAGTGGGACCTGTTGTTCATGCATCTTCAACAGCTGAGGCATCCCAACCTTTGGTGTTTCTGGTGTAAATTACTTGAGCTCTGTGCTTTGAAACTAGTTTAATAAGTCCTTTACTAAGGAGCTCCTGAAAGGCTGCCCTGGCCAGGGAACTGTGGATCTTCAGTCTCTCAAGGGAAACAGTTGGGCTTATAAGCTTATTATAGTTGGGAACTTTGTTACAGTTTGTTATAATGTTGCTTTGTCAGACTAGACCAGGTTATTGAACTTGTCCTGAACTTTGCCTTTGGACCACGTCTAATTTTGGCCTTGCCCCCAGATTTGTTCATTGGGTCTTTGTCTTTCTTGGCTGACTTTCCAGTATCTTTATTGTTGACCTTGGGTGGCATAGCAAAACTTAAAGAGCAGCTGCTACAAGGCTGCTAAGATGTCAGACAAAAAGGAAGATTTTTTTTTAAATGTTAAAAAATATGGTGAGGAGTGTGTAGAGAGAGGTGAGAAAAAGGAGCTTCCAGTTGATGGACTCCACATGCTTGAAAATAATTCAGTAATGTAGAGAAAAACTTGCAAAGCAAGAATATATTATAAATAAAAGTCTTTCAGCAAGGTGAACAAATGCACAGTTCTTGCATCAATTTCATCCTGAGGAGAGAGGTCTTCTTGAAGAATGCTTATTTACAGAATCTTTTTGTAAGTTAGAGTTGGCCCCCTCCAATGATTTGTCTTTTATTAGAACAGTATCATTAGAGTCCATGTGCTTTTCTAAAAGTGCATCCCCTCGTTCACTTAGATACCGATTTTTCAGAATGTATTCAACATTGGCTACGTATCTGCCTTAAGTGTCCCTGAGAGTCTCTCACACAAATTATATTGCTATTGTCTTTTAATTGATTGAAATATTCTGAATTCTTTAAGACATCATTATGTTTGTTAAATACATGAATTGATTCTCCTTTAAATCCTTTGAGTACCCCATTGTCATCAAAATCCATGAAGTTGGACACTATCACATTTGGATAATAAACACCAACTTGATGGATAATCTCTAGTACATACTGATACCAGCCAAAAATATGAACACAGGTATACTATGTTGGAGCTTATCAGAGAAATTTTCATGTTCCTTGAGCATAACGTCAGATTCTGTCAGTTTCTTTAGGTTTTGATGAAACCTATTCCACAAACCATGTCATTTAGTTTACCATTCTAAAACATAAGAGTACTACTCTTCTATGGTAAGAACAGGCTCAATTTTTCTTTCTTTTTTAAAAAATATATTTTTATTGATTTCAGAGAGGAAGAGAGAGGGAGAGAGAGAGAGAAACATCAATGATGAGAGAGAATCATTGATCAAATGCCTCCTGCACGCCCCACACTGGAGATTGAGCCTGCAAACCCTGGCATGTGCCTTGCCTGGGAATCGAGCCTTGACTTCCTGGTTCATAGGTCAACGCTCAGCCACTGAGACAAGAAGGCTGGGCAGAACAGGATCAATTTCAATAGCATAATATTTTCTCTTTAGTTGCAGTAACTTCGACATTCATCTGAAACCAGCTAGCAGTTGTCAATGACTTTATGACATATTGAACATCTTTCTCCTATGTAAGAAAACTTAGTGTCAATTCAAAGTCTGTTAATCTGAAAATTGACAGCTCCTCCTTTGATAAGGCCACATAATTTCTTCTACTCTTGTAGGAGTCTCCATGTGAACTGAACTTTTCAGGAATTCTGGCATCATTTTCACATGTGTAGCAGAATCTTAGTAATTTCTTGGTTACCCAATCTTCCTTAGGGCATTCTTGAGTTTTTCTGTCCTTGAATTTGTCTGGAATAATAGCACAGGTGGTAAGCAATATCCAGAGATGCAGGGCTTGGATATAGGCGTCTTGATGAT
This sequence comes from Myotis yumanensis, assembly GCF_028538775.1. Taxonomy (NCBI): domain Eukaryota; kingdom Metazoa; phylum Chordata; class Mammalia; order Chiroptera; family Vespertilionidae; genus Myotis; species Myotis yumanensis. Next base: position 166,022,380 of record NW_027223754.1, read on the forward strand.
CTTGGTCATCTGCCGTGTCTTCCTCTTGAAGGTGAACATGCACTGGGTCAGCACCACCCCTGCTACCAGGGTGCAAATGCAGGTGCTAGCTACCAGGGTGCACCCTTGCTATGGCCACCTGGTCCATCGGTGGGGCCTCATGCACGGATGGGCCCGAAAAGAACAGGTCAATTCTAGCATTTGGTCAGAAAATATACTCATTTTGTAGCAGAAAAGGCTAAAATAGTTTTAAAGTTCTTTTCATCCTGAAAGTGAAAAACTGTTCTTGCGTGCACCTTCCACTTAAATGTGTTGCTGAACGTTTATGTTTTAAGTGCTCACTTCAAAAGAGGTGTTCTCTTTCTTGCCAATATCCATTGTGTTTTTAAGCACCCAGTCAGTGTACTGAGTTAAACATTTTGTTTGAAATTCTGTTTTGTTGCATCCTAGCCCTTTCCTTTTTATATGTGTGTTGTTATTAAGGTTGTTGACAATATGAGACGGCCTCATTCTGTATACCCCACATTGTCTTCTGAGGTCTTTAGAAATAAGGTATTTAACATTTTGTCAGTGATTGAATATAAAATCATTCCACAGTACTTTTGGTCCCAGGGATCACCTTATGAGAAGGCTTGGTTGCCAGAGAGAAGTAGAACTGAAAAAATTGCTAAAGTTTAAAAGTTTAGCCATATCTCTAGGGCCAGGTCAGGGAGGGTGTTGTAAATCATGTGAGGAGAGGTCCTGAGCTAATGAATCACCATTGCAGGATTTTCAGTAGGCAAGTGATGGGTTTAGGACTTGTGTAATTTTGTTTATGTCCATTCTTGATTCACACATGCTAAGAAGCTTGCTTGTTTATTCAGTAAATTTGTAGTGAATAACTGTTATGTTTAAGGTGTGCTAAGTGTCAATTGGTAGTTAATAATTTGATGGAGAGGTAAATATTTTCATTTGGGAATATCTGCTGTGCTCAGCTTGCGTGGTCATTTTGGGAGAATAGAAAGATTGTACTTTTGGGAATTGTACTGCCTGCCTGGTTTGGGGCCTTAACTTGAATATTTAAAGCTCACAATTGACTATCAACACTGCTATAGTATACATGCATCGATTCTACATGATTCAGTCCTTCACACAGTTCCATCGATATGTAAGTATTTTTTATATGGTTTAATCCTTTTATGATTAATTCCAACTTCATTTTTCTTTTGTGGTTGATCTTTGCTGCTGAACTGGGATTTGGAGTTTAGAATTTAGGGTTGGTCACTTTCATTATGTGCCATACTACTGTTCTGAATCCAGCCTTCCAAATTTCCTTTGAAGCTTCTAGTTTAGTGGTCGGCAAACTGCGGCTCACGAGCCACATGCGGCTCTTTAGCCTCTTGAGCGTGGCTCTTCCACAAAATATCTACTTCTGCACATGGGCCACGAAGTTTCAATCGCACTGGCACTGTACCTGTGCACCCGCACGTGGTATTTTGTGGAAGAGCCACACTAAAGGGGCCAAAGAGCCGCATGTGGCTCGTGAGCCGCAGTTTGCCGACCACTGGTCTAGTTAGTTGTTTGGTAGGTTCAGTGCATCCTTAGAGTAAGTGGAATCTTTAGTAAAGAAATATGTTATTGAACACTTAACATATGGGTTGGGAGAATAGAATTAAAGGGAAACTGCTTAATTTTAAGTGTAATTTTTAAAAAATATGTTTTTATTGATGTGAGAGAGAGAGAGGAAGGGAGAGGGAAAGAGAGAGAAACATCCATCTGCTGGCTCCCATATACCCCCTACTTGGGATCGAGCCCACAACCAGGACATGTGTCCTGATAGGGAATTGAACTGGTGACCTCTCGGTGCATGGGATGATGTTCAACCTACTGAGCCACCTGGCCAGGGCTGTAATTTTTGAAATCCTCCTATATAATAAAAGGCTAATATGCAAATTGACTGAACTGTGGAATGACCAGTCGCTATGATGCTCACTGACCACCAGGGGGCAGACGCTCAATGCAGGAGCTGCCTACTGGTGGTTAATGTGCTCCAGTAGGGTGAGTGCCACTCAGCCAGAAGCTGTGAGCCCAGCTTCTGGGGCCTTAATCGCCCCGCCGGTTGGGGCGACTGGTGCGGGGGCGGGGCCCCAAGAAGCCGGGCTCATGGCTGATGATGGCGGGAGCCTTTCCTGCTTCTGCAGCAGCACTAAGGATGTCTGACTGACGGCTTAGGCCCACTCCCTGCAGGCTCCCCGAGTGCACGAATTTCATGTACTGGGCCTCTAGTGATAAATAATATGGTCATAGGAAAACAAATGAATATAAGTTATTTAGATTTGATAAAATTCCAGTCAATGACAGGTTGGAGGAGGAAGGTAGAGGTACATTATGTAATGACTGAGGATGACTTTTAAGACAGGAAAAAGAAAATAATAGTAATAAAGCAATTTTTCTTTTCTGGACAGAATTGTAAATAGTGCTATTTTCAGTTTTGCTACCTGAAATGGCCCTATTTAGCATTATTTATAAGTGACTTGAAAGTGAGTTCATAGTGATATCTCAGCTGTAAGTAAAACTATACTTGTTTAATAAACTCACAGGTAATAGGGCTACACTTGATGAACACACTTGGATTTGTGAGTTAAATATTTCTTTTTCTTTTTTAAGATTGTTTTGAGGAAAAGTGTTTCAGACTTAGGATGATGAATTTTGAGTTTTTTCCCTAATGCCATAGGAAGAGGCTCTGTGAAGCTAGATACTGTCCTTGTAATGTAAGATATTGGTGGGATCAGTATTGGGAGTAATTGCACAGAAAACCCTTTGGATTTGCCGATTAAGTATTCCCAATTTTTGCCGAAACCGGTTTGGCTCAGTGGATAGAGCGTTGGCCTGCGGACTGAAGGGTCCCAGGTTTGATTCCGGTCAAGGGCATGTACCTGGGTTGCAGGCACATCCCCAGTGGGAGATGTGCAGGAGGCAGCTGATCGATGTCTCTCTCATCGATGTTTCTAACTCTCTATCTCTCTTCCTTCCTCTCTGTAAAAATCAATAAAAAAATATATATATAAAAAAAAAAGTATTCCCAATTTTTGTTGATTATCCAATCAGCTTGGCTTTCTACTACTCCTACCCTCCTTACCTCCAGCTATGCTCTATCTCTGATGGCAAGGAGCAGACCCTTATTAAGGGAGAGAGAAGCTGCTTTTTGTTAATCTTCACCTAAGGCTATTTTTTCCATTGATTTTTTTTTTTTTTTTGAGAAAGTGGAAGAGAGAGGGAAAGACAGAGAGAAACATCTATGTGAGAGAGACACATCGATTGGTTGCCTCCCGCATGTGCCCTGACCAGGGCCAGGATCGAGCCTACAACCAAGGTACATGCCCTTGACTGGAATGGAACCCTAGACCCCTCAGTCTGCGGGTCGACACTGACCTCTGAGCAAAATTGGCTAGGGTGGGAGAGAGAAGCATTTAATGAGGGTATCTGATAGCTCTAGAATAGAAGGTAATGGATAAAGAACAAAATTTGAAGAGGAAGTCCATAGCTGTTTGCCAGTTCTGAAATTTTTCTGCATTTCTTCCCTTTTGTTACGGTAAAGGTTTTTTTTCTTTTAACATTTATTTTATTTTTTTAAAGGGGAGAATGATGATTTTTATTTTTTAAAATATATTTTATTGATTTTTTTACAGAGAGGAAGGGAGAGGGATAGAGAGTTAGAAACATCGATGAGAGAGAAACATCGATCAGCTGCCTCCTGCACACTCCCTACTGGGGATGTTCCCGAAACCAAGGAACATGCCCTTGACCGGAATCGAACCTGGGACCCTTGAGTCCGCAGGCTGACGCTCTATCCACTGAGCCAAACCAGTTAGGGCTTTGAACATTTATTGAGATATATTCTGATACCATATAATCCACCCATTTACAGTACACAATTTGATGATTTTTGGTATATGCACAGATGAAGGCAGTCATCACTGCAATCAATTTTCGAACATTTCATCACCTCAAAAGGAAACCCTGTGCCCCTTATGTCTCACCCCACCATTCTCCCATCTCACTAGCTATAGGCTACCATTAATCTACTCTCCATGTTAATAGATTTCCCAGTTTTGGACATTTCATATAAATAAAATTATTCACTATGTCACCTTTTTGTCTGGCTTTCATTATGTCAACCAGTGGTCTTTGGTGCCAATTCAGTGCCAACAGGAATCCCCACTAGGGGTGCGGTGAAGAAGGAAACTATTCAGCACTATCATGGTAAAGATTTGAAAACCAGGGTGAAATAAGTCTCAAATCAATTTGTTACTAAATTATCTTTCCTTATTTCCTATGTATTAAGCTTAGCAAGGACAGAGACTCACTTTTCTGTGTATCCTCCAAAGAACCGTTGGTAAACTTGTTGAATGAATGAATGGTAATTATCCGGTATAGAGAGATTCTTTGTGATGTTGTGACCTTTTTCAAATCCAGTGACTTTTAATTTGGGATTGTTGATTATCTAGAGAACAGATTTTGGGCACATTTTGGAATTAACAGATCAAAAATATTTCCCCTTGCCTTAGCCTGTTTGGCTCAGTGGATAGAGCGTCAGCTTGCGGACTGAATGGTCCCAGGTTTGATTTCGGCCAAGGACACATACCTGAGTTGCGGGCTCAATCCTCAGTAGGGGGCGTGCAGGAGGCAACCAGTTCTCTCTCATCGATGTTTCTATCTCTCCCTCTTCCTTCCTCTCTGAAATCAATAAAGAAATAGATTTTAAAAAAATATTTCCCCTTTAGTATGCTAATTTGAAGAGTTTAGCTGTGATAAATTCAAATTTGAGGGGACTTAATACATTGTTGTGGCATTGATGTTACATGTCCTATCAAGCTCCCATGCATTTTTAAAAAATATTTTTTTATTGATAGGAAGGGAGAAGGAGAGGGAGAGATAGAAACATCAGTAATGAATCATTGGTTGTTTGCCTCCAGCATGCCCCATACTGGAGATCAAGCCCACAACCTGGGCATGTGCCCTTCCTGGGAATTGAACCATTACCTTCTGGTTCATAGGTCAATGCTCAACCACTGAGCTACGCCGGGCAGGTGTGTTTTTTTAATTATTACAAAGGTAATAAATGCTCATGGTAAAAATGAAAACAATATAAAATGTTTAATGTAGAAATGTAATCCCACTTACAGAGGTAACCATTGATAAACTAGAGGCCCAGTGCACGAATTTGTGCACGGGTGGGGTCCCTCTGGGTGGCCTGCAGGGATTGGGCCGAAACCCACAGGCCCAATCAGTCCCGATCGGTAGAGGCTCGCGCTGGCGCCACAGTGCTCGTCAGCCATGAGCCCTGCATCTGGCACCCTCTCAAGGGGAGTGGCCTGCTGGATCGGGCTGAAACCAGCTCGCCAACATCCCCCGAGGGGTCCCGGATTGTGAGAGGGCGCAGGCCAGGCCGAGGAACCCCACCAGTACATGATCGGGGCCAGGGAGGGACGTGGGAGGTTGGCCAGCTGGGGAGGGACCTCGGGAGGGTTCCAGGGTGTGTCCGGCCTGTCTCACTCAGTCCCGATTGGCCAGACCCCAGTAGCAAGCTAACCTACTGGTTGGAGCATTTGCCCCTTGGTGGTCAGTGCACACCATAGCGAGTGGTCAACTGTCTGCCCCCTGGTGGTCAGTGCATGTCATAGCGAGCGGTTGAGCAGCCTTAGCATATCATTAGCATATTACCCTTTGGTTGGTTGGTTGTTCTGCTGTTCGGTTTATTTGCATATTACCCTTTTATTATATAGGATGTTTAGGCATATGGTGTCCTAGATATTTTTCTGTACATATACTAACATTTATGTCTTATAAAAATCACTTCTGCCCTAATCGGTTTGGCTCAGCGGATAGAGCGTCGGCCTGCGGACTCAAGGGTCCCAGGTTCGATTCTGGTCAAGGGCATGTACCTTGGTTGTGGGCACATCCCCAGTGGGGAGTGTGCAGGAGGCAGCTGATCAATGTTTCTCTCTCATCGATGTTTCTGACTCTCTATCCCTCTCACTTCCTCTCTGTAAAAATCAATATAATATATTAAAAAAAAATCACTTCTTACTATACTACTCTTACACAACTTGTCTTTATCACTTAACAGTGTAAATTGGACATCTTTTCATATTGGTTTCTCATTTTAAATGACCACATAGCATTTCTTTGTGTGTTTTTATTTTATTTATTGTCTAAAGTTTTACATGTCTCCTTTTTCCCTGATTGACACCCCTCCAACCCTTTTCTTTGTGTTTTTGCTATAATTTATTTCACCAGCTCCCTATTGGTGGGTATTTGGGTGGTTTGTAATTTATTATATTACAAATAACGTTAGATAAGATAGTCTGGTACAGAAATAATGCATTTATATGACTATCCTATATAATAAAAGCCCAGCGACCATAACGGCAGAACAGCCAGAATGACCGCTCAACCAGTCACTATGAGGTACACTGACCACCTTTTGCTCCCTTTACCCGGCTGGCAGGCTCCGATCGCCAATGGTGAACAGGGACCCGGGGAGGGTAGCAGGGAATGTGGGCGGTGCCAGGCCAAGGCCCCCGCCCTGCCGGTCGCCCCACACACACAGAGGGTGACCAGCAGCGGGGGTGGGGCTGGCAAGCGGGCAGGAATGGCTGACCTCTTGGTCCCTCCCCCGGCCGTCAGGCTCCCATCGCTGGATGGCAAACAGGGAACCAGGGTGAGTGGCGGCTGGGGGCGGGGCCAGCTGCTGGCAGCCAGGGAAGATGGCCCTGATCGCAGGCTAGGCCTGGGGACTGTACTGTGCACGATTTTGTGCTCTGGGCCTCTAGTTTTAATATAAATTCCTGTAGGTGGAATTGCTGTGCCAAAGGGCATGCATTTAAAAATGTTATGTTGAGTCAATTTGTCCTGCTGAAAGATTACATCAATATACATTGTTTCCAGCACTGTAGGAGAGGGTCCTTTTCTCTACATCCTTACTAACAACAAATATTTGTTACTTCAGGAAATATAAGTTCTAACTACTTGTTCAAGTGTTCAAGTGTTGAACAAGATACAGGAAGTCCTAAATTATTATTTTTTTAAAATTTACATTTCTTCAATTAGTGAGGTTGAGCTGCTTTTGACTATTGGCTTTTCTTCTCAGGAAATTAAAGAATAAATTTAAAAATTGATTGTCAATTCACTTTATTCTGATTTTTTTCATTATATGAGCACTTTTACGCATTAGATCTGTATGTCATATGTTGTGAATACTTTTCTCATATAGTTGTATTTCTTCATTGACAGTGTTTTGGAGCCTAGAACTCTTGTCTTTTTTATTTATTTATTTTTATTGAGCTATAACATACAGTAAAGCAAAAAGATCTGATATCCAACTCTATTACTTTTTGCATTATTATATATATATGTAACCACCACTCAGATCAAGATACAGTATATTTCCAATAAAGGTAGAGAACTTGCCTTTTTATTGAAGTAAATTTTATATCTTTACTGAGTATGATTATATTACTGATTTATTATTTTTTTGCTTAAATTTTGGCATAGCATTTACTCTCTTTTTGAGAAGAAATTCAACCTCATTACCTGATTTTCTATAGTACAGTTTTAAATGTTTTCAAGTGAGGGAATATAAAAATAGTAATGAGGAACTTGTGTATGTGCATGTTTATGCTGTATTTTATTTATTTATTTATTTAATATATTTTTATTGATTTTAGAGAGGAAAGGAAAGAGAGAGATAGAAGCATTAATGATGAAAGAGATTCACTGATTGGCTGCCTCCTGCATGCTCCCCTCTGGGGATTCTGCCCACAACCCAGGCATGTGCACTTGACCAGAATCGAATCTGGGATCTTTCAGTCTCCAGGCTGACGCTCTATCCACTGAGCCAAACCAGCTAGGGCTATGCTGTCTTTAAATATTTAAAAGTGCATGTGTTTTATTTTAATAGCTACCAAATTTAATTAGGTACATTTTACTCTCATTAGCTGACTCTTAGAGGTTAGGAGAATGGGCTTTGGAGTCAGACATGTCTAGATTTGGATCCTTGGTGTACTGCTTTGGCAAGTTACCTTAAGCCCCAGTTTTCTTATCTATTTGGAGTCAATAATAGTGCCTATGTCATAGAGTAGTTAATAGAATTTAAATGATTTAATTTACAAAGTGTCTGCACATAGCAAACAAATATTAGCTGGCATTATTCTTTTAAAATGAAGAAAAATCTTATAAGAATTCCTCTGAGACTGCCGGTGTGGCTCAGTGGATTGAGCGTCACCCTGCAGACTAAAGGATCCCAGAGTTGCGGGCTTTATCTCCAGTAGCAGGTGTCAGGAGACAGCCAATCGGTGTTTCTCTCTCATTGATGTTTTTTAAAATATATATATTTGTATTGATTTCCGAAAGAAGGAGGGAGAGAGGTAGAAACATCAATGATGAGAGAGAATCATTGCCTCCTGCAAGTCCCACACTAGGGATTGAGTCCAAAACCTGGGCAAGTGACCTGACCTGGAATCAAACTCGTGACCTTTTGGTTCATAGATCGACGTTCAGCCACTGAGCCATGCCAGCTAGGTTCTCATTGATGTTTCTATCTCTCCCTCTCCCTTCCTTTCTAAAATCATATTTTTAAAAAATTTCTTTGGGAACTGCCTTTGATGGGGAAATGTTTCAGTAAGCCAACTTGATAAGTGATTAGATTAAAATTTAACTTTTGCAGGCTTTTACTGACTGAGGTATTATCTTGCCTTGTTAGACATTGTTTGTATACCATATTTAGTTATCTCCTTTCAAATATATTTTTAGCCCCTTAAAGGCAAATTTGGAAGCTTAAAAATCTTAAGTGTTGTCTCTGAGTTGTCCTTTTCCTTTTTCCACTCTGTCTAATCAGTTTTAAAGTTCTTTTCATTTTTATATTGTTAACTGATTTTTCTCTCCTTATAAATGTATATCACCATCATAAAATTATAAGAAGACAGAATAAAAGAGAAAATGATTTTCATATAGCATACTGTTCAGAGATAATCCTGTTAACATTTGAGAGTATATCTCATTAGAATTTTTTTCTCTACATGAAAATACATACACATATTTAGTGAAACTTTATTAGCTTCCCAAGTGATATCTGTATTTCTTTTTCTCCTGTATTTCTACTACTAGTGTCTACTCTAAATTTCATTTCTAATGCCTGGATTATTCAATATTGTTCTTTTAAAAAAATTAACTTGAAATATATCCTATCCTTTCCTTCTTTTAGTTCCATATACCACTACACTAATCTTTCTAAATATTTATTTAACTCTGCATATTTTTCTAAAATTTTTAGTGTCACTCTTGTTAAACATCTTTTGTGTCCTACAAATTCAAGAAGAATTGAAAAACCCAACCATCTTCTTGGATCACAATGATGAAACTAGACGTCAACTACAATAAAAAACTCAAAAAACATTAAAGTAGCATGTTATTACATGAATGGATTACCAGTGAGATCAAGGAAGCAATAAAAAACTTCCTGGGAAAAAATGAAAATTAACACACAACAACTCCAAATCTATGGGTCACAGAAAGCATTTCTGAGAGGGAAGTTCATAGCATTACAGGCCTATCTCAAGAAACAAGAAAATGTTCAAATAAACAATCTAACCCTACCACTAAAAGAATTAGAAAGAGAATAACAAGGAAAGCTCACAGTAAGAAGGAAGGAAGAAAATAATAAAGGATAGCATAAATAAATGACATAAAGACTTAAACAATTCAACAGATCAATGAAACCAAGAACTGGTTCTTTGAAAAGATAAACAAGATTGCTGAACCTTTAGCCATGTTCATCAAGAAACAAAGAGGACCCAAATAAATAAAGTCAGAAATGAAAGAGGTGAAGTAACAACTGACACCACAGAAATAAAAAGGATTGTAAGAAAATAATGTGAACAACTACAGACAGTTCTTGGGTTATGACGGACTTGACCTACGTCATTTCGTGGTTACGTCGCCATCTCCCATTTATTTATTAAAAAAAAAAAAAGAAAAGTTCCGTCATTTCTACGTATGTACGTATGTGCTTTACGTTTTTTATTATTTACTAGAGGCCCAGTGCATGAAAATACATGCACTGGAGGGGGGGGTCCCTCAGCCTGGCCTGCGCCCTCTCGCAGTCCGGGAGCCCTCAGAGGTGGGAGGTGATGCCCCCATCACACCTTTGCTGCTGCCACTGCCGGCAGAGCAAGCCTCGGCTGGCCCTGGGCAGCTGGGCAGCCACCATCCAAGGCTTGCCTGTGCCTCGGGCCAGCCCTGGGGGGCTGAGGGGACTGCGCACCTGCTGCCCAAGTGGGGCTGAGGGGACTGGGTGCCACCATCTTGTGGCTGTGGGCGCCGCCATCTCTGAGAGTGTGGCAGTCAATTAGCATATTCCCTCCTTATTGGCTGTTGGTGCTGCCATCTTTATGACGGTGTGAGGGTCAATTAACATATTCCATCTTTATTAGATAGGCTTTACCACAAGTAAAGGTCAGGAATTTTTATCTTTCTCTTAAATTTTTTTTTACTATTTCACTTCATTACTGCTGTGTATGTGCTCCATGTGAGTGACATAGGTGCTTATGTAGGTGGGTTCCAACTTATGGCGAAAATCGCGTTATGTCGCGCCATACGAATGGATCTCCAACGTAACCTGAGGACCTACTGTATATGCCAACAAACTGGACAACCTGTGTGAAATGGACAAACTCCAGATGATATGATATACATAGAAAAATCTAAAGACTCTTCCAAAGAACTGCCAGATTTAATAAATGAATTTGGCAAAGTAGCAGGATACAAAAATAACATCCAGAAATTGATGGTGTTTTTATACACCAATAATGAACTCTCAGATAAACTAAAAAAAAAAAAAATTTACCATTGCAATAACAAAAATATAAGATACATGGGAATAAACTTAAGGAGGTAAAAGAACTGTATCCAAAAACTATAGGACATTGGAAAAAAAGGAAGATACAAACAAGTGGAAGCATATACCTTGTACATGGATTGGAAGAATTAACATAATTGAGATGTCCATACTACCCAAAGCAATCTACAGATTCAATGTAATCTCCATTAAAATACCAATGGTGCCTTGGCCCATGTGGTTCAGTGGTTAGAGCGTTGGCCCTGGCACCAAAGGGTAGCGGGTTCAATTCCCACTCAAGGGCATGTACGTGGGTTACAGGTTTGATCCCTGGCCCCAGTCGGGGTGCTTAAAGGGGGCAACCAATTAATGCGTCTCTCACATCAATGCTGGTCTCTGTCTCTCCCTCCCCCACTTTCTGATCTTTGGGTATGGATTTAAAAAAAAAATCAAATACCAATTGGCATATTTCACAGATCTGGAACAAATATTTCAAAAATTTATATGAAACTAAAAAGGACCCCAAATAGCTTCAGCAGTCTTGAGAAAGAAGAACAAAGTTGGAGGGATCACAGTATCAGATATCAGACTGTACTATAAAGCCATGGTAATCAAAACAGCCTGATATTGGCACAAGAATGGGCATATAGACCAATGGAACAGAGACCCCAGAAATGGATCCATACCATTATGGTCAATTAATATTTGACAAAGGAGGCAAGAACATACTATGGAGTAAAGAACGTTTCTTTAATAAATGGTGTTGGGAAAATTGGACAGGTACATACAAAAAAAAAATGAAACTTGATCAACTTATATCATACACAAGAATAAACTCAAAATGGATAAAAGACTGAAATGTTTAAGTCATGAAACCATATAAATATTAGAAAACAGGCAATAAAATTTTGGACATCTCATGTAGCAGTATTTTCACTGATATATCTCCTAGGGCAAGACAAACAAGAGAAGAAATAAACAAATGGAACTACATCAAAATAAGAAGCTTCTGCACAGCAAAAGAAACCGTCAACAAGATGGAAAGGGAACCCATTGTTTGGGAGAACCAGTGATGATACATCTGATAAGAGGTTAATTTCCAAAATATGCAAAGAACTACAACTCAACACCAGGAAGACAATCGCATTAAAAAATGAGCAAAGGATCTGAATAGACATGTCTGCAGGGAGGACATGCAGATGGCCAATAGACATATGAGAAAATGCTCAATTTCACTAATCAGAAAGATGCAAATTAAAACTGCAATCAGGTATCACCTCATACCTGCCAGAATGGCTACCATCAATAAGTGCTGGTGAGGATGTAGAGAAAGGAACCCTAGTACACTGCTGGTGGGAATGCAGACTGGTGCAGCTACTATGGAAAACAGTGTGGAGTTTCCTCAAAAAATTAAAAATGGAACTGCTGTTTGACCCAGCGATCCCACTTCTGGGAATATATCCTAAGAAACTCGAAACACCAGTCAGAAAGAATATATGCACCCCTATTCATAGCAGCATTATTTACAATAGCTAAAATCTGGAAACAGCCCGTTATTATATTAGTGGGTAAAAATCCTGTGGTACATTTACACAATGGAATATTACATGGCTGTAAAAAAGAAGGCACTCATATCCTTTGCAAGCAAGGATGGACCTGGAGATTATTATGCTAAGTAAAATAAGCCAATTAGAGCCCTAATCAATTTGGCTCAGTGGATAGAGCATTGGCCTGCAGACTGAAAGGTCCCAGGTTCGATTCTGGTTAAGGGCATGTACCTTGGTTGTGGGCACATCCCCAGTAGGAAGTGTGCAGGAGGCAGCTGATCGATGTTTCTGTCTCATTGATGTTTCTTACTCTCTATCCCTCTCTCGTCCTCTCTGTAAAAAATCAATAAAATATATATTTTTTAAAACAAGCTAGTTAGAGAAAGACAAATATCACGTGATCTCACTTATATGTGGAATCCAATGAACAAAATAAACTGACAAAAATAGATCTAAAAGCATGGATTCATGGAGCAGAATGACAGATCTCGGGGTGGGAGAGACAAAGAGATTAACCAAAGAACATATATGTATATATGCATAGCACATGGACACAGCCAATAGTGTAGTGAAGACCTGGGGTGGGATGGGGGCTAGATGGAGGGGCCAAAGTAGGGGGGAAACGGGACATCTGTAATAATGTCAACAATTTTTAAAAAATCTTTTGTGTCCCACATTCCATTATCTGTATCACTTAACCTACTCACTTTAGTGTTCAAAATGTGCTTCATGCCCTGATTCCCCATACCTTTGTTCATGCCCATTTTTCTCTGGTTCTGTCCTTACCCTAAACTCTAGGAATGTATATGTAGCAAGCTCCATATACAACTGAAACAGATATGAAGGAAGAGAATTGTTGCTATGAATTGAATTGTGGAGGAAAAATCTGTTATATCAAAGTATAACAGAACAGAAGGAATACACAGTAGTCCCCCTTTATCAAGGTTTTTGCTTTCAGTGTTTTAAGTTCTTGTGCTCAACTATGGTAGAAAATATTAAGTGGAAAATTCCTGTAATAAACAATTGATAAATTTTTTTGGTCATCCTCACCCAAGGATTTTTTCCTTCCCCATTCAATTTTAGAGAGAATGGAGAGGTGGGAGGGAGCAGGGAGTGGGGGGCGGGGAGGAACAATGATGTGAGAGACATCGATTGTTTGCCTCCCCTACATGCCTCAATCGGTGCCAGGGATCGAACCTTAAACCCTTCAGTGCTCAGACGACATTAACCACTGAGAAATAACAGCCAGGGCAACAATTGCTAAGTTTTAAATTGCACATTGTTCTGAGTAACATAATGAAATCTTTTGCAGTCTTGCCCTAGTAGCCATCTCAGTTATAAAAGAGAAAGAAATGGAGGGAGGGAGGAAGGAAAGAAGGGACTGAGCCAGACCACATTCACATAACTTTTATTTTGGTATATTGTTACAGTTATTTTATTATGTTAATGTTATTAATCTTATTGTGCCTAATTTATAAGTTAAACTTTATCATAGGTATGTATGTATCCAAGGAAAAATCATAGTCTATATAAGGTTTGTTACTATTCTAAGTTTCAGGCATCCATTGGAAGTCTTGGAATGTATCCCCTGAGTATAATGGTGACCTTTTTTTTTAGAATGCATGTCAGGTCTATTTATTAAAGTGAAGTACGTATTTCAATTCTATAAAATTTTTATTACTGGTGAATTCTAGCTCTTGTCATTGCTATCTTTGATTCATTGAAATATTCTTAAGATTCAAGAGAAGCTCTACTTTCTGAGGTTCTCCAGATCAGCAGGCTACATGTATGTCATATTGCTCTGAACTCTTGTATTGCTTAGTGTCTGTGTTTGATATCTACTTGTGAATTTCCCCCCTATTTATTTATTTATTAATTTATTAATTAACTTAGGTTAATCCTCACCCAAGGATATTTTTCCATTGATCTTTAGACAGAGTAGAAGAGAGAAGGAAAGACAGAGAGAAACATCGATGTGAAACACATCGATTGGTTGCCTCCTGCACGCGCCCTGACCAAGGGCAACCAAGCTGTATGCCCTTGACTAAAATTGAACGCGGGACCCTTTGGTCCTCAGGCTGATGCTCTATCCACTGAACCAAACTGGCTAAGGCATTTTTCTCCCCTTTTAAGTTCCTTCCATAACCTCTTGAATATACTACTATACTTTGAATTCATTTTTTTATGTATGAAACCCCCCCATATTCTAATATATGAAGAGCCAGGGTCCGTCACGACCAGATGGACGACCGAACAGTGGGCCCTGGGGCGTGGTGGCTGGAGGGATCTGTGGGCCCTGGGTCGCTGAGGCGCGGCGGCAAGAAGGGTCTGTGGGCCCCAGGCCACTGGGGCATGATGGTGGGAGGGATCTGTGGGCCCCGGGCCGGCTGTGTAGGTCCCAGGCTCAGGCAGCCACAGGTGGCTGCAAAGGGCCGAGGTGCAGCTGCAAAGAGCCCAGGGTCAGGCCAGCAGTGGCAGCAGCAGTGGGGTAATGGGAGCGGCGTCTTCCCCTGTTCCACCAGGTCACCTCCCACAGAGGGAGGCCAGACTGTGGCTTAGGCTTGGGGCCGAGGCAGAGGCAGTTAGGGGCTATCAGGCAGGCGGGCGGGGCTGCGGGTGTGAGGCTGTGAAGGTCCCAGGTTCAGATAGCTGTGGGTGGCTGGTAAGGACCAAGGCGTGGCTGCGAAGGGCTGAGGCGCAGCTGCAAATGGCCTAGGCTCAGGTCCCCAGTAGCAGAGTAATGGGGATGGCGCCTTCCCCTGATCCACCAGGTCGCCTCCTGCAGACGGAGGCTAGACTGCGGCTTAGGCTGGGGCCCGAGGCAGAGGTGGTTAGCGGTGATCAGGCTGGCAGAGGGGCAAGGTAGGGGCAGTTCAGCTGGCAGGGGGGCAAGTTAGGGGCAATCAGGCCGCAGAGGGGCAAGGTAGGGGTGATCAGGCCGGCAGGGGGGCAAGGTAGGGACGATCAGGCAGACAGGCAGGTGAGCAGTTAGGTGCCAGCAGTCCCGGATTGTGAGAGGGATGTCCGACTGCTGTTTTAGGCCCGATCCCACAGTGCCGAGGTGCAGCTGCAACCTGTGGGATCGGGCCTAAACTGGCAGTCGGACATCCCCCGAGGGGTCCCAAATTGGAGAGGGTGCAGGCCAGGCTGAGGGACACCACCCCCTCCCGTGCACAAATTTCGTGCACCGGGCCTCTAGTCTCTCTCTATATAAAAGCCTAAGCAACCGTTACAACTGGATGACCGGCTGGTAGCTATGATGCGCATGAACCACCAGGGGGCAGATCCTCAACTCAGGAGCAGCCCCCTGGTGGTCAGTGCACTCCCACAGCCGGCCAGTCCGATTGGCCCTGTTCGCTGGCCAGGCCGAGGGACCCCACCCGTGCATGAATTTGTGCACCGGGCCACTAGTACAGTAGGTTCTTGGGTTACATTCGAGATCCGTTCCTATGGCGCAACATAACGCCACGCGATTTTCGCCATAATTCAGAACCCACCTACATAAGCACCTACGTCACTCACATGGAGCACATACACAGCAGTAATGAAGTGAAACAGTAAAAAAAAATGTAAAAGAAAGATAATTCCTGACCTTTACTTGTGGTAAATAATAAAAACATAAAGCACATATGTACATACATGGAAATGACAGAACTTTTTTTTTTAATAAATAAATGGGAGATGGCGACATAACCACGAAACAACATACGTCAAGTCCGACATAACCCGAGGACTGTCTGTATAGGTATAATTGAGATAATTCTCATACAATAAAATTCTCTTAAAGTGTACAATTCACTGGTTTATAGTATCACTTGGAGTGCGGGAAACGAGTTAAGTCGGCTCGCGTGAATTGCGCGTACTCCGAGGGAGCCGTCTTAACTCGGTTCATATAGATTTGCGGTGGAGTGCGGGAAACGTGTAAACTCGGGCCGATTGTAACTGCGTATTACCAAATATTTGTTTGTTTGCCGTTCACAAAGATACCTACCTGCGTATGCGAACCGTTTCATACCCATTGGGGTAATAGGTATCATAAAAATCCCTGATTTTGCGCGGGAAACCTAAATAATTGCCCGCGCCATCTTATATTTTGGCGGGAAATTCACCCGACACCGTAGTGTTAAATTCAGTTTTGTGCCATCACCACCACAATCTAATTCCAGAACATTTACATCACCCCAGAAAAAGAAACTCCTCACACTTTAGCAATCACTCTCATTCCCTTCTCCTCCTAGCCCCTGGTAACCAATCTATTTTCTTTTTTCTGTATGGACTTGGCTTTTCTGGACATTTCAGTGTACGCCTTTTTAAAAAGTATATAAACTGTTTTAATGCAAACTTAATAAAGAACCTCATTTTAAATAGAAAGCTCTCTATTTACATTTAGTAGCTTCTTGAATAGGTAGCTTTTAATGAGAGTGTTGCAGGATCAGTTTTTAGAAGTGGATGTGGATTAATGGATAGGTGAGGGGAGGACATTTTTTTAAGTACAGGAAAAAGCATAAACAAGGTGATGTAGTTGTGGTAAGCAAAGAACTTGGTTTGAGACTTAGTTCTTTTTTAGATCTGTACCTTGATCTAGAAATAAACAAATGTTAAATATGATTTATTTTTTTCCATCTAGACTGTGGCTCCAGCGGCCTTATTTCTAGCAGCTAAAGTAGAGGAGCAGCCAAAAAAATTGGAACATGTCATCAAGGTAGCACATGCTTGTCTCCATCCACAGGAGTCACTTCCTGATACCAGGAGTGAGGTAAGAGATTAATTACACATGTTTTTCTTAATTTTTTTTTTATTATATCTTAGTTTTGTAACTTTGATTTATTGAAGTCCTAATGAGGTCTTTTAAAGGAACCTGTTAGTGTTTGTTTTTTTCCTTAACAAAAACATGGGAATTTTATGGCAGAAGTTAATTGTATTCATTGTAGTAAAATTAGAAAATGCAGACAAAAAAGAAAATATATCACCTAGATATAATTTGGACCACAGATCTATAAGTGAACCATTATTATTTCTAGCTTCTTTTCTATAAATAGCTGTATATATATCTATGTTGTGTGTTTTTGACTTACTATATCCCACATATTTTCCCATTTTATTAATTTTCCACTTGCTTTAATCCTCACCCGTGGATATTTTTCCATTGATTTTTAGAGAGAGTGGAAGGGGGAGAGACAGAGAGAAAGAGAAATATCGATGTGAGAGAGAGACATTGATTAGTTGCCTCCTGTGCACCCTGACCATGGCCTTGGCCAGGGAGGATCCTGCAACTGAGGTACATGCTCTTGACCAGAACCCAACCTGGAACCCTTCAGTCCTCAGGTCAACACTCTATCCACTGAGCCAAACCGGCTAGGGCAATTTTCCACTTGCTTTAAATGTAGTATTTCATCATATACATGTATATCCTATATAATAAAAGGCTAATATGCAAATAGACTGAACAGTGGAACAACCAAACAACAGAACAGCCAGTCACTATGATGTGTACAGACCACCAGGGGGCATGTGCAGAACATGGTGGGTATTGGCCACGGTGGGATAGTGGAGCAGGTGAGCGGGGGCACCAGACCAAGGCAGGGCACCAGTCACTTTCATCGGAGTGAACCTCTGGTGGTTATTCAAAATTCTTTGCTCCCACCCACCACGGTCCTGCCTGGTGCTCGCACCTGCTCCTGGCACTGGAGCCACCGCTCACACCCGTTGCCTGTACCCACCGCTGGTCCCAATCACTTGGCGCTGTCAGCAGGTGCGAATGGCGGCTGCCAGCCCTGATTGCCCCTGAGGGGTTCTCCACTTTCCCCTGCTCCTGAGGGGCATTTGGGGGAGCAGCCGCTGCTCGCACCCACTGACAGCGCTGGCCCCACTCGCACCCGCTGCTGGTGCCAGCCCCAATCACTTCACACCATCAGCAGGTGCAAGTGGGGCCAGTGCTGTCAGTGCGTGGGAGCAGCGGCAGCGGGAGTGGAGCTGCCAGCACATGGGACTGGGGGCCATGGCAGGAGGGGCCAGGCAGGGGCGTGGAGGATGGGCAGAGACCCACCCCTGTGCTTACCGCAGCCTCACGGCCCACAGTTCCTTTCAAGATGCACAAATTCGTGCACTGGGCCCCTAGTGTATGTGTGTGTGTTTGTGTATATGTACATACATATATATTTTTTAATTACTTGTTGTTCCTAAGAGAACGTTCTAAGAAATTAAAAAAGTTATATATGTTCATTATAAGAGAAGCCAAACAATTAAGAATCATTTAAAGTGAAAGTTAAAGCATCGCCTCTCCTCCTCCTAGGACAGTGGTTCTCAACCTTCTGGCCCTTTAAATACAGTTCCTCATGTTGTGACCCAACCATAAAATTATTTTCGTTGCTACTTCATAACTGTAATGTTGCTACTGTTATGAATCGTAATGTAAATATCTGATATGCAGGATGGTCTTAGGCGACCCCTGTGAAAGGGTCATTCAACCACCAAGGGTCTCGACCCACAGGTTGAGAACCGCTGTCCTAGGAAGATACTGCTGATTACAGTTCTGGTATACTATATTCTTTCAGACTTGTGTGTGTGTGTGGAGAGGGGGAGAGAGAGAGAGAGAGAGAGACATCAATGTGAGAGAGAAACATCGATTGGTTGCCTCCCCTATATACCCCAAACTAGGTATGTGCACTGACTGGGAATTGAACTCACAACCTTTTGGTATATGGGATGATACTCCAACCAGCTGACCCACCCAGTCAGGGCATATTCTTTTAAACTTTTATCTTATGCATATACATACAGCTTTTTTTTCTTCCATCCTTCCTTGCCTTTCTTAAAAAAGAGAAAATCGCCCTAACTGGTTTGGCTCAGTGGATAGAGCATTGGCCTGCGGACTGAAGGGTCCCAGGTTCAATTCCGGTCAAGGGCATGTACTTTGGTTGCGGGCACATCCCCAGTAGGAGGTGTGCAGGAGGCAACTGATCGATGTTTCTAACTCTCTATCCTTCTCCCTTCCTCTCTGTAAAATATCAATAAAATATATTTTTTTAAAAAAAGGGAAAATCTCTCCTGGTTTTATAAGTCAGTGACTGGGGTGTGATGAGTCGTGAAAATTGGAGAGGTCTGACATTTCTAAGTGCTTGCAGAAAAATTATGGATTACTCCTACTAGATTATTTAAGTCTCTTACAGTGGATGCATGAGTCATCCTTTATCAAATAGATAAATAGAAATCCCTTTCTCATATTGGAGAAAGGGATTTTGGAGGGGGGATATTTATTTTGTGTGTGTATTGACAATAGCCCCTAATTATGTGAATTAAGTGTTTTTCATGGCAGTGTCTTGACTTCCTTCATTTTCTCTTTGGGCTATACCAGTAGTTCTTATTGAAAAGAGTTATTGCTCTGAACTTTTATTTAGGTTTGAGACTAGTTACTAAATGTCTTTATTAGTCTAGAGCAGTGGTTGGCAAACTGCGCCTTGTGAGCCACATGCGGCTCTTTGGCCCCTTGAGTGTGGCTCTTCCACAAAATATCATTTGCGGGTGCGCATGTACAGTGCGATTGAAACTTCGTGGCCCATGCGCAGAAGTCAGTATTTTGTGGAAGAGTCACACTCAAGGGGCCAAAGAGCCGCATGTGGCTCGCAAGCCGCAGTTTGCTGACCACTGGTTTATAGAAATGACCAAAAAAGACCATTTTATTTTAACAAAATAAAACAGAAAGCCCTGGCTAGTGTGGCTCAGTTGGTTGGGCATCCCGTGCACTGAAGGGTTGCTGGTTCAATTCTTGGTCCTGGCACATGCCGGGTTGCAGGCTAACACCCCCCCCCACCCGCCCCCGCCAGTGGGGGGATGAAAGTGAGGGGGGCTGGTCAATGTTGCACTCTCACTTCAGTGTTTCTCTCTTCTCCCTTTCTCGCTCTCTAAAAATCAGTAACCTATTAAAACACACACACACACACACACACACACACAATAATAATAATAACCTCTGCTTTTTTTTTTTCTTTTCTGAAGTATATTTACATAACTTCTCACCTGAATCTTTTTTTTGTTGTTAATCCTCACTCAAGGGTATTTTTTCCCATTGATTTTTAGAGAAAATGGGGGGGAGGAAGGAGGGAGAGAGACACATCAATTGGTTGCCTCCTGCATGTGCTCTGACCAGGCCTGGGATTGACCCTGCAACCAAGGTACATGCCCTTGACTGGAATCAAACCCTTGACCCTTCAGTCCTTCAGTCCATGGGCTGACAGTCTAACCACAGAGCTAGACTGGCCAGGGCCTGAGTCTATATATTTTTGTGAGGTGATTAGGGGAAGATATTTCCTACACTGTATGGAAAAGAGAACTAGCATAATTATAAGTCCTTATTGGACTTCATAATGATCATAAAGTTAAGTGGCAAGTTAATTATAACATAAGTCTCTTAACTCCTGGCTCAAGTCTAATTCTCCTAGAGTTCTAGACCAGTGCTGTCCACTGGAAATACAAGGGGAGTCATGTGTAATGTAAAAAATTTTAACTTCATTTAAAATTTTTAATTGAAAAAAGTAAAGTTAATTTCAATATATTTTATATAATATATTTAATCATAAGTATTATCATTTTAGCATATAATCAATATTAAAACATTAGTGAGGTAGTTTCCATTATTATTGTTTGCTCCCTTTTCTTTGAACTCTCTTAGGAAGTTTTAGAAATCTAGCATTACTTCCCAAAAGGGAAGTTTTAACAAGAGTCAAATGTTTGAGATTGCCTATGCCAGTGATGGTGAACCTTTTGAGCTCAGCATGTCAGCATTTTGAAAAACCCTAACTTAACTCTGGTGCCGTGTCACATATAGAAATTTTTTGATATTTGCAACCATAGTAAAACAAAGATTTATATTTTTGATATTTATTTTATATATTTAAATGCCATTTAACAAAGAAAAATCAACCAAAAAAATGAGTTCGCGTGTCACAGGTTCGCCATCACTGGCCTATGCAGTGGTTCTCAACCTTGGCTGCACATTAGAATCACCTGGGAATCTTTTTAAAATCCTGATTTCTGGGCCTCATCCTCCGGAAATTCTGTTTCTTTGTTACTAATGTTGTGGCGTCACCCCATAACAAAGAAACAGAATTTCCGGAGGATGAGGCCCAGAAATTAGGATTTTAAAAAGATTCCCAGGTGATTCTAATGTGCAGCCAAGATTGAGAACCACTGGCCTATAGGAAGGCTCTGGAAATGTATTCTGATGATGTTGAAGATGATGTATTTTTAATTTTCTTGTAGCTATATCAAATAAACTATAAAACCTAAAATGTCAGTCTGAAAATGAACCAAATCTCAGGTGCTTTTTCTGTAGCTATTTATGAATAAAGTATTTTCTCTCAGTATACTCCTTTTTTGTTTTAAAAGGAGAATCTGTACTGAATAGGGATAAAGATTAATTTCAGTTCCTACTCCATCTCATAACTCCACCCCTGCCTTTTGTGGCTTTGGTTTCTCTGGGAGGGGTGTTAGAATTGTTTACACTTTATATTAGTATATTGTACCTTATGTGTCTTCTCACCTGCAGGCTTACCTGCAACAAGTTCAAGATCTGGTGATATTAGAAAGCATAATTCTGCAGACTTTAGGTAAGTTTATTTTCCTTTAACACATTAAAGAAATATGCATGTACTATGATATGATTTTAACATTTGCAAAATAGGAAACAAGAGGACAATTTCTTGGAAAGGTTTTGCAAATTTAGGGGTTATTGAGCTCACTTTTACCTATATGGAAGAAAGGATGAAGGCACACTGACCTCTGAAATAGCAGTCAGCAGTCCTTTTTTCTTCCCCATTCTGGGATTCATGATTTGCTTTTTAAGGTTTGGCAGTTTTTAATTTTCTGATAACTAATGGCAGCAACTATTTAAAGAACTCTTTTCCTTCCATGGATTTTTATAGTCTGTCATTATAGTTAGGTAACATTTGTTTTTAAATTGGAAATCAGAGTTTAGAACGGCAGAGTGTAGGTGGAAGAATTCAAGCTACAGTAAGTCCTCACTTCATCAATAGGTTCTTAAAACTGGCTTTAGTGAAACTATATATAATGAAACTAATTTCACAATAGACTAATTGATATGAACAAGAGTTAAGCTCCTATGGCATAGTTCTGGTCACAAAAACATCACCAAACTTGTAAATAAAGATCCAAAACACTTCTAATACTACACACTGAAATAAATGTGAGCTATGCATACATTTAAGAAAGATTAATAAAAAACAAGTAAGATAATTATTTTCCAACCCGAGTATTTCAGCTCAGAGTTGGGGATGGCTGGAAAACTATTCCAGCAGCTCAGAGCACAAGGCAGGAACCCACTCTGACAAGATGCCCTTCCATGCGGGGCGTGCTCACTCCCACACTTACTCAGACTTGGATAGTTTAGACACACCAATTCATGTAATCTGCACATCTTTGGGATTTAGGAGGGAACTGGATTACCTGGAGAAAACCCATGCAGACAGGGGGAGAATGTGCAAACTCCACACAGACAGTGGCCCCAGCTGGGAATCAATTTTTTTTTGTCTCATCACCATTACAATGAAAATAGAGCCCCGGTGCACGAATTTGTTCATGGGTAGGGTCTGGCCATCCCATCCCAATGGGGGCCGATCGGGGCTGGGCAGGAGTGGGGGACGGGCTGCAGGTGGTTGGGGGTGATGATCGGTCTGGTTGGCCGCTGCGGTGACCGGTCGTTCTAGTTGTTCCAGTTGTTCCGGTTGCTTGGTGCTTATATATATATATATATGTATATAGATGACATTGAACAAAACAAAGTTACTTGAGGATCTGCTGTATAGCAGTTCATCGGCAACGCTGGTGATATTCTATTGTTAATCTAGTATTATTATTTTCATCAGAGAGACTACCTTAAAAAGTTTATTAGCAAATATGGAAAATAAAGATTTCATTGCACACACCACACACACACACACACACACACACACACACACGTGTCCCCCAAAAATGTATATGTACTTTGAATGATTATAAAGTCAGTGTTTATTAACATACAGTTCATTTTCAGAATTTAAAAGAATCTACAGAAATGAATAATTTTTTTCGGTCAGTGCTTGATGACCGTTCTGGTCCAGGAACTGCTGATAACACAAAGCAATGGAATCAGGAATCGTTTCGTTTGGTATCTCTGTGTCCTCAGGTCATTGACTGTTGCCGGTTTTGTACCATAGACTTCCTTTTATGTATCCCTATAAAAAAGTCTAGGGGCACTTTAGGATAAATTTTCTTTGTTCAAAACTTAGTCTGACTTCACCCATTATTTCAAATGAGTTAAACCTGAAAAAGAATGAAAATTAAATGACTTATCAGATGTTAAAGTGTGTGTACATTTTTGGGGGACACTAGACACACACACACACACATACATATATACACACTGAGTTCTTCAAACTTTATCACTGAAGTTAATTTCTGCTAAATAAATTATCTTCATTGTGACCATATTTTAGGGGACAATGGTATTTTTCTGGTGGAATCAATTTTTATTAATATTTAAATGTGGAAACCAGTAAGATCTAATTTGCAAGAATCAGTTAGCCTTTTAGAATAATTTACATCATGTAAATTTCTCAATAGAATTTCTTTATCTAAAATTTTTTTTGTCTCATCAACTCAGAAAATTTTTATAGATAACACTGATCCTCCTTAAGTAGTTTAATAAAGATCATTGGGGTTGGATAAAATGATCAGTACCTATTGTAATTAAGATGATGAAAAGGAACAAAATTGAGGTAAGAGAATAGATTTTAAAATGTTTTCTCAGGGTTAAATATTATAAGATAGTCAACACTTGATTAAAACTGCTCCTTCCAACCATATATTACTACATTCTGTTGTACCTAAAATGTGTTTCATGTTTAGAGGTTATTGGTTTTCAAGGGTCTTGAGATTGCATTAGTTTTACTATGTTAGTGGTATCTTCTAGCTCAAAGTATTATAAGCAGCTTTGGAGATAATGTGTCTTAGAGAGAAGCGTGCTGCATGTTTTGTGGGACTTAACCTCTGAACAATAATTTGGGGATAGGAAAATAAGGGAGGCCTTTAATGATGACTCAGATAAAAGATGTATAAAATGTCTTGAGTACTTTAGCTTTTTAACCAGTTAACTTTTTTTTAGGCTTTGAACTAACAATTGATCACCCACATACACATGTGGTAAAGTGCACTCAACTTGTTCGAGGTAAGGAAACCCAGCTTGAGAGAGTGCTCTAAAATTGTTTTACCGTTTAGAGCAGCGGTTCTCAACCTGTGGGTCGAGACCCCTTTGGCGGTCGAACAACCCTTTCACAGGGGTCGCCTAAGACCATCCTGCATATCAGATATTTACATTACAATTCATAACAGTAGCAACATTACAGTTATGAAGTAGCAACGAAAATAATTTTATGGTTGGGTCACAACATGAGGAACTGTATTTAAAGGGCCAGAAGGTTGAGAACCACTGATTTAGAGGCTAAAATCGCTGTATACAAATATATAACACAGCTGCTAATTAATGTGTTTAGGTGATCTCCATTTAAAGAGTTAGTCTCTTGAGGGATGCTTGTGAAAGCTGGGGGCAGATTTTGAAAAGTCACCAAATCATAAGTAACTAATAGCAATTTTAAGGATGTTTTGGGAATGGGCTCTCTTAATTTGATTATAGGGTTGATTGTCCTAGGCATTCTTTAAGACCACCCAGAGGATCATTTAGAAATTATTTGAACTTATTTCCTTGATTGACAATCCTTTTTATTTTAATTTTAGTAGCGATAATTGCATGGAACCCAGTTTCTCTTACTCAGTTTAAATATTAGTATCAAGAATATCAACGTATCATTGTGCATTTCAGTACCTTTTGTAGACCAAACTGATAATTGGCTTATTTTGAATTTTGCTTTTGTGTGTTTTATCTGAAAATTACAAAAATTTTCCCTGAGTTTTTGATATTTCGAAAGCATTAAATGGCTTGTGTTGAGCAAGGATAGGCTTAAAGATGGACATATGCTAATATTTAATCTAAGGAAGATTAAAATTTGTTTTGTCATCCAGAGCAGTTTTTTTGTTTTGGAAGAAGAAACTTTCTTTTGGTAATATATTAAATAACTTGTTATTTGATTACGTTAGGATTAAATCACAGGTTACTTAATTTAAACTTATTATTTTAAAGCACAAATCACTTTTCCCAAACATATCAAGGTCTTTTAGATTCTGATCTTGCCTCCACAGTAGTTCATCCCCTAGTTTAGTATTTCTCAGTGAACCGTTGTATCAGAATCTGGGTACTTGTTAAAAATGCTTGGGTCCTTCTTCAAACATACTGCGTCAAAACTCTAAGGAGGATGTCAGAAATTGCATTTTAAACAAGTGTCAGATACTCAGTGTAAAGAATAAAGCTTGAATTCCTAGGTCTGGAAGCAATCCAATTATTTATAATTAAAAATTACTAATCTGTTTTTGGTAGAATGTAAACTTCATGTGGTCAGGAACCATGTCAGCTTCATTTACCACTATATTATCTACCTTGCAAATATTAAATGCTACTAATTTATTGTTGAGAATGTATGGAACTAATAATTTTTTCCCTCCCCCTCACTTTTTTTTTTTTTTTTTTAGCAAGCAAGGACTTAGCACAGACTTCTTACTTCATGGCAACCAACAGGTTTATATTTTAATATTTTTCCTTTATATTTTTGGGTTAGAACTTTACTTGGGTTGGGATTATCACTTTTTGAAGGGCATAAGGAATGATGTCAGGTTTGGCACTTAGTAAACTAGAATCCAAAGACCCAAGCATGGATCTTTGATTACAGTGTGTCAAACAATTCTCTGGTTAATGTTGAATTTTATGCAATTTTCATGTTGTGCTATACATTTCCATGGTGTTTTTTAAATTTGCTAAGGTGATGTAATTATATACTACTGATTGATAACCTTCTTAATTCTGCATTTTACTTAGCTTTAAAATATCCAAGAGCATAGTTCTGAAAGTTGGTAAACTTGGAATTCATTGATAGTGACTGAAAATCTGATTTGGAGGATTTTAAAAGACTCTTTGTTTTTCCCATACTCCCAGATAAATGGGCATATATATGTGTAAAGAATTGTAATACTTTTTCTTTTTAAAGAAAAAATTAATACATAACTTGTATTATCAAATGACTTGCTCATTCTTATCTCCAGTCTATTGGTTGTTCATGGAAACCAAAGACATTCCTAATGCCTGTCAGGGCTAAGAAGTTCATTTTAATAGACAGATAAGAGAAATTTTAAAAATAAACCAGCAATTGAGCATATTCACACTTGAGAGCGTGATTGTCTATTTATTTCTTTAAATAGACCAGACCTATGATTGGCAAGAGACAAGATAATTTTTAGGATATTTTCTTAGGTATTTAATTTAGAAATTATACATATTACAAATCTTATTATTTTCCTTAAGTTCTGAGCTTATTCTCAGAATAATTGATCCTTGTTTTAAAAAACTGAGTACCCAGTTTATTTTAGGTTTTTGTTTTTGTTTTTGGTCCATTAGTTATATGAATTGAATGATGCGTAGTCAGAAAATTTATAAATGTTACCTGAGCTGGTGGGTTAATGGAAAATAATGTTTAGTGCTGGATCAGAGCACTGGGTATTTCTTACCCTACTTGCTTGCCATTGGTGTTTTTTTTTTTTTTTTTACTTTTTTTTCTTTTGTTTTTGTTTTTTTTAAAAAATAATGGAGAGTTTAACTTTGGGTTCAGAATTGAGAGCTCATGATACTCTCTTGTTTCCTTTCCTCTGATGTCAGCCTGCATTTGACCACATTTAGCCTGCAGTACACACCTCCTGTAGTGGCCTGTGTCTGCATTCATCTGGCTTGCAAGTGGTCCAACTGGGAGATCCCAGTCTCAACTGATGGGAAGCACTGGTGGGAGTATGTTGACGCCACTGTGACCTTGGAACTTTTAGATGGTAAGTTTTAGAGTAAGGGTCCTTGAAAAGCACTTCATCTTGATCTGTCACATATCTGGCCAAAGGTGACTTGATTCAGATGAAAATAGTTAGTTGAGGTTATTCTTGTTTCATTACTTTGTCTCTGTGAGTTTTTCTTAAATGCTCTATTTCATTTGTAGAACTGACACATGAATTTCTACAGATTCTGGAGAAAACCCCCAACAGGCTCAAACGAATTCGGAATTGGAGGGTAAGAATTATTGTTGTCAGCTTATGGAACAGAACAAACTATTTTCTTTTTTGGAATTTCCCTTCTTGTAGTTATGCTATAATCATAACTTCAACTTCATATCTTGGGGTACAGGCCCAGAGGCAATGGCTGTAGGTGATAGCAGAATTTGTTTTGTGTTTTACAACTCTTGTGATACAGTCATTTGGTCAGCAACGTTGGTTGAGTATTTTCTGTGTGGAGACTGTTAAGGGGAAAAACATGGCTTCTTTGAGTCATAGAGTTTTGGCTTCTGGTAGAGGAAAGATACAAAGCTACAGGGTTAGAGCTGATACCATAATTTTGTCTTTATATTACCTGCTTTTGAAATGGATTTTAGAATTTTGTTTTTATATAGATTAAGGTCTGAAGTTGTCTTTCAGATATTTTTCAAAGTCTTACTTATGAATAATGAAATAATTCCTCTTTTTATCCAGTGTCAGAAAGTTTATTTTAAAAACATTCCTGAGTCCAGCCAACATGGCTCAGTGGTTGAGCATTGACCTATGAATCAGGAGGTCATGGTTTGATTCCTAGTCAGGGCACATGCCCGGGTTGTGATTTGATCTCCAGTGTGGGGCATGCAGGAGGCAGCTGATCAAAAATTCTCTCTCATCATTGATGTTTCTATTTCTTTTTCCCTCTTCCTTCCTCTCTCTGAAATCAATAAAAACAAATTTAAAAAACAAACAAACAAAACACATTCCTGAACTGGCTGGTGTGACTCAGTTGGTTGGTCTTGTCCCGTGCACCCAAAGGTTGTTGATTTGATTACTAGTCAGCATATGCCCAGGTTGCCAGCTCAATCTCTGGTAGGGGATGTGCAGGAAGTAGCAGATTGATGTATCACTCTTACATTGGTGTTTCTCTTTCTCTCTTCCTCTTCCTTCCTCTCTCTCTAAAATTCAATAAAAATAGTTTAAACACACACACACACACAAAACAAAACAAAACAAAAAACCCCCATATAAAACATTCCCTGCATTTCTTAGAAATCCAGACTGATAAGCTTAATTTTCTTTTGAGTTGAATAAGTTGTAGAAAATGAGTTTGCCTAGGGTTTAAGGGAAACTTGAGAGCATGTAGGTCATCTTTTAATCTTTCTATACTAGTAAAAGGGTAATATGCTAATTAGACTGGGAGACCTTCTGGATGTTCTTCCAGACAAAGCCATGGTGACGGGGCCGAGGCAGAGGCGGTTAGGGGCGATTAGCCCAGGAGGGGAGGGCAGTTGGGGGCGATCAGGCCAGCGGGGGGGTGGGCAGTTGGGGGCGAGCAGGCCGGCACGGGAGGCAGTTGGGGGTGAGCAGGCCAGCAGGTAGAGTGGTTAGGGGCGATAAGGCAGGCAGGCAGGTGAACGGTTAGGAGCCAGCGGTCCCGGATTGCGAAAGGGATGTCCAACTGCCCCCAAGGGGTCCCAGGGTAGAGAGGGTTCAGGCCAGGCTGAGGGACACACACCACCACCACCCCCACTGCACGAATTTCGCGCACTGGGCCACTAGTTTAATATAAAACCTCATCAGGATTTGTAGAATTTGATTTTGGACTACCTGCAATCGCAAACAGTCATAAGGCATAGATGTTCAAGGATTAATTTTAGATATGCACAACCTCATTTCTCTTATTTCCTTGTAGCATTTGTATAGATTGCTGTGACTTTTTTCTTTTGGTGATAGAACACTTAAGTAAATTTTAAGGGTACAATACTACATTTGATCTTAGCCAAAATGCCAAGAAGTGATTAAGTATACAATACTGTATTGTTAATTATAGGCACTATGCTGTATAGTATAGGTGTCTAGGATTTACTCATCTTATATAACTGAAACTTTGTACCCTTTGACTAATATTTCCTTTTTTCCCCCTCCCACCAGACCCTGGCATTCACTATTCTACTCTGCATCTGTAAGGTTGACTATTTTAGGTTCCTTAATAAGTGAGATCATGCAGTATTTGTCTTTCTGTGTCTGGCTTTTAAAACAATTTTTTTTAAAAAATATATTTTATTGATTTTTTACAGAGAGGAAGGAAGAGAGATAGAGAGCTAGAAACATCGATGAGAGAGAAACATCGATCAGCTGCCTCCTGCACATCTCCCACTGGGGATGTGCCCGCAACCCAGGTACATGCCCTTGACCGGAATCGAACCTGGGACCCTTCAGTCCGCAGGCCGACGCTCTATCCACTGAGCCAAACCGGTTTCGGCTAAAACAATTTTTTAAATTGTTTGCAGAGAGGAAGAGAGAAGGGAGAGCGAGAGAGAGAAACATCAATGATGAGAGAGAATCATTCATTGGGTGCCTTCTGCACGCCCCACACTGGAGATTGAGCCCACAATCCAGGCATGTGCCCTTGACCGGAATCAAACCCAGGACCCCTCACTCCGCAGGCCAATGCTCTATCCACTGAGCCAAACTGACTAGGGCTGTGTCTGGCTTATTTTACTTAGCCTAAGGTTCTGAAGCTTCATCTATGTTGTTGCAAATGGCAGGATTTCCTTTTTTTTTAAGTTATGGTAAAATACAAATAAGAATATTTACCATCTTAACCATTTTTAAGGTTACAGTTTAGTGGTATTAAATATGTTCATATTATTGTGCAACCACCATTACTATCTATCTTCATAATTCTTTTCATCTTGCAAAGCTGAAACTCTATACCCATTCAACATTAATTCATTTCCTCTGACCATAGCATCTAGTAATGACTATTACACTTCTTGTGTTTATGATTTTGATTACTGTTAAGTACCTCATAGAAGTGGAATCATACAGTATTTGTGTTTTAATGACTGGTTTATTTTAACTAGCATAATGTCCTCAAGCTTCATCCATATTATAGCATATTGTAGAATCTTATTTGTTTTAAAGGCTGAATAATATTCCATTGTATGTATGTATGTACTATATTTTGTTTAACCATTCTTCCATCAATGGACACTTGGGTTTCTTCTAAGTTTTACCTATCTTGAATAATGCTGCTGTCAATATGGGTGTACAAATATCTCTTTAAGACCCTGCTTTTGATTCTTTTGGTTATATACCCAGAAGTGGAATTGCTGGATCATATGGTAGTTCTATTTTTAATTTTTTGAGGAACCTCTATACTATTTTTCATAGTGACTGCATCAGTTTACACTCCCACCAACAGTGCAGGAGGAATCCCTTTTCCCACATCCTTGCCAACACTTGTTTGTTGACTTTTTGATAATAGCCATTCTGACAGGCATGAGGTAATATCTCGTGGTTTTTATTTGCATTTCTGTAAAACTTAGCAATATTGAGCATCTTTTCATATGTCTTTTGACCATGTGTATATCTATTCTTTCTTTATAGAAATGTCTATTCAGGTCCTCTGCACATTTTTAAATTGGATTGTTTATGTTTTTTTGATATTTAATTGTATGAGTTCTTTATATGTTTTGGATATTAAACTCTTATTAAATATATCTTTTTGTAAGTATCTTTTCTCATTCAGTAGATGGTCTTTACTTTTTCTTTTTTTAACTTTTTTGTTCAAAATATTACAGATATCCCCCCCATAGACCCCCTCCACCCCACTTCCAACCTCTCCCAAGGCCTTCCCCCTACTAATGTTTGTCCTTGACTATGCATGTTTAGTCTCTTGCCATTTTCTCCCCCCCTTTCTGAAATACATCAGTCTGTTGCATGTTTCAATATCTCTGAATCTGTTTTGTTCAGTTTATTTTGTTCATTAGCTTCCACATATAAGTGAGATCATGTGGTACTTGTCTTTCTCTGACTGGCTTAGATGGTCTTTTCATTTTGTTAATGGTTTCTTTGGTGAACAAAAGCTTTTTAGCTTGATATAGTCACATTTGTTCATTTTTATAATTTTGTAATTTGTTCAGTTCTATAATTTTATTTTTTTGGTACTATCTTTGTCTGGGTCTTTGGATCTCAGCGCCAGGTGATCGAGCCCTCAATCCAGGCTTGTGCCCTTGACCAGAATCAAACCTGGAACCTTTCAGTTCGCAGACCAACACTCTATCCACTGAGCCAAACTAGCTGGGGCTCAACGTTTATTTTTAAATTGCCAGTGTGTGTTGTATGTACTGGCCAGTTGATCGGTTGGATGGTCAGACGGACAGACAGTCAGTCACTTAGCCTTTTATATGTATACTTGAGGCTCGGTGCACGAAATTTGTGCACTGTGTAGGGGGGTGTTCCTCAGCCTGGCCTGTGCCCTCACACAGTCCGGGAGCCCTTGGGGAAGGTCCAACTGCTGGCTTAGGCCCGTTCCCCACAGGGATCAGGCCTAAACCAGCAGTCGGACATCCCTCTCGCAGTGCAGGACCCCTCACTCCTTACCGCCCACCTACTCGCTGCTCCTTACCACTCGGCTCGCTGCTCCTTATCGCTGCAGCAGAGGCAGGAGAGGCTCCCGCCACCGCCTTTGCACTCACCAGCTGTGAGCCTGGCTTGTGGCTGAGCAGCACTCCCCCTGTGGGAGTTCACTGATTACCAGGGGGCAGCTCCTGCATTGAGCATCTGCCCCCTGGTGGTTAGTGCGTGTCATAGTAACCAGTTGTTCTGCCATTAGATTTGCATATTAGGCTTTTATTATATAGGCTATATATATGTATGTATGTATATGTGTGTGTATATATATGTGCTATTTGTTTTTTGTATGCCTTATTGCTCTTTGTCCCTCATTTTCTGCATTACTGTCTTGTGTTTAGTTGATTTTTAAAAAATAATTCTTTATTGTTGAAAGTATTACATATGTCTCCCTTTTTCCCCCATTGACTCCTTCCACCCTGCCCCGTCCCCTGCCCCAGGCCTTCACCACCCTATTGTCTGTGTCTGTGGGTTATGCATATATGTATACAAGTTCTTTGGTTGATTACCTCCCACCCACCCACCTTCCTCCCTTTCCCTTCGACATTCCACACTCTGTTCCATGCTTCCATGTCTCTGGTTCCACTCCATTCATCAGTTTATTTTGTTACTTAGTTGATTTTTTAATAGTAAAATTAAAAAATTTCTTATTTCCTTTTTTGTGTATTCTACAGCTATTTTTTTATGGTTATCATGGGGATTACATTTAACATCCTGAAGTTACAACTCTCTAATTTGAATTCATGCTAGTTTAACTTCAGTAACATATAAACTTCTCTCTCTCTCTCTCTCTCTCTCTCTCTCTCTCTTTGTTAATCCTCACCCGAGGATATTTTTCCATTGGTTTTTTTTAGAGAGGGGGAGAGACAGAGAGAGAGAGAAACATTGATGTGGGAGAGACATATTGATTGGTTGCCTCCTACATGAGACCCGACCAGGATCGGGGATTTAGCCTGCAACCAAGGTATATGCCCTTGACTGGACTCTAACCCGGGACCCTTCTGTCCTCAGGCCAATGCTCTATCCACTGAGACAAACCCACTAGGGCCAAACTTTTCTTCTTTACAGTTGCATTCCTACCTCTTTTAGTTGTTGACATGACAAAATTATATCTTTATACATTTGTGCCCCCAAACATAAGCTAATAATTATTTTAAATGTTAGGCTCATTATAACTAAGTTTTATACTAATAATTGTTTTTGTCTTAACATTTGCTAGCCTCTTAAAATCAAGTAGAAAACAAAAGGCGCAGTTACAAACCATTTAAAAATACTAGCTTTTATAATTGCCCATAGATATTTTTTCCTACATATAGCTTCAAGTTACCATCTAGTCTCCTTTCGTTTCATCTTGGAGGACTCCCTTGAGCATATCATGTAGAGCCAGTGTAATGGTCATGAACTTACTCAGTTTTGTTTATCTGGAAATGTATTAATTTCTCCCTCACTTTTTTGAAAGACATTTTTGCTGGATATTTGGTTGACAGTTTTTTTTTCTTTTAGCACCTGGAATGTACCAACTCTCTGGCATCCAAAGTATCTGATGAGAAATCTTGTGATCTTGTGTGGGATGATTTGCTATTCTCTTGCTGCTTTCAGGATTCTTTGTCTTTGGCCTTTGAAAATTTGATTTATAATGTGTCTCAATGTGAGTCTCTGTGAGTTCTTAGTTGAAGTTTGTTGAGCTTCTTGGATGTTTATGGCATATCTTTCATTAAATTTGGGGAGTTTTCAACTACTGTTTCTTCAGTTATTTTCTGTGCCACTTTCTCTTTTCTTCTTCTGAAACTGCCACAATGCATTTGTTGGTCCACTTAATGGTGTATCACAGGTTTTTTGTTTTTTTGTGTTTTTTCTTTTTTAACTGTGAGTACAGACATCTCTTCAAGATTCAGATTTCTTTTTAAAAAAATATATTTTAGTGATTTTTTACAGAGAGGAAGGGAGAGGGATAGAGAGTTAGAAACATTGATGAGAGAGAAGCATCAATCAGATCAGCTGCCTTCTGCACCCCCCTTACCCCCCACTGGGGATGTGCCCGCAACCAAGGTACATGACCTTGACCGGAATCGAACCTGGGACCCTTCAGTCCGCAGGCCGATGCTCTATACACTGAGCCAAACCAGCTAGGGCGTATCACAGGTTTTTAGGCTCTGTTTCCTTTTTAGGTTTTCTATCTCTATTGATCATTGATATTTTCATTTTGTTCACACACTGTTATCTTGACTTTTTCTCCACATCTTCCTTTAGTACCTTGAATATCTTTAACACATTAAGTGCCCAGCCTGTTTTGTCTTCCAGATGGAAAGTATAGTGTCAGTCACCGGTGACTGGGCGCTTAACATGTTAAGGGAGTGATTTTAAAGTCTTTGTCTAGTATAGTGGTTCTCAACCTTCTGGCCCTTTAAATACAGTTCCTCATGTGACCCAACCATAAAATTATTTTCGTTGCTACTTCATAACTGTAATGTTGCTACTGTTATGAATCGTAATGTAAATATCTGATATGCAGGAAGGTCTTAGGCGACCCCTGTGAAAGGATCGTTCAACCGCCAAAGGGGTCGCGGCCCACAGGTTGAGAACCACTGGTCTAGTAGATCTGCCATCGGGTCTTTTTCAGGGATAGTTTCTGTTGATTAAGTGTTTTCCTTTGAATGGGCCATACTTTCCTGTTTTTTAATATGCCTTGTGACTTTTTATTGTTGTTGAACATTGGACATTTGAATCTAATAATGTGGTAACTCTAGAAATCAGATTTTCTCCGTCCTCCATGGTTTGCTGTTTTTATTATTGTTTTGTTCATTCTTTTGGGTGAAGTGGTTGATTTTGTATTGTTTTGTCCATTGTTTTTTGGGGAGAGGTTGATTCTTGCTGAATATCAGCCTGGAGTATAAACTTAGTCTTTTCAGAGCCTTTCCCTGGATATATATGGTCATTTTCTAATTTTACCTGTATATGGAGTTGTTTTTGAATGTGCTACTCTTTAATGTCTGGCTCCTATAAGGGGAAAAACAGAAAAGTGATAGGGGAAGAACGGTGTTGGTCTTTTAAATCCCCTCGAAGTTGTTTCAGACGGGGGAGGTGCAACAACGACTGCCTGTCTCTTGGCGTGTACTTCCGTGATCTGAAGCAGCATTCATTGATCATAGCACAGATGCCCAGTATTTAGAGGATAGAGTCATTTTTGCTCACCCTGGCTTCCCAAGGTTTGTGAAACTACTCCAGAAATGGGTGCACAGCTGCTTGCTACATGGCTGGGGGTGAGCAATGGCTGGTTCTACTGTGCTGAGAAATGAAATTGATGGAAATTAACCCCAATTTACTATTCAAGGCTTACCCTGGAAGTTGCAAGCCTTCAAAAAACTCTAGAGTTCCAAAATAGTACCATCAGACAGATTCTGCTAGTGCAGATGTTTAGGAGGGGAGACAGATTCCTGGTGCTTCCTACTTTGCTAACTTCCCAAAATCTTTCTCCTCTTTTTTAAATACTAAATAATAGTTCATATACCACATTTTTTTAATCCATTCATCATAGATGGACACTTGGGTTGCTTTTATATCTTGGTTACTGCAAATAATGTTTCAATGAACATAGGAGTGCAGATATCTCTTTGAGATCCTGTTTGCATGACTCCTGATTGAAGGTTTTTAAAATCTTATGTCTCCTGATGGTAATAATTATCAATTTCATGTTACAGTAGTCTCCTGCTTATGGGTTATAAAAAGCTTCAATGTCAAAGCAAGCACAGTCTATTCATTGCAGTGTTTTTTTCCATATAATAAATTACCTGAAGTGAAGAGATATCATTTGCTTCATTCTAGGCATGCCCGGCTGCCACGAAAACAAAAGCAGCAGACCGAGGAGCAGAGGCAAACACTTCAGAGCAGACAATCCTCAATATGATTTCCCAAAGCTCTTCAGACACAACTATTGCAGGTTTAATGAGCATGTCAACTTCTTCTACCACAAGTTCAGTGCCTTCCCTTCCAACCACTGAAGAGTCATCCAGCAACATAAGCAGTGTGGATATATTGCAGGGCGAGCGTTGGCTGTCCTCCCAACCTTCTTTTAAACTAGAACCTGCTCAGGGTCATCGGACTAGTGAGAATGTAGCACTTATAGGAGCTGATCATTCCTTGCAACAGGATAGTTCAAATGCATTTATTTCCCAGAAGCAGAACAGTAAGAGTGTGCCATCAGCTAAAGTATCACTGAAAGAATACCGTGCAAAGCATGCAGAAGAGTTGGCTGCCCAGAAGAGGCAACTGGAGAACATGGAGGCCAATGTGAAGTCACAGTATGCATATGCTGCTCAGAATCTCCTGTCTCAACATGATAGCCATTCTTCAGTCATTCTGAAAATGCCCATAGAGGGCTCAGAAAATCCTGAGCGGCCTTTTTTGGAAAAGGCTGATAAAACAGCTCTCAAAATGAGAATTCCAGTGGCAAGTGGAGATAAAGCTGCCTCTTCGAAACCAGAGGAGATAAAAATGCGCATTAAAGTCCATGCAGCATCTGACAAGCACAATTCGGTGGATGATAGTATCACAAAAAGCCGAGAGCACAAAGAAAAGCACAAGACTCATCCATCTAATCATCATCATCATCATAATCACCACTCACACAAGCACTCTCACTCACAGCTTCCAGCTGGTACTGGGAACAAACGGCCAGGTGATCCTAAACATAGTAGCCAGGCAAGCTCCTTAGCACACAAAGCCTATAGCTTGTCTAGTTCTTTCTCCTCTTCCAGTTCTGCTCGTAAAAGGGGTCCCCCTGAAGAGATTGGAGGGGCAGTGTTTGATCATCCAGCCAAGATTGCCAAGAGTACTAAATCCTCTTCCATAAATTTCTCCTTCCCTCCTCTTCCTGCAATGGCCCAGTTGCCTGGGCATAGCTCAGACACAAGTGGCCTTCATTTTTCACAGCCTAGCTGTAAAACTCGAGTTCCTCATATGAAACTGGATAAAGGCCCTGCTGGGGCCAATGGTCACAACACAACCCAGACAATAGACTATCAAGATACTGTGAATATGCTTCATTCCCTTCTCAGTGCCCAGGGTGTTCAGCCCACTCCTCCGCCTCCATTTGAATTTGTTCATTCTTATGGTGAATATCTGAATCCACGGGCTGGTGGAATGTCCTCCAGATCCGGCAATACGGACAAGCCCCGACTACCACCTCTACCTTCAGAACCTCCTCCACCACTTCCACCCCTTCCTAAGTGAAAAAGAAGAGAAGAAAAACTTTAAAAATGCATTTTTTTGTTTTTGGTTTTTTTTAAAACTACTGATTCTGAACTAAGAAAATTACTTCCCTAATGAAATATGTCTCCCTTCTTGGACTAGGGAATAAATTAATATTGAGACATAAGTGGGAGGATGGTAGAGGGCCTTGGTTATTATATCTGCTGCCTCAGAAATGTAACTATTTTATAGTTTTTATTGGTATTAGAAAAGTGAGAATATGTTGAAGCTGTGAAAGAATAATACTTTCTCTATTCTTGGCCTCTCCACCTCTTAATTAGGTTAATTAGAGTTGATATCTTCCCTCTTCTTGCCAGGACTGAAATATGGAGGGTTTGTTATATCAAACAGTTGTGGATCTTTTTGGTGTTTAATATGTCAGAAGAGAGGAAGTATTTAAACGTCAAAATCTTTTAAGAGACTTTAAAAAAATAATTTAAAGAAAGTAAGTTATCTGTTTAGTTTTTCTTTTTTTATATATAATTGGGAAAGGGATAGGGATTTTGCTGTGTGTATGGAATACATAGCAATGAATCCTGGGGGTGGGATTGGAGGGTGGAGGGTGTGAAGGGGGGTTGGGAGGGTAGGCTTTTTTTGGCCATGAGTTCTGAGATAGACTTTGGCCACTTGAAGTGTTGAGACGTATAAGTG
Source organism: Myotis yumanensis (assembly GCF_028538775.1). Classification (NCBI taxonomy): domain Eukaryota; kingdom Metazoa; phylum Chordata; class Mammalia; order Chiroptera; family Vespertilionidae; genus Myotis; species Myotis yumanensis. The sequence goes on from NW_027223754.1 coordinate 166,060,267, forward strand.
TGTATGCAAGTGTGGGTATGTATGTTTTTAAGTGTGTGTGTTTAAATATCATGTTTTCTATTTTCCCTCCCTATCCCTCACCATTTTCACTTCCCAATAGTCTACTAGAGAGAATACGGTGTGGCCTTTAGAACATAAAGGAAGAGGCATGTATTTGACATGATATTTAACCCCTTTCTTTATGTTGTCATTGAGTGGTAGCCTTCTAAATTCAAGTTTGGGCAAGTGCAGCCAATGGCCTGATTTTGGATTCCATTATAAAAACTTCCTTTTAACCCCCTTTTCTTTTGATTCAGAACAAAGACGGGGTTGAGGAAGAAGGTTTGGAGAGCAAAGCTGGCTTCTGCTGTACAGAATTGGGTGTGTCTTTTTTCAAGTTGGGCCTTTGGGAAAGTGTTTAAGTGAGAGCAGTCTCAGGGTCTCTGATGGGAAGGGGTATGTGCTATACATCCTGCCTGTGAAAGCCCAGACCATGTTTGAGAATAGTTCTGGGAAAAGCCATGGAGCTAGAGGATCCTGAAAACAGTGAAATTGTGATTTGGGAATTGTTAGGACATTGTATTTTAAATTATATTATAAATGTGAGACTTGCTTTTTATCTGTATAGCTGAAGGGGAACCGCTGCATCCTCATTTTTTTGTAGCCTATATGTCTTCAGAAATTGGAGCTTGTGAATTAACAGTACTGGTGCCATGAGAGTGAGCAAGCCTAGCCCACATATACTGTTACGTGTAGATTGTCAATTCTTGGTGACTTTAGATGCTAGGCAGAAGTTCTTCAGACTTCTAAGAATCCTTTAAAAAATGGACCAGGTGTCTGTTCTTATGGGTGCTTGATTCTCCCATATTTTAGGAGTGAACATTTTTGTTGAGGAAAGAAATCTTTTAAGAGACTAGAAGAATTCTAATAAACCAAGTTGTCTAACTGAAAATGCCACCCAGCTACAGATCATTTGATGTGATATTCTTTGGTCTTCATGGCATTTTTATTTTTATTTTTCTCTGTGAAAAAAGGATACAATTTGAATTTGTCTTGTTTTTAATGGAGCTTTCTTCATACCAAATATTCCTTATGGACAAATTGAAATGTTTTTATTAGAAGTCATAGGGAGACAGGAGTTGTACATGTGCTGCTGCTTGCCAGGAACAGATTGGGGAGAATACTGAAGCAGTTGGAATTGACGGTGCACTGGCCTAATATAGGAAGGAATTTATTTGTACAGTAGACTTAACTGAAGGTGCATTAGTATCCAGCATCTTGTCATATTTGAACTGTCTAGAGTGCCTGCCATTGCTGTGTAAAATGAGCTCTCTGCCAATCTATAAACTAGTATTTTTTACGTGGAATGTCACTTCACTTTTATAGATGACATTTTCCTCTTTCTCCTTGATACAGTGTGTGTTGTGCTAATTGATAGATGTGTGGTGTCTGCTTTCCTTCCCAACCTTCCAAGAAGGTTATTTAGTTTGCTTCTGTATCTTTGTGGAATTGATCACTGATTTAATTATGAAAATGTCTTTTCCAGCTTTTGATTTTTCTCATCAAATGTTGCATATTTTCTAATCACATGTACTCCTTCACCACAGGGACATACATATCCGCTTGGCTTCATTAGCAATTCCCTATGGCAATCTACTTAGTTCCTTAGAACTTTGTCAGGAGTGAACTAGAAAAAAGTGCTTACTAGAGCCTAAGAGCTGCTTTATGCTATGTAGTCTGGCCTATGCACTACTAGATCATTGCTGGTATAGATCAGTTTAGAGACTTTTCTATATTAATGCCTCCTGATACTGTTTTAGGATACCTACCATGTCTGCTTTTAGATCTGTGTATATGTCATGAACCAGCTTATGGGCTGTGCATGAAGCTGTTGCATTGTCTTTGGATTAGCAGTGTGCCTGTCAAGTAGCATGCATATTGTCCAAATTCTCACAAACTTAGGCTTCAAAGGGTTGTGTGGTTTCTTCTCTCCCCTCACACTTTCAAAGGGTGAGAAATGGGATTTTTACATCCAAAGTTAGTCCAGTAAACATGGTTTCCCCCAACCCCCTTTTAACCTAAATTATCAAGGATAAGTGGTGGTAAGCAGGCCTGGAGCCTCAAGTTCTGTAAATCTCATTCCTAAACTTTGATTGAATCTCATGTTGGCAAAAACTAATACCTGTGGATTGTCCTTAAGGCTGTTAATACCTGTGTTGCTCTTAGCTGAACTCTTAATGAAGCATTTATCTAAAGCTAAATTGGTCTTCTGAAGTATCAGTTATGCTTTTTGGGTTTAGAAAACACTTAGGAATTAGTTTAGTCTTTTCACTCATGAATCAATGTGTTTCCATATCTGAGACCCTCAGCTTGCTTCTTTTTCTTTTTTAAAAATGATTTTAGTGTTTTGATTTAATGCATTCTTTTTTATAGTTCTGTATTACTGGCTTCACCTGTGAAAATAGAAATAAAATTTCCAGTTAGAAACAGCATTGGATTAGGATACAGAAATAAAATCATGGTAACTTTAGTGCTGAATTTCCTTAAGCCTCTGCTATCTAATTCCCATATTGGAAATGGCATACCCCTCATACCTTGCTTCTTGGACAAAGGCAACTAGAGGGGGATCTTATCCCAGTATGGTTGGATTTTAAACATCTGTGTTCCCCACAGAAATGTAGGAACTTGGGAAATTATTACTTTTTTAAAAGGATTATTCTTTTGTTGATGAATTATTTTGATACTAATGCTAGGAAAAGGGAGATTCTAGACCATCTTGAAGTTAGAATACAAATACTATTCTCTTGGGTTTGGGAGAATTTAAGCAGTCTATGCAACCCTTCACATGTTGAGAAATAAGCCCTCTGCAGTTCCATTTAAACTTTCAGTGATTTTGATACCTCCCCAAATTTCTCATGTTGCTGCTTGTTAACACAGCTTTTAACTGAGTATTTGCTCCTGATGGTTTAAGAAATGTTATGTGGTATCACCCTGTCAAGTTTTATTTTATCTTTTTATACTTCTGGATGTGAGTTTTAAACAAGCATGGTACTGTAATCCTGCCTGATAGAATGGTCTAGGATGATAATTATTTTTTAATGGGAGACCTTTCCATTTTAATGTTTCTAAAGTATTTAATATAAACTTGGCATTGGAAAAGGGAGGAAAAGAAAAAGAATGTTTACTAAAAAGTAGTATCTACTCTCCCCCCTTTATGAGTGTGTGTATTCATGGTTGAATGAAAAGAAGAAAAAGATCTTGAGTTTTTTGTCATGTTAAGTGTGGAGAGGGATGCTTGACAGCATGCTAATTGAAGCCAGAGCAAATATGTATTCATCAGGTTATCAGGAAGTCTTCATTTGAAAGCTGAGGACCTAACTGATTAGTGGTTAATCACTTTGAAATTGATTACAAGATGGAGATGCTGGCTGGGTTAAGCACTCAAAGAAAAGAATGCAGCAGCCTAATTTAGCGTTAACTTAGGTTTCTGGATTTGAAACTGACCTTTTTCCCACCTGAACTCCACACACCTAAAATTGTCCGTTTTCTTACCAGACCAAAGAGCAAAGAAGGAAAAAGAAAAGTAAAACACTTTACCAATCTATGTCACTCAGGTACAATTTTGTGGTGATATTTTTGTCTGTTTTCTTTGTATTGCTCTTAAGAATCCTTTCTCAGCATATTATTCTGCTGTTGCCTCTTTCTTCCTTGGGGCATCTCACTTCTGGATGCTACCCCTGGTATCTCTACTGTTGTTATGTGAATGATAGGATGTAAGTGACCATTACAGTAAGGGCTCTTTGTAAAAAAATTTAAAAATTGTTTTTTAAATTTAAAAAAAGGATGTTGTATACATTTTATAGTCTGGCTATCAGTTTGATATATTGCTGTCAAGTATGTTTCTCAATCTGTATTTATCCATCCCATCAATAAATGTTAATTATAAAACACTCATTGTTATTTTTGCATACTGAGTCTTCAAGCTAGTCTTTAACTGTCATTTTATTGCTCTTGCTGTAGTTTTGTTTTACTTTCGATAGTAGTATGTACATTCTTTTTTTTTTTTTTTAAATATATTTTATTGATTTTTTACAGAGAGGAAGGGAGAGGGATAGAGAGTTTGAAACATCGATGAGAGAGAAACATCGATCAGCTGCCTCCTGCACATCCCCAACTGGGGATGTGCCCGCAACCAAGGCACATGCCCTTGACCGGAATCGAACCCGGGACCCTTGAGTCCGCAGGCCGACGCTCCATCCACTGAGCCAAACCGGTCAGGGCAGTAGTATGTACATTCTTACTACACAAGATCCTATGGGAATTGAGTCCATTGGAAAGGCCTAAGATTTGGTCATCACAATGAACCGGAGAGTATAAAGTATGATGTAGGAAACCCTCATTTAATATTGTGTGGATACCTGGGAGAGTAACTGCTACACAAAAAATACATAGCTCTAACAGATGGTAGCAATATGTACTCCTTATCTAGCAAACACTATCAACATGATTCATAATTTTATACATGGTTTTGAAAAATATGAAATGGTATAGATAAGGAGTGCATTTGAAAGGAAAAATAACAGCATTCTTGGTGGTACCTGGAAAAATTGATAGTGAATACTCTTTTCCTGGGATATAATAAAACTGTACACACAGGTAAATCTTGTTCGTTACACATTTAAAGGGAAAGTATTTTTATGCTAAAGTACTCCAGAATTAGAACACAGAGTTAGCAGTATAGTTTAAAAGCTCTAAAAGGAAAAAATAAATTGGACAGAATTATATATGTTTCTGAAAAATCATTTGAGTTCTGTTCATTTATTCCATTTTTAAAAATAAGAGTTTTGTTTACTGTGTACATCTGAAATTTTTGTGGAAGTCGCTGTCATTTTAGGAATTCTGGTCAGGTTTGAATGAAAGAATAGAAAAATAGTGATTTGCCTTTGTTAAGAGAGTTAATATCTACTGTACCATCCTTGGGAATAGATGGAAACAAATCAATATAAAGGTTGTGTACAATTGTATCCCCAATTACAGGGTTTGTTAAGCTAACTGATGCAGAGCTAGGCTTATAAGTTTTCCTCACTTTAAACATTTTTTTTTACTTTTGGTTTAAGAGAGAAACATCCATGTAAGAGAGAAACATCAATCGGTTGCCTCCTGCATGCGCCCCAACTGGGGAATTGAACCAAAAACCTGGGTATGTGCCCTGACCAGGAATTGAACCTTCCATCTTTTGGTGTACAAGATGACGCTCTAACCAACCAAGCTACACCAGAGCTCACATTTTTTTTTTTAAATTATTGTCTAAAGTTTTACATATGGCTCCTTCTCCCCCAATTGACCACTCCCCATTCCAGGCAAGCCCCCACCACCTCAGTGTCTGTGTCCATTGGTTATGCTAATATGCATGCATACAAGTCTTTGGCTGCTCTCTAACCCCCCTCCCCCTACTCTTCTCACACTTTTGAGACCTAAATAAATTGGCCTGATCTCTATCATTCAACTTTTGAAAGTCTGAAGCCTTTTCTATGACTTCTGTGGATTCCATCAGAAACTTATACAAAGTGGGGCAAAAGTAGGTCTACAGTTGTTAAGATGGAAAAGAATACAATGCTATCTAATAATAGACAAACATGGTAATTGACCATACCTTCGCTACGCCTCCCATGGGCTAATCAGCATGATATGCAAATTAACCAACAAAGATGGCAGTTAATTTGCATACGTAGGCTCCAAGCGGTGGAGGGAAGACTGAAGGCGAGCCGAGCAGCAAAGACGGAAGAGTGAAGGCGGCTCTGGCCGGAGCGAAGGTCTGGGTCCCGGGTGCCAGAGGAAAACCTGTGCCGGCAGCCAGGAGAAGGGAAGGCCTATTGCACGAATCTCTTCGTGCAACAGGCCTCTAGTAATAATAATAGAAGAGTAAACTTTCACATACAACTATAAACCTACTTTTGCCCCACCCTGTATTTATTAGCTCTTGGGTCTACTTCTGAATTAATTTGGTGTATGGATTGTCACATGTCCTACTTATGCTACCTTTTTGCACTGTGGAATCTCAGTGTAGGGAGACAAATACCATTTCACATAATACTCAAAACCAACAGATAATGAAAAGTTAAACTTGAATATAGTACTGGCCAGGTGACTCAGTTGGAGTGTCATCCTGTACACCAAAAGGTTGCGGGTTCGATCCCTGGTTGAGGTGTGTGGGTGAGGCAATTGATCCATGTTTCTCTCCCCCTTCTCTCTAAAAGGAAGTAAAAGCATTCCAAAAAAAATTTAACATAGTAAGTCCTAATTTAATGTCATTGATAGATTCTTAGAAACACATTAAGTGAAATGATGGAAAAGAAAACCAATTTCACTATAGGCTAATTGACAAACAAGAGTTAAGTTCCTATAGCATATTTCTGGTGAGAAAAAAAATCACCAAACTTGTAAATAAAGACCCAAAACCTAATATTAAACACTGAAATAAATGTGAACTATACATTCATTTAAGAAAGAATAATAAAAACAAGTAAGGTAATGATTTTTCAACCCACCATGGACAGGACACCATCAGGGCTCATCACACACCCATATTCAGTCAGATAATTTAGACAAAACTAACTTCACGTTTTTGGGCTGTGGGAGTACCTGGAGAAAACCCACACAGACATGGGAAGAATGTGCAAACTCCACACACAGTGGCCCTGGTGGGAAGTGCTTTGCTCAAAGTTACAACAAAACGATGTTGAACACAAGGAAGTTAATTGAGGACCTGCTATACTAGAGACAACTTTTCTGAAAAGCAGTTTCAGATACTTCCTTGCCTTTCATTTATTCCTTCCCTAGAAAATAGTACCTACCAAATACTGTGTACTGATTACTGATGGGAATATGGCAGTAAAAAAAAAAAAAAGAAAGCATCCTGTCCTTGTAGAACTTATATTCTAGCTGTAGGGAGACAAGTAAAACAGTTCAATAATAAGTACTTTGGAGAATGCAAAGCAGGGAAGGAGGGACAGAGAGAGACAGAGTGTGTGTGCAGGTAAGTAGAATGTTGAAATTGGAAATAAGATGGCTAGAGAGGAAGGTCTCATGAAATTACAATTCAGCAAAGATCTGAAAGGTGAGAGAGCAAGCCATGGAAATAGTTGGGGTAAGAGCATTCCAGGAAACAAATGCAAAGGTTCCGAGGTAGTAGAGCAAGGAGGCCAGTATGAAAATAAGTGAGGAGAGGAGAGGAGTAGAATATGTGGTTAGAGGGGAAATAAAAGGCTAGATATTGTAGGGCCTTGTAAGCCATTATAGAGATAGTGAAATAGGGCACCACTGAAACATTTTGTGCAGAGAAGTGACATGCTCTAGCTTAGGTTTTAAAGTGTTCATTTGGAAAAAATTTTTTTAAAATGTTCATTTGGGCTTCTGTTCAAAATGGATTGTAGGAATCAAGGGTAAAGAGGCTCACAATAATTAAGGTTAAGAGAAAAGAGTGGCTTGAACCGGTTGGAAGTGCTAAAGATAATGAGAAGTTACATATCTTAAAGTTGGAGCCAGTAGTGTCTGCTTATAAGGTTAGAAGAAAAAGAAGTCAAGGATGACTGCCACTTGTTTGGCCTGAGCAACTGGAAGGATGGAGTTGTCATACACTGAGATGAGGATGACTATAGAAAAAGCAAGAGTTTGGCCCAGCTTGTGTGGCTCAGTGCTGAGCACTGACCCATGAACCAAAAGGTTCAGTTTGATTCCTGGTCAGGGCACATGCCTGGGTTGTGGGCTCGATCTCCAGCGGGGGATGTGCAGGAGGCAGCCAATTGGTGTCTCTTTAATCGATGTTTCTATCTCTCCCTCTCCCTTCCTTTCTCTCTAAAATCAATAAAAACATTAAAATAAAATAAAGAGCAAGAGTTTGGCATTCTCTCTCCCCCCCCCCCCCTTTCTCCCTCCCTCCCTCTCTCAACACACACACACTTTTCTCTGGGATTAGTCCCCAAAACTCCAAATTTTCAAAAAGTATTTCCTTCAAGAATTCTTTCCAATTGCACTCTTCCTCCCAGTAGCACACCCATGCCTTTCCCTTCTCTATCTTCTTCCCCCATAGGCATGGGTCTTCTACCCTCTAGCAATGGCTATTGGTGGCTCTTCCCAGGTTAACCCCCTGAACCTGTCTCCAAGGCTTCCTTTTCTCTGACTTTCCCCGTGGGCCAAAGCAGCCCCACCCTAGGTTTTCTCTTGTTGTTGCTTCTGTCCTAAGCCCTGCCTTATTTCACTGTCCCTAGCTTTAAAAAGGTACTCTCAAAATTTAAAAAAAAGAATTCATCTTTCCCAACCTCAACAAACACCCTCATTCAGGTCCACTTTAACCCATTCAGTAGCTAACAAAAGAGTGCAGTGGATTAAAAACAGCCATCTACTTTGTTAAACAGCACAAAGAATTTGTTAATATCGTGACCCTTAAATAATATCTGCCCCTTCTCCAACTTAGAAGGAAGTGGTTCTAAATAGTATTTTTTGTCTGTTCGGGGCTCAGCAGGATTTTTTTTTTTTTTTTTATAACTAAGACCTTCAGTAGAGCCTCTAACTAAACAAAATCTTTGTTGCATCTCTAACTAGTTCTTAACTCCTCTTTACATTGTTCCCAATAATAGTTTTATTTTTTTTTATTTTTTATTTTTTAAATATATTTTATTGATTTTTTACAGAGAGGAGGGGAGAGTGACAGAGAGCCAGAAACATCAATGAGAGAGAAACACCGATCAGCTGCCTCCTGCACGCCCCCCACTGGGGATGTACCCGCAACCAAGGTACATGCCCTTGACCGGAATCGAACCCGGGACCCCTGAGTCCGCAGGCTGACGCTCTATCCACTGAGCCAAACCGGTTCTGGCCCCAATAATAGTTTTAATACTCCTTTTTTATATTGCCACATTTGATTGCAGATTCTGATTCCAAGATTTTCTGTAATGTGACTGCCTCTGCCTAGTTTTGAGTTATAGGGTATTTATAACAAATGTCTTCTTTGTACCCTCTGAGGATTGGAGTTATATAAATCGTAGCTGCTATTATGTTAGTATTGCATCCACAATCCCAAACTACTTCTAGAATGTTTACTTCAAAAAAGCAGGGTTGTCTTTCTTGTTCTCTAGTGTCTGGCACTTAGGTGCTCAGTAAATAATTTGTTGAATGAATAAATTTCAGGAAAGAGCCTTCTAGGGCTACCCTAATCTCTGGAAACAGCACTTCACCTGTCCCACCACTCTCCAATTTTTGTTTTAATCATTTCTTGTGGCTAAACTGCTGTTCTTGAGCATTGTGGATTCTCTGCTCACCTCCACTGTGAGCATGCTCACCTCCTCATAGGTAGCGGAGAAATCTCTTATTTAAGTTAAACTGACAGTAGATAAGAGTGCTTGGGAAGGTTGGGATGCAAAAAAGATCCAGGAAGTTTATGGGGAAGATGTTAGTTCATTAGATGCTTTTAACTAAAAAAAATCCTTAAAAGATTATAAAACTGGGATTGTGTCTGCTGTTTCTATATACCTGCGTTATTTAGCATGGAACTGTAGAGAATTTCAATCAGGGTCTAAAGCACAATTAGTATTTCCTTATTCTCAGTCCCATATGAGAGGCAAAAAGGGATAATAATTAGAATGAGGGCTGGGTTCAAATTTGCCTCCCTCCCTCATTTAGTACAGATGGGCCCATTCTATTTCTAAGTTATCTGTAGAATCGAGATAATAGCCTCTACCTCTTAGGGTAGCTTGGAAAATTAAATGTTTATGTATGTAATCGCTCAGACTCATTAAATACCCAGAAAGTGTTTCAGTAAATGAACTCACAAAAGAAGACTAAGGCCTTTTCCTGTATGAAGTGTCAAATGTCTGATTTTTTTTACTAGTTGTGTAGATGTGCTGAGGGAGCGGCAAGCAAAGACCACAGACAGCGCCCCAAAGCGGCCCGAACAGCCGCCACGCTCTGAGCTGGAAACCCAGCTCGACTTCGCTGCCCGCGCTGGGCCGCCGCACGCCCCCGGGGCGGAGTTGCTGACAAACAGACAGGTCGTCTCTCCTACCTCAGCCGCACATTTTCTTGGGGTCCCGCCCAGAAGCATGATAGGTAGCTGACTTTGGCCAATGGTGGCACACCGCCGTCGGAGCGCTAGCCAATCAGCGGTTGGGATCCCGGAAAGGCGCGGGGCCGAGCTTGGAAGTGGCTGACTGGGGCAGAAGGGCGAGCGGCGCGGCGCGGCGGCAGAGGTAAGATGGCGGCGGTGCTTACTTTAGGTCTTCGCAGTTAGGCTGCTGCCTTGCCCTTTCTGCCCCCTCTGGGCTGCTACTCTGTCTCGATCAGCGTCGGGGTCGCTCTCCTCCTGTAGGCTTCCCGGACCCAGATTCTCCGGTGCTCGGAACCTTAGTCCAAAATGGCGCTCTCATGGGCTGCCGAGGCCGGGCTGGGACGGCGATGAGCTCTGAGGCGGGTCGGGACAAAGGCGGCGTGCGGGGAGGCGGAGGCGGAGGCGGAGGCGGGGCGCGGCTCTGCGGCGTTGCTGCCGCCGCTGAGGGCCGGCGCTGAGGCTTCCCCCTCGTGCTGCGGAGGTGCGAGTCCCTGCCATACTTTCAGCGTGGTGGGGGGTAGGGGGGTGATGGGGAGTTAGGGGGGCTGGGGGACTGAGGGTGGGGGGCTGGGGGCGCAGAGGGAGAAGAGGAGGCGAGGTTGATTCCCTAACGCCCGAGGAGAGGTACGGAGAGGGTCTTGTCTGCCCTTTAGAAACTTACTCGCGGTCCGCCCGGCTCTTGCGGAGGAGGAATTTGGACGAGAGTCGGGGCCTTTTGACCTTTTGTGTGGCCCTGCAGGCTTTGGTATGAACAGGATTCGGATCCACGTCTTGCCGACCAATCGAGGGAGGATCACCCCGGTTCCCAGGCCTCAGGAGCCGCTCTCCTGCTCCTTCACTCACCGCCCATGCTCGCAGCCTCGCCTGGAGGGACAGGAGTTTTGCATTAAGCATATCCTTGAAGACAAGAATGCGCCTTTCAAGCAATGTAGTTACATATCGACGAAGAATGGGAAAAGATGCCCCAGTGCTGCCCCAAAGCCTGAGAAGAAAGATGGGTATATACGTGCAGACATTCTTTAACGCGAGGGTGGAATGGGGTATCCTGCGGGCTCCGACGTAGCTGCTGAGTTTTTAGCCCACGTGCTTCTAACACTGGGATTATGAATAACTTATCCTTGGAAAAGAAAAAAAATTGGTGAACACTGGAAGGATACCATTTTTAATTGGGTCGCTCAGATCTTCTCTTTGGATCGTTTGCCCTTATCTTTAAAGGGATAATCTGGGTCCTTGACTCTTGGCCATTTCTGAACCTTACTAAATAATATGCAAAGTGTGTATTCTGGGAAAGGCTTCATAGCTTCCATTACATACAAAGATATCCACGTGGAGCATAACTTGGGTAGATCATTCTGCATATACCTTTTTAAAATTGTGTGGGACATCTTATTACTATGTATTAATACTGAAGTAAACTGTAGAGTTGTCTTCCAGAACCAATTTTGAAAGATGAAAGTGGATTTCTTTGGTTTGTTGAGATTGTCAGAATGTTTTGTTTGGTGGATAGAGCACTAGATTATGCTACCTGCATTTCCCTTTAGTAAAACCAAATGAGTTGGTCTTGGGCCAGTTAAATTATTCTGTCTCACTTGACTTTTAAATATTTGTAAATGAAGATAATGGTTATTTTATTTTATTTTTTTAAATATATTTTTATTTCAGAGAGGAAGGGAGAGGGAGAGAGAGATTGAAACAAAAATGATGAGAGTGAAAAATTTATTGGCTACCTCCTGCATGCCCTCTATTGGGGATTAAGCCTGCAACCCGGGCATGTGCCCTTGACCGGAATCAAACCCAGGACCCTTCAGTCCACAGGCCGACGCTCTATCCACTAAGCCAAACCCGCTAGGACGAGATAACGGTTATTTTAATTTCCTAAAAATGATCTAAACATCAGTGAGTAATGAAAATTATTGAACTTTCTCAAGAAAGAACCTATCTGAATATAGAATGTTAATTGTCTCCTTAGGGTGTCCTTCTGTGCTGAACATGCCCGTAGGAACGCACTGGCACTTCATGCTCAAATGAAGAAGGCCACTCCAGGGCCTGTGGGTGAAGCACTCTTGTGCCAGCTGAGCTCGTACGCTAAGACAGAGCTGGGGCCTCAGACTCCGGAAAGTAGTCGCAGTGAAGCCAGCCGAATTCTGGGTAAGGATATTCTCTCCTAGAATGAAAAAGGAGGAAGAAAGGTAACAAGAACTTACTGGTTTTAGCACAGTATATGGTCCTTGATAATACAATACTATTAATTCACTAGAGGCCCAATGCACGAAATTTGTGCAAAAGTAGGCCTTCCTTCCCCAGGCTTCCTTCCCCGGACTTCCCTCCGGCCCTCGGCAGGCACCCGGGATTGGGGCTTCCCTCCCAGTGCTGGCTTTGTCCGGAAGGTAGTCCAGTCTAATTAGCATATTATGCTTTTATTATTATAGATTGGCAAATTGTTGAGATTCTAGGATTGCTATGTTATTTACCAATTCTTTTCAGTTTGAAGTAGTGTGTGCTGTGCAGAGCCAGCACAGCCAAGGGTTCGGTGAGCCTGAGGGTTGGGGGGGTGCGAAGGATTAAAGAAAAGACAAAGAGAATAAACTGGGGCTCAGTGGATCTCCTGTGCCTGGCTGAGGCCACAGAGAGAGATCCAGAGGGCAAGCTGATGCTTATTTTATAGCCAGAGGTAAGCAAGGTAGTGGTCACCATAGTTATAATGTTCTTGTGAGTTTCACTTGTTCGGGCAGCACTTCCTGCACCTCCCACAGCCCATTAGCTACCTAGGATGGATCTGGGGAGCTTCATGAGGTCAAGCCTAATTATGCTAAGAGGGCTGTGCCCTCTAAGCTGGGACTTGTTTGTGGCTTTGCCAGCAGGTCAGTCCCTATAGCCGCTCCCTAGAGTGTGCTTAGGTTTCCTTTCCTGAGTTTATGACTGTTTTCTTCATTGCTCTTTTTATACATGCCATCTTTGCTAGGTAAGGTAATTTTAGGGAACAAAAATAATTTTGAGTTGGACCTTGTCTGTTTGAGGGCATGGTTAACTCAGTTTTAAGATTTGGGTCGATGTGTTAAGTAACCTAGTTTTGTGTGGTGGAGTTACAGAGGTGGGAAGTCTTAATGGCTGCTGTCCCTTCCTTGCCTCAGATGAAGACAGCTGGAGTGATGGGGAGCAGGAACCCATTACTGTGGATCAGACATGGAGAGGTGACCCTGACAGTGAAGCTGATAGCATAGACAGTGATCAAGAAGATCCCTTGAAGTAAGTTGTAATTCCACATAGGCTTTTAAATATTTTATGTAGTTAGTACATGGAATGTAGTACTGCATACTTTTAAAAGATGAATAACCTAAAAGGGCTGAAGAAAGCTTAGCTGTTTGTGAGCAGAAACAGATTCTGTAAATTAAAGTGTCATGATTCATCATCATTTCACTTTGAAGCAGGATTTGATTCTTTTTTAGAGGTCTTGTAATTTGGGAAAACTTTTGGACATCTAATTCTACACCTGAGTAAGTATAGGAGAGAAAATAGGAAATTTCTTGGACATAGGAGGGTTGAGAAATGCTTAGATTGGTTAGAGAAGAGGAAATTAATGTGAATTCTTTTTTTAAAATATATTTTTATTGATTTCAGAGAGGAAGGAAGAGGGGGAGAGAGATAGAAACATCCATGATGAGAGAGAATCATGGATCAGCTGCCTCCTGCAAGTCCCCCACTGGGGATCGAGCCCACAACCCACACATGTGCCCTTGACAGGAATCAACCTGGGACCTTTCAGTTCACAAGCCAATGCTCTAGCCACTGAGCCAAAATGGCTAGGGCGTGAATGCATTCTTGGCGTAAACCTCAGGAAAAATAAAGTGATTGTATTTGAAAAACTACATTTGCAAAGTCACATCTTACGGGTTTTTTTTTTTTTTTTGAAGAAAAATAAAAAGATGTTTCAAGAATATCCTTTGGTTTCATGTCTAAGAGAGAGAAACTTATTTAGAAACCAAGATGTGAGTAATCAGTCTAATTATATCTTATTGTGGTTTCTCTCTTCACTGAACCCATATTCATTTTAGGAGTTGTAGAAACATAAAAGCATTCAGCATTGCTACTCCTCTAAGTCTCATATTGCTATGTCTCATGGTTTAGTTTAGTTTGCATTTGTTTTTTTTTTTCTTTTCTGACTTCTGTTTCTTAGCACTTCCCACTGACAATTTAGGTCAGTGGTTCTCAACCTTGGCTGCACATTAGAATCACCTGGGAATCTTTTTAAAATCCTGATTTCTTTTTTTTTTTTAATCCTTTTTTTTAAAAAATACATTTTATTGATTTTTTACAGAGAGGAAGGGAGAGAGACAGAGAGTCAGAAACATCGATGAGAGAGAAACATCGATCAGCCGCCTCCTGCACATCTCCTACTGGGGATGTGCCCGAAACCCAGGTACATGCCCTTGACCGGAATCGAACCCGGGACCCTTCAGTCCGCAGGCCGACGCTCTATCCACTGAGCCAAACCGGTTTCGGCAAAATCCTGATTTCTAATGTGCAGCCAAGGTTGAGAACCACTGATTTAGGTGCAAGGATGTAAATAATGGAAGGAGTAATGAATTTCTAGACTAGACTGTTGAACTTCAATTCTTAGAGTTTTCTTCATTACCTTGGATTCTGAGGTTTATTAGAAGTCATTTAGGGTTATATTTTTCTGAGTAGATTTTAATCTATTTCTCTTGAGTAATTTCAGTATAGTTAGCAATTCTGAAATACTTTTTTGGAAAGTCCATCTAAGTAGTTTGAGAAGGAATGTTTGTTTTCTTTCACGGTAATTTTATATCAAGCATATTTTTTATTTTATTTTTCATTGTGCTTCTACAAATGCCAAACGTGCTGCATTGAAGAGGTGTGTGCTGTCTAGGGTCACAAAGTTTTTTAAAGGTCCAGAAACTTGATTTTATTATTAATAATCTAGAGATCAGTGTCTAGGGGATACAGTCATATGAATATAACTTACAAGAGACTACTTTATCAACCAAAATATCAGTTATGTGAGAAATATAAGTGTTAAAAGGATTAGGTACTCAATGTCAGTTTCTCCTAAAAGGAACATCCAAAGGGAAAAATAAAGCTCCAAATATGTGCAGCAATTAGGCAATGAAATACAAGGCTGTTTTTAAAATACATTTTTATTGATTTCAGAGAGGAAGGGAGAGGGAGAGAGAAACATCAATGATGAAAGAGAATCATTGATCGGCTGCCTCCTACTGGCGATTGAGCCAGCAACCCGGGCAAGTGCCCTTGACTGGAATCGAACCTGGGATCCTTCATCCACAAGCCGGTGCTCTATCACTGAGCCAAACCAGATAGGGCAAGGCTTCTTTTTTTTAAAATATTTTTTTTACAGAGAGGAAGAGAGAGGGATAGAGAGTTAGAAACATCGATGAGAGAGAAACATCGATCAGCTGCCTCCTGCACACCCCCTACTAGGTATGTGCCTGCAACCAAGGTACATGCCCTTGACCGGAATCGAACCTGGGACCCTTGAGTCCGTAGGCCAACGCTGTATCCACTGAGCCAAACCGGTTAGGGCAAGGGCAAGGCTTTTTTTAATCCTACGAAGAATATTATCCAAAATAAATTTAGGCTCTTTAAAATATATGCATTTTTAGGAATGTAAATAGAGTTGGTAAATGTCTGCTAATACTTTATTAATATGGTTACATATTACTATCTTGTTATATATATATTTTAAAATATATTTTTATTGTGAATTTCAGAGAGGAAGGGATAGGGAGGGAGAGGTAGAAACATCAGTGATAAGAGAATCAGTGATTGGCTGCCTCCTGCACACCCCACACTGGGAATTGAGCCCGCATGTGCCCCTACTGGGAATCAAACTGACCTCCTGATTCATAGGTTGACATTCAACCACTGAGCAACGGTGGCTGGGCTATCTTATTATATTTAATACAAGTGTTTATTTAATGAAATTCTTTTAAAATTCATTTTTGGTGTCAGTGTTGGTCATAACTGGGGCCACTTTTTGAATCATTAACAATTTACAGCATATATCTTCACTTGATTGTTTCAGAAAGGCTACTATTTGTATTTTTGATGATGTCATTAGAGATTTATCCTAACTACAATTACTGTTGTCATAGTCATTGTCCCCCCACAACCCTTTGTAGATATATATCTTTGCGATTTGCCTCAAAGTAACCATTTACTTAATTGCTTTGTAAAAAGTAATCTTTAAAAGCTCATTTATAGCAATATCTAGGACTGATGAAGTTTTAGCTTAAGAATAACTAGTAAATTTTTCTTTAACTTTTTATTTTATTTTTTTATTTTTATTCTTTAATCCTCACTTGAGGATATATTTTCACTGATTTGACAGAGAGAGAGAGAGAGACAGACAGACAGACAGACAGACATCAATCAGTTGCCTTCTATATATGCCCCAACCAGGGGTCAAACCCGCAACCTAGGTACTTCCCCTGATCGAAAATCAAACCTGCAACCTTTTGGTGTACAGGACAGCACTCCAACCAACTGAGCCACTCAGCCATAGCAGGAATGTATTTTTTTAAAAAATATTTTTTTATTGATTTCAGAAAGGAAGGGAAAGGGAGAGAGAGATATTAGACGATATTTAATAAGCGGTCAGTGCTGATACAATCACCTTATTAACAGAAATCTTTTTTTTTTTAAATATATTTTATTGATTTTTTACAGAGAGGAAGGGAGAGGGATAGAGAGTTAGAAACATCGATGAGAGAGAAACATCTACCAGCTGCCTCCTGCACACCTCCTACTGGGGATGTGCCGGCAACCAAGGCACATGCCCTTGACCGGAATCGAACCTGGGACCTTTCAGTCCACAGGCCAACGCTCTATCTACTAAGCCAAACCACCTAGGGCAGGAATGTATTTTTAAGTTAGAAGTTATAATTCTTTTGTACTTTAAAATATATTAGCACATTAAGCGCCATGTCAGTCACCAGTGACTGACACTATACTTTCTGTCTGGACCTCGTCAGTCACTGGGGCCGCCAGCTGCCAGCATATCGGTGAAATCGGGTATCTCGGGCTAAACGGAAAGGAAGACAAAATAGGCTTGGCGCTTAACGTGTTAAGATACATGCTACAACAAACAGCACTTTCAGGTTGTCCTTTTAAGTGGTTTTTCTGTATTATTAGGAATAAGAATGTAGGTTAATAAATTTTGAGTATTCTATATCTACTTCTTTTTAAACATAATGCAAATAACTGGGAAAAATAATGAAACATCTTCCCTTCCTCATATGGTGAGATTATACTAGATCATACATTAGTGTCAATTCTTAAAGATTTGTTTCTTTTTTATATATAACAACTTGAATGGTAATAAGGTGATTGTATCAGCACCGACTGCTTATTAAATATCGTCTAATATCTACCTTTTTCTCTTTTTAAGCTTGGGTTTTATTATTGTGTTTTCTTATGCACTGCTGGGAATTTTCTATTCCAGACATGCTGGTGTCTACACAGCTGAAGAAGTGGCCCTGATTATGCGTGAGAAATTAATTCGTTTACAGTCTCTGTACATTGATCAGTTTAAACGACTTCAGCATCTGCTCAAAGAGAAGAAGCGTCGTTACTTACATAATCGGAAAGTGGAACATGAAGCTCTAGGCAAGTTGCAACAACCTATTGTAGGTTCAACATGTGAACCCACATGTTGTTAGTAGTTACATTTATCTCTGTTGGAGTGGAGGAGACAGAGGTTCCTGATTTGCTTTTGAAACTGCCTATCTTATGGCCCAAGATTTTTCAGTTCACTTGTTAATTTGGAGACTAGCCCTTGTTTGGTTGCTTGGCAAATAACATCTTGACTGTTGTTGACTCTCCAGGTAGTAGTCTCCTGACTGGCCCAGAGGGACTATTGGCCAAAGAACGAGATAACTTAAAGCGTCTAAAATGTCTTCGGAGGTATCGTCAGCGCTATGGAGTAGAAGCCTTACTACATAGGCAGCTGAAGGAACGCAGAATGCTGGCCACAGATGGTGCTGCCCAACAGGTAATTTGTGTATATACTTCTAAGGTTTATAAATTTGCTTCTTTATAAAGTAATTGTCCAAGCACTGTGGTACAGTCTTGGCTCTGACATCTGACTTATTGGACGTGGGGTATATTGAAAAGAGCACTTAGCCCTGACCGGTTTGACTCAGTGGACAGAGCGTCGGCCTGCGGACTGAAGGGTCCCAGGTTCAATTCTGGTCAAGGGCATGTACCTTGGTTGTGGGCACATCCCCAGTAGGAGGTGTGCAGGAGGCAGCTGATCGATGTTTCTAACTCTCTATCCCTCTCCCTTCCTCTCTGTAAAAAATCAAAATATATTAAAAGAAAAAGAAAAAAGAAAAGAGCACTTACCTGGAAGTCCGGCGACGTAGGTTCTAGTCTCAGTTTTCTTCTGACCAGTACTGTGCCTGCACTGATGATAACTTCTCTGGGCCTCTATTCCCATCTGCAAATTGAGGAGTTGCCACAGATTTCTCAGTTCTTTGGTTCAGAAATAGGCACAGGTTAAGCCCACTGTCCTTGGGAATCGTGTTTTAGAAGGCAGGAAAATAGGTAGAATAATAGGAGCAATGAATGTTGGGAAGTAAGGTTGATAGGAGCAGAATTAAGTGATCACTTAAATTTTTTTCTCAGGCCCTTGGTCTCTGCTTCAGTAAGAGTAATTTCATTTCTGTGTTTTATTTGTTGAAGTTTCACATACGATTACAATTTCGAGAAGGGTTCTGCTAAAAGTTAAAATAGTTTGAAAATCATTAGTCTATATCGCACTTTCAGAATATGGAGGGGTAAGATTCAAATTAGGGTTGATTCATTTGTACATGAGATTTCAAAAATTATTTTTTTACATCGTATTGGTGAATACATTTAAATGTTGAATTTTTTAGCTTTAAAAGATGTACCTTTCTTATATTTTATAACTAAGTATTCTCGTACATAATTGGTTGTATGTTCTTTTGTGGGCGTATTGGTTGTGTTTTTTTATTTGTTTTTTTACTTACCTGTTTTTTCCATTTTAGGCCCATACCACTCGTTCCAGTCAGAGGTGCTTGGCCTTTGTGGATGATGTTCGTTGTTCTAATCAGTCTCTTCCAATGACCAGACACTGCATTACTCGTATCTTTTTACTTTGTTCAGTTTGCTAGCTAGACCGAAAGGCTAGTGGGAGACACTGATAGTTGCTCAGTTGAAGGTCTTTGTTATCCTTTGGCCCTGAATCAAGGCCAGCAGTTTGCTGAAGCTGCTGGTTTCAAGCAGGAGCCTAAAGAAATGTCTTTCTATGGTCTGTTGGCCATTTCAGAACTTAGGAAATGTAATGGTCAATTCATTAGAAAGAAACATCTGAGTCATTGGTGATAGATAATGGGCTAATATTTATTTGTAGTCAGTTAATACTGGGATTCCAGATACAGAGGTTCCTGCTTTAACTTGTTTATTAGAATTATAATACTGATAAATCCAGTTATAATAAAAAAAAATTGTGGGTTTTCTACCAATAACAAAGGACAATTCTGAACTGTGAGCTTCCTTTGAGTATTATCCTTTTGTATGGTTAGTGCTCTTAACTTGTATTTTTAGATTTCATTCAAATTGGAAACTTGCTTTTTCCAAAAATTGGATAATTACTCCCCAATTAATTTGCTTTTGAACCATCAGAGCATCATTTGATTCTGCTGTGGGACTACATTTACTATCAGGCTACCAAACTGTACTATTTATTGTGAAAGTACATTTTATATGGACACTGATTGAGAAAGTGACTTTCACTGTAAAAGCTTTTGTTAAGTCTGATTTTTAGTATATGAAAGGCATAAATCTTGCTGGATTTCAGTTGTCTGGCAAGAGATAAAACACTGAAAAGTAAAATATTTTTTCAATAGGAAGAGGAGAACCTTCCCTGGTCTTTTGAAAGGAAAACTGACTGACTTTTCTGCTCTTTTTGAAAAATCTTTTACCAATTTATTAATTATTGCAACAACAAATGTCTGCTAAAGGATTGTTGTCCTTAATATATAAAATCTTGTGCAAAGTAATAACTGAAATTAAATTCTCAAAACTTAATTGGTTAAAGGCAAACTTTGGACAGATTTAAAAAGAAGTAGTTGATAGTTTAATAGTGCTTATTACTCTAAATAAATAGGAAATAAAACAAATGTTTTAATCCATAAGTTTGATGCTTATATATATGATTTTTAATGAGTGAATTTTAAAAGTTGGTGACAGTGTGGTAAAATGGACCCTCTAAGGGCTGCCAGTGGGAATATACAGTGTTACAGGCTTTTTATAAAGCAGTTTGACTATCCATATTCTTTAATATGTTACTATCACCTCTGTGAATTTATTTAAGGAGATAATTAAATATAGGACCAGTATTACATAAAATTTCTCTAATTTGAGACTTAAAATTTTCAGAGATGAGGAGGAAAAAATTATGATACAAAATAATAGTAATGTTATCATTAAACATTTAATAAACTTTATGAATGATATGGGAAAACATTTGATAATAACAAAAATAGGATATGGGATTCTGTAGAGTATGTTTTAACTACATGGAACTAAATACTAGGAGGAAATTTAATAGATATGTGACTATTTTTGGATGGTGGGGTTATGAATGCCCTTTTTCCTCTGCTTTGTACTTCTCAGGTTTTCTTCAGTGAGTTTGAATTACTTTATAAGGCAAAAAACTAATTTACAGGTATCAAAGTAGTTTAGACTTTACTTGTAGTATAGGCATGGGGAACCTTTTCTGCTAAGGGTCATTTGGATATTTATAACATCATTCGTGGGCCATACAAAATTATCAACTTAAAAATTTGCCTGCTTTTGGTTAAATATATAATTAACTCACTCCTAATGCCTTGGCAGGGCCAGACCAAATGATTTCGTGGGCCTTTTATGGCCTGCGGATTGGATGTTCCCCACCCATTATAGTACTATACTCAGTTTATTAGAATATTAATATTTTAAAAAGCAAAGTTGAAAATGAATTGTATTTGAAAAGAGAAGTATTTTTTCTTTTGTGTTCTTTTCTTTTTCATTCCATAGTTGCCTAAGTCACTTACCCTTCCTTAAGTCCTTATCCCAGAGAAAGATGCGACTGCCATTGGTGACCTGTTAACTCTTTACTCTGGTCTAATGGAGACAGCCCTGGACTGAAAGTAAAGGATGCAGACTCTAGTTGTAGGTCAACCATTCCCTTCTCTTTGTCTTTGTCGTCCCCAGCTGAAAGAAAGGGGTGGATGAGGATGGGTGGAGGATTTTTCCAGGATATGTGGTATTAAATAAGAGACTTATGAAAGTCATTTAAATTCCAAGAAAAATACTGTGATTAAAGCATTTAATGGATTAACATTTTAAATATTAAAAATTTAAATTAGATTGGGGTTTTCTTAAGCACATAGAGACTGCAAATCTGTTCCCATCAGATTCATATGTTTGTTATTTGATCATTCATTTTCATTTAATATTTATTTATTTTGTACCATTATTCCTTTAAAGATTCTCATCTGGGGGTCATTTTGACCCATTTGGCAATGTGTGAAGGCATTTTGCTTGTCATAACTCAGATGGAGGTGCTACTGACATCTAGTGGGTAGAGGCTAAGAATGCTGCTGAACACTCTACAATGCTCAGGACGGCCAGTAATGTCATCAGTGCCAAGGTTGTGAAACCCTGTCTTAGCATCATGAAAGAAATGGCTTTATTAAAGAATTTTTATTTGGTTTAAAAATTACAATGTGCATTAGATTTTTTAGTTTTTAAAAATTACCTTAACATTCCCCCCCCCCCCCCCCCCCCCAATTTATTTATTAACTAGAGGCCTGATGCACAAAATTGGTGCAAGGGGCTTGGCCTTCACAGCCCTGGCTGCCTCCATCCTTGCAGCCCTGGCTTTGTCCGGAAGGTTGTCCAGAGGGTCGTACTGCTATTTGGTCTAATTAGCATATTAGCTCTTTATTGTATAGGATTACACTTGACATTCAATAATCCTGGAAACAATCAGCTTATAGAAAATTGTGCTTTCGTACTTAAAAATAAGCCTAAATTTAAAATAGGAAAATAACCATACAGTTAGGATTTTCAGAAATGATAACAGTTGTGTAAAATGTGCTTTGTACAGTAACTTGAACTGGAATTTTATTTGATCTGATTATGATTTCAATTTTGATTCATCCTACAGAGCTTCTTTGTCAACTTGGAAATAATCCTTTTCTGCTTCTAGCCTTAACATTGGCTGTCCTGTTAGAGCACCTAAGAGCATTCCTGGATTACTTTCTTTCCATGGGCTTTCATAAAATTATCATCTCTTTTCTCTTTGGGATAATAAAAGGATTCCCCAACACTATCCCCCCCCTCCCCAAAAAAAGGGTATGAAAATATATTTTTACTTTCTTTCAGGATATGATAGCTAGTCACTATTATTAGAGCTTCCATTTTCTCCAGTTCCAGTTCTCTGCTGCTTTAAACAATTTTATCATGTAAGCATTTGAAAACAAGGTTTAAAAACTTTGTCAGTCTTCTTAACGGAGCAGAAACAACTTTGTCTCTCTTGAGTCTTGGAAGGGGTTGGTAGAGGCCTCTGCAGACTGTTTACATTTGTCATGATGTCTCTTCTGTGTAAGTGTAGATTCCTAGGATTGTTATTGCTGTTTGCTCAGCACTGTGTTTTCAAATGTTTTATAAGGGAGAACAAGATTAGTGTCTAGTTTACATGGCTAGGATCTTGAAATGGAGGTTGCGGACTAGTTTTAAATTACTGATTGAGATAGAATTAGAAAAATTGCTAACTGCATTTTGTTCTGTGTCAAATGCAACCAGTTGTCTTGTAGTGCAGACCTTGAGTTTTACATGGCAGACACTTGTATTTTGTACCTCCCATAGGTCCATTTTATTTCCCTTGACCGTTTTTCTGCAGATATTTGTCAGGACACGAATCAGGTTCTCTTCAAATGCTGCCAGGGGTCTGAAGAGGTACCCTGCAACAAACCAGTTCCTGTAAGCCTCTCTGAAGATCCCTGCTGCCCACTGCATTTCCAGTTGCCTCCTCAGATGTATAAGCCCGAGCAGGTACTGTCTGTGCCAGACGATCTGGAAGCCGGCCCCATGGATCTGTACTTGAGTGCTGCTGAGCTTCAGCCCACTGAGAGTTTACCTCTGGAGTTCAGTGATGTAAGTTAGAGAAGTCTGCTCTGGTTGGCCCTTGAGGCAAAGTCTTATTTATTAACTAGAGGCCCGGTGCACGAAAATTCGTGCACTCAGGTGGGGGGTCCCTCAGCCTGGCCTGCGACCTTTTGCAGACCAGGAGCCCTCGGGGGATGTCAGGCTGATGGCTTAGGCCCGCTCCCCTCATGGGGAGCGGGCCTAAGCAGCAGTCTGGCCTCCCTCTGTGGGAGGTGATCAGTGGAGTGATCAGGGGATGGCACCAGCTGGCAAGTGGCCGGTCCCGCCCCCCCAGTCACCCCTCCAACTCCACTGGTCACCGTCACCTGCCGGTCGCCATCTCCTCCCTCTGCCAACTGGTCGTTCTGCAGTTTGGTCGATTTGCATATTAGGCTTTTATTTTTATAGGATGGTGAGAATAGATTAGTCTTTTGTGCTCAGGAGAATTGATAAAGTTTTTGAAATGATATATGCATGGTTGTATGTATATGTTAGCATGTTCATTTAGAGACCGTTTAGATAGGCAGAAATTTTTCTGAGGGAATGGTAAGGGAAATTGTAAACTAAGGGAAGTTAGAAAGTCAGGATTATGGTTGGATTTGGTGTAACAGGAAATATGCTACCCATCTACAAGGTGAGTGAGTCACCAGCATCTTAATACTGAGTTCTGATAGCTACTTCTGACACTGTAAACTTGTGTTTTGGCTCCATAGTAAGGGGTTTCATTTTCAGATTAATGTGTATCACAAGAAATTACTGTAAACTTAACTTGGTTACTATTTTTCAATTTTGATGTTATTACATAATCCTGTTGTGAATGGACTAGAACAGTGATCTCACTGAGTATTTACTTTGAAATATGTACACTTCTGTCTTTTTTAGCTTGTTTGATTGGCCATAGCACATAAATCCAGCTCAGATTTTGTTTCCCTACTTAGCACTATCCTACTATTTGACTTTAGGGATCAGTTAACATCCCACCTCTGTCTTGGCACTTTGCTTATTAATCTCTAGCCTTCTGGATAAAGGTCCTTATTATTAAGATAAGTCTTTTGAATTTCATAATAGAGGTATCTTGTGTCAAACCATGACATTTAAGGGGACAAAAAGATTTGTTTAAGGGGACAAATCTAAATGGGAAATTAGGTGGAAGTAAGGTTTGGGTAGCCTCAAGATTTACTAAAAAAGATAACACTAGGTCAGGGTAATGTGGGGCGGGGGAGAGGGATGGCATTAATTTTTCCCTCCATAATTTCTCTTCCTTTTTAGGATTATATACTGTCAATAGGTGTAAAAAGCATGGTTTTTATTACTTCATTTATAATACAATTTTTGTTATAATCCTGATTATAATTGCTCTTTAAAAAGTTTCTTTAAAAAGAAAAAATTTCTTTCACACAGATTCATGGCATATGAGAACTCGAAAGGGACCTTAGAGATTATGCATTCTGGTGTTTCCCAAACTTTTCTACTGAGATTATGTTAAAGAGAGTAAATAAGTAACTCTAAATTGAGGGGGACAGATTTTTTTTTTTATTGCTTAAAGTATTACAAAGAGTATTACATATGTCTCCTTTTTTTCCCCCCCTTGACAATTCTCCAGCCTCCCCTACCCCCCAGTGTCTTATGTCCATTGGTTATGCTTATATGCATGCATACAAGTTCTTCGGTTGATCTCTTACCCCTCCCCCCTCCTGCCCCCCAACCCCCATCCAGCCTTCCGGCTGTAGTTTGACAGTCTGTTCGAGGCTGCTCTGCCTCTGTATCTATTTTTGTTCATCAGTTTATAATGGTCCTTATTATCCATAAATGAGTGAGATCATGTATTTTTCTTTCATTGACTGGCTTATTTCACTTAGCATAATGCTCTCCAATTCCATCCATGCGGTTGCAAATGGTAAGAATTCCTTCCTTTTTACAGCAGCATAGTATTCCATCGTGTAGATGTACCACAGTTTTCTAATCCATTCATCTGCTGATGGGCACTTAGGCTGTTTCCAGATCTTCGCTATGGTAAATTGTGCTGCTATGAACATAGGGATGCATATATCCTTTCTGATTGGTGTTTCTGGTTTCTTGGGATATATTCCTAGAAGTGGGATCACAGGGTCAAATGGGAGTTCCATTTTTAACTTTTTGAGGAAACTCCGTACTGTTCTCCATAGTGGCTGCACCAGTTTGCATTCCCACCAGCAGTGCATGAGTGTTCCCTTTTCTCCGCATCCTCGCCAGCACTTGTCGTTTGTTGATTTGTTGATGAAAGCCATTCTGACAGGTGTGAGATGATACCTCATTGTTGTTTTGATTTGCATCTCTTGGATGATTAGTGACTTTGAGCATGTTTTCATATGTCTCTTGGCTTTCTGTATACCCTCTTTTGAAAAGTGTCTATTTAGGTCCTTTGCCCATTTTTTGATTGGGTTGTTTATCTTCCTTTTGTTAAGTTGTATGAGATCCCTATAAATGTTGGAGATTAAATCCTTATCGGTGATATCATTGGCGAATATGTTCTCCCATGCAGTGGGCTTTGAGGGGGACAGATTTTTATCTACTCCTTTATTTTACATGTGAGGAAAACCCGAGGGGTGCTTTTATTTTTAAAACTCAGTAGTATGAGGAGCTTTATAGGGTCTAAACTATAACCTAATAACCACTACATCATCAAATTCTCTTCAAATGTTAATGTAAAAACTAGTATGTGTTTTATATAGATGTACTAGATTATTAATGTTTGTTATCTGATAATTTCGAGAGCCATTTCTATTTTGATTATTTTGGTTTTCCCCTTTCACCTGTTTTGCCATGTTAGTTTTAAGTGATCTTTTCTTTCTTAAACCTTTGATAACTGGAGTTAAGAAAATATGACTGTCCCAATATCTTTGGAGATTATAGTCTTGTTTGTTCTTTGGAGAATAGTTACACAAAATATTAAAGACTGTAAGATGTGATGGTAGGCAAAACCTAACATTTAAGAAATCTTAATTTTAAAATATTCTAAAAAATATATGCTATCAGATCTGTTCATCTTTATATTTGGCACGGATTTCTTAAAGAATATAAGAGAAAAAAGCTTTACTTTTGAGAATCCAGTGGGTTTTTAAGATGGACCTTTGTAAAACAGTTAGCTATTTGTAATTGATGATCTATTGTGTTTATAATAATGTTCTTTTGATGAACCACATTGGTCATTAAAAAATAGTTTTATTCTTAATCTTTGGAGGTAAATTCTCCAGAAAATTTGAAATAAAATGCAGTTTTAGAAAATAATCTTTGTCCTCCCACAAATTCTGGATATATTAGTATAAAATTTTGCTGGGAAAAAAAATGATTTCTTCTTTTTTTTAAATCCTCATCGGAGGATATTTTTCCATTGATTTTTAGAGAGAGGGAAAGACAAAGCAATATCTATGTGAGAGAAACACATCAATTGGTTGCCTCCTGCATGCACCCCAACCAGGGCCGGGCCAAGGAGGATCCTACAACCCAAGGTATGTGCCCTTGACCGGAATTGAACCCAGGACCCTTTGGTCCACAGGCCAGTGCTCTGTCCACTGAGCCAAACTGGCTAGGGCAAAAACGATTTCTTAATTATGAGTTTCACTAAGCAATTTTGTTACCTGTATTGTTTTAGATATAATTTCTATAACATGTTAATAACTTCTGATAACTTCACTCAGGGGAGGGCCTGTTATGAGCTATTACTATGGGTAAAAATTCTGCACTTGATCTTAGCCAAAAGGCTGAGACACGAAAAGCATGTCATTCTGGATATTACACTTGTCTGTTTTCTGTGTTTTGATCCAAAGATGTTTGGCAAATAACCTCATAATTTATTCCTATTAACTTTGAGCTTGCTCTGTGTGTGTTTATGGTTTTTGAGATCAGAACAAAAATGGATTCTCAGAATGTTTTGATACTTGCAATTAAACATTCCTGTTATAGTAGGCTTTTCTGCTGATTATTTTTTCCTTTCTTGGTTCCTTTCTCCAAATTTAGTTCTCATTACAGACAACACTAACTATGTGAGAAAAGCCTTTTCAGTATCTATTTTCTTTTGAAAACATTTCTTGACTGTTGTCATCTTGAGACTTGGAAATCTTTTGCCTCACCACTTAAATGGGTTCTTTTAAATTCCAAGTTAATTATCTCTATATAAAAGCCCAAGTGACCGAATGACCATTGGACTAGTTGCTATGACATGCACTGACCATCAGGGGGCAGACACTCAACACAGGAGTTTCCCACAGTGGGGCGCCAGATGCCAGCCTCATGGCTGGTGATTGCAGCTGCGGTGGCAGCACGCTGCTGAGCAACAGCGGTGGCAGGTGCAGCAGGGCTGGGATGAGTGGGAGCTGAGCAGGGGCCCAGCCCGGGCTTGGGCTCTTCCCTGGCTACCTGCTGCTTCGGGGCGGAGCCGGCCAGGCCGAGGGACTCTAGTTTGTATAATAATTGTGCATAGTAAAAGAATTAAAGAAAATAGTTTATTGTCTTAACCATATGAGAACACTGGTTTCTGTGGATATTTCACATCTGCAGTGAATGTATCCTTTTAGGTAGCTGATATCCTTTTCTTTGTGTTTCTGCTTAAATTAACCAGCTTTAAGTCCAGTGTTCTTTATTTACTTTTTTCAACTTTAATTGTTTTGAAGATGTGATTCAAGAAAGGGAAAGGATTTTGGACTCTAAGATGTAACCTATTTAAAAGCATAGAAATAAGTGAGCTTCTTGTGAAATTAGATTAGTGGAAACATAGACTCTCTAGAAAGTGGATTGGACGTAAGGGAGTACAAACCCTTGGGTAATTTTCACTCCTAAACAGGAGAGTTTAGGGATAGCCTCTTAGAAAGTGGTGACATGCAAGTCTGTTTGACACATTGTCTGAGCCTTTGCAATGCTTTAGGCCCTGAATCAAGACCAGTGGTTTTTTAGTAGCTGTTGGTTTCAAACAGGAGCCAAGAGCAATGTCTTCCTGTGGTTTGTTGGCCATTCAGGACCCAGTGGGAATGGCCAATTCAATTGGAAGAAACATAGTCTGTAAATATAATATTTTTTGTTTGTTTACATTTGGATTGTTAGGTTTAAGAATCAGGAACTCATAATTCTGTGGGGATAAGGACTTAACCAAAATAGTATTTTGTAGCTGTTAAGAGGGACTTTGAGTTTTTTTTACGTATTTATTTCTCTTCTCTCCCTTTCCCTCTTGCTCACTGGCTTGCTTTGTGGCTGTTAGGACATTAATCAAACAATCTCATATTACCCATTTTTTAAGGCAATATTTCAGTTTAATTTGTAATTATGCTGATTGGAAAATATGCTTTTTTAAGCAACTGGTGGTCCCTGCTTTATACTTGGCAGCAAGGCAAAATGCTTAGTGCTTTTGGATCTTACCCCATTTGTTGGACATTATGGGAAAGTCTTTTTTTGATTCAAGGTAGGTAAGGGGTAAGGGAAGTATGGGAAAATTGCTTTATGGTTTGCTGAAAAATATGCCAACTTTAGCTAATTGGTTCATTTGGTATTGCTGATATGCATTTCTCTGTCTTTTCCTAGGACTTGGATGTTGTGGGTGATGGTATGCAGTGTCCTCCTTCACCCTTGCTTTTTGACCCTTCACTAACCCTTGAAGATCATTCAGTCAAAGACACTGCTGAAGGCCCAGTGGATACTTTGGCAAGTCAAGAACAACCCGGCCAGGCTTCCCTCATGTAGCCATGCAGCCAGGCAGAGGGTTCCCTGCTGGCTGTGCTAGCATGTACTCCCAGAGAGTGAGTGGGGATGTCATCACCCGGAGACTGTAAAGGTGTCCCAGATGGTAGTTCTCCAGATAGGCTCTTAGAAATCCCGGTTTTCATATCTCAGCAGGACACATTTATTTAGTTAGCTAGACAAGGAATCTAGGTACGTTGTTCCTTTTAAGGCAGAGTTCAGCACTGGAATTGTTTTCATCATAGGGTAAGGATAAGTAATGTGATTTGGTTTCTTTCTCTGAGCCTTGGGTGGGATACAAATGGCCCTGACTGAAGACCAGCACTTATACTATAGCTGTTGGTTTCAAGCAGAGGCCCAAAGGACCATCTTCCTGTGATCTGTTGGTTGTTCTGGAAATTCAGCACAGAATGGCTGTTTCATTTGGAAGAAACAACCCACAGCTCTCCCTGCCATTGGGAGTCTTAGGAATACTTCAAGAAATGACAAGTATGGGGAAGAGCAACTGTCCAGTATTATTTTATTTCTGCTGTCTTGTTCTTGTTGCTATGATACATGGGCATTGATAAGTTAGATTCACGCTTCAGACCACAACAAATGAATTTGTAACCAAGGTAACTTTCTTTTAACAGGGCCAGATGCAGATGGCCGGAGATGGGTGCAGATCGCAGGGATCTCGAAATTCTGAGAAAGCCTCTGCACCATTGCCTCAAAGTGGAGTGGCGACTGCAAATGGGAAGCCAGAACACAGTTCTATCAGTTGATTGTTTGGGGAACCGTTTGACTTTGGAGGATTTGAATTTCCCATTCTTTAAACAAGTATTTCTGACCTCTCTAAAGGACAACCCTGACTGCTTTGTTTTCCTTCTGGGTTATTGAGTGCTATAGTCAAACATACACCAAATTTGGGGGGCAGGGACCAGTAGTAGTGTTTAAAAGTTGTGTCTTCCCACTCTGGGCGAGGAAGAAAGATAGGTGAATCTTGTCAGAGCTGCTAGGATCGAGCAAGTATTTGGGACTCTGTGCCATGAGAAGAGACATCTTGGTAAGGGGATTTCCAAAGTCTAAGTGGGAGTTGTGCACCCCTGGGATATTGATGGACCCAGTGTCTGGCCATTGCTATCTAGCAGCTTGTGTTTTAGCCTTTTCTCACCTCTCACCTAGTTGGGGATTCTGAACTCCCTTCCTCCCCAATAAACTCTGACCTATAACTTCAGAAAATAGCCCACAGGACTGGGTCCTCCTTAACCATCCATCTTCAACCTATGTAAATTTCTGTAGTGACTATCCTAATGTAAGATGCCATAAAAAGTTATTGTATATAGTTTCTATTAAATATTAAAATGTTATGAAAATATAAATCACTTGAATGCATGTTTTATTTGTACTTGAGAGAAAATATATAACATATATATATATAATTTGGGTGGTGGTCCTTAGGGAGCTGTTTCTGATGGGAAAGGGAAAATAGGACAAATCCCAAGAAGTAAATACACTTTCAGTAACTTACTTGAGTTTTGGTTTGCAGGATAAGATAAAGGTCTGTTAGAAGTAAATGGAAAGGGGTAGGACCTCCCTATTAAAGCTTACCAGTTCCAAATATCTTCCTTTCCACTCTCCTCTGTGCCCCCTACTTCTACTCCCATTTCTCTTTCACAATGCCTGATTATCATTTTAAAGTTCTGTAGGACTAGGAATGTATATCCATAAACATGTATCTTTAACCATCCATCTTCTATGTAAATGTATGTAAACTACATATGTATATGTATATGAATATATAAAACTCTCGGAGAAGTTGGATCTGGTGCTGGGTCAGATAGGCATAAGTTGTCCAGATCTTATAAAAGTTACTTACTTTGTTTGTTTAAGAGAGGGGAATGGAGAGGGAATGAGGAAAAAGAAACATTGATGTGAGAGCGGAACATCAGTCAGCTGCCTCCTGCACGCCCGCTACCTGGGATAGAGCCCACAACCCAGGCATATGCCCTGACCGGAAATGGAACCAGCAATCTTGTGCACAGGATGGCACCCAACCAACTGAGCCATACCTGCCAGGGCTATCAAGATCATTTTGCTGAATCGAAGGGTAAAGTTACCTATGCTAGAAGTTGTTTATTGCAGTGCATTATGACAAGGAGGCCAAAAGATCACCTATAAGAACCGAACTAAGGAACAAAAAATTTATAGACCAGCGATTTCAACCTTTCAACTCATGGCACACAAAATAATTACTAAAATTCTGTGGCACACCAAAAATATTTCTTGATAATTGGTTGTGATTTTTTTTTTATGTGACATTCTAAGGGAGAGGAGGTCAGTGTTCCTGACTAAATAGGTATGGTGTATTTAAAAAATTCTTGCAGTAGGATGAATTTTTATTTTGGTTGAAAATAGCTGTTACATCATCACTTTGGCCTTAAGTATTTACATCCAGAGAATGGTTGAAAGTAGCTCAGAAGGCCCATTGAATTTGAGATCTTTTCATAGGTCCTGCAGTACACTCAACACAGGAGAAGCATTTATGCAGCTGTAAATAATATGCTTTTGCAACAAGATTATCGAATTCCTGTTTTTTTAAAAAGTGATATACAAACCATTAGCACCCACTCATCATTCCAGATGATTGTTTTGTAAAATAACGGGCCCATGAGCGCTTTTCTGGGATAGGGGAGGGGAAGTGGAGGCCAAGGAATTATTAATACTCCAGAAATTTTGATGTCACTCTTGCAAACCCAGCAGCAAGGGTGAGTTTTGAGAAGTTGCCACACCAAGGTCTTGGGTTCTGTAAGGCACAAGGAAAACGATTTGGTTGGAAGAGCCCCAGACTGCATCGTATCTATATGAGAGGGCTGATGAGTCCTAGATGAAGTTTCCCTGTTAGAAGTAATGACTTAGAATCCCTTCTGTTTTCAGTCATGTAGCAGCCTGAGGGAAGTGTGGCCTTAGTGTGACACCTAAAGGTGAGGGAGCTGGAAGCTGTTAACTGTTTGCAGTACATGCTCTTGAGATTTGGGTGGCATACTCTAATGGCCACTGCATTCTGCCTCTTGTGCCAGACAGATTCATCTCTCCATGCATGTTCACAATTCCTGAGGGGCCTCCTAGGAGGAAGGTAGCTTAGGGCAAGTTACAATTCCCAATGCTGCAGTTTGTCCTTGGGCAACAACTTTGTCACCTC
Source organism: Myotis yumanensis (assembly GCF_028538775.1). Classification (NCBI taxonomy): domain Eukaryota; kingdom Metazoa; phylum Chordata; class Mammalia; order Chiroptera; family Vespertilionidae; genus Myotis; species Myotis yumanensis. The sequence continues at coordinate 166,092,429 of NW_027223754.1, forward strand.
CCTTCACTAAACATAAATTCCCTTCATCATTGGTTATCATGTAGCTTACTTGGTGGTGTGAACCTAACTCATTCCTGTCTTGAGCCTTTGGTAATCATACCCTTCTCAGGCCAGGGTAGCCACACATGTCCAGTTACAGCAGACAATGTAGTGCCACGCTGCACCTGTGGCAGACAGGATAAACATCTCCCAAGATGTCCATGTCCTAATCCCTGGGTCCTGTGAACATGCTGCCTTACTTGGCAAAAGGGATTGTACAGACATGGTTATGGTTAAAGGCTTTGGATGGGGAAAGGAAATATCCTGGATTATTCCAGTGGGCCCAAGCTAATGTCAAGCCCTTAAAAGCGGAGAACCTTTCTCGGCTGTGATCAGAGAAAAATGACAGTGTGAGAAGGATAGTGGTGGTTCTGACTTGTAGGGGGGACCAGGGAGAGGTCGCTATTTGCTAAATATGGCCCCCAGCTGACAGCCTGCTCAGTCCTATATTGCAAGAGACTGAGTTCTGCCAACACCTGAGTGAGTAGGAAACAGGCTGCCCTAGAGCCTGCAGAAAGGACTACAACCTGCCCATACCTTGATTTTGGCCTGGAGACACCTGTATTGGACTTCTAACTTATAGAGCTGTGAGATAATACATTGATGTTTTTTGAAGCCGTAAGTTTGTAGTAATTGGTTATGGCAGCAACAGAAAACCAATATCGCACCCAAGTTGATGACCTGGGGTTTTCCTTTTTTTTTTTTTTTTTGGTATAAAAGAAGCCCTACTGCTGATCAGTTATCCTATGAAAATGGAGGTTCTTTCCTGCTAGTTCCTGGACACAATATAAAATGGCCTCTTAACAGCTGTAGTTTATAGTTCAACTGGGTCCTTGCTATGTCTCCTGGCAAGAGTGCACCCATTTGGGACCTTGACCTTGCAGAGCCTAAAGTTGTGAGGTGGGAATACCCCATTGGGTCACTGGGTGTGATAAATAGGGCCTCTGCTTCTAGCCTTTGGTCCTAAACCCATTTATTCTTTCTAATGAATGGAACTTAGCACTTTATATATCTCTGATTGAGTGCATGCACTGTGTCATGAAGGATGGCACTCATCCTTGCAAAGTATTTCTTCCAAGCTGGTGTTTCAACTGTACCTTCAGTGGGTTGTTCCAGGGCTCTCTGAGGCCAGCTGCTTCTGGAGGGTGCAGCACGTGGACCCCTCCTTTGCTGTGCAGTGAATTCCCGGTCAGGTGCTATTTTGTATGAAATTTCATGCCTGTTCTGTGAACAGGAAAGGTGAAACCTGTACCTGAAATAGGCATCCCTGTGAGGATGTACCTACGCCTCACTCTTCTAGGATGGAAGTCACCTGATATATACCACTTACTACCAAGAAGACGTTGAAGCAGTTGAGGAATGGTGCCTTATTAGGGGCTCAGGCTGGGTGTTTTTCTCGAGTTAGTCTTATGGGTAACTATCTTCAATGAGCTCGTGGAAGGGCCTCCAGAATGCTGTAGGACCATGATGACACTTCCAATTTCTGGGTTTCAGTGTCAACCCAGACCTATATCCAATAATCCTTGAAAAGACTGAGTATTCCCCTTCCCTCAGTATACAGTCACGAAAGTAAATGGGAAGTACTGAGGGATTCATTACAGTACATGCTTAGTATCTTCCTACACGGGGAAGTGCTGGCACTTGCTAGGGAGTGATGGGCCACCCCTGCAGACTCTGAGGGTTTAGCGAGGTCTGCAGTGCCAGTATTCTTAGGGGCTTCCACGCAGATGTTTTTGCTGGGGTCCAACCCCAGCAGGTCCAGGGGTCCCCAAAGGTGTGGACGGAGTCAGCGAAGAAGGAATGACACGGAGACAGCCTTCAGTTGATCAGCAGCCTAGTCAGGACCTCTAGCCAGGATCTCCAGCCAAAGTTCTGGTCGGGACCTCCAGCAAAGTTCTGGCTCTAGGTTCTCTTGCCATTTCTCCAGCCAGGTTCTAGCCCGGATCTCCAGTCAGGTTCTGTAGCCAGGTTCTGGTCAGGTTCTCTTGCCATGTTCTCTTGCTAGGTTCTCTTTCTAGGTTCTGTCTCTAGGTTCTTCAGCCAGGTTCTCTCGCTAGGTTCTGTTTCTAGGTTCTGTGTCTAGAATCTCCAGCCAAGTCCTGTCTCTAGGTTCTGTCTAGGATCGCCAGCCGAGTCCTGTCTGTAGGTTCTGTGCCCTGTTGTCTGTTACATCTGTATTTATACCAGTTGATTTTAATCCTATCAATTTCTATTCCAAAGGTTAGGGCGTTTCTTATCTCTATTCCGGGGAGTAAAGATTATGTAGCTTAAGCGTGATTGTTCTTAGTTAAAGTGATTAACTACCCGCCTGCCTGGCACTTAGTTAAGGGGTTTTATTCCCTCCCTAACTTCAGGGAAAAATCTCTACCTGGGAAAACAACCTTTCTCGGAGAGGTGACCTTGGTTAAAACACATAGCGCTAAGGGGAGCAAACATATTAAGAACAGTATGCCATATACGCCAGGTCCCTTGAAACATATGCTGTGCAGATGTTTCTTCTCTGCAGCGACTGTGTCAAGCAGCAAGGATGGACCGGCTCCCGGCATGTTTTTATCCCATATATTAGGGTTCCAAGTTTTTCCAATCAGGCCCTTGACCTTAACGTAACAGTATAACCTTGGTTGAGCATTTAAGCTTCTCTGAAGTTCAGCTCTTATTAAGTCCTCAGCCTGCTTCTCAGGTGTGTCTGCTCTCATGCTACAGAGATGATAAGGGCTTCTTCTTTTTTTTTTTTTTTTTTTTTTTAGGGCTTCTTTTTAAGAAACTCCTCTGGCTCTCCTACTTACCCTTTAGCTTTTTTAAAAAAATGTAGCTGTACATGACATCCTCAGAACTTATATTAATCTTATAACTAGAAGTTTGTACCTTTTGATCACCTTCACCCATTTCCCTGTCATGGCCCCCATCCCCCAACCTCTGGCAAGCACCAGTCTGTTCTGTTTCTATTGAGTTTGAGGTTAAGCATAATGCCCTCAAAGTTCCATCCCTGTCATAGCAAATGGCAGGATTTCCTTCTTTTCTCAGGAAGCCTGGTGACTAGTATGTCACTAGGATAAAGATAGGTTGATGCCTTCAGATTCCGGTAACCAGGGTTGGTGTAATGGGCAAGAGGTCTTGGTCTCAATTTTCTTTGACATCTAGCTCAAAATTTCCTCTGAGATATATTTTCTGGATTCCCTGTTCTTTCATTTTCTTAACCTTTTTGATCACCAACTGGCTTAGCTGCCCAGATCTTACAGCTTGCAATGATTGCGATCCTGGTTGTAACCCCAGGCCACCAGGACTGTCATCATCCTGGCATCAGCAGACAATACCACCTGTCCTCACTGTTCAGCCCCTGTGGGTGATTGCATTTGATCAGTGCATCTAACCAACATCTCTCAGACCTGGCTGCTTGGTTCCAGTGCTCTTCTGCTTTGACCATGTGTGATTGATGCAGCTGAGTCCAAAGATGTAGGGATAGGGGTGGTGAGTAGAGAACTGAGGGGTGCAACTTGAAAATGATTTCTATCCCCTTCTCCAGTATTATATTCCGGCTGCTAATTCGCTATAGCTACTCCAGTGTCCTTTAAGCCACTTCTGTCTTCCACAGCTTAGAGAATGGCAGACCATCCACCCAGTGACCAGCTGGAAGTCTAGCAGCCATACATTGTTATCTTTCTCTTCTGCTACCCACATCCAATTGATCACTATCATAATTCCGCCTTCACAACATCCCTTGAGTTTGTCCTTTTTCTTCATCTCTACTGACATTACCTTATTTTGAGCCATAGGTTGCAAACTGGTGACCTTTGCACCAGATGTGGCCAATACAGTGGGGCCTTGACTTACGAGTGTCCCGACTAACGAGTTTTTTAAGATACCAGCTGTCTCTCCGCAGATTTTTTGCATTGAGTTGATAGAGTAATTTGAGTTAACGAACTCCTTAACGAGCTCTTTAACGAGCTCGGCCTCTGAACGAATTAAACTCGTAAGTCAAGGCCCCACTGTAATTGGTTTGTTGTTGTTTTTTTGCACTATTTTGAAAATTTAAAAAAATTAAAATTTCTTGAAAATTTGGAAGGTCTAGTGAAAGGAATTTTAGAGACAGAACAGGCAGTTTTAGGGAATAAGGGGGTCCATGGGAGAAGAATGCATAGAAGGAGATAGCTCCAAGATGCCAGAATGCTTATCTTACATTCATGGAGGATAGAGAAATGTTACAAGAGAAAAGCATGTATTCACAGAGGATAGAAGAATGTTGTAAGATAAGGGGGAGAGAAAGAGGAGGAACCACGTGAGCTTTGGACTTTGAAACTGATACTCTGCAGAAGAATGACCAATTAGCAAAGCAACAGGGGTCATAAGTTAAGGAAGGGTCCAATTAAAAAGGGTCATGAAGAGACAAAGAGCTACAGCCTTTATAAACCTGGAGACAAAGAGACTTAGAAGATTTTAGGATTTTTTTTTTTCATTAGAGAGAGAGGTTTTTCCCATTTGGGGACCCCTCCATAGGCTGGAGTCTATATGCTTCCAATAAACTTCCACATTTTTACTAAAAAAGCCTTTTAGTCTGTGAGTATTCTTCAAACTTTGTAGGGCAAGAACCCATAAGAAGGAGATTCTGCGCCCCGAACCCCATGCATCACTAGCAGTACTGGGCAATAATTCTTGCATGGAAACAATTGATTGGAGCTGAATAGTGGCTGTCTTTTTAGACAAGGCATATGCTTTTCATTTTCCACAGTTTCCATCCCTTCCTATTTTATTTTATTTTTTTTATTTTTTTAATATATATATTTTTATTGATTTCAGAGAAGAAGGGAGAGGGAGAGAGAGAGAGATAGAAACATCAATGATGAGAGAGAATCATTGATTGAGCCTGCAACCCGGGCATGTGCCCTTGACCGGAATCGAACCTGGGACCCTTCACTCCGCAGGCCTACGCCCAATCCACTAAGCCAAACCGGCCAGGGCAATCCCTTCCTATTTTAGAACCTGCCTGCTGCACTCACTTGTGACCCTTGAGAAAGACAACAGCCTCCTTCAGGTCTCCTAGCCTGAAATTTTACCCCTTTTTATCTATAAACTAGAGGCCTGATGCATGAAATTCATGCAAGAGTAGGCCTTTGCAGCCCCAGCTGCCTCCTCCCTCATAGCCCTGGCTTCGTCCAGATGGCACTGAGCATCTCTTAAAATTGCAAAACCAGTGCGGTGGCCGCATTCTCTTCCAGGATGCGCTGAAGCCTCCCAAGATGAGTGGGGCAAAACTCAGGACGCCATGGAAGCCACCTTGGCCTTAGAGAGGAACCTGAACCAGGCCCTCTTGGAGCAGCATGCCCTGGGTTCTACCCCCACAGACCATCTCTGTGACTTCCCGGGGAACCACTTCCTGGATGAGAAGGTGAAACGCATCAAGAAGATGGGCAACACCTGACTAACCACCCCAGGCTGACTGACCCCCAGGCTAGGCTGGATGAGTATCTCTTCGAAAGGCTCACAACTAGGAGCTTTTGGAGCCCTTTGAGGGGCCCCTCTGCATTCCCCTGGTATCTGGCTTTTAACTGAGCCTTTCTCTGAAACTATCAGTCATTCTTTTAACCACCCTGAAGCCCTGTTCTATGCTTTGGACCAAATGGAAACAATAAAGCTTGTTGCAGCAAAAAATAAATAAAAATAAAAATTTGTTGAAGCTTTTTTTTTTTTTTTTTTAGATACTATCAAGTTAATGAATTTTCTTCCTATTCCTGGTTTGCTAAGTTAAAAAAAAATCACATATTGATACTGGATTATATCAGAAAAATTCTATTATAATTTTTCTTCTTTAATCTCGAATATGTTGAAAGACATAGTTTTCTTTTTTCTTGATTTTTTAAAAATTAGTATTTAAAAATTTAAACATCTTGTATTTCTTGTATAAACCCACTGGGTTATAATTTATTGTTCTTTTTACATATTCCTAGTTTAGTTTTCCAGGATGTAAAAATCCCAATGCATTTATAAAAAAAGATATGATGCCTCATGATTTCATAATGACACTCTTACTTTTAGGATTAAAGGGTTTTAATTAAACTTTTATCTTAGATCTGCACATTCTTCCCCCATGTTGGCCATCTTGGTTCTTAAGGACACCAAGGATGATAGAATATAATCTAATTGCATAGTTGCTTTATTATATAAATAATTAGGGGCCCAGTGCATGAATTTGTGCACCTTGAAAGGAGCTGTGGGCTGCAAGGCTGTGGTCGGCACAGGGACGTGTCTCGGCCCATCCTCTGCGCCCCTGCCGGGCCCCTCCCACCACGGCCTCCAGTCCCCTGTCTGCTGGCAGCCCCACTCCTGCTGCCACCTCTCCCACGCATTGACAGTGCCGGCTCCGCTTGCACCCACTGACAGCGAGAAGAGATTGGGGCCAGTACCAGCAGCGGTGCGAGCGGAGCTGGCACCATCGGAGGGTGTGAGCGGTGGCTGCTGCCCCAATTGCTCCTCAGGAACAGGGGGAGGTGGAGAAGCCCTAGTGGGTGAACGGGGCGGGCAGCCACCGCTCCCACCCACTGATGGTGCTGAGTGATCGGAACCGGCGCTGGGCACCGGCAGCAGGTGCGAGCGCCGGGTGGGACCGCGGTGTGTGGGAGCAGAATTTTCACCAGAGGCTTGCCCCGATGACAGCGACGGGCACCCCTCCTTGGTCTGGTGCCCCTGCTCACCTGCTCCACCATCATGCCAAGGCCAATGCCTGCCTTGTTCCACTCATGCCCCCTGGTGGTTAACACACGTCATAGTGACCAGTTGTTCGGTTGTTCCAGCTGTTCTGCCGTTTGGTCTATTTGCATATTAGCCTTTTATTATATAGGATATACAGGAGTGGGTAAAAGTAGGTTTACAGTTATGAGTATATGAAATAGAGTTTATCCTTGTATTGGTATTTATTATTTCATTATTTATTTGTATTACATGTAAACCTATTTCCCAACCTTGTATATGTATGTATGTATTGGGATTTTTGCATCTGAGTTTATAAAGTGAAACTGGCCAGTAATTTTCCTTTATTGTTTTGTTATCATGGTTATGCTAGTCTCAAATAACTTGAACTTCTATCATCTCTTTCCATTCTTTGGAATAGTGTAAGATTAGAATTATTTCTTCCATAAATATTTAGTAAAACTTGCCTGTGGAGTCATATGGGGCTGGAGGGTGTTGTGTGTGTGTGTGTGTGTGTGTGTGTGTGTGTGTGAAGATTTTTGTTTTCTGACTCAATTTATTTAATGGTATCTGATTATTAAACTTTATTGTTTCTTGCTTCAGTTTTGGTAAGTTACATTTTTTCTAGGAGTTTGTCCTTTCACATAAATCTTCAAATTTATTACAAAGTTATTTATACTATAATCTTTACTTGAAGACTGAATTGTATTTTGTGATTCTCTCTTTTTATTCCTGTTATTAGTTAACAATGTGGTCTTCCTTTTTTTCTCAGTAGTAATTCTTCTAGTCCTGGCAGTCTATGGTGCATAACCAAACTCAAAGGATTTGGGATTTAAGTATCCAATGAATTCTGAGAAGGAGAATTTAGCAGGAGTGAGGGCAGAATAAGCCAAAAGAATTCCTAAATTGCTGTGACAAAGGGTCAGACACAGGCAGGAAGGGTTATCCTTAGAGTAGTGGATCCTCTCATCCCCTCTAATGCTTTACATTTCACAGTAAGTCCATCTCAACTCTGGCTGAGCCCCTCTAGGAATCAGAACACTACCTCCCACCCAGGTTCCAGCCACTAAGTGGGGACTCCTAGTGTCACCCACTTTTATTCAGTTTTCCTAGTAATATGAGGTGTTTATCAAATGTAGATAAATTCTAGGCACTATGGAGGGGTAGGGATATAGCAGTGAGTTAAACAGAAACAATCCCTATTATTATAGTCTAGCCCAGGGGTGGGCAAACTTTTTGACTTTAGGGCCACAATGGGTTCTTAAACTGGACCGGAGGGCCGGAACAAAAGCATGGATGGAGTGTTTGTGTGAACTAATATAAATTCAAAGTAAACACCATTACATAAAAGGGTACGGTCTTTTTTTTCTTAGTTTTATTCATTTCAACGGCCCGTGGGCCGTAGTTTGCCCATGGCTGGTCTAGAGTCTAAAAGGGGAGATAAAGATGAAATACTTTCACAAACACTCACATTACAATTGTGAGGTTGTTACAGAGACAAAGACAGAACCCATCCCACAGCTCAGGGGGCCTCCTCCCTGGGAAAGTGAGATGAGATCTGCAGGACAAGGAGAAATTAAGAATGAGAGAATTGAAGAGAAGTTGGAGGAAACACTTCAGGCAGAGGGAGGACATGTGCAGAAGCCCTGGAGCAGAGGAAAGTTGGTACAAACGTGTGGCCCCTGTAGCCCAAAGCAAGGAGTTTGGTCTTTATCCTAAGTTCAAGGAAGAGTCCTGAGGCTTTTTTATTTTTTATTTTTAGCAAAAGAGTAATTAAGTCTTGTATTTTCTGAAGGCTCCCTGGGTGGCAGTGTGAAAAATAGGTGACAAGGGGATAGGTAGGTGTGGCCATAAGGAGATAATTAAAAGGTATTGTAGTCTTTCAGGTGAGATGAGATAGTGTCATGAATTAGAGTGATTGTACACTTGGTAAGAAATGGATAGAAAAGTGTTGATGAAGTTGGATCTAGTCCCAGAGACCTCCATCCATCATGGGTTCTGTTTCCTCCTCTACACTCCCACTTGACTGCTTTCTTCCCTTTTCCCTCCCCTTTACATTTTCACTTCTCTTCTTATCTTTCCTCCACTCTCTGCCTGAGCTGGGGCAGATTTCCCCAGCCTTTGAAGTCCCTTCATTATTGAAAAAGAAGCTCACACTGTCTCTCTAGTGCCTTCTGGTGGTCATAAGTAGTCACTACGTTCATGTCTGCAGGGCCATGCTCTCTTTGAAACCTGAAGGGAAGAATTCCTTCCTTGGTTCTTCCTGGCTTCTGATGGTTTATCAGCAACTTCATAACCTCATCTTAACTAATTACATCTCCAATGACCCTACTTCACATTCTAAGAGTTATGACATCAACATATTTTTCTGGGAGGACATAGTTCAACCGATTAACACCAAGTAATTAGTGTCAGAACTGGTGCAAGAATCCAGATAAACTCATGAGTAAGAACCCTTTACATGGTGCCCTATACTAGTCTGTATTCTTATAATGCATTTATCCCACATGCATTGGATATAACTCTAAATTTTAGTTGAACTTTCCTTTTAGGCAGAGTGTAGTTTATAGAGATTTATATTGTTGTCTTGCTTATGGTTGACCCTTACCAGTTTTATTTTTTAAACAGCTTTATTGAGGCATAATTGATGTACAATATTTTGTACATATTTAAAGTATGCAATTTTGTAGATTTTTTAATAGCAAAGGTGGAAATTTATTGAAGAACAAGTACAGAATCCCAGGTGGGAAGGGGGAAAGAGTCCCCTGTACATTTTTTTTTTAAATATATTTTATTGATTTTTTACAGAGAGGAAGGGAGAGAGATAGAGAGTTAGAAACTTCGATGAGAGAGAAACATCGATCAGCTGCCTCCTGCACATCTCCCACTGGGGATGTGCCCGCAACCCAGGTACATGCCCTTGACCGGAATCGAACCCGGGACTTTTCAGTCTGCAGGCCGACGCTCTATCCACTGAGCCAAACCGGTTTCGGCTCCTGTAGATTTTGATATATGTATAAATCCATGAAACCACAATATAGTGAGCATCCCTAGTGCTATGGAAACTTTCCTTCCTGTGAAGTGTCTCCTTCCCATTCCTGAAGCCCCACATTCCTTCTTTATTTTTATTAATTTCAGAGAGGAAGGAAGAGGGAGAGAGAAATTGGAAACATCAATGATGAGAGAGAATCATTGGTTGGCTGCCTCCTGCACCCCCCGCCCCCCCACTGGGGATCGAGCCCGCAACCTGGGTATGTGCCCTGACTGGGAATCAAACTGTGACCTCTGGGTTCATAGGTCGATGCTCAACCACTGAACCACACTGTTTGGGCTCCCCACATTCCCCCAAAACACTGATCTGCTTTCTATCGCTATACGTAGATTAGTTTGTATTTTCTAAAGTTTTGTATAAATGGAATTATACAGTGTGTACTTTTTTTTTTTTGCCTGGCTTTCATTCAGTATAATTATTTTGAGGTTCAACCATATTATTGTTTGTATCAATAGTTTGTTTTTCCTTTTTATTGTGTTGTACTCACTCGAGGACATGTTTCCATTGATTTTTAGAGAGAGTGGAAGGGAGGGGGAGAGACAGAGAAACATTGATGTGAGAGGGACACATTGATTGGTTGCCTCCCACAGGCTCCCCAACAGGGATTGAAGCGGGTACGTGCTCCTGGGTCTGGTGGGTTGTTGGTTGAGTAAATGGGTGGAAGGATCTACTTTAGCAGCCAGGACGTAGGCAGGGTTCAAGTCTGTTCATATGTTTCATTCTGGAGCCCAGGTGGTGGAGGTACAGTGGCTACTGGGGCATGCTCTCTTCTGACAATCACTGGAGCACAAGATGCCAAAGAAGACTATACAAGTACATTTTTAGTTTCTACTTTGTCACATCTGCTAACATTCCATTGGCAAAGCAAGTTACATGGCCAATATCAACATCCATGTGGTGGGGAAATAATCCTTGTCCACTGCAGTGCTTTGGAAGATCACATGACAGAAGAAGGTGTAATTCACTCTACCTCAGGAAGACACAGGGTTCTTGGATAGTTGTGAGAACTTACCTTGCAGCCTCTTGGAACGTGGAGGTCCAGAGAACTTGCTCCAAAAAAACTGGGGGAGGATTAGCCCTGATAAGGAGCTGTGTTATACTGGTGCCAGAACACAAGCTGGTCTCTATTTCCTCCTCGCTATACCTTCCTGTTCCTCTATTCCTTTCTTCTCCTACCTAGGAATCTTCAACTGGGGCTCAGCATGGTGATGCCAACCAGACAAGGAATGGAGTCCAGCCAGCAGTTGCAGCAACAGCAGCAGGAGTGGGGCTATCCATTCAGAGAGCTGGCTTCCTGCTGCATGAGCAGCCAGGCCATGGCAGAGGCAGTCAGAGAATGAGACCTCAGTGTCCTGCTTTCCGTAACACTGAGTGTGGCCAAATAAGCAGTCTCCAAAGGTACTTTGTAAATGGTTAAAAGATATTATATCAGGAGATTATATGGGGAACTCTTTGTTTTAGTTTCAGCTGAGGCCTTAAGTCAATAGATGCCACATTTCAAAGCAAAATGGAAGACCACAAATATTTATAAAAGGAGATTGATGAAATATACTTTTGCATCTTTAGTTGATATTCCATTGTCAGTCTATAAAAGATACAGGAGAGGTTAAAAAAAAAAAAAAAGAGCTGGAGAGAAGAGGGGTGGATTCCTGAGACAGAGTTTGTGTACTTTCATGATCTGAGGGTGACTAGAGAAGCCGTGCTAGTTGTCTGAGTTTTTATCCAGAAGCAAGAGAAGAACCCACCCCACAGAATAAATGCAAAGGTATGGTGAGACAAAAAAATACTCTTACATGGTTATATCCATGAGTCAGACTGTACATTTGAAACACTTACATTACTGGAATGTGATTATGATTTACTTTATTAAGTGATTTATTAGTTACTATGCAGAAATTGCTAGTTGTCCACTGTAGTAGAACAAAAGTAGTACCTATGTAGGTACTATGTTTCTCAGGCCCCCTTGCAGCTAGGAATGGCATGTGATTAAATTCTGTATTTGGAGTATAAATGGAAGTGACATGTGCCTTTCCTAGGCCTTAAAACATAGCATGTGTTTCTCCACACTTATTCTTCTTCCAGAAAATTGGAGTAGGGAGTGCCTTCAATACAGCTCTGTCCAAGTAGGTAAAGATAGTACCCTAGGGCAGTGCTTCTCAAATGTTTCTCTGCATAAGAATCACCCAGGGAGTTTAATAAAACAGAGGTTAAAACTAGGATCCAATAGGTCTGCAGTGGACCCAAGAATTTGCATTTCTAGCTCCCAAGTGAAGCTCATACTGCTGGTCGACAGACCACACTTGGAGTAGCACCGCTGTAGAGTACGGTGGAGACGCAGGGGGAAGAATCTGGGTTTCTGAATGTCTTGTGTGGGACAAGGGAGCTTTTCTACCTATCTTGGACTATTTTGTGAGAGCACCATATTTTTGGGACTCGATTACAGCAGCTTAATCATTTACTCTAGCCAACATAATCATCCTGATGTTCTGCCAATTCTTCCCCATGTCTAAACCAAATCTCTCCCACAATTCTCTTCTGTTTTATCTTGAACGTTCCTTCATGGTTATAGAGAATAATATTAGCCACCTCTACTAAATGAATTTCAAAGAAGCTGGCATTTAGAATGCTATATTCAAATGTCAGTGTGCTTAGACGGGTAACCCCTAAGAATTTCTCACGCAAGGGTTTTCCCTCAAGTATCTTTCCAGAGGAGATATGGTGGGCTTGGAGAGAACAGGATATCCAGCTGTCTATATCATGTGGCAAATCTCCATCACGACCCAGCCCTTAAACATGCTACTTGAAAGACAGCTGAATTTCAGTAATTTTTATTTTGGAGGCAAAGATGGGGGAACATTCAGAGCTTCCTAGGATCTTGAAGAATTGCCCTGCCTTCTGGGCCACCTTCTCCAGGAGCCATATTCAAGGACAGTCTCACAGTTGACAGCCGGCCAGGTATTGGGACAAATTCTTATTTTTGCAGTGATTTACCCAGGCCACCCTAAGGATAGAGAAATAAAACATAGATCAAAGGCAGAGTCAGAAGTCTGTAAGGCAGCGGTTCTCAACCTGTGGGTCGCGACCCCTTTGGCGGTCAAACGACCCTTTCACAGGGGTCGCCTAAGACCATCCTGCACATCAGATATTTACATTACCATTCATAACAGTAGCAAAATTACAGTTATGAAGTAGCAATGAAAATAATTTTATGGTTGGGGTCACAACATGAGGAACTGTATTAAAGGGCCAGAAGGTTGAGAACCACTGCTAAGGGCTCGATGGAGAGGGAATGCAGGGTCTGCAGGCTGGAGTCTGTTTATGCGGTGGGAGAGTCCCAGGTCGGGAAGGCTTGCCCACCTGAGACACAAGTGGGTGGGTGCTGCAGTGATACCTGGGGTGAAAACATCACAATATTATTCTGCCTCATTTCACCTCAGGAGAACAGTCTCGACTCCTTACAAAGCCCAGGGAAAATCCTACAGTAGAGATGCTGCTCACATCAGCATCCTAGACACAGCCTGGGCCCATCCCTGGCAGAGTGGCTGGTCTCTGCCCTTCACGGTCTCCTTACCAAGCAGACATCCCGTTAGGATCTCTCACAACCCTCTTGATACAGTTGATGTCGTCACTGATGTTATCATCCAGAAATTCTGAAAGGAAAAGTGGATGAGTGCAGAGGGAAAAAAAATCCCTTTTCCTGTTTTAGTAATTAATCATTGTTTGAAGAGTCCCAAAGGAAACAGCCTTGAGATTCAGAAACCCTTTATCTCTGGAGCCCTTCGGGGGTGGGGGGGGGGGGGTTTCCCTTTCATTTTGCCGGGACTTGGTGCCTTTGCTAAGAATCTGTTTTTGAGCCCGTTCTCTCCAGAGGGCATCCAGGACTTGATGGACTAGAGAAAGCCTTTGTTTCAGGCATCTGCTTAGTGTGTCCTGAGTGCTATATGGGTTTGTGGAATGGTGATGCAGAGGTGTCCGTGTCAGGAATGGCATAGCATGTCTTGAGAGATGGGGACTCAGGAAGGTGAGGCTTAGTCAAGGGTCAGTGTATCTCTCTCCCCCCCTTTCAGCAGGAGGGTCTCTGTGGAATCCTGTTTTAGTGTGAGATCACTTAGGGCCCTTTTATTTTGTGTACTCAGCTCCCACAGTGCATGCTGAGGGTCAGGTGTTAGGGAGCAGTGCACTGAATTTGGCACTTATTTTGTCTGCCCCCACTCCACCCAGCCTCAGAGGGGACAGAGTCCTTACTGCTGCACATTATGTTGCAGGCATTTTCTGAGGGATGCTTGTTGTCCTTGCACCACCACTTGTTGTTGATCTGGAAGATCCCATAGTCACTACTGCCATCGGAGTTTCCTCCATTAAAGGCCCTGGTGTTGAAGCTACTCTCATGCTCAGCCATGCAGACCCCTGTGTCAGAGAGAGCAAAAGGTGTGGATAAAAAAGGGAGCATGCTCCATAATAAGATTCAACTTGTGCTTTACCACAGCTACCAGAAAGGAAAGTCCATTAAGACTAAAATGCAAAGACTACAAGACCCTCAATGTTAGAAGTCATTTGTAATCCAGATGTATTCCCAGGCTTAAGCAATAATGAGGCCATGATAAGTATGTAATAACAATTTGTTAAATATTTGGAATGCTCAATCATTAATCAATCACAGTCTGTTCCACAGTCTAACCTTTCCAGCCTCAGCTTCCAGCCAAATATCCAATTCTTGCCATGTATATGCACTTTTGCTCTGTACCCCAAGGTATATGCAAGAGAAGAGGTGGAGAGGTAGTGGAGGAGAATCCTAGGAAGGAATTCCAGACAAACTATCTTTGGGGGTAATAAGAAAGAGAAGGTTTGGCATGGAGAAAAGTGAAGATATTCAAGAGAAGTTGAAATAGTTTCATGTGTACCTACCAACGTGATAGATGACTCTCAATCCTTTTCATTGCCTCGCCTTCTATTCTCATGATCCCCATCTAACTCCCTTGTGGCACTAGTAGAGCAACCTTAGACAAACTTAGCAGCTGTAGGTTATTTTTGGTAGAGAAAAGAGCAGAGGAGAGGGTGGGAGGGCAACACCTATTGTGCTCCAATGACCTGAACTAAAAAGAATGCAGGTGAAAGCAAAGATGATGGTAGCAAAACTAAAAGTAGATAGGTTAGGCTTTGCGTATGTCCAAGCCATTGGGTGGGAAGGTGATTTGTGGGAGAAGCAAAAGGAAATCTATGATAGGATAATTCCTGGTGGAAAGAGAGAAAAGGAGAACCAAATAGGAATTACAAGGCAGAGGGGACAGAGACAAGAAGAGCAGACAGGGGAGTGGGAGAAAGCTGGTTTGGGGAGAGTTTGCTGGGTTGGGGAAGAGGGTCACTTTGGGCAGAGACAGAAAGGATGGATGAGTAGTTCATACTCACAGTTTGCCAAGCTGTAGCCATGGAAGCCATCCATTCCATGAGCCTTCAGCTGGCGGGCCAGCTCACATTTGGAGAAGACTTTGGCATTGTAAGCTGCAAAGAAGCAGCTGAGGAGGGAGATAATCAGAATTGTCTTCATATTTGCAGCTAGTGCAACCCAAGAACTGATATGTCCAGGACACTCTTGTCTTTTATACCCTGTGGACACAAAGGTGTCTCTGAGTGAACAGTTGTGCTGGCATCTGTGCCAGGAAGAAGGACTTGGCTGCCCAAGGCTAATTCCCCAAGCTGGTCCTGCCAGTGTGAATTTCAAGGAAGGGGATGTAACCAAGAATGGTACCAGGAATAAAGTCTCAATGAGGGAGTGGGCAGTCCTAGATTTGGGCCAATGCATGGAGGAGGGGTGGAATGGGGAAAGAAGGAGATGGTAGGAGAAAGAAGTGTGATTTTCAAGGCTTGTGTTGGAATGTCCCCAAGGGAGGTTGTCCTACATGCTTTGCTGAACTTTGCCTTTCTGTATTGTTTTGCATCTTGTTGCAATCTTGAACTCTCTGTCATTTATATCACACTAGAGGCCTGGTGCATGAAATTTGTGCAGGGGGTGGGAGGTGACCCTCAGCCCAGCCTGCACCCTCTCCAATCTGGGACCCCTTGGAGGATGTCCACAGGGATCAGGCCTAAACCGGCAGTTGGATATGCCTCTAGCAATCTGGGACTGCTGACTCCTAACCGCTCACCTGCCTGCCTGTCTGATCGCCCCTAACCACCTCTGCCTGCCTGACTGATTGCCCCTAACCTCCTCTGACTTGGCCCTGCACCCGGGACCCAGGATTCCCTCCCTCTGGCCGGCCACAGGCACCCAGGACCCAGGCCGGCTTTGCCTGGGCAGGCCACAGCCACAGGGGACCATGGGGGGGTGGCTTCGCCCAGGCCAGCTGCAGGCACCCGGGACTGTGGGGCAGGAGGCTTTTCTCTGTCTCCTGGGCTGCAGGCACTGGCATCTGGGATTGCAGGCGGGCGGCTTTGCCTGGGCCTGGCTTTGTGAGGAAGGATGTGCAGAAGGTTGTCTGGAATCGTCCAGTCTAATTAGCATACTACCCTTTTATTAGTATAGATATTTCCCTGTGTTCCAGTTTGCTGTGTGGAGATTTTTCATTTTCTTGCTGAGCTGCCTCACTACTGTGGTTATTCATGATATTTGCTGGTCTCCTCTGTATGCGCATCTGTGCATTTATTGTTGGCCCTTCTCTAGCAGCTTTCCACAAAGAGGTCTTCCTCCAAGAAACCAGAAACACCAATCAGAAAGGATATATGCACCTATATGTTCATAGCAGCACAATTCACCATAGCTAAGATCTGGAAACAGCCTAAATGCCCATCAGTAGATGAATGGATTAGAAAACTGTGGTACATCTACATGATGGAATACTATGCTGCTGTAAGAAAGAAGGTACTCTTACCATTTGCAATGGCATGGATGGAGCTGGAGAGCATTATGCTAAGTGAAATAAGCCAGTCAATGAAGGAAAAATACCACATGATCTCACTCATTCATGGATAATAGAGACCATTATAAACTTTTGAACAATAATAGATACAGAGGCAGAGCTGCCTCACACAGATTGTCAAACTGCAGCGGGAAGGCCGGGGAGGGTTGGGGGGCAGGAGGGAGGGGGTTAAGAGATCAACTGAAGGGCTTGTATGCATGCATATGAGCATAACCAATGGACATAAGACACTGGGGGTAGGGGAAGCCGGGGTATTGTCAAGGGCGGGGGGAAAAAAAAGGACACATATATAATACCCTTTGTAATGCTTTAAGCAATAAAAAACAAAACAAAACAAAAAAAACACTCCAACATGGAAAACAACAATCTGGGGGAAATTTTGTTTGCAATATGCAATAGCCAACTGAATTGTATTCCAGATATAGAAGAGTGACTATCCTATCTAATAAAAGAGAAACATGGTAATTAGCCGTAAAAAAAAAAAAAGAGGTCTTCCTACTACTTTCCAGTAGGTGACTGAATCACAAGATTTTTAGCTCTGTGACCTCCAGGACTGCTATCAGTCAGTGTAGCCACAGTTGGTTGGGGGTGGGGTTTGTTTTGCCCTCTTGGTAATGTCCACAGGAGCGAGGGGATGGTCAGTCACAGAGGGAAATACCCATTCTGCTGTAATTGTTTTTGGTTTGGAGATAATGTACTCCTCCACACGACACCAAGGGTGACTGAAGGTGAGTTTTAGGGGCTATGGGTGGCAGGGCTCTGTGGCTCCATTCCTTTGTTTGGAACCATGACTGCCCAACAACAGACGGTGGTGGCAGAACCCCTACGCCATGTCCTTGCTCAGATGACTAGGCTGGCTATGGGTGGCAGGGCTCTGTGGCTCCATTCCTTTGTTTGGAACCATGACTGCCCAACAACAGACGGTGGTGGCAGAACCCCTACGCCATGTCCTTGCTCAGATGACTAGGCTGGCTCAGTCACGGTTCTCACTGCTCACTCCTGAATCAGTGCTCCCCCAGACTCTGCTCCTCCTGCCGAAGGCAGCGCCTGCTACAAGGGGCTTCCTCCCCTCTCAGGCCCAGCATGGCCACAAGCTCCAGGCTACAAGGCTGCATCCCTGGCTGTCTTAGCCCTCCTCCCTTCTTGCCTCCCATGTTTGCTATCATTTGCCCACTTTTAGATGCTTCAATGTGTGGATTTCTCAGGCTTGCCTCTATTGAGCAGGGAATCTTTTGTTGAGTTATAGTTGATCGACTCATTGAAATTTTAGGGGTAGAGGACAAGGGGATCTCTCATGCAGCCATTCTTCTGATGTCATTCCTGAGCTTTGGCTCATTATCTGTGCTTGGCTAAAGGTATTTTCCCGCTCAATCTGGTGGGTATCACTGATGGGTATCACTAAGTTTGGAGCCATTGAGGCTCATTTGACATCTGCAATCAGTAAACCACTGGTTGAACAGAAGACCACTAGAGACTAAGTTCATATCTCTGCATCTGAAAGAAGTCAGATCTAATCCTCCAACTACACTTGAATTATCTCTAATATCTGTGATCACTGATATATATATAATTGCAAATATATAATGGGTGTGTACTTATTTATCATCAGTAATTTTTTCATGAGGTTATGGAGGCTGAGAAGTCCAGATCCAGAAAAGCCAATGATGTAAGTTCTAGTACAAGTCTGAGTCTGAGAACCAGAGAGCTGATGGTGTAGTTTCCAGTCTGAGTCTGAGTCTAAAGACAAGGGAAGGCCAATATCTCAGCTTTTTATTTTATTCATGATATTTGCTGGTCTCCTCTGTATGCGCATCTGTGCATTTATTGTTGGCCCTTCTCTAGCAGCTTTCTACAAAGAGGTCTTCCTATTACTTTCCTGTAGTGGCTGAATCACAAGATTTTTAGCTTTGTGACCTCCAGGACTGCTATCAGTCAGGGTAGCCACAGTTGGTTGGGGAGGGCAATCTGCTTTATGGAGTCTACTAATTAAAATGTTAATCTCATCCTAAAACAACCAAATATCTGGGCACCCAGTGGCCTAGTCAAGTTGACATAAAATGAATCATCACACATTGTTGAGATGGTATAGTGAAAACAAATGCATGATATCCCGAGGCTCACCATTTCATTCTATAAAATCTTTCTTTATTATTTTGTATTACATATTCATTCAATATTTATTGGGCATGTATTGCATGTCAGGTATGGTGTTAATTATTAAAACATTTCATAGTCCTGCTGGTGTTGCTCAGTGGTTGAGCGTCAACCCATGAACCAGGAGGTTTGATTCCCAGTAGGGTATGTGCAGGAGGCAGCCTATCAATGATTCTCTCTCATCATTGATGTTTCTATTCCTCTCTCCTTCTCCCTTCCTCTCTCTAAAATCAATAAAAACATACAAAATGTTTTATATTAAAACATTTCATAAATTGAGCCAGAGTCTGCCTCTTTATATACTCTCTCTGCTGGTCTCAGGCCATAAGGTACAAGTTCTCTTGCACGTAATCATAGTTATTAAGCACCAACTGTGAGTCAGACGAGGTATTAATAATAAGCACTTTGCCTGTTTTTAAACCATTTAACCCATATACCAACCCAAAGAGGAGGAACTGATATATATATATAATACATTTGTAGATAAGGAACTAAAAATCCTAAGGGGTTAATTAATTTTCTGTAGGTCAGTCAGCAAATAAACAGTAGAGTTGGAATTTGAGCCAAGGAAGGCTGAGTCTAGAGATCACTCTTTTAGTCACTTCCCAGAGTACTTCCAACAGCCATCTTCATGTCCCTAAAGAATACCACCGTGCTCCCATCCCAAGTGTTTATTTTTAGCCTCCATTTCTTGTTCGACCAGAGTTTCTTCATCTCTTGCTTACTTCCAGTCTAGATTATTAATATTCTTAAATATAGGGTCTGGAGCTAAATGAAAATACATCAACATCTCTATGATTCCTGATAATTTTGAGCTTTAGGGGAGAAAGTTAAATAAATTCATTCATTGCAAAAGAAATTTTAGGAAGATCTGAAATAACTCTGGGAGGGTGCAGATAAATGACCAAAAAGCTTGGGTACTAGCAAATATAAGGAGAAATTATACAATTTGTGTTTATAGATAGATGGATTTTCGTTGTTTGAACCATCCTTTTATCCTAGGGATAATTTCCGCTTGATTGTAGTGTATGCTCTTTTTAAAAAAATTATTTTTTATTGATTTTAGAGAGAAAGGGAGAGGAGAGAGAGAGAAAGAGAGAGAGAGAGAGAGAGAGAGAGAGAGAGAGAGGAGAAACATCAACGGCTTGGCGTGTATGATCTTTTTAATGTGCTGTTTGATTTGTTTTGCTAGTATTTTGCTGAGCATTTTAACATCTATATTTGTTAAGAATACTGGCCTGTAGTTTTCTTGTAATGTTCTTATCTAGCTCTGTTATCAGGGTAATGCTGGCCTCATCAAAAGAGTCTGGGAGGGTTCAATTTAGGAACAGTTTGAGAATTGGCATTAACTTTTCTTGAATGATTGGTAGTTTCTCTTCAACACATCTAGTCCTGGGTTTTTCTTTGTTGGGAGGTTTTTGATTAATGATGCCGTCTTTTTACTTATTATTGGTATGTTCAGATTTTTTATTTTTTCATGATTCACATTTGGTAGTTATGTGTTTCTAGAAATTTATCTATTTCTCCTAGATTATTCAATTTGCTGGTATGTAATTATTCATAGTAGTTTCTCATGACCCTTTATTTCTTAAAAATATATTTTTATTGATTTCAGAGAGGAAGGGAGAGGGAGAGAAACATCAATGAGAGAGAATCATTGATCGGCTGCCTCCTGCACATCCCCTACTGGGGATCAAGCCTGCAACCTCAGCATGTGCCCTGACCAGAATCAAACCCTGACCTACTGGTTCATAGGTTGATGCTCAACCACTGAGCCACGTCAGCCGGGTGACCCTTTATTTTTGTAGTATCAGTTTAATATCTCCTCTTTAACTATAATTTTATTTATTTTAATCTCTCTTTTTTCCTTGTAGGTCTAGCTAAAGGTTTGTCAAGTTTATCTTTTGAAAAACCTCCTGCTCTTAGTTTAGCTGATCTCTTCTATTGTCTTTTTTAGTCTTTTCTTTAGTTCTGCTTTATTTTTTGTTATTGCCTTTCTTCTACTAAATTTGGGCTCAGTTCACTCTTCTCTTTCTAATCCTTTGAGGTGTAAAGTTAGACTGTTTCTTTTTTCTTTTTTTCTTAATGTAGGTGTTTATCACTAAAAACTTTCCTCAAGAAGTGCTGTTGCTGTATTCCATAAGTTTGGGTATGTTGTATTTCCAGTTTTATTTGTCTCAAGCTATTTTTTTTTTATTTCTCTTTTGATTTCTTCCATGACCCCATTGTTCATGAGCATGTTGTTGAATCTCCACCTATTTGTGAATTTTCTAGTTATCTTCTTGGTATTGATTACTTGTTTTATATCTTGTGGTCAGTAAAGATGGTTGATATGATTACAGTCTTCTTCCCTCCCCCTGCCCCCCATTGATTTTTAGAGAGAGTGGAAGAGAGAGGGAAAGACAGAGAGAAACATCCATGTGAGAGGCACACATTGATTGGTTGCCTCTTGCACGTTCCCCAACCAGGGCCTGGGTGAGAGAGGAGCCTGCAACCAAGGTATATGCCCTTGACCTGAATTGAACCCAGGACCCTATGGTCCACAGGCCGATGCTCTATCCACTGAGCCAAATTGGCTGGGGCTGATTACAGTCTCCTTAAATTTGTTATGGCTTGTTTTGTGGCCTAACAAATGATCTAAGCTGGAGAATGTTCCACGTGCACTTGAGAAGAATGTGTATTCTGCTGCTGTTGGGTGGTATGTTCTGCATAGGTCCTGAAACTCCCATTGCCCTTCCTTGGGACATATCCTTGGGGCGTGGTCTCTGCCCTTGAAGCCTAGTCACTTCAGGAACTCTGGGTGTTCTGGTGAGATGGCGAGAGGCCTTTTCTCTCTCCTTTCCATCCCTTCCCTCATTGCCATTATTCCACTCCTTTCCTTGTCCTTCCCCCTTCCCTCCCTTCTCCCACTTCCTCCTGGCTGGTTTAAGATCTTTTCCTTGTTCTAGTTTCATAAAGCCTCAGTGGCCCCAGTTCCTTTGTTAGATTTAAATACTGTAGTTGTACTTTATGGAATTGGGAATAAGGGAAGGATATGGTGAAGGGATCGGGAAATGAGATAAAGGTTCAGTGGAATAAGGAATCAGGTTAGCAACTGAGAGGTCATGAATCTACGATCAAAGGTTTGAGATATGGGGCAAAGATGGAGGCCCACTGAAGTTAGGAGACAATTTGGGAATAATATCTAGAGGCATTTGGGGCTGTCACAATGATTAGAGGGAACTACTAGTGCTTAGGGAGTGGGGTCTAGCTATCTGTCAATGTGCAGGGCAATGCTGAGCTCTAAAGAATTTTTCTGTGTTCTGCTTGACCTTAAAATGTTTTAGGTAGACATTCATGTAGGTATAAAGTCTGTTAAAAATTAATTAAGCCTAACTCCACTGCACATACAGACACAAGCATTTTTTTCATGGAATCAACATATACTGATTTTTCTAGTAATACAGCAATTGTGAAAATCAAGAGGGAGATTGTTTTGGTTTTGTCTGGAACGTTGACAAGGATATTTATCATTTCAAAAATCCTATCATTGATGGCAATGCTGCTCATGATGCTGGAGCTGCCAATGTGGCACGTCTGTATCCCTGTGCTGTAGCCACTACGTTCTGTGTTTGGGGGGGTCTAACATCCAGCTTTTTATTATGTCTTCTGGTGTGATTGTAGCCAAAAATTTTTTGGAAATAAATATTAATTTATAATAAATTATTTCCCTTTTATTTATGCAGCATTTAGTACATTATGTGGGTTTTCATGAAAGTATGTGTGAAGTTAGGTTATGTGATCTTCAAATTTCATTTCAAAATAATAAAGAGGAAATTAAAGATTTTTGAATTTGAAATAGGGCCTTGGGTACCACATAGTGAGATATTCTGGGGGTTATGCTGTTGTTTGCAACAGGCTGGAGTGCAGTGGTGGAGAGCATAGACTTTGGAGTCAGACTTTGGGTTCTTAATACCAGATCTGACACTTGTTAATGTGTGACCTTGAGAAGGTCATTCTATCTTTATGCCTCAGTTTTATTAATTGTAAAACAGAAATAGTAGCTGTATCTCCTTCATAGGATTATTGTATTAAGTGGTTTAGTAGAAAGCACTGAGAACAGTGCCTGTACATAGTAAGCATGCAGCAAACATAAGCTGTTAATAGCCCCTCTCCTGTACCTCCTCACCTCTGTACCAGAAAAACGTTTCTCAGTGGTCAGATGATCCTAGAGGATTATCTCATGAATTGTTTGAATGTCCTCAGGATAGCGGAGGCCCATTAGTGCTGTACACCAGCTGTCTTAGTCAGTTTGGGCTACTATGACAAGATACCATACACTGCGTGGCTTAAACAGCAGAAATTTATTTCTCACAGTTCTTGGTGTTGGGAAGCCCAAGATCAAGGTACCAGTTAACGGGGTTTCTGGTGAGGACCCTCTTCTTAGTTTGTAGATAGCCAGCTTCTCTAATGTTACATGATGGAGAGAGGGGGAAGGCTCCTGAGTGTATCTTCCTATAAGGGCACTAACCCCATCATGAGAGGTCCACCCTCACGACTTAATTAGCTCCCTAAGGCCCCATCTCCAAATACCATCATATTGGGGATTAGGGTTTTAATATATGAATTTTGGGAGGATATACACATTCAGCCCATGGCACCAGTTAAATATCTTCAAGAAGTATGATGAAGTTTTTCTCACTCTGAAGAGGCATGATCACAGTCTGAGTTTTCATCCAGCTCAAAGTCTAGGGTTTAAAGTCAGGAGGAAAGGAGAAAGGATTAGGATAAAAACACTGCTGGAGGAATTGAGTGCCTGTCCCATAGGAAATTTGGGATAGTGCCTGTTTGAAGTGCCTCCTTTTTTTATGGTAGAATTTTTAGTCCTGATCATAGCTCGAGGAGTCTAACTTCTCATAATCTTTGTGTCCAGTTTCTATACCTTGCCCTGTCTCTGGCCTTGGCTCATAGCTCTCTGTTCTCTGAGTCCTGTTTGGCTTTGCAACTGGGAAGTAGTTTAATTTTGTCATTGGTTTTATGTATAGGGGTTAAGGCTTGGAGCAACTTCCAGTTATATAACCCTTGGGGAATAATGTATCAGTCAAGAACTGTGCTTCCTGGAACAAAGATTATTCTGTCTTCTTAGAAAACTTGATGACCTTGTTGGCAATGCCACAGGGAGTCTCAACCTGCTTGTAGGAGGATGGTGTGAGGAGTTTAACCAGTAGGTCCTGAGACGGTCATGTCCTTTTTGAACTCCCTTCTTGGCTGAATGATTTGTTTTAGGCAAAAACTTCAACATCTACCCCAAAATAACAACAACAAGAAGGACAACACAATGTCTTTCTGACATTAAACTTTATGAAGTTGAGCCAAGAACAAGGATTCACATGGAATTTCAAGGGCTAGAGAGCAGGTACCCGCAGAGAGAGGAAAAGGACGTCAGATTGGGAAAGGTTGCTCGTGTTGTCCACGACCAGGTCAAGGATCTGCCTCTATATCCTCCTCCTTTGGGCAATGTCAAAATGCCCGGTCTCCTCCTCCTCCTCACTATTGTTTACTCCCTTCCATAGTTAAAGGAGATGTTGCTTTACCCTTTCCCAGCACAAACACAGATAAAGCTCATTAACTTCCACCATTCTGGGGTGTGTGTGCTGTCACTGATGCTGAAACCTGGATTTCTTACCTCAAATTCATCCTTGTTCAGGCCTCTTCTTCTGGCTCTTCATTCTCTCCACACCTCCTCTGTTCCTTTGTTCTTTACAAAGCTTATTTCTTCCACTTTGATTATTCACTCATAAAAGTAATGTCTGTATTCATCTCTTTTCCTTTTCTTCCTCTCATTTGTTTGTTTGCTTATTTATTTTTTCTTCCTCTCTTTTATTTTTGACCAAGAATGCAACACTGATTAAGAAAAGAAAATGGACTTTGAAATAAAAAAGATTGAAGTTTTGAGTCTTGGATTTGCTTTACTGCCTTACTGCCTTAAATTCAACTCTGTGAGCCTCATTTTCTTCAACTATAAGATGGTGTCAATAAAATCTACCTGAGTTTGATATATTAAAAAGTGCTTAAAAAGTTTATTATTATTATAATTAGAGTACAAGGGCTTAGTTTCAGTTATATGGAAAGACATTGTGAAGGAAGAATTAGCACTAGATCAATACTTTTATTATTATTTTAAATCCTTACCTGATGATATTTTTTAAGAGACTGGAAGGGAAGAGAGAGAGAGAGAGAGAGAGAGAGAGAGAGAGAGAGAGAGAGAAACATTGGTGAGAGAGATGCAGCAATTGGTTGCCTCACACACGCGCCCCGACCTGGGCTCGGATCGAGGCTACATGCCCTTGACTGGGAATGGAACCGGTGACGCTTCAGTCTGTGGGCAGACACTCTAACAACTGAGAAAAACTGACTAAGGTTAGATCAATAATTTTAGAGAAAGTGCACAAGAATAACAGTGGCAATGCTAGAAGGGAGCCTCTGTGGGTCTTCTTGAAATACATGTTAAAGGGCAACATATGATGTTGACCTGGAGATGTAAAGGCATAAACACTAGGCATAGCTTATTTATTTACTTAGGGTAACTAATTGGTCTGGCTAGCCATCTACTCATGCTTTCATTGATTAAATTAATTCAAAAAATCTTTATTGATCACTTTTTATGGGATTGCTAGGCAAAGTTGGTGGGAAGTTGTTATAGGTAGAGGAAAAAAATGTGAAAAAGCCTACGTAGTCAAGGATATAAAAGGTAATCATTATGGCTGAAGCATAGATACAAGATTGTGAGTGGCAAGAAATGTTTGTAGAAGCATGTGGAGGCCAAGTCACATTTAAGAGGTTGAATGTTGCTCTAAGGGCACCTATGAAAACATGCAATTGGGGTTAGATTGTTGTTGTTGTTTTTTTCCCACAGGAAAGTGTGACAGAAAGGTAAGAAGGCAAGGTAATAGAAGATATTGGCAGAAGTGGTTTAGATTTTGGACTATTGAATCTTATCTGGATAAGGAGGGAAGTGAAGAAAGAGGAGGCTGATACACAGAGATACAGTAGAAGTAACTATTAATGGACGAACTGTCTTAATGGAATCAAAACAGGAGTATTAGGAACAACTGAGCAAGTGACCTGAAAGAATAAGATGTTGGTGAGAAAAGTAGATGCCTGAGTTTATGGTTTTAGACATTCCATGAAGTATTCCCGGGATAGAGCCATGGGACTGGGTGACTGAAGTGGAGTGGAGTAGATGCCTATTGGGTTGAGGAAGCTGCGTTTTGGATGGGACACTCAGTGAATGTTTTGATCACTTGGAGTAGTAGCAGATCTTGGGATGGAGAGAAATTCTATGAAACAAGTACCAGTGTTCTTTTAAAAAATATATATATTTATTGATTTTTTACAGAGAGGAAGGGAGAGAGATATAGAGAGTTAGAAACATCAGTGAGAGAGAAACATCGATCAGCTGCCTCCTGCACACCCCCTACTGGGGATGTGCCGCAACCAAGGTACATGCCCTTGACCGGAATCGAACCTGGGACCCTTGAGTCCGCAGGCCGATGCTCTATCCACCGAGCCAAACCGGCTAGGGCAGTACCAGTGTTCTTAAAGAATGAGGGAGAGTAACCAAAAGGAGATGGGAGGCATATGGGCAAAATATATAAACCTCAAGGAAGTAGGACCTTTAAAAATAGGTGGGGTTGGTGATGGTCTCAATGTGCCAGGAGTTAGACTGATTGCTTCTAGATCTGGATATGCTGGGTTTTGTACAATAAATAGCCTCTACTTGAGTCTATTTTTACAAAGGTAATAAGGATTCTGAATTTGTGTACATTATTTCTGTGCAGGTTTTCATGTCTTCATTATACATGTATGTGCCCCCAAACAATATATGCATTGTTATGCGTGGTTTTAAGTTTTTAACAAGGGGTCTGGTAGTATGTATATTATTCTGCACCTTGCATTTTCAATTCAAGGTGTTTACTGTTTTTGCTTGTTTGTTTTTGCTGCAAAGTGCTTTATTGTTTCCATTTGGTCCAAAGCATGGGACAAGGCTCTAGCGTGGTTAAAAGGATGCTTAGAGGTTTCAGGAAGAGGCTCAGCCAGAAGCCAGATACCAGGGGGATGCAGAGGGGCCCCTTAAAGGCATCTGGGCTCCAAAAGCTCCTAGTTGTGCTTAAGGGCGAGCCTTTCAAAGACATACTCGCCCAGCTCAGCCTGGGGAGATTAGTCAGGTGTTACCCATCTTCTTGATGAGTTTCACCTCCTCATCCAGGAAGTGGTTCTCCAGGAAGTCACAGAGATGAGGGTGTGTGCCTGCAGAACTCAGAGTATGCATATCCGAAAGGGTCTGGTTCAGGTTCTTCTCCATGACCCTGGCAGCTTCTAAGGTGTCCTGAGTTTTACTTCACTTGTCTAGGGAAGGCTTCTGCACATCCTGGAGGCCGGCACGGCCGGGAGAGGTGGTTTTGCATCTTCAGGAGTCTCTCCATGTTCTCTCACTTCTCCTCAGACAACTCTTGGAACAAGTGACTCATGCCCTCCAGAGCCACATCACCGTGGTCAAATGGAAACGCAGAGAGAGGTAGATGTCGGAGGCCCTCAGATGCAGGTTGATCAGGAGGTTGACGGCAGCTTCCAGCTCAGTGGAATCATTCTGACGAATTTGGGAGCCCATGGTTGCTCAGCAATAAGGAGTTACGCTCAAACCATGGTCTCAGAGGCGGAGGATGGCTGAGATGGTTCCAAAGGCGGTGACTGGAAAAGAGGTTGGCGGGTGATCAGAGGCTGAAGAAGGGGCACCCCTGGGTCTGTTCTGTCCAAGCACAACTGCAGCGATGTCGGTAAATGTTTCCCTCCACGTCCTGCGTAGTTCAGGGTTCGGGATCTGGAAGAAGAGCCGCACACAAATGAAAGAGAAAAGACACGAGATAATTTGGGAATATTGGGGGCCAGGCGGGTAAGTCCAACTCAGGAGGAAGGACTTCCACTGTGCTCAGGCCTCACCAACCTTTTATAGTCAGAGGTAAACAGGGCAGTGGTCACCATAGTTACACAGTTCTTGTGAGTTTCACTTGTTTTGACCGTAGTTACCCTTCCTGCACTTCCCTCAGCCCATTAGCTTTCCAGATAAGATCTAGGGAGTGTTATAAGGTCAAGCCTAATTATGTTAAGAGGACTGTGCCCTCTAAGCTGGGACTTGTTTGTGACTTTGCCAACAGGTCAGTCCGAGGCTTAACCCTATATCAATTTCCCACACAGCGAGAGGCGGGTCTGGGCACTGCTGAGGGCACTCAGGTGTTCATTGTTTTTGAAACGTATTCATGTTGATACTTGCTCTCATTCACATTGACTACTCTACAGTGATTCATTGTATTGTCCCCTATTTCATATTCATTCTTCTGTTGATGAACATTTAGATTGTTTTCAATTTTAGTTATTCAGAAAATACTGCACTGGATGTAATTGTATGTGCCTCCTTCTTTAACATAATATTCTCTAGTTTCACTTTGGTATGTCCAAGTGTAGATTTATATCTTATTTATTTTGTTTGGTATTTTGAATGTGTATATATATTGTTAATGCTCACCTGAGGATATATTTTTTTCATTAATTTTTAGAGAGAATAGAAGGGAAGAAGGGAGGGAGAGAGAGAGAAAGAGAAACATCAATGTGAGAGAGATGCATCAATTGGTTGCCTCCTGCATACGCTCGAACCGAGGCTGGGATCGTACCTGCAACCCAGGTATGTGCCCTTGACCGGAAATCGAACCGGAGATCCTTGGGTGCGAGGGCCGACACTCTAACTACTGAGACGCACTGAGGGTTGAATATATTTTAATGAGAATTTACATCTCTGCTTGGCTGGTGTTGCTCAGTGGTTGAGCATTGACCTATGAACCAGGAGATCATGGGTCCATTCCAGATCAGGGCACAGGCCTGGGTTTGGGCTTGATCCCTGGTAGGGGGCATGCAGGAGGCAGCCAATTAATGATTCTCTCTCATCATTGATATTTCTATCCCTGTCTCCCTCCCCTTCCACTCTCTGAAATAAATAAAAACATAAAAAAAGTTTTACATGAAACATTTCACAAATTGAGCCAGAGTCTCTTTATAGCCTCTCTGCTGGTCTCAGGTGATGTTGTGACTGAAGGGAGAGAGTGTCTCCTGACTTCCCTTGAGGAGAGAGAAGAAGCTAATATTTATTGAAGTATGTCATACAGGAAGGCAATGGATTTTTGCACATTGATTTTGTATCCTGCAACGTGACTGCATTTGTTTATTGTTTCCAGTAGTTTTTTTGTAGAGTCTTCAGGGTTTTCTATGTACAGCATCATGTCATCTGCAAAAAGTGACAGTTTGACTTCTTCCTTCCCTATTTGGATGCCTTTTAATTCTTTCTCTTGCCTTATTGCTCTGGCTAGAACTACCAGTACTATGTTGAATAAGAGTGGTGAGAGTGGACATCCCATCCGATCTTAGGGGAAAAGCTTTCAGTTTTTCACCATTGAGTATTATATTGGCTGAGAGTTTATCATACATGGCCTTTATTATGTTGAGGTACGTGTCTTCTATTCCTATTTTATTGAGCGTTTTAATAATAAATGAATGTTGTATCTTATCAAATGCTTTTTCTGCATTTATTGACAAGATCATATGATTTTTATCCTTTCTTTTGTTAATGTGATGTATTATGTTGATTGATTTGCGAATGTTGAACCATCCTTGTGCCCCTGGAACGAATCCCACTTGATCGTGATGTATTATTTTTTAGATGTACTGTTTTATTCGATTAGCTAGTATTTTGTTTAGGATTTTTGCGTCTGTACTCATCAGGGATATTGGTCTGTAGTTTTCTTTTTTGTGTTATCTTTGCCCGGTTTTGGTATCAGGATTATATTGACCTCATAGGAGAAGTTGTGGAAAAAGCTGGGAATTTAATAATGGTGGGAATGTAGACTGGCATAACCACTATGGAAAGCAGTCTGGCGATTCCTCAAAAAATTAAAAATAAAGCTACCATATGGCCCAACAACCCCACTCCTGGGTATATACCCAAAAAACTCGAAATCATTTATACACAAAGATATATGCACTCCTATTTTATTGTAGCATTATTCATGGTGGCCAAGGCTTGGATCAGCCAAAGTGCCCTGCGATAGAGGACTAGATAAGGAAAATGTGGTACATATACACAATGGAGTACCACACGGCCCTAAGAAAGGATGAGACAGCGTCATTTACAACAACATGGATGGACCTTGAGGACATTATGGGAAGTGAAATAAGTCAGACAGAAAAAGCTAAGAACTATATGATTTCACTCATATGTGGGGTATAAAACTGAAACTTATGAACACAAAAAGCCAGAGGGTGGTTGCCAGAGGGAGTCGGGTCGGGGGAGAAAGGGGTCCTAATACGAGGTGACAGGAGAAGATTTGACTTTGGGTGGTGGGCACATGGTCCTATGTACAGATTTTGAAATTAGCTATCCTCACATGAAACCTACATGTCCATGATGACTAATGTCATCCCAATAAAATGTAATTTAAAAAAAGTATGTCATAGGCCAATCAAAGTGCACAGATAGAGGGATTTATTATATGTCTTTCATTTAATTTTCATAACAATCCTGTTGTTATTATTATTTTTTATTCCTTTTATTATATTTATTTTATCCCAGGTGAGGTATCTGAGACTCAGAGAGGTTAAGTAATTTGCCTAAGCTAGTATGTGGCAGAACTGGGATCACAACATGGATAGGTCTGCTCTTTCCTTCATACTGCAGTACCATGTACCTTTGACCAATGATTTAAAAAGATGACACTCTGAATCAGAATTTGTGGCTTTAGGAGTTGGCAGGGGACAGTGTATGGGGATCAGGTGGTGGTGGGGGTGAAGGGAAGGGCTTGGGGCTTTTTCAATACTCTTGAGAAAATATCACAAAGACAATCCCATGCTTTGTGCAGGGCTTGGCCTCCAGGGCCTCCTGGACAATTCCCTACCTATCTCTTGCCTGTGTGCTCAATGCCAATCACACAGAGTGACCAAACGCCTCTGGGCAGTGTGAGTCATGCATCCTGAGGAGGGTGCTGGGTTCTGGTTCGGGGAACCTGATGTGCCCTCTCTTCACCCTATCCTGGTCCTCTCTCCAAGACACTGGCACACACAGCACAGGATTTCACTTTTGACGTTAGTGAAAAGAAAAAACATAGAGAAACTTTAAAAACCCAAATAGAGCCTAAACCCTGACCATTTCCCGAGCACCATTCCAGACAGGGACCTTTTCTGTTCTTTTTTTCAACCCAGGTGAGGCAATCGTCTATTCCAGATTTTCTACTTCCTGAAGACCCTCACTGGCCTTTTTGGTACAACTGTCTTATTCCCGCTATGCGAGGGTTATGTCTCTTTACATCCACGAGTAACTATATTTTCTTTTTTCTTGCTCTGTTTTCCTGTTATCATCCCTCTCATCCTGGAAACCATGCCCTCTCCCTACACTAAGAATCAGTTGTGGCATTTAAAAAAATCCTTGATTTTGGAAAGAGAGGAAGGGAGAGAGTGAAATAGACAGAGAGAGAGACAGAAAGAGAGAGAGAAATATTGATCGGTTGCCTACTGTATGTGCCCTGACAGGGAATCGAACCCACAACCTAGGCATGTACCTGACCGGGAATTGAATCTGCACCCCTTTGGTGTACAAGATGGCGCTTCAACCAATGAGCCAGCCTGCCAGGGCTCTTGGGGCATTTGTTAATGCAGAGCCCTGGGCCCCACTCTGGAGATGCTGACTGTGTAGGTCTGGTGAGAAGCCTAGACGTCTGCATTTGTAAATAACTACTCCAGCTCATTCGGATATAGGCAACCTACATACCATACCTTGAGAACCATGCCGAAATATGTATTTAAAATTAGAAATGTTTTTGGCTCATTTTTTCAAAACTTTCAAACATTCCCCGTTAGAGGCAGAATTTCAGAATCCTCACATTGGGTTTACTTTCCTTTCTTTTTCTCCCTCATTTAATTGCTTCCTTCCTTTACTCTATTACCTACTGGTACAGCCTCAAGGACGAGTGGACTAATGGGAACTCCCAGAGCAGTGGTCTAATCGGCCTCTGGGCTGCAGGCATGACTGCACGGAGCTCCCTCCGGGTCTCTAATGACCCTTCCCTCCCAAGGAGGAGCTGTCTCTGCAGTGGGAGCAGCTCTCATCCCATCACTACCTACATCCCTACTCTACTGACTTTAACCCCCAGAGCTTGGTTTCTCTATTTGAAGCATGTCATGAGATACCTTAATTCTTTTTAAAAAATAATTAATTAATTAGTTTTTTGTTTAAAGTATTACATATGTCTCCCTTTCCCCCCAGTGACCTCTCCCCAGCCACTCCCACCCCCCAGGACAAGCCCCCACAGCCCCAGTGTCCGTGTCCGTTGGTTACGCTGATATGCATGCATACAAGTCCTTTGGTTGATCTCTTACCACCACCCCCTGCCTTCCCTCTGAGGTTTGACTGGTCTGTTTGGTGTTTCTCTGTCTCTGGATCTATTTTTGTTCATCAGTTTATGTTATTTATTATATTCCATAAATGAGTGAGATCATGTGATATTTATCTTTCTCCAACTGGCTTATTTCACTTAGCATAATGCTCTCCAGGTCCAACCATGCTGTTGCAAATGGTAAAAGTTCCTTCTTTTTTATAGCAGCATAGTATTCCATTGTGTAGATGTACCACAGTTTTTTAATTCACTCATCTGCTGATGGGCACTTAGGATGTTTCCAAATCTTAGCTATGGTGAATTGTGCTGCTATGAACATGGGGGTGCATATGTCCTTTCTGATTGGTGTTTCTAGTTTCTTGGGATATATTCCTAGAAGTGGGATCACTGGATCAAATTTTTAGTTTTTTGAGGAAACTCCATACTGTTCTCCACAGTGGCTGCACCAGTCTGCATTCCCACCAGCAGTGCAGGAGGGTTCCTTTTTCTCCACATCCTCGTCAGCACTTGTCGTGTGTTGATTTGTTGATGATGGCCATTCTGACAGGTGTGAGATGGTACCTCATTGTTGTTTTGATTTGCATCTCTTGGATGATTAGTGCCTTTGAGCATGTTTTCATATGTCTCTTGGCCTTCTGTATGTCCTCTTTCAAAAAGTGTCTACTTAGGTCCTTTGGCCATTTTTTGATTGGATTGTTTATCTTCCTTTTGTTAAGTTGCATGAGTTTCCTATAAATGTTGGAGATTAAACCCTTATCGGTGATAACATTGGCAAATATGTTCTCCCACACAGCGAGCTTTCTTGTTGTTTTGTTGATGGTTTCTTGAGATACCTTAATTCTTTTTTTTAAAAAATATATTTTATTGATTTTTTACAGAGAGGAAGGGAGAGAGATAGAGAGTTAGAAACATCGATGAGAGAGAAACATTGATCAGCTGCCTCCTGCACATCTCCTACTGGGGATGTGCCCGCAACCAAGGTACATGCCCTTGACCGGAATCGAACCTGGGACCTTTCAGTCCGCAGGCTGACGCTCTATCCACTGAGCCAAACTGGTTTCGGCAAGATACCTTAATTCTTTTTTTTTTTTTATTAAATTTTTATTGTTCAGATTACATTTGTTCCTCTTCCCCCCCCCCCCATAACTCCCCTCCTTCCAGTTCCTGCCCCACCCTCCGCCCTTACTCCCCACCCACTGTCCTCATCCATAGGTGCACGATTTTTGTCCAGTCTCTTCCCGAATCTCCCATTCCCCTTACCGCCCCCCCCCCAAGAATAGTCAGTCCATTCCCTTTCTATGTCCCTGATTCATTATAATCACCAGTTCATTCTGTACATCAGATTATTTATTCACTTGATTCTTAGATTCACTTGTTGATAGATGCATGTTTGTTGTTCACAATTTGAAGATACCTTAATTCTTAATGCTTCTTATTACCATTTCCTTAGCCCTCCTTTCTCAACCTGCCAACCTCAGTCCTTGCCACCTTAGATGAATGGTCTGCAAATGTTCCCCACTTGGTGTTATGCTCTGCTCCCTCTTGCATTCTTTTCAGTATTATTTACTTAATCCATTTTTTCAACTAATATTTATGGAGTGTCTATAGTATTTAAGCCCTATACCAGGCATACAATTTTTGATCCCTACTCCATCCCAACTGGAAAAAAACGAAGTTACCTCATTTTGTTAGACAACGATTTTCAATCTCACAGTCTCCATATTTTCATCACAGTGATCTTTAGTCCTGTAGACTTTGAGGATGCGGCTAAGCTAGAATCCAGGAAGAAGTCGATAGCTGTCCTCGGGCGAGCTGTCCCCAGAGCCTATGAAGGGCCCCCTTGACCTCTTGGTTCTTGAGGCTGTAGATGATGGGGTTGGCCATAGGGGTGAACACAGTGTAGAGGACAGAGAAAGCCTTTCGAAGTAAGGGGGCCATGTGGTCTGTGGGTGCCACATAGACCACGATGAGGGTGCCATAAAACACCCCAACCACGCTGAGGTGGGAGGAACAGGTGGAGAAGGCTTTGTGCCTCCCACGGCCTGACGGTATTCGCAGCACAGTCCTCAGGATGAAGGCGTAGGAGGTCACAATCAACAGGAAAGGGGCCAGTGTCAGGAAGCCTGAAATGCTCACTCCAGCTCCCCACAGGACCCTTCTATCACCACAGAACAGCCCTACAACAGGAGCAAAGTCACAGAAGTAGTGGTCGATCTCCCTGCGGCCAGGGCAGAGGGGCAGAGGGGCCGCCAGGACCAGAGTGAGGGCCGAAAAGGAGAAGCCGCTGAACCAGGCTCCGGCAGCCAGGCAGCCACACCACCAGGTGCTCATCAGGGCCGGGTAGTGCAGTGGGCGGCAGATGGCCAAGTAACGGTCGTAGGACATGGCCGAGAGCAGGAGGCACTCAGCCGCAGCCAGTGAGGCAAACATGTAGAACTGAAGCAGACAGCAGGCCAGCGAGATGGCTTCCCTCCCTCTCAGGAAGCTCCGCAGCAGCTGAGGCACGATGTTGGAGGTATAGCCGATCTCCAGCAGGGAGAAGTGGCAGAGGAGGAAGTACATGGGTGTGTGGAGAGTCCGACTGGAGGCCACGGCCAACAGGATAAGGGCGTTGCCCCCCACGGTCATCACATAAATAGCTAAAAAGAGGGTGAAAGGAAGGAAGCGCAGGCGCTGCAGCTCCCCGAAGCCCACTAGGATCAGCCAGGTGGTCTGGTTCTCACTGGCACCACTGGGTTGCTTCCTCATCTAGATCTGGGCCCAAGAGGAGATTGGAAAGTCACATTAACCCAGATCCCGTTACAACCACACACTATGCTTGGCTTAGTCATTTCTTCACCACAGCAAGCACTGGAGACAGGCCATGCTGTCTCTTGTTTCTGGAAGAGAAATGGAGACCCAGTGAGTGTAAGCTAATCATTCAAGGTCCCTGGAGTTTTGTTTTGGACCCAGGTTTGCTTGACTCCAAAGCTCCTGCATGATCTATTGTCCCACTTTCCCAAATCCTTTCTGAGTGATAGACGTGTTAGTATCAGGCAGCAGCATAGGGCGCTTCCAGTCATCAGGGAGCTATTTACCTGATGACCCTGGCTGAGCATCAACAGGAGAACATACCTGGTGGGCCTTCTGGAAGGGTGGGAGGAATGGCCGTGACCTCTGGGGGGTGGTCCTTCTCTGAGACCGTGTACATTCCTGAAGCAGCTGCTCAACTCAGGCTATTTTCCCTTCTGAGTGCGTGAGACTTGGAAATCCCAGTAAGCACAATATGCCATTTACTCTCAGAGAGACGCCACAGAAATAGATCTGCATGAACTCAGATCCCACTCCCTTAGGAAGTCATTCTTTTCCCTCGGCCAAGTGGCCTGCTGACTGTTGGTAAAACCATTTTCAGACTTTGCCTAATCTCTCATCAGTTTGTCAGAAGAGGGGATACTTCCTTTTTCTTGGTTCTCCTACTCTGTATTCCCCATACAAGTGGAATGATCCATTTTTCTTACCTAACTGCGGATTCTTTAGGAATTTCTATCCTGGTACAGGATTCCTTCTTTCAGTTATTACAATATTACCCTAACATCAAACACACAGGAAGGCCTTGATAAGTACTTGTGGAATGAATGAATGAATGAATGAATGAATAAATGAATGAGTTAGTTACAATAATTTTCCAATAGTAAATTGCCACAGAAAAATCCCAGCATCTGACAATTGTTGCTTGGGTAGAAAAAAAAGCTTTTCAAAGATTACTAACTGAGGGAATACAAGAATATTGCCACTTGGAAGAAACCAGAAAGCCCAACCGGATATAGAGTTTTCTCATTTTTTTCAGTTAAGAAAGATGACATTCACATTCGCAGATGGCAGTGAGAACACAGGGTTTTTGTGTTCCTTCCTGGTCCTTTCTTTCCCCTCTGGTTGTGGGCTGCTGTGCAGAAACACATTTGGTCACATGAGAGGTACAGACATAGAGTGAATAGAATACTTTCAGATGTAATCTAACATATTTTATCTTCTCTACACTAGTGACTTCTTAAAGAGCCAGGAAAGAGACTTGAATTGAGAATGGAATAGGATCCAGGGTTTAGCAGAGAGATGGAGCAAGGGAAGAAACTCGATAAAACTAACCAAACCAACTAATCAGTCAATGACCCAAAACTTTTCAGGTCTGGACTCTGAATCAGTGCTTATGATCAAAAAGTTACCGTTGCTCTTGCTAAAGTTTTTAAGTAGATGTTTTGTAGAACACTTGGAAGTCCCTGAAGGAGGCATCACCAGGAGCTATGTGATGTTAATTATAATGTAAAACCTCAGTAATGTCCTTTATTTATAGTAATAATAATTTAGTAGATTAGGAGAAACAGATAGAAAAAGAACATATTAATTTCAGTAAAGCTTCATAGAAAAGATAATGACTATGAGCTTAAAGTTAATACCCTTAGCTTGGCTACTGTCCACCAAAATTATTCATTAATGACACTCTAAAAATCAGAGAAAGATATCTATGTGAAGGAGAAGGTTTTATTTTATTATTTTTTTAAGGAGAAGGTTTTATAGAGCTTGTCTTCTTTACCTATTTTAGCAGCGACTTTGGTAGACATATAAATATGCATGGCTCATCAAATTTCAGATGATATGAAATAAAGAGGGGAAACCAATATTACAGTTGATAGATTACAATTCGAAATAATCTTCTCTTTTGGAATGCTAGACTAAACACAAGATGGAATTTAACAGGGCACATATAAAATCTGAATGTAGGCTTTAACAACCAGTAGAAAAAATACAGGAAGGTTAAGATGACTTGGTAGTTATTTATGTAAAAATGATTTGAGATTTTGTTGATTATCATGAATTAGGCATTGGGAACTGTGATGTGTTAGGAACATATGAAGAATGTGGAAATGTTCAATCTGGAAAAGACAAATTCCTGGAAGAATATGATAGCTGTTTTCAAATATTGGAGGGATTCCTACGAAGAAGAGGGGTTATGCAGTGTGGGGTGTGCAGGAGGCAGCCAATCAGTGATTATCTTATCATTTCCATCTCTCTCTCCCTCTACCTTCCTCTCTGAAATCAATAAAATATATTTTAAAAAATAAGAAGAGGGGTTATGGTTTGCCCATAGAGGCTTAGAGGCAGAACAAGGACCAAGGGGGTGGTGATGGTGGAAAACCCATACATACCCACCTACCGCTGCTGATTTCATAGAGGTGATTCTTATGGGGCGAACTATTATTTACAGCAGGAGTTTTGGGTATGAAAATTAGATGAGGCTCACTTGACAGGATCAGAGTTGGGGAAATGAAGTTTCTTCTTGTAGAGACTCCGGAAGTTTGTTGGTAAATATGGGCCCCGTTCATTGGAACCTCCTAGAACAAACAGAACATTTAAAAAATATGGCAAACTCTTTTCTGAATTTGTTTAGGTTGGATCAGGGGTCGCCCCCTTTGTAGGCAGAGAATAGGGTCAGCCCAGAAAAACCCGAGATACTCAGATTCAGTGGAGAGGAGGCCTGACCTGCTCTGGGCTCGGAGTCAACTCCTTCTGTCCTGGTTGTCTCACCCCGGGACTAGATTCTTCTGCCAGCTGCCAGCTCCGCACTTTCTGCTTCTCGCCTGCAGAGGCTCCATGGTACCGGCTTCTCCCCACCCCAGGGTGCTCACCGAAGTCTGTCATCCCTACTCTATATGTGCTGCTACGGACACCACTGCTTTTCCCAGCTCCCTTCCCTCGTGGGGCTTGAAGAAGAGCCTCACGGGGGACGAGGTGCAGTTTGCAGCCAAATGGAGCAGCTGCAGTTGCTCCAGTCAGATGTGCCGGTCCACCAGGGACCACACTCAGGTGTTCCACTCAAATTTAATGGCCTTTTTCTTATGGAGTTGGGGAAGACTGGGAAGACATAAGAATAGCTACAATTAAAACCAATCTTTATGCAATACTTTGAATAAGCAAACATGAGCTTATTGAATATGTAGCTGATTCTCACAGTGAACCCCAAGGTGAATGTGAGTATGCTATGATCTGTCCTTGCAGCACTGGAATGGGTTATCTAGAGTATGACCTCTAAGGACTAGGTTAGCAGTCTTTCTACTCTGGCATGGGTTAAGACCTGCTTTAATCTCTTGGAAGCAGGAGGAAACCACAGTATAATTCTATAGATAATTTGTTCTGTTACTTAATAGTTTAACATCACATATTAACATAAAACCAGGTCAGGCCCCTTCAAGATAATGGAGGCAGACAGTGAAGTGTAGCTGACTGACCACTGGAGAAGGAAACGTGCCAGAGAAGCATAGCACTCAGGTCCTCCCGCATGAAAGCTGAGAACAGATCTAGGCCGGAAGGAAGAGAGCACAGGGTCGGGGCAGGGGTTGGGTTTCCTGAGTGACAGACTAGGATGGCCCTTGCAGGAAGAAACTGACAAGTGTTCTACCTCGACAGGTGAAAGAGCGAGTGGAAGGATTTGCATGAGGAAATGCGAGGAAGTAATTAGTGTATGTTCTTTGAGGGAGTAGCTGAGAATAAAATATGGCTGCCTAGGTCTTGGGTTGTGTAAAGAGCCCGAGGGAGATACCAGGGGAGAAAGGGAAGAATAAGAGTTTTTTTCTAGGTAGAAAGGAAAGTTAGTGTTTATTGACTTAGCTTTTATGATAATAGTAATAAAAATATCCAACTTGTGCTTAAAAGTTTGTTTAAATTTTAGCTTTTTTTCCTGAGGTATTATCTGTGAGTTTAGTGGAAATAAAAGAGCTATATATTGGTTTTTTTTAGGTATTAAGTTATATCTATATATATAAAAGCCAAGTGACCAGAACGCCGGAATGACCGGAATGACCAGAATGACCGGTCGCAATGACACACACTGTGATGGCCAACCGACCCGATCAGGGCCCTGGTCGCTCCCCGCAACCGTCTGTGGCCCCTCCCCTTGGCCAGCCTGGCCCTGATGGCCTCCATCAGGGCGGGCCAGCCGGACCCCACCCCATGCATGAATTCATGCACTGGGCCTCTAGTTTTTGTATAAAAATGTATCATGACCTTAATTTAGGAAACATTTATCGCCCTGGCTGGGTGGCTCAGTTGGTTGGAGCATTATCCTGTACACCAAAAAGGTTATAGGTTCGATTCCAAGTTAGGGCATATACCTAGGTTGTGGGTTTGATTCCCAGTTGGGGCATGTACAGGAGGCAACTGATCAATGTTTCTCTCCCTTCCTCTTTCTCTAAAATATCAATAAACATATCCTCAGGTGAGGATTAAAAAAAAGAAAGAAATATTTATCAAGATTTATAACCTGTCAGACACTGGTCTAGACTCTAGGTATATAGCAGTGAACAAAACAAAATTTGGCTAGTAGAGTTATCTACTACTTTCAGTTATCCACATCTTAATGAAGGGTCCATATTACCATGATCAGATACCCCCTTCATTCAGAGCTGGCTTTTCTGAATGCAAAAATCTTGCCTGGGGAAAAATTCACCTTCATAGAACTAGCTTCTTTTATTCTCATCTCCAACTCACTGATATAAGCATCAAGAATGAATGGAGAGGATATAAAGAAGAGGATGTAGTAAAATTACAATACAAAAGAGACCATTTGCTGAATATGCACTCTGCTAGGCACTCTGATAAGAGTTTTATAAAAATTATCTCACTGAAGCCTCACAAGAATCCTAGGAGGTAGTTATTATCATGATGTACAATTTCTATATGTATCAGGCAACTACAGCACAGAGAGGGCAAACACATTGTCTAGGGCCATACAGTTATTAACTTGTGGAGCCAGAATTCAAATCTGACATTCCACACAATTTTGCCTTTGATTATTATTCAAAGCACCAAATCTGCACTCTTTGCTTCTAGATTTCTGACTATGTAAGAACAAATAAAGCTATTCATAAGCTACTAAAAATAAAAAAGGCAAGCCATAGATTGAGAGAAAATATTTACAATAAATATATCTGAAAAATAACTTGTATCTATTATATACAAAAAACTCTTCTCACTTTGAAAGAGTTGACAACATAATGACAAATAGACAGCCCTGGCTGGGTGTTGCTCATTGGTTAGAGCACCGGCCTGTGCACCAGAAGGTTGCGGGTTCGATTCATGGCCCCGGTTGGGGTATATGTGTGAGGCAACTAATCAATGTGTCTCTCTGACATCAATGTTTCTCTCCTCTTACTCCCCCTCCCCTCTTCCTCCACTCTCTAAAAAAAAAAAAGTCAATGGAAAATATATTCTCACGCCTTGGGTGAGGATTGAAAAAAAGAAGAAGGAAAATAGACAAAATAATGAAAAGTAGACAAAAGATTTGAACAGGAACTTTACAAAAGATGATTTAGGATCGGTCAGTTGTTACATATAGAGATATTCATGAGCAGTGAGATACCATTATATACCTACTAGAGCAGCCAAAATTAGAGACTGGTACTACCAAGTGTTGCTGAGCATGTGGCACAATGGCAACTCTCATACGTTGTTGATGGGATGCAAAAATGATTCAGCATTTTGGATCAAAATGTCTGACATTTTTTTTTTTTTTTTTTTATTTTCCTCTTAAAGTATTACAAAGGGTATTACATAAGTATCCTTTTTCCCCCCCCCCCGCCCTTGACAAACCACTACCCTCCCTTACCCCCCAGTGTCTTATGTCCATTAGTTATGCTTATATGCATGCATACAAGTCCTTCGGTTGATCTCTTACTCCCCTCCCTCCTGCCCCCCAACTCTCTCTGGCCTTCCCACTGCAGTTTGACAATCAGTTTGAGGCAGCTCTGCCTCTGTATCTATTATTGTTCAAAAGTTTGTAATGGTCTTTATTATCCATGAATGAGTGAGATCATGTGGTATTTTTCCTTCATTGACTGGCTTGTTTCACTTAGCATAATGCTCTCCAGTTCCATCCATGATGTTGCAAATGGTAGGAGTTCCTTCTTTTTAACAGCAGCATAGTATTCCATCGTGTAGATGTACCACAGTTTTCTAATCCATTCATCTACTGATGGGCACTTAGGCTGTTTCCAGATCTTAGCTATGGTGAATTGTGCTGCTATGAACATCTGGGTGCATATATCCTTTCTGATAGGTGTTTCTGGTTTCTTGGGATATATTCCTAGTAGTGGGATCACAGGGTCAAATGGGAGTTCCATTTCCAATTTTTTGAGGAACCTCCATACTGCCTTCCATAGTGGCTGCACCAGTCTGCATTCCCACCAGCAGTGCACAAGTGTTCCTTTTTCTCCACATCCTCTCCAGCACTTGTCGTTTGTTGATTTGTTGATGATGGCCATTCTGACAGGTGTGAGATGGTACCTCATTGTTGTTTTGATTTGCATCTCTCGGATGATTAGTGACTTTGAGCATGTTTTCATATGTCTCTTGGCTTTCTGAATGTCCTCTTTTGAAAGGTGTCTATTTAGATCCTTTGCCCATTTTTTGATTGGATTGTTTATCTTCTTTTTGTTAAGTTGTATGAGTTCCCTATAAATTTTGGAGATTAAGCCCTTATCCGATATGACGTTGGCAAATATGTTTTCCCACGAGGTGGGTTTTCTTGTTGTTTTGTTGATGGTTTCTTTTGCTGTGCAGAAGCTTTTTATTTTGATGTAGTCCCATTTGTTCAGTTTCTCTTTAGTTTCAACTGCCCTAGGAGCTGTATCAGTGAAGAAATTGTTTTGGCATATGTCTGAGATTTTGTTGCCTTTGTATTCTTCTAGAATTTTTATGGTTTCCTGTCGTACATTTAAGTCCTTTATCCATTTTGAGTTTATTCTTGTGTATGGTGTAAGTTGGTGGTCTAGTTTCATTTTCTTGCATATGTCTGTCCAATTTTCCCAACACCATTTATTGAAGAGACTATCTTGGCTCCATTGTATGTTCATGCCTCCTTTGTCAAAAATTAATTGAGCATATTGGTTCGGGCTAATTTCTGGACTCTCTATTCTATTCCACTGATCTATATGTCTGTTCTTGTGCCAGTACCAGGCAGTTTTGAGA
The DNA here is from genome assembly GCF_028538775.1 of Myotis yumanensis. NCBI lineage: Eukaryota > Metazoa > Chordata > Mammalia > Chiroptera > Vespertilionidae > Myotis > Myotis yumanensis. The sequence continues at coordinate 166,134,737 of NW_027223754.1, forward strand.
ACAGTGGCTTTGTAATACAGCTTGATATCTGGCATTGAGATCCCACCTACTTTGTTCTTTCTCAGGATCGTTGCAGCTATTCGGGGTCTTTTTTTATTCCAGATGAATTTTTGGAGAGTTCGTTCTAGATCTTTGAAGAAGGCCATTGGTATTTTAATGGGAAGTGCGTTGAATGTATAGATTGCTTTGGGTAGTATGGACATTTTAATGATGTTGATTCTACCAATCCAAGAACATGGTATGTTCTTCCATCTGTTTATGTCTTCCTCTATCTCTTTTTTCAACGTCCTGTAGTTTTCTGAGTAGAGGTCTTTAACCTCTTTAGTTAAGTTTATTCCTAGGTATCTTAATTTTTTTGGTGCGATGGTAAATGGGATTGTTTTTCTGATCTCCCTTTCTGAAAGTTCACTGTTGGTGTATAGAAATGCCTCAGATTTCTTGGGGTTAATTTTGTATCCTGCTACATTGCCAAATTCATGTATTAAGTCTAGTAGCTTTTTGATGGAGTCTCTAGGGTTTTGTATGTATAATATCATGTCATCTGCAAATAAGGACAGTTTTACTTCCTCTTTTCCAATTTGGATGCCTTTTATTCCTTCTTCTTGCCTAATTGCAATGGCTAATACTTCCAGTACTATGTTGAACAGGAGTGGTGAGAGTGGGCATCCCTGTCTTGTTCCTGTTCTTAGGGGAAATGGTGTTAGTTTTTGTCCATTGAGTATGATGTTGGCAGTGGGCCTGTCATATATGGCTTTTATTATGTTGAGGTATGATCCTTCTATTCCCACCTTTCTGAGAGTTTTTATCAAAAATGGGTGTTGGATTTTGTCGAATGCTTTTTCTGCATCAATTGATATGACCATGTGGTTTTTTTCTTTCAATTTGTTTATGTGATGTATCACATTTATTGATTTACGGATGTTGTACCATCCTTGCATCTCTGGGATGAATCCTACTTGGTCATGGTGTATGATCCTTCTGATGTACTGCTGGATCCGATTTGCTAAGATTTTGTTGAGGATTTTGGCATCTATGTTCATGAGGGATATTGGCCTGTAATTCTCTTTCATTGTGATGTCTTTACCTGGTTTTGGTATTAGGGTGATGCTGGCTTCATAGAATGAGCTTGGAAGCGTTCCTTCCTCTTGAATTTTTTGTAGTAGTCTGAGGAGGGTAGGTTTTAGTTCTTCCTTGAATGTTTGGTAGAACTCCCCTGTGAAGCCGTCTGGCCCTGGGCTTTTGTTTGCTGGAAGCTTTCTGATGACTGCTTCAATTTCTTCCATAGTTATTGGCCTATTGAGGTTTTTAGATTCTTCCTGATTGAGTTTTGGAATGTTGTATTTTTCTAGGAATTTGTCCATTTCCTCCAGGTTGTCCAGTTTGTTGGAGTAGAGTTGCTCGTAGTATTGTTTAACAATCATTTGTATTTCTGTGGGGTCTGTTGTTATTTCGCCTCTATCATTTCTGATTTGGTTTATTTGGGACCTCTCTCTTTGCTTCTTGGTGAGCCTGGCTAGGGGTTTGTCAATCTTGTTTATCCTTTCAAAGAACCAGCTCTTGGTTTCATTGATTTTCTGTATTGTTTTTTTGGTCTCTATTTCATTGATTTCTGCTCTAATCTTTATTATCTCCTTCCTTCTGCTCACTCTGGGGTTTTCTTGTTGCTCTCTTTCTAATTCTTTGAGTTGTAGAGTTAGATGATTGACTACCATTTTTTCTTGTTTTTTGAGATAGGCCTGTAGAGCTATAAACTTCCCTCTCAGGACTGCTTTCATTGTGTCCCAGAGGTTTTGGATTGTTGTGTTTTCATTGTCATTAGTGTCCAGGATGTTTTTAATTTCTTCTTTGATGTCATCGGTAACCCAATCAATATTTAATAACATGCTATTCAGCTTCCAAGTGTTTGAGTATTTTGGGTTGTTTTTATTGTAGTTTATTTCTAACATTATGCCATCGTGGTCTGTGAAGAAGCTTTTTATGATTTCAATCTTCTTGAATTTGTGGAGACTTTGCTTGTGACCCAATATGTGGTCTATTTTTGAATATGTCCCATGAGCACCTGAGAGGAATGTATATTCCGCAGCTGTGGGGTGAAGTGTTCTGAAGATGTCAATTAAGTCCATCTGATCTAGTGAGTCATTTAGGATTGCTGTTTCTTTGCTGAGTTTTTGTCTAGCGGATTTATCCAGTGATGTCAGTGGTGTATTAAAGTCCCCTACTATGATTGTATTGTTGTCGATCTCTCCCCTGATATCTTCCAGAAGTTTTCTTATGTATGTGGGTGCTCCTGCATTGGGTGCATATATGTTTACCAGGGTTATATCTTCTTGTTGTATTGATCCCTTTAGTATTATGAAGTGGCCTTCCTTATCTCTGGTTATGGCCTTCACTTTGAGATGTACTTTGTCAGATATAAGTATTGCTACCCCAGCTTTCTTTTCCTTTCCATTTGCGTGAAAGATATTTTTCCATCCCTTCACTTTCAGTCTGTGTGAGTCCCTTCTAATGAGGTGGGTCTCTTGTAGACAGCAGATGTATGGGTCATGTTTTTTTATCCATTCAGCCACTCGATGTCTTTTGGTTGGAGCATTTAGTCCATTTACATTTAAAGTTATTATTGAAAGGTATTTGTTTGTAGCCATTTCTTTTTGTGTGTGTGTGTGTGGCTGTTTTCTTTCTGAGCTTGATATTTCTTCTTTTTACACCAGTCCCTTTAGCATTTCTTGCATGGCTGGCTTGGTGGTGATAAACTCCCTTAGCCCTTTTTTGTCTGTGAAGCTTCTTATTTCCCCTTCAATTTTGAATGATAGCCTTGCTGGATAGAGTATTCTTGGATTCAGTCCTTTGCTTTGCATCACTTTGTAGATTTCCGTCCATTCTTTTCTGGCCTGATGTGTTTCTGTTGAGAAATCATTTGATAATCTAATGGGAGATCCCTTGTATGTTACTTTCCGCCTCTCTCTTGCAGCCTGTAAGATTCTCTCTTTATCCTGAACATTTGCCATGGTAATTATGATGTGTCTTGGTGTGGGTCTTTTCGGGTTCACCTTGTTTGGGACTCTCTGGGCTTGTGTGACTTTTTTCTTCCCCACCTCAGGGAAGTTTTCTGATATTATTTCTTCGAATAGGTTTTCTAATCCATGTTCATCTTTCTGTTGTTCTGGCACCCCTATTATTCGTATGTTGTTTCGTTTCATGTTGTCCCAAAGCTCCCTTAGGCTCTCCTCCTGTCTTTTAATTTTTTTCTCCATTTGCCGTACAGTTTGGGTGTGTTTTGCTTCCTTGTCTTCTAATTCACTAATTCGGTCCTCCGCTTCTCCCAGTCTACTGTTGATACTTTCAATGGAGTTTTTTATTGAAGCTATGTCACTCTTCATTTCTTCTTGGGACTTACTTAAGTTGTTGATTTTTTCATCTGTTTCTTCTAGCTTCTTGCATAAGTAGTTGAGTTTTTCATCTGTTTCTTCTTGCTTCTTGAACATGTGGTGCATGTACTCTAGGAACCTTATTCTGAATTCTTTTTCCGTCATGTTGCATATCTCTGTCTCACTTAGCTGCTTTTCTGGCGAGTCCTCCTTTTCTTTCCTTTGGGGGTTTCTTTGCCTACCCATGTTTGATCTCGCTGACATATGTAGATGTTGAGGTGTTCAGTGGCTGCTCCCTGGGTGGCAGGGGCTCCTTGGGTTGTGGTTGCTGCTCAGACGGTTGCGGTAGCAGCTGCTTTCCAGTTGGCAGCAGCTCCTCTGGTGGGTGTTGTTCACAGCTGTGTTGGCTCTTCTGGCTGGTGGGGGGAGGCTTCACGTACAGTTGCTGTTCCACAGACAGAGGGTGTGGTGATCAGGAGGCTGTGGTGATCAGGAGGCTGCGGTGATCAGGGGGCTGCTGTTGCTTGGATCTGCTGCGTTGATTTAAAGGCACAAAATACAACAGAGCAAGGCACAACGTACCAGGCACTGAACACAAGTATATTCACAATATTAATAACTCCAAATAAAGGTGACCAACCGAATTAAGAGAATTAGGGGATAAGGGAGAAAGAAGAGAAGAAGATAAAAGAGAGAACAGAAAAGAAAAATAAGAAAAAAACAAACAAAAAAGGAGTGCAAAAATAGAATTGGGAAAAAAGAGGGGGGAAAAAAGAGAGCGAAAAAAGAGAATGAAGTAGAAGTGGGGAAGAGACTCCCCGTATGAGGAGCAAACTCCAATAGAACTGCCACTAATCTCAACAAATTCCAGCAACAGATCCCTGGAGATGAATGCAAACTACAAACCACCAATAATATCCAGAGGGGTAAGGGAAAACAGAAGCACAAAAATAGCTGGGGTGGGGTGGGGGAGGGAAGGGAAAAACCAGCAGAAAAAAAAAGAAAAAGAAAAAGAAAAAGAAAAACAACCTCACAACCAGTCCTAAAAAAGAAGAAAAAACACAAAACAAAACAAACAAACAAATTTAAAAAAAAAAAAAAAAAAAAAAGCCCAATATATTCAACAATCAAGAAAACAATAGAAAGATAAGAGAGAAAAAAAAAATGGTTGGAAAGTGAAGAAGGATAAAGAATAGGTGTATAAGGATTTAGAGCAGTAGATTGGAAATAGGATATATAAGTAGGGTGGAATTAGACAGGGGGTAAAAAGAGGGAATTGGGAAGGTCTGGAGCAGGAATAGGGTAAGAGAAACAGGACACCAAAAGGGGAAAAGTAAGGAAGAGGGTTTTAGCAAAGAGGTGGAATTGAGATAGGGAAAATTAATGCTAAAGGAACGATGAAAATAGAATGGAGAACACTAATCCCAAAAGAAAATAAAGAGAAAATAAAATGGCACTTTAAAAAATGGTAAAATGGTAGGAGTAATAATACTGGTTAAAAATAAAAATGTGGTAATTGAAAGGGTAAAATCAGGTGATGGAAAAAGAAGAAAAAGAGAAAAAAAAATTGGTTTCTTAGTAAAAAGGTGAAAAAATTAAAAAGAAAAAGAAAAAGAAAAAATTTGTAGTAGTGATGGTCTTTCGGTTCTTCTACTCTTCAGCCTGGTTCGCCTTGGTCCTGCCAGGTATTTAGGAGAGTGTTGCCTGCATTACACTGTTCCTCCGTGTTGTAAATCACAGTCCTGATTTTAAAGCAGGCCGTATTTGTGATCCAGTCTGCCTTAATTTGTATTCCCCTAAGAGTCAGTTTGTGGCTCAACCTCTGGGTGGCAGTGTTTTTGGGTTGGCCTCTGAGGCTATACAGCTTCTCTATCCTTTTTTAATCCTTACCCTGCTCTGTGTTGTTGGTGGGACTGAAAATCCCTCTATAGGCCAGACCCTGGTAACTCCCAGGGACTAATCAGCTTGTTTTAGTCCTTTATCTCATACAGGGTGGAATCTGGGTGTGGCTGTGCTCCTTGCCTGGGGGGCTGGGGGGAGGAATTCCACCCTCTGGAGGAATGGCTGCCCCAGTCCTGGGCCCAGGGGGGTCTCAGCACTCAATTCGCTGCCACCTCCTCCGGCTCCCCCTCTTTCCTCAGCCTCTCCCCAGATTCCCCTCGTCTGCACCTTCACCCTCTCTTCAGCACAGGTGAGTGTCTGTATCCGAACTGTCCTATGAGCAGGGTTCAGTGAAAACAAAGAAACAGACAAACGCCGGCCGGCCGCGGAAACGCTCCTCTTACCGGTCTGGGAAACGCTCCTCTTACCAGCACTGCATGGTCTGGGAAACGCTCCTCTCTTATGGGCACTGCACGGTCTGATCAGTTCCTCAGGATGCCCCCTTTAGTCTCAGTTCTCCGCAATCACAAAATCCAAATCTCAAATCTCCTGGCGCCAGCAAACCCGCGGAACTCCTTACCCTGGTCAGGGTCTGTGTCTGTCCCAAGAGACGCGGCTGTCTGCCATGCGGTCTCCCTCCGACCCTCTGGGCTCAGGTCTGGCAAACTTTCCTGCCCAGATCCCTGGTTTTTAACCTTTCCAGGGGAGGTCTGCCCTTCCAGGCTGCAAGCCGTCTCACCAGCTGAGTAAATTTGCCAATTCGGGGTGGGTGTTATTAGTTTCAGCTGCTTACTCCGTTTGCTCCGGGACAAGACCTGGGACGCATCTGCCTATATCGCCGCCATCTTGCTTCCTCCGGTCTAAACTGTGCCACCTTCATTCATACAGCTCAGGGGTCAAAAAACCACCAATTTGACTTGTCTGGTCCTTTACAGGATGTAGACCAAGAATTTACAGGGAAATTCAGGCAGCTTGCTTGGGATTTCTCAGTTCAATTTTTGGAGTGCCCTTTGAAGCAAATCCTTAAGTACATGGGTCCATCTTGTCTCTGTTTCCTCATTTACAGGTGCCTCAGGTTAGAGCTGTGACTCAGGGCAATTCAAAATGTCTGACATTTAAAAATAAATTAATCATACACTTTCAAATGTCACATCAGCTTCATTCCTAGGTATTGATCCAAGAGAAATGAAAGCATATGTTCACAATGGGACTTGCACTCGAATGTACATACCAGCTTGTTTATAGTAGCCCTATGATGGAAATAACTCACATGTCCACCATCAAGTGAATAATAAGTATTTGTGCATGTTCATAAAATGGAAAACTACTCAGTAATAAAAAGGAATGAACTATAGTTACACACAGCATCATTGATGAATATAAAACATATATTGAGCAAAGAAATCTAGGCACCAAACATAATATTGTATGATTCCATTTATGTGAATTTCTAGAATAAGCAAGTCCACTAATAGCTATAGAAATAATATCAAAGTTTACCTGGTGCTGGAGAGGAGGCACTGACTGCTAAGGGATATGAGAGAATTTTGGAGTGAGAAAAATATTTTGTATTTTGATTGTGGTATTACATGGGTGTAGTATATATTTATTAAAACTTGTCAAACTGTACACTTAAAATAGGTGACTTAATTGTATGTAAATTTTCGCTCAACAAAAGAATTTGCCGCCCTAACCGGTTTGGCTCAGTGGATAGAGCATTGGCCTGCAGACTCAAGGGTCCCAGGTTCGATTCTGGTCAAGGGCATGTACCTTGGTTGCGGGCACACCCCCAGTAGGGAGTGTGCAGGAGGCAGCTGATCGATGTTTCTCTCTCATTGATCTTTCTAGCTCTCTATCCCTCTTCCTTCCTCTCTGTAAAAAATCAATAAAATATATTAATAAAAAAAAGTATTTGCCAATATATGGTAGGGTCATCCTGGGTAGAGGAAAGGTTGACCTGTCAGAGCTCTCACTGTTATTTATTCTTTTAAAAAATATGTTTTTATTGATTTTAGAGAGAAGAAGGGAGAGGGAGAGACATCAACATAGATTGGCTGCCTCCAGTACGCCCTCTGCTGGGGATAGAACCCAAAACCCGGAATGTGCCCTCACTGAAAATTGAACACCTAGAGTGCTATTCTCAGAATGTCCACAAGAGGGCACTATTGCAACTAATCCCTAACTACATTGCTGTTCTTAGAATACCCACCAGAGGGCGCTATTGCAACACCTGCCTGCAAGGGCCACAGGCCTCTAGGACTGTCAATTGGGTTTTCAGACTCCAAGAATATTCATCTACTAGGGTGCTGTTCTTAGACTGTCCACAAGAGGGCGCTATTGCAACTAATCTCTTACTAGGGTGCTGTTCTCAGAGGTGACCTCTTGGTTTATGGGTCCACGCTCAACCACTGACCCACACCAACCTGGCAATTCTTAAAGAAGCTCTTATCACTTCTAAGAATAGGAACCCAGGGCCATTTCAGCTCCAACTTCCTATGAATTTGGCTGAGCACTTCGTTGTGACTGCACCACAGTTCAGCTTGTCCCTCTGACCAATCTTCATACAGCTTCCCATCTCGCCCCACCCCAACATATACACACAAAAGCACTCTCCACTAAACTTCCTGTGTATAAATCTCCATTTCAGACGCTGTTTCCTAGGGAATCTGATCTGTAACAAAAAATAATAATAACAATATCTAGTTTGTGGGGTTAGTTATTCAAAACTAAAATTATTGGAAATAAGAACATGTAAGCCAGGCAATATTTAGAGTACAAGTTTCCACGGCCTAGCGTCCTACAGGAGAATGGTTAAGATATTAATTAACTTTATTTAAAATGTATTAGTAACATTTTCAGTTTGACTAATAAAAATAAAAATATATTCTATAAATTTCAACAGAAACAAAATAGAATAATAAAATTACATGTAAGCAAGAGATAGAACTAAAATATCATAATAGAATCAAACTTAAAAAATAACAGAAAGATGTATGAAAAATCCCCCCCAATATTCTGAAATTAGAGAGCATACTTTTAAATAAACAACTGATCAAAGAGGATATCTTAAGGAAAATTAAGAAATATTTTGAACTAAATAAATATATAACATTAAAAATTTGGGGATGCAGCTAAAGCAGCACTTAGAAGAAAATGTATGGCATTAAATGCTTTTATTATCAGAATTTAAATCAGTAATTTAAGTTTCTACCTTCCTTTGATTACATTAACCCTTTAAAAGGATATTGGAAATACCTATTCAGTCTTACATGGCAGTGTTGTGAAGAATAAAAAACAAGCACTATTAGGTAATGTCCTCATCCATGTCTACCTTTACTCTGATGCCCATGGAAAGGGGGAGGAGTTCAAATGAGAGAAGTAGCCTGGAAGTTTCAGGCTGGGGTAATCAGAGAAGTAAATAAGAAACTATAGAAATGGAAACGGTAGAGAACAGCACCTGGAACTGAGCAATAACTTCCGAAAACACAGCTGTAGAGGAATGTAAGATAAAAGTCCACCCTTCCAACTGTGCTGAAGAAGAAACTGACCCGTGAAGGTGGATGGGGGCACGAAGTGAATGCTTATATTGCAAAGAAGCAAACTGTCTGAAAACCAGAGCAACCAATTTCAATCACGGGATATGTGGCAAGCGTCAGGAAGTCAGTACCAAGGCTCACAAGTCGGTGAGAAATACATGGGTAGAAGTGGGAGATCAAAACCCAAAAGAGAATTAGGGATGAACAGCAAGTAATGACATTAGAATTCAGACAGTTGAAAACAGGGCAGAACAAAATGGTCAGGAGTCCCTGTAGCACGTACCCTTCAGCTGGATTAGGGCCACTTTGGAAACAATAACAAAGGCAAAAATAAACAAGTGGATTTATATCAAACTAAAAAGTTTCTGTACAGCAAAAGGAGCAATCAACAACATGGAAAGGCAACATATAAAATGAAGGAAAATATTTGCAAGTTGTATACTGATAAGAAACTCATCGGTATAAAAGGAACTCATCACAACTCAATAATAAAACAAAGCAAAATCCCTCCAAAGAGCAAACTCAGTCAAATAACCTGATTAAAAAATGGACAGAGGACCTGAAGAGGCATGTTCCCAAAGGCATACTGTCGATAATGAGCAGGTGCAAGAAAGGTGCTCAACATCACTAACCATCAGGGAGATGCAAATTAAGACCACAATTGGACATCACACACATCTGTTAGAACGGCTGTTAGAAAAAAACTCACAAGATAACAAGTGTTGGTGAGGAGGTGGAGAAAAGGAAACACTTGAGCACTATTAGTAGAATGTAAATTGGTACAGCCATTATGGAAAACAGTATGGAGATTCCTCAAAAAATAAAAAATAAAAATACTATATGATCCAGTAATCCAACTGGTGGGTATATAGTAGAAGGAAATGAAATCATAATCTTGAAGAAAAATCTGAGTCTCCATGTTCATTGCAGCATTATTCATAATAGCCAAGATATGAAAATAACATGTACCAATCAATGGATGAATGGATAAAGAAAATGTGATATCTATATCTATATCTATATCTATATCTATATCTATATCTATCTATATCTATCTATATCTATATCTATTTAAAAGAAGGAAACCCTGCCATTTACAATAACATGGATGGACCTTGAGGTCATTTTGCTAAGTAAAATAAGTCAGACAAAGACAATTACTGTATGATCTCGCTCATGTGAAATTGAAAACCCCCAACTCATGGAAACAAAGAATAGAATGCTGGTTGCCAGGGGCAAGGGGAGGGGAAAATGAAGAGATGTTGGTCAAGGGTACAGACTTCCAGTTATAAGATAAATAAGTTCTCAGAATCTAATGTTCAGCAATATGACTGTAATGAACAATACTGTATTATATTCTGCTATGAGAATAGATCTTAAATGTTCTCATCACACATATACACACATGCAAATGGTAATTATGTGAGGGGATAGAGGTGTTAACTAACCTTCTTGTGGTAATCATTCTACAATATGTACGTGTATCAAATCATTATGTTGTGTACCTTAAACATATACAATGTTATATGTCAATTATAACTCAATAAAGTTGGGAAAAAAGAATATGAATGTGGCAAATTGTTGACAGTGGGTGAATATATGAATTTATTATAATACTAGAGGCCTGGTACACAAAATTCGTGCACTCAGGAGGGGGTCCCTCAGCCTGGCCTGCTCCCTCTCACAGTCCAGGAGCCCTCAGGGGATGTCCGACTGATGGCTTAGGCCTGCTCCCTGTGGGAAGTGGGCCTAAGCCAGCAGTTGGACATCCTTAGCGCTGCTGTGGAGGCAGAAGAGGCTCCTGCCACCGCCATTGCGCTCACCAGCCGTGAGCCCTGCTTCTGGCTGAGTGGCACTCCCCCTGTGGAGACTCAGTGGATAGAGCGTCAGCCTGCGGACCAAAGGGTTCCAGGTTCAATTCCCGTCAAGGGCACGTACTTTGGTTGCAGGCTCCTCCTCGACCCGGGTCCTGGTTGGGGCTCGTGCAGGAGACAACCAGTTGATGTGTTTCTCTCACATCCATGTTTCTCTCAGTCTTTCCCTTTCTCTTCCACTCTCCCTAAAATCAATGGAAAAATATTCACAGGTGAGGATTAAAACACACACACACACACACACACACACACACACACTAATAAAAAATAAATTAATTAATGTTCATGTAAACAAAAAAGCAGGTATAGATGTAATAATGCAGTACAACAATTTAAAATAATTCTATGTAAATTGAGAGCAGACCGTTGGGGTGGATATAGAATGCGAATCAATAGTGCTAAGTGACTTTGCAAGGACACTTGTATAAGCAACCACATCAGAAAATGCCAATAGAGAGCAACCCCTCTCCAAATTTTATTTGCTTTAAATAACTCTTTAATTTAAATAACTCTCTAATTTAAGAATTTGTCCAAAATTTGGGTTTTAAATTCAAGATCTAGCTTTATTCATCTAGTAATAATTTACTTGAATTATGGGAGGAAGTAGACCAAGGTGAGGATATTAACCAGAAGAAGTATAATGTTCAACATCATTGTGGCCCTTAGGGTGTCCTTCCAAATGGTTGTCCTGTGCTCTGTCTCTAAACGACTGCTCACCTACAAACCCCGGTTTCGGATGGCGACTGCCGAATGTGCTTTGAAACAGATGCTTCTGATTCCTTAATCTCTAGACGTCCTCCACAAAGGACAGTTTGAGAAACCACGATTTTTACTATAGCACCTGAGAGAATGAAATAGCTTCCTAGTACGTTTCTGAAAAATCTGGTGTGTTGTAAATGCCTCTTCACTGCCTTGGTTCAGATCTCAGCCTGCACGCAGACCACCTAACTAGGCCTCTCTGGTGAGGGAGACTTTAGTAGGAGCTTTTCTCCAGGACCTGCGCACATCTTGCCATACACTCTCTCTTCCAGTGCTGTGATCATTGTTTGCTGTTCTTCTTTGGTCTATTTCCAAGAATCTGCATCTTTCTCTGAATGCAACTGTTCCCATTAGATATCTATCTTCTTTTTCAGATGACCTCAAGAAACACTATTTTACAAACATTTCTAGGAAAGTAATTGTTCCTCTTATCTGAGGCATGTTTATTTTCTTTTCTGCACTTGGCTGTGATTGCTGATCTGAATACTGCTTTTTATTGCTTTTAGAGAAGGATAAGGTAATCCTATATAATAAAAGCCTAATATGCAAATTGTCCCCTCGGGCAGTCTTTTGACCGGGAGTTCGACCACTCGCTATGACATGCGCTGACCATTAGAGGCAGCTCGGAACATGTTGGGTGTCAGTGACACACTGCAACCTCTCTCTGGTTACCTGGGGGTGTGGTGACGGGGACAGAGGCGTGGTGAGAATGCGGGGTGCCTACAGAGCTCGCTCTCACTCCCCCTGCTACCTCCCCCTGGGATGCCAGGGCTCGCGTTCAGGTGCCAGGCACCCGCAAGGAGCCCACCCTGCATCCATGCCTCTTCTGGGTGAGCCGGGCTCACAGCCATCGGGAGTGCAGGCGCCGGTCAGGCTCCCGGTGGGTTCACGCAGGAGCTGGTCTGCGAGGCTGGCTGGGAGACAGCGCACTGCCTGCCTGGCTTCTGTGTGGCACCGCTGGGTGGCCCAGAGGCCCATGCTGCACCCTGGCACTCGGTGTCTGGTCGCGCTCACCGCATCTCCGTGTGGGGACTTGGGCACCATGACTCAGGTGCAGGGGGGCTCACCGGGGCCTGGGGGCCCAGGTGCTGCCCAGGGCCCAGAGGTCAGCTGGGACCTGCCCTGCCACGCCAGATGCTCATGCTTCGATCGCCGGCCAGGCATAGGGACTGCACCTGTGCATGAATTTCGTGCACCGGGCCTCTAGTCAAATTATAGGCAAGCAGGCTACTGCCATACCTCTTGACTTGACTGGAAGTGTAGAAAGTTCCTGTGATTCCTGGCCCACTAGTTTATTCTATCACAGGTACTTAGTTCATAGCCCAGGACAGAAGGCATTTTACACTAGACTCCACTATTAGAAAGACTAGTCCTTAGAACTAGCTTTGTAAAATTTTTATATTTTTCTTTTTTATTGATTTCAGAGAGTTAGAGGGAGAGAGATAGAAAAATCAACAATGAGAGAGAATCATTGATCTGCTGCCCCTACACATGCCACAATGGGGATCGAGCCTGCAACCCAGGCATGTGCCCTGTCTGGGAATCGAACCATGACCTGAGCCATACCAGCTGGGCAGGACTAGCTTTTTAAACGTGTCCATATCACACATGGTTCAAGATCATCCTCTCATTCCCAGTCACATTCTCAGCCATACTTGCTTAGTGTAAAGAATTTCTATTCCTGTCCTTCATGTACCTCTCTCAATACTTTTGGGTGGAGTGGAGGAGAAATTCAATAACAGCATTTTTTTCTGTTTCTGAAAATGTATTTCTTTGCTATCAGGACGTTCTCCTCCTCTCTCGGCACTCCAAGATCTCCACACTCATTTCACTCATGCTACTTCATATACTGGTTACCCATGGTACAGAAATGGGATAAAACCAAGGGGAGTTTTCCCTGATTCCGAAGAGTTGTAGGATATAACAGTTTGCAATGCCTAAGTTTGGAAGTCTTAAATAGTTCAGTTGGGAAGGATACCTCTCTGCAATATAAGAAAGTATGTTTAGAGGATGAGCCTTGGCATGAAGGAGGCTAACAGCCTTTGGTACATGAAGCTTGTTGTCAACAAGTTGAAGGAATTATTCAGACTCAGTACCCTCAACTCCACTTGCTCAGGGACACTGATCTTAAAGCTCAGACCTAGAATCTGGTTTTATAGGATCCATGTATATCCTGGCCTAATCTTAAAGTGATTTAAGTCCAGTTTTTCTATTGGGTTGGGTCACGCTATTTTTAATCTACAGAGGCCAACTCGGAGGGTGTCTGCAAGTTTTTATACCCATGAACAAATCTGCTACAAGTTGTTAGTTGTGGGTTTACACAATGTTTTAATTAATGCCAGTGCAGAATCAGGTTTGGGGGTGGGGGTGGGAGCCTGATAATAGTGCAGAGGATACATAAATATGTACTGTCACACACACACTTTTCAAGTTCTCTGTTTTCCTGAAGTAGTAAGTCTCTAGATCCAAGTTATATCTGATTCTGAAAGTCTGTGCTGCCATATTTTATAACCATTCCTGAGCCCTCAGCCATGAACCACTATATCAAGGGACTCTTCCTCGGCTTTGTACTATGCCTGGGTTGACTGGACAAGTGCTAGTTCTAATCCTGGGATGAGGGCATTTAATGACATATAATCCTTTTACATACTCTGTATGTCTGTAGGGGGAGAGGGGCATTGGCCATGGACTTTTATTGTATGTTCTGATTGCCTCACTCATAATACCCCTGAGGTCTCCTTTGTTCTTGAGGTTGGCTGGGGACATCCTCCTTCCTAGAACCAACCCCACAAGAAACAAAGTTATAAATAAAGCCAACTGGGGAACAGGATCATGCTTGGAACTATCTCTGGACAGAGAAAAAACAATACCTGGTATAGACTAGAGATTAGGGAAGGGGAAGGAAAAGTGGGGTGAAATTACGGAAGGAAGTTGGCAGGCTCAGTGTTTCTGTGTGGCACAACTCATTTTTCTTCATCCTTTTCCTAGAAGTAGGGCTTGGTGCCAGGGCTCATGAGGCTTTCTCTGCAAATAAAAGGAGGTGAAGAATGAGTGGTGCGCCCACTTCAGATTCTTGGGGGAAGCCAACATGATGTCCTTCTTGTCTCTGCTCCTGGTGGGCATTCTGTTCCCTGCCCTTGAGGCCAAGCAATTTACAAAATGTGAGCTGTCCCAGGTGCTGAAAGACATGGATGGCTATGGAGGCGTCACTCTACCTGAATGTGAGTTTTCTGCTGCCTTGCTTCATCCCATTCTTCATCTGCTTCTCTCCTCCACTCTCTTTTCCCGCCCCTTTCATCCTTACTTTCATTCAAATATCTAATAACCCTCTTATGTTGATCTATTTACATATTTAGTACATTTATTCTCCTATATTTTCTTCCTCCCATTGTCTGATCTTTTTGGAACTTTTCTTTTGATCTCATCAAATGTTGCTTTGCCATATTTGGAGACTTGCTGGAGAGCCATCTTCTCCCTAGGAATACAGGTCCTCATTTATGCTTTGCCTGTACATTTCTGTGATACCTTTCTCCTCTTTTCCCAGGGATCTGTAACATATTTCATGTCAGTGGTTATGACACACAAACCATGGTCAATAACAATGGCAAGACAGAATATGGACTCTTCCAGATCAATAACAAACTTTGGTGCAGGGACAATCAGATACAGTCAAGGAACATCTGTGACATCTCCTGTGATAGTGAGTAGCCTCTTTTACCCTGTTTCTCTGTTTTTCTGGAGCCTAGCCCTGGATGATCTCTGGATTCACTGCCTTGGACTCCACATCAACTTTGGGACTTAAATTGAGAATGCTATGTAAGAGGCTGTTAGAATTTTTCATGATCCCCAAATCCCTGAACAGTCCCCTGAAGTTTATGGGTAGATGATCTGAGCTGTCTGGGAGTCTTGAAGTCTGATACCCAGCATTTTCAGAGTAAGTCAGTTGATGAGGTTGATAATTCCTCCAGACATGCCCCTCAGCTAGGGGAGGCACTGGATTTCTGTATTGGCTTTCTTATGTAGAAAGGCAATAGGCATAAGCTTCCAGAGAAGGACCAAGACCTACTAGATCCAGGGAAGAGAAAAACTCATTACGTTTCTGGATAATACTCAGCTCTCTCATTCTGTTCCCTCAAACTATTTCCAGAATTCTTGGATGATGACCTTACTGATGACATGATATGTGCCAAGAAGATCCTGGATAGTGAAGGAATTGACTACTGGTGAGTCCCTATTCTATTTTCTACTTCCCCTTCCCTTTCTTCTTCTCACCCCTTTAGCTCCTGCACCACTCCTCTCCTCTCTATCTTCTGGCCATTTAATCTAGAATATAGTCTCCAAAGCAACACTCATCAAGCAGATTCAGGTTTCCAAGTTTTAAGCCCCCATCACTCCACTCCTGTTTGGCAATTGTCCTAATAGGAGTTCCTCATAGAAGGCTGAGACCCAACCTCCTTTCAGCTAGACTTGCACATCTGATTCTACTTGTATAGTCCTAGACCCTAAAGTGAACCCTCAGTACCTCTGTATACCTTTTCTAGCCCTGCAATTTTTATTTTATTTTATTTTATTTTAGTTTTAAAAAAGGACCCTGCTCCACAAGGTGGCTTATCTGGCTAGGAAAGTCTTTCTGTATTTTTCACCCATACTGTTCCACCTCAGCTCTCCTGGGGATAAAGCTAGATGGAAGTTTAAGCTAAGATCCAGTCAGCCAACTTGCCCTGTCTCCTTTCCATTATCAGGTTGCCCCATAAGCCACTCTGCTCCGAGAAGCTGGAACAGTGGCTCTGCGAGAAGTTGTGAGCACCGACAGTTCTTGCTTCTTCTGTTCTTATTCTGCTCCTGGAACTCCTCTTCCCCAAAGATACCCCAGTTTGCATCTTTCTACTCACTTGAAGCTAATTTGTCTTTGAGATCTGGGCCCTGTAGTAACACCATTGGACATGTGAGGACAATTCTCTAGGGGTATGTGACTGGTGCACTAGACTTTTGTCCCATGCTGAATGCTCCTGGTGGCACTTTCACTACAACAATGGATTCTACCTCTGTCTTAAATAAAGGATCTGATTTTGAATGGCTGGTTGTATTTTCTTCCTGGAGGGAGAGGGAGTAGGGTGTGTGGGTGGATACTGAAGCCATAGATCATAGCTACCTTCCATCTCTACTGAAAAGAAAATAGGCTGAACTTAGAAAGATGGATTTACTTTCTGTGCCAACTCAGTCAACAAACTTTGATGGATCACCTAGAATATTTAAGGAACTATAGAGAGGGTCCAAAATTGGCTAAAAGAACTAGTAAGAGAGATGAAATAAACACTAATAAATAATAACATACAAGGAATCTATATATAAAAACCTAAGTGACTGTTACAACTGGAACTCAACCAGACACTATGATGCGCTCAACGCAGGAGCTGCCCCCTGTGGTCAGTGCACTCCCACAGCCAACCTCCCGCAGTCCCTTCCCCCTGCCAGCTGGCTGGCCTGATAGGCCCCAATGGGCGGGGGGGTGGAGGCCGGCTGGCCAACCTCCCGGGTGGCCCCCCAATAGGCCTTGATCTCCAGCCAGGCCAAGGAACCCCACCTGTGCATGAATTCATTGGTATCATAAACATCATGGGGAAGGTTAGAAATGTGCCCTGAGCATTTATAGGAGGAAAGATCATTTACATTTGAGGGTATGTGTGGGAAAAGGGATCAAGGAAGGATTCATGAAAGGAGTAGCATTTGAGTTGGCTTTGTATGTGGGTGGGATTTTGACGGATGGAGATGTGGGGTGAGAAAAAGACAGCAAGGGCAGGGACTTCAAGCATCTGAAAAGGGTTGAGGGATTTCTTTGTCTTTGAGACAAGGAAATCCTCTTCACAAAGAGCTGTGAGAGGAACTCTGTCTGGAAACTAGAGCTGAAAACAGAGGACCCTTACAGTCAGCTCAGTAATAGAAGAATCAGACACCGGGGCCTTTGGGTTTGGACCCTGCTTTCCATTACTCCTCCTTGCTGCTTCACTTGTTTTTAACAAGGATTTTCACAGAACTTTATTTATTCTAATGATTATGAGAAATGTGAAAGAAGAAAAATCAGGAGATTTGAGTACTAATGTCTGTTCGTGCTGCTCATTGATGGTTCAAATCTGGGCAGGTCACCTCTGTCCTCTGTCCCCCAAGTTCCTCTCTTAAAATGCGGGTTTTAACCTAGGTGGTTTTCCTTCATTGACAATCCAGCATTCCAAAACGCCAATTTAATCTGCCACATTTCTGAATTAGCTGAGTTATCTTTTAATTCATGTCTTCTTCCTGCTTTCCTAAGATGCCTAATATAGGTAATTACACTGTCCCCCCCCCCCCCCCCGCCCCCACCAGCTGGGGCTTTCGGCAATCTGACTTTACTTATCTCAGAGACTAACAGCTTCCAAATGAGGCCCCCATGGCCTGCTTAGGGACCTATAGGGCTAGGCAGGGGTGGGGAGACCATCCCTCCTGTATACTTAATGAAAACAAGCTCCCAGGAAATCACTTAATATTCATCATATCAAGTTTTGTGTGAATTTAAATACAATGTGATGCATCTTCCAGGGTATTGAATGCTATTCCTCTCCTAATTATGGGACAAAAAGCTTTCCCCCAAGTATACAGGGTTTTCAAGTAATCCCTGTGTGTGGGTGTATAGTAAGGGCAGGATTGGATGTCCATTCCTCCCATTGAGCTCACACATCTACTTCTTACTTATTACCCTGCCTCAGTTACATGCGCAGGGAGCGATATGCTCTGGAAAATATAAGGGTCCAGCTCCATCAAGTGGTCAGAGCAGAAATGCAACTAAAATTGAGGCTGGCTCAGCCCCATAGCCTTGGCCCTCATCCTATAGAGAAGATTAGGAAATTTCACTTGTGGGTATACTATATATAAGGCCATAATCTTCAGAGGCCTTTGCAGAAAGAAACTGACAATACATTTATTTTCAGAGAGGATCAGAGGGTCAAGAACAGAGATAAGCCAGGGAGCTGGCATGGAGGTAGTCTTGACTGAAGCAGAGGTCTTGGCCTTTAGGTAGAAACAGGAAGGAAACTGCTATTGTTCTCTTCCTGAGAACTTTCTTGGGAGCTGAGTGGGAGGTGGGATGGCAGCTGAGCATTTGCTCTGCTCTCCCCAGCTCCTTCTCATTCCTTTCGGCTGGGATGTCTTGAATAGGCAGGGAGCTGAGGTGGTCCAGGCTGAGGTGGGCTGTGAGGAGGCTCAGGGCAGGGGCTGTCACTGTGCATGCCATTCACAGAGCTCTATGTGAGGAGGACCCAGGACAGTGCCCCGAAATGTGGAATCGTTTTCTCTCTTTCTATCCCAATTTTTTCTCCCTGCTACTTTTCCTCTGATATCTATATTGTTATCAATGCAAGAATTTTACTGAATAAAATTAAATATTCTTTTTAATATGTTCCTTCTCTCACTCCCTCTTCTCTTTCATTCATTTGTCCCCCCCCCCCCCCCCCCCCCACACACTTATCTAATGCTAATTGAATCTATTAGGTGACAGGACTATTCTAGACACCGAGGATACAGAAGCTATTAGGACAGGGGCTTTGCTCTTAAGACTTACACGTTAGAGGACGATATTCACTTCTTCCCATTTTCTAGATCATTTAAGAGAAAGGACTCTTCAGATGAACTTAGGCTTCATTCCTTAAATAGTCAACAAGTAGTTATTGAGGATTTGTTATTTGCTAGGCTTTATTTTATTTTATTTTTTTAAGCTTTACTTTAGATGTCCCTTGTTAAGAACAAAGACAGGAGGAGACACACTTATTTTCTTTCTTTCTTTCTGAGTTGTTATGGAGCTGTAGATCTTGCCAGGAATTTTTTGGGAAGGGAACAAAGGAGAAGTTGGGTCTCACAGTACCAAGACTGGACTCTCCCAGAATGCAGTGGGATATTTGCTAGTGGCCAGCTAGGTTGATTTACACTTTGTGTATAGACAAAAATAAAAGAGTGAGGAAGAGGCAGAAAGGGGAGGGGTAGAAAGGACAAGAAATGAGAGGGAAAAGCGATCGTTGTAGAAATGGCCAGTGAAGCTGTGAGCATTTTCCTGTGTGGTGACTGGGCCCCCGGTGGATGGTGTCATCTGGTTTGTGGAAGTTTCCCAAACTCGCTTGACTGGGGAGGGCACTGGGTGAGGAAAACGAAGACTTCTGTTTTGGAAAAGAATGGATGCTGAGATCACTGAGTGGTGACAGCTCTTTTGCCTCCTCTTCTTTCCCATAACTTTTCCTCCAGGTGAGGCGGTGGGGCCTGGGTTAGAAGGTCAGCCTGGGCTGCCTGGCCAGCATCCTCCTCAGAGCTGCCTTCACCTCCTGGTTCTTCAGGCTGTAGATGAGGGGGTTTAGCAGAGGCGTCACCACACTGTACTGCATGGAGAGCACTTGCTCCAGGACTGAACCAGAGGCTGGCGTCATGTACCTGGAAGGCAAGTGCGCAAAGGGATAAACCGAGCTCAGGACAATGGCCACAGTACTGTTGGCAGCCACAGTCTACCCCATTCCAGAGACTCTGCAAAGAGGGTCCTCGGAGCTGAGCCGACCAGCACTGGTGGCAGCACCTAGAAATGACTGTATGGTCAGTGAGAAGTTAAGCATTTCTGCCTTCAAACATGAGTGATCTTTTTTTGTTAATCCTCACCTGAGGATATTTTTTCCATTGATTTCTGAGAGAAAGAGAGAGAGAAAAGAGGGAGGGAGGGAGAGAGAGAGAGAGAGAGAGAGAGAGAAATAACCATCCATTGGTTGCCTCCCGCAAGTGCCCTGACCAGGGCTAGGGATCAAGCCTGCAATCCAGGTACGTGACCTTGACCAGGTGCATGCCCTTGACCGGGAATCGTGACCCTTCAGTGTGTGGGCTGACGCTCTAACCACTGAACACACTAGTCAGGGCCAAATATGAGTGATCTTATGCAGAACATTACAGGAGCTGCCCTGGGCAAAAAAGTTCTGCAGCAGATCAAGTACTGCAGGTTAGAGTAGAACTAATAATAATTCCATGCATTTCCATAGCACTTCATACTCCCCAAAGCACCTTTCTTTAATAGCTGTGATGATAATGTGAGGAATTTTTATCTTCTCTTCCCTATATATACAACTACATGTTCTCATCCTGTGATCATTGTTTCTTGCAAAATTGTAAGCTTAATCCAATAAAACTGTCATTGTTCCCAACATTCCCAACTCTGGGAGTTACCCTCAGAATCATAGCACATTATTTTTATAATGCATAGGGGACAAACATTTGCCTTTTTAGGTGCATTTTTCTCTGGCTTAGAAAAGATCAAGCTTGGTAAATAAACTGTAGGATAAAAATGTGTTAAGCACAATATATAAGTTCAAAATAATAAGATTAAAATTTTGGCTGTATCTGTTAAAGTGCCACTGGGAGTATTTCCCACAGGAGCATTACTTATTATTATTATTATTAGCAATGATATCATCATCATTGAAATGTTCTTTGTGAGTCTGGTATGCTTGGTTAAAAAAGTTACTTGTTTTACTATGATTTTTCATCATCTACTTTATCTCTCCTGACATTTCTGTGAGGTAGGTAGGAGGAATCTTATTGTCCTCTTACAGCACATGAGGATACTGAGACAGAGAGAGATTTTTCCACAGGCTCAGGTGAGCTCTCCATTCTTTATAATTTTTTCCCACCTCTGACTTCTCTCCAAGTCACAAGCAGGTGAGAGGAGTATGGAGCAATTTGTGTAAATCCATCTGCATTTCACTAATAGAGAGCTCAGGCCATACTTACTGTGTCTCCTGTAAGTGAGGACTCATCAGCTGGAGCTGTTTATGCTTGAGAGAAGCATGGTAGGAAACAGTATGAGGCTTGAAGTCACTGAGACTTGTTTTAAATTATGGCTCCATGACTAACTTGTTCTGGGACCTTTGAGAAATTACCTGGTTACTCCTGAAACTTGGGTTCCTTATATAAAAATGGAGTTACCAATATTTTTCTTGTGGCATGATACATGCCCAAATCAATCATGTAAAGCACCCGGTGTCATGTAGGTGCCTAATAAATAGTTATAACATAAATAAGCTTTGGAGGCATCACCTTCCAGCAGGAAAGAAAGATGGGATCTGTTTCAAGAATATGTTTTTATTTTTTGAATAAAAATCTACTAAAGGCTCCCTGATTCCCCTTTGAGAACTCCCAAATCATAGGTTAAAGTAATTAGGAACATGTTTAGTCCTTGAATAAGCTCATTTTTCAGAGTAGACCGTTGAGGCCTCAAAAAGAAAATGGATTTTTCATAATTCACACAGTTTGTCCACTGCAGGGCCAGGACTAGAGCCCAGCCTTCCGAATTACATCACAATTATTATCCTGCTACTTTCGCATTGCTTGGTTCTACAGACCAAGGCCACTTGGAATAGCCTACATGTATATTCAGGAGGTACAGTATGACGTACCTGAAAACTCCTGAACCATAAAAGATGGTGACCACAAGAACATGAGAAGAGCAGGTGGAGAAGATCTTGCTCCGGCCCATGGCGGAGTTGATCCTCAGGGCTGTCATGATGATACGGGTGTAGGAACCCAGCAGTAGGACAAGGGTGCCAAAGCCCAGGACCCCCATGGTTGTCAGGATGGAGGCGATGCTCATGTGGGAGTCAGAACAGGCCAAAAGGAGCACTGGAGGAAGCTCACAGACAAAACTGTGGATGAAGTTGGGGCCACAGAAGTTCTGTTGAGCCAGGAGAAGGGTGTTAACGAGGCTACTCCCCATTCCTATGGCCCAGGATGCTCCCACCAGGCCAGTGCACACCTTCCTGTCCATAGCCACCATGTACAACAGTGGGTGGCACACAGCCTGGAACCGGTCATAGGCCATGACTGAAAGGAGACAAGCTTCAGTGGCTCCAGAAAATATGACCAAGGAAACTTGGGTGAAACACCCAAGAAGGGATATGGTCTTCCACTTGGAAAGAAGGTTCTCTAGCAGTTTAGGCACAACGACTGAAGAATAGAAAGCATCCAGGAAGGAGAGGTGACTCAGGAAGAAGTACATGGGGGTGTGGAGGTGGGAATCAGCTCTGATCACCAGCAGCATCAGCAGGTTCTCTGTGAGGATCAGGAGGTAAGTCACCAGGAACAGTACGAAGAGTACTACCTGGATCTGAGGGTTGTTGGATGGTCCTAGGAGAACAAACTCGGTGACTGTGGTTATGTTGCCAATTTCCATGGAGCAGTCAAGTTTTCCTTCAGAGGGACAGGAACAGAGAAGAATGCTGAAACGGGTTATCAGTCCCAGGGCATGCCTGGTGATGAGGCATTGTCAGTAAAGCTTCTTGGCTAACACAGAACAGATCATGCAGCAAAGGCAACCCTGCCAAGTGAGATCTCATCAGCCCTTCCCAGCTTAAGGCAGTAACCTACTGGCCAAGGTGGAGAGGTGGGGAGGAGGAGTGTAGAGAATCAGACCTAGGAAGGAAAGAGAAGAGAACAGCGATTATCCAGACTGGAAAAGGAAAGGAAGGGAGTTGGGAATAGATGCCAGAGTACTGAGAAGTGCTATTCTCCAGTTCCAACAGGAACTGAGTTCGAACCACAGGAGGTCTGGCTGGCATAGTGAGTCAGTAATAAACGTTTGGCTGGCATCCAGCTTACAGACCTTGATGAATGTTTTAATGATTGCTATGGTATTGGGATACCTGTTGATGGTACAAGACCTTTCTCTGCCACAGTTTGTGAGTTAAAAAACAACAAAATAGCCCCATTAAATAAAAAACAGTATGGGAAAACTATATGATTTCTAAAGTCCATTTCAGCTTAGAAATCCTAACGACTGAGGAATGATCTTCCGGGAGTATTTCTGGTACTAAGTAGAAACTCCTTCTCCCCTTCTGTGTCAACCCAAGCAGAAGTGGCACACAAGGGTGCTTGCTGGTTTCATGGAAGTCAGGCAGGAAGAAATCCTCACAATGGAAATATCACTTACTCCAAGGGCTTCCCATCCAGGGTTTCTGTGAAATTATAATGTCCACTGTTTGCACTGTAATCTCAGGATTTAACATGAGAGTCCACGAAGACTGGGTTATTCTCTGAGTTGGTTTCAGGAGATTTGGATAAAACCAAGTCAAACTTGGACCATTTTCTCCACATCACAGGGATGGTAAAGCCAAAAAAAAAAAAAAAAAAAAGGGTAAAACATGAAAGAACTCCTAGAACACCTGGTAAAATGGACAGTTATGGGGTTTAGTCTAAATCAGAGGAAGGTAGACTGGTCACCCCTCCCTTCCTGAGAGAGAACTCAGAAGATGATAGATGATCTGATTTCTATTCATGAACTGTGCACTCACAGGTTCCCAGAGTGAATAGTTTTAGAAGAAGATGCATTTAAATGAGACGGAGATTTGTCTTCACAGACCAACAAGAGATGCTCTCAGTGGAGGCTACAGAATGGTGTCTGTTCCAACACAGAAACAAAAGCCACTGACGTGGTTAGAGCTCTCCCGACCTTGTCCCTCCTTTAGAAGATGCAGAGTGTAGCTTCTGAGCAGGGTAAAATCCCTGTGGTCTTTCTATCCAAAGGGAAGCCTTTTTGACTCTGCTGCCCAAATAACAATGGCCAGAGGGACTTGACCTAGAGAGTCTGGGAGGTCCCTGGAGAGGCCCTTAAGCAGGAGGTCTGATCTGCATCTGAATGAGTTCTCCAGGGCCAACTATTCCTCTCCTGTATCACTCTTGTTTCAGTGGGTTGCATCACATAACTGGGACCCTAGGATGGCCAGCAATTTCTAAAGATAAGACTATAGTGTTCTAAGGTTTTTTAGTTCTAAAGGTTGGATTTCCCTCCCTCCTTCTTTACCTGCCCCGCTTCCTTCCCCTCCTCTCCCTTTTCCCTTCCCTTCCCTTCCTTCCTATTTTCTTATGTTTTAAATTTATATTTGTCATTATAAAAATAAGATAATGATAAAAGACAAAAGTGAAAAAAGTTATTGAAGATACTTTAAACATAAAAAGATATTAAAGATACTTTAATGATAAAAGAAGAAAATAAAAATGTGTCATCACTTATTGCAATTCAAATAAAATCCAAATAGATTAAAAACTTTAAAACAAAATTTTATTGTGGTAAAAACTTTTTATTATGGACAAATTTAAATATATACAGAAGCAGAAAGTATATGTAAGTGGTGTGTATCTTCTGGATATCACATGTTCATCCGATTATGCATGTAAGTCACCAAAGGTTACTTTCCTCTCCAGAATTTATCTGCAACATCAACAGTCAGGGAGCTGATTAAATATAACTGGAGCAACCCTTTGGCTATTTTAAAGGTTTTACTGATTACTTGTTCTCTTTTCACAGACTATAACTCTGCAGATCCTTTGCTTGGAAACTTAGCCATTCAGTATTTGACGAACATTTATATATTACAATATGATTGCCATTGTAGCAATGATTAGTACCTCTATCATTACATAATAATCATTTTTAGTGGTTATGTCCATGTAAAAATCGTCCAAACAAATTGAGAAATTTGTGAGTTTATTTGAGCCAAACTGACAATAATTGCCAGGGAGTGAAATCTCAATGGATTGAGAAAAATGCATTGGAGAATGGCAGTTTTGCAGCTTTATACATTAGAATAAAAAGAGGTGATGTAAGGAGGGTTACATGAAATCCATAAGGGGGCAGGAGCAAGCAAAGCAGATTGAATAAGAAGCAAAATGGAGGGACATACTTCTTTTACAGAATAGTTAATAATTAACATGTACAACACATAGAGTTGTTTGCAGGGAACAAGATGAACAAGATGACAGTGAAGGTTCTGTGGCCTACCGCTCTGGTGCCTGGGTTGTACATTGAGGGGTCTGGAAAAGATTATACTGACATTTCAAAGGTATGTTATCTTAGATGCAAAAAGACAACAGACAACTCACTTGAGGCAAAGATTGATCTTTGTCAAGAAAGCCACAGGCCTCTGATGTTTCTTTTTTATTATTTACTAGAGGCCTGGTGCACAAAAATTTGTGCATTCGGGGGGTCCCTCAGCCCGGCCTGTGCCCTCTCGCAGTCTGGGACCCCTCGGGGGATGACCACCTGCTGACTTAGGCCTGCTCCCCGGGGGATTGGGCCTAGATGGCAATCAGACATCCCTCTGGCAGCCCGGGAGCCCTCGGGGGATGTCCACTTGCCAGCGGGGAGCAGACCTAAGCTGCAGTCAGACATCCTTAGCGCTGCTGAGGAGGCAGGAGAGGCTCCCACCACCACCGCTGTACTGGCAGCCATCAGCCTGGCTTGTGGCTGAGCAGAGCTCCCCGCTGTGAGAGTGCACTGATCATCAGAGGGCAGCTCTTGCATTGAGCGTCTGCTCCCTGGTGGTCAGTGTGTGTCATAGTGACCAGTCATTCCCAATCTTTCCGCTGTTAGGGTCAGTTTGCATATTACCCTTTACTATATAGGATAGAGGCCTGGTGCATGGGTGGGGGCCGGCTGGGGGCCGGAAGAGTGTCCCGGATCAGGGTGGGGATCCCGCTTGGGTGCCTGGCCAGCCTGGGTGAGGGGCTGATGGCTGTTTGCAGCTGGTCACACCCCCTTCAGGGTGGGGGTCCCCACTGGGGTGCCTGGCCAGCCTGGATGAGGGGCTGATGGCTGTTTTCAGGTTGGCCACACCCCGTTTAGGGTGGGGGTCCCCACTGGGGTGCCTGGCCAGTCTGGGTGAGGGGCTGAGGGCCGTTTTCAGGCTGGTGGGCAACTGAAGCTCCCAGCCTCTCCTTTTTTTCTTTATTTTTTTATTCTGGGATTTATTTACCGTCTATAATTGAAACATTGCTGCCATCACTGGTGGTCCCAGCTCTGAGGCCGCGGACAGCTGAAAGCAGGTATCTGGGATTTGTTTAGCTTCTATAATTGAAACATTGTTGCTTCCAGAGCTCAGAGCTGGACCGTGGCAGGCGGGGAACCTTGGCTTCCTCCATCACTGGAGCAAGCAAGCCTCATGTTCACTTCAGCTGCGTGGCTGCTGGCCTCCATCTTCATTGGCAGTTAATTTGCATATCGCCCTGATTAACCAATGGGAAGCGTAGCGGAGGTACGGCTAATTACCCTTTTTATCTTTTATTAGATAGGATGAGATGTAGCATTTTTATCCTTTTATTGTCAACATTTTTGTACCTGATATTTAAGGTAAAATTCTTTTAAGTAGCAAGATAATCTCTTTTAGTCAGAGTACTTAGGCTATTTACATTTAATATAATTACTGATTATATTAAACTAGAGGCCTGTTGCACCAAAAGATTCCTGCAATAGGCCTTCCCTTTCCCTGGCTGCCGGCACCGGTTTTCCTCTGGCACCTGGGACCCAGGCCTTCGCTCTTCAAGCCTTTGCTGCTCCAGCCGGAGCTGCCTTCAGTCTTTGCTCCGCCGCTTTGCGCCTACGTATGCAAATTAACTGCCATCTTTCTTGGCAGTTAATTTGAATATCTTGCTGATTAGCCAATGGGAGGCGTAGTGAAGGTATGGTCAATTACCATGTTTGTCTATTATTAGATAGGATAGTTGGATAGTTGGATTATATTAAGTAGTTGGATTTAACTTCCCATCTCACCATTTGTTCTCTATATCACACCTGCTATAAATTTCTTTTTCTCTCTCTCTTGTCTTCTTTTGGATTAACCATTTTAAAAAATCACTCCATTCTTTCCTTTCTATTAGGAGACAGTCTTTTACTCCTGTTTTAGTTGTTGCCATGGATATTACCACACTCATCCTATAAATTAGAACTTTTACTGCTTCCTGGGCAATATAGGATTTTAGCATAGTTTTAATCTTTGTTTGTTTTTTTACCTCCTCCAATGTTTTGTGCTGTTATTGTTGTGCATTTTTATTATATGTATGTGCATACATGTATGTATACATATGTGTGTATGTGTATAATTCCTCAAGACATTATTAAGTTACTACACAGATCAATATTAATTTGAATTTTCCCACATGTTCACGTTTTCAGGTGCTCCTAATTCTTTTCTCTAGTTCAATGTTTTCATTTAGGAACATTTTTTCTCTATATAAAGAAATCCTTTCAGTATTTCTGTTATGCAAGTATGCTGGTGCCAAATGTCTTAAGCTGTTGTTTGTCTGAAAATATTTCCCTTTCATTTTTTTTTTTTTAAATATATTTTGTTGATTTTTTACAGAGAGGAAGGGAGAGAGATAGAGAGTTAGAAACATCGATGACAGAGAAACATCGACCAGCTGCCTCCTGCACATCTCCCACTGGGGATGTGCCCGCAACCCAGGTACATGCCCTTGACCGGAATCGAACCTAGGACCTTTCAGTCCGCAGGCCGACACTCTATCCACTGAGCCAAACCGGTCCCGGCCCTTTCATTTTTTTTTAAAGGCAGATTTTTAAAAATTTTATTTATTGATTTTGAGAGAGAGAGAGAGAGAGAGAGAGAGAGAGAGAGAGATACTGATTTGTTGTTCCACTTATTTATGCATTCACTAGAGGCCCAGTGCACCAAATTATTGCACAGGTAGGGTCCCTAGCAGCTGCCAGCTGCTGGCTGGGGCCTTCCTTCATTTCACGCTACCCCCTGGTGGTTAACGCATGCCATAGTGAGCGATCAAACTCCTGGTCTCCCGTTCGAACTCCCGAGGGAACACTTTACATCAGGGGTCCTCAAACTTTTTAAACAGGGGGCCGGTTCACTGTCCCTCAGACCGTTGGAGGGCCGGACTATAGTTTAAAAAAAAAACTATGGACAAATTCCTATGCACACTGCACATATCTTATTTTGAAGTAAAAAAAACAAAACGGGAACAAATACAATATTTGTATTTGCATGTGGCCCGCGGGCCGTAGTTTGAGGACCCCTGCTTTACATATTAGGCTTTTATATATATAGATTGGTTAATTCTTGTATGTGCCCTGACCAGGGTTCAAACCCACAACCTTGGTGTATCAGGATGGTGCTCTAACCAACTGAGCTACCCGGCCAGGGCCGAAAAAGCAGAATTTAAAAAAAATATATATTTTTTTATTGATTTTAGAGAGGAAGAGAGATAGAAACATCAATGATGAGAGAGAATCATTGATTGGCTGCCTCCTGCACGCCCCCCACTGGGGATTGAGCCCACAACCCAAACATGTGCCCTTGACTGGAATCAAACTGGGAACCCTTCAGTCCGCAGGCAGACGCTCTATCCACTGAGCCAAACCAGCTAGGGCAAAAGGCAGAATTTTAACAGCTTTTTATTAATAGGTTAAGTCATGGAGTTACAAAGTAATTAGAAATTTTTGGAAAGGGTATTATTGTTTTTAAAAAAAGGCACATTCAATACATAAATAATATCTAGTGTTTCATTGGTATACCACTTGCGAAAGGCGCTGGTTAAAAACATCCCAGACAAAACACTCCATCTAATATTTTAAGCCCCAGTTTGTTAATTAAGCTTGTGTGTAGCATGGAAAACCTCTAAAAAAGAGGGGCGGGGGATTGATAATCAGGCTGAGGTGGAGACATTGGCAATACTTAGAGTTGTCAGCCAGACTCCAGACAGGAAAACCAAATAGGTATTTTGTGGGGGTGGGGTTGGTGTTACTCTACCTGAAATACTGTGCAATTACTCAGCACACTAGATCTTCAAAGGAAATGAAAAATTAACATGATAAGGAGGTTCCTGCATTATTTGGACTATATGGCATAATTATATTTAGCAAATTCAGATAGTCTTAACGCAAACAGCTTCCATCAGTTATGAAGATAATTAACCATATGGCTTTTTTTCTTCTTCTGGATAACAATACAGAACTGATGAGCTATAAAAGATATTGTTTTATGTCATAAGAGTGCTAGTTTTTTTAATTTATGTTTATAAGCATTCACTGCTTGAGGCAATGTTAGGCTTGGTAATTAAAAACAATTTTATCACAGCAAAATGTACTTACTTCATTCTAAAAGAATAAAATGCGTGAAGAGAAACAGCTTTTATTTTTGTTTGCAACTCATGAAATTGAGTTATTTTGCTGATGTGAAATAACAGTAATTCATTTTAGGGCCCTTTCATCTTCTGAAAAAGCCACACACCCACTTCTTAAATGTGTCAAAGTTATAGCACGTCCCATCCCAGACTTGGACAGAGCAAAATAATGCAGGCAACTGACTGCTTATCTCAAACAAAAGATAACTAAAGTTTGGGATTACACCATGGCGAAGGGAGCATAGCCAGATGAAAGGAGACGTTTTATTTAAAGACAAAATTTCTCAAATGGACCTCTGGCATAGGCAGTTTCTACTGTCACACTCACCAGCCTGTATATGATCTCCTAACTTTAAGTTTTTCTTCTTCAAGGGCTGATTTGGATTGACTTGTAGAGAATGATGTCCATATGAGAAGAGATGTCTGTGGTTACATGTAAAACTGTGTGACAGGTTTGCAGAAGTTACAGATAAAGACCATAGTTAAGACATCAGCGATGATCCATTTATTTGAAGGTCAAACTAGCCTTATACCCTGAAGCCTTTCTCAACGGCATTGACACAGGCAGCTGTTCTCAGGTACAATCCTAGGTTATACCTTACGGCTGTGTGATTGATTTGCCTGGCAGAAAACTCCATAGTGTAAGCTAAGCCAGATGCACAATGTTTTTCTTGGATGCACCTGGTAATATTTTGGAATCCTGCTGTGGGTACAACGGGAATAGTTCCATAGCGCTTTCCAAATTTTCTTTCTAAACTCTTTTGAACATACATGAGCAAGCGGTAGCTAGAATCTTTAATATTTGAAGGTCAAACAGCCATAGCAGACATGATTTATACTCTTCAGCCACTCAAAGTAAGATACTGTCACTCCTTCAGCATTCAAGTAGAGATCAGGAATAACCATAATGTTCCTTTCCAGAAAAATCTTAACTTTTGGAGTTGTTGGTCTATTGGTGGCTTTGGCAATGATCTTGGCTTGGACTCTGGATGCACTGGATTCAGTCAACTGCTTCTCATTGGCAGCAGGGATGAGTATGCCTGCTTCCAAGATGTTTCCTTTGTAGAGCTTTGCCGTGAGGAAGCCCAGGATCTATCTGTGTTGCAATTTGAAGTCTTCCAGTTGTTTTTTTTGTCTTGTATTTTTTTTAGGTCAATGCCATATAAATTCCCTGTGTTCCCCGATTCACCAACACCAACACATTTAGCACCAATACAATGCAAATATCTCAGAGTGCAGCCCACATTGCTGAATTCCTGAATAACAAATGTTTTCTCTCCAAACCCGGAAGCCATTCCTAAAATGCTTATGTAAGAAGCTTCACTGAGGAAGTTTTCAATCCCATGGAAGCAGCCAATGGTGGAGCTACAATTGTGGATAACGCTTTGACTGATGCATTTACCGGTAATGCGGGCATGTGCATCCATATCCAAGTGCCCTATGCAGACATAGGTGTCAGCAATCCCCGACAGCTTCCGCTCACCTGGGGAAGTCGCATCAATGCCAGGACCAATAAAGCCCTTTTTTGCTAGTTCCATGAAGAACCCCCTTGTGATCCTTTCCAATTCATTACCATAGTTCTTGGGATTGATCTAAACTCCAGCTTGAGCACCTTTGATGGGCCCATAAACCACAGCGCATTTACACGTCATCAGAGAAATCAAACTTCTACTTTGTCTACACTCACATCTTTGCTGTAAGAGACAACTGCCTCGCAGGGCGCGCAGTGCTGGCTGCGCTGGGTTCGGGAGCCCTGGATGACCTCCCAGTGTGATGAATTGAATGTCAGTAAAAAATTTTAACAAGGATGGGGTCAAGGATAGGTAACCAGGCATAACTCCAAGTTTCCCACTCCCAGACATCAGCGCGTCAAGGTCCTGATTAGATCCTTGTAACTGTAAATCAAGGACGTTTGTGGTTTCTGGGAATAAAAGCTCGCTGAGCACAAAGCTCGGGGCTGTTACAGGAGAGGCCTGTGGCAGACGCTGGCCAGCTCAATAAATCCTCGCTTGCTGTTTAAGACCTAATTGGAGTTGGTGGTCTTATTCTCGCGAATGTTGGTCCACAACACCAGGAGCCGCTGTTGCGCTGGATGGGGAAGGGCAGGTTCAGCACGTGGTCTCCATGCACCAGGTCCTGCTTGTGCTCCTCGTCCTCCCGGGTCTTGACGTGCTCGGTCAGCTTGCCCTCCAGTACTCTGGCGCGGGGGGGGGGGGGGGGGGGGGGGGGGGGGGGCGGGGAGAAGCCCTCCACCTTAAGTTTGGGCCATCCTCGTGGTCCGCGGCGGCCTTGCGTCACAGGCCTGGGCTGTGGACCGGCGCCGCAGGGCCAGGGCAGCAGCGGCGTTTCCCCGGGCGGCCGCGTGGGGGCGCGCGTGGGAGGCGCGCTCTCGGAGGCCCTGGGCCGGCTGCCCTCTTCCCTCTGCCGCCGGCCGCTTGGCCGCCTGACCGGGAGGAGCCGCTGCGGACCCGCGACCCTGGGAATGCGGGCGCCCCGGCCCCCAGCGCGCGCCGCCCCTTGGCCCAGCCCACCCGCCCTGTGGTGGCGGAGGAGCTCTCCATTTTTGAGGTAGTTTTTCTTCCAATTTAAGGTGCATTTTTGAGGTAGAGAACTCTAGTTTGCATTTATTTTCTTTCATTATTTTCAAATATCAACCCACTGTCTTCAGGCTTCTGTCCTTTCTGTTGGGAAACCAGTTTTCAGTCTAATGGTTGTTCTTTCGAAGGCAGGCTCACCCCCACTTATTTCCCAGGTAAAAAGTACAAACGGAGGCCCTTGACCCAAGGCCCTCTCTTGTCCCATCATTGGGTTGGTTCTTCATGAGCTCAGAGGGTCTTTGCGTAAAAGAATTCATCCCACACCAGCAAGCTCCGCACGCGCCCCTCAGGCCGGGGTGCACACTCTTCTGAGACCTGCAGGTGGGCCCGAGGCTGTTTGGGCAGGGAATTTTAGGGTCCAAATATTTGGAGTCTGATTTATGGAGTGTGCTGGCTGAGGGTGGTGTATCAGCTGGATTCCGCAGGACTGGCGCCCTGTGAAGAATGTCAGACACAGGAAGCCCTAAAACACAAATCCAGACCGAGAGCACATCTGCCTGTGTCTGAAGGTGGTCCTGTTTAAAGGTGTCCGGGTAAAAACGTCCAAACCTGTAGAGAATTTTTAGTATGAGTTTATCTGAGCCAAACTGCTAACAATTGTTGGGAAGCAAAATCTCAACGGATTGAGAAAATGCTCCGGAGAATGGAAGTTTTGCACTTTATAACTAGAGGCCCGATGCACGAAATTCGTGCAAGAGTAGGCCTTCCTACCCCCAGCTGCCGGCACCAGCTTCCCTCTGGCACCCGGGACCCAGGCTTCCCTCCAGCCACTGGTAGGCACCTGGGACCCAGGTTTCATTCTGGTCACCGGCTTCATCCGGAAGGACATCCAGAATGACGTCTGGTCTAATTAGCATATTACCCTTTTATTATGATAGATCAAAGGGGAAGGTATAAGAGGTTACATGAAATCCTCTAGTGGTAAATTAGGGAGGTGAGAGAAAGCAAAGTGGCAAAATTTCTGAGATTGGATAAAAAGTAAAACAGACATATACTTCTTCTAAAGGATAGTTACTTAGCATTTATAGCACGTAGAGATGGCATGCTGGAGAACAAGATTATAATGAGGGGCTCCTGGCTCTTGTTCTGGTGGGAGAATGTGCTCGGAGGGGTCTGGATAAAAGGGGGTTACTGACATTCCCACGGTATGTTACTGTAGATGCAAAAAGACAATGGACAGGTAAAGACTGACCTTTGTCAAAGAAGAGACCAGCTGTGGTATGACTACCCACTATTGCTCACTTTCAGTTAGGCGGTTTTAATTTCAGACCATCCTCTGTGGTTACTTTAGTAGGTTTCTGAATTTGTAAGGCTTGCCATGCAGGCCTCTGCTGAGCTTGTCAGGTTTAGTATGTGGCCCCTTTTTCATTCACAAAGGTACTTTGTCTTTTGTCTTAGGCTATTTTAAATGTTTTCTCTTTGTTCTTCAGTAGTTTATTATGAAGTGCCTAGCTGTGGTTTCTCTATATTTATCCCGATGGAGGTTCATAGTAGTTATTGAGGTACTCTCTCTATTCTCCCAACCCACTCTTAAAATCTTGTGATGTGCAGAATCTGGAAAGTGTATTTCTCCTTTGACAACCAAAGCTTCTTAGGTTCTGGCACTGCATCATGCCAGCAATAGTTGGGATTCTGCTTTCCAGCTTTTTCTCAGCACTCCCAGAACTAGACTTCTCATGCCCTCTCAGATAAAGCAGCAGCAAGACAGCTCTCCCTCCCAGTTCTATAAGCCCGGACTCTGAGCTCCCGAGATAGCAGCACAGATAGGTAGCACCCCTCTTCAGAGATCTGAGACTCAGCTCCTGGAGAATCTCCTGCAGGCTTCTAGCTGCTGATGCTCCAGTCCCTTCTCTTTGTTCCCCTAGTCCTAAACTATTTCCTGTACTTACTATCTCAGCACGCCCCAACTGGGGATCGAGCCCGCAATCCTGGCGCAACCCAGGCATACGCCCTGACCGGGAATCGAACCTCCTGGTTCATAGGCTGACGCTCAACCACTGAGTCATACCAGCTGGGTTTATGTTCATTTGTTTAGAAAGGACTTTAAAACTACCTTTCCCCCTCATGTAATATGTACATTTATATGTGCAGAATTTACTATCTTTGACAAATAATCCTAAATAGTCCTTTCTTTTTTTTTTTTTTTTTTTTTTTTTTAAATTAAATCTTTATTGTTCAGATTATTACATTTGTTCCTCTTTTTTCCCCCCATAACTCCCCTCCTTCCAGCTCCCACCCCACCCTCCACCCTCACTCCCCACCCACTGTGTTCATCCATAGGTGCATGATTTTTGTCCAGTCACTTCCCGCATCTCCCACACCCCTTTTTCCCCCAAGAATAGTCAGTCTATTCCCTTTCTATGTCCCTGATTCTATTATAATCACCAGTTCATTCTGTACATCAGGTTATTTATTCACTTGATTCTTAGATTCATTTGTTGATAGATGCATGTTTGTTGTTCATAATTTGTATCTTTACCTTTTTCTTCTTCTTCCTCTTCTTAAAGGATACCTTTCAGCATTTCATATAATACTGGTTTGGCGGTGATGAACTCCTTTAGCTTTTCCTTATCTGTGAAGCTCTTTATCTGACCTTCAATTCTGAATGATAGCTTTGCTGGATAAAGTAATCTTGGTTGTAGGTTCTTGGTATTCAGCACTTTGAATATTTCTTGCCATTCCCTTCTGGCCTGCAAAGTTTCTGTTGAGAAATCAGCTGACAGTCGTATGGGTATTCCCTTGTAGGTAATTGAGCCTCTTTCTCTTGCTGCTTTTAAGATTTTCTCTTTGTCTTTTGCTCTTGGCATTTTAATGATGATGTGTCTTGGTGTGGTCCTCTTTGGATTCCTTTTGTTTGGGGTTCTCTGCGCTTCTTGGACCTGTAAGTCCATTTCTTTCACCAGGTGGGGGAAGTTTTCTGCCATTATTTCTTGAAATAGGTTTTCAATATCTTGCTGTCTCTCATCTTCTGGCACTCCAATGACTCTGATATTAGACCGCTTAAAGCTGTCCCAGAGGCTCCTTACACTATCTTCACACTTTCGGATTCTTTTTTCATTTTGCTTTTCCAATTGGGTGTTTTTTGTCGAATCTTTGGTTTGATTATTGTACTCCTCTGGTCTGCTATTGGGTATAATATTCTTTTTTTCAGTCCGTGTATGCTTACTTTCTAATTTCTTTATCGTAGCATCGAGGGTCTCATTAGTTTTCGTGAGGTTCTGCACAAATTTATGGCAAGCCCTCAAAATTGCGATTCTTAGCTCCATATCCTCCATTTCTGTCATGTTTTTTTGTCTCCGCATCTTTTATGCTTTCTTGGTGCACCCCCTTGTGGTCTCTGTGCGCAGTCTTATTCTAGCCAAGCCTTAATTGTTGTAGTTAACACTAGAGGGATTTGACCCTCAGGCCGACTGGCTATAGGAATCAGCTGTGCAGAAAACGTCTGTCTTCTGGGGAGGCGCTAATCCAGCCTTTGCCTGAGGCGATCGGCAAATGGCTGTGCGCAGGCTTTGGGCGGGGCAGGATCAACAGGGCAGGCGGAGGGAGCAGTTATGGCCACGCTCAGTCCCGTTCCCAGAGGCTCTGCTTCTCAGAACCCCGGCAGCCGCTGCAAACCTCGGAGAGAAAGCTGCCCTCAGGTTCCAACTGATGCCGGGTAATCCCGCTTCTCCCGTTTGAGTCTGGGTCCCTAGAGACTCGCCCGGATCTGGAGCCCAGAGTCTGAGACTCACTCCCGACAGAAAACGACAACCGCGCCCTCAGCCACCAGCCCGCTTTCGCGCGCACCTCGGTACCTTTGTATTTTCCACACTGCGCCGCCTCTGAGCCTCGATTTGCTGTTCTCTTTCCTTCTAGTTGTAGAGTCTCTCTTCAGCCAGCCTTCCTGTGGTTCTGGGTGATGTCCGTTCAGTCTTTTAGTTGTATTTTTTTTTTTTTTTTTTTATATTATTTTATTTTATTTTTATTTTGTGTAAAAACAGAAGTGCCCCCAATATTTGGGAGGCAACTTTGGAATATGGTACATTATTATTTTAAAATTACCTATTATTATGGAAAAACTAATCCTATTGTCCAAATGTAGCCTGTATATTTTATTTGTGTCATTTTTTTTTGCCATCTTTTTAAAGAAAAAACAAACAAACAAAAAAACAGTCTGGTTTATTCTGTAGCATCTGTGAAGACATTGGGGCTGAAGAAGTCATCCAAATTCAGGTGGAGCGCACACATTTTCTTAAGCTTGCTTTTCTATTCGTGGTTATAGAAATCCCAGATGCATCCCCAAATTCTGGGAAATGTTTCATTTGTCTAAATTTCAAATGATGGACTGGGAAATAAAAACATGGCAAAAATGAGACTTAACACTCTTGAGAGTGGGTACTCATTTTACAGGATTGCCAAAAGACCCAGTAATTTTTTTAAATTATTTCCCTTTTTCTAGGGAATTTTCTATAACCTGTATTATTGGCTATGTGCACCATTCATAATCTTTCTCTCCCCACTCCCACATTCTTTTTTGTTCTGGGGAAACTCAGCAATGGTCTGATCATCTATCATTTCTTTCTTATTAAATTAAAGTCATGCTTAATAAACTAACAATAAATAACAAAGAAAAACAATAATTAATAGACAAGTACCCAATAATTTCCTTTTTAATATCTAGGTTCTAGCTCTTGGCCACTTGGCTTGCCATTGTGTCGGTGAGTCTGGTGGACGGGGAGCTCAAGCTAGCTTGAAATACAGACTCTTATGCTTTTGCATCAGACTGGCTGGCTCCCTGATGTTGGTTTCTTGGGGGTCTGGAAATCTGGGCATAACATTTGGGGGCTCGCCCGGGGTTCCCAAGACCATGTAGGGACCCCCCCAATCCGTAGAGTCTGCTTGGCCGTGGTAAGTGTCTGTGTGTTGTGCATTCTGTTCTGTGTGATATCTCTAAGGGACTTGTCATGTATCTGGAGGAATGGCTTCTAGATGGTACTCACCATCAAAACTCAGACTGGCTAAGGGTTCGAATCTGGCCTATCTTTTAAAAAAGGTAGAAGAGAAGCATTCCTAGGCAGTTTTCTACTGCCTCTGTTCAGGGACTTGTTCTTTATCTGTCCTGTGTGAGCTCACTTCTGGAATCTGTGCTTGAGGGGTCTAGGCGGACGCACCGTGAAAGGCCACAGGTCGGGGGGAGAGTTAGAAGACGTTCTGCTCCCCACGAGGGATGTGTATTCTCCTCATGGATTTGAGGAATGTGTATTCTCTTCACGAGGGATGTGGTTTCCTCTCGCGGATTTGAAACGAGGCGGGTCGCTCCCACCGGTTTGGCGTAACGCCATCGTCTAGTTGCTTCCATGGAGTTGGAAGGCTGTTCCTTGGGGCCCTGTTTGTCTGTGTCTGTGTTTTTCTGTTGTCTGTGGACTTACTGGACGGATGTTATGGGATGGACTCAGACTGCTCCTTTGGGTATTGTGATTGATCATTTCAAGGAGATTGGGGGAGGCTTTAGAGCTCCCTCAGGAGTTGGGAAGTTGTTAGGAATTGAATGGATTGTTTAAACTCTGAATGAATGTCTGGTGAAAGTATGTGAGTGTAGAGGCAGGGGAGGGGTCCCTGCTTGCCTTCGCTCGCCGCTCGCTCCTTGCCCGCCGCCCGCCCGCACACCTCCAGGGCAGGGAAGGTGAGCAGGGATCACTGTGCCTCGGGCCACAGGAGAGGATGCGCCTGCCCCTCCGGGAGCTGCCTGGATGCGGAAGCTGAGGCCGGCATGCTGCGCAGTCGGGGCGCCAGGCACCCGGGTGCAGGTGTGCAGGAGCTCGGCGTGCGGCTGGGCTGCTGCGCAGAGGGCCCAGGCAGCTTGGCGGCGGCGGGAGCGGGCGGGCGTTGGCCCCTGGGCTTGTGGCGAGCTAGCAGAACCAGGCGGAGTGGGGGGGCGAGGCTGGCGAGTCGCTTGCGGGAGGCCGGAGCAGCAAGGCCCCCAGCGGCGTCAGGTCCTGGGGAAGGTCTGGGGAAGGTCCCCCGCGGAGCCCACGGGCCGGACACCCAGGGAGCCGGCGGCGGTGGCAACTCTGGACTGGAGCTGGGCCCTTCCCATGGAGATCGACCCAGCTATATCACAGAAGTTAAATGTAAAAGTTTTAAAATGCATCTGGGATTTCTGTGCACGTGTAATGGGAAAAGGCCAGTTTAAAAACGAGTGCGCATAGTTTTGAGCTGAACTTGACCTTTTGCTGTGTACAGAATAAAAACCCGAGACTGTTTTGGCTTTAAAAATGGCAGAGATGAACCTGACAAAGAAATGTTCGGATTGAATTGGGAAAAATTGTGTTATTGTGGTAACTAAATGCCTTTGCTTATAGGTACAGCCACCATTTTGGGCTGCAAGCCTTGGCAGCCGCCATGTTGGCAGCATGGTTTGCCGCTCCCCTGGGGGCCGCCATCTTGAAACAGCAAAGTCCCCTCCCTCTGATTTAGTCAGGGGTGGAGCTTTAAGGCAAAGTTTTATGGGGCTGCAAGTGTGCTTGCTTTGCAGATTTATTTTTTAAGCTAATCGCTTAAATCTAGAAAACCCTGCTTTCCTTAAACTAAGGACAATTAAAGGTTATGTCAAAGTCTTTAAAAGGGAACGATAGCAGTAATCCAATTTCTAAAGTCAGATAGAGACTGTGATTTCATGCTGATCTGCTGGTGTCCAAACCCAGCGGGTCCAGGGGTCCCCAAAGGTGTGGACGGAGTCGGCGAAAAAGGAATGACACGAAGACAGCCTTCAGTTGATCAGCAGCCTAGTCAGGACCTATAGCCAGGATCTCCAGCCAAAGTTCTGGTCGGAGTTCTGGTTAGGAACTGATGAGGATCTGATCTGTATTTTTGAAATGGTTGTTTGCGGCAGCGGTCTCCGGTGTTTACCTACGCCGCCATCTTGGTTGACTCAATAGTCCTTTCTTATAGGAAATATTTTTGGACGAGGTGGCTTTTTCACTATCTGGGAAATACCTATGTTGGAATTGTAGACTGAGAGACTATATAAATCACAGGATATTAGAATTAAAAGCCTTCATCATTTTTCCTGTTGTGCCTCCTTTATGGAGGAGTAAACTGAGGCCCACAAGGCAGAATAACTTGAGCAAGGCCAATATGGATTCGTGATCTTATAATTGTGGGGGAGGAGCAAACTTCCCTCTACCCTCAAGATTCTTCTGTCTGGTCTAATAATCAAATAGACATGAGACAGATTAGCAAGAGAACATAACCAAATTTAATACATACATATGTATGGGAAACCCTCATATATGAGAGAGTCAGAGACCCTACATGCAAGAGAGGTTCATCGATATAAAGAGAACATGGGTATGAAAGACATCATGAGCTTCAAAATGTCATTGCAGGATGATTGGAAGAGCAGACCATTAGTAAATATAAATTTGCTCTACCTTATAAATAGGTCAAAAGAAGTGATCTCTGATAATCTCTTATGGGCAAGACCTCTAGTTCACATAGGTAGTTAAGGGGAGTGGGCAGAAGTTTCTCTTGAGCCTATGGCTAACGTTGCCTTTAGCTAAAAACAATCTGCATATCACAGAGGGACATCTTGTAGTGACTCATTCTGGACCCCCACATAATCCAGACCTTCTAATATACAGTGCTGTTC
This sequence comes from Myotis yumanensis, assembly GCF_028538775.1. NCBI lineage: Eukaryota > Metazoa > Chordata > Mammalia > Chiroptera > Vespertilionidae > Myotis > Myotis yumanensis. Next base: position 166,174,352 of record NW_027223754.1, read on the forward strand.
ATTGAACCAAATGCAATACCATATCTGGATATTCTATCCCTACATTCCACTATCCAGTAAGAGCTGATAGGGCAAATATCTTTTACATCACATTTATTTTATCAGTTGTTTGCTGGTTTCCTTGCTTGGCAATTACGATGTGCTTGGGACTCACTTGATTTCCAAGTTCCCAGTTATGCCATAGATCCTGGCATTTCTGCCCATGAGTCTCACTCCCTCTTCTGAGTTAGTGATGATGTCTACATAATAACTTCTATTTTTCAGACACCAAAGCTGTGCCCTAGATGTCACAGTCTCATGGGTAGGAATAAAAGAAATATAGTTTACTAGGCAGTGAAAGGATAAGCAGTCCTCACAGTGATGCTTCTACCCTCACGACCCTATCCCAACACAAACTAAGGGAGGAGACCCACTGATTGCATACCATCTTCTATTTTTCTTCTATGTAGTGTTCACTCTTTGGTATCTTACACTTGTTATGTTGTACTGAAGAGAAAGGAAGCTTTCTGCCTTAATTTCTGAACCAAAACAGTTTTGAGTGATGATGAGATTTTGTGAGTGTATGTGTTCTTTCTGAAAGATGTAAACTTGTTCCAAAAAATTGGAACATTTCATGCATTTTGCTAATATATGGGGAAACTGGGATAAAATATTTGAAAAGGGACTATTCAAGAAAATATACACTCACTATACTTAGACACATGCAGATGAGTCCAATTTTCTTGATCACCCATTACTCAGACTGTGTCTTAAAAAGAATTCCCAATAAGCCCTAGTTAAGCCCAGATAGAGTATTGTCTGTGCTGCATGTGAGCATGAGACAGTCTTCTCCATATGGGATTGGATGTCAGATGAAAGTGTAGGGGAGTTGAAAAGATGAAAGAAATAGCTCATCACTTAAGCAGGTGCTTCTGAGGGCAGCACATTCAAGTACTGTATTAATGAAAATTCTGACAATGGAGTTTATTATGAACCTATTGTGTTTGACTCTCGATTCCGAATTAAGCCTCAGAGGTAAGTTTCTACAACACTTTCCAGAAGGGAATAATGGCCACATATTTCTCAGTGTGTTTTTAAAATTTCTACCTTTTCACCTTTCTTTCCCATAATTGTCTCTCTTTGATTCCTGAATGTTCCTTCCTATACAAAACTATCCACAGCTGACACTCTCGTTTGGCTCTTTGCCTTGATCCCATAGACCTAAAGATCCTGGCTTGGCCCTGCCCTCATTCTTCCATCTTTTTACTCCTTGTATTGGATCCTACCTGCTGGGTGGGGTGCTGTTCTACCAAGTTGGAGTGGAGATCCATGGAGCCTGGGTTCCTGACAACAGTAGGATGGGCAGAGTGGAGCTCAGGGGACAGGTCTTCTGGGTGAAACACCTAGCAGAAGCCAAGGAGGTCTTCTTCCTTGATTGTATGATTAGGGTCTAGGGTAGCAAGCTGGTTAAACAGAGTGCTGGCTCTTCAGGTTGTGGGCCTGGACCCCTGATGGCTGCTCTTCAGTGCTGGGCAGTAAAATTTTCAAATTTTGGCATGTCCAGGAATCTGGAGGCCTGATGCTTCTGTACCAAATAAGAGGAGGTTGTGAGTGTATGAGGGAGAGAGATCCCACCACTGGGGCTCCCCTCCCTTGCCTCCACTATCCTTAGGGATCTTGTTATCACTCTCAACCTGGAATGGCATTACTGGCTCTGGGAGCTGCAATTCCCTGATAATCATGTGGCCCAAAGGAAAGAGCTCTTGCTGGGAGTTAGGAGACATAGTGTTATTACTTTTCAGAGCCTGTGTTTTCATTAGGAAAGTCAGGAAAATTTCTAATGCTTGCCTCAGAGGAATATTAAAATTAAGTAAAGGCATAAATCTAATATGGTTTATCCAATCAAAAGTGTTCCTCATATGTAAAGGTTTACAATAATTACATTTAACATTTATGTAAATATGACATTATCTGTCAGTTATTCTTTTCATGGTTTCAACACTGATCAATTTAAAGTATAAAGCTTTATCGTTTTAAGAGGAATGAATTTTGTTTCAGTAGGGCCAGCTCTCTAAGATAGAATCAAATTTGGTTCCAACAGGGATCTAGGGAGTTCACCTTCTCCATTTCCTGGTTCAGGCAGGACCATTCTTGAAACATATCAAAGTGATTTTTTAAAAACTGTTTCCAAAGTCTTCTGCAGAACGTGGTGTTTCTGTCTTTCTGGACTACACAGACCTCTGTTTCTCAATAGTCACTAATTGGAAAGTCATTTCTAATGTCTAAATTAAAATATTTAGTGTTGTAGCCTGATTTTTTTTAGTCTTTTTTCTATGGTAAATAAATGGACATCTCCCAGTGTTGGGGCACTGGACTCTCATTTTATTGATTTTCTCCTTCTAAGTCCTTTTACTTCTCATTCCCTGATGTTTAATTCCATTTTCATGGCTCTTCTTTTCTTATCCTCATTCTTTATTCCATTATTCTCTGAACTGAATGAAGAGGATCTCCCAGTATTTATTATGGTGAAGTCCAGGACTGATTCTGCGATTCCAGGGATTTTTGTTGGGGATGAGGATGGAGGAGGAAGCGCTGGCTCTATAGTTCATTAGTTAAGAGTGATGGGAGGCCAACTCCTTCCCCTTTAGAAGAGATATATATTGGAAGTATAAGCTTCTGAAGGCTCAAGACCCAGATATATTCCTAGACATTACACCCATTTCTAGGAGGATGCCATTTCCCTTAGGGACTATCATAGAAGGTCACTTACCCAGTCCTGGATGCAGGTGACATTAAGCAGTTACTCATCCCTGGAGTAGATACAGAAAGGAGTCATTCTGTTACAAGGGTCTGGAAGTATCTCCCTAAAAGTCCAGAGTCCTGCTCACATCCTTAGTTTGGAGTATAGCCAGTCAGGGTGGGAGAGGCCAGAACTTATGGGGAAGCTAAAGATCTATGAGCAGTTGCAGAATATGGCACCAGACAACTGGTCATTTGCAAAGCACAGTGAATCATGGCCACCAGACCTGTTTAACCAGTGCTGGGCATTACGAGTTTGTCAAATGCCTCTGTACTGGGCCATTGCCACTGGAGCAGGTCCTTGACTTCTTACTTGTCTCCTTTTCTTTTGCATGGAAAATTGATATGAGACTTGAATTCTCATTTTATCTGGAATTTCTCCCTCACCTATCACTTTAGACAGCAGAAAAGCAACAGCAGCAGTTAGGATCCTAAGTCTAACTTGGTCATTGGTCCTTGGTCAATAGGCAGATGTTCCCAGGGCCCTACAGTGACCTTTTTGGAAGTCAGCCTTCCTTGAATAAGGGAGAGCATTCTTCAAGCTCAGCTAAGCTTGGCTCTTTTGACTTGTTGATACTTAGGGATCAGCATCCAAGAAAAGTTTTCTCTGTATCTCATGAAGGATTCTGCTTGGCCATTTCCTTTATCACTCTTGAGTGGAGTGGAGGCGATTGACCAGTTTTGGAGAAAGATCAGAGTGGGTTCTGTCTGGACTGGCTATATTTCTAGATCCCCAAGAAGGCTTGGAATCTTATGAGCTCTGCTTTGTGGAGGGCTAGAAAAGCATAGAGTAGTTCCAATTCCCAGAGAGACCCTGTAGTAGTCAGAACCTCTTTTTGATTTTCTCCTCCCTCTGATTCCTGCACTCACATACAAAGTCTCCTCAGTCTTTCCATGGGATTTGGAAGTCACTGAATTAAATCTTATTTTATTCTGACATTAGAGGATATTTCATTGGGCTCAATCATTTATACCCTTGTTACCAAAGTCTGATCCAGCAGCTTTGGCATTAGGAACCTGTTAGAAAAGTAGGATGTCAGAGCCCCACCTAAACCTACTATATCAGTAGCTTCTTTTTAAACAAGGAACCCAGGTGATTTGTATACATGCAAAAGTTTGAAAAGCCCTGATATAAGTTCCTTCTTCGATGGGTGAAGGAAGGTGATACAAATATGGCCTTCATGCTATAATTCTAGGCTCCTGGGTATTTTGCATATATTCCTGAAACACTAGAATTTGCATTTGGGCATTTGAGAACTATAACTTGGCCATCTTGAATAATCATTCCATTCTGACCTCCCCACTATTCAGTCCCTATGCCAGCTCTGCTCAGTCCTTACAGCAGAGCTGGGAAGCTACTCACCTCTGCATTTGCTCTCTCTCCTCTACTGAAAAGGGCCATGTCTGACTGAAGGCTGAGAGTGTCCCCAGGTCCTCAACAGCCATCCCAAGGGAGAAAGGGATCTTGCTGTGCCTGTCTAGTTACTGGGCTGGACAGAAGAGAGACTGGCAGTGATCATGGAAGATCAAGGAAAGCCAATGCCAATCTTGGCTGAAGGGGAAAGGAAAAGTGGACCTGGACTCTAGCTCTCAGTCAAATGGAAGGTCTAATGATGAGACTTTGGGATGAACTCCTCCTTATTTCTTCCCACCACTCCCGGCTAATCCAAACCTTGGAATACTGCCTTTTTACCTCGAGTCCGAGCATCTTCCTGTAGCTGAAAAAGAACGAGAATTCAGAGGGAGTCAGTCAGAGACTCAGGGGCCAGTTTCCTCTGGCTATAGACTTGGTCAGACATAGGTGTGTCTGTGTGGGGGTATGAGCTTCCTGGGAAGGGAATTAAATTCTAAGTTTCCAGAAAGCAGAATTGTGTTGTTTTGTCTCTCTCACACCAAACCACTTGACCTAATGCCCTGCATACAGCACATGCTCAGTAAATGTTTGTTGAATGATGGATAAAGAAATGGGATGAGCCCTGGCCTCTTTAGGGGCAAGAGACACTCTGCCCTTTTACCCTCCCCATTGAGTCTCTAGTGGTTCTCTGAGGTGAAGCTTTAAGTATCGGTGAAGGACCTTTTAAAAAAATCCTTCTGACTCATCCCAAAGTACATTGCTGCTTATGAGACAGTTTGGGCCCCCTAGCTCTCAGGAGCCGGCTGGATGGTCTTTCTATATAACAATGCTCTGGAGCTGGGTCTTAATGTTTACATCATCAGAAAGAAAGTACATTTTAATTTGGCCTCTCCCTGCTATCTTTTGCTTTCCTTTCTTCTCTTAGTATTTAAGTACAAAAATTGCCCTTATAAGTCTGGGTTAGGGTATCTATTTTGTCTGCACCAGCCTGCAGGACCTATGAGGGCAGGGGTTGTGACTGATGGACTCTATGAAGCAGCACCAGAAGAGCGCTTCAGCACTGAGGATGTCAGATGGGACTTTTCATTGTTACAGAAGCCCTGAGGATAGAAATCAAACACACTCAGGTCCTACTAGTTCAAGTCCTTCCTGGAGGAGACTCATGACTCAGGGACTAAAGTGCTGGGTAGATTGGAGGTGCCCTAACCCCAAGGTGAAACTTGGGTGAAATATGAAGCTTCTGATCGCTACCCACTGCACTCTTGCCATATGGAGGAAAGACTGCTATAATTTTCATAGAGTTAGTCCCAGACACAGTAACAGGATACAATGACATGGCTTCTTGAATTATAGAAAGGGATGCAGTTGTAAGGCCAAGAGTGGTTGAGATAGTGAAATAGTGGAGTTTATTTTCAGTGGCTTCTCAATCTCTTTACCTATCATTCTCTCCAACTAGGAAGAGAGGACTACTGTTTTTAAGACCACAGGAGGCTTATATTATATTTATATTTTAATTTAAATGGAGCTATGTTTTTATTCAGAGGAACACAAGTTAAGAAATCTGGACCGAGGAACCAAGATGGCGGCATAGGTAAACACCAGAGATTGCTGCCTCGCACAACCACTTCAAAAATACAACTAAAAGACGGAACGGACATCACCCAGAACCACAGGAAGGCTGGCTGAGTGGAAATTCTACAACTAGAAGGAAAGAGAAAACCATACCGAGACTCAGAGGAGGCGCAGTGCCGAAGTGAAATACTAAGGTGCGGAGGTGCGCGCAGAGCAGGCTGGCAGCTGAGGGTGCAGTTGTCTGTTTCAATCGGGAGGGAGTCTCAGGCTCTGAGCTCCAGATCCGGGTGAGTCTCTAGGGACCCAGACTCAAACGGGAGAAGCGGGACTGTCTGGCATCAGTCGGAACTCAAGGGCAGCTTTCTCTCCGAGGTTTGCAGCGGTTGCTGGGACTCTGAGAGGCAGAGCCCCTGGGGACGGGACTGAGAGCAGCCATAACTGCTTGCTCCGCCCGCCCTGTTGATCCCCTGGGACCTGCCCCTCCCAAGCCCTGCACAGAGGCATTTGCTGGATAGCCTCAGGCAAAGGCTAGATTAGCACCTCCCTAGAGGACAGAAGTTCTCCCACTGCAGACACAGCTGATTTGCACAGCCAGTTGGCCTGGAGGTCAAATCTCCCCCAGTATTACCTACAACAATCAAGGCTTAACTACAACAAGACTGCCCACGAAAACCACTAGGGGGTGCACCAAGAAAGCATAAAAAATTCGGAGACAAAGAAACAGGACACAAATGTCAGAATTGGAGGATATAGAGCTCAAAACCACACTTTTAAGGTCTTTCAATAATTTTCCAGAAACTGCCGATAAACTTAATGAGATCTACAAGAAATCTAATGAGACTCTGGATGTTGTGATAAAGAACCAACTAGAAATTAAGCATACACTGACTGAAATAAAGAATATTATACAGACACCCAACAGCAGACCAGAGGAGCGCAAGAATCAAGTCAAAGATTTGAAATGCGAAGAAGCAAAAAACACCCAACCAGAAAAGCAAAATGAAAAAAGAATCCTAAAATACGAAGATAGTGTAAGGAGCCTTTGGGACAGCTTCAAGCGTACCAACATCAGAATTATAGGGGTGCCAGAAGATGAGAGAGAGCAAGATATTGAAAACCTATTTGAAGAAATAATGACAGAAAACTTCCCCTACCTGGTGAAAGAAATAGACTTACAGGTCCAGGAAGTGCAGAGAACCCCAAACAAAAGGAATCCAAAGAGGACCACACCAAGACACATCATAATTAAAATGCCAAGAGCAAAAGACAAAGAGAGAATCTTAAAAGCAACAAGAGAAAGAAACTCAATTACCTACAAGGGAATACCCATACGACTGTCAGCTGATTTCTCAACAGAAACTATGCAGGCCAGAAGGGAGTGGCAAGAAATATTCAAAGTGATGAATACCAAGAACCTACAACCAAGATTACTTTATCCAGCAAAGCTATCATTCAGAATTGAAGGTCAGATAAAGAGCTTCACAGATAAGGAAAAGCTAAAGGAGTTCATCACCACCAAACCAGTATTATATGAAATGCTGAAAGGTATCCTTTAAGAAGAGGAAGAAGAAGAAAAAGGTAAAGATACAAATTATGGACAACAAATATGCATCTATCAACAAGTGAATCTAAGAATCAAGTGAATAAATAATCTGATGAACAGAATAAATTGGTGATTATAATAGAATCAGGGACATAGAAAGGGAATGGACTGACTATTCTTGGGGGGGAAAGGGGTGTGAGGGATGTGGGAAGAGACTGGACAAAAATGGTGCACCTATGGATGAGGACAGTGGGTGGGGAGTGAGGGCGGAGGGTGGGGTGGGAACTGGGAGGAGGGGAGTTATGGGGGGAAAAAAGAGGAACAAATGTAATAATCTGAACAATAAAGATTTAATTAAAAAAAAAAGAAATCTGTGCAGATGTTTCCCATTTCCCATTGTACAATATTAGTACTTGCTCTAAGTTTTGTGTAAAATACAAGCACATGGTATAGATAGTGCCTGTTGCTACAAACAGAAAAAGAAAAAGCCAAGGCTTGGTAGGACCAAGATATAGCAATACCGTGAGCAAGCTAATATAATAACTCAGTGCTTGGGCAGGCCAGTAATCTAGAGCATGTTTGACTATATTTTTAAATATTTGATCAGGATTTGTATAGAAGAAAGACTGGAATCTGTATGGAGGAACAGCTGAGGAGGAGGGTTGTTTCTGTTTAGCAAAGAAATTTAGCTCTGGCTTTTAATTTGCATTTCCCTGCAGGTAATAGACATATGCTCTTAATAAGGCAATTTACCATGCCACTTGGGGACTCCTCCCAACTCAGTCACTTATCAGCATTTCCTATAACCACATAGGGTATTCTTGCTGAGAGGGTTTCTGGTAGAAACAGTTTTCTCTCTATGTGATCATATTTCCACAAGGGAATGGTTAGGCATCTTCTTGCCTCAGCTTCCTGGACTAGACGAAGACACGAAAATCTTGATCAGAATCAACATCACAGTAGGTTATGGAAAAAAACGGGAGCAAAGGAAAGTGATGTGGCCAGGGAATTTAGAGAATTGAAATTTAATATTACCTCCTTTTGTATATCCCTAAAAGCCATCCTCACCTGACAGAAGACAAAAAATAATGGAAAAATTAATATTATAGACTTTATTACAAAGGGATTTTATATATAGAACTAGAGGCCCGGTGCACGATATTTGTGCACTGGGGTGTGTGTGTCCCTCAGCCCAGCCTGCACCCTCTCCAACCTGGGACATTCCTCTCACAATTCAGGACTGCTGGCTCCCAACCACTCGCCTGCCTGCCTGATTGCCCCTAACTGCTTATGCCTGCCAGCCTTATCACCCCCTAACCACTCCCCTGCCAGCCTGATCGACACCTAACTGCTCCCCTGCTGGCCCAATTGCCCCCAAGTGCCCTCCCCTGCTGGCCTGGTCACCCCTAACTGCCCTCCTCTGCAAGCCTGGTCCTCCCCAACTGCCCTCCCCTGCAGGCCTGGTCCCCCCCAACTGCCCTCACCTGCTGGCCTGGTTGCCCCTAACTGTCCTCCCTTGCAGGCCTGGTCACCCCAAACTGCCCTCCCCTGCAGGCCTGGTTCCCCCCAACTTCCCTGCCCTGCAAGCCTGGTCACCCTCAACTGCCCTCCTCTGCTGGCCTGGTCACCCCTAACTGCCCTCCCTTGGAGGCCTGATCGCCCACAACTGCCCTCCTCTGCCAGCCTGGTCACTCCTAACTGTCCTCCCCTGCAGGTCTGGTTCCCCCCAACTGCCCTCCTTTGCAGGCCTGGCCCTTCCCACTGCCCTCCCCTGCTGGCCTGATTGCCCACAACTGCCCTCCCCTGCAGGCCATCTTGTGTTAGCCATCTTTGACCACATGGGGGCGACCATCTTGTGTGTTGGAGTGATGGTCAATTTTCATATTACTATTTTATTAGATAGGATTTTCCAGTCATTAGGCTATAGAGTGTGAATGCCAAGAGACTGTGGCTTCCTAGCAATAAACCCCATTGACTTTCACTCTACATATATTTCTGGGCCACCATTTCTTCATATGAGAAATGGGTGAAATACAGAAAGTTGTTTAAAGAGGGCTGAGTTCTAAAAGGAATGTAAATGAAACCCACTATTATATTTCATTTCTGTTTAATTGGTTCTTGTTCTGAAGCTAAACATAGCTATTAAACACATATCTGTATTTGAAGTATAACATACAAGAAGACACCAAATGTTGGTGAGGATAGAGTAGCTAGAACTCTAATACACTGTTGGAAGGAGTGCAGAATTGTATGATCACTTTGGAAAAAGCTCTGGCAGTTTCTTGTAAAACTAAGTATGTAACTACGCTCTCACCCAGCCATAGATGAATATAATGACATTTGGAAACCTCAGTTGCCTCATTGAGGAAAAGATGAGGACTTTAAGAAAGATAGCTGTATCTTCTTTGGTGGAAATAGAGTTGTTTTTGATGATATTCTGGAGTTTTAATGTGTATAAGGGTGCATATGGAAGAATAGTCAATGGGGTAGACAGTATCAGTTATCAATTTATTGCCTCTCGGCCACGTTTTGTTCACTCTGTTATATCATATTCACCCTTTATTATGTCATAAGTATCCGATTATGTGCTGGTTCCCAAAAGAATGGTTTTCTGACCCTTACATAAGCAATTCACTCTTTAGCTAATATAATACTTGTAAGAACATTAAATAGTTATTCTACATAGCATTTTAATTAAGAAGACTATTATAGGAAGAGTCATTGAAAATCACAGAAAATTAAAAAGTTCATTACTCATTTCATATAATATTGTTCAATGAGGGCTTGCAGAAGAGGCTGTGGAGACTTTCCCTCATCTTTAATAAAAAATTATAGTCATTGACTTAATAAACAGTCTTTCCTTGCTTGTCTCCATATGGGAAATTGATATTATGGGTTCAGAAGTGATCAGTTGTACTGTAATTCTTGTTTACGCTTCCTCAAGAGTTTAAATGTACATGCAATTAGAATGTTAAGATTGAGAAGTTGAAGTAGCTAATGTTTTGGGGAAGGCATCAGAAACTAAGTAAATGTCTGTGTTATGAAAATTTGCAACATTTTGCTCTGGTTATTTTATGGGCATAACTAGCTTCTGCATTGACATACCATTAAAATGAGAAGTGAAATCTGGCATTTTCATGTTTGAGAGTTGGCTACTTGGTCATTTTCAGGTAGCTGGGAAACCAAGGACATTTTGTCAAAATGAAAAAGATATCAGTTTTTATAGAATTTAAAAGAAGCTAATTTCAAATTCATTAAATTTAAGTGTATTTTAAAAACAATTTCAAAAAGCATGGCTTAATCATATAGATTCTGAGGTTTACTTCTCATGGCATTGCTTCAGTTAGATGTCTGAAGGTAACAAATTTCCATTGGTGACCTAATGAATCTATTTTTCATTTTCAACTCATCGTTTTTCAGGTCTCAGAATACTCTCTTGATAGGATTCAACAATTTTATTCATTATCAAACATCTAATTTAACTGTCTTCTACAAAGGAAGACATTTTTTTGGGAACTAGATTTCTTTAAAACAATTTAAATGATTTAATCTAATTTCCTTGAAATGAAATTAAAATTTTATCTTCTTCTTAACAACAGGAAGGACAATTCTTCACATCCAAAGTACAGATTCTTATTATTCTTTTACTTTCTTCTCAACACTTAGGACTCTCCAACAAATAGCAGTTCTGAGTCTCTCAAATCTAATAAATTAAAGAACAGGAAAGCTCGAGCCATACTTTCTACTATTAGCCATTATTCTCACTTAAACTATTGTTAATAAATTTGGGAAGATGTAGGATATCTTGAAGCATTTAAAAAATGTTGTTGGCAACCTGTGATGCCACAGAGCAAAAATGGCATGTATGTCCATTCAGAATCTTCATTAAAATACTCTGAAGAAATTCAGACAGCTAGAAATGCCTTGGTAACAAAACAATTTCCCATTATAAATAATGCAAAGCAGAATGGTGTTCCAACTATTGAAATTATGCTGGAATTATATCTGAATAACTTAATCCAAATTTTATGTTTTTTAATGTCTCGATAGAGACCTTCCAGCTATAGCCAGTGAAATAAAATAATTCTCCTCTGTGCTAATGACAGGATCCTAATCATGTCCCAGGCAAGACCTTCAGAAGCAATGGGACCATTTGGCATGTTACCCTCAGAAACAACAGTTCACTAGCAATTATACAAAAATTGATAATTTTTATGAACTTAATTTGGTATTCAAATGGATGAAATTAAATACTTCTACTCTTTTGATTGATTCATTTCTTTTTTGAGAGGTTTATTTTGAAGCGAACTCATTCTGGAGGGATCAAATCTTTCAGAAAATTATGTCTTAGGATGCAGGAATCAAGAGCTACAGTCAAGTATTTTTCAGACAATTTTAATGGCTCCAGAGATAAAATAACTTCCTTTCCAATCAGAAATGGAATTAAGGTCTTTACTTTTCATAATGAAATTGTAACTTTGCCTTCTTCTCATCTGAGAGTTAAAGTAGATGCTTTCTCGGTACTTGCCCTAAGGTACTTGGCTAGTGGGTCGGATTTAACTTTTTTATTATACAGTTTTTATTAAAAGGCTGGCAGAGAAAACATGTTTGAGAGGGCAATATCTAATGGACTGATGGATGTCAAGAAGGGGTGCTAAGATGCAGACACTGGGAATCTCTGAGGATTTGAGACTGGATGAGTAATAGAACAAGATGGGACAAAGTATGGTAATTCTTCACCATCAGTCAGTGAATTTAATTACTCAAGGGGATAGAAAGAAATTTGCTCCTTTTTAAAGCCCTTTCTCCCTCCTCCCACCTCTCACCATGCTTTCAAGCTGGTGACAGCTGTACTCACCTGGTCCCACAGGGCTTCAGTGAGCATTACCTGTATTTCCTATTAAAATAAGAGACAAATCTTGGGAACATTACCCTAATTCTCCCAGAATCTGAACTGACACATGTGAAACCGATAGAATACAAGGCATTTTTGGAATTGAGATAGACACCCCATTTGTCAGGTAGCCCCAAGACTCCTACAAACCCAATTGGGTCAATTTCAGCCCATATCTCCTGTCATCTCGATCTATCTGGTGGATAACAGGTATAAAAAGACTCATATATTTACCTACCTTATCAATATCCACATAGCCTGCTTCCCCATGGATTCATCTAGTGTAGTAGGGGCATTGAAGATATTACTAGTCTTCGTAGCCAGTGGCCCACCAGCTAGTCAAAAGCACTTCAAATTACAGTGCCCAAGTCCTTCAATACATAGTCCTTATTAGGCAGCTTTCCTGCCTCCTGGCCACAGTGTATTCTCCTCCATTTCCCCTAGGAACCAGCCCCAAAGGAACCAGTGTATTTGGAAATCTTACCAACCTTTGGCTTCATTGTTTCTTCAGTGGATTTTCTGGAAAGAAAGATGATATAATTCTGATGAGGCACTGGGTGGGTGACATCAGCAAGATAGTAGAAAAGGAGGTTCCAACCTTCATATTCCCCATGGAAACATCAATTTTGACAACTATTTGTGGATGGGAACACCCCTGTAGGAAATCAGGAGTCCAGTGAGGAAATCCAATCGCCTCATTTAAGCAAAAAAGTCCATGAATAGATGCATTGGAGAGGGTAAGAAAAGACAGTTTCACTTTACCCATGTCACCCCTCCTCAGAGGCAGCATAGCTCAGTGCCAAGAGAGAACCTCTCAGCCTGTGGTTCTCCCATGAGGGAAAGTGAGAGTAAAAAGAACACCCTGCTTCTCAGCCTATTAAGACATTGCCCAAGAGACCCACTTTTACCTCACCCTACTCAGATCACAGAGGTGATCAGCACAGCTGAGTAATCGTAGGGGGAGCTGGCAGCAGAGAAAAGGGGTAGGCACTCATAGCAACCACTACATGGATCTCAGAAACCAGCTGCAGATTCTGTTAGCTGGTTTGCAGACTCTACCAAGAAGCCCACCAATGAACTCCATGGAGTATACAAAAAATAAAGAGAAAGAATCTAAACACAACACTATAGAAAGTCAACATTACAAGAGAAGATATCAAGAGATTAACAAAGGGACAGAGAAAAAACAATCAGAAAACAATAAAATGGTAATAACTATATACTTAATAATTACTTTAAATGTAAATGGGTTAAATGCTCCAATCAAAAGATAAATGGATAAAGAGATGTGGTACATATATACAATGGAATATTACTTGGACAAGAAAAAAGAGTGAAATATTACCATTTTTTGACAATATGGATGGACCTTAAGGGTATTATGCTAAGTAAAATAAATCATGCAAAGACAAATACCATATGATTTCACTTATATGTGGAATCTAAAAAACAAAATAAACAAAACAGAAACAAATTCATAGCTACAGAGAACAAACTGATAATTTAAATTCTAAATATATATACACCCAATATTGGAACACAGGATGAGGCAAAAGTAGGTTTATAGTTTGAGTGTCTGAAACAGTTTATTCTTGCATTATTTATTAATTATTGTATTATTTTTCTATACAAACAACTGAAAATCTACTTTTGCTCCACCCTGTATTAGCAGAACTGAAGGAAGAAATAGACTTTAATATCCCACTTTCAACAATGGATAGATCATGCAGGCAGATTATCAATAAGGAAATAGTAGATTTGAATAATAATAGGCAAAATGGATCTAACAGACATATACAAAACATTCTATATAACAGCAACAAAATACACATTCTTCTCAAGCACACATAGAATGTTTATTCAAGAGAGATCATATGTTGAGCCACAAAGCAAGTCTTACCAAACTTAAGAAGATTGATAGCGTATCTTTTCTTACCACATGGTATTAAGCTAGAAATTAATAAAGGAGAAATTTGGCAAATTGAAAAATACAGGCAATTAAATGGCACACTCCTGAAAAATTAATATGTCAACAACAACAAAAATCAAAGGACTAAAATAAAAATATTTAAAAAAAGGGGAGTTGGGAAGCTGAGTAAAAAAGGTGAAGGGATTAAGTGCAAATTGGGCTCTAACCAGTTTGGCTCAATGGATAGAGCATTGGCCTGCCAACTGAAGGGTCCCAGGTTTGATTCCGGTCAGGGGCATGTACCTTGGTTGCAGGCACATCCCCAGTAGGGAGTGTGCAGGAGGCAGCTGATCGATGTTTCTCTCTCATCGATGTTTCTAACTCTCTATCTCTCTCCCTTCCTCTCTATAAAAAAAATCAATAAAATATATATTTAAAAAAAAGAAGTGCAAATTGGCAGTTACAAAATAGTCACAGGAATATAAAGTACAGCTTAAGGAATATAGTCAATAATATTGTAATAACTATATACAGTGTCAGGTGGGCAAAGATTTATCGGGGGTCACTTCATGGGTTATCTACATGCCTAACCACTATGCTGTACACCTGAAACTAATATAATATTGAATGTCAAGTATAATTGAAAAATAAAAAAACGTTTAAAAAGAAAATAATTTAACTTATAGCAGAATCAAAAGGAATAAAATATTTAAGAATAAATTTAACCAAGGAGGTGAAAGATCTGTACACTGAAAACTAAGACATTGAGGAAAGAAATTGAAGCGACAAATAAATGGAAGGAAAGATATTCCATGCTCATGGATTGGAAGAATTAAGATTGTTAAAATGTCCACACTACCCAAAGCAAATGGCAGATTCAATGCACTCCCTATTAAAATTACAATAGAACAAAAAATCCTCAAGTTTGTATGAAACCATAAAAGACCTCAAATAGCCAAAGCAATCCTGTGAAAGAACAACAAAGCTGGAAGTATCACACATTCTGATTGCAAGTTATATTACAAAGCTGTAGTAATCAAAACATTATGGTACTGGCACATAGACCAATATAACAGAATAGAGAGACCAGATATACTAGTAAATGCACACACACACAGCTAGCTAATCTTGGACTAAGGTGCCAAGAATATACAATGGAGGAAAGATGGTCTCTTCAATAAGTTGTGTTGAGGAAACAGGAGATCCACATGCAAAATAATGAAATTGGAACCTTATTTTACAACATACACAAAAGTCAAACCAACCTGGATTAAAGACTTAAATATAAGACCTGAAACTGTAAAGCTTTTAGAAGAAAAATATAGGGAAAAGTTTCTTGATATTATTCTTGACAATTATTTTTTAGATATGACACCAAACTCCCAGGCAGCAGAAGCAAAAATAAGTGGGACTATATCAAACTAAAAGTTTGTGCACAACAAAGGAAAAATTCAACAAAATGAAAAGGCAACCTATGCAATTGGAGAAAATATTTGCAAACTATATATCTGATAAGGGGTGAATAGCCCAAATATATGAAGAACTCAGACCCAACAGCAGAAAAACAAATAACCCAATTGAAAAAATGGACAAAGGACCCGAATAGACATTGTTTCAAAGAAGATATACAGATATACAAATGTCCAAGAAGTATATGAAAAGTGCTCAGCTTCACTAATCATCAGGAAAATGTAAATCAAAGCCACAAAATCACCTCACACCTGTTAGAATGGTTTTATAAAAAAGAATAAACAAGTGTTGGTGAAGATGTGGAGAAAAGGGAACCCTTGAGTACTGTTGATAAGAATGTAAATTGGTGCAGCCACTGTGAAAAGCAGTATGGAGGTCCCTCAAATGATTAAAAATGGAACTACCATATGATCCAGCAATTATACTTCTAGGTGTTTATCCAAAGAAAATGAAAACAACTTGAAAAGATATATGTATCCCTGTGTTCATTGCAGCATTATTGAGAATAGCCAAGATATGGGAACAACCTAAATCTCCATTGGTGGATGGATGGATAAAGAAAATGTGATATATTTACATAATAAAATATTATTCAACCATAAAAAATAAGGAAATCTTGCCACTTGCAACCACATGAATGGCATTATGCTAAGTGAAATAAGTCAGACAGAGAAAGGAGCAATGTATCTTTCGAAACAAGGGTAAGGAGGCCAGTTTGACCACAGGGAGGGGGAACACAGAAGAGAGCAAATACTGAGTCCAAGAGAACATTGAGCCTAACAGATCTTTGTCAAGTTTAATAACAGTGACCATCACTCACTGCACTATGCTTTCTCAACGTGTGTCACAAGATATGAGGGGACTCTTGTTAAAAAGGGACTCTTTTTTTCTTATTTTTTAAATTGATTTCAGAGAGAAAGAGAGAGGGAGAGGGAGATAGAAACATCAATGACGAGAGAGAATCATTGATTGACTGCCTCCTGCATCCCCCCAACTGGGGATGGAGCCTGCAACCTGGGCCCACTTCTGCTGCCAGAACATCTGTTCTTTAGTAGAGAACAGATGTGGTTATGTGCTTTCCCATGTAGAACTCTCAGAAACTCCAGTCTCTACTCACTCTTCTTCTGAGTCTTGCAGCTGCCTGGAGAGGGTTCATACTCTTACAACAGGTTTCCATTTCTCTACAAGTTTCAGGCTTCTTGATTCCTCACTGGCTTTCAGATTTGAGGCCCAGTTAATCATTCTAAGTACTTTAATAAGATAGATGACCAGAAACCTAGAAGACATTTTTAACTCTTTCTTCCTGAATTCCTATAAACTCTGCATACTTCCAAAGCTCAAGCCAAGTCCCAATTCCTTTTGGAAACATTCCTGTCCTATAAGCTCACAGTAAGCCCATTTTTTCTGTTTTATGGATAACACTGTCTGGGTCTACTATTCAGTTTCAAGCAACAGATTCTGGTCTCCCTCTCCAACTGGTCCAAGGGAAGCATGGTTTTGGATGGCTGACCTTGATTTACACTACAGAGGACATAAGGACTTCTTAGAAAGTTGACTCTGAGATAAACAAATGTTCCTGGGTTGTATGCTCAACTAACTCTTAGAGGAATTTCAGACTGATGCCCACCCTCTAAATTAGAATGGTAAATATTCTGTATTGTCCCTTCCATTGAGGAGGTGGAGAGGAGAGAGGACACATGTAAGATCCCACCTTACCCATCCAGGAAATAGGTTCATCCGGAAGAGGGTGGGAGACAGGTAACTCTAGTTTTTCTCCCATAAAGCATATCCAAATCTAAGGACATTTGAAGGTCATAATAGCTTATTTACCTAATCTGCTGCCTGAATGTCCTTCCAGCTTTTTGTTCTCGATCATGGAAGGTATGCTGTGCCATTTGTCCTTGAGCAGAAACCAGAGACTCTGGAGCTGAAGATGGAGGTTCCTCCAGGCCCTGGGGAATGAATAAATGAATAGGGAGAAGGCAGGTGAATAGTGAAAAGAGAAGCACTTACCCACTGGAGAATTACCAGGACTGACACTGATGTCTCAGTAGTTCTTGATTCCTCACTGGCTTTCAGATTTGAGGCCCAGTTAATCATTCTAAGTACTTTAATAAGATAGATGACCAGAAACTTAGAAGACATTTTTAACTCTTTCTTCCTGAATTCCTATAAACTCTGCATACTGCAAAAGCTCAAGCCAACTCAACTTGTGCTTTGAATGTGTGTGTGTGTGTGTGTGTGTGTGTTTACATATATGTAAAGAAAAGTAGGGTGAGAGAAAGAAAATGTTTGCCCCAGGTGAAGTCGTAGTCCTCTTTCTCAGTAAGAACAGAAATTCCAGTGAGAAGGTGAGTGAAAAATAAAAGAGAGAATCTTAAGTAAAAAATAATAGCTGGCTGAGATTGGGGCTAGGGAGTTGGCCAGAGACTCCTTGAGGTGGTGGAGAGCTGTCGGGCAAGGAATGGAAGCAGTGTATAATGAAGTCACCATGGCAAATGCCCCATCCTGTCTCACCTCACAGAATCTTCATGGTCAATTAAGAGTAGTACTACAGGCTGGTGGACTGTTAGCTCCAGCTTTCAAGTGCTTTGTGGGGAGGAGGGAAGCCTCATAGTTGACTGTCAAAAACCCATGAGGTTGAGAGGTCAAAGCAGTGACATATGAGAAGTTGCCTCCCAGTTTCCTCCTCCCATCCTTCCCCACCTTCAAACCCCAGTCACAAACTAGGCAATTATGCCTAGAAACGTAACCAGTTAGGTGCCCCAAATCCCACTGCACCCCACCCCTTCCCCCCTAGAACTTCTCTTTGAGTCACATCTCACAACAGCCCCATCTCATTTGCTCCCCTATCAACTTTGCCCTTTTAAATTCTTCTGTGACCTCAACTGTGACCTCATATATTTGAACAACTGGTTCTCCCTCCCACCCTCTCAGGCCAGGCTCCATTCAATCCAAATGATAATGATAAAATAATGAGATAATGTTATGAATTGTTAATTTCTGGAAATGTTTGCTGCTTCACTGACCTCCACCCATTGTGTTAGACACCCACTGCTTCTGAGACACAGTAGGAATGAGCCCAGAAAAAAAAAATCAGTTTTTTACTTTGGATTTCAAAACAGGGTACCAAAAAATTGGCTTTATGTCTCAAAAATTACTGAAAATTTAGCAAATTGAAACAATAAACAATACCTATTTGTTATCTCAAGGTTGTGTAGGTCAGGTAGAGTCTCAGCTGAAAGAAATTGAGGTGTCAGCAGGGCTGCATTCCTTTCTGGAGGTTCTGGGGATGAATTCACTTCCAAGCTCAGATTGACAGCAGAATTCAGTTTTTTGAAATTGTAGGACTGAGACAGCTTCTAAAATGGCAGCGGATTAAGTGGAGGCTACACTGACACTCTCCCAGGACCAAACTGGAATTAAACCAACATACAGAAAAGCCATCCTGAATTATCAAGGAAGACTAGCTGGAGAGAACCCTGATAACCAAGGACAGAAAGTGGAGACCACATAGAGACAGCAGGTGAAGTTCCAGAGGGAAATTTCAGCTGTGGGGGGTTCCCACTAAAAACTCTGGGATCTAAACCCCAAGCTGGGCTCCCCAGCTCAGAGCACCAGAACTAAGAAAGATGCCCCCATAACATCTGGTTGTCTGCCAGGGAGAGATGGCTGGAAATTCAGACACTGTCTTAGAGGGCCAACACTCAAAATTTTGTATGAAGTCACTCACCTTGGGCTCTGGCAGAGGGAGGGGAGAGTGGACTAGAGCTGTGTGAGGAGAAAGTAGGTTCCTGTGCTGAGTCATTCCCTCATACTGCAGAGGACTTCTTTCTCCAGTAGACCTTTACCATCCAGGCAGCTTTTGCCTGTGGGGGAAGCAATTTCCCCACCCATTTGGAAAACTTCTCACCACACCCTATGGAGTCTAAATCTTGCTGTAGTAGATAGCTTGAGGCTAATCAAGACTGATTAATAATCAGACAGGAGGCAGAGGCAGGTCTCTCAAGGTTTTGAGTCTTTGCCTGATCTAATTTGGGGTCAGGGACTAGGAAAAGCAGACCTTGTTGCACATCTTGGTCCTTTCCAAAGGCACCCAGACCCAGCAGACAGACAGAGCCACAAGCTGTAGATTGCTGATAGCTCCAAATGGTACTCAAGGCCAGTCAAAAACAGCATCTGAAATTGTCCTGCACCAAAGACTGGGAGTTGTTGCAGATCTACCTAATACACAGACAGAAACCCAAACAGGCAGTCAAAATGGGGAGACAAAAAAATAAGTCCCAAATGAAAGAACAAAGAATTCTCCAGAAGAAGAGTTAAATGAAATGGAGATAAGAATATGATAGATATAGAGTTCAGAATAATGATTACAAGGATGCTCAACAGCATGAGAAAAGATACAGAAACTATGAAAAATGACCAGTCCGAAATGAAGAATGACATAGTACTAATAAAGAACACATTGGAATGAATACACAGCAGATTAGGAGAAGCTGAGGATAGGATTAGTGAATTATAAGATGGTAGAAAAAATCACTCACCAGAGAACCAAAAAGAAAAAATAATTAAAAAACAGGAGAACAGTTTAAGGAAGCTGTGGGACAACATGAACCCCAACTATATTCGCATCATAAAAGTACCAGAGGGTGAATAAAGTGAGTAATAGATAACCTGTTTGAAGAAATAGTGGCAGAACACTTCCCTAACCTGGTGAAGGAAAACATCACACAAGTTCAGAGAGCACAGAAAGTCCCAAGCAAAAAGAACCCAAACAGGCCCACGCAAAGACACATCATCAGGAAGAATCAGAAAACCTGAATAGGCCAATAATAACTGATGAAATTGAATCAATAATAAAAACACTCCCAGCAAACTAAAGCCCTAATCAGGATGGCTTCACAGGGGAGTTTTGCAAACATTCAAAGAAGAACTAACACCTATTCTCCTCAAACTATTAAAAAAAATCCAAGAGGAAGGAACACTACCGAGCTCTTTCTATGGGGCCAGCATTATCCTAATTCCAAAACCAGATAAAGACACTATAACGAAATAGAATTACAGGTAAATATCCCTGATGTGCATAGATGCTAAAATCCTCAACAAATATTAGCAAATCGGGTCCAGCAATATATTAAAAAGATCATATACCATGACCAACTGGGATTTATTCTAGGGATGCAAGGCTGGTATAATATTTGCAAATCAATTAATGTGATACATCAAATAAACTAATTCAACAACAAAAATCACATGATCACATCAATGCAGATGCAGAAAAAGCATTTGACAAAATCTAACACCCATTTTTTTCTAAAATCTCTCAGCAAGATGGGAATAGAGGTATCATACCTCAACATAAAAAGGCCATATATGACAAACCTACAGCCAACATCATACTCAATGGGCAAAAACTAAAAGCGTTTCCCTTAGGAACAGAAACAAGGCAATGATGTCCATTTTCATCACTCTTATTTCACACTAGAGGCCCGGCACACAAAATTCGTGTGTGGGTATGGTCCCTAGGCCTAGCCTGAGATCAGGGCCATCTTCTCTGGTGGCCACCACCCACCCTCGATTCCCTGTACGCCATCAGGTGATTGGAGCGTAATGGCCAGGGGAAGGGACTGAGAGGTCGGCCTTTCCTGCGTACTTGCCAGCCTCGCTGCCCACCGCCACCTACCCCAGTTCCCTGTTCACCATTGGGCGATCGGAACCTGCTGGCTGGGGAAAGGGACCGAGAGGTGGTCAGTGCACCTCATAGTGACTGGTCGAGCAGTTGTTCTGGTCATTCCGCTATTAGGGTCAATTTGTATATTACCCTTTTATTATATATTTATTATATAGGATAGTACTGGAAGTCCTAGCCACAGTGATCAGACAGGAAGAAAACATAAAAGGCATCAAAATTGGAAAGGAGGAAGTAAAACTCTCATTATTCTTAGATGACATGATATTGTATGTAGAAAATCTTAAAGACTCCACCAAGAAATGACTAGTCTTAATAAATGAATTTGGCAACGTATCAGGATTCAAAATTAACCCCCAGAAATGGATGGCATTGCTGGGGTCCAGCCCCAGCGGGCCAAGGGTTCCCAAAGGTGTGGATGGAGTCAGCGAAGAATGAAGGACACGGAGACAGCGTTCAGATGATCAGCATAGCCAGGTTCTCTCTTTATTCCCTGTGCCGGGCTGAGGCCACAGAGAGAGATCCAGAGGCAAGCTGAGCCTTTATTTTATAGTCAGAGGTAAACAAGGAAGTGGTTACCATAGTTACACTGTTCTTGTGAGTTTCACTTGTTTTGGTAGCACTTGCTACACCTCCCTCAGCCCATTAGCTTCCCAGATAAGATCTAAGGAGCGTCATTAGGTTAAGCCTAATTATGCTAAGAGGACTGTGGCCTCTAAGCTGGGACTTGTTTGTGACTTTGCCAACAGGTCAGTCCGAGGCTTAACCCTATAGCCGCGCCCCACATGGCATTTTTATACACCAATAATGAATTTTCAGAAAAAATGAAAAAGCCAATCCCATTTACCATTGCAACAAAAAAATTAAGATACTTAGGAATAAATTTAACCAAGGAGGTAAAAGACTTGTACGTGGAAAACTACAGGACATGGAAAAAAGAGATAGAGGAAGATATAAACAAGTAGAAGAATATACTGTGTTCATGTATTGGTAGAATTAACATAATTAAAATGTCCATACTACCCAAAGCAATCTATAGATTCAATGCAATCCCTATTAAAATACCAACTGCATATTTCACAGAGATAGAACAAACACTCCAAAAATTTATATGGAACCAATAAACCCCTGAATAGCTACAGCCATCTTGAGAAAGAAGACCAAAGGTGGAAGAATCACAATACCAGACATCAAGTTGTACCACAAAACCACTGGAATCAAAACAGCCTGGTACTGGCACAAGAAAAGGCCCATAGATCAATGAAACAGAACAGAGACCCCAGAAATCTACCCAAGCCATTACGCTCAATTAATATTTGACAAAGGAGGCAAGAGCATACAATGTAGTAAAGATAATCTCTTCAATAAACGGTGCTGGGAAAATTGGACAGAAATATGCAAAGAAATGAAACTAGACCACAAACTTACACCATACACAAGAATAAACTCAAAATGGATAAGAGACTTAAATGTAAGTTGTGCAACCATAAAAATCCTAGAAGAAACTATAGGCAGCAAAATCTCAGACCTCTCTCATAGCAATATGTTTACTGATACACCTCTTGGGGCAAGGGAAACAAAAGAAAGTAAACAAATGGGACTACATCAAAATAAAAGGCTTCTGCACAGAAAAAGAAACCACCAACAAAATGAAAAGGGAGCCCACTGCTTGGGAGAACATATTTGGCAATGATACATCTGATAAACGGTTAATATCCAAAATATATAAAGGACTCATACAACTTAACAAAAAGAAGACAAACAATCCATTTAAAAAATGGGCAAATGGAGAGAGAGAAAATGGCGGAGGCTTAGACAGACGTGTTGGTGCTTTGTCCCGGACCAGATAGGGGCGAGCAGCTGAAACGGGTAACAATCGGCCCGATCAAGCTGGGGAGGTTCAGCTGAGAGAGAGTCTGCAGCCAGGAAAGACAGAAAACTCCTAAAAAATGCGGATGGTTAGAGATTGAGGCTGAAACCTCCCTCTGGGCGCCAGCGCAGCGGCGAGACCGCGCCATCTCAGGCAGCGTTCACCGGCATCCAGAGATCGGCTACTGACCCGGAGGCAACGATTCGCAAACAGCGCGACTGCAAGAGCCAAGGGGAGACCTGCACCCCTCCACGGAAAGGTTAGACTTACCTCAAAAGTGCGGTTCGCAGTTCAGGTTGGAGCGAGGAACTCGCGCACAGGCGCAGGGGGAAATCTGCGTCCGCCAAAATCCGCGCTCTCCAAAATCCGTGCCTATAGAGGCCAGCGTGTCTCGCAAAGGGGGAGGGCTCCCGCAGGGCTGCTGCCAGAAGGTAACACTATAAATGAGCCCATAGTTGGACTGGATGCATGAGGGCTGCCTCAGAGTTTCCCTGATAACCGGCTACTTGTTGATGCCAGGGGCTTGAGCGCGCGCAGACACTCCGCGCGGTTCTGGAGGGTGGAACCCTGCGAGTTCGAACAGCTTCCCAGGCTCTAGTTTGCACACTTCCTCTTACTTCTGTGAGTTTGATTGTTGAGCCCAGTGCATGTGAGTGCCCAGTTGGGGTCACTAGCAGAGCTTGTAGGGGAAGATTGTTTTTGGGGAGCCTGGGAAACAGAGCTGGGAGTGGCGCCGAGGGAACCACCTCTGGGCGGAGCTGGTTCAGGTACAATAGAGAACTGGTCGGAGAGAAATTATAACCTCGGAGGTCAACCCAGACACACTGCCACCCAGAGGCAGAGCCACGAACTGACTCCTCTGTAAATACAGATAAGGCAATAAGGACTGTGGCTTGCAACAAGGAGGAGCAGTGTATCAGAGAGAAAGTCAACATTCTCCTGAATTCCGGGCGTGCCAATAAGAAGAGTAGAAGATCTGAAGCACCTGCATTAATGCTAATTTTTATTTTTATTTTTTTAAATTACTTTTTCTCCTTTTAACTAAGAAAACATTTTTCTTTTTTTTTTTTTTTCTTTTTTTTTTTTTTTTTTTTTTCATTTTTCTTTTTCTCCATCACCTGATTTTGCCCTTTCAGCTACTACATTTTTATTTTTAACTAGTATTATTACCGCTACCATTTTACCAGTTTTTAAAGTGTCATCTTATCTTGTCTTTATTTTATTTTGGGACTAATGTTCTCCATTCTATTTTCATCGTTCCTTTAGCAACATTTTTCTCTACCTCAATTTGCCTCTGTGCTAAACAATCTTCCCCACTTTTTCCCTTTTGCTGTCCTGTTTCTCTTACCCTACTCCAGCTTTAGATCTTCCCTATTCTTTTTACCCTCTGTCAAAATTTAACCCTGCTTAAATATCCTACGTCCAATCCCCTGTTCTAAACCCTTACACACCTTTCCCTTATCTTCCTTCACTATCCATTTTTTTTTCCTCTCTCTCTTCTTCTTCTTTTCTCTCTCTATTGTTTTATCGTTGTTTGCCTGATTGACGAGTATATTGTTTTTCTTTTTTTTTCTTTTTTCTTCTTCTTTTTTTGATTGTTTGTAAGGTTAGACTGCTTATTCTTTTTGTTTTCCTGCCCCTCCCTCTCCCCGCCCCCCCCCCCCCCCCGGTTATTTCTGCGCTTCTCTGTCCCCTTGCGTCGCTTGATATTATTGGTTGTTTGTAGTTTGTATTCATCTCCAGGAATCTGTTGCTGCAATTTGTTGGTATTAGTGGCGGTCCTATAGGAGTTTCCTCCTCACATAAATAGTCTCTCCCCCTTTTACACTTCACTCTCTTTTCTCTCTTCTTTTTTTTTTTTTTTTTTTTCTTTTTTTTCCTCCTCTTTTTCCCCTCCCTTTTCCAATCTCATTTTTGCACTCCTTTTTTTCTTTCTTGCTTTTTTCTCTTCTATCTTTTTCTCTTCTTTCCCCCTTACCTCCCAACTCTCTTAGCTCGGGTGGCCACCTTTATTTGGGGTTAGTAATATCGTAAATACAATAGTGTTCAGTGCCTGGTACGTTGTGCCTTGTTGTGTTGTATTTTGTGCCTCTAAATCAACGCAACAGATTCAAGCAACAGCGGCCTCCTGATCACCACACGCTCTGCCTGGGGAACAGTTGCTGCGTCTGAAGCCACCCTCCACCAGCCAGAAGAGCCACCACAACTGTGAACAGCACCCATCAGAGGCTCTGCTATCAACAGAGGAGCCGCTGCTACCACAACCGCCCAAGGAGCAACCACAGACCGAGGAGCCACTGCCACCCAGGGAGCAGCCACTGCCACCCAGGGTTCAGCCACTGAACGATTCAACAACAAGTAATGTCAGTGAGATCAAACATGGGTAGACAAAGAAACCCCCAAAGGAAAGAAAAGGAGGACTCGCCAGAAAAGCAGCTAAGTGAGACAGAGATATGCAACATGACGGAAAAAGAATTCAGAATAAGGTTCCTAGAGTACATGCACCGGATGTTCAAGAAGCAAGAAGAAACAGATGAAAAACTCAACTACGTATGCAAGAAGCTAGAAGAAACAGATGAAAAAATCAACAACTTAAGTAAGTCCCAAGAAGAAATGAAGAGCGACATAGCTGCAATAAAAAACACCATTGAAAGTATCAACAGTAGACTGGGAGAAGCGGAGGACCGAATCAGTGAATTAGAAGACAAGGAAGCAAAACACACTCAAACTGTACTGCAAATGGAGAAAAAAATTAAAAGACAGGAGGAGAGCCTAAGGGAACTTTGGGACAACATGAAACGAAGCAACATACGAATAATAGGGGTGCCAGAACAACAGAAAGATGAACATGGATTAGAAAACCTATTCGAAGAAATAATATCAGAAAACTTCCCTGAGGTGGGGAAGAAAAAAGTCACACAAGCCCAGAGAGTCCCAAACAAGGTGAACCCGAAAAGACCCACACCAAGACACATCATAATTACCATGGCAAATGTTCAGGATAAAGAGAGAATCTTACAGGCTGCAAGAGAGAGGCGGAAAGTAACATACAAGGGATCTCCCATTCGATTATCAAATGATTTCTCAACAGAAACACATCAGGCCAGAAAAGAATGGACGGAAATCTACAAAGTGATGCAAAGCAAAGGACTGAATCCAAGAATACTCTATCCAGCAAGGCTATCATTCAAAATTGAAGGGGAAATAAGAAGCTTCACAGACAAAAAAGGGCTAAGGGAGTTTATCACCACCAAGCCAGCCATGCAAGAAATGCTAAAGGGACTGGTGTAAAAGAAGAAATATCAAGCTCAGAAAGAAATCAGCCACACACACACACAAAAAAAGAAATGGCTACAAACAAGTACCTTTCAATAATAACTTTAAATGTAAATGGACTAAATGCTCCAAATAAAAGACATCGAGTGGCTGAATGGATAAAAAAACATGACCCATACATCTGCTGTCTACAAGAGACCCACCTCATTGGAAAGGACTCACACAGACTGAAAGTGAAGGGATGGAAAAATATCTTTCACGCAAATGGAAAGGAAAAGAAAGCTGGGGTAGCAATACTTATATCTGACAAAATACATCTCAAAGTGAAGGCCATAACCAGAGATAAGGAAGGCCACTTCATAATACTAAAGGGATCAATACAACAAGAAGATATAACCCTGGTAAACATATATGCACCCAATGCAGGAGCACCCACATACATAAGAAAACTTCTGGAAGATATCAGGGGAGATATCGACAATAACACAATCATAGTAGGGGACTTTAATACACCACTGACATCACTGGATAAATCCGCTAGACAAACAATCAGCAAAGAAACAGCAATCCTAAATGACTCACTAGATCAGATGGACTTAATTGACATCTTCAGAACTCTACACCCCACAGCTGCGGAATATACATTCCTCTCAGGTGCTCATGGGACATATTCAAAAATAGACCACATATTGGGTCACAAGCAAAGTCTCCACAAATTCAAGAAGATTGAGATCATAAAAAGCATCTTCTCAGACCACGATGGCATAATGTTAGAAATAAACTACAAAAAAAACAACCCAAAATACTCAAACACTTGGAAGCTGAATAGCATGTTATTAAATATTGATTGGGTTACCAATGACATCAAAGAAGAAATTAAAAACATCCTGGACACTAATGACAATGAAAACACAACAATCCAAAACCTCTGGGACACAATGAAAGCAGTCCTGAGAGGAAAGTTTATAGCTCTACAGGCCTATCTCAAAAAACAAGAAAAAATGGTAGTTAATCATCTAACTCTACAACTCAAAGAATTAGAAAGAGAGCAACAAGAAAACCCCAGAGTGAGCAGAAGGAAGGAGATAATAAAGATTAGAGCAGAAATCAATGAAATAGAGACCAAAAAAACAATACAGAAAATCAATGAAACCAAGAGCTGGTTCTTTGAAAGGATAAACAAGATTGACAAACCCCTCGCCAGGCTCACCAAGAAGCAAAGAGAAAGGTCCCAAATAAACCAAATCAGAAATGATAGAGGCGAAATAACAACAGACCCCACAGAAATACAAATGATTGTTAAACAATACTACGGGCAACTCTACTCCAACAAATTAGACAACCTGGAGGAAATGGACAAATTCCTAGAAAAATACAACATTCCAAAACTCAATCAGGAAGAATCTAAAAACCTCAATAGGCCAATAACTATGGAAGAAATTGAAGCAGTCATCAGAAAGCTTCCAGCAAACAAAAGCCCAGGGCCAGACGGCTTCACAGGGGAGTTCTACCAAACATTCAAGGAAGAACTAAAACCTACCCTCCTCAGACTACTACAAAAAATTCAAGAGGAAGGAACACTTCCAAGCTCATTCTATGAAGCCAGCATCACCCTAATACCAAAACCAGGTAAAGACATCACAATGAAAGAGAATTACAGGCCAATATCCCTCATGAACATAGATGCCAAAATCCTCAACAAAATCTTAGCAAATCGGATCCAGCAGTACATCAGAAGGATCATACACCATGACCAAGTAGGATTTATCCCAGAGATGCAAGGATGGTACAACATCCGTAAATCAATAAATGTGATACATCACATAAACAAATTGAAAGAAAAAAGCCACATGGTCATATCAATTGATGCAGAAAAAGCATTCGACAAAATCCAACACCCATTTTTGATAAAAACTCTCAGAAAGGTGGGAATAGAAGGATCATACCTCAACATAATAAAAGCCATATATGACAAGCCCACAGCCAACATCATACTCAATGGACAAAAACTAACACCATTTCCCCTAAGAACAGGAACAAGACAGGGATGCCCACTCTCACCACTCCTGTTCAACATAGTACTGGAAGTATTAGCCATTGCAATTAGGCAAGAAGAAGAAATAAAAGGCATCCAAATTGGAAAAGAGGAAGTAAAACTGTCCTTATTTGCAGATGACATGATATTATACATACAAAACCCTAGAGACTCCATCAAAAAGCTACTAGACTTAATACATGAATTTGGCAATGTAGCAGGATACAAAATTAACCCCAAGAAATCTGAGGCATTTCTATACACCAATAGTGAACTTTCAGAAAGAGAGATTAGAAAAACAATCCCATTTACCATCGCACCAAAAAAATTAAGATACCTAGGAATAAACTTAACTAAAGAGGTTAAAGACCTCTACTCAGAAAACTACAGGACGTTGAAAAAAGAGATAGAGGAAGACATAAACAGATGGAAGAACATACCATGTTCTTGGATTGGTAGAATCAACATCATTAAAATGTCCATACTACCCAAAGCAATCTATACATTCAACGCACTTCCCATTAAAATACCAATGGCCTTCTTCAAAGATCTAGAACGAACTCTCCAAAAATTCATCTGGAATAAAAAAAGACCCCGAATAGCTGCAGCGATCCTGAGAAAGAACAAAGTAGGTGGGATCTCAATGCCAGATATCAAACTGTATTACAAAGCCACTGTTCTCAAAACTGCCTGGTACTGGCACAAGAACAGACATATAGACCAGTGGAATAGAATAGAGAGTCCAGAAATTAGCCCGAACCAATATGCTCAATTAATTTTTGACAAAGGAGGCATGAACATACAATGGAGCCAAGATAGTCTCTTCAATAAATGGTGTTGGGAAAATTGGATAGATATATGCAAGAAAATGAAACTAGACCACCAACTTACACCATACACAAGAATAAACTCAAAATGGATAAAGGACTTAAATGTACGACAGGAAACCATAAAAAGTCTAGAAGAATACAAAGGCAACAAAATCTCAGACTTATGCCAAAACAATTTCTTCACTGATACAGCTCCTAGGGCAGTTGAAACTAAAGAGAAACTGAACAAATGGGACTACATCAAAATAAAAAGCTTCTGCACAGCAAAAGAAACCATCAACAAAACAACAAGAAAACCCACCTCTTGGGAAAACATATTTGCCAACGTCATATCTGATAAGGGCTTAATCTCCAAAATTTATAGGGAACTCATACAACTTAACAAAAAGAAGATAAACAATCCAATCAAAAACTGGGCAAAGGATCTAAATAGACACCTTTCAAAAGAGGACATTCAGAAAGCCAAGAGGCATATGAAAACATGCTCAAAGTCACTAATCATCCGAGAGATGCAAATCAAAACAACAATGAGGTACCATCTCACACCTGTCAGAATGGCCATCATCAACAAATCAACAAACGACAAGTGCTGGAGAGGATGTGGAGAAAAAGGAACACTTGTGCACTGCTGGTGGGAATGCAGACTGGTGCAGCCACTATGGAAGGCAGTATGGAGGTTCCTTAAAAAATTGGAAATGGAACTCCCATTTGACCCTGTGATCCCACTACTAGGAATATATCCCAAGAAACCAGAAACACCAATCAGAAAGGATATATGTAACCAGATGTTCATAGCAGCACAATTCACCATAGCTAAGATCTGGAAACAGCCTAAGTGCCCATCAGTAGATGAATGGATTAGAAAACTGTGGTACATCTACACGATGGAATACTATGCTGCTGTTAAAAAGAAGGAACTCCTACCATTTGCAACATCATGGATGGAACTGGAGAGCATAATGCTAAGTGAAACAAGCCAGTCAATGAAGGAAAAATACCACATGATCTCACTCATTCATGGATAATAAAGACCATTACAAACTTTTGAACAATAATAGATACAGAGGCAGAGCTGCCTCAAACTGATTGTCAAACTGCAGTGGGAAGGCCAGAGAGAGTTGGGGGGCAGGAGGGAGGGGAGTAAGAGATCAACCGAAGGACTTGTATGCATGCATATAAGCATAACTAATGGACATAAGACACTGGGGGGTAAGGGAAGGTAGGGGTTTGTCAAGGGCGGGGGGGGGGGGGGGGAAAAGGACACTTATGTAATACCCTTTGTAATACTTTAAGCGAAAAAAAAAAAAAAAAAAAATGGGCAAATGACTTAAATAGACATTTCTCCAAAATGGACATAGAGATGGCCAAGAGACATATGGGGAAAAAAATGCTGAAAGTTACTAATCATCAGAGAGAGATGCAAAATAAAACATGAAAATGAAGTATTACCTCACATCTGTCAGAATAGCTGCCATCAACAAATCAAGAAATGACAAATGCAGGTGAGGATGTGGAGAAAAGGGAATCCTAGTGCACTGCTGGTGGGAATTCAGACTGGTGCAGCCATTATGGAAAATAGTATAGAGTGTCCTCAAAAAATTAAATATGGAACTGCCATTTGACCCAGTAATCCCACTTCTAGGAATATATCTAGGAATATATCTTAAGAAACCCGAACTACCAATCAGAAAGAATGTATGCACCCCTATGTTCATAGCAGTACAATTTATAATAACTAAGATCTGGAAAGAGCCCAAGTGCCCATCAGTAGATGAGTGGATAAAAAAGCTGTGGTCATTTACTCCATGGAATATAATGCAGCAGTAAAAAAGAAGGATCTCTTACCCTTTGAGACAGCATGGAGGGACCTGGAGAATATTATGCTAAGCAAAATAAACCAGTCAGAGAAAGACAAATATTACATGATCTCATTCATACCTGGAATCTAAAGAACAAAATAAACTGATGAGCAAAATCGATCCAGAAACACAGAAGCATGGAACAGACTGCAGAATCACAGAGGGAATGCGGGGTGGGAGGGAAGAGGTTAACCAAAGACCTTGATGCATATATGAATAATCCAGAATGTACAGACAATGGTGTGGTGAAGGTCGGGGGCGGGGGTGGTTGCGGGCTAGAAGGTCATTGAGGAAAAAAAGGAACAGCTGTAATATTTTCAACAATAAAGATTTAAAAAACAAACAAACAAATAAATAATTAAAAAGAAATTGTAGTACTGAAGTCCCTCTTTCTTTGTTGCCTATCATTTGTTGTCTGGGCTTTGCTCCTAGAAGCTGGTCGCATGACTTCTTGTGCTTTCTATATTTCCTTCCTCAAGCAACTATGGATCAAGTCTCATATTTTGAATCTCTTTGACTTCCATTTCTGCCACATCTCTCTCCAATGGGAGTTCTCTGCTTTTAAGGACTCATGTGATTAAGTTGGGTCTATTTGGATAATCCAGGATAATTTTCCATTTTTATAAGTCTGTAACCTTAATGACATTACAGAGTCCCTTTTGCTATGTAAAGTAACATATTCACAGGTTCCAAAGATTAGGGAGTGGACATCCTTAGGGGGCCATTCTGCCTATCATAGAAGGCTATGTTCTGACTTTAAGGTAGTGGTTATCTATGGGTAGAGGAAGGGAATAGTATAAAGAAAACTTCAGGATGTGAGGGTGATCTGGCTGCGACATCTGTCACCCAATTGGTTGCCAGGGTTGATTCGGCTATCTGGCTGGCTAGTGGGGTGTCTCCCTCCTCCATCACCGATCCATGTATGTCCCTCCCAAAGCTGCTCGCTCGGTATGTAAGAGGACTACCTTCCCCCCAGAGGAGACCAGTCTTCAGTCAAGGATATACAAGTAGCTGTGCTCCCCTGTTAAAACCTCCAAACAAGCTCTCAAGAAGACTTCAGATCTATAATGTCCTATTTTTTAAAAGGAATCTAAAGCAAATATGGTAAAAGTTAAGATTGTTAAGTATGCGTGGTGTAATGGAGGTTCTTTATATTTTCAAGTCTTTATGCATGTTTGAAAAATTACATAATATAAACACTTTTAAAAAATACATAACAAAACATTGGAAAATATAGAAAATGGTGTTTTATGCATCTCAGGGTTGAGAGCAAATTCATACCGGTTTCAGAGATCATTAGTAAACCGTAGAGATGCTTCAGAAGAGTGGTGGATGCAGAAATGATAGCCAGGTAATACAATTATTTCTTTAATATACTTGGGTGTGAGAAAATGAGATAATTTAGTCAGATGCTACAAGGATATGTGGGACTGGGAAAGTATTTTTATTTTATTTATTTATTTTTTAAAATATATTTTTATTGATTTCAGAGAGGAAGGAAGAGGGAGAGAGAGATAGAAACATCAATGATGATAGAGAATCATTGATTGCCTGCCTCCTGCACACCCCCTCACTGGGGATTGAGCCTGCAACTCGGGCATGTGCCCTTGACTGGAATCGAACCTGGAACCCTTCAGTCTGCAGGCCACGCTCTATCCATCAAGCCAAACCGGCTAGGGCATGGGAAAGTATTTTAGAAAAAACAATGTTATGATACACACAAATAGAGAAAATAGTTTGAATGTGCTAATTATTAAATGCAAGACACAAAGGAAGAAGAAAAATTAAATATCAACTAGAGAAATAACAAGTTTGAAGACGCTAGATCCCAGAGGAAGCAGAATGGAATAATATGTAAAGCATAGGTGGAGACATTTGTCTTGGATTGAGAAGGAACATCTCCTATAGTGTATTAGCTCAGGCTGCCATTAAAAAATACCATAGACTGAGTGGTGAAGATTGACAGAAAGCAACTTCTCTGGGCTCTTCTCATAAGGGAGCTGACCCCATCATGAGGGCCCCACCCTCATGACCTCATGTAAACCTAATTATGTAAACCTAAAGTTAATGGGAAAAATGGATTTCAGGGACCACCAAGGGTGTGGGTTGGAACCTCAAAGGGCAACACCTTGAAGTAAAATTGGATTGGAAGCTGGCTGGCTTGGCATGGGCTGAAACCCAACTTCATCTCAGCCCCTGCAGTTACAAATAATGATCCAGAACTGATGACGCCCATGCCAAGTGAAAATTCTCTCTGGATGAAGAGACTGCAATCCAGAGTCTTGATTAATTTTCACCATAATTTCATAATAATATCCTGTTCTCAATAGAAAAAATTAAATAAGAATATGGGGAAACAAAAACTAGAGTCATTGGAAACAGATCCAGATACACTACTTTAAAGTTTAAACTATTTATGAAGCTTGAAAACAGATTGAGAATTTTAGCATATTATTTTTGGAAACTATAAAAATATCTAAGTGAAAATTCTAGAAATAACTCAATGGCTGAAATTAAGATCTCAATGTATACATTTAAAGGAGATTAGACATTGTTGGGAGTATACTAGTGACATGTAAGATAGGTAAGAAGAAAATATATACAGCGAGGCACAGAAAAAAATACAGTATGACATAGATAATGTATAGAATGCATTTTCTGTCTTGTGAATTTTCCTGAGCTCAGAGTCATACACATCATGTACGTGGAATTCCAAGGAAGAGAGAAAGAATGAGTAATGGATGAGAAAATGGGGCAATATATAAGATAATGGGTGAAATTTTTCTAAACTGAAAAAAATACAGGGTGTCCCCCCAAATATATACATACTTTAACAGCTAATAGCTCAATTTAAAAAAATATTTTAATACAAAATGAAATGTATTTTAATAAACACTGCCTTTTTAATTATTCAAAGTGTGTGTATACATTTTTGGGACACGCTATATATTAATTACAAATGCTAGAAGTCCTATAAATAAACTTCAAATACGATAAATAAAAAGAAAGTCACACATTTTTCACATCATAATAAAATTACCAAATCAAAGGACATAATACTGAAAGTGGCAAGAAAAAAAAAGACAAATTAACTCCAGAGAAGTACAATTAGACCAGAGATTTTCAACCTTTTTCATCTTATAGAACATATAACATCTATAATAATAAAAGTGTAATATGCTAATTAGACTGGATGTCCTTCCAGACGACCTTCCGGACAAAGCCGGGGCTGCGAGAGAAGTCTGAGTCCCAGGTGCCAGAGGGAAGCCGATGCTGGCAGCTGGGGGAAGGAAGGCCTACTCTTGCACGAATTTTGTGCATCGGGCCTCTAGTCTATATATATAAAAGCCTAAGTGACCAACCAACCGAACGACCAGTTGCTATGACACTCACTGACCACCAGTGGACAGATGCTCAATGCACAGGATTGGGCTCCCTCCTGTCTGGATCAGGCCTGCAGGGATCGAGCCGAAACCGCCTATAAGACATCCCCTGAGGGTTCCTGGATTGAGAGAGGGCACAGGCTAGGCCGAGGGACTCCCCTGTGCACGAATTCATGCACTGGGCCTCTAGAATTATTATATTTTTTGCCAATCTGACAAAAAATTAATATAATTTTACTCATTCACACCAGATGGCTATTGTTGTGTTGGCTGTTGTCATTTTCTTATTTGATAATCTAAGGGCAAAAAGGTCAGTGCCCCTGACTAAATAGTCAGGTATTGCTTGTTTTAAAAATTCTTGAGGCACACCAGTGTGCTACAGCACATCAGTTGGAGATCACTGAATTAGACTAACAGTTGACTTCAGGAGAAACATTAGATGAACAAGGAGACAGAGGACAATGAAATATTATCTTCAAAGTACTGAATTTTAAAAATTACAATTTTATGTCCTTTAAGAATGAAGGTGAGATAAATATATTATTAGAAGACGTTCACTAAAGGAAAAATGAAAACAAGTTCTTAAAGGAGAAAGAAAACACTCTCAGATTGAAGTTCTTACTTTCTTCTGACCTATCTGATTCACTAATACTTTTTAACTCTGTCTTATTTGTGTTAAACTCATCCATTGCAATCTAGTTTCAGCTTTTGAATTTGCAATTGCAGATGAAGAAAAAAACTGAGCAACAAAGGCAAATATGTAGGAAAATTTAAATTACTGTAGACCTGATAGTGTTTCTATAATAAAGAATGTCTTTACTATCTATAATAATTAAACTCATGACAAACATTAGCAAGATGATTTAATGGTAAGCTGTGAGTCACTGAGTTTCAGTGGGAATTCGCACTGGGATCTTCCGGCACTCATTCTTAGCTAATGAGTACGAAGTATGCTTGGGGCTGAACTTCCCAACAATCAGGACGTACCTAGACATCCCCTGGGCTTTCAGGTCAGACCTTGCCAACCTATTGGGCACCTTTATCCACAGCCCTTATGAATGGCTACACCTGAGCCTCCTTTGTTAGGAAGGTGCTTTTAGCAATGTAGTAACAGTCACAGAGAGAGATTTGTGAAGAAATGACTGTGTAATTGTGCTGGAGGAAGTATGAAAGAATTGCTATACTACTTATTAGGAATTTGAAATTTTCAAGCTTTTCTTTGTCTTTTTGTGGAGACATCAGGGGATAAGGGTAAAAATGCTGTCAAAGTTTAGAAGAGGTTTCTGATGTCTTTATTTGCAGAGGCTTTTGAGTATTGAGCTTACAGATTCCTATTTATGCACAAAAAGTCTCCCATAGAAAAAGCAACGTCCGTTCACATGATTCAATGTTGTGGAACATTTTCTGTCTTGTGAATTTCTCCTGAGCTCAGAGTCATGCCCACCAAGTCAGAACAACAAGATGCACTCAGTGCCAGGAAAAGACAGAAACCAGGTAATGCTTTCTCTGTTCTCTCATGGTTTTCTCTGTGTTCCCTGTAGGACCCCTTTACCCTCATTCCCATCACTTCTTGTTATTCCTCTTCGGGCACTCTGTTCCCCCTCAGTCCTCTCAACTTATCTTTATTCTCCTGGTCTGGAGGTAGGAGAACGTTTCTCTCTGACCTGGTATTTGTTTCTGTTACCTTAAATGTTTTAGTCTGCTCCTCAAAACCACTTCTCTTTTTCCTTTTGGGAAATTTACACACTTGGATTGGGGGGTGAAGAAAAGAGAATCTAATGATTCTTTGGCACCTCAATTGTCTTCAGCACTATACTTAAGTTAGTAAGTTAAGAACTCACAACTTTGCAAGGTAATTATTTTTAGTCTTCATTTTACACGTGGGACAATTGAGACAAGTCTCTTTGTATATTTTTTGTTTTTTGGTGCTGAAAGCTCACATTATACTAGAAATCTGGTGGTTTGGGGAGGCTAATAGCTGAGAATTGTCTGTAGGAGTTGGAAGGAGATCAGACTATCAGTGATAGCTTTTGGGCACCTCGTGACTCAAAAATAACCCTCTCCAAGCACTTCAAACATATAGGGTCCAGAAACAAATCTTTAGTCATAGTTATCCCCCATAATTATGTATTCTGTGGTATGTGGAAGTTCAGAACAGGGCACAAGACACAGCTTTGGTGCAAACCTTTCCAGTGGGTGAAATTTTTATCCAGTATCCTTTCTACATCTGGTTTCATGGGAGTCTAGGATGTCCAAGTCCCTTACTGGTTTCTATCAGATCTGTTCTCTGTGACTCCTCTCCTCCTGAGTCTCATCCATTCACTTGCTCATGCACACACACACTTCTGTTTTTAAATAACACTTTTGAGCAACCCCTTTGAGGCAGTTACAATTCCAAGGTGCTTCTGTATGTCTCATTCTAAGATGAACTCCTCTCGGGCAGCTTTTCTTTGGAAATGACCGAGTCAGCTACCTCCACCTAATTGTGACAGTAACTGAAAACATAGTGGCAGCATTCTCAGAGCTGTTTCCATTCTACATCTGGACTCACTAGCCTGAATAAACGAAGCACCGAGAACAGTAAAACTGTAGCACCAGGTGAAAGTGGTGATTTTATTTCCTTCTGTGGCCCTCAAATAGCTAATATAGTCCACCTCTACCTGTGAGGGAGTCTGGCCTGACAGGATACAATTTCCAGGTTTGTTCTCTGCAAGAGTTTTGTGCTTTGGCCTTTATTTCTAAGAGAGGACATTTCCCCAAAGTTCAAGGAATTTCTAGTGCTAGTAATGGGGCTCCATTTGGAGATGAGTAGAACAGAGGGGAGCTTTCTTTCTGCTGCCCTCCGAAATGATAATGGGTGGTTGTCTGTCTGAATTTCATGGTTTGATTACTTGCTTTTCCAGCATCTTCTGCCACTGATGTGCTGTTCTCCGGATGAATCCAGTCTCTATAGCTAGAACTTGAGTGGTGAGTAAAAGAAAAAAGTAAAATAATAACAAGAGAAAATGCAATATCAACATGACTGGAAGTATTTAGGTTTTTACAATTTACCCATGTATTTTCCTTTTTTAGAAATCAAGGAGGAGATCTATATCAACAGGAATTTTTAAACTTCACCTTAATACCAAATTCTCACACTGATATTTAAACTTATTTGTCTTCTGGGCTACTGGATTTTCAAAGGTTTTTCTTTAACTCAGTGTTAGTTATTGCTCAACGAGGCGAGAAATGCAGGTAATGTGGAATTGATTCCTAAGAGTAGCTTTAGGCCTGTGTGTTGTTTGGATAAACAGTGGGGGAGAAAGCATGGCTTTTGAGAAATTGAATGTGCTGGTCTTGTAGTATGAACACAAGAGATAGAGCTGGACATGAAGGTCAAGATGGTGTGGTTAATAGTGTTGAAGGGTTAGCCTGAGCTGATGGTTGTAATCTCGGTTGTCGGATCACAGTTGGAAAAAAGGGTCAAGCTTTTGAAAGTTAGTGGGTAGTCTATATTTACAAGTGTCATGAAGACTTGACAAGAGCTGACTCTGAATAGATCACACAAACTGGGCATGGAGATTATGACCAGAGTATGTTTTCATATCAGTCAACAGTTTCTTGTGATAAATTACACCGTATCTGGGATATCTTTGTGCTGCTTTGTCTCTAATTAACTCCCTTTCTCCTCACTGGGCAAATGTCCAGCCACTACCCCTCTTCACTTTCCATTAATGATCTCATTTAAATACTTAGTGAATAACAAAAGCCATCAGATGAGAAGTGCTTCCTTCCTAACACCAAATCTACTGACTGCATGCGTGTTTTGTGAATGAAGAAAACCTATTCTCACCTAAGGCCATCCATGCTCTGCTTCTGCTGTGAAACCCAGCTGCTCCAGAGACACCATTTCTGCAATTGTATCTCATTCCTCCTGGAATTTCTCTCTTTCTACTGGATTATTATCAACCATTTACAAACATCCTTCTGTAGATTGAATAATAAAACAACAAGAAATTAACTCTAAGACATTACAGAAAGAACAATAAATGTGGACAGCGAGTTGATCTAGTGTTGAGATTCTGTAGAAAAGATTATTACACTTTTTAGGAAATCTAGAGACTTACCATTTCAGAAATACATTTTTGAGTGGGCATGAAACTTTGTGAATGGAGAATAGGGTGAAAACACTGAGATATCAGACATTAGAAGAGGCTTCACCCAGTTTATTTCTGACATTCCCAAGAACATACTGAAGGCAATGAGGAACCACAGTGTTATCTCTGAGTTCATCCTCCTCGGGATCTCTGTGGATCCCCAGATCCAGGCTCTGCTCTTTGTGCTGTTCCTTGTTATTTACCTCCTGACCCTGATGGGGAATCTGATGCTGCTGCTGGTGATCGGGTTTGATCCCCGTCTTCACATCCCCATGTACTTTTTCCTGAGGCAGTTGTCCTTCCTCGATCTCTGCCACTCCTCTGTCACTGTGCCCAAGCTGCTGGAGAATCTGCTGTCTGAGAAGAAAACTGTCTCAGTAGAGGGCTGCCTGGCTCAGGTCTTCTTTCTGTTTGCCTCTGGGGGCACTGAATCCTGCCTACTCGCTGTGATGGCCTATGACCGCTATGTTGCCATCAGTTCTCCTCTGCTCTATGCCCAGGTGATGAACAGACAGCTGTGTATGGGGCTGGTGTGGGCCTCATGGAGTTTGGCTTTTCTGGATGCTCTTATCAATATCCTTGTAGCTCTCAATTTAGACTTCTGTGAGGCTCAAGATATCCACCACTTCTGCTGTGAGCTGCCCTCTCTTTACCCCTTGTCCTGCTCTGATGTGACTGCAAGTTTTACTGCCCTGCTGTGCTCTAGCCTCCTGCATTTCTTTGGAAATTTTCTCCTGATATTTTTCTCCTATGTTCGCATTTTGTCCACCATCCTGCGCATCAGCTCCTCCACAGGCAGAAGCAAGGCCTTCTCTACCTGCTCCTCCCACCTCACTGCTGTGATCTTCTTTTATGGTTCGGGACTTCTCCGTTATCTCATGCCAAATTCTGGATCCATTCGAGAGTTAATCTTCTCCTTGCAGTACAGTGTGATCACCCCCATGCTGAATCCCCTCATCTACAGCCTGAAGAACAAGGAGATGAAGGCTGCTGTGAAAAGGATGTTGAGGAAATATTTCTGGTGCTTCAAATAATAACATCAGAATGATGAGGATTCTGGGTAGAACTCCAATAAATAGTGCCTGGATATTCAGGAGAATTCTCTGATATCAGGATCTGCAAGGTGCCCTACAGCTTTTCTTAAGAATACTTAAGCAGAGATGGGAGTTAAATTTCTTAGAATGTTACCAGTTGAGGCTGAGTCAGAGAAAAGTGGTCCTAGGTATTTTTCCTAGAAAAATACTTAATTTATTACACACAGTATGGTACACATTTCTGTTACACTTCGTCTATCTTTGCCATGCTTCTAGCAGTTAAATTCCACTTGCTCAATATAGTTCCATAGAGACTTCTAATCATAGGTTCTGTTAATCATGGTGACCCCAAATTCTCACCGTCCCTGCTCATTATTCATTCATTCTTCCTTGCACAGTGTTTGGTACAGGAATGAGTACATGGTCAATGTCAGACCATTCACTCTGTAGGAATTTTAATGAGGAGAGATTCAGATGAGGAGAGAGCGGCAGAGGTCAGCCATTCTGTTTGCAGTACTCTGACAGCCAATCCCAGTGGCCCACTGATAAGATCACTGGTGTTATCCTAGATTCTTCCTTTTCAAGGCAGATTCATAAACATGAATTATGATAAGAACACATGATCAGATATTTGCATGATGTCAGGGACTGTGCCAAGCATTTTATATACATAATGTGTATTTAACCACAAGTGCTTTAGGGAAATGCTTTAGTTATCGTTATTTTAAGAAGAGGGAGGAAACTGCCTCAGAGTGGTAAGTGGTGGGGATGGAATTCGGAACCAAATGGACTTACCCCTAAGTCTATTTTTTTACCACCTTGCCCCACCGACTCTCCCTTGGATGCTGTGAGCTACCCCAGACCAAATTCATGAATTCCCTCTTTAATTATTGTTGTTGTCTTAATTTATGTTGTTTAAGTAAGTCAGAATTATATTCTGTCATTTGCAAGGAAATGACCTAAAAGACATATATTGGTGCCACCATGGAATTGCAGGTATAGACATATACCTGTAGGTATCCAAGGACAATGGAGAAATTTGAAATTGTTTGTTGGACCTATGCATGTCCTATAAAGACCACACATAGCACATTTGTTTATCCTCTTCAAACCATTTACCGAATAGCCAAAAATCCGGTGAGGGGGCCCCAGGATAAAAGAAGATTCCCCAGCTCGTGTGCACTGCTAGACAGGTAGCCCTGGCACTCATCATAGTGATGCTATAGAAATGGCAGAACACAAGAGCATCGATAGCAGAGCAAATGCTGCACAAGGCCTGTGGCAACTTCAGAAAGAAACCAACAGAATTTCAGCAGAGGTCCCTTAGATCATGAAACTCAGTTGGAGAGTTAGTGAGAAGGAGATTTGTGAGAGATATGTGCATTAAAATTGTGGTAAAATATTAATTATTTCTTTTTGAAATTACCTTTGTTTTTTGCTTATTTACAACCTATCAACTGTCATTGTCCCCTTCAATTTGCACTCTCCAGCTGCAGAGAATATAAACTCAAAGAGATCACGGACAGTTTTTGGTATCTGCACTACATTTTTAAGAATATTAAAAATTTTTAAAATATGCTTGCTGCACAATTTGAATGTGTCAATTATGGGCAAAGAAATGAGAATATATCTAAGATGGATTCTCACCAGAGGGACCTCACTGCCAAAGCAGTTTGAAATAATTATATGAGTAGAATAGTCTACTATGTGAATGCAAATCTCTTCCTTCCTTGTGAGCCTAGTTCTGGGCCATGGACTCACAGTTTGGTCATGGCTGGGCAAGGTGGTGGTTATGCAAAGGCTCAACAAGATTTTTGTGCATGAAGGATGTTCTGCTGTTGCCACTGGTGAATTTTATTTTGATAAAGGTCACACACTACTTTTGTTAGCTATATTACCAAATACATTCTAGTTTTTGTTTTCATTATGAATTAAAAATTCAACTACATTTATTACTTCATTATTTCTAGTATGTAGGGTTGCTTGGTGGTTTGTATACTGACCTTGTACCTGTCAAGTTTGTTGAACTATTTTCCTAGTTCTAATGGCTTAAGATACTATTGGGGTTTTAATTATTTCATCATAAATGAAGGGAAACTACATTTTAATTTTTTATCTTAAAGTATATTTTCATTATTTCATCTTAAATAAAGGAAATAATTTATTTTTTTCATTGCAATTTTTATGTTTCACATTTTAAAGTTAATTTGTTGGACATCAGTCTCTAATATAGACATCTTTTTTATTGGGATCAGTGAGAAAGCTGCTCATGTTTCAGCATTAAGGATGATGTTTGTTCTTGTTTTGATCAATATTGTTGACTTAGTACACGAGATCTCTTTTAACCATATTTTGCTGAGAATTGATGTAAAATTTTATTAAATGTGTTGTTTTTATTTTTTTAGAATATATTTTTTATTGATTTCAGAGGGGAAGGGTGAGGGAGATAGAGAAACATCAATGATGAGAGAGAATAATTGATTGGCTGCCTCCTGCACACCCTCTACTGAGGATTGAGTCTGCAAACTGGGCATGTGCCCTGACTGGGAACGAACCGGGACCTCCTAGTTCATAGGTAGACGCTCAACCACGGAGTGACACCAGCTGGGGTCATATGTGTTTTTTTCATTTCTATTGAGTACCAGGACTTTTTCTCTTTTGTTTACTAATGTATAGTGTCTGTCACATATTAAGCATGGAATAAATACCTGTTTAATAAAAAAATAAATTCATCAAAATAGTCATATGGTTTTTATTATTTGATTTTTTAATAATAAATTGTTATAATATAGGTTATCTGATGTTGAAGAATTGTTGCATTCTTGAAATAACGCTACTTAGAATAGTAAAAATTGAATTAACTTTCATCAGTATTTAACTTAAGAATTTCCTAGTTATGTTCATAAGTGAGATAGTATAATTTTTTTCTTGCATTCATCTGATGTTTTCTTTTTAACAGCTTTAGTGAAATTATGTTTCACACATCACAGAGTTCATCTATTCAATCCAATGCCATGGTCTCTAGCACATTCACAAAGTGTGCAAACATCACCACAAACCAATCCCAAATAATTTTTATCATCCCCATAACTATAGGCAGTAACACTCCAAAACCTCCCCCTACACAATCACTAATCTTTCTTTTGCCCATATAGATTTGC
Source organism: Myotis yumanensis (assembly GCF_028538775.1). Lineage (NCBI taxonomy): Eukaryota > Metazoa > Chordata > Mammalia > Chiroptera > Vespertilionidae > Myotis > Myotis yumanensis. Next base: position 166,217,145 of record NW_027223754.1, read on the forward strand.
CCATTCCAGACATCTGATCTTGGCATCAATAATATGTTTTCTTTCATCTTTGTGTTTCCTTAAAATATTTTCAGTAAAAAGGGGAAATCCTTGAAGGCTTTATAAAACTCATCTATAAAATTTTGAGTATTTCTTGTCTTTTGTTGTTGTGTAGGGAAAATTTTGATTGCCAACTTAATTCCTTTAATGATTAGTGTTATATTTGGGTTTGATATTTGTTCATGAATTAATTTTAGTTATTTGTAATTTTTGTTTATTATTCATATAATGTGTTAAATTTCATTGATATTTTTAAAATCTTATTTTATTGTTGAGAGTATTCCAGATGTCCCCCATTTTTCTCCCTTGCCCCCTGCACTTTTCTCTCACCCATGCCAGGCCTTCACCTGTCTATTGTCTGTGTCCATGGGCTATGACTAATTTGTACTTCTAAATCCCTTCTCCTTTTTCACCCATCCTCTCAACCCCCTCTCCCATCTGGAAAATGTCAAAATGTTCTCTGATCTATGAGTCTGATTCCGTTGTGCTTGTTCATTTATTTTGATTTTTAGATTCAATTGTTGATAGATATGTATTTATTGCCATTTTATTGTTCATATTTTTAATGTCTTCTCCTCTTCCTCTTCCCTCTCCCTCCTCCTCCTCCTCCTCTTCCCATTTCATCTTCCTTTTCTCCTCCTCCTCCTCCTCCTCCTCCTCCTCCTTCTCCTCCTCCTCCTCCTTCTTCTAGAAGGCCCTTTAACATTTCATGTAATACTGGTTTGGTGGTGATGAACTCCTTTTTCTTGTCTGGGAAGCTCTTTATCTGACCTTCAATTCTAAATGATAGCTTTGCTGGGTAGAATAATATTGGTTATAGGTTAATATTGCTTTTCATTACTTGGAATATTTCTTGCCACTCCTTCTGCCCTGCAAAGTTCCTGTTGAGAAATCAGGATGTGCACATGTGCATGTACATGTTCACATCCTCTATAACTGCTTTTCTCTTGCTGCTTTTAAAATGCTCTCTTTGTCTTTAACCTTCAGCATTTTAATTATGATGTGTCTTGGTGTGGGCCTCTTTGGGTTCATCTTGTTTGGGGCTCTCTGTGCTTCCTGGACTTGTATGTCTATTTCTTTCACCAGGTATAGGAAGTTTTCTGTCATTATTTTTTCAAATAGGTTTTCAATTTTTTGGTCCCTCCTTTTTCCTTCTGCCCTTGCCCCCCCCCCCCCCCCGCCCCCATTATGCGACTGTTGGTATGCTTGAAGTTGCTCCAGAGGCTCCTTACACTATCTTCATATTTTTTGATTCTTTTTTTTCTTTTTGCTGTTCTGATTGGGTGTGCTTTACTTCCTTATATTCCAAATTCTTCATTTGATTCCTGGTACCCTCTATTCTACTATTGATTCCCTGTAAATTATTCTTTATTTCAGTTAGTGTATCCTTCATTTCTCACTGGTCCTTTTTAATATTGTTGATGTTCTCACTAAGTTCCTTGAAATTCTCATTAAGTTCCTTGAAGTACTCAGTAAGTTCCTTGGTCATCCTTATAGCCATTGTTTTGAACTCTGTATCTGGTATTTTTGCTTCCATTTTATTTAGTTCTTTTTCTGGATATTCCTACTGTTCTTTCATTTGTAACACATTTCTTTGTCTCTGCATTTTGGCTGCTTCCCTGTGTTTGTTTCTATGTGTTAGGTAGATCTGCTATGTCTCCTGAACTTGGCAGAGTGGCCTTGTGTAGAAAGTATCCTATAGGGCCCAGGGGCTCAACCTCCTCAGTTGTCTGAGCTGGGTGCTCCAGGTGTGCCCCTGTGTGAGCTGTGTGCACTGTCTTATTAAAGTTGAGCCTTGTTTGATATTGTCACCACTAGGAGGGATTGACTCTCAGGTTACAAGGATCGCCCACAACTATAGCAGAAGAGCTGCTGCTGTGCAGGAGCTGACCCTATGGAGTAGGACTTGCTTGAGTGGAGCTTTGGTGCTCACTGAGTTCGCCTCTTGAGTGTGTCACTCATGGAGGTGGTAGCTTGTAATCTGGCATGGTCAAAGCTGACCACCAGGTGCACTGACCTTGAGTCTCCTGGGGGGTGCAAAGTCAGTCACTCCCGTTGCCTTGCCCAGGGACACCTAGTATGAGCTACAAAGCAATCTGCAGATGGCTGCTACTTGTGTTGGGCTTGAGGGTGCCCAGGAGAGGCCAAACTGTGAACCAAAGCAGGCTGCCAATAGTGCTGGGCCTGGGGCCACTTATTGAGAGGTATGGGGCATGCTGGAGCTGGCTCCTGCTTGTTTGAGAGATTTTAGGAAAGTCTGAAGCATGAGGCAAGAGAGACAGGTTTTATGGAAAAGACACTGGAAATGGCTTGGTTGAGCCTGCAAGTAGGGAGGGACAGGGTTTCAGGGATTCACCAGGGTGGGGGTGAAAAGTATGAACCAGTTTGATGAAGATTCATATATGGCAATGCCTGTTGCCCTGTGGTGGGGAGGGCTCAGCAAAGGAACAATGGTCTCTGCCAGCACTTCTGTCTGGGAGAAAGCTTCCCTTATAGCTCTCATCCTGGTTCCAGACAAGTTAGTTCCTCCCCAGATGTCCCAGGTTCCTTTCAAGCTGCTTCCTCAGTGGTAGAGCTCAGAGGGAGTGAGATGGTGTGTGGGCCCTTTAAGAGGTGCTGCCTAGGGCTCCAGCAGTCTCTGTGCCACTCAGCCACAATCACTGCTGGTTTTCACAGCCAGAAGTTCAGAAGTTGTGGGGACTTCTCTTCCCAACACTGGAACCTTTGGCTGGGAGCCTTGGTGTGGGGCTGGGACCCCTCGCTCCTTAGTAAAACCTCCACAGTCAAGCTATCCCTCCAGATTTTAAACCACCATGCTTGGGTGTGTGTCCAGCTGGTTCCTCAATTTCACCGCCCCCCCCCCCCCTTCAGCTAGATTTCAGGTATTTCTGAATGATGGTTGTTCTGTATTTTAGTTGTAATTTTGATGTGGTTGTGGGAGGCGGTGAGTGCCACATTTACCTACTCCACCATCTTGACCGGAATCTTCATTGATATTTTGTTACTTATAATATTCTAATATTTTCAATGTTTTTAGCATTGATTTAATTTGAAAATAAAAACCTTTAAACATAAAGCAAAGAATGAATTCTATATATCCATATAATAACATCTAAATTTTACTATTTTAATATGTGTGCCTTATCAACTTTCTATCCATCTATCGATTCACCAATTGCCTTTTTAAAATGCATTTCAAAAAAGTTACAGACATCAGTACACTTCACCCTAAACACTTCAGCATGCATATCATTAACTAGAATTCAAAATTTGACTACACTCTCTTCTCCTTTGCTTTTGTGGTAAAATCTACATGCTGAAATACTGAAAATGTCATTCAGTGAATTCTGATAAACAACTGTCTAACTCAAATGCCTATTCAGTATAGAGCATTACCACTACCCAAACTACCTCATGTCTCTTTCCAGTCAATTTTGTATCCTCTTCCTCCCTTGATAATCACTATTCTGCTTTTTCCACTATACATTAGTCTTACCTGTTTCAAAACATCATATAAACAACATTGTATAGTATGCATGATTTTGTGCCAAACTTTTATCCATCATGTTTTTGAGATTCATCCATGTTGTTCCATGTATCAGTAATTTGTTTCTTTTTATTATTGAGTAATATATCATTGTATATCCATTTGTTTATCCATTCTCTTGGGCTGCTTCCAGTTTGGGGGTATTATGAATAAAGCTGCAAGGAACAGTCTCATGAAAGCATTTTTGTGCATAATTATTTTCATTTGTTCTGGGAGAGTATCTAGTATTGAAATTATCTACACTAATAAAAGACAAAGATACTAATTGACCGTACCTTTGCTATGCCCTAAGCCACACCCACCAGCCAATCAGAGCGACTATATGCAAATTAACCCAACCAAGATGGCAGCCTGCAGCCACGAAGCTGGAGCAAGCAGGAGGCTTGGTTGCCCGGGCGATGGAGGAAGCCAAGCTTCCCGCCTGCCCTGAGCCAGCTGTGGCCTCCACTCATGGCAACAAAATTTCAATTATAGAAGACAAATAAATCCCAGATACCTGCTCCCAGCCAGCCTCCACTGGGAGCTTGGGTGGCTGGGGGTTGTGGCCAGCCTGCAAACAGCCATCAGCCCCTCACTCAGGCTGGCCAGGCACCCCAGCAGGGCAGTGGGCAAAGAGCTACTGGAGGGCGGCAGCAAGCTACTGGCGAGCTACTGGCACATGGATTCGTGCACAGGGCTACTAGTTAGATCATAAGTAGGTATAAGTTTTACAAGAAACTGCCAGATATTTTTACAAAGGGGTCATATCCTTCTATATTTCCACTAACAGTGTTTGCAAATTCTGGTTGTTCTACATCTCACCAACATTTGGTTTGGTCAGCCTTTTTAATTTTTTCCAGTTTTGTGAATGTCTATTGAAATATCTATGTGAATTTATTTGGCATTTCTCTGATGACTGATGTTATTTTTTTTTTAAATAAATCTTTATTGTTCAGATTATTACAGTTGGATTGAGAGTCCACCCTACTCCAGTATGACCTCATCTTAGTTTGTTACATTTTCAATGACACTATTTCCAAGTAAAGTCATATTATGAGGTGCTGGGGGATTAGGACTTCAACATATTTTTACCAATTTGACCCATAGCTGTCACAGTTGGAATTACTCAACTGTTCCTTATCTATTCTTAAGCTGAAAGAAGTATAGTCTTAGAAGTTTTAGGGTATGGAGATGATATTTTGATCACTAGAAATTGCTCAGATTCTATAGTACAGTTGATTTTTTTCTAGGAGTGGAATTTATAAACATTCATGAACAATCTCACTTTGTTCACGGAGTTCATCCTTCTCAGACTGTCTGCTGGCTCCCTCATCCAGGCTCTGCTCTTTGTGCTGTTCGTGGGGCTTTACCTGCTGACAATGATCCTGGTGATCAGAGGGGATTATCACCTCCACACACCCATGTATTTCTTCCTCAAACACCTGTCCTAGATACCTGCTTCTTAGTTATTATGCCCCAAATGCTATAGAACTTCCTGCCTCATACAAAAGGTATCTCAGAGTTTCCTGAGAAACTGCCCCACCTAGAATATCTTTTTTCTCCTCTTTGGGTGTGCTGAAACCCGTCTTCTCTCTCCCATGCTTATGACCACTATGCTGCTGTCTGCCACCCACCGCTCTACACCGTGGTCATGAAGAGGTCTCTGCACTGCAGTGGTCAGTGTGGCAGGGTGATGGGGTTTCTAAACTCACTAGGGAATAACCTTTTCATCCACAAGTTACATTTTTGTGAGTCCAGCATTATCTCCCATTTCTGCGGTGAGCTGCCTTGGCTCTTCCCTCTGCCCTGTCCCTCTGTTCCACTGCCAAAGAACTCCTTCTCTCAGGGTCCAGTGCTTTTCTGGGGCTGCTGACACTTCCCCTGATCCTCTTCTCCTACTCTAGAATCATGTCTGCCATGCTGAGCATCCCCTCCTCTGAGGGCCAGGGCAAAGCTTTTTCCCACCTCACTGTGGTGCGTTTGTTCTATGGGATGGCTCTGTTCAGGGACATCGGCCCCAACTCGGGCTCAGTGTTGGAGTGAGTGGTCTGCACTCAGTTCAGTGTGATCATATCCTTGCTGAGCCCTCTCATCTACAGCCTCCAGAGCTGGGAGGTGGAGCTGCTCTGCAGAGGGAGCTGAGGCCACAGAGTGTGCCCGAGGCTCAGAAAATGCTGTGTGTATTCTTCTCAGAAAACAAAACTTATCTCTAGAGAAGAAAGATTATTATAGGCCCAGAGCACTTGGGGAAATTACATTTTAATTAAATTAAAATGTTTTGTCTGGATTCGAAGTAAATAAACTTCCACAAAAGCAGAGGCTGAGAGGAAAAAAAGCTTGATATACTGACTCATACCCAGCAGCCCTTTGCCAAATACTCTGAGAGTGGAATCTTGGCTCCATCTTCAGAGATAGCAGGCTGACACAGATGAAGTGTATTGAAGCAGAACAGGGTCTCTGGCCAAATTGCTGACTTTTCTTGGAATTTTCACAAAGGAACACAATAAAGAAAGGGGCTACAAGAATGAAGGAATCAGTTATAGATAATGCTCCAGAATGGAGATAGTCAGAACTATTCATTCACCTGACCCTGTGCTATTTACTGGAATAAAATGGCAAGTATGCCTGCAGATAGGGTGGTACAGTGGTTAATTTGTGTGTTAACTTGACTGGGCTAAGGGATGCCCAGATAGCTGGTGAAACAATTATTTCTGGGTGTGTCTATCAGGTTGTTTCCAGAAGAGATTAGCATTTGAATGAGTAGAATGAGTAAGAAGATTGCCCCCATCAACATGGGTGGGTATCATCCAATCTGTTGTGGGCCCAAATCGAACAAAACTGTGAAGGTAGGGTGAATTTGCTTTCTCTGCTTGAGCTGGACACCCATCTTCTCCTGCCCTCACATACTGGTGCTCCTGGTTCTTCAGATTGGGACTTACACCACTGGCTTTCCTGGGCCTCCAATTTGCAGACAGCAGATCATGGGATTTCTCAGTCTCCATAGTTATGTGAGTCAATCTCTCATAATACATTATCTATCTATCTATCTATCTATCTATCTATCTATCTATCTATCTAATCTATATATCTTTATCTATATCTATCATCTATCTATTAATATCATCTATATCTAATTTGTTTTTCTAGTTCTGTTTTTCTGGAGAACCATGACCAATACAGCAGGGAAAAGAAAAATGAATAGATTGTGGAGAGCAGCTACAGCGTTTGGACAGGTTCAAGCCTTGGGCTGACTTGTGGCAAAGCCACATATAAGTCCCAGCTTGGAGGGCAAAGCCCTCCCAGCACAATTATAGCCAAAAGGCTATGGTTGTAAGCTTGACCCTATAGTCCTACACTGCAGTCCTAGGTGGCTAAGGGATATGGGCTGCAGGAGGTGTAGCAAGTGCTGCCTAAACAAAGCTTGATAGAGAGCAGAGAATGGCAACAACAGGAAAGAAGCAGATTTGAAACTTGCAAGAACATTGTAAACATCTTGCCCTTGTTTTGCTTTGTGTGATCTGACTATAAAATAAAGCTTCGGCTTACAGGCTGTGTCATTGTTTCCTCATCCAGGCACAGTGATCCACCTGGTCCCAACTATATTCTCTTGTCTGTTTTCTTTAATCCTTCTTTGCCCCTCCTCAGGTACACCACTGGCTGTGCTGTACGTAGTGCAGTCAGATTGGAAATCAGTATGTTGTTCCTATTTTATTTTTCCTAAGCCCTCCTACCTGAGGTCTTACATTTTAAAATATAGAGTGTGCATTTGATTCAGGTACATTTGAACCAGGTACAGTTTATGGAATGTGGGATAGAAGTAAATAATTATAGAAGCAAATTTAAAAGATTAACAAGCTACTCCTTTGCATCTACTTAATTAATAAATATCTACACTAATAAAAGAGAAACATTCAAATTAACCACCCCCCATGATGCCCACCAGCCACGCCCACCAGCCAATGAGGAGTGAGTATGCAAATTAACCTGACAAAGGTGGCAGGTTAATTTGCATACACAAGCACTGGGCAGCTGGGGGCGGGGCAGGTACTGCCCCCATGTTGCCATGGCGAGCCAGGGGAAAGTTCCAGCCCTGCAACGGCTTGCGCACACATAGGCGGCACAGGTGCCTGGGAGCCGGGGGTGGGGTGGCACACTCGGAAGCTGGGGGAGCTGGGGTCAGGGCGGGAGCTTCCTCCATGTCACCATGGCAATGCGGGGGAAGCTCCTGCCTGGCTGGTGTGCACTCACAGGAGCCAGGGAGACTGGGTTGGGGTGGAAGTTCCCACCCTGTGGCCACGTGGCCCTACGCTCGTGAGGGCACCGGGGAGCCGGGGTCCCAGGGTCGCAGAGGCACGCGCGGATGCCGGGGAAGCTCCCGCCTGGCTGGCATGTGTGTGCAGGCACCTGAGAGCTGGGGGCCATGGTGATGCGGGGGAAGCTCCCACCCCAATGGAGTGCGCACATGAGTGCAGGCAGGGGTTCTCGCTCTGCGGCCACTTGCAAGTGCGCTGGTGCAGAAAGGCCTGTGTCCCCGGGACAGGCATCCTTGGGAGCCAGGCCATCCCGAGCCTGTAGGCCCGTGCCTAGGCTCTGAGCAGCCGGGGTTCTGGAACGTGACAGAGAATGCATGTAGGGCTGAGGGGACTCCCCCCGCCCCCAGTGCACGAACTTCGTGCACCGGGCCGCTAGTAAATATATAATAGCAGCCCATTGACAAACATTAAAAACTTTTAAATACATAGAGAATAATATCTCTGCTTATGGACAGGTAGACTGACTATTGTAAAGATGTCAGTTGTTCCCAAATTAGTTTATATGTTCAGCATATTAAACATAATTCCAGAATACTTTTATTTTATTATTTTAAAAAATCTTTATTGTTGAAAATTACATATGCCCCCCCCCCCCCATTGACCCTCTACTAGCCTGCTCCTGACCCCTGCCCCCTGCCCCCTGCCCCAGGCCTTCACCACCCTATTGTCTGTGTCCCCTGGATTATGCATATATGCATCAAGGTCTTTGGTTAACCTCTTCCCTCCCACCCACCTCCGCATTCCCTCTGAAATTCTGCAGTCTGTTCTGTTCTTCTATGTCTCTGGATCTATTTTGTTCATCAGTTTATTTTATTCATTAGATTCCACATATGAGTGAGATCATGTGATACTTGTCTTTCTCTGATTGGCTTATTTTGCTTAGCATAATACTCTTCAGATCCTTCCATGCTGTCTCAAAGAGTAAGAGATCCTTCACTTTTACTGCTGCATAGCATTCATGGTACAAAGCTTTTTTATCCACTCATTTACTGATGGGCACTTGAGCTGTTTCCAAAGCTTAGCTATTGTAAATTGTGCTGCTAATAACATAAGGTTGCATGCCTTTTTTCTGATTAGTATTTCAGGTTTCTTAGGATATATTCCTAGAAGTGGGATCACTGGGTCAAAAGGAAGTTCCATATTTAATTTTTGAGGACACGCCATATTGTTTTCCATAATGGCTATACCAGTCTGCATTCCTACCAGCAGTGTAGTAGGGTTCCCTTTTCCACATCCTCACCAGCACTTGTCATTTGTTGAAAGGTGTGACGTAATACCTCATTGTCGTTTTATTTTGCATCTCTCTGATGATCAGTGACTTTCAGCATTTTTTCATATGCCTATTAGCCATCTGTATATCCACTTTGGAGAAGTGTCTATTTGCCCATTTTTTAATTGGATTGTTTGTCTTCATTTTGTTAAGTTGTATGAGTTCCTTATTATGTTTTGAATATTAAACCTGTATCAGATGTATCATTGCCAAATATGTTCTCCTTCATAGTGGGCTCCCTTTTTGTTTTGTTGATGACTTCTTTTGCTGTGCAGAAGTTTTTATTTTGATGTAGTACCATTTGTTTATTTTCTCCTTAGTTTCCCTTGCAGTAGATGTATCAGTAAACATATTGCTATGACAGATGTCTGAGATTTTGCTGTCTATGGTTTCTTCTAGGATTTTTATGATTTCACAACTTACATGTAAGTCTTTTGTCCATTTTGAGTTTATTCTTTTGTATGGTATAAGTTTGTGGTCTAGTTTCATTTCTTTGCATGTTTCTGTTCAATTTCCCCAACACAATTTATTGAAGAGACTGTCTTGACTCCATTGTATGCTCTTGCCTCTTTTGTAAAATATTAATTGAGCATAATGGCTTGAGTAGATTTCTGTTCCATTGATCGATATGCCTGTTCTTGTGCCAGTACCAGGATGTTTTGATTCCAGTGGTTTTGTGGTACAACTTGATGTCTGGTATTGTGATTCTTCCACCTTTGGTCTTCTTTCTCAAGATGGCTGCAGCTATTCTGGGTTTTTTTTTGGTTCCATATAAATTTTTGGAGTGTTTGTGCTCTATCTGTGAAATATGCAGTTGGTATTTTAGTAGGGATTGCATTGAATCTATATATTGCTTTGGGTACTATAGACATTTTAATGATGTTAATTTTACCAATCCATGAACATGGTATATTCTTCCACTTGTTTATATCTTCCTCTATCTCTTTTTTCACCGTCCTGTATAGTTTGCTGAGTACAAGTCTTTTACCTCTTTGGTTAAGTTTATTCCTAAGTATCTTAATTTTTTTGTTGCAATGGTAAATGGGATTGTTTATTTAGTTTCTCTTTCTTTTTTTTTTTTGTGTGTGTTTTTTTTTAAATTAAATCTTTATTGTTCAGATTATTACATTTGTTCCTCTTTTTTCCCCCCATAACTCCCCTCCTTCCAGCTCCCACCCCACCCTCCACCCTCACTCCCCACCCACTGTGTTCATCCATAGGTGCATGATTTTTGTCCAGTCACTTCCCGCATCTCGCACACCCCTTTTCCCCCCAAGAATAGTCAGTCTATTCCCTTTCTATGTCCCTGATTCTATTATAATCCCCAGTTCATTCTGTACATCAGGTTATTTATTCACTTGATTCTTAGATTCATTTGTTGATAGATGCATGTTTGTTGTTCATAATTTGTATCTTTACCTTTTTCTTCTTCTTCCTCTTCTTAAAGGATACCTTTCAGCATTTCATATAATACTGGTTTGGCGGTGATGAACTCCTTTAGCTTTTCCTTATCTGTGAAGCTCTTTATCTGACCTTCAATTCTGAATGATAGCTTTGCTGGATAAAGTAATCTTGGTTGTAGGTTCTTGGTATTCAGCACTTTGAATATTTCTTGCCATTCCCTTCTGGCCTGCAAAGTTTCTGTTGAGAAATCAGCTGACAGTCGTATGGGTATTCCCTTGTAGGTAATTGAGCCTCTTTCTCTTGCTGCTTTTAAGATTTTCTCTTTGTCTTTTGCTCTTGGCATTTTAATGATGATGTGTGTTGGTGTGGTCCTCTTTGGATTCCTTTTGTTTGGGGTTCTCTGCGCTTCTTGGACCTGTAAGTCCATTTCTTTCTCCAGGTGGGGGAAGTTTTCTGCCATTATTTCTTGAAATAGGTTTTCAATATCTTGCTGTCTCTCATCTTCTGGCACTCCAATAATTCTGATATTAGACCGCTTAAAGCTGTCCCAGAGGCTCCTTACACTATCTTCACACTTTCGGATTCTTTTTTCATTTTGCTTTTCCAATTGGGTGTTTTTTGTCGAATCTTTGGTTTGATTATTGTACTCCTCTGGTCTGCTATTGGGTATAATATTCTTTATTTCAGTCCATGTATGCTTACTTTCTAATTTCTTTATCGTAGCATCGAGGGTCTCATTAGTTTTCGTGAGGCTCTGCACAAATTTATGGCAAGCCCTCAAAATTGCGATTCTTAGCTCCATATCCTCCATTTCTGTCATGTTTTTTTGTCTCCGCATCTTTTATGCTTTCTTGGTGCACCCCCTTGTGGTCTCTGTGCGCAGTCTTGTTCTAGCCAAGCCTTAATTGTTGTAGTTAACACTAGAGGGATTTGACCCCCAGGCCGACTGGCTATAGGAATCAGCTGTATGGAAAACGTCTGCCTTCTGGGGAGGCGCTAATCCAGCCTTTGCCTGAGGCGATCGGCAAATGGCTGTGCGCAGGGTTTGGGCGGGGCGGGATCAACAGGGCGGGCGGAGGGAGCAGTTATGGCCACGCTCAGTCCCGTTCCCAGAGGCTCTGCTTCTCAGAACCCCGGCAGCCGCTGCAAACCTCGGAGAGAAAGCTGCCCTCAGGTTCCAACTGATGCCGGATAATCCCGCTTCTCCCGTTTGAGTCTGGGTCCCTAGAGACTCGCCCGGATCTGGAGCCCAGAGTCTGAGACTCACTCCAGACAGAAAACGACAACCGCGCCCTCAGCCACCAGCCCGCTTTGCGCGCGCACCTCGGTACCTTTGTATTTTCCACACTGCGCCGCCTCTGAGCCTCGATTTGCTGTTCTCTTTCCTTCTAGTTGTAGAGTCTCTCTTCAGCCAGCCTTCCTGTGGTTCTGGGTGATGTCCGTTCAGTCTTTTAGTTGTATTTTTGAAATGGTTGTTTGCGGCAGCGGTCTCCGGTGTTTACCTACGCCGCCATCTTGGTCTCCCTGAGCAGTTGTTAGAAGATGGTACAGAAAAGGACGAGCTGGTTAAAAAATCAGCTTCTTCACCCTCACTGGTGCAAAGGTCCGGCTTTGGCTTCAGTCCAACCAGACTGCGTCCACTGGGTCGACTGGGGCGGGCGCGGGTCAAAAGCCTGCGTTCCTGGTGGGCTGCCGGGCTCTGGGCTGGCCAAGGGCCTGGGTTGCAGGTCCCTCCTGGCGCTCGAGTTCGCAGGGGCTGCCTAGTTTCTCTTTCTAAGAATTCATTTTTGGTGTATAAAAAAGCTATTGATTTCTGGGTATTAATTTTGTATCCTGCTAAACTGCCAAATTCATTTATTAAATCTATTAGTTTTTTTCCTGTGTGGAGTCTTTAGGGTTTTCTATGTATAATATCATGTCATCTGAGAATAATGAGAACTTTATTTTCTCCTTTCCAATTTGGATGCCTTTTATGTTTTCTTTTACTGATTGCTGTGGCTAGAAATTCCAGTACTATCCTATATAATAAAAGGCTAATACGCAAATTGTCCCCTCAACTGGGAGTTCCACCTGGAGTTGGACCAGGGGGCGGGGCCGGCCTACCAACCACCTGTGGCCCATCCCGATGGGGGCTGGCCAGCTGGACCCCACCCGTGCACAATTTCATGCACCAGGCCTCTAGTGTTGAATAAGAGTGGTGAAAGTGGACATCTCTGTCTTGTTCCTGTTCTTAGGGGAAATGGTTTTAGCTTTTGCCCATTGAGTATGATGTTTGCTGTAGGTTTGTCATCTGTGGCCTTTATTATATTGAGATATGCTACCTTTATTCCCACTGTGCTGATAATTTTTATCAAAAATGAGTGTTGGATTTTGTCGAATGCTTTTTCTGCATATATTGATGTGATCATGTGATTTTTATCTTTCAATTTGTTTATGTGATGTATCACATTTATTGATTTGGGAATATTGTACCAGCCTTGCATCCCTAGAATAAATTCCACTTGGTTATGGTGTATGATCTTTTTAATATATTGCTGGATCCGATTTGCTAATATTTTATTGAGGATATTAATATCTCTATATATCAGGGACAGTGGCCTATAATTTTTTTCTTTGTAGTGTCTTTATCTGGCTTTGGAATTAGATAATGCTGGCCTCATAAAAAGAGTTGGAAGTGTTCCTTCCTGTTGGATTTTTTGAAATAGTTTGAGGAGGATAGGTGCTAGTTATTCTTTGAATGTTTGGAAAACTCCCCTGTGAAGCCATCCAGGCCAAGGCTTTAGTTTGCTGGGAGTTTTTGATTACTGATTCTATTTCCTCGGTTGTTATTGGCCTATTCAGGTGTTCTGATTCTTCCTGATTCAGTTTTGGAAGATTGTATTTTTGTAGTAATTTGTCCATTTCATCCACATTGTCCAGCTTGTTGGCCTATAGTTGATCGTGGTATTTTCTATAATCCTTTGTATTTCTGTGGTGTCAGTTGTTACTTCACCACTTTCATTTCTGATTTTATTTATTTGGGTCCTCTCTCTTTGTTTCCTGATGAGTCTGGCTAAAGGTTCATCAACCTTGTTTATTTTTTCAAAGAACCAGTTCTTGGTTTCATTGATTATTTTATATTATTTTTTTTAGTATCTATGTCATTTATTTCTGCTCTAATCTTTATTATTGCCTTCATTCTCCTTACTCTGAACTTTTCTTGTTGTTCTCTTTCTAATTCTGTAAGTTTAGGGTTAAATAGCTCAATAATTTTTCTTGTTTTTTTAAGTAGACCTGTAGTGCTATGAACTTCCCTCTCAGGACTGGTTTTGCTGTGTCCCAAAGGTTTTGGGTTGTGTGCTCATTTTCATTTGTTTCCAGGAAGTTTTTGATTTCTTTCTTGATCTCATTGCTAACCCATTTATTGTTTAATAACATGCTATTTAGCCTACATATGTTTGAATGTTTTTGAGTGTTTTACTATAGTTGATTTCTAATTTCATTCCATTGTGACCTGAGAAGATGCTTGATATGATTTCAGTCTCCTTGAACTTGTAGAGACTTGTTTTGTGTTCTAACATGTGGTCTATCTTTGAGAATGACACATATGTACTTGAGGAGAATGTATATTCTGCAGTTTGGAGTGAAATGTTCTGTCAATGTCAATTAAATCTATCTGATTCAGTGTGTCACTTATAGTCACTGTTATCTTGTTAATTTTTTATCTGGAAGATCTATCTAGTGATGTCAGAAAGGTGTTAAAGTCCCCTACTATGACTGTATTGCTGTTGATCTCTCCCATAAAGCCCTTCAGAAGTTTTTTTAAAAAATATATATTTTTATTGATTTCAGAGAGAAAGAGATTGTTAGAAACATCAACAATGAGAGAATCATTGATCAGCTGCCTCTTGTACACCCCCCCCTCCCCCTGGGGATCGAGCCTGCAACCCAGGCATGTGCCCTTGGATGGAATTGAACCTGGGATCCTTCAGTCCACAGGCCAACGCTCTATCCACTGAGCCAAATCAGCTAGGGAAGAAGTTTTTGTTTTTAAAATATATATATTTAGGTACTTCTATATTGGGTGCATATATGTTTACCAGGGTTATATCCTCCTGTTGGATCAATCCCTTTAGTTTCATGTAGTGACCTTTGTTGTCTCTTGTGATGGCCTTCATTTTGAAGTCTATTTTGTGAGATATGATCATTGATACCCCAGCTTTCTTTTCTCATTTTCATTTGCATGGGAAAAATTTTTTTCTATCCCTTCACTCTCATCCTGTGTGAGTCTTTTGTTCTGAGGTGGGTCTCTTATAGACTGCATATAATTGGGTCATGTTTTCATATCCATTCAGTTACCCTATATCTTTTGGTTGGAGCATTTAATGCATTTACATTTAAGGTTAATATTGATAGGTCATTATTTATTGGCAATTTAATTTTGTATGCCTACATTTCCCTCTCTCTCTCTCTCATTTTTTTCTTCTCATTATAGCAGTCTCTTTAGCATTTCTTGCAGTGCTGATTTGGTGGTGATAAACTCCTTTAACCTCTTTTTTTTTTTTTTTTTTTTTAAATCTGGGAAGCTCTTTATTTCACCATCTATTTTGAATGATAGCCTTGCTGGATATAGTAATCTTGGTTTCTTGCTTTTGATTACCTTGATTACTTCATGCCATTCCCTTCTGATGTGTAGAGTTTCTGATGAGAAATCAGCTGACAGCCTATGGGAGCTTCTTTATAGGTAACAAATTGCTTTTCTCTTACTGCCTTTAAGATTCTCTCTTTGTCTTTACTTTTTGGCACTTTAATATATTTTTTATTGCTTAAATTATTACAAAGAGTATTACATATTTCTCCTTTTTTCCCCCCGCCCTTGACAATCCCCTGGCCTCCCCTACCCCCCAGTGTCTTATGTCCATTGGTTATGCTTATATGCATGCATACAAGTCCTTTGGGTGATCTCTTACCACCCCCCCTGCCCCCCCACCCTCCCCGGCCTTCCTGCTGTAGTTTGACAGTGTGTTCGAGGCAACTCTTTCTCTTTATCTATTATTGTTCAAAAGTTTATAATGGTCTCTATTATCCATGAATGAGTGAGATCATACTTTTTGGCACTTTAATTATGATGTGTCTGGGTGTGGGCTTGTTTGAGTTCTTCTTGCTTGGGAGTCTCTGTGCCTCCTGGACTTCTGTGACATTTTCCTCCACCAGGTTAGGGAAGTTTTTTTGCCATTATTTCTTCAAACACAGTCTCTATCTCTTGCTCACTTTCTTCTCCCTCTGGCGCTCCTACGATGTGAACATTGTTATGTTTCATGTTGTCAGACAGCTCCCTTAAGCTGTCCTCCTGTTTTTAATTGTTTTATTTTTCTTTTTGGTTCTCTGATTGCATGATTTTTTCTACCCTGTCTTCTAATTCACGGATCCAATCCTTAGCTTCCCCTCATCTGCTGTGTATTCCTTCCATTGTGTTCTTTATTAGTGCTATGTCTTTCTTCATTTCTGACTGGTTATTTTTTATAGTTTCTATATCTTTTCTCAAGCTCTTGAGAATCCTTGTAATTATTATTCTGAACTCTATATCTGATTATTTATATCCATTTCATTTATCTCTTCTTCTGGAGAATTCTCTTCTTCTTTCATTTGGGGCTTGTTTTTTTGTCTCCCCATTTTAGCTGCCTGTTTGGGTTTGTTTCTATGTAGTAGGTAGATCTGCTATGACTCCCAGTTCCTGGTGCAAGACAATGTCAAACACTGTTTATAACTGGCCCTGAGTACTGTTCAGAGCTATGAGCAATCCATAGTTTGTGGCTCTGTCTGCTGGGGTTGGGTGCCTTTGGAAAGGATCAAGATGTGCAGCAAGGTCTGCTTTTGCTAGCCCGGGGACCCAAATTAGATCAGGCAAAGACTCAAAGCCTTCAGAGACCTGCCTCTGCCTACTGTCTGGTTGTTATTCAGTCTTGATTAGTCTTAGGCTATTGACCACAGCAAGGCATAGACTCCACAGGGTGAGGTTTTTCCAATAGGGTAGGGAAATTGTTTCTGTCCAAGCAAAAGCTACCTGGATGGTAAAGGTGTACTGGAGAAAGAAGTCCTCTGTAGTATGAAGGAATGATTCAGCTCAGGAATCTAGGGTGGCTGCCTTCTGAGCTCTAACCTCAGAGCCCCCAGCCCTGGATTCTCCTCACACAGCTCTAGTCGATTATGCCCTCTCTCTGCCAGAGCCCAAGGTGAGTGGCTGCACATGAAATTTTGAGTGTTGGTGCTTTAAGAGAGTGCCTATATTTCCAGCCATCTCTCCCTGCTTTTCACACCCAGTTATGTGGGCACCTTTCTCAGTACTGGTGCTCTGGGCTGGGGAGCCAAGCTTGGGGTTTAGACCCCAGAGTTCTTAGTGGCAACCCTTCCACAGCTGAGATATCCCTCTGGAACTTCAGCTGCCGTCTGTGGGAGCCTGGCCAGCCCTTTGGCACCTCCATACTTTTTATCAGTCTCATTGTGGTCTCCAGTTATCAGGGTTCTTGTTGGTTCTCTGATTGCATGATTTTTTCTACCCTGTCTTCTAATTCACAGATCCCAGGAGTCATAGCAGATCCTTGTTATTAGGGTTCTCTCCAGCTAGTCTTCAGTTGATAATTCAGGATGGTTTTTCTTCATGTTAGTTGTAATTCCAGTTTGGTCCTGGGAGAGTGTCAGTATATCTTTCCATTACTCTGCTGCCAGTTTTGAACTCTGAGACTTCAAAAATGGATGGTCTGATGGCACAGAATTAGTCTTCCATCACTGTATGTGACCAATTGTGATGCAGTCTACTGCAGCCCAAACTGTGATTCTTTTGCTTCACCTCTGATCTTTTCCTTTTCTCCATTATGTTGCTTATCCAAACCATTTGTTCAAATTAGGGTTCCTAAATCTACTTTTACCTATTATGGGCTGAAGTTCTTTTATATTTTGCTAGAAATGCAAATACCATTTTTAGATGTGGCAAACTGGAAAACCAAGTTTGGGTGATTGAGATTGTGATCTACTCCTCCGCAGACCATTGCCTTGTTTTCCAAGTTTTTTCTAAACAGAGATGAGGTCTGGAAAACTGCGACCTTAACCCAAGGATACTTGGAGCTCTGTGAAAGAGAGATAGAAACATCAATGATGAGAGAGCACCCCTATCCCTCACTGGGCATCGAGGCCAATAGCTGGGTATGTGCCCTAACCAGGAACCAAACCATGACCTCGTGGTTCATAGGTTGACACTCAACCACTGAGCCAAACCCGCTAAGCAAGTTTTGTGTTTTAAGTGTTAATAGTTAAGGGTCTTGATGGCCTGATTTCTATCTTATATCAGTCAACAAATATTTTCTAAATCCAGAACATTCACCCAGCTGGCTTCTGAACAATTGCAGTGAGTGAGGCTGAGGGCAGTATGTAGATATAATTGGCTGGGGCAAATCATGCTGGAACTCACTAGGAAAGCCTCAAGGGCATCTTTTCTCTTGTGCATTTTTGATTCTTTTGTGGAGAGAAAACTGAAGACAAAGTAGGCATCTGGCCAATTTCTTCAGAAGTCTCTAGATGAGGGAGGCTAACATTCTTGCTGTCAAGCAATTGTTCCTGGGCTGAGACACTGGGGAGCTGCTTCCACAAACTTCCCTCAACTAAACTTCCTGTGATCTGTTGGAAGAGGCAGAATTGCTGGGGCCTGAAGAGACGACAGTTCAGTGTGCCATAACAAGACCCCAAGATACTTGGCAGAATCTCACTCCACAGTAATCACTCCCTCAAAGGGCTAGCAATGCTCAAAGGGATCACACTTGGTTCTCCCAGGACAATATTTCAGTGTCATTGTGAATGTAGAGAATGCCAAACAAAAAGAAGAGCCAAAGCCAGAGATGGCAGTGGACTAGGGAGGCTCATAGCCTTCTGGGCATTGAGGCCAACTTAGCCATCCCACTAGGGAGAGGGTCAGATGAGCCAAGGGCTATCAGAATAATGTCGCTAGCTGAGGCTCTGGAGACACAGTTTTCTTTACTGCGCTAGTTCTCAAAGTGTAATCCTCAGACAAGATGTACCAGGCTGCCTAGGGAATTGTTGTAGTCAAGGTTTCAGGCTTCATCCCTGGACCTACTGAATCAGTAACTCTGGGGGTGGGGTTCAGCAACACTGCAATGTTTTAACATGTGATTTAGATGCCCGCTAAAGTTTGGTAACCACACCTGTGGTTGTTTCTTTTATAAAATTACCAAACACACAGTGGGAGGAGGTGAGCCATCTATCAGCTCTATTGCTCAGGAAAAAAAACTGCTTCTCTTTGCATTCATTTAAGTTTATGGCTTATTATTTGAGTTCTAGGATGAGACCCCGATGATCACCTCTCACCCTAACCCACCACCATATTGGTCAGATTCAATCTAATTCCATCATCTATGGAACATCTTGTATGTACTGAAGATTTTGTAGAGACCACATAAGAAAGAAAACTAAACATTAATCTTAATGTGTGAGTTAAGAACTACAGACAGAGTGCCTAGAAACCACCAAGAGGGGAAGAGTTTTAACAATAGGATCAAATCTAAATATTAAGCATGGTATTACAGATTCTTTGCAGATTGGTCCTCTGCAAAGAATCTGTAATACCAGGATAACATATTTTCTTTTGTGAAATGTCATATATCTATATCTATCTGCCAATGATAACATACTTTCCTTTGATTCTAAGATGCACATTTTTCATATTTTAGTGTTTCTGAAATTCAGATGCATCTTATAGTTGGCATGTAAGTTTAATATGGTTTATTGTGCTTGCCCCCCCCAAAAAAGAGGAAAAAATCTAGCAATTACTAGGTTGTTTACTCTTTATACCAAATGACAACTTACAGTGAAATAAAGGATGTTCCAAAATTCACGCAAGAAGTAATTTTGATAGAAAACACAGGTTTATAATTAAAAATTGTAAATTTTTTATTGATTCATAAAGTATACAGTATAGGGTTATGTATGGAATAGCATATTGGGTAAATGGATTATCATGTCTCGATAGCCAGCACCATTAACTGTTATTGCCTGAGCAGCTGCATTTTCGAAGAAGAATGGTCCGATGATGCCTCCAGCCCAAAATCTGCACCAAACAGTAACACGTTGTGGTTGGCTTGGTTGATCGACAAAATTGTCGAATTTGGGGTTCAGAAAATCCACGAGTGATTGTTGAGAAACAAATGCATCCACAACGTGTCACTGTTTGGTGCGGATTTTGGGCTGGAGGCATCATCGGACCATTCTTCTTCGAAAATGCAGCTGCTCAGGCAATAACAGTTAATGGTGCTCGCTATCGAGACATGATAATCCATTTACCTGATATGCTATTCCATACATAACTTTATACTGTATACTTTATGAATCAATAAAAAATTTATAATTTTTAATTATAAACCTGTGTTTTCTATCAAAATCACTTCTTGCGTGAATTTTGGGACACCTTTATATTAACAACTAGAGGCCCGGTGCACGAAATTCATGCAGTTGGAGGGGTCCCTCAGCCCGGCCTGCGCCTTCTCGCAATCCGGGAGCCCTTGGAGGACATCTGACTGACGGCTTAGGCCCGCTCCCTAGTTGGACATCCTTAGCGCTGCCGCAGAGGCAGGAGAGATTCCTGCCACCACCGCTGCGCTTGCCAGCCGTGAGCCTGGCTTCTGGCTGAGTGGCACTTTCTCTGTGGGAGGGCACTGACCACCAGGGGGCAGCTCCTGCATTAAGCATCTGCCCCCTGGTGGTCAGTGTGCATCATAGCGACCAGTCGTTCTGCTGTTTGGTTGATTTGCATATTAGCCTTTTATTATATAGGATAAGCAAGCACTAATGGGTCAGATAATGTGCTAAATGTTATGTGCACATTTCATTTAATCCCCACAATCAAGCTCTGATGGGGTGCAAGACCAAATTTATTTTCCAGGCAAGGAAATGGGAGGAAGAGAAGTAGCCTGCCCAGGTGTAAGAAATAAGGTGAGCCCCCAAATTCAGGGGTCCTGGTAGAACACAGAGTATACTCGGGAGCCAGGCAGCAAGGCAAATACCTTTACTTCTGCAGAAGGGTGTGCAGCACATGGTCTGGGAGTACACTTACCCTGAGCAGGCGGTCTGCTTGGCTTTTTAATCCTGATGTATGTGACCTGTACCTCACTCTTGATTGGAGCTCAGGCGCACAGTCTTTTGTGATTGGCTAATTTAAAGGAAGGGGTTGGCCTTTGCCATTTCAAGATGGCGGCCCCCAGGGGAGCTGAAAGTCATGTGGCCAACATGGTGGCTGCCAAGTCATGTGAGCCAAACTGGTGGCTGCCTAAACTGTTCTTTGACAGAAAAGATTACTTGTTTATTCTCACACAGGGTCACAGGCAGGTGAGGAGCAGAGCTGGGATGCAAGTTCAGCTATGTTTAACATCAAAGTTCATGGTCTTAATCTCATACATTATACATTCACAGCTCTCTCTCTCTAAATATTTCTCTTCTCTTTCTAAAATTTGATTATCTAAACAAGACAGAATCAAATAGTACTTTTCCTATAAATATTTCCTGGACCATCTGGGATCTGTGACAACTCTCTTTCTACCCTAAGTTATGGCTTCTGTGACATTGGTTGCCAAAACTCTGATTTGAAAATGTAAACTTTCAGTAATCAAACCTTATAATTCTGAAATTGCACCACAAGGAGGTAGTGGTGTCCTAGCCATTAGGTCTGAACATGTTGACATAATTACTCTCATGCCTCCACAGATTTATAAACTTGAGCTTCATATACTTCATTTAAGGACAAAATGTGAATCTCTGTTAGGATGGTTACTCAAGCAATGTTTTTAAAATATGATATTTAAAATCAGTGTAAAGAATAATTTAAATGCAAAAAAATGAAGTCAGGGTTTAATTTTGTATTTGTCTCTTAACTTATCCTAATTACCATTAATTTTAAGTATATTAAAGAAGCATAAAAGAGGAAAATAATTCAGAATAGGAAGAGAAAAAGTAGTCTATAGACTTTAATCTCAGCCCTCAGACTTGTTCAGCTAAACTCCACACCTCCCAGGCCTTCCTAATCTGCCTAAAGTTTATGATCATTTCTGCCTTGTTTCTATCTCAGGCAAAAATGGCTATGCAACCTGCCAGATATAACTAATATTATTAAAGAAACTATCTTAATTTTGTTTCCTGTAACTTAGAGCCCCTGCTTCATTTCTTAGCAATAACAGCAGTTGCCTGACCCAATAGGGCCAAGATGCTCCAGGGTTACAGGAGCCTCTGATTCCAACCTACTTAAATCAAAAGAAGCCGTTTCTCTTTTCAGTTCAGTTAAGGAATAAAATGTTACCTTTCTTGTTTTCCCAAGGCCAGAATAAATGAGTTGTAAATGATGTGGTGGTGTGTGTGTGTGTGTGTGTGTGTGTGTGTGTGTGTGTAGATAGATAGATATAGATATGACATTTCACTTATATGGTATGTGTTGTATATATAATGGTGTTTGCATATGCGAGAGAGAGTGTGTTTGAAGCAGGCAACATGCCATGTATATTAGATTTAAATGAACTTGAGGCTAAATTCCTGATCTTTACTACCTTTACATTTCTAGCTGCAAGGTTTGGGCAATTTCCTTAATTTATTTGAACCTTATAATATGAAAAAATATTGATATTGTTAGAAGGGATTGTTTCTTCTCCACTTTTCTAGCTTTAAAGTGGTTGAGTTTATATCATTAATGCAAGAATTCTCTAATTTAAGCTTCAGATAATATTTTATTTAAATCCATTAATTGAAATTTTAAGTGAAAAAATATGTTATCTCAACAGATGCAGAAATGCATTCAATAAAATTTGGTGCTTATCTATACTAATAAAAGGGTAATATGCTAATTAGGGCAGATGTCTTCTGGACGTCCATCCGGGCAAAGCCACACTGCCTGCGAGGGCCTAGGGCCAGTGCCACGTGGGAGAGACGGGCGGGTCCAGCACTTGCCTGGGAGGGGCGGGCTGGTCCAGCGCTGCCGGTCCAGCGCCACGGCCCCTTTTGCAGAGGTGGCGAGAAGGTGGCACCAAGCCCCCTTCTGCAAAGGTGGTGTGGTACAGGCTGCACTGGGGCCCAGTCCCAGTGCTGCCCCTTCCGCAGAGGCAGCCACAGAGGCAGCAGCGTGGGCCCGGTTCAGCGCCACACCTCCGCAGAGGCTGGACGGGGTGTAACCTGCTGTGCCTCAACCTCCCACAGCCCCTCCCACAGCCAGCCTGGCCCCAGATTGCCCCCCATCCACCAGTGGGCGAGGGGCAGGGCCAGCACTAAGAAGTGAGGGCTGAGGGCCTGCAGCTGCAGTGGCTGGCAGTGGCAGCAGCAGCGGGTGATGGGGGCAGTGCCTTCCCCTGATCATCCCGGTCACCTCTCGCAGAGGAGGACATCCCTGAGGTCTCCTGGACTGTGAGAGGGGGCAGGCTGGGTTGAGGGACCCCCTCCCCCCTCATCTGCATGAAGTTCATGCACTGGGTCTCTAGTTTATTATAAAGGTCTTAGCAAACTGGGAAAATAAGAAACTTTCTTAACCTGATAGAGTAATTACAAAGCCTACAGTAAACTTTTGCTTAAAGAATACATTTTAGAAATTTGTCTTCAATTAAAATAAGAAAGATGACCACTTTCCCTTTTATAACTTAACCAGAGGTCTGGTGCATGAATTCATGCATGGGTGGGGTCCCTCAGTGTGGCCTGCGGGGATTGGGCCAAAACTACCAGTCCAACACCACCTGCCACTCCTGCCTGCCACTCCCGCTCATCCTGGCCCTGCTGTGCCTGCTGTGGGCTCACGCCCAGTCAGTCCTGATCAGTAGAGGCTCATGCTGCCACATCAGTGCTCGCAGCCATGAGCCCTGTGTCTGGAGCACATCTCAAGGGGAATGCCTTCCGGGCCAGGCGGTGGGACACCCTTGCTGGCCTGGGATCCGGATTCATCCAGCTGATATTTGCACTGGTTGTCGGGAGTCACCTGGCGGCCGCTTTTATATAGTTTCTTCCTTGTGGAGCGTCTAGGGAGGGGAAGTGGCTGTGGTACCCTAGGCTGACTTCCAGGAGGTCAGTGGTGCTGACAGGATGGTGCTGGCGGCACCGGTCTGTTGGTGCCTGGACCATTCTCTAGAGATTGGTCCTGCAGAACTACTGAGGGAGTGAGTGGACCACCAACTTGGTCAGCTGAATGGCACTCCCACTGTGGGAGGCACACTGACCACCAGGAGACAGCTCCTGCGTTGAGTGTCTGCCCCCTGGTGGTCAGTGTGTGTTATAGTGACTGGTTGTTCAGTTGTTTGGTCATTCGGTTACTTAGGCTTTTATATATATAGATATTGTATGGAAAGTCCCAGTTGATGCAATAAGACAAGGAAATAAATTAAAATGTAAGAACTGGAAAGAAAGAGGACACAAGGTTAGTTATTATTTGAAAATGATGTGCTTATCTGCATAGAAAATCCTGAAAATATATTCAAATTCATCACATGTGCTTTACTGTTCAGAAAAATGCTAAAGTATGGTATATTCATACAGTAGAATGCTGTACAGCAATTAAGTGAGTGAATTATTTCTACAGATCAACCTGGATAAATTTCTGAAACATGTTAAATGAAAATAAAGCTAATTTCAGAATGTTTCATAGAGTGAGAGATATTTATCAAGTTTAAAAACATGGATATATATATGTAGTAAAAATATAAAACCATGTATGAGGAAGTGTATTAGTTTTTATCTCAGTAGAAGAAATTACTGCAATTTTAGCAAATTGAAACAATAAGCAACACCTATTTGTTATTTCAAGGTTCTGTAGGTCAAGGTTCTGGGGATGGAGTCACTTCTAAGCTCAGATTGATAGCAGAATTCAGTTTCTTGAAATTGTAGGACTGAGGACCCTGTTTCTTTGTTGGCTATCATGTGGGGTCTGGGCTTTGCTCCTAGAAGCTGGTCGCATGGCTTTTCATGCTTTCCATATGTCCTTCCTCAAGCAACTGTGGGTCTAATCTTCTCATGGTTTGAATCTCTTTGACTTCCATTTCTGCCACATCTTTCTCACATCAATAGGAATTCTCTGCTTTTAAGGACTCATGTGATTAAATTGGACCAATCTGGATAACCCAGGATATTCTCCATTTTTAAGTCTTTAACCTTAATGACATCTACAGGTCCCTTTTGCCATGTAAAGTAATATAATCACAGGTTCCAAAGATTAGGGAGTGGACATCCTTAGGGGGACATTCTGTTTATCATAGGAAGCTATGTTTTGACTTTAAGGTAGTGGTTATCTATGGGTAGAAGAAAGGATGAGCAAATGGTATAAAGAAGACTTCAAATCTATAATGTCCCATTTTTTAAAATGAGTCAAAGCAAATATGGTAAAAGTTAAAATTGCTAAGTATGCATGATATAATGGAGGTTTTTATATTTTCAAGTCTTTATGCATGTTTGAAAAATTGCATAATGTAAACATTTTTTAAAATAAGCAACAAAAACCATGGGAAAAATACAGAAAATGGTGTTTTATGCATCTCAGGGTTGTAGAGCAAATTCATACTGGTTTCAGAGATCATTAGTAAACCATAGAGATGCTTCAGAAGAGTGGTTGATGCAGAAATGATAGCCAGGTAATACAATTATTACTTTAATATACTTGGGTGTGAGAAAATGAGAGAATTTAGTCAGAAGCTATAGGGTATTTGGAACTGGGAAATTATTTTTAGAAAAAACAATGTTATGAGACACACACAAATGGAGAAAATAGTTTGAATGTGCTATGTTCTACACACAAAGCAAGAAGAAAAATATTGGTGAGAGAAATAACAAGTTTGAGGGAAGTAGGTCCCAGAGGCAGCAGAATGGAATAATATTGAGAGATAGCCTTGGGACATTTCAAGAGCCCTGAAATGATTCAAGGATTTATTCTCTCTTAAAATAAACATTTTTGAACTAAATTAGGCCGATCTAATATACCTGAAATCACGTGGGAAGCTTTATCAAATAAAAATTAATAACTATATTCTATTTATATACATATATTTTAAATGTCATAAAAGTCTCAACCTCTAAGGGAGGGCAGGACAAAGTTGCTGAATACTTCTTAAGCAAAACTGGATTATTCAGCAGCAGAATTTTAAAATGAGAGCCCTGACAGCCTTCTCTTTAGATAGGCTGGGGGGTGGGGCAGCATCTGAACTTCATAGGTCAAATATATAAGTTTGCTTACTTTGCTTTTTCAATAAAGATGCCTACTTTAGTTACTTAATAAGTTAGCTTTTTATAATATAATCAAGGTCTCATATAATCTCATTTATATGAGAAGCCAATATTTTATGAGCAACCTGGTTCTAGTAAAGGTCAAAGTAAAAATTTGCATACATATGCAAATGAGCACTAGCCAAAAAGAATGCTGTTTAAAAGTAAATTTTAAGCTTAATAAAAAGGAGAAATTTTAAAATCTCTTCTGCTGCTATTTACAAAGTAAACGAAAAGTTATTATCCAAGCATTAAATCTCTCCATTAATAAGACACCATAAGTAAAAAGAGTTACTTTTACTTAATATGTACACTGAGTGGCCAGATTATTATGACCATTCTATCAGTACTTCGTTGGGCCACCTTTTGCCTTCAATACTGCGGTGATTCTTCTTGGCATTGACTCCACGAGATGTTGAAAGGTGATGCGAGGAATCTGACACCATGCCTGATGAATAGCACTGTCCAGATCTGTGAAATTTGATGGTTATGGAACCAGCTGCCTGATGGCTCTTTTAATTTTGTCCCACAAGTGCTCAATTGGATTGAGATCTGGTGATTGTGGGGGCCACCTAAGCAAGGTAAAGTCTCCCTCATGTTCTTGAAACCACTCCTGCACAATACGAGCACCGTGGCATGGCGCATTGTCTTATTGGAAGAAGCCATCTCCATTGGGATACGCCATCAACATATAGGATGAACCTGATCAGCAATGATACTTAGGTATGTTGTG
The DNA here is from genome assembly GCF_028538775.1 of Myotis yumanensis. NCBI lineage: Eukaryota > Metazoa > Chordata > Mammalia > Chiroptera > Vespertilionidae > Myotis > Myotis yumanensis. Next base: position 166,243,685 of record NW_027223754.1, read on the forward strand.
CTATTCAGATGTTGTTCCACACGAATTAAAGGGCCCAAATCATGCCAGGAAACCATGCCCCAAACCATAACACTGCCCCCACCAGCTTGAAGGGTTGTACTCATGCATGTGTGGTGCATGCTTTCATGCTGTTTCCACCAAATTCTCACTCTGCCATCTGCATGATGCAACTGGAAACGTGATTCATCGGACCACATGATTTTTTTCCAATGCTCGACTGTCCAATCCTTGTGTTCCTGTGCGAATTGGAGACGTTTTATCTTGGTAACTGCAGACAGCAAAGGTGTTTGAACAGGCCTTCGGCTTCCATATCCCATATGATGCAGTGTATGGCTAATTTGCCTACAAACGTCAGGTGGTCATAATAATCTGGCCACTCAGTGTATACATTACAGTATTGGCCAGAATCTGAAAAGCAACCAAGTTTGTTGCTCTGTTTAAAAGAAAGAAAAAGGTTTTTAAAAGAAACTCCCTAAATGTGGCCTAGAAATTACTCTGGGAATAAAAACAGAAGGAGATTCCCTTCAAATATCTAGAAAACGGTAATTAAAAATCAATGTATTAGGCCTCAAAAAGAAAAGTAAGTAATTTGCATTTTGCCTCCCTAACAGAAAGCTTATGTCAATATACTCAAAGACTGGTAGCAGAAATCTAATTAGTGTCATTTACTGTCTACACCCAAGGACAAATGAAGTTAGAATATAAGCCTTATTTCAGACTGATCTAAATTGGCAAATTGGACTAAGTGGATATTCAGGGGAACTTAGTTGTAGTAGGCAGGAACCTATTCCTGGAGCATTAACTATTTTTTACTAATGGATCATCTTATGGTAAAGCTGCTTATCATGCAATGAATTCAGACCAATTCATACAGACCAATCATACTTCTATGCTAAGAATTGAATTAAAAGCTATCAAGGCTGCATTACAGGATTGATACTGCTGACCTGGTAAATAGAATTGCTTTATTAAAACAAGCTACAGAATCTCATCAGCATGTTAAAACAAAAAAAGGGGGAATAGTGGAGAAATATCCTGTAAGTAAACAACATCAAGCCTTAATTACTTTACATTTTTTCACTTAAAATTTTTTCACTTGTAATGCTGATGGCAAAACACCGATGGAATTACACTGGTGTCAGAATAAGCCAAAGGAAAATGGTCTGGTTAAATAGAAAAATCCTGAGTCTGGTTTATAGTAGGGTCCCTTTATTAACCTTTGGTCGAGGATATGCTTGTGTATTTCCAGAAAACTCCTCCAAGCCCGTGTGGATTTCTGCAACAATGGATCTGAGAGAGGAAGTGACCAGACTACTCCAACCACAGATAGCAGTAGCCCCAAGCAACACGCTGATGAGACAGAGGAGATGGGGGATGGTAAAGACAGTCCAGAGATGGGGGATGGTAAAGACGCCTTGCCATGCTAGCAGTCATCAACTGTGCGTCAGTGCAGTTTGCCCTGGACAAAGGCAAAGAAGGTCAGACCTGCATTGCCATTGTCCACCGTTTGTCCACCATCCAGAACTCAAATATTATTGCTGTCATGTCACAGGGGACAGTGATTGAGAAGGGAACCTATAAAGAACTGATGGCCCAGAAAGGAGCTTACTGCAAACTAGTTCCTTTGATGCCTGACAACAATTTTTAAAAGGACATGAAAAAACTCAATCTTTTTCATTGAATCTAGAAGTCTTAAAAGGACTCAAGCCCTGCCAGTGGCATACACCTTTCTAAATTTATTAAGAAAACAAAAAAAGGGGAAATGCTGGAGGATAAGACCAACAAGTAGTTAGCATAATTATGGGAGAAGTCAGTTAGAAGGCTGATGGACTTTGATATTCAGCAGGGCTGAAAATCAGCATAATATTGCCTGCTGATGGCAGAATGGCTGAAGGCAATCCCCTAATGGTTAGGGCCTAACCTGATAATCCTTTTATTGTTTACCAAACTTTACCATTGATACGCCTGTTTGCTTTGCTAAAGGGCAAATGTGTATTCTAGTAAACAAAAGCAAAGGGGACCGAAGATTCAGGGAGATTCTCCACTAGAGTGAAGTCTCCGCCTGGCTCCCCATTACTTCTAAATTTATATTTCTTTTTTTTTTTTTTTTTTTTTTATTAGAGTATTTTATTTCAGTTTTTATTTATTTTTTTTTTTTATTTTTTATTTTTTTTTTTTTTATAATTTTTATTTCTTAAAGTATTACAAAGAGTATTACATATGTCTCCTTTTTCCCCCCCATGACATTCCCCCGGCCCCTACCCCCCGCCCCCCCCCCGCCCCGTGTCTTGTGTCCATTGGTTAATCTTATATGCATGCATATAGGTCCTTCAGTTGGTCTCTTAATCCCCCCCCCAACCCTCCCCAGGCTCCCCATTGTAGTTTAACATTCTGTTCAATGTTGCTCTGCTTCTGTATCTACACCTGTTCATCAGTCCATACTGGTCCCCTTTATTTGTCCCAACCTCACTGGAGTAGTCTCAACCTCACCAGGGCCGTCTGAGCCTCACCAGGGCCGTTTCAACCTCACCGGGGTCGTCCCTACCTCACGGGGGCCGTTTCAACCTCACCGGGGTCGTCCCTACCAAACCAGGGCTGTTTCAACCTGACTGGGGTTGTCGCTACCACACCGGGGCTGTTTCAACCTGACCGGGGTTGTCCCTACCACACCGGGGCCGTTTCGACCTGACTGGGGTCGTCCCTACCTCACGGGGGCCGTTTCAACCTGACCGGGGTTGTCCCTACCACGCCGGGGCCGTTTCGACCTGACTGGGGTCGTCCCTACCTCACGGGGGCTGTTTCAACCTCACCGGGGTCGTCCCTACCTCACGGGGGCCGTTTCAACCTGACCGGGGTTGTCCCTACCACGCCGGGGCCGTTTCGACCTGACTGGGGTCGTCCCTACCTCACGGGGGCCGTTTCAACCTCACCGGGGTTGTCCCTACCACACCGGGGCTGTTTCAACCTGACCGGGGTTGTCCCTACCACACCGGGGCCGTTTCGACCTGACTGGGGTCGTCCCTACCTCACGGGGGCCGTTTCAACCTGACCGGGGTTGTCCCTACCACGCCGGGGCCGTTTCGACCTGACTGGGGTCGTCCCTACCTCACGGGGGCTGTTTCAACCTCACCGGGGTCGTCCCTACCTCACGGGGGCCGTTTCAACCTGACCGGGGTTGTCCCTACCACGCCGGGGCCGTTTCGACCTGACTGGGGTCGTCCCTACCTCACGGGGGCCGTTTCAACCTCACCGGGGTTGTCCCTACCACACCGGGGCTGTTTCAACCTGACCGGAGTTGTCCCTACCACACCGGGGCCGTTTCGACCTGACTGGGGTCGTCCCTACCTCACGGGGGCCGTTTCAACCTGACCGGGGTTGTCCCTACCACGCCGGGGCCGTTTCGACCTGACTGGGGTCGTCCCTACCTCACGGGGGCTGTTTCAACCTCACCGGGGTCGTCCCTACCTCACGGGGGCCGTTTCAACCTGACCGGGGTTGTCCCTACCACGCCGGGGCCGTTTCGACCTGACTGGGGTCGTCCCTACCTCACGGGGGCCGTTTCAACCTCACCGGGGTTGTCCCTACCACACCGGGGCTGTTTCAACCTGACCGGAGTTGTCCCTACCACACCGGGGCCGTTTCGACCTGACTGGGGTCGTCCCTACCTCACGGGGGCCGTTTCAACCTGACCGGGGTTGTCCCTACCACGCCGGGGCCGTTTCGACCTGACTGGGGCCGTCCCTACCTCACGGGGGCTGTTTCAACCTCACCGGGGTCGTCCCTACCTCACGGGGGCCGTTTCAACCTGACCGGGGTTGTCCCTACCACGCCGGGGCCGTTTCGACCTGACTGGGGTCGTCCCTACCTCACGGGGGCTGTTTCAACCTCACCGGGGTCGTCCCTACCACACCGGGGCCGTTTCGACCTGACTGGGGTTGTCCCTACCTCACGGGGGCCGTTTCAACCTGACCGGGGTTGTCCCTACCTCACGGGGGCCGTTTCAACCTGACCGGGGTTGTCCCTACCACACCGGGGCCGTTTCAACCTGACCGGGGTTGTCCCTACCTCACGGGGGCCGTTTCAACCTGACCGGGGTTGTCCCTACCACGCCGGGGCCGTTTCGACCTGACTGGGGTCGTCCCTACCTCACGGGGGCTGTTTCAACCTCACCGGGGTCGTCCCTACCACACCGGGGCCGTTTCGACCTGACTGGGGTTGTCCCTACCTCACGGGGGCCGTTTCAACCTGACCGGGGTTGTCCCTACCACACCGGGGCCGTTTCAACCTGACCGGGGTTGTCCCTACCACGCCGGGGCCGTTTCGACCTGACTGGGGTCGTCCCTACCTCACGGGGGCTGTTTCAACCTCACCGGGGTCGTCCCTACCTCACAGGGGCCGTTTCAACCTGACTGGGGTTGTCCCTACCACACCGGGGCCGTTTCAACCTGACCAGGGTTGTCCCTACCACGCCGGGGCCGTTTCGACCTGACTGGGGTCGTCCCTACCTCACGGGGGCTGTTTCAACCTCACCGGGGTCGTCCCTACCTCACGGGGGCCGTTTCAACCTGACTGGGGTCGTCCCTACCTCACGGGGGCTGTTTCAACCTCACCGGGGTCGTCCCTACCTCACGGGGGCCGTTTCAACCTGACCGGGGTTGTCCCTACCACGCCGGGGCCGTTTCGACCTGACTGGGGTCGTCCCTACCTCACGGGGGCTGTTTCAACCTCACCGGGGTCGTCCCTACCACACCGGGGCCGTTTCGACCTGACTGGGGTTGTCCCTACCTCACGGGGGCCGTTTCAACCTGACCGGGGTTGTCCCTACCACACTGGGGCCGTTTCAACCTGACCGGGGTTGTCCCTACCACGCCGGGGCCGTTTCGACCTGACTGGGGTCGTCCCTACCTCACGGGGGCTGTTTCAACCTCACCGGGGTCGTCCCTACCTCACGGGGGCCGTTTCAACCTGACTGGGGTTGTCCCTACCACACCGGGGCCGTTTCAACCTGACCGGGGTTGTCCCTACCACGCCGGGGCCGTTTCGACCTGACTGGGGTCGTCCCTACCTCACGGGGGCTGTTTCAACCTCACCGGGGTCGTCCCTACCTCACGGGGGCCGTTTCAACCTGACTGGGGTCGTCCCTACCTCACGGGGGCTGTTTCAACCTCACCGGGGTCGTCCCTACCACACCGGGGCCGTTTCGACCTGACTGGGGTCGTCCCTACCTCACGGGGGCTGTTTCAACCTCGCCGGGGTCGTCCCTACCACACCGGGACCGTTTCAACCTCACCGGGGCCATCCCAGCCTTACCGGGGAAACAGGAAGTTTGGCCCTCTGTCCCCTGCCGGCGGCTCCCCACTAGACAAAATCTCCAGGCATTCCTGGTGGTTGCACATCCAGCGCTCCTGCCCTCCACCAAGTGCACAGGCTGCCTGTCTGCTGTCCCGCAGCGCCCCACCAGAGACTGGGACCAGTGGGCATGTTTGTGCGCTTGCTGGTACAGCAGTTCCACAGTGCCGGCCGAGTCAGGCCCAGCCCTGGCCGGCCCCGGACCCGACTCTGCCCCCCGATTGCGTCCCTCCCAGATGCAAGGAGCTGAAATCTGCAGCCTGCTGGGATGGGCTCTGTACTTGGTGCTTCAGCACATCCTACTCAGTCTCTATGCGCTTCTTTCTATGCGAGGAGTTGAAATCTGCAGTTTGTTGGGTTGGGCTCTGTACTTGGTGTCACATCCTACTCAGTCTCAATGTTCTTTCTCTCCTTCCAGTTGTAGAGCTTCCACTGGGCCAAGTTTCCCATGGTTCTGTATGATAGGTGTTTGTCTGATTTTTGGTAGTTTCGATGTTGTTGTGCGAGGTAGCACGCACAGGTCTCTTCCTTATGCCGCCATCCTGGTTCTCCTGGGTCTGCTTCTTGAGTGTGTCTCTCATGGCTGCGAGCAGTTGAAGTCTGCAATTTGTTGGGATAGGCTGCAAAAGCGCAGGTGGGTCTTTTTGTGCACCTGGCACAGCTTGGATGGGGATGTAAATTGATTAAGGCTGAGACTCAGGGAGTCGCCATGGCGGAGCAAATAGCATTGGCTGAGTCTCCGCGGCCCCTTGACTCTCTGCCAGGGCTTTGTGTCCCCCAGTGCCGGCGAGCAGCTGTGCAACAGAGTCTCCCTCGCTTTCTGATGGCTGCAAGGCCGTGCTGCCTCTCCCCGTAGGGTCTGGTGCTTCATGATCCCGCCTGAACCAGCTCAGTGGATTTGAAAGTTTGCAGAAGAAAAGGCGCTTCTACTTGTGGGTCTGGCACAGCCCAGATGGGAATGTAAATTGCGTAGGGCGGGATCACAGGGAGTCGCCGGGGCGGAGACTCAGTGGCCCCTTGCCTATCCAGGACACCAGGACTTTGCGTCCCCCAGTGCCGGCGAGCAGCCGAGCGCCAGAGCCTCCCTCGCTTCCTGACCGCTGGAAGGCCGTGCCGTCTCTCGCCTTGGGGCCTGGGGCCTCAGAGACCCGCCCGAACCAGCTCAGTGGATTTGAGAGTTTGTAAAAGCACAGTCATTCCCTCTTGTGCCTCTGGCACAGCCCTGAGGGTAGGGCGGGGTCACAGGGAGTCACCAGCATGGGTGAAATAGCGATGGCGGCGTCTCCGCGCCCCTCGCCTCCCCGGGACACCAGGACTTCTTGTCCCTCGGTGCCGGCGAGCAGCCGCGTATCAGGGCTTCCCTAGCTCTCCGACCACTGCAAGGCCGTGGCCGCCTCTCCCTGTGGGATCTGGGGCCTCAGAGACCCGCCCCGAGCAAGCCCAGAGGATTCGAGGGTTCGTAAAAAACCGAGAATCCATTTGCAGCCCGCGTGGCGTGTGACTGCGTACCTCTGGTTTTGGTGCCTCCGTAGCTCCCACTCAGTCTCACTGCGCTTCTTTCTTTTCCTCCAGTTGTAGATCTCCCACTGGGCCAACTTCCCCATGGTTCTGAGTGGCGGTTGTTTACTTCATAGTTGATAGTTTCAATGATGCTGTGAGAGAGCAGCACACACAGGTCCGCTCCCTACGCCGCCATCTTGGTTCTCCTCTAAATTTATATTTCTTGTCTAGTGTATCCGTTTGTGTGCAGCCCCTTCTCTATACCTTGAACCCTAGCCACAAATGGATGCAGCCTTCACAAATAAACACTAACTTTACAATTACTCAACATATGTGTATACATTTTTTTGGGACACCCTATATATCAACTAGAAATGCTAGAAGTCCTATAAGTAAATCCCAAATATGATAAATAAAATGAAAGGCACACATTTTCACATCATAATAAAATCACTAAATCAAAGGACATAATACTGAAAATGCAAGAGGAAAAAAAAGCCAAATTGACTCCAGAGAAGTACAATTAGACTAGATATTTTAAACCCTTTTCATCTCATGGCACATATAAATGAATTACTATAATTTGGTGGTACACCAAAAATATATTACAATATTTTTGCCAATCTGACAAAAGTAGGTATAATTTAGATTAATTCACACTGGCTGGCTAATTGTCATTTTCTTATCCTATCTAATAAAAGACAAAAAGGGTAATTGACCGTACCTTCGATACACTTCCCATGGGCTAATCAGGGCGATATGCAAATTAACCGCCAACAAAGATGGCAGTTAATTCGCATACGTAGGCTCCAAGCGGTGGAGCTAAGCCAAACGGCCCCAAAGCCGGCTGAGCAGCGAGGCCTCACGGCCCCGGGATCAGCAGAGCCTCGAGGCCTCACCGCTCTGGCCCCAAGCGGAGCCTTGAGGCCTGACGGCTGGGGGTTGGGGCTCTGGCCGGAGCCCAGCCAGAGCGAAGGCCTGGGTCCTGGGTGCCAGAGGAAAACTGGTGCCAGCAACCTAAGGAAGGGAAGGCCTATTGCACGAATCTCTTCGTGCAACAGGCCTCTAGTTTGACAATAAAAGGGAAAAGAGGTCAGTGCCCCTGACCAAATAGTTAGGTATTGCTAGTTTTGAAAATTCTTGTGGCACATCAGTGTGCTGCAGCACACCAGTGGAAAACCACTGAATTAGACTAACAGTTGACTTTAGGAGAAACATTAGATGAACAAGGAGACAGAGGACAATGAGATATTATCTTAAAAGTACTGAATAAAAAAATAACTCCCCCATTATGATTTTATGTCCAGTAAAACATCCTTTAAGAATGAAGGTGAGATAAATACATCACTAGAAGACTTGCACTAAAAGAAAAGTGAAAAGGAGAAAGAAATGCTCACAGATGGAAGTTCTTACTTTCTTCTGACCTATCTGATTCACTAATACTTTTTAACTTTGTCTAATTTGTGTTACACTCATCCACAGAAATCTAGTTTCAGCTATTGAATTTGCAATTGCAGATGTAGAAAAAAATTGAGCAAAAAAGTCAAATATGCAGGAAAATTTAAATTACTATTGACCTAATAGTGTTTCTATAATAATAATAATTGTCTTTACTATATATAATAATTAAACCCATGACAATACTAACAAAATGATCTAAAGGTAAGCTGTGAGTCACTGAGTTTCAGTGGGAATTCGCACTGGGATCTTCCGGCACTCATTCTTAGCTAATGAGTATGAAGTATGCTTGGGGCTGAGCTTCCCAGCAATCAGGACGGACCTAGACATCCCCTGGGCTTTCAGGTCAGACCTTGCCAACCTATTGGCACCTTAACGCACAAGCCTTTGTGAATGGCTACACCTGAGCCTTCTTTGTAGGTGGTGCTTTTAGCAAGGTAATAACAGTCACAGAGAGAGATTTGTGGAGAAATGAGAGTGTAATTTTGCTAGAGGAAGTATGAAAGAATTGCTGTACTACTTATTAGGAATTTGAAATTTTCACGTTTTTCTTTCCTTAGTCATTTTATGGAGCATTTAGGGGATAAGAGCAAAAATACTCTCTCAAAGTTTAGAAGAGGTTTCTGAAGTCATTATTTGCAGAGGCTTTTGAGTATTGAGCTTACAGATTCCTATTTATGCACAAAAAGTCTCCCATAGAAAAAGCAACGTCCGTTCACATGATTCAATGTTGTGGAACATTTTCTGTCTTGTGAATTTCTCCTGAGCTCAGAGTCATGCCCACCAAGTCAGAACAACAAGATGCACTCAGTGCCAGGAAAAGACAGAAACCAGGTAATGCTTTCTCTGTTCTCTCATGGTTTTCTCTGTGTTCCCTGTAGGACCCCTTTACCCTCATTCCCATCACTTCTTGTTATTCCTCTTCGGGCACTTTGTTCCCCTCAGTCCTCTCAACTTATCTTTATTCTCCTGGTCTGGAGGTAGGAGAACATTTCTCTCTGACCTGGTATTTGTTTCTGTTACCTTAAATGTTTTGGTCTGCTCCTCAAAACCACTTCTTTTTCCTTTTGGGAAATTTACACACTTGGATTGGGGGGTGAAGAAAAGAGAATCTAATGATTCTTTGGCACCTCAATTGTCTTCAGCACTATATTTAAGTTAGTAAGTTAAAAACTCACAACTTTTCAAAGTAATTGTTTTTAGTCTTCATTTTACACGTGGGACAACTGAGACAAGTCTCTTTGCTATATCCCTTGCTGTATTCTTTGTTTCTGGTGCTGAAAGCCTACATTATACTAGAAGCTTGGAGGTTTGGGGAGGCTGATACCTGAGAGCTGTCTGTTATAGTTGGGAGGAGATCAGAATATCACCTTGTGACTCAAAAAATAACCCTCTCCAAGCACTTCAAACATATAGGGTCCAGAAACAAATCTTTAGTCATAGTTATCCCCCATAATTATGTATTCTGTGGTATGTGGAAGTTCAGAACAGGGCACAAGACACAGCTTTGGTGCAAACCTTTCCAGTGGGTGAAATTTTTATCCAGTATCCTTTCTACATCTGGTTTCATGGGAGTCTAGGATGTCCAAGTCCCTTACTGGTTTCTATCAGATCTGTTCTCTGTGACTCCTCTCCTCCTGAGTCTCATCCATTCACTTGCTCATGCACACACACACTTCTGTTTTTAAATAACACTTTTGAGCAACCCCTTTGAGGCAGTTACAATTCCAAGGTGCTTTTGCATGTCTCATTCTAAGATGAACTCCTCTCGGGCAGCTTTTCTTTGGAAATGACCGAGTCAGCTACCTCCACCTAATTGTGACAGTAACTGAAAACATAGTGGCAGCATTCTCAGAGCTGTTTCCATTCTACATCTGGACTCACTAGCCTGAATAAACGAAGCACCGAGAACAGTAAAACTGTAGCACCAGGAGAAAGTGATGATTTTATTTACTTCTGTGGCCCTCAAATAGCTAATATAGTCCACCTCTACCTGTGAGGGAGTCTGGCCTGACAGGATACAATTTCCAGGTTTGTCCTCTGCAAGAGTTTTGTGCTTTGGCCTTTATTTCTAAGAGAGGACGTTTCCCCAAAGTTCAAGGAATTTCTAGTGCTGGTAATGGGGCTCCATTTGGAGATGAGTAGAACAGAGGGGAGCTTTCTTTCTGCTGCCCTCCGAAATGATAACGGGCGGTTCTCTGTCTGTATTTCATGATTTGATTCCTTGCTTTTCCAGCATCTTCTGCCACTGATGTTCTGTTCTCCGGATGAATCCAGTCACTATAGCTAGAGCATGAGTGGTGGGTAAAAGAAAAAAAAAAAAAAGTAATTACAAGAGCAAATGCAATCCCCACATGATTGGAAGTATTTAGGTTGTTAAAAATGATATGTACAACTTACCCATTCATTTTCCTATTTTAGAAATCAAAGAGGAGATCTATATCAACAAGAATTTTTAAACTTCACCTTAATACCAAATTCTCACACTGATATTTAAACTTATTTGTCTTCTGGATTTTCAAAGGTTTTTCTTTAACTCAGTGTTAGTTATTGCTCAACGAGGCGAGAAATGCAGGTAATGTGGAATTGATTCCTAAGAGTAGCTTTAGGCCTGTGTGTTGTTTGGATAAACAGTGGGGGAGAAAGCATGGCTTTTGAGAAATTGAATGTGCTGGTCTTGTAGTATGAACACAAGAGATAGAGCAGGACATGAAGGTCAAGATGGTGTGGTTAATAGTGTTGAAGGGTTAGCCTGAGCTGATGGTTGTAATCTCGGTTGTCGGATCACAGTTGGAAAAAAGGGTCAAGCTTTTGAAAGTTAGTGGGTAGTCTATATTTACAAGTGTCATGAAGGCTTGACAAGAGCTGACGCTGAATAGATCACACAAACTGGGCATGGAGATTATGACCAGAGTATGTTTTCATATCAGTCAACAGTTTCTGTGATAAATTACACCGTATCTGGGATATCTCTGTGCTGCTTTGTCTCTAATTAACTCCCTTTCTCCTCACTGGGCAAATGTCCAGCCACTACCCCTCTTCACTTTCCATTAATGATCTCATTTAAATACTTAGTGAATAACAAAAGCCATCAGATGAGAAGTGCTTCCTTCCTAACATCAAATCTACTGACTGCATGCGTGTTTTGTGAATGAAGAAAATCCATTCTCACCTAAGGCCATCCATGCTCTGCTTCTGCTGTGAAACTCACCTGCTCCAGAGACACCATTTCTGCAATTGTATCTCATTCCTCTTGGAATTTCTTTCCACTGGATTATTATCAACCATTTACAAACATCCTTCTGTAGATTGAATAATAAAACAACAAGAAATTAACTCTAAGACATTACAGAAAGAACAATAAATGTGGACAGCGAGTTGATCTAGTGTTGGGATTCTGTAGAAAAGATTATTACATGTTTTAGGAAATCTAGAGACTTACCATTTCAGAAATAAATTTTTGAGTGGGCATGAAACTTTGTGAATGGAGAATAGGGTGAAAACACTGAGATATCAGACATTAGAAGAGACTTCACCCAGTTTATTTCTGACATTCCCAAGAACATACTGAAGGCAATGAGGAACCACAGTGTTATCTCTGAGTTCATCCTCCTCGGGCTGTCTGTGGATCCCCAGATCCAGCCTCTGCTCTTTGTGCTGTTCCTTGTTATTTACCTCCTGACCCTGATGGGGAATCTGATGCTGCTGCTGGTGATCGGGTTTGATCCCCGTCTTCACATCCCCATGTACTTTTTCCTGAGGCAGTTGTCCTTCCTCGATCTCTGCCACTCCTCTGTCACTGTGCCCAAGCTGCTGGAGAATCTGCTGTCTGAGAAGAAAACTATCTCAGTAGAGGGCTGCCTGGCTCAGGTCTTCTTTCTGTTTGCCTCCGGGGGCACTGAATCCTGCCTACTCGCTGTGATGGCCTATGATCGCTATGTTGCCATCAGTTCTCCTCTGCTCTATGCCCAGGTGATGAACAGACAGCTGTGTATGGGGCTGGTGTGGGCCTCATGGAGTTTGGCTTTTCTGGATGCTCTTATCAATATCCTTGTAGCTCTCAATTTAGACTTCTGTGAGGCTCAAGATATCCACCACTTCTGCTGTGAGCTGTCCTCTCTTTACCCCTTGTCCTGCTCTGATGTGACTGCAAGTTTTATTGCCCTGCTGTGCTCTAGCCTCCTGCATTTCTTTGGAAATTTTCTCCTGATATTTTTCTCCTATGTTCGCATTTTGTCCACCATCCTGCGCATCAGCTCCTCCACAGGCAGAACCAAGGCCTTCTCTACCTGCTCCTCCCACCTCACTGCTGTGATCTTCTTTTATGGCTCAGGATTTCTACGCTATCTCATGCCAAATTCTGGATCCATTCGAGAGTTAATCTTCTCCTTGCAGTACAGTGTGATCACCCCTATGCTGAATCCCCTCATCTACAGCCTGAAGAACAAGGAGATGAAGGCTGCCGTGAAAAGGATGTTGAGGAAATATTTCTGGTGCTTCAAATAATAACATCAGAATGATGAGGATTCTGGGTAGAACTCCAATAAGTGGTGCCTGGATATTCAGGAGAATTCTCTGATATCAGGATCTGTAAGGTGCCCTACAGCTTTTCTTAAAAATACTTAAGCAGAAGTAGAGTTAATTTTCTTGGAATGATACCAGTTCAGTCCTAGTCAGAGCAAGGGGGAGGAAGGTATAGCAATTATTCCTACGAAAATATTCAATTTATTACACACAGTATGGTAGACAATGCAATTATACTCTGTCTACCTTGCCACTCTTCAAACTAAACTCCATTTGCTCAATATGGTTCCATAGAGACTGTTAATCATAGAGTCTGTTAATCATGGTGACCCCTAATTCTCCCCGTCCCTGCTTAATATTCATTCATTCTTCCTGGCACAGTGGCTGGTACAGGAATGAGTACATGGTCAATGTCAGTCCATTCACTCTGTAGGAATTTTAATGAGAGATTCAGAGAGGCAGAGGTCAGCCATTCTGTTTGCAGTACTCTGACAGCCAATCCCAGTGGCCCACTGATAAGATCACTAGTGTTATCCAAGATTCTGCCTTTTCAAGGCAGATTTATAAACATGAATTATAATAAGAACACATGATCAGACTGTGCTGAGCATTTTACATATATGATCCATTTAAATACCACAAGTGCTTTAAGGAAATGCTTTAGTTATCGTTATTTTAAGAAGAGGGAGGAAACTGCTTCAGAGAGGTAAGTGGTGGGGATGGAATTTGGAACCAAATGGACTTACCCCAAGTCTGTTTTTTTTACCACCTTGCCACACTGACTCTCCCCTTGATGGTGTGAGCTTCCCCAGACCCAGTTCATGAATTCCCTTGTTAATGCTTTATTGTTGTTGTCTTAATTTACTTTGCTTAGATTCTGTCTTTTGCAAGGAAATGACCTAAAAGACATATATTGGTGCCACCATGGAATTGCAGGTATAGACATCCGAGGACAGTGGAGAAATTTGAGATTTTTTGTTGGATGTATGTGTGTCCAATAGAGACCACAAATAGCACATTTGTTTATCCTCTTCAAACTATTTACCTAATAGCCAAAATTCCTGTGAAGGGGCCCCATGACAAGAGAAGATTCCCCAGCTCATGCGCACTGCTAGACAAGTAGGTCTGCCAATCATCCCAGTGATGCTGTATAAATGGCAGAACACGAGAGCATCAATAGCAGAGCAAATGCTGCACAAGGCCTGTGGCAATTCCAAAAAGAAACCAATAGAATTTCAGCAGAGATCCCTTAGATCATGAAACACAGTTGGAGAATTAGTGAGAAGGAGATTTGGAAGAGATGTGTGGGTGAAAATTATGCAAACAATTAATTATTGTCCTTTCCAATCTGCCATCCGCAATGGAGTCACCACCAAGATGCAGATTTTCATGAAAACCCTTAAGGGGAAGACCATCACTCTGGAGGTTGAACCCTCAGATACAATAGAAAATGTAAAGGCCAAGATCCAGAATAAGAAAGGAATTCCCTCTGATGAGCAAAGACTGATCTTACTTAGCTGGCAAGCAACTGGAAGACGAATGTACTTTGTCTGATTACAACATTCAAAAGGAGTCCACTCTTCATCTTGTGTGGAGACTTCTTGGTGGTGCTAAGAAAAGGAAGAAGTCTTACTCCCAAGAAGAATAAGCATAAGAGAAAGAAGGTGAAGCTGGCTGTCCTGAAATACTACAAAGTAGATGAGAATGGCAAAATCAGTTGCCTTTGTTGGAAGTGCCCTTCCGGTGAATGTGGTGATGGAGTTTTTATGGCCAGGCACTTTGACATACATTATTGTGGCAAATGTTGTCTGACCTATTGCTTCAACAAACCAGAAGACAAGTAATTGTACATGGTTAATAAAAGACATGAACTAAAAAATAAAAAATTAAAACAAATTAATTATTATGTCTTTTGACATTACCTTTTGGTTTTTGCTTATTTACAACCTGTCAACTGTCATTGTCCCCATCACTTTGCACTCTCCAGCCACAGAGAACAAATACTCAAAGAGGTCAAGGACATTTTTGAAATTTTCACTACATTTTTAAGAATATTTTAATTTTTAAAATATGCTTGTTGCACAATAAGTAAATTTTGAATGTGTCAATTATGGGTAGAGAAATGAGAATATATCTATGATGGAGTCTCACCAGAGGGACCTTACTACCAAAGCAGTTGGAAATAATTATATGAGTAGAATAGTCTACTATGTGAGTCAAATCTCTTTCTTCCATGTTCGTCTAGTTCTGGGCCATGGACTCACAGTTTGGCCAGGCCTGGGCAAGGTGATAGTTATGCAAAGGTTCAACAAGATTTTCATGCATGAATGCTGTTCTGCTGTTGCCACTGGTGAAGTTTATTTAGATAAAGGTCATATGCAACTTTTGCTAGCTATATTACCAAATACATTCTATTTTTTGTTTCTATTATGAATTAAAAATTCAACTGCATTTATCACTTGTACACTGACCTTGTATCTGTCAAGTTTGTTGAACTATTTTCCTAGTTCTAATGGCTTGTTTATAAATACTATTGGATTTCTAATTATTTTGTCTTAAATAAAAGGAAATTAGATATTCATGTTTTATCTTAAATTACATTTCACATTTTAATGATTTCCTCTTAAATAAAGGGAAATAATTTATTTTTCTATGTAATTTGTATATATTTCATATTTTAAAGTTAATTCACTTTTTAATGATTTCATCTTAAATAAAGGGAAATAATTTGTTTTCCTGTGCAATTTTTATATGTTTCATATCTTAAAGTTAATTCACTGGCCTGGACCTCTAGTACAGACATCTTTTTTATTGGGATCAGTGAGAAAGTTTCTCATGTTTCAGCATTAAGGATAATGTTTGTTCTGTTTCTTATCAGTTTTGACTTAGTACACGAGCTCTCTTCTAACCATATTTTGCTGAGAATTGATGTAAAATTTTATCAAATGTGTTTTTTATTTCTATTGAGTACCAGTACTTTTTCCCTTTTGTTTACTAATGTATAGTGTCTGTCACATAATAAGCATGCAATAAATAACTGTTTACTAAAAAATAAATTTATCAAAATAGTCATGGTTTTTATTATTTGACTTTTTAAATATTTTTTTATTGATTTCAGAGAGGAAGGGAAAGGGAGAGAGAGTTAGAAAAATCAGTGATGAGAAAGAATCATTGATTGGCTGCTTCCTGTACACCCCCTATTGGGGATTGAGCGTGCAACCTGGGCATGTGCCCTTGACTGGAATCGAACCTGGGACCCTTCAGTCTGAAGGCCGGCACTCTATCCACTCAGCAAAACCAGCTAGGAAATTATTTGGCTTTTAATAATAAATTGTATCAGTAGGTGTTCTGGTGTTGAAGAATTTTTGCATTCCTGAAATCACCCTACTTAGATAGACTAGTAAAAACAGAATTAACTTTCATCAGTATTTAACTTAAGAATTTCCTATTTATGTCCATAAGTGAGATAGTATATTTTTTTTTCTTGCATTCATCTGGTCTTTTCTTTTTAACAGCCTTAATGACATGTTTCACACATCACAATGTTCACCTATTCAATACAATGTCATGGTCTCTAGCACATTCACAGAGTTGTGCAACCGTCACCACAACCCAATCCCCAAACATTTTCATCACCCCCATTCGCATGGGCAGTAACAATCCAAACCCTCCCCCAGGCAATCACTAATCTATTTTTTGCCCATATAGATTTTCGCATTTCAGACATTTGATCTTGGCATTAATAGTATGCTTTCTTTCACCTTGTATTTCCTTAAAATATTTTCATTAAAAAGGGGTTTTCTTGAAGGCTTTGTAAAACTCATCTATAAAGTTTTGAGGACTTCTTGTCTTTTGTTGTTGTAGAGGGAAAATTTTGATTGCCAACTTAATTCCTTTAATGATTAGTGGCATATTTGGGTTTGATATTTGTTCATGAGTCAATTTTAGTAATTTGTAATTTTTGCCCATTATTCATATAATGTATTAAACTTCATTGATTTTTCTTTCTATGTCTATTTCTTTCACCAGGTGAGGGAAGTTTTCTGTTATTATTTTTTCAAATAGATTTTCAATTTCTTGCTCCATCTTTTATCCTCCTGGCACCCCCATTATGCGAATGTTGGTATGCTTGAAGTTGCCCCAGAGACTCCTTATACTATCTTCATATTTTTACATTCTTTTTTTCTTTTTGCTGTTCTGGATGGGTGTTTTTTGCTTCTTTATATTCCAAATTCTTGATTTGATTCTCAGCATCCTCTACTCTACTGTTGATTCCTTGTAAATTATTCTTTATTTCAGTTAGTATATC
Source organism: Myotis yumanensis (assembly GCF_028538775.1). Classification (NCBI taxonomy): domain Eukaryota; kingdom Metazoa; phylum Chordata; class Mammalia; order Chiroptera; family Vespertilionidae; genus Myotis; species Myotis yumanensis. The sequence continues at coordinate 166,260,825 of NW_027223754.1, forward strand.
CTTAATTTCTGATTGGTCCTTTTTTATGTTGTTGATGTTCTCACTAAATTCCTTGAAGTTCTCACTAAATTCCTTGAAATACTCAGTAAGTCCCTGTAAAGTTTGTCAAATTAATTTAAAAACAAATGAGTATATGCTCCAGTTTATTCTAATTAATGCTATTTTTCATTTTACAACTGCAATGTGATGAAACTTATTTTTTTCTTTCATTCTACTCTTAAGAATTGTCTAGAAAAATAAATTTAAGTAGAGGTTATGTGAGGATGAGGAAAAATAGAGGGTTCTCAGCCAAGGTGCTACAAAGAGTAAGTTGTATCTGCTCTGCAGAAAGTCTCTCAGATAGGGAGTGATTCCAAAGCCATCATCCATAGTTGCGGGATTGCCTGGGGCATCCTTATAACCATTGTTTTGAACTCTGTATCTGATAGATTTCTTGCTTCCGTTTTTTAAGTTATTTTTCTGAAGATTTCTCCTGTTCTTTCATTTGTGACATGTTTCTTTGTATCTACATTTTGGCTCTGTTTGTTTCTATGTATTAGGTAGACCTGCTAGATTTTCCAGGCCTTGTGTAGTAGGTGTCTTGTAGGGCCCAGTGACTCAGCCTCCCCAGGCACCAGAGGTGGGCACCCTTTGTGAGCTGTGTGCACTGTCCTATTGTAGGTTAGCCTTGATTGATGTTGGCATCACTAGGAGGAATTGACCCCTAGCCCAATCAGTTGTGAGGATAGACTGCAACTATAGTAGAAGAGCTGCTGTGTAGGAGCTGATCCTATGGAGTGGGACTTGCTTCAGTGGGGCTTTGGTGCTCACTGAGTCCGCCCCTTAAGTATGTCACTCGGGGAGGTGGTGGGCTGTAATACAGCATGGTGAAAGCTGACCACCAGGTACACTGGCTCTGGAACCTCCTGAGAAGTGCAAAGTCATCCATTCCCTGTGCTCTGCCTGGGGCTACACAGCATGAGCTATAAAGCAATCTGCAGATGGCTGCTACTTGTGTTGGGCTTGGGGGTGCCCAGGAGAGGCCAAGCTGTGAACCAGTGCTTAGCCTGGGGCCACTTATTGAGAGGTATGGGGCATGCTGAGGCCAGCTGCTCTATGTTTGAAAGATTTTAGGAAAGTTCAAAGCATGAGGCATGAGAGACCAGTTGTATGGAAAAGATACTGGAAATGGCTTAGTGGAGCTTACAAGTAAGGAGGGGCAGGGTCTCAGGGGATTACCAGGATGGGGTAAAAAGTATGTGCCAGGTTGATGGAGATTCATATGTGGCAACTGCCTGTTGGCTCTGTGGTAGGGACGGCTCAGCAAAGGAACCTGCCTGCACTTCTGTCTCGGAGAAAGCCTCCATAAAACATGTCTGGTTGTATCTCCTCCAATTTCAAAATTCAGTGCATGGAGTGAGGAAAAAAGTTCTTGCCATATCTCACATTGCTGCATTAACTGCACCCTGGAATCCCCCACAAACAGCCCATCAGGCTCTTTATCTTTACAGTCTAGTACAAATCTGTTGTGCTGATACATCCACCTGTCATCTCCTTGAATATTTTCTGCTTTATGTGGAATTGCTGCTGGGTTTGAGTCTCCTTAGCTCATTCTACACTCAGGCAGTGGGCCTGTGCAGGTCCAAGCAGCTGTGACGGCTGCGGGTAGCACGTCTGTAGCTCGCTCAGTCCCAGCAGCCCTCCTTCTCTCTTTTCTGAAAGTTTTTTTTTTTAATTTTTATTAATTTTTTTATAGAGAGGAAGGGAGAGAGATAGAGAGTCAGAAACATCGATGAGAGAGAAACATCGATCAGCTGCCCCCTGCACACCTCCCACTGGGGATGTGCCGGCAACCAAAGTACATGCCCTTGACCGGAATCGAACCTGGGACCTTTCAGTCCGCAGGCCGACGCTCTATCCACTGAGCCAAGCCAGTTAGGGCTGAAAGTTTTTTTTTTTAAGGATTAGTATTTTTTTGTTTAAGTATGATCAAATGCACCAGTAAAACTATCAGGACCTTTAGTTTCCTTCCAGTTCATGATTACACATTCAATTTCTTTAGTTAATATAGTATTATTTAGGTTTTCTATATTTTCTTGTAATTTAGTAATCTATGTCTTTTAAAGAATCTGTTTATTTCATCTAAACCAGCAGTTCTCAACCTGTGGGTCGCGACCCCTTTGGGGGGTCGAACGACCCTTTCACAGGGGTCGCCTAAATACATCCTGCATATCAGATATTTACATTACGATTCATAACAGTAGCAACATTACAGTTATGAAGTAGCAACGAAAATAATTTTACGTTGGGGGTCACCACAACATGAGGAACTGTATTAAAGGGTCGCGGCATTAGGAAGGTTGAGAACCACTGACTAAACTGTTAAATTCATTGACATAAAACTGTTCATAACATTCTTATTAGCTTTTGAGTATATGAAGGATCTATATTGATGCACTTTTTATTTTTATTCCTAATATTGGTAATTTGTCTTTTCACATTTTCCCTTAATCAATCTAGTGAAGGTTTATTGACTTGATATGTTTAAAAAAATAGTTTTGGGTTAATTCATTTTCTCTTTTGTTTGCTATTTTCTATGTCTTGACTTCTGCTTTTCATTATTGCCTCTTCATATTTATTTTGAGTATAAGTTGATTTTCTTTTTCTCACTTCTTAAGGCAGAAACTTAGACCACTGATTTTAGACCTTTTTCCCTCCTAATAGAGCATTTATCTTAACTGCAAGTATTAATTTAGCTTTATCCCACAAATGTTGATGTTTTCATTTTCATCCAGTTAAAAAAATATTTCCCTATTTTCTTTGTGGTTTCTTCTTTGACCCATGGGTTATTTGAAAGTGTGTTGTTTGATATTTAAAATTTTGAATTTTCCAGATATGTTCAATTACTGATTTGTAATTTAGTTCTACTGTGATCAATTTGCTTAATGGCTCAGCATAATTTTAGCTTGAGACAGTTGCATGTATTCTTGAAAGACGCAATCAAACTGCTAGAAGATTGTTTGCAATACATGTAATTTACAAAAGATTAATAAACAGAACATACATTATAAAGAACTCCTACAAATCAAAAAGAAAAGCTCAAGCAACTCAATAGAAACGTGGGCAAAAGATAGAAACAGGCATTTTACAGAGGAGAAAGCATATATATCCAATAAAATATGAAGAAATGTTGAATTTCATTAATAATGAGGAAGTTGCAAATCAAGACCATTAGAGAAAAATCATTCATCATTCATTTAGCTGTCTAACAAAACCAGGTGTTGGCAAGGATGTGGATCAATGGGAAGCAGTTCTTATACATTGCTGCTGGCTGCTAAAAGTATTTACTAGCACAACTACTTTTGCAATTTGGCATTATCTTATAAAGATGAATATTTATATATTCTATGGCTCAATAATTCTAATTCTAGAGAAACTCTTAAAAATGTGCACCAGAAGTAATGTACAAGGATGTTCATGGTAGCATTGTTCAGGGAAGAAAAAAAGAAAAAAGGGGGCACAAGGGGAGAAACAACTCAAATTTCCATTCACAAGAAAAAAGATAAACTCAGTGCCTATGCATGCTCAGTCACCAAAATGAAAAATGGGATTATTGAATAACAGATCACCGCAAATTTAGTACCTTAGAGCAGGCAAGTTTATTATCTCACAGTTTCTGTGGGTCAGAAATCCAGGCATGAACCAGTTTGGTCCTCTGCTCAGGGTCTCATCAGGCTGAAATCAAAGCGTGAGCCATGACTATGATCTCATCTGAGATTCAAGGTCCTCCTTCAAAGTCTGCTAACAATGTAATTGTTCTCAGAATTCAATTTCTTGTGACTGTAGGACTGAGGTCCCCACTTTCTTGCTAGCTGTCAGCCAGGGACTGCTTTCAGCTCTTGGGGCCACCTTTAGTTCCTAGCCATATGACCCCCTCACTACATGACAGCTTCTAATTAATCTCTCTGATGTCAGGAAGAGCCCACTTATTTGGACTCACCTGCTTAGGTCAGTGCAATTCAAGATAATCACCCTTTTGATGAACTCAAGGTCAACTAATCAGTACCTAAGCGTGGAAGTGAAATTCCACCATATTTACATCCCACCCATTTTCAAGAGAAGGAGATTATATAGGACGTGTACACCAGGGGGCCAGAATGTTGGGGAACATCTTAGAAATCTGCCTACCACAGCCCTATAATAGGAAAATAATCTTAACCTGATGTGGAAAACAATTTGAGCCCATATTATTCCAGCCATTATATGCTATAGGCACTTATCATCTCAGAAGAACTTTTAACCCAGCGTCTAACTCTTTCTATTGCTTTCTGGGTATTAGATGGTGCCAGGTATTTGTCTACAATGATTCAACAATCTGGTCTACTTAAAATAGAAATTAAGAATTAGAGATAATAGAAGTAAACATTATATTTTCTGTAACTTATAAATAAGAGGTATTAATAAACAGCTAAATTAAGAAACTCTACTGTCAATGAGAAGTCTGCTTAGAGTAAGTTTTTGTACTATTTGTTAAAATGACAGTTTGGCATTACACCACTTTGAAGCTGTCCTAGTGTAACATAATATTTCACAAGTGACCCAGTCTTGATGCCATGGCTACAACTCTCAATTCCCCTTTTCTGGCAATATGTCAGCCTTTCACCCCAGCTACTTCCCTCATCAGGCTCTCACACTCCTGGGTTACAATATACACATACCCAACTGCCAGAGGCCCCAGATACCTGCACCCAGGGATACCCTCTTCTTTCTTAGGCCTGCAAAATTTTTTGAAACTAGTGGCCCAGTACATGAAATTTGTGCACTTGGGGCTGGGGAGGGGGGTGTTTCCCAGCCTGGCCTGTGTCCTGTCACAGTGTGGGAGCCCCGCAATCCATTGCCCCAAAGAGGTAGGCCTCGCCCACCCATCCGGGGCTCCTCGATGGATTGCCCCAAAGAGGTAGGCTGGAGCCGGGGGAGGCCTGTGGACCCCCAGGCTGGGCCATGGCGGAGGCCTGCGGACCTCTGCGCACCTGTGCACCCCCAGCCGGGGCCGCGGCAGAGAGGCCTCTCCACCACGGCCCCGCCCCCATCCCTGATGCTTCAAGTCCCCACCCACCCGCGCCTGCTGTGCACGCAGCCTGCTGATTGGTCATTACCATGACTGTGTCCCAACCAATTTGCATATTACCTAATTATTAGTATAGATACACAATTTCCAGGAAGCCTGTGAAACCTAGCTAACTCCATCCTAGCTAACTTTATTCTGTTTGCCATACATAAGCACCTCCTGCAGTTCCAGCTCACTGTTACCCTGTCCTTGGGTGCAACCCCCTTGTGACCCTGCATGACAGCATTCTCTGGTTTGCAGCTGTAAGTAACAAAGAGTTTTGCCTTTCATCTATCTGCCTTTGAGTTGTGTCTCACCATCAAAAAAAAATCTTAAAATCTTATAAAACATCTAGCCTTAACCTGATTACAACACCAGTTGTTACTAACTGACAGCTCCCTACATCGGTCCACTATTTGCACTGACTACAAATTATTTCTGCCAAGTAAAGCCCATTACCAACATCTTGCCTTTGACTAGTGCTTCACAAGTTTTACACCGTATGTCTACATTTTCACTTAATTTAATTCTCACAACAGCTTTTCGGGAAAAGAAGAGTGACATTAATACCAATTTGATAGATGAGGTTAAGGCTCTAATATGTCACCCAGAAGCACAGCCAGAACTAAAAAACCAACTCTTTTATTTTAGTTCTTAGTTTAGTGCTATTTCTAGCACATCTTTATGCTCACTATTTAATTTAGCAGTCTTTTTTGTTTTGTTAATCCTCACTAGAGGATATTATTTTCCACTTATTTTTAAGAGAGAGTGGAAGGGAGGAAGCAGGAAGAAAGAGAGAGAGAGAGAAGAGAGAGATCAATGTGAGAGAGACACATCAATTGGTTGCCTCCTGCACGCACACCAACCGGGGCCAGGGATTGAACCTGCAACCCAGGTACATGCCCTTGACTGGGAATCAAACCTGAGACCCTCTGGTCCAGGAACTGAGACTCTAACTTCTGAGCCACACTGAGTCTTTTTAATTAAAAATGTCCTACTTAAAGAGCACACAATAAACTGTTACCATCTTGTAAGGCCACTTCTTCCCTCCCCCTCAATATCAAGGACAGGAGGATTTAAATGTAAGCCACAGAACTTGTTAAGCCTTGCCACCACCACCACCCATTGTCAAGCAGGATTTTAGAGGCCCTCAGAGCTCTGGCACTTTTGGAAAGATAGCCCCTCTAGCCTAACTCAGTCCACAATAGGATTGAAGAAGACCCACACAGCTCAGCACACTTCTGGTGAGTCATCATCCTACCACACACACCTCATCTACTCAAGTCCCACCAACCTTTACACCTCACCTCATCACTGACAAGCTGACAAAGAGACCAGTCTCAAGAAGGGAGCTATAATTAGAGTGCTAATTCCAGCATGCCCTATATCTCTGCTTACAACACTCACTACAGGAATCCTTTGCCTCCAGGCCATCCCTCACCATGAAGATTCTTGCCCTAGTATAGTCCCTACATTGCCTAATTTGAATCAAACTCTAACCCCCAAAACAGCCTCTAACTTGGTGATGGCAAACCTATGACATGCGTGTCAGAGGTGACACGCGAACTCATTTTTTTGGTTGGTTTTTCTTTGTTAAATGGCATTTAAATATATAAAATAAATATCAAAAATATAAATCTTTGTTTTACTATGGTTGCAAATATCAAAAAATTTCTATATGTGACACGGCACCAGAGTTAAGTTAGGGTTTTTCAAAATGCTGACACACCAGAGCTCAAAAGGTTCACCATCACTGCTCTAACTCCTTCCACTGAGACCTCTGGAATTTAGGGTTGGTCATTAACACAATCCCTTGCTATAGACTGAATGTTTGTGTCTCTCCCCACCCAATATTTATATGTTAAAACCTAACCCTCAATGTGATGGTATTTGGAGGTGGGCCTTCAGGAGGTGATTATATCTTGAAGGCAAAGCCCTCACGAATGGGATTAGTGCCCTCATAAAAGAGATTCCAGAGAGTTCCCTCACCCCTTCCACCATGTGAGGACACAGTGAGAAGACACTGAATCTGATAGCACTTTGATCTTAGACTTCTCAGCCTCCAGAAATGTGAGAATTAAATGTTCATTGTTCATAAGACACTCAGTCTATGGTCACTCATTACAGCAGCCCGAACAACAAAGACACTCCTATATTCTTCAACCTCTTTGATAGATGTTTCTTTCACCTCCATTATCTAACTGAAACCTGGCTACCCTTTGAGGACCAAGCACACTTCCCTTGCAGTCCTCTCTAGGGGTGGCTATTTTTTCTCCTACAAATTATATACCAATACTTTACAAACATTAAATTGCTACCCATTAGTGTATAGTATAAATGGAATACTTTTAAAATAAAATAATAAAATAGAAAACATTAGTATATGCTGCATGTAGTTAAGATGCATATTGTTTCATGAAAGTTTTGTTTCAATTGTATAAGTGATTGCTTTCAAATATTTATATTCAAATAAATATCTATATGAAAATCACTGCTTTACACCACCTAAGGTTAGAAGTAGAGGAAGTGTTCTCTTTGCTGCCTCAAGTACCAGTTCCCTCCTTCCTCCCTAAGTAATGCTCTGCCACTCTGAAGCACATACCATCAAACCTTTCCACACACTGCCCTTCCTTATTATCACCTACCATACTCCTGGTCATTCTCCTTCTTTCATTAAAGACTCCCTCAACTGGATTGCTATTTCACTCTCCACAACCCCATCATCATTCCTGGTGACTTCAATATCTATGTGGACAATTCATCTTATGCCCTGGGTTAAATTGCACAAGTATGATTATTAAAATACTGAAATATTTTCACAGCCCTTGGCACCTCCAGGACCTGGCACCAGCGCTTTAACCTACATTCATTTTGATGGATTCATGTCCATGCTATAACCAGCAGTTAAATACTTTGAATACTATCCCACCTAACTCCCTAGCCTCTCAGCTCCTTGACTTTCTCTTACCTTAAATGATATTTTCCATCACTGCAGAAACTCACTCTCATAGTCATTACCAACAACTGCAACCCCTCCCTATCTCCAGTTCAAGCACCCCACTTTGCCACCTACATCTTCAGCTCACTCCATTCCAATAGTTGGTCTACCTCATTGAGACTCAAGAATACATTTATCGCCCTGACCGGTTTGGCTCAGTGGATAGAGCGTCGGCCTGTAGACTGAAGGGTCCTGGGTTCAATTCTGGTCAAGGGCATGTACCTTGGTTGTGGGCACATCCCCAGTGGGGGGTGTGCAGGAGGCAGCTGATCGATGTTTCTAACTCTCTATCCCTCTCCCTTCCTCTCTGTAAAAAATCAATAAAATATATTTTTAAAAAAAGAATACATTTATTTTTCATCCCATCTTGGCACTGTCCATCATCCTACTAAAGTCCTCTTTTCACCCATTATCCAGCTTCAATTCCTATAATTTATTGAATTCTTACTATGCATTAAGTTGTTTATTTACATCATCTTATTTACTTTCAAAACAACCTGACAAAGTATGTATAATGACATCCATTTTATTAACACACACACACACACACACACACACACACACACACACACACACATATACACAAGTCTACCCAAGATTATAGAAATAAAAAGTAGAGGTTCTACAATTTTAAATGGCTGAACCACTATTTCCTTAACCTTAAACTAGGGATAAAGATAATTTAACTCATTGAGTTGTGAAGATCACATGTACACAAAAGCACTTTGTGCATTGTAAAGTGTTCTACAAATGTTAGTTATAATTATTAACTACTGAATAGAGAGGCCCTTACCCTTTCTCTCCACAGGAGTCCTAACCTGAAACTTCCCTCAGCCTTCCTCTTTCCTTTATAGTCATGGACCTAGAGGAAGCAAAAATTTCCACTGCTCTGTGGATAGAAAATTCATCTCTGACGTCAAGCTTCAAAACTTTGAATGGAAGAAAAGCAGTGTCATAAATGGTGGTTAGGTCCTAATTAGTAATTGAAGGTATGGTTTCATTATGGAGAAACAGGCTTTTATAAGCCAAGCTGATAATTCATTACAAAAAATAAGACTAATAAAGGAACTTTTATAACACAATCCCAAATTGGTGAACACTTTCTTATTCAAGCCACATCAGAACAAAAGTTCAGAAATGAAGGAGCCAAGACTGACAGGCAAGAGACTCAATCTCTTAAGGTTTTTTCAAGTCCTGTAGAGAACTTGGAACCTTAAGTGTCTGGGGGGCTCTTTCTGAGCCCCAGGAAGAACATTGCTGTGTTCCAAGGAACTCTGTATTCCACCTGCTAGAATCTGGCTATTGGCCAGTTCATCCCATTCTGTTGTTCCAAACTCTATCAGCAGGGCAGCCAAGGACCAAAAATGGTATAATTAGACCCATCGGGTATATCATTTCCTTATAGTACTAAATATAGTGACTCCCTATTACTTGACACGGCAAATAAAAATCCTTGACCCACTGTCTAATCTTTCTGTCAATTTCCCCATTTCATTTTTTTCTATACTCTAGACATCCCCACAATTCTGTTCTTCATCCCATAGCATGCTGCACAGCATGTCCATTTCTCCCTTCTAATTCTATCCAAGATGCTCTTCCTACGTTTTGCCTTCAAAGCTGATCTTGAAACAATTCCATCAGAAAGTCTTAAAAAGATGGAATCATCTGCCTACTACTCAGTGCATGCTTAATTACTCCACCTTGTAACATTACTAGTATGTAGGAGTTTGGACTTGTCCATATATTACTGTGAAAGGCTAAGATACCACTCTGGTGACTGGTGCAACAGATTATAAGTCTAAGGCCAGGCCCAATTCCCAATTTTGCTTTTTGGCTCACTTAATGCCCCTGAACTCATGCTGAGATAATATCTACACCTCACAGTTTCTTGATTAACCGATAAAGAGATGCCGAAACCGGTTTGGCTCAGTGGATAGAGCACCGGCCTGTGGACTGAGGGGTCCCAGGTTCGATTCCGGTCAAGGGCATGTACCTGGGTTGCGGGCACATCCCCAGTAGGAGATGTGCAGGAGGCAGCTGATTGATGTTTCTCTCTCATCGATGTTTCTAACTCTCTATCTCTCTCCCTTCCTCTCTGCAAAAAATCAATAAAATATATTTTTTAAAAAAAACAGCTAAAGAGATGGCACATTAAAAGCATAATATAAAGGTATTTCACCCCCCACCCCCCAGTGATGTTTAAGAGAAGGTTCTGGCATAAAGTAGATATTTATTAAATATTAATGACTCATTATGGTGCCATTAGGCCAAAGCTTACTTTTCTCAGTTTTGTTTGTTTTGGATACAATCTCACATCAGTTTATTTCCCAAAGAAGAGAGTCTATGCTGCTTCTCATATATATCTACCTGCCAGCTCTCCCCAAATATTCCTTTCAGGTAAAGTCAGATTTAGGTACTTGGTTATGTTCAATTTAATATTGTGTGGCAGAGGCAATGCTAAGCGTTCATCAAACCCAATTTCCTTTTCTACTAGGCACACACACTTCACTTCCCAGCCACCCCTGCAGTTAGGCTGGGCCATGTGACCACACACCTGAATTCTGGCTAAGGGAATAGGGTAAAAACATGCACACCATTTCCAGGGCTGGCCCCTGATACCTCAGGCACAGCTCTCCTCCCTTATCTGAGGCCTATCGATTGGATGATTCCAAGGCAACAGGGGATGTGGAGCCACAAGATAGAAGCAGCCTGAAGTAGACACCCCACCCACTGGCCCCACTACACACTCTGACTTGTGTGAAACATAGGCCTTTATTGTGTTAAGCCACAGAGATCTGGTATGGTTAGCCTGCCCTATTGTTAGTAATACACCTCGTATTTCTCACCAGGGCTAACATCAATGAAGAGAACCCCTGGACTTAGTTCCAGGACCTGAGATACAAATCTTGGTTCTACCACTCCCTCCTCCCCCCATATCCTAGAATCTGCTCTAGAATCTGCTCTATACCCTTTCCCAAGTGCATGTCTAGCACATTCTCCTCCTCCTCATTATGGAGCCCTCCCCACTCTTCTGCCTCAAGACTTCTGCGAGCTCTTCTCTGACCTCTCTCCCATACATGTTCATGCCTTTGCTCCCAGTGCGAAGTATATTCCTCCATTTTAGCATCCATTACATTTCATTGCAAATATTTGTTGGCTGAGTCCTTAAATCCACAGACAGTTCCTTTAGGGTCTTTGACTCCCAGCATTTAGTTACAGTGCCTGGCACATAGGAAAATAAATAAATATATGTTAAAGGAATGCTTGTCACCTATGACCTTAAGTAAGTCACATATGTCTGAAGTCTGTAGGATTTTACAGAGTTGTTGTGGTGAGAAATAATGCAATTTGTAGATTATAAAAAAGATTCTAATGGTAATGTGTTTATTATGTTTGCAGGCCTTTCTCATCTTTCCCAAATTCATCTTAATGCTTCAAAAGTAGCTCTAATAAAAGTATAATGCGATTATCACCTCACGGGAGGAATCGAAGATGGCGGCATAGGTAAACACCGGAGACTGCCGCCGTGGACAACCACTTCAAAAATACAACTAAAAGTCGGAGCGGACATCAACCAGAACCACGGGAAGGCTGGCTGAGGAGAGACTCTTCAACTAGAAGCAAAAACAACAGCATTCCGACGCTCAGCGGAGGCGCAGTGTGGAAAATTTAAAGGTACGGCGGTGTGGCGGTGAGGGTGCGCGCGCAAAGTGGGCTGGCGGCTGAGGGCGCAATTGTCGTTTTCAATCAGGAGCGAGTCTCAGACTCTGGGCTACAGATCCGGGCAAGTCTCTAGGGACCCAGACTCAAACGGGAGAAGCGGGACTGTCTGGCTACGGCCCCTCCGAGGTTTGCAGCGATTGCTGGGACAGAGAGGCAGAGCCCCTGGGGACGGACTGAGAGCGGCCATAGCTGCTCCCTCCCCCCGCCCTGTTGAGCCCGCCCCACCCAAACCCTGCGCACAGCCATTTGCCGACCGCCTCAGGCAAGGGCTGGACTAGCACCTCCCCTGAGGACTGAAGTTCTCCCACAGCTGATTTCCATAGCCAGTCGGCCTGGTGGTCAAATCCCTCTAGTGTTAACTACAACAATTAAGGCTTGGCTAGAACAAGACTGCGCACAGAGACCACAAGGGGGTGCACCAAGAAAGCATAAAAGATGCGGAGACAAAAAAACATGACAGAAATGGAGGATATGGAGTTAAAAATCGCAATTTTGAGGGCTTGCCATAAATTTGTGCAGAGCCTCACGAAAACTAATGAGACCCTCGATGCTACGATAAAGAAATTAGAAAGTAAGCATACACGGACTGAAATAAAGAATATTATACCCGCCCTGACCGGTTTGGCTCACTGGATAGAGCGTCGGCCTGGGGACTGAGGGGTCCCGGGTTCGATTCCGGTCAAGGGCATGTACCTTGGTTGCGGGCACATCCCCAGTGGGGGGTGTGCAGGAGGCAGCTGATCGATGCTTCTCTCTCATCGATGTTTCTGACTCTCTATCCCTCTCCCTTCCTCTCTGTAAAAAATCAATAAAATATATTTAAAAAAAAAAAAAAGAATATTATACCCAATAGCAGACCAGAGGAGCACAAGAATCAAACCAAAGATTCGACAAAAAACACCCAATTGTAAAAGCAAAATGAAAAAAGAATCCGAAAGTGTGAAGATAGTGTAAGGAGCCTCTGGGACAGCTTTAAGCGGACTAATATCAGAGTCATTGGAGTCCCAGAAGATGAGAGACAGCAAGATATTGAAAACCTATTTCAAGAAATAATGGCAGAAAACTTCCCCCACCTGGAGAAAGAAATGGACTTACAGGTCCAAGAAGCGCAGAGAACCCCAAACAAAAGGAATCCAAAGAGGACCACACCAACACACATCATCATTAAAATGCCAAGAGCAAAAGACAAAGAGAAAATCTTAAAAGCAGCAAGAGAAAGAGGCTCAATTACCTACAAGGGAATACCCATACGATTGTCAGCTGATTTCTCAACAGAAACTTTGCAGGCCAGAAGGGAATGGCAAGAAATATTCAAAGTGCTGAATACCAAGAACCTACAACCAAGATTACTTTATCCAGCAAAGCTATCATTCAGAATTGAAGGTCAGATAAAGAGCTTCACAGATAAGGAAAAACTAAAGGAGTTCATCACCGCCAAACCAGTATTATATGAAATGCTGAAAGGTATCCTTTAAGAAGAGGAAGAAGAAGAAAAAGGTAAAGATACAAATTATGAACAACAAATATGCATCTATCAACAAATGAATCTAAGAATCAAGTGAATAAATAACCTGATGTACAGAATGAACTGGTGTCTATAATGAATCAGGGACATAGAAAGGGAATGGACTGACTATTCTTGGGGGAAAAGGGGTGTGGGAGATGCGGGAAGTGACAGGACAAAAATCATGCACCTATGGATGAACTCAGTGGGTGGGGAGTGAGGGTGGAGGGTGGGGTGGGAGCTGGAAGGAGGGGAGTTATGGGGGGAAAAAAGAGGAACAAATGTAATAATCTGAACAATAAAGATTTAAAAAAAAAAAAGTATAATGCAAGCCACATATATAAAATGTAAACACTGTAGTAACCACATGAAAAAGTTAAAAGTACATAAAATTCATTTTAATACGTTTTAACCCAATATATCCCAAACACTGCTTATTAGCCATTTTACATTTTGTTAATGAAGTCCACACCACAGGGGCTCAGCAGCCACATGCGGCTCGCGGCTCCGGCAAACTGGACAATGCAGCTGCGAGGCCTCTGGTCTCCGTGAGGTCACCCGGCCACCCGCACTGGGAATGAGGGCTCCCCGCGGTGCTCCCCTAGCCCGCTGTTCCCGCTGTCCCCCTTCCCCGCTATCTGACCCCCGGAAGGTAAGCCCGCGGGTGTCCCCGGCAGGTGGGCTGTCTGGCACAGACCTAGCGGTGAGTAATGAGCCGCGAGCGAAGAGCCCGGGGAGTCCCCGGGCCGGGGCGGAAAATGGCCAGACGGGGCGCGGCCGGCGGCCTCGGTCGCCGGGACCGGGACGCCGGGGCCCGCGTCGCCCCCGGGGTGGCGACCTCCGGCGGCGGGAGCTGGCGTCTGGGCCCCGCGGCCCGCCCCCCGCACGCCCCGCGCCGCCGCGGCCGCCGAGCCCCGGAAGCGGGCGGGATTTCCTGTGCCCGCCCCGCCGCGCGCCGGGCCGTCTCCGCCAGGCGCTGGCTCCGCGGCTGCAGCTCCGGCGAGGCGCCGGGCGGAGGGAGGGAGGGGCGGGCGGTGCCCGGAGGAGGCCCCGGGCCGCGGGCCAGGCCGACCGGGTGAGTGGGGGCGGGCGGGCGGCAGTCGCGAGTGGAGGGAGGGACGCCTGGCTCCCCGGGGCGGCGGGAGGGGGCCGGTCACCCGTGGGGGCGGGGAGGAGAAGCGCCGCGGCCTCCGGGTCGCTGCCTTCCCCGGGGTCGGCCCCCCCACCCCCCCGGACATGGTTGCCCGCCCGCCGCCCCGTGTCCCTCGTCCCCGGCGTCGCTGTCACTCGCGCGCAGGTTGCCCGGGGCCCTTTCTCTTCCCTCGCTCTTGCCCCAGGTCTCGGGAACCCTGTCTTCTGACCCCCCCTCCCCGGCCCCCGCTCCGCCCGCCTCGGAGACTCTGAAATCGGACCCTCCGGGGCACGGCGACCAGAGGAGGGAGGAAGCCACCCTCCCCGGAGCGGCGCCAGCGGCCGACGCCCGCCCGGGGCGGGGGCCAGGCTCTCCGCCGAGCGCGCTCGTCCCTGTGCCCTTGGGCGACGCGTTTCAATTCCGTGGCCCTTTCTCCGTCCAGCTGCACTGGCTGCAAAAACTAACTTCTGCACGTGCCGGCCACGCCCTCCTCCCCCCGCCCCCCAGGTCTGGGAGAAAGAGGATGGAGTGGAAAACCGAGAACCCGGCTCCAGTTAGGCCTGGGGTCATCCTGGGACCGGAGAAAGCGGTTAGGGCGGACACCTGAACCACCAGGTGCGTGCTCCGAGAGCGCGAACGTCTGGGGAGGTGCCGCCGAGGACAGGCGCCTCCGCCCTCCGCCCTGTGCCGAGGTTTTTTGCCGGCACTTGTGCGGGTCTGGTCAGTGGTCTGCGGGGGCTCACAGCTGGCCCCGTGGGCTCTGCGGGAGAGGCCTCCTCTCCAGGGACCCTGCTGCTGGGAGGTGGTGGAGAAGTAGGTTTGAGGCAGGTGCCCAGATACTTAGCTCGAGGTGAAGTCCTCGGGGAGGATTTGTGACGGGAGCTAGAGAACAGGGAGGACCTCTGGTGAAGAGGATGCATTGGTGCCTTATACGTTAGAAGTGGAGCGGGTACAGGGGCCAGAATTCAGAGGAGAGAACGAAAATGGACGTTTCTCTTTCTTGCTTTATTGGGTATTTTCCTTTCTTAGGAGATGTCTCTGAAAAGGAAACCTAAACTGGGACTCAGTCCAGGATGCTCCCGTGAGGCCCTGGGGTGTCTGGGGAATTTGTTCCCTTTCTGTGCATTGGGCTTAGGGTTCCCACCTACCTCTTTTGTCAAAGAGAAATGGCAAGAAAATAAACAGCTTGATATCTGTCATTACCCATCCTGGGATCTTGGGTTCTTGCAAATGTTGTTGGGTAGACATGAGTGAGCCAGAGTAGTTACCAAAGCTCTGCCAAGGAGCAAGGGACTCTGAAGTGTCACAGACTGTTTCTCTGCCGTAAGACAGCAAGGCCTGTATCACAACACAGGTGGGACCAGTCCTGCTCTTAAGATGTCCAGAGAAAAGGAGAGCCCACACACCCAGTCCTGCGCACTGCTGGATTATTATGAAGAATTTTAAAAAACTTAAACCTCTTCTCTCGCCATCAAAAGAAGAGATCTGGCCCTGGCCGGTGTGGCTCAGTTAGTTGGAGCATCATCTTGTACACCGATCGATGGTTCTCTCTCACATGATTGGTGTTTCTCTCTCACATGGATGTTTCTTTCTCTCTCTCTCCCTCCCTCCCTCCCTCCCTCCCTCCCTCCCCCCCTTCCTTCTTTCCTCCTGCCTCTCTCTCTTTCTAAAGTCAATAAGCATGTCCTTGGGTGAGGATCTTAAAACACACACACACACACACACACACACACAAGAGATCTGTATAGAAATCGAAAACGTTTCTCTTTTTATTCATTGGTAGTATCATTCATTAGTCTTCCTTAACCAACACAAAACTATGTCCATGTTTTTAACTTTCCCCCAATGGCCATATTTCCTGTTTTCTTCACTTTTGTTTTTTTTCTGTTAGAAACAAAAGTGCTCTTGACACAAATACATGCTTTGGCTGGGACTTTTACGTATAGTAATAATTTCATTCTATCTAAACTAATCAATGTGAATGGAATTTGTGGCAGAAAATCTTATAAGTGATTATATCCATTTTTGTTGGGTGCAAGTCTGTGTGCATTCCTTCCTGGATGTTTCCAGATTGTTTACTGTATTTTCAGTGGTTGGAATTAATGGATAGCTTTTGAATTTCCAGGATTGTTCCATTAGAACTTTATTTTTCTTAAATGAAGTTCTTGTAGCCTTCAGGGATATTCTATTTCTATCACAAGGTTCCCAAAATAGCCATTAGTGAGTTTGCTCTGTGGCACCTGTTCATTTCTTAGTTCCTGCAAGAAGCTTGGCTCAGGCTCAGTTGATTGGACTATATCAAGCTTTTAAAGTTCATCTTCCATCAAGCTCTTATTATCTAGTTTCATCTTTTATCCCTTGGCTGTCTCCCTAACTCCCTTAGGAATATCATCCCTTTCCATTTTCATGGGAACTGTTGATATGAATTTGTTCCAGGTCACAATTTGGGTTCGCAGCAAAAATGCTTTCAGAACAGACAGCAGCCCTAGGGCCAGGATGGGAGTCGATGAATGTCCAGCTGGATGGAGCAGAGCCCCAGGTGGAAAGGGGAAGCCAAGAGGAGGGGCCATGGAGAATGGCACCGGGGCCACTGGAACACCTGTGCTGTGACCTTGAAGAAGAGCCACAGTCCCTTCAGGAAAAGGGTGAGAATCTGGAGGATGTGTGTGGGGGGAGCACAGTGCAGAGTAGTCTCCTAATCTCTGTTCAGAAAGTAGAGTTGAAAATCCCCAGTTGCCTTGAACTGAACAGCATAATCAATATCACAGCTAGTCCATTCTTCCTTGGCCCTGGTCACAGGAATACAAGGAGCTCCTGTATTCTGCATGCCACACAACTGGGTTTTCTCCATTTCTTACATAACCACTCCCTCCACATGCTGCAAGTGCATCTTAGTGGTACCAAATGTGGGAGACTAAGGAAGTGACAGCAACACTGATTACTATTGGAGAACACACCCAGTAAGATACACTTTACAAGATGAAAATTACATTTAAATAATATAAATTCATACCATAGCCACTGTGGTAGAGATGGATGACAGGAAAGATCTACTAAAAGTCACTCAATACTCTTACTGAACATTTTGAGCGAAAGTCTCTTCTACTGTATTTCTGCATTTGAGTTTTACCAATGGGCATAGATAGAGAAAAACCATGACCCTTAAGCCCCTCTAAAATGGGGCCTAGGCTCTTATTGGGAAAGGATGAATGGTACACCTCTAATGGTTCCTCTCTCCCCTCACCAGCTCAGTCGGCTCCCTGGGTTCCTGCCGTTCCCCAGGAGGGGAGCACCGGAGATTGGGAGATGGCAGCTGCACTTCTTGCAGCCGGATCACAGGTGGGCTGTGTGCTGCCTTTGGCCTCTCCCAGGGGTCTCCTCACTGCTGCCTTTCTGTAAGCCTTAGCATCCTCCCACTGAATTGTTATTTCACATGATCACGAATAGTATGTTCATCTTATAAGTGAATAGATTCTATCCCTTTCCAAGAGGCTCAAGATATCCTTTAAAAATGAATGAAGATATAACAAGAAGAGGAGAATTCCAAGAAGTTAGGTGTGTGGTTGTTTTTATTAGATAGCTGTGCTATCCACAGGAAGATTTTAAGAACAATTCATTAATATTCTTTAAGAGATAAATTTGTGAAGATTAGGAAAAGAGAGCCTGAAGGAAGCTTGGAAGAGCATAAAGTAGGCAAGATTGGGTGGATGATGGGGCATTTATGGAAAAGGGCAGGAAGAGACTAAGGCATGTGTGTAAGGCCATAATACTAGTAAATGGCAGAGCTAGGAGTTATTTGGCTCCAGAATCTGGACTCCTAAACACCATACTATGCTGCCTCGGAAGATAAGGATATGGCATGGTGGTGGGTGTGAGGGTGAATGTTTTATCTATATCCTTTTAAAAAAATTTTTTTTCTTTATTGATTAAGGTATTACATATGTGTCCTTATCATATCTATATCATTTTGTGCTGATAGAAAAGGAATGGTCAAGTGGAGGAAGGAGAGCATAATACACAATTTTTTCAATGGAAATAATAAGGCCGGTGAGAAGAGACTGGTCAGACACATACAGTTAAACAGAGAGAGCAATGATTTTCTGGTGTCTCCGACTTTTAGTCCCATTTGGGAGACTCCTCTGGAGACACTAACCTCACTTACTGACCATTACCTTTACCCCTCTCCTCATTTCCCCTTCACCCAGGGCCCTACCCAGGGGCCACTGGGTAATTATTTTTCCAGATATTCTCTTGCCCTCTCTCTTCTACTGCCCCATCCTTTTATATTGGGATCACATTTTTCCTTAAGGAACAGCTGGTGACAGATGATGCCACATTTTGTTTCAGGGCCTGGTAACCATCAAGGATGTGTCACTGTGCTTCTCTCAGGAGGAGTGGCGGAGCCTGGACCCTTCTCAGACAGACTTTTATGGAGAATATGTCATGCAAGAAAACTGTGGGATAGTGGTCTCTCTAAGTAAGCATGATCTTCCCCAGCCACTAAAAGATTGTCCTCTGGGAGGATGAGCCCTGTGCTTTAGCATGTTGGATAGTGTCTGTCAAGGGTTCTTCACTTGTCAGGGGATCTGTCTTCCTTCCACCAGAAAAAGAGCACTAGGACTAATTCAAGGAGAATGGAAGTGAGGCATCATTTTTAAAGACAGCAGCAAAATAATGCTGAATCATGGAGAAGAGAACTTTAGACTCCTCTCAGTTGGGAATTTGCAGGTTCTTACAAAACAGAGAGCAGGACATCTAAGAGATAGAACTGAGTCCTTGGAAACTCAGAAACCATCTAGGGAAAGATGGGAGTTGAGGAGGGGGAGGGATGGAGAGATAGCTGTGTTAGAGCTAAATAAATGAAGTTGTGACCAGAAAGGACACTTGGGTTGGAAATATTTGAAATATAAGTGGCAGAGAACACACACATTGGGGAATAGTGTGTGATTTTCTGGAGGGGGGCGGCGCGGGGGGAGCAACTTAAAAAATGGGAGGGGATGAGGAGGGTGAAGCTTGTATCTGGCCTTTTATCTAGAGTTCTAAGGAATAATATAGGAAACAGCTTTTCTCAGAAATATAGAATTACCGATGTACTAATTGACATCCCTATTTTCCTTTCCCATGGGCAGGATTTCCAATTCCTAAGCTGGACATGCTTTCTCAAGTAGAAGGAGGGGAGGAACAGTGGGTCCCTGACCCACAGGACTTAGAGGAGAGGGACATCCTGAGGGTAACATATACAGGTAAGAGCCTTGAGTGGACTTTCAGGCATGGCCTTCATCCCTCTTGGAATGTGATCATTCCATGTCCCTCTAATCCAGTGGTTCTCAACCTTCTGGCCCTTTAAGTACAGTTCCTCATGTTGTGACCCAACCATAAAATTATTTTCGTTGCTACTTCATAACTGTAATGTTTCCACTGTTATGAATCGTAATGTAAATATCTGATATGCAGGATGGTCTTAGGTGACCCCTGTGAAAGGGTCGTTTGGCCACCAAAGGGGTCGCAACCCACAGGTTGAGAACCGCTGCTCTAATCCTTCCTCTGCCTTGGAGAGCTGTAGAATCAAAAGGTTTAGAGGTCTTTTTTTTTCAAAAGCAAGACAGTATAGCGGAAAGGTTTTAGAAGGCAGGTTTCTGGAGCTAAACTTCATGGATTTGAATTCAGGACCTTAGAAAAGTGATTAACCTCTCTTTGGGTTCCTCACGTATACGTTATTGTGAGATTTAAATATGTTAACATAATAGAACAATACCACAACGTACATAAAAAGCACTCAATAAACACTAGTTGCTGCTATGACTGTTGGTGTTGTTGTTGTTCAGCTTCCCACCTCTTATAGAAAGGGCTTCTGCAGTGTCTCTGGTATTGTTGACAGGTGGCCAGCCAGCCCGTGATGACTGCAGCACATTCCTTAACTCTCCATTTATGCTTAGGCAGGAAGATGGTAATTAATAGTAAAGATCAGTGGTAAATAAGTAACAGTAATAAATAAATAATCACAATAGCACAGACCATTTACTAAGTGGTTACTATGTGCAGATACTGTGCTATCTATCTTATAATTATTTACATTTTACAAAAGAAATGAAGACTAACAGAAATTAAGTAGGAAAGCTGAGATTCAAAATTAGGTAGTCTGTCTCCTAAGCCTAGGCTTCTAACTTCTACACCTCTTGCACTGTCTTGTACAACATTAAAATCTGTTCTCTCAGTCCTTGTTGGGTGAGGTTTAGGCCCTAACAGACATCATATAACCTCACCTGTGACTTGGGTCCTGAGGTCCTCTCTGGTGACTCCCATCTTGGGGTTGGTATTTTCCCTTCTCCACAGGAGATGGAAGTGAGCATGAGGGGGATACCCCTGAACTAGAAGCAGAACCTCCCAGGATGTTATCTAGTGTGTCTGAAGATACTGTTCTCTGGAACCCGGAGCAGGAGGAGAGCTGGGATTCCATGCCCAGAAGCTCCAGAGGAATGCTCCTGGGCCCACCATTTCTTCAGGAAGAGAGCTTCTCAAGTCTTCTGTGTAGCACAGAGATGGATTCCCTGTTAAGACCACACACATGCCCCCAATGTGGGAAACAGTTTGTGTGGGGCTCCCACCTTGCCAGGCACCAGCAAACTCACACCGGGGAGAGGCCCTATAGCTGCCTCAAGTGTGAAAAGAGCTTTGGGCGAAGACATCACCTGATCCGGCACCAGAAAACCCACATGCACGACAAGCCCAGCAGGTGTTCTGAGTGTGGCAAGAATTTCCAATGCAGCTCCCATCTGGCCAGCCACCAGAGAATGCATGCGGAAGGCAAATCCTGCAAAGGCCAAGAAGCTGGAGAGAGCCCTGGGGCTAGGAAACGGCAGCACACCCCACCGGTGCCAAAGTGCCACGTGTGCACTGAGTGTGGGAAGAGCTTTGGCCGACGGCACCACCTGGTGAGACACTGGCTAACCCACACTGGGGAGAAGCCCTTCCAGTGCCCTCGCTGTGAGAAGAGCTTTGGCCGTAAACATCACCTGGACAGGCACCTGCTGACCCATCAGGGACAGAGTCCCAGGAGCAGCTGGGACAGAGGGACATCTGTCTTCTGATTTCTGTTTTTACTGTAGCTGTGGTCACATCTATCAGCTGGTGCTGCCAGGAGTCTCTGCCAGAGGTGCCCCCCTCCTGCCCCCGATGGCCAGGATCATGAGCCCTGGCCTCATCCCTAGAAAGATGAGGTTTCAGCATGGGCCAGAGCATTTTTCACCACTTCTGTGAGATACCACATAAAATAGAGTTCTTTGGGCAAAATTTTTGGGAAACAATGCTTACTACATGGGCTGATATTCAGCCTAGGCCCATTCTCAAGGGTACAGTGGTACCAGCGGTTTATGGCTGAGGTCCATTCTGATGTGATTGGAGCCTATGCCATACCAGTTAAATATTTAAATATTTTTAGTATCACCACTGTATACTATAACTCTTATATTCTCTTTACATTATATATGGAGAGAGAGAAAGACCATGTTGGCATATTAAAGGCTCTGAAAATGTATGCAGTAAAGCAAATTTTGAGCCTCTTAATGCAACGTTTCCTAAATGTATTTGACCTCAGTATTCTTTCTATCTCACATCCCACAGAACTGGTGACTCCATGAAACGCTCTGATAACACTGGGTTAGAGTAATGAGGAAACAGAAAAGAGACCCCTTTTTTATCCAAGTGAAAGCTGAAGGGCAGATCTCATTCCTGTGTGGGTCCATCACCTTTTCTCCAATCATCCAAATATACATCCACACCTCTCAACCCCACCTGATGAAAAATAGAAATAATAACCTTTTCACCCATGATTCCTAGTCCTTTATCCTGCACATATGTATATCCAGCTGAGAGATCATACTACCATGCTAAGAGATGGACCTTATACTCCCAAGTAATCCAGACTCACACAGAAGAAAAAACTTCATCTCCTTGGACAGTCCCCCTCTTCTCTTGACTGCGTCTTTATGTGTTGATGTGTAACTGTGTGCAGGGTCTTTGAAGAGAGCATGCAAAGTGCAAACTGTAAAAGCTAGATTTTCTAGGGGCTGTGTTCTGGTGATGAGGGTAGTGGGGATTTTATGGGGTTTTTGTTTTGTTTCAAGATAGGAAGTAAGCTGATCTATTAAGGGAGCCCTAGTGGAAAGGATTATGTGATGGGTAGTGTTGTGGAAATTGAGGTATAAAGACTTCTTGAATGTCACTGAGATCAAGACAAGTGGATATATATTCCATGTCCGAATCCCTGGGCCACAGATTCTTTTTGCTTGGGGGGAGAGAGAAAGAAACATCCTCAGTGAGGTGGGCTCTTTCTTGTTGATTTCAAGCAAGATGCATATAGAAGCTTTATGCTGAGTGAGGGTTTTTTGTTTTTGTTGTGTGGTGTGTTTCCTTGTCTTGTTTTAAGTGCTGAGAAATTAGGGCAGGAATCACAGTGCTTACAGGTTGTTTTCATTACTCTTGTTTGACTTTGATGGCCTCATCAAGGGGGCAGAGTTATTCTTGAGGATCTTATTCTCTCCGAAACAGAACTTTGGGGGAAATGGCTGTGGTTTAGTTTTGCAGCTGATGCAGGGTAATGAGCTTTCCAATTGGTTTTTCTCACAATTCTGGGAAAGTGTCCATGCTAAGACTCTTAACTCCAGGACTTGCATAATATTCTAGCATCTGTGCGTTGATGAGTTGATCATTGTTTCTCTTTATTGATGATGTGTTAATACCAGTGTTATAATTTAAAAATTATCTTGTATGTAAGAGCAGTTTGGGGTTAGGGAGGGAGAGGCGTGGAGAGGAGCAGAGAGGATGAAAGTCAGTATTTTTCTCTTTAATGCTTAAATTCTGGGTTTTCCTTAATAGACTTATCTTTCAACCACAATTGGTGGAATTAACCAGAGAGGTGATAAAGTGAGCTGCAACAGTCTAATTTCATGACTGTCCCATTTGCTTAGGGAACATGGGGTGAATCACAGCTCCTCAGAGCCCTGGACCCATATGGACTTGAAAATAAGGTCATTTTGCTGAATGGGCTTCTTAGAGTGGATATGACTTGATCAGCCCAGTCCCTGCCTTCTGCTGCTCAGAGCAGTCTTCCTTCTTTGCCTGGTATGCACTTCTCTTGCTTGTGTTGATATGACTAGAGCAAAATGGCCAGTCCTTTGTAAGGCGCCTTGTTCTAGGTTCTCATAGACAGGAGTGTTCTAGGATCAGTATTAGGAGATGCCCCAAGGAATAGAAAAGTATTGCCTTCCAGTAGTAAAACTGGACTATGCCATTTCTTTAACCCTCCCACTCTGCCTCATTCATTCATGCAAATCAGCTCTATTAAGCAGTGGTTCAGAACCTGTTTTGGATCACATACTGTTTTTGAAGATCTGATAAAAACCAGGAACTCATTTTTGAAAAAATATACATTAGCAATTCACTCAGTTTTTCATACACATTTAGTCTACCCATGGAATCACTTAAACTGGGGTCAAAGAAAGGTCATTATAGTATATTTATGTCAAGAAGTACAAGGCAGTGGTCACTAAATATTTTAAGGAATAAGATACCAGAGGCAGTAGGATATAAGAATAGTCTGGTCTATAATGACTAGAAGGGTATTGCTTACAATCTACTCTATTTTTTTCTTAAAGATATGGTATACTAACAAGTCCAGCTCCTCACAAACATTGTTTTAAAGACTTGTAGGAGGTGACTCTCCATACTATCAGATCACACTCTTAATAATTAGATGTTAACCTCCAGCCTTTAATCTGTTTTAGTAATTGTAAGGCTAGAAAGTGAAGCCCCTAAAGTGTAGGTGCAGTCATAGCACCCAAATGAAAGGCATCATGGAGTCTAAGGGTCTTCTGCAGAAGGGGCATCCCTTTAGGTCATTTCCGGTGTACCACTCTTCTTCTCTACCTCGGTCCAACACCACTTCCTTTGGACAAAAAATAAAATAAGCAACAGCCATCATATGGGCAAGTAGATTTGAATGATTTTTCCCACAGGGAATCAGCCTCAAACTCCCATCTTCCAACTGCCTCTGCCACATGTCCATCCTAACTGCTTTAAATAAAAAATGTCTCTGTGTTCTCTCTGTGCAAAATGTAAAATAGGGAAGTCCCATATAAGAAACCTGTCACCTTTTCCCCTCTGTGGTACCTCTACTCAGGGTGCAGGTATCTTCCCCTTTGCATCCCATCAAAGTATCTCTGTAAAGAATCCCTTACACAGGAGAATGTGACCCAAAGTGTTAGCTTTACCCAGATCTGTTTCCATTTTAAGTGTTCTGATATCTGGTAGTGGAAGTGGAAGGAAAATCTTTTCCCCTGTTAAAATGATGTTATGCCTTTAGGGAGCTGAAGGGGTGATATAATTTGGGACAAAATCCTTCCCTTTCCAGCACTTGTGCAATCAAACTGCTGTTATCTATTTATATCAAGGACAGGGTGAGCCCGGACGCAGAACCATAGGTACCAGAAGATAGGTTCTTTCCATCTCTGGATGGGAGTGAGTGGCACTAGGCAGTAACAGAAAAGTAAAATCTATTCTCTTAGACCCCTTAGAGATCCTGAGCTGGCAAAATTTCTTTCTTTCCCCTGGAATGCTCTAATAGGCCTACACTCTCAAAATGTGTGATCTTTGGTCCAGCAGCATCAACATCATCTGGCAGCTTGTTTTAGAAATGCAAATTCTCAGGCTCTACCCTACCCCAAACACACTGAATCAGAAACTAGGGATGGGGTAATGCAGGGGAGCCCAGCAATTAGTCTTTTAGCCCGTCTTTCTGGATCTCTGAGGTATGCTAATGTTTAAGAACCTCTGGCTCAGAGATTCAAATTCCATTTCAATCAGCGGTACAGCACCCACTTCAAATGGGGAAAGAGGGGGTCTTTATATATGTTGTCAGATTGATTTTCTGCAACCTCTCCAAGCTAGTTGTTTTTCGGTTCTGTTCCTCTTGAGTTCCAAGGCCTTCCTTCACTCTTTAATCAATGAAAGGACTGGGTCAGTCACCAGTTTCAGAAACTGGTGGGGCAACTACCACGTTGCTGTGATTGATTGGGGCTGGAGCTTCTAAAGTGGACACAGGATTTGTGGGTCCAAAAATCTGAAAGGACAAAAGGAACAGACACACCAAAGAGGGGAAATCCAATGTAAAGCTGAAAAACTGACAACCAAGGAAATGATCCTCCTTTGCTAGTTATCTGGTCCTTTTCTGGGCCTAATAGTTGCCCTGGAGGCAGACTAGATGAACATTCAGCACAGAGGTAGGGAGTAAAGCCAACTGTCCCAAGCCCTTAACCCAGGTTTTCCAACTTCAGAATGCATTGGAGAACAATAAGGTGCTATGCAAGGAATTTCTAACCAGGATTTGGTCTACTGTATGGGCAAGGGCAGCAGAGCATTAGGGAGCCCTGAGGACATAAGAGGGAACCAGGCTCATTTAGTAAGATGTGACTCCAGGGAGATTTGAACCCAGACTCTACTAGGTAGAGGTTGTAACCCATTAAGCCATGGCACCTATGTCAAAAATGCATTCTTCTGCCCTGGTCAGTGTGGCTCAGTTGGTTGGGCACAGAAAGGTTGCCAGTTCGATTCCCAGTCAGGGCACATGCCTGGGTTGTAAGCTTGATCCCTACAGGGGATCGTGCAGGAGGCAGTTGATTGCTGTTACGCTCTCACATCAATGTTTCTCTCTCTCTTCCTTTTCCCCCTTTCTCTCAAAATCAGTAAAAAAAAAAAAATCTTTAAAAATTGTCTATTTAAAAAACACAACATTCTCCTACTTTGAAGATTCTGTCCAATTCAGGCTTCAGGAAGGGATCGTTACCTCCTCCAGCTCCTCTCCGAGGCCTGCTCATAAGGACAGGCTGAAATGAAAGTTGCAAACCTGTCACCCTTATGGGAATCTCCAAGGCCAAAAGGTTAGAATGAACCTACCTCTCTTTGGGGGAGGTGATCAGCCCCTCTCCCCTAAGGCAGAAAAAAGCTTGGCTACTGCTTTCTTCAGCTCCAGACCTTAGGCTCTCTCCCTCTTTCCCTTCCTATCAGCACTTCCATATTCCCAATAAAAGGAGCTCATCCCCCACTCTTTTTTAAAGGACATGTTTTATTTATTTATTTATTTATTTATTCATTCATTCATTTATTTATTTATTTAAAAATTTTATTTTAGAGAGAGAGGGAGAAACATCAATGTGAGAGTGAAACATCGATTGTCTGCCTCCACGCACGCTGACCTGGGACCGAACCCACCACCTGTGTGTGTGCCCTGCCTGGCAGGGAATCAAACCTACAACCTTTTGGTATATGGGACAACGCTCCAATCAACTGAGCCACACTGGCCAGGGGAGCTTCCTACACTCTTAACTTCCACTTCTCTTTTTCAGATTGATTGGTTTGGTTCGGTATTTTGTTTTGTTTTGTCTGGGAAATACCACACCTTCCTGAGGGTGTTTGTTCTTCCCAATCCCTGTCTTCCTTCCATCATAGTTCCTCTCGTCCAGTTTCTTTTCTATCAGCCTTAAGCCTACTAAGCACGGTTCCATTCCATATACTTCCCACTTTCTTTTCTCAAATTCTTGGCTTGGCTATAGCAGCTCAGCTGCCATCTTACCATTCTGCATCTCTCTCATATCCGGACTTGGCCAAAGTTGCTGGTACTGTCAACTCCATTCCCTACAGGCTCTTCCTCCCTTGATGTAACTTTTTACTTCTCACTATTTTGATTTACTCAGACCCTTTTTATCTCTTGTGGCTCCTGAGAACTAGTTCCAATTCTACAAGCCATTTTTTGAGCTCTTCGCTGCATGGTAGGCACTGGCTGTTCCAGGCCTGGGAGATTGTGATCATGGACCTGTCCTCAGCATGTTCCGCAGCGGAGCCCTCTCCTGCCATCACTTTCCTGCCATGCCTCATGACACTGTGCGCCAAGGTGCTCTTTTCCAGGAAGCATTGTGGGTATATGCCTACTTGCCATCCAACCCCACTTGCTCCGTGCCTGCCAGATTTCTAGCAATTGTCTGACTTAATTCCCTCAGATGGACTGTGAACTTCCCACAGATTACTCAGCGAAGGACCTTCATCTGTATCCTTAGGGATCTATAATACGCTCTTTATGATCCCTGTCATTGAATAAAGAATGTATTGACTCAGTCACTGACTTCCTTTGTTGGTCCTTCTCTACTCTCCCCCCATTCTCAGCAATTCAGTCCTGATTAAAAAAACAACACAAAAACTGCAATAGAGTAGGGACCCGAGACAGATCAGGGAAATCCCAGAGGAGGTAGGGCAGCCATGTGTAAGTCCCCTCACTATCCTTCCTGAAATATAAACCTTCAAGGCATCACAACATAGGCCTCTCTGCCTCCCTCCTGAAGTCCTGACTCCCAGATGTCACTCCCCAGTCAGTTGGGGATTCAACTCATCTTGGAGACTGAGGTAGCAGAGCATAGAGCTGGGCCAGGCTTAGGGGGAGGCCAGGTCAGGTGAGTGAGGGCTTAGGGCCCAAATTTAAGGAAGCCCTTGGTCTCGGTTATTCAAGTGCCAAGTCTCCTCTTGGGAGACCCTTAGAGTGCTGAGCCCTTAAAATTTAGACAGCTGAGTCTGGAACCAGCTGGTGGTGGTGACTGCAAAATGACCCCCCCCCCCCCAGGCAAATTCACAATATTTGGTGATTTGGGGGGAGCCAGAGAAAATGCACACAGATGGGGTTAGGCACGAACTGGTCCACCAGATGCATTCACTTTAGAGGGTGAAGAGGTCGGGCATCTGGCAGGTTATGAAGAATATAGAGTAAGAAATAGCGTGGGAGAAAATATGGAAAGTTGACAGGGGAGAAACCACCAGTCTTTGACCCACTGACATGGCCTTCCAGCCCTGGGGCTTCACTGGGGCAGAGAGAGGGAACTGCTTGGCAGGCCTTGGCACAACCCGAAGGCTTTGCTCTTCCTGCGTGGGAGTTGCCTTGAAGAGCTTCATGCCTACTGTTTGGGGGGCTGCTTCCCCTCTGCAGCTTTCCCAACACCACCAGACTGTTGTGTTGCCTGCCTCCATGCTTCATATTTTTCCTATTTTCTTGCAGTTCACTCTCACTCTTCCTTAGTCACTTGGAGTAAAACTTTTGACTAGTCTGGTCTTTCCCCTAACTAAAAGGGGGAGGCGGGAAGGACTTGATAAAACGGGGAGGAGAAACATAGCTGTGATTGTTCATGGAGGTGCCTGTTCTCTTAGCCAGCTTCAGTGGACTGCTGAAGGCCCGACTTCCTTCTTACTCTCAGATCACTGCCTTTCCCAGGCTCATCCAAGGCCTCACACTGACACCTCCCTCCCCTCAGTCTTCAGTTCCTCTCTTCCAAGTCCTTTCTTGACGTGTGCCCCTATATTAATTTCCAAAATAACCTATCTTCCTGTCCTTGCTGGGCACTTAGATTTTGGCTGGAATAACCTCCAGCCCAACCAGACAGCCTTGCCATGTCAGAGTTCCCCAGAGGGGGAGAAAGAACACGTGAACTCTATTGCTTTGAGAACACTGACAAATGGAAATGTTCATATGTTCTGAAAACACCTCTCCACAATGTGTTTGAGAACATCCTGCAAGAAACCACTAAATCAGGAGTCCTCACACTTTTTAAACAGGGGGCCAGTTCACTGTCCCTCAGACTGCTGGAGGGCCGGACTATAGTTTAAAAAAAACCAAGAACAAATTCCTATGCACACTGCACATATCTTATTTTGAAGTAAAAAAACAAAACGGGAACAAATACAATATTTGTATTTGCATGTGGCCCGCGGGCTGTAGTTTGAGGACCCCTGCACTAAATCATTAAAACATTCAGTGTAGAATGAATTCTAAACTTCTGACCTTTACCTACATAAAAAAGATGTTCGTAGAGTTAAAGAGTAGATGGGAAGGTCCCATTCAACATCTATAATTGTAGTGAAGAGAGCACTGAAGTTACTATTAAAAGTCCATTTCTAGCCCTAACCACTTTGGCTCAGTGGATAGAGCATCGGCCTGCGAACCAAAGGGTCCCAGGTTTGATTCCAGTCAAGTGCATGTACCTCCCTGGCCCGGGCCCTGGTCAGGGGACGTGCAGGAGGCAGCTAATGGATGTACACATCGATATTTCTGTCTTTCCCTATCTTCCACTTTCTCTAAAAATCAATGGAAAAACATCTTTGGGTGAGGATAAAAAAAAAAGTCAATTTCTAAATTGTACATTTTCTAAACATTAGCTTTTTCACTTAAGATCTAAGAGATTGAGATGAAGGTGAAATTAAATAATGCATGCAAAAGCACAATCATCTTATAAACAAAAAAGCTGTAATTGATGATTACATGGACATTTCTACACAATTTATATGATTCTGAAAACAAATACAAAAAAGTTATAATAAAAAGTCTAATTTCTGTGTCTCCTCTACAATTCCCATCACCTTCCCCTCACAACAGAGGACCAGTTTTTTGTGTATCCTTTCAAGTTTCTTTATACAATACAAAGAAATACATTTTCCTTCATTGGGATGGTCGTCTTGATTTTTTTCCCCCACTTAATGTATCTCGGGGAGCTTGTCATAATAATACATAGAGAATCTCCCTTTTTTCTTACAGCTTCATGCTATTTTACTGGAGGGAAGCTTCATGCTTTAACCAATCTCCTCATGCTATTTAGATTATTTCCTTTTTGTTGTTGTTGCTGCAATGCTGCACTAAATACATTGAACATAAATATTTTCACCAATGCACTAATATCTAAAAGATAAATTCCCAAGTGTAGTTCAGCTGGGTCAAAGGATATCTGAATTTGCAATTTGGAAAGCCAAATTCCCTCCATTGGGGTGGCAGAGATTTACACTCCCACTAACACTGTATGTGAGTGCTGGTTTCCCCACAGCCTCACCAATGGAGTAGGTTCCTAAACATTTTTGGATTGGTTAAAATTATTGTTTAATGTGCATTTCTCTTAGGAGTAAAATTGCACATTTTTCATGTTTTTAAAGGCCATTTGTATTTTGTTAACTTTTTTTCAATAACCATTGAATATTTGATGCTAGAGAGCATTTAAGGTTCATTACAACTCTAAAGTCCAACAATTTTCTTTTTTTTTTTTTAAGTCCAACAATTTTCCGATCATCATTGCACTGGGCTGTTGAGATAAAAGGGAAGCAAAGAATTGAGGTCACGGATGTTCCATTTACTCTGACTAAAGTTAAATACCCAAATAATGCCACTATATTGTGAACAATGAAAAGTGGGAATTATGTTTTATCCATCTTTATTCCCAGCAAAAGGCCCAGCATATTGCAGGACTTAGTCATAGTGAACACTAGTGATGAGATCAGCTATTCTTGGGAATTCCTTTCACAGAAGTACCCAGCTAGGATTAGGATCTAGATAATTTTGATAGCCTGCCAATGAGTTAAGGTTATTTCTTCTATTTCATCAGAGCACAGCCACCCTAAAGCTTAATGAAAAATAATCGGAAATGATCATTGTTAGCTATATAAGATCAGGGTCTGTCATTTAATAAATTTGGTAAGTTTACTAATAAATGAAGAAATCATAATATAAACAGAACAGAAGTGTGATGTTCTTAAGAAATCTAGAAAACAAAT
Organism: Myotis yumanensis; assembly: GCF_028538775.1. Taxonomy (NCBI): domain Eukaryota; kingdom Metazoa; phylum Chordata; class Mammalia; order Chiroptera; family Vespertilionidae; genus Myotis; species Myotis yumanensis. The sequence continues at coordinate 166,291,894 of NW_027223754.1, forward strand.
TGTTACCAGTGTTCTTTCCTACCAATCTTAAGGGAAAAGATGTCCTAATTCTAGACCATCTGGTTCTTTAGGTAAAAATAACTGGGACTATAAAGGGGCAATACATGTGGCTATCATAAGAACACTTGATTAAGTTTGTTCTAATTGTGTTTCTCACTGCCTCTTTTAGATGGCTCTCTAGTCTTTTTTCTTTAAATTTTTATATTTCAATTACAATACAATTCAATATTACTATATAATAGTTTCAGGTGTGTAGCAGGGTGGTTAGATATTTATATAATTTATGAAGTGGTCCCCCTGATAAGTAGTACCCACCTGGCACCCCATACATAGTTATTACAGTATTATTGACTATATCCCCTATGCTGTACTCCACAGCCCCATGACTATTTTGTAACTACCAATTTGTACTTCTTAATCTCTTCAGATGGCTCCCTATTCTGATTCTGTTTCTGCTTGCTTCATTCTGCTGCTCACAGACAATGTAAAAGCACATATGCCTAATTACAGCAGGGGGAAATTTTAAAGTTCAAATCATCTATGGATGAGATATCAGACTCTTCTGGGAAAAGCTGGGTTTGGCATACTCTGTAACAAGCTCTCCAGGTTGTTCTCACACTTTCCCATCTCTCACCTTCACTCACCTCTTTTCAGAATAAAAAGCACCTCCAAGGTGCCTTCCTTTCCCCCCACTCCTTTGGCTTCAGCTGGAAACATCATTTCCCTGAATCAACTACTCTGCTGTTTCCCTTCCTAGCAACCCTCTATCCTGCAAGGCTTCTTGGAATATCTGGATGTTGTTCCAATGAACTGAGCTACCTGGCCAGGGCTCCTTAGGAATCATTTCTGTGTCCTGTCATGGCCTATGGCATGAGAACTACTCCCATCTATTCTTAACTCCCACATTCAGAACTAAAAGGAATCATACATTTGCTCCATATTTTATATATAGTGCTCAATATATGTTGTTTTTTTTCGGAAAAGCAAAAGAACTAGCTATTCATTATCTAACCTTCCCCATCTCCTTGTGTTTCTGATATGCATTCTATAAATCTGAATAGTTTACTCTCTAGGAGTTGGTACTTTCCCAGTTGAAAATTCCCTTATTGAATTTTGTCAATCAAAGCATATGTGATATTTAAGTCCTTCTTATTCTACTGACACATAAAATCATCCTAGTTTAATACCAGTTTTTCTTTCTTTCTTTCTTTCTTTCTTTCTTTCTTTCTTTCTTTCTTTTTCTTTTTCTTTTTCTTTCTTCTTTCTTTTCTCTCTCTCTCTCTCTCTCTCTCTCTCTCTCTCTCTCTCTCTCTCTCTCTCTCCCTCTCTCTTTCTTCCATTTCCCTTTCCCTTTCCTCCTTTCCCTTCCCTTCCCCTTTCCTTCCCCTTCTCCTTCCCCTTCCCTTCCCCTTCCCCTCCCCTCCCCTTCCCTTCCCTTCCTTCCCTTCTCCTTCTCCTTCCTCTTCCCTTTCTTTCCTTTCCTTTCTTTCCAGAGAAGGAAACCATGGCCATGAATGGTTAAGTAGTAATTCAGCTAAGGTCCGAGTGGCAGAACTTTGACTAGAACCTGGTCTTATTAAGTACTGATCCAGCAGTTTTCTGCTATAGCACATTATCACTCCATCAAGAATTGTTTATACTCGTTTAACTCTCAGTGATGAGACAGACCTGCCCTGTGCCACGCCCTGTGCTAGATGCTTCACACACACTCATTTACCCGAGGATTAACATATAAAACATTTTAAAAATTATCATCGGCAAAAATCTAGAAAGCCATTTACAATCAATTCTGGGAGAAGGGACTTTTTCCTAAAAAGGAATTTCAGGTACGAACACTTTGGGTCAGTGAGACCACTCAACCTAAAGGCTGTCTCCTCTTGCCCCAATGATTCCTCCACTTTTCTCCTTACCTGCCCTCGCCCCCAAACTCAATATGGAGTTGCTAGGGTGTCTAACATTAATTCAATACTTCTGTCTAATACCATGAATTACTGGTTTTCTTCTACCTGTCTTCTTTTGAAAGGCATGTTCCCGGGTCCTGTAGCAGGAACAGACTCAATGACTTTACCTCCCCTCACCTCACATGTCCCTGCTACAAGGTCTCACCTCCACAACCGCCCCCCCGCCCCCCAGGGGATAAAGAGGAAACAGACACAATTTGGTGATTTGAAAGGTCTTGTGAATAGTTTGTCCATTTCCATGAGTGTGAGAGCGGCTCTAATTGGAACCCTCTGGGGAAAGGCTTCTGCGCCTGGAGGAAGGGAAGTTGCTCCCACACCAAGGATTCCCGCTGGCTGCCAAGGGCTTTCAGATGCTGCGGCAGTCTGAGCGAGCAGCCCCTGGGCCCGTTTTAACCGAAGCTGACCTCGGGACGGTCCGCCTTCCCGCCTTCCCGGGCTCCTGCTTCTTCTCCTCCCTGGGCCTCTTCTCTCGGGACCGAGGCCTGTCTTTCACGGGCCTTCCTCTGCCCCCGTCCATCACCTTGGCCCTCGTGCCCTCCTTGGCTCTGGAGCGCACCTGGCCCCGGACTCTCGGCCTCAGCCTCCTCAGGGCGCTGTTCACCCTGGCGTTGCGTCTCCAAACCTCCCGGGCCCTCCTGGCCGCCTTGCGGCAGCGCACGCGGCGGCGCCTCCGGGGGCTCCGCAGCCCCGAAGGGGTCCTCCAGGACCGAACGCCCTCCTCCGACGTCGGGCGGGGCGCCGGCTTCCTCTTGGGCTTTGGAGGCTTCCAGACCCTTAAGCAGCCGGAGGTGTGGCTGCCGCTGACCCTGATGAGAGTGCTCCTGATGCCAGGCTTGCGCGCGGAGCCGGCGCGGCGCCGGCACTTCCTGCGCACCTGGTAGCCGGCGTTCCCCAGCTCCTTCCTGAGAGTGGCCACCGTCAGCCCCGCGTGCGAGACGATGGCTCCGAGCAGCAGCTGGGACACTTTGAGCACCGAGCCCAAGTCCCGCCTCGGCGGGGCCGCGAGGATTTTTCCCGTGGGCTGCGGGGTTTTAACTTCAGCGCCTTGAGATCCGCCACTGGGCTCAGCCTTCTCCGCCCCGGCCTCGGCCCCGGCCCCGGCTCTGGCCACAGCCCCGGCTCCGGCCACAGCCCCGGCTCCGGCCACAGCTACAGCCCCGGCTCCGGCCACAGCCCCGGCCCCGGCCTCAGCCGCCTCCGCCACGGCCCCGGTCGCCTCCGCCATGGCCCAGCTCTGCTCCGCGGGGCGCTGGGTTGGGGACTCACCTACAAAGACCGAGCTCGGGCTGGGGGGGCTGGACCACGTCACAAAGGCGGGCCAGCCTGGAGGTTCAGTGCTAGGAGGGGGCTGGCAGCTCCCCCCTGGGCAGGGGCCTTTTTTACTTTGAATCACCTACCCCTTCCTTCTGGGTCTAAACCACTGCAGATCTTCCACGCAGATGCACCGGAAGAACCACCTTTATAACCCTCCCGAGTTTGTCCCCTGCTCTTATGCTCACACTTCTCATTGATCTTAATCTCGACCACTTTTTGAAGTTCACTGGTTTTCTGTGAAAATTAGTGCACACCACCTACCCATATGTCCCTAAGGCGAGAGACACTGCTCTCAACTGTCCAAAACAAGTCCTAGATGCCTCCAAGAAGTAAATGTGGTGGCTCATAACACCACCCCGCCTAGAAAGGCCCACTGTTAGTCCCTTCAGCTGTGTCTGCAGCCATGTCTCCTTGACTCTCCACCACAGTGGTACCCACACCTGGAAGTTCAGATGCCTCATTCCGTTGAATTGGAACAATCAGATTCCAAACAGCCCAAGAACATTGGTCCAAACATTCCTTGAACAGCCTTTGAGCTCATCTCCCTCCACTGCCTCTTCTAGGATTGCCCACCCCCTTTCTCTGCCTAGCTGAATCCTGCTAATGATTTCTCTCCTCTTAACTACTACAATTACTTTTACACTCCTATACCGCTTTTTCTTTACTTTAAATTAATTTGGCATTAGAGGGTACAATGTGCCACAATATTTAAAAAACAAACAAACAAACACCCAACAACCCTGAACTTGAAGCTGGAAAACATAGATACATATCTTAATTCTTTTCTTTTTATTTCTTTTCTCGTCTTTTCTCTTCCTTCCTTCCTTCCTTCCTTCCTTCCTTCCTTCCTTCCTTCCTTCCTCTCTTCCTCCCTTTCTTTCTTTCTTCTTTTCTTTCCTTCTTTCTTTCTTTCCTTCTTTTTTTCTTTCTTTTTATGTTTATTGTTTTTAATAGAGAGAGGAAGGGAGAGGGATAGAAACATTGATGAGAGAGAAACATTATTGATTGGCTGCCTTCTGCCTGCCCCCTTCTGGGGATGGAGCTCAAAACCTGGGCATGTTTTCCTGACCAGGGAATCAAACTCTGATCTCCAGGTTCCTGGGTTGACACTCAATGACTGAGCCACACTGGCCAGGCCATATCTTAGTTCTTCAACAGCCATATGAAATTGATAAATCCCTTAATATCTTTGGATCTGATTTCTTTAAAAAAAAAAAAAGGCAGTAATCCTTCCCTACCAACATCACATAATTATTGCAATGGTTCAGAGAAGGTGATGGTAGATGACAAGAGGCATAAATTATTTTATTCTGACTGTGTCTTTCCAACTAAATAAAAAAATTTCCTGAGAGCCAGACAGTCTTTCAGTTTCTATGTCTCATCCTGTACCTAGCACTCACTATCTCATCATACATAGCAGGCATTTGATTGAGTCTGCTAAAACTTCTCCCTGGTGCCGAGGCTTTCTCTGGATTCAGAAGAAAACTCCCAGAAAACCAGTAGAGCAGAGCAGGATGAATTTCAAAGGGTTGGAAATGAAGGGACCAAGGAAGCTAGCTGCTCAAGGATTTCTTATTTTGGACACTGTTTAATTGGGACTAATTCATAGAATAATTCAAAGAATACTTCAAATTGCAAAGTATGTCATACTTTTCCAGAGGACATTCACGTATACTCAACAGTCTACTGTGACATAGTTTCTTCCAGGAATCAAAGTTCTAGGAAGTAGCTTAGACCTGCACTTCTTAAACATTAATGCACACTTCATAAAGTGCAAATTCTAGTAATTAGGTCTGGGATGGGGCCAGATGGTATACTTTTTAACGAACTTTCAGGCAGTTCTATCTGGTTAAAATACAAGTGTTGTTGTGGGGGGTGGGGGTGGAGTAGACAATGAGAAGGGATGTGGCAGGAGATGAGATTGGAAAGGTGGCATAGGGCTGAGATGTGAAGGACAGATACCATAATGACACATCTGTAAGTGGTCACAGAGCAGTAAGTGGTCAAGTTTGGATTCAAACTGAAGTCTATTTCATTCTAAGGCCTGAGTTCTTAACTACAATACTGTGCTTGGTTTCCCTTTCTCCAAGATTGACCCTCCCAACCTTACATATCTCTATTATCTCCATAATCACAGCTCAAAATCATGAGTATCTACGAGCATTCACTGTACCTTGTCCCAAAAGAGTAGTGTGAACCTGAGGATCTCCAAGGAGAGGGGACTAACATGTAGACAGTGCACCATGGAAGAGTTGCCAGACGGAGAGGCAGAGCCACATGGAGCAGGATTTCTCCCATTTGTGTAGTCTCTTGATCTGTCTATACTTCCTGGTTGCATAGGTCAGTGGCCACAGGATGGGGCAACCACCAGGAGAAAAAAAGAGACAAAATTGTATACTTTGAGAGCAGGAGGAAAGTAAGTGAAGTCTGACCTTCCAATCAGCTAATTCCAGATTGGCTGCACACAATGGTATCATCATGAAGGACAAGAACCAAGTCAAAAAACCATTGTATTAATACCCCTGTGATTATAAAGGAGGCCAATTAGCCTGAAATGAAAGAAAAATTAATATATGAAAAACATATCAAAAACACCTATGGCAAAAAAGGCAAACATTTTCATTTATATATAATCATTTACTTCTATATAGATTTCTGTATAAATGTGCTGTAGGTAATAGAGGGATAACAAAAATTCGAGGTAGGAAACAAATGCCCACTACCATTCAGCTGGCTCAGAGAACAAGAAAACCAGCTGACAGACATTTTTCATAGACCGATCCTTTAGAGTTCTTGTCTTCCTCTTTACAATAAATCTACTTGCCAGCCTTCTTCTTCTGGTACCCCAAAAGGAAAAAAATACTGCAGAAAAAAGCACACCAATTTATTTAGGAAAAGGGTCAGTATAAGCCAGCATTTAGCCCCTAATCAGGAGATACCAACCCAAGATCCAGAAAGACAACTATCCCTTGCAATTTGAATGGTCTCTGATTATAAACCAGAAGTTATCACTTAGAGAGGACATCATCACCCTATTGTGAGAAAGAGCAACAGCTCTTAATTTCTGGACGCCTATGGGTTGCAGATGGGAGTTGGGGGGGGGGGGGGGGGCGGGGGCAGATGCTAGGGGATAATGTCAAGCTTAAATCCTTCTGCTTCAAGTTCCAGAGCAAGATTGCTTTGTTCTCAGTTGATAACAAGACTCTTCCTCGAAGCTTCTCTGAGATCTCTAGAGGAACTTGTTTGATTTAGAGAATACGCAAGCTTTACTATACTAAAATGTAAGAACATCAGAAATTTCAATTAATCTCACTCCCTCATACAGAGTTATACAGCTCTAACTTCACCAAGAATAACTCCATGCCAGAGCGCAGCAAAAATTAGGAGCACACACTGATCTAACCTCCATCTGTAACTCACTGCCTCTCCTAATCCACAGGCCTGAGTTCCAAGGTGTTAGGTCTTTCTGACTCAATTATCTTGCAGTGACTCAATTTACCTCTCTCCAAACAGATAACAGAAATGTGTTCAACAGTCTATTACAACTCCCTCACTGACCTTAAACTGCTAGTTCTTTTTTCTGAAAAGGAACTTTTCTTCTCATTTTGTCTTACGTTCTAAGACCCTTTCCCCTCCTGAACTACTATGTGCCTCCCACTTTAATGCAAATGACCCCAAAATAGTTATTTGAGCAAATAAGTCTGCTAGTACTTTCAGGGCTTTGAGGAAGACTACAGTGGTTCACAAAAAGGAATGTTAAAACTAAAATAACAAGATTCCTTAAAAGCATGGAGACAGCCTGGCAATTGAGCATCCATCCTTTTACTCTTCAGCACAATTTCTCAGAAATGAATTCCAGGTGATCACACTGGGAGGCCCAGGCAAATCTCTCAGCAATTAACCTGAAAATATCTTTGATGAAGCAATAAAAAATTATCATTTTATTAAATCTCAATCCTTGAGTACCCTTCTTTTTAACATTCTGTGTGCAAATAAAGCATTTCTGCTATGTGCTGAAGTTTAGTGATTGTCTCAAGGGCAAGCCTTTGTGCAATTTGTTGCAAGGTGAAGTAGCCACTTTTTCATGAAACAGCATTTGTACTTGAAAGAACAACTGAGATACAAACAATAATTATTCAAAGTTAGGTATTTACCAAACATTCTCAGAAATGAATAAAGTGACTCTATAATTTTATATAAAACAACTGACATACTTTATTGCTAATGGTAAAATCCAGTTTGTAGACAAAAAATAAAATTTTAGAAGAGCTATATCAGCTAAAATAAATTTGACACCATCCCAACACTTTCTGTTGAGATCAGTGGTGATATTAACAATCATGATTTTTGGACAATGCATAGTAAAATATGTCGGTTTGGGGAAGATCTGCCTAACTCAATGAACTAATATTTTCCAAATGCCCAATGCACTGCAATTTTACAACGCAAGGTTACAGAATTATGTGTGGGTAAAAGAAGAGAGACCATTAGTTTTTTATGTTACGGGGTAAGAAAAGTTCACTGATATGGTCTCAGATTTCACATTGCAACTAACCTTTTTTTAAAGAGAGTGGAAGGGATCTCATTTGATATGCACATGAGAACTCACACTGGAGAAAATCCCATTATTGTAATTAATAGAGAAAATCCTTCAGAAGAAGCTTTCCCCTTACTGTATACAACAGAATAAAAAATGGAACTCAGTAACTTTGGGAAAGCCTTGAGTGTTACTTCACCCTTAGGAAACATGACAAACCATACCAGAGAAAAGCCCTATGAGTGTAACCAGAATAGAAAATCTTTCTGCTGTAGTTCTAAACTTACCACGAATAAGAGAATACTCAGTGGGGAGAATCCCTATGAACACAATGAGTGCTGAAAGGCATTTATTGCTCTTTCATCCCTTAGGTAACAAAAGACCGTTCACAGTGGACAGAAATCTTATGAATTTAACAATGAGTATGGGACGATTTCTCTCTCCTTAGGTAATAGAGATAAATACTGTAAATATCACCAATGTGAGTGAGCCTTCCATTTTGCACAAGATAAGTTACACAACAGGAACACATAAGGAAAGTGACCCCTCATCATTTACATTGGAGAAAATTCCTTTAATGTAATTAGCAGGGTCAACTTCATGAACATGTGACTAATGCTGCCATACAGGGCTCCATGCTTGAAGTTTGATACTGAGGTTGTCATCTTAAAGTTCTTAATAATATTATTGTGAGTTTGTGTTTTATGTGTGAAGAAGCCTGTGCTGGAATCCCGGAAACTTATGCACAGTCCTGCCTCCTGTCACCTCACCACCTCTTCAGGACAGGTTCTACATATCAATATACATGAGAGCTCTCGTATATATTATTTAATTGTTATTATATTATTTTTATAGCTAAGTATTATTCAAAAAGTCTCCTTTGACATTAGCATACACAAATATGCCAAAAAGAGGAGCAGCCTTCTCTACAAAACCTAAAAGAAAGAAATCCGTGGACCTATGGATCTAGGCTAGAAATCTAGATTATTTACCAATACTACAATCACAAATCGGCTATAAACTTAACAGATTAAAAAGCTAACTTTACAAAGCACTTAAATTGATTCAGAAGTTATATCATTAGAAACGTAGAATTCATTAAAAAAATAAACCTTGTGTATTTAAAGAAACATTGAATTCTACTATTCATATAAACTGCCATGAAACAACAGCCAATGCTGGGAGACAATACCACATATTTCAACCCCCACCCTCATCACCAAAGAAGCAGCTTTGTCCCCCAACAACCAGATTGCTCTTCTAAAATAACACTGGATTCTCACTGACCTATCAGTTTCCACCTTTATTGGGTTCAGAAAAACTGAGATTCTTTTTCTTTACCTCTGATTTCTAATTTCCCTTATTGGATGCTTGATTAATGTTCCCACTCATAGTTCCTATCCCACTTTCTTATACACTTCTTCCTTCAACCATCAAAAGAATAAATGAACATTAAGTTTATACTTTTAAAAAAAACTATATTAAAAACCAATAGGAAGGACAAACTGCCTAGTAACAGCCACATAATAACCTGGGTCCCAGGTGTGGGTTACTTGCTCCTGGTTTTCCATGGCGGTCTTGGCTCCTGAAGTGTGCAAGATGAAGCTTGAGAAGGCGAATTGAACTATCATTTGACTTGGTGATTGTTGAGGGCCATCAGAATACACTCGGTTTAAATTTATGTCAGCTGGACCCAGGGAGCAGGCAGAGCCACTCCCTTGGGGGCGTGACCAGTCAAAAGATTGGGCGCCACCCAGTTTGACTATCCCGCCCAGTGTTAAGAGGATGGATCTCATGATGTCGAAGGCCCACCCAGATGTGACGTAACTTCCTGTCATTGGGACTATAAAATAAACACGCTGCTTTGGGACTTGGTCTTTCTGCCTCTCTGCCAGAAGAGGACAGAAGCCCACCCAGGCCCAGCTTTTGATCTATTTTATGTCTGTCTTTCATTATTTCTCAATCCCAATAGCGCCTCCCAGATTGCAGGAACTGGTTCAAGTCTCCTTCTCCGCGGTGCGCGGAGAGAAAACAGCCCCAGGTAAACCACATGTTTTATATTCTGGCGCCCAACGGGGGGGGCACGGGGTGGGGGAATGGGGAGGGGGGGGCTGAAAAGCAAGGAGGTTAGGCATGTCATTAGAAATCACTCCAGAGTAATTGTGGCCGACACAGTACCTTATCCACTGAGCCAAACCGGTTTCGGCAATTATTCGTTTTTCTTAACAGAACACTAGAACGCTGAGGTTGAGTACCACTGTACTAGGAAAATTTTTATCCTTGCATACCCTTTGTTGCCGGAAGCCAGTCCATCCTTGCTGCTCGTCACAGTCGCTGCAAGAAAGAAACGTCTGCACAGCATATGTCTCAAGGGACCTGGCGTATATGGCATACTGTTCTTAATATGTTTGCTCCCCTTCTTGGCGCTATGTGTTTTAACCAAGGCCACCTCTCCGAGAAAGGTCGTTTCCCCAGGTAGGGATTTTTCCCTGAAGTTAGGGAGGGAATAAAATCCCTTAACTAAGTGCCAGGTGGGTAGTTAATCAATTTAACTACGAACAATCACGCTTAAGCTACATAATCTTTACTCCCTAGAATGGAGATAAGAAATGCCCTAACCTTTGGAATAGAAATTGACAGGATTAAAATCAACTGGTATAAATACAGATGTAACAAGACAATAAAAGACAGAATCTGGTGACCGAACCTGGCTGGAGAACCTAGGGAGAGAACATGGCAAGAGAACCTGGACAGAACTTGGCTGGAGATCCTGGCTAGGCTGCTGATCAACTGAACGCTGTCTCCGTGTCATTCCTTCTTCGCCAACTCCGTCCACACCTTTGGGGACCCCTGGACCTGCTGGGGCTGGACCCCAACACTTTGTAAAGTAAAATTCTGATTAAGGAAGATGGTCTTATTTCCTACCCTGCCTCCAGTTGTCTTTTATCCTGCATCGTTCTGGTGCAGGAACCGAATCTTGTTTCACCATTGCCCTCCAGTTCCTAATTATTTGAGGCTGAGTGTCAAGAAGCAGATAGATAATGGTGTGATAAATCTGTTACAACTGATAATTCTGGATGCCTGTCATGCTTGTTTTGTAGCACATATCTTCCCCCAAGCCCTGTCTTTTTATGTGTAGACTGCCCTGAAATACCTGGATCGTCTACCCCTGCCTTTTGTTTTGTGGTGACAGTGTCTGCCAGATGCAGTGTTCCCAGCAGAGCTATGTCATTTGAAGTTATGCTTTGGTATTTCTTCAAACCTGGTTTGTTTGTTCTTGTTTTTTTTAAGTATAATTTTAGTTACCTTTTACCTCATCACACTATCTGCTTGAGTTTTTTAAACACTTAGTTTAGAGTTTCTTAAACACTTGTTACCTTTTCTATAATATAGCTAATCTATGTGGTAGACTGGTGTCATTCCTGATTAATTTTTTGGAATTGCTTTCTCTTTCAATACTAAAATATGGCTGTTGGTCATGGAAGAGACTCCCTTCGACCTGGGTTTCCACCTTCTTTTATTTCAGGACTCTCTAGTTCTGATAAACATGCTTTTGACCACCGTGAGATTGAGAGGAAGGCTGATATACATCTGGCAAGATGGCACATGGTGAGGGCAGGAAGGCCAAATTTAATAGATGAGATTGTTAAACTCAGCCAGTACACGGGATGTTTTAATTGTCAAAATGTATGTAATAAGATTATGGTTGCTGGGCAATGGCAAGATTTGAAATTACATGTTGCCACAGTAACTTCTAAAGAGAGAAATCTTAAAAAATAAAAAAAAGGTTTGCTCTATTGTAAAAAAAAAATCTGTAATTTTAACCAAGTGTAATGATAAGCAAGTTATCTTTTCTATCTGAAAGAGGATTAAGCAGCCACCACGTGGTTCTCATGGTAGCCGCCATCACAGCTGGGCCACTTGGCTCTCATGGGTGGCACCATCTTGAAACAGCAAAGGCCCGCCCCTCCCTCTGAATTAGCCATTAGCCAATCACAAAAGGAATGTCTACTGAAGCAGGATGAGATTTCAGAGGTGCAGTTTTAAGGTGGAGTTTTACTACAGAAATGCGAATGGGACAAGTGTGCTTGCTTCACGGATTTATTTACTATTTTTTAAGAAGATATTTTTAATGCTTAATAAATTAGCAACCACAGTCTTAATATAATTTCAGTTATGTAATAGACCAATTTTTTGAGCAGTTGGCTTAAAAAGGCTGACAATAAAGCTCATATTTTTTAAAAGGCTATAGATAAAAAACATTTTTGGATGGTACAGAATAAAATAAACAATATTATTATCACGTAAAAAATTCAATAACCAACTTAAAAGTAATTAATTCCACAGTCAAGACTAGATTCTATGATGTTGAGAACTGTTTTTATTTTTTATTTTTTTTAATCTTTATTGTTCAGATTATTACATTTGTTCCTCTTTTTCCCCCCATAACTCCCCTCCTTCCAGCTCCCACCCCACCCTCCACCCTCACTCCCCAACCCACTGAGTTCATCCATAGGTGCATGATTTTTGTCCAGTCTCTTCCCGAATCTCCCATTCCCCTTTCCCCCCCAAGAATAGTCAGTCCATTCCCTTTCTATGTCCCTGATTCATTATAGTCACCAGTTCATTCTGTACATCAGGTTATTTATTCACTTGATTCTTAGATTCATTTGTTGATAGATGCATATTTGTTGTTCATAATTTGTATCTTTACCTTTTTCTTCTTCTTCCTCTTCTTAAAGGATACCTTTCAGCATTTCATATAATACTGGTTTGGCGGTGATGAACTCCTTTAGTTTTTCCTTATCTGTGAAGCTCTTTATCTGACCTTCAATTCTGAATGATAGCTTTGCTGGATAAAGTAATCTTGGTTGTAGGTTCTTGGTATTCAGCACTTTGAATATTTCTTGCCATTCCCTTCTGGCCTGCAAAGTTTCTGTTGAGAAATCAGCTGACAGTCGTATGGGTATTCCCTTGTAGGTAATTGAGCCTCTTTCTCTTGCTGCTTTTAAGATTTTCTCTTTGTCTTTTGCTCTTGGCATTTTAATGATGATGTGTGTTGGTGTGGTCCTCTTTGGATTCCTTTTGTTTGGGGTTCTCTGCGCTTCTTGGACCTGTAAGTCCATTTCTTTCTCCAGGTGGGGGAAGTTTTCTGCCATTATTTCTTGAAATAGGTTTTCAGTATCTTGCTGTCTCTCATCTTCTGGCACTCCAATGACTCTGATATTAGTCCGCTTAAAGCTGTCCCAGAGGCTCCTTACACTATCTTCACACTTTCGGATTCTTTTTTCATTATGCTTTTCCAATTGGGTGTTTTTTGTCGAATCTTTGGTTTGATTCTTGCACTCCTCTGGTCTGCTATTGGGTATAATATTCTTTATTTCAGTCCGTGTATGCTTACTTTCTAATTTCTTTATCGTAGCATCGAGGGTCTCATTAGTTTTCGTGAGGCTCTGCACGAATTTATGGCAAGCCCTCAAAATTGCGATTCTTAGCTCCATATCCTCCATTTCTGTCATGTTTTTTTTGTCTCCGCATCTTTTATGCTTTCTTGGTGCACCCCCTTGTGGTCTCTGTGCGCAGTCTTGTTCTAGCGAAGCCTTAATTGTTGTAGTTATCACTAGAGGGATTTGACCATCAGGCCGACTGGCGGTGGAAATCAGCTGTGGGAAAACTTCAGTCCTCAGGGGAGGTGCTAGTCCAGCCCTTGCCTGAGGCGATCGGCAAATGGTTGTGCGCGGGGTTTGGGCGGGGCGGGCTCAACAGGGCGGAGGGGAGGGAGCAGCTATGGCCGCTCTCAGTCCGTCCCCAGGGGCTCTGCCTCTCTGTCCCAGCAATCGCTGCAAACCTCGGAGGAGCCGTAGCCAGACAGTCCCGCTTCTCCCGTTTGAGTCTGGGTCCCTAGAGACTCGCCCGGATCTGTAGCCCAGAGTCTGAGATTCGCTCCTGATTGAAAACGACAATTGCGCCCTCAGCCGCCAGCCTGCTTTGCGCGCGCACCCTCACCACCGCACCGCCGTACCTTTAAATTTTCCACACTGCACCTCCGCTGAGCGTCGGAATGCTGTTGTTTTTGCTTCTAGTTGAAGAGACTCTCCTCAGCCAGCCTTCCCGTGGTTCTGGTTGATGTCCGCTCCGACTTTTAGTTGTATTTTTGAAGTGGTTGTCCACGGCGGCAGTCTCCGGTGTTTACCTATGCCGCCATCTTCGATTCTCCTCCTATGATCGAGAACTGTTTTTAAATGTTGATAATTTTTAAATTAAATATATGTTTGACAGTTTTTCCTGAATGCAATATTACAAGAAATAATGGAAGGACTGATTTTGTGCATCTCAAGGGCCTTGAGATTGTACAAAAGGATTTATTCCTTCTCCCCAAAAATTAAATAACTAAATTAGACCAATACAATATACTTGATTGTGTAAGGAAATTTCTGCCGAATAAAAGAAAAAATTGATTTATTAATTGCAATGTCTTTATTTAAAATAATGTGCCTTCAATGTCATTAAAACTTATTATTAAATGTATGCACAAACCCACAGTCATTTTTCTTTTTTTTCTTTTTTAAAAAATTAAATCTTCATTGTTCAGATTATTACAGTTGTTCCTCTTTTTTCCCCTCATATCTCCCCTCCACCCGGTTCCCACCCCACCCTCTGCCCTCCCCCACCCCCACTGTCCTCATCCATAGGTGTATGATTTTTGTCCAGTTTCTTCCTGAATCCCCCACACTCCTTTCCCCCCAAGAATAGTCAGTCCACTCCCTTTCTATGCCCCTGATTCTATTATATTCACTAGTTTATTCTGTTCATTAGATTATTTATTCACTTGATTTTTAGATTCACTTGTTGATAGATGTGTATTTGTTGTTCATAATTTGTATCTTTACCTTTTTCTTCTTCTTCCTCTTTTTTTTTTTCTTCTTCCTCTTCTTAAAGGATACCTTTCAGCATTTCATATAATGCTGGTTTGGTGGTGATGAACTCCTTTAGCTTTTTCTTATCTGTGAAACTTTTTATCTGACCTTCAATTCTGAATGATAGCTTTGCTGGATAAAGTAATCTTGGTTGTAGGTTCTTGCTATTCATCACTTTGAATATTTCTTGCCACTCCCTTCTGGCCTACATAGTTCTGTTGAGAAATCAGCTGACAGTCATATGGGTATTCCCTTGTAGGTAACTGACTTTTTTTCTCTTGCTGCTTTTAAGATTTTCTCTTTGTCTTTTGCTCTTGGCATTTTAATTATGATGTGGCTTGGTGTGTTCCTCTTTGGATTCCTCTTGTTTGGGGTTCTCTGCGCTTCCTGAACTTGTAAGTTTATTTCTTTCACCAGGTAGGGGAAGTTTTCTGTCATTATTTCTTCAAATAGGTTTTCAATATCTTGCTCTCTTTTTTCTTCTGGCACCCCCATAATTCGGATGTTGGTACGTTTGAAGTTGTCCCAGAGGTTCCTCACACTATCTTCATATTTTTGGATTCTTTTTTCTTTTTGTTTTTCTGGTTGGGTGTTTTTTGTTTCTTCGTATTTCAAATCTTTGACTTGATTCTTGCGATCTTCTAGTCTGCTGTTGGAACTCTGTATAATATTCTTTATTTCAGTCAGTGTATGGTTAATTTCTAGTTGGTTCTTTTTCATAACTTTGAGGGTCTCACTAGATTTCTTGAGGGTCTCACTAAGTTTATCGGTGGTTTCTAGAGAATTCTTGAAAAACCTTAAAAGTGTGGTTTTGAACTCTATATCCAGTAGTTTGCTTTCCTCCATTTCTGTCATTTGTGACCTGTTTCTTTGTCTCCGCATTTTTTATGCTTCCCTGTGTTGATAGAGTGGTTTTCTGTGCTAGGTGATCATACTTCTGGGAATATATCCTAAGAATCCCGAAACATCAATCAGAAAGACTATATGCACTCCTATGTTCATAGCAGCACTATTTACAATAGCTAAGATTTGGAAACAGTGTAAGTGCCCCTCAGTAGATGAGTGGATAAAAAAGCCGTGGTACATTTACACAATAGAATACCATGTACCTATAAAAAAAGAAAGATCTCTTACCTTTGAGATAGCAGGGCAGGACCTGGAGTGTATTATGCTAAGGGAAATAAGCCAGTCAGAGATCACATAATCTCACTTATATGTGGAAACTAATGAATAAGATAAACCAACAAACAAAATAGGTCTAGAGGCATGGAAGCATGACACAGAATGACAGATCTTAGAGGGAATGGGGAGAGGGACTGGAAGAGAATAACCAAAAATCTTGTATGTACATATAGAAGTTCAGGCATTGTGCTAAACAAGTGATCTATTTGACATGAGATTCTTTTTTTTTAATTTTTATATATTTTTTATTGATTTTTTTACAGAGAGGAAAGGAGAGAGATAGAGAGTCAGAAACATCGATGAGAGAGAAACATCGATCAGCTGCCTCCTGCACATCTCCTACTGGGGATATGCCCGCAACTTAGGTACATGCCCTTGACCGGAATTGAACCCGGGACCTTTCAGTCCGCAGGCCGACGCTCTATTCACTGAGCCAAACTGGTTTCGGCTTACATGAGATTCTTATCAAAATGATAACAGATCGATAACAGATGTTCTATCTTATAGGAGAGGACACCTAGCTGAGGATAATGACTGAGAGTATTCATTCTCAGAGAAAGCTGCTAAGTTTACAAAAACACACCTCTTTGCCATCAGGCCGGCTACTAGCTGCACATTGTTCTTTGTTCTACAGAATAATCAGGCACAGAACAGAATTGTGCTGTGGTTAAAAATACCTTTGTCAAACTGGGTTCCCAGCCTTAGGAGATGGCTGGGGGCAAATCATTTCACCTCACTGAGCCAAGGTGTCCTCAAAATAGGCAGATTCAACTACAGCCATTAGACCATCAAGAGCTCTAACTTGTTATAATTTTTCCTCCATGATCCTTAGCTTTGAAAGACTTTGCTTGTGTTAAGAAACTATTTTTTCTATTTTATTAATTAAATATATTTTTGTTTCTGATTAGCATAAGACAACCATGGTTGTCATCCTGAGTTGATATGTCAGCCAAAAGAAAAAGAAAAACACACCAAAATTTTATTTAACATGTACAGACTTAAGTAGCTATGTGATTTCTGTTAAAACATTTGAAATATTAAAAATTGTTTATGAACTTCTAGAGGTTTGGAGAACACAGGCTTGACACCACAGAAATGGCTGATTTTCAAGGTTATTCCTTCTAACACTGTATGATCCTCTGAAGATAAGGTTTCCTGTAGGTGCAGTGCTGACATAGATTGTAGAAACTTGTACTACAGCAATCATAATTGGTTTGTCTTAGGCTTGAGTCTGTGGGATAATATCAACAATATCTCTGTTTCTTTACTTTAGCCCAGAGATGAAGTAAGAATGAGAAGTGGAAATAGAGTTCATGAAAATGAAGTTTATGTCATCACACTGCTTGAGATCTATAGCCTAGTTCAAAGAGTCAGAGCACAAATTAGGCGGTCTCTGAGGCCAGATTCTTGGACCTATCATGAGTGATAAATGATCACTACACTTGAACCAGATAGATTTTTCAAAAGAATTATTTATTTTTAATGAGTTAGATAATGGAACATTATATAACAACTAGAGGCTCAGTACACAAAATTCATGCATTGGTAGGGTCCCTAGCAGCCGCCAGCTGCTGGCCAGGTACTCCCTCCCTTCCCCTGGCAGGCCTGCCCCTGGTCTAACTCCTGGAAGAACTCTGGTCGAGGGGACAATTTGCATACTACGCTTTTATTATGGAGGATGGGGAAGAAAACTTCTATTAAGTGTGAATCTCAGTAAAGTGAAAAGAGTCAGACATGAGTGCATACTATATCATTCTATATACAGGAATTTCAAAACAGGCAAAACTAAGCTGACAGTTTATGCTCAAAATGTTTAGTGTTTTCAATAATAATTATGTTGCTAGTCTTAGTATTGTTATTTTGAGACTGTATGTGATATGGGATAGAACAACAGTAATTATGAGATTTTTAAATTTTGTTATCTCTTAAGAATCAGGATTACTAAAGTATAAAAGGAGATTCAGATATAATACAAAATTTAGGTTAAAAACTCTGTAGTATGGAATTGGAAATATGAATATAATATATCTATATCTATATATCTATATCTATAGATATATAGATATATAGACATATAGATAGATAGATAGATATACTGCTATGTCACCTCAAATGCCTAAAAAACGATGAGCAAAAGGATAAAAAAACAACCAGTAGCAATGAGCATCCCTAACTCTATACTGTGGTCTTGAAATAGCATTTTACATTTGAAGAAACCAGGGCTTCTTACAGAAGTGGCCAATTCCAGGTCAGGGGCAGGAAATGTACAAAATAAGATTAGAATATCTTAATACACCTGATAGTTTGAAAGCTCTCAAAGACTGTCTCAGAAACCAAGTTGAAGATACTGGCTAAAGAAGGGATAATATGAGCATCAGTAAGGATAAGATATATCATAGATGGAAACTCATCAAATGTGTTTAAATCCTTGAGTTCATAATGGCATTTTAAAAAGAAAGTAATTATTCACTCATGGAAGATAATAGGAAACCAGTTCATTATTTTTTAACAGTGATAATAAAAGGAAAGGACCAAGCATTTATTCATCCTTTTCCATATGAACTGTACCACTACATAACCAAGCAGTGGATGAAATAGATGAAGTGTCCCTTTTTAATACATTACAAAATGGAAAGGATATCACCATTTTGCAACTCCCAATGAATCTCTCTATATAAAAGCCTAAGCGACCATTACAACTGGTCAACCAAACGATTGATCGACTGGCTGGTAGCTCAATGCAGGAGCTGTCCCCTGGGGTCAGTGTGCTCCCACAGCCAACCTCCTGCAGCCAGCCAAGCTCCCATGGTGCTTCCCCTACCCCGGACTGGACTAGACAGCCCTGATCAGCCCCAGTCGCCGGCCAGGCCGAGGGACCCCACCCATGCACGAATTCGTGCACCCAGCCTCTAGTTAAGATATAAATGCATCAAGCATCAATGGCTGCTAACATCACAAAGAGACAACTAGATGTTATTTGCCTCCTAGTCTTTCCAAACACCACAAATATCTTTACATATACAGATGAAATGGCCCAGATGCTAATTTACAGAGAATACAGAAGATAAGGGAACATATTGAATTAGACATGAGTATGCAATCAGCAAAATCTAGATCGTGAAAAACTACAGGACAAATGGGCTTGGGTTCTCAGCACATATATTGTAAAGAAAAGAAAATATGGAAGACAACTCCATAGATTGAAAGAGACTTAAAAGACAGAAAATATTTTTTAAATCGACAAGACTAAGCTATAGTGATTAGGGATGCACATTTGAATGATAAAACTATATTTTGAAAAAGCAAGGACTGATTACTATAAAAACCAGAATAATGATTATCAATGGGGAAAGAGAGAGGATTATGACTGGGACAAGCATATGGGAGGGATTTCTGGAGTGATGGACAAAGTTTTATTTCTTCAGGGTTTTGCCCCTTCTGGGGTCCATGAAGTAAGTACTGGTTCATATGACTACCCTTGTCTAGTCATATTCAGACTCATAATTCATGTAATTTGTGCTAATTAAATTAATTGTTTAATTCATGTTGAATTAATGTAATTCACATTACAATCTCAGCAAGGACATTACATACTAAGGACAAAAGTCCCTAGAAAATGGAAAGATGCTGATTTTCCAGTTAACCTATTGCACACTTGGTGAGGGGCACTTGCATGTGCATGTATTAGGGAGGGTTAGCACAACAACTTGTATTTTAGTTAATATTTAACAATAAAGTTATGAACTTTAAATTCAACCTAGATTTTGTTGTAAAACTTTACTTGCTGCTTCTTAGATTTAGTGCTCATTTAGGGTATATTTGACAAATCCCCTTAAACATGTAACACTGTTTAGAAACCTTATCTCCTGCATTAAAGCCTATTACAACCTGAAAATACTGAAGCCCTTATTTGTGTTGAAATTGCACCACCTCTCTCTTTCATAATTATGTGTTTTGTGGACCACCATTTTGTAGTTACTCTGTTGATACCTACTACCTCCAGAAGTAAATTGTTCCCTTTAGCTGGTCAATGTAAATTAGGTAGAATAATTTGCCTTAGAAAGTACCGTAGTTACTGATATCCTCAAGTACCTAGAACTCTTCCAAGTATTATTCTTGGAGATTGTGGGGGCAAGAAGAAATAAACCAAAGAATTTGTATACTTATATGCATAGCCCATGAACACAGGCAATAGGGAGGTGAAGATCTGGGGGAGGGGAGGGACTGAGAAGAAGGGGATAAAGGTGGGAGGAAATCTGTAATACTATCAACAATAAAAAATATATAGTTTAAAAAAATAATATTCTTATTCACACTGAACAATTTATTTCTTTTCTTCCTGTTTTTTTTTTAGTTTGAGTTTGTTTGGTTACTTCTTTTTAATAACATTGATGGAGCCCAGTATTTAATTGGCTTAAATTGTAACTGTTACTTCAACACTGGAAGACATCCAGGCAGATCTGCCATTACACGAAGCCTGGTTTGCTCTGTTGGAATGGTTAAGAGCATGGGCTTTGGAGTCAGGCAAACTTGGGTTTGAATCAGAGCTCTGTCACTTATTTGTCGTTTGACCTTGGGTTAATGACAACCTCTCTCAGTTTCATATATAAAATGTGGATGTTATGAGGAATAAATAAGGCTAATATTTCTAAAGCACTTAAACAGTGTTGTTATAGCTTAAGAAGGCAAATAAATACAGTATTTTTTGCCTTAGCTTATATATGTAGAAATCATAAACCCTCCTCTACTTTGAGACAAATCTCAAAATACACCTCTTCATAAAGTTGTCCAGATTCCTTCAACATAATACAACCTTTGCTTTTGCTTAGAAAACATTTCGTGCTTCATTAATATATTTATTTTGCAGCCTCAATAGATTCTAAGCTCCTTGGCTCAAATCCTCCCTAGAACTTAACACATTACCTTGTATCTAGTGTAGGCTCAATAAATATTTATTGAAATTTATCATTGATTACTTTTATATTTATGCTACTGTCAATGCCCTTCAGTCACAAGAAAACTTGCATTTAAACAAATGAGATGTGGTACTCATTGTAACAAGGGAGAACATACACCATGGGGAGTTGTCGGGTATCTAAGTAAGAGGATATTAGAAAGAACTAATTCTGGGATTTGGGCTTTGGTTGGATAATTTTGGGGAAGGTCTAAGGAAGCAGAGGTTCTGGTTTTGGTATTGTCAAAAAGAAGGAACAACTCTGTGATTGAATATCTAATAAATTTTATCGATAGGGAGGACACACTGGAGCAAACGTAAAGCAGTAATTGGTAAAGGGAAAGTAATAGGTTACAGGGAAATGTTTGACATTTTGGGGGGGGCTTGTACAATGATCTTGTCTGAAGCAGGTGTTCTTGTGAGATTGTTTATGTCTAATAGGATGACAGCATATAGCATAGCTGTGTCAAATCAGTGCCTGGATGTTGAGGGTAGGTTTTTTCCTTTCTCATTCCATTCCATTAATAGAAACCTCATATTTAATGTTTTTCACTCAAGAATTATAACAGTTAATTTTACTTTGCTCTTGGTGTTGAACTTTCTCCCAGCAACATAAGGGCGTGCTGCTGCTTTACCAATTGCACCTTTATCCATTGATTCCTCCATCTCCTAGATAATAAAATATCCAATCAGAATTGCCCCACTTTCTGACACTCTTCCCAAACCTAAATCTTGCCTGTTGCAACAATAGATCCAACTCTTATTTGCCTACAGGTGTGCTTCCTCTTCTTTAGACTGGTGGGCCCAGACGTCTAGATGTTGATTGCTTTCATGCATGATACACATTTTTTCCTTGTATTTTTCTTGTCCCTTAACCTTGTTTACGCTACTTCTGTTATTGATAAGTTTCTAATTTTATGTTGTGTTATCAGTCTTTTCCTTTATAACTTCACTAGAGGCCCAGTACATGAAATCTGTGCACTGGGGGGTGTCCCTCAGCTCGGCCTGTGCCCTCTCACAGTCCAGGACCCCTTTGGGGATGTCCGCCTGCCCGCAGCAGAGGCTCTCACAGTCCAGGACCCTCGCTCCTTACTGCTTGCCTGCAGTGGAGGCGGAAAAGGCTCCCGCCACCGCCACTGTGCTTGCCAGCCATGAGCCCAGCTTCTGGCTTAGCAGTGCTCCCCCTGTGGGAGCGCACTGACCACCAGGGGGCAGCTCCTGTGTTGAGCGTCTGTCCCGTGGGGGTTAGTGCATGTCATAGCAACTGGTGGTTCAGTCAATTTGCATATTAGGGTTTTATTATATAGGATAGCTTTGTGACTGTTATTCTCTTTTTTTCTTTTAATACTTTTACTATTTTAAATGTGTAGCTCTTTAATAATCCATCTGGATTTTAATTTCATGTGCAAGTAATGAGAGTCAAAGTTCTTTCAAAAGTTCAGGATTAAAATTCACACCCATCACTTTCTCTAGGCAGCGTTACTTGACTCTCCCTCTCCATTTCAACAGTCCGGGTTAGGAGTCCTTGCATTTTGTTCCCATAGTACACATCACAATAACCATCACTTCTGTTAGAATAGACTGCTTGAGCTCTGGCTGCTCAGTGTATAGAGCGACAGCCTGTGGACTGAAGGGTTCTGGGGTCTATTCTGGTCAAGGACATATGCACAGGTTGCAGGCTCAATCCCCAGTGTGGGGTCTGCAGGAGGCAGCTGATTGGTGATTCTCTCTCATCAATATTTCTATCTCTCTCTCCATCTCCCTTCCTGAAATCAATAAAAATATATTTAAAAAAGAAGAAGAAGAAAAAAAGAAAGAATCCACTGCTTAAGCAGAAGGGCAGCTTTTTTAAAAAAATTGTTTTGCCTTTGTGTCTAGTATGTTGCCTACACAGTAGTTCAATAGAGTTCTGTATTGATCAACTGTCCTTATTTCATTTCTGAGAGCAAGAGCCAGATCTTACTTGGTGGGCCTTTATCAGTGATTGTTGATTTGAAACGGAAAGAAACAGAATTTTCATCCCTGTGTTGTTGCCATGGTAACAAGGCAAGTTTTTCAGGTCTATAACATCAGTTCTGCACTATGATTGGCTAAGAAATTGACTGCTTATCTTACTTCCATTCACATTTTTTCTCCCCACCTACTACATGAATCTAATGATCTAAGCTGCAGGAATAATTTCTGTTCGGTTCTGCTCAAGCACCTTTCCTGGTGCTTGGGCTGCTTCTTCTTTCCCTAAAGCTGATGGGACTTGTGCAGTGGACTCAAGGGACCACAGGCATCAGACACAGGGACCACGCTGGGTCCAGGACTATCATAAGAGGTGCTGGAGAGCCCTAACTGGTTTGGCTCAATGGCTAGAGCATCGGCCTGCGGACTCAGGGTCCCAGATTCAATTTCGGTCAAGGGCACGTACCTTGGTTGCAGGCACATACCCAGTAGGGAGTGTGCACAAGGCAGCTGATTGATGTTTCTAACTCTCTATCCCTCTCCCTTCCTCTCTGTAAAAAATCAATAAAATATATTTTTTTAAAAAAAGAGGTGCTGGAGAAAGATTGGGCACCTCAGTGAGGAGGGGGGTGGGGAATAAAAGTAGAAAATTTTCATCCTGTTGCACACACCTTTCCTGTACTCTGAAAGCTACATGTGCCTGACCTACACTCCAATGGTCTTGCCTATCCCGCGCCCATCTTGTGCTAATGATCAGAGCACGACCGCCCGCTAGGAGGGTCATTCTGAGAACTGAAAACCAGAGGGGGGCTTGTGGGAAATATAGTCTCAGGACCCTCTGTGTTTTGAGATGGGACCTGAGAGGCGCTCCCCTTAAAGATGCTGTTGCAGTCATTTGCCTCTGAAGGGAAAGGCTGTTGTGTTCCTTAGTAATGAGATATGGAAGAGTGAGTGAGAGGCTAGTTACAGACAATCTGGGATAGAATTTGGTGGCCCCTTAAATGTCAGCTCCTGAGGAACTGGCCCTACTTTCTCCTTAAGTCCCTTTTCTGGAAACGGCTGAGGGTTTCGGAATCTGACTAGGACTTTTATGTTGCTCACCTAAGCACTGGGATTGGAGAGTCAGGGTTGTGTTTGTTTTTGTTTCCTTCTCCATGAGAGTGCTAACTGGAAAGCCCAAATATATGAAGATGCTCAGTGTTTCTAGGGGATGATCAGGATGGTCTCCATCATGGGCTTCCTTGCCCTTTGGGTTCCATTTGGGTTCTAGCAAGAGGGGCACTGGCTGGAGATGAGAGGTAGAATAGAGAGTGAGTTCTAGGTATTTATTCTCCCAGCAAGCTCTCTGTGAATGTGCCTTTACTTGGAAATAGGGTCTTTGTAGATGTAATCAAGTCAACATGGGGTCATACTGGGTTAGGTGGATCCCTATCCAATGACTGGCATCTTTATAGGAAGAGGGAAATTTGGACACAGATTTGGGAGAAGGCCATATAATGGTGGAGTGTCTACCATCCAAGGAATGCCAAGGATTTCCAGCAACTACCACAAGGAGAGAGGCATGGAATGAATTTTCCCTCAGGGCCTCTTCCTCTGGACTTCTAGCCTCCAGAACTGTGAAAGAATAAATTTCTTTATTAAACTACACAGTTTGTGCAGTTTGTGGAAATTTGTTATGGCAGCCCTAGGAAACAAATTAATGATTAATGTCAGTACTTTTTCTTTGGTGTTAGGTTAGAAAATCATAACTCTGTGCTAAATGGCTCCACCACTATTTTTTTTAAAAATATATTTTATTGATTTTTTACAGAGAGGAAGGGAGAGGGATAGAGAGCTAGAAACATCGATGAGAGAGAAACATCGACCA
This sequence comes from Myotis yumanensis, assembly GCF_028538775.1. Lineage (NCBI taxonomy): Eukaryota > Metazoa > Chordata > Mammalia > Chiroptera > Vespertilionidae > Myotis > Myotis yumanensis. Next base: position 166,316,576 of record NW_027223754.1, read on the forward strand.
GCTGCCTCCTGCACACTCCCCACTGGGGATGTGCCCGCAACCAAGGTACATGCCCTTGACCGGAATCGAACCTGGGACCTTTCAGTCCGCAGGCCGACGCTCTATCCACTGAGCCAAACCGGTTTGGCTCCACCACTATTTTAATGTGATTTTTTCCTGATTATCATCATAATACTTGATATTAAAACTATAGAAAAGTTTTTAAAAAATAACATTAGGGAATATTATTCATAGTACTTCCATGGTTATCATTTCGGTATTTTCCATTTATTCCTTGTCTAAATGTGATTTTCATACGATATATAAAACTCTTATTCTGGTTTTTCACTTTAAATTATAGGTATTCATGGAGTAAACAACTTATAAATATTTTGATGACTGCATAAAATGTTATTATATACATGTTCCTTATTTTACTTAACAATTCATCTATTGTTGATTACTTTGATTGTTTTATTTTGTTGTTGCTACTGTAAACAACCTGTGATGCAGGGTACTAGTATAATGGGATGAAGGTCTTGTTTCCAGAACAGGATTTAATCTGACTGCTGGTGATTGAGATAGATCAGAGAAGTGCACATTAATAGGATGACCCAAAGTCAGGGACCAGGTTCTCTTGACTAATCCCAGAAGTGACTACAAAGGAAAGATTTAGGATAGGAGCATAGAGGGTCTTCCAGAGACAGTCTTTAAGTTACATAGCAGGGAGAGCTGGCCCTGGAATTGCCAGGTTACTCATTATGCTGGGAACAAGATCTACGGGGACTTCTCCTGGACGTGTGCCCTTTTCTCACTTTTAATAAATCCCGGGTGTCCCTGATCTTCTTTGGGCTGTCATTTGGGGAGTTCCTGTAGGCATCTTTCTAACTAACCTCCTGAGACTCAGTTAGAATAAAAGCAAAACTCAGGTTGACCTTAATTGATCTGAACTAAAGCTCCCTGCAGGGATTTCCACACTTGGAACCTCTGAGATCTCTAAGTAGCAAATACTAATAGGGCACTGAGCATTTCAATGTGACTCTACCTTCTCCTCCCCTTAGGCCTATTCCCAGAGACACCAGAGAAGGAGAGAGGATGAGGAGGAAGGATAAGTGGCCCAAACTGGCTGGGAACCAAGTGCCTCCTCAGAGTGTGCCTCCTCAACACTATTCCCAGTTTCCCCAGGTAGAAAAGTTTGGAAATTCAAAGTCATTTCTATTGACTTAACTGGAATATGCCGGGGAATGCTTTGTATTATAATTCATTGAGGTAGTAGCAGGCTTTTACTTGAGATTATTAAATCTGGAAAAAGATCAATCCATTATTTACATCGTTTTTGTTGTTGTTGTTAACTCTAGAAAGAAGTATGGCAAGCTCATACATCTGGAGAAAGAATATTTGTAATGAGATTGGAAAACTTTCAAGCAGGATGGGCTCCTCCCCAAAAGGCAGAGTCACAGGGAATTTATCCAGGTACCCAATTTATGGAGATCCCTTCCCCTCATCCTAGAACTGGAAAATATTCAGATCATTCTCTCATTCTTTCATTCAAAACACATATGTGCCAAGCAGGGTCTGTCTATTATGGGAGACATGAATAAAATGTAGGTAAAAATCTGGCAGGAAAGAGAAGTTATTCAAAACAATTACTATAAGAGTTAGGGAATGTTAAGTACCAAACATGAAGCACAAACAGAAATCAAAGGATGTTCAGCCATGGGACGCTATACTCAATTTTTAACTAGAGAGATAAGGAGAGGCCTCAGAGAGGACTGGACATTTAAGCTGGGCCTTAAAATTTTCAAATGTTCTCTCCTTTCTTTCTCCATGGCCACTGCCCTGGATAACATCTTTTTTATCTCATTCATTCATTCATTCACTCACTCAACTTTTTTTTTTTAATCCTACAAAAGGTCAGGGTCAAGGCCAGGTGTGGATACAACAGCGAACAGCACAGAATTGGCTCTTGCCTTCATGGTGCTTACACTCTAGTTGAGGAGATAAGTAAACAGACAAATAGAGTTATGATATAATTCAACAGGGAGGTAGGTGGAGAACAAATGTTTAATAACATCTTTCCACCAAAAAATTTTAAAACCTTATATTAAACAACTCCTGGTGACAATGGACATACAATCAAAATGACAGAATATCTAAAAAGAAACTATAATGAAAACATTACCTTTAAGAACCTATGAAGTTCATTTTATTTATTTTTATTTTTATTTTTTAAATATAATTTATTGATTTTTTACAGAGAGGAAGGGAGAGAGATAGAGAGTCAGAAACATCGATGAGAGAGAAACATCGATCAGCTGCCTCCTGCACATCTCCTACTGGGGATGTGCCCGCAACCCAGGTACATGCCCTTGACCGGAATCGAACCTGGGACCCCTCAGTCCACAGGCCGACGCTCTATCCACTGAGCCAAACCGGTTTCGGCTGAAGTTCATTTTAAATAGTGATCAAAGACAACTTCCTGGTCTTAAACACTTGTATAAACAAAAATAAATCAATTAAATTCCTAATTTAAAAAGAACAATAAAGTAAAAGAAACAAAACATAAGGAATAAAGAATAAGGATAAGCAAAAATTAAGATATATCTACTTAACTGAAAACCCTGTCTCTTTAAAACAAATAGATAAACTACTAGCTAACCTAAGGAAAAAAGAGAAACATACAAAAAGAAAAGATAAATATTGAAACACAGGAAAATTACAGAATCTTTAAGGTATACTGCAGACCTTGGGAAAATAAATTTGAAATGCTAGATAAAGGTAGATGCTCTAAATCTAAGGGAATCTACAAGAAAACAAAAACACAAGCCCTGACCGGTTTGGCTCAGTGGATAGAGCATCGGCCTGCAGACTGAAAGGTCCCGGGTTCGATTCCGGTCAAGGGCATGTACCTTGGTTGCGGGCACATCCCCAGTTGGGGGTGTGTAGGAGGCGGCTGATCGATATTTCTAACTCTCTATCCCTCTCCCTTCCTCTCTGTAAAAAAATCAATAAAATATTAAAAAAAAAGAAAAGAAAACAAAAACACAAAACAAACCCTACAGTTCATATCATACTTAAGGCAAGATGTTGACTATTTTTCCCTCAGGTGAGGAACAAAACTATTTCCACTCAGTACAGTCTGGGGCAAAAGTAGGTTTACAGTTGTTGGTATGGAAAATAATATAATAATAAATAATAATGCAAAAATAAACTCCGTGTTTTACATACTCACCACTGTAAACCTACTTTTGTCTTACCTTGTATTTTATTCAATATTACACTAGATTTCTAGCCAGTGCAATAAGGCATGAAAAAAGAAGTTGAAGGCCTACTGAGCAAAAAGGAAGAATTAAAACAGCCTTTAGCTGGGCTGGTGTGGTTCAGTGGTTGAGTGTTGATCCATGAACCAGGAGGTCATGGTTCAATTCCTGGTCAGGGCACATGCCCACCTTGTGGGCTTGATCCTCAGTGTGGGGCATGCAGGAGGCAGCTAATCAATGATTTTCTCTTATCATTGATGTTTCTATCTCTCTCCCCCTCTTCCTTCCTCTCTGAAATCAATAAAAAAATATTTTTAAAAAAGTTTTTTAAGAAAACTATCTTTACCAACAGACAAGATAAGTGTGCACATATAAAATCCACACATTTATGGACATATGATTTATAATAAAGCTGGCACTGTAAAGCAGTGGGGAAAGGATGTTTTTCCAATGGGTGGTACCTAGACAACTAGTTATCCATACTGGAAAAGATGGACATCTGACTCCTACTTGATATATATAGAATACAAAAATACTTTTTATTTAAATTTGGATCTAATTGATAAACAAAACAATAAGTTTAGAAAATAATTAGAATATTTACATGATATTGAGATAGGGAAAATCTTCTTAAGACACAAAAAGTGCTAACCATAAAGCAGAATCTTAAATATGACCTCATTAAAATTAAGAACTTCTGGGGGAGGTAGGAGAGGGTAAAAGGGGGAATAAATGGTGATAGAAGGAGACTTGACTTGGGGTGGTGAACACAGATGATGTATTGTAGAATTGTACCCCTGAAAGCTATATAATTTTATTAACCAACTAGTGAACTGGTGCACGGATTCGTGCACATTGAAAGGAAATTAATTAGAAGGTGGCCAGCGGGGCAGGGCTAGGTGAGATGGGCCAGACATACTCTGGAGCCAACCTCCCTTGGTCCCTCCCTGGCTGGCTGCACCTGGGGTGGCGCCGGGGCTTGAAGGGCATCTGCGGAGTGAACAGGGTCCCTCTAGCAGGTGGGGTCCCTCAGCATGGCCTGCAGGGATTGGGCTGAAATCAGCTCTCCTACATCCCCCGAGGGGTCCCTAAGTGCGAGAGGGCACTCTGCAAAGTTGCTGTTGTACAGGGTGTGGAACACAAATGCAAGTGTGCAGTAAACCAGATTCAGGGCCGACAGTGCCCCAGCAACAACATAACCCATGACTGAAGGTGGAATCACACGGCCCCGTGAAGAATCAGGCTCCCTCCTGTCTGGTTTCGGGGTGCGTCACCTGAGAACCGCTGCTGCCAAGTCACTGCAGCTTGGCAGCTCCTGTGTTGAGTGCCTGCTCCCTGGTGGTCAATGTGCATCATAGCTACCGGTCGGACAGACATTTAGCATATTAGATATACTAGAGTCCCGGTGCACAAAAATTTGTGCACTCGGGGTGGGGGTCCCTCAGCCCGGTCTGCACCCATTTGCAGTCCAGGACCCCTTGGGGGATGTCCACCTGTCAACTTAGGCCCACTCCCCAGGGGATCAAGCCTAAGTTTGAAGTCAGACATCCTGTTGGCAGCCAGGGAGCCCTCGGGGGATGTCCAACTAAAGGCTTAGGCCCCCAAGGGATCGGGTCTAAACCATTAGTTGGACATTCTTAGTGCTGTCACGGAGGTGGCAGAGGCTCCTGCCACCACCTCTGCGCTGGCCAGCCATGAGCCAGCTTCTGGCTGAGTGGCACTCCCCATATGGAAGTGCACTGACTAGCGGGGGGCAGCTCCTGCATTGAGCATCTGCCCCCTGGTGGCCAGTGCGCATCATAGCAACCGGTCATTCTGCCGTTCAGTCAATTTGCATATTAGCCTTTTATTATTATTATATAGGATGACCCTATTTCCCCCCTTTTGCCCCCTCTACCCAGCTCTTTCCCCCACTTCTCTCTGGCCATCACCATAGAGTTGTCTGTGTCCATGGGTTGTGCATATATTTTCTTTGGCTAATCCTTTCTTTAAATTCACTTCTTTAAATTTTTATTTTCAGATAAGTGCTTATAACTGCACTATTATATATTTTCTATTATATCATTTAGAGTTAAGATATTTTTTAATTGAACCCTTGTGATATATATATATCCCCCCAATAAATTCAGTTAGCAAAGAGAATGACTAAGATACTCCAAAGAATTACCCCCACTTCCTGACAGCATCCAATCTAGAGCAGAACCCACTTTGTTTAACCTTTCCCAGACTCATAAGACCAAACCCTGTATCCTTTCTTACACCCTATTTCTGAGATGCCTCAGGGTATAATGTCCATCATAATGAGGTGGACATTCTCCATCATTAAAACAAGTTAATAAAATCAACTTTGTCTAATTAAAAGAAAATAACTTATGTTTACCACTTCCCAAAGAAAGGCTCAGGTTTTTGTGAGTTGTGCATAGTAGCCTGTTAGCTATAGTTCTCTACCATCTGTTAAATATCAGTAACAGTGCTGAGCCATCAGACTGAATTCTAGGTAGTCCCTTCACCAGAACTTTCATAAGATGTGGTAAAGACAAAGCTTTGTCTTTCTTATACAACAATCATATTTCTCAACAACAAAAAAATTACCCTTTATGGAATTAATCATCTTAATTCAGGAAGGCTCTTTCCCTTCAAGATACTAGTATTCTATTATTCCCAGCTTCAAAAATTGTCATATGCACAAGAAATTTATTAAGTAATTTGGTCAGCCTAAAATAGTGAATAAGGGTGATTTTTTATTTTATTTTTATTTTTTTAAAAAATATATTTTATTGATTTTTTTACAGAGAGGAAGGGAGAGAGATAGAGAGTTAGAAACATCGATGAGAGAGAAACATCGATCAGCTGCCTCCTGCACATCTCCTACTGGGGATGTGCCTGCAAACCAGGTACATGCCCTTGACCAGAATCGAACCTGGGACCCCTCAGTCCGCAGGCCGACGCTCTATCCACTGAGCCAAACCGGTTTCGGCAAGGGTGATTTTTTAATACTGATACTCCAGATGCCACAATATATAGGGTTTCCAAAAAATGCATACACACTTTGAATGATTATCAAATCAGTGTTTATTAACATACAGTTCATTTTGAAAATTTGAAAGAATCTACAGAAATGAATAACTTTTTTGTCAATGCCTGTTTTCAAACTGATGACTGTTCTGGTCCAGCCACTGCTGATAACGCCAAGCAATGGAATTGCAAACATCAAGAATCATTTCATTCAGTATTTGTGCACACTCAATTCGTCAGCTGGTGCTGGTTTTGTACTGTCAACTTTATCTTTTATGCATCCCCATAAAAAAGTATAGTGGATACATTTTCTTTGGACAAAGTTTAGTCTGGCTTCACCCATTATTTCAAATTAGTTAAACCTGAAAAGGAGTGAAAATTAAGTGAGTTACCAGCTATTAAAATGTGTATACACACTTTGAATAATTATAAAGGCAGTGTTTGTACTTCAACTGCATTTTCAAACTTCCATTAGCATTTTAGATGAATTTCCTTTATTCAAAGCTTAGTCTGGCTGAAAAGAAAGGAACATCGATTGAGCTATCAGTTGTTAAAATGTGTACACATGATTTGGGGACCCCCTGTATTTGATATTGCTCTTTTAGACTTAGTGAAAAGAGAGTAAAAAGACTTCAGGGCTTCATTTGTGGTTATTCTTATAGAGAAGTGTGTTTATTGCCATAGCAGTAATCTCCCTCAGGAATAAATCCAAGACTGTGGAGAAAGGTCTGACTATCTCTCTGCATCTTGATTCAAAGCTAGAGGGAGATACATTCAAAGCTATGTCCATACTACCTGGATTAGAAGCCGTTCATTGTCTTCAGTTCATGGATTAACTCCAAAATAGCAGCCCTTCCCTAAAGATGCTCCTAGAAGAGGCTGACCCTGTGCCTCACTTTGTTATGTAGGAAACAGTCTCCGGATCTTTTGTCAGGGAGACTTTTTTTGCCTCACTCTCTGGTTTCTCCTCATGTTGCACTAATGTCCTGGGCACCAGCAGTTTCTAAAGAAAGGCTGCTCTCAGCATGCAAAGACTGTCCCTTGGCACATGGTATCAATGATTGTTTGAGGAGATGGAAAAAGAGATAGAGATTTACATGTGGTATACTAACTCATTATCAGCTCTCTAGTCTCTGGCCAAGCTTACTGCACAGACCGAAATATTTCTACTGTAACTTTAGCCCATGCAATTGCTAAGTCCACCTGAATGAGGCAAGGGAGGAAATTAGAACTCCCTCTGTCAGCAGAGGTGCGCAGGGTAAGCCTTGATGGCACGGGAACACCGTGTCCTTGGTTGCTTATAAGTTCTGGGTCTTACTAGTCTATTCTCATTCTAATAAACTAACTGTAAAAAAAAAAAGTTTATGAGACAAGCTGGAAATTTTCAACATGACTGGATGGTTGATTCAACTTAGGAATTGTTCTGAATAGACATTTTCCCAAATAAAACTTACTATCCTTTTGTATTTCCTGGGATCTCATGTTGGACTGGATCTCCCTAAGTCCCTTGGGTTGGGGGTCAGAGTGATCACATTCTAGATAAATTCTACCTTTAAGAATGGGGGTTCCTTGTCTGGCATAAAGGGGTAAGAAACATGGAAATATTCTGACCCTTAGTTATTCCAAATAGCAATCTTGGGTGGAGGAAAAAATCTGCCTGGAAAGTCTGAAACTAACTCAGAAAATCCAGGGCCCATTGCCAATTGGCAAGTGGTCTCCCAGAGGATCCTGGGACTGGTCTCATCTGCTTTAACTCCTGAGTCCTGGTCAGAATGGATTGTTCATCTGTTCTAGTCAGTTTCCAGTCAGTGACCAGTGAGAGGCAGCCCCTACCTACCTGATGTTGAGAGCCTATTAGATGTCCTGCTATCTTGGTGTGTGCGTGCGTGCGTGTGTGCGTTGTGTGTGATGAGAGAGTGAGAGAGAGACTGTGGAGAGCAGAGTCAGAGGGAGCTGAGAATCAGGAGCTCACACTCTATATATGAGCAGCTGGTTTACAGTGGAATTCACTGCATCCTCACTCTGGGTGTGATAACACAACCGATGTCCTCACTCATATATTGAAGCTCACAGAGAAGGTCAGTGGATGTGCTTACTTCTGTGCTGAAAGCTGCCTCTGCCTCTGCTGACATTCATCAGAGAGTAACACTCACTGGCTCCCTCAGAAACCACCTGTGTTCCGGCCACACCAGGGCTCTGCACACAGTGGCCATAGATAAGATGTCACAGACCTTGACTCTGTTAACCTCACCCTTGCTCTGAATTTTCCTTTCTAGAAGCCTAGCTGTGACCCTGCTTTCCTTCTCTCTCCAGTTAGTTGCTTCTTCCTCTGAATCTCCCCTTCATGTTCCCGTCAGGCTCTCTGAACCTGCCCACCTGCCTCTGACCTAGGGGCAGATGACTTGGATGGGAGGGCTGGTCTAGTTTTGAGATGATCTGTCTAAAAGGTAAAAAGAGCTCAGAGACCAGACTAATTCTCAGAGTTACCTGGTTTGACTGAGAGGATTCCAAACTCCTAGACTGGGAATTTGGTTCTATATCATCCGAGGGCATTATGCTTCCGTGGGCCTCTAAGGCTGTTTCCTAATTGGCTTTTCATCTTTCTGGTTTTTGGGGTTTTTTTTCTGTCTCTTTTTCTAATTCTCTGCTTTCACCATGTCCTTCATCTCCCTCTCTCTAGATCCCCCTTTTATTATTTTTCCATCTTTCAATATGAATAGCAGAAAAGGCTATTCTTAGGAACCAGGAAATTTCTCTTGGTTTTAATACTTTGTTGATAAGTAGACTTGATCCACATAGGTTTTTTTGGATACTAAAAAATCATAAGTAGTCTTTAGCTACTGACAAATCAGGTCACTTACTCTTTCCTGAGACTCCAATTCCCCATCTTAAAGTCATGTTAGAGGCACCTTTTTAGAGCATGAAGTTCCTCACAGTTGTTGTAAGGAACACAGAAATGGGAGGGGTTGTTGGGATTATTGTTTTTCACAATCTATTCTTGTCTCTTCTTATTTCTAACATTCATATTATTTCCCTATTTGACGTCATCCTCTGTTTTGGGAGCATCTGCCTTTTTTCCTTTTATCTGCTTCACAATTTATTTCCCTTACTCCTTATCCATTTGTTTTTCTCTCAATCCATTTGCCTACATGAGTAGTTTTCCTGTTTATCTATGCATTTTTCTTTCCTACTCCTTTGAAAAAAAGATGGCTGAGGAGTCTCAAAGAGTTTGTGAATATTTATAATAACATGAAGATTCAGTTTTTCCATTTTCTGTAAGATCTACAGAATAAATAAAATTAAAAGGATGTGGGACAAGGAGTTAGAAATAGAACTGGAATTTAATCTGCTATACAAAAGAATTTCCTGACCCAGAAATGTGATTTTTAAAAAAAAGAAAACCATAATTTCTACCCAGGAATTTTCCATGGCAGTGGGATATTGGTTCAAGAACTTAAAAGATATTTTCCCAACATATGAGGAGCAAAGAAGAAAAGAAATAAAGGAGAAGGCAATGAACATGTACTAAGCAATTACTATTTGCCAGTCACATTAAATATATTATTTCCATTATCAATTAATCTTTACATCAACCAAAAAGTCAGAGAGGTTATCCCAAAATGCTATTAGTAAGTGGTAAGGCTGATATATAAGGACTGGTTTATCTAACTCCAAACCCTAATACCTTTTCTGTACATCTGCCATATGTGAGTTTCACATGAGGAGGTTGGGTCTAAAAAAGTATCCATTTTACCTCTTAATACTATCTAGTCATTGTCAGTGGTTCTCAACCTTCTGGCCCTTTAAGTACAGTTCCTCATGTTGTGACTCAACCATAAAATTATTTTCGTTGCTACTTCATAACTGTAATGTTGCTACTGTTATGAATCGTAATGTAAATATCTGATATGCAGCATGGTTTTAGGCGACCCCTGTGAAAGGGTCGTTCGACCGCCAAAGGGGTCGCGACCCACAGGTTGAGAACTGCTGGACTAGATAATCTCTAGTTCTTTCTAAGACTTTCAGGTGTGACTCTCTCATATCCCTATCTTTGTGTTTCTGATTATTTTTACAAACAGCACAATTTTAAAATCAACATAGACGACACTGTTGTTCACGTTAACCAGGGCTGCTAAGACTGCTGAGAAGAGCCAATTTACTGCTCAGTTTTGCCCTCATCAATTACAAAATCCTTCTGTATAATTTCCTACAAACCCATTTTGTACAAATAGCCAAATCCTTAATATTCAGGAACTAATCATTTTATATGTGGATTAACAAGTCACTTTTTCATCTTGTTTTCCCTCTACCTTTTAGGATATTGGTAGGGAGGGGGGAAGTTTTGGGGTGAATGGGGAGCTTTGTTTTTTTCCTAAAGTAGTTAAAGCTGTTGTCAGGAGGATGAATGTATTATTGGATTTATTTGATTAAAAAAAATATTTTTATTGACTTCTGAGTGGAAAGGAGAGAGAGAGAGAGAGAAACATCAATAATGAGAGAGAATCATTGATTGGCTGCCTGCTGCATGCCCCACACTGGGGATGTGCCCTGACTGGGAATCAGACCATGACCTAGTTCATAGGTCCATGCTCAACCACTGAGCCACGCCAGCCAGGCTGATTTTTGCTTTATATATAGCTTAGATCACAATCTCTGGAAGGGAGACTATGGACAACTGTCAAGTATTTTAATGAAAATGATATGTGGGAATGAGATCTGTTTAGAATTGAGAAAATAGATTGAAATAAATATCTTAAATAAGGTTATCGATGCTGTCTCTCACTCATGTGGATGCCAGAGAAGTTTCTTTGTGACTAGAGCTTGTGCCTCTATTTGCCCATAGTAGTAAAGGTCTGTCATGCCAAGCAAGGGCCCTCACAATGCCAGTCAGGCCATCATTACATATGAAGTGTAGTTCAGGGTCCCTCAATTGCAGAGATATGGAGACTTTGTAGTAGATCCAACTATAAAAGGGTAGAATCTAAACTAGAAAAAAGGGAAAGAAACCACATTTATCTTTAAAAATATCTAGATAAAAGAACAGAAAATATTATTATAATTTTAAAAAATTTGTTGTTTGCCTACCATATGATAAAGAAGAGGTTGAACATAAATCTCAATCTTTGCTGAGGCTAGGACAGTATAAATTGCTCCATAATAGACATAGGTGTTTGATAGCAGTATCACTTCTAATTCCCATAAAAGACTGCAGAAAAGATTTTTCAATACTTCCTTGGTCAGTCACTTTGATGCTTTCAAATCCTTCATTAAATTAATAAAGTATTTGTTTTGTCTAACCTAATGCTCTTGTTTCACTTACCTCCATTTCCTATTTTTCTGTCTTGTGACAATTGGGGAACAGCTAGTCACCATGTTTGTACAGAACATTTTCCAGAATGTTCTTTCTAAACCTCTCAAATCTCTCTTTTCAGTATTTTTCTAGTTTATGCCCCTTTATAATATACTAGAGGCTTGGTGCATGAAATTCATGCACGGGGGGTGGGGTGGGGGAGAGCGGGGTCCCTCAGTCCAGCCTGTGCCCTCAGACATCCCTCATGCTGCATGCACCAGTGACCATACTTTTCATACAGGTGAAAGGCATCTTGCTGTTATATGGGCAGCTACATTTTTTTGCCCTGATTATAAAAAGTAGTACATAACATGATCCTTCTGAGGCAGTAGTACCATTTTCTCCATCTTATGGGTGGAAAAACTGAAGCAGAGAGAAGTTAAGTAATTGGCTTGTCACACAGTTATAAGTGTCAGAATCAGGGCTGACCACAAAATGTGCAAGTCAGAGTCCATGCATGTCATCACTGCATCATCTTGTTTTTTCAGTGTTAGAGTAGCCTTGACAGGTTTTAATTTTAAATCTAAGAGACTGTTCCCAATATATAGGGTAGGGTCCCTAGGCCTGGCCGGTGATCAGGGCCAATCTGCGGGGCAACAGGCAGGCTGGGTGATCAGCCCCCCCAACCACTGATCAGTCCCCCCCCCCCCCCCCCCCAACTGGCACCTGCCTTGGCTGGCAACCTGGCACCGCCTGCCGCTGGCCCCACCCCAGATCGCCGCTGCAGGTCACCTCCCTCTCCTGTGTTGAGCATCTGACCCCTAGTGGCCAGTGCACATAATGGCGACTGGTCATTCTGCAGGTCATTCGATTTGCATATTAGGGTTTTATTATATAGGATAATTCTTTGTTTCAGGGATGATTTGATCAGCCTGTTGGCCAGGGGTATTATATATGTTGAATTTTTTAAAAAATGTATGTGCTTAGCCCTAGCCGGTTTGGCTCAGTGGATAGAGCATTGGCTTGTGGACTAAAGGGTCCCAGGTTTGATTCCCACTGGGGGCACATGCCTGGGTTGCAGGCTCAACCCAGTGTGGGACGTGCAGGAGGCAGCCAATCAATGATTCTCATCATTGATGTTTCTATCTATCTCTCTTCCTTCCTCTCTGAAATCAATAAAAAAAAAAATAACTAAAAACATAAATAAATAAATAAAAATAACAGAGTCTTAAAAAAATAATATTAAAATAAAAATGTATGTGTTTATTTAGTTGTTATTCTTTCCTTCATGTCTCCAACCAATTATTTCTTTAGTTGTTTCTTTTCTTATTTCTGAAAACGTTAAAGATAATGAGAAAATTAGGATAGCAAGGCATGGTAAAAGGGTCATGAATATTTAGCCTGGGGAAAAAAGGCTAAAATGGTTAATAAATATATTCAAATTACAATAAGCTTTTATTTACCATGGGTTAAATTTAAATAATGAGGAATATAACTATACGAAAATGTGGATTATACCGTGTGTGTGTGTGTGTGTGTATTCCTGATTAAATGAGACAGTAATTGATAGTATAACCTACAGGAGGCTGTGGCATCTCTGTCCCTAGACACCTTGGATTAATAAAAAAAGTATTCTAAGGACTTAAAAGGCCTGGTCTGAGTCTCATTGCTTTAATTACTAGCTATATAACTTTGGGCAATTTAGTTTAGCGCTGTAAGCCTTAATATCCTCATCTGTGAAATGGAGGTAGTATCTACTCCATAGGATTTTTGTAAGAGTTAAATGGAATAATATATTAACTATTAATTACTATAAATTAGAAATTTTATCTGAGTAGACATTCACTGGAATGATTTGAGAGATTTCATGTGAGGGATTATATAAACTAACAGGGGCACCATCTCTTCCAGAAAAGACTCCAACTTCAGATGTCCTCCCTGCGGTAGCTCTTCCTCAGGCTCCATAAGATTGTCTTTCTGACCTGTTGCAGTGATTTGGTGACAAACAGGTCATTTACAGCCATCGCAACAGAATGAGGTAAGACACGATTTCCACAAGATTGTCTCATTTTATGTATGTACCATAATATATGTAACTTGTGCCCAACCGAGAGACATTTAGGTTATTTCTAGAGCAAAGTGAGATCAGAAATGTTTTCTATAACATTATTTCCTCCTCATAAGAGAAGTCTAGGTATAAATCCTGGCCTCCCTATTAGTTGAGGCAAAAACAAAAAGGGAGAAATTCATCCTACTCCTGGAAATGTTTTCTGCAAATAATGATAATTCTGCTCTTTCCTTTTCACTCCAGTGGTGTGCTGGATCCAGTTGGTACTAGCTCTCAAAAACCAATTGTTAAATTTTCAAGAATTTTAGAACTGATTGTTAAACACAGCCAGGGTAAACAAATATGTAAACTTACTACCAAGTAAATTATATTACAAAACAAAGATAATAAGTCTTCAAAATTCATCACTTCCTAAGGTTTTTTTTTTTTTTTTTTAACTATATTTTAATACTAGAGGCCCAGTGCACGAAATCCATTCATGGGTAGGGTCTCTAAGACTGGCCAGCGATTAGGACTGATTGAGGCCTTCCAGCTGCTCACTGGGGCCTCCCTTCCCCAGCTGCTGGCTGCTGGCCAGGGCCTCCTTTCATTCCGTGCTGCCCCCTGGTGATCAGCACACGTCATAGTGAGCGATCAAGCTCCTGGTCTCCTGGTTGAACTTCCGAGGGGACAATTTGCACATTAGGTTTTTATATATATACTAGAGGCCCGGTGCACAAAAATTTGTACACTCAGCGGGGGGGGGGGGGGGGGGGGGGTCCCTCAGCCCGGCCTGTGCCCTCTTGCAGTCTGGGACCCCTAGGGAGATAACGACCTGCTGGCTTAGGCCTGTTCCCGGGTGGCAGAGGGCAGGCCCAATCCCTAGGTGCAGCCCCTGGTCGGGCTCAGAGCAGGGCCGATTGGGGAGTTGGGGCACTGCCCCCTGTCATGCACAGAGCAGGGCGGATCAGGAGGTTGCGATGCCACCCGTAGTCACGCTCAAGGTAGAGCCGATTGGGGGGTTGGGGCACCGCCCTCTGTCACACTCAAGGCAGGGTCGATAGGGAGGTTACAGTGCCACCCCCTGTCACGCACAGAGCAGGGCCGATCAGGGGGTTGGGGCACTGCCCCCTGTCACTCACAGAGCAGGGCCCATCAGGGGGGTTGGGGCTCCATACCCTGTCACACACAGAGCAGGGCCAATCAGGGGGTTGGGGAGCTCCCCCCTGTCACACACAGAGTAGGGCCGATAGGGGAGTTGGGGCACTGCCCCCTGTCACACACGGAGCAGGGCGGATCAGGGGGTTGGGGCACCGCCCTCTATCACCCACAGAGCAGGGCCGATCAGGGGGTTGGGGCGCCGCCACTCTCACACTCAGGGCAGGGCCGATGGGGAGGTTATGGCTCTACCCTGTCACACACAGAGCAGGGCCCGTGGGGGTGGGGGGGGGGTTAGGGCGCCGCACCCTGTCAAACACAGAGCCACAGGGCGATCAGGGGGTTGGGGAGCTCCCCCCTATCAGGCACAGAGCAGGGCTGATCAGGGGGTTGGGGCGCCTTCCCCTGTCATGAACAGAGCAGGGCGGATAGGGAGGTTGTGGCCCTGCCCCTGTCACACACAGAGCCGCAGGGCGATCAGGGGGTTTGGGCGCTGCCTCCTGTCACACTGATCCCGGTGCTGGGAGGCCTCGCGGCTCTGCTGATCCCGGTGCTGGGAGGCATATTACCCTTTTACTATATATGATAGAGGCCTGGTGCACAGTTGGGGGCCGGCTGATTTGCCCTGAAGGGTGTCCTGGATCAGGGTGGGGGTCCCGCTTGGGTGCCTGGCCAGCCTGGTTGAGGGGATGATGGCTGTTTGCATCTGGTCACACCCCCTTCAGGGTGGGGGTCCCCATTGGGGTGCCTGGCCAGTCTGGGTGAGGGGCTGAGGGCTGTTTTCAGGTTGGCAGGTGACTGAAGCTCCCAACAGCTCCTTTTTTCCTTTTTATTCTGGGCCAGCTTTAGCTCTGAGGCTTGGCTCCAGCTCTTAGGCCTTGGCTGCTGAAAACAGGTATCTGGTTTGTTTGGGTTCTATAATCGATACAGTGTTTCAACTCCAGCTCTGAGATCCCGGCTGACTGAAAGCAGGTTTCTGGGGTTTTGTTTAGCTTCTATATTTGTAACAATGTTTCAAACTGCAAGCTCAGAGGCTGGCAGCCGCAGGCGGGGAACGTTGGAGTCCTCCGTCACTGAAGCAAGCAAGCCTCCTGTTAGCTTCAAGCTGCCTGGCTGCCGGCCGCCATCTTGGCTGGCAGTTAATTTGCATATCGCCCTGATTAGCCAATGGGAAGGGTAGCGGAGGTACGGCTAATTACCATGTTTCTCTTTTATTATATAGGATTAGAGGCCTGATGCACGAAATTTGTGAAAGGGGCTCAGCCCTCGCAGCCCCGGCTTCATCCGGAAGGTTGTCTGGCTGTCCAGTCTAATTAGCATATTATGCTTTTATTATTATAGCTAATCTATGCTCTCAAAGTTACTTGCATCTATTATTTTGTATAGTTGGAAAAACCATGTAACAGTGACCTTATGTGTGTCCCTTCCTGACTCTATGTTTAATGGTGTCACATTTCTAGCTTGAAATAGGTCATGGTAGAAGTGTTTGCACCATGGAAACTGGCAATGCTACCAATCAGATGCACCTCTCAGAGCCATCTGTTAAACACTTACCAACACAACACTCCTTTAATTTGTTGAAAGCTTTGGTTAGTGCTTGTAGGCCAGCCATGGGCAAGCCTCGGCCCGCGGGCCGGATCCGGCCCGTTTGAAATGAATAAAACTAAAAAAAAAAAAAAGACCGCACCCTTTTGTGTAATGATGTTTACTTTGAATTTATATTAGTTCACACAAACACTCCATCCATGCTTTTGTTCCGGCCCTCCGGTCCAGTTTAAGAACCCATTGTGGCCCTCGAGTCAAAAAGTTTGCCCACCCCTGTTGTAGGCCATCCAAAGCTTGAAGCTGTGGGTATAGTTGACAGTGCAGCTTCTGGAATCAGATTCTGCAAATTTGAATTTGAGCTTCACTTCTTACTGTGTGACATTGAACAAATTACTGACCCTTTCTGTGGATCTGTAAAATGAGAATAAAAAAAAGACTACCTATCCCATAGTATTGTTTTGAATAAATAATACCTAACACAGTATGTATTATGATTATTTTAATTTAGATACATTTTTAAATTATGACATGGAAGCCTATTTCTAGTCCTGTTATACTAATGATTTTTAAAATCAGATATCACTGTTAAGTTTTATCAAATGCCTTAACATCTCATTGATTAGATGTTTTTCATCTTTGACATATTAATATGGTGAGTTATATTAGTAGAATTCCTAATTTAAGAAAAACCTTAAGTTCCTGGAATGAATTTCACTTGGTCATCTCACACTATTCTTTGAATTCTGGAAGGATTCCATTTGCTTATAATTTATTTTGCCTATTTCATTATTAATATTAATAATTATCTTGGTTACACTTTTCTTTTGTATACTTTTTCAGGTTTTGGTATCAATGGTTTGATAACTTTGTAATCAGGAAACTTATTTTTTCTGTTCTTATAAATAGTTTCAGTAGCCATTTAAAAATATCTCATTGCTGCAAGATTAGAAAGAACTCATGAAACTATCAGGGCCTGGAGCTCTTTGTCAACTTTCTCCAGTTTGATAGTTCTCAAACTTGGCTGTGCATTGGGATCTTCTGGGGAGATTTTTAAACTACTGATGCCTGAGTCTCTCTGAATACATTCTGTTTTGATTAGTCTTGTAGGCAGTCTGGGCATGGGGATGTTTTAAAATTCTTCAAGTGACTATAATATGAAGCCAAGGTTCAGAACTGCATTTCTTTCATTTCTCTCAGGATATTAGTTTAATTTGGTTTCTATATTTTCTTTAATCAATTTTAGTGATTTATATCTACCTAGAAAGTTATCTTTACTTCTAGACTTTCAAATTGATTGTCATGGGGTTTTGCAGAGGACTATTGCATAATTATTTTTATTTTCTTTGTGGCTGTGATTATTTCACTTTTTTATTTGTTCTTTTTATTGAATTTATTGGGGTAACGTAAGTTAATACAACATCTGAATACTCTATTGTGTATAGAAGTTTAGTTTCCTTACGTTAGCATATATTTGATCCTCTTTACCCACTTCCCCCTTTCCCCCCCTCCCCGCCCCCCATTTTCACTTCTGGTAACCACTAATCTATTATCTGTATCTCTGAGTTTGTTTTTGTTTGTTGTTAGTTTGTTCATTTTTGTTTTCTATTCCACATATGCATGAAATCATACAATTTCTGTCCTTTCCATCTGACTTATTTCACTTAGCATAATAGTTTCAAGGTCCATCCATGTTTTCACAAATGGCAATATTTTGTCTTTTTTATGGCTGAGTAGTATCCCATTGTATGTGTAATCATCTGTAATTATCCAATCATCTGTCAATGGACACTAAGGTTTACACTTTTTTAAATTTGTTTTTTAAATTGATTTTAGAGAGAGGAAGGAAGAGGGAGAGAGAGGTAGAAACATTGTTGTTATTAGATAAATAGTAGTTTATTTTATTGGCTTTTTCAAAGGGCCAATTCTTGACTTTATTTATTAACTCTACTCTTTTTCTGGTTTTGTATTTAATAATTTCTCCTGTGATTTTTACATATTTTCCCTGTCTGATCCTCCTTAAGTTAATTTTGTTTACCACCTTCTAACCTCTTGATTTATTTCATTTTTATTTATTTCATTTATTACTATTCCTTTTTGTTAAGTAATAA
Organism: Myotis yumanensis; assembly: GCF_028538775.1. Taxonomy (NCBI): domain Eukaryota; kingdom Metazoa; phylum Chordata; class Mammalia; order Chiroptera; family Vespertilionidae; genus Myotis; species Myotis yumanensis. The sequence goes on from NW_027223754.1 coordinate 166,334,978, forward strand.
AAGTATTTCAGGCTATTAACTTTTCTGTGTGTAGTATTTATTAATATATACTACTTTTATTATCAGTTTTCCTAGATCAGGGGTGGGGAATGTCCAGTCTGTGGGGATTTAAGGCCCAAGAAATCATATGGTCTGGTCCTACCAAGGCATCAGGGGTGAGTTAATTAAATATTTGACCAAATATAGCAGGATAATTTTGTTGTTGTTAATCCTCACTTGAGGATATTTTTCCATTGATTTTTAGAGAGAGTGAGAGGGGGAAAGACAGAGAGAGAAACATTGATGTGAGAGAAGCACATTGGTTGGTTGCCTCCTGCGCCCGCCCTGACCAGGGCCCGGGCCAGGGAGGAGCCTTATAGTAGGCTAATTTTTAAGTTGATAATTATGTATGGCTAGTGAATGCAGTTATAAATATCCAAATGACCTTTGGCAGGAAAAGGTTCCCCATCCCTATCTTAGAAAGTCTGTAATTGCAATTTTAGTTTCCTTTTTGATTGAACAGTTATTTTCAGAGAGCTTTTTGTTATTCTGATTTTCAAGTAGATAAGGTTATTTTTATAATAATGACTAGTTTTATTGTTGTCACAGAATTGCTTCTGTATTAGTTGGATAATTCTTTTAAAACATCTGCTTGATCTTAATTGAATATGTGTAACACCAGGCACTTTAAAAAGGAAACATAATTGGTATATTCAATATAATAAACAGGAAAATACGTGGCACCAACTGCCATTCCACCCCAGGCAGACTGATCTTTTAGTTTGAGCTGTCTTCTTGGAAAGGAAATGCTTGAGACTCGGTGCACCAGAATCCCAGGTGTGTGATCAGGACTAAAGCTCTTTTCATTGCTTCCTTACATGCTTCTGTCAGAAGCAAGTCCACTCTAAGATTGTTACATTAAACAACAGTCAGCAAACTTTTTCTGTAAAGTATTCATTGTTTGAAAATAACATTTAAATGGGCATGTTATATTTTTATTTGCTAAATCTGAAAACAATATTTGCAGGCTATGTAGTCCTTGTGACAACTACTTTGCTCTGCTCTTGTAGTGGGAAAGCAAACAGACAATATACAAGCAAATGGGTGTGACTATGTTCTAATTAAACTTTATTAAAATAGTCAATGGGCTATATTTGCCTTGAGGGCCATAGTTTTCAACAATTAATGTGCATCAGAAACACATGGAGGGACTGGTGGGCCCCAGCCCCAGAGTTTATGATTCCGTGGATTTAGGATAAAGCCCAACAATTTGTGTTTCTATCAAGTTGCCAGGTGACATGGCTATTGCTGTCTGTGGACCACACTTTGAGTACCACTGTATTAGGAAAAAACGACTATTACTTTTTTATTCCTAAAACCCACTCAGAGGAACATAAACATATTTCTTATTATCTAATTAGGACTTCATCAATCCTATGAGACAAAAATTTTAAGTGCTGAAATTGAAATATTCACATGGCCAGATCTTCCTGACCAGCAGGGCTTCCCTAAGACAAATGGGCTAATTACAAAAAGTTACCCTCTCTCTCAGGGAATGATTAGAAAAATCACCACTTCCACTGAATTTACATAGCCCCTCAGCTAGGTAAGGTGCACAGCTTGGTAGATTGAACACAGGCTGGATCTCAGCACTCACTCCCCCTTCAGGAGTCTTTGTGCAGTGCACAAACTACATGACACTCCTGGTGGCTCTGCTGACCAGAAAATATTATCTACAGTTTATCAAAACAACACATTCTAAATTTAAAATATTCAGTGAGAGTCTACATTTTTTCTTGAAGTAAAAAACAGAACAATATTTTTTCCACTTGGATGTGACAGACCCCCCCCCCCCCCCCCCGCCCCAGCTTTATTGGGGTATAATTGACAACATTGTAAGATATTTAAAGTATACAATGTGATGATAAATAATATTCCTAAGAAAAATTCCATACACAAACTGACCCCGATACTCTTTTTCTCATACCCCAAGAGGAGAAAATAGGAATACTTTTAAGAAATTTCCTGTACACAGAAATTTAAGCTTTTTAATGCCTATAAGTGTGGTGAATATAGTCTGCACTGTTTGGCTTTTTGGAATTCATTTAAGTTTTCTTTATGTCAACACTCTAATCTATCAACAGTATTTTGCAAATGTTTCATGACCCTTCAAAAGGGTACATTCCCTCTACGGAGGTAATAGAATTTGAAATATATCTGCCCACAACACTGCTGACTCATGTGGGAGTTTACTGAAATGTGTACTTTCTTGTTAATAGTATCCATCCTATATAATAAAAGGCTAATATGCAAATAGACCAAATGGTGGAACAACCGAACAACTGAACAACCAGTCGCTATTGACGTGCGCTGACCACTAGGGGGCGTGTGTGGAACATGGAGGGCGTCAGCAGCAGGCAGCAGAGCGAGGAACATGGTGGGTGTTGGCTGTAGCGGGATGGTGGACTGTGTGAGTGGGGGTGCCAGACCAAGGTAGGGCACCGGTCACTGTCATCAGGGCGAGCCTCTGGTGGTTACTGAAAATTCTTTGCTCTCATGCACCCTGGTCCCACCTGGTGCTCATACCTGCTGCCAACGCTGACCCCACTCGCACCTGCTGCCAGCACTGGAGTCGCCTCTTGCTCCCACTGCCGGCACCTGGCGCTGGCCCCGATCGCTGGGTGCTGTCAGTGGGTGAGAGTGGCGGCTGCCGGCTCTGATCGCCCCTCAGGGCTTTTCCACCTCCCCTGGCTCCTGAGGGCTGATCAGGGCAGCAGTCCTGCTCGCATCTGCTGACAGTGCCTGCCTCACTCGCACCTGCTGCTGACACTGGCCCCAATTGCTCCACACTGTCAGCGGGTGCGAATGGGGCCAGCGCCGTCAGCGTGTGGGAGCACCAGCAGCAGCAGCGGTAGAGGGGCTGCCAGCAGACAGAGGACGGGGGCCACAGTGGGAGGGGCCAGGGAGGGGTCCAGAGGATTGCAGCCTCGTGGCCCACAGTTCCTTTCAAAGTGCACGATTTCATGCACTGGGCCTCAAGTACAGTATAAGAATTCTCTATATTGTTACTTATCCCCCTGACCTAATGACTTGGGATATACACTGAGTGGCCAGATTATTATGACCACCTGACGTTTGTAGGCAAATTAGCCGTACACTGCATCGTATGGGATATGGAAGCTGAAGGCCTGTTCAAACACCTTTGCTGTCTGCAGTTACCAAGATAAAATGTCTCCAATTTGCACAGGAACACAAGGATTGGACAGTTGAGCATTGGAAAAAAATCATGTGGTCCGCTGAATCGCATTTCCAGTTGCATCATGCAGATGGCAGAGTGAGAATTTGGTGGAAACAGCATGAAAGCATGCACCCCACATGCATGAGTACAGCCCTTTAAGCTGGTGGGGGCAGTGTTATGGTTTGGGGCATGTTTTTCTGGCATGATTTAGGCCAGGGGTGGGCAAACTTTTTGACTCGAGGGCCACAATGAGTTCTTAAACTGGACCGGAGGGCCGGAACAAAAGCATGGATGGAGTGTTTGTGTGAACTAATATAAATTCAAAGTAAACATCATTACATAAAAGGGTATGGTCTTTTTTTTTTTTTTTTTTAGTTTTATTCATTTCAAACGGGCCGGATCCGGCCCGTGGGCCGTAGTTTGCCCACGGCTGATTTAGGCCCTTTAATTCATGTGGAACAACGTTTGAATAGCACAACATACCTAAGTATCATTGCTGATCAGGTTCATCCTATCATGTTGATGGCGTATCCCAATGGAGATGGCTTCTTCCAATAAGACAATGCGCCATGCCACGGTGGTCATATTGTGCAGGAGTGGTTTCAAGAACATGAGGGAGACTTTACCTTGCTTAGGTGGCCCCCACAATCAGCAGATCTCAATCCATTTGAGCATTTGTGGGACGAAGTTAAAAGAGCCATCAGGCAGCTGGTTCCACAACCATCAAATCTCACAGAACGAGACAGTGCTATTCATCAGGCTGCATTTTGCATATACATTTAGGAGTAGACTTTTTTTCTCTTTCAATTTATCACTTCAGTCTGCTTTTCTTTCTCACATCCAATCTCATATCCTGAATATTCTCTCATCTACCCCGCTCCTACATGAGAAAAATAGGAGAAGAACTAAGAAAAAGAGAATTAGGGAACAGACTTGACATTTAGAAAGGTTAGAGAAAAGAAGAAAAAGAAAAACTAAGGATCACCAGCTCGAAGTCTATCTTCTTGCCCTCCACTGGCCCTTGAGAGAGAATCTGTGGCAGCATTAAATTGCCAACACTGCGTTCAACTTATTTATGCTTGTGTGTTGTTAGGGAAGGGCAAGTGGGAGAGGCCAGTGTGTCTAAATCCTTTAGTTTCTTTAAGTAACATGACTGCTTGATATTTCCCTTTACATCCAAGTAGTAAGTGCCTCTAACAAGCTTCTCAGACTACCTGTTTCCCTGTTATTCATACCCCAAATTAACTCCCCTCTCCCTACTGCCTTCCTTTTTCTCAATCATCTTTCATGTCATTCCAACTCGATTCTATCCCACCTTACCTCCTCATCTTAAATGGATCCATTTCATTCCCTGTACTTTAAAGAATATATCTCTACATGACCTCCAGCATTGAAGAAGCCTATCTATTTGCAGCCCTGACCTCTCTGGTTTCCTCTAGCTTCTCTCCTTAACCAAACCTAGTATCCCTTCAGGGAGTATTATATTCTCAGCTGTTCTCTTTCTTTGAAAACTGCATCTTTCTCATGCTCCTTTCAAAAACAGTTAGGAAAGAAAAGGGAATAGTCCTGTTCTTTATTTTCTGGCACCACTTCCATAAGATGAATGCACCTCATTTAGGATGCCCTCAAATAGATGTACTATCCTATCCGCATCCTCATATCACATACTACCCTCTGCATTGACTTAAAGCAGTACCTTTACTCCACAAAGCTTTATCCTTTGAGTCCAAATTGGTGAATCTCTAGATATCAGAGGACATGTGAGGAACAGAGCTGACATTAAGTTGATTTCTTAGGGAGGTGAAAGAAATGAGACATCACTGTAATTGAGAAGAAACAATAAGCGCAGAACCTAAAGATTTCCATTATCAAAGAAAAATTACACCAGGCAAGGTTAAACAGGCAAGAAAGACTTAAGACTATTGCTATAGGAGATTGAACTCAACTCTGCTGGGGAAATTTTTAGAGCTGTGTGTGTGTGTGTGTGTGTGTGTGTGTGTGGTGGCGGGGAGAGGAAGGGGGTTCTTAGGCCACCTGTGTGTGATGATTGATCTTACCCAAAGGAAAAGTAAGTTCACAGGAGGTTGTTTCAAAATTTGGAGCAAGGTGCCCACTGAAGTTAGGCTCTCACCCTCTCACAGAGACTAGGAAATTGGCGGGCTATCTTCCTTGAGGATTACATTTCAAAGGAATGGTCCCCAGTCCTTGAGAAAGACATTCCCTGGGTCTCAAAACTGGTAAGAGGCTTTTAAGGAGACTTGTATACATTTCGAAGGATCATAGAAGGGATTTTCAGTGACTGTGCAAGTAAATGCTCTGAGGAAAGGGAGGTCAGGAGCCCATAGTCAAGAAGAAACCTGTCTGAAGGTTAGTCACATGGAAAGGAGGATGTTGCTAAGAACTGGGCCCCCATGGAGAACCAAAGAGGTGCTTACTCTTCCCCCTTGGATCTCAGCTTCTTCTTCAAGTTTGAAAATTCCTGTCTCAACCAGCCTTTAAAAGAAAAAGGTGAAGAAAGAAAAATAGAGTATAGGAAAAGGAGAAGAGCTGGTCTTTAAAAAGTTTTATGAGAAACAATTTCATAGCATACATTTGCCAGGCTTTGTTTTATGTTGGCATCATGAACAAGACACAGGTCTAACTTTTAAGCTCCAAGTCTAATAGAGTAGACAAAGATAACCGTAGAACAAAGGCAAATGTTATGAGGCCTACAAAGTACATGGGGTGGGGAGGGGGGGGGGGAGATAATAACAGCAGCTTACATTTATTAAACACTTACGTTCTAACAGCTTTACATTTAATCATAACAAAACCCTCCAAGTACTAACATTACCTTCATTTTGAGACGCAAAACTGAGGCTCACAGAGGCATTTCAAAGGGCACCGCTGCAATTCTAACTGGGGCACCCGTTCCAAAGCTGGCACTCCTAAGCAGGTAATCGAATAACTGCCCCGAAAAATGGGGCCGGCTTTGTACCGATAAGGTGATATTAGAACCAAGCCTTAAAGAATAAGCAGTGAATTGTAAGGTAGAAAATTGGGGAATAGGGGTTAGGAGCCGGGGATGAGAACTGCCTGGTTCGTCCTTAAAATGTTGCATTCGAGGTGGATGGTGGTGGAAGAGAGGGGGTGAATAGGGACGGGAGTGCTGGAAAATCAGGCTTTGTGACCTACAACTTCTCAAGGGCGAGCACTTTCTAGTTCAAGGTCCTGGACTCCCGCCATACAGGGACGGACGCCTGGGGGGGCGGGGGGCAGCTTGCGCGGGGGAAGCCGCTGCCCTGGGCGCGTCTCCCTTGCTCCAGCAGCTGCCCCAGTTCCAGGGCACGGGAGGTACACAAAGAGCCCACAAGGGTGGGAAAACCCGTGCAATAAAAAACTGGAAGCTACCCCGAAAGGCGCGTCCCTTCGCCGTCCCTTTTCATTCCCACGATCCGAGCTACCCAAACTACCCAAGAGGTGGTGGGCCCTGACCCAGTTACAACCCGGAGAGGAGAGGACGCGGTCTGCGCTAGGCATCTACGGCCAATCAGCCTTGCACGGCCTCTCGGATCACCGCCGTGGCAACCAATGGGAGCCTTCTCCTTGGCCGCCCCGCCCGGGAGGAATGCGCTAACCCGACCACCTCGGGGAAACCAGCTATTTTGGGAGACTGGGCAGTCACCCTCCCCCGTGGCAGAGCGGACACCGGGCTTGGGATCCCCCCACCCCCACCCCCGCGGAGTGGAATTGTTGAAATGCCCGGCCCCTTTGGTGGAGGATGGGATGGGATGGGGCGGAGCAAGGCTGGAGGCAAGCCTGAGCAGAGATCTTGCCAATCACATCGAGTCACCATAGCTCCCAACCTTGTCCACGGATCCCTGGCCTAGCTCTTTCCAGGTGGTAGCCCCCCTTTTAGCGAATTATGTAATTGTTGGGCTCCTCTTCCCTCTTTCGGATAACAGAATGTCCCTTGAGCTTCCCTACCGCCCCCTTCCGGTTATCCACTCCACAAAGCCTTCCTGGACCCCTTCCTCTTTCTGGGTTCCTTGAGTTCCCTTCAGAACCTGTGGGTTGTCCTACCACTGTACTCTTTTTACTTCTCTGTCTTCCCCACTAGTTTGTTTCATCTTTTAGTCCTTAGCACAGTACCTGGCCATAGGAGGCGCTGTAGCGCTACTTCTTCAATGAAGCCTTAAACCAAATAAAAGCAAAACTGTTCCCATGGAAGTGGAGAGGGAGTGTCCAAAGCCCTGAACCCTCAAGGAAGCCCTTGAGGCACCTATTATTAGTGACTTTAGCGGAAATACTCAGTTTAAATATATAGAAATATAGTTTTCCCAGGACATAAAAATTAAACATGTAGAGCCTCTAGGAGCACTCTTAAAAATCTCATCTTTTTGGACTTCCAATCTTATTTTTATTTTCCAGTCTAAAGACCTAGATATCTGTTTGCCTCTTCAGATTAATTCCTTACCCTCTTCATCTAGCTCTGGGCTTGAGAGGCTGACCTGCATGGACCATGTTAACAGATTCCCTTATCTCTGGCCTTCTATAGGGTTCCATCAATGAGTAGCATTGGCCAAAGATCAAAAGGCAGGAGTGGTATGAGGTTGAGGTATTCAGTCCTCTGTTTCTTTCCCTGTGGGGGTTGTGGCAAGCTCACTTGAGTCCCTTTAGCTAAGATCTCAGCTCCTGTCAGCTGGCCCTCTTTGCTTAATTCTCTTAAGTATTTCTAAGTTCTGGAACCACCATTTCCCATTACCTGTGTTTGGAGGGTGTGAGACCAGACTCTAGGGTTACCACAGCCCAGGTCAAAATTACGGGAAATGAACCCAACCCAGGATAGTTCTCTCTGTCTAAGTTCTGGAACCACCATCTCCCAAGACCTTTTCAGGCTTAGTTTCTCTAACATGAGATTCAGGGTACTGTGTCCCTGGTGTGATTTTCCTATCCCCAGCCCACACCTTTGCAAAGAATCCTTTGTTAAACTCCCCTCAAACTATCCTAATTTGAATATGCCATCTGTTTCCTGGGAATATCCTTATACAAGGACATTCTCTGTTACTGAGGTAATGGAAACGGTTATCTCAAATGGAATCGTTTGGAAGGCTACATGATGTAGGAGAAAGAGCACCGGCTTTCAAGTTAGACAAAACTGTGTCTCATGTCATTCATTCATTTGGCAAAAGTTCCACAATCCAATTAGCTGTGGTGGACGTTTTAGAGAATGTTATGACACACAGCCCATTCTCCAAGAAACCTCTTCTCCTACGGCAGGTGTGAACCCTGGCAACCAAGTTAGTACCATGAGATGCCACCCTCCACCAACACCACAATCAATGCAGGTAAGCTGGATCAATTAAGTCCTCTTTCCTGGGAATCTGGAATTGGTATGCAGTGGGGGTAGTCATTCCTGGGCTGGAACAAGCAGCCAGTCAAGCTATGGAGCAGTTATCTTTTTCCATGTATGTGAAAAAGCAAATAAAGTTGGCAGGCAAGAAAAATAGGTTGAAGTCAGAGGGCAGAGGGAAGCAGAGATAGAAGACCATATCTCCAAAAAGCCTGAGATAATGGCTGCCCTGGTTTTGGTCAGCCTGGGCGGCCCAGCTGCATTCTTGCTTTTGGGTTTTGTGAGATAAACTTACATCCTTATAATAAACTTTTTTTCCTCCATGGGTTTTTATTTCTTGCAACCAAACAATCTTAACTAAGATAATATCTACCTCAATGTGGTTTTGAGGATTAAATTAGATAAAGTGTTTGAAACATCTAAATCAGCGCCTCCAAAATGTTACTTTCTCCCTTCCGATTGTGAACAGCACCTCATGTGCTCTGAGCATCATACTTATCTGTCCTTTGTACTTCTTATTGGGAATAACAAACCCATTTCGCTGTCAGTATTTTTGCAAGTTTTCCTCATTCCAGTTTTTCCCCTTCTGAAGTGCTATTCTATTCAGGTTCTATTTGTGTTTGTGTTGCTATGCTATTTTGAACATTTTGTACCTCAAAGGATTGAGTTAATCATACTCTTCAGTTCATGACACACCATCATTGGTCCCTGCAAGGAAAGGCCCTCTTGTTTTATGTCTTCATTTCTTTTTTTTTTTTAATCTTTATACCCTTTATCTCCACTCGCATCACCACTGCCCCCCCACAAGAGGCAATTTTCCTATGTGCTTAATGTGTTATTTCTGTTTAAATATGTTCTCAGAAAAGTTGTTTTGTAGGCATCTATTTTTAAATGTATTTCAAACTATGTCTCATTCTTAGTTTTTTTTCACTAAGTACTCTTTTTCATCTCCATCCCTACTGCCAGATGCTGACATTTAATCTGTTACTTCACATTGATATCTAGTATTCCATGATGTACACTCATCACATGGTACCCACCCACTCCTCCAGTGATGAACACACACATTGCCTCCATCTCCATGGCACTACAAATAACCCTGCAAGAACATCCTTGTATTGGCCCCTTCTGGATTTGTAAAAAATTTGTTGTATATTACATAGGAAAGGCACTGCTTGGCTCTAGTGCAGTGGTTCTCAACCTTCCTAATGCCACAACCCTTTAATACAGTTCCTCATGTTGTGGTGACCCTCAATTTCATTGTTACAAACTGAACATAATTAAAGCATAGTGATTAATCACAAAAACAATATGTAATTATATATGTGTTTTCTGATGGTCTTAGGCGACCCCTGTGAAAGGGTCGTTCTACCCCCAAAGGGGTCGCGACCCACAAGTTGAGAACCGCTGCTCTAGTGTATGAATCTTTTTAATGTGCCCAAATAATGCCAGATTGCTTTCCAGAAGTGGTGGAACTAGTCTTCAACAGTACAAGATTCTATATTTCCACATTCCTGAAAACATTTGTAATGATCTAGATTTCTAATTTTGTTGTAAATTGATATCTCATTGTTGGTTTAATTTGCATTTGATTACTAATGGTTTTGATTAAATTTCCATTGCATAGCTTTTTCCTATTCTATAAGTTGCCTGTTGATTTATTTTGCACTCTTTTTTTCGATTGGGTTGGTGTATTTTTCCTGTTCAATTGCAGGAGTTCCATGTATATTCTAGGACAGTGATGGCGAACCTTTTGAGCTCGGCGTGTCAGCATTTTGAAAAACCCTAACTTAACTCTGGTGCCGTGTCACATATAGAAATTTTTTGATATTTGCAACCATAGTAAAACAAAGACTTATATTTTTATATTTATTTTATATATTTAAATGCCATTTAACAAAGAAAAATCAACCAAAAAAATGAGTTTGCGTGTCACCTCTGACACGCGTGTCATAGGTTCACCATCACTGTTCTAGGATGATGTTACATACTTGTCAGTTTTAGACAAAGCAAATATTTTCTTCATTCTACCATCTGCCTACTAGCATTGTCTCTGGTTCATTTAACAGAATATAAATCTTTGTTTTGTAATCAAATTCCTCAGTTTTGCCTTTTGGTTTGTGCTTTTGAAAGTGTTGAAATATGTCCACTACACTCTTAGATATGCCTGTATTTGCCTGGCATCTCTAAATCTGAGTTCATTGGAGAGGTCCCTGTAGTCATTCCATCCACTCCTCCTCATTGGATGCCAATGTAATTGCACTAACTGAATTTCATTTTTAAGAGAATCCCATCTTCCTTGAGCCTTCCCCCCCGCCCCCCCGCCCCCCTGTAGAGTTTCAGGCTATGAAAATTATATCTTTTAACTCTTTGAAGTCAGTCTTCTTGTATCTGTCACCTTATCCCCTTGACTATCAGGAAGAACTAAAATGGCATAGTTACTTTTTCTCAAGATTTTCCTCACTCCCATTTTACTAATCAATTCCATCTTATGGGTCAGCATTAGATCCAGAATTGCAGCTCTGCTCTACCATCCTTTTCCTTCTGAAGGATTATATTACATTAAATCAATGTTCCCTTCACTCCTAGAACTTGGCTTTGCACTAATTTCATTTATTTGTTCTTGGGATCTATAATCCAGTTTATGTTTTGCAGATTCTAACAGATTTTTACAATGATATAACTTCTTCTCTTTTATCTTCACCTAAATAATTCCTTTCTAGTTTCCACTCTCGAGGATATATAATCCCATATAAGATTCTTTGTGATGTAATGTGCTACTCTGACTTTCCTTCCATTATTTTCTTTTGTTTTTATTTTATTCCTCCTACTTACTTACTTCTGTCGCTTTCCTTCCTTTCCTCCCTGCCCTTTTCCCTTTTCTTTTTGAATTTTGGACATGCTGAGTGCAAGGGCTGACTTTTTGTAGATCACAGCAAAGCTGCAAACATATGGCGTGTGCCACACAATTCTCAATTCTTTCCCAGTTGTACATAAGAACCCAGGCCTGTTTCTTTGGAACAATGTACAGCACCTTTTTTCATTGCATGTTTCAGGCATGACTCCCATCCTTCCAAGTTTCTTTATTTCTGTGAGTTTTTATTTTCTCATTATATAAAGTCTCAAGTTCTACTTGTTTATTTCTGTAGTCTGTGTATTCGTATAGAGGCAATAAGTACTTTTCCCCCCCAACCTCTTTCTACTTACTTTTTTCCCAGAGAATTATAGGATACCACCTCTGCTGCTGCTTTTCTCCCAATGTCATACTTGATGTCTTCTGTAGCATAAAATTTTGTGGAGTTTTTCAGCATTTTTTAAACTTTTGTCCTCTCCATTTCATCTTGTCATCCCCCCCTCGTGGTCCCCAGTACACACACACACCATTCCCATTTGAAAATTAAAGTGCTTTTAATTTAGTTAACAATGCTAACAGAAAACAATATTCTGAAAAGCACTCTGTCCCAACTCAGGGCAGGTACCATGATTTATTGGAGTCTGCCCCAGTGCCTAATCCCTCTCCTGAGACAGTAGGCAGGTGGTAAGTATTTACTGGCGGATTGATTGACTTATTCATGGTTCCCTTCTAGGATGTCTTTTATCACCATGCTTGTAAGAATTGTTTGTCTGCTCTAAAAGAAATGTTGGCTTTCCCTTTTCATTCCCAAAGCTGAATCCAAGCCACCCTAAGCTTTCCTTAGCATACTGTAACCACTTCTAGCAGAGTAAGGTGCAGTACCATTTAATAGGAGGGGAACCCACTGATCTATGTAATTCAGACAGAGTTCTGGTCCTAATGCTGCCATCAACTATGCAACCTTGGGTAAGTCACCCCATCTATTTCTTTAAATATATGAAATGAAATATTCACTGTCAATCCTCTTAGAAGAAGACTATATATATATATATATATATATATATTACCACTTTAAAATAAACTGATATAAATAATGTAAATTTCCCCCACCCAGGGAATTAAATGTGAGAGAAACTATTTTTCTTGGAGTAAGAGAAAGAATTTGTTCACTTTCTTGGAGTAGGCAGGAGGAAGAGAGTATAGGAAGGATAGGGTGAAAGAGCCTGTGAAAGGCATAAAGTCTTCAATGGGAACTTTCCTTGTGATCACTCCCCTCTCTTATTTTTAAAATTCAAGTCTACAGCAAAACTTTAAAAATGCCTAGTAGGGTTATATTCCTTATTGAAACCAGTGAAAGGGCTGCTTCATGTGACCTAGAGATGATAAGGAGTCAGCTGAGGCAGTTTGCATGGACTCGGGTGTGCATACAGAGGGAAACAAAAGCAAAACCAAACATGGGACATTGTAGAAATTGTATGAAATGCTGTGGAATTCCCAGATTTTGGAAATTGAATTTGGGACAAATTAATCAGATCTCTGAGATATGGGAAGTCTCTTCAGACATCTGAGTTATATATAAAATGGCTATATCAGCATCACTAAAGTTTCTTTCAGCAATGGCATTTTTGAAGATTCTAAGAGGTTTATTCTTAGCTCTGAAGTCCTGTAATTTTTCATTGATATATTTATGACTCAATTAAATACCTATTTTCTGTTTATGAAAAAGGTCCCTTGCTGCTCATTTAATTGATTCCAGACATCCCCACCATCCACATTTTAACATCTCTGAAATGGGATGTGTCTTATAAATAATAATCAATTCAGCTTACAATTCTTGTTGGACAAGCAGCAGTTATGACAGAGTTGTCATTCATTGCCTGTACATGCCTGGGCCTAGTTGTTATTCTATGTGGCATGATGGAAAATGATAATCGCTTGATGTTTCATTTAATTAACCACTTAAAGACCATTTGAAGGAATATTAGACTTTCTTCTTGTCTGAACATCTTCCTTGAACACTTTCTGGCAAGATTTAAAAAATCCCAGCTTTAAAATGCACAGAATAGGTGTTGTGGCCTGGAAAAGAAATTCCCAGAGAAAATAGTGGTGCTCTTTCTAAGAAATGCTGCTTTATTAATACTGCTAGAGGCCTGGTGGGGTCCCTCGGCCTGGCCTGCGGGGATTGGGCCGAAACCGGCTGTCTGACATCCCCCAAGCAGATTGCTTGCGAGAGGATGCAGGCCAGGCTGAGGGACTCCACTGGTGCATGATCAGCCTGGGAGGGACCTTGGGAGGGCTCCAGGGCGTGTCCAGCCCCATCTAGCCCAGTCCCAATAGGCTGGACCCAGCAGCAAGCTAACCTACTGGTCGGAGCGTCTGCCCCCTGGTGGTCAGTGCACATCATAGTGACTGGTCGAACTGTTGAACGATCGATTGGTCGGATTCTTAGCATATTAGGCTTTTATTATACAGGATAATGACCCAGAAAATATGAATGCATGGAGAAGTACAGATATCAACAACTCTGAATCAATAAGTAATTCAGAAGTGTTGGGCTCAATATAAGGAAATTATAAGAATACCATAATGGCGTTCAGTTAAATTTCTGTGCATTGTAGTAATAATAAAAATAAATCTGAATGAACTCTTAAATAGGAGTGAAATTGTAAAATATAAGTACTAAGAAAGCATAGTAATAGCTTAATTGGCAGTATTTTTTCCTTAATTTATTTTCTAAAATAGTGATGTGCCACACAATCAATGGTGCCTTAAAGTCAATAAAATAAGGACCTCAGAGACTATAAAAATGAGAAAAACAGTTCCATCTCTCAAGATATTAATAATCTGGAAGGAGGAATAACAAGCACATAAAGAATAATAGAAGTAAAGAAAGTATATAGTAATTGTCCCCAAAAGAGGTACAAGCAAAAAGATCTGGGCATTTAAAGGAGGAAGAGATCACATTAGAAAAGGCTCCATGAAGGAAGTGGCAGTTGAGAGGACCTTGAAGAACCAAAGAACGGGTAGGATTCCCACAGGCAGCGATGGAATGGAGTAGGAAGAATAAAGAGAATGAGCAAAAAATCAGATCAGAAAAGTGGGCATTTCTGGGAAAAGGTGAATTGCATATTTGGACTACAGAGTTTGTTAACGTCTTTGGCTTTATAGACTTAAGAATTTGATGAAAGCTATGAACTCTATTCCTAGAAAGAAAAGCACACATTCATAATAAAAAGCCTTGCATGCTATTTCTGGGGCTTTCCTATTTCCAGGCAGCATAAAAGGGGGAAGAGGGAAAGGCAGCCTGTCGGACGCCCCCATGGGACCCTGGTGCCGGTGACCAAGGCCGCAGAAGTCCCTTTTCTGGATGAGAGATTTATTTCTGACAGCACTTGGGAAGACTAAGAGAAATAAAGTCAAGGGCTAGGGGGCCTCATCCAGTCCACTTATCCAGAGATTAAAAGAGCTGGGATATCCCTGGGAATCATTTACAGCTGATTGGATGATATGGGCTTCCAATTGATGAGACAGGGGCTAGAAAATGTACCTGGGAAATGAAATGTATGGCTAAAAGGTATGCCAGGCCTTACCAGGGAAGACTTTGACTTCCCCCAACCACTGGATTTTATATTTAATTCAGGATATAAGGGGGACATTTCTGAGAACAAATTCTCAGAGCTGTGTGTGTTTAGGAAGAATAACCTTTAGGATTAGAGGTGTTTAAGAGGCTGGAGGAGACCAGTTAGTTTATTACAGTTGGTTGTTATATTGTTCAAATGCATTTTATTTATTTAATTTCCTCTTCTGTCCCTACCACCCACTACTTGGCAGACAGCCAGGCCGTTAGTAAACATTTGGTAGTCCTCACTGAATTGAAAGGCATAAATTCACTTGGAGGGTCCCCTTGTAATGTTTCTGTTCTTCACCAGGTGGCACCATTACAGCATTATTTACAGAGCAGGCTTCCCTCTATGAGCACAGCGCTTCCAAGCAGAAAGGCTGTGCTTCTCTGAGGGAATTCACCTCTGGAAACATTCTAGAAGGGAGGGGAGGGTGGAGAGGACGAAGGAGGAGAGGGGGATGGTAGCTGGGATAAAAGAGTCAAGGATACTCTTTTTGTCCTATGTCATTTTTTACTGTAGCTGAGTATCTTGGTTGAATTTCTATTCCTAGGCATGTAGATTGGGAAAGATGATTAGGAAAACCTGCCTTTTCAAAAATGCAAGCAGTTTTCTGTCTTGCAAGGAATATAGATGTAAATATGTTTGGGAAAGAACTGTTCCTTATTTCTGAGAAAATTTCTGGGTAAGCCATTTCATTATACGTATCAAGCAGAGACCATACTCTGTGGTGCTACTGAGGCCACACCTAAAACTGCAGATTTAGCCTCGCCGGTGTGCCTCAGTGGTTGAGCATCAACCTCTGAACCAGGAGGTCATGGTTCAATTCTGGGTGAGGGCACAGGCCCGGGTGCTGGGCTCGATCCCCAGTAGGGAGTGTGCAGGAGGCAGCCATCGATGGATGATTCTCTCTCATCATTGATGTTTCTATCTCTTTCTACTTCACCTTTCCTCTCTGAAATCAATTTTAAAAATGTATTAAAATATATATTTTTAAAAACCTGCAGATTTATGTAGGAGGGCAGTTTGCAAGTCTTTGAGAAATAACTGTTTCTCTAGAGCAGATTTCAGTTGTACCAGGCTAGAGTTATAGCATATTTCTACATAGTTGTATGTGTTTGCATTTTGAAACTGAGCTAACCCTGAGGGATTTCCCTTAGACCATTGAGAGACAGGAGTGCCAGAAACTGAAAGAACTGTGATGAATCACACTCCGTGTTGTGTTGGGCCCAGACATGAAGTGCAGCACAAAGCTATGGAAGGGACTATTTCCTCACTTCTATGTATGAGCAGTGCTCTGGCAGAGTGAAAGTATTAGAAGATCCTTAGCACATTCTAATGGGTGCCGATATAACTTGAATTTGTTTAGTAGGCTGTGAGTAATCAGATTCATGTGAACATTTCAATTCAGTGGAAATACTCTGGAGGCCACAGGAGGGAAGGGTGTATTGCCAGTTCAATACAGCACCAGTTCAGACAGAATCATTTCTTCTTTGGTATTTTTTGAGTAAAAAAAAAAAAGTTTCACTACCCTTTAGCTCAGTGATTCTTAGTTTTTTAACTTAATTCTTATCTTTAAGAATTAAGTTTAAATAATAGATCTCCTCTCTAGAGAGTTTTCATACTTAAATGAGTTTTGCATTCAATTTCAAGGGGCTATGATCCCCTGAAGTTCAATAGTGACCCCATCCATGTGCCCCAGGCTAGGAATCACACCTGAAACTCACTAATTAGGACCATTCAAAGGAGAAATGCAAGAGGTGAGTGGGGAATAGGGAGGAAGGAGGAGGTGGGAGACCAACCTGTGCTGGATCCCTATTAGATGCTGGTGCAGGTGACCGAAGAAAGTGAAGACTTGCTTTTCCTGGGGAGATTTTTATCTATCTGGACTTGGAAGGAATAGATGGAGAACTTCTAAGAAGCCCTGAGCTAAGGAACTAATAAACTATTTATGACAGTGGGCATAGGAAGGGGAACCAAAATGGAGTGAAGGGTTACAGGGCTCAACCTGAACTTTGTACAGAGATTGATTCTACGCTGCCTTGAGATTCATGTTAGACTCTGAAGAATCCGAGTTACGGGGAACAAGAAAGGCACAAAAATGGAGCTGTGGCAGGGAGTGTCTGGGAGCATCAACATCTTCCTCTCAAGGGGAGGGTCTAAAAGGCCATTTTTTTGGTGTCATTACTGTATTATTCACTGGACTCTGAGAAGGGTCACTAACCAAAACCTGAGCTGCAATTTCTTGTTCCAACCGAGAAGATAAAAATGTGACTAACAGTATCTCCTTTCCAGGACTCTTAGACTTCCGAAGAGCAATTAGCAGCATGGTTCCAATCTGGGGTTCTTGAAGTCTTGGTTTTGCCAAGTGCTAGCAGTGTGACCGTGAGCAAGTCTTGGAGTATGTTTCTGGAACTGTTAAGTGAAAATACTAATAGTGCCTACCTTCATACAGTGGTTGGGAGATAAAATTGGGCAGTGTCTAGCACACAGTAAGGGCTTAATAAAGGATAGCTATCGTTGTTGTTAATGGTACTAAATACTAGACTGTTAATAGGATCCCATTTCCAGCCTCTTCCCAGGGATACTTCCCCACTAATATACTTTAGCTGCCCTCCTTAAAGCCCACATTCCCCAAACACTGTACAACTCGGGGCTTCCTCTGGTCATCCTATGTGTACAGAACTAGCCCTGAAGACCTTTTCGGCCCATAACTGTATGACATTTGTGACCAAAAGGTCCATGTCAGAATCTTACTATCCCCTTTACTTGATGATCCTGAAGGATAAGAGTTCTTTAGATAAGAAAAGATTATATAAACAGAGAACTTCTAGAACCTTCCCTAGGTAGTTTTGTTTTCCCAGAGGAGTCAGTCATCACAACCTCCTCCCCATTCCAAGAGAACTACATATAAGAAAACTAACATTTGCACAGAATTCCCAGGAACCCTTAGACATTTTCCTCCCCCCAAACTTTTTGTCCTAAGTCTCAGGCAATCATTCAGTGTCGGAACTGACATTCAAGCCCAGATCTGTGACTCCGGTGCTTTTTCCGCCTCTCCACAGCAACCAGCAGCAAGAACACACACACACACACA
This sequence comes from Myotis yumanensis, assembly GCF_028538775.1. Taxonomy (NCBI): domain Eukaryota; kingdom Metazoa; phylum Chordata; class Mammalia; order Chiroptera; family Vespertilionidae; genus Myotis; species Myotis yumanensis. Next base: position 166,353,098 of record NW_027223754.1, read on the forward strand.
CACACACACACACACACACACACACAGCTCATCCTTCTAAATTTTGTTTGGGACAGCCTTGGGAAATCCCCATTGCCCAGGGAGCTGACTAGAGCTCCAGTCAGTCTGCGCTCCCTGGGGTAAGGCATTCCCCACTAGAGGCCTGAGGCAGTTATTGCAGTTTCCTTTGTGATGTGTCACTCTGCTCACAGAGATCCCCAGCAATCCCTCCCAAACAATCCCCTCCCCATCCCTCCCGTGAAACAGGCATCATGCCCTTGAGGACTCAGGGGCTGGGCGCTTCACTGAAAAGAGGTCTCTTGCACATCTGGAGTCCTGGCTACTAAAAATCCTTGTTGGTTTGGGAGTCTTAACACGTACCCTATCCTTTCCCAATCCTGTTGGAGGTCAACGTCCAGGATGGAAGGGGGAGCAGGTAGAGTGGGCAATGCCTGCCCTGACGAGGGCAGGTATGGTCAACTCCTTGGAATTAGAAGCAAGGAGAGAGGAGGGAAGGCATGGTCCCTGCAGTTCCCACTAAGCCCAACCCTGACATCCCCTTGGTACCAGTCAGCAAGGAGGGGGATGACGCCTCTTTATTAAGATTAACACCAAGAAAAGCATTGAGAAGGAATACACAGAGGAGAAGGAAGGGCACACAAAGTCACCACTGGAGGAGATGGGAGGGAGGCACATCAGTTAAGAACCTCAGGACAGCCACATGCTCCATGCCCTGGTTGTGGGGGGGAAAGGGGGAAGGAGAGGGGAAAGCGCCATGACAGCCTGGGGCTCATAGAAGGGTCTGAAGCCCCCCTGAACCTAACACCAGAGCCACAAGCCCTGCCCCTCAGGGCTCACATACTACTACACAAGTGGACACACATAACACACACAAGACATAATGGAGGCAAGACCGAGAGGCAGAGGGCAGGGACATATTGACAGGAAAAGGAACTGAAGTTAAGCGGGTGTAGCCAGGAGAGAGACAGTTTTTGGCTGTGGCCCCCAAAAGTCCCTCAAATGTCCCCTAAATCTGGGCCGTTGCTGAGCACCCCCAAGTCTCTGCCTGTGAACCGGCTCTTTGTTCTCTAAGTCCCAGCGAGTGGAAAAAGCAATTCCAGATGTAGTCAGCGACAAAGCAGGATCCGCTCTGCATGCAAAATCCTAGAGAGGTTGAGCTACTTTGTCTTCATGCACATTCATAGCCAGCTCCTCCCAGCCCAGGGGCCCTGGGAACCCCATTCTCCTAGATTTCTAGGGCTGCAGTTCCCTCCTCAAGCTTCCTTTACCAATCAGCAGCCGCAAAGATCTGTGAGGGGAAAGGCTTCTGCAGAGCGCTGAATATCTTGGATTTCAGCAGGAGGGGAAATTTTCTGTTGCCAGAACAGAATACCCCAATTCTTTAATTTCTAGGTAAATCGTTGGAGACGATTTGCCATAGTCCTGGATAAGTCCTTTTTCAGAATAGAAAAAGCAGAGTTTTATTTACACAATTCAGGGGTTCTCCTGTTGGCTGGGGTGGGGGCGGAAGGACAGGGGAGGGGATGGATGGGAGTCCAGAGATGAGCGCATCCTCTCCCGGAACCTCACCTTTCTGCAGTTTGCTACGTCTCTCGCTTGGTTAGGCAGAAAGAATTCTCGATGCTCCCAAAGTCCTTCACCCTATAAATCCTTCCTCAAGGAGTCTCTCTCTCTCTCTCTGCCTGATCCACAGAGCAGCGGTCGGAGTGAAGCGTGCTGCACCGCGCTTGTTCAGTCCACTCGCGTCATGCACTCGGAAACCCAACGCCAGCTAGGGAAAGCGGTGCCCCTGGGAGTCCCCTCACAGGGAGGCCTCGCCCTCCAGCTGCAGCAGGGTAATATCGGGGAGATCCAGGGACTCCACAAGTGGCCCGTCCCCCCCAAGGAGACCAGCGCAGGGGCTCTCGGCGCGCTCAAAGGGACTCGTGGGTGTGGAGGAGCGGGGCATTTCCTTTTCTTCATCGTCGTCCTCCTCGTCCTCGGGGTCGCGATCCAGCAAACCGCTGTCCTCCATCCCAGGCGGAGGGGTCTCGGGCTCTTGGGGGGCGCCCGGGAAGCTCCCGTGGCCGCCGACCACGCCCAGGCCGCCCTGGCGGGGCGCAGTGGTCATGATCTGGCACATGGAGACGATGGCCCGCTGGTTGGCGCACACGTCGTCCGAGAGCACCTGGATGTGCGAGGCCTGCTCGTCCAGGGCCCCCCGCATGGCCCGCACGTCCTCAAACAGGGCCTGCAGCTGGGCCTTCAGGTGCTCCATGAGTTCCTTCATGCCGCCGTTGTACTCGCCGGAGATCACGTCCCCCACGGCCGGCACGGCGGACACCTCCAGAGGCGCCGGCAGGTCGCCGCCGTCCTTGGTCATGATCTCCAGCAGCCCGTCCTCCATGGGGTGGCAGAAGCGGTGGTGGCCGCTCTGGGGCAGGTCCAGCCCGGCCTCCCGAGTGGGGCGGAGGGAGGGGAGAGGTCCCCGGAGGGACGGGGAGGAGCCGAGGTGAGAGGAGGCTTCCGAGAGGGGCGGGGAGCCGAGGTGAGAAGGTGAATCCGGGCGGAGGGCGCGGCAGGATCCGGGAGGCCCGGAAGAGCCCGCGGGACGGGGATCGGGACCGGGCGGCGTCCGTCCCGCTCACCCCGGGGCGAAAGCGCCTGCCCCGCCTCGCCTCTACGGCTGCGCCCGTGTCCGCGCGCCCTCTGGGCGCCACGAGCAGCAAGTGCTCGCCGAGTCCCGGGGTCACAGAAGCGTTTGCGAAGGGGCCGGGGCGAGGCCGAGACCCGCGGCGGGTCGGGTTCGGGACTCCCCTCGGCTATTAACCGCGAGTGTGGCTGGAGCGGCAGGGGCGGGTCTCCCAGCCGCGGATGCTCCCGTTTCCAAGGCGACGCATGGCACGTCAATGACGTGTGTCTCCAAGGCAAGCAGGAAGTGGAGGAGAAAGGGGCGCGTGGCTGGGAAGCTGCAGTGGGCTCTGGTGTCTGAGCGAGCGGGTGGGGCGGGAGGGGAGAGGGCGCTGCAGTGGCCTCCGCTGAGGCTGGAAAGAGCGCGTGGCTGCAGTATTTATTAGGAAAGCGGGAGAGCAGTGCACTGCATACACCCGGGTCCGGAGAGGGGGTCCCTCCCGGCGTTGGGGTGCTAGACCCTGAGCGCGACTGCCTTGGTAGGCTTTTAACTTGCTCGAAATCCTTTCTCAGAGGATGGCGCTAGAGCCCAGTCTTGCTTCTCTGTCCTCCAGCGGTTGGCAGGAAAGCAGAGAGGGTAGAAAAGGGGACACGAATAGGTCCAGATTGGAGCTGGAGCGCGGGGCGCGCTGGAGCCGGCCCCGCCCAGCCTTGGAGGTGCAGAAGCGGGGAGGGCACCCCGGGGGAGGAGGGCACCCTGGAGGTTTCCGCCTCTCGGGTTTCTGCAGTAAATCAGCCCTCTCGCTGTAGATAGCACAGGAACAGAGAAAGGATGGGATTCCCTCCCGTATGAGACTTAAACACTCCTACCCAGGGTACTGGGGATTTTTCCTGGATGGTGAGACAAAGCACTTGAGTTTTGAGAATGAAAGCTCAGTTAATTTGGTCTCTTCCGGACCCTCTATATCGCCATCAAGGAATCCCCGGCACCTAAAATAGTGCCTGGCACGTAGTGAGTGAATGCTAAATACATTTGCTGAATGAATAACAAGAACTACTATGTCCCCTTCCTTCACCCATAACCCTCCAGCCCACACATAGCGGATTTAGGAGACCTGAATTCAATTTTGTTCCTGGCACTTAATTCAGAGACCTTGAATAAATTATTTTCCTGGTTTGTTAGGGGATTGGACTGGATAATTTTTAATATTATCTCTACTCTGAATAACTGCATCAGCTAACAGGTGAAAAGGAGAACTGTTGACAGTGTGTAGAAGGCGGATGTGTGTGTTGGGGGGTGGGTGGGAGGGAGGAGACTGTGTGTGAAGATAATTCCCCCCTGGGCAGACCAGGTACCCAGGAAAAGGTACCTTTGTGACAATTCCTTTTCCTATTGAGGGGTGGAGCCGGAGGGATGAGGGAGGAAAAAAAATCTGAATTTAACATATTTACAGATGACTTTAGATTGAAAAGCAAACAGCACCTGGGCAACAGCATGCTTACAAATTAGATTAGAGAAGCCAAGTGATCAGAAACCAAAAATGAAGTTCACAAGAAGAAATAAATCTGGGGAGGAGAAACAAATTGTCTCACTCCCGGGCAAGGAAGAGCTGGGTGTGAGCATTTTGTATACCAGTGGTTCAAGGATAGCAAGTGTGTTACCTTGGTTTCCCTGGTTGCATATTCTAGTGATGAGAAGACTGGCACGACTTGCAGGGTTTTCACCTGGGTCTGTTACTTCACATCTCTTGACCAGCACTTGACATGGATGATTTCATCTTGCCAGCTTCCTCACCCTTCAGGTGAGTCCCTGCCTTCGATCTACTAGGAGTGACCCTGTCCCCAGGATAGGGCCTACCATCTTAGCCTTAACCTTACATTAACCATGGCTAGATTATGCCATCATACAAGGCCCTTTGCCACTATTGTTGAGGGTACCATGTATGTCAAGGCTTTCAGGATAAGATAACATCATGCTGTCCAGAGGCACTAGCATGAAGCCCACTGGGAGTACAAGGGGTATGAGCCTCGAGAGAGGAAAAGTTACTGGAGAAGCACGAAAGAACATGGGAAATAAGTGCAGAGATCAAGGCGTGTGGCTGATCCAGTCGAGCTCCAGGTCAGACATTTGAGAGCCAAGGGTAGGTGGGAACTGGGGGAGTGGACGAGTAGCAGGACTTGAAAATATGAGGAGACAATTGGTGCATCGGGTTCACAACCAGATTATTTTAGGAATTCTAGGTGAAAGTGGGACGAGGGAGAATAGGAGAAGGGTTTAGTCTCAGGAAAATAAGGGGGATAGACGCAGAGAGTGAAGCAGAACCCCATTAAGCTTGCTGGGCTACAAGGCCAGGCCCGCTGGATACCAATGCCCTAAGGTTTATTGAGTGGGTCCACTCCCACGCAAAAGGGGCTGACTGGGTACTCTGGCCATGTCATTGGAGTATTTACGCATACAAAGTATGCTATATAGCAAGGAAAAAAACCAACCTCTGCATACTCCTCTTCTGCTGTTTTTTTCTATCCTTTGGGAATCACCTTGCATTTCTAGTTCTTATTCCAGTCTCATGGGCCAAGCAGAAGAGACTCTATACTGCATAGACATAGGTCTTCATCAGTTACACCTAGTTCCAAATATCACGTTCTCACGAAAATTAAGAGTCTTAGTCATCTCTACCATTTCCCTCTACCTGTTGTCTACCTTACCCCCAGTCTCGATTTTATATAATTTGTGTGATTTTTGCACTATAAATCCAGCAATCACGATGAAGGTGCTGGCTTAACTCATTTAGTTCTATAATGCTGCATCTTAGGCCTCAATCCCAGACAATACTCCCCAAATTCAACTTTTATGAAGCTGAGTTGCCTTGGGGCCCAGTTCAGCATGATATCACATTCAAAAGAAACACAGGTAATAGCCAAAAAGAATTAAAAAGCAATTTAGATGTTTATTATAGTCTCTGGGAAAGTCCTACAGGGGTTTACATTCCTGGCATAGAGGCCAACATCTTAAACTTCTCTATTCATCTCACACATTATGGTGTAGCAGTCTGCCATTCTGTTTCTTTTCCCCAAAACACCCCAAGCTTTCTCTCAAGCCTGGCCCTTGTTTTTCACTCCCCCCCCCCTCCCTTCACTTCTTGGATGTATTCTTTTTCTCTTCTTCAGGAAGAAACTCCTTGTCCTTGTTATAGTTCCTTTGATTCTGTCCCTCTTCCCCTGATCTGCACAGCTATCAATGACAGAGGGCCCTTCCTAGAGGGTAAGAAATATTGAGAGGCTAGGAATACTCATTGTTGTGGGTTTTGTCTGTTGCATATTAGACTAACTTTTCTCAGTATGAGAGGGTCATTTGCCTCTCATGTAGGTATGCCCATCTTTTTTGCTCATCTCCTTCACACTTCTAAAGAGACATGGTCCTGATAGTTTGCAAGGGCCCTGCACCCTTATGAGCCTCTGACTGGAGAGACTGTCCACAGTCTCGAGAGACTCTAGTGTCTCAGAGACTTGGTCAGGAGTTGAGTCACATACACACCCCTCACTGAAGGCTGGAGCTGGTCTTTCAGTTGCTTGCTCTGTGCCCTCAAACTACTTTTAGGAGTCCTCAAAGACACTTCCCACCCTCATTTCTTTCTCTTCCATGTTAACTTTACTCAGAACAAGAATTCCAGGGGACCTTCCACCCTCTCATGCCGTCTGATTTTCCACTGAAAATAACCTGTCGTTCCAATTAACCTGTTCTGCTGATGTTCGCCCTGTCTTCCCTGTCCGCATTGCCACTGCAATAGCTTCTCTTGTGTCAACACTTGCAGAGGCTCTTTCTCCTTTCAGTGCACGTTCAGTCATTTATCCTGTGCCATTCTGACTAGTTCCAGTCTAAGTGTCGTTGGGTAATTGGCCACACACATAGGCATCCAGACCCTGGTGCAGGGCCTCTTGCATACTCCATCCTCTTCATATATTTTTTGCCCCCAGAAAGTTGCCAGCGTCCTCATCAAACATTAATAATGCTATACCAGTCCAGCCAGCATGGCTCAGTGGTTGAGCGTTGACCTATGAACCAGGAGATCACGGTTCAAGTCCCAGTCAGGGCACATGCCCAGGTTGTGGGCTTAAACCCCAGTGGGGAGCGTGTAGGAGGCAGCCGATCAATGATTCTCTCTTGTCATTGATGTTTCTATCTCTCCCTCTCCCTTCCTTTCTGAAATCAATAATAATATATTTAAAAATAATAATAATAATAATAATAATAATAATAATGCTACACCGTCCGAGAACACTCATAATTTCTGGTACCATGGAGAAATTTTGCTTGATAAATTGCCTCTCCCAGAGTATCAGTTCAATTTAGAGAAAATTATGTCTAGGTATCTGGGCAGGATATGGACTATGGTGTCTGCCACAGACTTCCCTTCCATTTAGGAATTTTTAGAAATTTAGCATTCCTCAGTACTGACTTGTTAGCTAGCTTCTGGGCCACTTCTCACCTGTCCTATCTTGAAGAAGTCTGGTAGTATTTTAAAGTAGAAAGTCACACAACACTTTGTAGATCTCACTCTTACTAATACATCTATGTATGCTCTCTCCATACCTCTCAGAGGCCCTAAAAATACATCAAAAGTGGTTTCTACCACGTCCCTTCTGCTATGAGGTGCTGTCCCCAAAATGTATATCTACATCTTCTAAGTGCTGCAGTGTGGTAAGGAAAAGGCCCTTTCCTCAACTTTTCCACCCTGACTCTGAAGCCCATGTTCCAAGAAGTCTTGCATGAAAACAGCTCTGTTTCCTGTGGGTCAGGCACCTATTCACAGTTTATAGGCACAATGCCTGCTTTGTTTGTTTGTTCGTTGTCTTTCACTTTCCTACCTAAAGGCACAAGGAGCCTCTGCACTCCAGAACTCCCTAGTCTCTTTACTTTGCTTTATTCTTTTCCACGACAATGATCAATGTCCGTTATAGTATATTTTTACGTGTTTGTTTATTGTCTTTTACCTCCAACTAGGGTATAAGCTCCATTAGAGCAGGGGTTTGGCTTTGTTCACTGCCGTATCTCCAGCACGTAGAATAGTCCCAGGCACAATGGCTCAATGCATACTTGTTGAATGGATGGATGAATGAAGCCTGAGTCCATACCTAGAAAAAGAAACATTTTCTATAAGGACATGTAGTCTGCAGAGCTCCAACTCTTCCTTATCTTAACAGTTTAGTTTTTTGTTTTTTTCAATCATCTACTTTAGTAATCTATGGCTTATGCTCACACAATTAAATGGCCCCTTTGGTGGCTTTTTATTTCAATAAAGGAATGCTTACTATAAAACATATGAAAGTCTCCACCTCTTACAAAATAGAAAGTAAAAACTCAAGGTCAGAGGGCTGCATGCTCTCCCCTACCCTCAATGTTGTTTGAAATGGGATGATGCCAAGCCTGTATCCCCATCCTGTATGTCAGGGAGAAGAACTCCTGACTTATACTCTTATTCTATGAATCAGAAGTAGCAAGAGTCCTGAGTGATTGTATGTTTTTCAAAATAAGAAGATTATCATAATTTCTGATGCCTACAGTTTCCTCTCTCATCCCTTTCCTCTTCCCTATTTCTATAAGCAAACTTCATGTTATCTCATGCCTAGAGGATTTTAATGGTTTCCCTTTCAACCTTTCCTCTGCCCCCTCCCTTCTCTCTCCTCCCATGCATCCATCTCCTCATAGCAGTCAGAAGAATCTGCCTAAAATTCAGATTTGAGTCTTTAATATATATATATTATTGATTTCAGAGAGGAAGAGAGAAAGAGAAAGAGAGAGAGAGAGAGAGAGAGAGAGAGAGAGAGAGAGACATCAATGATAAGAGAGTCATTGATCAGCTGCAGAAGGGATTGAGACTGCAACCTGGGCTTGTACCCTGACTGGAATCGAACCATGCCCTCCTGGTTCATAGGTCGATCGATTCTCAACCACTGAGCCATGCCAGTGGGCAGATTTGCGTATTTTTACAACCCAGCTTAAAATGTCCCAAAGGTTTCCCAGAGCCTCCAGCCTCATTTTTTCACCCCTTTCTGCCTCACTATTTACCCTCTAAGATGCATAAATCTATTTGTAATTCCTATACCCCCAGCACACTTTCATGCCTCCATACCTTTATTCATACTGTTCTCCATTTTAAAATGCTTCTTACCTTGGACCTTTATTAATTGTGAAATATGGTACAAATATATACAAGTAAATAAACATGCATGTACACCTGAAGTCCCCCATTCCTATACCGAAATCAAAATCTTCTCCCTCCTATGGGTAAATTATCTTGATAATAATTTCTTAATTTTAAATAGTTTATCAAGCACATGTTTATAAATCCCTAAACAATATAGTATAATTTTGTCTGGTTTTGAACATTATATAGATAGCATCACAATGCATTTATTCTTTCAAACTTTATATGAATGGACACAGAATTTATTGTTTTGTGTTTTGCTTCTTTTTCACATTATATTCATAAAAGTCATCAATGTTGTTTGGGTAACTGTGCTTGTCTATTTTCGTTGTTCTAACTGTATTTCATTGTATGAATATACTGCCATGTATTTATCTGCATTCTACTGTTGATGGATATTTCAGCTGTTTTCAAATTTAGGTTATTACTAGCAATGCTGCCGTGAATATTCCTGTACATGTCTTGTGGTGCAGAAGTTTTTCCAAAGTTTATATAGTGTATGGATGGACTTGCTGAATCATAGGGTATGATTCCCTTCAGCTCTACTCAAGAATATCAAATTGTTTTCAAAAGTGGTTATAATTACACTTCATCAACAGGATAAACATTCTCATTACTTCACATTTTCTCCAACACTTAGTATTGTCAGACTTTTAATTATTAATTTATCTCTGACATAATCCCAAGTGCCTAGAACAGTGCCAGCTCATAATAAGAATGCATTAAATATTTGTTAAATAAATAAATACTTATTAATTTCCAAGCATGGGAGTTTTCTAACTTGTTATATAACTTGTTTTAAATTGTTATATCAGCCGAAACCGGTTTGGCTCAGTGGATAGAGCGTCGGCCTGCGGACTGAAAGGTCCCAGGTTCGATTCCGGTCAAGGGCATGTACCTGGGTTGCGGGCACATCCCCAGTAGGAGGTGTGCAGGAGGCGGCTGATCGATGTTTCTCTCTCATCGATGTTTCTAACTCTCTATCCTTCTCCCTTCCTCTCTGTAAAAAATCAATAAAATATATAAAAAAAAAATAAAAAAATAAATTGTTATATCATTTTGGTCTTTTTGTTATTGGTCAATAGTTTAAATTCAATAGTTGAAGAACACTTTCTAGTCAATATCAACCTTTAGAAAGTTATTAAAACTTGCCCAATAGATAAATTTTTGTTGATGTTTTTAACACCCTACCTAATAAAAGGGTGATATGCAAATTAACCATCACTCTGTCACAAAGATGGTGGTGCCCATAGCCACAAGATAGCGGCGCCCAGTCCTCTTAGCCCCGCTGGAGTCTCCCAGTCCTGGAGGGGTGGCCGCTGGGAGCGGGCAGCATGAGTGGCCTGGCGGAATGCTTGCTTCGTTGCTGCAGCGATGAGGCAAGCATCCGACCCTGGCTGCGGAGAGCCTCTGGGCAGCGGGTTTGGAGTGGCCAGGCCCCACAGAGAGCAGAGAATCACGGGGAGTGGGCCTAAGCTGTCAGGGCTCCTGGATTGGCGAGGGCTCCCCTCAGGGCTCCCAGATTGGAGAGGGTGCAGGTCGGGCTGAAGGACCCACCCCCCGTGCACTAATTTCATGCACCGGGCCTCTAGTATATGATATGCATCATGAAAGAACATTGTTTTGCATTTGTTGAATGCAAGGTTTAGATATTTCCATTAGTACATTTAAAACAAATTTATGAACTATTTATAAAAATCTTCTGTATCCTAAGTGATTTTGTTTACTTATATTACAAATTACTTAGAAGGGGTTATTGTAATCTTCCACTATGTTTGTGAATTTGTCTTTGTAGTTATGATAATCTTTGCTGTATGTATCCTGGTGCTATACCGAATTTAACATTTTCCAGTATTGGGTGGTTTTCTTGTTCAGTAATAATGTTTTGCCTTATAGTTCATTTTTACTGATCTACACTAATAAAAGAGAAACATGGTAATTGGCGTACGAGCTACCCTTCCCATTGGCTAATCAGCGTATCCTTATGCAAATTAACTGTCAGCCAAGATGGCGGCCGGCAGCCATGCACTGAAGCGAGCAGGGAGGCTTGCTTCCTCCAGGGACTGCAGACTCCAACGTCAACTGCAACTCTAAGCAACTATTACTATGTTGCAAATAAGAAGCTAAACAAAACCGGCTTTCAGTCAGCCCCAGACCGCAACATTGTATCCATGTTTTCAGGAGAGGCCTCAGAGCTAAAGCTGGCCCAGAATAAAAAAAAAAAAGAAAACAAGGAGCGGTTGGGAGCTTTTAGTCAACTGCCAGCGGGAAAACAGCCCTCAGCCCCTCAGCCAGCCTGGCCAGGTACCCCAGTGGGGACCCCCACCCTGATCCAGGACACCCTTCAGGGCAAACCAGCCGGCCCCCACCCGTGCACCAGGCCTCTATGCCTCCCGGCACCAGGATCAGCAGAGCAGCGAGGCTCCCGGCACCGGGATCAGCGTGACAGGGGGCAGCGCCCAAACCCCCTGATCAGCCCTGCTCTGTGCCTGATAGGGGGGGAGCTCCCCAATCCGCCGATTGCCCTGCAGCTCTGTGTGTGACAGGGGGCGGGGCCACAACCTCCCTATCTGCCCTGCTCTGTGCCTGATAGGGGGGAGCTCCCCAATCCCCCGATTGCCCTGTGGCTCTGTGTGTGACAGGGTGCAGCGCACCAACCCCCTGATCGGCCCTGCTCTGTGTGTGACAGGGTAGAGCCATAACCTCTCCATTGGCCCTGCCCTGAGTGTGACAGTGGCGGTGCCCCAACTCCCCAATCAGCCCTGCTCTGAGCCTGACCAGGGGCTGCACCTAGGGATTAGGCCTGCCCTCTGCCACCTGGGAGCAGGCCTAAGCCAGCAGGTCGTTATCTCCCGAGGGGTCCCAGACTGTGAGAGGGCACAGGCCGGGCTGGGGGACCACCCCCCCCCCCCCCGAGTGCACAAATTTTTGTGCACCGGGCCTCTAGTATTATTATAATTGCTTTCCTTTGGATGGGGTGCATAATATGTCTTTTTCCTGTCAATGCTCACTCTCAGCTTCCTTAAGTTTTAAGTGTATTTCTGGTAGATAACATGTAGTCAGATTTCATTTTGTTTTGTCTTTTATCCATTGTGAGCCTTTGTCTTTTATTTAGAGCATTTAGTTTAGTTATATTTAATAGTAAACATTTAATATTTGGGTTTAAACTATGTTTGTGAATTTATCTATTTTTAATTTCTATTAACTTTTGCTTCTTATATTTTGAAACTCTTCTATTATGTCTTTAATGATTTAAATTGTTATATCGTTTTGAGGAATTGACTGCTTGATCATTATGAAATGGCCTTTCTTTATTCCTGGAATGTTCAATGTTCTAATAGATATTAATGAAGCATTTCAGATATTTTTGGATTAATATTTGCATGATATATTTTTTCATTTTGTCATATCTGTGCCTTTATATTTAATGTAAATTTCCTGTAGAACACCTCTACCCTTTAATTGAGATGTTTAGACCATTTACATTTTTTATAATTATTGATAAGATTGGATTTCAATCTATATTCTTGCTATTTGTTTCCTACTTGTCTCATCTGTTGTTTTTTTATTTCTATTCCAATATTTAGACTAATTGAATTTTTAAATGATTTCTCTTTAACTCTTCTCTTTTCTCTTGCATTCTTTTATTGTTATTAGTTTAGAGCAGTGCTTTCCAATCGAATTTTTCTGTGAAGGTGGAATTGTTCTATACTTTCACTGTCAAGCATGTGTAACCACTAACCACATATGTTTATTAATACTGAAGTATAGCTAGTATAACTATAAAACTGAATTTTTAATTTTGTCTAATTTTAATTTTAATAGCCACATGTGGCATGTAGTGACTTTATTGGACAATGCAGCTCAAGAGTTTAACAAGATACACCCTTAACTTATCACAGTCTATCTTCAAATAGAGTAAGAACTTTACAGCAACGTACTTTCATTTCCTCCCTTATGTCCTTTGTATTATTGTTGTTATACATATTACTTCTACATATACTAAAACCTCAAGTGCACTTTTATTATTTTTACTTTAGTCATTTATATTTTCAAGAGATTAAATCTGAGAAATCCCTGACTGGATAGCTCAGTAGCTCAGTTGGTTAGAGCATTGTACAGACACCAAGTTTGTGGATTTGACCCCCACCAGGGAACATACAAGAGCCAACAAATGAATTCATAAGTAAGTGGAACAACAAATCAGTCTCAGTCTCTCTCTCTCTCTCTCTCTCTCTCTCTCTCTCTCTCTCTCCACTTAAAATCAGTAAATTTTTAAAAAGTTTAAAAATTTTAAAATTTAAATGTGAGAAAAATATTTTTAATATTTTACCTACATACTTATTACCTTTCACACTCTCTCTTCCTTTTGATTCAAATTTTCATTGATTATTTTTCTTCTGCCTGAAGAACTTCCTTTAACATTTTATCTTTTGTTTGTTTAAAATAGTATTTATTTCACCTTTATTTTTGAAAGATATTTTTGCTGGGTAAAACTTTCTGAGTTGACCTTGGCTTCTGCCTTGCATAGCTTTTTAAAGAAATCTGCTGGCATTGTTTTCTTTGTCCCTCTCTAGCAGGGGATGGCAAACTTTTCTGTTAAGGGCCAGATAGTAGTAAATCTTTTATGCTTTGTAAACAATATAGTCTTTGCTACAACTACTCAATTCTGAGATCATAGCACAGATGCAGCCATAGCAAATACATAAATAAATGTAGGGGTTACGTTCCAACTAGATTTTATTTACAGATACAAGAGGCGGGCTATAATTGACCCATGGGCCATAGTTTGCCAATTCCTGCTCTATCTGTAATATGTCTTTTTTCACCTGGCTGCTTTTAGAATTTTTTTCTTTATCCTTGGTTTAAGTCATTTGATTATGATGTGCCTTGGCATGTTTTTCTTTAAATTTATTCTGCCTGGATTTCATTGAACTTTCAAATTTTTGAAATGTTTTAGCCTTTATTTCTTTGTAAAAAATATTTTTATTGATTTCAGAAGGGCAGAGAAAGGGAGAGAGAGATAGAAACATCAATAATAAGAGAGAATCACTGATCAGCTGCTCCATGGGGATCGAGCCCACAGTGGGGATGGACCCCAAAACCGGGATATATGCCATGACTGGGAATGGAACTGTGACCTCCTGGTTCATAGGTTGCTGCTCAATCACTGAGCCATGCCAGCCTGGCTAGCCATTATTTCTTTAAATATTATTTTTAGCCCCAGCTCTTTTGAATCTTCGGTTACATATGTGTTAAATTGCTTGATATGTCTCACAGATCACTTTACTCTGACTCTTTCAGTCTTTTTCTCTCAATACTTCATTTTGAATAGTTTCTACTTTAGAGAGCTTCATGTCTTCAAGCTCTCTAATCTTTTTTATAGTCTTTAATTTGCTATATTTTTCCCATGAAAAATTTTAATTTCATTTATTTTAAAATTTGATAATCTTGATTTTATTCTATATTAAACTGTAAAATTTATATCACATTATTGAAGTAATACTTTGATTCACAATAATATTATATATATTTAAATTAAACTCAATTACAGAATAAACTGTTTACTTAAGCAATATAATTCTCCTCTAATAAAAGTAGCTTTATATATAAAGCTTGACTTTAAACTTTTATTGCTATTCCACTCTTTGGCCTCTGTTTCCAGAAATAGGCACATTTCAACTAATTTCTGTAATGACTATTTTGCAGCAAGTTCCTGAAGTTTTCCAATTCTTTTATACTTTTGAAATTATTCCAAATGCATTAAACAATGATACTACTTCTTGTCTAGTAAGATGGTATTCATAAGTGGGCCCACTTTCTGCATATTTGCTGTCAATTTCTTTGAAAACAAGACCTTCAAAGCAGTGCCCAAACCCTGAGTCTGAATATTTCCCCACAGTTGACATTTAAGCTAACCAACACAATCCATAATTTTAGAAAGATTTCCATGAGTCCATTCTAAAGTCTGCCTGTGATTATCTTGCTCCTTTTCCTACCCCAAGCAAAAAATGAATTTCATAAAAGTACAAAAGAAATTATTTGACTTTTTGAAATATTTCCAAGAATAACTTTGTTTTCTAAATATTAAACTTCATTTCCAGTGAGTAGTTGAAAATCTGTGTGTCCAGAGAATGGTAGTACTTTAGATAAAGGCCTAATTCTTTTAAGGACAGAGAATACAAGTTCTCTTGAATTTTCCCCTTCAGCCAAAATTCCATCAAATGAGATATAACCTTGTGTATATATCATTTCAAGTTTGTGCATTACAGGTGAAATTCTGTAATGTGTGTCCCCATTTCTTTTCCAAACAGGTGTCTTGTGAAGGCTGTCTTGCACTGTAATGCACATTAACGCTTCCGTGTAGTCCAGATGTAAGTCTGGAGAATGCCCTTTTTGTTTTTGCACAGAGACCTCCAGCCATCAGTGAAGAATGTTCTCTTCACATTTCCTTTGACCAAAAGCCCAAATATTTCAAGGTCTTTTCATTGTGACTTGAAACGATTTTCTTATTATATCCCCTATCTTCCAAGCATCTGGTCTCTTATACTAGTAACTGTGTAATGCTTAGCATTAAGAATAATTCACATATTCAGTATCAGGGTTTACAGAAGTTTTCTGAGGAATCATCAGGCTTGGCTCACTGAAGAACAATCTTCTGTGTTTCTCCACTCAGAGATTCATCTATAGCTCCAAGTTATTTAGCTTATTCATATTCTTCAGTGAGATTATTACTTTCTTCAGAATACCTGTAGCTTAGAATTAATTTACATTTAAGTACAACACTACATGTTTAATTTATTTGATATTACATTTTTATTATTTCTGATGTACACTGAACTTATTTGCTTTATCTTATAACATACATAAAACACTTTCACAATACCAATATTAGTACCTAACAATAAAACTACACAATGAAGTTAGTTCTTTGCAGCTTGTTTTTTCTTAGAATATATCTCACTAAAGAAGACAAAGTCCTATGTTTGAAAGTAATTTGAAATAATTCTTTCTTTGGTTATGTTACCAATCTTATATATACTTGGGTTTATTTTATTTGTTTTCAATTTTAAAGATTCAGTATAAATCTGTGGTGATGGTTATACAAATTGTATATAACTATATACTCTTTTTGGTTTAATCAACTTTCTGAATATGTAAAACAATTACATGATTCTAAAGTCTAACTTAAATTAAAAGGTGTTCTCAGAGTCTTCTCTCCATTCCTATATCCTGATTCTAATCCCCCCTCCCCACCTCTTATAATAACAATTTTTATTAGTTTCTGGATTAGCCTTCAGTGTTTCATTTTTTACAAAAGTAGCTATCATTTACACTGTTCTGCACCTCACTTCACATAATATACTGTGACAATTATTCTACAGCAACACATAGAAATAGTTTATTTGACTACTCAACTCCCCACTATTGGTGGTATTTAATATATTTCTAGTTTTTTGCCATAAAATAACGCCACAATGAATAACCTTGTGTGTATATCATTTCAAGTTTGTGCAAATGTACTTTTAGTATAGATTCCTAGAGAATGTGATTGCTGTTGGTTAAAGAGTGAATGCATCTATTTATAGTTTTGCTAGATAGTACCAAATTCCCCTCCTTGATGGCTATATCATTCTATACTGCCACCAGCAGCATATCTGAGTCTCTTTCCCCAGAGTTTTGGCAACAAACTGCTCTTAAACTTTTAGATTTTTGACAACACAGTAAGAAATGCTCTCAATGTAATGAAATTTTCTTTCTTTCTTTTTTTTTTAAATGAGTTGAATCTGTTTTATTGTTTTAAGGGCCACTTTAAAAAGCCATCTGTTCATTTCTTGTGCTAATTTTTCTACAGGATTTCTGTCTTTTTATTTTTAGAAGCTCTTTATATGTTAAGAAGATTAACTCTTTCCTGTGCTATAGTTGCAAATATTTGTCCAGTGACTTTCTCTTTGGTCTTACTGATGGTATTGGGGCCATGCAATTTTTAAAAATTATGTAATATAATTTATCAGTCTTTTATTGATTCTAGATTTTGAGTCATGAAAATGCTTTTCCACTACCCCCATAGGTCTATTATACAGAAATCTACCAATGTTTTCTTCTGTAGTTTGTAGGGTTTCCATTTTTGTTATGTTTAGTTAACTGATCCATGTGGAGTTCATCTTGGCGTGCAATATAAGTTATGGATCCAATTTTACCTTTTTCCAAATGATACCCAGTGGTTTCAACAGCATTTATTTAAAAGTACATCTTTATCATATATTAAGTTTCTTTATGTATTGGATTGATACATAGACTTTTTAAAAAAATATATTTTATTGATTTTTTACAGAGAAGAAGGGAGAGGGATAGAGAGCCAGAAACATCGAGAGAGATCAATCAGCTGCCTCCTGCACGCCCCCCAGTGGGGATGTGCCCGCAACCAAGGTACATGCCCTTGACCGGAATCGAACCCGGGACCCTCCAGTCCGCAGGCCGACGCTCTAGCCACTGAGCCAAACTAGTTCGGCGAAACATAGACTTTTAACATTAGAATGTCTGTTTATTCATGTGCCAATTCTATACTGTCTTAATTGTGAAAACTTTATAGTATTTTAGATGTCTGATAAGACCAATCCCTCCTCATTGCTCTTCTTTTTTAGTGTTTTCCTGGAAGTTCTTTATTTTTTTCCATAAAAATCTATTTGTCTACATAGAGATAATGCAAAGAAGCCTTATGATGATGGAAATTTTCTGTTTTTTGATTTAATTATATGGTGGTGCTTATACAAATCTACACATATGACAAAATTGTATATAACTATATATACACACACAAGTGAGTGCATATATTACTGATGAAACCTGAATAAGCCTTATGAATTATACCAATGACAATTTCCTAATATTGATATTATACATAGTTATACAAGATGTCACCATAGGGGGAAATTGGGCAAAGGTTATAACTTCCTGTGAGTCCATAATTTTATTTAAATTATGGACTCACAAGACAGAGAGAAACATCGATGTGAGAGAAACACATCGATTGGTTGCCTCCTGCACATGTCTGACCAGGGCCCAGGCTGGAGAGGAGCCTGCAACCAAGGTATGTGCCCTTGACTGGAATTGAACCTGGGACTCGTCAGTCCGCAGGCCAATGCTCTATCCACTGAGCCAAACTGGCTAGAGCTAGGTTTTTACATATTTCTTATTAATTTTATTCCTAGGAGTTTTGTAATTATGGTTTCTATTACAAATGGGATGTTGATGTTCTCTTCTATGTTAATCTTCTAACTGGTTCTTCCTTGTACCTATGAAGCCTTCTGTAAATTGCTTTTATATCCTGCTACCTTACTGAATCATCTTTTTCTTTGCAGTAGTTTTTTCATTGACTTGCTTTCATTTTCTAGACACACCATCATGTTATCTACAATTCTCATGCATTAATTGTTTTCTCTGTAGCAATACTGTGACAAATAACTTCCAACACCATGTTAGATGTGGTATTAATAGGGGCATTCTTTTGTTTCCAGCATTAGCAGGAATCCCTCCAGTGTTTTCCCATGAAAATAGTAAGATGCTGATAAGCAAGATGCTTTACGATGCTAAGGAAATGCTCTTCTATTCTTTTTTTGAAAGTTATTTTATTAGGAATACACCTTGAACTTTCTCAAATCTTTTTCCAGCACTATGGAGATAATTGCAATACTTTAAAAATATATATAATTATTGCCCTAGCCAGTTTGGCTCAGTGGGTAAAGTGTCAGCCTGCAGACCGAAGGGTCCTGGGTTCGGCTCCCATCAAGGGCACCTACCTCTATTGCAGGCTTCTCCCCAGCCTGGGCCCTGGTTGGGGCTCATGCAGGAGGCAACCAATCAATGTATTTCTTTCACATAGATGTTTCTCTCTGTCTTTCCCTCTCTCTTCCGCTCTCTCTAAAAGATCAATGGAAAAATATCCTCAGATGAGGATTAAAAAAATAATGATAAATAAAAATATATAAAATTATTAAATATATTCACGTATTTACTAACATTGAACCATCTTTGCATTTCTGAAACAATTTCCACTTGGTCATGATATACCATGCTGTTTTATTCCATTTGCTAATATTTTCTTTAGGATTTTTGCATTGATGTTAAATGAATGAGGTTGGCATATAGTTCTCTTTTGTACATTCTCAAATTTTAGTTTCAATGTTATATTTATTTTATTAAAGAATTTTTGAAGTCATTTTCCTGTGCTTTGGAATAGAATTAGGATTATAGGTCTTTAAAAAATCCTATATGAAACTAACTTGGATACTTTTAAGGAGATTAAAAATAAATCTAGTCAGTATTTTTATTGTTTTCAACAGAATGGCTTCTTTTTCCTGGGGGGAGGGAGGGATATGGAGAGAAACCCTCTCTACTTTTGTTACCATATTTACTCCCTCTAATCCTTAGACTTTGCTCAGTTATCATCTCCTCTAAAAGTTCTCTGAACGCCCCCGCCCCCCCCCCCCCCGCCAGGTTGTGCAAAGGTATATCTTTTCTGGGCTCCTTCTGGACATTGTTCATTCTTGCATAGGTACATTATATTGAAGTAATCTCTTAATGGCAACAAGAGTTATCAGAGGATAACTCTGTTATCCAAGAGATTTGGGCTGACAAGAATCCTGAATTACCTCCATGTTTTAACTTCCAGTGTCTCTACAGTCCTTGCCATATAGTAGTAACCTCAATAAATATTTAATTAACTGATCTTTGATCAGCTTCCTCCTCCCCTGTCCCCTCTGCCACATTTCTTTTCCAGTTCCCCTTTGTAAATGGCTTCTCAGTTCATCCAGGAGCTCAAAGCAAATATCTAGGAATCGTCCTTGGCAATCTGTACACCTTCATTTTCATTTTGTAATACATCACCAAGTTTTAATAATTCTTACCTTACAATATTTCAAATTCATCCATATCTCTCCCTTTTTATAGCCACTAACCTAGTACAAGTCCCCATTATTTCTTGCCTAGATCACCTAACTTCTGTTTTTCCCATTTTAATCCTTGATCTTCCCCTTCTATTATCCATTCTTATCATAAAATCAAAGTGATCCTTTAAAACACAACTATGGTTATAAAACCCATCAATAGCTTCCTATTCTTTATGGATAAAGTTTAGAATCCTTAATATGTCCCCCAAGACCCTGCCTGATCTGGAGCATCCAGCCTCAACTTGTATCCCTCCTCCTTATTCTGGCTTCTTTCTCTTCTTCCAACTTCTTAGGCTCTTTTCCTCTTGGAGTCTTTGAATATTCTTTTTTATTTGCAAGAAAGCCTACTCCCTGCACCTCCTCCACACTTTGATCTGGTTATATCTATTTATTTTTGAGGTCTGTGCTCAGGAAGGTTTTCAATGACCTCCTAGTATGATTGTGGTATTCTACTGAATGGCCATATTGCCCTCCAAACTTTTCCTTATTACCATTGTGATCTTTTAGACATTCAGGTGATTCTTTATTTAATGTTTATTTCCCACACTAAACTTGCAATTTCCCTGGAGACAAGGACTACGTTGATCTTATTTTCAGCTGGATATTCAGCATCTATCATAAGAAACAAGTATTTGTTGAATAAATGGATGGATGGATGGATGAAAGAATGAACGAAGAACTAATTACTATTGAACTCTTGAGCAAGAAGCCTGAAGGAACAAATGCTCTATTTCCCCTCCAGGGGGAGACATACTCCTACTAGAAATAGCACAGGGCTCAGGCCCTTGAAATATTTTTTTGTCTTAATTTAAAAATTTTTAAGAACTTGGGATGCAGTGTCTTTCCCATGTTTTGAGTGTTTTTTAAATTTAATTTTTTCCATCACCATTTATCCCCTCTATGCCCTCTTCCGCCTCCACTCACCCCCCTCCACCCCTTGTAATCACTGTACTCTTGTCCATGTCCTTACGTTCTCTCTTTTTTTTCTTTTTTGCTCAATTCCTCCATACCCGCCGGCCCTCCCCACCCACAGTTGTCTGCCTGCTCTCTATCTCTGAGTCTGTCTCTATTTTGTCAAGCCCTTGAAATTGATTCATAGAATTCAATCATTTCCTTGCTAGTAGGATTCTCCAGATCAGTCTGGACCATCCATTGGTACCAGGCCAGTGGCATTTCCTCTGTTAATTTTCCTCCCTTGAACAATCTTAAATCTCTCTGGCTAGAGTTTCTCTATTGCAGTCTTGACTTGCTAGGAAATGTAGCTATAACTGCTCACATTCTTGGAAAAATAGTATCATGAATATGTAATTTAAATACTATCATTAACATTGTTATTTGTATTCTTACTGTAATTTTCCCCAAATTCCTTAGATAGCCTTTCTCTCTGAAGTCTCAAAATCTTTCAAAATTATTCAAATAGTGAAAAATATGGGTGAACTATAGAGCCAAATAATAATAAAACATTGATGAAAAGCTAATTTAAAAACATAAAACAGTGATTCAGAAATTTCCCTGAGCCTTGGGGAAAGTTAAAGGGAAGAAGAAAGAGTGGAGTTTGAATATTGAGAGCATGTCTGCCTCTGAGCAGTTTTCTGAAAGAAGTCCTTGTTTAATCCTGATGACACGTCTTGGGAGACTACCCCTGCTGCACATTAATACTGTTCTTTTCTCGGCTGAATTACTTTCTCTAGGACAAGGTTTAAGTGTATAAAAAATTTCGAGAGGCTGACATTATATTTCTCTGAACTTTTTCTTTTCTTTTCTTTTGCTCTATTTCCAAAGCTCCCTTTCAATTTTCCTTTTATATGTGTTTTGGAGTTCTTTCTCAGGACCAGTACATAGAGAAAGTAGTGGAGCATTCCACTACGCCTGTCTTTGAGAGGGCAGTTCGCTTTAGTTAAATTCAGTTTGCATTTATCCAATACCTACTGAGTTTGGGACTGTGCAATGGCAGGGAGGTAAGTGCAGGAAATCTAATTCCTGTCTTAAGGTGCTTGCAATGTAACTGGGAAGACCAGACATTTGGTAACCTCCTTAAACAAATTTATATACATAAAAGCCCAGCAACCGGAACGACCAGAACGACCGGTGGCTATGACGTGCACTACAGCAGCCAACCAACCTGATCTGGTTCCCGATTGGCCCCCAACACCCTGATCGGGGGTGGGGCCGGCCAGCCAACCACCTGTGCCCCCCGCCCCCTGGCCTGGCCTGATAGGCCCCCATCAGGGCGGGCTGGCCAGACCCCACCCATGCACAAATTCGTCCACCGGGCCTCTAGTATAAAATAATACAAAGATGACATAAGATAAGATCCAACATATATATAATTTACAAAACCACTACCCACAAATGAGATCTAAGTTTTGTGAAATTGACCCTTGGGGTATGTGTTGTTGCTCTCATCCTGATGTATAGATCAGTAAACAGAAACTTAGATAATGTAACTTGCTTAGACAGGTAAAGTAACTAGAGCTACTATCAGAAATGGAAGCCTGGTCTTGATGGTGTTCACATAATTCTACATTGTTCCTAAAATAAGGATTATGCTATAAACAATAACCCTAAAAAGTAAAGAAATCCAAAGTAAAGAGGATACACTATTATAGTAATAAAGGAAAGCTTATTTTTCTCAACTGGTCTGGCACTTAGATCGTATTTTTCACCTTACTTTGTTAATTTTGATTGATTCCCCTCTCTCTACTTTGCCCTCAGGATATCTCAAACTTCCTTTTGGTTCTTTTCTTTTTCTTCGATGATGGGAGAAATGCTTATTTGGGACAGCTGAAGGGATAGGAATTATTTCTTACTTTCTTTAGGAAAGCTGTCAGGAAAAACTTTGCCATCAGCATTAGTCAAGTGGCCCCTGAAGAGGGGTGAGGCCTTTTTAGACAGCAGAATAATTAATGGGCTCTGGCGAGAACCCAAAAAAACTGTTACGAAAGGCTTCTTGTAATCACTTAGCAAGGTTGCAAGGCAGAATTCCTCTCCTCCAGCACGCTGTCACTCTAGAGGATTGCACTCAAAATCAGGAAAGGATTTGGAGCCAGCAGGTGAAGAATGGAGTTTTTCACTCCAAAAAGGCCTGTCGCCAATAGGTAGCCACAATGCTCAAAGAGCAAGACACCCAGATCTGTAACTTGGGACAGCTCAAATGCTCTACTCACGGAGATTGGATACTAACACAAGTGAACAGTGATAGCAGCAATAATTACAAGCAAAACATCACTATCAAATTTCTAGTTTAAGTTGATGCCAAAGTCTGAAAATAGGAACACTAGTTGTTCTGTCAATCAACACCATCTAATGAACACTTCTTAAGAGCAGACCTGGAATTAGCAGGGGAGAGAAGAAAAAATAATGCAAAAAGTCTTATAGAGATACAACACATTAAAAAACAACTTATGGAATTACTTATAATCAAAATATGAAGAACAGAAATAAACTGAAATATATAAAGATGAAGTTGGAATATTAAATGCAAGATCCATGGTATATAATCAAAATATAATTTTACTTTTTGGCTTTTACTATATTTTAAAAATAGTTATTGGGAGGTGATAATCTTCCAATGCCCCTGAATGGAAAATTGAGCAGATTCCCTGACTTTTTAGTTCATTGTTCTATAATTGACAGTTGCTTTAACTAAAAAAAAAAGTCTTAATTTAGTAAATAGAATGTTTCCAGTCCCAGATGGTAACCAAATACTTCAGTGTTCATTCTAAGGTACTAGTCTAAGACTTTTCCTTCTCCCCCGCCCCTGCACAAGGCCTTCTGTGGCTAGTGGCTGCCAGCCTCCGGCTTTCTCCCCAGTTTACTTCCACCCCCATTAGCTAACTGCTATCTGATCTGCTGTGTAAAAGTGGGAGGAGGCTGGACAGCTGAGGGGATAGGGCAGATCTGTTTTGATAGAATGGGTCTGTACTGCCTGGGTCTGGCAGACTGTTCAAGTTGACTTTCTTGTAGAGT
The DNA here is from genome assembly GCF_028538775.1 of Myotis yumanensis. Classification (NCBI taxonomy): domain Eukaryota; kingdom Metazoa; phylum Chordata; class Mammalia; order Chiroptera; family Vespertilionidae; genus Myotis; species Myotis yumanensis. The sequence goes on from NW_027223754.1 coordinate 166,376,832, forward strand.
GCTATTAAAGGTTCTTTGGAGATTACCATCATCAAAGACCTCTCACTTGAGTCCCTTTGTCCTAGATAGACACAGATGGTTGCTTGTGACAACCTCTATAGGTTCTAGGATTTCTGTGTTCATCTCTAACTTCTGGTCACTGGGTCCCTCCACATCTCCAGACAGCCCTTTTGAATAGACCAAAGGCAACCCCATGCTGACTGCCTTCTATGTGACCCACATCTGGTCCAGGGAAACATTTACTCATTCATCATCCTGATCAAATCTGGGAGTATTAGTGGATCCCAATGCAGCCACCTCTGCTTTATGGCTACTGCCTTCTTCAAGTTTGTAGGTAAGAGTCAGTGCAGTTCTTGTGTTTTACAACTATAGGGAACAATTTCCAAGCTCTCTAGTCCCACACAAGGCCCTCTTTATACTTGAGGAGAGAGTACAGCACAAGTACTGTCTCTTCCTCTGTGTATGAGGAGAGTGGGAACTCAACAGCACAAGCAAATTTCTCCCCAAGAAACATCTTCACAGACCCTCCCTCTCTACACTATCTTGATCTCACCATGAAGTAGAACTGTTCTTCAACATTGACTTTGTACATAAAAACTTCATTGAAATAATCATCTTTAATGGCAATTATCCATTTGCAACTCTCTCTCCTAGCCCTTGATAGAAAGGGAATTATCTTTCCATCTTCATCTTCCCTGCCTGCTGAGCACAGACCTTTGAACAAAGTAGGTGCACAGTAAATGTTTGATGAATGGATGAATGAATGGATCTGAACTCTCTTTTGGTTGTGCAGTGGATTCTCAAACACTGTAAAATAATCTGTATAGATGGCCTATTTTATCACTCTCTGGGAGACTAATCATTCTTATATTTATAATATGCTTGGAGTTTTCCAGAATTTATATACTCTAGCATTTATCATCCAAAAAATTTTGAGAGATGACACAACACAGGGAAAATGTCATCTTTTTTCAAGGGAGAGATGAATAAATAAACATGAGATAGCTTAGGTTTGTAGAAAAGTTATGCGATGTCAAATTGAAACACATAAAAAAATTTAATCAAACCTGTGAGAACTGCAGATATTGTTTGAGTAGTTCATTTCAAAACCCTAAAGCTGGAAAAAAACAACAGAGAAAAAATTAGATTAAAATATTTAGCAACCTGTTAACATGTTAAACATAGGTGATGGATATAATGAGTTCACCATACTATTCTTTTTAGTTTTTTGTATGCTTAAACATTTTATCTTCTATATGACATTAAAAATTGGAGCTGGAAATCACCAATGTCTTTACCCTATTTTAGAAATGAGGCGCCAGGAGAAGCAAAAATATAACAGAAACTATGGAGACTTGGCCATCTTATAATGAAGCCTTCACAGGTCCCATTAATATACAGTATTAGTATTACAACAGCCACAAAGCTGTTCTTATTTGGACAAGGGAATGAAAAATTTGGAAGCAGGAACTTTTGCTTAGGAATTAGGTAGATTCAGAATTTATAGAAATAGAGGAATATAGAAATAAAGGGATACTTCAGCCTGTGCTCTCACTTTACAAATGAGAATACTGATATAAACCCCCACGTCCTCCAAAATGGAATGAAATAACTACCAATCTCAGAGCCAGGGCAAAAATCTAGGTATTCTATATTATGCTTTTTCTTTCTATCATCCTGGTTGGCACATGACATTGAACAAGAGCTACTTTCTTTTGCTGGGTCCTTTTGGCTCTATCATTTCTGTTGTGTACAGGCAGGCCTCCTTCTTTTGTGCAGTGGATTCTCTGAGACAGAGCAGTAGATCCACTAGAGCTAGACTTAACAAAATGAAGGCCATTTATTTCATCTCTGCCTCTCATCACATTAATTCCCCCAGCCAAAGAGGATCTAAAGCAGCGGTTCTCAACCTGTGGAGAACCGTTCTCAACCCATTGGGGGTCGAATGACCCTTTCACAGGGGTCGCCTAAGACCATCGGAAAACACATACATAATTACATACAGTTTTTGTGATTAATCACTATGCTTTAATTATGTTAAATTTGTAACAATGAAATTGGGGGTCACCACAACATGAGGAACTGTATTAAAGGGTCGCGGCATTAGGAAGGTTGAGAACCACTGATATAAAGGGTTCAGGGGAGAATATATCACTGGGGTATTAATGTGAGTCACACAGTTCTGGACACAAAAATGGGAATTTGAGAGGTACTGACTGAAATGAGATTAGGTCCGGACAGGACATGCAGGTGGTTTGATTTTCCTTATGATTGTCCCTGTTGGTGGTCAGGAAAGACTAAGTTTCTCAGGTAACTCCTCTATTTTGGATCAGCATGATCCTGTGTTTAGAGGTCTAATGTTCTTTAGGGCCCTAATATAGTTTTCTAGTTTAGAAGCAATGGACATAGAATCAAACTATTTCCAGGTTAGTGATCTGATCCAAAGGCCTTAGAGCAGTTTGGTGGGTAGGGGTGAGAAAGTCTAGCTTCCGTAAAGTCTCATTCAAACATTCCCAAGTAAACCTATGCATTAAAAAACAACAGACTTAATATGTAGCTACTCCTTCAAATCAAGTCTCCAGACTCGCTCCCAATCAGAGGCCTGCCCCCACAGAGCTGTCAATGATCAAAACTGCCTTTAATCCTGAGTCTGGAATTGGTGGTTTGCAGGCTGAATGTTGCCTGCTTTTAAAAACAATTATGAAAGAAAAGAAAGAAAGAAAGAAAGAAAGAAAGAAAGAAAGAAAGAAAGAAAGAAAGAAAGGAAGGAAAGAAAGAAGAAAGAAAGAAAGAAAGAAAGAAAGAAAGAAAGAAAGAAAGAAAGAAAGAAAGAAAAAGTTGCAGCCCTAGCCAGTTTGGCTCAGTGGATAGAGCGCAGGCCTGCAGACTGAAGGGTTCCAGGTTTGATTCTGGCCAAGGGCACATGTGCCGGTTGGGGGCTCGATCCTCAGTAGGGGGCTGCAGGAGGCAGCCAATCAATGATTCTCTCTCATCATTGATGTTTCTACCTTTCCCTCTTCCTTCCTCTCTGAAATCAATATATATACATATAATTTTTTTAAAAAAAAAAGTTGCCAACATTTGCAATTTGGGAGAATTCACTTTTTAAAAATCTGGGATTTCAGCTTCTTTTGAAATATTAGGCAATCTCACGGTAGCGGAGGGGCGGGAGATGGGAGACATTTCTGCATGGCAAAAATCCTTTGCGTTTGGCATTTAGAGGAGGCACACTCAGACTGGGCGTGAGCTTTTCCAGTTCACCACCCCCTCACTGTTGTACATGGATGGTCGCGCCCCACTTTACTTTTAAATATTGTTGCTAAGAGCAAGCTTTGGAAAGTGGGTGCTGGGGCACTCTTGGTTAGAAAGGCTGCCAGTGGACCACAGCACTTACAGGCTGTGTAGGCTGCTTCATTCTTTGTGTGCATCACTATACTATGTGCTACTGGCTTCGAAGTGTGTATGCTTTATATGGAAAGTACATCGCAGGCATCTCTCTTGGTGCGACCGGTTATTGTTAGCATGAACCTCGTTTTCAGGCCTCAGCATTTGGGCTACTGCACTCCTTAGGTGGTTGTTTACCTTTGCTCCTTCTGAGTGAGGGCTGACAATATTCAGGAGGGTTCCGAGGAGCATGAATGCGTTCCAATGTTATGAATAATTCTGGAAGTCTCTTTGCCAAAGACACTTCTTACTAACTGGTCCGTCTCCTAGACAACTGAACTAGTGTGGCGACTTTGGGAATAATCTGGGAACGAGGTGCTCAGGACTGATCTCAGATGGAGCAGTGGGAGGCAGCGGGGGGGCATGGAGGGACCCACTGCAGGCCAGGTCTAGGCAGGTGCGGCCCCACAGAGTGGGTCCCACAGCCCGCGAATGAGCTTGTCCCCACCGCGGCGGACCCGAGCCCCGCGGCTGCGGCCGAAAGCGCCACATTGCGCCTGCGCGCAGAGCCTCCGGGCCGGCAGAAAGAGCGACGGGTTCATTAGGCCTGGGAAGGACCGGCTGCTTCACGAGTCTGCGCAGGCGCGGCCCTCCTACGGACACTGGTCTGTGCGCAGGCGCCACCTAGTCGCTCTTTAAGTCCTGTAAACAGAGGAGCCCTCTGGTGACAACTTCTGCTTCCGGGTCACTCCTTGACAGCCGCTCTCACGACCCAGATCTACCCCACGGTTCGGTGAGTGCGGCCCTCGCTGCGGGAATGCTTGCATCCAGGTTCCCTAACCCGGGCACCAAGCCCGGTAACGCTTCCTCTACTGTCCGCTCGGGGTCCGCGAGCCCTCGAGCCTGAGATCTCGTCCCGGCCTCGGGAGACCAGGGAAGGGGTTGATCTGCCTCTGGGGCTCCCGCGGCTCAGTTTATGCGACCCCCTCAAAGTACCGACTCCGGGAGACCTGCCGGGATCGCTGCAATTTAGGGGGAAGACATGCGGAAAGTGACACCTCACGTCCTCGCATTTCGTACCCTTACCCTCCGCCCCCTGGTCTCGGAGGGACAAAGCTGCCGCGAGCCCTCCCCCAGCAGGTGCGGCGGGGTTGGGGTCCCCTCTGGCTGGGCCGAGGGTCTCCCCTCCCCGCGGAAGCACCAGAGCTATTAAGTGTCGCCTCCGACGTTGCTTCTAGCTTCGCAATAAAACCCCCTTGGTGTTTTCTCTGGATTTGAAGTGCACGTAAATGGGGGAAAGAGGGCTTTCAGCTCCAGGAGAGGAAAGGGGTCACTTGGGGGTCAAACCGTGCATGGCTGCAGACTGGAGATAGGTCGAGTTTAGATTTCCTGGACCCTTCCTGACAGTGAATGTTGTCAGCGTGCCCCGGAGTTTCACTCTTCACCAGGAATTGGAGGCAGCAGCAGAGAACCCCTGGTCGTATGCTGAGTTAGGAGTTCCATGAGCACCTCCACAATGATTGCAGGGCTTATTTAGCATCTTCAGATGATCGTGGCCCAGAATCGGTTAACAGAACCACTCGGTCTAAGCCAGTGGTTCTCAACCTTCCTAATGCCGCGACCCTTTAATACAGATCCTCATGTTGTTGGTGACCTCCAATTTCATTGTTACAAATTGAACATCATTAAAGCATAGTGATTAATCACAAAAACTGTATGTAATTATATATGTGTTTTCCGATGGTCTTAGGCGACCCCTGTGAAAGGGTCGTTCGACCCCCAAAGGGATCGTGACCCACAGGTTGAGAACCGCTGGTAAGCCTTCCACTTCAGATGCTCTGTCTTCTGTCTGGATTCTTGGAAGCTCTGATTCAAATGCACCTCTGCCTTTTCCTTGCAACAAAGAAATATAAGATACTGACCCTTGTCTCTGAGGAGTTTAGCGGCTGTTGGACAGATTATGCTAATTCTAAACTATCTAGAAAATTTCAGAGACATATAAAAAAGTGTGTGAGTATATTCATAATAACATAGGGGAGAGGAATTCCCAATTTGAATCATTGGTACCTACGAATTGAATAATTTTAACTTGCATTCTATTAATACTGTATGTATTTAAACAGAAATGGCTAGTGATTAGCAAAATAGAAACTATTAGAGTTTGTAGTATGTTACATAATGTATGAGGGGATAGAGCAAAAATTATATAGTATGGAATGACCAAAATAATTTTAGGATTTTTCCCTTAGTAATCATCATATGCATAACGTTGTTTAACTACAGGTCTTGAATTTTTTAAGATCCAAAGTAATAAGCTTTACATTGGTTTCAACAAATATTTATTGAGAACCTATCATGTGCCAGGCACTATTGAAAATAAGACTATATTTACTCCCAAGGAACTTACAGTTTAATAATATGGATTCTAAATAGTTGCACATAGAGGGCTGATACTGCATACTATATTTTCTCTATAATTTTTGATATATGCTTGATATATACAGCCAAAACTTTGATCATAGTTGAATTTAAGTATATTACATTATTTTCTTCTTCCATCCTAGAACTCTGTCATATGGTTTCAATATATATTTGCCCAAATCTGTTTCTCAGTTGTCACAAATGGCCAGTTATTAACATTTTTAATTCATTTTGCACTCAAATCTGCTTCTTTCCCTATAACTGCATGTGTCATTGGTGCAATCTTTGAATTATTTTCTAATTTAATATAATTGACTCTAGAATTCTACTTTTGCGTTTCTTTCTTATTTTAGAATATTACCTCAAATATTTCCCATTTTTTCTGTTAAAAACATTTTAAACTTTTTCACAGATACTTTGTCATTAACAAACTGTAGTTGTTCGAAAGTCTTTTCCCTCTCTTCTCACAGGTAACAATCACTTCCATGCCCTTTGGTCAATCAATCAACCAATATTTATTAAATACCTACTTTTTGCAAGTCTCTGTGGATAGCCTTACATGGGCAAAAAAAGTGGAACACAAAGGTCTTGCCTTCCAATTGATTACAATTTCTTTTCTTTTTCTTAAAAAAATATTTTTATTGATTTTAAAGAGGAAGAGAGAGGGAGAGAGAGAGATAGAAACATCAATGATGAGAGAGAATCATTGATCGGCTGCCTCCTGTATGCCCCCAACTGGGGATCAAACCAGCAACCTGGGCATGTGCCCTGACGGGGAATCGAACCCATGACCTCCTGGTTCATAGGTCAATGCTCTATTAAAACCCCTTGGTGTTTTCTCTGGATCTGAAGTGAAAGTAAACAGGGGCTGGGATAATTACAATTTAGTTGGAGAAAACATATGACTATAAATATACTTCAAAGCCAAATAACCTAACGGTGGTGCTGATAATAAAGACACAAAAGTCAGAGGAGGAAAATAATGTTTTGTGGCATCTTTAGCCTTTAAAAAAATTCCCTTCCTTGTGTACACTTGTTTCAAATCACACCGAACTCCATGGGGTTCTTGGGGAAATCTTGTGCTAGGTTAGGTCAGAGAGTAGAACTGAGGTTCTAATGGTCAGGTCATCTGTGTCCAGGTTTACCCAGCTCCCTAAGCAATTATTATTAATTTTTTTCTTTAGATTAAGAGAAAATTATATTAACTAATCATTGATCTCTTTGAAATCTGCTTTTGGTATTAGGAAGGCCTCAGAGGACTCCTACCCCTAAGGACAGGTAGCTCAGTGATATTGTGTATGCCTAAAACTTCTTTGTTTCAGGCAGTTTGGAGCATGTGAACATACCCTGAGCCTTGATGAGTTCCAGTATGTGGTATATTATGCAGAGCATTCAGAGCAAATACTCTCTCTCAGAGCGCTTAATCCGAACAATTGCTGCCATTCGTTCCTTCCCACATGATAATGTAGAGGACCTCATCAGAGGGGTGAGTGTGCTGTTACTGACACAGAGTCCTTGGGGAGGTGAAAGTTCCTGGGAAATCCTAATAGATTATAGATTTGTAGCTTTGACTCAGCTCAAGATCACAAAGCAATTTTACAGTATTTTTAAATGTATTAATTTGACCATTGAAATATATTTTCCCTATTTTTTGCTTCTCTTCCCCTCTCCTTTTCACTTTGAGCATCTGATATTTTCCTTCAGAAAATAGGTTCTAGATAACCCTGGTCTCATGTTCTTTGTGAAATCCCTGTCTGGATATGGTGTCTATCGGATCCAGCAAGCTCAGTCTTCTACACATGTACTGAGGGAGGAAGGAGACCAGCAAAGCAGAAGTGGTTTTCAAATCTTTGTGTTTTATGATTACATGGAGAGATATCACCTGCCTTCTAACAACAGCTACCACTTCTAGTTCTGTAAAGAACAGTATCAACCCCTAAAACACATGGTAATTCTTGACTTAAGAAAACACCTTAATATCTGATATTTAACCACTACTGTTCAATAATTCATGACTAGTGTATCCTAGAAGGTCTCTGATACTTTTTTCTGCATATTATTCCTGTTGAAAAGAAGTTACAGTATAATTTTTTAAAAATACATTTTTATTGATTTCAGAAAGGAAAGGAGAGGGAGAGAGAGATGGAAACATCATGATGAGAGAGAATCATTGATCGGCTGCCTCCTGCATGCCCCCTACTGGGATCAAGTCTGCAACCTGGGCATGTGCCCTTGATGGGAATGGAACCTGGGACCCTTTAGTTCACAGGCCAACACTCTATCCACTGAGACAAACCGGCTAGGGCTACAACGTAATTTTTCAATCACTAGAAAATATGTCCAGATGGTTACTTCTGTACATTCTTTTTAACAACTTTAGAATCCTTACTTACAGCCTAGAGCTCTGTAGCTGCTTCAGAGTTGTATGGCATAGCAGTGAGAAGAAAAAGTCATACGGTATTAGCTTGTTCTCAGCAAAAGTGATATCCGAAGGTCCACAGTAGAAATTTTGTCACGTTCTAATTCTAGCTCTGCTGCTGAGTCATTCGGTGACTTTGGTCTGACTATAGTAGCTCTATCTCCTTGGTCAGATTTGGGGGGGAAAAGTACCAGCAGGGCTAGATGGCAGAGAATGCTGACACTAAGAGGCTACTTTGAAAATGTTTGTAAACAAAAAGATAATGTTAAGGTGAGCTTACTGCTAGTGATGGTCATCTGTTGAATGGCAAAAGGAGCGTGCTCGTCCTGCTGGCTTTAGTCTGACCTCCTGACCTTTTCAGAGCTTAGTGCTCACAGAAAGCTTTTCCAGCTTTCCTGCCTGCTGATGAGGTTCCCACCGCTTTTACATGTCAGCTTATGTCCTCAGTGATGTCCAAATGACCTGGCAGGCTCTCTTGTGAGGAAATAACTTGATTTAAGGAATTGACAGTCCCTTTTCTTTATCATCAGTGCTTTTGTTTGCTTTGTATATTAACAATATTATTTAATTAATAGGAATAGAAACTGGGACCACTAGTCTGTTTACAGTTGTTAGAACCCTCTTCCCCCTGGACCCAGTTCTGAGATCTGTCCTGCTCGATGAGCCAGAGCTGAGCACACTGACTGAAGTTTCCCTCTGCCGTAGGGAGCAGATGTGAACTGCACCCATGGCACGCTGAAGCCTTTGCACTGTGCCTGCATGGTGTCCGATGCCGACTGTGTGGAGTTACTCCTGGAAAAGGGAGCTGAGGTAATATTCTTAACACTGTCACATAAATGATTTACTAAAACTGGAGCTTCACATTTTCTTAAAATTTCTCTCTCCTCCCATCTCTTCCCACCTTCTAGCTCCTGGTAATATTGGCATAGCCAGTATGAAAGCAAAATGCAATGGCAAATATATGAAATCATCCTAAGGATTTCATTCCTTTGACTTTCTTTTTAAAGTTGCCCAGAAAGAAGGAATCTTATCTCCCCTTTCTCTCCCAGCCTCCCTTCTGGTGTTGTTTATACTACCATTTAATCCTTTTGCTGCCTATTGACTGTCCAAGAGCTGTAAGTGCAGAGGTCCCTGGACTCTGATTAAATCTAAACCACGTGAGACCTGTTGCTACCAGACGTGCACTCTTTTTTTTTTCCTTTCTCTATTTGTTTTTATCTTTTTTTTTATTGCTTAAAGTATTACAAAGAGTATTACACAGGTATCCATTTTTTTTCTCCCCTTGACATTCCAGAAGTGCACTCTTAATACCACTGTCACTGGGAGATACATATCACTCAGCAATCCCTTCCTCAATATTGGGTTACTTGTGCTATTTCTGCCTACCAATTATTTTGTTTTAGTATATCTTGCTTCTGTAAAAACCATAGATTAATTCATGCTGGCATTAGCAAGAAGCAGCATAGTATACCGAGTGATTAAAAGAATAGACTCTGGAGCAGGACTTCATGGATTTGAATTCTAGCTGTCACTTCTTCCTGCTGTGTGACCTGGAACAAGTTACTTAACCTTTCTTTACCTTAGTTTCCCCACCTGTAAAATGGGGATAATAATGGTATCTTCTTTATAAGGTTGTAAAGTATTTAGAACACTGGCATGTCATAATTGCTAACTGCTTGTTAAATAATTATATAAGCAGTTTGGCTCTTGGTGAGCTCTCTTCACGTGCATATGCTGAGGTACTAATTTGAATCAGACATGCCATGAAGCTGGTGTGGAGGCTCCAAACACTAATCAGTGAGCCCAAAGGGCAGCCCCAGCATCTGATCTCCACACAGCTGTGTTGTTCTCTACTGTCATTATATTTTCCATAACTTTTTTTTTGGTCAGTTCTCACGGAAGGATATTTTCCCATTGATTCTTAGAGAGAGTGGAAGGGAGGGGGGAGGGACACAGAGAGAGAAACATTGATGAGAGAGAGACACATCGATTGGTTGCCTCCTGCACGCACCCCAACTGGGGCCAGGGATCAAGCCTGCAATCAAGGTACGTGCCCTTGACCGGAACCGAACCTAGACCCTTTAGTCCATGGCCTGATGTTCTATCCACTGAGCCAAATTGGCCAGGGCTCCGTAACACTTTTGTGAGTGACCCTGAAATAAAAGCCAGTGATTAATGTCAGTGATGAAAATGAAAATATCTTGGGGGAGAAAAAGAGAGTTTTTATCTAAATACAAGGTTGAACTCAGTTTAAATGTTTCCGTTTTTTCTTTATTGCATATAGGGGCAAGGAGGGGCAGAGGGAGAGAGAGAGATTGAGTAGTTGCCTCTAACCACTGAACCTTAGTAGCCAGGGCATATCTTTCTTTAGCCCTTATTCTCCGGTAGAGATTCTAGTGCATAATAAATGATAACAGCAGCAAGCACCTAAAGAACGCAGGCCAGTCAGGAAGTACACATAATAGTGTTGCTTGGGGACAGTTCTTTTCCTATTTGCTCCTAATCTCCTGTGATATCTCTACCTTGATCACTAAGGCCCCCCTGGGAATTGCTTGTTGACTCTCTTGTTCAGAACAGTACGAGCCAAGGTAGTGGATAAACATGCATGCTTCTTTGCCCACCTATCGTCTCAGTAGTCCATGTACTGTAATATAGTTCCTCCCTCTCTTCAGGTGAATGCCCTGGATGGTTACAACCGAACAGCCCTCCACTATGCAGCTGAGAAGGATGAGGCTTGCGTGGAGGTCCTCTTGGAGTATGGTGCAAACCCCAATGCACTGGATGGCAACCGAGACACCCCCCTTCACTGGGCAGCCTTTAAGAACAATGCTGAATGTGTGCGGGCCCTCCTAGAGAGCGGGGCCTCTGTCAATGCCCTGGATTACAACAATGACACCCCACTCAGCTGGGCTGCCATGAAGGGAAATCTTGAGAGCGTCAGCATCCTTCTTGATTATGGTGCAGAGGTCAGAGTCATCAACCTAAAAGGCCAGACACCTATCTCCCGGCTGGTGGCTCTGCTAGTCAGGGGACTTGGAACTGAGAAAGAGGACTCTTGCTTTGAGCTCCTCCACAGGGCTGTTGGACACTTTGAATTAAGGAAAAATGGCACCATGCCACGAGAAGTGGCCAGAGACCAGCAGCTATGTGAAAAACTGACTGTTCTGTGCTCAGCCCCAGGAACTCTAAAAACACTCTCTCGCTATGCTGTGCGCCGAAGCCTGGGACTCCAGTATCTGCCAGATGCAGTGAAGGGCCTTCCCCTGCCAGCTTCTCTGAAGGAATACCTGTTACTCGTAGAATAGCCTGGAGGAGATGTTTGCACCATCACGCAGGCACCTCTGGGTCAGGTTTTCCCTGCACTGCTGTCTCTTTGTCTTGGAAAACAGGAAAAGCAGCTGTTCCTGTTGTGTTGTTTATATTTTGAGGCAACATGTCACAACAGTAACCTCCACACCACCTCCTCTCCCCAAACCAAGCAACCAAACAACAAGAAAAAGATATCTCACTTTTGTCTTCTGTTTACTTATTACATTGCACCCTGTGAAGAGGTCTCCCATCTCTCCTCCTCTTTAGGGAAAAAGCCAACAGTGCAATCTAATTTTCTCTAGGAAGATGAAAAGTACAAAGTACTCAAAGAATGTGTGTTTGGTTTTCCTTTGGGGACATAATCAACACTTTGGAACAATCCTCTAGAAGCATTTTAATTGATCTGTGAAGAAGTTTAAGGAAATTCCATCTAACTTTTGCCCAAAGATGAAGGTATTATATAGCCTCAAGTAGTGTGCAGATGGAGAATTGGGCTGGATGGTATCCCTAGAGTGTCACCTCAGGGGGCATTCAGAAGGGACTGGCTCCCTTTCTCACCATCAAAAGAAACAGCAGTCTTTGCCTCTTTTCCATGGTTGTGCCCAAGGATTACAATAATCCAGCAATTTAATTCAGAAAGATTGTCTCGCTGCTTTCCACATAGTAGAAGAGATAGCAGGTTCTACGCAGTCCTAAAAATTTTCTTGTAATGCCGTTCTTTCTCTTCCTGAAAGCCAGCTTGCTCCAATGGTGTAGCAGGCATTTCCTGCACTATAGGCGAAGGTGTTTGCTCTAGTAGGAGGAGTGGGGCTGCCTTTCCTCGTGGGTCTTCCTTATTCCCTATGTGAAGCTCACTTTGCTAAGGGCTTGGAATTATTTTTCTTTCATTTGTTTTGGAAAATTGGCTCTTTACTGATCTATACAAGACATTGGTGGAGGGGATGGAGTGGGGGCTGGGGGAAGAGCATTATACAAGCCTCTTTTGAGAAGGTCCATCTACCCAAAAAAGACCTGTTTTAGTGAATAATACTTAGTCAACAATACTCCTTTCCATGTCCCTAACCTAGATCAAGTTATTTTTTTAAATTTATTTTCAGAGAGGAAGAGAGAGATAGAAACATCAATAATGAGAGAGAATAATTGATTGGTTGCCTCTTGCATGCCCCCTACTGGGGACCAAGCCCACAACTCGGGCATTTACCCTTTACCGGAATAGAACCTGAGACCCTTCAGTCCAAAGGCCGACACTCTATCCACTGAGCCAAACCAGCTAGGGGTAGATCAAGTTATTATTGGTCTTAGATGACCTGTATGCAAATTTGAAAAACCTTTTTAAAAAAACAATTGGGAACTACAAATAAAAATGAACAATCTGCTGACATAGCTAATTTGAACAAGTATACTATCTGCTTTTGCTCTTTTGCTATTGGTGTTTTTGCTTCCTTAAAAAATAAACAGTTCTGAAAGTAATCGGTAATTTCTGCTGTTCTTACTTTTCTCCACATTATTTAATCACCCTGAACTCATCTCTGAAATGGGACTGTCACCCTCCCTCATAGGTTATTTTGAGGATTCAGTGATAATAATGCTTGATATTTATTGTTAGTTCCTGTACTAGTATAAAGAGCATTTGGCTGCTTTAATTCTGGACTCTGACATGCCTTCTCAGTCACTACACCTAGATGATTTTTTAAGGTAAAGAAGTAATACTTTGGACAGCCAGCAAAACTGACTTATTAGAGATAATTCCTTCCTCCACCCCTTGTAAACCTGAACCTGCTTCACCAAGCAGGTGAGGAAACTGGGTTGGGAGGAACATGTTTGCCTGTGCTGTGAGCCAGGATCTGGTCATTGAAGGCTAAGCTTACACCAGGGCACCATCCTGACCATTTTGGGTATAATTTGTAGTCCCAATCCTGAAGACCGACTGCATTACATGGGCACTTGGCTAATGAGGAAGAAGAAGCTGTTGTTATGGGACAGAAAACAAACTAAGCTGAATAAGAACGGACATCTTTCCAAAACAGTATTGCAACCAAATCAGGTCCCAGATTAGCTGTCTAAATTTCCCAAGCTTTCCAAATATACATGGCTCCCCACAAATGGAGTCTGGCTTTCACCCAGGAAGGAGTACAGGGGAAGAGTTGAAAAGGGAGAACCCTGGGTTGTCAGTGGAGGAGTAGAGATCATGGGATGGCCGGGGAAAGCAGCTCTGGGTAATGGGTATATGATCAAAAAGAGAAACACAACTTCAGCTTAAGGGAGTCGGGAGCATCGTACTGACTGCAGAAGCAGCTAGTGCAGATGAAGGTGAGGACCAGTGAACTATGCTCCTAGGATCTGGTGTGCAGAGCCAGGAGATGCTGCACAAGTCCATGGGCTGTTCACACCGGCCGCATGTCCCATGTGTCCGGTCTGGGCAGAATCTGGTAGTGCTATGCTCTACTTGTGAAGATGACAGCAGGAGACCCAAAAGCACAGTGACCACTTGGCATTTATTAGTGTAGTTACTGTCTGTCATTGCAGCAAACACAGTAGAGGAACCAAGACTTTGTTATCACAAAGAAATAAATAAAGCTTATTTTTAGGAAAATTCTAACCGAGTAACTGAAATCTAGCAGTAGAGGAGCCCAGCCTGTGTGATGGATGAAGCTGGGGTAGAAGTCTTGATAAATTCTACCTGAAAGGAGCTTTCACTCATTGCCCCCTAGCCAGAGCTGATCTTGGCTGCAGTTAGAGAATAAAAGGAAACCTAATGAAAAATGAGCTAAAACACTTGAGAATATGTGGACTTGGATCTATCAGGGGGTGAGCTGACCATGATCAGACAATCCACCCCCTTCCCTCCAAAGATGTTTAGACAGGAGCTTCTCCAGACCGCTTCCGATTGATGTGCTCCAGGTGCGCATGCTCTGAGGTATCCAGGTCAATCTCATATTTGGCTAGGATTTTGAGGATGGGCCTCAGCTTCAGCCACCACTGTTCCTTGGGGATGCGGTGCCTACAGAGGAATGAGGTAGATCAGGGGTAGGGAGTGTCCAGCCCGCGGACCGTATAAGGCCCACGAAGTCACTTGGTCTGGCCCTGCCAAGGCATTAGGGTGAGTTAATTAAATGTTTGGCCAAATATCGCAGGCTAATTTTTAAATTGATAATTCTGTATGGCCCATGAATGATGTTATAAATATCCAAATGGCCCTTGACAGAAAAAGGGTTCCCCACCCCTGAGGTAGATGATGATTTAATCTATGAGCAGGGCAATCAACTATCAAATGCTTATGGGAAGAAGTGGAGCAAAAGAGGCTGGATTTAGGGCATGGGCATCGGATCCTAGGTAGGTACAGCAAAGATGTTACTCCTAAGAGAAGGACGGAAGGCAGTGAGCAGACTGGGAAAAGCAGACCATAAAACTACCAGGGAGGGAATCACTCCAGGAAGCAGATGTACTCACTCAAAATCGGTCTGGTCCTTCAGCTCAGCCACTGGTTGAAAGACCAGGGCCCTCTTACGCATCCCTAGAACGCAGCCCGAGTCTGGAGTATTGGCAAAAATCCGTCCTGCAATAAGACATGGTCAGTCAGCTTCTATACTGGGGAGCCTGCCTCTTTGGAGGGGCCTTACCCTCTTACCCCACCTACCATTACGGTAACTCTCTTTGATTTTCCCAGTCATCCAGTTCATGGCCTTGGCACCCATCTTAGTGGCAAAATTCCTGTCAAATGGAGTTGGGCTCCCACCCTAGAAAAAGAATCATAAAAATTACTGAGGGAAAGGCTCTAAGTAGCAGAGATATCTGAAAACAGAAAAAAAGGAAAGAATGGACCCAGGTTACTGCCAGAAACAGAAATCTAGAAATCTAATTATGAAAGGAAATCCTGAAATAGTTCTGGGAACCAGGGAGAGCTGGCCAGGGATATTTGGCCATTTGTCAGGTATAAGAGTTACTAATTAGGTAAAGGGATGACCGGTGTCACAGTGGCCACTCCTAGCTCCACAGCTCCCAGATCTTGTTCATGTACTTCTAGTCTCATTGGCCACTCGGTCACCTCCCTACCCCTCTTCAACCTAGCAGCTTTTGTCATCATCATCAATGACATTGAAGTGTTCCTTGTAGCCCAGTCTGGATGCTCTTGGTAGCTCCTCAGAATAATATAAAACACTAGAAGCCCGATGCATGAAATTCATGCAAGAGTAGGCCTTCCTTCCCCCCGCTGCCGGCACCGGCTTCCCTCAGGCCGCTGGCAGGCACCCGGGACCCAGGCTTCCCTCACAGCCCTGGCTTCATCCCGAAGGTCGTCCAGAAGGATGTCCAGAAGGACATCTGGTCTAATTAGCATATTATGATTTTATTATTATAGATTATTATAGATATAGATTTTTTTCTGAACTAAGAGAAAGTAGGTTGGAAAGTGGGAAGGAAAAACAGGAACGAGGTCTTCATACTTTCATATAATAGTACCCCATTCCTGCAGGTACTCATTCAAACTGAGATACTAGGAATTCATCTGTGGGTCGAGGAAGGTCAAAGGGCAATGCTTAGATAGCATCAGCTGGGGACATTTTGGATGGGGGAGGTCTCTAGTACCATAAGTGAGTGAGGCTGACCTTGGGTGGGGATTGAATGTGGGTGGTAGAAAGGAATTCCTTTTCCCTTGAAACTCAGTTAGTGGAGATGGAGCCCAACAGCAGCAAGGTGCCTGTACTCATATTCCACAGGCTCCGTCGGAAATGGTGTGGAGGGAAAAGCAATGGCTGACGCTCATTCTGGCTCTCATCCAAGCTTAATGAATGGCCCTGAAAAAAATGTTTCTCCTCTCTGGGCCTCATTTTCTTCATTGCAATTAGTGGTTCTCAACTGGAGACAATTTTACCCTCCAGGGGACATTGACAGATTTTACTTGTTATAACTTGGGGTGGCAGTGCTACTAGTGTCTCGTGGGCAGAGTCCAGGGTTGCTGTCAAACTGTTCTACGATGCACAGAACAGCCACTACGACCGAGAATTATCCTGCCCAAAACTGCAATAGTGCCGCGGTTGAGAAATCCTGCCCTAAATGAAGAGGATGGGCCACGTAATCTCTAAGGCCATTTCCAGGGTAAAGATGGTTTGGTTCTATGACTATAAAAGGCTGTAGGCTCATGCTCTATGTGGCACCGACAGCCTCCAGCAGGTCAGAGGCCAGTGGGAGCCTCAAGGCTGGGAGGGTTATGGTTGCCTGGTGAAGGGCATGACTGGGGCGTCTTCCCTACCTGCTGCATGTGGCCAAGCACATTCTTCCTGCTGTCGAAGATGCCCTTCCCCTCCTCAGAGTACAGGTTGAAAATGAAGTCAGTAGTATAATTCTCATTGCACTTCTCATTCCTGCCAGGTAGAGACCAAATGCCTGTGACTTTGGTTGTCTCCCCACCCCAGCACCCTCTTTCTGCCTCTGTAGGCTCTGCTCTGCCCTCTGCTATCTCCTCCCATGATTCAGGTTCCCTCCCTTTGTATCCAGATTCCTCAGTGTCCCAACCATGGACCCGTTCTGTGGGCTAGGGCCAAAGCCTGGCAATTTTCTCTCTTCAGTTAGGAGCACACCGTGGATGAGGTACCTTAACACCAAGCCCCTTTTCACAGTTGTTTTCATCTTTTGCACCAGATGTTCAACATTCGCCTAAAAATGAAACAGTAAATCCTAAGTCTGTGAGAGTGGATAAGGTCGGGCACGTGCAGAGACCTCTCCCCCACCAGGCTGCTCCCGGAGGGAACTGGGCCTGATCCCTTTATGAAGTTCAGTGCAGACTGAAATCTAAATGAAGACCGCAAATCGGACAGGCAGAGGAAGAAGTTGGAAACAGCTGTGGTGACTATCAGTTTTAGCCCCCTGGCCACCCCTCCCCTTGCCCCTTCCTAGGGGTTTCTGGTTCCCTCGGGGGGCTGACTCTGCTCTCAGCATCAGTCTGTACATGAGTTGCTTGTATGTACAGCAGTGATTCGCCTGGGAGGAACCTGTTCCTTCACTTGGGCTTTGAGTTGGGGGTGGGAGAGAAAAAGTCCCACCCTCCACTCCTGGCGGGGGCTGGCTGCAGTCTTGGATTAGGGAACTCCTTCAGTATCCACTGTGTGGCTCTTCTGCTCCTCCAGGGAACTGGGATCTTGGGAAGTAAGGGCCATATGGTCTCTCTGAGAGAGAGGAGTCAGAGCCTCATCCTGGAGGTGAAAGGGTATCCCCTTCTCAAAACTGGAATGAGAAGAGCCCATGTTGGTAGCAGGGGAAATTGGGAAGGGCAGCGCGATGTCCTAGAAAGGTCACCAACTTTCTCAATCAGTTCTGAGCTTAGAAAAGTTTCTAACCTCTCTAAACCTTTCTCGTCTGTAATATGAAGATAGTATTGCCCTAGCATGTCTGTTGTGAAAATAAAATGAAAAACACACATAAAGGTCCGAGCAGCATGCCGTCCTTCTAGATCAGTGGTTCTCAACCTTTCTAATGCCGCGACCCTTTAATATAGTTCCTCATGTGGTGGTGACTCCCAACCATAAAATTATTTTCGTTGCTACTTCATAACTGTAATTTTGCTACTGTTATGAATGGTAATGTAAATATCTGATATGCAGGATGTATTTTCATTGTTAGGAATTGAACATAATTAAAGCATAGTGATTAATCACAAAAACAATATGTAATTATATATGTGTTTTCCGATGGTCTTAAGCGACCCCTGTGAAAGGGTCGTTCGACCCCCAAAGGGGTTGCGACCCAGAGGTTGAGAACCGCTGTTCTAGATGAACGCTCCAACAGTAGGCGCTGTGGTCATGTATGTGAGGTCACGCTAAGGAATGCCTGCTCAGTGCTCTCTCTAGTCTCCTCGCAGGACTCCCAGACCAATCAGCTCTGTCCTCATCTTGAGCTCTCTCAGCTCAGGTCGCTGTGGGGACGGTGGGGACAGACTGGGGCAGGGGAGAGCCACCTAGCAGGCTCTGGGTGGTGTCTACCTGCAGGTCTCGAATGGTGAAGGGCTCCTCAAAAATGTAGGCGGCATCGGCCCCAGCCGCCAGGCCTGCCATGGTGGCCAGGTAGCCGCAGTAGCCACCCATAGTTTCAATGATAAACACCCGACGCTTGGTGCCTGCTGCTGACTGCTTGATGCGGTCACAGGTCTGCAAAGACAAAGGGTCATAGAAAGACACAGTCAGGGATCTGATTCTTGTCATTTTCGTGGCCCTTGTCGTAACCTAACCCTGGAGCTATCCCCTCCTGGGGCACCTTAGGTTCCTGCCTGCAGGACGGCAGGCACACTTGCCACACACACTGCAGAGCTACCCTTTCCATTGCTCAGAGAACGGAAATTAGGCTGTGACCTCAGAAAGGAAAAATACTTTTGTTATCAGAGTCTTGACGCATTTCTCGGTCAGAGGACTCACAGATGAGGAGAATAAACACATATGAATGGTTACATAGTCTGTGCAAATGCCTGGACTTGAAGAAGCATTTTTCAAATACTGCCACTTGGTTGGTACAAAAAAATATACCTCACTTTCCAGGACCAGACTCAGTCCAGGGCTTATAATGTTGGCCAGAGGCATGGGTGGGGGTGGGGGGCTCTCACCGTGCAAATGGTATTGAGCGCTGTGTCAGCCCCCACACTGAAGTCTGAGCCAGGGACATTGTTGGAGACGGTAGCAGGAATGATCACAAACGGGATGCAGAGCTCGTCATACTGCTTCCTGCCCTCCATCAGTTCCAGGCCCCCTGTGTAAGCCTGAGAAGATAGTGGTAGGGGCAGGATGAGGGGAGAGAGGGAAACGTAGGAGGGAGGGAGGGAGGGAGAGGAGGAAATGGGACTGGCACTCACCTCAAAGCCCCCAATGATGACAAGGCCCTGAATGTTAAACTTAGTGATGTTGGCACTGATCTGTTCTAAGCTCTTCTTGGGCAGAGTCCTAATTGGGGGTGGAAGTGGGTGGGAAGAGGTGTGGGGGTGGGGAGGGAGGATAATGAAATTTGGGGAAGAGACAGCAGAGAGAGAAAAGTTAGAGGACACTTTACTTTTAATTTCTTGATTTGTGTCCTCTTCCCTACCCCACCCCCACCCAAGAACACACACTGGGGCTCTAAACTGCCAGAGCTGGTAAAAGGGGTGGGGTGGCCTGTCTGCTCTCACTGAAGCAACTGTAAGAATGGGGGGAGAATCCCAGACAACAGCAGTGGTCCCAGCAGACCCTGACCTGACGAACTGACTCCCAGGAAGGGGGTGCTCCTGCAATGCCACTTACCTTTTAGTCCCAAGTTTAGACCCACCCTGGCCAGTCCAGCCTCCAACATAGCTCCAGCCAGCTTCCTCAATCTGCAGGGAAAGGTCAGATCGTACACTGACCCCACCTGAGTTCTGAGCCCACCCTGACACCCTCTGGTTGGAAGAGGAACACCAGGGATTGGTTTTTCCCCACCTCGTTGGACATCTTCCACCCTTTCTGCTCATTCCCAAATGATGAGCACCTACTTATGTGAGGCACTGTGTTGAGCTTTGGGATTTAGAATTAAATGAGACGTTGCTTGCAAAGGGTTCGACTCAGTGGCCCTTGCCTGTTTCTACTGTCCTAAAATTAAATATCTGCTTCTGCTCAAACTATGAGACAGAAAGGTAGTGAGGGGCAGGGGAAGAAAAGAGAACAGACAGATGACCCCCTGCTACACTTATCCCCCATGACTGCTCCGTGGCCCCAGAATACCACCCTCTTTCCTGTTGGCTCCCGTACCTGACCCTTGGCCAGGCCCTCGAAGCCGTCATGCACAACCAGAACTCGGTTGCCCTGGATGAGGCCAATTCTCACGGTGGAGCGGACGGCAGCATTCATGCCTGCTGCCGGGGCCCCCACATTCATCACGGCCACTGTGTGCAAGCCCGTCTGTGGAGAAGCAAGCAGAGAGAGAGCAGGGGGGAAAGGGGGGACAGGTCAGAAAGGAAGCTGAACTAAGTCCCTTGTGGTCCTTGAGTCAGGACATCTGCCTGACAATACACACCCCTCTCTCAGGGAACTCTTGCATAGCTTGCTCCCTCATACAATAGAAGCAAAATTCCGTATCACAAATCAGTCAATAAAGCTGCTGTCCCTGACCCCAGATATCCTATATAATAAAAGCCTAATGTGCTAGGTGTCCGGTCAACCAATCAAAGCATAATATGCTAATGATATGCTAAGACCACTCAACCGCTTGCTATGACATGCACTGACCACCAGGGGGCAGATGCTCCGACTGGTAGGTTAGCTTGCTACTGGGGTCTGGCTGATCAGGACTGAGCGAGAAGGGCCGGTCATGCCCTGGAGCCCTCCCGCGGCCCCTCCCCGGCTGGCCAACCTCGCGGGCCTCTAGTCATTATATAATGAATAAGACCTTCCAGAGCAGCATTTTCCAAAGTGAGATCCTCGGACCACTTGCTTCAGAATCCATCTAGGGAGCTCATTAAACCCACCTCTTCCTAGGCCCTGCCCCAGATCTAAATCCCATCTGGAGGAATGACCCAGGAATCTGCATCAGCACCAGGGACTCTGATCTACATAAATATAGAGAAACACTACTCCATGGAAGAGGTGGCTTAAAAGCACTTAGGTGTGACTAGTCCCAGATTTGCCCAGAGAAAACAATACCTAAGCCCTCTTTCCTGTTCCTTGCATGCTATCACGTTAGCTCTGAATTGGACACGGGTCTTGGTCAGAGATACCCAGGGCATGCTAAGAACACAGGGCTGGTACCTGGGCGTGGCTAACAGAAAACTATCTTTGTAGGGTCAGGGACTCGGCACTGAAGGTGATAGTGGGGCAAAGAAACTGGCCCTTGGTATCAGAGTCTTGACGCATTTCTCAGTCAGAGGACTCACAAATGAGGAGAATAAACACATATGAATGGTTACATAGTCTGAGGTACTAGGAACTGGGAGAAGCACTTCATAGAGGGAGACTGGGGGCACGCCAGGGTGAAGTAGGGTGAATAACTTGCCAGTACCTTAGACACTGGGGGTCTGACATGAGCCAGAAGCTTGTACACCTCCCAGTTGTTCATGAAGCTCCTGTAAAAAGTAGTGAGAGGTGTCTTCCATCCATTCCCCAAGCCAGCAGCCAATGGGATCTGGTCTGAAGTTTTGCTCCCAATGTGAAACACCACAGGACAAATCTCAAAGGACATAAGTGGGGCAGCAGCAGGGACTGGGCAGGGTCTGCAAAGGGGGCACTAATTCATCAAACCCTCCAGAGCACTCTTTTCCCCAGGTTCAGCAGAGACTGCCCCTTGCCTAGAATCTAGCCAGGCTCCACAGAGAGAAATACAGATTATAAAAGGCCAATCTCAGGGAGGGCATCCTTGGGATGAACTGAGCCTCATGGTTACTTCACAGCTAATTCTCTTGGGGAAGAAAGTTTGCGGAGACAATAAGAAGAGGAAGAGGCAGAGGCTCATATTTTAGGTCAGAAGCTCTGTGACTTTTGGCTTCATTTGGCATCTCACTGCTGTAGCTAGTGAGCTTCCGGTCGTCTCCTCACCGGCCTCTCAGCTTCAGGGCTTCATCAAACTTCTTCTCGCTCATGGCCTTGGTCACGTCTTTGGTCTGAGGGAGGAGCACAGCAACAATCACGAATCCAGGGCAGGTCTAGCACAGCTGGAGGCCCATCCCACAGGGAGACTCTGCCCATCGCTGGCGTGTGACTAGGTCTTGCCCACCCTGCACCCCACCTTTCCTCAAACTTTCACAGAAGAGGTATTTTTATTTTTCCCTTAATTTTCTGAGTAATGAGCAGCAATAGAAGAAAGCTGATCCAACGCTCTGATTATTAGAAGATGGGCAGAGTGGAGCAGTGCTCACATATAAAACAGCACCTTCCTCCACCACACACTCAGGGCCCAGCCTCCCAGTGGCCCCTGAACCAGTGAGTGCATGAAGAAGACCCTGCAGATGACCCAGATGGGGAGAAAGGCTGACCCCGGCCATGTGCTCCCCCACCACTGACTTCTGCTCTGGGAGCCAATGCTTTAGCTCTAAGGCTTTTAGAGATCCAGTTCCGAGCAAGGCTGGAGCCTGTCTGGGCTGTAGGTCACTGGAACCCTGAGGGCCAGCCCTGAGCATTCATGCCAGACACGTTAGCTCTCAGCCACGATGTTCGCTCTGTGGTATCAGTGATTCCTCTATAAGGGCCACACCATTTCCTGAGCATGCAAGTTTCCAGGCACTGCATCAAACCCTTCATGTAGCTTCTCTCCAATCCTTACACCAGCCCTCCAGGTGGGTATTAGTACCTCATGTTGGTTCAGAGAAGCATGTCCAGGGTAGAAATCAGAGGAAGATATAAGCTACCCAGCCAGACCTTAATAATATCCCCTGCTTTTAATAAAGTTTGGAGAGCCCTAGCTGGTTTGGCTCAGTAGATAGAGCATCAGCCTGTGGATCCCAGGTTCAATTCCGGTCAAGGGCACATGCCAGCGTTGTGGCCTCAATCCCAAGTAGGGGGCGTGCAGGAGGCAGCCGATCAATGATTCTCTCTCATCATTGATGTTTCTATCCCTCTTTTCCTCTCCCTTCCTCTCTGAAATCAATAAAAATATATTTAAAAAAATAAAGTTTGGAGAGCCTGGTTGGTGTTGCTCAGTGGTTGAGCACTGACCCATGAACCAGGAGGTCACAGTTCAATTCCTGGTTAGGGCACATGCATGAGTTGCAGGCTCAAAGCACAGTAAGGACATGCAGCAGGCAGCCAATTGATGTTTCTCTCTCATTAATGTTTCTAGCTCTCTATCTCTCTCCCTTCCTCTCTCTCTAAAATGAATAAAAACATATTTTAAATAAATAAATAAAGTTTGGAGAGATATTGCATTTCTCTTCTAATAGACACGATGAAGGGGTTTGAGGTTGGATGTCATGAGATAATGGGTCTCCTTACTAGGCAAGATGTAGAGTCTCCCATTCTTTAGGAACATGTCACAGATGGGGAAACTGAGGCTGGGTTGGAGAGGTTATGGCCGCTATGCAAAGCCCATGGCGTCCTTTCCCCAGACGTCTCTTACTCTGCCGTGCTGCCTTCCTTCTGCTCCTGCCCCCAGCAGCCTTGGAGTTGGTCTCCTTCCCCATAAGCTCCAGCTCAGAGACGGGTTTGGAGCATTAGGAAGGGGCACTGGAGTCAGTACTTACCACCTGGACACACTCCATGAGAGGCAGGCGCACAGCCTGGTTACCGGAGAGGCTCACCACACAGGCTGGGGTGTCTGGGGTCCCCTCCAGTAGTGCCATCACTGCTTCCACACCCATCCTGCTGCCCTGTAGGAGCCCAAGGAGCAAAGTCTGGTGCAGGCCTCCCTATCTTGGCCTGGCCTGGGGAACCAGGGCACTTTGCGCCCTTTCCATCTCACAGGGTGGAGTTCCACATTTAAAGACTGTAGCCAGGAACTTCCTGGGCTTTACCTCCCTACCCAGATTGCACCTAAAGCTTCATGACTTCATCCTCTTGTCATCAGAACCCCAAGGATACTACTTGATTCCAGAGAAACAGGTCCCACTGTAGTGGTCAAGGGGATCGATGAGGCTTAATAATATTCCTTTCTTATTGATAAAACAAGGAAGGATATTGCCTCTCTCTTCCAATGAAAGTAGGATAAGAGGGTTCAAACTGAGTGTCTGAGGTTAGATTAGATCTTAACAACTGCACTGATGCTCATAGCTCTAAGATAGGAGACCTCACCATTGGGGGAGCATATAGTTTCCCATCATTTTTTGCAACAGAAAAGAACTCCCGAGTGTAAGGGAATGGGTCCAGCCACTGCAGAGGCTGGTGGCGAGACAGCGTGACCAGTGGTTTAAGGCCCTGTGCTGGTGAGGTCCAGTCCTGCAGGGGAAGGACAGCAAGCTGAGGGTTCTAAGGCAGGAGGGCCACCAAGCCCCAGGACTTACCAGGATGCGGTCAAAGGCTGATGGTGTCCCACCCCGCTGCACATGCCCCAAGACAGTGACCCGGGTGTCATATCCCAGACGCTTTACCACCAGCTGAAGAGACCAAGAGAGGAACAGAGAAAGGGATATACAGAGTCAAAGAAAGAAGAGACATAGATAAAGCATGGACAGCTTATCTTCTTATCTTATAATGATTCCTGGTGGGAGGAAACCAGGGGGCGGGAACCCTGGGAGAGATGTGCAGAAGGATTAAGGAGAGACTCAGAAATCGTTAGGGAATGGGCCCGGGGTGGGTAAGGTGTTCGAGACATCTCTGACTTCATGCATACTAACGTTCTTGACGTCTTCTGAGGTGATTGGTTTCCCATGTTTGTCAATCGCACCCTCAGCCACAATGATGATGTTCAGACGAGAACCACGGGTCCTTGTCTGGCCAAGCACAAAGAGGGAAATGGTGAGTGAAACCCATGGAGGGGAAACGGAACATCAGTGAAACAGGGTGAGGAATTTTATTTTTTAAGGGCAAAGAAATAGTGCCAGTACCTCGCTGAGCCGGCGACAAAGGTGCTCCTCCCAGTCATCATCTGGTGGACATTCAGGAATAAAAACCCAGTCGGCGCCACAGGAGAGAGAAGTGACAAGGGCGAGGTATCTGAGATGAGAACCAGAGGCATCACGCTAGGAGCTACGCTTCACAGATAGCCTCCCCTGTACCCAACAGGTTCCCCAGTCCCCATAGTTGGTGAAAGCACTGAGGATCCTCAGTTTCATTCTTGGGGTGAGGGTAACCCTTAAGACAGCTTCTCAATAGATTCTGCCCCTGCAGGGCACTTTCTATTCATGCTCACCTCCCACAGTGGCTTCCATCTCAGAGCACTGCCTGTTCTTTCACACTGCGTGTGCCTGTGCACGTGCACACATGTACACTCATGCACGTGTAGGTATGCATGGGAGGTGCAGTGGGGACAGGGAAAGGGGCGCGTGTGCACCTCCAGGTCTGTACCACTGGAGGCCTCTCTGGACTCCACAGGGAGAAGGAAAGGGCTAGTGCTGGGTCCATGGAATAAATGAGTCAAGATGGGGATCTTACCCACAATGCCGGCCCATCACCTCTAGCACAAACGTTCTCTGGTGGCTGCAAGAGATAGACACTTACACTGTCCAAGCGTCCCTATGGTCAAGATCAGCTGTACCCACTTTTAGACCAAGTAACCCCTCTGGAAGATGTATTTATGCCGCTAGGCCTTCCAGCAGGTTTCCTGAGAGAACAGGAAGACTACGGGAAACACTTTAGCCACAGGGTGTCCTTCCTAGGCCTAAGAGAACACAGCAGTAAAAGGTGTCAGTACTGCCCAGTGGATAGAGTGTCGGCGTGCAGACTAAAGGGTCTCGGGTTCAATTCTGGCCAAGGGCACATGCCCGGGTTGTGAGCTCGATCCCCTGCAGTAGAGGACGTGCAGGAGGCAGCCAACCAATGATTCTCTGTCATCACTGATGTCTCTATCTCTCTATCTCTCTCCCTTCCTCTCTGAAATCAATAATATATATAATTTTTTTTTAAAAAAAGGTGTCAGTACTAAGGCTCTGTTCCAGAAAGGATGGGGCTCAGGAAAAGGAGAGAAAGGGAAAAGAAGGGAAGAAGAGAGGACTTGACTAACCTGGAATCCTCTAGGATTCCCCTGGGATGAACTGTTACCCTTAGCCCTCCCATTCTCCCACACTGCCTCGAAGCCCCCTAACCGCTGAGCGGTGGTGGTAATGGCCTCTACAATCTCTATGATGTGGTTGGAAAGGGCGGCTCAGGTTTTGGGCTCCCTGGATTCACCTCAGTCTAGACACTAATTATGTGGGAGACTCAAGAGGTATAAAGACTTCAGAGCTACATGTTTGGACAGTGGGCTAGACAGAGGCAAGAGGCAAATCTTGCAGCATTTCAAGAGCAGTGCAATTTCAATGCTCTAGGGATAATTCCTAGTTAAAAATGTGTTCTAGCCTCAGGAAACTAGTCATTATAGTCACCATAGCTCAAACACTCCATCTTCTCTAGCTCGGAGCTCTTAGCCTGTCTCAGCTGCCATCCTCCTACATTGCCCACCCCCAGCCCCTTACCTCTGAGCAGTAGTAGTGATGGCATCTACAATCTCTATGATCCGGTGCAGGGCAGAGTCAGTGCCAATGGTCATATCGGTGCCGCAAAAGTCATTGTCAATTGATCCAACCAGACCCACGATGTTCAGGTAGCTAGACTTCTTTGCTTCCTCAGCTGTGATCTTACCTGACAATGGAAAGCAAACCAGGAGCCCTGGGTGAGGTGCCCGGCATGCCAAAGAGCAGATGACCAGAGAGAGAGGGAACTGGAGCTAGTGGGAATTGTAAGCTACGGCAGAAAAAGGAGGGCAAAGACGGCCCATTTTGCCTAGGTAAGGACTTTCTCCAAGGGAAGGGAAGGGGTGTGTGTGCGCACGCACAAACAATACCGATGAGAAATATGTCTCACCCTCTTTCTGGAGGTCACTCAACAAGCCACTCCACTCAGAACGGAAGGTGTCAGCTCCAGTGAGGCTGCCATCACCCCCAATGACACACAGATTGGTGATCCCACGCTTCACCAGGTTGTGGGCAGCTCGGAGTCGTCCCTCTCGTTCCCTAAAGTCCTTGCACCGGGCACTGCCAATCACTGTGCCTCCCTTTGGGGAAGAGGGAGAAGTCAGCTCACCAGATGACACAGCCAAATTTGGGCTTAACATGCTCAGATTCCCCTATTCCAACTCTGTGATGGGCTGACATAACCATGTGGTCCCTGGGAAGTTTCCTGACATCCTTAAGAGTCATTTGTTTCTTTGAAAGGAAAGGGCAACAATGCTGGCTGGGATGTCACGGCATCATTCCTACTTTCTGCTACACCTCTTTTGGAAGGCTGCTAAGGTCAACCCATTTGTTTGAAGGCCTTGTTATCAACATGATTTTCCTCAAAGAGAATACATAGATGTCTGCTGGCTTTTGAAATAATCTCCACCCTTTGGAAATTCTCCCTACTGGCCCGACATTAAGGATTGTATCATCTCCATGTGCTTGGTAGTGTTCTCCTCTCTCCACCACACTGGGAGTTCTAATTGTAACCTGGCACTGTCAGTCTTTTCCCTTCGCTCTGTGGGATCTATGGTGCTAGTGGAAAGAGCCGCAATACCCAGGTATTCACAGGAAAAACAGCTTTGGATATAGAAAGCCTTAAATTTCCAGGGGTTTACAGAAACCCCAAGAGGTAAATACGCTTATTTTCAAAAATCATATAAGCTCCTGATATCCAGAACTTTGGGGCACTGATGGAGACTTCTGGCTCATTCCCAGACCACGTTATGGCAGGCACCATCACTTGCCTAGAACTGTCACTACGCCCTGGACATTAAATTTCTTTCCATGGTGTGGTAAAGGATTGAGGCAAAGGATGGAGATATAAATATAATTTGTAAATTTTTCAGTAAATCAGAAAATGAGTATATAGTAACTTAAAGAATGACTTAAAGGCACAGGGTTATGGATATGATCGGGGTATTTTTAGTTTTTCATTTGTTTGGTTGGTTGACTTTAACTCTGAAAGGCTCTCTGGGTTCCTCCCTCCCTTAAATGGTCTGGTTTCAGGTCACCTCATCCCATCACATGAGGACTAGCATATTTCAGCCTTACTTCTGGCTCTGGCTCCAGTCCTCTGGTAAGGTTATTTTCAGGGCCAGACCTTCCCCGTGACCCCAGAGCAGGTCTTGCTTACATGCCAGGTCCCCAAGTATTGCCTATGACCTTTATATACAGAGCAAACTGTCCTATGAGCACATCCCCACTCTCTATCCCACTTTAGGAAACCAGGGTGATACTTTCAAATGCAAAGAGTAAAGGGCAAGCATAGCCCCTACCTTGTCACTGAATCCCTTCCCATCACACCACATGGCAGGGAACTGGGGAAACCATGAGCCCAGAGCAGCATGGTTTGAAACAAGGACAAAACATGGGACAAACGTCTTCTAGAACGTACCAGCTGAAGCATCATCGAAACGCTCTCCCAGGTGGCTTCCCTGATGTTCTCGCCACCATCCACCAGGCCTTGATAACCCTGTGGGGCACATTAGACCCATTCAGTCTCTGCTAGGCTTCCCCCTAAACTCCCAGGATCAAGACAGAAACCTGGGAAGAGGTTCTCAGAGAATGAAGTCACCTGCTCCCATTACAGATTCCTGGATACTTGTAAGACCAAGATAGTCCAACTTTTTCAATACTCTCTTCTAGTTTCTCCCATTTTTTATGTCCTTCCTAATACTTAATCTTAATTCCTCTTGTTCTTGGCTCATCCCATTTCCTCTAATCCGCTTCCCAGGGGAACTAGATAACAGATGGTTTTGGTAACAGTGGAGGAAAAGAAAAGGGGATGTTGGAGGGAGGGAGAGGAATATGACTTGAAAAGACAAGAAGCTATTAAATTTAAGAGAAGACAGCTAGACTTTACCTAAAGAAGAGTGACAAAGAACAAGAGGAAACGAAAGGAAGGGAAACAAAGAGGAATTAGAACCTCAGAAAGTTGGGCAAACTACAGAAATCTAGTGAGACTCTTTCCTCCTATGGCTCTATCTCTGGATTTACTCAATTTGCTGTGAAATGCTAACTCATTTCAGCTTCTCTCTCTGTTTTGGAGGGAGGTGGAGGGAAGACAGGTACTTCTTCCTTTAAACTGAACAGGCAACATGAGGACCCGATCCACAGATCCCTGGGTCCTACCATCATTACTGAGGCTGAGAGTGGGGAGGGAGCCAAGACAAATCAGACACAGCAATGTAACTGGGAGGTAAGGAAAGAGAAAGTGGGGAGAGGAAAGGAGCAGGTTAAGCATATAGCAAAAAAAGAAATGGAGAACAAAGTAGAGAACCAACCTCATGGACAAAGAAGACACGGGCACCAGTAAAGATACCAACTCGGACCACAGCCCTGACAGCAGCATTCATTCCTGCAAGGAGAAAAGAAAGAAGTGAGAAAGAGGTTACTCCTAAGAAAAGCAGCCCTGGAATCCAAGATAGGAGACAGCTCTTTTCCCTATTTTATTGTATTTTATTTTGTTTTATGTATTTTATTGATTTCAGAGAGGAAGGGAGAGGGACAGAGAGATAGAAACATCAATAATGAGAAAGAATCACTAATAGGCTGCTCCTTGCCTTCCCCACACTGGGGATTGAGCCTGCAACCTGGGCATGTGCCCTGACCAGGAATCGAACCGTGACCTCCTAGTTCATAAGTCAACACTTAACCACTGAGCCACGCTGGCCAGGCTTTTCCCCTATTTTTTAAATATATATATTTTTATTGATTTCAGAGAAAGGAAGGGAGAGGAAGAGAGAGACAGAAACATCAATGATGAGAGAGAATCATTGATCGGCTGCTTCCTGCACACACCCTACTGGGGACAGAGCCGCAACCTGGGCATGTGCCCTGACGGGAAATCGAACCATGACCTTCTGGTTCATAGGTTGATGCTCAACCCCTGAGTCACACTGGCTGGGCTAGGCTTTTTTCTAAATCTAAAATATTCCTCTCATCCAAGTCTCAATGTTAATGTAGCTCCAGATACCAGCCTCATCCCCCCCCCCACCCCCCTATATGAATTACCTTAGGTAATTCAGTATTATAAAGAATAAAATATAAAATAGGAAGTGGTGAGCGATGAAGCTACACAGGTGACCAATTTCCCCCGCCCCAAATCCTATCTTTCCTTGCCAGGGCAATCTGGGGAATAATAATCTTGAATGCTTATTGTGTTAGACACTACTAAGTGCTTATCAAACATCATCTCAATTAATCCTATCCACAACCCTAGAGTTGCCTCCATTTTACAAATTTTGGAAACTGAAGTTCCAAGAGGTCAAGGTCAGAGCTAGTACTCTTAAAAAGCTCAGATTTAAATCCAAGTCCTAAAATGCTTAAACCAACATTACTGACCTCCATGCTATGCCCTCCTAATCTCAATGGCTGTCCTAGGTTTTTCTTTGTCTTCTCCACTGAATCTAGACATACATCCAGCTTTGGTAAGCTTTTCAGGACAAAGACATGACTCTCTGAGGCTCAGTGACCTGTCTTCACACATATACAGCTTTTTATTGTCATTTGAGTTGGTGTATGTTACAATGTGTACCACACAGTTGAGATTCTCTGGCTTATAATGTGAGGAGGGACTCAAGGTGATGTTCAAGGAGTGATAGCGCCATAAGAGATCAACTTCTTATTCAAGATACTCCAGTATGTGTTTTTGTTTCAATTTAAAATCTACTTGCATCTTCCTTAACCCTACCTGGGGAAATACCATCTTACCAGTGAGCACTAGAGAAGCCAGAATCCATCACAAACTACTGGAAAGGAAGAGAATCAAAAAGACCAGAATATCTTCTTCTGGTTGTTGTTCTGTTTTTTAGGCTGATATGGCTGTAAGCTCCAAATCATATTGGAGGTCCATTCACTCACTGAACAAATACTTAGTGAATACATATCATGTTCCTGGCGCTATGTAGGCACTGGGTACACAGTAGAGAAGAACACAGAGTTAGGGGATATAGAGATAAAGTGCTTGGTAATGGTCCTCAAGACCTGTGAAGAATTATAATATGGTGACAATATGGGTCCTTATGAAGGAGATTTGTACAAAGTGCAGTGGGAACAAGGAGAAGGAGCATTTCGGCTACGAGGAGGAAGTCTGTATAGAAAAGACCATTTGTGCTGAGACCTAAAGGACAATTTTCCATTTAATCTTTTTGTCAGGTGGACAAATTTGGGGGGACATGTTCCAGGCAGGGAGGATAACACAAATAAAGGTGAGTTTCAGTGAATAACCTTAGGTAATTCAGTATTATAAAGAATAAAATATAAAATAGGAAGTGGTGAGCGATGAAGCTACACAGGTGGGCAGGCACCTATAAGCTCTGAGAAAGTGGCCTTCATTCTGTAGGCCAGTGTTTGACTAAGGATCCATGAGTAATGCTTTTGCGGGCATGGGCACTTCTTTTGGGACAAGGTCCACAGCTTTCATTTGAATCTTAAAAGGATCTGTGACCAAAAAATAAAGTTACAGACTCTGGAGAATGATTGAAGCACCGTGACAGTAGAGGGACAGGATGAGATGGACATATCAGAGTATGGCTTTGGCAATGTGGAGGACAGACTGAAAAAGAAGTCACTAGGATTAGATGGCCATCAGATAGCCTAGACAAAAAAAATGATGAGGTTCTAGACTTGCGAGAGTGACATTTGTTGCAAAACAGAGATACTGGACAGGAGACACTCAGGAAATGGAAGCAATAGGACCTATAACTAATCAGCAATGTGATTAGATTTCCAAGTTTTGTGGAAGATGAGGAAATGCCCATGACTGACTTTCACAAAGGGTAAATTGTCGTGCAGTTAACTGAGCAGAGGCAGGTTTTGATTTGGGAAGATGGGGTGGGGATGACACACTCATATTTTGAGTTGAGTTCCTGTGGGACAGCATGTGAACTTGGAAGAGGCTGTCTCAAGAGAATATGAAGAATTTGAAGGGAAAAGGGCAAGGAAAGAAACCCTGAGGAAAAGCAACATTGAAGGAATGGGCAGGGGATGAGGAATCCATGAAGGAAACTCCAAGGAGCAACCAGAAAGACAAAAGGAGACCAGGGCTTAGCAATGTCTTCGAAGCCATAGGGGACAGTTTCAAGACGTGGAACAGTGTCGAATGCTTCTGATAATTAAAATAACAACCGCAAGGTTGGGCATGCCAACAAGAGGTCATTGGTGAGCACTGATATCAAAGCTTATTTATGACATCACTGAGGCAAAGCCCCGTGAAGGCTAGAGGTCTGAGTTAACAATCTCAAATTGAAGGAATCAAAACTGAAAAGTCTGTGAAGAGAGGGGGCTTCTCAGAAGCTTTAAGAAAAGCCTGTGTGTGCCCGGCCGGTGTGGCTCAGTGGTTGAGCGTCGATCTATGAACGAGGAGGTCAGGGTTTGATTACCCGTCAGGGTACATGCCGGGGTTGTGGGCTCAATCCCCAGCAGGGGTGTGCAGGAGGCAGCCAATTAATGATTCTCTCTCTACAGGGATGTTTCTATCTCTCTCTCTCCCTCTCCCTTCCTCTCTGAAATCAATAAAAATATATTTAAAAATAAATAAATAAGTAAAAGGTTTTAAGTGTAAAGGACACAACAGATGGTGGGTACAAAATATCCAAGTCCATTGAGCAGAAGAAAAATCCCACAAGAAAAGAAGATTCTTTCTCTTCTCTCCTCCCTCTGCCTTCTTCTTACCTCAACCCTACCAACTTCTAGAGATCATCTTTCCTGCTTCTAAATGGGATAGCTGAGTGTTTTCTTAGAAATCAAGGTTTAGGACCCTCTTTGTGTCCCTGGACCTGTGTCTAAAACTCCTAGTTCCCTAGAAATCACAGACCAGGATGTATAGATAGTTTATATCAGAGAGTCCCAGTAATTCTTTGGACTCTGGTATCCAAACTCATTGGCCTAGTCTGGCCCCAGGTCAGTTCTGGCCAGGCTCCCCTTGGCTGTTCCATGCTGTCCTAAATAGCTCTCTATGAGCAGCTGTCTGACCTATTAGAAGCAAGATGAAGGATAAGATTGCAGGCAGCATCCAAGGGGGTATTCTGGGTACAGCTAGGAGGGGCTCTGAAGAACGTCAGAAGCATGCAACTTTTTAGAGTCTCCAATTACAGCCTGCTGCAAAGAGGCTTTGGGAAGAAGAACTATGAGTGATGGTTCTCTACAAGATAGAAATAAAACTAATATATGACTTGATCCCTATCTTTTTTAAAGCGGAAACTAAAATGTTTCTTTCTACCTTAACTGAACTTTGAATAAGAGAAAAATTATTTAACTCCAAATAAGAGGACTAAATGTTTGTTAGATATGAATTACTCTTTCTGATGAATATGTCACTGAAAATTATAACTCCTAGAATAGCAATCAGAGAGATAATAGAATCCCTGCTCTTGTAAACATGTAAAAATAGAATGAGCATGCATTTATATGAACTGCCTAGCCCTGGCTGGTTGCTCAGTGGTTAGAGCATTGGCCCACAGGCTGAAGGATCTTGGGTTCAATTCCCAGTCAAGGGCATGTACCTCGGTTGCAGGTTCAATCCCCAGCCCTGGGCGGGACACAAGCAGAAGGCAACCAATTGATGTGTCTTTCTTACTTCATGTTTCTCTCTCTCTCTTCCCCCCTCCCTTGCCCTTTCCTTCCACTTTCTCTAGAAATAAATGGAAAAAAAAATCCTTATTCCTCAGGTGAGGATTAAAAAATATAATAATAATAATAATAATAATAATAAAATAAATTAATTAAATGGACTGCCGGTCTGAAGACAGAGGGCTAGAGCAGATGACTGAGGTCCTTTCTGACAGAACATGCCGATTTCCTAAAGCCAACGGTGGCATGGTTTAGGGGGGCAGGGCTGGGAAGAGAATTAGGATTTGGTATCTAATCATCCCAACTTTTGAGCTCAGGATGTCTCCTCACTCCTGGCCACTCTTCTACTTTAAGAGGTTACTAGCTTTGCTAAGGCTCAGGGAATGACAGAGCTACGACTTCCATGGATTTTACAGAGCCCAACCTCACTTTCCCATGTGATCCTAGCCTCCAGGGGAAACACACTTCTGTGCTCTCTCCCTGAGAGAATAGGCACCGTTAAACTTATCCCTGGGCAGGCCGCCTCTGTGTCTGTATCAGTTGGGACCTCTCAGCTCTACTGTGACTTTTCTGCTTTGCTTCCTCGCCTTCCTAGAATTTCCCTCTACCACTTTCAGTGCCTACTGCTATGCACCTGTGATGTTACTAGTATGTGGACTCGCAGTGAGATATCTCCTTGGGTACACTGATTCTGTCATAGAATCCCATGGGCTTTGTCCTCGGTGGGCCTTCCGGAAATCAGCCTGTCAACAGCCCCTGCCTTCACGGAATATGACCCTTCCCTTCACACAGGTTTAACACAGGGGATGGTCATTTCTAGAACAGGAGAGTCTCTCTGCTCAGGAGCAGATGCCGAAAGGGCTCTGTTGCTCTTAGACCCACGTTAAATCCTAAGCCTTTCCCCCCCTCTTACCTCTTTCCCTTCCCAGAGAAATCTTCTTTTTCATAATGTCACAACTCTGTGTGACTCACTTGGGACTTTTACCAGGTCCTCATTTCCTATAGTCTGACCCATTCCACAGGCCATCCTATCCAAGTTTTAGGATCAACACTCAAAGTTTATGTTGAAGAGCTCAGTACTGGCACAGGATTCTTTCCAGGAGAAAAGAGTGAAGCGGCAGGAGCCAGGTCAACAGTCTCTACAGCCTCAACTTGGGCTCTGCATTCTAATCTCCCCACTATTCCTAAACTCGGGCTTCTGTGCCCCCATTCCTCAGCTTCCTCATTCTAGCATTCTCCTATTCATAATATATATATCCAACTATAATTAAATAAATGTTAGTTTAAAAAGATGCTTACAGTCTAGCATACTAATAAGAAGGACCATTGCGCAAAGACAATGTGTGATTTCTTCATTAATGTAGCCTTAGTGCTTAGCATCCTGCTTGGCACACGGCAGATGCTCAATTATTCACTTTATTTAATTAGTAATACATTTATTGAGTACTTACTATGTACCAGGCACTGTTCTAAGCACTTTAGCTGAATGAAGAGTTCAGTCTCTTGAAATCTATCTTCTCTGTGAAGTTTCCCCTGGTTAATCCTATCTTTTCATTGTATAAGTGGAGTCTACTGGGTTAAGCCCACTTGATAATTGCTACTTATGTGTCCTACATAGGCGTTCTAGTAATGTATGACATCTTTTCTCATTAAACTGTAAGTTCCCAAAGGAAATCACCTTCTTTACAACATATGAGACAGGGCTCTATACAAAGTGCATGCTTACCACAAAGTCTCGGAAAGCCTAGGGAGAGTAGTGTGGAGGAAGGGGACACTAGCTAAAATCTCTTTCTTTCTCTTTCTCATCACAGTCTCCGTGTCCTGGTGTCCCTTTCAAAGAGATTCTGCCTCTCTTCAACGTATTAAGTTAGAATATACAAGATCATCAAAGGAGGGGAAAAAGTAAAATAAATCACAAATCCCCTATCTCCCACTTCATTTTCCATATTCCTGATTTTTCTTATACGTAACTCAGCAATGGGTTCCCTCTGGCTTTCTGCCCACTGCCCACCCCCACCATGGATCTGCACTGAATGACTGCTGCTGTTCTGTGTGTTCAAGGGCTAAAGGGATGGAAGGGGAGGAAGGCCAGAGAAAACAGAGAATGGAGCAGAACTCTGCCTCGTAGAAGGACATGTGCTGTAAGAGTGAGGTGCCTG
Organism: Myotis yumanensis; assembly: GCF_028538775.1. NCBI lineage: Eukaryota > Metazoa > Chordata > Mammalia > Chiroptera > Vespertilionidae > Myotis > Myotis yumanensis. The sequence goes on from NW_027223754.1 coordinate 166,412,641, forward strand.
ACCCTGGTCAGTGCAGGAATTCTGTAGACATCAGAGTTAATCCTGAAACTCTAGCTGGAGCCCACCAAATACCAATTCTGGGTCTCCTCCTTTTCCCAACATTCCCATGGTACTTGAAGTGAATCTATTTACTGCCTCCTCAATCGCTTTATATCATCAGTCCCTTTCTTTCCAATGTTCCTTGAGACAAAACCAGTCTTTTAGATACCAAAGGACCAAAATGGACCACATTTTCAGAAAGAAGTTTTACGAAGATTTTAGGTAAATAAAAGTAGAGAAGATAAAATCCAAAGCAGTTGAGGGATTTTTAGGAAAACCCAAGATTCCAGTGTGAACCTGTAACAGGAGGATAGTTCATTCTACAGGCTAAGGGGAGTCAAGAAGCTCAAGGGGGCCCATCAGCCATGTTTTTGTCTCTAACCAAGCAGGGCCCTCCTCCTTACCTTGGGCATCTCCACCAGAGGTTAACACGGCGATGGCTTTGCCGACCCCCAGGGTTCTGGCTGCATGATGCTCTTCATGGGTCATGATCCAGTCTAGAATGCAAATAGAGATCAGTTAAGACACAGCTGGACCAAGGTACTATGAGCTCTGGAAGTGGCTGTTAGACTGGACAGAGCCACTTCAGTCAGGCTCTCTCACTAAATGGAGTCTGGGCTTTGCAGCCCTGAGAGCTTGAACTTCTTCCAAAAGAGAGGCACACACCCCCAGAGTGACAAGCTGAAATGTCACAGTCATCAAGCCCGAGACCACAAAAGTCCTGGCTGATCCTGCCAATTGCAGCCTATTTGTAGAATAAGCAAAGGTCAAGGAGAAGAGCAATTGACTGGGCAGAAATGAAAAAGGAAGGAGAAAGTTAAGTTAGCCTTAGGGATCCTTCCTTTTAATGAAGGGAAGGGCTGTTGCAGAGCATAGGAATCAGATGAGACCCAGCAAAGTGAAAGCAGAAAAACGAAGATAGGTTGGATTGTGCTTAAGATTAGGGCTGGGTGTTATGGAATTGGGCTAAGTGGAAACTGGACTTTAAGGTTTAAAGGTGCATTAGAGCTTGGGCATGTTAACAGTGTCAGGCTAAGGAATGGTTAGGGACTTATTTTTTATTATTATTTTTTAAATATTTATTTATTAAATTTATTGGGGTGACATGGGTCAACATGAACATACATGTTTCAGGTGAGGGTTTCTATGCTACAAGATCTGTATATTGCACCATGTGCCCGCCACCCAAAGTCGAATCTTCTTCCGTCATCATATAGTTAGGGGCTTTCTATGGTTTTTCCAATCTCCCTCAGGCTCTTCACCTCCTGAACATCTCTTGATCCTTTGTCTTCAGCCCTTACCCCTCACACTACATACAATCAAAGGAGAAGAATAACACAAAATCACTGTCACACATACTCAGATATGTGCACACAACATGTGAGCACCTTCATATTTTTGTCGTTGGGGCTTATCTCTCTCAAAGGAACACATAAGACATACTTTTGTGTCCATAAAATGCCAATGGAATCATCATTCTCCCAGTTATCCAGGCTCAAATCTTATATTTTAAAATTTATTTCCTCCTTACTCTCAGAATCAAAAGTTACCAAATCCTATTATTCTCCCTTCCTTTTTTTCTTTTTTCTTTTTTTTTTTTTGGTTAATCCCCATCTGAGGATATTTTTCCATTGATTTTTAGAGAGAGTGGAAGAGGGAGGGAAAGTCAGAGAGAAACATTGATGTGAGAGAAACACATCGACTGGTTGCCTCCTGCACGAACCCTGACCAGGGCCTGGGCCGGTGTGCGGGTGGGGGTGGGGGGAGGCGGGGGAGGGAGGGGGGCGCCTGCAACCAAGGTACGTGCCCTTGACCAGAATCCTACTGAGCCAAACCGGCTATGGCTATTCTCCCTTCTTATTATCACTCTAGTCTCTTCTATCCTCACTGCCTCTTTCCATCTGAATTGCCTGCCACAATAGCTGGTCTCCCTCTCCTTGTGTTTCCCTTGTCCACTCTATTAGAGACACAAAATAAACCTCCATGGAAGGTGATAGGCCTCTGAGGCCTCAGTGGAGAGAAGAATCATTCACATGAACAGTGGGTGGTGACCTTTAAGCACAAATCATGTTTCTGCTGTGCATCTGGGAAAGTAGGGTAACTGCCGATAAAGACATAGGTCACATAAACACAGATCCACACACTTGCCAATGAAATGCATGCAATGAGACTCATGAAGACATACATTCACACAGAATGTTATTAAGAGACACAGATTCACAGACATACTTCATATGATCAGTGCTGACAGATAAGTCCAGACTTCTTGGGTTGGCATTCAAAACTTCCAAGATCTAGCCCTTGCCTAGAGCTTGAACCTTTGCTCCCACGAATTGTTTCATCATCACCTGAATAATGCTTTGCTCCTTCCCACTTCTGTGCCTGGACACACTGCATTCCTTTTCCAGAAGACTATGCAGTTCCTTATTGATCTGTGGGCCTTTTCCACAGGTCAATATCCTGCTCCATCATGTAAGACCCATCTTAGTTGTACCCCTATCAAACCTATTTAGCCTTCACTGAGGACCATAGGTCAAGGAAGGCTCCTTTTTGGACCTCCTCTAAGTAACATATTGTCTGGACCTGGATCATCCATGTAGCACTTAATTACAACTTTCTGTAGTATTCTAATTGCACATTATTTATTGAAAAGAAGGTTAGACTAGATCAGGGGTCAGACGCAAATTACAACCCACAGGCCAAATCCAGCCCTTCTCATTTTAAAACGGTTGAAAAAACAATTTCATGACATGTGAAAATTATATGAAATTGTAATTTCAGTGTCCATACCACTCTCATTCTTTCATGTATCATCTATGACGGCTTTTGTGCTACAACAACAGAATATTAGTAGATCATTGCAACAGAGACCAGAGGCCCTGCATAGTCTAAAATATTTACCATCTGTCTTTTTACTGAAAAAGTTTACAGCCCCCTGAACTAGATGATTACTAAAGTCATTTTCCCTGACTAGACTGAAAACTCACCCAGGGAGGGTTCATGTCCATTTCTTAAAACTTTCCCACAGCCTGCCAAGGTCTAGCGAAGTCTATGCACGTAACAGGAGTTCAACAAATACTTGTTGAAAGCATTAGTGAACTGACGAACAACACAAAATGCACACAAATATATGAAAAATTTTAAATATGTTCAGATACAGATATAGCTTCATATTATCTGTACTTCTAACACATACAGCTACAAAAAGGACCAAAGAAACCAAATGCTAAAAGAAATATAAACACGTGGATAGAGACTATCTCCTATTTAACATTCACATCCAAATGTCTACTGTTCTCAAAAAAGGAAAGACTAAGTGGCTGGTGCAAATAGGAAAGTAAAAATTTGGAAAGACCAAAACACCTGAAGGCTTCAGTGAGGGAGAGAATTCACCATAGCAAGGAGGTTAGTAGTGCTGATCACACAAAAAAACTGCTCAGATTCTTCTGCATGTCTAAGTTATACAGGCACAGGACACAGAAATCACGCAGATTCAAATATAAGCATCCTTTATAGATCCACAGTGAGACACACGTAAAAATAAAGAAATATTAAAACCTAAACATAAAATCACGTGTGTAGAGAAGCAGGAGGGAGGGAATAGGAGTCAGCATCGTAGGTGCACTGATTTGAATTGGGTGAGTGCCAGGATAGGATCCTACCAGCCAAGAGCAACAAGGTCCGAGCACCTTGCACCCATCCCTGATTCCCAGGGAACGGGCTGTGTGTGGGAGCGGAGGGACGGGAGCCCAGGGGCTTAGGGTTCTTCATGACTGCTCTACCCATCCCCCCTCTGGCTTCAGATGCCACACCACCTCTTCTTCCCCTGCTGCTCCTTTCCGTTCTCCCCGCCGCCTCCTCCCAGAACGGGCATTTCCACGTCGCTCTCAGCTTTCCCCCTCGCCTGTTACCCAAGGGCCCCTCTTGCCTTTTTGTTCTAGCTCTTCTCGGACGCGGCTTGCTTGCACACTGTCCTTGGAGAAGGGGGAGGGGAGCTTGGCGAACAAGGGGAGGAGCCAGGTGGAGGCACCAGGGAGGGGAAGGAGGAGAGGCTTCCCAACCTCCACTGGCAGAGGCCCGCCAAGAGGCTCCGCCTCCTCCTGCTCGCCTCTCTCCTCCTCCCTCTCCCGCTATGAACGCGGCTCAGATGTGACAAGGGCTTTAATTTCTTCACTCTCCAGAGAGTTCTCGGGCCCCCACATCGCTCTGGGGAGCCATCAGCTCCTGTAGGAATCAGAAATTATTTAGTGGCTTCCCTTGCTGTCAGCAGAGACAACTTTTCTCCTAGCCCGGACTCTCCGAGACTTACTGCATTCTAGCATCCTCGGCAACTAACAGTCACCCCTCCCTCTGGCCCTATCTATGGTCTCCCACCTCAGTAAGCGAACACTTACTGGAAGGCTGTGTGCCAGGTTTTAGGTGCTGAGAGATGAAAAGATAAATGAAACAGAGTCCCAGCCCTCGAGGAACATTCAACACTGGTATTTACTAAAGAGGGACCTCAAACAGTCCCTTTACATGTGCGTTACCTTTCTCAGAGAAATACAGGAAAGTCAGCTACGGATGGTAGACCCCTGCGGGGATAACCCTGTCCCGAGTCTGCAGCAGAAGAGGGTGCAGGACTCTGGCGGCGAAGCCAGCATATCCTTTGGGCTTCAAAGCAAAGCGGATCCCCCTGGGAACATTGGTCAAGTACTCCCAGAGCAAGCGGTGCATCTTTCACTCAGATCCCCTTTACTCCTTCCTCTGCTCCACCCACGTCTTTGCATCGGTACCTCTCCTCAGTCGTCTCTTTTCTTGCGGTTTCTACAGCCCAGTCTAGCTTACTTTTGTTTCTGCCCCTACACCCTCTGGCCACAAATGATAGGAATGCAAGTCATTAGGAGATAAAACCATTGGCGACACAAAATTAACTTTTGTGCTGCAAATGTTACCATCAAAAAATTAAAAAGACAACTTATTAGAAGGAGAGTAAAACTTTGCATAGCGTATATCTGATAAGGGACTGATGGACATCCAGAATATATAAGTAACTCTTGCAACTCAATAATAAAGAGTTAATAACCCGCACTAGCTGGTTTGGCTCAGTGGATAGAGTGTCCCAGGTTCTATTCTCATTAAGGGCACCTGTCCGGTTGCTGGCTGAGTCTCCAGTAGGGGGCGTGCAGGAGGCAGCTGATCAATAATTCTCTCTCATCACTGATGTTTCTGTCTCTCTCTCTCTCTTCTGCTCTGAAATCAATAAAGTATTTTTTTAAAAAAGGTAATAACCCATTTTAAAAATGGGTAAAAGATCTGAACACATACCTCATCAGAGAAGACATAGAGATGTCAAATAAACATATGAAACGATGCTTACCATCATATGTCATTTGGGAACTGCAAATTAAATTGGTGAAATACTACCACCTGTTAGAATGGGTAAAAAACAAAAACCCTGGCAATACCAAATACTGACAAGAATGTGGAGGCAATTCTCATTCTTTGTTTGTAAAAATGCAAAATGGTCAAGTCACTTTAAAAGACAGTTTGGCAGTTTCTTACAAAGCTAAAATAGTCTAACCACATGATCCAGCGATTACCCAAATGAGTTGAAAAGTACATTCACACAAAAACATGAGCATGGATGTTTATAGCAGCTTTAGTCCTAATTGCAAAAAACTGTAAGCAACCAAAATGTCCCCTAAAAGGTGAGTGGATGCACAAACTGTGGTGCATCCGTACAGTGAAATATTCAGCAATAAAAAGAAAATCTAGCTAGGAATGGGAATACCAAGAGGCAAGACCTCCCCACCTTGATATGACCCCTTGAGCATAGAAAAGAATGGAAGAAACTTAAATACATATTGCTTAGTAAAAAGAGCCAGTCTGAAAAGGGTATATACTGTATGATTCCAACTTACATTACATTGTGGAAAAGGCAAAACTATACAGAGAGTAAAAAGCTTAGTAGTTGCCACGGGCTTGGAGCACAGAGGGAAGGATAAATAGGTCCAGCACAGGGGATTTTTAGAGCAGTGAAGTTAATCTATATGATGTTATAATGATGATTACACTACATCAGGGGTCCTCAAACTACGGCCCGCGGGCCACATGCAAATACAAATATTGTGTTTGTTCCCGTTTTGTTTTTTTACTTCAAAATAAGATATGTGCAGTGTGCATAGGAATTTGTTCATAGTTTTTTTTAAAACCATAGTCCGGCCCTCCAACGGTCTGAGGGACAGTGAACTGGCCCCCTGTTTAAAAAGTTTGAGGACCCCTGCACTACATCATGACTGTCAAACTTACAGAACTGTACAATACATAGAGTAAACTTTAATGTAAACTATGGGCTTTAGTCGATAATAATGTATCAATATTGGGTCATCAATTGTAACAAATGTACCACACTAGTGCAAGATGTTAATCATAGGGGAGACTGAACAGAGGAGAGAGGATATATGGAAACTCTGTACAATCTGCTGAATTTTCTGTGAGCCTAAAATTGCTCTAACAAATAAAATTATTAATCTAAAAAGTATATTCTGTTCATTGAATATAAAAAAGTTGTGATATTAAAAACAAACAAAAAAAATGGGCAAGGGTTTGAATAGACATTTCTCTAAAGAGGAGATACAAATAACCAATGAACACATGGAAAGGTTCTCAACATCACTAATTGTTAGGGAAATGCAAATCAAAACCACAATGAGATTCCCTTTTACACCTATTAGGATGGCTATTAAACAGAAAAAAAATAAAAAGGAGCCCTATCCTGTTTGACGCAGTGGATACAGTGTCAGCCTAAGGACGAAGGGTCCTGGGTTTGATTCTGGTCAAGGGAACATACCTCAGTTGCAGGCTCCTTCCTGGCCCAGGTCCTGGTCAGGGCTCATGCAGGAGGCAACCAATTGATGTGCTTCTCTCACATAGACATTCTCTCTGTCTTTCCCTCTCTCTTCTACTCTCTCTAAAAATCAATGGAAAAATATTGTTGGACGAGGATTTTTTTTTTTTTTAAAGGAGCGCATTGACCTGTGAACCAGGAGGTGATGGTTTGATTCCTGGTCAGAGCATATGCCCAGGTTGTGGGCTCCATCCCCAGTGTGGGGCATGCATTAATGATTCTCTCTCATCATTGATGTTTCTATCTCTTGCCCTCACCCTTCCTCTCTCTGAAATTTATTTTAAAAAATATATTTTTTAAAAAAGAAAACAAATGTTGAAGAGCATGTGGAGAAATTAAAATCTTTGTAGATTAGCCAATATGGAAAACAAGTTGGCAGTTTCTCAAAATGTTAAACATGGAGGATGCTCATTAGCAATTTTATTCATAATATGCAAAAAAAAAATGGAAGCAGCCGATATGTCCATCAACTGATGAGTGGATAAATAAAATGTGTCATAGCTATACAATAGAATGTTACTTGGCAATTAAAAGAATGAAGTACTAATACATGCTACAACTTAGATGAGCCTTGAAAACATTATGCTAAGTGGAAGGAGCCAGTCACAAAAACCCACATATATAATTCCATTGATATGAAATGTCCAGAATAGGCAAACCTATAGAGATAGAAAGTAGATTCACAATTATATTATGCAAGGCTGCAGGGAAACAAGGAGTAACTGCCAATGAGTAAAGGATTTTTTTTTTTTAAATGAAAATGTCCTAAACTTAGAGTGACTGCACAATTCTATGAATATACTAGTAGTAAAAAAATTAAATTGTATACTTTGATTTTAATGAAGTTGTACTTATCAATTATTTCATGTTGTATGTAAGAAGCCATCATCAACCCAAGGTCATTTAGGTTTTCTCCTATGTTATCTTCTAGAAGTTTTGTAGTTCTGCATTTTACATGAAGTCTAGGACTTGTTTTGAGTTAGTTTTTGTGAAGGGTGGAGTTCTATATATGGATTCATTTATTTTTGTGCACATGTCCAATTGTTCCAACACCATTTGTTGGAAAGATTATCTTTGCTCCATTGTATTGTCTTGGCTCCTTTGTCAAAGAATAGTTGCCTATATTTCTGTAGATCTGTGGCCGGCTCTCTATTCTGTTCCACTGCTCTATTTATTCATTCTTTCACCAGTACTACACTGTTTTGACTACTGTAGCTCAATAGTAAATCTTGAAGTTAGATAGTATCAGGTCTACAACTTAGTTTTCCTTCAATATTGTCTTGGCTCTTCCATATAAGCTTTAGAATTAGTTCGTTGATATCCATAAAATTACTTTCTGGGATTTTGACTGGGATTGCATTGAATCTGTAGATCAAGTTGAGAAGAACTGACTTCTAGACAATATTGAGTCTTCCTATCTGTGAACATGGAATTTATTTATGTATTTATGTATTTACTAGAGGCCTGGTGCATGAAATTTGTACACGGGTAGGGCCCCTAGGCCTGGCTGGTGATAGGGCCGATTTGTGGGGTGACTGGCGGGGTGATGATCAGAGGCAGAGCTGGCATCCGCCTTGGCTGGCCTGGCACTGCTAGCTCGCCGGCCCCCACCACTGCTGCCAGTCAGGGCCTGAGGGCTGGGGGCAGCTCCTGTGTTGAGCATCTGCCCCCTGGTGGTCAGTGCGCATCATAGAGACTGGTCATTCTGCTGGTCATTCCTCTGTTCGGTCGATTTGCATGTTAGAGTTTTATTATATAGGATGTATTTATGTGTTTATTTTATTTCATTCATCAGTTTTGTAGTTTTCTTCATGAAGATCTTATATATGTTGTTAAATTTATGCCCAATTATTTCACTTTTGGGCTGCTAATAAAATGGTATTTGTGTTTTTAGTTTATAATTCTATATGTTCATTTTTGATATATAGGAAAGCAATTGACTTTTACATATTAACCTATCATGCAAACTTCTACAGATTTTCTACTTAGATGATCATATCATCAGTGAGAAAAAAACAGTTTTATGTCTTCCTTCTCAATCTTTACACTTTTTATTTCATTTTATTGCATTGTTGAATTAGCAAGGGCTTCCAATAAAATGTTGAAAAGGAGCGATGAGAGGGAACATCTTTGCTCTGTACCTGATCTTAGTGGAAAAGCTTCAAGTTTTTCGCTAGTATGATGTTAGCTGTAGGTTTTTTGTAATCTAGCAAGTTGAGACAGTTCCCCTATATTTCTAGTTTACTGAGTATTTGTTATGATTTGGTGTTGAATTTGTTAAATGACTTTTCTGCATATATTGATATGATCAAGTGATTTTTCTATTTTGCTTTGTTTACATGATGGATTATATAAATTGATTTTTGAATGTTTGCATTCCTGAGATAAATCCCCTTGGTCATCACGAATAATTCTTTTTATACTTTTTTGGATTTGATTTGCTAATATATTAAGGATTTTTGTGTTTATGTTAAGAGATGTTGATATATAGTTTTTTGTGATGTCTTTGGTTTTAGTATGATAGTAATGCTGGCCTCATAGACTGTCTTCCTCATGAGAATGTAAGCTCCATAAGGACAGTCCTTGGGCCTAGTTATGAAACCATTGTCTGCACTGGAGAGTCATCTTTAGCTCTAACTGGGAAGGGATGACTCCTGGAGACAGCAGCCTCCACCAGGCACTAATATCTAAGTTACTGACAAAGAGCACTGGATTAAGACAATGGTTCTCAGTTCCAGTCCAGTAGATTAAGCATCACCTGAATACTTGTCAGAAAAACAAATCTTGGGCCTACCTGGGACCTACTGAATCAGAAACTCTGGGGGCGGGGACGGCAGTGGGGGTAGCAAGCCCTGCAGGTGATTCTGATACACAATAAGATTTGAGAACCACTGTTCCAGGTTGTGGAGGTCCAAGAACACCATCACGTGGGTAATCTACATGTCTCAAAGGCCTAGATGGCTCCTAAGGAGTCATTTCCACCAATTAGTAACAATTCTTGAGAAAGTTAGCTCAGAGAAGAGATCACAGTTAGTAAGACGATCCCTACTGCAGGTCAAAGGCACTACTTCAAGTTTTGATTAGGGCAGAGGTAAATAAACTCTTTAGCTGAGGTATGCAGCCTCCAGCTTAGAACAGATAATCTTTTTCTTTCCTTAAAGAAGTAAACTTTTGGGGATATCAGAGCAGAGAAGATAAATAATCATTTTGTAAGACAATCCTGGGAGTCTTCTTCAGACCTGCTAACACCTCATCAAGACTAATGTGGAAGGCTTAGCTGTTTAGTAAGCATATGGGTCAAGGGATATACCTTTATGCTCTTAAATACATTTTCCTGGGTTAATTGAGAGGTAGTTTAATGAGGATTGCCCAGAGTACAGTGGTCCAAGAGGAAATATAAGATCATCGATGAAAGGTAAGTGTTCCACAGTTCTAACTGGTATGCTTGCAGATTTGACTAGAAGAAAAGCATTATCCACTCAATTATCTTCCAAATTCAATTGACATTATAAGAGTCCTGGGAGTTTTAGCTTTAGGAAAACTCAGGTTCTCTGGAGCTGGTTCTGGAAGTTTAGGGTCAGAAGCTCAAAGTTGAGATTAAGGTCATCTTGATAGAGACAGAACTCCACTGATTTTCCTTCACCAAAAATGCAGGTTCTTGGATCACTATAACATTGCATCTATATACGGGGAACTTGTGTACCTGCTTAGGAAGAACTTGGGCTATGGGGAGCAATCATCTCTACTTATCAGTTGTTCTCACAATATTAGGGTAACTTTGCATCTCAGTCTGCATAAACCACCTATGTATGAGTACACTGTCACAGGAACAGAAGCTGGTGGGGCATGGGCAATGCTGATGACAGGTAGCCTGTATGAAATAAAGAATATGATAGTAAGGTCTTGTGCTTTGGGGAGAAGCTGTGGCACAGATGGCAGATGGGTGTAACTCTGCTATCTTGGCCTGACCCTCCATTTGCAGCCCAGAAAGTAGTCTTCTCAAGAGTCACAGGTTACCAACCAAGGCCTGTTGCTCGTCAGTGAATAGGAGAGGTTTATGCATAGGAGAGGTTTTAAAAAAATATATTTATTTTTAATCCTCAGCCAAGGACATGCTTAGAGAGATGAGGGGAGGGAGAAGCAAGGGAAGAGAGAAAGATAAATATCCATTTGTTATTCCACTTATTTATGCATTCATTGGTTGCTCCTTGTATGGGCCCTAATGGGGGATCAAACCCACAATCTTGTCTTATCGGGACAATGCTCTAACCAACTGAGCTACCCAGCCAGAGCAGGAGAGACTTTTGATAGCAGTTGGATCTGCTGGTCCAGAGCCTGGCCCACAAAACTGCCCCTGAACCTTTGTCCTGGAGGTAGTTGTCCCCCATGAGTGGCTATCTGAGAATGCTAACCACCTTTCTTTGCAAAGGTTATGGGCCTAGGTGACTCATTCCTTTGCTGTGCTCCAATGCAAGATCAAATGCCTTCCTTATGTTGGAAGTTGATCCTCTATTGGCCAGAAACTGTCTATAGTACCAAGCATGTCAAACTCAAAGGCTAACACAGGCCAAATAAACAAGGTTTAAGTTTATGTGCGCAGCAAAAAAACAAAAGCTTCAATTTTCATAGAAACATAGGTTTATTTTGATAGAAACATGCTGAAAACAAAGGGCTGAAATAAATGAGTAATCATTAACATAAAATCATGGAACATTTTAATAAAAATTAGTATTTTTTCTTGAACATTAACTTACCAGACACTGAATAACTGCACAAATTAATAAGTGTAATGCAAATAAACCTATTTTTCTTGTTTTACGAAAGCGAAATAGTTCCTGTTGCGCACACCAAACAAGTCAGTCTAAGACTAATGACGTGGCAATCGGCTGCTAAAATAATCATTGCTAGTATTAGTAGAGAGAAATGGTGTGCCTGCGTGTAAGGCGCATAAGGGAAATGAATGCAACATGATTATAGTAATCAATCATTAGTGAACGTTGTAGTTCATTATTAATAATTATGTATAACAGGATATTGTAAAAATTAAGTTAAGAAATTTTCATTAAAACATTTCTTACATACTGTTATATTGGCTAGGCTGCAAAAATATTTGTTGTGGGCTGCTTGTGGCCCGTGGACTGAGAGTTTGACATGCTTGGTCTATACTGATTGGCAGGGAGTTGGAGAAAATTGCAGCTGTAGCTGCTTCCCTGCCAGGTGTATGACTAGAAACAAAATGTTTTCCACTTTTCCAGCTTCTCCATACATAGCTTCACTTAGAGCAAGGAGCAGACATCCTACAGGGAGTCCCTATATTTTTTTTTCAGGCTGGCAACAGCGGCAGAGGGACACTGGGCCAGGATTTTGGGGTGTTTGGGCATCAGTAGCTCTGGGCTCACCTCTGCCAACAGAATTGCATTGCCTAGATTTGAGAAATGGAGCAAGGCAATGGCATTACCACCACAGCAGGTAACTACTTTTCCCCTTCCAATCCATCCTCAATCCACGAGCCAAAATGACCTTTTAAAAACACAAATATGACCCTCTTTAAAGATCCTGTCACTCTTTAGTGATATCCCATAGCTTGGGAATGGTAGGACCTAGAAGGTATATTATCATTTGGCTCTAATACAATTGTTTTTTTTTTCTTAATATGTTCTTACTGATTTCAGAGAGAGAAAGGGAGAAATGGATAGAAACATCAATGATGAGAGAGAATCACCCATCAGCTGTCTCCTGCATGCCCCCTACTGGGGATTGAGCCCAAAACTTGGACATGTGCCCTGACAGGGAATCAAACCATGACCTCCTGGTTGATGCTCAACCACTGAGCCACGGTAGCCGGGCACCAATACAATTTTTATAGTTCATTCTCCAGCTATTCTCCCTCTCACTCATGTTGTATGGGCCTTCTCTATTCCTCCAATGAGCCAAACTCCTTGTCATTTCAGAGCTCACAGTCCCTTTTTTCAGAAAACTCTTCTTCCTTTGTTGCCTGTCTAATGCATACTCATCTCTCAGGTCTTCCTGAGAAAGGGTTTTTCTAACTTCTCAGTCCAGATTAGGTCCCGTTTTATACTTTGATTACATGGTAGGTATTATTTTCCTTCATTGGCCTAGCACCATTCTAATTATCTAACCACTAGAGGCCCAGTGCACAGATTCACGTACTGGTGGAGTCTCTCAACCTGGCCTGCGCCCTCTCGCAATCCGGGACCCCTGGCGGGGGATGTAGTAGTGCGCAAAGTGGTAGGTGGCTGGGGAGGAGCCTGAGTCCCGCTCCTGCTCATCCCAGACCCGCTGCTGCACCTGAGCCACCACAGCTGCAGCAGGAGAGGCTCGTGCACTGCAGCTACACTCGCCAGCCATAAGCCTGGTGTCTGGCACCCATTGGTCAGCTGAGTGGCACTCCTGCTATGGGAGCTCACTGACCACCAGGGGGCAGCTCCTCCATTGAGCATCTTCCCCCTGGTGGTCAGTGAGCATCATAGTAAGTGATCCACAGTCGACTGGTTGAACGGTTGCTTAGGGTTTTATATATATACTGGAGGCCTAGTGCACAAATTCGTGCATGGGTGGGGTCCCTTGGGGTTGGCCTTCGGGGATCTGGCTGAAACCCACAGTCCAACGCCACCTGCTGCTCCTGCCTGCTGCTCCCACTCATCCTGGCCCCACTGCGCCTGCCTCTGGCTCTCGCCCAGTCAGTCCCAATTGGGAAAGGCTCATGTTGCCACAGTGGCCGTGAGCCCTGAGTCTGGTGCCCGTCTGGAGGGAGGTGAGGGAGGCTGGGACGCAATCAGCCCTCTGGGCAGTCGGTGGGGTGCCCTTGACAGCCTGGGATCCAGATCTGTCCTGCTGACTTTTGCGTTGGTTGTCGGGAGCCACCTGGCGGAGGCTTTTATATTGTTTCTTCCTGTGGAGTGTCTAGGGAAGGGAAGCGGCCGCAATGCCCAAGGCTTACTTCCAGGAGGCCAGCGGTGCTGTCAGGATTGTACCTGGCCTGTTCTCTGGAGATTGGACCTGTGAACTATTGAGGGAGTGAGTGGCTACCACCAGGCTGGTGGGCCACTGGGACGGTGGATCAGTCAGCTGAGTGGTGCTCCTGCTGTGGGAGCACATTGAACACCAGGGGGCAGCTCCTGCATTGAGCATCTGCCCCCTGGTGGTCAATGTGCATCATAGCGACCGGTCATTTAGTCGTTTGGTCGCTTAGGCTTTTATATATAGAGTAGGCATATGTGTGTGTGTGTGTGTGTGTGTGTGTGTGTGTGTGTGTTATTTGATTACTATCTTACTCCCACAGACTATAAATTTCATGAGGGTGGGCAATGTATCTATTTTGTTTACAATGCCTGACACAGTGTGTGCAAATTTTCTTGGAAGAAATGAAAAGAAGGAGGGAGAAAAGGAGGGAGGTAAGAAGGAAAGAGGAAATGTAATAGGGAAGCAGGCAGAGAGAAGACAGAAATAGAGGAAGGGAGATCCCCAATGGGGCTAATAGGTAAGATGTATATTTGATACTTCCTCTTTAGTGGGAAAGTTGAAAGAGTTAGATATAGCTCTTATCTGAGGCCTTAATGCTTAAAGGCAGAAGTTGAACATCAGAATTTTTTCCATGGGATACTGCTGAGTTCAAAACACAGAAATAGGTCCAAATGGGTCATCAGAGCAAAGGGAGTCTGAGGAGAGTATTAGGTATAGAGCAAAACGAGAATGGGAAAAGCAGGAGAGTTGAGGGAAAATAAGAAAAATCTAGCCCTGGCCGGGTGGCTCAGTTGCTTAGAGTGTGGTCCCAACACTCCAAGGTTGAGGGTTTAATTCCCTGTCAGGGCACATACAAAAATCAACCAATAAATGCATAAAGAAGCAGAACAATGAATCAATGTCTCTGTCGCTGTCTCTCTTTCTCTCTAAAATAAAAAGAAATAATCTGTGCAAATTCAAAAGAAACTGTAGGACAAGGCCACCAGCTGGGTTTATTTCTTGTACCTCATGGCTTTTCATTCATGGGCAAGTAAATCTGATTAAAGGGACATAAACCACACACACACTTGATATATATGAACAAAAAAGGAGCCACATACTAAACCTGATAAGCTAAGAGGAGGCCAGCATCGTAGGCCCTACAAACTCTAAAAGTAACCATATCAGATGGTCTGAACATAAGAATTCCTAACTAAAAGGGGCTCATGGCAGGTCCTAGGCCTGTAGCTTCCTTGACAAAGATAAGTCTTATTTGAGTAAGCCTGTCTATGGCCTTTCTGCATCTAAGATAACATACCTCTGGGTTGTTTCTGTTGTGTGTTTTTTTTCCTCTTTGGAATGTCAGAGTAATCTCTTTTTCCAGACCCCTCAGGGCACCAGAGTAGAGACCACAGAACCCCTCATTGTTATGTTGTTCCTGAATACCATCTCTCTGTGCTATAAACGTGAATTGCTAACTATCCTATAGCCACCAATGTAAAAGATGTGTCTCTCCATTTTACTCTTTATCCAATCTGAGATTTCCCCACTTTGCTTTCTCCAGTAAATTTCATGTAAACCCCCTTAGGGCTCCTACTTTGATTCTAATGTATAAAATAAACTGTAAAATTGCCATTCGCCAGAGCATTTTCTCAAATTGTTGAGATTTTGCTTCCTGGCAACTATGACATCTCTTTTGAAATTCAACTTTTTGAACCAAAGTAATCAAGCTCTTAATTTAACATTGACTTCTATTATTTCCCTCCTTAACCTGCAGCTCCTGGAGGACAGGGAGTCTCCAGTTCATTTTCTCATCTCCTGCTGAGTCTAGTACAATGACTTCAAATAGTAAATGCTCAAAAAGATTAGTTAATAAATAGTACTACATTTTTCACAGGTGCTGGGAGTAATTACTCCAATGAATTTAACTTCTTGAGGAAAACCTTTGTAGATCTGAATTCCTTCTGAAAATATAAAGAGTTGGAGTAAATACACTCTAAGGCAGAGGTCGGCAAACTGTGGCTCTCGAGCCACATGAGGCTCTTTGGCCCCTTGAGTGTGGCTCTTCCACAAAATACCACGTGCAGGCACGCATGTACAGTGCGACTGAAACTTCGTGGCCCATGCGCAGAAGTTGGTATTTTGTGGAAGAGCCACACTCAAGGGGAGAAAGAGTCACATGTAGCTCGCGAGCCACAGTTTGCTGACCACTGCTCTAAGGCATTTCCAAAATACAAACTATTGGGACAATGGTAAGGTTATGTCATATACAGTGGGGCCTTGACTTACGAGTTTAATTCGTTCCGTGACGGAGCTCGTAACTCAAATTACTCGTATGTCAAATCAACAGTGAATGAGTGAGACACGTGATGCTGGGCTGATGTTGTGGCGTTCACTGTGACGTTCGCTGCGCCATCTAGTGGTGGGGTATCTGAAGCTGGCTCGTAACCTGAATTTTAGCTCGCAACTCAAAGCAAAAATTCGGCCGAGAGACGGCTCATATCTCAAAAAACTCGTTAGTAGGGACACTCGTAAGTCAAGGCCCCACTGTATATCCTATATAATAAAAGCCTAATATGATAAGTGTCCAGTCATCTGGTCATCTGTTCAACCAATCAAAGTGTAATATACTAATGATATGCTAAGGCCACTCAACTGTTCACTATGACATGCACTGACCACCAGGGGGCAGACACTCCAACTGGTAGGTTAGCTTGCTGCTGGGGTCTGGCCAATGTGTACTGAGTGAGTAGGTCTGGACACGCCCCGGAGCCCTCCTGCAGTCTCTCCCCAGCTGGCCAACCTCCCACATCCCTCCCTGGCCCGAATTGTGCCCCAGTGGTGTCCCTCGGCCTGGCCTGCGTCCTCTCGCAATCCAGCACCCCTCAGGCAATGTCGGAGAGCTGGTTTCGACCTGATCCCGCAGGCCAGGCCGTGGGACCCCACTGGTTATGAATTCGTGCACCAGACTATATATATATATATATATATATATATATCCTCTCTATCATTTTTAGTATATTACTGGGTACACAGTGGGAACTCAATAAGTGTTTGCAGTGAACTGACTCCAATATAGACATATTTAAGTTGAGAAGAAACAAAGATGTGTTTCTGAAGTTTCATATAAATTGCTTATGAAATGAACACTATGTAAAACATACAAGAGAAATTTGTTATTAAATGCTTCCTAAGGTGAATATTTTTTACAATATTTGGAATTACTTTGCAATATAATAACTCCTTAATCTAATCCATTTTAAAAGTTCACATTTTTATGTGTCAAGGTTGCTGATAATAGGATAAACCAGATTGGTAGCTTACAATTATAAGGGCACCAATCTACTTAACTATTGACTAAATCAAGCAATTATTCTGAGAGAATTGTCCCTCTTTCTAAAGTTCCCAAGATGGTATCTATGTATTTACCTCTCTCTCTCTCCTCCCCCCTCCCTTGTGTTTTAACTCATAATTCAAATTTGGTAGATCTATCCTAAATTATAATGCTATGCATAAATTTTTCACTTTCCAATACTCCTTTCCACATTCCTCCCCGTTTAACCACACGCCTCACCATTTGCGAAAATAGGTATGCCTTCCATGGTGTCTGGATCATCCACAGTATCTAGATTCTTCGAACCGTCTGCCTCAGGTGGTGGCTTTTGTATGAGCATGCTGGAAGTTGAAGCTTCCTCACTTTCCTTTTGTATGAGCATGCTGGAAGTTGAAGCTTCCTCACCTTCCTTTTGTATGAGCATGCTGGAAGTTGAAGCTTCCTCACCTTCCTTTTGTATGAGCATGCTGGAAGTTGAAGCTTCCTCACCTTCCTTTTGTATGAGCATGCTGGAAGTTGAAGCTTCCTCACCTTCCTTTTGTATGAGCATGCTGGAAGTTGAAGCTTCCTCACCTTCCTTTTGTATGAGCATGCTGGAAGTTGAAGCTTCCTCAGCTGAGAAACAACATGTTTAAGTCACCCTCATGGTGAGATTCAGGGAAGGCAATGCTCCTTATTCACTTTTATTCTCTCTATGCCTCTCAGGCCCTCTTTCCATAAATCCAGAGAAAAATTAGAAAAGTAACGACTCTTCTCAACAACTATCTTATCTCAAAAAGGTTCTACTCCTTTGATACAAATGGGGGAAAGCAGAAAACATAACTAGATTCTTTGAGACTGGGGTAGAAGAGAAAGTCAGTTTTCTTTGGGACTCTTTATTTTACAACTTTCGGAGTATCAATTACAATGGGAACAAGGACCCCCATAGATGAGCCCAGAAAGATTAAAATAATTCACAAAGGACAAGAAATCAACTACTAGCTCATGTACTATAAATCTCATTCCCAAGTCGTCCTCATCTGCCTAGGGCTTATCTGCACGTATCAGGCCAAAATCTCACCTGATACTTGTGCCAGGAAATAAAACGACTGAGTGACAAATATTTTATCATGGAATAAATGTCAGTTGACCCCTAAAGCCTGCATTTACATTATTAGTAAGTCTCACAACCTGTATTGAGCCTCCATTCAAGAGACAAAGGTACCTGTTCTCTGAGGAGTCCTGACTAATTGGCGAGATTGAATCACGCACATGAAAAATTTCAGATGCAGTTCCTCTTTATGCATAGCTGACTCCTAGAAATAGAGAGAGTTTAATCCAAATGAACAGATTTGTGAAATGAGTAAGATGAACAAAAGTGACACAGACCAGGTATGTTCACTGCTAACAGGACTTATGACCTGACAGTCTAAACTTCAACCTACAAAGTGATACAAAAAATCTACTTTTATACACATGACAGAGCAAGATCCCCTGAACTCAGCAAGCACTCCTTTCCCAGCTGCTAAGAGTAGCTAAGAGGTTGGGGGCCTCCAGCGGCTTCCATTCTTCAAGTCTGAGCTCAGACTGTGGCTATCATTTGGGTCTAGAGTACCTACTTAGGAGCATTTCTGCTAGGTTTCTAGGCAGGCCCCCAAAGCTGAATGAACAAACATATTTCTCTCCATTATTTTCTCTTAAAAAGTAGGACACATTTAAATAGACCTATAATATTTTATCTAAAGAAAAAAAAAAGTATGGCACAGATTACAGGTTAATCAATTCAGTCACAGGAACACCACCAGGGCCATTTACTTCCTCAGAGGGCAGACCCTTTGGTCCTTTCCTCTCTTTATTTAGAAAAGTAGATCTCTGGTGGATCCCCAATAGCTTTCCTCACACCTACACCCCTGTTTCAAACTCCTCAAAAGTTCTGGGCGTTTTTACATGCTTAGAATCTAACCTATGCCAATACGAAGCTCTCTTCCCCTCCCCTTCCCCCATTTTTTTTCTTTTCCCTAATGGCCAATCAAGCATGATGTGGTGCAGAGTACCGGTCTGGAAGTGAGGAAACTTATTTCCTAATCCCAGATCTGCTATACACTTTATAACTTTGGGAAAATATTTCACTTTTCTGAAACTGCTAAACTATCTCCAAAATCCTCTACAATCACTAACGTTCTGTGATTCTCAAAACACAATATAGCCTGAGCTTGATTGAGCTCTCAGGTCTGCATCTGCCAAGGTGGCAACAGGTTCCAGCAGATAAAAGGCCAGGAGAAGGCTGCCATGGAAACTGGAGCTGTAAGCAATAATCGCCCACCGGAACCAGAAGACGGCGGGTGAGGGGGTCGGGGGAACAGAGAAAAGCGAAGGACGGAAGGCACACGAACAGTATTCCGGGAACAAGAAAAAGCCCAAACTGAAAGATCAGAGAAATTGTGACTGCAGCCTCAGATGCTTCCTAGGTTTCTGAGCCTCGTCACACTGCGCAGGCGTTCCGCGGGTACTTCACTGTGCTCTTTGACCTCCCGCCCCAACCCCCTTCCTCCTCAGCCACCGAACGGCTCTTCCGGTGTTGGGGAGGCGGTTCCGGTTCGCGGCCGTTCCCGGGTTTTACGTTCCGCGCCCGACCGGAAACCCCTTCGTATAGCAGCCGGTTCCGGTTCGGTGAGTGGCGGCGGGAAGCTGGGGGAGGGGGAGGATGGAGGGAGCTTGGGCCGGGAAGTTGTGCTGCTCCGGGCCCCGCAACCTGGGCTGGGCTGGGCGGAAGCGAGGACGGCTGTGGGGACGGCGCTGTTCCCTCTGCCCCGCCCCCTGGGACCACCTCCCCTCCCCGGAGCTGTCCACCGGCGACCCGGCCGGCGGCCGTTAGGCTCCGGGAGCCGTTCCTTCAGGCCTTTTCCCCTTGGGCGGTGGGGAGGCGGTCTCCCCGCCCTTCCGGCAGCCCCCGTCTCGGCGCCCAGCTCTCCTTGTGGGGAAACAGGCCGGTTGGGATTTCGGGGCTTTCCCGCCAGAGCCGGGTCATCTCACGGGAAAGCTGTTATCGCCGGGAAGATCAGCTTTTCTTTTCTTTTTTTCCCCACCTGCTTCCTCTCCCGCCTTCCTTGAGACCTGACTGGTATTTCTCGACTGCTTCTGCGTCTCCCGTAACCATTTCTCCCACTCGTTTACTCTGTGGTATCTCCCCGAGATGTGAGGTCGCTAGTGCCACCGCCAGAAAGAAACGTCCGGACCCTCCCGCCCCGGCCATGAACCCCCCTACCCGCCGCGGTTTGCTTACTTGGCTCATCGCCTCCCGGTAATTCGCCGAACCGCCTCTGCCGGTGCCCCCTGCCGTGGTCTCTCTGGCTGTGCGCCCAGCGCCTCCCGAGCTTGGTGATTTCTGGTTATCGCCGCCGCTGCAGCATCGGCGCTATCTTGTTGGCAGTAACTTGCTCCTTTATCGCTCTCCACTCAGCCTTGTTAAAGGCACTTCGCGTTTGCTGCGCTGACTCTAATCGGGGTGATGGTGATTCTTACAAAACGTCTGTAAAACCCTCTGTAGCCCACCAACCATTTGACTTGGGCTTCTTGTTCTAATTGGGTATTGTGGATGGAATAGGCCGGACCTTTACTCTTTATAAAGATAATTTGTGTTAAGGACGCCTATTGAAAGGTAAATTACACTAAATTGGAAATTACATTTACAGTGAAACTTTAAGCATCTCTTTAAGCATGATTCCTTCACTTTCTTCCAATTTAGAGATTTTCTTCCTTACCCGCCCCTCTCCAGTGCCATTTTTTTTTTTTTTTGCGTGTGTGTATATTTAAAGAATTAATCTTTTTGTTGTTGTTGTTAATCTTCATCTCTGGATATTTTTCCATTGATCTTTTAGAGAGAGTGGAAGAGAGAGGGGAAGACATCCATGTGAGAGAAACCCATCGATTGGTTGCCTCCTGCACACACCCAGACCTGGGCCCCGGCAGGGGAGGAGCCTGCAACCAAGGTACCTGCCCTTGACCGGAATCAACCCGGGACCCTTCTGTCCGAAGGCCGAAGCTCTATCCAGTGAGCTGAACAGGCTAGGGCTCGGGCTCTAGTTCCAGTTTGGAAACCTCATTCATTTTTTACCTGATTACAATTAATTATCCCAACCGGCTAGGGCTTTAGTTCCATTTTAGAAACTTCATTCATTTTTATCTGATTACAATTAATATGGTCTTCATATCACCCATCTGATGAGTCAAATCTAGAGGAGCAAATGGATTAAAAACAGGTTCTGCTACTTCAGGCTAAGATGATGTAACTCTTAACTACTGCTTTGCAAGCCTTTCCTTTACCTGACTCCCACATCTACCAATTGCATTAGCTTTATTGTCTTGCTGTAAATATCCATTTATGGATCTTACTTCCCCCAGTAGACAGTGCTCTTCTCAGCAGCAGGGACCAGTTCTTATTCTTCATATCCTCAGTATCTTGTGTGTGTGCAATTGGTGCACAGTAAATGTGTGTGTGTGCAAGAAGTTTCTTAGTGTATAAGGTGTTAGAGTTTAATTGGGAGAGAATACATGTAAAAATACCAAAAACAAAAACATGATGATATAGTACAAACTGTATCATATACAGAGTTTTCCAGAGCACAAGTAGGGTGATTCACATGGTTACTTCCACACCCTTTTCATATCATAAATGGTTCTAACCACATCGTGGCCCTGGCTAACGCTAATTGTACAGTGGTTCCTACCGTATATACTTTCTAGTAACTTCATAGCTCTAAACATTCTCTTATAATCACCTCTTTGCATGTATGGAAGCACATAAATGTTTTGTTATACTTGTTACATTCTGTTACTGTCAGGACTTTGCCGTTTTTTTCTTTCAGATTTCCTGTTATCTTCTGTTCAGTTACTAAATTGACTTCACATGAATATCTGTAACTATTTATGTTCTTTCAGTAAAATAAATGACCAATGTGAACTAGGAAATGAGTTATTAGAATACTTTTCTAAAAAGGAAAAAATGTTTATGCTTATAAGAATTTTGGTGGTACCAAGGGTTCCAGATCCAGCATTTCATGTTGAATCTTGGGTTAAATGTCCCTTCTCCCGCTGCTACTGCAAAGTGGCAAAATGAAAGTACCATAAGCACACTGAAGAAGCTGGATATATTTGTATGAAAATGTAAATTTAGGGCTTTAATTATTAAAATCATAAAACAGCATAGATTCCCTAGAATTAGCTAGGGTTTGCTTTTATCTTGCTAAAGTGTATGACTCCTTGAATTGAGGGTATGTTAAAGGATGAGAAGTTTTGTGATGTTTGTTGAAAATCACATTTGCTTTTAAGTCAGGATACCTGGGTTTTTGCTTTCCCTTTGCTCCATCTGTGTGATTTTAGGCAAGTCACTTAACCTCTCTGGACATAATCTCTCAAATTCTTTGATGTCTTGTTTGCTGAAGCAGCCTTTCTTTGTGTGTGCACTTTGTTGTGATCATAGCGAATACCTGTTACCACTCTGTAGTTGATGACATGTTCAATCTTTTTTAAAAATAATGGTGATAGGAGTATGAGTAATGTAAGTGTGACTATCATGCCTAGTCTTCTCTTGGAAATCTGCCAAGAAGTATGTGTGCCGAGGGTATGTTTATTAACCTAGTCCCAAGCAGTTAGGCCTTTAACTTCCTTTTCTGGGAAAATTAGATCCACCAGAGGAGAAAGTAATTTCATATAAGCAAAAGAGCTTTGAATTCTAGCAGTTTGAATAACTATGGGGAGAAAGTATTTAGTACTACTGGGACATTCCTTGACTGTCCTCAGAATATCAGTAGCTTTATGTTTGGCTTCTGAATAAGACGTGTATGGAAGACAAGTCTTAATAGGACCACCACAAGATCTATCACTTGTTTATGAAATAGTTTAGCATGAGATAATAGCAAGAGCAATGGGTTGGGAATTTCAGTGTAGTCACTAGTCAACTTTATGACCAAATGCAAATGAATGTCCAAAGGGTTGGCTCTCCTAATTTGCTTCTTGATGTAATATTCTGTGATTCTGTGGGTAGTCCATACTTGCTGTTTAGTATAGCACAGATTGTAGAAATGTTTGGAAAGACCTCCGGCTAGTTATAGTTCTCATTTTCTTCCTATAAACTCAATTCTCCTTATTACCTTATATTTTTCTCCACTAAAAACACAAATTTCACTTCTGAGTGGTTTCCTGTTTTATAATTAAATGAAGGAGATATTGCAGTGTATAACCTTTCTGTTTTCTGCCTTCTTTTACAGGACTTTGTATTTCTGCTAAAGTCAGTGATGTGAAAAGACCTGACATGGGTAAGACTGATTATGAAGTGATCATTCAGTTCTTCTAGTTGTAGTTACTCTGATTAGTTAAGCTAAATTGGAAGAATGGGTTTCCTTAACATTTTTAATATTTGCATTTTTGTGCTTAATAATTTTAAGGGAGATCTCATACTAATTATGTAATACAGTACACCAAACATAGTTGAGACTTGGTCTATAGCAGGGGTGGGCAAACTTTTTGACTCCACAATGGGTTCTTAAACTGGACCGGAGGGCCGGAACAAAAGCATGGATGGAGTGTTTGTGTGAACTAATATAAATTCAAAGTAAACATCATTACATAAAAGGGTACGGTCTTTTTATTTTTTAGTTTTATTCATTTCAAACGAGCCGGATCCAGCCCGCGGGCCGTAGTTTGCCCACGGCTGATCTATAGGATTGTTGGGAAGCATTTTCTCATTCATTGTATTGAAAAAGCCAAATAATACACACCAGCCTTACTGTGTGCGAGGCCCTGTTCTAATTACTTAAGATGTATTTATTTAATTTACAATCATCTTACAAGGGTACCTATGGTACCTACAAAATAGGCACTGTTATCCCCATTATATCGACAAGGAAACTTACACACAGAGCTTAAGAAACTTGCCAAGGGTCACACAATTATAACTGGGAGAGCCAGGATTTAAACTCAGGCAGCTTGGTTCCAGAGTCCTTGCCCTTTAGTACTGTTATATTTCCTTCTATATGATAAATAATTTGATTAGGGTAAATTTTAAGTTTTATTTAGCTAGTGGCACTGACAGTTGTGACTGGAACATTTTCCACTATTCAAGGTACTTTATGTCTGTAAAGGGGGGGTCAATATAAGGTCAAGACTAGTAGCCAAATTAAGAATAGATTGAGAGCTCTGGCTGGGTAGCTCAGTTCGTTAGAGCATCATTTATTAGTAGAGCAGGGGTGGGGGACCTTTTTTCTGCCAAGGGCCATTTGGATATTTATAACATTCTCGGGCCATACAGAATTATCAACTTAAAAATTAGCCAGCTATATTTGGTCAAACATTGAATTAACTCACCCCTCATGCCT
The DNA here is from genome assembly GCF_028538775.1 of Myotis yumanensis. NCBI lineage: Eukaryota > Metazoa > Chordata > Mammalia > Chiroptera > Vespertilionidae > Myotis > Myotis yumanensis. Next base: position 166,437,218 of record NW_027223754.1, read on the forward strand.
TGGCAGGACCAGACCAAGTGATTCCAGGGGCCTTATGGGGCCCAAGGGCTGGACGTTTCCCACCTCTGATTTAAAGCATCATCCCGATACACTAAGGTTGTGGGTTTGATCCATGGTTAGGGCACATACAGGAATCAACTAGTGAATGCATAAATAAGTGGCCCCCCCCACTTGTCGCTCTAAAATCAATAAATTTTTTAAAAAAGAGTAGGCTGAAAATCTATACAGTTAGATCTTAAAACATTCTATCTGCTCCTTTTAAATTCACATTGGTCTTCTCTCTTGTTTATGTTTTTCCCTTTTGCTTTGTGTACATTCTTGTCATTTGTTTCCCTTTTTTCTCATTGCTGATATTATAAGTAATTGAGTTCCTTTATTATTTGTTTCTATTCTACTCTTTTATAAGAAAGTAACAAAGTTCTCAAAAAATGGTTGTAAAGTAAGATTCTGCCATAATATTACAGTGATTGAGCTGATGTCTGTTAACAGCCATATGAATAAATGTTTTTGGCAAAACATTTTTAGGTAGATTAATTTTTTTGAATTAAAACAGAAGAAATAAACCACTGTTAACTAGTGTTTGTTTTTTGAATTGTGAAATTTTGCTCCATTCTTTTTTTTTTTTTTTTTTTTTTTTTGTTTTTTTTTTTGTTTTTTTTTTTGTTTTTTTTTTTTTTTTGTGTCGAGGGCTGACTTTCAATAGATCGCAGCGAGGGAGCTGCTCTGCTACGTACGAAACCCCGACCCAGAAGCAGGTCGTCTACGAATGGTTTAGCGCCAGGTTCCCCACGAACGTGCGTTGCGTGAAGGGCGTGGGGGCGGCCCCCTTTCCGGCCGCACTCCATTCTTATTATATTAAAATTTTTCCTACAGTTAAAACATTCAAAAATTTATTTTGGGGAAATGTCATTATTTTAAAATTTTGCATTTAACTCTTGACAGTTTTGAGATTTCTTGCCAATGGTTATTTATGAAGGAGAGGTCTTATTACATGGCTGGTCTTTGGGAATTATTATTGTTATCATCCTTACCCGAGGACATGTTTTTATTGATTTTTAGAGAAAGAGAAAAGGAGGGAGAGAAAGAGAAACATCATTGTGAGAGATAAAAATCAATCAATTGCCTCTTGTAATTGCCCCAAATGGGGATTGAACCTGTAACCTTTTGGTTTGTGGACTGATGCTCCAACCAACTGAGCCACCCGGCCAGGGCTGGAAATTACATTTATTAAGTGAAAAGACTGATGTATAATAAAGTACTTATTAAAGCATTATGTGACTTGAACTAATCCGGACTCTTTCTCCAGATGATATTGCTGATGGGATGAGAATGGATGCTGGAGAAGTAACTTTAGTGAACCACAACTCCATATTCAAAACCCACCTCCTGTCGCAAACAGGTTTTCCAGAGGACCAGCTTTCACTTTCTGACCATCAGGTTAGAAATAATTTTCTTTTGTCAGTTAATGAATTATTTTGGCTTAAGTTTTCATCTTATGTAGTTTAACGGCAAACTCAAAAGAACAGGCATATGTATAACCTCTTTAGAATCAGTGACTCTAATGTTTGAAATTCTGTTTGATATATTAAAGTTAAGACAAGAACCAGACTATGCATGAGTTCTTTGACAACAGTACCTTTGAGAAAACTCTTTGTTATTCCTCTGAATTTTACAATTATCAGTACCCAGATCTATGTTGTTTTAAACTGTATCTTGAAATTGCTGAGCATTAAATGGGGTGTGTATATTTGTGAATATACAGCACTTCTGAGATTTTTCCATGCTATAAAGCTTTTATTCTCAAAGGACCAGCAGCAGCATCATCACCTGGGAGCTTGTTGGAAATGCAGAATTTCAGGCTTCACCCATACCTACTGAATAAGAATCTACATTTTTAAAAATCTCCAGCTGATTTATATGCACATTAAAGTTTGAGGAGCAATATTAATAAAGCAGTCTTTTTCAGTAGGAAAGCCATTACTAATTTGAATAAGGTGATTCTTTGCTGTGTGAATCTGATTTAAGCATAGCAGAATGTTTAGCATCCTTGGGCCCTGTGTACTAAATACCTGTAGCATCTTCCCTTAAGAATTATTTTAATAACTGAATATATATGCACACATTTCCAGATTTATACTGGGGAGCAGCACCACCCCTGATTAAAAACTTTGTAAAGTTTTCAAAAAAATGTCAGATTGACTTTGTCTGCCTTTTTGATATATGATACACTGGTTTTCTGCTGGAAGCCGGTCCATCCTTGCTGCTTGACACAGTCGCTGCAGGAAAGAAACATCTGCACAGCATATGTTTCAAGGGACCTGGCATATATAGCATATTGTTCTTAATATGTTTGCTCTCCTTAGTGCCATGTGTTTTAACCAAGGTCACCTCTCCGAGAAAGGTTGTTTCCTAAGGTGGGGATTTTTCCCTGAGGTTAGGGAGGGAATACAACCTTTTAACTAAGTGCCAGGCGGGTAGTTAATCACTTTAACTACAAACGATCACGCTTAAGCTACATAATCTTTACTCCCTGGAATGGAGATAAGAAACGCCCTAACCTTTGCAATAGAAATTGACAGGATTAAAATCGACTGGTATAAATACAGATGTAACAAGGCAATAAACATCAGATCCTAACCAGAACTTTGGCTGGAGATCCTGGCTAGAGGTCCTGACTAGGCTGCTGATCAACTGAAGGCTGTCTCCGTGTCATTCCTTCTTCGCTGACTCCGTCCACACCTTTGGGGACCCCTGGACCTGCTGGGGTTGGACTCCAGCAGTTTTCAGAACAGGAAATACTAAATGTATAGTTACCTTCTCATGAGCAGTTTTTGAATTAAATTGTATAACAGATATTTTTGCCTGTTTTTTCTCCTTGAAGCCTCATTTTATCAGACTGTCTATGTTTTTCTTACTTAGTAGTATGTTGTTTAATTTATAATATGTATAAATATAATTAGTTATACAGGGATGGGCAAAAAAGTAGGTTTACAGTTGTTCATATGGAAAATAACACAATAATTAATAAATAATAATACAAAAATAAACTGTGTTTCATGTGCTCACAACTGTAAACTTACTTTTGCCCTACCCTGTATTGAATTCTGAAATAGGTCATAATCTTGTTTAATGATACATATTTTTCTAGTATAAATTCTTTAATACATTTTATTGTCAGAATATGATTTCAGAAAAATCTTCTGCTTTGTTTAGATATTACCTTCCAGGCAAGGAGATTTGGACGGATCTTATACATGTTCTACAAGAAGTGCAGCTTATAGTTCAAATTATTATTCAGGTATGATACATTACGGAATCAAAACCTACATACCTTTCAGATTTCTTCCTAGTGTATCATTTGTGTTTGCCATCTGTAAAAGTGAAAGCATTGTCAAAAGCAAAATAGTATTTTCTCCACTAACACATCATTTTAGTAAGCTGTGTATGTGTGTATGTGTATGTTGTTGCTATGATATTTAACTGATCTAGTCTCGACTAAATATTTTTTAATGGAAAAGTTGTTTTGAAATCCATTCTCCTACTTGTTCATTATGTCATTGTAAAAAGCACTACAGTGTTTTGTTTTGTTTTAGATATGTCTGTGTGATGTAAAGGTTATTTTATTGATTTAAAGCTCAAAGTTAGCCTATTTCAATTCTGCTTGAAAGCATGAATTCTGAAAATTTATTTCTGCCCAAGTGTATCCCTCCATCAGGGCAGGAAATGTTAACTACATGTCTCTATCTAGCACCTGCCACAGCCATGCTTGCATATTTAAGGGCTTGCCTATTCAGCTTGTGATCCATGACAGAAGTCAGCATTCTCTAGGCTATTCTAGCCCCTGGGCTGCCTGACTTTGCATCTCCCCTTCCTAAGATTTGGACTTCCAAAGATTTTCTGGTTCTGTCTTGGGGAAACGAAGAATTTTTGCTCGTTAGCATCTTGGCAGACTCAGGAAGATATTAGTGTTTTCCTATGTCTTTTCACTCCTGCTTCAATCTCCCCATGTTATCACAAATATGGGAATATTAGTAATACCACTGAACCTGCCTCAGTGAGATTTTTATAAGGATAAACATAATAAGTATGAAATGCAAGTAATAATTATTGTTGTTATTTGGCTTTCTCAGGATTCTTTGTCAGCAAGATGAGATCTCCTCCCCTAAAAAGACGTTAGTATGATGCTCTTTTAGATTTATATTATATTTAAATGTCATTTAGGTGGGTGGTAATTTATCCTGGGCACTGGATTTCCTCTACTGGGATGGAAAATGGTCTCCACATAGTATGTGCATAATTTGTATAGAAAAATCAGTTGTCATGGTTCTTATTATTGTTTTTTTGTTAATCCTTACCTGAGGATATTTTTCCATTGATTTTTAGAGAGAGTTTAAGGGAGGGGGAAAGACAGAGAGAGAAACATCGATGTGAGAGAATATCAATGTGAGAGAGACACATCAACTGTCTGCCTCCCGCATGAGCCCTGACTGGGGCCAAGGATGGAGCCTGCAACCAAGGTACCTGCCGTTGACCAGAATCGAACCTGCCACCCTTCAGTCCATGGACTGATGCTCTAAGCACTGAGCCAAACCAGCCAGGGCAGTCATCATTATTATTGAAAAATCCTTTCTAATGAGCAAAGAACCTGAAAGCTGGTTTGATAGCTCATTATTAATCCTTAGGGAAGGGTAGTTGAGTGGATAATGAAATCAGATAATTAATATTTCCATTTGAACTCAGTTTGTGTTTCCTTGTAATTTCACATGCTGATTTACCATTGGATGGAATATTTGCTTTTAGTTAAAAATAATTGCTCAATAATAAACAGTTTTATAGGGAAAATTATATTCACAATCTCCTATAATTCAACTCATCCTTAACTCCTCTCAAATTATCATGTTCTTGACTATAGTGATATTTGGCCAAATTCCTGGCTTTTATCTCAGTTAAATTATTTTTGAGAGTTACATTTTTCCTATATTTGTCCTTATCTACAAGACCTCTAAGGTCATTCTCTGAAAATCAGAATTTTAAATCTTGAATGTCAAGGGTCTATATACCTTTTTCTTATAATAAAGTTTTTCATTTAAATCTACTTTTTACCATGTACTTTTTAAAACTTTCTTTGCCATACTTATTTCAGTTCATTGCATGTCCTACAGAATTTTGTCTCTGCTATCTCCTTTGGATGTATTATTTTCTGATAATCTCCACATTGATTTCTGTGGTCAGTCACTTCGAGCTTTGCCTCTTAATTGTGCTAGACATGGGTCCCAAGTTTACCTGCTTTAGTTTTCTCATTCTGACTGTATTGGTATTTGTCTCCTCTCTTACCCTGCTATCCTTTCCTCCACCAAAATGAAAACAAACACAGGAAAATCCCAAACTTTAGAATGTAGGGTCTGGAGCTTTCTGTTTATTGCTTTGCTGGATCTGACTCTTGATATACGAGAAGCCCTCTCAATGGCATGTGACAGAGAGGCATATCAAGCTTTTAAAAATCTACTTCTTAACCCATTTAAGATTTAACTATTAAAAACATTGATTTAAAAATTTTTTTAGCCCTAACCGGTTTGGCTCAGTGGATAGAGCTATTGGCCTGCGGACTGAAGGGTCTAGTAGATGAAATGATTTAAAGCATCCTGCTATTTATAATAACTAAATAAATCCCAAAGGAAAGCAGGAACTACATACTGTTGGTTACTTTCATAGTAAGTGATTGGCAGATACACTTTTTTTTAAGATACCCATAAAAATACTGCCTGTTCTTATAGAGAATTAATAGAGAAAAGTAGGAAAATACCCATCATTTTATTAGAACACAACCAAAATTAAAATTTGGTTATATTTTCTTATAGTTTTATGTGTGTTTATATACACATGATAAGTAATCTGATATGTGGCATAGGCAGTCTCATTTCTTAATGATGACAGAAAACCAGGCTAAATCACCAAAAAATGAGTGTCTGTTATATCATTGGTCCCTCTGTATCTTTGTTTGGTCACATCAGCAATAGAGGACTGTTCAGTGATTTCATTGAGTAAAGATGGAACCACCTTATTCTGGTTAAACAGACTGCTTGATTCTGTGCCTTTCCCTTGCATTTTAAAGCTGAGGTCTCTGTCACATGCCCTTGAGAAAGCTACTCTAGTTTATCCTTAATCTCAAATTTCATACCTGTTAGGGTAATTTTCATTTTTTGGTAGACATCTCTAGTGAGATCATTCCCTAATCAAATTTTAGCAAAAAAGTATGAGAGACAAAAATGTCTATTGCTTTGCATTTAATTTGATGATAATTTTCTGGTCCTTTAATGAGACTCATTTTCATTAGCCTCATGTCTCTATCTTGAAAGTAATGGTAAAAGATGCGAAGCATAGGTAATGATTACAAAGGAGAAAGGTTGTAATTCATTTTGAAAGTAAATTAAATTATTAAATTAGGTTTATCCACTGGTGAATCAACTGGTACTAATATCACTCACCCTGACTGCTGCTTTTTTTATATCGTATTTACCCTAAATCCTGATAATCCTGATCAACTGGAAAAAACACACACAACACAATACAAAACTTATACTTTTGTCAGCTGCCATACTTTGTGGAGAGAATATCAAAGGCTACATTAAATATTTTAAATAACATAAATATGTAATGTTAAAAGTCCTATAGTAATATGCTTTGAAAGAGGATCTTCAATGTGATATTGACAGACCAAAAAATGTAGGAAGCAGAGAAATATCATTCTCGTTTTTCCACTGATACTCCTTAGAGTTCCATAGCCTAACATCTGAAGTTATTTTGAAGGCATGTAAATTGTCCAGTCTTGATGATTAGGAGAGGAAGGTATAGAAATTATTCTGTTCTTAGCTGAAACTTGGAAATACAGGGTGTCAAAAAAAAATGTATACATACTTTAAGTTGAATTTTGAAAAAGAAATGTATTTTAGTAAACATTGCCTTTATAATTCTTCAAAGTGTGTGTATACATTTTTTGGGACATTCATTTTGAAAGTAAATTTAATTATTAGATTAGGTTTATCCACTGGTGAATCAATTGGTACTAATATCACCCTGACTGCTGCTTTTTTATATCTCATTTACCCTGAATTCTGATAATCCTGATCAACTGAAAAAAATTCATAATCCTTGCTTATAAGCCACAAGTCAGAAAATTCAAAAAAAATAAACAAATAATTCTTAGCCTGATTGCAGCAGAAAGCATTGGAGTATTGATATGTCTGTTGATTATGGCATTAAGTGACTGAGATACTATATCAGAACCAGATGAACATGATGGGTCATTCTTGCCATAAACTGGCCAGAATAAGCAGCAATTAAGTTATCTCTGCTCTTAGAGAGAGCCTCTGAGTTGTGAACATGGTAATTAAAAACAGGAGATACCAGCTGCTTATTAAGCAATAACTGTTGTTCATTTGAATTACAATTCTCGGCCCTCCACCTGCTTTCTTACTGGTCTGGCCTACCTTCTTTCAGGCCCAGGCCTGGGAGTGCTTGCAAGATATAGTTGGGGTAAAATGTTGACTTTTGGTGGACACCACGGAGTCACATTGATGCAGATAAGGCACATGGCTGTGGCAGGATTCAGCTCCTTCAACAATTTTCAGGTTAGTATGGCTGAATCAATTATAGTTTGTAGAAGTTCCCTTACTGCAGACTTTACTGGCAGTTGAGACTGGGATCTTCCATGAGAGACATGGTAATATGCCACATTACTTTAGAATTCAATGTTGGACATGGTTGCAGTCAAATGGAGAACCACAGTAGGTATTTAATTTATTCAAACTTTTATTCCTTTAGATAAACCTTCCTCAGACAGTTTTCTTGGCTCAGGAGACTTAAGAACCTTTGGTCAGAGTGCAAATGGCCAGTGGAGAAATTCCACTCCAGCATCAGGTACAACTTCACAAAAATCAAGAAACAGCCGAAGTCTTTACCTCGAAACCCGAAAGACCTCAAGGTAGGTATTCTGGTTGCTTAGTTCATAAGTCCTTTCTGTGATATAAGAGGAAATGGCTATAAGATAGTTGTTACATTGGTATTTTAAAAGAGTAACACCATTTTTGAACTTTAAACCATAGAGATATGGACAAGTCCATTTTAAACTTTCAGCTTTTACTTGGTGTTGAATTTTGATGACAGCCAAATCATATTAAAGGAGAGAGCTTTTTTAAGATATATTTTTATTGATTTTAGAGAGAGGAAGGGAGAGAGATAGAAACATTGATGAGGACATCAACATCAATCGGCTGCCTCCTGGGGTTTGAGCCTGCAACCCAGGCATGTGCCCTGACCGGGAATCATTCGGTGACCTCTTTGTGCAAAGCGGCTGGGCTAGAGGAGAGTTTTGAGGGAAATCTTGGTAGATATGAATATATTAGGACCCTTGAGGATCTATATAGCTATTATGAATCTCAAAGTGAAAACCAGTATCTGCAACTAAAGTAGCAAATAAACTAGCACATGTTGTGAGCTCTTACATAACAGAGACTGCTTAAACCAAGGCAGCTCTGTACCTCATGGCCTTAGTCATCTAGACATAAGCTATTTCTGTTAGAAAATAGAGTCACAAAGTACTTGCTCCTATTTACTATTTAGCCCAACTTCATAAGCCCTACCTATCCTCTCACCAAGTTTATACTGATTATTAAAGGCAGATGAAATTTGGCTTAGAAGCTTTGCCATCAGGCGCTTTACTATATAAGTAAAATATTTATTCTTTAAAATAGTATTTATGACTTCTTAAATTTTACAGGAGTGATGGGTTTTAGGCATGTTATATCATTTAATTTCCTGCTTAGTCAAGAGGAAGCTTTCTAGTGTTGATTGAAAGCCACCAATAAGATGGCTTTTATTTTATGATTATTGGCACATGGACTGTGGAAACATGTGTCAGTACTCTCAGAATCATCTTCCCACTTCTTAATATTTTAAACAATTATACCTGAATTCATGAATACATTCACAAAATTAAAACATTACTCATAAAACTAAAGACCCATGACCACTACCCACAGTCTCATTCTCCTTCCCTTAGTGTATTTCCTTCCAAATATTTTCCTATGCTTGCTCTTCTTTCACTATCTCTTACTGATATATAGCATAATATATATGCTATGTATACGATGATGAAATGTATAATATCATTTTGTCTTCATTAAAGATACTGCGTCTCTTGGCAGGTTGCTTTTTTTGCTAAACAATGCCATACTGTTATTTTTTTCAAGTAACATTATTGCAAAAATAGTACATGTGCTTTGTAAAAAATTGGAAAATGCAGATAAGCAAAAATAAAAAATAGGAGCCTCGCATTCCCACCAGTCAGAGTTCACCTTTGTAATATTTTAGTATATATCCTTCCAGCTTTTTTCTCTGCATTTACACACACCTTTTTTCCCCCAAAATGAGTTTATACTGTGCATATTCTTTTGTTAATCTGTTTTTTCAATCATCTCCTTTTTACCACTCAGTAAATTTTATCTTATACTCTAACTAAATTATATTTAAGTTTTCCTAGTTGACCCAAAGTATCCTTTACAGCTAATTTTGCTCAAACCAGTTTCCAATCTCGGATTGCGTCTGGTAGTTATTGCCCTTCAGTCTCTTACAATCTAGAACAGCCCCTTTTATTAATGACATGACTTTTTTTTCTGCAGAATGTCTCACTTTTTGGATTTTACAGATTTTTTTGTCATAACATCATTATTTTGTCCTTTATTCTCTGTATTTTTTCTAAACTAGGTTTTTGACTTGAGTAAAAGATGATGCTGTCTTATTTCACATTTAGGAAACCTCTATCTGGTTCTCCTGTCATTAGTGATAATGGATTGATCTCTGGATTAGAGAGATAATAGTCTCGTCCTTATTTGTACAGTTAGGTTTCATTCCCCCTTGTGACTAGAATGTAATCTAAATGATGTTACTTTGGCATTATATGAATGACCAGTTTCATATCACTCTAATAGTTATTAATCTCAATTGATAACTCTTATCTGGTAGCAGTTTTTTTTAAATTGAGGTATAATTGACATAGCATATTAGTTTCAAGTATACCACGTAATGATTCGATGGTGAAATGATCACCATGGTAAGTCTGGTTGACATCAATAACCATACATGGTTACAGAAATTTTTTTTCTTGTGGGAGAACTTTTAAGATCTAATCTTAGCAACTTTCAGATATGCAATACAGTATTATTAACTATATTCACCATGCTGTACATTACATTCCTATGACATTTTATAACAGGAAGTTTGTTTGGATTTTATAGATTTCTTTTTCATAACATCATCATTTTGTCCTCTAGTACAGGAAGTTTGTACCTTTGGGCCTCCTCAGAACGTATAATAATTTTACTAGAGTTAATGAGATAATATTTTTCTAATTTTATTATTTTTTCCTACACTTATTAATTGGCACTCTGTTAAAGAAGAGCTCATCTTCCTCATTAGCTGGGGCTATTTGGTGACTCTGAAATACATTTCCTACTGGGAAGGCAGGATATATGATTAGGTCTTCCTTTTTTATTACCTATTTTCAAAATAAGTTTATTTTTATTGATTTCAGAGAGGAAAGGAGGGAGAGAAATAGAAACATCAATGATGAGAGAGAATCATTGCTTGGCTGCCTCCTGCATGCCCCCTACCGGAGATTGGGCTGACACCTGGGCATGTGGCCTGACCAGGAATTGAACTGTGACCTTCTGGTTCATAGCTTAATGATCAACTGCACTGGCTGGGCTCCATTGATTTTCAGACAGAGTAGAGGGAGGGGGAGAGACAGAGAGAGAAACATGGATTGGTTGCCTCCTGCGTGCACCCGACCAGGGCCAGGGGTCAAGCCTGCAACCGAGGAACGTGCCCTTGACTGGAATCGAACTCAGGACCCCTAAGTCCAAGGGCTGACGCTCTAAACATTGAGCAAAATTGGATAGGCCAAAGAAAGTTTATTTTTTTCTGTTCATCAGATTATTTATTCACTTGATTTTTAGATTCACTTGTTGATAGATGTGTATTTGTTGTTCATAATTTGTATCTTTACCTTTTTCTTCTTCCTCTTCTTAAAGGATACCTTTCAGCATTTCATATAATACTGGTTTGGTGGTGATGAACTCCTTTAGCTTTTCCTTATCTGTGAAGCTCTTTATCTGACCTTCACTTCTGAATGATAGCTTTGCTGGATAAAGTAATCTTGGTTGTAGGTTCTTGCTATTCATCACTTTGAATATTTCTTGCCACTCCCTTCTGGCCCACATAGTTTCTGTTGAGAAATCAGCTTACAGTCGTATGGGTACTCCATTGTAGGTAACTGACTGTCTTTCTCTTGCTGCTTTTAAGATTTTCTCTTTGTCTTTTGCTCTTGGCATTTTAATTATGATGTGTCTTGGTGTGGTCCTCTTTGGATTCCTTTTGTTTGGGGTTCTCTGCGCTTCCTGGACCTGTAAGTGTATTTCTTTCACCAGGTAGGGGAAGTTTTCTGTCATTATTTCTTCAAATAGGTTTTCAATATCTTTCTCTCTTCTTCTGGCACCCCTATAATTCGGAAGTTGGTATGCTTGAAGTTGTCCCAGAGGCTCCTTACACTATCTTCGTATTTTTGGATTCTTTTTTCATTTTGCTTTTCCGGTTGGGTGTTTTTGCTTTTTCGTATTTCAAATCTTTGACTTGATTCTTGCGATCCTCTAGTCTGCTGTTGGAACTCTGCATAATATCCTTTATTTCAGTCAGTGTATGCTTAATTTCTAGTTGGTCCTTTTTCATAACCTCGAGGGTCTCACTACATTTATCTGCGGTCTCATCAGACTTTTTGAGGGTCTTACTAAATTTATCGGCGGTTTCTAGAAAGTTCTTGAAAAACCTTAAAAGTGTGGTTTTGAACTCTATATCCAGTAGTTTGCTTTCCTCCATTTCTGATCTCTTTCTTTGTCTCCACATTTTTTATGCTTCCCTGTGTTGGTAGAGTGGCTTTGTGTGCTAGGTGTCCTGTAGGGCCCAGTGGCTCAGCCTCCCCAATTACCTGAGGTGGACACTCTTGGTATACCCCTTTGTGGGCTTTGTGCACAGTCTTGTTGTAGTTAAGTCTTGATTGTTGTAGGTATCACTGGGAGGAATTGACCTCCAGGCCAATTGGCTGTGAGAGTCAGCTGTGTCTGCAGTGGGAGAACTTCTGTGCTGGAGACACCCTTCTGGGGCAAGACTTGCTTCAGTGGGGCTTTGGTGCTCACTGAGTCTGCCCCCTGAGTGTGTCCCTTATGTATCTGAGGAGTTGTAATCTGGAATGTCTCACTCTGACCACTGGGTACACTGGCTCTTGGATCTAAGGAGGTGCTAATTTAGCCTCTGCCTGAGGCTACCCAGCAGGAACTATGAAGAGATCTGCAGATTCCCCTTCCTTGTTTGGGGTTTGGAGGTGCCCAAATGAGGCCCAGCTGTGAAGCAATGCAAGCTGCTGTGGGGCCTTGGGCCTTCTCTTGGACGTTCTGGGTCTGTCTGACCCAGCTGCAGTTTGTTATGTAATTTTCAGATTGCAAAGGGCCAGGGCATTCATTTGCAAAAGCCTCTGCCACAGCTCGGGTGGGGCGGGGTCTCAGGGAATCAACAGGGCAGAGCAAGCAGCTATGGCTGATCCTCAGCTCTGCCCTAAGAGGCCCCGAGTCTCAGTGTCCCGGTAATGGCTGCAAGCACCTTTGAGAGAAAGCCGCCCTTGAGTTCTGAGTTCTGCCGGCTGCCAGACAGTCCAGTTTCTCCCCGTATGAGTCTGGGTCCCCAGAGACTCACCCGGAACTGGAGTTCGGTTGGGGGCTTGTGACTCCCTCCCGATTCAAAAAGACAGCCACGTCCTCAGTTGCCAGCCCTTGCCTCGTGCGCCTCCGTACCTCTGCACTTCTGCACCTCCTCTGAGTCTCAGTGTGATTTTCTCTTTCCTTCTAGTTGTAGAATTTCCACTCAGCCAGCCTTCCTGTGGTTCTGGATGATGTCCGTTTTGTCTTTTAGTTGTATTTTTGAATTTGTTGTGGGAGGCAGCAATTTCCGGTGTTTACCTATGTCGCCATCTTGGTTTCTCCCAAGAAAGTTTATTTTAATAGCCACTTCAAGTGGTTCAAATATATATATTTTTTGTTCTTTTATTTTTTTTAGTGTCACTATGGCTTTAGTGTGTTTTAATGCACTACAATCATTTTTTGATGCTTACATTCTTGCAACTTTAGCCAGTGGGAGTCCAAGCTTACTTCTGTGTCTGACCCAACATTGTTAATTGTTGGTAGTACGCTTGCTGTCTGGCATTTCAAGATGACCTTCTACTGTTTCTTTAGAAAAAAGAATCTTTTATTAAAAGCACAGATACAATACACTCTCTAGGAAGCATAAATACAAAAGACATTGAGGGGAATTCATTATATCTTCACCAAACAAATTATATCATCCTTGCCATCTTTTCCTAGCTGTGTCCACCCGTCCTAAGAAAATAAGCCAGTTCCTGAAATTCTGAGTCCTTGCTCCTTTCTCCACTCTAACACACATAGAAATAAATCATTAGAATTTGAAGAGTTAGAGTATATGTGTTTTTTTATTTTCTTTAGACCTAGTCTGATTCATTTGTGCCCAAACCACATATACTGATTTAAAGAGTTGATTTTATTGAATTCAGTTTAGTCAGCTCTGTAACTCTATTTTGCATTCTCAGCAAAAAAAAAAAAGAAAAGGAAAGAAAATTCATTATATTGATAGCAAATACTTAAGACTTGTTTGGTAACAATAAATGAGAAAGAGCAAATTTTAAAAAATTTTAAATTATTTACCTGTCCTTAGAGATAAGACTGGGTTTGAGTTTACAAAACTATTTTTCCTGCCAACTTTTCACATTATTTGGGGTGCAAATAATATAAAGAAGCAAAAACAAAATTTCCTTCAGAGGAGGTACACAGTGAGGCCAGAGGAGAGTTCACAGAGAGTGTTACAGTCTAATAAAAGCATCTGGTTGTTTATAATGAAGGATGGGAGCCCTCTGTTGGTGTTTTAGGAAATGTTAAAATTCAGTTTAAAAGCTTTGTTGAGAGGCTTTGGTTTTATCCATCTCTGCAAATTGAAGCTTAAAATAATTCCCTCCAAAGGTCTTGGGGCAGGGGGATGTGAGGAGTAAAATGGAAGTGTATTGTGTATGTTAGTATACCTAGAACTCAGATTTTCTGAAGGGGTCTAATATGATGTGCTTTCTGTTATACCACACAAGTATGTAGTTCCTGACTAAAGGAACTTATAGATCCTGAAGCTGAGACATACAATTTTAGGTGTTTGGGAATTATATAGTTTGGCAATCTAAGACCTCTTAAGTGGCAGAGCCTGATGCAGCAACCCATATATCATTTTTTATATATTTCCCGTAAGTGGTATATCTGTCATTCTACCTGCTAATTTTTGTTGTGTTGTTGTTATTTTATGAAAGTGGAATAATACCTGGGTTAGATTTTCTTACAAACTTTTTTTTGTTTTGTTTTGTTTTAGTGGATTATCAAACAGTTTCACGGGAAAGTCAAACCATCACTGCCACGTGTCTGCATATGAAAAATCTTTTCCTATTAAATCTGTTCCAAGTCCATCTTGGAGTGGTTCATGTCGTCGAAACCTTTTGAGCCCCAAGAAAACTCAGAGGCGACATGTTAGTACAGCAGAAGAGGTAAGGAAAACCTGCAACAAGACCTACGGTTAGAATCTTTGCGTACATTCAGCCATTTCTCCCCTCCAATTTAGATGTTTATTAACCATTCCATTTACTTAATCTTTTCTATGGTTTTTCTTTCTTACTCTTTTTGAATGCTGGTATCTCTTCTAAAGAAATTAAAGAGATATTTTAGTGTAGGACTTTATTATTTTTCTTACTGTCTTCTATTCCTGTTGGATAGTAGACTTAATCTTCATTATTGTCTGAATACTTCTCATACATCAAACTATCTCTCTTCTTTCTTTTTTGGACCCTTTGGAAACTTGTTTCATGTGGCAAAACTGTTAACCTTGCTGGATTTGATTAAATACCCACCCTTTTTAAAAAATATATATTTTTGTTAATTTCAGAGAGGAAGGAAGAGGGAGAGAGAGGGAGAGATAGAAACATCAATGATGAGAGAGACTCATTGATTGGCTGCCCCCCCTGCACGCTCCCCACTGGGGATTGAACCTGCAACCTGGGCATGTGCCCTCGACCGGAATCAAACCTGGGACCCTTTAGTCCGCAGGTCAGTGCTCTACCCACTGAGCCAAACCGGCTAGGCCACCCTTACTTCTTACTAGGACAATTTTTTCTCAATATAAAAGAAAAATCAAGAAGCCAGCTAAATAATTTCTACCCTTTCATTATGAGTAAGATCTTTGAGATCATAGATTTTCCCCAAAAGAAAGATGTTCTCTTGATAGTTGGGTGGTTATATTTATTCAATAAACCTAAAGGAAAAAAAATTCTGAAAATATCACAGTTTAAAAGCAATCTTACCTGTTCCCAGTGTTGCCCCTCCATCACTTTCTATTATTTTCTTATCTTTAATTTTGTTCATACTATCGACTGTTTTGTTTTTCAATCCTTTAACTGTAAGATAAACGCCATAATAGCAGATAATTTATACTATAGGAAATGTGCTTATACCTGTCCAGTTAAATATTTTTTATGCATCTCAGCTTTGTACTGATTGCTGTGGAGATACAAATGAGTAATAATGACCTTACATTTATATAGCATTAGAGTTTCCAGTGTGCTTTCCACATGTATTATTGTTTTGAATCTGTTTAACCCTGTGATACAGGTAGAAATGAGGTAATATTTACATTTTACAGATTTGAAAAGTAAAAATCAGAGGTCATACAACTAGTAATTGGCCAGCCTGCAACCTCGGTCTTCTGAAGGAGTCTAGTCAGTGTGCTTTTTTGTTATTCAACCTGGTGATGTGGTTCCTGCCCATTGCAGCTTACATATTGTGGAGTCAAGAATAATTATATAATTTGGTAATGAAGATATTTTAGGTGGCAAGACTTAATTATTTGTGACTTAGTATAAATGCTATAAATTTTTTTGGTTTGAAGTTTGGATTCTAAAATACTCAAGCAGAGGGTGGCAGGACTAGTAAATCATAGTAGGAAAAGGATAGACAAACTGGCAAGTGTATGTGATAAGAGCTGAGCAACAGTTACAAAATGGACTCATTGCTCTAGCCAGTTTGCTCAGTGGATTGAGCATCAGCGTGCAGACTGAAGGGTCCTGGGTTCAATTCCAGTCAAGAGCATATGCCTGGGTTGCAGGCTCGATTCCCAGTAGAGGGCATGCAGGAGGCAGCCCAATGATTCTCATCATTGATGTTTCTATCTCTCTCTCCCTTTCTCTTTGAAATCAATAAAAATATATTTTAAAAAAGATAAAATAAATACTGTAAAAGAACCACTAGCTATTCTACCATAGAGGGTAAGCATAGAAACAGGAAAAACAGGAGGTTCTTAAATCGTTCCAGAGTGAGAGATGTTCAGAGTAGAAGGAGTGACAAATTTCAAATTTGTAGCAAAAAAAAATCAAGAAGGAAAAATTTAGTCTCTACCTTTGTATAGATTATTGCTTAGTTCATTCTGTCTTTAACAAACACTTGTAGCTAAATAAAATGCTTATGTGAATATCGAAATGGCACAATGGAAGATGCTGCTAGCCCTGGCACAAAGTATTATAATTGTTTTGTGAAGATTGGTGTGTGTATTAGATTGTATATAAGATTTCAAGGAAGAAAAACACTGGGTATATATATTATTTAGTGAATGCAGCTTATTGCTAGGGGATCTATATAGAATAGTGCTTTACCATGGTTACAAGTCCTTATGTAATCTGTTTTTCTCTAAGTAACCTCATTTCTTTTTCTTTTAAAAAAATTATTATGTATTTTTTTGTTGTTAATCCTCACCCAAGGATATTTTTCCTTTGATATTTAGAGAGAGTGTAAGGGAAGGGGAGAAACAGAGAGAAACATCGATGTGAGCTAGAGACACATCTTTTGGTTGCTTCCTGCACACACCCCCACTGGGGCTGGGGACCAAGCCTGCAAGCAAGGTACCTGCTCTTGACCAGAATCAAACCCACAACCCTTCGGTCCATGGGCTGGCGCTCTATCCACTAAGCCAAATCGGCCAGGGCTAAGTGACCTCATTTCTTACTATTATTTTAATTCACACTGACGTTGCTCTTCCTTGAACACATCAAAGCACATTCCTGTCTCAGGGCTTTTGAATTTGCTATTCCTTTGTATGAAATACTCATTAATTTTTTTTACTTCCTCCCTTGATTTAGGTTTTTGTTGAAATATCACAGTTTAAGAGCAGTCTTACCTGTTCTCAGTGTTGCCCCTCCATCACTTTCTATTATTTTCTTATCTTCAATTTTGTTGATACTATCTGACTAATGTTTTGTTTCTCAATCCTTTAACTGTAAGGAAAACTCCATAAGAGCAGGAACTTTATCTTTTTCAGTGCAATAACTCTACTGACTGGAGCATAGTTGGTATTTAAGTCAATAAAGAAATGAATGAATCTTATGGAGCATGTGCTTTCCCTATGTTTTTGGAGTTAAGAAAAATAAATAAATATGTGTTGGAGATGAAAGCCATCTCCGGAAAAAAGCATTCTTAAAAATTTAACGGAGTAGAAAATTGTTAGAAAGTTATTGCACTCAGATTTTGACTGTTCTGATTACTTCCTTGTGATTTTCCTAGCAGGTATCAAGAACCAAGGGTTTTGTTAGAATCTTAATTTAGAGGTCCTCAAATCTTTTATTTCTGGGACTCTGTCAGTTGACTCAGAAATAGTTGCCTGTTGGCCTTCTGGTTTCATATTCTATAGCTTCTTTGCACTATTGTTTACATATATGCCCCACAATTCTCGGAATTACTATCTGGAATTTATTTCACTAAACTCCTCTTATATGTATTATATCATTTTCTAGAATATCCTTAGTCAACCATAATTCTTAATTACCTTGTGGACTCTGCCTGAGCTTTGGCAAGGCTTCTGGGAATCTAGATGCTACTTTGAGAAACACTGGCCTCATTGAATGTGTTTAAGATTATATTTTTTTTTTCTTTTACAGACAGTTCAAGAAGAAGAAAGAGAGATTTACAGACAGCTGCTACAGATGGTCACAGGGAAACAGTTTTCTGTAGCCAAACCCACCACACATTTTCCTTTACACCTGTGAGTCACAAAACATATTTCAAATGAATTTAATTCTGCATGCATTATATGATATTGAAATATATTCTTCTCTTGCTAGATCTCGATGTCTTAATTCCAGTAGGAATACTTTACAAGACACACTGTTTCAAAATGGAAACTCTTGTGCAACTCAGATTATTGGCTCTGATACTTCATCCTCTGGATCTGCCAGCATTGTAACTACCCAGGAACAACTGTCTCACAGTGGGTTTCCCTTATCGTCTTATACGCCAGATATTTCATTCGGATCCAAAGATTCTGATCTACTCCATCAACTCCAACATCACCACTCTCTTCCACATCAGCCAGATAACTCATCAGCTTCAAATACACAATCCAAAGGTAAAAATGGTATTGTATGCCATATTTTCAATATAATTTAATTATACTTCCTAATAGCCAATTTATTGGCTCTGTGAATTATAATGCAAGGTTGTAATGCACATGTAACTTAGTTAACATAGACATACCTTAAGTACATATAATTCACTTAGCCATGCTACAGGTAAACCTATAAGTAACTTTTTTCTTATATGGAAATGCAAATGATTTTATATAGTATGTAAAAGATTAACTTCCGAAGCAGTGTCTGGAGTCAAAGTTCATTAAGCCCAAAGACTTCAGTACTTTCTGTTTCTCATATTTTATAATGATTTGAACAACATGGGGGGTAGAGGGTGCTGACCACCCCCACTCCATGCACTCGAAAATCCATGTATATGACTTTAAAAAATATATATATTTTATTGATTTTTTACAGAGAGGAAGGGAGAGGAATAGAGAGTTAGAAACATCAATCAGCTGCCTCCTGCACTCCCCCTACTGGGGATGTGCCCGCAGCCAAGGTACATGCCCTTGACTGGAATCGAACCTGGGACCCTTGAGTCCGCAGGCCAACGCTCTGTCCACTGAGCCAAACCAGTTAGGGCCCATGTATATGACTTTTAACTCCCCCCAAACTTAATTGCTAATAGCCTATTGTTGACCAGAAGCTTTACAGATAATTTGAAGAGTTGATTAACACATACTTTGCATGTTATATGTACTATATACTGTATTCTTACAATAAAGTAAGCTAGAGAAAAAATGTTAAGAAAACCATAAGGAAAAGAAAATACATTTACAGTATTTATTGAAAAAAAAAATCCACATATAAGTGGACCTGCACGGTTCAAACCCATCTGTACAAACCCATCTGAAGTGTCATCTGTACTCTGATGTTCTAGTTGTTTTAGTAAATCAATTAAGTATTGAAGTAACAGTTCTTAATAAGCTAATATACAACCTGGATAATAGGTTTATACGTTTTAGAATGGTCGTCAGCAAGTTTTGGAAACAAAAAGAGTTTTTTGCTTAACTTTCAGCTAATAAATATATTCTTTCCCTTAGCATTCTAGTTAAGTGAGGTTTTGCTATGATAATTTTTTTCTTTGCTTAGTTTGCCCTTCTTTAGGTATGTTATATACTAGTAGTTATTTAAGGTATTTAAGGTATGTATTTAGGTATGTTACTTATAAAATAAATTTTAGGTTAAATGGTTAAACATTAGGGATCTTTCGATAGATACATCTCGAAGACTATCCTTCCTTAGGTCATTTGATTATCTTTTTCTTTTTAATCTATTCCTCACTTTCTTAAAATTCTCACTGGGGGTTTAAAATTGTTGCATCATTATATAGCTATACATATTCATGAAAACTTACATTAAATTTTTTGAGGTGATTTACCAAGAACTATCACTCTTTTAAAAAGCCTTTAACCTCAGAAGCATACATTGTATGGCAGATGCTTAGGTAAAACTAAACTGGGACAGATGTATTACATCGAACTGTTCCATTACTTGTACTATTTAATAAATATTATAAATAAGGTTTTAATCATAGTGCTTTATTATCAACACAGAAACTAAGTGATAGAATGATAGAGTTTGTACTTTTTGACTCAACTGCTTCTCCTATAGCTGTTTCTTTTTGTGTTTCCATCCCTTTTACCTCTCCCTCCCCTTTGCTCTTTCACTTTGTTCAGTCTCATGGTAGTTCATGAGCTAAAGACTTTTGAGATATCTTGGCATGTTCTTGTTTCCCAGGAATAGAAAGAGGAATCTCAGGAAACAGGCATAGCCCAGGAGTAGAGGCTGAAGCTATATACACTGAGTGGCCAGATTATTATGACCACCTGACGTTTGTAAGCAAATTAGCCGTACACTGCATCGTATGGGATATGGAAGCCAAAGGCCTGTTAGAACACCTTTGCTGTCTACAGTTACCAAGATAAAACGTCGCCAATTCACACAGGAACACAAGGATTGGACAGTCAAGCATTGGAAAAAAGTCATGTGGTCCGATGAATCACGTTTCCAGTTGCATCATGCAGATGGCAGAGTGAGAATTTGGTGGAAACAGCATGAAAGCATGTACCCCACATGCATGAGTACAACCCTTCAAGCTGGTGGGGGCAGTGTTATGGTTTGGGGCATGGTTTCCTGGCATGATTTGGGCCCTTTAATTCGTGTGGAACAACATCTGAATAGCACAACATACCTAAGGACCATTGCTGATCAAGTTCATGCTATCATGTTGATGGCGTATCCCAATGGAGATGGCTTCTTCCAATAAGACAATGCACCATGCCATGGTGCTCGTATTGTGCAGGAGTGGTTTCAAGAACATGAGGGAGACTTTACCTTGCTTAGGTGGCCCCCACAATCACCAGATCTCAATCCAATTGAGCATTTGTGGGACGAAGTTAAAGAGCCATCAGGCAGCTGGTTCCACAACCATCAAATCTCACAGAACTGGACAGTGCTATTCATCAGGCATGGTGTCAGATTCCTCGCATCAACTTTCAACATCTCGTGGAGTCAATGCCAAGAAGAATCGCCGTGGTATTGAAGGCAAAAGGTGGCCCAACGAAGTACTGATGGAGTGGTCATAATAATCTGGCCACTCATTGTATACTTGTATTTCAGAGTAACTACTGTATTTGTGGGGCAAGCTCTTCACTAAGCCCTATTCTTGGCTCAGTCTCTCTCTCCCACCTTATCTTTATTTTTATGCTGTGTTTTTATGAAAATAGATTGTAACAAAGTATGGGAACTTAAGCCACAGACATCTAGGATGTATAACTGCAGTTTTATCAGTAATAATATGCTCTTGTGTTTCTTGTTTAGGATCAGACTCTGTGATTTTACTCAAAGTGCAAGATTCCCAGACTCCAGCTCCCAGGTAAACTTTGGAAAAAGCACATTTTTAACATAATCCCCCTTTTAATTAGTTTCTTTACTATGCGTTACATAATATAAAACTAAAATTGACTCTAAATCTCCGCAGTATTGACCTCTGTCATGTGTCGTTTGAATTATTTCAGTGACTTTCTAAGTAGTCTTCCTTTCTCCAGCTTCCATTTTGTTCTTCATTCCATCTTCCACCATGTTTTCTAGTCCATTCTTTGAATTGTTCTTTAGTCCTTCTTCGTTCTTCAACCAGAGTGATCTAAAAGGCATAGCTGGTCATTCACTAAACTCCCTCAAGGGTGGTTTATCAGACAGAGAAGCAAGCCCAGACTTTTTAGTGTGGTAATCAAAGCACTTTTTTCATAAACCCACTTCCAATCACACATTCTGTACAAGCAACTAGCACACAGTAGGCTATTAATAAGTAGCCTACTGTGTGCTAGTTGCTTGTACAGACACAGGATAACAGCAGTGAACAAAATGAAATCTCTTCTGTCAAGCAGTTGACATTCATGGTATTGTTTTATGTTGATCCAGTTTCCTTTGCTCTTTACCCTTTAGCTTCTAGAGAATTTGATTCATTCAAATCTAGAGTATTTCCAGGAGTGCAGCAGGGGTAGAGTGAACTGGGGTAGGATGGGGGTCTTGAAATCTACACACTTCTATTTAATTAAAAAGTGTGCAGCTCTAGTAAGTCGTCTACAAATATTGAACATGAATAATCAGATAAGACACTTCCTAGTATAAAGAAACCAATAAACTTTTTGTGGTGCAAATTCAGATAAAATTTTTAAATTATAGCATAGCCAGAGTATCCATTTGATAGCTATGTATAAATTTATGTTAGAGTTGTACAAACACAAATCATGGAATGCCAGAGCAAGTTGATTTAGGCTGCTTTTTCTCTAATATAAATAATGCAGAATGCTGCAAACCTTCGAGTACACTTAACTGAACATAATTTAAATATTGGAATATATTTTGAAAATAATTAAGTAGTTAGAAGTATCTGTAATACTAATTCAAAGTGATAGTATTATGGTGACTATATTATGTAGTTTACCCAGTATATCTGCTTTAAAGTACACTAATAAAATTTGCATTTAATAAGAAAAATGGAGCTTGCATTCTAGCTGTAGATGGTGTAAGGGGAGGAGTGGTGGACAAATAGTGAACAAATAAATAAAAATACATGTCTGGTGATGATAAATGCTGTGAAAGAAAAATAAAGCAGGCAATTATATACCCTGGCAGGAGGGACATTATTTAGGATGGTCTTGGCAAGGTGACAGCCAAGGGACATGATGGAGGTGAGAAAAGCCATAAGGAAATATGGGACTCTTTCATGTGTTTATTATATGCTGAACTATAATATGATGCCTATTTTCTTACCTTCATATTCAGTATTCTTTCTGCTGTATGTCCTTCCTACCTCAACTTGTCTATCTAGCAGTGGTGCTTTCTTATCTCTTAAGTTTCAATTCAGATTTGATCTTCTATATGAAACTTGACTCCTCAGGGAGATATTGAGTACTTCTTCCTCTGTAATCCAATAGGTTACTACTTAGATTGCTATGTCCTTGCCATATATGGCATTAGCAATTTAATTGCTAGGATGGTAATAGTATCAGTTTTCTATTGAGAAGGTTAGGGATAATAAAATGCTTTTCTCATCTCAGTCCCCCTACTTCTTTGCAGTTCTCCGCTATGTTCTAAACTTAGATATTTAAAAAAATTATTTATTTGTTATGGTTTCTCAAGGAGATTTTAAAGTTTGGATTTTTTTTTTTTTTTGAGTCACATCTGGGTTCTGAGCTTGTCTTTTCCAGGCTTCATGTAACTTTAACAGGTTACTTTTCTGAATTTTAGTTTCCTTATCAATAAAATGCCAGTCTTAATACTTTACTCTTGAATTGTTGTGAAGATTAACTTACAGATAAAGCATTTATAAAAGTTTTCCACAGGTACTACACAAAAGTAGGAATTCTTTCTTGGGAAAAAGTTGATCTCATGTAAAGAGTGCTTTCAGTTCTGCAATGGCTCTTCACTAAGTCTGCCTTTCCTTTATGAAGGATTTCTCCTAGTAATAACTGAAGAATAAGATGGAAGGAGAAAGATACACTGGGTAAAACTGATTAGACAATACTGTTCATGGAAATTGGAGGTTACTCTCACAGGCTTGGTTGATTGGCTTTTTAGTCTTAATTTCCTACCAGCAGTGAAGATTTGCCCTTATTTCCCAGAATATGCCATGCCATTTCATGCCTCTATGTCTGGAATTCCCTTTCTATCCTTGTCCACTTGTTAAACTCTTACTTGGCTTTTTAAAACCTGATGGGGGTGTTATTTTTTCTCTGACTTCTCCAGGTAGCATTAGTGTATCCCTTGAGCACTTCTATCCCTGTACCTTGTTAGTTACTAACACCTTTGCATTTATCGCCCAGGGCCAATCATAGTACATAATGTGGGCACTTAGTAAATAAATCTTTGTTAAATAAATGAATTTCCCAGAAAGCCTGCAGTGCTATCTTGACTAGCTCAGGTATTTATCATCTTCATTTTGGTTTAATGTTTTGATTTATTAAAAGGCATTTTACAATAATAGAAAGAACAGCCTTTGGAATTGGACAGACATAGTTTCTAATCCTGGCTCTTCCAAGACAAATTATCCTTCTGGACCTCAATTTCCTTTTCTGTATAGTATGAGTAATAATTCCTTACTATCTATTATTGAGCTTTAATTAATAGAGCAGAGTTTTACATATAGAGCATTAAGAAGATGTTCAGTAAATAGTTGTAGTTATTATTATTGTATGCTTCAATTATATGAGGAACAATGTATAATTTACTCTTTGAAAAGTGAAGAGATTTTGCTTTTCCCCCTGAATTTTACTTTCCTAAGCCAGGAGATACCTCGATCCATTGAAGAGAAGTGCTTGTCTTACACTATTCATTTATTTAATAAATACTGAGTGCCTGCGGTGTCCCAGGCACTATTCTTGGTGCAGAGGATATAGTAATAAATTCAAAAGACAAATTTTGTCCACATCAAATTTATGTTCTAATATGGAAGTGGACAAATTTGAATAGCATAAACCAGTGCTATGCAGTTCTGTGTGATTCTTGTCAACTTTTTATATTGTGCAATATATGTGTTCTCACGTTTTTAGTATCATACACTAAGTAGCCCCTCGCTGCTGCCACAGATCTCTGTGGCTCTCTGTGTTGGTTGTTATGTCAGTTGTTCACTGCACACCTCCTCTTATGTTCTACCTTTATTAACCTCAGTGATGGTGGAGAGGCAATAGAATAGCATTTTCATTGCCAAACCCCAGCCTAAGGATGATTAGGAATACTAATTCTCAAGAATTAGGCTAAGAAGCAAGGCATACCCTCTGAGCCCATGCTCTTGCCTTAACTAGGACAGATTGTAGAGATTTAAGAACTGAAAGGGACTCTAATCTCCAGAATTTACAAGTCCTAAAACTAAGTCTCATAGAAATGACTTGCGCAAAATCACAAAATGTAATTAGGGACAGCTCTAGGAGTTCCAGGTCTCTAACTCCCAGCTTGTTTATTTGTTCTACGTATCTAAAAGTTTTCTTTGGAAAAGAGTTTACTCTTCCATTTGTGTCTGTGAGAGGTCCTTCAGTTAGGGCTTGGTAAGGAGATGAAGTTTGAGAAGAGCAAGACCTAGGACTTACAGTTAACATGGCTGTGACTCTGCTAAGCATTATTCACTCAGGTTGTCAGCAAGAGCTGCATCAAATAGATTTGATCTCTCATGTTTGGAATGGAGTTGTGTTGCTGATTCTTTGTTTTGGTTTATTCATTGACTCATTAGCTGTTTCATTTGGATTGTTCTGTGGGTGGGGAATTTCAGTGTCTACTTTGATTTGGTTGAAAATATATATATATATATGATTTGTTGTTGTTCCAAATATACTTTTTTAAAATGTCAAGCCGCTCCCCCCTCCCCCAATTATGGTTGACATTCAATATTATATTAGCTTCAGGTGTACAGCATAGTGGTTAGACATTTATTTAACTTATGAAGTGTTCCCCCCAATAAGTCTAGTACCCCCTTGACACCATACATAGTTATTACAATATTATTGACTATATTCCCTATGTTGTACTTTACACCCCATGCCTGTTTTGTAATTGCCAATTTGTACTTCTTAATCCTTTCACCTTTCACCCATCCTCTTAGTCCCACCTTCCCTTCTGGCAACCATCAGTTTGTTTTCTGTATCTATGAGTTTGTTTTTGTTTTGTTTGTTTGTTGGTTGAATATATTTTGATTCAAGTGGACAGGCAAGAAGTCTAAGAACCCTTAAGATTTGACTAAATTATTAATAAATCTGTCAATCTGAACCATTTGGGAAGAGTAACATTCTAGCTTAATGTATTATCTTGACAAGTGATGTACTCTTTCACATAATGTTGGTCTCATGCAAGTAAGGAGCTATGCTAAACTTAGTTTCTCTGCTGAACTTTGGGTCATCTTTTTAACTATAGTACAGGTGTAGAAGAAAATAGAAAAGTAAAAACAATAACATGACAATTACATTCAGAAGGGTTTCTTGGCTTCAAGAGTGTCCAAATACAAAAGCAGTTTTGCTGAAATCAGTGGGATGCAGCACAAGAGAGGTAGCTTTGCATGTCATAATATCTACTGATGCAAAACCCAGAGCTGGACCAAGAACATGAGTCATAAAGTTTCTCAGGCATGAAGGAAACCTGTTCTATTGGATCTGACCTCATCTGTTTGGGAAGTCCTCTTCACTCATGCCGAGGGACAGGACACATTTGTCAGGCATGTTACTGCTATGTTCTTGCTTAGAAGAGCTGCATTTTATGAAAATGTGCCTGAATATCATATTGATGCTCATGAATAAAAGCAGGGACATAACCTAATCTCCTATCTGCAAGTTCAAAAACTCACCCTTATTCAGTAGTGAGTAGCTGTGGAGCTAGTTCATAAGAGGTAATTGTTAAATTTCAAGGAATTTTGAGAGCTAGTTATTAAACACAACCACTATTTCAAAATGTAATTATATAAACTTGCAGTTACATAAATTATATTGGAAACAAAGGTAATAAGTATTCAAAAGTCATCATTTCCTACTCATTTTACTATTATCCATCTAAGGTTATTGGCATGTATCATATCTGTATGGTGGAAATACTATAGAATGATGTGCTATTGCATACCTCTTCCCAATTCCACATTCATTGATGTCATTTTGGTAGGTTGAAGTGGGCCATGGTGGGAGCATTTACATCTTGGAAAATTCCCACACCACAAATCAGTGCTTGACTTACTATTTTGTTGATGGACTAGCCTTAAAGTGATGGAGAAAATGTCAATAATGCCAGTTAAAAGTGTGTCATGTTTGCAGTGATTACATTGTGAATAGTACAAAAGATTGAAGATAAATTCTACCATTACTTAAAAACTATTATCTGATTTAACAAAGAAACTGCTCACATTATTATTGACAAATACTGAAGTTACGATGTGTCCTTGTTACTTTCATCTTACCTGTTAACATAAATGAAACTATCAACCACCATGCATGTTGGACCTATCTATACTCATTTGTCAATTGCCACCACAAAGTTGCTATGGATACAGAAGTTTGACAGAAATCAAGGAATGCATTCTGTAAGAATCAGTTATCATGCAATCAGTAAAGTGTATTTTATTATGAAAAATGTATGCAAATGACTCATTTATATTTCTTTAGTTCCCAATTACAATTTTATGTAATTTAGTCCTTGTATTTATTCAATACTTGTAAAGCATTCTTGTAAATTATTTAAATGATTGGTTTTTCTGTTGACAATATTTGAATTTTCTCATAAGCCTCCTGCTCATATTTTTCTTTTCCCACCCATAGTCCTACTTTTTTCCAGGCAGAGTTGTGGATCAAAGAATTGTAAGTTATTATTTTTGGTATCATTTTTTTCTTCTCCATCACTTCCTAATTTTAGTTAGAAGAAATCGATTAGCCAATCATCCTACCTATGTTTAATCAGTAAAAACTCCCTATTTATAGCTATTTATTAAACAACTTTTAAGTTTTGGGTGTTTTTAATTCTATTGGGACATTTCTATGTTCATGTTTATTAAATTTACTAGTGGCCTGGTGCATGAAATTCATGCACTCGTGGGGGGGTGTCCTTCAGCTCTCATGCAGTCTGGGAGCCCTCGGGGGATGTCTGACTGACTGCTTAGGCCCGCTTCCTGCGGGGAGTTGGCCTAAGCTGTCAGTCAGATGGCCTAAGCTGTCAGTCGGACATCCTTAGCACTGCTGCGGAGGTGGGAGAGGCTCCCGCCACCGCCGCTGCGCTCGCCAGCTGTGAGCCTGGCTTCTGTCTGAGCAGTGCTCCCCTGTGGGAGTGCACTGACCACCAGGGGACAGCTCCTGCATTGATCGTATGCTCCCTGGTGGTCAGTGTGCCTCATTGCGTCGGGTGGTTCCATGGTTCTGTTGATTTGTATATTTGCCTTTTATGATATAGGATAATAGTTGAAGTTAACTTGAATTGGAAAAATATTTCAAAATTAGCAATTATATAGAAAGGAAAATAAATGCCCTTATTTTCACATGGATAAAACTAATTTATTGACTAATTTCTATTTCTGGAGTTTGCAAAATCACTAAAAGCTTTTAGTTTCCAGTTTTAAGAACTCACTTTAAGTTATCCAAACCCCCTAGTGTTGATTTTCTTAAAAAAACAAAAAACAAAAAAAACCCATATTTTTTTCTTTTGGTTCATAAATACAATATTTGAATTAAAACCTCAATGACATTTTGTATTATTTTCTCCTTTGGGGTTCAGTCTCATTTTTGGGTTTCCAAAATAAAGCTTAATTTTCTCCATGATCTTAGAAGCATGTTGTTTATTTTTTTAAATATATTTTTTATTGATTTCAGAGAGGAAGGGAGAGGGAGAGAGAGATAGAAACATCAATGAGAGAGAATCATTGATCGGATGTCTCCTACACACCCCCTACTGGGGATCAAGTCCGCAACCCAGGCATGTGCCCTGACCGGGAATTGAATTGTGACCTCCTGGTTCTTAGATCAATGCTCAACCACTGAGCAACACCGGCTGGGCTTACAAACATGTTTTTAGAAAAAGACTACACATTTACAAATATCTGCAAAAGCCACCTGTTCATATTTGGCAACAAACTAATAATTTTCATTATTTTAATAAAAACAGTAGGAAAATTTGAATAATACCATGTGGTTTCACTTATAGTGATAAGTTAGTGTCAGGATTTTAGACTGTGTGTATGAGGGTTTCATATTTAATGCTCACTGTACATCAACAGTGGGCTGATATTAAGAGAGTGGTCTGCATTTGTGTCACATTTCTTTTCACTTCTAGAACTAGTGTTTATGATTCTCGAGCACGGGAAAGATGGCGCCAGATTGAAGAGCAAAAAGCACTGGCATTACAGCTTCAAAACCAGGTAAAAAGAATTGGGATAAGATTATAAGTAAATAGCATATCCAAATTGAAACTAATTTGAAAGGTTATCTGTATTTAGGGGTCAAAGCTGTTGTAATTGCAAAATAGTATGGTACCATAGCATTGTGTGATAAATGCTAAATGTTCTTGGTCTATTCAGCTAGTACTAATCAGTTTACATAGAGAGATAGTATATTTCTGTATTCCACTTATTCTGAAGTTCTGTCTTTCAGAGATTGCAGGAACAGGAACATTCAGTACATGATTCAGTAGAACTGCGTCTTCGTGTACCTCTTGAAAAGGAGATCCCTGTCACAATTGCCCAAG
This sequence comes from Myotis yumanensis, assembly GCF_028538775.1. Classification (NCBI taxonomy): domain Eukaryota; kingdom Metazoa; phylum Chordata; class Mammalia; order Chiroptera; family Vespertilionidae; genus Myotis; species Myotis yumanensis. Next base: position 166,466,520 of record NW_027223754.1, read on the forward strand.
AAACAGAAAAAAAAGGTCGTAAATTAACTGATAGTGAAGATGAATTTCCTGAAATCACAGAGGTAAATTATATAATTCCTGTACTAGCAAGTGTTGTATTTAGAAAGAGTTCTCTGGACAAGTTTAAAACATAAATGTAATAGAGCATGTGGTATTTAAATTGTATTGCATATGCCAGAGGGGAGGAGAGTTGGGGGACTGGGTGAAAAATGTGAAGGTATTAAGAAGTATAAGTTGGTGGTTACAAAATAGTCAAGGGGAAGTAAAGCACAACAGAGGGAACATAGTCAATGATAGTGTAATAACTGGGTATGGTGCCAGGTGGGTACTAGACTTATGGTGGGAGGATTCATAAATTATATAAATGTCTAACCACTGTGCTGTACACCTGAAATTAATACAAAATAATATTGAATGTAAGCTGTAATTGAAAAATAAGATTTTAAAAAATGAAAAAATTGTATTGCATACTTGTGCTTTCATTTGTATTACAGCCCAGTATTGGCTTTATTTTTAAATGATTATTGCACATTGAGGAAAGAATTATGGGTGGCTTTTAGCAACTTCAGTGAAAAAGCATTTAATAAATTTATGTTTCATTTCATGTAGAGTAAGCTGAGGCTTACATTTTTTTATAAGTAATAAAAACTCAGTATAAAATTTAGAAAATACATAGTCTGTGTACATTTTAAAGTAATCTGTTCCTTAATCTAGCCTACTGTTTGAGAAACTCACATAGCTGGTGAGTATAATACATGTTTTATAGTTGTATTGGATTCCATGTTTTACATTAAAAAAGAACAAACAAAAAATCCAGGAAAATGTTTCTACAAGAAACTACCTTTAAAGAAATGACATAAAATAAGAGAGACTACCTTTACTTAGCTCTTCCTACCTTTGGGGAAATATTCTATTTCTCAGAAAATTGTTTGGATCAAAAATATAATTAGATCTTCTCATAGACTTAGAATACTTTTCATAGACTTATGAAATACTGTATTTCATAGCAGGAATAAAATGAAACAAGGGTCTGAACTGTTGTGCTGAAAAAGAGAGGGGGAGGACAAGGTGAGGTAGAAGGAAGTAATCAGAGAGATTACTACTGGAAGGAATAGAAACCAAAATGTTAAAAGTAAACAGTTGATTAATGATAAATTGTCTGGGGATAGTGTGGACTTAGAAGAAATCTAGTGTATCTGAAGCCATGTATGCTTAATCTCTGACACCTCTTGCTTCTCTAGGAAATGGAGAAAGAGATAAAGAATGTATTTCGTAATGGGAACCAGGATGAAGTTCTGAGTGAAGCATTCCGTTTGACCATTACACGAAAAGATATTCAAACTCTAAACCATCTGAATTGGCTCAATGATGAGGTAATCTTGCACCTGATTTTATGTTCAAACTAGAGGCCACTGTATGAGATTCGCAGTCCCTCTCACAGTCCGGGACCCCTTGGGGGATGTCCGCAGGCCAGCTTAGGCCCAATCCCTCGTAAGCGGCAGTCAGACATCCCTCTCGCAGTCCAGGGCTCTCGCAGTCCTGGACAGCATGCTCCTTACGGCCTGCCTGCAGCGAAGATGGGAGAGGCTCCCGCCACTGCCACTGCGCTTGCCAGCCATGAGCCCAGCTTCTGGCTCAGCCGCACTCCCCCTGTACGAGTGCACTGACCACCAGGGGGCAGCTCCTGTGCTGAGCGTCTGCCCCCTTGTGGTCAGTGCGCATCATAGCAACTGGTCATTTCCCTGTTTGGTTGATTTGCATATTATACTTTTATTATATAGGATAGTAAGTGGAAATTAAATCAAAGCATTATCACACTGTTTGAGTCTCAAAGTTTGGTCCTTGGATGACCTGGATCAGAATCAACTGTCACAATTCTCAGTTCTCCTGAATAAGTATGAAGCAGTGTGGTAGAGATATGCATTTAAAAAAAAATCTCAGATGATTTTTATGTACTTTAAAGTCTGAGAAGTGCTCATTTACCTTTTTATATATTGACAGTTTGTACACTGAGGGAGAGGACATTCACTCATTCATATTGTTTCTGTCTTTAAGGCAGCTCACATCTTCAGAGAAAATACTTAATAGCTGACTATGTTGTAGCATGAAGGAATGGTTTCCATCTGGAATTCATTGCTACTTCCCCTTCTATCTCTACTTGTTTTTTGTCACTGAGGTTATTATATATAAGCTTTCCAAAATGGCCTATTTTTAAAACTGACATTTTTTAAAAAGTTATATTATTAAATATTTGATATATTGGTTTAAAAAAAGTTATGGCTCTCAGCTTTTGAGAGTTCAGATTATTTTAAGTAAATATATTACATTATAGTCTTTATTTTTTTTTTTATTAAATCTTTATTGTTCAGATTACATTTGTTCCTCTTTCCCCCCCCCCCATAACTCCCCTCCTCCCAGTTCCCGCCCCACCCTCTGCCCTCACTCCCCACCCACTGTCCTCATCCATAGGTGCACGATTTTTGTCCAGTCTCTTCCCGCATCTCCCATTCCCCTTTCCCCCTCAAGAATAGTCAGTCCATTCCCTTTCTATGTCCCTGATTCATTATAATCACCAGTTCATTCTGTGCATCAGATTATTTATTCACATGATTCTTAGATTCACTTGTTGATAGATGCATGTTTGTTGTTCACAATTTGTACCTTTACCTTTTTCTTCTTCCTCTTCTTAAAGGGTACCATTCAGCATTTCGTCTAATACTGGTTTGGTGGTGATGAACTCCTTTAGCTTTTCCTTATCTGTGAAGCTCTTTATCTGACCTTCAGTTCTGAATGATAGCTTTGCTGGATAAAGTAATCTTGGTTGTAGGTTCTTGGTATTCAGTACTTTGAATATTTCTTGCCATTCCCTTCTGGCCTGCAAAGTTTCTGTTGAGAAATCAGCTGACAGTCGTATGGGTATTCCCTTGTAGGTAATTGAGTCTCTTTCTCTTGCTGCTTTTAAGATTCTCTCTTTGTCTTTTGCTCTTGGCATTTTAACACTTGGATTGCGGGAAACGAGTTAAGTCGGCTCGCGTGAATTGCGCGTACTCCGCGGGAGCCGTCTTAACTCGGTTCATATAGATTTGCGGTGGAGTGCGGGAAACGTGTAAACTCGGGCCGATTGTAACTGCGTATTACCAAATATTTGTTTGTTTGCCGTTCACAAAGATACCTACCTGCGTATGCGAACCGTTTCATACCCATTGGGGTAATAGGTATCATAAAAATCCCTTGTAAGTAGAGAACACTTTATGGCGCTGGTCGAGTACAATACCGTTAGGGTACCAATGTATTGTTTTCTCATTTTATAACCGATATCCCTGGATATCTCACCATGCAAAGAGAATAGTTATTGAGAAATACTTCTTGTGTCCGGACGTCTTTAGTTTTGAGTTTTGTGAATATTATTACGTGTTTAAACTAACTCTGATTTTGCGCGGGAAACCTAAATAATTGCCCGCGCCATCTTATATTTTGGCGGGAAATTCACCCGACACCGTAGTGTTAATTATGATGTGTCTTGGTGTGGTCCTCTTTGGATTCCTTTTGTTTGGGGTTCTCTGCGCTTCTTGGACCTGAAAGTCCATTTCTTTAACCAGGCGGGGGAAGTTTTCTGCCATTATTTCTTCAAATAGGTTTTCAATATCTTGCTGTCTCTCATATTCTGGCACCCCTATAATTCTGATATTAGTCCGCTTGAAGCTGTCCCAGAGGCTCCTTACACTATCTTCGTATTTTCGGATTCTTTTTTCATTTTGCTTTTCTGGTTGGGTGTTTTTTGCTTCTTCGCATTTCAAATCTTTGGCTTGATTCTTGCGCTCCTCTGGTCTGCTATTGGGTATAATATTCTTTATTTCAGTCCGTGTATGCTTAATTTCTAGTTTCTTTATCGTAGCATCGAGGGTCTCATTAGTTTTCGTGAGGCTCTCCTCAAGTTTATTGCAAGCCCTCAAAATTGCGTTTTTTAGCTCTATAGCCTCCATTTCTGTCATTTTTTTTTTGTCTCCGCATTTTGTATGCTTTCTTGGTGCACACCCTTGTGGTCTTTGTGCGAAGTCTTGTTCTAGTTAAGCCTTGATTGTTGTAGTTAATACTAGAGGGATTTGACCACCAGGCCGACTGGCTGTGAGAATCAGCTGTGGGAAAACTTCTGTCCTCTGGGGAGGTGCTAATCTAGCCTTTGCCTGAGGCGATCCGGCAAATGGCTCTGCGCAGGGCTTGAGCGGGGCGGGTCGCACGGGATCTACAGGGCGGGCGGAGGGAGCAGTTATGGCTGCTCTCAGTCCCGTTCCCAGAGGCTCTGCTTCTCAGAACCCCGGCAACCACTGCAAACCTCGGAGAGAAAGCTGCCCTCACGTTCCAACTGATGCTAGACAATCCCACTTCTCCCGTTTGAGTCTGAGTCCCTAGAGACTCGCCCGGATCTGGAGCTCAGAGTCTGAGACTCCCTCCTGATTGAAAACGACAACCGCGCCCTCAGCCACCAGCCCGCTTTGCGCACGCACCTTTAAATTTTCCACACTGCGCCTCCTCTGAGCCTTGGAATGCTGTTGTCTTTCCTTCTAGTTGAAGAGTCTCTCAGCCAGCCTTCCTGTGGTTCTGGGTGATGTCCGTTCCGTCTTTTAGTTGTATTTTTGAAGTGGTTGTTTGCGGCAGCAGTCTCCGGTGTTTACCTATGCCGCCATCTTGGTCAGAACTCACATTATAGTCTTTAAACTGATCTGTCCTATTCCTATACCTGGAGGTGCTTGTTTTATTTCAGAAGGATATTTCATAGCAAAAGAAGAAAATAGTTTGCTTTTTTCCTAAGTCCCTGCCCCCTTTCTTAGGCTCACTAGCAGCATCCCTGACTGGTATTTTGGGGTATATTTAAGCTTCACAACTATGGAGGATTTTTAGATACTCAGAATAGAAAGCACTGGATAGTCACATACGTGTATCCTTGTCTTGTATACTAAGGACTTTCCAAATAATAATATTGGTTAACATCTATTGAGCATTTGTCTCATGTAGGCACTGTTCTAAGTGTTTTATGCTTTCTGCTCATGTAATGGCCACCACAACCCTTGAAGTTTATTATTTTATCATCTCTATTTGATAGATGAAGGAACAAAGTATAGAAAGATTAAGAAACTTGTGGGGTTATATGGCTAGTAAATATCAGAGCCAGGATTCAGACCTAAGCATATATCTACACTAATAAAAGACAAAGATGTTAATTGACCATACCTTCACCACGCCTATCAGCCAATCAGAAGAGTATGCAAATTAACCCAACAAAGATGGCCGTTAAATTTGCATACTGCAGGCGGGGCGGCACAGTGCGATCCGCCCACCCCGCCGCCTGCCAGGCCTGCTGTCCATGTGCGCAGCCCAGCGGCCGGTGGAGTGGGACGCGGCGAATCACCATCCGCCCCACCGCCTGCCGGGCCTGCCGTGTGTTGCGGGCAGTGGGGCAGGGTGGCACGGCAGAGGGCCTGCCATCTGCGACCCAGCATGGGATCTGGGCCTGCCATCTGCCACCCGGGGAGTGGGCCTAAGCCAGCAGGTGGTTATCTCCCGAGGGGTCCCAGACTGTGAGAGGGCACAGGTCAGGCTGAGGGACACCCCCCTCCACCAGTGCACAAATTTTTGTGCACCGAGCCTCTAGTTATATCATATTGCCTCAGAATCTTAAATTGGATCCTGTTTTAGGATTAGATGTATGGAGTTTGAGAGCCATATGTCATGCCCAGCATGTTAATTTTTTTCTGGAGCCAGCTGGACTGGCCCTTTTCTCTTTGCCTCTGTGAATTTATAAGATACAAATTTTCATCAATTTCTGAATAATATCTTTGACCAAGAATAGTAAGGAATGTATGGTTTGATACTGCTTTGCAGTGGTTCTCAACCTGTGGGTCGCGACCCCTGAAAATACATCCTGCATATCAGATATTTACATTACAATTCATAACAGTAGTAAAATTATGAAGTTATGAAGTAGCAACGAAAATAATTTTATGGTTGGGGGTCACCACAACATGTGGAACTGTATTAAAGGGTCACGGCATTAGGAAGGTTGAGAACCACTGCTTTATGGGCTTTAGGGAAAACCACCTTTGCTTCTTTTAAAAAATATATATATATTTTTTATTGATTTCAGAGAGGAAGGGAGAGAGAGAGAGAGAGATAGAAACATCAGTGATGAGAGAGAATCATTGATCATTGATTATGCTTTCTGCATGCCCCTTAATGGGGATTGAGCCCACAACCTGGGCATGTAGCCTGATCAGGAATGGAATCAGTGACAAACTTTTGGTTCATGGGTTGACGCTCAACCACTGAGCCACATGGGCCATGCCACCTTTGCTTCTTTTGGCTCAAAATAGTGATATTTAAACATTGAAACAAATAGAGAAGAAAAAAAGGCTTACCAGATCAAAAGGCAAAATGAAAATCAAGGACAGTCAAAAGTATCCACCAATTAAGTGTTTTTGATTTGGAGTCATTAACCTCTGGTCTCTTACCACTTTTTGCCTGCTACTGCTAACTGGGAAGGGGTCAGTTATTCTACAGGAATGTGACCTGTTTGTTGTAGATTATGCAAAACCTTCTAGGGGGCAGCAATGAGTAGGCTATGAGCTAAGTTCTTGCTATTTTACTATGGCAGTTACCTCAGTGAGGTCCCTTACAGAGGCAGCATTCACCAGGACATATTTTCCATTCCCTGGTCCCCTCAGAGGCTGGATTTTTAGCAAGCAAAGTTAATGGAAATTACATTATTTAGAAGCGATGAGGGGAAGGAAATATTCTTTGTCTACTTTATCTCTGTCAAGCCTACCTATAACTTGTAGGGAGTACTTGTCTTCTGAGTTCAGAATAATGGTAACCTTAAAAGCAGGTGCCAAGTCACATGTCCACAATGATGATGAGAACCATTTTAAAAAGCACCATTTTTTAAGTACCTTACTTCTCAGGCTTTCAAAGTTATTGCCTGTTAGAAACTAACATTCTGATGGGGAATTAGTAGGTTTTCTGAAGTATTTGTATTCATTTAAAAACTAGAGGCCTGGAGCACAAAATTCATGCACTAGGGGAGAGGGGGGCCCCTCAGCCTGGCCTGTGCTCTCTCACAGTCCGGGAGCCCCACAATTGATCACACCAAAGAGGTAGACCCTGCCCACCCAGCTGGGCTCCGTGATGGATCGCCCCAGCAGAGGGAGGCCCAGGCTACCTGCCACAGTGCCAATGGCCAGGTAGACTGGGACGAAGGAGGAGGCCCCATCCACCCATTGCAGGGTAGCCTGGGCCTCCCTCTTTGGGGCGATCATGGAGCCCCCCCCGACTTATCGATCGCCCTGGTGGCCTGGGCCTCCCCCTCTACGGCGATCATGGGGCAATGTTGGGGCCCCCCGACCAATCGCATCACACCTGCCTTGGCTGGCCTGGCGCCAGTGTTTGTCGTCGCATGGTCGACCAGGCCATCTGGATGGTCATTCTGCTGTTTGGTTGTTTGGTCAATTTGCATATTATGCTTTTATTATTATAGATACTTATTTCAGTTGTGAACTCTCAGTCTTCTTTTGCAAGATTTAATATCATTATAGTTTACTTATTTAAAGTATTTCTTATAGGACTAGTCCTTTTAATTAACCAAGGACTTATGTGGGTAATACGGAGAATTGTAATTACAGTTATCATGACTCCATAAAAATTGATATTGCCTACCTTTCTCTAAAACTTTAGCAAGTAATTATAATAATTTGTTGCTTGAATTTCCATGTGAGAAAAAAATGGGGCACATGTTCACAATGAGGAATGCAATACACAGAACTTTATGTGAAGTCTGCCTTTTTGGTTTTAATAATATTATTAGGTTAAATCTTAGGCATGAATGACCTTCTGACTCATGATATTCAGGTGTTGCTGCTTGGTTAGTCTTTTGGGCTTTGTGGTTGGCTAGGATAGGTTTAATTTAAAGATCAGAATAGTCCCAGGCCCCTGTTGCTCAGTCATTAGAGCAGTGATGGCGAACCTATGCGTGTCAGAGGTGACACATGAACTCATTTTTTTGGTTGATTTTTCTTTGTTAAATGGCATTTAAATATATAAAATAAATATCAAAAATATAAGTCTTTGTTTTACTATGGTTGCAAATATTAAAAAATTTCTGTATGTAACACGGCACCAGAGTTAAGTTAGGGTTTTTCAAAATGCTGACATGCGGAGCTCAAAAGGTTCGCCATCACTGCATTAGAGCATTGGCCCGCACACTGAAGGGTTGCAGGTTCGATCCTGGTCAAGGGCAAGTAACTGAATTGCAGGTCAATCCCCGGCCCCAAGTCGGGGTGTATGCGGAAGGCAACCAATTGATGTATCTGTCTTGCATCAATGTTTCTCTCTCCCCCCTCCCTCCCAATTCTCTCTCTCTTATATATATATTTCTTTTATTGATTTCAGTGAGGGGGAGAGGGAGAAACATCAATGAGAGAGAATCATTGATTGGCTGCCTTCTGCACACCCCCTACTGGGGATCGAGCCCACAACCCAGGCTTGTGCCTTTGGCCAGAATCGAACCCGGGACCCTTTGGTGCACAGGCCGACACTATCCACTGAGTCAAACCAGCTAGGACCCTCCCTCCCAACTCTTTAAAAATAAATGGAAAAAATAACCTTGGGTGAGGATTAATAAGAAAAATAAAATAAAAATCAGGATTGGAAGACCAAGGTGAAAAATCTAGGAGAGGTAAAGTAGGAAAAACAGCTTTGTTTCCCCTAAAAGTTATCTTGATCTCTGCTCAGGAACACTGTCATGCCCAGAACTTTTAGAACATTTTTTTCCTAAGCCAATTTGAGGGTTTCAGAATGTAACATTGGGAAGGGTTAAAAGTCAAGGTTTTACTGTTAGTGAGATGTTTTACTTCTAAATGCATGAGAAAACAATAGCTTGGCTGGTTTAGTGGGCAAAAAGGAAGATACAAATAGCAGTGGCCATTTATGTCATTGTGGTAACATACAGGAAAAGGATTGAGTTCTTAGTTTGAAAACATTGTAGGCTTTTCTTTTAAAGAGAAGCTTTTTTTCGGCTTTATCCTGGCTGCTCTTCAAATAAAATCACAAAGGAACAAGACACTATAAACAACCATCCACCCCCAAACAGGACTGCATAGACAAGCAGGCGCTCATGGCCAAGGCTGTGAAGGCAGCAGGAAGGGCAGCTCCTTGGGCAAGTGTGGGTCCCAGAAAGAGTGACAAGTGGACTAACACTGGCTGTCGTCCTCAGATGTTGATATATTGGCAAGACAAACAGTAGGCGCAGGGCTGATTTGCTACTTTTAGCCCCTTATTTCAAAGGCAATTGAAGATCTTCTGGAGCTAAGAGAGTCGTGTGTAGAAAGGCTCTCTCCATGGGAGGGGAGGAACCCTTGTCTTCACAAAATATAAGCAAATACTCTGACCATCACTACTTCTTTTTCATCTTAAGTACTGTGATCCCTTCTCTCATTTCTTTCTCCTTCATTTTCAGCCCTCCTCTGTGAGATGACATGTAGGGATTCTTTTTGTTCTCTAATTCCTAGCTTGTTTTTTTTGGTATGATTGTGTCTTGGCTGAACTATGGCAATTTTCTTCATTTGGACAGAGTAATAGCCGAAAAACCAAGGAGAGAAACTTGAATCTAAATTCTGCCTCAGATGTCAGATTATACATTTTCAGCTAATGGGAGGGAACATCGAGGCCACCACACTCCCTCCTACTGGGATTCAAGAGAAATGAAAAAGAACCCACATCACTTCTTAGAGCTAATTAATAAGCTGACTTTGGAGGAGGCCATTTCCCTCTCAGTGGAGAAATGTCGGTTGGAGGCAGAGCTAAAGCAGTGGAAGAGGGATTCTTAAAGGAAACAGGCGGTGTTAGGTATCCTTATTGCTAGGTCTTTGTTTCTGTTTGGAGGGGTTGGTCTGTAGTCCACTCTTTCAAAAGAAACACACACACACAAAAGAACCCCAAACAACTCAGGCAGTGTAAGCCCAGCTAAACTTCATTGGTCTGTAGCATTCTTTCCTCCTAAAAAATAGGATAGTCATATGTAGCTTGACATTCATTTATGTCATACTTTTTTACTTCAGGGTAATTATCCCAAAGGTCACAATTATGGGCATCTGGGGAAGAAATATCTCCATGGCTTTCATTTGCTTGGCTGTCCTTATCTCTGTCTGATTCCTTCCACCTTTCCCTTGAGTCGTTATTGCCTCAAATATGTAACTTGCCTGCCCCATAGAAGGTTGGCTTACAATGACTGGCAGGTCATCTTCCTATTCACTTCACCCCTTAGACTGAAGGATTTAGTGTCATAACATGGCTAATATTGTGGGGTGGGTAGAATGCCAGAGGAATCAGTCCCTTCTTGCTGGTTTTCTCTCATTAAATAATGTAGTTTATAGCCTAATTAGAGCCTAATCTGTGCTTGCTGGGCAGACCCTTCTGTGTTCCTGGCTGCCTTCATTCCTACAAGCATCATTAGCACCATTGTCCTTGGGGGCAGAATTATATAGGAAATCTAGATTGAGAAAGCTATAATCCTATTTGTGTCTCAATTCATTATCATTATTTAAAATAACTGAGTTCTAATTATCTATTGGGAATCACACTAGACAGAGAATTAGCCACAGTCTAAGCTCTCTCGGCCTGCTGGGCCCATTGCTCAGTCTTCAGAGATGTAGGCAGAACAGTGTCTTTCTTCAACCCTAGTCATCCCCTCTCCCTCATGCCTCCAGTTCTGCCTCATGGCAAGTGTGGTTTCTCTGCAACTGCCTAGGCATCCTCATCTATAGGCCCTTTCTCTAGTCCAGACCATGCTCTGGTGTGTTCCTGGCAGTGGTCCCTGCTGCCTGCCCGGTATGTAGGTGCCTACTGTTGGGCAGTAGCTCATTGCTCTGGCATCCTAATGTGTAAATATTTGTCAAAGGACCGGGGCATTTTCCCATTCCCCAAAAAGCATTCTGAAAAACATGCCTGTTTTCTTAGTCATATTTCCAAGCTGTGGATCAGTTAGCCCATTCATTCCTTGCAGTTGACAGACACTGGCCTGGCCTCATCTGACCACATAAAGTAAGTATGCAGTAACTTCTGGCCCAGTAACTTACAAGCTTTAGTACCAAGGAGCCCTGGACCTCAAGGAACCATAGACAACATAGTCACAATTAGAGAACACATTGCTTCATTAATAGAAAGAATCACATATTTCCTGTTCAAGTATTTTAATTTCTTTCATTCATACTTGACATTGAAGGCATAAATGGAATCAACAAAAATGAGAAAGCTAATCATACAGATTCTGGGGAGAACTTTACTCTTTGGTGTGTAACTGTACTTCCAGGTCTTATGTTATATTGGTTTTTATACTATATTCAAGTGTGCCTCTATAAAAGGTAACATTGCTCAACTACTGTCATTTTATAAGTGTTTTGTCCAGTATAATTGATGATTTATCCTGTTATTCAGGTCTGCTTGAAACCAAAACTGTTTGTCTCTGCAAGCTAGCTTAAAGGCTAAAAGACAATCTTTAGCATTGAACCAAAGTTTTCTATCTTTGTGTAAAAACAGGTGACCCACGTATAAGAACTGAACTGTTGGTCTTAGCCTTGTTAACAGATTTGACCCAATCCTATCTTCTGGCCAGCATCTGCCCATATGTATCCCCAACTCCATTATATTTATTTATATATATATATGACCTCAGCTTTTTGTTTTCACTGTTTATAACCACCTCACTGTTTATAGCCTCCCTTCTAGTCAGAATTCAATATAGGGACATGAGGCTGTTGCATGTTAAAGTCTTAATTGAGTTAATTAGGAAACAATAGCATATGTTGTACAATACAACACTGCTTTTCCTTCATATAACAATTATTATGAAAGGCCTGATATAATACATACATATAATTTCTTCCCACAGATCATCAATTTCTACATGAATATGCTGATGGAGCGAAGTAAAGAGAAGGGATTGCCAAGTGTACATGCATTTAATACCTTTTTTTTTACTAAGTTAAAAACAGCTGGTTACCAGGCTGTGAAACGCTGGACAAAGAAAGTGGATGTATTTTCTGTTGACATTCTTTTGGTGCCCATTCACCTGGGAGTGCACTGGTGTCTTGCTGTGAGTACTCACTTGTTTTTGGTAAAATTTTATTTTTATTTATTTATTTATTTTTTAAAAATATATTTTATTGATTTTTTACAGAGAGGAAGGAGAGAGATAGAGAGAGTTAGAAACATCGATGAGAGAGAAACATTGATCAGCTGCCTCTTGCACATCCCCCACCGGGGATGTGCCCGCAACCCAGGTACATGCCCTTGACCGGAATCGAACCCGGGACCTCTCAGTCCGCAGGCTGACGCTCTATCCACTGAGCCAAACCGGTTTCGGCTGTTTTTGGTAAAATTTTAAAAGAATTTATATAATTATAGAATACACAGAGAATAGTGAGTATTAGTTCTACTTCTTCACTGGATGATTGAGAGAACAGTAGTATTTAGTTGGCTAGAAATTGGATAGATCAATGAACTTTCTGTTAAGAGTGAGAGATACTTAGACTTTGAAGAAAGCTGTGGAATTTCCTTTTCTGGAAATATTTAAAAAGGAATTATAAGTCTAAGCAGCCTCAAGGCAAAAGCATGGGGAGAAAAAGTGACTTTTTAAATTTTTACACTCCCATTCTCTTTATTATGCAGAGCAATTCAGTAATTTCTGCACTGCATCTGTCTTTTCAGGCTCTGTCCCATCTTTTAAAAAGCTACATGTGTCTTTAAGGTATTTTCCTAAACAAAAAGAATTCCCTCCTGCAGAGGAATTTTTTTTTTTTAGTTTAATTTTTTATTTCCTTCACTTGTACTTAGATCATGCTTGACAATTTTGGAACTCTTTTTAAGGACATCAATAAACTACAAGGCAAGAGAATCAAAATAAAATTTAGCTCAATTTATCAAAACCTGTATAAAAAGTAACTTCCTAATGATGCTGCCAGTTGAGATCCCGTGGCTATTATTTTCTGCCTAATCATGACTTGGCCTTGCATACTTGGTAATTGAATATTTTTTATGACTCTGAGAACATGGCTTAGCGAATTAATGAAAGTATGAGAGTTATTTCACAGTCTTTTTTTGAATTACATTTTAAAAACATAAAGCCAAAGGAAATTCTCCAGGTAAAGAAATGACACCCATAATCTATTATCATCTTTCTGAAACTGTGGAAATGACTTCAGTGAACTTACATTCTCTGAAGAACATGTTGTGTCTTCATTGTTGCCCACATTGTGGATGGGGACCCTAAATACAGAAAAAGGTTTTAGGGCAATTAATGGGGTCAGCAGTTGATCAGCCCCCACTGTAGTTCTGTATTCTTCTGTCTTCTGCTGATTAAGCATGGTGTGATGCACAGTATCAATCATACATGTTATGATTTCACAGGAAATCTGGCAAAATGTTCCAGGGAAGGGAAAAGCTGAGAAAGCAGTCTTCTTCACTTTATAAACACATATTTTTTTTTCTTATTCCTAGGTTGTGGACTTTAGAAAGAAGAATATTACCTATTACGACTCTATGGGTGGGATAAACAACGAAGCCTGCAGGACCCTTTTGTAAGTAAGGAGTTGAGGACGGAAGAGTATGGTGTCGGTATATATTGTCTTCCAGCTATTGAACTCAGTTATTTTATACCTTCAGTGAACTAATTAATAAAGGAAATTTTCATATTAAGTAAGAATGGATATTTTACATCTAAGTAAAGTTTAATAATGTACTAATACCAAATATATGCCCTAATGGGGACAATTACTGTGCTAGTGCACTAAAATATAGAGTGGGTATGTACATATAGTTAGAGAAACTATTTAGAAATCATCTAATCCAACCTCCTAATATTACAGATGAAGATACCAAACCCACAGAGTAATTTTTATTTTCCCAGGTCCTACTAGATAGTGGCTTAACTGGGAACCAGAATGCAAATCTGTTTACACCCTATCTGTTTCTCTTTCCAAAATGCTTATTCCTCCCTGTACCACTCTGGTAGATAGGTTCCAGAATGGTGAGCAGGTTGCACTTATGAAGAATGCTCCATATGAGGTGTATCCTCAACATATTGTTGGCTTGGATTGAATTTTTGCACAGGAGACTCAAGACTAATAGTAAATAAATAGTTTGTTGTTGCTAGAGAAACATTCTTCTTCCATTAGATTGAGTTTGAAAGGACCATATAAACCAAGGAAACGAATCAAAACTCGTTCCTCAGGAGGAACAGTAGATAGAAGGAACCCTGGGTATCAGAGAAACATCATATTTCTCTTGGGTGGACAGGGTAGGCATGAATTGTGGGAGTCCCAAAGGAGGTTTAGCAGTATAAAGATACCCCCACCCAACATTGTATACTGTTTTTTCTCAGAAGCATATATGAAAACTCTTCCTAAGGGTTGTCTGCTCCATTCTTTGGGTGGCAGCGGTCATCCATGTTCTCCACAGCTCATCTCATTCTCTCCCAATACCTTTAGGCAATACCTAAAGCAGGAGAGCATTGACAAGAAAAGGAAAGAGTTTGACACCAATGGCTGGCAGCTCTTCAGCAAGAAAAGCCAGGTACATTTGATCTTGATGAGATAAAAGTTCCTGACAAGGAAGTGGTTGGGAAGGAAAAGGTATTACTGTTTGATTCCCAGGGAGCTTCTTAGTGTCTGTCCTGACTACAGCTTGGTTGTTTTGTTCCTCGGGGAAGATAGAGAAAGCTATTTGTGGGAAAACTGGTAATGTGTTTGTTATGTAGAGCTAGGTTTTCTAAATGCCCGGCTATTTTGCTAAGCTTTTCACTCCTGTAAGATGTGTTTGCTGATTGTTTGGCCCTACTGGGAGGGACCAGATTTTACACCCTTAGGTGCCAAGGAAGTCTGAGATAGTTTCCTATGTGGTTAATATAAAGTCCACAGGCCCGAGAAGCTCTATTTTTTCTCTGAGCCTGTGTTGTTCTGAGTGGGGAACGAGGGGTCATCTCTTCAAAATTCAGGGAAACCTGTAAAATTTATCTGCTTTGGTTCTTATTTATAGTCTAACAAGAAGGAAGGAACCTTGGAAAGATGTTACCTTTTCATTGTTTTTGGTCTTTTAGGAAATTCCACAGCAGATGAATGGAAGTGATTGTGGGATGTTTGCCTGCAAATATGCTGACTGCATTACCAAAGACAGACCAATCAACTTCACACAGGTGAGCTGAGGCCTCAGGGGTTAGGGAGCTCTCTGTCCACCCTGTCTCCAGGTGCCCGCCAGGTGTTTTTTTTCTCTACTTGCTCTGATTAGGGGGCTCTGCTTCGGCCTGTAGCTTGTAACACCAGTGGTTACTGCCTGCCACATCATAAGACAAAGAAGGATAATAATAGATCACATCCTGGGTTTCCATATATCACATATTGAAGTCAAAGAATCCTGGGCAATAGCAGAGCCATCTCCCCCACCTACTTCAAAGCCTGTGAAAAACGGAGAACTGGGACCAGAGCACATTTTCTTCAGTTTCTTTATACTTTGTTAGCACTCAAGTTTTGCTAACCTAACTAATTTTTTACTTCTGTTTGAATTAATAGCTTTACTGGATTTTTCCATCATAGTTCCTGACTCTTAGAGTTCCCATAACTCTTCCTCTAAAAAGTGACTTTTAGATTTTCAGGCCTCAGATCTTACATCCTCAAGATTTCAATGTAGAGGACTTGATAGACATTCTCAGAATTCTTAAGAGACATTTAGGTATAGCCGGGGGATACCTGGAAATACCCAATAAAACTTCTGAGGACACCGCAATGGAAAATAGCAGTGGATGCCTGGTCGGTGTGACTCAGTGGTTGAGTATTGACATCTGAACCAGGAGGTCACGGTTCACTTCCATGTCAGGGCACATGCCCAGGTTTCAGGTCCAATCCCCAGTAGGGGACGTGCAGGAGGCAGCTCATCAGTGATTCTCTCTCATCATTGATGTTTCTATCTCTCCCTTCTTCTCTGAAATCAATAAAAAATATATATATTAAAAAAGAAAAGAAAATAGCAATAGGAAAAAGCAATGGAAAGGAAAAAGAATTACATGTAATCAAGAATGAGAAATTTGAAAGACCAAAAATGCAACTGAGACTATAGTTGAAGACCTCAAGGAGGAAAGGAATATGGGGAAAGGAGTGTTGGGTCTGGATTAAAGAAATGAAAATGAAGGTGTCTCTGTGTCCCTACAGCAACACATGCCATACTTCCGGAAGCGGATGGTCTGGGAGATTCTCCACCGAAAGCTCTTGTGAAGACTGTCTCAGTTAGCAGGCATTGACGGTGTGGGACCAGCTCTTCGTTGTCTACAGCCAGAGACCTTGGAGACAGCCACTCCCAACCCCTGTTCTTGTAAAGCCCTTGATCCTGGACCAGGCCCTGGCGAGATGCATTCACAAGCACATCTGCCTTTCCTTTTGTATCTCAGATACTATTTTTGCAAAGAAACTCTGGTGCTGTGAACGGGGTGAGGGACATCCCTAAGCTGAAGAGAGAGACTGCTTTTCACTTCTTCAGTTCTGCCATCTTGTTTTCAAAGGGCTCCAGCCTCACTTGGTCCCTAATTAGGGGCTGAGAGAAGCTTGGAAAGACTCTTGGTTTCATAAAAAACTCTTGTTGTTAGGCCTTACTAAGAGGTAGGAAAGGGCATGGGCAAAAACATAGGGATAAAAACCACCAGCATATGCACGCACACACACATACACACTTGGTTTTCAAGATGTTTTGTCAGGAAAGTGACTGTAAACTGGACTTTGGGGCACATGCCTAAGTCCCTCCGCTAGGATGTTTCCTATTTATATGCCCCATTGTAAAATCTGTCTGCTTCTATACCAGGCTGTTCTAACTGTAGCTTCCTCCCTCCTGAGGCACAATATATGAGCCCTGGGTGGACCCCAAAGTCCTGGGCAGTCCTTTTCTTAAAAGCAGGGGTTTGCATGTGTTCACAACACATGATACGGGGAAGACCCACCCAGGGAATGGTTAGTGGAGCAACAAGGCACCACTTTTACTGCCGCCTACTTCTGACCAAGAAGAAGGACCTCAGTCTTTAGCATAAAATTCCAGCATTGGATGAATGCAAGTCTAGTTTGGTCTGTGGCTAGTTCATTTAAATATGTTTCTAACCACAGAGAATTTAATATATATAAATATATATATATTTCACAGGGATATGCTTTTTTTTTTAAAGGCTGAATGTGTTCATCATTTTAGCCTGTAGATTTATTTCCATTCTCCAAATTTAGCTCCAGCACGCACAGATCCCAGCCCCTATGTGTAGGGTGTTTGTGGACTTCCTAACAGAATATTTTAAGACCTGGATAAACTTTGGCTTAGGGATAGAGGTTACAGAGGGAGCTGATATTTTCAACTGGAAAATGGGTGGAATTTGGACTGATCAACTTGAGATTGAAAAACTGCTATTCCTTTTGTTCTTTTTAGCACCACCCATCCCCTCTGAGAATTTCTCAGGCTAGCTAGTGAAACGATCCAATGCCAGTGTCATTTTTGTACTTAAGTTCCAAAATAGGAACGTTTTATACTTTTTTCTGTATTGTAATAGGTAGTTTTGTATGAAAGATTTTCTCCTCTTCCCTGGTACCTCATCCCTTCCAGCATTGTGCTTTCTCCCTAGGCTTATTTGAAAATTTTACTCTGTTTTATACCAAGCTTGTTTAGTACATTTTTCTATGTTTTACCGCAGGTTACAATTTGAAAAGAAAACTATTTTTTTTAAATATTCCATTGTTAACTGAATGTTACTGTTTCCACTCCAGCAACTAGATGTTCTACCCTTTTCATAACTGCCTGCCTTTTGGGGGGAAAACTATCTTTTGTTTGTTTTTCTTTTCTTCCTTTTTTTTTTTTTTTTTTGGTGTTTTCTATAGGAAATAAATAGCTTCCTATATATGAGTTGCTGGGACCTTACACATTCTCTTTTAGAAAGCAATGACATGCAGCCTCTTTGCAGGACTCCTGAACATTGACTCTGGTACTTATGTGTTTAAGTGACAACTTGAAACATGGCAGTATGGTATAGATTGGGACGATGATTCAGAAGACCTGCGTTTTTCAGGCTCTCTCACTATTTCCGGGGGACTTGGAACAAGATAGTTTTCTGTATTTATTGTTTGTTTAGATTACATCTGTTTTACCTTCCTCGCAGACTTTTTGTACAGACCAAAGCAACAAATATTTATTGCCATGTATAGCAGAAAATGAAACCTGCAACAAAAGCACTATGAAAAATACATAAGATATTGTTGAGTCTGTCTGAACTTGGCCCCCTTTTCTGACCAATGCAGCTTTATACAGGGAGGAGTTAGTGATCCTGAGACCACCCTTCATGGTAGGAGTGAGCTGAGCTGAGACCTAGGTTGTAGCCTAGATGGCTCATTGGGACCTAAATATAGACTGTTAGAGTGGGCTGTTCTCTCCAGAGGGCTCGCCAACAAGAGCAGGACCCACGTCTGGCAACTTACTTTTGCCTTCATTTGAGGGTGGGCTTTGATGACCAGGGGAGGGAAAAATACATTTCTGTATTCCATGGCCAAGGGCATGTTTCCAATATTTTGTTTAAAGTAAATAAGCCTATTGCTTTTCTTTTCTCCTATTTTTCTCTTTCCCCTGGGCTCAGTGCTCATGGTCACCTACCTCCCCTAAAAAAGGAATATTTGAGGGATGATAAGCTCTAGGTGCCAGACATCAAGCCTTCAGCAGAAACCATAGCCCAGCAGTCACTCCTGGGCCCTGTACAGAGAAAGCCAGACCATTCCAGCCCATTTGAGATAACATGGTCTGAAGCACAGGTTAGTTCCATCCCATTTGTCATCTGGGATCCATTGTTGCTTCTGGGAGTCCTGTTTAGGGTTGAATCTAAGTACTTTTTCCTCATCCAACCTGGAGACTTTGTGTAAATTAACTCTTCTATATATGAAATGCCTCACACTTCTCTGTAATATCAACTTCTCTTTAGCCCCTGTAATCACACTAACATCTATCCACTGTTCCTAGCAATATTGGCCCCAAGTTTTAGTGATGTTGAGTGGGAACAGATAACCTGGAAGAGCACTTCCAGCAGCTCCATCCCATAGCCTGTCCATCACCACCTGGCTTTACATGCTCATAAAAGGCTCTAGTGGGGAGAGGGAGAGGGTTCAGATAAGAGCCCCAGTGTGTTTGCTGTCCCAGCCTCTGGTCTTTCTCCTCAGCGATCCCTCCAGCTCTCAAATATGCCTCCCAGATTGAGAGAAATGACCGACACTCGACACTCGGGCTTTGTCTTCTCCCTTGCTGCATCTGCATGGGTCAAGGTGAAGTGGCATATGACACTTTCACCCCGTGACTTCACACACCCAAGAGTTAAAAGAGGAGGTGAAAGGCTATCACCTCCTGTTGTTGACTCAAACAGGCTGCATGCTAAGCTTGTGACAAAGTTGCCATATTTCCTAGAGCAATCTATGGAGAGCTTAAAATTCATCCAAAAATTTTGGGAAGAACAAGTAAGATTCAGCCCGGTTCCTTCCGTCCAGAGCCTTACTTCACCTGTGCTGAATCCTAACATCTGTTCTATTAAGAGCCCATAACTTTGGAAGTGGCGAAGAACATAAGAGCATGTGAGGTCATGCTGGTCACACATGAAGATAAGAGTGAACTTAACACATGTATCCTCTGAGAGAGAAAAGAGAAATTAGGAAACTGAGCTAGAAGATAAAGCTCGATGAAATATTCATGTGAGCTGCCTCTCTGCCCATCAGGGGTAGAGTAGGGATCATTCCAGCTGTGAGGGGTTGGACCAGATGTCTAGAGTCTTGTCAAAGTCTAAGATTCTGAAATGTTAGTGAGGACCACAATGCCGCTTGGAATAGAAATCAGTCAAGGTGAGAGGTTCAAGGTTAAAGTTTAAGGCCAATGTTATCATTAGCTTGGTCTTAGAGTTAAGGCCCAGGTCAGTCTTATCCTGATGGGACTAATAGCTGCTAACTTTTCTCTGTTCTCAGCTGAGCAGTAACATCCACTGCTTGATTTCTGGAGATTGTCCTTCCACCCTCCACAGAATATAAGTGCGAAAGGGAGAGGTGTGTGCCCAGGGAGCATAGTCTTCAGTCTGCTGGGTGCCCCTCATTCGGTTAATTACTCTTTTATTCCCTTCATAAATACAGAGCACACACACCCAAATCCCATCTCCTTGAAGCTTTACCTGATCATATTATCTTAATATCTCTTACCTGGGCATCTGCAGCCCTTATAATCAGAAAATAACAACTTCACATGGTGTTTGCATTGTAATCTGCCTCTGACATCAGAAATGGACTGAGACATGTCACCAGGAGGGCAGGTGAATGGTGCTTTTTTTTCCAAGCCAGGAGTGTAAGCTCTCTCTCTCTGGCCTGCCAGGGAGGAGTTAGGGATAACTAAAACATTTATTTAGGAAGAATACTGTAGGACTTGGGGGAAGAAGGGCCACTCATGGCAGCCTGCAGTGAGGCTGCATCTCTATGGACCCCAGCGGTTCATCTCCAGTCCCAAACCTAATGCCCACTCCACCCTTAACAAACAGGCCTTGCTCAGCAGCTCAGCATGGCCTTCAGAGGGCTCGGCCCCTGTCCTAGGGAGCTAATCAGAATAAAAGGAATTAAACTGAATGAGGGGTGCCCAGCAGACTGAAGGTTTTTTTTTTTTCCTAACTACATATTTTTAAAAAATATTTTAAAATTGATATTTAGAGAGGGAGAGAAACATTGATGTGAGAGTGGAACATCAATTGGCTGGCGCCTGCAGCCCTCCCACCCCCCAGGGGACAGCCTACAACCCAGGCACGTGCCCTGACCAGAAATCGAACCGGCAACCTTTTGCTACATGGGACAATGCCCAACCAACTGAACAACACTGGCCAGGGCCACATATTTCTATTATGTATAGTTTTCTCCATCTTTTTTATTTCCAGTGGTACTGTATAGCACTTACACATTGAGATTGTGGGTCCCTCTCTGACTGCCGTGTCCTTTAAATGGACTGTTTCACATGCTGCCTGCACTGAGTCTATTAGCCAGAGCTAAGTTCCTGGAGGGCATTTGCCTTATACTTCTAGGGAGCCCGTTACCCTAGGTGTTTAATAAGCATGTGTTTAAGCACCGAGCTTGGGGGCCCAGAAGCGGGGAATGAAGAGATGGTTTGACCAAGGAAATAAAAGCCATCTGTCCTCAAGGGCCCTATAGTCTAACACTTGAGAGTTCAGGAAGACACCAAGCAATGTACCTTATGGAGAAGGCAGATACCGAGGCACACAGTCAGTGTGAAGCTGGAGATGGGCAGTGGAGAGGCAGAAGTGGAGAGTCAGGGTTGCTGTTGCCTTTCTCTGCCAGTGAGTGTGTGTGTGTGTGTGTGTGTGTGTGTGTGTGTGTGAGAGAGAGAGAGAGAGAGAGAGAGAGAGAGAGAGACCCTAGTTTTTAAAAGTTGATTTATTTAAAATAAATTATGTGGATTTTGCTTTCTTGCTTTGACTGGAAACTCCTGGTAGAAAAGACTCTATGGTGTTTGTCTCTCTATGACTGTCTCTCTGTCTCTTTGACTGTTTGTTCTGTCTCTGCCTGGGTCTGTGTCTCCTGATCCAAGCTGAAGCAGTGATTGGATCCTCAGTGTGGTCTGGATTCCTGAGTCCACCCCTTAACCAGGAGTCTGAATGCTGTTCATTCATTCATTTCATTCCACATACCTGGAATTGAATCCTGAACGCAAATAACATGCAAATCCGTGGCTCCCTGGCACTTTTTAAAACCGGGTCTCTGTGGAACTGGCCAGAGAACCCTCCTGAGCCAAACACACCAGTCAAGACTCTAACCCACCCTGATCACAGCATCCCTTGTCTCCTTGCCCCTGTCCTGCACCCCTTTTCCTTACAATCTAACCTCAAAGACATGCTCCCTCTGCTCTACCTGTAAAGCTCTTCTCCAAAGAATAAGACATAAGAAAGCACCAACTTCTGAAAGATCTCCCGCTATGTTGGTGAAAGCATTTTTATCTGTGTTGAGTTAGAAGAAACCCTTGTGGTCTCCAGGATATTCTTGAGTTCTGACATTTTTCTAGGCCTGGTTAAGATTTTTCAGTCATTTGAAAGTGGTTGAAGCGAGGAGGAAGAGCTTGAGGCCACCCTATATTCTGGTTCCTGAATGTGGTTAAAGATAGCTGAGGATTGCCTGGGTCTGCATGTGTATCACCGGAGGGAGAAAACGCCCTCAAAGTGGGGACCTGGGCCCAGTTGTGAGTCAGAGTCAGTCACCTCTTTCCCCAGCTGCTCTGGGTGCCTTGTTTGGTCGTAGGTGCTGCAGACGTTGCAAAGGCAATGGGCCTGGGGCTCAGGTTCCTTGAGGAACTTGTGTTCTAGATGCTCTTCTTGAACCCCAGGAAAAATGCTTTGCTTCCTGTGTACCTCTGCCCCATTTACCACCAGCCCATCACCAGCCAATTGTGCCTACAATGGCCTAAGAGGCCCCACCGCCACCTCACCAACACCATCCCCTACCACTGTGCCCAGGCTCACTGGTCCCAGCCACACAGGCATTCTTAGGTGTTTGTCTAACAAACCAAGCTGCATCCATCTCACAGCCCTTCTACGTGCTGCTTCCTGTCTGGAAGGCCTTTCCCTGGATTTCCTTCTGACTGACGCCCTCATTCCCCTCCGGCTCTGGTGGGATATCAGCCCCACACCCCAATTCTTACACTCCCTGGCTCTCTTCGTTTCTTTCTCTGTAGTATTGATATCTGACTATATTATTTACTCATTTGTTTTGTCTGTCTCTCACTAAAATGTCAATTCTGTTCATACTGCGTCCCGGGTGCCTGGGATGGTCGAAGGTGAGAATTTGGGAGTGAATGGATTACCGTTACTCAGCATCTCTGAGTTATGCTTCCCTTCCATTTTGATAGCCTCTGCCTATTCGAGTCCTCATTTCCTCCTGTCTGGTTTACAGTGAGACCAGAGACCCTCTCCTGGGGTCTCTGGATTCAAATTCATCATTCACTTAGCAGTTAGAGCTATCTTCTTCCAATAACATTAGTAATAAGAGTAAGCATTTGTTGAGGCCCTGCCCCAACCTTATATACAAACACTTCATATACATTACTCATTTAATCCCTACAAGTCTATGATGTAGGTACCATTATTATCTCCATTTCTCAGATTGAATAACTTGCCCAGAGTCTCACAAATTGGTCAATGACAGAAATAGGGACTTCAAGCCAAGAGGAAATGTCTTCAAAGCCTTTAAAAGCCCTGTGATCTGCCGCTTCACACAACCAGCATTTTTCCTGTCAATAGGTCAAGTGCCTACCCTGGACATCGTGGGGTCACTAGTGTGAAACCAGGGAAGAGAACCTTTGCTGAGGTGCAGAGTCCAATCCTCCCACTTTTTTTCTCCTGAGCAGGACTGAGGTCCTTACTTAACTCTTCACCTTAGTTTGGAAGGTCAAGGGGAATGGCAGGGTCTCTCTGCCTTTGGGTTCATTTCCTCTTGGCTTCTCCAGAAAGGGGCACTAAGAAATTCCCTTCACCCTTCTCATGAAAACCCTTTCCCCAACTGTCCTCTTTCTTTCTGCTTCCCACTCTCCTCCCCAGCAATAAGCTACCCACATTAGCACACTTTTCCTTTGAGGTTCTCACCCAGAAAGGGGAAGGTCTAGGGATTGGGAGGGTGGGGAGGTAGGGAGTAGGGAGACACCATGAAGATCCTGATTACACCCCAGGGCCTCAGGAATCAGGTTGTATATTCAGGGACATGTGAAGGTCATGCCACAGGGCCTCAGGAATCAGGTTGTATATTCAGGGACATGTGAAGGTCACCCCCCAGGGCCTCAGGAATCAGGCTGTGTATGTGCAGGGACAGGCGAAGACACTTCTGGTGCTCCACAGTGTTCCATTTGATCTTTTCACTTCTGTGTCTCATGCTCTGTCCCCTCAGTTTGAAGCTCCCTTTGCCATTCCATTCAGGCTGGATTGAGAATCTGAGGAATGCACAGCGCTGTGCCCTCCTGCTCCCCCTCCCACCTCCATACCCAGTGCCCCTGGAGAGGAGGGACTTAGTTCCAGCTAGAGCCGAGGGGGGAGGGGTTCTTCTCTCTGGTGGGAGAAGAAAGACAGTCCCAGCCTTTCTCCAACCTCTCTCAGATTTCTTTTCCCAAATCAGTCTGCCACTTTCAGCTTCCTCTTAAACAGACAGCCTTTCCCACCCCCACGGGGAGGCCTCTCTTGATGCTAATTACTCCTAATCATTTTCCCTTGGCTCTCAATGACCTTCCCTGCCTGCCCTGAGCCAACAGTTCTGTGTCTGCTCAGAACATGGACTCAGACCAGAAGGAAACCTTTTGGGCCTCAAAGCCCAGGCTTTCCGGGTCTAATTCAGCTTTGCCCATGGATACGCTCCCACTTATCCAATGCAAGGCTCCCCTTGGGACTCTCCAGAGGCAGATTCCAGTGGGGAGCGGTGATCAAACATCAGGAGCACTTCCCAGCAGCAGGGCTGCTCAGGAGCTCTGAGCAGTTCCTTCCATGAAAATCTCAGCACCAGAAAAGATCTACTGGGTTTGACCTGGGGGACAGGACTCCTAAATGGGGTCTCTGAACCCATAGTTCTATCTGGGCTTGGTGGTGTGGAAGCTTCCTAATTTATTAGGCAAGCCCCCCTCCTCCCCACCAGCAGAACAGCCTTTACCCACCAAATTCCCTCCCCGACCCCCCTCACCCGCCATACATCATCCTATGCCCACCCGGCTGTTAGGTGAGTAGGCCTTTGCCAGAGCTTGTGACCATCTCTCTCTCTCTCCCTCTCTCTCCCTCTCTCTCTCTCTCTCTCTCTCTCACACACACACACACACACACACACACACACACACACACACAGCAGCAGTAGCAGCAGCAGCAGCTTTGCATTGCAACCTGCTGGTTGGCTGGAGGAGGAGGATGCGGGTGGAGGAGGACTGTGGATAGTAGGGGTGTAGATACACAAATTGTTCCTTTTTCCCAGGACAGGGCTGCTGACTGGTTCATTCCACCCCCAGAGGAAGGTCCTTAGTGGTCCAGAGCTTTTGAGAATCTATATATCCCTTAGGAAAGGATTTTGTTGGATAAGCCAGATAGAAGAGGACATAGAAATGTTTTATTCACCCATTTAACAAGGGCCTACCATATGTGTCAGGTGCTGGGAATGTACTCCATCCTCTGGTCCAAGCACACAGCACGACTCTAGCCGACATCATTTTGTCCCTGCCCCTGTTCCATGGCTGGCCCCCACACACACCTCTTTCCACCTGACTCAGTGCTACTTAGCTCAGCTGCAGAGTACCTTTTCCAGTGGGCAGAGCAGCCTGTACAGGAAGGAGCCTGAAGAGTGGGCATGAGGAGGTAGAAACGGCCAGTTTCACCTAACCAGATCTCCATGGGAGTCTCAGAGACACGCTACAAAGGATCTGGGCTAAGATACCGCCTTTAGATTCAGGGGAAAGATGGCTGCACCTTCTAGACTTCGGTTTCTCCTTCCTTCTTTCCCCATGTTTGACCAAGGAACCAGATTAGGTTTGTATCAGAATGTCTACTTGGATCTCAGAATCTTCATTATTTATTTATCTATTCATTTACCCAGCTACTCATCCATCCTATCCATTCATTTAACCATTCTCTCACTCTGTTAGGACCTATTCTGTGCCAGCCGCTGGGGGACAGGGATGAATGTGGTAGGTTGCTGGTTTCTGTAGGCCCAGCCTTTGGTCCCAGGTTTCTCTCTCAGCCTCAGCTACTTCCTTAGATCCCAGATCTCCCTTCTTTCCTCACATTGGAGGCCAGACTCCAACTGAGGAGGTCTCCCGATGGGTAACTAGAAGTCCTGAACTAGAGGCCACTGGTAATCAGAGCCAACCAGGGGAATGGAGGCCAGGCTAGTGGTTAGAGGGATGAGGAAGGCGCCCAGCCAGGCCACTGAGCCCATCAGTGTGGTTTGGCTCCTTTGGTGAAAAAATAGCAAGTTTGGACAAGTGTCTCCCTGTGTCCTGAGCTCTGGATTGCTCCCAGACAGGAGTTGCTCCATTAAACAAACCACCGCCAAGGGCAACAGGGGCCCAGAGGGGACTAGAAGAGGGGCTGGAAACATGGGGCTCAGGACAAGACTTGAGACAAGCTTGTCCATTACAGGCAAGGGTGCCATGAGGCCCGCTCACTGGGTGGGAGGTAGAGTGTGCGCTGCAGGTGAGGCAGGGGAAAGAGAAGCCACACCAGACACTCAGACACACATCGTAGAAAACTGAAACAGCCACAAAAGCAAATGGAGTCCACTCTCCAGAAACTGTTAGGACATTACCTGGAGATCCTTCCCCCAAAGCACCCAGATGAGTAACAGGAGGCTGACAATAGGGTTGAGGAAAAGAGTCTAATCAGAGGGTGTGTGTGTACTCTATTCATATGTGATTTGGGGTCTATATACTTCCTTTCTTCTGTGTCTTCTGCTTCATTCTCAAATCAGAAGGACTGGGTGGTTTGGGCTTCTCTGGGCCTCTCCTCCCCTTTCCACATGTGGCCGAGGGTGAATTAATGGACCTGTGCACACAGAGGCTCACACAGCCTTGAGGACAGAGGCCCATTCATACCAGGACACTGTGGCACCGCTCTCCCAGGCTGGCCTGCACCCCTGGTCCCGTAGCACCAACACACGTAATGAGAGACGTGCGCCTTTGCACATGCAACCTTGCTGTCGAACACACACACACACACACACACACACAGCCACACTCAGTTCTGTTAACCCTTCCCTGCCATGTGCAGGGGGCTCTTGGTTCTTAGCCTGGGCTCTGGCATTGCCTTTCTCAATCTCTTCTACCCAACCCTGGACCCACCTGAATTAACCTTGGAACAACTTCCTCAGGACCACAGGGAGCCCACTGTGGGCTTGCAAAGCCTCCCCAGTGCCTGGAGGGGGAAGGGAACATAATCTCAGCCAAAGAATAGGATGGAGGCATTTCCCTCCAGCGAAGGAAGAGAGATAACTGTTAAAGTCTGGGTTCAAGTCACAGCTATGTCACCTGCAAACTGTGGGTCCTCAGACAAGTTATTTAACCCCTCTGGGCTTTAGTCTCTGATTTGTGAGATGAGTAGGGTTAAACCTGAGGTCCATAGATAAGCCTGCTGAAGTTATATGCAAAATGTAGAATTATACATTCGTTGGAAAGAGGTTTCATGAACTGCCTCATAGGTCCCTTGAACTCCCTCAAAACTTAAGAACCAGTGAACTTCTTAGACATTCCAGGACTCTGAGTCAAATGCTTTGTAAGTGATGCAAACATGGCCATTGTAAGTCCACTGAATCATGCAAGGTCACTGTCAACTGCCCCCGGTACCTAGTGCCTAAGCAGTGGTTCTCAACCTGTGGGTCGAGACCCCTGAAAATACATCCTGCATATCAGATATTTACATTACGATTCATAACAGTAGCAAAATTACAGTTATGAAGTAGCAACGAAAATAATTTTATGGTTGGGGGTCACCACAACATGAAGAACTGTATTAAAGGGTCGCGGAATTAGGAAGGTTGAGAACCACTGGAAAGTTCTCCCACATGAACCCCACTAATATACCCCCAGATTGAGGAACTGTACACCACATCACCGCCATGAGGAGCCCAGCTCAGGGTCAGCTGAGGCTCTCTCATCTGATGGACCCACTTGCTGGGATGGGGTCAGACTTGGGTCAGGCTAAAGGTTCAAGCCCAGCAAAGGTCAAGGAGAAAGAGAATGGAGGATGGGGTGGATATTAGGAATAATAACCATGATACTGGTGTCTATTGAGTGTTTACTATGTGCTAGGCATTGTGTAATCAATCAATGAAGTGAATAAAAATCATTATCCCCATTTTACAGATGAGGAAACTGAGGCTCAGGGCCTGTCAGTTGCTTAGGATCACTCAACCAGTAAGTGGTAGAAACTAACACTGAAAGGAAGTCTGTCAGACTCCAAACACTTTTACTCTTAAAAGAGAAGGAATGAGAGGACATAGAGGAGATGACTTCCTCTCTGGTGACATTTCTGATGAATTGGGCACCTCACTGGAGAATTGGGAGGGAGAGCTGCATAAGGAATCCCCTTTTGGGAGAAGGGGCCAGAGCCAGCAGTCTGCCCAAGCCAGTCCTTGGGGGTATGCGGGCAGTAAGGAGGCTTGGCCGAAGGCTCTGGCTCTTCGTACTCTCACCAAGGCCTGGCTCAAAGGCCTCTTTGTTCACTGCTCTGACTTCTACCAGGAATTCTCCACCCAGGGTCCTCCATCTCCATCCTCAGGGAACTTGGGCTGCTCCAGCCATATACGGGGGCTCTTCAGTCCCTCCCACCCTCTGCTCACCCTGAGAAAAGATAGCTCCCATCACACCATGGGGTCCCTAAGGGAAGGTGGCTCAGGGACCGGGGGCAGGACTGCTAGGGAGGAGGGGTGGGCAGGAGGGACTGATTCTCTGTCAGGGAGAATCAGAGTGGAGGGGCTGTAAGCTGGCTGTTCCCCAGATAATGAAACATGTTTTACTTCTTTTGAGACAGAGAATCAAAGACTTATTTGCTGTTTATTTTTATATTAAGATTTTTGTAAATTATTATCGATTTGCTGTTAAGGCTCAGCATTTCCCCCAATCACTTGTGAACACTGATCCTCTATTCTCTTCTTTCCATAATCCTCCCATTGCCCCCTTCAGCCTCTGCGGGATCAAGAGGAGCAGGGAAGATGAGGAATCATGCCAACTGGATTATTGATGGGTTCCCTGAACTTTATTCCAGTCTTTTTGTCCTCAGACTGAAGTCTAGATGGACCCAGAGAACGCAGGAAGGCAACCTAGCCCTCAGGAGTCCTGGAGGATGGGGTCAGTTCCACCAGGGAGTGGGCAGTCATGAAAGCCCCAACTCCCTTCCTGTCCCCCTGGGGACACTCCTAAGGCTCCATTCCTCTCACTCCTTTCCCCTGGCCCTTTTGGATTTGGGCTCCACCTCCTTCCTGAGAGTAGGGACAACAGTCGTTGCTGCCTTTCCTGAGCCCGGGAGGAATAGGACTCACTGCTGGCAGGAGCCTCCATTTCTGTGGCCTTGTTTCCTTGCCTCCCTTTCTCTCTCAAAGGAGAGCATGAGGCTGATCCCAGATGGGCTTCGTTCCTGCTGCTGACTGGGCCCCCCTCATGGAGCACCCTCCTCAGGTGCCCCTGATCTTAGCAGTCAGCTACTGCTCCACCTCACGCATCTTCCTATCCTGGAAAAATCAGCCCTCTCTGGCCTCCAAAATAGCAGTGGGGAGACGGCAGTGTGCCATAGGAAAAGGGCATAGGATTTGGGACCAAAGAGTTTAGGTTTGAACCCCAGAGCCATTATTCACTACCTGAGGGACCTTGGGCTTACGCTCTCTGAACCCCCATTTTCTCCTCTCTAAGCTGAGTGTAGTATTATCTGACCGTCTACTTCAGTGGATTGCAATGAAGGTCAAATGGAACCACAGATGCCTAAGCACATTGAAAACAGTTCCTACGTCAACATTAGTCATCATTAGGGCACATAGGGAGGGAACATCCTGGAGAGACTGTATGGTGCCTCTTGTCTCTCAGTCTAATTCTGGCCTCACAACTCGGTGAGGGTTGTCTCTATGTTGCTGAAACACACACCTGTGTGTTATGTGAACAATAGTGGTTTAAGTTTAATTCAAGGCAAATTTCTAAAAGGACTCCCTTTGCTAATTGCAAACACAACTCCACCAGACCTCAGGTAGGGCTTCCTGGTCCCTATAGTGTCATTGAGGACTGTCATCTCCAAGCTCAGCCTCCTCCTGGCCGGGGCAGGATGTGGCCCAGTGTGCTGTTTCCATCGTTCGGGCACACCGTCGCAGCCTTCTAGTTGAAAATTGCCTCTCCTTGGACAGCCCTCAAGCATTGCATTTTTTTCAGCTACTCTCATCAGACCCACAGATGAATTTATCTTCTCTGCATGCACCGTTTGGCTGTTTCTGTTTCAGGGAACCGCGAGCTCAATAAGCTCCACTGTTCTACCAAGTTGGCCAAACAGCCGAGTCTCTGTTCTCCCAGCCAGACCCTGAGCCCTGGAGTCCTGCCTCCGGGAATTCCAGAATGCAAGAATGTTAGAGCTGGAAGAGACCTCAGTCCTCATCTAGTCCTGCCCCAGCCACTGTACAGATGGGGAAACTGAGGTCCAGGGAGGGAAAGGCTGTCAGGAGTATAGAACATTGGCCTTTGCTTTCAGCCCAGCACCTGCCTCGGGCAGGCGCCAGTTGTGTCCTGGCCTGCTGACCTCAGCCATGGAGAGTGACTCTCCCAGGCAGCCCACTCCATTGCCAGACCATAGCAACTCTCTTCCTACTGTTGGGCAAAAATTGACCTCCTGCCTCCTGTTAATGCTCACTTATTGGTGCAGTCTCCATGGAGAGAGAGGACCAACCTCTACAGAGCGACTGGAAATCGATTCATCCTCGAAGGGAGAGGAGCAGGCCATCCCTGGTCACCAGCTTGGAGAGACCTGGATGCTCTTGTTTAAGGGCTATGTGATGGTGAGCATGTTACATAGCCTGTGTACGTCTCGGTTTCCTTATCTCCAAAGGCTTTTGTGAAGATGCACTGAGATGACGTGAAAAGGAAAGACAAGTCTTCTCTTCCCTCATTATTAAATCAAGTTCTGCCCTACACGTCGTTTGGACCAAACTGAAGGAGTTCCCCTGGCACAGGTGATGGAATTATCCTGATTGGCCCAGCTCCACTAGGCCTGTCCTTGGAGCTGGAACTGGGGCCAACCCTACCAAACTGCAAGTCTGCTACCCAGTGGGGGTGGGTGTGACCGATGGCAAGGGAGGCAGCCACCATGCACTCTACAGAGGACATTTGTAAGAACTAAATGCGACAATTCGTGTTAAGTGTTTAGAGCAGTACCTGCCACACAATAAATGCTAACCCTTTGTCATTAACTACTATTGTCATGAGATCCTGAGCACACGCCACAAATCACTTTTCAAATACATTGCTGAGGGCTGGTTTGATTTTGGGGTCCACTCCCAGTAGCATCACCAGTGCTACCCCGCAGTATGTCACAGCAGCCAGGTGGCTGCAGCCCCCCTCTTTCTCTCCCGGGCCTCTGTTCAGCTTCCTCCACTGGGAATCCTTTAGGCCCTGTGGTGCCAACAGCCTGCTTTCTGTGGCTCCCTAGCCCTCTCCTAGGCTCAGTGGACAGCTGTGCTGCTTGGCTTTGTCCCCAAAGTAGAGCTTCCTTGATAGTCTCTCCACATTTTAATTTCTGCCTCCAAAAGTTGTTTTAAGGCATCATGGACCCCAGCTCTAGTCTCTCCTCTGAACTGTGTCACTCAACACCAGCTCTGAGCCCCAGGGGAGCTAACATGTCACCTTCTGCTGGCCCCATAAGTTATCCCAGGAGAGAACATCTTCCCTCCTAGATGAGTTTCAAGGGTGTCTTTAATGGCATGTGTCCTGCCAACCTCTGATTCTGTGTGGATCGACCCCAAGTTTGGATGATGAAAAACGATGGAAGATGTCTTATAGCAAAGGACTTCACTTATAGGGTTAACACCGGCATCTCCTCTTCTCCAAATGACGCTGTGGTCTTTTCTTTGACCTTCTTGCTACAGCAGAGAGAACCTTCCCTGCAGCTTTCAGGACAGACTGAGACTCTGACGACTTAGGTCAACGCCAGCCCATTGCCAGCGCCTGGAGACATGGGTCTGAATGGGGCATCCGCTCTGGTTTCTCCCTGGCACTGTACAGCTTAGCCCATTTGGATGCCCTTCCATGAATCTGCCCAATGGCTCTGGGTGGTGGTGGTGGTGGTGGTGGTGGTGGTGGTGGAGAGAGGTAATTGTTTATAGTTTATCAGTAAGAGAACCAGGCTGGAAGACCACAAATGGTTTGTACAAGACCACCCGGCTAAAAAGAGAAGGAGGACTCGAATTCAGGCCTCCTGAGTCTAGTGCCAGTTTTCTCTCACTCCTGCAGACTCACTTCTTGCCTTTGGGCCTTGCTCTTGGTGGGGGTTACCTTGAGAAACCCAATCAGCTTGTGTCTTCATGCCCAGCCCAGCCTGAGCCAGCGTGGGAGCCGGGCCATGAGGCTGGGCAGGAATGGCCCCTAGAGACTAGCTCTGACCTTTCAGGCCTTCTCCCTCAGTGGGGACACGGTGGGGACATGGAGGGACCGAATCCTTAGCTACATCTAGAAACACGTCTGCGGTCTCTTTCTGATCCCTTGAACCCTGTCTCACTGGGTGAGCATCTCCGGTTTCTTGACTCCAGCTCCCTCCTCTTGTCTCTCTTCTCCGTTGGACTTGATTTTCCTATCTCCTGCCTGGACTCTTTGTTTCTCTCTTGATAGCCAGTGTATCTCCGTTGGGTTTTATCTTTTGTTGATTGCTTTTTTTTTTATCCTCACCTGAGGATATCTTTTCCATTGATTTTTAGAGAGAGTGGAAGGGCGGGACGGAGAGAGAGAGAGAGAGAGAGAGAGAGAGAGAAACATTGATGTGAAGAGTCACATCAATTGGTTGTCTTCCACAAGCACCAAACCTGCAACCCAAGTACGTGCCCTTGACCTGGATTTGAACCTGTGACCCTTCCCAGGCTGATGTTCTAACCATTGAGTCCACTAGCCAGGGCTCTTTTTGATTTCTTCCCTTTCTCTTTCTCTTCCTTCATTCCTACTTAGGAACTTCCTGGGTCAAGCAGGCAGGGGGATGGTTTAGCAGGGCTTTCTCCTTTCCCTCCCCACTCCATCCTCTCCCTCCCCCAGCAGCTACCCTGCCCCCTCTCACTTGAGCCCTGGCCCCTCATCACCTTAGTCAGCTCCTCCTTGATGCTCGGGGCTGAGGCAAGGCACAGGGAGGCCGTTAGAGCCACTTCTCTGGATACAAAAGCCTCTTTCTCCCCCTCAGAGATGAGGTTTCCAGGCAGGTTATTTTTATAGCAGGGCTCAGGCAGGATCCTTCAGAGAAAATAAACAAAGTCACACACACCAGCCCTTCACACTCTTCAGCCCCTTCCCTGGAGAGGGGCCCAGCCTGGCTGTGCCGACTCAGGGACGCCCACCGCCCCAGAGGGGCCACAGGGGCTGCTGCCTGGATGGGGAGAGGCAGAGGGCAGAGGTTGGGCTGGGGGAGGGGCACCCCTGGGAGGGAGGCAGACAGAGGTCGCTGCTGGCCTGAGCGGTTGGGAGGAGAAGGTTGGAACTTGGGCCACATCGCGCACATAACCTGGTCCAGGGCCCCAGGCTCTGCATCTGAAGGGAGTCCGATTCAAATCCAGATTTAACTCAGATTTTCTAAATGCCTACTAGGCGCTTTCAAACACATCTCACTTATTCCCATCATTCAATCCAGGAGAATCCAGTTGGACACACTGCAGTTTTGTACCCACTGCTCATGCTCTGTGTTAGGGCCACGAGAAGAGGTTGGATAGCTTTCCAGCGGGCGGGTGGGGGAGATGGTGACTGCAAGCCCTCCCTCGGGGCAGGAATTGTGCTGCTCATTCTGAAAACCAGGGTTCAGTGAAGCGAGCAACGTGCCTGTCCAGGGAAGCTTGGGACCAGGGGCTCTGAGGCCTCTCCTGCAGGCTTCTGCGAAGAGGGTGTAGAGGGCAAGAAGCCCGAGCAGGGGTGGGGACAAGGCCAGAGTCCCGTCCAGTTCTCCCGGTGTCCCCATCCCCACAGGCCGGACCTGGGGTGGGCACAGGGTTCCTAGACCTTGAGGGCAGGCAGCAGGCCTGCTGACAGATGCTCAGAAAGGGAGGCCTTTCATAACCAGTTCCCTCGTCTCCTCAAAGCTCCTTTATGAGGGAGCCTCAGGTTAAAGACTTCATAAATCAAGCCCAGCACAGGCAAACAGCCCTGTCCTTGCTTCCCTCAGCAGCGGCCTGGGGCAGCCCTCCCCCTCAGGCCAGGGAATTCCAGATTCCAGCCTTTCTCACTAATTACCCTGCAAGAGGAGTGTTCAGCTGCGCAGCCCCAGTCCCCATTCAGCCTTTTTATGAATAACTGGAAGGAAGGAAGGAATGTGTCCCTGGTTTAGAAATTCCAAGTGTCAGGAGGTAGTTCCAGTGAGTTCTTGAAGAGCCAGAGGAGCCCCAAATAACACATTCTGGTGTCTACACTGCCTTCTCCTTAAAATGGAGCCCATCACTCCTAGGGCATGCGTTACTAAGAGCTTAGAGATCGCAGCACTTCGCCTAGTGCAGTGATGGCGAACCTATGACACACGAACTCATTTTTTTTGGTTGATTTTTCTTTGTTAAATGGCGTTTAAATATATAAAATAAATATCAAAAATATAAGTCTTTGTTTTACTATGGTTGCAAATATCAAAAAATTTCTATATGTGACACGGCACCAGAGTTAAGTTAGGGTTTTTCAAAATGCTGACACACCCGCCGAGCTCGAAAGGTTCACCATCACTGGCCTAGTGCCTGGCGCACAGTGAGTGCTAAGCAGTCAGCTATTTCCCGTCAGTGTGGCTCAGTGGTTGAGTGCCGACCTATATGAACTAGGGGTCAGGGTTCGATTCCTCGTCAGGGCACATGCCTGGGTTGCAGACTTGATCCCCAGTGTGGGGCATGCAGGAGGCAGCCAATCAATGATTCTCTCTCAACATTGATGTTCCTATCTCTCCAGCCCCCCTCTCTCTATATATGTATATATATACATAATTTATTTATTTTTAAAGAAGTCAGCTATTGTTGGCCCTCCTCCCTGGGAGGGAACATGCTGAATATTCATTCTACTCCTCAAAATTTGTTGACTCCCGCCTGTGCAGAGCACATGCCAGGCTCTGAGGCTCCCTCTCCTGAGGCCCAGCCTCCGCCCTCCAGGAATCCACGTAATGGAGGCCGATCAGACCTCTGGGATTCCCAGAATCGAGGTGGAGAAGCTGGTGCCCCTTCCAGATCCTGGGCCTTCCCTTCCCAGCCTGAGCGCAGGCATCCCCTCTGAGCCTACCAGCTCACTCCCCACCGCTCTCCCCCTCTCCCGGGTCACAGCTTATTATTTTCATCATCCAGGGGCTGACCTCAGTCTGGTCTAATGGCCTTTGCTCCTGCAGCCCCTCTCAGCTGACACCTGGAATGCGGTGCTGAGCTGCCTTGCGCCTTTCTGTCTGCTAATGAGGTTTTCTAACAAAGCCGTGTCGCTGGAGTCTGCACACAGAGGGGCTGCTGGCCTGCAGCCCGGGACCAACCGGGATGGCTCGGTGGGAGGAAGGGGATGTAGTGGGGGGAGGGTCTGGGAACACAACATTTCTTTCAGAAAAAGCTGAGGGCTGGGCCAGGGGAGAGGGCTACTGCTAGCTCTGGGTCTGCTCCAGGGTGGCCCCTGGCTGCTGAGGGCTAGGGACCAAGGAGCAGGGCCTGCATCTCATGGGGGCACCTAGCATAGCGCCTGGCACAAGGAGCCCTGGGTCGGAGTGTGCTGTGGCCTCTCTCCAGTCGGTCCATGGAGATGGAGGCGGCTTTGGAAAAGGTGGCTCAGTGCGTGTTGGACACCATCTTGTCTCCACTCACCTGCTCTGGGGAAGCTTCCTGTGCCGCCGCCTCCCCAGGTCTCACCTGCTCCTGGAAAGACTAGCCGTTAGGCCAGATGTAAAGGAAGACGAGGCAGCGCCAGAAAGAGTCCTGGAGACCAAACATAACCACGCCCAGAGAAGAGAAGGCCCCGAGAGAGTTGGGAATGGATGCTCTTCAAAGCTGCAAAGGGCTCTCAGGCCCGGAAAGGGGACCCTGCCCTCAGGCTCTGTGGAGTCTCTGATCAAGAGAAGCAGATAGCCCAGCCTGTGTGGCTCGGTGGTTGAGCGTCGACCTATGAACCAGGAGGTCACAGTTCAATTCTTGGTCAGGGCACGTGCCCGGGTTTTGGGCTTGATCCCCAGCGGGGGTTGTGCAGAAGGCAGCCAATTGGTGATTCTTTCTCATAGTTGATGTTTCTATCTCTCTCTCCCTCTCCCTTCCTCTCTGAAATCAATAAAAAAAATATATTTTTTAAAAGCACGTAGAAAACACATCACAGGACAGCCACAACCAGCGACACATGTCTACCGAACACCTTCTCCTTGGAAAACGACTACCGAAGCTGCTCTTGCAAGAGTGAAATTCCTCGTTCAAGGAAGTTGCAGCCACCGCAGTGCACTTGTTGTTACTCTGTGTCTGGTAATATGCCAAGAGCATTATCTTATTCAGTTCTCCCAACAAACCTGAGAGGAGGTCATTGTTGCTGCCATTCCCCTCTCATTACACCTGAGGCAATTGGTTAACAGAGAGGGTAAGCATTTGGTTCAAGGACACACAGCTGGCAAGCATTAGTGCTAGAATCAGGACTCAGACCCTGACCTTGAGCAGCGTGCTGTACGAGCTGTCCCTCCTGCAGGGAGGAGGAGGTGGAGGTGGAGCAGGACAGGGTGGAGGTGGTGGGGTTCACATCAGCAGAGCAGCGTGAGCTGAGGGGAGACCAGATGTTGAGACAGTGAGCGCTGTGGGCCTGAGGCAGAGGCAGGAGAGATGGGTTGACAAGGGCCTCTACTCTGGAGGCAATGGGGAGTGACAGGACTTTTGAGCAGTCGGAGTGAGAGATGGTGAGAGTGGTGTTTGAGGACAGCAAGTCGGGCCAGGTGCAGAGAGCTGGGGACAGGCAGAACCCCGACCAATCAAGAGAGCTGCGTCCTGTCACGAGCTCTGTGGACACGGAGCAGCCCCTCCTTCTGACCAGTCCGGGGCAGGGCCAGCCTGTTTAGGTCGAAATGGTGTCCGTTCGACTGCCATGTCCAGGAAGCGTGAGGTGAGGGTGGGGATCAAGGGTGCGGGGTTCCCAGAGACCTTTGTCAGATCCGAGGGCCAGCTGGACAAATATGCATTTAATACTTCCCTTCAATCCACGTTCTCATCTCTTTTGCTTTACTCAAGTTTATTTGAATTTAAGACTATATCATGGGATTGAGAGTATGCCTTTTCCTCCAGTGCTCGTTAAAAGAGATCCATTACAAAAATAAATACATAACTATGAAAATGAAAAATGTTTATCCCAGGTTCCACCGAAAATCACCCCAGTGACATCAGCGCTAAGGAAATATCTGTGACCCTCCCCTGGCTCCCCCAGTTGAAGTGACCTCATCAGAGATTTCACATTTGGAAAAGGCAAGTCAGAAATCTCTCAGAGCCAGGGGAGGGGGAGGCCAGGCGGGGAGTGGGGGGTGGGGGTTGATGCTAGAGCGGGAGGGGAAGCTTCCATAAACCAGGTCCAGAGGGGGTAGCTAGTGGGTGTGGAGCTGAGGGGCTGGGGCCCCTGGGGGCGCTGCCTGGGGAAGTGAATGAGGCCTTGTTGAGAGCTGGCAGTCAGGCGGTGCGCGGACCCGTGCTGCAAATGTAAAGTTCCCAGCAACGATGGGTGGTTTCTTAATAAACATCTGAGCCTCTGCACTGGGAGAGGTGTTGTCCCGGGGAATGGGGCCGGGGCTGGGCCGGGTGAGGGGCTGGTGTCTCCCCTCTCCCCGGCCTTGACTTGTCCCTTGTCCTTCCTTGTTGTCATAATTAGGGCAGCTTGCATTTGCTGAGCACTAACTGTGAGCTGGGATTGTACGAAGTTCTTCCTTCATTTGTCTCATTTAATCCTCACAATCACTGCAAAAGGCAGGTGCTAATATTGTGCCACTTTCACAAGTCAGGACACCTGTCAGCGTGTCAGGTGGCGCCTATGTTCCGTGGCTGCGCTGGGCTCAGGCCCAGATCTCTGTGGCCCCAAAGCCACCCACACCCTGATAACTTCTGCAGCATCAGTCTTCCTCACTTGCCCCTCCGACTCTCACACCCCGCCCCCCCCGCCCCCCCCCCCCCCCCCCCGGCTCCTCTCAGAGCCAATCTCAGCTGTGCCTGTCCTTCACATCACTAGGGAGATACCTGCTCCCCAGGCCCTGTCAGAACCGGCACCACCCAGGAACACAGCCGTAGCCTGCAGCTCGGCTGGCCTTCCCAGAGAGCACAGAGGAGTGCTGAGAAACCTTTCTAGGCTTCGAAAGCCCTTTGGATTATTGGCTCTGGCTTCAGATAAACAGGATAAATAAACTTCAGCCAAAAAGGAAATGGTTTCTGGGGTCTTTCTCTGAATCTTGTACATCAAAGCCAAGTTCCAGCTGGAGGCATGGACTTCTCGTGAGCACCATCCTGCGGTGCCCTGCTTTGTTTAGCGGCAGTATGAATCCATAATAATGTTTAAAAATTGAAGATGCTCAGTGGCCTTCATGGGTCCATCCAAAGATAGAGTGTTAAAGGAGAGGGAAACATCTCTAGAAGAAAGGTTCTCAGATGTCAAGAGACAGACATGGTGGCTTGGAAGCATTTCACCTATGGCCCTAGTAAACCCACAATGTGTCGCTCAGAAGGCATCTATCAGCGTGTGGCATCCGCCCCACTAGAACTGGGCAATCTGACTTCACCCCTTTGTTTCTTGGGCCTGGGGCTTCTTTGAGCTGTGACATATAATTTCTAAAAACTCCCAACGCGGAAGCAGCCCGCTGGTAGCTACGACCCATGAACAGAATCACTCTGATCCTCTGTACAGGGAAAGTCCTTATGATTATTCAGAGCCGGATGGACTGATGCACACTCAGCACTGCCATGGCCACTCTTATTTTGTGTGGCATGCAGACTGCAAACCCTGAGGGCAGAGACCAGGGACAAGGGCAGCGAGGCCAGCCAATTGCAGGCCTCTGGGGTGGAAGCACCCAGTTTGTTCTACTCTCACACATTTAAGAAAGATAAAAGAAGCCCTGGCCAGGTAGCTCAGTTGGTAGGAGCTTAGTCCCGATATGCCAAGGTTGCGGGTTCTATCCCTGGTCAAGGCACATACAAGATTCAACCAATGAATGCATAAATAAGTAGAACAACAAATCAATGTCTCTCAATCTCTCTCTCTCTCTCTCTCTCTCTTCCTTCCTTTCTCTCTAAAACCAATAAATAAATAAATAAATAAATAATAAGATAAAAGATTGATAACACCTTAGCACATTAGCTAAGAAATCTCAAAAGCTGATGAGCAAAAGTGCCAGCACCCATTAGGTGGGCGACGCCCCGGCCAGAGAACTGGTCCTCTTCCTCCCTTTGCCTCATCTGCGAAGGCTGCTCGGAGGAGAGAAATGTGGGCCCAGACTCTCGGTGGCTTCATCAAAAGAAAGAGAGCGCTTGTTCCAAGCAGTTCCTTCAGGTTGAAATTCCGCTTCAGGTCTCAGCACCTAAAGCCATTTTTCTTCCTGATTTATGTTTCCCGTGGAAAGTCTGAAGAAAAACTTGTGGAGCATCTTTTGAGTTTGTGTTGGGGAGAAAATATGCTCCTTCTCCGCTGGGCAAACACTGCAAACATTGGTGCTTTCACAACCCAAACACAAGCTGGTTTCAAAGCCGCCGCCCGCTTGGCGGCCCAGGAGCTCCTCCGAAGGGAGGGGAGGGTGCAGACACCTGGGCCCAGGAGGTTTGCTTTGGGAGCAGAGCTTGGAACTTGTGAATTTTCTACTCTAAGCACATCCAGACGGTGCAGCCGCAGCCCCTTCTGCACAAGCTCAGGCCACGGGGGCTCCATCTGCCTGGGTTGGGGGTAGAGAGCCAAGGGCCTCAGATAACCATCTCCCTGACCCCACGAAGCCCTGCTGGGGTGTAGGAGGCTCAGCAGAGAAGTTGCAGATGAGCAAAGATGGCCTCAGGGACTCTGGTCCCTCTCTCTGGGTGATGCTGAGATAGAGGGTGGAGGTCATGTTTCTGCACCCGCAACAATGTTCAGGCTTCCAGACCCGAATCAGGGAAAGCCCTGGGCAGAACTTGTTCCTATAGAGCTGGCACTGAGATGACAGCTGCGCACTATGGGCTGTCTGTATCTTTCATTGTGTTCTGTAGCAAGGATTTCCCCCTCCCTCCCTCCCTCCCTCCCTGCCTCCCTCCCTCCCTCCCTCCCTTCCTGCCTTCCTTCCTTCCTCCCTCCCTCCCTCCCTCCCTTCCTGCCTTCCTTCCTTCCTTCCTTCCTTCCTTCCTGCCTGCCTGCCTGCCTGCCTTCCTTCCTTCCTTCCTTTTTCCCTCCCTTCCTTCCTTCCTCCCTCCTTCCCTCCCTCCCTCCTTCCCTTCCTAGCTTGAACAATGATCAACCTTGTTTCATCTATAACTATACCTACCCCACCCATTCCCTGCCCTCTGACTGGAATGTTTTGAAGCAAATTCCAGACATCAAATTATTTTATCTACAGATTTTTAAAAATTTAATTTTTAATTTCTTATTATTGGACTCTGATGAACACCAAGGGCCCTCCTCTCCACCCTTTAGAAAAATGCTCACCCCAAGCCCATGTGTACAAGTGTATTCACTGACTTTATATTTAGACCCTCTGGACTCTAGGGTAGTCTGTGCCTCCAAAGGAAAGCATTCCTTTTGATGGCTGGGAGCTATTAGCTGTTTCATCTAAGATTTATTTTCTCATTTTATTTTCAGTAGCTATTTATTAGGTCCTCAGGGACCGTGCTTGTTTATTGCAGGGAAAAGCGGAAGAAGCGGAAGTCAGGGCGGCTGCCTTCCAGGCGCTTCCAGTCCAGTGGGA
The DNA here is from genome assembly GCF_028538775.1 of Myotis yumanensis. NCBI lineage: Eukaryota > Metazoa > Chordata > Mammalia > Chiroptera > Vespertilionidae > Myotis > Myotis yumanensis. Next base: position 166,507,189 of record NW_027223754.1, read on the forward strand.
GGTGCGTGGGAAAGAGCTGGTGGGGAGGGAGCAGGCGCTCAGGGGCCATGAGGGAAGGATGATGCTTCAGCAAAATCTCCTGCAGGCTAATTTGTTGGCTGGCTTTAGTTAGGTCTCTTAGTGGCTGTTAATGTGTTTGTTTAGGGTCTGCTGTAACGTCTTTAAGATAAGGACCAGCTCAATTTACACTCCACCGTCAAGTGCTGGGCTTGGACAGCGGGGAGCCTGTGAGGGAAGCAACTGGGTGATCCAAGCCACTGCTCTGCTCGCAGGCCTTGGGGCTCCTCACATTGGAGGGAAGGCACCCGAGAGGGGATCAGCAGAGTGCACAGAGGAGAGGGGCTTCCCTCCAGGCTGGGTAAACAAATAGATTTTTTAAATGAGGAAACTTCTTTGTTTTCTTTTTGTTTTTCTTTTGAGAGGAGTTATGGGAGCAAAGACATTTTAGATGTAGGATTCTTTGGAGAGAGATTAGACGTTTTCTGATGTTAAAATCAAATCCTTTTACTATTCCCCCTCCCCTGCTGTGTCCCATCCCAGTGTCTGCAGTCAAGTCCGAGTTGCACTCAGGAGAGAGATGGAGGGGGAGGGGCGGGGCGGGGCGGTGCAGGGGTATGTGGGCGGGGGGCCGGGGAAGAGCTGAGATAGGCACAAACAAACTGGGATTTACAACATGGTAACGATGGCAGTTCAGCCAGTGAGGAAAGATGGACTTCTCAATAAATGTCCTGGGAGAAAGAGGAGGCACTCGGGGAAATAAAGTCAGATTCATGCCTACACCTTAAAATGAAATAAATTGCATGTGGATCAAATGTTTAAATGTAAAAATTACACCCTAAAGAAGCCCAAAGAAACCATGAGACTATTTTATTTTATTTTATTTATTTATTTTTTAATATATATATATTTTTTTATTGATATTTTACAGAGGGGAAGGGAGAGGGATAGAGAGTTAGAAACATCGATGAGAGAGAAACATCGATCAGCTGCCTCCTGCACACCTCCTACTGGGGATGTGCCTGCAACCCAGGTACATGCCCTTGACCGGAATCAAACCTGGGACCTTTCAGTCCGCAGGCCGACGCTCTATCCACTGAGCCAAACCCGTTTCGGCAATGAGACTGTTTTAAAGTCTATGAATGAAACCAGAAACTATACAATAAAATAATGACAAATTTAACCATAAAAAATAAAAAGATTTTATATGGCAAACTCACAAAACCCCCATGGGCAAAGTCAAAGACAAAATGTTGCATCACAAAGTACTTGAAACTCTTCTCATAAGCAAGGTCTAGCTAGCATCCTGTACAAAGAGCACATCCAAGTCAAATACAGTATAAAATACAAAAATTCAACAGAAAAGTGGATACAGAATGTGAACAAAGAGTTCCTAGAAAACAAAACAAAACTCAGTCTTAATAAGAGAAATACCAGTCAAAGCCACACCGAGATACCCACAGTGTCTCACTCTTCAGATTGACAAGGACCAGAGGGTTGTAAACCGCATGGCAATGGTTGGCAAAGGCGATGCTAAATACCTGAATATGCATTCTCATAAGTTGCTGGCATTGCTGGCGAGAATGGCATGTGCCACGTGGAAGGGAATTTAGCAATATCTGTTGAAATGTTTAATGCACATCAATTTTGACCTAGCAATTTTGTTCCCAGGAAATTATCCTACAGATAAACATACACATGTGCAAAGGACATCTATACAAATATTTTTTTCAGCAAAACACGAGAAATAACCCAAATGTCCAGCAAAGGGGACTAAAAGAAATGATGATATATCATAATTTGGTACAATGGAATACTAAGCGATCATTAAACGAATGGGGATGTTTTTAGTGTGTTGATGTGGAATCATCTCCAAGATACACAGCACGAAGTCCCGTGTAGACCAGCGTGTATAGCATGGTACCATATGTACTGGTGAGCAGAGGGGGTGTGGTGAAAGGAGCAAACTCTTTGGAAGAACATCAGCCTGGGTTTAGACAGGGGTGGGCAAACTCTTTGACTCGAGGGCCACAATGGGTTCTTAAACTGGACCGGAGGGCCGGAACAAAAGCATGGATGGAGTGTTTGTGTGAACTAATATAAATTCAAAGTAAACATCATTACATAAAAGGGTATGGTCTTTTTTTTTTTAGTTTTATTCATTTCAAACGGGCCGGATCCGGCCCGCGGGCTGTAGTTTGCCCACAGCTGGTTTAGGAGGATTGGAAGGGGCTCCGTGGTTTCCAAAGCAGGGCAGGGGAGAGGAGGCCTGAGCTAGGGAAGTGGTCCACATTTGGGCATGTGTTTCTGTATTTATTGTTATCTCACTGTGGTGTCAATGTTTTGATACTGTCACCAACAATAATCCTTTATTTAGGGAACAATTTTGCCGTTTCTTGGATTTTTTAATATTGCTTCTCGGGCCGGGATATAACCCTGTAAGGGTGTTGTTATTCTATACGTTCTCCCTTATTTGGAGAAACAGGACTTGCACTGGAAGCTGATAGAGAATAAGAAGGTGGACATAGTTGGAGGACACAAGTTCTCCTTTTGCCTCTTGTCCAAGCCAGTGTCACCTTGGGCAAGTCTCTAGCCTTCCTGCCAGGGCTCGGCCAAGGGTGAGGCGAGCGAGGCACTCGCCTTGGGTGCAAAGTTTAAGGTGCACTAAAAAATCTCAGTAATCAGAATAAACAGTATTTTAAAATGAAAATTGATGCAAAAAAAAATCCATGAACAAAATTGCAAAGTTCTTTTTTTAAAAAAACACCACTTCCCAGGTTAATGTCTATGTTTCCCCCAGAAGGGAAGATTTTCTTTTTTTTTAAAAAAAATATATATGTATATATATTTTATTGATTTCAGAGAGGAAGGGAAAGAGAGAGAGAGAGATAAAGAGAGAGAGAGAAACATCAATGATGAGAGAGAATCATTGATTGGCTGCCTCCTGCATGCCCCCTACTGGGGATCGAGCCCGCAACCCAGACATGTGCCCTTGACAGGAATCAAACCTGGGACCCTTCAGTCCACAGGCTGACGCTCCATCCACTGAGCCAAACCAGCTAGGGCCTTTTTAAAAAAAGTGTTGCTGATGCTTCCTTTCTGGTTCACAGCTCTGCCACCCCGGCCTCACTTCCCTGTCTCTAAGTCAAGAGGTTGGACCACTGGACCATCAAGTAGCCTGCTGGGTCCTGATTCTTTATGGCATGCTAATAAGTGCCACTGAAGAATTAGGCAGCATTTTGCAAAGTGCTAACTATACAGCACAGACAACAGTGCAGGTGGGTAACAGAGTCTTCACTGAGGCAGTGGATCAGCAGTAGAGTTGAGACAGCTGAATAACATTGGCCAACATCTGCTTCCATTGGGCACGACCTCCCCTACACGGCCATGGAGGAGAGACAGTCTTCCCTCTGCCTCTTTCCTGATTCTTCCCTGGAAATGAGCTCATGCCCAGTTGGAGCACAGAGAGCCTCATTCAGATGTGGCTTGTGGCCCAGGGGCCGCTGGCTAACAAAGCTTTCTAAGGATATCTGGACATCTGCAGGACGCTGGGTAGCTGGCATGTGGAGGTGGATGTGAAGGGAGAGCAGCAGAGGCCCCTGCTCGGGCCGTCCTGGGCACTCCCAGGGCTGACCCTCACGCCTCCATTTGCCCCACGATGGGCAAAGCATCACAGTTTGCTCTCTCGTAACCTTCCTGAGGGCACCCTTGTCTCGGCCAAGTCTCCTAAGGTTGGCCCGGGGGTCACAGAACTATGAATCCTATAGACATGCCAGACAAATGAGCTAATAATCGCATGTTGAGGATCCCATTTCCAAAGTGGACCACTTGCATCTCCATCCCACCGAAGTGAAGGGTGACGTTCCTCAGCGAGACTGGAAACTGGCGCTCCACGTGGGCTGCAGCTCCTGCCCGGGGACAGCCTCGCTGCTCCTGAGACCTGATTTCCTCAGAGGCAGATTTCAACATGCTTGTCCCGAACCTTCACTAACTGGGAGATGAGGCTCATCTCTGCAAATGCCATTTGTCACTAGAAAGTGGCTGGAGCCTCTCAGGTCCCGTTGGGATCAACAGGGTGAGAGAGTCCGGCTCTTCAGGAAAACCCACCTTTTCTCCTTGGCCCCAGTGGCCCTCAGACACTTGCTGAGTGGCAAGGAGGGACAGCCGAAGACAAGTGGCATTGGAAAAACCAGCCACCTCCACCCGGGATGGGAAGAATAGCTCTCTTCATGGGCTGCTCCGGGATGGCAGGGTGATCCAGGTCGCAGAGCGAGGAATGAATCAGCCCTTCCCCACCGTCAGTCATCCTCCGGTCCAATGTGCTTTGATGGTGTGGCATTTGGATGTGTTTTGTCAAAAGCTAATGAACATCTCACTTGGGCATTGGAAACAAACATAGGCCCAGCCAGTTCTCACACTTGCTGAGGATGAATAACTCCCTTTGGCTTCCCAGCCAGGCCTAAGTGAATGTAGAGGCTACACAAGTTGCTGGCCCTCAGATGGGCTCGGCCATTGGCCATTGGAGTGTGGCCCCGGCTGGCTGCATGGCCTGAGGGCAGCTGTTCTCAACCTTGGGTGCTCACCTGCATGGCCTAAGGGCAGCTGTTCTCAACCTTGGGTACTCACCGAATCATACAGGGGCTTAGGTAGAACTGATGCCTGGGTTCCATGCCCCACACCAAGTAATTCTGGTTTAATCTGTCTGGGGTGCAGTCACAGCATTGGGAGTTTCAAAAGCTCCCCAATATGCAAGTGATTCTAACATGCAGTCAAGACGGAAAGCCCTGCCCTAGACTAGTGCCTCTCAACCTTAACGTGCAAACAGATGACCTCAGGATCTTGTTAAAATGAAGGTTCTGATTCAGTAGGTCTGGGCTAGGGCCTGAAATTCTGTATTTCTAACAGTCTCCCAGGTGATGTGAGGCTGCTGGAGAGGCAAGAATGTGCTGTATGGTCCAGTGTGGTAGCTACTAGCCACATCTGGCTATTTAATGAAAAGTAAAACCAATTAAAATGAAGTAAACTTAAAAATTTAGTTTCTCAATTGCATTCGTCATATTTCAAGTACTCAATCGCCACATGTGGCTAGGGGCTACCCTAAGGGACAGCAGATATAGAATACTTCCATCATCTGAGAGTTCTATTAGACAGAACTAAAGCAGCTCTTAGAGCAGCTCTGTCCCTGAAACCCTATTTGAGTGGCCATCTCTTTAAATCCTCACCCAAGGATACATTTTTATTGATTTTCAGAGAGAGAGAGAAAGAGAGAGAGAGAGAAACATTGATGTGAGAGAGAAACATTGGTCCATTGCCTCTCGTGTGCGCCCTGACTGGGAATTGAACCTGCAACCTTTTGGTGCATGGAACGATGCTCCAACCAACAGAGCCACCCAGCCAGGGCAAGTGGCCATCTCTTTAAATGTGGGTGAAGCTTTATTGGTGGCAGGGATTACAAAACATTTCCTTTGTACTCTTCACATCATGCCTGTGCGCTGGACCTGTAGTAGGTGTTCAGGTTAGAGCACTCACGCTTTTGTCCACAGACTACCACCCTATAAACACTAGCTGACTCACTGATGTATACTTGAGCGCCGATTAGCATTCTCGGAGAGTTTTACCCTGGACAGCTCAATAGGAATGTCAGTTTGGCTAGAGGTTAACACCAGGTTGCTCTGGGAATTCCTTCCTTACCTCTGGCTGGCCCATGACTCAGTCAAGAAAACACAGGGCTCCAGGTGATCTTTCTGTCAGAGCATCTGTCATCATTAGTCATGAGAGTCCAGAAGACCAGCCGAGATGCCCAGGAGCAGCTGATGAGGATTCTTCATCTTCCAAGCCAAAGCACAGGAGACAAATCTAGACACATTCCCTCTCTCAGGGCATTTTCTCTGGGTCTTGGGGAAAGGGGAGTGCCTGGAGGAGGCCTGCTTCCTATTTGTGGACAACTGTTCTGCTTTCCTTGGACAACTGGCCTGGACCCAGGAGACAGGTAGGGCTGGGAGAGGGGTGCTGAGTCCCAGAGGCAGGGGATGGTCCAGCTGACTTAGCCACACTGGGTGGGAAAGTTAACCCTTCAGCCAGCTGATCTCTCGTTTTCTCTTCCTAGTGGTTGGTTTTCAGATTAAATTGATGGGTCATTGATAGTAAACCTAAATTCTGTGAGGATGAGGGTAAAGTGGTGAAGGAAAAGAAACGAGCTGGTGCCTCTCATCACAAAACCACAGGGGAAGCACTGAGGCCCACAGAGTAAAGCATTTTGATCAAGATCACGTGGCTAGTTAGAGGCACAGGTCGGTGTTAAATTTAGGTTTCCTGACTCCAAGGCCAGTGTTTTTTCTACTGCTCCATGCCCATGAGATTTGCAAGAATGTATAAGTTATTCAAGGAAAGGAATAGAACATTACATAACTGCATCTATGGCACAGTACACAATACAGGTGTTCTTTAAATGTTTGTTGGAAAGGTTGATAATGAAATTGCCTTTTTCCTGTCTTCTCACCTCTACCCACCACAAGGTGTTGGATTCACCCTGGACACACTCCTTCTGGGGTAACTAAAACTCCCCCCCCCCCCCCGCCCCAACACATATACGTATCTCAGTAATAAAGCAACCTCTCTAATGAGTAACTCACTGTGAGTAAAGAAAGGTGAAGCAATGAGTACTGTTTCCAAGCTGGAAAGAAGAAATAGTAGCTCCTTTTGTGAGTCTCCAGACACACCATTCTGCACATTTGCAAGCCGTGCAGCCCAGCGTGCCAGAGTGGTGATCAGTCCGCTCTCAATAAATGCATAAACTGACAGCAGCCACTGTTTCTCAAAATTTCCTTATCTCTTCCCCATCCCAGTCTTGATCATGTTACTCACAAGTTCTCAGGATAGAAAATTACCCAATAGCTCTCATCATCCAGTGTTATCTCCATTGAGAATCGGTGCTAGACAAAAGTAACCACTGCCCTTTAATTCAATATCAAGGACCAATACACCAAAGTGGACAGACACTCACAGGCATTACTATTGGGGAAGTGAACATTTGTTAAGTGTTCTCATTTACTTAATGTCAGTAGGTGTAATCTCACCAAGAGCGACATACTAACTTCACAAGCAGAGCATTAGGTAGTTATAGCCCTTCCACAAGAGGAGAGGATGTGATGTTTGCTGCTAGGTGGCATTGGCCAAGTGAGCACTCCTCAGGCCATTTGCTGCTGGGTGCTATGCCTGCAATTGTGACCCTCTGCCACCAGGTGGAGGCTCTATCTTATCTGCGTGCAATCTGAACAACCTGGAATATGCAGTTTCCTGCCCTATATAATAAAGAGCTAATTTGGTAATGGTTGTCACACCATCACGCCATAACAACTGATCAGCAGGAGGCTGTGTGTGCAGCAGGTGCACGCAGATGGGCAGGGCTGTGTGCTCTGCGTCCTTCCAGACAAAGCCGCAGCAGCTGCCTGAGGCTCAGGCAAGCCTCAGATGGCATCTGCTGCTGTCCAGGGCCGGCCCGAGGCTCAGGCAAGCTGCTGCTGATGGCTGCCGCAGCCCAGGGCCTAAGCCTCAGGCAATGAGGGCCAGGCCAAGGCTCAGGCAAACCATGGTGGCTGCGAGGGCCGAGGCTCAGGCAGCTGCTGTGGCTTTGGTGTGATGGGGTCATCGCCTTCCCCTGATCGCTGGGTTACTTCCTGCAGAGGGAGGCCAGAGGCAGCAGCAGCAAGGGGGTGATGCGGGCAGCGCCTTCCCCTGATTGGCTGTGGGGAGTGGGCCTAAGCCGTCAGTAGGACATCCCCTGAGGGCTCCTGGACTGTGAGAGGGGGCAGGCTGGGCTGAGGGACCTCCCTTCAGTGTCTGTCCACTTTGGTCCTTGATATTAAATTATTAAAGGGCAGTGCATGAATTTTCGTGCACCAGGCCTCTAGTTTAAATATATCTTTCCTGACAAACTAAATCCCTTTATTACTATAGTTAGATATAAAGATCACAGAGGATCAGGATAAGTAATTTATAAATAAAGTTACACAATTTCAAGCAAGACTTAAAGAGACAGAAACACTTAGATACAATCAGGTATCTTTTTTTAATCATTTCGAACTGTTCTCCCTGCCTGGAAATACCAGCTGACTTGAAAAGGACAACGTCTCCCTCTCATATCTCAGAGTTAGAACCTCTGGAGATCCTCATCAAACCAGATCAAAAAGCCTTTCAGGTCATTTCCTCTCAAATCTTGATCTTTTCACAGTTACATCAAACGTGTCTTTTTGTGGAAGCTGATAGCTGTTGAGGTCAGTTGCTCTCAGTCTTCCTAGCTTTCATGATAACCTGGAAAGTTCTGTTCTCCTTTTTAGGGAAAAGTTGTGCCCAAGCGTTGGGCCCATGTGTCCCTAGTGCCAAGTTCCCTTTGCAGGTAATATTGAAAGTTTGTGAATGCCGAGTTTGCTTTGCTGATTTTACAACTAAAACATCTCCAACTCTGCACCTCAAATTCCAGGCTATTCATCAATCAACCTAGATCCTGTCCATTGTAATCCAAACACATGGAAACATAACTGGTAAGATAAAAATGCTAACAGGGCTCGACTAAATGAGAAATCGAGATGTGAGATTGCTTCTTTCTGGTATGTTGGGGGTGGGGGGCAAGGGCAACAACTTGGGGTGGAGACCAAGGAAGGCAGTGCTGAGGATACTGCCCATGGCACTGAGCATCCCCAGCAAAGCTCTCTGCCGAGACTTCACCTCTGTTCCTTCATTCATCCTTACAGTGAGCCCGTGAGCACAGTTCCCTGCTCTATGGGTGAGGTTCGGAGGAGCCCAATGACTCTCCTGAGAGGATAAGAGGATGGAGCTGGAAGGTGCAGCTCCCATGTCTAACCCGGCAAGGTGAAGGGCCACCCTATCGCTTTATATACGTGTTCAGGAAAACATTAAGCTTGGTGTGCATTTCTAGATACATTTAGGATGAAACTGGACAGGCCTCTCGATGGGCAGGCGTAGGAGGAAACTTGGTGCAAGCAGGATTTTTTTACTCTTGTTCCCATGAGAATGGAGTCCTTTATAACCAGTTGACAAGGAAGGAAAACCACTGTGGGGGCCTTGCTGGTATCTTAGTTAATGTGCAGAGGAAGAAAGGTATTCTTGGGGATGGAGGAGGGTGGAAGAAGGCAGATTGCTGCAGATCCTCACAGTTAGTAATCGCTGTGGACAGATGTGACCGGGCTGCCCTCACTGCCCGAGCCTGTGTCAGGAGAGCTGTTCTCCGCTACAGGCCAGAACGGAGCGCCTGGACCTGTGGCAGGTGCTGAGCCATGTCACCACGTTACAACATATCATGGTATAACTCGTTTGCCTCGAAGTGCGGCTTTTTATGTGAATATCTCTGAGGCAGTACTCTCTTTGAGGACAGGATCCACGTCAAACCATCTTGCTTGGTGTCCCCCACACCACCTAGCAAATGCCTAGCTCAGCACATGGAGCTGACGGAAGGCTGGCCCAGGGATGGGAGGGGAAGGGGACGGGAGCAGAGTGAGGGGAGACAGTTAAGGAGGTCTCCAAGGGTCTGAGCCCAGGAGGCTGGGAGGGCAGGAGGGGTGTCCGGGCAGTGGGTGGTGCCAGGTGAGGAGCTGGCCAGCCGGCTGGAGTGGGGTGCAGATGTGCAGAGTAGATGGTGCCCCAGCCCTCCCTGGACAGGGGCCTCGGGCAGAGCAGACAAGGCGCCCTCACTAGTTCTGCATGGGCCAGGGTGGCACGCACTGTCCTTCTGTTCCCTCCCAAGGTTGTTCTTGGCACAGGGGCCCACTAGAAGCTGACCACACGTTGCCTTGAGCTTTTCAGGGACTTCCTGGAGGGCAGGCACACCCCACCCCCTAGAGAGAATAAACTTGGTTTCCAGGTGCCTGGCTCTCTGAGGGGACACATATCCTGCTCGGCCCAGAGGCACCCCAGTCTAGCTCCTTACTGTCCATGACACTTCCCACTTAGGAAGAGTTCGTGAGTCAGGAGTTTCCTGGAGGCGGGGCTGGGAGGCCCTTGGGAAAGAGGTAAGACTCAGCTACTCTGTGCGAAGCTGAGCCCTGATACTCTCTCCAGGGAATTCAGGAGGGAGCTCTGGAATGGGTCAGCCCCTTCCTAGCACCGATTCCGTTTCCTGTCTGAGAAATGGAACATGTGAAAAGTGACCTCCCCGAGACCTCAGAAGGGGGCAGCACTTGAGAGTTGACACCCGCCCCCCGCCCCCAGCAGCAGGCTTTTCAGTCATGCATTTGTCATCTGCTCTGCAACCCGCTGTCCATCCCTCTCCCTCAACTCACTTCTTTCTGCCGTCCCTCCTTGCGGTGCGGATGTGATCCCAGCCGGTAATAGACCACGCTGCTGTTGGCCAGGGCCACGCATCACCACCGGCCCACCAATATTTAGACGGGCACGTATCCACCCTTAACTGGCAAATGAGTTATCTGGAGATTTTGGTAAAATGCCAATCCTGATTTTGTAGATTCTGTTTTTCTAACAAGTTCCCGGGTAGGTTAATGCTGCTGGTCGATGGGCCACACTTCCAGTGGCAAGAATTTAGAGCATTTACTAGGGGACAGCACAGTGACAGGGAGCCTGGAAAACACTTTAAATGTCCAAGTCATGGCCCCTGCTCTCAAGAAGGTATGTGAATAGACTCATATAGGATTTCTCTACATCAGGGGTCCTCAAACTAGGCCCGCGGGCCACATGCAAATACAAATATTGTATTTGTTCCCGTTTTGTTTTTTTACTTCAAAATAAGATATGTGCAGTGTGCATAGGAATTTGTTCATAGTTTTTTTTAAAACTATAGTCCGGCCCTCCAACGGTCTGAGGGACAGTGAACTGGCCCCCTGTTTAAAAAGTTTGAGGACCCCTGCTCTACATGTTTGAGAGATAGATGAGTGAATGAATGAATGAATGAGGGCAACTCCATGGTACTGGCCATATGTAAGTGCAAAGAGATCATGGCGGGGAGAGAGACAGGGGATAGAAGCCACCTACTTACATATGTCTGGCAGGTTGTTGGCCCCTCAAAGGGTGTCCCCTGGAGCCACTGGACTGTGCCATTGTGTGACTAGTGCCCAGAGCAAACGCTGTCTGGCCCTTGGAGATGGCTGTGGCTGGACCACCATCGGATGTGGACCTGCGTGCTCCACGTGCAACCTCTGCTGGGAGCGCTCCGACAGCTCGGCATTGAGGCGTTTATGCTTTTCCCTTTACCCCAGAGCCATCGGGAGCTGATGAGAGAGACATATGTTCCTTAAAGCCAGAAAGCCACACACTTCAAGAAAATGCAAGATTTGGCATGAAGTGTTGTGTGTTTAAAAAAAAAAAAACAAAGTGAAATGGGAAGATCATTTCTGTGTAAAAAGTACAGCCATTGCTTCCAACCGTAAGCCTTAAAAAAGCCCAGACATATTTCTCTTCCCCCCAAAGGCTTATCTAGTAGGAGACAGATAGAAGAGGGGAAATGAGAAGTGGGAAAGGCAGGTCTGAGCCTGATTCAGCGACAACCAGTGGCATTCATGGAGTCCTCCGTGTCTGACCTCGATTTCATCCCTGGTGACACGTTTTAATCCCAGTGGCTCCCTTGGCTGACTCCACACTGTTTTGGGTCCCCTGCCTGGTCTCCTGGTTCATCTGCCTTCTTTGCTTTTGAATAGGGGACCTGCCCTCTCACTATTCCACTGCATTTCAAAATCCACCCACCCACCCTAACTGGTTTGGCTCAGTGGATAGAGTGTCCTCGGCCTGCAGACTGAGGGGTCCTAGGTTCGATTCCGGTCAAGGGCACATGCCAGGGTTGTGGGCTCGAACCCCAGTGGGGCGGGGGGGGGGGGGGTGCATGAAGGAGGCAGGCGATCAATGATTCTCTCTCATCATTGTTGTTTCTATCTCCTGCTCCCTTCCTCTCTGAAATCAATATATATATATAATCATTTCCTTTAAAACAAAATCCCACCCACCCTTGGAGACTCACTTCTCCCAGGGACCTTCTCCAGCTTGCCCTGTGGCTTCCAGAATGCTGCTCTTTCTGGTTTGTTTTTTGTTTGTTTGTTTTTGTTTGTTCTTTAGGAGGTAGGAGAGTGCCTTCCTTGCAGCATTTTTCACAGTCATTTTTTTTTTCTTGTTTCCTCAATGGATTCAAAGATAGTCTCTTAATATTCTCTGTTTCCCCATTTCAGACAGGAGTGGGTGTTCGGTTCCAGTGTGGCGCTGGGGCAGGGCCGAGGAGACTGGCTGGGACTCTTAATGCTGTTTGCGATTGAGAAGACAGAATAGCACATTTATGCTCCTAGAATGTAATAAATCTGGGAATCCTATCCTGGACAGTCCTGATCCTGTTACTCTGCCCCCCAAATGCCAAAGCAAAACATAAACACATCTTGAAAGGATGTCTGAGCTGAGCCCGACCAACAGAAGCGGAATGTCACTGGGGGAGCTGGACCCCCGCCCCCCGCCCCCCTGGCCCGCCGCCTGTGTGAAGTGTGGCTGAGGCTGAGTGAAGGCTGTGCATTCACCACCTGCCATATTTGGGGTGGGCTTGCCTCTTTGGAATGTGGATCCTTCCTCACTTTTATCACTATTTTAAAATGAGATTTGTGTCGAGGGAGAGAAAGAGATCTTTTCTTTACAGTCTACCTACAAACATCTTTCCCAATAAGGCTGTGTTTACATAAGTCTAAATTTAATATCCCCATAAAAGAGAGAAAAATAGTGAAACAGTTACTTTGTCTACACACCACAAAATGACTGGTTCAATCCATCTGTCTCACTGAGTTGGTCTGATTTGGTGTAGATACACTAATTGTGTCTCTTATTTCTAGCTGTTCTACCTACATTAGGCGTGTTGTACTTAAAGGTGCAAGTGAATGATGGAGGTGGGACCTTTGTTCTCAGCCCCCGGGGCCTGACTCCCGCCAAGCGGGGAAACAGCAGCTCTGATTCCAGTCCTACAGTCCTGGAAAGCATGGTGTGTCCTCGTCGATCTAACTCTGCCAGGACGTAGATTCTTCACATTGAGTGAACGAACATTTATTTTCATTATGTTTAATGGAGACCTTTCGAAAGTGGAATACTTATGTATTTTCCTTTCTACTCAGGGGACCATAATACACTTAAATGAACATTTTGTTGGACATTTAAGTTCATCATTATAAACCACAGGGACTGTAGCAGATGCTATAAAACAGAATATTCCCTGGAATCATTGAGGACTATTGTACTATTGACTCCACCCTATTGGCCCTAGGCTACCGTGTGTGTGTGTGTGTGTGTGTGTGTGTGTGTGTATGTGTGTGAGTGTGTGTGTATGTATATATATATATATATATTTTATTGTTGATAGTATGACAGATGTCTCCCATTCCCCCCTTTATTCCTCTCTGCCCAGCCCCTTCCTCATGTTTTTTATTCATTGCATCAACTCTTCCTGCTTTTCTATCTCCTCTCTTATTGTCCCTTCTTGCTGTTCTTTTCTTTTTTTTATCCTCACCCAAGGATATTTTTCCATTGATTTTTAGAGAGAGTGGAAGAGAGAGGAAAAGACAGAGAGAGAAATATCAATGTGAGAGAAACACATTGATTGGTTGCCTCCTGCTGATCCTGGCTGGGCCTGGGAGGAGCCTGCAACCAAGGTGCGTGCCCTTGACCAGAATCAAACCCGGGACCCTTCAGTCCACTGAGCCAAACCAGCTAGGGCCCTTCATTCTGTTCTTATTGTGCCTTTATCCAACAACTGCTCTCCTATATTACCTCTTTCTACTGCTGAATGGTGAGGTCAGATGACGCTACCTGTTAATACACTATGTAAACTATGAGCTAATAGAGTAAAGAAGGACTCTACTATGTTCAAAATGCATACATATATATTCACCACATATGGGTTCAATTCCAGTCGGAGTCACAAATTAGAAGTTTGAAAATTGTAGTTGTTTGGATTCATGAATCAGTAAAATATTAATATTGGTGTTTGGTTGACTTTAGAACTTAACTAATTTCCATAGTTTATTTTGGCTTTGTCAACTTAAGTTTTATTTTGTTTTTGTCAATTCTCATCTCTGAGGAGAAAGCTTTCCCCCCACAGGGAGTGGAGAACTAAATTGGCTTTCACAGATGAACCATGGTTACTGGAAAAAATCCAGAGCTCTTATATGTCGATACAGTTCACTGGCAAAGATGAATCATCAGAGTCAGGGAGTGAAATCAAGAGCAACTTAGCAATAGAACTATGTCTCTCTTTGCTGCCCATTGAACTAGATCACTTTAAAATAGATTTCAACGTTTCCTATATCTTAGTGTTTTCACCAAAACCCTTATTTTTCCGTTGAATTCTTATGGCCACTTGTAGTTGAGGTCAAATGGACGAATGCCTAACTTTATAGCTGCTGGTATGTTGCTTGCATCATAAATCATAGGTTGCATTTAAATGCCTTAGTCCACGGGGGTTTCGCTGAATGTATCTGTGTGCCAGCATTGTGCTGGGCCCTGTGCTTGTCTTCAGGGAGCGTCCAGGCTCGTTGGTAAGATAGGACCAATGACTACAAGGGGGAACATGAGAACTACACACAAAGTATGCAGCTTCGAGTATAAGTGTGGACTCAGGGTATAAATGCCAGAGGGATGCAGAGAGACCCTGCATTCTAGACAGATCAGGGAAGGACCTCAGAGGGGTTTTCAGCTGGAGGGTCTTAATAAATGAGTGGGATTTGGTCATTCTACCTCCCCGGTGGAGAAGGGAGAAGACAGAACCCATGACCCCAAGGGGGGCACAGGACACTGTGGCCGTGAGATCAGCTTTCTCTTGGCAGTGGCTGGGGCTGGGGCTGGGGAGTGGCTCAGAGCTCAGTGCAAGGAGTTGAACAGGAAGATGGGGAAAGAGTCAAGGAAGGCCCATGGCCCAAGAGGAGACGCTGGGATCAGTGGTTCCAACCGTCATCTACCTCCATCCCGCCTGGACAGAGTGTGGCAGCATCTCCTTAAACAATGGAACTTCTTCCCCTTTCCAGCCAGCACACTTGCACACAAGTGAAGTTCTGCACACTTGGAATTCAGAAGTTTCAGATCATGGGGGTGGGGGTGGAGTGAGGGGCAGCCTGGAATCTCCTGTGGAAGCCTGCAGCCTGGGGGAGGGGGGTAGAAGCAGGGTCTGTCAACTTCCAGGAGGAAAGTGCTGCAGAAACCCTACTGCTGAAAAGGGGAGTTCTGGCTAAGTCAGGGCTCAATTCGGAGTTTCGTGCAAGTTTGTATTTGCCTGAAGTTCTTTGGGGGAACCTACAATCCTGGGGACAGAAAACTAGCTCCTTCAGAGGAAGAAGCCCGTTGGGGGCTTTTCCTCCCTCTTATCAAAGGAGGCAGCAGGAGCCGGGCGAGGAGCACAGCTGAGCCCTGGGGCTGAGGTGCCAGCGGCGCTCACCAGGGAAGGTGAGGTGAGGTGGGAAGCGGAGGGCCAGGGGGCCAACTAGGAAATTCTGGCATCTCCCTTGGCTCACGGACTCGGTCCAGCTGGAGAGGCCTCCTCGCTCCCTGGACGGGGCTGCAGAGTGACCAACTGTCTCTGGCTGGAGCTGCTCACCCAGGGCGGCAGCGCCCACTCCCCCCGGACTCCGGAGCCGGGCCAGGAAGAGCAGACACCACGTCTGAGCCCGGAACTAGACAG
This sequence comes from Myotis yumanensis, assembly GCF_028538775.1. Lineage (NCBI taxonomy): Eukaryota > Metazoa > Chordata > Mammalia > Chiroptera > Vespertilionidae > Myotis > Myotis yumanensis. The sequence goes on from NW_027223754.1 coordinate 166,522,844, forward strand.
TCCCCCACCTCGGCAGCGTGCTCGGTTTAGTCTCGGCTTTCTCCGTCCTCTCTGGCTCCTCCATCCCCTTCCCAGGACCTGCCTCCGCCCTCCCCCACCTCACACAGGTCTCCCTCTGTGCTGCTACACACCGGCCCCTTTCCTGGCGGTCCTCCGGCCCACGTCTGCCCGGGCTCCCGAGGAGGCTCTTTCATCGCCTAGCTGGATGGGGGAGGGGCTGGGGGGCTGACTTCTGAACATCCAGGTGGGAGCCCGGGGCCAGGTACCCCGGAAAGGGGCCCCCAAACTTGACCCTGCTGGCCAGTCTCTACGATTTAGGGGTCCAGATACCTTCGTGGGCTCCCCTAGCGCCCTACCCCCCCTCGCCCCCGCAGTCCAAGGTCCCAACGCGGTGCCCCCTCTACCTCCCGCGCTGCTCCTTTCTACCACTTTTCCCTCCTCCTTCCCAAGTCTTTTCCAAAGTCCCAGTCTGGGGCTCGCGGCCTGGGCCTCTGCAAACACCCCCCGCCCCTCCAATCGGGCAGCACTCCGAGGGGAGGGGCCGGAGGCCCCCCTCCCCGACTGTGGTCGGAGGGGGCAGCGCCGCAGCCCCCGATGGGAGGGGAGAGGACAGGGGCTGACTCTGCGCCCCGCCCGATCAGGCCACTCGGCACACTGGAGTGGGGGGCAGGAAGCCGGGCGAGCTGAGAGGGGGGTCCGGGCCGGGCAGGTGCGGGCTCTGGCGGGGCCTGGGCGGGCTCCGGGGGCGGGGTCTCAGGTTACAGCCCCGCGGGGGGCCGGGGGCGGCCCGCGGTTTGGGCCAGTTCACCAGCCTCCAGTGGGGCCCGGCGCATATAACGGGCGCTGCGGCGAGGAGAAGACGCAGAGCGCCGCTGGGCTGCCGGGTCTCCTGCCTCCTCCTCCTGCTCCTCGGGCCTCCTGCATGAGGGCGCGGTGAGACCCGCACCTACGCCGTGCTCGTGCCGCCTCGCTGCGCTCCGCTCGGCCGGCCCGGCCAGGCCCCGCGGTGAGCCATGATCCGCCTCGGGGCTCCCCAGACGCTGGTGCTGCTAACGCTGCTCGTCGCCGCTGTCCTTCGGTGTCACGGCCAGGATGTCCGTAAGTCGCCCAAGTCCCTGCCCGCCGCCCTTCCGTGCTGCCCCTCCGCATCCTCCTAGACCTAGCCGGTCCCTGCTGCGCTGAAGCCCGCGGGTCCGGGTGGGAGCGGCTCCTGGGGTCACAGTGAGCCGAGACTCCGGCGCAGGGTGCTCTCAAAGCTCGCCGAGCGGAGGTCTGCAAGGCAGCGGCTCCTTCCCGAGTCCTCCAGGCGGGTTACGATCAGAGGCATGTGCAGGTCCCGACTCGGCCTCGGGATATTAAATAAGCAAAGTGTCGGGTTGGGGAGGTTTGCGCACAGACTTAAGCGCGCTCCTCTTCACCAGTGTTGATAATGAGGAGCACACGCACACATCTCGCCTCCTCGAAGCACTCAGAGTTCAGAAAAACAGGTCGTGGCCCATCGTTCTTAGAAGTAGGAGAGAAAGGACTGGCGAAGGAGCCAGCCAGCGCCAAGGGGTGGACCTTGCAGTCGTGGCCAGGGGTTGGTCGCTGGGGGGTTCAAAGAGGAGGTAGTGGGAGACAAAGGAGATGCTCTGAAACTGGTGGCTGAAATCCGAGGCCACAAAGAAAGGCTTCGAAGAGGCGCTGTGCGACCTCAGCGCCTCTCGCGGCTCCCTCCCCCTCCGCACTGGCCGGAGCAAGGTGCAGCCCTCTTTCGCATCTCGGCTTTCCCCCTGAAACTTCCCAGAAGAGAGGCCATCTGAAAGGTGATAACATTCCAATCAGACCGTGCTTTTCAAACGCCCCTGGAAATAGCGCCCCCTCTCCGCGGTCTTCCCCCCTAAACTCCCGAGGTACTACAATGAGTTACTTTTCTGTTTCTGAAACTCACCGAGCCAGGCTGCGTGTGCGTGTGTGTATGTGTGTGTGTGTGTGTGTGTGTGTGTGTACACACGGTTGGTCGATTGCTATAACTATTTCAACCCAATATAGTTAGAGATAGATGGCAGTTTTACAATCTGGTTCAAAGGCGGTTCGGCCCGCACCGTGCCATGGCCTCCTTCCGCAAAGTCCTTCAGTCTGGGATTATATTCAGGACAAACGAAGCCTGGAAAGTGTATTAGGTAGAGAGACTTTTTTTCCACGTGTTTGGGCACGTTTCCGATGGCTGGGATTCCAGCCCTGTCTTTGTATGTTACAGATTGTAAATCAATCGCAGGGCAACCTTTTTTTGGGGGGGGGGGGCGGTAAAGGGGGAGTCAAAGTCCCTCGAGGAGGCTGTGTGCTGTCTCGTCTCCCACCAGGCAGTCCCCAGAGATGGTTCTTTAAGGCTGCGGGCCTGGGAGGACTTTCCGCTCATTAGAGTGGCTGACCCAGGCGGGGGCAGGACTGGAGCCCGCTGCGCAGCCGCAGGAAGCCTGGGGCAGGAGGTCCTGGCCAGGTGTTGTGTGGTGCGCTAATAGGCTGGCGGTGCGCTCTGGGGCACCTGTTGGAATACGGTGTCTATATGGTGTCATGTAAATGTAGGACTGATTATACTTTGTCCTAAATTTACATGAACACACCCACAAAGCTGTTTTCTTGATTGACCTCTGCTATAGTGCACAAAGGAATTAGTTAGGTGACTGTAAAATAATTCCCAGATTCTCCACCTGGTATTGGAGGCGCTCACTTAAGTGGCAGAGCTCTCTCACCGCCGCCGCTTCCTCGAGAGGGAGTGAATTCCACAGTTTCTTGGGCCCAGCTCTTCCAGTCGCCGCTTCTCCCCCCGCAGGGAGAGTGCATCCTAGTGGCTGATTTTGCGCCCGGGAGTATCCCAGCTCCATACCCCCATCCCCTATGGTCGGCGGACCTAACTATTTGACGTGGGGAAAGGCGCAGTTCGGCGTGGACGTCAGGAATGTCAGAAACCTGGAGCTCGGGCACGCTCCTCCTTCCCATCTTTCCAAGAGTTTGAGAAACTTATTGGCGGTGGCGTCTTTGACCCACATCTGCATTTCACAGCCCTCGCCTCCGAAAGTGCTCCTCGGCGAGGGGGAGAGACCTCAATCCTCCTTTGTGAGGCTTGTTTGCGTTGGGAGATTGGCAGCGATGGCTTCCAGATGGGGCTGAAATGCTGCCCGTATTTATTTAAACTGGTTCCTTGCGGAGACCTGTGAATCGGGCTCTGTGTGCGCTCGAGAAAAGCCCCATTCATGCGAGGCGAGGTCCGGTGGGTTCCCTCGGATTTCCCCGACACCCTCTCCCACAATGCCCCCCTGTGCCCGCCCGCCGCCACCTCCCGGACTCCAGCCCTGCGCAATTCGGCGGCGGAGCGAAGCCGTTCCCCGAAAGAGGTAACTTTTTAATTGGCCTGCTACAAAGAATCACTTATGCGGCGCTGCGGTAATGAGCGGAACCCGATCGGGCGCGCCGGGATGCTATCGGCAGCCGTTTGGAACTGCAATTATGGTGGTGCTGGGCTCCTCCGTCCACACCTAGGGGATCTGGTTACGGTGCTGGCTCCTTTCTGGGGCAGTCATTTAATCCCACTTTTCACCCGCCCAGTGTCTGTGGGCGAGCCGTGTCCAGAGCCGCCTCCACAAAGAGTCACCCAGCGGCTCTCACACCCAGCGCGGCCGGGCCCCGCCCCTGCGCCCGCGCATCCCGGCAGCCTTCCCAAGCGAAATCCGATCCGCATTGGGGGTGCACCTCCCTCTGCCAGCCTTTCCCCCTCTTTCTATCCTGGGCCTTCTTAGGTGAGAGTGGGCTCTTCCTTAGTCCGGACCAGAGGCCATTAACCTCTCCTTCTTCCCCGTCCCCGCCGCGGGCTTTCGACAGTGCCAGCGGTTTTAGGGGTGGGTGTGTCTCAGCGGCTTCTGTATATCCCCTGCCCCCGCCCCCACTCCTGATTGTCTTGCCTAAAGGCGGAGAGGATTTCTTCTAGTGGAAAAGAAAAAAAAAAAAGAGAGGTTTATCTTTAGATTTTCAGAGTCTGCTTAAAGAGCAGGGGGCAGGCCCGGTTCGGTCTCCGCCCACCTGGTTTGTGGCTCTTTCCTATTATTCATCCCCTGCAGCTGCCATTGCTTTGGGGATTTTGATGAGAAAAACAGCGCTGGGCGCTCCCTAGCGCGTGGTTCGGGCTCTTCAGCCCCTGGCGCTCTCTGAGCGCTCTTGTCAGCACAGGTTTCATTTGCAGGGTGGATGCCAGATGGCAGGACGCTGTGGAAGGGACTAGTCCCTCCCATTCCTGGTCTGCATTCTTAGCCCAGGCCAGGCCCTCACCGGTTAATCTTAGCCCAGGCCCAGCATTCAAAGCCCCCTGCCCTGCACATTGGGGTGTTGCCTACGGATGGAGGCAGGGCCTCTCCACAGAGGGCTACAGAGGAGGTCAGCCCTGGGAGCCCTTTGGCCCTGCCTGCCTCCCACGACATTTTATTAGCCGGCTTGGATCCAAGTGTATTGCTTGAATGGGCCTATCCTCCCCCAATTGGCCCTAATCCTAATATAGTTTAAAGAATGGGACACGATCCTAATCCTAATAGCTCCTTCTTTCAGCTGCCCCGCCCCATTTCCACAGTGGGAACCTGGCTGTTTATAGATTCTAATTTTTGTGGGTAGAATTTTCTACATGTCTCCTGACTATTAGCTCTCTGTGATATTTAGCAAATCCCGACATTCCGAGGGGAAGGCAGAAAAAGAAGGCCTCTGTTCCGTGCTGGGTGGAGGGTGTCTCCCTTTCCCCCTCTCATCTACCTGTACAGTCTTTGAGTTCCCATTCGGAGTCTCATCTCGTCCTGCTCCCACTCTAATTTGCCACTGCCCCGCCCCCCCCCCCCCCCCCATCAGGTCTCATGCTAGAGGCAGGAAGAGAAGATAGTCCTGCACAGTCAGTACACTATTGCCACTCCCGCTTTCATTGCTGGCTCCGGATTTTCACTGGTGGATAGACTGCATAGTGCAAGGCACGCAATAAATACTTGTTGAATACATGGAAGAATGAATGATGCCTTAGAAAAAACAGTTTTCAAGTTCATTATGTTTGGGTGGCCCGAGGCCACATGCTTCAGCATTTGAATGATGTCAAGTTGACTGCAACCTCTTTCTCTTTTTCTCTTCTGACTCCCACCCCCTCCTTCCCTTCGCTCTTTGCTTCTCCTGCTCCACCCTTGGTGCAGAGAAGGCTGGCAGCTGTGTGCAGGATGGGCAGAGGTATAATGATAAGGATGTGTGGAAGCCCGAGCCCTGCCGGATCTGTGTCTGTGACACTGGGACCGTCCTCTGCGACGACATAATCTGTGAAGACATGAAAGACTGCCTCAGCCCCGAGACCCCCTTCGGAGAGTGCTGCCCCATCTGCTCAACTGACCTCGCCACTGCCAGTGGTCGTAATTTATTTATTTCCCGTTCCACATAAATAAATTACTTGCAGGTGCAGCAACTGCCTGCCCATGGATGCTGGTGATCCATGGGGCCCCAGCGGCTGAGGCTGAAAGGAAAGGCCACTTCTCACTTGCAGGTTGAAACTCGAGTGAGCCTCCAGCATTAGAGGGTCCTTCCTTACCTCCTGAATATATGCTTCCCAGACACGTGGAAGGACAGGTGTGATTCCACAAAGTGCCTCTGGAATGTCCCTGCACGTTATTAGAGCCACAGTGGAGCTCGAACAGCCCATCTGGCCAAGCCCCAGATGAATTCCTCCTTCTCCGTAGGAGGCCTCTAAAGAGAGGGTCTTCAGTGAGGAGAAGCCTCTGCTGGCCGCGGGAGACAGAGGGCAGCCTCCGTCTTTGAGGTGGGAACACGGATGGCAGATTCCTTTTGTTTCTGCCTCTTGGAGTGGACTGCCAGTTCAGAAGCACATTAGCAAGAGAAGGAGCAGCTGGGCTCTGGGAGTCCGAGTGGTGAGGGTGGAGACGGGGCTGGGGCTGCGTCCTGTGCCTGCACTCTGGTGGGCAGTTGACTCCCAGCTGGAATCAGTGCTGGCGGATGATGTGTGTGCAGGTGACCTCCCCAGCACTCAATTACCTGCCCTGTCTCCCTGCAGAGGGACGGGGACCCATGCCTAGGCCTCGTGGGTGGCCTCACTGGTCCCCTTCTGTTCAGGTGGAGGAGAAGTTGAAAGGAAGTGAGAGGTGGCCTTTCCTTAACACTGCACCAGCCCTGGGGAGCTGCTTGGGGAAGCTGCTTGTAGGGTCCGGATTCCCAGGTCGTTTCTGAGGGGGCCTCTGAGTACAGTGTTGGTTGCCTTTATTGTTGCTGTTACAAAGGGCAAGAGGTCACTGGTTTGGGGTGGCACTGGCTGCAAGGTCCTTTATAACGCCTATGCCCTGCTGTTTTTGTCTTCTGTGCTTGCTTCAAGGAGACCCAGCCTGAATGTAAGACCTTTTTAACTACCTAACTTCCTCTGGGGGGGCTTGTGCGGGAAGAGCTTCTGACTTGGTGGGGGAAAGAAGAGACTGAACCTGCTGCTTTCGGGGCTTTCTGGGTGGCGGCTTAGATCTTGAGCTCTTTGTTTTCTCTTTCCACTGGCCCCGCTCCATCCCCTTGCATGCTGGCTGCTTTTGGAATAACAAAGTCTGGGTCATCTCTGTTCCTCATGGGACCTCAGCAACCCCAGGACCTCAGTAACTCTAACACCCATCAAAGGGTTCAGTGGAGGAACAGGAAGCTGCCTCCTTCCTTGGTTGTGTCCCTCTTTGGGTTTGATTCCTTAAAGAGTGTTTGAGTGACAAGAGCTCGTACTTCTCTCTCTCACAAGTCTTACATTCTCCTTCTCTATTTTTTCCCACTTGCAGGGCAACCAGGACCAAAGGTGAGGCTTTCTTCTTTTTTACATTGGCCTTGCTAGTTCCTTCTTCAGAAGCAATGCTATTGCTCATGCAGCCTGTCACTTCTTAGATGTCTGCAGAGGTCTGTTTCAGAGGGCACGTTGGGCAGGATGTTGTGTTTGGGGCTTGGTGGGCTTGCTCGGCTCTAACCTGAGACTGTGTCATGTTTTAGGGACAGAAAGGAGAACCTGGAGACATCAAGGATGTAAGTAGAGATTATTCTCACACCACGTGGCTTCTGTTGCTCTCACTGGGTCATTTTCTTGTGGTCCCCTCTAACTTGCCGTTCTGTGGGTCTCTCTCTCACAGATTGTAGGACCCAAAGGACCCCCTGGGCCTCAGGTAAGACAGGGAGAAAGCCATTCCTCTGCCCATTCCTCGAGTTACTGATCTGCAGGCGCTGGTCTTGCTGTGATCTCAACATTTCTTCACCTTCAGGGACCTGCCGGTGAACAAGGACCCAGAGGTGATCGTGGCGACAAAGGTGAAAAAGTGAGTAGAGAAACAATGCTGCCCGCCCTCTAAGGCCCCCTACGTGCCTGACCACCACCTCAAGGGCAGCCAGTGGACAGATGGCTCTTGCACTAACACTGCTTCACATGGGTGCCTTTTTTTCTTTCTGCCAAGGGTGCCCCTGGACCTCGTGGCAGAGATGGAGAGCCTGGGACCCCTGGAAATCCTGGCCCCCCTGGCCCTCCTGGCCCCCCTGGTCCCCCTGGCCTTGGTGGAGTAAGTATCCTTATGTCCCCTTTCTTTAGGATGTCCCTCCAGAAATGTGGCTTCTAAATTGCTACTCACACCTACCTGGCTGGCTCCCAGGGATGCCAACAGTGTGTACACAGCCTGCCCATGGGCCTCGCCCCCAGGCCTGTAATTTAGTGGAATCACATATTAGGCATGAGACTGTGGCACTAAGGGTTGACTTTTTTCACTCACTGGGTTTCTGCAAAGAAAGTCTCCAGTTACCTGGCTCCCTGGCGTCTGTACTGTGTGGTCAATTCTTGGGAGTGGGTGTGGGGGTGGGGGGAGAGGATGACTGGGCGCTTGTACTTCCCTGGAAGAAGAGTGACCACTGTCCTTGGAAGACATTTATTCTCGGTCCCTGCCAAGTACATTCCAAGCAACTATTCATTCTCATGAAAGAGCCCCACTGAGGGAAGGTGTGTGGCTAAAGTCGTTTTGGAATCAAACCAATCAACAAATTATATTATTGCCCAGTTTTTTCAGGTTTGCCATTTTGATGTTTGCTATGTTTTAAATGTTTAAACTTTAAACTCACCGACGCCTACTACATCCCTTCCTAAAATATTTCAAGACCTTGATTTTAGTCTTTTGCTGGGCATTAAAGTCTGGGGGGGGGGGGGGACTTTTAAAAGTGAAGTTGTAGTCATATTTTTCAATATATGTTAACATATTTAATGTTTTAGAATTAAAAATAATAATTTTATCAAATGAAATGCAAATAACTAATACTCTTCCAAATAACACTTAATCTTCCAGGAAAATTATTATGCCACTGTCATCTACAATCACATTTCCAAAATGTTTTTCAGGAACCTGATCAATGCTAGGTTAATCTCCAACAATTAAGAGTTTATCTAAATAGGTTTTTCTACCCAGAGATAGTTTACTTAGCCGAGTAGGAAAAACCTAGGGCCACTCAAGCTCCTAATGTTGTTGGGTTTATTTGCAGAACTTTGCTGCCCAGATGGCTGGAGGATTTGATGAGAAGGCTGGTGGCGCCCAGATGGGAGTAATGCAAGGACCAATGGTAAGAGAAGACACCAGTTCTTTGCAGCCAAAATGGCAGGGGGCAGCCATTAGCAGAGCCAGAGGCTCTGTCAACCTCACTTTTCAGATAATTGCTTAGAGCTGCTCTTCTCCATCCGTTATGTAACCTCCCATTTAGTTAGCCCAAAGCATTTGGTGTTTAATGGCCATGGATGCCAGTTTTAATGATGTGCGGGGGCAGCTCAGCAGAATGGGGATGGAGAGATGCATATAGGCCGATCTGTTAGAAGGCCAGTTGCTATTGCTTTTGGAATGAGAACTGAAGAATGCAGACAGCAGCCACTGTTCTCCGCATCCACAAGACTTCCAGCAGGAAATCTCAGCCCTGCAGCTCCGACTTGGCACAGGCTAAATGAAACTCAGACTTTAGTAAACATGGCTGCTGTCCAGGAGAAAGCGAGGCCAGCTTTTCTGTCCAAATGGTGCCTATAAATAAAAATGGATCGTTGCGTGGGGAGTGGGAAATGAGAGGGAGCAGCCACTGGAGGCCCCCTGCCCACAGAGTAGCTCCTTGTCCTTTGTCTGGGCTGCTGGCCGGAAGGAGGTGGCACCCTGGAGGCCTCTGGGGAAGCAATTCCAGTGAACCTCCTCGTTTTCTGTCCCAATGCAGGGCCCCATGGGACCGCGAGGACCTCCAGGCCCTGCTGGTGCTCCCGTAAGTCTGGGTCTTTTCTTCTCGGGGACAGCGCAGCTGCTTTCAAGCCCTCTGTCCATGTGTGGGGGTCAACCTTGGGTTCTCATGTTACTTTTTAGGGACCTCAAGGATTTCAAGGCAACCCTGGTGAACCCGGGGAACCCGGCGTCTCTGTGAGTACCAACGTGGGCCCTCCTCCTGGGGAGTTTCCAAGATGTACCCCTCAGACCCCAGTCCTGTCAGCGCCCCTTCCCACACTCTGCCCTGGGCTTTCCCACAGTGTAGGGCGCAGAGGAGATCCAGATGTCACTTCTTAGCTATGAGGGACTCTGACAGAGAACCAATATGCCAGGGACCACCAGGGACCCTCTCCTAGCTGCCCACTTTGGCCCATCGCTGGCCTAGCTGTCTGCTGCCTCCCACTGGGATCTGCCCTGCACCTTTGCTCTCTCTTAGCACAAAGCAAGGTTTTCCTATCTCCCTTCCTTAGAGGGGAACTAGCTTCCAAAACTACAGTCTCAAAGCTTTGTCCACTGATTCGGTGTCTTCCCCCTTCAACTACCTTTTAAACGCTCTTCCTTTGCAGGGTCCCATGGGTCCCCGTGGTCCTCCGGGCCCCCCTGGAAAGCCTGGTGACGATGTGAGTATTCCTGAGTGGCTGGCTGCCTCTGTGAAAGGCCTGGAGGGTGTGTGCTGGGCAGTAATGGGCTTGGCCCCGGGTGGGGGCATCTGAAAGGGTGAGACTGGTCAGTCAGAGTCTGGGACCCTGTCTGCTGTCTACACTCCTGCTTGCAACTTAGCTTTCAAGTGCTCCAGGGACTGCTGTGGACTCACTGGGAAGGGAAATAATTAAAACATCATTAGCTCCAGGAAGGGAAATGGAGAAACAAGAGAAGGGAGAGGGAGAATACCAGGGGAAAAGATACAGAGAAGAAAAAACAAAGAAAGAAACGTTCAGCAACCCAGCATTATCTTAATTGTAAATGAGTTCGGACTAGTCAGCCCGAGTCAGGATGTCTACAAAGGATGCAAAAGAAGTAAAGAGACAGAGGTGGCACTCGAGCAATGCTTACGATTGGCATTAGAGAGCCAAGTCTCCCCAGGTTAGGGAGCGAGCCCTGCCAGCAGAGCTCCGAAGAGCAGAGAGAGAGCCCCCAGGGGAAGTGGAGACTGGTAGGGATGGAGGAGCTTGCCCACCCAACACGTAGCTGTCCCCAAGAATCCTGTGACCTGGGAAAGGCCTTTAGGAAAGTCTGGAAAGTGAAGGAGGTGAGGGAGATGGGCCAGCAGGCGGGTGAAGGCATGGAGGGCTGAGAGGAGAGACGCTGTCTGGACTGTGCCCGTCATGCCACCGTGTCTCGGAAGCAGCTGAGGTGCATCTCTTCCTGCAGGGCGAAGCTGGAAAGCCTGGAAAATCTGGTGAAAGAGGCCCTCCCGGCCCTCAGGTAAAGCCCCACCTCTCCCAGCCTCAAACCTCCCTTTTTGCTCATCCAGCTCAGTTAGCTCACTTCCAAAATGAAATTCCAACCATCCCACATGTATCACACCTTCATGCTGATGATCATGCCTATGATCCTAACATGGGTCCTCAGGGGAGGCCGGGCAGCTGTTGTTTCTACCTACTTTGCATGAGACAGGGTGAGGCAGGTGAGGGGGTTCTGGGATTTTCTGAAAGAATGTCTAAGTGCTGGGCTTCTCCCCTGCTCCCTGGCAGTTGAGGCAGTGGCTCTAAACGCTGTCTAGCAGCTCGGGCAGCCTTCACCGGGCCCTTCTGCTCTGTGCCCTGACATCTCCTCTTTGGGTTTCAGGGTGCTCGCGGCTTCCCAGGAACCCCAGGACTTCCTGGTGTCAAAGGTCACAGAGTAAGTATCATGGGTGAGGGGGTTGGAAGGAAGGGGTTGCCCTGGGGGAGAGAAGAGCATGTGGGGGCCTGTGTATTTCTTCCTATCCGGGCTCCCCAGCAGCGTGACCGACGTTTTCTCTTGTCCCCAGGGTTACCCAGGCCTGGATGGTGCTAAGGGCGAAGCTGGTGCCCCGGGTGTGAAGGTGAGGACCAGGAAGCGCCTGGGACAGGGCACGCAGGGAGGTGAAGGGAGTCTTGCTTCCCAGTCAAGGAGACGCTGTTGAGCTGGTGGAGTCAGGACGTCAGGACAGCTTTGGGTGGGGGCACCCAGTCCTGTTCCTGATGGACAAAGAGTGCTCGGGGGTTGTCCCTCACAGAGCTGAGGCTGGGGGGTATCAGTGCGAGGCGAGGACCAGAGCTTTCCGCCTCTTCCTTGGGAGTTTTCTGGGGGCGAGGGGGCAGTGGGGTCCCAGTCACTGACTGTGTTCATCTTTTTTCCAGGGCGAGAGTGGCTCCCCTGGTGAGAATGGTTCTCCAGGCCCCATGGTGAGTATGAGCATCCCCCGTGCAGGGCCCCAGACACTCAGACACCCCCTCCAGCCCAGCAGAGGCCCCTCCATACACAACAGTGTTTCCTTTGTGCAAAGTAGACATTCAACTTTGTAGACTGATCTACATTCTGAGCAAAAAGCAAAATGCATTCAATAGACGATTTGGTCAAGGCTCCACTAACTTTTCCTTGAAATAGCCTAACACACTTTGTGTGCTTGCAGTTCTAAGCATTCTGTTTAGGAGGCCAGTTGTGCCTGTAACCAGGATCCTGGTCAGTAACAGGAGCGCCTGCATGTTCCTCCGGCAGACAGACCTTTGGTGTGCTAGACTCCTGGTGGAGGCGGGGAGGTGGGGAGGCTGCTAGACTCCTGGTGGAGGCGGGGAGGCGGGGAGGCGGGGAGGCGGGGAGGCGGGGAGGCGGGGAGGCGGAGGCGTGTGCACCTTTGCCTGCCGGGCGCCTGCGTGCTTCCTCCCCGTGGTGGCTGGGAAGGGCCTGCAGGAGAAGTGATGGCCCATAGTGTTGTTGAGTCAACTCATGCTGTGCTGTCCTGGTGTGTGTTCCAGGGTCCCCGTGGTCTGCCTGGTGAGAGAGGACGGACTGGCCCTGCAGGCGCCGTGGTAAGTGATTGACAAGGCCCAAAGCCACCATTTGCTCCGCACTTTAGAGTTGACGAGGCACTTTCACATAGAGTTACTCACTTGACTCTCAGAACGACCCTGTGAGGTGTAGAGTACCATCATCCCTCGGGGGTCACTCCGATCTGCCATCGCAAATTCCCAGGCTGGGTCTGCTCCCTTGGAGCAGGGGGTGGGCTCTGGGAAGGTGGTGGCGAGGACAGGACTCTCTCTTAACCAGTCTGGATTATTCGGGCGATCCCCTCAACAGCACATACCCACTCCCCGGCCAATCCAGTTTGAATTTACGGACAGAATTAAACTGGCTACAGTGCCGTGCGACTTTTTGTTCTCTGGGTTAACTCAGATGATGCCCTAGAAAGCATAGCCGTCTAGTATCACCTGACAGAGCCTTTACCCAGGACTCTGCTGCTGCTGTTACTGTGACATAACACCAGCGGCCGGGCCACCGTTTCCCGGGCACCTCCTCTGTGCAATGCCTCACATGCGTGCCTCATTAATCCTCCCCCAGATCCTGTGAGTGGATTCTATTCTTCTCCCCATTTTAGAGAAGAAGAAACCGAGGCACAGAAAGGTTACATAGCTTAAGACGATGCGTGGCAGCCTCAGACTTTGGTGGCCTCTTGTAAACGGGGGCGAGGAGAAGCGAGGGGATTTGCAGCCGGAGGGTGCAGGTGCTTAGCGCTGATCCCGTGGCAGTAGAGAGCCCTTGTAGGCGCTCAGTCAGGCGAGTGGTGCGATGAAAGCCGTGTTTAAGAAAGATTATGCTTTCTGTTGACTTCATGCCCCGGCCACCCACGCACTGTGGCCCCTCCTCACCGGTCTGCGCAGGGCTGGCCAAAGTAAACCAGCTTCACCCAGTTGTGCTGCTTTCCAGATAATATATCAGTTTGGCAGAAATTGCTCTCAAAAGCAGATCAGTGGAGTAACCGGCAGCCACGACCCCCATTTGTCACCCAGAGCTGCTGAAGTGCCTTGTCCAGGGTCGCTTTGTGTGAGGGGATTAGAGAGCGCTGAGCCTGCCAAGAAACACCGCTGTTCCTTCAGATTAGCAGGGCCTGGCTTGTGGCTTCCTGGCCAGGCCCAGAGCCACGGTGGCTGCCCCTGTGTGGGGCAAAGACAAGCTGCATTCCCTGCCCTGTTTTCCCTCCTTCCTGGGCACAGTGGGCCCTGCTCCTTGGTCCACCTTTCTGGTTCTGGCCCCCACGGAAGTCAAGCCGGCAGGGTGTGCATAGGATTTGGCGTGGAAGGTTAACAACGTCACATAGCTCCACGTGCAGGCCTGGCGGCAAGGCTGGGCCAGGGACTGGGCTGGGTTGGCCTCTGCCTGCTGTAGTCACATGCCCCCCCCTTTGGGCCAGACTGTGTCTTCCCCCCCGGGCTTGCTGCAGGGAGAACTTCGGAGGCCACCCCAGCTCTGGCCTCTTGGAGCCTCACCACAGCTCCCCTCTGCTCATGCCCAGCCCGGGCCTCTCCTTTGGCCGAGCCCTGGCAGGAGGGTGCCCCAGAGCTTCCAGAAGCAGCCAGGGCAGCCCAGAAGGCACTCTGGCCAATGCTGAGGCTTTATGTTCCCTCTGACATTTTTGTAAGTCTTCCCTTGCTTTCCTGCTTAATGCCAGTCGGGAGAAATGGAGCACAGCCAGGAAGAAGAGTTGAGTCTTATTTAAAACATGAGCTCCCCCTAAAGCATCCTGCTTCTGCAGCTTCCGCAGAGAGGCAGAGGCCGGTGGGCGGGGAAAGGTTGCCTTCAGCCCCCCTAGTCTCCTGCCAAGGACCAGGTGCTGGGCCCAGCCCAGCCTAGCCTAACGGGGCCTGGAGTTTGGGTGAAAGTTCCCTGGGCCCTGCAGGTCCTTGAAAGATAAACCGAGGGGTGCTCACCACCAACCCGGGGAAAAACCCTCAAAGTGCAGGTCCTAGAGAGAGAGGGAGCCACAGCCTTGCCTGTCTGTGTAAAGGAGCCTCGGGGGCGCGAGCTCGGATGTGGTCCTTGGGCTGTGCTGGTACCTTGTCCCCATCATGGAGCTTCTTCCTGGGCAGACACCCTGTGAGCATCTTAGTGTCCTTAGGAGCAGGTAGGGAGGGGCCAGAGAACAGAGGCAGTTGGAGTCAACCCCGGGGAGGCCTTGACCAAGGCTTCAAGGGAGGCTCACCAAGCCGGGAAGCCTGCCTGCTATGAGCAGGTGGGTGGGAGGATCCCAGTCAAGGTTGCTCCTCGGTTGTTTTATTTTCCTTTGGCTCGGTTCTCTGAATCTTTAAATGGTAACTTGGCCTTGAAAGTGGGGATATTTGAGATCGACACTGAAGTTTAAGAAATGATGGGGCCCTGGCTGGCATGGCTCCTTGCTAGAGCCTCAGCCTGCGCATTGAAGGGCCAAGGGTTCAATTCCTGGTCAAGGCCACTTACCTGGTTCATTCCCTCCTCCTTCCCCTCTGAGTTGGGGCCCATTCAGGAGGCAAGTAATCACCAATCAATGTGTCTCTCTCACATGGATGTTTCTCTCTCCCCCTCCCTCCCTTCCACTTTCTCTAAAAAATCAATGGAAAAGAAACAATGGAACAGCTAGCCAATCACCCAAGTTTTATTGAAGCTGAGAATGAGCTCTCTGAAGCAGTCCCCCCCTCCCCCCCCCAAGTACTCATTCACACAGCCACCATGGAGGGGTGCCAGGGCTGCTCCCTCCCATGGGGCTTTCCCACAGTTCCCCTTTGCTCATGCCCAGCCCAGGCCTCTCCTCTGTCCGAGGCTCCCACCTCGTCACTCGCCAGCCTCATGCTCAGCCCTGGGACACCCAGGCACAGCGATGCCCCCAGTGTCCGTGTGGGTGGGCTGTGGGCAGGGAGGGACCGAGGTGGCACTTCTCACAATGTCTGCTTCCTTCTCCTTGCTCACAGGGTGCCCGGGGCAATGATGGTCAACCAGGCCCTGCAGGGCCTCCGGTAAGTTCATTTCCTCCTGTAAGTTCATTTCCTGAGGCCCCTTCAGCAGCCCGGTGAGGCTCAGTGCTGTTTGGTGTAAGCATAGCCTTCTCCTGGAGGAGGAGGAATCATCAAGGTGCTCGAGCTTGTTGATAACAAGCTTTAAAGCCATGGTTTGTTTTTCTCAGCAACTTTTCAGCAGTTTTTTGAGGAGGGCTAGATAGAGAGAGAGCTGGGAGGTGTCTGCTTCTTAGCAGAGTCTTGCTTTGCCTCTGAAGCCAGGCCTGGGGGCACTGGCAGTGGGGACAGGTTTCATCCAGGGACTTTTTAGCCTCAAAGGTGGGAAGGCGTGGGAAGTGTGGGGGTCGCTCACTCTGGGGTCTGCAGAGATTCCGCCCAGACACAGGATTCACCTCTGTACCCCCTTCCTTCCTCCAGGGTCCCGTGGGTCCTGCTGGCGGTCCTGGCTTCCCTGGGGCTCCCGGTGCCAAGGTGAGTACCCTGCTGGTAGAGTCGGGAACCCCTTTCCCCACGTCCTTTGCTGATTGCCCCCTGGACTATCTCCTTCCTTTCTGAGGAATGTCTCCCACCCCGCCGCTGCTCTCCAAGGAAAAGAGCCAGGTGTTTTTGCAGAGTCACCAGCTAGAAGGGAGCGTGAGATGGAAAGATAAGGGGCTAGAGGTACTACAGTTACAGCTTCAGAGAGGGGAAGGCCAAGAAAGGTGGAGAGATGCTGGAGACCTGGGAGGGAGCAGAAGACCAGGGATGGAAGGGAAGAAGGCAAAGCTCATCCAGCTCTGGACCCAGAAGAGAGTTGGAGGGACATGGACAGGGGCAGGGAGCCGGTTCCATGCTCCCCTCTCCCGGCTTCATCAGGGGCTTGGCTCTTCCGAGCCCTGAGAATTGAGTCCTTCTGAGAATTAATAGAGGCCAGTGGAAGGCCAGCCAGTGCAGGGAAAGGCCCGATGGCACAGCAGGGATTCCAGTGCACACGTCCCTGGGAATTCTCCCTGTCACCAGCAGGAGATGAATAAGGAGCCTCCCTGTGGTCACTGGCATCAGGTTGCTTTTAGCTCGTGGGGGTTTCCATGGCAACCAGACAGTGTCTGAGGCCCTGGGAGCCCCGTGAAGGAGACCCATTGTGAAGAGGGACAGCGGAAGGTGAGGGGGCCTGACTTTTAGAAAATAATAATTACAAAAGTGAGCAAGAATGTTCTGAGAAGAAACCCGAGGAGGCCCTGCCTTGCCTGCAGGTCAGCAGCCCTCCCCAGGGACTGCCTGCCAGAGCCCAGACCGCACCAGCTGCAGCTTTGAGGAAAAAATGAAAGTAAAAGCAGAAGCCATTTCGGGGGTGGGGACTACCAGAAGCCAGGGAGAACTGGACCGTAGTCAGAGCAGGGAAGAGCAGAGTGGGCACTGTCCTAGCTCGCATTGGCCCTGGCATTCTGGCTCAATTCTAACGGCCGGCCTGGGGTAGCGAGCGAGCGGTGTCCTCACATCAGCCGGTACCAGTGGAGCAGTGCCCTCAGCTGCCATGGCCCAGGGCCTCCGTCCCCTCAGTAACCGAGAAAAATAGGTGGAGGGGGGAGATAGAGGTACCTGCCAGTCTTAGCCTTGCCTCCATCATCCCACCACACTGGGGTGGCGGGACCCCCGGCACAGGCTTTCCCGTGGGTGCTGATGGGACCCCCACGGCGCCCATTGCTGTAGCCTGTAACCGTGCATTTGCTTCTGGTGGTTCATAGATTCCAGGGGAGAGGAGAAGGAGGCAGGGGGAGGAAGGCACCAGGCCAGCGAGCTCGGTCAGGTGGCCCCGCGTACTCGAGTGCAGGGTGGATGCACATGGCTGGCTCAGCTTTTGGTGCAGACCTACAGCTGGCCCTAAACTGTTGCTGGTCCTCGAGAGGCCCGTGCCCCCTGTCTTCTCATCCCATCCCTCCGTCTCTCCCAGGGTGAAGCTGGTCCCACCGGTGCTCGTGGTCCTGAAGGCGCTCAAGGTCCTCGCGGTGAACCTGGCACTCCTGGGTCCCCTGGGCCGGCTGGTGCCTCTGTAAGTGCAGCCTCTCTTTGGCCCGAAGGGCCTGGGGTCTGTGGCCCTGACACTTGACTCTGCTTCGCTGTGAGGGAAACTTTCACTCTGACCCGATGCTTGTCCCCCACCCCCACCTCCCATCCGGTCCTTGCAGCATCAGCAGGACGGTGCCTGGAAAGGGCAGCTGCTGGCCCAGCCCGGGACCTGCGGCCTGGGAGGGTTGGGAAGGCTGGGGTTATGCTTTGCTGCTTATTTTATGGTGACCATGTCCCCTTTTCAGGGCAACCCTGGAACAGATGGAATTCCTGGAGCCAAAGGATCTGCTGTGAGTGTTGCCTTTGGACTTGGCTCCTTCAGGTGGGGTTGGTCCCCCCTCACATCCTCTCCTGATGCCTCTCTCTTCTGCTCACACTGACAGGGTGCTCCTGGCATTGCTGGTGCTCCCGGCTTCCCTGGGCCCCGGGGTCCTCCTGGCCCTCAAGGTGCAACTGGTCCTTTGGGCCCGAAAGGTCAGACGGTAAGAGCCTGGAGTGAACCCCAAGTCCCACTGACACCCTGCAGTCAAGCCCCACCCTCCCTCCTTCCCGCACACACCCTGGTGTCCTTGGGTGGGCACCTTTAAGGGTTTCTGGAGGTGGGGGCAGGGTCCACGGGGAGAACCCAGGGTGAACCTGCCTCTCTCTCTGTCAAGGGTGAGCCTGGTATTGCTGGCTTCAAAGGCGAACAAGGCCCCAAGGGAGAAACTGTGAGTATCTGCCCACCAGTCCTTGTCTTTCCACACTGCTGCTCTCGGCAGGGGGGGGGGGGGGGGGGGAGGGGGGGACCCAGGGCCATCCCCCACCCCCTGCCCACCACCTCTGTAGCCCCGTCCTGCACCTGGGACCTCTCAGGCTGTGCCCAGAGGAAGGCATGTAACAGAGTTGCTGCTGCAGCTCTTGTCTTTGACTTGGCCACTGTGAACAGTTTGAACGATACACCCTCTGTCTCCCCTGGGCCACTTCTGCTCTTCCACGATGATCCTTTATGGCCTCCCTTCCCGAGTCCCCCAGCCCCGAGACAATGATCAAGGCCACTTTCTCCACGCGCTGGTCGGTGCTTGCACAGGGCCAGGTGAGGGCTCACCCTGTTTCTCCTTTGTGTTGGTTTTCAGGGCCCTGCCGGCCCCCAGGGAGCCCCTGGTCCTGCTGGTGAAGAAGGCAAAAGAGGTGCCCGTGGAGAGCCTGGTGGTGCTGGGCCCATCGGCCCCCCTGGAGAAAGAGTAAGTGGGCCAGGAGCCCCCACTTTCACTGGGGTGTGACCCCGAGAGGGAAGTCAAGTCTTTGTGGCTCCGTGTTCTCGCTGAGTCCTGTGACCTTCTGAATATCATGCCCCTCTTTCCTCTCCCCACCGCCATCGCGATAGGAGTCCTTTCTCCTTTTTTGTGTCCCCCACCCCTGGATGACATGAAATAGTTTGAGCTCCTTCCCAGACAGGCAGAGACAGGCCCAAGAAATTAATCTTGCAGAATCTTGCAAGCTGTAGCTACCGCTCCATAGAAACTGTGCTTGGAGGGATGGATCCCGGAGCCGGGCTAGTTTCTCTGCAGCCACGTGGTTCAGGGCCCATCCAACTCACTGCTCTTCCTCTCCACTTCTTCCTAGGGTGCTCCTGGCAACCGTGGTTTCCCTGGTCAAGATGGTCTGGCCGGTCCCAAGGTGAGTCAGGGAAGAAGGGCTGGGTCCCTTCCTGCATCCCTCGTCTAATGGCCTCCCGCTGACTCCCTGCCTCCTCTTGTTCTTGTGTAGGGAGCCCCTGGAGAGCGAGGGCCCAGCGGCCTTGCTGGCCCCAAGGGAGCCAACGGTGACCCTGGCCGTCCCGGAGAGCCTGGCCTTCCTGGAGCTCGGGTAAGTACGGAGGTGTTTTTGCCCTCGGCCCTTCCCCACGTGTTCCCTTCAACCCGGTGCTGCCAGGATGGGGAGGTCCCGGGACCTGCTCTGACCGCCACCTTCCTCTCTCTCCTGAACAAAGGGTCTCACTGGCCGTCCTGGTGATGCTGGTCCTCAAGGCAAACTTGGTCCTTCTGTAAGTCCATCGTCGGGTGGGCTGGTAGGGGTGGAGGCATCCCCGGGGAAGCAGGTGGGAAGAGAGGCAGGAGTTTGGGTGGGCACAGCCTGTGGATTTTGAGAATTGGGGAGGGGGCAGACGGTAGGTAGGTACTGGGGTCGGGTGTGGCCTGTGCAGTGTCTGTGAGCTCTGGAAATGTCACCCCCTTGTGCACTTGGGCCACTCCTTGGGGGAGGACAAAGCCTGGTATGCACTTTCAGAAGCAAAACTTCTAAGCCAGCGGTTCTCAACCTGTGGGTCGCGAATAATGAAAATACACCCTGCATATCAGATATTTACATTACAATTCATAACAGTAGCAAAATTACAGTTATGAAGTAGCAACGAAAATAATTTTATGGTTGGGGGGTCACCACAACATGAGGAACTGTATTAAAGGGTCGCAGCATTAGGAAGGTTGAGAACCACTGTAAGCTAAACAGTGCCTGGTCACCGAGGGAGCCCACTGTGTGGTGTGGGCTGCTGGTCGCAACCTCGGTCAATCCCACATGTTGTGTCTGGCTGGTGCCTGGTCCTGTGCCTGCTGCACAGGAGGCACTTAGTAGTATTGGGTGGAGGAATGTGGTCAGAGCGTCTGTTCTGAGAACGGTGCCCTCTCTTTCAGGGAGCCCCCGGTGAAGACGGTCGCCCCGGGCCTCCCGGGCCGCAGGGGGCTCGTGGGCAGCCTGGTGTCATGGGTTTCCCTGGCCCCAAAGGTGCCAACGTAAGTAACAGTCTGCCCTTCCATTTCCTTCCACGTGGTGCTCCCTCCCTCCCTGGGGAGAGGGCTGGCTCCTGAATAGAGTTAACCGGAGGGCAGGGCTGAGCAGGGTCCCTGGTGCCTCATGTCCTGCAGGAGTGCATGCCACCCGGGGACACCCAGGGCTCCTAAGCCCCGAGACCGCTCAGCCATGACATTGCGCCATGGGCAGGGCTCTCAATTCATGCCTCTGGGTGTAAGAGAAGGGGCTTGATTCTCGGCTCTAGCCTGCTGTCCATCGGGCCCCAAGCCCCAGGCTCTGCAGCCTGCTCTCCCCTCCAGTCCCACCCAAGCCCTCCACCTCACAGTCCTGCATTTTCTCCTCCAGGGCGAGCCTGGCAAAGCTGGTGAGAAAGGACTGCCCGGTGCTCCTGGTCTGAGAGTGAGTACCTGCCCCCGTGCCCTGCCGTGGTGTTGGCTGAACACCCATGAGGGAGAGGCATCCCTGCAGCATGTTCCTGGGACCCCTCATTAGCAGGGGCGCTTCCTGCGGCCGAGCCCATCTGCTCTGGGCCCTTTGGGAGTCCCCACAGGGGGACTTCTGGTTGCTGTCAGTCAGCAGCCCAGGGAGACAGGCTGAGGCAACAGGAGGGGCCAGGGAAGGAAGGGGATGGAAGGGGTGGACACGGAGTTCAGGGTGTGGGACAGTGGAGGGTGGAAACTCTGGGCCACAGTGCACCTGTCCAGGGCTGGGGTCTGCGGAACTTAAGGAGTGTCATCACATCCCCCTTCTCTCTCCTCTAGGGTCTTCCTGGCAAAGATGGTGAGACAGGTGCTGCAGGCCCCCCTGGACCCGCGGTAAGTACCTGCCCAGCTACCCAGGTGGCCTTGTGGACAGGGGCTTCGTGGGATGGAGGCGGAGAGGCGGGGAACCTCAGGCCACTCAGCAGTGGAACTGACAGATGTGGGTCTGGGCTGATCCAGGACACTAGACTAACCCTGGGCCGAGGTGGGGTATCCCACCGAGGAGGCCGTGTGGACCCCACCCTGGCTGTCCTTGAGAACGGCGAGGCCTACAGGCAGCACCCCGGCCTGCACTGAGCAGGAAGGAGTCTGTCTTGCCCTCCCATGGCCGCCCGGGCGCTAGCTGAGGCTCTCAGAACTCTGGAGCCCTGGCTCAGCTCATCGCTGTTTCCTCTGCAGGGACCTTCAGGTGAACGAGGCGAGCAGGGTGCTCCCGGACCATCTGGCTTCCAGGTAGGCAGCTGAACCAGGCTTTCTCTGCAGTCCCCTCCCACTCCAGAGCTCAGGGGGCAGCAGCAGGCCCCGGGGGTGGAGGCCTCCCCACCCAAGGGGACCAGGGAAATGAGGGTTCCCGCACGCCTTGTCCTGCCCCATGCAGGGCCTCCCTGAAGGGTGGGGGCAGCAAGCAAGCTCGCCCCTTTGCTAATGCTCGTCACTTTGGCTTCTAGGGGCTTCCTGGCCCTCCCGGTCCCCCAGGTGAAGGTGGAAAACCAGGCGACCAGGTGAGTATGGGGCTCTTTGAATCTTCAACCTGTTCACATGGGCAGATCTCTTCTGATGCCCAAGAGACAAGGGCACGCGGGCACGAGGAGCCCCTGAGGCCCGGGATATCTGGGACCACATCCCAGCTCTGGGATGACAGTCTGAGCTCAGGGGTGGATGCTCAGCCAGGGCTCGGACATAAAAGTTTCCAGTCTTTCAATCACCCTTCTTGTTCTGCAGGGCGTTCCCGGCGAAGCTGGAGCCCCCGGCCTCGTGGGTCCCAGAGTGAGTGTCCTGCTGACCTCCCCTGATGGCATCCCTGGGCCTGCCTCGCCCTGTGCAGCCTGCGAGGCCTCCCAGCAGTACAGCTGCCTGTAGTCCTGGGCTCCCCCTCTGCTCCCCACTTCCCTGCTTCTCCTGGGCCTCCACCCCATCTCTTTTGCCTAATTGCTCCTTGGTGTCTCTGCCACAGGGTGAACGAGGTTTCCCAGGTGAACGTGGCTCTCCTGGTGCCCAGGGCCTCCAGGGTCCCCGTGGCCTCCCCGGCACTCCCGGCACTGATGGTCCCAAAGTAAGTGAGGCTGGTCCTGCCGCAGGGCCCTCTGGGCTGGCCTGGGAGGCCTGCTGAGGGTGGAAGAGGAAGGGAGAGAGGGAGGCGTGGGAGATGAAGGAGAAAGGAGGTCTGGGCAGAGGAGGAAGAGGAGGAAAGGGGCATCCCGGGGGAGGTGCTGCCCACCACACACTCCTTCTCTCCCCCTCCCCCTAGGGTGCATCTGGCCCAGCTGGCCCCCCTGGGGCTCAGGGCCCTCCAGGTCTGCAGGGCATGCCCGGTGAGAGGGGAGCAGCTGGTATTTCTGGGCCCAAGGGAGACAGGGTAAGTACCAGGCAGCCGTGCCTCCCCCAGATCCATGCTCCGTGGCCCCCACCTCACTCCCTGTCCCACAGCACCCAGGGGTGAGGTTCCCAGCTACCTGTCTTGAGGGACTTGGAGAACCCCTCCAAAGTCTCTGTGTGCCTTTTAGTGACATCCTCCCCCCACCCTTCCCTCCATCTCACTCCTGTTACTCCTTGTCACTCACCCTTAGGCCCCAGCAAACCCTCTTGGCCAGAGTCCGAGCTCTCCCTGGAGCCCCATTCAGGGTGACACTGAGCTGGCAAAGGGCTTCTTGGAGTGACCCTGACCTCTGAGGTGGCCCGTTTTCTCTATCCCACAGGGTGATGTTGGTGAGAAAGGCCCAGAGGGAGCCCCTGGGAAGGACGGTGGACGAGTAAGTGAATGCTGGGGGCTGGGTGGGGCCAGATGCAGGGGGCCCTATAGGTGCCCAGCCCTGCACTCGGGGAGGCGGGGCCATGTACGTGTGCAGTCCCTCGTCCTATCTCAGCTGCCTGGGCTGGGCAACCACCGGGACTTCCTGTCAAAACTGGGAGCCACAGGGTGAGAGGGAATTCTGGGGCCATCGGGTGTGGGGTCCCAGAGTCCCTGTTGGGCTCCACATCCCAGACCAACTCTCCCTGTCTTCCTCACCTCTGCCTTTTCTCTCCCCAGGGTCTGACAGGTCCCATTGGCCCTCCTGGCCCGGCGGGTGCCAACGGTGAGAAGGTGAGTCCTGGCTCCCTTCCCCCATCGAGCCTTCTCATATCTTGCCAAGGACTGTTATTTCTTCTCCTCACCCATCAGTTGCCACCCTGCTGCCCACCAGGGGCTGGGAGGAGTAAGGGATGTGGGTCTTAGAAGCAAAGTCAATGGCTGTGTGCCCTGTGGAGTGGAGAGGGACTGGGGGAGAAATGCACTCAGTGAGGGCCCTGAACACGCACAGGTGTGGTGGCTGAAGCAACAGGAGAAAGACCGTGGGGAGGGGAACCCAGAGCCCCTGTCCATCCTCAGGACTTCCTGGGTGCACGTTGCTCTCAAAGGGCCCCCCTCTGGCCCCTCCCCCTTCCACCCTTAGGGAGAAGTTGGCCCTCCTGGTCCTGCGGGAACAGCTGGTGCTCGAGGTGCCCCGGTGAGTACCTGCCCCCTGAGCCTGTCTCTGTCCCCAGACCCCTGGGAGCAAGAGAGCCAGCTCTGCCTCAGCCTGGCCCTGCCAGCCCTGGCCCTGCCCGCCCTGGCCCTGCCCCCTCCCTGCCCTGGGGTCTGGGGGCGGGAGGAGAGATGAGGAATGAAGGGAGGAGGCCTGTCACCTGCATGGTGTGGTCAGGGTGGAGGGCTTTGAGGCACTAGGGCCTCTGACCGAGAGAGGCTCTCGGACCTGGGTCCCTTTATTCAGGACGGAGCCTCCTGAAGCTACTCTCAGAGGCCTTCCCTCTGGGGGGTGCAGTGCAGGAGGCTGGGTTGGGCCCAAAGGGGCTCTGGGCTCGCCGGAGGGAACAGCAGGCAGGCAGTGGGCCTTACCCCTCCTCGGCCCCCTTCTCTCTCAGGGTGAACGTGGAGAGACCGGACCTCCTGGACCCGCTGGATTCGCTGGTCCTCCCGTAAGTGCCCCTGCGGACCCTTCCGCCAGCCCCTCCACTCAGGCCAGCTCCACATCCGGGACCTGAGGGCACCTCGCAGCCTGTGGGGAGGGAGGGGCAGAGTTTAACAAGAGAGAAATGGTCTCGTTCCCCGTCTCCTGTTACATCTCCACACGGATACAACAGTCCTTAGGCCCAACGTTCAGGCCCAGGTGGACAGACACATGCACACATACCCGCTCAGAGTCTCTGGCCCTTTTGGAAGAACCACAAATATTTGGCTTTCCCCTCACCCACTGCTTCCCCCTTCCTGGGACAGGGTGCTGATGGCCAGCCAGGCGCCAAGGGTGAGCAAGGAGAGGCCGGCCAGAAAGGCGACGCTGGTGCCCCCGGGCCGCAGGGCCCCTCTGGAGCTCCTGGGCCTCAGGTGAGATGTGCCGAGTTTGAACTTAGGGATAAAGGCTCAAGTAGATGAATTGGCTTTTATTTTCCTGGGTGTGGGTGTGGGTGTGGGTGTGTGGTGGGGGCTGGGGGATGGACAGAGTGCAGCTCTGTCTCCCTGAGGGTGCAGAGCCCTGGACAGAGCAGCCAGTCCCTGGGGTGAGAGGGGTGACGGGGAGAGGTGACTGGCTTTGTGAATGCCTGATGGGCTGCTTCGCCCTGAGATGTAGGTGGCCGGGGAGGCAGGCCTGCCTGTGACAGCTTCTCTGAGCTGGGAGTTAGTGCCAAGAAAGCTGCATCTTTGAAATCAGCCCTCAGGAGTCCACTGTTGGGGCTCAGACAGGCCCTCCCCCGGGCGAGCAGGCCTCACTGTCTCTCTCCCTCCTTCTCTCCCAGGGTCCTACTGGTGTGACTGGTCCTAAAGGAGCCCGAGGTGCTCAAGGCCCCCCGGTGAGTGAGGCCCCCACTCCCTGCCTGACCCAGGTGTGGGGGGCGGGTGCTGTGGGGGCAGCAGCTTCTCTCACACCAGCACCCCTGGCCTCAAAAAGACCTGGCCGCTGGGGCTCCACTGTGGTGTTCTGGGACTCACCCCCTCCTCCCTCCTCAGTCCTGCTCCTGCCCCCGTCTGAGCCCATCCCGAGGGAGGGCGCCCCTCTCTGCTGGGGCGCAGGGATCCTGGGAGACAGCCCTGGGTGCTGAGTGCCCCGCTGCGCCCCGTGCAGGAGCCCGAGGCAGAGAAGCTATAGCTGCCCAACAAGGCCCTTTCCCTTCTGGCTCCCGGGCCCTTTCCACACGGGCCTCTCAGACCCCCCACATTAAATTCTTGGAGCTCAGGAGGGACCGAGGAATTCAGGGGCTCTCCTCTTTTCACATAGGGAGCCACAGGATTCCCCGGAGCTGCTGGCCGCGTCGGACCCCCAGGCTCCAATGTAAGTGCTCTCCTGGTTGGTTCCTTATCCGGGCACGTGAGGCGCAGGCAGGGGCTGCACAGTCTTGCCCAGTCCTGACAGGGTCCCAGGGAGCCCGGGCTCACCCCTGTGCCATTTCCTCCCCTGGGAAGAGTAAGGGGAGCAGGGGTGACCCTGTTGTTGGTCGCGGCAACCTTCCCAGCTGGCTGGGGCTCGAACCCTCAAACCCTGGCCTGGTGGGCAGGATGGGGCTGCATAACCGCCTCCTTCACGGACACGCATGGCTTGTGCGCGCTCTGTGCACCAGCCTGTGCAGGTCACACATCTTGCCCTGAGGGGGGTGCAGTGGAGAGAGGAGCGATCAGGAAAAGCATCCAGCTCACCAGCAACACAGAAGAGCAGGGGGAGTGGGTACTCAGGCTTAGGGGGCAGAGGAACTGGGGTTGAGCCCTTCCTTGAGGAATGGGGGTGAGGTGGGTGGGGGAATTCAGGCCGAAGGGAAGGAGGCAGGGGGACTCCAAGTAGATTAGAAAAAGCCAAGCAGGCAGGGGCTGGAGAAACCAGGGCTGGCTGCCCAGAACTGTCATGTGGGAGAGAAGATCGGAGAGAGAGACTGGGGTGGGGGGAGGTCAAGCTGCCCTTCCCGGGGAACTGCTGTCTTTGGGGCCGCGGTGGCTTTGCAGCCCCAACGGGCAAGTGAGTTGAGTCCTCACTTCCTGCATTTGCTCCTTTAGGGCAACCCTGGACCCCCTGGTCCCCCTGGTCCTTCTGGAAAAGATGGTCCCAAAGGTGCTCGAGGAGACAGCGGCCCCCCCGGCCGAGCCGGTGACCCCGGCCTCCAAGGTCCTGCCGGAGCCCCTGGCGAGAAGGGAGAGCCTGGAGATGACGGTCCCTCTGTAAGTCCCTCCTCAGGCCAGGCCGGGGCTGGCCCAGGGCCAAGGGAGGAGAGCTCAGAGCGTGGGGCAGGGGGAGGGCAGCAGGGCTGTGGGGTGCGGGGAGGGGAGCAGAGCAGGAAGAGTGCTGCTCCATGCAGAGTGGGCAGCCAGCTGGCTGGGCGGCTGGGCCACTCTGTGTCCTCAAGTTCTCATCTCTCTCCTTTCCTCTTAGGGTCCCGATGGTCCTCCAGGCCCCCAGGGTCTGGCTGGTCAGAGGGGCATCGTTGGTCTGCCCGGACAGCGTGGTGAGAGAGGATTCCCCGGCCTGCCCGGCCCATCGGTGAGTGCGGGGTGCCCCTTCCTCTGGGTGAGGGGCGCCAGCCTCAGGCTGGACGCTCTTCCCTCAGAGCATTGGGTGTCCCTTCGTCAGCCCTTTCCCCGGGGCAGGGACACTTAGAGGCCACGCTCATCCTCACGGTCATGGTCCCTTCAGGGCGAGCCTGGCAAGCAGGGAGCTCCTGGTGCATCTGGAGACCGAGGTCCCCCCGGCCCCGTGGGTCCCCCTGGGCTGACTGGTCCCGCTGGTGAACCCGGACGAGAGGTGAGTGGTGGGTCCCACCGCGGAGAAAGGGTAACAGGATGGGCCGGGCTGAGAGGCCCAAGCACCGGGTGCCATGGGAAGGTCGTGGAGGAGAGAGGAGACTTGGACTTGGGCGCTAGGGAGGAAGGTGGGAGGAGCTCTGTGGGAAAGCTTTGGCTCCACGGCCGCAGTTGGACAGAGAGCCAGCCCGGGGCTCTGAGGGGAGCAGAGTGGGAGACAGGCAGGAGCAGCTCTAATGGCATCGTTTCCCTTTGCCTAGGGAAGCCCTGGCGCTGACGGCCCCCCTGGCAGAGATGGTGCAGCTGGAGTCAAGGTGAGTGTCTGGGTCTCTGTGGGCAGTGGGACCTGGAGGACGGTCTGCTGGGCCTAATAGGTCAGAGGAGGAGTCAGTTGGGGTCAGGTTTGTGTCAGCCTGGAAGTACCTTCTTCCCTTGCCTCTTTTGGAACATTCTTCTCTGAGCCTGAGACCTCTCTCCTGACAGGGCGATCGTGGTGAGACAGGTCCCCTGGGTGCTCCTGGAGCCCCTGGGCCCCCTGGTTCTCCGGGCCCCGCTGGCCCAACTGGCAAGCAGGGAGACCGAGGAGAAGCTGTGAGTACCAGGGGAGCCCAGCCCGATGGTGGATGCAGAGGAGGCGGCCCTGTCCCTGCCTGGCTCTGACGCTGCCCCCACCCTCTCCTCACAGGGCGCACAAGGCCCCATGGGCCCCGCAGGACCAGCTGGAGCCCGTGGGATCCCAGTGAGTATTTGAATGTCCTGAGCTGAGTTCCGGACAGGGTTAGGCTAGGGCAGCGGCGGGTGGCGGGGGGGGGGGGGTGGGGGGGGGTGGGGGGGGGGTCGGGGGCGCAGCGGGTGCCCTGGGATCCTGGACTCATGGCTCAGGGGAGGCCAGCTGGACCTGACCCAACCTGTGTCTGTCCGTCTTGTTCCCAGGGCCCTCAAGGCCCCCGAGGTGACAAAGGAGAGACTGGAGAGGCTGGCGAGAGGGGACTGAAGGGACACCGTGGCTTCACTGGTCTGCAGGGTCTCCCCGGCCCTCCTGTGAGTATTGCTGCCTGTGCTTGGCTCCCCGAGGCCTCCCCCTGCTCAGAGCCACTTGAGTTTCCCACGCTGCTAAGACGTGGTATTAGCCTAAGGAATGTCCAGGACTTCTCAGGGTTGGAGGGAGGAGCAGGTGGGATGGGAATAGGGTAGGGCCCATATCTATTCCTCCAACTCCATGATATATGTATTCACGGCCCCCCATCCTGGAAGACGGGGCCCTGTCTGTGCTGACCTCTGACCTTTGCCTCTTCCTTCTGCACAGGGTCCTTCTGGAGACCAAGGTGCTTCTGGTCCTGCTGGTCCTTCTGGCCCTAGAGTAAGTGGGATGGAGCGAACCCTTCCTCAGGGTGGGGCCAGGGCGCTGGCCAGGCATCCAATTGGGAGGGAAGTGTGGCTGCTTCTGGGGAAGCTTTGTGCTCAGAGGCTCACTCTGCAGCAGAGGGAGGACCGGCTCAGTGTGACTGTGGCCAGGAGAGCACCTGAGATCACAGGTAGGATGAACATTCAAGGAGCTCCCAGGAACAGGAATTACAGAGAGGAGCTTGGGAAGGCAGGGGAGCGTGAAACCAGTTTGGGGCCTATGACTGAGAAACCCGGAGATTGGGACAGAGTGGCTAGTGCTCAGGACGGCCGCTTAACCAGCCCCAGCTACTCCCGACCTTCCGTTTGCTGATGACTGTTCTCTCTCCTCTCTCTCCCCGGCCTGCAGGGTCCTCCTGGCCCCGTCGGTCCCTCTGGCAAAGATGGCTCTAATGGAATCCCTGGCCCCATTGGACCTCCTGGTCCCCGTGGACGTTCTGGCGAAACAGGCCCCGCTGTAAGTGCCCTGACTCCTTCCCTGCTGCCTGGGGTCTCCCCAGCATCCCAGAGGCGTGAGCTTTTGGGGCAGCAGCCTGCAGCTAATGGGGATGGCATCCTTTATCCTGGGCTCTCCCTGGAGGTTCCCATGATTGGTGTTGGGAAACAGAAGAGGGGGGCTAATGAGGAAATAGGGAAAGTGCTATAGTTTTCCTGGTCCTGGCCTGCTGCACCCTCCCCCACCCATGGGACTGAGAAGAATACACTCTAGTGCCTTTTGGCAGGTCGGATGGACACAGGAGGGGCACCTCCCTGCAATTCCAGGCTGATTTCTCCGTTTTCTGATGCAGGGTCCTCCTGGAAATCCTGGACCCCCTGGCCCTCCAGGTCCCCCCGGCCCTGGCATTGACATGTCAGCCTTTGCTGGCTTAGGCGGGAGAGAAAAAGGCCCCGACCCCATGCAGTACATGCGGGCCGATCAGGCAGCCGGCAATCTGAGGCAGCATGACGTGGAGGTGGATGCCACGCTCAAGTCCCTCAACAACCAGATTGAGAGCATCCGCAGCCCCGAGGGCTCCCGCAAGAACCCCGCTCGCACCTGCCGGGACCTGAAACTCTGCCACCCAGAATGGAAGAGTGGTGAGCCTAGAGGGCAGGCCCTGGCCCCAGGGAGGAGGGCAGCCATTGGGCTTGGCCCCTTCGGAGCCAGGGAGGAGGCACCTCTTAGTGCAGGGCAGAGGTGGGCCTGGAAGGTTCTGGCAGACAGCTGCTCTCCCATTTCACAGCAGGGAAACTGAAGCCCTGGCTCCTGTCCTGCCATGGCTGCATGGTAGAGTTCCATCCTCCAGGCAGACACTGCACCTGCCCCGCTGCTCACGGCCCCATTTAGCACTGACTTTCCCATTCAGCCCCCTTCCCTTGATCCCTCTGTCCCCCCTGCCTTGGGCCACGTGTGGCCCTCACACCCCGCTCCTCTCCCCCTGGTATACCTTCTGTCTTTGATCCTCTTGGGAGGGTGTGTCTGTGCCTGTCTGAGCCCTGAAGGGGCGTTGCCTCCTCCCCCTGCAGGAGACTACTGGATCGACCCCAACCAGGGCTGCACCTTGGACGCCATGAAGGTTTTCTGCAACATGGAGACTGGCGAGACCTGTGTCTACCCCAACCCAGCGAACGTTCCCAAGAAGAACTGGTGGAGCAGCAAGAGCAAAGACAAGAAACATATCTGGTTTGGAGAAACCATCAACGGTGGCTTCCACGTGAGTGCCTGCTTGCTCTTGGCCAGAGAGCTCTTCTCTCTCGCTGGAAGTTTTTAGCACCGTGCGCACATTCTCACCAGTTTTCTTTGGGGCCTACAAGGAAGGAAAGAGGAGGAATAGCATTTTCTGCCACTTAGAGGTGGAGGAAGAGGTCTTTGGAGGCTTGCTGTACATCCTGGAAGCAAAACCATCCTCCCTTGACCTGCTCCCCTAACCCCCTTCAGCTCCTCTGAACCCTGGGCCCTGGAGCCCCTGGTCCCATTGAAGGCCACTCCCAGGCCTCACACCACTGCTCTCTGCCCTAACAGTTCAGCTACGGGGATGACAACCTGGCTCCCAACACTGCCAACGTCCAGATGACCTTCCTGCGCCTGCTGTCCACTGAAGGCTCCCAGAACATCACTTACCACTGCAAGAACAGCATAGCCTACCTGGACGAAGCAGCTGGCAACCTCAAGAAGGCCTTGCTCATCCAGGGTTCCAATGATGTGGAGATCCGGGCTGAGGGCAACAGCAGGTTCACGTATACAGTGCTGAAGGATGGCTGCACGGTGAGTCGGCTGCTGGAGCTGCTAGAGACATGAACTGCCCAGGGCCCAGGGTTCAGGCTGAGCGGGCAGAGGGTTGGCCCCCAGCAGTGGTGCTAAAGTGAGGGACTCATCAGAAGTGTGTGCCATGTAGAGAAGATATGCAGTGTGACAGGTGAGGGAGAGGTGTATGCTGTTCTCCTTGACTCAAGGGAAATAAGACCTTACCCAGCGTGTCCAAAGACTCTTGTAGGAGGATTCCTGTAATGTTCATGGGCTGACTATGAGATGGAATGACAAGGGGGTCACAGGCGAGGAGCTCACTGCAGGGAGTGGGAAGGAGGAGAAGGGAGGCCCTGCTGGGAAGGGCAGGAGTAGAGGTGGAGAGGGTTCTGGCCAGCCAAGAAGAGGTCTAAGGAGAACCAAGTGTGTTTTTCACTTTGTGTTCTGCGATGCTCAGTGTTGGGGTCCTGGGCAGCTGGCATTGGATTTCAAGGTATCACTGAATAGTGTCTCCTTTCTTTTTTCTCCAGAAACACACCGGTAAGTGGGGCAAGACTATGATCGAGTACCGGTCACAGAAGACCTCGCGCCTCCCCATCATTGACATTGCACCCATGGACATAGGAGGGCCCGAGCAGGAATTTGGTGTGGACATAGGGCCTGTCTGCTTCTTGTAAAAACCCGAACCCAGAAACAACACAATCCATTGCAAACCCAAAGGACCCAAGTACTTTCCAACCCCAGTCACTCTAGGACTCTGCACTGAATGGCCGACCTGACCTGATGTCCATTCATCCCACCCTTTCACAGTTTGGATTTTTCTCCCCTCTCTTTCTAAGAGACCTGAACTGGGCAGACTGCAAAATAAAATCTCGGTGTTCTATTTATTTATTGTCTTCCTGTAAGACCTTTGGGTCAAAGCAGAGGCAGGAAACTAACTGGTGAGAGTCAAACGCCCCCTGAGTGACTGCCCCCCAGCCCAGGCAAGAAGACCCACTTCGGGTGCCGGGCACAGGAACTGTGTGTCCTACACAATGGTGCTATTCTGTGTCAAACACCTCTGTATTTTTTAAAACATCGATTGATATTAAAAACAAAAAAAATTCTTGGAAAGTATGTATGGACTCGAGCTTTGTTCTTTATTTCCCATTAGTCTTTGTTCTCCAGGCGTGACCAGATGGCCATCCGAAGGCTTTCTTTTGTTGACTTTTCAACCAAAGGGCGGGCACTGAGGCCACATTGCCTGGTTTAGTGACCTCACATGAACACAGACTTGCCTCTTTTTGTCAACCTTGGCACTGTGTGGAACCCAGGGGTGAACTGGGGCTAGAGACCAAGATTTGGGAAGGGAGGGACAAAGGAAGGATGACAGTAAACACGGCACAGGACTCTGCGTAGATTAGTGCAAGAGAAATGATATGCTCTGAGCTCAGAGGGTGGGACAATGTGTGGGCTACATCTTGCTGGGCGGGCGAGGTTGAAGATGCTCCTGAGGGAGGAGCGGGTGTGGAGAGTGGGGAAGGAGAGGGGAGGGAATCTTTGGGAGGCCCATGCTAAGGACACACAATCAGGCAATCTTGGTGACTTACTTATTTATGTCTTTTTCTAAGACTTTTAGGTCAAGGAGAGGTGGGAGTGTTGAACACCTAACCCACCCCTATTCCTCTTTCCTGCACCTGTACCTGTGTCCCCCATTCTATACTTCCGGGACCTACATTTAAAGCTTCTCTGCACTTCCTCCCAACAGTGGGCTTATGAACAGACAGCCTCCCATCTCTCCTTACCATCAGGTGTCCCTTGCTTTCCAATGACTTGTGTATGTGGCAAAAATGAGGAAGCTGACACCTTCTCCACTAGAGAGGGCTAGTTCATAATTTAGAATAAACAACCCTTCCATCTAACAAGAGAGCTAATGGGAGCCAAGGGGAGAGCAGTGAGGTGTACAGATGCTTATTAAAATATTTCCTTAGACAATAGGTGGAAATGAAGAGTTGAGTTTGGTTTGAACCTGTCAACCACACTCCAAGAGCCCATTCTGCTTCCTAGCTCACTTTGCTTCCCACAGTGGCATCAGAGCTACTTATTCCTTTTTTTAAAAAAAATAATAGTTTATTGATTTTTAGAGGGAGAGAAACATCAAAGTGAGAGCAAAACATCATTTGGCTGCCTCCTGCATGCCCCCTACAGGGGATCAAGCCTGCAACCTGGGCATGTGCCCTGACAGAGAATGGAACAGGCAACCTTTTGGTGCATGGGCAATGCCCGATCAACTGAGTCACACTGGCCAGGGCAGAGTTACTTATTCTTACTAAAGCAGCTCAGACCTTGATAAGTGAAGTCCCATTTGCACCAGGATATAAAGGTGATCCCTCGCAGCCCACACACTTCCTGGGTACCTGGTTAAACCTAGAAATTGTAGTAACTGTTGCATGGTAATTGGGGAGTGAACCTGAGGTAGAACTTAAGGGAAGAGAAGCAGAGGAACAGAGAACCTTGCCTGTGTGTGGTCAAATTGAAATGCACCACCCTGGCTGGCAGTGAATGTCCTACTTACTGCTGCTTCCTTGTCCCAACCTGACCCAGAGGGGGTGAGAGTAACCAGGTTCATACTAATTCCTGTGATCTCGAATGCCCCAGGAAAGGCAGAAGGTCTGTCCAGTTAGAATAACCTCTCATAGAAAATCCTGACCCCCAGCAGGCTTGGGCAGACAGACCTGGCTTACTAACTGTGAGGCCTCAGTCAGGTTATTTTTCCTCTCGAGCTTCCTCAGCTCTACCGAAGTGTCTGAAGGCTTTTAATGGGGAGTCAGGAGTCTGCTCCAGCCAAGACTTACTCAAGTTCCTTAGGTCCAGGGTAAATTTCAGAACAACTTCTGAAATAGTTCCCCTTCTAAACAAGTGAAGGAACACAGAATCTTAAAAGGGTGCTCTCAAGAATCTTACTGAAGAATCTTACTTATAAAGGCAAAGAATAAGGACTATTTTGAGCAGAGGAAATATTTGGGAACCCCTAGGATTCATGGAGAGCATTTACAAATAGGCTGGTTCTTTCAGTAATGTTTCACACTTGGGGCTAGAATTCCTAGACAGTTGACCCGGAGATTGAGGGGACCCTACTTTGGGGTAACTAGAGTTAAGGAAGAGATGGGGCCTGGTGAGTATAAAAGGCTTGTGATGGTGCTTGCTTTCTCAGTACATATACTAAAAAATTGGAAGAATAGAGATTAGCATGGCCCCTGCACAAGAATGACATGCAAATTCGTGAAGCGTTCGATATTTTTGGACACAGACAATAGTTTGGGGAAGGCCAAGGGAGGGGGAAGTGGGGGTGAATGAAGGAGAGCAAAGGGCAGGAAAAGGGGGACACCTTCAATTATGTCAACATGAAAAACGTTCAATAAAATTATCTAAAACAAAAGGCTTGTGATGATGTTTTAAACTTCTAGCTATGACTCTGGACAAAACACATCAGAAAATGTAATCCTTAGCATACAGCCGGTGCTCAATAAATACCTTTTTGGAATGAATAAATGAACCAATGGAGATTTCAACCAGGTGACACAGCGTAAGTAGTTTGAGAGCAAAAAAGGGGTCACAGTAGAGGCCAAGCAGGAAGCTACAGAGAAAAAGAGATCTCAGAGGAAGTCTCGTTTTCAAGAAGCACATTCTTTCCAAATTTCAATCCGCTAGAAACATGATGATGATGGCAATGACAGCTGAGCCAGCCACTTCCCCTTCCTATTTTGGTGTTGCTGAGAGCAAACTGCACGCATTTGTTCAAGAACTGACGGACAGCCTGGCACGACTGCGCAGCGTATCCCACAGTGCAGCTCGGAGGCTAAGGATGTAAACAGGTATGAGATTTCAGAACATTATGAGGTCAGACTTACTGCTGTTTAAAACAATTAAGTGCTTTCATTTGAACATCGCAGCTGGATTTAAAGGTAACACTGAGAAGCAAGAAATGCTATTGAAGCACAGCCACAAAAATCATTGAAACTTAAGTACCAATATGAGCAGTTTTTCCAAAATTACATAAAAATATGCACTAGAAGCTATTTGGAAAATGGGAAAATTAAAGAGGAAATGTCACAAGGTGAACATCTTCATGCGTGTAGGGCAACGATCTCAGAAATGGTGTACATTTGCTTCCGTGCAAGTCCTGTCCCATCGTCAATATACAGAACAGTCATCACTACTGTGATCATACAGACAATTAAAGGACCCAGTGTAACACTGAAACTCAGCTCTCAGCTCTCAGTGTGTGGTTACTCAATCATGGTCAATGTCAGTAAAGCAGTCACAAAATTTAGCCTTAGTTAAAAAAAGATTCAGTGGCCCTAACTGGTTTGGCTCAGTGGATAGAACGTTGGCCCGCGGACTGAAAGATCCCAGGTTCGATTCTGGTCAAGGGCATGTTTCTGGTTGAGGGCACATCCCCAGTGGGAGGTGTGCAGGAGGCAGCTGATCGATGTTTCTAACTCTGTGTCCCTCTCCCTTCCTCTCTATAAAAAAATCAATAAAATATATTAAAAAAAAAAAAGATTCAGTGTTGCCCTAGCCGGTTTGGCTCAGTGGATAGAACGTAGTTCCCAAGGACTGAAGGGTCCTGGGTTCGATTCCAGTCAAGGGCATGTATCTCGGTTGCAGGCTGGATCCCTGGCCCTGGTCGGGGCACGTGCGGGAGGCAACCAATTTATGAGAGATAGATATTTTTCTCTCTCCGTCTCCCCCTCTTCGTTCCACTATCTCTAAAAATCAATGTAAAAATATCCTCAGGTGAGGATTAACAAAAGAAAAAAAAGAATCAGTGTCAAAATCAATGAGCAAATATTGAAGATGAAGCTATGGGCATGAGGACTAATATTGACCCCTGCCACCACCTGCTGCTGTTAGGGTTTCCCGAGGCTACGTCAGCTGAGGTCTGAAACCCGACTACTCCAGCTTCCCACAATGGGGCTAGAGCCCACTTTGGTGGTTGTAGCTTGGAGCCAGTTCAAGAAACTTTCAAACTCAAACCAGGCCCCTTTCATCAGAAGGACAGCCAGTGGGTCCGGGTGGTGGTGGTGGGGAAGTTATTCAGTCCCAAGAAGCAGCTTCACTCCTTAGGCATCTCTGCCCTACCTCTTCCAACCTCCAGGGGGCATTAAGTGCTCTGTTTCGGAAGAGCAATAGGGCAGCGCATCACGACCAGAGACCAGGAAAAGTGAGGCTGTTCTCTATGATAAGAGCCTCCGGGGATGGCACACTCAGGGGTTCTTCCCTTCCCATCCTGTGCTGACCTACTTAGCAGGCACCTAATCCACGGCCCCCCGGAGGTGTCTAAGACATCCAGGCAAGAGAAGACGCAGATGAATCAAAAGCAGGGTTTATTTTCCTACCAAACCCCCAATCCATGTTCCAGCCAATGGATGCAGGGTTAATCAAGCCCCACATAGATTCTTAGTAAAAACAATTATAAATTTCTACAAGAAAAAGGTTTTTAAGTTCCTAGGCATTGAGGAACAGATGGAAAAAAATCACATATTGAATGGTCTGCACTTTCTTTTATGTATTCACACGTTCCCGCCCTGCTGCCTCTTCGGTGCGATGAGGTCCTGACAGCTGTGCAGCTGCACTGACAGTCCTACCTCGCGCCCCTCTGGTTCTCTAACCTCGTATCCTGGCATGCTTTCAGCTTATAATCTCCAAGCACAGCTGGCAAGATCTGAATAGAAGTCTTCAAACCTCGAGTGCCTACTATTTGCTGGGCATAGAGTGGGTACTGGGCAGTGATTCGCTGGTTCAGGGAAACGGAAATGGGGCCACAGAGGCGAGGTTTCCTCCCAAGCGGCAGGTGGGTGTTTGCTGGGGATTAAGAGAACCAGTTTCTCCTCTACTTCTACCACCTGGGTAGGTGCAGAACGCAGGCCCTAGGAACGGATGGGGTGTCTCTTCCGAAAGGCACTGCCGTGGGAGAGCCAAAAGCAGTTTCTAAACAGCTGAGAAGTTTGTTCCACAATCCACATAGTGATGTGTCTCCAAGGAGCTCTGGGTCATGTGGCCAATGTACGAAATCTTCACTGAAGTTCTAGGAAAAAGAAACCAAGGAGAATTAATTCTGCTTTTGAGATGAAATAAGAAAAATTGCCCAAATAATTTCTTGCAAACTCAGGCAACAATATCCATGTGTCCCATACACATATTTTCATGGTTATGCAACCAGAAACCCAGAGAGTCTTTCTACATCCACCAAGACGCTGTGACATTCTAAACAAGCATTTCTCAACTGGGGAAGATTTTACCCCACACAGACTTCTGGCAATGTCTGCAGACATTCTGGGTTGTTACAACGGAGGGGGGGAGGTGGTGTTACTGGCATCTGGTGAGCAGAGGCCAGGGATGCCATTAGATATCTTACTATGCACAGGAAAGCACCTACAACAAATAACTGTCTCAGCCAAAATGTCAATAGTGCGAGGCTGGGAAACCTCACTCTACACCAGGGGTAGGAACGTCCAGCCCTCTGGCTGTATGAGACTCACAAAATCCTTTGGTCCGGCCCTGCCAAGGCATTGGGGTGAGTTAATTAAATGTTTGACCAAATATAGCAGACTAATTTTTAAGTTGACAATTTTGTATGGCCCTCGAATGATGTTATAAATACAGTAGGTCCTCAGGTCTACGGCGCCATGTAATGCGATTTTCGCCGTAAGTCGGAACCCACCTACATAAGCACCTACGTCACTCACATGGAGCACATACACAGCAGTAATGAAGTGAAACAGTAAAAAAAAAAAAAAATTAAAAGAAAGATAACAATTCCTGACCTTTACTTGTGGTAAATACAGTAAATAATAAAAAACATAAAGCACATATGTACATATGTTGAAAGGACGGAACTTTTTTTTTTTATTATATATAAATAAATGGGAGATGGCAATGTAACCACGAAACGATGTACGTCGAGTCCGACGTAACCCGAGGACTGCCTGTATCCAAATGGCCCTTGACAGAAAACGGTTCCCTGCCCCTGCTCTACACTCTCCTATTTCAAACGTCTGCAGCAGACCCTTGTCATGGTTCTAGGAGTGACCCTAAAGGTCCATGATATGTGGTAGGTAATTTGTGTGGCTAGAGCAGCTGTGGGCAAACTACGGCCCGCGGGCCGGATCTGGCCCGTTTGAAATGAATAAAACTAAAAAAAAAAAAAAAGACTGTACCCTTTTATGTAATGATGTTTACCTTGAATTTATATTAGTTCACACAAACACTCCATCCATGCTTTTGTTCCGGCCCTCCGGTCCAGTTTAAGAACCCATTGTGGCCCTCGAGTCAAAAAGTTTGCCCACCCCTGGGCTAGAGAGACAGTCTGGCCAAATGCTCAGTACTTACACCTGGAGGAAGCTGTCTGTTCTTTACTAGTCTCGTCAGGATTCTAGAGGGTTCACAGAACTAGACCTTGCTTCACAGAAAACATTATACATCTAATTGTTCATCGTGAGTCTGGGAATTCGTGACGGGGTTTGGACACGGCATCCAGAGGACACCAAAAGTGTACTGTATCTGTGCCTGAAGGCATAGGCGTCCCGTCCCCTCTCTGGCTGGGTGCCTTGTGGGTCACACAGGCTCCCCTGC
Source organism: Myotis yumanensis (assembly GCF_028538775.1). NCBI lineage: Eukaryota > Metazoa > Chordata > Mammalia > Chiroptera > Vespertilionidae > Myotis > Myotis yumanensis. Next base: position 166,560,901 of record NW_027223754.1, read on the forward strand.
GCGGAGGTGGTGAGCTCACACAGCCTCATGGTCCAGACTCAAATACAGAGGCCGTGGAACAGGAAGGAGAGCAACGTACCTCATGAAGATCACTATGTTGTGCACCTGGATGTCGGGTAACGTGCAGAAGAAGCTAACAAACAGCAAATACAGAAACAGTCAGTTTAGTTAAAACAAAAACAAAAAAATGAGCAACAGCAAAAGAGTACAGAGTCACACTGTCACGGAGGGCCAGTCAGCCCGGTCGGGGCACCTCCCCTCCCCACACTGGCTCTCCTGACCTCAGCGCTGCCACCGCTGACTGGTTCCCAATCCCTAGTGTCCTTGCACCCTCCCACACCGAGATACTCTGTTTTTTCAAACCCATCATATAAATGCTGGAGCTTGGAAATATCTCTAGTGGCTTAATGTTCTCTTTTAGATATTCCAGCACTTCAGTCACACAGCTAAAAACACATCCTCCAAATAAATCTCAAGACAGCCAAAGTCAGGGAGCCAAAGGCTGAGCCTTAGGGCAGGACCGGCCCCCATCAATCAACTGAGCACAACTTTGCATCCCTTTCATCCAGCGGAGAACACAGAGAGAGAACAGCGTCCTTACTACACATAGGAAAACGGTCCTCCCATCTCCGCCTGCACCAGAAAGTCCACCTGTAAAGAAAACACCAGAATCGGTCTGTGGCCAAGCAGGACTGACACAGAACAATACTGTCATTAGCATCTAAAGACCTGGGACCATCCTTCCATCTCAGACACACGTTTCCCTAAGACTGGCCCTCACACAGACTATGTGCCCCTAACAACTTCTTCCCGCCTCTTCCCTTCGGAGAGGCTAGTGGACCTCAGACTATCATTTTGCCTCATCTTGATTTGTACCCAATTGCTTTCTTTTACATATTCTTTTGTTCCTCTAATATTTAAATGCTAGCTGACTCCCCCACCCCCCTTATAATTTTTCATAATTACAGAGCTCGCCAGGTCTTTCTCATCAACCAGTTCTTATAAGTGGAAATGAGAGGAAAAAGAAAGTAAAGAGGCTATGGCATTCCCACAGCCCCGACTCTTCTCTCAGGCCTATGGGGCGAGGATCCTAAAAACACCGGCATACCAGTTGCTCACTCCGAGGAGGAATGAGAGAGACGTTAGTTGTCATATATGACCCAACCACTGTGTTCATGTACTGAACTTGGCTGGACAGGCTGGTCACTGCCACAGAGTAGAAGTTGGAGTTCCTGATTTTCAGGGTGGCCTGCATCAGGGCAAGGGAGGGAAGCAGTGTAAGTTTCCTGGGTCTGAGACATGCAGGTACACAACCCAGGAAGGGAGGCCCTAAGTCTTACCTTGATGGAGAGGATGACAAGGGAGTCCTGCTTATTAAATGTGACATTCATCATTCTGATGCCGTCATCATCCACAAGGACTGAATGTGGAAATAGGAAGAAAGCCACCAAACCAAATGCCAGGAGGCACAGCAGGACAGACAGGAGGACATACTGCTTGCTGCAAATGACACAGCACATGACCCACGTGGGTAGTCAGATGTCAAAGTCCAATCGGTTAAGATTAAATGCACAGCCAGGACTGACGGGGGCAGGGACAGGAAAGGACAAAGGGCTAGGAACCACAAACCAGGCAAGAATAAGTGCAGAGGCAGAAGCCTTTGCTGTTTGCAATCTGGGAAGGGACGCTGAAGAGGGGAGCTGTGTAGACAGAAACATTTTTTCAACCCCCAGGACACCCCTGCTCCAATTCCTTCCAATCCAGTTCCTTCCCTGGGCCCTCAGAATGTCTCTAGCTTCAAGTTTCCTCCCCCAGATGGTGATGAGGGAAGAGATATCTTTCTTGAGCAAATAGTATTAAAGGAAATGGAGGAATTGACAAGAACAGATAAAAGTTTTCAAAAACTGGCATTTATATGTATAAACAGGGACCAGGGATAGAATTAGGTATTAACAGGAGAGAGGCAGGTAACTCACGTTCTCTGAGGGCGGAGTCTCTGATCACTGTGTGGGATCAAAGCCACCAACTCATTTACTTGCTCTATAAAATAACCAAACAATTATTTTGCTAAAACAAATCTCATGTGTTAGCAGTACTTGCCTTCGCATCGAACATCAGCCTGTCACAACCTCTACTTGTTTGGAATTAGACATAGATTCGCATTTTGGGTCTAATAACTAACTAACTCTATAGAGAGTGTCACAAATTACAAAACATGTATCAGTGCTGCCAGGGCAGTGACGTGGAAGTTGAGAAATCTAGGGTCCGAGACATGCAGGTACACTACCCAGGAAGGGAGGCCCTAAGTCTGGCTTTCCTGCATGGCCTTGGGGAAGGCATTACCCCTTCAGGCCACTGTCTCCTCACCTCTAATATGAAAGCTTTCGAGGAGATGGTTCTTACAGCTCTAACCTTTGTCATGATCTAAAGCTGTATGACTTCCTGGGAACCAGCTTCGAGACATATGACTCTGCACCTAATCCAGGCTCCACTCCTGAGCATTTGTTTTTCTCTCCCCACGTGATATATATATTTTTCAGATCTTAGGTGGTTAATGATTCACCATCTGCTCCCTTGAAAAGAAGCTTCCACGGAGCAAAGCTGTTCCAAGTCTTACACGTGACAACAATAAAGAAACGTGCCTGTCAACAAATCCCACAATGCACAGCAAACTGTGAAAGAGACAACCACAAGCCCAAAGTGGAGTCACTTGCGCTGAAACCCATGACAGTGAACCCAGACTTAATACTTGACCTAATTACAGTTTCAGACTTCTCCAGGAGTGTAATCTTAATCCGTCAGTCTGGAATTTTCTGGTCATGTGGACCCTCTTCATCCTCTCCCCACCCCCACGAGCAATCCCCTTTGCCCGAAACAATCCTTTCTTTTCTTTTGCTAACAACTTTCCTGTTCCACCCAGTTTCTGCCTATAAAAGCATCCACACTGTACAGCTCCTTGGGGCTCCGTTATACTTGGGATGCCGCTCGATTTATGAATCGCTCACTAAAGCCAATTAGATCTTCAAATTTACTCGACTGAATTTTTGCTCTCTAACAAAACCAAAAGTTCCAAGCCAAGGAAACAAAGAACCAAAGAGTGGAAGTGAAGAAAAGAACGGCTTTCAAATACATAAGGAAACCAACAGAAGTTGTGGAACCTGCCCCAATGTATCGGGTCAGCTGATGGCTCCTGTTCAGGGCACCATCTACCACTGTGACATTCCTGCCCAGAGTAAAGGCTCTGTCTGGGAGCAGAAGCCCAGTGGGTACCTCGGGATTCTCAAAGGTTCTCACCTGTGGGAATGTAGCCTGTCCCTTGGCACGTGAGACAGGTGATGCTGTCCCGCCCCGTGAACTCCACATATGGGAACTGGGCAATGGCTTCTTCCTGCTCCCGTTCGTCCAGCATATCCTCTCTGTCATCTTTCTTTCGCTTGTGGGAAGGAAGGCGCGCAGAGGCGGAATGCTGAGACCCCATGGCCAGGGTGTGCCACCTGGGTCATGTCCTAGGGGGCGAAGAGTCCAGGTGGTGCATGTTAATGGCCACACTGCACAAGGAGGGAAGAAACCGAGAAAAGGGAAAACACAACAGTGACCAAACTGCTGTTCTCAGTGTGATCCCAAACACCTGTACAACTTCTCCTGCGCCTTCGTTTTGTAGCAATGCTCCCCGCCCCCTCCGACCCCTCCGTGCAGCTGGAGGGACTGGTCGCCTCCGCCAACCTGCCCAGCTCCTCGCCGTCCCGGGACTCGGGGCACCCCAGCTCCCACCTGGCCCGGCTTGGCCCCTTCTCCGTCTGCTACTGCGAACTCTGTGCCCTCCTCGAGGAAACCTCCGCAACAAACAACGGACACCAAATTAATGGCCAGCCTTAGAGATCCGCCCACTCGCCTGTCAGCCCACGAGGCGGGCTCACGTCACGCCCCCTGGCGAACAGCGACGCTCGGAGACCACCCGCCCCGCCCAGCAGGGAGCGCAGGCCGCAGTCCCGCACCTGCCAGGCGCGAACTCCCAGCAACTCCTTCCTGGGCGCACCCTACCCCGCCCCGCCCCCTGCCCGCCTCCGCGAGTTAACCTGTCCGGGTCTCTGAGCAGCCGCACTCAGTGCGCATGCGCCGAATGGTGAGCGGCCGGGGACGCGGCCTGCGCGTGCGCTCTTCGCGGCCCAGCAGCCCGCGCCGCTATAGGGCTGCCGAGTGCGGGGAGAGCAGCGCCCCAAGCGGCCTGGGGGAGGTAACCGCGCGGAGAGAGCGCTGTTACCCAGAAATGTTGGGAAAGGCTCCAGCCACGTTTCCGGAGCAGAACGTCTCTCCGCCCGCCCGGGAGGAATAAAGAGGCTCCGCAGCCAAAGCCACTCTCAACGATTTTTTTTTTGAGCACAGAGGCCGTGTAGATGCTGAAGGTACAAAGATGCAGAAAACACGAAAACTGCCCTCCCCTCCCCCAGCCGTCCCCACAAGCAAAAAAGACACGCACATAGGGGTTAGAGAACACTTAAAAAATATGTTTTTATTGATTTCAGAAAGGAAGGGAGAGGGAGAGAGATATATAAACATCAATGATGAGATAGAATCATTGATCGGCTGTCTCCTGCACGCCCTGCACTGGGGATGGAGCCTGAAACCCCAGCATGTGCCCTGACCGGGAATTGAACCATGACCTCTGGTTCAGGGGTCCACACTCAACCACTGAGCCACCCCCACCGGACCACTAGAGACCATGGCCGGCCTAGAGAACACTTTAAAAGGTGGGTTTCTCTGTAGGTACTGCCAGGTCGAGCTTAGCCTGCAAGCAGAAGGAAGGGAGGGCGGACATTAAGCAGTTAAAGTTACTAAAGATGATGCTTGGAGGGAGGAGAGATTCTCAACGGAGTGAATGAGGGGCCTGCTTGGCAATGGAGAGCAGGCTGGACACCTCCGAGTTCTCTGCTGTGGGGCAGCGCTACAGAGTTTGGACAGGTTCAAGCCTTGGACTGATGAGAGGACACAGTCCTCTCATTGCCACGTGCAAGTCCCAGCTTGGAGGGCAGAGCCTTCCCAGCACAATTACAGCCAACAGCTGTAGCTGTAAGCTTGAACCTCTGGTCGGAACATGTGGCCTCACGTGCCTGAGTGATGTGGGCTTGATAGAATTCAGGTGCATGTAGTTGAGTAGGATTGAAACCCACGAGAATGTTGTAAACATCTTGATCACGCCCTTACTTTGCCTCGTGGCATCAGCTATAAAATAAAGACACGGCTTGTGGACGCTGGTACTGTCTCTCCATCAAAGAAGCAGCGTCCCATTGAGACCCAGCTTTTATTCTCTTGTCTGTCTTTTCTCCAGCCTTCACCGCCCCCTCTCAGGGTCACTGAACCAGGCTGAGCTGGCATGGCACATAAGGCGCCCTGGGGCTGAGTATGCCATGGCCGTGCCGGCTCGCCACACTCTGCCACCTCCAGCTCTCTTTCCTCATTCTCCTGTGGGGAAGGCAGAGGCCCCTGCATCTGTCTAGCCAACTACCCAACCTCTAATCACCATCACCTCCCTGAGCCTTAGGATAAGAAGTGCTAAAGGAAAACACATTGCATGACAGTTGAAGACAGCAAGGCAGACTATTCAAGAGGATCATGGCTACATGTGTAGGGACTGCTGCAGTAGGGTCTTGCTGTGGGAAAGAGAGACCGGGCTCAACTCTGAATACTACATGGGCAAATAGGAATTTATGGCCAGGAGCAGGGTGAGGGGCAGTGGATGGGAAATTACGAAGAGGGAACATTAGGAGTAAGGAGAACTCTGGCTAAAGCAACCTAATAGAATTCTCGCTGAAGACAGGCCAGGGTGATCAGACATCGCCTGGTGGAGGCCGAGGGATCCAATCAGATTTAAGGTGATCAGCTACGGAGGGTTGGGAGTTCTCACTGGAAATGAATTTTACAATAAGTGCACAGAGGGGCCTAGGAGAAGGTTCAGGAGCCTGACTAAAGTCTGGCCAAGCAAGAAATCTTTGTCAGAAGCAACAAGGAGCCATTGCTCCTCCTTTTTCACTTCTGCCCACACCGTCTCCTTCCTGAAATCTGGTCTTCACCCCTCTCCTTGCAAATACTGTACCAGTTTATATTCCTTATCTAAACCAATCTGTTTTTGCTGGGTGCAGCAATATGCTCAATTAAAAATATGCTTCCCAGCCTTTCTTGCCAATCCAAGCCGATAATATGGAAGCAGCTGTTTGTGGGACTGCCAGGAAAGCTCCTTAAAAGGGATGGAGACTCCACTAGTCCTTTGACCTTCCTCTTCTTGTTTGAAATTTGGATTTGATGTTGGAGGTGGGGCAGCCATCTCGTGGCCATGGGGCGAGACGCGCCTGCTGAGAAAGGCTGGGTAGGAGGAGCCTGGGTTCCTGATGGCCGTTGGGGCCACATTCAGACCCTGGGCTCCCTGTCTTCTGACTTCTCGTTACAAGAGGAAAATAACCACCCCTCAACACTGTGAGAGGTTTTGGTTGTTTCTCACAGTAGGATGACATCCTGAAAGATACAGACACAGAGGGAAGGGGAAAGCCTGGGTTTTAACACAAGCAGTCTGACTGCTTTAACCACAGGCCAGGTAGAGCACACTTCGGTTTCTACCCTTTTAAAATGTCTGCTCTTGGGGTACACGCCCTTAGAGAGAGAGAGGCCGATTGTCTGAGGCCTGTCTTCCAAGTTCAGTTTTCTTGTCTGAGGACTCACTTCTGACAGGGAATCCGCCTAGGGAACCTGGGGAATGAGCCCATCCTTCAGTGACATGGGTGTCGCCTCACTGTGTAGCCTCTGCTGGAACCTGCCAAAGACAGGGCACAATAAGCCTAGAGTCCGAACTGTGGACGGACAGTATGGAGGGTTGTCTAGGCTGCCCTAGAAGCTGAGGAGACAGCGGCCTGATCCACACCGGGTCAAGAGGAAGAGTAGGTGGGAGGAAGGCTGAGGGCTATGGATGCTTTGAAAGGAAGAGAAAGAGGCCAAAGGCTGGGGGCCTGTGGGGAGGAGAAGCAGATCCCTCAAGGTTTTCTTCCAATCTGCTTCCAAACGTGTGTCCAGGACAGACGGACTGAACTCTCCGGTGTGGCTCTCATTTCTCCTTGTCTCCCCAGCACCCAGCGCAACACCTGGCACATAGTAGGCCCTCAATAAATGCTTGCAGAAAGACTCAGCCTAAAGGCTGGCCAGCATGGCCCGGGGGGAAGTCCCAGCACCCACCTGAGCCATCTGGGAGGCAGTTTTAATTGAGCAGCACATTCCTAAGGAGACACCCATCACTTCTCACCTGTGCCCGGCTGCCAGCTTTATCTCATCATCCGGTTATGAGCAGTGAGGTTTCTGCAGACATGAGCTCACTGGGGCTCTCCGGGTGGGCCGGGACAGAGCGGGGCCAGCTGGGGGTCCCTGCACCCCCAGCCTCCTCAGTTTCTCCATGTGCATTATGTCCCCCGGGCCCCACAAGTTGAGGGGAATAAAAACCTCAAAGGGCTGCTGTCCTGAAAGCTCTGAGGGGCAGACGGAGGCCAGGCACCTACTCTGCACCCTCTCTGCTCACACACAGGACAGGACGGGGCAGGGGAATGTCTAGGACTGGGTTAACCTCCCTCTGCCCTGAGAGGGAAATGGGGGGCTTCAGGTTGAAAGCTCTCTTCATGTTCCTCATTCTGCCCATGTAGTTACCCCACAGTTGGGTAAACTTGCTTAAGGATAAATGATACCCAGTAAGGGAAAGAATCAAAACTGGAACCAAATCTGCGGTGTCCTTGTTTGCTGTACTTTACAAAGGGACTTGCTAGAGCTTGGAGAGGTGGGGCAAAGCCAGGTCCTAGCCCCACTGCTGCAGCCACTGTGGTACAACAGGGGGATTTAAGGCCCACGCAACCCTCCTGTGTAATGGATTCCGTGTTTATTGTAACGTGAATCAGAGATCTCAGTGCGCAGAGCTCCGGCCCATGTGCTGTCAGTGAACAGAAAACAGTCCCGTCTCTGCAGCTCCTGGTTTGTTCCTCCAAGGGAAGGACGGAGGAGAAGAGGAGACGCCAGTGCCTTGCATTTAAGAACCCTTACAGCAGTAGAGCACTTTGCCACTTACCGGGCACTTCCTTTGCTGGGAAGCAGCTCATTTCCATTTTCCACCGCGACACAACCAGGGAAGCGGGCTGCCCAGTGCTAGCGGTAAGGTCAGAACTGGATCGTGGGGCTCTGCTCCCAAGTCCTGTCTCTTCTCACTGTGCTATTTCCTATGAAGCGCGGTCACAGGAAGGACATTTACAGACAAGTTCTGGGGAAGGAGTGGCGCAGAGGGAGCTTAGTGACATAAAGGGGTCTGGGTGGGGGCTGCGTTGTGTGCTGTGCGCAGCAGCTGTAGGCAGGTGGCTCTGCTCAGAGAAGTCCCCGATGAGGGGGACTCGTGGGGCTGTGGGGGCTGTGTGTTCCAGGAACTGACAATTCACACAACCTGGTAAAGGGGACCCATGAAGCCACAGTCCATCAAAGTGGCCTGCAAGGCCGGGGTCTCCTCAGCCCCTTCCCTGAGGGGCATAAAGGAGGCTGATTGGAGGGCCCCCATTTACCTGCTTGGGGGTGCGCCCCAGAAGAGCCAACACAGCATTCTCTGCTGGCTGCCGCGGGAGGTAGGACTCGTCCTCCCAGGCCCAGGTGGACAAAAGATGTTCTATTTTTAATAAATGGAAACAAGATTAGATCGGGTGCGTTTAAGTCCAACTCAGAGCCCCATCCTGACGGGCTGGCAGGGAATTTAATCTCCTTGGTGATCGAGGCCGCCTTCCCTTCGCCGAGGTCACTCAAGAGTCCCGGAGACTCGCTTCTTGGAGCCCAGGAAGCAAGGGAAGGAAGGGCCTCTGCTCCGCCCATGGGTCACGCTCTCTCCTTGTCCAGCACCACGCAGGCCTCTGATTTGGGTGTCATTATTGCTACCCCAGGGCCCAGAATCTTTGCCCAGAGCTGGTGCCCAGGGTCGGGCATGCCCAGCGCAGCCATTCCCCACAGCCATGCCAGGGAGGTTCTCTGTCCCCACGGCCCTGCCAGAGGGCTCCCCCGGAGGTCCCGCCCCAGCGGAGCAGGCTGCCTCTCTCCCTGCTCTCCTCCTGTTCTCCTTTCTCCCTTCAGTGGCAGCTCAGGAAACCTGGCATTGCTTCTCCAACAACTGAGCCATTGGTGGAAGACAGTTCAAGGTGGTGTCTTAAAGTAACCTTTTAAGAAAGATTTCTGCCCCCCCGGGAATCAAAGTAACGCAAAGAGCTGTTCTCTCCTTGGAACAGGGGACAGAGACACAGGGAAAACCCACACTCAAGCTGACAGCCTTAGGGAACACCTAAGCCGGGCTCTTGCTGGGGGGCTTGCAGGCTGAGGAGACACTACCCGGCCCCTAAACACCAGGAACCGCGTCCCCAGGCTCTGTGTGATGGCTCTGGGGGCCTTGTTCCTTAATAATTGCCAACATCCCTGCCCCGGCCACCTCAGATGAACGCACACGCTGAGTCACATCGGCGTGCGTGCTGTACCTCTGCAAACTGTGTAGCCCCTTCTCCCCCCCAGGAATTGCCACCCCTGAGCACCTCTGCCCAAAAGTTCTGGGCCACCTCCTGAGTGGGAACTGGGCTAGGGGCGGGCACTGTCAGGGCAGGTGTGGCGGGAAGGCGACCTGAGCTGGAGACTTGGGGAAGCTATGCCTGAGGGTATCCAGGGGTGGGCTTGCTGATGCTAACTCTGCAGTTAGTGTTTGAGGAAACCCACGCAATGGTCAGCCAGTCTCTGTGGTCGACCCCCTCCTTCCTGGCACTGCCTTTTTCACCCACGGTGCCAGCTTCGGGGACAATCCCTGTGGCTGAACAGATCCACACGTGACTGTCTTCAGAAACCACCACTCAACCCCTGTCTGTGTGAGCTGCGGTGCTGGGCACGGTGCCTGGGGCCTAGGCCAGCAGCACCTCTGCAGCCTCCGCCTGAGCACCAGCCAGGGAAATGGAAGCGGGACAAGCACTGAGCAAGGGAACACCCTGTGCAAAGCAGCCCGTGAAAAGCAGGGGGGGGGGGGGGGGGGGATGGGGAGGGGGCGGGAGGGCTGAGAGAGCCACAGGCAGAGCCTGAGGACAGAAGGCGGAAATGAACTCCAAGAGGTTTTTAGAAAAACCAAAGCAATACCCAACCCCATCCCAAAAGTCAACAGTCTGAATAGCTCCTGGTTCCTCCTCCCCATCCACAGGCACAGTTAGCTCCAGGCCCTCTACATTTTTTTGCCTAAGCAATGGCAGTAGCCTTCTGAGTAGGCTTTTTGGCTTAAAAAAATTATAATTTACTGACTATTATGTGTTATAGTAGGTCATTCCTGAACATCATCTCAGTTGGTCCTCTCAACAGCTCTGCAGGCTGGGCATCAGCCCCCTGTGATGGATGTGGCGTCTGTGGCTCTGAGAAGCAAAGCCGCTTGCCCAGGGTCACAGCTGGGTTACAAGCGTCTTTCCCGGCCACGGCCCTTCCTCCGCACGCATTGGGTCTGTGCTCTAGTCCCATGGTCCTTTCCTAAAGTGCAAATGCGGTCCTGCCATTCTGCTTCTTAAAACTTCCGCTGGTTCCTCAGCCGCTGCAGGGAAAGACCAACCCCCTTCCACAGCTTGCAAGGCCCTCTCCCACTAACCACACACTCCAGCCACAGAGGACTATTTGTAGCTCCCTAGACATGCCGGTACTTCATGTGCCTGCTCGCTCTGTCCTCTCTGCAGACGATATTCTTTTCTCCCTGCCCCACCTCACTCCACAACCCATTTCCTGTGCCCGGCGAGATCCTACACAACCGTGCAAGCCCAGCCCAGAAGTCACTCTGAAATCTTCCCTCTAAACCCGTCTCCCGCCGCCCCTGCACACACACACTGCCCACGTCAGTGCCACTGGCCCACACCTGCTGTCTCCTCCTCTGAGCTCTCCTCATGCTATAGTGTCACCTGTGAGCCTGCCTGGGTGTCCAGTTAGACTGTAAACCCCCTGAGGGCTAGGATAGTGTCCCTGGAGCTGAGAGAAGAGCCTGGCAGAGAGTAGGCGCTTCAGAAATATTTCATTGATTGAATGAGGGAGCTGAGTGAATGGATGCGGAGCTCCTTGGGGCAGGGACAATGTCATAGTCACAGGACACAGTCTGTGTTCCCATCTCGTGGCAAGTGCCTGGCACTCAGTGGACATGCAGTCAGGGTGAATGAATAGAGACCAAAGGAGGAGAGAGGATGGAGGGGAGGAGAGTTGAGGGAAGATTGGGTTAGACAGCAGTGCAGGCCTGGGCACAGCTCTGTTCCTCCACCAGGGGGCGCCAGAGGTCCGGGAGTTGGGGCCTCAGCCTTAAAACCCACTGAGTGTGGGTTGGTTGTTTCCCTCCATAGAAGGGTTCAGGAGGCAGCCAGGATCACAGGGAAGGAGCCCACCCAAAGCTGGGTTACCACAGCAGCGAGCTGGGGACTGGCCTGCTCTGCCCTTGCCTGGTAGGACAGGAAACAGCCAGCTTTCTACTGGGGAATCAGGATACACCCAGATCAGGCCCATCTTGGGATAGACAGGGCCTTGCAGCTGAAGGCTGTGGCTGGAGTCAAATTGGCCAAGAGCTGGGAAAAAGCTCAGAGCCCTTTACATGAAGGCGGAAGGAAGTTAGCATCAATTCCTGGACACTGGTAACTCATTAGAATTCACGCTTTGTCTCCCCACCTCACCTCGTGCAGTCAAGGCCAACCCCATCTTCCAGGAAGTTGGGGCCTTGGGAGACAGTGGGAGCAGGACATAGTCCCTGCCCTCCAGGAACCCGCACCCCACCCTCCATGGAAGCCCTGCACCCGTGCCCTTCCAGCCAGGCGGCCTGCATGGGAATCCTGGCTCAGCACCTCACTAGCTGTGTGACCTTGGGCACCATTCTTAACCCCTCTGTGCCTCCGTATCTTCATGTTAATGATGTTAGAACGATAAAATAAGTTATTCCATGAGAGCCTTCTAGAATAGTATCTTTCAAGTAGCAAACATTCCATAACCGAAAGCTATCATCACAATGATCATTTTCTCTAGCAGCAGGTCTGTAGACGCTTGCAGGTGAAGGCACAGGACATCAACCGGACCTGTATCTTTAGATTAGCCTTGAGCTTCCCCCCAGCTGGTCATTCTATGCAGAAGGGGACTTAGTACTCTGAGCTCACGGAGATTTTGGACCCCAAAGTGAGCACACCAGATAGATCCAAAGGAGAGAACTGTGGCCCAGAGATGCCATGTGACCTGGAAGAGATCACAGCGACAAGTGGAATAGGGCGGGGAGAAGGGACCAGTCCACTGACCAGCTAGCCTCTCTCTCGGGTTCTTGGGGCCACATGGCTGTGCGGCCACCCCACTGGGTCACTCATCCCAACCAAGACAACTTGGTGCTTTTTGTCTAAATTAGATGTCATCAATATTTGAATTATAACAAGTTTTTGCAGTTTTGTGGCTTTTGTCTTTCATTTTCCCCTGTGAACAGGTTTGCCAGGAGACCAGTACAAATGGTAAGAATAAGAGAACTATATGGGCAGGGAGGCATCAGAGGGAGGCGAGAAAGCAGTTCCGGATGCTGCAGAGATGGAGCGTGGATCTGAATCACTGTCCACAAGTGCTGGGCCTGGCCTGGCTGCCCATCCTTCCCCTCTGGCTGCTGAGTGGTGGGGACCACACAGGGGGAGCTGGGCTTCTTGGGTCTTGTTTCTGCCTCTGCTCCTGCCTCAGCTCTCTCTGTATATGCCTCCCGACCCTCTCACTGAGCATAGGCTCAAAATCCCCATTATTCTTCCAGAAGCAGCCCATATATTCCTTCCTCACGAAGCACTCCCTGATTCTGACCCTCTGCCAGACACCATCTCTCCCTTCCTGAATTCTCATGTTGATTAGTTTGTACTTCTCTGCTTGCTTTGTAGATCTCAGGGGTTTCTGCCTCACCCTTGAAGGATCATATACAGAGGAGGGCGAACGTAGGTGTACAGTTGTTTGTAATAAATATATAATAAATAATACTACAATGTGTACTCACTACTGTAAGCCCTGTAAACCTACTTTTGCCCACCCCTGTAGAGTGCATAGCACAGGGGCTGAGAGCATGTATTCTGGACAGACTGCCTTGGCTCAGAGGCCGACTCCACCGTTTACCAGTTGTATGGTGGCGTGAGAGTTTCTTAACTTCGGTGTGCCTCACTTTCCTCTTCTATAAGATGGGAATAACAATAGCACCTTCCTGGCAGGGTTGATAGGACTTGAAGTGGGTTCATGACCCCATACATAGGAAACACATTCTAAGTGTGTGCTATTGTTGTCATTGGAGTGTTTGTGTCTGTCTGTGTTTTGTCTCTTAATGAAGCCAGCAACTTCTGAGATCAGTCTCTTACTTTAAACCGAGTTGTGTCTCCCTGTGGTCTCAGCACAGGGCCTGGCCACAGGGCGTCCTCACTGACTGGCTACGGAATGATGATGGACTCAAGTGCCCTCTTCTCTCCTCTGCTGTCCCTGCGACGGTCCCCTGCAGAGCGGGGCTGTCTCCGTGGCTGTGGCCCTTCCTCCCACAGCCCCGCCTGAGCTCCGGCAATTTTCCCTGGCAGCTCCCACGTTCTGGACTAACTTTAGGGTTGGTTTCCAGCTGCGGTTAGATTTTTCTGTTTGAAAAATATTTTAAGCAGCTGGTGGGGAAGAGGTGGAGAGGTGGGAAAAGAATAATAAATAAGCTTGTGAAAGGAAGATTGTCTGAATGGCTTGGAGCTGCTGTGGTCTACAGCTTGGCTCGGGGGTCCTGCCAAGGACTCCCATCAGGTGGCTGGGGGGGGGTGGGGGGGGAGACACGCTGGTGGTTTCACAGGCCGAGGAGGAAGATTGCCCTTGTAAGCATCTCTTGCGCGTGCTTTCACTTTATGCCCTGCGTGGGTTCTGAGGAGACAAGGACTAAATGGATGGGGAAGAGCTAGTTTTGCAACAGGCCAGGTTGAGGTTAGATACTGAAAAGAACTTAATATCAGAATCCATCCCAGAAAACCACATTTATGACCCCAAGACTCTGCTTTTCTCCAGAACTCGACTTCCTTGTGAGCTCTTATTACATAACGCCTCAGACAGCCTGCCCGCCCCCCCCTCCCCACCCCCTGTTACTCATCCTCCTAACAGTGCTGTCCCACCTCCTGCACCTCAGGTGTCATCCTTCCTCTTCCCTTTGAGCTTGGCTCTGCCACTGAGGCCCTCACGCTCTTTTTGGAAATTTTCACCTCAACCACCTCCCTGAGTAGATGGAGGGGGCGGGCATTGAGGTGAGGAGACTCCCAGCAGGAGCAGGCAGCACCAGGCTGACAGCCAGGAGCAGAGCCCATGGCTACCACACACAGTGATGGAGGCTCCTGCTGCCCCTGTGCTGGCGGGGAGGACTGGGACAGAGGCGCACAGAAAATCAGGGATGGGAGAGAAACTAAATCATAGAGTTGAACAGAAACCAAGTCAGAAAGAGACAGGGAGCAAGTCAGATGTGGGGGTAGGGAGTTGACTGTCACCAGGCAGTGCCCCTGGCCAGGCCCACATGGACATTCCTGTGGCCTGTGATGGCAGGGTGGGCTCGGCCCCAGGGCTGCCTGGTGCCTGCGGGGGCTGGGGCCCAGCATAGGGTCTCAGACAGGGAAGACTGCCCTCCACTCCCAGCTCTCCTGAGGGCTCCCTCCACTGGAGTCAGAGCGGGCAGTGGGGTGATGCCTCGAGGAGCTGTGGGTGGCAGAGACAGCCTCCTAGTCTAGGGGAGCCAGCAGCGGGGGCGTAGAAAAGGCTGGGAAGTGGGGAGCCTATCTTCTAGGAACAAGGTGGGACACCAGTGTAACAGGTAAGTGGACCAATGTGGGGGAGGTTGTGCTGTTGAGGATTAGGGGGTGGTGGGCAGGTGTGGAAAGGAGGGTGTAGGGGGCTTTGCAGGGGTGACTACGCACCAGCAGAAAGTCTGGGTGGGAAAGAGTGCCTGCCGCTCTCACAGTTTCCGATGGGGGAGGGAACGCTTGCTCAGTTTTTTGTTTTTAAAGATTTTTTTTAAATTGATTTTTAGAGAGAGAGGGAGGGAGAGGGAGAGAGAGAAACATGGATGTGAGAAACATCCATTGGTTGCCTCCTGCATGCCCCCTACCAGGGATCAAGCCCACACCTGGGCATGTGCCCTGATGGGGAATTGAACTAGCAACCTTTTGATTTTCAGGATGATGCCCAACCAACTGAGCCACTCTGGCCAGGATGAAGCTTGCTCAGTTTTGAATGGATTGGTTTAAAGCTTTCTTCAAGGCCTACCCCTAGCCATCCACACCCTCCTAAGCCTCCTCCAGCAAGGAGAACAGCACTAATTTAGGTTTAGAAATGAAATTCTACATATTAGCTGATCTTGCCACTGGTTAACTTGGACCACAGCAAAATTTAAGAGTCCCAGAAACTATTCTGAGGCTAGGAAGGTGGCAATTGACACTTACCTCTATCATTTTACATTTATAGTGAACATGAAAATTCCCAAAGCATTTTTTCTTATTATGAAACATAACATAGATATATATTAATAT
This sequence comes from Myotis yumanensis, assembly GCF_028538775.1. Taxonomy (NCBI): domain Eukaryota; kingdom Metazoa; phylum Chordata; class Mammalia; order Chiroptera; family Vespertilionidae; genus Myotis; species Myotis yumanensis. Next base: position 166,576,476 of record NW_027223754.1, read on the forward strand.
ATTATAACTGAATAAATAACTATAAATCAAGCACGCATGTATCTATTGTGCAGGTCAAGAAATAAAATACTGCCAGCACCCCAGAGGTTCCTGTATCTTTCCCTGGATCACAACTCCATCCCTCCTCCTTAGAGGGAACTAGTATCCTGACATTTTAAAAAATATATATTTTTATTGATTTCAGAGAGGGAGAGGGAGAGAGATACAAACATCAATGATGAGAGAGAATCATTGATCAGCTGCTCTTGCATGCCCACTACTAAGGATTGAGCCCACAACCTCAGCATGTGCCCCAATATGGAATCAAACCATGACCTCCTGGTTCATAGGTCAATGCTCAACCACTGAGCCACGTCAGCTGGGCTGTCCTGACTTTTGTGATCGTCATTTCCTTGTTTGTTTTCCAAAGCATTTAGTCTCTTAGATATAATCATCTTTGAGTTTTACAATAACCTTATTATTCCCATTTTACAGATGAGGGAACTGAGGCTCAGGAAGATTAAATAACTAGTCCAAGGACACCCAACCAGGAAGCAGCAGAACCAGGATCATATTTGGATTGGCTGATTGCCCCCAGGAAAGTTTCTTAGTCAAATCAGAATCCACAGGCAATGCTGGGACAGCCCCGGCATTGGAGACCCGTGCCCTAGTGCCCCAGAGAAGGGAGAAGTCAACTTCATAGCCAGGCCAGGTACTCCCCTCCTGGGTTGGTTGACTCTCTTGACTCTCCAGGGTTCTGCTCTCTGAGTACCTGACGGGAAATGATGGAAGCCCAGTGGAGAGCCATTGGAGGTCTGAGAAGCAAGAGGTGCTGGGAGATGATGTGGGATGGGATCAATGCCTAGATAGAGCTTCAGGCCCTGCCTGACACATGCCAAGGGCACCGGGACTCTGGGGATGTGGCTGAGCCAGGTGTGTGCCCAAGTGTATGCCAGATTTACCAGGTGTGCCCTCCTTGGTGGGCCAGGTATGCCTGGTGTGAACATGCATGTGCATGTGTGTGTGTGTGTGTGCACGTGCGCGTGCTCCTGGCATGTCCATGTGCATGCCCCACTCTACTACACACTTGGATCGCTCTGAACCGCTCCCCCACCCTCAACTTTTTCTTTTCATTATACATGCTCATTATAAAAAATTCAAATACAAAAGTCTTTCCTCTAATTCTAATCCAAATGATCCCAGGTGTAATTTCCAAATGCAGCTGTTTTAGGTTTAATGATTTTTAACAAAATAGTATAAAAATCTTATTTTTTAACCTTTTTTCACTGACTATACCTTTGCCCTCTTCCCTGTCAGTATGCATGGATTTATTTCACTTTTTTTTTTTTTAACAGCTGAAGAGTGCTCCATTAAATAGATGTGCCATCATGTGTGTGATGGGGTAGACCCCTCCGTGTCCTCGCTCCCCTTGTCTCCTAGAAGCTGAGAGAGTAGGGTGCAAGGGGAGGGGTACAAGGAAAGTGTTTCCTCAAAAGTTAGCCCCACCCCGGGAGGCAGCCCAGTCCCAGCTGCCCTTTGACCTGCAAACGGATTCCCCTACAGCCCCACCCACCCAAAGTCCACCCTTTCTTCTCCAGTCCCCTTCCCCTCTTCCTCCTGACCCTGAACCCGGTGCAGTGCTGCAGGTTTGGGGGCTGCTGAGAGAGTGCCTGGCCTCTGAGCCCATCTGATCTCAGAGAGCTGGGGAGAGTTGGGCTCAGGGACCAGCGTTCAGGAGGCTCTGAGCAGAAAGCCTGCATGGGCGAAGGCCTCCGCAGGAGAAGGAGCTGTGCTGATGGTGAGGCTGGCACTGCCTCCTGCCCAAATGGCAGCTTCCTGCTTCCCAGAGGGCATGGGGGATGGGAACTGAGCCAGGTAGGCCTGGTGCCTCTGCCTCGGCACCAGTGTCATGGAAAATCCAAAGCCTTGATCTTTGTTCTTGATTGCTCCTCCCCGATTTTTACTACTGGAAACTTTCGGCTTCTTTGTTCCCATCAGCTTGTGAGGGAGGTGTTGAGAGGGGACAGTAGGTGGTGGCTCAGTCAGCAGCCCAGCAGCCGGGTACAGGACCTGGCACTTCTGAGGATCAACCTGACAACTCTCTCTCTCACTGACACTCACATAGTTTACCTATAAACAGATCGCACTTCTTTGGGGGCGGGGGGGGGGGGGGGTTGGGCAGAGGGAACAGGATGGGCACAGTCTTCTTTGCCTTTCCTGCATAAGCTGCCTCCCTCACCCAGGATCGGCCTCCAGTTGTCCAGGGCCATGGTTCCCCTGGTTCCGAACACCCCTAATCCCCCTAATGTCCCAGTGGCTAGTGGCTCCCAGTCCTTCTCATTCCTCAGGGCAGGCCCAGAGTGTGTTTCCCATGGGACCCAATGAGATGTTTACAGCAAGGAAACCACTCTGCCAGGTTGCTCCCTCCCCAGCGCCTTGCCCAGCTCCCGCTGCCCTCTCCCCGCCCTTCTCTCTCAGGGTCAGAGTTCACAGAAACTTCTCGGGTCAGTGATTCTCACCTGCCTTTCCTCCTCAGGAGAGATGGGCCCAACCCCCCAATGCTCTGGAGCCTGGCACCTGCCTTCCTCGGGGATGGCATGTTGTGGGAGAGAGGGGTAGCCCTGGGGGCAAACCAGAGCAGAGCATCCCCTCAGGTGTCACCTCACCTCCCGGCATTGTCTGCTGGGTGAGCAGACGGTGCCTCGGGCTTCCTGCCACCTTAGGGGTGAGCCTGGGGAGGGAGAGGTGAAGCAGAGAGAGAGATGGGAGACCAGCCCAAGGTGAGGGAGGACACAGGTGCTGAAGCAAAAAGGGAGAAAGCTCAGATCTTCACTCGGCAGCTTCTGTATTCAAACACCAGCCTATCCCTCATCAATTCTTAGATGCTGTTAGAACATCAGCATCCTGTCTGAGGGACATATACTGCAGCTGTGTGTGGAGGGGTATGGTGCAGGAGATGTGCAGCATTGGATGGGAGGTTTAGCACTCAGAAGAGGGAGATCTGAGAGAGGTTGGCACGCCAAGGCCTGCTTCCTGGAGGGGTGGGAGGCCAGTGAACACTGGGCCAGCTGGTGTGGTCGGAGAGGAGGTGGCAGGTGGAGTGGAGGGAAGCAGGGGAGCCGATCTGGAGCCCTGTCTGCCTGGCTGGGGCTCGGTGGGCTCTGCGCTGTCCGTCGGTCTGGAGTGTGCAGCAGGCAGCGGCTGTGCAGGCAATCAAGCTCGCTGGCCGGGTGCTGAGTGCACGACCTTCACTTGGTGATGCTCTGTCCACCGGGAACCTGGCTGGGCCAGAGCAGGACTGAGAAGAGCAGTGCTCACCCCTGCAGGCCAGAATGGGGTGCTGCGGGCCCAGGACGACAGGCCAGGCCTCTCCACCGACCACATCCGACTCGCCTCGCTGCCCAAGCGGGACAGATTATTTTCGCCCCTTCAGACTCTGCCAGTGCCTTTGCCCCTCGCCACGAGTTATTCAGTTACCAGTGTCGGTGTTCTATTTCCAGAGCAAGGCAGGCCTTCCCGGCCCGGCTTCCTCCACCCTGAGCCTCGAGCCTCAGTAGGCATTTCCTTCCATCCAGCCCTGGATAGGCTGGGTGCCGGGTCCAGGTCCAAGGGCAGGGTCATCCTCGGCTCATCTGAGGGCGGCTTAGCCCCTCTCTCCTTCACACCTTCATTCTCCTGCTTCCTCCTAGACCAGTGGTTAGCAAACTGCGGCTCGAGAGCCAGATGCGGCTCTTTGGCCCCTTGGGTGTGGCTCTTCCACAAAATACCACGTGTGGGCGTGCACGTACAGTGCGATTGAAACTTCATGGCCCATGCGCAGAAGTCGGTATTTTGTGGAAGAGCTACACTCAAGGGGCCAAAGAGCCACATGTGGCTCTCGAGCCGAGCCGCAGTTTGCCGACCACTGTCCTAGACCATTCCCATCAGCACACGAACATGCTCTAATTCTCACCTTAAAAATAAAATCCCTCTACAAGACCCAGGCCCCTCCAGCCACCGCCCATCACTCTGCTCCTCTCACAGCCACGCTCCTCACCAGCCTGGGCGACAGGTGCACCTGCTACTTCCTCCCCAGACTTTCCCTCTTCACCACCCCCTGCACCCCCATGTGCCTTCTGCCCCACCAGCCTCTCCACTGCACCTGCTCATAGTAAATTCACCAGAGCTGAGGCCCTGGCTGAACAGCTCAATTGGTTAGTGTTGAGCCCATACACCAAGGTTGTGGGTTCGAGCCCCGGTCAGGGAACATACAAGAAACAACTAATGAATACATAAGTAAGTGGAACCACAAATCAATGTTTCTCTCTCTCTCCCTTCCTCTCTCTCTCAAATCAATAAAAATTTAAAAAAATTCACCAGAGCTGATGAACACGTCTCAGCCTCCCTTCTCCCCTCTTTCAACAACTGAAACTCAGCTGACCCCCACGCTGAAGCCCTTCTCTCCCTGTCCCCCCAAAGGGTCCTCTCCTGGTTGCCTTCCTGCCCCGCTGGTGGCTCCCTCTCAGGCTTCGTGGCAGATTCCTCTTTAAAACCACCGCAATGCCAGTGCCCTTGCACTTGGTCCTGGGTTTCTCTCCCTATGTTTCCATGGCCACAGACACCACCCATTTGGTGGCAAGTCCACATTTCTGACTCTAGCCCAGGGGTGGGCAAACTTTTTGACTCGAGGGCCACAATGGGTTCTTAAACTGGACCGGAGGGCCGGAACAAAAGCATGGATGGAGTGTTTGTGTGAACTAATATAAATTCAAAGTAAACATCATTACATAAAAGGGTACGGTCTTTTTTTTTTTTTAGTTTTATTCATTTCAATCGGGCCGGATCCGGCCCGCGGGCCGTAGTTTGCCCACGGCTGCTCTAGCCCATTCCTCCTCTTTGAGCGCTGACTTTCAGAATCAGTGCCCACTTGGTATTTCTGCTTGAGGTCTCCCAGACATTTTGAACTTAATCTGTCGCAACAAGAACTCTTGATTCTCATCCTATTACCTCCAGTCTTGCTACATCACCTCCACCTTCTTAGTTGCTAAAGACTGTGGTCCTTGATCCCTCCTCACCTTTCACATCCAACTTATATCCAGCCTAGCAAATCCTGCCTCCAACGTGTACTTCTACTTCCGCCATGTCTCTCACCCCACCCCGTGTTTCTCTACATGACCCTCCTCTCTTACCTGGATTCTTCAGTGGCCTCCTAACTGGCCTCCTTGCTTCCAACTTGAGGCTCCTCCATTTCAGTGTGCATTGAGCATTAAGATTCGTCATTCAGACCCTACAACCCTTTCGGCATACGGCTTTCTGTGTGTGTGTGTGTTCACAATGTTACTGTAGCCCATTAGGCTCTCAGTGGTTCTGGACTTTCCCATTTCTCCAGCTTCATCTCATGCCCTCCCCAGTGGCCAGGCACTTGGGTCTTCTTGCAGTTCCTAATGGTCAAAGTTCTTTTCTTGCCTCAGGGCCTAGAATTTCTCCCCCAGCTGGCAGCCCGCCCATTTTCACCCTTCAGGCCTATTATCGCCTCTGAGAGGGTTCCTCACTGTCCTGTCCAAAACTGCCCTCCTCCTTTCATTTCTATTTCAATCCTTTATTTCAAGCATGTCAAACTCAAGGCCTGCGGCCCGCCAGCCACAAGTTTGACATGCTTGCTTTATTTAGTTTATTTGCATACTAGCACTTACTACCTTTAGAATCCTTTTATTTATTTACTTACTTTTACTTTTGTTGAATGTAAGCTCCGTGAGGGCAGAACTATGACATTTTCACCATTTTACCCCCCAATGCTTAGCAGAGGCTTGGTGCTTGGTGGACATGCAATAAAACTGAAATGAGTAAATGAATAAATTAATGAATGGCCTCGAGCTGCTAAAGCCAGTTAGGTTCTGGTGGGGCTAGAAGAAAGGTATGGAGGAAGGGAAGACGATAGTTGGTAGAAAGACACTTCCTAGATAGGGTTTCCAGATTCAGCAAATAAAAATACAGGATGCCCAGTTAAATTCAAATTTCAAGTAAACAACAAATCCTTTATTAGTATAAGTGTGTCCACAATTAAAATTTAATTGGGCATCCTGTATTTTATCTGGCAACCAGGTGAGTGAAGAGGGTGGAGTGGGTGAGGAGGGTGGGGTGGGAGGGGGCGAGAGCCTGATGGTATAGAGCAGTGATGGCGAACCTATGACACGTGTGTCAGAGGTGACACGCGAACTCATTTTTTTGGTTGATTTTTCTTTGTTAAATGGCATTTAAATATATAAAATAAATATCAAAAATATGTCTTTGTTTTACTATGGTTGCAAATATCAAAAAATTTCTATATGTGACACGGCACCAGAGTTAAGTTAGGGTTTTTCAAAATGCTGACACGCCCAGCTCAAAAGGTTCGCCATCACTGGATAGAGGGCGGGGGGACAGTATGCAGGACCAGTGGAGTCAGGGGCTGTCCTGAGACCTACTCAGGTAACAGCAGAGCATGTGAACAGTGTACCCATGTGCGGTGCCCTGGGGGTGAGGTGCAGAGGAAGCTCTGAGAGACATTGACTGAGATCGGGCCTGAGGTGGGCGTGGGAATTCAGGTCCTCGTCCTTTCAAGTCACAGGCAAACCTGCCAGACCCTTCATTTTCCATGACCTACTGACGTGTCAAATTTAAGGGTGCAAAGATGAGCAAGACTTGTCCCTTCCTTTCAGTGTCCCGTACCTGAGCGCTGGACAACAAAATCTGGCCCTGGGAGGCAAGCCATCACCAGCACCCATGGTCCCCACTCACAGGGCTGGGCGCCTTCCTTGCTTCATCTTGTTTCATCCTCCAAAGACCCCCACGGGAGAAGGTACGTTTGCTGCCATTTCGTAAGCAAGGAAATAACTGTCCAGCTGATTCTGTAGCTTAGCAAATGTCCCACAGGAAGTAAGACATGGAGCTGGAAGCAAATACCTGGAAAAGAACTCCTCCCTCTCAGAGCCAGGCCAGAGCTGGGCTGCGGGAGGCAAGGGGGCAGGACTCCCCTCACGCCCTGCAACAAGGGCCAGAGCACAAACTTCCTAACAGTCTCTTTGCACCCAGGCCCAGAGAAGTTGCCTGGACACATGATAGGACTGGCCACTGCACACGTCCTGGTCTCACCAGCCTCTCCCAGGGACATTAAACATATTGTCTACTGACTTCAGTCCCCGCAAAGCTTCTAAGCCCTGGGGAATACAAGCAGTATGTAAGAAGGGGCTGATGAAATGCTAACCCACCTGACCCCACCTCCCACCCTGAGAGCCCCTGTCCCTTCTGATTCTGGGGTTACAGCTGGGCTCACATTCCTTTGCTTGGAGACCCCATGTCTCATAGACTCTCAATCAGTCTGGGCTCCAAGAGGGCCTCCTTGGCCTCCTTCTTCCTCCAGGAAGGCCAGGCCTTCCCCCACGTTGACAAGTAGGCATCAGAAATCCCTGAGGGAGAGGCTGCACAGCCCATCTGGCTCATCTTCCCATAGTCTTCTATGCCTGAGGAGTAGAAACTTCTACCCAGATTTCTTCCTTTCAGTGGCATTTGTGGCAACTTGCTAGAGCCCATGTCTCTGAGAACCAAGATGACCTTGGAATTTCTTGTTCAACTAATTCTTTTTCTGTCTTTCCAGTTTCCCACAGCTTTATATCTTTATTTTCCTTGTGTCTCCATGTTACTTCCCAATTAATTAGTTAATTTTCAAGGAGATGTAGCTTGAGTGTGGAGGATCTCCTTGAGCTCTTCATGGGACTGACACATGGGATTTCTCAGCGATGGATCCAACACCTAATGAGTGAGTCTAGACCAGCTGTGGGCAATCTACGGCCCGCGGGCCGGATCTGGCCCGTTTGAAATGAATAAAACTAAAAAAAAAAAAAAAGACCGTACCCTTTTATGTAATGATGTTTACTTTGAATTTATATTAGTTCACACAAACACTCCATCCATGCTTTTGTTCCGGCCCTCCGGTCCAGTTTAAGAACCCATTGTGGCCCTCGAGTCAAAAAGTTTGCCCACCCCTGGTCTAGACACACACTTTACACATTTTCTTAATTACATTTGGTCTAATTCTCGGGGCTGCTCCCTACACATGCATGCACATACACAGTCACACATATGCACAGTTGCACATACATGCTCTCTCACCCATGCTTGCACACACATTCATACACTTACACCAGCACCTGCATGCCATCCATCTGTCCACCCTGTAACAAAAGGCATTGGTGTCAGGAGAGGGCCCACTATCACTGACAATCTGTAGGAAAATTCATCCTTGGGCCCTTTGTTGAACAAACATCATGATGGGCCATTTGGGTCGAGAAAGGCAGTCCTTGAATGGGATGGGCTCCGGCTGAGACAAAGAGAAAATCAACATAGGAATTTGTGGTGAGGGCTGTTTAGCTTAGAAGGAGCTTGGAGGAGGAAGGAGCCATAACATAATAGGAGGCTTGAACCCAAGTAGAAGACATTTCCCCATGGTGGGAATGTGGGGGAAGGAAATAGCTGAAAGACTTTTAAGGACAAAGATTCTAGTAATCAACATTATGATTTATTTTATTGGGCGACAAAGAACTGCCCTTCGGTTACTTTCATATCTGCAGGGAAAGTGTCCTGCATCCACTGACCTTGGTGAGTGATGTTTTGAAGAAATCATGGTAAATGGACTGAATTAGATGTTTGATTCAATGCAGGTGGAAAGTAGAAATGTTTACAGGAGGCAAGACATAAGAGAGAAAAAATTCCACAGAAGCAAGAACTTAGAGCCAGAAGTGACTGGGGGAGGAGGTGGTATGTGTGTGGGGGGGCGGGGAGGGCGGGCGGGGGGCAGGGACACAAGCTCAACTCCATTCCCACCCCAAACATTTCTAGAGATATTGGGAGGGACCTGTGGGATGAATGTTTGAGTTCATATTACCTCATTTCAAAGAACAAAATGACCTAAACTGAATGACATGTAAATGCACACATTAAAATACATGTGTCTTCACGCTCCTGAGCATTTCTGTCCCTGGATAGAATGTGAATGAGGCAGTGATTTGGCAAGTATCAGGTTAACTTTAGAAATGAAGACAGCCAAGCCAGAATATTTAGGTTCAAAAAATCTACCACGGGCCTGAATTATTGGTTTGGCCATCTAGACTTAGCAAATTAACCAGAAAATTGCCAAAGTCCTGCACTTAGCAAAACAGACACAGTTTTAGGGTGGCCCACATCCTTGCATATACATAGATATCTCCCCACACGTTATTATTAAGTCTATCCTTCCATATGTTATTACATCTAATATGTATTTGTAACCGACTCAATGAGAGTCCCAGATTATCTGGGACCAATCTTTCATACAAGGCTGGTTTTCTACAGCTGCCTATCATGTGACTGGCCCATGGATATAAAACACTGAGAAAGTAGGACATACTCAACAAAGACAAGGCCATGATTGCTTCTGTTATGATTGTTTTTATTCCCTATTAATGCGTGCTCAGAAAATGCAGTGAAGTTAACTATTAGCCTAAATTGCACATACCTGGCAAAGAAAGCCTGCTTTTAAAACAGAACCCAAAATAAATAGCAGTGAATATGAAACAAGAAAGAAAGAAAGAAAGAAAGAAAGAAAGAAAGAAAGAAAGAAAGGAAGGAAGGAAGGAAGGAAGGAAGGAAGGAAGGAAGAAAGAAAGAAAGAAAGAAAGAAAGGAAGAAAGAAAGAAAGAAAGAAAGAAAGAAAGGAAGAAAGAAAGAAAGAAAGAAAGAAAGAAAGAAAGAAAGAAAGAAAGAAAGAAAGAAAGAAAGAAGAGAGCAGGTATAATGAAGGCTTCTGAGAGAAAAGAGAGAGGTGGGTTTTCGCCTTAGTTCTGCTAGAGACTTGCTTTGAAAATTTGTCAGCGACATCATTTACATCATGATGGAGTAGGTCCAGGTCTTTTCTGAGAAGTCCCTTCCAGCTTTGAAATACTGAGGAACCCTCCCCGCCCCCCCCCCCCCCACCACCAACCCCCAATCCCCAACCCCCAACCCCCAACCCCCAACAAAAGAGTGTGTAACTCAAATAATTTCATCAGGTGTTATAAGGTGCGGTCTGACATGGTGGAAATAGTGCTTCTCAAATTTTCGTGTCCATGTTAAACGTGAGTCGCCTGGGGATCTTGTTGAAACGTGGGTTCTGATTCACTAGGTCTCAGTTTGAGATTCCTTATTCCTAAGACGCTCCCAGGGTGGGCGATGCGGCCACGAGGACCACACTTGAAGAAAGAGAGGCCTGAAACACACTGGGTCTGGACTGAGAAGCCCAGGTCTGTCCATCCCTTCTTACCTTTGCTGAGCCTCCGTTTCCTCTTTTGAAAAATAAAAACAGGCGTAAACACACTCCCCCAAAGGAGGCTGTGAGGCTGCACGAGATAGCCTTCCCATGTCCTCAAGTGCCTTACGATGTTTGTTGTTACTGTTTCGGGGATGCCCGGCTTTACCTTGAAACACCCCTGGCAGCTGCTGACTGGTAGGTGGACTGATGGAGCGATAGCCTCGCTTCCTCTCTCGGGCTCACAGCTGCGCTCACGTGCAGTGTTTCCCGGAAGCTGTTATTTGCGGAGCCAGATGTCCGTGTATCTCCCTCCGCCCTCTGATTGCAGGCCAGCTTGTGCTCCTGGCCCAGGGAGGACGCATGGCTTCCAGCTGTGCTGGGGCATCTGGAACTCGTTCCTCCCCCTCCCAGCTTGTGGGCTCTCCCTTCAGCTCACCGCAGGCCCGGGGCTGGCCCTGGGCAGAACTCTGCACTCGGCAGTTTTTCCTCTGTTTTCCCCTCGGGCAGCCAGTGCCCTCACGCCCTCATGCCCTGCTGCCCTCAGCTCACCCCACCCCACCCGCCCCCATCAAACCTCAGGTCAGGAAAGCGCCTGATACTCAAATTCACAGAGTTGGCAATGGCTGATAAGGCTTAGGGGTGACCTCTCCTTGGGGGCCGAAGCCAAGATGAGGGTTAGAACCACAAGGGAACAGTTCAGGCAGCAGTGCCTGGAAGGGGCGGCAGTTTTGGAAGTGGGCAAGAGGCCTCTCTATTACCTCGGAAATCCCAGACTTCAGTGTCCTGCGTCGGTCTGCCTTGCCATTTTCCGTTTCCAGCCAGAAGCATGCCAACCTTGCTGTGCTCCTGACCCACTTGTGAAGGCTGAGACCAGCCCCTTTGATTTTATGGACTGATGTGAAAATCTGGCAGGTCCGGCTTTCCTGGCCACGTGGAAGCTTGGGCACAGCTGTCATTACCAGCCAGAGGTTCTCAGCCTGCTTCCCCGGGGACGGCCTTGGCAGCGGTTGCTCCCGTGTGGGGCACAGTCTTTTCCGAGTGCCCTGGGCAATGAGTACCACCCCCACCTCAGCCCCCAGCCCAGCTATGCTTCTACCCTTTTCCCTCTTGTTCAGGCCAATCTCATCCACATAAGGGAGAAGAATAATACTATAAGGATAACCTTGATTTGCTCTGATGATTAGTTTTTAAAGTATAGCATTACTAAACTTTGGTGCTTTATTTACCGTTAGGAACAAATAGTGACATATGGATACTCTGTTGAGAATTCTGTCCACAGACTCTGCTTGCTCCAATATTGGGGCCAGGGACTGCCTGCTCAAAAACGGGATTTGATTTTATACAACAGATCCACTGGAATCTAGTATGAACCAGGCTGCCAGCCTTGGGAGAGACAGGTAAGTAAGACACGGACACTCTGTGGCCAGCGAGCGGGAGAGAGCGCTCCGTCTCCTCTAAGGACATATTCTCTCGGCTTTTGTCACACTACACTGCCTTTAGTTGCCACGAAGGCTGTTCCTCCGCCTCTTTCTTATTCTTTCTTCTTCCTAGGTGGATCTTACCATTTTCTTTTTCTTTTTCAGTTTGTCAGGTTTAGTAATCTTTTCAGAGACCAGCTTTTGAGTTTGTTTTCTTATTCGTCGATTTTTGCTTTTATTTTTGTTTCTTCTTTCTTTGAATATCCTCTTAATTTTTTAAATTGAATAGGTAGCTCATTAACATTTAATCTTATTTTCTAATCAATAGATTTTAAACTATACATTTCCTAATAAACACTACTTTCGCTGCATCCACCAATTTTTTAAATTTATTTTTATTGTCTACAGTTTTACATATGTCTCCTTTTTCCCCAGTTGACACCTCCCCCCCAGTCATTCCCACCCCGGCAAGCCCCCACCACCCCAGTGTCTCTGTCCACTGGTTATGCTAATATGCATGCATACAAGTCCTTTGTTGCTCTCTAACCTCCCCCCAACCACCAATTTTGATATGTATTGATTTCATTATTTGGTTATAACTTTCATAGCTATAATTATTTTCCTTTAACCTATAAATTATTTAAGAGAGCGCTTGAAGTTGGCCAAATAAAAATTTTATTGACCTTTTTGAAATTGAATTTTTATTTTACTTCATGTGGTCACAGAACGTATAAAACATTTTTTTTTATCTTTTCTGAGACTGCTGTACGGTCTACTTTAGTAAATATTGTGTCACATGTTCTTGAAAAGAATGTTAGGTTAGGTGGCTCAAGAGGCGGCGCAAGAAATAGAGAGTCCAGTGAATCAGAAAAGAAAGGAAAGGAAAAGGTTTATTCTGCGTCCCTGGGAGACCCACGTACCCCCAAAGACAGGGCACGTGGATTCATACCAACAGGGAGGGGGGCGCTTTTTTTATACTGCGGTTGGGTGAGGGGCGGGGACATGAGCTGAGGTATTCAGTTGAGGAAGTTTCAGCTGCAGGGGGGTCAGTCAGGTATTCAGGAATGAGTCAGTATCTGTGTGGGGGTCGGTGTTGATTCAGGGAGAAGCCGGTATCTGTGTCTGGCATGCTGATCTGTTAGACATGCCAGGGGGAGTCCATTGTCTCATCACATGTCCGCATGTATCCGATCCTGGGCTCTCTCCGACCTAACAAAGAATATGTATTTGCCAGTTTTGGGGTACAAGCTTCTATATATGTCCTTCAGATCAACATGTAATAATAAATTCTATTAAAATGACTTATGTTCTTCAGTTTTGACTCCTTAAGCTTTGAGTTTCTGAAAAAGATAAGGACATCTCCCACTGCAGGGTACCATGCTGGGGGAAGACCAAGATGGATTCTACTCACCAGGTCCTATTGTCCAGTAATAAAACATCACAATAGCCCACACCCAAGGAGCAGCGAACACCACACAGGAAGCAGGCACTCGATCTACCCAATCTAATGGCAGAGGGTCAGAGCTGTCTCTTCATTTTTATGAAAACAACACAATGTTTTCCCCCCTCAAACAGCTTTATTGAGGTATAATTAACATACAACAAATGGCACCTATTTAAAGGTTAATGATTTGATGATTTTTGATATATATGTGTGAAGCCATCAATGCAATCAAGGTAATGAACATGTTTATCACTCCCAAAAGTTTGCTTGTGCCTCATTTTAATCCTGCTTCTCTCTGTTCCCCATTCCATGCCCAAGCAAACAGTGGTCTGCTTTCTGTAACTATGAATTAATCTACATGTTCTAGAACATTAAAAATGGAATAATATGTACTTTTAAAAAAATCTAGCTTCTTTCACTCTACATAATTGAGATTCATATATTTGCTTGCATGGATCAATAGTCAATTCCTTTTTATTGCTGAGTAGTATTTATTGTGTGAATATATCACAGTTTGTTTATTCATTTACATATTGATAGACATTGGGTTGTTTCCATTTTTTAGCTCTTACAAATAAAGTTTCTGAATGCTCATGTAAAATAATATCTCGCACTCTAATTGTAGATTTATTGATTTCTCTTTGTAATTTTATCAATTTTTCTTCTTATATTTCAAGACGATATTGCTAAATGTTTCAACTCTCCCACTTTGCACACATAGGCGCACACACACACACACACACACACACGTGCCTGTGGGTTCCTATGCTGGCTCAAGTATAAACTGGCTAGAGACAATTTTGCTCTGAAGAGTTCCATTGTCTGGGGGTGAGAGTGGACAAGGGGGAAGTGTAGGTGGGGGCACTGATCTGGTGACCAAATGACATTGGTGGATTTAAGAAGCACCCGTATTCACTCAGTTGTGAGTCCCATGTTTCCTGCCCACAACAGGGTTGGGATTGGAGTGTCCAGGCTATCTCCTCATCCAGCCTGAGGTTAGACTTCAAAAGGCTGAGCTGAGCTTCAGTGGAGAGGTGGTATCATTTCTAAAAGTCCCACCCTAGTGGCTTAGGGTGTGGAAACTGTAGAGGCTGTGTGAGTGTCTGTGGTCCAGAGAAAGGCATGAAAGACAGGAGGCAGGAGGCAGGGGCCTGATGCGCTGCACAGGGCCCTGATGTGCACGAGCACACCAGCAGTCTCAGGGGATGCGATGTGGGCAACAAGGGAGGTCCCTAGAGACCTTGTGAGCAAGACAGCACCAAACCTTTGCACAATCTTTCAGGCCAGCAAAAGGGGGCTCTCATAGGGCCAGATCAGGTACCAGGTGAAGTCCAGGGACTTAGGGAGACGGGGGTGACAGAGCCTAGGAGTGGGAATGAAGAAGGGCCATCACCACCATTCAACCTCCACTGAATTGGCAGGATCTGAAGACCAGCTCGTCAGAGACCCTACTGGGCTGGGAGCAATGGATAGCTTCCATTGCTTGAAAGCCTTCCTATTGATGGGAAACAATAGGAGAGGCCAGGGGTTTTTTGTTCGTTTGTTTTTTAGCAACAAGAGTTTTCTCAGAAACTATAACGTATGCTTGGGAACCAAAATATATGTTCACACAAATCAATGACTGAAATGAAACACTGAAACAATTTCTAAACAATGTCCTCTGGCCAATATCCTAGATTTCAGTACTCACAGGTGGGATAAAAGGCAATAACCGTGCATGTGGGAACATCTGTACAACACCTGGGGCTGCTTAAGCTAAGAAGTCAAGGCTTCTTCAGATGCTGACCCCAAGTGAGCTCTGTGGCCCTCTCATCTACAACAGGAACAGGGGCATGTTCTCACTTGGTAACTTCCTTTCTGACTTTGGTTTGTCTCAAGCACACCCAGATATAACTAAGCCATCTAGCATCAGCCGAACAGGATGGACAGAGCTGGATAAGGATAGCATTCTCGGTTCTGGGCACCAGGCAGAAAGGACACTGGGCTGGGGCATGCAGAGTGGTATGTGTCTAAATTTTAGGATTTCCCCAGATCTCAGCTTTTCTCCAGGCGGCTCAGCACAAACCCAAATCTTTCGATAGATCCTGTGCAGACATCACCCCCGTGTTACTCACTTGCTCAGCTGAGATAAACTCGAGGTTTGTTTGCAGCATCTTGGGGATAGGGAGGGCTCTCTGCCCCCGCCCCCGACTTGTTTTGGATCCTATCTCTTCTGGTGACAGTTGTTGGGATCAGTGGGTACACTGAATTCCCGGAGAGCCTCTGGTGTCAGCCCCACTCAGAGCTCTGGAAGAAAGTATCTCAGCAGTGGGTGTGTGGGTGGGTCCCTTCCTCCCTGGCACCCAGCATTAGAGTAATTGGCCTGATTACTGATTACCACCATGGCAGGTGAGGTGTGTAATTGTGCTAGGGTGTGTGTGTCATGGGGCAGGAGGGGTGTTGAACCTAACGAAGTGAGTTTAGGATATTGAAAGCTGGCTTATTGATGGGGAGAGCTCTCTTGCACCTGGTACCTCCGGAAGGAAGAACCTGCTCCAGGGGGCTTTGGGGCCTGGAGTTGAGGGTTAGGGTGAGGGTGGAGGTACTGATGGTACCCAGAGAGTCCCAACTTTGGGTTGCTTGCTTACAGTGGGTTTCTCTTGCTTACAGTGAAGCTAGTAAACTCTAAGTCCTGTCTGGCCCTAAGTTTGTCTTTGGACATCAAAGCAGGGAGGATTTGATGATGGCTGCTATCCCCACCCATCCATTACCCCCACCCATATTTCTAGCCTGCACTTAAGGTACAAAGCCTGGCTGAGGACTTCATGCCAAGCTCATGGGCTCCAGGAGTCCCTGGGGAGCCATGGCAGCCTGGCAGCAGGGGCTATGACGCCTCTGTGTGCATCTCGCCTGTGGTCTCAGGCAGGCTGCAGATACCACAGGGCAGCGTGGTCTTGGGCTCAGCTTCCACCCTCCCCACTGGCCATGCTGACCCGGGCTTCCCACCCCCATCTTGGCCTGGTCTCCTTGTGTCTGGGGACACAGGGAAGAGGGCCTGATTGTGCAAGTATGGGATTAGACCTCTGCTGTGGGAGCCTTCTCAAGAGGGAATTTGGGCTGTGGAGTAAACAGGCCATGTTCTTGAGAAGAACTGCCCGGACCAGCTGCTTGAAGTTGAGGGAGAGGACCCAGTGTTCAGACCCAGGGCCTGTGGGCCAGGCCACACGGAATCATCTTCAGGGAGGGGATACTGCACTCAGCCAAAGAGTCCTCTCTTGTGCCCGACGCCTTCCCTGGCCCTTCATCTGGGGCTTCAGTCTGCCTTACCTTAGCTCACGGTTGCTGACCTGGTCCTTAAAGTCCCACAAGGCTGGAAAAGCCTGCTTCGGTGAGCCCAGGCCCTGGGCCAGGTGTGGGGTTAGGTGAGGAGTGAGAGATAGTACTTAGCCTTTCTGAGCCAAACATTGAGAGGAAGCAGGGGTTGTCCAAACTGGTCAAGGAAGCCCAGTGGTATTTGTAATGGGATTTGGGTCATTCAAGGTCTTCATCTGTTCTATAGTATTGACTGTGGGTCTTCACCAGAATTAATGTTTAAGTCCCTGGTTGGTCAGAAACTCCCTGGGATCATTCTAAGACTAAGAAAGATATTTTTTTGGGAAAATGTTCTTATTTAAAGCTGAATAAAACAGTGTGATTCTTGCTGTTCTAGTAAATTTTTCAATCCCCTATAATTTTCTTGACCCAAAAGATAACAAGTTGTGCTCTTAAAGAAGGACTTAACCACATCCTTCCCCTGTGCAATCTCTTTGCTACCCTTACCCTTCAAAACACAGCTATAAGGCCCTGGCAGAAATGGTCAGTCCAGCCCACAACTCTAAGCATGGTTTCCCACCACTCTGAGTATGTAGACCCTAAATAGTTCAGACTGTGATCTCTGGGAAGCCCCTATTGTCCTCAGGCTAGAAGCTCCCACAATGACATATGATACTCCTGTGTTTCCCCCCAAATCCTCTCCTATTATGGGAGGTGATTGCACTCATAGAGGGTCCCTGAAATGGAGGGCCAAGATGTTGTCATGGGGTCTCTCCCTCTTTCAGATTATCCCTCCTCTGGATCCCACCAGCAAGGGAAGAGGGCCTGATGTACAAGTTTGGGACCTCTGCTATGGGAGCTTTCTCTGGGCTTTAGAGGGAATTTGGGCCATGGAGTAGAGCTATAGTGAGGGTCCCTGGGTTAAGAATCACCATGGTTGAGCCCATAGATGGCCTAGGTTATGGCAAGGTCAACATCATGGCAAGGCCAATGAGCCTTCTAGGTTCCCTTATACACTGATAATCCTCTGATCCTCTTTCCTCACCTCCAGATACATTCTCAGAGGCTGACCCCTCTGGACTACATCTCCCTGAGCTCCTTTGTGGACTGGCTTCCAACGGGGTCCAACCATGGAGGCACTTACAGGAGGTCAGAGAGTGGCAGGAGAGAGAGCTTGGGTATTGCTTGCTTCAGAGTAATTTTGTAGCAAAAGGTTCATGCCTCTATGACTGAAGTTCCCTCCAGGTGGCCCATTCTCCATGGTTTCAGCTCTCATCCGGCTCTGGTTACAATTTTTTCCTTATCCCTCGGGCCATCAAGGTAGAAGTTGTAAAGGTTTACTTCCATTCCTAAAGTTCATTTTTCCCCCTTCATCTTGCCCACACATCTGTCAATTGACTTCAAATGACTTCTTCAAAGTCTCTTCATTTGAATCATCTAGGATCGGTCATATTTCCTGCTAGAGCCTGACGGACGCATCTTACCTCCTTCATTGCCCACATAGACAGCACTTGACCCAGGATCCTTGGCTCAATGCTCAGCGCCTTGCTGCCCATACTTCTCCCATTACTGCCCACATGAGATACCTCAACTCTGGTCCACTCTGGTCCTTGCATTTGGAAAAGTTGATTCTGCTCTCTCTCATCATAAGCCAGTTCCGTTAGAAGGGCCTGGAGGTGGACATTGCTGGACTTGAACAGGAGGACATTGTCAAAGCAATGGCCACACAGTTATGGGTTCTTCCCACCATCACCTGGAAGGACTCTTGGGCACCCCCCTGCATGAAGGGGACGAGCGCCTAGATTGGAGAGCAGGAATGAGGCAGGTGGATATGAAACAGAAAAGAGGGACAGAAGCATAAAAAACTGGATGAACATGCCAGACATTAGTCAGGTGAGAGAAGCATTTCCATGCTGGGCAGGAGATAATGTCGTTGCTAAGGGGAAAAGGGAGATAGAACGTGGTGCTCAAGATAAAGCCCAAACAGCTTGACATGCATGAAACTCAGTGACTTTCCCAGTCTGGCTCCAATTCAACTTTGTAGACTTTCCATGACACTCCCTTGCACTCATGCACCTCGAGTTTCCCAGCCGTGTGCCTTCCCCCGAAGTCTCTCAGCACTCTCACTCTCCCATCATTGTGCTCATGCTTTGCCCTTTGAGTAGAAACCACTGTGTATTACTTTTCTATTGCTGTGCAGTAAGTATCACATACATAATTGTTTAACACAACACCTACTTATGACCTCCCCTGGGTTCTCTGTTTAGGGTCTCACAAGGCCAAAATCAAGGTATCAGCCAGGGTAGGCTCTTATCTGGAGGCTCTGGGAAGAATCGGCTTCCAGGCTCATTCGCGCTATTGACAGACTTCATTTCCTTGTGGCTGCAGGACTGAGGCTCCAGTTTCCTGCAGGCTGTCATCCAGGGGTCTCTCTCAGCTCCTTAAATCCCCCCCCCCCCTCACTCCTTCTCATGGTCCCTCCATCTACAGAGCAGCGATGGAATATTGAGCCCTTCTCTCTGGCTTATTCTTCTGCCGCCAGCTAGATAAAAGCTTCTGCTTTTAAAAGGCGATAAGGACAAAATGAAAAGCACCTGAAAGGTCATCTGCTTTGAAGAGTCACATTTCTATAAAGATGGTGAGGATACTAGGACCACTTTATTTTCTTTTAAGTTTGCTCCACCTTCTCTCTACCTGCCCCTCTTCTCTTCCTTGTTCTTCAACCTTGATTTGGAAAAGTTTCGGAATCAGCACTTGTTTATGACCCCAGGAGGCAAGAACTGACATTTTATACCTTTGTTTCCTACCCAAGTGCATCCTCTATTCACCCAAGAAGTTTGTCCTAACTAGTGTAAGTCCGTCCAGTGGTCATTCTTTCACAAGGCAGGGACCAAGAGGACAGGTCACAATGGACAAAGCCTGGGAGGTCTGGGAACTTTTCCAGCTTCAGACAGATATGAACCCAGTGAGGTCTCTGAGTTTAGCACCAAGGTTTTACAGGGAATGAAAAAAATCCAACCCTTTTCTATTTGGAGAGTCATACATTTCAACAATAGGGTATCAGATTTCCTGGTGTTCCACCAGTGGAGGAGAGGAGGCACTGACCCCTTTAAGGCAGCTCTTCTCTTTCTTCAGTAGTAAGACACACGCCTCACTGAAAGCAAGGAGCTCCAAACCCAGTGGCATAGCCAGACCCCAGTGCCTCCTGCAGGAGTCCCAAGTCAGTCCTTTCTGGTTCTTCTCCCATGTTTCCCATTTCCTCTTCTCCTACCCCAGACCCAGGTACCATCACGGAGAAAGGTGACTCGATGAAGGAAACACATCCTTTTAATGCATTGACACTAAACAATAATAAATGTAATACATGTACATGGTAAAAACCCAAGCTGAACAGAAAGATTAAACGAAAAATAAAAGCCTTCCTCCACACATCCTTCACCCACCCTGAGTTCCTCTCTCTAAAGTTTGCCACTGTTGACAATTTCTTATAGCTCCTTTCAGAAAATTATTTTATGCGACCTGAATTCTAAGCTTAATCATAATACTTCTGCAGCTAGTACACAGTTTAAGTGGGGCCTGATTTCCATAGAGATCATTTTCTCTCCTCTGAACTATTAAGCCAATTTAGAAGTGTCTAGCAAAATCATTTTTTCAAGCAAAGTACTGAACCTGTTTACAGGTTCATCGAAGATGAAGATGAGGTCTTATTTTAATTTCTCCGGATGGCAGCTTTCTCTTTTCCTCCTCACCACCAAGCCCTTCTCATTTCCCAGCTCATCTGCCGCTACCCAGATGAAAGCAGGCAAAAAGTTCAGGAAGATGTTTTCAAAGCATTTCAATATTTTCTCTCCAGTAGACAGAAAGTGGACAAAACCATCTCTCTGGCATTTTCCCTGTCTTCCCTGAATACAGCCCTGGATGGATGCAGAAAGGAGACAATTACTGAGACGATTGAATAAGGAACAGCCATACACTGGAGAGGTGCAGGAATCCTCGCTAGTTACATTCCAATTTACCTGTCAGGATGTGATCTGAAGCATTTATCAAAGTTGTGTGTAGTGTGTGTGTGGTGTGTGTGTGTGCGTGTGTGTGCGTGTGTGTGCGCGTGTGTGTGTCGTGTGCGTGCATGTGTGTGTGTAGTGTGTGTGTGTGTGGTGTGTGTGTGTGTATGTGTAGTGTGTGTGTGTGTGCGTGTGTGTGTGGTGTGTGTGTGTGTGTGTGTGTGTGTGGGTGTGTAGTGTGCGTGCGTGCGCGTGTGTAGTGTGTGTGTGTGTGTGGTGTGTGTGTGTGTGTGTGTATGTGTAGTGTGTGTGTGCGTGTGCGTGTGGTGTGTGTGGTGTGTGTGTGTGTGGTGTGTGTGGTGTGTGTGTGTGTGCGTGTGTGTGGGGTGTGTGTGTGTGCGTGTGTGTGGGGTGTGTGTGTGTGTGTGTGGTGTGTGCGTGTGTGTGTGTGTGTGTGGTGTGTGTGTGTGTGTGTGGTGTGTGTGTGTGTGGTGTGTGCGTGTGCGTGTGTGTGTGTGTGGTGTGTGTGTGTGTGTGTGGTGTGTGCGTGTGCGTGTGTGTGTGTGTGGTGTGTGTGTGTGTGTGTGTGTGGTGTGTGCGTGTGCGTGTGTGTGTGTGTGTGGTGTGTGTGTGCGTGTGTATGTGTGTGTGTGACTGTTTTTATTGAGAGGCAACCTTTCTTTTTATAAATAAAGCTTCAGCAGAAACAAATGAGTCCAGGACTAGAAAGGTCTGAGCAAGACCTTTCTAAAACTTATCCTAAGAGAGACCTAATGAGCTAGATGTCGGGGTCAACCTTGGGGGAAGGTCTCCATTTTACTATTCATGATCTTTTCCATCTCCACTCCCATTATCTATACACTTTCACTCAATGTATAGCTTCACAAATCATCTTGACTCTCCAATCCTCTAAAATAGCTTTGAGGCAGAATATAACATTTATTTAGGTACAAAGTCATTTATAAAACCTAATGCAGCGTGTCCAAAAGTATGAACGATGAAAAAGCTTTCCACTAGCTGCTCCAGGAACACGTAGGTTTGGACAGCCCTGCACCTTACAGCTCCTGCTTGAAGAGTTCCAACACAGATTCACACATGAGTGGCTCTGAGAAGTCCTGTTGTGAAGAAATCTATTTAAGGTCTGGCTCATGCATTCATTTAAATATTTATTAAGTTTTACAGTGTGCCAGGCATTATTCTAGGCACCAGAGCTATGGCAATGAATAGGAAAGCTATAGTCTTTTTTTCCTTCATTTTATTTGGGGGAGCAGATAATACACAAGTCAAACTGTTAAAGATTGTGATGAAGGATAATGTGGTGGGGGTATCTATCTTATTATACTATTATTTTTTAAATATGTTTGTGTGTGTGTGTGTGTGTGTGTGTGTGTGTGTGTGTGTGTTTGAGAGAGAGAGAGAGAGAGAGAGAGAGAGAGAGAGAGGAACATTGATTGGCTGCCATCCACACTCGCCCTGACTGGGGATTGAACCTGAAACCTGGGTATCTGCCTTGACCAGGAATCGAACCAGTGACCTTTTGGTACATGGGACAATGCTCAACCAACTGAGCCATACAGGCCAGGGCGGAGGTTATCTGTTTTAAATGGCAGGTCAGGGAAAACCCTCTCTGGGTATGTGACATTTAAACCAAGACCTAATGACCAAAAGAAGCCAATTATGTGAAGATCTTGGGGGCACATTTCTGACAGAGGTTCTAGCAGATGCGAAGGTGCTCACACTGAAGTGAGCTTTTGCATGTTTGGGGTCTGAAAGATGGAAGGCAGGTGCACCTGGACTAGAGGAGAACAGGTGAGAGCTGATCAGTAGGAAGGGGCTAGATCACTTAGGACCTTGTCATCCTCAGAAAGGATTTTACTTTACCCAGCATTTTCTAGCCTTATTTGATCAGAAAACTCTCCCTTCCACACCCCCTGCTGGTTTACAATTATCTACCGATACACCATAGAACTAGTTTGCAAAATCCAGCCTAAAAGCTTTATCCCTTTCAGAATGATTGCATCCTCTTGAGGGGATTTGTGTTCTAACAGGGGTTTATTCCACCAGAATAAAGCTTTAAAGTAGAGTTGCAGACTTCAACAAGCAAATGGGAGAATTTTTCTCTTCTTTCCTCTTTTGATGCTTATTTTAATAATAAAACATGCCCTGGTTGTCAGAGGTCATTTTAAAAGTTCATAAAAGGTTATGTATGTAAATTATTGGTTTTGTAAGTTTTAAATATTTTAATGCCAATGTTTCTTGAAGGTTGGCTTTTAAAATTACATCCTGAAATGTTTTTAAATCGGTATGATTGAACAACAGAGAGAGGAGGGAGGGGTAAACCAATTAAGATTCTTTTATGTGGAAAAGAGAAGAGATGGGAATGCAGAGTTTTTATCACAGAGTGAAAGATCAAGGGCAGTTATTCCTTATCCTCCCTGAGGAATGAATAAGCACATCGGCCGGGGCCCAGTAAAGGGAATTGAAATCAGAAATCAGGAAGAACCTCAAGACCAACAGAAGAATGTGGCCCTGTGAGAAATTACTGAGAACTAGTATAGAATGTTCTAGCAGCTCAGGAGCCTGGGGAGATTTTAGGTTAACTTCCTGGAACTTTATTTTGATGCCAAGGCAGTGGAGGTGACAGTGGGAGGGTAAGACATCTGGGGAAAGGACTATTTCAGAGTCCAAGAAAGTTAACAAGAAATAGTTTCACCACGAGGAAGAACTCAGCTTCCAAAGCAAATCAATATTATTGAGATAAAAAGCAAAGGAATAGTATCTGACATTTATTGAGTGCTTGCTACATTTCAGACAACCCGCTACGTGCTTTGTGTACGTTATGTAATTTATGTACAGACACCTCTGTGAAGTAGGAAAAAAATCCCTATTATACAAATGAAGAAGCTGTGGGGTTCACGTGGTGATATAATTAGCTCAAGGTCATGCAGTTATCGAATGGCAGGCCTGGGATTCAAATTGAGCCCAGAACCATAATACTAATCACTGCCCAAACGTGGAGGCAGAACAGTGATTATTAACTTGCTGAATTTGAAGGTAAGATGGGGAAAAGGAATTTTTTAAAATCTCAGATCAATGTACAGATCTCTAAACTAATTTTTTTTCTTGTCTTGAGAGAAGAAGAACACAAACAGCAGAATAAGAAGAAGACTGAGATGTGAGTGGGCAAGATTCCCACAAAAGATGGCGACCAGAAGTTCATGTGAAACAAGACCTTCAGCCTCAGATAACAGGATGGATTTGTAAATGAGAGCCTGGGGCTGTGGAATGTGGAGAGATGTCCAAACATGAACAAGTCCAGCCCCAGTGGGAGCTGAGGAGAGCAGACCTGAATGTGCAGCCTTGGAAGGAAGCACGTGCCAGGAGTGACTGGGAAGTTCAGAGGGCACTGCGAAGACCATGCACACAGTTACCTGAAATGATCAGATAGAAAATGAAAAGACTTATGAACACAAATTTAAAATGAGAAACTGGACTGTATAATGGAGTCAGCCTTAGTGAGAAGATGTAAAAAAGGAATTCCACCTACTGAATGCTGCTCTTAGCTCATGCCCGCCATCTCAACATGTCTACGTAGCTCACTTACACATCTTTTATTGAGGTAGTTAGTTATTATCAACTAATGCACATGCATATGATTCAAAAAGAGCATATTATGATTATACACAGTTGAATTCTAATTCTAGTACATGTTACAATGAATACCCATATATCTAGATTAAGAAAGGGAGCAATATCAATACATCAGAAGCCTCCACTGTGTGCTACTCCCCTGACAGTTCACCATTATTCTAAACTTTGTGTTAATCATTTTCTGTCTTTCTTTATAGTTTTGCCACCTGTGTATATATCCTTACCTATTATATGATCTAATTTTGCATGCTTTGGGCATTAAATAAATGAAACAATTTTGTATATATTATTCTGTCACTTGCCTCTTTTGCTCAATATCATATTTTGAGATCCAACTATGTGGGTATGTATTATTGTACTGCCTTCATTCTTTCACTGATTTATAGTACTTCATTTTTGGAACATACCATGATTTATCTATTATACCACTGATAAATATTTGTTGGACTGTAAGGTTTGAGTGATAAGTGTTCTCTATGCTGGTTCCAATATACCCTGCCTTCTGATTCTCCTAAAACTTGAGTTGACTGACTGTAATTGGGAGGTGTAAAGTAGTATTTTATTGTGGTTTTAATTTGTATTTCCCTGATTACTAATGAAGTTGGATTTCTTCTTTTCGTATACTTATGGATCATTTGTGTTTTCTCTACTGTGAAATGCCTATCTGCTCATTTCTTTTTATGTGCCAGTATTTTTCTTATTGACTCATAGCTGTTCTTTGTATATCCTTGATGCTGATCCTTTGTTAGTTATCTCTGGCAAATCTCTTGTTCCACTGTTTGGCTTATCTTTTTACTCTTTTGGTGGTTTCTTTTTATAAACAGAAGTTCTCCAGTCTAATACAGTCAAATTTGTTAGTCTTCTCTTGGTTTACCCATTTCCTTTCTTGTTTAAGAAACTTTTTTTTAACTTTAGAATAGTTGTTGATGTGTAGAAAAGTTGAAAGAGTATTACAGATGATTTTTATATACCATGTCCAGTTCTCCCTATTGTTAATATCTTACATTGCTACAGTACTTTTGTCACAGCTAATGAACCAATATTGGTACATTGTGATTATCTAAAGTCCATATTTTATTCAAATTTCCTTAGTTTTTCTGTTCCAGATTCCCATCCAGGTTACCACACTACATTTAGTTGTCAAATCTCCTTAGGCTCCTCTAGACTATGACAGTTTCTCAGACTTTCATTGTCTTTGGTGATCTTGAAAGTTTTAAGGAGTACTGGTAAAGTTTTTTATAGAATGTTCTTCTATTTGGTTATGTATGATTTTTTTTATGGTTAGACAGGAGTTACAAGTTTTCAGGAAGAGGACCTCAGAGGTAAAGTGCCATTTTCATTCTATCATATCAAGGGTAAGTGCTCTAACATCACTGATGATGTTAACCTTGTTCACTTGAGTAAGGTAGTTTTGTCAGGTTTCTCCACTGTAAAGTTCCATCCCTCACCACTTTCCATCCTCTACTCTTTAGAAGGAAGTCATAATGTGCATACCATACTCAATGAGTAGGGAAGTATGCTCCACCTCCTTAAGGGGACAGTATTATAAATTATTTGGAGTCCTTCTCTATGGGAGAGTTGTCTATTCTCCCCTATTTGTTTACTTATTCAATCACTAATTAATATTTACTTATCCTGGATATTTATTTGTGGACCATTGAAGGTGGAAGCCAAGTTTCTCACTATTGGAGAGGAAGGTTACAGATAAGTAAGGGGAAAGGCTGGAACAAACCATGTCGTTCTAGTTGAGAGTTGAAGACATTAATATGAACTCAGGTTTAGCTTAATATAGATATTGACACTTAATATGGATAAATATAGAAATAATTATATATGTGTATACTAGTAAACACATATATTTCCTAGCTCTGTCTGTTAAGAGAGTCTACAATACCCCAACAATAATGAGCACACCCAACAATCAGTTTTTAATTTCTAATACCATTCACCAATAAAAAGAACCAGGGGCCTTGGAGAAATGTCCCATTATAGGGTTAGGCAGGAAATATACAAGATGAGCCAGGGGCATCTTAGAGGGACAGAAAGTAAGGAAGTGCTCAAAATCTCACTATGATGGGGGTATGTCAAAGGAACACAGAAGTCTTGAGAGCTCCTTGTGGCCAAAGTTGGAAACAATTTGAGCAACAAAATAAATTATAGAGTATTGAGTTATAACCCAAAGTATAAAAAAATCCATTTTTAAAGTCAGCGTTCTATCAGGAGTCTCCCATATTATCTTCTAACAGTTTTCTAAATTTGCATTTTCCCATTTAAACCTTTAATCGACTTATCCTTATGTATAGTGTTTGAGGGAGAGATTCAATTTAATCTTTTTTTTTCATATGGGTAACTGGTTGTTCTAGCCTTCTGTACTGAGCAGTCCATCCTTTCTCCACTAACGTACAATACCCAGTCTATTACAAATAGAACTCCATTCATGTGTGGGTCTGTGTTTCATTTCTGACTCATTGGTCTAATTGTCTTTCTCTGCCTCAATATCCCAGAATATTAATTCTTAGAGTTTTATACTGTGACTTGATATTGAGCAGAGTGAGTAACCCACCTTATTCTTTTTTTAATCAGAAATATTTTGTCTGTGATTGGCACTTGATTTTTCAAATAAATTTTAGAACTAGCTAACCCATTTCCAAGAAACATTTTTGTTGGGTTTTTATTGGAATTGCATTGAATTCATAATTCAATTTGTAAATAATTGACATCTTTATTATACTGAGTCACCTTAGCAAAGAACATGGGGTATCTCTCCACCTATTTGATCTTCCCTAATACATTTCTGTAGAGTTTTATATTTTTCTCCTTGAAGAACTCAAACACTTTTTGTTAGATTTTATTTCCTGGAACTGTATATTGTCGCTATTATTACAAGATTCTTCTTTTCATTCTTTTAATTTTTCCATCAGATAACTGATGGTATATAGAAAAGCAAGTGATTTTACATTTTGTTTCCAGCAATTGTCTTAAACTGTTATTAATTCTAATGTTTATTTGTAAATAATTTTGGGTTTTCTACATAGATAATCACATCACCTACAAATAATGACCATTTAACTCCTTCCTTTTTAATCCCCATAGCTTCTGTTTATATTTCTTGACTTATATTAACTGGCCAGTACTTCCAGTATAATGTTGAATAGAACTGGTAATAATGGGCACTCTTATTTTGTTCTAGATTTTAATAAAAATATTTCAAAGCATCATTGCTAAGTATGTTGTTTTCTATATGTTTTATCAGGTTATGGAAGTTCCCATCTATATCAAGTTTTCAAATGTTTTTTAAAAGCCAAGAATGAATGTTTCATTTTATTGAACACTTTTTTTTTGCATATATTTTAGACAACCATGTGGTCCTTTCCCCTTTAATCCATTAGTGCATTACACATTGCTAGGTTTGGTTTGCTAAAAGTTTGTGTAACATTTTTCTGTTTATGTTAATGGGTGAGATTAGTTTGTAATATTCCCTTCTTATACTGTTCTTGTCTGATTTTAGTATCACGATTATATTAGTCTCATAAAATGAGTTGAAGAATGTTCTTTATTGTTTGCAAGTGTTTGTATAAGATTGAAATAATGGGCCTTTGAATGTCTGCTAGAACTTATTGAGCACATCACCTCTTGTGTCCCACTTCACACCACTTTCACTCCAGAAATTGCAGTGAGAACCAGCTTCCCACAGATGTGAAGATGCTGGTGCCACCAGACCAGAGCAGTCTGGACACAGAGTTACACATAGTGGGCAGCTACCCTGGACAGCTACCCTGGAGGGAAGTCTGCACCTGAGCAAAAAATAAACATCATTGTGTCAAGCTACTCAAGTTTTAATGTTGTAATCACAGCCTAATCTAGCGTATCCTCCTGGTATTATTTCCATTTTAATTGAATAATGGTCAAAGAATACAATTAATTTGAAAGCATTCCATTAACCTGACAGCATCTCACCTCAGCTGCCTCATCTATCTCTCACTTTATGTCCTAGGTTCTCTTCACTACTGCTGTTGAGGGGAGCCTGGAGAAACCCCTAGCACTTGAGGGTTTGCAAGTCTGGAATTTCAAGAAAGTTAACACTACCTTGACCAATGGGGGATGGAAAGCGGTGGATAAATGCTTTCCTCTCCCATCCCTCGGACAAACAAGTCTAAGATGCATTCCACCTAGCAGCAGTGCACCCCATTTACCCATAGTGGTGACACCATTGTGTTGGCTAGTCTTCTTTCCTGGTTCCCCATTCCCACAATTAAACATTTCACTTTCTAAAATAAACCACCTACATACAAGCTCTTGACTCAGGCTCTACTTTCAGGAGGAACCCAGGCTATGACACCTGCCTGTGATTAAGCTGTTTGGTGCTTTCTTCATGAGAACATTTTTCACTATCAAGTCATTTTTTAAAAATAGACTATTCAGGTTTTTATTTATTCTTTTTAAATATATTTTTGTTGATTTCAGAGAAGAAAGGAGAGGAAGAGAGAGATAGAAACATCAGTGATGAGAGAGAATCATTGATTGGCTGTCTCCTGCACACCCCCACTAAGGATCTAGCCCGCCACCCGGGCATGTGCCCTGACTATATTTATTCTTTTTTTTTTATTGTTTAAAATATTACATATGTCTCCTTTTCCACCCCTCCCATCAACCCCTCCCGGGCCACTCCCACCCCCCAGGACAAGCCCCCACCACCCCAGTGTCTGTGTCCATTGGTTATGCTAATATGCATGCATACAAGTCCTTTGGTTGACCTCTTACCCCGCCACCCCAACCCTCTCCTGTCTTCCCTCTGAGGTTTGACGGTCTGTTCAGTGTTTCTCTGTCTCTGGATCTATTTTTTGTTCATCAGTTTATGTTGTTCATTATAGTCCACAACTGAGTGAGATCATGTGTTATTTCTCTTTCTCTGACCTGATTCTATTTATTCTTAATCAATTTTGGCAAAGTGTGTTTTTCTATGAATTTATCTCTTTCTTCTAAAATTTCAAATTATTGATAGAAAGTTGTTTATATTTCCTTAACTATTTAATTTCCACATCTCTAATTAGAACCCCCTTTAATTGTTAATACAGTTTCTTTGTACCTTCCTCCTTTTTTCTTGATTAATCTTAACATTTGTCTTGCAATAGGTTTGTCTAGTTGTTTCAAATAACCAACTTTTGACTTGGTTGATTTTTCTGTTATATATATATATTTTTCTAGTTTAATTTCTACTTTTTAAAATACTTTTTGGCGTCATCCCCCCAACTTCTTCCACAAGATACTTAAGCACATTAATTCTGAACTTTAAAAAATTCTAATGTAAGCACTTGCAACTATAATACATGGATTCTGAAGCCAGATTGTCTGAGTCCAATCCTGGCTCTGCTGCTTGCTAGCTGTGTGGCTTCATTTGCTTCTCTGTGCTTCGGTTTCTTCATTTGCACTTGCCTCCAGGGTCATAATGAACATCGAATGAATGAAATGTGTAGAGCACATAAAACAATGCCCGATACATAGTAGATGTGAAGTAAATGTGAGAATTGTATATTTCCTTTAAATACTATTTTAGTTATACCCATAAGTTTGGATGCATAATATTGTTATTTTTAAGTTCTGAGTATCTTCTCTTTTCCACTATAATTCATTCTTCAGAAGTATGTTTTACAATTGCTAGTTGTAAAGTTTCTTTCCTGAACCTTTTGTTATTGATTGCTGTGGTGTTCATCAATATTTCCAGTTGTCCTCCCTTCCTGGACCTATGGGAAGATTACACTCCACCGACCCCTGAAGTTGGTCACAGCCAAGTGACTTGCTTTGATCAATGAAATGTGAGTGGAAGCATTTAGGAAAGCCGCATGCAATTCTTCATGCTTTCTCCCTTTCCACGGGGATTGGGGGAACACATGCTGAGGTGCAGGTGCCACCAGACCGGAGCAGTCGGAACACAGCGGGCAGCTACTCTGGACAGCTGTCTGCCCCTTGAGTAAAAAATAAATGTCAAGCAACTGAAGTTTTGATGTCATAACCACAGCATAGTCTAGCCTATTCTCTTTGGTGTTATTCCCATTTTAATTGAATTATGGTCAAAGAATATATTTGGTTCAAAAGCAGTCCTTTAAAGTTGTTAAGACCACCTCAGTGGGCTACCATGTGGCCAATTTCCATAAACATTCCATGTAGTGCTTAAAGAGAATATTTATTCTCTAATTGTTATATACAATGCTCCTTCAATGAATATTAGATCAAGCTTGTTAACTATCTTCTCTAGCCTCACTGATTTTTTGTTCTCTTAGTCCATCACTTCCTGAGCGAGATATGTTCAAATCTCCTGCTATGATAGTGGTTTGCCATCTTCTATCATCCTGTCAGTTTGTTCTATATTTTTGAGGCTGTTATGAAGTCATGCAAATTAAGAATTATTTTTTTAGCTTCCTGATCGACTCTTAACAGTGCATATCTGGAATTTTAAATATCTAACCTCTCTTCATCCTTTACTGGAACATTTATTTACTTGTAATTTACTGTGGTTATTGACATATTTTTATTTATTGCCCCCACCTCACTAAGTGCTTTGTCTTGATTTTTGTATCTGTTTCTTTAATATACCTTTCTTGAAGTTATTATACACTCTATCTCTACTTTTGATGGTTATCTTAGCTATTTTTATACTTATTCTTACTTTAATGAAGACTGCAATTAATCAATTTCTGTATCTTCCTCTTGAACAATGCAAAGATCTGAGAACACTTTAACCCTAAATGCCCCTGCCCAACCTAGATGCTTTTATTGTCCATTCCTTTAGTTCTAGCCTTCCCCCACCACACATAAATTAGACATTATCATTACTATTTTAAATAGTTACTATTTGTTAGTATTCATTTATGTATTCACCAGGATCTGTTCACCATTTGTGTGTGTATGTCAAATGGCCAATCTAAGATCATTTACCTTCTGCTTGAAATAAATATGTGAGAATTTCCTTTAGTGAGGATGTGTTGGTTGTAAATACTTTCAATTTTTATTAGAAAATATCTTTGTTTTGCCCTCATTATTGAAAAATGGTTGCACTGGACATGGAATTCTGACCCACAGTCACTTTATTTCATCACCTTGAAGATATTGCTATATCCCTCATTCTCCTGGCCCCCATTTTTACTGTTGTGAAGTTGGCCATAAGTTTAGTTACCCTCATTCTTTTGTAGGTGAAATTTTTCCTTAGCAATTTTCGCAATCTTCTCTTTTTTCTTTGATGTTTAGTTTCCTATAATATTCTTAGATGTGAATTTCTTTTTATTTGTCTCTTTGGCATTCACTGGGCTTCCAGAAAGATTCACGGTTTCCACAGTTCTAGAAACATTGCAGCCAATGTCTCTTTGAATATTACCTCTTCCCTGCTCTTCGATTTTATTCTAGAACTCTAATTAGGCACAATTAAATTTTCTCTCTTCTTTATGTCTCTTAAATTTTCTCTCTTCTTTATGTCTCTTAACCTTTCACATTTTCCATGTCTTTATCTTTCTGGTCTATAGATAATTTTTTTTCATCTCTAGCTTCCAGTTCACTCATTTTTTCCTCAGCCATGTCTCATTAGCTACTTAATCTATCCACCAAGTTTCAAGATTCAATCCTTTTTTTTATTTCTAGAAATTCTTTTTGGTTCTTTTCCTAGTTTAATTAGTTATTTATAGTCTCTTATTCTCTGCTCACTTTTTTTCTTACATTTTTCTTTATTGATTTTTAGAGAGAGGAAGTGAGATGGGGAGGGAGAGAGAAAGAGAGAGAGAGAGAGAGAGAGAGAGAGCTGCCTCCTGTACGTGACCCAGCAGGAGATTGAACCCATAACCCGGGTACATGCCCTGACCAGGAATCAAACCCACCACCTTTTGGTGTATGGGACAATGCTCCAAACAGGAGTGGCCAGGGCTCTACTCACTTTTTGAGCTTCTTTTATGTTTCTTTAAACCTATTAAACTTAGTTCTATTCCATCTCTAAAAATTTCAACATCTGAAGCCTTTGTGGGTCTGTTTCTGCCGATTCTCACTCAATGTGCTTTATTTTCATGTGTGTTTTGTGATTTTAACCAGGAGTTGTAATTTTCCTTGAATTTTCAATGGAGGCAAGTCTTTGCATGCTAAGATGAGGTTGAATAAGCCCTACAGAGACGATTTACATGTGATCCAACCAGTTACCTGAGCAGAACCATCTGGGATTACTTTAAATTTTCTACTTGAGTTTTTTGAATTATGCAGCATGTGAATTTGGACTGCAAACCCAGCTGAGCACTGGCTGTGGTTGTGAATTCTGAGGGGATATTTATTATTTTCCTTACCATCCAGCAAGAACCAGGCCAGTTTATTTGCTGTCACCTTCTATGGGAGGATTTATTTCTCATTCGCCTACACAGAGTTCTGCAATGTACCTCTTGAGGGCCCAGTTTTATACAAAAGAATCCCTTAGCCCTATCTCCTGTCCTATGCCCTGTGAAGCCATCAAAGGGAAAGCTCAAGATTCGAAAGACTCTCTCAGGGCACAGACCAGCTTTGGTCCTTGCTTACCAACCTGTGTTCCTACTTTCATTTTATTTTGAGTTCTTTAGATTACTTTCTTTTGTGCCAGCTTGGCGATATATTTAAGAAAAAATGTTGTTTAATTGAAATTGCTGTTATTAAAATTGTTGCTTCAGTTGGAAAGGTTGTTCAGGGTATGTAATACATTGTACTGTTAGAAATGAAACATCTTTTTCAAGGCTGGGGTTGAGAAAAAGGTAATGCAACCTAGACACATGCAATTCTTTGTCAATTGTTCTCGTTCCAACATCATTTGTCCTCAAATGCTCTCTACTTAAAGGGTGTATGCTGTTTTGGAGAAAGAAACATGGCAATAAATCTTTAATTGCTGTAGATCAAATGTCAACATATAGCTTAATGTAGTAGATAAGGGACTGGAGGGAAAACTCTTATTAATCACAGAGCAGGGATTGTGTCTCCTCACATTCAGAGCTGTGACAAGGAAGTAAACCAGCTGCAGGCACAGAACCAACCTCTATCAGCGTTGTCACAACTAAGAGGGTGTACGGTATCAGTCCAAAGTTTAGGCCTCATGGAAAGGGGGAGAATATGTGGGAGGGAAAGGTTATGTAGAGACAGGTGAGTCTCTAGAGTTTCAGCTCCCAACAATGGTGGAAATGGTTGAATTACTTCATTCATCTTTGGAAAGCAACAGCGGAGATTTTGACACCTGCCTATGGGATTTACTTCCAATTCCTGTTGAGATCCAGCATAAGGTTCAGGACAGGGAACTGGGATGCCAAAATTACTTCAAGGACATAGGTCACAAATTCAGTTGCTGTAATTCATTGTTCTGAATCCTGCATCCTATTCAGAATCTCCATTCAAATCCAGTGAGGAGCCAATGAGTTGGACACCTGAACTCCTTGCTTAAATGTTCTCTTTTGACCTATCTTCACCCGTGTTTTGGGTTTCACTGGAGGAAAAGGCAGGGCAAATGCAGGAAAAGGTTGGCAACTGGGATATTCTCTTTTCTGGGCAGGTCCAAGTCTCATTGACCACCAACTCTGGCTGACCCTTAAACTCCCTATCACTTGACAGATGAAGAGCCTGGTGATGAATAATGTACAGAGGTGTGTGAGGTAAACTGGGGAGCAGAGGGAGGCGGAAAAGCAAGTTTTAAGGAGTACTTGGCTTCTCTAGACAGAGAAGAGTGGGTGGAGGAAGGTTAAAGGGTAAAACATTCCACTGAGATGAGGCCTGTTAGGAAGGGATGGAAACCCCTGATGGTTTGGCCTCTTCACCACCTTCTTTCTGCGCTTGGTGGGTGCTGCTCAAAAGTCAGTCAAGCTGGACATCTCTCCTTCCCAGGTCCCAGGAACCCCAACTGAGTGACAGCGCTTCTTGAGAATGAGGGTTGAAGGACGGTTTTTGGTGGTGGGCAAACTAAGAATTTACAGGCGCTCTCCTATTCCTCAACACCAAAAGCAGGCCACCACCTGGGCTGGTAGGCATTGCCTAGAGTCTCTGCTCTTTTCATCGCTGGTTTAATCTGGTTGGGAGCCTGTGGCATCAGACTATTAGCCACTGTGAGACACAGATCTCAATGAATTCTACCTGGATCTTGCCTCAGACCCTGATTACATAAGCCAAGAATTGAATTTCTCAGCCCTCAACAGATTCTCACACACACACACACACACACACACACACACACATACGGTGTGCTTCCATTTCTCCATGAAGCAGAGGGAAGAGGAGACATAGGGTGATGAGAACAGTGAGACCTGGATTTCAAGGCAGTAGACGTGGCCTCTAGTTCCTGCTTTGAAACTTACTGATTATAAACTATAAACATGGATGGGTCACCTAAACTTGCTATATCCTTTGGGTTTAAATCCTACTTCCCTCTTCTCTAGAGCAAAGGTCTTCCAGGGAGGACGAGCTACATGATCCACTGGGTATAGGATAGTATCAAAGGGTTCCTTTTTGATATTTTACCTTTTAAAAATTAAGCTTTATTATGTTTAATATATAGCACCGTCACTTTGTCCTCTTATCAGTCAACATGTGAGGGCTGTTGGCTGAGGTACCTGAATATGAAGAAGGTAGTGTCAGGGAAATCAGTAAAAATTTCAAAAGTATCAAGAACATCATTTGACATACAGATTTACATTCATTAATGTTGATGATGAATCTCACCCTAACTGTAATGTGACTTGAGATGTGAACTAATGATAGAAGTTTTAAAATCATATTCATATACTAGTAATCCAATGCACAGATTCATGCACATTGAAAGGAAATTAATTAGAAGGTGGCCTGTGGGACAGGACTGGGTGAGACGGGCTGGACATGCCCTGGAGCCAACCTCCTGAAGTCCCTCCCTGGCATCTGCAGAGTGAGCGGGGTCCCTCTGGCAGGTGGGGTCCCTTGGCCTGGCCTGCAAGGACCTGGCCGAAACCTGCTCTCCAACATCCCCCCAGGGGTCCTGGCATGCGAGAAGGCACTCTGCACAGTTGCTGTCGTATAGGGTGTGGCACGCAAACACAAGTGTGCAGTAAACCAGATTCAGGGCTGACAGTGTCCCAGCAACAACATAACGCATGGCCGGCCAAAGGTAGAATCATGCAGCCCCATGAGGAATTGGGCTCCCTCCTCTCTGGTTTCTGGGTGCGTTGCCTGAGAACCACCGTTGCCAAGTCCCTGCAGCTTGGCAGCTCCTGCGTTGAGCGTCTGCTCCCTGGTGGTCAGTGCACTTCATAGCGACCGGTTAGACAGGTAGAGGGATACTTAGCATATTAGCCTTTTATATATATACTAGAGCAGTGATGGCGAACCTATGACACACGTGTCAGAGGTGACACGCAAACTCATTTTTTGGTTGATTTTTCTTTGTTAAATGGCATTTACATATATAAAATAAATATCAAAAGTATAAGTCTTTGTTTTACTATGGTTGCAAATATCAAAAAATTTCTATATGTGACACCAGAGTTAAGTTAGGGTTTTTCAAAATGCTGACATGCCGAGCTCAAAAGGTTTGTCATCACTGTACTAGAGGCTTTTGTCAATAGGATTTTACAATAAAAAACATTTAATGACCACTTCTTGGTTATAGGACGTATGGGTGATACAAAGCAGCACCACACCACTGCCATGTAGTCCAGAGTAAACTCTGCTGAAAGCGGAGGTGGACACCTGAAACATCAGTTTCAACAATGGCGACACATTTAATGACATAGGACAACAGAGCAAATACAACAGAGAGAGGCACCTATGTCAAACAGTATGTCTGGTCCAGGTCAGAGACCAAAGGCAAAAGAGAAGAGCTGTCAGAATACACATCTTTCTAGAGTTGGGGCCCCAGGCGAGAGTTGTTTAATGCATTCCTGGGCTGCTTACGGAATGCCCTTTCTGTTCCTTTGGAGAGAGAAGCTGACATGCCCAGGATGAGGCATGTGGGGCTTCTGCTCATTGGTAAGAAGAAAGGGAGATCATTGCATCATCGCCGTCCTTCCCTGGACACCTTCCCCTGGGGAAGGAAAGCTTCTTTTGAACACAGTCAGCCTTTCCCAACTGACCTGTTCAGCGGTGATGTGACATTCTCACCTGCTCCCAGGACACCTACCCCCATGCCACAGGGCCTCTCATCTTACCTCCCTCGCTAGGCTCTCCCACAAGACA
Source organism: Myotis yumanensis (assembly GCF_028538775.1). Taxonomy (NCBI): domain Eukaryota; kingdom Metazoa; phylum Chordata; class Mammalia; order Chiroptera; family Vespertilionidae; genus Myotis; species Myotis yumanensis. Next base: position 166,612,719 of record NW_027223754.1, read on the forward strand.
CTTCCCTAGAGGAGAAAAATCAGAATGTCCCAAGGGTGAGAGGGTAGGGGTCACTTCATTTCCCACTAGAGTCATTGTAGTGGTTGCAAAACTGACAGCCACAGGAGTCATGGATGGGAAAGGACCCCGAGCCTCTCGTGTATTTCACTGGTCTCTATGGTTGAGGTTGGGGCTTAAAGAGTCATCATTGTCTGCTGGGGTTTGGATGGGAGCCAAGCAAATACCTGGGAGCTTGGGAGAACTCTGCAGCTGCCTCTGCCTGGAGATGCAGGTGGGAGTCTACACCTTCCTTCATCCGGCCCCTAGGCTCTGTTCACCCTGCCAGCAGACGCTGTGTGAGGGCCAGCAGGCTGGCAGCCTAGGGCTCAAGGAGGTGGGAGCAGGTGGGAAAGACAAGTGCCAAAAGCCCAGAGGACAGAGACATGAGCTGGGCTACTGGGAATGGAGGCCTGGAGCCAGACAGATTTGGCTTGAATAACCGGCCGTGCCCTACACTTTCTAGGGCAGGCTGAGTCTGTGGACACTCACTTCTCATGGCTTTGCACACGACTCCCCCACAGCTGTCCTGTTCTGGAGGAGTCAGGGTTTCTGAGATGCAATAAAACTTCCTGAGGCTGAGAGGACTCCTCTAAGCTGGAAAATGCAGGAGCATGGTAAGATAACAGCTGAGTTCAGGCCACAGAGGCAAACACTGCTTCAATGACTTAACCCTGACCATGTAACCTTGGAGGGAGAGTCCTCAGCCCCAGAGCCACTGTGGAGCCACTTTAGGGTTCTGAGGGTGCTTTGTGTAAGCTGGGCTGGTCTTTCTGGGGACCTCATGTTGCAGGTGCTAAATGAGGGCATCCCATGGTGAGAGACTTTTTCAAACTTTGGGTCACAATCCATTAGGGACTATGAAATCAACTTGGTGGATCCCCCAAAAGAAAGACAGAAAGATAAAAGGAAGGGAGGGAGGGTGAGAAGAGAAAATGATAGAAAATGATGTAAGCATAGATAACTAGGTCATAATAAAACTTATTTCTTACTATGGGTTGCAGTTAAAATTTTGAAAAACATTGTCCTGGGAGGACACTTTTGTTTGGGTTGATTTATTTCATTATTTACAGCTTCTTCCATTTATCATTCCATTTTTACCATCTAGAACGTAAACACAAGAGAACGGCCCTAACATAGCATAGAAGAGATAAATTCCTTTCTGGACTTAATACTTTTTAAAAATCTCTAAAACAAGGGAACTGCCTGAGAGGCCTGGTGGTTTCCGTCTCTATGAATCCATGACTCTGTCTCTCAGAATGTTCTTTGGGAGTTGGCTGATTGAGACTCTTCTATTCATTCCCACCATGCCCATAACCATAAAATTTTTAAGGGGAAAAGGGGGCCCTAAAAAAAGGGAAAGTAAACAGTTAGATGGGAGGGCTCCAGGGAGAGCTCAAAGGGCACATTTTACCTGGATCCAGAGAGTGGCTTCTGGACAGCTTTTAAACCTCTGTCCTAGGGGAGAGGGACTCTGGGAACCTCGCGGGGACAAGGTGATCTACTCCAGCCCTGTCACCATGGCAAGAGGTCCAGAGGGTGCCAGTCAGCTTAGAGGACAGTGGCCAGGCTGCAGTAAAGGGGATCCATTAGCTGAGGATAGTCTGCAGTTCTGTGGTCTGACTGTAGGCCTGCCCTGCCACCCGCAGGCACCTGGAGCCTGGCAGAGGCCGAAAGTCCAGCTCTGCCTTTCCCCTGATTTTGTGAAAGGAAGTACACCTAGGTGGCCTCAGCCTGGCATCTCGGGATCTCTTCTCCCAGGCAGGCCACACCTGGAAGAGCTCTTTTGTTTCTATACAGACCATTGAGTCTATAGCATCTACTAGGTGCCTAGTAGATGGCCCCTGATGTAATTTTTAAGAGAGGAAAACTGACCAAAAAAACACAATCTGAACATTCTATAAGGAGTACCCTTCCCAGGGACAAGTGAGAATACAAGAAATGTTAACTTTTTGGGAAAGAAAGAAAATTAGTGTTTTCTGGTATATGTAGCATACAGCAGTCAAGCTAAAGAAGTTTAAAGCTATTACTTTGAGTACAGGAATGCTGTCTGTCATCAAAGTCTTCAAGAGAACAGGGTATGGATAGCCAGTCCCTAGCTAGGAAGAAGCAAGATCAGGAGACAATTAGTGATTATGACAAAACCGGGAGAAGTGAATCTCATGTATTTTGCTTTTCTACTTCTACAAAATAGCATTCTTCCTAAGAATAAAGCTGAAGTAAAAAAAATATCCATCTTTATTCAATAAATACAAGATGACTCAATATCAGGTTATAAACTATGCAATACATAGAATACATGCTACAAAGACCAGAGAATGATAAGTCGTTTTGGCCTGAAGATGAAGAGGAGAGGCCTAAGGTGACAGATGGGATCTGAAAGAGTAGAGAGTCTGGAGAAACAGATAAGAGAAGGAAGATCAGGTTATTGGCAGAAGATAAAAAGAACTTGGTTAGGGACATAGTGATGGGGCTGACGACAGCACGTGGAGGGACTACAATGACATCTATAATCCTGTAAATCTGCCAAAACCCAGCGAGTTCTCCAAGCTGGGTTATCTAGATCGTGGTTCGATCGCTAAAACGCCCATGGACATAATTTTTTTTAGAGAGGCACATGGAGCAGTGGACAGTGCAGAGGGAAGACCTGGGTTCAAGTATCCATTGTTCCCCAGCTAGAAGAACTTTGACAACTCTGCACATCAGTTTACGATGGAGAGTGTATTTTCTAGTCGACCTGACTCATCAAATGAAAAACTGTGAAAAGAGACCAACAGTCCATTACTATTGAAACACGTAGTACTCATCTTCTCTCACTTTTTGACAAGGTTTATTTTTCCCATGTTCACCTGCTTGGCCAGGTAAGCACCACAGAAGTGACTTCTGAGTCATTTAACTGTGTCCAGAGGCTTATGGTACTTCTTGAGAATGTCCCAAAGTGTTGGTTGTCAAAGATTTCCTCATACTTTTCTCTGCATGAGAATTACTGCTGGCTTTCCCACAATGCTTTGGGCAAGGAGATTCTTTTTACTTTCATTACAGATGAGAATACATCCATCAGACTGGCGGGACCTCCACAGGGGCACATTCTTTCATCTGTTTCTCAGAATAGATGGTCCATACCCTCGTTCAATCAATGAGTCTCTCTTCTATTTTGTTAAATCTTTCCAGAGAGAACGTTTCCATGATACTCCCTTAATGAACTGTTTCAGTGCGTAACAATCCTGACCATTTGAAGGTTCTTTCTTCTGTTTAGACTCAGTCCACTTTTCTTGATTCAATTATTGAGAGTTTGAGAAGGGCTAGTTACCACATGGTCTAGCATAGCTGTCTCAGAAATGGTTCCGAAGCCATCTGGTCTCTAGTTCTGCCTTCAGCTGTGTGATGTTGGGCAAATCCATACCTCAATGTCCCACCTGCTCAGCTTGTACATCTGAGCTATAGTTTCCTCCTCTGCTAAAGACGATATCTTCCCTGACTTGGGCATCTTTGTTGTAGAACAGTATGCTGAAATTACTATTTATGCATACACTCTCCCACTGGAAAGTGAACTCTAAGAAGGAGGTAACCACGTCTTCATATCTCCTCTGGCGTCTAGAGCTGTGCCAAAGAAGCAGAGTAGAATAATTTGTAGCCAAAATATTCTATGGCGAATATTCCGCATCCACCTACAATTACAGGTTTCAGGATGGACTCCACTCCGCCCTTCTCTTCACACCAATTGTAAGCTGGGGTACGGGCGGAGGGAACTGGGGACAGGGCCCAGGGAGGCTAACACTAAGCTCGCTTGCAAGAGGTTAAGACTGGTCAGGAATGTGGTCAGCCGGGGTCGCGGGTGGGGACAATGGTGCAACTACACTTCGGCCACGTTTTCTGTTTGCGCTTTTATTTTAGGGTGTGGGGTAGGGCTGAGCTCCCTGCAGCTCTGCAGAAGTAACACAACGGCTAGCTGCGCCCCGAATTTCCCAGGAACTCGGTGAGAACCGTTGGTGCTGGCGGCAGGCGCCCCCCAGCGCCCCGAAGACGACGAAGCCCTGGCCGGGTCAGCCCAGGTGGGGGTGACGCACCTGGAAAGTCGTCCGCAGCAGGCTGGGTGGAACCACAGCAGCAGGGAGTGGGGGGGTTCATCACAGATGATCGCAGGCAGAAGCGTTGATCTGCACACACGGAAACATCGAGAACTCTCACGCACGGAGGACAGAAGCATGCACTGCCCTACGGACGGCAGTCATGGGGGACGACACCAGGCAGAGTCTCCCAAACCAGAGTGCAGTGGTTGATTCCAAGTCCAAGATGGTTGCAGCACAGTTGGAGCTCTAGGCAAGCAAGGACTGGACCTGTGGGCGGGGCCTGCCCTGTGGGCGGGGCCTTGCGTGGGCGGGGCCAGGTGCTGGGCTGTCTCTGCTTGTCAAAAGGCTGCCGCGCAGCCAGACCTCGCCGGGAACGCGGAGCAGCGTGCCCACCCGCCAGACCAGGTGCGGACCCGGGAGCGGCGGGGAAGGGGGCCCCCGGGTCGGGATTAGGGCCGGGGTGGCGGCGTCAGGAGTACCAGGCCTGAGTGTCCAGGTGCAAAACTTAGAGTCTAAGTCGCAGGAGCAAACTTGGCGACTAAGATCCGGGCTGTCGTGCCATGAGGCTGGGTCACCGAAGGGACAGACACTGTGGTCTGAGAAAGAGTTGAAGTTCATGCCAGGCTGGCGAGGGAGCAGCGACCTCTCCGTGCCCAAGCAGCTTAACGCAGATATGGTCCGCTAGCACAGTGCTCAGCACTTGGGCAACAAGAACATTTGTTTCCTTCCTCTGTCGGGGCGCCTTGGCATGGAGTGGAGGAATAAGACGGCGAGATTGGCTGTTGATGGTGCTAATGTCTCTTAGGGGTGGACTGTGTGTGGCCTTATTATCTTGTAGGACCCAAGTATGGTCACTTGCCATGGTGGATCTTTTAAGTAGAGTGTTTCTCTTTTCTTTTCTTTCATTTTCTTTTCTTTTTTTCTTTTCTTGACTTTTTAACCACTAGTGACTTTAGACCCAGTTGGCCCTAGGGCACTGGCCTTATTTTTCAGGAGCTGTCCATAAATGTCCAGACGAACTCAGGGGCAAGCATCTAATAGAGGAGGGGGCTCAGGGAGTAGTTTCTGTTTGGAGAGTGAGGAGCTGGCACGTTGTGGGCAGTGGGTGAGGAGGATTCAGGGGAAGTATCTAGGAGGGCACATGTGTTCTCGAGGGAGCAGTGGGCATTGCCCACCTCCCCATGGACAACTGAGGCTGAGACCCAGGCTGCCTGAGCTGGGAGAGCCCTGGGTCTCTGAGCCCAGGCCCTTCCCGCATCTCCTCCTCCTCTTTCTCCTCCTCCTCCTCTTCCTCCTCCTACTCTGTGTGGTGAGTGAGTCAGCCTCCTGTCTGGGCTCAGTTGCAGCCAGAAGGGCCAGAGCCCAGGCAAGCAGTTGGGCAGGCATTTTGGGAGCATTGCTGAAGCTCTCCTGGGCAGAGTTCAGCTCTGCTCCAGATCCCGGCTGCAAGGCCATCTTCCTCATGCCGGTGGTGGCCACTTCTGAAGGAAACACCCAGCAAGCAATCATTATGGATGGCTATGATATGATTCCAGGAGGGATTATGTGAAGGGATTATGGCTTTGTGGTAAATCCACATCTCTTCTCCTTCCAGGATCAGGAAGTGCATCCCAGCACTGCAGACTTTTCTAGCCCCTCATTCCATGTCTGCCCCGTGAGCTTATTAGCTTCCCGTCTCTGTTAGTGAGGTGGTGTGCACAAGAAGTCAGGAAGGTTCTGCAGCTAGGGAAGCCATGGTGTTGGCAAAGGTTTTAAGCCAGGCTAGGAAGTGGAGGTGATTTGCTGAGGCAGAAATGGATTATTCAGACACTGGAGTCTCAACTCTATGAACCAAAAGTATTATATATTGGGGGGGGGGGGCATCCTCGTCCCTTCCTTGTCCAAGTGCTGGAGGGATTGTGGGTCCTTTTGGGATGGTGTCAGCACTGGTGTGCAGTCAGGTCTGGAGGTAGTAGGACTGCAGTTTTTTCCTCTGGCTTTTGTTTTGGAGGCTTCAGATCCTTGAGCAGAAATAGAGGCCCCCAGAGTCCATTGCCCCTCACTCAACTGGCCTCTCTGAACCCATTGGAGAAAATTCCACAGCCAGTTGTGGGGCTGAATCAAACTGGAAAAAAAAAAATCTGGGGAATTCAGTCTGTACTCTGGCTGGTCCTATGGCTTCTGTTTGGCTGATCTCTCATCAGCCACAACTTGGACCCTTTCCATGCCAAAGAATAAAAAAGGAGGGGAGAAGAAAGTTCAGAAAAGAGGAGAGTGGGACAGGAAGGAGGAAGAGGAAGAGAGTTCGAAAGCTTTCCTGACCTCTCACAGCTCTTCAGCCAGGACTTTATTTATACAAATACTGTGGAAGGTCTGATGTTGTCGGGGTGCCCTGGCTATTGGTGTTTAAGGTCTCTCAGTCTTCTTCCTCTTTTCAACCTCAGAACTGTCTCCTTTAGGGACTGAGTCCCCAAGAAAGCACCACAAGGACCTCTTGGTCCCCCACCCTTCACTCCCAGAATAGCTAGTGTCTAAAGCCAATGTTTTCCATGTTTGGAGAAAGGCCTGGGGCTCAGTGGACCAGGCCAAATGGTTATCCACAATAGGAGAAGGCATTTCGGTCATTCCGCTCTTTACCCCACATCCGAAGGAGGCAGCGGCCATCCTGGCTGGGATCGGCCTCTGCTGGGAGCCTGCTGTCATCAACGCCCAGCAGGTGGGTTCTAGTGGCCAGAGAGCCAGAGTCAGGAGCACCTGGAAGGCTGAGCTAGTATGACATTCTGGTTGGTTACCGGACAGGATGAGTTACAGGACTCCAGTTTCCCACTTGTCACTGCTGCAAGTCTGTTTTGCATGCAGGTAGAGAGAAGTAAGGACATGCCAGGGTTTGATTGACAGCCTCTTGTTTGCTCAGAATGATGCCAGACCCTCTGAGGGATGAGAGGAAGCAGAACCCACTAGACCAGGCCTCTTCCCAGAGAGGGTCTGAATCCAAGATGGGCAGCTCTGGCTGTTGCTCTGGGCCACCAGGCCCTCACTTCTAGTTACATTTCTCTGATTCCCCCTTGACCCTCCTGCGTCAGTGCCCTCATGGATGTGCTGGCGAGTGACCGTGTAATTTATTATCTATTGAGACTTTTGCGTGAAAGGAGGTGCTATTAATAGTTATGTCAGTACAATAAACCAAAACTGTCCCAGGAAAAGTGGCATATTTAATCATTCTAGTAAATATCACTTGAGACCTAGTGGAGGTCACAGAGGGAAAGGTAGGTGGAAATGGGTTTAATGAGGAGGAGAAAATGGGGATGGTGCTTAATGGGGAGGGGAAGATGGGGTAGCTTAATTCTGAGGGCAGCCTCCCCTGCACCCCCACCCCCAGCCTGCTCCCCATATATCATCAGCCAATTTCCCTCTTCCCCCCGAGGGCAGCCCTGCTCCCAGCCACCCTCTCCCAGGACCCAGCCTACCTCTCATTTGGGTGCCTTCCTTTCACCCTTGACTTGTGACCGGCTTCACCTTTGGTTTTCCTGCCCCACCCCTACCTCAGACAGGGACAGGAAGGCCTGCCAATTCCCCTTTAGCTGCCCCTAGGGGAATCGGATTTATAATAGAGCCAAGACTCAGCCCCATGCTTCCTCTTCCCTCTTCCCCCATTTCTGCTTCCCAGATCTCTGGGGGCCACACCATTCCACGGGAACATCCAGCTCTAACGCAGGTAAACAACTAGAAAGGGAAGCGTAGTCAAACCTTGCCCATGTGGAAAAAGGGCACAGGTCACATGTAATCAGGTCCCGGGGACATGGTAAGCAAAGTGGAAGCCAGAGCCAGAGAGAGGCTGCTTCGCAGGAGATGGGGTCAGTTCCTGGGCCTCTGGCGTTTAACTCCCTGGTCTGGTCTGACTATTGGGGAAATGGTCCAGGGTGGAGACAGGCTGTTCTTGTTCAACCCAAGCCATAGGCGTTGGTGGCAGTGACTGCATCCTGCCCTGGTGACATGTGGAAGAGAAACTGCCCTCCCTTCTGTGTCCTTGGTCCTTGTGGTCCAGATGCTCAGGGTGGATTCCCTGGAGAGTCCCCAGAGCAAGTGTTCGAGTGATGGGGACGTCAGCGCGGAGGGGTGGAGCCTCCTTGATGACTGCAGGGGTTCTGTCTATTCTGCAGAAAGGAAGTCATTCTCGTCACTGACAAATGACAAAGGCAAAGGAAGACCTTTTGGGAAGTCCCACCCTTTGAAGTGACTTATGGGGAAGTGGGAGGGGAGATACCTCCTGGGCCGGCAAGGAGAGGAGAGGATGGGGGGCTGATCAGTAAATGGCAGGAGTGAGAGGCAGAAGCAGCAGGCTTCTGAGTGTGTGTCATGCTTTTGCAAACCTGCCCTGCAGGTCCCGTGCCAAGGAATAGACCAAGCAGTGTTCCCACAACCAGATGCCACACAAAGTCCCCATTCTGATCCTGAGCAGGGTGTGGGCAGCTGCACCAGCGGGAAAGTGGAGTTTGGGCAGGACCAGCAGCTGGTTCCTGGGAAGCTGCTGCCTCTCACTGGCCTTCTGATGACAGGTTGGAACTTTGAGGTGTTATGCAAGGTGACATTCAAGGCCCTGTGGGGCACCTAAGGCTTTGCTGGTAACACATCCAGTGTGTGCCACCTGCTGGCACTGAAGCTGTAGCTCCAGGAACAGCTACTTACGGAGCCCTCACTTGTACCAGGTGCTGTGCTAGGTACACGGCATGGGCAGCCTCCTAGGCCTGCCGCCACCTGAGAGAGAGAACTGCTGTGATCCTTTCACAAATGGGAAGCTGAATCTCGGTGAGATTGAGAAGCGTGCCAAGGTGACACAGCTGGTGAGTGGGAGTGTCAGGACTCACACTTGGGTCTGTCTTAACCTCCATGGAACCCTACCACTTCTACATTTATGGACAGCCACAGGGCGTTCAGCGCCATGCCTTGCACATAATAGGCCTGCAATAAATGTTTGTGAACGGCAGGGTTAGATTCACTAACTAGTTTGAACAAGTTGACCTGGGAGCAAGCTTGGTTTGCCCAAAGGTTACTCTGGGGACAGTGGCTTCTCAGAAGGAGGCTCTCTCTGCCAGCACCCTCAGGCCTCCGTGCAGTCCTGGGCACCTTACTTGGGTAAAAACAGCTGACAGGAACCGGAGAGAGGTGGCTCTGTGCAGGGTGATCGCATGGGAGCAAATAAGACTTGAATGGTCTGGAAGGCAAATAAGAAACACTTTCAACTTCAAGCAAGCCACTTTATCGATAATCTTCTCTGAGCTAAGTGTACCAAGAAAGAAAAGGCCATTGTCCCATTGTCACCTGGGAGCTATTGCCTTGTTTACCTCTTCCCTTCCTGGCTACCCTTAAAGAATACTCTTGAATCTAGCCCGCATGGAGGGGGAAGTGGACTCTAGCCTCATCTGATAGCCTCTGCTGGGCATTGTGCCCATCACTTTGCTTGTCTCCTTCCATCATCACAGCTTCTCTTTGGAGTAAGTTACTACGATTCTCTCCAGCGTATATGTGGTGAAAATATGGTTTAAAGAAGTGCAGTAACCTGCTCATGGCTGCAACGTTAATCCGTGACCATACTCTATACCTCTTGCTGGTGCAGGGCTGGCCTTGCAAACCACTCCAAGTGCCAGAGCTCAGATACAGAGATGGAAGGAGAAAACACTCAGCTTACCGTCCTCAGCTCTGGTTCTCAGGGTTCCTTGGGACACGGCTGACATTTGAGGCAGTGCTAGTAAAAGCTGGGCCAGCAGCCTGGTGGGATGAGCGAAACACAGGGTTTGCATTTGTGGTTCAAATCCTGGTGTTATCACTTTCTGGCTTGTGTCCTTGGGCAAGTTTCTTAGTCTCTTCAAATCTCAGTTTTCTTATCTGTAAACTGGGGGTTATAATAACTCACGTGTAGAATTGCGTGAGTATTGAAGATGATGTAAATCAAGCGCCTGGGATGACATAGGCCCTTGAAAAGCATGACAGTCACTCAGTAGATACATATCAAGGGCTTCCTGTGTGCCAGGCAGTATTCAAGACGCTGGGGATTTACACAGTGAAAAGACTCTTACAGATGTTTTCAAATGTACTAGACCAGAAACTCATCATTGCAAGAGGTTTCTTTAGAATCCAGGAATGGCTGTCTGGGCTAAACTCAGATTCTGTACAATTTCTCTTTCTGTCATCTGTTAGCTGATGAGCGTGGGAAAGTCATTTAGCTTCTCAGAGTCTTCAGTTCTTTTTTTTTTTTTTTAAACTGTGAAATATATCGTGCACACACGAGTATGCAATACACTTATGTATAGATTAAAGAACAATATAATATATCCTGTACCTGCCCCGGAGTTCAGAATGGAACATTTATAGTACCAGAGAAGCACCCTTTGCCCTGCCCATTTGCATCCTCTTCCTCATTCTCTACTCCACAGTAATTAATATTTTGAACTTTAGTTATTTCCTTGCTTTTCTTTGTAAGTTATCATCTACATATGTTTTACAAAACAATATATTTAATTCTACACGTCTTTGAAGTTTACATACATTTATGTTCTCTGTGATGCACTTTTTTTTTTTTTACTCAATATCATGTCCCTGAGAGGCATCCATGCCGATACACCCAGCTGTAGCTCATGAGTTTTCACTGCCATGTGGTATTCGTTTGTGAGAATATGCCACATTTGTACGTCTTCCCTCTTGTTGATGGGCATTCGGGGTGTCCCCAGTTGGGGGCCATTATGAGGAGATAATACTGTTTGGAATATGTTGTGCTCGTCTCCTGGCGCATATGTAGGCATTCGGGGGGGCACATCCCCAGGAATGGAATTGTTAGTTCAGACAAAGTTCCATGTTTGGCATTACACTACAAGGCCAAACTGTTTTCCACAGTGGTTGTACCTCCTCAACCCCCCCAACTCCTTACAATAGTGAATAAAAGTTCTCCTTATTTCCCATTCTTTTAATATTTGGTACAGACTTCATTTCTAAACATTGTACTAGATGAGTTTCTGAAGTCCCTTTCAACTACAATAATTGTACCATCCTTGACCTAAGGACCTGGTTTCTGGCTGATGTATATGCCAGTCTGGTGTGTTGTGCTCAGGTGGCTCCGGAGGACGTGCCACAGCCTGACTGAGAGCCTGGGCAGGGTCTCTGGGTGCCGCTGAAGCGCTTCCTCTCTGTGCTTCCACCAGCAGCGGGTGAGGGACCCAGGGCTCCACATCCTCCCCACACTTGGCGTTCTGTTCCATTTACTCAAAAGCCTGGTGTCAGTGAATGCCCACTGAATTGCGCACCACATACGAGGTGATCAATGAATGCCTACCGAATTGCATTTTTTGTCAAGTGCATTAAGAGGGATGTATGTTTTCTTTTCCTCGGGCATCAGTTTTGAGAAAAGGACATGGAAGTAATAGGAGCACATGTATGCTAGCTAATCAAAGCACATGGGGCTGGGGCTGTGATGGGATTTATATCTGTCCAGGGCTCCTTGATCATTTCAAGGCTCCAGGTGAGGTAAACTGAATTTAATAGTCCCCACTGACCGATTGCTCAGAATCTGGCCTTGTTCTTTGACCGTCTGATTTGTCCAATCTGAGAAGCAGGGAGTGGCTGCAGGACTGGCAGAGAGACAACGGAGGTGGTGCCACGTGGAAGGAGCAGAATGCCCACAGAGAACCCCCTCTCCTTCCAAGGGTTGAACACTGTTCCTGGGGGTGCTGGTTTAAGAGGTGCTAGATGTACCCAGTGTTCTGGCAGCCACGTAAACAGCCAGCTGCCCACTCACCGGACAGAAGAATGTGGCTGGCTGGGCAGTTGCCTGGGCCACCCCAACCCGAAATCCTGTAATTACTCATCTAGTCGGTGCCTGTCAGCTCTGGAGGCAGGGGAGCACCTCTGCTCGAGGCCTCCTCACCAGGCCCACGCTGGGCTCAGTGGCAGGGCCCCACCAACTCTCCCGCCATCCCCCACCCCCAACTCTGTCCCTGTGTTTCTCTCTGCATCAACCTTTGACCCGTCTGAAGCTTACATATCACATAATAGCTGCCAGTGATTATTATAACTTTCTCTGTTCCAGACACTGTTTTCAGTGTTTTCCTGCATTTCTCATTTATGCCTCTAAATAATCTTATGCGTTAGATAATATTATTTTCCCCGTTTTACAAAAGAGAGAACTGAGGTTCAAAGCAGTTAAGTGGCTTCATTTCTTGCCCAAAGCCACGGAGCTCTTCAATCAGAACCAAAGCTTAAGTTCAGGTCTTCCCAAGTCCTGAATGCATGGCGCTTCTTCGCCCGCTCATTACCTTTCCCACACAGTGTCCAGGCCTCAGCTTGGTCCCCCGCGCCCCCCCCCCCCCCCCCCCCCCCGCCTCTCTAAGGAGGCTGGAAAGGAGGCAGCAGGTGGTGCCCGTGGAAGGGGAGTGGGGCAGTTCCAGGCTGGCCGGGAGGATGCTGGAAAACACCTTCGGGGCAGAGTTCTTTGTTCCAAACGCTCTGAATTGCCCGGCCTCTGCCAGGGGTGGGAAGGTACTCCTGCCCAGCCTATTTGGCAAGCGCACCAACGCCTTGGGTGCCATGATGTTAAGAAGTGGGGGACGGGTTGCCTCAGGTAAAATTCCATTATAATGAACTCCATCTGAGATCTGAACAGCTTTGTCCAAGTGGAATTATGTTAACCTGTGGGCAGTGGAAGAACTCAAGTGTGCAGCTTGAGAATCTGGAGGTGAAATGGGGCTAATGTGCCATTGAGTGTTTCTCAGTGAGCTCTGGAAAGGTTCGGAGCCTAGAAGGAAAGGAGTCAGACACATCCCCAGTTTCTTCTCGAACGCCGAGCTCCTGGACAGTTGGGGAAGGGCAGGGAGGAGCGAGCTTTGTGCTTAACTCCACCTGACAGGACCGTGACTGCGCAAGCCCCGCTCTGCTGGGAGCCCCGGAGAACAGGCCTGAAACGCATCTCCCAAGCGTCACCATTCACAATACCTAACCCATCGCAGAAACACACAAGGGATGTTTATTGGGTGGAGATACGTTTGTAGGTAGACTGGGTCCCCTGAGCTAGAAGGGGGATTTGAAAGGCAATTGCTTTGTGTGGCTGACACATCTTTAAAGAGCTGGGCTGCAACTCACATAGATTCTCCCCAGGTATTGAACCAATGGCTCATAGTAACAAGCAACAACCTTTACTGCGCCGGCGCCTTGTGCCAGGCACTGTGCTAAGCACTTTACCTGCATTATTTCATGTAATCCTCAGACCTGTGAGGGAGGTCTTGTTATTCTCCTCATTTTATAGCTGAGGAAACTGAAGTTTAGGAGCCCAGGTTATTGGTTCTGGTCACACAGCTAGGAGGGAGCGGAAGGCAGGGCGGGGACTCACACCCAGGCAGCCTGTTCTCTGCATCATGTCTCCGTGATCACAGAGCTCCACTGGTGTCACTGTGGGCTGGTTCCGGGGGGCGAGGGCCGGGGGTAAGAGCGAGGCTGGAGGGATACAAACCCTGGTGGGACGGACTGGAGGGCACAAGCCTGGTCTAGAGGGCAGTCCTGTCTCAGGCCAGCAGGGTTGCCACTGGAACTGCAGCCCAGTGTGGCCAAATTATCTAATTTTAAAAATAGAAAAATAGACATCCAGATGTTTCTTTTTTTTTCGAAAGTGCAATTTCTCTACTTTTCAAACAGTGACAACTAATTTAAAAATGTATAGTTACTGGCGGTGATGGGGGTGGGGTGGCACACAGAACACACCCCGGTCACCTTTGGCCTGCAGGCCTCCAGTGTGTCCCCTGGTAGTTTCTTTCTTTTAACAGGTGCCTGTTACATAGAACGGGACCAGGAAAGTCCTTGTTTAGATAGGATTTCTCACTGAAGGCGCGACAGAGCACTCTCCGGGGGTACTTTGTAATGCAGAGTGAGGGTTTTTCTGAGAGACATAATGAAATCTTTCAGTCTGATGATATTCCATGAATGAATCCTCTCTCCCTCCTTCCCTTTTTCCTCCCCTACTCTGTTTTCCCAGTTGTTTCTAATAAATATTTTCCTAATATTTATTAGAAAGAAAATTAATAGAGAAATCAAACAGAAACTAACAGTAAGGAAAGGATCTCTAAGTATTAAAAAAAAAAATGGAATGTTCTGGAGGGCTTGGTAGGCAATGAATGGCGCTTACCACGTATGATCTGCACTTTGGGCCCTCCTGGTTGTGAGGACCTCACGCTGCCAGAGAGGGTCATGCTCCGTGGAATACTTCAGAATGTTCTCTCACAGCCTCTGCTCTACTTTACACCTGAATCTAGTCCTCCTCCTTCTCATAAATACTGGGAGAATAATAGTAAACTCATTAAGTAACATGTTTATGGGTTATAACGATTTTTATAACACACTTTAAATGTTTCATCTCTGCTAATACAACAGTCCCATGAGGCAGACAAATGGGTGTAGAATCCTCTTTGTGAGACTTGGTGAGGTGGCAGTGTAGGCATGGAGGACTGAAGCCCACTGTGCAGGGAGCCCTGGGCTTCCACAGGCCTTTCCTCACCTGCCGCCCTCACTCCTCACCTGGGGTCCACAGGTGGAGGTAGGTGGGGCAGACGGTAAGTCCTGAGCCCCTGACTAAGGCTCCCACCTCCCTGAGAATCCCAATCCAGGGGAAGTCGGGGGTAGACATGGGAAAAATTCCCTAAACTGACTCTGGGTGGCCGGTGGCCAGCCTTCTCCCATGCCTACCCCTACCGCCTGTCACCCTGAGCTATTGTTCCCAAAGCTGAGCAGAAAATAGCTCACTAGGGAATTATTTTTGTCTCTGTTAAACTTCAATCCCTGAAGAACCTGGCTGCAGAGTTGTTTTTCAGGTCAGGGGGAGTTCTGGGAAAAGTAAGAGGCAGGGGAGCAAAGGGGAAGTAGTGGGTGGAGGGGCCGTCACTTCTCCCCACTGGGCGGTGATGGACCGCAGCCGCTGGCCTCCTCCCTACCCATCAGGCTGCCTGACTGGCAGCAGCTCCAGCTGACAGAGAGGAGCCTGCTCAGCCAGCCAGAGCGGAGTTTCACTCACAGCTCCTTCAGTTGGGCGCAGGCTATGAGCTGGTGCATCACCTCTCTTCCCCGGGGATGCTTGCCTTTGCTGGAAAGAGTTGAGTGAAGGGAGTAGGATGTCTGTTACCCTGTACAGAGGCCCGGGTGGGCAGCCAGGGAAGAGGGGGGCAGCCAGCTGACTGCTGAGGAAGGAAAGAGGTCGTTTCTCTGGAGACCCTGGTTTAGCGCCTCCTGAGGCAGCGTTGAATGCTGCTCTGTGTAGCAAATCTGTGCCATCTTTGCCCCTGGGCACCAAAGAAAAACAAGGAAGAGGAAGATGGCCAATGGATAGGGCTGGGGGAGGGGGGTTATAGTTTGAAGGGAGTGCATGGGTTACCACAAAGGGAGTTATTTCATACCACTTGGTGGCCCTGGGAATCTCCTGACAGATTAGGACATTTTGACCCAAAACATTGAAACCAAAGGCTATCTTCTATCATAGCTCTGAGGGGAAGGCTGAGCTTGTATTACATAGGCCAGCAGTGATGTGACACCCTGACTCAGAGTGTGGGCTGGCATGTGCCCACACGTGCAGGGGACTTCCCACACATGTCCATGGTGCACGTTGTTTGTGACCATCGTGTATTTGTGGCTGATGCTCTTCCTCAGAGCGATTCCTGGAAACAAGGAAGTGACCTTGTTGACCAGGAGAGAGGAGTGGGCCCTGGGGATGGGAGGAGTTGGGTTTGGGATCAGTTGGCTGTGTGGTAACTTGGGTCTCCCTGTGCCCAGCAACCATATCTGCCACCCTGGACAGATTGATGCATTAAATATGGATTGAACTGGTGATGTGTGACTGAGAGTTCACCAACTTCCATCTGCCCTTACTGAACCTTTTGTTCTTTCTTTTCATTTTCTCTCAGAAAACAGTTTTCCCTATTCATCTGGGCTGAATTTTCCAGAACTCTTCCTCTATTTCTCCCTTCCAGCTCAGTTACTGATGGTCCAGGGTAATGGATTCCACTCCTCCGCCCCAAAGGAGGGTAGGGGTGGTGGTTCTGGGTGTGTACCAGCTGGGACCTTAACTGAGCTACAGGGGTAGCCGCTGCTTTGCTGACCTTGGGGGCCCTTTCCAAACAAATTGATGGGAGAGGGGCCCGTTTTAATTTACTTTACAACACTCAAGGCTGATTCATTTTGGAATGATTCAGGGGATCTGAATGGAGCCTGAAAGTCTTCCGTTTCAAAATATTATTACAATAATTAAAAATTCCTGGTATTCAATTCTCAGTGGTTTTACTAGAAGAAGTATGCAGTAGAAGAAAGAATAGAATATACTTCCTATTAAAATGGCCAGTTGTTCCATCTCTTCCTGATGCCCCCTCTCTTTCCAGCCATACAGAGCTAGTTTCTCTGCCTCAACTACACTCTTTCCCTTTTGCTGCTTAGCCTTTGCACATGCATATCTGCTAGGGACCCTTGGTCTCCTTCTTACCACTGCCTGTCTCAGTGGAGAGGCTGAGAAGTCACCTTCTCTAAAGAATCTTCTCTACCTGGCCAACACAGGCCAGATGTTCTCCTTCACACTTCATCACACTGTGCGTACCTGTACCACAGCATGGACTGCACTGAACTGTAGTTCCTGTTGGCCTCCCCAGTACACTGTGTGCTTTAAGATGGCAGTGTCTGTGTGTGGCTCGCCATCATGTCTGTGGCTTCTAATACAGGGCTTGCCACGTAGTCAAGCACTTAAAACCAGGCAGGGTCACCATCAAGGATAAGGCATAGGAGGCCAGAACCAATGCCTGCCAAGAAGAAATGCTGTGGCCCCCCTGGCTTTCCAAGGGGTCCCCCAGAGGAAATCTACGCAGAAGAATGCTGGAACCTGACCATACAGAAGCTCTGGAAAAGCTCTCAAGGGGGGAATCATTCTAATCAGGACCTGAGGAGCAGCTGGTTCACCCAGGGTGACTGCTCTGCTCTCTAGGTGAATGGGAACCTCCCTGTTGGCCTCAGCCCTAGAAGCTTCATGAATACATGAGGAGTGTCTACCCTGGCAAACAACCCAGAAGATAGAGAGGGTGCCTTTGGGTAAGTCATCCTCTTATGGGATGGAAGCTGCCTGATAGAGAGTTATCCCAGCCCTCCCCGTCTCAGAGGACCCGGGTTCCTTTACTGATTCTGACAGAGGTTTCAGAATCTATCCCACGATAAGTGGATGGCCTCCCAAAGCCTCCAAGAGCTGGAGGCAACCAGGAGTCCAGGCCCACTGAGCCATAGCCAGCCCAGTGTCTAGGTTAGGGGTCACAGCAGGGTCACCTGCTACCAGGGCATCTTCAGCCTTCACTGCCACCTTCAGGTTCTGCCCCCCTGGCCCCCCACTGCAGCCTTTCCCAGTGCTCTGCCTTCTGCTGCATGTGCTGATGGGTGGGGGAGGAGGTGCCACTGCCTTGATGACGAACAGGAGGACATGATGGGATTGCTGAGCTTCAGGCCCCACTAAGAGGAGAACAGATGCATGACAGATGTAGGACAAGCTCTAGATGACATAGGAGGTAGGAGAGAGACAGTGCTGGGTGACAGAAAAAAAGGGAAGGGTGATGAGCATGAGAAAGGTTAGTAATCAGTGACACCTTAAAAGCCACAGGCCTTATTTTCCTTATGGAGGAAAAGTCCAGATGTGTGATTCAGCCGCCCTGCTCTTTGGAGAGACAGTAGAACGATCCATTTCTCCCCACCCTGAGCAGCCAGATTTTTGGAAGCCACAGCCAATGGGTGGGGTGGTCAGTTTCTTCCCAGTTCAGCAGAAATGTGGCTCTCTGGGCAATGTTTGCTTGGAGTGGAGCGTTTGGGGTGAGAGCGGGCTTCCCGCCCCCACAGCACCTCTTTGGGCTCTGCAAGTCTTCTCATTTTCCAGGCCCTCAGCTCACCAACTATTGTATAACAGCTATAGTTCTAATAATGAGCTAACATATAAAACCACAGTGTGCCAGGAGCCGTGCTGAGTGCAACCCAGATATCTTGGTCCCAGCAATAGCCCTGAGACAGCAGTGCTATCATCTCTCGGGGATGGGTTGGGGAGAGCTGGATGGTGGTTGGGTAACCAAGGGCGTCAGCTGGCCATGTTGGTTGTGAGGTAAACAAGGGATGTGATGCCAAGGATCTTGAGTCTCTCAGAGCTGGCGGGCCCGGGGGGTTGGGTACTGTCCTTCATACAGAGCAGGAAAAGTCTGAGTGATTCAGAGATCACACTGGTCCCAGAAGAAAGATGAGGAAAAGAAGACTGACTAGGGAGGCTGTGGGTGGAGCGGGCCTCCAAGCCATCTGTCTGAGCAAGGGTGGACTTGGGTTGGGGGAATGCTTAGTCTGGGTAGAGGCTAAAAACTGGGCTGAGAATCTCTTGGGGAAAAGAAGCAGCCCTCTCCTGCTGTTCTGCGGCCATTGGAGTCTTATGTGGGGAGGGGGGATTTCATTAGCCATCAGCTGCATCAGCAACAGCAGGGGTTCAGGTCTCCCCGAAGAGGGCTAACCTCACTCACCCTGTATTCTTGATGTTCTTCCTTAGGGCTGCCTTGGTTTCTATTCCTTGGTCTCCAAGTCACCGGACACACAGTCTCCCTGCCCTATCAACTTTCGCCTGTAGCTGATACCCCAGGGAAGTACCCTCATCCTGGTATCTCAGGAAAGCAACCCAGAAGAGGGAGAGAGCAGGTCAGGTGTATCCTACTTCCCTCTAAAATGGGGATGGGGAACCTTTTTTTATGCCAAGGGCCATTTAGACATTTATAATATTCTCAGCCCATACAAAATTATCAACTTAAAAATTAGCCTATATTTAGTCACACATTTAGGTAAGTCACTCCTAATGCCTTGTCAGGGCCAGACCAAATGATTTCGCAGGCCTTATACGGCCTAAGGGCCAGACGCTCCCCACCCCTGCTTTAAAATATTCCCTGTCCTCAGTCCTCGTCCATTTCTTCAGGCCGTGGAGGCCAGAGCACGGGAGCTGGAGTTGGTCAGGCAGGACCACCCACCTCTTTGTTTCTCTGTATTGCGTGTATGGATGGAGGCTGTGTTGGGTAGTCCTACTGCAGTCTACACGAGGCCTCCTTCGTGGCCTCCCACAGCTCCCCTCCTCTGAAGAATGAAATTCCCTTTCCTCCCATGGCCCGTTTCTCTCTCACCCGACTCTATCCCCCTGGAAGCTGCTCAGGCTGGTGATGAGAGGTCTTGGGATTTGGCCAGGGCGGAGGTGGAGAGTCACTTTCCCTCGTTGTGTGGCTTTGGACAAGTTGCTCCCCCTCTGATGGTCTCAGTTTCTTCAACTGTAAAACCAGAGATATTGGGCTGTAGCTTATGAATGGGTTGGTGCCCTATGCTTCACTGGCCACTGCCGCTGCCCACACTTTCCAGCAGTGACAGGGCATGGCCTGCCTGTTACCTGGGGAGCAGTAATCAACCCAGAAATCTTGTTGACAAGGCTGAGGGCAGAGTTTCCACTGGAAAAAAGCAGCTTGCAGGAATAATTGCTGTAGATAAGAAATGGAAATATATCAAAGTAAGCTATGTATCTCCTACTCCATGGCCTGAGGCCTCGTGGGACCCTGGCTCCAAGAAGCTGCCAGTGCTCTCAAGAGTGACAGGACAGGCAGCCAAGGAAGTCCTGGGGAATGGCCAGGCCAGGGAGTTTGTTATCTCATTTCTATGGAGTGACCTGTTAACCCTTGACACTGCATGGGGCATCAGCCCTTGACTTTTAGAAGTTTCTCCAAGGTGCTGTCTATTCCCCAAAGAGTTATTTGCTGAGATTGCGGGTTCAATCCCCAGTTGGGGCACGCGTGGGAGGCAACCAATTGATGTTCTCTCTCACATCAATCTTTCTCTCTCTCTTCTCTATCCAACCCCCCCTCTTCCTCTCTCTAAAGTCAAATTTTTAAAAAAGAAGCACCTTCAGGGCTAAACTCCTTCGTGCAACTGCTAAGTCATCAGCCACTTCATTTCCCATCATTCAGTCAGTCATTAAATAGTTCAGTGCACCTCTTATGTGTCTTCGAGCTCAGTGCTGGGGCCAGCCTACCCTGGAAACAATGGAACCCCAGACGGAGGAGGCAGGAAGGCTTGGTAGAGCTCATGCAGCTGTTCACCCTCTTCCACAGCGTCCTTTTCTTGGGCTGAAGACTGTTCTCCCCAGGTGAAGGCCACGGAGGCCGATGCTGTCTGCATTCACCCTTACTTACCCTGTGGGACTCAAGATCATACCTGGCAAATTTATGAGGTCAAATCAAATTCAATGTAGCCCCGTCTAGCCTCCTCTGCTTCTCCCCTGCCACCTCACTCACATCATAACAATTTTCCTTTTTTTCTTTTCCATGACAATTTTTCAGCAGATGGGAAATGGGCCCCTTTTTCTAATTTGCACAGTGGCACCATGTGGTGGCCCTGCTGACCCCTCCTCTAGAGACCCTGTGGGAATGGCCTACTAGGTTTACCTTGGGTGGCTGCAAAGAGCTGGTCTAGGACCAGTGATCTAAGCAACATAATGAAGAACTTTCTAAACATAGAGCCATCCAGAGAGAGTGGATTACCCTGGGAGATTGTTCTCCATAAGGAAAAATGTTCAAGTACAGTCCAGCAAACTGGCTAGAAGGTTATAGGGGGAGATTTATTTATTTATTTATTTATTTATTTATTTAATTAAATTTTTATTGTTCAGATTACATTTGTTCCTCTTCCCCCCCCCCATAACTCCCCTCCTTCCAGTTCCCGCCCCACCCTCCGCCCTCACTCCCCACCCACTGTCCTCATCCATAGGTGCACAATTTTTGTCCAGTCTCTTCCCGAATCTCCCATTCCCCTTTCCCCCCCAAGAATAGTCAGTCCATTCCCTTTCTATGTCCCTGATTCATTATAATCACCAGTTCATTCTGTACATCAGATTATTTATTCACTTGATTCTTAGATTCACTTGTTGATAGATGCATGTTTGTTGTTCACAATTTGTATCTTTACCTTTTTCTTCTTCCTCTTCTTAAAGGATACCTTTCAGTATTTCGTATAATACTGGTTTAGTGGTGATGAACTCCTTTAGCTTTTCCTTATCTGTGAAGCTCTTTATCTGACCTTCAATTCTGAATGATAGCTTTGCTGGATAAAGTAATCTTGGTTGTAGGTTCTTGGTATTCAGCACTTTGAATATTTCTTGCCATTCCCTTCTGGCCTGCAAAGTTTCTGTTGAGAAATCAGCTGACAGTCGTATGGGTATTCCCTTGTAGGTAATTGAGTCTCTTTCTCTTGCTGCTTTTAAGATTCTCTCTTTGTCTTTTGCTCTTGGCATTTTAATGATGATGTGTCTTGGTGTGGTCCTCTTTGGATTCCTTTTGTTTGGGGTTCTCTGCACTTCTTGGACCTGTAAGTCCATTTCTTTCACCAGGTGGGGGAAGTTTTCTGCCATTATTTCTTCAAATAGGTTTTCAATATCTTGCTGTCTCTCATCTTCTGGCACTCCTATAATTCTGATATTAGTCCGCTTGAAGCTGTCCCAGAGGCTCCTTACACTATCTTCACACTTTCGGATTCTTTTTTCATTTTGCTTTTCCAGTTGGGTGTTTTTTGCTTCTTCGAATTTCAAATCTTTGGTTTGATTCTTGTGCTCCTCTGGTCTGCTATTGGGTATAATATTCTTTATTTCAGACCATGTATGCTTACTTTCTAGTTTCTTTATCATAGCATCGAGGGTCTCATTAGTTTTCATGAGGCTCTGCTCAAGTTTATTGCAAGCCCTCAAAATTGCGATTTTTAGCTCCATATCCTCCATTTCTGTCATGTTTTTTTGTCTCCGCATCTTTTATGCTTTCTTGGTGCACCCCCTTGTGGTCTTTGTGCGCAGTCTTGTTCTAGTTAAGCCTTAATTATTGTAGTTAATACTAGAGGGATTTGACCACCAGGCCAACTGGCTGTGAGAATCAGCTGTGGGAAAACTTCTGTCCTCTGGGGAGGTGCTAATCTAGCCTTTGCCTGAGGGGATTGGCAAATGGCTCTGTGCAGGGCTTGGGCGGGGGCAGGATCAACAGGGCGGGGGGAGGGAGCAGCTATGGCTGCTCTCAGTCCGTCCCCAGGGGCTCTGCCTCTCTGTCCCAGCAACCGCTGCAAACCTCGGAGGGACCGTAGCCAGACAGTCCCGCTTCTCCCGTTTGAGTCTGGGTCCCTAGAGACTCGCCCAGATCTGTAGCCCAGAGTCTGAGGCTCCCTCTATAGGGGGGGATTTAGGTGGTTAGACTAGGTGGTGTGAAGTTTCCTTCCCATCTTGAGATGTTCTGAGATGACTGGTATCTGTTTGGTTTTACTTTGGACATTGTAATCTGCAGAAAATAATTTCCAACCGTTATCACCCATATTTAAAACATGTGCATGCAGGAGCTGGGGAGACAACGGGGGTAAGAAGTGGTTTGCACAAGGTATCCATTTCTACAGTTCGCTTCCTCTCTTCTTGCCCTCATTTTTTGCCCTGTTCCCCCTCGGCTTCTTTTGGGAGGTAGGTAATGCTGAGATTGCTCTGGAAAAAGAGTGTGGGTATATGTTTGGGCTAGTGGAGAAGGAAGAAGGGGCATCACCCTGGCTGGCCATGATATTGCTGTGCCTAAGTTACAGTGGCATGAAAAGATGCCAAATAAAGAATAAGGTGGGTCAAACAGTGTTCACCACTCTATGGGCAGAGCAGGAAGGATGAGTAAATGAGAAGCTGCGAGGAAAGGGCGTGCACGCACATGCACAGTTGTGGCTGGCATCCACACGGGCCTGCCTGCTCCAGAGAGCCCACGTGTGGTTGACTCTGTACCAATTTTAGGAAGCAGCAGCATTTTCTCCCCTTCTGGGAAATCACTTCGCTTTCCGTTTCTTTCTAGACAGAGGAGGATCTTGTGTCCGTGTCAACAATTGGAAAGCCCAGTTTTGATCACTCCAGTTCCAAGCCCGCTCCTGGGCTTCCCTTCCCAATGGGGCTCCTTAGGGGCCACATCACCCCTGCCCTTTCTGCTCCTTAGCCTCTGAGGGTGAGTGGGCCTCCCTTGCACTAGCATGTACGTTGGGACTCATCTGGTTACTGGGGGCCAGGGAAAGCTCAGTGAGGGAATCTCACTCCTGAGTGGTCTTAGGCCTCATCGTGATGGGGATTCTGGCCTTGGGGTGGCACATTTTCAGAGCAGCAAAGGTCTGAGAGGTCAGACCTCTTGTCCACCACTTGTCCTCCCAGAGTCACAGCGGTAGCATCCTCAGGGCTCTGAGGAGAGTCCAGTGAATGTGGTGCTGTGACCCTGAGCCCAGTGGCTCTTTGATCCTTGTCTTGCCTGGGCTCTGCCCAGGACACCCTGCAGACACCACTCCATGAGGCTGACCTGATGAGACTTGGCCTGGGATGCCCATTTCCCAGAAGCCACTGGAAGATGGGGTGCCTGCTGTGTGAGCTGATGGGCAGACGTGCCGGAGAGGCAGTGGTTTTGGTTTGGATGACTGGAAGGAAACCTGTTATCTCTTCACTTCTTGCAAAAGCGAGGTCAGGCCTGGGGTCAGGTTCAGGCAGGCGTTTGATGTGGGATGCAGACCCTAGAGGAATGGAAGCCAGGGGCTTTCTGCAGGGCTGAGCTCCACCCCCTCTGCCTCTCTATGGCTCTGTGCTGGGGCTTTGGGTATTTCTAAAGCAGAGGCAGGAGGGGGTTGCTGTGGGGACAGCCCCAGCAAAAGTAGTGGGACGTTCTGTGTACTCAGAACATGAGTTGGGGGTGGGAGTTATGACGTGGTAAAGGGGGCTGGCAGTAAGTGGTGTTTTTCCACTTGTCCTTTTTTTCACCCTGTGTCTTTGCCTCACATTCCATGCACTAGGACCTGAGAGCTACACCTAAGATAATCTCTCTGACAAGGACCATCCAGTAGCACACAGCTGCATGGGGAGGGGAGGCTGGTATGTGGAATGGTATTTTCCCAGATAAGAGGGGCTGGTTGGCGCTAGCCGGTTTGGTTCAGTGGATAGAGTGTCATCTTGTGAACCGAAGGGTCCCGGGTTTGATTCCGGTCAAGGGCATGTACCTCTGTTGCAGGCTCCTCCCCAGCCTGGGCCCTGGTCAGGGCATGTGCAGGAGGCAACCAATTGATGTGTTTCTCTCACATCAATATTTCTCTCTGTCTTTCCCTCTCTCTTCCACTCTCTCTAAAATCAATGGAAAAATATCCTCGGGTGAGGATGACAAAAAGAAGAGTTGAATGGCAGAATGGAGGCCCTGACTGAGGCCTCCCATGCCCTGATTTT
This sequence comes from Myotis yumanensis, assembly GCF_028538775.1. NCBI lineage: Eukaryota > Metazoa > Chordata > Mammalia > Chiroptera > Vespertilionidae > Myotis > Myotis yumanensis. Next base: position 166,637,106 of record NW_027223754.1, read on the forward strand.
GGGAGCCTTGGGAGGAAAAGACATTTTCCCCTCGCGGCTTGGGGGTTATTCTTTTCATTGTTCCCTGACTCAAAAGTGAGAGATGTCCAGGGCTTTGGCTTGGGGAAATGACAGATGTTTCCCTTGGGAAAGGCAACTGAGCAGATACTCCGGGCTAAGATGCCTAGGTTCATATCTGAGCTCCAGGCACAATCGAGCTCTCTGTGCCTCAGTTTCCCACTCCTGAAATCGGAATAATAACACTACCCACCTCGAGGTTGTCGTGAGGACTAAATGAGTGAGTGCTTGTGAAGAACTTGGGGCAGGGCCTGGCAGAGTGATAGTGTCTATGCTGATGCTTATCGCTGGGATGGGAGGAGCCAGCAGGAGGCAAGGGACGCACATGAGCATGACAGTCAGCCTGTCCTCGTGTGACCCCTGGCACCCCACTTGCCTGGCCATGGAACCCACGGCAAGTCGCTCAGAGTTCTCTGGACTTTGGTGCTGCCATCTGCAGAAGGGGCTGCTGCTCACCTCACAGGATGTTATGAGCTGACGTGAGATCCTGCGTGCGAGCTTAGCAGGCTGGCACACAGTAGGTTCTCCATGCACTTTATTTTTTAAACTCAAGAGTGGTGTCTACCTGGATCTCATGTGTGACTTGTGAGCATCTTAGAGGTGAAGGGCAGGAAAGCAGGGGTCCTTTCTGTTCCCACTGGGCTCTCACCTCAGCCTCTGGGAAGCAAACAGGGCATCTGAGGGTTGGTAAGGCCAAGGGGTAGAATCCTGAAGTGCATGGTCAGCCGGGGCCTTGGGCAGTACAAGTAGAGGGAGCAAAGGAGAACTTAGCTTGGGGGTAAGTGACAACATGCCTGTCCCCAGCAGGTATGCCTCCTCCCACCAAGGTCCTGGGCAGCGGGCCAGCCTAGCCCAGGTTACCTCAGCTTGTGATTCACTGATGTCTTCCCCGGATGTTCCATGGGGCTGGCAGTGCCTGAGAGGGTGGCAAGTGGGCTCAGTGGGCTGGCAGCCTTAGGCCTGGGCCCAGATCTTGGAAGCCCCTTCCCTGTCTAGTCGGGCCACTAGGAGGCAGGGAGACCAAAGTTGGGGGTCTAAGCCTTCCCCATCTGGGAGGCTGTCACCAGGTTGCAGCGTCAGACACCTGCATATCTATATATCACCCCAGCCACCTCCTGTTGGCATCAGTGAAGGGAGGGTGTGTGTGTGTGTGTGTGTGTGTGTGTGTGTATGTGTCTACGGGTGGATAAGCAGGGCTGGGTGTGGGTGGAAGTGGGGAGAGTGAAGTTCTGCCAGCCCCACCTTGGTGACCCGTCAAGCCACTAAAACCCAGAGTCTGGGCAGCAGTCACCTTCAGCCCTCACTGAGGCCGGGGGAGTTGAGAAACTGTCTGGGGAAGAGCTAAAAGTGGCAGAAAACATCCTGTTTGCGAGTGCGCAGCTGGATTTAACCCTTGCAGCGCTGTGCCGCCTACACCCAGTCTCCGCAGACAAGAGATCCCAGACACCTGTCACTGAAGCCGGCCAGGCCCTGGGCCGGACCCCAGCCTACTGCCCCCAGCTCCCCTAGGCTCCTCTGTGTCCTACATGGGGTACCCTCCAGGCCACTCTGTGGCTCTACTTCTCCGAACACCCCTCACACCTGGGGTGAGGGCTATGGAGCAGGAGTGTCCCCTTATAAAGAAGCCCTCCTCCCCTTGACACCCTCTCTGCGAGGGGAGAACCTCCAGTCCCCACTGCCCTCGCTGCTCCTTGCTACTGCCTGCCCCTGGGAGGGCTGTGCTGCCTGACTCCTGCCCCTCACCCCTGCCCACTCTGACATGGCACGCCTGCCCTCAGCAAGTCACTTCTGTCAGGTTTCAGTCCCTGACCTAGAATCAATGTCCCTGGAAAGAGCCTCTGTCACCGGCTTGCCAGGCTCCTAAGAGGACCGGCTGTGAGGTCAGTGCTGAGCTGTAAATAAAATGTTCCCTCTCTTTTCCTTTCAGAGCCCTTTTGGTCAGAAGTGTCTGCAAGACCTCACAGAAGGGACCCCTGGGCTCGCCTTACCTGCCCCCTGCTCCTCCAGGTGGGTGTTCCACCCTGACCTTCTGTTTCCCGGGGCGGGATGGGCCGTGGGAAGGTGCTGGGCTGGGGGAGGAAGAGGTCACTACCCTGGGCTTCGCACATGCGGGTTGGTCCTGTGTCAGCAGAATTCGAAGCAGCCCGCAGCTGAGACCCAGAGACCTGCCAGAGTGGCAGTGGGGGCTCAGAGGGAGGGGCCTGCTGCCTCCCAGGCTGGGACCCCCGGGGACCGTCCAGCATGGTGATGTCTCCTCTCCTGCTCGCAGCTCCTCTTTCTCTCTCCTGCCCTCCAGTCTCCTCCTGTGTACCATTCGTGGGACTGCCAGGCCCCAGGCCATAGATGCCTAGGCCTCTTCTCCAACTCTGGACTCTGGTCCTCGACTCTGGCTTCCTGGCATCAGCAAATAACCCCACGCAGGGCTGCATTTTCTCTCAGCTCACCCGAAAACTGTGCTTTTCGCCGGAAGCCTCTGGCTGCCGGGCCCAGCCCTCCGGCCTGCCTAACCCAGAGCTCCGCCAGGAGCCTTGCTGATGTCAAGTCCTCCCAGCCCCCGTGTTTCATCACAGTTCCCAGTGAGCCCGTGTGACGCCGAACACTTCTTACACGGATTTGACTGATGTTCCCCCACCCCCACATTTGACTTCTCTTTTCCACCAGATGTTTGGGCTCGAAGATGATGCAGACTCTGTGGCAACGTCATGATGACTGGGAGTTGCAACATCTCAGCTGACCTGGGGTTAAGCCACAGGCATCCTAGACAGTTTCTCTTATTGCCCTGCAGTGCGATTGGGCCCCTGGGATCCCTGCCCAAATGTTAGATGTGTGTGATACTCTCCTAGCCCAGGGAGTCAGCCTAGACCCGGGGTGGATTATAGGGACACTGTGGACAGACCCACAGTCACTTTTTTTTTCTTTTTAAATTGTTTTAAATTTGTGAAATGTTTTCTATATACAGACAGGCCTATAAAACATAAAATCGTGTTTTAATAATAAGATACCGTATACTTACCGCAAAGAAATAGAATGTGGCTACTACATAATGCCTCCACATGCCCTTTCCCATGCCCATCTCACCCCCTCGAAGGTTAGCAAAGGTTTCTGTTAATCATTGCATTATTCTTTTTTTTTTTAAATAGTTTATTGATTTTTAGAGAGAGAAGACGGGAGAGGGAAAAAGAAAAACATCAATGTGAGGACACAACATCTCCCCCTACTGGGGATTGAGCCTGCAACCCGAGCATGTGCTCTGACCAGGAATCAAACCTGCAACCTCGTGGTGCACAGGATAACACTCAACTAACCGAGCCGCACCAGCCAGGGCTGCATTGTTCTTTTTCTTAAAGTGTTTCTCTCTCTGCTCCTCTGTCTCTCTGTTTCTCTTTCTCTCTCCCCTCCCACCTCTCTCTCTCTCTCTCTCTGTCTCTCTCTCTCCCTCAGTATATATAAACATTATAGTTGAACAGGTGTCAATCTAGCTGCAATAGGAAGAGGTAACAGTGTCACTATTATTACATTGAAGTTCCCAGGAGAAGAAGAGCTAAAGGAGAAAGTCAGGGGACCTACTACACCTGTCCGCGATCAGGGCCCCTCTGTGCCTTTGGGACTGACATTCCATATCCTTATCTGTCCCGCTTTCCCTTGGCTTGAAGCTCTTTGTGGAACTTTTTAAAAAATTAAGTATTCATTTTGTGCATTTTATAATCATAGTTGCTAGAGATACCTCAAGGTTTGGGCTTCTCTGGGACCTCATGTGTAAAGAGAGTGATAATAGCACTCCCCACATTGGGGTGATATGAAGATAAACTGAAATAAAACTCTCATGGGCTTTGATGTGTCAAACCCTGGCCCAGAGAGCATGGGTGGGAGGGTGCACAGAAGGGTGCTTATCCCCTCGTAACTGGCCTTCTCTCTTATTTTTCTTCTGACCTGAGGGACCCTCCTACTGTGGGGCCAAGGGGCCACTTACACCTGTGATGACCCTTGCGAGGACTCAGATAAAACTGGGAGGCAGCAGGGTCTGAACCCATTTCAGGGAGGCCCGAGGTGCCCCAGAAGCAGCTCTGAGGCTGACCGTGTTCAGGATCAGAGGCAGCAGGTGGAGCCAAGGGCCCAGTGAGCCAAATGGGAGAGTCACGTCAGCTGTTTCCCGAAAAGGATTTCTCTGAACTATTAGAGTTTGTTCCTTCTATCTCTTTCCCCCGTTTCTCAAGTTTGAAATCCATCTCTAGATGATAATGCTTATTTATAAAAGCCATCTCTGAAAACAAAATCAGTTCGTTGTATATGACTCACGTTACTCAGAAAGACATTGAAAAGAATGTGCTAAATTTATACTGGGCGGGGGCGGGGGGGGGGGGGGGGTGGGAGGCTTGATTACCCTGGTAAACACAGCAGGGCCACAAGGCCTGTGGGTCCTGAGCCGGATGGCTGTGAGGAACTGGGACAGGAGTGACAAGGGCCCAGATTTGGGCGTGTGAGTGCTTTATTCCCTCGCCTTCAAGAACCGAGCGGATGAGAGGTCCTCTGTGCATGTGAGGTCTAAGGCTATTGGTGGTCCTCTCCTTTTCTCCTGAAAGCACTGGGCTCTGGGCAACACAGGCCTCTGACCTGCTGCTGATGCCAATGGAGCTGACGCCAGTGGTGCACATATGTTCATTCATATAGTCCTTCCTCTCAACCTTAAGTAAAACTCCATTCTTCAGACGAGGACAGGGGGGCACAGAGAAGCTAATCACTTCACTCAGGGTAGCCCAGCTAGTAAGTGACAGAGGCAGCCTTTGCACCCAGGCTATGAGCAACTTCACCACAGCATCACCCACAGATTTGCTTTCTTGGGAAAAGGAGCCCTGCTCCTGCTGGTGACCAGGAGGGTAAGCTGGGATGTGGAGAGTCATGTAGTGAGGGCACCAAAGAAATCCTGCTCAGGCCTCAGGGAGCTGCCCAGCTCCACAGAGCTCCCGATAGATGGGGGCAGGGGGTGCCCAGGATGCCCGCTGGCCCCGGCACTGACACTGACTCTGGCTCTGGCCACAACCTGCCGGCTGTTCTTGCAGGGATGGAGGCGATGGCGGCCAGCACTTCCCTGCCTGACCCTGGCGACTTTGATCGGAATGTGCCTCGGATCTGTGGGGTGTGCGGAGACCGAGCCACAGGCTTTCACTTCAACGCTATGACCTGTGAAGGCTGCAAAGGCTTCTTCAGGTGAGTCTTCCCCGAGGGCAGGAAGAAGGAGAGGAAGCAAGATTTCCCATGAAGAAAACCCCTGCATTTTCCATGTCTCCTTCCTTACCGTGCCCATGGCACATGCCAGTTCTCACAGCCACTGGGAGCCACAGGGTCTTGGTAAGGGGTATCTCCTCCCACCCTTCTCCTCACTCCATCTGTGTCCTCTGACCCTCCAAGAAAATGCCTTCTTGAGGCCACTGTGCAGGTCCCCATCTTTCCATTCTCCCTTGACCCACAGCGCCCTGCACTAACCCGGGTGTCTGTCCTTCCCAGTGAACTTCCTCCCCAGTTGACATGAACAGCTTTCTAATCCACGAGACAGGCATGTCCTTGGGGAAGCCCAAGACCTTGACCTCAGAGCTTGCCCTCCCATTCAAATCAAACTATTTCTTGGAATGAGGGAAACTGCACCCCGGGCCAGACCTCCATCCCTGATCTCTGCCCGTATCTTCCTTCCCCTGTGGCTTGCTTGTCCCGGGTTGGAAAGCCAGCCTCAGAATCCCAGGCAGTGTCAGCGGTGTGCTGTTTGGCCAGCGCCAGTTTCTCTACCAGCTGCCTCTTCTCTTTCTCTGTGAGCCCAGCATTACCTATGGGATCGGTGTGGGGAAAGTACTGGTAAGGGAAGGAAGGCGGTTCCCATCCAAAGCCAGGAAAGGAGGATGGGAACGTGATGAACTACAGTATGGGGCTGGGAGCCATGAGGAATTAGCATTGGGCATGTATTGGAGGGAGAGAAACCTGAAGAAGGTATCCAGAAAGGAGCTCTATGCAGGAGTCTTGAGTGGAGGTAGGCAAAGGGAAGGACAAGGCTGCAGCCACCAAGAGCGGAAAGAGCAAACCAAGTCCAAAACAAGGACACGGAGGTCAGCCTGGCTCCCTGAGCTGCTGGGCTCTCAACTTGGAGGACAGAGTGAATCAGAGGCCTCGGGACCTGTGTGAGTCCCCTCTATAAACACAGGCTCCAGGCTCACCTGCCCGCTGTCCCGGGAATCAGCAGACCGGGAGTTTCATTGCCTTGAGTAATCGCTGGGCAGCGGGGTTTCCGTGGGTGCTAATTGCCTGTTTGGCCTGGCACGGGGTGCCCGCTCGGCTTCCCGGCAGCCTGCTCCCCAGCTTGGGGAACCAGACCAGCAGCATCGCTGGCTCTGACTCTGTTGCCACGTCTCTTGTTCCTCTGGCCTGAAGCCTGCACTTCCTGCAGGGTGGGCCTTCCAGAGCCCAGGCCGAGGGCACCGGGAGCCGCCTGGACCCTTTCCTGCGAGGGCCTGGGGATGAGGAGCTGCTCCTGAGTGATCATGGGGAGTCTGGGTGCACATAAGGGCCTGCTTCCTATCACGAAACCAGTCAGAAATGTGTGAGCTGGGTAGCTGGCCATGCCATTCGTTAACTGTATGCTCTTGCTCAAATATCTTGACTTCTTTATGTTGCAGTTACTTCAACTAAACCACATGGTACATTAATATATTATCCCTCTACTATGTACAGTTAATCTGAGGATTAACAGGATTGTATATAAAAGTGCTTTGAAAAAAACATAAAGTGCAAGATAAGTATATTATTTTTTAGTGTGATGGGTCAACACTGATGTTCTTAGTAGAACCCCTCCCTAATAAAATAACAAAAGTTTCTCCAGCCACCCACCCCCCTTTTGTGTTTTCTTTCACACATTCCCTCATCAGATTTTAATGAGCATCTATGATCCAGACATTGGCTCAGAGTTATTAATATGGAGACTCCTGATCTTGAGTCCCCCAGTCCCACAGGGCTGGTGAGAAGGCAGGTCACATATCCCCAAAGGTCTGCAACAGCTCTTTGGGCTGTTTGATTAATTATGGACCCCACCCCTAAGTCCCCTTTTTTCCAGGCCACCTACTGCTGGGTTCAACTCTGGAAGAGAGGACCCTTAGGTGGCTGCTGGTTGGATGATGGCATGTTGGAGGTCAGTTCCTCACTAGAGTAGCTCAAATCTCTGTGCATCCATGCTTGCTGCCCTCAGACATACCTGTAGGCTCTGAATCCTTGGGACAAGACTGGGTGAGGAGTCTGGGTGGAGGGAGGGTGGGTTCTCTCATGCCAAGGGCCAAGTGTATGAGATGACAAAATGGACAAAGACGGTAGCCACCACTGACACTGGGATTAGGATTTCACAGGCAAAAGTGACAAGGGATTCTCAAACAACAATTTGAACTAGACCAACACAGCATGCTGCCCATAATGCCAGGATTTGCAGGCAGGGGTTTTGGCCATGAGCCAGGGATAGACTCTAAGGCAGTAGTTCTCAACCTTCTGGCCCTTTAAATACAGTTCCTCATGTTGGGACCCAACCATAAAATTATTTTCGTTGCTACTTCATAACTGTAATGTTGCTACTGTTATGAATGGTAATGTAAATATCTGATATGCAGGATGGTCCTAGGCAACCCCTGTGAAAGGGTCGTTCGACCGCCAAAGGGGTCGCGACCCACAGGTTGAGAACCGCTGCTCTAAGGAATCTTGGAGAGAGGAGCTAAGGGAGGGATATGGTAGCATAGTGTGTCCACAGGCAACATAGCCACACTGTTGGTCTGTGGTGACATGGATGGCTCTGGGTCTGTTATCTTGTTACCTTGTCCTCGGTCTGCTTGCATCTTTACTGTCCCTGTCTTGACTGCGTCTGGCTGCACTATCTGAAGCATCATCTCTGTTGGGGTTTGGTTTGAGTTTTGTTTGATAAACACATACATACTCAGAATCGATCCTCATTATTTGTGAATTCTGTATTTGCAAATTTGCTCACCTGCTAAAATTTACTTGTAACCTCAAAATCAATACTTGCAGCAATTCTGTGGTCATTTGTGGGCATGTGCAGAGCGGTAAAAAGTCCGAGTCTCCCAATGCACACATTCCCAGCTGAGGGCCATGTTCTTCTGCCTTCTGTTCAGTTCTTGTGCTGAACAAGTGTCCTTTTCGCAGTCTACTTAGTGACAAGTGTTTTGCATATGTGTGCTTTGTGCTGGTGATTTCACTGTTTCAGATGGTCCCCAAGCCTGGTGAAGTGCCGCCAAGTGTTCCCAAGTGCAAGAGAGCTGTGAAGTGCTTTACAACGAAAATACACGTTAAGATAAGCTTTGTTCACACATGAGTTCAGTATTAACAAATCAGCAGTATATATATATTAAATACGGTGTCTTTAAACAGAAAACACACACAAAACAAGGTTATGTATTGATCAGTTGACGAAAACGTTGTGATTGGAGGCTCACAGGCTAAGCCTGTATTTCCCCCAAAAGCAGTGGTTCAGTATTCCCTAATTCAGTGTTAGGGTTGACTTTATAGAATGTAACTACCTCGCATAACAAGAATGAACTGGATTTACATAATTTATCCTTTTCTCCTTAGCTTCATTCAAATCTACTTAGTATTCTTCCATTTTAGTTTAGTTCAAATAGATGTTTGAGAATCCCTTGTCACTATGTCTGTGAAATCCTGATCCCAGTGTCAGTGGTGGGTACCATCTACGCCGAGCACTGCAAGCTTGGGAACACAAAGATAAGGCAAGCAAGTCCTTTCTCTCGAGGAGTTCACCCAACCCTTTCAAGCCAGTTCTCAAGGAAAAGGCATCACTTTAGTGCTGGGTCACTAGCTATTTTTCAAGCCCTGGGGACCAGTAATCCTGTTTGACCATTAGTGTTTAATTGACTTCTAAGGTAGTCAAACTAAACTGCTCTAGGAGCTAGTTGTGGTCATCCCAGCAGGTCCAAAACTCATAATCAAGCTCCCAGGGGAAATACAAGGTCAGGTTCCTGTGAGGTTCTGATCACAATATCTCATCAATAGATCAATACATAACCTTGTCTTGTGTGTGTTTTCTGTTTAAAGGCACCTTATCCTATATAATAAAAGCCTAATATGCTAAGTGTCTGGTCATCTGGTCGGCCATTCAGCCAATCAAAGTGTAATATACTAATGATATGCTAAGGCCGCTCAACTGCTCTCTATACAGTGATGGCGAACCTATGACACGCATGTCAGAGGTGACACACAAATTCATTTTTTTGGTTGATTTTTCTTTGTTAAATGCATTTAAATATATAAAATAAATATCAAAAATATAAGTCTTTGTTTTACTATGGTTGCAAATATCAAAAAATTTCTATATGTGACATGGCACCAGAGTTAAGTTAGGGTTTTTCAAAATGCTGGCATGCTGAGCTCAAAAGGTTCGCCATCACTGCTCTATGATGTGCACTGACCACCAGGGGGCAGATGCTCAATGCAGGAGCTGCCCCCTGGTGGTCAGTGTGCTCCCACAGGGGAGCTCCACTCAGCCACAAGCCGGGCTGACGGCTGGCAAGCGCATGGGTGGTGATGGGAGCCTCTCCAGCCTCCGTGGCAGCACTAAGGATGTCCAACTGCCAGACATCCCCCAAGGGCTCCCGGATTGCAAAAAAGCACAGGCCGGGCTGAGGCCCCCCCCTCCCCCCGCCCCCCACACCTCACCCCAGTGCACAAAATTTCATGCACTTGGCCTCTAGTTTAATACATATTGTTGATTTATTAACATTGAACTTATGTCTGAACAAAGCTTATCGAACATGTATTTTCCCTGTAAAGTACACCACAGCTTTCTTGCACTTAGGAACACCTAGGTCATCCCAGCAGGTCCAAGACTCACAATTAAAGTGAAGTGTGATGATGAAGGCTGGACAGTTCTATTGCTGTATGGTCAGGAATTAGAGACAGTTGTGAGCCTGTCCTTCTACAAGCTAATTCATGTTGCTCCTGCTTCCTGCTCCTCTGGAATACATGGACATCCTCAGAGACAGATGACATGTCCAGTGCATGGGCAGGCTTGTAGATGGTTATATGTCTTGGCTATATGTTAACAACCAGAGCACAAGTAAAGGCCAGAGGGGGAAATATGTAGGACTCCTGCAAAGTATATTATGTAGTGGATGACCTATGGGTGTGCAAGAATCTCTGGTCATGAAAGGCTTTGTCCAGGCTCTAATGTAAAGGGAATAGTGTAAAGGACACAGAAGAAAACCAGAGGGATCCCTTGATAGAGAGAATGAAGATCATGGTGAAGCTTAAGAGGATGTCCTGGAAGGCAAGACTGAGAAGCAGGTCACTGTTTGCCTCTCTGTCTTGTCTTCATCCTTCCTGTTAACCTCTCCTTAATCAGAACCCTGTGAAGCTGTATGTTGCAAAGTGCCAAGTGAACAAAGGCAGTGTGGAGAAATGCCTTCTCAATTGCCAGCCCTGAAGTTCTCAGGGGCCTTGTCAGTTATGGGTCTTGTAGCGTGTCAGGGGGCAACGGGAAGGTTGATGAGGACGCAGGAACACAAGAAATGTTCTTTCACGAAGTTTCTCCAGCTGATATTTGTAGAAACTGTGATGTAAAGGGAAGCAGAGAAAATGGGGCAGGTGTCCAATGACTTAACACTCAAAGTGCTTAAATGTCAATGGAGTAAATAAGTAGAGAGGAGGGGAGGAGCGGCCGCACAGGCCATTCAATGGGCACAAGTGAATGAGTCACCAAGAAGTCAGTGTTGCTGGGGGAACTTTGTCCAGGTCAGCCTGGCACTGGCCTCCCTCCACAGCTGCTCAGGAGTGTGAATGGAAGAGAACAGGGGTGGGCTGGGCACATTCTCTATGGAAGGGCTAAGAGCAATGCTGGGAGCTTGGGGAGAGAAGGCCAGAGTATTTGGAAAGGGAAGATCACTGGAGTTGTCAGGAAAGGCAGCTGCAAAGAGGTGATGAAGACCTTACATGTCTTTTTGGCCGGTGTTTTGTTTCTTTGGGAACTCAGCACTTTTATCAGGGCGCCCTGGCATGAGTCCACTCTGCACGATGGTAACGTAGGGCCAGCAGAGAGAACGGCCAGATGTTGCCCACACTTCCAAGCCGTACAGCTCGGGTGTGCCTCTGTCCATGGCTTGTGAGTCCAGGGGAGCCCTTTAAACACGCTCTTGGGCTGTTGGGGGCATGTTTTTGACTGCTGCTCTCTCTGCGACTGAGATCTGGGAGATTCATGATAAGGACCATATTATGTAAGAACCCCAGAGGCTTTGGAATCAAACAGAACTTGACTGTAATCCCAGCTTTCACATTTGTTAGCTGTGATGTCACTTGGGCCCTTGCGTGTCACCTGGAAAAGGGGATAATCCCTATTCTGGAAGGGTGCTGAGAGCCTGGGAGGTAATAGGTGAAGGACTGGCATGAAAAGTCTGAGTAAGCGGCAATTATTCTTTCCCTTTCCAGTATTAGTTTCTGAGAACAGGTCAGCCTTTTCTCTCCTCCATCATGGACCCTGGAACGCCCGTGACTGTGACGTGTCCGCGTGTCTCGGGGACCTCTGAGAAAAGGGGCCTGCGCAGAAGTTAGCTATCAGGTGTGAGGAAGGAAGGGCTGGGCCGGGAGGCTCTAAGCGACCTTTACTCCAGTCAGAGGCTCCGCGGAGACTGGCTGGTGCTCAGGGAAACTGGACAACCGTCGCTGTAACTCCCACAAGGGCGGCGGGTCTGAGACAGCAGCAGCAGCAACATAAAAAGCAACAGCATGTTCCGAGCCTCCGCGGCCTGCAGAGCCCTGGTGTTGGCTCCCAGGTTCTCAGGTCCTCGCTGGGATGGTGCAATACCGCCTTCTGCAGCCGCCCGGCAGCACTCCCTCCCCCTGCCTCTCCCTGCCCTTGAGTGAGTGTGTACCTGGTGTCCAGTCCTGCGGCCTTTACTTAATCCTCACACCTTCTCTGTGGGATCGCTTTCATTTTACAGATGCAGCAACTGAGGCCTGAGGAGATTAAGTAACGTGTCCACGATTGTGTGTTAGGATTTAAATCCAAACAGATCAAGCTAACCAAAGCTGTACTTCCTTTTAAATTGTTACATAGTTATAGTGGGTAGTAGATTTTTTTGGTTTAAAAAAACAAACCCCTGCGTATGGTCTTGTTGTTGTTGTTTTTAAAGATGCAAACCGTTCAAAAGGACATATTAGGGAAAAAGTTGTCTCCTTCTCAACCCAGTTCTCAGGCCCCTAGCTCCTCCCCAGAAGCTGTCACTGTTACCAGCTCAGATTATTTATATAAAATCGAGGGCGGGGCGGGTATATTCTAGTCGCCATTCTGTCTTGCTTTTATCTAGTGAGGAACGCTTCTTCAAGCTTGTTCCTGTCCCAGCATCCCTCCTGTGTCCTGCCCACAGCCACCTCCTTCTGTCTGCTGCACTCGGCCGCAGTGACCAGGCCTCCACTGCTGGGCGTTTGGGCTCCGTCCTGGGCTTCTCAGTGCCGCAGAAACCACCCTCTGCACGTATCATGGGGCCCATGGGTTGAATTACCCACAGGATAAATTCCTGGAAGTAGACTTACTGTGTTAGAGACTCTGTGCATTTTACATGGTGGTAGGTACTGCCAAACTGCTCTCCAAAAAACTAAGGCCTGTGCTCTTTACTGCGTCGTTAACCTACCTTCTGTTAAAGTTGATTTTTTAAAATCACCTGCTGAGAACGCTTGGATGCCACCACATACAAACAGCCATGTAGGTGCCACCTGTCAGACCACATTGGTCTTTCCTACCGGAAGCTCCACCCACCAGGCTCCTGCATCCAGACCAGGTTCTGAGATTTCTGTGACACTCAGAGCAGCAGCAGAGACAGAGCCCGGAGCTGGTACTTGGCCCCAGGCTCAGGTTTTGCAAGCTGTGTCTCTGCTGGCAGGGTCACCTCCTGGCAAAGGACCCTGCTGTCCCAGGCCCGAGACTCTTCTGGCCCCAGGCACTTTATGCTTTTGTGAACTGCTTGTCTCTCCTGCCTTGGTGAACGGGTCTCTGGCATGAGATTTGGTCCGTGTCCTCTCTCACCCCTGACTTTCTAGAAACGGTGTCTATGTTTAGCCCTGTTGCACTGCCCCTACCCCTCCTGAACTGGGGTGTAATTGCCAACCGTCCAGAGGATGACAGGGTCCAGGGTCAGAGCAGCAAAGGCAACAGGCTCCCATGGAAACCCGAGGCTCCGGTTCCTCAAAACCGAACCAGCTCACAGGCAATTAGCGTTGGGAAGAAGGCAGGTCAGGGTGTGCATCTTCAGGTCAGAGCACCGAGCCAGGCCTGGCCAGTCCGGCTGCCCTGACTCCTCGTGGGCATAGGCTAGATGACAGCCACACATGTGGAAGTGTCCTTAGAAGGCAGGAGAAGAGCTAGGACGTGGGGCCCTCGGGACCTGTGTCCTGGCAAACAACCCTGCTGGGCCAGACACAGCTGAGGGGCTGCTCTGGGATCTGGGCTCCAGGAAGGACCTGGGGTTGCCTGGTGAACTGGCGAGGGAGCTTCCCATCCCCCAAAGCTGACCCACTCCAGAGCCTGATGATGCTCCAGGTGATGTGTAAACTCCGTGTTCCCTGCTACAGTTCCAGGGCCTTTAGAGGAGCATGGGGAGAGCTGCTGACTGTGTTTATTTATAATAATAATTGAAGAGCTTCGTAAGTTTATAGGTGACTTTCTGCATTGCGCAAATAATGCAGAGATGCACTGCAAGGTTGGTGAGCGCTGGGACAAGGTGTGGCCAAGAGTGAAAAGCATGGGTGGCATTCTCACCACAGGTCTGGGCCCTGCTGTGAGATAATGTGCCTGGCCCGAGGACTTTCAACTTTCTGCTTTTTTCCCTCCCTCTCGCCCTCCCTCTCTCTTTTCCTCCCCCATCCCCCCCCCCCCCGCCTCCTCCTTCCTCTTCCTCTTCATCTCTCCTTCCTCCTCTTCTTCCTCCTCCCTTCCTCTCAATACTCCTAGGCTTCATACTGCAACAATGAAGCTGGAAGCAAGGGCACTGCTTTTTCCATAGCCGGGGCTGGCGAGAGGCTTTGGCTCATGTGTCTGGAGGTGCCCTGTGTGTGTCCTCCTGGAGCCCATGGCCCAGAGAATGAACAGGAAGGTCACTGAGCCTGACAGGGGAGTGGGTGGGAGGATATAGCCCCTCAACCCCGGAGGGGGGGGGGGGGGCTCAATTGTAAAAAAAAAAGGAGGGGGCAGGCGGAGGGGAATGAGAGTTTGCTCTGAATTAAAAGCTTCTGGTCTTTGAGTAGGTTTAGAGATTTATGGGCATTCTGGGGGCTTGAGCATTTGTGGTAACAGGTGGAGCCTCGAGAACTGCAACGTGGGAAGGAGTAAGGGGCGGAGGGACCAAGCTCACGTTCCAGAGTGAGAGAGATACCCTGTGGTGATAATAGCATGTCATTCTGGGGCAGCCCTCACAGTAGCCAGAGTACTTCCACACTCTCCTGTCCCCGGGAAAGCTGCTGGGAGGAATGGGGGCTCAAGGGGAAAGGCTTCCTATTTCCATAAAGGTGGGCAAACGCCTGCTATTCGGTGTTTCCCTGGGTAGTCACCGCAGGGGCAGGACACAGCCTTGGGTGGCCTGGGCTCAGGGCTAGACCACCCCCAATAGCCTAGGCCCTAGGCTACTCCGCCTCCCTGTAGAGCCTGGTCTGGTGGTTGGCCTCAGGTAATGAGGGTTGTGACAGGAGGGACAGGGGCCAATGCCAAAACCAACAACAGCTACTTCCTGGACCGCTGGGTTGTCCTTCACCTTGATCTGTGCTCAAGGGCCAGCTGCTCAGAGCCCCTCACCTGTGGGCTCAGCTTCATGGGGCACATTGAGTTTCTGGGGATGAAATAGCACCTTCAATCCAGGAAGCTAAACGCTGAGCACCACATCCCTAAGGATTCCAACTTGGGAGCCTTCACTTCTTGCTGAATCGCCTCACTGATAAGTTTCTTTACATCAGCGGTCCCTTCCATGAAACAAGGGGGTGCACTGGACCCCTGCGGGCCTTAGGGACTGTGACTGCCAGCAGAGCTGGTCCTCTGGTCTCTTCTTCCCTATATCTAGGGTCAGGTTGGCTTGGCCCCCATGTGTCCATGTCAACTGATTGTGTTTTTCCTGAATCCCTGTATGTTCTAGTGAATGTGAACAGTGAGTCATTTGTCACCAAGAAACATGAGTGTGTGACTTCTGGGGAAGATGATGTCACCAGCTCATCTCTGGGAAAAGGAGAAGGTCGGGCCTGGGCCTTCAGTTCTAAGGCTTAGCGCCTCAGAGGATGCTACTCAGGGAGAAAATGATTCTGCCATCCTCTTTCCCGGCTAAATCCCGCCACCTGTCCTGGGGAAAAAGTGGGGCCTCCCCTTGCTGGGGTTGGGGCTGGGGGAGGGGGGCAGAGGGGGGGAGAGAAGAGCCTCTAAGACATGGGTGTGGGAGGCCTCTCGGAAGGTGGCCTTGGTGCAGCCTCCCCTGTGGGACGGTTGCAGTGAGAGAGGAAGCGGAAGCAGGAAAATGAGTTTGCACACACAGATACACGTTTACAGTGGAGACCAGGTGGGTGTTGGCTTCCTAGCCGAGAACCTCTGACAGTTTTCTGTTCTTACAGAACCTTTGTTTCCTTGCCTTTCAGAAAACCAAAGCCAGACCTCAGGGCTCCCCCCTGCTCACCTGGCCCCTTCTCCTTCTGGACAGATTCTGTCAATGTCTAAAGCCATGGTTGGGCCTCTCCTCCCTTCTCCCTGCACCTGTGCACACGTCTTTCCCTGGGTCGGGGATGCCCTACCCCCAGCCTTCCAGATCTCTGGACTCTTAGGAAGTAAAGGCTGACACTAGCATCCTCACCTCTCAGAATGGCTCTGTAAAAGCAGTGAGGGCTACTTTGCAGATTTCAGTATTTTAAAAAAAATGTTTTTACTCGGTTAATTCACTCATATATTTCCTGTGTAATTAACAAGAAGGTGAGGGGTAGAGTGCTGTAGAAGTAAATGAAGCAATGATGGGAGCAGAGCAGACAGGGAGGAGCAGGGCACGGCTGCCACCTTTGGCGGGAGGTGGGGGGCGGGGGGGTGGGCGTTGGTGTCACTGAGAGTAGCCCAGTCGTTTGGGGAGAAATGTACATCTGGGGCCTTGTGGGCAGGTTCCTGCTGTCACAGCAGCCAGGACTGGGGAGCTGGAAGGTGGGTGACCCAGTGGAGAGCATGTCCTCTCTTGGCAGACGCAGCATGAAGCGGAAGGCGCTGTTCACCTGTCCCTTCAACGGGGACTGCCGCATCACCAAGGACAACCGCCGCCACTGCCAGGCCTGCCGGCTCAAGCGCTGTGTGGACATCGGCATGATGAAGGAGTGTGAGTGTCCAGGGGCCAGGGCGGGGGGTTGGGACGGGACTGGGGGCAGAGGAATCTCTGGCTGCTGTTTATGCGGGTTTGGCCAGAGGGGTGTGCCCGCTCCTCCCCCATAGCTGCTGGCATCCTGGCATCCGGGGCCAGCAGCCTGGGGAGGGTGGCCGAACCGCCAGGGTGAAAGCCTCTGCGTGTCTGGGTCTGGGAGGCCAGGAGGAGCCCTCCAGTGAGGCTGGTGGGAGGGAGAGGCCGGGCACTGCCTTCCTGAGCTCCCAGGTCAGTCTTCCTCCAAGATGCCATCCCTGTGCTCACAGCTCCCTGGATCCAGGGGAAAGAATGAGGCTCAAGGACCCCAGGGTGCTTTGGCCTTTGGGAGAGGGGCCTGCTGTGGTTGGGGCGGAAAAGAGTGGTGGGAGAATGAATGTTCCGAGCCTGGCTGGCATCGGGGTCCGCCCACCCCAGCCTTCCAGCCTCCCTGGCCCCGGGAGCAAATCTGAGGGCTGGTGCCCAGGGGATACTGGGTGGAACGATTCTGTGAGGGGAAGCACTGGGCTCTCAGATGACCCTCTAGATCAGGGGTGGGCAAACTTTTTGACTCGAGGGCCACAATGGGTTCTTAAACTGGATCCATGGATGGAGTGTTTGTGTGAACTGATATAAATTCAAAGTAAACATCATTACATAAAAGGGTACGGTCTTTTTTTTTTTTTTTAGTTTTATTCATTTCAAACGGGCCGGATCCGGCCCACGGGCCGTAGTTTGCCCACGGCTGCTCTAGATCCAGACAGAGAAAGAGGAGCAAGCCTGCAGGACATTCTGTCCAGCTCTGGGCAGGCGGAGAGGATCCGTGGGGCAGTTTCAGATGTTCTGACCCCTGGACTTTGCATCTGAGCTCTGGTACCAGTTACTTGGTAACCAGAGTAGACACTGAATTCAGTAGATTTTGGGAGGGGCTAACCAGCACCTTCGGGGGCTCAAGGCAGGGGCACTGAGCTGGCCTGGGCATGGGTGCCCTCTGCACATTCAGCCCCTGCTTTGCCACTTGCTCACTCCTGTCTGCAATCTGCGCTCAGCCCTGGGACAGGGCCTAGGCCCTCTAGACCATAGGCCTGAGGAGGTTGGGGAGGTGCGCTTAGACCTGGGGGGAGAGGGGGGCAGGTATAAGGAAGATGTATCTGGAACCAGAGGAAAAGTCACAGTACAGGGCTGAGGGGATGGGAAAGTTCTTCCTTGATGGGAAAAAACAATCTCTGTTGTTGAGAAACAGAGGCGAGTGGAGGCCCTCACCCGGGGCCCCTCCTCAGGCCTTGACAGGGTCCCCTCTGGCAGGTCTCGTCCCCTCACTCCTGATCCCAGCTCCCCAGCCAACACTGGCAGCCCTGGCAGGAGTTTCCAGGCCCTGTTCCTCCTCGCCCCCACGAGAGCCTGCAGGCCCCGACATGCTCATCGCTCCGTGCCCAGTCCCCTGCCCCGCCCGGCTCCTGTGTTTATCCTGGAGCATGCCGGCTGCAGGCCTGGGTGCCTCCTGGGCTTCTCACGCGCTGCTCAGTGCGGCCTGCTCCGTGTGAGCTGGTGCTGGACACAAACCAGGTGCAGCCGCAGCCCCTGCTCCGCCCCCGGGGAGTGCCTGGGCAGCCTCCAGGGGCAGGGAGACTGGTTCTATGGCTCCAGCCAACCAGGAGCAGCACAGAGTAACACCGCTGGGATTCAGTAAGGCTCTGCCCCAGGAGTTCCGGTCAGGGCCGGCCTCACTGATATCCCCGAGGCCTCTCCCCTGTGTCTCAGGGGAAGGAGATGATCTATCCGCTTGCAGCAGGAGGAACACTTAGAAATCCTCTGAGCCCCATGAAGGTAAAGCTATCAGGATTGGAGTCAGAAAGCAAGTTGAGACTCGACTCCAACTCGGAGTCCCCTCCTCGATCCCTCTTGGGCCCCACGGAGAGCTTTGCAGCCATAGTGAGGAGCAGACCTTGAGTGGGTCAGGGGACCCCTGCCCAGGAGCACCCTGTGGTGGGGCCCGCCATCCAGAAGTGGATCCTCCCCTGCCCCCAATCAGCTTTGTGCCTCAGCCATGCCAACCCTAGCCTCAGTCCTCCCCATGGAACCCGTGTCGCTGGGTCTGCTGTATGCCCAGTGCAGCCCATGCCCACCGCTCTCTAGATGCCAGTGCAGGGAGCTACACTGAGCTGGGGATGGGCCCCAGAGCTCCACTTAAAATAGAAAACTTGGCCCAGCCGGGTAGTTCAGTTGGTTGGAGCATCATTCCATACACCAAAAAGTTGTGGGTTTGATCCCCAGTTGGGCATGTTCAGGAGGTAACCAATCAATGTCTCTCTCTCTCTCCCTCCCTCCCTCCCTCCCTCCCTCTCTTCCTCTCTCTAAAATTAATAAACATATCCTTGGGTAAGAATTTTTAAAAAGGAAAATAATAGAAACCTTGGTCTAGCACTAAGCTCTAAGACCACTTCCTGGAAGGGAAGTTTCTTCCAGGGACAGGTGTGGTCCCTGCCTTGGGGCAGCCCAACTTTGGGAGGCCTGTCAGCTCCCGGTCATATCCCTGGGCACGGAGTTCCCAGTCATATCCCTAGGATTGCTGCTCATTTACCACCAGGGCTGGCTGTTGCTCCAAGGCCTCCCGCTTAGAGACAACTGAGTGCCAGCATTTGTAAACCATAGGACACCCAGCTCCCTGTGAGAAGCCCTGGGTGCCAGGCCCCTTCTGATGGGGAAACGGAGGTGGCCCTTCCCTGGAGGAGGCTAGGAAGGGGGAAGGGATGAGCCTGGGAACCAATGTTTATTGACCACCTACTGAGTGCCAGATATGTGTCAGACACA
Organism: Myotis yumanensis; assembly: GCF_028538775.1. NCBI lineage: Eukaryota > Metazoa > Chordata > Mammalia > Chiroptera > Vespertilionidae > Myotis > Myotis yumanensis. Next base: position 166,656,359 of record NW_027223754.1, read on the forward strand.
TGCATTCTCTTGTTAAATTCTTATAAATTCCTAAATATGTAAATACCCTTTAAGATTCAATAGATGAGGAAATTCAGAAGAATTAAAAGAACATGCCTCTAAGCTAATAAGATGATGGCGTGGGCATTCTAACCTAGGTCCGTCTGTTTCCAAAGACCAGACCTATGGGCTCCAGCCCAGCACAGCCCCCAGGTATCCCCAGGGGGCCAGAGCTCCTTCATCGTGCATTTCCAGGCACTGCCTAGGGCCCTACCAATGAGCTAAAGAGAACTTTGTCCCACTGAAGTCTCCCTTTCTCTCTCTTCAAGTCCTAGTTGACTTTATGTCCTTGGAACCCAAGAAATTTCATAATTGAGTTCTTGCTTCTTGTAGACCAGCCCTACACAGAAGTACGTATTCTGTTAACTGGTTTAACATGTTTACAGTTGTGCATCTTTTGCACCCAGCATTAGCACAGAACCTGGCACATAATAGGTGCTCAATAAATGTGTTGAATGATTGAATGTTTGCTTCTTTGTACCACTACATCTCCCATACTGGTCTATAGATCAAGAAGATCCCCCAAACCTGATATTATCTGTGTCATTCATTTGGAAAACCTTTATGTCTGCTTCCCTGCTGTTAGGCCACCAGTGACAATTTGAAATGTTTATAAGTTGTTTGTGCTTTCAGACCTTGCCTCCCTAACTCGATTCGCTGGCATGGGAATAACTTGCCCAAAGCTATTTTCTCACTCGGCAAGGAACTTAGTAGGAGTGGAGAAAAGCTACTAGGAAGCCATACAGGTTTCGCAAAATCCATGTACAGCAGATTTTCGAATAAGTTTTATTCAACATTGCTTCATTATAACATTGATGAAATGTGGTAGTTACTAACTCTTATTCACATCCTTTAGGCTATGGTAAAACAGTTTTTGTTATTTGTCATTTTGCTTAGTTATAGAACCTATCCACATGCTAGGTAAGGACTTAACTGCACATCTCATGCACTTTATTCTTTAGAGAGCCCATCAAATGCTCTTTCAGAACCTACTTACTCTTATTCTAGGTCAGTGGCTTTTAACTTCAAAACATATGTCCTCCTACATGATAGTAATGGCATTTTTAGTAGCAATTCACTGAGCCAATGATAATCTCCTACGGAATTAATAACCCCTTAAACAAATGATGTATTTCATAAATCACAATAGCATCTGCATATGTGAGAGACTTATGATTTATTCAGTCCCCAGACAATGTGGCCTGGAAGGAGGCCCACGGATTGGTGGCCCCTGTTTCAAACCAGCAGATCCCAGCATTTCTTCCTCTGGGACTGCACGCAGGATGGTGGTCCCTATTGATACAAGTGATCCAGGGGGACAGTGTCATAAGGTTAACACTGAATCTTCTTAACTTTGTCCTTTCGAAGTAAATCATTTACAAACTTTGCTACTTTAATTAAGTTTTCATACTCTTCAGATGGATTGGAACACTGTGTGTGTTCAATGCCGAGGACCAGGGCCCTACTGAGCACTTAGCTGATTCTAATCAGAGGCCGTATGAGGTCCTAGATAAAACCATGGATTCTAGAACCACCCTGGCCTGCGATGAGTACCAGCCCCACCAGTTGTTAGCTGTGTGACTCTGAGCAAGGTATATAGCCTCTTGCCTCAGTTTTCTCATCTGCAATATGGGGATAATGGCACCTGCTTTAGGTGGTTCTTAAAAGGACTAAATACATGTGAGTTAATATGAAAAAACAAAACCACACTTAGAATTGTACCCAGTACATAAAAACCTCCATATATTTTATCCATTTTTATTTACACTTTTTTATTGCAAAAAAACCTTGATCACCAGGATTTCCAGCTCCCAACAGATTTGAAGTAACTCTTCAGGGGAGAAGGCACACTTTTAGGGGCAGGCACCGAAAGGAAGAGACAACACATAGTTTAACAGAGAGAAGGAGACCGAAAGCCATGGAAAGTAGCACAAGAAAAAAATCATAGCAGGCTGAGTCATGCAGTGCAGGGAAACAGCCCTGAAGAATTCTGAGGTCATAACTTTGTTCCTGCAAAGTCCAGTAATTGTTCAGAAGGATGCCTCTGAATCATCAAGAAAAGGTTTCATGATGTTACAGGTGTTCTGTTACAAGGCATTCTGTGTTGAAAATATTTCAGTAACAACGATTTAAATAAAAAGGTAAGCTCAGCTTAGGATCTGGTGGACTGGCCTTCAGGGTGTGTGTTCCTGACATTGGAGGGTACATGCAGTATCGGTGCATCTCTCACAGTCCTTTCCTGGGCCCAGGGCAACTAGCACATAATAGGGACAACCAGTTTTGATGTGTTGGAATCAGACTATTGAATAAGTACCATGGCCAGAAAGCTCCACTGGGCTAGCCTTTATGGGGGAAACAGCAATTATAGGATGTGGCCCCTAGCCTTACTCAGTAGCCTATAGTTCCAGTGAAGGAGACCTTGAACTTCTTAGGTTCTCTCTATACAGGCATTTATTGCACACCGTACTAACCATAAATATTACAGAGCAGAAGGCAATCGGGTGCCAGTGTAGGTAGGAAAAAGCAGACATACCACAGGATTAAAAAAGGAGAGGTCAGGGCAATCAAGAAACGCTTCCTGTGAAAGACAGCCAGTTGTACGCTGGGTGCAGAAGAATAGGTAGAACTTGCACAGCTACTGGGGAGACAAGACTCAGCTGGACAGGCATCCAGCAGGAGTGGAAATATGGTGCCAAGAGGGAGCAGGTCGTGTTCACGGGTCAGCAATCCCAACACGACTAGAGGGGAAGTGCATCCACAGGCCCCGGGGGGTGAAGTTGGAAAGTCAGGAAGAAGTGAAATCATGGAGAACCTTGACGTTAGTTTGCATGTGGTAAGCAATAAGGACCCGGGAGAAGTTTCTGAGAGGAGAGACCTCATAGAACCACAAGGACTGGCTCAAGCCAGTGGACACCCTGGCGTGACGGGCAGAGCTAGCCCCCTCCAATCCAGTCTCATCACTTTTCTGGCCACCCCGCGGGTGAGCAGGAAAGACCAGACACTTACTCTTGGGTTCTCCAGGCTAGAGCCTGGCACCCTGCCTAGACTGGGATGCTCCCTGCTCCCACTCCACTTGACCTTTTGGGGTCTGAGCAGACACCCTCTGTGGGAGGACGGTTGGCAGCAATTCTGGCAGGTGAGTCAGTAAGCTGGGCGTGGCCTCCTCCCAGTCCTCTTCTTTGTATGGCTTACCTCAGCTGTGGATGGAACGCACCATCTTTTGCTGCAGGCATCCGTTTTCTTCTGTGCCCCAGGCTCTCGTTGCCCACTCCTACCACCATAAGCTTTTCCTCACCCTCCGCCCCGCCCCCGCCCTCTAACTTCTCTCATCCTCCCTCCTCCTGAATTGCCTGGGCAGATGGGCCTTCCTTGAAGCCTGGAACCCACCCACTCTGAGGTTCTGGTTGCTTTCCCTGCTCTTGTGAAACTCCCCAGTTCTGTGGGCAGAGGCCCTGGCAACACCAGCACAGAGCAAGTAGCTACAGGCCACAGGCCCCCGTGCCCACTCCTGCCGTCAGCTCTCGGCAAGCCCCGCCAGGAGGTCTGTTTGCCTGGCTTCTGTGCCAGGCATCCCTGCTCCCAGCCCCGCCCTCCAGGCAGCTGCCCCAGCACCACCCCGAGCCCCTGCACGGCATGAAGGGGTGTGAGGTCTCCCCATCTTCAGACACTTGGATAGCAGCTGGCGAGAACTTCCCAGATTAGAACAATGAGGTGTGGTTGTCGGGGACTTCTAGAGGACTTGAAAACTTCCTTGGGCAGAAATTTCAAGACTGGACAGGCTGGGGAGGTATTGTTTTGCAAGGAACCAAAGATGAAAAGTCTTTCACTGCTGGTCAAAATAGATCAGATGCCTGGATTCCATGCCCAGAAAGTTGGACGTGGGAATGGCCTCATGGGATTGTCTTCTCAGCACCTCCCATCTTCCAACACTGTGACTGTCCCCACCGTGACTCATTCACCCTCTCTTCCCCCTGATGTCTCCCTCAGGATCAGGGAATATGGGGAGGGGGAGAAGAGGGGGAACTAATGTTGAATGAGCAGCTGCTTTGTGCTCAACATGCATCGCATTCAGTTCTCAAAGCAGTCCATCTTTCCAGGTAGATATTTTACTTCGCCACCCCTGAACACATTTTACGGAGGAAGGAACAAAAAAAGGGGCCTTAGAAGAGATTGCATGGTCCAAACTTGTCATTTTTTAAAAATATATTTATGCCCTGACCGGTTTGGCTCAATGGATGGAGCGTCGGCCTGCGGACTCGGGGGTCCCAGGTTCGATTCCAGTCAAGAGCATGTGCCTTGGTTGCAGGCACATCCCCAGTGGGAGGTGTGCGGGGGCAGCTGTTCGATGTTTCTCTCTCATCGATGTTTCTAACTCTCTATCCCTCTCCCTTCCTCTCTGTAAAAAATCAATAAAATATATTTAAAAAAAAAAAAAAATATATATATATATATATATATATATATATATATATATTGATTTCAAAGACGAAGGGGGAGGGAGAGAGATAAAAACAACAGTGAGAGAAAGTCATTGATCATCTGCCTCCAGCACGCCCCCTTGCTGGGGATGGAGCCCGCAACCCGGGCCTGTGCCCTGACTGGGAATCGAACCATGACCTCATGGTTCATAGGTTGATGCTCAACCACTGAGCCACACCAGCCGGGCCAAACACAAGCCCAGAGAGTTCAGATAGTTTGTCCAGATGCATACACCCAGCCTCTCTAATGCCCAGGCCATCCACCTCTCAGATCCTCTTTTCCTCCTCTCTCAGGTGCCTGCCTTTTCAACATAGAAAATCCAATTTTCTACCCATAGAGTGGGTTTGGCCTCCCCTGAGGCAGGAACCCACTTCCCCCTTCCGTGAGCTCTGAGTGTGTGGTGGGGGAGGCAACCTTCACATCTTGTGTCTTTAGAGACCAGAGGAAGGTTTCTTGGAGGAGCTGCAGACCCAGCCCTCCCAATGCTCTCTTCTTACCCACAGTCATCCTGACCGATGAGGAGGTGCAGCGGAAGCGGGAGATGATTCTGAAGAGGAAGGAGGAGGAGGCCTTGAAGGACAGTCTGCGGCCCAGGCTGTCGGAGGAGCAGCAGCGCATCATCACCATCCTGCTGGACGCCCACCACAAGACCTACGACCCCACCTATGCCGACTTCAGCCAGTTCCGGGTAGGCCGCCCACTGGCCCTGAAGGATGAGCCACAAGGGGATCCTGGCCTGGGGAAGGGGGGGAAGGGGAGGGAAGGACCAAGGCCTCTCAGTCCAACAGGAAGGGAACAATGGAGGCTGCTCCGTCCCTCTCACTTCAGGGAGGCCGCCCCCTCCCATGGAACTTCCTTAAAGCCACTCCTGTGGGAGATCAAGGCCAAAGTAGGAAGGTGGCCTGAAAAGTGAGCTTCTGATACTCCATCTTTCCCTTCCAGCCTCCGGTTCGAGGGTCTGAGGGTGGAGACAGCCATCTGTCAAAGTCATCCTTGAGACACATGCCCAGCTTCTCTGGGGACTCGTCCTCCTCCTGCTCAGATCAGTACACCGGCTCCCCAGGTAAGTGGGACTGCACACCTTGCTCCCTGGTGAGCGGGGAGAGGAGCCCAGAGCTTCCCCACCTGCCTGTCTGAGGCTGCCAATGGGAGGATGGCCCTGTCACCCTGTGGGCCACATGGTGTCCTCAGAACAGGTAGAACTTGCCCAAGGGCCCACGCTGGGAAGAGGCCAAGCGGGGGTCCCAGGCAAGGTCTGCCTGCGGGAGCTCTTGCTACTCCCTCTGAGCCAGGCTTCTGCCCCTGGCTCCCTCCTTGGGGGAGACCTGGTTCCTCTAAATGGTATTTTGAGCCTGGGCCCTATGGGGTTTTTGTTTAGTGTTTCCGGTTTTATTGAAATATGATTGACAGATCACACTGTATAAGTCTAAGGTGTACAACATAATGATCATATATATATATACAACCAATGAACATCTATCACCTTACATAGTTACAAAGATTTTTTGGTATGATGAAAACTTTTAAGATTTACTCTCTTAGCAACTTTCAAATATTCAAAACAGTATTGTTAACTATAATCATCAGAGCCTGAGCCTTTGGAAGAGTCCCCTTGCAGCCAACTTTATCCCAGAGTCCCCGGGGACCATTAAGGCCCTAGAGGACCTGTCACCTCCAGCCCATCCTTTCTTTTCTTCTTATGTGCTCTTTTTCTGCCTTCCTCTTCATCTTCCTGCCTCATCCTCCCCTGCTTTTGTCCTTCAACCCTCTACCTCTCAGCCAACCCCAACCCTGCTGCCCTCAGCCTGGGGCCTCCTCTCCCCCGACCCCGGGGAACTAGAACCCTTCAGACTCACTGATGGTTATGGGTCCCAAATCCAGGACAGGTGGCAGGGGTCCCAGTGCCAGCTGGACAGAGATGGCAGTGGAGCCAGACATTGGCATATTCCTTTGCATCAATGAGGGTCCATCTGCATGTCACATTTGTCTGTATTTCAGTTTTTAATAATAATTTTATATTATTTAGGAGTTTTTATACCCTCTCATAAGTTGATTTGAGATGCTCAGCCCCCCCCCCCTTGGTATTACCAGTAAAACATATGTTTATTTACAATTCAAACTAGTTAACATTTTTTATTTTTTAATTATCATACAAAAGTAGTACATGTTCATTGTTGACATTAAGAAAATAAAAATTAAGTTATATATATATATATATACATACATATATATATAATCTTTAACCCTACTACCCATTTAACCACTGTTAGCACTGTGATGTATCTCTCCTATTTTGTAATTTTAAATATGTTTTTATTGATTTTATTTTTTAATTAATTTATTTATTTTATTTTATTTTTTTAATATGTGTGTATTGACTTCAGAGAGGAAGGGAGAGGGAGAGAGATAGAAATTTCAATGATGAGAGAGAATCATTGATGGGCTGCCTCCTGCATACCCCCTACTGGGGATGAGCCAAAACCCAGGCATGTGCCCTGATCGGGAATCGAACTGTGACCTCCTGGTTCATGGGTAGATGCTCAACCACTGAACCATGCTGGCTGGGCTATTTTTATTGATTTTATAGGGAAAGGAATGGAGAGGGAGAGAGAAACATTAATCAGCTGCCTCCTGCAAACCCCCTACTGAGTACTGAACCTACAATCCAGAGGATCTTTAGGTACATTGGGCGATGCTCAACCAAATGAACCACACTGGCCAGGACTCATTTCTTAAAAAAACACATTTGCATATTCAGAAATGGAATTGTGCCATACACAGTCTGGTACTTTGCTTTTTTCTCACAATAATACATTGTATTATATTTTCATTGTATCATATTATTTTTAAAGGCTGCATGGCAGTCTGGGGTATGAATGTACAATAACATATCTAAATCCCCTACCATAGTATATTTAGATTATTTCCCAGCTTTTCATTAAGATAACAGTATACTTGTTGCTAAATATTTGCACTTATTGGGAATGTCTTCCTTGTGATGAATTCCTGGAAGTGGGAGTAGTGGTTAAAGAATATGCGTAATTGTCAATAGCTTGCGAGGTGACTTGCGAAGATTGGTGCCTCCTTTAGTGCACAAAGTTGCCTAGTTCCCTGCATCTTCATAAATATTGGTCTCAACATTTAAGCATGTTTGTTTCTAGTTTATAGGTGAAAAGTTTCGAGGTTTTATGTGACAAATTTTTTTTTTATCACTGGTGAGGTTAAACATTGCTTCCCACAAGTTTATTGGTTCCAAATTAGTTTTGATTTGGCAGCGTTAGGAACAACACACAGAACATAAAATCATAACTTGAGGAAGTCTCATTTTGGAGTATCTGTGATTTTGGGTTTTACTGCCCCGCTCTGCTGAAAGAAGTGACAGGGGAATCCTAGAGGGAAGCCTGGGCTGAAGAGTGACCTTGGGAGAGGTGGTCACTGTGGGATTCCCAACTGGCCCAGCTGCCATGGCACAGGAGGCCCGCACAGGGCCCAGCAGGAGGAAGCCAGGCTCAACTATCCTTAAGGAGTTCCTTTTCTTCCCTCCTCCTTCCTCAGACTTGATGGAGCCGACCAACTTCTCCAACCTGGATCTGAGCGAAGAAAACTCAGATAGCTCTTCTGTGACCCTAGACCTGTCCCACCTCTCCATGCTGCCCCACCTGGCTGACCTGGTCAGTTACAGCATCCAAAAGGTCATTGGCTTTGCCAAGATGATCCCAGGGTTCAGGTAAGAAGATTTGGGGACATCTGGGGAATAGAGTTAGAATCCTGGAGTGAGTTGCAAGGAGGCTTGAAGATCACAAATCCAGTGCTTCCCAAAATAGAAAGTGAGGCCCTGCGCAGACCTTCTAAGTAGAATCTCTGGGCTAAGCCCAGGGGATTGTATTTTAGGAAGTGCAACCCTCCAGCATTACTTGAGAGAGCTATTCATGCCCCACACCCTGTAGATGATGAAACAGAAGCCCAGGAAGGTTTAGTGGCCAATGCCAGGACTCCCAGCATTGGAGCCCATGGGTCAGAGCCAGGTCTGGAACTCGTAGCTCACTGCTGTGTCCACTCAGCTGGCTTGGGCTTAATCCTCATAGTATGCCTTTAAGTTAAGCCCTCATTAACCCTCCACACTCAATTCTGAAACCAGAATGAAGTGGTAGAGGGGAGAGAGGGTTGGGCACAAAGACTTGTGAAGGCGCTTTGGAGTCCTAGGGGGAGACAGATTTACTGGCATTTAAGATCTGGGCATCCTTCACCCAATATACCCTTCACCCAAGGCCATTTCCTAACCATACTGAGACCTTTTTGCCCAAAAGGATAAGTATAAGGAGTTCTACTGGAGTAGAGATCCTGTTATGGATTCATTCATACAAATTTCTTTCACTCATTCAAGTGTTTTAATGGCATGTATAATACTCATATTTAAAGTGTGATGCTGTGTCAAATAGTCTTTTTTTATTATTTTTTATGGTCAAGTAGTACTCCATTGTGTAAATGTACCACTGCTTTTAAAAAAATTCTTTATTGTTTAAAATATTACATGTCTCCTTTTTCCGCCATTGACCTCTCCCCAGCCATTCCCACCCCACAGCACATGCCCTTCCCCCATACTATGTGTGTCCATGGGTTATGCTTATATGCATGCATACAAGCCCTCTGGTTGATCTCTTATCCCCTCTACCCTCCCCTGCCTTCCCTCTGAGGTTGGACGGTCTGTTCGATGCTTCTATGTCTCTGGGTCTATTTTTGTCCTTCAGTTTATGTTGTTCACTATATTCCACAAATGAGTGAGATCATGTGATATTTATCTTTCTCCCACTGGCTTATTTCACTTAGCATAATGCTCTCCAGGTCCATTCATGCTGTTGCAAATGGTAAGAGTTCCTTCTTTTTCACAGCAGCATAGTATTCCATTGTGTAGATGTACCACAGTTTTTTAATCCACTTATCTGCTGATGGGCACTTAGGCTGTTTCTAAATCTTAGCTATTGTAAATTGTGCTGCTATGAACATAGGCGTGCATATATCCTTTCTGATTGGTGTTTCTGATTTCTTGGGATATACTCCCAGAAGTGGGATTACTGGGTCAAATGAAAGTTCCATTTTTAAGTTTTTGAGGAAACTCCATACTGTTTTCCACAGTGGCTGCACCAGTCTGCATCCCACCAGTAGTGCACGAGGGTTCCTTTTTCTCCACATCCTCGCCAGCAATAGTCCTTTGTTGATTTGTTGATGAAAGCCAGTCTGACAGGTGTGAGATGGTACCTCATTGTTGTTTTGATTTGCATCTCTCGGATAATTAGTGACTTTGAGCATGTTACCATATGTTTCTTGGCCTTCTGTATATCTTCTTTTGAAAAGTGTCTATTTAGGTCTTTTGCCCATTTTTTTAAATTTAAATTCTTTATTGTTTAAAGTATTATATAAGTCTCCCTCCCCCTCCCCCATTGACCTCTCCCTGGCCACTCCCACCCCACCCCCAGCACATGCCCTCATCCCCCTACTGTCTTTGTCCACTGCTTATGCTCATATACATGCATACAAGTCCTTTGGTTAATCTCTTAGACCCCTGCTTTCCCCTGCCTTTCCTCTTAGGTTGGACAGTCTGTTCAATGCTTCTATGTCTCTGGCTCTATTTTTGTTCATCAGTTTATGTTGTTCATTATATTCCACAAATGAGTGAGACAATGTGATATTTATCTTTCTCCAACTGGCTTATTTTGCTTAGCATAATGCTCTACAGGTCCATCCATGCTGTTGCAAATGGTAAGAGTTCCTTCTTCTTTTAGAGCAACCTAGTATTCCATTTTGCAGATGTACCTCAGTTATTTAATCCACTGATCTGCTCTTTGCCCATTTATTGATTGGATTGTCTATCTTCCTTTTGTTAAGTTCTATGAGTTCCCTATAAATTTTGGAGATTAAACCCTTATCAGATATAATATTGACAAATATGTTCCCCCATGCAGTGGGCTCTCTTGTTGTTTTGTTGATGGTTTATTTTGTTGTGCAAGAGCTCTTTATTTTGATGTAGTCCCATTTGTTTGTTTCTCCTTAGTTTTGCTGCCTATGGATTCTTCTAAGATTTTTATGGTTTCCTGTCTTACATTTAAGTCCTTGATTCATTTTGAGTTTATTTTTGTGTATGGTGTAAGTTAGTGGTCTATTTTCATTTTTTTGCATGTATCATCCAATTTTCCCAACACCATTTATTGAAGAAACTGTCTTGACTCCATTGTATGCTCTTGCCTCCTTTGTCAAATATTAATTGAGCATAATGGCTTGGGTCAATTTCTGGCTTCTATATTCTGTTCCATTGGTCTATATGTCTGTTCTTGTGCCAGTACCAGGCAGTTTTGAGAACAGTGGCTTTGTAATATAGCTTGATGTCTGGTATTGTGATCCCTCCAACTTTGTTCTTCTTTCCCAGGGTTGCTGTGGCTATTCGGGGTCTTTTTTTATTCCAGATGAATTTTTGGAGAGTTTGTTCTAGGTCTGTGAAGTATGCCATTGGTATTTTAATGGGAATTGCATTGAATCTATAGATTACTTTGGGTAGTATGGATATCTCAATTATGTTTATTCTACCAATCCATGAACACGGTATATTATTCCATTTACTTATGCCTTCCTCTACCTCTTTTTCAACGTCCTGTAGTTTTCCAAGTACATATCTTTTACCTTCTTAGTTAAGTTTATTCCTAGGTATCTTAATTTTTTTGTTGCAATGGTAAATGGGATTTTTTTTTTTTTTAGTTTTTCTTTCTGTGCGTTCATTATTGGTGTATAAAAAGGCCATCGATTTCTGGGTGTTAATTTTATATCCTGCTTTATTGTCAAATTCATTTATTAAGTCTAGTAGTTTTTTGATGGCATCTTTAGGGTTTTCTTTTTCTTTTTTTAAAATATATTTTATTGATTTTTTACAGAGAGGAAGGGAGAGGGATAGAGAGTTAGAAACATCGATGAGAGAGAGACATCAATCAGCTGCCTGCTGCACACTCCCTACTGGGGATGTGCCCACAACCAAGGTACATGCCCATGACCGGAATCGAACCTGGGACCCTTGAGTCCGTAGGCCGACGCTCTATCCACTGAGTCAAACCAGTTAGGGCTTTAGGGTTTTTTTATGTATAAATAATATCATGTCATCTGTGAATAATGACAGTTTTACTTCTTTTTTAGTTTGGATGCCTTTTATTTCTTCTTCTTGTTTGATCGCTATGGCTAGTACATCCAGTACTATGTCGAACAGGAGTGGTGAAAGTGGGCATCCCTGTATTGTTCCCGTTCTTAGGGGAAATTGTTTTAGTTTTTGCCCATTGAGTATGATGTTGGCTGTAGGTTTGTCATATAAGGCTTTTATTATGTTGAGGTATGATCCCTCTAGTCCCACTTTGCTGAGAAATTTTATCAAGAATGGATGTTGGATTTTGTCAAAAGCTTTTTCTGCATCAATTGATATGATTATGTGGTTTTTGTCTCTCAATTTGTTTATGTGATGTATAACATTTATTGATTTGTGGATATTGTACTAGCCTTGCATCCCCCAGAATAAATCACACTTGGTCATGGTGTATGATCTTTCTAATGTAATGTTGGATCTGATTTGCTAGAATTTTGTTGAGGATTTTAGCATCTATGTTCCAGGGATACTGGCTTATAATTCTCTTTCTTTGTAGTGTCTTTATCTGGTTTTGAAATTAGGGTAATGTTGGCTTCATAGAAAGAGCTTGGAAGTGTGCCTTCCTCTTGAACTTTTTTGAATAATCTGAGAAGGATAGGTTTAGTTTTTCTTTGAATGCATGGTAAAACTCCCCTTTGAAGCCATCCAGACCAGGGCTTTTGTTTGCTGGAAGTTTTTTGGTTACTGCTTCAATTTCATCAGTAGTTATCAGCCTATTCAGGTTTTTTTATTCTTCCTGATTGAGTTTTGGAAGATTGTATTTTTCTAGAAATATGTCCATTTCATCTAGGTTGTCCAGTTTGTTGGAGTAGAGTTGTTTGTAGTATTTTTTTACAATCCTTTTGTATGTCTGTGGGGGTCAGTTGTTACTTCATTTCTTTCATTTCTGATTTTGTTTATTTGGGTACTCTCTCTTTGTTTCTTGGTGAGCCTGGCTAGAGGTTCATCAATCTTGTTTATCCTTTCAAGGAACCAGCTCTTGGTTTTATTGATCTTACTTCTTTTCTTTTCTTTTTTTTTTTTTTTTTTTTTTTTTTTTTTTTTTTTTTGTCTCTATGTCATTTATTTCCTCTCTGATCTTTATTATTTCCTTCTTTCTGCTCACCCTGGGCTTTTCTTGTTACTCTCTTTCTAATTCTTTAAGTGGTAGGGTTATATAATTTATTACTATTTTTATTGTTTTTTGAAGTAGGCCTGTAGAGCTATGAATTTCCCTCTCAGGACTGCTTTCACTGTGTCCCATAGATTTTGGATTGTTGTGTTTTCATTGTAATTTTTTTCCAGGATGCTTTTTATTTCTTCTTTGATCTCTTTGGTAACCCAATCATTGTTTAATAGCATGCTATTTAGCCTACAAGTGTTAGATTTTTTTTCTCATTGTTTTTATTGTAGTTAATTTCTAATTTTATGCCATCATGATCTGAGAAGATGCTTGATATGATTTCTATCTTCTTGAATTTGAAGAGACTTTGCCTATGTCCCAATATGTGTTCTACCTTTAAAAATGTCCCATGTGCAATTGAGAAGAATGTATATTCTGTATCTTTGGGGTAAAATGTTCTGAAGATGTTAATTAATTCCATTTGATCTAGTGAGTCATTTAGGATTGCTGTTTCTTTGCTGATTTTTTGTTTAGAGGATTTATCCAGTGGTATCAATGGCATATTAAAGTCCCATACTATGATTGTATTGCTGTTGATCTCTCCCTTGATATCTTCCAGAAGTCTTTTTACGTATTTGCATGCTCCTGTATAGAGTGCATATATGTTTACCAGAGTTGTATCCTCTTGTTGAATTGCTCCGTTTAGTATTATGAAGTGGCCCTCCTTATCTCTTGTTATGGACTTCACTTTGAAGTCTATCTTGTCCAATATAAGTATTGCTATTTTTTCATTTTCATTTGCCTGAAAATTGTTTTTTCCATCCCTTTTCTATTGGTCTGTGTGAGTCCTTTATTCTGAGGGGGGATCTCTTGGAGACAGTAAATATATGGGTCATGTTTTCTTATCCATTCAGCTATCCTATGTCTTTTGATTGGAGCATTTAATCTATTTACTTTTAAGGTTATTATTGATAGGTACTTTTTTGTTGCCAGCTTTATTCTTTATGCCTATGTTCCTTCTTCCCTTTCTATTTATTCTTTTTACAGCAGTCCCTTTAGCATTTCTTGCATTGCTGGCTTGGTAGTAATAAACTTCCTTAGCCTTTTTTTATCAGTGAAGCTCCTGATTTCACCTTCAATTTTGAATGATAGCCTTGCTGGGTATAATATTCTTGGATTCAGTCCCTTGCTTTGCATCACTTTGTATATTTCATTCTTCTCCCTTCTGGCCTGATATGTTTCTGTTGAGAAATCAGTTGATAGCCTGATGGGAGATCCCTTATAGGTAAATTTCTGTCTCTCTCTCTGGCAGCCTTTAAGATTCTTATTTTGGCCCTAGCTAGTTTGGCTCAGTGGATAGAGTGTCAGCCTGAGGACTAAAGGGTCCTCGGTTTGATTCTGGTCAAGGGCACATGTCTGGGTTGCAGGTTCAATCTCCAGTGGGGGGCATGCAGGAGGCAGCAAATCATTGATTCTCTCTCATCATTGATGTTTCTATCTCTCTCCCTCTCCTTTCCTCTCTGAAATCAATAAAAATATTTTTTTTAAAAAAGATTCTTACTTTGTTGTTGATGTTTACCAATTTAATTATGATGTGTCTTGGTGTTGGTCTTTTGGGTTCATCTTGTTTGGGACTCTGTGTGCTTCTTGGGCTTGTGTGACTTTTTTCTTCCCAACATCAGGGAAGTTTTCTGTCATTATTTCTTCAAACAGGTTTTCTATTTCTTGCTCTGCTTCTTCTCCTTCTGGCACTCCCATTATGTGGATGTTGTTTCGTTTCATGTTGTCCCAAAGCTCTCCTCCTGAATCCAAGAATACTATACCCAGCAAGGCTATCATTTCAGTTGCTGCTCTGCTTGGATGTTTTTTTCTACCCTATCTTCTAACTCGCTGATGCAGTCCTTAGCTTCTTCTAGTCTACTGTTGAAACTTTTCATTGTGTTCTTTGCAGCTATGTCATTCTTCATTTCCTCTTGATTCTTACACATGTTGCTGAATTTGTCTTCCAGTCTTTTCAGCATCCTTATAACCATTGCTCTGAATTCTTTCTCTGACAAATTGCTTGCCTCCATTTTGTTTATTTCCTTTTCCAGTGATTCCTCCTTTTCTTTCATATGGGGTTGTTTCTTTGTCTCCCCATTTTTGTTGTTCCTTTGTGATTGTTTCTATGTATTAGATTAAACTGCTATGCCACCCAGATTTTTTGAGTTTGTCTTATATAGCCGAAACCGGTTTGGCTCAGTGGATAGAGCATCGGCCTGCGGACTGAGGGGTCCCAGGTTCGATTCTGGTCAAGGGCATGTACCTGGGTTGCGGGCACATCCCCGGTGGGAGGTGTGCAAGAGGCAGCTGATTGATGTTTCTCTCTCATCGATGTTTCTAACTCTCTATCTCTCTCCCTTCCTCTCTGTAAAAAATCAATAAAATATTAAAAAAAAAAAGAGTTTGTCTTATATAGTAGATGTTTTGTGGAACCCAATGGTGCAATATCTCAGGTCTTATGGGTTGAGTATTCTAGGGATGCCCCCTACTTGGGATATTTGCATTTTCTTGGTGTAGTTGGGTCTTGAGTATTATTCTTCTGTTTGTGGATGAAGTCTCCTCTCAGGATGTCTAGTTATGTGGATCGCTCTCTACCATGTTGACTGAACAGCACAAAATACAACTCAACAAGACACAACACAAAGGGAAGAAAACATGAATGTACTCACTACACTGATAACCCCAATAAAAGTGACCACCAGAGAAAAGAGAATTAGGAGAGAGAAAAGAGAGCAAAAGTTATATTGAGAAAAGGAAAAAAAGGTAAGAGAGAAAAGAAAAAGAAGAACAAATATATGGGGAGAGAACACCACAATGCAAACAAATAAACCAAAAAATGCAAACAACAAACACCCAGAAAAAGGGGAAGACAGAATCTGTAGAGGCAGAGCTTATATACAGAAAGTAAGATTAAGGAATTGAATGAATAAGGGAAGGACCACAGTTCAGCATAGAGGAGGTAGAAAGAGAATGAGTGGATAAGAAGAAAAGAAAAATAAATAGATAGATAGGTAGATAGATAGAACAAAAAAAATTTTAAATTTAGCTATTCATTTATTTTTGGAAAAGGAGAATAGAGGAGAGAGCAGATAGACTTGAGTTTAGTGAGTGAATCTAATTAAATAATTAGAAGAAGAGAGCAAGAGAGGAAAGGAAAATAAAAACATTAAAACAAACTGACTAGTGAAGAAAGAGAAAAGAGAGGGGTGCATGGACTTGGAGCAGGGGAGAGGAAATTAGATATATGAGTAAGCCAACAGAGACTACAATAATAATAATACATCAATAAAGCAGATAAAGAAGATCAATTTTAATAAGGGGTAAAAAGAAAGGAAAGAGAAAAACTAAAATGGGGACAGGAGAAGAGAAAACAGGATGAAAAAGGAAGACGTGAGGAAGAAAAAGGGTGGAAAAAATAGATAAAATAAAATAACAAAAAAGAATAAAAACAGAATGAAAAAAAATAATACAAAAAATAAAAGGTAAAAAAACAAATAAATAAACAAAAAGTTTTTTAATAAAAGATAAAAAATAAAATAAAAAGTGAAGTGTTGCTCGCTTCAGCTGAGTTTTAATGCCCCATGGGGGCTGGTTTAAGATCTCATTTTTCTGTTCTGTCTGCCACTTCTCAGTTTCCTGTTAGGTAGTCAGCACCGTGTTGAAGTTCCAAGCGATCCACTGCTCCTCTGTGTCTATCTCCACAGCCTTGGCTGCAAGCAGGCGGGACCATCTGCCCGCTTTGCCTGTCTGCCTGCTGTCAATCTTAATCACTCGAGCATCTGTTTCTGACTGGGCTTTAGGTGGGGGTGGTGGTGCATTGCTTTCTGGGACCGAGGGCTCTTTGGGGCTATTCAGAGTCTTTGTTTCCTTTGAAAAGCTCGTGGTGTAGGCTGGATGTGGCTGTATTAGCTGCCTTGAAGCTGCTGGGAGGGGCTCGCTCTTCAGGGGGAAAATGCCTGCTTAGGTGTGGAGGGTCAGGAATGTCTCAGTGCCAGATTCCCGGTCACCTCTCCCTGTCCTGCTCTCCTCTACTACCTCTCTCCAGACTCCACAAATCTGCACCTCCACCTGCACCGCAGCCTTGGGTGAGTGTTTGTAATAGAAAGGTCCTATGAACTAGGTTTAGCGAATTAAAGCAAAGACAAAACAGAAGCAAAACAACCACACGACTACGAGTTTCTCTCTCCCCTGCCCCCCTCCAGCACTGTGCAGCTCAGGCAGCTCTTCAGGCCGCCTTTCTGGGCACAGCCTCTCATGGCTGTGGACTTAGATCTAGATTCCCCAGCCACCAGCCGCCAGCCATCAGCAGCCCTGTGGACTTCCTTTCCACAGTCGGATGTTACGCCTGTCCCCAAGGGACACGGACTTGGTGCAGTGTAACTTCTTTCTGACCCTCTCAGCCCAGTGGTCACACGTCTCTCTCCTGCCCAGATCCCCGATCCTACCATTCTAGGCATCCTCTGCCCTTTCTGGCTGCAAATTGTCTCACCAGCTGTGTCTAATTTGCCAATTGATGTTATTCAATTTAGTTGTTCCTTCTATTTGCTCTGGGACAAGGCACAGGACATGTCTGCCTATTCGGCTGCTGTTTTTCCTCCTCTTCTGTACCACCTCAAATAGTCTTAAAATAGTTAAAAGCTGACACCTTTAGTAGATATGTTGGTGGGGTAATTATATCTATATGTATGTATATTCATATCCTCATTCTTTCTAAAAGTTCATTTAGAACAGTGGTTCTCAACCTTCCTAATGCCGAGACCCTTTAATACAGTTCCTCATGTTGTAGTGACCCCCAACCATAAAATTATTTTCGTTGCTACTTCATAACTGTAATTTTGCTACTGTTATGAATTGTAATGTAAATATCTGATATGCAGGATGTATTTTCATTGTTACAAATTGAACATAATTAAAGCATAGTGATTAATCACAAAAACAATATGTAATTATATGTGTTTTCTGTTGGTCTTAGGCGACCCCTGTGAAAGAGTCGTTCGACCCCCAAAGGGGTCGCAACCCACAGGTTGAGAACCACTGATTTAGCACATTGTCATAATATACATATACAATGTGATTGAGAAATAGAAATAAATCAATCATTTCAAGTAATGACAATAGTTGCAATTGTAGCAGCAGGCACGTAATGGCTCCTAGATACTGATGTTCAGATTCAGTGCTGGAGCCAGAAAACAATTTCACATTGGCCAGCTCTGAATGGAAACTAAAATGGGGTACCATTTATTGTTTTGTGAATCTCTCTGCTACTTAGGGAAATCATCAGTTACTATCTAAGTTACCACAATGCCAGCTAGATAATGGTAATTCACAAGGCTAAAACCCAGCACTTCCCAGTTTGTTTCTGCCCCAAGACCACTGGCTCTGTGTTATTTTATGCCTCTCACCACTCCAAATACCAGGGGTGTTCCAATGCTCTTTCCCTACAATTAATGGGAAAATTGTAAAGAAGAAAAAAACATCAAATGGCATTGAGACGCTTACTGCATTGTACATTTGGTTGTAGCAAAGGGAGTAAGGGGCACTCTGGCAGTCAGGCAGGAGCGAGCTGCTGTCACCTGTGAGCTCAGCATTGTGCTGGGCCTGGGATCTACCCTCTAGACTAGAGCCTTTCCTTGGAACAGACAGCACATTCCGCTTAGTACAAGTTCCAACTTTCTCCTCCACTCTTCACGTTATTGTTTGCAAACTCCATGTGTTCCAGAGTCTTGTTTTATGTAAACAGCCAGAGGAAAAAAACACCTCAGGGTGCCAACGGATACATGGCAGCACCCGGCTTTCATCTTAATTTAAGGGAGCAGTTCTTATTTAGGCAGGGTCCATCCTTCCCTGCCAAGTGGGGAGGGGGATGAAAGGCCATCTCATGCTAAGGTTTGGTGATTCTAAGTGGTGGCTGGGATGGCATACGAGGGAAATGGTCCCGAAAAGAAAGCCACTCATTTAACCAGATTACCCCATGGCAGCCCCCTCCATTACGTAACCCAAACCCCCATTTTTCTCCCATGCCCTTGGCCCCTATCCCTTAACCTCGGCACATATATGCTTACACAAATAACACTACCAGTTCTTCAATTTCTCTCCCCCAGGATGAGTTGAAGTCTTTCACTTTTCTTCCCTTTCAAGCCTCATTTCCAGAGTTCCTTTGTCTAGCCTTGCAGTCATGGCCAAAATGACATGTATCTGAGCAGGTACTGGAGCCGTGCAGTTATGGATGCAAAACCGTGTAACTTGATCCTGACATGCTTGGGTTGGCTTCCCTCTCCTCAGCATGACTTGAGAAGTCACTCATCGGACTGTGTTCTAATAGAAATGGAGCAGGCCTTGGAAAGAGCTCTTGGGGGCACACTGATGTGGATACAGAGGTGATGTGGCCTGGAAGAGGGCCAGAGCCCAGGTTCTGGGGCAGCGGTTCTCAACCGGTGGGTTGCGACCCCTTTGGGGGTCGAACGACCCTTTCACAGGGGTCGCCTAAATACATCCTGCATATCAGATATTTACATTACGATTCATAACAGTAGCAACATTACAGTTATGAAGTAGCAACGAAAATAATTTTATGGTGGGGGGTCACCACAACATGAGGAACTGTATTAAAGGGTCTCGGCATTAGGAAGGGTGAGAACCACTGTTCTGGGGGCACCTAGGTGGGGCCAGCCCATCAGCTCTCCGGTTCTGCCGGTTTCTGTACTTAGGGGTTCTGTTTTTCCAAGAAGTGCAAGAACAGTGGCTATGTCCTTGGTGGCTTTGATCTTGTTGCCCGTAGGCAGGGGTGGAGGGTGTGGAGAGGGCAGGATTAGACGTCTGCGTGGGTGAGTGGGTGGTGGGGGAACAGGATGAGACTCTAATGTGGGCATGGGACCAAAGTAGGGTAGGACTGGATGGACTGTGGGGTATGAACAGTGCTGTGGTGTGGCCTGGGCCCTGCTCCTGACTCCCTCCTCCCCTCCCTCAGACTCTCAGTCTGCACCCCATCAATATCCCTCCCTCCGTGTTGCAAAAGAAATGCATGGAGGAAGTGGGGCCAGGAGCAGTTCTGGATCGGGGAGTCAAGGACCATAGGTTTCACTGCCAAGAGAGGTGCATGAGAGACCAGGCCAAATCAGCTGGAGCCCGGCCCTGTGGGCTAAGAGCCTTCAACCTCACTGGCATTTCCATTCCCAGGGGCTCCTTCCTGGGTCTCAGACCTGAGGGACGGAGTGCTTCCGATGTCCTTCCCTTTGCATTCACTTGTTCATCTATCCAACCAGCTGCTTTCTTACATAAACTGTGAGGCATTAAAGTTGACAAGAACACAATCTCTGTCCTCCCAGGATCAGAGTCTGATGGAAGAGATAGACATGTAAACAACTGCTGGGAGGAGATAAGAGCTCTAGAGAGGCCTGCTAGAGGGACCGTGGGAATACAGGTGGGAGGGGCTGGATTCTGCCTGCGGGGTGGGAAAGCCAGGATTGGGACACATTTCCAGAGCTCATCACAGGTGCCCAGAAGCGGCCACAGGTGCAAAAACTGATCAGGGTATAAACACTACACAGGCCCAGGGAGGAAGACAGAGCCTGAGCTGGTATCTGTCATAGCAGGAACAAGGTCTCTTGGGATTTCTCCACCTCTACCCTCACCTCCACCAGTTCCAGTTCTGGCTGTGAGCTGCACTTAGAAATTCCCTGTATTTTCAGGCCCTGGGTAGTAATTCAAGGTCATTCTAGGTTTGCTTTCATAGAAGTCCAGATCACAATAGGCAGTGGTCTCCCCAGCAATCTCTCTGGCCAAACACCCATGGGATGTTTGACCATTTCTGGACATTAATTTTTAGTGGGCCATTGAACAAAGGGTTATGTTCTAAGATAATTCTCACAAAATTACTTGTAATAACAAAAATTAGAAGCAACTAAATGTCCCAAAATAAGTGGATAGGAGACTGATTAAATAACTTATAGTATGTTGATATAATATAACATTATCCAACCCTCTATGAACTGGGCTAAAGAAATTTTAGTGATGCAAAAAGTGGGACACAGGCCTAACTGGTGTGGCTCAGTTGGTTGAGCATGTCCCATGCATCGGGAGGTCACAGGTTTGATTCCCGGTCAGGGCACATGCCCAAGTTGTGAGCTCAATCCCCAGTAGGGGGCATGCAAGAGGCAGCTGATCAATGTTTCTCTCTCGTTGATGTTTATATTTCTCTATCGCCTTCTCTCTGACATTAATAAAAACATTTTGGAAAAAAAAGGAGTAGGACAGAATTACTATGAACTTGAGTATGTTAAAAAGATATTTGCATAGAAAAAAAGGTAAGAAAATATACCAAAATGTTCATTGTGGTTATGAATAGTTTTATTTGTTTTTATATTTTTTCTGTATTTTCTAAAGATGTAATGATGAACATGTATTAGCTATATAATGAATTAAAACCCAAATGAGGGTGTTTCTATTTTTTTAAATGTGGATTGAACATTTAGAGAAAAGTGATAAGGATGGTGAGATGTCTAGATGCCGTGCCATTAGGGCTGTCTATTCTGGACAAGATGCAAGGGGTGCATGGTGGCTTTCTTTAAAAAGTTAAAGGGATGCCCATACCTAATGGAAAGGTCTGGTTCTGTGTTCCTTGAGAAAATAGAAGTACAAGCAATGTGTCACCATGTGAATTATAGATCAACAGAATAAAGACTTTTAATGAAGAGCTAACAGATTTGGCCATACATTTGTAGACCATATATTCATGTCATAACCTGGGAGCTTCCTCAGGCTCTATCCTCCTGTCCCTAAAATATCTCTGGTTGATTAGAACTGGGAGATCCTGGCAAGTCACTGGGTTTTCCTCTTTTTTAGTAGCTGAGCTACTTCATTTCTTATCTTGACATACAGTCTTGAGTTGTCTCCCTCAAGAAACAGTCTTGTTCTTTCCAACTAGGCTTTAAGCTCCTCAATGGAGGATCCAAGGCACATACTGGTTACCTGGCAGGTATAGACCTGTCAAAACACTACACTGATTTGCATTACTTGCAGATCTAACCTTCACCTCTGCCCTCCCTGGCAGAGATCTGACCGCTGAGGACCAGATTGTGCTGCTGAAGTCAAGTGCCATCGAAGTCATCATGTTACGCTCCAATCAGTCCTTCACCATGGACGACATGTCCTGGACCTGTGGGGCTGAGGACTACAAGTACCGCATCAGTGATGTGACCAAAGGTGTGTCTGGGCTCTGTCTTCACCCTCTCTTAGCTCCAGACTCTGGCTCCACCCATTCTGGGATCATGGGCCCTGCTCAGGCAGCAACAGGGAGAGAAAGGCAAGGGTCAGGCCTGGTCAGGGTTGGAGGTGGGGTGGGGTGGGGTGCAATGGGTGTCTCCTCAGTTTGGCCCACAGCATCTGACCATTCTCTCTCATAGCTGGACACAGCCTTGACCTGATTGAGCCGCTCATCAAGTTCCAGGTTGGTTTAAAGAAACTGAATTTGCATGAGGAAGAGCATGTCCTGCTCATGGCCATCTGCATTGTCTCCCCAGGTATGAGGCCTAGTGGTGAGGAACTCAGGGACCTGGGACATGGGGAATAGGGAAAGCCCTATTGAGAGCCAGCATGGCAGTCTTAAGAGAGAAGTGAGCAAATTTTAGACAGACAGACAGACCAGGAAGCAACCACTTTGCTGGGTTTGCAAAGCTCATATGGTGTTTGTACACTGAGGGGCCCCACTGTCCTTGGCCTTATCTAGTGGGGTGGTTAGTGATTCATAGGTGGGATTCTTGGGAGTCAGGTAGATGGGGTTTCTCAGACCACAGACAGTCCTGGATAGTCCCAATATTCAGGGTTTGCTCTTGTGTGAATAACACCGAACTTCCTTGACACTTGAGCTCTCCTAGGGGGGCAGGGTAAAAAAAAACAAAAACAAACCTGGGAACCAATGAATGGTTCTGCCTAGACAGTATACCTGACTAATTTTGGAGGCAGTGTGCTGTGATCCATGAACTCTTCTGCCTGTTTGGGATGGGAAGAGGGAGAGAGGCTGAGGAGGAGGTAATTGTGGTCCTAAGGGTGTTATATTTGGTGATGAGGCCCAAAGTGGTGCAGCGCCGTCTCAGCCTAGACTCTACTCAGGGAACAAGTAAGTGACTTCTACCCAGGGATGCTTTCCTAGGCTGGGGAACCAAGGAATGGATATGGGCTCCCCTCCCCTTTTCAGCCAGCATTCACTCACTCATTCATTCATACATACACTCAGCAATGATTTATTGAGCACCTACCAGGTACTAAGTACTATGCTGGGCATAGGGATTCAGCAGCAAACACGCTTTCTCTCCCATGAAGTGTAAGAGGAGACATGAAACAAATACTATTTAACAACTAATTTCAAATGTAATGAGAGTTTTAAAAAAATAAAGAAGAGTGTGATACTTCAGATGGGTATAATAAAAGGAGGGAACCTGATGTAGTCTGGAGCATGGAGGTAGGGAGTTATCAGGAATGGCTTTCTTGAAAGTCTTTTAAACTGTTACCTGAAGGATCAGTAAAAGTCAGGCAAAGATAAAGAGTTGAGTTCCAGGCAGAGGGAACATAAATGTGTATCTGAAGGCCAAAGACTCTGATGGAAAGACTGTAAAGATAGAGGGACAGGGCCAGATGGGCCCATAAAATTCCCTGCAGCTTGGTCCTAAATGCAACAGGAAGTGGTTGAGGGGCTTTACGGACTGTGATGTCACAGGTCAGTAGTCATACAGGGATGACTTAGGAGGATGCTGAAGTTGGGGGTCTGTCTGTGTAGACCAAGGGGTGGTGGGGAGATTGAATAGTAAGGACCCAGCTCAGAGCTCCTGTACCTCCTCCTCCTGCCTCCCTGTGCCTACAGACCGTCCCGGAGTGCAGGATGCTGCACTGATCGAGGCCATCCAGGACCGCCTGTCCAATACACTGCAGACCTATATCCGCTGCCGCCACCCACCCCCAGGCAGCCACCTGCTCTATGCCAAGATGATCCAGAAGCTGGCTGACCTGCGTAGCCTCAACGAGGAGCACTCCAAGCAGTACCGCTGCCTCTCCTTCCAGCCCGAGTGCAGCATGAAGCTCACACCTCTCGTGCTGGAGGTGTTTGGCAATGAGATCTCCTGACTACAGCACCCTGTGGTGGTGCCTGGGTGGGGCTGCTCCTCTAGGGCTGGGTGACGGGGCCTGGGGATGGCTGCTGCCCAACAGCCCTTCCCACCCACTCTCCAGTATAGCCCCTCTTCCCCCACCTTTTCTCCCTGCCCAACCTAACACCAGGTCCCCGATAGCTACAGGCCACAGGCTGACCCCAGTCCCTGAAGACCTCAGTTATGAGGAGTTGTTGTTTATTTGACAGAGAGACTCAAGTCGGGGCAGAGGGCAAAGGCTGAAGGCAGGGCCTCACCTGGGAATGTCCCCACCATTCCAGAAGTGGCTGCTGGCTGGTGCCCAGGGTTAGGAAAGGAAAAACAGGTGGGCAGGAAAAACACACCCATTCCTCAGGGACAGATACCCATACCTCCCCCCCAATTCAGGTCCACATGTCCAGAGCCTAGTGGGGATCTCCCTCCCCTGCACCACCATGATAAAGAACTGGCCACAGCCCCCACTTTATCCCCACCTCATCCTGCCACCAGTCTGTGCTGCTCTGTCTCAGGGCAGCATGCCATGATGGGGCCTTCTCCCTCTGTCTTCCCATCCCTGGCCTGTCTAGGATACTCACTGCCAAGAATGACCAAAAACTGGGTGACTAAGGTCACAACTCCCCCCTCACCCATCCGTTGGCCAAAGTGCACTTGCCTTTCCCTCAGAGCCCACTTTCATCCCATCCCCATGGTAACGTTCTCCTTGGAAGTAGCTATGGTGAGGGAGCTTTCTCCCTATGGCTGGGCCACTGGCCCAAAACCCACCTGCTGGGAGAGCGAAGGAGGGAAGAAAGCAGGGCCCAGTGGTGGGACACAGGCAAACCCTGCCTTACAGATAAGTAGTGGTGGTGGCCACAACTGTTTCCCTGGCTCCTCAGCCTGGATCTAAGAGGTTAGCTGAGGCGGGAACTCTCCTTGCAACAATCCACGTGGCAGGACTGAGTTGCCCCCAGGTTGCAGGGAAGCACCAGGCACCGTCCTCACCCTCCCTGCCAGTGCCTTACCTCCCACCCCAGAGAGAGAACCTGCTGCAAGCTCCAGGGCCCTCCCACTGTGGCCACGGGTGCTGGTGGGACCTCACCCTCGGATGGCCAAGGATGACCCAAAGATCCCCCCACTCTCCCACCACCCCATAGTCTAGAGAAGCAGTGCTCTGCTTATCAGTGGGGGCCACGTCCTTTCCACCTGGTGGGTGGGATGGAGGTGAGGGCCCTCCAGACCCCAACAGCCTAAGTCACACTCTCCCTGCCCACCTAGCTGTAGTTCTAAGGTGGCCATTCCCTCAGGAGACCTAGGAGCTGTGCTCTGAGACCTCAGGATGTGGGTGCAGGGAGAATGGGCTGGCCTCTGTGCCTAGTCGGAGAGCATTTAGGGGTGGAGTTGTGTGGGGGGCTGGTTCCCCTCTTATTCTCGCTCCACCACCCCAAAGTCATAAGGAGCCTGGCGGGCAGAGTGGGGGTGGGGTACATAACTTCAAACTCCGTGCTCTTCGTAGCCAGACCAGCCCAGGAGATGGCAACTCGAGGTCCGTTTACTCTGGGCGGGGGGTTCCTCAGTGTAGGTATGTGGGACCAACGTAGAGGGTTCTGCCAGGAGTCCCCGAGGGTCCTTCAGATAGTCTCTTGAGTTTGGTGGACACAGCCATATTCGAGGTCTCAATACGGAGGAGTTCATGTCAGTAGGACACCCTTCCACCTGCATCTGTTTCCCCTGAAAATGCCGGGAGCAACCCGACTTACCACAGCCAGAGCCGTCAGTGCCCACCTGGCCCCGCGTGTCCTCAGGTGGGAAACATCTGGCAGCCACAGTCCTCATTGCAGAATAGCATCCTCATGGCCGAATCTTGTGTTTATTAGACGTGAGTTGTTTTTGGAATCCGTCTCCACTTCGCACTACACTCTAATATAGCGGGTAGTAGGCACCACTGATTAAGAGATATTTATGGGGGGAGAACTTATATTGTGAAAATTCTATACAGTAATTATTGTTGTCATTGTTGTTGTTTTGTAACTTTGGGGGAGACCCTTGTTATTTGATTTTTAGCTGCAAAACACATTGGTCCAGCTTGCTATTCAGTGGGAGAAAAAGTTTGAAAATCGCTAACGTCATTCAGCCTCCTTATTAGAGAAAACTGCCGCTTAGAGGAGGGTGTGACTCACCCCAACTCATATAACTAGTTAGAAGTAGCGCCAGGACCAGACCCCGACTTTGACTTCAGGTCCCGTGCTCTTTTCACTACACCACGCTTGAGCTCAGACCCCATTGCTCATTCCCCCAGTGGCCAACCCAGTCCTTTGGGGGAAGTGCTGGAGTTTAGACAGAGCAAGTCTAGATCCCAACCCCCTGCCTCCCTTCCCGGGGTTGTCACCCCACTGACCCATCAGGAGGGTGAGGGACACCTCAGCCTGTGTCTCAATGTGAATCAGAACCCCCACCCCCAGGGTGGCCCTGGCCAGATGGGGTCTCTGCCTCATCCCTTGTAATACTGTTGCCTTATCAATAAAGTGCATTTGTCTTTGTGATGTCTCCGCCTTCCCAGCTCTCCCCCTGATCCTGCTTCCTCCAGGTCCCGACTGGACATGGAGAACGCCAGCTCCTCAGCCCTGGGCCCACAACAACCCACCCCACTCCCAAAGGGAAGTCTGGGAGCTGGGATGGAAGAAAAAAAAAGGAAAAGTGAGATTTCATGGGGCTGAATTGGAAGGAAATGTGATGATCATCTGTTTTGCTTTAGAATGAGAGAAGGTGAAGGCAGATGTTCATAAATCGAATACTTTTAAAATATATTATTGGAAACTCTAGAAAGTGTGTGCCCCAAAATGCCAACTAAACAAGATTCTGGGAGAGAGCTCCTTCTGCTGCCTCACTGGGAATAAGTGGGAGAATCCAAGTGAGGCGAACAGAAAAGATTGGGGTGTACGACAGACTTGGTGAAAGCTGGGCATGAAGCGGAAGAGCAGGCTTTATTTAGTTAGTTAATCCTCACCCGAGGATATTTTCCCATTGGTTTTTAGAGAGAGTGGGAGAGAGAGGGAAAGACAGAAACATCGATGTGAGAGAAACTCATCAATTGGTTGCCTCCTGGACGAGCCCTGACCAGGGCCCCAGGCCGGGGAGAAGCCTGCAACCAGGGTTCGTGCCCTTAGCCAGAATGGAACCCGGGAGCCTTCAGTCCACAGGTGGGTGCTCTATCCACTGAGCAAAACCAGCTAGGGCCAAAAGCAGGCTTTAAAGAAAGCCTCCTGAGTTATTTCCAAAGAGAAAAATAAAACAAAAGACGTTTGCCAGAAATAACCCAATGAAGAAAGGCTTGCTTATGGTAATAAAAATGGCTCATACTACATAGCTCATACTACTTACTTCGTGGCAAGTGCTGCTGTAAATAAATGCTTTATGCACACCAACTTGCTTTGTCCTTATCAGGACCCCAGGGGAGATGGACTGCCATCACCCCCATTGGACAAAGGGGATAACTTGCCCAAAGCCACATTGGTGGAGAGGTGGGATTTGAACCCTTGGCAGCTAGCTCCGGAAGCCTTTAATGAGCTGCTATACTCTGCTGCTTCTACTGAGTCGAGTGACCTGACAAGTCACAGTCTTGCCAGCTCTCTGCTAAAGAGCATGTGAGGGAGGTTCCCATTCCTAAAGGAGGCCCTGAGATGGGAGAATTGGAGGGGCCGGATCAACTGGTGTTCGACTCTCAGGAAGCATTCAATGGTATCCCATAAATGATGGCCCTTAACTGAGAACCTCAAGAATGAAAGCCAAGCAACTGTTGACAAAAATACGTTTTGTATTTGAAATGGTTGCTGTGCCAGTGATGGAGAGTTGCAGGGACCAAGAGATGCCAATGCGCCCAGCTCTGTTCCCCAAGGATGTGGGGTTTATGATAAGGGGCAACATCGCCTAACACAGCAAGCAAAAATAGCCCCCACCACCAAACCACACGGTCATCTGCACGTGGGAAAGTCATGTCCAGCCAGAGGATGTATTTTGGATAAGTTGGCCTGGGAACCTGCAGGTGTGATTTACTTTACTTTTTCAGAAATATCTGCAGAGATTTCAAACCAAATGTGTCCCTGGGGGTGGGGTGGGAGTAGAAGAACTGAGGATAGGGCTTGAGGGCCACTTCTCATGAAAAAAATTAAAGGACTTAGAAACAGCTGCTTCAGTGTGCATGTCTCTGGCTGGTGAAGTGTGAAGATGAAGTTCTTAGAAACTGTTAGGAGAACCTATTTGGTGTCTTATGGATGATCTAGAACAGCGGTCCTCAACCTGTGGGTCGCCAACCTGTGGGTTGGGACCCCTTTGGGGGTTGAACGACCCTTTCACAGGGGTCACCTAAGACCATTGGAAAACATATATAAACAGTGGTTCTCAACCTTCCTAATGCCGCTACCCTTTAATACAGTTCCTCATGTTGTGGTGACCCCCAACCATAAAATTCTTTTCTTTTCTTTTTTCTTTTATTATTAAATCTTTATTGTTCAGATTATTACATTTGTTCCTCTTTTTTCCCCCCATAACTCCCCTCCACCCAGTTCCCACCCCACCCTCCGCCCTCACTCCCCACCCACTGTCCTCATCCATAGGTGCGCAATTTTTGTCCAGTCTCTTCCCGCATCCCCCACACCCCTTCCCCCCCCCCAAGGATAGTCAGTCCATTCCCTTTCTATGTCCCTGATTCTATTATAATCACCAGTTCATTCTGTTCATCAGATTATTTATTCACTTGATTTTTAGATTCACTTGTTGATAGATGTGTATTTGTTGTTCATAATTTGTATCTTTACCTTTTTCTTCTTCTTCCTCTTCTTAAAGGATACATTTCAGCATTTCATATAATACTGGTTTGGTGGTGATGAACTCCTTTAGCTTTTTCTTATCTGTGAAACTCTTTATCTGACCTTCACTTCTGAATGATAGCTTTGCTGGATAAAGTAATCTTGGTTGTAGGTTCTTGGCATTCATCACTTTGAATATTTCTTGCCACTCCCTTCTGGCCTGCAGTTTCTGTTGAGAAATAAGCTGACAGTCGTATGGGTACTCCCTTGTAGGTAACTGACTTTCTTTCTCTTGCTGCTTTTAAGAGTCTCTCTTTGTCTTTTGCTCTTGGCATTTTAATTATGATGTGTGTTGGTGTGGTCCTCTTTGGATGCCTTTTGTTTGGGGTTCTATGCGCTTCCTGGACTTGGAAGTCTATTTCTTTCACCAGGTAGGGGAAGTTTTCTGTCATTATTTCTTCAAATAGGTTTTCAATATCTTGCTCTCTCTTTTCTTCTGGCACCCCTATAATTCTGATGTTGGTATGCTTGAAGCTGTCCCAGAGGCTCCTTACACCATCTTCGTATTTTTGGGTTCTTTTTTCATTTTGTTTTTCCGATTGGGTGTTTCTCGCTTCTTCGCATTTCAAATCTTTGACTTGATTCTTGCGATCCTCTGGTCTGCTGTTGGGAGTCTGTATAATATTCTTTATTTCAGTCAGTGTATGCTTAATTTCTAGTTGGTCCTTTATCACAACATTGAGGGTCTCACTAGATTTCTTGAGGATCTCACTACATTTATCGGCAGTCTCACCAGTCTTTTCGAGGGTCTTTCTAAATTTATTGGCGGCTTCTAGACAGTTCTTGAAAAACCTTAAAAGTGTGGTTTTGAACTCTATATCCAGCAGTTTGCTTTCCTCCATTTCTGTCATTTGTGTCCTGTTTCTTTGTCTCCGCATTTTTTCATGCTTCCTTGTGTTGATAAAGTGGTTTTCTGTGCTAAGTGTCCTCTAGGGCCCAGTGGCTCAGCCTCCCCAATTACCTGAGGAGCACACTCTTGGTGCTCCCCCTTGTGGTCTTTGTGCACAGTCTTGTTGTAGTTAAGCCTTGATTGCTGTAAGTAACATTGGGAGGGATTGACCTCCAGGCCAATTGGCTGTGAGAATCAGCTGTGTCTGCAGTGGGAGAACTTCTGTCCTGGAGCTCTAGGGAGGTGCTAATCTAGCCTCTGCCTGAGGCTATCCAGCAAATGCCTTCGTGCAAGGCTTGAGCAGGGCGGGTCCCAGGGGATCAACAGGGCGGGCGGAGCGAGCAGTTATGGCTGCTCTCAGTCCTGCCTTCAGAGGCCCCGCTTCTCAGTGTCCCAGCAATTGCTGCAAGTACCTCTGAGAGAAAGCTGCCCTCGAGTTCTGACCAATGCCAGACAGTCCCGCTTCTCCCATATGAGTCTGGGTCCCCAGAGACTCACCCAGAACTGGAGCTCAGAGCCTGAGACTCCCTCCCGATTGAAAAAGACAACCTCAAGATTAACCAATGGACACAAGACATGGGGCCGGGGGGGCGGGGGGTAGGGGCCGGGGTAATGTCAAGGGGGGGAAAAAAGGAGACATATGTAATACTCTTTGTAATACTTTAAGAAATAAAAATTATTAAAAAAAAGAAAAAAAAAAAAAAAGAAAAAGACAACCTCGCCATCAGCCGCCAGCCCGCTCTGCGTGTGCCTCTGTACCTTAGTATTTTACTTCCGCACCACACCTCCTCTGAGTCTCGGTATGCTTTTCTCTTTCCTTCTAGTTGTAGAATTTCCACTCAGTCAGCCTTCCTGTGGTTCTGGGTGATGTCCGTTCCGTCTTTTAGTTGTATTTTTGAAGTGGTTGTGCGAGGCATCAAACTCCGGTGTTTACCTATGCCACCATCTTGGTTTCTCCATAAAATTATTTTCGTTGATGCTTCATAACTGTAATTTTGCTACTGTTATGAATCGTAATGTAAATATCTGATATGCAGGATGTATTTTCATTGTTACAAATTGAACATAATTAAAGCATAGTGATTAATCACAAAAACAATATGTAATTATATATGTTTTCCGATGGTCTTAGGTGACCCCGTGAAAGGGTCGTTCAACCCCCAGAGGGGTTACGACCCACAAGTTGGCGACCCACAGGTTGAGAACCACTGATCTAGAAGACCATGAACTCTCCAAGCCTGTGTTACAATAAACACCAGGTAAACTGAGAGAAATGCACCCAGAAAACCTCAAAGTTGGGATAAAAGGATTTTAAGTTTTCATGTTCCACTTCTGATTCTACATGTGTGCTATTCAACAAAGTAGCCACCAGTGACTTTTTCAATTAATTAAAACTAAATTAAAGCAAACATGTAGGTCTTCCGCTGCACTAGCCCCATTTCCATTACTCAGCGGCCCCAGGGCTACTGGAAACGACAGTGCAGACACAGAACAGTTCTGTCATCACAGAACATCCTGCTGGACAGCACGGGTCCGCACAACACCTTTTTACCTGGTACTAACCGTGGATGACACGCCCTGGAGACCTGTTGGGCAGGTAGTCACGAAACTGTTCAACATCGTATAGAAGATAGAGAGGGACTACCCTCCCTTTACATCAAGCAATGCTGCTACTGGATGCTATGAACAGGGCCCTCAAAAAAGACATAAAGGAAAAGCAACTCACAGGCCATGGGTTTGACAGGTTTAGAGCTTCATGTGGCAGAGATAGGTCGGTGGTATGCTGGGAAATACCGATTCTGTAGTCGGAGGGCATCAAACAGAGCCTGCCAGGAGTGGCCGGAGCCGTCTGGTCAGTGTCTCTAGCTTCTGCTGGGACTCCTTGGAGGCTGTCTGTGCAGTGTGAGGTCTCTCCGCCGGCCCTCGGCCAAGAAGACAGCGTAGCTACGGGGATGCCTGCCAACACCCTTTCAGACGTTAGCACTCATGTGGGCAAGAAATCTGTGAGGCTCCTGAAGGAGTTGGTGCGCCAAGTGACCGAGAGGCACAGTGGGGTGTGGAGCAGAAGCGGATGGGCGGGGGGGGGGGGGGGATTCAGGAGGAGGGGGGTCCTGCTCCAGACAGATGCTCTGAATCTCTATCCAGACACGTCATATGACAGCTGTTGCCAACCTTTCGGACCTCATGGACCACCAGTGGCCCGTGGACCACCGGTTGGCGACCGCTGATTTGTGATACACGAGGTAGTGCGAGTTGGGCTCTGGGGAAGCTGACTGTGAAATGTAGGTTGAAGGGCGGGGAGTTTACCGGGGAGAGGTCTCTGGGTCACCAGCTTTGATGGCAGGGAAGGAAGTTGGTCACACAGGGGTCTCAACCAACCCTCCTGGGGAACTCTGAAATGGGATGGCACTTGCCAGGTTTTTATATTCCTTCATCAGCTAGTCACTGGATGTTGGCTGTTCCCACAAAGAATGTGACCTTCATGTGACCTTGAGCTAGGTGGCTCTTTCAGCCAAGGGCAGGTAGGACTGAAGGCTGTTCCTTCACAATTTGTACTATCAGGTGGGCCCTTTCAGAATGGGCTGCTCTGTCTTGGGGAGGGGCTGGAAGGCTTCCAGGCCCTTCCCAGGGCTCTAGGTAGTGGGGCATCACAAGTCCCAGACACTCCCTCTAGAGGAGGATGTCACCAGCTTCTTCCCAGCTCTGGACTATCTGTTCTTTTCCTAAGTCATCTTGAGCTTTACCACTAGGTGGTGCGACTGCTCTACATGGACAGGTTTGAGCTGTGGGCTTGGCTTCTCTCTTCCCCCCACTCTCCTCTCTCCCGACTCCTGTCCTTTCTCTATTTCTGTGAAGCTGAGTCCCTGACACAGCAGGCACTTAGTGTTCATCTCTCCTCACACCAGTGACCAAGCAGAACACATAGGAACCTGCTCTCTGGCTTTCCAGGACACCTCTGGAGTTACAGCCAGGGAAGATTCTGACACTCACACCTTAGCCAATGGCCCTCTAAGGCTGAGCTCTGGGCTGGGGCCTCTGAGCACCTTCCATGGAGGCCCCAGGTTTCCTCTGAGGTCCAGCCTGGTTGTTTCCAAGCACAAACACAGCACTGCACTCAGTGCTGGGGATACAGCAATAAGACAGTCACTGCCCCGGAGAAAGGCACAATCCCGTGGGAGAAAACAGACCATAACCAAGCAGTACAAGCAGAAGCCACAAAGTATAACATTTAACAATATAAGCTGCTGGGTCCCTGTCCTGGTTCTGCCACCTGTTACCTGTATGACCTTGGACAAGTTACTTAATGTTTTTGAGCCTCAGAATCTTCATCTATACAACAGTAACAATAATAGTACTTACTTCCAGGTTTGTTGTTGTGATGTAATCTGTGTAAAACATTTATCACACCACCTGGGCGTAGCCATGAATCACAAATGCTGGCCAGCATCATTATTACGTTGCAGAGTGGAGGGATGGTCAAATCAATTTTCATCAGATGTTGACCCTGCTCTCATCCCCGACCATGGATGCTTGCTGCGCTTTCTGGACTGGCCCCAGGTGATCTCTTAGGCCTCTGGAGCTATGGGCTCCTCCTGCAGGCTCCAGGAGTAACTACTTCAGCTGGAAGGCATCATTATGCCATCTGGCCACCAGGGGGCAGCTATGCAACTTAATAAGCCAAATGGGTCCCAACTGAAACAGCCTGCTTAGAGAGAAAAGTGTGGGAAAGAGATGGGAAAGTAGGCACATAAACTGAAACACATGGGACTCTAGCTAATACGGTCCCCAACTTCCTTCAATTATGGTCTTTCTTTTCCCAGCTTTGCTTCCCCAATGACTACCACCACCCAACTTCATTGCACACATAACCAACCCGTAATTAATGATGGTATTCTCTGGTAAGAAGTGGCTCATGCCCAGAGAAGGGGAATCAAAATGAGCTTCAAGAATCAGGTTTACGCCCTAACCGGTTTGGCTCAGTGTATAGAGCGTCGGCCTGCAGACTGAAAGGTCCCAGGTTCGATTCTGGTCAAGGGCATGTACCTTGGTTGCGGGCACATCCCCAGTAGGAGGTGTGCAGGAGGCAGCTCATCGATGTTTCTCTTTCATCGATGTTTCTAACTCTCTATCCCTCTCCCTTCTTCTCTGTAAAAAATCAATAAAATATATATATTTTTAAAAAGAATCAGGTTTATTCTATGTATTTGTTTTGTTATTGCTTCTCATTTTTACCCAAGCGCTTCCCAGGTCCTAGCTCCTTTGGTGAGATAAAGCCTACTACGACCAGGTCTGTCTGCTTCTCCAGGTTCACGTGTCACTGTCCAGATGTTGGAACTCAAGCCCCTGACACCTCCAACCACTTGCTGGTCTCCAACCATGTGCCTTGGCAGCCTGCCTCCAGGAACCAGCAGTTTTCAAGAGAAAAATAAGCACCGCAAAGAGCTTTTGTTTCTGTGGGTTATATCCATCAATATTTACCATGTTAGAAATTTAAATTAAGAAATTTGAAAAACACATTTTAAAATAACACTAATGAGTCCTATATAACAAAAGGCTAATATGCAAATCAACCGAACAGCAGAACGACCGTTCGCTATAATACACTCAAAGCAGGAGCTGCCCCATGGTGGTCAGTGCACTCCCACAGGGGGAGTGCCGCTCAGTCAGAAGCCGGGATCACGGCTGCTGAGCATAGCAGCAGTGGTGGGAGCCTCTCCTGCCTCCGCTGCAGGCAGGCAGTAAGGAGCGAGGTGTCCCGGACTGTGAGAGCCCCAGACTGCAAGAGGATGTCTGACTGCTAGCTTAGGCCCAATCTCCCCAGACTGCCAGCTTAAGTCCCTAAGCTGGCAGACAGACATCCCCCGAGGGGTCCTGGACTGCGAGAGGATACAGGCCGGGCTGAGGGATACCCCCTCCAGTGCAAATTTCATGCACCAGGCCTCTAGTCTATTATAAGTTCACATAATTTGTATTAAAACAACCTTTTTCCCAAAGCAGAACAAATTTAGTGACAACAGGGTATGGTTTTATAGTCTTGCAAATCTCTTTAATGCTGGCTTACTAGAAGGCAGCTAGATTCTCATATCTGCTTCTACAATCCATCTGTTAGGATATCACACATCATGGAAGCTCTGGACAACTCCTCTGTAGAGAAGTGAGAAAATGAGAGTAAGAAGGCAAATGATGTCTTAATATTATTGTGAAAAGAGTTTTGACCTTGCAGAGCCCCTAAATGGGGCTTAGGGACCCGTAGGGATCCCAGACTACACTCTGAGGTCCACACTATGCATTTTTATGTGTTGTTTCCTGACATACCCTCCACTGGCTCTCTCTCCCCCCATTTTCTCAACTGGGCAAACTCCTACTGCATCTTCAGTTTCCAGTTCAGGCCTCATGTCTCCCATAAGTTCTTCCCTGGACGTCACCCTGCTAAACCCCCCGCCTGCCCCATCTGGGTAGAATTGTGCACCTCCCCTATTTATAGAATGAAGTGTACATTGTAGTGGGTTTCAAGTTTCTGTTTTGCTTATAAGGCTCCCTTCCAGACTGGAACAAAGGAGGGAGGGATTCCATAAATGTTGCTGAAAAGATGAATGAATGAATGAATACAAAGCCATGTACTACCCACTTCTGTGAGTGTCTGCTCTACACAAGAGGTGTCAAGTTTAAAAAATCCTGCTCGGGTCCCTACTAGAAAATGAGATGCAAACAGACTTATGCAAATTTAAACACCTTCCCCTGAACTTTGGAAACTGAGAAGTTAAGTCCCTGTGGCTTCAGAACCCACATGCTAACTACCTCTCCCTAAAGCATCTTTCTGTAGGTGGACAGTTTGCTTTCTGTACCAAAATGCAGAGTTGGCATTTTTTCCTATTCATATTTATCTGATTTGATTTATCCCACATCTTAGCCTGCTCAAATGTTTGAATCCTCATCTTGTCATTCAGTATTTTGACCATCCTCCTGGCCTTGCATCTTCCAAAACTTAGGTCTGCAGACCATGCACAAAGTTAATTCACACAGAGCCCTGGGCCAGGCCCCTCCTGCAGGTTGCTTTCAGGGCTCTGTGGTTCGGCTGTTCATGACATCAGAGGGAGCCAGAGAAGGGGGTGTGTGATGAGAGACTGAGCTGTAGAGGGGAATAGTTGCAAAGACCCAGGCACCCACCGCAATTTGGGAAACCCGTCCATGCTTCCACAACCCCTCCGTCCTTAGGACCCAAGAGTCTCACCCCAAGTGTGGACAGATCCTTATGGAATTAAACCGTATCTGAGCCAAGGATCAGAGATCCAGTGTTATCTGATATAGGGATGCAGGGAGGAGTAGATCAAGTGTCAAATTCCAAGCTGAATTGTTCTGCAAATTCTGTCTGAGCTGCACTCGGGAAAGAGAGGCATGGTCTCCTAGATACTGGTTGCTGAGAGGAGAAAGGCGACGGGCAGTGGGCAGAATGCTCCTTAGGCATCCCTATCATGGGGGGCGGGGGATGGAAAAGTCACATGTCGCCAAGCCTGGCCATCCTCATTTAGCTCCATGGGGCCTCCCCACTGCCCTCTTCACTTGCACTCAGAATCCTAAAGACATCTGGAAAGGCCTGTGCCACCCCATCTAAGTAAGAATCCCGTAGATGCCTGTGAACATCTGTGGCAGCTGGCACAGGGCTCGGGGCTCGGGTGAGGGGAGGCAGGGGCCCCATGTCTGCGCCTGGTTCCTGTTTCT
Source organism: Myotis yumanensis (assembly GCF_028538775.1). Taxonomy (NCBI): domain Eukaryota; kingdom Metazoa; phylum Chordata; class Mammalia; order Chiroptera; family Vespertilionidae; genus Myotis; species Myotis yumanensis. The sequence goes on from NW_027223754.1 coordinate 166,692,786, forward strand.
CCATTTGCCTACCCGATCAAGCAGCCCATCAGAAGAGGCTCTGCCACCAAGGCTAGCCCACCCTGGGCCTGAGGGCTGTGAGCACCAGCCACAGAGTGTCAGGGCAACCTCTTCCTGGGGTCCCTCTGTTTTCTCCACCCCCCCCCCAATCCCACCCCCATCCCACTGATTTAAATGCCTTCCCCTCTCTCCCCCTGGAGCCCCACAGAGGTGGCAGGGAGGGGGTGGTGGAAGAGCCCTGGGTGATAAAGTGGGGATGGGGAGACGAGATAAAGGAGGTGGCAGAGAGGCCAGCCCCATTTCCGCTCTGATAGGGACCCCACCCCAAGGGACTCGCTGACTTCTGCTGTGTTGACAGGAAAGCCTTGAGGTGGTAGAGGAGTGGATGGGAGGGGAGGGAAGGCTGTCGCGGGGCAGGATATCAGTGGCCTTGGGAGATGTCCGTTCGCTGTTGTTTCTCTTGGTTGTTAGTTCATTCTCTGAACTCCTCCTGCCACAAGCCAGCAAGGTGCTAGGCTGTGAGGGCTGCAAAGGCAGAGAGAGCTCAGGTGCTCTCCCAGGCCCGCTCCCTGCCACTCCCAGCCTGGAGGGAAGCAGCCAAGGTGGTGCATAAGAACATGGACTTTACAAGTAGATCGTCTGCCTCTGATAGTGTCTCTCACTCGCTGTACAACTTGGGGGAAATTAGTTGACCCCTCTGGGCCTTGGTTTCCTCTTCTGTGCATGGGGACATAGAGTCCTTGTGAAGATAACACCAAGAAAGGCTTGCAGCACGGTGCCTGGCAGGGCCTCATCTAGGGTAGCAGGTGAGGACGGCAGAAGCAGCACCGAGGGGAGCAGGATCTGAACTTCCGTGGGGCTGCCGGCAACCTGTACTTGTCCTGTCTCTTCCGTAAAGTGAAGATAATGGTACCCACTGCATAGGTGTGAGTCCATACACAGCGTCTAGAGTTGTGCCTGGCGAGTAGTAAATGTTGAGAACTATTAGCCTTTACTACTGTTTTCATCACCACCTGGCATCCTCTCCTCTACGCAGACATCCTCTTCCTTACAGGGGTCACCCTCCCCCTCACACACACACATCCCAAGTCAAGGCTGAAGGGGGTGGGAGTTGGAACTCACAGGTGGGCCCTCTCATTGAAGGACTGGGATGGCACCCCAGCCACGCACACAGCCTGCTCACCATGCCCCTCCCAGCTCCAAGGCAGCAGGGCAGCTTCTGTCTTGAGTGGAGCCACCCCAGGCAGGGGACCCTGTCGGGGGGAGCTGGTAGAGGGGCTCCTGGCCCTGGGCCCCCTGTTCCAGGCCAGGGCTCTGCCTCGCCCCATTATCTCCTCCTGCAAAACCTCCTCCACCCGTCAACCCCCAACCGAGATTATAGACCCTCAACTGTCTCCAACTGCTCTGATTCATGGATAAGGCTGGACCCTGTCCCCACGCCACAGTCCCTGGCCACCCCCACCTCTGCCTGCCTCTCTGGGAGCTGGGGAGCTGGTGTCCCTGGGGCAGGGGACCAAGGAACAGGGTGGCCAGGAGGACGCTGCCCCCTGCCCGTGGGTGGGCTCCAGAACTCAGAAGGAAAGCCAGTCTCTGATGGGGAGGGACCCGGTCTCCCTCTGTCTCCTTCTTGTTTCAGTGCCGCTCAGCCTGTCTTGTTTCTGTGTCTCCAGGCCGCTCTGCAGTTTCTGCCTCTCAGGCGGCTCTTCCCCCACCCCCAGAGCACACCTGGCTCCTCACATCAGATAACCCAACCACAGCAGCTCCCCTTGCCCCAACCCCGCTTCTAGCAGCCCCCTTCTCGCCCCTCGCTCTCTTCCTCCCCCGCCTCCCCCACCTTACAGCTCCCCAGGCTCACCTAGATTCCCCTGGGAGGCCTGGGGGCCCCCAAAGCCTTACTGGGTAATGAGTGTGTGAAAGACAACTCTTCTTACCCGCAACACACACACACACACACACACACACACACACACACACACACGTGCACGCATGGTGGAAACTTCATACCCGTGTGCCATGTAGGAAACAGAGTGAGGGGGAGGGACCCAGGGACCAGCCTTGGGGTATGAGGAAAATCCAGCCTGAGGAAGTGAGGGGTGGGGGGTCGCAGAAAAGGCTGGGGGTTCCACCGTTTCCTGCTTCTAGGGAAAGAGAAGCGTCTTCCCTCTCCCAGGGCTTCCTGCTTGCATGAGGTCATCCCCGTCCAGGCCAGGGTCTGGGCCGGGAAGCAGACAGATGTGATCTGGGCCCTTCACAGCCCCAGCCCCTGCCTCCCACTCCCCAACAAAGGCCGGGAGGGAGGAGCTGGGGTGGGGGTGCAGGTGGGACTGGGGGATGCTGGGTTCAGGGAGCAGGGATGAGGGTGAGATCTGGGCAAGGAGGGCCAGTACACAGGAGTGGGGGACAGGGACTGGTGGGTGCCTGGGAGGTGGGCCTGGAGGTTTTAATGCCTCTTGACAACAAATGAATCATAGGCAAATGATGTGGAAATGATGGCGTAAATAAAGACGTGTTATTTCAAGGCCCCAGTGTGTCACTGTAGGAAGATAACTGAGGGGGGAGGAACAGGAGGCTTCCCGGGCAGATGGTGCCCGTAGGTGGGGGCCCAGGTAGAGTTCCTGTGGGGGGCGGTGGAGGTGATGGCCCACTTACATCTCATGTCACCTTCAGGCGATGTGAAATGGCAGGTGGCTGACCACAGCCCGCCAACCCCTCCCCCAGAGCAGAGCAGCCCTCCCATCCCCTAAGCTCCTTGGCAATCCCTCCCACCCTCCCCTAACCTCCCTGGGCCACTGCTACCCACACACACTGTTCCCTTTGCCCAGGATCTGCTCTTGACCTACCTTGGTTCTGCCCTCTGGGGCTGCCCCTCCAGGACCAGGGACACAGGAGCCAGTGGAACGCCAGGAGCTTCCAGTGGCCAGAGCACCTGGGAACCCAGGCCGAAAACCTGGGCTTTTCCCATCAGGACAGCGCTGAGCTAACACCCACAGTGACAGTGCCTGGCACATGGACAGAGCCCAGTATATACCTGCACCTGCTAAGTGAATAAATTCATCACCTCCAAGGGGATGTCAGGAGCCTACGAGTAGCCCAGTCTAGGACTCTGGCCAACCTCCATCCCCACTCACCACAGCTCTTTACAAGGTTGGCAATTATTAAATAACTAGAAAAATGTGTATACTCATACCACCTTACATAATCATTACTATTGCATGCATTTCCTCTGAATCTTTTTCTCTGTGCTTATGGTGTGTGTGTGTGTGTGTGTGTGTGTGTGTGTGTGTTTAAGACAGTTGCCATCACAGGGCATACACAAATCTATATTCTCCTGAGATGCTAGGCTGCATTCATATGCATCTTTTTATCAGCTTTATAATTTTCTATTAAGTGGAAATATAATTTACTTCACAATTTTCCAGCTGTAGGTGTTCAAATTGTTTCTAATTTTCCCCATTACAAATCGTGTGGTGGTGGACATCATTATGCACTTATTCCATTCTGTTTCGGCTAAAGAAAGCCAGTTTAGGTACATTGGGTGGAGTCATTGAGCCAAAGGGTAAAAAACATTTTATAGCTCCCACTATATATTGCCAAACTGATTTCAAAAGAGGTTACACCACCAACAACAACGTGTACATTTCACCACACTCACTGATGTCTGAAAGTGGCTTCTACCTTTATCTTGTTTTAATTGGCGTTACTTTGAACATTTCCCTACCTTTGCTTACTAGCTGTTTCCTCTTTCCCTGAAGAGTCGTTTCTGTGCTTTGAACTTAGTCTAGCATTGTTTCAGTGTTTCTTATCAATCCGTATGAGCTCTCTCTATAAGAATGATTTTAAAGCATCGTCCATTCCAATTGCGCCCAATCTCTCCTTTTGGACATTTTTCCCCCCTTTGGATTCAGACAGGGCACTGACGCCTGCTTCATTGACCTCTCCGACTGCTGCCTCTCAACCTCCTTCCGTGGCTGCCACCCCTTTGCTCACCTGAAACCTTTGTTTTCTCAAGTGTCTGTGTTTAGCCTTCTTCCGGGTCCCCTTCGTTTCCCTTCTTTCCTATTTTCCCCTGCTCTGGTGGTCTCATCCACTGCTACCTACAACTCCAGCTCTCCCCGATGACCCCAGATCTTTATTTGTCCTCCCCCCTATTCAGAGGTCCAGAGAGTAACTGTCCACTCAATCTGCCCCCCCACCCCCCGCAACCCTGCTATTGAACCACCAGCACCTCAATCCACATGTCCACAGCTTGACTCTGTTTTTCTCTCCAAATTAGCTTCTCCTGTTTTATTCCCTAGCTCTGCTGCCCTAATACCTTTGGGCCTGGTGGTGTGTTTGGAAGGGGAAAGTGGGTAGAGGCTAGTTCTCCTGAAGAGGAAATGAGATTCTACCAACCTCCAGCTTGGAGGAAGAGGGCTGGGAAGAGGAGGAGGAGTCCATTTTTCTAAGAAGATGCTGCTCTGTGACTCAGTTTCCCTGGTTGCCTATAAAGTAGGACTGGCTCTAGGTCTAGAAATAGATGCTTGAAAGCCAAAGTAGGTGGCCCTCCTCCTAGAGCAAATTAACTCTTAATATTGACCTCACTGGCCTCCTCCTCCACTTCTTGAGCCTCTTTCCCAGCAAGAGACTACAAGGGCTGACGAAGAGGTTAAGTTAAGCCTGTGCTGGTCAATACAGAAGCCACTAGCCCACGTGCTACTGAGCACTTGCAATTTTGTGTTTTGTTATGGTTTTTTGTGTGTTTGTTTGTTTTGTTTTTTAATCCTCACCTGAGGATATTTTTCCATTGATTTTTAGAGAGAGTGGAAGAGAGAGGGGAAGACCGAAATATCGATGTGAGAGCAACACATTGATTGGTTGCCTCCTGCACACACCCTCACCAGGGCCCGGGCTGAGGAGGAGCCTGCAACCGAGGTACCTGCCTTTGACCAGAATCGAACCTGGGACCCTTCGGTCCACAAGCCGATGCTCTATCCGCTGAGCCACACTGGCTAAGGCTTTTTATTTTATTTTATTTTATTTTTGATCACTTGCAATTTTGTTAGTTAGAATTGAAATATGCTATAACTATAAAACCTAAACTGGATTTCAAAGGCTTGGTATGAAACAAAGGACGTAAACTATTAACAATTTTTTGTTTTGATTACATGTTGAATGACAATATTTTACATATATTAGGTTAAATAAATACACTATTAATATGAATTTCACCTTTTTACTTTTTCTTTTCGTAAAGAAAATTTAAAGTTACATGTGTGGCTCACATTCTGTTTCTTTTGAGCAGTGTTGATCTAGACCCCCCTGCAGGCAAAACTCGGGGCTCCAGGCTGAGGCAATGACAGGTCGGTCCCCACAGATTTAGATGCAGACCCCATTGGAGATATCACCACCCAGTTGGATACGCAGGACAGACTTTGAGTGGCCCAGTGGCCTGGACAAGGCAACATTTCCTGGGCTGGCGTGTGGCTCTCCAGAGCTTGTCTCTGTGATGCCCTGTTACTCCAGACACACAGTCACCCAGAGCCACCCACCTCCATAGTTCATGGAGAAGTTCTTCATTCATTGAGGCCAGGCCCTGGGCCCCTGTCCAGAAGCCCAGAGGCATCCTTTCTCCTGTCTAGCGCCCTCTCTCCCACGCACCTGCGCTTAGGCTCAGCCCACCTGTGGGCTGGAAGGGGATGAGAGAGGGAGGCGGGCTTGACATGCCCCTGGGCCTGTAGATACATTGGCTGGGTCAGCAGATGTATTTTATGCTCAATTTTGAATGTCTGTCCTTCCTGTTGTCCCACTGATAGGGGAACAGAAAGGGAATAGGAGGGAGCCAGGAGGGAGGGCACAGCCCACTGGGCTGCCCTTCTCCACTTCCTTCTCTCTTGCCTGTGCCCCAGAAGAGCCATAGGAGGGCACCAGGAGCTGGGACCACAGTCTGCACCGGTCTGCCCCCCTTCTCCCGCCTAGATGACTCCACCTCTCCCAGGTCCTGGCTGGGATCCGAAGGCCCCAGGCAAGTGGGGGAAGAGGAGCCACTCCTACTTTCCCAGCAGCTGCTGCTGCTGCCTCTTCCTGTTTTGCTAAAACTCTGGCTCTGGACCCAAGGGGGTGGGGGAAGTTGCCAGCCGCTCCCGCCCCCCCAAAGGTCAACCTTGTCCCCCTGGTCCTCTTAGCTAGTTATTTATAGCCCCCCAGGCCCTGGCTGAGGAGCTAGATCTCTCCTCCCTCAAATGTCAGCAGCTGTGGCTATTACCCCAGGGATGCAGCCAGATGTGCAGATCACTCCAGATGTGCTGTTGCCAGGATTGGGGAGAGGAGGCAAGGCTCTTTCTACAGCCGGTTTGGGCATTCCCAGCAGCCGGGTCCAGGTTCCTCTCAACTCTGACACAACTGAGACAATACCAGAGGACCTCGGGAGGGTGGGTCCAGCAAGTGTCCCCCCTCCCCTAGCCCAGCCAAGCCACCCGGCACGCCCCGCAGGGGTCAGCTTGGGTTAGAGACCCATTTGGATTCCTTCGCATAAATTAGGGCAGCATCACTGCGATTGAATTTGTAGGGGAAAACTGCGGCTTAGAGGGACAGAAGAGACAGGACACTGTCTCCTGTTACTAATGTCAGCATCGAGCTCCATCCCCAGCAGAGCCCTGTGTGCGTCAGGCTCTGTGCTGAGCACTTCATGTCCTGATCTCAGGAGTCCTCACAACAACCCTAATATGGCAGGCACTCCACACCGCCCGTCTGCAGATGAGGAAACCGAGCCTTCGAGAGGTCAAATTCCGTGCTGCAGCTCACGCAGTGGGTGAGCGACCAACACCAACCCAAGCAGCCCGACTCCAAATTCTTGCTTTTAACCACAATATGCCGCAGCCTCCCTTCACCATTCCTCTACAGGTTTCTAAATGGTTCCTTTAAAGCTCAGTGTGGAGCCCATCCTCAGGGTCTGCCCAAGAGTAGAGAGTGGCCTTGTCTCTCAGCCTCCCAACTACTGCCTCAGGCACGGAGGCGGCAGGTCAGAGCAGGATTAGTGCCCCGGCTAAAGGACCCAGTAATCCATTGGGTCCTTTCCAACACGGAACTGCTGTGACCCTGTGAACCCAGTGTCTCCTTGGCAGCACCGGCTGTTGGAGCCCCTGTCTGGCAGCTCTCATCCAGGCTCTTTTTGGCTGCCTCCTGCTCTCCAGGAAAAGATGCATTCCTCCATGATCGGACCTGTGGCTTCTTTTGCCTCGGTGCCGTGCCCAAGAACCTGGCACAGATTAGACGCTCAATAAGTAAGTTACACGCGATGAGAAAGAGTGCAGTGGTGGTCACATGTGGGTGGAGTACTTCAAAGTCTTAGTAAGGACACTCCCACCCATGTCCCTTCCTAGCCACCTTCACCCCATTTCACCCTCACCTCACTCAGCTCATTGCTCCTTTCCTGCCTCCACTCCCTGGACATGCAGGGGCCTGTCCAAACCCACTCCAAAACCACTCCTAGGGAAGAGAGGTGAGTGCCAGCAGGCCAGGACCTCCTTAAGGTCTTTCCTGGGGGTTCCCTGGCTACAGACAAGTGCCTCCTAAGAGGCACCTTTACAATTTGTAACAAGGCAGGACCCTGCCCTCCAGCCAATACAGCCACTGGGGCTACAGGGGGTGCTGTTGGGGGCATGGAGCAAAGCCAAAGCCCCAGGCTCACCTGTGGGTGGACCCCAGCATCCCTGCAGGGGCCCACTGGAGCGAGTAATCGTGAGCTGGCTGTGGAAAAACATTCTGCAACTCAGACGAATTTCTTCTTGCTCATGATTAGTGTATGGCCCGGTGGCTGCCTCCCTGACTGTAACCTCTGCTGGTACAGGCATCTCCGGGCTGGGCAGTGCGGACTGCAGAAGGAGCGCTGACCTAGAAGCTGGGACGCCCGAGTTCTCTGCCTGCTCCCCTCTCTGATTCATGACTAACCATGTCGTCTCTGGCAAGTTATTTTCCCCCTCGGGTCTTCAGTTTCCTCATCTGTAAAAGGAGTGGTTTGGATTAGGCCAGGGGTCCCAAACCTAACCACGCTTTAGAATTACCTGGGAGCCGCAGATTACTGGGTACCCCCCACCCCAAAGGGTCTGAGCAGGTCTGTGAGGAGGCACAGGAATCTGTTTTCACAGATTTTTCCAAGTGATTCTGATATATTATCGGGGTTGGGGGATCCTACAGACTAGATAATCTTGTAAATCTCTTGAAGCTCTTAGGAGCAAAGATTCTAGTAAATGGAACCGGCGAGTATCAGGAGGTTTGGGTGCTGGGAGGTTTTATCACAGGGCAAGTGAAGAGTAGTTTATTTCATTGTCATCATCATCATCACCATTATTATTATTACTGTGCTGACATTATTGTTATGGAGGGAGGTGGCCGTGACCCCAGCTGTTTGTTTCCATCACTAATGAGGCTCTGGCTTCAGGGGACCCTCACTTACCTCCAGGTTGGGGGTGGGACTGGGGTAAAGGGGAAGGGAGGAATGGGCCTTCTCTGGTGGGTGGGGCCTCTTGGCAAGGGAACCTTTCCTTCCCTCTCCTGGGTGGAGTTTGGCTGCATGGGCTTTGGCACCGCCCTCTGGGGCTGAGAGAGTGTCTTCCCACCCATATTCCTCCCCCACTTTCTGTCTCAGCTGCCTCAGCCCTGGGGACTGCCCCTTCTCCTCCTCCAGTCCTGACTTCCTCCCCAGGCTCCCTCAGTCCTCACCAACCTCATTCCTGAGCCTGCTAATCTGTTTGCCACCCCTCTGCTTCCTTGCCTTGCCCTGGCACATGCCTTTCTCCCTACCTGGAATGTCACCCCCCTGCCTCCACACTGACTCACATTTCTGGGCTCCTGTAAAGCCCAGCTCCACACTCGCCTGCTTCGTTCCGGCCAGGCTCTGCCCAAGCCTCTCCTCTTTGCGATGTACCCGTTTACGCTTGGAATAACAGAATCAGAAAACTGCTTTCGACTCAGAAAAATAAGTACAGATGATCCAAACCAGCTCCCTCATTTGACAGATGAGAAAACTGAGGCCCAGAGGACTTGTGACTTGGCCAAGATCGCACAGATAGTGAGATTTTTTAAATAGTTGGCTTTCCCAAGAGGCTTTCAAGTATTTTATGTGTTTGTTTTGTTTCTTCAACACATTGTGATCTATATGAGGGCAGAGGCTGTGTTTTTGTTTTTGCCTTTAATGTTCTTTATCTCCACTGTGGAGTGTGTGTCTGCGCGCGCGCGTGCACGCACGTGGTGCGTTGCACCCAGGGCTAGAGTAAGTAATTATACTATTTCTTATGCTCTCAGGACAATACTTCTAAAACTCACATTGGTCCAAACTTTTGCATATATTATTCATATGATCTCAGAGCAGCCCAGTGAGGTACGTAGCCAAATTAATTGTTATTTTACAAAGCAGGAAACTAAGACTTAGAAAGGTGAGACCCAGGAAGTTAATGGCAGAACCAGGCCTAGAATTCAAGTTCCTTGACTCCCAGCCCCAACCAGGGGCCCTGATACCCACAATGCCTCTCTTCGAGCTCTCTCCCGATGTTCCTGGGTACCTGGAATCATCAAGGGGGTGATCTTTGCCATCTTGTATATTTGTTGCTCTTTCTTCGTCCTGGGGTTGAGGAGAGCCTGTCTTTGGCTTCCTGCCCCTCCCCATCCTGTCCCACCGCTTTCTCCTTGTGTCCCCTCACAGCATTGTTGGCACATAGACGCATACACATATACTCAGAACTGCAGGTGTCTAGGGCGACAGACCACAGGGGAAACCACATCACCTTTGTTGACACTGAGGGAGGGAGGGGCGCAGGGGAAGGGACTTGCTTAGTTCTCGCCACCTGCCCCAGTCCCCACGGCCATCAGCCTCCCAACCAGAGCCATGTGGACTTGAAGCCATGCCTCAGCCTCTTCTTAATTTATCCATCCCGTTATGGCCCAGGAGGCTTATCACTTCTCTCAGGTCCTGAAATCCTGGATGGGGGTCTGCCTCGCTGCATCCCAAAGCCACACAACCCACTCCCCAATCCTAGCCAGAATACTTATGTAGCTCCCTAATCAATACAACTGTGAAAGGTGGGAACCAGAGGTGAGATAACAGGGCTGGGTCAGTGAGGAAGAAAACTTGGCATCTAGGGTGTCACACATAGGTCAGCTGGGACCTCAAATAGCCACGTATTACCAGACCTGACAGCAGGTTCTCCGTTGTTGTGACCTGCTAGAAGAAATTGCGCAGGCTGTGCATCAGACATATTCAGGATTAAGTCACTTACTGGCTCTGTGGCCTCGGGGAAGTCATTTTGTTTTTCTGAGTTTTAGTTTGCTCACTAAAACAATGGGGATAATAATGAGACATAAGTGAAAGGGCCTTGAACAGCATATGATACAAAGGAGACGCTCAGTAAATCCTAATGATCTTCCCTCCCTTCCTTCCTGCCTTCCACTTGTTATATCTGGTACCATGAAACCCTTTATTTGGAGTTGGGGACATGCCCCTCTATTAATCTGCCCCTTCAAAACCCTATGATATGGCGTTTGATCCCAGGTTCAGAAACTGGAATGCAAGGCCCAATCCAACCCAATGAGATGGTCCTCAGAGATCTCACCAGCCTTTGGGGACAGAGCGCTTTTTGATTGCCTTTGTGGAGAGTGTGTGGAGAGTGTGGACTGGGGGATGGATTGTGGCTTTGGCTGCTATATCAGGATGGCCGGATCAGGAGTGATCTCGAGCCCTGAGTTTAGACCAGATGACCTTCTGGAGCTTTGAATCCTGGCACAAGGAGGACACCTGGTAATATTTGCTGTATGAATGAATGGCCCCTTCACTTACTAGTTGTGTAACTTTGGTCAGGTTTCTTAACCCTTTATGAGCCATACTTTAATCATGACCATGATAAGGGTTATTGTTAAGAATAAATGATTTTCCCAGTGGCTCAGTGGTTGAGCGTCAACCTACTAACCGAGAGGTCACGGTTCAATTCCCGGTCAGGGCACATGCCCAGGTTGTGGGCTCGGGTTTTTGGCTTGATCCCTAGTGTAGGGTGTGCAGGAGGCAGCTGATCTATGATTCTCTCTCATTATTGATGTTTCTAAAGCTCTCTCCCTCTCCCTTCCTCTCTGAAATCAATAAAAATATATTAAAAAACAAAATAAAAAATAAATGATCTGATGTTTGCCAAGGGGGTAATATAAGACTGTTACATGGTAAATAGTCAGAAAAAAAGAAAAGAATAAAGAAAAAGCTAAGTATGGGAAGAAGAGGAAAAAGAGGGAAAAAAGTCAAGTAGGCCCAGAACCACAAAGAGGAGCCGAAGAGGAGCCCCTCAGGCTTTGTACTGGGCAGAGATTCCAGGAAGACTCGGGGGAGACAAGGCCGGTCCCATGGAGCTCATCTCTTCTGCTAGGTGCTTAGCTGAGCAGTCTGTGAAGAAGCCTGCACTCAAGAGCCTTTTATAAAAAAACCTTCCATGGTAACCAGGGTAGAGGAGAGAGAGGCAGCCTGTACCTTTCTGCCTCGTGTCTCTTAGGGTTCTTGGAGGCTCTCTAACATATCCCAGCAAGGGACATGTGACTTAGAAACTGGCTTAAGACTCGGTCATGGGAAGTAGGGCGTGTGAAATGGTAAGTAAACCTGGGGAGGGAGGGAGGGGCACAGTCCGTCTTCCCAGAGGCAGGTCCCACAAGCTACCTTCCTCTCTGTCTATACTTTGGGGGGCAGTGAGTCCTGGTGTGTGCAGAGAGTCAGGTGCTGGGTACCACGGGGCAGACACAGGCAGGGGGAGAGACCACCTTTTTTAAAATGTATTTTTATTGATTTCAGAGAAGAAGGGAGAGGAAGAGAGAGAGAGAAACATCAATGATGACAGAGAATCACTGATAGACTGCCTCCTGCACGCGCCCTCCTGGGGATCGAGCCTGCAACTCGGGTATGTGCCCCTGACTGGGATCGAACCCGGGACCCTTCAGTCCGCAGGCCAAAGCTCTATCCACTGAGCTAAACCAGCTAGGATGGGAGAGACCCTTTTTTGCTCAAATCTCTCAGAGCTCAGTGATTACGTCAAAAAGAAAGAGAAGGCTCACAAATAAATACATGATTGATGCACATGGTAGAAATGAGTACACAAAGGCCTGATTTCAGTCCAGAAATAACGACAGGAGTCCTGAGGGGATTAAGAGAGGGCGGGGGTGGGGTGGGGGATGCTAAAGGAGAGAGACACAGGGAAAAGACTGAGTGTCTGAAGTAACCAAGCAATTTTTCTGGAGGCCATGGGCACAGAAGAGGCATCTGGAAGGAGAGTGATCTGGTTTGGAAGTAAGGGCTGGGAAGAACACACCTGAGGTGGAAGAGCATGTGTCTTGCAGAGTCAGCATGGGGAGTCATGAGTAAAAAAGGGTGTGTTGGAGGTGTCCGGCTGGGGTATGGTCCTTGAAGGCCATGAATATCTGTCCCAATTCAGCAAATAACCATAGGGGGCTTGAATTCTGTGTAAGGCACTTAGCAAGACGCTACAAGAAATGCCATCACGACTAAGGCAGTAGCTGGGTTTGGGGGTGTCCACTCTTGAAGGAGAGTTGAGACAGACTGACAACGTGGGGTGGGGTCCTTTAATGGAAGGAAAGATCCCTCTGGCTATGGCAATCAGGGAATGGCTCCTGGAGAAGCTGGTACAGACTTGAGGACTGGAAAGATTTCAACAGGAGGAGAAAGGACTGTGAGGACATTCATTTTTGGAGGGAACATGATGAGCCAAGGTGAGGGAGTGGGAAGGAATGAGAACACGATGGGGAGCAGCCAGCAGCCCACTTTGGCTGCAATAATAATAGTAATCATAGCAACTAGCATTATTGAGCACTACGTACCAGGAGGCACTGGGCAGAACAGCAGCAAAAGAGAGAGAGAGAGATTGTGCAGCATGGAGCCAGGCAGCAGGGGGGCTTGGAGGCCAGAAAGGACTTTGGGAGGGTAAGTTAACAAGTGCACTCACCGCCCGCTGACTGAGTGCTGGGACACCCACAGGGACTGAAGACGGAAGTCGGCTGCTAAAAATCCCAGTTAGCAACTAGTGGTGAGGCTGGAGCTGTGCTTGTGGGAACTAGGAGTCTATGGTCAGAAGCTGGACCTCGGTGTGGCCAGGCCCTCTTAGGCCACTGTGGACTCTTGTTTCTCCGTCTGGCATGGCTCTGCCTCTGGCTCAGCCTCAATTTCTCCTTCTGTAGAATCCTGAGACTCTTGGGGTTCCTAGGAATAAGGGAAGATTGGGGTCAGGTGGAGGTTGCGCCCTGCCTTCCAGTGGTGATGCCTCACGGGAAGGAGAGCCTGGTGGATCAGGTTGTGGACCTCTCCCCTTCCCAGGAGCCACGGGGTCTGTAACCCAGCAGATTGCCAGAGGCGACAGGGCTGACAGACTAGGCTGGGAAGCAGAGTGGTGAGGTCCTCAGCCTCTGACCCCTGAATCTGACCTCCCTCTGCTAAAAGGGTGGAGGGGGTCAGGGAGGGCGCCGTGAAAAGCCGGCAGGAGCTGAGTTTATTAGCCGAGGGAGGGCTGGAGGCGGCTGCATTCCGACTCACAGACTGGAACATTTCTGTGATCCGCTGTAATGCACTGGGAGACACTGGGCACATTGCTGAAGTTTGACTCATAGGGACCGGGAGGGGGAAAGAAGGGGGGAGGGTGGTGGGGGGGAGAGGAATGGGAGGAAGAGAGGAAGAGGAGAGGAGGGAAGGAAATCCCTTGAGAAATTTTTTTAAAAAAAGAAAAACTTTCAAAACCCGCACCGCCCCCATCCCCGTTTTCTTTTAATAGGAACAGGCTGGACCCTTCGGTTCCCCTCTGCAGGCGTTGGGTGGGGGGTGGTGAAGGGGGAGGGCTGGGCAGTGATTCAAATCAGATCCTGGAACTTTCCTCAGGCAAGTCGTGCGGGGTGCGGGGTGGGGGGGGGGGGGTGTCCAGGAATCTCGGAGGACTGGGGGCTCCACGCGTGGCCCTCCGTGTGACTGTTTGCTCGCGGGCTGTACTTGTCTGCGCTCGTGCGCGCGGAGGTCCTTCCCGGGCGTGTGTCTGCGTAAACGATCGGGCCCTGTGTCAACATGGATGTGTGTCTGTGCCGTGCACGCAGGGCTGTGGGCGCGCAGGTAGCCGAGTTTCCGGGAATTGTGCGCGGGTCGGGGCGCCGCGCCTCGGGCTGGGCGGCGGGCAGCGCGGCGACCGCGCGCGGAGAGGGGCCGCGTCCCGCGCCCCGCGCTCCTCCCCGGCCGCGCGGTGTGTCCGCCGCCGCGCGGGGCACGTCTGCCGGGCGGTGTGTCCCAGGGCCGCGCGCGCCGGCCCCCTCCCTCCCCTCCCCCTTGGCCCGCTCTCAGCCTCAGATAAAGCATTTCCTTCCATTGTCATCCTACCCGGCCGGCCAGGCTGCCAGGGCCCTCCCCCTCCCGGCCCCCTCCCTTCCTCTTGCCGTCTCTCAGTCGCTCTGCAGCCTCCGGCGACTGGGGGGATGTGAGGCCGGCGCCCCAGCCCCCAGCCCCGCCATGAGCCCCCCGCTCTGAGGGCCGCGGCCCCTGGATGCACAGTCCCCGCGCTGGTGAGTACCGGGCAGCCGCCCCCAGCCCCGCCCGCCCCGCCCTGCGCGGTTCCTCAGCTCCGTCCGCCCGGCTCGGGCTCGGACTCGGGCTCCGGTTTGGGCTCCGGACTCCCCGCGGCCCGGCCCCGCGTGCGCCCCCCGTCCGCGCCCGCCCTACCCGGCTCCGCGGGGCTCGGGCCGGCTCCCAGCCGGGGCTGGTTCCGGGGCCGGAGGGCTCGGGCCTCCCGCTGGGCGCCCACATCCGCCCGCCCCGGGGCAGCGACAGGCCCGAGGGAGGGAGTTGGAGGCCCCGGGCCGCCGATGCTCAGGCCCGGGGTCCCTTCACCCCCATTCCTGGGGAGGACGGAGCGGGGGAGCGGGGGACCGGGGAAGGAGGGACGGCCACCGCGGCCCCGGGAGGGGGCGGTGCTCCGGGGCGGAAGGTTTGGAAGCGCGAGGGCAAAGGGCAGGACCCACGGAGTTGTGACCGGGCCGGTGGTGCTGGACATCCCATCTCGCGGATCCCGGCGGGGCCTTGCCGCGACCCCTCGGCTGGGGCCAAGTGACCCCCTGGATGGAGGGTCCGGGACTGGGAGGTTTCTCTGAGCACCGCCCCGCACCCTGCTCTCACCCATTAGGGTGAAGAGACACCTGTGCCCCAGTGTGCTGCGGAGGGGCTGACAGAGGTAGAACCGCAGGCGGTGCCCTGAGTGTTGGGGACAGGATGTGCGCACCCCCAGGCCTGGGGTCTGCTGGTGCAGGAAAGTGTGAGAGCAGGCTGCAGATCTGGAAGCTGGGCTGGGCTCTGACACGGGGAGTTTCTAGACCTGTGCGCTGAGAGAGAGCTCTCTGGGGCCTGCAGGCCACCCAGGTCCCCCCAACCCCTTCTTCCTTCCCTCTGGCTGCCCATTCGGATCTGCACATTTTGGATCTGACCTCGCCAGCCACTGCTGCTCCTCCCACCAAGTCCAGGCCATTCCCTAGTCCCTGTTGGCTGTCCTGCATACCCAGAGGCCTCCCCCTGCATCTGGACACTGGCCGTATTGCTGCTGCCCATCCCTCCCCACACACCAGTTCAACATCTGCTTGAGGCCCAGCTTGGCCTGCCAATTTCTAGGGTGAGAATGGGGCATTGGGTTTTAGTGGCCCTGCTGAGGACTCAACCTCTGGACTGTTCAGCCCGTTCCTTTGGGACTTGCCCCTGGACCCAGGGTCTTCTTTAAGACTCCTTCCCAGGCACTGGGCTGAAAGAAGAGAGACTGTGACTCAGTTTCCCACCCCCTAACGGGGCACTTTGGCAGCCCATTTCTCCCCAACAGGACCCTTCCATGAAGTGGCTTAGGTTGCCACACACACACACTTCTCTCTTCCCACCAGCCCTCTTAGACATCCCAGGCTCCCTTTTCAGCATCTGCAAGCCATCTCGTAGCTCCTCATAGCTTAGCATCTCATTCTTCTTCTCTGCTCTCTATTCCCTCTACCCACCTCAATTAATAAGTAATTTTCCTCTTTTCTGCAGTCACTTCTGAGGGAAACTAAGGCACAAAGCAGACGTGCTGTGTTATGCACAGTGAACCAAGACTGGAACCAGGTCCTGGACCTGCTGGGACTCCTCCCTTGCCTTTAGTCCCCTGATGCTCCTGGAACCTAGCAGGGCCAAGCTCAGAGCTGCCGCTGGTGTTACATCTGGAACGGTCTGGGGAAGTGTTCTCCTGAGTCCTCTGTGTTTGTTAGCTTGAGCTCATGGGTGGGTGTCTCTTTGGCCACCAGGTCTTAGGCTGGGATTGTGAGGCTGGGACGTTGCATTCAGGTCTTGCACTGACCCTCCCAAGAATCTAAAATGGTCACTCTGCTTTGATACTGAAGTTCAGTTTCCCCATCAATAAAATGGGGAGAAAATTTCAGGTGCACTTCCCAGAGCTCAGAGGAGGAGAGGTTAACTATAAAGAGAGGGATCAGTGTTCAGTGTGAGGGCTATTATGTCTCCCCCCCCCCCCCCCCCACCCCCCACTACCTTCAGGAATAACAAACACCAGCTTTCATCCTTGGTGGCTTCTGGGAATGAGAGTTGGAACTTTCCCTTCCTCCGTCCCTTCCTTAATCCTGATAATGGGAGTGAGCTCATGTGTGATGGGAGAGTGGGGGCCCTCTCTTGGCTGTGGGCATGCTTGCCCAAGGACCCGGGAGGAAAAAGCCTGTATAACCTCCACCTCTTTGTCTTCTTTCTCCTGGCCTTTCGTTACGAGCTGGTAATTTAGAAGTTGGCAGGGGCCTGAGAGAAGATGAGCTAGTGTAAGGCCCAGGGTCACACAGTAGGGAATGGCGGGCCGAGTGGAGCTGGAAGCAGACCTAACCCTGCCGGTGCCCATTCTCCTGGCCTTCTCCCTGGCCTGGCTCAGGTCCTGTCCATGCCTGCCCCTCAGAGCTTGGCCCTGGTCTGCCTTCAGCCAGACTGAGACTGGGGCCTATCATGGGCCTGGGAGCTGGGGGGAGGGCATGTGTCCTCCCTGAGGCTCCAGGACTGCGTTTGTGTGTGTTGGATTTGTTCACTAGATGGGGTACTTCCTCTGGGGCAGGAAGCTTTGATTTCCTGTGGTGGGGGCGTTGGTAGGATTAGGAGTGGGGGGCTCAGCTCTGGGCCATCCCTGATGTTGTTGTTTGGAACCACAGAAGGGGCAGACTTGTTGCAAAGGCTGTGTCCCCCAACCCAGGGAAGGCAGGATGGAGAGCACTGGTGAGGAGGCCCAGGCCGAGGCTGGAGAAGGAGGCTGTGAGGCTGCTGAGATGAGGGGGGTGGTGGGCAACACAGCAGGAAGCCTGGTCACCAGGTGACCCTGCCGGGTATTGTGTTTCCCTGTGATATTTCCCCCTGTTTCTGTGGTAACCTTCCCTGGGGGACCCAGGCTTTTGGGCTGCAGGAAGGTGCCCCCAGACAGCCCTTTCCTTAGAGGCCTGAGTGTTAGGAGGAGTCCCTAAATCTGGCCACCTCCTTAACCCTTTTGGCTGCTAGGACCAGGGCCTGGGAATCTAGGCAAGTGGGCAGAGCACTGAGGGGTGACTGGGCAGAGGCCCTTTTGCATCTTTTTGGGGTGAGGGAAAGGGGGAAGAGAAGGGCTGCTGGACTTTGGGGAAGGCTCTGTGCCTGCACTCACCCCATCTCCTCACTGCCCTCCTTCAGCGTCCCCCCCTACAAGGGGGAGGTGGACAGCATGCTGCCTGGGGCAAGGGATACAGGCGGAGGTGGCGGAGGCGGGAGGGGTGTTTTCATCAGTGAAGCATAGCTTCTTTGGTCCTGGACCAGTTCCCACAGGCAAAATAAATTCAGGATAGTGACTCTTTAGTGTGGGTCAACATGTGATGGGTGCGTGTGCACACGGGGTGTGCAGTGGGGGCCTGTGTGCCCCAGGCTATGTTTGCAGGTGTGGTTCTGTGACAGTTAGTGATCCACCTAGTGGCTTTGTGTTGGGTCTTTTGGGAGTATGTACACGTGTAATACAGATGTATGCCATCTGTATAGTGTATACCTTTGCTGTTTATGGCTCTGTGTGGGGAATATGTTCATGTTTTGGGGAGCTGTATACCTGTGCAGAAATGGCTTTTTAATAGAAGTCCAGATGTTGGCTGGAAAGCACCATCTCATTTGTGGTCCTCAGTCTCAGTTCCTGGACCATTTGTTTGGGAGTCACCTCGGAGTGTATTAAAAAGAAAGATCCCCATCCAGACAGATTCCGAATCTGCAGGGGAAGGGCCTGGGAATCTGGATTTTAGGCACTTCTGGTGCAAAGCCGCGTTTGAGGACAGGAGGCCCACCGATGTGGGCCAACCTCTTCATTTTTTTCTTTTGAAGAAATGTTGGGACTTTTAGAAGGTGTGCAGTTTGTCCAGGGACACAGGGGCTATTGAGAGGAAGAACCAAGACAAAACTCAAGCTTATGAAGACTGGCCCAGGGCTTAGCTATGCATCCTCTGTGTATGCAGGTATGCCCCTGTCCACACTCAGCGTGACGGAGGGGGCTAGGTGAGGCTGGTGCACACACTCACTGACCCTTGACCTTTCTCTCGGGGTCCCAGGCTTCCTAATCTTGCTCTCTGGTTACATCCTGCTTCCATCTCCCTGGGGAAATCCTGGAACTATTGAGCGTCAATCCTAAAGGTAATGTTGGCAACCAGGAGGCCCTATTTACTGAGCCAGTCATTCAGCTGTTCATCCATTCACTGGATTCTTACTGAGCCTTGACATGTGCCAGGCACAGATATGCAGTGAACACATCAGCAGAGCATCTGACCCCAGGGAACTTCCACTCTCGTAGAGGAGACAGACAGGACAAGTAAGCAAGTAAAGAAATGAGTATATACATCTAGTTACACATTGTGATAAACTCTAAGAAGGAAATGAACTGGGTGCAGTAATAGAGAATAACAAGGTGGGACTTCCTTAGAAAGGGTGGCCCGGGGAGGCCTGCCTGAGAAGGTGACATTGACGCCTTCTCTCACCTCCCCAGACTAGAAGTGAGCCCTCAGAGCCTTCTGAGCATGCTTGGGAACTGCCTGGATCCAGGTGGGGGATCTGAATTGCCAGCCTCTTGCCTGGCATGGGATACAGCAGGGTCTCTGTTCCTCAAGCAGCCCCCAGAGATTGGCCAAGGAGAAGAGGAACAGGGAGAGCTGGACAGGGTCCACCTTGAGGCCACTCCGTGGCTTGGGAGAGCAGCCGCTCCTTCATAGGCGAGTCCAGGCCCTGTGGGCATGTTGGATGTTGGGAAGGTAGCAGCCTCTCCAGGAGCTCTCAAGCGCCGCCCCATTCCTGACCCTCCTGCCTCACCTTCCTCCCACCTCATTTCCTTCCTCCCCATCTCCCCACCCTGGGACTCCTGTGCCAAGTCCCTCCCCTCTAGGTCTAGCCTGGCTGCCTCTGTGGCCACCGGAATTTATTTACCTGGCTCAGAAATCACCGCGGAGAGAGGGAAGGGGTCCAGGCTGAGAGGGGGCCTAGAGCCCTAGACCCTGGAAAAGAGGACAGAACCCGAAAGAAGGGTTGGGCAAATACTGTCGAGGACGGGGCCAAGAGAGGGCACGGAAGACACCTTGGCAGGGCACCACAGAGCCTCTCTTGGGCCCTTGCAATTTCTCCCCAAACTGGCTGAAACTCTCAGCCCAGGGGGAGTCATCAGCTAGAAGGCAGTGCCCCTCTCGGGCAGGTTAACTTTCACATCGGCGGCGGCCCTTTCACCTCCAACCTCCTCTGGGAGGGCACCCGGGGCTGCAGGCTGCAGAAAGGTGCAGCCCTCTCTAGAGCTGAGAGTTAGAGGAGCCTTCATCTAAGGGAAGAGGCCCGCCTGTCCCCGCCTCGGCTGGCATTCCACCCTGGGCCTCCTTTAGGCTGCTCAGTGCAGAGACCCCCTGGACTCCTGTGCCAGGCTCGGCCCTAGCCACTCCACAACCTCCACGGCAAGGTGGGGAGGGGACTTCTCCTAATGAGGAGGGCCCTGGGCTAAACTCACCATCCCCGCCCTGTCTCCAGCCACTTCCTTTTTTCCTTCAGTTCCCCGCAGGGATTGGAAACCCTGGCGCTTTGAGACTTTGGGCCTTCAGGGCCCAGCCTGAGCCTTGGAGAGAATGAGGGGTACCCTCTTCCCTTTCAGCAGTCCCCGCTCAGCTCACTGCAGAGCCCATTTCAAGGAGCCCAGCTCTGGCGCTGTAGTCACCCCATTTCTCCCTCCCCCAGCTCCCAGGATGGCAGGGAGAAGCAGGGCAGGCTGGGAGCCACAGGGTCGGAAAGAGCCCGGGGTGGGGGAATTTGGGGACTGGGCTGAAACTGGCTTGTTTTGCTTGCCCCACAAACCTTCTTGGGCATCCGCTGCGCCCTCTGGGGCGTTCAGGTTGTGGAACTGCTCTCAGAATGACAGGCCGGTGGCACCCAGTTGGGTCAGGGGGTGGGGGTGGGGTGAAGGCGGGGAGCCCCAGGCAAGGGGGAGCTGGAGGGTTAAAAATAGCAGCAGCCGGGTTTCAGTTAGCAAATGTGGAGGCGGGGAGCTGGAGGCGGGGCGGTGGCAAGCAGTGTTTGCCCACAGCGCAGGGCTGTTTCCCCTGGGTCCCAGGAGTGAGTCACCGTGGAGCTGCTGAGGAGGTGCTGCCACCTCGACCCTGGCGCAGGGGTTGAGCGCAGGCTTCACCCCGGGTTCGGGAGGATGTGCAGCTCCCTTCCTGGCCTTCAGGGCTGTCCTGAGAACTGGGCCAGGGGGATTGTGACATGTAGGGGAAGAAGCGTGCCATTCTGAGGCCAAAGACCTGGGTTTGAAACCCAGCCGACTGGCTGAGAGACCTTGGGCAAGGTTGCCGAGGGCTCTAAGTCTTGGTTTCCTCGTCTTTCAAGTGGGGATTTTCTCACATGCATGTGTAAGCACTTGGTGGATTCTACAGCACCCGACAGAAGTTAATTATCACCTTCGGTCTGCTGTGCCCATTGCGGAGCTTGGCGGGAGGGCCTTCCTGTGAGGACACAGGGGGAGGCCTGGACGACCTTTGCAGAGCCCTTTCTCCTGCGAACAGCTAAGTGTAACCTTAGTTACATGGTTCTCTGTGCCTCAGGTTTCTCCATCTGTAACGTGAAAATAACAGTTTCAGCCTCATGGAGTTGCTATAAAGATTAAAGCAAGTAATGTTAACACCGTGCCCGGTATGAAGTCAGTGTACACAGAATATTCGTCATTCTTATTAGTGTTATTTTCATATTTTTGAAGGTCAGGGATAGGGAATGCTGAAAACGCTAAGAACAGAAACTGGGCCCAGCCCCAGTTCACAGAAAAAAATCAGGCCAAATTCACTGTTCCAGATTCCTCCACCCATAAGGGCCTGGAGCAGCAGGCATCTGGAGCCAGAAGTCATAGGGTGGACTCCTCTCTCACTTCACTGCTCCTAGCCTTCCCCAGTGAGGTAGGACGCCGGGGAGCTGAGGGTCTCGAGTCCAGCTGGCATTGGAGAGGGCCTGGGACGGGACCACCCTGATGGCCCCATGGGGAGCACCTTGCCAGCATCTGCTGGGGTGACCTTTCGCTAAGCCCCTCCCTGGCAGCTCTTAGATGAATATGAGGCAGAGCAGGGATGGGAAGGTCAGTGATGTCAGCAGTGAGTATTCCCAGCACAGCGCCCTGGAAGAGGCAGAAGGCATTTCTCTCAGTAAATGATCATTATTCAGCTTGCAGGCATTCATCGAGTAAGTCCTGACTGTGTGCCCAGCCCTGTGCTAGGTCCTCTGTGTGATTCAGGAGAGGCAGAGGACGCTGGGTTGTAGATCACTCAGAACCTCAAGAGACTTGAGGTCCAAGAATTCAATACATGGAGTCAATGAAAGCCCAGTGGTCTGGGTCTCTGGGAACCAGAGGTTGGGTCTTGACTCTGCAACCCATTGGCTGTGTCAGTTGATATTTGTTTGTGTGTGTGTGTATTCTGTTTTTATTATTATAGAAGCAGTTTATGTTCATTGCAGGTAATCAGACAACACAGACAAGCAAAAATTAAAAACTAAATAAAAACTCCGCGATCCCAGCTGTCAGAGATCCCTGCCAGGATACCTGGGTGCACACCTTCCCATTTCCTGACAGGCCTTTGTACATCATGCTTTTTACCTAAATGAGATTACATTGTGTGTGCTGTTCCTCCAGGCAGTGCTTTCCACCTTCCACTAAGGTCACTTTTCATTTCATCGAATTCCCAGTTGGCCAGAAATTGTTCACATCTGGTTTGTCCAAATCAGTACCCAGGACCAGGCATCTGGCTATTGCATTCCCTGAAGGCTGTGTAAGCACCCTGGCTGGATTTGTGATCTGGAAAAATCCGGCTCACCAAGTCTTAAGGGCAGCCTTGGCCACAAAAGGGAGTCATGTCACCTGGAGAATCTGCCCTAAACACTGGCCATCTTCCAAAAATAACAGGCAAAATAAGGGAGCTACCGAGGCCTAAGTGGGATGGCAATCTCCAGGGTATTTACTGCCATTAATATTAATGTGGCTTCCCTGTTAATGCCAGCATTCATCAATAGCTTGTTGCTATTCACAGACTCATACCCATGATGCTCCCAGGCCATGGAGCAAGCCAGGATCCCCGCAGTGGCCTCTGCCTTCCCCTAACCCAGGTGCAAGGATGTCAGTGGCCCTTTGGCTGTGTTCTTAGTCCCCAGGAGCCTGCCATGAAGGTGGGTGCTCCCTTCTACACTAGTGGGTGCTCCATCCCTTCTACCAGCCCACGGGTGCTGTGTGTGTGTGTACGGCCTGAGAGAGAGAGAGAGAGAGAGAGAGAGAGAGAGAGAGAGAACGCTCGGGACAGCATCTCTTCCCAAGGGAGTTTGCTCACTGTGAAGGGTGACTTGCTGTGGTTATGCAACCTGCATTTCTGTAGGCCCCACAGTTTGCAGAGTGCTTCCACACAGCCTGTGATCCTCCCCTGCAGCCCTGGGAGGTTTGCTTGGTTAGTTATACCCTGCTGGAGGCAGTGCACAGGAAACAAAGTGGTAACATGTACATTGAAAAAGCAGGAAAAATATAGGATGAAAAAGGGAGTGAAGATGGAGTTGGGGAGTGCCTCCTAGAGACCAGAAACATGTGAGGGACACATGCAGAGATTATTCTCTGTTTTCATTTTTGTTGTTGTGGATGTTTTCTGGATGGAAGACCAGCACATTGTGGGAACATGTTGGCACTGGGCATCACCCCCAGGCCTTCGGAGGCCGGCCCCGCTGTGCCCTGTGGGCCCTCAGTGAGGTGGGTGGCACTAGTTGTGCACACCAGTGCAGTGATTATGAGCTCAGGTTCTGGAGTCCCAGAGCCCTCTTGCCATCTGTGTGATTTTCCTAATTTCCCTGAGCCTCAGCTTCCTTCTTTGTAAAATGAGGGTGATAATAGTATCAACCCTAATAGGGTTGTTTTGAGGACCAAACAAGATAGTAAAAGAGATGTCTAGTACAGTAACCAGCACACAGTGAACATTTAATACATGGTTGTTGATCATTACTAACGTTAATAATTATAATGCGATAATTATTAATGTAACTTAAACTTTTCCCTGGCAGTCTCTAGAGTGGCTGAGTGGCCTCTTGGTTGGCATAGGTGAGAGGCACTGAGGAAGGCCCCTCTCCTGGCTCACGTGCAGCAGGGAGAGGCAGATGGGCGGGCAAGCAGGAGTGGGGTACACACACAGGGAGGCAGGGTCTGGCCTTGGAGGGCCCAGAGCCGAGGGATCAACGAGGAGGGCAAGTGAATGACTATGAGACCTCTGAGGGGGGAAGGAGAGGCCCTGAGAGGTAGCCCCAGGTGGTGACGATGCTTCCTGTTGGGGCAAGCGCTGGCCCTTGAGAAAGATTGTCTAGGACTGTCTGCTAAGAGGGAGTAGCTGGTTTAAGTGGAGCACCAGGAGGTGGGAGAGGTGGGGGGAGACAAAAGCAGAAGCTGACAGGACCTCACCTCTTCTCCTCGTGTTACAGATGGGGCTCCCATCTTCACTGCTCGGGATGTTTTGCTTAAGATAGGAATGATGGTGGTTAGACATTCGGGCAAACTTCCTGTCTTAGGGATTGGAACTACTGGAGCGAGGAGTGAGAGTAAGTGGGAACTTTTACTTCCGAGTGCTTCAGGACCTGCGTAAGTGGGGCCGTCTGGACCAAGGGCTGGGACTAGGGGAGCCTGCCTGCTCAGGAATTCCCTAAGTGGCAGGGCAGGCCTCCCCTGCTGCAAGAAGGCTGTGGTGACAGGAAGTGGATGCTGCCTGCCTGAGCGAGTAGCTCTGCTCTTGCCCTCACGCCTTCACAAAGAGCAGGCTGGGAGGACCGAGTGGTGGGTCCCAGAGGCCCCCGAGGCCGGCAGGGCTTGGAGGAAACCCCGTTTTTCTTTGCTACGGGACTGTGAGGCTCTCCAGAGAGCGCTAGTCCCGAGGACCGGTCGCCGCCCACATTCAGCATGCCCAGTTCTCCCTGCCTGCGGGTCCAGGGGTCTCCATCATGAGAGGCATGGAGGGGAAGAGGACCTGGGGCTGGGCAAGGAGCCAGGGAGGGCGCTTTTCCCACCCCTGGAGAGCTCAAGCTGCCGCTGCCATGGTTACGTCTGCTTCCTGTTTGATTCATCTCAAACAGCAGAAAGAGGGGGGCGAGGCTCCCAGCTTGGCCACCGCTGCGTGGGGCTGTTTACAACAGCCGCTTGCGGGATTCCCAGAAAGAGACTCCAAACCGGACATCCTGCGGCTGCAAAATACCCAGGTGTCAAGAGCTAAAAATAGCTGCCACCCGGCCCCAGCACGGGGGAAAGGGGCAGGCTTGCTGCGAAGGCTGGAGGGCCAGCTTGCCGGCTCTCACATCCAGCCTCCTGCTGGGTGCAGCTGCTGAGCCTGCAGAGCTCCAGTCCCCTCGCCTTAGGCTGACAGGAGGCCTTTGTCGTGGCAGCCCCACGTCCCAGGCAGCTCACCTGGGAGCCCCGCCTCTGCCCCCGTGGGCAGCTGGTCCCTCTGCCTGCACTGTGGACCTTGCTTTGGGATGCTAGTGAGAGAGCCTCGAGGGACCTGGGAGCCTCTAGAGAAGGGATATGGCAGAGCACTCGAGAGCAGGGGAAATGAAGCGGGTGCTCCTCCAAGACCCCCGACCCTTTGCCAGCCCCACGTGCCCACACGCAGTTTGAAGTCATTGCGTGGAATCTGGGAAGCCAACAGTCAGTTGCCATCAAGAAGTGATTCTTCAGGATTGTCTTCGCGGGGCCCAGAACTGAAATAGGCAGCTTCTCCCCTCCAGCCTGCAGCAGGGGTGGAATTTACTGCTGGTCGGGGTCTCTGGGGGCGGTGCGACTTTCCCGGTGCCCAGCTAGGTCCTGCCTTTGCTCTCCCCTTGCTGGCCTGCAGGGAGAAAAAGTGTTGGGGAGAAGCAGTTGGGTGTGTTGGTTAAGAACTTGGATTCTGGAGCCCAATTGCCTGGCTCAAGTCCCAGCTCAGCCACTTCCAAGTTACGTGACTTCAGACAACACTGCTGGGCCTCAGCCTGCTGATCTATGTAATGGCAATAAAAACGGTAACCATCTTGTTGGTTTGTCATGAGGGTTAGATGAAGTAGCACATGTAAGGCACTTAGAGCAACTCCGGGCACACAGTCCAGTGTTAGTTTACAAAAGTTCAGATGGAAGAGCAAGCAATGAGACTGGTTGGGAGAGACATGGGATACACGATGGGGCTGAGGTCGGCGTCCGGGAGAAAATGGACTGTGGTAGAGGAGAGGAGGATGAAGTGCTTGTGCCAGAGAGAGGCTGCAGGCAAGGTCAGGGGTAAGCAGTATTGATCACAGCCATGAAGGCAGCACCAACCACAGGCGAGGTGGCTCACGCACAGCGTGGTTCATCTCAGATGACTGCTCCCACGCAGATATTCTTATCCGCTCATTACAGGAGCAGCTGAGGCCTGGCCAGGTTACATCGTGTCCCTGGCTCTCCCTGCTGGTCACTGAGGGAGTCAGAGTTTGAAGCCAGGTCCATCTCTACTCTGAGGACCCTCACTTCCATGACTTCATGTGGCACGAGTTTCCAGGCAGCTTCCAGCTCCCTGGGTTCTGGGTAAATCTGAGCAATAGGCAGCTTCGTGCCAAGAAAATTAGTAAGAGAATTTCTGGAAGGGAGACTCAAGAAATTGTCAAAAGGGGTTGATTCTAGGGAAGTTCAAGGGAGTTGGATGAGCGAGAAACTTTGTTTTATACTTCTTGAGGCTCCTTGGAAATTGGTTAGTATCTACGTAGCATTTTTTTTAAATTAAAAAAAAAAGTGTGCTTTATTTTAAACTCCTTGGAAGTGAGAACCAGATTTCATTCTTATTTCCATCTCTTCAACCCCCAGATGAGTGACCTCACAGGGAGGTCCTTAGTACCTGTGTCTGGGGTTAACTTTCTGGGTTTGATCTGGCCTGGCTGTGCCGCTGACCTGCCAGGTGACTGGGACCCAGCCCCTTGCCCTCTGTCTTCCCTCCTCTGTGTTAGCCTGAACAGTCTCTAAAGGCCACCGTTCCCAAAGTCCTCAGACTCTCTGACCTGAGTGCCTTCCAGAAGAGCTGCTCTGAGCTCAGCCCTCGCTGTGTCAGAGAGGTCTGGCAACCATGCTGTTCTTTCTTGTGTTTGTTTATTTTGGGATCTTCCTGAAGCCATTTCACCCCCCAGCTTTCCTCTTCTCTGCCAGCCAAATACGGAGTCAAGCTTTGTCCCGCCTGTGTCGGAGCTGCAGCGTGGGGCGGGCAGGGGTCAGCATTTGGCCTCCTGCTGCTGCTGCCTGCTCTCCTCTGGCTGTTGGGGCCTAGGCCTCCTTAGCTGGTCAGGAGGCCAGGCATGTGGAACCGCTTAAGAAAGATTTTGGAGGTGATGGGAGGAGGCTTCTGGGTGGCAGTGCTCCTCGGGAAGCCCTCTCCCTGACCAGGGGCCTGCCACCCCTGGGGGAGCAGGTGATCAGGCAGGCTCAGGTTTCTGCGCGGCAGGTAGGGCCCAAGGCAACAAGGTAGGAGGGGAGAGCAGCTCGGGCAGGTGCCCAGGGATAGAAGAGTGGCCTTTGTGTCTGCTCTGGAGGTTGCTGAGGGCCGGGGTGGACCACTGGAGCAGGATTTCTGGGGCTCTTTGGTTCTGGATGAGAGCAGGTGTTCTGGTTTGGGGAGGTGACTCGGTAGGCCCAGTGCCTCGGTGCTGAGTAAACTGCCCCTTCAGCCTGACTACAGCTGCTTCCCAAGATGGTAGAAATCGGGGGGGGTGGGGGGGGCAGCCAGGATTCCAAAAAGGAGATGTGTGGAGAAGGATCCAGCCCTATGAAGCATTCTCGGTCCCTCAGGTCCATTCACTCCTGATCTTATTACAGTTAGACCACAAATTAGTGGTAGCTCTGAGAGGGGCCAAGGAGAAGAGGGGTCCCCTGTGTTATCCCCAAGCCTGGGTTGCAGGATGTTCACTTTCTGGTTCCAGTTCAACCACCGACTGTGTCCCTTTTAATACCTTTCCTCCCTCTGGGACACAGGAAAGCTGTTCCCGGGATATTTTCTCTATTGTTCTGGGCTCTTCTGAACTCAGAAGTTGTCAGCACAGAGCCAGGGAGTTAGGGGAGAAGCAGAACTTTTTTCCAGGAATTGCTTTTGGAAGCAGCCCCTGTTGGCAAAACACACACACACACACACACACACACTTTTTCTGAACAGAATGTAGACCATCAATCAGCATCACAGAACATCCCTTTGGGGCCAGGCAGCCACACACTACAGAGTTCAGGGCCATTAGTTTTCCTCCAGAAAGTGCAGGGTGTCCAGAATCCGCAGTTACCAGGGGAGCGAAGCGCAGAGAACCGGGTTCTGTTCCAGAGCGTGAAGGCTGCTGACCAGGCCTCAGGCAGGGACCCACGGAGGTAGGAGAGAATTCCCCAGAGGCAGGGACTTTAGGCCGGACGTGGCCTCTGAGAGTGCAGCCCGGAGCCTGGTTCAGAAACCTGTCTTGGGGGACCAGGTCCTGCAAAAGAGAGAGGCGGTCCTAAGAGAACCTGAGATAGGGGTTACCACGTCCTGGGGTGGAGAGGCTGCCTCCCACGCCAGTGTTCCTTGGGGCTCACAGACCTTGAGAAATGTTCATGCCCGGTCCCAGGCAAGGGGCCAGGAGAGAGTCATTATGTTCCACTCACCAGTTTCCGCTGGGTGCCCAGCAAGGTGTTAGGTGCAGATGGGCATGGCTTACAAACGACACCCAGGGACCATAATTAGTGGAATGTCCAGGTGGTGGACACAGAATGGCTGCTCTGGGAAGCCAGGGGAGGTCAGGATGAGCTTCAGGAGGACATGGGCGTGGACTGGACTTCAAAAGATGGGCAGAATTTGAATAGGTGGAGTGGTATTTCCCTCCCAAACAGTGTCATTCAAAGCTCGGGGCCCTGGTGATGGAAGCCAGTTGGTGGGAGCCTCTCTGTGCCTGGAGTTGCCCCCTCCCCCAGCGCCTGCCTGCAGGGAGTTCTCCTTTTCAGCTTTGGAAGAGGAACTGTGGCTGCCCCTTAGACACAGCCCAGAGAGCAGCACTCACCAGTTGTCCTCCAGAAAATATTCCTTGTGCCAAAGGAGGGCTTCTGTGTGTCCACCAGACGCCCCCTCCCAGCTTTCCAATCTCCTGGCCTCCTGTCTCCTCGACCCTGAGCAGGGGCAGCAGGAGGGAAAGTGTCCACTTTGGACAGGTGGCCTCTGGACTCACCTTGTCTTCCCCCACCCCATCCAGTCTCTGTACTCCTCAGGGCCCCTCTGCTGCTCACAGCTCTGGCCCTACCGTGGCGTTTCATGGGTTCTGAATGGGATGGGTCTGAGCTGGGCTTGGGAGGCTGTGACAGGTGGCCATTTCCAGAAGGAAGCACTTCTGTTACAACTTATTCAAGAAAAAGGCTGAGCAGTTCTTTCTCTGGGTGGGGGGCCGGGGGCCGGGGGGGGGGGTGGGGGCGCTGGCTGAAGGGCACAGGCTGGAGCAGTAGGAGGAAAGGGGTACCTACTATGGGGTCCTTGGGCTGCGCATTCCAGACCCATCACTTTGCAGCGCCCACCAGGCATGACTTGACCTCCAGGCCATGACCTAGTCCCTCCCCCACTGTGAAGCCTCTGAGGGGGCTCGGGTCCCCTTTTCCAAGCCTCCTCCTCCTCCTCCTCCCTCTTGGCATCTTCAACAGGTCTCACCAGCCCTGCTGTCCCACCTCCGGCCCCACCTCACCTCCCAGCCCCTTCTTTCCCTTGGGGCTACGGGAGCCTGGGCCCAGGGAAGATTGAATCTGAGCACATTGGGAGGGCTGAGGTCATTGTTGGGTGAACGGGCCTCCCTGGGTTCCTGCTGTGGACTGAGCTCCCGCAGGGTGAGCTATCTGAGTCCCTTAGGAGATTGGATGAGGAAGAGGGAGCTGAGGATCGCTGTCATCCGCATGGGGATTTGAGGAAAGGAATGGGATGGAGTCTTCTCTTTTTGGTGAGCTTCTGTTGGAGGTGCCAGGTTTTGGAGGGCTCAAGCCAGGGGCCTGCCTGGCTTGGACATGTTCCCTCCCTCTTCCTTGCCCCCTTCCTGCAGCCCCTTCACTCCATCTCTCTTCTCTCTACAGATGGGACCCAGGTGACCCCGGGTGCCCACTGCCCCAGTCCCCCTGGCACAGGTAAGCATCCTGAGGGAGACTGGGTGGGAAGTGGGAGCTGAGGGTGGGAAGGACATGAGGAGGGCGAGTAGCTGAGCAGTGGTTGGGCAGGGGAGCTGGCTGATCTGCCAGAGAGTCTGGAGGTTGGGGTTCTGGGGGAGGGGTGAATTGGGGTTGCATGGGAAAAGGGTGAGGAGTAGAGATAAAGAGGCCACTCTGGATCCAGGCCAGCCCCAGTGCTAGGAAGCACGACAGGAAGAGGAAAGGCAGGATGCGGTGAAACAGGAAGGCAAGTAGGAAGCTCATATTTATACTCAGGCCCCTGCCTCCCGTCGGGCTCATGTTCTCAGTTGTTGGCTCGTCCTGTCCTCACGCCAGCTCTGCAAGGGCGTGGCAGCTCTTGCAGGATGGAGGATGCCTTGTGCTGCTCAGGTAGGAGGGGAGGGACCCCTCTTCCTGGCTCTCTCATCTCCCTTGCCTCCTATTACGAGTAGGCTGTGCTGAGCAAGGAGGGGAGTGGACTTCCTGCTGCTGCTCTGGTTAGGACATGCCTGTGGGCTGGGCCTGGGCTGGGGCTGGATGAGGCTCCCTTTCTTCAGCCAGTATCCACTGAGGACCTACTGCCTACATGCCTGATGCTGAATATTACACATGGCAGGGAGAAATGAGGTGTCCTCTTTGCATCCGTCCTGGCTATCCAAAAGCTTACAGGGAGGCTGTGGAGATAGGACACAAAGAAAGAAAAGTAATAGCAGACTGCAGTATGTGACCGGTGCCAAATGAGGGGACGTCTGGTTAATGTGTTGATCCATTCATTCAAGAAACATTAAATTCACCATCTATTATTATTTAGTCTTCACAGATGTGTAATTTTCAAAAAATTAAATATAGAAATTAGGAAAAGAAAAATTAACCCCATCTCTGTGCCAGGGGCACCTTCCTATGCATTTTTTTTTGGGGGGGGGGGGGGAATACAGAGATTTATTTATTGATTCAACCAGTGTTTATTGGGTGCCTATCATGTCCTGGGCACTGTTCTAGCTTCTGGGATAGGGAGCAATAAGCAAAACCAAGTCCCTGACATTGGGGCTTCCCTCAGACCACGCAGTGCTTGTGGGGCACAGAACTGTCAATGTCACTGAAATCCATGTGGCACCGGGCTGGGTCCAGGGAAGAGAAGAGGGAAGATTCTAGCTGGGCTTGGAAGGGTGGGACCTAGAAAAGTAGAATTAAAGGGTGAGGACAGCACCAGGAGGGGGACATTGTAAGCAAAACTCAGAGGACAAAAGGCACATGGGCTTTTGACAGGATGGGAGCCGATGGCTGAGATGGAGGATTTATGTTCAGATGTAGGAGAAAAGATGAAAAAAGCAGGGTTAGCACCAGACGGTTCAGACCTCCACATGCTGAATCCCCCTGCAAGCCGTCCCCAGGCTTTTAGGCAGAGCCATTTCCAGAAGACTTCTGCTCTGGACCCTGGAGGTGCTGGGAGTGAGGGATGGGGCTGCCCATGGTCCGTATGTGGCTGAAGCTACAGCTGCAAGCCCTCTTGCATCATCAGGCGAGTCACCCCAGGAAGCCAGGACACCAGATGAGGAAGGACAGAGACCCTTCCTGGGACAGGAGTGTGTTGACATTGGAGGCCCATACTCAACCAGAATGCCCGGGTTCCCTGGATGGATGCATGAACAAGGGGTCCGGGAGTCACAGCTGTGCATTGCCAGTTACGGGCTGCATCTGGGTGCACAGCCATCCCTTCTGGTCTCCTGACACCTGCTCTGCCCCTCTCTGCCTTTTCATGGTGAGAGAATGTTAGAGCAGCTGCCCCTTAGCCTCAGCCTACTGCCGGTCCCTCCTCTGTGCCCAGTGAGAAACACCCGCCAGGGGCGGCAACTTGCTGAGAGTCACTGGGGGAACGGAGCTGGAACACTGGCCTCGGCAGGACCGGAACCCATGCTCCCAGTCTGCTCGGAGCTGGGTGGCCTTTAGCTGAGCCTCAGTTTCCTTATTTGGGATAAGAAAAGAGTAGCAACCACCTCCCAGGGCTTATGGTGGTGATGAGGTGAGAAGGTTTTGCAGCCACATGTGCACATGTGCTACAGAGGCTAGGACAGTGACTAGTAATGGTTGAGCTGGGCCTGGAGGCCGTGTTTCCCGACTCCCTGGCTGGTGCTTTGCCACAGTGCCTTCAGCCCCCCACAGCCTCAGGCCCCGGGGACAGCCTGGGGCTGCCCTGATGGGGGTGGCTCAGCACTGGAGGAGCCGAAGCAGGCCTCTTCAGAAAGGTTTCAGCGCTGTGTGCTCTGAGGGCACCTGCTCCCACCCAGACCTGCCTCCACTTCTCCGGGAGCATCTCCGGCTGCTCAGCCCAACCTGGCTCAGCTGGCTGTGCTGGTGGAGAACCTGGTCCGGCAGCTAGTTATAAATAGCCCCTGCACCCACAGGCTTGGCAGGGTGCTCCTGGCGTGGGTGCAGAGGACACTCGAGAAGAGGCACCTGAGTTGTGTCCTCACCACTGCAGGCCCAGAGCTGGCGGGAGGGCACCCGAGAGCAGGCTCCAGGGCCACATGGGCTGTGCAGCCCTTGGGTGGTGGCCAGGGCTTGGCTGCAGGTTTGAGGCACCGCTTCTTTTTTTTTAAATCCTCACCTGAAGACATTTTCTCCATCGATTTCTAGAGCGAGCAGAAGGGAGGAGGGAGAGAGAGAAGAGAGGAAAAACATCTATGTGAGAGAGACACAGTGATTGGCTGCCTCATACATGGGCCTTTACCGGGGCTGGGAAACTTGCAACCAAGGTACATGCCCTTAACTGGACTCACCCTTCGGTCCTCAGGCCAACACTCTAACCACTGAGCAAACTGGCCAGGGCGAGGCATCGCTTCTTTATCCTATGGCCTGCGGTGGAGTAGGGAGGGTGGTGACTGAGAGGGCCTTTGAGGCCCTTTGGGGTTGGAGGCTGAATAAGGGTGAGCGCTGTGCACCTGTCTGATCTCTGTCTTTGAGCACAGCTCATTGGGGGCAACTGGGTCAAATCCTCATTCCAGGTGGGCAGAAGGGAAGGAGAGAGCAAGGCCCAGAATGTACCACCAAAGGGCTCTCAGCTGTTTCTAGGTCCCCACAACCCCAGCCTCCCACCTTTTAGTGGAAAGCAGAGGCTCAATTCGAACCCCACAAGCGATAGACTAACCATGGACAGTTGAGATCACCTCCTTACTCATGGGTGACATGGAGTTGAAAATACCTGCCTTCTAGGGCCGTGGTGAGGATGGAATGAGGAAAAGGCCCCTAGAGCAGTGATGGCGAACCTATGACACGCGTGTCAGAGGTGACACTCGAACTCATTTTTTTGGTTGATTTTTCTTTGTTAAATGGCATTTAAGTATATAAAATAAATATCAAAAATATAAGTCTTTGTTTTACTATGGTTGCAAATATCAAAAAATTTCTATAGGTGACACGGCACCAGAATTAAGTTAGGGTTTTTCAAAATGCTGACACGCCGAGCTCAAAAGGTTCGCCATCACTGCCCTAGAGCATGTTTTGTTACTTTGAGTCAAGTGAGCCTGGCGGAGGCCATGAGGCTGTAATCCGCCCCTGCATACAGACTTTTCAGCTGACTCTACTCCTTTCTGTGTGTCCTCAGGCTGCCCCAGGCCCCACGCAGACACGCCAGGCCCTCAGCCCCAGCCTATGGACCTGCGGGTGGGCCAGCGGCCCCCGGTGGAGCCCCCACTGGAGCCCGCGCTGCTGGCCCTGCAGCACCCCCAGCACCTGCACCACCACCTCTTCCTGGCAGGCCTGCAGCAGCATCGCTCGGTGGAGCCCATGAGGGTAAAGATAGGAGCTCAGCCCCCAAACCCCCTCTCTCCCTTCAGCCTCCCCCCAGACCCTGTCTCAGTCCTTAACTCCTTGCCCCTTCCTGGGCGGCCAGCCCTGCCCACAGCTCTCCATGGACACGCCGATGCCCGAGTTGCCAGTGGGGCAGCAGGAGCAAGAGCTGCGGCAGCTTCTCAATAAGGACAAGAGCAAGCGAAGTAAGGATGGAGGCCTCCCGCCTGTGTCCATGGCCCACCCACCTGGGCACAGAAGGGCTGGGGTGGTAGTGACGCCAGCTCAGGTCACCTTCTGCTTGCTGGGCTCTGTCTGTGAATGTAGGTGGGGTAGAAATGGGGGTGGTGTCTGAGGTGGGGCCTCGGGCTTGGCTCTTGCCTGAGGAATCCTGGGACACCTCGTACTATACTAGGGGTGTGGAAAGGCAATGGGCAGAAAATGTGCAGGCAGGCCACCTGTCCACCCACTCCAGCCCCACTCATGGTGTGTGTGTCTCCCCCGCCCCCCCCTCCCCTGCAGGCGCTGTGGCCAGCAGTGTAGTCAAGCAGAAGTTGGCAGAGGTGATTCTGAAGAAACAGCAGGCAGCCTTAGAGAGGACAGTCCATCCCAGTAGCCCCAGCATTCCCTACAGGTAACGCTCTCTCCCACCTGTTCCCTCCTGTCCCTGCCATGCCCTCTCCTCCCTATAAGTCCACCTGTGAGCACTCATTTACCCTCTCCCAGCTGCTTATCACCTGATCCTTATGCCTCACCTCCCTTAGTAATACCTCCCCAGTCCCCTCTCCCAACTGACACCTGCCCTCCTCTCTTCTTCAGTTACCTCCCCACCCCCCACCTGAGGCTTCCATCTTTGTGCACACACCCACCCACACAGGCTTTCTTCTTCCACACAAGTCCCTTCTCTTTTCTGTGTCTCCCCTAAGCACAAAAGTACCCTGGTTCCTAGAGCAGGTTCCTCTCAGGGAAGACGGTCACCAATGTGTCTGGGACCCTGGCTGCTGGTAGGGTGGGTGGCCCGATGCTGCCACCTGGAGATGGCCCCTGTTCCTGCCAGTCCCACCTGCCCCCCCTGCTGGCTGCCACCTCCCCTGGCCGGTCCGGTGGCCATGCTGAGGAATGAGGTTGTGGCCAGGTCTCTGGGCACCCCCATCCCTCTGAAGCAGCCTTGGCACTCACCCCACAGGACTCTCGAGCCCTTGGAGACGGAAGGAGCCACCTGCTCCATGCTCAGCAGCTTCCTGCCTCCTGTTCCCAGCCTGCCCAGTGACCCCCCAGAACACCACCCTCTGCGTAAGACAGGTGAGTGGGACAGGCAGGCGGGGACCCTTCACGAGTTAGGGGGAGGGCCTTGAATTGGGACGACTGGGAGGGAGGGCTCATGGGCAGAGGGGAGGAGGGTGGGTGTGGGGCCAAGTAATGCTGGTGCTCCCATAGTCTCTGAGCCCAACCTGAAGCTGCGCTACAAGCCCAAGAAGTCCCTGGAGCGGAGGAAGAACCCGCTGCTCAGAAAGGAGAGTGCCCCTCCCAGCCTCCGGCGGCGGCCTGCCGAGACCCTCGGAGGTGAGGGCCAGCAGCGGGGCATGGGCGCAGGCAGGGGTGACTGATCTTGTCCTTTTGGGTGAGGTCCCACCAAGATGGGTCCCCTCCTCAGGGTTCCCATGGGTGCTGGTACAGGGTGTTGCCCTACACACTTGCCAAGGGTGAGTTGGGGCTGAAAGCCAGCCTCTGCTCTGTTGGCTAAGCTGCCCAGAAGAATTGCCTTAAAAAGTGTGCAAAGGCCCTGGAGACTAGTGGTGGCCTGCCCTCTTCCTGCCCTTCTGGGAGGAAAGCAGGAAGCAGAGGCAGCCCTCTTGGCTACTGGCTACTGCCTGGCCCCTGACTGTGCCTCCCTCTCCCCCCCACCCCCCTGCCCCCCAGACTCCTCCCCCAGTAGTAGCAGCACACCCGCGTCAGGGTGCAGCTCTCCCAATGACAGCGAGCACGGCCCCAACCCCATCCTGGGCTCGGAGGTAAGGCCCTGCTGGGTGGACTCTCAGGAGCAGTTCTGAGGCTCAGTCTTCCTCTCAGCAGGGGCCCTGGGGCTGCTGGGCTGCTGGGGCTGGGTGTTCTGGGGAAGGCATGCCCAGGGGTGGAGGTCTGGGACCAGTGACCCCTGCCCTGCTCCCCATGGCAGGCGCTCTTGGGCCAGCGGCTGCGGAGGCAGGAGACCTCTCTGGCCCCGTTCGCCTTGCCGACAGTGTCCTTGCTGCCCGCAATCACACTGGGGCTACCCGCCCCTGCCAGGGTGAGTGGCTGAGGCGCCCTCCCCCATGCCAAGCTCCCCAGCTTCCTTTACTCCCTTCTCCTGCTGCCTCACCCATCGCCTTCACTGTTCTCTCTGCTGGAGCCTGCTCCCCTGTGACTCCTCCCGCCTCTCCCCCAGGCTGATGGTGACCGCAGGATCCACCCAACTCTGGGCCCTCGGGGGCCAGTCCTAGGGAGCCCCCATGCTCCCCTCTTCCTGCCCCATGGCCTGGAGTCCGAGGCTGGGGGCACCATGCCCTCTCGTCTGCAGCCCATTCTCCTCCTGGATCCCTCAGTCTCTCACACCCCCCTGCTGACTGGTGAGTCCTGCTGCTTCCCCAGGGGAGGGGCTGGATCCCTGCACCCTGGTAAGGGCTGACCCCCTCCGCTGCCCCATCTTTCTGTGCATCTCCCTGCTGAGTCTCTGCCCCCCACCCATGCCCTTGCTTCTTTCCATTCTTCTCCATGGTTCCCCCCTGATGCCACCCCCCACGTTCTTTCCAGTGCCCGGGTTTGGGCCCCTGCCCTTCCACTTTGCCCAGTCCTTACTGACCACCGAGCGGCTCTCTGGGTCAGGCCTCCATTGGCCGCTGAGCCGGACCCGCTCAGAGCCTTTGCCCCCAAGCGCCACCGCCCCCCCATCACTGGGCCCCCTGCAGCCCCGCCTGGAGCGGCTCAACCCTCACGTCCAGCTGATCAAGGTGAGGGGAACTGGGTAGGGGAGGTGGTAGGGGTTGCTTCACTGGGCCCACGGGGGCTGAAAGAAGAAGGGAGGATTTGGAAGGGCAGGGATCTGGAGGGCCGAGAGCTACTTGGCCAATGGCAGCCCAGCCAAATCAATGGCCACCCAGCCCACCACGTCCCACCCCACACTCCACGCTCCAGCATGGCTTCTCAGCGGGTATCTTCCCTCCTCAGAGGTCAGTCAAGCCGAGTGAGAAGCCCCGACTACGGCAGATACCCTCGGCTGAGGACCTGGAGACGGATGGTGGGGGAGTGGGGCCCCCGGGGGATGACAGCCTGGCATGCAGGGGGTCAAGCTCGGGGCAGCATGAAGCCAGAGGCCCTGTTCTCCAGCAGCACCAGCAGGTATGGCAGTGCCCGAGTGCCCCTCAGAGGTGTAGTCAGTTAATGCAGGGGCCTGGCATAGACGGGAGGGAAATAGGATATCAGTGCAGGGAACAGCCCTGAGACCCACGATGTCCGCCAGATCCACACACACACATGCGCACGCGGTGCACATATGCACGCAGGCACACTTTCACTACACGTGCACTCCAGCAGCCTGCCAGGCTCCGGGTGAAGCATGTCCCTTGTCCAGCAGTGGGACTAGCCTTTGATGGAGCCATACACATGTCTCCCCTAGTACTTCTCCCCGGGACCAGTACTGTTTCCAGGAAGGTGGCTAGGGCAGGAAGTGGGGCAGAGCCAGGCTCAAGCGCGCTAACCAGCACTCCCACCGTGTGATCAAGCCACGGGGTAAGCGTTTGCTAGGGCTGCTGTCGCAAGTACTACACACTGGGCAGCTGAAGCAACAGCAGTGCATTGCCTCCGTTCTGAAGGCTAAAAGTCTGAAATCCAGGAGTTGGCAGGATTGCGTCCTTCTGAGAGATGTGAGGGAAGGAGCTGCTCCAGTTCTCTCCTCGGCTCGTAGGCGACTGTCTTCTTCCTGTGTTTTCACATTGTCTTCCTTCCGTCCATGCCTGTATCCCCATTCCTCCTCTCTATACGGACAAGAGTCGTGGTTTAAGGCTCACTCTAATGACCTCACGTTACCTTGG
Organism: Myotis yumanensis; assembly: GCF_028538775.1. Lineage (NCBI taxonomy): Eukaryota > Metazoa > Chordata > Mammalia > Chiroptera > Vespertilionidae > Myotis > Myotis yumanensis. The sequence goes on from NW_027223754.1 coordinate 166,730,341, forward strand.
TTACCTCTGTAAAGACCCTGTCTCCAGTTCAGGCCACATTCCAAGGTGCCAGGGGTTAGAATTTCCTTCATCAATAAGAGTGGGCCCATCAGATGTGGTAGCAGTGGCTCACGCAGGTCCCCATGTCCTCGGGCAGGTGCACGGTCCATGTCCCTGAGATTCCTCACCTGGGTTCTGGCTTTGGAGTCCCGAGGGCCCAGGGAGCTCGGGGGATGGGCTGGTCAGTCTGAGGTGCAGATCTTCAGTGGGCTAGTGGGAGTAGGGAGCTTAGAGTCAAAGGCCGGAGCCTGGCTGGGAGGCAAGACTAGAGGCCTCACCCCTGGAATCACACCAGGAAAGGGGCCTGTTTGGAGGTTTCCGAGACATTGGGCAGAAGCACAGGGAGCAGGATCCTGAGAACCTGGAGACTGAGGCCGCTGTGTCCCGCAGGTGTTCCTCTGGGAGCAGCAGCGACTGGCCGGACGGCTGCCGCGGGTAGGCACTGGGGACCCTGTGCTGCTCTCCCCGGCCCAGGGCGGTCACCGGCTCCTGTCTAGGACTCAGTCATCCCCAGCTGCACCCGCCTCGCTGCCAACGCCAGAGCCCCCCAACCAGGCCCGTGTCCTGCCCAGCTCAGAGGCCCCCGCCAGGACCCTGCCCTTCACCACAGGTAAGTCCTGGATGAGAGTGGGGCAGAAGGAAGGGCTTGAGACACACAGAGGCTGGGGCACGGGTCCATGTCTGCGTCACAGTACCACTCAGGACGAGGCCACAGCACACTTTCTTGGTCTTGTGAGACCCACACAGCGTCTGTGAAGCAGGGGGATAGGTGGTGGTTCTCATTTTACACACGAGAAGACCAGGCTCAGGAAATCTAAGGTGACAAGCTTGTGGCCAAATAGCAAGCCGGCAGTTAGAACTGGCTAAGAATTGTCAGGAGCTCCTGACAGCTAGTTCAGGCCTTTCAAAAATGACATCTATTGTTTTCACTCTGCTTGGAGAAAGAGCTCAAAAGCATTTTAGAAGTTTTGCCCGGCCGGCGTGGCTCAGTGGTTGAGCATTGACCTATGAACCAGGAGGTCACACTTTGATTCCCGGTCAGGGCACATGCCTGGGTTGCAGGCTCGGTCCCCAGTGGGGGGTGTGCAGGAGGCAGCCAATCAATGGTTCTCTGTCATCATTGATGTTTCTATCTGTCCCTTTCCCTACCTCTCTGAAATCAATAAAAAATACTTTATTTTTTAAAAAGGCATTTTAGAAGTTTTGAAAAATGCAGAAAAAGCATAAAAATCAGCCATCAGTATCCCCCCACCCCGAGGTAGCCACTCTTAAACACTGCTCGATTCTGTCCTTGTCCTGGGTATCTGTACACACACCACACACAACACCACATGTACCACAGACACAGTACCCGCTTTATTCAGTTAACATTACAAACACTTTGTGATATAATCAGTCTTCAGAAATGAGGTTTTTATAGTGTCCCATCATAGTACTTTATTTTTATTTAGTGCATGGGGCGGCGTTGGGGGTGTCCCTCAGCTTGGCCTGCACCCTCTTGCAGTCCAGGACCCCTCGCTCCTTACCTCCCGCCTGCTCGCTGCTCCTTAGAGCTGCTGTGGAGGTGGGAGAGGCTCCCGCCACTGCTGCTGTACTCACCAGCTATGAGCCCAGCTTCTGGCTGAGCGGCACTACCCGCTGTGGGAGTGCACTGACCACCAGAGGGAAGCTCCTGCATTGAGCATCTGCCCCCTAGTGGTCAGTGCGCATCATAGCAACCAGTCATCCTGGTTGTTCCGCCATATGGTCGCTTAGGCTTTTATTATATAGATTTCTTACTGGTTGGGCAGTTAGTCGGTTACTCGTTTTTCCTCATTTGAATTTCCTCGTACCTAAACCTTCATTCATCCCTGGGTCAGTCTCAGGGAGTGGCATCCCTGGGTCCAGTGGTGTGAGAATTCTGAAGACCCTGACACCCTAGACTTGCTGAAAGGGATGGTCCCACTGGCAGTGCACAGGGCCTTCCTAGTTGTTCGCTGATCAAGCTGAAACAGACACTCCCCAAAACCGCATCTGTCTCGTCACGTGGCCCCGTGTTGCTCTGGGCTTCCCAGCTCCCAGTTTTGGAGTTTCTGTGGAATTCTGTCTCCTCTGCCTCCTCCTATTCGAGTCAAGACATCCAGTGTGAGACCCCAACATCGGGCCTCCCTTGGTTAGGCTCTGAGTTCTTGATGTCGTGGAAAGGTAGTGGCCATGTAAGGAGGACTGGTGTCAGGAAGGAAGGTGGGGCCGTGTTGGTGTGCATGTGAGGTGGTGAGGCTGCCTGGGTGAGCAGCCGGGAGTGTGAATTCGTGGGAAGGGCCAAGGTGTAGGATGGGGTGTGGGGTGTGTGCCAAGCCTGGTTCCATGTTGTCGGGGGGGCACTGGGGACTCCCTGGGGTCCTGGCTCTGACCCCCGCTCCCCTCAGGGCTGGTGTATGACTCGGTCATGCTGAAGCACCAGTGCTCCTGTGGAGACAACAGCAGGCACCCGGAGCACGCGGGCCGCATCCAGAGCATCTGGTCCCGGCTGCAGGAGCGGGGGCTCCGAGGCCAGTGTGAGGTGAGGAGGTGGGCGGGCGCTGTGGAATCGGGGAGGTAAGAGTAATGGAAGGGAAGGGGCCGAGGGCCTAGAGCCAGCATGAGATGATGGAAGAGGCGGGTGGTGGTATGGCAGGGAAGGGGGCAAGCAGGGCCTCAGGAGCTCCGTGGGCCCTTCCTCAGTGTCTCCGAGGCCGGAAGGCCTCCCTGGAGGAGCTACAGTCGGTGCACTCCGAGCGGCACGTGCACCTCTACGGCACCAACCCGCTCAGCCGCCTCAAACTGGACAACGGGAAGCTGGCAGGTAGGGGCCAGTGGGGTCTGGGACCCTCATACCTCCGCTGGCTCACCTTGCCTACCCGTCCAAAATCTCTCCTGTCCCAGCTCTGCCAGCCTGTCCCCCCAGCATCCTTGACATCCCCACGCCTCCCCTGGCCCCTCTGCTGCCCATCCCCTCGCCTGTGCACCCACCCTGGCCCTCTTTCCAGGGCCTCCCTGTGTCCTGGCCAGGCCAGAGGCTGCGAGGGTTCAGCTCACACACACCGGGCCTCTCTCCACAGGGCTCCTGGCACAGCGGATCTTTGTGATGCTGCCCTGTGGTGGGGTTGGGGTAAGTGTGCCCGGGGTTCTCGAGCAGGCATTGCCGCGGGCTCTCAGGTCTCCTTTCCATGCCCCCAGGCCCCACCCTGCCTGCTTGTTCTTGTGGTTCTGCCAGACCCGGCGGGCCAGAGACTTTCCCATAATGCCCCTCTGCTGCCTAGAAGCGCCTTGCGGACAGGTGTGTCCTCAGCCCACCAGTGTCTCCTAAGTGTGGAGCCTGTGCCTCACACTGAGAAGGTGCTTGGTAAATGGCGAGTGAGGCTATGAGAGCAGGGCCAAGGTCATCCCTTCATAAGACCCCAGGGGTCGGGCCTGGCCACTCACCGGAGTGAGCCCCCAGGCAGAGTCGGGGCTGCCTGGGCTGGGACTGTGGGTGCCTCCAGTGTCCTTGGGGACTCAGGCACTTCCCTCCCGATCCCCACTTTTCTCCCTCCCTCCTCACACTGCTTGGGGGGCTTCCGGCCTCCCTAGCAGTGCCCGCCTTGCCTGAAAGGTCCCCGCAGTGGTTGCCCGGCCCGCCGGTGTGTGGAGGCAGGGGATGGAGGCCTGGTTTGGAGGGAAATGGGAGCTTAGCTGGGGGGACTGTTGGGAGCCAGTCAGCGCCCTATTCACAACTTCCCATTTCTTGCCACTTTCTGATTTTTCCAACTGTTTTTGCTTCTGTTTTCTCCTCCCTCCTCTCCCTCTCTCTCTGTCTCTCTCTCTTTCTCCAGCCTCTTGAGACTCTCTCTGCCTTCCTCGCCTCTCTTGGTTCGCCTCGCCCTCCCCATCTCCCCATCATGCCCCCCGGCCCCTCCCTAGCCTTGAGGCCCAGGGACTGGGTTTGGGGGGCCTCCCAGCCTGGGCTAGGGGCCCTGAGTGGAAGACAGTGGTGCAGACGGCCCCTCGAGCTCCGACGTCCCGCAGGGCCTGAGCAGAGCCAGCTGGGGCTTAAAACCCGCTCCAGGCCCAAACCCCAAGTCCCGCCCAGGTAACGCCATGCCCCCTCCTCTGACCGGGGAGGCAGGCGCCATGCCGCCAGCGCAGTGCTGGCCACATACGGGCTGGTGATGTGACTGAAGCTGGGAAGGAGACGTCATGTTGGGACTGGGGGATACAGGAGGCCTTGCCTTTGGGCGGTGGGGCACTGGGGAGGCAGCACTGTCTGCCCAGCTCCCTGCCCCTGGGGTCCTGGCCATGGGGTGGGCACCAGCCATGGGCCCTGGCTCCCGTGGGAAGCCTTGGATGATGCGGGCCCTGACTCTGGCCCCCACAGGTGGATACTGACACCATCTGGAACGAGCTGCACTCCTCCAATGCAGCCCGCTGGGCCGCCGGCAGCGTAACCGATCTGGCCTTCAAAGTGGCTTCCCGCGAGCTGAAGGTAAGACATCTGGGTTGAAGGTGGGCAAGCCACGGAAGGAGGGAGTAGAATGAGGCAGCCGGGGGCCCAGACCCAGGGCCCCAAGATCTCATTTCTCTTGGATAGCACCACAGGGTTTTGGAAGGGTAATCAAGAGCTCTGGGGACCAAAATGAGATTTGAACCATAGATTCATGTTACTTGGTGGGAGTCCACCACTGGGACCCTGGGCCTTTGGTCTCTAAGAGACACAAGACACAGGTCATGATCACCCAGGATCATTTAACATAGACCCAATGTGTGACTGTAGGCAAGTTGCAGGAGTCTCTGGACCTCTGTGCATTGGCAGATTGTTTCTTTGTAGTGTTGAAGTTTTTGGGGTTTTTTTTTTAAATTGGTTTTTAGAGAGAGAGGAAGGGAGAGGGATAGAGATATAGGAACATCAATGAAACATCGATCGACTGCTCCTGCATGCCCCCTACTGGGGATCGAGCCTGCAACCCAGGCACGTGCCCTGACCAGGAATTGAACCTGACCTCCTGATTTATAGGTTGATGCTCAACCACTGAGCCACACCGGCCGGGCTCCCCCTGCAATGCTGAAGTTTTGTAGACTGGGTTGGTACCTGGGCTGGACACCTTACAGGGGCTTGTCCTGAGGTCCCCCTCCCCCCACCCCGTTGTTTAGGAGCTCAGCCCAAGGTGGTCACGGTGTCCTCAGTGTCAAAGCCCTTTGGTGGGCCTTTGCAGTTAAGGGCACAGAACTGGGTTTAGAATTCTGGCTCCACCGTTTACAACCAGGCAACTTTTCACAAATTGCTTAACCCACCTAAACTTCAGATTCCTCCTGTCTGTAAACTAGAGCTAATAATAATGTTTATCTCATGGAGATGTTATGAGGATGAAATCCAGTATTTATAAAGAGCTTAGCACAGTGCCAGGCACGTAGTTTTGGCCCGATGAACAGCTGTTATTACAAAGTGCTAACAGCCAGGACACACCAGGCGGGGGTTTCTCTGCTCGCATCCAGCCTGAAAGCAGAGGATGCCAAGCCTGGGGGCTGAGTACCGGGCACTTCAGACCCATCCTGGTCCTGGGAGGAGCTGGGGCTGTGGCATGTTTATGGCGATGGGGTCAGAGGGCTGGCCCTTCGGTTGATAAGCATTCTTTCCATTTCCAGAACGGTTTTGCTGTGGTTCGGCCCCCAGGACACCATGCGGACCGTTCCACAGCCATGTAAGGTCTGGGGAAGGCCTAGGTGGGATGAGCCTTTTGGGGCGGGACCAGGCCAGGATCGGGTAGAGACGGGAGGCCGGACAGGTGGAGGCGCAGGAAGGATGGGCTGTCAGGACTTCCCTTTTCTCCTCCCAGGGGCTTCTGCTTCTTCAACTCCGTGGCCATCGCCTGCCGGCAGCTGCAGCAACAGGGCAAGGCCGGCCGGATCCTCATTGTGGACTGGGTGTGTCCCGGTGCCCAGCCCCTTCAGACCCAGAGCCCTGTGGAAAGAGTTCTGAGCCTGGCATCAGGAAATGTGGTTTCATGTCCTAGCTCTACACTGGCCTCCCGAGCCTCCGTTTCCCCCTTGTATAAAAGGTGGGAGAAGGCCTTCAGCCATAACAGGCTCCCACAATGGGAGGAAGGAACCATTTGAGTGCTGTCTTTTGGCCTCTGTTGACTTCTTTCTGCGGCTTTAATTTCTGCATTTCCCCTATGGATAGTGACAATAATAGTAACAGCAGATAACATTAACATTCCACTAATCACATCCAGACACTGATGGGTTTTACATGGGACATATTTATTCCTGACTGTAACCTGGTTTTCAGACAAAGGAAGTGAGCACAGAGAGGTTACGTAACTTGCACACAGCAACACACCTAGTCTGTCCTGAGCCGGATGTGAAACCCGTTGGTTAGTGCTCGCGTACATGCATCTAAGTATAAGCTGCCCCACTCTGTGTTGACACCTGTGATTGGGACATGCCTGTACAGAAGCTGAGGACAGTAGAGGAGCTTTCCACACGTGCACCCTTGCATGGTCCTGTGAGCTACCGACTGCAGAGCCACAGCTTTCCCTAGGATGGATGGCGGTGGGCCTCACGTACCTGCCCCTCTGTACTTGAGCTTGCTTCTCATCACCTGCATCATTCCATGACCTTGGACAAGACACAGTAGTGAGATTTTCTGATGTATCATCCTGGACTCTTCCCTCTCCTCCACTAATCCACTCCCACACACTCTTTCACGGTCAGGTCTGCCCTTGGCATGCTTCCTCCCCTTCAGGGTCTCGTAGGCACCCCCATTCAGCATGTTATATACACATCTCTGCATACATGCAGAGACTGAGGCTCAGAGAGGGCCCATGGATTACTTGGGGCCACTCATCAGTTTTGCTCTAGGAACTCCAGTTTCCTCACCCCATCTAGGGTCCTGACCCTCAAACTGGTCACTAACCTCAAAACCCTTCCAACCTGCTCCGGTCTCCATCTCTCTAATCCACTGCCCATCTCCCACAGGATGTTCATCATGGCAATGGCACCCAGCACACCTTCTACGAGGACCCCAGTGTGCTCTACATCTCCCTGCATCGCCATGACGGTGGCAACTTCTTCCCGGGCAGTGGGGCCGTGGAGGAGGTAACCACGTGTCGGGTCTACCTCTTCCGGCCCCATTGACTCTCTCGTGACCCTTACTCTGCCTCTGTTACAAGTAGCTGTGTGATCCTGAATAGATTGTTTAGCCTCTCTGATCCTGTTTCTCCATCTGAAAGTGAAGAGGGTATATGAGCTGGTCTTGCAGAGCTAACATCCTGGCATTGCTCTCCTGGGACTCTGCTCTCCTCATGTCTCTCTTGCGTCCTGTTTTCCAGGTGGGAGCTGGCAGCGGTGAGGGCTTCAACGTTAACGTGGCCTGGGCCGGAGGTCTGGATCCCCCAATGGGGGATCCTGAGTACCTGGCTGCTTTCAGGTAAGTGCTCTGAGGCCTAGCCCATCCAGGCCACCCTTTCCTGCCCTTTTCCCCAGCAGCACCAGGTTGGAGGCCATCAGTTGGTTTGTCAGCCGGTCCTCATTCAATCACCAGACATTATAAGTCAGCCCGAGGCAAACAAAAGCAACGGCACTGTTATACTGGCCTCTAGTAGCCTCCAGTTCCAATGCGAAGACAGGAAATAGAATGAAATAGTCAAAGGGTACTTTGTAAAGGCACTTGTTACCAAGAGCCAATGTTGAACTGAGTGCTGGGAGACGGGCAGGTGGAGTGAGCAGAGCAGACATTCAGTCCAAGAAAGCTGCCTGGAGGAGGTGGGCTTTGTGCAGAAGGTGAGAAACTTAAATTGCAGAGAAAGATGATGTCCATATTGGGGGAGTTGTTTAGGAAAAGCCATTCTAGAAGAGCTGCTTTGGGCTCTTGTTCAAGAGCCCTTATATATTTCTTTCTGGGGCTCCACCACTCCATTTGGGAAAAGGAAATCTGGAAGTAGGTCTCCAAATACTTTCCTGGAGATATTTTCCATGAGAGCTAATTCTGTAAAAGCCCTGCCCATAGCCCAGGGCTGTGAAAGACACCAAAATGGACCCTAGAGGTGGGTCAGGGATGGAGGAAGGCAGCTGTGGGGGTTGGCAGGGGCTGAGGAGGAGAGAATATATCTGGGTAGCCCAGGATCTCAGAGTCTAGTCACCCTAGTCAGCCCTTAGGTGGTGAGTGGCGAGGCGTGGTGGCAACTGAGTACCGAGTATTTCTAGTCCCTGAGGCTTAGTGACCTGTACCTTTTTTGTGGCTCTGACCACTGCACTCCATAGACACACACACACACTCTTCTTTCATCCCCTCTCATACCCCATTCTTGGCTCCTTCCTGCCTTGTTCCAGTTGAGCACACTTGGTGGCTGAGCCCTTAGGCTGTGTCAGGGTAATGGCACATCCCTGTGCAGAAGAAGTGAGAGGGGCCCTGGCCGGTTTGGCTCAGTGGTTAGAGTGTTGGCCCATTGACCAAAGGGTTGCAGGTTTGATTCTTTGTCAAGGGCACATAACTCAGTTGCAGGTTTGACCTCACCCCCTATTGGGGCTCAAGTGGGCGGGAGACAACCAATTGATGTGTCTCTCATGTTGATGTTTCTTTCTCCCTCTCTCTCCCTCCCACTCTCTTAAGAATCAATGGGAAAAATATCCTCAGATGAAGATTAAAAAAAAATAAGGAAGTCAGAGGGATCCATTAATCCTTCTGGGAGATTGGGTATCTTGGAGTCCTAACAGCAGGGTGCCCCACAGTAAAGGTGGTAGAGAGGGCTGGCACCAGTGGGGGCCCTTGGCCTCTGCCCAGCAAGGCTACAGTGTGGTGAGCCCTCCTTCTCGCACCCTCACAGGATAGTCGTGATGCCCATTGCAAGAGAGTTCTCTCCGGACCTGGTCTTGGTGTCAGCTGGGTTTGATGCTGCCGAGGGTCACCCAGCCCCACTGGGTGGCTACCATGTTTCCGCAAAATGTAAGGAGGGCCCAACCTAGGGGAATGAGGGCTAGACTGGGAGGGGAAGGCGGCTGTGTCGGGCCAGGACTGTGAGTGTGAGGACTGAGGTATGACAGCTGGCCCTGGGATTCCCTGGGTTCCCCTAGCCTAGCATAGCCCAGGGCCCTTTCTCACGACCAGCTCCATTCACCATGGAAAGCTTGGCTAAGTCACACCCTGGGAAGCTCAGCCATAGGACTCCCCCGCCCTAAGTGTGTCATTCCCAGGATGGGCTTGCAGCTTCTTTGGAGGGAGGATAGGAGGAGCAGTGTTCTCAGAATCGAGGGAGCCCGCTCAGCCTGCTGGGCCACGGGGCCTGAAGGACAGAAAGAAAAGATGGTGAGACTCAGTGAAAAAGACGTCGCTGGAGTCGATGCCCCCGGTTCAAGTCCTAGCCCTGCCGTTCACTAGCTGTGAACCCTTGTGCAAGGACCTTAGCTTCTCTGAGCCCTGAGTGAGGCATACTAATAGGTTTCACATGGGACTCCATGTGAAGGCGCTTGGGATGGTAGTTTTCCATCTGCATCATCCTATATAATAAAACCCTAATAAACAAATCGACCAAACTGCGGACCGACCAGTCGCTATGGTGCACACTAACCACCAGGGGGCAGATGCTCAATGCAGGAGCTGCCCCCTGGTGGTCAGTGTGCTTCCACAGGGGGAGTGCTCAGCCAGAAGCTGGGCTCACAGCTGGCGAGCGCAGAGGCCGTGGTGGGAGCCTCTCTAGCCTCCGAGGCAGCACTAAGGACCCCTCAGGGGATGTCCGCTGGCGCAGTCTAGGCTGAGGGACCCCCCCTCCCCCCCTAGTGCACAAATGTTCACCGGGCCTCTAGTTATGTATAAGGGAAGAAGCAAGCAGGGACATAATACATGGAGAGGGTCCACCTCTCCTCTACCCCTCTCCCTCCCTTCTCTCCCCTTTCCTCAAATATCTAGGTTTTGGGTACATGACGCAGCAGCTGATGAGCTTGGCTGGAGGTGCAGTGGTGCTAGCCTTGGAGGGCGGCCACGACCTCACAGCCATCTGTGACGCCTCTGAGGCCTGTGTGGCTGCTCTTCTGGGCAACAAGGTGAGCTGCTCCCCTCATCCATGCCTCTGTGGGAACAGGAGCCCAGCACTCGCGCAGGACTGCCCCCAAAGAGCAGACAAATGGGGTGCATCCCTGAGGGCCCACAGATAGGGCGGGGATGGCCAGGCCTGGAATAAGAGGGACAGAGCGGATGCCTCTTCCCCAGGTAAGGTCTGAAGCCAGAACCTCTCTGCCCTAGGTGGAGCCAGAGGCACATGCCTATCTGTGCCCAGAAACCAGAAAGCCAGGGCCCTTGGTGTGGGGGAGACCTGGGCTATGGGTCCCCAAGACTGGTGGTTGATGTACTATTTTCTTCCGTAGGTGGATCCCCTCGCAGAAAAAGGCTGGAAACAGAAACCCAACCTCAACGCCATCCGTTCTCTGGAAGCTGTGATCCGGGTGCACAGTGAGTGTAGAGGGAGGACACCCACTGACCCTAAACTTGGGAGAACCTCACGGGTGCTGTTCCCAGTCACCAGAGCTTCCACTGCCAGCCAGGCTAGGGACCTTGGGGCTGGTCAGGAATGGGCTTCCTATCAGTTACCTCAGCCGGATGGTGGGGCAGCCACCCCAAGTGCGGATACCCTCAGAGCCTCCACACGGGCCCCGCAGGGACCACCAGACAGTGGCCTGCCTCCTCAAGGCAGGGCTGAGCTCCCATCTCCACCACAGCCCCAGGCCAGGGCCAGTGAACAGCTACACTCAGGCTCGTTTGTTAACAGTGCTGGTTCCCACCTCAACCCTCAGTCCTGGCCACAAGGGCCTCAGACGCTCTGCCCGTTTGGGGGGCTGGGTCTTAAGATAATCCCACATTTGGAAAGCACTTTAAAATTTCCATTTCAACTCAGTATCTATGGAGCATTTTGTGTAAATACCCATGATCTATGCTAGGGATACAAAAAAGGAATAAATTAGGTTTCCTTGCATCTGGGCTCAGTAAGGGCATGCAGGGAACATAAAGGTGTTGCGGGAACTTTGTACAGAGCCCTCGCTCTGGGCGTGTTCCCTGGACCTAACTTCTCACAAGAGGAGGCAGGGTGGGCACGTCCATGTGGGAGCCCGAGGCGGGTGAGTGGCTAGCCGGTGGCCACCCCGTGATGACAGTCAGCTCTCCCCGTGCTGGGTCCTGGGCTGACCATTGCTGGACTGACCATCTGCTCCTGTCCTATGTTCTGGGCTGACCATTGCTTGGGGCTGATGCCCTTAGGAACCATGCACCTGTGGGAATAGGCTAGAGGCGACCTTTCAGCCAAAGGCGGGGGAGAATGGCTTGGGCTCCTATGAGGCCACCTCATAGCCATGCTGAATGCTCTGCTCACTTTGTCAGGGCTGTGGGGGCCAAGTCGAGGAAGGTTGTGTCTTGAGGTAGAGGCAGGTGAGAGAACTGACCGCAGATTGAGGATACGGCCGCTACTCTTGGACCCTGGCCTGAGATGTTCGGTCTCCGTACCGGTCTAGGATGTGTGAGGAGGCAGGCAGGAGGACTTGTTTTCCCCAACCCTCTCTGACTAGGCTTCTTGTCCCAGGTAAATACTGGAGCTGCATGCAGCGCCTGGCCTCCTGTCCAGAATCCTGGGTGCCCAGGGTGCCAGGAGCTGACGCAGAAGAAGTGGAGGCAGTGACTGCACTGGCATCCCTCTCCGTTGGCATCCTGGCTGAAGAGAGGTAATACCGACCCCCGGCTGGCAGCCTCGCCACCCCTTGAGCCCTTCCAACCGGAGGATCCCAGATTCCAGCCCAACCTTCTTGGGAAGGTGGGCTGAGGCCCTTTCTGCAGCCCCCGGCCCCCCAGCAACCCCATGCTTATCCTCCCCCAGGCCCTCAGAGCAGCTGGTGGAGGAGGAAGAACCTATGAATCTCTAAGGCTTTGGAATAATTCTGCCGGCCCATCCTGCCCTTCCGACCTGGTTCTCTTCTTACCTCTGGCAATAGTACCTGCTCCTGGGGTTTTCAGAGATCCTCTGGGCAGGTAGTTGTGGCCAGAGAACAGTCCCTTGACAGTCACTCCAAGGAGACTGAAAAGGCCCCTGGGTCTAGGATAGGGACCAAAGAGGGCAGCCGGCCAACCCCCTGTAGGGCTCTCCTAAAAACAGAGTCTGCCCATGTGGGGTCCAGGCCCTACTGGGCCCCCATTCCTCAGGACTGCACGGAGGACTGGCTCAGTCAGGCCCACCCATAACCACTATTCTTGGCGCTGTAGACCCTGGACTTTGCACACAGCCCCAGGCTCCACACAGAAATGTGAACTTGGCCTCAGCCAGGGTAGCCCTTCCTAGGCTCTGAGGGCTGGAGTGGGGGGGAGGGAGACAGATAGGAGGAGCCAAGGGGTCCTATATCCCTGAGTGCAGGGGGAGTCCCTCCTCTTGCCTGTTTACTCAAATGACTATGGAAGCCACCCCAACCCCGCACCACCACCGGGCAGTGAGACAAAGCTCCCTCAAGAGCAGTCATCGTTAGGCCCCCTCTGGTGCCGACCATCTCAGTGCCCTGGTGGAGGAGAAGGGTGCTCTTGGAGTTCCGTGCTTCCTGATCCAATGGTGCCAAACCCTCATCTCCCCTCAGAAGCACAGTGTGACCCCCAGGGATCCCTCGGTCACTGCCCCCTCCAGGAGTGTTCTCTTTCTGGGGTGTCTCCCACCCCAGCTCCAACTCCTGCCCCACATAGGACTAGCTTGGCTGAGGGGGAAGGGGGTGGGAGAGTAGATGCAAGACATGGGGTAGGGGAGGCAGACTGGCAAAGTCAAGGCTTCTGGGGCCAAGAAGGATAGTATGTGTGTGCGAATGTGTGCGAGAGTGTGTGTGTGTGCGTGTGTGCGTGTGCGTACATGTCTTCCCTTGGACAACCATACCCTGTGTATGTATGCATGTTTTTGTAAAAAAGAGAAAAAAAATGGAAAAAAGTCTGAACAATAAATGTTTTATTTGCTTTAAAGGTGCACATGACAGGGGATGGGGTGTGCAGGGGGCACACAGCTCCACAGCACAGCGTGCGTCTGTTCGCTGTGGAGAAGAAGGGACCAGCTCCCCCCAGCTCCTTGCCCCTTGTGGAGCTGCCCTGCAGGAAGAATCCATTCTGAACACTCTAGCTGCCCCTGCCTGCCCCACCTGGGGTAATAAGGAGGTGGCAGCTTTGGGCTGAGTCCATAGACAGAGGGCCCACTGTGGGGTGGAGTGGGGGGGTGGGGGGCAGGTATATAGCTGCTCAGAACCTTCTCACTAAGGCATCCCCAAAGAGTCGTGAATCAGACTTACCTGGTTCCAGTCCCAGCTGGGAGGTCAGTTGTGTCATGTCCCCTCTAGGGGCCTCTGTTTCCCAGTTAAAGGCTCCGGAAATAGACACTGTTTATGGTTCCTGCTCTAATGCACCATGACTTCTTAAGCGTATACTGAGCCTCAAAGAGAGAAGAGGTGAGGCCACAGGCCTGGACAAGCTCAGTGCATGCCAAGATGATGGTGCCAGGGCTGCCAGCGCCTGTCTCTATGGCTCTGAGTGGGCCAGGCTTGTCCAGCCTGCGGGAGGAGAGCCTCATGACCTCAGACCTGGCCCCAAGCCCTCACAGCCGGGGAGAGTATGAAGGGAAGAGGATCTGTCCCCTTCCCATCTGTCCTGCCTCTTGGGTGACAGACACTAAACCCCATCTGTCCTGGCTGAGGCTGTGTCCACGGGCATCCTCACCCCGGCCAGGGTGTGCCGAGAGCCAGAGGAGGGGAGTCAAGCCGGTGGGTTCCCCCCTGCCAAGGGGACCAGAGGGAGAGGGTCTCCAGCCCCTGAGACACCAGCCCCTCCTCTGCCCGCCAGGGCACATTGTGAGCTAAGGAAATGGCTTTACGAGACAACTAGAGGCCCAGCACCACCAGCCCTCCCACCCACTGCTCTCACAATCCCCCCAAGAAACAACCAGAGGCTGTCTGATACAAACAGTCGCTGTATTTCTGCTTAAGTGACAGTAACACAGATAAGGCAAAGAGCTGAGGTGGGAAAGGGGTAGACCGTGCAAAATGGCAACCTAACATAAAAAGACACACGTATCAGTAGCCTCTTCCCTCCCGAGTCAGGGGCGCCCTTGGGCCAGTGTATGGGCAGAGAGCAGGTTTATCCTTCAAGAGGGAGGTAAAAAAAAGATCTAAGCTCTAGGTGAGGGGCAGGAGTTGGGGGAGGGGGTATCTCATAGCAGGGGGTGTTCTGGGCGTAACCAGGGGCAGGTGTGAGCAGGCCGAGTGGAAATGCAGGGCTGCAGGTGTGTAGGCACAGATCTGGGGTCCTTCCGGCCTACACCATGCTGCCCCCTACTCAAGCCCTTCTGGGGGCAGGAGCACCTTCCCCAAGATCCTTAGTCTGGCCTCAGGTGGGGAGTCCTGCTCTGAGGTGTGTGGTGCGTGTAAGAGGGAGGACTTGGGTGGTAACGGAGATGACTGACCAGCACGCTCGGGAGGCCAGCTCAGGGTGGGACAGGGACACTGAACTCTCTGCCCAAGACCTTGGGGGAACAACAGGATGGGATGCTGGGGTTTGGGGTGAGGTCTCTACTGGAGACCCCTTACTTGACCTTCCCTTCCCAGGTTTCCACCCTGGTCTGAGGGAAAGTCCCTGGGGCAGCAGGGACCAGATCACCTGCCCCCAGGCATGGGTCAAGGCCTCTTGGCCCCTCAACTGTTGCCTTGGCCCTTACAAAGCTTCCTCACTGAGCGCTAAGAAAATAGATCTATTTGAAAAGCTTCCCTCCAGCCAGGCTAATGAGGAGCAACAGAGCAGGACCCCTTTCCATCACCCCCAGGTCTCCCCCAAAGTGGACGGGGACAGTGTCCTGGGAGACCAAAGTCTTCCTGTTGTGTATTTCCTGCCACGGTGCTGGGGTTCCCCAGGGGTGGGACAGTCCCACCTGATGTCTCAGAAGCTGAGTCCAGGTCCTGAGGACCCCAGGGTGCCGAGATCTCACCCCCTGGGTCAGAAATCGCTGAGGATGCTGATGTCGGCAAAGTCAGCCCGGTAGCGGTGGGCGTAGAGGCTGAGCAGGAAGGCCCACTTGAAGGCAATGAAGCTCCAAACGCAGGACAGGTAGTAGCTGTTGGGGTCTTTGAGGCCTGCAAGGGAGAGGAGCCCGACTGTGACTCTAGAGGGCCTTGCCCTCTTCCCCAGCCCCCATCCCACAGGGCTGGGGCCGCCCTCGCCAACCTCCAATAGAGGCTGAACCAGCCTTCAGGATTTGCAGGCAGTGGGATGAGGGAAGTTCAGGGCTGGCCATTCACAGTTGTGGCATCTTTTGCTTTTGTCACTTTTACCCTCGGCCACTTCCAACCCGCTTGAACCTGCCTGAACATCAGATTCCCTAGGGTCAAGGACAAGGGCCTTTGGCTTCTTGCTGGTTGCAGCCACCAGGGGGCACTGCCATCCTACTACATGTGCTCAGCACTTGCCACACATTTCACTGAACCCTTCCAACCCCAGGGTATGGCTACTCTCATTCAACCCACTCTAACAGAAAACTGAGACACAGGAGGTTAAGCGATCTGGCCAGTCCCTTGGATGTCAGTGCCACGCCCCACCCCCCCCTCCCCCCCCCCCCCGCCCCATCCAGTCCCCCCTCCACCCCCAGCACTGGCCCTCACTCTGGTGTCGGGTGATGGCCAGCACAAGGAAGTTGCAGAAGGTGGCAATGGAGACGGCTGAGAAGAGGACGCCCACGAAGAAGAAGCCACGCAGCCCCTTGAGCCAGGTCCTCCAGTAATCCTGCATGTACATGATGTGCGTCACCAGGACCCACAGTGCCAGCACACCTGTGGGACAGACTTGGTCAGAGGGACAGACACTGCCATCACCCTCTCCTCCCAGCCTCCTGCCAGTGACCCTGGGTCCTCCAGGGACTTTTAGGACCCCTAAGCCAGACCTATTTCTGGGTTAGGAAATGCTGAAATACAGAGAGTGTTGGTCTTTACAGTCTCATGACTCTGGAATGGAGTTTTTGGAGGCTATAGGGCCTGTGATATCACGAGAGCCTGATTGCAAGAGCAGATAAGGGAATCTCTCTTCAGTCACACAGTCGAGATCGGCAGAAATATAAAACCGTATCATTCTCCCTAATTTTTTTTGTTTTGGAAAACTTGACTGTTTCCTTACACAAATATTACTTGTGCTAATTCAATGTGATTTTTAATATTTTAAATGCTTACAAATGTTCTCAGTTATAATTTCTAATATGGCACATACAGATATAACCCACATAAAATTTTCTTGGGGTTTCACTACTTTTTAAGACTGTAAAGGGGCCCAGCCTGAGGGCCACAGATGTGGGAAGCGGTCCTCCCTCCCTGATGTTCCTCCACCCAGCCCTCAGGGCTTTCAAGACCTTGCTCATGGCCATACCCCCGTCACTCCCTCCAGTTTGCTGCAAAGGGCAGGCCTGGTGCCCTCAGCCTTTCCTGGGTCCACCCTCTGGGCCAGGCTGGGCATTTCCCCGACAATGCCAGCTGCTGCTCAGCCAATATGAGTGCCCTCTGTGCCAGGCCGTGCCTGTCGCACAGCCTAAAGAGTGGAACAAATATCAATCCCATTGGCAAGGGTCTGGAGCAGGCCTGCAGGGTCCCTGCAAGGAATGAGGAAAGAGGCAGAGCCAGCTGCAAGCCTGGCAGGTGTGGCCACACAGGCGGGGGGTCCTAGGAGTCAGGAGACCTGTGCACACATGCACAGGAAGGATGGACATCTGGTTGGGGAAAGTGGTTGGTTATCTGTGGCAAGAAAGAGAAGAAAAGGAAGTTGATAAGGAGGTGGGGGTGGGAAGAGTGCTTTGACTGAATCTATGATGTTTTAATTCTTAGGCTGGGTGGTAAGTGTAAGAGTGTTTATTAAATTATCCACCCTTTTTCAGTTGCCCAAAATATTTCATAAAAATGTTTTTTAAGTTAGGGAAAACAAGGCAGAGGGGAGCATCATCACAGAGCTATGCTCCGGTCACCAGCCCAGAAGTTGTCACAATTTAGGCAGCCTGGAAAGGGATGAAAACCATGAGACTGCCAGCCAGGAAGCCTGGGGCCATACTCCATGGCACTCCCTCATGACCTCTCAGAGCCTTAGTGTTTCATATCTAAAGATGGATAAGCCCAAAGGTCCCGCCAGCATGGAAACTTGGAGACTCCAGTTCCACACTAGTGAGATGCAGCCCTGCCAACGCTGCAGCTTCCCCTCCCGCCGTTTCACCCACACTCTCCCAGCTCTGCCCCTGCCCACCCCAAACTTCCTGGAGGGCCTGGAATATGGGTCCCTCCACCTCTGAGATCAGGATGAGCCCGAACAAGCATCTCTCCATGGCCGAGGCAGGAAGTGGGAGCAGGCCAGAGGTGGACAGAGTAGCAACCCCACGGCTTCAGCTCACATCTTACGTGATCTGGGTTGTGTGCCAGCCACCCTTCCCAGAGTCTTTGCCTATCTTCTCACATGCATCCTAGGTGTTCATTTGGAGAGCCAATGGCTTCTTAAATGGCCCAAGAAAGAGGCTTGTTGTCACTGAGTGCGTTTGAGGAACAGTCAGAATGGCACCAGTCTGGGCCAGCCCCGTTGCCCTCTGTCTCTTTAACATGCCATGGGGTGGCTGGGGTAGCTGAGCTCTCAGATCCTCTGCCACTCAAAGATTCTGGAAGCTAGCTCAGGAGAAAAATTAGGTCAGAGCCATGCCTCTGTGACTCAGCAATTTCTGGGTTAGGAGATGCTGAAATACAGGCCTATGGAAATGCCATCTCTTAGCCCCCAAAACACCCACCCCCACATATACCCACGTGCCAAAAGGGGCTGAGCAGGAGGAAAAGGCAGATGGCTATCTTGTGTGTTCCAGGTCCCAGGTCTTTGTTAATTAGCAGGCACAACCTTCCCCACCCCTCCCTTCCCCTGCACACAGGGCTCACCTCCAAACACCAGCCAAGCCTGGAAGCAGGCTCGGTCCCACCTACCCCAGCTCTCACCACTGTCTGTGGAAGAAGGACCTCCCTCACCAACTCCACCCAAAGGTGCTCAGTGAAGGAGCAGGAGGCCCCACTGGCCCCTTGGCAGGAGGCAACTGTCCCTCAGCCCCGCTCCCTTCCCTAGGACACTGTGGGCTCCAGAAGCCTGGTCTGCATAATCCAGGCAGAACGGACAGGTCCCCAGGACCACCCACACGCATGTCCATGCCAGACCTCACCCCTCACTCCACCCGACCTGCTTCCAGGAACAGAGACCCTGCTTCTCTCAGGGAAAAGCAAGGCCCGGAGCTCCTCTCACTCACAGCTCCCCTGGGAAGAACACAGAGCCGTTTGGACTCCTGGGGCGACTTTTCTATTCTTTTCCTCTTTCCTTGTCTGCTAGATGTACAGTAAGAGTGTGTGTGTTTCCCCAGGGTTCCCACAGCAAAGCTTCCTTCTGCAACTGCCTTTCCTCCAAGCTTCTTCCCGGCACCACCGGGATGGGAGAGAGCGGGTCTCCACCCATGAATGCTCTTCCCGCTGGCCCCAGGGGCCCCAGGGGCCCCAGGCTCACCCTGTCCCAGAAACCAGCACCCCACTGGCCACTGCCTGCTACCCAGGAAGAAGACACACACTAGGGCTGCCCTCTGGTGACTCGGCAGTTTCTGAGCTAGAAAATGCCAAGTCAGAAGTGGGGTGCTCACAAGTCAGTAAATTCGCTGATGCATCACCCCAAAAAGAGGAAGAAGTCTGACTGGCGACAGACTCTCAGAACCCACTCAGGGTGGAGAGGGCACGTGGGTAGCCCTGGCCAGGCAAGCCCTCCCTCGCCCCACCACACCACCGCCAAGCAGCTATGGCTCTTCCACGACCACCTCCTGGATGTCCAAGGCCAGACTGTCAGGGAGGCACCAGGACCTTGCTCCCGCTGATCGCTGCCCTGGTGCCCAACTCCACAGCTGGCCTGCCTCAGAGGGAAGCCTGCAGGGACGGACAGGGCAGAGTTGGGGTCAGAGGGAAGCCCCAGGACTCCCTGGAGCATAAGCTACAGGGCCTAGTTCAGTGATGGCGAACCTTTTGAGCTCGGCGTTGTCAGCATTTTGAAAAACCCTAACTTAACTCTGGTGCCGTGTCCATATAGAAGTCTTTTGATATTTGCAACCATAGTAAAACAAAGACTTATATTTTTGATATTTATTTTATATATTTAAATGCCATTTAACAAAGAAAAATCAACCAAAAACATGAGTTCGCGTGCCACCTCTGACACGCGTATCATAGGTTCGCCATCACTGGCCTAGCTCATGGCTCTCCAACAGGCAGCTGTGAGATGAATGAGAGAGGACACAAACTGCAACATTACAGGCCTGGAAAGCATGTGGGGGGTGGGTAGAGGGGTGGGAGGGAGGGTTGGAGGATGGGGGTGGGTAGGGTGTCTCTAAGATCATCTCCTTCACTGGCATCTCCTCCAACTCCTTACAGATGAGGAAACTGAGGCCCAGGAGGCATTGATGGGCCCAAGGTCACACAGCCTGGGCTCACTACACCAGGCCAGACTCCCAGCACACCCAGCTCTGATCCCAGGGATGGCCCTCCCTCCTCACCCCCAAAACAGCCCCCATCTCAGGTCTTATCAGTACAACCACAGCGCCTGGCCTGAAGACACCACCTTTCTGAGGGGAAAGCAGAAGGCTGGCAAGAAACAGGAAAAAAACTGCAAGAGAACCAGGAGAAACAGGGTAGATGGTGAGGGTCCCGGGGTGGAAGGAGGAGTCGGGTCTGCAGATAGGTGAACAGAGGTAGTCTGGCAGCCCCCAGGGAGAACAGAAAGCCACAGGTGGTGGGGCATCCAGGCAGGCATGAGAGCAGCCCAGCCAAGGCACCCACCACCCTTCCTTGGTGACTCCCCAGTGCTCTGGTTGGCGCTGCGTAGGCTGTGGCTATGTATGCCCTCTTATAAGGCAGAACCCACCTCCCGCTCCTTTTCTACCCAGGGATGGCTCTCAGTAAGCTCAGGGGCAATGTGTAAATCTAGTTATTCGTCATCAGACATTAAGGTCTCTTTGGGCAGAGGGTTTTAGTAATGGAAGAAGCACATCATCTGTAAAAGCATTATCCTTACGTGTATTTTTTTTTTCCAAAGGTCTTTTCCCACACGTACTATTTCATGTCGCTGTGTAACCCCAGGCGAGCTATTTATTTACTCCAAGCCTCAGTTTAAGCAGGCACAACAATAATGCCTACTTCACAGGACTGACATAAGGATTAAACGAGACAATGCAAGCAGATTGCTTAACAGTGTCTGGCACGTAGAACGCATTAAAAAAGTTAGCAAGTAGGAAAAAAATGTTTCACTTTCACACCAATTTTACAACACAGAGAGGCTAATGGCATGCCCTAAAGGTGCACAGCGAGCACAGAGCACCGGTGAGCACCCGGCTCCCACCAGGGTGCTGACGTTCTCACTTCAGCGCTGGTCTCCGCTTCCCTCCTAGAGGCACCGAAAGGGCGGCCAGGGCGGGTGAGCAGATATCGGTGCAGGAGTCACAGCACCAGGGTGGCCCAGAGACACCGACGCGGCGGAAACAGACGTCCAGTTTCCCTCGCATCCCCCGAGTGCTCTTCCAGGCCCCCCCACCGCCCCCCCCACCAAGGCCTCCGCTGGGCGGGGTCCACACCAGAAAGAGGCAGGTGGGCTTCCCCAGGAGCCCCGGCCCTCCTCCCACTTACCCGTCTCTGCCCTCGCCCAGCCCCAAGGAAGAGGCGCTGCAGCAGCGGGACCCCCAGAACAGGTGTTTGGAGGGTCTTCGCACTGAGCCCGGGACAGCCCGGGGAAGCGGCGGCGAGCGACGCGGGGCGCAGGGAGGAGGTGCCATGGGCAGTGGGCGGGCGAGGGGCCGCGAGCCACCCCAGGCGGCAGCGCCTGGCGGGCAGGCGGGTGCCAACCCCCGCGGGACGTCGGCGCCCCGGGCAGCGCCAGGGCGCGGAGAACGCTTGGGCCGCGAGAGGCCCGCGCTGCGAAAGGATGTTTTGGGTCAACACCCGCCCCTGCTCCCCCGGGAGGTGTCACCCGCCAGGAGCCTCGGGAGCAGAGCGCCTCCCCGCTCCCCACAACCCGGCCCCAACGCCCCCCCCGAGCCCCGGGGTACCTGCGAGTCCCCCCATCGCCGCCGTCCACGGCTGGCTGTAGACCACCGTCCACACGATGAAGATGGAGAAGCCGGCCACGGAGCTGAGGCCGGAGTAGGCGGCGCGGAGGCCGAGCTGCCTGCGAGACGGGGCCATGGGCGGCGGGCGCCGGGCGCGAGGGCGAGCTCAGCCTGCGGGGAGTCACAGGTGCAGGGCCCGGAGCCGGAGCCTGAGCCGCCGGCCGCCGCGAGCTCCGCCCAGGCCCGCCCCCGCCCCCGGCCCCGCCCCGCGCCGCCGCCGGCACAGCGCCCTCCCCGGCCGGAGGCCGCCGGAGCCCGAGCCCAGGCCCGCAGAGCTCGGCGCCTGCGGTCCTGAGGCTGCCGGGCTTTCTGATGGTCAGGGGGATGGATGCCCGTTCACAGGGCAGACCCCGGGCTTGTCCTCAGACCCGCCGTATCCGGGTACTTGGGCATCGGCGGGGCCTGGCAATGCATGTTCATAGAAGCCAGCTGCGGTGGCTGCTTTCAACGTTCAATCTCTGGATAGGAGGCACATTCTCTTTTAAAATTTGAGATTTAAATGTCTCATTACAAATTAAAACACCAATTAAGAAACATGAAAGTACACAGTGAATACGATTCCTTCCGCCCTGCCCGGTCCCCTCCCAGACTTTCTTCAGACGGTACTTCACACTGAAGCTTGAGAATCCCTGCCACCATCACCTTCTAACTCTCGCTCACAGCTCCCCTTTCCTTTCATCTCCACAAGCCTCACCCCCTCACCCCAATCCCTACCAAACATCACCTCCACCCTCAGCATCAGATGAAAGGGGAAACCCCGACCTAACACAGAGCCCTCAGGGCACTTAGAATCAAGTTGGGGAGGCCTATCACATACCTGCACAGAATAAGTAGCCAGTATTTCTTGTATTCATTTCTTTTCGCTGCAAATTACCTCGAATTTAATGGCTTAAAATAGCACACATTTATAATCTTCTAGTTCTGTAGACCCCAAAATGGGTCTCCCTGGGCTAATATGAAAGGGATGGCAGAACTGCCCTCCTGAAGGCTCAAGGAGAACATCCGCTTCCATGGCTAACTATATACATTCCTTGACTCAAGGCCCTCTTTCCTCATCTCCCTTCATCATCTCCTTTGAACTCTGCTTCTGTTGTCACATCTTCTCTCTTCCTGACTCTGCTCCCTCCCTCTTTTCCCTTATAAGGACCCTGGTGATTAAGAATCTGGATAATCCAAAATAATTTTCCCACATCAAAATCCTTAACTTGCCCAACCAGCATGGCTCAGTGGTTGAGCATCAACGTATGAACCAGGAGGAGACAGTTCGGTTGGATTCCTGTCAGAGCACATGCCCAGGTTGCGGACTCGATCCCCAGTAGGGGGCATGCAGGAGGTGCCCATCAATGATTCTCTCTCATCATTGATGTTTCTATCTCTCCCTTTCTCTTCCTCTCTGAAACCAATAAAAATATATTTTAAAAATCCTTAACTTAATCACATCAACAAAATCTCTTTTGCCATGTAAAGTGATATATTCACAAGTTCTGGGGATTAGGACATGGACATCTTGGGAGAGGCATTATTCTGACTACCACACCCATCTGAAATTAAACTCCGTAAGCAGGGACGGTAGCACCTTTGTTCACACCAACACCTAGATGAATGCTGGGCACATAGTAGCCCCTTAGTAAACATTAGTTAAATAAATGAATGCAAGTGAATAAAGGTAAGCATTAACTAGCAATTATGCACATGAAACCTAGGCAGGGTATGATTAATTAATTGCAAAATGAGTGGTGTAAACCAGTGTAAATAAACCCCATCTGCTTCATTTCAGAATTGTCTGGGAGCTTCTTTTTTTTTTCTTCTTTTAAAATATATTTTTATTGATTTCAGAAAGGAAGGGAGAGGGAGAGAGAGATGGAAACATCAATGATGAGAGAGAATCATTGATCGGCTGCCTCCTGCACGCCTCTCACTGGGGATCAAGCCTGCAACCCAGGGATGTGCCCTTGACTGGAATCGAACCCGGGACCCATCAGTCCGCAGGCCGACGCTCTATCCACTGAGCCAAGCCAGCCAGGGCAGAGAGCTTCTTTAAAAACAAAAAGACCCCAGACTCCTCTCCTGGCCCATTACATTTGAATGTTGGGAGTATTTTTTTTTTTAAATGAGAAGTGATTTTAATGTGGTGAGAACCCAGCCCTCCTCCGGGAACCGCTGATGGAGAGACTCAGAGCTTGACGGTCAGAGAAGGGAGTGAGCCCCAAGGTCCACAGTACACTGCCATGGATGGCTTCAGAGTCCACAGTACACTGGCCAGCTGGCATGACACTCCAGGCAGTGGGAACAGCATGTATACAGACAGCACAGAGGGAAGAAATAACATGTCAGGTCGGGAATCTGTAAGTAGTTTGTGGTCTGTGGGTGGAGTGCTGGGTTTTGAAGTTAGAAATGTTCTGAACATAAAGGGCTTTGAGTGCTCTGCTAAGAAGGCTGTCCCCCTCCCTGTGGAGCCAGGGAAGGGAAGAGAGTAACAGTTCTGTGTTCTAGAAATGTGGCCAGAGTAATAGTGTAGGGGTGAAATTTTCCCCGCCTGTAAAGTGGGGACAGCAGTGAAATCTACAAGTGTTGTGATGAGGACATGGTGCTTAAGAATGCCTAGCACATAGTAGGTGCTCATTAAATGTCCACAAGTATGATTAGTAGCAGCAGACCAGCTGCCATGGCAAATGATGTGGGGAGTCTGAAAGGTGGTTTAGGTCAAGGCAGTGAGAATGGAAACAAGGGAGCTGATTCAGGACTTATTCTAATTAAACTATTAGAACCTTAAAGGTCAGGTAGGAACTAATTAGCTGGGCAGACAGAAAGGAGGAGAGCAAAAATATTATGAGTGGACATATTAGGAGTAGTGTAGAGTAGGGAGCAAACATGTTAGGCTGGAGTATGAAATTGTGCAAGAAAATAATGAAGAAATAATTATGCAACAGTAGCTTGGGCCCAGGTTGTACAAGAAGGTTAAGGGCAGGCTGAAACTTTTTCTTAATTGTGGAAACTTTTTCTTAACTGTTGAAGGATTTTATACTCAGATAGAGTTACCACTTACTCTGTGGCCCTTGGCCCCTAATTCAATAGAAGTTTCTGCCAAGAAAAAAATTTTCTATATCTGCCCTCTCCAAAATGATATTATTCACATATGGCTATTATTTGATATGTGACTCGCTGAATTTTCAATGGTTTTTAATTTTAATTTTAATTTAAATAACCACATGTGGCTATCATATTAGCATGTGGTCCTCTCAGAGCCCCAATTGCTCCATATATCTAATGAGAATGATGATGATGGCGCACAGGCTTGCTGTAAGGGTTAAGGTTTATTGAGATTCTACAGTTAAAGCACTTACCACAGAATAACTCAACACATGTTTATTGCTGTTGTTGAAATTGTTTGCTATTGTTATTATTGAACAGGAACAGCATGACATAAGCCATGCCTTGGGAATATTAGTTAGACTGTGGTGTCCAGGTTAGATTGAACGGGAAAGAAAACTGGAAAAGAGAAAGCATTCACAAGGCTATTTCCATGGTAAGGTGTGGGTTAATTGAGATCTTACTTGAGACAGCCCATGAGAATGGAAAAAAAATATGGAAGGATTATGGAGCTACAAGCTGAAAGGTGTACATACAATTCTTCCCACATCAGCTTCCTTTCTGCAGTACTTTCAGAAAGCACACTCCCAGCCCAACCCAAAACAGAAACCACTGCCCACCCCCCAGAAAGTGCAAATGCCCACCATTAGTAGCTCTTTTTCTGGCACGTGACATACTAAAGTTGAACTTTGAACACTTCTTAGATTCTTTGCAGTTAAATTGATGCCATGGGAGGGAGTTCTGAGCAATGGAATCAAAACAGAAGCAATGTGTGCCATTACCAGGTTGGACCCATACAAATTTCCCATGTATCTGCCAT
Organism: Myotis yumanensis; assembly: GCF_028538775.1. Classification (NCBI taxonomy): domain Eukaryota; kingdom Metazoa; phylum Chordata; class Mammalia; order Chiroptera; family Vespertilionidae; genus Myotis; species Myotis yumanensis. The sequence goes on from NW_027223754.1 coordinate 166,755,463, forward strand.
TGCCTCTTCCCCTTCTGTGATGATTTTAGGGGCCACATGTTGAAGACAGCTTAGGACCCTTGAATGAATGAATGGAGCAGAGCTACTCCTTCCATCCCCCAGCCCCTCATCGGACTGTAACATGAGTGAGAAGTGCACCTTTGTTGAGCTAAGCCCCTGAGATTTCAGGGTTGTTTGTTATAGTTAACCTTATTATCACAATACGTCATCCTCATTCCATTTCAGGTCATGTAAACATAGCCTATGGCTAACCTGTCTGAACTATCAATCCCTCTGAAGTCACTTTGCATTGGGTCCCACCAATATTAAGGCAGATTCCTGATTCCCACCTGCAGGAACCGTGCCTCCTAAGGCATTTCTTCCTCACTCCCCCAAAGCAGGCACATTCCAGACATACCTTCTCCCACAAGGCTACGTGGAGGCTACCCTCACTAAGCTATATTCCAGTTGATAACATTTGTCAGGACTTCCTCCTCTCTGTTCCTTAATCTCCACCCAGCAGGATGTCATCTGGAGCACGTCCTTGTTTTCTATGGCTCCAGCCCCAAACCTAGACGTCATTACTGAGTCCTCTTTTCCTTCACCTCCTACATCCAATTCATTAATTGGGTCTGCCCTATCCTCTTTCCATCTCCTTGCCACCACCCTAGTCCAGTCACTATCATTACCTCCACTGCCTCCTGCAACAGCCTCCTAGCTGGTCTTCCTTTGCTCGTTCTTTCCCCTCCAATCCATTCTCCACCCAGCAGCTGGTGTGATCTTTAAAAATAACAACCTGCCCAGCCAGTGTGGCTCAGTAGTTGAGCATCGACCTATGAACCAGGAGGTCATGGCTCGATTCCCAATCAGGGCACATGACCGGATTGCAGGCTCAACCCACCGTGGGGGATGTGCAGGAGGCCAATCAATGATTCTCTCTCATCGTTGATGTTTCTATTTCTCCCTCTCCCTTCCTCTCTGAAATCAATAAAAATTAAAAAAAAATAATAACCAGAACATGGTGCTGCCCTGCTGTAATCTCTCCAATAGCTTCCCACAGCTCTTAGGGTGCACTGATGGGGCCTCGCCAACTCCAGCTAGCCTCGGCCCTGCTCGTTTCACTTCTGGCACACTGGCCTTCTTTCTGTGCTCGAATGTGCCAAGTTTGTTCCTGCCTCGGGGTCTTTGTATTTTGTGCCTGGAAAGCTCTTCTCTGAGTGCCCATAAGATCAATCCCTCATCACTCTAGTCTCAGCTCAAACATTACCTCCCCAGAGAGGCAATCCTGTTCTTATGTGAAGTACAATCCCATGCCTGATTTATTTCCCACAGCACTTATACTATGTGAAATTACTTATGTATTTGTTTATCCTTTCCATCCACGCCCCTGCCACTTCATTGGAATATAACTTCATGAATGCAGGGGCTTTCTCCGTTGGGTCCAACTTCTCTTGGTTTGTTCAGAGCTGTCCTGGTTTTACCACTCGGTCTAGGCCAGTGGTCGGCAAACTCATTAGTCAACAGAGCCAAATATCAACAGTACAACGATTGAAATTTCTTTTGAGAGCCAAATTTTTTAAACTTAAACTATATAGGTAGGTATATTGTTATATACTTAATTAGGGTACTCCTAAAGCTTAGGAAGAGCCACACACAGGGGCCAAAGAGCCGCATGTGGCTCGCGAGCTGCAGTTTGCCGACCACGGGTCTAGGGCAAACTGTGATGGTTAGTCACCCTATTTCAGTGATGGCGAACCTTTTGAGCTTGGCGTGTCAGCATTTTGAAAAACCCTAACTTAACTCTGGTGCTGTGTCACATATAGAAATTTTTTGATATTTGCAACCATAGTAAAACAAAGACTTATATTTTTGATATTTATTTTATATATTTAAATGCCATTTAACAAAGAAAAATCAACCAAAAAAATGAGTTCGTGTGTCACCTCTGACACGTGTGTCATAGGTTCGCCATCACTGCCCTATTTCCTGCCTTGATCACTTCTGCATTCCCAGCATCTAGTCTAATGGCAGGTGAATAGGTAGAATTCAATAAATATTTGTGCAATGAATAAAGGAAGGAAGGGCTGGCTGTCCATAAAGAATTCTTTGATCCTGGCTCTAGGGGGCAGCCTTCCCCAACCTTGTGACTTGAGACCCAGCTTTGCAAAGTTGGGCTAAAATCTCCTGTGCATGAATTTAGTGGTGAGTTCCACTGGATCCTCCCCAAAGATCTTATATGGTTCCCTTGCCCATCCCCAGCTCTCGTGGAGTTCAAGGCTGAGAACCCTGATTAAGGCAGCCCAAGGTTGTGCCTGACACAGAGCTGGGTCCCCTGTCTCCACCCCACCTTGGCCCCCTTCTGCAGCTTCATCTTCCTCATGAGGTCAGGCTTACAGACCACAGAGCAGAAAAGACTGTCTTAGAGAGGAGGAGCCGGTGGCTCACTGCAGGGAGGAGCTGGCCCCATCCTGAACATCCCAGCTGCCCAGGCTGCAGGAAGGCATCCTGAGTTGAGGGCTCAGATCCAGGGGCTCACCTTGGCTCCCCACTGCTGCTCCCCAGGGCTGTGGCTGTCTTCTGACCCTCAAAGGGGATACCTTCCCTTCTCAGGGCTAGAGAAACTGCTAGGCACCTGGTTTCTCGCTGAGACCCACTTCCTCTGCTTGCTCGCTGACAGTCAGGAAGTCCACACAGAGGGCAGGTTGCTGAGAGGATGCTGAGTGGAAGCAACAGGTCTCAGAGCTCAAGAGCTTAATGAGCATGTGAGTATCCGAGGCAGGGTGAGAGGCATCGAGGCGAGGGGAGGGGAAGCATGTGCTATTGCAGCTGCAGTCGCATTTGGGAGGGCAGCATGGAGGGGCCCAGGCCTGCTCACCTCTCCTAACATTCTCTGGCGACTTCCATCTCCTGACCTGAACGCCCCAATCAAGGTACCTACTCCAACTCTCTTTTTCCTTTCACTTTGAGGTTGTTCTTGGCTGAGGGGAGGGGGAGAAGAGAGAGAAGGAGAGCGGCAAAGCCTGCAATTAACCTCTACATGGCCTTGCACCTGGTACAGCGGGGAGGGGGGAGGGAGAGAATACTAAGGCGGAGAGAAGGAGTGGGGGGGGGGGGGGCATTAACTCTTCCTAAAGGACAAAGCCTGGCACAGGGATGAGTATGTATTTGTCCTTTAGATTTGAATTTGGGGATTTGATGTTTGAATGAGAAAGTTAACTGTGGAGGCTTAATCAATACATACAGATCCTCCTGTAGTCCAGCTGCAAGGCACTGGGTGAAGTTAAGGGACTAGAAATAAGGCTGTCACCTATGCCTAGTCCAGAGTATGGGACCCCAAAATAGCACCCTAGAGAGGCCACATCTGAGGCACTTCCAGGAGGAGGAAGAGGATAGAAAGGTACCAGGAAGAAGGACAGATGGGGGGGGGGGGGGTGCGGGTATGAGGGAGGTGAAAGGACCTGCGGTAGGAGAGGGGAAATTAGTTCACCTATTGAACTCAGGAAACTTCTCTGCAGGGCCTCTGCATGCAGGCCCTGACTCTGAGGCCCTGCAGCCTCAGGTAAAGCAGAGCCAGCCCCTACCCTTTGGGAGCTTACATTCTACTAGCGGAGGGATCACTGATGATAATTAGGCAGATTTCAATTCAGTTGTGGTGAGCGCCAGGTGTTTGGCAGGGAACTAGGGGGAATCCTGGCACAAGCTGAGGCTCTATCAGGGGAGAGGAGCCAGGCTGAGGTCAGGGCTGCTTTGCCTGGCTCTCAGGGCCCCTGCAAGCACCCTGGGTAAGGCCCCGGGAGCCTGAGGCCCAGGGAGAACTGAAGCCTGAGGGAAGATTAAACTGGAATTCAGGGCTTTCAAGGCCTCGCTAGGAGGGGCAGCCAAGAGCAGGAAGGGACTGCCAGAGCCTGGGCTGGGACCTCTGAGCAGCAGGAGCTGCCTCTCTGTAGGGAGGGAAAGACTGACAGACAGCGGAGGAGAGGAAGTGGCCGGTGGCTCTCTCATTCAGAACTGCAGACTTTCCTCTCCTCCACTTCCTGCTCTGGACCCCATCTCTCTCCGCTTCCCGCTCTGGACCCCGTCTTTGCAGCCTTCCCTGGGCTTTCAGAGTGTCCTCTCTGGAGGGAGGAAATGGGCAGGAGCTCTAGTGCCTGGAAGTCTTTGAATGTTCAGCTTCCTCCGTGGCCCCAGCACTTCCTGAGTGGGATTCGGGGCAGGATTCGGGGCTGCTCTGATGCTAGGAAGGGGCCTCTCTCCCTGGCTTCCTGGCCTCATTACCCACGTTCTTGCTCCCTCTTCAGCCAGTGCTCTGGATCCAGACCGAACCGGGCATCTGCGAGCCGAGCTGGGGCTGAGGCTGGGGCTCTCTCAGGCCCCTGCAGCTGACTGCCTGGTCTCTGAAACACGCGGGCACAGTCTGAGTCCTGAACAAAGGCTGCCCGGATAGGCTGGACGATGGGAGGGCTTGAGACTGGGCTTGGAGAGGCTGGGAATGTTGGAAAGACGGAAGGGGGAGGAGGTGGTGTGGGAGGGGGCTGGGGAGCAGTGTAGCTGGGGGAAGGCTAGGCAGACCAGAAGCTGGGACATGGTGCAGGAGTGAGGGAAAAGGACACTCCGAGCCTGAGGAAGGGTGGCCCTAACCAGACTGGAGCCACCATTTTAGAACATTGATTACTCAAGGTCAGATGCAGTGTCTCCTGGGTATTTGGAACACACATACCTTGAAAAGTAGCAGCTGGAGGGAGATTTCAGCTACAGATTTATGCACGTTCATATATCACCCAATTTCCCTGGCAGGCAGGCCTGTTCTCCTCCTTTTAGCACAGCTTCAGACCTGCCCCTGCCGTCTCTGCTGCTCTCCCCGCCTCTGTTTCCCCTACAGTCCAGTCACCACCACTGGCCAGCTCACTGACTGCTTCCTCGCCCCTCTCATACATGGATAGTGTGAGCACCAGTCAGAAGAATGTGCCTCCATGAAAGTGTGGGGCCCCTGCTCTTGCCTCGGTCATCTCCCCACTGGTCCCAGCCCTGTCTCGCCCTCATGAACTTCCTTCTAACTTGCTCTCCTCTGCCTCCCTGCCCCACCTCTGTCATAAGTGACTGGAAGTGACCTGCTAGTCCTGAGGAGGTTTGGCTCAGTGCCCACCAGGGTTCCAGCTCCCTGCCTCTGCCCCCACCCCAGGAATGGGCAGGGAGGAGGTGGGGGAATTGGAGTGAAATCACCCTTGGGGAAGGAGCCTGGGCAAGCATCACAGGACCTTGAACCTTCCAGAGCCCTAAGGTAGGGCCCACATGATGGTACCTATTCTCTTCTCAGTCCCTCTCCATGTCGATCAACCATGACCAAGGTGGAGTCCCAGGGATGCTGCAGTGGCCAAGGTACCAGGCAGAGGCCTTACACCCTCTGGTCTCCAAGCGGGCCCTTTCTGCAGGAGGCCTGGCCCACTGGAGCCCTGTTAGTTAAAACTTCCTCCAACCTCCCACTCTCCTTTCCACCAATCAACCTCAAATGACATAGCTGAGTCTGTGAGCAAAGGCTGCAGCACAGGAGAAAAGAGTAGGAGACAAAGAAGCAGCAAGGAGGGAGAGAAATGACAAAAAATGCCCTGAAAATGAACTGAAAAACCACCCCCCCATCCCTTCCACCCTGCCCTGGGTGTAGGCCCTGGGCAGGCACCAGATGACTCCCCACAGTTCCCATTCATTTCATTTCCACCCATAATCAGTAAGCACCTACTTTATGTCAGACACTGTGCTGGGTAGAGAGGCCCAACCAGATGAGTGTGTTAGGGTGATAACAGAAAATTCCACTAGACTCTGTGGTCCTGAAGCCCAGTATCTGCTCAGTTTTAGATCGTCAGGGTACAGCAGAGTTCCTGGCACTTACAGTGAACATTGTGGAATGAATTACACATTCTTGTGGCATTCCCTAGGGAGGATGTTGAGCATAGTAATCAGGGAGTACAAAATAGTGGGGAAGAGTGTATGGGTTTTGCAGTCGGACTGCCTGAGTCAGGCTCTGCCCAATTCAATGTATGAGCTTGGGCAAGCTACTCTCCCTCTCTGACCCCAGTATCCTCATTTGCATATAGGGATTGTTCTGAGGATTAAAAGGTGATGTCTATAAAATGGCAACCCGTGCCCTGCACATAGGACAGCTGGAAGAGACCATCACAGGGCTAGAGCAGGTGTGTGTGTGTGGGCAGGGGGGGGGGGGGGGGGGGGGGAGGGGGCCGGAGGGCATAATGGATGGATGCAACAGATTATTCATTAGCTGAATCCTCCAGGCTGGGTGGCTGATTGGATGTGGGGGAAGGAGGGAACAAGGTTCCTTGCTTAGGCAGTGGTGAGGCTCCTGGAGTAGGAAGCTGAGAGGGGCAGGGCAGGAGGAGGGGCAGGTGGGTGAAAAGGCAGTTTTAGACCAGCCTAGTGAGAAGGACCTGTGAAGATTCAAGAAGCTTTAGGCTCCACAAGAAAAAAGGCCTGTGTGGGAGGAATATGGCCCAGAATCAAAGCCAGGGACTGAAAAGCCCTCCTTACCCATTCACCCTCCTCAACTATTACGTGGGAGCCTCTGCGGTCCCCTGCCACCTGCCTGAAGAGAATGGGGCAAAAGGTTTGCTGTATGGGTAGATTGAGTCAAGGGGCCCTGCTCTCCAGCCTCCATCCCCTGCCTGTTCCTCCGCCACCTCTGCAGCCTGTGTGCACCCAGGCCTGGGGGCAGTGACTCTGGATGTGGGCGTTGCCCCTTGGTGGGAACTGTCAGGCTGAGGCAGGACTGCGAGTGGTCATGTACCCGGGCTCTAACTGCTTCGGTAGAATCCCTCACTGCTCCACATCTCCCTAGTCATGGCACCTTGGGCATGGCATTTGACCTTTTGGTGTCTCAGCTTCCTCATCCGTAAAGTGAGGGAATAATAATAATACCTATCTCAGGATTGTTGTGATGATTAAATCAGCGAACGTATATAAAGTATCAAGTACAGGGCCTGTGCATGTTAATTATTATTATTATTATGTATCTGTCCAGTCTGGGCAGGGCTGGCAGGTGTCCCTAAGATGACTCACCAACTGGCTTGGGATGTCTTCCTCAGGCACACTACCCTAGTTCCCTGCCCCTCCAGGCCTCAGCCTCAGTCGGATCTCTTCTGAGCTGTCATTCTATTGGCCAGCCCCCACCCAGGAATCCTGAACCATAGAAACCTGCCCATCATGGGCTCGGTGGGAGCCAGGGGCTTTGGCTGCCAGTTACAACAATGAGATAAGTGGAAGGGGCAACCTTGATGGTCTCCCTTGGCTACCAGTGAACAGGTCATCAGCAGGCCATCTTCTCAGGGAGGGGGAATGAGAAAGAGACGTGAAAACAGAAAGGCAAAGCAAGGATATGTTGAGGGAGAACACAGGTGGGGGAAAGTGGGTTTGGGACACTTTCATTTTCACCGATTTGAATGACTTTCTTTAAATCCTTGCACCCCACTCCTCAATTTGTATCCTTTAGCTTCCTCCCTTAGACATATAGTCCAGATTAGAAGAATGAATATAACATATACACAACACAGCATAGCGTGTGGTTTCAGTGAAGTCGGGCAGCCTGAGGTCAAGCCCCGGCTCCATTATTTACTAGCTGTGTGGCCTCGAAAAGTTACTTAATACCTTTGAGCCTCAGTTTCCCCATCTGCAAAGTGGTAATTCAAAGGGTAATAGCAGAGATTACATACTGTACATGTGAAGCACTTGGACCCGTGCCAGGCACTGACAGGCTATTGTGGCCCGCAGAGAGGTCTATAGGAGCAGATGTCCTGCCTCATTCCCCAGCTCCTTTTCCACCTGCCCAAGGTGGGGGCAGTCGGAATAGTGTTCTGACCCCACTGACCGTCTCTGGAAACTCCCCTGCCAGTGCTTCTAGACCAGGTCACTGGCCACAGCAACCTGAAACTTCAACACTCCCCACACCTAACTCCCCCTGAACACTCTTCCCCAGGCGCACCCGAGACCCCAGCCTGCTCTCCCTTCCTGCCAATAGCCAAGCTGTTCTTCCTTCTGCCAGCTTCCCAGGGCTTGGGTGGGTGGATTGGGGCTTGGGTCCAGATGGTCCTCAGGTCCCCCTCCTTCCCTGGAGGGGCATGTCAAACTCCACCATGGTTTCTCACAGTGTGGACAAAGCAGGGAGCCTGAGGGTGCTAATTCCAAACACCAATCTCCCATTTCACACCAGTAGGACTGAACCTGAATTGGGGGTGTGTGTGGAACTTGCATTTTGATGAGCTCCTGGGGAGATTTTCCAATGCACAATCATCACAGCGAAAACTGGCAGCCCCACCCCAGCTCCAAGAACACAGTCAGCGGTGCCAGATGGGGACTCGGTGTCCCAGAGCAAGGGGACGGATTGTTAGAGAAGCGCTTCCCCCAGTCCAGGCAGGCTCCGCACCAGAGGGAAAGGGACAGCGATGGGGCCGAAAGGGAGCGAGTCCTAGAAAGTCGGGGGCGGGGCGCGCGCCTCTTTCTAAAACCCTCATTAACTTGCTGAGCAATTACCGGGGCGCCGCAGGAGTCGCTGTCTCTCTGCCGCGTCAGAAGCTGGAGTGGGGCGGAGAGGGAGGCGCGGGGGCCACCTGCGCGGTGGTGGAAACTGAGGCCCAAGGAGGGGGCGAGCCTGCACGGGGCTCTGCAGCTCCCCGCTGGGAGCGCGAGTGGAGGACGGTTCCTCCCAAACGCCCTCTTTTCTTGAAGCTCAGCCACAGCTTCATCCGTCTCGAAGCACAGTCCTTCCTCTCCAGCCTCAGCTTCCCCAACCGCGCCCGCGTGTGCACGGAGGGCGGAGAGGGGGGCGCGGGGTGGGCATCTGGGCGCGCAGCGGTGGGAGGCCAGGCAGTGGGATTCCCCACCGGAAAGCAGCCCAATCCCTCCCCCGGGCTGTCTGAGACCCTGAACCGAAACAGGAGGCAGAACGCCCCAGCCGGGAAGCGGCCTCGGCCCGGATTTCCCTCCCGGGTGGGGCCACAATGACTCACCTCCTCCCGCCCCCTCCCCCCCTTCCCCCGGTTTCCTTGTTTGCATTTGTCCTCCGGGCCACGTGGCGACCGGTGCAGCCACTCACCGCCCCTGCCCGGTCACCTGGGCCTAGTGGCCCCGGCACACCCCCCACACACCCCGGGGCGCTCCTGCCCCCTGGGGTTTCTCGGAGCTCGGGCTCTTGCCCGCTCTGCAGACCCCAGAGTCGGGGCTCCACCCCTGCCCGTGTCCGCCCCCTGTCCTACGCCCTCCCGACCGTGAGGCCGGAGCCTCCTCCCTGCCCCCTCAGCTTGTCCGGGAGGGGAAGGGGGCGGGCAGCACAGGGGGTGTGACAGCTCCCGCCCGGACCAGTGCCAGCTGCAGCCTCGCTTCAGTGCCCCGTGCCAGCTGGCTCTTTCGTCTGGGACGGAGGTGGAGGCTCGGGCTCCTTGTCGCCGAGGGGGGAGGCCCCCCGCGGGCCCCCAGCCCTCCACCCACCCAAGAGGAGCCTCTCCTCCCAGCCGGCCTCTGGCTGCCCTGGCGGTGGGTCCAGCTAGGAACTGGCCCTGGTCACTGCGCCCGGGACTCAGAGCCCGCAGCCCTCCAGGATCCCCCTATCGGAGCTGACGGGGCTCGCTGGGGAGCCTCCCGGCCTTCTGCTAGAGCCTGCAGGGCTGGACGAGCTTGAGAAGGATCATGAAGGTGGGTAAGGTGGGGCCGGGGGCGAAGAGCAGCAGAAGAGGAAGCCGACAGATGGGGAGTTTGGGTGGGAGAGAAAGGGTTGGTCCTGGGGGAGGGAGGAGCGGAGAAGAAGGGTTTGAGCTGAGGCTACATTTCTGGGGGATCCAGTGAGTCCATAGCTTCACTGGGAGGTGGTGGAGGTCCCTGCAGGGACTTGGGTAGCGGGGTGGGGCAGAAGTCCAAAGAAGGCCGGGAAGGAAGGCTCTACCTCCCGCCAGCGGGAGACCCCTAAGTGCGCCAGACCGACAAGACCCAGCGAAGGTCTTCCTGTCCCTCCCCCAGCTCCTGGCAGGGCTGCAGCACCGCCGCCTGTCCAGTCCAGAGGATTCTAAGGAAGCGGTGCTGCCGGGAGAGTTGTGTCCTGGTCCAGCTGCCCCAGCCCCATGGCTGTCCGCCTTCCTCCCTTCCTCACAGGTGGGCTGGCCAGGTGAGAGCCGCTGGCAGGTGGGCCTGATTGTGGAGGACAGCCCAGCTCTGGGAGCACCACAGGTGGGAAGCCTACCAGACGTGGTGCCTGAGGGGACGCTGCTCAACATGGTGCTGAGGAGGATGCACCTGCCCCGAAGCTGCTCCTACCGGCTGCTTCTGGAGCACCAGCGCCCCAGCCGAATCCAGGGGCTTCGCTGGGTGAGTGCTCATCGCCTGCCCAGGCCAGGAACCGGGGCTGCAGCGTCTGGATAGGGAGCACAGCCCTGCTGGTGGTGGCCCAGCTTGCTCTGGGAGGGTGGCGGGTACTGCTGGATGGACAGCTGGCCAGGCAGCTTAGCTTCGGTATGGGTATGTGTGGGTGGCTCACACAGCTGCATTGTGTGTGTGTGTGTGTGTGTGTGTGTGTGGTGCCCAAGTGCCACCATTTAGGCATGGGGAAGAGGCAAGGGATTTGCCATTTATTCATGCCATTTATTCATAACCTCTGCGTGCCTTGGGTTAGGTGCCTGTGTGTTCTCCCTGTCGAGGGTGGGGGGGGATGGGGGGGTGGGGGGGTGGGGGGGGAGGCCAGGTCAAGTCAGGGCTGAGGTAAACTTGGTTACTAGTCTCCACATATCACCGTGGCAACCTTCCCGGTTAGTGAGCAACTGAGCTGCACCAGTTCTGTTTTTTGATTTTGGGGTGAGGTGGTCATGCGAACGTTGCTAGGCATCTGGCATTGGGGAGTTCAGGGAAGGATTCTGAAAAGTTTAGAGAATCTGAGGCGACTGGAGTTCCCCTTGTCATTGGATAACAGCTGTGGAGCTGCAAAAGTGAAGGAGAGAGCAGGAGCGGGTCATAGGGGGTGGGGTGCAGGATCCAAATGGTCAGAGAAGCTCTCCTCAATCTCCTAGACTTAATAGAGTGGCTTCACCTGAGATTCAGTGTGTGTCTTGTGTGCCCACCTGTATGTATGTGTGTGGGGGGGGGGGAGGGGGGTGCCGGGAGGGCACTTGTGTAAAGGTGTGGAGGGAAATAGGAGCAGGTGGCAGACTTGGGGGAGCTCATTTCTTATGGGAAAGTCCCGTCGAATAGAAGGACCACCACCTTCTGCCTGCTTCCTCCTGTCTCTCTCAACCGCCATTTATATTTACCAAAACATGAGGCTGAGTTGAGAAAACTGAGGCCCACCAACATGAGGGGGTCATCCTGGTGATCAGAATTGAGAGGAGAATCTAGGTGACAGTCCCCCAAACCCTGCCCCCCAGGGTTTTCCTGATAAGGGGCCCCCTGGCCTTGGTCCTGCTCAAGATGGGGCTCTGGAGGAGGCAAGGGAGCCAGTCACTTCTGGGCTTAGCTGCCCCCCCCCCCCCCTTCCGGGTCCCTGGCAGTAGCTACTGCTTGGAGCCAGTGGGCTGGAACACTCCCTCCCTCTTTCCCTCTCAGGCTATAATTACATGTGCATTTCCTGTCCTTTTCCCAGCTTGTAGAGGCAAGGTGGAGAGTGGGGGGAAGGTCAGGTGCTAGGACAATGAGGTCACTGGAGGATCCCTTGGGACCCAAAGTCTGGGAGTGGGTAGATGAGGCCGCCAGGCTGTCTCCTGACCCCTCCAACCCCTGGTGTGCTGGGAGGCCAGAAGGGTGGGGGTGAGGGCTGTTGGAGTGTAAATGGGGTCAAAGGCACAGAAGCAAGGCCCCTCCCCTGCCAGGTAGGGGGGCAAGTGGGGCTTGTTGATTAGAGGGAACTTAGATTTTTATGGCTGCCACACCCTCTCCTGATGACCTTCTCTGGGGAATGGGGTGGGGTCGTTTCAGCCCATTGTGTCTGTGACTATAACGCTGCACCTTGAATCTCTGGATGATGCCTGTGGCCCATGAAGAACTCACGTGAGAGGGACAAGCGCCAGGCAGGGAATATGCACACACAGGGTGAAGGGTGGATGTTGTGAGGGAGCAGAGCCCAGAGTCCCAGAAGTCCAGTGCTGGCAGTTGTGCAGCCCCTGCCTACCTCTTAGAAAAGCAAAGAGAAACCCATCAGCTTCCTGAAGGCTAAAGAGAGCACTTTCTGTTCCTACTGGACCAGGACAAGAGAAAAATAAAAGCAGGTTACAGCAGGAGGGCCGGAGGTTAGCTATAGAAAGGACTTACCAACCCTGACAGAGGTGACACTGGAATGGAATGGAAGAGCATCTCCTTGGAAAACATGAAGGGGAGAGATTGTTTGGTGTCTGGGAACCAGCAGAGGGGTCATTCTGTCTAGAGGCAGCGACGAGATCTGGATGACCTCTGGTGGGTCCCATGAGCTCCCAGAAGCCTGGGTTGCTTCTCTGTGAGTGAGTGTTTTGGGGATGGTATGTCTATGCTCTAACTCAGAAAACATGCTTTCACCCAACCTGTCCAAATAATGGTAGTAGCTAGTAGTTATCTAGGACTTAAGTTCCAGGCACTTGTCAAATACTCGCCCAACAGCCTGTGAGATAGGTGCTAATGTCATCATTTCATTTTAGAGATGAGAAAACAGGGGCACAGAGAGGCTAAGTGACAGGTCCAGAGTCGCACAGCTGCTAAGGGACAAAGCTGGACTTTGGTCCTGGGTAATGTGGCTTCAGAGTCCAGGTTCATGGTATGTTTTCTCTTGCTGTGGATGGTAACACTGACACTCCAAAACATCACCCCACCCCATGCCACCTCTCCCTGTCCCACCATGACTAGCCCTGGCCTGAGACCCTAGCCGTGGGCTAATGGAACTGGTCTGACGACAGGTCCCCATGTGTCTGTCTGCACTGCCAGTCGGGCTCTGACACTCAGCGACAGGGAGGGAGGGTGAGGCAGGTCAGGTGCTGGTGCCATGGGAGCTAGCTGGCAACTCCTCTTCCACCCTGAGTAGTTCCTGTGAAGGCATGAGAGGAGGTGGGCGAGGACCTTCACCTCCACCCATGTCAGCTACTTCTTTCCCACTGAGAACCCTAAGCTGACACTCAGGGTCATGGGGTCAGGGACAGGGTCAACAAGGTACATTCCTTATAGTGTCCAGTGCCCAACCTGAAATAAAGATTAATCAAGTTACTTAACACTTACTAAGCAGTTACTACAAGCCAGGCCCTGCTCCAAGTGCTTTCTGTTATTCTCATTTGATCCTTATAATAACTATGGGATAGGTATTTTTTTTTGGGGGGGGGGGGGGTCAGACAGGTGTTTTTATCACCAACCCCAGGTGCAGGTGAGAAAACTGAAGCACAGAGAGGTTAATAAGCAGCCCTGGGTCACACAACCAGCTGCTAATAAGTGCCCATCAGCAGATGAATGGATTAGAAAACTGTGGTACATCTACACGATGGAATACTATGCTGCTGTAAAAAAGAAGGAATTCTTACCATTTGCGACAGCATGGATGCAACTGGAGAGCATTATGCTAAGTGAAATAAGCCAGTCAATGAAAGAAAAATACCACATGATCTCACTCATTTATGGATAATTAAGACCATTATAAACTGATGAGCAAAAATAGATACAGAGGCAGAGCAACATTGAACAGACTGTCAAACTACAGCAGGAAGGCTGGGGAGGGTTGGGGGTGTTGGGAGGGGGGGTAAGAGATCAACCGAAGGACTTGTATGCATGCATACGAGCATAACCAATGGACACAAGACACTGGGGGGCATGGGAGGCTAGGGGAGGGTCAAGGGGAGAAAAAAAAAGGAGACATATATAATACTCTTTGTAATACTTTAAGCAATAAAACAATTAAAAAAAAAATAGAACCAGGGTTTGAACCCAGGCATCCAGCTCCTGAACCCACACACTTGACCACTGCCCCTGAATAGCACCCACACCCCAACATGGTGGGCCCAGAGGGACTATGATAACAAACCTATTGAATTTGTTTTACCCAGTGTTCTCCAGGCTTACTTGCCCATGGAACATTCCTGAGTAGAATACCTCTGCTATTTCAACTTCTATGGCACAGTGGGGGAAACATGGGGTAGTTGCCATGGAGATGGCAGGGCATCGTGGCTAAGAGCATGGGCTTTGGAATCAGACGGGCACAGTGTGAATCCTGATGCTTATTTTACCTACTCTCAGGGTATGTTATGCAACCTCTGAGCCTCCTGCTCTCTAGCGTGAAATAGGAAACAAACATCTACGTTGAGGGTCAGTGCTGGTAGCAGTTATTCAGTAGGATCTCCCATTTCTAAGCAGTGTGTGAGTTTCTTCGTCTCTCTGGGCACCTGCTTTCCTTGGCAAAGTGAGAGGGCTGCCTTTAGAGCCCTCCTCGGCTCTGATGGGCCAGAGCTCTGACCCTCCTGCTCATCCCCTGGGGCAGGACAGGAAATGGCTGAGGCAAGGCCTGTGGATCTGGGATCTGGATGGTGACCAGCCTGGCCACATGACCTGGCACCTCCCCTCCTGAAGTGCCCTCTGGGGTCAGAATAATACCAGGAAGGGAGCGTGTGCTGGAGCTTGGGTTGTGGGCACCAAAGGGAGTTGGGGCAGGGACTGGGGCCACCTGGGTATTTTGACATGAACAACAACAAGTCATTAGCACTTGGCACTGTTTGTTCCAACACTGGGGGCTGGCTGGGTAGCATTCCTGCCCTTCCTCTTTCCCTGGCTCCTCCTTCTCCTCATCCTCCTCCTCTTTCTCCCCCTCCTCCTCCTCCTCCTCCTCCTCCTCCTCCTCCTCCTCCTCCTCTTCTCCTGTTGCTAAGTCTCTAGGGCTCTGTGTCTGGCACCAGGCTGGGCCCCATGACCCGGGCAGGGATACCCTTGGGACACCTAGTGACTTCCGCTCAGCGCTGGGCCAAGCATCTACACATGCCAGGCCTCAGGCCTCTGCCTGGCATACGGTGGAAGATGCCAGAATCAGGGGAGGGGGTTCTGGCCCCAGGCCTGGTTGTACCCCAGCTCCCAGCCAGGTCATTTTCAGGGACCTGAGTGCAGATGGAAAAGCAGGAGAGGGAGAGAGTGCTGGTGAGAAGAAGGGGGAAGGGAGAGGAAGGGGAAGGTGTGGTGGGTGGAGCGAGACCAAGAATGTGAGCACTTCTGGTCGGAACTCGAGTTTATCCAAGGCTGTCTGGCTGTCTCAAGTATGTATGACTGAGTTACCTGAGCACTTCACCTCAAGAGTTTTGTTTCCTCGTAAACCAAAGAAGACAGATTATACCTGCCCCGCCTCGCTCACGTCTGATCCTATTTAATACAGGATCAGAGGGAGTCACAGATGTGATCATGCTTTGTAAAGCACTCTGCCTCAGGGAGGGCTCGTACAGGAAGGGCATCCTGTCCAGGGATGTCCACAAATTCCAGTTCTCAGGTGACAGAGAAAAGGGTTGGGAGAGGTTTTCATGGCCAACATCCGGGGCACCTAGGCTGGGTGGCTCGATTGATACAAAAGGCAGGAAACCTGTAAACTGATGTTTTTACGTAAACCCTGTCTTCTGGAGCCAGTCCTGTGTGCTTCCCAGCCCTCCTCACTCTACAGCAGGGGTCCTCAAACTTTTTAAACAGGGGCCAGTTCGCTGTCCCTCAGACCGCTGGAGGGCTGGACTATAGTTTAAAAAAAAAACTATGAACAAATTCCTATGCACACTGCACATATCTTATTTTGAAGTAAAAAAACAAAGCGGGGAACAAATACAGTATTTGTATTTGCATGTGGCCCACGGGCCGTAGTTTGAGGACCCCTGCTCTACAGGGTTATGGACAAGCAGCAGCATCTCAGAGAGGTCAGGAGCGTCGTGCAAGCAGCCGCCCTTTGCTTCTCAGATGAGTAATAACAGCTAACATGTACACACAACTCTATACCAGGCAGTGCTGTATTCAGAGCCACACTGCTGATAAATGGAGGAGCAGGGATTTGGAGCCAGGAGTCTGGCTCCAAGGTTCGTATTAACCTCCAGGGCGCGCGGAAGCCCACACAGGGCAGGTTTGCCCATGGACCTGCGGTTGGGGACAGACCTTGGCTCTTGTGACGCCAGCTGAGGAACAAGTGTTCCTGGCCTCCCAAGCCACGCACCCCCGGCCTCTCAGGGCCTTCTTATCGCACGTCCTCATGCTCATACCTGGGAGCCTGGGCACACCTGGGCCCCGAGTAAGCAGAACTGGGGTCTCGGGGTGCTCATCTGTGGGGATGAAGTGCTTGGGTGACTGGGGCCAGGATAGCAGGGTGGGGAAGAGGCGATGCCGGGCACACCGTGTGATTAGTGAGTATTTGTTTACAGTTGTCGCCCCTCATCCAGTGGCTATGTTCCAGGACCCCAGCATGTACCTGAAACCAGGGACAGTACTGCATCCTATACACACTGTTTTTCCTAAACACATATATCTGTGCATTTAAAGGAAGCACTTTACTACTTGTCTTTGGCATGTCCAAATCGCTAGCACCATTAATGGTGCGCTTTGGGGCCAGTATTAAGTAAAATAGGGCTTACTTTTTTTTAATCCTCACTGCAGGATATGTTACTGATTTTAGAGAGAGGAGGTGGGGCGGGGGGCGGGGGGGAGGGAGAGAGAGAGAGAGAGAGAGAGAGAGAGAGAAAGAGAAGCATCAATCAGTTGCCTCCCCTATGCACCCTGACCAGGGATCGAACCTGAAACCTAGGTATGTGCCATGACAGGGAATCAAACTTGTAACCTTTTGGTGCACCAGTTCCAACCAACTGAGCACCCGGCCAGGGCTAAGGGTTATCACAACAATGGATGTGATACGCCAGACGCTACTAAGTGACGAACGGGTGGGCAGTGTATACAGTGAAGATATGCTGGACAAAGGGATGATTCATGTCCCAGGGGGACAACACAAGATTTGATCACAGTGCTTAGAATGGCACACAATTTAACACTTATGAATTGTTTATTTCTGGAATTTTCCATTCGGACCACAGTTGAGTGTGAGTGGCTGAAATCTTGGAAAGCAAAACCACAGATAGGAGGGAGACTACTGTATTTGTTGAATGAGTAGCTGAATGGATGCGTTTGGAGTTGGGGGTTGGGCAAGGGGTGCAGGGATGGAGGAGGGGTGGGGTCCAGGAGCTGGATTTGAAGGAGGGCCTGGCACTAACGTGCAGACTCTTCCCATTGCCCTCAGACACCACTCACCAACAGCGAGGAGTCCCTGGACTTCAGTGTGAGCCTGGAGCAGGTAAAAGTCTGACGGTGGAGCTGGGGAGGAGGGGGCAGCATGGCCAGCGGGTCAGGGCCTGAGCCAGCTGTGCTGCCCGCCCCCCAGGCTTCCACAGAGCGGGTGCTCAGGGCGGGGAAGCAGCTGCATCGACATCTCCTGGCCACCTGCCAGAACCTCATCCGAGACAGAAAGTACCACCTCAGGCTCTATCGGTGAGTGGAGGCCTTGCCGGCCTCCTGGCCCAACCCCTCTGTTTTTCTCTTCCTTTTCATTCTATTCCTGGCATCTGGGCCTGGCCCTGCTTCTAGCAGAGCTGGGGCTGGGCCTAGGAAGGTGCCTTGTGGATGGACAGTTGCTCCCTCTCTCCTCTCCCCTCCTGCCATTTGACTGTCCGTCCTTTTCCCTGTCCCCTTAACTCTTGTAGGCAATGCTGCTCAGGCCGGGAGCTAGTGGATGGGATCTTGGCCCTGGGGCTTGGGGTACATTCACGGAGCCAAGCCGTGGGAATCTGTCAAGTCCTGCTGGATGAAGGTGCCCTCTACCATGGTGAGCCTGAGCCCAGGGCAGGGTACCCGGGGCTGGGCAGTCCTGGGGAGCAGGCATCTGGAGTAAGGAGGGATGAGCATTGTAGTAGGGCCTCAGACCCACTCGGCCTCAATTTCCTCTCCTCCCCCATGTCTGGGTCTCTTCCCGCAGTGAAACATGACTGGACCTTCCAGGACCGAGACACCCAGTTCTACCGTTTCCCGGGTCCAGAGCCGGAGCCCTCGGGAGTCCATGAGCTGGAGGAGGAGTTGGTTGAGGCCATGGCCCTGCTCTCCCAGCGGGGACCGGATGCCCTGCTCACTGTGGCACTTCGGAAGCCGTGAGTTGGCATCCTGCACCCCGAGACCCCAGGCCCCACACGACTCCCAGACCCCATAGCTTCTCAGTTTCGTCTCCGAGGGGCTCCCTTACTTCTCGCTGAGAGACAGGACCCCGGTTGGATCAGAGACCTGAGCTCTGACCTGCATTCTACCAGACTTGCTGGGTGATCTGAGCCCTCCTTCCCCACTGAGCTCGTTTCTTCCTCTGTAACTGAGGGTGTGGGGCACGAGGCCTCTGAAGACCCTGCCCACTCTGAGTGGCAGCAATGGCTGAGAGAGGGTGGGCTCACGAGTCCTCAGGCAGGTCTGGGTTCAAATTCTGGTTCTACTGGCTGCGAGCTGGGTGGCCTCGGCCTTTCCGTGCCAGCTTCCTCTTCCGTCAAAGGAGAACAAGAATGCCCACGTCACGGGTTGTCGTGAGGACAATTGAAATGATGCGTGTGAAGCACTTAGTCCCGTGTCTGGCACAGTGTGAACTGGGGAATGGCTGGCCATTAGTGATAACAATCCTTGCTGAGGCACCGGCTGGCCTCAGGCCTGTGCTTTGTGGGTGAGTGGTCCCAGCCCTGGTCCCAGCTGGAGTTCATTCTTTGCTTTCTGGTCCTCCCTGGCCTGCAGCCCAGGGCAGCGCACGGACGAGGAGCTGGAGCTCATCTTTGAGGAGCTGCTGCACATCAAGGCTGTGGCCCACCTCTCCAACTCGGTCAGTCGCAGGCCCCGCCCTGCCCCGCCCTGCCCCGCCCTGCCCTTTCCCCAGGAGCCTCCTCTCCTGTGACCACCCCAGGAGGCGCCAGCTGCTGGCCCAGAAAACATGTCCCTCCCCTTCTGCCTATGGCTTGGAAATTTCCATCTAAATTGCTGTTCCCAGCATCCTTGTCTGAAAACCCTCTGCCTCTCTTAGCCCTCCCCCACCCCCCAAATCCCAGGCCACCTGGCTTAGCCACATCTCTGCCCCCGGACACTCATGTCTTTGGGCCTTCCCTCCTCACCCCTCACCTGGCCCTCTGCCCTGGACTTGCCCACTGACCCCCCTCTGCCTCCCCACAGGTGAAGCGGGAATTAGCAGCAGTTCTGCTCTTTGAACCCCACAGCAAGGCGGGGACTGTGTGTAAGTCAGACAGCTGGCAGGAAGCTGGGCACCAGGGACCTGGACATGGTTGGGGGCCCCAGAGAGGTGGTGGGTGCTGGGGCATGTCTGACCTGTGCTCCTCTCAGTGTTCAGCCAGGGGGACAAAGGCACCTCGTGGTACATCATCTGGAAGGGATCCGTCAATGTGGTGACCCATGGCAAGGTGAGTGCGCCCAGCTCCCCAGCCCCCTGGGTGGTAACTGCGCCTTGGTCGTCCCCACGGGCAGTGCCTCTGGTGGACCCAAGGCTGCTGACGCCCAGGTCTTCTCGTGCCTCGGAGCTTCTCCCCGCTGTGGCTCTGTTCCATGAGGGCTGGGGCTGGGCGGGCTGTGACTGAGGCCTGGCTCCAGGGGCTGGTGACCACACTGCATGAGGGAGATGACTTCGGACAGCTGGCTCTGGTGAACGACGCACCCCGGGCAGCCACCATCATCCTGCGAGAAGACAACTGTCATTTTCTCCGAGTGGACAAGCAGGACTTCAACCGTATCATCAAGGTGCCGTTGCTGGGGGTGGGGAGGGCAGGTGGCAAGCACAGTTCTCTGGAGAAGTGTGGGGCAGGGGAGGGACCAGAGAGAGCCTGTGAGGGGCAGGGAGCGAGGAAATGGAGAAGCTCAGAGATGATGGCTGGAGGCGGGAGCCCAGCCTGGGGGTGTGAGGAAGTCCACAGCATGCTGATGAGGTTCCATGAGCCCTGAACTCTGCTCTGTGTGGGAGACCATGAGGGCAGTGGGGCTACCGAGGGGTGGGGGACTAGGGTGTGAGGGCGGCAGTGTAAATGGAGGGCGGGATCCATGGAGGGAGGGTGGGGAGGGATGGAGCAGAGGAGGGGCTCAGGCTGTGTGATAAGCAGGGGTGGGATGAAGGGCAGATCCAAGTGGTGGGTGTTGAATAGAGTGGGAGAAGGGCTGAGGGTCCTTGTGGGGCTCAGGGTCTGAAGGAGGGAGGTGTGGGGAGAGGTGCCTGAGATGGGGAAGAGGCATGGTGTGTGCTGAGCACTGGGTGTGGCTTGTTCTTCAGGACGTGGAAGCAAAGACCATGAGGCTGGAAGAGCACGGCAAAGTGGTGTTGGTGCTGGAGAGAACCTCTCAGGGCGCTGGCTCTTCTTGCCCCCCAACCCCAGGCAGGAACCGGTAACACACCCACCAAGCTCCCTCTCCACCTTCTCTCCTCCTTTTCCCAGGCTTTGCTCCCTTCCTCCGGGTCATACCCCTGCCTGCTGGCCTCCTGGGTAGAGAGACATCCTGGGACTCAGATGTACCCCTGAATAGCCACCCCTCCACCCCTAGGTGGGGCAGGGCGGACAAATAGGGAAGAGTGATATGACTGATTACTGCCATCTGTCCGGGTTGTGGGAGGGGGGTGGTGGCACCAGGGCATGGATTGGCCATTTCTACCAGGTATACGGTGATGTCTGGCACCCCGGAGAAGATCCTAGAACTGCTGTTGGAGGCCATGAGGCCTGATTCCAGTGCTCATGATCCAACAGGTAAGGACAGGAGACACCTGCCTATCTGACTCATCAGGCGGTCAGCGCAGCCTGGGAGAGGGCTGGGCACCTGCCTCTGACCTGATTGGGTGCCGGCTTGGTCCGTGGGGCCAGTTGGCAGTAAATCCTCATTCCTGTGCTCTTGGCTTGGGTAGGGAGTGCAGTCACAGGGGCTGGGCATCGGTGGTACTTTGACCATGGCAGCACTGGGGGCTGGCACTCCAGCTGTGCGTGTACCTGTGTCCAATGGGCTTGACCTCTGAAGCCCCACCTGCCACCTGTCTCCCATCCCTGCCTGCCCTACAGAGACGTTCCTCAGTGACTTCCTCCTGACCCACAGAGTCTTCATGCCCAGCACCCAGCTCTGCGCTGCCCTCCTGCACCAATATCCTTCCAGCCCCGGGGACGGTGTGTGGAGTGGGGAGAAGGGATCGCTCATAGCATGGCTGTGCCGAACCCTCCAAAGTACCAGCCTCATGCCAGGCCTGTCAGCACCTTCCTCTGCCTGAGGTGCGGGGGGTGGCTCAGTTGGATGCTGTGGTTTCCTTGACTGGCGCCCACCTTCCACGCGGAGCCCGCGGGAGGCAGTGAGCAGGAGCGCAACATCTACATCTGCAACAAGAGACAGCAGATCCTGCGGCTGGTCAGCCAGTGGGTGGCCCTGTATGGCCCCATGCTCCACACCGACCCCGTGGCCAGCAGCTTTCTCCAGGTACCTGGGAGTGAGGCAGGCTGGACAGGGCTGCCCGGGTGGACAGGGCTACAGCGTCTCAGTGCATCTTGGCTCCTCCCAGAAACTCTCAGACCTGGTGAGCAAGGACGCCCGGCTTAGCAACCTGCTGCGGGAGCACTGGCCGGAGAGGCGGCGGCACCACCGGTAACTTTGGCTCGAAGTGAACTTGTCTCACGCACGACAGGCAGGGCCTCGCTGACTGAGGGCACCAACTCTGGACTCAAACCCAGGCCCTACCACTCACAGCTGTGCTGTCCTGAGCATGTGACCCCCCGCCCCCCCTGCCGCAGGACCTCGGGCTCTTGTCTATAATGTGGGGGAGCACCTACCTCATTGCACAGGGGAGAGTTACTGCTCCTTCCCAGGGCAGAGCAGTGCCTTGCGCACGTGCATGCGAATGTTGCCTGTCGCTGCTCATTTGTCTGGCCCTGCTTGTTTCAATGAGTCGTTCCCACCAGCCCCTTGCTGTTCACCCTCATGCCACGGCTCAGCCATTCTCACACATCACAGTCATTTGTGTGTCACTCTCCTATCCCGAGTGCACCTGCTGCTCTCACTTCCTCCACCCGCACCTATTTATTACCCAGCACCATCGGTGCCAGTTCCTGCCAGCCCCACCCAGTAAGGCTCCTAGACTAGCTTCCCCTTCCCAGACAGTGCCATGGGGACAGCTCACTGAACCGTCTGACCCCTGGGCCCATTTCCCCCTTGAACTCCTTTTCCCTCCCCTGTTGGCCTGGGAAAACCAGGACCCAGGGCCCCAGTTTCAGCCCCTTTGCCCCTTTTTAGGGGACATTCACCAAGTCTGTGAAACTCTGCCCCTGGGGTGAGGGCGGATGGGACCCAGAGCGCCGGGCACCTCCCTGCTCCTGCCTGGCCTCCAGTCTCACCCCCTTCTCCCTTGCTCCACAGGTTGGAAAATGGCAGTGGGAGCGCATCTCCTCAGATAAAGGTGTCTGCTCGGAATCGGCTCCTCTCACCTCTGTCAGCCTCAGCTTCTTCCCTCTGCTCCCCCGTGACTGTAGGGTCCTCCTTCATCCCCCATCTGAGGGGTCCTGCGTGGAAGGTTCCCATGCACAGACACCCCTCATATCCCAGGTCCTATGGGGACACTGAGGTCTAAGGTCACCCCTTCACCCCCCCACCACCCTTAGACCCAGTTAGCAGTTCCACCAGGTGAGCCTCTGAGGCCCAGCGGCTCCTGGTGGCCAGTGTGGGAGCCCAGAGGAAGGCAGAGCCCCTCCTCGGAGTCAGAGGTGGCCAGTGCTGCTCTGGGGGGACCCAAGGGGGAAAAGAGGGACTGGAGCTGAGATTTGGTCGAGGAATGGTGGGGAAGGGACTGGAAAGGTAGGTTGGATCTGACTGTGGGGAGTGCTGCATTGGGAATAAAATCTAAAAGCCTCCCCTGGGCTTCCGGGTCTCCCTGTGCCTCTCCCACCTCACCCCGCCCGGCCCCGCCCCCACCCCCCCTCACTGCTGAAGACACTCATGGGCCCCTTCTCTTCTATAGGTGAAGCTTGTTCCCACCTCAGGGCCTGGACCTTTCTTTCTCTGGCTCTTTGACTACCTGGATCCTTCCTATCGTTCTGATCTCAGCCAGAGTGTGGGGTTTCCAGAGAGGCCCCTTTCCGTCTCTCTATGCAGAGCAGCCCTCCACTGGCCACTGGCCTGCAAGGTGTCTACTGTGATTTTCTTCAAAGCAGGATCACCATGTGGAGTTGTTGTATTTGTCTGGTTGCTCATTGGCTGTTAGTGTCACATCCCACTAGACTGCTGGGCTCACGGTGCTGCCTGTGGCTGGCACTCGGGAACCGCGTGGACTGGTCCTCATGTGCCAGACACTGTGTAGGAGCCTGCGATGCAGTCCTGGGCTGGGAGAGCCAGCCTTGGCCTTAAGGGTCAAGCGAGGGACCATCTCATGCTCAGGGCTAAGACGGGGGTCTCTGAAAGCAGGGAAGGGAATGGTTGACTCAGGCTCAGAGCCATGGTCCAGAGTGTCCTTGAGAAGTAACTGTTGGAGCTGAGAACTGTATGGTGTGAGGGGGAGGGGCCCACGGAAGAAGGGCTGTGGGTTTGACAGGACAGTTGACATAGCTGGTAGATAAGGGCACAGAGAGAGGGAGGAGCAGGTGAGGATTTCAGCTGGGCCACTTAACAGCTGTGCTGCCTTGGGCAGGTTCCTTAACCTCTCTGAGCCTAATTTATCTGTAAAATGGGAATAATAATAATATTTTTGTCAAAGGATGATTCTGAATATTTAGATACTTGGAATAAGCGTGTCCATAGCCTGGCATGTAGCAAACTAGCAAATGGTAGTCGAAGGAGGAAAGGGAGGAGAAAGACAGCTGAGGTGTGTTCACACTAGAACAGCTCTGGGCCTATTTGGCAGAGGGGGTGACACGCAGGGGGGCACACCCTCATTCTTAGCCGCCATCTGTCTCTTTTCCTGGAGCCTTGGTCCCAGGGCCTCACCTGGCTCAGGTTCCCTCAGCAAGCAGGGCCCATGCTCCCAGTGACAAAGGCCCCTCCCTGGCCCTGCATGCTCCCCTCTGTGTCCTCCCGGCCTTACTTTCTCTCCCTCTCAGGCCCGGAACATGTCTGTTTGGCTCCCTGGCCCGGACGAGTCCCTCCCCAGCAGCAACTGTGCCATCCGAGTTGGAGACAAAGGTGGGTGGCCTGCACCAGCCAGGATATAGCTCACACCCTGCTGTGGTCACCCTTGACAAGGGTGTGGCAGGCCAAGGATGGCACCCTGTGCCCCTCGGGGCCTCAGGTCCAGCCTCCCCCTCTGCTGGGCTCAGGGCCTCTCCCTGCTCTACACAGTGTGCCCACCCAGGCTTCTCCTGAGTGCCCTGGCCTGCTCCTTGGGGCCCCTCCCACTCTTTGCTGCCTTTCTTTCCTGAGGTGGGGAGACCAAGCAGCCCCTTCCCACAGCTCAGCCTGATCTTCCTCTCCAGTCCCCTATGACATCTGCCGGCCAGACCACTCGGTGCTGACCCTGCAGCTGCCTGTGACGGCTTCAGTGAGGGAGGTGATGGCAGCGTTGGCTCAGGAGGACGGCTGGACCAAGGGGCAGGTGCTGGTGAAGGTCAACTCTGCAGGCGGTGAGTTGTGTGTCGAATAGGGTGGCCCCAAGGGAGGAGGGGCCCTCAGAGCCATGCCCAGATCCCCCAATTGAAATCATCATCTTTATTGTCTTCATCACTGTTCATGATGCCTGGCATTTGTGGGAGGTTGGTGACGTCTCTTTAAAGTGCTTTAAATGTGGTGCTTGTCAGCATGAACTCTGGGGCCTGCTGCCCGCATCTGAACCCGGCTCTTTAGCGCCCTGTCTGCATGTCCTTGGGCTCACAGGGTGCTTCATCTCCCCATGCCCTGCTTCATCATCTGTAAAACGGGGGTCAGAAGAGGACATGCTTCCTAGAGGAATTGTGAGGACCACATGGCTCATCTGTGGGAGTGTTTAAAACAGTGTCTGGCACATAGCACTCCTTAGGTATTAGCTGCTACTGGTATTCTTATCATGCTTGTATATTCACTTAATCCAATAACAATATTATGAGATAGGTACTTTTGTCCTATCTCAGACAAGGAAACTGAAGCTCAAAGGGATTAAGTGATTTTCCCAAGCTCACATAGTGAGTGTAGCTAGGCTTTGAATTTAGCCTGGTGCCTGGCACAAAGCCAGGCTCAGAACATGGCAGCATGGATTTTTAAGACCCGCCTTCAGAGAACTTCAGGACATTAACAGCCACTGTTGTCTGTGAAGGATGCTGCCCAGGTCTGACCGCGGGAGCCCAGGGTAGGCTGGAATTAGGGGCGTCCAGAGAAGAAGGGCAAGGAGTGGAGGCAGAAAAGCAAAACCTTCTCCCTTCAGGACCTGGGGAGACAGGATGAAGTCACCTGTGCCTACGTGCTCTGGAAGCATTGCCCTCTGGTGGCCACCTGGAGAGTTGCGGTTGCCCAAAGCCAGCATCTATTGATACCCTACTCAGAGCCAGGTGCTGTTTAGAGAACAGATTTCTAGAGTGTTGTGATCAACACCCTTGTCAGTAACCGATATTTTATTACAACCCCCCTGCTATGTGTATATTTTCTTATGTCATATACATGCATTCCTACACTAATGTTATGTGATTAAACTGTACACTAAATAGAGGTACAAAACAGATGAGAAAACTAAATTGAAGTAGAAAGAGCTAATATTTTTCCTGGACGCGTGGATGGCCTTGTGTACCTTACTTTGAGGCTACGGTCTAGGACAGCCGTGGGCAAACTATGGCCCGTTTGAAATGAATAAAACTAAAAAAAGACCATACCCTTTTATGTAATGATGTTTACTTTGAATTTATATTAGTTCACACAAACACTCCATCCATGCTTTTGTTCCGGCCCTCCGGTCCAGTTTAAGAACCCAATGTGGCCCTCGAGTCAAAAAGTTTGCCCACCCCTGGTCTAGGAACTGAGGACTCAAATATGACTGGAAACACGGTCTCAGTCCACAAGAGCTGATGAACATCAACACCAAGACTTCTGTAAAGGCACTTCCCAGTTTTCATAGAGCTTTTACATGTATCATATACGTGTAGCCACTATTTATATAAATTATTTCATTTGACTGCATAGTGAGGGCAACTCTTATTGTCTCCATTTGACAAAGGAGGAAACTGAGACTCAGGGGGCTCCCACCTTGCCCAAGGTCTTCCTGTCTCACTAAGCATCCCCTTTCCTTCCCCACCGGGAGTGTGGATGCGTGGGCACGTGCACCTGTGCACTTAGAGCACCTGTCCAGGACTCTAACCCTGATACTGACAGAAGGACCTCCCAACCTCCCAAACAGGGCCTCCACCCTGCCTCCAGCTGCTATCCGGCCTCACTCCCTGTCCCCGCCTAGTGCATCCTCTGCTCTCTTTGCAGATGCTATTGGCCTGCAGCCAGATGCCCGTGGTGTGGCCACATCCCTGGGGCTCAACGAGCGGCTCTTTGTTGTCAACCCAGAGGAAGTGCATGAGCTGGTAGGGTCAGGCAGGCTGCCAGAACCCAGGGCAGATCTGTGTTTTGGGGGTGGTAGGGATGGGCACTGAGGAGCGAGGGGCCTGGTCTGGCTGCTGCTGGGCCTTAAGTGGAGAGAGGAAGGAGCAGGTCTCCGCTGATGGGGTATTCCAAAGGATGGGAGGGGCGCACTGATTGGGAGCTCTCAAGTGGAAAGAGGAAGATCTGCCCCCATAGGGGCTCCCTAGGGGATAGGAGCCCTACAGGGAGGCATCTCGGTATCAGGGAGCTGTCAGGAAGATGCCTCCTTGGGAAGCCCTATCATCTAGAGGCCCCTTCACTGCCTGCAGCACCCCTGCCCTCCCCAACACTCTTCTGCTCATGGGCACAGAGTCTACCCCAAATTCTTCTCCCACCTGGTGCCTTTCCTCTGGACTCCATGGGCACTCCCCTGAGTACTCTCCCCGCTGCAGACCCCACACCCTGAGCAGCTGGGGCCCACGGTGGGTTCTGCTGAGGGGCTGGACCTGGTGAGCGCCAAGGACCTGGCCGTGCAGCTGACGGACCATGACTGGAACCTCTTCAACAGTATCCACCAGGTGCGGGGAGCGGAGCTGAGGGGAGGACAGCAGGTGGCAGGCATCTCGAGTGGCATGTGCTAATCTCTTGTGCTGCCCCCTCCCAGGTAGAGCTGATCCACTATGTGCTGGGCCCCCAGCACCTGCGGGACGTCACCACCGCCAACCTGGAGCGCTTCATGCGCCGCTTCAATGAGCTGCAGTACTGGGTGGCCACGGAGCTGTGTCTCTGCCCCGTGCCCGGCCCGAGGGCCCAGCTGCTCAGGAAGTTCATTAAGTTGGCAGCCCAGTGAGTGCCTGTGGGGATCCCCGGGATGTGTGGCAGAGTCCTTAGGCCACTTTTTCTTAAACCTCCCGGTCCCTGGTCAGGATGTTGCCAAATCTGGATGTTGTCTTGAAGTGGGGCTCTGTGGGTACGGCTGCTTCCCCTGAGGATCTCTGGTTCTTCCGCTAACAGCCTCAAGGAACAAAAGAACCTCAACTCCTTCTTTGCCGTCATGTTTGGCCTCAGCAACTCGGCCATCAGCCGCCTGGCCCACACCTGGGAGGTAGGTGTTTCCTGGGGGGGGGGGGGGGGGGGTGGCCAGGCCCTCCTCCCACCCCAGTCCTGAGGTTGGACCCCAAGCCCATCCTGGGGACAGGACCCAGAGCAGCCTCATCTCCATCTGCCTCTCCTTCGCAGCGGCTGCCCCACAAAGTCCGGAAGCTGTACTCGGCCCTCGAGAGGCTGTTGGTGAGTGCTGGGCCGCGGCCTGTCCCTCCAGAAATCCTGCTTCTTGGCTTCCCAGCAGCCCCTCTACTTGTCCTTGGTCACTGCCAGGGTTTCCAGTCCTGAGCCGGGACTTGGCTCTCTCTTGCCTGTGAGTGTGGGGAGCTGGCTGAAGAATGGGTGTGTAGCATTATGGAGGGGGTGCATAGGGTAGTCTATCCCCCAGGATGTGGGGATTAGGGAGGTACATTTGCTGTGGCTCCGAGGTCCTGTGTGAAGACCAGGTCAGGCACATGCGGTATCTGGCCCTGGGTCTGAGATGCCGGGGGAGCACCGGGACTCAGGAAGCAGGTCCCGGCACCAGCACCCACAGTGTGCCAGGGCCTGGTTCCAGGAGCCTGTGGTCAGACTAGGCCAAAGGGCGAGGAAAAAGTTGAGGAGCGGAACTCCAACTCCCAAGAATTGTTGGGGGGGTTGAAAGGTTTTGACAATGTTCAGGAGAGAACTGGCTCAGAGGTGTTCTTATCAGTATGGCTCTGGGAGCTCTTGAGCAAAAAATTCACCTGTGGGGCTCAAGAGGGTGAAAGGAACTTACCTGCCAGAGAGGGGTGGGCATGGGGGTGGGGGGGGGGGGGGAGAAATAGAGAGAGAGAGAGAGATCCATGAAAGCTCAGGGCCCTGTGACTAATGACTATGAAGTTTCCTTGGCGGCTAATTGGAAGCCAGGAAGCCACATGCACACATGGCCTTCCTGCCTGCCTTGGTGAGACCTGGGGCTGAACAGAGGCTGAGCTCCAAGGGGTGGGCATATGGCTCTTCTTTGGCGGGGTGGGGGGTGTGTGGGGGGCATTTGGTTGTGTTACGGTATGTGGTGTGGAGGACCTTCCCTTTCTCACTGTGACTTCTTTCCTCCCAGGACCCCTCATGGAACCACCGAGTGTATCGACTCGCCCTCACCAAGCTCTCCCCTCCTGTCATCCCCTTCATGCCCCTCCTTCTCAAAGGTAATGGGACCAGAGCTTACCTTCCAGCCTCCATCCTGTCATGCATTCCTGCGCCTGTATGTCTGCATGTCCACCCAACCCTCTCTGAGCGATTCCAATGTGCTGACGCCTTGAGGGGCACAGCGATGAATTAGGAGTTCACAGGCTAGAAGTTCACAGGCTAGAAGCAGAGTCAGCACATACGGACAGGCATTGGTGACATCAGATGGCCTCTGCTATGAGGCCTAAGAGATACAAGGAAATTATTCCAGGAGTTGGAGGGGAGCCAGAGGACGAGGGCAGTGGGGGGCGGGGGGGGGAGCGGGGGCGGGGGATGAGGCTCATTATTGGCCCTTCACCTTCCTTGGACTGCTGAAGGGGAAAGGCATTTGGGGATCTTTGAGCACGACCAGTTTCTTTGCAGACATGACCTTTATCCATGAGGGAAACCACACCCTGGTGGAGAATCTCATCAACTTTGAGAAGATGGTGAGTTCCAGGAGAGCAGTCGCCTCCCACTGGATTGGGTTGGGGGATATGACTATGGCCTTGGAAGAAAGTGCGGGGAGGCGGGAGGGGGCGGGGGGGAGGGTTAGGAGAAGGTCTAAAGTTATTAATAACATGAATGTGAAGACTTATTTTAAATTAGCCCTTTCGTAACTCCATTGTATACTGGAGAGCCTGCTCTATTGGGGGTGCTGGGGGGCAGCTTCAACTATCTCACCCTTCGACGACAGCCCCTCCCAGGCCTCTTCCTCTCTGAGCTCTTCCTGACCTCTGTTCTCCCACTTCCTGGTTCCTGCTGGGCCTCTGCCTGTACTGGGGCAAGGGAGACATGCCCCCTTCTCCCACCTACCCCCATAGCCTCTTAGCCTCCAGTTCAGGGGTGGGCAACCCCTGGCACACGTGCCAAACTGGGCACGCCAGTAACTTTTGCTGGCACGCGAAGCCCTCTCTTATAATCTTCCATTTACAATTTTTTTCTTAATATCGACTTTTTTATTTTTCAGATAAATTCAGTGTAGGTGCATCTTAGATAAATAAATAATTTTACATAACATGTATACATTAAAAAATAAATGTATTTTTCATCATCATATACTGTGTTTTTGTCGCGCGAATGCATTTTATTATTTCTTCAAGGTTCTTCACATACGTATACCTTAAGAGATATCAAGTAGGCATAACATGTTCTCAAAAAATTAGGGTTGGCACGCAGAAGAATTTTGAGTCAGAGATTTTGCTGGTTTGGGCACGCACTCACAAAAAGGTTGCCCACCCCTGCTCTAGGTGCACCCTGCTCTCAGGGAGCTCGGGTTCCCAGCTGCCCCACAGGCCAGGCCGGGGTTCTGCTCTCAGGCCGGGTCTCATGTCCTTGCTTTGTCCGCAGAGAATGATGGCCAGAGCCGTGCGGATGCTGCACCACTGCCGAAGCCATAGCAACGGTGAGAGGACTGGCCCCCCTGGGTAGGAGCCCCCCATGCCCCCTTCCAGGCTTGGCTGTGTCTTCCTGACTCCCTCCTCTCTCCTACCCAGTGCCTCTCTCACCGCTCAGAAGCCGCGTCTCCCACCTCCATGAGGACATCCAGGCAGCGAGAGTTTCCACGTGTAAGTGGGGCGGGGTGGGTGCTGATGCGTTAGCATGTTTAGGCACTTGCATACATGATACATCTATGATACATGCTGATAGCTTCACAGCACCTCTATGACGTATGTGGAATTTTATCCCAACTTAAAGAGGCACAAACGGGCTTGATGTTAAAATAACTTGCAGAGGCCACACTAGTTAGCAAGGGAGTTGCGACCCATGCAGGCTTGCTCAAGACCTGCATTTCAAAAATTGACTCTCAGTTTCATAAAATGGGATTAATCATAATTCACACTTCATACCACACTGTCATCATTGGCCTTCTATTATATTTTATGTGTGTGTTTATTCTGATAATGTAATGAACATTTCTGGACCCAGTCCAAGCATGAGCACACTGACAATAAGACCTCCATGTGCTAGGGGTCCCCTCTCCTGTCCCCTCGCCTCCCCACCCATGGTAACTGCTATCCTGAATTTTGAGTTACTCATTGTTTTGTTTTGTTTTGTTTTTAATGAAACTTTAAAAAATATATATTTATTGACTTGAGAGAGAGAGAAACATCGATTTGCCATTCCACTTATTGAAGCATTCATTGGTTGATTCCTATATGTATCCTGACCGGGATCAAACTCACAGCCTTGGTGTATCAGGACGATGCTCTAACCAACTGAGCTACCTGGCCAGGTCATTTTCTTGTTCTTTAAAATAGTTTTATCATTCACACACAGATACACACACCCACACACACACACACATACTTTTAAATGCCATATATATATACATATATATTATATGTATTATATATATTATATATATATTATATTCTGTTGTCAATATATATATATATACAGAATAATCTTTAGTTTTCATTGTTTTTAAACTTAGTAAAAGAGATACTATGCTATATGTAATCTTGGGGACCTGTTCTTCCTGTCTTAACCGACTGCTGTTCTGCCCCCAGATCAGTGGGGGGTGGGAGACCAGTCTCCAGGGCTGGGGTGGGAAGTGGCCGGGTGGGTGGTGGAGGGCAATAAGGCTGATTTGCTCCTCGGAGCGGGAAGAGATGGGCTCTACAAAGCAGTGTCCAGGCCCTCCCTGACCGCCTCCCCCATCCCGCCAGGCTCGGAGCAGTCCCTGAGCACCCGGAGTCCAGCCAGCACCTGGGCTTATGTCCAGCAGCTGAAGGTCATCGACAACCAGCGGGAACTGTCCCGCCTCTCCCGGGAGCTGGAGCCTTGACGAGGGGGCTGGGGCTGGAGCAGCAGGCACTTCCCGCCTGGAAAGCCAGGGCACGCCTGGGCCCAGGGGCCCGCAGGCCGGCCGCAGCTGGGCAGGGCTCTCCGAGGAATGGACTTGAGGCCCTGGATCGGGCAGCGTGGAGGCATCTGTCCCCTGTGATGATTGTCGGCCGCGGAGGACCTCAGAGTGGAGTGAGCGGAGGCCCAAGCCAAGGAACAGGGGATAGAGAGGCCAGAGTGGGTGGGAGAGCAGAGCAGGCGCTGGGACTCTGTGTTCAATAGAGAGCTCTCCACACCAGGTTTTTTCCAGACTCTGTGCCTCGTGGCTTTGTTGTCCAGCCATCTCCTGGCCCCTGTGGTGTGTTTGCACAGTGGACTGCGAGTGTCTGCATTTGTGTGGCATGTGTGTGGCAGGGGCAGGGCCGGCGGTGGGGAGGGCGGGGCGGGAAGGGGCAGCCCTGCTTTTCTTTCCATAGCACAGGAGAGAAACAGTTGGGTGTGGTCAGGGCTGATTGTGCATGAGTGGTGGTCCCTGAGGAGCCCTATTGTTACCGTAAACTAACAGAGATGCCTGTGTGAGAGCCCAGGCCTGTGGGTGTGGCAGGGAAGGCGAGGAGCTGAGGAGGAGGTGCTGTGCCCTGGAGTGGCCCCAGAGAGGCTGACGGAGCAGCTTCATGGCCGCGTGTGGTCTCTGGGACCAGGCAGGGCTCCCAGATGGCTCACTGCTGTCCATTTTACACACCCCCCCACCCCACCCCCCTCCGGGCACAGCACCTGCTGGAGCCTGGAGCCCGTCACTGGCTGGCCTGGGTAACCCTCTGCTCTTCACGGTGGTCAGAGGGAACAGTGACAGTCCCGCTACAACTATCTCCTTCCACTTCCTGTCCCTCGGCCTGGTGCACATCTTGGCAGAGGCTTCCGAGGGGAGTCCATCCCTTGCTGAGGCCTAACAGGCTTCCAGGAATTAGGCTTTCTCATCTGTGGCAAGAATGGTCCCAGCCGGCTCTGTCAGCATTAAGTCCTCTCTTCAGCATGTGCCTGGGAACCAGTTGCTCAGAGGACCCCTTCCACTGCTCTCTGCTCTCTGCTCCCCGTGGCCCCGGGCCTGGCAGGGGGAGGTGCACTGTCTGGCCCCACGAGGGGCCTCTTGGCCTTGGGGATGACCCTGGGGTAGGTGTTGAGCTGCAGGGTCCAGGGCATGTGGAGGAAGTGGGCCCTGCATTTGCTCAGCAGGTACATCTGCCAGGGCTCAGGCTAGACACCCCTACACATACCTCCCCTCATCCCTACACACACACCTCCCCTCATCCCTACAGCGCCAGACCTCTTGTCCCTGTGCTCAGGGACTCATGCAAGCTGCTTCCCGGAAGTGCCAGACGCTTAGCGACAGGCAGCACAACTGGGATGAAACCTCAGGTTTCTGAGCCAGTCAATGAACAGTTCTCTGCCTCCATTTCTCTGTCTGTGAGATGGGTGTGATGATCTTAGTCCAGTTCTTGGTGAAAAAGCAATCAAACTGCAGCTCTGCCTCCAGAGCCCAGGGGACAGCTGTGGGCTGTCCTGTGTCCTCAGCCTGGCGGGGATGCCTCCTCGTGGGCGGAGTCAGGCAGAGCCCGCTCCCCAGGGAGAACCTGGCGTGGAGCAGGTGGCAGCGGTAACCAGACCAGTTCCTTTGCCCGGAGAGGAGGTGGAGGACCCCTGGGCACAGAAGCTTCCAGAGCTGAGCAATCACCAGGCTGAGCCTCAGCCTGAGTGAGTCAGGACTCCCAGTGGCTTTCTTCTCTTTCAAACCCATTGTTGTCAGGGTTTCGGCAAGACCGGCCTGCCCTTCACCATCCTCTGAGACCCAAGGGCAAGACCAGCCTTGCAGCGACGCAAGCCAAGCGAGGGAGGGGGCTGTGTCCCCATCAGTGTTTCTCCTCTGTGGTCACACCTACGTCCCTGAAGGACCTGGGCACCTTCTGAATCTCCCTCAGCCTTGGACTGCCCTGCGACGTCCCAGCTGCTCAGTCTCTTGGGCGGGACACCTTGGAGCCTGTGGGAGAGGCCTTGCCAGGAGAGCGGTGCCCAGGGTGGCAGGAGGACACTGACTTGGCGCCGAGGCCCCAGTGACCAGGCTTCGTCACCGCAGAGGAGGGAAAGGCTCCAGGTCACAGTGACTCAAGCTCTGAGGGGTGCTGCCTGTCGCCCTCACTGCCCAGGGGTGGGGTGGGTGGGGTGGGTGGGATGTCCTGGCAGCCCAGGCTGTGTGTAGGGCTCTCAGTCTGTGTCCCAGCTTCAGGGGAACCCTGAAGGGAGGAGGAATTCATGGGAGGCTGAGAGAAGGAAGTGCAAGGTCAAGCCTTTAAAAAACCATTTACCTAAAAGAAGGTGAAGCAGAGGGGATGTGTGTCCTATGGGGGAGGACAGAACCGAGGGGGTAATCCCTTCTCTCAAATACTCACCTTCCCCTCCCTTACCTCTTATCCTTAGCTTCCCTGTACAGGCCTGAGGCAGGCTGGGGACCAGGCCAGGACTCTAATTGTGGGGTGCACACCAGGGAGGGGCACATCTCCAGCAGGCTGAGCAGGATCTGGTGAAGGGGTAGGGCAGGGTGGGGAGTCCAACCCTCCAGCTGCTGCAGCTCCATTCCCTGGGAGGGAGTCCTCCCCTCTCTCCTAGTCCCACCTTGGGTCTCTGGCTGCTCTGTTTTTTTGTATTTTATTTTATTTCTTTTTGAGAGGAGAGAGAGAGAGAGAGAGACATGGATGTGAGAGATAGAAACATTGATCAGTTGCCTCCTGCACACACCCCAACTGGGGATCAAACCCACAACCTGGGTATAATTGCCCTGACTCAGAATTGAACCCACGAACCTTCAGTGCACAGGATGATGCTCCAATCAACTGAGCCACACTGGCCAGGACAAAATTAGGTTTCTTAATAGAGCTGTTGTTCCCAGTACTTATCATGCTAATCAATTTTAATTGTTTCCATCCTTTCTAGCACACTTTCACTTCTATTATCTTTTCACCCTGATGATGGGGAGGTATTTTTACCCCTGTTTACAGTCAAAGAAATTGAGGCACAGGAAGATTTGCCTGAGGTCACATTACTGGTTAATAACAGGTGGGTTGGTGAAAGGGCTGGATGTGTTTCCGCCATGCCTATGCCATGGGCCTTGCTCATCCGTGCCCTTTCCTTGTGCCCCGGAACTCCAGCATTTCATAGGCCCAGGCATATAAACTCCCCTTTCCCGTCCTCCCTCCCTCGCTCCCTTCATTGTGGAGTCCTTACTACGGGCCTGGTAGAGACTCTGTGAATGACAGGCAGTCCTGGCTCCCCAGGGAGCAGACCAGCCAGCCGGGCAGATGGATGCAGAGCAAGGCCAGCAGAAGGGACAGGGTGCCTCAGAGGGCAAGTCCAGAGAGCGGGGGAGGCCTCATT
Organism: Myotis yumanensis; assembly: GCF_028538775.1. Taxonomy (NCBI): domain Eukaryota; kingdom Metazoa; phylum Chordata; class Mammalia; order Chiroptera; family Vespertilionidae; genus Myotis; species Myotis yumanensis. Next base: position 166,790,437 of record NW_027223754.1, read on the forward strand.
TGCAGGGCTCACTGCTCACCCGCAAGCATCCAGGCCCACGGCTGCTCCGAGTTGGAATGCAGGTACACAGCCCCAGTCACTGTCCACCCCGCTCCCAGAGCCCTGCACACCCGTCGGCAATCCTCTGCCTCCCAGAGTGGGGGCATTCTCAGCTTCCCACTGGTACAAGCCACCCCATGTAGGGCTGGTGGCTCAGGCAAAAGTTCTTACCTGGCTGTTGTTCTCGATCCCTCCCTCCCTTCCATGGACAGATAGGCCAGAAAGTACATGCATTTCCAAATGTGTCCTTATACCTTACCCCGCACATAGAGTTCTGGGCTTCTCACATCTGCCAGGCCCACGGGCTTGAACTACATGGGTGTCTACTCAGGCCTGTCCAGTTGCCCCAGGCACCCCTCTCCGAGGTCCTGGACTCTTCACCTGAGCCTCGCCCTCCTGCTGCCCAGCTGACTGGGCACCCGAGGGCAAAGGGGCTTTCTTCCTGAGGGGAGGGTAGCGGGGGGTGGGGGGGTGGGGGGGAGGAGGGAGGAAGAGGGGGACCGCGGGTGGTGGCTGCCGTCCCTCCCAGTGACGATGCTGACAGCACTCACTCTCGGAGCTGTGCTTGGAGAGCTTGGAGTCTGACTCAGCTGTGCTGAGAGAGCGCCTTCTCTCCCTGCCCCGGGCCTTCCTGGGGCAGGCGGGCCCATCTCCCATTGATGGAGCCGGAGGCGGCTGCTCTGCTGCTGGTGGCGGCGGGTAGAACACAGAGGCAGGAGCATGGGCCCAGGGACCCTCAGGAGGAGGAAGAAGGCCAGACTTAGAGCCAGGCCCACTTAGGTTTATAGGCAAGTGAGATTCTGGTGGCTCGTCTGTGTTTAGACTGACCGGCATGGACCCCGGGCCAGGAGCCTGGACATGCAGGGCCTTGCCTGACCGTCATGCTCTTGGCTCTGGGGCCGTGCTCAGGGCCTCAGTGCTCTGGCTGGGACGTGAGCTCTGGGCAGCCCGATGTTCCCAGGCTGCTGGGTGGAGGAGAGGGCAGGCTTTCCTGGCACTCAGAGGACTCTGGGTAGCAGAGGGGCTGACAGAGGGTGACATTTGCTAGGGCCATGGCAGCAGGACATGTTAGGCTCTTTCTGCCTCCAGAAAAGTGCCCTGTGAACCAGAGCTTGAGGTTCACAGGTGGCAGGTGGTCCTCCCACAGTGAGCAGCCGGGGGCGGGGGCGGGGGCGGGGGCGGGGGGTGAGGAGCCTTGGGCACAGTGGCCACGGGCTTTGGGCAAGTCCCTTTCTCCCTCTGGGCCTTAGTTCCCTTACTTACAAACAGAGACTTGGACGCGGTAGGTGAGGGATGTGTTCCTGCATTTAGTGTCGATGACTTAGTCAGCTCAAGCCATCACACGGGGTGAGGGGGCCCAGACCTCTCTTGGTCATGATGCTGGCGACTCCTCCGAGCATCTTCCCAGCAGTGGCCTCCGGGCAGACTGCCCTGGAGAGGGCGAGCCAGCGCAAGCGCGGTTTTATCAGAAGGCTTCTCAGAGAGTTCCCTGTCCCTGAATAAAACTTCCTGCAGCGCGCCTGAGTCTTCCTTGCCTGCAGAAGGCCTCTGTTGTGTGGATATATAACTTGGGAGAATTCTAATGGTCACTTTAAGGGGAGAAAAGGAAAGACAGAGCCTTGAGGCAATGGCGCTGAGGGAGTTGCTATAACATGGGGCAACGGGCAAGGTCTGGAGTCTTCCTTAGAGCAGGGATCCTCAAACTTTTTAAACAGGGGGCCAGTTCACTGTCCCTCAGACCGTTGGAGGGCCGGACTATAGTTAAAAAAAAAACTATGAACAAATTCCTATGCACACTGCACATATCTTATTTTGAAGTAAAAAAACAAAACGGGAACAAATACAGTATTTGTATTTGCATGTGGCCCGCAGGCCGTAGTTTGAGGACCCCTGCCTTAGGGCATACTGCAGTGGCTCTAGGGACCACAGGGCCCCCAAGGGAGAGAATTAGTGGGAGAGGTAGATGGCCAGCCTTCTCCGTTTCTCCTTTCTCTTGGTTCTTGGCTCCTGCACCCTGTAGCTGCGGGTGATCTCATCAAAAAGCCCCAGGAGCAGGAGGCCGGAGCTGTGGACTAACTCCCCATTGATGGCAGAGCAAGGCTCAGCTCCCCAGGCTGCAGCCACACCCCCAGACAATGGGCGCTCACCTTTGCCAACCAAGCCTGGTGAGCTAGACAGTGTCCATCATTAAAGACTTATCCACAGGACTCGAAAAAAATTTAAAATGTACATTTATTTTTTGAGATAAAAAATTCACAGTATGGTGAAGTTCCAGAAGCTGCCACTTTGTGTCTCTGTTTTAAATGTCATTTTCCTCCTCATCCTATCGAAACTAGGTTTTCTGTGGCTCTATTTTTCTTTGTTTTTTTTTTTTTATTGCTTAAAGCATTACAAAGGGTATTACATATGTGTCCTTTTTTCTATTTTTCTTTGTTAACGCACACTTATCTGGTCTTGTTATGCGCTAAGCACTGTTTTAAGAGCTTTGCAAGTATTAACTCATTCGGTCCTCACACGAGCCTGTAAAGTACTCTTACTTGCTCTATTTTAAGTGACAGGGGAAACTGAGGCATGGAGGTCAGGAAGATTGCCTGGGGTTGAGATAAACAGCTGGTGAGTGGCAGAGCTAGGATTTGAACTCAGGCAGTCTGTCTTTAGAACCAGTGGTCTCAGCATTATGTACTGCTGCCCCAATCATAGATTTTTAAAAAAATATTTTTTTATTGATTTCAGAGAGGAAGGGAGAGGGAGAGAGAGAGATAGAAACATCAATGATGAGAGAGAATCATTGATCAGCTGCCTCCTGCACGGCTCCCACTGGGGATCGAGCCAGCAATTGGGCATGTGCCTTTGACTGGAATCGAACTAGGGACTCTTTAGTCCACAAGCTGATACTCTATCCACCGATCCAAACCGGCTAGGGCCCAATCACAGATTTTAATGTACTTTGTCCATCGTCTCCCTCCTCCTTTAGACGCTGAGCTCCTTGCCCTGGCATCCACTTGGCTTCGCGCAGCCCATGAATGAACGAGAGAGTGAGTGAGAAAGAGGGAAATGCCCACAATCCAACTACCTTAGCACACGAATTATGATAATTTTATTGCAGATCTATAGATCATGGTCCAGGAAGGGCTGCTGCCAGTCCTGTCATCATCTTTGTGAGGACAGAGCAGCTGGCTGTGCCAACACACCTGGGGCGAGCAGCCAGGGAGGTGGCCGTGGCAGCGCCCAGCTTTGGTTGGCCTCTGCCAGGCTCTGTCTCGATCTTCCCTTGCTCACACCCTTCCTGTCTCCTTGTTGCTGTCTGCCTGTCTCATTCTCTTCTCTTTGTTCCCATCTGTGCCTCCAGATCCTCTCCAAAGCCACTGGGGTTTGAGGACATGAGATAGAAATTTTATTTTCTAATCACTGTTAGAAATGTGAAACAAACATTAGCATAGCTGGCAAAACGTGGAGGCAGGTGGTTACTCTGGGATCCTAGAAAGCTAGATCAAGTCGAGTTATATGTTACATTGTGGATTCTGAACCTCCTGCAATCCTGGGTTCACTCTGATCCCTGTGATGGCTGCCCTTCGCAGTGGTGGTGCCAGAGGGTGGTATGGGGGCTTAGGTCCCCCATAGTTTCCATTAGTCCCAAATAAACATGTAACATAGCTTAAAATGATGTGTTTGCTATGGAAACACAACTACACATGAATCCCCAGACCCCATTACACCCACTGCACTTGAAGCTCCCCTCCCGCCATGAACAAATTCTGGAACCTCCAAATCTCATAGAGGGATCTACCTGCTCTCTCTGTTTTGCTCCTCATCTTTCCTTTATAACAAATGGGGGCTGGAAGGCCCATTCATTCATTCATTCATTCATTCCTGGTCCCAGGCACATGTTGCCGGTAGTATCTAACACATATTGGATGACAATACAAAGCAGTAGAAGGGTCTGGCCAACATGGCTCAGTGATTGAGCATTGACCTATGAACCAGGAGGTCATGGTTTAATTCCCAGTCAGGGCATATGCCTGAGTTGCAGGCTTAATCCCCAGTGCGGGGCGTGCAGGAGGCAGCCAATCAATGATTTTTTTCTCATCATTGATGTTTCTATCTCTCCCTTTCTCTCTGCAATCAATAAAAACATATATCTATAATCAATACAAAACGTATACATACATTTTTTTTTTTTATTGGCTGGGAATCAAACTCGGGCCTCCCGCATAGAAGTGCCCTTGGCCGGAATTGAACCTGGGACCCTTCAGTCCGCAAGCCGATGCTCTATCCACTGAGCCAAACCAGCTAGGGCAATAAAAAAATATTTTTAAACAAAGATTCAAAGTAGTAGAAGGGATCCGTGAGGCAGGGTACCCGTTTCAAGGAATTTCAGAGGCGAGCTGAACAAACATCTGTACGGATGAAAAGTTAGATGGCAGTGCGTGGGTTAACTGCCAGCACCTTGGCAGCATCTATCAGAGGCGGCTGTGATGTGTCAAAGGCAAACACAGGACAAACAAATATCAAGAACTGAGTCCATAGGCAGAGGGATCCTGTGGGCTGGTGGGAGGAAGTCCGGCTTTGTGAAAGGTGGATTTGCCCTGGGGCTGAGGGATGAGCAGCAGACAGACAGCTGGCTAGTGGGAGTGGGCATTCCAGGTAGAGGACTGGCATGGGGCTTGGCCAGCAGAACCAGAAGCACAGCCTGGCACTCTGTGATGAATGGCTCAGCAGCCTGTCTGACTAATGTGCCCAGGGCTGGCCATGAGTCTGATGCTGAATGTCAGGGCTGCCCGCAAACTTAAAAATAAATGCCTGGAAACCCACATGTGGTGCACAGTATACAAGCTCCTGTGGGAGAAAATCACACAAGGAACCTGTCTAACACTCACGACAGACGGATGTGGTTCACAAGTGATCGGGTGTGGGTGACTGTCCTGGGCCTCTATCCAGGGCGCTCACATGCCACAGCGGGATGGAGGCTGGAGACACAGGATCTTCAGGGGAAGGATCCCTGTGGGAGTGACTCCAGGCCTCACCTGAGCTGCACCGGCTGCAGGGTCCCTCAGGTCTCTGGTCCTAGCTGGAGTGACTCGGTCCTGGTTTTACAGAGGGCAAGGGTGGTGAAATAGGCTGGCCTGGGCATGTGCCCCCTGTGCCAGTCTCTCTCACAGCCCGTGGGTCCTGACAGACCCCTGACCACTCTGGTCGCCCAGAGATGAGGGGGGTCTACTTCAAACAGCGACCAGATGCCTCGGCTTCCCTGTGCTCCATCCCACCAGAAACCAACCAGTTCCAAGAGTAGTGTTCCAGCCCAGCCTGAACCTGCCAGTCCAGTAACAGCATGGACCAGGCACATAGTGGGCACCCAGGAAACATTTACTGCTGGAATCCCACTCCCCACATCGCTCACAGCTGACTGCCTCCTAGAGCCTGGCCTAGGCAGCTTCACCCTCTTCCCCACCCTCCAACCCTCCACAGAGGCAGCAGCTGCACCCTCTCCACACCCGACGTGTCCGGGACCCCGCCTCCTGGGGCACTCACCTTGCTGGCTGCCTCCCATGGTGGCTCCTGGGGAAGAGCTTACAATGAAGGTGGAAAGTGGATGTGAGGACCTAACTAACTGGGGGAGAACTGAGAACAGGGGTCCTCAAACTACGGCCCGCGGGCCACATGCAAATACAAATATTGTATTTGTTCCCGTTTTGGTTTTTTACTTCGAAATAAGATATGTGCAGTGGGCATAGGAATTTGTTCATAGTTTTTTTAAAACTATAGTCCGGCCCTCCAACGGTCTGAGGGACAGTGAACTGGCCTACTGTTTAAAAAGTTTGAGGATCCCTGACTTAGAAGGAAGAGCCACAGAGTTTTCTGTCCAAACCAAGCTGGCCGAGAAGAGAAACTGTCCACAATACAATTTAATGTGTCCGCCTCTCTGTACATACAGGGGTGAACAAAGGTAGGTTTACAGTTGTTCATATGGGAAAAGACCTGCAGGTTAATAAATAATAACACAAGAATAAAGTCTGTGTTTCGCGTGCTCACAACTGTAAACCTACTTATTTGGTCCACTCCAGTATATACATATATTGGTTACCCCCCAAAAGGTATATACACTTTAACATCTGATAAGTCATTAATTTTCACTCCTTTTCAGGCTTAACTGGTTTGAAATCATGGGTGAAGCCAGACTAAGCTTTAAACAAAGAAAATGTATCCTAAAGTGCCACTAGACTTTTTTTTTTTTTTTTTTTTTTTTAATTAAATCTTTATTGTTCAGATTATTACATTTGTTCCTCTTTTTTCCCCCCATAACTCCCCTCCTTCCAGCTCCCACCCCACCCTCCACCCTCACTCCCCACCCACTGTGTTCATCCATAGGTGCATGATTTTTGTCCAGTCACTTCCCGCATCTCCCACACCCCTTTTTCCCCCAAGAATAGTCAGTCCATTCCCTTTCTATGTCCCTGATTCTATTATAATCACCAGTTCATTCTGTACATCAGGTTATTTATTCACTTGATTCTTAGATTCATTTGTTGATAGATGCATGTTTGTTGTTCATAATTTGTATCTTTACCTTTTTCTTCTTCTTCCTCTTCTTAAAGGATACCTTTCAGCATTTCATATAATACTGGTTTGGCGGTGATGAACTCCTTTAGCTTTTCCTTATCTGTGAAGCTCTTTATCTGACCTTCAATTCTGAATGATAGCTTTGCTGGATAAAGTAATCTTGGTTGTAGGTTCTTGGTATTCAGCACTTTGAAAATTTCTTGCCATTCCCTTCTGGCCTGCAAAGTTTCTGTTGAGAAATCAGCTGACAGTCGTATGGGTATTCCCTTGTAGGTAATTGAGCCTCTTTCTCTTGCTGCTTTTAAGATTTTCTCTTTGTCTTTTGCTCTTGGCATTTTAATGATGATGTGTCTTGGTGTGGTCCTCTTTGGATTCCTTTTGTTTGGGGTTCTCTGCGCTTCTTGGACCTGTAAGTCCATTTCTTTCACCAGGTGGGGGAAGTTTTCTGCCATTATTTCTTGAAATAGGTTTTCAATATCTTGCTGTCTCTCATCTTCTGGCACTCCAATGACTCTGATATTAGACCGCTTAAAGCTGTCCCAGAGGCTCCTTACACTATCTTCACACTTTCGGATTCTTTTTTCATTTTGCTTTTCCAATTGGGTGTTTTTTGTCGAATCTTTGGTTTGATTATTGTACTCCTCTGGTCTGCTATTGGGTATAATATTCTTTATTTCAGTCCGTGTATGCTTACTTTCTAATTTCTTTATCGTAGCATCGAGGGTCTCATTAGTTTTCGTGAGGTTCTGCACAAATTTATGGCAAGCCCTCAAAATTGCGATTCTTAGCTCCATATCCTCCATTTCTGTCATGTTTTTTTGTCTCCGCATCTTTTATGCTTTCTTGGTGCACCCCCTTGTGGTCTCTGTGCGCAGTCTTGTTCTAGCCAAGCCTTAATTGTTGTAGTTAACACTAGGGGGATTTGACCCTCAGGCCGGCTGGCTATAGTAATCAGCTGTGCGGAAAACTCTGTCTTCTGGGGAGGCGCTAATCCAGCCTTTGCCTGAGGCGATCAGCAAATGGCTGTGCGCAGGCTTTGGGCGGGGCGGGCTCAACAGGGCGGGCGGAGGGAGCAGTTATGGCCACGCTCAGTCCCGTTCCCAGAGGCTCTGCTTCTCAGAACCCCGGCAGCCGCTGCAAACCTCGGAGAGAAAGCTGCCCTCAGGTTCCAACTGATGCCGGGTAATCCCGCTTCTCCCGATTGAGTCTGGGTCCCTAGAGACTCGCCCGGATCTGGAGCCCAGAGTCTGAGACTCAGTCCCGACAGAAAACGACAACCGCGCCCTCAGCCACCAGCCCGCTTTCGCGCGCACCTCGGTACCTTTGTATTTTCCACACTGCGCCGCCTCTGAGCCTCGATTTGCTGTTCTCTTTCCTTCTAGTTGTAGAGTCTCTCTTCAGCCAGCCTTCCTGTGGTTCTGGGTGATGTCCGTTCAGTCTTTTAGTTGTATTTTTGAAATGGTTGTTTGCGGCAGCGGTCTCCGGTGTTTACCTACGCCGCCATCTTGGTCGACTCCCACTAGACTTTTTTTTTGCCGGGGCAGGGGGGCGGGGGGGCAGGGGAATACATAAAAGATAAAGTTCACGGTACAAAACCACAACAATCGCTGAATTGAGGGCGCACAAATCCTGAACAAAACGATTCTTGATGTTTGCTATTCCATTGCTTTGTGTTATCAGCAGTGCCTGGACCAGAATGATATCAATTTGAAAACAGGTTTGACAAAAAAAGAAATGATTAATTTCTGTAAATTCTTTTAAATTTTGAAAATGAACAGTATGTTAATAAACATTGACTTTAAAATCATTCAAAGTGTGTATCCATTTTTGGGGGACACCCTGTATATGTGCCTCTAAGATATCTGTGAGGCATCTTTGCACGAATGTATGGATGAATGCTCATATATCGGCTGAGTGGATTTTTTTTCCTGTTATTCTATCTATTTTTATCCAGATCAGCATGTCTTGGGTTGCAAAGTCTTGGGGATTTCAAATAAGGTCTGGGAAGGGGGTATGAGCAGCCCTGAAGGTGGGGTCCCTTAGCACCACAAGTATTCAAGTGGAGGCAAAACCACCATGTAGGACTGTTTAGGGCGTTGCACCATCACATGAGAAGTGAAACTAGGTGACCGCTGAGGTCCCCAATTCCAGTGAATCTGACTCCAGGCCCCTTTGCATAGTGATGCAGGCATAATGCAGTGGCTGCTGCTGTACTTAAAGGTGTGGTCTGGGGCCATGTGGCCTCCGTGCTTGCTAGGGTGGACTCTGGTCAGAAACTTGACTGCATAACTTAAAAATTGTGTGCCTCTGGGCACATCTCCCTACCTTTTTGTGCCTCAGTTTCCTCATCTGTAAAATGAGATGATGAGAGTCCCTGGTAAGGGCTGTAGTGAGAATGAAGGCGAGAGCACACTGGACGCTCTTTGTGTGTGACACCTGGAAAGGTCTCCATCAGTGCTGGTGTTGGTGGTTAAGTTGACATTGTGGTTCTTGTTGGAGGACCCAGTCTGAAACACACGGGTCCTCGGGTGATCTATGGGGTCAGTCTGTCTGCCCATCTTTTAGCCTTGTTCTTGACCTAAAATTCACCTAATAGAGGTCAACGCACCCACCCCAAAAACTCCATCCCACAGTCAGTTCAGTTGGACAGCAGGGCAATGCTGGCCAGAACCCACACCCCTTCTGATAGCTTTGGCCTCATCCAGGGTCCATTCAGCCAGCTGGGCCCTTGAGAGGGACAGACCATCCCATCCCAGATCCCGAGGTGTCATTGTTTCCTGGCCCAGCAGTGACACTCTCCTTTATTCCCTAAACTAACTGGCATCTGAGAATGAGAAGTCCGGCTGGTAGCCGCTCAGTAGTCGGCTTTTGGGTTGTGCAAATGAAACTTACAAACAAGCAGCCATTTCTGCTCCTACTCCCTGTAACTGGCTTCCTTCCTAACAGGGCCAGGCTTACTCTTCAAGGTGGCTGGCCTCTCACTCCTGACCGTGACGTATTCGATCTCATCTCCACACAGCAGGGGGTGGGGGGCTCTCCTTAACCCACCGACAACTGCTTGGCCTGGGACATGGGCAGGAAGCTTCAAAATAAAGCCTGAGAACTTGGAAGGGAATTGTCTGATTCAACCCTATTCTTTCAAAGAGGAGAAAACTGAGGACAAGACGGGGAAAGTTTCACTGTTAAACTACACTGGCTGAGGAGGACATGCCACCCCCCGAAAGAAAACACACCCCAAAACTGAAAACTGTGGAGTAGTCTCAATTGTTCATAAGCTTTGCCTTTAAATATATATATATATATATTTTTATTGATTTCAGAGAGGAAGGGAGACGAAGAGAGAGATAGAAACATCAATGATGAGAGAGAATCATTGATCGGCTGCCTCCTGCACGCACCACAAGGGGATCAAGCCTGCAACCCGGGCATGTGCCCTTGACAGGAATTGAACCGGGGACCCTTCAGTCTACAGGCTGACGCTCTATCCACTGAGCCAAACCAGCTAGGGCAGCTTTGACTTTTTATATGAGAGTTTTCTTTTTTGAGGGAGCTGAGGACTCCCATGCAGTGCTCTTTCTGGAAAGGGCATTTTACTTAGCAGATTTAACCTTCAGTAGGAGGAGGAAGCTTGGCAGCCCAAGTGGCTACTCCTGTTCTCAGAATCGGGAGGAAAGGGGCCCTGAGAGGCCTCATCTCTCTGGGTATGGTCTTTGGGGGAGAGGAGACTGAGTAGAGGATAAAGGGAGTGAGGCCCTGGGCTCCCAGAAGAGGAAGGGTGTGTCCTTTAAGAGGCCTCTCACCCTTCCCTGGCCTCATAAACCTGAAATCCATGAGGACCTGAAACATGTAAGAGCTGAGATGTTGACTCAGTAAGAGTTAGAGGCCAATTTGCATATTTATAAGGTGATTTAGCTACATTGATGGTGGTAAGAACAGCCTTTGTTTCCAACCCATGCCTCTTTTATCTCTCCTTCCACTAACCCCAATGCTTGCCTGATCACTTGTTAGTCAAACTTGTAATGATCATCTTACTGTGTTCCTTACGCTATGTACCAGTAACTCAAAGATGAAGCCAGCCTGTAGCCCCTTCCCCGTAGAAAAGTCAGGCCTGTGGCTTGCAGGTAGGTGGGTGTTTGGAAGACATTACCCAAAGATGAGTCCATGGCTGCACCCAATTTGGACAGAACATCCTCTGACATAGACCCATCTGCTGTGCCTGCTTGTATGACCTATTTCCTAACTACAGATGGCTAGCATTACCTGTTCTAAACATCTGGCATTACCTGTCTGCTTAGTCACCTTCCCTCTGGCTTCGAACAGCTGGAGAACTCCACCCCCATCCACCTCCGATCCATCTGGGATCCCTCCCCCCTTTTGGGGAAGGATCTGGAGGTACCAGATCTACAAGTTCTGATGTCTTTAAAAGGACAAGCCTGGGAAATAAGGCGTACTTGAGAGCTGTGACATTCATCTTGACTCTCGTGGAAGTCCGACAGCCAATCCCATTTTGGCTTCCAACTGGGCATCATGAAGGCCTGTATCCCCCTGATACTGGCCATGCTCTGCGGCCTGGCCTGGGCAGGTAAGTCATTATCTGGTGGAGGTAGAAGAAGTCCTGCATAAAGAAGCAGAGATGTGGGGAACTTGGTAGAGGGTGAGAGTAGTGGGACAAGGGAGGATCAGCTCTGTCCTAAATTCACAGAGTGCCTTAGACCGGTCCTGGCCTGAGGTGCAAGAGTTGCCTCTGGAGTGGAGTGGACTGTGTGAAGGGAGTTTCAGGGCTGATGGACTAATGTCCTGGGAGACACTTCTTGACAGCTTGGAAGACCAGCCCCAAACATCCCTTAGTCCAACCTGACTTTTGATCTCATCAAAGTTTTGTTTTTCGTGGTCATTGTATGGTATAAAGCTGGGGCTGGGGTCTGCTGGGTTGGAGTGGCCTGCTGCCCTTGGTTACTCCCTCTGCTGCCTGGGAACAAATGAAGTTGTCTGGAGTGGGACCTTTCTCTGAGATGGGCAGGCTCAGGGGGAAACTGGAAGGAAGAGCCCCTGACCAGGAGGTGGGCCACATGCTACCTGGGGCTATGCAAGTGGTCAGGGGAATCGGCCTTGCCCCCGTGTTAGAGGAATTAGCACATAGAGAAGGGTCCTGGCCCACAGCTACTAGCGGTGCCAGGGATGGGATGGGACCAGCAGAGGAACAGGAGCCTTTCCTGTTTAGTAGCTATGCAAAATGCTGGGGCCCTGTGTTAATTGTGGCTAATGAGTGAGTGAAACCCGAGTGCCAAGGGAGGGAGCTGAGCGGAGGTGTGTGGGGAGAATCCTCGTCTGCCTAGAGGAGAAAGAATCAGAGCTTGATACCCTCCCACCCAACCCAGGTGGTTCCTGTATAGGACTGTTGTAAGGACTAAATAAGATAATGTATTAAAAGCACTCTAGATGGGGTGAGATCTGAATGAATTGGGGCTTTGACTATGACTATAATATTCCTGTGAGAAGCTTACTCTTGGAGTCATTTCCAAGTAGGTTATGGATAAGGGGACCCCTGGCAGGATTCCTAAGTGGAGAGCCTTTGGAGAGGAAACTGTTCCCAGGCGTCCAACCCTGGATGGGATCATGTACCTCCACCGGTGCTCATTGCAGAGCAGCCCGGAATCAGCTCTGACTGGGCCCTGCATGGCAGAGCCAGTGGTAGAGAGTGAGGGAGGACAGGAAAACGTCTAGCTTAGTGTGAAGGAGTGGCCGCAGGCTTGGTACATCCCAGTCTCAGGAGAGGACAGCAACTCAAGACTTTTGGTCTCTGCCCTAGCTGGTTTGGCTCAGCAGATAGAGTAGAGTGTCAGCCTACTGAAGAGTCCCAGGTTCGATTCCGGCCAAGGGCACATGCCCGGGTTGCAGCTCCATCCCCCCACCCTCAGTAGGGGGCGTGCAGGAGGCAGCCAATCAATGATTCTCTCTCATTGATGTTTCTATCCCTCTCCCTTCCTCTCTAAAATCAATAAAAATATAATAAAAAAAGACTTTTGGTCTCTGGTGAGGAGGGGGGCACATCCCTGAGGGCAGAGGCAATAGTGGTGTCGGACATGCAGGTGGAGCCCTGGCCTCTGAGGGTGGTGATCTGATCTGGCTGTGGGATTGCTGGGAAAGTGAGGGTTGAGTGGCTGAAGCCACCTTCTTCCCTAAGGTGGGAGGGAAGAGGCTCTGCTCTTGTCTATCCTATTTCAACATCTCAGAACTTTGATGCAAGAATATGAATCATATTGGGGAGCCTTTGGCTGAAATAGGAAGCTGGTCCTGGAAATGAATTTTCTTAGTTGACTAGGTCTCCATGGAAACAGCATCTGGGCCCCTGTAGAGGCACAGATGTAGGTTGCCCCAACCATCAGAGGGGCTCAACACTGGCATATGGGGACGCCCAGGCTCTCTTGGTGGGCAGAATGGATCGGGAGTGAGCATCCATTCTAGCATATTGACATCTTGGAAGGTGCAGAGAAATTTAGTATTTCATTGGGGGTGGGTGGGGTGGTCATGGCTAAGCTCTTCATGGGGAATGGAGGAAGAATCTGAGTCTGAGAAGAAAGGCCAAAATGAAGAAAGGCAGTGTCAGAGAAGGGGCAGCGGGACGAGGGCAGTTGGTGGCTGGAGCAGGGATTCGGGTGCCTGGCTGGTGAGTGAGGCACACACAGCACTGGTGTAAACAGTAGGCATGGGAGGGGTGTGAAGAGTCAGGGTGAGTGTCCTCAGAGCAGCACAGCAGGAAAAGTCCCCTTGAGGAACAGCTCCTCCCACCCCTCCCCTCCACCCTCAAATCCCAAGGTTATTTTAAAGCAGTGGTTCTCAACCTTCCTAATGCCGCGACCCTTTAATATAGTTCCTCATGTTGTGGTGACCCCCAATTTCATTGTTACAAATTGAACATAATTAAAGCATAGTGATTAATCACAAAAACAATATGTTATTATATATGTGTTTTCCGATGGTCTTAGGTGACCCCTGTGAAAAGGTTGTTCGACCCCCAAAGGGGTCGCGACCCACAGGTTGAGAACCGCTGTTTTAAAGCCTAAGTTTACAGGGAAGCATGGAGGATACTGGGCCAGGCTTCCTGCTGGGGACACAGTTCTTGAACGGAGATGAAGAAGTCCACTCAGCTGGGGCCGGGGGTGGGGGTGTTCTCCTGACACCACAGAGCTGCCTATTCACTCGCAACCCGTCTCAACGGGTGCCAGCTGCTGGAATGAAGCGAATTCTTTCCTCGGACTCTGCTGACCTGGCCCATTAGAGACGCTGCCCTGTTTTGTCTGAATTCTCTCCTTCGGATTCTGGGTGTACTGCCAGGCCGACCGGGCACCGACCGGGCAGGCAGCTGACCGAGCCTTCCTCCTGGGCTGAACATTTCTCCTGAAGGTCTTCCCATTCAGGCTGTAAGGGAGCATCATTTAAGATTCAAGAGGAGTTCCCTTGGGCCTGAAGGGACAGGGGCCTCGGGCCTGCTCTTTCTTAGGGACAATTCCCTGGATCAGAGGGCTACCTTCCTGGACACCCTGGAGACCCTGCACATAAGGTGACGTTGCCTCAGGCCCTGGGTAACCTTGACCTGACACCTCTTTGATGTAAGGAAAACAGACTTATAGTGGGGATGTCAGCTAGGAGACTGTCAGCAACATTCATCGTGGACACCCCGGCCCAAGGGAAGGCCTCGCTGAAACCCAGGGAGGGAGTAGCCAGAGAGGCATGTCAGCGGGAGGGAAGACTGCTCCAGCCAGTCTGAATTCCTGTCGCCTTGAAGATGAGCATAAAATTTTGCCACTGTTTATCTCACAAACACTTTCGTAGTGCTAATCTGTCATGCACTATCCTAAGTGCTTTACAAATACTAACCCATTTAATTCTTATAAATATTCTATGAGATGGGCTCATTATCACACTTTTACAGATAAGGAAACCGAGGCACAGAAGGTCAAATAACCTGCCCACGATTGCATAGCCAGAAAGCAGCAGAACCAGAATTCCAGCCCCAAGCAGTTTGGTGCCAGACTCCAGGTTCTTCACCTCCCTGCTGTGTCACACTCATTAGCACAGCATAACCCCTAATCCCAGAATCCAAAGCAGTAACTTAGCCCATATCTTAATAGTCATCTCTGCCCTAAACCCAGGCTAAATTGAGGTGCTCTACCTGCATGGAATCATAATTAGAACCCAAATCCCAAATCTAGTCTAAGGCAAAACTGGGCTAATTTCTTCTCTCCCAGTCCTGACACAGTCCACAACCTTGAATGTGGTCTTAAAGCTATCCCCAATGCTTTACCCAAACATGAATACAAAATTGTTATTTTATCAATAAGTTTAACTCAAGCCCAAATCCTAACTGCAGCACTTAATCTAAACCTAACTAACCCCCACCCCGGCCCAAATTAGGTTTCAGTTTCCTCATTCACACAAATTCCGGCACCGCCAGTAACTCTGACTCTGATCTTGACATTCTCCAACCCACAGCCTGACCCTAACCCCAGCACTCGCTGAATCCAAACCCCAGGAACCTCAAGTGGAAAGAAAGGCTCTGTTATCACCCTTAAAGCCCAGAGTGGAGGGAAGGGCCCCACAGCCAGCTTCACCCCGGCTTGCACCCTCCACTGTCTTTGCTGTGGTGGGCGTGGTGGGGCTTGTTTTCTTAGGAGTGGTGGTGGGTTTGTACCGTTTCTTTTAAAATTTCTTGTCCATATGCCCCTGTGACCAAAAGCTTGTTTCTGCAAGCCCTTTGGCTGGAGTAAGGGATGTGGTCTGTGGTTACATAACAGCGTATTCCAAAGGCCAGTTCTCACCCACACCCGCCTCATTCCCCACCCTGAGATAAACGAATCTGAGTGCATTCCAAAGATTCAAGAAACAGAAAGACGTGACTGTGGGGCGAATAGGATGCAGAGAAGACCAGATGAAGGGGAGGAAAGAACAAAGAAGCAGAAAACATAGAAGGGACAGGATGAGAGGAAGGGGATGGGTCGGGGGGAGCGGGCAGGGGGGATCCCTTTTATCTACAGGACAGGCGAATAGTGGCCTCTGGGCCACACCCAGCCCCAGTCCACTCTATTAGGTCTGCCTGAATTTTTTAAAAATTGTAAAATTTCACATAAAAATGAAGGCTTTCTCTTGAAGAACTAGAGGCTGTGGCAACTCTGAGCCTGTATCCCAACATGGCAGCAAGTGGCTAGAGCTGACGGTGGCTGCCAGTTTCAGGCTGGGCATTAGTCCCAAATTTGTCAAAGGCCCCACCTCTTCCTACTGCCTTCCTGCTTCTTCACTCATTTATGTCCCAGGTCTAGACCCATAGGCATTTGAGTGTGTGATCCTGGTCTATACGTTGAGGTGGCTGAGGGGCGGTGGGTGCTGGGCATTGTGCATTTGGGGCTGTGGCAGTACTTCTCCTTGCAGACAGCAATGACCTTCCTTGCCAGGTGGGGTCCCAGCCCTTGTCTGTGAACCCTCCAGCTTGGGGTACCTTGATGAGGAGAATAGAATCCTCACAGGGCTGAGTTTGTGACCCTTACCTCCCATAGGAAAAATGGAGTCATGTGCATCGCGCTGTAATGAGAAATTTAACCGCAATGCTGCCTGCCAGTGTGACCGCGAGTGTCCCTGGTACTCGGACTGCTGTGATGACTACCAGCACCTGTGTACTGGTGAGGCTCCTTCGGGGGGGTGAAGGGTCTGGAAAGCACAGTGGGCTGAGCCACGTCCATGCCAAGCCTGCCCCAGGGGCTGCTGGCTTGGATGGCCAGCAGTCTAGAACAGGATTCAGGACCGATGCTGGAGCTCAGGGGGCCTGGGATGAGGATATTGGGCATGCAGCCGGGATCAGCAATTTAGATGCCACTGGTCGCAGGTATTCTAAGATGTCCCCAGTGTAAAACCCCAACTTAGAACAAAACAGATGTCATTTACCTGGATTATCTGTCTGAACTATCAGGATTAATGATATCTTGAAAGTTTAAGTAATTCCCCCAAAAGCAACATGATAAACATTTTATTTTATTATGTATTCCAATACCAATTGTTGCTCAACACTTTAAATAGCAAAAGTATAAAAAAAAACGGCAGCATACTCTGCCAACGTGCATGCCCCCAGGAGACACAGTGACTGTCACAGTTCACACCACTCTTCCTGTAGTGAGTAGGCCGAGTGGCCGCAACATCTCCAACCCTCCTTCCCAGTCCAGCGATTAAATGGGACACGCACTGCCCTCAAGAGCCAGTTGTTCTTCTGTTACTTCAATGGCACAGTCTTAAGTGAGTCATTAAAAAAAAACAACACTTTGAATAACCACCTGGTTTGCATGCTGCTGATGTTTCAGACTTTCAGGTAAATGATCGTCTGCTTTAGGACACAACGCCTTGCTAAGTCCACTGCCAAACCACGTGTCCTGACTCCCAATTTGGAAAACACGGTCCCTAGAGCCATGGTAGATCGTGGCCCGCAAGATCACTGCATATGGTTGTGTGCATGGTGCACTGTATGAGGGCACCTGGTGAGAGGGCAAATCAGATCAAAATGGAATCTGTATCTTTCTTGCTAAGCCATGTGCCTTGGAGTAGATCTGTGCCTGCCGAAAGAAAGGAGTGACTTCTCCTAATTTGCCCAAAGGTGGTGTCTGCTGACCCAGTCCTGTGCCCACAGAGCTGCTTTCGCCCAAAAGGGACCTTTCTTCAATTTACACAAACACACCACACATACTCACAGGGATTCTGCTGATCAGGCGCAGACAGGGAGCACAGGCCCAGCGCTCACTGTCAGAATCTGAGCCGCCCTTTCTGCTGCTTCTGTGCCCCACTCAGCAGACCCAGGAAGGCTAGCTCACCCTAGACTGGTGGTCGGCAAACTGTGGCTCTCGAGCCACCTGCAGCTCTTTGGCCCCTTGAGTGTGGCTCTTCCACAAAATACTGACTTCTGCTCATGGGCCACGAAGTTTCAATCGCACTGTACATGCGCGCCCACACGTGCCCTAGACCATCAGACTCGCGTTTCTAGATAGAGGCAACACTCAGCCCAGGAGCCATTTAATCTCTATCTGTCTGATGTGCAACTCAAATATTACAAGTGATGGTTGAGACCCTAGATCCGCTCACAAAAGTCTGTTGGCATAAAATGTAACTGAGTTTAGAACCCTGTGAATCGTCAGCACTCAGAACACAGCCTGGCTCAGGGTACGTGCTCAGAAGGTTCCTGGTGACTGAATGGATAACCTGACGGTGGTCCTGATGGTAATCACACAGTATTGTCCGGCGAACTCACTCATGGATTCCCAGTCACTTTGTAAGAGCGTTGTTTCTTTGGGGGACATTATTCCGCCGTGTGATGAACAAGGAGCTCGGAGTCCCGGGAACATTCCTCCTCTTCCTCCCCACCCCAGCTCACCCGTCTCAGCCCAGGGCAGAGGCTGCAGTCACGCAGCTTGCAAGCCGAAGGGATGGAGCAGCAATAGGAATGGGCTTTTCTGAACACGCTCAGCCTTGGTGGCCATTGTCAAGTGTTGCAAAGAAAGAAGGGAAGCTGGTTTCTCAGGAAGCAGTCCTTATTCCTGGAGGCCCTGGGAGGAACTCACGCTTGACTCCGATGGGGAGGTAGGATAGGTCTGGCATGTTCCTAAGTAAGGGCCTTGCCATTTGGAGAATGTCAAGCCTGCCCACCTATCAACTTTCATTAAAGCAAAGTCATAACCAAATCAGAGTTTTCAATCCAGAAGGGACCACCTCCTGCCTCCCCTCCCCTCTGTATAGATGAGCACACTGAGGACCAGAAGGTAAAGCGGTGAGGAGGGCTGTCACCTGGGGAGATTCTTTTCAATAATCAGTCCCCTTCTGTCTTCCATTTTCAGTTTTTCTCCTCCTTCACTCGGTATTGGTTCATTGTTCCCTCGCCCCTGTTTCATACTTTCTTCTACTGCACATGCTTGTCCCTGAGGCTGGGGGAACTGAGAACCAGAGATAAAGGGAGGGGGGATGGCTGGTGACTTGACTTCTCTGTTTCAGTTGAAGAAGACCCCAAAGAGCCAGAGCCGTTCCTGGAGCTGGAGGAAGAGATGGAAGAGGCCTCGGCTAGCAGTGAGTCTGCCTCCCCAAAGGGGACCTTCAGGATAAAGAAGAAGGGATATGAGAGGGCGACAGGGGAGGGGCAGCCATATCAGCGGCAACAGGCCGAGGCCTAAGTCAGACAGACCCCAGTCCAGCACCTGGAGGTGGTAAGAGGGGCTCGCTGGACTCGGGATCTGGGCAGGAAGAAGCCTGAGGCCCTCAGCAGCCTGGGGGTGGGGGCTCTGGCAGGAAAGAGGGCCCGAGGCCCGTGGAGAGGCCGGAGAAGGAAGTGGAAGAGATTTTATTTTTAGAGTGGGAAGATTATAAAAACACAGGCCAGAAAGGAGAGTTGGGCATCAGAAAGGACTTCCTGACTGTGAAGGGTGTGGACCAATGAAGCTTGTTTGTTTCCCTTCCCCCGGGGATCTTTATAATAGAGTCAGGAGAGCAAACAAAGCTAAGTGTGGGGAGCTAGCCGTGACCCAGCGACCTCTAGAGGTCCTCGGCACACACCTCCCTCTGTTCTCTCAGACCTGTACTCAGCCCCCGACTCCTGCCGGGGCCGCTGCCACGAGTCCTTCGACAGGCACCACCCATGCCACTGCAATGCCCGCTGCCCAGAGTTTGGGAACTGCTGCGAGGATTTCGAGAGCCAGTGCGGCCACGGTGAGTCTCCTGCTCCCTTTAGCCTCGCCCCAGGGACAGAGGGACTCTCCAGAGCAATAGTCCTCCCAGTGGGGTCCCTGGGCCGGCAGCATCAGCATCAGCTGGGAACGTATTAGAAACGCTTCACCCTGGACCTACTGAATCAGAACCTCTGGGGTGGTGGGGCCCACGAGCCTGTGTTAACAAGCCGTCTAGGTGATTCTGATGCATGTCAACGTTTGAGAACCTTCCTAGAGGAAGGGGTCAGTGTGGACATTCTCTGGACATTCTGTGGGCAAGGCCAGGTGCTGATTTTAAGGATCCTTAAGGCTCAAGGCCCCTGTCCTCTGGCCACTAGGGGGCCTGACTGCAGCCCCTCTCCCTTGCTGCCAGCTTCTGGAAGGTGCCTGAAGGGGATGCCTTCAGACAGTTGCCTCCCTCTGGCCACCCTCTGGCTCTGAGACACCCTTCCCCCAATTCCTCCCAGAGGGCTTCTCCCACAGCAGTGACGCCATAACCGCGGAGGAGCTGAAGGCCATCTCTGAGAAGATCTACAGGGCGGACACCAACAAAGCACAGAAGGAAGACATCATTCTCAACAGCCAAAATGCCATCTCGCCCTCTGAGACCAGAGACCAAGTGGACCACTGCCCGGAGCCGTGCGTTCCCGTCATTCCCCTCCTGCGAAGTCTCTCCCCCAAGCTTGCTTCTTTTGATGCCTCAGCTCTTTTATCCTCCAGGCAGGAGGATCAAAGGGAGAGCAAATAAATAGGTCTCCAGAGGCAGACAAAGCTACCTTGAGGGACTGTGGGCATCCAGGGGGGAGGGTTTCTGTGACTGGCCAGGCTGAAAACGTACCTAACCTTCCAGGAGCTAAAGTGTAAGGACAGAGTGACCTCATGCAGGCCCTCAAGAGCATCTGAGGTCCCCCTTCTGCTCCTGAACCGAACCCTCCCAGGCCTGCCCTGGCCCACCTAGCAGTCCTGGAGGGGTTTCTGCTCCACCTTCAGGCCTCTTACTGGCCACCTTCCACCTCCCTAGGCTCTTCACATATGTCAACGAAAAGCTGTTCTCCAAGCCGACCTACGCAGCCTTCATCAACCTCCTCAACAACTACCAGCGGGCGACGGGCCAGGCGGAGCACTTCAGTGCCCAGCAGCTGGCTGAGCAGGACACCTTCCTCAGAGAGGTCATGAAGACGGCCGTCATGAAGGAACTCTACAGCTTCCTCCATCATCAGAGTGAGTGAACCTGCCCCGGCCCCGAGGCAGTGCTGAGGGCTCCGGTCTGTCTGCAGGAGAGCCAGGAACCTCTGGGGCCTCCACAGTGGGGAGGGCAAGAACATGGGTGGGGACCACATGGAGGCTGGTGTCCATTTTTTTATTATTATTATTGTTTTAGTCCTCACCACCCGAGGATTTCCATTGATTTTTAGAGAGAGAGTAGAAGGGAGGGAAGGGGGTGGGGAGAGAGAGAGAGAGACATCAACTGGTTGCTTTCCACATTCGCCCTGACCGGGGCTATAGATTGAGCCTGCAACTGAGGTACATGCCTTTGACGGGGAACCAAACCCTTTGTTCCGAGGGTCAATGCTCTAACCACTGAGAAAACTGGCCAGGGCTGGGTGTCCATTTTTTAAGGGGGAAGGGAGAGAGGGCCAGTGAGAAGCCCAAAAACATCATGGACCCAAGCAGGGGCTGAAGAATCTTCCGTCTGGCCTGGAAGTCACCCATCTTTTGATTTACTCTCAGCTGCCTTGTTTACCTCCCACTCACTGCTCCAGTCTCAGGGTTCTCTGCAAGGCTGTGAGCCAGCCCGCTCCACCCAGGGCATGGTCAGCCACCTCAGCTGATCCCAGCTCAGCGCCACTTTCCAGGCCTAGGGCGTCCCTGATTCTACTCCTGCTCCTGCTAAGTCCAGGAAGGAGGTGGGCCCACTCCACTTTTGTTGTTGTTGGGGAAACAGCAACAGAAAATCAACAAAGGTTCAGAGGGGAAGGTTCTACCAGGAAGGGTTCTGATTGGAGTGACTCCAGATAGAAACATTTGAGTCAGACCAAAAAAGGTCAGGGCTGCGGAACTTCTTGGCACGGGTTGTGTTTGTTAGTGTCCTCCAGATTCCTTTCCCGCAACCCAGGCAGTTGGGCTTTGCCTCAGAGCAGCTCTGTCCAGGTCTTCCCTCCCGGGCCCTGGGATGGCCTCTGATCTCAGCTATCCATTCCGTTCAAGGGCTTCTGCCTTCACTTGGTAACGTGCTTTGTTTTTTAGGTGAAGTCCAAGGCACACTGGTAATCCCGATGAAAGGGAGGCAATCCTTCAACGCCCCCTGGTGTTCTCTTTGTAGCAAACACTCGAGAGAATCTTGGAGGTCCAGGCTGAGCCCTTCAACTTTTCAAGTGAGATGGAGGCCCAGACAGGCTAGGTGACGTGGCTGAGGCCACAAAGGAATTTGCGAGCAGAGCCAGGCTGAAACCCCGGGTTCCCATACCCAGGCCAGGCTGTTGCAGTACTCACCCTGTCTTCATCCCTCTCCCTGTCCAAATTCCACTTGCCTTTAAAGTTCTAGCTCACATCCCACTGCATGTGTGAAGCTGCACTTGCCGCAGCTCCCAGCTAGCTGGCTTTCATCATCTCTTCAGAGCTCAGGGGCTTGGGGTCTGGCCCCAAATAGCCTTGGTCCAGAGAGACTGGATTAGAGTTTGGCTCTGCCACGTACTAGTGAAGTGACCTCGGACACGTTATCCTACATGTCTGAGCCTTATCTGTGAAATGGGGTCTTGGAGGACTTATGCTTGTAAAGCACCCAGTGGAAAGCCTGGCACCAAGAAAGTGGTTGCCATTCAGATTGTGAAACCATTCTGTTATTTTGTGCATATTTAGTCTTGTTTTCCAATTGTGTTTTAAGTCCTTGAAAGAAGGGACTATGTCTGGTATCACGTTTGCATCTCCCCCCTCCTCCACACACACACACAATTCTGGGCAGTAAACAGTTGGTATTTGATGGCTCCTTCATTTAGACCCCCAGCCCTGACCTTTTCCTTGGCTCCCAACTGCCTTTTCGACACCCCTACCCGCCTATCTAATGGCATCTCTTCGGAACTTAGTGTAAAGAGGTTCCTGCCTCTTCCTCGGTTTTCCCCATCTCATAAATGACACTGTCACTCATCCAGTTGCTCAGGTCAGAAGCCCAGGAGTTATGATTCTTCTTTTTACCTCACTGTTCCCCATTTCCATTTCCACTTCCTCCACCAGCAACATCTATTATGTCCACCTTCAAAATCTATGCCTGGCCCTGGCTGGAGTCGCTCAGTTGGTTGAGCATTGTCCCATGCACCGAGAGGTCGCTGGCTCCCAGTCAGGGCACATGTCCAGGTTGAGGGCTCAGTCCTCAGTAGGCAGCCAATCAATGGTTCTCTCCCATTTATGTTTCTCCCTCCCCCTTCTCCTCTTTCTCTAAAAATCAGTAAAAACTTCTCACCCCTCCTCCATGGCTTCCACCACAGTCTAAGCCACCATCACTTGTAACCTGGACAAAGTGTTAGCCTCAAAACTGGTCTCTCTGGTGCTCATATGCCCTGCTGACTCTCTTTTACACACACAACCAGAGTGATTTTAAAAAAATGTTTTTATTGGTTTCAGAGAGAGGGAGGGAGAGGGAGAGAGAGATAGAAATATTGATGATGAGAGAGAATCATTGATCGGCTGCTTCCTACATGCCCCCTACTGGGGATTGAGCCTGTAATCTGGGCATTTGCCCTGATCGGGAATCGAACTGGCAACCCCTGGTGCATGGAATGATGCTCAACCAACTGAGCCACACCAGCCGAGCGAGGAGTGATTTTTTTTTTAATCCTTTGTCTCTGATTAGTGCTATCTTATCAGAGAAGCCTTTCTGATCTTCCTTTTCTAGACGAGCTCCTATCCCCATCATCCCCACCTTCAGTCATCATGGGATAATCTTTATTTCCTTCATAGCACTTATCTGAAACCATACTGTTTACTTATTGTTTATTTGTTTATTATTTGTCTCCTCTACTGGAATGCAAACTGTAAAGACAGTGATCTAGTCCTGTGTTTCCCTGCTGAATCCTTCACCTTTAGATCTGGGCCTCGCACAAAACAGTTGCCCCATAGGTCACTGTTGAATGAACAATTGAATACATTTGTTGGTTGAACCCATGTGTCTCTTGACATGATGGAGCAGGTGGCCCTTCCTTCCCAGGATCTGGTCTTGCCTTCCCCTCTCTTAAATCCTCTATGTTTCTCTCCCCAGACCGCTACAGCTCTGAACAAGAGTTTGCCAATGACTTGAAGAACATGTGGTTTGGGCTCTATTCAAGAGGCAATGAAGAGGGGGACTCAAGTGGCTTTGAACACGTCTTCTCAGGTGGGATCACTCTGCTTGGAAAGAAAGAGATGGAGAGATAGCTTCCCTCAGGATTGGGCATTGATGAATCCGCAGCTGCACCAGCTAGCAGGGAGGGGCACGTCTACTCGCAGGCCAGGAGGGTGGGGTCTGAGGAGTCACTGTTGAGGAACAGTCAAAGGGCGAAAGAGGACCAGATGCCGGGCTCCCAAGGGGCACATGTAGGAAGGGAGACATGTTGGGGGCCATGGCTGTCTACCTCTGAATGGTCCTCCGCTTCTAGGTCTTAGTCAGCTGCTTCCCAAGAGGGCCTTGGTCTTTCTGCCCATTGCACTGACCCATAAAGCTCCCAGCAAGTCTGGTTTGCTCTTGGAGAAATGTATGTCAGATTGGTTACCAGAGTCAACCAGGAGGAGGAATTTCCCCAAGGGCTTGAGCTGAAAGCGGGGCCTTCTGGAGGTAAAAGTTAGGAATGCAAGGGATTCTGAGCAGCCTGGGCAAGGGGCTGAGCAGGTGGGAAGTCTAGAGACTTGAAAAGTGAGACAGCCTTGGCATGGGAGGGCGAGAGGGGCTAGCAGGGAGGCCCCATCACCCACTCTGCACTCTTTATTTTAGGTGAAATAAAAAAAGGCAAGGTCACTGGCTTCCATAACTGGATCCGCTTCTACATGCAAGAGAAGGAGGGCCTGGTTGACTATTACAGTCACATCTATGATGGGCCTGTGAGTACTGAGCGCTGACCCCGGGGACGCCTTGCTAGTAGCCAGACTTTCTGCCCTCGCTCTGCATTCTGAGCAGTCAGACTTGTCTCTCACCCTGACCTTCATTGGCAGCTAATGGGTTTACGAATTTGACTTCCCCATCTGCTGGACAGTGGGTTTAGCCAGCCAGGACACTGGGATTCCTTTCCAAACCGTGAAGGCTCCCCAACTGCAGGGGCAGGAGGCAGAGGGCACCATCTCTGGATGGGGCTGGGGGCAGGGGAGGGTTCTCAGAGGGGAGAACCAGACATGCAATTAATTACTCCCCGCCTGAATTTTCTTAGAATGTGGTGTCAGCTGGAAGTTTCATCTGGCTAGTCTGAGCTAAACTTTTTATAAAAATGAAACCTTTAGTGCCCGGTGCCAGAAAATAATTTGGGAGTGATCAACGATCCTTTTCTTCCACGTGTGAGGGCCATAGGAAACAGATATGTCCCTGTTCCCCAGGCATCGATCTATCATATGGATGCTGACTCTGGCCTCCCTGGGAGATATGCACAGGAAGCTCCAGACACAGGGTCTGAGAGGGGCTTACACACTGTCGTAGGAGGGACTGTTTATTTAAAGAATCCAACCTCCCCTGAAAGTTCACACAGACACCTAATGGGCCCTCACCAAATCCTGGCTGACGGCTGCCATTTGCTACCACTCAGTCAGCCTCCACTCTGTGGCACTCATACCCCGCTCTGTCCGCAGTGGGAGTCTTACCCTGACGTGCTGGCCATGCAGTTCAACTGGGACGGCTACTATAAGGAAGTGGGCTCCGCCTTCATCGGCAGCAGCCCCGAGTTTGAGTTTGCGCTCTACTCCCTGTGCTTCATCGCCAGGCCAGGCAAAACGTAAGTACTGGGCCTGCCAGGCCAGGGGCAGGCTGGGGCCGCAGGCTGCCTCAGCCGGGACTGTTGGGGCACCTGGATTCTGCCACTCGGTGGCTCAGAGGGTATGGACTGGGCCTCAGGGTTCTCACTTGGGAAACGAATCTATCAGATTGGTGGCTGCCAAGCTTCGTCTTAGCCGAAGAACTGCCGCCCCTCTTTCCTCAGTGGTCGGCAAACTGCGGCTCGCGAGCCACATGCGGCTCTTTGGCCCCTGTGTGTGGCTCTTCCTAAGCCTCAGGAGTACCCTAATTAAGTTAATAACAATGTACCTACCTATATAGTTTAAGTTTAAAAAATTTGGCTCTCGAAAGAAATTTCAATCGTTGTACTGTTGATATTTGGCTCTGTTGACTAATGAGTTTGCCGACCACTGCAAGTCTAAGTGAAATCTTATGCAGGACCTTAATGTATATAACAGTGAGAAATGGAGTTGCCCTGGTGTTCCAAGCCTCTCTGATTGCCCCTGAGGCTGCTTGGGGGAACCCTAGAACCCCAGAGAGTACGGTTGAAACCACTGGGCCTCAGGTGCTCTAACATTTGAGGACTCTGGGTCCTGCTACTTCTGAAACCTGAAGAAGTAGGCATTAAGCACACATTTAATTTCTGGGAGTTCAGCTCTAGAATCTGGGATTTTAGAATACTGCTCTGGGAAAGATGAAAAGCAGTGGGTTTTTTTAGTTTAGTTTTGTTTTTTACAAGATAGGAAATAGGCATAGATTTTGAAAGGGCTCCATGCACATGGGGAACTGGAGGCAGTGGTGAAGTAAGCGGTGGCAGCCTCTTAGAGGCCTTCTAAGATAGTCTGGAGTTCTGCATGAACTGGGCTTGTTCCTTCCTGTCTGCGGACAGGGGTGGAGTGAAGCAGGAACCCAGGATTTGATTATCTTTCTCCACAGGTGCCAGTTAAGCCTGGGTGGCTATCCCTTGGCCATCCAGACCTACAGCTGGGACAAGTCCACCTACGGAAATGGCAAGAAGTACATCGCCACAGCCTACGTGGTGTCTTCTACCCGATAGAGCTTGGAGCCAGAAAGAGGGCATGAGGGCAGTGAGAGCTTTGGCGGGACGGAGATGCTATCCGCTCTGGGCTGGAAGAGACTGGGAGGGATCCCCAAATCCAGACATGCCCATCTGGGAAAGAGAGAAAAGATACAAATTAGAAAAATGCAGGGGAATAGTCAGGTCCTTGTCCTCCAGCATTTTGGGAACAGCATCCAGACACAGAAGGTGGGGCCCTCCATAGCTCGTTGCCCTGACGGAAGTTGGAACTGTGAGCAAGTCCTTGACCTCTCCAGGCCTCAGGTTTCCTTTTAATGTCAGGGAGGGGGTTTGCCCCCTCTCCTCTTTTTGGGGTTGGGGAGAGGGCAAACCTGATGAATTATTACTGTGAAAGTGTTATCAATTGTTCTTAGGAAGAACGGCTGACAGAAATTCAAGATTACTATAATGGCTGTTAT
The DNA here is from genome assembly GCF_028538775.1 of Myotis yumanensis. NCBI lineage: Eukaryota > Metazoa > Chordata > Mammalia > Chiroptera > Vespertilionidae > Myotis > Myotis yumanensis. Next base: position 166,817,203 of record NW_027223754.1, read on the forward strand.
TGTACACAGCTCTGCAAACAGCAGTTCAGCCCTATGTTGGGGCCTCAAAGAAATCAGGCCATGGAAATCAAGCATGGGTATTTGGTCTTTTCTAGGGTTGCATCCTCTCAGAGCAGGGTCTGGGAGAACTCCAATGCTAGACAGAGAGGATCATGGGTTGACACAGAGAGTGGGCTGGCAGGGAGTGGACTTCTCCAGGCCTGGAGGGTTTTGCAGCCAGCTCAGTAACTGCATCAAGAATGTTCCTGCTTGTAGCTATTGAGTGCAGTTACAGAGCTGTATTTTGATCCCAAATAACCTGTGAAAGAGTTCTCCCATCGGAGGATTTTGCATCAGAAGAAAGAAGCCTATAGCTTGGTGTCACTAACAATTATTTTAAGGCTTACGCAGCAACAAACTCTAGAAGGGAAGACCAGGGAGACTGCATTTCAACCTCAATTATGCATTTCTCCCCTAACTCCACTGAGTACTAGATGCTGTTGCACAGAGCCAGGCTTGAACTACAGTTTAGAGGGGTTGAGTCTCTAATTAAAGTCATTTAAGAAAATTTGAAATGTGTCTCTTCCTGTAACTGGCCTTCCTCAAATGTTTGTCTCCCTGCCTTTGCCCGGAACAGGGCTGGGAGTGGTGCTTCTGCTTTCAGTGTTTCTTCAGGATGGCTTGGAAAACATGGTATTTCGGTGAAGTCCCTGAGGACTCATCAAGTCCCTCTAGCCTGGATGGGGAGAAAATTCTTCCTGGTGGATTTGTAATGTGAAGAATGGGAGGAGTGTACTTCCGGCTTCTGGTTCCACATACAGGAGCTTGGAAGTTGCCACTCCACCCTAACAACAAGAGAGAACAGAACAGACTGAAAAACCAACAACTCTCCTTGGATTCGTAAGAGAAGAGATGACACAGGAAACCACTGCTCCCAAGATTGGAAAGACAGGAGACCATAGATAGGGTTTGCTGGAAAAGAGATTCTGGAGCAGAAACCAGTGCTGGGGGTCCAACACAGGCAGGAGAAAAGAAATCATTTTGAAATATTCCCGAGCACGGTCCTTCTTAAAGCCTGCTGTCAGGGGGAACTAGTTAGTCAGAGCCTAACCTGAGAGGGAGGGGGAGCAATAGCATTTGTTAAAGCTCTTACCATGTCCCATGCTGTGCTAGGTAGGAGTTTACATTCATTTTCTCTCTCCACTAGGTATTTTTTATCTCCACTGTTTTAATTATACCTAAACAACTGAGATTTAGATTATGCCTCATTTTACAGATTATATTCTCAGCAAGTAGCAGAATCAGGGTTACAAAATTCAACCCTTTTCCTCAGGTGATAGTGAGCCTAGATTTCTAGCAGTACTGACTCATTCATCCTTCTTTCAAAGGATACTTAAGGCCTGGGACAGAGGTTACTGGTTGCCCCTCAATATCTGCTCTCCTCTTCTTCCTTATTTATTGAATTCTGAGTTTTTTAAATGAGCACATGACTACCCCCAAATTAAAAATGCTCCAACTCCCTTGAAGAGAGAAGGCTGCCATTATAGGCATAGTTTTTTTGTAGGCCAGTGGAAGCCTCAGAATTAGGTGATGATGGCCATGGAGACCATTGAACTAACTCCTCTCACTTTGATTCTGTACTCACGAAACAACTGTCTGATTATTGTAGGTGAGAGAGAAAGAGAATTCACCCAAGGGTCTTTGAGGTTTTACCAGAGCAGTCAGCTGGCTCTTTCCTCTCCCATCTCAATTGACTCTGCCAGAATTAATTTAAAAAATACAGTTGCTTTTGTTAAGAACATCTATACATCAATATCTGCTTTAAGTTTTTTACTATTAATTTTTAAAACAAAAAACTCTTCGTTATCTATTCCCTTAACACAAAAACCAAAGAATCATTTCATTAGTAAATATTTTAATGAGATTAATGATTCGACCACTATGATTTTAAAATACCAAGATACCAAACAATTATACAGTGGGAAAGATGTGCTAATAATATGACCTTGTAAGGGAGGGCCCAAGGGAGGTTTTTCATTGACCATTACCTGGCTTGGTGGTCCCCAACCTCAACGGTACAGCTATAGCCTGTGACTTAAAAAAATCATGATGCCCAGGTTGCATGAATTAAATAAGGATCTCGCCCTAACTGGTTTGGCTCAGTGGATAGAGTGTCAGCCTGCGGACTGAAGGGTCCCAGGTTTGATTCTGGTCAAGGGCATGTACCTTGGTTGCGGGCACATCCCCAGTGGGGGGTGTGCAGGAGGCAGCTGATTGATGTTTCTCTCTCATTGATGTTTCTAACTCTCTATCCCTCTCCCTTCCTCTCTGTAAAAAATCAATAAAATATATATATATTTTAAAAAAGAATCTCTGGGTATGGGGCCTAGAAATCAAACACTTTTTCATACTTCCTAGGTAATTCCAAAGTCTAGTCAAGCTTTTGAGAGCCACTGATCTGAATTTTTGGGCTAATGTTTAAGATCATAGAGCTGTTCCAAATGAAAAGTTTTGCTTATTTGTTTGTTTTCGTGGAATTTAAAAATTATTTTTGTTTTACAATTTTTTTGGAGTTGTCATAAAAATAAAAGAGAAATCACTCATATAGGAAGTAGAAGCAAGAAATGTTACAAGCTTCATATTCTTTCTGCTTGGTAAGCCAGGACACATCTAAAGACAGACCTCAGTGCTCACACATGTTACAGAAGGACTCAAAGATAGACACAGGAGTCTACTTGCAAAGGTGGATTGAAGAACTGGTTTACCAAATGGTTTACACATATAAGCACTTCAAAGGGTGGGCGGGGGAGGGGGAGAAACCTTCCAAAATTACCAGAGTTACAAGTTTACATCGTCTGTTCGCGGTAGAGAAACAGTAACTCTCTCCCATGACTGTCATCCTCACAAAGATCCAAGGCAAATATTCGGGACTAAGTAGTTTGAGGGAAGTCCAAGGAAATATGCAAGGCATTACAACTTGGGACACGAGTCAGGATGACCCTGAAGTTTTCGGGTTACCTCCCGTGAAGTTTAGTCACATTGGAGGCGGGCAAATCTTCCCACTTCGCTTTAACACACCTGCCAAGTCCCCAGTCAGGTTTTACCTTCTGCGCACGCGCCTGGGGGCGGGGCGGGGCGGGGCGGGGGCGCGCGGGGCCTTGTGGGAAAGGCCGGGGAGGCGGGGTGCGGCGTGAGAGGCTGTGCGCTGAAGGCGGCGGAGGTGCGGGCCCCAACGGCCTGGTGAGGTGAGCCGGCTTCGCAGTTATCGCCGGGGAAGCTCTGGGGGTTGCCGGGCGGGTGAAGGGCCGCGGCCGCGGGTGCTGGGTAGGCGGAGCGGCCGAGGGCGGGCGCGGTTTGGCGCCGCGGTGTCCCGGCTAGCGGCGCACCGGGGGGCGCGCTCCGGGAGGGGGCCGCCCCGCGCCGCCCGGACCTGGGCGCTCTGCTTGGCTGACGGCCCCTCCCCCCGGGCTGCCCGGGCGATTTGCGGCGGTCAGGACCGCAGGTCCACTCTCCGGAGAAGTGTGCGGTGGGGCCTGCCCCCGTTCCGCGTGGGTGCGCGGTGCTCGCCTGGATACGGGGCGTGAGGCGACCCCCCGCCAGCACTGGGAGTCCCTGGGTGCCTGCCTGGACCTCACGCGGCCCATCGCAGGTTCCGTGGGTGTGGCTGGGCCTGCAGGGGGAGCAGAGGTGATGGGCGAAATGGAGAGGGAGTTGACTCCCCTCCAGCATCTCAGGGGCTCGCTGCACTTTTATTCATATTTTTGAGTCCCCAGTAAAGCATTGCACTTGTTTCTTAATGAGATAGACACATGTGATCAAACATGGGCACTGCCAGAAAGGAGCTTAAACTTAGTGCCTGGGTCTAGGCTGGTGGTTAGAAGACCTATCTGCATTTGCAACATCTCTTTCCCGAATCCCCTTTTTAATCACCTCCCTCCTGAATTCTACTTCCCCTTCCCCCTCCTCCTTTAAGCTTTGAATCCCCTCTCACCCGTTGGTGACCTTGCGCCATCACCTACCTGTTTCTCATATCTGCTTTCACCGTGTTTCCCCCCAGACCCCTCCAGCCGTCCTGCACCGCTTAACGGTGAAGATAGGTTCTGGGAAAGGTTACGAGAAATGCATGGTTAGGTGATGGGTGGTGTGTGGCAGTCAGTGCGCTCACACACACGTGGTACAGCCGACTGCACACCTAGGCTGCATCGTACGGCTTAGTGGTCCTAGGCTAGGAGCCTGCACAGCAGGTTACTGTACAAAACAACGTAGATTAAATCAGGCACAAGAGAAAGTGAGGGCATGAAGAGACTGGGTAAACGAGATGGATGAGGCTGCTAGTGTAACACAGCATCCTTTTTTAAAAATAGGTATAAAGCGTATACTCCACCATAACAATAAAACGTGTAGTATAGTAAATATTATAAACTATTAATATAGTCTTTTATTATCAAGTATTATGTACTGTGTAATTGTATGTGCTCTACTTTTTTTATATGACCGGCAACACAGTAGGTTTGTTTGCACCAGCATCACCACAAACACTCGAGTAATGCACGTGTTACATGGGCATGATGTCACTAGGTGATGGAAATTTTTCAGCTCCATTATTATTTTATGGAACCACTAGAGGCCCGGTGCACAAAAATTGGTGCACTGGCGGGTGGGGGGGGGGGGGGGTGTGGGGCTGGGGAGGGTCCCTCAGCCTGGCCTATGCCTTCTTGCAGTGTGGAACCCCTCGGAGGATGTCCACCCCAGTGGGGACCCTCACCCATGGAGGTTTGGCCAGCCTGGGTGAGGGGCTGATGGCTGTTTTCAGGCTGGCCACACCCCCTTTAGGGTGGGGGGGTCCCCACTGGGGTGCCTGGCCAGTCTGGGTGAGGGGCTGAGGGCCGTTTTCAGGCTGGCCAAGCCCCCTGGTGACGTAAGCTCCCAGCCTCTCCTTTTTTTCTTTTTTCTTTTTTTATTCTGGGATTTATTTACCTTCTATAATTGAAACTTTGTTGCCTTTAGCGGAGGCCTGCGGAAAGCTTGGCTTCCTCCATCGCCAGGGGCAACCCACTCCTGCTCAATCCAGCTCCATGGCCATGGCTGGCTAAAAGCAGGTATCTGGGGTTTGTTTACCTTCTATAATTGAAACTTTGTTGCTTTGAGTGGAGCTCAGAGCTGGCTCCTGCTCGCTCCAGCTCCATGGCCACGGCTGGCTGAAAGCAGGTATCTGGGGTTTATTTACCTTCTATAATTGAACCTTTTTGCTTTCAGTGGAGCTCAGAGCTGGCCGCTGCAGGCGGGGAAGCTTGGCTTCCTCCATCACTGGAGCAAGCAAGCCTCCTGCTCACTCCAGCTCCGTGGCTGCCGGCCGCCATCTTGGTTGGGTTAATTTGCATATCATCGCTCTGATTGGCTGGTGGGGGTGGCTTAAGGTGTAGCAAAGGTACGGTCAATTTGCATGTTTGTCTTTTATTAGTGTAGAGTAGGGGCCCGGTGCACAAAAATTTGTGCACTCGGGGGGCGGGGGAAGGGGGGGGTCCCTCAGCCCGGCCTGTGCCCTCTCGCAGTCTGGGACCCCTCGGGAGATAACGACCTGCTGGCTTAGGCCTGCTCCCAGGTGGCAGAGAGCAGGCCCAATCCCTAGGTGCAGCCCCTGGTCAGGCTCAGAGCAGGGCTGATTGGGGAGTTGGGGCGCCGCCCCCTGTCATGCACAGAGCAGGGCGGATTGGGAGGTTGCGGTGCCACCCTCAGTCACGCTCAGGGTAGGGCCGATTGGGGGGTTGGGGCACTGCCCCCTGTCACACTCAAGGCAGGGTCGATGGGGAGGTTTTGGCGCCACGCCCTGTCACGCACAGAGCAGGGCCCATCAGGGGGGTTGGTGCTCCGTACCCTGTCAGGCACAGAGCAGGGCCAGAGGGTTGAGGAGCTCCCCCCTGTCACTCACAGAGTAGGGCCGATAGGGGAGTTGGTGCACCGCCCCCTGTTACACACAGAGCAGGGCCGATCAGGGGGTTGGAGCGCCGCCCTCTTATCACCCACAGAGCAGGGCCGATCAGGGGGTTGGGGCGCCGCCACTCTCACACTCAGGGCAGGGCCGATGGGGAGGTTATGGCTCTACCCTGTCACACACAGAGCAGGGCCTGTGGGGGGGGGGGTGTTGGGGCGCCGCACCCTGTCACACACAGAGCAGGGCCCGTGGGGGGGGGGGGGGTTGGGGTGCTGCACCCTGTCACACACAGAGCCGCAGGGCGATCAGGGGGTTTGGGTGCTGCCCCCTGTCACGCTGATCCGGTGCCAAGAGGCCTCGCGGCTCCGCTGATCCCGGTGCTGGGAGGCATATTACCCTTTTACTATATAGGATAGAGGCCTGGGGGCCGGCTGGTTTGCCCTGAAGGGTGTCCTGGATCAGGGTGGGGGTCCCCACTGGGGTGCCTGGCCAGTCTGGGTGAGGGGCTGAGGGCTGCTTTCAGGCTGGCGGTTGACTGAAGCTCCCAACTGCTCCTTTTTTTCTTTTTTTATTCTGGCCCAGCTTTAGCTCTGGCTCTAGCTCTGAGGCTTCCGCTGCTGAAAGCAGGTATCTGGTTTGTTTGCATTCTATACTCGAAACAATGTATAACTCCAGCTCTGAGATCCCGGCCGTCTGAAAGCTGGTTTCTGGGGTTTTGTTTAGCTTCTATATTTGTTACAAAGTTTCAAACTGCCAGCTCAGAGGCTGGCAAGACAGGCGGGGAATGTTGGAGTCCTCCTTCACTGAAGGAAGCAAGCCTCATGTTCGCTTTAAGCTGCCTGGCTGCCGGCCGCCATCTTGGTTGGCAGTTAATTTGCATATCACCCTGATTAGCCAATGGGAAGGGTAGCGGTCGTACGCTAATTACCATGTTTCTCTTTTATTAGATTAGATTGTCTTTTGTTAGTGTAGATCAGGGGTGGGCAAACTTTTTGACTCGAGGGCCACAATGGGTTCTTAAACTGTACCGGAGGGCCGGAACAAAAGCATGGAGGGAGTGTTTGTGTGAACTAATATAAATTCAAAGTAAACATCATTACATAAAAGGGTACGGTCTTTTTTTTTTTTTAGTTTTATTCATTTCAAATGGGCCGGATCCGGCCTGCTGGCCGTAGTTTGCCTACGGCTGGTGTAGATGGTTGTATGTGTGGTGCCTTGTTAGCTCAAACATGGTTATGTGGCACAGGAGCTATCTTACAATATCAAAGACAGAATCATGTTAATCTCCTCATGGTAATCTCATTTACTTAGCTCGCTTTATTTCCATTCTTCTTAAAAATCCCATTAAGACTCTCAATAATCTTTGTATGACTAAATATAGAGATTACATTTTAATCTTTACAATTTTCTTTCCCCCATACAACCTCTATGCCATTTGGCACTGCTAACCTATTCCACCTTGTTGAACTCTTGAAAATACTCACCTGTGATGGTGCTCTCCAAGTTTTCCTGCCAGCTCCCTAGATGCTACTGCCTGGTAGTTCTATATGGGCATCTCTTCCTGGGTTTGTTTAAATACTAGTGTTCTCTAATCTCCTACCCCCACTCCGCAGTCACAGTTTACACCTTTATGCCAATGATGCCCACATTTATAACTACCCCTCTGTAACTACCTACCATGTCCTCTTGATGTCCCATAAGCACTCAAATAAAACATCCCAGCCGAAAACGGTTTGGCTCAGTGGATAGAGCGTCGGCCTGTGGACTGAAGGGTCCCAGGTTCGATTCCGGTCAAGGGCATGTACCTGGGTTGTGGGTACATCCCCAGTAGGAGATGTGCAGGAGGCAGCTGATCGATGTTTCTCTCTCATTGATGTTTCTAACTATCTCTCTCCCTTCCTCTCTGTAAAAAATCAATAAAATATATATATATAAAAATCCCAAACTGAAGTATCTGTCTTTTCATTTGTCCCACAATACTGAGGCCTCTTATCCTTTTAAAATTGTGATCCCTGACTCAGAATGTCACCACTAATCTTACCAGGTTCCCAAACAAGAAATCTAAGGTACTAATGGAGTCTTCTGCACTCTGCAGTTCCTCAGTCTAATCAGCCACCATTTACTTTACCACCTTAATACTTTCATGTAGCTTTCTGGCATTTTAAGATCTGTTTCATTTCCACCTTCTCTTCCATGAGAGAGTCCTTCATAGTCCCTCACTGTGTCTGCTCACTCCTTCATGTAAATCACTTGGATGGCCTTTTTTGAAACTCCCCTGAAGTTGCAGCACTGGGGGACTCTTCTTGAACCTACCATCCTACCATCTGATTTATGCCTGTCCTTTGTGGTCAGTCCCATAGCATTTATATGTATCTCTAGCACAATGCTTCCCAACCAGGGCTTATTATGCCTCTCAGGGAGACATTTCTGATTGTCAGTCTAGCGGGGAGGTGGTAATACGGGCACCTGCTCAGTAGAGGCCACGGATGTTGCCAGCCATCCTACAATGCACAAGACAGTCCCCCTCCAATGAAGAATGGTTTGGCCCACAATGTCAATAGTCCCAAGGTTGAGAAACCTGCCTAACATAATATTTTGTTACTTAGTATTTGATTGTTTTGTTTTCTTCTCCACTAGACAAGGGGCTTTGTCTTATTTTTGTATCCTTCAATCTTGATACAGGACCTATCACACAGCAGAAGGTCAATAAATGTTGAAAGAAAAAGGAGGAAAGGAGTTAATTAGGATAAATTTATTAACTCCAGAGATGAGCAACCAATCTGCTACCATGGGTACTTGCTAATTTCAGTGATTCCTTCCCCATTGCCTTTCAAAGTTTGGGGATATCCAAACTTGTTTTGTTTTTTAATATATATTTTATTGATTTACAGAGAGGAAGGGAGAGGGATAGAGAGTTAGAAACATTGATCTGCTGCCTCCTGCACACTCCCTACTGGGGATGTGCCCGCAACCAAGGAACATGCCCTTGACTGGAATCGAACCTGGGACCCTTGAGTCTGCAGGCTGACTCTCTATCCACTGAGCCAAACCGGTTAGGGCTTAATTTTTTGTTAATTTAGCAAATGTTGATTGATCTATTTTAAAAATAATATACTGATACTTTCTTTCTTCAGTATCATTCTAGGCTCTCTTCTATCCATATATCTTGGCCATTTATGACAAGGTAAAAAGCAGTTAATTAGCTAGGTTTCAAAAATATAAAACAAGTAAATAAATCATTTAATTCTTATTGGAGGTTGGTTGTTCAAAATTCGCAGGCCATAATGACTTCAACTAATAAAGCAATTGAATTACAACTACAAGTGAAACAAAATGCAGAAGAATTACAAGACTTTATGAAGGATTTAGAAAACTGGGAAGAAGATATTAAACAAAAGGATATGGAACTAAGAAGACAGAATGGTGTCCCTGAAGAGGTAAATTTCTTAATTAAATTCCTACTTCAGAATCCAGCAGAACTATTTACTTTAAAATAAAGCCCCTTTTAAAATGGTTTGTGAAAATATTGAAATAGAAGTGATTTACTTCCTGTCAACATTTTGGAAAATTCTGCTTTTAAAGTCTTTGTAATAATATTAACTATAGAAAGACATTTTTAAGACTTAGTGAGAGAAAGATCATATGATCATTGTTTTTTTTTAAATGTTGTTTTATTGCTTAAAGTATTACAAAGAGTATTACATATGTCTCCTTTCCCCCTCCCCCCTTGACATTTCCCCAGTGATAATTCTTAAAGTAAATGAATACCAGTATGGCTGGTGTGGCTCAGTTGGTTGAATGTTGTCCCGCGCACCAGGAGGTCGCAGATGATCGATGTTTCTTTCATTGATGTTCCCATCTCTCCCTCTGCCTTCCTCTCTAAAATCAATAAAAACATATATTTTAAAAAAGTAAATGAATAGCAGTATGGCTGGTGTGAGTATATATATCATGTATATCATATGTAATTTTGTAATGACACTAACATACACTATTGTCATAAAAATGTAGATAGTATTTAGGTTTACTCAAATGTTTCTCTAAAGCAGCGGTTCTCAACCTGTGGGTCACGACCCCTTTGGCAGTCGAACGCCCCTTTCACAGGGGTCGCCTAAGACCATCCTGCATATCAGATATTTACATTACGATTCGTAACAGTAGCAACATTACAGTTATGAAGTAGCAACGAAAGTAATTTTATGGTTGGGTCACAACATGAAGAACTGTATTTAAAGGGCCAGAAGGTTGAGAACCACTGCTCTAAAGACTGCATTTTTTATACTAGATGTAATGATGTGGAGGCAGTTCAGTTTGCCATTGTATTACTGCTAATATACTAAGGCTGAAGATCAGGTAGGTTTTGAAGTTTGAATTTAGGATTAAAAATTAAATGTATAATTAAAATTTCTGGGCGATACTTTTCTTGTGACTGAACAATGTTTGACATTTGTCAAAGGATGAATTAAACTTTTCAAGCATAAATTATCATTATAAGTGAAGGTGGTAAGTTGGTATTTTTAAGCACTTGAAAATTAAATTTAAAAATACTTTTTACATGAAATATAATTTAGTGAGAATTTTAAACATCGCTAGTTATACAAAAAATTAATAATAGAGTGGTGCTCAAAACGTGTGTTTTTTTTCTTCCCTAGAATTTACCTCCAATTCGAAATAGGAATTTTAGGAAAAAGAAGAAAGGTAAAGAAAAAGAGTCTTCTAAAAAAACGAAAGATGAGAACACAAAAAACAGGATAAAGTCTTATGATTATGAGGCATGGGCAAAACTTGATGTGGTAAGTTAATCTAATTATGTGTTTCTTAGTATTTGAGTAAAATTTCATGGCATTAGCTGAGAGTCATGGATTAAATGAAAAATAATGTTGAATTCTTACAACCTGTTTCTTTCTCTTATAGACATCTTATGTGGAATAAAAATAGCACATAGAGGTCCAGTGTACTTTTCACTCAGTTTTCCCCAGTGGTTACATCTTAATTATAGTATAGATCAAAACCAGGAAATTAACATTGGTGCAATGTATGTATAGTTCTGTGCCATTTTATCACATGTGTAGATTTGGGTAACCACCATTGCAATAAAGACACAGAAATATTGCATTACCACAAAGATCTTGTTTGTGTTACCCATTTATAGTTGCACTCTCTTCCCTTCTCCCACCATCTCTAATCCCTAAATAGCCTGAATTCTAAGGTAGTAATACTCCCAGAAAAGAATGACTCTGCCAGTACCTTTTTTATAGACTGAAGGACCTGTTGAATACTGGCTAAAAGAGATTGCCAGTGTCTAGTCTTAGGGCTCGGGCTGTATGACAGTAAAAACAGGTCTGCTTTGATCCCAGGAAGGTGAGAGACCAGGAATAGCAAAAGTGTAGTGTGTGCTTCCCATCTCCCAACAGATACGCAGTGTAACTGGAGAACCAGTATTCCTCCTCAGAATCCTCTACACCAGTGGTTCTCAACCTTCCTCATGTTGCGACCCTTTAATACAGTTCCTTATGTTGTGGTGACCCCCAGCCATAAAATTATTTTCTTTGCTACTTCATAACTGTAATTTTGCTACTGTTATGAATCAGAATGTAAATATCTGATATGCAGGATGTATTTTCATTGTTACAAATATAATTAAAGCATAGTGATTAATCACAAAAACGATATGTAATTATATATGTGTTTTCCGATGGTCTTAGGCGACCCCTGTGAAAGGGTCGTTCAACCCCCAAAGGGGTTGTGACCCACAGGTTGAGAACCACTGCTCTACACAGTGCTCCAAGCAGCCACTGTCAAGTCAGGGAACCTGTGAAAGAAAACCTGTTGGCCAGCCTATTTTAGAGTCTGACCCATCTTAAAGGTTGATTTGGAATATACATTCCCTTTTAGTCTTTTTAAAAGTGTTATTATGGCCTGGCTGGCATGATTCAGTGGTTGAGAGTCGACCTATGAACCAGGAGGTCACGGTTTGATTCCTGGTCAGGGCACATGCCCGGGTTGTGGGCTCAATCCCCAGTGTGGGGCGTGCAGGAGGCAGCCAATCAATGATTCTCTCTCATCATTGATGTTTCTCTCTCCCACTTCCTTCCTCTCTGAAATTAAGAAAAATATATTTAGAAAAAAAAGTGTTTATTATGTAATATTTGATTCATACAAAAGAGCATGTGGAGATACATGTTCTAAATCATAATAAAATAAATACAGGCCGGGACAAAAGTAGGTTTCCAGTTGTTTGTATAATTAATAATAACTCAAGAGTAAACTTTTGTGTACTCAAAACTATGAATCTACTTTTGCCTACCCTGTAAAGAAACAAACCTGGTGCTGGGAAAGAAGTTGAAAGGCAGAAGAGAAACCAGTCAGACTTCTGTTGATGAAGAGTCAGCTGATGGTGGCTCAGAAAATTATTGCACTTTGATTTTCTGGCCCCTCCATGTCTAAACCAGAAGTTCCTTTGGTGAATGTATGAACTGTAGCAATAATGTAGGCATCAACATTACACTGGTCAAGAACAAGTGCTTTCTTAGTTACCCGTCTGAGAATAGCCCAACTCAGCAGAAAAAGTCCCTTGTACTATGTGAACCGACCATCTAATTTAAAGAGAATTTTTCTAATCCAGTTGAAGCTGCCAGTTTGCTCCTTCCCTATTCCATCTTTTCTCTCTTTACCCCCAGACATTACCACTACTCTGATTTTTATGTTTATTGTTTTCTTTGCACTTTCCTGTTTTTATTGAGATATAACATACATACAGTCCAAAAACCTTACATGTGCAGCTGCCTGAATTTTTAATCATGAATTTACCTGAGAAACCACCATCTAGATCAAGATACAGAACGTTTCCAGCATGCCACCAGCCTCCCTGTTCAGTAAATTACCTCCAAGGGCAGCCACTATTGTGGTCTCTAATATTATAGATCAGTTTTGCCAGTTTGGGAATTTCATGTAAATGTATCATGCATATGTACTCTTTTTGTGTCTGGCTTCTTTTGTTAGTGTCATCTGAGATTGATCTGTAATGTCAGTAGCAGTAGTTTGTTCTTTTTACTGCTGATCAGAATTTCACTGTGTGAATATATCACAAATTTGTTTGTTTGTTTTTGTTAATCCTCACCCAAGGACATTTTTTCCATGGTTTTTTTTTTTTTTTTTGAGAGTGTGAAAGGACAGGAGAGGGAGGGAGAAGGAGGGGGAGGAAGAAAGGGAGCGAAAAACATTGATGTGAGAGAGACATCAATTGGTTGCTTCTCACACAAATCCTGCAGCCCAGGCCCGTAACCTTGACTGAACCCAAGCCCTTGACTTTGCTGTTGGTTGATATTAGGTTTGGGGTTATTTGCAAACTTCGCTTCCATCAACCCATAATACTTCACTGCTAATAGTTTGTGATTTAGAGGTGCTTTGTAGACTTCTTTTGACTTAGCTTACTTTATGAAATCAAAGTCAAATTCTTTAAGTGGTTTGGATCTTGGTTTTCTAAACAAGAGTACCTTTTTCTCTAAACAATGAGAGATTATTTGGTTTGCTTTTACTAGTAAAGACCTTTAGGTCCTTAGATCATAGCAACTTAAGTTCTGTTGAGTATACTTTTTTTTTTGTATGTCTTTTTTTTATGTTTATGTAATTATGAGCACTGTTCCTCTACTTATAATTTCAGGAAAGTATCCTTGATGAACTTGACAAAGAAGAGAGTACCCATGATTCTGTGTCTCAAGAATCAGAGTCAGAAGAAGATGGAATTCATGTAGATTCACAAAAGGCCCTTGCTTTAAAAGAAAAGGTACTCTTCAGCTTAGCTTTAGGTTTCTTCAGGTGGGCAGGACGTATAGAAAATCATGTGGATCCCAGGATTTCTTCAACATAGTTTAGAGGGTGTTCACTCTTTAAGTTGTTATTGGCTATACCCTTATTGGAAGGCTGTATAATTTAGTGATTAGGAGTGTGTTTTCTAAAATCAGATTGCCTAGGTTCAAATCCTGTGATAAGTTCTTTAAATACCTTGTATTAAATTTTCTCAACTGTAAAATAAGATTAATATTATTAATAAACCTCAATGGATTGTTGTGAATCTTAAATTAATTCTCATATGTAAAAGTGCTTAGACCATAAAGAGAATTGTTCTGGGATTTTAGTAATAGACTGAAGTAACTTAAAATTAGTGTGTGACTCTTGATGTGAATATTATATTCCACGTCTCCATATCACAGGCCATCTGTGCTTACTTTTTGGAATGTTCATCTTTCTGAGGAGTGCCTCATTATTATAAAACTAGGTATATTGCTTTTCAAAAAGATGGCACTTTTTAAACTTCATCTTGATCTTTTTTTTGTTTACATTTCTGCGGGTTATTATTGTCAATAAAAATATTTAATGCTAAGTATTTTATTCATTTTTCTGCCAGAACCCTCAGACTGTGACCAAACTATGACTGTATAGCGAATTTCAGCACTTGCAAAAAGATTATTTTGTTTTATTCTCATTTCTTTCTGTTGACCTTGATCACACAGCTAATTAATTATAAAGAGCTGGATAATATTGGCAAAAAATGGCTCTTTAATTCTGTGCCAGTATATATCTGACTTGTATGCTTTTTTCAGGGCAATAAGTATTTCAAACAAGGAAAATATGATGAAGCAATTGAATGCTACACTAAAGGCATGAATGCCGATCCATATAATCCCGTGTTGCCAACAAACAGAGCATCGGCATACTTTAGAATGAAAAAGTAAGGAATTTTTATAATGTGTACATATTTTAGTATGGAGACTGATATTTTAAAATAATTTTTATGACAAGAATGTGTGGGAAGGACTGAAAAAGTACAGTAGGTCCTTGGGTTACATTGGAAATCCGTTCCTACAGCGTGACTTAACGCGATTTTCGCCATAAGTCGGAACCCGCCTACATAAGCACCTACGTCACTCACATGGAGCACATACACAGCAGTAATGAAGTGAAACAGTAAAAAAAATTTAAAAGAAAGATAACATTTCCTGACCTTTACTTGTGGTAAATAAATAATAAAAAACATAAAGCACATATGTACATATGTCGAAATGACGGAACTTTTTTTTTTTTATGAATAAATGGGAAATGGCGATGTAACCATGAAACGACGTATGTTGAGTCTGGCGTAACCCGAGGACTCTCTGTACTACATTTATTTCAGCTGTAAATTCTTATAACTCACTCCCTCTTACTGAGTTATTTTATTTAAGCCATTTTTATTTAAAATATTCAGGTGCTCAAACCATGCCCCGTAGCTCACTTTACTGCAGTGTTCCTCCTCAAAAAATCTAATAATGATGTTCTACACCTAATTCACAAAAGAAAAAGCAAGTAAGCTGGGTGATTTCCTTTTTAGAAATTAATTTTTCTTCATTATTTTGAAAAATTGTTTATCTACTATTTAACCTAGAGAACTTTTATTATGGTAAACTTAAAATATATTCCAACATTAATCTTTAAGTCATAATGACTCTAAATACATTCTTTTTTTTTTTAAATATATTTTATTTTTTACAGAGAGGAAGGGAGAGGGATAGAGAGTTAGAAACATCGATGAGAGAGAAACATTGACCCGCTGTCTCCTGCACACTCCCTACTGGGGATGTGCCCGCAACCAAGGTACATGCCCTTGACTGGAATCGAACCTGGGACCCTTGAATCCACAGGCTGATGCTCTAGCCACTGAGCCAAACCGGTTAGGGCTAAATACATTCTTACTGTCAAAGAAAATAAATGTGTTATAGTCTTATCATATGCAGGGAATTTTTAAAAAGATAAACACCATCAAGGAAGACATTCTTACTGTTTTAATTATCATTTGGAAATATGACTTATATTGGTGTCTGAGTTTTTACTATTTTAAATAGCATATTTATATTTATTTTTTTTAATCCTCACCTGAGGATATATTTTTATTGATTTCAGAAGTGGGTTAGGGGGGTGAAAGAGAGAGACATCAGTGTCAGAGAGAAACATTGATCCATGGCCTCCCATACATGCCCCAGCCGGGGATCAAACCCACAACCTAGGTATGTGCCTCGACTGGGAGTTGAACCTGCAACCTTTTTGGTGCACGGGACGATGCTCCAACCAACTGAGCCACCTGGCCAAGGCTAAGTAACCTATTTTTAGATCTTTGAAATTTATGTTATTAATATCCTGACAAATTAGGGGAATATTCATATTTTATATTTGATATCTACAATATATATAAGTGCTGAAGAATAATTTTAAATAATCTCACATGAACCCATCACACAATTTAAGAACCAGAACGTTATTACTTTTGAGGCTACCTTGCTATACCTCTCCATATGCTGACCCTTTTCACTTCTAGTTAACCACTACCTTCAGTTGTATATTTATCAGTTTTGATTAAAAAAAAAGTTTATTATATACATAATATATTGTATAACTTTGCTTATTTTTGAACTATAAAAGTATATTATACTGAATGTAATCTTAAATTTCTCTGAACATTAAATTTCTCAGATTCCTCATGTTTGCATATAGCTGTAGGTCTCTTTTTCACTGTTACATACAGTTTCTTTTTAGGAATACACCATGATGTATCCATTCTCCTGTTGCTGAATTGTTGGTTTATTTATTTCTTCCTCTCCTTCTCCCCATTCTCTCTACCACCCATTCTACTTTCCTGCCTTATTTAAAAACATTGATACTATAAACATCTTTCTACATGTTTCTTGGTGCGTGGTGGTAGGGTGTGCACATGTTCAACTTTAAATGGTGATGACCAGCCATAGCTGGTTTGGCTCAATGGATAGAGTGTCAGCCTGCGGACTGAAGGGTCCCAGGTTCGATTCTGGCCAAGGGCACATGCCTGAGTTTCGGCTTGATCCCCAGTAGGGGGCCTGCAAGAGGCAACCAATCAGTGATCCTCTCTCATCATTGATGTTTCTATTTCTCTCTCCCTCTCCCCTTCTCTCTAAAATCAATAAAATATATATATATATATATATATATATATATTTTTTTTTTTAAATATATTTTATTGATTTTTTACAGAGAGGAAGGGAGAGGGATAGAGAGTTAGAAACATCGATGAGAGAGAAACATCGACCAGCTGCCTCCTGCACATCTCCCACTGGGGATGTGCCCGCAACCAACGTACGTGCCCTTGACCGGAATCGAACCCGGGACCTTTCAGTCCGCAGGCTGACGCTCTTTCCACTGAGCCAAACCGGTTTCGGCAATAAAATATATTTTTAAAAAAATGGTCATGACCATTTGTTGTAAAGGTAGTTGTACAAGGTTACAGTTCCCATTAGCAGTGTATAAGAATGCCTGTTCCATATCCTTTTTTTTTTTTTTTTAATTGAATTTATTGGGGGTGACATCCTATCTAATAATAGACAAACATGGTAATTGACCGTACCTTTGCTACACCTCCCATTGGCTAATCAGCGAGCTATGCAAATTAACCACCAACAAAGATGGCGGTTAATTTGCATACATAGGTGCGAAGAGGCAGAATGAAGACTGAAGGCAGCTCCGGCCGGAGCAGCGAAGGCTTGAAGGCGGCTCCGGCCGGAGCGAAGGCCTGGGTCCCGGCTGCCAGGGGAAGGGAAGGCCTATTGCACGAATCTTTTCGTGCAACAGGCCTCTAGTTGGTTAATAAAAATACAGATTTCAGGTGTACAATTCTATAAGACATCTCTGTGTTGTTGTATTGTGCGTTCACCACCTCAAGTCCTGTTCTGTATCTTTACCAATCTATATAATAAAAGCCTAAGCGACCTTTATTGCGGAATGACCAAAATGACCGGTCACTATGATGTGCACTGACCACCAGGGGGCATATGCTCAACGCAGGAACTTCCCCCTGGTGGTCAGTGCGCTCCCACAGGGGGAGTGCTGCTCAGCCAGAAGCCGGGCTCATGGCTGGTGAGCGCAGCGACGGTGGCGGGAGCCTCTCCCACCTCCGCGGCAGCACCAAGGAGCAGCGAACTGAGTGGTAAGGAGCAGTGAGCAGGCAGGCAGTAAGGAGTGAGGGGTCCCAGACTGCAAGAGGGCACAGGCTGGGCTGAGGAATCCCCCTCCCCAGTGCACGAATTTTGTGCACCGGGCCTCTAGTACTGATGTAATAGGGCTTCTTAATTGTTTTCAGTCAAGGAGTTGTAAAATGGTAATTCATTGTGGTCTTAATTTGCATTTCCCCAGTTTCTAATGAGGCTGAGCATCTTATATGATTATTCACCACTTATATTTTCTGTGAAATGCTTGTTTTGTCTTTTGGCCATTTTTCTGTTAGGCTGTTTTGCTATTAATTTTTACTTTATTCTAGGTACTAATTCTCTAGTGCTTGCTTGTAGTAATTAATTATCTTCTAATTTGTAGCTTATTTCCTTTATGGAGTCTTGATAAATGGAAATTCATAATTTTAATGTATTTTTAAAAAATGTTAGCACTTTTAAAAATATGATTTGTTAATATAGTTTCCTTCCCTGTGTTCTGAAGTTTTTATGTCTTACGTTTCACATTTAAACTTTTTTATATATGCTGAAGGTAGAATTCCAATTTCATATCTTTTCATATGAATATCCCAATTGTTCCAGCCCTATTTATTGAATATCCATGCTTTCCCCATGGATCTGCAGTGCTACCATGTCATATCTCAAGTTCGCATGGATCTCTTTCTCATCCCTCTATTCTTACATTGATCTGTTGCCTCTTACTAACTCCATCCCACACTATCTTTAATTACTATAGCATTATAATTTTAAGTCTTGGTGGTATTTGGTATAGGGCATGTTATCCTGCCTTATTCTTCAGGAAGGTGTTGGATGTTCTTGGATTTTTGCTTATCAATATAAATTTAGGATCATCTTGTCAAATTTCTTGAAAAATTATGTTGGGATTTTTCTTACAATTGCTTTGTATTTATAGATTAGTTTGGAGAGAATTATAGTTATGTTTTTGTGCCTTATAGATGAATGTGAAATACCTCCATTTAAGTTTTTTTTTTATATTTTTAAAGACAGTCTTGTAGTGTTCTGGTTTGGCACTTGTACATCCTTAGTTAGATTTGTTTTTTGTTGCTGATCTCTACTAAGGTAGCCACCTTGCTTAACTTTGTTATTTCTAACAATGTTTCTAGATTATTGTTATTTCTAACAATGTTTCTAGATTATTTTGAGTTTTCTAGGTATACCATCGTATCATCTAAAAATATCAGTTTTGTTCCTTCCTTTTCAGTCTTTTTAGCTGTCTTTCTTATGGAACTATATTGACCAGGACCTATAATACAATACTGAGAAAACAGTGTTCTTTGCCTTAAAGGTACTGCTACTTAGCATTTTACTATAAAACATTATTGCTTTTAATAGGCTTAACTAAGTAAAAGGAGGTGGGAAATATCCCTTCAGTTGGGAAATTAATCCCTTTTTTGAGGATTTCAGAAACAAATTTTGAAGTTTTAGTTAACAAATGATTTTTATTAACGTCACTTTAATTTCTTTTTTAATTGCAGGTTTGCTGTTGCTGAGTCTGATTGTAGTTTAGCAATTGCCTTGAATAGGAGTTATACAAAGGCTTATGCAAGACGAGGTGCTGCTCGATTTGCTTTGCAAAAATTAGAGGATGCCAAAAAAGGTATTAATGTTTTCCAGATCATCGTTATCTAAAATAAAATCTTTAATCATTTAATTTAATAGATGTCATACAAAGAATATTGGATAATCAGAGTTATTACCTTCAGAGAGTTTTCTATATATGAATAAAGTTCATTTTTGTAATTTAAAAAGTTACCTTGATATTTTTGGAAAGAATGCATTATTTGCCAGCAATGAAATTTTGGTTCAAATTCTCATTCCACCATGTATTAGCTGTGTGACCAGGGAAAGGTTATGTATTGTCTCTGGTTTTCAGTTTCTCATCTGTAGAATAGATGTTGGCTATTGTGAGGTTATAGTTAATGATTGTAAAGCTCTTAATATATTTTTATTTATTTGTAATTTGTCAGCATTTTATTATTCCATAAAATTGGTATGTGAAATATAAATTATAGTCTGAATAAAGATGATATCTAAAAGATTCTTAAGCTTTTTGGTTTTATGATATATGAATTATCATAGCAAGAATACTTCCTGGTGGAAGAAACAGATCTGTCAGGATTTTGTCTGTCTTCCGAGAGAATAGAGTGAGCCCAGTAGTCTAATGTTAGTATTTCTTTTTTTTTTTTTTAATATATTTTATTGATTTTTTACAGAGAGGAAGGGAGAGAGATAGAGAGTGAGAAACATCGATGAGAGAGAAACATCGATCAGCTGCCTCCTGCACATCTCCTACTGGGGATATGCCCGCAACCAAGGTACATGCCCTTGACTGGAATCGAACCTGGGACCTTTCAGTCTGCAGGCCGACGCTCTATCCACTGAGCCAAACCGGTTTCGGCAGTATTTCTTAGTTTCTCTTAATTTTGCTTTTGGACAGTTGCCTATTTGTCACATGTCGCAGCAAGTAATTATTGTTTTTAAATATGTACCTTTCAAGTATTTTTTATCCTCTCTTTTACTCAGATTATGAAAAAGTATTAGAACTGGAACCAAATAACTTTGAAGCAACAAATGAACTCAAGAAAATTGATCAGGTAAACTAATTACTTAAATTAACTGCATTACTTATTAGCTTTATATGATGAAGTAGGGTTTTAGCATAGACTTTGTACTATAGATTATTTAATATAGACATTATTCTAATTTTAATTTTTTGTACTATAGACTTTTACCAAACAACTTGCAAATAAGAAGTAGTATAATGGTATTTAAAGATCCTTAATCATCATTTTAAAAAGTTGTCTGAGATCTTTAGAACTACTGTGCTTTACTTTTTTTTCCCCAGGTGACAGAATTATTTTTCATTATTCCACTAATTTTCTTTTGTTTTGCTTTGTTTTGGCTTGTGTTTTGATTTCTGTACGAAAAACTTTTGCATATTTCTTTGATTTTTAAGTTGTTGCATCTTTGTAGTTTATATCATAGCATATTTATGTACTAATGTTTTTAATAGTAAGAAAATAATTATATAAATGTAAAATTTGCTTCAAATGATACTGAACAGTTACATATTCCTTTCACTGTGCTGTTGAATCAGTTATCATTATTTTGCCATCTATTGAAAATATGAGAAAAAAGTGACACTGATTAAGGAAAATCTGCTTTTAAATATGGCCATTATTTATTGCACATAAAAACCTGTTGGTAAATATATCAACTTGATTGTAATTGTGAACCGTGCTGTATATTTTTGCATTTTGTCCTAAATCAAATAATGACTATGAAAATTAAATTTGAGAATTTGGTTATGTGGTCGTAATTACCTATTTTCTTTTTGAAAATAGTTCCTTGAACAGTAACTGGCCTGTGTAGAAATTCAATAAATATTTGTTGAATAAATAAACAAGCACCTACCTTTAGTGGATACTACTTATTTTAATTGGAATAAGATGCACATTAAATTTATTATATTCTTTTGCCTTTTATTTAATAAGTAGAAAGACTGAATTAGTAAAAATATTATTTTGTGAAATGTAGCAAAAATTCCAATATATTTGAGTAATTTATTATTTTAGAGTCAAATATGTATGCATCTTGCATTACCTGTTTTAGTTTAGCTGCTATGTCTCCTAGGCTTTAACATCCAAAGAAAACTCACACCCAAAGGAAGCTGACACAGTGATTAAGTCAACTGAAGAAGAGAAAAAACAAATGGAAGAGCAGCAGAATAAGCAGCAGGCCATTTCAGAGAAAGATCAGGTAATCCAGAGGAAATCCACCATATATATGTTTTGCTGAGTTTACTCTTAGTTTCTTATATATCAGTTAAGGTTTTGTCTTTTCTAATATTACATTAAAATTCTTTTTTCAGTAGGAACTGAAAATTAAATAAATATAATAAAACTTCTGAAGCCTACTAGTTCAAAATTTGAGTAATTGATGACCTTTAATACATAATTTTAAAAAAACATTTAATTTTAGGGAACAAATTACTTTTGAGCATTTTTAAAATATATATATTTTATTTATTTTTTACAGAGAGGAAGGGAGAGGGATAGAGAGTTAGAAACATCAATGAGAGAGAAACATCGAACAGCTGCCTCCTGCACACCCCCTACTGGGGATGTGCCCGCAACCAAGGAACATGCCCTTGACTGGAATCGAACCTGGGACCCTTCAGTCCACAGGCTGACGCTCTATCCACCGAGCTAAACCAGTCAGGGCTACTTTTGAGAATTTTAACGTATTTACTAGTACATGTAGTTATAGATTTAACAGAAATAAATTACAATTTGTTCTTATAATTATTTTCATTAGTTCACACTAGACTATCTGATAAAAAAAATTACAGTAGAAATCCTGAGTTGAGTTTTAATTTAATATATTTACAGCTTTTAATGGACCCATAGAAGACTCCTAATAAATACTTATGGAATGATCATTGATTGTGATATACCTGACTTCGATTATAAGTAAACGTTACAATAAAATCTAGTATACACATTTCAATACAGCTTAATTTATCCTATGTTTATGTTTATTAATGCCACTGAAGAGTGAGTTGTTCAGTTCTGATACTCTGTTCTTTCACAAAAATTATGTGAGTTACAAACATCTTTCGTACAGCTTCTAAATAACTAAAGAGTATAATATTTGGGCCTCTTTATTAAAATGTGTTTAAAGTTGAGCTTTGTGTAATACCTAATTAGTATAATAATGGTTAATGATACAGAGTAATAGAGTAGTATACTTTTTTTTTTGGAGCTGAAGAGAATAACATTCTATAAAACAATTCAAACTAACAAATTCTAAAACATGTATCATGGACTAGATTTTTAACAATTAAAATATACTTTAATTATTTATATAATAAACTGATGAGTGGTGTCCTTGTAGTGAATTCAACTAATTTTTTTGCATATGTTTTCATTCTTCTTCATACTTCTTTCCAAAATGATAGGGGAATGGATTTTTCAAAGAGGGAAAGTATGAAAGAGCAATTGAATGCTATACTCGAGGAATAGCAGCAGATGGCGCTAATGCCCTTCTTCCAGCTAACAGAGCAATGGCCTATCTGAAGATTCAGAAGTAAGTATTGGTTACATTTAATGCTTTTCAGGTTGAAAATGAAATTTACCTTAAATTGGCATATTGGCTAAATAAATTAAAATTTGTTTACTCTTACGCATTAAAATTAAAATAGAGAGAAGAGAGAGAGAGAGAGAATGTCATAGTACATATTAAGTACATTTAGCTCTCATATATGTTTTTCCACTTTAATAGTCTGGCATTACACAGTTTAACACTTTTAAATTGCTTTATGCATGTTGTTCTGAATTAGTGATTTGAAAATTATTTTTAACTTTAGAATCCTTTGGGCAAAATCTTAATCTGGAAGTAGTCTTTGTATATATACTTATATGTATATTTATACATACACATATATAACAAAAGGGAATTGCTGTCATTGAAACTGCTAATTGATTATATATGAACTAAAACTTGATTTCTGGATATTCTCAGGGGCTCCAGGCTGGGCAATCAGCAGGGTAACATCTGATGGCAGAATCTATGTCTTACATTTCTTTGTATCTTTGTAATAATATTGTACACACTAGTGACAGAATTTTTTTTAAATGCTATAAATATTATAAATAGGAATTTAAAAAATTTTTTTAAAATATATTTCTTTATTGATTTCAGAGAGAAAGGGAGAGGGAGAGAGAGATAGAAACATCAATGAGAGAGAATCATTAATCGGCTGCCTCCTGCACGCCCCCCACTGGGGATGGAGCCTGCAACCCAGGCATGTGCCCTTGGCCGGAATTGAACCTGGGACCCTTCAGTCTGCAGGCCGACGCTCTATCCACTGAGCCAAACCGGCTAGGGCAGGATTTTTAAATTTTTTTATGCCATGGACTCCTTTGACTGCACTGTGAAATGTTCTCAAAATTATTATTATTATTATTTTTTAAATATATTTTATTGATTTTTTACAGAGAGGAAGGATTAGAGATAGAGAGTTAGAAACATCAATGAGAGAGAAACATCAATCAGCTGCCTCCTGCACACCCCCTACTGGGGATGTGCCTGCAACCCAGGTATATGCCCTTGACCGGAATTGAACCTGGGACCTTTTCAGTCCGCAGGCCGATGCTCTATCCACTGAGCCAAACCGGTTTCGGCGCAAAATTATTAAATGTATAATTAATTTTACATTTAGGATTATAAAGGAAACCAATTATATTGAAATATAGTTTTAAAGATATTAAAATTTGCGATATCCTGATATATATACTTTTTAAAACACATTATATAATGAGAAACTACATTTAAAATATAGGCAAGTTGAAATTAAAAGTTTTTAAAAGATGTTAATGTGAAGACTTGAATAAGGACACTAGAATTTGGGGTGATCTTTGACACATCTTCCACATATTGATTAACTAATAAAGTGTGGGTAAGGAATACACAGAAAACAGCATTGATAATTATGTTACTAGTGTGATAACATGACTTCACTCTTTGCAATTTGAGTGACTCCTAGGGATAGAATTGTGTGGTTGTTGGCTAGCTATGACATAGGAGCGTCTATAAACAGGGATACTACTAGGGGCCCAGTGCATGAATTCGTGCATCTTGAAAGGAACTGTGGGCTGCGAGGCTGCACTGGGCACAAGGGTGGGTCTCAGCCCATCCTCCACGCCTCCGGTCCCCCTTCTGCCAGCAGCCCCACTTCCGCCGCTGCCGCTCCCATGTGCTAACAGCGCTTGCCCCACTCGCACCCGCTGACAGCATGGAGCGATTGGGGCCAGTGCCAGCAGTGGTTGTGATTGGCAGCTGCTGCCCCAATCGCCCCTCAGGAGCAGGGGGAGGTGAAGTCCGCAGAGGCGATCGGGGCTGGCTGCAGCTGCTCGCACCTGCTGACGGTACTGAGCGATTGGGACCAGTGCCAGGCGCCAGCAGCAGGTTCAAGCACCAGGCGGGACCACAGCATGCGGGAGCAAAGAATTTTCAGTAACCACCAGAGGCTCGCCCTGATGACAGCGATCGGTGCCCCGCCTTGGTTTGGTGCCCTCGCTCACCTGCTCCACCATCCGACTGTGGCTAACGCCCACCATGTTCCACGCTCTGCCACCTGCTGCTGATGCCCGTCATGTTCCGCACATGCCGCCGGTGGTCAGCACATGTCATAGCAACCAGTTGTTCAGTTGTTTGGTTATCCCACCGTTTGGTGTATTTGCATATTAGCCTTTTATGATATAGGTATAGGATGATCACATGCAGACAAATAGCAGGTTAAATTGCTACTGTAATTCTGCAATGGTGATATCTCAAAACAATTTGTGAGATATCTGTCACAAATATAATGTGATATGAAAATATCTGTAATTTTTATTGGTGACAAAGGCATAGGTACTGCTTTTATTTTGTTATCTATAGTTATAATAAAAAGAAAAGTGAAAGTTTATTTAAAAGTTAGTGAAAATAAGGATGTAATGTTTTTCCCATCTAAGTTTTCAGATTTCTCAAAGGGCCTCAAGTTAGGAACTCCTATCATAGAAGTAAATTTTGGTTGTATATTTAACCTCATTGAATCTAAAAGACATAACTAGAGATATATTATTTTGATTAGTCAGAGTAAAGATCATTGCATATCTTGCTAACTTATGAAAATTTTGTTTTTTGCTATTCAAGAATTGTGCATGATTTAAAAATTGTAAGACCTGGATTCCTAGGTTTGACTAATGCCAAGAATAATAACTTCTAATAGGTGACAAATTATATCTACATTTATGAGCGCTCTAATTTATTGTATTATTATATTGTTTTAGTTGATAATCACATTAGTATGTTATAATAAGTTAATGGTATATTTTAAATTAAATATGACTCTTATTTGTATTTTTTCTAGTGTATCTTCTAGATGCACACTTAATACAGAAGTTTTCTCCACCACATGGTGACTGTTGTTAGACATTACAGACTAGATGAGGAATATAAGAGGGACAACTTTCCAAACAGGAATTTGAACTGAACTGAGATCTAAAGGGTTAGTCTGAGTTAGGGAGGTGAAACAAACAGGTGTCCGAGTGGAGTTCACAGGCTCAGGAGTGGGAAATTTCATGGTAATTTCTGGAAAGGGCAAGTGGTCCATATTATTGCTGTTATGCAAGGATAAGGCTAGAGAGTCAGGCAGGCCCCTGACTTTGTGTTCTGCACAGGAGCCTGACTTTATCCTGAATAGTGTGGGGGCTATGCAAGTATCATGGTTGGGAGAATGATATAATCAGTCAGGTAGAAAACATATCGGTAAGGGGATAGACGCACGCACACACACACACAAAGATATTCTTTCTCTCTTGTTGAAAAACAAATTCAAGAATTCAGAAATTTTTAAGTTCATTAGAAAATCTATTTTGTTCAAAGCAGGTCTTGTTTTGAGGGTCTAATGATATTCACTTAGGCCTTGGGGAGAATGTAATCACAGGGGATTCTTTTTAAAAAGTATTTTTATTATGAAACTTTTCAAACTTTCATGAAGTGGTATAAAAAGCTCCATGTATTAAATCATCTAGTTTCAAAAAACCATAGCTTATTTTTATCATATTTGTCTTAGTTTTTTTTTTCCTCCTGAATTGTAAATAGTTGCAGACATTATGACATTTTATCCCTAAAGGATACTTCAGGTGTAACCACAATACTGTTATCATGCCATATAAATTAAAAATAATTTATCAGTGTTATTTTAATATCTTGTGGACCAGTAGTTTTATTGCTAGCTCTACCCAGTGGCCAGATAAGATTCTATTGAACGAGTACAAAAAACGTTTTACATAAATGTTAAAGACACACTTTAAAATTAAATACCCATTGCATTTTGAAGTTATTTATTACGTGTTCTGACAAGCTAATATCTTTTTAAAGAATTCTTGTGATTAGCCACAAGCCTTAGAACAGAAAACACGAGAATTCTCAAGATCCATCTGCAATGTGTTAATATATAGAGTCTCAAGTTACTGTGTTTTAGCTCTTAGTGCCTTGTTATCATAGAGCAGTACCCAGTCAGACTGAATTGATTGTTGGTTGCATGGCTGAGTAGGATTTATGAAGTGTCGATGATATACTTACAAATATATAATGTTTTGTGGGTTTTTCCTTGGGCGATGTGTACTATAGGTAAAAATGTAATCCTATATAATAAAAGCCTAATATGCTAAGTGTACAGTCGTTCGGTCGGCTGTTCGACCAATCAAAGCGTAATATGCTGATGATATGCTAAGGCTACTCAGCCGCTCACTATGATGTGCACTGACCACCAGGGGGCAGATGTTCCGATCGGTAGGTTAGCTTGCTGCTGGGGTCCCACCGGTCAGGACTGGAGCGAGACAGGCTGGACATGCCCTGGAGCCCTCCCAGAGCCCCTCCCCGGCTGGCCAACCTCCTGCGTCCCTCCCCCGCCCCAATTGTGCACTGGTGGGGTCCCTTGGCCTGGCCTGCGCCCTCTTGCAATCCAGGACCCCTCGGATGTTGGAGAGCCGGTTTCAGCCTGATCCCGCAGGCCAGGCCAAGGGACCCCACTGGTGCACGAATTCATGCAATGAGCCTCTAGTTTTATTAGAAAATTAATGCCAATTGTTAATGCAGTTGTGCTTATTGAAGGTGGACCGGGCGGGGGGCAGACTTCTAGCAGTACTATTCTTTTGTCTGCTCTACTCGTATTTTTGCCATCCTAATTCCATCCTTTTCTGACTTTTCTTTAATCTGGTACCTTCTCCCTCCTTAGCAGATGATTCCAAGATTTGGTGAGAATATAAAATTTTATAATTGTTTTTTCCCTCAAACACAGATATGGAGTTGATATTTGAAATTATATGCATGCTTTTTTATATTAGAAGCTCAGCTTATATGAAGTTTTTCTATAGGCTGCATTTTTCCAGTTGGTAATTGTATTACGTTTAATAGATATGAAGAGGCTGAAAAGGACTGCACACAAGCTATTTTATTAGATGGCTCGTATTCTAAAGCTTATGCCAGAAGAGGAACTGCAAGAACATTTTTGGGAAAGTTAAATGAGGCCAAACAAGGTATGACTATTTTTATAACAACTGCCACTCACTCATTCTGACGAGACTCCCAAGTTATAGAAGCAGAGATTTGCGTAGCCTTCCCATGGTTTAAGGATACAGAATTTAGAGAAAGATATACATATTTTCTTTCTCAGTTTAAATCATGAATATGTATGCAAATTTGAAGGAAAGCAGCTTTAATAGTAGACCTGATTATCTTTTGAGAGCATACAGTACATTCTGGCTAGTTGCCAATCAAAATTAGTAAAGATTTGAATTATAGCCCTAACTGGTTTGGCTCAGTGGATAGAGCGTCAGCCTGCGGACTGAAGAGTCCCAAGTTCGATTCCGGTCAAGGGCATATACCTTGGTTGCAGGCACATCCCCAGTAGGGGGTGTGCAGGAGGCAGCTGATTGATGTTTCTCTCTCATTGATGTTTCTAACTCTCTATCCCTCTTCCATCCTCTCTGTAAAAAATCAATAAAATATATTTTAAAAAAAGATTTGAATTATAGGTGAGAAGGAAAAAAGCAAGACAAAGGCAAGAATGAAAAGGAAGGGAATCAGCA
Organism: Myotis yumanensis; assembly: GCF_028538775.1. Lineage (NCBI taxonomy): Eukaryota > Metazoa > Chordata > Mammalia > Chiroptera > Vespertilionidae > Myotis > Myotis yumanensis. Next base: position 166,845,783 of record NW_027223754.1, read on the forward strand.
GCTGGAGGTAGAGGATAATGTAGTCTGTAGTGATGCCCCACCCCCTTATTTTTTTATACTTGTTATTCTTTTATTTTTCCTTGATCTGTCTTTTTAAGTATTTGTCTTTTTGAAGAACCAACTTGTTTCTATTGTGTATGTTTTCAATTTTATTTATTTCTACTCTTTATTTCCTTCCTACAACTGTCTTGATGTAATTTGCTGTTTTTCTAATTTTTTAACATCAATACCTAGATAATTGATTTCAGTCTTTTTTTCTGATCTATGCATTTAATTCTCTCAGTTTTTCTCTAAACCTGGCTTCAGCTGTAACCCATGCATTTTTTTCGTTATGGTAAAATACACATAAAACTTACTGTTCTAACCATTTTTAAGTCCATTGGCATTGAGTCCATTTACATTGTGTAACCATCACCATTATTCATCTCCAGAACTTTTTTATCATTTCATTCTGAAAACTCTACGCATGAAACAGTAACTTTCCATTCCCCTTTTTTTCCAGCTCCTCAGAACCACCATTCTACTTTCTATCCCTGAATATGACTTTTCTAGGTGTTTTATATAAGAATTATACAGTACTTTGTCCTTTTGTGTCTGGCTTATTTCTGTTAGTATAATGTCTTCAAGGTTCATCTGTGTCGTAGCATGTATCACAACTCCTTTTTAAGGCTGAATAATATTAGATTCTATCTTACATTTAGTGAGTTACCTTGTCATTTGTTAGTAGTGTGGGCTTTGGTAAGTTAGGTGACCTGTAGGCCTCAATCGTATCATCTGTAAAGTGGGGTTATAGTGAGGAATACATCAGAATTCATATAAAGAATAGCACTCAGTAAATGTTAGTCCTTGTTGTTGCTCACGTGTTTCCTAGGATCCTGAGTAAAACTTCCTGAGATAAACATGGGGTTACTAAACCAACTAAACATATTATGTCTTGAACTTTATAAAGTATTTCCACTAATTTATTATATTTCTTAAAAATTCACTTTAGATTTTGAAACTGTTTTGCTTCTGGAACCTGGAAATAAGCAAGCAATAACTGAACTTTCCAAAATTAAAAAGGTAATATATTATTTTCACCAATATATACTTTTATTTTCTGCAACTTAAACACATTTATTTGTTGCATAATTAACTTGAGAATATTTTTATAGTCATGATTACAAATCTATTTTTAAGGAATTAATTGAGAAAGGACACTGGGATGATGTCTTTCTCGATTCTACTCAAAGGCACAACGTGATAAAACCCACTGGTAATCCACCTCATCCTGGAGCAGCTGTAAGTGAAACACTTGTCTTTTTCTTTCTTGGTATGTAAATATCTGTGTGGTATGAATAAGAGTAGGAAACAAATTGTTGAATTAAAATCTCTTAAAGACCAGTGATGTAGATCAGCTAAGCAAGGGCCTGGGGTTCCCTGATTGGTAGTAAATGAAAGTTTTCCCTTATCTCTTAGTCTCTGCTAAAATATTTATTTTCATTTTTCTGTATTCCCACATCAAAACTTCACCTTTCTTTTTGGTCCTTAGCCTTTTCTTCCTCCCTTTCTGTTTCTTCTTCTCTCTCTCTCTTTTTTTTTTTTTGAAATAGCCATTATACAGAGCTAAATAAAATGTTATGTCTCTAACTTTTAATTTTTAAACAGTAATGAATTGAACCTTTCATATCTTTTCATAAATCTTTCTGTAGTGGTATCTTTTGAGTTTTACTTCTGTTCATACTGTCATTCCCCCATCCCTGGTCTACTGTTAACAGAGACTATCTATTTGGAAATTTGTTAATTAGAATCAATGCTTACACATCTAATGTCAATGAAAGTATTTGTTTTTAAATGATAGTGTATTGATATAATTCAATAATTATTGCCTGTCAAATTATAGTCTATTTTTTAAACACTAATACATGTCCATTCTTGATTAATATCTTGATCGTTATCTATTGCTGATGATAGTTCTCAGCAAAGCAAAGGCCTTAGCTTAACATGATTATCTTTTAAAATAGAACTGCTAACAGGATTCTTTTAACAAATTTGCTAACAGCTTTCTTATTTATGTGCATTTATCCAGTAACAATTTTTCCCATTAGGTCTTAGCTTAGCAATGTTAATAGAATGTCTGGTTTTAACGTTGAATTTAGTATATATGTCAAAAGTGTTTATATTTATAACTTTTTTATTTAAAATTTAACTATACAATTGAATTGAACACTTAGATTATACTGAAAGTTTTTTGTTAAAAATAAGAGTACAATATGTAAACTTTAGAAGAAATTGAAAATGTTTGATACTTGTAATGATTGAAATAGTGAATGGTTTTTTATTAAAAACCATTATTATGGTCAAGTACTTACCAAGTTTGTGATTATTATTTGGCAAACTTTTAATCCTGAGCTGGCTTTATCCAGCTTCTTATATAGAAAATGTATTCAGGTTTTATTTATTACTAGAGGCCCGGTGTACGAAATTTGTGCACTTGCAGGGGGGTCCCTCAGCCCGGCCTGCACCCTCTCACAGTCTGGGGGCCCTTAGGGGATGTCCGACTGACAGCTTAGGCCCGCCTCCCAGACATCCTTAGCGCTGCCGCAGAGGCGGGAGAGGCTCCTGCCACTGCCACTGTGCTTGCCAGCCGTGAGCCCGGCTCAGGGCTTCTGGCTGAGCGGCACTCCCCGTGTGGGAACACACTGACCACCAGGGAGCAGCTCCTGCATTGAGTGTCTGCCCCTTAGTGGCCAGTGTGTGTTATAGCAACTGGTCGTTCTGCTGTTTCGCTGTTCAGTCGATTTGCATACTGGCCTTTTATTATATAGGAATATTAAAATGTATTTTTATTGATTTCAGAGAGGAAAGGAGAGGGAGAGAAGATAGAAACATCAATGATAAGAGATAATCATTGATTGGCTGCCTCTTGCATGCCCGTTTCTGGGAATTGAGCCTACAACCCGGGCATGTGCCCTAACCCGGAATCGAACTGTGACCTCCTAGTTCATAAATCTTTCTATAGTGGTTGATGGTCAACCACTGAGCTACACCAACCAGGTGTATTCAGGTTTTAATGTTGGTCTGTTTCATACAGAATGCTGGTTATTGCATAGCCTTGTTTTTCTTGCTTTCAGTTAGCCCACAATACTGTTGTCAGTTTGGTAATACTTTTTCTTGGCTTTCTTGCCTCTAAAATAAAGTCCAAACTCCTTGACATGGCACACAAGTCTCTTTACAAGCAATTTTTAATGAGCCTTTCAAGCTTTGTCTCCCATCACTTATCCCCTTGCACCAGTGCCATTGGACTTACCACCTTTTCACTGACCATACATACCATGGTTAATCTTCCACATTACCATTCTTGTGTACTTTTTCTAAGAAGTCTCTGCTAATGCCAATGTTTTTCTACCTTCCTCTGTGTTCTCTTATAGGTTTGTATCCTATTGCTTGTAATTATTTATATATACATCTTCTTTCCTCCATTTAGACCTACATTTGGTAGGTGCTATGCATCTTTTTATTTGTGTTCTCAGAGTGTGACTCCTAAGTCTGTCTAGCCATCAAATTGAATTTTTTTTATAACTGGGATATTGGCTGTAAGAACACAGCAACCTTTTAATTTGTAATTCTAAAATAGAAAAACTTTATGTGTTGATTTAAGGAATTGATTTTAATTGTTTTAGAAACCCCTCAAGAAGGTGATTATTGAAGAAACTGGTAATTTGATACAGACTATTGACATGCCAGAGAACACTACTGCTGCTGCTCCAGAAAGTAATCCTATTAATGTAGCAGATGTAACAGCAACCACAGGCACTGCAAGTAAGAAGAATTCAAGCCAAGATGACCTTTTGCCCACGAGTGATATTCCAAAAGCAAAAGTATTGAAAATAGAAGAAATCAGTGAGACTTCAGCCCTCCAGTAAGTAGAACTGTTGTTATTTGATAATCTCTAGAATTGTAAAGCCAGACCCAGGATTTAATTCCACTAGAAAATTGATATTACCAATGAGAGTTTTGGTTTATACTCATCACTGTAATTTTTTTAACTACCCAACTTCATGTTCTAGTTTTTCTTTTTTATTTGTTCTGACTCATCAGAGACGTTTTGCGTAAGGAATGATCACTGTTCCTTTACCATAGTGGGGAATTTAGAGATAATAATAAACTGTCTTTAACAAGTTGGTTGTGTTCATTTTCCCCCTCAAACTTCAGTATATTGTTTCCCTTCTTAATTCAGCAAAAAATTTAATTTTTTAAGAGGAAGCTTCTAAAAAATGTAGAATTTAGACATTTACATTATTCTAGCCATTCATATTTAAGATTATTTATGGATTGTTTTAAATTTTGTTTTGAAAAAAATTTTTTAATGTATTTTTATTGAATTCAGAGAGAAAGGGAGAGAGAGAGAGATAGAAACATCAATGATGAGAGAGAATCATTGATCAGCTGCCTCCTGCATGCCTCCTACTGGGGATCAAACCGCAACCCGGGCATGTGCCCTTGACTGGAATTAAACCTGGGATCCTTCAGTCCACAAAATGACACTCTATCCACTGAGCCAAACCAGCCAGGACTTGTTTGGAATTTTTAAAAATAGTGATGTGTTTCCTTGATTTATATATATATATAAAAGCCTAATATGCTAAGTGTCTGACCATTCAACCAGTCGCTATGACGCACACTGACCACCAGGGGGAAGACACTCTGAGTGGTAGATTAGCTTGCTGCTGGGGTCCAGCTTATGGGGACTGGGCGAGATGGGTCAGACACACCCTGGAGCCCTCCCGCAGCCCCTCCCCAGCCCTGATCTTGCACCAGTAGGGTCCCTCAGTCTGGCCTGCACCCTCTCACAATCCGGGACCACTTGACGGATGTCAGAGAGCCGGTTTTGGTCTGATCCTCGCAGGCCTCTAGTGAGAATATAAAAGATATAGACTAGGTTTGTTTTGGGGTCTTGAAATTTTATTCATATATTATTGTATTGTACTCAACAATTCTATTGGAATTTTTTTTTAACTTTGAATTTTAGTAGTAATTCTATTTAAAGTGATCATATGGATTGTGAGAAAACACTAAATAGGTAGTTTTGTTTGTTTGTTTTTTAAGGAGAAAGCATTTTTCCTTCTCAGAATATCTTTCTTGAAACTTATAATTCAGATTTCTGAAAGGCTGAGTTGTAAGTATATATGATGTAGTAATGCGGTATATAGAAATGGTGTGCTCAAAAAGTGGCCAGGCTAATAGCCCAGCAAATGAGAATAGTCATTGTGTAGCATGTGAAAATTTGCAGAGGCGTGTCTTGCAAAAAAATATACATATGTTATCAGCTGAAAGAGTTTAGTATTTTTAGAATGTAAATAGATAATATAATATTAGTTACATCAGAAATTTAAAAATCTCTACTGATGCTTTCTTAAAATAAGCTTTGACTCACAGACAAATGGGGAGTGAGGGCATGAGTGGGGGGGATAGGGATAATGTGGGGATAAGGACACATATGTAATAACTTAATCAATAAGAAAAAATAAGCTTTGACTAATTTTGGTTCTTTTCAGTTGTTTGACTGATGTCTCTGCAATATTTCAGATCTCAAGTTAATATGAAACAGGATGTATGTCAGTCTTCCCGTGAAAAGATTTCTATAGAGGGGGACAAATTGTCTGCTCAGTTTATCACAACTGTTCTTCCTCCAGTTCCTGCAAACTCATTCCAGCTTGAATCTGATTTTAGACAATTGAAAAGTTCTCCAGATATGTTATATCAGTATTTGACGGTAAGAAAGAAGAAGCTAGTAGTACTGTTGTAAACAAAAGGTCAAAGACTATCTTTGTCACTCACTGTATAATAATAGTGTTATATTTGCTCTTTGTATTGTATAACATGATTGTAGAAAATGCTCTTATTATCCCTTACCTGACACATGTATCACCCTGGCCAGACCATTTTATTTTATTTATTTTATTTTATTTTTTCAATTTTTAAATCATTTCAGAAAGGAAGGGAGAGGGAAAGAGAGATTGAAACATCAGTGATGAGAGAGAATCATTGATTGGCTGCCTCCTGCCCACTGGGGATTGAGCCTGCAACCTGGGTATGTGCCCTTGACCAGAATCGAACCCGGGACCCTTCAGTCTGAAGGCCAACGCTCTATCCACTGAGCCAAACCAGCTAGGGCTGACCAGACCATTTTAAATATTTGCAATCAGGGAACCTTTGGAAATAGGTTCTGTTTTGAATTCTCTTCTCTAAAAATAACTTAATCTGATTTCATATATCATAACTTGAACTTCTTCATCCTTCAAGATGGAGAAAGAAGCTAAAATACATTAGATGCCTTCTTTGTGTCAAGTAATGCTTGCAATATTTAGATAGTCATTCTCCTGAAAATGAGATTTCATTGGCTGCAAGAAAAAGAATCAGCCCTGGCCGGTTTGGCTCAGTGGCTAGAGCGTCGGCCTGCGGACTGAGTGGTCACGGGTTTGATTCCGGTCAAGGGCACGTACCTTGGTTGCGAGCACATCCCCAGGGGATGTGTGTGCAGGAGGCAGCTGATTGATGTTTCTCTCTCATTGATGTTTCTAACTCTATCCCTCTCCCTTCCTCTCTGTAAAAAATCAATAAAATATATTTTAAAAAAAGATAAGAAAAAGAATCAAATCATAAGAAATTTACCAAATAATGGATTAACATACTTTTTCTCCAGTGTAATCCTATATAATAAAAGCATGATATGCTGAGTGTTTGACCATTCAACCACTTGCTATGACATGCACTGACCATCAGGGGGCAGATGCTCCAACCATTAAGTTAGCTTGCTGCTGGGGTCTGACCAATCGGGACTGGGCGAGACCGGCTGGACACGCCTTGGAGCCATCCTGCCGTCCCTCCCCAGCCAATTGTGCACCAGTGGGGTCCCTCAGCCTGGCCTGTGCCCTCTCGCAATCCGAGACCCCTCGGGGGATGTCAGAGAGCTGGTTTTGGCCCGATCCCCATAGGCCAGGCCGAGGGACCCCACCGGTGCATGAATCTGTGCACGGGGCCTCTAGTTATAGTAATAATTCCTTATAATTATGCATTATATAGCTACTTCCAAATACATTATCTCATGTAATTTTATTTTTTAACTCTATTGTTTTTGCTCTTTGAGAGCTCTAAGTTTCCTGTCTCTCTCATGGTGTACATCTGTCTGTTGATGAGGTTTTTCTCTGATTTGTACAGAGTAATTATCTTACTGTTCCTCTAACCTTCTTTCTTCTATCTTTAATTAAATTTCATTGTAACAACCCCCTATCCTCATTATTATTCATTATGTATTAATGCGTAGTAGTTATTCTTTATTCACCTAAGCAATTATTATATAAGTAATTTATATGTGAATGTTGTCATAATTTAATTTTCTATTTTTTTTCCAAGAAAATTGAACCATCCTTGTATCCTAAGTTGTTTCAGAAAAATCTAGATCCAGATGTATTCAACCAAATCATTAAAATTCTGCATGACTTTTACATTGAGTAAGTTGAATTTTTTTAGTTATACTTTCATACTGTAGTGCTATGCTATTTCTAGGGGTTTGGGAAATTCATTTGTTTTGATATTATTACTACCTTCTATATAGCAATACTAGCACTCTAGTAAATTTTACTATGGCAGAAGTTGTGAAGATGATAAGTGCAAGGAGTAACATGGGAAATGATGAAGTTTTATTTTTTTAAAGAGAAAAGTAGGGCATGGAAGTGTTACAGTAGATTAATAACATCTGTGCTATGCCTCACATTTGAGAATATTATTTCTTCAATTGACTTGATAAATTTCTTCACCTGGGCACTTAAAGTAAAGACAGTATTCTTTATTTTAAGTGCCCAGGGAAAAAGATAAATGAAGACTTTATATATAATTAGAAATATTGTGTTAGTAAAGAATTAAATGAGCTACTTTTAATGGATCATTTGTTTTTTATTTTGTTTATTTCAGGAAAGAAAAGCCATCACTCATCTTGGAAATTTTACAAAGGCTTTCTGAATTAAGAAGGTTTGATATGGCAGTGATGTTCATGTCAGAACCTGAGAAAAAAAGTGAGATTTGTGAACAAAGCTTTTCCATATCTCTTTATTCTTATATTCCTCTTTTATTTTTTAAACAAATGATAGCAAATATTTGTTGAATGTTTACTATGTCCAAGGTACATGCAATTAAATTTAAATAAAACATAATTAAATTAAATTAAGTAAAATTAAAAATTTTAATCCTGACAATAACATTATGAGGTATTGGTATGATTATTATTCCACTTTTACAAAGGAGGAAACTGAGGCAGAGGGAGGTGAGGAACGCCATCAAGGTCATGTAGCTAGGAAGTTGGGCCCAGGACTTAAACTTAGGCAGTCCTGCTCTAGAGTCTGAGCTGTTCGACTTGAAAATGCAGTAATAACAATGGTTGGGCTCCTGCCATCATGCATCATGTGAAGGTTCCCTGCCACAGGGAGCATGTAACTGGGTGTGGGTGCACCGAAATCTAACCCATTCTTTGACAGCTAATTTTCTTGAGTTTGTTTCATTTAAGCTGAATTCTCACAGAAGGGCAGGATTCAGTTAGATGAAGTGGGTAGGGAAGAGTTTTAGACTGAAGGGATGATGTTTTCAGAGACTCTGAGGCAGGAAAGGCAGTGTGGCTGGATTGTCGAGTTAGGGGGTAAAGAGTGGCAAGTGATGAGCCTGAATTAGATCCCTTACTTCTATATCTCAGTCTTTGGAAGATAGTGTTACTTTGGGGGACCCTAATTTAAGTAAGATCAAATGCTGCAAAATCTTCAAATTACCTAGAGGTTTTGGGCTATACTGTATAGTTTTAGGAAAAAGAGAAATAAATCATTAGAATACCAGAGTACCACTGTTTTTAGTTTTAAAGATAGGGAAACCTTGTACCATTTTCAAACCTCTTAGGCTAAATGTACTTTGGGCTCCTTTTCTTCATTATGTATCTAGCAGTGACATTGAATAAGACTCAATCAGTAAGAAAAAATACCCTTTATGTTGTACTTAGGGAAGTTAATATATAACTTAGAGAGATTTTAAAATAGAATTTAAATCAAAAGAAATTTCTGTTTCATCTTCAGTTTAATCAAAAACAATTCCTGAAATTTCCCGAGAAGTATTGCTCTTACTTATTACGATTCTAACCTCATCTAACACTTTTTTCACTCTGCCCACCACACCGCTGGGTGTTTTTTTTAATATACCAAACTACCAGGCGTAATTTAGCCTCTGGGGCTTTGCATTTGGCTGTTCCCGCAGCCTAGAATATCTCCCCACCTGCTTCCTCACGTTATTTAAGTTTCCATCTAACATTCAGAGATGCCTTTCCTCACCGGCCTAGTTAAAATACCTGCCTGCCTCCCCTCCCTCATCACCCTCTGTATTCTTGCCCTGCTTTATTTTTCTTCATAATACATAACTAGCTGGCAGTATTCCATGTATATGTTTATTATTTCTCTACCTAATAGAATTAAAGCTCCATGAGAGCAGGAACTTTCTCTACTATTTTCTAGGCCTCAGGCATAGAACAGTACTTAGTACATAATAACTTCTTAGTAGAAGCGTGTTGAATGAATGAATTTCTTGCCACTATAATGTGATAAGTTAAAGTGTACTCAAAGAATGTGAGTTGGCTCTTCAGACTGGCCTTCCATCCTGGTTGGGTCTCCACTGTCCACTAAGTTAAACATGGGAAGCACTTATAATGGTTCCTGGCATGTAACTAAACTTTCAATAAATATTAGCTGCTCTTATCTTCTATTATTGCCATTATTATTAACAATTGTTAGCTAGTTTTAATGTTGAGAAATAAGATGAACTATAACAGTATTTTTCCAAAGTGTAGAGTGTGGACCATTCAGTGGTGTGAAAGATAAAGAATTTTACATATTTTATAGGAAGATCTTTGAACACTTAATAGTTATATATCTTATTTTATGATATACTAGAGGCCCAGTGCACAAATTCGTGCACAGATGGGGTCCTTTGGTCTCGCCAGCGATCCAGGCCTATCTGAAGGCCAGCCGGTCCCCCAAATGGAGCCAATCGGGGGAAGGGGCCCGGGTGGTTGGCTGTGGGAGTGCACTGACCACCAGGGGGCAGCTCCTGCATTGAACGTCTGCCCCCTGGTGGTCAGTGCGCTTCATAGCGACTGGCCAACCGGTCGTTTGGTCACTTAGGCTTTTATATATATAGATTATAAAATGTATAACTAGCCCATCAACATGGTTTTGTAGATGTTATTGCTAATTTTCAGTTAGAGATATAAAATTTCTTCTAAAATAAAATTATTTAAGTTTGAAAAACAGTTAATTATAATATTAAGTAAAGTAGTTAAATAGAGTAAAAATTTTAGGAAGCTTAGAATGAGTTAAGTTTACTCCGTAAAGTTAATGTCATTGAGGGTGTAGAGGAAATTTTTTACTGCTAAAGCAAAATATTTTGGTAAACATTGGATTGCTATATTATTTTCTATTCTCAGATTGGTTTTTAAATATCTGAATTAGAATTTAGAAATAATCTTTATATTATAACTTTCAAATGTAAAATGTTTTATTTGACAGATCAGATTATTCCCTTTAATTTTTGTTTCACTAAACTTTTATAAAAATGGAGATTAAAATGGGACACTTTTTTTCTTTTCTTTTTCAGTTGCACATATATTATTCAGTCACATAGAGAACTCAGGGTTGAAGGATAATTCTGTTGAAGAACTCAAGAAAAGATATGGTGGTTGATTTCCATTTTTACTAAAATTATTGTCTTTGAATTTCACATGTAAATTTTTTTCTACTAAAATAAAGTTTTGTTTTGCGTTGAAGAAAATGAAATTATACAGGACTTTGGATATAAGTTAATTAACTATAAAGTGAATTGTGATTTAGTGAGAAATGTATTCTTTATAAGTGATCTATTTATAAGTCTTTTCTGAAAATAAAAATATAAATAATGAGGTATATTTGTAAAGATCAGTATTTTGTAAGTCATTTAAATGTTAGATATAGATACATTCTCCAGTGCCCTGTAAGTGTAACATTATTTCTACATGACAAGCTGCTTCATTAGCATATGAGTAAAGTTATATTTGTATAGAGAGAGTTAAGTAGGTAACTGGATTGTTTATAAGACTTTTTAATTTCATTGTGCCAGTTCACTAACAAAATTACTTAGCTGCAGGATAAGTATTTTTAGTATTTATGTTGAAAAGAGACTTTTAACTAGACTTTTTATATCGGCTCATTGAGAAGTCACAGCATCCTTAGATTTAATGCTTCAGATTTTTTCTTCATGATATCCACATCATATATATACTAAAGGCACATAATCTAAAGCAAAGTGTAGAAAATTTAAAAACTGGGAATATTTAAGTAATAATTAGCATATAGCTTATGTGTGTATGTGTTGTGTGTGAGTGTGTATCTATAAAGACTTTAAAAGCAGGGTTAGTATTCCACTCCTCCTTGTTTTGTACAGTACCTGGCACAGTCCTTTGCACCTGGTTAGGTGCTCAATTAATATTTGTACAATCTAATTTAATTTAACAGCAAGAATCAATTTTAGTAAATTTAAAAGTAGCAACCTAGCAAATTTTGGGCATCCTGTAACTGTTGTTAAAATCAACTTAATTTTAGAGAGTATCAAATTGTTAAAAAACATATTAGGTCGCCCTTGCTGGTTTGGCTCAGTGGATAGAGCATTGGCTTGTGGACCAAAGCGTCCTGGGTTCGATTCCAGTCAAGGGCATATATCTGGTCGGAGCACGTGCAGGAGGCAACCAATCAATGTGTTTCTCTCACATCGATGTTTCTCTCTGTCTTTCCTTCTCTCTTCCACTCTCCCTAAAAATCAATGGAAAAATACTCTCCAGTGAGGATTAACAACAACAATGAATACTAGGTCACCATCCTATAGCTGTTATCAGCATCAAATTTAAAACTGTATTTTACACTCTTGATAATTTTTGTTGCATCATACATTGTTATACTTAAAATTGCTTGAATAATCATAATCTATTTACAAAGATTATTGTCCAGGTATAAATTATTGAGATGATCATAGTTTGTATAGTCACGGTACCCTTAGGTTAGAATTTATTAATGTTATGCATTGCAAATTGTATTGTCTTTTTATGGTATATGACAAACAATAAAATTTAGCCTTTTATGTATAGCTTACACATGTGTATTGAATTTTGAATGACTTGAATTTTTTCTCAAGCCATTAGTAAGAAGTTGATTTAGATGAATAGAAAAGTATTACAAAGGCAAAAAAGTTATTTCTCATTAGAGGCCCAGTGCATGAAATTTGTGCACTCGGGGTGGTCCCTCAGCCCAGCCTGTGCCCTCTCGCAGTCTGGGACCCCTCGGGGGATGTCCACCTGCTGACTTACAGCCTAAGCTGGCACTCAGACATCCCTCTCGCAGTCTGGGGCTCTCACAGTCCGGGACCCTTTGCTCCTTACTGCCTGCCTGCAGCGAAGGTGGGAGAGGCTCCCACCACCGCCGCTGCGCTCACTAGCCATGAGCCCGGCTTCTGGTTGAGCGGCGCTCCCCCTGTGGGAGCACACTGACCACCATGGGGCAGCTCCTGCATTGAGCGTCTGCCCCCTGGTGGTCAGTGCATGTCATAGAGACCAGTTGTTCCACCATTTGGTCGATTTTCATATTAGCCTTTTATTATACAGGACTAGAGGCCCAGTGCACGAATTTGTGCACGGGTGGGGTCCCTCGGCCTGGCTGGTGACCGGGGTGATTGGGGCCATCTCACCCAGTCCCAATAGGGCCTGATCGGGGCCAGCCAGCTGGCCGGGGGGAGGGACTGCGAGTGGTTGGCCGGCCGTGGGAGGTTGACTATGGGAGCACACTGACCCCCAGGGGGCAGCTCCTGGATTGAGCATCTGCCCCCTGGTGGTCAGTGCGCATCATAGCAACCAGTCGACTGGTTGTAACAGTTGCTTAGGCTTTTATATATATATAGATGGTTTTTGGTTGATTACCTCCCACCACCCACCCACGATCAGGGCCGGGGAGGGACGTGGGAGGTTGGCTAGCCAGGGAGGGACCATGGGAGGGCTACAGGGCATGTCTGGCCCGTCTCAGTCCCGATCGGCCAGACCCCAGCAGTAAGCTAACCTATCGGTCAGAGCATCTGCCCCCCGCCCCCCCCCCCCCCCCCCCCGTGGTCAGTGCACATCATAGTGACTGGTTGACTGCCCCCTGGTGGTCAGTGCATATCATAGCGACTGGTCAACTGGTCAACTCTGCTTCCTGGTGGTCAGTGCACATCATAGCAAGCAGTTGAGTGGCCTTAGCATATCATTAGCATATTACTCTTTGATTGGTTGAATGGATGACAGGACGTCTGGACATTTAGACTTTTATTATATAGGATCTTTTCTTATGTGATCCTTAGAAGAAACTTACAAGTAGTCAGGGCAGGTAGTGTTACTGCCATTTTTAACATAAGAAAAGGAGATTCAGAGTCAGTGTTTCCATGATTACAGAGTTTAAAAATAGCAGAGTGGGTTCAGAGCATGCTGTCTTCTAACTTAATCTACAGCTATTTGGACTACTCCAGTTTTATTATTCATGTTGTGTTGTCTGGATAGGGACTAGCCTGAAGAAGTATGAATCCCAAGATTTGCTTTATTTTTTAATTTTTTAAAAAATTCTCACTTGAATATATTTTTTCCTTTGATTTCTAGAGAGAGTGGGAGGGAGGGAGTAGGAGGGGGGAGAGAGACACAGACACACATCGACGTGAGAGAGACTCATTGATTGGTTGCCTCCCACATGCACCCCAACCGGGGCTAGGGAACCTGCAACCAAGTTACAATACCCTTGACTGGGAATTCAACCTGTGACCCTTTTGTTTGCAGGCTGACACTCTAACCACTAAGCAAAACTAGCCTAGGCCAAGACTTGCTTTAGAATTTGCATTAAAAATTGTTTAATGTTAACTTGCTTTCCATTATAATTCGTTCAAATGTTCATTATTTAGTTCCTACGCTCTGCCATGTTCTTCTAATTGGTCTCCTCTTGGGGGTTGCCTTCTTGGATCCCATCAGGTGAGTTTCGTGTCCTGTGTCCAGACTTCTGTCATTGCATTCGTCACTCTTCACTATAGGTGCTATTCTTGCCTGATTACCTCACTAACTCTGAGATCCCGGAAGGCAGAGGCTGTAGCTTTGATTTTTATATTCGTAACAACTCGCACAGTGGCTGGTGTATATATATGTTGCTGACTTTAAAATTAAATCCTCAAGTCAGAAAGGCCTTTGTCAAACCATGTGTCCCAAGATTAAGTTAGAAAGACCATCACTGTCCTGCAAGAAGTGAGTTGTCCCCACAGGCTGTGTGCATGGATGACATGATGAGTGGATTCAGTGGGGACAGAATTAGTCTTCACATCGTTGGGATTACAAGCATGCAGTGTGTTTTTAAGAGATGACTTTCCAAAGCCTGTTATCTGGCACATAATATGAAGTTAATAAATATTTGTTGAATACATGAATGAATGACTTCAAGCCCTATAGAAAGAGATGAAGGATCCAGATGAGCCTTTTAAGTGTGGCTCAAAGAACTTGCCTGGACATTGAAGACCTTTTCATCATCAGTGGAGATTAATTTTCTTTTCTTTTACAGGATTGTGTTCAGATAGTTCCTTTCCCCATCCCGAAACTGCTTTTAAAGGGTATAGGAATTGTCTATGGAATTTCTCATGTGGAACTCTCTTACTGGTCACAGTAGTTCAAACAGGCTTGGTGATTAATATAGCTGCCATTTATATGCACTCTGTTGTGTGCTAGATGCTGTACCAGGGTCTGCATCTATCATCTCAATCCTGGAAACAGGCTCTGGGAGATAGGTTGCCCTGCGAAGCTGGGAGTCAGAGGTTAGTCTGACAGGCACTTGGGCTCTTCTGTGTATAGTCAGTGTTGAACTAGTCGTAACAGAAAAGCAGGACAGCTGGCATTTCTTTCGTATTACTGCCACCCACTGGATCTTTTGAAAATAGCACCTATGTGGCTGAATGCACGCCGATAAGAATCAAAGGGAAAGTGAATTTTAATTTCTTAGCAAGGCTGTTCAGTATCAATAGAAGTCTGCCAGCATGTCTAGCAAACGTGAAGGTGTAATCTTTGATTGTGTTGCCCAATACTGAAACCTGGGAAGCGAAGATGGTGAGAGGAGGGAGTGTGGCCGACAGTCTTGTATGAGTTCTGTAGTTCATTCAGTCAACCACGGGTAGGTCTGGAGGCCTCCCTGCCCGTCACTGTGGTGGTAGTTGGCACATGAGAAAGGAATTCGTGTTTCTTTGGGCCCTGTTCTGCCTGATTTACTCTGTCCTGCGTAGTTGCCTGACCCCTGTGTCTTGGTCGCACAGGGAGGCTGTGAGGTCACTGGGGAGTGTCACCTCAAAGGCAGGGAGGACCCTAAAGGCAGTGCCCAGCCATGGCCACATCAGAAGCCCCATCGGCCTCCTCCAAGCAGAGGCCCCTTTTCTAGTGTGTCAGGGTCTTTCTAGGGACTAGAGTGCATGCGGGAAGTTCCTCCAGTGCTTTTGTGCATGGGACCTGCATCTGAAATGAGTATCAGACTGGACTTTGGAGAGGAAGAAATGTCACAAAGGTGCAGTCAGGACTGCAGATGTTCTTCCTTTGAGAGGGAGGAGGTGCATGGTTATATGTGTGCATGTGCACATAGTGTGTGCGTGTGTGTGTGTCGTGGGAAATGTAAGAGTCTGTATAGGATACTTGGGTCTGTTTTAATTACTGGCATACAGATACCTGCTTCTCTTCTACTTTCCCTGCCTCCCCATTTCTGTCATCAATAAATTGTTTTGATGTTTACTTTAAATTGTTTTGATGGTTACTTTGTGGAGTCCATTTAAATAATATGGTGATTTGGGCATTTATTCTCACTGGGATAATTGAATATGCATGTAACATCAGAGCATAAACTATGAAGTCAAGGCAGAGCCTGAACTAGAGTGAAATAGTGCGTTTGTAATGACACAAGGTGAGGCTGAGACCAAGAAGTTGTCCTCGTTCTGTGGTCTTTGGTTTGCTATTCCAAAGATTATACCATGTTCAACCCTTTCCTTTCTACTCTGCCTCAAGCTTTTTGTGCCAAACATCCTTGAATTCTTTGTGGTTAGTTACTGCTCATGGGGCAGGTGGTAGCTTATTAGGATGACGAGAGGATCAAAGGAAAGGAAAGGACTCATCTATTGCTTACCCAGCAATAAATTGAGACAACCGGCATGCCTATCTGGTTCTCTGCTACTGACCTGATTTTAGCCCTAAGAGCCTTCAGTTCAAAACCCAGGGCAGTAGTAGTATCCTGGAGTCTGGCCGTGGTGAAGCCCTGCTTGGTTATAGACGTGACCATGTCCTCTTCTCTAGCCCTGCATTAGACAGCCACCACCAAGTGCTGGAGGAGGCCTCTTGCCTAAGGCATCTCCCCTCTGGCCTGCTGCAGTGCCTGAAACCCATCCTAGACCTCTTGGGGACAGGTCTAGGATGAAGCCCCATTATGCAGACTCCAGAGAGAGCACCAGATTCAGATTGACTTATATAACTGTCTCTAGGTATCCTCAAGGGCGCCTGCTCTAGGGGTCATTCATCCCTCTGATGGCCCAAAACATGGCCTGTGCCTTCTTCCTGTGTCCCTGGAAAACATCAGTCTTCTACTGGGGCCCAGAAACACTAGCCCAGGGAGTGTTTGCACAAATCCATCCTGACTGCCCCTTGTCAGCTCTCTGGGCTGCTGCTGCAGGCTTCCCTGCCTGGCCGCCTCCCAGCCTCCTCTCCCCGCTGCTGCCCCTCTGCTGAACCCCAAGTGTGGGCACAGGCCCCGCTGTCAGCCCCCCTATCACGGGTCATACAGGAAGGCAGAGTCTGATACAAGGTAACTGAATACTTGAGGACCTCGTCACAGCATATGGGACGGAGAAGAGGAGAGGCTTCTGTGCTCCTGGAGCCCACTGCTGCTCGGCACGGGACCCCCGGAAGTCCAGAATTCTCTACCAGCTGGCCGAAGCCAGAGGAAGCAGAAACCAGCTGCAGTCTCGGCCCAGGTCACTGCCCTCTGTGAAGATGACTTCTCTGAAGCTCCTCAGTGTCTCAGTCCGCAGCCTCTGCCCCTGCCCTTGGATCGCAGGGCTTCCCTGGAAGAAAGGGCAGGCACTTCCTTCAGACATGCTTGACCCAAACTTAAATTGTGTTTCCAGAACAATGAGAGAGTCTTCCCAAAGACAGAGTCCTGTGAACACACAAGAACGCAGAAAAAATGCTGTGATTCCCTAAACGGGGCTTTACATTTTTTGTTTGTTTCATGTCTGTTACATCAGGTACCTGAACTTTGCCCTTTTTCCTAACCCCCTCCCTTTCGTTTCCACCTGAGAAAGCCTGATTTGGACCATCAGAGTAAGTCAGGCAAATCTCCACACTGGGTGTGGAGTCTGAACTCAGGCCCTGCGGTCTGAAACGTGGTGGTGAGGCCACTGCATGTTGCCATCTAATTTCTCATCACACTGGATTTGTCACTGCATTTGAAAGAGCAGAGCAGAACGAAGTTTTCATTAACAATCAAGCAGAAACTTACCACCAGAGAATTTTGAGCCCAGGCCTGAAGGAAATTCAGAAAATCACAGAAGGGAATGAGGCTCCTTAGGCGAACATGGAAGATCCTGTTAACAGGTCAGCTTTCTGTGCATCACCTGAATTCAGGTTTAAATTTTTCATTACTCTAGTGATCAATATCGATTTTAGTTACACGACCTCTAACATTTGTTAGAAGGAAATCAGAGTCTCATTTGTGTAATTTTCTTAGGCTTGCTTTTGACTTGGAGCTGTATTATTGTCCTTTTAAGGGCTGCATTTTTAGCTTTGATCAGAAGGTGGCAGTGTGCCTTCCGTTTTCGGATTTGGATGTGAAATTTTGTACCTCCTTCTCCTGTAAGGTGCTGTATAATAGGGTGGTACATTGTGAAATCATGATGTAATGTGTTCATGGACCTCCTACATTAAAACAATTAAAAAACTGATTCTGATTTATAGGAATGGGGTCATATACATTCATAAAAATGCTTATTTTTATCAATCAAATAGTGACCACAACACTGTACTGGATATTCAGTTGGTAAAATAGAAATATGGTAATTCAAAGGCTAATAAAAATGAAACAGAAGACAGCTATATCTTCAGCGAATTAGAAGTTAAGAGAAATGAGAGATTACTATGGTCTTTGTTGGTAAGAGGACTTCTCAGAGGAAGCTGGTAATTTAAAGGATGGTTAGGGGTTTCTGGATAAAGATGGGGGATTGAGCACATTTATTTCTCTCCCTCTAGTAAAATCCTAGTAAAGGATTAAAAATGAATAAACCATAAACAGCCAAAAGGAAACAGGACATTAGGAAATGAGATACCAACAAATTTTGGAACGATGAAGGTAAAGGGAGTTATAGAAAGGATTTGCATGAAGGAACATAAGGAAGGTGTTACAGGTTGAATTGTACTTGATCCCAAAATTCATATGTTGAAGTCCCAACTCCCCACATCTCAGAATATGACTGTTTTTGGAGGTAGGGTCCTTAAAGAGGTAATTATGGGTACCCTAATACAATATGATTGTTGTCCTTATAAGACAGATTAGGACACACACAGGGAAGACCACATGAAGACGGGAAAAAGGGCCGTCTATAAGCCAAGGAGTCCAGAAGAAACCAACCCTGCTGGACCTGGATCTGACTTCTAGCCTCCAGAACTGTGGAAAATGAACTTCTACTGTCTGAGCCACACAGTCTGTGGTCCTTGGCTGTGGCAGTCCTAGCAAACCAACACAGAAGCTATCTACATTCTGGGACCCTGGAGAGGCTCTGGACTGGGGAAACCAGTGTAATGGGTAGGTGTCTGTGATTAATTTTGGGACATTCTCAGTTATTATTCCTTCAAATATTTCTCTCATTCTATTCTTTCTTCTGATATTCCTATTACATGTTTGTTGAAACTTTTGTAATCATCCCACAGTTCTTGAATATTGTCTTTTCATTTTCGTTTCTCTTTGCATTTCAGTGTTAGAAGTTTTGTGTTCTACTTTAGATCTATGATTTATTTTGAGTTAATTTTTGTGAAAATTGTACTGGCCAGATCTTCCAATATTATGCTGAATAAGAGTGGTGAGAGTGCACAACCTTGCCTTGTTCCCAATCTCAAGCAGTCTTTCACCGTTAAGTATAATGCTGGTTGCAGTTTTTTGTTGTTTGTTTGTTTGTTCTTTATCAAGTTGAGGAAAGTTCCTTCTATCTTTATTTTTCTGAGTGTTTTTTTTTTTTTTTAAATCAAGAATGGATGCTAAATTTTCAAAAGCTTTTCCCGTACATGATAAGATTATATTTTTTCATTAGCTTTTTAATATGATGGATTACATTGATTGATATTCAAATATTAATCTAGGATTGCATCCCCAGAATAAACCCTACTAGGTCATGATTTAGAATTTTTTATATAATGCTGAATTATGTTTGCTAATGTTTTGTTATGAATTTTTTTTTTTACATCTATATGCATGAGGGATACTGTTTGTGGTTTTCTTCTTTGATACTGTCAGTGTCTGGTTTGGGTGCAAGAGTAATATTGGCTTCATAAAATGAATTGGGAAATGTTATCTCCTATTTTCTGGGAGAGATTGTTTACGATTGCTACTAATTCTTCAAACATTAGCTCAAATTCTCCAGTGAAACAATCTGGGTCTACAGATTTATTTTTCAATCCTCACCCAAGGATATGTTTTTAGGGAGGAGGAGGCAGAGCAGGAGGAGGAGGAGAAGGAGGAGGAGGAGAAGGAGGAGAAGGAGGGAGGGAGGGAGGGAGAGAGAGAGAGAGAGAGAGAGAGACATCAATTGATTGCCTCTTGTACACATCTCGACTGGGGATGGAACCTGCAACCTGGGTATGAACCCAAGACCTTTCAGTGTATGGGATGATTCTCTAACCAACTGAGCCATACTGGCCAGGGCAAAGACCTAGAGATTTGGAGGCAGTGTGCAGCTTTTAAATTACAAATTTTAAATATTATCAAATTATTTCATATTGAATCCTATCTAATAATAGAGAAACATGGTAATTAACTGTAACTTCACTACCCTTCCCATTGGCTAATCAGCAAGATATGCAAATTAACTGCCAACCAAGATGGCAGCCGGCAGCCAGGCAGCTGAAGCAAACATAAGGTTTGCTTGCTCCAGTGACGGAGGAAGCCTAGGTTCCCCGCCTGCCGCAGCCCAGCTCTGAGCTCCAGATGCAACAATGTTGCAATTATAGAAGCTAAACAAACCCAGATATCTGCTTTCAGCCAGCCACAGCCTCAGAGCTGGAGCCGGCTCTCAGCTCCAGTGACAGCTATAGAAGGTAAATAAATCCCAGAATAAACAAAAAAAAGAGGCTGGGAGCTTCAGTCACCCGCCAGCCTGAAAATGGCCCTCAGCCACTCACCCAGGCTGGCCAGGCACCCCAGTGGGGACCCCCACCCTGAAGGGGGTGTGACCAACTGAAAACAGCCATCATTCCCTCACCCAGGCTGGCCAGGCACCCAAGCGGGACCCTCACCCTGATCCGGGACACCCTTCAGGGCAAACCAGCTGGCCCCCACCCATACACCAAGCCTCTATCCTATATAGTAAAAGGGTAATATGCAAACTGACCCTAACAGCAGAAGGACTGGGAATGACTGGTCACTATGACACACACTGACCACTAGGGGGCAGACACTCAATGCAGGAGCTGCCCTCTGGTGGTCAGGGCGCTCTCACATGGGGAGCTCTGCTCATCTACAAGCCAGGCTGATGGCTGCCAGTACAGCGGTGGTGGTGGGAGCCTCTCCTGCCTCCTCAGCAGCGCTAAGGATTTCCGACTGCAGCTTAGGTCTGCTCCCTGCTGGCAAGTGGGCATCCCCTGAGGGCTGCCGGGCTGCCAGAGGGATGTCTGATTGCCAGCTTAGGCCCAATCCCCCAGGGAGCAGGCCTAGGCCAGCAAGTGGTCACCCCCGAGGGGTCCCAGACTGCGAGAGGGCACAGGCCGGGCTGAGGGACTCCCTACCCCCAAGTGCACAAATTTCTGTGCACCGGGCCTCTAGTAATAATAAAAAGCTAATATGCAAATTGACTGAACAGTGGAATGACTGGTAGCTATGTGCACTGACCACCAGGGGGCAGACACTCAACATAGGAGCTGCCCCTGGTGGTCAGTGTGCTCCCACAGGGGGAGCACTGCTCAGCCAGAAGCTGTGCTCACAGCTGGCAAGCGCAGCGGTGGTGGTAGGAGCCTCTCCCACCTCTTTGGCAGTGCTAAGGACCTTTCAGGGGGGTCCTGCACTGCAAGAGGGCGCAGACTGGGCTGAGGGACTCCCCCCTCCAGTGCACAAATGTCATGCACTGGGCCTCTAGTTGAATAATAATAGTAGTTTGGGTTTTTTGTGAGTATTGATCAATTTTTTATAAGTTGTCAGATGTGAGTATATAGATTTGTTTGTAGTATTTTCTTATCCTTGAAATAATAATTTCAATAGTTTTAAATTTATTGAAATTTGTTTTAAGGCCCAGGATGTGGTGTATGATTTGTGAGTATTTGAAAAAAACTATGGATTCTGCTGTTGTGCGTGGAGTGTTTTATGAACGCCAACCCATTGGTTTATGGTGTTGAGTTCTTCTGTACTTTGCTAATTTTTTGTCTAGTTGTTTTATCAGTTGTTGAGAGAGGACTGTTCAAGTCTCCAACTATAATTGTGAATTTGCCTATTTCTCATTTCAGTGCTATCAGTTTTTGCTCCCCATACTTTGCAGCTCTGCTGTTTGGTGCATACACATTTGGTGCTGTATCTTCCTAATGGACTGATCCCTTTGTCATTATGTAATGTCCCTTTTTGTTTCTAGTAATTTTCTCAGTTCTGAAGTCTACTTTACTTAATATTAACATAGCCACTCCTGCTTTCCTTTGATTAATACTTGCATGATATGCCTTTTTCCATCATTTTACTTTCAACCTTCTTGTACCATCATATTAAAAGTTTCTTGTAGACAGCATATAGGTAAGTCTGACTATTCCAACCTGCTGATCTCTGTATTTCAATTTGTATATTTAGGCTATTTATATTTAATGTAATTATTGATATGTTAGGATATGTCAGCCATTTTCATTTGTCTTCTTTTCCTTGCCTTTCTGTACGTTATTGAAACATATTTTAAAATTCCACTCTGATTTATCTATCTCTTTTTAAAAAGTGTATCTTTTAATATAGCATTTTTATTGGTTGCTCTTAGTTTTATATTATATATACATAACTCATCACAATCCACTGGTGGTGTTATTTTACCAGTTTGAGTGACGTATAGAAACCTTACCTCTCTTTATGTCCCTTTACTCTCCCCTACTTATGTCTTAAACATTTTATCTACATCCATTTAGAACCATGTCAGACAATGTTATAAAGTCCTGACTCTCCATTAGGCCTCCTTTGACACCAGGGAGGGGGATGGACATCTCATTACTGCTGGGTGGGGATAGAAGTCCAGTTGCCCAATTGATATCATCCTATATAATAATCCTAAATAATAAAAGGCTAATATGCAAATCGACCAAATGGCAGAATGACCAGTCACTGTGATGCGCACTGACCACCAGGGCTCAATGCAGGAACTGCCCCCCTGGTGGTCAGTGCACTCCCACGGGGTAGCACCACTCATCCAGCACTAAGGATGTCCGACTGCTCCCCGGGCCTAAGCCGGCAGTCGGACATCCCCTGAGAGCTCCCGGACTGTGAGAGGACGCAGGCTGGGCTGAGAAACCCCCCCGCCCCCCAGAGTGCACGAATCTCGTGCACTGGGCCTCTAGTAAGGGGATAAAATTCCTGGCTCCCTACTTGGCTTCATTTACATTCACCCCTTTGGGTGTTGGAGCTCTTTATTAGAGCCCCGTGCATGTGAGAGCCTAGGCTTTCTACTTGGGCTTTGCTGATGTAAATGATAGTGGAGCCATAGATTTTCTGTGTTGTTTGTCTGGAGTAGAACAGCTATTATTTGAAAGATTCTGTCTTGCTCCTTTCCTGGTCCTTTGGCTAGAGAGAGCAGACTTTTGGGGGGCTTTTTTTCATATGTATCCATTGGTATTTCCAGGCTGCTGGTCTCTTCAGTTTGGCATATATGAGGCAAAAAGACAACCCAAAGGTATTCATTGCTCTGTTCTTTGAGTCCCAAAGTCCCTAATTAATCTACCTCTTTCTCTCTACTTTTCAATATATAGTAGAGATAGAAACATCAATGAGAGAGAATCATCAATCAGCTGCTTCCTGTATGCCAGCTCCTGGGGACAGAGTCCGTAACCTGGGCATGTGCCCTGACTAGGAATTGAACCATGGCCTCCTGGTCCATGGGTCAATGCTCAACCACTGAGTCACACTGGTTAGGCTGTCTTCTATTTGATTTATAAATAATTTCCAGAGGGTTTTTTTTTTAAATAGATTTTTATTGATTTCAGAGAGGAAGGGAGAGAGGGAGAGAGAACTAGAAACATCAATGATGAGAAAGAATCATTGATCAGCTGCCTCCTGTTCACCCCCATTGGGGATCGAGCCCGAAACCCGGGCATGTGCCCTGACGGGGAATCAAACCTCGACTTCCTGGTTCATATGTCGATGCTCAACAGCTGAGTCACACCAGCCAGCATGTCCAGAGTTTTTCATTGTACTTAGCCAGAAAAAAATATGGAAAAGTACACCTACAACTAATTGTTTTAAAGTATTTTATGTACCTTGCAACTTAATCTCACCAGAAAATTAAGTCAGAATCTCTTCATAATGCTTGATTTCTCACGTTCCCTCATTTTTCATCAGCAAGTCCCTTGGCTCTGTCTCTGAAAGGTATTCAGATCCTCTCCTCTCCATCTTCTGTCAGCATCTCCTTCCTATGCTACAGATAGGAGTAACTGGTCTCCCTGCCTCCACTCTTGCTCCTACAACTCATTCTTTAAACAATCATTGAGTAAACTTTTAAAAACAAATTATTTCATGTCACTGTCCAGATTAAGTATCTCTAAATAGTTTTTTTATTACACTGTGAATAAAATACGAATTCCTGATCCTAGTCTATTAGGTCCCCAAATAATCTACCCCTTGCCTACATCTCCAAATGCATCTCCTCCATTCCTTCCTTAAATCAACATACTCCCATCATACTGACTTTATTTTTCTCTTCTAAATTCTTCTACCTTGTACCTGCCGCAGGGCCTTTGCACTTGCTGTTGCCAAGCCCAGAGTGCTCTTCTCCCAGATCTTCACAGGGTTCCTTTTGCTCATGTTAATTCCAACTTAAACAGAACCTCTTCTGATAAGCCTTCCTACCAGCTCCCTTACCCAGATAACTTTATGTATCATCCTGTTTAATTTTGTACAAAGTGCTTATCACTAATATCTCAGGTTTATTTATTTGCTTTCTAGGCATCTTTTTCCTCTGATACATAAACTTCATGTGATCAGGGTCATTGCCTAGTCTGTCTACTGAGATGCACTGGGCACACAATATCTAAATATTTTTTACTGAAAGGATGAATTTGATCAACTCCTATTGAGCTAATTATATATAAGGGTCTATGTTGGGTACAAGACAGTATTTCACATCTGACATTGAATCTGAACACTGACCTTTTGTTATCTTTGTCACCTGTTATAAAGGAGGAAACTGAGGCTTGAGGAGATTCAGTACTTCCCCCAATGTTAACGAATTCAATTCCACCAACATTTACTGAGGGCACACAGTATGCCAGGCACAGTGCATGATACCAGGGGTACAAAGGGGATTAAACCGGGCTCTTGCCCTGTCATTGCTCTGTCTGGTGTGGGAGACAGAGCACAAACCACCCATTGTACTACAATATGATGTGGGAATCGTGGTGGCCAACCTTATTCCAAAGGTAGGAACAAAACACTGAGAGATAAAGAATTGTGTGCCTAATTTTGCAGGATGGTTGGATATAGATCTTGAAAAGTTTTACAGAGAAGATGGCATTTGAGCTAGGCCTTCAAAGATGAGTAGGATTTTGCCAGGTGCAGAAGGAGTGATCAGAGCTCTCCAGGTAGAGTGAAGAAGGGATGTGAAAGCAGAGAGACTTGAAAGAGTGCCCATCCCAGCTAGTTAGCTATTGAAAGCAGACTGGACTGTCAAACGTTTATCAAAGTCAGCATTCAAGTGAATCTGACTCAAAATTCAAGTGAAAAATTAATGAATTTTTTATCTATCTCCTAGAGTTAATAAAAGTTTGCTTTGTATAAGTTTTTTTTTTCCTCAAAGCTTTATGCGTTTTTTCCTCATTAGCCTCTTGTTTGAAAGAACTATGGTGGTACCATGTGGAAGTGGGGCCAAGGGCATGGTAAACTCACAGATACCGGGTTTGCTGACTCATGGGCTTGGCACAGGCCGGTGTGCTGTGCTTAGGGGAGGCTCTCTTACTCCTGCCAATGTGGCCACACGACATGAAATACCTGAACTAGGAATTGCTGTGGAGTCAACCTTGCTGATTGGAGCTCAAATACCACTAGGAGGAGAAATACATAAAACTGTGATTGGATATCAGCATTTCTGGGAGAATGAGTTTGTGAACATCTTCCCTCAGTGCTGGGCAGTGTCCTTAGGGACAAGGGAATGGACCTTTGGTCCAGGGGAGTGAGGAGAAGGACAGGATGAACATGGAATGTACGGAGCTAGGTGCTCCAGTGCTTTTTGCATTTTAATATACTCCACACTATTCTCTTACATTTCCAGATTGGCTCTCCGAGGCACATGGAGGGTGGGTAGCTTGACTGAGGCCACACTGCTAACAGTAGTAAAACTGCAATTCAAAACCAGGTCTGCTTCCAAACAACACTGCCTCCCTACCCTGCTCCTGTAGCAGCATGGGTCACTGGTGGTGGTGGTGGTGGTGGTGGTGGTGGTGGTGAGCATGGTAGGAAAAAATGGTGAGGATGTAGAGCATGGAGGTCAAAGTTCACTCAGTTCACAGTGGCACTTTGGGCTCACCCTCAGAAGAGTATGTGCTCATCTATGTGCTATCTTTTGAGCATTTGGAGGGAGAGATGCAGTATGTGGGTAGGCTGGTAAATATCTTGGCAAAATAAGAATGTGCCAGGCAAGGACCAGTATTTGAAGTGGCCTGCATGCTTACTTCCTACGGTGAATCTGGGGCTTGGAGATAATCAGATAATCTGTCTCATCAAGTGGCATATCACAGGAGAGTCAGGCAAACAGTGTTAGGTACAGACTGGCTTAAGCCCATCACGCCCCGCCCCGTCCTTGGGGAGGTTGGTGTGCTTCTTTGCCAACTTCCCTTCCTGCTCATACTTGGGTCCTTCAGAAGCAGCAAACATGACTCTTAAGAACCTGTCACCAGAAATGAGGACTGCAGTCCCAAGGGAATGCCTCCTCCGTATTGACATGCATTCTGTCCTCCAGAGATTAAAGAGGATTGTACACACGGCCCCAAAGGAAAGCTATTGTGCAGATTGTGAGTAGGGGCACCACACACACACACACACACACACACACACACACAGAGTAATGGCCCTCCCATCTCCTACTACTTGTATTGTAGATGTGCAACAAAGTGGGAAAGGCCTTCAATGTGCAGTTCTCCATTCTCGGGTTTCTAACCACCAGGCCCTGCCCTCCATGTGCACCTGGGTCAATGTCAGGGTCTCAGTCCCCTGCAGGATACATGGTTCTGTACCTTCTTCCTTAGAGCTGGAAACTGGATCTAGTTCACTCTTTCACTCCTTTAGGTAACAAGCATTTTACCCAGTGACTATTACATGTACCTTGAACACATCACTAAGTTCTCTGGATTCAGTGGTGAAGGAGACAATGTTGGCTTTTTATTACAATGAAAATAAAATCTCACCTCCGGCATCAGATAGACTCTCCTGGTTTATTTCACTCCAGCCACACTCCTTTCTAGTTCTTGAACATGCCTGGGGCCTTTCGCTGGGGCTCTCTTCCTTCCTTATCTTGCAGGTCTCAGCTCAGAGGTTACCCCCTAAGATGGGTCCTCCCCAGTCACCCAGACTGAAGCTGCACTCTCTCTGGGGGCCACACATCTGCACTGTCATTCTCTAGCCAGCTTATACGCTTTGCCTATTGAAACCTTACCACTTATGACTTAACTTTTTTATTTACTGGTTACTTGTTTCTTGTTTGTTTTCTAATCTCTAGAATGTTAGCTTTTTCAAAGAGGAAACTTGCCTGCTTACTATACTCCTGAAACTTCAAATAGCTCAGAAGAGTCTGTAGTAGTTGTTTAATAAACCTTGTTGCATAAATGAATGAATGGCACTGATCCTGCCTTTGTGCTTACAGTCTAGCGAGGTGGTATTGCATCAGAACTTAAACCCAAAAGTCAGGTGGCCAGGGGTTTGAATCCCAGCTCTGGGGCTAGTGACCTAAAGTCCCTGAACTTCAGACTCGCCATCTTTAAAAAGGAGACAATAATGAAACACCTACTTCACTGAGTTGGCATGATGCTTAGTGAGGAAATTCATCTGAAGTGCTTGGCATTGGGCTTGCAACATAGTGATAGTAACTGTTTGTTTTATTATTACTGGGAGTGAATCTGATAAGAATACAATAAAATGGAAAAGCATGTAATAAAATGTAATAAGTGGGATAGAGAGGTGGAGGGCAGGCTACCCCAAATGAAGCTTTCATTGAGGAGCCATATCCAGCCAGTTATGCCCATGACTCAAACCAACAGACCACTTTGATGAGCATCCTCATTGTCATCCTAGTGCTGGAAGAATCATTCCCAGGCTTCTCTTGACCTTGGTAGCTCTTGTCCATTCACCTACAGCTCAAGAGGCAGGCTCTTCACCGCAGGGGAGGCAGCAGCCCTCCAGCAGTGAGCACTCTGTGGTTAGGGATGCCGATGACTGACTTTAATAATTGTGAATGTTTGAGATCACTGTCTCTCATTAAATTCTGGGTCACGTATTGAAAGAAGCATACTAGCCCTTTATCTGCTGTCTGTTCAGATTTCATGCTTCCTTCTGCGTGTTCTATCTAAATTAAATCTCTCTTTCACTGGGGAGCCCTTTGGCTATCAGCTCCTATTTTTAGAATAGTAGTCAAGACTTGGATTTCAAAAAACGGGAGGCCCCAGGGCTCCTGCTGTGGTCCGGGCTCCCCACCCACTGCTCTGCGTACTCAGCCAGACCACAGCGGCTCTGAAGGTTAGTGTTTCTTTTTTTCCTGCCACTGGGAAATTGTTCAGCCAGTGATACTAGTGGTACCCGGAAGCCAAGCCCACGTCCATCAGTCCTTCCAAGATGTCCCTCCCAGGCTCTGTAGTCAGAGTCCCAAGGGCAGCATTGAGATTCCAGCTCTCAGGCTTGTCTGGCTCTTTTTGTTTGAGTAGATAGACTCCCAAGAAAAAAGGACGTGTAATAGCAAGCTAGAGATCCACAGGGGGAAGAAGTGAGCCAGGGAGCTCAGATTTACGCACTGGATTGAGAATGTTGCCAGAGGCCAGCTGTTAACAGTCCTGGGTCCTTTGCTGCTTTCAGGAACACTGTGGGTAGAGCTGGGGGTGGGGATGGGGTAACCGATGGTGCTCCTGTGGGCCAAGCATGTGGAGGTCTCTCTTTCAGGGCTGAGGGGCTTGTCAGTGGGGAAGTGTGGAGAGGCTATGGCTTGGTTTTCCCTTGGAGCACTTATGCTAGAATGGCCGCTGCTACTACTGGGCCTGGCTCCCAGGATGGGGGGATTAAACTTGAAAACAGGCCCACAAACAGATACAAACCTCTTTTTTTGGTTCCCCTCAGCAGAACTTGGACAAACTGGTATTTTCAAGAGGATTTTTATCTAACTCTAAGAAAGAACATCCCATATAATAAAAACCTAATATGCTAAGTGTCCGTTCATCCTGTCAGCCGTTCAACCAATCAAAGAGTAATATGCTAATAATATGCTAAGGCTGCTCAACCACTCGCTATGACGTGCACTGACCACCAGGGGGCAGACAGTCAACTGGTCGACCAGTTGCTATGACATGCACTGACCACCAGGAGAAAGATGCTCTGACCGGTAGGTGAGCTTGCTGCTGGGGTCTGGCTGATCGGGCTGGACATGCCCCGGAGCCCTTCCGTGGTTCCTCCCCAGCTGGCCAACCTCCCGCAACCCTCCCCGGCCCTGATCATGCACCAGTGGGGTCCCTCGGCCTGGCCTGTGCCCTCTCACAATCCGGGGCCCCTCGGGGGATGTCGGAGAGCTGGTTTCGGCCCAATCCTGCAGGCCAGGCTGAAGGACCCCACTGGTGCACGAATTTGTGCACCGGGCCTCTAGTAGACTATAAATGAAGATGATACTAGAGGCATAAAAAGTTTAGCTCACACAATCCAGGTCCCTTGTGTCACCCTGGGTGGTCTGTGCCATTCCACTGGGTCCCATGTCCCCCCGTCCCAGCTCCTACACTGACTCCACCTGGAGGGCACCTTCTCTCCTCCCTGATGTCATAATCCAGGTTCCCAGATGTCAGCACTTGGTTTCCTTCATATTTGTAGTTCTTCAAGGCCAAGGCCAAGGTCAAGGCCCAGGAAAAATGCTAAGCCTGCCTCTCCTGTGGGGACTTCCCACTTAGTTTTAGATGCTGGTCCAAAGATGGGCCTTTCTGCAGCCACCCGAAAGATGGTGCATCTCAGGTGAGATGCTTTCTCTGCTTAGAGGAAGCAACATGTCCAAGAGTCAGACAATAAGAACATTCATTCAAGAACTTCCCGCAACACTTTGTGAATGAATTTCCTGATTAATGGTGTTACAATGGCATAAATTTAAAGAGTGAAAGCTTAGAAAGACACAGTTTGGAAAACTTTCCTTTTTCCTCATGCCTTTTTCAGGGCATCTCTGTTTTGGTGTCATTCATGACATTCACACATTTAATACAAGATGAATAATGAGAACAAATGGAAGATTCTTGAGAAGTGCAATGAAATCAACTGGCTTGATAAGAACCAGACTTCAGAAAAGGAAGAATTTGAACACCAGCAGAAAGAGTTGGAAAAAGTCTGTAACCCCATCATTACTAAGCTGTAACAGAGTGCAGGAGGCCTGCCAGGGGGTGCCCAGGGGCTACCCTGGGGGAGGGGCCCCTCTATCTGGTGGTGCCTCCTCTGGGCCCACCATTGAAGAGTTTGATTAGGCCAACCTTGAGTGTAGATTTAGCATTGTTCCACACAAAATAGTGAATGACTCAAATTTAGCAGTTTTAAAAGTAGAGCTGCTGTATGGTAAATAACTGCGCTTTTTAAATTCTTGACTATGGGCTATGTGCACAGGGAAAGGAAATAAGGCACGTTATAAGCACTGAATTTTAAAGTGGAAAATACGATGTCTTAAAACTATTTAAAACTGGCACTATATAAAAAATAAAGTGCTTAGCCCTGAGCATGGTACATTACAAGTGCTCAATTAATACTACTTAGTTACTGCTGCAGTTGTGCAAATATGATGTAATATTATCAAAGTGAATGGAGGAGACTTGGAAACGAGTCCTTGAGCCAGGGACAGTTTGTTGAGTGTGATCTGTAAGCTCAGTGCGGATGGGCCATATCTCCTGTCATCGGTTATTAGGAGGGGACAGGCGTGGCCAAGTTTATCTGGGAAAGAACTTTACAATTTTTCCTGGCTACATTCAGAGACGGAGAGAACACCTTTGTGAGCATTTTTGAAAACACAAAAATGTTCCTGGATCTCGGTACAGTCTACAGCTGCATAAGAACTCAACAGCTGATGCCCATATTTCACTCCAGGCAAAAACTTGCCTCATAAACAAACAGACTTCACCGCAGCCTTCGACGTATCGCTAGCCTGAGGCGAAAACTCTGCCTGCTTATGACATGAAACAGACCCGATGGGGGGCACAGTGTCAGCTGTCAGGGAACGGTGAGCTGGCCTCACCTGCTTTCTCTACATCCCTGAACCCTGAGGGGTTAAAAAGAACTAACCAAGCAGAGCCCCATCAGATCAGTGTCAGGGGAGGCTCTAATAACGTTTAATATACGAAAACAATAAGAGGTAACCACACAGAAACATAGAAACAGAAGCTAGGTATTAGTGGAAGCAGCAGCAACATTTTAAAAGACAACTGGGCTTGTTCAAAAAACATGAATATTTGTTTAGTTGCATCTTATATGTTATCAGTGCTGACTTCTTCAGGGACTTCAGAGATTAATGGAAAAGTGGACTGATAAGCAAATGAGTAAGCCACGAGATCGTGGGGCCACCAGATAAACGGAAACCCTGCCTTCCTCCCTGCCCCTGAGCCTCCCCAATTTGGGCTGCAGGTTTTTTAAGCTAATCTTTTCTCTCTTTCAGTCTCTCCCCCTGGTGTTTTCTTTACCAACTCTTTCTATTCCAAAGTTTCTACAATCCAATCTCCAGGTTGCTGCTTTGTGTCATTTTTAACATTTGGTTGGTTTAGTTCAGGGGTGGGCAAACTTTTTGACTCGAGGGCCACAATGGGTTCTTAAACTGGACCGGAGGGCCGGAACAAAAGCATGGATGGAGTGTTTGTGTGAACTAATATAAATTCAAAGTAAACATCATTACATAAAAGGGTACGGTCTTTTTTTTTTTTTTTTAGTTTTATTCATTTCAAACGGGCCGGATCCGGCCCACGGGCCGTAGTTTGCCCACGGCTGGTTTAGTTGCTCAAATAATTATTCTTTTCCCTAAAGTAATGTGCTGGGGTATGGAGTGGAGTGAAGAAGTGAGTATGTATCTGTTTATAACACTTGAAGGGTGATAAACAGACTTATATCCATCAAGCTACATAGTCTGAACTGACATGAGATGCCCCTTGGGAGTGTTCCTAGAATTGAAAACAAATAAATGTAATTATACTATATCAAACTAGTAGCCCTGCACACGAATCCGTGCACCAGTAGCTCTCTGCGGGGCCTGGCTGCTCCATGCCTACTGCCCAGAAGCTCTCCTTCGTGGTCGGGCATGGGACACTTGCATGCCTCATCGCCGGAGCGGGGCTGAGAGGACTGGGCACCACCATCTTGTGGCTATGGGCGCTGCCATCTTTGTGACAGAGTGACAGTTAATTTGCATATTGCCCTTTTATTAGATAGGATTGGTAACAAACACAACATGAAAATAATTATTTCAAATGCTTTAGAAGTCAATATTTTAACATGCTTAATGGACTATGTTCTCAAGATAAAAGAAATTGCAAATTTAATTCATGAGTTTAAAGCAAGTTATAATTCTGATATTTTTTTAAAATACTTTTTATTGATTTTTTTTTTTTTACAGAGAGGAAAGGAGAGGGATAGAGAGTTAGAAACATCAATGAGAGAGAAACATCGATCAGTTGCCTCTTGCACCACCCCCCACTGGGGATGTGCCTGCAACCAAGGTACATGCCCTTGACTGGAATCGAACCTGAGACCCTTGAGTCTGCAGGCCGATGCTCTATCCAGTGAGCCAAACTGGCTAGGGCTAATTCTGATATTTTTATTTTGAAGCTAGCATACAGGCATGGGCAAAAATAGTTGTGAATATGTGAAACACAGTTAATGAAGCTATTGTAATAAGCATTACCTGCATGTCTTTTTCCATACAAACAAATGTAAATCTACTTTTGCCAACCCCTGTAGGCAAGATAAAATAAATACATGATATGTTAATGTTCTTAGAAACTAAGTTATTAGTGTAAGAGAAAAGTAAGTATAACAATAAAAAATGTTATAGTAAAACCTTTGTATTGTTAAATTGAATAAGAAAATTTAATATAAACATATTTAAAAAGGTATACATGTATATTTCTCTCCAACTCTGTCCTTTGGAAGGGTCTAGAAGCATTGAAAAACCAATAGTGGTGAGTACCTCTAACACCCAGAGCTTGGTCTCTAAGTACCATTTCCACTGAAAAGAATCAGGGCTTTTTAGAGAAACGACTGATTCTGGGTCTGGATGATCGAGTGTACAAGGTGAGCCTGGGACATCCAGCTGTGCTTGAAAAAGAGCCAGTTTGAAGGGACTCATTGGCCAAAGATGGGACAATTTGAGCTTCAAGAAGGATGACTGTAATGGAATGAAGCACACTGAATACATAAAAATCTGTGACTCTATAAAATAATACTCAGAAAAGAGAAACCCAAAGACAAAACAAAGCAAAAACCCCCCACCATTTTACTTACTCCTTCTCTGAAAAGTGATGATTATTTACCTTGCTGACCCAGTAGCAGTTGGTGAGATAAATCTCTCCCTTTCTTGCTCTTTCTCGTATAAAGGTTGCTGGCTAATAAATGTAGAATGAATGATAGAAGTAGAAAAGTCACCATTTTCCAATATGCAATGAAGTAATTGATTAAGGGCAAGGATAGTCAGTAGATGATAAAGCTATTAGGTAATGGGGAATTGTCCCATCTTTGGCCAATGAGTCCCTTCAAACTGGCTCTTTTTCAAGCACAGCTGGATGTCCCAGGCTCACCTTGTACACTCGATCATCCAGACCCAGAATCAGTCGTTTCTCTAAAAAGCCCTGATTCTTTTCAGTGGAAATGGTTCTTAGAGACCAAGCTTTGGGTACTAGGGGTACTCACCACTATTTGGGTGCTAGGGGTACTCACCACTAATGCTGCTGAAGTATTACTCCACAGATTGTATGGTGGTTTAAAAATAAAACTGGAACTTTACAGTGGAGGAGTAAGGCTGTCTCCGGCTTACTGCTAACGGGCCCATTAGATAGGATGTACCTCATGACGTGTTGCAATATCATAGTCTTAATAATCATATCTTACCTAAGGCATTTAACCTGAATGGAATCCAGCCTCTACATCCAAACTCTAGTTTGCTGGGAATGCATGGGTGAGAGCAGTGAGTTAAATGACACTGCACATTTGGCAGCGGGACAAATTCAGGAAGAAGGTCATTCTGAGGGACAGCTGGGCTGGTCTTTTCACCGAGTTCATGTCATGCCAAGGAAACGGGTGGAATGCTGTTCTCGGTTATAAGGGATATAACACCCAAATGTGGGCTGGATCCTGGTAGGACTAAACTGTGAGCAGCTTACACTTTTGGAACAACTGGCAAAATTTAAATATAGATCAGGCATTAGATGATGATAAAATATCATTAATTTTGTTAGGTCTATAATGGCATTGATTTTAAGGAGGAAAATGTTCTTATTTTCATGGTGTCCATATACTTTACTTTAAAAACTCTAGTAAAAAATTGATGAGGCAAACATGATAAAAATGTTAACAACTATCATTTTTCCTTGTTATTGAATTTATTGGGATGACACTGGTTAACAAAATTATACAGGTTCGGATGACACTGGTTAACAAAATTATACAGGTTCCAAGTGAACAATTCTACAACCCATCATATGTACACTGTATTGTGTGTTCACTATCCACAAAAAGTGTTAACAACTATTAATCTAGTTAACGGGTGGTCATTATATTCTATTTTTCTATATGTTTGAAAATATGCATAATAGAAAGTTTAAAATTCTGATTCCTAGGTCCCAACCTAGACCCCCCACATGAGCTTAAACCCTAGTTGGTATCCATATTTTGTCAAGAATTTCATCTCAGCGAGGAAATGGGTGAATTATTGTCTTTTTCATCTGTGTATTCTTCTTCAGCAAGTGTTTATCCTACTATGGGCCAAGCGCTGTTCTAGGTGCTGAATTTCAGCAGTGACCAAAACAGACAAAGGGATCTTAAGTCCATGGAGTTGGCACTCAACCTTGTCCATAGCAGGTCTCTTTAAAACAAACTAACTTTCAAAAATTTTTATATACAGGAAAACCCCACAGAAAACTGTACCATACAGATGGACAGCTTAAATGTCAGACAGTAACAACCCTGCCCCGCCCCCCCGCCCCCGCCAAACAACACCCTGCCAATCAGCAGGAGCCTTCCTTGCCCCACCAAGTCACAACCTCCCCCTCCCTGCAAGAGTCTATTTGAGAGCCATGGTAAGAATCAAAGACAAAGTTCAGAATCCTACCTTTAATATTCTTCTGGGTCTTACTCTGTCTGCCAAAAGTCAGATTTTACATTTTTTTCCTGTTTCAAAAGGTTCTTAGTCTCCAAGCTGTACAAAACAGTGCCACTCAGACATGCATTATTACACATGTGATTTTCACTTTGTAATATCAAGTCAGTGGAGCAGCTCTGGGGCAAACTCATTCCTGATTCACAGCTAATTCCGAGAGCATAATGTTATAAAGGGTCTTCAGACGCCAATGCATAATTCTGTCCCG
The DNA here is from genome assembly GCF_028538775.1 of Myotis yumanensis. Classification (NCBI taxonomy): domain Eukaryota; kingdom Metazoa; phylum Chordata; class Mammalia; order Chiroptera; family Vespertilionidae; genus Myotis; species Myotis yumanensis. The sequence continues at coordinate 166,881,115 of NW_027223754.1, forward strand.
GTGGGGGGAAGAAATTAGAACGTGATTTAAGACAACCTCAGTGCCAGCCTCGCACCAGTAAAGCTGGTCTCGAGAGAGTGTCTGCAGAGTCATTATGCTGCGGGATGTTAAAGGCGACCAGAGGCGCTGCTTGTTACCTGGGCTGGTTGAATTGAATGAAAAATAAGCTTTTCTCTTTTCTTGTGTAGAAAAAGCACTCAGAGAACTTTAATCTTCTTCCATTTTATATGCTTTTTTTCTCTCCTAATTTAGGTCTTTCAGACTCAGAGCTGAAATATTGCAAAAATGGATGATGTGGTCCCTGCCTGACTATTCTCAGAATGCCCTGATCCTGGTAACAATACAACGATTGCAAAGTAAAGATACATGCATTTCATCTGAAAGTCTCAAAGCTCTAATACTAGGTTATCTTTCATGCACAAGGATATACCACCTTTGCCAGGCTATTGTGAGCATTGAGTAAAATAATGAGCACATGGTGCAGCTTGGGGCACACCCGGGAGGGCAGGAAGACTTTGGGAGGCAGCTGAGGTGGGTGGAAAGGCTTGCAGACTGGGTGGGAACTGGAGCCCTTCCAGCAACTCCATTCCCTACCTGGATGGCCGGTCTTGATTTGGCCAAACCTCATTCTACTCAGGGGTAAATGGGGGAAGATACCAGTTTCTCACAGGGATGCTGTGAGGGTTGACACCTACCATTGGCCTGGTGCCTACCGTGGGCCACTGCCTCCTTCCGTTATCATCTCATATATTCTTCTCAACCCTTGGCATGTCGCTCATGCACAAACAGGAAATGTAGGAGACATAATTTTGTTTTAAAAGGAAGTGCTTTTGCCATTTCCACACCCATCCCTTTCCTCCAAAACAGGAGGCATCTCCATTGTATCCTGGATCCTCATTAAGCAGTTTTAATCTCTTTCTGTTTACTTGATCTCTGAAAACCTTTATTTCCTCATGTATAAAATGGGGATTAAAACAGTACCTTTCCGTTGGGTTGTCGTGAGGATTAGCTGAGAGAATGCATCTTTGGTTTTGTTAGTGTCTGGGGTGTTAGGGAGTCAGGAGCCTGAGGTCCCTGCTGTGCCGAGAGGACTCCCACCTCAGCCCTCCTGCTGGAACGAGGCTGAGGCTCCCTAGAGGCAGCGGCTGGCGCTCGAGGATGACAGCTGTGGCCAGGGCCTGTGATGGAAAACTCCCCACAGTGAGACTCCTACCGTAGCAGAGAGAGAGAGGGAGAAACTGTATGACCCTCCTCTTTCATCTGTCGCTTCCTGTCTCCAGTCAATAAATGTCTCCCGGCTATTGCCTCTCAGCATCGTCCTCTGGGTTTAGAGCTTCACACTTTCAGTTTTTAATGAGGAATAATAGCCATATCTGGCTTTTTTCCTTTCTTGTGCAAAGCTTATATTTGTTTGCTTTCTGGAAGAAAAATAAAAGTGTTTCATGTTGTTGGCCTTGGGCTGGACATTAAAAAAATGGAAATGGAATGTCAGCACTAGGGTTCAGGTTGGCTCTGGGCTTTCACTGGGAAGAGCAGCTCCTCACAGGAGGAGCTAAAGGCACAGGTTGTTTCTTTCTGGAAGTTTCTGAAAGGGCCTGTTTTATCAGAAAGCCTTTGGGCTATGTTCTCAAGTTGAATACTGTCTACATTTTGTTTCTCCTCCTGGTGCTCATTTGAATGCAGGGCATGTGCCCAAGGACGTGAGGAATCAGGCTGCTCTGAGGACCCTCTGAGGAATATCTTCTTTGTCCACTAGCTGGTATCTGCAGAAGGCTGCTGTTTAAATGCTCCGTGGGGGTGGAGTGTTCTGTTCCATAAGCTCAGTTCCCTGCCTTGAGAGAGCAGTGTGGGCACAGTGGCCTCTGGGCTGCCTCGGACTCCTTCCTCCAGGCTCTGGGGCTCCAGCCCCTGTGGCCTTAGCTCTCTTTGTCCATTGTCCCAATGCCCCTCGCTTCCTCTCCCTCCCTGCTCAGGGGTACTGCATCCACAGAGCACCTGCTGTTGAGTCTGGCAACTTTTTATTCCCCTGACAAAAGTACATATACTTTTGTGAAATATATTTTAGAAATTAATTTCTTCTTTCATTGTAAAATTCCTTGACGTGCCAAATGTGTTGAAAAGTACAAAGTTGTTTTTTTTGTGTGTGTGTATGTGTTTTTTTTAATGTCCTTTCTGTTCCAGGGAATTAAGATTCCCAGGAGACAGCAGGCTCCTTTCCTACATGCTCTCTGCTTTGGCAAAAACAAGCGAACAAATAAAACAAACAAACAAACAAACAAAAATACCTTTTCTCAAGTAGTGTGATGCATTAGCAATTCTCACAAAATATAACAAAATACTTTCCCTTTCTTTACAGATATGATAAAGTCACTTGGAAACTATCCTTTTTCTTTAAGTGAAATTAGAATGAGTGTCATAAAGTTTGCTTATGTTTCTAACTATTGATAAGAAAAGTATTTACTTTATGTGTATATGCACACGACCCAATACATTTAATTGGGTTCCTTGTCTTTTCCCTGGAGATTCCTATCATTCATTCATTCATTCAATTACATTCTCATTAATTTATTCAATAAATATTTTGGAATGCCTCCTATCAGATATTGTGCAAAACTTACTATGGGGTATTATGGAATACATATGGCCACCAAGTAAAGTATTCCATTTATCAGCCATCTGAGTAGCTGGCAGGTTGGCTTATCTAGAAGTAGACTTTGAGATGGAGTTCCGTATGCACAAAGTTTATTAGGGCTTGACTCCCCATCCTGGCTGAAGTCTAGAGGTGTCTGCGTTGTTCTGAGAGTCCGGAGACTGAATGCTAATATTAGCTCTGCCCCTAACAACTGTGTGATCTTGAGCAGGTTGCATCACCTTTCTGGACCCAGTTTACTGCTTACACTTGAATAAATACTTTATTTATAGAAACAGACAATCTCATTCTTTATGACATCCCTATAAAGTAGGCTGGCAAGGAGACATTATTCCAATTTTGTAAGTAAGAAAATAGATTGAGAGAGCTCAGCAACTTACTCAGGAATACATGGTGGTCAGTTTTACCTCAGCAAAATAATCAGATCAGGAGTATAAAACTGTTCCTTAGTTCACCCTGGAATCCAGTGGCTTTGGAAACAGAGACTTTTCCTGGAAGGAAGGGGACTAATATTTGCTGAGTGCTTACTGTGCCCACGGCACTGCCGGTCGGTCACATTTCCTATATTCTTTCATTGCGTGTCACCACATTCCTGTGTTACGTACTATCCCCATTTTACAGAGGAGAGATCTGAGGTTCAGAAAGGTTAAGTGGCCTGCCCTAGTAAGATGTGGAGGTGGGTTTAACGTTGTCTTCTCTTACTCCAAAGCTTGGAACTGCCAGGGACCAGGGGGCACACCCTCCGACTAGTCTGCTCCAGTGGGGCTCCTCTCAGACGAGGGTGGTCTGGGCTGGGGTGGCTGTGCAGCCTCAGCCCGATTAGCCCAGTGTCCACCAACCGTCCATAATCCACACACAGTCTCTATGGAGTTTCACGAAACCCTGTGTTAATGTTACTGTTGACAATTTAATGTATCTGTGCTCCAGGCCCTGTTCTTTATGTGGTAGTCAAATCATTTTAAAAAGGGCATGTAAGGGCCTGTTTATTAGTTTGGCTCCTTCTGACTGATAAACACAATCTGTTAGACTGGCTCTAACTAAAATTTATTTATTATTAAAACATTACTGAAATATAACCAATTTCCTGGTTTCTAGGGTTTACATGAAATCTCATGATATTGATATATAATCCACTTTGTATTTGATTGTTTACTTAGGTTCAAAATAAATCATTTTGTCCCTCCTCTTAACTCTCACTTTGACATAAAGCTTGGCTTAATGAGGGATTAGATATCCCCAATAGCAAACCCTTGCATAACTCCATTTTTTGTTTCCCCAAAGAGGATGGAAAGTTATGAATATGTGCAGAGCAGGAGGATGTGGGAAAAAGCAATTTACAGCTCTTGGTAACTTTGGATGAACCACACACACAGCATCAGAAAACTGAGATAAGTTTGGTTTTGTAGGCAAATGTTTATTGGAAAATCACACTGGACATAAAAGTCCAATAGATTTTTTTTTTATTCCCACTGAATATGTTTTCTTCAAATATTTGAACTGTCTGATTCAACAAGGAAATACTGTATTTAGGTGGTTGTGGCTGAATCGTGTTTTTTAAACAGAGACTTACATAAAGTTTATTTCCTCCTTAAGGAATTTTGAGCTTAGGCAGAACTTTAGAGAAATCTGTTCCATTCTTTTGCTAGAGGTTCCAAAGGTGAAGTGAGTTGCCTAAAGGCCCACAGCTGGTTGGGGCAGAGGTGGGAGTGGGCATGGTCTATTGTTCCTGCTCCAGAGGCAATGAGTTCTTTTGTTAAAGAAACAGAATATTCATACGCTGGCTCCCGGAAGTTAGCACACATTGAGTGACTGATTATATCATTTACATCCTTGTAAAAAATTCAAGCAAGATGAATATGTCTAAAAGTATATAACAGTGAAACCCCACCACTTCCTGGCCTCCTTCCATCACATGCCTAAGAACTCGCTACCACCAACAGGCTGGTCTATAGCCAATGGATTCTTCTAAGCATGTTTAAAACTCTCCTCTTTTCCCCCAAACATACAAAATTTACTTTGTACATTAAAATGTCTATTGTTTATATCTACATAATCTTTTTATTTTTAAATTAAATCTTTATTGTTCAGATTATTATAGTTGTTCCTCTTCCCCGCCCCCCAAAGCTCCCCTCCACCCAGTTCCCACCCCACCCTCTGCCTTAATCCCCCTTCCCCCCACTGTCCATAGGTGTACGATTTTTGTCCAGTCTCTTCCCACACCCCCCACACCTCTTTGCCCCCCGAGAATTGTCAGTCCACTCCCTTTCTATGCCCCTGATTCTATTATATTCACCAGTTTATTCTGTTCATCAGATTTTTTATTCACTTGATTTTTAGATTCACTTGTTGATAGATATGTATTTGTTGTTTATAATTTTTACTAGAGGCCCAGTGCACAAAAATTTGTGCACTCGGGGGGGGGGGGGGAAGGGGGGGATCCCTCAGCCCGGCCTGTGCCCTCTCACAGTCTGGGACCCCTCGGGAGATAACGGCCTGCTGGCTTAGGCCTGCTCCCAGGTGGCAGAGGGCAGGCCCAATCCCTAGGTGCAGTCCCTGGTCGGGCTCAGAGCAGGGCCGATTGGGGATTTGGGGTGCCGCCCCCTGGCATGCACAGAGCAGGGCGGATTGGGAGGTTGCGATGCCACCCTCAGTCACGCTCAGGGTAGGGCTGATTGGGGGGTTGGGGCACCGCTCCCTGTCACACTCAAGGCAGGGTCGATGGGGAGGTTGGGGCACCACCCCCTGTCACGCACAGAGCAGGGCCAATCAGGGGGTTGGGGCACTGCCCCTGTCACTCACAGAGCAGGGCCCATCAGGGGGGTTGGGGCTCCGTACCCTGTCACGCACAGAGCAGGGCCAATCAGGAGGTTGGGGCGCCACCCCCTGTCACGCACAGAGCAGGGCCAATCAGGGGGTTGGGGCACTGCCCCTGTCACACACAGAGCAGGGCCAATCAGGGGGTTGGGTGCTGCCCCCTGTCATGCACAGAGCAGGGCTGATCAGGGGGTTGGGGTGCCGCCACTGTCACACTCAGGGCAGGGCCAATGGGGAGGTTATGGCTCTACCCTATTACACACAGAGCAGGGCCCGTGGGGGGGGGGCGGGGGGTTGGGGCGCCGCCCTCTATCACACACAGAGCCGCAGGGCGATCAGGGGGTTTGGGTGCTGCCCCCTGTCACACTGATCCCGGTGCTGGGAGGCATATTACCCTTTTACTATATAGGATAGAGGCCTGGTGCATGGGTGGGGGCCGGCTGGTTTGCCCTGAAGGGTGTCCTGGATCAGGGTGGGCGTCCCCACTGGGGTGCCTGGCCAGCCTGGATGAGGGGATGATGGCTGTTTGCAGCTGGTCACACACCCTTCAGGGTGGGGGTCCCCACTGGGGTGCCTGGCCAGTCTGGGTGAGGGGCTGAGGGCTGCTTTCAGGCTGGGGGTTGTTGATTGAAGCTCCCAACCGCTCCTTTTTTTATTTTATTCTGGGCCAGCTTTAGCTCTGGCTCTAGCTCTGAGGCTTCGTATCTGGTTTGTTTCGGTTCTATAATTGAAACAATGTATAACTTCAGCTCTGAGATCCCGGCCTATATTTGTTAGAATGTTTCAAACTGCCGGCTCAGAGGCCGGCAAGTCAGGCGGGAACGTAGGGGTCTGCAGTCCCTGGAGCAAGCAAGCCTCATGTTCGCTTCCAGCTGCCTGGCTGCCGGCCGCCATCTTGGCTGACAGTTAATTTGCATAAGGATATGCTGATTAGCCAATGGGAAGGGTAGCGGTCGTACGCCAATTACCATGTTTCTCTTTTATTAGTGTAGATCTTTACCTTTTTCTTCTTCGTCCTCTTCTTAAAAAATACCTTTCAGCATTTCATATAATACTGGTTTGGTGGTGATGAACTCCTTTAGCTTTTTCTTATCTGTGAAGCTCTTTATCTGACCTTCAATTCTGAATGATAACTTTGCTGGGTAAAGTAATCTTGGTTGTAGGTTCTTGGTATTCATCACTTTGAATATTTCTCGCCACTCCCTTCTGGCCTGCAAAGTTTCTGTTGAGAAATCAGCTGACAGGTGTATGGGTACTCCCTTGTAGGTAACTAACTGTTTTTCTCTTGCTGCTTTTAAGATTCTCTCGTTGTCTTTTGCTCTTGGCATTTTAATTATGATGTGTCTTGGTGTGGTCCTCTTTGGATTCCTTTTGTTTGGGGTTCTCTGCGCTTCCTGAACTTGTAAGTCTATTTCTTTCACCAGGTAGGGGAAGTTTTCTGTCATTATTTCTTCAAATAGGTTTTCAATATCTTGCTCTCTCTCTTCTTCTGGCACCCCCATAATTTGGATGTTGGTACGCTTGAGGTTTTCCCAGAGGCTCTTTACACTATCTTCATATTTTTGGATTCTTTTTTCTTTTCTGGTTGGATGTTCTTTGCTTCTTCATATTTCAAATCTTTGACTTGATTCTTGCGATCCTCTAGTCTGCTGTTGGATCTCTGTATATTATTCTTTATTTCAGTCAGTGTATGCTTAATTTCTAGTTGGTGCTTTTTCATATCCTCGAGGATCTCACTAGATTTATTGAGGGTCTCACTAAATTTATCGGCAGTTTCTAGAAAATTCTTGAAAAACCTTATAACCGTGGTTTTGAACTCTATATCCAGTAGTTTGCTTTCCTCCATTTCTGTCATTTGTGGCCTGTTTCATTCTCTCCACATTTTGGCTGCTTTCCTGTCTTGATAGAGTGGCTTTCTGTGCTAGGTGTCCTATAGGGCCCAGTGGCTCAGCCTCCCCAATTACCTGAGGTGGACACTCTTGGTGCACCCCTTTGTGGGCTTTGTGCACAGTCTTGTTGTAGTTAAGCCTTAATTGTTGTTGGTATCACTGGGAGGAATTGATCTCCAGGCCAATTGGCTGTGAGAATCAGCTGTGTCTATGGTGGGAGAACTTCTGTGCTGGAGACACCTGTATGGGGCAAGACTTGCTTCAATGGGGCTTTGATGCTCACTGAGTCTGCCCTCTGAGTGTGTCCCTTATGGATCTGAGGAGTTGTAATCTGGATGGTCCCACTCTGACCACTGGGTACACTGGCTCTTGGATCTCTACGGAAGTGCTAATTTAGCCTCTGTCTGAGGCTACCCAGCAGGAGTTACAGAGAGATCTGCAAATCTGGGTTTTGGAGGTGCCCAGATGAGGCCCAGCTATGAAGCAATGCAAGCTGCTTTGGGGCCTTGGGCCTTCTTTTGGATGTTCTGGGTCTCTCTGACCCAGCTGCAGTTTGTTAGGTAGTTTTTGATTGAAAAGGGCCGGGCCATTCATATGCAAAAGCCTCTGCCACAGCTTGGGTGGAGCGGGGTCTCAGGGAATCAACAGGGCGGAGCAAACAGCTATGGCTGATCCTCAGTCCTGCCCTAAGAGGCCCCGGGTCTCAGTGTCCTGCAGTAATCGCTACAAGCACCTCTGAGAGAAAGCCGCCCTCGAGTTTTGCCTGATGCCAGACAGTCCAGTTTCTCCCCATATGAGTCTGGGTCCCCAGAGACTCACCCGGAACTGGAGTTCAGAGCAGTCGGGAGCTTGTGTCTCCCTCCTGATTGAAAAAGACAACCGCTTCCTCAGTTGCCAGCCCTTTCCACACACGCCTGCGTACCTCTGCACTTTTACTTCCGCACCTCTTCTGAGTCTCAGTGTGCTTTTCTCTTTCTTTCTAGTTGTAGAATTTCCACTCAGCCAGCCTTCCTGTGGTTCTGGATGATGTCCGTTTTGTCTTTTAGTTGTAGTTTTGAAGTGGTTGTGTGAGGCAGCAATTTCAGGTGTATACCTATGCCACCATCTTGGTTTCTCTATATATACACATACTTAATCTTCTGTAATATATTTTTTTAGCAAAAAAGTAGATCATGGGCTTCTTTCCTTGTCACTGTGTATAGCCCCGCCTCTTTCCTTGTGTGGGGCTCCTGTGGGTAGAACAGAATATACTTAACCAGGTTCCTATTGATATAAACTAGCTGTATTCTATTGACAATTTTTTAAAAATTTCAGGTCATGACCACAAAATATTATATTAGTGGATCACACACCATTTGTCTGCCTCTCCCTTTGCCTGGTTAGATGGGAACTTTTACCCATCTCCAAGGGACATTCAGTCTTTGGGCTGGTGTCCTCCGTGGGGCATTGAAATCACTGCCTGTTCTAAAATCCCACTGAACATAATGTGTGCTCCTGTAGTGCCTCAGAGTTTTTAGAGCTGTGGGCTCATTATGAAGCACGTGAACAGCCATTGTTTTGTAGAAGCCAGGCAGTGCTAGGTATCAGAAGGTTGGACCAAGAAAATGTCAAAGTCATCAGCAAATGTGCACTTGAAAAATGCTACTGCTCTTTCATTTTTTTTTTTAATATGAGAGTAACAGAACTTAGTATCTGAAATTAATAAACTTAAAAAAATTATACATATCACCCCTTAGGCCATTCCTAACTCCACAGCCATTTATTGAGTGCTGACTGTAAGCTGGGCGCTGCTTCAGACCTGAGGCCAGCGGCCAAGATGCCTGGCACAGTAGAGACACCAACGCTTGAAAAGACAGTGTGTTCTTTGGTAGGTGCTGGATGCTTTGCTAACGTGAAACAAAGGGAAAAAAGATGAAGTTGGAGAAAGAGGAGGAGAAGGAGGAGAGGAACTCTTCTGAGGAATAAAATACAATTTAGGTGACACAAACACTGCATGAAGCAGGCAATCTCGTTTTCTATTCCAGAGAACTGCAAAATGGGTGGGAGGAAGATGTTTTTATAGGCTAACGGATGAGGAACAGGAAGCGAGAAACTGGAAGTGAATAAGGAACAAGGAAGAAAGTCTAGAGCCCAGTGTTGTCTGGGTGTTTGGGATTGGCTGCCTGGAAAGACTGCGTTTCTGGTCAAGCAGAGCGTTGACTGGGACACAGAAGTGATATGTTTTGGTTCCTCAAGGGGTGCTCCTCGCAGGGGCGGCTCCGTCTTGGTCCTAGACATTTATTTCACCTTCTCAGGTCCACAGCAGTGTTTTTCACATGTTAGCGAGTCTCTTGGAGTATTCAAGCCCACATCACTTCTGCCTAAATTATTAAGAAGGAAGGAAGGAAAGAGGGAAGGAAGGGGCCAGTTTACAGCAATTTCCTTTTTATTTCCTGTGTTTCTCCTTTCATGCCGCCCCCGCCCCCACTTTCACTCCCCACTCTCCTGCTCTAACTCCCAACGGCTTCACAGAGGGCCCTTGGGCCATCCCACTCCCCCTCCTCCTGCCTCACTAACCCCAGCCACTCTAGGGGGCCAGAGGGGCCACATCTGCAGCTCAGGCTCTGGGCTCTGCTCCTGTCTGCTTTGTTTATGGGACTTCCTGTGTAATATTTCATTTCATCAAAGGAATCTCACTGCCTTAGCAGAACAAAACCAGCCAAGTTTGAAAGTCTACCATTCATCTGTTGATAGACACTTGGGTTGTTTCCGGCTTACCTTTCTATTCTTCAGCTAACTGTTCAGTGGCATAAAGCAGTGCTCTAGTCTGAACCCCCTTTTGTAAATGTTAAATATTAATGATTTGAAACCGGCTTTGGTTGACATGGATGCCTATTTATTGGCCAAAGAAAATAGTGGAGTGAGTTTCTTCCTGTGCAACCTGGAAGTGGCCTCTGTGGGCAATGCATCCTGGGATCGGACCGCTAACAGAAAGAGCAGTCTTAAGATGAACTATTTCACAATTAAAATAATTATTATCTGGGTGTTCTTCAAGTGTAGTGATTCTAAGTTTAATAATTCCATTTAGCCTGCTAATTTTTTGTTATTTATAGCAGTGGTATCCCAACTGTTTTAATTATGTACCTCATTAGTGAAAAAGTATGTCAGCATGCTTTCCCAATCTGTATCGGCTTATTTATAAATTATATGTAATTTATCACATATTAATAAGTAATTTAATACATGTGCGAGTATATCAGTATGTTATCTATATTATAAAGCATACATAAAATAGCAATTTGAAAGGATGACATAATGATGAAATAAGTGTCTTTTTTCTTATTTTATTCATTAATAGAATATCACTCAACTACAACAATGAGAGTTCTGGCTGCTTCTTGTTAAAAATTTGTTGCTAATCCTGATGCCTTCCTTCATGGCCCTGTTAGCCAATATAAAACGAACACTACAAACTCAAGGCGAAGTTCACAAGGAGCAAGAGTAGAGGTAAATCCATATTACAAATCTTTTTATTAATTTTAAGTGGATTTGCTTTTTTGTGAGATGCAATCAGATCCTTGTTTTACCTCATAATGTGGCTGATAAAAGGCTTGTGTTCCAAGGACCAGAGAAGTATAGGCTCTGCAGTTGCCTTTTTGTTTGCTTGTGTGTATTGTTGCAGATAAGCTGCCAGGCAGCATGGGAGAACAATCAGCCCGGTACTCAGAGGATTCAGAAAGAACACTTTTAATTGCAGGTGCACTAGTGTGGTGACTCAGGGGAGTCAGTCTCCAAAGCCTGAGCATTGAATGTAGTGTGTTCCCACGTTAAATAGCCCCGAGTTCTTTGTTTCTTAACTTCTGGGCTCTGTGGTGGGCTTTGCAGCCCCTGTGGGTTGGAATGGGGGAAGTGAGATTACACCCAAGCCTGGCCTGGCTGGCACCAGCACTGCCAGCCCCCTCCGGGGTTGTGTATGGTGCATGGCTTATGGCCTCTGTAAAATAGAAGTATTCTGGGAAACAGGTTCTGCAAGGCTGGACACGCATTAATGATAAGAATGGGGCTTAATTATATACTAGCAAGAATGTGCATCAGAACACTGGTTACTGGGCACAGATGCAGATTGCTAGCCCGCCCCCCCCTCCCCAAGTTGTCTTATATTCCCCCTCAGTATTACTGATGTTTTCTTCAATCCTCTCCATTTCATGAGTTAGTTTAGTTAAAACTAGATGCTACACTCCACACATCTGCTTAATTAGACACATCCAAACTCCAACATGTGGCCATTTGGTGGAAGTGAATGAAATGTGTCAACTCCCTACCTAGGAACTTCCACTATTTCTCCAAGAACCCAGAGAACTGTGTGTGTGTGTGTGTGTGTGTGTGTGTGTCCGGGAGAGGGGGCGCGGGGGGGGGGGGGGGGACCATGTGGGTGCAGGGATGACATTCTTATGCAAAGAAGATCCATTTAGATTTTTGTAAAAATAATCTGTTTTAGAAGACACAGCAAACAACCTTTGTTGTTCTGTAACTATCTGGCATCTCCATCTGCCTGTTTTTCATATAAAATATTCATAAACCAAATCTAATTAGCTCTATTTGATTTTCCATCTTCATATGTAGCAGTAAAAGGAAACACTAATGCATTGTCATCAGAAGGTCAGGAGAGACATGAGGTGATGTCCTGAGGTTGTTTTGACTCTGAGAGGCCTTCAGGGAATGTTTCGAGGTGGATCCCCCTCTTACCCCACCTTGGCTTGAGGGTTCACTTCTGACTGCTGTGTGAAAGTTCACCTACAGCTTAACCTAGGTTTGATTTCAAAGAGCATACTCATTCCCAGGCTTTGTAAAATCTTATAATAACATAGTAAGAAAGGTCACTTAACAATGAGACAATTAACATGTTTCCTCCCTGTGAATGAAGTTTGGTGTAAAAAGAAGCAAAAATAGTACCATAAGTAAATTACTGGCTTATACACATGTGTACTGACCGCATCATACTTGGAGCACCAGCTGTGCGAAAGACAAAGGCTAAACGCCAGCAGCAAGATGGCCAGGTAAGTCATGTGGCGTGTTGCTGGTAAGGAGAGGCTGCAGGTGGTGGAGTGGCCCTGAAATCACACGACTCTGCTGTTTTGAACAGTGATCAACTCTAAGGATTGTTTGGATAAATTTTCCCTTTGGTGTTGATAGAAACTTTTCTTACAAGAAATTTTTAGAAGCCCCAATATGTTTATTTTCTGAATTCAGAATTCCATTAGGTCTTCATTTTGGGTTGTTTGTTACTCAGCAATAAATAAAGGAAGTCAATGAATACATGTAGCAAGTGTAATTTATGATTACCCCTAATCCTCCCCTTTCCTCATACCTTGAAAACAAACATACAAACAAACAAAACAACAAACTGTTGATTTGAGTTATGCCCAAGACTTAGAATGAGCAGAAAGAAGAACCTAGAAAGCTGGTGCGGTTTCATTAGCATTTCCAAATCATATTTCTGCTGCAGAAATGGGCAAATCTTACAATAAAGCTGCTGATTTGATTAGTCTAATTTGTCTAATTTGTAATGAGACTACTAATTACACATTGTAGCGACACTCTCATGCACAATCTCCTATTCATAGATCTGGCATTCTTCCCATTTCTTGTTTAGGAAAATGTTTTCTGGCTTGGTTGAGAAGAATAAGTCATTAGGAGCTCCAGTAAACAGTCCTGTGTGGGGTGTCCATTTGAACAAGCAGCTGTCCTTTGAAAATGGCCTTTATTGTGTGAGGCTCCCAATTTTGCAGTCAGGAGGTCGTATAAAATTAATTAAGCCAGAGGAACTCTGGGTAATCATGTCTGAGGACTATTGTCCCAGCTGCGACTACTTTGCCGGCTGTTTTTCCTGTGACTGGTGCCCACGCATTAACCTTCCCCTCCTGGCAGCATTGTGGTCCCTGAGGCCCCACCTTGCCCCTGTTAGCTTCTTCCCTTCACCACCCTTGTGATTCAGCCCAGGCTGCATATCCCTGAGTCTTAGGCTCTCAAGAGATGCCAGGAGAATGCCCTGCTGGGTTAAGAGGTTGCCGCTTTCAAGTCCTCCTCACCAACAGGTAGGAAGCTGAAGGAAGTACCACAAATTGCAGCTGTTGCTATGGCAACCAGAGCAGCTTCTCAGAAAAGCTGTTAACGAGGAAAAGCTCCTCTAGTCTTTCAATCTATCTTTCTGTATCTTCCCCTCACCCCTTATTAGGCACCTCAAGCAATCATCTCTTCTAATATCCCATCTACCTCCCCCTGAGGAAATCACTCGCACTGAGGCTTATACACCCCCAGAGCCTCCATCCTTTAATAAGGCACAAATTTTTAAACCAAAAAAAAAAAAAAATCAAACTATAATATCTAATGTTCTAATTTTAAGCATCATTTGGCTGGATGGGGAAAGTATCTTGAGGTGTAAGGTAGAAAATGCAATCATTCACTCATTCACTCATCAAGCACTTATTAAATACTCACTAGTAAATGCTACACTGGGGTTTCAGAGATAAATAAAATTCAGTTTCTACCTCATAATCGGGAGGAGAGGCAGATGAGAAAATAAATCCCTACACTAAGGTATTGCTGGTGTTTGATAAAAGTCTCTTATGTCTTGTGGGACATAAGTCATTCTATTGGGAAGGAGTGTGTGGGGTCAGGAAAGGCTCATGAAGGAGGTGAGTAGTGACGGAGAGGTGTGCAGTGAGCACACACATTGCTTTGGAGGCCTTTCTATACTCTCCTGAGTTCATTATTGTGGCTTAATTTATTGGCTAGTGGGTTAAGACATTGGTGGCCCAGAGAGCCTTTATGAAAAATAGTGTAAACGTGTTACCATGAAAGGCAGTGGAGTCTCACTTGTGTGTGCTTGGAAGGTAGAGATGGGAATGATGGAAGCAGCGTGGTGGAGGCTGGGAGTGGGGGTGGGGGCCAGTCAGGGACTCTCATGGGAGGAAAGACCTCGCTAGGACATTCAACAGGACTTGGGGAGATGGGAATGAGATAACTCAAGGCTAGTGGGGGGGGTGTTGGAGATGTAGGATAATAGAGTCCCTGGGATGCGGGAGCCTGAGGCTGAGTGGGGACACTGACAGAAAAGAGCCATCTGACTCATTAAGGGCAGTAGTGTAGTGTCATGGTTAACAGCTGGGCTTTGGGAATCCAACAGATTTGGGTTTGTCTCGCCTCTGACACCACTAACTGGAGACTTTGGACAAGTTAACAGTCTTTCTGGGCCTATATTCTCCATTGTAAAATGGAAAATACGTATCTGTTATTGGTTGAATTGTGTCTTTCCCCCAGATTCATACATTGAAGTCTTAACCCCCAGTACTATATTTGGAGATAGGCTGTCCAGAATGTGACCATATTTGGAGATAGGGTCTTTTAAAGAGATGATTAAGTTAAAAATGAGGATATTAAGATGGGCCCTAGTCCAACATGACTGGTATCCTTATAAGAAATTTGGACACAGACACATACAGAGAGAAAATGATGTGAAGACACAGGGAGAAGATGACCATATATAAGCCCCAGAGAGAGGCTTGGAACAGCTCCCTCCCTCAGGGACCTCAGAAGAAACCGATCCTGCAGACACCTTGGTCTTGGACTTCTAGAACTCCTCCAGGACTGTGAGAAAATAAGCCTCTGTTGTTGAAGCAACCTATTCTGGGTACTTTGTTATGTCAGTCCTGGGAAACTAATCCATAGAGTTACTGTGAAGATTAAATCCTATATAATAAAAGCCTAATATGCAAATTGTCCCTTCAACCGGAGTTCGACTGGGAGTTTGACTGCTTGCTATGATGTGTGCTGACCACCAGGGGGCAGCACAGAACATGGCAGGTGATGGCGACAAGGCACTGGCAGCAGGCAGCAGTGGAGGCTCTGCTGGCCCCAGTGGGCTTCCAGGTGAGCTGGGCTGCAGCCACCAGGACCTCGCCGGTTGGGCTCCCTGTGGGTTCATGCTTGAGGCAGTTTGCAAGGCTGGCTGGTAGAGAGTGTGCTGCCTGCCCAGCTTCTGTGCAGTGCCACTGGGTGGCCCAGAGGCCCACGCTGTGCCTCGGCCTGCAGCATCTGACTGTACTCACCACATCTCTGCGTGGGGACTCAGGCGCTGTGACTCAGGTGGAAGGGGGTGCATGGGAGCCCGGGGGCTCAGGTGCTGCCCAGGGCCCAGAGGTCAGCTGGGACCTACCCTTCCATGCTAAACACTCATGCTTTGATTGCTGGCCAGGCCTAGGGACTGCATCTGTGCATGAATTTCGTGCACCAGGCCTCTAGTAATTATATAATACACCAAAGCATGGGCTAGCATTCAATAAATGATAGATATTATTATCAAAACAATAAGATTGGCTGTACTTCAAATAAAAACAAATACCAACTCACTTCATTTTTGGATTGTTAAGGCTATCAAGATTGATAAATTTCTCTAGTTAATGAAGTGCCAGAACCCTTTGTTTTCACTCTGAGGCTGAAATCTTTTTCTAAAAAATATATTTTCATTGATTTTAGAAAGGAAGGGAGAGGGAGAGAGAGATAGAAACATCAATGATGAGAGAGAATCATCAGCTACCTCCTGCAAGTCCCACACTGGGGATCAAGCCCACAACCCAGGCATGTGCCCTGACCAGGAATTGAACTGTGACCTCCTAGTTCATAAGTTGACACTCAACCACTGAGCCATGCCCTGGGCGAGGCTAAAATCTTTTTTTAAAAAATTCTTTATTATTGAAAGTATTACATATATCCCCTTTTTAGCCCCTTTGGTCCCCTCCAGCCCACCCCCATTCCCTGCCCCAGGCCTTCACCATCCTATTGTCTGTGACCATGGGTTATGCATACATGCATACAAATGCTTTGGTTGATCACCACCCCCCTCCCCCCCACCAACCCCGTCTCCATCCCCCACCCCCTCCCACCTTCCCAGAGAGGCTGCAATCTTTTAAATATGCCTCATCCACCCTTACACTGATTGATATGGAACCTTTTAAAAAATTATTTTACAGGCCAAAGTGCCTCTTGTTAGTTTTAAAAAGATGTTTTTATTGATTTTTTAGAGAGAGGAAGGGAGAGAGAGATAGAAACATCAAAGAGAGACATCAGTCTGCTGCCTCCTGCATTCTCCCTACTGGGGATCAAGCCCAAAACCCAGGCATGTGCCCTTACTGGGAATTGAACCATGATCTCCTGGTTCATAGGTCGATGCTCAACCACTGAGCCCCTCAGGCCAGGCCAAGCACCTCTCTTTAATTGCAAGAGATTGAAATTGAACATGTACTCCTTCTAGAAATAAGTTTTATTTTGTTTTTAATAAGTCAATTGTCAATATTTTCTAATGACTTGCTTTTTTTTTCCACAATGGAGTGCTAAAATCTCCAGTTAACTTTAAGGTTCTAGACAATTGGACAGACCCAATGTGTCAACATTCTTTACTGTCCATAAGCACAGTTAATAAAACATAGTCTTATGTAATTGCTCTACATTGTAAGGACTCAAACTTGTTTCTGGAACCTTAATTATAATAAAATAACATATGCAAATTACTATCATTGTCTCCAGCCTCCATTTATTTAGGACCAGCTGCTCCTAAACAATTAACAAACAGATCATGTAAATGTAATTAGTTAGAAGTACCAGGCTCCAAAGAGAAAACAGAAGAAACTGAATTCTATTTACAATTTTCCAGATTATGCCTCTCAATTGCATTTTCAGGAGCTGGTACCAAACAGTAAATTGTACTTTATTATTGCCCTCATCTGACATTTCTACTTATCTTCTAAGAGTAAAATTTATTTAGCTTCTTCCTCTCCCTTGGGGAAAAGGTTATAAGCCATAGAACAACCAATTTCTATTAGTTCTTATCTAACTAGAAAATGCTGTGCCTGGAATTTCAAGTAAATAAAAGTAAGGAAGACTATGAAAAAGATGTAACCGGGAGTTTCAGGAGGAGAGACTAAAGAACCTTTAATGGGTGCAAGGGGTTAAAATGTCACTCCTCCCATCAGGAGGTGGAGCCTAGTACCCCACTCCTGGAATCTGGGCTGTGCTGGGATGTACTTGCCACTGGCTTTGGGGAATAGCATGTGGAAGAACAAGCATTATGTGATTTCCAAGTGAGGCTGCAAGAGGACTTGCAACTTCTGCTCTCACTTTCCTACATCATTGCTCCAAGACTGCATGTGAAGAAGCTTGGGTTAGTCACCTTGAGGATGACAAATGATGTGAACAAAGATCCAGCTGACAGCCAGCACCAACTGCTAGGGGTGTGAGAGAGGCCCTCTTAGACTGTCCAGCCCCAGCTCAAGGTACAACCAGGAGAAGAAAAATCTTGCTAAGTCTAGCCCAAATTGCTGACCTACAGAATGGAGTCAGTAAAAGAGATGTTGTTTTAAGTGACTAAATTTTGGGTTGTTTGTTACACAGCAATAAATAACTGATACAAAAGCATATGGGACACAGAAAAAACATTTTACAAAATACAACATTCTGTCATAATAAAAACACTCAATAAACTAGGAAGAGAAGGGAATTTCCTCAACCTGATAACGGACATCCGTGAAAAATCCATGGCTATTATCATACTTCATCATAAAACTGAATGCTTTCCCTTTAAGGTCATGAACAAGACAAGGATGTCCATTGTCACTACTATTCATCATTGTACTGGAGATTCTAACCAAGAACACTAGGGAAGAAAAAATGAATAAAAGGCATCCAGATTTTAAAGGAAGCATTAAGATACTATTTCCAGATGACATGATCATATATACATAAAAAATCCTAAGAAATCTAAAATTTATTAAAACTAATAAATAAGTTTATCAAGGAGCCAGATACCAGATCCATCTACACATATCATTTGTGTTTCTATACACTTGTGATAAAGCAATCAGAAAATGAAAGTAAGAAAATAATTCCATTGACAATAGCATCAATAAGAATAAAAAACTTAGAAATAAGTTTAACAAAATACATGTCAGACTTGTATAATGCAAACTATAAAATGCCATTGAAAGAAATTAACTATCTAAATAAGTGGAAAGACATCCTGTTCATGAGTGAGAAGACTTCATATTGTTGAGATGGCAATATTGTACTACCCAAACTGATCTACAGGTTCAACACAGTCCTGACAATCCTTATCAAGACCACGGCCGGTTTTTTTTTGGAGAAATTGACAGGTTGTGTTCTAGGCAGTAGGATGGGGAAAGGGAAAGGAAGGGTCTGGATTCCTTTTTTAAAAGGAGAATTCCTGGAAATAGCACATAATGCTTCTTACATCTCATTGACCCAAAATGGGTCATATGACCACAGCACTCTGCAAGGGAGATTAAAAAAAAATGTGATCTTAGCTAGGTGGTAATGTGCCCGCCAAAAAATTAGGGTTCCTTTACTAAGGGATGGGATTTGGGTGACAACTAGCAGTCTCTGTCATACCCCCTTTTTTTTTTTTTTTTTTTTTTTTTTTTTAATTTAAATTAAATCTTTATTGTTCAGATTATTACATTTGTTCCTCTTTTTTCCCCCCATAACTCCCCTCCTTCCAGCTCCCACCCCACCCTCCACCCTCACTCCCCACCCACTGTGTTCATCCATAGGTGCATGATTTTTGTCCAGTCACTTCCCGCATCTCCCACACCCCTTTTTCCCCCAAGAATAGTCAGTCCATTCCCTTTCTATGTCCCTGATTCTATTATAATCACCAGTTCATTCTGTACATCAGGTTATTTATTCACTTGATTCTTAGATTCATTTGTTGATAGATGCATGTTTGTTGTTCATAATTTGTATCTTTACCTTTTTCTTCTTCTTCCTCTTCTTAAAGGATACCTTTCAGCATTTCATATAATACTGGTTTGGCGGTGATGAACTCCTTTAGCTTTTCCTTATCTGTGAAGCTCTTTATCTGACCTTCAATTCTGAATGATAGCTTTGCTGGATAAAGTAATCTTGGTTGTAGGTTCTTGGTATTCAGCACTTTGAAAATTTCTTGCCATTCCCTTCTGGCCTGCAAAGTTTCTGTTGAGAAATCAGCTGACAGTCGTATGGGTATTCCCTTGTAGGTAATTGAGCCTCTTTCTCTTGCTGCTTTTAAGATTTTCTCTTTGTCTTTTGCTCTTGGCATTTTAATGATGATGTGTCTTGGTGTGGTCCTCTTTGGATTCCTTTTGTTTGGGGTTCTCTGCGCTTCTTGGACCTGTAAGTCCATTTCTTTCACCAGGTGGGGGAAGTTTTCTGCCATTATTTCTTGAAATACGTTTTCAATATCTTGCTGTCTCTCATCTTCTGGCACTCCAATGACTCTGATATTAGACCGCTTAAAGCTGTCCCAGAGGCTCCTTACACTATCTTCACACTTTCGGATTCTTTTTTCATTTTGCTTTTCCAATTGGGTGTTTTTTGTCGAATCTTTGGTTTGATTATTGTACTCCTCTGGTCTGCTATTGGGTATAATATTCTTTATTTCAGTCCGTGTATGCTTACCTTCTAATTTCTTTATCGTAGCATCGAGGGTCTCATTAGTTTTCGTGAGGTTCTGCACAAATTTATGGCAAGCCCTCAAAATTGCGATTCTTAGCTCCATATCCTCCATTTCTGTCATGTTTTTTTGTCTCCGCATCTTTTATGCTTTCTTGGTGCACCCCCTTGTGGTCTCTGTGCGCAGTCTTGTTCTAGCCAAGCCTTAATTGTTGTAGTTAACACTAGGGGGATTTGACCCTCAGGCCGGCTGGCTATAGGAATCAGCTGTGCGGAAAACTCTGTCTTCTGGGGAGGCGCTAATCCAGCCTTTGCCTGAGGCGATCAGCAAATGGCTGTGCGCAGGCTTTGGGCGGGGCGGGATCAACAGGGCGGGCGGAGGGAGCAGTTATGGCCACGCTCAGTCCCGTTCCCAGAGGCTCTGCTTCTCAGAGCCCCGGCAGCCGCTGCAAACCTCGGAGAGAAAGCTGCCCTCAGGTTCCAACTGATGCCGGGTAATCCCGCTTCTCCCGTTTGAGTCTGGGTCCCTAGAGACTCGCCCGGATCTGGAGCCCAGAGTCTGAGACTCAGTCCCGACAGAAAACGACAACCGCGCCCTCAGCCACCAGCCCGCTTTCGCGCGCACCTCGGTACCTTTGTATTTTCCACACTGCGCCGCCTCTGAGCCTCGATTTGCTGTTCTCTTTCCTTCTAGTTGTAGAGTCTCTCTTCAGCCAGCCTTCCTGTGGTTCTGGGTGATGTCCGTTCAGTCTTTTAGTTGTATTTTTGAAATGGTTGTTTGCGGCAGCGGTCTCCGGTGTTTACCTACGCCGCCATCTTGGTCGACTCCCCTGTCATACCCCCTTAATAAGCAGGTGCCATAGGTCTTCAGCTGAATTTAAAGAAAGATTATAATTTAGTGCATCCTAGGACCCATGTTAGCTTGGGTTAGTGCCAGTTCATTCAGTAAGATGCAATAATATTTATTGTGGGGCCTTATAGTACCTATTTTATTAAACAATATTAAGTTTAAGGGGAGTAAATATTTATTAATCTTTTTGGAATGTAAATTCTTAGTCATTTAATTAAAACCATATTAATTTATTTAAGCATGGTTGAAAAAGCATGGGTTTGGGTTAGAGAGACCGGTGTTTGCCACATATCTGCCTCGATGTGAAAGGGTTCAATAAATAGTCATCAAATAGTTAAATGGGAAATAGATGGGAAATAGAATGTTCTTGTCTCCCCTTCTCCCTCCCTCCCTTCCTTCCATTAAGATTCTACATGCTGGCAGAGACCTAGTTGAGATGTGCTGCTTCATAATTACTTTTTTTTTTTTTTTAATATATTTTATTGATTTTTTACAGAGAGGAAGGGAGAGAGATAGAGAGTTAGAAACATCGATGAGAGAGAAACATCGACCAGCTGCCTCCTGCACATCTCCCACTGGGGATGTGCCCGCAACCCAGGTACATGCCCTTGACCGGAATCGAACCCGGGACACTTGAGTCCGCAGGCAGACGCTCTATCCACTGAGCCAAACCGGTTTTGGCATTCATAATTACTTTTTAAAGCTAGTTGTGTCTGGCTCAATTTAAAAGGATATTTACCTGTGGCCAGGGGACCATTTGCTGACCTGTGCACATCTCTAGTTGAGGTTGCCTAGATCTAGAGTTTAGGGGAGTTCTGCCCGGCCAGTGTGGCTTAGTTGGTTGTCCCATGCACCAAGAGGTCACCACCAGTTCAATTCCAGGTCAGGGCACATGCTCCGGTTGAGGTCAGGTTAGAGGTGTGCAGAAGGCAGCAGGACAGCCCGATCCATGTTTCTATCTCTCTCTCTCTCTCCCAAAGCAATTTAAAAAATGAACATATTTAAGTAGGAGAGTTCTTATGTGAGGGTGGAGGTTCAGTAACAGCTTAGAAAATAAACATACCCTCATCTCTAGCTCTGGACCCGGGAGCTTGTTTGTTTGTTTGTTTGTTTGTTAATGTAGCAAATGGAGAGAGGAGGAGTAGGTTCCAGGAGTGGTTTGGCCTTTCTGTGCCCCTGACTTTATGCAAAGGGCACACTCTTTCAGAGGCCGACCCACAAAGCCCAGGGGCATCCTCTTCCGTTCTGGGCTATTCCATCTCATCTGTTTCTTTGGCAACTGCTGCCAAAAACATGTAAGCTGCTGACGACAAAGAGTAGAAGGGGAAGCATTTTTGTACAACATCTGTACAGCGTCCACTTCAAGCAGCAATGGGGACTGGTGGGGGAAATGAATGCTTGTTTGGACAGCCCGAGTCTTGAAGCTGAGGCACTAAAAAGCACTTTTCACATCGTTAAACACAGCTTGCCCTCCTTACTCAGAGAGGAGATGTGACAATGGCTGATTACCATGCAGAGAGGCTCCTTTAGCTTGGCTCTTTCTCAGTAGTTCACATGGGAGGATATTAATCACAGAAGTCTTCTGAGGCTTGGATGGAATGATTTTGTTCTTCTTAATAGGTTATTAACATTAAATCGGTGAGAGTACATACTAAAATGTTGACAGCCTCATCACGTGTTGGGGATATTTATTATCTCTGGGAATTCCAGGGACTACATATACGAACAATTTGGGATTACCTCTTTACCTAGGTGGCTTTTCTGTGGGGGGATGGGTTCTTGGTTCACCAAGTGGTAAATGTGGGGAACCAGACTGGTGTCCTAGATAGAGTTTTGGATTTACAGTTGGACGACTTGGTTCAAGCCGTGACTTGGAAATGAACTTGGGAAGTGTGGAGAGTGACCTTGGTCACTATGAGAGTCATGGTAAATAATTTTGGGTGTCAGGCACTGGCTCAGGCGTTTCAGCTACGCTCTGGTATTGAATTCTCCCACGGACTCTGGGGTGTTATTACGTACATCTCAGGTTTGGTGACTCTGGCACAGTTAGCTCCACCTGGCTGGTTCCCCGGTGCTGCATGTCTTCACAGGGGCACACTATGCTTTGCAAATTATAAAAGCTGTACAACCTTAAGAAATGACTCTTAGTTCAACAAAAGTGGATCATACTGTCCAAGCTTCTTCCCTAAGAGTCAAAGACTGTGGGAATTTCTGCAACCAGTTAGAGATGATAGATTTATGGTTATAAAAATAACATTTTAGGAAATAAAGTCCCATGTAACAGGAAAGGGAGTTTGTTTTAATCCGAACAAAACTAGTTTTCAAGTGTCCAAACAGTTGATGGTTATGGCGGACATTGTGGGCTGACTGAGTCAATTTCACTTCCATCCATGTTCCCCTTGTCTGCTTCTACCTCAGAGGCTCTAAGAGTAAAAACTCAGTCTCCCAGCCTCTCTGACAGCCAGGGGTGGCCCTGCCACACAGATCCAGCCAAAGAGATGTAGGAATGTGTACAATAAAGAATTTGGCTCCTTGTCCTCAGTTCCTGATTAGGGAGACTTTAAACCCTTGGAATTTCCCAAGAGTTTTCAGGGTCTTTGCTATTCACACCTGAGTTTATGTTAATGAGGTGACTCATGGTGGGCCCCTAAATAGTTTCAGGATGGAGCTGGCCTTGCTAGAAAGACCATCCTCGTGTTTAGAGGCTTGGGTCTTTGAGCCACATGATATCAGTCTGGTCTTTGTGGGAAGTGGAGATTGAGTTCAGTCATGTGGCCAATGAGCCTGTTGATCATGTCTGTGTAATGAGACGCCAATAAACACTCTGACTACCCAAAGCTCTGATGAGGTTCCCTGGTTGGTGATACCTGGAGGGTGGTGCATCCTGAGGATACAGATGCTTTGCATTTGGGATCCTCCCAGACCTTGCTCAATGGGTCTCCTCTTTGGCTGGTTCTGATTTGTATCCTTTTGCTGTAATAAAACTGTAATTGCAGGCATAGTGCTTCCCTGAGTTCTGCGAGTTACTGCGGCAAATTATTGAACCTGAGGGTATAGTAGGAGCCCCTGACTTTGTATCCAGGTGGTCAGAAGTATAGGTGCCCTGGGAACCCGCAAGCTTGTGGCTGATATCTGAGGTGAGGGTAGTCTTGTGAAGGACTATGCCCTTAACCTGTGAAGTCAGACCTAACTCCAGGTAGTTAGCATCAGAATTTCATTGCAGGGAGGAACCTCTTTTTCCCAACAAAAAGGCAAAAGCTCATTATGAGAAAGACCTCTGCCCTTCATTCTCTGCCCTTCTTTCTTCTTCATGGCTAGGCTGTGGAGACTATGCTTGGTGCTGCAGCAGCCACTTTGTGGCCATGAAGACTCAACCACACAAAAGGAGGCAGAGCAGGAAATTAGAAGCAGCTTAGGTCCATGATGACACTGTAGAACAGCTATCCCAACCTTGGACTCAAAAACCCTGGACTTCTTGTAACAGGAAGAAAACAAATCCCTATGTATTCAAGCTTCTCTTCCTATTATTTGCGGTTAAATACATTTCTAACTGATACTCCACTCCCCATATGTTGTATATTATAGTTCAGAAAGAGGAATGGATTAGGCAAACTTTTATGTAACACAAATTTAATATAAAGAGACATATCTTCTTTTCCCCTCTTATTTCCTTTTCTAGAATGGCTGCTTGACATATGACAAAAGGAATTAGGCTCAGAAGATAAAACCTCTTTTTCTTTGCTGTAATGTTGACGGTTTCTTCAATTCTAAAGTATTTTCTTGCTTCTCACAATTTGGTGAAAATTAGAGATGACATCTTCTTTAGAGATCAGCAGCTGGTTGCTCCACTCATGACAAACGTAATTAAAAATTAAATTTATTAAGTTTATTCTATCTGACATAACTATACTTCCCAAACAATTTGTGAACAAATAGAATTGTACCTTTTTATGGTCCTAAAGTAACAAACTTACCTATAACTTTCAAGTTTGTTAAATTAAAAAAAGTATATAAAAATATCAACTACTTGAAACTTACACATCTTATTTGGTTACCAATTTGAACAAACAAAATGTTAAATTTGTGAAACAATTAAGATATTGAAACAATAGCTGGATGTTTAATGATTTTCATGGAATTACTATTATTTTTTAGGTGCTGTAACAATACTGTGGCTATAGTTTGGAGTCTTTACCTTTTAGAGATACATACTGCACTGTTTATGGACAAACTATCTTGGATTTGTCATGAGTTCATACCATGTCCATGAGGTTCATTGTTGAATCTGGGTGTCCAGGTTCATTATACTAGTCGCTCAACTTTTCTGTATGTCTGACATTCCCCATAATAACAATGTAAAAACAAGCAGACAAATGTTATTAAAACAGTGATGGGAAAAAAAATTGATAGCTCTGCATATAAAGAACTTGGTAGTCCCCACTCCGTCCTAACAATTGAATAGACTGGATAAACTGAAAAAAAATCATCAACTCTTCTAGGATCCAAAAGAGAGGCAAGGAGATGGCAAACTGCTGCCTTCAAGATTGGTGAGACAGACAGGTGAATACTGAGCACAACAACCAATCTGAGCAGAGGCTCAGAAGCTGCCTGGTAGAAATAGCAGAACTGTAGTCAACGAATTGCTGGAAGCTCAGTGTGGACAACTCTGAGGATTTAAAATTCCTGATTTGGGCCTGGCTGGTGTGGCTCAGTGGTTGAATGTTGACCCATGAATTAAGAGGTCACCAGTTCGATTCCTGGTCAGGGCACAGGCCCAGATTTTAGGCTTGATCCCCAGTAGGGGGCGGGCAGGAGGTAGCTGATCGATGTTTCTATCTCTCTATCCTCCCTTCCTCTCTCTCTTAAATCAATAAAAACATATTCTAAAAAATTCCCAATTTTGTGAGCTTGACCATGTTCCCATAGTAAATATCAGAGAAAAATCCCCTCGTGCTCTCAGCAGGGAGAGGAAAAAAGGGATCATTTTGAAATGTGCTCGACCACTCTGTCCTTCTTCACAAGGCTTGTCCTCAGGGACACTCGGTAACTAGAGCCGGCTGTTGTGTTATTATTAGAGTCTAACTGACCAGGGAAAGGAAATACTCAACTCCAGGCAGCTCCAGCCTTCCAGGTGGCAGAAGGGAAATACCCACTTTAGCCATCCTGTCCCACATAAGGGGGGAGAAAACTGAGAAACACTTGTGAAGGTCACAGTCCAGAGAGGTCGGCTCACTAAAAGACCGAGATACAATCATAGGACTCTAGAACTCTTCTCCCCACCCCCCCCTCCCCCATTACAACCACAGTACTAAAGGCCATTCACAACAGTTCCTTTTACCTGGTACATCATGCCTGACTATCAAGAAAAAATGACAAAGCAGACCAAAAGGCAAAAAAGATCCCACAATTTGAATTGAAGAGATAGAGCAAATAAATATCCGAACCAGACATGGCAGAAATGTTGGAATTATCAGACTCAGAATTTAAAATACCTATGATTAATATGCAAAGGGCTCTCCTGGATAAAAAAAGCAGACAGCACACAAGAACAGATGGGCAATATAAGCAGAGAGATGGAAATCCCAAGAAAGAACCAAGAAGAAATGCTAGTGGTAAAAACACTGTAGCAGAAATGAAGAGTGCCTTTGATGGGCTTATTAGTAGACTTAACAGGGCTGACGAAAGAATCTCAGAGCTTGAGGCTATTCAACAGAAACTTCCCAAACTGACAAACAAAGAGAACAAAGACTGAAACATCAAAACAGAATATCAAGGACTGTGGGACAACTACAAGAGATGTAACATACATGTAATGGGAATCCCAGAAGGAGAAGAAAGAGGAAATAGCAGAAAAAAATGGAAACAATGACTGAGAATGTCCCCAAATAAATGTCAGACACCAAACTGCAGATCCAGGAAGCTGAGAGAGCACCAGCAGGATAAATGTCTCCAAACTATTCATTTCAGTGATGTTTTCCCTGGTATGTCAAATACTCAGCATTTGTAGTCCTGTGTTGTTAATGACTGTTTAACATGTATGTATTTCATCCCAATCAGATTAAAACCTCCTATAAGTGAGGCACTTTTTCCTCACAGGTTTTAAAATTTAAAAAAACATTTAATTTTACACTCTCTACATGGCTTCAATGGATTTTTTATAAGTTCAGAAAAACATTCATGTAATAGCTAGCTCTGGTCATTTGTAAGGTTTTATATAATTAGTTACATATTATTGAATACTAGAGGCCCGGTGCATGAAATTTGTGCATGGGTGGGGTCCCTAGGCCCGGATGGTGATCTGGGCCAATTCAGTTCTCCACCTCCCTGCCTCCCCGCCTCCCTGCCTCCCTGCCTCCCTGCCTCCTCCTTCCCTCTCCGCCCATGCGCCACCACCATGTGGTTCCCCCCCTCCCTGCCTTCCCCTGCTCCTTCCCTTGCTGCCTGCATCCACCACCACCCACTCCCTGGTTCCCTGTCCCAGCCCAGGGCCTAGCCCCACTTGAGCGATTGGGACCTGCTGGCTGGGGGGAGGGACTGGGAGGTTTGCCAGCAGGCCCCATCGGCAATTGGGGCCTGCGGGCTGGGGGCAGCTCTTGCGTTGAGCATCTGCCCCCTGGTGGTCAGTGCGCATCATAGTGACCCATCATTTTAGTCATTCCGTTGTAACAGTCACTTAGGCTCTATAGATACCTGTTTAATGATTATTTTTAGCATATTATCTCTAATCTTTAAAAAGCCACCAATCCTCAAACAGATGAGAAAACAGGCTCAAATCTGTTAAAAATAAAAAGACTTGTGGAAAAGCACACAGGCAGAAGTCAACAGCACTATGATTCTAACCGAGGCCTGGCTAATTCCAAAGATCCAACCCTTTGCACAGAATGCAAAAGTTACCAATATCCTGGGAAGTCAGAAAGCCCCAAAGGTGGGGATTCAAAGGAGACTTCATGGTACTGCTGCTGGATTGCATTTCCTGCCCAGCTAATTTTGTGGATGGCCAGGCAGCCAGGTGAGAGAGGGGCTGCACGTGCAAAGCCCATCCCAGAGGGAGGGACATCTTGGCACTTTCCGCTCAGCGGTGCTGCCTCAGATGTGGAGCTCCGGGAGGGCTGCGGTGGGTCTCTGAGTGTTACCCTGTGAAATCCCTACCATGTCCACCACACAAAACCAGCACTTTTAAAAGTGAAACATGTCTGCTCTTGATAAAAAAACACACATACCTGCCTGAAGGGTCCCGGGAAGGATGCCACATGCACAACACGTGGCTTCATTACCCAAGTCATGTTTAGTGGTGTCTCTCTTTCCCAGGATTCTCACAAAAGCTGTTCCCAAATTCTCTCCCCTCCTCTTGTCATCTCCAAGCAGACCATCCTTCCCCCAGCCCCCACCCTTTCTTTTTGTTAAGATAGTGCATCCAGTTGGTGTGGCTCTGTGGTTGAGTGTGGATCTATGAACCAGAAGGTCACAGATTGATTCCCGGTCAGGGCACAGGCCTGGGTTGTGGGCTCAGTCCCCACATTATTGATGTTTCTATCCCTCTCCCTTCCTCACTCTGAAATCAATAAAAACATATTTTTATTTTTCTGTTAATCCTCACCTGAGGGTATTTTTCCATTAATTTTTTAGGGAGAGTGGGAGAGAGAGAAAGACAGAGAGAAACATCGATGTGAGAGAAACACATCAATTGGGTACCTCCTGCATGAGCCCCAACCGGGCCCAGCTGGGGAGGAACCTGCAATTAAGGTATGTGCTCTTGACCAGAATTGGACCTGGTCCCTTTGGTCCACAGGCTGACCCTCTATCCATTGAGCCAAACAGGCTAGGGCAATAAAAACATATTTTTTTAAAAGAGAAGATAGTGCAATCCCTAGGTCCAACCTCCTTAAAGAGAGGAGAGAGAAAATGGCAAAGAATGCATTTATAACATAATGCCCTTATTATATTATAATTCAAAGAAGTGCCAAATAAAATACCAACATCTATCCCTGACCTCTTCTCCCTCAATCCCACTCACCAGATTTAAAAGATCACCCTTAGAAGATGGCCTTGGAGCCTTCTAAACTCTCTTCTATTCAAATGTTACCATCAATTTCTCGATCTGTATGTCGTTCTAGCAGAAACAGAAAAAAAAAAAAATGAATCTTTCAAAAGCTGTCAGCTGTACGTGTCCCTTGTTCTAGGAAGAGAATTATCTTTCCTTCAGGAAAACAGAGCCCTTTCATAAGCTTTTTGAAAAAGCAGAGACGAGGTCCAGAGCCCAGTCCACAGGGAGAGGTGGAAACTAAGAGGCACTGAGCTGCTTTGCATATAAAAGTAAAAGGACATTCTCACTGGCTGGAGAATGGCATAACCTTGGGCTCCTTCGGAATCTTTGGAAATGTTGGGAGCTCGCTGGGCTTGGGAGGCTGGCTTCATGCTGGAGGATGAAAGCTTGAATCATGCTATTGGGGTGTCACAGGAAAGGGTGACTGGGAAGGCTGGAGACCTGGGGGCCAGGCACCTGCTCTGAATGGGATTATGTTATACATACTCTCCTGTGTCCCCCCTAGTGAAGCACCTTCCAGAATACGTAAGTATACAGGTCATTAATAGATGAACACCAGCGAGAATCATTGGGCGAAGAAGTAAATTAACTTTGCTTCAAATGTAAATTCCTGCAGGAGCTGGAAGTGCATTTTAATGACCTTCCTATGATCAAATATAAAACACATCAGCAAACCAGAACTTGTCTTCTTTTCCAGACTTTAATTTCCTCCAATGAACAAAGGGACGATGAAGCGTCTGATTTGGACAGAATGTGTCAAAGCGTTGTTAAATTAAATGTGAAGGAGACGAGAGTGAGGCCTTTACAATGTGTGCTCAATTATTTCCATCAACAGGAGGCCTCTGCACAGTTATCACCCGACTCAACAAGGGCCCTACTGTTGGATTGCCAAATGCCCTGAACCCTTGGGAGATGAAAGAAGTTGAAGTTAGCTGTGGCCCCACCCCACCATCTTTAGTTGCTTTCTGGACTCTCTCCTTGCCACAGTTTCCCCCCTTTCTACACATTTGTCTTTTCCCGAAGTCCTGCCCTCAGCACATCTGGGCTCTCCAAAAACACTCAGTGATTGTCCCAATTCTTGAGATTCCAATTTGTCATGAACAGAAGATTCACTTTGGACTTGAAGACCTGAATCTGAGCTTTGATTCTGCTATTTAAGCTGCTCTACCCTCCATTTTTTCCAGCTGGAAAAGGATGTAGCAATGTGTCCTTACAAGTCTTAGGATGATGATGTATGTGGATGTGCTTACTAAGCTCTCAAGAGCCACAGAAGTGCAAGGCAGCGGGCATAAGAAAAGCTTTCACATTCACAGTTCCTGTCACTGGGTCTTGGATAGATATATTAATTTTTTAAATTTTTTTTTAGGGATTCAGAAAACATTTAAGCCACAGACTGTTGGACCTGGAGGTCATCAAGATTCTTGTTCTACCACCCACTTTACAGATGAGAAAACTGAGGGCGGTAACTGACCCGGGGCAAAGTGTCAAACAGGGCAGAGCCAGGCCTGGATCTCAGTTCACTTGACCTCAGTCCTGGGTTCTTCTCTGCATCTATGATGCCAGCTCCACCCTGTGATTGGCTGAGCCGCAGAGGAAGGCGAGTAGCCCCACCTTACTTTCCTAATAGGATTTACCTCTCAGGGCACCTCAAGTATTGTGGCCACCAGCATTTATAAAATGAGTTCTGTTTTAGGTGTTCCTAGCAGGAGAAAGTGTTTGCTGGCGTGAGGGAACAGAGAATTGGCTTAAGCCCCCGTTTCTCCCTTCCTGTTAACACTGGAGATTATGACTAGGAAGGAGATAAAGGACGGGCCTGGAAAGGTTGTGATAAGCAACAAGTTGTGACAAGGCCTTTGGAACCTCATCCTAAATGTTTTGCTTTCTCTCGAACTTTGGTGCCTTCTCTTCCTTTATCCATCCCCAGCTCTACTCAGTGTTGCTCAGGGTCCCTGAGGCAGCTTTTGAGAGTTACTATGGGTTCAAACCTTTCCTGGTTTCCTTTTTTGTTTTGTTTTGGTCCAAACCTTTAGTCCTCATCACCCATTTCTACAGGACTCTGCTTGGGAAGACAGGGTTCTGAACTCTTACTGAGAAACTGAAGGAGAATAATGGCCTAATGTCTTTATTGTTCCACATGATATTGTTGAATGTCTCTCTGTGAATCTTCTTTATTGTAAAACAGTATAATAACAACAGTAGATGGGAAAAAAATCCACGTCCACCCACTGTTCCATCCCCTAACATGCCAACTGTTTTCTTTTTCTTCTTTTATTATTATTTTATTTTTGATAGTCTTCTGTTTTAAAAAAGAAAATGGTAAAAACTTTTGATTTGCATATGAATGTGGGTTTTAAGCAGAAGACTTTCTCCTGCTAGGAACACCTAAAACAGAACTCATTTTATAAATGCTGGTGGCCACAATACTTGAGGTGCCCTGAGAGGTAAATCCTATTAGGAAAGTAAGGTGGGGCTACTCGCCTTCCTCTGCGGCTCAGCCAATCACAGGGTGGAGCTGGCATCATAGATGCAGAGAAGAACCCAGGACTGAGGTCAAGTGAACTGAGATCCAGGCCTGGCTCTGCCCTGTTTGACACTTTGTTATGGGGTGAGGCCACAATATTAGTAACAAAGAAACAGAATTTCCGAAGGATGAGGCCCAGAAATCAGGATTTTAAAAAGATTCCCAGGTGATTCTAATGTGCAGCCAAGGTTGAGAACCACTGTTCTAGAAGATCCTTCAACATTTCATGTAATACTGGATTGGTAGTGATGAACTCCTTTAGCTTTTTCTGGTCTATGAAGCTCTTACCTGACTTTCAGTTCTAAATTATAGCTTTTCTGGGTAGAATAATCTTGGTTGTAGGTTCTTGGCATTCATCACTTTGAATATTTCTTGCGACTCCCTCTGGCCTGCATAGTTTCTGTTGAGAAATCAGCTGACAGTCATATGGGTACTCCCTTGTAGGTAACTGACTGTTTTTCTCTTGCTGCTTTTAAGATTTTCTCTTTGTCTTTTGCTCTTGGCATTTTAATTATGATGTGTCTTGGTGTGGGCCTCTTTGGATTCATCTTGTTTGGAACTCACTGCACTTCCTGGACTTGTAAGTCTATTTCTTTCACCAGGTAGGGGAAGTTTTCTGTCATTATTTCTTCAAATAGGGTTTCAATATCTTGTTTTCTCACTTCTCCTTTCAGTTCCCTTGTGATACAAATGTTGGTACGCTTGAAGTTGTCCCAGAGCCTCCTTATACTATCTTCATATATTTGGGTTCTTTTTCCTTTTTGCTCTTTGGATTGAGAGTGTTTTGCTTCCTCATATTCCAAATTGCTGATTTGATTCTTGGTGTCCTCTACTCTACTGTTGATTCCCCTGTAAATTATTCTTCATTTCAGTTATTGTAGCCTTCATTTCTGACTGGTCCTTTTTCATATCTTTGATGTTCTCACTAAGATCCCTGAAATTCTCACTAAGTCCCTTGAAGCTCTAATTAGGTTCCTTGAGCATTCTTATAACCATTGTTTTGAACTCTGTATCTATTAGTTTTCTTTCTTCCATTTCATTTAGTCTTTTTTCTGGAGATTTCTTCTTTCATTTGTGACATGTTTCTTTGTCTCTGCATTTTGGCTGCTTCCCTGTGTTTGTTTCTATGTATTAGGTGGAGCTGCTATGTGCCCTGGAATTGGTAGAGTGGCCTTGTGTAGTAGGTTTCTTGTAGGACCCAGTGGCTTAGCCTTCCCAGTCACCTGAGCTGGGCACTGTAGGTGTGGCCCTGTGTAGGGTGTGTAAACCGTCTTGTTGTAGTTGAGCCTTGATTGCTGTTTGTATCATTGGGAGTAATTGATCCTCAGGCCAATTGGCTGTGAGGACCAGCTGCAACTATAGCAAACAGTTGTTGTGCAGGAGACACCCTATGGAGCAGGACTTGCTTCAGTGGGGTTTTGGTGCTCACCATGTCTGCACCCGAGTTCCTGATGCCAGACAATTTAGTTCCTCTCTGTATGTCCCTGAATCCTTTCTAGTTGCTGCCTCAGTGCTGGAGCTCAGCGGGAGTGAGTCTGAGTTAAGTCTGTGTGCTGGCCCTTTAAGAACTGCCTGGGACGCCAGCAGCCTCCATGTCATTCAGCCACAATCCCCGCTGGTTTTTATAGTCCGGAGTTACAGGAACTTCTCTTCCCAGCTCTGAAACCCTGGGCTGAGGCTCCGGTGTGGGGCAGGGACCCCTTGCTCCTCACGGGAGGCTTACACAGCCAAGATATCCCTCCCGATTAAAAACAGGCCACATGTGGGGGTCGGACCAGCCCTTTCCCCACCTCCACCTCTCCTACCAGTCTCAATGGGCTTCTTCTTTAATTCTCTAGTTGTAGGACTTCCATTCAGCCAGATTTCAGGCAGTTCTGAATGATGGTGGTTCTGTATTTTAGTTATAATTTTGATGTGGTTGTGGGAGGATGCGATGACCAAGTTTACCTACGTGGCCATCTTGGTTGTATTCTGCCAACTGTTTTCATTTCTTTCTTTTTAAAAAAGATATATTTTATTGATTTTTTTACAGAGAGGAAGGGTGAGGGATAGAGAGTTAGAAACATCGACCAGCTGCCTCCTGCACACCTCCTACTGGGGATGTGCCTGCAACCAAGGTACATTCCCTTGACTGGAATCAAACCTGGGACCTTTCAGTCTGCAGGCTGGTGCTCCATCCACTGAGCCAAACTGGTTAGGGCTGTTTTCATTTCTTGAGTTCTCTGCTGGTGTTGGTCCCTACGCTCCCTGCTTCACAGCTTAGTCCCTCAGAGCACAGCTGCAGTTCGGTATCTGCAACATTATATCAGTTTGCCATGTTGTTATGTAGATATCAGAATCATCACATTTAATGATCATATGATATTTCACACTATGGCGACATCCTGATTTATTTAACCATCCTTCCTTTTTGTGGCTTATTTCTGATTTTCTCCATTATCAGCAATATTGCTTTAAAAAAATAGATGCCTTCAATTCTTTTTTCCTTTTGGATGATTTCCACAGAGTAAATTCCAGTATTTAATTCCTGGGTCAAAGGCTAAGAACAAATTAAGAGATGAGCAATTAACTTACCAAACACTTACTGAGGGTCTACTGTGCTCTAAGTCCTGAATGGTCACACATGAGAGTCCCAGAGTCAGCATGAGTGAACTCAGTGTCCGGTGGCAAAAATAGACATTGTTATAATAATTACCCCCAATTGTTAAGTGTCTATTCAGTGCCAGGCACTATGCTACCAGGTGTTTACATATATTATATTAATTCCCTCATTATCATCGGAGATAGCACTAGTATATTCCCATTTTGAAGATGAGAAAACTGAGGCTCCGAGAAGTTAAGTAACTTGCTCAAGGTCACAGTGCTAGTAAGAGGCTGCACTGGGATGTAAACTGAGGTCTGTCAGACTTCAACACCCTTAGGCTTTCCACTGGACTACCTAGACCTCTCTCTAGGTATTTGCTAAACTGTTTCCCAAAAGATTGAGCAACATTGTAGTTTGCCAAAGGTGTGAGTCTTTTTTTTTTTTTTTTTAATATATTTTATTGATTTTTTACAGAGAAGAAGGGAGAGGGATAGAGAGTTAGAAACATTGATGAGAGAGATCGATCAGCTGCCTCCTGCACGCCCCCCACTGGGGATGTGCCCGCAACCAGGGTACATGCCCTTGACCGGAATCGAACCCGGGACCCTTGAGTCCACAGGCCGACGCTCTATCCACTGAGCCAAACCGGTTCGGCGAAGGTGTGAGTCTTTGTAGTTCATTTCTACTCTGACAGCATAAGATATGATTATTTCCCATATCATTTTGTAGAGTTTTCGAATGTGAAAGCGTAAACATTTATTGTGCTTTTGAAGAGTGGCTTTCAAGGACTTAACCAAAAAGATTGACTTCAGAGAGCACAGAAAAGCTCGCCTCAAATACCTCTCTGAAAGCCTCTGCTTATTCCTGGGGCTTTGCCTTGAAAACTGGGCAGAACTCACTTGCCTGCTTTCTGTAACTGGGGTGCATGCTGCCGTCCCTAACATAGGGGATTTGTGGGATGTACCCATCATGATCAGATTTCAAAGGCTCTGAAGCTCTTTGGCTTGGTGGGATTTCCAGGGCATGTGCGCTGCATTCGAATGCATTTAATTTTGGATAACTCTTATTTACACATGGGATTCATATTCATTGTAGAGAAAGAATGTGATCAGAAGAGCCAAAAGTAGATTAAAAGCAGCCATAATTCCACCTATAAAATATATTATCACTGTTATCTATTCTGTGGTATATATTTTTATGTATATAATAGTACCATACTTAATTTCCTAGAGATGTTTTGTGAACTGGTTTTGGCATTCAAAATATAGCATATTCATCTCCCAAAGCCATTGAAGTTACTTTGATAATGTTTTCCAAATGGTTACTTTGATAATGTATTTCATTGCATCATAATGTACTCAACACATTCTCTATTATTGGATATTTAGGTGGAATTTATCTTTTTGCTACACTGCTGCAATGAACACTCTTACAGTTAAATCTCTTATCCACATTTTTAGTCATTTTCTCAGGATAAATTCCTATAAATGTAATTACTACATCAGAAGGCATATGGTTTTTTAAAAAGGCTTTTTATCAATGTTGATAAACTGGCACAAAAACAAATCAATTGACATGCCCCAAATTCTTGGCCAACACTACATACAATACTTATTTTTTCCTGCCATTTTAGTAGGCCCCTATATCATTTCATTTTAGTTTTAATTTGTCTTTCTCTGGTTAAGATGATCTTGAATATTTTCTCATGCATTTACTGGCATTTGGTTAAATACAGGTTTGACCAAATGCTCATTTCTAACTTACCATGCGTGGTTAGGCGAGCTTCACTCACCATGAAATCTGGAAGCTTCCATTCTGACAGGTGTCCATCTTCCATTCTAGAATTGCTTGTCAACATGGCAGCCCATGATGAGCACCTTGAGGAGGGAAAGATGACAGGAGGAGATTTTTCTGGAAGTAAGATTTTAATGTGCTTCTGTGACTCGAATCAAATTATTGTTGAATAAAAAAAAATGGTGGGAGTCACAAAGGCTCTGTGTTTAACCTAAAAGACCTTCAGCATCTGTAAGCTTTGAGTGCAGTGTGGATATCAATTATCACACAAGTGAGGGCTGCTGTGACTTATTCTCATACCTTTTTTTTTTTGGTGCTTAAATCTGGCAATCTCTTGCCAGGTGTTACTTTCTTCTCCTTAGGAGAGTAAGTGACACATTTTAATTAGGCAAGGAGGGAGAGGGATGTTCTGTTGCCTGCCAGATGACACCTCTTGGCTAGGAAAGGAAATCAGTAAAAACAGAAAGCCATTGAAAATGGAGTTGCCTCCGTTTCCTGAGATGAAATCTCTCAAGGACGTTTGAAATCTCTCAAATCTCATGACAGGACTGTAAGAAAGAGCCTATATTTTTCTTATTCTTATTTTAGTAAGCTCCTTAAGAATTATGAATCAGAGGCAGATGATACTAGAGTTAACAGCTATCTATGACTGAATAATAACAGCATAAAATTAGTGTATTTAATATGCAAAACTGAACAATAATACCTGAGTCAATGTTTGCTGTGGAAGCCAAATTTACAGTTGACATGCTTAAATCTTCTCAACAGCAATTGTATTTTCAAGATGTAGGACTTTAATACTTAATGTTTCACTTATTTAATTATTCATTCAAAAGATGGTTTTCAGTGTCTAGTGTATGCCAGGGACAATACTAAGCAGCGGAGATAGTAAGATATGACTGCAGTCCAACAGGAAATTGTATCTGGAGAAGATAGTCAGATAGACCAGCAGTCTTATTGTAAAACAGGAAGCACATACTGAAAAAGAGACAAACAAGATGAAAATTGGGCCTAAAAGGGGAAAATCACTGCATAAAGTCAATTTTATGCCTCACTTCCTATACTATGAGTTTATGAGATTCAAACAAATTAAAACACTCATTCTCATTGTTAAGGGTGGTTACCTCTGCAGGGTGGGGTTGGTACGAATAAGACAAGGGCCTTTTCTTGCCTTGTGCCTCTAAAGCAGTTCTGGTCCTAAGTCCTAGTCCCCATCTACTAAGGTTTTGCATTATCCTGGGTGCAGAGTATAAGACAGGGGTGGGCAACCCCTGGCACGCGTGCCAAACATGGCATGCCAGTAACTTTTGCTGGCACGAGAAACCCTCTCTTATAATCTTCCATTTACAATTTTTTTCTTAATATCGACTTTTTTATTTTTCAGATAAATTCAGTGTAGGTGCTTCTTAGATAAATAAATAATTTTACATAACAAGTTATCTTAAAGACCATAGACATGGATTGACGAGAGAGGGGAAGAGCAATTTCTATGCCTCTGCCTTAACTCTCCCTGCCTTCCTAGATCCGACCAGTGTTTTGGTTTCATCCACATACGCTTTTGAATCTTTGTTCTCAGTGATGAATTTTGTTAAGTCTCGTAATAGGAGTAGCCTAACTGATGAAAGCAGTAGCTTATGCATATTTCTGAAGGTCACGAAATATAAACCTGATGTAAAATCTCTGTCATCAGTGATGCAGCAGCAAAAGTCCCACTGATAATATCAAACGGAGTCATAAAGTTTTCTGTCGGACTATCAGTGTACATGTATACATTAAAAAATAAATGTATTTTTCATCATCATATACTGTGTTTTTGTCGCTCAAATGAATTTTATTATTTCTTCAAGGTTCTTCACATATGTACACCTTAAGAGATATCAAGTAGGTGATATCAAAAAATTAGGGTTGGCACGCAGAAGAATTTTGAGTCAGAGATTTTGCTGGTTTGGGCACACACTCACAAAAAGGTTGCCCACCCCTGGTATAAGCAATCTTGTTTTCAAACTTGGTGCCATAGATCATAGGTTCTGACAAATTCAGTTATGCCCCACTACATGTCTATTTGGATTGAGAAAACCTAACTTTATAGGCTATATTATTTAAGCTCCCTACTTTGGCTTTAGAGGCATTTCTTAGTATGTATAAAGACCAATGTGGATTCAGTAGGTCTGTGAGCTGCTGAATGCTGGGAGGTGTGAGTCACCAGGCTGTCTTCTTAGTAGTTGTACATGTGGCTTGTCTTACACAAAGGTCTACTCTCAGAGCATCACTGACTTCTAGTTTACAATAGTAATTGGCTTGTGTATTGTGTAAAAAGTCTATTTTGTGCTTTTTATTTGAATTAAAGGTTAAAGATTATAAGCATTAAGTATTGTATGTATAATTCATGTTGGTGAAATGAAGTCATTGTGTACAATTAATATTGGTGGTAATTATGTTATTAGGTCATTACTATGAAGAGGGTCCATAGCATTCAGCAGATTATCAAAAGGGTCAGTGATCCCCAAAAGTTGAGTTGAATTTCAGCCCTCAGGCACAGGTGGGGATGATTTAAGAGGGGCAGGAGGCTCCTCAGAACCTCTGTAATCACACAATTAGAACATTATCTTCTCTTCCAGGTCCTCTCTGGCTGAACTTCTGAAGAATTGCCATATAACAATCTATGTTGCTGCCTGTGAATTAGTGCTCACATTTGCTTTAATTAGGTTGAAACATATAAAATTTTTGCTATTTGACCTTTTTTTACTTACAAAAATCCAAATGCAAAAGATTCAACCCTATACATAAAACCAAGGACTTAGTTTGAGACCCTTTGAGAAGTAAAATGGAAATTCCTCTAAATGCATTTGTGACCTCACCAATTTTCCTCAGGACTTTAATGCCAAACATCTAGTTTGTTGTTGCATCACAACACTCTCTGTCAAGGAGTCCAATGATTGACTCTTAAGGACAAGACCCAGACCTTGAGAAGATGACACCCGTTCTCCAGGTCCAGCTGGAACAGATGCCAAGGTTGGAAAATAAGAGAAGATAATTATTTCAAGTGGTAGCCTTACTGGATTGTACCAAGAAGAATATAATGTGCAAGAGCTTGGAAACGCTCTGTACACTTTACTTGCCATTAGTCTGGCCCCTGCGTAAGAACTTTGTATGGTTTATAGCCTTATGGTTTGACAGGTGAGGAGAAACAAGCATGAGAAACAGAGAAATGCAACACCAGTAATAAAGACTACAACATCATGCCTTTGAATGAAAGGGAAAAGGGCTTGACATTCATTAGCCTGGAAAAAAAGAAGATTGGAAGTGATTTAATAGTTGTCTTGTATTTAAGGCACTACTAGAATCACTGTCATGGTTCTCTACCTCAACAGAGGACTGACTAAGGGGAAATGAACTTCACAGGAAGGGATGGCTTCTTGATCATTAAGGTAACTAAATATAGAAGGTGTTAGGTGACATTTAAAATAATTTTCCCCCAAGAACTGTGTAGAATCTTGTCATCATCCTTTCAAGATATCACCTCTGTTTCATCCTTTATCTCTAACTAGAAATAATAAGTGTCTAATAGTGACTCTTAGGAATAAGGAACAGGCTGATGGGAAAGAGTTTGGGGGTTGGCAGAGGACCTTTATGTTGTCTTAAATTGAATGATGCTTGAGTTAAAGTTAGTCCTGGCTGAGGTAAAATCAAATAATCTGAGTTTTTCCCCTCTTCTCCATGAAAAACGAATCAGGAAAAAATATCATCAGAATATTTTGAAAAATAATTTATTGAGATGAAATCCATACAACATAATTAATGATTTAATAGTGAACAATTCAGTGGATTTAGTACATTCACAATATTAAGCGGTCACCACCTCTATCTAGTTTCAAAACATTACCATCCATCAAAAGTAAAACCCCTTACCCATTTAGCAGTCTCTTCCCTATTCTCTCCTCTTCCCTAGCCCTTGGCAAC
Organism: Myotis yumanensis; assembly: GCF_028538775.1. Lineage (NCBI taxonomy): Eukaryota > Metazoa > Chordata > Mammalia > Chiroptera > Vespertilionidae > Myotis > Myotis yumanensis. Next base: position 166,920,701 of record NW_027223754.1, read on the forward strand.
CACCAATCATGTAAATGGAATCATGCAAATTCATGCCAGGTGTTTTTGTGTCTGGCTTCTTTCACTTAGCATAATGTTTTCAAAGTTCATCAATGATGTAGCACATATCAGTACTTCATTCCTTCTTATGGCTGAATAATATTCCATTGTATGGATATATCATATTTTTCCCCACTTATCTGTTGATGGGAATTTGGCCTGTTATTACCTTTTGGTTATTGTGAGTATTGCTAAGAACATGTTTGCACATATTTGTTTGAGCACTTGTTTTCAATTCTTTGGGTACATACCCTAGGAGTTGAATTGTGGGCTCATATGGTTATATGTTTAACTTTTTGAGGAACTGCCAAAATATTTTCCACAGTGGCTGAATCATCTACATTCTCACTAATAATGTACCAGCGTTTCAATTTCTCATTGTCAACACTTGTGATTATCTGATTTTTAAATTCTAGCCATCCTAGTGGGTATGAAGTGGTATCTCATTGGGTTTTGATTTGCATTTCCCTAATGACTATTGATACTGAGCATCTTTTCATGTTTTTGTTGGGCATTTGTGTATCTTCTTCTTTGTAGAAATGTCTATTCAAGTCCTTTGCCTATTTTTCAAATTGGATTGTCTTTTTTGTGGTTAAACCACCATAATATTTTAATTTATATTAATTTATAAAATAGTCTAATCCTACTACAAAACTTTGAATGTTAAAATGATTTGTTTCCTTTGTCCTAGACTGAATAATCCTGTATTATAGTTTTAACACAAACTCACCCAGAGAGTTTGTATTAAAACAGGTTCATGGCCCCCTCACCCCTCCCCTCCTAGACTCTCAAAAGGTCTGGGGTAGGCCAACAATTTGAACTTCTAACTCCCAGGTGGTGCCAATGCTGTTGGCCTGTGGACCACACTTTGAGTAGTTCTACTGAAATAGATAGCTTTTTGAGTGTCTGACCCATCACTGGACTCCTATTCTGAGACCCTCCTCTTCCTTTGCCAGAATAATAGGTTTCTGGGCCCTGTGTGTACTCCATAACTGCTTCCTGCAGCCACAGGCTGTTAGGCCATAGTAGGATGCCCGACCCTATGTGGCCCAACCCCATTTTCTCTCTTAGGAATTTGCAGCTGGGACTCAGAGACACTAGTCAGTTTTCTGCTGATTTCATGAACTGAGTTGTATAGGTACAAAGCTGTGGTGTAACCATCGTCCACCACATGCTTAAAAACCAGAGAAAGCCAATCTGCAGAAGGGTGAGTGGGAAGAAACATTGGTAAGTCAAGGGGAGTTAATTTGTCCAAGCAAGAGAGTAATAATAATAGTTGCTAACACTCATTGAGCATTTATTATGTGCCAGGTACTGTTTTTTAATCTTTTAGTATCAATTTGTAAAATTAAACTTTTAATTTTGGAATTATTTTTAGACTTACAGAAAAGTTACAAAGATAAGGCAGAGTTACTATATATGTCTCACCCAGTTTCTTCTAATATTAACATCTTACATATTCATACTATATTTGTCAAAAGTAAGATATTACCATGGGTATATTAATTATTATTAACTAAATTTCAGACTTTCTTAGAATTTTTCCCCACCCCTTATTTGGTTTTAGGATCCAATTTAGGATACCTTATTGAATTTAGTCTTTGTGTGTCCTTAATCTCTTTGAAACTGTGACACTTTCTCAGATTTCCCTTGTTTTTAATGACCTTGATAGTTTTAAGGAGTATTGGTGGTGACAAGGGCCATTAAGGCTAGGCTCATGGATGGGTGTTACTAGGAATAGTTGTGGGGAAAGGGCTCCTAGCAGAGGCCACTTGCGTGCAGAGGAGGGGTGAGGGCAAGAGTAGCGAGAGATGAGTGTGTGCTTCCCTCTCACTTATAGAAGATGATGGAGAAAATGTCAGTGAGCACTGGCTATAATGTGTGTATGAGGTTTACAGTCAGTATCATGTACTCATTTTTGCTGGAGATGTGACTCCTCTGAACTCTGTTCGGCGTTGGCAGATCAAGGACGGTTCATTCGTCCATATTCTGCTTAAATCCCAGAAAATCTTGTCAAATCTAAGGTTGTTGTTTTTTCGGAAGGCTATTGAAGAAACAGGCTGCTTTCAGAAAGGTGTTTCCCCCCCAAAAAATGTCACAAAAATGTTTGGCAACTCTGTAACTTGCTGATTTTTATCTTTATTAGCTTCACCCTATCTCCTAATGCTGGACCTCACAGACCCTGTCACCAAAGCCATCTGTCTGGATGCGGTTGGTAATTAGGGCCCAGTAGCTACGGTGTGGTTTGAAAGACTCACCAGCCCTGTTCCATTTTGCAGTTGAAAAAATAAGCTTACCCTTGTCACTCTCCCCCATATACCCAGGAAATGTGTGTGACTTAGCCTAGAAGGAATTGTCTATGTTCATATGAATAAAAATAATAAAAGTGATAACTAAAAGTTAAGTATTAAGTATGTGGCAGGTAATGGTCTAAGTGCTTTACTTTTATTAACTCAATTCTCATAAACCTATATTGATGGTATACTAATATTACCCCCAATTTACAGATGAGGAAACTGAGTCACAAGGAGGTTAAGCAACTTGCCAACATCATGCAGCTACTAGGTGGACTGGTAAGCATTTCCTTTCAAAACCACTGCCATCTAAGTCACAACCTTACATACGGCCTCCTCTTTGACTCTAATTCATGTCGGTATGTGAGTTTTCCTGGTAATTATCGAATGGAATACTATTTTTGCATACATATTCCTTTCTCTCCCCATACTTCTGGAAGCTTTTAAGGTGTAGAATAGGTCGAGAACACCAAACTCAGCTGCTATAACTCCAACCCCAAGATTATTAGAAATGCTGTTTGATGAAGAAGTGTCTATCCCCTTCACAATGGCTTGAAGGTCCTCCGTGGAGACACCTATCCTTGTTGAGAAGATACTGCTGTAAGCTTGCTGTGGCGAGAACTCCAGGCCTCTCAGCCTGGCAGCGGGCTGACTGGCTCCGAGGTTTCAGAGAAGCAGTGTGTGCATTGAGGAGTGGGGGGTGGCTACTGTGAATGAAACAAGGAAAGAAAGGGGGTTCACTCTGAAGGGGAAGGAAGGCAAAGGGGGAGAGGGGAGCCCACATATCTACACAAAAGTGAACGCTCCAGAGAGAAAAATGCAGGAAGGAGATTTTTAGGGTGATATGATATGTGTTCTTGCAATGTAAATAAGAGGAAAAAGCATGCATCAAATTTTGAATTTTCTGTGATGCACACATATAAGTTACATCTATATATATCAGTGATTCCCAAAGTGGGCACTACCGCCCTCTGGTGGGCGCTGCAGCGATCCAGGGGGGTGGTGATGGCCACAGGTGCATTTGTTTTAACTTTTTTTGTATTACCTTTCTATTCTGAGTTCAATAAATAGTTTCATAATTTCAAACTTCAATGTTTCTAATTTACACCTTTCTTTACTATATTTTACGAAAAAGGTAGAAACATTAATACATATATCTTTCTGTTTAATTGCTATTAAAATTAAAAAAAAATTAATTTCCAGGGGGCGCTGAGTAATATTTTTTCTGGAAAGGGGGCAGTAGGCCAAATAAGTTTGGGAACCACTGATATATATAAAAGCCTACGCGACTGTTATGACAGAACGACCGGGATGATTGGTAGACTAGTTGCTATGACATGCACTGACCACCAGGGGGCAGGAACTCAATGCAGGAGCTGCCCCTGGTGGTCAGTGTGCTCCCACAGCCAACTCCCATGGCCAGCCAACCTCCTTCGGTCCCTCCCTGCATCCCTCCCCACATCTGGCAGGCCATGGCCATCAGCCAGCAGGCCCCCAGGCCTCGGTTGGCAGCTGGCAAGCCCCTAGGCCCTGGCAGCCCTGACCCCAATTGGGACTGGGTGAGATGGCCCCAACAGGCCCTGATCACCAGCTAGGCCTAGGGACCCCGCCCATGCACTAATTTCATGCACCGGGCCTCTAGTATATGATAATTAGAGATTATGCAATGAGCATGAAGTCAGGAGGTGACGGACAACATTCCAGACTTTGCCTGGCCTTGCCTCGCTGCACTGTTGGTGTAAGACGGTGGGCCTTCCTGGGCCATCTTCCTTGGCTCTGCCACCTGGACTCTTTCATGAAGATCAGAACCAAAGTCCCTTTCTCTGTGCCATCGCCTTCCTCTCCATGACCCTCAGCTCTCCTGAAGAGCCACTTCTCAGCCCTTGGGAATCTCTCTTTCTACCAGCCAGCTCTAGACACACCTCTTGGTGGTACCCATTGGGTTGCTCTGCCTATATCTACTGCCAATGACAGAGCCATGGTTAAAATTGTACACTGGCCTGCTATTTAGGGCCCCTTACCTGTGTGCTGCAATTACAAGGCAAGAGCTCATGGCAGTGGGCAGCCCCTTCCCTCCTCGCCCAGGCTGGGCCATACCCCATGGGGAGTGTCCACTGGCTCCCTCTGCCCTTCCCTGTAAGGGAGAGAACGAGTGCTGTCCTACAGCACCCCTGCTGGGTGGGGGTCAGCATACTGCCCAGTCCCCAGAACTCCCCAGGCAAGGCTGGTTCCTCTCTGAGGCAGATGGGGAAATGTGCATTCACATACTTGGAAAGGGATGTATTTAAAAGTATATGTATTTCTAGATCCATAAATTTATAATCTGATGGATAAGTTAAACATGTGGAAAACAAGATTAATATACTGAAAACACAGTATAATTATGAAAATAGGCAGTTTCCAAGATAATCGCCCACTATCTAAGCTGACAGGCAGCTGCAGCACCGAAACAGATAACAGACGGGCTTTCAGCCCCAGAGCCCACACAGACCATTCCCCGGCTCTTCCACTCAGCAGCAGTCTCTGGTTAAGTGGCTTCTTCAATAGGCCAGGCCTCTGGGAAGCTCAAGACCAGACATGTGCCCAGCGTCCTCCTCTGAGAATCAACACTGAAGGATGAATATGACTAGTACCCTGGCTATTTCTTCCCTGATCAGTGAGGAGCAGAGTTTCTAACAACAGGGCCTTTTCAACACTGGCAGAGGGGGACTTGGGAGGACAATGTCCCAGCTGAGTCAAATGCTCCACTAATGTGGCCATGTCGTGGGCTTGGGAATTGCTCCCGGGCCACTTGGCTCAGGCTGGGAAACCCACCTTCTTCTCCCCTTCTGACCCTCTATACCTTTTTCCTGCCATTCTCATTTTTGTTTTCACCCTCTTGTCTTCATCCTAGATGGGCAGCTGGTTCTCACAGCACTTATCTTCCTGCAGGGCACTTAAGCAGAACGGTTGTCATAACAACAGTGTGTATGGTGCTTATGGAGAGACTGGATGGAAGGATGAGAGCACCTTGGACAGAGAAAAAACTTCTATTCAGGGCTCTAGAAGTGTCCATAGAAAAAATAAACACAGGACACATCCCTTAAGAATGAGGATCACCTGGGCAAGGCACTGGCAAAGCCTTTGGGGGTTGATGTGGAATCGTAAGGGCTTGGATCAAGGTACCTTTTGTACCAACTTGAGCTTCCGGTAAAGAAAGACGTTGAATAACAGAATCAAGTTAGTGTCTGCAGATGCCCTTGTGGTTGCAGAGGACACCAACTCTGGATTCTTCTCAGTGGCGGGAGGTAAATCTTTTTCCTGCGGAGAGAACTATCGCCTTGGGAGCTGCGCCCTGAAGAAGGCCAACTCTTCCAACGAGGCTCCCACTTCATGCCAGTAGCAGAGGAGGAGTGTTCCAAGCGCAGATTTTCTGGCAGCCAAATTGCTGAGGGCTAAGAGGCTTTTCTGAACATGTAACAAAGGGTGGTAGTCAGGCCGCAGTGTGTGCTGGTTAGGCTTCTGTTGTAAGGAACGCAGACTCACTCATGCTAGCTCAAGTTATGGGGAATTTGCATTTAGGTCGCCAGGGACAATTAGGGTGATAGGCACCAAGATATGATAAAACAATCTGTTGGCAGTTAAATGTGACCAACATCCCTCAGAATGCAGAGCTACTCCAGGAACACAAGCAGTGTCTTCACCTGAGCGTTCCCCAAGTCCTAGGACTCAGTGCCTCGCTCTATTTCTGCTTCTGTGAGTGCATCATCTTGTTCCTACTTTTGTTAGCCTCTAACTGATTCTCTCCACAGCATGGCAGCTTGCTTTCCCCAGAGGAGAGAGAGAAAGAGAGAGAGAGAGAGAGAGAGAGAGAGAGAGAGAGAGAACCCTGAAGCCATAGTTTATCCCTAACCTAATCTCAGGAGTGTCATCACTTCTGCCATATTTTATTGGTCACAGGAACTAACCCTGATAAGGTGTGGGCATGAGCATGTGAACACCAGGAGGTGGAGATCCCTGAGGGCCAATGTAGAGGCTGGTTAACCACATCATCTCTGCTAACATTGGATGTTTTGTTCAGTACACTTACCATCTGGCAATGGTTCCCACTCCTTTCTATGCTTCCTCCCATGAGGAGCGACCTTTCTCAGACTCCCTTCCCAGCAAGGTTCTGGATATCATTCAGATTCAGCCAACGAGTTGTTACTTGGGAAGCAGAAGGAAGGGGAGCGACTCATTCTCCAGCAATAAGGGCGGCTGACAGGAGCGTCAGAGGATGGGATTTTTCAGTGTCTGGCCAGGCTCTGCATCCCTCTGCCAGTCACTGGCCGTGGGCTGGGGGCAGCGTTGATTTCAGCAGGGCTCCCGAAGCTTTCTGACTCCTTGTTGGCAGCAACAGCATCTGAAACTCCAGGTCCTCGCTTGTGCATATGACCTAACAACTTATTGGCAGCTTCCTAACTTTCAGTTCTTCCAGACCTTCCAGCAGTTTTATAAACACACAATTCACATAATTTTGTAAGCACACGATTCTAACAGTTTTATAAGCACAAAATAATACCTAAAAGAGTAATCTCTTTTTGCTTGCATACCCAGAAAGCTCTCAGTTTTCCTGGTCTGGGAGAAATACCAGTAGAACAGTAGTTAAATATATAGTCAGACTTCCTCTTCAAATTCTATTTCTTATTTGCTGTGTGGTATTAAACAAATTACCTAACCTATTTCAGCTTCGGGTTCCTCATCTAGAAAATAGAGATAATAATGACAGCATTGGTCTCATAGGGATGTTAAGAGGATTAATGTGATGAGATAATAAATAAAAATGTTTAATATATACCCGGCACATACTAAGCCAGTGGTTCTCAACCTTCTGGCCCTTTAAATACAGTTCCTCATGTTGTGACCCAACCATAAAATTATTTTCGTTGCTACTTCATAACTGTAATGTTGTTACTGTTATGAATCATAATGTAAATATCTGATATGCAGGATGGTCTCAGGCGACCCCTGTGAAAGGGGCGTTCGACTGCCAAAGGGGTCATGACCCACAGGTTGAGAACTGCTGTATAAGCACTTAATAAATATATACTATTTTTATTATTGCTGCTGCTGCTGACTTGGCAGAGCAGAGTGGAGCCCCCTTCACCCCCAATCTCTAAAGCCTACATGAGAGTGCAGGGAAGTCATGGACAAGCTCAAGCTATCTGGCATCTCACCTAAGTGAGGTAGCATGTGGTCTTTAGAACTGAAAGCGATAAGCATATGGCTGGGCATTTAATCAAAGGCAGCCCAGGATTGCTGCTATTGGAGATGAACCCAGGAGAGCAGATGGCAGGCCAGGTGTGGGCCGGGGCCAGGCTAACACTGGAGAATGACTCACTACAGCAGGGCAGGTCTGATTCATTAAACAGATGACCACATGCTCTCAGGTGGCTGGACATCTAAAACCACTATCAATGGTAACCAGCAGGGTTGGGCAAGTAGGGCTTCCTCTGTTTGATCTAAAAGTGGCTCAACACATGAAGCAGAGACATGTAGACAGAACCATGTCCTCTCTCTGCATCCAAGAGCCAAGATAAATCACCTATATCCTAGGGAGGAAATGATTCCATTTCCCCATGACCAAGATAGCCAAGGTGTCTTCCAAAGGTGACTGTGAGGCTGGGACATCATCTCACATGGAGAACAAGTGGCCTGCTCAAGGTCACACAGCCAGTTAACCCACATCTCCTCACCCCTATTCTGGCACAGTCTCTTCTTACACACAGTGACACAGATGTGGCTGTATTGGATGTCTCGGCTTTGATGAGCCTTAAAGGAGCAAGAGGAAGGCTGTAACGTTCCCTTCACTTTTGAGATTTATGTTTCGTTAGAGCAGGAGGAAGCAAGAAAGACCATGAAAAGCTTTCAATGCTCTGCCATTTGCCTTCTGTACAGAGAGCTGTCAAGTTCCAGACAAAGGAGATATAATTGCTGTAATGAAAGACAACAGAAGTTCTTTATCTGGGGTCTGAGTGTCCTTAGGGGTTCTGTGAAGGGCTCTGAAGTTGTGTTAAACTTGACGCTTATCTGTATATATAAAAGCCTAAGCGACCAGCCGACCAGCCAACTGTTCGACTGGCCAACCGGTAGCTATGACGTGCACTAACCACCAGGGAGCAGACGCTCAATGCAGGAGTGGAAACCACAGGCATGGAAACATGGAACAGACTGATGAATCTCAGAGGGAAGGGGGCAAGGAGGAAGGCGGGAAGAGATTAACCAAAGATCTTATATGAATACTAGAGACCCAGTGCATGTATTCGTGCACCGGTGGGATCCCTCAGCCTGGCCTGTGGGGATCGAGCCAAAACCAGCTCTTCAACATCCTCCGAGGGGTCCTGAATTTCGAGAGGGCACAGGCCAGGCCGAGGCATCCCATCAGTCCACAAATCTGTGCACCAGGCCTCTAGTGTGAGAATAAAGGCTTACAGCTTTCAGTATATTCACAGGAGAATCCATGACCCAAAAAAGTTAAGCACCGCTATTGAATATCACCTCCCTTCAGCATTGCCTGAGCTAGTCTGTTCATTCATTAAGCAGACAGTTATTGAACCTACTTGACACCTCAAAGGCATTTAAAGTTCAGCACATCTAAAACCTGAGTCAGGATCTTCCCGCAAACCTCTCTTGGTGTTTTCTCTCTCTCTCTCTCTCTCTCTCTCTCTCTCTCTCTCTCTCTCTCTCTCTTTGGTGTTTTCTCTCTCCATCAGTAAGTGACACCATCATCCAGCAGTTCTGAAAGTCAGAGGCCTGTGATTCACCCTGGACCTTTCTCTCCCTAGCTCCATATCCAACCCTTTAGCACACCCTGTGGATTCTACCTCCAACTCTCTCTCATATCCCACCATATCTACAAAATAAAAAACAAGTTGGTAATAACATAATGATGCCTCATATTTTAGTAAAAGTAACAATGTATTATTTAAGTCAGAGAAAATGTTAAGCAAACACTAAATACATCCACATCTCCACCCATACCCACCCACATACCAATGTTAATAATTGTCAACTCATGGCCCCTCTTATTTCATCTCTACTCCCCACTTTGCCCTCTCCTCTGTGAATTATTTTGAAGCAAATTCCAGACAATATGTCGTGTGGTCAGTAAATATTTCACTATCTTTGAAAGTAACTAACTCTTGTTAAAAATTACAATTATTGCCCTGGCTGGTGTGGCTCAGTGTGTTGGGTGTCGTCCCATGCACCAAAAGGTTGTGGTCAGGGTATATACCAAGATCCAGGGTCAATCTCAGTAGGGGGCATGCAGGAGGCAGCCAATCAATGTTTTCCTCCTCTTGCATTGATGTTTCGCTCTCCCTCTCCTTACCTCTCTCTCTAAAAATCAATTTAAAAATCTTTTTAAAAATTACAATTATCATAAGTAAAACAACTACTTATGATAAAAATAAAAATTAAATAAAAATAAAAATTACCAAATATCATCCAATATACAAGTTTCCCCAATTTTCTCAATATTTATTATAGTTTTTTTGACTCATGATCAAAACAAGGCCCACACTTTGCAATTGATTGATATGTCTCTCACATCTTTTTTAATCTACACCTTCCCATTCTTCTTCCTTCTACTTTTTCCCTTTACAGTGTATTTCCTGGAGAAAATGTTTTACTGCAGCCTTTCCCATAATTTGCTGAAAGGTTTCAATATCCTTCCTCAAATGGCATGAAGTAACTTAGGAAATGAGAGGGAGGAATCAAAATATCCTACACCTCATTTAATTTTTAATCCTAGTTCCCCTGATTTTTTTAACAACACATTTTAAAATATCTATACTAATAAAAGGGTAATATGCAAATAGTTGGGATGCCCTCATGCATAATGACCAATCACAGGAGGCTGCTTGTGCAGCAGGCATGGATGGGCAGGGACTTGCAGTGTCGGGGATGGGGGCGGGGCCCAGAAGAGGCCTCCGAGTGGCCCAGAGGTGGGGCCTGGTGGAGGCCTCCGCATGGCGAGGCCTGGGGTTCCCGCAGCTCTGCGCAGCACGGAGGCGGGACCCCTGGCTCTGGCCTACCTCTTTGGGGAAATCCATCGAGGAGCCCTGGATGGGTGGGCGGGGCCTACCCCTTTGGGGTGATGGATCGCAGGACTCCTGCCTTGTGACAGGGCACAGGCCAGGTTGAGGGACCCCCTCCCCCCGAGTGCATGAATTTCGTGCACCAGGCCACTACTCTTAAGATAATATACTTTTTTGAGTTGGAGAGGTAGTGGAGGCTGCCCAGTCTTCCTGTTTTCCACGAGTGGAGAATGATGCCTTTGAGTGTCGGGTATGAGGCCATCCAGCAAGCATCTGACATAACCAGGCTCTGTGCTCTGTCTCTGGGTCTAACTACTTCCTTTTTTGCTGCTCTTGCTATTCTGTTCAGTATCTATCAAACAGGGATCACTGTTAGTTGGCATTTTTATGTTTCATTGGTACCAGGATAGGTGATGTTCCCAGTGATGACCAACAGGTGACACTGTGTTTAGTGTTAGATCCTCCTAACAGGTTCCAGTTCATGGAAGCTGGCAGTTCTCGTGAGCTCGACACAGTAGTGCTTCCTGACCACATAACCTCATTTCAGTCTCACTCTACACTGCAATGGGTCATACCTTCTTTTCTATTGTCTGTTACCCCCTTTTTTTCTCAGTGGAACTCATAATAGCCTTTCTTTTGGGAAGGCAATCACTTGTTCCCCCACATGGCAAGTCCTTAACTGGAATTGTTAGAAAGATATTTAATTGTGCAGTGGTGGGTCAGGGTGGAGGCAGCTGTCAGATTGTGGATAAACATTCAGAATCACGCCTCAGGTTTTCACGGTCCCTCAGCTTTGTTCGCACGCACTGGCGGGACCCAGTTTAACTTGGCTGTTGCTCCAACCCCTGTCAATTGATCCTTTTCTCCAGCCCTCCTCAGCAATCCTTGTTGGAACTCTCCAAGATAGCCTCTGGTGCAAAACCTCTTAATATTACAAATAAAAGTTGGGAGGACAAACTAACTATTTGGCTCATTTATTACAATGTTGTCATTAAAAACAACAACAACAAAACAAAAAAACTTCCAGGCTACTAGCTCAGACCTGTCCCTCCTTTTGATCTCTCATTGAACTTGTTCCTTTCAGAAAAAATAAATCAACATATATTTATTTGAAACAGTAGCCCTGCAGAGGTGTTCTCAGACATCTTTCTAAGAATACCTTATTCCTTTACTAGAATAGATTAGAGAGAGTATGTTAATTGATCAATTGCTATTATAAACCTAACTAGAGGCCCAGTGCATGAATTTATGCATGGGTGGGGTCTGGCTGGCCCACCCTGATCGGGGCCTATCAGTCCAGGCCAGCCATGGTGAGGGGATGCAGGAGGTTGGCCGGCTGCCCCCGCCCCCAGGTCGAACTCCCATTTGAACTCCTGGTCAAAGGGACAATTTGCATATTAGTCTTTTATTATATAGGATTATGTTTGTCCAGCACTGTGCTCAAAACCATGGGTTTACAATCAAGTAGGAAGTATGATCCTTGCTCCCATGTTACAGAATAAAACATGGTTTTGGACTCAAGTTTATTGTTTTAAAAAAATATATTTTTATTTATTTTACAGAGAGAGGAAAGAGGAGGGAGAGAGAAAGAGAGAGGGAAACATTGATTTGAAACCTAGGCATGTGCCCTGACCAGTAACCTCTTGGTGCCCATGATGATGCTCAACCAACTGAGCCACACCAGCCAGGGCAGGAGCCATGTTTACACCTACTACTTGCCCCTGGGCTTGCCTTACTGCTCCAAGCTTTAATTTCCTTGCCTGTAAAATGAGGATAGCAAGTCTTCTAATTCATGGAGTTTTAGTAAGGATTTAATAAATGAGTGAACAAAAGAGCTTAACATAGTGCCACATACATACTAAGTGCTCAATAAACAGCTAATATTACTATTGTTTTTTTTAGAGAAGTAGAAAATATGTCTGGGGTAGATGATGAAAGTGACAATGAGGAATTTGGATTTAATGAGGTTTGAAATGTTAGACAAGTCTCATTTTATGCTCTTGGTGATATTATGGTGGAGCTGTTTCAGACATCTTGGTCCAAATGTATCTTATCTGGGCCAGATAGATGTGAGAGGCAGAGAAGCCAGCTAGTAATGGTGCAGGGAAGAGGGACTCAGGTGTGTCTGAGAGAAGAAGAGTGAAGGGCACTCAGAGGAATCAAAGGGACTTAGTGTCTATTTGGGTTTAAGGAACAAGGATGAGAGGAGAGCCAGGACTACCTCCCACACTCGATAAACTGAGATAAGGAAAAAGAACTGTCCATAGGCCCGGCCAGGTGTGGCTCAGAGGTTGAGCATCAACCTATGAACCAGGAGGTCACAGTTTGATTCCTGGTCAGGGCACAAGCCTGGGTTGTGGGCTTGATCCCCAGCAGGGGGCATGCAGGAGTCAGCCAATTAATGTTGATGTCGATGCATCAGTGTTTCTATTTTTCTCTCCCTCTCCCTTCCTCTTTCTCTCAAATCAATAAAACATATTTTTTTAAAAGAACTGTCCATGCTAAGTGAAATAAGCCAAACTGAGAAAGATATATATCACATGATCTCACTTATTTGTAGAGTGTAATGAACAAATGGAATTGACCAACAAAATATGACCTGAAGCAGCGAGCCATGGAACAGACTGACATACCTCGATGTGGGGCTGGGAGGACAAGAAGAAATAAAATGAAGAACTTATATGCTTATATGCATAGCCCATGGACACAGGCAATAGTCTAGTGAAGACCTAGGAAGGTGGTTAGGAGTTGGGGGGAGGGGGAGGAAAGGGGAAGAAAATGGGAGATATCTGTAATACTATCTATACTAATAAAAGGGTAAGATGTTAATTAGACCAGATAGACCAGACATCTTACAACGTCCTTCCGGACAAAGCCACGGTGGCAGGCACCAAGGCAGAGGCAGTTAAAGGTGATCAGGCAGGCAGGCAGAGTGATTAGAGGCAATCAGGCAGTCAGGCAGGTGAGTGGTTAGGAGTCAGTGGTCCTGGATTGCGAGAGGGATGTCTGAAAGGTCCCAGATTGGAGAGGGTGCAGGCCAGGCTGTGGGAACCTCTCCTCCCATGCACGAATTTCATGCACCAGGCCTCTAGTCAACAATAAAAATATATTAAAAAATAAAATAAATAAAAACACATTAAAAAAGAAAAAGAACTGTCCATGGTAGCAATCAGGCCTTTAGGTAAATGAATCTATTTGTGTGGTAGGTATATGAGTTTTCTTTGGAACTATTGAGTTTAAGGTGATCTATTTAACTACCTGTTTAATGTCTTTCCTGATGGACTGTAAGTGCCATGAGGACCGAGAATATTTGTGTCTTGTTAACCTCAGCATCTTAAGCATCCAGCACAAAGCCAGATGCTTAGTGAATACTCAGCAAATATTCATGGAACTGAATTGCATGGAATTTAAGGTAATGGCTGGAAAGTTGAGTGAAGCAGTGGGCACCTGGAAATAGGGTTTCCTTAATGAGGCATCCCTTTAAAAGTGGTCCTCATAGATGCATGAAAGGATGATAGCACCTGAGTGCAAATGTAGAAAAAGGATAAAACAACAAAATGAGGACAAAACTTTTTTTCCATTCCTCATCTATAATAATAAAAGGGTAATGTGCTAATTAGACTGGACATCCTTCTGACGTCCTTCCTTCCGGACAAAGCCACAGCAGGCGGGGGTCAGGGCCAAGGCCCTTGGTGCATCAGGCCTCTAGTTTGAGAATAAAAGGATATAACGAAATTGTCTTAGGCCAAGTTATGCTGTAGTAAAAACGACTTCAAAACCTCAGTGGTGGAACACCACAAGTTTATTTCTCACTCACAACATATGACCAACACAGGTTTGTGGGGGCAATTTGCTCAACCTGGTCACTCAGAGACCTCTCTGGACACAAAACTGTTTCCTCATGTTTTTATTATTCACATTATTCATCTGTGATTTTTTTTTCCCTTCCAGTACCAACAACTAGCTCTCTCATTGTGAAGCCATTTTCAAACTTCTGAAGAGAGAATACCTAATTGATTCAGGGAGTCAACAGCCTCCCTAATGCACCATAGGCCACTGTCCAACGTACTGTTTGTCTGCCTGTGGATCAAGGACATTTTCTCGTTAATTCTTTGTGGCCAAAGGAGGTCGCATTAATTGAAGTGACAGTCCAAAGCATTGACCTGAATTACCTTCTGAGACCTTCAGACCTTCAGGTCTGTCCCCAAGAAGTTTGTCCTGCACAACCTTACTTATACAGTTAGAGTGAGAGGCCAATGAGAGTCCAATGCTTTCTTTTGGGGGAACTTTATTTAATTGTAATGGAGACCCCAATTAATTTGTATTTATTGACCTATTCTTATTTTCCTGTTTCTCTTCCGTTTCTGAATTTATCTCAAGGTAAAAACATCAGTTTTGTGGTCCATTTGAGTAGAGGAAAAAGACATAAAAAATACTTTAGTTTGATATCTTTGGTTTATTTGTAATATGGCCATAATTCAGGGAAAATATATAAACAGAGTTATCACTAATAGGAGAAATATGTTAATTATATATAAGTTCTATTTATGAATGTAAAAAGGGCATCAAAGCATAAGCAATTGGAAGTCAGATCATAAATGCTTTTCCACTGAAATCAGCATCTCAGACTCATAAACTGGGTAAATTAGTGTTGACCAGCCCTTGTCCAACAAGCAGACACAGTGCTTTGCTACCTGAAGAAAAATGCCTTAACATCTTTGCAGAATTTGAGAGCTAATTGCTTCTAGCTGTTACCTCTCTGGATCATCTCCAATCCTTTAAGCTAAACAGTTGTCACTATCCTAAATTTCAGCTGAGGAAACCAATGCCAGAGAAGTTGTCATTTAGCCAAGATTTTGAAAGAAATACGGATAGAGGTGAAGATTAGATTACGGGCCTGCTAATTCCAAGTGTTTTGCCCTTTTGGGTTGCAGGATGCTACAAGACCCCAAGCCTCCCCGCTCTCACCTCCTGCAGAGGTGGCACAGTTCAGAGCACAGATGCTGTCAGTGCCGTCAGCCATGTGCCCTTGGACAGTTTCCTCCCGTATAAAACTGAGATAATTATAACCTATCTCCGGGGCTTAATGTGATTTAGATAATGTCTTCAAAGTACTTAACATATGTTAACTACTTAAAAAATATTTTTTTCATGCTTTTAAAACATGGATTTTAGAGAGAGAAGAAGGAAGATGGGGATGGGGTGAGGTGGGGGGATTGGAGATCGAAACATCAGGATGGAACCTGCAACCTAAGTATGTGCCCTGACTGAGAACCAAACCTGTGACCTTCCAGTGCAGGGGACAATGCTACAACCAACTGAGCCACACCGGCCGGGGCTGTTAACTACTTATTAAATGGTGGTTATTATTATTATTACCATTAAAACTATTCTTTTGAGTTAAGCCAGTGATTTCAACCAGTGTGCTGTAAGAATTTTTAATCATGCAATGCCTGACTATTTAGTCAGGGGCACTGACCTCTTTTTCCTTAGATTGTCAAATAAAAAAATGAAAGCTGCCAACACAACAATAGCCATCCGGTGTGAATGCCCTGTCTTGAACCATAAATATATAGGTCACATAATAGAGTTGCATTTTATTGGTCACTTTGCATAATAAGGTTGCATCTGATTGGTTAATTATTGGTACCAGAAATTCTTATGTACAAGTATAGGCATTTGATTTTTTTGAAAGTCGCTTTGGAACAAGAAAGGGTAGATAACTACTATTATTATCATTTTTTAATCAATCAAAATTATACCTATTTATTTGTCAGATTCACACACAAAATATTTTTGTGTGCTACAGAATTTTATTTTATTTTTATTTTTTTATTTTTTTATTAAATCTTTATTGTTCAGATTACATTTGTTCCTCTTTTTTTCCCCCCCATAACTCCCCTCCTCCCAGTTCCCGCCCCACCCTCCGCCCTCACTCCCCACCCACTGTCCTCATCCATAGGTGCACGATTTTTGTCCAGTCTCTTCCCGAATCTCCCATTCCCCTTTCCCCCCCAAGAATAGTCAGTCCATTCCCTTTCTATGTCCCTGATTCATTATAATCACCAGTTCATTCTGTACATCAGATTATTTATTCACTTGATTCATAGATTCACTTGTTGATAGATGCATGTTTGTTGTTCACAATTTGTATCTTTACCTTTTTCTTCTTCCTCTTCTTAAAGGATACCGTTCAGCATTTCGTATAATACTGGTTTAGTGGTGATGAACTCCTTTAGCTTTTCCTTATCTGTGAAGCTCTTTATCTGACCTTCAATTCTGAATGATAGCTTTGCTGGATAAAGTAATCTTGGTTGTAGGTTCTTGGTATTCATCACTTTGAATATTTCTTGCCATTCCCTTCTAGCCTGCAAAGTTTCTGTTGAGAAATCAGCTGACAGTCGTATGGGTATTCCCTTGTAGGTAATTGAGTCTCTTTCTCTTGCTGCTTTTAAGATTCTCTCTTTGTGTTTTGCTCTTGGCATTTTAATGATGTGTCTTGGTGTGGTCCTCTTTGGATTCCTTTTGTTTGGGGTTCTCTGCGCTTCTTGGACCTGTAAGTCCATTTCTTTCACCAGGTGGGGGAAGTTTTCTGCCATTATTTCTTCAAATAGGTTTTCAATATCTTGCTGTCTCTCATCTTCTGGCACCCCTATAATTCTGATATTTGTACGCTTGAAGCTGTCCCAGAGGCTCCTTACGCTATCTTCATATTTTCGGATTCTTTTTTCATTTTGCTTTTCCAGTTGGGTGTTTTTTGCTTCTTCGCATTTCAAATCTTTGACTTGATTCTTGCGCTCCTCTGGTCTGCTATTGGGTGTCTGTATAATATTCTTTATTTCAGTCTGTGTATGCTTAATTTCTAGTTGGTTCTTTATCATAGCATCGAGGGTCTCATTAGTTTTCGTGAGGCTCTCATCAAGTTTATTGGCTGCTTCTAGCACATTATTGCAAGCCCTCAAAATTGCGTTTTTTAGCTCTATATCCTCCATTTCTGTCATGTTTTTTTGTCTCCGCATTTTTTATGCTTTATTGGTGCACCCCCTTGTGGTCTTTGTGCGCAGTCTTGTTCTAGTTGAGCCTTGATTGTTGTAGTTAATACTAGAGGGATTTGACCACCAGGCCGACTGGCTGTGAGAATCAGCTGTGGGAAAACTTCTGTCCTCTGGAGAGGTGCTAATCTAGCCTTTGCCTGAGGCGATCCTCAAATGGCTCTGCGCAGGGCTTGGGCGGGGCGGGATCAACAGGGCAGGCGGAGGGAGCAGTTATGGCTGCTCTCAGTCCTGTTCCCAGAGGCTCTGCTTCTCAGAACCCCAGCAAGGGCTGCAAACCCTCACGTTTCAACTGATGCCAGACAATCCCGCTTCTCCCGTTTGAGTCTGAGTCCCTAGAGACTCACCCGGATCTGGAGCTCAGAGTCTGAGACTCCCTCTTGATTGAAACAGACAACCACGCCCTCAGCCACCAGCCCGCTTTGCGCGCGCACCTTGGTGCCTTTATATTTTCCACACTTCGCCTCCTCTGAGCCTCAGAATGCTGTTGTCTTTCCCTCTAGTTGAAGAGTCTCTCCTCAGCCAGCTATCTTGTGGTTCTGGGTGATGTCCGTTCCGTCTTTTAGTTGTATTTTTGAAGTGGTTGTTTGCGGCAGCAATCTCAGGTGTTTACCTATGCCGCCATCTTGGTCTCCTCTGTGCTACAGAATTTTAGTAGTTAGTTTATGTGTACCATGAGATAAAAAATGTTGAAAATTGTTGGGTTAAGTTAAGCTATTGCTGTTGTGTTAATGTAAATAAGTGTCTTAGCAGGTCAAGCCCATTACCTACAGCTGCAGTTAACTTATCCAGGAGGACCTGAGGCAGGACAGTTATGTTATTAGAGGGAAAAGCTGGTGGTGACAGTGCCGGGAAGACATGTTCAGGAGTGGCTCCGCAGGTAGGAGCTGAGACAGCCAGCGCAGTGAGTAGGAAATTGCAGCGTTGTAGCTCAGAGCCCTGATGGGGACGAAGGCGTCACAGCAGAGGTAAACCTCACTATCATGATTTTGCCGTGGGTTGGTGTTTGCTGATTGAAATCCCTGGGCTATCAGTGAGTGAGATTAAGAATCTCCTCAGTTACAGCGCAGGAGATGCCATTCACTTTGAGGATCACTAAAGAAAAATTCTGCCCAGCCGCATGGCTCAGGGGTTGAGCATCAACCTATGAACCAGAAGGGCACTGTTCGATTCCTGGTCAGGGCACGTGCCCGAGTTGTGGGCTAGATCCCTAGTAGGGGGAGTGCAGGAGGCATCTGATGAATGATTCTCTCTCATCATTGATGTTTCTATCTCTCTCTTCCTCTCCCTTCCTCTCTGAAATCAATAAAAATCTATTTTAAAAAAAAGTTCTGCCTTGACCGGTTTGGCTCAGTGGATAGAGAGTCGGCCTGCGGACTGAAAGGTCCCAGGTTCGATTCCAGTCAAAGGCATGTACCTTGGTTGTGGGCACATCCCCAGTAGGAGATGTGCAGGAGGCAGCTGATCGATGTTTCTCTCTCATCGATGTTTCTAACTCTCTATCCCTCTCCCTTCCTCTCTGTAAAAAATCAATAAAATATATTTTTTTAAAAAAGTTCTTATTCAAATGAGAAAGCCACATGTTGAGAAACACTACTGTAGAGTGGTATCCCCTCTCCATCCCCACCCCTCCCCTCCTGCCCTCCACACCACTAGGGACATCTGAAGGCAGGCTGGAGTCCATACATTTGGGGGAGATGACTAATACCTGAAGACAATGTTCTCAACCTCATTAGAAATGCAAGAAGTAAGAATTATGCTAATTGTTAGAACAGTAAAGTACTTTGGAAGGGTTTTAACCAAAGAGAGATTGTGGTCAGATTGCTTTATAAAATAATTTACCTCTAATTCTCTGGGTACATTAATATGTAAATAAGAGTAAAATATTTTTTTAGTATCAAACTACCAGTATATTAATATTTAAAAATAACAGACTATTCCAAAGTGGTATTGCAGTCACTATCGATGTTAAGCTCAGTGCTTCCTTCATTCACTCAGGTGTGCCTGCCGCCCTCTGACCTGACCTGGTTCCCACACACCCCATCACTTCTCTGTGCTCATTCCATTTTCATGTTTCGCTGCCAGGAACACCACCTAACTCCAGTGTCCTTGTCCTTCCCTAATCTTTTTATACTTATTTTCTGTGTTGCAATTGGACTATTTCATCTACTAAACATCTCTGAGTGCTTTGCAAACAAGGGCAAAATCTCTGTGCTCAAGGAATATACCGCACAGTGGAGTCCAATAGGTCAAGGCTACAGGTAATTATAGCATAAAGGCAGAAAAAGCAAAATATCACATCTTACATAAATTAAATACTATAGTCTTTCAAAGAACGAGGAAGATAGATTTAGCTGTGAATTTCTCACCCCATTTACCATTTTCCAGATGGTAAGGTTGTGGCCCACAGGAAGGAAGTGGTTATCTTAGGTATTACGAAGTGGTTCGTCTATGTAAGATCAGACGCTTCTGTATCTGCCTTCATCAGTATGACTGTGAGATGACCAGGGTCCCGCAGCAAACTCTGAGGAGCTCTGGTCAAATGAGGCTCTGCTTTTTGGTGGTCAAGTGTGTGGGAAATGTTACATAGTGCACCCTCTTTTGGGAGGTTCAGAGTTGCCATTCCCAAATGAAAGGTTCTGAGAAGTTCAACAGAGGAAAATCTTTCTTCAACCCGGAGAGGCTGGCCTCTTCCCTACGTACCTTCCAATCCCAGCCAATCCAGAGAATCCCCAAGCACCCTCTGACCATTCTGCTTTAAGCTGGAAACAGAGAAAATGAGAGAAAGGCCCCTGAAGGTGAGCCCTCGCCCACTCCTTCCTTTGGCCAACTTGCTGCTAAGGCAGTTATTTGTGTATTTGTTATGAATCATCTTTACCCAACTTCCTCAATTAAAGACATTTATCTCAGAGTCTTGGGTAGGGACAAAATTCTGGATCATGTATCTGAGCCCATTTGTCATTACCTGGGATATAATCCCTTCTCTAGGAATAATCTGTTTTATGTTTAAATGCCAAAATAGTGTTTTAATATTTATTTTAATAGTAGAGGCCCAGTGCATGAAAACTCATGCACTGGAGGGGGGGTCCCTCAGCCCGGCCTGCCCCCCCTCACAGTCCGGGAGCCCTCAGGGGCGGGAGGTGACCAGGCAATCAGGGGAAGGTGACGCCCCATCACACCTCTGCTGCTGCCACTGCTGGCAGTGCAAGCCTCTGCCGGCCCTGGTTACCTGAGCCTTGGGCGGCCCTGGGTGGCTGGGCAGCCAACACCTGAGACTTGCCTGTGCCTCGGGCCGGCTCTGGGTGGCTGGGGGGCTGAGGGGATTGGGGGCTGCCATCTTGTGGCTGTGGGCACTGCCATCTTTGAGGGCAGGGCAGTCAATTAGCATATTCACTCCTTATTGGCTGTGGGTGCCGCCATCTTTGTGATGGCATGAGGGTCAATTAGCATATTCCCCCTTTATTAGATAGGATTGTTTGCTTTTTAAATAGGTAATACAGTCACATGGTACAAAATTCAAAGGTCAAAAGGATCTGAGGTGAAAAGTGCGCCCTCTAACCCTGTCCCTCAGTAGCCCCACTTATATTGCCTTTCATCCCTCACAGATGGCCATGTGTACACATTGTTATGCATCTTGCTCTTTGCACTTAAAACCACATCTTGGTGCCCAGCTGGTGTGGCTCAGTGGTTGAGTGTTGACCCATAAACCAAAAGGTCGCAGGTTCTGTTCCCGGTCAGGGCCAATCAATGTTTCTATCTCTCTATCCTTCTCCCTTCCTCTCCCTCTAAAATCAATAAAATCATTTTTTTAAAAATAATAAGAGATTAAAAAACACACACACCACATCTTGGTAATAGTGCATTGTGAGCACAGAGAGAGTTTTTACAGCTGCATAGTGTCCCATCGTATGTGCCATAATTTCTTAGACATGACATTCAGGTTATTTCCAGTCTTTCGCTCCAGTCAATGCTGCAGTGACTAATTTGAGATATTGAGGACATTGGTAAAATTAGGTAACAGCTTCCTGCCACAAAAACAGATCCAGACAGTTAATTGAAGATCTATGAAAACACTCTCATAATGTGCAACATAGCAAGGCAGCCTGTATAAATAAATTACTAATAAATGGAGGTAGGAAAAATTCAGACAAATTATGCACACTGGTGAGCACACAGCACACAGGGAGCTAAAGGCAGAGATCCAAGACCCCAGAGAGTCTGGGGGTTGGCTTTGATGTAAGGATAGAGTATGTACCTCATGGATGGTTACCAAGCGCCCCAACGTGCTTACGTAGCAATGAAGCTAGTCATGCAGGATTAATAGTTATTAGATTTCTCAGTTTTTAAAGCTAAGAATGTTTAAAATGTTTAATTTTATTTTTAATACAAATAAAATAACAATAGTTCTAAGAGCTAACATTCACTGAGCACTTACCATATTCAGACACTATTCCAAGTGCTTTACAGGTATCACCTTAGTTAATCCATTAACAGCCTATGAGATTGATAGTCTCATGCCCATTTTAGAGATGAGGAAATTGAGGCCAAAGGAAGTTCACTAATTCAGCCAAAGTCACACAGCCAGTGAGCAACTGAGCCAGTTTCTGAATCCCTAGCTGCCCCCCTAGACCTCTGCTGGCCATTTGGGTCTTTACTTTCAAGTTTCTCTAACTAACAGCACAATAAAAATATTTGTAATTTTTAATTCCTAAAAGTGCCATGGAGGCTTGTGGTCAGCTTGAGAACTTTAAAAAATTATCTGACTGGCCTATAATTCAAATACAGGGTGGGGCAAAAGGAGGCTTACAGTTGTTCCTATGGAAAATAATACAATAATTAATAAATTATAATACAAGAATAAACTCTGTTTCATGTATTCACCACCGTAATCCCACTTTGCCCTGCCCTGTCTGTGAGCCTTTGATTGTTCCAGAAGCAATGCTTTCCCTCTTCCTGTGTTTCTCTTTCTGCTTCATGTGCCATCATTGTATTTCGATTTTTTGTTTTTGTTCCCTCAAAGTAATCTGTTTGGAGCACAATGTGAAGTCGCCTCTCTGAGAACGACTTTGGCATTTTGAAAAGACAAATGTCTTTCATAGGCTGTGATATTGGGTTTGTTCTTCCCGCCGCGTCTTTTCAAGGATAAATTTGTTCTTCAGATAAGCTTCCAGCTGCTTCTGTGTACAGATTGTGGTGGAAACCCCCGCCTGTAAGTCCAGTGGGATTACCGAATTCAATTGAGGGGGGCCGTCTAGCTCACCAAGGTGTCAGAAAAGACGAGGACAAGGACGAGTTTGTAAACAAAATGGAATGCCTCCTTACAGGCTCTTTCTGAATCTCTCTTTGTATTGAAACTTTCTTGAGTTGGGCAGTATTTACTGCACTTTGTGAATCACATTATTGGTAATTAGCTCCAGTCTGCAAGGGCCGAGGTACTGTCCATGCTGTAGAGTGGTAGTAGGCATTTATAATTTAACACCATCCAGTTCCAAAAAGCCACTCCCTTGAGGGGCTACCCGAGTGAGTTAAGCATTGATGAAGTAAAGATGGTAGGACCTACCTGAAAATAACAGTCAGCTTCCTCTCTCAGCTCCTGTGCCTGCTCCTGCACATGCCTTCTTTGACTTTCTTCCTAGGAAGCAATCTCAGCTTACTTAGGTGTAGCCCACGTGTCAGCTTCTTCTTCCCTGTAAATAATTCCTTCCTTTGGCTCGGGCCGGCGTGGCTCAGTGGTTGGGTGTGGACCTATGAACCAGGAGGTTACGGTTCAACTCCCGTCAGGGCACATGCCCAGGTGTGAGGCGTGCAGGGGGCAGCCGATCAATGATTCTCTCTCATCGTTGTTGTTCCTATCTCTCTCTCCCTCTCCCTTCCTCAATGAAATCAATAAAAATCTATGTAAAAACAAAACAAAACTATCTATATATCCCTTTCCTTTGGTGTATTTGGAGGAAGGGGAATTTTGTCACATGGCTCGTTCCAGCCTTAGTCAGTGATAGCCGGTCCTGAGCCATGGTTGTCACTGTCACTGTCGCTTCCCTGGGGGTTTCCTCCCCTTGCTCCAGCAGGGCCGGGACGGGGTGAGGTGAGTGAGGCAGGTAGGGAGCAAGGCTTCAGGAGGCATTGACTCGAAGGGTTGCATAGGCACTAGTTGCTTTGCGCTCATCTGGACCGGGCCTGCCTGCCACAGCCTGGGGCTCATGGACTTGGCCCCCGGTGGGGTGGGTGGAGATGGGGTCTGAGCAGCATCACTCCGTGGCAGTGCACCCCTGGGATTAAAGTGCGAACTCTGGAGCTGAATGTATTAGTTAATTTCTCTGCACCTCGGTTTGTAGAAGGGGGATGCTGCTGCTAAAAATACAGCCTACCTCGTAGGGTTGTGAGTTAGTGCAGAAAGAACAGCCCTGGCACGTGGGAAGTACCCACTAACTCACCACCATTTCCAGCTCCCGTCTCACGTGGGTCCACAGCACTCAGAGCTGGTCATAGGCTCCGGTTTGCCATGCTGTAGAGAGGTAATGCTTGATAAGAAGGTTTGCGAAAATGATGCAGAATTTGAAAAGACAAAAGATTTTAAATTGTCAATCAGAACATCATCTCCCCAAGATGCAAGGGCAAAGCCCTGCAGAAGCGAAAGCCTAACAGAAAAGGACCCTCCTCGCTCTCCCGGGGCTGCCGGCCTTTCCTGAAATGCCTCCGTGTAGAGTTCTCTGTGCTCCGATCTCCTTTCACCACCTGCTTTACAACAACCTCGTTCTATCCTCACAGAACTCACCTCCCGCCCCCCACCCAAATCCACCCCATTTCCCCAGCTGATTATCGCCCTAGACTACATTTTTCGGGCCAGATGGCATCAGGGCTGCCAGCCGCACAGAGCAGGGAGGCACTGGCAGCCCAGTCCAGGCTCGTGCAAAGCCTCCTGCCCTAGAACCTCAACTTGTGTATATGAATTAGCCTCTGGTAAATGGGGTTCAGTTATGTGCTGTTTCGCTACAGTTCTAAGAACCTATGGGTGACATGAAATGATGACTTACTGTAATTTTATGCAAATGAATGCTCATACCTTAAATTCAGCCACGTTCAGTAATTTTTAGTAGCTCCTTAAAATCATATCTGTTTAGACTCTGTTTTAAGTCCAATGTAGCTCAATAACAAACTTATGTGTAAATGTAGGTGTAAATGTGTTACCGGGACACAGAGGTAAATCCCACCATCACAGGCAGAGGGTGGGGCTATGTTCTTTGATGTATGTGTTTCAAAGATGTGGCTCCCAGGACCTTGAACAAAACCTTTCTGGGTGGTGGAGCTGGCTAAATGCTTACCTGGCCTCTGCAAAGAGCCTCACACATATAAAGGGGTAGAGAAAGGATTCATAAACATTGTGCTTTTCATAGACATGCTCTACACAAGAGTGGGGGGGGGAGCTCCTTCCCCTTTTGTCACCTGGGAACATTCTAATGTTCTTATTTCTTCTTCCCGTCCTCAGAGACCAGGTGGGCAAGGGAGCAGCACTGTAGAGAACAGAGGAGGCAGAAGACAGAGTGCCAGGACTAGCTCAAGTCCCCTGCTCCCACCCCCAGGAGGCTGCAGAAATCCTTCTCGATCTTGAAGGAGAGCCAGCAGAAGAAGGGAATCTCGAGTTCTGAGCATTTACCCCGAAGACATGAGTTTCCATAAGAGATGCATTGAGTACTGGGTAGGACTGAATTTATCAGACTGTGCTTTGGTGTGTTTTTATCTTGCCATCCAGTGGGGTAGAAGCTCATGAAAAAGACAAAACAAAAACAGAACAGTTATGAAAAACATAGAAGTTACATTTTTATCATTTTTTGTCAGATGCATAGATTTGTGTTTCTGCTGGACAATTTTTCTATAATTCACTTGTGCCATTATTTTTAGTTTGCATAACTGGCCATGGCTTGGCTTATTTTTGGCTAAAACAAACCGAACCAGAAAAATACTAGAACCATCTTAAACACAGGATGAGTCACTGTACCATATATATGCAATGACCAGAGCATGAGATAAATATATACACTTAGGAGGTAATATCAAGTCTTGAATAGTGTAGTCTTCACTTAATATTAAAAAAATTATTAAGGCTTTCTTTGTCATTTTCCAGGACTCCCTCTGCTCCAAAAACCCAAATAAGAAAACAAAACAAAAAACAAACAAAAATAACCATATCAGAGAGGAAGAACAAATATCATATTAAAATATTTGTTCAATATTTGGCTTAAACAGACCTCAGAACTTCTTTGCCATTAACATCAAAGGTTCACAACAAAGGTAGTAAATGATAATTAAATTAACCAGTGAAGAGAAGAATGATTAAACAGAACAGAACTTAAGCATAAGGGAAGACATTTTTCAGAATTAGTACATGGAATGAAACTCTCTTGGGCACCGGTTTTGGTGTAATTATTTTAAGCTCCCTATTAAACACCCTGCACGCTAGAGATTGTTTGCCTGCAGTTCCCCAGCTGAGAGAAAACCACACTAATGGCCTTTTCAGCTTCCTATATTGGGCCCAAAACACGTGATACTGGGTGCAGCTGAACTTTTCCAAAGGACTGGGTTACCAAGCCTATATTCTTTTCAGAGGCAGTGAATTAAATTTCCTGGGAAGCCTAGAATAATCTGCAAGGAAATGGCTGGGATATTTTATGTTGAAAGAGCAGTAATTGGATTGCACGCAGACAGCTTCCGTGGATCATGTAACTCCATACTGTTTACAGAGGGTAGTGTTCAGTTCACGTAAGACATTGTAGTCCCGTTGATTCCAGAGAGGAGAGAAGTCATTTATTCTGCAGGCATGTAAGAGGGCTTGGGGCTGCCTAGACTTAGGAGCCAGTTCTTGATTTGTGCTGATTTGCTTTGTTCAGAAACAGTAAGGGAATCTAAATTAAAGAACAGAGCCTATCACATTTAAGAATTTTGACAAGTCATCAAAAAGAATTACATGATTTAAGTAAGTTTTACACCAAAGAATTTCCACTCCTCAACAGACTCCTAGACAAATCAAGACACTTCTTTATCAAACTTTGTTTCGGTTCTTGAGCAAAGATAATTTTGTTATTTAAAAAGATTGAACACTGTCCATCCAGAAATATCTCACAACTTAGAACAACATCAACAAAAAATCCCTTTTCTCTACTATTGATTTAGAAAATATCTGCTGGTAAAACCTCTTCTTGTTGTTATGCTCTATAATAAAAGGGCTATATCTTGCTACTCACAGCCTAAAATCTAGGGTAAGTTCACAAACTTATATTTGGCTCCTGGGGTATGTCTCTGAGGCAGTGGAAGATGTACTTCTAAAATTTAAAAAAGGCAATAAAAGTTCAGATAGTCCTGGCCAACTAGGAGATAGATGGGATTCAAAATAGCTCCTGGACAGTAGTGGGTACTCACTGGGAAACTCAGTATTGATTGATGGGGGTTCATCCTTTGCTGGAATCTATGTAGTAAAAGAATTTTTTACGCAAAATACTTAAAAATTTTTTTAAAAGCTACAAGGTAGAGATTCCAGTGATTATGTTGCTCAAAGAGCAGTTGTAATTTCAATACAAATTCTGCTTCTAAGAGACTAGCTAGAATTCACTATTGTTATTATTCAAAGCCCAACATTAGGCCTTAAAACCCAAAAGGCCTTACATGTTTAAACTGGGTAAAGAGAGATTCCACACTTAACGTTTAATGGCTACAGCTCCTGAGAATTTTGAGAACAGAATGGAGAGTAAGTGGTGAGAAGACTGACAGAGCGACCCGAGGCATGTCGCAGAAGCTCATGAACACAGCTCTGCGCACGAGCTCTGTCCCAAGCACCAGTGGGAGCCACTGAGGATTTCTAATGGGCAAACGAGAGCGGGAATGGGAACGGTATTTCAGGAAGAGTAATCTGGCCTTTAGAAACCCCGGAATCCTTCATTTCAGGGCAAGGTTTAATTTAGATATGGAAAGCAATTGGTCTACTACAGTGATGGTGAACCTTTTGAGCTCGGTGTGTCAGCATTTTGAAAAACCCTAACTTAACTCTGGTGCAGTGTCACATATAGAAATTTTTTTTATATTTGCAACCATAGTAAAACAAAGATTTATATTTTTGATATTTATTTTATATATTTAAATGCCATTTAACAAAGAAAAATCAACCAAAAAAATGAGTTCGCATGTCACCTCTGACACGCGTGTCACAGGCTCGCCATCACTGGTCTACTATGTATCACAAACACAATTTTCTATATCATCTCTCCCAGCCATTTTGGGTCTCACTGTTTCTGTACATGCAGAATTCATGCCTATGGAACACTCTTGAATTTCATATTCATCCCCTTAAAACAATTTGCAAACCCCATTTCTTTAGCTCTGTTTAAGCCTCACCAGCTCCAAGGAGTTGTCTTGCCCCCTAAATACATACTCTGCAGTGATCTCTCTCCTTTCTTTTTTTTTAGAACTTCAATAACTTTTAGCTGCACCAGTCCCATAATCTTTATCACAAACTACCTTGTAGTGAGTGCGGTCGTCTGCATATGCCTCTGGAATCAACTGACTATAATATCCTTGAACACAGATACTATGTGAACACAACCTTCTCTTTCCAAATTAAATGATATACAGTACCTGAGCTTGGTAGGTGCAACATACATATATATTAACTGATTCCATGCCCCACTTTTACCCCACCTACTATGCCAGACTCCTCACTGCAGTTCAAAACTAAAGATAAGAATTTTAGTCTCTTTCTCATTTTGTATGTCCCCTGCTATCTGCAACAAAGTGGCTTTCATTTTCCCTAAGGAAGATAATAATTCAATACTAAGGGGAAAAATAGCAGCATTATTCTGCAGTTCCTCCCATCAAGAAGTAGAGTGTACTAGTATTTCCCTACTCTGCATCTTGGCTTGGCCAGATGATTTGTTTTGGCCAAGGGACACCAGCAAGCCTGGCATAAGCGGAGTCTGCTTGTTCCTTCAGACTTGTTCCCTGTCTTGCGGTTCTTGGAACCAAGCTTCCGTGTGAAAAAGCCCAGAGTGGTCTGCTGGACACTGGGGCACATGGACCAGTTACTCTATTTGCCCCCGCCGATCACCAGACATACAGTGAGCCATCCAGGACCCACCAGAACCTGGCCCATCCACCAGCTGACTGCGATGGATGAGTGAGCCCAGGTAAGACCAGCAGAGGAACCACTCAGCCAAGTCCAGCTCAAATGGCTGATCTACAGAATTATGAACAAACAAATAAATAAATATTTTCAGCCTCTAAGTTTGGGAATGTTGTGTTACCCTGCAAATTAACTGATTTAATATATAATACAATTAAAATATTAAAAATCTAATTGTCATGCATATTTGACAGAAAGCTTTAAAAGGAAAGTTGTATACAACTTCTTTAGAGCATTTTGGGCAAGAGTTAAATTATTGTCCCTGAATTATTGGCTGAATCTAAGGAAAACAAACAAACAACCAAAAGAAACCATCCCTCGGGCAAGTTCATTCCATTAAATAAGCTTCTAAATTACAACACTGACTCGATGAAGGGAGACTGCTCTGCTGCCCAGGTGACAGAGGAAGGTGTTGGAATCAAAGTGCTTAAATAACTTCCCCAAGAGAGTATTTACCGAGTGAAGTGGTGAAGCTGGATTTGTACCAGGCAGGCTAGACTCTTAACCAGGATCTACACTCTTAAACAAGGTGCTATACTGCCTCCCAAATGAAGAGCTAAAGCAAATCACCCTACAAGGACTGCTTTATATTTTAGTATCTTACTTTGGGTAATGATAAGGGATAGCTTTACTTTTATTTTAACTGTAACTTGTAGGCCTTGAAGCTAAAAAGAAAAGATGTAATCATCAGATGCCATCATTTCCTGCCTTCTACTATTTTAAATTATTTCCCATTGATTTTAGTGTCCACGTGTAGGATTTTAGCCATAGTAGGGGATGATGTGTCTTATAGTAATGAAGCCCTTGTGAATATCAGAACATCAGAGAAAAGCACCCCCTCTTTCTCCCAGAAGAGTTATGGTAGGGTCCCACAGAACACCCACAAACACAGACCTGAGCTCTATAGAATCCACATATAACTCATGTACTAAGTCAACCCAATGACCTCACATATTTGAAGTGCTCTGCAGATTTTAAAGTGTTATACAAATGTTAATTGGTTTTGCTAAATCAGTTTTTCAGAAATGTAGACACAATAAGGTAGAAAGATGGCAAGGCCATAAGCTAACAGAGACCACAAACTTCATTATCGATTTTATACAAGGTTCTGCTTTATAGCAGCAAAGCATTGTGGGGACATCTTTAGGCTCCTTTGTCTACTGGACGACAGCCTGACAACTCTACTCACATGTGCATAATTGAGTCACTTATGGAGATCGATGTACTGCAGTAAAACAAAGGTATTTACATATTCTTACCAAGTCATTTGAATTTGTAAGCCTAAGTTTTCTTTTCTGTAAAATGGGCATCATAAGATTGCTGTGCGATCAGAATAAATGTACATGAGAATACTGCTGTAAGAATCCATGCATTGCTTAGTATTATATCCACTTTATGTGAAAAATATGGACCAAGACATTAATCCAACACAGTGGGGGAAAAAAAAAGAAAAGCCAGAGGGTTCATGGACATTTCTTAGTCCTTTAGTGCTGTTTCCTGGTAGGTGGCTAGGGGAGAAGCCTAGAGATCAGCAGCCTGTCCCCTGGAGATAAATGACACTAGGAATGATTCATGCCAGCCAGTGGTCCCCAAAAGGTCTCATTACTGTTTGCAATTAAATTGGAAGGAAGTAAA
This sequence comes from Myotis yumanensis, assembly GCF_028538775.1. Classification (NCBI taxonomy): domain Eukaryota; kingdom Metazoa; phylum Chordata; class Mammalia; order Chiroptera; family Vespertilionidae; genus Myotis; species Myotis yumanensis. Next base: position 166,950,945 of record NW_027223754.1, read on the forward strand.
CACTCCATCCTCAGTAAAGTCTCTGTCCTTCCACTGTTTCCCTTGCCCCCTTTCCTTTTCTCTACCCTAGCTTTTCAAGACTCTTTAGCAACCGCAGTCATGAATCAGCCACATTAATATTTTATTACCACAAATAATGCTCTGTAACTGTCTCCCGTGACCTTTATTTTCCCTGATTTGCAGAAACGTGGTGAAAGGTGAGACAGTCCCCGACCTAGTGGGTGAAAATACGATGGTTTTCTCTAAAATTGGAACAGAGAACAGTCCTTGGTTAAACCACCATCTATATTTAAGATCGGAATGCTCCTTTCAAAGCTTGCGAGGAACGGGTGTTGCTATGAACAACATTCTCTGAGTACTGATTGAAGGAAACTCCCATAACACAGTGCCTGACGTCTGACAATGTGCTACTGGTTAAAAAGATGCTCTGGGATGAGCTGTCCTAAAATAACCAATTCTGCTGATACACAAGTGAGAAGATGCTGGGAACTGGGAAGGTTCGTTTGTGTTGCGTTCGCCTCTGGCAGACACCCTGGAAAGCTCCTTATCTCTGCATGGCAGAAATCATCTGTGGTATCAGTAACATCGATTTTGCTGTGGATTGGAACCACCCTCATATAATAAACTCTCTGTCTTCCTCGGCGCTCCCAGAGGACATTATTTTTTCACACGGGACAGTCGGAAGGATTATGGAGCTAGTGAGAGACTGGGTTGGGACTGAACCCAGTGCTTTCTGACTCCAAAGCTCTGTGGTTCCTCTTTGACATAACCTCCCGGAACTCCTGTCTTCGTGGGAGGATCACTCCCATCTGTGTTCCAGAGCCAATCTTGGCCAAACGGTGGCGTTTTTCAGCATGCTCCCCGCAGCCTGTCTTCATTGCTCCTCCTCAGTCCTTCACTTTGCCTAGTCTCCTGGCCTAGTCTCCCCGTACAGGACTATGAGGGGTCCTTCACAGGTCCAGGTATACTTGTACTTCCCAGATTCTGCCAGGAGGGGGAGCAGTGCTCTCAAATTGCCTGTCTCGGGACTATCTCCTTCCTCGCTATAGAATTTATTAAAGGCCAATGGCCCGCTCATTGTCAAATCTTTTTGAGGTTGTTTGGATTTTTAAATAGGAGGCAGAATGACAACAGAGTTTAAGCAGTGGAACGGGCCAGTGGAACTGGGACAAGCCATTTGGCCAGGGGAACCGCCCGAGCAGATGTGAGTCAGTGTGGCGGCTGCTCTGAGATGGAAAGAGGGTGGCTATAATCAATTGACAATGCTGCTTTAGCCAAGGCTGCAGAGTACTGATAGATATTTGTATGTCTGACTCTGGCTGGAGCAGAGGCCTAGAAGACTTGGACCTCAAGGCATGTGTTTGGTGGATGGTGAATTGACAATGTAGTTGGAGGAGTCCTACTTAAGGAAGATTCCTGTTTTTGTCACCTCTATTTTTTTTTTTTTGCCTGTACCCTCTTCCTTGCCTCCATTTCCATGTTGACACTTGGATGTGCACAGATCTGACACTGGGTCACCCTGAGAAGGAGAGAACGTATTTCACTTCGCATCCAGCCGTCCCTGTGACGGATTATATAAGAACATCAGTGGGTAACAGATGCAGAGGTGGCTGTGAAGCCTGTGAGTATGAAATGCATTAAGATGAATAATCACAGACACTTTTCTGAAGAGGACATACAGAAGGCCAAGAGACATATGAAAACATGCTCAAGTAACAAATCACCCAAGAGATGCAAATCAAAACAACCATGAGGTACCATCTCACACCTGTCAGAATGGCTACCATCAATAAATCAACAAACAACAAGTGCTGGAGAGGATGCGGAGAAAAAGGAACCTTCGTGCACTGCTGGTGGGAATGTAGACTGGTGCAGCCACTGTGGAGAACAGTATGGAGTTTCCTCAAAAAACTAAAAATGGAACTCCCATTTGACCCAGTAATCTCACTTCTAGGAATATAGCCCAAGAAATCAGAAACACCAATCAGAAAGGATATATGCACCCCTATGTTCATAGCAGCACAATTTACAATCGCTAAGATTTGGAAACAGCCTAAGTGCCCATCAGCAGACGAGTGGATTAGAAAACTGTGGTACATCGACACAATGGAATACTACGCTGCGATAAAAAGAAGGACCGCTTGCTGTTTGCAACAGCATGGATGGACCTGGAGAGCATTATGCTAAGCGAAATAAGCCAGTCAGAGAAAGATAAATATCACATGATCTCACTCATTTGTGGAATACTGGTATAGTGAACAACATAAACTGATGAATAAAAATAGATCCAGAGACAGAGAAGGATCTAACTAACTGTCAAAACTCAGAGGGAAGGCGGGGGGCGGGGGGGGGGGGGGGGTGTAAGAGATCAACCAAAGGACTTATATGCATGCATATTAGCATAACCAATGAACACAGACACTAGGGGGTGGTAAGGGCATGTGCTGGGGGAGGAGGGGGGGGAGGAGCCGGGGAGCAGTCAATGGGAGGGGAAAGGAGACATATGTAATACTATATGTAATACTTTCATCAATAAAGAATTTTTTTAAAAAGATGAATAACCATAGCATTGTTAGGGCTCAAAGCATCGGGGTCCTGGGGAGAAGGAGGCCAACAGGCCCACCACCACAGAAGGTCAGTGGGCACTTCTTAGTGCTTTTGTGCTGCTTCCTGGTGGGTGACCTCGGGGCGGAAGCCCAGAGATGGGCAGCCGGTCCCCTGGAGATAGATGACCTTGGGGGTGATACATGCCTTAACTTGCCTCCTCCTCATCATCATGCCACATATCAGTTTCACATGCTGCCTGTTGCTTAAAGCAGTGTTAACTAAAATAATAACGGAGTCACTTCCCATCCCCTTCCCAGTGTTATGCCTAAATGTGTGGGCTTATCTGTAGGTAGATTGTCTTTTTTAAATATATAAAAATTAGAGCTTTCTTTATGATTCAAGATAAGATAGCTCTCTAAAGCGACTAAAGCAGGAAAATAAACAAGGGGTTGGAAAATAAAACTAGAGAGATGACATTCTGGCCAGACGTGTCCCCATTTTATCTGCATAGCTACATTCCATGGCTATGAGCATCAGCAGAGGAAGATGTTACTTTGGTCTACAGTAGAAACACACTGGCCAATAGCTCTCTTAATTTTTCTTTTTAGAGAAAATATGTGCTGAGCTCTTAAAGTACACAATGTTTCTGAAGACAACTGTGAAATATTTGAGGTAGAAATATCAGCATGGGAGAAAACAACAAAGCAATGATTCTTCTGCTGGAGCCTCTTGAAATACAGAAATATTTTCTTTTTCCTCAAGATTGTTTCTCAAAAGATAAATCCATTTTGATTACACCATGAGAGAATTAGTCAAGCGAACTGAGGCTGAGGAGAAAAATCAGCCGTTAAAACTTTTTTTTTTTTTTGGTCATTCTGTCTTTCTAAAATAGAATGTTAGATACACAATCTCTAATGAAATGTGTCAAACATGATGCAAAAGACTTGAAAAATGGAATTGGAAAGAGTGAAGCCCAATGTAATCAATCTGACATCTGGTTATCCGTAGAGGGGAATTATAGAGCGGACTTCAGAGTCTGTAAATGTTTCAGACCACAAAGAGCCGAAGATGTTGGGAGCAGAGCTCTAAAGGCGAAGGAGGAGTTTGAATATATTTTCTCCAATGATTGCTATTTCAGATGCAGTACATAAATCTATTCACCTCCTAAAAAATTACAATGTGACACATAAGGCTAAATGCTCTTTTGCCTACCACCCCGTCCTAGTATTCTCTGCATAGGAAAACTGTGTGTATATTCCTGCACATGTTTTACAAATGCATTTAGAAACATTTATTAACTGTAGAACATGTATATGATTATTTTGTTGAGTATACTTTTTTGTTGTTAATCCTCACCCAAGGATATTTTTCCATTGATTTTTAAAGAGTGGAAGGGATGGGGAGAGGCAGAGAAACATTGATGTGTAACATCGATTGGTTGCCTCCTGCAAGCACCCCAACCAGGGCTGGGGATTGAGCCTGCAATCAAGGTATGTGCCCTTGACCAGAATCAAACCTGGAACCTTTCAGTCTGCGGGCCAATGCTCTATCCACTGAGCCAAACCAGCTAGGATGAGCATACTTTTTTTTTTAACACAGATGATAGCATTCTATATGTATAGTTCTGCAACTTCTCTTTGTCATCAACAATATATCTTCAAGATCTTCCCATGTTGGTATATGTAACACTATCTCATATACTACCTATCTCATATTACACATGTAAATGTCCACTATTAGTATATTAATTGATGCATGATCCTGCATCAACAGTGAATATGTGCTTAGGTTATTTGATCATTTTTCTATTGGTAAACATTTAGGGTGTTTTCAATTTCACTTTATAGCTTGAAGATATTAAATGTAAATGCAAATGTTTCTTTAGGGAATATACTAAAAAACAGATCTACTGGGACATGAGACATTTGCCATTTAGACTTCTGTTAGCTGGCAATCAGGATACATATTTGCTACACTGGTCTGCCTACAGTTTATATTATCAAACATTAAAATGTTTGACAACCTAATGAGTTAAAAAATGGGATATCATTGCTTTAATTTTCATTTTCTTGATTTTTAATGAAATCGAGCATTGTCTTTGAAGTGTTTAATACCCTATTTGTATTTCCCTTCTGTGAATGGCCTGCTTGCATTTTTGGGGTCCATTTTTGCATTATGTTGTTTGCACTCCCATTTTTAGAAAATTTTCTTTGTCTAGTCCAGAAACCAAATGTTACCTATCATATAGGTTGAAGTATCTTATGGTCTACCACTTTAAAAAAATTTTTTTATGATATTATTTGCCATGTAAAGATTTTTAATTTTGAAGTAGCTAACCTTATCCGTCCCTTCTCTCAAGATTTTTTGTTTTTGTGTCCTTTGAAGGACCTACCTACCCAAGGTCATGCATGCACTCTCAAAACTTTTATGTATTTATCTCATCTTTAGGACTTCAATCCAATCGAAATTTGTTTTGTAGCTAGCAAATGCCACCTTTAGCATATACTAAATTTCTATATGTATGTGGAATTTCTATTACAGTCCAAAGATCCACTTTATTCCTGTTCCATTACTATATTGCTTAAGTTACTATCACTTAATAAAGTTTGATATTGGAAATTAAAAGTCCCAGAATTTGTTCATTTTCAAAATTACCTTGATGACTGCATCACATTTACTCTTTCATATGACTTATAGTATGATCTTACCAAGCAATATAAAAAAATAATCTGAGGGGTTTCATTAAGATTGCATTGAATTTACAGATTAATTTGTGGAGAATTGAGTGCTTACAAGTATTGTATCTTTTCATTCACAACTAGAAATATTTTTCCGTAGTAAGTTACTGTTTTTCTCTAAAGGGGTCTTGCACATCTTGATAAGTTTATCCAAGGTAATTTATAGTTTTGTTACTATTGTGAATGATATACTTTTCAATTGCTTTTTAGCAGGTGAATAGAAAGGGATAATACTTTAAAAATTATTTTTCATGCAAAAGTCTCCTAGGTGAAGACCACTTTCTCTTTTCAATGTTGAGAAAATGTTTTTGAAGCTCAAAAGAGTGAGCAGAAACGAATACAAATATTTTTCTTCTGTCAGGAAGTCGGGTCAGCTCTCAGCAATGTTTGCTGTAACCTGCGGAGTTACCTACTGTTCTCACTGTTTTCAGTGCAGCTTCTGCTGCTCCTCTGATCCCTCTTGTGTAAGCGATCTGATCTTTAAGTGAAACAAGGCCAAATAGATATAATCTTGACTTTATTAACCTTTTAAAAAAGTAGTTATGTTTTTAGAAAAAACCAGTAACTATCCATTGGTAGCCTTTTGTGCAAAACACAGTTAGCTACTGTGACATAGAAAATTGAATAAAATCTTCCCCCAACTTCAAACAACTTACAATGGAGTTGGCAGGAGATGTATCCAAGAAGCTCAGCAGCCACAAATCCAGTAAAATAATAATAATGGCTACCGCATATTTACCCATTGAATGAGCACTATATACCAGAAGCATGTACTATTTTATTTAGTCCTTCTAACATCCTCATGTAGGGTGCATTACCAGTATTTCCATTTTATTTATTTATTTATTAATATATTTTTATTTATTTCAGAGAGGAAGGAAGAAGGAGAGAAAGACAGAAACATCAAGGATGAGAGAGGATCATTGTTCTTGATCAGCTGCCTCCCACATGTCCCACACTGGGGACTGAGCCTGCAACCCAGGCATGTGCCCTTGACCAGAATCGAACCCAGGACCCTTCAGTCTGCAGGCTGACGCTCTCTCTACTGAGCCAAACTGGCTAGGACATAGTATTCCCATTTTAGAGGTAAATCTTCCGAGGGCATAAGAAATAATTTGACTGGCTTTTGTCTCCCAGTCCTGGCAGGGAGCCTTTAAATCCTTGGAATTTCCCTGAGTGATAGGAGCATCTTTGTTATTCATGATGGGCTGCTCAGATCACACCTGATAGTTTATGCCAAAGAGGTTATTCAAAGGGGATCCCTAGAGAGTGTTCATTTGTGCTAATGAGTCGACTGAGCATGGGGCTGAGACAGTCCAAACCTGAGATTAGAGGGCTGGGGCTTTAAGCCCTATAATATCCACTCATCTTCCAGGGAGGGGGGAGGGCTGGAGATTGATTTCAATAACCTTGCCAATGACTCAATCAATCATGCCTAAGTAATGAAATTCCAATTAAAAGTCTGTTCACTACAAGTCAGGTGAGCATCCCTGGTTGGCAATACTCTGAGTATTATCACACCTCATAGCCAGTAGGAGGCAATGCTGTCCAGGACAAGGATGACAGAAAACTTCCTGCTTGGGACCCTCCCAGAACTTACCCTCTATGACTCTCCCTTTGCATTTGAATTGCTATCAAAAATTTATCATTTAAGTATAGTCCTTTCCTGACATTTTTTTAGTCATTCTAGTGAATTATCAAACCTAAGGACATTCATGGGGACCCCTCAATTGATAGCCAGCTGATCAGAACTGAAGGTGTGCCTGGGGACCCCAAACCTGCAGCTGATGTTAGAGCATGGGCAGTCTTGTAAAGGGCCTCATCTTCCCCGGTTGCTAGTGGGAGTGGAATTCTTGTGATATCCCAAGAAAAGGAGTTTTCTGAAACTCGCATGGGAGAATGAATGGTGTGTGTGTGTGTGTGTGTGTGTGTGTGTGTGTGTGTGTGTGTAATTAAATCCCTGAGTTTTCAAAGTCCCATTTGCCTTAGTCTAGTCATAAAAGTGTAGCTGGGGCTTCAGCAGAGCTAAAATTAGAGCCAGTGTCCAGTTTCCTTTCCATGTTAAGGCATAGTCCAATCCAGCATCAGGTTAGCTGAATTTGTGTTTCCTGCTGCAGTCCATCAGTCCAGTGCATGTAGGGGCCACAGGGCCACATGGCTAGGGAAGAAATTCGGGCAGGAGCCAAATCAGAGAGCCCCTCAAGCCAAGAGCCAAGAGTGAGGAGCAGCAAGTGAGAGTTGCTTTGCTTAGGGGATTATGTATTCCCACATTTTCACTCACTTGCAGTGGCCACATCCATTCTGGCCAATTATTTTTGTTTCCAGGTTAGATTGACAGGCAAGCACCTTCCTCATGTCACCCCATCTTTACTGGGCATGCAGCTATCTTCTCTTTGTTAGATCCCTTCTCCCAGTGTCTTACAGGGAATAGGCTGGTGGTTCCCCGGGGAGTACAAAGTTGCAGCTTCCTGGTGAAGCTGTCCACATGACAAGTTTACAATGTCTGGCCTTCCCTTTGCTCCTTTCCTATAATTAATAACTAGCTAATTATCAAACTTCAGGACATTCATGGGAATTGATATCCAGCTGATCAGAAGAAAAGGTGGTCCTGGGACCCCACACTTAGGGCGGGTGTCTGGAATGGAGCCAGTGTTATGGAGGAATGTGCCCCTTCATTGGTGAAGTTTGGCTCAATTCTGGGTAGTGGGTGTCAGAAACCATTGCAGGAAGTTCACTGCTTGCAGAGACCTGCTGGAGGCTCCTTGTGCAAAGCAAATGACCACTTTCTAAGGTATCTTTTTAAGATTTCTGTGTTTGTATTCCTTATACTAGTACATAGATGGGGAGGGCAAATTCCCCTCGTTATTTTGCATTGTCTGTGGTGAATGTAGCCACGCTCTGGTCATTGCATGTAGTCAGGCAGGGATGGTATCAGTCAATCCAGGTCAAAGGGATGCATTTCCTGCATAACATCAGAATGTGCCAGAGAAAGTCAGGTATCATAGCTGGTGGAGAGCCAGATAAATACTCCTCAAAAAGAAACCTCTCAGGCAAGGATCCTGTGAGCCTCTCAAACCATATTCATCTTGTGCCTTAATTAATAGGCAGCTAAGCACGGAATGTGTAAAATGCAATTAAGACGCAGAAGTGAGTCAATTTTATATCCACTAGTTGAGAAAATATGTGATATGTGCTTTTCCATTTGAGAACACCAAGGTTTCTTAACACCACGAAGCAAGATTATACACATTAACCTTTTTTTAAAGTTGGTATTTCCTTTGAATAATGATCTATGTTCAGTCTACATCCCCTAAGCCTCAATCTGCATGTGTGTTCTCAGTATCAACAGTGGTCTCATCTCCAGCACCAAACTGCCCTTGGTCAATGTATAAAACATCCAAAACTGTAAAAACTTTTATGAGTCTGAGCCAAACTGATGACAATTGCCGGGAAGCAGAATCTCAACAGATTGATAATGGCAGTTTTGCACCTTGTTTTATACATTAGAATCAAAGGAGAAGACCTAAGGGGGTTACACGAAACCCACTGGTGGGAGATTAGGAAGGTGGGAGAAGGCAAAGTGGGGAAATCTCTGGGATTGGATGAAAAGTGAAATGGACAGACACATACCTCTTTTACATTGGTGGGTATAGGACAGTTAACAATTAACATTCCCAGCACATAGAGATGGTATGTGGGGAGACAAGATAACAATGAAGGGGTCTGTGGTCTCTGCTCTGGTGAGAGACTGTGCCCCGAAGGGTTTGGATTCCAAAGGCATGTTATCCCAGATGCAGAGACAATAGACAGGCTCAGTTAAGGTAAAGACTGACCTTTGTCAAGAAAGATACTGGCCTAGGACATGACTACCTGCCATGACTTGTTTTTAATTAGAATGTTTTAATTTCATGAATAAGAACTGATATTTTACAAAAACATATAAACAGCATATCATATGTGTATTGTGAAAATTAACAAAAACCTCATTTAAAATGGAGTCAAGAGGGGAGGGTAGTTAAGTTTTTCCTTTAATTAGGTTATTACATAATACAAAAAAAAAAAAAAGAGGGGAGGGTAGAAGAAGGAACTCCCATGCATGTGTCACTCAGTGCACACTACTGACCCCAACAGGAAGAGAAGTACCTTGCATCAGGTACTGGTGCTGCATTGCTAGCTCAGTACCAGAAAGAAAAGATTCCTCCTGGCCCGGTAACAGCTCAGCCAATGGGAGACTGCCATAACTTAGCCAATAAAGAGTCACAGTATTTCCAACTCTCGGTTTCCTCCAATGGACTCTTCCTTTACAACAACTACTCCCAAGTTCATAAAAGAGCACTCCTACCCTTTGTTTCCCTGGACTTAGGTTCACCCTTATGCCACATGTCCTGAATTGCAATTCTTTGTTGTTCCCAAATAACCCATTTTGCTGGAGAAATATCTGACTACTTTTTAAAGGTCTAAAGTATATACAATTAGTCCTCATTATTTGTGGAATCTTTATTTGTGAATTTGCCTACTCACTAAAATGTTTTTGTAACCCCCAAATCAATACTCTTGTTGCTCTTCTAGGAAATTGCATACATGTACAGATAAGTGAAAAATTTGAGTTGCCTTGCCATGCATGTTCCCAGCTGAAGTGCAACGAGGCAACAGTTCTGCCTTGTTTCAGCTCTCATGCAGAGATGACCAGAGGCCCGGGACAGCAGGGCAGTGAAGTGTAGCATAGAGCTCAGACTCTGGGATCAGTTAGACTGGGTTTAAATTCCAGCTCCAGTACCTCTCAGTAGGGCATCCTCAAGAAAGTCACTTAGTACCTAGTTTTCACTTTTGTAAAATAAAGAGAATAGAAACTACCAGGACAGGTTGTTTTTAGGATTTAAAAATTATAATCTATATTAGAGGCACAATGCATGAAATTCGTGCAAGGGGCTCAGCCCTTGCAGCCATGGTGGCTTGCCTTGGCCCTTGCAGCCCCAGCTTCATCCGGAAGTTCGTCTGGAAGGACATCTGGAAGGTCGTTTGGCTTCCCAACCTAATTAGCATATTATGCTTTTATTATTATAGAATCCTATTTAATAAAGAGGGAATATGCTAATTGACTGCCCCGTCCTCAAAGATGGCAGTGCCCACAGCCACAAGATAGCCACAGGGGAGGGTAGTTGTGGGTGATCAGGCCAGCAGGGGAGGTCTGTTAGGGGTGGCCAGGCCAGCAGGGGAGGGCAGTGGGGGTGACCAGGCCTGCAGGGGAGGGTAGTTAGGGGTGCCTGGGCCAGCAGGGGAGGGAAGTTGGGGGTGACTGGGTTGTCAGGGGAGCAGTTAGGCGTCGATCTGGCTGGCAGGGGAGTGGTTAGGGAGTGATCAGGCTGACAGGCAGAAGTGGTTGGGGCAATCAGGCAGGCAGGCAGGCGAGTGGTTGGGAGCCAGCAGTCCCTGTGGGATCAGGCCTAAACCGGCAGTTGGACATCCCCCGAGGGATCCCAGATTGGAAAGGGTACAGGCTGGGCTGAGGGACAACCCCCTCCCTCCGCCCCATGCACAAATTTTGTGCACCGGGCCTCTAGTATATATATATATATTGCCCCAGGTATAATGGTTCAGTATCTTAGCCCTTTATAGAACAAAACTATTGCAAATAACAAGAATCAACTATTACATATATATGTGTATGCACACACATACATATATAAATACACACATACATATACATGCACATACACACAGACACACATGGAAAGAGGCACACATATGTTTGCATGTTAGTAAATGAGGATAGAGTGTGTTTTTCATTTGCTATATATTTGCGAATTTACACGATTATAATCAATAGACTATTGCTAATGGCTCTTATTTCTTGCATTTTCAGAAGTGAAGAAATTATCTCTCAAAAGAACTTTTCTGCTTATGAAAGGGAGTAAATTGCTCACTTTTTGTAGGTGCACTAAGTCTTTTGGGGAAAGCCTACTTGAGCCCATTCAGTAAACTACCTATTTCAATACACTGAATTGTATCCCATTAGTCTTACTAAGTTAATGTAACTTCAAAAGGGCAATAATTTGCTCCTCTTTCTAAGAACTATAATGCACATTTTCCCACCTATTTTTCTATTCAATGGCTGGGATTGCTAGAGGAGGCTTATATTATTATGGGAAAAAATAGCTGCCCATGACAGGTAATAAAAATTATGTCACTGACTTGACAATAGCATGGGAACTTCGAAAGATTCTTTAAAATGTGATAATGGGTTTATAATATTCAATTCCTGCTCTTCCCTATGGCTCTTGATGACCAAGGGAACATGTTTGCAAGACAGCTGGAAGGCATTGGTTGCATCCATCATGGGAACTGAGTGAACTAGCTATTCTATAGTAGATAAGACCTTCAGTCATGACCTCTGTAACCTAGAACATAAATCTATTGATCCAGTAAAAATTAGAAACAAAAGTGTGTGTTTAACCTATTACAGTCAAGTATAAACCAAAGAATTCATTGCCTACAAATCTGTAATTCTTACTAGGGAAGAACTAGAGTTGTTTGTGTTCTAAATGTTGTACTAGTGGAGAAGATTAAGTTCAGGAATAAATAGAACCCCAAATTAATGATGGCTTAAACATGAGATGATCTCTCATTCATATAAGAGTGCAGGTGGTTGTTTCTGGATGACAGGCATATCTCCTGCATGCAGTGTTTCAGGGATCTAGGCTTCTTCTATCTGTGGCTCTTTCATCTCCTAGCCCTCATTGGCATTTGCATCTAGAAGGCAGAAAGAGAAAAAGAGTGTGGGGTTAGGCACAGCCACTTTGTAAAAGTTTTGGGTGAGAAACTCCAGGTAACATATATGTATTCCATTGGCTATATCTCAGTCTATGGCCACACCCAATTGCAAAGGATACTGGGAAATGTAGTTTACTCATGTGCCTGAGAAGAAAAGAAAATCATGGATTTGGGTGAGAAGGTAGCTATCTCTGGCATGATGTTGCTATGCTGCTGCACCTGAAGAAGGGGCAGGAACTCCCAACCCCCACCATAGGTAGAAGATGAGATCTCAGAAGAGGAGTGAGGCCATTTATGGTATAAACATCCTGGGGAAGATGCTGGTTTCTATTCAGAAAGGTTAAAGGGCAGAGGGAATACATTTCTGTCTGTCTTTCATTTAGTTTCCTTTTTAATTCTAGAATTGGCTGAAAAAAGAGTTGAGATGTGTACAAAGTAGTTCCTCACATGAAAAGGAGGAACCCAGGCACATGTCTATGGGATTATGCCAGCAACTTGGAATGAGAAGCTTCTGTCTCCTGGTATGTAGAAAGTAGGGCCATTTGTGGGAGTAAGTGGACAATCCTATGTATTTTTAATATCTTCTTCACATTTTAACAGTTCTCCATCCATTGAGAACCTTCCAAAGGTAGTTATATTTTCTAACCTTCCTCATCCCTAGGATATGGGTCTTAGATTCTTCTAAATAGATACATGAGACTGTGATTCAGAGACCAGCTACCTGAGGAAACTGGCAGAGCATTGAGGCAACTGTGTTGCTGGTATGGGAGTGGCCAAGAAAGGATATTTCTAGAATGAACAGTGGTGGAGACAACCACCTGATCACAGAAGAGGTAGAGTGGTTCTGGAGTTGATGGTGGCAGCCACTCTGTTACCAGGCCAGTTGTATGAGCTGGTTCTCAGGTTGTCCCTGGAAGCATAGTCTAACACTATTTCTGCAGATCTTCCAGTGATTCTGGGAGCTTTCTAATAGCTCTTCCTTCTGCCTCAACTGGCTAGAGTGAACTCTGTTGTCTACAACTGAAAACTGACCAATGCTAGAAACAAGCTAGCTGTAGTAGAACCAGAACTCATTGCTTTAAGACTACTTACATTCCTTAAATTCATTATTCGCATTTTCTTATTTCAGCCAGAATCAGCACTGTCCTAAAGATGTGCAAATGAAATGTTCTGTCTATATTGCTGGAATATTAAATCTAGAACAGGACATGTAGACAGCCAATAGACATATGAGAAAATGCTCAACATTACTGATCATGAGAGAGATACAGATTAAAACCACAATGCGGCATTACTTCACACCTGCCAGAATGGCTACTATCAATAAATCAGTAAATAGTAAGTGCTGGTGAGGATGTGGAGAAAAGGGAATCCTAGTGCACTATTGGTGGGAATGCAGACTGGTGTAGCCACTGTGGAAAACAGTATGGAGTTTCCTCAAAAAATTAAAAATGGAACTGCCTTTTGACCCAGAGATCCTACTTCTAGGAATATATCCTAATAATTCTGAAACATCAATTGGAAAAAATATATGCACACCTATGTTCATAGCAGTATTATTCACAATAGCCAAGATGTGGTAACAGCTGAAGTGCCCATTAGTAGATGAATGGGTAAAAAATGGTGGTACATTTACACAATAGAATACTATGCAGCTATAAAAAAGAAGGAAATTTTACTCTTTGTGACAGCATGGATGGACCTGGAGATTATTATGCTAAGAGAAATAAGCCAGTTAGAGAAAGACAAATACCTTAGTCTCTCACTTATATGTGGAATCTAATGAACAAAATAAACCAATGAACTAATTAGAACCAGAGGCATGGATACATGGAACAGACTGACAGCTGTCAGTGGGGAGGGAGAAGGTGGGGAAATTAGATGAAAGAAGGTGAAGGGATTAGCCAAAGGACATACATGCATAACCCATAGACACAGACAACAGTGTGGTGATGGCCGGAGGGAAGGGGGAGTGGAGGCTGGGTGGAGGTGGGCAAAGGACGGGGCTATGGGGGTACCAGTAATAGTGTCAACAATAAAAGTAAAGTAAAAAAAAAAAGCTAGAACAGAACACTTGGAAGACATCATGGTTGCAGCAGGTGAACCCCAAGGCGGGGGCAGTACATTTCAGGAGTCTGAGTTAGGAACACTTGTCCAGCTGCACCTCTACTCCGGTGTTCTCCTTCCTGAGTTAACCCTGAAGATTCTGGGATGTGATTTATTAAAGGAGGTGAATTCCTTCACAGAGTGACTGCAAAGAGAAGTCAACTGTTCTTTACAAATGGATATCTCAAATTTTATTCTGTTTGCTCTAGAGGGCAATGGTTACTTGGGTCTAATTTATGAGTTACTTATTTTATCCAAAAGTTCTATACCCCAAATAATGTTTCTAGGATAATATAGCCTTACCTGAGACCAGAACCAAAGGCATGCCATCAGTACTGAGTATGCAGAAGAGAGATGGCCTTGGTTTGCGAGAGGTAAGTGTGGAAAGAGCATCTGGGTTCTATTAGCAGCTGTGTGTGATCTTAGGTAAGTTACTTAACTTCTCTGAGCCTCATTTTCTCATCTGTAAAGTGGAGAATATAATCATAGGACCTTACTCATAGGATTATCACTAGGTTTAATTAAAGGTGTGTTATGGTTTTTTGTTGCAGAGAATAGAAACCAATTCTGGCTGACAGAAGCAGAGAGTGAATTATTGGGAAGATATTGAGGTGTTCACAGAATTGACAGGAAGGTGAAAGAACCAGGGTCAGAAAATGAGCAGGTGTTATGGGAAGTCGGGCAAAAGAAAAGAGCCAAGATCAACACCAGGAAGGGTTGGTTGTTGGGGTTCCCTCACCGGCTCCCCTACCACTGACGCTAGTCCCCGCTGTTGCTCTCCGGCTAAGTCAGACATTGATGCTATGGGGACTTTTCCCCTCGCTGATGTGCTGACTCTGAATTCAATCTGCCTGTGAGAGACAACGATTACACTTTCAGGAATTGTGCAAAATGGGTATTAAAATGTTTGTAGTTGGGAATCAGCTACCGTGAAGTTATTTATAACACAGAAATCAGCAAAGCTAAAAACCAGGGCTGCTTTTTGTTTTGTTTTCCCCAGATCCTGCCGCCTCAAACACCGAATCCTGGGCATGAGCACCTAATGGGCTGAGTCCCAGGCACGTGACTGTCTTAGCTACAGGGAATGGCGAAAGGGAGGGACTGGCCTTTAAGATTGTGCTAGGAAGTGGGCCTCTTCCCCCCACCCCCCAACTAAAATAGTTGGAGGATTCTCTCCGAAAGTCTGAGGATTTCAAGGCTGAATCGCCTCCCTAAATTTCGAATATTCTCTATAGCAGACTCACCTAAAGCCTTTACTGTATTCATAACAAGTATCTAATAGTACATGCTGGGTCCTTTCTCCTTCATCTCCTTTCTTTTCCCTAGTTTTGGCCACGTGTATAGTCCTCACTTTCCTGTTTCACATATACTCTGGAATTCTGGCCACAACAAGAACAAAGCCTTAACGAGCCTCGCCTTAAGCTGTCTCCAGTTAAGGAGTAAGTTCAGCTAAAAAATTCCAACATTCAATTGACAACTGTAACCTTATGTTCTCTGCTAAGGAAATGAGCATCTTTACTCAGAAGAGCTATTGTCTTAAAATCTTCATGTTGAAGCATTTTTGAGATAAAAGACACTATAAACACTTGAAACAAGATAAATTTCTTAGTAAGATGCTGAAGGTCTTCCTATTTCTTGTTATCCAAAATCTTAACAGAATTTTCATTTTAAAAACAAAGGCAGTTAAAGCAGCTAGTATTATTTTTCCTCCAAATTAATAAATGTTAGGGTACCTATCAGTCAGAGGTTAGAAAAAAAGAATATAAATAAAATATTTTTCATGAAAAATTTTTTTTATCATATCAGCTACAGATGATTTATGTCCTAGGGATTGAATGAAGAGGAGGAAAATGTTTCAGTAATAAAAACTGCATTGCAAAAATGTTCAATAATATGTATCTTGTTTAATTCTTCATGCTGCATATTCATCACTCTGTGTATATAATTGGAAGGAACCTGAACTCATATTTGAAATTAGGGAAATTTGTCACTGTTCAGAGTCAGCTTTAATTATTCTAAATTATTCAAGAGGAAGAGACTATTTCTTCCAGGTGAAGTTATTCATTCTTAGAGAGGAAGTTCCTTCAGCTGCAGCTTTTGCTCAAGTGTTTGGAAGGGAAAACTCAGAGACACTGGCCCTGGTGAGGGCAGGAGCGGCCCCAGGGGTGCTGGGAGGAGACCGGATCCCACCTGACCCCAGTGAGTCCAGTGACTGGAGCTGGTCACTTCCCTTCCTGGCCCCATTCAGGTTCCTTGTTTGAAAAAGAAGAGCCCTTTTCTGTTTCCTTCCCCTTCAAAATTTTACATCCTAATTATCAATTCTAATCCCATGTCTCAGTTGAAAAACACACTTCATTATATGTAGTTCAGTTGAGCACTAATGAAAAATTGGCCTACAGCCATGAGAGGCACAAATTCCCAATCACCGGTGCCCCAGTTCGCACCTGCCTCTCAGAAATCCCCTCCCCCAGCCTTTCTCCAGGAGTAAACACTTATTTTTGGCAAAGCTGGCTTGTGAACAGCATCTCTATAGAAACCAGTGTCTGGTGAACACTTTCCTTTCGAGTACCTTCTCGACCATTGCATGTCATCTTAATTGATAAACAGGTAGATCTTTCAAGATCTCCAGGTCTTTCTGTCAGCCTGCAGGTCAAATCCTAAATTAGATACAACTCCTGAATGGGCGTGAAAGCTGGGAAAGGAGGCATTCATGTTGTCATGACAACTGGGAAATGGATGTCTCCCCACAAATGCTAATTCAACGGTCATGGTGGGTTTTTACACACCAGTCATTATATTTTCTACTTTAAGCAGAAATGAAGCAGCATTTCGGGTTTTCTCTGAGGGATTTGAAACCATCTGTGTTGTTGTTGCTGCTGTGTTTCCCCCCTCTCCATAACCCTAACCGGGTGCCCTAGCTCTGGTGGGACTCAGCTTTGTCGGGTATCTCTAGAGCAGCGGTTCTCAACCTGTGGGTCGCGACCCCTTTGGGGGTCGAACGACCCTTTCACAGGGGTTGCCTAAGACCATCGGAAAACACATATATAATTACATATTGTTTTTGTGATTAATCACTATGCTTTAATGATGTTCAATTTGTAACAATGAAATTGGGGGTCACCACAACATGAGGAACTGTATTAAAGGGTCGCGGCATTAGGAAGGTTGAGAACCACTGCTCTAGAGGCTCCTGAGCAACATGTGGGGGCTGAGACTGGAGCAGCGAAGATCTAGGTGCCTACAATTTTATACACTGGAGTCTAGGTTCTCAAACAGAACTCTTTAAAACAGCTTTGTAAGGGTTAAGAACAAATAGAAGTAATTAGCACCCTCACATGCATCACTGGTTCCAGCACTATCACAGCCAGGAAGAGCTTTCATTTGATACCGATAAAGAACACAACGTACACTGCGATATCCACCCCCCCCCCCCCGCCCCCCACTGCGAATGTATGGATAACTATAAAAGTTCCAGAGTACTACTGCCTTCTGGAGGATGGTGAAATGATAAACTCTGAAAGGAACATTTTCTGATGGGTCAGTTACAATGGCCCGCCCTACCAAGCCAATCGCCTCGTGCCCAATATGTTTGAAAGAACCAAGAGGCCAAATTGCTCTATGGTCTGATTTGGAAATCCTAGCAGGGTTTGTGTCAAGGCACTGTGATCAGAAATATATCTTATTGTACAGAAATGGATGTGTGTGCTCTCTCTGCTCTGGGAGCATGTCCGCACCACAGCTTTCCATTCCTCCTTTTCTTCCCCCACAGGCATGCATCTCCTAAACTCTAAGGCACCCCAAAAGGCTTACAACCTAGAGCAACTGGTAGCAGCAGCTCGTCAGGGGCTAACTCCCTGACCCTGTCCTCAAAGCCCCCTATTCTCCTGCTTCTTAGTGAGCCAAAGCAGCCCGGCCTAGGTCTGTTTCCTCACCTAGTCCCTCTCCTGTTGCTTCTACTATCCTAGGCCCTTCCTTGTTTCACTGTCCTCAGCTTCAGTGAATATCCTCTAAAAATCACCGGGACTAGTCTTGTGTAGGCGGCGAGGACTGCACCAGATGTGAGACCAGTGGGGTCAGATGAGACCTGGGTTTAGCAACCTCGGTACAGAGGTTCTGGCTGGGAAAGAATTCAGAGCCAAGACTCAACCCATAAGAGAACATCCTATCTAATAAAGAGGGAATATGCTAATTGCCCCTCACGCTGTTGTTGCAAAGATGGCAGCGCCCACAGCCAGTAAGGAAGGAATATGCTAATTGACTGCCATGCCCTCAAAGATGGTGGCGCCCACAGCCACAATATGGCTGGCAGGGGAGGGCAGTTGTGGGCGATCAGGCCAGCAGGGGAGGGCAGTTGGGGGGGACGAGGCCAAGGGTAGTGCAGTTAGAGTCAACTGGGCTGGCAGGGGAGGGCAGTTAGGGGCGACCAGGCCAGCAGGGGAGGGCAGTTAGAGAGGACCAGGCCTGCAGGGGAGGGCAGTTAGGGGCAACTGGGCCTGGAGGGGAGAAGGACAGTTGTGGGGGACCAGGTCTGCAAGGGAGGGCAGTTGGGGGTGATCAGGCCAGCAGGGGAGCAGTTAGGTGTCGATCAGGCTGGCAGGGGAGTGGTTAGGGGGTGATCAGGCTGGCAGGCAGAAGCAGTTAGGGGCAATCAGGCCGGCAGGCAGGTGAGCAGTTGGGAGCCAGCAGTTCCAGATTGTGAGAGGGATGTCCGACTGCCAGTTTAGGCCTGATTCCACAGGGATCAGGCCTAAATCGGTAATCAGATATCCCCCAAGGGGTCCCAGATTGGAGAGGGTGCAGATAGGGCTGAGGGACAACCCCCCCCCCCCCCCCCCCCACACACACACACTGCACGAATTTCGTGCACTGGGCCTCTAATTTATTTATAACATCACAGAGGTAAAACAAGTATTTCGTAGAAGAAATGGGCTGAGAAAACAAGTTTTAGAGACAAAGGAAGGGCCCTTGGAGCTTGGGAATGAGGGAAATAAAGAAAGAATGAAAAAGAAATGGATGTGCTGAAACGACTCACAGTTTGCACGGAGCACCTGCTTGGGACATTAGGAGAATAGGGAAGTCTCCATTCACAGCAGCTCAAGACTTCCTGACTCTGGCTGTTCACAGATAGCTTTAGTCTATTTTAGAATCAGAGAGCTCCAGGTGTCCTGAC
The DNA here is from genome assembly GCF_028538775.1 of Myotis yumanensis. NCBI lineage: Eukaryota > Metazoa > Chordata > Mammalia > Chiroptera > Vespertilionidae > Myotis > Myotis yumanensis. Next base: position 166,970,277 of record NW_027223754.1, read on the forward strand.
AAGGGGAGCACTCTTGGTTCTGAAGCATATGCCGCCTGCTCTTCAGGAAGAACGGAGATGGAGAGCTTGAATGGATGCACACACTGTTTTTGTTTTATTTTATTTTGGGAACAACACGTATCTCTCAATTCACTCAGCGCTCGCTCAGTTTTTCATTTCCCTGTGCAGATTTGTTCTCAGATGGGGAACAACTTCATTACCCACACATTCAGATTAATTCCTGAGTCATGCACGGCTTCTCTTAAAAACAGATCACAAAATCTGGACTTTGAGAGCTAGAGCTGGACCATTTTTCAACCTAAGTGTTCCAGGATAAGATGCTCCAGGAAGATCAACTGTGATGAAACCTCATTTATTAGGTGGACTGAGAATTTTAAATCACGCAGAGAGAGCAAACAATAATAATTCAAAAAATCACCGCCATGTATTAAGTGTCTTCTTACAAGGCATTTGTTTATATTAACCTCATTTAATCTACACAACAGCCCCAGGGATTTTATCTTATTTTCAGATGAGGGACCTTGCTTCAGAGATTAATTTACCCATGTCACACAGCCTGAAAGTGTTGGAGCTAAGATACAGAGATGAATTGGCCTTATTTCTAAGCCAGATCATTATATCGGGTGGAACAAAGGTAGATTTAATGTTGTTCATATGTAAAATCATACAAGAATTAAGAAATAATAATACAAGGATAAATGCTGTTTCACATACTCACAACTGTAAACCTACTTTTGCCTCACTAACTAAACAGTGCTGTGTCAAAAGTCTATCAGCACAGGGACGGCGTAGTTTTGTTTGCACCGGTGAATTGTAGGAAGTATTTTTAATGTGTATGTTCTAGAAGGGAAAACTGTGGCTCTCTGTTGCAGTTAGTGCTATTAGAACCCGTCATAATAATGGAAAGGTGAGGCCGGGGTGAATAGAAATTGAATAGCAATAAATAAAAACAATATTATGTGGAAGGGAGAGAAGACATTTCTTATTAAAGAAATGAGATTGTGGCCTGGGGTATAAGAGCCAATCCTTCAGTATTTATTGAAATGCTAACATAACTAGAGTCCTATATTATAGTTCTCAGAAAAATTTAGTGTGAATTACTGGCTAAGAAATTATTGGAGAAGGTTTCAGTTTTCATGACATAAAGTACAAGGTCAGTGTTGATTGTACTCTGTCAGGTGACACTTGTTTGACAGAAAAAATTTTAGAAAAATAATGGGGTATGAAATTTTACTTTAAACAATTTTTTAAACAAATAGGATGGAGAGAAGTATAGTAGGGCGACTGCACAGCCCAAGAAAAAGGGGGTGCTGTTTGAACAGATTGCAATGAAAGGGGTGCCCACCTGATTTGTACAACACAGCATCCCTCATAGAATGGGAGAAACTCTAAGAATTTTCTCTACTTAAACAAATTGGGCTTTTGTTTGTTTGTGCCCTTGAGCAACTGGGTGGGTGGTGGTGTCAATTACTGAGATGCACAATACTAGGGAAATGAGCTTGCTTGGGGGAAAACCAATTGTTCTTCTGTGGAGATGCTCAGTTTGAGAGGGTGGCTATGCCATTGGATACACAGACTGGAGTTGAGGGAAACGGTGGGGACTGCAGATAGAATTTTTGGAGTTATTAGTATATGGATAATCCTTAACGTTATGGAACTGAATGAGGTGTCCTTGAGAGGGAGGGTGGAGAAAGGAGAGAAGAGGCCCCAGGACTGGGCCCAAAAGCCTGCCAACCTTTAGAGGTCACGAAAAGGACCAGGAAGTAGCAAAGAAGCCTGAAAAGGGACAATCAGTGAACTGTAAGGAAAACGAAGAGATCAGAGTCCAGGACAGAAAACAGAAGGACAGGCAAATGCTGGGCACACGCCGCTGAGTGTCAGCAAAGTCCCGTCAGTTCCTTCCTGTGTATTTTCTGAGTTTGCTTCCTCCTCCCGACCCCATGACTGCTTCCCTAGTTCACAGTCAGCAGCCTCTCAGGGGCTCTCCTCGTCTCTGGATTCAGCTTCCCACAGCCCGTGTTCCCTGCTATCCACAGGGTGGGTAAGCTCTCTAATGGGCAACACCATTTATTTCACACCCTGACTTAGAGCTATGCAACAGCTGTTAATTACCACAGAACATAACCTGAACTCCTTAATATGTCCTGTGGGGCCCCTTATCACTGGAACTTAACTCCTGCCACTGGCTCTATCTCCCTCACATTTTGTGCTATACCCCCAATGAATGGCTTCTAATGTGCTTCACTTTTGTGTGTGTGTGTGTTTTCTTCTTAACCTCCCTGTAATTCCTTCTGGCTGGTGCTGTTCCCTCTGGCTGAAATGCTTTTCCCCACCTTGTTCTCCTAACACTTTTCAAAATATAGGTCCCAGTTCTAGATTACCTCCTCCATAAAGTCTTCTCTGACCTTCCCTAAATAGATAAGGAATTGTCCATTCCCCCATCCCCTAACTTGCCACATATATCTCTGTTATAGCACCCTCCATTGGTATGTTAGCAGCTTTTTATTAATGTTATGATACCAGGTGCTACCATTAAACCATGACTTCCTTAAGAGGAGGGACACTTTCCCAGTGTCGTGTACAGCACTGATCCCTATGAGATGCTCCATAAGTAACACTCAGTGATCAAGACACGAGACATCATAATAGTCTGCATTTCTAGATTGTACTTTTAGCAACACTTTATCTCAGAGGATTAGTCACTTATTAAAAGTCAGGACTAACTGCTCACCTGGCTCTTACCTGTATGTTCTGAGTGAAATACTGCCCAAGCCATCCCACGCGTGGGCAGCTGGTGATCATTCTGTTTTATGGTTTTCCAGGGGCCATTACTAACTCTCTCCTGCAGGGACTCACACTCGTGAGCCTATCAGCTGGTTGCTTATATTAGGAAAAACCCTGCTCATCCCATTTAATGGAAGCCCAGAGCTGTATTATTTCAATTAAAATGACCCAGTATTTGTCAAAGTTTCCCCAGCTACAGAGACGCCAGCTACCTTGAGACACCAGAAAACTTACCCCATTAAGACTCTACATTTTTATTAATACAATTTTTAAAGAAAATGCCTTATGTAACCCAGCCATAATCCATCTAGGAATAAGATACAGAGAGTGGAGGAGAGTAGACTATATTAGCTTGGAATTGAAAGAGTCTATTGAGGAGATTTATGGAAAAGCACTACAAAATCAGATTCTGGCCTTTATGTACATTCCACTAAAAATATTTCCTTGATACCAGGTTATATAATAGTAGATACATGATCATCCCTGTCTTGTTTTCTCCTGTCTTTGCATATTTAAAGGGGGGAAAAAAGCTATTTCAAGGTGCGTCTGCTGCTGAAAGGTTTAAAAAGATACACGTCAGGCTTCAGAGTGTTATTAAAGTAGGCATTTTGACCTCTCACAGCTTGACCTTTTAGAGATCCACTATTCTAGTCCGTCCCCCTGGGTTTCATAGGGAGGAATTGAAATCATACCAGAAGAATGAAAATATGTCCTATTTTTTGAGGCCTAGGAAATAAATCTCCATCAATAACACACTTTAGTGAACACTAACCCTCTGGATCTCCTTTCTCATGCCTTCTCAAAGGCCCTGTGCTTCACCTCACAGAAACCACACTTCAAATTGTTAGTCCTGTGTCTGTGCCTCAGACTTACCTGAGGACACTGACTCAATGTGGACTGCTCTTTCAGACCCACAGTGGTACAAATCTTCGATACATTTAATCTCTAAATACTCAACCTAATACATTGAACATTTTCCAAAGCACAAAAGCATGTCTCAAAATATTCCTCAAATTAGGTAGTTTCCTCCTCTTAGAGATCATGTCTGATGGGGAGTGCAGCCTCAGTTCTTAACTGAATGAGATCCAAGGAAACACTGGAACCCAGTATCTCTGTTCTTTTTTCTTCTTCTTCTTTTTTCTAGATGAGTGAGATGCCAGCTTCCTGGTCCACGTGTTACAAGAGGCCGTTCTCTGCTCTGCCTCATGCCTGTCTCACATCATTCACAAGAATCAGAAGGATCCACTTGTGCTGACCAAGGTTCTTCCATCACTGTCATAAATCTCGACAGAAAAATAGAACAGGACATCTCTGATTTAGAAGGTAGCACAGAGCATAAAGGTACCTACAGTACTTAGCATTGAGCCTCTGAGATGAATTGGGGGCATCTCTGAGAGAGTGAGTTAATAACACTTCCTCTTTATGGCACTGCATAAAAAGGATAATTAAGGAAATGAATATGCTGCATGGAGTTCTTTCTTTCCAGTGGACACACAGCATTGGATGACTCATCTGCTGCCGGAGCAGGATCCTTTACCCTGGATCAAATGCGTGCCTTCCTGGAGGCACTTCAACAGAACAAGTGGGCGCAGACGCTAAAGTAGAACTACCGTTGTCTGGAACTAAACAAAAATTATACCGTTTAAAAGCCCAGAGCCCCAGGTGAGTATGTTGTCCACAAAAGGACAAAAAGGCAGAAAGTTTCCACTAAAAGGGTAGGTTGAAAATATTAAGAACTCATAAAACGCGTATTTCTGATTGAGGCCAAAAAAAGCTAATATATAAAGGAAATGGAGCAAGGGAAGATAACTTCATAAAAATCCCTAATCTGTGCGTGGGGACAAATGTGGAACTGGGGACTCGTGCCTGCGTGGAAGGGATCATGTCATCTGTCTCCTTGTCTTGAAAGTGAGTTCTCTGACGCCCATGGGTCGAAAGCGGCTCCTGGGAGAAGCTCCCTGAATCTCCCGCACAGAGTGAACATTCCCGGGGAAAGGGAGGCTGACCTAGGTGGTTCATTCTATCAGATGACTTGGGAATGAAGCCACAGAGACATGGAAGGAGGACATGCCACTGTGGCAATAAGAGGTCGACATGATGTTCTTTTCCTCCTAATTTACTCTAAGTGAAGGTAGAAACCAGGACACAGAACCTTTGTCACAGATGGAAAGAGAAAAAGGACAGCAGTCACTTTGTTCTAATTCATGCGCATTATTTAAAAATAAGGGCAATCCTCCCTCATGGTTTCCATAGCTACTCCACTGGTTTCATTTGCTGCCAGTCGAAGGGAGCGAGCGGTAAGGGACTTTGGCACCACAGACATCTCACCCGCGCCCTGGCCCACTCCCAGCACTTTCCCAGCCAGTGCCGGCAGCTAGGTATCCCTGAGGCTGGAGGCTGGAGTTTCTGCTGGAGAAAATAGCATGAATCTTGGGAAAAGGCTTACACATTCTAGCACTAGGGTCTCCCACGTTAGAGATGATTTCCCACCTGATAACCTAAAGCAGACTGCAGCAATTCACAGACCCTTTCTCACATACAGAGGAGCTCCCAGCCGGCTTTTCCTTGCAGCACTCGAAGTAGGAACAGCCAAATAAGGACCTACCACACATTTGAAGGAGACCAGTGCGGGGGGGGGGGGGGGGGGGGGGGGGGGGGGGGTTTGGGGGGGGCGGGGGGGGGTTAGGGGGGAGGGGGCGGGGAAGGTGGGATGTGTGGGCCCAAAGAGAAGAATGAAAATGCTGGGAGAAGAAGAGAACTTAGAAAAACACACTACAATTAATATCCATCATATAGGAAGGGGACCTGGAGGACGGTTTGACATTAGTCAATTATCAAGTATTGATTGTCCATCTTTTACTATGTGTTGAGTTCATCCTGGGCATTGATGGCAGGCAACTTTACTTTTAATCACACGCAATCCATTCTATTCATGGCCATCAATTTCACCTGCCCATCGCCTCTTTTACTGAGTCCCGTCTGCAAAATTGGGGAGAAGAATTATGGAAACAGAAAGTCTCGTTCTCTCACAGACATTGACAACAGTTGCAAGGGATGAATGATGGAAAGCAGTAGAAAGAAATGCCACCTTCCACACTCTGTGATGCTTTATAGCTTACAAAGCACCTCTTTATCTCCCAATACCCTGTAAGCCTGTAAAGTAGAACATTTTTCCAGCTGCCCTCTCATTCCCAATGTTGAACCAGCCAGGGCACGGAAAGGTGTAATGAGATAACACAAAGAGCTTCATGTGCCTGCTTCAAGTGCTCATAAGAGATAGCTCTATGATAAAGATGCTAGGAACCGGAAAAGCGAAGAAATGGGGCAGAGTTTGCCTGTGGTCATTATCACTCCTTCTTTCTGTGCTCGCCCTCCTTCTGCCATCTCTGCACTGCAGTGTGTCTAAATGCTTAGCCCCTGGGTCCCCAAAGTCCTCTGGGTACCGCCCCTTCAGCTTTTAACCTCTGCTCCCACCTCCTCCATCAGAACACATCAATCCCACGTCTCTTTCCTGCACGTCTTTAATATAATGTGACAACGGTTGATACTGGTTCCCCCAAAGATTGTTTTCAAAATCACTTAAGTCTTTAAAATAGGAAATTTCCATCTCGTGCAAATGGAATGGTGTAAGTTACTGTTACTCTGGGGTCTGAGAAAGAGTGGGGGTCTCTCTCGGCATCGCTGAGTGAACCATGTCGGCAGGTGGTTGTCCCAAATAACTTGCCATAGGATCAGCTAAAGGGGAAAAAATTCGAACTCTTGTGACTTGCAGACATATAAGGGTTGGAGGAAGAAAAGGGCTGTCCTTAGAGATTTAACCATCGACTTGTGGGATAAACTTTAAGTTTCAAGTAGAGAAAGCAGCGTTTACCCTCTTTCACAGGAAACTCACCTCTTAGCCTGGCATCACAACATTTTCTGGGCCGGATGGATCATTTTTAGAGCCTCGCGGTAGATCCTTGAGTGAACTTTTACACAGTATCAGTCTGATTCCCACACAAAGACTGCAAATGTATAGTGTAGGGTGGGTGGTTTTGCAGTGGTGATGGTAATGGTGGTGGTGGTGGTGGTGGTGGTGGTGTGTGTGTGTGTGTGCACGTGCGTGTACATTCATCAGAGACAGAAAGAAGAGCATGATAGTGGGATATTTACCTATAAAATTTTGCTCTAAAGTAAAAAAAGAAAACCCACACCTCTATTTTGTTAGATATTATTACAACAATTTTCAGCCAAATGGTGCTTGTTTTGCTTTGATTTTATAGGAAATAAACTCCATATCCCTTGGAGTTGGGTAGCTGTGGAGTGCGACTGTGATAAGAATGAGCCATCTGCTGAGTATCTAAGCAAGAATTGTTACTGCCCAGATTCTAAGACGAAACTTCCTGTGGAGTCAGATGATTTCAGAAAAATGGTTACGGTGTGAATTAACTCTACACGGCCCATCTGCCATTGTTTCTTGGTCCAAATGTGAGCTGCTTCAGCCACACGGTTCAAATACCTCTGAGAAGAAGGGGTCCTCGTAAGGATTAGCACCAACTGGCTGTGCTCGCCGAAGGCGTCACAGTTTGTGTTTTTATCCTACGTGAGTTGCGGTTGCCAGTGACTGTGTATATACTAGTGAAAGAAAAAGACAAAACGGTCGCGTACAAATGATCTAACTTTACACTGAGAAAATCTAAAAGCATTAATGAGAAGGTTACCATCAAATGGCTAAACACATTAAAAGCAACGTGTGAAATTGTGATGCATAAAATGGTGCAAACCTGGCTGAGCCATGGCGCAGATCTAATGGAGAGACACCACCAGCCACACCCCGGAGACAGCTTGTCCTGTGAGCTCCCTGTTTTGAGAGAATCCATAGCAGTTCAATTCTTTCCTTTGCAAACCCCTCATCAGCCTACTTCAGAACAGACTGTCCACACGGACTTCTCTGCTAGACACGAGTTAATCAGTTTAGCTAGAAAACATGCCAACAAGAATCAGTCTCTCAGACTGTCTCCCCTTTCTTCTCTCTCCCTTCTCCTATAATGCTGGGATTTGTTTTTGGCTTTTGTTGTTGTTGTTTTGCCTTCCTTGACAACAATGTACTGATTGTTCTTCTTCATCAGAGTAAATGTGTATGCTTACAACGAACTAAGTATTGTGCCATATCAATAATCACATGGAAAACATAATTTAAAAACAGAAATTACATTGGAAAAAGGAATCAACCAAAATTTAAAACCTTAACCTGGTATCAATTTAAACAAAAGAGTGTATCTTTTTAAAAAGATGTACTTGGCTATATTGTTATTGTTATGTAACAAACCACCCCCAAATTTGGTGACTTGAAACAATCACTACTTTATTTGTTCACATTCTGCTGGGTTGTTGGGACTCAGCTGGGTGGGTTTTTGCTGTCTTGCTTCAGGTCATTCATGCTGTTGCAGTCAGGAGGCGGCTGGGGCCGCCACATTCAGGATGAAAGCACTCACATGTCTGGAAACTTGGGGAGGACAGATGGAAGGCTGAAACACCTCTCTCTGTCTCTCTCTCTCTTCAGGTGACTTGCTTTGTATGGCTAGCTTGGGCTACTTCACATAATGGAAAGGCCTTCACGTGCAAGTGTTACCAATCCTCTGCCTGCATTATGCTTGCTACTCTCTCATTGGAGAAAGTCAGTGTGGATGGGGCCTATACAAGGGTGTGAATAATGGCAGCATGGATTTGGGGGGAGGTCACCAAAGTAGAAGTCAACCACAATGGCTCTCTGTTCATCCTTCAGTGACCTCACTGTATCCTGTAATTGCTAGTATATTAGCAGACTGTAAGTGCCATGGGTTCCAATCTTATATAAGTACTAGAGGCCCGGTGAACAAATTCATGCATGGGTCCCTTGGCCTGGCCGGCAATCAAGGCTTATCGGGGGGCTGGCCAGCTGGGGGAAGGACCCTGGGAGGTTGGCTGGCTGACCCCCGATCAGGGTTTATGGGGGGGGGGGGGAATGGGGGCTGACCGGCAGAGGGGAGGGACTGGTGGGAGGTTGGCTGGTGGAGGGGGGAGGGGCAGCAGGAGGTTGACCGGCTGTGGGAGGTTGGCTGTGGGAGTGTACTGACCACCAGGGGGCAGTTCCTGCATTGTGTGTCTGCCTATGCAGTGTGCATCATAGTGACTGGTTGACCAGTCGTTCTGGCCGTTCAGTTGCAATGGTCGCTTAGGCTCTTATATATATAGATCCTCACAGTTTAGCATAGTCCCTTGTCAGTAAATAAATATGCATGAGATGAATGAATGAAGGGAGGAACATGTAGATAGTATTCCACTCCTTGATGGGACTACAGCTGTGAATAAGACAGAGTCCCTGCTCTCATGGGGTTTGCAATGTGCATACATGAATAGGAGGGGAAGACAACAAATACATAAATAAATCAGATACTTTCAGATAACGGGAATGCTATAATGAAAAAAAACACAGCAAAATAAAGAGAAAGAGAATAACCCCACTCAGTTTTGCTCAGTGGTTAGAGCATTAGCCCGCAGACTGAAGGGTTCTGGGTTTGATTCTGGTCAAGGGTAGGTACCTCAATTGCAGACTCCATCCCTGGCCCTAATCAGGGAGCATATGGGAGACAACTAATCGGTGTGTCTCTCTCCCATGGGTGTTTCTCTCTGTATCTACCCTTCCCTTCCACTCTAAAAATCAATGGAAAAAATATCCTCAGGTGAGGATTAACAACAACAACAACAAAAGAGAGAGAGAGAGAGAGAGAGAGAGAGAGAGAGAGAGAGGAAGAATAAATAATGTGGTTGTAAAGAAAGGTGGTTTTAAGAAGAAAAATGAGAATGAGTGAGCCATTCAAAGAGCTGGAGCCATGGAAAGGCCTAGGCAGGGAGAGGAGAATGTCCCAAGAAAGAGGAACAAGTGCGAAGCCTGGAGAGGGAACGGAGCTTTATACTTTTGAATGACAGAAGGAAGGCCAGGAAGACTAGAGGTTGTTGGAGAGGAACAGAATGGTGGGAGATAAAGTTGGAGGAAGGCCAGATCATGTAGGGCCTTGCAGGACACAGAAAGGAGTTTGAATTTTATTGTAAGAACAAATAAATGGACAGGTCTAATGCCAGAACATAAAATGATATGATATGCACCCCGCCAGAGTGGCTCAATGGTTGAGCATCAACCAATGAACCAGGAGGTCGCACTTCTAGTCCTGGTCAGCCTGGTCTAGTCCTGAGTTGCAGGCTCAATCCCCAGTAGGGGGTGTGCAGGAGGCAGCTGATCAATGATTCTCTCTCATCATTTATGTTACTATCTCTCTCTCTCCCTCTTCATTCTTCTCTGAAATCAATAAAAAGATATATTTTTTAAAAATGATATGATATCTGTTTTCAAAAACTCACTTTGCTTGCTGAGCGAAAAATGATTCTCTCTATGCCATTGTCTATTTTATCTTTTTAAATAGCACTCAACATAATCTGAAATTAATTTGCCCATTTATTTTTGCTTGTTCATTTCCTGTCTCCTCCACCTTCACAACAATAAAATGTAATCTCCTAATGTGATCATTTTGCTAGTTTTGCTCACTGCTACACACCCAAGCATTTAAAATAGTGTCTGGCAATGGGGTGGTGAGGGCCTGGGGCGGAGTTGGGGATGGGCTGGAGCGGGTCAATGAGGGAAAAAAGGGGACATATGCAAAACTTTCAACAATAAAGAATTATTTTAAAAAATAGCACATAGTAGGTGTTAATAATAATAATTTAATTGCTTATCTAATGAATAAGTGAAGGTAGTCATTCATTTTGCTCATTTATATAGTTAAGCTTGAGAGGAGCACCTGAGGTTTATGAGCGGATGCATAAACAGGAAACAATAAATATTTGGTGGCCTTTTTCTAGTTGTACCTGGGGGCAGTGACTCCCTGCACACCCCCTGCCCCTCCCACGTTATACTCAGATGCAATGGGACTGCAGTGAGTCTGAAGTCAGCTCCTGGAGGGTGGAGACATACAGAAGTGTGTATGGGTTCCCACACCACTCAGACATGCTGAAGCGTGGACAGAGCAGACATCAGAAGCTGGGAGGATCTGGGTCCAAATTCGTCTTCTGGCTCTTGCCAGCTGTGTGATTTTGAGGAAGGAGACCAGAATTTGGGGGGTAAGCACACAATAGAATATTCACAAGATGCACTATAGAATTGCACACTTGAAATTGACATTATTAACCAATGTGACTCCAATAAATTTAACCTAAAAAAAAACCAGTCAGGAGAATGGCACAGGATATCTATCTACACTAATAAAAGAGAAACATGCAAATTGGTGTCACTCCACTATGCCCACCAGCCAATAAGAGCGACTATGCAAATTAACCCAACAAAGATGGCGGTTAATTTGCATACATAGGTGTGGAGTAAAGACTGAAGGCTCCGGCTGGAGTGAAGACTGAAGACTGAAGACTGAAGACTGAAGACTGAAGAGGCTTGGCTTCTCCGCTATGGCCAGACCAAAGGCCTGGGTCCTGGGTGCCAGAGGAAAACCGGTGCCGGCATACAGGGGAAGGAAGGCCTAATGTGCAAATCTTCGTGCAACGGGCTTCTAGTATATATATAAAAAGCCAGTGACCGGCCGAAACCGGTTTGGCTCAGTGGATAGAGCGTCGGCTTGCGGACTGAAGGGTCCCAGGTTCGATTCCGGTCAAGGGCATGTACCTGGGTTGCGGGCACATCCCTGGTGGGAGATGTGCAGGAGGCAGCTGATCGATGTTTCTCTCTCACCGATGTTTCTAACTCTCTATCTCTCTCCCTTCCTCTCTGTAAGAAATCAATAAAATATATTTTAAAAAAAAAAAAAAAAAAAAAAAAAGCCAGTGACCAGAACACCGTAATGACCAGAACAACCAGTTGCTATGACACCCACTGTGGTCAGTGAACTGGCCTGATCTGGGGGTGGGGCTGGCCGGCCAACCTCCCACAGCCCCTCCCCACTGCTGACTCTGCCCCTGATCGCCCCCCCCAACTCCAATAGGGGGTGTGGCCAGCTGGCCAACCTCCTGCAGCCCCTCCCCCTGACTAACCCCACCCCTGCTGGGCCCCCACTGCCCCGATTGGCCCGCAGACCCACCTCCCACCTGGCCCCACCCCAGTTCGGCCCCCCCACCCCAATCAGGGACAGGGCCAGCCGGCCAACTGCCTGCGGCCCCTCCCCATGGCCAGCCCCATCCCTGATGGGCTCCCACCACCCCATCAGCCTGCGGACCCTACCCCCAGCCAGCTCTGCCCCCAATTGTCCCCCCCTACTCCAATCAGGGGCAGGGCCGGCTGGCCAACCACCCATGGCCCCTCCCCCAGACTGCTAACCTCCAATCAGCTCCCCCGCACCATTCAGGGGTGGGACTGGCCAGCCCACTGCCCACAGCCCCTCCCCACGGCCAGCCCCACCCCCAAGTGGCCCCCCACCCCAATCAGGGGTGGGGCCCACCAGCCAATCACCTGCAGCCCCTCTCTCTAGCTGGCCAGGCCCTAATCAGGCTCTGATTGGGGCAGGCTGGCCGGCCAACCTCCCAACCTCCCACCGTCTCCTCCTCCTGACAGGCCCAGCCCTGATCTGCCCTGATTGGGACCAGGCCTCCTGGACCCCACCCATGCATGAATTTGTGCACTGGGCCTCTAGTATAGTCAATAACTATGTATGGTGTCAGACAGGGACTACACTTATCAGGGTGAACACATTGTAAAGGTATATAAGTGACTAATTTCTATGCTCTACACCTGAAACTAATATAATTTTTTATGTTGGCTATAACTGAAAATTAAATTTTAAAAAAATTTAAAACCACCTCCATGCTGGCATCATGATTTACTCATGAAGATTTTCTGTGAGGCAGTTACCCTGTTCTGTGCTTAGTAAATAAATCAATCAGAAACTTAGGTAAATGTTGCTTCCCTTCTCAATGTGAGAAGAAAAGGGTGATGGGCAAGGTCATAAGCCAATCATAGATATGGGAGGCAGCTATGGGAGGCTGCAGTGCGGCCTCACCAGCTAAAATTTCCAGCTCCATCCTACCTTCTACACGTTGAGCCACTGCACAACACCCACCAGAGCATCCTAGAAAGGGTGCCCCAGACTGCAGAACCTGTGGGTCCTGAAAAAACAAAATCAGGGGTCATCATGACAACAAACACTCAGTGAGTGCTCACTGTGTGTCAGACACTGTTCTAGGCATTGCTCCTCTCAACTAACCCAATTCTTCCTCATACGACTCTAGCTTTGCTGTGCAGGTGAGAGAACTGAGTTACAGGGGACAAACAACTCACTCCATGGCACACGGACGGTGAGGGGCAGAGTTGGGATTTGAACCCAAGCAGTTAGGCTCCAGGACCTGATTCTCACCCTCTGTGCCCTCTTCCTTCCCCAGGCAGGACGGTAGTCTGAAAAACTGGGTGGATGACAAGTCTGTAACCCATGTCTGTGGTCTCAAAGAGTGCAGCAGTAGCCTCTGCACCCCACAGTCCCCACTGCTGGGACAGGCTTCTGGCCAAGCACACCAGCGAGGTTTATTTCTAGATCATTCCCTGTGTCCCATGGCCCAGTGTTTGCAACATACTGTGTTTACATTCTCCTTTTAGGTAAGGGGAAAGCACATGGTTTCTATGACGGGTATCTGTCTGGGTCCTCTTCCTTCCTCCATCTGTCACCTTCCTCAGAACACCTGTGCTGCCATCATAACCCAGCTTTTGGTCAGTTACTTACTGCCTTATATCACAGAGTGCCTAGCACATAGGCGCTCAATGCATGTTCAACGAATAGAAAAAAAGGTAATTTCAGACAATGGTGAAGAATGGTTATAGGCATCGAGCTCCTGCCTCCTTCAAGTCCAGGAGCTGTGCCAGTTGAAGAGCTGACGTGGCACCATTGGCACAGACAGAGAACCATTTTAAAGTGCAACGGCAAATTTAAACACGAAAGCATGAGAAATATTTTTATGACTGCACCTTGCCAAATGGAACTGAAGCAGATTTGGATATAAAAATTGACAGGAAGCAAAAGGGGAATGAGTAAAAATAGAAAAGAAGTTACCAAGCCTTGAAAGGGAAACGAAATTGAATCTCCCTTGGCTGGAGGAGATGACGTAAAAATGAGTACATTGACAGCATATTAACATGCAGTGCATCCACAGTCTGTCTTTAGGGGATAACAAAAGATATTTTTGTTATCTCAATGCAGAATTGTGGTGGATTTTTCCCCCATTAGCTCCTGAAATGAAAGGTTTAGTTTTACACAGAAGTAAGTGTTGGGCTTTGCCCCACTAATTGGGGCACACAGAAGTCTGCAATGTGTTTCTCTCAAAAATCTTCCTACTGTAAGTATTTTCTTTTTTAATATGTGTTTTATTTTTTTAAAGATTTTAAATAGAGAGGAAGGGAGAGAGAGAGAAACATGATGTGAGAGAGAAACATTAATCAGCTGCCTCCTGCAGGCCCCCTACCGGAAATCAAGCACAAAACCCAGGCATGTGCCCTGACCTGGAATCAAATGGGTGACCTTTTGGTGCATGGGATGATGCTCAACCAACTAAGCCACACTGGCCTTGGCTGGTGCAACTATTTTCTTGGATAAAATTTTCTGTGAAGTTGAGGGTAAGTGTGTGTGTGTGTGTGTGTGTGTGTGTGTGTGTGTGTGTGTGTGTGTTTGGGGTTTTGGTAGATGGAATGTCCCAGAGTTGAAACCTTAGAAGTCTGATGTGGCAATTGCAGAATCCAATTAGGAAACAGGAGTCCCAATTCTTTCTCTGAAGCTCATAGTAGCCTCTCTTGGGCAAATCACCTTATCTCTGGGTCTCAGTTTCACTAGTTATAAAATGGATATGCTACTTCCTACTTTTTCTACCCATTTATGAGGATCAAATGAGATAAAGGACATGAAAGTACTTTGAAGAGTCTAAATATGATGCTAATGGGAAGAATTTTTGTCATATTTTTTTCCTAAATAATAAAATCATTTTGTGTGTAATCCCAAGTTTACAAAGGTTTATTTTGAGCAATACCAGTACATAGTAATTTTTTATGTTTATATAACATCTTATAATTTTAAAAATCCACAACCTGCCTTCACCTACTAGATGCACCCAATCATCCTGCAGCATAAGCAGCTCGTTGGACAGATGGAGAAAGGCTGAATGAATTGCACAAGGTCTCTCAGCTCTAATATGGTGGAACCAGCACTAAAGCCCACATAATCCCACAGCTGGTCCAAACAGCCGCCAGGCTGAAGTTGTGCCATTCTTCCTGGCTGTGTGTGGGTGTCTGTGAATATCATTTCCTAATTAATAAAGACATAAAAAAATGGGAATCTTGTTCTTTGATTTCTCCCCCAAGTCTTGCTCTTATGGACATAATATGTCTTTTTTAAAAAAAATATATACTTTTATTGATTTCAGAGAGAAAGGGAGAGGAAGAGATAGAAACAGCAATGATGAGAGAGAATCATTGATTGGCTGCCTCCTACACACCCGTCTGGGGATCAACCCTGCAACCTGGGCACGTGCCCTTGATCAGAATCGAACCCAGGACCCTTTAGCCTGCAAGCCGATGCTTTATCCACTGAGCCAAACCGACTAGACAGGGCAATATGTCCTTTTTTGTGTGTGACACTTGGTGGCATTTATTCAGTCAATGTATACTGTAACAGACTCCATACTGGATGCTGGGAAACCTGCTGAAGAGGTCATTGCTTTGGTCATGGGGAAGCTTCTGGTCTAGAGGGGAAGACAGACACATAAGCAGGCAAGTACATCATGTGGTAAATGTCAAGGCTGAGGTAAGATGGCACCATGTGAGCACCCAAGAAGGGTGCCTGCCCCACCTGTGGGCCAGAGGAGGCCTCCAGAAAGAAGTGATATCTAAGGTGACACCTGAGGAAGAGCAGGAGTTTGGCTGGTCGAGGAGGAAAGTCAAAAGCCTGAAGAAAAAGCAGGATATTTGGGAGACAAAGGATTTTATAAAGGCTGAAGCATAGAGAGTGGAATTAGGAGTGGGGAGTTGAGAGGGGAAGCTGCTAGTGAGAGATAAAACCGTGACACAAGCTCTGGGTTGTGATCAGTTTTATCAGGAAGTGTTTGGAGAATGGTGTGGACAAGAGTCAGTGAGCAAACAAGGTGATCAGTGGCCAGCAGGGAGATGATGGCCTGGACTAGAGTGATGGTGTGGGATGGAGGAAATTTGAGAGACATTGAGCTAGTTTGGGAACTGAGGAGATACACTTGGTGATTGGATGTGGACTGAATGAGAGAGTTAAAGTCCAGGGTGACACCCAGATCTGCCATCAGCACATGTGAATTATTCACATATTTAAGACATCTCAACAATTGATCAACTTTTTCATCAAAGATGACAATTGCATTGGAGCTACATTCTCTCAGAGGCTACTTTATTTTTTCTCACCTGCAAACTACCAAGCAAAACATGTGAGTTGGACCGTGGTTGCCTCTGCCTTCTCTCTTTTCATCCTACGGAGATGAACTCACTGCTATCCCCCTCTTCCACCCTTTCATTTCCCATATTTCTCTTTCCCTAAATCTCCTTAGTTTTTAAGCTGCGGGAATTTAAGCTAAAGCATTATTGACTAAATCTCTTCCCACTTGGAAGTGAATTTGAAAGAGGAAAAACCCAACAATTTGAATAGAAATGAAAACATATGTGCATGCAAAGACTTATCTGTGGATGCATATTGAGCTACATTATTCTGAACTAGGAACCATGCAAATATCCATCAATGAATAAGGAATGAATGGATGAGTACTGCGTGGTGTATCCATGCAATAAAAACAAATGAACCCCTGACACATCTACAACATGGACACATCTCAAAAACACTATGCTCAGTGAATGAGGCCAGGTGCAAACAGTCACATATTATAGGTTCAGGAAATGTCCAGAAAAGGTAAAACCATAGAGAGAGAAAGTAGGATAGGGGTTGCCTGGAACTGGGGGTGGGAATAGGGATAGACCTCAAATGGACTGAGGGGTCTTTTGGGGGGTGACAGAAATGTTCTAGCACTGGAATGTGGTAATCGGTGCACAATTCTAAATTTACTAAAAAAAAAATCATTAAATGTAAATTATTCCCTAATTAAAGTGTTTTTAACAAGCTGTTGAAAGAACTCTGAAGAAAATGAACAATAGTGTAGACGTGCATTTGAAAGGGCCAGTTATTGTAGACAATGTCAGAGAGGAGGGTCCGGGTGCTGCAATTAGACTTTCTCACTGGTGTGGGAAGGAGGCCAGGGGTCTAAGCCAGCTGTGGAGTGTTTCAAGGAGAAAGGTTATTTCCAAGGGTATGGCAAGTTCAGGTCCCATATCTGGAGGACCATGGGGACAGCTGGCTTGTCCTAACATGGGCAGTGATCAGTGGATGTCCCTAAAGTGGCAGACAAGCAAGCTCCAGTTGGGCTGTGGATTTCAAGGTCCTTCACTTTAGACTTTGGGGATGAATACTATCAAGGACAAGGCACAGCCCTGGCCCCAGGGTTTCTTTCAATAGGGAATCAGACTAGGAACTGAAGAAGAGGAACCAAGGCAGAAACCCAGGTGTAAGAACTGGTGCATCAGGGCAGGACTGGAAGCAGATAGATTTTTGGAATAGGTATTCAGAATCAGGGCATTTGAAGAATCTCATCAGTCGTGGGGGCCCATGGTGGAGGGGTGTGGTCTGGAAATAGCTGATGGTGGGCACCAGTGATCAAAACTGGGACCCAAGGGCTAAGTTGGATGATGGCGACCACGCTGAGCCCTGACCGAGTCCCAGACAGATTAGGACTTCCAAATGCTCACTTCTCCCACCCCTTCGGGCGATTCAAAATACAACAATACTAAACCTTGGAATAAGCATGCGCAGTTCTGACAAAATTTTCCCATGGTCACTACATCTGTGTTTGTTTGTTTTTTAAACAACAAACTTTTTCTGACCACTTATTAGAGTGTCTAGTTTCCACCTACCCCATTCCCCCCATCCTCTCCCTCATTAGACTTCATTACTTCCTAATATACTATATAATGTGTCTATTAATTTTATTTATTGCCTGTCTCACATCTTTCAAATCTAATGGTATAAATACACTACCATGTTCCCAATGCCTGACAAAGTAGTGTTCCATGAATATTTGTTGAGTGAATGAATCAAACATCTAACTCTCTCACCATTTTTTTTCCTGCTTTGCTGATGCTCTAAGAATAGTTTAGGTTATAAGTTGGTTAACTCAGTGCCGCCTCAGGTCACAGAGGGTTCTAGGAACTGGTGGCAGGTCCCATCTGAGCCAGGAGTATGGGGGGGTCAAGGGGTGCTGCAGAGGGAAGAGCCTAGGTTGGGCCTATCAGCCAATAAGCACTGATGGTGCAATTCAGGACTCGAGGCTGGCTGTCCTTGGGCATTGTCCTGTACTTTTTTTTTAAAAAAATCTACCATCTATCTATCTATCTATCTATCTATCTATCTATCTATTGTCGTAAGTATTTCCCTCCACGTCCTGCGTGGTTCAGGGTTCGGGTCTGGAAGTGGAGCCGCACAACAAATGAAAAAGAAAAGACACGAGATAATTTGGGAATATTGGGGGACCAGGCGAGCAAGTCCAACTCAAGAGGAAGGACTTCCACTGTGCTCAGGCCTCACCAAGCTTTTATAGTGAGAGGTAAACAAGGTAGTGGTTACCATAGTTACACAGTTCTTGTGAGTTTCACTTGTTTTGACCATGGTTACACTTCCTGCACTTCCTCATCCCATTAGCTTTCCCAGATAAGATCTAGGGAGTGTTATAAGGTCAAGCCTAATTTTGCTAAGAGGACTGTGCCCTCTAAGCTAGGACTTGTTTGTGACTTTGCCAGCAGGTCAGTCCGAGGCTTAACCCTGTATCAGTTTCCCATATCTATCTATCATCTACTTATTTGGGTGACATTGGTTAGTAGCATTATATAAATTCAGGTGTGCAACTTCACAATACAACATCTGTATATTCCATTGTGTGCTCACCACCCACAGTGTAGTCTCCCTCTTCACCATATATTTGACCCTCGTTACCCTCTTCATCTCCCCCCTATGCCTCTTCCCCTAGTAACTACCATTCTGTTGTCTGTATCTATGAGGTTGTTTTGTTTATGTTACTTTTTGTTTTTATACCACATATGAGTGAAATCATATGTTCTTATCCTTTTCTGTCTGATTTCCTTCATTTAGCATGATACTCTCAAGATCTATTCACGTTGTCTCAAATGACAATATTTCATCATTTTTTTATGGCTGAGTAGTATTCCGTTGTATACATATACCACATCTTCTTTATCCAAACATCTGTTGAAGGACACTTAGGTTGTTTCCATGTTTTGGTTGTTGTAAACAATGCTGCAATGAACAGAGGGGTGCATATATCTTTAGGTATAAGTATTTTCAAATTTTTCAGGTAGATACCCAGAAGACGGATTGCTGGGTCATATGAAAATTGCACCACACAGGCAACTGATAAGAGTGCTTGCTGGCAATCGGGCCAGAAAACCTAGGTTTGTTTGGTTATTGGCAGCCAACAGACTAACAGACTCAGACCAGGGCACCACCTTTGGCAGACCACCTGGGGGCTGCAGCGAAGCTGCATACAAGGAGGACAGCAAATGGCTGGTTAGGGTAACTCTGGGTTCCATCCTTCCCATTTGGACAGTCAGAAAAACAAGAGGACATGTGGTGAGATGCAGTTGCTCTGCTGGGCTCTTTTAAGAAAGAAGAAAAATCTGATTCAGTGGCAGTCTCCGGATAATTTCAACAGGTGTGGCTGAATCCTGGCTATTACATGCATCATGACATCTACCCTGGAGAGTTTCTATCCAATTTCTGTAATATTCCTCACATGTTAAACGTTCTTACAACTCTTCACAATTTAGCAGTGACTCATTGCTATTTTTCTTTCAGTTGCATTAAAAATGTGAGTGATTTTTGTTCTATTGGAGGAAAGTCATTTGTTTTTGAAAAAGGATGAATTTGAATCTCTGGGCACCATGGATCAAATCACACATTTTCAACATACAGATGTTTCTAATGGTTTATAAACATCCTCAGTCTGGAAATAACTGGTTAGTCTTTCCCAAACATCTAAATAACATTTTTGTTTAAGTAAACTTTTTGTTAAAGTGCAATATGCATTCAGAAATTAGCATGAATCCTAAATGTACAGCTTGATGAATTTTCATGAAGTGAACACATTTGTTTCACAGCATTTGGATCAAGAAACAAAATGATCAGCTGCCTGGAAGTCCCCGGAAACTCCATCCAGTCACTGATGATAGCATCTTGGCCTGTTTTCAACTTTCCATGAATGGAGACATACAGGGTGTATTTTTTGTGTCTGGACTCTTTTGCTCAACCATTTGTTTATGAAGATAAAGCTGTAGATTTGAGGGCGAGGGAGGTGGAGAAGGAAGGGTTGGCATTGGGTTGTAAAGGCTGGTGGACCTGGGGTCCAGGCAGGCAGACAGTGGCCTCCAGCCCCAAGGAACAGCTCCCGGGTTTGAACCTATGCTGTTCCACATTCTACTCCTCCTGACCCCCACTCCCCCAGGACCACTTTGATTATATTTAGAGGTTCACCCGATGGACTCCATGGAGAAGTAATTACAAGGGTGAAGAGAAAAAAGGAGGAATCAAGGATGACTCTTTAGGTCTTTGCTTGAAAACTGGGTTGCTGCTATTTCCTGAGTTGGGGGACGACCGGGAGAGAAACAAGTTTGGGGAGAGTGTTAAGCAAATGTTTTGTTTTGGACAAGTTAAGTTTGAGATGCTTCTTAAACAAAATCTAAGTGGGTTGGAAGCTCTGGAGAGCAGTCAAAGTATTTTAGCCTGAGGATGTCACTGTTGGAAAAATCTTCTTGACTGTAAAAGGAGGAAGAAAGACTTAGTCCGTATACCAATCAGTACTAATACACATACTAATAATTGTTGGCCCAATACACTTTTATTGTGTCCCTGAAAGTTTTCTGAAAGCAGGGAATTCCTCTGTGTTCTAAGAAAATTTCACTGTAGTGGAAGCCAAATAGTTTAACAAAATATATTTGTTGGATAGATTTCCTCTTCACCAAAAAGGTTTAAATCACTTATCTATATGTTTTTCTAATACTTAACAATTTAACTGCAGTAGGGTAAATATTTAATGGGTGTGTGTGTGTGTGTGTGTGTGTGTGTGTGTGTGTTTAACTTAAGGAGTTATAAGTACACTTCTACATTGAGTGAGAAATGGTATTTGGGAGTAGAAAAATAATCGTTTTAGATTAAACTCCCTCTTTTTTGTTTAAGTGTTGGCACCCGTTGCTGGTGAGTACTTGTTTTTCAACCAAGGATAGAATGCTGGAATGAGGCCCTGGCCATCCCTCTCCAGTAAACTGAAGAACAAACATGTGCCTTCCCTTCAGATATTTTTGCAATTAATTCACTTATATCCAACTTCTAACAATGTAGCACTTGAGGGGAAAAAATAATTCTTCCTTCATGCCTAGATTTCTCCTCTTCTTCTAATTCAACCACAGGGAAAGTAAAAGATGAAATGAAATATGCATCATTGCCTTAAGAAGGAACAGAAATGCAGACAAAATGGCACGATGTGCAGATTGACAGGATCCCTGAGAGGCCCCGCCTTGGCTGGCTTCCAGCTTATTGGTTTGCTCATTCCTCACCGCCTCCTCCTTCCCCTTTCAGTCTCTGTGCTTTGCCCTGACTTGAGTCCCTCTGCTCTTTCCCATCTCCACCCTGATGGCTATTTCTCCTTCTCTTGTACAACTAGTGTTTTCACATTTCCTGAGAACAGGACTGTGAAATAAGAGAACCTTTCAAAAACGAATTCTAGCCCTACCGGTGTGGCTCAGTGGTTGAACTTCGACCTATTACCCAGGAGATCAAGTTTTGATTCCTGGTTAGGGCACATGCCTGGGTTGTGGGCTCGATTCCCAGAAGGGAGCATACAGGAGGCAGCCTTATCAATGATCCTTTCTCATCATTGATGTTTCTATCTCTCTCACACTTCTTTCTTCTCTGAAATCAATAAAAATATTTTTTTTTAAAAAGGAATTCTATATTCTGTTAGCAAGATCACAGGTTGACAAGTGGGTGTGGGCCCAAGCAAGTTGATTCTCAAAAATTTAGACACAGACAACATAGTGGCCTTTCTTTCAGGAAAGGCACACACATACTTTTAACCTTTGGGATTCTTTAGATATAGACCCAAAGATATAGGAGAGGTTGAAATAGGATAGTTTTACTCACAGATGGGGACCAAGCCCTGTCCCATAGAATGACTGCTCTAATGAGCTCTAGGAAAGTCACATCCACTAAAATATATCTCCCACTTGCTCTGCCTCAGTGACTAAGATTTCTACTTGAGAACAATGTTAGTACTGCCTCATACTTTTTTGGTGTTGTGGACCCTACGGTTGTAAATATGTTATTTGGTGCATTGCTGTTTATGAAGTTCCCTTCTCTGTGCCATACATGGAGCTAAACTGTGGTCTCACCTGGTTCCCATTTAACAGATGGGGCAACTGAGGCTCAGAGAGAACTTGCCTAGGTTGGGCCTCATACATGGTGGAGCTAAGAGTTCTGACTCCACCTCTGGACCCTCTTTTGCATGCTAACCTGGTCAGGGTCTGACTATTTTAGTGATTTGTGGATGACTCCTGCTAAAACACAGGTGTGTGATTGCCAGGAGAGCCCTGGCTTGTTCACCAGGCTAGCTTTATTAGAGAGCCAGATCCTGAGAAGATGAAACGGGCTGGCTGGGGAGTAGAGGACAGCTCTGGAGTAGGGAGGGAGGGGCAGTTCCCACAGGGAAGACCAAATTCATGGCTTGGGTGATCATAAGGTAACCAGCATTTCCTGAATGCAGAAGAGAGTAGTGGGAAGGTCTTGCACACATCTGCACTGCGTAGACATACATTCTAGATTGGATGGATCCTTCTCGGTCTGGATGTTGTCCTCTGACACAGCAGACAGAAAATGCTAATTACGTCAAGGTTCCATTGGTCAATATCAGGAACTCTCTCTTAGCCCTTTGGGAAAGCAGGCCCCAGGGTTCTTGCAATCCAGAAATCACAGCCTCTTTGAAAATTAGAAACACCAGTGAGTCCCAGGTCTTGAGATTCTCCAGCAGCTCCTCTCCGGAGAGGTCCTGCTGGGCAGGATTCAGACATAATCTCTCCTCCCACATCCTTGAACTTTAAAGAATCCCCACACAATTCATGCCCAGTGGAGTGGTCAGCTCCCGGAAGAGGAGCTGGCTGAAGCCTGGCTGAGAGCATGGCCACCATTACTGAGAATCCTGGACTTTCCTGGCAGCCTGGGAGGATCAGGTGCAACAATGAACCTGAGGCCTGAGGTAATATATTGGTACAGTAACTTGAGTGAGCATGGTTGCCCTGGGAGGCTTCTCTCCAGGGCATTTGCATTTTAAGAGGAGATCAAGTTCTAAGGAGGACATTTCAGGCTAGAACCGGCAGGTGGGATTGATTTCTTCTCGTCGGGGTGCCACTGAAATTTCCTATTCCACCTGCACATGTGCCCAGCTCCAGGTCATAGGTGCAAAGCCAGAGCTAGTCACAAATTTGAGCCCATGGCCTATCACTATCAGTGAGGCCTTGGAGACGTCCTTTAGTCTCATGGGTCTTCTGGGGCTAGACAACATCTACCTGCCTATTGAGACTGCTAGAAAGGTAACACGAGCTATTTCAGGAGAAGAGGGGAAGTCTACAGAGCTAAATTTTGCAAATTGGGTGTGTTTTGTAATGCTGACCATATTGTATCTGAATCATTCAGCACTATTATCTGGTGCACATTCTGGCTGATGATTTATGGAAAAATGTAGCCAGGCATGGCTGGAGATGGAAAATAGAAATTGGTTTGAGATCACTTCACTGCATTTTGAGTTTCCAGTTACCAACTTATCTAACTTTTAAATTTTACTAATATTCAAAGGGTTGTCTCTTTTAATAATTTGAATGCCATTATTCTATTTTTCAATGTTTGCCATTCTTTCCCAATTCCTTGAAGGGTATATCAGCTTTAAATTTGAACTTCTAATAATTAAAAATTTATATTACATTAAATAAAAATATAGTAAAGTGGTAAAGGCTCAAGGAAAAGGGATGAAGTTTTAACTAGGGATTTTCAGTTATTTAATTCAGAGTTATTTAAATTTTAAATTCAAAAGCACCTGAAAAAAATAATTATAGTTCAAACTATCCTGATAAGAAATGATGATATTTGAAATTTCTAACAAGGACCAGTTAGGATAAAATAAACCAAGGTAACAGGAAAAGGAAGTGAGGATGCCCAGAAGAGTGTATTATAATGATTTCCATGACTAATGCCTCAAGTTTGATATTCACTAAATGTAAAGACAAAATTGTGAAAAGATTTTATTTTAATGGATTTTAAAAAATGCTTAAATGCTAAAGAGACTGATAAAGTGAGAAATAAACTGGAAGTTACAGAAACAACTATATCACACTATAAATTTGAATTATTAAATTGTTAGAAAAGTTGGGTTCATAAAGTACTTGAGAAATTGACAGAACAATCACAAATATGCTAAAATATTGGCAAAACAAAAAAAAGCATTAAAGAAATCAGTATAAACTGAACAAAATCTTGTGGGAAGTAAGCACTGACATTTTAGTTATGAAATGATTTCTGAATTTTAATGCAGCTGTAAAACACTTAATGATTTCTTTAAATGCTACTATAAAGACAAAAATGAAACCTTGTTAATGAAAACTATAGAAATACTCTCAAACTACTAAAATTGTGCCATTGAGGATAAAAGGTTATAAATAATTAAAAGAAACATTTTCTTTTGGTAAAATGGTAAACTTGGTAAATTGATGATGTGACAAATTGTTTTTCAGCAAACTGAACTTTCAGAGATCCGAGCTTGAGTCCCCTGCCCCGCTTCCCTGGGCCCGTGGGGTTTCTGGTGGGGATACCAGGATGCTCAGTGGACCCGACAGGGGCTTTCCCTTTGCGGGTGGGGGGGTGGGGGGGGATGTGGGGCGGAAGGGGGGAAACTTGGTCCTTTCCTACCTCTAAACCTTCCCCTTCTATGGTCCCCTGCCTATGCCAGGCTTGCCTCTGGCATGTCTCTCACCCTTCACTGCACTTGTGATTTACAATGTGTGTCCTCAAACCAGACCTTAAGGCTCTCAGAAATGGCACCGTCTTACACAATATTTTCTTTCCAGCCCCAGATCTGCCTGGCACACTGTAAGCGCTTAAAGAGTGATTGTTGAATGATGGGTAGATGTGGAAAAGACTTCAATAAACAAAAATGTGTTATTTCTTCAGAAGTTCACGGCCAACTCTTTCCATCTGGATTCCGCGTCCCTGTGCTTCCCTCAGTTGTGGCAAATATCCCCCGTTTCCTTGTCTACCTCCTCCCACTAAAGCAGGCAGCCTTAGCCTCTTGCATCCCAGGCCCGGCAGGAGTGGGCCTCAACACAGGTTAGTCTAACCACCTAATGATGTTAAGCAAGCACCCAAAGACTGGAAGGAAATTCTCTGGGCCTGGTAGTTCCACTGTGACATTCCAGACTCCTTTATAATGTAAAGATTTTCAAAGGTGACTTCCTGCCAATCATCTTAGCTTATTTGTAATCTTTTGGCTGAGAAGCAATCAATTTATTCAACAGCTTCTTCAGAATCTACCTCATGCCATAGTTCTAAGCAATGAGATACATATAGTTGTGCACAAAGCTGACACACTTTATTTCATAAGTACTATATTTTAGTAATTTAAAAAATTCTTCTTATTTTCTTCCTAAAAGTAACGTTATTGAAAATAACTGTTCCTACATTTTTCAGTCTTACTGTCTTTGTAACATGAATGGGATTTCCCAGACTATCTTTCATACAGGGTGCCCCCAAAAATGTGTACACACTTTGAATGATTATAAAGTCAGTATTTATTAATGTACAGTTCATTTTTAGAATTTAAAAGAATCTACAGAAAAGAATCATTTTTCTTGTCAATGCCTTTTTTCAAACTGATGACCATTCTGGTCTGGGCACTGCTGATAATAGAAAGTAATGGAATCACAAACATCAAGAATAATTTTGTTTGGTATTTGTGCACCCGCAATTCGTCAACTGTTGCAGTGTTGTACCATAAACTTTATCTTTTATGTATTTCCATAAAAAAAGTTTAGTGGCACTTTAGGATAAATTTTTATTGTTCAAAGCTTCAGCCATTATTTCAAATAAGTTAAAACTAAAAAGGAGTGAAAATTAAGTTATCAGCTGTTAAAGTGTGTATACATTTTTGGGGGGACACCCCATATTTATTGCTGAAATAAACACAAATTTTTTAGTTGCTTAGTTTACCCAGGAATATTTAGAAATAATTTATCATTACTTCACATGTTCTATCATTTCTCTTTTCACAAAAACAAATTATTTCTTAGCTATAAAAGTGTTCTTTCTTTCCTTTTGCATTTTTCTGTTATTTAATAACTTTTTATTTTTCAATTGTAATTGACATACAATATTATATTAGTTTCAGGTGTACACCCCAGTGATTAGACATTATATAACTTACTAAGTGATCATCCTGATAAATCTTGTACCCATCTGATACTATATATAATATTATTGACTGTATTCCCTATACTGTACTTTATACTGACATGACTATGCTATAACTACTAATTTGTACTTCTAAATCCCTTCACCTTTTTTTCACACATGCCTCCAACTCCCCTCCCATCTGGCAATCATCAAAATGTTCTCTGTATCTATGAATCTGTTTCTGTTCTGCTTCTTCATTTATTTTTATTTTTAGATTCAATTGTTGATAGATATGTATTTATTGCCATTTTATTGTTCATATTTTTAATCCTTTTTTCTTCTTCTTCTTAAAGAAGACCTTTAACATTTCTTGTAATACTGGTCTGGTGGTGATGAACTCCTTTAACTTTCTTTTGTCTATGAAGCTCTTTCTCTGAACTTCAATTCTAAATGATAGCTTTTCTGGGTAGAGTAATCTTGGTTATAGGTCCTTATCATTCATCACTTTAAATATTTCTTGCCACTCCCTTCTGACCTGCAAAGTTTCTGTTGAGAAATCTGTTGACAGTCTATGGGAGCTCCCTTGTAGGTAACTAACTGCTTTTTTTCTTGCTGCTTTTATGATTTTCTCTTTGTCTTTAACCCTTGGCATTTTATTTATTTATTTATTTATAAATATATTTTATTGATTTTCTACAGAGAGGAAGGAAGAGAGATAGAGTTAGAAACATCCATGAGAGAGAAACATCGATCAGCCTTCTCCTGCACACCCCCTACTAGGGATGTTGCCCGCAACCCAGGTACATACCCTTGACCAGAATCGAACCCAGGACCTTTCAGTCCGCAGGCTGATGCTCTATCCACTGAGCCAAACCGGTTTTGGCGACCCTTGGCATTTTAATTATGATGTGTCTTGGTGTGGGCCTCTTTGGATTCATCTTGTTTGGGATTCTCAGCTCTTCCTGAACTTGTATGTCTATTTCTTTCACCAGGTAAGGTCATTATTTTTTCAAATTAGTTTTCAATTTCTTGCTCCCTCTCTTCTCCTTCTGGCAGTCCCATGATGTGAATGTTAGTACACTTGAAGTTGTCCCAGAGGTTCCTTATACTATCTTCATATTTTTGTATTCTTTTTTTCTTTTAGTTGCTCTGATTGGGTATTTTTTGCTTCCTCTATTTGAAATTGCTGATTTGATTCTTGGCATCCACTTCTGTTGATTCCCTGTAAATTATTTTTTATTTCAGTTAGTTTATCCTTCATGTCTAACTGGTTCTTTTTTTATGGTTCCCATGTTCTTTTTAATGCTGTTGAAGTTCTTATTAAGTTCCTTGAATATTCTATAAACATTGTTTTGAATCTATATCTGATAGTGTGCTTGCTTCCATTTTATTTAGTTCTTTTTCTGAAAATTTCTTCTGTTCTTTCACCTGAGACATGTTTCTTCTTTGCCTCTGCATTTTGACTGCTTCCCAGTGTTTGTTGCTATGCATTAGGTAGAGCTGCTATGTCTTCTGGATTTGGTAGGACAGCCTTGTGTAATAGGTATCTTGTAGGGCTCAGTGGTGCACCCTCCCCAGTCACCTGAGCTGGGCACTCCAGGTGTACCCCTGTGTGGGCTGTGTGCACTGTCTTGTAGTTGAACCTTGATTGCTGTTGACATCACTGAGAGGGATTGACCCCTCAGGCCATTTGGTTGTGAGGGCAAGTTGCGACTACAGTGGAAGAGCTGCTGTGCAAGAATTGACCCTACTGAGCAGGACTTGCTGCAGTGGGGCTTTGATGCTCACTGAGTCTGCCCCATGAGTGTGTCACTTGTGGAGGTTGTAGGGTTGTAATCTGGTGTGGTCTAAAGCTGTCTACTGAGTGTACTGGTTCTGAGGCCTCCCAGGAGCTGCAAAGTAAGCCACTGCCTGTGCCCTGCCTAGGGCCACCCAGCATGAGCTACCGAGCAGCCTGCAGATGACTGCTACTTGTATTGGACTTTGAGGTGCCCAGGAGAGGCTGGTCTGTGAACCAAGGCAGGCTGCTGCTAGTGCCAGGCTTGGGGCCACTTAGTGAGAACAGGGCACACTGAGGCCACCTACTTCTTGCTTGAGATATTTTAGGAAAGTCCAAAGCATGAAACAAGAGAGGCCAGTTGTATGGAAAAGCCACTGGAAATGGCTTTGATAAACCCACAAGTTGGGTGGGGTGGGGTCTTAGGAAATCACAGGGTGGGGCCAACAGTGTGAGGCAGGTTGATGGAGACACAGATATGGTGCTGGCTTGTCAGCTCTGTGATGGGGAGGGCTCAGCAAAGGAGCAATGACTTCCATCAGTACTTTTGTTTAGGAGAAAGTTGCCCACCACCAGCTCTTGCCCTGATGCCAGACAATTTAGTTCTTCTCTGTATGTCACTGGTTCCTTTCAAACTTATGCCCTAGAGTTTGAGCTCAGAGAGAGTGAGTCCAAGTATGTGCATGTGTGGCCCTTTAAGAGGAACTACCTGGGACTCCAGCAGCTTCTGTGTCACTCCACCTCAATCCCCGCTGGTTCTTACAACCCAAAATTATGGGAACTTCTTTTCCTGGCATTGGAACCCTGGGCTGAGGGGTGTGGTATGAAGTTGGGACTCTTCGGCTCCTCAAGGGGAACTTCTGAATTGAAGATCTCCCTCCTGATTAAAAACCGCCACACATGGGTGTAGAAGCAGCCTACGCTGTGCCTCTGCCTTTTCTCCCAGTCTCGATGTGGCTTCTTCTTCGTTTCCCCTAGTTGTAGGACTTTCATTCAGCTAGATTTTAGGTGGTTCTGAATGAAGGTTGTTCTGAAGATAAGTTGTATTTTTTATGTGGTCGTGGGAGGATTGGAGTACCACATTTACCTATGGTGCCATCTTGACTGGAAGCCTTGCATTTTTCGTTTAATATTTGAACACCCTGTATTAGTTCTAGTAGTGATGGAGGGGGCATGCTTTTTTCATAATAGAGTCTAAAAAGTCACATTTGGATGAATTAAGGTGATGATTTCAAGTTTCTATTATATTTTCTGAACATTTTCCCAAAGGACTTTTCCATAAATTCTTCTTCATGCTTCCATAGAGGGTTGTGTATAGTTCTATTATGGCACTTCACGTACAGCTCTTATTTTTATTTACTTGTTTCCCTTCTTCACCAGACTGCAACGATCTTACCCACACTTGCATTCGCATGCTTAATGCATTGAAAGTGCAGTATTCCTTCACTTCCATAAATGAATAAAGTCAAGGTGGCATTATCTTCTCTTTTCTTAATAACCAGAGATCCGATGCATGAATTCATGCACGGGTGGGGTCCGGCTGCCTTCCCTGATGGGGGCCAATTGGGCCGGGGCCGGCTGGGGGGAGGAGCCTCGGGCGGTTGGCCGTCCAGCCCTGCCCCTGACTGGATGGGGGGCTGATCAGGGGCAGGGCCGGCTGGGGGGAGGGGCTGTGGGAGGTGGGGGAGGGGCTGTGGGAGGTTGGGGAGGGCTGATCGGGGCCCCGATCAGGCTGGTTGGCCGCTGCAGTGCCTGTCATCACGACAGGTCATTCTGGTCTTTCTGGTCATTCCGATCATTCCATTGTGCCTGTTGCTTGGCTTTTATGCATATAGATAATAGCAAACCTCCTTTACCTTCTATGTTCTAGGCATTAAACCCGCGGTTCTCAACCTGTGGGTCGCAAACAATGAAAATACATCCTGCATATCAGATGTTTACATTACGATTCATAACAGTAGCAAAATTACAGTTATGAAGTAGCAACGAAAATAATTTTATGGTTGGGGGTCACCACAACATGAGGAACTGTATTAAAGGGTCGAGGCATTAGGAAGATAATCTCACTTCATTTATTATTTCATTTAATCCTCACTGTAGCTCTATCTGTAGTGCATATATTCTTATTATCTCCCCCTTTTACCAGAAAGGAAGATTTAGACAGGTTAATTAACTTTCCCAAGGTTACACGGCAATAATGACAGAGTGGGAAATGAACCTATGTCAGACTAATCTGGTAGCTCATATTTGAACATTACTCTATAATGCTAAGGTGTGTCAGTTCACTGTAACTTGAAACTGTTTTAAAAGGTTTCCTCTCTATTAGCATCCTTTATACACAGGACCCCAACTTATGATGGTTGACTTAGGATTGTTTTACTTCACAATGGAAAGCTTTCAGCTGTATATGTTAATGGTGAGTACCCACACTACTTTTCTGGTTTTCATTTTCAGTACAGTATTCAATAAATTACATGAGATATTTAACCCATTTTAGGCTGTGCTGTGGACTGACTTGTGTCCTCCCCCCAATTCATATGTTGAAGTCTTAACCTCAGTACCTCAGAACGCAAACTTATTTGGAGATCAGGTCTTTACAGAGGTAAATGAGGTCATTAGGGTAGGCCCTAATCCACCACCTTTTGTAAGACTGGTGACTTACAAAAACAAGACATTTGAACACAGAGATATACATAGAGTGAAGCCAGTATGAAGAGACATAGAAAGACAAGCCATCTACAAGCCAGGAGGAAGGCCTGGTACAGATGCTTCCCTCACAGCCTCAGAAGGAATCAATGCTGCCTGGTTTTCAGACTTTCAGTCTCCAGAACTGTGAGACATAACTTCCTGCTGTTTAAGGCATCCAATGGTACTTTGTTACTGCAGCCCTAGCAAACTAATACAGGTCAGATAACTGTTGTGAGGGGCTGTCCTGTACTTCGTAGGATGTGTAGTTGCACCCCTGACCTCCACCCACTAGAGGCAGCAGCACCTCTTCCCCCCATGTGACAAACCCAAATATCTGCAAGCATTGCTGAGTCCCCATGGAGCACCCAGATTAGACTCTTTGTGGCCTTGAGGCAATGCTGGTCTCAGACATTAGAGGCACAGACACTGCCAATTTTGTGGCACTCCGCAGGCCCTGGGGATTTCTGAAGCAAAGCAACTCGAAACATTTAACTTCCTCTGAGCAGGGGCCACTCACAAATAACGCTGTCCATTGGGGAAAAGTTTCTAATGAACTGGAGATCTAGGTAAGATAGACGATCTCTCAGTCACACGCAAAGAAAACTTGTGGGATTTCATTTTCCTCGAACTCATGTGAAGACACAGGAATTTGCAGACGTCACCCTTTGTATAATCAGGGGTCTTCAAACTTTTTAAACAGGGGCCAGTTCACTGTCCCTCAGACCGTTGGAGGGCCGGACTATAGTTTAAAAAAAAACTATGAGCAAATTCCTATGCACACTGCACATATCTTATTTTGAAGTAAAAAAACAAAACGGGAACAAATACAATATTTGTATTTGCATGTGGCCCGCGGGCCGTAGTTTGAGGACCCCTGGATAAGTGCTGGTCTTGCCATTTTACAGGAGCAACAATAGAAGGAGATGTTGTTTCTGAGCGATATGAAAACACAAGCCACTGCTTTAGCATTGACAGCCGTGAGAGAGGGAGCTAAGGGGATAGTGGACAATGGAGCACACATTCTAATTAACTAGCACAAAGCCTTGGATTATGTTACTATTTATTTACATGGGAATAGTTAGTTGTAATGAATGGAGCAGAACAGAAACAAACAGCAGCAGGCGTCTTAGTGATGTGGCTAAATCCTTTTACATCCTTTAATTTCAGAGGGACTCGAAAAGGTCACATCTTCAGAGCTGCCATAATTATATTTTTCTCACAGTATGAACTCCTCCTAATGGCAATGCAGCAAGCTACTTACAGGTGATGGATTTTTTTGTCCAACAGGTCAAGGCATCATTTTAAACAACAGAAAATGCTTTTTCTTTTGCTAATAGTTTAAGCATGTTGATAAAGTCCGGATTACAAATCTTCCAGAGAGCCTTTCAAATATGGCTACCTACAAATTTAATTAACTCCAAGATGTACCTGACAGTACCAGTCTGCAATCAATCAGGCATTATTCGTTTTTCCTTTTTTTCTCTTATTTTAAATGTTTTTGCTTCTTTCTCTCCTTCTGCACACATTCCTATACACTAGTACACTTGTATGTCTCTATATCTACATTGTTGTTTTATCATGAGTTAGAACCAAAAAGCCTGAGCCACTCCAATCCCCTCCATTTCTTTGACTTGGGAGCTCCCGGATGTGGCCTTGGTGACCCCCAGTTATCACCCTGATCACTTCTCCACCTGTAAGGGTCACATCAGCAGGAGACAGAAAGCTTGATCCCATTTTGGCTCTTTGACATCAGGCTGTTTCTGAGCTCCTGCTTCTCCATCTCTGAAATAGAAGTGCTGATCGCTGTCTGCCCATCTCAAAGGAGTGTGAGACTCAGAACAATACACATAAAAATGGTTTGTAAACCAACAAGTGCTTCAATATGAAGATACTATTGTCATTGTCATGTCTCGGTTAATAGGAACCTCAAAGGCCTATGAAAGATTAGAACTGGGGGAATTATGGACCTAGGTCTCCTGAGTCAATGGAGTTCTGGAAGCAAACAGGATACCTTAGAGACATGTCTCTTGGGCCGTGAGGATAGGATTTAGCCTCCTGAACCCTATGCTTCTGAAAGAGTTGCTTTGTCAAGTTCTGTAATTTACGTATACACTCAGATAATTGACCTTTGTGACTCAGGTCGAGATGACTTTACTTCTCAGTGTGATACAGAACATGCCTGCGTTCTCAGAGAGATGCTTTGTAGATGGGCACTTGCTTAAGAAGGCCTTGAAAAGTAATAGACATTTCCAGGCAGAGAGGAACCCCACTTCTGAGTCAAAGTCTGTAACTCTCCACTGCACAACAGGGAAGTGAAAAAACAAATAACAAACAAACAAAACAAAAAACAGGAGGGGGTTGCAGTGACCCTGCCCTCTCTCCTCCTTCTGCACTTTCAGAATAGTAGGCTTCAGTCTCTGGAGATCTCTAGAATAGAATCCTTTCAAGGGGTGGGATTTTAATATATATTTTTTCTTCCCTTTGTGTTAGTCTATCTATTTCCAAGTTTCTATAATGACCTTTATAAATGGAGGGGGGAAGTGCTAACTCTCTATTAAAACAAAACATGGTACATAAGCCTTAGATGCTTGAGTTCAACAGCTGAACAGTGTCCCACAAGGGTGAGGTAGGCTGTTGTTTCCTGTGCACCAGCCAACCTTGGGAGGATCTGGCCCCATCACATGGCTGCTCTGTTCTAAGAGAGAGAGACCCAGATGGCAAATGACTTTCTTCAGGCTCCAAACCAGTTGTCATCAAGTCAGGATGAAGAGATCAGGTCTTGCAACCTCTGCTCCAGGGCCCTTTGCCCAACTTTACTCTCTGAATCTGAGGTGCTTGGTATACAGCTGAGCTCATGTTTGTTTGCAGCTCTGCTTCATGTACAACAAGCTTTCTCCCCAACTCAATACCAGTTCACATTATTATTAATCACGTGCATGGAGATAAGAAAAAATCGAAATCTCTTCATGCAGAAATAGTTAACACTTTAGGGTAGATCCTTCCAGACCTTTTATGAAAATGAAAGGTACCCTTGTTATTGCAATTATGATTTTGTAAAAATAGGAGCTGATGATGTAGAGTTAGGAGAGAGTTGGGGGGCAGTGGGCTGACCCCATGGGAGAGGCTGAAGGGGAACAGTGGACACGTCTACTTGGAAGCCCCCAGACTGGAAGCTAGTTGGGTAAATCAGAGCAGTTGTTCAGTTAAAGTAGAGAAACAGTAAAGTTGGAATCCACTCTGAGTATTTTATTAAAGTAAAACATGCAAATCTACCTTCATTTGACAATGTTTTGAAGGAACAAAGCCTCGTCTTTAAGTACGTGATAGCTGATTGGAGTTCTGTGTGATCTTCTAAGAATAAAAGTTGATGGTTTCCAGTCCCAGCATCTTTAAAGTGGAGAGAGAACGCAAAGACAGTTGGGAAACAATCTGAGTTCAGAATCTTCTAGATTAAACAAAACTTACCAATTATTTTACATATGTCTCACCCATACCAAACTCCAAGATTTTGTTTTTGTTTTAAGCGACTTTCCCTTTACTAATACTACAAGTGTAATTCAGTTTGGATTTTATACAACATCAGTTCTTTTCCTCATTCACATTTCATTTGTTTACATAAATACAAAAACAAGTAGCACTGGCCAGACCAGTTTGTGGACAAACATATCTGCCTCTTGGTTAACTTAAACTGTGGGAGCAGAAGTGCCCCAGCGACCCCAGTCCCATTTCCTGGACACGAGCCTTTGCTCTGTCATTAGACAGTATGTTCAATTGAGACCCAGGCAAGCATCGGTCAATCCAGTGTTGAAGATTTCTCATATACTGTAAATCCAGAAAAACAGCTGTGCCCATGAGGATGCTTCTGCTGCTGCAAGGAACAGAAATCCCGATTCAGCTAGTTTAAAGGGAAAGGTGTAGGAGTGGGAGGGGGGCTTTATTATTTCAAATAACAGGAAGTTTAGAAGCAAGACAAGCTCTAACACTGGTTGAGTTAGGGACTTACTGTCACCAGGGTCCCAGATTATTCCCATCTCTCCACACTGTTAGCCACAGCCTGTTTCCAACAGCTGGGACATCAGGTTTTCTTCTTGCCAAGTGGGAGAGAGAAAAAACAGGAATCCACCCATGAAATCAGGTCCTCTCCTTCCATCTGATTGGTATGGTTTAAAATGCCAGCACCCATAGCTGAACTGAAGATGAATTCAGTTTCCCATTCCTGTGAATCTCATAAACTGGTGAACACCGGGACAAAACAACTGTACTCTGGAAGAAGAAGAGAGAAAAGGATGCTGGGAAGGATGTGGCGACTCCTACGATAAGCTTCACAGTATGGCCTCAGGCTCGCTCTGATCCCTCAGTTGCCAGGAATGTACATCCCTGATGCATCTTTGCTCCAGGTCAAAAGTCTGACCATGGTATCATCAACTGTTAGCCTATCTGAGGAGCTAAAAGTGACAAAATGAAAGTATAGAAACTAGTCTCACTTTAACTCATAATCACAAACATGGATGGGCTCTCCACAGTGCCTGTGACCTGCCTACATGTCCCTTGGTTGTTCACTGTTCCCCTCTGCTGGGAAGCACTTCATAGCTTCTCTGCCTGCTTCCTCCCTTCCTCACATGCTAGCTGAGGCCTCTCTCACCCTTCCCTGAGCTATCAACTCTGCCATCCAGCCTGCCTGGCCTGCCTCTTCCGGGTGCCCTGCCTTCCCTGTGGTCAGAGCAGATGACCTGGTTCCTCCCTCAAGCCAACCCCACCTTCCACTTGTGCCCATATCCCATCCCCATTTACCTTCTCAGGACCTTGCTCAGCATCCAGCCCTTCTCTCCCCAATTCTATCAACAAACTCTATCAAAGAAAGCAAAACAACTCTTCCTTGACCTTCTCCTAATTGCTAAGGCCTCATTTTTCCACAAGAAAACATTTTGAAAGTGTTGTCTAGAGTCACCCTCTCAGTCCTCATTCTCTCAACTTCCCGTAGTTGAGCTTTCCACCCCATCACACCACTGAAACGGTTCTATCAAAGTTATTAATGACCTCCCTTCGGCCAAATCCAGTCATTTGCTGCATTTATCTGACTTGACCTCTCAGCACTTTCTTCAACTTCTCACGTTCCTCTCTCAGTCTCTATAGCACACCCTCTCCTGGATGGACTCTCTGGGTGGATTTCCCACTTAAATCACTCACTTATTCTCCTCCTCTCCTCTCCTCTCCCCTCCCCTTCCCTCCTCTCCTCTCCTTTCTCCTTTTGCCTTCTCCCTCCCCCACCCCCACCATCCTTCCATACTCATTTGCTCCTGCTTTTCTGTCCTACTCTCCCCTGTTGAGATGTCATTCATTTGCAGATGATCAGCAGATTTGGAATTCCAACCCAGATGCACCCATCAAGCTTCAGGCTTATGGAGCCCACTGGCTGCTGTGCTTTCTACTTGGATGTCCAGAAGCATCTCCAACCTAATATGCCCCAAACTAAGCTTTTGGTTCCTCCCCACCCTCTTATCCCACACACCTGTTTCTCCTCTAGTCTTCACCACCTTGGTTTACACAGCTGCTAGTCTAATTTAAGGATCATTCTTGATTCCTCTTACTCCATGTAACTCCCTTCCAATACTCCATCCATCAGCAAGTCTTGTCATCTCTTTCCCAAGACAGCCTAAATCCATGCACTTTTCTCCATCTCCAGCTCCAACTGCAATCATCTCATTGAACCACAGTGATAACCTGATACTGCTTCTATTCTTGCCTTCTGCACAGAGCCCAGAGTCATCTTCTAAAAATATTAAATCAGATGATCTCACTGTCTTGTGTAAAACCCTTGTGGCTTCCTATTGTGGGCAGAACAAAATCTAGATACCTTATCATGACCTAAGAGGCCTTATTAGATCCCATTGTGGCCCATTTTTTATAAAACTGGGCTCTGGGCACCCAGACATTCTTCCTGCTGGTGAAAATGCAAACTCAGTCCCACCCAGGGCCTTTCAACTTGCTCTGCTCCCTGACTTCTGCAAGACTGGATCTTTCCTGTCAGTCAGGGCTCAATTTAAAGGTCACCTCCACAGAGGCCTTCCCTGATGGCAAAGTTTAAATTAGCCCTTTGCTCCCTATCACTCTCTACCCTTAACCTTGTTGTATTTTTGTTCCAGAACTTACCGCTATTTAAGTTTTTTTCACTTATTTATTGATAGTCTTTCTCTTTCCCACTCATGCTAGACTATAACCACCAGGAAACAGAACTCTTTGTCTTATTTACTATGGTGGCCTCTACACCTAGAACAATAATAGGAACTAATAAAATAATTTAATACATGAATAACCTCACTTGCCTGATTTTCATTCTACTTTCCTAAAGGAATACCCTCCTGAGGATGGTCAACAAAGGTTGCAGAAAAGTAGCCTACTCTCCTTTCAGTTCCCACTTAACTCATTTAGCAAATCTTTATTGCTGAGCACTGGAGGAACTCAATGAAGAAAACCTTGAACCTAACTTCAGGAACCCACAGATTTGGATGGTGGCAGACAAAGCATTTAGAACATTACAGTTTAGCAGTTGGACAAATACCATGAGAGAGGGAAGCACAGGATGATGAAACTCAAGAAGGAGCACCTAACCCAGAAAGTTGAGATCAAGGAAGGCTTCCTGGAAGAAGTAATTCCTAAGTTGTCCTGAGTCTTAATAATAAATAAGGGTCAGCCAGGTGAAGAAGGGATGGAAGGTGGGCATGAACACTACCTGAGCGAGCAGCAGAGGCACAGAAGACTTGGGAATCCATGGGAGGGGAGAGCAAGGGGGTTAGAAAGACTGGAGATTAAGTTCAAGGAAGATGGGAAGGGGAACGGAAAGGTATGAGACTGGATAGGTAAGAAGAGACCACATTCTAATGGCCTTGCAACAAACAACACAATAGCTCACTTTCATTGAGAGCTCACTATGTGCTAGGCACAGAGTTAAGCACCTCACATGTGTCATCTCACTTAATCCCCATGACAACCCTGGAAGGTAGGTCCTGTTACTATTCTCATGTTACCGATGGGGAATGTTAAGTCACCCTCCTGAGGACACCCAGAGAGTAAGTGGTGCAGTCAGCCTGGAAGCCCCATGAAAGCATGTTAAAAAAGCTTTGAACCACAAGCCCTGGATCTCTTGTAATAGTTCTTAGTTTGTCTTTCTAGTCCTTAGTTCCACACTGGTAAAATGAAACTGATAGCTGGCCCTACTGCTTGGAGTTTGTGAGGATTTAATGAGATAATTCATAAAAAGTGCTCAGTGCCAAATCCAGCATAGTCATAGCTCAATAAATACGAACTATTACTATTATTATTGATTTTCTTTTTGGAATGTTGATAAAGGCTATTGTTAAAATCTGGGGATGTTTTCCTTGCAGGGGAAACAGGACAGTTCCTAGAGATTGTTGAAAGGGCGAAGGCTACGCCCTCCACCTTCCCCCAGGGTAAGGGCTACGTCCTCCATCTTACCTTGGCCACGTGTTGGGCAAGGAGCTTCTTCACGGAAGTCTAAGACTCTGCTAGCCACACCCAGGAACCGGACATCGACTTGTGCCTGGCCAATCGGCAAAGCACAGTCCTTTCTCCTCCCTTACTCCAACCCCCCCCTATATAACCGGTCTCTGGGAGGGGTTCGGTCTCTCTCTTGGCCACTTGGCTAGCCGATGTGTCGGTGGGTCTGATGGATGGAGAGCTCAAGCTAGCTTGAATACAGATTCTTATGCTTTTACATCGAATTGGCTCCCTGATGTGGTTTCTTGGGAATCTTGTAATCTGGGCATAACAATTGTGGCTCCTCCTTCATTACAATTGGTGACTTAGTTTACTAATTTAGAACATATTCTGAATGTCTAACTATTTTCTGTATTTGCCAATATCTTTTTAACTACAGATTGACAGGTAAAAGAATAAAATTGATATTTGCTTGGAAGGATTAATGGTTTAAATCTTTGTTGTTGTTTTTTATCATAAAGTAATGCCTGTACAAGTTAAATTCTAATAATACAAATGGGTATAACATGAAAAGTAAAAGCTCATCTCTTCGCCTACACCCTCACATATAATGTACTTATAGCTGATCATAATCATAGCTATGATTTCTTTCCCCTAGAAATTTGTATTTATATATGATGTACATGTATATAAATATATGTATAAAAGATGATCCTTGGACTTTTCATTTGTAATAATACTGTATTCTACCTGCTTTTTTCCACATAAAATAATTTAGTTTGGACATTTTTTCATATCAATACAGATACATGTATTGATTCTGAACAGCTGTGTAGTATTCCATTTTATAGAGCACTGTAGTTTATTTAGTTCTCTCCTGATAAGCATTTAAATTTCATTAGTTTTTTACTACTACAAATAACATAATCATGTTGTCCCTGTACAGTATACATTTGCCTCCTTGTGCAAGTGTTTCTGTGGGAAAAATTCCTAGAAGGGGAAATTGCTGAGCTAGAGAGAATGTTATTTTTAAATTTTAATCGTTACTGCCAAACTGCTTTCCAAAGAGCTTGCAACAATTTACAGTCCATTAACAATATATGAGATTTCATGTTTCCCATACCTTTGAGTATGAGCAAAATTTTATTTTTGCAAACATAATAAGTACAATATTATCTTGTTTTAGTTTAGCCATAGTATTTGATTATTTAAGAAGTTAAAAGATCTTCTCATGTTTATTGTCTATTTCCTTGTTTTGCTACCAACTGCTTAACTTTTGCTTATTTTCTCATTGAATTGTTCATTTTTTTTCTTGCTGATTTTTAGATCTCTTTGAATATTAAAGAAATAAACCCCTTTCCTATTATATCAGTTGCAAACATTTTTTTTTCTCCTTTGGTTTATCTCTTGATTTTGAATATAATATTCTCAATCTTGCAGAAGCTTTAATTTTTACAAAAGTAAATTTGTCTCCTCTTGGGTCCTTGTTTTCCAGATGACCAAGAAAAGAAGGAATAACAGTTGTTATTCCAAAAAAGGCCGAGGCCATGTGCACCCTATTTGTTGTACCAACTGTGCCCGGTGTGTGCCCAAGGACAAGGCCATTAAGAAGTTTGTCATTCAAAACACAGTAGAGGCCACAGCCGTTAGGGACATCTCTGAAGCGAGTGTCTTCGACGCCAATGTGCTTCCCGAGCTGTATATGAAGCTGCATTACTGTGTGAGCTGCGCCATTCACAGCAAGGTAGTCAAGGATCGTTCTTATGAAGCCTGGAAGGACTGAACACCCCCACCCCGATTTAGACCTGCGGGTACTGCCCCAC
Organism: Myotis yumanensis; assembly: GCF_028538775.1. Classification (NCBI taxonomy): domain Eukaryota; kingdom Metazoa; phylum Chordata; class Mammalia; order Chiroptera; family Vespertilionidae; genus Myotis; species Myotis yumanensis. Next base: position 167,010,359 of record NW_027223754.1, read on the forward strand.
GACCTCCACCAAAACCCATGGAAGGAGCAAAGTCCTTAAGGAGAGACGAAAAGTTCTCTGGGAGAAAATAAATTAAAATGGTACTTTTAAAAAATAATGATAAATGTGTCAGTTTTGTCTTATATGTCCCTTGATCTTCCCCAGTTCAAAATTATTTTTAAAAATAACCAATGATTTTTCATGTTTTACATTTAAGTTATTGATCCACCTAGAAATTATTTGGACACAGGAAGTGAAGTACTTTAGCAATTTTTCTCCCACTGGTTTTTGTCACAACAACGTTTCTGAATTATTCATATTCTCCCATTGACTTAAAATACCATCCTATTTATAGTCAAAATGTACTTGGGTTTATTTTGGGGATATCCATTCTCTCTTAACATCTTCGTCATTTACTGTACTTTCTCTGTGATGTCTTTCTGTATTTCCTAGAATTTCTCTGCCTATTAACTCTTTGAAAATATTGGGTAAAATTAGTTCTTCCTCATTATTCTATTTATAGTTGTACTGGCTATTCTCATTTCTACACGAGCTTTATATCATTTTGGCAAATTCTCCAAGGAAATCCTACTGGTATTTTGATTGGCATTACAATTACTTCCGGGAAAGTATGCTATATTATTTCGTTTACTTCTATCTTCTTTTATGTTTCTGTATTAATCAGGACAGGATGAACTATGCTGCAAGAAAGACTAAATCTCTTAAATTTCAGTGGATTAATGCAACAAAATTTTGTTTCTCACTCAAATTGCAACACAGGTCGGCACTGTCCAGGAGAGGGTCCTTCCGAAGTAGCCCCACTGTTCAGGCTAGTTTCATCTACAGCTTTGCTCTCTCAGTAGGAGGCCTCCGTGGACTGTGGCAGAGACATTTCCTGCTCAACAATTATCCACATGCTCCCTGGAATTGCCAGCCCTCTTGGAGGTAGGTGGAGCTGTAAGACTAATTTCCTGCCAATGGACAACTGAAGTGATGTGTCTCACTTCCAGATCAAAGCTCAGAAAAGGAAAGTGCATTTTCCCTGTGATCTCTTCCCTTGTCGGCTGAGTCCCTCCCTTGAGATGATACTCAACGTCTGAGTCACCTCATGGAAGGCAGTTGCCCTGGTGACTCACCTGGATCCTTTCAGTCCTGGGTGCATATGAAATAACCTTTGTTGTATTAAGGCCACTGAGACTCATGGTAAATTGCTACTGCAATATTAAAATAACCCTACCCTGACCAATACCAAAAAAAAAAAAAAAAAAAAAAAAAGCCCTAACCGGTTTGGCTCAGTGGATAGAGCGTCGGCCTGCGGACTCAAGGGTCCCGGGTTCGATTCCGGTCAAGGGCATGTACCTTGGTTGCAGGCACATCCCCAGTGGGGAGTGTGCAGGAGGCAGCTGATCGATGTTTCTGGCTCTCTATCCCTCTCCCTTCCTCTCTGTGAAAAAATCAGTAAAATATATTAAAAAAAAAAAAAAAAAGGAAGAAAGAAAGGTAAAGTTACCAAAAGTGATATACTGCTGAAAAAAACCCAAAGCCTTAAAATACTGGCTTATCGATGAAGCAGTAGATAGGAGGAACCTGATATCAGAGGCTGGGAAGATTTGCTAAGGTTGTTGCTTGTGACCTCCTTGAAGGCAGATCATTTACCCTCAGGGGGAAGATGTTAGAAAGCAGACCCTCGGTACTCTATGTGATTGATACTAGTTGTGTTAGGCCAAGTACTGAGAGAGACAGAGAGGTGGAGGGGTTTGGGAGCAAGAAAGCCTAGAAATAAAGCGCATGTAAGAAGTCCCTCGGAGAGACTGCTGAATGTGGTTACTTGCACATGGAAATGTCTGGAAGTAGATAACATTTCTCTAGTCAAAAAGCTACATTTTTTAGAGAGTTGTGCAACAGGACCAAAGAAACCACGAGCCTGGTCTAAAAAGCCTGAAACCCCAACCTTAATTTTGGGCAGGCAGTGGGCCGAGAAAGCTGAGCAATCCTACGGAGAGGCAATGCCTCCACCCCCACTTCAGCTGTAACGGAGGAAGGTAACAGAACAGGAGGAACTTCCCAGGGGTTGGCCCCAAGGAGCTCTGGGAACAGCCCCACATCCTGGGAATGGGCCCTGCAGCTGTGTTTGTACCCATGGCCCTGTCTCCAGTCAGAGTTATTTGTACCAGAGTGGGGCAGTTGTCCTAAATTTACTCATCAGATTCAATTAGATATTTCTGATGGGCTGAGATGTTCCTGTTAATCTGAGATGTTTTCTTGTTCTTAGGTAATAAAAACTAAGCATGCCTAGTTTCTCAGTGGTTAGAGCGCCGGCCCTCGGACTGAAGGGTCCCATGTTCAATTCTGGTCAAGGGCATGTTCCTCAGTTGCAGGCTGTATCCCTGCCCCCAGTTGGGGCACACGTGGGAGGCAAACAATCAATGTGTCTCTCTCACATCGATGTTTCTCGCTCCCTGTCTCTCCCGGTCCCTTCCACTTTTTCTGAAAATCAATGGGGAAAAAATATCCTCAGATGAGGATTAACAAAGAAACAACAAAACACTAAGCATATGGCAGCAGCCTTCTCTCACCCATCAAGTGTGCTGAGAATTCTGCCGAGAAAGCTGATCTTTAGAGAAAAGAAAAATAATGCTTCTTATGCAGAAGCAGAGATAAGAAACCATGTTTATAGGGGGAGGGAGGAAAGAAAGAGAGAAATATGATTCTGTTTCGGTCCCTGAGAGCTTTCTAGTCCCCCTGGCTACCTCTGGTTGAAGTCCCCTTGAGGCCCAGCTACGTTCCTGTGGGTTCCAGGAGACACCCCTGGATTAGTCTAGTTCATCTCCTTTTCTTGTTTAAGTTTGACCGAGTTGGTTTCTATTTCTTAAAATCAGAAGAACCTTAACTGAGGAAGTTCCCATAACTTATCACTGCAAAAAATCTCCAGGAAGAGACCGCCCCGTCCTTCCTGCTGCGTAGGTTGTGGTCACAGCCAGATTTCTCAGCCTGGCCTGTTTTCAAAGTCGTTATGAGGGAAGCCAGAAAATTGGCTCAGGCGCCCATCCCCACATACACTGGCCAGTTTTAAGGATGGCCTCTTTAGTAATGACTTTGAGGAAAGCAACAATCATATTAAAATAAACATAATGACTCCAACTTCCTTGGAGGAAACTCTGCTCTTTATGTCCACGTCAATTTGCTCTCCTGCTCTGGCAAGGTTCTTTCCTACCATGTCCTTTCTTCTCGTGCTTCCACATCCCTCTGCCTTCCGCCCTCTCAGCTGATGAACTTATTTTCTAATCCACTGAGAAAAATCAAATAACCAGAAGACAACTTTTTAAAAGATATATTTTTTATTGATTTCAGAGAGAAAGGGAGAGGGAGGGAGAGAGAGAGACAGATACACCAATGGTGAGAGAGAATCATTGATTGGCTGCCTCATGCACGTCCCACACTGGGGATGGAGCCTGCAACCCTGTGCCCTGTCCAGGAATCGAACTGTGACCTCCCAGTTCATAGGTCCACACTCAACCACTGAGCGACACTGGCTGGGCAAGATAACTTTCTTATCCTTCCCTGCAGCGCCAAATGTGCCAAACAACCAGCAGCTGCACCCGCTTCCTCTGCCCCTTTCAGGGCCTCTGAGTGTTGTCCCACAGAGCTCTCTGAGGTGATAGGAATTCCTGAATCTGCGTCTGTTCAGTGCAGTGTCCACTAGCCACACATGGCTACTGAGTACCTGGAAGACGGCTAGTGCAACTGAGGAACTGCATTTTACATTTTCTTTAATTTTAATTAATTTACATTTAAATAGCCACGTGTGGCTAGTGGCTGCCATGTAGGACAGCGTAGGTATAGAGAACTCTCTTGAGGAGTTTTGCTATAGAGTGAACAAAGAAATGAGGTGGAGAGTCACAGAGGGATAGGAGTCAAATCATCATTTTTAAAAAAGATGAAAAAATGATATTTTAGCATGGCTGATGGAAATGATCCAGTAGGGACAGAAAAAAAAAAAAAGGCAGGAAAAAGAAGAGTCCATTAAAGAAACAAAGTTGGTCCTAGATAGCAGCAGGCCATTGTATATATGAAAGCCACTGGCTCTGTTGGCTATTTAAATGCACACTAATTAGAACAATGAAAATTTAAATTTGATTCTCAGTCACATTAGTCACATCTCAAGTAGCTTTATATTGAATGTAATTTCCATCATCAAAGAAAGTTCTATTAGACAGTGTTGCTCTACACTTTCTGTCTTCATTTCACAGTTATCATGAAAATTTTTTAAGTTTTTAAAATAAAACTTATATATGTGCAAAGTTTAGGGAGCCAAAAATCTCTACAATTGATGTTTCATTCCTTTTCCCATTTTCCACTCTCTAATTCTTTTAGCTTTAAAAAAAATATTTGTCTGTAATTCTAAATAATTTTCTGGAACTACTTCTTGATTGCTTTCCAAGTTTTGCTCATTTTTATGATTTCTTTACAGACTATGTGGATTTAAGGCTCCCATACTCCTTCCTTATCACACTCACACACATACCCTTCCTGTCCTCTGTCTCTCAATGGAGTAAAATATTGTGATGGTTAGCTCAGTGTTCACAGTGTTTTCATTATTATGAAATGCCATCTGTTAGATTAAACAAGAAGGTCCTTAGGTCGAGGTGGCTCTAATGCCAATGATGGCTTATATTAGCAAACCAAAACCTAAACCTATCAATGCCTCAAGGTTATGAAATAAAAAAGTTAAGAACCCAATTTTACCCCAATAAATTCAATTTAAAAATTAATAAATAAAATGAATATTTTAAAAAACACACAAAAAGCTATGAACAAACCAATGTCACCCAAATAAATTCAATAAATAAATAAATCTATAATAAAAGCATAATATGCTAATTAGACCGGATGTCCTTCCGAACGACCTTCTGGACGAAGCCAGGGCTGCGAGGAAAGCCCAGGTCCCGGGTGCCAGAGGGAAGCCGGTGCCAGCAGCTGGGGGAAGGAAGGCCTACTCTTGCACAAATTTTATGCATTGGGCCTCTAGTAAATGAATAAAATGAAATAAAATACTAGTAGAACAGGAAAAAAGAAAAGGCTAAGAACAACCAATCACAAACAACCAACTAGGCTCTAACTACAGCCAGTCAATAATTTCCTTACTTTGCTTCTGCCTTTTCTCTATAAAAACCTCTCCCCAACTCCTGCTGGTGGAGTGCTCCTAACCACTTCTCAATTCGAATTGATTTTTGCTCAAATAAACTCTTAAAATGTTTAATATGCTTCAGTTTATCTTTTAGCACACTATTCACAACTGAGCCATGTGATAAGTTACTGTGTCATTAACTTCTAGTTTCCAATGTCTTATTAAAAAGCCCAAAGCTATTCTTACTCTCCATCCTTTGTATATAACCTATTTGTCCATCTCTTTGTGCCGATAGGAAATTACTTAATGAGATGCCTTATCATGGATCTATTTTCATCCACTATGCTGGGCTCTCGATGGGCCTTTCTAATCTAGAAATCATGTGGTTCAACTCTGGGAAATTTTCTTGAATTGTTCCTTTGATTATTGCTTCACTTTCTTTGTTTCTTTTGTTCCCTCTTTCTGGAACTCCTATAATTCAGATGTTAGACATGGATTGATCCTCTAATTTTCTCTTTTCTCTCTCTCTTCTATTTCCTTCTCTTTAACTTTTTGCCCTACGTTCCTTCAGTCCTTATACTGAGCTATCATGTTTTTAATTTTAAGAGCTCCTTTTATTTTATTAATGTTCTCCATTCTTTTTTTTTTTTTTTGCAAAATCCTGTTTTTGTTTTGTAGATCCAATATCTTCTCTTATGAATGATAATTGGTTTTAAAGTTTTTTTCTGAGCCTCCAAATAACTTTTGTTTGATGATTTTATATCTATCTTTCATGCTAGAAACTATCTTCAAATGGATTGCTCTTGCTGGGAAATTAGCCATAGCCTCCTATCTGTGTCCTGATTTCCCCACTTTCTTCGGCCAGTCTCTGCACAGCAGCCAAATGGATCCTCTTACCAACATGAGACAAATTAGGTCTACTCAAATCTCTCTAACAACTTGTAATCACACTGTAAATCCAATATCCTTACCATGGTGTACACGGCCGTCCTTGCTTTGCCCCCTGGCCACCTCATTTTCTACCTTTTCACCCTGGCTCACTGCACATCACCTACACTGCAACCTTGCAGTTCCATTAGTATGTTCCTTTTGGGGGCGGTCTTTGCAATTGCTGTTCACTCTACTTTGAATGCTCATCTCATAGGTTTTCACAAGGCTCTCTCCTCAGGTCATTCAAATGTCACCTCCCAGAGACTGTCCCTGAACACCTTAGTGGACAGAGTAACTTCTGTCATTCTCTAGACCTTGACTCCGTTTTATTTATTTTCATGGCCCTTCATACTTGGCCTTATGCTATGTATCTGTTTATTCTCTGTGACCTCCATGAAAATGTAAAGACTCAGACTTTCGATTTTTACTCCACTGTTCCTAGCACTCATGTCTTGCACATAGTTGACACTCAAAAATTATTTGTCAAATGATTAAAAAGTGAATGAGAGAGTTAATGGGTGAATATAGAAAACTGGAAGCTGAGCCCGTTTTTGCACTAGCATTGGTGGGAAAAGTGAGTTCTGTCCAGGAAAACACTGGGAAATGATGCCAATGCTGGCGTGAATCCATTCTGCCTGGGCCAGCAAATGCTCCTGGGCAATCAGAAGTGAGGTTCTTTCATCGGCTCCTTGGCTCCTTATAATAACCTCTTAGAAGAGCACAAAACAAGTGGTTTCTTTGTTTTTCAAAAATTAATCCTGTTATGATTAGGCGGTAACATGAAGAATCCTTTTTCATCAGGGTCATTGGTACCTTGCCAGAAAATCACTATGTTGCCACTTCTGTGTTGGTACCACTCTGACTGAGATGAATGGGGTCAACTTCCTGCTCTTCATTGGACAGAATAAGGTGTTATGACAACAGCTGTTCATCCCTCCCAGTAAACCAAAGATGGTATTCGGTGCTGAGGTCAAGACAAGAACCCAACAGTCCTGAAATGTAATTCAGCTCCATTGTTACAGTCTCCATAGTTGATAAAATCCCACAGATCCTGAAAGTGTACTTAAGTTTCAAATCTTCTTAGCTGAAAAAATATATAGGTCTTTGTTTATTATGTAATTCTAGTGATCGCTTTGGGATACATCTAAAACCTGAGACAGTATACATTTTCAAAGGTAACTTCTGTATCTTTTGCAAATGTAATTTTTTTATTACTTAAGTAATATATTTTTATTGTAGAAATCTTAGAAAAGATGGTTAAACAAACAGAAGAAAATGGAAAACATCTATAATTCTACCATACCATAACATTATTTGTATAACTTCCAGATCCTTCTGAGAATAGGTTTGATGTCTGCACAACATTATTAAACAGATAAGCTTCACATTCTTATATTGTGAAGGTCCTTTTCAAAATATGAGTTATATGCAAAAATTTACACTGTTGGAGAGATACCTTTTATCAGCATATTTCTTAGCCATTAATGTCAAACCCACTATTCACGAAAGTTCTGCCATTGAAAATTGCTTTAACTGTTGTTTTTCTTTTAATGAAATAACAACAGCACAACAAAACAAAAAAGAGTGTGTTCTAAGCTGCTGGTAAGTAGCATCTGTCTACGTAAAATAATGGCCAAAACTGGAACCCTAAAGCAACACATGTAGCTGGTAGAATATCTGTGGTTAATAATGCTTATGTAATCCAAATAAAGTTAATGGGTTTTAGGACCAATTCCAGAGATATTTAAGGTCAAATAGAATGAAATGGAAACCAGTGTTCTCTATATCTGAGAAGATTACTATTGCATATTGCTACTTACCCAGTCTCTCGATTTTTTCCATAATTTGAAGTCCATTTCTTCTCTTTAAAGTGGGGCATTGGAACTAAAACTGTGTACACGATGAGGGAAAATTACAACAGCCTCATGATTGCAACCCCAAAGTAAACATTACCTTTGTTTAAAAACAGAATGACAGCCAGAACCAATATTTTCTCCTTATTTATTTTTTAAACAACTAGTAAACCATTTTGAACTAATCTTTTCCCCCCTAAAGAAGTACTGAACCAAAGGGAAACATTCAGATATCACCAGGACTGAATCTAAACTCCTAGATTTTCAATTTATGCCCTTAGCATCAGTGAGACTACACCTGGGCAGAGAGGAAGGGTTTCTGGGTCCTGCTCTGAGAGTAACTGCTGATCTGCGTGCACCTGGCTGATCACTGCACAGTCTCTGTATCTGCTGCCGCAAAGGCCTTGGGAAGAGGGGGCGGACCACACACACACAGGCTTTCTACCCTCATTGAGCTCATTGTCCAGGAAGAGATGAACATTAAACAAACAAGTATTTAGTCCCAATTGTGATGAGTTATAAAGGAGAACAAATTATTTATTATTTAAGAAGTGAATAGCTGGAGAACTAATCCAGTCTCCAGGCCTCAGGCTCCTGAGGAAGCCTTCTCTCTTGAGCACCAGATCTCTTTACCCAAGTTCCTGTAGATTATCTGAGCTTCTGTGACCTAGAGACACTCAAATCTAACATGCCCAAACAGAACTCATAAATCCTGGGACCCCACCTCCTAAATTTGCTATTCCTCTTAAGTTCCTTTTGTAAATAACTGCACTATCCTCCCAGTTGCCCAGGCCAGCAAACTAAAAATCAGGCTTTATCCTCCCCCTCCCTTCCCCTCCACATCCAATCAAACACTAAATTCTGTTGTTTTGCTTCTTTGACTTAATCCCCATCTTGAGCAGCCCCACTGACACCAACTTATTGGCTTATTTCTTTCCTAAATTATTGTTTCTGATGGCTTGTCCTATCGCCAATCTTGTCTCCCACCAATTCATGCTGTGCCCTGCCACAGGGGAAATTTTCTGCCATGCAACTGCAGTCACGCTTCTTACTCTCTAGTGGTGCCTCTTTGTGGTAAGACATCAAGCTTCTAGGTATGGCCTATGAAGCCATTCAATGTTAAGCCCATCTCTCAATCCTGTGAAAGGTATTTCTTGCCATTTCTCTTTGTTTTGTCTCCATCTTGCTCTGCCAGCACCATTCACACTAGAGCAAGGATGTGCAAGAAATATGTTGAATACATAGTTCTGAGTCACATTCTCAGAGAAGTATATTTTCCTTGGTCACTCACGACTCTCATGTTTTTGGGTAAATCGGAGGGTCCTTAGCGCCAGTGTAGCTGATGATGACCTCACTCTAGCTGGGACTTTTCTGAAAGTTTGCCAGTTGGTGGAAGGCACAGAGCTGTGCCTTCTGAAGGAGCCTATACAGATGTGTGAGAGGAACACCTGTTTTGTTATCAAGTTCATTGTTTCCAGAGAATTGTTAAGACTTCCGTTTTTAGTCAGAGGATCTGCCTGCCATTGAGAACTTCCCCATATCACTGGGCCTGCCACTGAGATCGTTTCCATAAAGAGACATCATGGCTAGTTTTACATTGGTTTAAAAAGCTTTCAACTAGAGACAACCCTGAGGGAGGACAAAATGGCGGCGGAATAGACGGATGTGTCCCAAGCCTTGTCCCGGAGCAGATAGAATGAGCAGCTGAAATGAATAACATCTACCCTGAATTGATGAAGGACGCTCAGCTGGTGAGACAATTTGCAGCCAGGAAGGGCAGAGGACCCCTGGAGAAAGGTAAAATCCAGGATCTGAGGAGGAGAGATCTGCCAGACCTCTGAGCCCAGAGGGTCAAAAGGAAACCGCACGGCACCAAGCTGCATCCCTTGGGACAGGCACAGCATCTGACTGTGGAAAAGAGGTCCGCAGGACTGCTGGTGGCAGGGGATTCTGGATCTGGGTCCACAGTCACTAAAGACTGAGCCCAGAAAAGGGTTAGAAAACCTATTTGAGGAAATAATGTCAGAAAATTTCCCTGACATTAGACCCACACCAAGACACATAATAATTACGATGGCATATGTCCAGGACAAAGAGAGAATCTTAAAGGCTACAAGAGAGAGACAGAAAGTTACGTACAAGGGATCTCCCATTAGATTATCAAATGATTTCTCAACAGAAACACATCAGGCCAGAAAAGAATGGAAGGAAATTTACAAAGTGATGCAAAGCAAGGGACTGAATCCACGAATACACTATCCAGCAAAGTTATCATTCAAAATTGAAGGAGAAATAAGGAGCTTCATGGACATAAAAAAAAAAAAAAAAAGGGCTAAGGGAGTTTATCATTACCAAGCCAGCAATGCAAGAAATGCTAAAGGGACTGGTGTAAAAAGAAGAAATAAAAAGGCAAGAAGGAACACAGGCACAAAAATAAAAATGGCTACAAACAAGCACCTATCAATAACAACTTTAAATGTAAACGGACTAACTGCTCCAATCAAAAGACATCGAGTGGCTGAATGGATAAAAAAAAATGACCCATATATATGGTGTCTACAAGAGACCCACCCAATGCAGAAGCACCCAAATACATAAAGAAACTCCTGGAAGATATCAAGGGAGAGATCAACAACAATACAATCATAGTAGGGGACTTTAATACACCACTGACATCACCAGATAAATCCTCTAGACAAAAAAATCAGCAAAGAAACAGCAATCCTAAATGACTCACTAGATGAGATGGACTTAATTGACATCTACAGAACATTTCACCCCAAAGCCACAGAATATACGTTCTTCTCAAGTGGACATGGGACATTTTCAAAAATAGACCACATATTGGGTCACAAGCAAAGTCTCCCCAATCATACCAAGCATCTTCTCAGATCACAATGGCATCATATTAGAAATAATACAATAAAAACAATCCAAAAAGTTAAAACACTTGGAAGCTGAATAGCATGCTATTAAACAATGATTGGGTTATCAAAGAGATCAAAGAAGAAATTAGAAACATCCTGGAAACTAATGACAATAAAAACACAACAATCCAAAATCTATGGAATACAATGAAAGCAGTCCTGAGAGGGAAGTTTATAGCTCTACAGGCCTATCTCAAAAAAATAAGAAAAAATGGTAGTAAATCATCTAACTCTACAACTCAAAGAATTAGAAAGAGAGCAACAAGAAAAGCCCAGAGTGAGCAGAAGGAAGGAGATAATAAAGATCAGAGCAGAAATAAATGACATAGACACCAAAAAAACAATACAAAAGATCAATGAAACCAAGAGCTGGTTATTTGAAAGGATAAACAAGATTGATGAACATCTTCACAGGCTCACCAAGAAGCAAAGAGAGAGGACCCAAATAAACAAAAATCAGAAATGAAAGAGGCGAAATAACAACAGACCCCACAGAAATACAAAGGATTGTTAAAAAAATACTATGAACAACTCTGTTCTAACAAACTAGACAACATGGAGGAAATGGACATATTCCTAGAAAAATACAACCTTCCAAAACTCAATCAGGAAGAATCTAAAAATCTCAATGGGCTGATAACTATGGAAGAAATCGAAGCAGTCATCAAAAAGCTTCCAGCAAACAAAAGCCTGGGGCCTGACGGCTTCACAGGGGAGTTTTACTAAACACTCAAGGAAAAACTAAAACCTATCCTCCTCAGACAATTCCAAAAAATTCAAGAGGAAGGAACACTTCCAAACTCATTCTATGAAACCAGCATCACCCTAATACCAAAACCAGATAAAGACAACACAATGAAAGAGAATTACAGGCCAATATCCCTCAGAAACATAGATGCCAAAATTCTCAACAAAATTATAGCAAATAGGATACAGCAGTACATCAGAAAGATCATACACCATGACCAAGTAGGATTTATCCCAGGGATGCAATGATGGTACAATATCTACAAATCAATAAACGTGATACATCACATAAACAAACTGAGAGATAAAAATCACATAGTCATATCAATTGATGCAGAAAAAGCATTTGATAAAATCCAACACCCTTTCTTGATAAAAACTCTCAGCAAGGTGGGAATAGAAGGATCATACCTTAACATAACAAAAGCAATATATGACAAACTCACAGCCAACATCATACTCAATGGACAAAAACTAAAACCATTTCCCCTAGCCCTAGCCAGTTTGGCTCAGTGGATAGAGCCTCAGCCTGCGGACTCGGGGTCCCTGGTTCAATTCCAGTCAAGGGCATGTAGCTTGGTTGCGGGCACATCCCCAGTGATTGATGTTTCTCTCTCATCGATGTTTCTGACTCTCTGTCCCTCTCTCTTCCTCTCTGTAAAAAATCAATAAAAATATATTTAAAAAAAAATAAAACCATTTCCCCTAAGAACAGGAACAAGACAGGGATGCCCACTCTCACCACTCCTGTTCAACATAGTACTGGAAGTACTAGCCATTGCGATCAGACAAGAAGAAGAAATAAAAGGCATTCAAATTGGAAAAGAAGAAGTAAAATTGTCCTTATTCGCAGATGACATGATACTGTACATAGAAAACCCTAAAGACTCCATCAAAAAATTATTAGGCTTAATAAATGAATTCAACAATGTAGCAGGATACAAAATTAACGCCAAGAAATCTATGGCATTTCTATACTCCAATAGTGAACTTACAAAAAGAGAGACTAAAAAAGCAATCTCATTTACCATCACACTAAAAAAATTAAGATACCTAGGAATAAACTTAACTAAGGAGGTAAAAGACCTATATGAGAAAAAGTATAGGACACTGAAAAAAGAGATAGAGGAAGACATAAACAGATGGTAGAACATACCGTGTTCATGGATTGGTAGAATCAACATCATTAAAATGTCCATACTACCCAAAGCAATCTATAAATTCAATGCACTCCCCATTAAAATACCAATGGCATATTTCACAGACCTAGAACGAGCTTTCCAAAAATTCATCTGGAATAAAAAATGACCCCGAATAGCTGCAGCAATCCTGAGAAAGAAGAACAAAGTAGGTGGGATCTCAATACCAGATATCAAGCTGTATTACAAAGCCACTGTTCTCAAAAAAACCTGGTACTGGCACAAGAACAGACATATAGGTCAATGGAATAGAATAGAGAACCTAGAAATCAACCCAAACCACTATGCTCAATTAATATTTGACAATGGAGGCATGAACATACCATGGAGCCAAGACAGTCTCTTCAATAAATGGTTTTGAGAAAATTGGACAGATACATGCAAAAAAATGAGACTAGACCACCAACTTACACCACACACAAAAATAAACTTAAAATGGATAAAGGACTTAAATGTACAATGGGAAACCATAAAAATACTAGAGGAATCCACAGGCAGTAAAATCTCAGACATATGCCGAAGCAATTTCTTCACTGATACCGCTCCTACGGCAATGGAAACTAAAGAGAAAATAAACAAATGAGACTACAGCAAAATAAAAAGGTTTTGCACATCAAAAGAAACCATCAGCAAAACAAGAAAGCCTACTGCATGGGAGAACATATTTGCCAATGTTATCACAGATAAGGGTTTACTCTCCAACATTTACAGGGAACTCATACAACTTAACAAAAGGAAGATAAACAATCCAATCAAAAAATGGGCAAAGGACCTAAATAGACACTTTTCAAAAAAGGACATTCAGAAAGCCATGAGACATATGAAAACATGCTCAAAGTCACTAATCATCCGAGAAATGCAAATCAAAACAATAATGCAGTACCATCTCACTCCTATCAGAATGGCTATCATCAACAAATCAACAAACGACAAGTGCTGGCGACAGATGCGGAAAAAAAGGAACCCTTGTGCCCTGCTGGTAGGAATGCAGACTGGTGCAGCCACTGTGAAGAACAGTATGGAGTTTCCTCAAAAAACTAAAAATGGAACTCACATTTGACCCAGTGATCCCACTTCTAGGAATATATCCCAAAAAACTAGAAACACCAATCAGAAAGCATATATGCACCCCTATGTTCATAGCAGCACAATTCACCATAGCTAAGATTTGGAAACAGCCTAAGTCCCCATCAGCAGATGAGTGGATTAAAAAACTGTGGTACATCTACACAATGGAATACTATGCAGCGGTAAAAGAGAAGGAATTCTTACCATTTGCAACAGCATGGATGGACCTGGAGAGCATTATGTTAAGTGAAATAAGCCAGTCAGAGAAAGATAAATATCATATGATCTTACTCATTTATGGAATATAATGAACAACATAAACTGCCAATGAAAGATCATACACCATGATCTTTAACAAAAACAGATCCAGAGACAGAGAAGCATTGGTCAGACCATAAAACTTCAGAGGGAAGGTAGGGGAGGATGGTGGTAAGGGGGAGAGATCAACCAAAGGACTTCTATGGATGCATATAAGTCTAACCAATAGACACAGACAACAGGGGGGTGAGGGCATAAGTTGGGGGATGGGGAGGCAATGGGGGGATAAGGACACATATGTAATACCTTAATCAATAAAGAAATTTTTAAAAAGACAACACTGAGCAAAGTTAAAAAAAAAAAAAAAAAGCTTTAAACTAGCCCAGCCGGTGTGCCTCAGTGGTTGAGCATTGACCTAAGAACCAGGAGGTCACAGTTCGATTCCCAGTCAGGGCACATGCCAGGTTTCAGGCTCGATCCCCAGTAGGGGGCATCTCTCATCATTGATGTTTCTATCTCTCTCCCTCCCTCTCTGAAATCAATAGAAATATTTATATATATATATATATATATACACACTAATAAAAGAGAAACATGGTAATTAGCGTACAACTGCTACCCTTCCCATTTGGCTAATCAGCATATCCTTATGCAAATTAACTGTCAGCCAAGATGGCGGCCGGCAGCCATGCACTGAAGCGAACAGGGAGGCTTGCTTGCTCCAGTGACAGCGGACTCCAACGTTCCCCACCTGACTTGCCGGCCTCTCAGCTGCAACTCTAAGCAACTATGTTGCAAATATAGAAGCTAAACAAAACCCCAGAAACCGGCTTTCAGTCAGCCAGGCTTCAGCCAGCCTGACTGCAACATTCTATCAAATACAGAACGTAAAACCGGCTTTCAGCAGCCGAGGCCTCAGAGCTAAAGCTGGCCCAGAATAGAAAAAGAAAAAAAAGAAAAAAAGGAGCAGTTGGGAGCTTCAGTCACCCGCCAGCCTGAAAACAGCCCTCAGCCCCTCACCCAGACTGGCCAGGCACCCCAGTGGGGACCCCCACCCTGATCCAGGACACCCTTCAGGGCAAACCAGCCGGCCCCCACCCATGCACCAGGCCTCTATTCTATATAGTAAAAGGGTAATATGCCTCCCAGCACCAGGATCAGCGGAGCAGCAAGGCTTCCGGCACCGGGACCAGCGTGACAGGGGGCAGCGCCCAAACCCCCTGATCGCCCTGCAGCTCTGTGTGTGACAGGGGGCGGGGCCACAACCTCCCTATCCACCCTGCTCTGTTCGTGACAGGGGAAGGCGCCCCAACCCCCTGATCAGCCTTGCTCTGTGCCTGATAGGGGGGAGCTCCCCTATCCCCTGATCACCCTGTGGCTCTGTGTGTGACAGGGTGCGGCGCCCCCAAACTCCCCCCAGCCCCACGGGCCCTGCTCTGTGTGTGACAGGGTAGAGCCATAACCTCTCCATTGGCCCTGCCCTGAGTGTGACAGTGGCGGCACCCCAACCCCCTGATCGGCCCTGCTCTGTGGGTGATAGAGGGTGGCGCCCCAACCCCCCTCCACGGGCCTTGCTCTGTGTGTGACAGGGTAGAGCCATAACCTCCCCATTGGCCCTGCCCTGAGTGTGACAGGGTGAAGCGCCCCAACCCCCTGATCCGCCCTGCTCTGTGTGTGACAGGGGGCGGTGCCCCAACTCCCCTATCAGCCCTACTCTGTGAGTGACAGGGGGGAGCTCCTCAACCCCCTGATCGGCCCTGCTCTGTGCATGACAGGGGGGAGCTCCTCAACCCCCTTATGGGCCCTGCTCTGTGCGTGACAGGGGGGAGCTCCCCTACTCCCTGATCGACCCTGCTTTGTGTGTGACAGAGTACGGAGCCCTAACCCCCCTGATGGGCCCTGCTCTGTGAGTGACAGGGGGCAGCGCCCCAACCTCCTGATCGGCCCTGCTCTGTGAGTGACAGGGGGCAGTGCCCCAACCCCCTGATTGGCCCTGCTCTGTGAGTGACAGGGGGCGGCGACCCAACCCCCTGATCGGCCCTGCTCTGTGCATGACAGGGGGTGGCGCCGCAACCTCCTCATCAACCCTGCCTTGAGTGTGACAGGGGGCGGTGCCCCAATCCCCCAATCGGCCCTACCCTGAGCGTGACTGAGGGTGGCATCGCAACCTCCCAATCCGCCCTGCTCTGTGCATGATGGGGCGGCGCCCCAACTCCCCAATCGGCCCTGCTCTGAGCCTGACCAGGGGCTGCACCTAGGGATTGGGCATGCCCTCTGCCACCCGGGAGCAGGCCTAAGCCAGCAGGTCATTATCTCCCAAGGGGTCCCGGACCCCCCCTCCCCCCAAGTGCACAAATCTTTGTGCACCGGGCCTCTAGTATATATATAAATAATAAAAATTAAAAACTTTCAACTACACTAGGACATCTATTTACTCTTATACACCTAAATGGAGTAATTAATCCCCATGAGCAGAAGCTACAGCCATGTCTGCTCATTCCAATAAAAGTGACACATGTCTGGAAATCCGAGCTATCCAAAAAAATGAATGAGCAAGGTAATGACATCCCCATCACAAAGGCATTTAAACATAGATATTCACTCTATGGTTATTGGATGTTTCAAAGGAATCCTATATCCGAACAAGTGTTGAATCAAATGAGCACAGATGTCCCTTCCTTACTCTATTCTTACTTGTTTCTGAGTCAAAGGATTAATTATGCAACCCTCTGTTTTACTTTGGTTGTATAGACCTAAACTTTGGATAACAGATGGGAAGACAGACTTTGAAATGATTGGCCCAGGAATTATTGTGTCTATTTTTGTCAGGTGGCTTTGTATAATCCTGAGATTTAAAAAAATACTCTGGAGAAAGTGGTTTGTAGAATAAATTTCATCACAGTGAGTATGGTAACAGTAAAATATTTTCATAATAAGTATATTGTCAAACAACAAATTATGAACACCTTTCAATATATTAAATAATTTAGATCCTTTAAAAAATATTATTGGAGTTTGACAAGAACACTTTTTTTCCCTTACATTCTGTTGGTTTGAGTCTGTGAAATGAGCAGCTGGTTGTACCTAGATTTTTAAAGCTCTGAGTTTCAAAATAAAAAAATCACAGAGCAGCTTTAAATTAGTTTAAGGATTCAAGCTCTGAAAAATTATGCATCGTATTAGTCAGGATCTATTTAGGAAAACAAATGATTTAGATATTGAAACAGAGGGAACTTATTATAAAAATTGGTTACAAGGATGTTGGAAAGGCTGAAGGAGCAAGAAAAGAGAATTAGGTTACTGAGAGATTAGTAATCACAGGAAACCAATTTCTCCCTGAACCAGTGCCATGGAGACTCGGGGACCAGCAGCAGACCCAGGGGGTGGCCCTGCGAGGCCCCTGTGGCCGCTGCTGTCACCATTGGCCACCCCGGCTGCCCCACTGACGCTGCTTCCATTCCACACTGATACCGAGATGGGAAGAGAATAACTTCTCTCCTCTTCTCTCAGTCCAGGTTCCCTCCCTCGGCCCACTGTCGCCTGAATTCAATGGGAAGCCAGGGGCCAGCGGCCAGGGGGCAGAAAGCACAGTTGGGAGGATGTGAGCCCTTTCCCATTGGGAGCAGTGCCTGCAAGAGCAATTGCGCTAAGGGCACATAAGCAAATGACCCCAGACTAGAGATTGGTAAGTACTGTCCTAACATTCAAAGAGGGGATAAAAGTGACTTCTGTCCAGAGCAAACCAATTAGACTGACACCTACCTCTAGCAAGATTCCAGAATGGGGGACAGAGTGGCTGTTTTGAGTCTTTACACTGGGAGGAGAGAAGCCAGCTGGGGACTACCAACACCTCTGGAAAGCAGGTCATTGTCAGGGCCAACTCTCAGCAATTCAGAAAATAGCAAATATAATTCTAACAAATGTCTGAGAAACTTGTCCCAAATCAGAGAGAGCAGATACCTGACGTTAGCACATAGTCGCCTGTTCCCAGAAAGTCCAAGCATATGGGGCATTTCACAAAGGGAGAAGGTCTTAGAGACTCAGAAGGACCACAGAGATCTCCTTCGTCGGGAAGCGGCTGACTTGGGCCCCTCCGAGGCCTTGTCTGAGGTCACGCGGCTCAGAGCTGCAGGGCTGGATGCAGGCCCGACCTCGCAGCTGCGCTCAGTGCTCTGCTGTGCACACTCCCCGCGAAGGACGCAACGCACTGTACAGCCTTGCCTCATCCTCCCAAGGATGACCAGTGTCTTTCCTGTGGGGACGGGAGATCTGCAGGGGATTTTCCAAACAGCCATCCCCTGGCCTGCTGAGTGCCCAGTGGCAGGCACTGGTGAAGGATGGCAGGGGTGGGGAGAGGGGTTTAGGCAGTGTCCTTGTCTCTAGGCTGTGCCTGGCACACTGGAGCCTGCTGGGTTCCCTCACCTGTGTATCTTCTTTATAGTTGGAGCCAGAAACAGTGTTTTGAAACCATGGTTTACAGTAAAGGTATAGCTTCCTAAACCTATTAAAGTTGACCTGAATAAATTTGTTTTAAATATATTTTTATGGATTTCAGAGAGGAAGGGAGAAGGAGAGAGAGATGGAAACATCAATGATGAGAAAGAATCATTGATGGGCTGCCTCCTGCACGCCTCCTACTGGGGATCTAGCGTGCAACCAGGATATGTGCCCTTGACCAGAATTGAACCCGGGACCCTTCAGTCTGCAGGCCTACGGTTCCATCCACTGAGCCAAACCAGCCAGGGCGACCTGAATAAATTTACAGTAAGCATCACTACTTTTAGATATCTAGTTTACTTCTAGGAAAATTTAATTAAATCCAAACAATTTGGAAAGAAAACTGACTATGCCTACTATCTTAGTCCATTTGAGTTGCTGATATCAGAGTGGGTGGCTTATAAACAACAGAAATTGTTCCAGTTCTGGAGGCTGGAAGTCCAAGACCAGGTGCCAGCACAGTTGGGTGAGGGCCCTTTTTGGTCTCCAACTTCTCACTGTGTCCTCACCTGGTGAAGGGGTTCCCGAACTTTGTGGGGTCTCTTTTACAAGAACATTAATCCCATTCATGAAGGCTCCACCCTCATGACCTAAGCACCTCCAGAAGTTCCCACCCCCCAACACCATCACTGAGGACATTAGGATTTCAACATATGAATTTTGTTGGGGATGGGGATGGCAGACACAGTCAGACAGCACCCACTTAACTACCATTCAATAAATTACCACTTGTGAACCTGCCTAGCTCTGACTATGTGTGCATTATTTAAAATCTTTACCACAGTATATGGCATAGTTACCAGTTGAATGGTCACAATCCCATGTATGCAGAATGTGAAGATCACCTCTACTTAAGGGTAGGAAACTGAGGTTCATAGGGTTGTCACACAGAGTGGGAGAAGGAACCCTGAGATGAACACAGTCCCTCTGACTCCTAAGGGCATGTTCTTCCTGCTCTGATACACACTCTGTTTCTGTAACATTTACCTAACAAATACATGTGAATTTTTGTCTGGAAAAGCCATAAAAATTGTACCTCAAGTACTTGAAAGGCATATATTGAAAAAAATAGAAATCCAATTTTAAGCATAGGCCAATGCCATCTATATATATAAAAGCCTAAGCAACCATTCGATCGTTTGACCATTCAACTGGTAACTATGCCGTATACTGACCACCAGGGGGCAGATGCTCAAAACACAGGCATGGAAACATGGAACAGACTGATGAATCTCAGAGGGAAAGGGGGAAAGGGGAGGGTGGGAAGAGATTAACCAAAGATCTTATATGCATACTAGAGGCCCAGTGCATGGATTCATGCACCAGTGGGGTCCTTTGGCTTGGCCTGACCTATAGGGATTGGGCCCAAACCGGCAGTCCGACATCCCCTGAGGGTTCCTGTATTGCGAGAGGGTGTAGGCCAGGCCAAGGAACCCCACTTGTGCATGAATCTGTGCACCAGGCCTCTAGTGTTCTAATAAAATACAATAGGAATATATGTTCCTAAAGTGAACTACTCCTTCTGAAATAACCATGTGGCTATGAGAGAAAGGTTATTTAGCCATTAATGAGGTTCTGGGACTTCATTAACCTCAATAAAATTAGGTCTGGCTCTTTCAATTAAGCAAGAAAAATGCAAAACTGAAGATAACTTCTGGCCCAGGGTAGAATGCTGCCCATGGCCGGTAGATACATCACCAAAAGTGTTTGAAAGGGCTAGTGAGCATTTGCAATCTGAACTTAATGGGAAACCAACTGTAAAATGAATTTATTGTTACTGTACGAGGGACTTATTTTATTGAAGATAAATGATTTCTTTGGGTAGATATTTTTTTAACAAGAGATTACATTTTTCCTGGCCACATTTCTTTCCAAAGTTTCTCCTATTGACTGTCTTGCCTCAGAGGTTGCCTACATTTCTGTAAAGGATAAAAAAGTAAAAAGATTAGGCTTTGCAGGTCATATGGTCTCTGCTGCAACTAATCAACATTGCCATGGTAGCATGAAAGCAGCCTTAGACAACAGGTGAAAGAATGAGTGTGGCTATGGTCCAATAAAACTCTATTTAAAATTGGGGTTTGGGGAGAAGGCTGTAGTTTGCCCATCCCTGGGCTACAGTGTTAGAAGGCACCAGATAATAAATGTTGCTTCTACTTATATGCCTAAGAGACTCTCAAATCAAAGAAGCTAGGTGACATTTATTAATTTTTTATCTCACTATGAGCATTGGAGCATTCAAAGCCAACACAGAAAGTGACATTTCTTTAATGTGAATGTTACCATACTTATTTTAACTAATTTGGATGAAATCTTTGGTGTTGATTTCTTAGTGACTTTGCCTAAAACTAGAAAAGAATCTAGAGGCAGGTGATGGAAAGACCCCAGGATGGGCCTCTAGGTGTCCAGATTCATTCAACAAATGGCAGTGCTAGGTCAGTATTTGATTAAAAGGACATGAATATCTTTCCAACTTATGTATTTCATCCTCTCTGACTCTAAAATTGTGCAGATTAGCAGGCTAATTTTACTTGAATAAACTATAAGAATTTTCTGTTGCCAAAGTATAGGCTAACTCTTCTAAAGTATTGATCAAGATCCAGCAATTTTTCATGAAGGTTCTTGGCTGTGTGTGTGTGTGTGTGTGTGTGTGCGCGCGCGCGCGCACGTACTTAATCACTAAATAGAAGTATCATTTTTTTAGATAACAAATAATAACATAGTCAATAAGGTTTAGTGAAGCTAGTAAATTAACTCAATTACAAATAATTTCATAGAGATTTTTTCAGGGTTATGTTTATTATAAAAATGATACGTATTTTATGTATTTTATTAGTTATGATGGAGAACCTCAATATCATGCACAAATGATATAACTAACATTAAATACGTGCAGAGATTAGAAGTTTTGTATGGATTCAATAAAAACAAGTTCCAAAGAGTTGTAATGTTCTGAGTAATAGCAACATTGCTACACCATTTTTAGGAAGAAAAACATGAAATTATCGAGGAATGGCACATTTGACAAGAAAGAACATGAAGAGATGATTCCTGGGCATTTGCCCTGGTTGACAATAAACACATATCAAAGTATCTCTTCCACCTCTTCCTTCCCATTATTCTGAATTTTCATCAATAAATCACCATACTTTCCAGGGGCCTACACATTTTATAAAGCACTTTTTTAAATCAAAGTGTTTAGTTAGGCAGAGCCTTGCAGAAAAAAATATTACCTGGGCCCCTACATACCCCAGAAGAAGGGGCAGCTCTTCTTGGAGGTGACCTTTTGTTTTAGAAATAACAAGTATGAATTGGCTCACTGTGCAGTACCATGTTCTATGTCAAATGCTGTGAGGCCATACCTCATCAAAACCTGTATAATGTAACCACTGCCTCAAGAGCCATGGTCTTGCTAGTTACACAAGACTTAGGTAGGTGAAACCTGTCAAGAAAAATATAAGACCAGACATTCTATGGTGCTTAATTAAATACATCTCAAAACATGGGGCAGAAATGATGAGATGCTCAGGGTTTAGAAGCGGTGAGCTCAGTGTGGGCTGGTGTCTCCAGGAAGGCTTCGTGGCCTTGAGATACAAGCTGGATGTGGGCAGGCTCAGTGTATAAACAGCCAACTAGGCAGGGGCAACAGTGCGTGGGGGTGAGGAGGAAGCTCCCCCTTTGAAGTCAGACTTGAGGACATTTTGAACCGAAGAAGGAATAGTTTCTGCTTTCTTGGAACTAAACTCTTTCTGAAGAATGTTTAACTGCCTTGGGTTGCAGGTGGTGGCTATTAGAGAAGCCTTCCACTGCCCTGTGAACAGGAGACGCTGACAGAACATCTTCTGGGACAGAAGTATTTCATTAGAAACAATCTGGGTTATTTCTTCAATACCGGTTACTAGACATAGACTTAGCCCACCAACCACACTCTTGCCTATCCCTCTCTCCACCCTGTTCCTATCCTCTGCCACCCTGTGGACTCAGGTGTGATTTCTGTACCTGTCTGTCTGCCATGTTCTCTAAGCATGAATCCTGGTCTTCACCTTGCACTCCTAACCAAACCTCAGCTCAATGCTCATATGATGGTATGAGTCCTGGACCTGGCTGAGGCTGGCCCTGCCAGTTACTAGCTCTGTGACCTTGGTCAGCTCCCTGCATATCTCAGAATCTCTGTTTATTTATAAATGGATAATTATGCTTTACTACTTATTTCATGGGTATTTTGAGGAGAAAATAAAGTATTTAAGCTTAAAATAATCATATCAAATACTTAAGAGTTTACCTTGTGCCAGGCAATTGTCTAAGTGCTTTAGATATATTAACTATTCTCACAATAACCTTGTGAAAAAGAAACTATTATTATTGCCATTTACAGTGGAGAAGTTTGGGCATAGAGAGATAGAATAATTTACCAAAGATTAACATACTTATTAAGTGTAAGAGCTGGGATTTAAACCCTGGAAGTCTGGTCCCAGAGTCTGATCCCTTAGCAATAACAAAATGCTCTAACACTTACATAGGCCCACTATGTGCCAGATATTGTTTCAAAGGTCCAATCAACTCACTTAATCCTCACAATACCCTCTGAGGTATCTGTAGGCAGGTACTGTTATTATCAGCAATAAAGTGATATGTAAAGACTTCCACATAAGGGAAGGTGGAATAGATGTACCTTTCCCAATTCCTGCCACTAAGTACAACTGAAAGCCCTGCGCATTCTTCATAAAACACACACGGGAAGACTCTGCAAGGTGGAGAGAAGAAGTCACACAGACTAGAGATCTGAGAATCCAAGGAGCAACATGGTGTGAGTTCCCTGGGTTTTCTTTTATTTTGCCTTATACATCCCAGACATGGAACTAAAGAGTCTGGCAACCTGAATGCCAATGAGTATAGACCAAAAAGCCCAACTAAAGGAGCAGCCCAGCAAGACAGAAACCTTTTAGATAATAACAGAAAACCAGTGACTATGCCCACCCCCAGAAGGCTGATCGGGGAGTCCAGATTTCCACCCTTGTGGGGCTTTAAAAGGAGCCCAAACCTCTCTGCCACAGTGCTGTCCGAAAAGACTTACTAGAGAGCCAGGACTTTTCTCTCCCACACGTGATGAGGCCTCCTCCGAGCACTGCTGGGGAGCCTGGACTTCCATCCATACCTGGCAATAGTGAGGCTCCTCCCCACCCCCCCTGGGATGCATCAGAGGACGCCTAATGGAGAGTCAGGATATTCACCACTGCCCAACAGTAGTGAGGTCCCCCACATTCCTACCATGATGTCAGTGGAGGTTGTCTGAGGGGTACCTGGTGCTGCCCAGCCAGGGAGATGTCCGTGGAGGCCTAGTGCGGAGCCCAACTCCCTCACCCACACCCAGCAGTGAAGAGAGCCCCCACCTTGGGTGTCAACAAAGGCCAAGTGAGAAACCTGGCCTTCCACCCTCGCATGACAGTGATGAGGTAGGCACCTCGCTTCTCCCTCCAAATTAGTGTAAGAAGAAGCCAGAAAAAAATAAAATAATGAAGGTTTAAATAAGATCTAGAGTCTCATAACATAATATTTCAAATGTCCAGGATTAAAAAGAAAAAAGAAATCTCTCATCGTACCAAGGAACAAGGAAGATCTCCAACTAAATGAAACAATCGATAGATACCAACACCAAGATGAAGAGCTGTGGTTTACCTGACAACGGTTTTAAAGCAGTCATCATAAAAATGATGCTTTTCACTTAGCATAGTGCCCTTCAGGGAGCCCTTTCTTTAGGAAGGAGACTGAAGAGAAAATTAGGTCAATGTAAGCTCATTTTTTTTCTTATTTTTTCCTCTAATATCTTGAAGAAATGTATTTATATTGACAACTTTCTGAAATATTGCATCTACAGTGCTCTTTAATATAATGATCAGAATTTATCTAAACCCATTAACCAACTCTTTTAACAACTTAGAATGTGTCCTAGAGACAGTGACTTAAAGATTTTTCAGTGTTTCTTATATCCCTTTTTTTCTTATCAACAATTCACTTCACACAATTTTACGTTTTTATTTTCCCCCAAATCTCCTTTTCCGATTCTAACAATGTTGCACCCCTGAGATTTGCAATCCTAGTGCCACGTTGTTTATGCCTTGTTTTAGTTTGTTGTTTTTTTGTCTGTTACCATTACTCATCTAGGTGAATCAGAAAGAACTCCATGCTTTGAGAATCTTGGCTGTCATCAACAATCCCTTGTTTTCCTTTCCGGCTTTCTCTCTGTGTTCCACGTCTTTCTCCCACTGTAATCTTGCTCTGCCTTGTTTTCTACTTTATTTCCACCATGGGATTTTGCTGATACCCTTTTTCTGTCACCACACTGGAAACCTATTATTATTTACTATTATTTTTATTTCTTGCCCTTGAGAACAGGAAAAGATAAATACATTTCAACACCACAGGGCACACTTTTATTTTTTTCTAAATTGCCTCAGAACTAGATGTTTTATATCAAGTGCCTTACAGAACAGAAACCTCAAAATAAAAGTCTTTTATTTAAACTGAAATGAAGGATGCTAGAGTAATTATATAGAACCTTCTTTCCTATTCTCAAGTACTTACATGAGGTCTCTATGGGCTGTGTATTGCAGGGTAGGCTGTGTCCTGAGGCTCTTGTAATAGAAGATTTCACTGACCAACGTGTGTCCATGGTCAGTGCTGAAGTGTGTGAGCTGGTGCTGGCTGCAGCTCAAGTGCCCTTGTCCTTCATTTTTCTGATGAGGCAGCCTCAGCGGCGAGGCAGTCTTGGGTAGCCACCATATCTCGGGCTTTGAGTGCTCAGAGGTATTTATTCATAAGATCTGAATTGATTCCCCCAAAGCTGGCCGCAGATTTTGACCGCAAATCCCACTCAAATCAGCTTAAGTATAAAGAACTCATTTTAAGATCCAGAGAGCTTCTGGAATCCTAGGGAAGTTGAACCTCCTGCGACAGGAACTAGGAACTAGCAAGATGGAATGTAAGGTGCTCTCTCTGTGTCTTCCTCTCTCCTTCTCTTTCCCTGTCTCCCTCTCTCCCTAGCTGTGTGGCCCCTCAGTTGTATATACAGACTTGCTATCTCTCTCCCACCTCCATCCCCATCTCATTCTCTTTCTCTGTGAGTTTGTGGCTCAAAATGCCCGACAGGCCCAATATTTCATTATCACCTTCCTGCCCAACCTCCTTCTCCAGCCGACTTGGTCTCTCGGAGTTCTAATTTCAGAATCCCTGAGGAAGAAATCTGGTTCTGACGCTCTCTTTTAGAGCCATGGATGACCAGAAAGGTGGGTCCCTCCCCTGGATTTAATCAGCTGCCTTCTGGGCGGTAGACTTCTCACTCACCCAGGGTGGGGGCCAGGGGCAAGATAAGATTGTCTGAAAAATGATGGGACAAATTTTTTAAATTACTAGTGCTCTCTCTGAGGATATTTGTTTATTTTATCCTGGCAATACTTTTCAAAAAAGCTCGCATTTGCTGTGGAGGGAGAAGTCACTTCTGCACAATCCAGTCCCCTCAGCACTAGTGTCTGTGGGAGCTGCTATGTAATGGTGAGAATTATGATATTTGGGAGGTTGGGATGCTGGAAAGAGGAATAGGTTGATGCTTGAGAATCCAAAGATTACTCCTGGATCCCAACATGATCCTAATTTACTCTGTGACCTTGAACAAATCAAGCCATTTTCTGGGCTTTCTCCCCATTTGTAAAATGAGGAAGCTGATGTGAATCAGTGGTACTCATATTTTCAGAGTATGAAAACTCTTTTTAATTTTACAAAGTTATGGATACCACATAATAATGGTGTCAGTTTTGAGGCCCAGTGAAAGAAAACAAACAAACCCCTATAAGTATGTATGGGTTCCAAGACTTGCAATAACTCCAGATTCTTGGTGAGTCCGAATGTCAAGGCTGTAACCATTGGTCTAGGTGACCTTGAGGTCCCTTCTGGCTCTGATATTCTGGGATTCAAGTCAGGGAATTTGTGCTCCTTAGAAAACAGTCACTTATTCAGGAGGAAAGCTAACATTATCTATTACCAGATCCAAGAGCAGCACTGGAAGTTTTTAGAGATGAATTTAGGTGATTTCAGGGTCTAAGAACCCAAGCTTAGAGAAGATGGAAGATAGGATCAATACTAACAGTAGGGGAGGCTGTGGGGTAACATGATGGGCTTCAGGGTTACATAATGTATCTCACACCAGGAGTAGGGTCAGATGCCCTGATCTCTAACAGAAGGAAGCAGCGAAGTCAATCTCAGCTCCCAGGAAATGTTGATCAATTCTTTAAATAAATATATTATGCCATAGTATATTAAATATAAAATAATATAATCCTATATAATAAAGATGTAATATGCAAATTGACCCTCACACCCTCATATCACAAGATGTCCTCCCCCACGTCATCACAAGATGGCCGCCCCCACATTATCACAAGATGGCCAGCAGGGGAGGCATTTGGGGGTGACCAGGCCTGCAGGGAAGGGCAGTTGGGGGCGATCGGGCTGGCAGGGGAGCAGTTAGGGGATGATCAGGCTAGCAGGCAGAAATGGTTAGGGGCCATCAGGCAGGCAGGCAGGCAGGCAGGCAAGTGGTTAGGAGCCAGCAGTCCCGGATGGTGAGAGAGATGTCCGACTGCTGGTTTAGGCCCGATCTTGAGGATCGAGCAGTCGGACATCCCCTGAGGGGTCGCGGATTGGAGAGGGTGCAGGCTTGTCTGAGGAGGACCACCCCCCCCCCCCCCCGCATGAATTTTGTGCACCAGGCCTCTAGTAATTAATGTAATAATAACATGTAATAATATATGTTATAGTAAATAATACTCACATATAAAAGCCAGGACGGTGCATGGTATATAGTAGGCTAGATGTCTTCTCTCCTTAATCATAATAACAATTGAAGTGTTACTTAAAGCCTTCTGGGTAAACTTCTCTAATGATTAGTACCAATTGAGTTGACATCAAGAAGTTACTGGCAATGTCTTAGGGTAATTTCTATGATATATGTATAAGAGATATGCTCAGAGAAAAATACATTCTTGGAGCTGGACCCAACACTGTCACTTTTATGTTTTTTAATACTTTGTATGCTTAATATAAAAACAGAGATTGATTCTCAAAGACATTCTGCCTTACAGCACTCTTGCTCAAGTTTTAAGGAGATCTGAACTTGACAGTTTACATTTCCCAGAGTTAAAAACATATTTAGGCAGTAGGTTGAAGAAATAAGGTCAAATTCCTACCCAAAGAGTCATCTAACTGCAGTGAGAAGCAAGACAGGAAAACAGGGGAAATTAGCAAAAGTTTTTAAGGTTGTTATTTTAATTCCCATATTCTAGCAGACATTTCCTTAGAAGACTAGAAGCTGCCTCTCCTCCTCCAGTAAAGTCAACTGTAGAAGCTCTAAGAAAAACATCAAGGTTATGAGAATGTTGGTCTGAATATGGGTCGCACTGAAATGTGGTGGTGTTTTGAGCAGCTCATGGAATCTAAGAGAAATCAACCATTTACATTCTCCCTAAGGTTGCCCAAGTGTACTGGTAAAGGAGTTATATTTCTCTCTCTTTTTTTTAAGAATCAAACTGCATCACTTGATTCTTCAGTGAACAGTGTTCATATATTCATGTACTGTGAATGATGTGTCTATTTCCAGTTTTCAGAATCAACCTATAACTAAGTATATTTGGATCTAAACCTTAAAATTTTTTAATGGATGATATGGAGGATAGAATTTGAAAGTGAGGGCAGGAGAAAGAAGTAGGGGGGAAGTTTGGGATGTTAATTTCCCCCTTTAACACAGATAAGGGTCAAGACCCAGACTATTATAAATGGACTAGAGGCCTGGTGCATGAAATTCGTGAACTGGGGGTGGGGGGGGTGGGGTGGGGGGGGTGTCCCTCAGCCCAGCCTGTACCCTCTCCAATCTGGGACCCTCAGGAGATGTCCAACTGCCAGTTTAGTCCTGCAGAATCAGGCCTAAACTGGCAGTTGGACATCCCTCTCAGAATCTGGGACTGCTGGCTCCTAACCACTTCTGCCTGCCAGCCTGATCGCCCCCTAACTGCCCCCAACTGCCCTCCCCTGCTGGCCCAGTCACCCCCAACTGCTCTCCCCTGCAGGCCCAGTTGCCCCCAACTGCCCTCCCCTGCTGGCCCAGTCACCCCCAACTGCTCTCCCCTGCAGGCCCAGTTGCCCCCAACTGCCCTCCCCTGCAGGCCCGGTCACCCCCAACTGCCCTCCCCTGCTGGCCATCTTATAGTGGCCATCTTGTGATGACGTGAGGGCATCGTGCAAGGGCACGAGGGCCACCTAGGCTTTTATTAGTATAGATTGATAAATAGAGGTTAAGGACTTCTAATTTTAAGATGATAAGGGAAAGACATGTTTATACTTTTGTAAATAATCACCCAAAGTAACAAAAAGAATAAGAAACAAACTTTAACTTTACTGACACTAGGTAGGAGACATTTGTAATAAACCATAGTATAGAAAAGTGAATGACAGTGCTTGAGTTATTTTACTTAATAACACCACATTACCATAACTTTTATTACAGTATGTTATAATAATTATTCTATTATATTAGTAGTTATTGTTGCTAATCTCTTACTGTGCCTAACTTATAAATTAAACTTTATCATATCAATATTATGGTCATTTTTACAGTTTTCCCTATTTCAATAGAAAAAAACTCGAAGTAGGGGAAGAGAGGGATGGACAACTTTTACTTTTCATTTATGCCATTGTTTTGTTTGAATTTTTAAAACCACACATACATACATATTACTTTTATAATCTACACTAATAAAAGAGAAACATGGTAATTACCGTACAACCGCTACCCTTCCCATTGGCTAATCAGCATATCCTTATGCAAATTAACTGTCAGCCAAGATGGCGGCTGGCAGCCATGCACTGAAGCGAGCAGGGAGGCTTGCTTGCTCCAGTGACTGCGGACTCCAACGTTCCCCGCCTAACTTGTCGGCCTCTCAGCTGCAACTCTAAGCAACTATGTACTATGTTGCAAATAAGAAGCTAAACAAAACCCCAGAAACCGGCCGGACTGAAAGCCAGCCAGACCGCAACATTGTATCGATGTTTTCAGCAGCGAGGCCTCAGAGCTAAAGCTAGCCCAGAATAAAAAATAAAAAAAAAGAAAACAAGGAGCGGTTGGGAGCTTCAGTCACCCGCTTCCGGAAAACAGCCCTCAGCCCCTCACCCAGACTGGCCAGGCACCCCAGTGGGGACCCCCACCCTGATCCAGGACACCCTTCAGGGCAAACCAGCCAGCCCCTACCCATGCACCAGGCCTCTATTCTATATAGTAAAAGGGTAATATGCCTCCCGGCACCGGGATCAGCGGAGCAGCGAGGCTCCCGGCACCGGGACCAGCGTGACAGGGGGCAGCACCCAAACCCCCTGATCAGCCCTGCTCTGTGCCTGATAGGGGGGAGCTCCCCAATCCCTTGATTGCCCTGCGGCTCTGTGTTTGACAGGGTGCAGCACACCAACCCCCTGATCGGCCCTGCTCTGTGTGTGACAGGGTGGGGCGCCCCAATCCGCCCCCCCCCCCCCCACGGGCCCTGCTCTGTGTGTGACAGGGTAGAGCCATAACCTCTCCATCGGCCCTGCCCCAAGTGTGACAGTGGCGGCGCCCCAACCCCCTGATCGGCCCTGCTCTGTGGGTGATAGAGGGTGGCGCCCCAACTCCCCTATCGGCCCTACTCTGTGAGTGACAGGGGGGAGCTCCTCAACCCCCTGATGGGCCCTGCTCTGTGCGTGACAGGGGGGAGCTCCCCAACCCCGTGATCGACCCTGCTCTGTGCGTGACAAGGGGGAGCTCCCCAACCCCCTGATCGACCCTGCTCTGTGTGGGACAGGGGGGAGCTCCCCAACCCCCTGATCAACCCTGCTCTGTGTATGACAGGGTATGGAGCCCCAACCCCCCTGATGGGCCCTGCTCTGTGCGTGACAGGGGGTGGCGCCACAACCTCCCCATCGACCCTGCCTTGAGTGTGACAGGGGGCAGTGCCCCAACCCCCCAATCAGCCCTACCCTGAGCATGACTGAGGGTG
This sequence comes from Myotis yumanensis, assembly GCF_028538775.1. NCBI lineage: Eukaryota > Metazoa > Chordata > Mammalia > Chiroptera > Vespertilionidae > Myotis > Myotis yumanensis. The sequence continues at coordinate 167,041,013 of NW_027223754.1, forward strand.
GCATCGCAACCTCCCGATCCGCCCTGCTCTGTGCATGACGGGGCGGTGCCCCAACTCCCCAATCGGCCCTGCTCTGAGCCTGACCAGGGGCTGCACTTAGGGATTGGGCCTGCCCTCTGCCACCCGGGAGCAGGCCTAAGCCAGCAGGTCGTTATCTCCCGAGGGGTCCCAGACTGCGAGAGGGCACAGGCCGGGCTGGGGGACCCCCCCTCCCCACCCTCCCGAGTGCACAAATTTTTGTGCACCGGGCCTCTAGTCTATACTAATAAAAGGGCAATATGCTAATTAGACCAGGAGACCTTCCGAGAGACCTTCCAGACGTCCTTCCGGACAAAGCCATGGTGGTGGGGCCGAGGCAGAGGTGGTTAGGGGTTATCAGGCCAGGAGGGGAGGGCAGTTGGGGGTGATCAGGCTGGCGGGGGGGGCAGTTGGGGGCAAGCAGGCTGGCAGGGGTGGCAGTTGGGGGTGAGAAGGCTGGCGGGGGGAGGCAGTTGGGGGTGATCACACTGGTGGAGGGGCAGTTGGGGGTGATCATGCTGGTGGAGGGGCAGTTGGGAGTGAACAGGCCAGCAGGGGAGGCAGTTGGTGGTAAGCAGGCTGGTGGGAGGCAGTTGGGGGTGATCAGGCTGTCAGGGGGTCAGTTGGGGGCAATCAGGCTGGCAGGCAGAGAGGTTAGAGGCAATCAGATAGGCAGGCAGGTGAGCGGTTAGGAGCCAGTGGTCCAGGATTATGAGAGGGATGTCCCAGATTGGAGAGAAATGTCCCAGATTGCAAGAGGGATGTCCCAGGCCGGGCTGAGGGACACCCTCCTCCCTCCCCTGTGCATGAATTTCATGCACCAGGCCACTAGTAATAATAATACTAGAATATGGCTCCAAATATTTCTTGCATTAGTTACACGCTTTAGTTACACACCAGGATGATAACACACTGACATTTTGAAGGAGCATTATTCTGAGTCAAAACACCTAACTCAGGGTATATCTTCAGACCTCCCCCAACTAGAAGGCCAGGTAATGGAAGGTTTCATGAAATCTCCAGCCTGGGTTCAGCACTTAATGAATCCCTAATAAATGTTTGTTGAATCTGAATCTGAATGAGAAAATGGGGGCAAAAGAGATGCATGAATCAGGGGGAAATAGCCTTAAAATCTGTCCTAGTAATTCAGTGTTTATAATCTGCTTTTATCATGACAACTTAGACTTTAATGAGCCAGAAAAATATATTTGATTTAACTTGCATATACCTATAGCATGGGCTGTTGGATGAAAATGGCGGGGTGTTCATCCCTGTAAGCAACAGTAGCTGGGAATGAGAGCCTAGGGCAGAATCAAGGGGATCCTTAACCTCTAGTCATCAGTCTGATTAAGGAGTTGTGCATCTTTATTTTTAATATATTTTTATTGACTTCAGAGATGAAGGGAGAGAGACAGAGAGATAGGAACATAATGATGAGAGAATCATTGATCAGCTGCCTCCTGTACACCCCACACTGGGCATTGAGCCCACAACCCGGGCATGTGCCCTGACCAGGAATAGAACCGTGACCTCCTGGTTCATAGGTCGATGCTAAACCACTGAGCCACGCTGGCCGGGCTAGGAGTTGTATATCTTTACAAATGCCAATGGTGCGCCTCAACTATTTCAAGTGAGACCTTGGAGGAGCACCCTGAGAAGCTATTTTTTAAAAACCTCCTTACTTTAGCATCTGCCACACAAATTTGCAAGAAGTAGAAAGTGACCTCTGCATTTTGCTTATTAGACCCCATGTTCCCTTTAGTCTGATGCACTCTTTCTGTTTCTCCCAAATTAAAAAATGATAAATAAAAACAATAAGAATACATTAGAGAAATTCTTGCCAACTTTTCCTTGGCTGATTTTTAACCTAAAGTATATTTCCGTAAGTCCTGCATCTGAAACAGTTGCAAGAATAGGCTGTCTCTTTATTTAATGACCATTAGAAGCCAGTCTGACCCTTCCCAGGAAGGTCAAAGCTTAGCCTGTTATTTGGATGACTAATTTAACTGGACGAGGGAAATTGCTTTCATCATTTTTACTTTGCCCTTCCTAATTGGATTGAATGTCAACTTTCCACACCATGTTCCCCAACACACACTCATGTTCCTAACTGAAACCAGATTAGATCAATCTGCATTTGTCCCCATTGTTCCCTGGGACTGCATAAGCTTCAGAGACATATTTATTCAGTGGAAATTATTTCCATGTTAATTAAAATGCAAGTTCCTGGAATTTGCGTTCTGAGTATGGTAGTCTTCTTTCATTTAGCAGGATGGAAACAGCTGTGTGCTGTTTACTTTAGGAAAGACAGCCTATTTAAGAAAAGAGACCAGCAGTGGAACATTCATTTCTGAGCCAGTAGGTCTATGAAAGAGGTCCTATCATTATGGCAATGGAAAGGGTAGAAAAGTCAAATAGTCTGGTATTTTTGCAACACTCATGGTCTGGGATAATTTTCTTTGAGATTAGAGAGAGAGGGTGCAGTCCAGTATATAACTTGTTTGGTATTTTAAGACTGGGTATAATCCTAAGGTAGCAGATGCTTTTGAATCTCTATCAGTTAGGAGTTAAGTTTGGCTGCATTTAACAGAAAACCCAGATGATAGTGGCTTTTAAAATGTGCCTCTGGCCCAGCTGGCATGGCTCAGTGGTTGAGCTTTGACCTCCAAACCAGGAGTTCACGGTTCGATTCCCAGTGAGGCACATGCCCAGGTTGTGGGCTCGATCCTCAGTGTGGGGTGCGCAGGAGGCAGCCGGTTAATGATTCTCTCTCATCACTGATGTTTCTATCGTTCTATCCCCCTCCCTTCCTCTCTGAAATAAATAAAAAAATATATTTTTTAAAATGTGCCTCTGATTCTCTTTCGCTTGTCCAGGATCACAGAGTGTGACTCTCTCTCAGGTCTCATAAAATTTAAGTCCTTCTCTCTTGTCATAATCAGATCTCTAACCCTTTGCTGTCAACCAGATTTTGTGGGATTTATATCATCTATCTATCTATCTATCTATCTATCTATCTATCTATCTATCATCTATTTATCTGTAATTATGGGCAAAGCAGCATCCATCTCCAAAACCAGTAGTCCTTTCTTTGCTCTAAACTCTGTCTTCCTGCAGTGTGTTGTCTTTGAATCTGGAGGATTCATGCACACACTTAAATTACTGTTCCTGGTCACCTTCTGGGCTTGTTCTTTAACCCCATTCTTACCCATAAAGAAAATGTCAGAAAGTCAGTTTCACCTCCTCTCCCTGAGAGGTGTAGAATTCTTGCCAGAAGCTACAAATTTCCAAACTGCAGCACAGCCAGAAGCTAGATCTGTTACCATGAACTGCCATTCAGAAACAAAAAATTGTGGGCCATTGGCCCAAATCTTACTTTTCATTCAGCTATTTTAGCATCACATCGATGAAGTACAGGGTTAGAGATACAAATTATTTAGAAACGAGGAGGGAGAAGTAAGGGGCAAGAAAGAAAAGACTTGAGGGTAGTTGGTTCTGGGGAGCAGCTGGCGCATAGGGAGGACTGCTCTTCTCCATGAAAGCCTTGTACTGTGATTTTTATTTTAAACCAAGAACACATAAACCACAATAATAAAAATTAACTGAAATATCTATGAGATTGAAAAACATGCGGAGAGGTTACTATTTTTCTAAATTAATGCTTCTGAAGATTACACATATTTATCCACCAAATATTTACAAAGGTCCTACTATGCACTAGCCAGATCTCTAGGTGCTGAATACAGTGAACACAGCAAAAAAAAGTTCTGCTCTCAGAAAGGATATAAAGGGGAGATTGAAATGAACAAATTAATATATAACATATGAAATACATAAGCACTGTATAAAATTATATAAAAAATATATTAATTAAATATATATTTCTTATTATAGATTAATATAATTAATTAATTAATTAAATGTTATATAAAACAATAAAAATATACAATAAATTAGGTAAGTGCTATGAATAAAATCAAGTAGGGTAAGGGCACTGGTGGACCTAGTGTATTTGACACCCAGAGCAGATTATTTTTTAATTTGTTCTCTTTTATGTGGCAAAATGAATATGTGAAAAGTTATCTATATATATAAAAGCCAAGCGACCGGATGACGGAATGACCAGAATGACTGGAACGACCAGTCGCTATGATGCGCACTGTGGTGGACAATTGATCGGCCCTCCCAACCTCCCACGGCCCCTCCCCCTGGCCGGCCACGGCCCCTCCCCCCCACCAGCCCAGCCCCATCGGCTCCCATCGGGTCAGGCTGGCCAGACCCCACCTGTGCATGAATTCGTTCACTGAGCCTCTAGTATTTAATAATCATGAAATGAAACATGTAGCAGGCAGACACTCAGGGAACCCCATGATACCCACCTTCTGCTGCTCATGCCTTGTGTAATTTCTTCCCCTTGTGAGTGGGCAGGACCTGTGACTTGCTTCTCATCAACAGATTGAGGCAAGGTGATGGGAAGTGATAATGTTGCATAAGGTTGTTACTCATCTTGCTTGGAGGCTCTCTTTCTTGTTGGCTTTGAGGAAGGAAGGGCCACGCTGGGAAGGCCCAATGATAAGGAGCTGAGGGCAGCCTCTGGCCAACATCCAGCAAGAGATAGAGGCCCTCTGTTCAATGTCCCATGAGGAACTGAATCTTGCCAACGGCCAACTCGGATCCGTCCCAGACTAACAGCTGACACCTTGATGGCAGCCTGAGACCCTGCAGCAGAGAGCCCAGGCCGGCCACAGCCTCACTCCTGACCTACAGACATTGTGAGATAGTAAAAGTGTGTCCTTTTAGGCTGCTAAGTTTGTGGTAATATTTTTTATGTAGCAATAGATAACTAATACAAAACATGTTAATAATGTCCAGAAAAGCAAAGTAGAGAATGAAATTTTTGTTTTGCTGAACTTTATATTTATAATCATGCGAGTAAAAAAAATTAATAAAAAATAATGAAAGATAATTAAATACTAAAAAAGAAAAAATAGATTAAAATTTTAAAATATATTAATCTATATTTTTAGAAAAAGAGGAAATGTTGGTCTCTCACATAAATGAATAAATTTATGGCTTCTGTTTTTAAGCCTAACTGCTGCAAATTTGTCAATGATTTCATCAAAATATATCTTTTTTGCATATTCAATTGAATATACAGTAGTCCCCCCTTTTCCATTGGGGGTATGTTCCAAGACCCCCAGATAATGCCTGAAATTGAGAATTATACTGAACCCTATGTATGTATACTATGTGTTTTCCTATGTATACACACCTATGATAAAGTTTAATTTATAAATTAGGCACAGTAAGAGATTAACAACAACTAATAATAAAATAGAACAATTATAACAATAAATTATAATACAAGTTATGGAAATATTGTGTTAAGTAAAGTAAGGGTTACTTGAACACAGACACTGTGATAATAGGACAGTGGATTAGATAACAGAGAAGGCTCCCAAGTGACTAAGGGGTAGGGAGCTACTATAGTGTGGACACACAGGAAAAGGGATGCTTCACATTGGTAGTGGAATGGAGTGGGATGACACAAGGCTTTATCACGTTATTTAAAATGGCATGCACTTTAAATGTATGATTTGTTTATTCCTGGAATTTTCCGTTTAAGTTTTTGGACCACGGTTGACCGCGGATGACTGAAACCGCAGAATGCAAAACCTCGGAAAGCAGACCACAGATAAGGGGGGACTGTTGTAGCTAGATTTGTCCATGTATTGCTGCCCATCGTTGACTCTTACCACATAGAAATATGTCTATATCACAGGAGGGGTTGGAATTCCAACTACTCTCAAAGCAAGCTCGAATGACTCTGAACTGTTACAAATTTACGTATAAATACGGATAGCCATGGTGCCAACTATATTGTTTAGAGTTCTCTAAGTTAACTTCCAAATAGAACACCATGTTTGCTAAAGGATAAGTAATAAAATGCGCTAATTTAAAGTGTACACATAGATTTTTATAACTCAAAAGTAATCACAGAAATTGTTTAGAACTTAGACCAACCAAAGTTTTTTTGTTTTTATTTTTCTCAGGAGAGTATTTCATCACCAACATTTAGAATTCCGGGTGCACAGTGATAATAAAAAGCAGACTGAGTTTTAGTGTCTTCTCATTGTTGGCCTGTGCCTGGGCACCCTCCACCCCATCCTCGGTGCACTGAGGTAAAGCAGACAGGGAGTAATGAGGACCACTACTCCACGGGGCTTCCAGGGACAGTGGTCTCTGATGAGGTCATATTTGAGCAGAGACCGGAGGGAAGTGAGAGAATGAGCTGTGCCACTATCTGGGGAGAAGGATTCCAGGTTCTGAGCCCTGAATGTGGCTGGAGTGCTCAAGCAACAGCAAGAAAGCAGGTGACTGAAGCAAAAGGAGTGAGGGGTATAAAGCTGAGGGCAGAGAAGGCTGGGGTGGGGGGAAGGAACATGGGAATTTCTGAGGCCCGTAATACCTGTTTCCACCACAATCCTTCACACTGGGCGAGCTCTAGGCTGGTGAAATTACATTGGATTTCCAGTTGGAAAACCTCGTTGGAATTAGATTTTCCCATTTAATAGAACTCAGTTTCCCAGCATAGAAAATGAGGATACTGAAGCCTATCTCACAGGGCTACTGTGCTTACTAAGCTAAGATAATATTCGTGAAAGTGCTTTGTAATCTGGAAAGCACTGTAATAAGGCCCCTCTTGTTGCTAGTAAGGGAATTGATGCTTAAGTTCTCAAGAACCAGGGAAGCGGAGACATTGTAGGTGGATGCTCTGGTTCCTGCCATCCGCTTCCTAACTGCTCAATCCCTAGATTTCCAGGGCCTTTTGCACAGCTTCTCCTTCGGCAGGAGGCCCGGGGAATGCAGGCAGGCAAGCTTCCCATCAGCATGACAGGAGGTGTACAACCACCCACAGTGATAACATTTACCCAAGCTAAACAGTATAAGATAACCTTCATTTGCAAATCTGACGAGCAAAATTACAAGGTTCAGCTCTAACAGAGGGTGGAATGAAGCTCAAGATCATTATTTCCACATCTAAGGTTAGCAGCTGGAAAATATAGTACATCTGTAAAATGACAATATCAAAGATAGCTCCCTTTTGCATGGTACCAGCATTCACTCGAAATCTCCATGTCAGAGAGTAGAAATGGAGACATTGTCCTCCGAGAATGTCTGGTCATATGGGCATATCTGAGTGTTCGCACATACTAGACCAGGCTACCATGACATCATTTGTTGAAACAACTGATAAAGGTCGTTGCAAAATATCTTCCAACCCGAAGGAAAATATGAGCTGTCTTTCCATTCTCTTTCTCTTTCAGAGGTCAGAAGTGTTCTTTGCCTGGAGAAATACTCCCTTATAGAAATCAAATAGGAGAGATGGATGACGATGGAAGGAATAAATGTAGGAGTAAGAAGTTGTCTCAGGAGAAATTGCAAAACATCTCCCCTACTTTTCCATGGGCCATTTATTTCTGTATCATCATCAGTAATTTCTTGGGGGTCTTGGCTTCCAACAGATCTGGGTGTGAAACCTTGTTGTGAGACCTGGGAAAGCTTTTTAAGATTTCTAGGTTCCTGCCTTCTCATTTAGGAAGAAGAAATAACAAGAGTCTAATAGATAGGACTGTGGTGAGGATTAAATGAAAAAATGTATGTAATGCACAGCACAGTGCTGGGCACAGGTAGTGTTCAATAAATGCTAGCCACTTGCACTATTATTGGGGGAAATGACTAAAGTAGGGGGTAATTACTATCAGAGGGGGAAAAGCATAGGAATGAGGGAAAATAGTCAACTTTAAGAATCATGCTTAGTTTCTTAGAATTTATCTAATATATCTGCTCTAATGCTTAGCTTACGTGAACTATTTAAAAAAGACAGTGGATGCATGGAACAAACTGACAGATCTCAGAAGGGAGTGGGGTGGAGGGACAGGAAGAGATTAACCAAAGAATTTATATGCATACTAGAGGCCCGGTGCAAAAATTTGTGCATGGGTGGGATTCCTTGGCCTGGCCCGCAATCAGGGCCAATTGGGGCTGATGGGGGCTGGCCAGGGGAGTTTGGCTGTGGGAGTGCACTGACCACCAGGGGGCAGCTCATGCATTGAGTGTCTGCCCCCTGGTGGTCAGTGTGCATCATGGCAACCGGTCGTAAAGGTCACTTGGGATTTTATATAGAGAGATATGCATAGCCCAAGGACAGAGACACTAATGTGGTGAAGGCCTGGGTTGGGGTGGGAGCTGGGTAGAGGGGGAAGTAGGGGTGAAATAGGGATCATTTGTAATAATGTCAACAATAAAAAAGAAACTTTAAATGAAGACCAAAAAGGAATTTATTCAATATAAAACATTTCAATATACCCTTGGTTTAAGAAGTCTTAATATATTAAGATTCAAGATAATGTGAATTACTATTTAAGAAAAACATACATCATGAAGTTTAAATGATAGTATTCATATTTTTAGAGCAAATACTTCTTTTCATATTACTAATAGAAATAATTATTCTCAATACAGTAGAATCTTCTTTATCTGGAATCATGAGCATATTAAGAGTTTATACCACATAACTAAAATTATAAAACCCTTAAACATCAAAATTTTTAAATATATTTTTAAATGTATTTTATGTTATTATAGCTAAAATCCTATCTAATAATATACAAACATGGTAATTGACTGTACCTTTGCTACACCTCCCATTGGCTAATCGGCATGATATGCAAATTAACCACCAACAAAGATGGTGGTTAATTTGCATACGTAGGTTCCAAGCGGCAGAGGGAAGACTGAAGGCTAGCCGGAGCAGTGAAGACAGAAGACTAAAGGCGGCTCCGGCCGGAGCAGTGAAGATGGAAGACAGAAGGCGGCTCCGGCCGGAGCAAGGGCCTGGGTCCCGGGTGCCGGAGGAAAACCTGTGCTGGCAGCCAGGAGAAGGGAAGGCCTATTGCACGAATCTCTCAGGTATCTAGTTTATTATAATGTGTATATAATATGCATATATATAACATTTTAGATTACCATATTGGACAATTTGCCTTATTCTTAGTATTTTTTATTGACTTTGCTTCATTGATTAATTACTGCACAACGCTGAACTGGGAACTGCCCTCGGGAGCCACTAAAGCTCATTAGATAGAAACTCACCAATCCAGATGGCCTTGCACTAAAGAATTTTTTAAAAAGTACAATTAGCATTCCTTTTTAGTATTTTAGAGGAGGAACACTTTTCCATGACCCTCTTCAGTCCCTGGCTGGGCCTGAAAATTAAACTGACAAAGAGAGTAACAGGAGAAAAGCATACATATTTCTTTAATATGAGTTTTATGTGACATGGGAGCCTTCATGAGGAAATGAAGATCTGAAGGAAAGGTTAAACCTGAGCGTTTTTATACTATATTTAATGAAGAGTAGAAAGTTGTGGGAAATATGTGAAAGGACAAAGGGTAAGAGCTCAGGGTAGTAAACTGGGGAAACTGCAAGACCTGTTCACTCAGACTCCCTCCACCTTCGGAGATGAGGACGCGCCTTTCCTCCAGGTACAGGACGGGCACCTCCCACAAGAGGCCTTACAGCCTGCTTCAGGGGAGGGGCAGGTCAGAGAGCCCTCCCGAACCTGTCCTTTCTCTAGTTCCTACAGTTTAAAATATTCACTACGCCAAAGTGCTACATTTTGGGGTAGAATTTCCTGGACCCCATCAACATCCTTATCTTCTGGCCCAAAGGGGAGAAAAATCGATTTTTTAAAAGACAAATGAGAAAAGCGAGGGGCACACCTGCCCCTCTGTGGGCAGTCACACCTCCACGCCAGTTTCTATGTTCCAGACCTACAAGATGTTATGTGACTCCTAGAGCACCCCATTCTCATATCTGAGCTCCCTCCAACCCGACTATTGGTTGGAGATACCCAACCCTGGTTGGGGCGCATGCAGGAGGCAACCAATAGATATGTCTCTCGCACAATGTGTTTCTCTCTGTCTCTCCCTCTCCCTTCCACTCTTTCTAAAAATCTATGGAAAAATATCCTTGGGGGAGGATTAACCAAAAAAAAAAAAAAAGTAAGTCATCAGTCCAAATGTCCTACAGCTTCTTAATGACAGCCACATAGCAGACATTCAGTGTGTCTTAGTTGAGTTGACTTAAAGGATGATCACATAATAGCCTGTACACATATAGTACTTTGTATGTGTCAAGCAGTTTTCTGAATGCTTTACAGATGTTAACTAACTTAACCCTCACAACCTATGAGGACTACAGGCCCATTTTACAGATGTTTATTTATGAGTATTTTATAAAGAGAAATTTAGTAGTTTGTTCAAGATCACTCAAGTTATGAGATGAAATTCAAACTAGGCAGGATTCATGCTTTTACCACTTATCTATACCAAGTTCATTTTTATGTATTAAACCAATGTATATACACAGAAAATATCTGGAAGGTTGCATATGCCAAATGTACACAGTAGTTCTATTAGGGCAGTCAATTTCTAATGTTTTTTCTCACCTATTTTTTTTTTTTTTATTAAACACATTTTCTAAATTTGTACTTTTTTAAATTGAAATGTTTCACTCTGGTCTGGATAGAATGCATGGTGTGGCTAGTTAATGACTGAAAAGCAAACAGTGGCAGGAGGATCAGGAAAGAGGACCAGGATTCAAAGTCCCACCAAACACACAGTCAGTTTGCTGTTTTAACTCTGGTTTCTCCTTGGACTCAAGCAAGCCTGGCCCTGGAAGGACATAAGCAGAGAGAGTTCTAGAAGCCTTCTAGATCTGCTTGAAGTGCATGCATAGGGGTTTCTGATCCTCAGAGAGAGTGGGAAAACTCTTTGGTGTTTTTGTTTGTTTGTTTTTCTCTTCATTTTCTTACTCTCTAATCCCCCAGCAATCCTGCAGCAATGACCGGGACAGAGACCTAAAACTCTGAGGAAGAGGAAACCTTTTCTGCGATTGAAGAAGCTGAAATCTCAAGAAGGGGAGAACAAACCCCTGTTGTTGTTTCTTCTTTCTCTCCTCCAACTCCCCTCCCATCTGTACCAAAGGCGGATGGCCTCACAGGAAGTGCACGGAGGACACAGTAACGAAAGCCCCAGTTTTCTGGCCAAGGACTGAAAGGGGAGAGCCCAGGGCACTTAGAAGGACCAGGGAGAGTATAAGGAGAGACATTTTGGAATATAACCCTATAAAATTTCTTTATGAACTCCTAGGCTTACCTCTGTGCATGGATTTAACCCTGAACACCATAGCTAAGGAACAGACCTCTATCCAGATCCCAGACTGGCCACCACATGGTGCAGCCACAGGACATATCTGAATAGCACAGCAAAGTCTTTGAAACCATAACCAACAGAACTTGCAGCCCTAACCATTTGGGTCAATTATCTGCTAATAGAAAAATACCAGCATTATCCATAGGACTTAGAAAAGACCCAGAGTCTCATAGCATAACATTCAAAATGTTCAGTATATAATCCAAAATTACTCAGCATATGAAGAACCAAGAAAATCTCGACTCACATGGGAAAAGAAAGTCATAAATAGACACCGAAACTGAGATGGCCCAGATGTCAAAATTATCTGAGAAACGGAACATGCTTACCTCCCAAGTTTTGGTTTTCTCACCTGCACAGTGAGGGGTGGGCTAGAAAGTGGCTTCTGTCTGTGGGTAGGGCCAGCTTAGGGGAGAATACAGGACATCAGCCGGCAGTCTCCTTAGTCTGTTCTCAGCTTTAATTCAAAGCCTTTCTGATTGAAAAACAAATGTCAAAAATTGGTCTTAATTACCTAAAAGCTTTTTATCTAAATTTCTTAGAAAATTATTTATAGCAGAACCATTTAATATCATTAAGATAATTCCACCTGAAATTTTTTTTAAAACTTACTTTAAATTCCAGTGAAGGCTCAAAATGTCCTTTCTAATTTTTTAGGTTTTGTTTGCTTAAAATAATGCTTAAAATAAAAATTTGATTCAAGGGGCTAGTGGAAATTTTGAAAAACAAATATGGAATTAAGAGTGGGTAGAAGTCTCATAATGAACTCCTAGTTCATATCAGTACTATGGAGAAAATATGAAGCTATGTAGGCAGCCTTCAGCAAAAATGCACATAACAACCTCAACTCCCCCCCCCCCCACCAATGGGAAATATGACTTAAAGCTTGAATTGTTATTATGGGCATTCATTTACTCTAAAACCTAAAAAGGTCTTCCTTTGGATGAGATCTGGGGTTTTCTAAAGTATAGTACAGTATAGTAGCCTATTTTTGTGTTTTGTTATGCATGATAAAGTTTTAAATTTGTATGTAGTAAAATGTGTAATTCTCTTCTTTGTGATTCCTTTTCATCTTTTCTATGCCTAGAAAGCTGTTCCCCATACATGTCTCATTCATCTAAGTAGAATCTTATTTATTTACTTAGTACTGAGCTAAATAAATATTGAACATCTAATATCCAAAACACTGTTGTAGGTATACATCAGAAAATAAAACAGACACTATTTCCTGCCCTCATGCAATTTACATATAGAGGAAGGAGACAAAAAACAGAACAACTATACTGTATTAGATAATATGTGGACAGTAATAAGGGCCATGGGTGGGTGAGGGAATCTAGAGCAGGATTATAAACATCAGTGGTGCCAGGACAGGGGCTGAGAGGTGGCAGCTTGTTGAGATCATAAACAAGAGTGAGAAGGCATTTAAAGAGATGACATTTGAAGAAGATGCTTAACAGAGGAGAGTGAACAAGGCAGGCAGATATTTGGGAGAATATTCTAGGAGACGCGGACAGCCTGTGCAAAGGCTCCGAGGCCAGAGGGTACCTGGAGTGCTCAAGGAGCAGCATGGAGTCTGCTATCGCTGGAGCAGAGCGGGCAGGTGGGAGAGTGGGCAGAGAGCTTGAGGGAGCTCGTGTGATATTGTAAGCACTCTGACATCTACTCTGACAAAAACACCAGCCAGTGGAAAGCTCATGATCTAATTCAGAGTTTGACAGGATCACTCTGGTGCTGTGTTGAACAGAGTAGCCTCACCTTATCAGCAGTATTGCTTTCCACAGTTTCAGTTACCTGCTGTCAACTGTGGTATGAATATACCAAATGGAAAGGTCCAGAAAAAACAATTTATAAGTTTTAAATTGTGCACCATTCTGAGTAGCGTGACAGACGCAATCTCGTGTCTTCCTGCTTCATCCTCCCAGGAACATGAATCATCCCTTTGTCCAGCATATCCTTCTGCATATACCACCCAGCCACCATCACTTAGTAGCCGTCTTGGTTATTAGATTGACTGTCACACTATCCAGGGCTTGTGTTCCCGTAACCTTTATTTTACTTAATGATGCCCCAAAGCACAAGAACAGTGTGAGGCTGTAGGTCTTTTTTGTGTGACCAGGCCCCACCCTAAATCACATTGTTAGACTATCTCCACTGCCCCCAGGAGAAGAAAGACCCTAGGGATTACCTCCCAGAAGCTGAGGACAAAGGTCAGACTTATTTTGACGGGGATTAGCTCAGCACCACACTGTGCAGCTGACATTTCGTTGTTTCCTGTGCAGTTAGGAAGAGAGCTCAAGAGCTTCAGCTCAGGAAATCTGTACTTTGAAGAGTGAGTTGGCTCTGGCTATGCCTGAAAGGCACCGCTCTCCAGTTCTCCCAGGGAAAATGAACTCACCCCACGCTGGGAAACAGCCCTTAACCAATCAGTAACACAAACAGAGTACTCCAGGAGGCCTCAGTTCACTAATCAGCAACCTGAATCACGCTGGGGAAATTGCCCTTAATGTGTCCTCCAGGTTTTAGGTAGACCCAAATGTTTCATTTAAACGTAAAACAAAGATAGCGGAGTGTATCCTAGTGAAACGCGCCTCTCTTCCAATCTCTGCTCTTTCCCTGGCACTCAAAATCAAGCCCTGCTGAGAAGTGTCCCCGCAGCACCTTTACAGCCAGCAAAACTCTCATCAGAGAAAGCCAACTGCTTTTGAAATGTCTCTGCAGTGCGTTTCAGACACAAGCTCAGTCCGTCCATGACCAAGAACCTACTTGGCCACAGGCAGTAGCGAGCACTGGGGAAGCGAGGTGAACCAGCAGTGCCTCCTGCTTTCTGGGATCTGAGAGTCTAGAAGGAAAAGAAAACACACAAAACCAGGGCCAGAGGAAGAGATGGCACTGCTCAGACTTACAGGGAAAGGAAATGAGAAGTTTCTGCCTCCGAGCCCAGGCAGAAACTTTCCAAGACTTTCCACATCTGAGCAGCCTTTCTCTGTGACCTAGTCCGGAGTATCTATTTCCCTTTGAAACCAGGCCTCTTTTTGGAAATTCTTGCTGAAAAGTCCAATATGGATGCATCCGAGTCATCGGAATGCATTTCCACCAGGGGTCAGGTTTTCTGAGCCATCTGTGTCCTCTGGGCCTCTCAGGGGGTCAGCAGTGCCTGTGGCATCAGGCTCCTGAGACTTGCCAACAGCTCTAGGGTTTGAAGGAAGCACTTTCTCACCTGAGCTGCCTCACAGCTGCAACCTGGGAGAGTCATGTGAGACAGAGGAGTTCGTGTTTCTGGAAAAACAAGAAGTGTTGAACAGTTAGCAAAGATGCTTCCTTCTCTTCTGGATTCATGGATGATAAAATTAAGCTTGAGGATAGAGTGAATTGTTCTATTTATTAAATTCTTCAGTGGGATTTATAATAGGTTATCTTTTTTTAAAAGCCAAGACATGGTTTTAATTTTCTAGTAATATAAAATCTGGTTAGGGTGAGAATGTGGGCTGAGGCCATGTGGGGCTACTGCTTTAGTATTGACAACAAGAGACCCAGAAACCCTGCCTTGGTCCACATGCAAATTGTGGGAAGTCACTGAGCTGCCACCTCAGTTTTCCCATCTGTAAAAAGCAGCCTATAGCCAGGCCACCCACCCACACCCACATTAACCATGCAAAGGACCACATCAAGTTTCCAAAGCCATCATTTCCATTTGGGCCAGTCTTTGCTTCTAACTGGCTGACAAGGTGTTACCTTTCCATGGCCTCAGTCTAGCTTTCAAGACTGAGCTCATCTACATGCTCACCCCCGTAAACTGACCCAGTCCTATCACCCAACCTCATTTCTCTGCGCACCTCAGTGTTATGCATTCTCACCGAAGTGGTGCGCTCCAGCGAAGACGACTAGGAACAGCCCTGCACAGGCCGAGTTGAGGTCCCCCAGTAGGGGGAGCACACCCCTGGGGAGCGGTGGGTATCTCAGTACCAGGGTGCTAGAAACACTTATAGGACTCAGGTCGGGGTTGATTTGGGGGAGCATTCGAGGAAGCAGGGCTGCTCTGGGTTGGATGCTGCCAGGGAACCAGGTAATTCTATGCTTAGTATTGTAAAAAAAAACAAACCTGTTAGGTATTGTAAGGACAGACTGGAGGGCAGTGGTTCTCAACCTTGGCTGCACATTAGAATCACTTGGGAATCTTTTTAAAATCCTGATTTCTGGGCCTCATCCTCTGGAAATTCTGTTTCTTTGTTTTGGGGTGGGGCCACAACATTAGTGACAAAGAAACAGACTTTCCGGAGGATGAGGCCCAGAAATCAAGATTTTAAAAAGATCCCCAGGTGATTCTAATGTGCAGCCAAGGTTGAGAACCACTGCTGGAGGGAGATTAGAGCTGTAACTGGCAAAGAACAGCTGTCACTCATTTGCCCTAGGAGAGACGTTTGGTATCATGAGGCTTGGACAAGGTTAATAATTGTCTGTGTTCAGACATGGTTAGGGAATGGTCCTGTTTCTCTCTTGACCCATCAGGACCACAAAGTGGCCTTGTCCGATGTAGATGTTCTGTGACCCTGTTTTCCTTTGTGGACGAAAGGCACCACATGCTGACCTGACAAGCTCAGGAAAGGCCTGCATAGCAGTCTTGCAGACTCAGAGACCTAACGTAACCACAAAGGATGGTCTGAAATTAAACTTTAACTAAAAGCAGTTATGGTGGGCAGTTACGTCCTAGGCCAGTATCTTAACTGATAAGGTCAACTGAGCCCATCTGTCTTTTTGCATCTATGATAACATATCCTTGGGATGTCTGGGTAACTTGTGACTTCCCTTTTTATGGAAGTGCTGGGCCCAGGGGTTACTGGGCCCAGGACAGATACCACAAATTCCTTCATCATCATGTTGATTGTTCCTGCACCCACCTAAGTATGTGTCCATCGTTTTACTTTTTATCCAATCCCAGGGGTTTCCCCGCTTCGATTAATCCCACCTCCTTAAATCTGTCACCAATGAATTTCATGTAACCCACCTATGTTCCTCCTTTGATTGGAATGTATAAATATGGATGTAACCCTGCCATTCTCCGGAGCACTATCTCAATTCGTTGAGGTTCTGCTTCCCACCATATGTCGACAGTTTGGCTCAAATAAACTCACAAAAATTCTTTACAGGTTTCAATGGTTATTTTATGTTAACACCTTCAACAGGAGAACACCAAAGCTCAGGCCAGCTCCTGGATTTTCCCCTCTCGGTCAGGAGGGTCTCCTTGCTCTCTTCTGACCAAGTCAGTTCATGCCCGACCTCCGAGCTGGGACTAAGGTGAAGCAAGGGAGGCCAGAGGCTCCCAGAATGGAAGGAGGCGCTCCCTCTCAGGAACCACCTCGCCCCGCAACCCTCACAGGGAGAGCTTCCTTACATTTCATGCCCGGCTCTCCCGATTGCCTCACCTCTGTCCTGCTCTGGCAAATCCTCCGCCCTTCCTTCTTCTCTCATCCCAAATCCCACCTGAACCAGATGCAGACACACGGAAACCAGTGGTGGGGTTCAGGACATGCTACCCCAACATACACTGAGTGGCCAGGTGATTATGACTGGCCAGATTATTATGACCAGCCAGATTATTATGACCACCCCATCAGTCAATGAAGTGAATTAGTTATGCAAATAATAATAATAATAAAACTTGAGAGTATTTGCTTAGGAAGCTTTCAATATTCAGTATTTTTGGAAGTGTCAATGAAATACTGATGGGGTGGTCATAATAATCTGGCCAGTCAGTATATGTCACCATGGCATATTGAATATTTTAAGCAGAAGGAGTTTCAACAAAGGACTTTCCTCCCATTTTCCCCCCTGAAAAAAGTCATAAAACCCTCATGTGAGACGTGGTGAGTCATGCCCTCCCTACACCCGGAGGAAAGGAACATCCTTATCTCCAAAGACAAAGGGTCACCAAGAAGAATTCGAACAAACAGGCCCTGCTGAGTATCTCCTACACTCACCTGCGCTTTACCACACGCATCGCCTACTCTCTGACCTACCATGTTCCTCATGACTGTCCACTCTCATCATCCCAGCATCAAAGTACTCCGGTCTGTTTCTTTGTGTCTTCATTTCCTTAGGAAGGCTCCCATGTTGAGTAAAACTTACACTAAATAAATTTGTATGCTCTTCTCCTGTTAATCTGTCTTTGTAAGTTTAATTTTCAGACCCAGTCATGGACCATAAGAGGACCCAGGAAAACTTTTTCCTCTCCTGCATTAGAGACAGCTTTCGCCTGCCTCTGTGGCTGTTAATGTTGTTTTCCCAAGTTGTTGTTGTTAATCCTCACCAGAGGATATTTTTCCATTGGCTTTTTTAGAGAGAGTGAAAGGGAGGGGGAGAGACAGAGAGGAACATCAATGTGAGAGACACATCAATTGGTTGCCTCCCGCATTAGGCAGGGGAATAGAGCCCGCTACCAAGGTACATGCCCTTGACTGGAATTGAACCCAGGATCCTTCAGTTACTGGGCCGATGCTCTATCCATTGAGCTAAACTGACTAGGGCTGACTGTTAATGCTTTTATGGTCATCACCCCTCAGTGTAGAACCTGATAGTTTGCTAATTGCCTCAGATGGGTTTGTTTGGTTTCTCCCACTGCCCTTTTGACCTTAACACCTGATTGGTTCTTTCTCATCATTCATTTTCTGGCTTAAATATGCCCCTAAGAAAGGACTTCCCAGTCCACCCTAACTAACATACACCCACTCTCAGTCCTTCTCTGCCTTTAGCTTTATTTCTTCATCACTGATCACTATCTGAAATAATTTTTACATATTTTTATGTTTTTTTCTGTCTTCACGAGCCACCCCAATGTTAGTTCTATAAAGGCAAGTATCTTGTCTGTCTTGTTCATCCCTGTATCTCTGGGGCCTCATCACATATATGCTTTCAACAGTCAACATACATTTGGTGCAAGCCCGTGTATGAGATGTGGTAAGTGCTGTGGGAGAATGTGTTGAAGGGCAAGGGAGAGATGTCGGAATAGAACAACGCAATCCTGGCCTTCATATGGTCTACAATCCAAGTTTAATCAGTGCTTGAATGATTTTGGATTAAGCAAATAGGTGTTACAAATCATAGCACATCTACGTATATAACCACTGCTAATTGATGCCCTGATTGCCAATCATTTCAGAAGTCTCAGGATCCTTTTTCAAGTTTCTACGTATACTAGTAATTAGTCATTAAAGTGCACTTTAGAAGAGAGAATTTTAAAATTCAGGATTTTCTTTTCTAAGTTTTCCAATTCATAAAGTTTTAAATTATAAATTGGTGAGGTTTCTATGCAGTTAAATTCCTGATTCAACTCTCTTAAAGAGATTTAGGTGATGAGGTTTGTTTGGTTTCTTCCACTGCACTTTTGACCTTAACCTGATTGGTTCTTTGGAAATAATTGTGAGGGGAGGAAGGGCTGTCAAATACAATTTTCATTTGTTTAGTTCCTCCCTTTCTTATTTTCTTGTGTGTGATTTTTAAAAAAAATATATCATTGATTTTTTACAGAGAAGAAGGGAGAGAGATAGAGAGTTAGAAATATCGATGAGAGAGAAACATTGATCAGCTGCCTCCTGCACATCTCCCACTGGGGATGTGCCCACAACCCAGGTACATGCCCTTGACTGGAATCGAACCTGGGACCTTTCAGTCCGCAGGCCGACGATCTATCCACTGAGCCAAACCTGTTTCGGCTTGTGTGTGATTTTTTTTTTTTTAAATCCTCACCCGAAGATATTTTTCCCATTGATTTTCAGACAGTGGAAGTGTGGGAGGAGGGGGAGAGGGAGAGAAACATTGACATGAGAGACACATTGATTGGTTACCTCCTGCATATGCCTGGACCAGGACTGGTGATTGAACCAGAAACCAAGGTTTGTGACCTTAACCAGGAATAGAAGCCCTGATCCTTTGGTTTCTGGGATGACACTCTAACTACTGAGGAAAAACCAGCCAGGGCAATTGTGTATGATTTTTTAATTGTTGTTTGTGGTGTGGAAACTTCTGCTTTCATCAGGTGACCCTGTCCTCTATGCTGTTCAATTCTGCTATTTATTAGGCAAATATGTAGAGTTCACAGCACCAAATGGGGCATGAGCCGAGCCTCAGACTGTCTCCGCTCCTGGAATAAGGGGCTATATCCACCTATGAGCCTTTTTCCACGTTGGCCAAATGATTCCTTTGGCCTTTGAATTATCTGCTTAATTGTAACCTTTGTTGCCATTCAGTATCTGAGTGGAAATTGTTTGCAGGTATTTCTGAAATGTGAAAAATCTCACCCATCTACTTCAGTTTAAATGGTTCTAGATGGCAAAGTCCTGAATATGGCTGTTCATTTATACCAACCAATAAAATGGAGCTGTCTCTATGCATAGAAATAGGTCTGAAAGGCTACCCAGAATGACCTCTGGGGCAGAAGCAGGATTTGGAGAACAGGGTCAAAGGCAGACGTTGGTTTTATCTGTGCTGTTGGAAATTTTCACAGTGAGAATGCATTCGGATGTTATTTCTATAATTTAAATAATTTTGAAAAGTAAGTTTAGTTGACAGAGAAAATACATAACAAATGCCATATTTTCAGATTCTATACCAAGGCAGGAAGAGGAAAACCTCAGCTCTCAACAAGATTGTGCACATTTTCATGAAACTCAAAACCAAAAGTGTTCCTGAAGGTCTTCAGTGATTCCCTCCCAGGAAGCTGTCTGTTCTGAGCAGATGTTTTATTGATGACTCATGGTCTGCAGCTCATCCCCCCAGCACTCTCCATTCCCTACTGAAAGCCTTTCTGTCTCTTCCTAGTTCTGCCTTCCCTCCAGTCTACACAGCGACCATCTTGTGCCATTGCTGCTTTGTGATCTTTCCCTACTGCTGCCGACCTGGTATTGATGGGGGATCAATTTTCATTGTTGTCAGTCACTGCCAACGTGTCAGTCATCCTGCCTGCCAAGTCCCCAGCCCCTCCTAAAGGAACTAGGTGTACTCAAGGCTCTTCTGGGGTAACTTTACTCGGTTGGATCCCTAACTTAAGGACAGTCAAAATGTATAGGCTGGTTCACAGCTCATGAGATATTTCTGGCATGAAAAGCCTTCCAAACAAGGATAAGTTGGCGGCAGCAGTCTGGTTCCCAGAGTCAGAATTAAGAAACTCTGGGAGAACGAGACAGTTTGCAGTGAGAGTTATTCAGGACACGTAAAAGAAAGAGGCCTTGAAGTAGAGTTGGGCCATGAGGAGCCAGGAGTAAATTGAAATTGAGAGGCAGGAGAATCAGAGGCACACAGGTACTATGGGAAAAGAATGTGAGTAAAAGACAAGAAAGCCAATTGATCATGAAAGAGAATCAGAGATGCCTAGTGAAGCAAACCTGCAGAGTGAATGAGTCACGTTCCTGGTGGGTGTCTGTTCAGAAGACCCAGAAATGCCACCCCCTAGCTCCTGGAACAGTCTTGGCATCTTGATGACGCTCTCATTCCAGTCTCCCTGAGCCCAGCTCTGATACCATTCTACCCTTCCTGAAGCCCGGTTGTTCTGCTTTACCTGGGTTCTCTGAGACTTGGTGTGAGGCTGACATCATTGTTTCCTCATTACTAAAGGAATATATACACTAGAGGCCCGAAGCACAAAATTTGTGCAAGAGTAGGCCTTCCTTCCCCTGGCTGCCAGCACCGGCTTCCCTCTGGCACCTAGGGCCCAGGCTTCCCTCGCAGCCCCTGCTTCGTCTGAAAGGTCGTCCCATCTAATTAGCATATTACACTTTTATTATTATAGATATTGATCTCCTGTCAATACCAGGTCATCAGCAGTAGGGAAAGATCACAAAATGACAATGGTAATATATATTCTTCATTACTTGTGGGGCCTGAGTCTCATTCTTAAAACCAGGAGATCCAAACTCAAAGCGTCAGCTTGCCATGCAGGTGACCCTTCACCACAGAGGATGGGATGGACACACCTGAACGAGAGAAAAGGGCACTTCTTCTGAGCAGACTGGTCTGAGCTGCAGTCCAGGACCTGCCCAGTGGGAGCTGTGAGACTTTGGGCAAGTCACTTTACTTCTGAGACTCGTCCTTTCTACCTTGAGATGCCTCCAGTTTAGGATTGCTGAGACCCAAGAATGGTTTATGCAAGCATCTGGGTGGTGCCTAACACAGAGTAAGCACTCAGTACAAGCTCATCCCTTTCTTTTTCTCTTTGAATATTTCCTGTCTTTCACAATAAAGCCCAACCCACCTGTCGTCCTTCAGTAGCAACAACTGTGGTTAAAATTGTCTTCTCCCTGTTGCCCTGGGTTTTGTTTAACTGTTTTGTGCTCACATACTTAGATAGTGAAAGTTAGTCTGGCCAATGCTATAAACATGAGTTTTTGGTCAGAGTTTAGGCCCATTTCATGTGATATCTATTAAGAAGAAAATGGTTAGATGCCCCATATAATGCAATCAATTGTGCAGAGCAGGGGAGGTGGGTTGCTTTTTTTATACCTACACCCTATCACCCTTCCACGGACAAATGTTTATTGAGCTGCTATTATGTGCAAAGGTACTGTCAAGATAGGAGGAACACAACACTGCTTGTGATGAAATTGTGGTACAAAGCTATTGAATCACAGTAAGTTTATTTTGAGTTTCACTTATTGAGGATTTGCAAACATATGCTGACATTTGAACAACATGTAAGGGGATTGCTCAGCTCTCTTAACTAGATCTTAACAAGGACTAACAAGGATTTAATCTAAGAGTGTCTCCTGCATAGTGCCATAGTGTTTTGCTCCTAGACAGGGCTTATTAAACATTTATGGACCAGTGACTCAGTAGCTGCTCTAGATGCTGCAGGAATCAGCAAACACCTGTAAATCTTGCTAAAGATTTACTCTAAAATGGAGTGTTACTATGATGAAAAATATATGGTAGTATTGTAATTATGATGGTACCAAAATACCCTAAAATCATAAATTCAAGAGGCAACTAAACATGGCTTCTCCTTGAGAAGCTAATCTGCCTATTTCCCCTGCTTGGACCTCTTTTTCCTATAAGACTACAGACTAGAATTTTTGGAAAGGGATCTGTAGAAATATTTCTGGAGCTGTTCACAAGCAGTTCTTTATTTCCTAATAATCTCAGAGAAATGGCTTTCTGGGCCCTGCTGAACTCCGTCTCTCAAAACAAAACAAACAAAAAGAAAATATAGACCAGAAAACTGAGCATCTTCAATAATCAAGCTAGGCAATGTGAAATAAGAACATTCTATAAGCACTGTCAATTATATTTTAGGCATAAGACAAATGCAAGTGTAATTATTCCAACAACTTAAAGATCTACCTTGGAAAAATACAAACCACAGCATCAACAATTCTCTAAGGACAATGAAATAAGAAAAGTGTTTTATGAAAAATCAATGAGAAAACTCAATAAGTAATTTACTCTTCCTGCCACACACAAATGTTTCTGCAAAGTATATGTTAAATAAGTCAGTATAAATTCCTCCTTGAGTAAAGCATAATATGTGTTCTGTAGGAAGGTCGTGATGACTGGCAGTTAAGTAATGGAAAGTCAGACACGGTGGAGATAAATCTAGCATCTAAAATGATGTTTAATTTCTCTGGGAGCACTTGTCATCTGTCATGTCATATAAACATACGTTCTGTGCCTTTGATGGTTGGGCAGAACCTGTTTAAATCAGCAAAAATGTTGTTAATTTAAAAAATGAAATGATGACTTTTCATGTTGAAACCCTTCATTTGAGAAGTTCCCCAGCAAGGAACAACCCAAAATAGCCTTGCCTTGATGGCACCAAAATGCCAGCACTCAAGGGAAGAAAACACCTCATCAAGAAAAGGTCAAGTTAAACAAGGAGTATAAGACATGGCATATAATTATCATTTCCTGATTCGACATTTAGTTGCTAGGTAAGTACTATCAGATGAGATAACGGATGGAAAGGAACTTCAAGGGAGGAAGAATCAAAATTACCAAAATTGTTCAAGAAAGAGAATGACTAGCCCAGCCAATGTGACTCAGTGGATGAGCATAGTAGACCCATGAACCAGGAGGCCATGGTTTGATTACAGGTCAGGGCAAACACCCAAGTTTCAAGCTCAATCCCCAGAAGGGGGCATACAGGGGAGTTAGCCAATCAATGATTCTCTCTCATCATTAATGTTTCTGTCTTTCCCTCTCCCTGAAATCAATAAAAACATTTTAAAAATAAAGGAAGGAAGGAAGGAAGGAAGGAAGGAAGGAAGGAAGGAAGGAAGGAAGGAAGGAAGGGAGGAAGGAAGGGAGGGAGGAAGGAAGGAAGGAAGGAAGGAAGGGAGGGAGGGAGGAAGGGAATGACTAGAATATGGCCTTTAGGATCCATACCTTGAATCTGGTGTCATTACAATGCTACATTAGATGAAATTCAGTTATTTCTCATGATTAAGTGATTTGGGATAGGAATTAAGACACAGCATTTTCTTTTCTTTTATTTCATTTCATTTTTAAGTAGACAAAAAATCCTTCCATCATCATCATCATCATCATCATCACCACCATCAAACATTTAAGAAATAACCATGTGTTTCATAAGAAGATGGGCCAAATGTCTGCCTACTAACATAGTAAGGCTCTTACCTTGTTATCCAATTCTTATTGTTCTTTTCCCTTTGGCAATCCACCCTGTACTGTCTTAAGTGTGGAATGCTCCATGTGACTCCTTCATGCCTAAATCAATTCTGGGTCTTACACTCAAGCCCTATTTTTCTCAACTTTTCCAGGACAGCACTGACAAACATCCATAGAAGTGAAATCAGTCGGACACTTAGGTCACCTTTCTCACTAGGCACATTTTCATTCCAGAATCCTCACTCCTTTTTTGTGTGTCTCAGGCAATGGTAATGCCATGGTTCCCATCAAGAATCCATACAATGAACCTTACAGATTTTTTTTCAGGCAGGTCATCCTGAGTTTTTCCTTGAAGTCTTTTTGTTTTCTTAGAAATCTTTGGTTTTATGTTCCTCCCAGTAGCCTTAAGTAATTGAGCAATGTGTGGGTGCCTGATTATTGTGCTGTCTCTATGGCGCCCACCTCCCTTCTCCTTGGAGCTTCTTTTGAGCTTCCAGAATCATTGTGCTTGGACAGACACACTGCCTGGCATGATGAAAAGCTCCGTGAAAGGCAGCCTTTATTTTTATTCAGTGAGATTAATCTGATTAATTATAATGCTATCATTTTTTAAAACAGCACCTCAAGGAGACAGCAGAATGAGATGAGTAACACTTTATGGGGTTTTAGAGTTGCAAAGCATATTCGCAATGCTAATTATTATCTCCTGGAAACTAAAGTTCAGAAAGCTGTTCTTTGCCTCCAAATTGCTGGATTTCCCCACCCTCCAACCCCCATCAGCTCACATAGAACATGCCCTTTCCTCATAGAGTGTTCTAAGTGCACCCTCTGTCCACTTCTCCTGCCTAGGTCTGGTTTGTTTGTTTGTTTTAGAGAGAGAAAGAAACATCGATTGACCAGGGATCGGACCTGTAACGTTGGTGTTATTGGAATGAGGTTCTAACCAACTGAGCTGCCTGGTTAGGGCTAGGTGTGGTTATTAAACTAATTAGTTCAATGATTTGTTAATTTATTTATTCATTCAATATTTGCTCCTAAACCCCTGTTCATTCCAAAAAGAATTTCAGGTGGATTTGTCATCATTTATGTGAAAACACAGGATAGTATTGTTCCTCAGCATTTCTTCACAAAGCCCGTTGTACCCATGCTGGGCCTCTGCTCCTTATCTCTCTCAGCAGAGATGCCAAGTCTGTGTTGTTGGACATTGCCCCACCTTTCTCTTCTAGGGCAGTTTTGAAGTAGCTGGTTGAAACAGGGGGAACTTGCCCACCTTCCCCTCTAGGGCTTCACTCTGAAAATAATGGTTTAAACCCTAGTCAGTTTGGTTCAGTGGATAGAGCATCAGCCTGTGGACCCAGGAGTCCCAGGTTCAATTCCGGTCAAGGGCACGTACCTTGGTTGCAGGTTCCTCTTCAGACCTGAAGCCTCGTCAGGGCTTGTGCAGGAGACAACCAATCCATGTGTTTCTCTCACATCAATGTTTCTCTCTGTCTTTCCCTCTCTCTTCCACTCTCCCTAAAAATCAATGGAAAAAAATATCCTCACGTGAGGATTAAAAAAAAAAAAAAAAAGACCTGAAAATAATGGTTTATAAGTACAGCCATGTGTCGCTTAATGATGAAAATATATTCTGAGAAATGCATTGTGGGGTGATTTGTGATTGTATGAACATTACAGAATGCAGTTACACAGACTTAGATGGTATAGCCTACTACATACCTAGGCTATATGGTATAGCCTAGTGCTCCTAGGCTACAAGCCTATACAGTATGTTACTCTACAAACACAAGAGTAAATTTAAAAAAACAAGAGAAAGTGATGCAATCAAGAGACTTGGTGAAAAAGGTGAAGGGATTCAAAAGTACAAACTGGTAGTTACAGAATAGGCACAGGGATGGAAAGAAGAGCATAGGGAATGTAAATAATATTGTAATAACTATGTGTGGTGTCGGGGGGGGGGGTACTAGACCTATGGGGGGAATCACTTCATAATTTATATAAATGTCTAATCACTATGCCATACACTTGAAACCAATATATCTAGTGTCAGCTGTAATTGAAAAAAAAAAAAGACACTTGGTGAACATGAGATGTATGAGGCTGCTGCCAGTGTACACGGCATACCATTTTATAGCAAACTTTTTTATAAATAGAAAGAGTACACTTTAAAATAACAATAAAAAATACAGTATAGTAAATACATAAACCAATCCGTCATTGATTATCAAGTGTTACGTGCTGTACATAAGTGTATGTGCTCTACTTTCACAGACAGGCAGCGCAATTGGTTTGTTCACACCAGTGCCACCCAGACACTGAAGACAGTACCATGTCACTCGGTGATGGGAATTTTTCAGCTTCATCATCGTCTTATCAGAGCACCATCGTATATGCTGTCCAATGAACTGTGTCTCTTCTGAGCTTAAAACCCACATATACAAACCATTTGATAAAGAAATATTGACAGAATCCTCCAGCTCTGCAGCCACGGCCGTGGTTCTCCACCACTTCTGAGACCTGAGCGCCAACCAACCCCGTCAGAGCAGACATTTCTGCAGGATTCCTTTGGGAGCAGACTGAAGACGAGCATCCAGCCCCTACCCAGACTCCTGGGCCTGGCGGGAAAGAGCCTGCCGAGGGACGAGGCCTTGGCCATCGCAGCTCTGGAGCACCTGCCCAGAGCTCCTCCCACCGCTGTTCATGGGACTCTTCTTTGGGAGACACAAGTCCCTGAAGGCGATGGTGCACGCCTGGCCCTTTGCCCAGCTCCCTCTGGTGGGCCTGGTGCATTGGATGGGTTTGCCCCAAGAGGTGGAAACTGCAGGTGCTGGGTTGACGGAACACTAGACGGAAGTGGAGAATGTGGTCTGGAGCCAGGGCCCAGGTGTGCTCACCAACGGGACCAGCGGCTGCGGGCAGCTCCAGCAGGAAGCAGCCCTTGGCCCCCTTGGAGGTGTTCATAGGCCTTCGCTTCAGCCATCGGACCGGGATCAGTGTTCCACCCCCATCATCCGGTGGGCCAAGCGGAGAAGGACTGCTGCACCTGTGCTCCAGAAGCTGAAGACTGCTGCGGTGCCCGTCGCGAATATTAGAAGGTCCTGGCTGTGGTGCAGCTGGGCTGCACCAGGAGGTGGAAGTGAACTGCACCTGGACCTGCCCACACTGGGGATGTTTGCTCCTCACCTGGGTCAGACGAGCAGAGACTCTCTCTCCCACATCCACATGCCGGCCCCCGAGGAGGAGGAGCAGAAGCAACACGTTTCCCATTTCACCTCTCAGGTCCCCAGCCTGCAGCACCTCTGGGACCTCTACCTGGAATCTCCCTCCTCCCGCAAAGGCCATCTGGACCCGATGCTCAGGTGCCCGCAGACCCCCTGGGAGACCTTCTCCATAATGAAATGCCGGCTTATGGATTCAGACCTGACATATCTGTTCCAGTGCCCGAACCTCAGTCAGCTGAAGGACCTGGATCTGAGAGGCCGCGGCCTCGCCGAGTTTAGTCCCGAGCCCCTCCGAGCTCTGCTGGAGGGAGCTGCAGTCACCCTCCAGGACTTACTGTGGGATGGTGGACTCCCAAGCGGAGGCCGTCATGCCACCAGCTCAGGGCCTTCGGCATCTCTGGGAACCTCCTCTCCTTAGCCACCATGGAGAAGCTGCTGGGCCACACGGCCAGGTGCGCAATTTGGGCCTGGAGCTGTATCCCGCACCCCCAGAGTTGCAGCCCTGAGGGGGTTCTTGAGCTGGGGAGACTTGCCTTGATCCAGGTTGAGATGATGAGGATGCTGAGGATGCTGAGGGACTTAGGACAGCCCAGGACCACCTGGCTTAGCACCAGCCCCTGTCCGCACTGTAACCACAAGCTGCTTTATGACATGGAGCCCGTGCTGTGGCCCCGTAATAACCCTGCTTAGTGGGTGCACCCAGCAAAAGCTTCCTTCTGGGCGCTTGGAAGCTGAAACCTAGGACCCAGGTGCATTGTACAGGGGACACCCACGTTTCAGGTATGTGCTCAGTGTGAATGGGGAAAGGGACCCAGCCTGGCTACAGGATGGCAGGGGCAAATTTTGGGGGGCTATCCGGTCCTTAGGGGGCAAGTATCCCAGAGAGTCAAAAACATGAATCTGATTTGCTGGAGGGGGATTTGGGCTTGAGGTGCACATATGGGAGATACCCTGGGGCCGTGGTCAGCAAACTGTGGCTCGAGAGCCACATGCGGCTCTTTGGTCCCTTGAGTGTGGCTCTTCCTAAGCCTTAGGAGTACCCTAATTAAGTTAATAACAATGTACCTACCTATATAGTTTAAGTTTAAAAAATTTGGCTCTCAAAAGAAATTTCAATCGTTGTACTGTTGATATTTGGCTCTGTTGACTAATGAGTTTGCGGACCACTGCCTGGGAGGATGGTTGTAAAGGAATGAGTGGCAAAATACGATAGAGAGAGAGAGAGAGAGAGAGAGAGAAAGAGAAAGAGAGAGAGAGAGAAATTTCAAGCTGCCTCCCAGTGGTCTTCCCTGTTAACATTTTAAGTGTCCATGCACTTAACATGAATCCAAATCATGAGCCGGGCCCATGAGAGTTTGTTCACAGACTCTGAAACTGACACATGGAAATTTACCCATCCATTTCCCACATATGCTTGTTCATTTCATGTATGAGAATTCTAGAATGGCAGCTCTTACAGAAATATGTGGCTTTTTCAACTTCACCCCTTTTGGTCACCATGGTGTTCTAAACTCCTCTTGCCTGAGATATAACTGCACCATACAACTTTCTCTCAGGTCCCCGTCTGCTTTAGGAAAAAGCCTCTGGCTTTCCTGGAGGTGCTTTTCCTAGAGAAAGAATTCAAAGGAAGAGAATAACTCAGTTGATGAACGTGTGTTCAGCATGGACATACTCTTTGCCATACGCCGGGAATTATGGAGAGATTCTTTATCATCTCATTACACTCAGCTGTTGTTTACTTTTTATGAAATGATGTTGACAATTATAGTTTGAGGGTGTTTTTTTATAACAGCATATGCTGAACAAGATAAAATATTTAGAACAACTTACTTTGGACTTAGTAATTATGCTACATTCTTTTAGCCCATTTATGACTAAATCAGAACATTTAGTAGTGTTTGGTGACAACTCCCACACTTTCTAAGCACCCGGGGAGGGGGGGGGTGTTATAATTTATTCAATTGGGGTGTGTGTTTTTTCATTTGGAAGGGAAATAACCCCATTTCAAGCATCTCAGTGTTAGAAAAGGCGCTGAATATTCCCCACGAAAATACGCAGATGCTCATACATTTGGGAAATTAACATATATCTCCCACAAGGAAACTTATGAAGGCTACTTCATTACATTACAACCATTTCTTTCAACCACATACTTTTTTCAGGATCACTACCAGTCACGTCCCCTTCCCTTTACATATTTTTCACGAGAAGCCCTGAACTTCAGACTGAGAGGTAATTAAATGATGGTTGGTTTCCAGGGCCACCATAGACAGGCGAAGTGGCATCATTCCCTTAATAAGCACTTAAGTAATGCCTACTCTATGCCAGGCCTGCGCTGGGCACTGGAGTTCTGAGATGAACTAAATGTGGTCCCTTCTTCAAAGAACTCATGACTTAAAGGCAGAGACACAGAAGAACACGCACATTTACAATTCTGTAAGACAGAGGGGCACAGAGGACACCTAATGAACAGAATGGGGAGAGGGTGGCAGCTGGGCAGCGGAGACATATTACCAAGAGCAGGCAGTGTTTGAGTGAGTAAATGGGAGAGGAGCTTCATGCAGTGATATCCCCGCGGACCCAGAGGCAGGAGAATGTGCCCCTAATGCCTATTAGTTCACTGGTGAGCTGAAGGGAGAGGGGCTATAAATGGAAAAGTTAGGTGCAGAGCACATGGTGCTGGGCTTGGCACTTGAACTTTTACCCTGAAGGGTGCATGAAGGATTCTGCCTTTTCTCTGGCATACGATCCAGGAGCTGGACAGAAGGCAGTCTTGCTACATGAACCTGAACTAGAACTGTGGTAACGGGGTGCGGAGGAGAGGATAGACATGAGTGAGCTTTTGGGGTGGAGCAACGTGTTTGAATGTGGAAAGCCTTGTTTGCAGAAAGCCTAGGCAGAAATACGGGGGGAAAGACAAACATGCTTGTCTCTTTTCCATGCCGCTAAGGCTGCTCCTGTCCTACAATTCAGGGACAAATTCTACTTGAATAATAGATGATTATCTTGCACTTAATGTGACTAGAACTAGTACTAAGCATTTGTTAAAGGGGATCAGGATATACCACCCCAAAATATGCCACTTTGGCATAAGAATTAGAGCTGAAGGCAACGGAGAATCAACAGACACAGGAAGAGTTCTCTGCCCTCCCCTTGTCTGCCCAAAAGCAGGTCATAAATTTCCCTTCATGAAGGAGCCTCTAATCGAAACTCTAATCCCGGGAGATGGAAAGTCAAAACGGAGATGTCTGCATAAACAGACCTTACTAAAAGAACCCTTATCTTCCACTAGTTTCCTCATATAGTTCCTAGTTCCTTCCCCACAATTCATCATCCCTTGAAGCCCAAACCTCCTTTCCTTTTGTTAAAATGGTATATAAACCCACAAGTCTAACCTCTTCTTTGAGTTTTACACCTTTTCTGTGAACTTCTGTGCATGTAACTATTAATAAAAATTGTATATTTTTCTCTCCTTTTAATCTGTCTTTTCTTAATTTAATTTCCAGGGCCCCAAACACTGAACCGAAGAGGGTAGAGGAAAATTTTTCCTCCCTGACAAAATACATCATCTCATTGAATCCTCATCCCTCTTAGTGAGAAAGATAGTATAGAGGTAGTATAGATGCCAAACTAAGGGATGCTAAGGAGCTGGCCTAAGGTCAAGTAGCTAATAGATAGCAAACCTGGGCTTCGGACCCATGCCTATATGACCAGAGTCTGATCAGCTAACAACTGTGTTGTGACCCCAACATGATGGAAAGACAGTCTAACAGAGCCAGAAGACATGGATCAGGGTGCCAGCAAATCCATGGATCCTGGTCCTGCCACTATCAACAATAAAGTTAACATGTAAATATTTATGTTGCTCTCTGTACTTCAGATAATAAGGTCATTGAGTGAGATGAAGTCTGACTTTGAATTATGGGCTAAAATGTGTTCTCCCCCAAAGTCATATGTTGAAGTCTTCCTGCCTAGAACCTCAGAATGTGGTGTTATTTGGAGACTAGAGGCCTGGTGCACAAATTCGTGCATGGGTGGGGTCTGGCTAGCTCGCCCTGATGGGGGCCCATTGGGCCAGGCTGGCAGGGGGTAGGGGCTGAGGGAGGTTGGCCTTCCAGCCCCACCACTGATCAGGGTGTTAGGGGACGATCGGGGAGCAGGGGCGGATCAGGCTGGTTGGCTGCTACAGTGCACGTCATGGCCACCAGTTGTTCTGGTCCTTCTGCTGTTCCAGTTGCTGGGCTTTTTTATATAGATAGATAGGATCTTTAATGAGGTAATTAAGTTAAAATGAAATAATTAGGGTGGGTCCTAATCCAATCTGACCAGTGTCCCTATAGAAAGAGTAAATTAGAGCAAAGATTTACACAAAGAGAATATGAGAAGTCACAGGGAAAAGAGAACCATTTACTAATACATACAAGGAGAGAGGCCTCAGAAAAAACTAAACCAGCAATGCCCTGATCTCAGACTTTTAGCCTCCAGAATTGTGGGAAAATAAACTTATGTGGTTTAAGCTGCCTCGGCTGCTTAAACAGCCTGGTAAACTAATACAATCAAGTAACCTATTTGTATTTTATCAACACAAGTATTTAAGTTCCTAGTATGTCCTGGGCACCATTCTAATTTTGTGATCTACATTGAAATAGCAATGATTACCACCCTTCCTTAGTAAGTTCACAAGCTAAATCACAGATGCTTAATTTCTGTGGTTCCAAAGAAACTGAAGCCTAAGTCCTTTCAGTTACAAAGGCCTATGCAGGCCAGGTGGGGGCTGAGTTTTGACTTTGGCATTAACGAAGTTGTCAATTGTGGTGACTTGAAAGAGGAAAGGTAAGCAGCAGAGCTCCTGCTGATGGCCTTACTTTGAGCTGGTCTCTTTCCTTAGTTGGATAACTTGGCTGCCGCAGGCTTGACTAAACTGCAATGATCCAATTGGTCACATCAATACTATTTACCCAATCACATAGCCTTAAGCATTTGCCCCAAGAGCCGTCTTTGTTAGAAAAAGTGAGGAGAAGGTCAACTCAAGTCCCCAGCTTATGGACAAAGCTTTTGTGGAGGGGATTGGGAGAGAGGTAGCGGGGAACAGAGCGTGACAGCCAGCAGGGTGGAGATAGAACTGAGAGGGGGAGAAAAGATGGAGAGAGACATGGCAGCCGCTGCAGGACAGAGAGATGAAGAAATGATGAAAAGACATTTTGAAAGTGTTAGGTCTGATCAAATAATTGAACGGATACCCCCTTCCCTGGGAACTGACCTTTGGACCACTTCACAACCAACATTCCCTTTCGCTTAGACCACATTCCACTTGCTAGGACAATTATCTTTCTCCTTTGGACTTGCCCAGGAACTGGACCGCCCAGAAAATTCCCCGCCAATAAAACCCACCTAGAGTCCTTCAAAACCTCTGACTCCCTGGTCCCTGGCTGCTAGCGCCACTTTGGGGCTCAGCCCATCTGGTTTCCAGATGACCTAATAAATTCATAATCCCTTACCACTTTAGCCTTGTGCATTCCCTTCAGCGACCCTAACAGAAAGGTTTTGGTGTGGGATTTGTGATATGAATTCCTCTTTAACCTATCTACAAAAACATTGATAAAACTTTTCCTTGTGGAAGGTTGTACTGGCTCTTGACCTGTTTGCTCGCAGACCCACTCCCTGCCTGTGCTGTCTGACTGTTGTGAGCTGTGGTTCCCAGGCTCTCTTGACCACCAGCTCCAGATAAGATTTGCTAGTGAGAAGCACTGGTGGAGATTGGAGTTTGGGAGAAAGAAGCCACGGTAATTTGCCCCTTCCCTCTGCTTTGGGAGGCACATCTGGCAGCAGCTGCAACTCCTGTGTGGCCCTAGCTCTTGCCCCAAAAAGGCCCCTTATAATGCCAGTGTTCCCAGCTCCTGGACTCAGGTTACACCATCTTCTTCATTTGTCCTGAGTCCTAAGGATGGTAATGGCTTCCCAGGGGCTAATCTTTGGGGTGACTCATCTACCCAGGTTATTCTTGCAGCAACTCTAACACCTTTGTAACTCATTCCCTGTGTTTAATAACCTTTATTCAATAACCCTGGTGTGGATTTTGTTTTTCTGGAAGAACCCTGATTGGAACAGAGGACAGGCACCTTTTCTTCTCTCCTGGCTTCTATAATGAGGATTTCCCTAAATGCAGGCTTTGTCTCTTTTTACCCCTCTACTCATCCCATCCCCGGGGCTCTGGAGTGAGTAATTTGACCATAAGTTTGGAAAAATCGCTGGGCCTGTTGGATCAGCTCTGCTTCTCCCTTTTCGGAGTGGGCCTTCTAAGAGAGCACAATGTCTCTCTGTATTGTAAGTCTTGCCTGTTCATGCCTACCCTGGCCTAGCAAGTGCCTGCCTAAGTGCAAGTCCACCTAATTTCAGCCCACTTAACCACTAGACCTAAAGCCTAGTCTTCCAGACTTGTCTCTAGCAGCAACAAAGGCAACTTCTATTTACTCTACACTTGTTTTATTTCCTCAACTTGTTCAGAATCCAGGTGGGAAAGAGGAGTGCTGTCTATTGAGGCTTCTTCAGAGACCTTAACATTATTCATCAATTCTTTTGGAAATAGATTTATGGAGTTGTTGTTGTTGTTTATGGAGTTGTTGCTGTTGTTGGTGGTGGTGGTGATGTGTGTGTGTATGTGTGTGCGCGCGCGTGCACGTTTTAGATGCTACAATAGATGCTACAATAGTAGAGAAAGGCTAAAGGCAGGGGGATCTGGCTTAGCTGATTAAACAATGTTCCCCTCAGCAATTTCTGGAATTCTCCAGTTAAGTTCACATGACCATGGATCAGCCCTGCTTATGGCTCACTTCCCAGTTCCTCTCACCTGACAGCCTAAGTGGTGTCACTGAGCTGGAATGTGTTTCCTAATGCTAGGTTGATGTGGTCAAAATTAATGTCTGACCATGAGTTGGAATCCCACCATCTGTTGCTGTTAGAAGTAGAGTCCTGCTGTACTTGGGTGTCAGTAAAGCTGACTTCTAGTATAAGGCTCCTCATTTCTAGAACCACCGGCATCTTGAGCTCCCAGGGCCAGAGCTTTCCTCCCTCATGGTGCATTCTTCCTTAGTGGTCCCTGTCATTCGTTTTCCCTGTAATCTGGCTGCTTAGGAACCACTGTCATTGTTTACACATATATACACACCCACACACACCCCTAATCCCCTTGGGTGTGCATGATTCAAATATTTTTTCTAGGAGGCTTCTTAGCTTCCATGTAAATCAAAGATTCAAATATATATGTACCAGGGAGGATTATTCCCAAACTTCACTCTCCAGAAGCATCTGATCTCAGCCACGGCCTTGTATCAATGTATATTTCAAAAGGTGAGCCCAAGGCGAAGAGTCCTGCTTCTAGATACCCCCCGGGCTGTTTTTCCATTCTGCATTCTTTTGATCAATTCACATGAATGTAGTGGAGAAAATTTGAGCTCTTGGAATGAAGTCAGATAAGAATATCTTACAAAGGAGCATGTTTCTTCATAGTTTTGTTTGAATTCCATCATGAGGCCAGGATTCCAGGACAAGAGATAACTAAACTGAGAAACAGATCAGGACTCTGCTGCAGAGCACGTACTTTGGCCCCAGAGTGATGGAATCCGAGATAAAATGAGTTTTTTTGTGTGATAATTCTACAGAGAATCACTGCAGGCTAACTTGAAACTCCTTACATTTACAACAAAATTCTAGCCATAGAGAATGATTTGGAGTGTGGACTCTCACTTCCTTCTAGTGTCCTTTTGCCTAGCACTAGTGTAGGGAGCACGCAGTAGGTAAGCAATCAATGATGAATGATTGATTCATTCATTTATTCCAGATAGATTATAGTGCTCTCGTAGAGAAGACAGCCAACCCTGGTATAGCAACAAGACCATTTGTTTTTTAAAAATGCTATTTTAGCCTTTCCCCTCTTATTTCTCAAATCCTTTTTTTTTTCATTCTCTTTAAATTTTTGTCCTCTTATTTTACCTTATTTCTCTTTTTAGACTCTTATCTATGGGCAACAAACTTCCTGTTATGTACTATGACTGGAGAAGAGGGAATTTTCTTCTGGAGCACAGACTCCAGAAAAAGTGGAGCAGCTCTTTCTGCTACTCTCATCCTGCCTGTCATTGGACAAGTTGTTTATCCAACCTGGGACTCCAGTTTCTTACTCCTAAGTGAGGTTAATAAGAACAGTTTTCTGAATCCCCTGGCAAAGCATGAATGGAAGATAAAAGGACAGTTGAAAATACTTTGTTGAAAGTTAAGAGCCCTATGTTTTATGTGCTGATTATTTTTCCCAATGAAACCGGAGGACCAACTGTGATAACTGGGTGCAGTGAGAGCTTGTTGCAGTCAGCTCTCTTTCTCTGAGGTCCCAGGGACCCCAGAGGTCCTGTATGTATGCATTTGTCATCAGCATCTCATTCTTAGAACGAGAGACACAGATAAACATCCATGAGAGAAACAGAGATGAGAATAGGTGTGGTTCTGATGATGGTTCAGGAAGGGAACACCTTTCTTCCAATGTAACTGGGGGTTACCTGGGAGCTGGGAAGAAAAAGTTCCTTTGTGGTCTCCATGATCTTCTGGGCAGCGTTGTGTGGTGTGGCTGCATCCTTATTGTAGATAGAGAAGAAACAACTGAGAAAGAAAAATTAAAATACATGTGAAAGTGGGGGAAATTGATGGTGTGATGAAAATGACAACTACTATTATCAAGTGTCTACCAAATGCCAGTGTTTTACTAAGCTCTGGACTGTATTTCTCTCTCTTTAGACTCTTCTCACAACATTATGAACTAGGTGTTACCATCCTTATTTTTTATATCAGAACATAGGCTCATAGAGGGTCCTTAACTTGCTCAAAGTTATATAGCTATTAAGTGGTACAACAATGATTTATGCCTAGACCAACTTTAACTCTTAAGTCTGTGGTTTTTATTTTTACTTGGACAGATGGAACCTTTCAAGTTATGTAAAGTATGGAGGCCATTAGTCTTTGAAAGGAAGAGAGGAGAAAAGGAGAAAAGGATGGCAAGCATACCAAGAAGTGTTCAATTGCTCTCTAAGTGCCCAAAGGAAGGAAGCTTTCTCTGTCTTTTCACTGTTGTATCCTTAGCACCTTGTCCTGGCACAAAAAAGATGTTCAAGAAACATTTTTGAATGAAAGAATGAGTAAATGAATGAAAAAATAAGTAAAATGTTACAGAGACTTTTTGAAGGGTCCAGAAGAGAAAATGAAAACTTTGGATTGACTTCACTGTCTCTTCTATATCTTGAGAGAAGATGTGAGGGCTTAAAAAAAGTAGATGAGACTCAGAATAGCCATTTGGGGAATATGATAGAGAAGTCAGCAAAAGATGAAGTCAATAATGTTCCTGAAGTGTGTATGAATTTGTCAATTATTTCCAAGTACCACTGTCTTGGTCAGGAGGCTCTAGAAAAAGATTTTGGGTTGCTCTCTAATCTCACATAATCTGCTTCACTAGCATTAATTTAAAAAAAAAAAACTAACAAAAAAACCTGCCATATACAAGGTATTTTGATGATGTTGAAAATTATGATTTCAATTAAATAGTTGAGGAAGCTAATAAGTAGTGCTAGATAGAGCCAGGAGTCAAGTCAGTTCGACTTCAAATGCGCATCTTAAATAGCTATTTAAAATAGTAACTATTGCTATATATATTTTCCATTTCACCTATATATATTTCAAAATATATCTATAAATGTTAGGGACTTTCTTTAAAGATTTCCTCTCATCTATGAGTTATCCTGAGGTACAGTTTATACACACAAAGGCAAGATAAATGTTTGATTCTTCCTCAATTTACTATTTTTTAAATTATATTTTTATTGATTTCAGACAGGAAAAGAGAGAGAGAGAGAGAGAAACATCAATGATGAGAGAGAATCATTGATTGGCTGCCTCCTGCATGCCCCCTACTGGGGAATCTAGCCTGCAACCCGGGCATGTGCCCTTGATGGGAATCAAACCTGGGACCCTTCAGTCCGCGAGCCGATGCTCTATTCACTGAGCCAAACCAGCTAGGGCCTGAATTTACCATTTTAAAAAGAGTGGCATAGGCCCTGGCAGGCATTGGTCAGTGGTTAAAGCATTGGCCTGCGCACCAGAGGGTCACTGGTTTGATTCCTGGTCCAGGGCAGTACTTGGGTTGCAGTTCTGATCCCGGCCCCTAGTTGGGGCATGTGTGAGAAGCAACAAATCAATGTGTCTCTCTCATATAAATGTTCTTCCTTTTCATCATTTCTTTATTCCAATAAAAGGTAAGCACCAGAAATTTGAGGAAAATATATTCCACATTACTCAGTGCCATGAACAGCTACGTAAACTTACACTCCAGTAGTTACTAGGACATCTTAACTTAAATGATATTTTAGAAGAAACTTCAAATGAACTAAGCATATAAATACCATTTGAACAGCTCCATGCTCAAGTCCAGATGGGTTTTCTGTTATCTTATTTGTGCTTCCTGCCTTATCAGATTTTTCCTTTCTCTGCCTGTTGCACAGCTTCCAGCCATTTGTTTTGGTTATCTGCACAGCATAAATTTGGGGCATTTCATTTGAGACGTTGTGTACTTTAAAAGGAAGGTATTTTGTTTTCCAATACCCTAATTCACCATTCATACAGACAACAGACAAGACAGTCTTTAAGAGACAGATGCTAAGGGATGAATTATTGATCAAACCATAAGCAAGTTGGAAGATAAAATGCATTTGCTTAATCAGTTTTTAAAAAAAATTTCCAAGCTTTTTATCCTCCTAGGCTAGAGACATGCCAATAATAGAGAAAAATGCCACATACACTGGTAGGAACAACAGAAGCCATATTTTTGAAGGCAGTGATTCCAAATATTTTCAATACTGAGATTCCCTTTGATGATTTCCTGTCCCTATGGGCCCAGTGTTTTGAAAAACTGAATACATCAAACTGCATTTATCAATATTTAATTTATTTCCCAATTTTTTAAAAAATCAGTGTCAGCTATAACTGCTAACCAGAACATCCAATACGAGACACCCAACCGGGTATAAACTAACCTGGATTACTATACTAAATTCCAGCTAAAAGCAATAAAATATTTTACCTGAAAACACATTGTGTTTTCTCTCCTGGCATGAAGTATGGGAATGACAATTCTGACAATAAGGACCCTTTAATCTTTAGCTCTGACCTATGGTAGGTAGAATGGCCCCTCCAAGAAGTCTGTTCCCTAGAACCTGTAAATATGTTAGGTTTCATGACAAAGGAGAATTAAGGTTGCTAATCATCTGACTCCCTATCTAATAAAGAGGGGATATGCTAATTAACCATCACAAAGATGGTGGCGCCCACAGCCAATAAGGAGGGAATATGCTAATTGACTGCCCCACCCTCAAAGATGGCAGTGCCCATAGCCACAAGATGGCAGAGCCCAGTCTCCTCAGCCCCGCAGCTGCCCAGGGCCAGCTTGAGGCACAGGCAAGCCTTGGATGGTGGCTTCCCAGCCGCCCAGGGCCGCCCGAGGCTCAGGTAACCAGGGCTGGCCGAGGCTTGCACTGCCAGCAGTGGCGGCAGCAGAGGTGTGATGGGGCGTCGCCCTCCCCTGATCGTCAGGTCGCCTCTCACCCCTGAGGGCTCCCGGACTGTGAGGGGGGCAGGCTGGGCTGAGGGATGCCCCCTCCAGTGCATGAATTTTCATGCACCAGGCCTCTAGTCTAATATAATTAGAAGGGTCCTTAAATGTGGAAGTGGGAGACAGAAGAGTCAGTGTCAGAGTGATGAGATATGATGTGATAAAGCTTCAACCAACCATTGCTGGCTTTGAAGATGGATGGGCCCAGGAGCCAAGGAATGTAGGAATGTGATCAGTTTTTGGCTGAAAAAGACAAGAAAATAGATTCTCCTTTAGAGCCTCCAGAAAAGAACATAACCCTGCTGACACCTTGATTTTGACCAGTGAGGACAACTGCAAATTTCTTGTCTCCAGAATTGTAAGATCATGCAATTGTGTTATCTTAAACCACCACTTTGTGGCAATTTTTTACAGTAACCAAGAAAACTACCACATAATCTCTTTCTACAAATTATTGACCTCTAAGTCCCTACAGGCTCTGTGTTCTGGCCAAAGTGACCTCCTAAGGTGCCTGGGCATGCTCCTCCTCCTACTTCTGGATCTCTGTGTATGCTCCTCCTCATTAGGACGTCATGCTACCTCAGAGGCAAACCCTGTCTATCTTTCCGATGCCTCCTCTGCCACAGCTGCTCCTGCATCTGTCAGGTGCATGCAATCTCTCCCTGCTTTGACCGCCTACAGTGCTGTCACCGTCTCTCTCTCTCCTGGCGCTTGCTGCATTTTCTCCTGGCATAGAGTTATTTGTGCACATGCCACATCTTCCCTGCTGGATTTTAAGCTCCTTGATGACAAGGCCAGTGTTTGATTAATCTCTAAATCTTCTACAATGCCTAGCCAATATAATTATGCTTTATAAACCTAACATATAATCATGGTCCTTTATAGGTGTGTATGCATGTACAGTATATGCAAATGACATCATAGAATTTCCATATGCCCCCACAGGACTACAAGAAAAAAGAAAACTAAGGGTGTTCACCAGCTGCCACAAACATGTTAAGGATCCCAGGCACTCCTATTTTATTTAGGAACAGCCGGAGCACTTGCCCCTTCACGAAATGGAGATGAAGAGCGGATGAGTATGGAGGAGTTTATTCCTTGACTGAGGGGGTGAGTATTAGAAATGGAGAGCTCTACTGAGATAACCTCTGTGTTCATACAAAGGTCTGAACTAAGAGAGGAAGTGAGGCCCATGGTAGGGAGGTCTTGGCCAACAGCCCACTTTTCATTTGGGATCCAACCACCAAGAAAAAATGCAAAACATTTTTTATGCAGACATTCATCAATATCTTTCTTTCTAAAAAGAACCTAAGAATGAAATTAAGCCACAGCATCAAGGCTGATGGCACATTTGGCCTGTATATATGCAAGACAAGGCCATTCTTTAAAAAAAGAAAAGAAAAAGAAAAGGAATGTTTCGTCTCCAAGATAA
Source organism: Myotis yumanensis (assembly GCF_028538775.1). Lineage (NCBI taxonomy): Eukaryota > Metazoa > Chordata > Mammalia > Chiroptera > Vespertilionidae > Myotis > Myotis yumanensis. The sequence goes on from NW_027223754.1 coordinate 167,081,216, forward strand.
GCTGGTATCTTTGTGGCACCTAATTTCCAGTTCTGTGAAAATAGAAAATTGTTGTTGTTAATATTTTGCCTGCCACAGCAATTATTTTAGCTGTGTTTTAGCTTTTGTCTTTTAAAAATAAACATTAGGATCAAGAATACACAGTCCTCCAAAGAGGATTCTAATCCTGGTACATTTTTAGTTCTTTTTCTCTGAAGCAGGAAATGATACATCATCACAGATGCGTTTTTAACTGGTTGTATTGTGGAGGAGGAGGGTATTTACTCTAGGCCAGGCATTATGCTAAGTGTTTTAAAGATATTCTGCCATTTAAACTAGGAATCCTGTGAGGCAGGCCTAATTGTTTTCATTTTAAAGTTTAGGTAGATAAGCCATAAAGAGTTTAGGTTCTTGAACAAGCTCTCATCCCCAATAAGGGTAATGGACTCAATTTACCCTGAGGGTTCACATCCCTAAGCCCATGTTGTTGTTTTTTTTACCTCAGTGCCACCCCAATCCTCTCTGTGGGCTATTTACCAAGCAGTGGGAGCAGCTACATTTCTTCTGGGCACACAGAGTGGCTTCTAACCTTGGATATTATAATCTTAAGGAAACTCTTAGAAGAGGATTTTCCAATGTTTTTTTGACAACAACCCATAATAAAAATCATGTTTGACATCTGGTTGCAGAACACACACACACACACACACACACACACACACACCATGAAATATTAACACACACACACACACCATAAAATATTATCATTACTACTTGATGTGTACTCTGATATCTCTTATTCTATTTTATTTCATTTTTTAAAAATCCTGGTCATGAAGAACTCAATTGTTTTCCAATTTACTAATGGGTCATTACCTTTATTCTAAAAAGCATGGCATTAGTACATAGCTAGTCCATCTTACACACGACTTTTTGAAAGAGAGCTCTACCACCTTAGGTAAGTTTAATTGCTGAGTCCTCCGTTTTCTCATCTGCAAAGTGGGGAACTTGGGCCTGATTAGTGATTCTTAATCCTGGCTGCACATCAGAAACACAGAGAGAGATTTTTAGCACACCTATTTTAATAATAAAAAGGAAAGAACTATTTACAGAGCTTTTAAATACGCAGGTTTTTGCCCCAGAATTCCTGATTTGTTTTGGAATAGGACCTGTGTGCTTGTAAAAAAAAAAAAAAAAAAAAAAAAAAAGGCAAATTTCCCAGATTACTACAACATTCCACCATTTAGGAATTACTAAACTCAAGGGTTGCTAAATTTTCTTCCAGCCAAAAATTCCAGGCTATTCTGATATGATGAACAGGTTAAATTAACAATATAAAATTTTGCAAGGAGAAAAGGGCATTAAACTTAAGCAATATTCCCTACAACACTTGTTTTCACATTCTATTTACATAAGGAATTGGCCCACCTGCAGCAGTTCTGATAGTGAGCCTCCTGGGTGGGGCCACACACTCTGCCTTTTTAAAAAGTAAATTTTTAATGATTTCAGAAAGGAAGGGAGAGGTAGAAGCATCACTGATGAGAGGGAATCATTGATCAGCTGCCTCCTGCATGCCCCACACTGGAGATTGAGCCCACAAATCCCATGCCCTGACCTGGAATTGAACCATGAGCTCCTGGTTCGTAGGTCGATGCTCAACCGCTGGGTCACATTATGCTTTTTTTCTAACAACAACAACAAAAGGTGATTCTGATGGAATTGGTCTCAGGAACAATGCACATCATCTCAGCAAGTGGTTGTAGTTCCCACAGTCCTCCGTGCTGGGTATGGGCCTGTGGCTGGTGCTCTGAAATGTTTGCTAAACAGCTGCACCATTAACCTGCCTGGACACTCCGCTGCCTTGAGCCAGCTCCACGGCTGCAAGCCCATTTCCTTTTGCTCTTTGGTTCCTTTCCTAACGTAGTCCAAACATTCACATTCTCCTTTTTCTCCAATGCCAACCATAATTATGATCTTAAGTATTAAAATCACACTCAAAGTGGGTTACTAATACCCTGGGAAGTGATTATATGGTGGTAGTTAAAACAATAAAATGAATTTGAAATGTATCTTTTAAAAAATTTAATCTTATTTAACAAATGTTTTTTATAGTGCTAGCTATGTGCTTATCACAGTTGTAAGGGCTTTATAAATGTCAACTCAGTTGATGTCCACTATGATAATCCTGAGGTAGGTATGTGCTATCATCCTCCTGTTTTACAGATTCAGACCCTGAACCCCACTGGGTTTTATAGCACTGATTTTACTTCATGTTTTCGAGAGCATTATTTTTTTTAATTAAAACAAATAATAAGACAGTATAGAGTTGAACATAGAATTTCAGTTAATATTTTAATATGAGGTACGAAATAAATTTAATTTTTGTGGTAGGCTGCTGCAGGCTGACCTCCTGCAGATCTGAATCTGTAGATCTGTAGAGACAGACTCAGTGTCCTCCACCATTAGAATTTTTTCAGTGGAAAATAATGGAGAACATAGTATTAAGGAAGTACTTTGTAAAGCATTCTTAAATTAATTCACCCACTTAGCAACTTCCTTGAAATATATATATAAAAAAAGCCTAAGTGATCATTACGGCAGAACGACCAGAACGACCGGTCACTATGATGCACACTGACCATGAGGGGGCAGACGCTCAATGCAGGAGCTGCCCCCTCATGATCAGTGCATTCCCACAGGGGGAGCGCCGCTCAGCCAGAAGCTGGGCTCATGGCTGGTGAGTGCAGCAGCGGTAACGGGAGCCTCTCCAGCCTCCACAGCAGCGCTAAGGAGCAGCAAGGCAAATGGTAAGGAGCAAGGGGTCCTGGACTGTGAGAGGGATGTCCGACTGCCGGCTTAGGCCCAATCCTATGGGAACCTAAGGGATCGGGCCTAAGCCGGCAGACGAACATCCCCCGAGGGGTTCTGGACTGTGAGAGGGTACAGGCCAGGCTGAGGCACCCCCCCCCCCCAGTGCACAAATTTTGTGCACCGGGCCTCTAGTCTTATATAATATGGTTTATTTAAATTTTATCTCTAGCCATGAGAATTTAATTAATGTATTGTCCAATAAACATTTTTTGTTAAGTTAATAAATATTATTTGCCAATAAACTAACAAGACTAGTATATTATTTGCCAGTAGACATACATACATGAACACCTTCACTTTAATGTGTAATCTTACTGGCCAATTAGGAAAGATACATTCCCAAAATGAAGATGACTTCACAAGCAAAGGAGTGTTTTCCACTTTTAATGTTCATTCATTAACTGGCTCTTTGGGTTGGTTCTATAGTGTCTTACCCAATCCTTGGACTTTTCCTTCTTCCCATCTGCAAAACCAAGACCACTTATCCTCTATCTGCAGGTTCATCTCCACCTGGTCTACATCCTTGCTGCCTACCTAGCTCTGAGCTTACTTCCCAGTGTTAATATTGGGGCTCGGATTGTTTCAAAGACCTGGTTTGAACCACATTTCAGATTATCAGTGTCACATCTTTTTTCCTGTGCCTGGTTCCTTATTAGTAGAGCCTCAGGAGATTGAGGCAAGGTGCCTGAGAGTAGATGCCAGTTGCACCCACTTTCATATCTCATGGTGCCCAGGATTTTCTGTAGGAAATATATCTCAGAGTAACCAAATAGCTTCCATCAGTGGGAGGAAAAAATAAAGTTTCTTCTTTACAAAAGAATGTCAGCTAAGAAATTTACAGGGAATGGTAAAATCAGAAAAATCACCAATTTTCACATTCCAAGAAAGAATCATCAATGGTGCTAAAGCCATTAGGTGAGAGATTGATGCATGTGGGGCCCTGTCTAGAGTACGCTGGATGCTCAAGGCCACTCTGAGAGTGGGAATCTTAATCAGGGTGTTCAAGGCTAAGATACTATTAGCAAAGTGGAAGGATGCCCTTCTATAACCCAAATGATTGATGTCACTATTTGGAAAGAAGCCTCTTTTGTCCAAGTAGTATAAAGTTGTTATTGACCAGCTGGCAGCGTGCAGCTACTTGGTGAGGCTGCTCCTGTGCAAGGCTGGACTGCTTGGTATGAGGCTGTATTATGGGGAAGATGTACTACTAACCAGCAGGCTGCTGCTGTGGGTACAGAGGCTGCTACTGCTTTGTAGGAAAGATGTATTGTTACCTAGCCAGTGTGTGGCTACCTGCTGTTTGGGACTTTGCTTTGAAGAACTGTTTTGTCTAGTGGCTCCTTGTTAGCAATGGCTACATGGCCATTAGCTCCTATAATAAAGACTCCCTCATATACCCACAACTTCTCATGGCTTCTCCATCTACCACCCAGTGTCCTACAAGGCCCAGCCCCTGGCAGAGGGCCTCAGACCCTACAATTAGTGTAGTCGGACAGGATGAAGGACCTGGGGTTGGAGGAGTAAGTACTCCAACAATGACCCAGCAAGTAGAGAATAAAGGAGGAACTGAGTTCCCAACAACAGTTAGTACAGTGAGCAGGGTTCGAGGAGGAACTTGCTCTGACACTTGGTGCTGTGAGCAGGATTCAGAAGTATGTGTGGGTTTGAGGAACGAGTGCTCCCACAACGAGGAACTGGAATACTGACATAGTACCAATGCATTACCCACCGGGCACTTACAGGTTGCAAGTGGGAAAACATAACTTTGAAATGCAGGCTTGCAACTGTCACCCTTTACTTGGTGATCAATCTTAGCAAAGAATATTGGGAAACCAGCTGGCATACTTCTTGTTATGGTGCAATGCCTTGCCTGTGACATATTCTACCAAAAATGTTTAACTTGTGCCTAATCAAACCTTTGGATGTAACATTCATTTTATAGGAAACACAGGGGATAAAGTACACGTTAAATGGCATCATGAATAAACTATTAGACAAACTCAGAAAATGAAACATTACACAGGACAAATCTTTACAATGAGTCAATGTCATGAAAAAAAGAGGGGTGTGTTTTGGGTTCTCTTCTAAATTAAAAAAGATTCAGACATAATAAACAATGCAATGTGTGATTCTTTAGTGGATCCCAATTTGAATAGCTGCAGAAAAGATTTTGGGACTGAGTATCTTAGTTTCGGCTGCTATAACAAGCCCATAAACCAAGTAGCTTATAAACAATAGAAATTTATTTCTCACAGTTCTGGAGGATGGATATCAAGAGCAGGGTGTTAGCATGGTTGAATTCTGAGGACTCTCTTTTCCTAACTTATTGTGCCCTTCCTGTGGGAGAGAGCAAAGAGAAGCAGGCTCTCTTGTGACTCTTATAAGGGTTCTCATCCCATTCGTGAGGGCCCCACCCTGATGGTACCAATGCTTTACCCACAGGGCACTTACAGGTTGCAATTGGGAAAACATAACTTCAAAATGCAGGCCTGCAACTGTCACCTTTTACTTGGTGATCACTCTTAGCAAAGAATATTGGGAAACCAGGCTGCATACTTCCTGTTATGGCGCAATGCTTTGCCTGTGACATATTCTGATGACCCTGATGACCTCATCTGACCCTAATTATTTCTCAAAAGCCCACCTCCTAATGCCATCACATTATGGGACAGGGTTTCAACATACGAATTTTCGGGGAGGGGGAATGGGACACAAATATTCAGTCCATAAGAGTGTCATTATCAGATGATATCAGCAAGTTGTTAGTTTTGTTAGCTGTGATACTTACCTTGTGCTTATGTAGGAAAATGTCCTTATTTCCCACATTTGAAATATTTAGGGACGCCCTAACAGGCTTGGCTCAGTGGATAGAGCGTCGGCCTGCAGACTGAAAGGTCCCAGGTTCGATTTCAGTCAAGGGCATGTACCTTGGTTGCGGGCACATCTCCAGTGGGAGGTGTGCAGGAGGCTGCTGATCGATGTTTCTCTCTCATCAATGTTTCTGACTCTCTGTCCCTCTCTCTTCCTCTCTGTAAAAAATCAATAAAATATATATTTTTTAAAAGAAATATTTAGGGAGGAAATATTATGGATTTACTTCACTTTAGAAAAAAGATAAAGAAAATATGGCAAAATAAAATGGGTATAAATTAGGTTATGGCTACATGAGTAGAATTACATGATTCTATCTACATTTTTATTTCTTTGGTGGTTTTCAAAGTGTGACATTTACTGGAAATGCAACTTCTTGGGCCCCACTCTGGACCTACTGAATCAGAAACCCTGGGGGGAGAAAGCAACAATGGTGTTTTAACAAGCCCACCAGGATATTCTGATGTACTCTAGATAAACACGGTGAAGTTAGAGAAGAGTGGATGGTAGGGGGGGAAAAAATCAATCTGGCAGTGTGATTTAATTACTGGGATGAAATATAACATTGAAAATTAGTCCATGCTATGTAGAAGTGAGGTTTAGAGGCCAAGCTCAGTACGCCAGGTACCAGCTAAGTCTGAGAGGCAGCACTGAGCATGATGGAGGGGCCAGTCCAGAGCCCAGACTGGCTGTCAGACTACAAGGCTTGGCTGTGTTTCCTCTTCAGTGAAGGGTCTGGCTCTGCCACAGCAGTTCCAGCTAGTTAGTGCTCTTACTCTCTGAAGACAGACATTTTGATAGAGGTTTGCTCCTGCTCCTAACAACCTTGTGAAGTGTTGACAGACGGTGCTGTGTTGATGACTATTCTCCTCCGTTTCAGAATGCTGTTTGCTCTCTACTTCCCATTACCGTGCTCCACTGGGATGACTCTTGGGATATTCTTTGCCAGGCATCAAACAGCTGGGGTGAAATACCTTCCCTCCACACCATGCTCTGCTGCTGGACTGAATCTACGCCAATACTTGTTAACAAGCTGGGCCATCTCAGTTCTTCCCCCCTTTAGAGGAAGAGGGCAAACATTCCTGGTTCATTTCATCCCATTTCGGTTAGCTAGCCAATCTCAGGCTTGTCCCAGGCTTACCTACTGAATATTAGCTCATATTTGGGCACAGACTATTATAATGATCCATTTTAGCCCAACTGGCGTGGCTCAGTGGTTGAGTTTCAACCTATGAACCAGGAGGTCACGGTTCAATTCCAGGTCAGGGCACATGCCCAGGTTGTGTGTGGGCTCAATCACATGCAGGAGGCAGTCCATCAATGATTCTCTCTCATCATTGATGTTTCTATCTCTCCCTCTCCCTTCCTCTCTGAAATCAATAAGAATATATTTTAAAAATAAAAAAATATATAAAATGCTCCATTTTAAAAAAGCTTTATATATAAAATGTTACTAACAAAACTTTTCTCTTCACTTACCCCAACTATTTTATCTGGCATTCTCTAGAACAATACAGAATGGAGAAAAAGTAGGTTTACATTTGTGACTGTCCTATATAATAAAAGGGTAATATGCAAATCAATCAAACAGCAGAACAATGGTTGCTGACACGCACTGACAAGCAGGGGGAACACACTCAACGCAGGGGCTGCCCCCTGGTGGTCAGTGTGCTCCCACAGGTGGAGCGCTGCTCAGCCACATACCGGGCTGACGGCTGTGAGCACAGCGATGGTGGTGGGAGCCTTTCCCGCCTCTGTGACAGTGCTAAGGATGTCTATGGGGAGCAAGCCTGAGCTGTCAGTCAGACACCCCCTGAGGGCTCCCAGACTGCTAAAGGGTGCAGGCTGGACTGAGGCACCCCCGCCCCCCTCACCGCCTCTCAGTGCACGAATGTCGTGCACTGGGTCTCTAATATGAAATAAAATTTATTCTTGTATTATTATTACAAATTATTATATTATTTTTCATACAAATGACTGTAAAGCTACTTTGCCCCATACAGCATTTCCCAAAACATGGTTTTAAAAGATGGTGCATATGAAAAAGGTCTATGGTTAAATTTAATCAAATTTATTTTACGCAGAACTTCTCAGAGTCTGTCATCCATTAAAACTCATTGTGAATTCCCACATGGGCAATTGCAGAATGAATCCTTTTTTGGGGGTAAGCATCCTTGCCCATAGAATGCATGAGTAAAGATTATGATGGCTCAAGGGACATGTTTTACAAAATGTATCTTTAAAGATTAATGGGTCAAGTCTTGTGAAAAAATCTATCTACAGATTAAGCATGCAGTGATAGAAGCCTTTCTTAAAGTTCTGGGAATGAAAATATTATTTCTAGAGCTTATAAATACAAACATACAATAGTAAATCCTTTCTCTGACATGAACCTTAATGATCTAAGTTTTCAAAATAACTCACCTTTGCAGAACTCATGAATATAGAGCCGCCAGAAACCAAGCCGCTGCTGTGTACCAACTCCAGAATGTAACGTAAATGTTGCCTCAGAGTCACACAATGCTAGGGCCTGGATGGCAAGAGCTTAGTGGCTGACCAGAGAGAGGGGCCTGGTCCTATTCTCATGGCCGGAAGTGAGATTCCATTTATTTTTAAGTGCTGAGCTTTGCTTTGTTTGTACTTATGGGAAAATATAGTTACAGCTTTAAAGTTTCAGCCTTTGGTATATAACATAGTTTACCTTATAGGATATTGTGAGACACATATACTGCTTGGATAATGTCAACTTAATCATTAATATTACTTTATTTTTTTTCTTTTTCCAGAAAACTTGAAACAAAAATAGAAAAAGCTTTGAGGAAAAAGTCAAGGGAGAAAAGGCCGTATGAACTCTGCACTTTAAGTCTTAACAATAGAGCAATCACTTCTCTCATAAATGTTGAATAACTTTGGCTCTTTTTACCAGACAATAGCTTGATTGCATTGCTAGGTTTCTTGATTTAAAAAGCAAGATGACAATAGCAAAAATGGACAAAGAAGAAAGCTCTAAGGTGTAAGATAAAGGCCAGAACATGTATGAAATGAAATGCAAGCTCAACTGTTATCAGCCTCTGACCCTCAGTGGGGCTGGGAAGGTCCAGGCATTAGCTACCCAGATGACTTAGGTAAAGATATCGGAGAGTCCTATAGACATTTTCTTAAGAAAAGTAATCAAATACAGCTTGATTTTAATACATATTGCCTTCTTACTTGATTACACACTATGAACTAATTATATTTTTGAACATTTAACTGAAGTAAATGTACTTGAACATCTTCTTTGCCAGGCATTGTGCTGGCAGCCACTGGGAATTCAACAGTGACTTGTAGACCTTACATTCTAGGCGAGAGTAACAGCATCTACTGAAGCCACTGCTGAGTTGGGTACGCAATACAAAGGAAGTGAAGGATACTATGATAGATAGCAACAGTACTTTTAGATTAAATGATAGAAGGCCTCTTAGGAGATGTAGATGGAAGGATGAAGAATTAGATATTCAAAGAACTAGTGGGTAGGGGATGTAGAACATTCCAGGAAAGGGAATATCAAGTGGAAAGGCCCAAGTTATGAAAGAGCTTGGCATGTTTTATGAACAGAAAGAAGTTCTGAGTGGTTGAAAGCATAAAGAGCAATGAAGAGCTTCCAGAAGGTGGTGTTTGCACAATAACGTGAATGTACTTAATACCACTAAACTGTGTACTTAGAAAAAATGGTTATGTGTATTTTACAACAATAAAAAACATTTTTTTTAAAGAAAAAGAAAAAAAGATGACGATAACATTGCAGAGGCAGGTAGAAGCCTGATCATGTAAGACAGAGTAGAACATAGTAAAGATCGTACTCTGGGGTCATGGATTTTGGACTTTTGAGCTCCAGAACTATAAAAGAATCAATGGGTCATTTTAAGCCAAGTTTGTGGTACTTGTTATAGCAGCCATAGGATATTAACTCACCTGGGGAGGAAAAGATTGTCCCTGTTTCAGTCTACCTGCTCTCCTACCAACGTGAGAAACAGGATTGCTCAGTGATCGGTGCAATTTAATCTCTAATAAGAGTGAACTCATCATTGATTCAGTGTCTGATCATCAAGCCTGCATATCTAACAACTCATTCTCTGTGGTTCATCAGATGTGATCAGATTAAGGAGGAATAATGCATACTAGCTTAATTCCCAAGAGAGATCTAAACCACACCACCAGTTTATTGTTAGTTCATGGAAATATAAACACTATATGCATCCGTTTACTCAGATTAACAGCTAAATGCAGCCTTGTCTTGCTTGGGAAACGTAAAGAACAAAGGCAATGAACTCATCTTGAAGGTTGATGTTACCAAATTGTGCAGTCTGGTGCATTGATCTGCATGGATTAGAACATTTAGATTGGTCAAACAGGTCCCCTATGCTCACTTTGTTGGGACATTCTGACTTGTAATCACTACCTTTCTAGAGTCCTTGAAGGTCATCATAATGCTGTTTTGGCAATATTCCTTCAGATGTGCTACAATGACTCTATGTCTGTTTAGTGTCTCCTTTGAAACTTGGGTTGTAGTCTTAGCAGCAACACATTCATACACCACCTCATATTCATTCACTGATTCACTCAAGAAGCATTCAGTACTTACTAAGTGCTAGACATTGCACTAGGATTTGAGATACAGAGATAAGATAAAGGCCTTACTTTCTGGGAATTTTATTCTTTGGTAGATTAAAATCTGCTGTGTACTTCTGTAGATAACTGAGCTCATCCATTTCTTGTGATTTCATGAACTTCATTTTTGCAGGACACTTCCTGGCCCTCGTTGTCAAATTTAGGAATGGTCCGCCCTAGCCAGTTTTGCTCAGTGGACAGAGCATTGGCCTGCAGACTGAAGGGTCCCAGGTTCGATTCCAGTCAAGGGCACATGCATGGGTTTTGGATTCAATCCCTAGTTGGGGTTGGGCAGGAGGCAGCTGATCAATGATCCTCTTTCATCACTGAACTCTCTCTCTCCTCCTTACTCTCTGAAATCAATAAAAATATATTTTATTTTATTTTATTTTTTATATATATTTTATTGATTTTTTACAGAGAGGAAGGGAGAGAGATAGAGAGTTAGAAACATCGATGAGAGAGAAACATCGACCAGCTGCCTCCTGCACATCTCCCACGGGAGATGTGCCCGCAACCCAGGTACATGCCCTTGACTGGAATCGAACCTGGGACCCTTCAGTCCGCAGGCCGACGCTCTATCCACTGAGCCAAACCGGTTTTGGCAATAAAAATATATTTAAAAAAAAATTTAGGAATGGTTCAATTGAGGACCTATAAGCCAGTCAAAGTCAATAATCGGTATGCCGATTATTGGGACAATACTATTTTGACTAGCTTATCAGGTATTCACATTTCACTAATCTAGTGTAACAAAAGGCCTAGCATTTAAATACTCTCCGTGATTAACATTCTTACAAAACAGGAGATGCCATGGCCTTTTGTCAGTTGTCCACTTAACAGTCCCTTCCAACTCATATTTTTATTTAATATAAAATGCCATTGATAGCAACATTTTTCTAATTTTTTCAAGTCCAAAATTCAAGACCACTCAAGAAATCATAGTCACAAACATGCCATTCACTCTAGTTTACATACATAGTTCATTGCACATCTAATTACTAAACTTCTGATTATAGAGCTATAGGGGTTTTCTGCCTTGATTTTCATAGACGAACCATGTTTGGTAAACACTCCTTCTTGGTTTGATATAAATCAGTCCTGTAGTTTGAACGTTAATATAATTTATACTGGAAACCAGTATAAACTAGGAAAGGCCAGTAGAGGAGTGATTTCCTATGTGATCTAGAACAATTAACTCACCTTTCTGGCCTCAGTTTCCTTGTTTGTAAATGGTAGTTACATTTTATGTCTTTAGTTCCTCAGTTCTAAAATACAATGATTCTTTAAGAACTCTGGAAAATAGGATCACAAAAAGTTAGTTCATTTATACCCAATCCATTTCATGGAAACAATCAGGATTATTTAGGCAAATTCACTTTGAGCAGTTTATTAAGATGCCATGACCATTCATTCAGCAGATATCCCCTTTGCTCTTACAAAGCTAATTGTTTAATGGAAGGAAGAGGCACCATTACATATCGACACACACAAAACCCACAACTACTTTTGTGAAACAACTTTTTAATTTCAATTTTGTGTTTACAAAAAGACAAAGAGAACAGAGGGTGGGGAGGCAGGAATAACACGTGGTCACCCCCAGAGCACGGAGGAAGGGGCCATAGCTAACAACTGGTAACAGCAAAGAACCATAAGAAGCCCAATATGGATCAACGGCTTCTGTTAACAAGATCAGTCAGTTTAGGCAACAGTCAGACGATCTGTCAAGTCCATGTCCGTGAGGAGGAAAAAGGCACAAGTCAGTCTAATGAGGCCTTGGCTCTGGGTAGCCTCGGGCTTGCCTCCTGTAAAGTTTGGGCAGCTGTCTCCAGGGCATATAAGGGCCAGGAGGTAGACTCCGGGGAAAACCCCTATGAACCACAGGGGCGGGCTGCTGATAATAGGGTGTAGGGAAGGGGGCCCTTGGCGGCTGGGGATCAAACACAAAGTCATTTCCTAAGTCAAATCCTGTCTGGGGAGAATGGAAATTGCTGAAGAAGAATTGACCAGACTGGAAAGGTTGGTCTGAGGAAAAATAGTTATCTTGGGGACAGAGCAAGACCTGGGGGTGCATGGCCGGGTGACAGGGAATGGGAAGAGGCGGTGAGGGCAGGAGTGGGGACAGGGATGGGCGGGGAGCTGGGAGTGGCAGCAGGGGGCTGTGCCTGGGAGGAGGCAACGATGCGGGTGCGGGTAAGGCCCTTAGGTTTCTGCTGCTCTGGGACTGCCTTTCAAGTCTCTGTTTAGATCTGCCCCTTGCAGGGTCACACTTGATCCACTGGCCCACTGGCGGGCGGTGAGGCAGCTCCACACCCCAAGCGTCGGCCACATGGGCCAGCAGCAGCTGGGAGAGGCGTCGGTGCGCGAGATGGTTCCAATGCACCCCGTCTCCGTGCCGGTGCATCTCCGCGTGGCGGAAGTGGAAATGCAAGTCCAACACATCTAAATTGTGGTTCTTCGCCTCGACATAGCTGTAGAAGTTGGCTTCGATCACCTTTTTAATCCGGGCAGAGGAAACGGCCGGCTGCTCTTCCGGGAGGAAGCCCCCAGTGACCTTCCTGCCCAGGGGCATGGCCGTGTTCCACACCAGGAGGCATGACTTTGGCAGCACCTGGCCCAGGTGCCGGAACAGGTTGTCCAGGTTCGCCCGGTAGCTGCTAAAGCAGTCCTGCCCATACCTGGAGATGTCCCAGAGACAGGAGTTCATGACGACCAGGTCCGGGGTGTGCTCGTGGGACCGCAGCTCTTCCAACACGGCCCGGACATACTCATTGTACACGCGTGTGAGGAAGTAGAAGCGCACCAGGTGGTGGCCGGTGCAGAACTCGCGGACCTCGCGGTAGTCGGTGCTGTTGGTCATGATATCCTTCTTGCCTCCTTCCACCAGCTTGTCCTGTTCGAAGCTCAGCTCCCCCTTGACCTTGAGCTGGTCGAAAGTGAGCAGGCAATCCTTCTGTAGCAGGAGCACCAGGTCCTTGTACACGGACCTCTGGATGGAGTCTCCCAGGATGACGACGAACTTGTTGTGGAGCAGCTGCTGCACTTCAGAGGACTGCAGCTGGGCCATGATGCCCAGGTCCCGGGGCCCAGCTCCTTTCTTGCACGCGGGTGGGTCTGCAGAGAGCTAGGACAGAAGGAGAGAGCAGCTGGGAGGATCCCACCTTGGGCAGGCACCCTCTGTGTGGGTAGGACTGGGGCCAGGAATGAAGTCTTGGCCTGGGAAACCCACAGGGCGGAACTCCACCACCTTAAGGCTGGGACTCCACCACCTTAAGGCTGGGAGTGGGGAGAGAGAGCAAGAAAGGAGCCTGGAGCCAGAAGCCCTGCTGGGCCTGGCGGAGGCTTGGGACTTGACCTCTGAACTGCCTGTGGCTGTTTAAAGGCCCCGTTCCACCTAGACAGGAGGGGCCAACTCGCCCCGCCCTCCCCCCTGCTGGAGGTGCAAACTGCCACTGGGAAGGCAGCCCAGATGTCTGACAACTGGAGAATGGATAGGCAAACCGCAGCTGCTAAATAATGAGTGTGAGTAAGCAAGAACATGGAGAATGTGTGTGATATGTTGAGGAATTTACAGACCACGTGTGCCCCACATCACTGAAACTGTAGGAAACAGATACGCATAGATAACATTGAAAGAAAGTATGCAAAACATTTTAAATAATAGGATTACAGAGGAATTGCCTTCCCCTTTTGAAAACATACTTTTTAGTGACTTAAAAAGAATTCAATGGAATGCAACAGAAAATAAGAGTACATGTGCCAATAGGTCTTGTACAAAAGAGATAACATTGGAAAGAATGTTTCCGCTGCAATATTCTTTGCTTTCCATTTGAAGAGCGAATATGCCACCCCCAAACATGACAGTATGTCATAAGGATGATTTTGAGCTGAAGGCAACAAGAATCAACAGACACAAGAAGAGTTCTCTGCACTCACCTTATCTGCCTAAAAGCAGTGTATAAATTCCCCTTTGAGGAAGGTGCCCCTCCCCCACCCAGAGAGAAGAGCGAAGAAAGAAGGCCGGGTGTGGTTTCTCCATATATTTCCTAGTGTCAGAAACATGCCTGATTTATCTTCATAGAAAAGGAACAGCATGTGGCCAGGTGGCTGCTGCTCAATTTCCCCGGAGCAAACAGGATGTGGGGGTGGGGAGAGAGGAGGAGAACTGTACACGTGGTAGCACGCGTCCCAGAGGTGACTAGAGAAGGCCCCAGCCCATTTTTTTCAGATAACCCAATGGGAGACGGCAATCCCTAGGCGACCTATTAGGAAATAGGTGATCAAATAGTCCTCAGCCAACGAGGAACTGGAGGAGGGTCCAAATAAATAGGCGATGGTCCTTGCCCTACATGTGATCCTGTAAAATGGGCGCCTGCTCTTGAGAGTGTTATTAAAAATCTCATGCTTCTGTTTCCTAGTCCATCACCTGAAATGTGGGCAGGTGAGCCATTTCTCACACTAGTCACTTCCCCACAGTCATCATCCCTGAAGCCCAAGCCCTTTTTCCTTGGTTAAAATGGTCTGTAAGCCCCTGAATTTAACTGCTTCTTTGAGTTTCACTTCTTTTCTATGAACTCTGGTGCACGTAAATATTAATAAAAACGGTGTGCCTTTTCTCCTGCTAACCTGTCTTTTGTTAGCTTAATCACAGGGCCCCAAAAATTCAACCTCAGAGGTAGAGGAAGTTTTTCCTCCCCAGCACGTTGAATAAAATGTTGAAAGTTGTGAAATTCATCTTTAGAACTTTGGATGAAGTTTATTTCAAGCTGGCATTTACAACCATATCTACCAATGAATAAAAGGTAGAAACACAGATCAATACTATTAACAACTCTCAAGTGGGGAGGGAGATGGTACCCAGTGCATCACCCACTCACACAGAACCTGTTAAAACCCAGTAGGTGGTATTTGTAGGCTTTTCTGTATTAGTAAACATTTTAATAGGTGTGGGTGGATAGCTATTATTAAATGCCACATTCGGTTTTTAAAAGCTATACTATTTGTGGTTTTAAATGGGTACAAGTACAAAAATAAAACCACGAAAATGGGTAGAACATAAGAGTTGCCCTAAGACTGTGGTCGGCAAACTGCGGCTCGCGACCCACATGCAGCTCTTTGGCCCCTTGAGTGTGGCTCTTCTAAGCCTTAGGAGTACCCTAATTAAGTTAATAACAATGTACCTACTTATATAGTTTAAGTTTAAAAAATTTGGCTCTCAAAAGAAATTTCAATCGTTGTACTGTTGATTGTGGGGCACGGCTACAGTGTTTTGGCCAGGTTCAAGCCTCAGACTAATGAAAGGGCAGGGTCCTCTCATAGCCACGTGCAAGTCCCAGGTGGAAGGGCAGGGCCCTCCCAGCACAATCATAGCCAACGGCTGTGGTTGTAAGCTTGAACCTACGGTCCAAACACGTGGCCCCACGTGCCTTGTGCTAGAGTTCAGGTGCATGTAGTTGAGTGAGGCTGAAACTCACGAGAATGCTGTAAACAACTTGATCATGCCCCTACTTTGCCTCGTGGCATCTGCTATAAAATAAAGACACGGCTTGTGGGTGCTGGCGTTGTCTCCTCATCAGGGAGCAGCGACCCACCTGAGACCCAGCTATCATTCTCTTATCTGTCTTTCCTTAATCCTTTCACCTCCCACTCAGTTTACCTTTGGCCACAACAGTTGATATTTGGCTCTGTTGACTAATGAGTTTGCCGACCACTGCCCTAGGGGATGGAACATCAGCCCCAGCCATTAGAGTTCTCTTCCCAAGGTTGGCAGATCTGATAACCTAGTCTGTCTCCTTCAGTGCTATTTTGCTTGTATGGTCTAATGCAGTGGTTCTCAACCTTCCTAATGACGTGACCCTTTAATACAGTTCCTCATGTGGTGGTGACCGCCAAGCATAAAATTATTTTCTTTGCTACTTCATAACTATAATTTTGCTACTGTTATGAATCGTAATGTAAATAGCTGATATGCAGGATGTATTTTCATTGTTACAAACTGAACATAAAGCATAGTGATTAATCACAAAAACAATATGTAATTATATATGTTTTCCGATGGTCTTAGGCGACCCCTGTGAAAGGGTCGTTCGACCCCCAAAGAGGTCGCAACCCACAGGTTGAGAGCCGCTAGACCAGGGGTGGGCAAACTTTTGCCTCGAGGGCCACAATTGGTTCTTAAACTGGACCGGAGGGCCGGAACAAAAGCATGGATGGAGTGTTTGTGTGAACTAATATAAATTCAAAGTAAACATCATTACATAAAAGGGTACAGTCTTTTTTTTTTTTAGTTTTATTCATTTCAAAAGGCCGGATCCGGCCCGAGGGCCATAGTTTGCCCACGGCTGAGCTAGACTCTAATGAATTCTTTCTCAGGATGTAAAGAGCCTTAAGACTTGGACTCATAGATGTGAGTCAAATCCACGACTTTAAAAGCACTGGGCAATCGTATAGTGGTGAAGAGCACTGTTTTTGAAGCCAAGCTCTCTAGGTTTCAATCCCAACTCTTCTATTTGCTGGCTCTAACCTGAGGCAAGTTACTTAGCCCTTTTCTGCCTTAATTTTCCCAGTTTTTAGTAGCCACTTCATAGATCTGATGTGAGGATTAAACGTAGTGTTTAGAACAATGCCTGACAAGTAGTAAGCATCAATAAGAGTTACTATTATTACTGAGAAAGTTTCAGAACACCAGGTTAACCATCTGTAAAAAGGGGATTATAGTTTTTCTGCTGCATGTCTAGCAGGGTTCTGTAAAGGTCAAATGAGAAGATGCAAGTAAAAGATTTTGAATAAAACAAAATTAATGGATGTTAAGTACTCTACAAATGTTATCCTATTTATAAGATAACTCTTAGTATTCACCTTTTATAGGGAAGGATATTGATGTGATGTGATGGAGCTAAGACTTAACGCCACCGCCACCGACTCCTAAATCTGTCTCAGTAGGAGACCTCCTTTTGATCAGAACCCCCTGCAGGTCAGTCCGAATGCTAAAGCTTGGCTCATATCAGGGAGATGAGATAGGAGAAGGGTCTTTTGATGTGGCTCCATGCATAGGCAGGCAACCATTTACTCTGCCAGCTCAGGAGAGATCGTCCATGTGTACTTAGCTGTGTGTGTGTTGGGGGAGGGCAAGGGGAGTGAGGGTGGAAGTAGAGCAGGGAGTGTAAATAAGGCCAGAGTGGCTCAGTGGTTGAGCATGGACCTATGAACCAGGAGGTCACGGTTCAATCCCGGTCGGGGCACATGCCCAGGTTGTGGGCTTGATCTCCAGTGTGGGGCATGCAGGAGGCAGCCGATCAATAATTTTCTTTCATCATTGATGTTTCTAGCACTCTTTCCTTCTCCCTTCCTCTCTGGAATCAATAAAAAATATATATTTTTTTAAATGTATATTTTTCTCATCCCATACTATAATCGCGAACAAGAGACATGCAAAAATTAAAAGATCTGGATTTTAGAATAACCAAAGCAAAATTCTACAGACTCCTGGGCTGCTCGGTATCCTGAGCAGGGAACGTAACCCACCCAGATGCTGCTCCAAGGGCTCAGAGCCAAAAACCAGGCAGAAATGCCCATCTAAGAATGTATTGTTCTTCTGCAGTGGAACATGCAGATAGGACTGTAGAAAAGAAGGGGAGGGGAAATGACTGGGAAGAAGCATTCCAGTTAGAAGCCAAAAACTAAAAGGAAATTCATGAAATTCTTGATAAGAGTGTCACAACTGGAACAGGATTAACAAATCAGACACCCGTAGGAACACTGTTGTGGGGAAGAATCCTTTCAGCTAAGAAGCCAAACATTAAAAACAAAACCAATCAAAAAAAGGAGGGGGGACTCTCTGAGGGGAAGGGGTGAAGTAGAGAATAATTTGGAGACCTAAATCCTCTCTCTCATCTTAAAAACAGTTGGTTACTTCCATTTTCAAAGCTCTACTTATAAAACTGAAAAAAAAGAATTTGAAAACAGATCAATGGTCTTTTTAGCCCAGGCTTCTTGCTTCAAATTTGCTAAACTCACTAATTACTTTCGGGACCTATGTTATAGATAGAGTGCCTCGTGCATTCATTCATTCACTCAATAAGGATCACTGAGAACCAGATATTGTGCTAGGTGGAAGGAGTAGGTATAAAAATGCAGTCTCTTTACTCAAGAGGAGTGGTGTGAAAATGGATATGTAAAAATGTCAAAGAAGGGGCTAGTAGCTAAAATTGATGCATGAAAACGAAGCACCAAAGCCTGTAGGAAAGGTCAAGGGGAGAGGGAAGGTATACCGATGATCATTGCAATCTGGGATTCCAATTTGAATGAAAACCAGTTTTTAAAGAGTTTCATGGTAATTCCTCAAGTCATAATTATAAGCAGTGTCATGATTTTCTGTTTTCAAAGTAAAATTTGGCTTTTAGATAAGGCTCTAACAGAAAGATGCATTAATAGTGGCTGCTAGCCCTAGCCGGCTTGGCTCAGTGGATAGGGCGTCAGTCTGTGGACTGACCCCTGTGGGTCTGGGGTCAGTCTTCGGTTCCGGCCAAGGGCGCATGCCTGGGTTGCGGGCTCGGTCCCCAGTGTGGGGCGTGCAGTAGGCAGCCGATCCATGATTCTCTCTCGTCATTGTTGTTTCTATCTCTCTCTCTCTTTCTCCCTTCCTCTCTGAAATCAACAAAGAAATATATTTTTAAAAAATAGTGGCTGCTACTGTAATAAATTACTTTCAAGTATCTTGCTTAGATTTCTGGGGATAATTAATTTTTTAATTGCTTCATACGCCATGGCTTGTAAATTATTGACTATTGCTTTATAACTATTACAAACCAAACACATAGCATTTGTTTCCCATTAATCAATGTGTTGTAGAAATTAGGCTAATTTTTTTCTTTTCTTATTGATCTTTATTACAGGAAGAGTGACATTTAATAGGGCAGTAGCTTCAGAGACCCTGCAGCGAAGTCTTAAATCACAGAGGTAATCACCAACAATTAGGATGTTGTTTCAATTGGTTAGTTGTAGGAAGTACTTGTAACTAGTTTAGAGGTTTCTTGCATAGGACTAACCATCTTAATGAAGTATTATACTGGGAATATAAATAGTTCATTTCCTTCCAACTGAATTTTTGGTGATCAAATCAATACTTTGAACTCTCCAAGATTCCCTTAAATTGTACGGAATAGAAGACACAAATAAGAAAATAATTATTTTTCATTAACTTAACTCTACAACTTAGCTATGTCTTGACATTTGCTCAGCTTTCTAAGTGGAAGTTAAACTTGTCAAACATTAAATTGCATGTCATATTGTAATAATAATAATTTTCTATTTATAAGTTTGTAATTTTAGGATGAACTTTCAGAGTGACATATTAAGGGTGAGACTTGACCACTTACTTAGGTAGCCACCTCCCTGTGTGTGTGTGTGTGTGTGAGACATAGATAAGACTTACCCTGCGTAACACCCCTGAGGATGACGTGTGTAACTGATACCCACCTTGTACTTTGATTAACACCCATGCAGTGACACACATATAAAGTTTTCAGAAGAAAAAAGTAGTGAACAATTCAAACTGCTCTTTGGGAAAGCTTAATGAATGGCCTGTGGGTTGGGGGTTGATTTGGGGCAAGTAGGCTAATATTCACTCCTCTATATAACCTGAAAATGGGGGAAATAATTCAGGCCTACTATCCTAAAAAGTGGTTTTAGGAGCAAATATTTAAAAATACATAAAAGTACTGAGAGATACCATGTTAAATAATGCAACAGAAAAACTTTCCGAAAGCCATTGGAAAGACAGATTTCAATCCTCTACCCTCAATAACCTCATCTCTAAAACAGGCTTCCGTTCTTCAGCCCATTAAGTAATTCAGCAAAAATTTGGAGAACACCTGTGTCTATCTGTGGTTGCCACAGTTGTCATTCTGCAAATCTGACCCACACCTCCAACAACTATCATGGCTCCTCTACCCCACCCCTAAGTTACCCAGTCCTACCCCAGCGTAAGGCCCATATTTCTATGTTGGCTGTTCAGTCGGTCCTCAAGCACATTTAAAATCTCAGATATAGCCCTGCCAGTGTGGCTCAGTGGCTGAGGTTCAACCTATGAACCAGGAGGTCATGGTTCAATTCCTGGTTGGGTTTCGGGCTCGATCCCCAGTGGGGGGCATGCAGGAGGCACCCAATCAATGATTCTCTCATCATTGATGTTTCTATCACTTCCTTTCCCTTCCTCTCTGAAATCAATAAAAATATATTTAAAATATCAGATATATATGACATAAATGGACAATTGAAACTGCAGCAGTGATCTTCAAACTGGGCTCCATGTAACCACCAGTGTTTCTTGTAGAGGCAGGAATCATGGACATATTCAATTTGTATCCCCCTATCAGGCTACAGTTTTAAACTTTTAACCCTTTTGCAATAAAAAAAAAAATCAACAGAAGAACTGTATACACTTTAAGAGTCTAAAAATCCTTAAGGCAATATATTGTTCCCACAGTAATAATCTAATACAAAAGTTTCGCCTAGACTAGGTAGCTCAGTGTGTCGTCCTGATACACCAAGGCTGCAGGTCTGGTCCCGTCAGGGCACATATAAGAATCAACCAATGAATGCATAAATAAGTGGAACAACAACTCACTGTTGCTCTTTCTCTCTCATTCAAATCAATCTATAATTTTTTAAAATGTCCTATGGACTATAGAAATAAAAGCAGGAGGAATCCTTTATGAATGAAGTGGGTTCATGAGACCTCATATACGAGTAACTTCTATAAAAACAAAAGATAAAACTAGGCATCCTTGAATAAATAGCCCCATTTAAAAAAAAAAAACTTCTAACAAAAGGATTTCTTCCTTAAAATGAAAAAAATCAAATCAATTCACATAAATAACATGATATCGGTCATGTACTGCTTATGACCAGGGGTCCTCAAACTTTTTAAACAGGGGGCCAGTACACTGTCCCTCAGACCGTTGGAGGGCCGGACTATAGTTTAAAAAACAACAACACTATGAACAAATTCCTATGCACACTGCACATATCTTATTTTGAAGTAAAAAAACAAAACGGGAACAAATACAATATTTGTATTTGCATGTGGCCCGCGGGCCGTAGTTTGAGGACCCTGGCTTATGACAAACGTCCACATTATGGTCTAAACCAGCGGTTCTCAACCTGTGGGTCTGGGGTCACCTAAGACCATCGGAAAACACATATATAATTACATATTGTTTTTGTGATTAGTCACTATGCTTTAATAATGTTCAATTTGTAACAATGAAATTGGGGGTCACCACAACATGAGGAACTGTATTAAAGGGTCGCGGCATTAGGAAGGTTGAGAACCACTGGTCTAAACCATTAATGAAACTACATTTGCTAACTTCCTTCCTATGACTCGATAACATAAATGTTAGAGAATAGGCAATGCCCTGGCTTTCGCTTCCAGGAAACACTGGAGTCAGGCTTGAACTCTGGCCCTGAACAGCTGTGTGCTCTTTGGTTGGCTGCCCAACATTCTGAGCCAGTTTTCGTTGGCATCAAACAGGAGTATTATCACCAACCTCACTGACAAATAGTGAAGATGAAAAGAGGTCACGGCAATGTCTATCAGGGGCCTAAGGACAGGCCCTGCCGTGCGTTCAACACCGTGAAACCTCGGCCACAGGAACTGCTCCCGGCTGGGACTCGAGAGACGAAACCCGAGTCTACAGACAGCAAGCACCTCGCTTTGTTCCCTCTCCCCAACCGTCCTCCCTCCCGCAGAGGCAGAGTGGTACCTCCTCAGACGGAGCGGGAATCCTCGCTCAGGTGGCCGTCCTCAGACCTCCTCAGGAACTGCTCCTGGATGTCCCCGGAGAGGGGGTAGTTAAGCATTCCACTCCTTCAGGCTACTCAGCCTGGCTCCTGCCGGCAGCTTTAGATACATTCCAGTATCTTTCTTCAAGAAAGAGAGGAAACTTCTTGGACTCCACCTCCAGGACAGTCCTATCTTTGGCCTCCCCTTCAAGGTCACTTCTTACTTAAAAGAGTAGTTTGCACTGGCTGCCTCCTGGGTCCTCACCTCCCACTCACTCTTTTTTTTTTTATTATTATTACTTTAATTTGGCTTCCAAGTCCATCAAACCAAAGAGATGTTTGTCAGTAAGTCACCATTGATTTCATGTTGCTCCTTTCAATGGCCATTTCTTGGTCCTTGTCGAATCCGCAGCATTCACAGCTCCAGAGGCTGGACCACCGGCGATCACGGCCCTCAGAAAAACTGCTGGAGAGTCTGCCACCCTCCTCTCCTCGCCCACTTTCCCGGATCCTCTGTGACTTCTCTTTTTCCAGCAATTCCCCAAACGTTGGTCTTTCTCAAGGCCCAGTGTTCGACTTCTTCCTTCTTTCCGTCAGCATTCTTTCCCTCGGTAAATTCACCCACTTTCCTAGCACCCATCCATAAGGTGGCCGCAAATGGTTCTGGTTTAGCCTAGTTTTCCCAGCATAATAGATACCGTCCCCCCACCCCTCCACCCCACATCCCAGTTTAGATGCAAACAAAATATGTGGTCCCCTTATCTATTACCATTCGTATGCAGATGGCTCCAACTGGAGGCCATAAAGCAGTGCCGCTGAGGGGGTGGGCCCTGCAGCCAGCCCCCGGGGTTTCTATCCGGCTCCACTAGTCACCAGCCTCTGGGCCCTTGGGCGGGTTAAGCCCTAAAGATTCCTCCTCCACAAAATGGGAACTACCCTAGGGATTTCTCAAGAGGTGAGGGTTAAATGAACAGATCTAAAATCATCAGCATGAGGTCTGCCACGTTTTTAAGTGTTCAATAAATTTAGCTAGCCAGGACATGTCTCCTGAGTTCCAGACATACCCAGGTAAGTGCAATAAAGTTCCAAGGAGGGGGGGTGGGGGGGGGGCGGGAGTAGGCCAGTGTGTGTGGGCCTCTTATCACTTCTAAATGCTCTAGACGCCCATTTATCTTCCCAACAAACTGTGGCTGAATTCCTAAGATATTTCTCTTGTGATCTTTGAATGCTCTTCCTAAGGGTAAGTATCAGTCCTCGGTGGGAATGGTGGCAGCATTTTCTTGCTCGGCATTTTCAGAGAGCTGCTGTGTAATTTATGCTTGAAACATTGGCTATAAGTTGGTGGAAATGAATTCTGCTTCTGAACTGCTGAAATGGAGTCATTTTTATTTTTCACGACTGTGGCTGTTGCCACTATTCCGAAAACGTCAAAACGATATTGAATGATAGCCTGGATAGAGGGCAGGGCAGCTATTTCTTGACAATGAAAAATAAGACATAATTCTTGAAAATACACTTGAGGAAGGAGGATGGTGTGATGTATTTGGGGGAAGCTGAACACAACGAACAATTTCACCTCTTAGATTTTATGATTAACTTTTTTACTTTCTGCAAGTTACTCTTAATCCTTAAGAAAGGGTCTTAGTTTGATTGAAATACTTTCTAAAATGGCATTTCTATTTTCTATGTGTTTTCAAATTTCCTATCTTCACTTTCATTGACAGGCGAGCATAGCTTCAGTGGTTGCATGTGTAAACTTTGTGTTTTAACCTAAGCTATGATCCTTCTGCGCATCTTCCCAAAGCAGCGGTTCTCAACCTGTGGGTCCCGACCCCTTTGGGGGTCGAATGACCCTTTCACAGGGATCGCCTAAGACCATCAGAAAACACATATATAATTACATATTGTTTTTGGGATTAATCACTATGCTTTAATTATGTTCAGTTTGTAACAATGAAAATACATCCTGCATATCAGCTATTTACATTACGATTCATAACAGTAGCAAAATTACAGTTATGAAGTAGCAACGAAAATAATTTTATGGTTGGCGGTCACCATCACATGAGGAACTGTATTAAAGGGTCGTGGCATTAGGAAGGTTGAGAACCACTGCCCCAAAGCCTGTGGGTGAATTAGGGAGCTGTGTACTCTCAGAGGGCTTTTTCTTTTTCTTTTTCTTTTTTTCTTTTTTAGGACATTTCATCACAAACTTTATTTATTCCCATAAAGTTAACAAGACTTTCAGCTTGATTTTTACTGTCAGTGAACATGTATGATCAGACTACAACTTAAGAACTTACCTATTGCTTGCCTTGTATAGCAAAGTTCTTCAATAAACCAAGCTGACTTTTTATGATAATCCATTCGGCATATGAAGTTCTTTTGCAAATGACATAGAATGCCAGGGGAGTGTGGAACCTGTGATTGTTAGTGTTGTATTTTTATTTTATGTTTTTCAGAATAAGTTGGGCTTTTTCTCATCTCTTCATGCTGCTCTGCCACTCAGCGTTGAATGTTCCCTGTCCCCCTCCTCGACTGAACTTCCGCTCTTTCTTTAAGACCCAGTTTAAAGTGCAGTTCTGTCTGCGAGCCCTCCCTGTCTTCCCAGACAGAAACATCTCTCGTCCTCTGACAGATGCCTCTGTTTAGCACATGGTTCCGTTTTGTACTATTTTTAAATGCTCATTTGCCTTTCTACCCCCCTCTTGAGTCCTGGGTCACCAAAGTGGGTTTCACCCATCCTTGTGCCACTCACAGCTCGGTGTTTTATGCAGAGTAGTCAGCATTCATTCATTGAGCATTTACTCTGACCCAGGCCTATTTTATTCTCACAGACTGATGAGGTGGGAGCTGTTACTGTCTTCATGTTATGGATGAGTAAACTGAGGCCCGGAGAGGTTATGTACGGAGCCCAAGGTTGTTCAGCTAGTGAAAGGCAGGGCTGGTCTGACTATGAATCTTTTGGTTTTGTTTCTTTAGGAGGAAATATGGCTCCAGAGCCTGAGCTTTTAACCTTCGCTATAAATGTTTGTTGATATTTTGAGGGGGGGGGGGAACAGTCTTATCTAGAAAAAAATATTTGCATGCTGTTTTTCTTTTTATTCTCTGTAGGAAAACAAAACAAAGCAAAGCAATGTTTTGTGCCCAGCTTTAACTGTTTTCCCTGAGAAAGCAGAGCAGGTATGAAGTCAGCTGAGGGCCGTTTTTATCCCTCTGACAGCTCATTTCTTCCTATTCATGCGCCAATGGGAAGCTCAGTCACTGCCCTGAAGTCATATTTGTATACTTATGCTGACTACTATAGATTCTAATCAGCAGTTAAATAAAGAGTCCCATGGTTGAAAAGGAAGGGTGATGTTGGAGCTAATAATGACTCAGTTGCTTTCAGCTGATGCACAGGTTGGATTCTGAAAATTCTGTCTCCAGGAATGGCCGCAAAGGCCATTTAACCAGTGACCATTAGGCTGAGTCAGCAGGCTGGGGTTCCTGCCACCTCTGCAGCTCAAGTCACCTCTGTTTACATCCCTTAAACGGGAGAGATGATCCTTTTGCTCCTCTAAGGAGATTACACAAAAGAGCTTTTAAAATGGATATTTTATTGTTGTTACTATTAACAATGTAGTATCTGAATACTAAGTGTAATAGTATTTCTATGGGGAAAAAATTTTTTCTTTTATTTATTTTATTATTATTTTTTAAGCCTCATCTGATATGTTTAGAAACACACAGAAAAAAAAGAGAGAGAGAGAGAGAGAGAGAGAGAGAGAGATGCCAGTCGGTTGCCTCCTGTACACACCTCGACCAGGAAACTCACAACCTAGGAATGTGCCCCGACCTGGAATTGAACCCGCAACACTGGGTGCATGGGACAACACTCCAACCAACTTAGCAACCCGACCAGGCCTTTTTTTTTAAGTTTTTGAGTTTAAAATTGGGATTTTAAGAGTCAGTCTCTGTCTGCCTAGCTCCTTGCGCATACTGTTTCTAAGAAGGATCTGGAAGATGTGGGTTTCCACTGCTGTGTGGTTAGCAGCGTGACTGAGGATGTCCCCAGTTTCAAGCCCTGGGACGGGGAACAGGAGGAGGGACAAGGTCCAGGAGGTGCGGAAGCAGACAGAAAAAGAATCTATGCTGGGGAAATTATGCAAGGAACTAACTTCAGACACTAGGCTTTTCCCAAGTCCTGTTTCTTCCCTTCAGCACTGCCCTACTGAAGGGTGAACTGTGGAAACCAAAGGAAATGCTCCATCACCTCTACAAATGTTAATTATGGTTTTTCTGAGCCTCTTTAGTACTCTTGGGGGGATGGGATTAAGCAGTTAAGGGAGATTTCCAGTAAATGAGGTATTTAACTTATTACTTAGTAACACTAATTTAACTTGTTATGTGGTAATTATTTAGTACCCACTCCGGCAGTATGTTACATGTTTTACCCGCTTACCTATCTACTCCTCTTAAGAATCCTGTGAAATTGGTACTTATCCCGCCTCCATTTTACACACTCGAAAATGAAGTTTGACAGATTGCGTCATCTGCCCAAGGTCATCCATTTTCTCAAAAGCAGAGCTGGGAGTCAAAACTGATGCCAAGCCTTTGTGGTCAACCACAACATAGACGATAGCATGTACCCCAGACGCTGCACATCCTTTCCTCCTCGCAGCCTGCTGCTTCCTCTCGCTGTACATTTTTAGAGATTTAGTAGTTTTGCTATCAATCCTTCTTATTATGAAATAACAGTTGTCTCTGTGGGGCTGTTCAGTTAAGTGGAGGTGGGATGGAGGGGCTCGGATGGTGATTCCTTCCTACAGAAAGTACCCGAGGAATGAGGATGCCAACAAAGGTAAAAAGTACCTCTCGGTTGATTCTAGATCTCTTTCCTAGAGACTCCTCTCTCGGCTGTCCATCAGAGTGCCGGGTTGGAGAGAGAGCTCCGAGCCTGGGCTACAAGGCACACAAGTTCACCTCTGGGTGCTGCTACGTTGGTGAGCGAGCCTCAGGGGAAAGGATGCCATTTCCGGTGGCATCTGGGGCAAATGACCGGAGTCAGCATTTATTCTCTCGCATTAGGAAGCGGAAGCCTAATGACCGAAGTTTTAGACATTGGTAAATATGAAACACAAATTGGTTAGTAAGCCCAAAATACAGCATCTTCCTGGAATTTGACTCTAAACTTGTTTTCATTTCATATTTCTCAGTAGTTTGGGTGCAGCTTCTATGGACTCTTTGTTGTTGTGGGTTTTTTTCTTGGTTTTTTTTTTTTTTTTTCCACAACTCAGACCCTTTGGTCTTATTACCCTAGCTTGTGTGGTGTGTTCACAGTTGAAAAAAATGACTAGAATGGGCAAGGAGGGAAAGATGGTGAGGGGAAAGCAAGGGGAAGTGAGAAATGGGGAAGTGATAGGAAGATGACTCCCTTTTCCAATTAAATTTTAATAGTAATAATCCTGTACTTTTGTGTGGTGCTCCTCCCAATGCCTTGTGGGTAGAAGAATAGCTCACTCCAAAGCTTCAGAACACTTTTCTGAGTCCTCCTCCTGTTCCATTTGAAACCAAGTGGTAACTGGAAGGGTGCGGGTGGGGGTGGGGCAGGAAGTGGTGTTCTCATTGATTAGATGTAGATCAGCTTGGAACTTTTGTTTTCTTTTTCTTTGAAAGGATATGCTTTGGATGAGGGGGATTATCACCTCCTCTGCAAAAACCAAGATGAAAGAGGAAGAAACGTATTTTTTAAAAATGAGGAAATAAACCCCTAAAAAAGTTTTTCGCAAGTAGTGAACCTTCTATAGGTGTTTTAAACACTTCAGGAAGCAGCATTTCTCCATTGCTAGTACATGAATGGCATAAAATAACAAACAAACAAGAGTAACAGATTCCAAAAACAGTCCTGAAATGCATGCCCTACATGCTTCGTTTGTCTTTTAATACTCTGCTCTTTAGGGATCCCGGCCTATAAAGTAAACATAGTTGTCTTTTCTTGGGAAATGTTATTTTATTTTACTTCACTGATGCTCAATGTGTGGCTTAAAAATGAATTCCACACATTACACATTGTTTTTATCCTCTCGTCAAAAGCCATAAATCAAGTTATTTTGCATTTTTTCATGAATTTTAATACAATCATTATTGTGTCTCAAGGCAGGGCTTCACCTAGAACCCATCTGATAACTTTAGTATTTTAAAATTTAGAGCATTCTATTACATAACTTTGAAATTTTGCCATTATTTGATTCTAGCATTTCTGTGAATTGCAAATCTTTCCAGTCCTTTAGATTCCAGGTAGTCTGTACATTGTGAGAATAAGAGAACAATCTAGGGGGGCAGGACTAAGATTTGCATAATCATTCACAAGGCCAGAGAAGGCAGGAGCTGGAATAATGCAAATGATCATCTTGATTACACAAGCTAAATTTAAAATAAAGTTGTTTAAGACCAAGCAACAGATTTTCTACTGATTTTCCTACTTCCAAGAACTTACGCTACACGCAGACAGTTCTACTATTGGTATTCTGGCTCCATATGTTCCATAGCTCAGTGTGCTGGCTTTCTTTCTTATCCACCAAACGTGGCTTTTTCCTAAGGGATGGTGAAAACTTATCTATATCTATCTATCTATCTATCTATCTATCTATCTATCTATCTATCTATCTATCTGGCTAAGTGACTGGCCAACTGGCCAGTAGGTATGATGCACACTGACCACTAGGGGGCAGATGCTCAACGCAGGAGCTGCTGAGCGACAACAACTTTGCAGAGTGCCCTCTCGCACTCTGGGACCCCCTTGGGGGACATGGGAGAGCCAGTTTTGGCCAGATCCCTGCAGGCCAGGCCCAGGGACCCCACCTGCTGGAGGGACCCTGCTCACTCCGCAGACGCCCTTCGAGCCCCAGCGCCACCCCAGGTGCAGCCGGCTGGGGAAGGACCGAGAAACTTGGCTCCAGAGCATGTCCAGCCCGTCTCACCCAGTCCTGCCCTGCCGGCCACCTTCTAATTAATTTCCTTTCAATGTGCACGAATCCGTGCACAAGGCCTCTAGTGTATGTATAATGTTCTACACTTACTTATAATGTGCTATCTCATAGCAGATCCCCCTTCATAAAATGAGGCAAGCTCTAATTGTTATCTTTCCTTTGCAGATGGTGAAACTGAGGCTCTCAGAAAGCTTCATGGAGCAGTGCAGGGACTTGGAGCCCTTCTGACCAGTGTCATCTTCCCTGCCTCTCGGTGGGAGGCCAGACAGGGCCCACTGCCACTACGTCATTCTTAAATTATTTTGCTTATTTTTAGAAGGCTTTTAATGTACATGGCACAAAACTTCGAAAGGTACAAGGGGTATGAGTGAGAAGTACGCCCCCTTCCCTTTCTTGTTCCCTAATCCCTCATTTTTCCCTCTAGAACAGCGGTTCTCAACCTGTGGGTCGCGACCCCTTTGGGGGTCAAACAACCCTTTCACAGGGGTCGCCTAAGACCATCGGAAAACTCATATATAATTACATATTGTTTTTGTGATTAATCACTATGCTTTAATTATGTTCAATTTGTAACAATGAAATTGGGTCACCACAACAGGAGGAACTGTATTAAAGGGTCGGGGCATTAGGAAGGTTGAGAACCACTGCTCTAGAAGCAATACTGTCATCGGCTTCTGGTCTACTCTACCAGAAATATTCTGTACAGATATTCTAAATTTCTCTGAAATATTTTATTCTCTCTTCCTTCCTTCATAAGAGTGATATCCTTCATAAGAATGAAAAGTGGTCTGATTCTGGATATATGTGGAAAGTAGAGGTGATAGGCTTTGCCTGGGAGAAGAGGTGGGTGTGAGGAAAGGAGAGGAGACAAGGCTAGCTAGCTCTGGGGTTTTGAGCCTGAACAACAGGAAGGATGAAGTTGCCATTTACTTACATGGGGAAAATTTGGGAGAAACAGGTTCGGGGAGTGGAGGTCAAGTGTTAGGTTTGGGGCTTGTTGCATGTGAGATGCCTTGGGCACAATCTGATTGAGATGTTGAATGGAGATTTGGATAGACAAGCCTGGAGCTGAGGGGAGAAGCTGGAGATATCAATTTGGTTTGGATGCTGTCACCAAAGGAGAAGGTGAAGCTAGAGCAGAAAGGAGGTCCGTGAATTGAGCCCCGGGGCCCTCCGGGTGGTGGAGGTCAGGAAGGTGAGCAGAGGGCTGTAGAAAAGACAGAAGGGAGAAGGAAGAGTCAGTGAAACAGGAAGAAAACTA
Organism: Myotis yumanensis; assembly: GCF_028538775.1. NCBI lineage: Eukaryota > Metazoa > Chordata > Mammalia > Chiroptera > Vespertilionidae > Myotis > Myotis yumanensis. The sequence goes on from NW_027223754.1 coordinate 167,111,606, forward strand.
GGAGAGTGTGAAGTTCCAGAAGCCAGAGGAAAAGGGGTTTCAAGGGAGGATGCACAGGAGGGATTGTCTGTGTCAGAGAGAGTTGATAGGTCAAGAAGGATGTTTGACCATTGCATCCTGTGAGACATCGGTGCCCTTGTGGAGTGATGAGGACAAGGGCTGATCAGAATGGTTCAGAGAGGATGGGAGAATTGGAGATAATAATGCCCTCCAAGAGTTTTACTATGAAGAGAAGCAGAGAATGAGAAGTCAGCTGGAGGGTGCAGTGGGGTTAAGAAGGTTTTATTTTCTTTTAGGATGGGAACAATAATAGCATGTTTGTCTGCTTAGGGGAATGATTCAGTAAGTAGGGGAAACAGACGTGCAGGAGGAATAGGGGCAAATTGCTGGAGCAGTGTCTTTGAGGTGGTGACACGAGTGGGATCCAGTGCCCAAGTGGTGGGGTTCACCTTGGATGGGAGCCAGGGCAGCTAAAGCAGAGAAAATGGGGGAGACAGCACAGGAGCATAGTGCTGGTGTACGGGTAGGTGCAGAGGTGCAAGCTTGTGGGGGGTTTTCTGTTTTGTCTTTGTCGGTGAAATAGGCAAAAAGGTCAAGGTCACCAGCTGAGAGAGAACCTCGGGAAGGTGGGGTTAGAGGTTTGAGGAACAAGAAGAAGATAGGAAATAGTCAAATAGTCGACTAGGAGGTGGGAGAGGCTGTAGTTACTGAGCTGCATGGAGACCCACTTAAAGCTGGGAGCTGCTGAAACCGGTTTGGCTCAGTGAATAGAGCATCGGCCTGCGGACTGAAAGGTCCCAGGTTCGATTCTGGTCAAGGGCATGTACCTGAGTTGTGGGCACATCCCCAGTAGGAGATGTGCAGGAGGCAGCTGATCGATGTTTCTCTCTCATCGATGTTTCTAACTCTCTATCTCTCTTCCTTCCTCTCTGTAAAAAATCAATAAAATATATTTTAAATAAATAAATAAAGCTGGAAGCCCTTATTTAATGGATGTTTGATTTTCTCTAATCTGTTTCAGCCACATGGGTGCCAAACCAGAGTAGACAGAAATTACATTTACTCAGGATTGGGGTTTTACCTTTTGGTTTCTATTAATGCATGTGACTAAGCCATTACAAATTTATAATTTATTTTAAGCCATAATTTATTTAAAAACAAACTCAGAAAAGCCAAATATTTTAATTAGATAGCAAAAAATATTCTAACCACAAGGGCAAAAATAATGTTCCTTTAATATTAATAACCCTTTAATAGTTCCAGTCACAGATCAATTTAAACTTATCTTTAAAAGGGCCATTGTCATTTTATCCACATTTTCTGTTTCAAGGAACACTTAATTTTCTTATGTTCTTGGAACAGAGTGCTTCAAGCGGGCCAGAAATCAGACCACTAAATATTTACTTTGTAAATAAACTTAGTTCAGCCACCTGGTGTGTGTTTGTGTTCTATGCCTGGCCACCTTAAGATGAAGGACCAAATTCAGCAAATCACAAAACAATATGTGTTTTACTTGCTTTTCTGACTTGAAACAGTTTACATATTTTTCATTCTTTCTCTTCTAAGCATTTGCCTTTAGCACTCTTAAGCACATATGAATGATTTGTTTCTATTGGAGCACAGAGACTTCTCTGATAGTATGGTAAGAAACTTGACACTCGGAACTAAAACTTCTAGCGAGTTCAGTTTAGTAACTGAACTACATTCTGTACTAAGTCAGTGCATGTACACTTTTGTGGTATTGAGCAGCAAGGCTAGAGGTGTTGGGACTTGGGAGGTTATGGGTTAAGAAGAGCCAAATTGCCCTAGCTGGTTTGGCTCAGTAGATAGAGCATTGGCCTACGGACTGAAGGGTCCCGGGTTCGATTCCGGTCAAGGGCACATGCCCGAGTTGTGGGCTTGATCCCCAATAGGGGGCATGCAGGAGGCAGCCGATCAATGACTCTCTCTTATCATTGAGGTTTCTATCTCTCTCTTTCCCTCTCCCTCTCTGAAATCAATAAGCATATTTTTTTAAAAAGAGCCAAATTGGTGATTTCACCAGGATGGATGGAATTCAAGAAGTGAATTTATAAAAGACCCCACTCTGTTAGACCTCTTAAACTTTTCTACAAACTTTTCTTAGAATTCTTGTTTCACGGAAATTCTATATTCTGCTCCAGTTTAGCTTAGGGTTCAGAGCATGACCTTTGCAGGCAGAAAATTGAGTTCAGAGACCCAATTTGCAACCCATGAGCTGTGTGGCTGGAAAAGTTACTTAATACTCTCTGGTCCAATTCCAGCTGTGGACATTGAATATGCAAAGTACTAAGTAGAGTGTGATACAGTTAATAAATGTTCAGTTTCTTCTAGGAATTAGTATACTTACACCCATGCATTAGTAATATAAAATAATTACTAAATTATATTACTAATTTAGCAATGTAAAAATATACTTTAAATGGTTACCATTGCATAAAATGTAAACACTGAGAAGTACCTTGTTGGATGGGTACCGCTTGGGACTGGTATGCTCCTATCCCTGCAGAAACAGGTTCTAAAAGTGAGAGGGGTGACAGATCATCTTTAGGCCAAGCTGAGGCCCAGGGATGTCAAGTGGCCACTCAAATCACACAGCCAAGCGAACAACCGAGCTTGGATCAAAAACCAGCCTCCTGAGTCCCATAGTCCCAGAGCCACAGTTAATGAGTTTCAAGGGGTGGGGTGGGGTGGGGAGGGTTATAGCCCCTTCACAAAGAATTTAATACCCTGGGAGAATCTGGCCTTGAATTATTATTATTTTTTTTAAATATATTTTTATTGATTTTCCACAGAGAGGAAGGGAGAGAGACAGAGAGGCAGAAACATCGATGAGAGAGAACCATCGACCAGCTGCCCCCTGCACATCCCCCACGGGGATGTGCTGGCAACCCAGGCACACGCCCTCGACCGGAATCGAACCCGGGACCCCCCCAGTCCGCAGGCCGACGCTCCATCCACTGAGCCAAACCGGTTTCGGCAAGGCCTTGAATTATTTAACAATGTCCCTCACCTCTGAATAATACTACATTTTATTAGAAGACTAAATCACTGGCTTAGATTTCTAATTCCAGTTCTCTCTCTCCCCCTTATCACCATCTTAACCATTTTTAAGTGTATGTTTAGTAGTGTTAAGTATATTCACATTGTTCTGAACTATCTCTAGAACGTTTTCATCTTGCAGATCTGAAACTCTATCCATTAAACAATGACTCTTCCTTTGTCCCTCTCCCTAGCCCTTGGCAACCACTATTCTACTTGCTATTTCTATGAATTGTCTATTTTAGATACCTAGAAGGAAATCATACAGTATTTGTCTTTGTGTGATTGGCTTATTCCACTTTACATATTGTTTTCTTTTTTAAATATATTTTATTGATTTTTTTATAGAGAGGAAGGGAGAGGGATGGAGAATTAGAAACATCGATCAGCTGCCTCCTGCACACCCCCTACAGGGGATGTGCCCGCAACCAAGGCACACGCCTTTGACTGGAATTGAACCTGGGACCCTTCAGTCCACAGGCCGACGCTCTATCCACTGAGCCAAACCAGTCAGGGCAACATGTTGTTTTCAAGGTTCATCCATGTGGTAGTATGTGACAGAATTTCCTCCTTTTAAAAAAAAAAAAAATATATTGATTTTTTACAGAGAAGAAGGGAGAGGGAAAGAGAGTTAGGAACATCGATGAGAGAGAAACATCGATCAGCTGCCTCCTGCACACCCCTTACTGGGGTTGTGCCCGCAACCAAGGTACATGCCCTTGACTGGAATCAAACCTGGGACCTTTTCAGTCCGATGCTCTATCCGCTGAGCCAAACCGGTTAGGGCAGAATTTCCTCCTTTTTAAAGACTGGATAATATTCATTGTCCAGTTCTCTAAAATTCACCCAATTACCCCATTTATAAGAGCATAGCTTTGCCAAATGGAAGGCCAGTAGCTCTCAGATAGTCTATTTATGTTTGGTTTTACCAGTTAGGTGACTTAGCTATTTATTAATTGCAAAACATTTTCCTTTCCTCAATCCAAGTTAGCATAAACTATGCAAATAAAAAACCCTTCATCCTAAACCAGAAATATTCTAGGAGCATCATCTCTCTCCTAATCAGAGTGTGGCAAAGAATCTTCCCTTCCTTTTCACATTCATGATCTGCATTTTTAAAATTCCTCTTTAACATGCCTTATGTTTTTCTTCTCACCTTGTCATATTTGAAAGCACTATCCAAAACACTGTCAGTTTTTAAAATATGATATTTCCCCCCAAAAGCACGCTTGTAAGTGGCATTAGAAATTAAGTCTAACAGTGGTAACATTACTTTTTTCTAAAACCAAAATGCCAACCCTTCATGTATTTGCATGGTAGGATTATGGATGCAATAATTTTCTTTATATTCAAAGCTATCTGTAACTCGGTTATAGTACATGTATAAAGAATAAGTTCCCAAATTATAAATAATTTTAATTACTAAATTCCTGAAATGAAGTTGCTTTGTCTAGCGGGGCAGAACCTGCTGAATGTGTTGGTGCCTGCTGCTTTTCCTTCCTTGCTTCCTTAGATAAAACCTCACCGAGTGCCTCCACAGGCCAGGCACAGTGCTGGCACCCAGAACCTGAGGTTGAGTGAGACAGGGCCTGTGCGTTTAGGAGCTCAGTGAGTGAGGGAAAATCACAGAAGCAGATGATGATAATTCAATGTTGGGAATCACTTCTATTTCTGAAAAGGGATTTTTAAAATTTTACTGAAAATAGCACTGTGAATGTGGCTTCTGGCCAGTCTTTTATCAGATGGATATTTGCTTTGTAAATATAGTGATTGACCCAAATTGCATCATTTATTTTTAAAATCTATTGTGCATCACTATTGAATTCTTCTGGTAAAATACGAGCTTTTAAAATATTTTTTCAAATTATTTACAAAGATGTTACCGGTTACTTCCTTGTTGCCTTCCTTTCCTTATTATATTTCATTGTTGAGTCTCTGAAAGACATTTAACTAAATGAAGGAGAACTATAAAAATTACTTTCACTGACTGATGTTTACCAGTTTAATTAAGCTATGACTGCACATCTTTGAATCATACGTCAGCATTCTATTTTCTTAGTCATGATTTTTTAAGAGTTGCATAACTATGGACTCAGTCACCTTATATATTAGTATGAGGAAAAAGGCTGTTATTTTCCATGTATAGACTTATTCTTGGTGGTGCGCGCTAGTTAAATCATGGAGTAGTTTTAAAGTACATGACAAAATAGCTCTTTGCTGCTGATTGAATAAACCCTGTGGCAAAGCCAGCATCCAATCTACTCCTGGCTTCTCCATTCAGTCAGGGAAGTCCCTCTCCACCCAACTGCTCCAGGACAGAGACTGCAGGATCATCTGTGACTCCTCCCTTCCCTTCATCCTCCGGGAGCCAAGTCAATTCTATCCTCCACACTCTCTGCTCAGTCCACTTCTCTTCCTGCAGCCTCTACTTCCACGCAGATGTGAAATCCCCCTGTGGCTTCCCAGTTCATCTTCCCATGTATGTTCTTTCCTTCTTCCACCCCGTGCTCAAACCCGCAGTCCTTGCTCTTTCTCAGACGCAGATCATCCAATTTCACTTCCCTTTCATAGGGGGAATTTAACCTGTTAAATCGTATCAAAATCCTCCTGAAGATACCAAACCTTTTGCCTTTTCTTAATCGGGCATATTAGCCAAATACACAGCATCACCCCAGTGAGGCCTGAAGATCCCAAATTGACAAGACCCCCGGTTCCCTCGGATCACATTAATAAATAACGAACACTTACCGAGCACGCTGTCCTGAGCACTTTAAGTGTATTAACTCTTTTTACAACATCAGCACTAATAATGATTGCTCTCTTTTATTGGGAGCCTCCTTTATGTTCCTGACATCTTATGGCCATTAGTTGTTACCTTTTAAACCACCCTGTAGGGTAGGTATTACTGTCTCCATGAGGAATATGAAATGAGGGATAGGGTTTCCAGAGGTCGGGTTTGGCCCCAGACCAGTCAGCTACGAAGTAGCTAGATCTAGATCCAGCCCATGCAGGTCAGCCTGCCCCTGCTCTGCCCATCCCCAACCCCTGGCACTGCACCGCCTCCTGGACAGGTGCCACTTCCGTGCCCACAGTGGTGCCACAGAGAATGGTGATGTAAACGGAAGTGGAAACACTGGCAAAGTCGAGCAGGCTGTTTTGTTATTGGGCAGAGGGCCGCAAAGGCTGGCACCGAGATGAAAGCACCAAGCCCATCACCTACCCTGTCAGCTTTGGTTGCAGGCATGCGTCTGGTGACAGCAGGCTCGTGAATCCTTGGCATTTGGTGGATCGAGACCCTGGGGAAATTTCTTATACCTCATTTACTTAATATTTATTCTGATTGCTGACACTCCTCAGAGAAAAACACATCAACAGCAAAATGCGAGATATTATTCAGAGAGCTAGCTCACAGTCTGAAGGAGAAACTGTCTTTCACAGAGCTTGATTAACCACAGACTTACATTTCAGGAGGAAGTAGGCAAAGAAAAATCTGCAAGCCTTGCCTGTCATGTACTTAGTTAAAGAAAACTAGAGAAAGAGCTGATGATTTATTTAAATGAAAAAGCTCCAAGTGAAAAAAACCACACACACACTAAAAAACCAAAATGTTTTGTTAGAATAAATTCTCTCAGTGGATGTCTTAAGAATAGGGGACCCAGCCTGGCCGTGTGGCTCAGTGGTTGAGTGGTTGGATGATCTGCGTCTGAGAAAGAGCAAGGACTGCGGGTTTGAGCACGGGGACCTCCAGGAACCAAGAGGTCACCGGTTCGATTCCCGGTCAGGCCACATGCCTGGGCTGCAGGCTCGATCTCTGGTAGGAGGTGTGCAGGACGCAGCCGACATTTCTCTCTCATCGATATTTCTATCTCTCTCCCTTCCTCTCTAAGAAAAATCAATAAAAACCTATTTTAAAAAATGAATGCGGGACCCGGCTCATATGCCGGATGCAGGTTCTTTACCTTGCGGTTGTGTCTGATGAGGAGGAATGCATACTTACGTGTTTATGCAACGATGATTTCCTTATTGTCATGTCCCTTCATCGCTTAGTCCAGAGGAGGAAGGGAGAGAGTTCAGTGGAAATGCCCCACTGTCACCCGTGCTAAGAGGAGGAAGAGGTAGTTGGAAGCTCCTCTTGGCCACTTGCCGATCTGCTGGGTCATTCTTGTCCTATCGGGATAGAGACAGTACTTCCGTCAGCAGGCGGGGGAGGGCGGGCGGGGGGGCGGGGGGAGAGCGGGGGCGGCCTCACCAGCTGGAGGGCATGCCCTTGTGGCCTCAGACTGCTCTGTAGAGGTGGCTCAGGGCTTCCTCTTTCAGGAGCTAATTACATACAGGCTGCCAGCTCCCCACTTCATCTCATCCAATCCAACAGGCTTATTCAAACCCACACTGCTATGACACCAGTGGTTTATTTTACATATTTGAGCAAAGACTTAAACCACTTTAGCCCTCAGTCCGTCACCTTCAGGCCAAAGGCCTTTTATATCTTGGTGCTTTGACCAGGGGGTGCCACCTAGGACCCAAAAAGGTTGTTCCCTGAAGGCCCTCAGCTAGAAACCACCAGGGTAACCATCTGTACCTTCTCAGAATGAGATCTTTGGTAATTATTTGCTAACATCCCATTCAAAGCCGCTTCCAGCATGTTACTCCATTGCAATGAAGTTGGCTCCAGCTCCAGTTTTTCTGGGTGAGCCTGTCAAAGCCCCTCGCCATTTAGACACCCACCTACTTATGGCGTGAACCAACACCAGCTAAGCCATCCAGTCACCTGGGGGTGTTGGCCTTTGGGGTGTACAGTGGAAGGTGGAGATAGAGCAGCATCCAGGACCACACTGAGATCTATTTCCTCCCTTTCCTTTCCAACACAAATGGTCCTTTAAAAATTCTAAAGTTTTAAAAATAAATTCATGTAAAGAGAGAATGCAGAAAATGGAAATGAACTTTTGCCTTGTTTCCAGGAGGCTTAAGGAATTCCGAGGAGAGAGGAGGTAGAGCAAAAAACCCTAGGCCTCATGCCAACTATTGGCAATATTAATATTTTTTGAGTATGGCTTTGTTTCTTTTTCTTTATTCTCCCTTTCCTTCTTTTTCATTAAAAATAAAAATAACTATTGGCGAAATTAGTTGATGATTATAGCATAATCTACACATCCCCTCAATTACATGGAAGATGAAATGATTAGGGAGAAAACTAGCTAGGATATTCAGATTCTTTTATACTGAAAAAAAAAAACAAAAAAAACCAAACAGCCACACTGAATATATAGCATTTATTGCTAAATTACAAGGAATTATTATGGACCATGTATAAAAATCAGCTTATTTGCAGACAATGAGGCAGGTAAACGGGGAACACCAATTGGAGCCACCAAAACCTTTACTTTCTAGGTGTATGACCTGCCTCTCCTGTGTAGGCAGCAGTGGGCTAAGGAAACTAGGCAGCAAGCTAGGACTGGGGACAAGTCCCAGAGCACAATACACATTCTAAGAACACCTGGATGCCTGAGACACAGACCTGGAATTGCTCAACTCCAGTGGCTCTAGGGCAGTGATGGCGAACCTTCTGAGCTCGGCGTGTCAGCATTTTGAAAAACCCTAACTTAACTCTGGTACTGTGTCACCTATAGAAATTTTTTGATATTTGTAGCCATAGTAAAACAAAGATTTATATTTTTGATTTTTATTTTATATATTTAAATGCCATTTAACAAAGAAAAATCAACCAAAAAAATGAGTTCACGTGTCACCTCTGACACGCGTGTCATAGGTTCGCCGTCACTGCTCTAGGGGTTAGGTAATAAATGTAAGAAAAAATGAGCAGGGTCTGTGCTTTGTTGTGTATGCTCATTTTGTATATTAAACATGTAGAAGTAGTCTTTGTTTACTCCAATAATTATATTGTATATTTTTTCTTGAAATTCTTAACGCTTTAATTATATCTCTTGTTTTCTCATTTATCCTAGGAAGAGAGAAATAATGCCTCTCTGCCACAAGGAAAAAAACACACAAGTAAAAGTATGGTGTAAATGAAAACTAATCCTTAGCCTCAGTGTTGGAGCAATAGGGAATAGAGGGGATTGTGGCAAACGAGATCACGTGCCATTTAAGTGAGCAGTAGCCATTCTGCTCTAGCAAATTGCTTCATGAGGAAATACGGCTTCAGTATTCCCATTTCTCAGAAAGAAAAAGCTGTATGCACAGATTTTCATGAGATATATCCTGTTTTTAAAACATTGGCTTAAAAAAACACTATATTGGTAAAACCAAACATTTTTTGCAGTTACTTTTTGTTATTGTTGTTTTGTTTTTTAACTTCTGTCTAAACAGTGAGGGAGTCAAATTCAAGCAAACATCAGGGACTCAGCGACCACACAGGATCTGGTCCAAATGGGGCCGTGGGTAGAAGACAGGTAAGGAGAAGCTACAGCAGGGCCAGGCCAGAGAATTCTGACCTACTCTTGCTGCAGGAACACTTTCCCTTCTAGCTGTAACAGAAGCCAGTTTCCCAGGCAACGTCCAGTCTGGCACAGCCTGAAAACACGTGCTTCTGCAAAACAGCATCATTTCTTGATAGGCAAATTTGGCACAATTTCTCACAGTCTTACCAACCCGAGAATGGAAGTTGAGATGGTCCTATGGAGTAGCAATTCCCTATCGTGGCGAATTTAACCCTTCTGTTAAGTACAGAGTTCTTAATGAATTTTCATTTTTTTGTAGCTTGTTGAAATCAGGTTCTCAAAGCCTCAATGCTTCATAAGTATCTCTTAGTTGTTGCTTTTATTTTGTGGTGCTTACATTGAATACAGATAATTGGATATTTGTAACACCAATCCTATATAATAAAAGGGTAATAGGCAAATTGACCCTAATGGCGGAACGACCAGGAATGACTAGTCCCTATGATGCACACTGACCACCAGGGGGCAGACGCTCAATGCAGGAACTGCCCCTAGTGGTCAGTGTGCTCCCACAGGAGGAGCACCCCTCAATCACAGGCGGGGCTGATGGCTGCGAGTTCAGTGGTGGTGGCAGAAGCCTCTCCTGCCTCCTCGGCAGTGCTAAGAATGTTTGACTGACGGCTTAGCAGTCAGGCATACCCCAAGGGCTCCTGGGCTGCCAGAAGGATGTCTGATTGCCAGCTTAGGCCCAATCCCCCAGGGAGCAGGCCTAAGCCGGCAGGTGGACATCCCCTGAGGGGTCCCAGACTATGAGAGGGCTCAGGCTGGGCTGAGGGACACTCCGTCTCCCCGTCTTGAGTGCACAAATTTTTGTGCACTGGGCCTCTAGTATACTGATATTATCTGATGGCTTTTAATATTTCACAATTGGCAGAGCTCAATGGCCTGTTTTCAGATAGTTGCTCAGATTCACTCAAAGATGAAGTTAAAAAATATTCGTTTTCTTTATTAAGGAATAATAATAATAAGATACCATTAGGGCAGTATTAATAATCATACTATTTAGAACTTTAAAAAGACTTCCAAATAACTCTTAATTTCCATTTTGTTTTTAAGAACAGAGGGGATATAGAATTTAAATGAACAACTGTGCCATTTAATCTGCATCTCATGCCCTTGTTACATGTCATTATTTTTTCCACTAACTCTCTAACAAGCGGAACTAAGATGGATTACAGTTACTGTTCTGATGTAGCAGGAGAATGCTATCGGCACACTGTATCCTGGTATGAGAAAGGCATTTGGCAACGCCTAGATTATCTATAATAATAAAAGCATAATATGCTAATTAGACCAGATGTCCTTCCAGACGTTCGTCCTTCTGGACGTCCTTCCTTCCGGACAAAGCTGCAGCGGGCAGGGGCCAAGGCAGAGGTGGCAGAGGCCCCTGGTCGTGGCGGTGGGTTGGGGCCAGGGCCAAGGCCCTTGCACGAATTTCGTGCATCAGGTCTCTAGTAGCCTTATAAGTAAGATGGAGAAATATGTATGGGCTAGATGACAGCACATTTCAGTGTATTCATGGTCATCTACATTCACTATTTGATATGTTATTCAACATTGGTATAGCAAATATTTATCTTATATCTATAATGGACTAAGCACTGCTCTGGCTCAACAAGTTAGGAGTGATATGCTTTTTATTTTTTTCTGTATAGGTCACAGAAGTAAATAGAGGTTTTAAAGCACAAACACACACACATTAATATATATGTATAAGTATAGATATAATTTTTAAAAAGGTAACTGTAGCCTTGAGTGCAGAGTAGCTTTCATCACCAACAGTGAATATTGGAATTTAAAATAATTCTAGAATGTCATAGGTGAAACATGTTATATCACTATCCTATATAATAAAAGCCTAATATGCAAACTGTTCGACCACTCGCTATGACGTGCGCTGACCACCAGGGGGCAACACAGAACATGGCAGGCGTCAGCAACGCAGCGCTGGCAGCAGGTGGCAGCAGGTGCCATGAGGAGAGCGGGACCGTGGCAGGATGGTGGAGCAGGTGAGCGGGCAGCGCCAGGCCAACGCAGGTGCGAGTGGGGCCCGATCACCTCACAGACAGTGACCAGCCATGGCGGCAGGGCGCAGGGCCGCTGCCCAGCTCCTAGGCACTGAGGGAGCCGGGTGGGAGGCCAGCCCTGACCAATCGCCCTGCAGGCAGGATGGTGGAGCAGGTGAGGGGGCGATGCCAGGCCACAGCGGGGTGCTAGGCAGGGCTGCGGGGCTGTGAGGCCGGGGGCGTGAGTCTGGGGGCTCAAGCTAGGGCCTGATCCCCGCAGGCCACCCCGAGGGACCCCACCTGTGCATGAATTCAGGCACTGGGCCTCTACTATATAATATTATATAAAACATATACATTAATTAATAGAGTGCTTTTTAAGAGCAATTTCAGAAAAATTAAGCCGTAAGTACAGAGACTTCCCATCTATACTCCCCTATCCCAAAGATTCCCCTCTTATTAAATTTTGCAGTAGTGTGGTACACTTAATACAATTGATAAATAAATATTGGTATCTTATTTTGACTAAAATCATTGGTTTACATTAGGGTTCACTCTGTGTTGTAAATTTTATGGGTTTGGGAAAATGCATGTTTGTATCCACCATATTTCATGGTGTCATGTATCATCATGGATCGCTGTATCACGTATCCACCATTACAGTATCATACAGAATAGTTTTACTGCCCTAAAAATCTCATGTGCTGCACCTACTACTCATCCTTCCCTCTGCTGGAAACCTTGGCAACCACTGATCCTTTCATTGCCTCTATGGTTTGCCTTTTCCAGGCTGTCCTATATCTAGTTGGAATCGCACAACATGTGACCTTTTCTGCTGACTTTCATTTAGCAACATGCATATGATCTTCATCCATGTCTTCTCACAACTCGGTAGCTCATGTTGTCACTGAAGTCTATTCCATTGTGTGGATGTACCACAGTTTGTTTATGCATCCAGCTACTGAAGGACATCTTTGTTGCTTCCACATTTTGGAAATGAAGAATAGCGCATTCATATACAGGTTTCTGTGTGATCATAATTTTCAACTCATTCGGGTAAATTCTAAGAAGCACGATTGCTGGATTATATGGTAAGACTAAGTTTAGCTTTGTAAGAAACTGCCAAACTGTCTTCCAAAGTGGCTGCATCATTTGCACTTCCAACAGCAATGAATGCGAGTTTCTGTTACTCCGCATCCTCCTCAGCATTTGGTGTTGTCATGGTTTTGGATGTTGGCCATTCTAATAGGTGTGCCGTTCTTGTTTTAGTTTGTGATTGCCTGGTGACATGATGTTGAGCATCTTTTCAAATGCTTTTTTGCCATCATTACCTTCTTTGGTAAGGCATCTGTTTATATTTTTTGCTCAATTGTGTTTGTTTTCTATTATTTGAGAGTTCTTTGTACATTTTGGACATAAGTTCTTAGTCAGATATGTGTTTGTAAGTATTTTCTCCTAGTCTGTAGCCTGTCTTTTCATTCTTTTAACACAATCTTTTGCAGAAATCCCACTCATCAATTTTTCTTTCATGGATTGTACCTTTGGTGTTGAATCTAAATATTCATTGCCAAACATAGGCCACCTAACTTTTCTCCTATTTTATCTTCTAAGAGTTTTATATTATAGTTTTACATTTTACATTTTTACATGAGTTGATTTTTGTGAAAGGTGTAAGGTCTGGGTAGTAAGATCTGGGTAGATTCCCTTCTCTCTCTCTCTCTCTCTCTCTCTCTCTCTCTTTTTGCATATGGATGTTCAGTTGTTCCAGCACCATTTGTTGAAAAGCCTATCCTTTCTCCATTAAATTGCCTTTGTTCCCTGGTCAAAGATCAGTTGATTATATTTTGTGGGTCTATTTCTGGGCTCTTCATTTTGTGCCATTGATCAATTTGTCTATTCTTTCACCAATACCACATCACTATAACTTAAGTTTTTCTTTTTGGTACTAATGTAAATAGTGTTGTGTTTTAAATTTCAAATTCCAATTGTTCATTGTTGGTATATGGGAAAGCAATTACTTTCATATATTAACTTGTATTTTGCAACTAGTAAATGCAACTAATTACTTGTTAGTTCCAGGTTTTTTGTTGATTCTACACAGATAATCATGTTTGTGAGCAAACAGTTTTATTTCTTTCTTCCCAGTTTGTATACCTTTTAAAATATTATTGCATGAATTAGAACTTATAGTACAATATTGAATAAAAGTGGTGAGAGGGAACTTACTTGCATTGTACCTAATCTGAGAGAAAGCATCTAGTTTCCATCAAGTATAATGTTAGGTGTAGGTATTTTGTAGATATTCTTTTTTTTTTTTTTTTCAAATTTCCAGAAATAAGAGAAAATTTATTTAGAAAGCTATAGAGGTAGTAGAGTAAACCAGCTGTGCTGCTTAGGCTGAGGAAACAAGTTACAGAAGCAAAAGAAGGGCTCTTGAGCTTAGGCAAGGGAAAGGCAAAGATAACCTGTCTGGGAAGAGAAGAGGGGGACAGGAAAGGCGCAGTGTGCTCCCGAGAAGTTCCCCTCTATTCCTAGTTTGCTGAGTGTTTTTTTAAAATCTATCTTTATTGTTGAAAGGATTACAGATGTCCCTGTTTATTCCTCATTGACCTCTTCTAGCAGCCCCCTCCTCCCCATGCTCCAGGCCTTCACTACCCTACTGTTTCTATTCGTGGGTTATGCATATATGCATATAAGTTAATGTCTTTTCCCCAACCCCCACCACCCCCTACCTCCGCCTTCCCTCTGAGATTCGACAGTCTGTTCCATGCTTCTATGTCTTTGGATCTATTTTGTTCATCAATTTATTGTGTTCATTAGAGTGAGTTCATATGATACTTGTCTTTCTTTGACTGGCTTATTTTGCTTAGCATAATACTCTCCAGGTCCCTCCATGCTATCTCAAAGGGTAAGAGATCCTTCTTTTTTACTGCTGCATAGTATTCCATGGTATAAATGTAACCATAGCTTTTTTATCTATTCATCTACTGATGGGCACTTGGGGCTCTTTCCAGATCTTAGCTATTGTAAATTGTGCTGCTATGAACATAGGGGTGCATACATTCTTTCTGATTGGTATTTCGGGTTTCTTAGGATATATTCCCAAAAGTGGGTCACTGGGTCAAATGGCAGTTCCATATATAATTTTTTGAGGAAACTCCATACAGTTTTCGATAGTGGCTGCTCCTGTCTGCATTCCCACCAGCAGTGTACTAGGGTTTCCTTTTCTCCACATCCTCACCAGCACTTGTCATTTGTTGATTTGTTGATGGTAGCTATTCTGACAGGTGTGAGGTGATACCTCATTGTCATTTTAATTTGCATTTCTCTGATGATCAGTGACTTTGAGCATCTTTTCATTCCCTTGGCCATCTGTACATCCACTTTGGAGAAGTGTCTATTTAGTTCCTTTGCCCATTTGTAAATTGGATGGTTTGTCTTCCTTTTGTTAAGTTGCATGAGTTCCTTAGATATTTTGGATATTAACCCCTTCTCAGATGTATCATTGGCAAATATGTTCTCCCATACAGTGGGTTCCCTCTTCGTTTGTTTATGAGAGACATTGCTCTGTAGTTTTCCTTTATTTTATTTTTAAAATGTTTCTGTTGGAGAGAGGGATAGAGAGAGAAGAGAGAGAGAGAGAGAGAGAGAGAGAGAGAGAGAGAGAGAGAGAAACAGAAACATTGATGTGAGAGAGAAACAAGGATCAGTTGCCTCCCCCATCCACCCTGACTGGGGATGGAACCCAAAGCCCAGGCATGTGCCCTGACTGGGAATTGAACTGATGGCCCTTCCGTGCATGGGATGATGCTCAACTAACTAAGCCACACTGCCCAAGGCTGTAGTTTTCCTTCCTTTAATATTTTTGTCTGATTTTGCTGTTAGAGAAAAGCTGGACTCAGAGAATGAGTTTGGAAATATAGCCTCAGCTTCTATTTCTGGAAGAGATTGTGGAGAACTGGAATCATTTTTTTCCTTAAATATCTGGTACCATTCACCAGTGAACCATCTTGGCCTGGTACTTTGTTTTGGAAGATTATTAATTACTGGTTCAGTTTCTTTAACAGATATGTGCTTATTCAGATTGTCTATTTCTCCTTGGTATGAGTTTTTATAGATTGTGTCTTTCAAAGAAACAGTCCATTTTATCTAAGTTATCATATTTATGGTCATAGAGTTGTTCATAATATTCATTATTCTTATAATGTTTATGTGATCCATAGTGATGCCCTTCTTTCATTTCTAATATTAGTAATTTGTGTCTTCCCTCTTTTTTTTTTTTTTAATATATTTTATTGATTTTTTACAGAGAGGAAGGGAGAGGGATAGAGAGTCAGAAACATCGATGAGAGAGAAACATCGATCAGCTGCCTCCTGCACATCCCCCACCAGGGATGTGCCCGCAACCAAGGTACATGCCCTTGACCGGAATCGAACCCTGGACCTTTCAGTCCGCAGGCCGACGCTCTATCCACTGAGCCAAACCGGTTTTGGCTGTCTTCCCTCTTTTTTATGTGTATATCATTCTATTTTAAAATACAAGTTTGTTTCTTTTTTAATCTTCACCCAATGTTTATTGATGAGAGAGAGGAAGAGAGAGAGAGAGAGAGAGAGAGAGAGAGAGAGACACTAATGTGAGAAAAACATCGATTGGTTGCCTCCTGTACGAACCCTGACCAGGGATTGAACTCACAACCTAGGTATGTGCCCTGACCGGGAATGGAGCCCACAATCTTTTTGCTGTACAGGATAATGCTCCAACCAACAGAGCCACCCGGCTGGGCCAATACACAAGTTTTATTACAAGAGCAGATATGTTTCCATTTATCCAGTTTCATTTCTTTTCTAAACTGCCCAGTTAGGTACTTTGCTTGTTTTTCTATTTTATCTAAGGCTCATTACATATTAAATATGCTAACACTTTGCTCTATCATACATGCTGTAAATGTTTTGTTCCAGCTTATTTTTTTCCTTTTAATTTTGTGTACATTTTTTCCATACATAAGTTTTGGATATTCTTTTAGTATTTTTTAAATTGTTTCTTCCTTTGCTGTTATGCTAAATAAAACCTAACATTCACTGATTATTTACCATGTCAGGCATTATATGTAAAGTGATCTACATATATTATCGAAGTTGAACATCAAACAATCCATGTGGGAGGTACTATTGTCTCCATTTTATGTGAGAGAAAACTAAGGCACAAATCGGTGAGAATTTCGTTTCAGTGAAACTAGGTATTTTAATGCCAGAAGCTTAGCCTCTAAGCTCTGCTATTAGCAATGCACTTCCACTTGAAGATGGTATGATTTACCTACATTTTTGTGAGTCTAATCCTTTTAAAAAAAGGATGTTCATAAACACTACTTTGAAAATATTGAGATTTTCTAATTTCAAAACATAGAGCCAGATGTCATGCCCTTGCAAATTTAGGAGAATTCATTTATTTTGAAATTGGAATTGATATGTTACCTAGTTTGACTGATCTTGTAGAAAATTGGACTGATAGAATATTGGAGGATGTGGGAGGAATTATAATAGAGACAAAGAAAACTCAGCAATTTTTTAAAAAACACAATTATTACCAACAGGGGGGGAAAGCCAATGGTAAAAATAAAAAGGATAAGTGCCCTCAACATTAAGTTTTAAAGACAGTTTGCATAGACAGGGAAAACTGAATATTTAACTTCACACAAAAGTGAACGGAAGGTGAGGAAGTGGAGAATGCAAAAACGGGGAACAGACAACTTCAATGGACTCGGGTATGATTGTCTCAGAACTTCCTGACTGGCCTCAACATCTGCTATTAAACGGCGCTGGCACAGCTGGAAGCAACCTTCTCGCTTCTGGTTCTCACTGCGACACGTTACAAGATCTACATCTTCCATAACATGATGGCCACCCCTCCTCTAGCTACTATCGTGTATTTTTTGGGGAGTTGCTTCCCTCTAAATAGGGAAGACTATCAGAGGACGTAGGAGGGTGGGTAGAAAGACAAGGAATGAACGTGCAGCCATCAATTATTAGATGGTATTGAACGAAAACATAATGAATATGGAAAGAGACTGTTTCATTTTCTCCCGTGAGACAGTCTAGCTCCAACTTTTAGAAATATTCCTAAAGACGAATTCCAAAAGACTGAAACAGGTTTCTTTTTCTCTCATACAAGAACACTTCTTTTTCATTCAGCAAATTAAATATGTAATGCTAATAAATAATTCACAATGTTCAAAATGAAGACAGTAACTTTCAATGGAATTACCAAACGGAATAAATGGCCAGGGTCCTTTTTGAAGAGAACAGTTGCATTTGCTATCTAATTCTGCCATGTCGTACCTTTCCCTGCCTCATTACAACCCTGGCCGTGTACTGCTGCTTTCCCATCTAAGGAACATCCGGTCTTTAAGTAGCACATGGAACTCCTACCATGTGACCTTTCTGCTTGGCAGGTCATCTGAGAATATTAACCAGAGTACTTTGTTCCACGGTTCCCAGAAGAGCAAGATGCCTTAATATTCAGAGAAGGGTCACTGTTGAGACAGTCTGAGCAGTCTGCCAAAAACGATTGGCTTCTTTTGCTCTGAAGCAGTTTCTCTGGTGTTTGCAAGAGGTAGATATCAAAGGGACACTACGGATCTACACTGGTTCCAGTGTTTATAAGGAGACTCACCCCTGAGATGAGGCAGGCAGTGGGGAGACGTCTCCGGAGCATGGGAGGGAGTGATCTGAAGGGTGCTGGCAGCAAAGGGCACGCAGCCAGTGCTGCAGGGAGTCTAACACACATGACCAAGTGTCCCTACAGGTGGCAGAGCTCAGCAAAAGGCATCAGAAGCATGAGAAATGAATTCAATGTCAAGGTACGGAGGCAGGAAACCAGGAATGCAGCTTAGTGAGGGCAAGAGCAAGGCCAAGGCTCCAGCCCTAGAGAAACTGAGCAATGAAATGGGTTAGAAACGACTCAGGAAAACAAACGCAGTTATCAAAATTGGGTCCGAAATGGCAGACTCAGAAATAATCTGGTGAAACGCAATCAGTAAACGAGGTCAGGATCTTGGAGACTAGCCAGTTGCCTCATTTGATTATAGGACTAGTGCAGTGTGTGATCGAAATCCGGAAATGTGTATCCCAAGGTGAAAATACAGTTCTAACTTCCCAGAGAACCATGATGTAAGCTACTTGGGGCCGAGTGTGTGGAAGTATGTCTTTGTCTCTAAGGGAAGAGATAGAAAATTCTTGCTGTTTATAAAGGCCTTTCATAGTTTTTAATACTTTTGTTTTGGAGGTCAGCCACAATTCCCAATCTTTTACCTTATCTACTTATTTAGTATCCAGGCACGTGAAGATGGGGCTACCTGAATTACGGTGGTGATCGAGGGTATGGGGACAGGTGATGGACTGAACAATGACTGGAATGGAGTGGGGTGGTAGGCAAGAACCATGAGCAGGGAAATATTGCAGAGAATGGTTCCCTGGTATTAAGATAAACGGAGGCATATTAAAATTTTTAAGAGTTTATTTTATTGCAGAAGACCAAAGAAAAACCAAGCAACACTTTTAGAGAAAAGGAGTTACACTGTTTAAGACACCAGAGGACTCAGTGGAATAACTTCCCAAATCTGAGTAAAGTAACATGCAGGGGGCTTCTCTTTTATATCTTTCTGGGGTCTTGGTCCCGCAAAAATGGATTATGCTTCCGGTCTTTTCTCGGGTTTTGCAAGAAGGCCCCCAGGTGTTGGGGGTCTCCAGGCCATATCTGATGGTCTGGCCTGGCGCCAGGTTAATAACCCTCCCTCCGGGGCAATGCACTGTTCACAGTTTTATGGCCTCTGTAACAGGTTCTGCAAGACCAGTTTCTGGGAAAGAGGTAGTGACTTAATTATAGGTTATCAAGAATGCACACTGGGCTTGCTGGCATAGATTCAGATTGCTAGCCTACCCCCCCCCCCCCCCGCAACCCCCACCAAATATCAGGGTTACATTGGAAATAGCCTTTTAGCCTCCTCAATTTGAGCAAAAAATCCATTTGAATAGGGCAGTGTCAAACCAGAAGTGGTAAGAAGTACTCCACAAACAGGCTCCAGGAGAGACTATTCATAGAGAACAAAAAAGCAAAGCAAGGACATGACCGATTGGCTTAAAGCCCAGTTGGCTGTGTGTGATTGGTTGTCCTTAGCATTTTGATATCACAACCTTGAGACATTTACAGGCTTAGATTTTGGTTTGCCTAAGTAGGATGCCTTAATATTAGAGCCACGTCAGTCTAATAGTCTCCTCGTTTAGTTAATTTAACACTAGTTTCTAGATTGGCTTAGACAACAAAGTGGACAGTGATGCCAGCATAGAGTAGAGACAGGCTTATGCCTGACTCCACTTTTTACTTCCTGTGTGAACTTGAGCCAGTTACTTAACCTCTCTAAGCTTTTATCTATAAAAGCAAGAAAAGTAAGAATATGTTGGGGTCCAGCCCCAGCAGGTCCAGGGGTTCCCAAAGGTGTGGATGGAGTCAGTGAAGAAGGAATGACACGGAGACAGCGTTCAGTTGATCAGCAGCCTAGCCAGGTTCTAGCCAGGTTCTATCTTTATTGTCCTGTTACATCTGTATTTATACCAGTTGATTTTAATCCTATCCATTCTATTCCAAAAGTTAGGGCGTTTGCTAATCTAGTTCTGTTGAGTTTAATCCTATCAATTCTATTCCAAAGGTTAGGGCATTTGTTAATCTAGTTCTGTTGAGTTTAATCCTGTCTAGGTTAATCTCTGTGTTCCATTACAAGGGCTATTCCAAGGTCACTGCTCTACTGAAAAGCTACAAGGAAGTGACTGAAGGAGATTATCCTACCCAGTAAAGGTTATGTCCTCCCAGCCTCGCTGCTTGCCTTCCCTGGGACTGCCCTGTGTCTCCAGGGGTATAGGCTTTGGTGCTTTCCCTGGTGGGCAGACCCCTGGGGACGTCGGCCCAACAAGTCCCAAATTTATTGCCAACAGTCTTAGTCCAAGTTCTTCATAAGTAGTACATGGTATTTCTGTAACACTAGGGGGTTTCACTGATTTATTCTCTTCCTTAGTCCTGTTAATCCCTAACTCTAGGGAAAAAATCCTCACCTGGGGAAACAACCTTTCTCAGGGAGGTGGGCTTATTTAAAAAACATAGCGCTAAGAGGGAGAGCAAACATATTAAGAACAGTATGCCATATACGCCAGGTCCCTTGAAACATATGCTGTGCAGATGTTTCTTCCCTGCAGCGACTGTGTCAAGCAGCAAGGATGGACCGGCTTCCAGCAAGAATAGTTCTATGTACAAAGTTGTTGTGAGGACTGAGAGTTTATACCACTAACTTTGCACATATAATGAGTGTCTACTAATTACCAAGCCCCGAATTCAAAGGGCTTTCCGTGAGCTAGGAGAGATGCAAAACATTTACACACCACTGAGGCAGGTAAGAAGCTAGGAAACTCCTTGACAGGTAGAATGGGGGAAACTGAGACAGATAGTTAAACAGACAGCCAAGCAATTAACAGCCAGCTAAGCAAGATCTTATCTTCTCTAACCAAGGACACCTAGGACCAAACGGTTTGCACCTCTCCTCCCCCAACCAGAGAGTGAGTAGCTTAAATCACCCTGGTCAGGGAAATAGAGAACAGAGGCCCAGTTGGTGCCATTAGTGCCAGCCAAACCCCAGAACTGGATGAAGTCAGGGGAATAAATAACAACAATCAATTAGAGCCAAACAAATTCAAAATAAAAGTGAAGCTGACCAGAGAGTGATCCTAAACTCCCCTATACCCTCATTTTGATGCATTAGCATATCAAAAAACATACCTGGAAAACTGTTGAATATTCTGTTGAGACCCTCCCCTAAACTCCCACCTTTAGAAAACAGGTAAGAACCATTAAGACAAAGGATGCCTTGAGCATGCCCCAGCCTCCCAAAGCCCCCCACACCCTCTCCCCTAGTGCATCCTTGCTTTCTTTCTCTAAAGGGTCCCATGAGACTTGCAACCAGGGGAGCAATGGGCAGGCTAGCTTGTCCTGGCTAACCCCCTGAACCTGTCTCCAAGGGACTTAGATCCTTTGCCTCTATAATTTGTTTCCTGAGTTCACACAGCCCCCGCATGGCTAGCTTCTGTCTCTGTGATTTTATTCCTAAAAGGGCCAACCAAGGCATGCCTAGGATCGGTTCTTTTTTTCTTTTCTTTTTTAAATATGTTTTTAGAAAAATATCCTTGGGTGATAATTAATAACAATAATAAATATGTTTTTATTGATTTCAGTGAGGAAGGGAAAGGGAGAGATAGAAACATTTAATGAAAGAGAAACATCGATCAGCAGCCTCCTGCACACCCCCCACTGAGGACTGAGCCCACAACCTGGGTAGGTGCCCTGACCTGGAATGGAACCGGCAACCTCCGGCTGCAAAGGGAGGATGCTCAACCAGCTGAACCACCCAGGCTGGGCCAGGCTCACGTCTTTTCCTCGCATTTCCAAAGGGCCAAGGCCCTCTGCCTAGGCTCATTCCTGTTGCTGTGATCTTGCCAGTTCCATCTTTAGCCCTTCCTTTGTGTCACTGTCCCCAGCTTTACTAAAATGTACTCTCAAAATCACCTGGACTCACATATCGAAATCTTTCCTGCATGAAGTCAAGAGCCCACATATTCTAGACCCACTTTGGCCCAGTCCCTTTCTGGTGACATCACAGTGTGTCAGTGCGAGTGAATTATGAGAGGAGCCAGAATCATGCACTCTGCTTGAAGATGTGGGGAGAGAGGAATGAGGACTTGAGCTAACCTCGAAAGAATATGTTTCTGCAAAAATTATCCCTTGTGATCTAGGATAAATGAATCTCTGTGAACCTCAGCTTCCTCAGTTGGGGATAATGATAGTACCCATTTCAAGGAATGATTGTTCGGGTTAAGTGGGATAAGGTATGAAAAATGCCCAGCACAGTGCCCAGTGTACAGCAAGTACTCCATCAATGTTAGCTGTCTTTATTAACATCGTTACTATGGAGAACTTTTGGAGTCAATGAGTTCTGATGGACTCAATGACATGCCAAGGTTACAGCTAATATCTAGGCTTCCAATTTTATGCTCAAAATGAAAGTAGAGCTCTGGACTCATCCAATTCTACTTTTTTCACGGGAGATTCTAAAGAGAGTGTTGGCTTTGTATAACAGAGACTCCAGCAATTTTCCCCAAAGGAAAGCTTTGAATGAAATCATTTAACGTGTGAATGAGCTCATATCTAAAAGGATTACCCACACTGACAGGTAATCAGTCTGCCATATGTGGATATAAATTCACTTTTGCTTACAGGACATACTGAGGGTGTTTCCCCCCCAACCCTCCCCAGGTTTCATATTTCTCTTATTTCAGCCCTTCAAGCACCCTGTTCTCTGTAGCCTATTTGACTTTCATATCAAAGAAAATAAAAGCAAAACAAATATTCTACTTGTAATCAGCCTCCATTTACAGTAATCATGGTTTAAAAACTCTCTGCTGGCACTATGAAGAGGCGAAGAACATACAGCAAAGCCTCCATTATTGAGAGCTAGCCTTCTGTTGAGTAAGCCAGGTATGTATGCCATGAGAAAACAATCACTCTAGAATAATGTGCTGCTATTCCACGGCGATGCGGGATAGACTGTGTACACAGAGGAGACAGTAACTTGGCATTCTATTGGACAGGGGCTAATGAGGATGTAGAGAGAGAAAACAAGGATCTCTTTGGCAGGCGCTGTGCTGTGTGCTCCAGACAGTATCTGGATGATTCTGAGTCCGCTCTAGAAAATGGTAGTGGATGTGGATTGGCAAAGAGAAAGGCAGGCAGGGGTTCTCGTTGGAATCAGCTGGTACTAAAAAAACAACCAAACAAAACAAACGCCAAACACACCCTGCACCCACCCCCCGAGATTCTGCTTCAGTTCCTTTGGGCCCATGTACCACACCTTATGAAAGCTCCCAGGTGATTCTAACCTGCAACCAAAGCTGAGAACCTCTTTAGGGCAAAGACCGTCTGACAAATATTTCCAAGTTTGTGTGAAGAGCTGTAGGCTTGTGAAAATTCCCCCCACTGTAGAGGAAAGGTGGCTTCTTCCAGTTTAACTAAGGTGAGAGTAAAGGGGATGCACTGGGCTGTGAATATGCTAGTGTTTGCTTGTGGAAGATCAAGGTGAGGATTTGGGAGTGGCGACCCTCTGAGGCCCAGCAGGATTGCTGGAGGTGAAACTGGAGCACGGAATTGGGAAGACACTTGGGGATTTTAAGGAAAGATTGTGTCTCTGGGGCTGGACTTCATTGCATTTATGGCTTATGGAGCTGTCAGAAGATACAGGGGGGATGAGAATCTGCAAACAGACAGCTCAGGGCTTTGAAGTCAGCTGGATGCTCTTGTAAATGTTGCTTAAATGCAGTCTCAGCTTTTGATCATTTGTAAATTGCATCTCTTGTAGCTACCTTACATGTTTGTTGTGAAGATAAAACGGGATAATAGGCGCAAATGGGGTGTCATATCTGTCATATAGACAGTAACAAGCTGAATTAATATTACTGTTGTTTGAAAAGAAGACAGTTCTGTGTGTACAAATCACGCATTCCAGACTCAGGATTTGGGTGGCTGCAGATAAAAGAGGTTTCCCCTGGAAACTGGTATAGACATGGGGACCCATGTTTCTAGTACAAAGGGAGTTGGAGAAACTGTTACCTGACAGGAACCAGGACCGGAGCAGGTCTGCCTTGGCTGGCCTGTAGTGTGTGGGTTCTTGAATCCAGGTGATTTTTCGAGTACGTTCATTAAAGCTGGGGACAGCGAAACAAGGGAGGGCTTAGGATAGAAGAAGCAACAAGAGAGACCCTAGGCGGGGCTGGAGGAACTGACCCAAGCGGTCTCCTCTGTGGATCCCAGGCCTGGAGCAGCAGAAAGCTATGCTGAGGGCTTGCCAAACATCTTAGAGCCTTCTGTTTAGAAATTCTAAGGATGTCCATTTTGTCACAGGGCTAGTTGAAGTGAACATGCCAAGTTGGAGAAAAACACAAGATAGGTTTCAAGAGTGTGGCTCACAGTTCGGGCTCATTCACTGTTCGCTGAAATGAAGACAAAATGCACGATGGTGATGTAGGCAAAAAAGAAGAGATGGTTACCCTGGCTGGTTTGGCTCAGTGGATAGAGCATCAGCCTGTGTACCTCGGTTGCAGGTATGATCCCAAGCCCTGGTCCGGGCATGTGCAAGAGGCAACCAATCGATGTGTCTCTTTCACATCGACATTGCTCTCTCTGTGTCTCTTCCCCTCCCTTCCACTCTCTCTAAAAAATAATAAATAAATCAATAAATATCAATGAAAAAATATCCTCAGGTGAGGATTAACAACAACAAAAAAGAGCGAGAGAGGTGGCCTCGCAAGTAAGCCCATGGTGTTTGGATTTGATGTTACTGGCAGCAGAAAGCCACTCTGAATCCTAGGGTGGTGTTTAAGGCCCTGTAAACTAAAACTAAGAAAGTTGAAGAAATAAATGCATCCCAGGTCACCCATCCATTAAGTGGACTTTAAAGAAGAATATGCTCATCATGAGAATAATAGTCGCTGTAACAATGTATTTAAGCAAGATTATGGGCTCTTCTTTTCTGAATAGGACTGAGTAGAGGAGGAAAATTCCCCCCTTCTTCTCTTCTAGGCTTTTTAACTAAATCCACATAACACAGGTTAACTACAAAAACTTACATAAGGGAGTCCATAGACATATGAGAGACTCAAAGAAGTGACCAAAGCAAGCTGCTTTTATGGCTTCTAGACAAATAAACAAAACATTTGTGAAGAATTAACAAGAAAAAGGGGTTTCAGCCTCAGGTAGTAAATTAATGAGAAGTAACATGGTTTGTTTATACAGCCTTCTTGTCCCCAAATTTCCTATCTCTGGTGATAAAGATGCCTTCTTCCCTCTTGGGCCAGGGCAGGTACCTTTCACATGGGAGATTTATTTCCTTTTAGGAGGACAAAGGAGGGTCAGCCTGTCCTTGCACTGGCTGTTTCTTAAGTAACTTTAATTCAAAATAATCACTATGTCAAAGTGGCATATATTGGGGTGGCACATTCCGCTCCCTTTCAACTGCACATTCTGGTTGGGCAGGTTGTTCTTGGTGGAAGAGTGAACTATAGACTTGGTCCTGAAATCAGTCTGTTCTCTGCTCCCCAAGCATGCACCCTGCTGTGGGGCAGCAGCTGCCCAGGAGGGATGCCTTTATCCAGTTTCACACAAAGGCACCCCAGGGAGTAGTGGCAGCCCATCTCAAAGGTCTGAAAACACAATTCATGCTCTTCTGCTTAGATAACTTTAAGGTCACTTCCAGACTCTGGAGTAGAAAACCAATGACGTGAGCAATAAAGTGGGGGTGGGGGTGGGGAGAGATGAAGACAAAAAATGATCAAAATATAAGGTAGAGAAAGTGAAACAGAACAGCAAAATGAGGTGAATCATGAGGAACAGCAGTGGGTGCCATGCTAAGTGGAGGTCCCCCCCACATTTCTGGTACTGTGAGTAAACATGGAGAGAAAGTTCACAGTGACCTACTCAACAGCAGAAATCCAAACAGGGCCGAAGGCAATGCGGAGGCATTTTGCAGGAAGCAGCAGCATGAGCCTGGCACCTAAACCCAGTGACTGTATAACCAGGGCTGGACAAAAGTCCATTTTACCAGCAACAAGTCTGCGCTTTCATCCCAACTCCCTTTCCCCTCTGCCCACTCCAGCACCGCAGTGCAACGGAAGGCAACAGTTCATGTTTCACATTTCAATTTGAATGATGAAAGTTTCCATATTATGTTCATATCTGCAAGGTTCTGCCATTTTTTTAAAAAATATGTTTTTGTTGATTTCAGAGAGAAAGAGAGAGGGAGAGATAGAAATATCAATGATGAGAGAGAATCATTGATTGGCTGCCTCCTGCACGCCCCACACTGGGAATAGAGCCTGCAACCTGGGCATGTGCCCCGACCGGGAATTGAACCATGACCTTCCTGGTTCATAGGTCAATGCTCAACCACTGAGCCACGCCGGCCAGGCGGTTCTGCCATTCTTAACCCTAACTGCTAACTCTTCTGGTACATACTCTGAGAAGGAAGTCCTTAACTTTGAGAGGCAGTTTGGTCTTAAAACTACCTAAGAAATGGCTCCAGTTCCTTTCAATTTCTAAGGAAAACAGAATTTTCACATTAAAAATGGAGATCACATCACCTAAGTGTAGAATTTTGTAGAAATAAATCAGATGAGTTCAAAGGACTTTTGCCTTATGGCTCTCAGCATACCCCATGCTTTTCCATAGGCCAGGAAGATCTATGGCCAATACCCTTCCTGGATTCTTGTCCCTATAAGACTTTTGTGGGGGACATCACTGATCCTGTGAGTTCCACTTGAGGGATTTATAACATGATCTATTACCCTTGGGGTTAGCCTTTAATAATTTACTCATTCAACGTTTAATTCAAAGTTCTTAGTAAGGGGAGACAGACATGCAATTTAATTAATGCCACAAAATGTTATATTGCTATAATAAATATATGGGATGGGGGGAGGGTGGAACAGAAAGGACAAGAAGGGGAGGTGCTCCCAGGCAGGACAAACTGGGACTAAAGCAGCCATGGGTCAGAGAGTTTGTTGTGGTCAGGAAGATGCAGGTAGATCAGATGGCCCATTAAAACTCTGTACTTGGAGCAGGTGGGATAAAGGATAGGTGGTCAGGGTGGCCTCTGGCCAGAGGTAGCCTCTAGCCAGAGACAGTCCTCTGTGTCCTCTGATCTTGTCTTCTTGTGGGAATGAATTCAAACAAGAGACAACAAATAGCAGCAAAGGCAGGCGAGAATTTATTTGCAGAAAAGGGATATACTCAGATAGAGCCTGAGCACGCAACTCAGCCCACAGAAGCCAAACAAAGTGCCCTGCTCAGTTGGGGGTTCGGGGGATGTATACCCCTAGGCAAGCGACAAGGCTCCTTCACCCAGGTGTTATGCCACTGGTTAGACCATATCCTGGAGGGGCTCTGAATCTTCTCTCCTCACATAGGGATCTGTTGTCTTCATCACCTAATTTTGGCTTGTCATGTCTCACACATATCCCCTCCAAGCCCCAACGGCCTTACTCAGCTCATATCTTCCTAGCTGCCTACTCTAACACTATGAGGCTACAAGCATGAGGAGAAAAGTCTATAATCTAAAAAATGGTCAAAAGGAAAGCTAGGGAAAGGGTAGATATCTGTTGATAAACATCAACCTCTAGACCTCTTGAAATACAAGAAAATAATGTGAGCTATTAAGCCACTGCCAAGATTTCTGTCACTTGTACTCAAAAACACCCTAATAAATTTCCCTAGTTCCTAATAAAATTAGAAAAATAAGGCACTACAAATTTCATAGATCTAGATTCATTAAACTTAAAAAGCTGTTCTTTATTCCAAAGTTATGCCATTCTCATATTTTTATTAAAATATTCTTTCTTTTATGAAATGATGGTGATCGTCAATTGTCATTTGTTTTTCAATGTCTTTGCTTGGCACAGGATGGAAAAAAAGCAAGGAATGAAGAAAAAAGAAAGGGAAGAAGGAAGGAAAATATTTTAGATAGTCTTTCTCTAATTTTCAAATATTTTCTTCTCTTTTTCGTTTAAGCTTGTGAAATCCAAGAGTCCGTGACACGAAGAGTGTTGGCTGAATTTGCCTTAAAGGCCTAGAATTCGTGATGTGCTTTGGAGTCTCTGGCATTGGCTCATGAGAGCAGATGGTTAAATTTCCAGGAACCACCTTGGTAGCTTGAAATGCGAGGTGGTGCGAGTATTGACACCACAGAAACCTACAAAAGCTATAAATCAGCCCCCTCCCCCAGCGAGTTGTTTTCCTGCACACCACGGCCCTGACCTTGCCTCTTGCAAGTGTCCAGGGATATTACACGAGGCACAACTCACACCAACTAAAACACACATGAGGTTGAGATGGACATCATTAACTACATCTTTACAATGAGAAACATTCTCTCTCATTGCTTGCTTAATGATCTGACGCTCCATTTCCCTCACTAAAATATCAGCTGCCTCAGCAGGAACCATATCTGTTCTACTCACACCATATCCCGGCTGCCTATCAGCACAGAGTGTACACAGGGGCCTGGTCTTCCTAGGAGTTATGATCAGAAATTCCATAGTCATTAGAATGTCTGGGGGGAGCAAAAGTTGTCATAATATTAGGATATTCACCAGTGAGGGAAGTTTGTTGACAGGGAGTCCCTATCCTCATGTGGTACACATTCTCAGGTGGCAGAGTGAGAATATGAAAGTAACAAAAATATGATGTAATTTCACACAGTGAAAATAACCTGGGTGTGAGTTTTAAACAGATCACTGAACTTGCTCAGTAAAATACAGTTCGATAGATGGTTTACAGGTGTTTAAAAAAAATCAAATGGTTTGATAGCCAATACATTTGGGAAATGATGGTTAAAACAAGTTATTTCTTTACTGCTAAGCTTCTCAGAGCTTTTATTGTGATGCTGATGTGCTTGGGAAGCTTTACTTTGACCATGGAATCCATTTTTGAGATCTTCACCTATATTGAGTGTTCCACAGAGCAAATTTTAAGTGTCAAGTGACAAAACGAAAACAATTTAGTATCGAGTTCGATGTACTTTATTCAAGGAGGAAAAGGACATCACAATTTCTGGAATGATGAGTATTGCAATCTTGTTTCTTCCTACGTCCTCATTTTTTTTTGGCATTCTTATGGACAGTTGGATGTTTCTGTTCTTAAGGCGGAATGGTGCAGTTACTGAGAGCTGGGGCTCTGGAGCCACCTTGGGTTCAAGTCCCAGCTCTTCCATTACTAGCTGTGTGGTCTTGTGCGTGCAAGTTACTTAATCCTCAGTTAATCCTTCAACTGTACGATGGGAATAATAATAATAACATCTCTCACCTGAGTTATTGAAAGGTTTAAAAAAGATAATACAGCCCAGCCAGCATGGCTCAGTGGTTGAGCATCAACCTATGAATCAGGAGATCACGGTTCAATTCCCGAGCAGGGCACTTACCCAGGTTGTGGGCTCAATCCCCAGTGTGGGGCGTGCAGGAGGCAGCCAATCAATGGTTCTCTCTCATCATTGATGTTTCTATTTCTCTCTCTCCCTCTCCCTTCCTCTCTGAAATCAATAAAAATATATTTTTAAAAAGATAATACATATAAAACCCTCAATATCCAGTATTATTATGATTTTAGCTCTCTCAGTACTGTAGGTCTATTGCTTACAGTGACCCCCTGTTATGCACGTATGAATTCTTCTAAGTCCACTCTCTTTCTTACCAATTCAGAGAGAAAAATTCAGTTCCTCTAGCACAGTGGTTCTCAATCTGTGGGTCGCGACCCCTTTGGGGGTCGAACGACCCTTTCACAGGGGTCGCCTAAGACCATAGGAAAACACATCTATAATTACATATTGTTTTTGTGATTAATCACTACTCTTTAATTATGTTCAATTTGTAAAAATGAAATTGGGGGTCACCACAACATGAGGAACTGTATTAAAGGGTCGCAGCATTGGGAAGGTTGAGAACCACTGTACAGCTCGTCACTGGGAGGATCTCCCACTTCAGCTGCTCCTTTCTGAACGATGTTCAAGTGTAACTGGCTCTCTTCAGTTTTAGGATTTCTAACTGAGCTCAGTCCCCTGAAAAGCGCCTGCTCAGAGAAACAGAACCATTTGTGACTTCCACATTACAGCCAACTGTTCTTTGAAAAGGTTCGTGAAGCCTTCAGCTTTTCCGTTATCAGTGGGAGTGAACTATTACTGGCATCCAGTTCTGCACTGATCTTGGACTTAGTCCTGATTTTGAAGGGAGGAAATTATAGGATGTTTCTTGGGGCTGGACTAAGATCGCAGAGGGGTTGTAATGGCTGGTAATGCTGTTCTGTCCTCTGTATAGCAATGACAAGAGTAATTTAATTTTATTTTATTTTTCAGTAGAGGGAAAATTAGACTGAGGGGGTAAAAAAAAGTTTTAGATTTGAAAGAATTTAGAGATCCAACATTTTTTTTCTACTAAGTATGGCTTTTCTATCTCATTGTACTCACTCAACAAAAATACAGTGGAAAATAACTTTAACAGCCAGAACCCAGCTCGCTGGAATCATGACTTAAATAGATTAGGAATATATATTTCAGAAGAAAACATCAAATAACATCAAGCTAGCTGACCTCAGTGATTAATCAAAAATCAGCTACTCGGGTAAATCAGCCCAACCTCTTATTCCTTATACTTTCAGCACTGCACTAGAATTTCATCTCCAGGGAAGAAGAGCTTTTTCTGTTATGCTCTTAGCCTCTAGGAGAGCACCCTGCATGTTGCAGACAGTCAGCCAATACTTGTCAAATTGATTGATGACTGAATGAACAGTATGCTTGGTTCTGGGAAAGTGGGAAGTGATAGTCAGAATTATGAAGCAGAGTCACTGGAAGGTCTCTTATGATGGATTAACATAACATCCATCATAAGAGAATGGAAGCAGTTGACTTGTATTTAAAAGATGCTGACAAAGTGCTGACTTTAAAAAAAGTAATCAGAACTATTATGTCATCAGAGTGGTCCCCCAATGCCTATTAATTGAGGCTTTTTTTAAAGAATGAAGGTGTAGGCACTGAGATTATGAGTTACCATAATTAGTGCAAACTGTGCATTTGATAATAGAACTGTATGAAAATCTCTCCCTCAGCTAACATTCCCAGATGTTCTAATGAGCTTTGATGCTCAGTCCCTCAATTCATTTTTGAGAAGAGGCTACCTCATATTAAACCCCATATTAATTTTCTTGTGTTTAATTGCGACTAACACTGGCACAGAAGGTCCCGCGTGGGCCTTTCAGAGATGGAGATCAGAGACAGAGAAGGAAAGATGGAGATCAGTTGTTAGGGTTTAAATTGTGGT
The DNA here is from genome assembly GCF_028538775.1 of Myotis yumanensis. Classification (NCBI taxonomy): domain Eukaryota; kingdom Metazoa; phylum Chordata; class Mammalia; order Chiroptera; family Vespertilionidae; genus Myotis; species Myotis yumanensis. The sequence goes on from NW_027223754.1 coordinate 167,143,077, forward strand.
TGCAACTGCATGGTAGGTAATTGGGTACTTCATAAACAACTTATGTCAATGTTTCTGTTTGTAATATACATATCTAGGTAAAAATTTATATCCTCAATCCTTTTTTACAATAATAGGAATTGCAAGTTTTAAATGATAGGCAATTGCCTTGGATTTTTTTTAAACAGTAATAATGAATTTTTATATCATGTAGCATAAAGAGTCAGTCTAACATTAAATTTCTGATACTGATACATCCAAGGAACCTTTTCTCTCTCCCTTTTTTTTTGAGATGGTGGCAAGAGCCATATGAGATATTCAGTGTTGCTGTTCCAGGATTTGACAGTGCCAACTTGATGTTCTCTGGCCTCACCAGCCCACGGGATTTCCTGCGGCCGCGCTTCATCTTAGCAAATAGTAACTCAGCACACACCCACCCATTGTCCCCATTTATTGTGGAGATTCCCCAAAGTCACATCTCCCCACAGACCTCTCTGCCCGACAGTTCCTACATGGCGTCCGCCTTCTGGTGCACTTCTTCCTGTCTTAGCCTGTCGGCCCTGTTTTGATTTCTGCTGGTGAGTAGGTCACTGTGAACTTTCTCTCCATGTTTATGTTCTCTTGGAAACATTCCCTAAGTTTCCAGTTGCCTGCCTACCCTGCCTGCCCCTCCCCCGCAGGCTGAGCTAAGGCATCAGTTGGGGCAAAGATGTCACAATCCTCCTCTCTTCTCCGTCACGAAGCAGAAGGCTCCGCAGACATCACTTGGCACATTTGGGTTTATCATGAGTGTGATGGGCGCACAGTGAGGCGACGGGGTGAAAGTGCACACGAGCAGCCAGTGAGTCAAATGCTTCCTAAGAAGGAAATGTCTTTCTCCTGCTTCTGCAGTGCTGAAACAAAACTTACTCGGGCTTCACACACAATACAACTTCCTCCAGAGCATCGCTCAGGTGGGCGCTGCCCACCATCCCTTCCAGGGCCCAGGGTTAGTCATCCCTTTGTTGAATCTAAAGGGCTTTTGTGGAAATTCTTTTCCGAGTTCACAGCTGATGCTGCATCTCAGACTGTGCCAAAAAGATGGCCCTTTTATTTGTTTTCTCTCCTTCATTTCTTTCTTTATTCAGCTTTAACTGTATCTTTTTGCGAGCCCCTTTGGGGATAGCCCTGACTCCTCTTCCTTATGTTTTTCTGATTTTAGCTGGTCTGAAATCCAGACACTTTTTCAAAAGGAAAAGTACTGAGTAATATTATCTAGAGAGCCAGTGGCTAGTCACACCAATATTAAAAGGAACAAGCAGATAGGTTTCTGAATTCCCAAATGGGGTTTCTCTACATTAGATGTGTCTATGACCCAACATTTAAAAATCATTATCATAGTCTAGATCAGTGATGGCGAACCTATGACACGCGTGTCAGAGGTGACACGTGAACTCATTTTTTTGGTTGATTTTTCTTTGTTAAATGGCATTTAAATATATAAAATAAATATCAAAAAATAAGTCTTTGTTTTACTATGGCTGCAAATATCAAAAAATTTCTATATGTGACATGGCACCAGAGTTAAGTTAGGGTTTTTCAAAATGCTGACACTCTGAGCTCAAAAGGTTTGCCATCACTGGGATAATGACCAAATAAAATTAATTATGAGGTTTGGCTCCTTTGGAAAAAAAGCCTTGAATTAATTTAATTCATGGATAGGAGGGTACTGTGCAAGTTAATATCGATTTACCAACTCAAATAATATGAGAGCTCAAGAGTAAATAAATACTTTTACATTGAACTTGGTTTTATTGCCCAGATATTGTGGGCACTTAGACACTTTGCTTCTAGGATAATGTAATGTCAACAAAAGAGAGAAAAATCAAGTTAAATTTCTAAGATCAGATTCCTAAGACAAAGCCAGTGCCATATGTTAACTGTAACTATTCTACTCAACTAGCAATTCAATGTTTCTATAATTTGTGATTCACTCTTCTCTACTCAACAGCAAAAATGCAGAACTGAAGGAATTTGATCAGGATTGTTAAATGGACATTTTAAAATAATTACAAGTGTTATAGTATCTGGATGTATAAAATTATATAGTTTTATATACAAGGTATATAGAAAGGTATATTGTCATAAATATTATAAGTAACAATAATAAATACCATTTATTTAGGCTTACTGTGTACCAGATATCTTTTCAGAACTTTATTTACATTATCTCATTTAATCTATGCATTAGATAGTTTTAATGCCCATTAAATGAAAACATTTAATTCCCATTAGATAAAAAGAAAATCTAATGTTCAATGATACTAAATAACTTGCCCAAATTAATACATTCTGTTGGTGGCAGGCCCAGCATTTGAACCTGTACATGTCTGACCATAGAGGTTATTCCCTTAACCCCTATGCTATGAGACAGAAAGCACAGAAAGTCACTTTAAAAAAGGGGTTAAGTGTATATACATTATTGCTTTATAATACTGTATAGAGTATAAGTGTATATAAATTATTTTTCTATCCTCTCATAAAATTGTCACATTCATTCAAATTAGCTACCCTCTGGAAAAGTAAATGCTGGAAAAGATGGAGGAGCGAAGAGTAAGGGGGTCTGGTGCTGAGACCAGTGGGTGGAGTGTACCAATGAGCAGCCAGCAGAACGCAGAGGAGGCCCAAGTCTGAGCAAGTCAGGAATCGGTGCAAGGGGGTGAGGAGGGCAGAAGGATGCTGCTGGGAGACAGTCACACAGAAGATCGGGGCGAGAGGGGTTGCAGGAGGCATCAGGAGTAGCCAGAGCAGAAGCACGTACCAGAGAGGTTTGATGTGGTTGTGCCTGTCCGCACATCTACGTTTTCTAAGAGTTCCCCTGTCAGTAGCCAGTCCCAGCAGAATCAGTCTATGCTCCTGACACTGGAGTGGGAACAGGCAGCTTGAGGCCCTGAGCTGAGGCAGAAGGATCCACTGCGTCTGTGCACCAGAAAATCCTGGGTAAGGGCTGCAGATACAAGATACCAGGTAGGTAAGTCCTAGGACATATAACATTCAGGGCATTTTGCTTCTTCAACCCCCTGATGCTCACTGCTTTTAATAGATCATGTTCACGTGTCTCCCAAAGGCAAAAATCAGCTCTCAGAGGCGTTCCATTCTGAACCTACAAAGGAAACATTTTTCTAGCTGCATTGTAAATTACAGGGTCCCCTCTCACTGGTTGAATTCAGTGAGTCACAAATTATTCAAAGCCATGTACACACCCCGGGTTAACCCTCATCGGTTCCCACCTTACAGGACCTGCTTTAATCATCAATTCTCCCCTTCGAATGCGGTCCTGAAAACTGAATGTTTCATTCTACATGTGGCTTGACCAGCAGGGAGTACAATACGTGTTCCTTCCCTAAACTGCTCCCTAAGCTTTTATTACTTACCGTTTAGATTGCATTAGCGTTTTAAGTTGCCACATCCCACTTGTATTGAGCTGTGGCCACAGAAAACTGCTAGATCTTTCCCACTTAAAGGGCAGCTATTAAGCCAGATATCCAATTAAAAATAACTTTTACATGGGTTTTTGCCTGGATTCCTATTCATTTCTTTGTGGGTTTAGTGGCCCAACATTTCAAGTTGCTAGGTTAAGCCTGAATTCCAGCCTGAGGATTATGTCACCCACTCAACGATGTCAGCGCTTCAGGCTCTGCGATAGCTGCAGGTATGATAAATTGCCCCCTATGTCTTCAATGAATTAAACAAATTTCAATCAAAGCCAACAAGTAGTGCCTGGCTGGCGTGACTCAGTGGTTAAGCGCCGACCTATGAACCAGGAGGTCACAGTTGGATTCCCAGTCAGGGCACATGCCTGGGTTGCAGGTTCGATCCCCAGTGTGTGGCGTGCAGGAGGCAGCCTATCAATGATTCTCTCTCATCATTGATGGTTCTCTCTCTCTCTCTCTCTCTCTCTCTCTTTCTCTCTCTTACTACCCTCCTCTCTGAAATCAATAAAAATGTATTTTTTTTTTTTAAAAAGCCAATGAGTATTTATTGAGCACACATTCTGAGTTAGCCACTCTTCTGAATGTGAGGATCAATGACATGCATTGATGATGTTTGGATGATGTAGACATGACTAATCTTCAAGGGGCTCAGGGAACATGGGGGAAATAGGCGTGAATATGGCTGAGTATGATACATTATGAGTAAAGTTCAATGAAAGCATAGGAAATTCAGCAACTCACGGAATTGCTTTAGTAGTTTTAGTTTCTTATGTATGTAATCTTCACTAAACCTCCCTGTTTTTACATTTCTGATTGGTTGGTATGGTATCAATTTAACCTAAAGCTACTGGACCAGTGGTTGCTCTACTGCCTAGTAGAGCAATTGGACCAAGGGATTGACACAGGATTTTGTATCACATGTGCTGATCACAGCAGAATGTGTGAATTTGATTTCATTAAGAATGTTGAGGGACATGACCAAGACATTAGAAATACACAAATATCTCATCATACCATCTCTTAGTGTGGTCTTGACTTTAAGACAACAACAATGTGAAAGTGCACAAGAGACTCAACTAACATATGCTGTCTCCTCCAGAATGCAAAGATAACAAGGAAGCAACAAGGAACAAAGGGGCCTCCTTCTTCAAGGAGGAATGTAATAATGGCCAGGTGGCTCCCTAATGGCTTTACAATCCCAGTAATAATTCAGATATGCAGCATCTCTACATTTCTACATCTTGCAGCCAGCCACCACGCATGCCCACACAATTTTTGGCAACTGAAGTTAAAATAATTATTTGGGTGGTTGACTAATTGTTCCTTTACCTTGCCTTCCAGATAGAAGGAGGAGGAAGAGCAGGAAGAGGAACGCTTTCTGCTCTTGGTTTTTCCCTAGACTGCAACATTTATGTTGGCCTTGTTCACATATACTAATCTGAGTCTTAGCAAGAACAAGAGATTACCTTCTCAGGTGTGGGGGCCTGTGGTATTTCACATGGAAAATAATGACTCAAGCCTGAATAAAACTGAAAGGGGGAGAGAATTTTTTTTTAGTATATTTTTAATGATGTCAGAGAGGAAAGGAGAGAGAGAGAGAGAGAGAGAGAGAGAGAGAGAGAAACATCAATGATGAGAGAGAATTATTGATCAGCTGCCTCCTGCACATCCCACACTTGGGGATTGAGCCCACAACCTGGTCATATGCCCTGACTAGAAATCAAACTGTGATCTCTTGTTTCATAGGTTAAAGCTCAACCACTGAGCCACGCAGGTCAGCGGATGGGAGAGAATTCTTCCATAGCCTCTAGCCCTCATTCAGAGCCTTCTCTCTCTTTTGACACCCTCTTCCCTAGGAAGGCTTGGGTCCTTAGGCAAGTTTCTTGCCTATGCCTTCCCCTGGTGAGAGCCTAGGTTCAGACCTTTCCTTAAACCTGGGCTGTGGGTAAGGTTGGTGCTCCCTTGGCCAGGAGGCACACCAGGACCAATGGCCCAAAGATTTTCAATTAACTTTCTGCTTGTTTTGCTTTTTATTTCTTTCCCCCGTCGCCTTCCTTTCCAAGTCATTCAAGTGTTTTATTACTAAAGCTCAAAACTCAGTTCTTAGCCAATGCGTATGAAGTAAAATTCCTGAAAGATATAATAAAGATAAAATAAACTGTTAATAGCGAGCCAATAAAACAAATGGAGTCAGGGAATTGGAAAATGGTGCTGGGACAGTTGGATATTTCTATGCAAATACACACACACACACGCACACACACACACACAAACAAACAACCCTCAACTATATTTTGAACCCTATGTAAAAATAACTTAAAAAAGCCTTTGTGACCTTGGGTTAATCAAAGATCTCTTAGATATGACACAAAAGCACAAACCATAAAACGAAAATGATAAGGTTCTCTTTTGTAAAAGATACTGTTAAGAAAATAAAAAGACTAGTTACAGACTGAGAGAAAATATTTGCAGAACACATATCTAATCAAGGACTTGTAGCTAGAATACATAAAGAACTTTCAAAATCCAGCAATAAGGAAACAAACAACCCAGTAAAAATATGGGCAAAAGATTTGAAGACCATCAAAGAAGATATACAGATGTCAAATAATTACATGAAAGGATGTTCAACATTGTAATTAATTAGAGAAATGCAAATTAAACCATGAGATACCACCTATTCTAACGGCTGAAATAAAACAAAATTGATATTACCATATGCTACGGAGGTTGCAAAACAGCCGAAACTCAACACTCTTGGTGGAAATAGAAAATGGCATAGCACTTTGAAAAAACAGTTTGGCACCCTGGATGAATTAAAATCATATTTACACAAAAACTTATACCCTAATTTCATAGCAGCACCATCTAAAATTGCCAGAAGCTAGAAACAACCCAGGTGTCCTTAGGGATAAATGGGTAAACAAGCTACAGTATAATCCATACCATGGAATACCACTCAGCAATGAAAAGGACTGAACTGCTAATACAGGCAATGGCTCAGATGAATCTTAAACATATTATGCTAAGTGAAAAAAGCCAGACCCAAAAGGGTACATATTATATATGAGCCTATTTATATGACATTTTGGGAAAGGCAAAATCATGGTCACAGAGAACAAACTGCCAAGGGCTGGGGTATAGAGAAGGGAACGGACTACAAGGAGCATTGGGGGAGGGAGCTCTCTTTACACCTCTTTTGATGGCTGGTTTCTTCTTTCTGTGCTTTGCCATAGTTCAAACCATCCCATTTAACCCTTGATGGGTCATTCTGTGCCACTTGCTGTGTCTTGGTGACCCTGAGTCAAAAAGGCAAAGAATGGATAAAGGTGGTCAAAAGGTGCAAACTGCTAGTTGTAAGACACATAAGTACTAGGCATGTAATGTACAGCATGATGACGATAGTTAACACTACTGTATGATATACTAGTATATGAAAGTTGTTGAGAGAATAAATCCTGAGTTGACCAAAAAAATCCCAAATACCTAAGAATAAAAGGCATCCATCTTAGTAATTCTGGGTCAAGGAGAATCTAAAAACTAAAATTAGAAACTATTTAGAAATCAATTACAAGGAACATTATTCATGCCAAACCAATAAGACATAAAATTTGAGAATGTTTGTAGATTTAAATGCTTTTGTCATTGCAGCTCCTTTGCTGTGATCTATTGAAAGTCCGCCCTCAACACAAAGGTTTGTAATAAATAAATAAATAAATAAATAAATAAATAAATAAATGGAAAAAAAACAAATTAAAAAAAAATAAAGTAAATGCCTTTGTCATTAAAGATTAAAGACTGGAAAGTAAAAGTCATGCTCATCTTTTAAAAATTAGGAAAAGAAAAATAAACAAAACCAAACAAAAGTAGAAAAAATAAAATAATAAATAATGAACAAAAAAGCAAAGACATAAATAAAATAGTAGAAACGTTATTTACATCTAATAAGGTAGATAAACAGTAGTTTGATTAAGGAAAACACATAAAAGCTAAGGAGTGAGAAAGATACAATCACAGATTATACATTAAAACTTTATAGAAGAATATTAGTTTCAATGACATTTTTTTAAAACTAGAAGAAATAAATGATTTTCTTGTAAAACATAAACTGGCAAAATGGACTCAAGAGGAAATACAAAACTTAACTATGCCGTAGAATGTTCATAGAAGACCAAATGCCACAGAAGAGACTGGAAGAGGTTTAAAAGAGCTCCTGTTTAAAAAATCACCAGGACCAGATGGATTCAGAGATAAGTTCTAGTTAATCTTTAAATCTAAACAAATAAATCACGTGATTTAAAGGCAACATACTTTCCCAGAATATAGAAAAAGAAGTCTTTAGTATACTCTTCCATTACCCTCTTCATCATTTTTCCTCGCTTTAATGTTCCTCTCTCCCTTTAGCTGACCCAAAGCTGCTTCACCCTTCTACCCGGACATACATACACATTTAGCTGCCTTCACAGAATTGCTGGTTTTAAAATGATTTCTTCTTCCCTCCCAACCACCTCCCCTTATCTAAATGTCCCGTGTCCTCTGGCAGCTGATAGGCTGAGTCGCAGGAGGCCCATCTTCCCCTGTTCAGATCCCACTGACGGTTTTGTCCCTGGGGGCCACCTTTGAGCTAGAAGGCCCCTCTTTCCTCCCTGGAGAATACTGCTTCCCTCCAGTGGGCAGGGCTTCTGCTAGTGGAGAGGGAAACCTTGCAAAACCATGCAGATTTCTGTCTCAAAATGTCTCTGGCTTCCAGTAACAGAATATCAATTCAGAATGTCATACACAATAAGTAAAGTTGTTATGTCACTTTTAACAGAGACAGCTTGTAGGGGTGGTTGATTTAGGGTCTCAGTAATATCATCTGGAATCTAGTGTCTTTCTGTTTCTCCACTCTGTCATTTATGCTACTAACTTCATAATGTGGACTACCAGCACACTGGGTCCACGCGCGCCTTGTCCATGTGCAGGATGCAAAACCCACTGGCTTTTCCCTGGAACGACTCTAGCAAACCACGCTTCACGGCTCTTAGCCCAATCACAGGTAAGGGGCGTGGCTTTGCCAAATGAGCTGAGGAGTGACAGCTGGAGAGCCAGCCACAATGTCCACTTCAGTCCCCGCCTCTTCTCCCTGGTTGGTCAGTTAGGAAAGCTAGCACTATCTGCCCGAAGAATGCCCAACAGCAATAAAGTCAGCACCAATGGAAAAATGAACCCTTTTGATAAGAGAGATCTTTTATTTTTTACTGCAGTTCATCTTGATTAGTTACTTGTTTGCAAAAAGACTTCCATCTTGGATTCTTTCATTTTATGGTGGGAATGGCTGAGATGAGCAGAGCCTTATTTCGAATTATCTTACTAATGGATTATATATCACCTGTTGTCATGACTGTGGCCAGATGCCCTACTATAATTAATGCAGAGATGCTTCTGAGGTGAGCTAAAAGTTTCTATGCATCCATATTTTAATGGGTGTAGTTTGAGTTTGGGGCTGGACATGTTAAAGAAAAACAAAGCACGGCATTAAAGGTGGTAAAAACAGACTTTGTTGGGTAACTACTGCAGTAAGGGGAAAGGGCTTCAGTAAGGAACTGAGCTCAACTCTAAAAATCCAGAGATGTAGAGACCAAGGGGTGGGGACTGAGCAAAGTCAGGGAAGTGGAAAACTAAAAAAGCAGGTAGGGGGCATTGGCCAATGTGATAAGGCCATCTGGGTTTGTTAATTGGCACTTAGAGGAGTACCGCTCAACCCTCCCACAGAGACCGGAAAGGAGGGCCTTATCTTGTCAGCCTTGAGCTTTCCCAGGCAGAAAGTTAAGGGGAAGGGACTTGGCCTTGAGTTGTTAGAAGTCATGCCAGTGTTTGTTCAAGATCTTAATGCAGAGGGGCGGGGGAATGGATGAAGTATATTAATGATGAGAATAAGGGACAGTTCTCAAATATGTAACTTAAAGAAATCATGCTATAGTAATGACCTTAATATGTACAGCTGAGAGGGTTAACTTGAAACTCAGGCAGATAGGGCAGGGGTCCAGTGGAAAACAAAGGCAGGTGGAACATAGGCAGGGGCAGACAGGCAGTTTGAGCAGCCAAACCACAGAAACCAACCAAGCAGAAACAATAAAATGTTTCTGGACTCAAAGCAGGAGGCATGGGAAACCAAAGGAGGGCCTGCAGTAAACAAGATGTACGAACACATAGAAACAGAGAAAGTTCCGCACAGGAACAGAGAAAGAACACACAGGAACAGGGAAAGTTCAGGTCCGTTGCTGGGCAAAAACAACTGAGGGAGTCAACAGGTGACGACACAGGTAGACATAGAGCAGGCTTGTAGCAAATATATACCCCTGGGCTACTTGGCTTTAACAGGCAGCCCATTCTTGGGTCTCCCCTCCCCTTGCGGGGAGTCTGAATCTGCTTGTAATAAATTTTCCACACTTTTGCTTAAATCTTCTGGTCGTGGAGCTCATTCTTCAGCGTTTCGAGACACGACCCCGGGGAAAATACCTCGGCTCACCGTTCTGGTCATCACAGCTGTTCCCAAGTGATTCCTTTTTGTCACTAAATTTATAATTGCATTTACAATATAAAGTCAAATTAATACTACTTATTGAACTTTTATTATTATTATTATTATTTTTAATCCTCACTTGAGGATATTTTTCCATTGATTTTTAAAGAGAGTGGAAGGGAGGGGGAGAGACAGAGAGAGAGAAATATCAGTGTGAGGGAGACACATCAATTGGTTGCCTCCCACACATGCCCCGACCAGGGCTGGGGATCGAGCCCACTGCAACCCAGGTACATGCCCTTGACCAGAATTGAACCGGGGACCCTTCAGTCCGCAGGCCAATGCTCTATCCACGAAGCCAAACCAGCTAGGGCCATATTGAACTTTTTAATTGAGTCGAGGACCAATTGCACATTATGCCTCAGTAGCTTCTGAAGACACTGCTAAGTAACGGCATAAGATCTACACAACCAGATCCAAGAGATGGTCCTGAGTCAGCCAACTAAACAGCTTTTTAAAAATGGTTTTGTGGCCAGACCAGTTTGGCTCAGGGGATAGAGCGTCAGCCTGCGGACTGAAGGGTCCCGGGTTCGATTCCGGTCGAGGGCATGTACCTTGGTTGCGGGTACATCCCCAGTAGGGGGCGTGCAGGAGGCAGCTGATTGATCTCTCTCATCTATGTTTCTAACTCTCTATCCCTCTCCCTTCTTCTCTATAAAAAATCAATAAAATATTTTAAAAATATATCTTTAAAAAAATGGTTTTGTGGGTGCATAACTCAAAGAGTCAACTTTTGCCCACCAACTCTAAGTGGTGATAGAAAATCAAAGACTAGTCACAAAAGCCTATATCATTCTTTTATTGTAGAAAAATTATTGAAACAACTAGCAATAAATGATCTGTTCTCTCTGGAGTTATAAAAGATTATGGGCCAAATTAGTTATCAGAATGTTTTTCCAATATACATATACTCTTTGGAAATACATATGTGAAAATATGAAAACCTTCATAAAACTGACAAAAAATGAAAAACAATTGTAGGGAAATTGCCCATCATTCATTCATTATTGGTTGTGAAATTGTTTTATCTTTGCAGTCACAAGAAGCACTACATGGGATAATAATAAGCTATAGGCAAATGAAGTAAATGTTTCAATACATCAGAAACAAGGTCCAACAAGAAAAAAAAAAGTCATGTTACTACAGATCACATTTGGGCTTAGATGATGTCAGCAGATCTGGGTGAAAATTAAAGAAAACAATTCAACTTAGGAATTTGCAGACCCATGGTCAAATATTTGGTGCCTGGCACACAGTAGACATTCAGGAAATAAATGTTAAGTGGAATTTTCAAAATGTGTGTGTTGGCCACATGTAACTAAAATATCTAAGATATTGAGCAATATTTACATTTCAACCAGTTGGATCACAACCTTATAAGCATCTTTTTAAGAGATGATAAGAGGAAAGAAACCACAATGTTTAGTTACAAAGAAGCTATGCTGTCAACCTCATCCTTTCTCACGGTTACAAAGGAGTGTTTAATGTAATTGGATACTCGCAGCACCCATCTCCCCTCTGAGAAACATAGCTGAGACCAAAGAAAGAAGCCAGGATGCTTCTGAAAACCCAACTGAGGCTCCTAGAGTCAGAGCCAGCAGGTTTGGAGCCCTAATCATAAAAGAAACACCCTGAGCCCCAAATCAAAGCTTATATAACCTAATTTAGCACAGGACTTAAATAATTTTGTTTATCTGGTTTCTATGCCAACAAGTGAGAAGGTTTTTACACAATGTTAATTTCCTGGGTAAAATTTTAAAGCAACCATGCTTTACGAAATATTAGATCCTACTTTGAAACCTGTTTACCTTTATCCTCAGTCCTATTTCAGGACTTCCTCTCTTCCCAGATGCCTCTCTTGTATAATTGTTTATAGAGCTATCTTCTCTTTCAGAGTAGGTACTCCCTATGCCCAATTAATGTTTGTATTCCTCTTTCCTTCAAAATCATTCCAAAAAACTTACACACTCTAGGCATACAATAAATGCTCATTAAACACAATGAATCAAAAACAGAGAATTAGAAGAGTTGGTGTCTTGCTGGAAGCAGCTCGAAGTCACATATGGCAGTTGACAGTGCAGAAAGAGAACTAAGATGGAAGGACCGATACATGAGAAAACCGAGCCACCTAGAGCCGCTCGGTGTAGGGACAAAGCTGCGCACACCTCATGAGCCCCATGAAGCTGCAAGGAGATTCAGAGGGACGTAGGACTTGATGCTCAGAATGACCACGACGAGGCACTTGGTATAAATGAGGAGCTGTGTGATCAGTTAACCGAAGGGGGGAAGTGAGATATTTTCATCTATCAAATTGGTAAAGATGCTGTGTTAAAATAAATCCAGTGCTGAGAAGGGCATGGTAGCATGGGAATCTTATAAACAGTTGGATGGTGGGAACAGTCCTAGAAAAAACTTTTAAGAACAACACAAGAGGCTCTGCAAAGATGTCTGACACAAGGATGTTCATTGCAGTCTTAACACTCAATATTACCCAACAAATACTTTTATTTTTATTTATTTATTTTTTGTAAGAGAACATTTATTGGGTAAATCACAGAGGTAGAAAAAGTAATTCCTAGAAGAAATGGGCTTAGGGAACAAGTTACAGAGGTAAAGGAAGGGCCCTTGGAGCTTGGGAGGGAGGAAGCTAATGGTACCAGGGCCTGGGGGAGGGGGAGAGGAAAGGGAAAGGGAAAGGCAGGGGCATGCTCCCTGGAGGGAGAGCGCCCCAACAAATACTTTCAAAAGTTAACTTAGAATAGTTCAGTATAACATAAATGTGTGCATGTGCCTAAAAAGGGGATACAAGTGTGTGTGAAAAGAGATACACTAATATACTAACAGTGCATGATAGCAGCACTGGTCTATTATTTTGCTCCTTATAATTCTGTGTTTTCCATATTTTCACCCACAATCATAAAGTACTTTTATAATCAGAAACAAGAAGGGGTTTTCTCTGTGTGCTCTCTGGGGTGCGCTTTAGTTATCTGCAAAAGTCACTTGTGGAGAGGAGCCCATTCCTTGACCACCCTGTGTTGGACTGTTAGGAAATGCCCGCCACGTGCCTGATGTGTGCTGGGTCCTGAATACTCACAGTAAAGACCTGGTCCCTGCCCTCTTGGAGCTTATACTCCATCAGAAGGCACATTTTTAACCTATGGTTCTAAGCATTTTACTGATATTATTTAATCCCCACAATTATTCCATGAAGTAGATGCTGTTATTCTCCTTTCACATAGCAAGAACCTGAGGCTCAGAGAGGCCGAGTGATTTGCCGAAGATCACAGCTACTAGGTAGTGAAGGAGAGCGCCCAATCCCAGCAGACCAGCTCTAGACTTCCTTCAAGACTGCGGAAAGCCTATAACCCAGAGGATATGTGCTAAGATGGCAGTAAACAGAGTGTCACTGGAGCACCAGGACTTGTTTCTGACACCCAGGGAGTGGAGGAGAGGATGGGAAGGCTTTCTGGAGGGGCTGCCATCTTTACAGCACAGAACCTGACCAGGGGGTGGGTCTCGGACAGGTACCTGTGCTCAGAGTCCTGAGGGACATGGGAACGCTTAGGCCAAGCATGTGGCTCCCTGTGTCTGAAACAAGGGTGGGAGGGGGCTTGATGACCCAGGGAGCAAGGCTGGGACCTCATTACAAAGGGACATACCCCTCACATCCAATGAAACGGCACAAAACGAGAATTCTTCTTTCAGTTTTGCTCTGCTGGGTAAAAAAAAGGGTTAAGCAGGCTTTAAATATCCTATTGCTGTTTGACTGATCACTGCCATGGTAACCCAGCAGCAGCCAACACTTGTCAAGGCCTCTTCTTGGGATACAATAATAAACAGTGATAAAATATTACCTCAAGGCTTTATGTTTTTGCCATCCGTTAAAATTCTGTTCTTGGCTATGGTGAAGACCTCTTCCGATCAACCCCCACCCCCCAAAAAATGAGGTACATTTTAAATAATGTACTAGAAGTACTTAATGCACTGCTTTAAGAATTCGAAGCCCTTTACGTTTCCGGCCCTTGAGAAGGCCAAGAGCCCTGTCAACCCTGAGAGTTGTGAAGGGCTTTCTGCTTCCTGAGCTGAGAGACTCGACAGAGGTAAACAATGACGCCACGCCTCCTGGCTTCCAGAAGCATTGGCCCCATTATGTCTGTAGTGATTTCTGTGCAGGTGAGTAGCCACCCACTCACCCCTCCTTTCACTAACTCTAGCTGAAAGAGAGGAGCTGCGTCTCACAATTAGTGCTGTGCGACAGCTGGGTGCTGGGTGGGGACTTGTTTCTAAAACAATCCACAAATATTTAGATGTGGTACGGCTCTCAAAGCCACTCTTCACTCTTCAAAGAGACAATGCCTAGAGTAACGGAAGGCTTCTCCTCTTGGAGACGAGACGCGAGTCTCGGCTGGATTCAAACCTCAGCTCCCACTCTCAGCAGCTTCCCCTCAGGCCTCACCCAAGACCCAGGAGCGCAGTTTCCTGCTTTGTAAAATGGGCTTTATACTCGGCTTTGCAGCACAGCTGAGAGGACTGGAGATAAGGAATGTAAGTGTGGCAGGCGTGTACTATGTGTTCAATAACTGGCTGTTACTATTACTTCCTCAGGGTCACACACTCAAATGATAAGTCAGATAACAAAACAGATGTGAAATGGCCTCGGCAAAATGTTTGCAACCCCTGATTTATGCATCACATTTCATCAATTCCTAGATGCGCTGATTTTTGCATTTTCACATGTTTGAAATTGGGATGTGTCCTATAATACATGGTGTGTCATAGTTCAGTGGGCAATGGTGCTTCTTTCTTTGTGGGTCATAAAATAATGGAGCATCTCACAGTGGAGGGAATCTTAGGTTAGATGAAATAGGGTCGTCCCTTTCGAAATATCATACATTTTACTTTGGTTACAGGCCAACAGGTAAAAGAAGGAGCCAGCTCTCCTCTTACTCAATAAATCTCTGACAGAAAAGGTAAGATTCATGGCAACCACACATCTCATCCTTCTGAGCTACTGCAACCTGGCAACACATCTGTCCCTAGGAGCAGAACATCAGAAGCATCCATCTACTCAGTCTCCTATGTGATCCATACCAGCTGGTGCCAGCTTTCCCCAGCTCCTCGGCTGGCCTCACCCCACCACATGTGCTGCTGCTAAAAACCACACAAAACAAAAAAGACTTAGTTTGAGATTTTCAAAGCTGTTTCTAAAATGACACCAGGCATGAACGTAATGAACGTAATTTTCTGGGCTTGCAGAAACATGTTGATCAAAGTGGCAAGGCTTGCTGTTGGGGGAGGAAGTAGGAAGATGCAAACGTGTGTGTGCGCACACACACACACACACACACACACACACACCTGTCACATACTGTGGAGTTCTGCTCTTCAAATGCCCCTGAAACTGTTACTGTCATAATTAGCTAGTTATAAATATTAATAATAGGAAGAAAGCATTATAAGCATGGTCATTTGGGCAGCTTCACCAGGAAGCTGAAGTTTCACACTCCACAGGGAACCACCGGTCCATTCCCTGAAGGTCACTGGGAGAAGGGTTCCAGCAAAGGGGGAGATGGGCACATGTGCAGTGAAGTTGGGGTGGCATAGGGAAGGGGCTTGCCTGTCAGTCTAGCCTGGGAGAAAGATCATTGGCTAGGAAGGTGGACCCCAATAGAAGCCCACGAAGATGTGGGAAAACAAATCCCCAGAACAAAGAATTCTCTCTCTTGTTCCTCTTACTTTGCTTCTGCTTCCTTGCACTTGCCTGTGCCTCCTCCACAGTCATGTGGCCCTAGAAGCCACGTGGCCCATGGCCATGCCATGTGGACCCCACATACAATGGACTGCAGTTGGGAACATAAGCTGGCCTCGCCAGATGCTGGACGGAACTGTGCTTCAGTATGGAACGGAGTGGTTTGGGGCAGTGATTTGGGCTCTGCTGAAGACAACAGGGGGCTCTTCCCATGGCAGATACAGAGGGAGATGGGACTTTGGAAGCTCAGGGGTTTAATTGCACAGAAATAAAGCTCTTACATTACCTCATCGTGCTGTGGGGGCCTGAGGAAATTCTTGTTCCCATGGTACCCAAGAGCTCTACTTCCACCAGTAATAGGTGGGGACACAGAGAACATCCCACTGATAACAAAACCAGAGCTCTAAGAGAATGTAGGTGGTTGGGACCCTTCTTTTAAAAAGGAGAAAGAAGGCACAGATAAGGAAAGGAGGACTACAGTGAACCCTGTCCTGTGTTGGATTAAAATTAGAGATTCAATGTGAATCACGGTGACAGATAGATGGATAGATCTATCCACCCAGGACTTTCCATTTTACTCTAAGGCAAATTAGAAGTCCTTCCATAGCTAAGCCCTAATCACCTGGCCTCCTTATGCCTCTCTGACCTCGTTTCCTAGCCATGCAACCCCGTGCTTCCCCCAGTCCAGTCACGCTGGCCTCCTTGCTGTTCCTTCAACATCCCATACACGTCTCCACATTAGTGCCTCTGCCCTTGCTCTTCCCCAGACAGCAGCATGGGTGAGGGCCTCACTTCCTTCAGGCTTCGGTTCAAGAGGTGCCTTATACATTTAATTCTTTGTCTTAGTTAGAAAGACATACGGTAAGTTCCATCAGGGCTTTGTTCTATTCACGGCCATACTCCCTGACCTAGACTAGTACCTGGAACTTAGTAGAAACTTGTAGATGTTGTTGTTGAATGTTTGTTGAATTAACTTGCCTCTTATTTCTTTAAGAAAATATTGTCCATGTTTTAGATGTCAATGATAAGTGTCAATTTGCTAACAAATTGCCAGCATAAGGACTGACAATCTGTATCTTTGCCTCGAATGCATATGACAGTAACTGTGCAAGTGCAGTATGGGATTCAGTCTTACTCATTAGAATGTTTGCCTTCAATATACTCCTCCACATCTCTTCTAATAGCTGCCTTTATCTCTATGACAAACATGTATTATTTTTATAATCAGAAAAAAAGCTAAAGCTATGAAAACTACACGCTCATATGTTAAAGTATAAGTCTTCCTCATAGAATTATTGTGGTACCTTCCTCACTTCTCATTCTCCTGAGAAGTCTTTTATGTTGACAGGCTCCAACATAAAAAAACAATCAACTTTTAGAGCTTGTTTTAAAAGATGATCAGGAAGCACTTTTGCACCTACAGAGAAACCATCTACTATTGTGCAAGCCAGGCTATAAAAAGACAGCTATCCCAAATCATTTAACAGGGAGAGGCCGCATAAGGAAATCACAGAAAGCAGAAAGTGTGAGGCGACTATTGTGCTAGTTCTCAGGGAACTTGACAAAGGGAGAGAAAAGTGTGAAGAAAAAAAATAGTTGCGCTCTAATGGGGGTGAGGATATCATGTCTCTTCCTGCATTTAAACACAAGGAAGGCGGTGGGGGGTTGGAATAGCGCTGGAGGGGAAACACCTAAGATTTAAGTGAAATGCATTGTCAGTTCTAGGTTACAGTGTTTGAAAGCCAGATACAAAATAGAAAATTGAGAAAGCAATTGAGTGATTTCTAAATTGAGAACAAATAGCTAGAAAGTTGTTTCCACCAGTTGAGAGCACAGATTTATTTCTGTGAATTAAAAAGACTGGGAAGAGCCAAAGAGATTGCTAGCTTAAGAGAATCTTCCACTGGAATGTTACCAAACCTGAAGGTGTGTGAAATGGAAAATGAAATGGGCGAGGGGAAGAGAAAAAGGACAGAAAGTCCTAATTGGATAAAATCTCATGGGTTAAGGGAAAGACTCTCAAGGGTGACAAACGTTGAAAATAGCTGTTGTATCACTGGTAACAGAGATATGTCAGAGATTTAAGGGGCTCTGGTCAGCAGACTCCAGCATCTGGCCAATGGGCTAGGCACATCTGAGTCAATGACACATACATTTGTGAAATAAAGGGTGTTTCCTTGTCAGAGGGCTTTCCTTAGTGGAGGACACCTGGACAAAAAGATGAGAAAGCTTATAGGAGCATCGAACATGGCTCTTTAGGCCTTTGTTTTATTCTGCTAAGAATTAATTAACTCCAAGAAACCAAGGCAACAAAGGATCCCTGAAATCTCAAATTAGGACTAGAGATTTCAGAAGATGTGGAGAATGGCTTCTGATGTGTCATTTTCTACCTGTGAACTTGCTGCAGCAGATACCTTCAGCTGCCTACCCAATAGCAATTCCCTACTTCCTCTCTTCTAACAGAGCCTGAATTTGTTCTAATATTTACACTTTTCCAAGAAACCATGGGCTTTAGGGAATGTTGGTCCCATTCCCAGTCCCAGGTATTGAAAGTTTAATTATACTAACCTGGCAGAGAAAAATGCATTCTTTGCCAGTGATTGGCTTAGGAAGAAGCAGTTTTGGCCATCAAAACACGACGGGAGGCTGGTAGGGAAAGGTTTCTTAGCTCTTTGGAAGACATACAAGGAAAACTCCCATTTTTGTGTCTATATAATGGAGCATGAAGATGTGATGCCTGGACTCGCTGCAGCCATTTTTTAACCTTAAGGAAGGCTCACCAATTCATTCAGGATGGAAGGGTGGAAGAAAGAACATGAGTTCTTGATGTTGTCAAGGTGCTTAAATGAACAACCCTGGGGCTGCAACCCTTGGGGCTTTTTGTTATGCATGATAATAAATTCATTAGCTATTTAAGTTGAGATTTCTGTTCCCTGAGTCCTACCTATTTCATGTTCTTACTCTTGAAATGAAATTTTGAATGTGCTAACAATAAAATCCTTACTTCAGAGTAGATTATTGGGTGATAGTAAAGCCTCTCTCCCTTTCACTCTGTGGAAAGTCTCCCAAAGTGGAGTGTGTGACACCCCCAGAATGCTAAAGGGTCCAACGTAGAGACACGGGGCTCCCATCATAGCTAGACGCAAAGGCAAACTTTCTAGGTTCCAGTTACCCACTGCAATGGCTGAAAATGCCCATTAGCTCAGAGGACTGATATGTGGATCCAATGTAGAAATTGCTCCTTAGGCTCACCTGTGGGCTGGGTCTGCCTCTGTGTGACCTCTTGCTGAGCTCTGATATCCTCGGGCTGCCCACACTATACCTCTGCTGCACAGTAAAGGATTAGCTCAGCAAGCTAGAGGTGCTAAGCCTTACACACTCTAAAGGAAGAACTGGCCTTCAAGGCTCCTGGCCTTCAAGGCTCCTTACTGATAAGAGTGTCTTTGTATAATCGAGACCTTGGGATATAGCAACAGGCAGATAATTTATGCTAACAATGTGATTTATGGTGAATACACATTTTGTTTGCCTGGGGCCTTAGGCCACACACTGTATCAGTTTGACCTCTGGAGTCCTGGAGACTGAATAGTTAAGGTCAGTTACTGGGTGTTCCACGCCTACAGGACAAACAACCCTGGACACCAAGGCTCAGGGGAGCCCCTGCTTGGCAATAACTCTTTGTAGGAGTTATCACACATCACACATTGTTGCTGGGAGAATTAAGCACAGGCTGTACAAGACTGGGAGGGGACAGCTGGGAGCTTGTGCCCTACGACTCTTTGCCTTTACTGATTTTAACCTATATCCTTTCACTGTAATAAGCCATCACCACGTGTATAACAGCTTTTCTGAGTTCTGTGAATCCTTCTGTTAGGGGCAAAAATAGAATATTGGGGACTAGCTGTGTTTATGGGAAATATTAATCATGCTCTATTAACCATGATTGCCTTGTTCTGGTTAAAGAAAGGACATTCTAACTTGGCTGGAAGTTGTATACCTCCAGGACCTGGAAATCAACCTTGGAATGCGGTCCATTCTCATTCAAGACCTGCCTATTATCATGGAAAGATTAACAACCTTATTGCCCAAACAATGGAGTCCCACCGAAACCTGCATAGCCTACTTCTCCATGCCTGTAATCCCTACTTCCTCATGTAATCCTTGTCCTACCCTATGTAAGCAGCTGGTTTATGAGGGGGTGCAGAGCAGATTTTTGTGGATGACCTGCTGCTCTCCCATACTGCTGGCAGTATTGGAATAAACCCTCATATAATATTTGATCCTGTCTTTGTTTAATTGGCTCAAGTAGTACAGGCAGCACAGACCCATTGATTGTCCAGTTACACTTCTGGTTGTGGAGTTCTTAGGGTAGCATGAGATAAGAATATCTTAAGCCCCCATAGGAGGATGGGATTTTGTGGATATAAAATTAAGGGGGTCCCCTTCCAATATCTCATCTCTGTTTGTCTCGCCATGGAAGAAGTCTAATCTTGTCTTCAGGAGGGCAAGAATGAAGGCCCCTGCCCAGAATTTCTGTTCCATATTAAAGTCCAGTTCCATCCAGCATCTGGCTAGCCTAGCTTGTGTTCCCAGCTGCAGTCCATTGCATGTGAAGTCTGCTCAGCCATGGGCCATGTGGCTGCTTAAGGCCACATGGCTATGGAGAGAGAACAGGCGAGTGCGGGTCACGGAGCAAGAGAAGCAGGAGAGAACAAGCCTGAATAAGAGCAAGGAGAGGGAATTCTTTGTCTGGGGATTTTAACCAGGAGCTAACCAATCAACCTTCCAGGATTTTGCAGGCTTCTGAGGGGGTCCACCCCCTAGCCAATCCATTTTCCCCAGGCTACACTGACAGGCAAGCACCTTCTCTGTCACCCATCACCCAGACTTCACTCTCTCCCTCTCCTCCCTGCAACAATCCAGCACTGGGTGGCAGAAGGAAGGGGTGCTGGTTCCCTTGGAGAAACAGTGCCCTGTGAAGCTGTAGCTTCCTGGTGAAGCTTCCCAGATGACCATGCTTACAAAGTCTGACTTCCCTTTGCTTTCTTTCCTTTATTAATATTAAGTAGCTAATTACGACAGCAAATCATTGAACCTGAGGCTGATCCAGGGGATCCCCAGCACTCCCATTACCCAGGAACATGAAGCTTTGTTGGGATCTCTTATTCTTTCTATAGTCACATATCAGTTCAATATTATACTGGGTCAGTCAGCCCAATGGGAAGAGCACTGGGACTCAGAAAATTTGGATTCACATTGCAGTTCCATGACATGAGAGTGGTGGGGGCTGGGGGAAGTCACAGATCTCTGATCTATCCTCTTCTGTCAAGTGGGACAATATCTGCGCGAGGACAATGGGTTATGTGAAGCACATCAGAAAATGTATGTGAAAACACTTTGAAAACTGTATGGATTTTTAATGATTAGGCATTCTGTACTTTTAAAACTTGACACAAAAGTAGAATGGTAAGAGCTAACACCGGGTGCTGAATTTATACCAGTTACTTTACAGGTACTGGCTCATTGAATTTCCACTCTCTGATCAGTCTCATGCTGTATCTTATGCAGAATTTTTGTGAGGAGGGAATGAGACAACCTTCCCAAGGCTCTATAACTGGTAAAAAGCAGCATCAGGACTCGGGCCACAGGCTTCTCATTGCACCATCAGGCCATCAGCCATCGTACAATGCAACTCAATCTGTCTAGGCAGCTCCGGCAACTCAGTCTCTTTTTCAAGACGTGTAGTCTGTCATCTCAAAGGACCAAGAACATCTTAGAAACTATCCCTAGATCAAGGCCATGTTAGGAAATGCACTAGTTTTATCCGAGAAGGTTTGGGTCAGGATGTTCAGCGAGTAAACAGATCTCGGCACGCTTAGGGACACACCATCATCAACATACAAGAGGAGGGGGATTCGCTGCCCTTGCCCCTTCTCCCTGCTTATTCCGTGTATTGGGGGCAGATTTTCTTCTTGCGTTCAACCCTCACAATCATGACTAGTGGGGGTTGGGGGGAGAATCTCTTATGTCATCTGTCAAATATGTGAAGCATTTTTCACAATCTTCTGAGACAACTGATCTCTGGGTTGTGTTTTCTATTTTCTATGTGGGTCAAGATGGAGACAGTATATCATTTCATTTCACTGATTAAATGAAGAGAGGTTTGGGGTACAGATATTAATGCCTGAAACAGTTGAAAGTGACAACATATTTCACTGCCCTTGACACTTTGATACACATTTCTTGGCAGCCCAAGATGCCAGGGGCATCAGACACTCAAAAATATAGAACAAGAAAACCTGGGCTTCCAAACCCACATTTTTGGGGGGTTTTGTTTTCAATTTTATTATTTATTTATTTTTTAAATTTTATGTATTGAATTTATTGGGCTGACATTGGCTAATAAAATTATGTAAGTTTCAGGTGTACAATTCTATTAATACATCATCTAAATGTTGTATTGTGTGTTCACCAATACACTTACTTTACAGGTACTTGCCGGAGACCAATTCCAGCATGTCATAATTTCAAGAGTTTCATCAAAAGGTTGATGAGACTTGGGGACTCAACAGGGTTGAGTCACACATGTAGTCACCATCTGGGAATGGCTGCAGGCATTTCCCCAAACCTGAAAAGGGATTATTGATTGTGGCTGCCAGACAGCTAAAAGGCATCTTAATCTACATGCTATTGCCTCCTACTGGCCAAACACCTGTACACCCGTAGGCTATTCCCTAAACTGACAGTGCTTCTGTGCCCTTTGAAACCTTACCCTTTGAAGTGTATTATCTCCACCTTGCCTTAGGACAAATTGTGTTAATAAAGCAAGGGTCCCAGACAAGGAGGGAGTCTTCAGTTCCTTTAGCTGAAGGTCCTCTGACCCCCAATGCCTTTCAAAATTATATCTCGTCTCCGGACTCTATTAGTCTCTGGATTTCTATGTTATCTACGCACAGCCTTTTCCAGATTCCTGGACCCTTCTTGATGCTGGGACATGAACCCTGGCAGGTACTGGCTCATTTAATTTCCCCTCGCTCATCAGCCTCAAGTCTCCTTCCATCACCATTTATCCCTTTACCTTCTTCTACCTCCCTCCTCCCCCTTTCCCTCCGGTATTTTTAACAGAATCATAAACAAATGATCTTAAAACTCTGTACTTATTTAAAATGTAGCATAGATTTGTTTTGAAATCAATTTGTTTTGTTGCATTATGTACTTACTGTGTTGTAAGGTATTAGATTTCAAAGGTCATGATTGTTAGATCTGATCAAAAAATTGAACTGATAAACCCATTTCCCTGGGAACTGACCTTTAGGCCATTTCACAATGAACATTCTCTTTTGCTTAGACCACATTCCACTTGCTGAGACCATTCTCTCTCCCCTCCAGACTTTCCCAGATCTGGACCTGCCCAGAAAATTCTCCTTCCAGAAAAAGCCCGCCTAGAGTCCTTTAAAACCTCTGACTCCCCACCTCTAGGTGCTGGCACCATTTTGGGGCCCAGACCATCTGGTCTCCAGGTGACCTAATAAGTTTATAATCCTTTATTACTTTGGCCTTCGGTGACCCTAACAATGATGATGTAGCAGAAGCAAAACAGTGCTCTTTCTCAGAAAACATCAATGCATTATCTTAATTTTGGATTATTTCGATAAGCAAAATTCCTTATTAGTATGCACTGACATATGCAAGGTGGTCTTTTAATCCTGTGAGCTTGTTCAGAAGTGGAATGTTTTTTTCTTTTCAAGCTGAGGTTTTCAAACACCTTGGTAGGATGAATTTGGACCAGCTTTTTTGTAAGAGTTGTAAATTTAATACTCATGTACAACACACACATACGCACACATACACATCATCTGAGGGCATTTACCACCCAAAAATATGCCTTTTTTGTGTGTGTGGGGGGATAGTGATTATTTTAGCTGATTATTCTTAAGAAACTGCAGAGGTTCAGAATGAGTCTCCCCAAAATGTACCATCCTGGCACACAGATTATTTTGAACTAAAGACAGTTAAAGCCCAACAAACTCAAGAAGAGCCTTTTACTGCCTCCTTACCTGCTTAAGAAGATTCAGACAGAAAAACCTGTTCCAGGCAGGAAGCTGCCTTATCCCCTGAGCATGATATGAAATAATGATGGCTGGCAGGGAGGAACCTAGCCAAGTCTGTTAGACTCCCCTGTGTCCCATTGTTTCTGGGTGGCCCAGCAAGAATGTGTTCACCAAGCATTTGCTTTCTCATCTACCTGCGAATTGCTTTCCTCCCCTTTGAAATACAAACACTACCTCCCTTTCTCCTTTATATGCTCAAGGTGGCACATAAATCTCAACTGCCTTCCTATGGGGCCCATATTCTTATGGAACTGACACATGTATATATGTAATTAAATTTTGTTATTTTCTCCTGTTAACCTGTCTCATGTCAGTTTCATGATTAGAACAGTCAGAAAAACTAGGAGGGAAACGGGGAAATTTCTGTCCCCTATTCCACATTTACGCCTCACCCACACCAAACACATGTGCACCAAACACATTATACACATATACACATACCACACAGCATATCACATACTCACTACACACACTATACCACACAGATACACTCTCATATCCACCAAGCACAGATAAATATACTACATACACACACCATACCACAGCACACACACATATAGCTCTCTCTCACATCAAACACACACATCATACCACACACCAAACACAAGATTTTACCACACGCACACCAGACATACCATCCCACATGTATATTCATTCTCACACCAACCACACTCCTTACTCCCCACAAACATAAGCTGGCCACTGGCAACCTTCCAACCTCATTTCCAGCCCTCCCTTGTTTACTATTTCTTTCCATTTCTTGAACATGCTAAGCACACGCCTTCCTGTCTTTGCATCTGTAGTTCCCTCTGCTGAAGTTCTCTCCCTGGATATGCACAAGGCCTACTCAGCTTTCTCTCCAGGGTAGCATGCATATCACTCACTCTGTGTTATCTGCCTGTCCCCTTCTCTCTCCAGACTGGACTGAGTTACCTGTACTCTAAATGCCAAGCACAAGATGTGAATGGTGCTCAGAAATCATCTAATCAAGTCTAATGCTCTTATTTTGCAGACAACAAAATGGGAACCCATTCAGCCAATATTTAGTCAGCTCCTTTCTGCCAGACACTAATCTAGATACCAGGTAATGGAAGGGTAAAGACAGGGTAAGGAAAGGGTACATTCTATTCAGGAGACAGGTAATAAACAAATAAATACATAGTGTAATGCTTGGTAGTAATTAATGCTTTAAAAAAAAAAAGCAGGAAGAAAAAAGGAGCCAGAAGTAAGAAAAGACCAGGAATAGTTGAGACACATGATCCCAAGGGCACATGGAGGTATAGTCTGTTGGAAATTATCCAGATGTTAAAACAACTGTTCATTCAAGGTGGCAGGTTAACTTGTGAATGCAGAAGGTTTACCAAGGGGTTTTTTTGGATTTGAAAAGGAGGCCCAGGTTCTGAACATTGGCCAAAGCAAGAAGAGTATAAAAGACTTTAGATGGTATACATTCCCTGCAGCAATAACTGCAGTTAACATACACGGTGAAATCTGGACTGAAACCATTCAAAACATTGTACATAATGAACCATCTTCGAGTTCAGATAATATCAGTTACTGGTAGTGGCCAGAGATAACTTGGAATCCAGAAACACACAGAGTCTTCTGAGCAAACAACAGTCTAAACTTGGAAGCCAGGTTACTGGAATTCGGGAAGTCAAAGGTGGTCATGCACAAGGCAAGACCAAACTCATGTAGAAAGGTCCCAATCTACACTTCCTCTAAGACGAAAGCCCGCTGGTGCCATCAGGAGATGAGACCAAGTATTTTAAAAGCTAAGAAAGGCAGACCAGATCTGCAAAAAGAGACCAAGAAGCAACAACTCCTGAGAAAATAACCTACCAGGAGTTCAGGGACTCCTTTTATTTCCTCGTGCTTGAGGTGGAAACATCTGAGTGTGTGGGTACATGCCCACGTGTGCATGTGTGTGTGTAAAAGAGATGAAAGAATAGACGTATTTTGGGGATAGCCCCTACATGTTTAATGATATGTTCTGTCTGTCACATCTGGTGCATCTAACTCAACTCTTCATCTTTTAAAGACTATTCTCTTAGGAATGATAGCCTGGGTTTTTCTGCTACGTGAGCCTCCAGAATACGACTATTTCTCTGGCTCTTCACTGGCCATCTCAACAAAATAGGCCATTTGCACTTAAAGAATAAGATTCTCTTCAGTGACAAGGTTAAGTGATTCTGAATAAAGTTTCAAATCTCTAGGGGCTATAGAATCCTTATCATTTTAAGCATAAAAAAAAAATTCCCTTTTTGAAAGGCCAAAAAAGCTTGCCCTAAATGTTTACAGATTAGAATAGGAATATTTTAGAAATACTTCTTGTATAGAAATCTATCTAATATCATTCTTGTAGGTCTTACTTTCTATAACTTGAATACTTCATTTCCTATAACATATAAATTATATTTGCAAAGGACTGCTTCAGATTTGTTGATGATTCCAATTCTAATCATTTCTATATTTAAGTCATATATTGACCAGGATAAAAGAAGAAGCTAAAATGTATCCATGAAATCAAAATATGTCATTTTTCAAATATGCATAAAATTAAGGCTGTGCTTATACCTACCTACTTCATGGGAAAATTTTATATTAGGTCTGGTAAGCAGTGTCACAATCTCTCTTAATTTAGAGAACAACCAGGAAGCCAATGAGACTTTGCTGAACATAATAGACAGATATTTTACTTTCCAACGATCAAAGTAATTGAGAGCGCTCTATGCTTTACCTTGAGTCCCTTTAATTCACAAATAACCTATTTGATAGGAAGAAATGTTATAATTTCATTTTATAAATGAGAAAATGGAGACACAGAGGACCTGAGGGAGTTACCCAAAGATTCCATGGCAGGAAAGTGACAGAGACAAGTCTAGAATCCAGGTCTATCCACCCAATCGGGATGACCTTTCTACAGCATGCTTCTCTTGCTGTATTATGCCTCGTCTTCTAGGATAAGTTGATATCATTTTAACTTAAACAGTTTCTAAATATAATTTGTAGTGATGCTGAGATGCTCAGAATGAAAATTTGTCAGCAGCATCACTTACAATTTAGAACATTCAGGATTCTGAAAGATATTGAAAAGCTACATGATAAAGTACAGCTTAGGAAATAAAGTACAATAATAATGTAATAATGATTTATGGTGCCAGGTGGCTCCTGGAAATATCAGAGAGAACACTTTATTTTTAATTTTAATATTTATTTAGAGAGAGAAGAAATGAGAGAGAGTAAATGAGAGAGAGAGAGACAGAGACAGAGACAGAGAGAGAAAGAGACATTGATTTGCCATTCCACTGATTTATGCATTCATTGACTGTGCCCTGACCATGGACCCAACTTGCAACCTAGGAGTATTAGGATGGCACTCTAATCAAGTGAGCTAATCAGCCAGGGCTCAGGGAAATAATTAGTAAAGGGTATGATTGTCTAACCACTATGCTGTACACCTGAAACTAACACAAAGTAATATTGAATGTAAACTGTAATTGAAAAAAATTTTAAAATTAAATTTATATAAATAAAGAAATACTTGGGGGAAAAGACTACATGAAATAGTCAGTTTGTTGAAGTTCTTGTGTGCAAGGTTCATGTAGATTATAAAGGCATGAATATTTGGTTCCTCTCCCAACTCTGCTGAATCAAATTTTCCTTGGGTACATCATGCTGCCTTCTCACTACCTCCTTGTCCTTTAAAGTAAGTAATAGTTTGGCTTTTGTCATCTCCTATATCTCATTTTTAAATGGAATCAGGCTGGATTTTTTATAAGAGGGCTTAATAATTCTACCTGCTATGATGAAGAAAGATGATTTATTCTGACCATCAGAAACTTTTCACCGATGGACAGGCTAATTTTCTTGGTTTACAAAGAGCTCATTCAAATAAATTCAAAGGTGAGCAAACCAATAGACAAATGAGCAAAGGATATTATCACAATATAAAAATATAAATGGCTAATAAATATATGAAAGGTGCTTATGATAAAAACAAATGACTAGCAAAATAATAAGCTACCTATCAACTTGGGAAAAAAAGTTGAATGGTACTCAATCCTGGTGAAGGTATGAGGTAAAAAGGCTCATGTACCTTATTGGTGGAAGCATACATTTGAATAACCTTCTGGACGGCAATTTGTCATTATCTACAAAAATATTCTTTGAAGGAGCAATCCAATTACATGGATCTACTATATGGATATATTGATAGAAGTTCACCTGGACCTATAGACAATAAACTTCATTAATTACAGCATTATTTATAATGGAAAAAAAACCCTATAAACAACCAATTTCTATCAGTATGGAATTAGAGAAATAAAAGAAAGATAAATCCATAATGCAAATACTAGTGCCTAAAGAAAAATGTAACTCTGTATATGGAACAATTTTCAATATTTTCACTCATTTGGTAATGAGTAACAATATAATAGGTGATATAATATGATCCCTATTCTATAGATTAAAAAGAAAAATAAATGTTAAAATCCACATGAAAAATAAATTTAAAAATCCACATGAAACATGTACATGCATATATGCATACATGTATTCGTTTGTGTCATGGATGAATCAAAAGAGACTTTTATTTATTTATTTCTATTTTTTAAATATATTTTATTGATTTTTTACAGAGAGGAAGGGAGAGGGATAGAGAGCTAGAAACATCGATCAGCTGCCTCCTGCACATCTCCCACTGGGGATGTGCCCACAACCAAGGTACATGCCCTTAACCGGAATCGAACCTGGGACCTTTCAGTCTGCAGGCCGACGCTCTATCCACTGAGCCAAACCAGTTTCGGCTCAAAAGAGACTTTTAAATAGATATTATCTGTGAGGTAAAAGACTGGATGGGAAGGAGTCAATTTAGGAGGTGAGAGGTGGCTTATAATTTCCATTTTGTATGGTTCTTGCCCTGTTTTAACTTTCTGTTTTCTAATCAGATACATGAATAGTTACTGTTTGCTTTAAGTGTTAATAAGGGATGTCTTCTCTACCTTTTACTGGTTTGAAAACAAAAGGAAGAAAAGGGGGAAGGAAGGGATTCCACATCGATAAGGAAGACAAACATAAACTGTTCTATCTACAGAGTAAATTCACATGCCTGTCCTAATCTACTAAAGGCCTTCCATGCTCTAAGTCTCTTTATTGCTCAGTGTGGCACAAACTGCTCATGTTATGGAACACGTTCTTGAGTATTTGAAGATGTTCTCACATCTGGACCGACTAGTCACATCCCGAAGTAGCCAGGGATCTTGGCTCCTGGAAAACATACCTTTTTTTGTTTTGTTTTGTTTTGTTGTTTTGTTTTGTTTTGTTTTGTTTCTTTGTTTTGTTTTGTTTTGTTTCTCTTCACCTGAGGACATTTTTTCCACTGATTTTTTTTAGAGAGAGAATGGAAGGGAGGGGGAGAGATAGAGAGAGAGAAACATCGATGTGAGAGGGACACACAACTGGTTGCCTCCTGCATTCTCCCCAACCAGGCTGGGGATCAACCCTGCCACGGAGGTACATGCCCTTGACTGGAATTGAACCCATGACCCTCCAATCTGCAGACTGATGCTCTTACCATGCAACAACTGGCCATGACTGGAAAACATATCTTAAAAGTCACCACAAGGGTTTCCTCTCTCCCTGGCCCTGACAAGTAAGATACTTGCTGTGATGCACCGTATCCTGGTCTGTGATATTGATCTTCAAGGAGCTGTGATGTACTTACTATGGAGCAAGATTCTAGCAGTGCATACTCTGACCCATAACAAAGAACCCTTCCCTGACCACATTCCAGTCGGGCTCTTCTCAGCCTGCTTCTGGACCAGACCTCCACTTGGGCTACACCAGATGCAGACTCTCAGCACAATGACTCATCCACTCCTGCCCTGCTTGATCGGGGCTGTACTCCTAGGATGACTCCAGCCCCGCTTAAAGGACCTGCCTGGAAAAGGACCCACTTCCAGGAGAATTTACTTCTGTTCCAGGCCAAAACCTGGTGACAGGTGGATAGGCCCCTGAACCCACTCTTTGAACAGATATTTTAAAAAGTTTGCCATTACACATCCTTGCGATGTCATTCTACCAACCAAAGCAGCATTTTTCAAAGACCCGAGAGCCTGTGACGTGCAAACATTCGGGAAGATAACTTTCCCGCAGTTCTGTAGGAGCGCGAGGGCCTAACTCCCATGGTGCCTTGCTTTAACATGCAGCACTGCCTCCTGCCACAGAGACAGGAGACACTTGTTTCTCTTCTGGATAATCACCAGTTAACAAAGCCATATCACCCGGCCACACGGACCAGCCCCCTTAACACCCTTCGCCCTTTCTCCTCGCACATCCCTGCCTTAAAAAAAGTCTCCTGCCTTTTGATGTGACAAACTTGAGTTCAGCTCATGCTGGACCCTCTTTTTCTATTGCAATATTTATTAGTGAATAAAATCTATTCTCACTGTTTTGTTTTAAATACTCTTATTGATTTCAGGGAGGAAGGGAGAGGGAGAGAGAGATAAAAACATTAATGATGAGAGAGAATCAGTGATTGGCTGCCTCCTGTAAGTCCCACACTGGGGACCGAGCCCACATCCTGGGCATGTGCCCTGACTGTGACCTCCTGGATCACAGGTTGAAGCTCAACCACTGAGCCAAGCCAGCCGGGCTATTCTCACTGTTTTAACTAATATCTGGCTTTGTTTATCTTTCACAACAGATCTCAGTAAATTATCAGGGTATCCAGCTGGAATCCCAGAACTCTCACAGTCATTCTTCCAAATCTCACTGGCATAATGACCCCCTTCTCCTTTCACCAGTCCCCTCCCATAATTAACCCTAAGCCATTATTATTGAAATGAAAATTACATAACTGCTTTTGGTCCAATCATCTACCCATTTTGTTTCTGTTGTTTCAGGGCCCTGTATAAGTGATGCCATATCAGGGCATCCAGCAAAGTACATCCTTTTGGGACAGGGACAGCAGAGTCCACTTTTACCTCCTAGTGCTACAGAAATCCTGCAGCTGAGGGACCTGAAAATGTGTTTGCTGATATCATGTTGCCTTATCTAGGTTAGCTTATCAAGGATTGAATTCCACAACTTGTTGTACAAATATATAAACATGCGAAAATGGCAAATAATATTTGTGTCTCAGTGATTTAAATTATTATTTTATTGAATGACATGTATAGAAAATGTTCTCTAGATCCTCCTTTATAAGAAAGGGGGGCAGGGAGGGGAGGTGCTCAGCCGGCATGGCTCAGTGGTTGAGCGTGGACCTATGAACCAGGAGGTTACAGTTCAATTCTTGGTCAGGGCTCATGCCAGGTTGTGGGTTACGGGCTCGATGAGTTGTGTGCAGGAGGCAGCTGATCAATGATTCTCTCTCATCATTGATATTTCTCTCCCTCTCCCTTCCTCTCTGAAATCAATAAAAACATATTTAAAAAAAGAACGAGGGGGAAATTACTTTTTAAAAAATATATTTTATTGATTTTTTACAGAGAGGAAGGGAAAGGGATAGAGAGTTACAAACATCAATGAGAGAGAAACATCAATCAGCTGCCTCCTGCACACCCCTCACTGGGGATGTGCCCACAACCAAGGTACATTCCCTTGACTGGAATCGAACCTGGGACCCTTGAGTCCGCAGGCCGATGCTCTGTCCATTGAGCCAAACTGGTTAGGGCGGGAAATTACTTTTTAAACTGTGTTTTTAAGGTTTAAGTATGAAACTCTTACACATATATAAAAGTAGAATAGTATATTGAACTGCTATCTACCCACAATTACCATATTTCATATTTCTTTCATTTTCTCTCCATGAATGGACTAATTCCCCATCCCCCCGCCCCCGAATACTACTATATATATATATATTTTTTTTAAATATACTACTATATTTTTAATGATCGTTAAAAAGAACTTGTAACTTAAATTGTTCAGATGCTGACCGGGCACCAGCGGGGTGTTAGTTCTCCTTTGGTAGCGATGCTGTTATTCAACTTTAAGAGGCTATTACTTGCCAGCCTCAGAAGGTCATGATTTGGGTTTTACTCCATTAACAGTGATTCATTTGGGCTGCGTCATGTGCAGTGTCCTATCCAGACTCCCTTCTGACTTGCAGCGCAGTTTCTGAGGTAGCTGGTAGGGCTGAGAGTGTAGGTAAGGCCATTGACTTACAACACTGTTCATGGCTAAACTGACTTTACTGTCAGATTTCACTGTCACCTTCGCTTAGCTCAATGACCTCATATAAACCATTCACTCTAACAAGTTTCTAGGAAATAAGACGAGCTGAATAATTTCCTGCTTAAACCAGAGATACACCAAGATTCTGAGAAGAGAAAAAGGAAGGCTATTGCCTTGCATTGGTTAGAAAGAGCTTTTGCGGAGGGGTGGGGGTGGGGTGGCGGTGGGGTTTTCTAAGGAGAAGGATCTGGGGATATATTTGCTCAGCCCACAGAGTGGAAGACTTAGAAGAGAGTTTCAGAGTTTTATTCACCATGTCAACAAGTAGCAGTAGCTTGATGTTTTTACTGAATGAGTCATCTTTTAAGGAAGTGACGGGTATTGGGATGTCCCAAATCATAGAATAAGGACATGGCTCTTCAATTAAAAAAGTATTTCATCTTTATAAATACCATCAAGATGCCTTCAATAAAAAAAAAAAGTTCTTGGCAGATGACCATTCCATGCGAAAGACTGAGCATAACAAATAGGATTGTTACAATAAAATATAATGCATGCATTGATCTAAAATACAAGTTATGTGTGTGATTGCTGTGATGTATCCCAATTCACCATGAATGGTTAACTTATAATGTAACTAGCAATTAATATAAACTTTTACCCTGATGTGGCAGTTCTGTATCTGTAAACACAATCAAATAAGACAGCTGTAATATGTTATTTTAACATTTTGAATAACAAATCTGTTCATTGGTATCAAAATTTTTATCCTACTTATCAATTATACTGACAGCCATAATTAAACAATTTCTCATAACATCCAAGACATAAAAGCAATTAAGATGAAGATTATAATGTTTTGAAATAATCTTATTCTATTTTCCTGTTTATCCTTCCCAGAAGCTTTTGAAAGAAAACCTGGGTAAAAATTACCCAAGTTTTCTGTAAAAAAGTGACATCTTTCATTTATATCTTATCAACTCTTATTCTTTAAAAATGAAAGTCTCACTACTTAGAAACTATTATCCAAACAAAAGTGTTTGTACTGCTATAGCTCACAGCTCTCAGTTCACTATTTGTGAAGAGTGGAATCCTATCTTCAAGTGAAACTTTATTTGAAAATCCAACATGTAAAAATGAATAATATGAAATTGCTCAGGTTAAAAAAGGGCATAGGGAACTTAGAGCCCTACCTACCAAGTTTCTCCTCAGGAGGGAAATTTAAGACTTTCTGCCAACCATAGTCTGAAAACCATTGCTTTAGTCCATCATAAGGAAATTTGTTCTTCATTCGACATCAAGCAAGTCCAATCAGTGCACACTCTACTGTTGAAGAGGCTGTAATGGGCAGGCCATGTTCCATGCCTGGGAGGTACATGGCTGGGGTTCTTTAGAGTTCCAGCCAGACACACGGTCCCTTCTTTATCCTTTGTACCTTGTGATTCTTCCACCTTAGACACAGGTGATTAGACTAGGGATCAGCACCTGATCTAAGGACAGCTAAGTGACATTTAAGTAACCTGGCATGAGAATACTGCCCAAGGGGACACTCCATTCTGGAAGGTCACTCACTCTTTAACCTATCACTCCCTGTAGGGATTTTGAACTTGAGATGCACTGAGAGAAGTGTAGCAAGGAGATATATGAAAAGAAAGCAGAAAGCAAATGCTTTGAGGCAAAGAGAATTAGAATTGGTTTGTTATGGCAGGAGCAGTTCAAGAAAAGGAGAGGGCAGCTAAGTTATAACGATGGCAGAACCCCAGAGAAGGGAACGGTGAATGCCTGTCTCAGAGTTCCCCTGCCAAACCACTGGGACCACTCACATGCCCCAAAGGAAATACTGAGATGGCTCCTGCACTTCCTCACTTTCCCATATCTATACTAATAAAAGGGTAATATGCAAATTGGTCACGATGCCCTCACAGTAACTGAACAGCAGGCTGCGTGGGGCGACCAGGATGGCAGGGTGGTTAGCTAGGGATGACCAAATAACTGAACAGGCTGGCAGGGGGGGCAGTGAGGGGCAACCAGGCTGGTGGGGGGGGGCAGTGGGGGGCAATCAGGCCAGCAGGGGGGACGCTAAGGGGTGGCCAGGCTGGCAGGGGGGGCAGTTAGGGGCAACCAGGCCAGTAGGGGGTTAGTTGGGGGCGATCAGGTTGGCAGGCAGAGGCAGTTAGGGGCAATCAGGCTGGCAGGCAGGTGAGCAGTTAGGAGTCAGTGGTCCCGGATTGTGAGAGGGATGTCCAACTGCTGGTTTCGGCCCTGCATGAATTTTGTGCACCAGGCCTCTAGTGTCCTTATAAAAATCTCCATTCTACAAAGCTACTTAAGCATTCTCTAACTAGTTAGTTTGCAAAGCCTAACTAACCCCATTGCATAATTTTCCTGCTTTACCAAACATATACTGGTAATTCAACTCAGGAGATAATCATGTGAAACCAGATTTAGACACTGGATTTGTCAATATCTCAAGACCAAAAATATTAAGTGCATGGCATGTGCTCTTGTAGCTTCCACACCTGCGCCTGGCAGACATCAGCATGAACCTGAACCTTTATGTTACTGCAGAGACAGGAATCAACTGCAGCAATTGTGTCAAACAGCTCACTGGGCAGCTTACTAATCTATATGGTTGATGCAAACACTGAAATCTATTTACCACTCCAATTTAGTATTTTGAAGGGTATGTGTTCTTGGTTAGCACAGTATTTGGGTAGGTACATGGCTTTCAATATTTCTCATCAAGGACTGCCTCTGTGGACAGGAGAGTGAAGCCGAATAACTGCAGTCCAGATAAACGTGAACTACCTCCACTTTTATCTGCTACATCTATTGAAGTTCCTAGAAACATTTTAATTGAGAAAAGGTCTCTACAACTAAGAAAAAAATAGAACTAAACTATTATATTGTCAGCATTTGGGTCAGAGTGTTCACAGCACTGAAATATTTCATAGATGAATCTGACTTAAAACTGTCAACCAACATAATCAGCCAACTATTCAGACTTCTTATTTCAAGATTTAAATCTGCAGAACAACATTTATAAGTAACTGTTTTCAATTTTTTATATTAATGAAATATGCTTTCATACCTCAATGATACCAAGATCTTTCATATGGCATCCATAGCATCATCCTCTAAGCATTAATAAAGCATAAAAAGGTATTATATGTAAAAAAAATGAACATCCACACTCAATAATTGATAGATCTAACAGTCAGAAAAAAAGTACAGTTGACCCTGAACAATGTGGGAGTTAGGAGCGCTGACCCCTGTACAGTAGAAAAACTATGTATAACTTTTGACTCCCTAAAAACGTAAGTTGTCCCTCAGTACGCACGGGGGGTTGGTCCCAGAACCTTTCATGAATACCAAAATTTGTGGATGCTCAAGTCCCCTGTATAAAATGGTATAGAACAATACATACAGTTGAACCTCCCCGTCTGCAGACTCCCAACTCTTGGTCAAAAACAGTACATATATTTATTGAAAAAAGCTGCATATAAATGGATGTGGGCAGTTCAAAATGGTGTTGTCCAAGGGTCAGCTGTATATAGAAAATTTGAACAACATTATCAACCAATTTTATCTAATTGTAACTTACAGAACACTTCACCCAACAACAGTGGAATATACATTCTTTTCAGGTACACATGGAACATTTACCAAAATAGACTATATTCTGAGCCACTAAACATGTTTAAATAAATTTAACCGGATTTAAGTCATGCAAACAATAATCTCTTACCATAACCTAAAAAAAGGTTTAAAAAAAAAACACACCAAAGAACTAACATCATGCCTAATAATGAAAGACTGACTGAATGTTTTCCATATTAGATTAAAAACAAAGCAAGCATGTCCTTTCTCACTGCTTCTACTCAACATTGTACTGGAGGTACAAACAATTCAATAAGAAAAAAAGAAATAAAAGGCATTTTTTGAAAAAATTGGAAAGGAAAAAATAAAACTGTCTTTATTTGCAGATGTAGAAAATGTTATATAATCTATTAGAAAACTACTAAAATTAATAACTGAGTTTAGCAAAGTTGTAGGATACAAGACCAAAATGTAAAAGTCAACGGTATTTTTACATAGTAGCCATAAACAATCAGAAATCAAAGTTAAAAGTGCAATTTCATTTATAATAGCATCAAAAAGTATAACTGCTTAGGGATAAATCTGATTCAAGATGTGTAACATTTTTACACTGAAAACTATAAAAACACTCCTGAGAAAAATGAAAGAGCTAAATAGATGGATAGATATGCTATGTTTATGTATCAGAAAAAATATTAGTAAGATGTCAATTATACTCAAATTCATCATAGAGTCAACACAATCTAAATCAAAATCCAAGCAGGCTTTTTTTTTTTTTTTTTGTCAAAATTGACAAGCTGATTGTAAACTTCATATGGAAATGTGAAGAACCTAGCCAAACAATTTAGAAAAAAACAAATGTAAAGGGCTAACACTACCTGATATTATAAAACGACAGTAATCAAAACATCATAGAATTGTTATCAAGATAGACAAATAGATCAATGGAACGGAATAGCAAGTCCAGAAAGTCCATACCAACACATATATGGTCCATTGATTTTTTACAAAGGCACAAAAGCAATTTACTACAGAAAAAATAGTCTTTCAACAAATGGTACTGGAATAGTTTGTAATCCACATGCAAAGAAAAAGAATAACAACAAAAAACTTCATTCCATACCTTGTGCAGTGTTAAAAAAACACACACAAAACAAAACGAAAAAAGGATCACTGACCTGTCAAACTTAAAACATAAAACTTCTAAAAGACAACGTAGTGACCCTGATTTAGGCAAGCTTGAGTTTTTCAAGGACAACACCAACAACGTGATCAATACAATAAAACTTGAACTTCTCCAACATCAGGAATATCTGCTAGTTGAAATACACTGGTATGAGAACATAATAAACAGCACCAACAAAGAAAAAAAAAAGTACTGTTATATTTGACTGAAAAGACAAACCAAAGACTGAGGGTAAATATTTGCAAATCATCTATCTTAGAAAGGATATGTACCCAGAATATATACTAGTAAAGAACGTCAAAAATTCAATAATAAGAAAACAAACAATGCAATAAAAAAAGGGGGTGGGGGAGAGTTAGACAAGCATACCACCAAAAATGATAGGTAGATGGCAAATAAGAACACAAAACATTGTTCAACATCTTTAACAAAACGGAAATTAAAACTTCACTGTAATATTACTATACCTTATAAGAATATCCTGATGGACTTATTACAGAGCTTCGGTGTATTGTTTTGTTGATTTTAATAAAAATACATGTAGCTTAACCATAGATCAAATAGGACCTTAAAAGGCAGTGTTTTTGCAACCGCTGTTCTCCATAGATAATTGGTGTCATAAAAAGTAAGAACATGGATAAAATCCAACTATGCCTGGACAGACTTGGATATATATGTGGCTGTGTTTACACACCATTTAGGAGGGGCATTCTAAAGCTCAAATAATACTGTTATATCTTTACTATTCAGAAACATTAAAACATTTTTTTTTTACTTTCCTTGTGGGAAAGTTTTGTCAACCATCTACACTAATAAAAGAGAAACATGGTAATTAGCGTACGACCACTACCCTTCCCATTGGCTAATCAGCATATCCTTATGCAAATTAACTGTCAGCCAAGATGGCGGCCGGCAGCCATGCACTGAAGCGAGCAGGGAGGCTTGCTTGCTTCAGTGACTGCGGACTCCAACGTTCCCCGCCTGCCGCTGCCAGCCTCTCAGCTGCAACTCTAAGCAACTATGTACTATGTTGCAAATAAGAAGCTAAACAAAACCCCAGAAACCAGCCGGACTGAAAGCCAGCCGGACCGCAACATTGTATTGATGTTTTCAGCAGCGAGGCCTCAGAGCTAAAGCTGACCCAGAATAAAAAAAGAAAAAAAAAGAAAAAAAGGAGCAGTTGGGAGCTTCAGTTACTCGCCAGGCAGAAAACAGTCCTCAGCCCCTCACCCAGACTGGCCAGGCACCCCAGTGGGGACCCCCATCCTTAATCCAGGATACCCTTCAGGGCAAACCAGCCAGCCCCCACCTGTGCACCAGGCCTCTATCCTATATAGTAAAAGGGTAATATGCCTCCCAGCACTGGGATCAGCGGAGCAGTGAGGCTCCTGGCACCGGGATCAGCGTGACAGGGGACAGCGCCCAAATGCCCTGATCGCGCTGCGGCTCTGTGTGTGACAGGGGGTGGTGCCCCAGCTCCCCTATCGGCCCTACTCTGTGAGTGACAGGAGGGAGCTCCCCAACCCCCTGATCGATCCTGCTCTGTGTGTGACAGGGTACGGAGCCCCAACCCCCCTGATGGGCCCTGCTCTGTGAGTGACAGGGGGCAGTGCCCCAACCCCCTGATCGGCCCTGCTCTGTGAGTGACAGGGGGCAGCGCCCCAACCTCCTGATTGGCCCTGCTCTGTGAGTGACAGGGGGCAGCGCCCCAACCCCCTGATTGGCCCTGCTCTGTGCATCACAGGGGGTGGCGCCACAACCTCCCCATCGACCCTGCTTTGAGTGTGACAGGGGGCAGTGCCCCAACCCCCCAATCAGCCCTACCCTGAGCATGACTGAGTGTG
This sequence comes from Myotis yumanensis, assembly GCF_028538775.1. Classification (NCBI taxonomy): domain Eukaryota; kingdom Metazoa; phylum Chordata; class Mammalia; order Chiroptera; family Vespertilionidae; genus Myotis; species Myotis yumanensis. Next base: position 167,181,768 of record NW_027223754.1, read on the forward strand.
GCATCGCAACCTCCCGATCCGCCCTGCTCTGTGCATGACGGGGCGGTGCCCCAACTCCCCAATCGGCCCTGCTCTGAGCCTGACCAGGGGCTGCACCTAGGGATTGGACATGCCCTCTGCCACCCGGGAGCAGGCCTAAGCCAGCAGGTCGTTATATCCCGAGGGGTCCCAGACTGCGAGAGGGCACAGGCCGGGCTGGGGGACCCCCCTCCCCATCCCCCCGAGTGCACAAATTTTTGTGCACCGGGCCTCTAGTTAATTATAATTGAAGATAAAGGTATCTGATGTGACTGCTATCAAAGGTAGCACCTTGTTTTGCAGAAAACTGATGAGCTCCATATTTGGTCAAATAATCTAGACATGATGTAACTGTGTAATTATCCTGAAAGCAGGATTTTCTAATCAACACATGTTAAATTCTTCATTCTATTCTAATAACTTTATTTTCTGCTTTCTGCTTCTCATACTATGTTATGCTTCGCTTGAAACTCAGATGTTCCCCATTCTGAGAAAATAATGAAAGAAAATGGGCATATGGTACTTGTTTTTTATTTAGGAAGTTATAATCTCCAGGAAGGCAGTAACTAATTCTTTTATGATTTCTCAAAACTGGACAGGACATTGCAGAGCTCTTAATAAGTCTTTAATTGGTGAACACATTTTTGATAAGAATTACATTGCACCGCCAAGTTCTCTAAGTGGGAGTAAGATAAATTTGCAAATCACTCATCATCCAAACACCAAGGATCATTCCTGCCTCCAAGTTCTCATTTTCCAGATCTGAGGGACTTAACTGCAGCCTCCAGAGAAGCTGCTTCAATGCCTTGGAGAAGTGTTCATTTTCTAAATAAGAATGGTAGTTGTTGAGAGGAGAGGTTAGGAGGAGAGAGGCTCCACCAATCTATCTTCCATACTATATATCTTTTTAAAATATATATATATTTTTATTGATTTCAGAGAGGAAGAGACAGAAACCTCAATGATGACAGAGAACTATCGATAATGCCTCCCACACACCCACACTGGGGATGAAACCCACAACCCAGGTATGTGCCCTGACTGGGAATCGAACCAAGACCTCCTGGTTCATAGGTTGATGCTCAGCCATTGAGCTATGTTGGCCAGGCATCCTATATAATAAAAGGCTAATATGCAAATTGACCAAACAGCAGAACAACCGGTTGCTATGATACGTCCTGACCACCAGGGGTCAGATGCTCAATGCAGGAGCTGCCCCATGGTGGTCAGTGCACTCCCACAGGGGGAGCACCGCTCAGCCAGAAGCCTGGCTCATGGCTGGCGAGCACAGTGGCTGTGGCGGGAGCCTCTCTTGCCTCAGCAGCATCGCTAAGGATGTCCGACTAAAGCCATTAGTCAGACATCCCCCGAGGCTCCTGGACTATAAGAGGGCAAAGGCCAGGCTGAGGGGTTCCCTCCCCTGCCCCCCCGAGTGCATGAATTTCATGCACCGGGCCTCTAGTATACTATATATCTCGACTAAAAGATTAAGCAAAATATTTAGTGACTTTCTATTATACGAACATAAGGAAAGCATTTGTTTGTTTGTTTAATCCTTACCTGAGGATATGTTTTTATTGATTTTTAGAGAGAGAGAAGAAAAGAGAGAGAAACATCGATGTGAGAGACAAACATTGATCAGTTGCCTTCTGTATGTGCCCTGACCGGAGATCAAACCCACAACCTAGATACCGTATGTGCCCTGACTGGGAAGGAATCGAACTCACAACCTTTTGGTGTACGGCACGACACTCCAACCAACTGAGCAACCTGGCCAGGGTGAAAGCATTTTTTTACACTTAACAAAATACAGTTTGAGAACTTATGTATGTCACATCTTGACAAAGTGAAATACCAAGTTCTAGACCCAAGTGTGCTGCCTGGTTTTCTGCCCAACTTCAGGGAAACATCAGCTCTAATTACAAGTGAAGCAAATTGTAAACACTGAAGTCAGTGAATCACTAGATTGTATAATTTTCTCCAACAGCATGTATATTAGGCCAAGTGATGAATGCCTAATTAAAACTAATAATGATGAAAAGCATTTAAAGTGCTTACTATATACAAAATGTATCCATTTTATTATTCCAATGAATGTTTTTCTAACTTCAGGAGAACTGGACTATAATTATACCCATTTTGCAGATGAAAGGAAAGGTGAGAACATCATATTACAACTTATTTTGACAGAGCCAGGACAGACACCTAAATCCATGGATCTCTTAATCATTTCTCTACTGCCCCCTATCAGCAGGATAGCCAACTAAACATCTTAAAAATTCTCTTTGGATGTTTAATTAGATTAAATTTTTGATTCATTGGAAAATGTATTAGAACATGTTAAACATGCATTCTTATTCTTGAACATTGAGAAAAATGACAAAGAAAGGTTTCATTCAAAAAACTCCATTATTTTAAATTAATTTAAAAACTCAATTTACTATGGGTTTCATTCGACTTAACAATTTTTATAAGATCTGGAAGTAGTTTGAAAAGAGTCAGTGATTTTTAGAGCAGGTTCCATCTTACAGGACAGTAAGTACCCATTAATATATAACTTTGCAGCCAGGAAAAGAACCTTGGGAAACTAGAGTCCTGCCTTTTGCCAAAGCTTCATCTATAAACCTCCCCCACAGTGTACCACCATGATGGTTTCCTTCCCAGTGTTTAAAGAATAAGATTTTTATTTATTTATTTTTTAATTAAATCTTTATTGTTCAGATTATTACATTTGTTCCTCTTTTTTCCCCCCATAACTCCCCTCCTTCCAGCTCCCACCCCACCCTCCGCCCTCACTCCCCACCCACTGTGTTCATCCATAGGTGCATGATTTTTGTCCAGTCTCTTCCCGCATCTCCCACACCCCTTTTTCCCCCCCAAGAATAGTCAGTCCATTCCCTTTCTATGTCCCTGATTCATTATAATCACCAGTTCATTCTGTACATCAGATTATTTATTCACTTGATTCTTAGATTCATTTGTTGATAGATGCATATTTGTTGTTCATAGTTTATATCTTTACCTTTTTCTTCTTCCTCCTCTTCTTAAAGGATACCTTTCAGCATTTCATATAATACTGGTTTGGTGGTGATGAACTCCTTTAGCTTTTCCTTATCTGTGAAGGTCTTTATCTGACCTTCAATTCTGAATGATAGCTTTGCTGGATAAAGTAATCTTGGTTGTAGGTTCTTGCTATTCATCACTTTGAATATTTCTTGCCACTCCCTTCTGGCCTGCAAAGTTTCTGTTGAGAAATCAGCTGACAGTCGTATGGGTATTCCCTTGTAAGTAACTGAGTTTCTTTCTCTTGCTGCTTTTAAGATTCTCTCTTTGTCTTTTGCTCTTGGCATTTTAATTATGATGTGTCTTGGTGTGGTCCTCTTTGGATTCCTTTTGTTTGGGGTTCTCTGCGCTTCCTGGACTTGGAAGTCCATTTCTTTCACCAGGTGGGGGAAGTTTTCTGTCATTATTTCTTCAAATATGTTTTCAATATCTTGCTCTCTCTCATCTTCTGGTACCCCTATAATTCTGATGTTGGTACGTTTGAAGCTGTCCCAGAGGCTCCTTACACTATCTTCATATTTTTGGGTTCTTTTTTCATTTTGCTTTTCCGGTTGGGTGTTTCTCACTTCTTCGCATTTCAAATCTTTGACTTGATTCTTGCGCTCCTCTGGTTTGCTGTTGGGAGTCTGTATAATAGTCTTTATTTCAGTCAGTGTATGCTTACTTTCTAGATGGTCCTTTATCACACCATCGAGGGTCTCATTAGATTTCCTGTACATCTCATCAAGTTTATCGACAGACTCTAGAAGCCTCTTGAGAGACCTCAAAAGTGTGGTTCTGAACTCAATATCCTCCCTTGATAGTTTTGTCCTGTTTCTTTGTCTCCCCATTTTTTACGCTTTCTTGGTACACCCCCTAGTGGTCTTTGTGCGCAGTCTTGTTGTAGTTAAGCCTTGATTGTTATAGTTAATACTAGAGGGATTTGACCTCCAGGCCAACTGGCTGTGATAATCAGCTGTGTTTGCAGTGGAAGAACTTGTGTCCTCTAGGGAGGTGCTAATCTAGCCTTTGCCTGAGGCTATCCGGCAAATGCCTCTGTGCAGGGCTTGGGCGGGGCGGGTCCCACGGGATCAACAGGGCGGAGGAGGGAGCAGTTATGGCTGCTCTCAGTCCATCCCCAGGGGCTCTGCCTCTCTGTCCCAGCAACAGCTGCAAACCTCGGAGGGACCGTAGCCAGACAGTCCTGCTTCTCCCGTTTGAGTCTGGGTCCCTAGAGACTCGCCCGGATCTGGAGCTCTGAGTCTGAGGCTCCCTCCGGATTGAAACAGACAACCGCGCCCTCAGCCACCAGCCCACGCCGTGCGCACTCCGCACCTTAGTATTTTACTTCAGCACTGAGCCTCCTCTGATACTCGGTTCCTCCTAGTTGTAGAACTTCCATTCAGCCAGCCTTCCTGTGGTTCTGGATGATGTCTGTTCCGTCTTTTAGTTGTATTTTTGAAGTGGTTGTTCGAGGCAGCAAACTCCGGCGTTAACCTATGCCGCCATCCTGGTTTCTCCAAGAATAAGATTTTTAAAACTAATTTTTCCTAGATCTAATTCACATAGCATATAATTTATCTATTGAAACTGTACAATTTAGTGGATTTTAATACATTCATGATATGTGAAAATATTAGAATATTTTCATAGGTTAAAAAGGAAACCTTGTACCCTTTAACAATCTCCCCTTCCATGACTCCATTTTTTTTCAGCCCTAAGCCACTACTAATCTACTTCCTGTCTTTATAGAGTTGCCTATTCTGTATATTTCATATACATGGAATAATATAATATGTGGTCTTTGTGACTGGCTTTCTGACTCAGCATAATTTTTCAAAGTACATCTATGTTGTAGTATATATGACTAGAGGCCCGGTGCACGAAATTTGTCCACGGGGGAGGGTGTGTGTGTGTGTGTGTGTGTGTCCCTCAGCCCAGCCTGCACCCTCTCCAATCTGGGACCCCTCGAAGGATGTCCGACTGCCTGTTTACGGGCAATCGGACATCCCTCTCACAATCCAGGAATGCTGGCTCCCAACTGCTCGCCTGCCTGCCTGATTGCCCCTAACTGCTTCTGCCTGCCAGCCTGATCACCCCCTAACCACACCCCTGTCAGCCTGGTCCCCCTCAACTGCCCTCCCCTGCAGTCCTGATCGCCCCCAACTGCCCTCCCTTTCAGGCCTGGTCCCTCCCAACTGCCCTCCCTTGCTGGCCTGGTCATCCACACCTGCCCTCCCCTACTGGCCATCTTGTGTCCACATGGGGGCGGCCATCTTTGTGGGTTGGAGTGATGGTAAATTTGCATATTACTCTTTTATTAGATAGGATTACTTCACTCCTTTTTATGGCCACCTAATATTCCACTGAATAAATATACTTCATCTAGTTTAACCATTCATCAGTTGATGGACATTTGGGTTGTTTGCACCTTTTGGCTATCCTATATAATAAAAGGCTAATATGCAAAATGCTTTCTCGACTGGGAGTTCGAACAAGGGGCGGGGCTGGTCAGCCAACCGCCCGAGGCCCTTCCCCCTGGCTGGCCCAGCCCGATTGGCCCCTATCAGGGCAGGCCAGCCAAACCCCACCCGTTTACGAATTCATGCACTGGGCCTCTAGTTATAAATAATGCTGTTGTAAACATTCACATGCAAGCTGTTGTGTGGACATATATTTTAGTTTTTTGTGGGCATATACCTGGGAGTAGAACTACTGGGTCATATGGCAACTTCATGCTTAAACATTTGAGGAGCTGCCAGATTGTTCTCCAAAGTGGCTGCACCATTTTACATCTCATCAGAAGTATAAGAAGGTTCTAATTTCTCCACATTCTATTTCTCTACATTGTCAACACTTGTTATTATGTGACATTTTTACTCTAGCCCTCCTAGTGAGTGTAAAGTAGTACTTTATTATAATTTTTTTAAAAAACATATGTTTTTATTGATTTCAGAGAAAAGAAAGGAGAAAGAGAGCAATAGAAACATCAATGAGAGAGAAACATCAATTGGCTGCCTCTTGCACACCCTCTGCTGGGGATCGAGCCCCCCAACCTGGGCATGTGCCCTAACTGGGAATTGAACTGGAGACCTTCTGGTGTTCAACCAACTGAGCCACATGGGCTAGACCAGCCATGGGCAAACTACGGCCTGCAGGCCGGATCCGGCCCATTTGAAATGAATAAAACTAAAAAAAAAAAAAGACCGTACCCTTTTATGTAATGATGTTTACTTTGAATTTATATTAGTTCACACAAACACTCCATCCATGCTTTTGTTCCGGCCCTCCGGTCCAGTTTAAGAACCCATTGTGGCCCTCGAGTCAAAAAGTTTGCCCACCCCTGGGCTAGACCTTCATTATAGTTTTGACTTGCATTTCTCTTATGACTATTGATGTTGAACATCTTTTCATGTGCTTATTAGCCACTGTATAGCCTCCTTGGAGAAATGTCTATTCAAATTCTTTGCTTATTTGTCTTTTTATTATTGAGTCATTAGAGTTTTTATGTATTATGGACACAAGTCCCTTATCAGATATACTAGAGGCCTGGTGCATGGATTTGTGTACATTGAAAGGAAATTAATTAGAAGGTGGCCAGTGGGGTGGGACTGGGCGAGACAGGCCAGACACGCCCTGGAGTCAACCTCCCACGGTCCCTCCAGGCTGGCCACATCTGGGGCGGCACAGGGGCTCGAAGGGCATCTGTGGAGTGAGTGGGATCCCTCTGGTAGGTGGGGTCCCTCGGCCTGGCCTGCAGGGATCAGGTTGAAACCAGCAGTCCGACATCCTTTGAGGGGTCCTGGAGTGCGAGAGGGCACTCTACAAGGTTGCTGTCGCTCAGCAGCTCCTGCATTGAGCATCTGCGCCCTGGTGGTCATTGAGCGTCATAGATACCAGCTGGTCGTTTAGGCTTTTATATATATAGATGATTTGCAAATATTTCTCCCATTCTGTGGATTGTCTTTTTGCTTTTTTGATCATGTCCTTTGATGCATAAAAGCTTTTAGTTTTGATGAAGTCCAATTTATTTATTTTTTTCTATTATTGCTTATGCTTTGAGTACTATATCTAAGAATCTATTGTCAAATAGGAGAACATAAAATTTAATCCTATGCTTTCTCCTAAGAATTTTATAGTTTTAGCTTTTTAGTTTAGCTCTTTGATCTTTTTTGAATTAATTTTTATATATGGTATGAGGTGAGGACCGATTTCATTCTTTTTCATGTGGCTATCCAGTTGTCCCAGGACCATTTGTTTAAAAGATTATTCTTTCTTCTTGAATGATCTTGGTACCCCCTTGTCAAAAATAAATTGATCATAGACACATTGGTTTACATCTAAACTCTAAGTTCTACTCCATTGATCTTTATGTCTATCCTTATACCAGTGCCAGTACTGTTGTTTCTTAAAGAATAAGATTTTACAAACATTCATGATTGACAGAGTCCAGGGCCTCACAACTCCAATATTTTCAATAAATAATTAACTAGCATTTAGTTTGGCAAACAATTTGGCTCAAGGTATCCAACTACCTATTAAAATCTTATACTATATCAGTATTAAATTATTATAAAGTTGCCTGCTATCTACTATATTTAAGATAAAATTTATATGACAAAAGTCAAATTTTCTTATCTAATTTTGCTGTTTGAAAATAAAATTTTCAAAGTAAATTACAGTTTTGAAACTTAGACATTATCTAGGCCAATTTGTTTTCAGTCTTGTTTTTGCAGGTTAAAAAACAGACCTCGACACTTTTCATAATAAAAATGCCATCTTTTCCCAAACTGTGACCTTGAAAGTATTTCTTCCATTAAATTTATTTGCATACGAGAACTAATTCAGGCTTTTTGATAAACTGTGTACCTCTCTAAAGGGAACAAACAATTATTGGTGTGTAGAGGAGCTTATCAACATCTTTTTTGTAGTCAAGACCCTCACATAAAGAATGTGACAGCAAATATTTAGATGATAAAATTCTGTATTTGCCTTCCAGATACTTGATACCATGTAGACCCACAAAAAATCTTATTAGTAGAGGTAATTTTAAAATAGAAACATATTGAGAAAATAATTGTTATATTCTGAAATAAAACACTAAAGAAATAAACTAATAGGAATCATGGAGTGATTGATTCAGGAATATTTTCTTCTTCTGTATACTTTGTATATTAAACTTTTTCATTAGTCTTTTTAATATAGATTTCTTGTGGGTTAACTTAATGGTACATTATTTTTACTGATGTTGAACAAAAGCCCAAGTGTTTTGCTATGGATTGAATTTTGTATCCCCCAAATTCCTAGGTTCAAGCATTAACCCCGACTATGACTGTATTTGGAGATGGGGTCTACGACGAGGTGATAAAAGTTAAATGAGGTCATTAAGGTGAAGTTCTAATTCAATAGGGCTGGTGCCCTTGTAAGAAGAAACACCGAAGTTCTCATTTTGTCAAGTGGGGACACAGCAAGAAGGCAGCCTTAGCAAGCCAGGAAGAGATTCCTCACCAGAAACTGAATCAGCCAGCAACAAGATGTGCACTTTCCATCCTCCAGAACTATGAGAAACAGATTTAAGCCAGTCAGTTTCGGGTATTTTGTTACGGCAGCCTAAGCTGACTAATACATGCTCTCAGATGCAACCCCTCCTCCCCAACAATGTATACAATTTCTCCAGGTCAGAACACAGCAGAGCAATTCAATTGTCTTTCATTGTGGTTGCGCATAAAAGGATTATCTAAAGATGTGAGCGGTAGCACTAACCGGTTTGGCTCAGTGGATAGAGTGTCGGCCTGCGGACTGAAGGGTCTCAGGTTCGATTCTGGTCAAGGGCATGTACCTTGGTTGCAGGCACATCCCCAGTAGGGGGTGTGCAGGAGGCAGCTGATCGATGTTTCTCTCTCATCGATGTTTCTAACTCTCTATCCCTCTCCCTTCCTCTCTGTAAAAAATCTATAAAATATATTAAAAAAAAAAAAGATGTGAGTGGTAGAAATCAGAAAGGGTGCCTTCAGTCTGCTATTGATAACCATCACATCACTTAGAGAATAAATGGCCCTACAATGGGATAAATATAAAACTTGATCTCTAAGATGAATAAGAGATTCAATCCGTACCGCATTTTTTTTAACAGCAATGAAACAGATTATTTTCTAACTGAAATATTTCTAGAAGAAGGAGGGGAAGAGGAAGAAGAAGAGGAGGAGAAGGAGGTGGAGACCAAGAAGAAAAAGGGAGAAAATAAATAACTTTCTTTCTTATTTGTCTGTAGGCATCAGATGGCTCTGCCTCTGAAAAACTTAGAAAGTATGTTACAGTATTTAAATACCAGTATAGTAGAGTGGACTCAATAATATCAGTGCTATGTATAAACTCAGGCTAAGAACTTAAATTTCCCACGTGAGCTCATGAGTGGTTGAAACAAAAGAGCCCCCAAAATTATTGAACATTTTAAAGGAAATTTAATCAACACTAAGAAAAAGAATTTTAATCTTAAAAAAAAGGAAGATATTTCTGGAACTACAACAATGTACTTGATTTAATACAATTCAAGGAAAAATCTTAATAATCAAAACTCTGGTAGCTAAAAAGCCATTGAAAAAAATCGTTAAAATATTAAACCTTTTAAAATTCCCAGTCAAGATGTGTCAAAGGAAGTGGAAGACTGCAGGCCAGTTGAATAAAGCCATCCCTATATACCTTACTTAACTGCTTAATTCATTCACCTGTTAATCAATTCATTTATCAATTGTTCTGGGAGACTCTTGGTCAAATTGCCTTTTACAGGCTGGACTCCCCTAACACATATGATCCAACAAGTGATTATCTTTCCTCTTGTGAAAAACAAGTGGTATTAACAAGCAGGACCACTGTAACTGCATTAAACACTCACTAACACATTTCCAGAGGACATGAACAGTTACTGCAACATACAGAACTTGTGATGCCTTTAAAATTCCTGTGAAAACTCCCTTGGTGTCCAAGTGAGGGACCTGCTCATTGAACCTACCTCCAATGAGGTAAAAGAATTCTGCCCAAGAGCAGGTAATCCAGGATTCACAGCACCATCTTTTTAAAAAGCAGTTTGCAGCTGTACCTCGTGAGCATGGCTATGGCTTTAAGACAAGAGCTTTTGTGTTTGACCCCTGAAAAGTGCAAAATGGAAGGTGCAGATAGTGGCAGGCATTGCAGGAGGAGCAGGGAGTGAGGGGGGAAGAAACCCCACCAGCCAGAGTGGATTGCAGATACCACGGGAAGAGCATTTAATATTGGTTTTGGCAGAGAATAAAGGAGCACGCAAAGAGGTTTTAACTGCACTCTGATTCCTGTGCTTGACATGTCCTCCACCATTACTATAGAGATTTCAAATTAGGCCTAATCCAGACAGCACTGTCACCCTTGGCTTTGACAAAGTCCTATTTTAGTGTATGTGCTTCCAAAGAGAGCACAGCAAAGTCCTGACAGCACTCTCCATTTATCCATTTATACAAACATTTACTGATAACCCATATGGGCAGGCTGTGACCATCACCTTATATCAGACCAAAGTGCATTAGACTAGAATCGACTTAATTTGCTGTGTTTTTTCTTTTTGAAAAAAAAAAAAAAAAAAGACATTAACTTTGAAGTAATTCAAACAAAATTCACAGTCTTAATTTGCACATTGTGTAAGCTCCCAAACCTTCCCACCCGTACCTCCAGAATATGTTGTTAAATAAACCTTGCTTAGTAGACAGCAGGAAACATGAAAGTAGAATCTCTTAAGAAAGCTTGCTGTTCTTAGAGTAAGATGATCATGATGGAAAGCCAGGTGCTGGCATCACCCAATTCTTGAAAGCTTACCCTGAGGCCTGTCCCTTGGTGGCAGTCCCTGAGAGCAGGAGCCCCCATTCCTGCTCTAGCTGGAGGCTTGGTGGCAGCAACCTGAAGGCTTCTGGGATAGGAACACTTACTGTTTTCTTGAGGAAGCCCTCCAGGTCAAGCAATAGCAGAAATAGCAGGGGGGCAGCCTCTGCTAACCCAGGGCAACCCAATTTTGAGGTACGACCCCAACACAGATCTGTTCTCAGGGACAATGTTCTCTGTCTCTTGCCTGCAGAAGGCTGTATTATCAGCTTTGAAGGGCCAGATTGTATTTAGCTGAAAAGCCTCTGAGCTAGATCTCAAACATGTCTGCTTTTAAGGCATAAACTGCACTGAGTGTGAATCCAAGTTCCAGCACTTACTATCTATTAGGGCCTCGGTTTCCTCATTTGTCAATGTGTGTGGGAGGGGCGGGTGGGGTGAGGGTGGGGGGTGGCATCTAGCTGCCAGATTTGCGATGAAAATCAAATAGCAAAAGATAAGCCTCTAATATAGTGGTGCTGAATCAGAATTTTGATCACTGCTTTCTCTACATAAGTGTGCTTCTCCATTTATTATGGCTTTTTATCTCTTCCTATTCCCAGAAAATCTGTAGTAAATTATCCAGAGTCCCAAATTTAGTTTTTTTCCTTCTAATAGGAATAACAGGAAGAAGAAACAGTTGTGTACACACAAAGGGCTTCACCAATGTGCTTCTCTAAACAAAACATGTGACTCTTAAAACCACATTCTTTTTAAAAAGTCACATTTTTGGCTACCCTTTTTGTTGCGCATTTATTTCTCTGCATACATGTCCCACAAATTTCTGATGCAAACTAGAAGGCAGTTCAGAATTGATTGTCTGAAGCCTTCCAATCTTTCTCCTTTTCTTTTCTTTTGGTAAAGGGTGGGATTGGAGTCAATGACAGAACATGAAGCAGGAAGTGCTACCAGCAGGGAATAGTACAGTAAAAGGCAGAAAAACTGAGCACTCACACCTGGACAAGCCTCGGTGTCCTCATTTCTAACTTGAGGGTAAAAATGCTTAATGGTTGTGAGAATCGAACTAGATAATATATGTAAGCTGTCTAACACAGTTCCTGATTCACAGTAAATGTTCAAGAAAAGTTGGTTATTTTCACTCCTCATCTGTGAATCTTAAATTCAGAGATCTGCTCATCTTTTGAATCCCCGTAGCCTACTCTTATAATACATATTATACCCTCACTTGTGTTATAGCAAGGAAGTATAAACCCTCTCTCTACTCCTTTAGGACGAGGACTCCAGCTGACCCACTTTAGTATATCCCAGAGACCTAACTCAGCACCAGCATTCACTTGTGGGATGAATAAGACATCTTGTTTAATTGGAGAGAGACTGTGTGTGATATTAAGGAAAGCTAGTTCTATTGGCCAGTTTTTGGTAGTAGACTATAAAGACAAACCTACCAAGAGTGGGGAAATATTAGTTAACAGAAAGGGAAAGTCTTGAGATGCAAGGTCAAGATGGCAGAACAAGTAGATCTTGAACTCACCTCCTTTCACAAACACATCAAAATTACAACTAAATATAGAACAACCACCCCTAACCACCTGAAAACTGGCTGAACAGAACTCCTGTAACTAAAGATATTAAAAAGAAGCCACACTGAGGGTAGGAGGGGCAGAGACACAGCCTGGTCAGGTGTGGCAATGCATAAATGGAAAGCATAACATAACATAACACCCTTACACCAGGATCCCCAGCCTAGGGCATCTGTGCTGGGAAGAGGAGTCTCCATAACATCTAGCTTTGAAAACCAACAGGGATCATATCAGAGAGAGACAAAGGACCGTGGGAGACCAAGACAGTGCTCTTAAAGGACTCATGCTCACACTCACCCGCTCCAAGCTCCAGCGCAGAAGCAGCGGTTCCAGAAGTGCCTGGGTCCTATGGGGAGGAATTAGAGGGACTAACATTAGAGGGAGGGCTGGAGGGGCAGGGATTGGTGGGAACTCTCCCTGAAGAGGGAAGTGCTGGCGAGTGCCATTGTTCCTTTGTTTCTTTTGCTGTGCTCTCCTTCCACCTGGCTGACCTGGAGCAGGCAGGTGCCAAACCTGTCACTCTCCATTAACTTAGCTAACCCTGTTCACCCCACCCCAGCATTCCCGAGATCCTGCCCCACCTAACCTTCTAGCCCTGGCCAAAGCTTTCCCCACGTGTGCTCCTGACCTTCCACACAAGCAGCACTGGCCTCAGGTCAAATCATAGCAACTACCAAGTGGTCACAAGTCCAGCACAAGCAGTGGCCAGCCTAGGCCAGCACCACAGCCCCACCCAGTGGCTCCACAACAGACACACCCAACAGGCAGCTGGGGCCAGCACTGGAGCCCCTCCAAAGCAATTTCCACCCTGTGGGGTCAGCCCTTGCACACCAGATCATCCAAGTAGTTTTGGCTGGCCCTCGCAGCCAGTCACCTAAGAGTCAACCCCACCCACAAGCAGGCCTGCAGCAACTGGAGCCCAACTCCAACAGAAGGGCACACACAGCCCACACAGGGGACACCCCTGGAGCACCTGGTTCTGATAACCAGGGGGGATAGTTCCACTGGACCCCACTTCTTTCATCAAGACTGGAAGATGTAGTGGATCTACCTAACACATAGAAACAGAGAGAAACAGCCAAATGAGGAATAGGTTTCAAACAAAAGAACAGGAAAAAACCCAGAGAAAGAACTAAATATAACAGATAAACAGTCTACCAGATAAGAAGTTTGAAACAATGCTCAACAAACTCAGAAGTAGTTAAACTCAGTGATAAATTCAACAGATACAGAAAATTAAAAAAAATGACCAATTAACCCAGCTGATGTGGCTCAGTGGTTGAGTGTCAACCCATGAACCAAGAGGTTGCTGGTTCGATTCCTGGTTGGGGCACATGCCCGGGTTATAGGCTCAATCCCTGGTAGGAAGGGTACAGGAGGCAGCTGATCGATGATGTTTCTCTCATCAATATTTCTATCTCTCTATTTCTCTCCCTTCCTCTCTCTCTCTAAAAATCAATAAAAACATTTTAAAAAGAAACTATCAGAATGAAATGAAAAATATTAGAGAGAATTGACAACAGATTAGATGATGTAGAAGACTGGATCATTAATCCAGAAGTTAAGGTAGTGAAAATCATCCAAGTGGACCAGCGAAAAGAAAAGAATTTTTAAAAATGAGGATAGTTTAAGGATCCCATAGAACAATATTAAGTGTATCAACCTTTGCATCATAGGAGGAGAAGAGAGAGAGAGAGAAAGAGACATAAAACCTATATGAAGAAATAATGGCTAAAAACTATTCTAACCTGGTTAGGAATCAGACATCCAAGTCTAGGAAGCACAGAGAGTCCCAAACAAGATGAACCCAAAGAGGCTCACACCAAGAAACATCTTCATTAAAATGCCAAAGGTTAAAGACTAAGAAAGAATTTAAAAGCAGCAAAACCATTTAACATTTCATGTAAAGAGATTTAGTGTGATGAACTCCTTTAGCTTTTTTCTTGTCTGTGAAACTCTTTATCTGACCTTCAATACTAAATGATAGCTTTGCTGGGTAGAGTAATCTTGGTTGTAGGTTCTTGCTATTCATCACTTTGAATATTTCTTGCCACTCCCTTCTGGCCTGCAAAGTTTCTGTTCAGAAATCAGCTGACAGTCTTATGGGTGCTCCCTTGTAAGTGACCAACTAATTTTCTCTTGCTGCTTTTAAGATTCTCTCTTTGTCTTTAGCCCTTGGCATTTTAATTATGACGTGTTTTGATGTGGACCTCTTTGGGTTCCTCTTGTTTGGGACTCTGTGCTTCCTGGACTTGTATGTCTATTTCTTTCACCAGGTAAGAAAAATTTTCTGTCATTATTTTTTCAAATAGGTTTTCAATTTCTTGCTCCCCCTTTAAAGGGTCTTCTTTAAGAAGAAGAAAAAAAAGATAAAAAATATAAACAATACAATGGTAATAAATACAAATCTCAACAATTGACTATAACAATAAACAAACAGGCAGAACAGAAACAGACTCATATATACAGAGAACATTTTGATGATTGTGAGATGGGAGGGGGTGGGAGGATAGGTGAAAAAAGGCAAAGGGATTTAAAAGTACAAATTAGTAGTTATAATACAGTCAGGGGGTGTAAAATACAGCATAGGAAATATAGTCAATAATATTCTAATAACTACATAAGGTGTCAAATAGGTATGAGATTTTTTTTTTTTTAATATATTTTATTGATTTTTTACAGAGAGGAAGGGAGAGGGATAGAGAGTCAGAAACATCGATGAGAGAGAAACATCGACCAGCTGCCTCCTGCACACCTCCCACTGGGGATGTGCTCACAACCCAGGCACGTGCCCTCGACCGGAATCGAACCCGGGACCTTTCAGTCCGCAGGCCTACGCTCCATCCACTGAGCCAAACCGGTTTCGGCAGGTATGAGATTTTTGTAGCTGGTCACTTAATAAGTTTTAAAATGTCCGATTACCATGATGGACACCTGAAACTAATATAACATTGTATGTCAACTGTAATTGAAAAATAAAAAATGATTTAAAAAATTAAAGCAGCAAGAGAAAAGCATCTAGTAGTACAAGGGATCCCCCATAAGACTACCAGCTGATTTTGCAGCAGAAACTTTGCAAGCCAGAAGGAAACAGCACAATACATTCGCAGTGATGAAAGGGAAACCTATAACTAAGATTACTCTATTCAGCAAAGTTATCATTGAGATTGAAAGACAGATAAAGAATTCATCAGACAAGCAAAAGCTAAAGGAACTTATTACCACTAAACAACACTACAAGAAATGTTAAAGGGTCTTCTTTAAGCAGAAAATAAAAAGCTAACATTAAAAATAAGGAAACATAAGAAAGAAAAAAATCTCACTGATAAAAGCAAACATTTAGTAAAAGTAATGGATAAACCAAGTATACAGCAAATATGAAGGTTAAAAAGCAAAATTAATAAGATCATGTGTAACTACAATAAATAATTAAGGGATATACACATATACACAATACTCACACACATACTTCTGGGTACTTATCCAAAGAAATGGAAAATGGTAACTTGAAAAGATATATGTGCCCCTATGTTCATTGCAGCATTATTTATAACTAGAGGCCCAGTGCACAAAATTCGTGCACGGCGGCAGGGGTGTGTGTCCCTCAGCCCTGCCCGGCCTGCACCCTCTCCAATCTGGGACCCCTCGGGGGATGTCTGACTGCCGGCAGTCGAACATCCCTCTCACAATCTGGGACCGCTGGGTCCTAACCGCTTGCCTGCCTCCTGCCTGATTGCCCCTAACTGCTTCTGCCTACCATCCTGATCGCCCTCAACTGCTCCCCTATAGCCCACAACTGCCCTCCCGTGCTGGCCCAATTGCCCACAACTGCCCTCCCCTGCTGGCCTGATCACCCACAACTGCCCTCCCCTCCCCCGACCCACCTTCTCCGTGCGAGACAGTGGAGATGCCGAGCCCAGCCTCCTCTGCACTGCGAGGAGCCGCGGGACCCCAGGCCTCACCGCGCAGAGCGGCCGCTGGCCCCACCTCCACTGTACAAGGCCATCTTGTGATGATGTCGCGCTAGAGGGCACGAGGACCACCTAGGCTTTTATTAGTGTAGTCAATATATGGAAGCAACCTAAGTGTCCATTGATAAATGAATGGATAAAGAATATGTAGTACGTACACACACACACGCACCCAGACAATGGAATATTAGCCATAAAAAGGAATGAAATCTTGCCATTTGAGACAACATAGATAGATTTAGAGAGGGTTTTATGCTAAGTGAAATAAGCCAGAAAAAGACAAATACCATATAACTTCACTCACATGTGGTGTCTAAAGAACAAAACAAACAAACAAAACAAAACAGAAGCAAACTCATACAAACAACAAACTGACGGTTGCCAGCCAAAGGGGTGGGAAGTGGAGGGATGAGCAAAAAAGGTGAAAAGAATTAAAAAGTACAAACTACCAGTGATAAAATAAGTCATGGGAACGTAAAGTACAGTAAAGAGGATCTAGTCAATAATATCATAATAACTGTGTAGGAGGACAGATGGGTACTAGGCTTATCATGGCAATCACTGCATAAAGTATAGGAATGTGTAATCACTATGTTATATACCTGAACTAATACAATTTTGGATGTCAACTATAATTTTAAAATGACTTAAAAATAAAAAGAGAAAGAAAAAGAAAATTTTATTTGGTTTTGCACACGGAAGGGCAGTAGGATATGCCAGGGGCAGATCAAAGACTATTTGTTGTGTAACCAAGAAGTTCGCTGCAGACTGAGACTCTTTACTGTAGAAATGGAACTTCCGTCTCTCACTGAAGGGAGAAGCACTTGAATATCTCAATACGCCCTGGAGCCCAGGGGAGAACTGGGGATTCTTTTAAAGAGCAGAAGAGAAAGGCAAGTATTACATCTGTTATGAATGATTGCAAATAATGTGACTTTACAAACTTTCATTAAAGAATTACAACACTGGAAGGCATTATGGTAAAATAATGTACCTTGGACATGACTTTCCTATGAAGAAAACACAATGTTCTGTTTACTAAAGTCCAATACATAGATTGCGATGAAAATCACAAACAACTCTTTAGCTGAAACAGAAACAGCAAACGGTATATTGAAAAGAAATGGTTACTTCCTTTCCTGCACTAACACCATGGAATATGGACGGATATATTTTCCTCCAAGACAGAAATCTAATGAAGTATAGTGAAATTTGCCTAGAGACTCTTACTGAAATAGCACTTATTCAAAAGAAATTTTTTATATCACTACTTTTAGAGTTTCAACAATCAAGACTCTGTATTTGAAAGGCATTAGGAAATGGGCTCCAGTCCCCTGAAGCAAGTTTGGCCCAAGTGTCTCTTGTACAATAGACAGAGACCGTATTGAAGAATTCCAGGTTTATGCTGTGCTTGGTGCAGTGTTGGCCACCACATAACAAGTGTTAAATAAAATAATAGCAACATGTGACATGGAGAGCCTGAGTCTCTCATTCTTACTGCTAAGCCCACAGACCAGATGGCTGTACACACCCGTAATCAAGTGCGGAGCCATGCGGAGCTGTGTGGGCCGGGGGCTGGCGAGGCAGCGCTGAGTCAGGCCGCTGCCTTCTCTCCCTCCTGTGGAATTGCTTCACAGCCTCCACAGTCATCGGCGCGGTGCTGGCGCTTTTGAGAGCTCACAGAGCTTTGTCCAGACAATTCATGAAGGACGCTGATTTCCCTCGAGTATGTGCCAAATGACATCCTATCCACTCCTTCACCACCCAGAGCAGTGACTTGCTAATGAGACCTGTAAAGAAACTGGGGCATCTCAGGTAGAACAGGCACAGTTGGCTCTTTATGAGACACTTGAAAGTATTAGCTCTTTTTAAAATAAATAAACAACTCTACCTTGAGGACATCACACCGAGTGAAAGAAGTCAGTCACAAAAGAACAAGCAGCGAATGATTCCACTTATATGAGGTCCTTCGAGTAGTCAAATTCACAGAGACAGAAAGGAGAAAGGTGGTTGCCAGAGGCTCGGGAAGCGGGGATGGGGAGTTATTGTTTAAAGGCTACAGTTTCAGTTCTGTAAGATGAAATGAGTTCTGTGGGTGGATGGTAGTAGCGCAATGATGTGAGAGTACTTAATGCCACTGAACTGTACACTTAAAAAAATGGTTAAGATGGTACATTTTATGTCATGCAGATTTTGCCACGATTTAAAAAATATATATAATAAACATATAAATAGACACCTAATCAGCATTTATTTCCTCTGAGGGTCAGTGAAAACCAGGAAGATGTTCCTCCTCTCATGAAATGAGAGCAGATGCATTTTGAAGCATTTAGAAAATGGTCTTCCCCTTTTCTGTAGCTGCTGGTCGCCCCTGGAGCGTGAGCTTATCTAGGACAAGGTCTTTCATCTCTGTGTCCTTGAGACTCAAAATATGAGGGGTTCACAGTGTCCCCGGGCTTGTATCATTAAGACAAACTGAACGTTAAATATACTCTTCAGGTCTAACAAAAATTAATGTCAAAGAAGTCAGACTGCTTCTAAAGCAACTGAATTCAGTGGGAGGAGAAATGCATTTTCTCTTTGAAATTTGAAGTTATATAAGCCAAACGCCAAGGAACAGCAGCACATTCTCTCAGGCTGCATCTGGCTTTTGAACTGAAGAGCTCGGGCCTCTGGTGCTCTCACCTCACGTCCCCCAGCATCTGCAGCCTTGACCCACCTCTGGTCAGTATCGGCTGGTTCCTGACTCAGCAGAGAAGAGCCTGGTCAATCATTACCCGAAAGGAAACAGTAGTTTGTTCTAAAAACGAAGCTCATGTTTTTGTGATCAAAGCAGTTTCTCTGGGAGCCTCAGACCCTTTCATTGATTGTGCTCCCAAAGAGCTCCGGGAACACTGCCCACGTGAGGGCCAAGGCAAGACTGCTTCTTTCGCCGTTGTGGTCTCTGGCATGAAATAAAGAAGAGTGTCGTGGAGTACCTTTGTGTGCCTTAAAGGTGTCATCCTCCCAGTAATAGAGTCCCTGTGCAGCAGAGATGGCATATTTTGTTAGTGAATTTGGGCTGGACCCTGTGCTGGACACATCGTCTTTGTCAACCACAAGCTGTAACTGAACACTTCCTGGGTGAAATATGCTAGTAAGTCGTAAGGAACTGGTTGACTGAATGGCTATTGATTACATTTTTTATTGAAGTGGGTTTTATTTTAAGCTCCGTACTTTCCTCTTCGTTGGCAACCATGTCTGCAAAACCCACGTTACACACTCTAAACCCAATGATTTTTATTTTAATCTCAAAGTGAACTTGGCTGTCCTCTAGGTTAGTGATTTATATGCCACGTTGACCACTTATTTATTTACCCCCCCTTTGTTTATCTACTTAAAAAGAAATTTTCTTTTTACTGTGGTAAAATTCACGAAATATAAAATTTTTCATCTCAACCTTATTTTTTGACATGGAGAAATATATATCTGTGGTCTTTCCATCTCAACTATTTTTAGTGTGCAGTTGAGAGGCATTAAACACATATTATTGTGCAACCATCCATCCACAGAACTCTTTTCTTGTAAAACTGAAACTCTTTCCCATTAAACAATAACTCCTTATCCTGGGCCACCTGCCACGATCCCTGGCAACCACAATTTTACTTTTGGTTTCTATGATTTTGACTCTTCTAAGTACCTCATATATGGGAATAATACAGTACAGTGTTGTTGTTGTTTTGTGACTGACTGCACATATCACATCTTCCAGGTTAATCCATTTTGTAGTATATGTCAGAATTTCCTTCCTTTTTAAGGCTGAATAATATTCCTTTATATCTATTCACAACATGAAGAGTCACATTCCCTCACATTTTGCTCATCCATTCATCTTTTTTTTATTATTAATAAATCTTTATTGTTCAGATTATTACAGATGTTCCTCTTTTTTCCCCCCCATATCTCCCCTTCACCTGGTTCCCACTCCACCCCATGCCCTTACCCCCTGCCACTGTCCTCATCCATAGGTGTAAGATTTTTGTCCAGTCTCTTCCCGCACCCCCCCACCTCCTTCCCCCCAAGAATTGTCAGTCCACTCCCTTTCTATGCCCCTGCTTCTATTATATTCACCAGTTTATTCTGACTTAATTTTTAGGTTCACTTGTTGATAGATATTTATTTGTTGTCACTTTGTTGTTCATAATATTGATCTTTACCTTTTTCTTCTTCCTCCTCTTCTTAAAGAATACCTTTCAGAATTTCATATAATCCTGGTTTGGTGGTGATGAACTCCTTTAGCTTTTTCTTGTCTGTGAAGGTCTTTATCTGACCTTCAATTCTACATGATAGTTTTGCTGGATAGAGTAATCTTGGTTGTAGGTTCTTGCTATTCATCACTTTGAATATTTCTTGCCACTCCCTTCTGGCCTGCATGGTTTCTGTTGAGAAATCAGCTGACAGTCATATGGGTACTCCCTTGTAGGTAACTAGCTGTTTTTCTCTTGCTGCTTTTAAGATTCTCTCTTTGTCTTTAGCCCTTGGTATTTTAATTATGATGTGTCTTGGTGTGGTCCTCTTTGGATTCCTCTTATTTGGGGTTCTCTTCACTTCCTGGACTTGTAAGTCTATTTCTTTCAACAGGTAGGGGAAGTTTTCTGTCATGATTTCTTCTAATAGGCTTTCAGTATCTTTCTCTCTCTCTTCTTCTGGCACCCTGATAATTCGGATGTTGGTACATTTGAAGGTGTCCCAGAGGCTCCTTACACTATCTTCATATTTTTGGATTCTTTTTTCTTTTTGCTTTTCCGGATGTTTTTTGCTTCTTCGTATTTCAAATCTTTCACTTGATTCTTGGGATCCTCTAGTCTGCTGTTGGATCTCTGTATAATATTTTTAATTTCAGTCAGTGTATGTTTAATTTCTGACTGGTCCTTTTTTCCATTTCTTTGGCATTCTCATTAAGATCCTTGAAGGTCTCACTAAGTTCCTCGGAGGTTCGTAGAAGGTTCTTGAGTAGCCTTGTAACTGTGGTTTTGAACTCTATGTCCTTTATTAGTTTGCTTTCCTCCATTTCTTTCATTTGTGATGTTTCTTTGTC
This sequence comes from Myotis yumanensis, assembly GCF_028538775.1. Taxonomy (NCBI): domain Eukaryota; kingdom Metazoa; phylum Chordata; class Mammalia; order Chiroptera; family Vespertilionidae; genus Myotis; species Myotis yumanensis. The sequence continues at coordinate 167,203,301 of NW_027223754.1, forward strand.
TCCGCGTTTTGGCTGACTGCGAGGACCCTCTGTGTCTACAGTGGAAGAACTGCTGTGCTGGAGACACCCTTATGGGGTAGGACTTGCTTCAGTGGGGCTTTGGTGCTCACTGAGTCTGCTTCTTGAGTGTGTCCCTTATGGGTGTGAGGAGTTGAAATCTGGTATCTGGCCAGGGGTACCCTGGCTCCTGGATTTCCAATCAACCACTGTGTGAGTCCACCCAGCAGGAGCTACAGAGATATCAGCAAATTTCTCCTCTTTGTTTGGGGCTTGGAAATTTTGGCGCTCTCTGACCCAGCTTCAGTTTGTTAGGTTTGGCTGCAAAAGTGCAGGTGGTTCCTTTGCACTGCTGAGCACAGCTTGGATGGGGATGTAAATTGAGTAGGGCGGGGTCTCAGAGAATCACCAGGGCGGAGCAAACAGCAATGGCTTTCGGCAGCGTCTCCGCAACTCCATGCCTCTTCGTGCCCCAGTCCCTCTGCGTCCCCGAGTCCCGCGCCCCCATAGCAACAATGATCCCTATGAGCAGCTCTGCGAGAAAGCCACCCTCGCTTTCCAACTCGCTGCAAGACAGTCCAGTTTCTCCCTGTAGGAGTCTGGAACCCCAGAGTCTCGCCGTAAATGAGTTCAGTGCATTCAGGAGCTTGTATCCCCTTCCGATTGAAAAAAACCGTGCACCCAGGTGCAGCCCGGTTTGCGCGCGCCTCTGTACCTCTGTTCTTGGCGCCTCTGCACCTCCTACCCGGTCTCAATGCGCTTTGTTCTTTCCTTCCAGTTGTAGAACTTCCACTCAGCCAGCTTTCCCGTGGTTCTGGATGATAGCTGCTTTGTCTTATAGTTGTAATTTTAATGTTGTTGTGGGAGGAGGCACGTACAGGTTTATACCTTATGCCGCCATCTTGGTTCTCCCATTCATCTTTTAACGGACACTCGGGTTGCTTCCATGTTTTAGCTATTGTGAATAATACTGCTGTGAGCAAGAGTGTATGTTCATTTACTTTTTAGTTCAAAAAAGTCCGTAACAATGTTTCATTTAGAGAGGAACACCAGAGGAGGAGTGGGAAAAGCAAGAGGACTCATGAATGACCTCAGCCACTAGCAAGCATTTTACAAGCCATTTTTGGCCAGTTCTAGACACCATTGCATTATGTGGAAGAATAAAGTAGAACCTCCATTTCACTAGTTTAAAAATCGCTGAAAGGTTTGATACACTGCCCAAGTCTCAATATGTTAGAGTCAAACAGATGTTTACTACAAGGGTTATTAGAGATCAGGATTGTGACTGCCATTTTTAGTTGCACATCAGAATCATCCAGGGCTCTTCAAAAAAATACTGATACATAGATCCCATTCCTAGAGTGCCGATTTAACTGGCCTGGGGAGGGCACCAGTATTTTTTTTTTTTTTTTTCAGATAGTTCTAATATGCAGCCAGGGTTGAGAATCACTGAGACAGCTTAACCCTCCCATCTCCATTCCCATTTAGAGAGAGAAAAGGGAAATGATTTGTTGAAAGTGACACAGGTGATGGTAAAAAAAAAAAAAAGGCAAACAGAGACTGAAATTTCAAGTGTAGTGCTCTAAACTTCCTGAAGCTTTTCACAGTATTTGTGCCTCCTAATTCTATTCTTTAGAAAGTGCAAAACTAAAGTACTATCAAATAGATCATTTTTATTCAATCTCGACTGATTTAAATCAAGATTAAAGGCATGCTGAAAGTTTATTTTAGTTTTCATTTCAACACCTGAACCGTGATGAAACCAAATTTGAAAGAATTCTACCTACAGCCAGAAATCTGCCAGAGGAAGACAAAGTCTGCGTGAGGCCTGAGATGTTATACAGCTCTAAATGAAACAATCAGAGGTATAAAGTTTAAAGACAAGAAGAAAACGGAGCCGAAACCGGTTTGGCTCAGTGGATAGAGCGTCGGCCTGCGGACTGAAAGGTCCCAGGTTCGATTCCGGTCAAGGGCATGTATCTGGGTTGCGGGCACATCCCCAGTAGGGGATGTGCGGGAGGCAGCTGATCGATGTTTCTAACTCTCTATCTCTCTCCCTTCCTGTCTGTAAAAGATCAATAAAATATATTTAAAAAAAAAAAAAAAAAAAAAAAAAAAAAAAAAAAAAGAAGAAAACGGAAATAAAGTAACGGGGCTGATTCTAAAGATGACTCCCCTCTATTGTAAAAGTCAAGTAAAGGAATCAGAAGAGAAAACGCAAACGCCAATAAACATGTGAAAAGAACCTCCGTGGAGGCAGCGGGGTGGCTCCTGGGACCTGACACCTGGCACAGGCATTCGCCAATCCGAACTTTGAGAATCTTTCACGAATATGAATCAATAATGAAGACTATCAAGACTGAGGCCACCCGCCTCCCCCACTGACTCAGAACAGAGAATGAGGGTACTTGGTATGAGGAACATTTGCGTTGAGGAGATTAAGCAAGAAAACCAGAGCTTCAAGGGATTTGTACGAAGATATGCCCAGGCGGCCCAGCTGCAGGGAAGAATCCGTCCTAAGAAACAGTCACAACATGAAGTACTTGCTTTCTGTATTAATGTGGACTCTGAGCAAGTGACAAAAAATGGACTCAAATTCACTTGAGCTGGAAATAGTTTAAAGTCTCCTGTAAGGGAACCAGAGATGTACGTGGGGAGTTTGCGGGGAGAGGCGATGAGTATAGATAATAGCAGCCCAGAGTCACATTCCCTCCACTCCACGGCCAACGAGGGGAAAACCTCCCAGGAGTCCCACTTAGAAAAACCCGGCAGAAGGACTCAAATAGTCCTCTTTTGAATCATGCGACCATCTCTGGTAACTGGAAGGGGCTTTGCTATAGAAAAAGTTGACCTTTACTGGTATAATATGTGAAGAAAAGATCTAAACTTAACCACCTATCACTATATCTTTTTGACCCAATTTTGAAATGGAAAGATCATAAAGCACCTTCACTGGCCCGAATTTAATGGAACAACATCCTAATGAAAACACACTTACTGGTGCAGTAAGTCCTATCACATCACTGACAGATTCTTGGAACTGCAGCAGAACTACCCACAATGAGACCAATTTCACCACAGGCCGGTTGGTAAAAGAGGACCTGCTGTACTCGAGCACTTCACTGGGTTCTGCTAACAATTATGGCCTTTCAAAGACCTCAACTGCACATGTTCTTGCTGTATGTACACTTTAATATAATACACCCGTTTGAGTTTCTGTTCGGTAACCCTGCAGCTTCCCTTGACCATGACTCCCTGTGCCTGACCTCTGGTCACTGAACGGTGGGAGACAGTCAGCAGCAGTTTCCTGTGAAGGCTCTTGGGGCACCCCCTCCCCCCCAGCAAAGGCTCTTAATATAGAGAGAGAAACAGGTGGAGAAGGTGCCATGGAGAGGAGGCTGAGGAATCAGAGCCCTGAAGTGTGAATGCCTGTGGTGAAGTGCAATTGCACCTGGAGGAGAGGCGGGGCCCACGAAATGAAAACAGTGGGAGGAAAAAGAAAACAAGCATGCTCTGACGGGATGAATTGATTTTTTTCTTTAAACTTTTTCTAGGAAAGGTGGACAACAAGGAACTGAGGCTGAGGGTGCCCCATAGATAATGGGAACTTCTGCAAGATCAAGGGGAGGGGCCCTGTGATATTGGGATTTATAATAAGAAATATCTCCAGTCCCTGACCCAGGCCTCCTAAAACCTTTGTAAATTCCCAAGTAATGAGAGGACGAGGAGCAGGTGTTTTAATGATCGACTCTGGGTAGGCTCCTGGATGGGGGCTGGGTACCAGAAAGACCCAGTCATGATGAGAAACTTGGAATTTTCAGCCCCACCTTCCATCCTCCTGGGAGGGGAGAGGAGCTGGAAATGGAGCTAATAATTGAATAACTGATCACGCTTCTGTGAGAAAGCCTCTATAAAATTCTAAAAGCACGGGGTGGGGGTGGGGTTGAAGAGCTTCCAGGTGGGCAAACACCTGGAGACCTGGGAAGAGTGGCACTCCTGGAGAGAGCACGGGAGCTCCGTGCCCTTCCCCCACGCCTTGCCCTATGCATCTCTACCATCTGGCTGCTCCTGGGTTATATCCTTTTACAATAAACCAATAATCTAACAAGTAACGTGTTTCTCTGATCTCTGTGAGCTGCATTAGCAAATTAAACCCAAGGAGGGGGTAGTTGCAACCTCCCATCCATAGTCAGTGAGTCAGAAGCCCAGGTGACAACCGGACTTGTGATTGGCAACTGAAAGGGAGGCGAGGGGCAGTCTTATAGGACTGCACCCCTAACCTGTGGGATCTGGTGCTATCTCAGGAATTGAGTTGAACTGGAGGAAACGTAGCAGGTGTTGAAGAACTGGTTGGTGGTGTGGAGAACCCTGCCCCCATGTTGCAATTGGTACTAAAATAATCCTAGAACCCCTCCAAGAATGGGAAAGAGACTCGCACAGAGGGAAGGGTGCAGGGAGTGGCCCCTGGGACTCCCTGGCAGGGGCCTCCATGCCTCTCCTCAGCGGTGTGGGATGACAGTCCACGTGGGCACACAGAATGCCCGAGCCGGAGGTTTCCTGATGCTTTGTGAATTCGCCTGACCTTGAACCCCAGTTGAGTGGGCTGGCTAGAGTACTTCCCTATACGCCCCCACTTTCCTTCCCTCTATGCGTCACCCGCCCCCTTGGGATTAAGATATCTTTAACACAAGGATCCCCTCACCATTCATTATTTAATTCCATAAACAGGAAAAAGAGAAATGTGAGAATTGTAAGGAGAAATGTGAGAACTGTATCCGATAAAACAGTTGATTTTAGAAAGAGAAAATGGAAAATACCAACACTTCTATATCAGCAATAACATGGCCTTTGGGGGTTCTTGGGGCAAAGCAGAAGAGCACTAGACCAGGAGTCAAAGCAGTTACCTTCTAGCACTGGGTCCGCACACACCGCTGGGCGGCTTGGCACGGGCTGTCCCGCTCTTGTCCTCTTTCCTCTTCTGTGAGAGGATGAAAGGGTATTTAAGTTCTCTTCCAGGTTTAATTTTCTAACTTTCACATAAGTTTTTCAACTAACAATGATAAAACTCGCTAACTGCATCATTATTAGTATATTTCTCTACACTTTCCGGGAAGACATGGAAAGTACTTTCCAATATAGATGAGGGAATAAAATCACTACGAGACAGAACCTGCCCATGAAGCACCAGCTCCTGGTGTGTTCTTCTGAGAGACGCCAGCACTTTGTCACTCTCTCAATCACTCACTTTCCCCTGTGACTTATTTTTTTCGGAAGCAGTTTTCCAGCTGCTTCTCACTAGAAACTTTTCTAAAGGGGGGACATACTTTCCTAGCAAAAATCCAGTCAGGATTTACCGAATGGCAGTTTTGGGTAAAGTATTGACAAAATAAATGTTAACATTCAGTTTTGAGCAATGGTTTCCACCCCCTTTGCATAGAATCAATGTGTGTGGTCATAAAACCACCCCAGTGCATCTTATTTTCCTTTTTTTTTTATTCCCAGGTCTCCATTACTTCAGGCTATAGTCCCTTCTTACCAAGTCTATCCTCACCAATTCCACATGCACAACACTACACACTTTCCTCCCTAAAATACTGCCTCCACCCTCCAATGTCAGTATTGACTGCAGGATAAAATCTAAGGCCTTAACCCAACCCTACCTCAGCAGCCGAGCTGCCATCACTCCCTTCCCCATCTGTGGTCCAGCCCCTGGGAAGATTCCCTGTCCAAGGCTCATCCCAGACCCGTCCCATTTTGCTCCTTCTCCTCACTGACTTGGAATGTCTTCCCTCCTCTGAAGGCTGCTGGTCTTTCAAAACCCAGACAAGACACCCCGCGCTTCCCCCCCCCCCACCCCCCCCCATCCCCCAGCTTCCTCTATAGAGCTTTCCTGAACTCTGCATCTTGCAGGGCACTCTCTCTTCTCGGTACAGCCCACTGCCTGGCACAGCAAAGAAAAGGACCAGGTTAGACTTGGAGATATTCCCTTGGGAGTGGGGGGAGGGGGGACTTCCTTAGTAGGTCTGAGTCCACTTTTGGTCAGCAGGAGCTTCAGGTCCCCCTAAAACAGGTGAGAGAGGAGTCACAGTCCACAGGAGGCCCCTGGCTAGTCTCAATAGAACAGGACAGGGAGGGGTAGGGTGAGCAGCTTCCAGCAAGATGGGGAACCAGGAGGGGCAGCGGCATCTGCCCTCACCAGGTGTGCTCGTCCAAGTACCATCCACTGTGTCCTTCTACTGCCTCCACCCTCCACAAATGCTTTTCCGAGTAACTTGAATTCCCTGAGGCCCCAGAGGATGAGGCCTTTAAAGCTACCGGGCTTTAAAAACACCTGGGTGTTTTTTCTCCAGGGCCTCACACAATTTAACCTGTGGAGTCAAAGTGACCCACAAAGTGAGTCAAGTCTCTCAGCTGGTTATGATTGTTTCCATTTTGCAAAAAAAGAAAAGAAAACCTCTCACATCAAAAGGTTAGCTGCCTTGCCCCAAGTCACAGAGCCAGGGAGTGGCCAAGAGGAGCCCAGCAGCCGTTCCTATTTTCATGCTGCTTTGTATCAATTTCATGGGAGAGTCTGAGCCCGCCTTCCTCACCCTGAGACCAGAGGGGAGCAACTCCTGCGCTTGCAGGAAGTAGACTCTTCACCGCTTTCCTGTTTTCTCACGCGGCACCTCTAGGATCTCAGGGCCTCTCATTATCTGAAATGTGAAAAAGGCACGCGTTTAATTATTCATTTTCCATCGCCCTTGATGAGGGATTAACTGCCAGGTGAAACAGAAGGAAGCAGCCTGACCTTCAGGCTGTCGGGATGCGATAACTGACCAAAACCTCGCGTCAGTTTCAATGGGCAAATGAAAGGGCTTTCCTGGGCTTGACGCAAATGGGCTCTCAGGATCCCTAACTGAAGTCAAAGGACGGAGCAATGACAATAAGAAAATAAACATGCGCTAAAAATAGCCATGCTTGCTTCATTCTGTCCGCAGGTGTTTCCCAAACTCTCTGGACTTACCGGGTCCATGGGGTTTGCGTGTGGGCGCAGAGGGGGCTGCAGGGAGGACCGGGGAGGGGAGGCTGTGCAGGGGCAGCCCGTTCAGTCTCCCCCGCAGAGGAGCGTCAGGAAGGGAAAGACTAACGCGGAGGCCTGTTCATCACAGCTGCGGGACCAACTGGCTGGTTTCTCATTAATTAGCTGGTCCGTTTGACCAAAGGTTACCGTGGGAATGATTCATGGAGCCGTTCCGCTGCGCGGCATGTAAACACAGCCTTCTAATCGAGGGCTTCGCTATTAAAATGGTCATAAATAGCTGCGAATTACTACTGTTGTGCAACTCGTGACTGCACCGCGGCTCGGGCAGAGCAGATGGGAGCCTCGCTGCAGCCCCCGACGCTGCCTTAGCATTTCGTGAGCGCAGTGGGGTCCCTGCCACCCAGATGACAAAATGGCACCCTCGCTGCCCTGCTCTGTTCCAGGGGAGCACATTTTTCAAAAAGCCATCGAGCCTTGAAAACCTCTCTCTCTCTCACACACTGTAGGATAGATAAATATATAACTGCCCAAAACATGGCAAAATGAGCCACTATTAATAACTCAGAGCCTGGGGATTCAGGCAGTCCAATGCGTCTGCCAAAAGTTCAGAATGTTTGCTGGGTGCTTTGATTTTTTTTTTTTTAAACTCTGTTCTTGATTTGCTTCAGTACATTTCCTACTTAGATATTCTACCCAGTATATGTCAAATTTTATCTGTGACCTTACTAGGACATACCAGAGCATACAGGACAGGAATAGAAGGCCTTTAAAGCTACTGGGCTTTAAAAATTATGCTGGCCTAACATTTTCCATATCTCTCAATCGTAGCAACCGTCATCTTTGCCAAATATGCAGAAATCGCTGAAGAGAAAATAAAGGAACTCCCTAAATTACTTACATGGATAATAATGTTGTATTATTAATTGTTTGTGGAACATTTACGATGGCCAGACACGGTGCTTCTAGACGTCATTGCTAGGCCTTACGTCAACCCTACAAAGAGGGCGTTGTCCCCATTTCACAGACCAAGGCCGGCCAGTGACTCCTGGGGCTGGAATTCACACTCACCGCTCTTCAGCTTGAGCCCCATGCAACGGCCAGTAGGCAATCCTTTCTGACCGCTGATGGCAATTTTATGGTCCAACCAACCACTGCAATGCTCTGGCCCTGGAAGGAAACCCAAATCCTCTCCTGACATCACAGAGACCACCTGCAGACGGCAGTGTGCTGACTGGGAAATTGTACAATGCAGCCAGGGGGTGGGGGTGGGGGGGTGGAGGGGGTGGGGGGGCAGTGGGGAGAAAAGGTAAAACAACCTATTATCTTTGCACCATTCATTATTATTGTAAGACAATGAAAACAGCACGCAAAAAATGGTAAAACATGTCACAAACGCTTTAATCCACTTATATTCCCTGATATATTGCGTCTGAAAATCTCCAATGTAATCATGCTCACCAGAGTTTTCCAAACATTGAAATTGTTTCTAATATTTAAAAGCTAATGATGTTAAAATGTGATTTTGGTAGACCAGGTGTTTTTAATGATACACAGTCTATAAGTATATAATACGAATATATTAGGAAGATAATTTCGTCAGCGCAATTTAGTTTTTTGGGAATTACCTGGGAGTCAAAAGCATAGTGGTTTTAGATAGAAGCTATCATCTATGACAAATTATTTCTCTGAGTTCTGAATGCATCATAAACCCAAACCTTCTTTTTAATTCACAGTTTTTTCCACTGATATAGTTCAAATGGGAAGTATTAAAGCAGCTAATAATTATTCTATTTAATATATGGTGGCTACTGAACAGTGAATTGTTAAACGCATAATAATTAGGAAGATTTAGTGTCACAAGTGTGGGTAAAAAGATAAATTTAAAAAAAAGGGTCAATGAGTCTTAGAATGAGATTTCAGTCACGGGAAACAGGTACAAGAAAGCCAAATAAATGACAAGAGGTATTCAACTCATTGGTGATTCCACAGTGACTAGCATTCAGTTCTCTTGACTCCCAGACCAGTGTTCTCCCTGCTAAAATCACTGTTTGGTTACAAGTAATATTGTGTTCCTTTCTATCTACCTACATTTTGCTTTTCTTTGGAGCCATCTGGAACATATAATAAAATATATGCCCCCACAAGTTAATATGTTAAAATGAACTCAGTATCCTAGGTGGTTATATTTAAGATGGGATAACTACATTCTTCAGATTTATTGAGAGAAGATCAAATAACAATCAAATAACTGTCATGGACTTATCACCAGAATCTCAAGTGTAATTGACCTTTTGTGGATCAGAAAAAATTCTCCTTTCTATCCCACCCTTTCTAGACTCTCTGCTTATCTCCTATGTGGAAGGCATCACATTTGAGATACTGGAGGATTGCCTGTGACTCGTTTTTGCCTCAATATTATGAATAGGAATCTGAACAAACACAAAGTTAATGATAGCTTTACCATATTACTTGTAAACCAAACCAAACAACCAAAGGGGAAAAGTACTTCCAATGAAAAAAATTCCTAATATATTTTTTAGTAAAATGAACACATACAAGAAAAAGAAAAACAACTATTGATTGATGGACAGATGATTCAGCTGGTTTCTACATTAACAATGACTCATTCTGTAAGAACTGAAAAGTTTAGAAAATAAATGATACTATTGTACCAGAAAAGATAAATATATAATATGCTAGAAACCAAACATGCTCAAAACATAATTTTCTTTTATTTCCATATATGACTTTTGAGGGTTCTGAATATTACTCTTGCCTTTAATGACATAGAAAAGGGAAATAAAATATTAATGGTAGTCTTTCAGAAAAAAAAACCAGTCCTTTATGCATGAAGATAATTATTCTAAAACAGTATTTATGATTAGTCCTGTATTGGAGAGTTTATATTAATATTCCCTCATTGGCCTTAAATCAAATCTGTGAGAATGGTCTCTTTTCTAAGGAAAGAGTTAAACATTGCACAGTGGAAACTTTGGAGCCCCTGGGTTTATATACTGATACCAGCACTGATGCAAATGTGCTATATGCCCGCTGTGTCTTCATCAGAAAGTCAGTTCTATGACTGCCATGTAATGGATGGGAGCTTGTGAATTTGCGGGCCGATGTTGGGAGTGCCCAGACGGAGTGAGAGGTTGTGCAGTTGGCTCAGAAAACCTCTTTCAATTGCCTATACTGGCTCCTTTAATGATGACTTTATGAATGTTGGCTGGGCCATCACTAAATCTTATTTTCCTGGGCTAAGTAAAGGCTGACACTGCTTTCCTCTTTTCCTCATGCTTTTCAAACAATTCTAGCAGAGCTCCAAGGATAGATGGAAGTCCAGAAGGAACGGTAAAGGGAAAAGGAGGGCTCCTGAAAAGGTGATATCTGAATATCAGGCCCCGATGTTCTCAAAATATTCATGAGAGGTGAAGAAGGAATATTTGTTATAGTTGTTAGACACTGTACTAAGGTGCTGAGTAGGCAAAGGTGGTGGAAACATAAGCCCTATTTTCAAGGCACTTACAATTTGATGGAAGAGTTGATTTGGTATTGTGTGGCGTGTGAGGGACAGGGGAAAATTTATCTGTAATGGTAAGTAGCCCTTTTAGGCAAAATAAGTGGTCAGCTACGAGATCATAGAAGGTACTATGGGAAGACTCCTCCTAAAATGTATTCCAACCAATGCTAAAAACAGTATCGTGAATCATTATTCCTTAGGATCTAATGTTGCCTTCTCACAGCAGTGTTTTCTGAAACGTTACTGGAAAAGCCAGAAAACCAAGTATTTGCTAGTGTGAAAGGTTTTCAGATGACTCTCCTTCCTCACAAGAGAGGGAAGGGCTGCACCAAAGCACACTGGGTACCTAGGGGAGAAGGTGAAATCTACTAGTCAAGAGATTGTGGCCCTAGCGGGGTAGCTCAGTTGGTTAGACCATTGTCCTACTATGCCAAGGTTTCAGGTTTGATTCCCAGTCAGGGCACATACAAGGATCAACCAAAGAATGCATAAATAAGTGGAACAACAAATAGATGTTCCTCTCTCTTTCGCCCCCTTCTTCTCTCTCTAAAATCAATAAATTAAAAATAAAAATAAAAAGAGATTAAACAAATTGTTTGTTGGTTGCTAGGAATCTTGCTGGAATTAACTCAAATTAAAAAGAGGAGCTAAGTGAAAATAAAGCCAGCAATCTTATAGATGTCCGGAAGCAGGAAACAAAGTCCAGATGGACTTCAGAGCTACAGGAGCTGGGAAATAGTAAGTCGGTTGGACTCTGATTCTTTAATTTTTTGACTCTTCTCCATGCCTTTTAAAACATGTCTAATTCTTTTCTCTAGAGACTTGGCTTCCTCTGATTATTTATAATTTTGTCCTCAAGTAACTTTGGTTGGACTTGACTTGGTGTGTCCTGGCGCCAACCTCAGCTCCCACTGGATGTGAGCTCTCGGCGGTAGTCCATAACCACTGATAGTGGTTTCTGCAATTTGGCTCAAATTCTCGAGAGAGTCTGATTGTTGTTCCTGAGTTTGATCCTGGTCTGTTCACAATGGGGTGAGGAAGACACGGGGTAAGGTCAGGGCCACTTCAGCCTGTCCTTTATAGCAGAGACTGTGAAGAGCAGGAATTTCCAGAGATAAGAAGTGGGGAGGTGGCACAATTTTCCCAAAGCATGTCAACTATGACCCCAAACCAAATGCTCTCTCCCCCTTACCTGGAGAGGGGCAGGACCCTGTCTGCTATAACATCATCACAGCAGCAGTTTACTTTCTGTTAAATTTGTAGTAGGGGGAGAAGATGGAGAATCAGAAACCAGAGTTTTATCCAAATACTGTCCTATTTTGCATTGTGTCAGTACTCTGGGTAAACTAAGGAGATAGAGGTAGACACTGAGGAACTTTTAATTTATTTAATCACCCTTAGTGAGCACCTACTCTGCCTTAGAATAGAAGAGTCTTATGTACACCAAAAGTTTATATTATTAACTAGTGGCCCGGTGCACAAAATTCGTGTGTGTGGGGCGGGAGGTCCCTCAGCCTGGCTTGCACCCTCTCCAATCTGGGATTCCTCTCGCAATCCAGAACCACTGGCTCCTAAGCACTCGCCTGCTTGCCTGCATAATGCCCCTAACTGTTCCCCTGCTGGCCTGATGGCCCTAACTGCTCTCCCCTCATTGTCTAATCCCCCTAACTGCCTATCTGCTCTCCCCTCCTGGTCTGATCCCCCTAACTGCCTATCTGCTCTCCCCTCCTGGCCTGATGCCCCTAACTGCCTATGTGGTCTCCCTTCCTCTCCCCACCTTCAGACCCCAGTAAAGGAGTGCTGAGAGCTCTCCGCCAAGGCCCGCCTCCATCCTGACACCCCCATCCGGGCTGGGTGGCACTGTAGGCCTGCGTGCTTCCACGGGGCGGGGGGATTGAGGGGGGGGCACCGTGGCCCATCCTGATGCCCCCCCTCAAGGCCAGGTGGCACTGCAGGCCTGCGTGCACTTCCGCTGGGGGGTCGCCCCCTGCAGCAGCCTCATGTCCTGGTGGTGCAAGTCCCCGCCCCCGCCTCCGCCCCCCAGCTCCTGTGTGCATGCACCTTTGACTGGTCATGACTCAGACACCAATAGGATCAATTAGCATATTCCCTCTTTATTATATAGGATGGCTCTTTGCGGAATGTGTTTGTTGGCTTTCCCCTGAATATAGTCTAGATTTCACCAGTGAAAAATTCCCAAAATAATCTCGGAATCAATTGTACCTAAAAATTTCTATGAGCAGAGTATTAATAAATTTAGATATATAAACAATCATCATTTCTGGCTTTGAAAACTAAGTTCAGTCCAGTGCCTGGAAAGGAAAACTAAGCAGAAAGACTAAAATAAACAGTGTATTATCAGCCTTGACTTTAATGTGAGTTTCCTAATGACTGGAAACTCACTGTGTTTGCTACAGGCTGATGTTTATGTATGTTTTGATTTTTAAAAATCTGATAGGTCATCCAGTGTGGCTAAGTGGTTGAGCATCAACCTATGAACCAGGAGGTCACCATTCGGTCAGCGTTCGATCCCAGTTAGGGCATATGTCCGGGTTGTGGGCTCGAGCCCCAGTGTGGGGCGTGCAAGAGACGGCCCATCAATGATTTTCTCTCATCATTGATCTCTCTCTCTCTCTCTCTCTCTCTCTTCCTTCCTCCCTCCCTCTCCCTTCCTCTCTGAAATATATAAAAAATAAAAATAAAAAAGAAAATATATAAAAAAATAAAATAAAAATCTAGTGATGAGGAGTGATAAGAAGCAGGAAGATGATGGTCATTTAAGGCAGGGGTCCTCAAACTACGGCCCGCGGGCCACATGTGGCCCGCCGAAAACACTTATCCGCCCGCTGGGTGTTTTTGCCGCCGCTGCCTGTTGCTTAGCAGCTGACTCGTCCCGGGCCGCAGTGAGCATGTGTGAAATGTGCGCCGCACTCTCCGACTCCCCTCCTTCTCTCTGTCTCTCGACTCCTCCTCTCAGTCTCGGGTGTGATCTGACAAGTCACGAGCTTGCCTGTGCAGAGCCTGCTGCTGCCTGAGGACCGAGGTAAGAACAAGTTAGGATTTATTTTTTTTTGAAGTTAGGAGAGCCTTTTTTTTTTTTTGAAGTTTTGTTTTTTTACTTCAAAATAAGATATGTGCAGTGTGCATAGGAATTTGTTCATAGTTTTTTTTTTTAAACTATAGTCCGGCCCTCCAATGGTCTGAGGGACAGTGAACTGGCCCCCTGTTTAAAAAGTTTGAGGACCCCTGATTTAAGGAGTTGGAATTAAACTGTGTGTTTTGAGGGATGCATTTTTTATAGGCACCTTTATCTTTATAAACACAAGTTATCTTAGGTATTTTTAGTTGATACATATAGTCAGAGGACTGAGCTAGGCATGAGGGACTTAATTTCAACATAAGCTGTATAAATGTGGACAAATCTCTTTCCTCCCATTATCCCTACTTTGCTGTCTTTTTGGCTTATCCATCAAGTTATTATTGGGATCAACTGAAGGCTGAATGTTAATGCTCTTTGAAAACTACAAATACCATATGGGAAGTGTCTGAATTTGACTGAATAAAATCAATGCTTTATTGAAAAATCAGTATTATTGCCTGACCTCAATACTGAAGTTGTTTTACACAAACTTACAATCTATTTTTGGTGATTATTTAATCAAAATTTCATCTCAGATATATTTTAACTAGTGCACATAACTTACATAGTGGCTGTATTGCAAGTTTATTTCCTAAGAAAATACAAGAAGAAAAACAAACAAACATTGGAAAGGATAAATATATGGGCATTTACAAATCATTACTGATTGTAAAAAACAATAATTATAATGTCATTTGTAGTAGAAAAGCTACGTAGGACTAAAATGCAAAGCAAAAGAACACAAAAATCATGAGAGTTAGACAGCATAAAAGGTTTAAGGGTCTAAGAATATAAGAGGAGTGGTAAAAATAATAATTTGTACAATTCTGTAATAAATCAAGGATATGTGTTGTAATCTCTAGGATAACTACTATCAGAATAAGAAACTAATATATAATTTTCAAGTTATTAAATAAAAACATTACATAATAAAAATTCTTAATAATCTAAAAGAGGCAAAAAGGAGGAAAAGGAACATAGGAAAAAGGAATATAAAAGAAAAGAGCCTAATAGAAAATAAAAAATAAGATGGTAGCTAGAACTCAATTAAGTAATTACATAGTGAACTAAATTTGAAGTAAAAGACTATGATTGTCAGACTAGATTAAAACAAACACAACTATATACTTTAACTATAATGATAAAGAAATGTTTAATGTAAATAAAAAGGAAGATACTAGTAAACATGCCAGGTAAAAAGTTTGTGCAACTCTACCAATATCAGGCAATGTGAACTTTAAGGCAAACATTTTATTAGAGATAAAAAGACAAAGTTCATAATTATAAATGGGATAATCCAATAAGAAGATATTATAATCCTAAATCTATGTGTACCCAATAGCATTGCTTCAGAATACACTAAAAAAAAAATGGACAGAACAAAAAGAAAAACCGTACAAAACAGCAATCACAATGGGAGTCATTAGCATATCTTTCTCAATAGCTGGTAGAACAAGTCAAAAATTAAAAATTAATCAGTAAAGATATAGAAGATATTAAAAGTACAATTAACAGATCTAATCTAATTTCCATGCTTATAAAATAGCACCTGCTAATGACCAACTCACATTCATTTTGTGCACATTTATTAAAATCAATATATTGTAATACAGAAAGTCTCAACAATTTCAAAATACTGAAATCTTTCAGAATGTCTTCTCTGACCAACCTGGAATTAAGCTAGAGATCAATAACAAAAATAGAAAGAAAACCCAATGCCTAAAAATTAAACAATAAAATTTAAATAATCCATGGGATAAAGAAAAAAACAACAAAAAATAGAACATATTTTAAACTGAATAATTAAAAAATACATTTCAAAGCTTATGAGGAAAAACTAAAATAATGCTTGGAAGGAAATATATAGTCCCCTTTTTTGAAATATATAGTCTTAAATGCATTTATTTGAAAAGAAAAAAGTTTCAAAAAATCAGTAATTAAGTGTTGATCTCAAGAAGGTAGAAAAAGAGCAGCAATCAAATCTAAAGAAATAAATCAGTAAGTCCAAAAGTTGTGTCTTTGAAAAGATTAACATAATTGATAAAACCCTAAAGAGTCTGATAAAAAGTAGAAAAAACACATATTTGCAACAAAAGCAATGGAAGAGATAATATCACCATAGATTGTACAATTAAAGTATCCTAAAAATAATGTTCTATAGATAAATTTGAAATTTGAATGAAATAAACAAATTCTTTGAAAAACACAACTTACCAAAGCTGACAGAAGAAGAAAGAAAATATTAATAAGTCTGTCTGTATTAAAAATTTGAACATATTATTTAAAAATCTGTCCCCAAAGAAAACCCCAGGCCCACTGAACTTAACAGTGAATTCTTTCAAAGATTGAAGGAAAAATATCACCTGTCTTGTATAATTCTTCAAAAAGCAGAGCTTTCCAGACATTTCAAAAAATAAAAGCAGCATAAACTTGATTTTAAAAATCTGACAAGCAAGAAAATAGAAAACCCACCTTTCTCATAAACCTTATTAAAAAGTTATTAACAAAATATTTGGGCAATCAAATCTAGTGATACAGTACACTGAGTGCAGTTTAATATAGGTGTGCAAGTGTGGTTTAACATTCAAAAATCATAAACTCTGTTTATCCCATTCACAGAAAGAGTAAAACCACATGAGGATCTTAAATGCAGAAAAGTATTCCATTAATTCAACATTCATTTGTGATGAAAACTTTTAACCAACTAAGAATAGAACTTCCTGAATGTGATAAAGAATATCTACAAAATACCCACAGCAAACATCATCTTCAATGGTAGAATATTGAAAATGTCCACATCATATTGGGACTGAGTCAAGAATAGACCCTGCAACCACTTCTATTCAACACTGTAACTGGAGTTCTAGCCAGTGCAAAAGGCAAGAGAAAGAAATAAAGGTCATAGAGACTGAAAAGAAAGAAAAAAACAACCACTATCATTTCTAGACAATAAGATTGTGAACATTGAAAATTTCCAAAGCATCTATAAGCAAATTTGTAGAACTAATAAGAGAATATAGGAAGGACACTGGATATAAAGTTTATATGCTAAAATTATTTGCATAGATTGAATGTTTATATGCCATCCAAAATTCATATTTTGGAATCCAACCCCCCAATGTGATGGTATCAGGAAAGGCAGCATGTGGGTGATGATTAGTTCTTGAGGGTGGAGCTCTCATGAATGGGACTACTGCTCTTACAAAGCCTCTGTCTGTGAACGAAGAAGGGGTACTCATCAGATACCAAATCTGCCAAACCCTGATCTTGGATTTCCCAGACTCCAGAGCTGTGAGATACAAATTTCTGTTGTTTATAAGCCACCCAGTTTATGGTATTTTGCTATAGCAACCTGCATTGACTATATTTGGATATACTGGCAATAAACAAATGGAAAATAAAACATGTTTAATAGCACCCACAAACTCACACACCTAGAAATAAGTCTAATTAAACTTTTGCGAGATCCACCAAAAATTACAAAATATCATTGAGGGAAAAAATGAAAAAGAACCAAATAAATGAAAGTACACAATATTATTATGGATCAGATGACTCAATATTGTAAGGATGTAAGTTCTGTTCAAATTAAGACACACTTCTGTCACAGTGCCCTCGGCAGTCCCCATTCTGTCTCTTGCGTCAACAGTGTTTAGCCAGAACAGACCTAGGGACAATGGTTGCCCTTTCATCTAGCCTCCGACCACTCTCCAGTGTCAGAATTATTTTACCGAGGTGGAGGCTGCCGCCTGGCCAACCTGCATCTGCGGGCCACCCACACCTACCTCTGTCTGGCCTTCTACTAGTATTTCGACCGTGACCATGTGGCTCTGGAGGGCATGAGTCTCAAGAAGATGGGTGACACCTGACTCACCCCTGCAGGCTGGCCAGCCCCTAGGCTGGGCTGGGCAAGGCAAGTATCTTTTTGAAATGACTAGCCTTTGGAGCCCAGAGGCCTTTAAGGGGCCCCTCTGCATCCCCTGTTGTCTGGATTTTGCCTGAGCCTCTCCCTAAAACCACTAGCATCCTTTTAACCACCCTGGAGCCCTCTCCCATGCTTTGGACCAAATGGAAACAATAAAGCCTTTTGCAGAAAAAAAAATTTAACACATACTTCTATGCACTCTCAATCAAAATCCAAGTTGTGGGTTTTATTATTTTTTAACCAAAAATTTACAGACAATTCTAAAATTCATATGAAAATGCAAAAGGCCAAGAATAGCAAGGGTATTCTTGAAGAGGAACACATATGGAAGACCTAACACATGAGATATCAGGAGCTATTACTATAAGGCTGATAATAAAAACTGTGGTGCTGGTGCAAGAACAGATAACGTGCCATGAATAGACCCACACATATATAAGCACATGATTTATGACAAAAGTGACCACACAATGCAGGAAGGAAAAGGGTGGTCTTTTCAATCAATGGTATTGGGTCAACTGGATATCCATGTGGAACAAATTGGATATCCATATGACATCTACCTCACATCACACACAAGAATCAATTCCAAATGTGTCTTAGTCCATTCAGGCTGCTATAACAAAAATACCATAAACGTTGGTGTCTGTTGAGGGACTGCTTCCTGCTGAGTCCTCACATAGTAGAAGGGGACAAAGTCTTTCTCAAATGTTCCATCTCCTAATACTATCACCTTAGGGGTAAGTATTTCAATATGTGAATGGGGGTGAGGGGAGACACAAACATTCAGACCAGAGCAAAATGGATTGGAGATACAAATTAACAAGTAAAACAATAAAGCGTTTACAGGAAAACATCTGCATGATCTTGGAGTAGGCAATACTTTTTAAAAATAGGAAATAACAGGGGACTCTTTCCCCCTCCCCACGTGGGAGTCTGTGCTGTGAGTTTCTTTCCCCTTTCCCACGTGGGAATCTGTACTTTTTCTTCAATAAATTTCCACCTTTGCTATACCATCAAAAAAAAGAAAGAAAGAAAGAAAGAAAGAAAGAAAGAAAGAAAGAAAGAAAGAAAGAAAGAAAGAAAGAAAGGAACAACAACAACAACAAAAATAAAAGAAAAAAGTGATAAACTTGACTGTATTAAAACTAAGAACTTTTGTTCACCAAAAGTGAGTAAAAAGGCAAATCACAGGGTGGGATAAAATATTATATTTACTTTAAATTATTTTTTATTTTTCAATTACAGTTGACATACAATGTTATATTATTTTAAGGTTATCATTATCATCCATTATTGTCAGTGACTAGACATTATATAATTTACTAAGTGATATATATTTATGCACACATAATATATATGATGAAAAACAAATTCAGAATAAAGAAGTCTTACAAATCAATAAGAAAAAAAAAGACAGCTCAACAGCAAAATGAGCAACAGATTCATAAAAGAGGATCTATAAATGGCCAATAAGCATAAAAACCGTCCCAGCTTATTACAGTAGCCCCCCTTATCTGTGGCACCTCTGAAGTGCTGGCAAATGTTCTGGTCCTTATTTGGGTGACATTGCCCAAATGATGAGTGGGAAATACCCAGTGTACGAACTGTGCTAATCCTCTTCTGTGCATGTTACATCATTTTTGTCTCATGACTGTCTTTGGTGGAATTTTCTTAAATTAGAATGGTTGGACAGAACTCCATTTCTGCTTATGAAATTATCCAGTTTACTTTCAATATGCATCTTTATCATTATGCTTTATTGAGGTTCTACAAAATGCCTGCTTCTCAGGACTGGCTTTTCTCTTGAGGTGGCTTTGCAGCTTTCTGGTATCTCTTTCTAATAAGAGTTCTGTGTTCTCTATGCATTGGCCTCTCTCCTGCACAATCACCATTCTACTTTATGTACGATGTTGTTTTTCCTTTGCATTTTCTGCTATGGTACTGAAGAAGGACGAGGGAAGAGAGTGTCTTGAATAGAAAGAGTAATTTTCTGATTGGGGCAGAATCATGATGCTTCTATATTTCTTACAAACTTAAGATTTCATTGAATAACTGCTTGGCACCTTCTGCCCAGGAATGACTGTGCCATATTCAACCAACCTGAATATGTGGTCTGGTTGGCAGACAAACCTCGTTTGTGGCAATGGATTTGTCATGCGATAGTAGCTTGATGCCACTAAACATTAAACTAATCAAACGAACCGTACTCTCCCCAGTATTTCCCACTCACCAAACATTTATCATTATAAACTTGACTTCCCAAAGCTTTCTGATAAGCAGAGAATATGATTAGGTTGATATCAAGTCCTGATCCACTTTATCTTTGCCTTAAATTGATAAATAGGTTTTCTTTTGGTTTATATTATAAATCATTCCACATGCATCAGGATGACTCTGGGACACCCAAAATATCAAGTTTTGGGGCCTGCCACGCTGGGCTATGCGGATGTTATCAAGGTGACCCTGTCTGGAGAGCCCACCACTCAGTTTCATCCCGGACATACCCTACAAACAAGCAAACCAACAAGCACATTGGATACTCACTGGGTCAATGCATATTCTGCTTGTGAAAATATAACTAAGATTCTCAGTGCCTTCCCAGCAAAGGGAACTTAGAAAAGAGGAATGTAGATGTCCAATGGTTTTCATACGTATAATCGAGTCAATGAAAAATTCTACTTTGAGGTAAATGTGGACAGCTGCCACAACAGCACATTTTCTTCCCATCACCCCGCTCGAAGAGCAGACTCATCCGCTAGCAACTTGTTTAGATTTGTACCTGACCTCTTCTGTACGCCAGCTTCCAAGGAAACCGTCCTTGGTTCCCTACCAGGCATTTTTATCACAACGCGAGGCAAGCAGCAGCACGTCAAAGCTGTTCTCTGGAGAGAGCAATTATTATTTTATTTATTTTGCCTTTCCCTGCAGTTCAAAACCCCTCTGGGGACTCTGCAGTACTGAGATTGCCAATCATCACTCCTAACGAAAGGTCTCCACTCAGGATGTTCCCCACAACATGCCAGCTTGAAGGAGAGGCTCTGAGAAGCCCAGGCGTGCAGACCGGTGTCTCACTCCAGCCGGCGGCAGCTGAGAGAGCACCTTGGAGAGCAAGCCAGGGCCGAGCCAACAGGAGGTCCTCCAAATGAGGACGGAGGGCCTGCTGTACTCTGGTACGGCCGGGCTCGGGAGAGCCACATAATTAGTACAAACATCACTGTGGAGACACTTCTCCGGCTCTGTTTATTTTGTACATAAGCCGAGCTTCAGTTCCATGAAGTTCAACAAACATTTGTTAAACACCTGTGCTGTGTCAGGTCAGGTCCAAGGCACAGGGCAATAAAGATGAATAACACGTGATGGGGATTCACTGTAAAACTCTTTTACAGCTTTATCCTTCCCAAAGCACTTTTCACATGTGTCGCCTCAGTTATCACTGTGAAATCAAACAGTGCATATATTGGTACTGCATTTCCATTTGATGAATGAGGAAGCTGATAATCTCAAAGACCAGGTCACTTACCCCAAATCATACATACAGTTAAGAAACGAAAGGTCTGGCACCAGAACCCAAAGATTTGATTCTTTATTTCAATGCTCTATTTTTTTTTAATGCATTGCCATTTGCCATATAATTAGAGGATGTTTTAGGCCCTGTGTATGTGCCGGGGGAAAAATACTTTCTTTCCTTCGAGTTCTTCATTGTGAATGCCGTAGATAAAATGAGCCATAGGGTTCATATTATCATTACTTAAATCTGAGGTTTATTTTCATCCCTAACCATTCAAATGGTTTCTCCCAGGTTATATTTTCATTTGCATACAATTCACTTTGTTGAGTCAACAAGAAATGAGTAAGATCTAAAATTCTGCTTGTACTGGAATTTTTGAATACCCAAAGTACATATTTTCTGTTACAAATATTATTTTTTTCTGTTGCAAATATTTTGGTTCTATCCAATTTGGAATTGAATTATACACTGTCTTATGTCCTATAATTATTTCAAATACGACTACAAATTCCTAGAGGAAAGCAGCCCTATCATGGCTCTGGGCGAATGGCCAGGACTAATAATATTTGCTGAATGGAATTGAAATTATGGCCGACCCTTCTGCTCCCTAATGGGAAGCATTGGAGCTATCGTTCAGCAGGAGATCAGAGTGAAGCAGACTTGGGTGAGAGGCCTGGTTCTACCACCCACCTTGGGCGAGTTATAGAAATCAAACAAGCCCCATTGCCCTCATTAGAAAATGGGGATGTTAATGGCCATCTCTTTGAGCCCTTGTAAGAATTAAATGAGAAGCCTGGTACACAGTGAGAATGCAATAAATGTTGGGTCTTATTACTACCAAGTCCACTTCCTTGCATCTTTCCAGAGGCCCTTCTGCCTTCCTCTACATGAATGTGATGTTTCTTTGCACTGTAACAAACTGAAAGAAAGGTCAGAGTTCCCGCCAATTACTCATGGAACATCTACGACAGAGGGCCTTGTATTTGCTGAGAATAATTGAATACGTATTTGCAATAGTGCTGGCATATAAGAGAGAGAGTTTATTATTTTCTTTCTCAATTTTATTTTATTTTGTGTTAATGTTGGCTAGTAATTAATGATGGTTTCAAATCAGATATTTCTTTGAATAATCAGATGTTACTTTTAAAAGGTATGATAAATTAATTACTGCTACAGGAAAGCATTTTGTTATTGATTTTTTTTTTTCAGGGCGGGAGAGAGAGCAAGTGAGAGAAATATTGATGTGAGAAAGATACATTGATTGGTTGCCTCCTGTACTCAGCTTGACTGGGATCGAACTCGAAATCTAGGTATGTGCCCTGACCGGGAATCAAACCCTCGACTTTGGTGCATAGGATGATGCTCCAACTACTGAGCCATACCAGCCAGGGCTGAAAAGCATATTTTTTTAAAGGACACAGAATAGGAGTCAACTGCTGCATATAGTTCTCTAAGCCCGGTGTGTTAAATATTATCTGTATTTATCAGAGAGATAAAATTAGCCTCAGTGTTGAGAGATATAATAGCATTTAGGAATTCAATTAGATGATCCCTTCAGGCTAATTATGAGCAAACTGAAAATTAGAGCACCTACTATTTCTAACCAAAATCGCAAGAAATAACTATAATGCCAGATGCATAGCTTTGACACAGTGAATTTTATAAAGCAAATTTTCCTCTGCTGAGAATTTCAGAGTATTAAAAAAAGGTCAGCTTATTTCTCTCATTACATAATAATGACAGAGAGAAAATCTTCCTTTTCCAAACTTCTCAGGTTCCTCACTGCAATGGATTTATTCTTTGAGCACAAACATAATTTTCCAGTAAGATGAATGGCCTTCTCTGGTTCTTTATATTTTTTTCTGTATCTTCCAATTTTTCTACAGTGAACACATAGGATTTTTAGGATTAGGAAAAAAGGCCTTCGGTTGTTATTTTTATTTCTCATTGAAAAACAAAGGGTGGTGCCAGGCCGGCGTGGTCAGTGGTTAAACGTTGACCTGTGAACCAGGAGGTTACGGTTTGATTCCTGGTAAGGGTACAGGCCCAGTGTGGGGCCTGCAGGAGGCAGCCAATCAAAGATTCTTTCTCATCATTGATGTTTCTATCTTTCTCTCACTTTCCCTTTCTCTCTGAAATCAATACAAATGTATTTTAAAAATTTAAAAAAATAAATAAATACTAAAAATGGTGGTGTGGGGCAGGGGACCATGCCACCTTCACAAGGCGAGTTTAAGAAAGTGTTGTGGGAGACAATTCACAGTTGCTGGAGGTGATCCCAACCAAGGATGTTGAATCCCAAGCCTGGGAATGTGGACAACTGGCCAACAAAAAATATGTCAGTGACTATACCTGCCTCATCCTAGTAAGACGTGTGTGGCCAGTGTAGCATTTCAGGGCATTATGTGTTGCTATGATTCTCAGACTGAAGAATACTGCCTAGCACATAGTAAACAGTTGTCAGATAAATGACTGTATTGCTAAGAGGGAACAGCAATCACTGTACCTCAAGTCAGGGGAAATCGGGGTCACTTTCTGCCTGAGAAGTCATAAGAGGGTTTTGCTCTCTGAAACTACAATCCCTGAATATTAAGTAGGAACATTGATGCACATGACAGTCATAGGTAACTTTAAACAGTCATAAGTTCTCATTGTGCTTTTTCTTATCATAAAAGTATTGTAGAAAATACAAATACAGAGAAGGAAAGAGAAGAAAAAATTTCAAACCACTGTTAGGACATAGGTATATGTACTCTTTCAGATGATATTCTATGCATATGCATATACATATATTTACAACAATTGAAATAGTACCTTTTTGTAACTTTTACTTATGTCACCAGATATTTCTCTGACACACATTATTTTTAATGACAATATAGTATGACACCAGATGGATATACACGAATTTATTCACCTAAATCCCTGTTGCACTTAAGGGTATACCCTATTCTTTTTTCTTTTTTTTTAAAATATTTTTTATTGGTGTCAAAGAGGAAGGGAGAGTGAGAGAGTGAGAGAAATATCAATGATGAGAGAACATCACTGATCGGCTTGCCTCCTGAACCCCAACACTGGGGATAGAGCCCACAACCTGGGCATGTGTCCTGACCGGGAATGGAACCGTGACCTTCTGATTCATAGGTCAACACTCAACCACTGAGCCACATTGGCTGGGCCATTATTATTATTACTATTTTTCTGTTAGAAATAATGCTGCAATGAATGTGTGCTACCCCATTATAATAAAATATTTAATAGATTAAAGTGACATCTCAATTATGGAGAACTTGCCCTAAGTTACTTTTCCTGGAGCAGCAGTGGGACTGACACCATTCACTGGGGAGAAGAGGGAGGAGCAAGTATGCCCAGTGCAGCAATAACTGACCCAGATGAGGGACTACACCTAGACCTGCTCTAACTGCTACTATCTGTGTTCTAACACTTTGTGTTCCTGGAGCCTGGGCAAAAGCAGATACATTGTTATCAGAAAACCAAATTAATTTTTTTGAAGTTGAAAGGAACTCAAGAAATCATTAATTGTTATATCTTTCATTATTTCTTGGGGTTTGTGAAGAGATAAAGCATTTTTGCCCAAGACTAAAACTTAGATCCCCTCAGCTCATAAAACTGCTAAGTTTCTGTAGTCACATAGGGGTTTAATACTCTTATAATTGAAGACTCTGGGTAAAAGGGACTTTGGGCCAAGACTGACAACAATAGGGGCAGATGCGCCACATTCTAAGCTCAAGTGTAGCTAAACCAACTATGCAGGACTTTCAAAGGAATGATCCCAACTGCTTCTACAACCTTCAGCCAAAGAACACAATCAAAACCGTGAAAACATCATGTTAAGTGAAAGAAGCCAGACACAAAGGCCACATATTGTATGATCCCACTTATATGAAATATCCAGAATAGGCGAATCCATAGTGACAGAAAGTAGGTTAGTGGTTGCCGGGGGCTGAGAAGAGGTGGGGAATGGGAGTGACTGTTTAATGAGTACAGGGCTTCTCTTGGGGTGATGAAATTATTCTGGAAGTAGATAGTGGTGATGCGCAATGTGAGTACTAGTATATTAAAATTTCTGAATTATATACCTTAAAATGATCAAATGGTGAATTTTATCTCAACTACTTTTTTTTTTTTAAGAACCTATCAATGAAGTCCTTGGGGAGGACATGTGGGTCTTGCACGCCTCCCCTAAGAATGCCCTCCTACCACCCCTCCCACCCCAGATCCTCCATTTCTCGTGTAGGAAGCTTCCAGAGAATGAAGCCACAAGTTGCCATATGCTTCTTGGAGTTCAAACAGCATAGGGGCTGGAGCTCAGATCTCCATACAGTGAGAAACCCTGGGTGAGAGATGGTTCTACCATAAATCGTAATAAATCAACTGGAGCAGGCTGTTGCAGGAACAGAATAGGCAAAGATGTGTCTCCTATGGGCCAAGACTCCTGTCACATTGTAAAAACCCTACCAAGAGTGCCATCCCAGGGTGGGGACACCTCAACAGAGAGCTCCGTGTATAACAGTTGTCTCCTGCAGAGCTAGAGAGCCCAGTGAGCGCTGTCTCTGAAGAACACCAATGTGCCCCCAGGTTAAAAAAGAGACAACATTAGACATCTGCTGTTGTGCCAACCACACCTCAGTAGAGGATGCATACTATAGTCAAGTGAGATATGGCATATGAAAGCCCCTCACAGGGTAGAAAGTGCTATTAAAGTGTTCATTATTAGTAAAAAACAACTCAGAATAACTAGAATTGTTAAGCTAGTGCTGTAACAATTTGTTTCATATCTCTAACTTAATTACTGCAACTTGAGAAATTCTGGAAATTATAGGGCCAGAAGAACACCAGAGACTTCATCTACTCAAATCCCTACTCCCAGGTAGGAGTTACTTCCAAACCCAGCCAGACACTCCCATGACCACAGCCACCTCAACACACTAGATTCATAATCATGTCAAATGTCAATCCACTTTCTACTATCTGTTGAGTCCTTATTGCATGGTCAAAAATACCAACAGATTGGGCCATGTGGCCATACCTATCTGTCCTATTAAACTCTTGAGAAGGCAACTCAACCATCAGTCTTGGCAATCCATTCCAGGCTGGGACCTCCCTATCAAAAATGTCTTTCTTCTATGTCATCGAAATCCATCACATGGACCCTCAAGCTAAATTAGTCTCATTCCATTTTCAAATAATTTGGAACACAGTTACCATCTGGGCTATAGGATTATACAATGTTATAGGCTGTGGTGAGCTATAAATGAAATAATGCATGTGAAACAGAGCCCAGTCTTTGGCACATTATTATGGCCCAATACACATCTACTATTACCATCATTATATACTAGTACTCTTTCAGCACAAGTGACACAAACACACCCAAATGAACTTAACCCCCAAAAAGGGGAATGAATAGAGAATGTAATTTAAAAGGAAGTATAACATGCTTCCTTAGGCACGACTGGATCCAGGACTTAAATAGTGTTTATAGGGCTCCTCTTTCCTTCTCTTCCCCATCCCTCTTCACACAAGCTTTTGATGTACAGAGAGCAGGATGGCAACCAGCAGACGCAGGTGGGGGAAAGCTTTGAATAAGTTATGAGTTCATTCATTAAAAAATGTGAATGCCAAGCAGGATTCTAGGAGCTAAGAAAAGAGCAGTGACTAAAGCAAAATTTCTGCCCTTGTGGAATTTACCTTCTAGTTGAAAGAGTGGACCAGGTAGGAGAAGGTGAAGGGATGCTAGAAAGATAAAAAGGTATCCTCCACAACATAAGGCCAGACCTTATACTATTATTAAGGTCAACTCTTAGCTTTCTGTTCTTTCCAGAACTCCTTTCCCCTTGACAAATGTGCAGAACCCCCCAAATCAGGTGTTCAAATAGAGAAAGAAACGTGTCTGTAATTTTGAGTGCATTTAGTTTATTTATACTGTGTATCTTTGCATTCTGTTTCTGTAATGTGCCTGCAGCTATAACAGAACCTTCTGTTTCCATTTTGAAAGTCAGTCTTTTTAGGTGATTTTTGCATTAAATACAGGTCTTTCTTCCACCTTCATGGTTTCCTTTGAATAGGATGATGTTACTAAGTAAAACACTGCAAAAACCTGGTTATTTATTAGACACTTAATAAATGATTCCTCTGAGTAACTTTAAGTCTACTTCTCTGTGTTAACCATTCTCACCGTAAAAATGAAGGCTTGGGGATCAAGTTTCCTGAGAATCCCAGGAAATGTTGCCTGGCTTTAGGAAAACCTCAACCTCTGCCTCTCCCCTGGGAGCTCCCAGTGAGGCATGCTTTCTTGAAACATTGCAGGCTGTAATCTTTTTAAGGCAAAATTCAACTTTTCAAGAAACTGAAACTCATCTGAATCAAGCTGCTCTCATTTAAAAAATCTTGATTTACTAGTGCTTTTCCAGATTCATTACACCAACAGGCTCAATTCACAATGCACACAATTCTCTTTAAAATATGGCACTGGAGATCTGTGCTACCACGTGAATCTATTCATGGACAACACAGGGACTCTCAATAAACTGAGGTTGCTCAAACGTGTGGGGAGGAGAGGGAGGGCTGGTTGTCCTTGTCATCATTTTCATTTTTTAATAATATTACAAGTTACGTGCCCTGCCCCCAATTGTTTTCTCAATTGCTCCTCTTTTCAGTCTTCTGCTTTGGTATCTCTTGTCTGGGCAGTAATTTATTTATTTTTTAATCGGGATAAAATAGACAAACGGGCCACTTGGCTTAGTCGAATCCCATCGTTAAAACTGATCTTGGAATTAAACAAAAATGGATTTTTAATCTAAAAGCTCATCAGCCCCACGCCCTCCATCTCATATTTGTCCACCCCACCCCGGTTTGTCTGTCTGTCTGTCTGTCTACCCGGGCTTGCACCTTTCCTTGCCTGCTGGACCAAAACAAGCCTGAGCGGGCACCCCTGTCCCCCTGCGTGTCCGGAAGGCATGAAGAATCTCCGAGCCGCCACTTCTGGATCAGTCCCTGGCCGGAGCGAGCCGGATACATTTTAAAGCTTAATTCCCTTATCTCTGCATTCCAGCCGGAAGGTCGGCTCCCAGCCTTTTTCCCAGCGCTCCTCCTTCGCGCACTGGGCACCATCCCTGCTGCTACTTCCCGAGTTGGGAAAGGGATAGAACTTTTCCAGGGCGGCTCGTCTTGTCCCCGCGGAGCCTTCCCAGTTCCAAAGGGAACATGCCCGGTTTCCCTACCCCTCTTCCCCCCCAGCTCCCCAAACGTGGGCGGAGACGGAAGGCTGCTTCAGTGTTTATTTTGCAAACCTTTAAACCCAGCCGCCTTTAGCGCCCTGGAAGCCCGCTTGGCCCTTCCCCAAGACCCAAGAGGTCAGGGGGCTCAGGGGACCTGAGCGGCCGCGACTAAGTGGGGTCTTCAAGGGAGCGACCTTTCCCTCTCGGACTGGGCACGTCCCCCTAATCTCCCAACACCCCAACACCCGCCGGTTCTGGAGCGGACAAACGGACGCAATTGGCGGGAGTGGGTGAGCGCGTCCTGACCCGGGGACCCCCGCCCCGCCCGCGCGCCCCTGGCTCTCCGGCGCCGGGAAGAGCCGGAGGAGGAAGGCAGGCGGCGGAGGGGCCGCTCCGATTGGCTGCGCTGTCGTCCCTTCCCGCGCCGCGTGCCCCGCGCCTTGCGCCCAGCCGGCTCCCGCCCTCAGCCTGCGAGCTGGCTCCCGCCGGAGGGAGGGCGCGCAGGGGCGGGACGCGTCTCCCCGCCGCGCACCCGACCCCGAGCGCGCGGGGATAAAACGCGGGCGGCCGCGCGCGGGAACGCGGGGTCCGGCAGCCTCCGGAGCGCGGAGAGGCGGGGCCGGGTCTCTCCGGCTGCCCGCGCCCCCGCCCCTGGGACCGGGCTCCGGGAGCCGGGCTGCCGGCGCGCGGGCACCAGACGGCCGGAGCACCGAGACGGTCCCTTCAGCCGAGCCATGAAGAGAGCCCGAGAGAACTCACCGGAGCCGGCGGAGACGGTGCCTGCGCCCGGGGTGGCTGCTGCCGCCGCGGCTCCTTAAAACTCCCAAAGTTGAGAGCCAGCGAGAGGCTGCCGCCCGCCGGGAGCCGGAGGGAAAGGAATTCGGAAGATGCGCGAGTGACAGACAGACAGACAGGCGCACAGACCTTCAGAAGACACCACCGTGGGCAGCCTATCCCGAGTCCGCGAGGCTCCTCCGCTCTGTGAGTTGTGTTCTGTCCGGGTGGCTCGCTAAGTATTTCCGTTTAATTGTTTATAGCTTGCGTTTGTGTATTTTTGAGTCTATTGGAGGGAGTTTAAAACAAAAATACAGGATGCACCTTAAAACAATATTGAATTTCTGATGTCGAGATGGTTGTATTGGTAGATTGTGGCTGTACATGTCTGTAAACAAGAGTAACCCAGGAAAAATTGCGTTTAACAGTAAAAAGGCAATGCAGGCTCCCCCATGTGAAACAAAACCTCCATTTCCAAAGTTACTAGAAAGAAAGCAAGGTGCGGCTGTTACGGGTTAATGGGTGGGAGTTAACTTTGCTTTTTTTTTTTTTTTTTTAACCCGTCTTTAAATATTGCTTACCAGATTCACTGGTGGGAGGTCGAGCTGGCCTCCAAGACGCCTGGAAGAGACTGAGAGGCGACCAGAATGTCTTTGCGTTTACACACACTACCCACCCCGCCTCGAGTTGTCAGACCCTGCTGCAGGGAACTGCTGTGTTTGCTGGTGATCACGGTGACCGTGAGCCCGGGCGCCACCGGGGTGTGCCCCACCGCTTGTATCTGTGCCACCGACATCGTGAGCTGCACCAACAAAAACCTGTCCAAGGTGCCTGGGAACCTTTTCAGATTGATTAAGAGACTGGATCTGAGCTATAACAGAATTGGGCTTCTGGATTCTGAGTGGATTCCAGTATCCTTTGGAAAGCTGAACACCCTAATTATTCGTCATAACAACATCACCAACATCTCCATGGGCAGTTTTTCCACAACTCCAAATCTGAAGTGTCTTGACTTATCCTCCAATAAGCTGAGGGCCGTGAAAAGCGCCGTGTTCCAGGAGTTGAAGGTTCTGGAAGTGCTCCTGCTCTACAACAATCACATTTCCTATCTGGATCCGTCGGCGTTTGGAGGGCTCTTCCAGCTGCAGAAACTCTACTTAAGTGGAAACTTCCTCACGCAGTTTCCCATGGATTTGTACGTTGGAAGGTTCAAGCTGGCAGAACTGATGTTTCTGGATGTTTCTTATAACCGGATCCCCGTCCTGCCAACCAACCATATAAGTTTAGTGCCAGGAAAGCAGCTGAGAGGCATCCACCTTCATGGAAACCCATTCGTCTGTGACTGTTCCCTTTACTCATTGCTGACCTTTTGGTATCGTAGGCACTTTAGCTCAGTGATGGATTTTAAGAATGATTATACCTGTCGCCTGTGGTCTGACTCTAGGCGCTCCCACCAGGTACTTCTGCTCCAGGATGGCCTTTTGAATTGCTCCGACAGTATCATCAATGGCTCCTTCCGTGCACTTGGCTTTATTCATGAGGCTCAAGTCGGGGAAAGGCTGATTGTTCACTGTGACAGCAAGACTGCTAGTTCCAATACTGATTTCATATGGGTGAGCCCAGATAACAGCCTGCTAGAGCCGGACACGGAGATGGAAAACTTTCATGTGTTTCACAATGGAACCCTGGTCATCGAAAGTCCTCGTTTCGAGGACGCCGGAGTGTATTCCTGTATTGCGATGAACAGGCAACGCCTGCTGAATGAAACTGTGGATGTCACAATAAGCGTGAGCAATCTCACCATAAACAGATCCCATGCCCATGAGGCGTTTAACACAGCTTTCACCACTCTTGCAGCCTGTGTGGCCAGCATCGTTTTGGTCCTTTTGTACCTCTATCTGACGCCGTGTCCCTGCAGGTGTAAAGCCAAGAGACAAAAAAGTGCACTAAACCAAAGCAATGCCCATTCATCTATTCTCGGTCCTGGCCTGGCTGGTGATGTCCCAGCGGATGGACGGAAGGCAGGTGCCAGTAAAAGAGTGGTGTTTTTGGAACCCCTGAAGGACACTGCAGCAGGGCAGAATGGGAAGGTCAGGTTCTTTCCCAGTGAAACTGTCACAGCTGAGGGCATCTTAAAGTCCTCCAGGGTGAAATCCGACTCAGATTCGGTCAATTCAGTGTTTTCAGACACACCCTTTGTGGCGTCCACTTAATATTGTGCCTGTGTTTTATGATGTAGGAATTTAATCTCTCCATCTTTAACTTGGTGTGTGCAAAATAAACAGCAGGGTTGAAATTATTTTTGGTTTTTGAAATACAACCAAATGGTCTTTTTAAATGGTTGATAGGAACCGTGGTAAGGCACTTTGGTTCCTCAATGAGCCAGGGAAAGATGGGGTTGTTTCCAAGGTTTAGTTCTTAGCACCACTGATCATGTCAAAGCTGACCTGCAGGTGATTTGACTGACATTGTCCTTTTAATCAGGATTCTTGATAGAAAAGAAAGTAAACTGTATTTGCATACTTTAAAAAGAGACTTCACTAAGTTAGGACCAAAGTTGAGTTATCTTAAATGTTAGTGTCCTATTTCATTTGGAAGAACCAAACAGCTATTACTTATACAGCACAAAAAGTTAGATTTGGGGATAATTCAGCTAAATTCATCATTTCAGACTAAAGAGACTTCACTGATAAAGTTTACTGGGTACTGTCACATCCCGTATAATGTTAGATACATAGTGCAATCAAGGTACATTTGTTTGTCTTCTTTCCATTCTGTAAATTTCCTATCCCTGTACAAAAGATCTTATGGAAAGTTTAAAGTCATTATTTGTTGCCATAAATATGTAGGTGTCAATACCAAAATGTCTGGGTAACTTCTTAAACTTTTGTTCTAGTCAATTAGTATTTGTTTATGTGCTTGTGTGTATGTAAATCTTAAATTATATGAACTATTATATAGACCCTACTGTACTGTGCGTTGGACATTTGAATTAATGTAAGTATATGTATTGTGTGACTTGATGTTCTGTTTTATTTAGCTATTTAAAAACATAAATCTAAGATGTTTTATGTGATCAGATTGTTCTGCTTTGTGTAAAGCACGCACTATAGCAAATATCTCTCCAGAGGTCTTGGGGTTATAATATTGAATTTATCTTTTTAAAGGGGAAAAAAAGACTCGATTTATACCTTCTATGTCACGTTACTTTGATAGTATTATGCACTTCAACGAGGTTTGGAAGACGTGTGAGCTCTGATTTTGCCACATGTGAGAGCCCAGCAGACTTCCTTCTCTCCAACACTGCTATGAGGTAACAGAGTGCCCACTCTGGACCTACGTTTCCTCAGCTGTAAGATGAGAGTTTCATCCTGGGTGATGTTTAAGGTTCCTCCCACACTGGAAGTTCTGATTTCCTGGTGGTCTTAGCTCCATCACAGACTTACACTGGCTCTCTGAAACTACCACATACCGATAGGGAACAAGAATGAGCTTAGGATAGACTAGCATATTACTGCAGAGCTCAAAGGGCAGTTTGGATCACCGTCTACCTCCTTCCCTTTCTCGGGGTCAGATGAGGCCCAGAGAGGGTTGTGGGTTGTCTTAAGGCCACACAGTGAATTGGGAGAGCTTGGGTGTAAGCTTCTTCCTGGTGAAGATAAGAGAGTTAAAGAATGGTCATTGTTAACTGGGCATGGAGTAGGAGCCAAAGAACAGACAATTTTTCAAAGATGGAATTGGGCGACAGTGACGAATGCTGCAGAGAAGTAGATGAGGAGGAAAGACTGACTTTGGCAATGGTGGTTTTGAGAGAATGGTGGGCACTTGGTGACAGCCCAGAAAATGCCAAGCCAGGCTCCCAGTGGCAGATATTGTTCAGCAGGGGGTTAAGGAGAAAATGGCTAGGGTATGCACCTTAAGGAACAGGGTGCAGAGCCCATTCTCTATGGCATGGTGTTAAAATAGTATTGCCTCTGCCTTTCCAACACCGATCTCACCCAGTAGATAAGATCCTTCAGACCCAAAGATGTTAAAGGCCAACGTTTTATTCCAGTTACTGCCATGTAAGCAAGTAGGAAGAATTCTGTTATTTTATGATCTTTAAAATAATCACTCCTTTCAAAAAGAAGTTTTTTAATTTCCCCAGGAAGTTTCCTAGAAAAACTCAGGCTCAGAGATGCTGTGATTTGTTCAGCTTCACACAGCTGGTCTGGACTCAAGTGAAAATTCTTGAACCACTGACGCCCTCCAGTAGGGGAGGGCTGTGTCCAGGGGCCATGGTGACCCTGACTTGGGGAGTGCAAAGAGCAGGGCCCACCTGCTTGCAGGGAGGTTGCAGAGAGGATCTCTGAATTGAACCTTTGCAGGATGGGATTTCTAAAGTCCTCCAGCCCTCTAACCTTCTCTTCAGAAATACCTGTTGTGTTTTGCAGGGGAACATGGACACTGGTGAGTGGCGGGGGAGTGGGGGGGGGCGCGGCGTTTAAGGGCCTGATCTTGGCTGGTCCTGTTTAAGCCTTGGGTAAAAGACTGGCTGGCATCAGATTAAAAATAACATGCTTATAAGCAATACAAAAGAAAACCAAAAATCCTGAATACTGAAAAGAAAGCTGCATTCTGAATAAAAGTAGGAAGACATGGTGGTAGAAAAACATAAAAGTGAATGTTATGATGTGGAATTTCAAGTTCTTTAGGTGTATCTTTTTTTGGCAGGAGCTTGATCACATGTATTTTAAATATAGGAACAGAACAAATTTGTGCTTTTTAAATTTGTCCCACTGAAAACTTCTGTATAATTTTCATTCCAAATAGTAATCTGGCTTATGTATCTGGTTTATTCTTTTAAGCTGCTTAGTATTTTTTTTAATAGGATCTTTTAAAAAATATGTTTTTAATGATTTTTAGAGAAAGAGGAAGGGAGAGAGAGAGATAGAAACTTTGATGAGAGGGAAACATTGATCGGCTGCCTCCTTTACTCCCCCCTAGTGGGGGTTGAGCCCGCAACCCTGGCATGTGCCCTGACCGGGAATCAAACCTGTGACCTCTTGGTTCATAGGTTGATGCTCAACCACTGAGCCACACTGGCTGGGTGTAAACTGCTTAGTATTTTTTATTTTGCAGTTGTGAGAGGTGGATATTTTT
Organism: Myotis yumanensis; assembly: GCF_028538775.1. NCBI lineage: Eukaryota > Metazoa > Chordata > Mammalia > Chiroptera > Vespertilionidae > Myotis > Myotis yumanensis. The sequence continues at coordinate 167,237,574 of NW_027223754.1, forward strand.
TGGAGAAACTAAGCAAAGATCATAGACAAGAATTTTTCCTAGGTTTAGAGTATTTTTTCACATAATTAGAAGATACTAGTTTATGATAATATACTTTATAATTAATCATGAGTTAAATTTCTTAAATATACTTTTAAGATTTATAATCTGAAAGAATGGCCTAAAACATTTTCTTACTTATAGTTAACTTCTGCATTAATCACTATTTGGCCTGGAGACATTTAAGTATATTTATTTTTAGCTTTAATTGCTTGAATTATTTGCCTGGGGCGGGAGGGGGGGGAGGAAATGGCTTTTTATTTTTCTAAAATGTTAATCAGAAGAGATGGAGGTGAAACTTATGGGCGTGGAAAATAAGAGAGATAAGACACACTGTCAGTCCAAATTCTATAAAGACATCTGACTTGGGTCATCCTTCTAAGCACTGTTAAAACAGGATGCAGCCTATCCCTGGCCAGTGTAGCTCAGTTGGTTGGGTGTCGTCCCAGGCACCAAGAGGTCACAGGTTCCATTCCAGGTCAGGGGACATGCCAGGGTTTCCGGCTAGATCCCCAGTAGGGGGCGTGCAGGAGGCAGTGATTGATGTTTCTATCTCTCCCTCACCCTTTCTCTCTAAGGTCAACAAAAACATATTAAAAAAAAAAAAATCAGGATACAGTCTAAACATTCTCTACCCTCGTGGTTTTTCCACTGCCATGACTGCCGCTTACTTACTGTCACCTTGTGGTGTCATCTGTTTACTAAATGACCTAAAACCAGGCTTCATGATAGAATCACAGGGGAAAGTTAGACCAGCCAGGGTTTCTAGTAGTTGTCCTCTACACATCCCCTAGTCAGAGATTTGATTCAGGCAGTCTGGGGTAAGGTCTGCCCATCATGTTTAAAAAAAAAAAAATCCATGTAATTTTGATTCTGCCTATTTTGATGAAATACATCCTAAAATGAGACCATAAAAAATTTGAGCTGTGTCAAAATACATTATTATTACTGGCTAGTGGATTTATTAATAAAAAGTAGAATCCTAGTGCTCTCTAAAAAAAATTCTAATATGTTGAGAAAACAAGTTTGATTTTCTGACACTAAATGAACTTGGGTAAATTGTTGGCTATAAGTTATGATTTATAATTTTCTAAATTACGAAATATGGAATAATTACTTTGAGATGACTAGATCTCTGATTCTTTCATTCTTTAAACTATTTTTGGTTTGAAAGCAACTCCAACAGCTTTGGAGCTTTCAAATTGGATTAGATCAAAGTGAGGGCATTTTCCAAGGATGTTTGAGTGTAGATCTCATTTACCAAGAACCAAGCTCCTTTGTTTTTTAAAAAATATATGAAAAGAGCATTGTTTTAAAGAGAGTACTAAGATTTTTTTCATAGTTCTCTCTTTTCTGCCCAAGAGCCAGAATCCATTAAAAAAATTTTTTTTTATAATGTGAAAGTTAATATGGAAAGGTGATGACTAGTTTGTCTTAGCAAATATTATTGCGTGGTAATATATAAAAAGTAGAACTTGCCCAGCCGGGTGTAGCTCAGCAGTTGAGCGTCAACCCAGGAACCAAGAGGTGGCCGGTTCAATTCCCGGTCAGGGCATATGACCAGGTTGCGGGCTCAATTGCAGGAGGCAGCCAATTGATGATTCTCTCTCATCATTGATGTTTCTATCTCTCTTTCCCTCTCCCTTCCTCTCTGACATCAATAAAAATATATTTTAAAAAAAAGTAGAACTAAGAACTCTTATAATAACTTGAATAATTGAGAGGACTGCTCACAGGACCACTGTTGAATGTGGGGAGATTTACAGTGAAGAACAGAATCAATGGAGTACAGAAAAATAGGCCCTTTGCAAATTATAAAATGTGACATATATGACATTTATACTGGCTTTAGTTTATTAAGTACCTACTAAGTGGCAAACACACTGTGTGAGGTGGTATTTATTTATTATTATTTCTCATCACAGCAGCCCTGGAAGATAGGAAATATTATCCCCAGTTACAAATAGGAAAAAGAGGCTCAACAGGGATTAATCATTTTCCCGGGTGACTCAGCTAATAAGTTGTTTATATCCTGATGATCATTTAAAAAATAACTCTTGCCTGGCCGGTGTGGCTCAGTGGTTGAGGGTCGATCTATGAACCAGGAGGTCACAGTTCGATTCCTGATCAGGACACATGCCCAGGTTGTTGGTTCGATCCTCAGTAGGGGGCATGCAGGAGGCAGCCAATCAATGATTCTCTCTCATCATTGATGTTTCTATCACTCTCTCCCTCTCCCTTCCTTTCTAGGAAGTCAATACAAATGTATTTTTTAAAACAATAACTCACAATACTCTTACATGCTATTCTACCAATAGCATGACTTGGTAAAGCATGGGTTGGTCATAAATAATGTCAGAATACAAATGAATTAATACAACAGATCTGGGGGAAGAAGGGAAGATCAGGGGATCATAAGTCATTCAAGCATAATAAAGGTGGAAATGATTTTTGTTTTCCTTTGTAAAACACAATGCATCACAAGTAGTGAAACTGGAAATCCTGAGAAGGCCTCCCTTGGTCAGTTGTACTGGCTCTTGGTCTGGTTGCCCTTTATTTTTATTTATATTTTTTTAAAATATATTTTATTGATTTTTTTACAGAGAGGAAGGGAGAGAGATAGAGAGTTAGAAACATCGATCAGCTGTCTCCTGCACATCTCCCACTGGGGATGTGCCCACAACCCAGGTACATGCCCTTGACCGGAATCGAACCCGGGACCCTTCAGTCCGCAGGCCGACGCTCTATCCACTGAGCCAAACCGGTTTCGGCTGGTTGCCCTTTAAACATGAAATTGCTTAAGACACAAAACAAATGTCTGCTTTATCTGTATAAGCTATAAATTCAAGATATTTAAATGAATAGATGATTAAGTTCAATATTTTATATTAAAAATGACAAATTTACAGGGTAAATAGTTCTATTGAAGAGGGTATCTAAGAACTTGTTCTAAATTTCTAGAAGAGTGGTAGGGATATTTCAGACCATGTGTGTGTGTGTGGGGGGGGGGGGGTTCTAATTTGTTTTAAAATTAGATTTCTCAAAATTATTTCACAAGGTAGCCTCCCTAGCTTGCCTGATTAAATTTCTCAATTAGATCATTTCAACAGAATAGCAAATATCATACTCTCAGGGAATTGTGTAAGCTCTTAGTGTCATAGAGTCAAGAATCATGGGATCAAGGGTCAAATCCTTGGCAATGAACAGCCAGTGGTAACCAAGAGAAGCTTATTGAGCTTTGCTAAGATACTATGGAGGCCATAAATGATGTATAATAACTACGCTCTTCTCTTAAAGAACATCACAGCACAACTGGGAGAGGAAACAGATAAACCTAAAACAATTCAAGAGTAAGAATTGCTTTCTCCACCAGTGACTATACTGGCAAATAGGAAGTGAGACAAGGAAGATAATTGGCAGAGACCTTGCTTTGACCAACTGGGCTAATGGCACAGGCTTGAACACTGGATAGCCATCCCATAGACACCCTGAATGTACCATTAGCTGGGATCGTTACCTTCAGAAAGCTGGTAGCAAAGGGAGGTGGTGCAAGCTAGTTAGTGGTACTCTGATATGAATGTCAGGGATGCTATTTAAAAGTCTACAGCTGATCTATGATCATTCACAATCACATCTAGAGGAGAAAGACCTTAACATTTTACAGTGATCCTCTACCCACACTCAGAGCTGCAAACCTCACTTCCATTGTAGTTAGAATGAAGCCTTCTACAGTTGTCCTAGCCATGTCATGAGGAATGAGAATCACCATCTTAACAATAATAACTACATTTTTATAATAAGCTCCATGCTCAGGGGTTGATATATTTTGTTAAGGCTTAGGAATGTTAAGTGATTTGCCCAAAGAACATGTAGTAAAGGAGTCAGGAGTTGAATCCAGTTTGGTCTGGATACATCAGAACCCAGTCTTTTAATATCTATGCGCTAATACTCTAAACTGTAATTCTTTTCAGCTCCCTAAGAGGGCTTTGCCCATCATGCCCTCTTTGTCCTCCTGCCTCCTTGCATCTGGTTTTAGGCTGCTTTCCTGCAGTGGTCTGCTTTGCTTTCAAGATTCTGCTCCATACCCTTGTCCTAACACAATCCCCCCCACCCCCCGCCCCTAACCCTGCAGCTCACTGCTCTCGCCCTGAACCAAGCAATGCTGGCTTTTACTGCTCTGCCTCTCTGCACATTCCCTATCCTTGTGACCAGATTCTCAACTATGTCTTCTACTCTTTATCCAGCACTTAGCACATAGCAAGTGTTTGTATGTCTTAGCTTTTCAATTATATTCACTCATTCATTTCTTCAACACACAGTATGGAATACCTCATATGTGCCAGTCCCTGAGCTTGACCTGGAGACCAAAGACCTCCAGGCTTTGAAGGGAGGCAGACATAGAGCTTTATCATGCGGCGAGGGTACTGATCTAGAAACACCCAAAGATGGGGAGGTCCGGGGACGAAGCCTGGAAGGGGTGCCTGAGTGGAGGTGTCAGGGAGGCCTCTATGTTTAGAGAGGTCTAGCTTGCTTTCCACAGTGGGACACACAGACATGATGGAAGATGAGACAGCGACTGCACCCTGGCCCCTGGGGATTTAACTAAAGGGGCAGGAAACAAGGGTGCCAGTCTCTTCAGCAGCTTGATCCCTAGACCCTGTGGATAGGGTCCAGGAAGAACCTTCCTTGTCTCCCATTCCACACTGCACTGAAAACACAGCTGCCATGTAGGCCTAGCTCAGAGCTCTTCAAGGGGGAAACAGATGGGATTGGCTCATGCAAATGCTTGTAGCATACTTTTTAGGTTAAAAGAGTTAGAAATATTAGCTTCTCTTGGGTAACAGCGTGAGCTTAATACCATAATGATGAAATAATCCTACTTAATTTAGTTATCACTCTATAGACCAAGAAATGTGTTGGAGCTCATGTTTATTCAAGCCTCACTGTAATTAAATTTATATTGCTAGCCTAGATATTGATTTGGCTAAGCCAATTTTACAAGAGTGAATGATTTGGGTGGGAAGAAACAGAAAGATGTGATTTTCAAGGGGGAAAAACAATACATCGGAGTGACTTGCAGAATTAAATTACAATAGTTCAGGCTGCTTAGTGAGCATTTGTATATATTTTTGCCCCAACTCTGCTCTCTGAGGACTGAGAATCACCATCTTAACAATAATAATAATAACTACATTTTTGTAATAAGCTCCATGCTCAGGGGTTGATATATTTTGTCAAGGCTTAGGAATGTTAAGAGGTCTAGCTTGCTTTCCACAGTGGGACACACCGACTTGATGGAAGATGAGACAGCGACTGTGCCCTGGCCCCTGGGGATTTAACTAAAGGGGCAGGAAACAAGGGTGCCAGTCTCTTCAGCTGCTTGATCCCTAGACCCTGTGGATAGCATAGCATTCATGTTTAAGTGATTTTTTTCTCAAAGTCTAGATTTATAGAGTTATTGTACAGTATTTTTTTAAAAAAATCTACTTAAAAAAAAGTATCCTTTTTTTTTTTTTTTTTAAGAAAAGCATCTTGCCTGAGGTGGAAACATAATGGGAAGCCTGCAATGTGAAAGCCTGAAAGAAGTTGTTTATTTTTTTATTTGCTCTCAGTTGTTCTAATATTCATACTTAGTTACAACCTTAGGGAAGCCTTCAGCTCTCAGTCTGACCTACTTCAAATCAGTGGAGAACATAGAAAATATCTCCCCAAAGCAACCACTTATAACTTTGCCTTTTTCTTAAAACCTAGAGGAAATGTAGTTCTTGATCCTGCGCCAAATTTGTCAGGGCTATTTGTGTTAATAAATCTTATTCATAAAAAGATTCAATTGAAAAGTCATATTGTTAATTATAACCTAAAGTGTGTAATAAGGACCTTCATTAGCGATATATCTGTAATGATTTGAATGGCAAATGTTAATTACTTTTTTTCTTCTTGTTTAATTGGTCAACATTAACCATCTTAGAAACTTGGCAGGGCTTTTGAAAATGAAATCATATGGAGCACTCTACAAGGTCTGAGATTTTCCTACAGAACTGGACTCAGGCAATGCTCTTTAAGGATTTCTATACTCATAACAATGATTAACTCCCCTGCTATTTGCCATTAAAGGTATTTTCTTTTCCTTTAAAAAATATTTTTTATTGATTTTCAGAGAGGAAGGGAGGAGAGAAGATAGAAACATCAATGATGAGAGAGAACAATTGATCAGCTGCCTCCTGCACGCCTCCCACTAGGGATCGAGCCCACAACCTGGGCATGTGCCCTGACTGGGAATTGAACTGTGACCTCCTGGTTCATAGGTTGACACTCGACCACTGAGCCACGCTAGCTGGGCCACACAGGCTATTTTCTAACTGCTTTAAGTACTGCACTTTCAGGGAGATGGCAGAGTCATCTACCAGTGGCAAACATCCCATACAGTTCTTGTTTTTATTTTTTTAATTTTTAAAATAAATCTTTATTGTTGAAAGTATTTCATAGACCCCCCTTTATCCCCCATTGACCCCTCCCCCCGCCCCCCCACCTGAGGCTTTCACCACCCTATTGTCTGTGTCCATGGGTTATGCATATACACTGAGTGGCCAGATTATTAAGACCACCTGACGTTTGTAGGCAAATTAGCTATAATTTGCGCCGAAGTTGCTAGAGGGCCAGACCATTATAAATAGGGAAGCAGGTGTTTACCATGACAGTAGAAGTGATTTTTTATATATAAATATAAATATACATATATATAAGTGTATATATAAATATACAGATATATATATATATACTGTATATTTCTATCTGAATATATATCCCATGTTCTAAGGCTGTTAAATTGCGTTGCTTACCCATCTCGTCAGAAACAAATCACTTCTACTGTCGTGGTAAACAACCTGCTTCCCTACTTATAATGGTCTGGCCCTCTAGCAACTTCGGCGCAAATTATAGCTGATTTGCCTACAAACGTTAGGTGGTCTTAATAATCTGGCCACTCAGTGTATATAAAAGTTCTTTGGTTGATTTCTTCCCACCCACCCTCCCACACCTTCCCTCTGAGATTCAACAGTCTGTTCCATGCTTCTATGTCTCTGGATCTATTTTATTCATCAGTTTATTTTGTTCATTAGATTCCACATATGAGTGAGATCATGTGATACTTGTCTTTCTCTGATTGGCTTATTTTGCTTAGCATGATACTCTCCAGGTCCCTGCATGCTGTCTCAAAGGGTAAGAGATCCTTCTTTTTTTACTGCTGCATAGTATTCCCTGGTGTTCAGCTGCTGATTTTAGGGGCAGTTGCCAGGATCCTACCAGGTAATGAAGCCTCTTCCCACAGAGTCTAAAACTTTAGAGGAGATGGAGGCAGAGGCATTTATGGGAAGTTTATTCTGGCTATGTTTTCATTTCCTTTACTTCTGGAAAATGCTTGGAACATGTGCTTATTACTTCCCAAGCAAATGACCGTAAAGATGCTCAGGGATAGACTTGCCCTCCGGTCCACACTCTTTCTCTTTAGAGCATTACTCACCCTGGAAAGTGCCAGGTGCCAAGCATGTTACTGTCTCTGAGCATTTCCATGCAGCGACTTTACATTTAACCTAGAAATGCCTCTGAATTGTCGCATAAATGTGGTTCTTCCCATGGTCTTTTTCATTAGTCACATGGCAACTCTCTCACTGCTCAGGCCCCAAACCTTGGTGCGATGCCCTAGGTCCCATCTCTGGGGAAATTCCCTCATCTCTGCCTTCAAAATTTATCTGGTAGTCTGACTGCTTCTCACTACCTGCACCCTGTCCCCGTCCGAGCCACCGGCAGCTCTCGCTGGGTTACCGCAGTGGCCTCGCTGGTCTCCCTGCTCCCACCCTGACCCTCTTAGGTTGGTTCTTAACCCTTTTCATAAGCCAGCTCATGTCCTTCCTCTGCATCTCCCAACTCCTGACTACTCTGGAGGCGCACATGGAGCATCAAAAACATTCCGAGCCCCACCCCAAGCCCACCTCCCTGTCCCCTTCCGCTTTGTTTTGCTCCATCCCATTCATCGCCATCTGATATCCTATATATTTTACTTACTATGGAGTTCCACGAGGGCAGGGTGCTTATCAGTTTTATTTGATGTTGTGTTCTCAGTGCTGAGAACAGAAGCATTTATCCAGTGAACGAAACACGCTCAGGAAGGAGCTGGAGGACTGTCCACTGTAATGGGCAGGAGGTGAGGAGAGGCCACAACGTGATTTCCACGTGGTATCTTTTCTTCTTTGTCCCATGTCTGTGACACTGTCTTTGTTGTTGTTGTTTTAATATATTTTTATTGATTTCAGAGAAGAAGGAAGAAGGAGAGAGAGATAGAAACATCAATGATGAGAGAGAATCATTGACTGGCTGCCTTTGGCACGTCCCACACTGGGGATCTAGCCTGCAACCCGGGCACGTGCCCTGACTGGGAATGAAACCGTGACCTCCTGGTTCATGGATCAATGCTAAACCACTGAGCCATGCTGGCTGGGCTGTAACGCTGTTCTTTACCGCTCAGAAGAGCATGAGAAGGGATTGGTCATCTTCGGTGAGGAATGAACTGTCTAAATACACCTACATGCCCATTTCTCATATAGTTCCTACTTGTTTATGGCCTCCTGTTTGGTATTTACGAAAAGTGACATGCTGAGCACTTGAGAAGCAGGGAGCCAGCCGATGTCTGTCTCCCCTCAGCGTCTGCTAACAGAGTCATGCCAATTAGCACGTGTCAAGGGCCTGAAAGGAATCAGCCTGGGCTGAAAAGGTTACCAGGCGGTAGGCCTGACACAAATTTAATAAGCTGCCTCCTACCTTTGCAGTAGGTTATTTCGGAGTCAAGTTCTGTCAAGAGGAAGTCTGACTGCTTCAGTGGATAAACAGCAGAGACGCTGTGTTCACTCAGTGCCATCCAGTGCAGTCAGCGACGACCCCTGTGGAGGTCGTGTGGTCTGACAGGCCAATTAGCGGTGTTCCTCATCAAGACGTGGAAACTTCCAGCAACCTCCATGACATTTTCTGACTTAGTTCCCTGTATGAGGAAAAAAATGACATGACCGCACAGAAAACCAGGCAAAAGAAGGAACTGGAAGGGGGTAGATGCATAACAGGAGGGTTGGCTGCTCAGAATGCCCACCTGCTCCAGGCGAGAGTCAAGTACGTGACAGTGGATGTGAAGTGCTTTGTGAACTGTGATGAGCAAGATGAGAATGGCCATCCTAAATGGCAACTAGGCCAGTTTCGGTGGCTCACAGGTGGCTCACACCTGCTGAGTGGCCCTCTCACCTCCATCAGTGTTTTCCAGAACAGTGATTGCTCCTCTCCTCCACCTGGACCCCTGTTTCTCTCCCACTGAGAGTCCATGTAAACTCAAGAGTACAAGGCTCAACACACTGCTTTCTGTGGGTCCTCTGACCATACCATACTCTATATTGTTGAATCACGTTTTCAGCTCTCTGCCATTGTTATCTCATGAACCTAATTTCTGGCTATTAGCAGTAAGCTTGATGAATAAGAAGTGACAACGAAAAATGAACACTTGCCATGTGCCAGCCACTGTTGTAAGGGCTCTCTGCCGGGAGCCGGTCCATCCTTGCTGCTTGACACAGTCGCTGCAGGGAAGAAACGTCTGCACAGCATATGTTTCAAGGGACCTGGCGTACTGTTCTTAATATGTTTGCTCCCCTTCTTGGCACTATGTGTTTTAACCAAGGTCATCTCTCCAAGAAAGGTTGTTTCCCCAGGTAGGGATTTTCCCCTGAAGTTAGGGAGGGAATAAAACCCTTTAACTAAGTGCCAGTCGGGTAGTTAATCACTTTAACTATGAACAATCACGCTTAAGCTACATAATCTTTACTCCCTGGAATGGAGATAAGAAACGCCCTAACCTTTGGAATAGAAATTGACAGGATTAAAATCAACTGGTATAAATACAGATGTAACAAGACAATAAAACACAGAACTTGGCTGGAGATCCTGGCTAGAGATCCTGGCTAGGCTGCTGATCAACTGAACGCTGTCTCCATGTCATTCCTTCTTCGCCAACTCCGTCCACACCTTTGGGAACCCCTGGACCTGCTGGGGTTGGACCTCAACAGCTCTCCATGAGCTAATCCTAACAGCCTTTGAGTTAGGGGTTCCTGTGAAAGCCACTTGACTTTTGAGCAAGGTCGCCCAACTGGTCCATGGCAGAGCCAGTATTCATACATACTGTTTCATTTGGTCTAGACCAGAGGTTCTCAACCTGTGGGTCACGACACCTTTGGCGGTCGAACAACCCTTTCCCAGGGGTTGCCTAAGACCATCCTGTATATCAGATATTTACATTACGATTCATAACAGTAGCAACATTACAGTTATGAAGTAGCAACGGAAATAATTTTATGGTTGGGTCACAACATGAGGAACTGTATTTAAAGGGCCAGAAGGTTGAGAACCACTGGTCTAGATAAAAACACGAATAAATACTGTTGCTCCATTTTACATAGGAGAAAATAGAAAGAAATTAGTAACTCGCCCAAGGCCATGTGGCCATTAAGAAGGATCTTAAGATCAGAACCCAAGTTTATAAGCTTTCAATGTCCCTGGCTATGCTCTAATTGGCTTCTATATTTTTTGATTCATTATTAATATTCTAAACTTGGTATTAGCATAACTTTTGCTGGAAGTAGGCATCCAGATATCACTAGATCTTATAATTTTTAGCTTCATTATAGCCAATCATGAAAATCTGTGCAGCAATGTATTAGAGTTACAAAGTGTGATTACTGTGGGTCCCGGTGACTGTGGTCTGTGTGTTTGGCACAGTGCCAGGGTGTGGCTTACGTAACTGCAAAGAAGTATGTCATCCTTGTGAGGTAAGCATCAAGAGATCTGTTTGCAGATGGGAAAAATTGCCTGAGGTTACATAACATAGCTGGTAAGTACCCACATGGGATGTGATCTCACATCCCTGGATCCAGAGCCTCTGCTTGACCTACCATCCTCTGTCTATCAGTGGTCAGAGCCAAGGCCACGTGCTGCCAGCTACATAGACAATTTAGCCACACCATCCCCCCGCCCCCTCCACACACACACTTTGTGCTAGAAGAATTAAGAATGCTTGCCATTGCATTGGGGAACTTTCAATGTGTGAGCTCAAGGGCCAAATACCTCCCTGAGCTTGTCTGAATCAACCCACCACAGACAGCACACTGGTTCTCTGGTCCCACCAGCCATCTCAGGAACAGATGCTACTATTAGCCCAGGAAGACTCTTTAAGATGGAAGATATTCATCATAAACCTAACCTTTCTGTTGGAAAAACAGAAAGCATAGCCTACACATACCAGGTCTAGTAACACCTTGATATCTGTACCAAAAAGTAGACATTGAAGCTATTTAGCCCACATACTCATCTTTACGCTTACAGATGTATTAAGGTTATTTATTCATTATTTTGTTATTATTACTTTTTGTTAATCCTCACCTAAGGATATTTTTCCCATTGCTTTTTGGAGAGAGTGAAAAGGAGAGAGAGAGAGAGAGAAGAGAGAGAGAGAGAAAAAAAGAGAGACATCAATTGGTTGCCTCCCACCCCAACTTGGCCAGGGAACGTACCTGCAGCCCAGGTATGGGCCCTTGACCTGGAGACACTCTGTGTGCAGGTGGACACCCTAACCACTAAGCAACACTGGCCAGGACTTATTCATTATTTTAAATGTTCACATTCAGATCACCTTCTAGCAACTTCCAGAAAGTATTTACTGACAGCTGAATAAAAATTAACTGAACGTGTCCAATTAAAATGTGTCTAAAATAGGAGTGGCATTATCATTTTGACAGTGATTACAGAATTTGTATTCGTACATATTATTCATGATTATAATCTTATGTTTGATTTTGTTCTGATGCAAAAAAGTCCACTGAATTTAGCACGAAGTATTAAGTCAGTTCTTTTTCATTTTTTCTCTTCCTTTCCCATGTATCGTTTCCCTTCTTTCCTTTCTTTTGCTCCCATTGTCTCTCTCTGTCTAATTCTTTTTTATTATTATTAAATCACTACTTGTTTTATAACTTTAGTTCTAGTTGAGAAAAGCTTTAGTACTATTGTCCCAGATGATTGTACTTTAGAATCTCATAGTTTGGAGTCTGCCAATATGTGGCATTTTATAGTCTGAAGACACATTGTTTTATCACTCCCCTCAACCTCTGACATTAAGTCATTGCTGTCACCAGCCTTTCTTGGGTGGTGTGTTACCAGCACAGATTACCTTCTGTGCTACTTCTGAGGCTGCTGCCATTTCAGTTAATGTCATTCCACCGGATGGGAGGAGGGAGGTAAGCACATTCAATTCACCCCACCTCCACTTTACCTAAACTTAAACATTCCTTTAGGTTCATAAAATATCCTATAACATTGTCACAACTCACATTCAGAACCATGATAGCTAATAATTAATATGTTCCTGAGAAATAGGTCTGTAACCTTAAACTAGTTTTGCAAAATACATAGATCATTAGCACATCACTATTCAGATTTATTTTAATGGCAAGACATTTGTTGACTGATTGGCATACTGCAACAGCATGAAGTTTTTCAATCTGTAGGTCAGGGAATTTATACCGATTCTCAGTACATTGTTCTAAAAAGCCTTTAAAATGAATAACATAAACTACATTAATTCAATCTTTTCTAGTCTACTAATAGTTAAAAAAATTAAAAATCACTGGTTTAATTATTAGCCAGTTGAAGATGATTCATACTATGAAAGGGTACCTTTTCCTAAGGCAGAAGTATTTATTCTGTGGCTCACAGAATAAGGGCCTTTCTCTGAAGCATTTGATTTGATAACCCAGCTTTTACACAACAGAGCATCCTCTTAAACAACCTATCATTTTCTCTGAAGACAAAAATACTTTGTAACACATTTTTTCCCCTCTTTACATCATGGCACTTTTTACCCTAACTTTTTATTTTTATTTTATTTTTTTAATTGTTTTATTGCTTAAAGTATTACAAAGGGTATTACATATGTCTCCTTTTTTCACCCGCCCTTGACAATCCCCTGGCCTCCCTTACCCCCCAGTGTCTTATGTCCATTGGTTATGCTTATATGCATGCATAGAAGTCCTTTAGCTGATCTCTTACCCCCCTTCTCCTGCCCCCCCAACTTTTTAAAATTCTTATCGGTTTAATTATTTTTGAGACTATGATTATTTAAGATTAGCATTGATATACATTTAAATATTAAACATTCAAACAGGCACTGGCTATGGTGAAATATGTAACTGATGGTTTTCTTTTCAAAAAATTTTCCTAGGTCAGTCTATATCTCAGTAATTTTTATAACAGGATATTAAAATGGCAGCTCAAAATTATTTCTGTCTGCTTTCTCTGTTCTATCCATCCTAACATCTCTTCTGGCTTTTCTCTAGTATCTTTGTAACATTGAGTTTTCAGCCTTTTGGGACTCTGTGTATGACTTGTCATTTAATAATTATAATAAAAAATAATTCCTTTCCTTTCATTTCACATTTAAGTTTCCGAAGCCATGTTAGTCTGAAGTAGGGGAATTGGATGCAGAACTCAATTCTGTCTTTCATAAAGCACATTTAGCGGTGCAACTCTTTAAGACTGCATTCAAAATTCTCTTTCCATTGGCTCCAGGCAATGCTTCCAGTGTTCACTACCAAAGTTCTATCTAAACAACGCATTCCAATCTGGCCTATTCCGAGTCCTTAAAGAGGTAGTCAAATGTTACCCCTAGCATTTTCCACTGCTTGATAGCTTATCAATCCTAAAACACCTGGTAAAAATCCCACTTCTATGAAGTCATCTTCGACCTCATTCATTTCTTCACATGTTAAAGCAACACTTTCTGAACCAGTTTTGACTTATGCCCTCCTTAAAAGATCCTCTTGAAGCAGGGAAAGGATATTAATTAACTTTGCATCTGAAGAAGATCCTTCTGGTAGTGATGTTGAGATGAGTTGGGTGTGGAGAAGACAAGAATGGAAGCAGGGAAACCACATAGAGGTCTTTACAGAGGCCATAGCAATAGGACAGGTTGTTGAAGAGATTAAAGACACGCAATCTTTAGGACTTCATTGATTGAAATTAGACAGACAAATCATTTCAGACTTACGTATGGATAATAATAAAAATATGTGCAAAGCATTATGGGAGAGCAAAGAAAGGTGGTGGTGCTGAGTGTTTAGGAAAGTTTTCCTAAAGACTTAATACCTCAAGACAAGCCCTGAAGAATGCATTTCTCAGATGAAGTGGACTTGGAGGAAGGGGATTCCAGTCCAGTCAAAAGGAGTAACATGGGAAAAGGCTGAGAGGCTAGAGAGAATGTGGTACATTCAGCGAATGGCAGGTAGTCTGGTTTTGCCAGGACTATAGAGGAGGGTGGGTAGAGGTGGGAACTCTACAGGGGAGAAGCTGGAAAGTAGGAAAAAGTCAAATCATGAAGGGTCCTCTGTGCCATTCCAAGTCATTTCAACCTTATTCTGGGAGCTATAAGGTCAGCCTGTGAATGATTTTAGCAGCGGAAGAGATATAAACAGATTTGTAAGTGAAGGGTTGCAGATATGTCATCTCAAAAATTCTACTTTGGCATAAAGGGTTATTTTGAGCTGAAGGCAATTGAGAGGAAGCTGATATCAGAAAAGCTCTCTGCTGTTCCCCATTTGCCTAAAAGCAGGCCATAAATTTGTAAATGTGTCCCTATTTCCCTTTGTACCCAAAAAGACAGAATTAAATCACCAAAGACGACTCTGGATCCTTATCAACCCAGAGACAGCCCAGAGGAGTCCATGTAATAAACTTTACTAACCAGCCCTTATCTCCCATTAGTTCTCACTTCCCACAATTTACTACCCTAGGAACTCAATGTTCTTTTCCTTTATCTTGTTAGTTGTCTAAAAATTTATTGTTCTTTTGTTAAGATGCTGTATAAGCCCAGATTCTAACTACCCCTTTGAGATAGTCACTGAGTGCTCTCCAGTTTGTGCATGCTGCACATGTGAATATACTTTTGTTTGTTTTTCTCTTGTTAACTTGTCTTTTGTTACTCTAATTCTCAGGGCCCCAGGCAATGAACCTAAGATGGGCAGAGGCAAAATAGTTTTTCTTCCCCTATATAATTTAGAGAGATCCTTCTGACTACAGTGAGGAGAGAGTAGGAGACTAGTTAGGGTACTGTAAGAGTAATCCAAGGAGGAGATGATGAAGGCCAAGAATTGAGATATGGTAATGAAGATGGAGACGGAGATATAGCTGGGAGACATTAAAATGCTGGGACTGACAAGATTGCTGCCTGTTTAGATGGAGGAAGGTAGAAGAGAAGATCAAGACTTACCTTCTGATTTATAATTTAGGTGGTTTAGTAAAGGGTGGTGCTGTTCTCCGTGATGGGAAATATGTTAGAGGAAGAAGGAAATGAGTTTCATTTTGGACATGTTGAGTTTGAGTAGTCTGTAGGGCATCAAAGAAGAAGCATCCAGTACAAAGATGGAGAAAACGCTTGGAGTTCAGAAGAAAGAACTGAGTGAGAGATTTTGGTGGTTAGTCAGCATTTAGTTAGTGTTTCAAGCCATGGAAGTAGATAAAACAAATCAGAGACTATGGAGCATGAGAAGAGGATGGAATAATGGAGACAGACATCTCTAAGTAATTGGAAGAGTAGGAGCTAGAAAAGGAGTCAAAGAGGTAACAGTCAAAGCAGAGCAGGACAATACAATCACTGACGCTAAGGGAGGAAGAGGAGATGGCATCCAGCAGGGCCAAATGCATTAGATCAAGGAAGAGAAAGCCTGCAAATGTTCACTGGATTCAGGAAGAGGTAACCTTGGCACAAGGAGTTAAGTGGAGGAGGAAGACATATAGGTGTGGGTTGAGGAATGCATGAGAAATAAGGAAGTTCAGCCATTTCTTTCAAGAAGTTTGGGTGTGAGTAAAGGATATCAAAAGATAGAGCCTGAACTATGAAGACAGAATGCAGAATCAAGAGAGAGCTGTTAAAATTTGGAAGGTTTGGGTACGTTTAAATGCAGGGTAGAAAAGCCAGTAAAGGAGAGAAGGAAGATCTAGTTAAGAGAAGGCATAAAGAATGAAGCAAAGGCTTGAGACCAAAGGAAGAAAGGGAGTGAGGGAGAGAGGAAGGGGGGAGTCAAATGCTTTCAGCTCAAAATGACGTTTATGCCACAGTGGCATGTCCTGGAGCTCTTCATGGGAAATAAGAGGAAGAGATGACAAGACAAGGGAAATATAAAAGGTTGTCTAGTTGAAAACAACAACATGTCTACAAATTTGTGTGACTCCCCGCCCCCTTCTCCCAGTATTACCCAGTAGGATTGGTATAGGAGCAGAGAAGGTGGGCCCTAGGATTGATCCATGTGTAGTTTCTCCAAACTGGTGTGATGGAAGGACAAATAGTTGAGGGAGTCAGGGTACTAGTTAACTCGAGAGTGAACTTATGGGTCATCAATAATAAGATGGTGTTATGACTGAATGTTTGTGCCACCTTAAAATTTATTTTATTTGAAGCCATACCCCCCAGCGTGGCTGTATTTGGAGATGGGGCTTCTAAGGGAGCAGCTTAGGTTTAATGAGGTCTTAAGGGCAGGGGCCTGATCTATGATTGGTGTCCTTATAAGAAGGCATACAAGAGAGCTCTCCCTCTCTCCACGCATATGCACTAAGGAAAGGCCATGTGAGGACATAGCCAGAAGGTGACTGTCCACAAGCCAGAAAGAGAGCTCTCACCAGAAACGGAATCAGCTGAAGCCTTGATATTTGACTTCTATCCTTCAGAACTGAAAAATTTCCCTTGTTTAAGCCACCGAGTCTATGGTATTTTGTTAGGGCAGCCCGAGCTAATACAGATGGGTAGGGAAGGAAGTGAAGGCAGGAAGGGTATAACAGAAGAGTGTGTGAGAGACCTTGAAGGGGCTGAAGAACAAGTAAGTGGTGCGCTGCAGGGAAAGGCAGTTGTGGTACAGAGTGACTGTTGGAATTTGCTATTGTTGAGGAACAGAAGCTCTAGAGAGTGATAGGCTCTAAAATTATCAATAAATGGCAGTAAAGAAAATGGTTCTTGCACTGGCCTGTGTGGCTCAGTTGGTTGAGCATCGTACCATGCACTGGGAGATCACTGGTTCAACTCCCAGTTAGGAGGCAGCTGATCAATGTTTCTCTCTCTCTCTCTCTCTCTCTCCTCCCCCTCCCCCGTCCCTTCCTCTCTCTATCTGAAAAAGAAAAAGTAACATTAAAAAAGCTTTAAAGGATATGGGGCTATATAGGTTAATCGGGTTAAGAGGATCTGTGAGACTAAGGCTTTGAAGGGTCACTCATGTAGACAAAATATCACTTCGGATGATGGCAGGACCTGAAATGAAATGGTTGTATGAGTCAGGAAAAGCAATGCTTGCTGCTGTAACAAGAACCTCCAAATTTAAGTGGCTTACCAAAATAAAAGCTTATTTGCCTTTTATGTCCCAGTCCAGTTTGGGTCAGGCAGCTCTCCTGGTAGTTGTCCTCCAATAGAGACTCAGAAACAGGTACTCCAAGCCCTGGTCGGGTAGCTCAGTTGGTTAGAGTACCTTCCTGATACACCATGGTTGCGGTTCAGTCAGGGCACATAGGAGAGTCAACCAATGAATGTATAAATCGGTGGAACAACAAATCTCTCTCTCTCTCTCTCTCTCTCTCTCTCTCTCTCTCTCTCCCTCTTTCTGTCTCCCTTCCTCTCTCTCAAATCAACATTTTTTTAAAAAAAATTCAGAAATGGGGACTCCCAAGTGTGGCTCTACCATTTGGGGTCATTCATTTCCAACTGGTATAACCCTGATACAAAACAGAAAAGATAGCACACATAAAAGGACCCCACTATCTCACTTATGAATATGAATATAAACATTTAAATAAAATGCCAACAGTAATAAAATAAAAATACAGCATGACCTAGTAGAGTTTATTTTAGGAGTGAAAGTGAGAGGTTATGTCTATGTGGGCTGGCTGAACTGGATGTAATGGAAACATTGGCTTTGCTCAACCTTCTGCAGCTCATCCAAACATTTGTATATCATAGTCAGAAACACTGGTCCTCCACTTCAGCAATCAGCAATAAATAAATTTGTGAAGACAATCTGTAAATTGAAATGCACTCTGTAGGAGTGAGGAATTTTTGACCACCTAGAGCCTCATGCTGGGTGTTGTTTAGGACAAGAAGTTGAAGATGTTATTTCTTTTCTCCTGGATCTTTCTCCTGGTTGGGAAAGGTAAGCCATGAAAAGATGCACACAGCACCAAGTGGTAAAGGCCTAATAGAGGGACAGGCCATGTTGAGGGAGAGAGAAGGTGACCTCCAGGCATTGCCTGCTTCAGAGAAACCAAACCAGGTCAAATTCTCGCTGGGCACAGGAAGACTGCCTTTCACAGCCCCCACTGCTTCTAAGAAGAAACCAAGTAATGGCTCTGGCCCCTGGAATATGGGCAGAAGTGCTGTGTGCCACCACAATCATGGCCCTTAGAAACCCGTTGGCTCCCGTTTTCTCTCCCCTATTGGTGCAAAGACTAAGCACATGTCAATATTACACACCACACAAAGCCAAATTGTTTTTCTAATCTCTTATTTTCTCAATCCATTTATTAAGTTAAACAATATTTATTACGTGCCCATTATATGCCAGGCGCCGTGTCCTCATGCAGCTTACATTTTAGTTCATTTGTGAGCTCTAGGGCTTTTTTTCCCATTTTATTTGATTATTTTAAAAGCCACCTTTTGGATTTATCAATTCACTTGATTTTCTGTTTTCTAACTCATTAGATCTCTCATTAGCCTCATTGTTTCCTTGTTCCTCCTTTCCTTAAGTTTGTTTTGTTGCTGTTTATTAAATTATATACATGGACTCATTTTTCATCTTCTCTTGTTTAATGGTGACAGTACTGAAGGATTCAGTTAAATCATGTCATGCATACATTTCAAGTTTGTTAATTGAAAACCCTTTAGTGGACATTCCTCAGTGGTTCCAATCCTATGACTCACACAGTGGATGCAGTCAGGTTAGAAAACTATCCACAGGAGTTCTGAAACTCAAGGAAAGAACACATGAATGATTTTAAAGTTTTCTCAACCATTGACAAAGAAATGAAATGCATTCTTTGAGGGTTTTTTAAATCAGTATAATCAGTACAGTTTATGGGTAATTACAGTTATTTTCAAGATACATTTTTACTATATCTGATTATCACTTATGAGCTGATTTTAGAGCCAATTCTCCATGTTATTTGCTTATAGCTATTAGTGTCTCTCATGTGCTTTCAGGTATAATATTCTGATTATCATTAGTCTAAAAATCATTTACCATGGGTTTGATTTCTTTGAACTTACGAGTTGATATGAAATGTCACTTCACCTAATACCTTGTTTCAGTAAAAAAGTCCCATGTTCTAGGAAGTGTTATAAGCACCTCTTTGGTTTCTAAAAACATATAATGGATCACACACACACACACACACACACACACACACACACACAACTTTACAAATGGTCACAGTACTGGTCTGCTCTAGGCATGCTAGATTGAGAATGCATCTTTATTCATTCATACTGCTAATGTAGCAGTCCAGCAGGAAAGCATCATAATTAGCATCCTGTAGAAATCCCCAGCCCCACCCAGGTTTAGAGCTACCCAATCCTCATTCCCATCTCAAACTTAGCACGTTGGCCACAAAAAGGATTAGAAACAAGACAGACTTGCTTATGCTGAGGCTTAACTAAAGGTTAAAGAGCTGAGGTCACTGGGAGATCTGGGCAGTACCTAGCACATGGTGGTACTTAGCCCATTTTGGTGAATTACCAAACAAGTGAATTCTGACTTCAAATCATGTGCTCTTCCTACCTCATGCCATCACAGTAAGGGCATGAGGCTCAAATGTGAAACATATGAACGAGCTTTGCAAACCAGCCATGCTAGGTATTTTTGTCACACTGTAGTGGGTATGGGAGGTGGCCCCATATCCTGTGTGATCCTAACGCGTAATGGTGGACAGAACACCAGAGGGCAGCAGCCCCATTCCGCTGCTCTGGAAAACCATCTGATGGGCACATTTCAGGTGGGAAAGGAAAGGCTTTTCCTGTCAGTACCTGTAAGATTCCTCAGACTGAACCTTGCCTCTATGTATACTAGTATAGGGTGGCTGCAAAATGGGAAAGGAAGAGGTCAGACTTGGTAGCATCTGGGTCTCATCCCTCTCCCCACACCGCCAGCTACAGATGAAGCTGCAGGAAATGTTGATTTCTTCATCCCTTTAGGCTACTCAACTTTTGAGCAAGCAATCAGTCGATCAACAGTCTTCCATAATGGAATTACTGACTTGTGCCTTTATTTCCCTTAACATTGTACAACCAATTATCTCCTGTGACATGATCTCACAAAAATAACAAACACGAAGTCAGCAGTTACTTGATGCTTTATGTGCTGCAGCTATGATGATTATCTCTACTTTATATATGAGGAAATTAAAACACTGGGAGGTAGCTAATTTGTCCAACATTGACCAACCAGAGTCAAGTTAGAAATCTCTATGGTTTAGCTTCAAAATGTGTACTCTTAACCACTGACCTATACTATCCCTCAGCAATGAAGGTTTGTTTTTTTTTTTCCAAATCTTATTATTGAAGCTAAATTACTGGGGAAGTTTTGTACCCAACTCTATAGCATGGGTTATTTTTAGATCACCAAAAGACTTCCTAATAATTGGCATTGTGTAAGTAGCAAAGTCTGATAGGTAATATGGGTTAACAACTCAGATACCATAACTGCAACTAATAGAGGCATAGCTTTCCACAAAGCTGAAACTGTGTGGCTAAAACTGATTTTAAAGGAATTATAACAGCTTTCAGAATAGAGGATCATGAACTTTAGAACTGGGAAAGGGATGACCTTAAAGATGACCTCCACCCCTGAGAAGCTCAGTGACTTGTCTCCACTAGCAGAGTTAGAATTTGAATCCAAGAACTTGAATTTCCCAGTTTGAAGTGCAGATATCTTTTTAACAAAGCTTTCCCCCTTTACAACACATTTCTCATTCTTCTCTGCCCTCTCCCAGGGCCTTTAATATTAGATAGAGAGATATAATTGAGACATCTTTCAATCTGAACTCAGCAAAATGAATCACAGAACTTCCTGGGGTCCCCACTCACTTTACTAGACTGTGTGCCTTTCCTTAGTGCCTGCTGTTAGCAAATAAAAGTTCCAGATATGTGTCAAGAAGAGCAAATGGTCTGAGGTTTCCCAACCTGCAAGCTAACCAGTTCACCTGCCACAGCCTCATGGAAACTGGTAGAAGTCTTTCAGGTCAGAGACAAGGGGCAATTTATTATTGAAAAGGGACAGCAGTAGCCAGAATAGTAGCATTTGTACAACAGTTTCCTAAATTCCAGCTCCAAAGGGCAACATGACAAGGCCAGAGGACACCTGCACATGCAGCGGGTTGCATGACAGGATAGACGCTCTGGCCTGAAGTTTATATAATGGGCAGGAAGCACACCTGTTTTTTGCTTCAAGGAGAGACATTATATTCATTACACTGGAGAGCAGACATGCCTGTTCTTTGCCCCAGTGGGAAGCACCTTCTTTATCTGTCAAAGTTTTTCTCTAGACAGACATCCTTGAAAAGATAGTCTGTAACAAAAGGTGATTCGTGCCTCTGCTTGCAAGATGTGCAGAGTTGCTGAGAGACTATCGAGCAGCCTTGAGATCCATGGAGAAAGGCCATCCAACAGCATGCATCTATGAAAACTGGACGTACACCAGTCACCGAATGTTAGGCTATTGTAAAAGTGCGTGAAGGAACTGAATTCTTGATATCAGACATCAATTTCATATTGTTTCAATAAAGCCTTGTAGCAAGAAAATGGATTTTTACCCACACCAGCAAAAATAATTCAATACAAATAAGATCATTCTGATAAGTTTTTTAAATTATGAAAATAGATTTTTTTCAAAATATTTCCCTCTTCCAAGGAAAGAAAGAATACTTTATTTAACACACTGGTGCATATAAAGTATTTTCTGGTTTGGGAAGTGATATGGAGGAGGGAGGGCCGTGATAACCCAATTTTTCAGCAGTGGCATGAGCAGCATGTGTTCTCATGTATAGTAAGTACACCACTGAGGTGGTGTTTCTATGCTGACATACACTGAGTGGCCAGCTTATTATGTCACCTGATGTTTGTAGGCAAATTAGCTATAATTTCCCGCTGAAGTTGCTAGAGGGCCAGATCATTATAAACGTCTGAATAGCACAACATACCTAAGATCGTTGCTGATCGAGTTCATCCTATCATGTTGATGGCGTATCCCAATGGAGATGGCTTCTTCCAACAAGACAATGCGCCATGCCACGGTGCTCGTATTGTGCAGGAGTGGTTTCAAGAACATGAGGGAGACTTTACCTTGCTTAGGTGGCCCCCACAATCACCAGATCTCAATCCAATTGAGCATTTGTGGGACGAAGTTAAAAGAGCCATCAGGCAGCTGGTTCCACAACCATCAAATCTCACAGAACTGGACAGTGCTATTCATCAGGCATGGTGTCAGATTCCTTGCGTCACCTTTCAACATCTCGTGGAGTCAATGCCAAGAAGAATCGCTGCAGTATTGAAGGCAAAAGGTGGCCCAATGAAGTACTGATGGGTGGTCATAATAATCTGGCTGGTCATAATAATCTGGCCACTCAGTGTATGAAAACAGCGCCCATGTTATGATGATTGCTTATGATGATAGAATTATTTTGCATGATAAAATATATCATCATAAGTTTTAAAGTTTATACATTCTATATAAATCATTCAAATTCATGATTAGAAGTTTTGCCTTTATGCAACAATTTTTTTTCTCTTTCCTAGTTATGAATAATTCCAGTGACCATTTATCACGTACTTAATACTCAGGTACTTTGCATATTTTATGTCATTTGAATTCTAATTGAGGTATATGAAGGAACAGAGACACACACAGCTAGAGGCAGAGGAGCCAGGACTCAGAACTGCCTGCCTGAGAAGCTGGTATATTTCCAAGACATTACTCTGCCTTATTGTTACCTGGGCCACCTTCGGCCTGGGTTACGGATGTCCAAGGTCTTGAAGCATTATCCTCCATGTTGCTAAGTCAGTTGCCTTGGTCCTCTTCACATGGGCATGCTGGCATTTTCAGTAGTGCTCACATCTCCTCTGCTCAGGAACAGTTTAGAATCTTAGATGTGGAAGGGATCCCACGAGTCTCCATCCTATCACGTCCCCAGTGGTGGCCCAGCTGTTTTTCGCTTCAGTGCTTCCTTTGCTGGAAGCTCTTGTAATTAGGAGTTTTTTTTTTTTTTTTTTAAATTAAATCTTTATTGTTCAGATTATTACATTTGTTCCTCTTTTTTCCCCCCATAACTCCCCTCCTTCCAGCTCCCACCCCACCCTCCACCCTCACTCCCCACCCACTGTGTTCATCCATAGGTGCATGATTTTTGTCCAGTCACTTCCCGCATCTCCCACACCCCTTTTTCCCCCAAGAATAGTCAGTCTATTCCCTTTCTATGTCCCTGATTCTATTATAATCACCAGTTCATTCTGTACATCAGGTTATTTATTCACTTGATTCTTAGATTCATTTGTTGATAGATGCATGTTTGTTGTTCATAATTTGTATCTTTACCTTTTTCTTCTTCTTCCTCTTCTTAAAGGATACCTTTCAGCATTTCATATAATACTGGTTTGGCGGTGATGAACTCCTTTAGCTTTTCCTTATCTGTGAAGCTCTTTATCTGACCTTCAATTCTGAATGATAGCTTTGCTGGATAAAGTAATCTTGGTTGTAGGTTCTTGGTATTCAGCACTTTGAATATTTCTTGCCATTCCCTTCTGGCCTGCAAAGTTTCTGTTGAGAAATCAGCTGACAGTCGTATGGGTATTCCCTTGTAGGTAATTGAGCCTCTTTCTCTTGCTGCTTTTAAGATTTTCTCTTTGTCTTTTGCTCTTGGCATTTTAATGATGATGTGTCTTGGTGTGGTCCTCTTTGGATTCCTTTTGTTTGGGGTTCTCTGCGCTTCTTGGACCTGTAAGTCCATTTCTTTCACCAGGTGGTGGAAGTTTTCTGCCATTATTTCTTGAAATAGGTTTTCAATATCTTGCTGTCTCTCATCTTCTGGCACTCCAATGACTCTGATATTAGACCGCTTAAAGCTGTCCCAGAGGCTCCTTACACTATCTTCACACTTTCGGATTCTTTTTTCATTTTGCTTTTCCAATTGGGTGTTTTTTGTCGAATCTTTGGTTTGATTATTGTACTCCTCTGGTCTGCTATTGGGTATAATATTCTTTATTTCAGTCCGTGTATGCTTACTTTCTAATTTCTTTATCGTAGCATCGAGGGTCTCATTAGTTTTCGTGAGGCTCTGCACAAATTTATGGCAAGCCCTCAAAATTGCGATTCTTAGCTCCATATCCTCCATTTCTGTCATGTTTCTTTGTCTCCGCATCTTTTATGCTTTCTTGGTGCACCCCCTTGTGGTCTCTGTGCGCAGTCTTGTTCTAGCCAAGCCTTAATTGTTGTAGTTAACACTAGAGGGGTTTGACCACCAGGCCGGCTGGCTGTGGAAATGGCTGTGTGGAAAACGTCTGCCTTCTGGGGAGGTGCTAATCCAGCCTTTGCCTGAGGCAATCGGCAAATGGCTGTGCGCAGGTTTTGGGCGGGGCGGGATCAACAGGGAGGGCGGAGGGAGCAGTTATGGCCACGCTCAGTCCCGTTCCCAGAGGCTCTGCTTCTCAGAACCCCGGCAGCTGCTGCAAACCTCGGAGAGAAAGCTGCCCTCAGGTCCCAACTGATGCCGGATAATCCCGCTTCTCCCGTTTGAGTCTGGGTCCCTAGAGACTCGCCCGGATCTGGAGCCCAGAGTCTGAGACTCACTCCTGGCAGAAAACGACAACCGCGCCCTCAGCCACCAGCCCGCTTTCGCGCGCACCTCGGTACCTTTGTATTTTCCACACTGCGCCGCCTCTGAGCCTCGATTTGCTGTTCTCTTTCCTTCTAGTTGTAGAGTCTCTCTTCAGCCAGCCTTCCTGTGGTTCTGGGTGATGTCCGTTCAGTCTTTTAGTTGTATTTTTGAAATGGTTGTTTGCGGCAGCGGTCTCCGGTGTTTACCTACGCCGCCATCTTGGTCTCCTAATTAGGAGTTTTTAAATGTTGCTCTATCTGCCACTTTGTAATTTGCACACATTGTTCTACATCCATTCTTACATCTCCTTCATCTTCTAGAACCAAGAGAAGTTCTGTAGAAAAGCATGCTGAGCAAGAGGCAACAATCTAGGAGGTTTGTATAGTTATCTTTTTAAATATATTACTAAATATTAAAATATAGCCACTCTCAAGCACTGATTAAGGGAAACCATGCCAATAAACCACTCTAGAATCATTAGCAACTGAAAGGGTTTGAGGCTAGCTTTAGCGAAATGCTTGCTGGTGCTAATCCATTTTCTATTATGCCTCTAACAAAGTTATTAAAATTAGTTCTTTCAGCAAAACCCCAAGATTAACTAAATGTTGAGGAAGCATTTAAAAATATGTATATACTAGTATATATAATGTTTTTATTGATTTCAGAGAGAGGAAAGGAGAGGGAGAGAGAGATAGAAACATCAATGATGAGAATCATTGATTGGCTGTCTCCTGCCCGTCTTTACAGGGGATTGAGTCTGCAATCCAGGCATATTCCCTGATTGGGAATCGATCCAGTGACCTCTTGGTTCATGGGTCGATGCTCAACCACTGAGGAAGCATTTTTGAATGCCTCATGGAGACTTTATTATTCTTATTTACACTTAAACATTAAACTATCTAACAGGCTTGATAGATGATCTGATAAGTGACTGTCCTCTCTAGAAATCACCACCTGTTGCTGTTAATGGTCTCTCATCTGTGGCCTTGAGACTCTAACCCAGCGGTTCTCAACCTGTAGGTCGAGACCCCTTTGGGGGTCGAACGACCCCTTCACAGGGGTCGCCTAAGACCATCGGAAAACACATATATAATTACATATTGTTTTTTTGATTAATCACTATGCTTTAATTATGTTCAATTTGTAACCATGAAAATACATCCTGCATATCAGATATTTACATTACGATTCATAACAATAGCAAAATTACAGTTATGAAGTAGCAACAAAAATAATTTTATGGTTGGGGGTCACTACAACATGAGAAACTGTATTAAAGGGTCGCGTTGCGGCATTAGGAAGGTTGAGAACCACTGCTCTAACCCATCTATTTTTCCCAACTGAGTGCTTTTAAAAGCAATTCCACCTCAAATATACTTCATTACCTCAGATCCAGGACAAACTATGAAGAAATTCAAAAGTCTTATTTAGGAAAGGTATTTTTTCATACTATTTTTGATTTGTGGTTGGGAGCCCAGGTATACAGAAGGCCAACTTCAAAATGCATTTTGACTGCACAGGCAGTCAGCACCCCTAACCCTGTATTGGTAAGGATCTCAAGATAAAATCATCCTGGCCCTGGCTGGTATGCTAAGTGGTTAGAGCATTGCCCCGTGCACCAAAGAGTCACAAGTTTGATTCCTGGTCAAGGGCACATACCTAGGCTGCAGGTTCAATTCCTCTGGCCCAGTTGGGATGAGTGCAGGAGGCAACCAACCAATGTCTCTCTCTCCCTTTCCCTCCCTCCCTTCCATTCTCTCTAAAAATCAATGGAAAAAATGTCCTTGGGTGAGGATTAACAACAACAACAATAACAACAACAAAATCATCCTGGATCCAGACTGTGCCCTGAATCCTGTGACTGTTGTCCTTCTGTGAAGAGGAGAGGACAAAGGGAGAGGTGATGATAGAGGCAGGGATTGGAGATACGTGTCTACAAGCAAATGAATGCCAAGGATTGCCAGCAGCCACCAGAATGACTTTTCCCTCAGAGCCTCCAGAAGGAACCAACCCCGCTGACACCTTGATTTTGGACCTCTAGCCCCCAAAACTATGAGAGAATAAATTTCTGTTATTTAAAACCATACAGTTGGTAACAATATGTTATTGCAGTCCTGGGAAACGAATACAGCGGTATCACAACAATTTAGAACTGAAAAAGCCTAAGTGTTTAACAATAAATGGTATACTAATCAAACAAGATACATTGAGAAAAGTAAAATGATTGACTGGAAGATGTTAGTAGACCTGAAGAAATGCCACTGCTAGTATTGCCTTAATTAAAAACATTAGTATTCGCCATCATAGCCTCGGAAGACAAAGGGACTGCTTGGCTTGTTCTCTCTGTTATTCTCCATATCACTGGTCACATTGTACTGAAATCATGTACCTTCCCTGAGGATGCTTTTTTATTCTCAGATGAAGCTCTGTGTCCTGGCAGAGGGACAGAACATGTTGATCACAATCAGTGCTAAGTAGATAGGCTGACCATGTATCCAGATTTGCCTGGAACAGTCCTTGTCTGTACCTGTTTCTTATCATAATTATTAATAGTGGTTTCTTTCATTTTCAGAAGTGTCCCATTGGGATGAAAAGCTACTTAGTCCTACTGTCAATAGATGCTCATTGTATATAGGAAGGACATGATCTTGAAAATCCCGTGAGGAGTCTGTTTGACAAAATGAAAGAGCGAAATCTTCCCTGTCTTTATTAGTTTTTGTTGTAAAATTCATATATAGAATTAATACATCCAGGGTGATCCTGTTAAAGTGAATCCAATCATGTCTTTTTGCTGCTCAGAATTCTTCCATGTCTTCCCATATTACTCAGAATAATAGTCAAAGTCCTTGCCATGGCCTACAAGCCCCACATGATCTGACCATTTCCTCCCGAAGCCCATTGCCTGGTCTAGCTGCCCTCTTTGTGGACATTCAAACACACACATATGTTTCTGAGTCAGGGATTTGCACTAGTTGCTGAAAAACGGGTGTCAAATTTGTGGAATATAGTTTAAAAAGTAGTATTTTGATATTAATAGACAGAAACATATCTATAATGGAAACAAGAAGATAGAAAATGACTGACCTAAAGTTAAAGCTCAATTAACTAGAACAAAACCACCAATAATCCCAAAGACAGTTGTCAACATAGAAGTGTTCAAACCTGTGGAGAATTCCTGTAAGAGTTTACTTGAGCTAAACTGATGACATCTGCCGGGGAGCAAAATCTGAAAGGCTCTGGAGAATAACAGTTTGCAGTTCTTTGGTTGTTTTTTTTTTTTAAATCCATTTGAGATTAAGGAGGGGATATAAGGAAGATTATTTGAGGGTGGGAGAAAGCAAAGGGGGGTTGTCCTCTTTGGATTCCTCTTGTTTGGGATTCTTTGTGCTTCCTGGACTTGTAAGTCTATTTCTTTCACCAGGTAGAGGAAGTTTTCTGTCAATTATTTCTTCAAATAGGTTTTCAATATCTTGCTCTCTCTCTTCTTCTGGCACCCCATAATTCGGATGTTGGTACGCTTGAAGTTATCCCAGAGGCTCCTTACACTATCTTCATATTTTTGGATTCTTTTTTTCTTTTTGCTCTTCCGATTGGGTGTTTTTTGCTTCCTCGTACTTCAAATCTTTGACATGACTCTTGGGATCCTCTAGTCTACTGTTGAATTTCTGTATATTATTCTTTATTTCAGTCAGTGTATGCTTAATTTCTGACTAGTCCTTTTCCATTTTTTTTTGGCATTCTCACTAAGATCCTTGAAGGTCTCACTAAGTTCCTTGGAGGTTTCTAGAAGATTCTTGAGTAACCTTATAACTGTGGTTTTGAACTCTATATCCCGTATTTTGCTTTTATCCATTTCTTTCATTTGTGACATGTTTCTTTGTCTCCGCATTTTGGCTGCTTCCCTGCATTTGTTTCTATGTATTGGGTAGCTGCTAAGTCTCCTTTAGTTGATAGAGTGGCCTTGTGTGGTAGGTGTCCTATACTGTAGGGCCCAGTGGCTCAGCCTCCCTAGTCACCTGAGGTGGACACTCTCGGTGCACCCCTTTGTGGGCAGTGTGCACAGTCTTGTTATAGTTAAGCCTTGATTGCTGTTGGTATCACTGGGAGGAATTGACCTCCAGGCCAATTGGCTGTAAGGACCAGCTGTGTCTACAATGGAAGAACTGCTGTGCAGGAGACACCCTATGGGGCAGGACTTGCTTCACTGGGGCTTTGGTGTTCACTAAGTCTGCCCCTTGAGTGTGTCACTTACGGATGTGAAGAGTTGTAATCTGTTATGGTCTCAGACTGGCCACTGGGTACACAGGCTCTTGGATCTCCAAGGGCAAAAGACAAAAAAAGAATCTTAAAAGCAGCAAGAGAAAAACAGTTAGTTACCTACAAGGGAGTACCCATACGACCGTCAGCTGATTTCTCAACAGAAACTATGCAGGCCAGAAGGGAGTGGCAAGAAATATTCAAAGTGATGAATAGCAAGAACCTACAACCAAGATTACTCTACTCAGCAAAGCCATCATTTAGAACTGAAGGTCAGTTAAAGAGCTTCACAGACAAGAAGAAGCTAAAGGAGTTCATCACCACTAAACCAGTGTTATATGAAATGCTGAAGGGTATTCTTTAAGAAGAGGAAGAAGAAGAAAAAGGTAAAGATAAAAAAATTATGAACAACAAAGTGACAACGTACATATCTATCAACAAGTGAATCTAAAAATCAAATAAAAAAAATCTGATGAACGAACAAACTGGTGAATATACTAGAATCAGGGGCATGGAAAGGGAGTGGACTAACAATTCTCGGGGGGGGGGGGGCGGGCGAGGGGTGCGGGAAGAGATTGGAAAAAGAGCTTACACCTATGGACGAGGACAGTGGGGGGGGGGGAGCGAGGGCCTGGGGTTGGGTGGGAACTGGGTGGAGGGGAGCTATGGGGGGAAAAAAGAGAAACATCTGTAGTAATCTGAACAATAAAGATTTTTTAAAAAAGACAGGAGGTATAAGGAAACAATACAGTATTAGGCATGAAGAAGAGTAAACTCTATTAGGGATTTCTAAATTATAGAAGAATAAAATAGTAAGTTATGACAATAATTTTGATAGCATAGATGAAATAGGTATTTTAAAGAAAAATATAATAACTGATACATGACTCAATAAATATATTTTTTAAATGCAAAAACACCCATATCCATTAATGATGGGTTGTTAGGCAAACTTTCCTTCCCCAAAGGCATCAGGTCCAGAAGGTTTTATAAGTGAATTGTACCAAACCTTAAAGGAGCAGATAATCTCTAGTTTATATAAAGTGTTATAGGAAAAGAGGGAAATTAAATTGCTGTACATTTAGTATATTATTCATAATAACATGATGAATTCAAGATAAAATTTGTAGGCCAACTATACTTGTGGAGAAAAAGGAATTAGACAGAAAGTAACCTCATAGGGTGATCTGATCATAAATTCCTGAATGGGGGTAGGGTTATGGTAGGTAGTCACATCCTAGGCTTATAACACTTTTTTGGCATATAACTTCTTTAATTGAAGGTTGATCTTTGCCTTAAGTAGCCCTGTCCATTGTTTTTGTGCATTGAGGTTAACACACTTTGGAAATAAACCATAACCACCCTTAAGAGAGCACATAATCTTAACTCTCCTGTAATCATTTTCTAAGTATCAGATCTTGATTCCAGGTGTATCCTGTTTAGCTCAAATAAACTTTTATACAAATTCTCTACATCTTTTGATGTACTTATGTCAAAATATTTATGAACGTTATTTCATAAAAATATTTATTAATCAAATCCATCAATATACAAAATAAAAAATGTTAAATGTTCAACATTAGGATCCTATCAATATAATTTACATGAACACTATAAAAAGAAAAATTATATGCTAATCTTAATAGGTTTAAGAAAAAAGCATTAGATGAAATTCAATGCTCACTTCTGAGTTTTCAGAAAAACCTTAACATTTTCTACTAAATACTAAGGACAAGTTCTACCAAATATTTAATGATAATTCCAATTTTATAAAAATTCTTTTAGATTCTAGAAAAAGAGGGAACATCCCCCAATTCATTCTATGTTAGCATAATCTTGATACTCAAACTGAACAAGGACAGTGAAAGGTGATAGAACAGGCCACCCCATAGTATACCACATTAGTTTAAGGATTATTCAAAGCTAAAGCCATTTGAAAAATATCAGCGGCAAGAAGGATACTCTGGCCTTCCTTTTTCTTCCTAAAAGCAAGAGTTAAAAGTCCACATGAAAGGTGCCCTCCCTGTACCAAGAGGGAGAAACATTCTTATTGCCAGAGATGGGGAGTCAAGGTGGCACAAAATCTGTACAAACAGACCCTGTTAGAAAATATTTTTTCTCCCTCTAGTCTCCCCATATATTTTAGTTACTTTCCCACAGTGGCTATTCTTTGCTTTCCCTAGTATATAAACACTTAGGCCTAATCACCCCTTTCTTTCTTTTCCTAGGGGCTGCCCATATACATGTAAAGATCTGTATGCTTTTTTCATGTTAATCTGTCTTATGCCAATTTAATTTTCAGGCTCAGCCAGAGACTCTAAGAGGGTAGAGGTAAAGTTCTGCCTCCCCTACAATAATATTAAATGAAAAAATTTACTGTCTAATCTCATTCCTTAGCATAGGCATAACATTTTTAAAAATAAAATCTTATAAAAAAAAACCCCAAATCTCATAATTGTATAAAAAAGGAAATAATTTACAATCAGGTTGAACTCCTTCCAGGGATACAAAACTGCTTTAGTGTTAGAAGGTACAAGTATATTATTCACCTCGTATGTAGTAAAGATATTCACCTTGCCCCAAAAGAGGTCTGGCCTTCATCCTTGTAATGGATGGTAATCTACGTCTTTGGAATGCCGTGCCTGATAGGAGTGTCCTTGTTTGTCTGGGAGCTTTGGATCACTGGATAGTCTAACAATATGATTTAGGATGGAGGCTGGCTCCATAGAAAGACCAACAGCATGATTTATGGTGGAGGCTGGGACAGAAACCAGCCACGTGGGCAATCAGTCATGCATAAGCAATGGAGTCCTGGTAAGAACTCTGGACAGCAGATTCTGGTGAGGTTCCTTGGTTAACAGTACTTTGCTACTTTGTGCAGATTGTCACACATCGAAACTGGGAAGGCAATATGTCCATGACTCCATGGACACCAACTCTGTGCTTGGTATCTTCTGGACTCTGCCCTATGTGCTCCTCTCCTTGACGGATTTTAATCTGCCCTACCATCATCAAATCAAGCAAATGATTTTAATTCTCCTAAAATCCCAACAACACAAGCTGATTTTAAAATGAACATGGAATAGCAAAGAACCAAGAATAACCAAGACAGTTCTGAAGAAGATGGGGTCCTGTGTAATCAAGTATCAAGTTTTAGTATAAAGCAGTAGCAGTTACAACGTTGTGTTATGTATGGCACAAGGCTAGACCAAGGGAACAGACTAGAGGCCCAGTGATAATAGACCGACATCCTGTACACAGTAGTCAATGCTAGGGCTAGAAGATCCAAGGAGGAAGAGGGAGAAAGGAAGGGGAAATGTGAAAGAAGTAGTGGTCTCGGTCGCTGTGTACATTGACCAAGGCCAAAACTATTTTTCTTGCTATTTTAGGAATTGGGCACATCAAGTGTGATCCAAGTCACAGTTCAGTTTTCACACTAAGGAAGAGGATCAGTTACATAATTTGTGAGGCCCATTGCAACATGAAACCTCAGGACCTCTTGTTTAAAAATTATTAATCAAATAAGATGGTGACAGCAGAATATTACACAAATGTGAGGCTCTTTTAAGTGTGCGTCCAGTGTGACTGCATATGTCATATCCAAAGGCAGCCCTACCAAAGGAATAATCCTACGTCTCCCTGTAGTGCGGGGTCTGAGTAATGGACTATTTTGAATCATACATACATTGCTCTGAACTTTGTAGGTGTCAGCTAATATGAAAAAAATTATATTTTATGTCAGTGT
Organism: Myotis yumanensis; assembly: GCF_028538775.1. Classification (NCBI taxonomy): domain Eukaryota; kingdom Metazoa; phylum Chordata; class Mammalia; order Chiroptera; family Vespertilionidae; genus Myotis; species Myotis yumanensis. Next base: position 167,270,587 of record NW_027223754.1, read on the forward strand.
TTCCACTCACAACTATATTCAATATTCTCTGAAATTAGGACAAAGAATTTTCTACATTTTGGTCAGTTATGTTAACTCAAACTCACTTGAAACTCAATACTTCATTTAAAGTTTCCACTTAAAGTCAGTTGCAGGGGCATAGCCCAGTTCTGAGCATTTAGAGAGTTACTTTAAATTTTCTTCCATTACCCTTAATGCATTTTCTATTGTTTGGCATTTTCCTGTGGCATTCATTTTCAACTTGAAATATTAATAAACATTTCACTAAGGCAACACATTTTATTTTAGGTTGCTTTATTTTTTACTGTCAAAATAAATAAATTAGTGTTCAAAATTATAGAGAGTATGATATATTAATGTGAATAATTGGTAATCCATAAAAATTGATTTTCTAGAATGGCGTACAGTTGAACTATTCAAAATTGGTCTTTATACATTTTTAAAGAAATCTGGTCTACTTTAAAGAATATATTTTGAAATATATAATGTATAGAAGCTTCTACTACATTAGTTTGAATCTTGCGAAGACTGACTGGTTGCCTCACTTATCTATAATAATAAAAGCGTAATATGCTAATTAGACCTGATGGCCAAACAGCGGAATGACCGTCTGGTCTGGACAATCTTCTGGATGAAGCTGGGGCTGCGAGGGCTGAGCTCTTTGCATGAATTTCATGCATTGGGCCTCTAGTTATTTATATAATATGCATAATGCTTCTACTTCATCAATAGAGTCTCTAGAGAATAAAGTTATAGTTGGAGTTAAAATATTCATATGTGTGTGGTAGTTTCTTGCACCAAGATAGTGCTTCTGGGGCCATTTAGGGTAAATTCTATGGCTGACTAAAATTTTCAAATAGATTCCTGTACCCTCCAATGAAGAATTCAACTCACTTTCAGAGAAGTGACTAAGTGAATGACTATGATGGTTGTTACACAGTTTCTCTCAAAATGCTGCAGAGGATTTTATCTTTGATTCAGGTCAAATCTTCTTGCAAGTTTTTCTCATTGGAGATCTGGCTGAAGCCACAAGCCAGTGTTTTTAAGAAGTTAAAAGAGTGCATGAGGTAACCTGCATTTGCTGTTATTAGATGGCCACTACTGTGAGTGATTTTATTTGACAGCATCATAACTGATTACCTGAAAATGTGAGCCAATAGCTGTCTCTCCAAGAAAAGTTCAATGTGCAATTTACATTTTCTACACTTCCTTTCCACTGCTAACAAATCAACTTCAGACCTCTGTTCAGCCCCCAAAGGCAGCTTTAATGGAAAAAGGAACAGCCTTAACCTCCTTTAGGATGATCACACTGAGCCACCAAGAGAGAAGGCAGAGTTGGTGGATAGGAATAGGAAAAGACTTAATAAAAATTCTAAGATCCATAGGAAATGGGCAGATTTTCCAAGGACAGTGGCTAGTCCCAAAACTCCCAGTTAAGAATAGTGGATTTTTATTGACTATCTTCCAAGTTATGTTAGCCCAAGGCCTGGCATACCCTGCCTCCTTCCGTCTACTCTCCCTGCTTGCCAATTAGTCACAGGCCTCCATTTTTCTGCCTTGTCTTTTGTTTTGGGAGTATTTTTTTCCCCCTGAGAAATCCTATCTAATAATAGACAAACATGGTAATTGACCATACCTTTGCTACACCTCCCATTGGCTAATCAGTGCGACATGCAAATTAACTGCCAACAAAGATGGCGTCTAATTTGCATACTGCAGGCAGGGTGGGACAGCGCCATCCCACCTGCCCCACCACCATATAGGCCTGCTATTTGCGACCTGGGGTGGTGGGACAGGACAGCGCCATCCCGCCTGCCCTGCTGCCATCCGGGCCTGCTATCTGCGACCCGGGGCAGCGGGCGTCCGTGTGTGACCCGACCTGGGGTGGCCGGGCGGGGCAGCAGCGATCCGCCGGCCCACCCGGGCATCCCGTGTGCGACTCGACCCGGGGCGGTGCCCCAACCTCCGGGTTGACCCTGCCGTGTGCATAACCCAGGGAGGCGGGGCAGGCACTGAGGGATCGGGCCTGCCATCTGCCACCCGGGGAGTGGGCCTAAGTCAGCAGGTGGTTATCTCCCGAGGGGTCCCAGACTGTGAGAGGGCACAAGTGGGGCTGAGGGACCCCCCCCCCCCCCCCGCGGCCAGTGCACAAATTTTTGTGCACTGGGCCTCTAGTCCTATATAATAAAAGCCTAATATGCAAATTGCCCCTTGGGCAGTTGTTTGACTGGGAGTTCAACCACTTGCTATGACATGCCCTGACCACTAGGGGGTGGTGTGGAACATGGCAGGCCCCAATTGGCCCCGACGAGAGCAGGACCACGGTGGGATGGTGGAACAGGTGAGCAGGCGGTGTCAGGTCAAGGCAGGTGCAAGCAGGGGCCTGATCACCTCACTGATCACCCTGCAGACGGAGACCAGCAGTGGTGGCAGGGGGTAGGACCACTGCCCAGCTCCCAGGTGCTGAGGGAGCCGGGCAGGGGGCCTGGCCCTGATCTATTATCCTGCAGGCAGGATGGTGGAGCAGGTGAGGGGGCAGCACCAGGCCAAGTTGGGGTGCCAGGTGGGGTTCAGGGCTGCGGGGCTAGGGGTGTGAGCTGGGGCCCGAACTCTGCAGGCCACCCCGAGAGACCCCACCCATGCATGAATTCGTGCACTGGGCCTCTAGTTTTATATAATAGAAGAATTTATTGGCCATTTGAATAACCTCTTTTGTGATTTGCTCTTTTTATAAAAAATATGTTTTTTTAAATTGATTTTTAGAGAGAGAGGAAGGGAGTGGGATAGAGAGATAGGAACATGGATGATAGGGGAACATCATCGATTGGCTGCCTCCTGCATATTCCCTATCAGGGATTGATCCCCAAACCCAGGCATGTGCCCTGACCAGGAATTGAATGGTGACTTTTTGGTTTATGGCTCAATGCTCAACCACTGAGCCACACCAACGGGGCTGTGATTTGCTCTTATTCATTTTTCTATGTGATTGTTTACCTATTTTCTTATTAATTTATAGATGATACTTATATGTTTGGAATAACCTTTTAACTATTATTTGTGTTGTAAATATTTTCTTCTATTTTGGGCTTCCCTTTTCATTCTTAAAGATGTCTTTTGGTGAATGAAAGTTATTAATTTCAATTTAATTAAATAAATGATTTGTGCTTTTATAGGTCTTTTAGGGTTAGTATTTTTAAAGTCCTATTTTATAAGTTGTTCCAACTCTTGCCCTGGCTGGTGTGGCTCAGTTGGTTGAAGTGCAGTCCCATGTATCAAAAAGTTGCCAGTTTGATTCCCCAGTCAGGGCACATACCTAGGTTATTTGTTCCATCCCCCATGGGGTCACATGGAAGGCAACCAATTGATTTCTCTCACATCGATATTTCTCTCTCCCTCTCTCACTCCCTCCCTCTCTCAAATCAGTGAAAAACATATCCTCCGGTGAGGATTCAAAATAATAATAATAATAATAATAATAATAACGTATTTCATGATGATATTCTCCTACTATATCTTCTTGAAGTTCTTTCATTTATTTCCAAAAAAATCTGGAATTAATATATGTGTATGGTGTATGGTAGGCACTAAGTTTATTTTATTTCCATATAGATATTTAATTGTTCCAATATTATTTATTAAAGAGAGCCTCTTCTCTCCCCTCACTGTATAATGCCACCTTTCTCATAAATCAAGTGTCCATGTGTGGCTGTCTATTTTGGCTCTCTTTTTATTTCCTTGGTTTAGTTTTTCTTTTTGTGCCATTCTCTCAATCACTGAGCCATGCCAGCTGGGCGAAGAAATATTCTTTATAATTTTGATTCCTCTAAGCCATGAATATATTTCCCATTAATTATTTAGATATGGCTTTATTTGTGTTAGTAATGTTTTATAGTCTTTTTGCATTAAAGTCTTGCATATCCATTGTTAGATTTATTCTTTGATACTTTTTCAGTTACTGTGAATAGTATCTTTTCATTTGATTTTTTATTATTACTATACTAGAGGTCCAGTGCACAAATTCATGCACGGGTGGGGTCTGGCTGGCCTACCCCGATCAGGGCCGATCGGGCCAGGCTGGTTGGGGAAAGGGGACTAAGGAGGTTGGCCGGCTGGCTGGGGGAGGGTGCCATGGGCGGTTGGCTGGCTGGCACTGCACCCAGGTCGAACTCCCGGTCGAACCCCCAGTCGAAGGGACAATTTGCATATTATCCTTTTATTATATAGGATAGAAATTTAAATAGATTTTAAAATAGTTTCTAATATAACTTTGCTAAACTCATTAGTTTTTTAAATTTGGCCATAGGTTCTTTTTAATTTTTTACTTACATAATCATATCACCTGTGAATAATGATGTTTCATTTCTTCATTTTCAATAATTATGCAATTTAATTTTCTTTTCATTCTACACTGGTTAGGACCTTCAGATCCTACAATGATGTATGTTGCTTTAAAGTGGTAATAAATCCTTATCTTGTACTAGGTCTCAAGAAAGAACTTTCAAAATTTTACCATGAAGTGTGACTTTATTCAAAGGTTGCTTTGTAAATATCCTTTATTAGGTTAAGAAAGTACACTTGCAGTGCAAGTTTGCTAGTAATATTAGTTTTTTTTTAAATTTTTAAAGTAATTTTATTTATTTATTTATTTTTAATTTCTTTATTGGTTAAGGTATTACAAATGTATCCTAGTATTAGTTTTTTAAAATCATGAATGGATATTGAATTTTACCAAATGTTTTTACTGCAACTATTTTATAAAATTTTATTTATTGAGATAAAGTGGAGAGACTGTGCAGCAATCTTTGTATCACCCTAAATAATGTCTTGAATCCCATGTTCTGGGAAGAACTCTACTCTACTTTGTGGTCCTCACCCTTGAAAGTGACCTCTGAATAAGCTAGAAGAGCTGTCTATGTGTTTTATTTTTTGTTTTATTTTTATTTTTATTTTTTTGTCTATGTCTTTTATAGGAATCATGAAATAAAGAGAAGCAAGACCAAAATGTGTTGTGAGAGAACACATAGACATTCAGCTGTTTCCTCCATCATAAAGCATAAGAAATATTTTCAAATGTTAAGCAATTCATTTCTAAACAATTTAAGTTAATGAGAAACAAAAATCTCATTTTTAAATGATCAATGTACCATGAAGATAACAAAGTAATTTGGAACAAAATGACATGAGCTACATTCTGATTTCATTATTGGTGACACTGTGAATATAAATGTAAAAACTAAATCCTGCCCACACCTCCATTTTCTCCTTGAACTTTTGCAATTTATTCCCAGGTTTTCCTGACTTGAAATATACACCAACGCGCGTGCACACACACACACACACCCCCTCTACCTGGAACACTCCCATCAGTTTCTTGGCTAATTTCAACCTCTCAGACGGCTTTAATGTCACTTCCTCCTGGAAGCACTCCCTGACAAGCTCTTCACCTCCACACCCAAATAGGAACCAGGCTCTTGTAAACGTACCGTTATAGCACTTTGAAATTTTCCTATCATATCATTCATCAAATTTCACTTATTTGCTTGTCTTCTCTAAAAACTGTAATCTCTTAGGGATGGACTCTCTTGCTCACAGTTGAATTCCAGGCCCTGAATTAGTTCCTGGCACATATCAGGGGTTCAATAAATATTTATTGAATGAATGAACAATTAAAATCGTAAGCCATCTTTGATTCCTGAATTATTAGTGTTAACCACTAATGGGACTTGGAGCTGGTGGCAGGGCCCACTGTCTGTAGCCCGAAGAGCTCCTGAGAACGTAACTTCCCCGAGGTGAAGAGAGGTGGTTTCCTGAGTCCCTGCCTAATCCCAATGAGAGGCAGGCTGCCTGGGTGTGAATTCCCACTACACCACTTAGTAGCCGTGCGACCTGGGACAAAAGACTTAATTTTTGTGTGCCTTCGCACCTCTCAGAAGGTTGTTGTTGAAGGATTAAAGGTGCTTAACACAGTGCCCAGCACATAGTGAGAGCCTAATGAATGCCATTCCCATAATGGACAGTAAGTGAGGGTATTGTTGGAGTGCCTGGCATGCCCAGAAAGGAAGGCAGAGGATCCCATTGGGGAGGAAACATTCAGTTCTCTTGTAAAGAGGTAGTAATGCTTGGCCGATCTGGCTCAGTGTGTAGAGCATTGGCCTGTGCACCGAAGGGTCATGGGTTCAATTCCGGTCAAGGGCACATGCCCAGGTTGCAGGCTGGAACCCCCAAAAGGGGGCACGCAGGAGGCAGCCAATTAATGATTCTCTCTCATCATTGATGTTCCTATCTCTCTCTCCCTCTCCCTTTCTCTGAAATCAATAAAAATATATTTTAAAAAAAAGAGGTAGTGGGGACCCCAGTGAAAGGGTGAAGTATCAGCCACCTCACCCGGAAATCCAGCTGGAGCTACTGAGTCCCCTGCAGCCCAAAACCGACACTGAGCACCAAGGAGAAGGCTGTTTGGGGAAACAGTGACTTTTCTTTTTTTTTTTTTTTTTTTTAATATATTTTATTGATTTTTTACAGAGAGGAAGGGAGAGAGATAGAGAGTTAGAAACATCGATCAGCTGCCTCCTGCACATCTCCTACTGGGGATGTGCCCGCAACCCAGGTACATGCCCTTGACCGGAATCGAACCTGGGACCTTTCAGTCCACAGGCCGACGCTCTATCCACTGAGCCAAACCGGTTTCGGCAACTTTTCTTTACATTTCAACATTGAAAGCCTGTATGTAAAAGGGAGAAATTCTTAAAAGGATGAACTTCCTTGTTCATCATCTTACTGCCAGGGTCCTGGTCTGAAAGAGCAATAACCAGCGGCATATCCGGGACCAGCCCCCAGCCTTTCCCTGCCAGCGCTCAGATGAGGGAGGACAGTGGTTGCCAGAGAACAGTGGGGAGCTGTGGGCTGGCTAGCCTCCTTTCCAACCCAAGCCCCCGTCCCATCGGCCGCCTTCTGCCAGGGGTGGACACAGCTCGAACAAACGAGATGCAAGAGAATATTTATGTTCTTGGGCTTTGGGAAAATTTTTTGCTTTCCTGATGAAAAAGAGACAGAATGGGCGCTAGCATGTCTCATTTTGCCCTTTGTTCCCTGCCTTCTTCATGCCAGACCATGGGGAGATGTGCTGTCTGCGGTGTAGCAGCCCTTTTGTAACCACCAGTAATGAGGATGAAAGCAAATGCCTTCAAGCTGAGGAGGGTGGGAGGAAAGAGAGTAAGGCCTGGGTCCCTGGTGGTGTCGGAGCTCCTACGCCAGCCCAGGCTGCTCACCTCTGCCCTGTGGTTGTCAGAGACAAAGAAACGCCTTTTGGTTCAGATGGGTGTTGGTTGGGTTTTCTTGACTTTGAATGGACTCCTAGCTAATAAATATAGCCTGCAGCCCAAAGCTGCAGACCCGGTGACCCACAATGGCAATACTTACCTTAGTATCTTATAATCACTAGTTTTCTTTCTCTCCTACTAGCCCTGAGTTCCTTGAAGGTAGAGAACTGGCTTTACTTACTTCTCTATCTGCAGCTTACAGTAGACACTCAGGAGATGTTTGATAAATGAGTCTGTTTCATTGGCTGTATTGTGCTTACGGAGCTTGCAAATGAGGAATGGAGTGCTATGGTTCAGCCGGGAAGGGCGGAGCTTCTGTAAGAAATGAGGGGCATCTCGAGAGAAGTGAAGGCTCTGAGCCAGCAAATGAACTTTTGTGGTTTCCCTTATTTCTGGATGTATTATGACCAAACAACAACAACAACAAAACAAAGTATGCTGATAAATAGAAAAGATCAGATATTTTTAGTGTTAATGAAAACATATGTTCATCATAGAAACAGAATTAACCTTAATGGAAGAAGGAGTGATTGGAACAACAAAAAAGGGCAAAATAATTTTCCTCCCCTTACGAATGTGGCTGCTCACACAGGAAAAGGACCCCTGTTTTACCAGCAAACACTTGTACTGTATTTTAAAGACTCTGGCGCCATGACTGATTAGGAAATGGCCACTGTCCTTATCAGCTTCATTCAGGGAGCCTCAGCCGCTGCCTCGGGGCACAGAAGTGCTTGCAAAAGGTTATTTCTCAGGGCTCTGTCTTTCCCCATTTGCCTTCTCCTCTGCCTGCGGCTGATTTAATTTCCTTCAGCATCATGAGGCTCCTGAACCAACTCACCCCAGCCTTTCTGTCGCTTGCATTTCAGCTGCCCAGTTCTCTGCAGAGCTTCTATTTTAAAATGCTTATGTAACGACTTTGGTTCTGCTGGGGTCTTTTGGCTCTTAAAGATTTAAAAAAGAATTATTGATTTTAGAGAGAGAGGGGAAATGTGTGTGTGTGGGGGGGAGAGAGAAAGTGAGAGAGAGAGAGAGAGAGAGAGAGAGAGAGAGAGAGAAACATCTACTGTTGTTCCACTTATTTATGCATTCATTGGTTGACTGTTGCATGTGCCCTGACTGGGGACCAAACTGGCAACCCTGGCACATAGGAACGATGCTCTAACCAACTGAGCTACCTGGCCAGGGCAGGTTGAAGATTTTAATCAAATTGTCTTGAATATCCACTTCAATCCTGGTGGAACGTCTAATGCCTTCTCCAAGATTTCCCGGGGCTCCCAGGAGACTCAGTGCCAGCCGCAAGGACACTCTGCTCTTACTTCCTACCCCTGAGCCGCTGGTGCTTCCCACTCTATACTTGTGCTAATTCCTCATCTCTGCTTTGGCATCAACACAACCAAGGGACTAGGACCTTTCCTTAATTTGTATTTCTGTTGTGAATAAGCCAACTAATTATATCACCTAATGTGACTTCTTCCTAAGTAACACAGAGAACTTCTTTAGTGCATTTGTATAAGCACCTATCCTATGTCTGGCATTGTCATGCCAGGGACACTTTAATGACCCATAAAGTAGGTGATGGGAAGATAACTGAACAAGAGAGCCGCAGTCCCTGTCTCTGCAGGGCAGCAGACAGGCCAGCAGGAATACCAGTGAGGGGTGGAAATAACATGGTAGAGTAACATGGTAAAGTACCATGGGACATGAGAGCCAGGGGCATTCTGGGTACACTATGCAGGCACATGTTTATAAAAGATTCTGTGTGGCATTCTTTCTTGCTTCTCGCGCTGAGCAACTCCACTGAGTTGGAGCCTTACTTAATTTCACTATTTCTTATAAATTAAATTTCTTTACTATAAACTTCCTGCTTAGAAGTTCTAATAATCAGGTCAAAACTGGAGAACAAACTACTTATACATTAGTACCTACAAAAGTCTATCATGTTGAAAACAAGTTGGTTATACTGGTAGGTACCTGTATATTCCCAGAAAGAAAAATGGTACTATACCAGGGCCTGAAACCTGATTCTCTTAAATAGTTATATAAACACAGCATCGACCGTAAGCCTTTGTATGAATTGTTTTTTGTGTGTTTTTAGTTTTTGTTTGTTTTGTTTTTACTTTTACTCAGGAAAAAAATGGCTAGATTTTTTTTCTTCTGCTTCTTGCCAATTTATATAGAACTGTGTGTGTCAATCACTCCCTTTGAAGCAAACATCTTCTGGATTTAATGTGGGCTTTAGTGCCCTCTAGTGGCTTTTTGAATATGAAATACTAAAAATCACCATTAAGCTGAATAAGAGAAAACGCCCCTAAACATATTCTCTCTTTAAATTTGCTACATATCAGCTCTTAGAAGCGTTAAAGACAGATTTTAGAAAACTTGTGGTAGCTCATCTATATTCTTTCTCATCTTCCAAAATGAATATGTTGCTATATTTGCATACCCATAATAGTTATTTTTATATTTAGAATTAGCATGCTCCATTAGTGCAACAACACTTTATAAGACCTATCTTACATTTTTTAAATTTAAAAATATATTTTTATTGGTTTCAGAGAGGAAGGGAGAGGGAAAGAGAGATAGAAACATCAATGATGAGAGAGAATCATTGATCGGCTGCCTCCTGCATGCCCCACACTGCAGATCGAGCCCACAACCCGGGCATGTGCCCTGACCAGGAATCAAACCATGACCTCCTGGTCCATGATCTATAGGTTGATGTTCAACCACTGAGCCACACCGGCTGGGCCTATCTTATGTTTTTAAGTGACTCATTCAAATGTGGAAATGATAATTACCCACGTGAGTTCTTGGAACTAGCAGGACTCCCACTGGACATCTAATATGACAATTTCATGCTACTCTGTCAGCCTCATTTCTGAGGATACCATGCTTTTTCCAGTCTTAAGTAAGCTGTGTTTTTGAGAGAGGAAGGGTATAACATGTCAAAAAGATTGCACCAAACATTTGTTAAAAGTGACAAGACAGACTTTATTTGACCTACTGCAGTAGAGGAGAAAGACTTCAGTACAGAAAATTCAACTCCAGGCACAGCAAGGGCTGCTGGGGATTTATAGCCAAAGGGTAGGTTGAGGGTAGTGGATGGAATTTAATAAGAGACTTGATAGATATCAAAAGTAGAGGGAAAGGAACATGACTATATCAAGGATGGTGGGATTCTCTTCGTAAATGTTTGTATTTCTGGCATCCTGGACTAGGGGAAGGCCTACAGTTAAAATGGCTTAGGAGGCCAAGGCTAAGGCATAGTCAAGAAGAGCAGTCAGAGAGTCCAACTACCGTTAGATCAAGGAGCCGGTCCTTGTTAAAGATGGGAATATTTGAAGATAACATTGGAGCGACTGGGTGAACGTGGGGATTCTGATTGTGTGGAATCCAGCTCCATTTCCCTTTGTTCAAAGGAAGGTCAGCCTCTGGTTTAAGTACCTCCCACCTCCCCAAAGTCTAGATTGGTGTTAAGAGTTTGCTGGGATGCAGGACCAGTGGAACAGGGAGCAAGAGACCATTAGGTCCATGCCAAATGAGGCTGTCAGTAGAGTCATTGTATGCTTTAAAGGCACTAATTTATTAAATGTAAACATTTAAAATATACCACAGTTTTGTAACATTGTTTTGTCCTTTATCTGTTTTATTAATATACCAGGAGCCTCAGTGTAAGGTGAGTAGTCTACACCCTAGTCCCAGAGAGACATTTTGTGGGTTGTTTCTGAAGACTGTTCACCAATCATATGGATACCAAAGAATCGAACATCTGCATGTTAGTCAATTACTCAGGCCTTCCTACAATCCGCCCCCGGACCCATCCATGAACAAACTAACCACGTAGTGAACTGGAAAGAGTTTGCCGCGAGGACCTAGAGCCATCATCAAAATGATGGCCTTTAAAGTCATATGACCAGACAAGACCACTTAGGGAGAGAGTACAGGTGCAGAGAGAAATCCAAGGTGTAGACCAGTGATGGCGAACCTTTTGAGCTTGGCGTGTCAGCATTTTGAAAAACCCTAACTTAACTCTGGTACCGTGTCACATATAGAAATTTTTTGATATTTGCAACCATAGTAAAACAAAGACTTATATTTTTGATATTTATTTTATATATTTAAATGCCATTTAACAAAGAAAAATCAACCAAAAAATGAGTTCGCGTGTCACCTCTGACACGTGTGTCATAGGTTCGCCATCACTGGTGTAGACCATGGGATGCTTCAATATTCAGAGATCTGGAAAAAGGAATCCAGTGGAGGAGATGATGGAGACAGAGGAGAAGAACTACTAGTAACTATAAAAAACAGTTTCACTAATGACCCTCTTCACTAATCCTGAGGCCACTCTTCCACAGACAGAGATTCCTCCTATACCTATCAATCCCTCAGTTTCTGCCTCACATGCTTTAAAAACACAGGACACATACGGAAGTACCACATTCATAAACAGACCTACAGTAACCATTACCCCAGTCTGGGGTCTATTTTCTGACCTATAGTAGGGGCACAACAGAGGTAGTCATAGATGCTGAAAATCATGTCTTTTCATGAATGAATCAGGCTTCTTCAAGCTGCTGCTCAGATGTTACATTAGAGTGCAGTGCATGGCATAGAAACCAGTTCAGATTTCTCAATGAGGAGGGAATTTGATATAGGCAATTAGGCTCTTTCAAACCCCCTGGAAAGTTACGGGGCTGACACTGCACTACTGGGCTCACCACCACTGCTGCTACTGCTATTGCTGTCACAGCTGCCGCCACCACAGCTGCTCACACCCCTGACGCCGAGACCTAGACCTGAGGAGAGTCCAGCTCCCACAAACGCTTACTTGCTTGCCACCTTATACGCTGCAAAGGTGGGCTTCCCTGAAATTCTACTTTCGATATTTCTAGGAGTATATGTCATTAGCCAGACCCAAATCACATTTAAAACTAAGCTCCAAGTGATTCTGGAAAATGTAGTTTTTAGACTTCTAGCCCTTAAAATTCAGAGAGCATGCAAAAGAAGATGAGGCTAGATTCCAATTAAGACTCGCTAATATCCAGCCCAAATGTTGCAAGTCTTGCAAAGGTTTATAAGGCTTTATTTCCTAAGAACTGAAACTTCTACAGTGCTTCATAAATATTTATATTTCTGGTGTCTGACAGTAGGGGAGGGCTTGTGGTCCTTACTAGTTTGATACCCTGCGCTTGTATTCTCTGTTTGGCTTCCACAGAATCCCCACATCTTTGTCAATTATGTCATGTATTCAGCACTCTATTAGTGTAATTTAAGTAAAAATGTTTTGGACAATTTATATCTAAGTGTCTTCCAAACTAGACTATGGTATTAGTATAGTGCAACCTCTTCTCCCTGGCTTTTCATCTGCATAAGCATATCATGAATTAATTGATCAGCTGCCCAAAAGGTCAGATATCCAAATGGTTACCGAGGGGAAGCTCATCATCTGCTAGAGTTGAGCCCAAGAGTACAGACTGATCTCGCACATTGTTTCTGGGTTGCCCTGTCTTACTTCTCATTTAATTGTAGATTAATCTTATTCCAGGACTGCCAACCCATGAAGTGTCCAAGCTCAATAATTTATAGATTAATAGGTTGTGCTTATTTTTTAAAAAAATAAAATGTCATTTAATATTTTATTTTTTTGTTATTTTTGTATCTTCAGCCTTTTTAGGAAATTAAAGAAAGAACACCAAGAAATAAATAAAACAGAAGCTACAACTGCCAAGGAAAATAAAACTAAAAATATGAGCTGTGTTGTAAAAATACCTTACAGTTCATTTCCCAGTAGACTTGAAAAATGAGGAGAGTCATAAGGTGCATCTAGAAACACACATCATGGCCAGGACTCCTTGACTACTCAAAGTATCTTTCACATTTAAAACATAGCAATCCAAATCATGATGTTTTTCTTTGTGAATACTATGAGACTGTTTGTATATCTGTGGATAAGACTATGCATTATGGGATTTTAAGATCTGTGATTTGAAAACAGGAGTTGCCCATTACTTAGTTTAGTTGTCTACCTCCTGAGCTGAGTAGGACCTTCTTGAGGACGGCTGTGATGTGGTAGACAGATACTGTGGTAGACAGGACAGGGCCCAGATACTGTGGTAGACAGGACAGGGCTGAGAGATGCCCCTTGGAAAGACTAGTAGAAATGGACTACATGGAAAGGCGGGAGTCAGCACACTCCAGGCAGAAAGCAAAAGCCTGGCATGTTTGGAAAGACTTGGTGCTTTAGTCGGCCTGGACTGTTGGGATGTGTAGGGAAAGGAGGTAGAAGGCTGGGTTCACAGCACATAGATCCAGGGTTGCTAAGAGGTGATGTTTACGCTTTCTCCTGAAAGACACAGGGAGGGGCTTGCTCAGATGGACAGTTTGGAAGGAGCACTCTGTCAGCTGGGCAGAGGATGCACCAGAAAGTGGGAAAGAGACCAGAAACAGGGAGATCAGTGAGGAGGTTATGATAGTAAATGCAGGCAGGAACTGATGGTGATCTAACTAGTAGTCAGTCGGTAAAATCAGGGAAGGTAAAAATGTGTTTGAGAGGTAATTAAGCAAGAGAATCTACTGTAATTCTACCAACGTAGTAGAATATGACCATAAAGATGGTAAACATTGGAGACAGACTCCCTGGGTTCAAATTCTACAAGCTCTGCCACTGTGGCATGACTTGGGGTAAGTTTTTAATTTCTTTGTGTCTCAGTGTCCTCATATGTGAAATAGGAGTAGTAACTTAACACACTGTATTATTGTGGGGAGTTAATGAAACAATACATAAAGGGCACTAGCTCTGCTGTTGTCACTGCCTTCCTGGGACTGGAGACTCTAAGGGCCCAAGAGTGTTAGGCGGGACGAATCCCCACTTAACTGCAAGGGACCATAACAAAAGAACAGTCTGAATGGATGTGACTGCAGAACTCCAGCCTCTGTCTGAGATTCACAGGCTTGATATTACCATCATTTTGTTAACTCTTTTTGAAACAAAAAATACACTACTACACGTTGAACAACACACCAACTTAAAAGATAAAATGGAAGGTTCTTTCTGTTTTGGCAGCATTTAAACAGAAGAAAAGGAGATGCTCAACATCTGTATTAAACGGCAATTTGGAGAAAGATATCTGACAGGCCCACCTGCCCACGGTATTTCTGGAATAAGCAATCACACCGAAGTGGTCCGTACTCTCAGGAACTTCAACACAACAAATTTGTTTCAGAGATTAGAATCGTAAGTCCTGGCTAAAATAATAGAAAAAAATGGATGAGTTTCAGAAGTTGTGGTGTGTCTTTCTTGAAACAGATGATACTCATAAGCAGAGAAAGCCATGAGGGGGAAAAACATGAGCTCTCCATCTCCCTTTCTCTTCTCCTCTCTCCTCTTTGCTTCACCAGTCTCTAAATCTCTCCCCATTATTCAAAGCTCTGGTTAACTACCTGCTTCTTGAGAGCTTGTTTGGAGGTTCTAGCAGGGGAGCGCAGCTACTCGTATACCCTTGACCGAAGACCGATCCTCTCTTGGGGGGGAGGGGCGGGGGGGAAGGTCGCTTCGGGAGGGACGCACATGGATCGGTGAGGGAGGAGGGGGACACCTGCCTAGCCAGCCAGATCAGCCGAATCAACCCTGGCGATCAATGGGGTGACAGATGTCGCAGCCAGATCGCCCTCACATCCAAAACCTGCTTCTTTACTAAGACTGCCCTGACTTCAATCCATGTTAATTTTACTTTCCTCTAATTTATTGTCTTTTTCCTTTTATCAGTATGTCTTACATCAATGAGTATCAGATATTTTTCGAAAGAAAACAAATAAAGCAACTTACAACAGAAATATGTTTAGCTTTAACATAAAAATTAACATATTAAAAATATTTTCTGGACTGGAAGGCATTTTGGTTTCTTCCTAGGCCAGTAGGAATTAGCTACAGGCACCTGCTGTGTCACTGTTCAGTGTCAGGCACCTGCACAAGGTGAGAGCTTCCGTTCTCCCACTGCTCAAAGTGAGCTTCCAGGGTCTAAAGGGAGAGCCAAGGTAATAACAGATGGTTCTGCATGCAGTTCTGGTGGTGATCTCTCAGCCTAGGGTAAGGACACATATGACAGGTAATGTAAGACTTTGCATTTGATACCAGTGGTGTGTTCAAGCATCTTGGGCTGTGGTCAGGCTCAAACTAAGAAGAATTTTAATTATTCCTTGGCTCAGGTACCTAAAATGAATGAAAAAGTCAATGTTTAAAAACTAGAGAGTTATTTGGCATTTAACAGCTAGAGACAATGAGTTTAGTTGTGACTTTATAAGGGTCACAGAACCAAATGGAAGCCAAATGCTTCATCTTCTTTCACTGTCACAGAAATACTATTGTTGTTGTTGTTTTTTAAAGTGAGTAACAGAGTGAGGGATATTGTGTTTTTCTCTCTTACCCATTCTTTTAGAGACAACTAATAGACTTGGGCAATAGAAGTGCTAGTTGGTAAAAAAAATAGTGTTAATTATTTTTTTTTGTTTGTTTTCCTAGTGGTTACTACCTTACATATTTCCTTTATTCTTTCTTCAGTCCAAATGAACTGAAGGATAAAAATATACATTTCCATTGCACAATTTCCCCAAGTTTTAATTCTATTCGTTTTTCTCTTATCTTTGTTTCAATCCTACAAAGAGAAATAATGAAGGGTATAATAAATCACTTTCTAACAATGATAGGGCAGCCCATCATACACAGCAAAGAGCTGCAGCCAGGGCATCCATAGGTAGTGGAGCTGGAGTTGGCTGTGTTTCTGCCTCACAGTGCTGATCGTGCACATCTCTTTCCAACTCTTTGTTTAGTGACCTCAACATAGTAGCTTGAAATGGCAATGTTGGGGTTCTTCCACCACAGACATCAGCAAATGCTAGAAATCAGGGCTCCCCTCACCAACAAGCTTGTTTACCAGTACATCACAGGTTAAATATCAGAAATACTCAAGAAAGATCTATATTGGGTGATATCAGTACCAGGAGAGAAGGATAGAAGGGCGTGACCACTGAAGAAGTGAAATGGTCCTTAATTCCACATCAATTCATTATATTGGTTGACCCATATGAAGCTTCTAATCTTTAATAATTTTGACTTATAAAAATGGCAACTTTAATATGGCTCAACCTAATATACATAATATGGTTCAAGCTAATATACATACAAGGTTGCAGGTAACAGAGAATTCAATAAACCATGGCTTGAACAGATAAAGATCTGTCTCACATGAGAAATCCAAAGTGGCCATGGCTATTTAAGATACTGTCAGAGACCAAGGATCTTTCTAAATTTCTCCCTACCATCCTTAGAAAGTTGATCTTTGTCCTCCTGTTTGTCATCTCATGGTCATTTCTGCTGTGCCTCCAGGCACCATGCCTGAAACCCAGAAAGAAGAGCAGAGAAAGACAGAAAGCTTTGCCCACCAAATTTATTAATGTTAATCAGAAAGACAGAAGTTTTCCCTGAAGTCCCGCTCAAAAGTTTTCATTTATATCTCATTGGCCAAAACCTGTCACATGGTCACCCCAGAAAAAGGAGAATGAGATTACCAAGAGAGTGTAGGCCAGTTATAATTCATCCCTAGCACTGGGTAAGGGTCTGTTCTCTCTGAGAGGAAGAGATCTTAGCTGCCACCTGAGCCACCTGAGGTTCCATCGGTTGGTAAAGTAGAGAGGGGGTGGATATAGGGCGGATAACAAATGGTATCTATCGCAATTCCCTTCTCGCTAGTCAGACATCTTCAGCTTTTTAAACAACTCTGACAAGATTTTCCGTTGCTGGTGTAACTGTGTAAAGTGTTATGAGTTATATATAATCTTTTACACTGGTTGCTTAGCATTGTGTCCAATTAGCATGCAGCTCTAAAAACTATTCAGTACATAGGAATCAGTTTTGCATGCATATATGGTCACAATATTAAACTTGATTGTTGAAAGCTTAGCCTTTGTACGTTGGTCTATCTGTGGCACAGTGGTCAGTTTAGAGCACCAAGTTTTATGCTTTAAACAAAAAGAAGATTAAGGGGAACCTTGACTTAAGGCAAAAATCAGTGTGACCTGGCACTGTGGTCTAACAGATAGTTGAAAGACATAATGAGGAACAATAACAGATGTTATAGAAATCTTTCTGAATAAAAAACCTAATCCTAGTCATTTTGAGGAAGCCAGAAAAAAAGTACACTCTTCTGCGGTCATGATTATATTCTTTAAAAAGTCTGATGTTGCACTGACCTACCTCAAGAATCACGTTACTCAAATGATTGGTAGCCTTGCGTCTGCAATAATGGTAGGTTGGCCACCACGTTACCCCAAGTGATATACCAGTCTGAGTTTTAAATGCTGTTTATGCTTTGCTGTCCCATTGATTTGCTTATGGCAACTTGGAGAGTGCGTGGCTGCGGTGCCTTTGGCCTGGCTTTGCTGAGAAGTGTGGACCATGCAGGCTTTCATAACATGGTTATCAAATACTTTGTGTCACATTTATGAGCAAAAGCCCAGAATCCGACACACTTAGGTTCTATCCAGATGAGGTCCTTTACTGGCCTGGAACAAGTTACTTAATGATTCAAGCCTCAGTTTCTTTGTTTGTACAATGATACTTTGTCAGGCTATTGGATGAAATGAGACAAAGCAAGTGAAAACGCTTACTTTATATTAAGAACTTAAGTGAAGTTGTTATTCTTGTATTTCTGTGTCTGATTTAAATACAATCCTTCAGGAAGATTGTAATTATAACTGTTCCCTTAATAATAAAAAATACGTGTTTTATTGTAATAACTGCTGTTTCAAGGGCAAAGATGTAATAACTAATTCTTATACTTCGTTCTAGTATTATCTGTATCTGTTTGGAAACTATGGCTTTGCTTTTTGTCCTTTTATCTTCAACAGTAAAAGCACTCGTTCTCTCATAATTTACCTTTGGAAAAGTATGTAGCAAAGAAAGGAATCTCTTCTATCACTTTGAGTTCATTGAAAAACAAAGCAACTAGAGGCATTTCTATAATTAAACAATAAAAACCATGATCATTATCTCTCAATATTTATTTAATACTCATCTAGAATAAGGCAATATGTAAGATCACGTAGTTATCTATAATAATAAAAGCATAATATGCTAATTAGACCAGACAGCCCAACGGTAGTGGGGGCTGAGGCAGAGGCAGTTAGGGGTGATAAAGCAGGCAGGCAAGTGGTTAGGGGCAATCAGGCAGGCAGGCAGAGGCAGTTAAGGGCGATCAGACAGGCAGGCCAGTGGGTAGGAGCCAGCGGTTCCGGATTGTGAGAGGGATGTCCAACTGTAGGGATCGGGCCTAAACCAGCAGTTGGACATCCCCCAAGGGATCCCAGATTGTGAGAGGGTGCAGGCTGGGCTGAGGGATACCTCCCCCGTGCATGAATTTCATGCACTGGGACTCTAGTAATTCTATAAAAGATCAATTAAAATCATGGACTTGCCACTGCTCACATTGATTCATGTAAGTTTGGTCCTTTATAGATAGAGAGTCACATTTAACTTTAAACCCAACCAGAAAACTCAAATATACATTTTAAAAAATACTTAAGTATACACCTATTGGACCCTAAAGGATATGAATAACAAGAGTGAAATTAAAGCTAATTTAAGGTTAGGGTTAACTTTATTTTGTTGCATTCTGGTTTTTGGTAAACCACCCATGTGCATATGGTTCATGTATTGTGATACAATAAGTTAACAAATATATCCAATTGCTCTGAAAGCTTCATTTCTTAATTATATTGGCTAGATAAGAATTTACATATGATCTACTGTAAATTTTTTTGATGACTTAACATTTTGCCCTTGGCTATTTTATGTAACAGTCTTATCCCTCCTTTTTACCAAATAAAGAATCTCATTGGATTTTTCTGTATGGCATTTAAGGCATCTTCTACCTCAACAAAGACTAGAAAACAACACAACATGAGCCACTAGATGGCACAGTAATAGCAGTGATGGCCCTAGCATCAAGAGGAAAAATAACATTTTTGGAATCTATAGTTAAAATTATATGGGTATAACTAGATTATATGGAGAACATTATATATTGTGGGGTGGATGTGAACATAAAAAAAGTTGACTATGAATATGAATTTCTATACAATAAATTTCCTTTTCTCATTGACTTCTATTATAAAATCAAAGATATGTTTCTGGATAATGAAAGTTAATGTGGGAGATATAAATTATCATATAGGAAAGCAGCATCTTTTATATTGATATACTTAAGAAAAATTCTACTTTAACACTTTAATAAAGGGATTAAAATTCAAATGCTGTATGGTTAAATTAATTTCATGTTTGACACATCATATGTCTAGAAAAATAAATGACATTTTAACTGCACCAAATACATGAGGCTAAAATTCCCACCCATAATACCTTTGAGGCTCTCTGAGGTGGCTACTAATATTCACTGGATATTGATGAGTTTTAGAAATGAACAGTCTGAGCCCAAAGAAAGGAAGAGAACCAAGCACAGCAGAGGCAGCCATTAAGCGGAATAGCAAATAAACACTTGCAGCAGCGGACCCTGCAAGCCCATGGGTGTAACTGGAGCAACTGGAAAGCACACCAATCAAAACAGATAGTTGGAAGGGATGCGAGGATTCTGTGACTGGAGTCCTTAGTGATGCCATGATTCATTTTTAAAAATTATGAATGAAAACAAGGTTCATTTTTCTAATGAAGTAAACATTTTTCTGAAGCTACAGTAGTTGACTTAAACATCATTGTTTATCAAGTGGCTCATCATTGTCTATGAAGTTAACTCTTCTTCAAGGTCTCTTAAACCAAAATAAAAATTCATAATGATGGGGTCATCGTTCCCCTACTCTCTGGCTCTCTGCCCTCACCTCACTATTCTCATCTGCCACGAAGCTCCAGTTTGTATCCTAGGCAGGCAAGTCTAGAGTTCTGTTCTGCCTATTGCCTCAGCTCCCCTCTCCCTTCTGCTTTGCTGTGGCAAAGATGGTGACTCCCTTTCCATAGTCTAGGGCTGCTGCTGAGAAGCCCTGACCAGCCAGGGCCCACGTTCCCAAGCCCTAGCTTCCCTTGCATCCAAGTGGGACTATGTGACCAGTTCTTGCCAGTGGGATATGAGCAGAAATGATGTGTGTCCCCTCTCAGCCAAGATAACTAAGAAGTGGCAGTGCCTTCTCTGTGCTTGTTCTCTCCCCATCTGTCATGTGGATATCAGCAAACAAAGTGAGGTGGGAGGTGGTGAACACTCCATCAGCGTAGGGCTTATGTGTGTAGCAGGGCCTTCCTCCACTCTTACTTCCTCCCTTTCCAACCAGGAACATCTGTTTTGGATTTTATATGAGTGAGAAATAAACTTCTACTGTGCTAAGTCATTCTAATTTTTTAAACAGTATGTAGCTGTACCTTAACTAATTAATTTGCAAAAGCTATTTTCCAATCTCTAATGCCTTTTCTAATATAAGGTGAGACAGATAATCTTTATTGAGTACCTATTATGTGCTAAGGACTAAGGGCATCATAATGGCAACATCTTCATAGTGATTTATGCATGGTATCATTTTTAAATCGTCTCAAACTCAAGAGCTACTTATTATGATATTATTGGCACAGCTTTGACATTGGGTAACTCTGTTTAAGTGTAGACAGTCTCTGACTTGTGAACATTTTACAATAGAAGGTCCAGCTGGAGACTGAATTCACTACTGGGAATGGGATTGATAAGGCAGCCAAAGTTGATGAAGAAAATATGGGAAGTGGCCACATGGCATTCTAAAATGTTTAAGTGTGGCTGTAGTGTAAACACAGGCTTTGGGCTACATAAGGAGATAATTGAGAATGACTAAACTGATAGACCAGGAATGATACTGAATGCCAAGCTAAGACATTTGGACTTTGGTCTATAGGCAATTGGGGGGAGGAGTGTTATTAAATACTAGAGGCCTGGTGCATGAATCTGTGCATGGGTGGAGTCCCTTGGGGTGGCCTGCGGAGATTGGGCCCAGCTCGTGCCCCCAGCCTCACAGCCCCAGCTTGTGCCCTAGCTGCTCAGACTTGCAGCCCCACCTGCACCCTGCCTTGGCCTGGTGCCACCCCCTCACCTGTTTCACCATTCCACCTAGGTGGTGATTGGTTGGGGCCAGGAGCAGCCCTATCCCCCTCTCCACCTCCCCCAATCAGCTCCCTTAGCACCTGGGAGCCAGACAGATGCCCCACATCCTGCCACTGGTCGCTGTCTGTGGGGCGATTGATGGGGTGATCAGGACCCCGCTTGCACCCGCCTTGGCCTGACACTGCCCACTCACCTGCTCTACCATCCTGCTGTGGTCCTGCTCTCGAAGGGACCCATCGGGGCCAGCAGCGCCTCCACTGCTGCCAATGCCATATTGCCGATGTCCACCATGTTTTGCACCACCCCCTGGTGGCCAGCACATGTCATAGTGAGTGGTCGAACTCCCAGTCTCCCAGTCGAACTCTCGGTCCAAGACCACCCCTGGGGACAATTTGCATATTAGGCTTTTATTATATAGGATTGTGTGCAGTCAAGTGACCAGAGCCAGTCTCTACTTTAAGAACATTTATTTAACAATAATATTATATACTAGTGGCCCATTGCATGAAGATTCACACAATAGGCTTTCCTCCCCTGGCTGCTGGCACCGGTTTTCTTCCAGCACCTGGGACCCAGGCCTTTGGTCCGGCCACAGCAGTGAGGCTTGGCTTCTCCGCTCTGGCTGCTCCCAGCCCCTTCTTTTTTTCCCCTAGCTCCTTGAGCGGAAGCCAGGCCTGGCTGGAAACCTGGGTCGCCTCTGGTGACACAGGCCCCCAGCCACTCCTTGAGCAGAGCCCAGGGTGGGCCAGGGGTGACCCAGGCCCCCAGCCACTCCTTGAGCAGAGTCTAGGGCCAGCGGGAAGCTTGGCTTCCTCCGTCTCCAGGAGCAACCCAAGCTTCCTGCTCACTCCAGCTCCGTGACCGCCACCATCTTCAGTCATCTTCAGTCTTCGCTCTGTGCCTGCGTATGCAAATCAACCACCATCTTTGTTGGGTTAATTTGCATAGTCGCTCTGATTGGCTGGTGGGTGTAACGGAGTGGTGGAGTGATGGAGTGATGGTTAATTTGCATGTTTCTCTTTTATTATATAGGGTAGCCAACTAACATATTAACTATTAGAGAAGCATTTTTTGTTGTTGTTGTGATGGGGTTGTCCTGTGCACTATAGGATATTTAGCAGCATCTTTGGTCTCTACCAACTAAATAAAGCAGCAATTCCCACCTCCCTCCAACTGTGACAACCAAAACTATCTCCAGACATTGCCAAGCACCCCATGGGGAGCAAGATCAGCAAAGGCTGAGACCCACTGTTTTAGAGAAACAAACAGTTCACTGAGTGGAACTTTTTTTTTTTTTTTTAAATATATTTTATTGATTTTTTACAGAGAGGAAGGGAGAGAGATAGAGAGTTAGAAACATCGATGAGAGAGAAACATCGATCAGCTGCCTCCTGCACATCTCCTACTGGGGATGTGCCTGCAACCCAGGTACATGCCCTTGACCGGAATCCAACCTGGGACCTTTCAGTCCACAGGCTGACGCTCTATCCACTGAGCCAAACCGGTTTCGGCGGAACTTGTTTTTAATTATTTTTTTTTGAGACACATCATTGCCTTATCCTCTTATATCAGGACAAGAAGCTCCTGTCCTGGGTTCCTATCCCATCCCCACCCATTGCTTTCATCAGGAGGCCCAGGTGGAGGTCGCCATACCCTTCCCATATGCAAGGGGTCTTGGGACCACAGGTACACGATCACCTGTAGCCCATGTCCCCCCTTTACACATTCTAGGTGCCTGTGACACTGGAATTTTTCCCCAAATAGCCTCATCCTCCAAGGGAGGGTGCACGGAGTGGTGTGCATTGAGTTTGGACATTCATGCTGCTGCATCCATGTGCCTGTGGCTGAGCCCTCTCATGATACTGGACAGATGGAGAAGGGGTGTGCTTCCTTAAAATTCCAGTGAGGAACTTCCGAAGGCCTGGAAATTCTAAATTTGAGTCTGACCTCCCAGTTGCAGGCCCTTTTGAGAGACTTAGAAAGATGATGCCAGAGATAGTGAGGATGAGCAGGGGCTCCTTAGGGCTGAGGTTGCTGTGCTCAGCTGGACAAGGTGGGCTGAGGAGACACCTGGAGGACATTGCCTCAGAGTCACAACTTGCATTCCATAATTCAGCCACAGTAACATGGGCTGGAGGAAGAGCTTGGGACTCTAACATCATGTGTGTCTCAGTTACAGCCTGATTCTATCTATCGTATCTGTGTGGCGGCTGAGCAGGGCCAGGGAGGGTTATCATGTTTTCACAGGCAGAGAAGGGGAAGGGCATCCAGGAGTGTGTGCAAAGGCCTGAATATGTTTGCAGAATGCTTAAGAGTTTGGAAGTTGTTTGGGGGAATGGGAAGACTAAGGGTGTGGTTGGAGGACAGTGTGCTCAGGGAGAAGGGCGGGGGGGAGCCTGCTAGGGCTCTACACGAGGGCCCTTAAGGCCACTCAAAGAACAGAGACTTTCGACAGCAGAAACACAGAGCTCTGGGGGTTGCTAAGCAGAGTTTCTGGCTTAGCTTTGGATGGAAACAGAGAGACAGTAGAGGATGGGAGATGAGAAAGTCGTTTTTAAAATTCTGACAAGAGATGCTGGGCTGAACAGGAACATGTAAATGTGTGCATGTGTGTATTCTTTTTGACCAGGTAGAAAACTGTGTTTTCCATAAATACAATTCCAAAAATAGAAACTTCAGGCTGAGTGACAACTGGAGAGGTTATATTTGGAAACGATGGGGATCTTGGCGTCCCTGAAATCACTAGCCTTTGTGTCTCTGGTGCTACCAACACACACACACACACACACACACACACACACACCCTCCTGTGAAAGAACTAACCTCTCATGCACTGAACCAACACATGAAAATGAGAATCAAAGGAGCATGACATTGCGATTTAAGCCAAGAGAGCAGATTCCTTTGGGCTTCATTTTTTTTTTTGGTAAAAATCATCTGGATGGAACGCTAATTTGAGTCTACATTCAACTGCTTTCAGCTATCTTCAAAAGAAGGTAACTTGGAAAATTGTGACAGGCAATTATATTCGCATTAACTTTTTGTAGGGGCATCTCCAGGAGTGGCATGCCTCTGAATTATTAGCATTCTTCTCCACAAATGGAAAATTCCATCACTTCCAACAAGTTTTCAGACTGCCTCCTTTGGGCCCAATAACTATAAAATGCCAATTAGAAAATTGCAAGCAATGGGCTCACAAGCCCTGGATGAATTCCAAATAGTTTTGTGGGCTTATCAAGCCTCCTTCTGGACAATGGGAGAAATGTGGGAAATGCAGCAGCTTCTTTAAAAGCATCATTGTTCAGCACTGAGACGCCTCTGTGCAGTGTGTTTTGATGGAGTTTAAAGTTCATAGAATCAAGGCACCTCAAGTCAGAAGAGGCCTTGCAGTGTTTTTTCACAGACATATTTAAACCAATATGTATTTTTTGACAGTTACCCTGTGCAAGATGGGGAGTAGTGTGGCATAAAAGGAATACAGCTCCCTCAGACTGAGTCCTGGTCTGGAGCGCTCAGCCAAGCTTGGGAAGGCAGGAGGGGAAGGCAGGCGGGGAAGGAAGTGGGACGTGAGGTTCAGATTGGATCTGGTGGCTGTGCTAGAAGACATGTGAGGCAGAGGGAATGGGATGCAAAAATGTGTGGAGGTGGGAAAAACAGAGCCAGTCAACAGGACACCAGTTGTACCAATCTGACCTGATAGGAGGTCAGGGAAAGAGAAGTAGGAGATGAGGTGACCATGAGTTGACCAGTCAGGTCTATTCTGAAAGTAATGATGCACTGAGCAGGGGCATGAACAATAAAACCATCCAGTGATCGAGGAATTTACTCAAGGGGAAAGATGAATTCTGATTTAAGAGAAACTATGGATTTGATATTCTTAATTAAAGAAACTATAATAATGACTTCATTTATGCTGATTAAGCCATGCTTCTTACAAACTAATTTCTAGGAAACACATCCTGTTCCCTGCCACATATCAGGAATAAGGAGAAATAGCAGGCCTGGGGAGTGCTCGTCAAAACTCAGAACCTACCTTTTCAGGATAGAGCTAAAAAGGAGTGTAGGCTACGTGGGGGTTGTCTTGGTCTGTTCTGGCTGCCATAACAATACCTCAGACTGGGGGGTTAAAGCAACAGAAATTTCTTATAGTCCGGTGGTTGGGAAGTTCAATGAAGGTGCTAGTTAATTCAGTGTCTGGTGAGGTCCCTCTTCCTAGCTGGTAGGTGGCTGCCTTCTTGATGTATGAGAGAGAGGGAGAGAGAGAGAGAGAGAGAAGAGAATCTTTCTCTTCTTATAAAGCCACAGTCCTATTGGATTAGGGCTCCACTATTATAACTTCATTTAACTTTAGTTACCTCCTAAAGACCTGCTCTCCAGATATAGTCACATTGGGGGTTAGGGCTGCAATATATGAATTTTCTGGGGTGGGATGTGGAACACAATCAGTTCATAGAGGGGGTTAGGTGCAGCCATTGAATCAACTGAACATTGGAGGTTTTTTATTTACCCAGGATTTGAAAGAATATGTGAAAGTTGTAAAATCATCATTGTGGCAGGTAAGAAGGTAATATTTTCTGTGGCATTATCTCATTATTTTAAGATTAACTTTCCCATAATCCTAACACTGATAAGCACTATTCTGTCTATATATTAAAATTATGCAAATCATGACACAGGGTTAATGAGTTATTTTCGGATAGCTGTATTGTACTTATGGAATAAAGCAGGCTGTCCAACCTACCCTTTGCTGTACTGTAAGTTTTCATTTGCTTTATCACTGGACATAAGCTTCGGTTTTACATGTCACCTCATTAGTCTTCACAATAACACTATGATGTAAAGTCTCCATTCCACAGATGAGACCATTAAAACTGGAGAATTTAGGTAATAGTACAAGATTGAGCCAGATTTCAAACTCTGGCTAGAATAATTCTCAAACGCAGAAATTTTCCTGTGCCATTTTGCCATTCTTGATGTTATATTGTATTTCTTTACATTGATGATGTAACAGATAAAAAAGGACATTTTCAAAAACCTAGATCTTCAAAATCATCACCCAGAGTTTTTTTTAAAGCCCAGATGCAGTTCTCATCTCTGACCACAAAACACAAACGTGCACACAGACCAGGTCCATGGAATCAGAACCTCTAAGAATGGGGTGTAGGGATCTGTATTTTATAAAGTTACCTAGACAGTTCCAGTGATGGGCCTAGTCTCCAGAAACTGTGAATGTGACTTCATTTGGAAAGTCTATGCCAATGTAATTAAGTTAAGGATCTCTAGATGAGATCATCCTGGATCATCTAGTTGGGCCCTAAATCCAATGACAAGTGTCCTTACCCAGTGACCCAAAGAGAAAGAGGAGGCCATGCGAAGGTGGAGGCAGAGGTTAGTTATGTAGCTATGAGTCAAGGACTGCCTGGAGCCACCAGAAGCTGGAAGAGACAGGAAGGATCCTCCTCCCTTAGAGCCTTTGGATGGAGGGCAACCCTGCCCACACCTGATTTCTGACTTCTGGCCTCTAGAACTAAGAGAGAATAAATTTCCATTGGTTAAGCCATAACTTCGTGGTAATTTGTTATAGCATCCCCAGGAAACTAATACAAGGACCTAGTGTTTTAGGTGACATAAAGTAGCAAAAGTAATTCAGGCAGGATTGAATGCGGGGATGAGAGGGAATATAATTGGAAATAACATAGGACATCTTTTGCCACTCAGGAATGCTCGTCATTTAATAGGCTATTTTGATTTTAGTGTTCCATCATTCACAGTTTCATCTATACATCTTTTCACTACTTCAAAAGCTTTGAACAGACTCTTATAAATTGTATTTACATAAACTGGGAAAGGTCATTCCAGTCTCTGTAGTTAAACCTATTGTGCATACAGGCTTTATAAGTCCTAGAGCCTTAGGAAAGCATTAGAATGTAATTATAACAATAATTTAATGCTTTTCTAGGCAGGTAGTGGTGAGGTTAATATAATCAAACAACAAAAGTAGACAATTACCCAGAGAATATGTACCCCAAAGAGGGTGGGAGATTAAGAGGGAGGGGAAACCAGTGAGAGGTACCTCTTTTCTTTGTTCCTCTGGAGGTGCAAATGCCATTTCCTATTATTCTTCAGAAAGTGTAGCTCCCAGCGATGAAGGCTTTCCCACTCTTTGGCAGACAACATGGGAAGTGTGGCAACAATTCTGTAGTTAACAGGATTAAAAACAACCAGTAGAGGACAATTAACTATGGTCTTCTTTGGTATCAGGCCAATAACTCGTTTCCCTCTACTAATGTTTTTAAATATTATGTCATCTTTTGAAGGACTCAGAGCTGGATATCAATCAATTAGTGTTCTAGTATATGTCAATTACACAAACAAAAATACTATGTATTAAGTCCCATTTTATTGCCAATTAGGAAACTATCCAGCATTATGTTGGGCTAATCTAACATGATATTACCTCTATTTTTACCTGGAATTTTGGCTATGAAAGAACTTCTTGAGATTATACTAGTACATTGTGTTAGACATTTATTAACTTGATTTCCACAAATTTATATTTCTAGCATCTTCCATAAATTCCAGGCTGGACACTCCTAAACTCATTTGGCCTCTCCACTTGGATGAGTAGCCAAACAAAGAACTTCTGATTTCCCCGCCCCCCAATCTTACTTTTTCCTCAGTGTTCCTTATCTCAATTAGTAGCAACACCATTTGCCTAATTGCTCAAGTAAGAAAATGTGGAATCATTCAATTTTTTTTCTCTTTCTGGCAACCACGTTACTTCACATCTATATCAAATAACATTAGCTCAATCTTCCTAAAACATCCTGAATCCCACCCCTTCTCTCCTCCTCCACCTGCTCCACCCTCGGTTACCCAGGTTATTGCAACAGCCTTTTAATTGGTCTCCCTGCTTCTACTCTGGCTCCACAGTTTATGCTCTACCTAGCAACCAGAATTTTAAAACATAAACCAGGTTATATTTAATTACATCTATCCTACTTAAATCTTGCAATGGCTCTGGTTTATTTAGCATATAGATTATTGTTGAAATTGAGACCCCAAGTAACTGCAGCTTTAAGAAGATAGAAGGGCTGTTAACGATGGCTTCATAGGTCAGGGACCCAGGCCACCCATATCTCATTCCTCCACTATGCACTATAGTGTGTAACCTTCATCTACTTGGCCCGAGATGAATCAATGCTACCATATTTGCTTTCAGGCCAGTAAGAAGTGGAAAAAAGGAGGGCATGCCATTCTTGTAAGGATGCAACCTTGAAAATATGCATATCACTTCCACTCATATCCTATTGGCTAGAAATTAGTTGTGTTCCACACTTAACTGCAAGAGAAGCTTAGAAATATTGTCTTAACTCCATATACTCATATGCTGAGCTGGAACTAAGAGGTTCTATCACAATAGCAAAGAGGGAGACTGGGTATTCTGAGGTATTCTGGTAGATTAGGTTGTGGTAAGACATAGATTGAAATATATTATGGCTAAAAAAAAAAGGAAGCTACTTTTTTCTGACATAAGAGTTTTGGTTGAGTGAGCTGTTCGTTGGCCAAAATTTCTCAAGTGATTATTTGGGTAATGGAGGTGATGAAGGCTCTGTCATCTTCAACATTCAGATTTGAAGGTTGCCATCAACAACATTTCCATCCCAGAGAGCAAGAAGTGAGAAATGGCCCAGGGATGCATGTGTGGATGATTTGTATTGGCCAATTCTGGAAACAGTGCACCTCATTTCCACTCACATTCCACTGGCTGTTTCTCATTCGTATGACCACACCTAAGTGCAATATATACTATGAGATTTGGTCAGGGTATATGCCCAGTGGGAAGAGAAGCAAAATTTGGATGAATACCTCACACAGAATCAAATTCAAAGTCCTTACCAGATGTAAAGCTCTTACAAAATCTGGCCCTTGGCTGTATCTCCAGTCTTCCTCCGGCTAATTTTGATCCAGACTCATTGGCCTGCTTTCTGGTCCTTGAACTTTTGGTCTGTTTTGCCCCAGAGTCTTAGCAACTGCTCTTTGTTTTATTTGGAACCTTCTTGCCCAGAGTTTCACTTGTCTCACTCTCTCACATCATTGAGTTCTCAACTTAACCGCTCGCTCCTCAGAAAGACCCTCTGTAGCCACCATCTCCACATCCTCCATGTCCTTGACCATTTCCCATCACTGTCAAATCCCATGTCATTTTTCTTCATAGAACCTGTAACTTGTTCTGTTTATGGCCTGTGCCTACCCATAACCCATATTCATTGCGACTATATTGCCTATTTTGTTCATTGTATATCCCTAACTGCCTAGAAAATTGTCATAGTAGGCACACAATAAATATTTAATTAATTAATGTAGAAACTCTCCTAATTACAGACCAAATTTATCACAGTATTCTATGACCAATACCTTTTCACCCTTACAAATTTTCTTTCTTGAAGAATGATCTCCAGATGTTTGGAATTTGAATCACTTATTTGCAGAATAGGGAAAATCATGTACCTATGCCTTAGAATGATTATCAAGATTATATGAGATAATGTATGTGAAATGCTAAGCATAATGTGTGGCATGTGGCCCCACCAACAGAGTGTGCTCAGCAAACGCCAGTCAACTATGACTACTGTTGCTGCAGCGGCCACCTCTAGATGCTTACAGGGAAAGCACTAAAGGTATGGGGGAAAAAGAGGAAATCTCTTAATCATTACTATTTTCCTAAAACATTACATTATCTATGGGGAGAGGGGGGCGGGGGAAGGAGGGATCTAAACTATAGCTATCTGCTGCCCTGATGGCAAAGTGACAAGTGGCAAGTTCTGGATTGCCATTCATTTATTCAAGTTGTTATTTTATAAGGCAATATCTAGACTCTAACACTTTCCAGCACCAGTTTGATTGCAATAATATAACAGATTAGAATATTACAGTCATTCTTTCAATATGACCTGATGAAGAGAAAGCAGAACAAAATCCTTCTGGTAACAGTCTGCACTGCATCTAGTGCATTATTGAACACTGCAGGGATTTCTATTTGGTTTTTATTTTCAAATGAAGAATACATGTAACCATAGAGTTGACGAATTCCATCTGCTATATTCCAGTTGACAGAACCATTACAAGTGATATAGTTATGCCAGCTAATCCAGTATCCTGGATAATTTTTGCAAAAAGCTGTGATCAAAACAACCCATGTGAACGAAATCAACCAGGAAATGGCTCCCAAACACTAAAAAAGCTGAGACTATTTAGCTAGTAAAAACACTGAAGTAATTGTTTTAAAATGAAGAATAATTCTATTTGCTTTTGTAGCAATTATTTAAAAAATAAGCTGTCCTTGGACTCTTTAGTATAAATAGCCCTTTTTCTGATGTTACTGAATAATTTCTTAGGCCTCAGTATGGGTTGCCAACAGACTCAGTTGGTCTTAGTTTACCTCACTGCCTGCTCAGGGATTTAGAGTTTCGTCCTTCCCAGATCTAGCCAAAGAGGGTCAAGGTTCCTGTATATGACACCTTATAGGCACAGCATACAGCTCTGGAAGGAGTTGAGGTTTCTGGCAGTGATCAGAATAGAAGTCCTATGAAAGTGTAGTACATGAAAGGCAACACTCCTTTCCCACCCCGCAACACTCACCACACAGTTTTGAGTACAATTCCCATCCCCACCCCTATTTGGTCTTCATTACACTATTATCCATCTCCCCTCCTTTAGGCTGAGCTGCACTTTGGGAAATACAGTCTCTGGATGGATATAAAAATAGAATTGCTGATGGGGAAGAAAGAGAGGTTATGACTTTGGCTGGCTCGGTGACAACTCTCGTTTTTCTGGTCAGTGCAAGCCCTTGTCCTGGAGTTCAGGGCAGGTGGTGGGAGAGTCAAAGTCTTCTCACTTGGGGTTGTGTGGCTGTTCTGGTTCAAAGGGTAATGTTTGTGCATCCAAGAATGTTTCTCAATCCCTCCCCACTAATGATGCAGTTGGTGGAAAGTCCCTCTGAACTCTGAGAGAACTTCTCTTATCTTTAGTTGACAATGCTGGGGCCAGGTTTTTATCCTTTTGCATATTCTCCTGGGTATTTTGACAAGAAATTGAGAGAAAGTCTGTTAGGTAATGCTAATTTGCTGCCACGTTAACCTGAAAGTTTGTCTAAGTTATTTGTTTTTGTTTATTGTTAAGAAAGGTCATGAGTTTCAGTTTTATATCCCACATGCACTGGAGAAGACTGTGTAATCTGATGTTCTGGGATGAAATGTTCTGTAAATGTCAATTATATCCACTTGGTCTAGTGTTTGATTTAAGGCTGTTATTTCTTTATTGATTCTCTGTTTGGTTGATCTGTCTAGAGTTGTCAATGGAGGATTAAGGTCTCCAACTATGATTGTGTTGGACTGTTTCTCCCTTTAGTTCTGTGAGTAGCTGTTTAATATATTTCGGTGCTCCCTTTTTGGGTGCATATATATTAAGAAGCATTGTTTTCTTGATGTAGTGCCTCCTTTATCGTTATAAAGTGTCCATCTTTGTCTCTTGTTATCTTGAAATGTATTTTGTCAGATATAACTATGGTTATACCTGCTTTTTTTGTGGGTGTTATTTGCTTGAAGAATCATTTTCCACCAAACAGCAGCATGGTGGTTGCCAGAGGGAGTAGGGTAGGGGTAGGAGGGGGTCCTAATATAAGGTGACAGGAGAAGATTTAGCTTTCAGTGGTGGACATTCAGTGCAATATACAGATCTTATAACATAGAAACCCACACCTGAAACCTATATGTTCATGTTGACCAATGTCACCTCAGTCGATTTAATAAATAAACTAAAAAAAAAGAAAAGAAAAGATCAATTCAGTTGAATAATTGAAACTCAGGCCAAATAGATCATAATGACCCTCTAAGGATCAATCTCAAATATGCAGTCTCTTTGATTGTTGGACATTTTTCTGAGAAAGTAAAAAACAAAAAGTAATGGATCTTTATTTCTAATCACCAGACTATTTGTGTTTCTATCCAGGGTACCTCCTATTAATATTGAGGTAACTGGGAACCTGAGTTAGTAAGTAGGAAGTCACTTTGTAAATTGGGGGACTATTTTATTAGGAGCTAAGGCTCTGTGAACTATTCCCTACCTCAACAAAGCACACACATTTATTTTTAAATTTATTTTATTTATTTTATTCTTTAAAGTATTACATATGTCTCCTTTTGCCCCCATCAACCCCTCCCCAGCCACTCCCACCCACCAGGACAAGCCCCCCACCGCCCCAGTGTCTGTGTCCATTGGTTATGCTAATATGCATGCATACAAGTCCTTTGGTTGATTTCTCTCCCTTTCCCCCACCCTCCACTGCCTTCCCTCTGAGGTTTGACGGTCTGTTCCCCCTGTCTCTGGATCTATTTTGTTCGTCAGTTTATGTTGTTCATTATATTCCACAAATGAGTGAGATCATGTGATATTTATCTTTCTCTGACTGGCTTATTTCGCTTATCATAATGCTCTCCATGTCCATCCATGCTGCTGCAAATGGTAAGAGTTCCATCTTTTTTATAGCAGCATAGTATTCCATCATGTATATGTACCACATTTTTTTAATCTACTAATTCGCTGATGGGCACTTAGGCTGTTTCCAAATCTTAGCTATTGTAAATTGTGCTGTTATGAACATAGGGGTGCATATGTCCTTTCTGATTGGTGTTTCTGATTTCTTGGGATATATTCCTAGAAGTGGGATTACTGGGTCAAATGGGAGTTGCATTTTTAACTTTTTGAGGAAACTCCATATGGTTTTCCACAGTGGCTGCACCAGTCTGCATTCCCACCAGCAGTGCACAAGGGAGCCTTTTTCTCCACATCCTCACCAGCACTTGTCATTTGTTGATTTGTTGATGATAGCCATTCTGACAGGTGTGAGATGGTACCTCATTGTTGTTTTGATTTGCATCTCTCGAATGATTACTGACTTTGAGCATGTTTTCATATGTCTCTTGGCCTTTCCTATGTCCTCTTTTGAAAAGTATCTATTTAGGTCCTTTGCCCATTTTTTAATTGGATTGTTTATTGTCCTTTTGTTAAGTTGTATGAGTTTCCTGTAAATTTTGGAGATTAAATCCTTATCAGAGATAACATTGGCAAATATTTTCTCCCATGCAGCGGGCTTTCTTGTTGTTTTGTTGATGGTTTCTTTTGCTGTGCAGAAGCTTTTGACTTTTATGTAGTTCCATTTGTTTATTTTCTCCTTAGTTTCCATTGCTCTAGGAGCTGTATCAGTAAAGATATTGCTATGATATATGTCTGATATTTTGCGGTCGATGGATTCTTCTAAGATTTTTATGGTTTCCTGTTTTACATTTAAGTCCCTTATCCATTTTGAGTTTGTTTTTGTGTGTGGTGAAGTTGGTGGTCTAGTTTCATTTTTTTGCATGTATCTGACCAATTTTCCCAACACCATTTGTTGAAGAGACTGTCTTGACTCTATTGTATGCTCTTACCTCCTTTGTCAAATATTAATTGAGCATAATGGCTCAGGTCGATTTCTGGGTTCTCTGTTAAGCATTTGACAAAATCCAACATCCTTTCTTGATAAAAACTCTCAGCTAAGTGGGAATAGAGGGATCAGACCTCAATGTAATAAAAGCCTTATATGAGAAACCTACAGCCAACATCATACTCAGTGGGCAAAAACTAAACTCATTTCCCCTAAGAACAGGAACAAAACAGGGGTGCCCACATTTACCACTTTTGTTTGATATAGTACTGGAAGTGCTAGCCATAGCGATCAGACAAGAAGAAATAAAAGGCATCCAAATTGGAAAAGAAGAAGTAAAACTGTCATTATTCGCAGATGACATGATATTGAACATAGAAAACCCTAAAGACTCCATCAAAAAACTACTGGACTTAATAAATGAATTCAGCAATAAAGCAGGATACAAAATTACTACTCATAAATCTATAGCCTTTTATATACCAATAATGAACTCACAGAAAGAGAAACTAAAACAACAATCTCATCTACCATTGCACCAAAAAAAATTAAAATACCTAGGAATAAACTTAACTAAGGAGGTAAAAGATCTGTACTCAGAAAACTACAGGACATTGAAAAAAGAGATAGAGGAAGACATAAACAAATGGAAGAATATACAGTATTCATGGATTGGTAGAATCAACATTATTAAAATGCCCATACTACCCAAAGCAATTTATAGATTCAATGCACTCCCCATTAAAATATCAATGGCATATTTCACAGACCTAGAACAAATGCTCCTAACGTTCATCTGGAATAAAAAAAGACCTCGAATATCCACAGCAATGCTGAGAAAGAAGAACAAAATTAGAGGGATCACAATACCAGATTTCAAGCTGTATTACAAAGCCACTGTTCTCAAAACTGCCTGGTACTGGCACCAGAACAGACATACAGAGTACATACATTTAAATAATTATATATCTGCATTCAGCTTAATTCCTTGTAGGATGTCATCTTATGACTCTTGGACTTGGCTTTTTTATGCTTCAGCGTGGCCACTCTCTTTGGTTCTCATGGTCTTTTGAAGACAGAGCAGAGTAAAATTGACTAGATTTCCCCTTACATTATAGTTCTGCCTCCCTGAGATTACACTGTGCCCTTGATTAGAATTTTGTTTGTTGCCAAAGCTCTTCAAGCAAATATTTACAGTCTCCAGATTTACTACCACAGTGACTAATCTCATTCATTATATGTGGATTAGACCATCTTTCCCTCCTATAGGGCAACCTTACTTTCCAAAAATTTAGCAGGTACTTTAAATGATGACCCTAGGACACCATCTTGCCCAAGATTTCTTCCTTTAGGTGAGTGAATGCCTTGTATCATGCACACCATGAGCTCACCTCTTCCTCTCTTAAATCCAGAACTGACACGGACAATTTCTTTGGGAATTAACTTCAGCTGACATCTTATTGTATTTTTCATTTTATTTTATTATTTTTCCAATTATAAAAGAAAGTTTATTTAGAAAGTCACAGAGGTAGAAAAGGTGAGCCAGTTGGGCTGCACGGGCTCAGGAAATAAGTTACAGAGGCAAAAGAAGGGCCTTTGGAGCTTAGGAGAGAGAAAGGCCAAGTTAATGCACCAGGGGACATTTTGCATTCCTACAGAAGAAAACACACCAATAATCACTCCCACTCCTCCAATCAGGCTTATGTACAACCCCCAGCTAGCTGCCCCCAACCTCCAACTGACCAGGGCCTGTGGAAGCTCTGTCAAGGGAATGGGAGGTTAAGAAAGGTATCCTGGGCAGGAAATGCTTCAGCTAAGTCCTGAGGGAAGAGGAGACCCCTCACCCCACCAGGCAAGATCCTCTTCATCCCCTCAAAATCTCTGGCAGCATATTTGAAAGCCCATTTTACAGAGCAGAACACTGAGATCCAGGAATCTCAGACTCCCCTTTGACTCTCTGGTTCCTTCCCACCAGTTTATTCATTCAACAAACATTTGTTTGAGTATACTGTGTGCTCCCAGCTGCAAACTGAGACTGGCAAGCCAGTAATGGCGGTAGGAACTGGACCCCCAAACAGAGAGGACAAGGCTTCAGTCAGTTTCTTGCCTCCTCCACCAGCTGCCCATTATGTTCCCTCTCAGCCTCCTTTGCCTCCACTGGGAGAGCCTCTCGCTTTCACAGATAAGACACAGGCCTTTAGGTCATGCCTCTTGGAATGGCTCTGATGGGGCAGAGCATCAGGGAGGGCTTCCAGGAGGAGGAGGCCAAGGCCTGGAAAGCAAGGAAGCACCAGCCAGGCACTGCTCCCAGACTGAGCCAAGACACAGAGCCTGGGAGAACTGGGGGCTGGGGAGTGGGTAACAGGGGGGGAGTAAGTCAAGTCCAAATACTGGTGTTGTCTGCCCAGCTTCCAGGCACTGCCACCATCCTTGACCACCTCAAGGTCTCTGCTTCACCTAGGAAGGAAGGCAGGAACCTTCTCTATACAAGTTCTTAATTTTTTCTGCCCTCGTTTTTGTTTCAGTCCTCAAATATACAGGTTGGAGCTTGTTCTACTAGAGAGAAAAGTAATGAACAGTCACAAAGGAAGTCTTCTTCTTTGCTTATATATGTGTTCATGTCCTTATGTGGCTGTTTTGGAAAACAAGGCACTTCCAAAAACAATTTTTTAAAACAGGAAATATTGTGCTTCTGACTACAGTCTCATTTGCATTCTCTTTTTCCTCTGTGAATGTATGCTATACTCAAGTGAAATTTCACTGGTTACATGTGGGTAAGCTTCCAAAGAACTCTAATAACATGCAGGAACATCCCTGCTCTAGTATGTTGACCAGACTTTAGTTTCAAGCACAGGATTTTTTTTTTTAACACTATGAAATAAGAATAATTTGTCTAACGTAAGAAATGAGCTATTGCGTACCCAGTAGGAATATAATTTTATTGGTTTTTATTTATCAATCTTAGGTAGGGATTAGAGATCTTCATCTGATTCAGTGTTCCTTTTAAAGAAAACTACAATAGCATCATTTATCATATTCCTGTTTGCTAAATGTATTGAAGATACCATTGATATGAAACCATCGATTTTATTTCATTTTATTTTGTTACTGTCTTTTTAATAAAATGATTAAATTGGATATTGACTAATAGTATCCTTAGATATTCATTTAAGTAGAGTGAAGAGTTGTACAAGCATGGAAATTTGGACATGTTCCTATCATGGGGATTAATAATTGCCCCAATTTAGTGACACACATGACAGAAGGAGTAAACTATCTCCTCTCTCATTGCTTTCCCAAATACTCCTGGAGACTGGGTTCATTCAAGGGCAACTACAGGGCTGTAAATCTGTGATGAGATGGCCTTCCAGAGAATGTGTGTCTGTGATCTTGATCATCCTAAGGTTGGTAAATATCTTTGAAGTATGAAACATTATACCAGCTTCTTACCCTTGTCCATCAACACTATTGTGTTCCTTTTGAAAATTATGACCCCAAAAAGGTGAGTGAGCAGACATTCTGTGTTTGAAAATCTAAAAATGGGAGCCACTGGCCCGCAAGGGGAAGGCACTGGTTCTGAGTGGTGGATGCTGAGACCACCTTGAATCTGAAAGATAACTGAATCTATAAATGGGAACAGGGGGAAATTTTGTCTAAATGGCATCAGGTCAGTGTGGGGGCAGCAGCAGAACACAGGGCCTCACCTACTGCAACATATTAGCCACCACTTTGACTCTCTGCTCAGCCTTGTTATCACAAAAAGGAAAAATTGTCATGTGAGTACAGCACTGCGATTTCCAAAGACCCTAGACCTTGAGCTGGGCATAGGGGGGATGTTGCAAAACATTTCAAGATGATTCAGTGTATGAGGGAATGATGGGCGGGGTAGTGGGATATCATAGAATCTCTTAGATCAAGAAGATCATAATCAATCAAAATATGCATCTAATGGGGGTATAGCTCAGGAGTAGAGCATTTGACTACAAAATATGTTTCTAAGATATGAGGTGCACAGACATACAAGTAATTCCTTATTATAGGACCCTGACCTCCTGACAGGCATATAGCATAGTTATGTTATCTTTAATTAATGAGGAAAACTTATAAATATAGCAGTGTTTGTATATTCATTTTCTATTTCTGCATAATAAACCACCACTAATTTAGCCACTTTAAACAACACATTTTTATTACTTCATAGTTTCTCTTGATCAGGAGTCCATGCATGGCTTAGTCTGCCTTCTGTTCAGAGCCTCACAAAGATGAAATCTTTGTGTTGTCTGAGGTTATGATTTCACCTGAGGCTTGGGATCCTCTTCCAAGCTCCTTGGCTGTTGGCAGAATTCAGTTCCTTATGGTTGTAAGACTGAGGCCATAAATTTTTAGAGGTCACCTGTTTCCTGCCACAAGCCATTCCCTCAACATGGCAGTTTACTCCTTCAAATCCAAAAGGAGAGTGGTCTCTACTCTTAGGGAAAGCCTGAATCTATATATATAAAAGGCTAATATGCAAAGTGTCCCCTTGGGAGTTCAACCAGGAGACTGGGAGTTCGATTGCTCACTATGATGTGCGCTGACCACCAGGGGGGCAGCACGGAACAAAGGAAGGCCTTGGTCAGTAGTTGGAAGGCCCTGAATGGCCCTGATCGCCAGCCAGGCCCAGGAACCCTACCTGTGCATGAATTTTGTGCACCGGGCCTCTAGTTCTCTTATAAAGAGCTTACCTGATTAGGTCAAGTTCACCCAAGATAATCCTGGCTTCCCCGTTTTTAAACATTTTTTAGTGTACAGTTCAGAGGCACTCACTCATTGTTGTACAATTATTAGTCTCCAGAAGTTTTTTAATATCCTATGCTGAAACTCTGTACCTATTAAACTATAACTCCTCCTTTCTTCAACCTCCCAGCCTCTGGTAACAATTGCTTTCTGTCTCTATGAATTGGACTATTCTAGGTGCTTTATATACATGGAATCATATAGTATTTGTTCTTTGTATCTGGCTTATTTTACTCAGTTTAATGTCCCCAAGGTTTACCCATGTTGTAGCATGTATTAGAATTTCATTCCTTTTTTAAAGACTAATATTCCATTTTATGTATATCCCACATTTTGTCTATCCATTCATCCATCAATGGACATTTAGGTTGTTTCTACCTTTAGGCTCTTGTGAATAATACTGCCATGAACACTGGTGTACCAATATCTGTTTGAGTCCCTGCTTTTAATTCTTTTGTGTGTATACCCAGAAGTGGAATGGCTGAATGGGATGGCAAATTAATGTGTGCTTTTTTGAGGAACTTCCATAGTGGCCATACTATTTTACCACCAACAGTACAAGTTGATACCAATAATTGCTGTTTTTATTTTATTTTATATATAACTAGAGGCCCGATGAACAAAATTTGTGCAAGAGTAGGCCTTCCTTCCCCCAGCTGCTGGCACTGGCTTCCCTCTGATACCCAGAACCTGGGCTTCCCTCCAGCTGCCAGCAGGCACCTGAGACCCCCGGGCTTCCCTCGAAGCCCCAGCTTCATCTGGAAGGTCGTCTGGAAGGACATCTGGTCTAATTAGCATATTATGCTTTTATTATTATAGATGGTCATTATAATGAGTGTGAGGTGGTATCTCATTGTAGCTTTGATTTGCATTTCCCTCATGATTAGTGATGTTGTTGAACATATTTTTATAAGTTTTTGGACATTTTGTGTTATCTTTTAAAAAATGTATATTCAAGTTCTTAGCCCATTTTTTAAAATGTTCTATTATATGAAACAATTTTTAAAAAATATATTTATCGCTTTCAGAGAGGAAGGGACAGGGAGAGAGAAATAGAAACATTAATGATGAGAGAGAATCTGATTTGCTGCCTTCTGCACACCCCCAATTTGGAATCAAGCCTGAAACCCAGGCATGTGCCCTGACTGGAAAATGAACCCTGACCTCCTGTTCAGAGGTCGACCCTCAACCACTGAGCAAACCAGCCGGGCTTCTTTACCCATTTTTTAAATTGGATTGTTGGGCTTTCATGCTTTTATGAATTCAAATCCAACTGAGTAGAGATCTTAATCACATCTGTTCAATCCTTTTACTTTTGCCACATAATGTAACCTAATCATGGGAATGAATTCTCATCATATTCATAAATCCCACACACATGAAAGGGGAAGAGATTATACAGGAGGTTATTCTAGGAGTTTGGAATCTGGAAGGCCATCTTACTATTATGCCTCACATAATTTGACATGGACACAGCTAAAGAAAAATAATAAATTCTCCTTGAATTTTGTGAAACTTCATTCCAAACCAATTTCTTCAATTATAAACACCTACTAGTAGGAGAATATTAAAAAATTAGTATTTTTCAAGCTCAGTAAAGTGAATCAACCTTCCATAGGACATAACTGAAAAATTTGTATCTTTGTAGAATATATGAGGACAGAATTAGACTTTACAAAGAAGGTCAAAATTTTCTAAGAAAACAGAATTCCCCTTTCTTCTCTATCTTAAAAATGATAAAGTTTAATCTATTTCCACAGGTCAGGGTTCCTTTGTCTCTGCCTTTTATTTTATTTTTAAAGTTTATCTTTATTGTTGGTAGTATTACAGAAGTCTCCCCCCAATTGGCCTCTCCCCTCCCCTCCCCTGCCACTTTCACTGCACTATTGTCTGTGTCCATGGGTTATGCATATATGCATATAATTTCTTTGGTTAATCTCTTCCTGTCTCCCCCCATCTCCATAACTATGCGGAGATTACAAGAGAACAAAGCTTTACCAGCATATACTACAAAACAGGCCTACTAAGTGGCTCCCACATTGGTGGGCCTTGACAAAGGATAAAACAGAAATACTATTCTTTCAACTCTGAAGTAAGAATCATCAAATCAACCCACCTGCAGAGCTAGATCATTCTGAGCAAAGGGAAGCCTGCAGATAAACGGAGCCAGGCAACAGGAATTCCTTAAGGCTGTGGTAATAACTGAGAAGCCCCCCAACTATGGGCATTGTTCTAAGAGAGAAAAAAATAAGTGTTTCATATTCTGCCTTTGGGAAAAGCATCAAAATAGTATCTTGCCAGTTGCCCTTGGCCATGGGGCAGCCTGGACTGCCTGGTGGAATTCCTTGGGCAGTAGCTGGACTTGTGTGTGAGCACCTGCCAGCACTTGCTTCACTCGTAACTCATTGTATTGCCACAGTGGACGCTTGCCAAGACCATGTATCTTTACCCAAAGTAGAAAGTACTAACTCAGGACCCTCCCCTGGGCTACACCAGTGGGCGCTCTGCAAAGACCAGCTCAACAGCTCAAGAGGCTTTCCAGATTTGACTGCCAAGGCTTATCCTGGATCGCTTTCAGGAGGGGCCAAACCATCCTAAGAGTAAAGGCCAACCGTGACAGCTCTCTGACTTATTCCTGGAGGTTCTGAGCAATGCTTCAACCATTTACAAAACCAAGGGTGCACTCCTCCTTGGACAGGCCATGGCATGACCTGAGTATGTGATACTTGAAGGAGAACACTCCCTATATTAAAAG
The DNA here is from genome assembly GCF_028538775.1 of Myotis yumanensis. Taxonomy (NCBI): domain Eukaryota; kingdom Metazoa; phylum Chordata; class Mammalia; order Chiroptera; family Vespertilionidae; genus Myotis; species Myotis yumanensis. Next base: position 167,312,044 of record NW_027223754.1, read on the forward strand.
CCAAAACGAAAAATCAAACCTGATCCAGAGGTTGTCAAGACAGTTCAATGTAGCATTAAACCAGGATTACAATGTGACAGTGGGGGTGGGGAGTCCTTGTCACTCTCCTCTGAGCTCTTCAGCTGTAAGCTTTTACAGAACCAAGTGCAAATTGTAAGTCACCAGTTTCGTTATGCACAGGTTGAGTTCTTTGAGCTATTTGATGTTCCTTTCAGGCCCCTGAGAATGTCTAATGTAAAACAATAATGTATAGCAAATGACTTCCGCCTCTGAGAAGTTTCCCTGAGATTCCCGGGTGTCAGACATTTCCTTCTTTGTGTTCTCATTGCATCTGGTTCATATTTTCCTTATTGCGAGTATAGTCCATATTGCACGAGAGTAACACACTGATGTGGCTATTGGCTAGGATTCACCCCACATTCTCTGAAAAGCAGGACCCTTGTGCTGTTCTTCTCTGTTGATCTTCAGATAGAACAATGCCTGGCACTTAATAAGTATTGGTTAAGGGAATGTTGTTACCTCAACATAAATACTTTATGTACATAATCTCCTTTTATCACTCCTGCTTACGTAAATCTGATTATTTCCAGAAAAGAGGGGGAACCTCCTAAAGTAATTTTCACCTAATTCCTGAAGAGTATTATTAGTCACAAAGAATCTTTTTTTCCACTAAAATAAAAATTATGGACTCTATTATAGCATAGCTTAACATGAAACAGTGAAACCTGAATAAAGGCAAGGTTGGCATTTTTCTTCTTTGGAAATAAATCTAGATTTATGATTAATATAAACTTGGATGAGACCAAGACTATCAGCATTGCTTATCCTGACATGTCCTGAAAGACTCAGCAAGTTTTTGGATCATTCTGAGGTTTAATTTCCTCTCCTGGACAAGCCAGGGATCAGCTAAGCCAGTGGTCGGCAAACTCATTCGTCAACAGAGCCAAATATCAACAGTATAACAACTGAAATTTCTTTTGAGAGCCAAATTTTTTAAACTTAAACTATATAGGTAGGTACATTGTTATTAACTTAATTAGGGTACTCCTAAGGCTTAGGAAGAGCCACACTCAAGGGGCCAAAGAGCCGCATGTGGCTCGAGAGCCGCAGTTTGCCGACCACGAAGCTAAGCAATACTGTCCTAAATACAGCTTTCTTATTAGCCCTCTGGGGCAGCTCTGAACTGGAGTGCCCTAATCTAGGCAAATATATTTCACAGACTAATGGCAATAGAATTCCTGGAATGTTGGATTGAGAAAGCTTTGTGTCTGCATAGGGGAACTCCATGATGAATGAGTGGTGGCCACCATAGATGCAGATGGGGAACCAGAGGCACTCAGGCCGGGTATCCATCCTTGCTCTAATCCCTTCCCAAGCCAGAACAAGGGTACTATATATGCTCCTTCGTCATTTCAACCTCCAGAAAGGCAGGGATGATGAGTTCACACTGAATACCCCAAATTCATATTTCCTTGTCAAAAACAACCCTAAGATTCACAGAGAAATGCCTGGGAGCTAAAAACAATAAAATGTCCCAGTGCAGATCCTTCTCAATGTGCCCTTGGCAGCTTTGGCTGAGCTGAATCCCCACAGGAGCCTTCACTGTGGACATGGAGCCAGTTCCTAATAGCCAATTGCTGCCTATTTGATTGATTTGTTGATTGCACAGCGGCTGACCTGCACATGGCAACGAGGGAGTTGCTCCTTGGCAGTCAAGGGGATTAATAAGAGGAAAACCTGCCAGGACAAGGCATCTGGCAGAACTTGTTGAAACCTTTTCTATTTCTAGAACTTGGAATGCACATGGACCTCAAAGGCACCAGGGGGTCACTCTGGCTTGTCCTTAGTGTACTTAAGAGGAATTGTTTGCAATCTTTGACTCCGCATGACCTGTCCAGGTACTATGTTGGAGCATATTCTAAATGCTTTATTTCCACAGGTGATGAGTTCATCTCCCCCTCATGCCCTCACCAACCCTGACAGCCATGACTCATTTATATGGGCATGGGAAAAGAAAAAGTTGAAATCCTCAAAATAAAAGCAAAATACTGACAAGGTCATTTGTAATTTTGAAACGAATGATAGAAGTATCAGGTCACATGAATAGAAGGAACACTAACATAGTTTTATAGCTGCTGCACAGGCACCATAATTTTAAAATATCCTCATGTAGACTTAACTGTCCTTTGGTTTCTTTCATCAAACCATAATCCATATATGTGATTAGTTCTCCATATGTGATTCATTCTTCACCAGATACTTCTTCCTGACACCAAATCCTATCACTAGAATGGCACTTTCTTAGCATCTCTAATGAACTGCTAACAAGACACACATAAGAGATAGCAGGGAACAAGGACGTGAGGTCTTTGTCTAAGTGCTCAGGAAAATAGAGGACACATATCTTATTAACTTGGGATGCATCAAAAGAAGGAGTGAGGAAAGCAAGTCGAATGCACAGAGCAGAAATTTAAAAAATCTTGTGACAATTTAATGTAAGAGTTTTTGTAAGGCCCAGCAGTAAACACATGGTAGGCACTTGATACAAAATCATTGAATTGAACTAACATTTGTTTTGATTTCTTAATTTCTCTCTGAACTCTTTAGAGTCTGTGTTAGATTTCAGGGGACCTTTTTTCCTTTTATCCTCTCTCTCCCCAAAGTAGTCCACAGGCATCATCAACACAAGAAGCCATCCAAGTTCCAAGGACAAATCCTAGCAGACACTCAGGAATCCTGTATAGAGGAGTGAGTCTGTAGAAACCAAGGACTGTGTTTCACATGTGTCCCCCAGTTGAAGGAACTGACACCTGTTTATAGGAGAAGCTTCTCTTTCTGAGAGATCTGTTTGGTCCATGTAAGAACCACTCTCGCCCTAACCGGTTTGGCTCCGTGGATAGAGCGTTGGCCTGTGGACTGAAGGGTCCCAGGTTCGATTCCGGTCATGGGCATGTACCTTGGTTTCAGGCACATCCGCAGTAGTGGGTGTGCAGGAGGCAGCTGATCGATGTTTCTAACTCTCTATCCCTCTCCCTTCCACTTGGTAAAAAATCAATAAAATATATATTAAAAAAAAACACACCACTCTCAACAAAAGGGCTCACCTTCTTAGCAGTCACTCTCCCTAAGTTCTCAAAGTAGCAAAATGTAATAGGCAAATACATATTGGTGAGAGACAATCTGATATTTTCTTCTTTCTTAAATCTTCTTATTTCCTGAAGACGAATGCCTCTTTTAACTATGCTTTTAACTTATACAGACCTGACTATGTTAATGTTTTATCTGTAAATTATATCATGAAGGGTATAACAATTTGCCTCCAATGTTATTGGAATAGAAGTGATTTTAATGACTTACATGCTTTAGTTTTGCTTACTTCCCAGGGGGTTAGGAGAGAACAAACCTTTTCATGGTGAATGAGTATGGTCAGAGAATTAAAGGACGTTAGCAGATAGTCTTCAATAGTATCCCATAGTAGGAAGCTATGGAATATTCAATAAGAAAGTCAGCTCTACCTGTATAGTGGCCCTCGTGTCTGCCCTCTTCTTCCCACTGCCCCCCCCAAATAAGTCCTCATCACCTCTTGGTGGACTATCAAGATAGTCACCTCACTGTCTTCCCTGCCTCCTTTCTCTGCCCTCGTCAATCCATTCTGCAATCACTCAGCCAAAAAATATGTAACAAGCATCTACTATAGGCTATGCATATTTTTTACAACCCTTCCAAACACTATTACAGGGATCTTTAGAGATAAAAGGCTTTTAAAAATACCCACGGACCTGACTTTTAAAGAGAATGACCTGAAGGGCGGTCTGTCTACCAAATTCACTCCCATAGGACCTGTGAGTAGGAGGGTGAGGGTATGTGTGTGCAAGTCCTCTCTAGATGAAAACCTGCCATTAGTTTGCTTTCTTCTTCTCTGAAGAAGACAATCTTTTTTTTCAATCATTTAGAAGACTATTCCAAAAAGAGCCAGTGGCACACTGACACAGAGCAAAGCTTTGGCTGATGTTCTCAGATGTGAGGAGACTGGACAGCACTGTGATACAATCACCACCATACTCTTCCAGTGTTTTAGCCTAAGTGTAATTTCAAAGAAATTACAAAAATCTTTGGTCTTTTCAAACTTTATTTCATTAACATTCTTATGCCCTTCTTGTCCCAAAAGCATCTTTGAGAATATTTAATATATACATATATGTATATAGAAATTTTCTTAAATTATTCTAGGATGAATTCTAGGATGAAAGTTTTTTTTTAATGCCCTGTGAGCAATAACTGGCAGTTTTAAGACATTATTCTCTTGGATTTTAAGAGGCCTCATCAATTAAGAGGCCTGTAACCTTTAGGAGAAAGACTTAGTTTATGGTCCAAGATTGCACATTGCCTTGTTTCTTTCTGTGGAGAAATGAGTGCTATCTGATTGAGACTTGTCCAAGTGCACCATGAAAGGGACTTAGGGTCTAGAGAAGACCTGAATTTAAACCCAGTTTCTATCTCTTGCCGTGTTCTCCTGGGAGAAGCACTACAGATTTCGGTGGTTCAGTTTCCTCCTTTGTGAAATATTGTGGGTGGGCGTTGAGGCACGTGAGTACTCTGAACCTTGAAGCACTGGTTTGTGAAAGCATGTCTTGGGGCAATGGGTTCTATTCCTGAGAGTAAAGAAGTTGAGGCAGCTCCCCACACTTCTACAGCAGAGGTGGTGTCTCCTCTTGGACTTTAAAAGTATTTATTATGACAAGTATCTAACACTATAAGTATTTTAAAAAATCACTAAAAAGCATTAACATCACCCATTGACCAATTACTTACTGAAGCTAATCAGCGAGTCTGAAGAGCCTTTGGCATAAATGTGCGAACATTTTTAGCCACTATTAGTAATGTATATTCCACTTTTATGTGAGCCATTTTTTCAACTATTGGTTTAAACTTTAGCCTTCTGCCTCCCATACTTTTTGGTTGAGTACAAATAAGAAAAATTGGGCAACCACACACTAGCCACAGGTATGCATGATTACACATACTCAAGTTACGTAAAAAATAACCAGTAGTATTCAACAAAATTGACTCCTTTTAATTTCTTTTTAAAAAAATCGTCACCCAAGGATATTTTTTCATTGATTCTAGAGAGAGAGGATGGGAGAGAGAAACGTTGATGTGAGAGAGAAACATTGATTGGTTGCCTCATGCACCAGGGATTGAACCTGCGACCTGGGTATGTTGCCCTGACCAGGAATCAAACCCATGACCCTTCTGTGCACAGGAGGATGCTTTAACCACTGAGATACATGAACCAGGGCTTTTTTTAATTTCTTAGAGATACAATAGTTTGGTCTTTAAGCCAAATGGGTGTCAAATAGATGAAAGATAACTAATAATTATCACACGTGAATTGTGATTGAATCTACTGGCTAGATAGAAACCCTGACAGGAAATAAAAATGTGTTTTTTTTCTGGCGTTGGAATAGAATTCATATATTGGTCCAACTGTAGACTCTCCCAAAGGCCTGCAGCTTTATTATTTAAAAATTAAATTCTGGAATATTGAGAATTTTTTAGGACAACTTATACTATTATAATCATGTTATTTCTCAGATTTACAAGTCATAAAATTCATTGTTCTATGTATGTTTCAATAATTGCAGGTCAAATAATCTTTTAAAATACCACATCAGCTGAAATTGTTTTCTTTAAAAATCCATGGGCACATTTCTCTGCTCACTTGTTTATTTCTGTCTCCATTTTTTCCGTGGGGTGATGTGTTATCTGGGGACATTTTGGTCACCATCAGCTCTCTTTCTTTATTATCACCCTATCTGCCCCCTGAGATTTCACAAGCAGCTGACTCAGACCACTACTCAGCTTCCTTGAAATCTAGACTTTGCTGACAAGCCCAGTGTGACTAGTTTTTACAACTGGTATCAATGGGTTGTTTGAATTGATCAGCTCTTCTAGTCACAGAAGTGGACCTGGTCACCCACAGGCACAAGATGGGGAGAGGAGAGGAGGGGATGCCAGGATGAGCTACAGAGAGGCCACTGAATTGTACCTTCCGAGAGCTCACACATCACTGATTGCTCAGTCACTCTCTTGAGGAAAAAATTTGGAAAAGACTTTAATTTCTGCCATTTGTTTTGTAGAACTATTTACCATAGTTTGAAGTCTTTATGCATCCCTTTCAACTCTTATTTTTCTATTTATTCGTAGCAATCACTGTGCTGACAGCTAGTGGAGAGCTTAAATTCAGGGGAGTTGAGGGTGCTAGAAACATAAATGAATTCAAGTTCTATTGCCTAGGACATGCACCATCTCTAGAGGAAAGAAACATACATTCACACAAAAAAAGAAGCACAGTGATAGGCAGGTTACTACTGCACATAGACCTGGCAGTGCCCCTAGTTGCCCCATCTCTTCTATGAGCCCTTTTCTGTAAAATGCTTGACGCTTTTCTGTATTTCCCATAATGCCGGGCACGCGGCAGATGACCTGATTGCGGCTGGAGTTTCATCAGTTTAGTAACCATCCACTTCTCTTTTCTGATTATTAAATGAATTTACACAGACTTAGTTGGTTTGTGAGATACTAAACCTTGAAATGTCACAAAGTAACTTTATTGGAATTCAGTTGATTTTATACTTTTTAAAATCTTTCCCATTTATCAACCCCAAATTAATCATTCCAGTAGTCAGGGACAATATGTTATATAACAGTGTTCTCAGGAGCTAAAAGGACAATAGTTAATGATTGATAGATCAGGAGAGATCCTGAAATTTTGAAATCAGAGAGTGTGATCCACAAAGGAACTATGCTCCAGGCATCCCTATTTAAAAACATTTTTAATCTTAAGTAAACATATTGCTCTAAGTCTTATTATTAAGGCAACATTAACACAAATTACCAAGGGGTATGAAACTTGTTACTTCACATTTGAAAATTTGACACTAATTTGAGCATTTAATACAGTCATCACTACTTAACAATAGGGATGCATTCTGAGAAATGCGTTGTTACACCATTTTGCCATTGTGCAAGCATCATGGAGTGTTCTCACTTAAACCTAGATGGTATCGCCTGCTACACACCTAGGCTATCTGGTATAGCCTATTGCTCCTAGGCTACAAACCTGTACTGCATTTTACTGTATTGAATACTGCTGGCATTTATAACACAATGGTAAGTATCTATGTATCTAAATATAGAAAAGGTACATTAACAATCTATACTAATAAAAACATAATATGCTAATTAGACTGGACATCCTTCCGGATGACCTTCTGGATGAAGCCAGGGCTGCGAGGGAAGCCTGGGTCCTGGGTGTCTGCTGGTTGCTGGAGGGAAGCCTGGGTCCCGGATGCCAGAGGGAACCTGGTGCCGGCAGCCTGGGGAAGGAAGGCCTACTCTTGCATGAATTTCTGGTATCGGGCCTCTAGTATAATATAAAAGCTTAAAAAATTGTACATCTGTAGAGGGCATGTACCATGAATGGAGCTTGCAGGACTAGAAGTTGCTCTGGGGGAGTCACTGAGTGAGTGGTGAATGAATGTGAGGGTCTGGGACATTAGCATATACTACAGTAGACTTTATAAACACTGACTCTTTAGGTTACACTAAGTTTATTAAAAACAACAAGAAGTTAAATCAACCACAAGAGAAATGATGAAATCCAGAAATGCTGTATGAGGCTGCTGCCCTTGTAACACAGCATACTGTTTCACAGCAAACTTTTCTTATAAGCAGAAAGAGCACACTCTAAAATAATAATAAAAGATGTAGTACAGTGAATACATAAACCAGTAACATAGTCTTTTATTTTCAGTATCAAGTGTTATATACTGTAAATAATTGTATTGCTATGCTTAGTACTAGGATCGTTTGCACCAGCCTTGCCACAAACATGTAATGTGTTTTGCTATGATGTCTTGACAGCTACTTTGTTAGAAGGCAACAGGAATTTTTCAGTTCCATTATCATCTTATGGGACTACCTCATATATGTGGTTTATTGTTGACTGAAAAGTTGTTATGTGGTACATGGCTGTATTTTGAAACATTTTCTGATCACATACACAAATTTAATTTCGGAAATAAAGACAATTCACAAAGGCCCCTATCAAAATATTTTTCTTGAGAAAAAAGGTATAGTTGAATTTCTTAGCTCTAAAGATAAATTTGCTGTGACCGCTATGGCATTGGATTAGCCAAGAAAGCCTGAAGGTTAAATGAGAAATCTTGAGGTTGATGAGTTCTTAGAAATAAGCATTTTATGAAGAAGGAGAATCTACTTATTATCATGCAAAATTTCCACGAAAAAGTGTTAAATAATTTATTCCTATACAGCACAGGAACGACGGAGTGTCTATTAGGTTGAGTGGTTACATTCTTCTCTCTCTCTGATTTGGATACAGTTATGCCTCCTTCTCTGTTGTAGGGTGGGGCCATCATCCACTCACAGGGTTGGGCACCTCAGGACCTTACTGGAAGAGGAATGGCTGCTAAATGAAGTGTTTAAAGAACTCCCTGAGGAAAAGAACATGGTGACATGTGTCTTCCCTGAGGCTGGTTGAGAGGCAATGAAGCCGGTGCAGGTAGGAGACAGGTGGGGCGCTGCCTGGAGAGGGCTGGCTAGCTGCCAAGACAGGTGCTGACAACGGGACTCAGTGAGTGAATCCACAACTTTCCAGGAAGTGACCTCAGACTTGTGGGCTCTAAACTCATCAGTATCCGAGAGTTCTTTGAACTTAGAAAGGTACCTTATGCTAACAAATTGATTGTGAGGTAGAAACACAGAATGCCAATCGATTAAATTTTAAAGAGAATTTTAACTCTTGAATGTAAGAGACCTCACATTCAAGTCAGTGTATCAGTGCAAAACACATGAGAAGTTTATGGGGAAAAAGGAAACAGAACCAAGGGAGTTAGTTATGTGAACAGAATGTGCAACAAACAGAGACTCTGCCACCTGCCACGTATGTCTCTATAAAATGAATATATTTGTCAGGTAGACCGGATAAATCTACTTGTTGCCATTGTCTGGACATGTGCAATTCAGATTTGTCTATGATTTCAATGGGATTTTATATATCTCTCTTGACTCCAAATTATGATATGGACTTATTTTTAGTTTAATTCTCAAAAAACAATCTTACTCCCCTAATTTCTAGAGTTTTGAGGTCCATTCCTCTGTCTCCCTCAGGGACTATGTTGGGAAGAAAGAAAGTTCCCTTTACCCTTCTTTCTTCTTTTGCCTGGCCTAATAATTAAATCAACATGAGGCAGATTAATAAGAGAAAATAACCAAATTTAATTACATACATACATATGGAAACCCCCTACACATGAGAGGTTTAGAGATAGGAAGGTAAAATGAGGTATCTATGACATTCTGAGCTAAGGAATGAGGTAAGAGATCTGAGGCATCCTAGGGGAGGAGGGTAATCCACAGGAAAATAAAAACAGATATTTAGTATTTAAATGTTTGCCTTATCAAACAGATAGGTCATAAAATGTTTCTCTCTGGTAATAACTCATTATGGGCAAGGCCCCCAATTTAACATTTTTAAGGGAGTTGTAAAAGCTTCTCTAGAGCCTGCAGGGTCTCAGTAGCCTTCAGCTCAAAATAATCCACATGCCTCAGAGGCATATCTTGGGAGACTTGTTCTAAGTCCCTACAACAGTCTGCAAGATACTTGATGAAAAGACAGACCAATTCTGGAACACACAGTGAGATGAGTCTGTGATGTCCACACAGTCAACAGGCAGAACTGAAAGAGCACCAGGCCCTGAAGAGCTCAGCAGTGGCCACAGACCGGCGTGCTGGACAGCACATATGTCCTTGGTCTAAGACTGATGGCCACTTTTGGCAGGCCTACCCATGAGGGAAGTCCTCCAGGGGTGTGGAAGTCTTGAAAATAGTTTCTCTTCATTCTATCCTTTGATCCACAGTGAAACCTTCCATCAGATATTGAGTCACTTGCTGGCATTTACAAAAACAGTTAAACACAGAATTTTTTGTACCCCTATTCTTCCTGCTCTCCTTTCCCTAGCGGGGTGGAGTGTGTGTGTGTGTGTGTGTGTGTGTGTGTGTGTGTTTGTGGGGGTAACTGTAGGTAGGTGGGAAATCTGTTCCCAGGCCATTATAATTAGATAAAATTCAAACAAAAACAATACTTTATCTAAACAAATGCTCAGGATTCTCTTTATTCTTAGCCTAACTATAAACTAACTACAATGGGTACTTATGAAGTCTCTTAAAGCCTGCGCCCCCACCCACAAAAAATTCTTCTAAAATAAATATCACCTCATACCAAGCTGAAAAGACTGCTTATTACACAGGTAAAATTTGCCCCAGAAGATGTGTCATAGTATAAATTAAACCAAAGCTGCAAATTTTGGGGGGGTCCCTCAACACCTTATCACTCTTGTTAATCAACACTCTTGTGTTTTCTTGATGCTAATTTCAGTTGAAGTGTTTATCATTGTGTGAGGCAGTAAACATAAATAAGAAGACCCATCTAGTGAATTATGAAAGAGCAACATTTGCATGTGTTTGAAAATACTAAGGTCTCACGTCCAGATTATCTAACTCTACAATTTCAGAAAATCAAATTACACAGTTACACCCCAGAAAATCCTGTTTTGCAGGAACAAGAGCAGCACTGGATGTTTTCATATTACAATTTATTCTTTTTAAAATGTTTTAAATGTGGGAATCTAAGCAATGCCTCCCAGAGAACTTGAGAGAACTTCAGCTATCTTTTAACTACCTTCCTGAGATTCTCTAAGAATAAGTGCCTGTCTCTGACTATACAATTACCTACTTGTCAGTGGGGAAATATGCAAAAAGTTTTTTTTTTTAAAAATCGTTGAGGTCTCTCATCACTATATCCTTTTCCTGACCTTACCAAAATATGTTGTAAAATCCTTTTAAAACATAACACTAATTTTAAATAATTTATGAACTCCTATGTTCATTGCAGAATTATCTACAATAGCCAAGATATGGAAGCAACCCAAATGCCCATCAATAGGTGAATGGATAAAAAAAGCTGTGGTATTTTTTTTTTTTAAAAAAGCAGTAGTACATTTATACAACGGAATACTATTTGGCCATAAAAAGAATGAAATCATAACTTTGACGACAGAATGAATGGACCTAGAGGGTATTATGCTAAATATAAGTCAGACAGAGAAAGACAAATACATATGATTTCATTTATATGTGGAATCTAATGAACAAAACAAACAAACAAATGAAATAGAAACAGACTCATAGATACAAAGAATAGTCTGACAGGAGGTAGGGGAGGGACTGGGTAAAAAGATAAAGGGATTAAGAAGCACAAATTAGCAGTTTACAAAATAGTCTCAGAAATGTAGATTACAGCATAGGGAATATACTCAATAATATAACTATGTAGGAGGCCAGGCGGGTCCTTGAAACATAAAGGGACCACTCTGTAAAGTAATATGATTGTATAACCACTATATTATACTAATTACACCTGACACTAATACAGAATAATGTTGAATGTAAACTGTAATTGAAAATAAATAAAATAAATAAAGTAAACATAAAGTGTAAATGGCTAATATCCTAAAATATTTTTCCAACCTAGTATATATATATATTTAATATATTTTTATTGATTTCAGAGAGGAAGGGAGAGGGAGAGAGAGATAGAAACATCAATGATGAGAGAGAATCATTGATCAGCTGCCTCCTGCATGCCCCCTACTGGGGATTGAGCTCGCAACCTGGGCATGTGCCCTTGACTGGAATTGAACCTGGGACCCTTCAATCCACAGGCCCATGCTCTATCCACTGAGCCAAACCAGCTAGTATATTTTTAATTCCTTATGAGGAGGAAAGACTCAGTCTGAAGGGATGGAGTGGGAAAAACAAAATAAAATAAAAACATTGGACTGGGCTTGGAACCAGAAATGACCAGTGTTCCAGTAATGGCACTGCAATTACTAGCAGTGGGATCTTTGGCAACTCATGTCAGCAATCTGAGCCTCCATTTCTTTCTCTTCTAGATGAGAGTCTAGGGAGGGAAACATTTTTTTTGACCCTCTTAGGGTTCCTGGCTGAGACTAAAAATTAAGCTGACAAAGAGCCATTAACAGGAAAAAAGCATACAAATTTATTTAGTACAGTATAAGTTACACGTGACATGGGAGCCTTCATAAGGAGGGGAAGATCTGAAGAAACATGCCTGAGTATTTTTATGCTGGGTTGATGAAGAGTGGACAGTCATGACAGAATGTGATAAGTATGAATTAAGTGTAGTAACCTGGGGGAGTCAGCAAGGCCTATTTGTTAGGATTCTTTTCTGGGTCCCTTTGTCTTCGAGGTCAGCGCCTTTCTTCTGGGCTATAAGGAAGGCACTTCTCACATGAGGGTTTGATGACTTGCTTCAGAGTGACCTTCCTGCTTCTGCTATTTTCTCACACTCCTGCAGTTTAAAATAATCAGTATGGGTCCCACAGGTGTGGCTCAGTGATTGAGCAGTGACCTATGAACCAGGAAATCATGGTTTAATTCCTAGTCAGGGCACATACCCGTGTTGTGGGCTCAGTGAAGTGAAGGCCATTGCAGTCTTGGTCAGGAAATGTTGTGACTAGGCTGAAATGGGTCACCCACACAAATATTGAAATTCTCTAGGATGATGAGGGAAATTATGGTGAAGAGGAAGACTGTAACCTAGAGGCCAAAATCTTTAGTGAACAAAGTGTATGACCATGAGATGGTAGGGCATAGTGATCAGGTGCACCTGCATTAGTACCAGACAGATTTTTGTTTAAATCATAACCCTACCACTGACCACGTCTCGTCCATGGGCACCTTGCTTATCACATCAAATTATAGTCTACTCAATTATCCCACAGGACCATTCTGTGTAGGACATGATAACAATGCCTACCAAACAGCCATTCATATCGTCTTACTTGCTAACAGCAATACTGATGTGAAAGAAACACATCGATTGGTTGCCTCCTCCACAACAGGGTCTGGGCTGGGGAGAAGCCTGCAACTGAGGTACGTGTCCTTGACCAGAATTGAAACTGGGACCCTTCAGTCCACAAGCCGACACTCTATTCACTGAGCCAAATCGGCCAGGGCTCTTCTTCTGTTTTAATAATTGACTTAGGAGGGACCCAATACTGGACAATGAGATGTAGGATGAGCTTACTAGGATGACTTCTGGGAAATGTTTCTTCGTGTTGGTTTGTGAAGATGTGATGCCAAGAGCTTCTGCAGCCATCTTGCTACCATGAGGAAACCTGGCAGGAAGCTGAACAGGTCAACACAGAAAACTGGAAGGAACCCTAATTATTTACCAAAGCAATATTCGGAAGAGTACAAGTACGGAAAAGCAGTTGGGAACTTGAGAACTTAGATAGAAATATAATCTAAAAATTGTTCCTTGTTTGGTCCTGTAGAAGAAACCGCACTTTTAATTTTAAAAGGAGGGTGGAGAGGGGAACCTTTGAATAAGCTAACGGATATGTCTTTTAAAATCAGCAGTGACGGGGACCTCATGAATAAATTTATTAGATGCTCTGTAATTCTTTTCCCAAAGTTGTCAGGTGTTTTGAGAGGTAAATTAATGTTGGTTCGGAAAGTATAAAATGAGTCATCGGAAGAGAATTGATGTGCATGATCTTGAAATGTATTAAATGTCAAAGATAATAATTTAAACTCTTCTTTCGAGTTCCTTTGTGGGGGGAGGCAACCCATTATCTAAATGCATTTAAAAGGCAAAACTGGCTATTGATGCAGAGTGATTCAGACAACCTGAATTTGTTCTCAGAACTTATAGTTATTGATGTATAGAGAGCAATTCAGGATGTGAACGCTGCAACCTTGTCCTCATTTTACTGCCTTTCTTCTCCTCAGAGGGACAAGGCTTTTGGACTCATTTGCTGAAAGGTATATAGATACCTTAAATAATTTACCAACTTTGAGTTTGTACTTTAAACTTAAACTGAACCAAACAAACAACCCACACACAATAAATGGGAATATTGTGCACATATATTTGGATGTATGCAGGATGCATTTATATCCAAAATAGTTAATAACTATTATGGCAAGAAAACCAACAATCAGAATGAATTCCAGCTGTGGGCTGGAGCAGGGTCCTGTGAGACCCATATTGTTCCAGCCATTCATCCTTCAGTTTTTAAAAGATATATATTTTTATTGATTTCAGAGAGGAAGGGAGAGGGAGAGAGAGAATCATTGATTGGCTGCCTCCTGCATGCCCCACACAGGGTGGGGATTGAGCCCACAGCCCAGGCATGTGCCCTGACTGGGAATCAAACTGTGACCTCCTAGTTCATAGGTCAATGCTCAACCACTGACCCATGCCAGCCAGACAATCCTTCAGTTTTACATCATAGGCACATGGTAGGATCCCAGGGGAGGTTTTGGGGTGACTGTAGAAGGGGTGCTGTTTATGAGCTGGTGTGGGATTATATCATCTACACTAATAAAAGAGAAACATGGAAATTAACCATCACTCCGCCACTCTGCTACACCCACAAGCCATGCCCACCAGCAAATCAGGAGCAAGTATGCAAATTAACCCAACTAAGATGGTGGCAGCCACGGAGCTGGAGCAAGCAGGAGGCTTGGGTTGCCCTCAGAGATGGAGGAAGGCAAGCTTCCCGCCTGCCCTGGCCGGCCCTGGGCTCAGCGCAAGGCTACAAAGTTTCAATTATAGAAGATAAATAAATCCCAGACACCTGCTTCCAGCCGGCTATGGCCTCTGCTCAAGGAGGGGCTGAAAAAAAGAAGAAAAAAAGGAGAGGCTGGGAGCTTGGGTCGCCAGGGGGCGTGGCCAGCCTGAAAATGGCCATCAGCCCCTCACCCAGGCTAACCAGGCACCCCAGCAGGACCCCCCAACCCTGAAGGGGCTGTGGCCAGACTGAAAATGGCCCTCAGTTCCTCACCCAGGCTGGCCACATCCCCATGGGGTGAGGGTCCCCACTGGGGGGCTTGGCCAGCCTGCAAACAGCCATCAGCCCCTAACCCAGGCTGGCCAGGCACCCCAGCAGGACCCCCACCCTGATCCAGGACACCCTTCAGGGCCAACCAGCCGGCCCCCACCTGTGCACCAGGCCTCTATCCTATATAATAAAAGGGTAATGGGCAAATTGACCCTAACAGCAGAACGACTGGGAATGTCTGGTCACTATGACACACACTGACCACCAGGGGGCAGACGCTCAATACAGGAGCTGCCCCCTGGTGGTCAGTGCACTCCCACAGGGGGAGCTCTGCTCAGCCACAAGCCAGGCTGATGGCTGCCAGCACAGTGGTGGTGGGAGCCTCTCCCGCCTCCTCAGCAGCGCTAAGGATGTCCAACTGCAGCTTAGGCCTGCTCCCCGCTGGCAAGTGGACATCCCCCGAGGGCTCCTGGGCTGCCAGAGGGATGTCTGACTGCCAGCTTAGGCCCGAATCCCCAGGGAGCAGGGGACATCCCCCGAGGGGTCCCAGACTGCGAGAGGGTACAGGTAGGGCTGAGGGACCCCCCCGAGTGCACAAATTTTTGTGCACCAGACATCTAGTCATTTAATAAAACAGTATGGCCACAGTGGAGCGTGTCAAGTAAATATCTGTCCAAAATGAGACACTCATCTAAGTTATCTTTGACTACCAAGAAAACTGACTCAGAATGTAACTGACTTGTCCAAAATCATATTCAGTTAGTTAGTTGGCACAGCCTAGCCTACATTTCAAGGTTTCTTACCTCCTAATCCACTACTCTTACATCATACTGAATATTCTAGGGAGAAAATTAAACAACAGCAAAAATTCCATTCTTTGACCGTCAGATCAAATGTAAGGTCCAAGGCCAAAGAGGCAATAGCTATGTTGAGCACAAATTGAGGTTATCAATACACTGATAACTTGATTGATGACTCAGATTTCCTCTGATTAAACCAAATATTTAATTATAATTTTGAAGTATTTATTTTAAATTGTGTTATTTTGACTATTTATTCTTTATTTCCAATATGGAAAGAAAACTTGTTACTGACTTAGAGTAAATGTGATTTGGTAAAAAAAAAAAAAAAAAAAAAAAAAAAAAAAAAAAAAAAAAAAAAGAATTAATTTGGAGACAATTGATCTAAGATTGAGTGTTCTCCTACTTATTAATTATGTGAAATTGACCATGAATTTTTGCTCTTCTGAGTCTCATTTTTATAATAGTGAAGTGGAGATTAATAGTAAAGTGGAGCTATAGGATCTGCCTATCATCCTATTGTTGAGAAATGGTTAGAAAGTGGAGGGCAAGTTACTCTTAAATGATGGAGATGTCCTATGGCTGGTGTTATCCAATATAGTATCTACTAGTCACATATAACTACTGAGAACTTGTAATGAAGCTGGTGCAACTGAGGAACTGAATTTTAAATTTTATTAATTTTAATTATTTTATACTTATATCTACACTAGAAGCCCAGCACATGATTCAAAATTGCGCAGCGCTGCCCACTCTCCGGTCCAGCCCTGCCTCCCTGCCACCCTGCCCCTGACATTGCACGCACAACCTCCTCCTGTCTGGTCGACCTGTTACAGTGTTCTGGTTAATTAGCATATATATATATATGTATATATATATGTATATATAAATATAGTCACATATGCTTTGTGGCTACTGTTTTAGAGAGTGCAGCTATATACAGCATGGGGCAAAAGTAGGCTTACAGTTGTTCATATGAAAAATAATACAATAATTAATAAATAACAATACAATAATAAACTGTGTTTTATATACTCACAACTGTAAACCTACTTTTGCTCCTCCCTACCCCAATAAAAAACCAGAGCATGATGTAAAAGTAAAGAAAGAACTAAAGATGCTGTGAGGTAATGAGAGAAGACCCTCTTAGACTTATTTCAACTTTGGGAATTCACATAATCTACACTAATAAACGACAAACATGCAAATT
This sequence comes from Myotis yumanensis, assembly GCF_028538775.1. Taxonomy (NCBI): domain Eukaryota; kingdom Metazoa; phylum Chordata; class Mammalia; order Chiroptera; family Vespertilionidae; genus Myotis; species Myotis yumanensis. Next base: position 167,329,008 of record NW_027223754.1, read on the forward strand.
GACCATACCTTCACTACACCTTAAGCCATGCCCACTAGCCAATCAGAGCGACTATATGCAAATTAACCCAACCAAGATGGCGACTGGCAGCCACGGAGCTGGAGCAAGCAGGAGGTTTGGTTGCCCCAATGATGGAGGAAGCCAAGCTTCCCAGCTGCTGCAGCCGGCTCTGAGCTCCACTCAAAGCAACAAAGTTTCAATTATAGAAGGTAAATAAACCCCAGATACCTGCTTCCAGCTGCCATGGCCAGGGAGCTGGAGCAAGCAGGAGGCTTTGTTGCCCCAATGATGGAGGAAGCCAAGCTTCCTGGCCGGCTGCTGCCTCCTCTCAAGGCAACAAAGTTTCAATTATAGAAGGTAAATAAACCCCAGATACCTGCTTCCAGTTGCCATGGCCACGGAGCTGGAGCGAATAAAAAAAAAAGGAAAGGCTGGGAGCTTCGGTCACCTGGGGGCTTGGTCAGTCTGAAAACAGCCATCAGCCCCTCACCCAGGCTGGCCAGGCACCCCAGTGGGGACCTCTACCCTGAAGGGGCTGTGGCCAGCCTGCAAACAGCCATCAGCCCCTCACCCAGGCTGGCCAAACCCCCATGGTGTGAGGGTCCCTTCTGGGGGGCTTGACCAGCCTGCAAACAGCCCTCAGCCCCTAACCCAGGCTGGCCAGGCACCCCAGCAGGACCCCCACCCTGATCCAGGACACCCTTCAGGGCAAATCAGTTGGCCCCCACCTGTGCACCAAGCCTCTATTCTATATAATAAAAGGGTAATATGCAAATTGACCCTAACAGCAGAACGACTGGGAATGTCTGGTCACTATGACACACACTGACCACCAGGGGGCAGATGCTCAATGCAGGAGCTGCCCCCTGGTGGTCAGTGTGCTCCCACAGGGGGAGCTCTGCTCAGGCACAAGCCAGGCTGATGGCTGCCAGCACAGTGGTGGTGGCGGGAGCCTCTCCCGCCTCCTCAGCAGCATTAAGGATGTCCAACTGCAGCTTAGGCCTGCTCCCTGCTGGCAAGTGGACATCCCCCGAGGGCTGCAGGGCTGCCAGAGGGATGTCTGACTGCCAGCTTGGGACTGATCCCCCAGGGAGTGGGGCTAAGCCAGCAGGTGGACATCCCCCGAGGGGTCCCAGACTGCCTGAGGGCATAGACCAGACTGAGGGACCCCCCCTGAGTTCACAAATTTTTGTGCACTGGGCCTCTAGTCTATATAATTAAAACCTAAGCAACCAGAACAACTGGTCACTATGATGCACTCTGACCACCAGGGGGCAGACACTCAACACAGGAGCTTCTCCCTGGTGGTCAGTGTGATCCTACAGGGGGAGCACCACTCAGCCAGAAGCCAGGCTCACAGCTGGTAAGCACAGTGGCAGGAACCTCTCCCGCCTCCACGGCAGCACTAAGGAGCAGCCAGCCCAGTGGTAAGAAGCAGTGAGCAGGTGGGCGGTAAGGAACAAAGGGTTCCGAACATCCCCTGAGGGGTCCTGGATTGAAAGAGGGTGCAGGCTCAGCTGAGGGACCTCCCCCCCAGTGCACAAATTTCATGCACTGGGCCTCTAGTATTTTAACACTACGGTGTTGGGTGAATTTCCCGCCAAAATATAAGATGGCGGTTCGAATACGCAGGTAGGTATCTTTGTGAACGGCAAACAAACAAATATTTGGTAATACGCAGTTACAATCGGCCCGAGTTTACACGTTTCCCGCACTCCACCGCAAATCTATATGAACGGAGTTAAGACGGCTCCCGCGGAGTACACGCAATTCACGCGAGCCGACTTAACTCGTTTCCCGCAATCCAAGTGTTAATAATGATTTTATTTGCAAAAGCATCTTTCCAGGGAGTTGTCTAGCTTATCACTAATTGCTTTGGAAATTAGTGTTAGACATTTCCAATTCTGTTAGACATTTTCTATCTCGTTTACCACAAGAAACATCTTAAACCCTTTATAGCTTCAGTGTTATGCCCATCCTTTCCTTGCAATGACTGATTTCTTGCTGCATCAGTCCAAGCATACTTGTACTAGTTTCCATATCTTTGAATAGTTAGCCCCAAGGCAGCTTTGCTTATACGCAGTGAGTCAAAACCAACACTTGCTACAAGCACAGTATTGTACACCAAGAAGATTATCTTCTAGAAAGACCTAAAAGTCCAACAGATATGCCACAAAGAGCTAGATAACAGTGGTGTTTAATAACTAGAAGTGATGTGTACAGCTATTTTATGAACAGTCCACAATCTTTCATCTTGACTCTATCAGTGGTTGGCAAACTGCGGCTCAGCAAACTGCGGCTCGCGAGCCACATGCGGCTCTTTGGCTCCTTGAGTGTGGCTCTTCCACAAAATATCAACTTCTGTGCATGGGCCACGAAGTTTCAATCACACTGTACGTGCGCGCCTGCACGTGGTATTTTGTGGAAGAGCCACACTCAAGGGGCCAAAGAGCCGCGTGTGGCTCACAAGCCACAGTTTGCTGACCACAGCTCTAGGTCATACCTTAAACTGAAAAAGAAAAGATTATCTTAATATTTTCTATGGTTAGGAGATACTAAATCTCTTGTTCTAATCCAATAATAATAGTTAGAAATGATGGATATTCAAAATATATTAACAGGCTTTGGAAAAGCAACTCCTGGAAAATGGGAAGAAAATGTACTCCTATTTGACTGAGAAAATAACTACTAATTGATTAATGGGTTTAAGGTGATATAGAAACATGAATTCTGAAGGCCCATCGATGTTTATTTCTCATTAAAATACATTTCAACCCCTGGCTAGTGTGGCTCAGTAGGTTGAGTATCATCCCATGCATCGAGAGGTTGCTGGTTCGATTTCCGGTCAGGGCACATGCCTAGGTTGTAGGCTCACTCACCAGTAGGAGGTGTGCAGGAGGCAGCCAATCAATATTTCTCTCTCATTCATGTTTCTCTCATTGATGTTTTTCTCTTTCTCTCTCCCTTCCCTTCTCTCTCTCTAAAATCAATAAAAAATATTAAAAATACAATTCAAAACACATTCTATTGTTCTTTGGGGCTAATAAATTGATACTGAAGACATGCACACAAAGAGTTTTTTGTGCTTCTTAACAATATAAAAATGTACCAGTTGACGGTTTGCATAAATGGAGCACAATTATCACCAAGTTGCACAACCTTTTTATCTATACTTCACTGCAGGAAATCTCACTGTGTATGTGGCCTGAATACATATAACCCAGTGGAAAATTCCACAAACACAGAGTAGCTTAAGACCAACAGCTACCTAGCTTTTTATTTTTTTATTTTTTTAATCAAACACAGGGATTTCTGGAGAATAGCTCTCCAAACCACCTTTTTAGAATTCTCTGTCATTTTCATCTATCCTTATTAATTCTTAAACAGCATCCATTCAAATTGCTATGCTTCAACCCTGAGGAATGTAAATACTGAGGTAATTATGAGCCTTATTTTCCAGTGGCACACATTTAAATGATTATCTGAAAGTCATATGTTAATGTCACAAAATAGAGAAACATAGTTAATGTATTTTGCCCATAGTTAATAGACTAAAATAGAGTAAGCTATGTCACATTGCACGCAGATTTAAATGTGGAGACTAGAATTGCTTTTTCATCATTCAAACCTTGCAGAACAGTATGTATATTTTATTTGCATTAGTCTCCCAGAAGAACTGGAGGGACAAAGAAAATGAGGCAAAGGGATCAGAAGAAAATGTGTGGAGACTGGAGTTGGATAAAATACGTGTGTGCGACTGGGCAGGGTGTGGGGTGAGAGAATGACTTAGGGCACAGATCTGTCAGAAGCTCACAGACAGCGAAGAAAATCTTTTGTTGTGTGGAAATTAGCCATGTGCTCTCTGAGCCCCCTTCCTCCTCTGGGTTCCATTTCTATAAGTTGCCTCTTTTCCTCTTTTCTCTTCCCTTAGTCAATTTGAACAAATATCAATGATAAAATTGGTAATGATCTTAATTATAATTATGTCCTAATTTATATTTTTATCCATTATGGAACTACACTCTCAGGAAATTTATAGCATCATTACTGGTAAATCTGATTATTATGGATTGAACTGTGTCCCCCCTAAAAAGATATGTTGAATTCCTAATCCCCAGTATCTCAGAATGTGATCTCATTTGGAAATAGAGCAGTAGCAGCTATAATAAGTCAAGATGAGGTCATACTGGAGTAGGGTGGACCCCTAATCTAAAACGATTGGTGCACTTATATGAAGATGGCCATGAGAAGACAGAAGATGCACTAGGCTCGTGGTCGGCAAACTGCGGCTCGCGAGCCACATGCGGTTCTTTGGCTCCTTGAGTGTGGCTCTTCCACAAAATACCACGTGTGGGCGCGCACGTACAGTGCGATTGAAACTTCATGGCCCATGCGCAGAAGTCGGTATTTTGTGGAAGAGCCAGTATTTTGTGGAAGAGCCACACTCAAGGGGCCAAAGAGCCGCATGTGTCTCGTGAGCCGCAGTTTGCCGAGCCGCAGTTTGCCGACCACTGCGTGACTAGGCAAATGCCATGTGAAGACAGAAGTAGAGATTGGAGGGATGCACCTACAAGCCAAGGAATGCCAAGACTGTCACCAAAAACGAGGAGAGAGGCATGGAACAGATTTTCCCTAGAGCCCTCAGAAGGAACCAGGCTTGCCAACACCTTGATTATAGACTCAGTAGCACTGTGAGTCAATAACTTTTTATTTTGTTAAGCCACCCAGTTTTTGCCACTTTGCTATGGCAGCCCTAGGAAGGTAATTCACTAATATTTGGAAGAAACCTCAAAGTTTCTCTCTCTAGATGACAATTCTACCTATTGCCCAATAACAAGAATGACTGCTAACATTTGCTTCTTGTTGAATACATGCCAGACACCATCAGGGCTCCTCCACAGAGCCTGCCGATCACCTCTACAGAAACCAGGCTGCCCTTCACCACTACTCAAGTGTCCAGTGATCCTGTCCTTGGCCACCGGTCCACTCAATAGTCATAGTTCAGAGTCTCCTGTGTGCAGTTCTCCAAATCTCCAAGAATTTCCTTGTTGGCTCCAGTCCATGTTCACATTTACTCACTAAAGATAGACCACTGGGAAGTTAAATAGTCAACTGAACTTCAGTTGGGGAGCATGAACTCAGAGCAAGATGTGTTGGTCAACATGTGTTGGCGTATAAGCTCCAACTGCCCACCTTGCCTCCAGCCTCATATTTTTGTGGAACTCTCCCCTGTACACACATAATTAAATTTGGTAATTTTTCCTGTTAATCTGGCTCATGTCAATTTAATTCTGAGGCCAGCCAGAAGAACCTAGAAGGGGAGAAGAAAATTTCTTCCTCCCCAACAGCACCCTTTGCAGAGCTCCCTAAGCTGACCAACCTTGTGTTGAGAGTAACATTTTTCCTTAGTCATGTTAATATACTAATCAGTCAAGTTACAGTGTGGTTGGTGTATTAGTCTAGAGAGCAGATGTCAAGATGGGATTAAACATGCATCGATTTTACAGGGGAGAGAGACAGTGAAGGCTGGGAAAGCCATTGCATCATGATGCAAGTCTGACCCATAGTGAAGGAGAAAGGGTGAGAAGGGAGAGGGGAAGTGTCCCAGACTGCCACCCAATCTAAGGCAGTTTCATCAAGGCTGGTTGGGGGCAGGGGTAAGGTGGGGGTGTGGCCAGAGGCAAAGTGGGCTGTAAGAGGAGTCCCCCAACTCCCAGAAATGGATCTGCCTTAGCATTCCTGCTGCACTCCATCATCGGTCATCAGCTGAGAGCAGCTGTGGGAGGCTGGGCCTCAGTGCTGACATAGTGAAGGATTCAGAATGCAAAGTTAGATGCCTGGGCAGTTATGCCCCTGTAGTTGGAGGTCTTGTGGTCCACATGCCACAGCCTGGAAGCCGCCCTTTCGTATCTTGGTAATGTGTTGGTTTGAAATTTAACTGCCAGAGGCAATTTTACATCTTAGTCTTGAAAGAATCCTCATGGTGGCTTGACCTCCAAGTATTCATAATACCTATCTAGTTTTATATTATGCACCTATTATATCTACAAACATCCCCAACACATATGTACTTAAGACATACTATCACATTTAACAAAAAGAGAGAAAGCCATTGAAGCTAAACACTCCCTGAGAACTATAAGTTTCCCCAAACCCATAGTAAAATAGCTTTTAAATCAAGAATCCTGTTTTAGTGCCCCATACTATGTCCAGTAGACATACGCAAATGCACATTGGTAATAACTCCTCACGGTGAATAAATGATACACCTTATACCTTACAGCATAGGTCACATTTAATGAAACACCTCGCTAGGTTTTAAGAACACTTTACTTTCTTTAATGAGAACAGATGTTGTCCTCAGAAATAGTAGTTTCTGCAACTGTCAGTCCTGAGAGTGGGTGAGACAACAGCGCACATCATTTTTACAACACCGTCCAAATAGCATCTGAAGAGTGTGCTGAGCACAGCTCCTTCTGCCTCATCAGTGGATCTTTCGGAGAGATGATGTGTGAGAACACATGTGCACGCACGGTTTCAGCTAGACCAACACGACTGTGCATCCAGACCCTCCGGGAGAGACTGTTCTTAAAACGACGTGAAATACAAAGCACCCAAGAGGCAAGAGAAGCAGTGAAAAATACCGTCTGCAATATAAGAATCTTGGATTGACTTCTGGCTTATTTTCAAACCTCAGATAAAGTACTTAACTGCTTTTTGACCCATTCCTCTTTTGTTTGAGCTGCCTTTTGCTTTTTTAAACCCTTGGTAGTTGAGGTAGCCTAGTTTAATCCACGTGAAACCACTTTGGCCTAATGATTCCTTTTATGAAATTTATGAGAAAATGCCATTTCAATAGCATTTATTTATTTTTTTCTTTATGTTTTTTTCAGGTTGTTTTTGTCTCTTTGTCACACACACACACACACACACACACACACACACACACACCCCTCACACTGTATGTTGCAACTTTTTCATTTTTTTTTCCTCACCACTGCCCTTGATGCTCATTCAAACTGGACTTTGCACACAAAGTGCTTATGTGCTAAATTCATTCATACTGAATGAATAATCTTGCATCACAGGTGCATCTAAGAAGTCATGTTTGGACCCTGTGATTTATTAAGCAGATGCTCAATAAACATTTGTCAGATAAATGAACGTACACACGTTACCTTCTGACATCAGGCTTAATTCTTATTATTTGCAGAGGCATCATTTCCTCTGCAGATTTCAGGGATGCGATGCTGCTAGGAATCGCTGCTTTAGGAATCAAACAAGATGAGTCTGAACTTGAACAATTCTTGAAAACATCTATTGAAACTTGGGCTTTTCCATCCTCCATCTTGGGTTCATTCCAATTTTGTAAATGACTTTTAGCTATTCTCCTAATAATCCATTTACAGCTTGAATTCTCTGTGTGCCTTTACGTATAATTCCTGTAGAGATGAACATGCAACATGTGTACCAAAAAACATCAGAAATTAAAATTCTATAGTGAGAAAATAAACCACTGGGGAGTTGGTGTTATTTTTCCTTGTGTGTTTGTTTTAGATAAAGAGGGTACTTGTTTAATTTAATGTTCTCTTTATAAGTGATTGGCTTAAAATTTAATAACCTATAGAGACTCCAGATTTTGTTTACATGTCTAACATTCACGTGGCTTGACCTGAATTCAGATCTTCAGGGTTCTGTTCCCCAAAAGCCAAAAAGTTGTCGGCAGGACAGCAGACACTTATCTGCAGCTAGAGGCTATAATGACCATTCCCCATTTCGCCACATCCACACTTCTTTTATCATCTAGGCAGGGGTGTTATAGCATACTAGAGGCCCAATGCATGAAATTTGTGCAAAGAGTAAGCCTTCGCAGCTGCAGTGGCTGCCTGGATCCCGCGGCTGCAGCCCGGCTTCATCTAGAAGGATGTCCAGAAGGACGTCCGGTCTAATTGGCATATTAAGCTTTTATTACTATAGAATGTGGGTTCCAAAACACCAACTAAGTAAGAGCAGTTGTACAGAGTACTTTGAGTATATCTGTATGCGTAAAATAAGTATTTTTATAATTTTACCCAAAAGAACACAAATCCTTTAGCTTCTTTAGATCTTCCACGAAGAATGTTGGCAATTTTTTAAAAAAATGAATCTCATTTTAAATATTCAAATAACATAACAGTAAATATAGGGAAAAAAACTGGCAGTTAAATTAGCCTATTTGCATCGTCTAGAAAACAAAGTAAATAAGAGGGCAAAAATATGGCTGATTTATTTATGTTCACCACGTGGGGGCAGTTAGTTCTTCACGGTACTTAGGAACAAGCCTATTGCTCTTAGTGAGGGTGTATCTGTCAGATAAGTAATAGTAAAGGACAAGAATGTGAGAGCAAGACCATAAGACCCCCCAGAAACATCAGATGTAAGTTGGGAGGGGGTTGATAATCTTCCTTAAGGAGCTCTGGAGTCCTCCTGTCCACCCTCTCATGCCTGTCCAGCCTTCCCCTGGGGAGACAACAATGATGAACAGACACGGTGCACTGACATTGCTTCTCTGTTTTTACAGAATTCCTTGTCTACCAACAATTGCAGTACACAGCTAGTTTCTTTTGCACACAGTGAGGATAAGTGCATTTCTCTCTGACTGGGTGCATATTCATCCTGGGTCTTTTCTCACCAGTCTAGGTAACAGCTATTCATGAGACACATAAGTAACGGTGAGGTGATGGAGTGTGAGACCTCACAGGATGCACATCTTTTAAAATAGGCATAGTGACCTAATTCAATAGCTATTTCCCAGAGGAAAATAAAGATAACTAAAACAAAAGGTAGATAGCCAATTTTAATCCAGAGGAGCAAAGCCCCAGGGCAGGAGAAAGACCAAGGTCAGGCAAGTTTTCTCTTCTCCCTTAAAGATTGCTCTGAAACCCAGGGGCCAAGTCTACTTTTTCTTTAAAAGTCCAGGGAGAGAAACATTACAAGAGAACCAGAGTGGGAGCTTTGTTGAAGATGCCAGAGCCTTAAAAAGACTCCTGGATGAGGATTAAGAAACACCTCTTTGACATTAATTTATCCTCTGCCTCCAGAATCTGTAACATGCTTAGCTGACAAAGTGTTAAGTGATTCCCTTGCTCCCTTTTTCAGCATAATGGGGCTTTGGGCATTGTTGTCCTACAGTCACTCCTACATCCACAACTATTGCTGCCAACGCCCAGCTCCTTACAAAGGGGGCTTGTGGTGAAGTAATTCACACTCGAGTTTTAACAGTAGATGTCAGCACTCACCTTGCTCATTTAGTTTCACATATATTTCAACACACAGAAATCATGCTGTTATTTGTTCAGTGGTAACATCTTAAGGACAAGAAATACTGAAATTGTTCTTTTTAAAGAAAACAGGCAACTAGATGCTTACCTTTAAAAAAAATCTAAATGTCCTTTTGAGAAGAAACAGGTTGGAGAATTTGCCCACACTCACTGAGGCATGTGAAATGCAAGTGAAAAACTTGCCTGCTTTCAGATTGCTTTTCTTGCTCATCAAACTCCACGACTAATCTGTTTGTTATGACATTCTAAAGAAAATAGCAGACAATGCTTGGAGTCAAAAAGAGAAAAATTCTTATTTTATTATTTAAAATTTATATCTCAGTTAGCTTTAATTAGCTCTTTGAAACAGACTTCTTTTAAAGAGCAGTTTTAGGTTCACAGAAAAATTGAGTTGAAGGTACAGAAATTTCCCATATGTCCCCTGCCCTGACAGCATCCCTTGTCAGAGAGTAACATTTGTTATATAATTGGTAAACTTATATCGACCCATCATTGTCACCCGAAATTCATAGGGTTTACTCTTGGTGTTGTATATTTATGGGTTTTGATAAGTATATAATGACATGTATCTCCCATTATAGCACTCACTGCTCTAAAAATACCTTGAGCTCTACCTATTCAAGCCTCCTTTCTCCTAAACCTTGGAACCACTAATCCTTTTTACTGTCTTTATACTTTTGCTTTTTCCAGATTGTCATATAGTTGGAAATTGTACAGAATACAGCCTTTTCAGATTGGACTCTTTCACTTGGTAATATGCATTTAAGTTTCCTTCATATATTTTCATGACTTGACTACTCATTTTTTTTAAAAAGTCCTGAATAATATTACATTTCTGAATGTACCACAGTTTATTTCCCTATTCACTTACTGAAGCACATCTTGATTGCTTCTAAATTTTGGCAGTTATTAACAAAGCTGCAATTAACATTTAAGTGCAGATTTCTGTGTGAATATACATTTTCAATTCATTTGGGTTAACAGCAAGGAGTACAACTGATGGGTCACATGGTAAGAATATCTTTAGTTTTGTAAGAAAACTAAACTTCCAAAAGTTAGTTTTCCAAAGTTATCTTCCAAAGTGTTTGCACACTTTTTCATTTCTACCAATAATGAATGTTAGTTCCTGTTGATCCACATCCTCACCAGTATTTGCTGTTGTCAGTGTTTTGGATTTTGGCCATTCTAATAGATGTGTAGTGGTATCTCATTATTGTTTAACTAGAGGCCCAATGCACGAAAATTCGTGCAAGAGTAGGCCTTCCTTCTCCCAACTGCCGGCACCAGCTTCCCTCTGGCACCAGGGACCTGGGCTGCTTCCCTCCGGCCCCAGCTTCGTCAGGAAGGATATCCAGAATGACGTCCGGAAGACGTCTGGTCTAATTATCATATTACCCTTTTATTATTATAGATTTGCAGTTCCCTAATGGCATATGATGTTGAGCATCTTTTCAGATGCAATGCTTATTTGAAAGACATCTGCATGTCTTTTTTGGTGAAGTGTCTGTTCAGGTCTTTTGCTCATTTCTAAAATTGAGTTGTTTGTTTTCTTACTGTTGAGTTTTAAGAGTTCTTTGTAAATCGTGGATAACAGTTCTTTATCAGCTATGTCTTTAATAAATATTTTCTCCCAGTCTGTGGCTAATCTTCTCATTCTCTTTAGAATGCCTTTTGCAAAGCAGAAATTTTTATTTTTAATGAAGTCCAGCTTATAAATTCTCTCTTTTATGAATCATGGGCACTATATGAAAAAGTCACTGCCATACCTACTTCATTTAGATTTTCTCCTATGCTATCTTCTGAGTTTAATAGTTTGTGTTTTATACTTAGGCCTGTGATCCATTTGAGTTAATTGTTGTGAAGGATGCAGGTCTGTGTCTAGGTTTGTTTTTCGCATGTGGATGTCCATTTGTTGAAAAGACTATATTTGGTCCAATGTATTGTCCTTGCTCGTTTGTCAAAGATCAATTGACTATATTTATGTAGGTCTATTTCTGGGCTCTCTATTCTGTTCCATTGATTTATTTGTCTATTACCACACTGTCTTGATTACTTAGATTTATGGTAAGTCTTGAAGTCAGGAAGCATTAGTTCTCCGACTTTGTTCTTCTTCTTCAATATTGTATTGATTATTGTGGTCTTTTGCCTCTCCACATAAACTTTAGAATTAGTTTATCAAAATTTACAAAATAACTTGCAGAGAGTTTGGGACTGTGTTGACTCTATAGTCAAGTGGGAAGGAATAAAATATTGACAATATTAAGTCTTCCTATCAATGAATAAAGAGTATCTCTCCATTTATTTAGTTCTTTGGTTTATTTAATCAGAATTTTATAGTTTTTTTCATATCTATTATGTATATATATAGATTTATACCTAAGAATTTCATTTTTGGGAAGTGCTAATGTAAATAGTATTGTGTTTTAATTTCAAATTTCACTTGGTCATTGATGATATATAGGAAAGCAATTGACTATACTGCAACCTTGCTATCATTGCTTGCTAATTCCAGTTTTTTTTTGTCAATTGTTAAATTTTTTACATAGATGAACATGTCATCTGCAAAGACAGTTTTATTTCTTCCTTCCCATCAGTGTACTTTTATTTTATTTTCTTATCTTATTGCATTAGCTAGGACTTCCAGTATGATTTGAAAAGGGATGATGAGAAGAGATATCCTTGGCTTGTTCCTAATCTTAGTGGGAAAGGTTCTAATTTTTCAACAATATGTATTATATTAACTGTAGATTTTTTTAGCAGATATTCTTTATTAAGTTGAGGAAGTTCTCTATTCCCAGTTAGTTCATTTCTAAAGTTGAGTTGTTTGTTTTCTTACTGTTGAGTTTTTAGAGTTCTTTGTAAGTTGTGGATAATAGTTCTTTATCAGATATGTCTTTAATAAATATTTTCTCCCAGTCTGTGGCTATAATTTATTTCTCCTTACAGTTCTATTAGTTTTTGTCCTACGTATTCTCACTCTGTTGTTTGGTACATATACATTACGGATTTTATGTCTTCTTGGAGAATTGCTCCCTCTATCATTATGTAATTCCCCTTTTTATCTCTCATAACATTCCTTCTCTGAAATCTGCTGTCTAAAACGAATACAGCTACTCCCTTTCTTTTGATTAATGTTAGCATAGTATAGCTTCTCCGTACCTTTATTTTTACTCTATATGTATCTATATACTTAAAATGAGTTTCTTGTAGACAACATATAGGTAAGTCTTATTTTTCTTAACAATTCTGACAACCTCTGTCTTTTAATAAGTGTACTTAGATAATTGATGTTTAAAGTGACTATTGATATAGTTGGATTAATTTCTACCATATTTGTTATTGTTTTCTATTCATTTTTTGTTCTTTATTCCTATTTTTTCTGTCCATTGTGTATGTGTTTTTAAAATATATTTTTATTAGTTTCAGAGAAGAAGGGAGAGGGAGAGAGAGATAGAAACATCAATGATGAGAGAGAATCATTATTTGACTGCTTCCTGAACTGAGCCGGCAACCCAGGCATGAGCCTGACTAGCAATCAAACCGTGACCTTCTGGTTCATAGGTCGACGCTCAACCACTGAGTCATGCTGGTTGGGCTGCCCATTGTGGTTTTAAGTGAGCATTTTACATGCTTCCATTTTGTCTCCTTTCTTAGCATATCAATTCTATTTGTTGTTGTTGTTGTTGTTTTTAAGTGGCTGCCCTGGAGTTTGCAATGTGCACTTACAATTAATCCAAATCCATTTTCAAATAACAGTATGCTGTACCTCTTCATGGGTAGTTCAGTACCTTATAATAACGAATAATCCTAATTCCCCTCTCTTATAAAATGGCGGTTATTAATTTCACTTATATAGAAGTATACATATTTAAATATATCATTGATATTATTTTGAACAAATTTTTATCAGGTCAATGAAGACTAAGAATGTTATAAAAAATAAGAAAAGTAGAAGTTTTTATTTTATTTTCACTTATTCCTTCTCTACCAATGCTCTTTCCTTCTTTTTTTTTTTTTTTTTTAATGTTTTTATTGATTTTTAGAGAGAGAGGAAGGGAGAGGAGAAGAGAGATAGAAACATCAATGAGACATAAATTGGCTGCTTCCTGCGTGCCCCCTACTGGGGATCGAGTCCATAAGCCAGGCATGTGCTCTGACTGGGAATCCAACCAGTGACCTCGTAGCACATGGGTTGACACTGAACCACTGAGCCATGCTGTTTGGATTGCTCTTCCTTTCTTTATGCAAACCTGAGTTTCTGACCTATATAATTTTCTTTCCCTCTCAAGGACTTTTAAAATAATTTCTTGCAGGCTTACTGGCAACAATTTTTGTTTGTCTTAGAAAGTCTTCATTTCTCCTTTATTTTTGAAGGAGAATTTTGTTGGGCTTTAGAATTCTAGGTTGGTGTTTACTAATCTTAACATTTTAAAAATGTCATTGCAACTTAGAAGACTTGACTTGAGGTGGTGAACAAACAACACAATATACAGATGATTTCTTATAGAATTGTACACTTGAAACCTATATAATTTTATTAACCAGTATCAACCCAATAAATTTAATGAAAAAATAAAATAAAAATTTACTCCACTTTCTTTTTGCTTGCATGATTTCTGAGAAATCGGGTGTAATTCTTATCTTTGTTCCTAAATAGGTAAGATATTTTTCCCTCTGGATTCTTTCAAGATTTTTTCTTTGTTTTTAATTTTCTGCATTTGAATATGATACATCTAGGTAGAGGGTTTTTTGTTTTGTTTTGTCTTGTTTTTTTCCCCCCCCCTTAATTTATCTTCTTGGTATTCTGAACTTCCTGAATCTGTGGTTTGATATCTAACATTAATTAGGGAGAAATTATCAATCATTATTGCTTCAAATATTTTCTGTTTCTTTCTCTCTCTCTCTCTCTCTTTCTTTTTCCTTCTGGTATTCCCAGTGTGAGTATGAGTAGTTGTCCCATATTTCTTGGATATCCTGTTCTTTTTTCCCCCCAGTCTTTTTTTCTCCTTGGCTTGCAATTTTGGAAGTTAATTTTGACATATCTTCAAGCTCAGAGATTCTTTCCTCAGCTGTGTTCAGTCTACTAGTGAGCCCATTAAAAATACTCTTTTGTATTTTTAATCTCTACAGTGTTTTTTAATCTCTACCATCTCTTTTTTATTCTTCTTTGGATTTTCATCCCTCTGCTTACATTTCCCATCTGTTCTCACATTTATTTACTTTATCCATTACAGCCCTTAGAATATTAATCATAGTTGTTTTAAATTTCTAGTTCTGATAAGTACAACATTCCTGTCATATCTCAGTCTGGTTCTAATGCTTGTGCTGTCTATTCAAACTGCATTATTTTTTTTTTTTTTTTGGCCTTTTAGTATTCCTTGTAATTTTTTGTTGAAAACTAACACGATGTACTGGTATTCTGGTAAATGGGCCTTTAGTGGTATAGTGGGGTGGGGGTGGGGGGAATGTTCTTTAATCTTATGATTACATCTCAGTCTTTTAGTGAGCCTATGCCCCTGAGCTCTGAATTCCACAAGCGCATCTTGGTTACCTCCTTAAGGTTGAGGATGGAGAGAGTTGGCTGGAATTGGGTATTTTCCTTCTCCCACATGGAAGGCTAGGGTTAGGTATTTCTCTTCCCTCAGGTCAGTCGGGCTCTGACAAAATCTCAATAGTTTATGCTCTGATAAAATAGTTTCTCTCTTGAGGACAGACTTACGAAGAAAGACAACTCTGGAGTATTTTCCCATCCATCTGCAGGAAGCACAAAGGTGTGTGTGTGTGTGTGTATGTGTGTGTGTGTGTGTGCGCACGCGCGTGCTCGGGGAGTGGGTGTGTGACGGGGGAGGTTCTCTGATCTTCACTAAGAACCTGAGAGAGCTCTTGCAGGTACAATTCACACAAGTGTGTGCGCATGGGGAGCAGTTCCCCTATAACTGGGGCCCTCCCACTGGAGAGGTCCACACTGATCCTTCAGCAATTTGTCATTTGCGATTTAAGTTCTCCTACCCTGGCATTGGTTCCCAAGAAGGTTTCTGCTCTCTATTCATAGGTGTGTTTGTTGTTGTTCCAGAAAGTTGTGATTCTCTATATCCACCTGTCTGTCTCTCCAATTTTAGGTACAGAAAATTGCCTTTGATCTCACTTCTAACAGATATAAGAAGGACTGTTGATTTTTCCATTTGTTTAGCTCTTTACCTGATACTAGAATGGAGTGACAACTTCTGGCCTCTTCACATGCCTGACAAACACCGGGAAGTCCTTCTTATACTTTTAAAGCATTTGCCTTTATTTGATGTTTGCACTGTAGAATTATTTACTCTGAAAGGCATTCTCCCAAATACCATGTTGTTCATTTTATTTATTTTATAGAGAACATAGTAAACAGCGATTACAGGCTAATAGATGATTAATATTGGAAGTGATCTTAGAAACCATCTAGGTCAACTCTTAGTTTTGTAGGTGAAAAAATAAATGAGGGCTAGAAAAATCTCAAGGTCATTCAGCTGGTCAATGTAGAGCCCAATCTCTTGGTTGGTCTTGTGCTTTGTAAACTATACTCCACATCTCTCAGTTTTTAAGTTGCTTTATTTGCCAGTCTTTCTACTTGGACTTCGTGTTCACACGGTCCACTGTTTTATGTAAAAGTCTGATTTAATCTCAGAGAAATGTCTGATTAAAAACAGTTTGTTTTTGCAGACTCGACTGTTTGATTACTTAACGCTAATTTCTCACCTCCACCCCAGTGTGGAGCAGCACCCAGCCTGTCTCTCATGTCTCCGGACGGTGACCCCGTCCTCCAGGCAGATACTGTTTCCTCCTAGAAGTCCTACTTTCTTTCCAATGTGTAGCTTAGGAATGAACATGTGACCAATTTAGGGCACTGGGACATAGGGGAAGAGGTTTGTGGAAAAGGTCTCCTTATTCCTGGAGGTAAAAACAAGAACGGCTGGTTGCTACATCTGAGCGTGAGGCCCAGAGCTTCTGCTGGCCTTTTGGGGTGTAAGGAGAGCTAGCCAGAGGGCAAAGGTGACCCCTGAAGAAGGTGGGACAGGGAGATGAAAAGAACCCAGCTCCTTAAGGACATCATTAAGCTACTTTTCCTGTTATGTTAGATACTGAATTGCCTTATTGTTTAAACCAGTTTATATGGAGGTTTTATGTAGTTTGCAGCCAGTTAGCCTAATGAAACAATTATCAAATGTATATTATCTTACTTTCAAATTTATCTCCAATACATAGTTTTCTTAAATTTACTGTAAACCTAATGCCTAAATATGGTGTCTGGTCCACAATAGGGCTATTTTCAGAGAATTCTAAGCACTAGTTTTTATGCTTACAAATCACGGCCATAGTTCTCTGCTCTTCCATGTCCAGATGGTCCAATCTGAAGACCCACTGCCCCCAAATCAACCTGCCAATTTTGGATCGTTCAGGAGAATATTTTAAAATCTGAATCATATGACTTTAATTCATACAGATTCCCACCATACCCTGTTATCTTATGTTTTGCTGCTTTACAAATTTATATAACTTGCTGGGCACTTGAAATATCTGTATCTTGAACCTTAGTAAACTGCTTTTCTCAGAGATGCTTTTAAAATACACACACTCCAATCCTAATGCCCTTCACTCCAACAAGTTACCACAGTGATGGGTAAGTGATGGGTTCAGCCCTGAGTACACATGAGAATCAAAGGAGAGTTTCAAGTCCTGAAGTCCACACCCTTGATGAAGTAAGTCAGAACCCTGGGAATGGGAACCAGGCACCAGTACTTTAAATTTAAAACCATTTTTTAATTTTAAAATAATATAAAAATTTCAAAAAACTTGCAAAAGTAGTATAAGTATTTCCTGGATTTCATCCATCCAGGTTTTCTATAGGACCTTTATATTCTCTTCTTCTCCCCTCTCTCTATATCTCTCTAAATATTTATATATTTATACTTCTCTCTATAAATGCATATTTTTTCTGAAACATTTGAAAGTAAGTTTGAGGACACAAATCCCCTCTACTTCAAAACATTCTCATGTGTATTTCAGTGCATATTCCCAAAAAACAAGAACATTCTCTTACATAATCATAGTACTATTATCAACATCAAGAAATCCACAGTGATATAACTATATTATATAATCCACCAACCTCATTCAGATTTCTCCAAATGTCCCACTGATGTCATTTTCTGGCCCAGTGTCTAGTCTAGGATCCAATTCAACATCACCATTGCATTTAGTTATCATGTCTCTTTAGTCTCCTTTAATACGAAATGTTTCTTCATATTTTTTTATGACCTGGAAAAATTTAAATAACAAATTTGTTACTTTTTTATTTACAACATTTTTTAAAATTACATTTTACACTTAATATTATTTTGTATAAGTTTCAGGGGTGCAGCATGGTGGTTAGACAATCATATATTTTACAAAATATTCCCCTTAATATTTCCAGTACCCACCTGGCACCATGCACAATTATTACAAAATTATCGACTGTATTTCCCATGCTGTACTTTATATTCCCATGACTATTTTGTAACTACCAACAGATTAGTCAATTTGGGTTTTTCATACATTTTCTTATGATTCAATTCAAGTTCTACATTTTTGGCAGAAATACCCCCAAGTGATACTGTGTCCTCAGTGCATGATTACCAGGAGGCAAATGACAGGTATCATATTTTTTAAGTTTCCCCATGTGATTCCAACATGGGGGAACTTAAAAAATAAAGACTACTCAGCTTGAAAAATAAAGGTCTGCATATATTTGGCCAACTCATTTAATTTTTAAGCTGAGTAGCCTTTTAATAGGTGGGACCGGAAAGCAACCAGGAAGGAATTTTTACCTCTGCAAGGGGCAAGTCAAACCAACAAGTCAAGTGGTGATGTCAAAATGTGGGGAAGGTTGGTGACAAGACTGAAGGAAAGATAAGGGATGGAGGAGTAATGAACTGTCTTCATTTTCTATCCAACTTAAGTCTGGTCCTTAAACTGAATACATTACATTCTCCAAAGGTGCTGAAGTACGTTTGGGTCCTTCTTTCAAGCATCCAGTCCTTCCACAGTTATAAAGCCCCTTCCCTCCTGTGTGCCCATAGACGGTGTTCTTCTCAGGTTGTACTTATCATACATTCTCTTGTATTTGACATACTTACCTATGATAAGTACAACTAGTGCACAGCTTTCCAGGGTATGAAAATTTCATCTTACTAAAATTTTACCCCCTACACCAGCCCAGCCGTGGGCAAATTACGGCCCGCGGGCCAAATCCGGCCCGTTTGAAATGAATAAAACTAAAAAAAAAAAAAAAAGACCGTACCCTTTTATGTAATGATGTTTACTTTGAATTTATATTAGTTCACACAAACACTCCATCCATGCTTTTGTTCCGGCCCTCCGGTCCAGTTTAAGAACCCATTGTGGCCCTTGAGTCAAAAAGTTTGCCCACCCCTGCCCTACACCATATAGATCAGTGGTTCTCAACCTTCCTAATGCCGTGACCCTTTAATACAGTTCCTCATGTTGTGGTGACCCCCCCAACCATAAAATTATTTTCGTTGCTACTTCATAACTGTAATTTTGCTACTGTTATGAATCGTAATGTAAATATCTGATATGCAGGGTGTATTTTCATTGTTACAAATTGAACATAATTAAAGCATAGTGATTAATCACAAAAACAATATGTAATTATATATGTGTTTTCCGATGGTCTTAGGCAACCCCTGTGAAAGGGTTATTTGACCCCCAAAGGGGTCTTGACCCACAGGTTGAGAACCGCTGATATAGATAATTGTTAGATTGTTAGATTATTAGACATTCAATGACTGCTTGTTAAGATAGATTACAAGAGTTGCTAGCTTACATTTTCTTTTCTTTTTCATTTAAACAAGAAGTTTATTTAAACAACAGAACACTTGACTTGAAGGGAAAACTGTCTAGGATTCATTTCTTGTAGAGTAATTTATCCTATTTACATACAGATTGTTCTGCATTAAATAGCTACATACAAAAAAGTTAAAACATTTTCCAGAGATTCACAATGATAAATGAAAAATATTAAAATTCTCTAATCAAATATAGTACACAAGGTTTTATTATTATTATTATTATTGTTAAACTCTGAGTGCAAAATAACTTATTGGAATCTATATATATAAAAGCCTAAGCTACCAAACAACTGGTCGACCGGTTGCTATCATGCGCACTGACCACCAGGGGGCAGATGCCCAATGCAGGAGCTGCCCCCTGGTGGTCAGTGCACTCCCACAGCAGGAGCGCCGCTCAGCTGACTATTGGGTGTCAGATGCTGGGCTCATGGCTGGCAAGTGCAGCTGTGGCAGCACAAGCCTCTCCCGCCTCCACAGCAGTGGTACTGAGTGGTGGTGGCAGGTGCAGCAGGGCAAGATGAGCAGGAGCGGCGTGGCACCTGGCCCGGGCTTGGGCTCCTCCCGGGCTGCCTGCCACTTCACGCACAACTACTTCCCTTGGGGGATGTTGGACTGCCAGTTTCGGCCTGATCCCCAACCTGGCCTTCAGGGTTCAGGCTGAAACCGGCAGTCCAACATCCCTCGAGGTGTCCCAGATTGCGAGAGGGTGCAGGCCAGGCTGAGGGACCCCACCAGTGCATGAATCCGTGCACCGGGCCTCTAGAATGAAGATAAAAGCCGAATGAGCAAGCCACTAATGGATAAAGGGGTATTTTCACAGAAACAGTATTTTCCCCATCCCATCTCCATTTGATGTTGATCAATACATACCATTGGTCATTTTGGAAAAAAACAATTCACTTGTGCACATACATGAGTTATTTTATTTATAGTAAAAGAATGAGGAGGGAGAAAATGAAAGAATAGAGAAAACTGTACCGTAGTTGTCGGGATGTGATGAAACTAAATTGTAATTTTCTAATTGAGAATGTCTTCTTGGTTAGTAGGAACAAAGTTCTGGAGTAAAATAGCAGGTCCCCTTTTTAGTGGACACCTCCTGTCTGCTGCTGGAACACACCGATTGTATCTCCAGCTTCCATTCCCACCTGTGCAGTGTCTTTGCTTCATTGTTTGCCTACCTGTCCATTTGGAACCTGATCTGCTTCACTGACAATTCACAATAGGTTTTCATTAATTTATTAAGTAGTCTAACCCTCTTAATCTCAAACTGTACCACAAAAGCATCTGCCCTACCACCTTCAAATTAATATGGAGACAGTCGAGAAACCTAGCTTCAGGCATTCGTGGAACGTCTTACCCCTTGCCTGGGTTCATACCAAGAACTGAGGGTTATAAATAGTGTCCAAAGATAAGTAACTAGAGGCAGGAACAAGGAGGGATGAGAGTCTTCTCTTCCAGTGATTGTTTTCTGTCTGCACCTTCCCACTGAGATGACAATTATCTTTGTTCCCATTGTCTAAACAGGTTTGATGGCTCTCTGTGGCTTCCATATCACAAGACTTGATTATAAAGCAAATTATGTCTCTATATTGCCCCGGAGCCCAGGAGAGGCAAGTTTGGTTCACACATATTTTTATGACAAGCAAAGCTTTTCACAACCTCCCATCCTCCAAAAAAACCCCACAAAAGATCCCGGCACCCATTTTGCCTTTAGTCAGGTCATGTGCTCTCTGGTTAGTCCCAGTTGTCACCACACCACATCGCAGTGGGAAGGTGCAGACAGAAAACAATCACTGGAAGAGAAGACTCTCATCCCTCCTTGTTCCTGCCTCTAGTTACTTATCCTTGGACACTATTTATAACCCTCAGTTCTTGATATGAACCCAAGCAAGGGGTAGGACATTCCACGAATGCCTGAAGCTATGCTTCTCGATTGTCTCCATGTTAATTTGAAGGTGGCAGGGAAGATGCTTTTGTGGTACAGTTTGAGATTAAGAGGGTTAGACTACTTAATAAACTAATGAAAACCTATTGTGAGTTGTCAGTGAAGCAGATCAGATTCCAAATGGACAGGTAGGCAAACAATGAAGCAAAGACACTGCACAGGTGGGAATGGAGGCTGGAGATACAATCGGTGTGTTCCAGCAGCAGACAGGAGGTGTCCACTAAAAAGGGGATCTGCTATTTTACATATGCACTTGACACATTGCATTCCTTCATGGTCCTGAAGACATGTGACTCCCCCCTTTGCTCTCAGGCTTCATCCCTCTCAGTTGTCTTGCTAAGTCTCTGGGAAGCACCTCCAGGAGTCAGAGTTTGGTCTCCTCTCCCCTGGAAACCACAGACCCCTCTTCTCCCCTATCCTAGAGCCTGAAAGACCTTTTTGTTTACAGGGAAGCATTCTTCCTTTAAGTCACCCTCGTTCTTCCTACACTTCATTCTCATTCTTCCACCTAACCCCACAGACCACCATCATCTACCGCTTCTGCATTTTTGCATATTGTTGCCTCCTTTTGTTTTCCATCCTGTCACATTTATGTCCCAAGGCCGTGGGGTCTAATGCTGCCTTTCTCTTTGAATGGGAGGAAAATAATATAGTCAGAAAGACCAGGAGACAAAATTGTTTATATTTCAAAATACTATTCCACTGTCCACCTATAGTTTATTTAGTGCAGGTTCCTATGCTGTAGGGTAACAATAAGTGAGTTATTTTTGTCTCCTACCTGAACTTGTCTACCGTCACATCATTACATCTAATGAGTCAAATGTACAAGCAGTTTTAAAAGATACAATATTTTAAAAATACAGTCAACCCTTGCACAACACGGGAATTGGAGGTGCCGACCCTGCCCTGCCCCAGTAAAAAATCTGCATGTAACTTTTGACTCTATAGTTGGCCTTTTGCATCTGCAATTCAACCAACTGCAGACCTGAAACAGTATTTTGAGAGTTTCCGTTTAGCTATCGCAAACCAAGGTCACCCTTCACATCCCTGGTCAGCAAAAACTAAGCCTTATCTGCCAAAGGCTAAAAAGAATGGACGCGTGCAAAAAGGAAAAGCTTACCAGATTTTAAATGTACCGCTGACAAAGGAACAACATGGTTTGAACTGCACAGGTCAACATATAGGCAGATTTTTTTTCAATATGTACGGTCAGTCCTTCCTATCTGCAGTCTTGCAGCTGGGGATTCAACCAAACACTGAGGGAGAATGCCACTCTCACAGTCCCAGCCCTGGGTTCCCAGCCTCAGATTCCCAACCGTGAATGGAAAAGAGCATTTTTGCATTCCCAACCACAGATTCCAAACCGAACCTTGAAATGTCCATCTTTTATTCTTTAAAGCCTCGGCCTCTCCCATCAAGCCCTGTCTGTGGCTGAGAAATCGGGGGGTTAGGAGACCCACCTGAGCTTCCTCTTTCTTGCTGCCTTTTTGGACCCCTTAAAGTTGGAGCATATGGGAGGAGGAAGACATTATGGTGGAAATCTGTTCTAACTGTACTAGAATTAGTATTCTTTGGTCATAATCTGGTATTGGTATTCTCTGGATGTGTCAGATGCATAATTCCAGACTCTTAGGATGTGACCTTCCTTTGACCCAACCCCCCCAACACCATTCTGAAGAGTTTCTCCCCTATGGTTCTTTGACTTGGGTGAAGATGCCTCCTTGACTGATCACTGTCATTCCCCCAGACACCACCTGGATCCAAGGCAGCCCACATGTTGAGCCACCTTGGCCCTCCACACCATCCTTGAGATGGTCCACTCAGCTCCCTTTTGAAGGATCTACTCAGGCCCATGGCAAATACTTCTGAACTGGTGCCCACCCAAAACAACTATCTCTTTGTTTCTCAGCAATTTCAGCCACACAGTGTCTTCGCTCTAAATTTTCAAGTGTAAGCCTCTATGTCTTGAATCTCTATGGGACTCACATAAAGTTCTCCACATGGGTCTCATGAAATCTCTCATTTGACTTGGGTAGGAGGGTAACACCCCGTCTGCACCCCCATGGAGAGGGGTGTCCTTATACCAACAACTCCTCTAAGGAAATGCAAACTTCCGGATTTCCAACTTCCCAATCAATGCTAAACATTCTATTAAAAAGTGTAGATAGATATCTTGTAGTAACTGGATTACAGCTACATGACATTGATTGATACTTTCCCAAATGGATTATTAAGTGAAAAACACTGACCAGTAGTTTTTTATTCAACATGTGTATCAGTAGGGGTGCTTCTCGATGTAATCAGTGATGTGCTGGGACATGTTTAACAATCAGGTTTTCAGTGAAGGAAAAATCTCCAGTTCACCGGATTATAGTCAATTTCCAAGATTAACCATGGTTTCGTTATGGTTAATCTCAGGCTAACAATGTAACACCACTGAAGACACTTGGAAAGAGATGGACATTGTCAGCTCTAGTGAGCCCATATGAGCTGGCTCCAGCACTCACTGGTAACAAATCAAACTGGCTTACATAATAAGGGCAGATACTGGTTTACATTACAGGAAATCTGGAGTAGGGTGAGATTTAGGGCTTTCTTATCTATTGGTTCATGGAACTCATAAAAGATCCAAGTTCTTTCTGGCTCTCTGTGCTGCTGGTGTGACTCTGAGGTTATTAATTTTAATAGAGTCAACTCACTCTGATTTTTTTCTTGGTCTGAGCATTGGAACTTTAAAGTAACTTGACATCAAAGACCTTCTAAGTAAATATTCCCTTAGAATTTAATTTTTATCTTCATCTCTTAGTCTCAATATAATTTTCAGGTGAAAAAAATTCTGTGCCAGATGATCTACAAGGTCCTATCAGCTTTAAAAGAATCATGACCTGCTCCCACAACTTGTTTCCACATATCCCTGTTGTTGTTTTTTAAATATATTTTATTGATTTTTACAGAGAGGAAGGGAGAGGGATAGAGAGTTAGAAACATCGGTCAGCTGCCTCCTGCACACTCCCCACTGGGTATGTGCCCGCAACCAAGGTACATGCCCTTGACCAGAATTGAACCTGGGACCCTTGAGTCTGCAGGCCGACGCTCTATCCACTGAGACAAACCAGCTAGAGCCCTGTTTTTATGTATTCTTTTTCATGATGATCTCATCTTCTCACATGGTTTTAATTATTGTTTCTACGTACTATAGCTAATTCTCAAATATCTAACTTTAGTTCTAAAATATCTTCATAACTTCACTATCTACATTTTCAAATGCCCAGTCAACATTTTTCACATAGCTATCCCAGTGGCTTCAAACTCAACCTATCTAATCCAAATAAATCACTCTTCCCTTGTCCATAGAAAATAAACAAAACAATGTAAAAGTTTTCCTGAAAGTGTCAGTTGCTGTTAAGGGCACCACTATTCTCCAAGGTATACAAATAAACTTGTCTATTGATAATAAAGGGTGGTGCACAGATAAAAATCCGACTTAAAAAACGAGATGTCTGGGGGTTTACCTCACTGAGATAGGAGTGGAGAATAAGATGATAAAATGGTTTGTGATAGTAGGGGCGGTGGAGAAGAGTATAGTACCCATCATGAGTTTAGTTTGGGACATTTTAAATTTGAAGTGTGATTGTGATGTTCAAGACAGGGTGTGGGGGAACAATTATACTTGTTGGTCTGGTACTTAGGAGAGAGATCCAGGCTGGAGAGAAAGGTGGACTTGGTGATATTGACATGGTTGAGCACACTCAGGCAGATCAGGCAGAATAAGAAAAGGAGAGGAGCTGGGCTAGAGCCCTGAGTATGACATTAAAGGGAAGGCGGGGGGGGGGGGGGGGGTGAGGTGGGGGGGGCGGGAATATTAAAAATTCAACTGAGAAGAAGCAGAGAGGTCAGAAGAAAGCCAGGAAAGGTGTGTTATTGAAATCAAGAGGAGAGATTGTTCAAGGAAAATTGTGGTCTGGAGAATCAAATCCTGCTGAAATCTTATGAAGGGTCAAAAGCCTGAAAAGTGTTCTCTGAATTAATAAAGAACTTATAGGAGAGTCTCCAAACAGCATTTCCTGGGTGTGTTGGGTGCAGCAGCCAGGATGTGAATGGGAAGGGAGGACGTGGATGACTATTCAACAAATGACATCAGGAAAAGTGATAGTCTTTGGGCAGGAAGAATCAACAAAGGCTCACTGAATATTTATTAGGTGGCCAGCGTGTGAAATAAAAAGAAACAAGACATAAGTTCAAGTGCTTGTCCTCAAGGAAAATGTAAGAGAAGGCTGCTTTGAAATGCAGCCTAAAGTTCACTGGCACTTTCAGGGCTAGACATATGAAGAGGATATTTTAAATACCTGAAGAGGCACATGTAGAGATGTGACAACAGCAGACTAGGGTCCCCACTAAGGAGCTATAGGAAACAGTCCAGTATGCTTTGAGCTGAGCTTTAGAAGAATTAGCTAAGCTTAACCAAGACAGGCAAAGGGAGGGAAACCTGGAGGTAGGAACACTGGTTAGGAAGGTCCCTTCCGCAGGTACTTTTCATTTCAACATCTTCAAGCCTGTCCTGTTTGAAAAATAATCATCACATCACCACCACCACCACCATGAAAGCCCCTTCCTGCAACTGAATATTTTTCTCTAGCTCTGGCCATATTATCGTCTAATCAAAACCAAATATGGTTTCTACCCATGCATGCTGATCTCCTTAAAGTCTTTTTGAGTCGGTTTCAAGCTCCTGCTGTTCACTCCAACCTACCTTTTCTATTTAGCCCCAGGTTCTTTTTCATGGAGGAAGGGAGGGGGAAGGGAATTTGGGTTGCTGCTCGGTGAGGTCGCAGTGCATGTCTGGCAGAGTGATTCTCTTTGCCCCCCTTGGCTGCTGCCCCACCCTCCACATCCTCCCTCCCTCTGTTTTACGTGTCATTGGGCTTCCATCCTCTCCCAGACTTACAAATACTGTTTGAAACTTTCTTCAAGCTGCTCTACTTGCTGTGCTCCTTGCTGTTATAAATTTATCCCTCTATTATGGGGTCTTGCAAGGATTCAATTTAATTTTTGAAAAGTCTAAGAGAATAGACATAGAAAAGAAATTTTTTTTCTGCCAGATTCCTATTAGCGTACCTTAAAATGAATTTACATCCAAAGACAAAACTCATCTTCAAGCTGTGGGTTACAGCATGCTAAGCTGCCCGCTCCTTAGGGCCTTCCCTCTGCTGGAGTGTTCCGACCTTCGCTTGCCTTGCTCCTTCTTTTCATTTAGGACTTTGCTCAGGTCTCACATCCTCAGGGAGTCCCTCCGTAATGACCAGCGTATCCATGCGGCACTCTCCCATCACCTGTGACTGCTGTCTTCCAAGCATTTATCACTGGGTGAAATATCTTGCAGGGCTCTTGCTTCTCTTGTTCATGGTAGAACCCCAGGAGCCTGGAAGAGTACCTGGCCCGCAGTAAGTGTGCAATAAATATTATATGTATGATTTATTTATTTAATGAGGTACATTCACCATGGTTGTAGCTTTTATATTTGAAATAGGCCATATCCTTTTCCTCTTTTCTCAAAAATTAGCAGAAAATGTAGTTTAAGTGGTTAATTTTAGGTCCTGATTGAGGCATTTAAGTCTTTGAAAGCATCCATCATTGTGCCACACTTCAATTCAAGAAATCTTTACTCATTGCCTCCTAAGGGTAGGTGTGATAGAAGACACAGATGTGACCGTCTCCAAGTTCTGAGCCACCCAGCATGTTCCCTGTGCCATATGGCATCCCGGTGAAATGTCCTCCTCTGGCCTCTAAGAGCTTCTGCCTTCCTCTCTATCACTGGACCACACATCACCCTTTTTCAGTCAAGCTCATTTCTGTGCTTCTGTTGAGTCCATTACAGAATTCTCTCCACATTATCAAATCAAGGTCATCCTTCAAGCCCCAGCTCAGAACTTTCTCCACATGCCTTTCCAAGGTTTTCACTGTTATTCATCGTCTTTGAACATTCAGAGTTACAGTCGGTCACAGAACTTTGCTGTGTGTTGTTCATCCTTTCCTGTTGTAAGGCCTGACTCTCCACTGGACTGTAAACTCCAAAGAAGCTCATAGCAGGAGCTCCCTAAACTCTGAGTGACTGAGTATCCCCTGACTAAGTGGCCTGAGAGAGGTCTGAAGTTCAGAGTCATGTTCGTGCAATATAACAGCAAAGGATCCTAAGGGCTCTTCTTAAAAACCTCATCATATTCTCCACCTAAGCTAACCAATGCTCTCCGGCATAGTCACAAAAGTCTCTTCTTCCATTATGGACAAATGTGCTCCATTTGGGATGGTCCAGTGACCCTGTGTACTCTCCCACTCTCTCCTCCTCCCACCCTCCAACATGCTGGGCCTATATCACCTATAATTAAATAGACAACCAAGTGTTGTCTATTTAAAATGACAAGATGGAGGAAAGGTGAGGAGGAAATGGGATGGTTTGGATACTTTTTTCATGTAGAGAAATGTGAAAGTATATTAACTTATCCACTCTGTGTCTAACTTCTGAAAAAGATTTCAGTGGGAGAAGAAATGGGATTTTAACCCCTCTCATCTTTCACACATTCAGCACTGAACGTGTGTGTGTGTGTGTGTGTGTGTGTGTGTGTGTGTTTCCTGTCTAAATTAACAGTGAACAAGGAAGGATTCCAAAGCTGTTGGTGTCATGATGCCAAAATATCCAGATGAAGAATTTAATCAATTGTGCAGATGTTCCAAATATATAATGCCAAACACCCCAATCTGTGGAACATCTAGTGACAGTTTTTTCATTTTGCTCTTGATACCTTGGCAGGGCACAGCTGCAGCCGGTTTGCCGAGCTTAAGAGCCAAAACCACATTTGCTCTCCGAAGTTGTTAGGTTGAC
The DNA here is from genome assembly GCF_028538775.1 of Myotis yumanensis. Classification (NCBI taxonomy): domain Eukaryota; kingdom Metazoa; phylum Chordata; class Mammalia; order Chiroptera; family Vespertilionidae; genus Myotis; species Myotis yumanensis. The sequence continues at coordinate 167,357,040 of NW_027223754.1, forward strand.
CCTCTGGAAAGGGTTTTCTGTGTCCTAAAGATTTGCATTGTCTTTTCCTAGGGTACTCTTCAGGCAGGGATTATATTTCTGACTTTTATTACTTATTTAGTAAGAAGAGAGAAAAAAGATAGACAAAGCCTCAGAAATTGCTACAGAAATAAACAAACATTGTGTTCTTAAAAACCAATGGTATATGTCGGGTCAAAAAATTTAAAAGAGAATAAAATAGTCCTAAGAGAAAAAAAGTACAGGCTATTATGAATTAAGTTTTCTCACATCAGCATACTGAGTGTTAACAACACCACCTCTCCAAGCGCTGATCTGTTTCGGCAATGCTCTAATTTGGCTTTAATTGTCCAGGTCCTCAAATATCTAACACCCTGATTCCACAGGTCACTCTTGCTCCTACGAGAGCAACTCAACACCAGAGCTTCATTTGGAATTTTGTGTTCAGCTAATCCCACCCAGTCCACATGCTGGGTCACTGCCCAGACTGCAAGCCCTGTGGTCATCTGTCTCCTTCCTTACTCACCCCAGTCTGCTCTTGGTTTTCTTCCTCCCGTCCCAACCTCCCAAAAGTCTCCTCCTACCTGAATCCTTGATTATATGGGGACAGGGGAGACAAAAAACAAAGGTTCTTCATGCTCACTTTTGAAACAGCTAAGGTTCTATTTAATAATGTTACAATCTATTGTCACAATCTTTTAAAAAATATTTTATTGTCTTATGATTAGATAGACAACCAAGTGTTGTTTTTAAGACACCCACGGCTGCCTTAACCAAGTGCCCAAATTTCCTCTGACAATTTTATTTTAATTTTCCTTCCAAAAATTGGGTCCTAAATCTCTAAAAAGTAAAGCAAAAAATTTAAGCTGTCTTTTATACCTAAAACTATCTTTGAGATTTCCAAGATGGCCCCTGAAAAATTACCAATCCTGGTTCTTTCACCTTATAAAAAGAGGGGTGCTGGAAATAACTAGGTTTGTTTGGTGAGTTAGTTGCATGGGGAGAACTGTTGAATCAGAAGAGACACTCAGCCATTCCTAAGTTAACTCTGTTGTAGATAAATTTTGTTAATATAAATTGATCAGAATTGAATGCTTTCATGGAAATCCTGGAGATTTGTCAGTATCTCCACTGTCCACATATATGTTAGCCTTCAGGGATAATACTGATCAAAACTCTAAGGCAGCGGTTCTCAACCTGTGGGTCACGACCCCTTTGGCGGTCGAATGACCCTTTCACAAGGGTCACCTAAGACCATCCTGCATATCAGATATTTACATTACGATTCATAACAGTAGCAACATTACAGTTATGAAGTAGCAACAAAAATAATTTTATGGTTGGGTCACAACATGAGGAACTGTATTTAAAGGGCCAGAAGGTTGAGAACCACTGCTCTAAGGAATAGTTGTGTTGGGTTTTCCTCTACATATGAGCCCTGCTATTAATGGTTGCCTGATGACCTGATGCTGTTAGTCAACCATAGTGTTATCAGCTATAATTTCAGTTACTGTTTCAATTTTTACTTGACTGCAACCCCACTTCTTTAATTTCAATGTAGTATCTTCTAGGTCAGTTGCTCTCAATTGAGTATGTACATCCAACTTAGTTATGGAGTTTTATAACAATATTGTCTATGCCCTACTTCAGACTTACTAAAACTCTCCAGTTGATATTCTTGGCATTATGGGTCAGGATTATTAAATATTATATCTCAAAAAGTTTTCCTCTATAAAAATTACATTAATCTATTTATGTATAAATCAGATGTAACATCCATTGACTTCATTGAAAATAGACTTATTATCCTTAGAGATATTTTACCTAAAAGAAAAATGGTAATGACTATTATCTTTGCCACATAACTTAACCTAATCACAGAAGTGAGGTCCATCCTGCTCACAGGTCTCATCCACACGCACGGGGAGGAGCTTATGCAGGGCGTGGACACCAGTGAGCAGGAGCCTTAGCAGCCAACTTCAAATTCTGCCTCCTCCATTTCTCAACCCATCTTCACCAATACTTAAGTTAGCAGAAACTTTTCTTTTTTAATCTTCAATTGACAGTGCAACTGGCAGTGTTAAATTTATTTATTCGGTATTTCTTTCTTTCTGTACCTTCTTGTACTTGGAGGTTGGAAGAGGCATACATGATTTCAGGCTTCCCCTTGCTCTGAGAGAGTGTAGACACTGTTCTAGTTCCTCTTTCTGCTTCTGCCCGTCTCTGCTGCTCCAGCTCAGGCTTATTCATTGCTCTTCTTTCCATTCCTTAATGTTAATATTCTCTAGGGTTCCATCCTTATCTCTACTTTCTTCTCCCTGGATTTATTTTAACTGAATGATTTCATGTATTCCCAATGCTTCAACCCCCGCCTTCATGCAAACACTTCCCCAATTTATATCTCCTGCTCAGTCGTTTCTCCTGTTTAAACATTATCCTCATTTTCCTTAATGAAACCAAATTAGTTGTTAAAATGTTATTCATCACATTTACATGATAGAGATTCTAATAATCTGCACTTTTAATGACATTTATAAACCTTGACTTATTTTAAAATCTATTTCATGTTACTATTGGTTTTATTAATAAAGATGTAACTTTTTAAATATTTTTATTGATTTTTTACAGAGAGGAAGGGAGAGGGATAGAGAGTTAGAAACATTGATGAGAGAGAAACATCGATCAGCTGCCTCCTGCACACTCCCCACTGGGCATGTGCCCGCAACCAAGGTACATGCCCTTGACCGGAATCGAACCTGGGACCCTTGAGTCTGCAGGCCGACACTCCATTCACTGAGCCAAACCTGTTAGGGCAAGATGTAACATTTTTAATCTACATTCGCTCAGGGGCTGATAGTGGGATAATTATCATATGAAAGCCACATTGCAAATTCAAGATCTTCAAGACAACTCTTGAATCATTGCAAGTATGTTTTATAAGTGGTGGTCGGGAATATTTGAATGGTTAAGATAGCTGAGTAACATTTCCATAGGAATATTTCATTTCTTGGAGTCTTTGTATCAGTCTCAAAATAGTCTGGTAGATGTTATCAATTATAATAAAAAAGTCTGAAATGAAAGGTATATTCTGATAATATTACTGTCATCAAGATCATCATCATAACCACAATATATGCAGCTAGAGACTAAGGAAATATTTCTTCTGTTTTGAGAGTGTAAAGAGATGGGGGAATAAAAGGAGGAACATGTCAAAATGGAGGTAAAGAAGCAGAGAAAGAAGTAAAAATACCAACTGAGGACATTGGTAATGATTCCTTCTCACTGAACTCTGCCTCATTGTTTGTGGCCGGGGAAACCCCTTCATTACTCAGGTGGAAACAAAAGTTGCAATTTAGAAGGGTGTTTAGCAGGCAGCTAGAAAAGGCAGTGTTTATGGAATTAGAACTGCCCAAGTATTTGGAGATAATGAGCAAATTGAGGTGGTGAGGGGAGATAAGGAGAGGGAGTGAGGAAGAGACGGAGAGAACAAAAGAGATACAGTAAAGAGGAGACATACTCAGAAAGAGGATCAGGGAACACGTTCCAGGCAAAGACCCCAGCAGAGTCACACAGGCAGGAATCTGGCTCAAAATTATGGTGTTCTGGGATGAGAAAGCCACCAGGAATTAAGGCCTCGTTATAACAAGCCCATATAAAATGTGCTGGAAGGAATACCTGTCTTTCCAGTTTGCATGAAATAGAATATTTTTGTTAGCACATTTTTGTCCAACATTTTGAAAAATAAAATAACTAAAAGTTTAATAAACAGCTTCAGATGCTAAAAACTTAACGCTTTTGTCATATGTAAAACTATACAAAGTGGGTAATGATAGACCACACATCTATACAGTACCACTTCCAAAGGTCAAAGTATCCTTCAGACCCTAAGACCGCCTTGACCAATGGCAGCTTCCATAAAGTTTACTGTATTGGAGACCCTCCAAACTTGTTTGTAGTTTTGAAAATATGTTACTAGAACTAATGTGAACTATTGCATCAGAAACATAGGAAGTGAGTTATTAATCACAAAAAAAGTCCCAAGTTTTGAGTGACATTTAAAAAAAATACTACATTGTTCTACTGAAACTTGTTCTGGAAGTGCTCTGCTTATCTCCCTAAAAATATATGCCAGTGGCTAAGTTTGTCAGCACTGACACTTTACATTTTCATATGTACAGAAAGACAACAACAACAATAATAGCCATTATGGACTGAGCACTTACTATGTAGCGGGTATTCCAAGCATTTACATGTACTAGCTCATTTAATGCTTACAAAAGCCAATGTGTTTGGTATTATCATTACCCCCATTTTACAGATGTGAAAATCAAGACACGAAGAGGCTAAATAATTTGCCTCTCGTTACGCAGCTATGGTAAATGGCTAAGCTTTTGCTTATGCTGTTACACATGCCTACAATGCTCTCTCTTTTTTAGCATTTCTGCCCATCAGTATCTCACTTTTTTTCAAGGTCTAGTTCAAAAACCAATATTCTCAGTAAAGCTTTTCCTGATACCTCCACCCTGACTCCCACTCCCAGGAGAAAGAATGATCTCCTCATCCTTAATCTTCCAGCACTTTTTCATCCTTGCAGCAGAACTTGTCTTTATACTTTCCATTTACTCTGATACAGCCTTTGGCATAGCACTCAGCAGATGCTCCACACCTCCTGCATAAAATTATTTAATGAACTCTGTACATACCTACTCCAACTAGATATAATTTATAGCCCCTCCAACCACCTTCTCTTATACATTTAGTGCTTCTCTTACATAACTTAACTTTAACTCATTTCTAGCATTTTAACCCCTCATCCTTGTCCAGTCTCTTGCCACCGTTTATAAATTCCTTCACATTAGGGGCCTTATTTGATCCATAGCACACAAAACCTGCGTACAAGCAATGACTTGGAAACTGTGTGTTGAAGTGAATGGATGGGAGCATCATCCTGTCAGAGCATTCACAGTCCTAAAGAGATACATTTTTATGATCCATTCTTAATTATATCTCCTAAGTCAGATTCTTAATGATCCTGTGCTCTACTTAGCTGGATAATTACACATACACTATACCAGGTATACCGGTTAATAATGCGAATTTTATAATAAAAGAAAACATGATAATTTCAAGAGAAACATAAAAAATGCTTTTTATTGAAAGTAATGTCCATCACTAACTACACATTTCCCCCATCTTCCAGGTAATTTGTGGATACTGTCCCAATAGAACTTTTGTTTTGAGGCAAACCATTCAGAGACCCAATTTTCCACTTCTTCGTATGTTTTGAAGTGCTGCTCAGAAAGTGCGTGTGCCATCAATCGGAACAAGTGGTAATCTGAAGGAGCAAGGACTGGTGAACACAGCGGGTGGGTTAATACTTTCCAGGCAACATCTTTTAACATTTCTTTAACTGGTTTTGAAGTGTGTGATGGTGCGTCATCATGAAGCAAAATTACTTTGCCATGTCTATACCCCACACAGTGCTTTTTCAGTGCTATCATTAAAAATGTTCATCCAAATTAATTCATGTACATGGTTTAAAAAACCAAGCAATACTACAAATAGTTTATTAAAATCAGCAGTTGGTTAATCCACTTTTTTCCATCCATCCCCCAAACAAATTTCAATTTCTTTAACTGTTTCTTTTTTTTTTTTTTTTCGCTTAAAGTATTACAAAGGGTATTACATAAGTGTCCTTTTTCCCCCCCCGCCCTTGACAAACCCCTACCCTCCCTTACCCCCCAGTGTCTTATGTCCATTAGTTATGCTTATATGCATGCATACAAGTCCTTCGGTTGATCTCTTACTCCCCTCCCTCCTGCCCCCCAACTCTCTCTGGCCTTCCCACTGCAGTTTGACAATCAGTTTGAGGCAGCTCTGCCTCTGTATCTATTATTGTTCAAAAGTTTGTAATGGTCTTTATTATCCATGAATGAGTGAGATCATGTGGTATTTTTCCTTCATTGACTGGCTTGTTTCACTTAGCATAATGCTCTCCAGTTCCATCCATGATGTTGCAAATGGTAGGAGTTCCTTCTTTTTAACAGCAGCATAGTATTCCATCGTGTAGATGTACCACAGTTTTCTAATCCATTCATCTACTGATGGGCACTTAGGCTGTTTCCAGATCTTAGCTATGGTGAATTGTGCTGCTATGAACATCTGGTTACATATATCCTTTCTGATTGGTGTTTCTGGTTTCTTGGGATATATTCCTAGGAGTGGGATCACAGGGTCAAATGGGAGTTCCATTTCCAATTTTTTGAGGAACCTCCATACTGCCTTCCATAGTGGCTGCACCAGTCTGCATTCCCACCAGCAGTGCACAAGTGTTCCTTTTTCTCCACATCCTCTCCAGCACTTGTCGTTTGTTGATTTGTTGATGATGGCCATTCTGACAGGTGTGAGATGGTACCTCATTGTTGTTTTGATTTGCATCTCTCGGATGATTAGTGACTTTGAGCATGTTTTCATATGTCTCTTGGCTTTCTGAATGTCCTCTTTTGAAAGGTGTCTATTTAGATCCTTTGCCCATTTTTTGATTGGATTGTTTATCTTCTTTTTGTTAATTTGTATGAGTTCCCTATAAATTTTGGAGATTAAGCCCTTATCAGATATGACGTTGGCAAATATGTTTTCCCACGAGGTGGGTTTTCTTGTTGTTTTGTTGATGGTTTCTTTTGCTGTGCAGAAGCTTTTTATTTTGATGTAGTCCCATTTGTTCATTTTCTCTTTAGTTTCAACTGCCCTAGGAGCTGTATCAGTGAAGAAATTGTTTTGGCATAAGTCTGAGATTTTGTTGCCTTTGTATTCTTCTAGAATTTTTATGGTTTCCTGTCGTACATTTAAGTCCTTTATCCATTTTGAGTTTATTCTTGTGTATGGTGTAAGTTGGTGGTCTAGTTTCATTTTCTTGCATGTATCTGTCCAATTTTCCCAACACCATTTATTGAAGAGACTATCTTGGCTCCATTTTATGTTCTTGCCTCCTTTGTCAAAAATTAATTGAGCATATTGGTTCGGGCTAACTTTAACTGTTTCTTATGGGTTTTATTTTTATGTTTGAAAATTATAACTTCTCCATCTTGATATTTCTCAACTTTAGCCAATAGTTATTGACATTATTTAACTCTCTTAAAGTCCCACCTCCTTAGCCACTTTCCCTTGCCCGTTGCCCCAGTACAACTATAGCACAGTTTCTAAAATTAAATTATTAGTTCATGAGTGCACTATTACCGTTATTTAAACCTAGCCATTGCTGAGTCAAACACCATAGTCTGATGTTTTAATTCTTGTATAAATAGCTCTTTAGTTTTCCTTCCCTTTTTTTTGTAGTTTCTCATATGTCTATTCAACTGCTCCATGAGATCTATAAAATACTTAAGTTACCCAAATGCCTACAGCACATATTTATTGATTTCATCCCTCATCCCGCCCCAAATCTCCACCCCCGAGGCTTCTTTTCTCTGAACTAGTTTACATGAGTCACTTTCTAGTCTTGAGTGCAGTTCTCATCCTGATCCTCCCCTTTGCTGTTTTCCTGTGTTGGGCCTCTGGTGTCCTGGGTCACATAACTTCTTCTTTCTTGGTTTATTTCCTCATTTTTTAAAGCATATTCTCCCATACATTCCTAAGAAAGGGTGAATGGGTGATTATTTTTCTGAGTCCTAGTATATCTAAAAATGGCTTTTGCCCTCATACTTTTGGCCTAAAGTCTTTTTCCTCTCTCAGATTTTAAAGGCATTGATTCATTGTCTTATAGTTTCCAGTGTTACAACTGAAAGGTCTATGACATGTCATTGATTTTATATGTGTACTAGAGGCCCAGTGCACGAAATTCATGCACTGGTTGCGGGGGGGGGGGGGGGGTGTCCCTCAGCCTGGCCTGCATCCTCTTGCAGTCTGGGAGTCCTCAGGGAATGTCTGCCTGCCGGCTTAGGCCTGCTCCTGGTGATCGGGCCTAAGCCGGCAGTCAGACATCGCTCTTGCAGTCTGGGACCCCTTGGTCCTTACCACCTGCCAGCTTGCTGCTCCTTACCACTTAGCCTGCTGCTCCTTAGTGCTGTTGTGGAGGTGGGAGAGGCTCCTGCCACCGCCGCTGTGCCCGCCAGCCTTAAGCCCAGCTTTTGGCTGAGTGGTGCTCCCCCTGTGGGAGCACACTGACCACCAGGGGGCAGCTCCTGCATTGAGCGTCTGCCCCCTGGTGGTCAGTGCGCATCATAGCGACTGGTTGTTCTGGTCGTTCTGCCATAATGGTTGCTTAGGCTTTTATTATATAGATTCATAGAAATATATGTATGCTCATACGTGTACATGTTAAGATATATATGTATGTTCAGGGTGTTTAAATCTTCTCTAGGAAATATATATATATGTTCTTAAATATCAAAACGCCTTGAAGTAAACATTTTAATAATGTGTTATGCAAAGTGCTCTGTGATGTATTTAAATCTAGGAGCTCATGTTCTTTAGTCATAGGCATTATTATTATTGCTATTTTACCTCCCATTACTCCATATTCTCTGCTCTTTGGTTTTTAGAAATCTTATTATTGACATTCTTGGGTTGATCCTCTATCAGGTTACAATTCTTTGTCTTTTTGTTTCACTTTCTGGGATAGTTCCTTTGATTTGATTGTAATCCTGTTTTGTTTTGTTTTCAGGAGCATTTTCTTTATTTCATAGCTTGGTCTGCTATGAAATATTGAGATGCAATATTTTCTCATATCTTTCTGAGTATACTAATAAAGCATGTTTAATTTGACCTTTTGTTCTGTTTCTTATATTGCATCTTCTTTCTCCAAGTTACCGTCTTTTGTGTTGTAGGCTTTCCACAGATGTTTGGTAATATGTGGCTGTCCATTAGCAGTTTTCTAACAGCTCTCTTAAGATATACTGCACATGCCATACAATTCACCCATGTGAGGTATACTCTTCAATGTCTTTTAGTGTAGTGTGACTATATCACCACAATAAGCTTTAGAACATTTTATCACCCCAAAAGAAACCCTATAACCATTGGTAGTCATTTAACATTTTCTCTCAATTAATCTGCTCTCCCCTGCCCACTCCTGACCCAGTGCTAGGAAACCACTAATTTACTTTCCATTTTTATATATTTTTCCTATTCTGGACATTTCATATAAATGGAATTACACAATATGTGGTCTTTTGTGACTGACTTTTTTCTCTTACAATGTTTTCAAGAGTCATCTATGTTGCAGCCTGTATTAATACTTCATTCCTTTTAACTACTGAATAGTATTTCATCATATGGATATGCCACATTTTTAAATCCATTTATCAGTTTATGGACATTTGGATCCTTTCCACTTTTGACTATTATGACTAAAGCTGGTATAAATATTCATGTACAAGCTTTTATGTGGGTATATGTTTTCATTTCTCTTAACTTTTTATCTAGGAGTAAAACTGCTGGATCATATGATAACTCTAAGAGTAATATTTTAAGGACCTGCCAGAAGTATTTCCAAAGTGCTGCACCATTTTACATTAATCTCTACCAGCAATGTATGAAGGTTTAAATTTTTTCTACATCCTTGCCAATAGCACTATTTTCTGTCCTTCTGATGAGAGCCAGTCTAGTGGGTATGAAGTGGTATCTCTTGGTTTTGATTTGAATTTCTCTAATTGCTAGTGATACTGAGCATCTTCTCACATGTTTATTGGATATGTATAATATTTATTTTGGAGAAATTTCTCTTGAGATCCCTTGTGCACCTTTAAAAATATATTTTTATTTATTTTTAGAGAGAAAGGGAGAGGGATAGAGAGATAGAAACATTGATGAGGGAGAAATATCATCAATAGGCTGCCTCCTATACAACCCCCACTGGGGACCAAGCCCATAACCTGGGCATGTACCCTGACCAGGAATCAAACCAGTGACCTCTTGATTACTGGGTTAGTGCTCAACTGCTGAGCAACATTGGCCAGGCCCTTATTCATTTTTACTTCCTATTATTGAGTTACAAAAGTTTATTATATATTATAGATGCAAGTCCCTTAACAAATATATGATTTGCAAGTCCCCCCCTCCCAATTCTGTGGGTTGTCTTTTTCACTTTCTTGATGGTATCCTTTGAAGCACAAACGTTTTTAATTTTAATGAAATCTAATTTATTTTTTGTTTTATTTTGCTATCACATTTAAGAAGGCTTTACCCAATCAACGGTTACAAAGATTTAATCCTATATTTTCTTCTATCAGTTTTATCGTTTTACTTCTTACATTTAGGGCCATGATCCATTTTGAGTTATCTTTTGTGTATGAAGAAGCAGTCCAATTTTATTCTTTTGCATGTGGATATAAATGGTCCCATCACCATTCTAAAAGGCTAATTGGGAATGCTAATTGAGAGGGGCTAATCAATCGGCAGGCTTTTCTCTAGGGTTATTATGCAGTGAGTTGGCCTTTTCCCCGAATTCCCTAAAAGGGTAATATTCAGAAATATTTCATTTTGTCCTCAACCCTGCACCTTATCCCATTGCTTGTGCTACTTTCCAGTCCAGAACATTCCTTGCTTAATTTCTTAAGAATTAGCCTGTGGTCACTTAGAGAGAGAGGATGGGTAGGTAGTTAGGAGAAGTTCGTCATGTGTACAGTGTGGGTTGGAGGAGAAGGTCTGTGGGTGTTCAACCACTTCAAATACAGACTTCCAACTTATTTTGCTAATTTTAACCTTTGCTATAGTCATGCCTTGGTGCCTCCAAGTCTTGAGACTTTGCATGTTTCAGTGGAGCAAATTGATTCATTCCTCATCAGTGTCCCTTTCAGCGGGCACTTCAGTGGTGGCTTCTTGCACTCTGCCAAGTCACAACCATGCCTCCTCTTAATGCTATCTTCTGAAAATCTATTGGAAGCCTTTGTCTTCTGATGTCTCATCTCCCTTTCTTGTTTCGTTATTCATCATTTCATGGTGTTCAGGAGCAAATGAAGATAACCAAGTGATAAGTATGTTACATTTAACAGGCAATTTCTCTTCAGATCTGATTGCACAGCTTTCAAGAGAACTTCATTTGAAATCAGAGGATAGCGAATTTCAGGAGGAGACTCTGAGTTAACAAATATAAACTTATAGTAAAAAAGAGAGTGACAGAGAATAATTTTCCTAAGTTAGAGTCTATATTCTGTATTAGATGCCATCTAATTGACAAGTTTAGTTTCCCTTGATATAACATGTCTTTTTATTTCACCATTGATTTCTCAGAGTTTAACACTGTTTAATTCACAGGGAACTCTCAATAAATGTTTGTAAATGAATAGAAGGATTAATGAGTAACCAACCATATGAGACCCATCAAAGTTTTCAATTACTTTTGGTAGCCTCCTGTTATACACTAACTTTGACTTTTACATCCTGACTTTGGAGGTTGATGAAGTGTATTAGTTTCTCAACTATAGCTCCAAAGCTAATCTGTATTTTACCCATATGCAAGTCAACACAGACAGATGAGGTAAAAGAATATACTCTTAGTTCAAAGAACTCTGACTTCCAAGCAAGTTAAACTTACTCTTAAATCATCTTCCCACATCCTTCCTCCCACCAACTCCAGAAGACAAAGAGATATTGTTCACCAATATGACTCTGACATTGAATTTATTAATTCAATCCACTTTGGTGGTTATAAAGAGATAACTAAATTTGTAACAGCATACTAATACTTTAAAATTATTAATCTTTATAAGCCTATTGAGACATATAAGAGATAAAAGCAATATTTTCTTTTGAGTGAGATTTGCTCTCATTTTATTGTGAAGATTCATACCACCTTGAAACACTTGCTCTGAGTTTGATATTTTTCTTGTAGGAGGTTATGAAGATACCATGATAGCTATAAATAAGTTATTGAAGTTGAGGAAGCAGGAGAAAAATAGGCAGAAAACATAATATATGATTATAATTTTATATGGTATTAGCCAATATGTTTACTACATCTTAATTTAATCTGTCTACTCTGTCAATTTATTTATTTTTTATTTTTTAAAAATATATTTTATTGATTTTTTACAGAGAGGAAGGGAGAGGGATAGAGAGTAGAAACATCGATCAGCTGCCTCCTGCACCCCCCCCACTGGGGATGTGTCTGCAACCAAGGTACATGCCCTTGACTGGAATTGAACCTGGGACCCTTGAGTCCGCAGGCTGATGCTCTATCCACTGAGCCAAACCGGTTAGGGCTACTCTGTATATTTAGATAGAGCACATCTAAATTGTTAAGTTGGTCTCAAGCCACAAGGAAATTGCTAGGATTATTGCCTAGCAATTTCCTTGTGGTGGCTGGGAGGTGTTGTTGCTTGTCTTTTTCAAGAATAGTTGAGACACTGTTCTTGAAAAAATTTGTTCTCATTATCTAGTAATAAATAGATAAATAAATAAATAAATAAATAAATAGATAAAATGTAGAAGCAAAGTGTTTCCCACCCCTCCCAAAGTGGGGAAAGGTTGTTTGATTTCAGACAAATTCTGCTTGATAACTCTAATCTGTTTTGTTTGTGTTTTTGTTTTTTTGGCTTAAATCTCTTTGTAACTAATGGTCCTCAGTGATTTTTTTTGTTATTAATTGGGTATTTTAAAAATTATATGAGCATTATTTTAAAAATCTCAAATAAGAATTAGAAAACTCATTTACATTAGATTAGTCACACTATGATTATGTAACTATTTTGCTGGTAGCACCAAGTACTGATTAGAGGTAAATATATTATTGTCTTATTTTTTTTTTAAGAGAACTTTTCACAAGCCCCAGCCAAATGAATTCACTTTTAATTTTTTTCTGGAGTCTTTCATTTCTGAATCATACTAAACTGCTGATGTTCCTTGTATCTCAAGTTCTCCTGTTTTTTAAGAATTAGTTTGCTATAGACTGAATGCTTTCGTCCCCCCAAAATTCATATGTTGAAACCTAATCCCCAAAGTGATGGTGTTGGGGGTGGGGCCTTTGGGAGGTGGTTAGGTCTTGAGGGTGGAGCCCTCATGAATGGGATTAGTGCTCTTACAAAAGGCACCCTCAGAGCTCTCTCACCCCTTCTGCCATGTGAGGACACAGGGAGGAGACAGCTGTCTATGAATCAGGAATCAGGATTATATGAGGTCACCAAGGCTCACCAGACAACGAATCTGCTGGCTCCTTGCTCCTGGACTTCCCAACCTCCAGGCTGTGAGAAAAAAAATGTTGTTGTTCATAAGTCACCCAGTCCATGGTATTGTGTTCCAACAGCCCAAGCTGGCTGAGGCACATTTTATACTTCGTTGGTTTGTCTGTTTGAAGCAATGGATGCTAGATATCTGAATCTTGCATGTCCAAAATGTTTTTATTTTACCTACCAATTTGATTAATATCTATCTACATATACAGTTTTAAATCCAAAACTTCAGAATTTACAAACCATTATGCCATTGCTATATGTGAAACAGCTAATGTTAATCTGATTTACAGTACTCTGTAGCTAGCTAGTTTTTCTCTTTACCTGGAGTTCTAAAGTTTTACAAGTGTGTGTTTTGATATGTTACTTATTTAAAAATTATTATATTTATATGTTATTTATATTTAAAATTATTATCCTCAGCACCTTTCAAATCTTTCTTTAGCTCAGTACATTTTCTACTATTGTTTCTCAATCATTTATTTCCTTTTACTTATCTTGTTTGTTTCTATTGCAACTCCAGACAAGTGGCTATTGGACTTCCTGAATATATCTTCCATCTCTTACATTCTACTTTTTAAATAGGCAATGTAGACTACTAGTTAAGAGTAAGGTCTCTGGGGTCAGATTCCCTGGATTTGAATTTCAGCTATGCTATCTCATCAGCTGTGTGACTTTGGGCATGTTACTTAACATCTATGTGAATATAACTCTCAACAGAGAGTTGTTATGAAAATTAAATAAGCTATTATAACTAAAGCACTCAAAACACTTAGGATAGTATGGCACATATTAAGTGCTACTATTTTTTCCTACCTCATTGATTCTTTATGTTTTCTAAAGAGTTCCTTGAATTTCCTCCCATCCATACTATCAACTTTTCCAGTTATCCAATTCATTATTCAAATGACTCATTAATTTTTTCCACTGGGCAACTGTAATTTTTTAAATCTTCACCCAAGGACATGCTTAGAGAGAGAAATGGGAGAGAGAGAGAGAGAAACATCAATGTGAGAGAGAAACATCGATTGGTTGCCTTCCATATGTGCCCTGACCGGGACTGAACCCGAAACCAGGTATGTGCCCTGGCTGGGAATCAACTGGCAACCTTTTGGTGCATAGGACGAAGCTCTATCAACTGAGCCACTCCTGCCAGGCAGGGTAATTGTATTTTTAACGGCAACAAAGTCTTTCCCATTTTCAGATTGCTTCATTTTCATAGCAGCTTGTTCTTATTTTGGCTGCAAAATCATCTTAATTCTAATTTTATTTTTTTAAGTGTACTAGTAAGCTCTTGTTTGTTCACCAAGTCATCTCCTTTTCTCTAGGGTGAGTGTTTCTTTTGTTCACCTCGGTCTTTCTCTCTCATGGTGCTGTTTTCCTCAAATGCCTAGTGACCCTCGATCTTCTGCTTATGTTTATGGGTGTTGGTAAGTGCACATACTGAGCTCGAGTTTCCTTTCTAGTTGTGTTCAGTCTGGCTCTGTATCTGCCAGAGTCCAAACAGGAAAGGAGAAATCACACTAGGTATTTCCAATGTTAATACAGATCAAATTTAATATAGACATTCTTTACGAGATTATTGAAAATTCTGAAGGAGCAAGAGACAGTGAGGTCAAGTTACCCGAAGATTAATAACTACAGGAAACTGCTGCCATCTCTGTGCTGAGGAGGGAAACTTGACCCAAAGGCCAGGTCAGATCTGCCGCTAAGGCTCCTGCTGGTGGAACCCAGTTCCCTGAGCGGGAACTCAGTAACTTGATCTAAATGGTTGGGGTTGGGGTCCACAAACTTAAATGCCTTCAGGGGCTTGGCAAGCCCCATGATATGTGAAGCAGGTGGGCCAGTGGGCATGGAATTACAAGGGTGGTAGAAACCGAGGCTAGCTGGAGAATGCATGCCTGGCCAAAGGCACTTGGATTTAATTTCTACAAAATATTACTCTGTCTAACAAGACGGATTTTCAGCTAGATTCTATGTCTGTTGGTTTTTCTCTCACCCCAAACATGTTAAATACTTATTTTAAAGAAAAAATTATTTTAAGATTTAACAAAGGCTTAATGTATTCCATAGAGAGTGAGTTTATTATTATTTGTTAGTTGAATAAAAGCAATTTGTATCCTGCTTTATCATTTTGTTAAAATCATATATCACAGCATGATTTTGGTCACACTGGTTTAATCATTTAGTTGCTTTATTGATTGGGTCCTTAAGGGTATAGGAAAAGAATTGTGTTCCTTTTAATATTTTATAGCCAGTTTTTTGGAGTCCTGTCTGACAAACATGAACTGAAGTGTCATTATGATTTGGATGCTTTCCAGATATGAATATCACTTTTTAGGCCATAAAAGGAGTGATCAGATCCTTGGCAAATGGACTAGAACTGCCTGAACCTCAGGACTAACTTTATGCTGACTTGAAGCAGTGGAGGGGAAAAAAGGGGGAAAGCAAACAATCATAAATCACTTGGATTTTTTCATGCACTGTTAAACTTATGGGGGAAAACTCATATCAAGATCAAGCAATTATCTTTAATACTAGGAGAAAGAAACCAAGAGGTTTTTGTGCCAAATACATGCCAGGTGTGTACATGTATTGTTTTGTTTTTCTCAGATTAACAACATAAAGCAGGGCTTTTAGCTCATGTTATGCATGGAAACCTGAGACTTGGAGAATTTAAGTCACTTGACCAGTCAAACAGCTATTGAGTGGCAGTTCTGTTATTCAAACACAAATCTGTTTGATTCCAACACTCAGGTTCTTTCCTCTCCATGTTACTATCTCTTTATGAAGACAGCAGTTGTCAAGAAATTTCAGAAGATCTTAAGTTCTTAAGAGGGGAAGGGAGAGGGAGAGAAAAATTAATTATGAGAATCAATGATTGGCTGCCTCCAGCCCCCACACTGGGGAATGGAACATGTGCCCTGACCAGGAATTGAACCCCTTGACCTCCTGGTTCATGGTTGATGCTCAACCACTGAGCCATGCTGACTGGGCAAGAAAGGAGCATTTTTGAGAGCTGTCAATTTCCCCCTAAAATGTGTTGAAAAAGTGTTAAAAGTTTCAGACATTTTACTGGCTAATTTGCAAGCAGAGCAATAAATGGGTAGAGTTATTTTAACTTAACATCACTTAGAAAGCCACTGAGCCAAGTCAGGCTTTGGAGAAGCCCTTGCTCTTTGCCTCTAGCTCCACAAACAGAGCGGCGACGTATCAAACCCACCCGCTCACACATGCACCCTGGCCTGTGTTCCCCAAGGACTTACGGCGTCTCTGAATGTTGACAGCCAGCCACGTCTAAAATCACAGCTAGGAATAGCAGGGAATCGAGAAACCGGATACTGCTCTCCACTTCCAGAACCCTCACAGCATCATGCAGAAACCAAAGCTGGTCTTCAACAGGCAGCTGAGAGATTAAGTTGTGAGATGGCAGAATGAAACCACCTGAAGCGTTTGAGAGGCAGTTCATCCTATGACTCACTGTAGGGACCCCGAGAGCCTGCAGTTCATGCACACCTGGCTGTATTCCCTTCTCAGAGCAACCTGTTGATATGTTTAAGAGCACATAATGGGCACTGCCTAATACCACTAATTGCCACTTCATGTTAATCTTGGGCTTTATTTTTCTTGCGTGCTCCATGATCCCTTAATTGGTTAATCAGACCAGCACTGACTGTAGAGGAGAAAAGTTAGCGGGTAAGCCAGCACTGCCTCTGCATCCATTGGTAGGTGACTAGAGGCCCTACACTATTCTAGAAAACCGCATCTCAATGTTTCCTTGGCCATATCTTGTTTTGAAGTTATGTATACCTGGGAGGACCTTCGCACTTGTTAGTTTTAACTAAAAAGGTCCTAAATGGCTCCTCAACATCCTGTCTTGCTGCCCTCTGGTCGAGTGATCATCAAACTTTAGCTGCATCAGAACCACCTGGTGGTCTTGTTAAAGCACAGATTGCAGGGCCCAGTTCTGAACGCTTATGCATCAGGCGTAGGGTACAGCCCCTAAATTTGCATTTTCAACAAGTTACCATGTGATGGGGGAGGGTACACCTTGAGCAACTACTGCTTTAACCAGTATCTCAAAGCTGCCCTGGAGGACAAAGGAAGGGGGCAGTCTTCATCCACCTAGCCTTGCAGGTGCCCAGCATGGAGACTCTGGGCTTTGTGAAAAGAAACGCTGAGGAAAAGCCAAACTCTCTGGGTTATTCCCCCACCCACCTTTGAGATGAATAGAAATGGGGAAAAGCTACAGTTCCTCCTGAGACTTCCTTTCCCTCCATAATTCTTTCAGGTGTTAGTTGCTCTACTATGGTGCCCCTTCTCTATAGTTGCCTGGAATATGTTTCTGTTTTCCCTGTTCTCTAAGCTCCCTGAAGGCAAGAACTCTTTCTTCATTGCTGTCTCTGCATTGCTCGTCAAAGTGCCCGCCACACAGGCTGCCGAGACCCGAGTCACCAGCCACCCTGATGTGCAACCCTCCTCATAGGACCACCCACAAGGAAGGAAAAAATTAACCAAACTTTAGCTCTGAAATGAACATCACCCTCATCATCTCTGATCTGCTTTCAAAACATTCTGCAATTACAAAGAGACGTTTATTGTTGAGCACTTGTGTGGCATAGTGTTTTGGCAAAGTGTTTTGTAATTAGCTCGTTGATTATTTCTCAAAACGCTTAAGGAGAAATGTTCACCCTCTCTCAGAGATTAGGGAACTGAGCTCAGAGAGATCAGAAAACCACATCTAAAGTCACGTGGCAGCTCATTAGCCTCACCACAAAGGGTCTGTCTCCTTGGCTTTGGCCCTGGTGTGTAACTGCTCGCTGTACTGGGAAGTCCATGACACACAGGGAGTTATCCAATAGGCTGTTCTTTTTGGACCATTCACAAAATTCAAATGATTATGGAATGTGCTTACTTTTTAAATGTGGAACTAAGATTCTTGTTTAAAGAGTCAGGCTCATTATAAGGCCTGCTCATTAGCTCACTGAATAGTTTCTGGTTTACGGAATGGACTCCACAAAGCAGTACAATCATTCCTACAGCTTCTGTACTATTGGGAGTCGAGAAAAATATTCACAAATGGCATTGGTTCATTCTCTTTATTTTGCAAAGTTTCATCTGGGTCTCTTGTCTAGTAAATAGTTGGAGCAAAATTAAAGACATCCATTGTAATCCACCCACATTGTCAGATCAACCTGAGCCAGGGGTTCTCAAACTACGGCCCGCGGGCCACATGCAAATACAAATATTGTATTTGTTCCTGTTTTGTTTTTTTACTTCAAAATAAGATATGTGCAGTGTGCATAGAAATTTGTTCATAGTTTTTTTTTAAACTATAGTCTGGCCCTCCAAAGGTCTGAGGGACAGTGAATTGGCCCCCTGTTTAAAAAGTTTGAGGACCCCTGCCTTCAATGCTGGGCCCTTAAAAAAGGAAGAAGGGCCTACTCAGAGGGAATAGTAGACAACAAAGAAAATTCTGGAAGAATACTTTCTTCCTATATAGGAAGACTATCCCCTTTATAGCCTGCTCTTTTAGCTCTAAGGTAGTAAATTCTGACTCTATATAGTTGCCTTTGGGCAGCTGTGGTTGGGACAAATGCAGTATTAGGGCTCCTTCTTAGACCAAGGCTAGACTGCTGCTGATCTCCATTCTTGCCCAGAAGAAGAAGGCATAGGGAACAGGCCAGTCTCAAAACATCACTTGAGCCGAAACCGGTTTGGCTCAGTGGATAGAGCGTCGGCCTGCGGACTGAAAGGTCCCAGGTTCGATTTCAGTCAAGGGCATGTATCTGGGTTGCGGGCACATCCCCAGTGGGAGATGTGCAGGAGGCAGCTGATCGATGTTTCTCTCTCATCGATGTTTCTAACTCTCTATCTCTCTCCCTTCCTCTCTGTAAAAAAATCAATAAAATTTATTAAAAAAACAAAAAAAACCAAAACATCACCTGAGCTAGTGAGCTGGATACAACAGCAGCTGTAACCTGTCCAGGGCTAGGCCTCACCCCACATCCATCCATTAAACAGGACCTCCTCATTTCTGGTTGATCTGCCCCAGGACTATTGCACCAGGTTCAGAAGTGTACTTCCCACAGACTTATTTTCTCCTAAACTCACTCAGAAAGAGATTATAGACTCAACAGTTTCATCTTGCTTATGAAGGTAACATTTAGCTAATACTAGGATTTAAAACATATTTGTAGTCTGATTCCACTGACCAATATAAAACTGTTGTTCATTTATTTATTCAACATATACTTACTGAGAACTTTCTCTGTGCCAGGTACTATGTTTGGCACTGAGCACAGAGGGGTGAACAACATAAGCAGGGGCTCTACCTTCTTGGAGCTCACAGTTTAGCAGGGAAAGAGCTGTATATTAAAGTCATACAAATGCACATACACCTCCTTTACCTCCTTTAAAGCCAGCCTATGTATGCAGCATTGATTTGTTATAACACCATTTATATTTGAAATACACACACACACACACACACACACACACACACACACAGCACGTTATGAATAAAACACTCTTGCAGTGCAGTGTGGGTGCATGTGCATGTGCTCAGTGAGAGCCAGCTCAGCCACTGGAGCATCAGGCACCATCTGCAAAGACCCTCAGCCTGCAGGTCTTTCTTAGGACAGCAGCGCTGTGCTGCCCACATCCACATGGAGCTGAATTCTGACAATAACTTGAATGAGCTTGAAAGTGGGTTCATGCCCAGAGCTTCCAGAAAGGAATGCTGCCCTGATGACACATTAGACTTTCTAGGTCCTACCTGGATCGGAAAGCCCGCCAAGCCTATTGGGTTGCTATGGGACTTGTGAGATTATAATTAGCGTTGTTTTAAGATGCTGAGTTTTGATAAGTTGTTATAGTAGCAACAGAAAACTAATAGAGGAATAAGGACATGCACACCAACAAGAAATTACTGTAAAAGTTTAGCAAAAATTACTAGTCCAGGCAACAGCAGTATGGAAGTGATCAATAAGAAGTGGTCAGATTCTGTATATATTTTGAAGGTAGAACCTGAACGATTTGGTGATTGGTGTGCGTTTGGGAGGAGCCAACGGTCACTCCAAATTAAAAGAATGGAGTTTTCGTTGAAATTGAGTCCACCCTGGGAGGAGCAGTTTGCAAAGAGGAGTTTAGAGAGGTAAGTAGGAACCAAACTATACAGAACTTTCTAAGTTATGTTAAGAATTTTGAACATGATCTCAAAAATAAAGGACGATTATTAAATACTTTTAAGTAGGCTAAGGTTAGAACAAGATTTGTGGGTTGTTTTTTTGTTTGTTTGTTTGTTTTTAGCACTCAGGAGCCCTCACAGTGATGAAACTGATGGAGTAAGGTACATACAACCCACCCATGTAGGAAACCCACCCATGTAGGAAACCCACACAAGTAGGAAACCCACACATTCAGGAAGACCGGCAAAAGCAGGGTCCCCCAAGTGAGACTAAGGAGCATCTCCTATGTTGTTAGAACAGAATCTCTCAAATGTAAGTAACAAGATGAGACACTATTTCAAAAGAAAAAAGCCCTCATAGTTGACTAGGCTTTATTAAACCTATTTTAATGACAATGTTACTTAAATATGAAACTAGGCATAAATAATGTATAATTATAGTTCTTATACTACTATAAAACCAAATCAATTTACAAATTAAACACTAAGGAAAATATAAGTCAAAATTAGAGTATGAAATAAATTGCTAAAGCTTATTTAGTAGTTGAAAGTGTGGTGTCTTTTTCTTTTCTTTTTCTTTAGTTAAGGTCCTCTTATCCATGGGCTGACCTCTTCCAGCTGATTTAATAATATAAATGCAAATGCCTGTTCTCAAATGTGTTGTAAAAAGTGATGCTACCAACATCAAAGCTTTACTTACTAGTTCAAGATAATCGGATATATTAGTCCAATTGGCCAATGGACAATCTTCAAATGGAATTTTTAATGCGGTACAATTTGATAGTTCTGTAAAGTTTACTTACTGGCGTCAAGATGATATAGCATTGCAACATCTTAGGAGTCTTCATTAACATGACATTGAATAGTTTTGTTAAACATTCTACATTATATATTTACCTCTTCACTTACTACTGATGAACTATTGCAAATGGGTACAAATAATGGTGGAATCTGTGTAATACATTACTTACAACAGCACGGTTCCTTTTTTTTAAAGTTATTTTTTGTTTGTTTTTTTAATCCTCACCGGAGGATATTTTTCCATTGATTTTTAGAGAGAGTGGAAGAGAGAAGGAAAGACACAGAGAAATATCGATGTGAGAGAAACACATAGATCGGTTGCCTCCTGCACAAGCCCGACCAGGGCTCTTGCCGGGGAGGAGCCTGCATGTGAGGTACGTGCCCTTGACCGGGACCCTTTGGTCCACTGAGCCAAACCGTCTAGGGCAGCACAGTTCCTTTTGAAACTTGCAAAGAAGACAAGTAGAAATAAGTAAAACTATAAGCATTAGAAAGGAAGAAACAAAAGTATTTGCAAATGTTGTTATTTTGTGCATAAACATTCCAAAAGAAGCTTCAGAAGATTAGTAGAAATAAGAGTTTAGCAAAATTGCTGGAAATAACTCAAAAGTGCTGGCAGAGCCAAGCAACTGTCAGGAGGGGGCACCTTTTCTTTCTCACACAAAGGCCTCAACAGGCTCACAGAGGCCTTGGGTGGACAATATGACGTGACCCCATCACGCCAGAGGGTGGGCCTCAGGAGGCCATCGCTGCCACCTCCCTGAGCCCAGCACCCTGCAGGTGACAGAGCAGGCATTCCTGTCACTGCTGCCAGAGAGACAGTATCCTCCCAGTCCCCGAGTGGAGTGTGCTGGCAACGCCTGAGCTACTTTGGGCTCTCACTTCAAAGGAGGTGGGGAAAGCAAGTCCCTGACATATTCCCCTTTAATGGTGAGCAGTGTCTGAACCACCCAGCAAGACTCAAAAGGTGAGGCATTCCCCAGACACTGGAAGGGGGAGTGGAGGCTGTGCAGCTAAGAAGGCTGCCACACATTTATTTGTTGTTGATGTTTCCTCTGTTTCTTTTTTAGCCTTTGTTTTGCCTTTCTGGCATTCTAAGCACAGACAAATGAGATGGTGCCCAAATGCAATAGAAGACTAAGGAAATCAGCTGGAAGAGGTCAGCCCGTGGATAAGAGAGGACCTTAACTAAATAAAAAAGAAAAAAAAAGAAGAAGAAATAAATAATTTTTCTAATAATTGTACTGTCCTCCAGTCTACTGAGATTCGTTCCATTTACATGGACCATTGTGTGACATGAGGAGATGTGGCAATTAGGTGTTAGTTTAAAATGAAAGGACTAGATATGATTAAGATTAACACTATTTCTTATTTATTAAAGTTTGCCCTTGGAATGTTATTGCTATAGGCACACACGAGGATGGAGAGTGTTACGTTATACGTATGTACATAGGGGCAGCAGTATGTACTAGTGTGTATGTATATGTGTGTAGGAGTGTATATATACTAGATAACATCTATAGCATATATGCATCAGTCTCTGTGCTTGTGATCTTTCAACCTTGCTTCTATTTACTCACTTTGTCTTGTATTTTTCCTCCTTCCTTTCTCCCTTCCCTCCTCCCCCTGCCCCCAGCACTATTGATTGAACCTGATACCAAAACAATATATATTTCAACCCTCAGCCACAAGTCCTTGATCCTGGCTCGATTAATTCAATTGAATAAATATTTGTCTACTATGGTCAGAGAGTTATTAGAAATTCAGCAACAGATTTTTTTCTCTCTTTGTCTCCTCCCCCTCACAGCTCATAACAGATCAACCTGCCCCAGATAGATACCCTATAAAAGCAAATGAGATGAATGAGGGAATATAGAAAAGATACACAGAGAACAAATGAATCAGTTATCCATAAACTATCAGTGTATCAGTAAAATACTTCTCTTTGTCACAACTTTTTTTGTTTTTATTCTTTAATGTCTGAAAATACCTGATTTTAGCACAATCATTGGAAAGCAAATTCTGCATACAGTTAGAAATTCACTATATAGAAGATAAAACCTGTGATGAGTAAATTTAAAGTAAGCTATTTTACACTATTTCATACAAGAGAAAAATGTTAGAGATGTCTTTCGTATTTTTGATTCACTTTTTTCAATATTCAGTAAATATATTCTCATAAATTAGTAAATGATATTAAGAAATGTGCATTTGAGATTGAGAAAAAAAAATGTCCTGAGACACTTACAATTTACCAGAATTTAATTAGATATATTCGTTAAATATGCTGGATACAGTTGGAGCCAGCTAATTAGTAATACTTTTGAAGCCTAAGTCAGGCTGCATTGCCTCGCCCACCTGAGGAAGGCAGTGGTAATGGCCCTCCCTGTAAGCCCAGGGGAAGAGGCTGAATGACTCCTAAGAGCAGCGCATTAACATCTAATTAAGAACCTAATGAGGACTTAGACAGTTGTATTGCTTGTGATCTAAACATCTATCTTGTCACTTAACAGTCCTGAAGACATAGATTTATCTATTACTGGTACAATTTCTGTGAATTGGAGTTACTTCTACAAAAGGAGATTGTTGTTGGCCACATTAAAAAGATAGCCGTAACTAACAGATTCTGAAAGAAAGAGGATTTGCTTTTCAAAAGCAAATATGTGACGCTGCCAGCTTAAAGTCAGGTTCTGGGACTTGAATTTAGAGAGATGCAAGCAAAAAGTTCTGCCAAGCTCTGTTCTTGTTTACATATGCCTGGTCTGTCTGTTTCCTCTTTCCCTACTGCTCCTGTTCTAACCTTCATCTCTTTCAAGCCCCCTGCTCAACTCCATTCCCTTTCGCAGCAAGTAACCTTGCCTTCCACCTTTCAGTGAAAGAAGAAGGTCAACTCTCCCAGAGTCCCAACTTTCGTACTGACGTAAATAGGTGTGTAATTATTTGCTTAATGTCTGCACACATTTCCTGCTAAATAGAAAGAGCTCCCTGTGAGATCAGGGATGGAGCCCGTTCCCCAGTGTCCCCAGCACCCAGCACAGGGTCTGAATAAACATACTTCCTTCTCCTCATTTATAAGTTTTGTTTTTAACATATATTATTACGGTAGAAAAACAAAATAGTACTGAATTCTGTTGAAGGAAATGTCAAAGTTGCCTTCCCGGGTAAATTCCACTGGCACCTCCCTCACCCCCTTCTCTGCAGCCCCAGAAGCAAACTCCTGAGTCCCCGCTTTCACCCTCTGTGATCTCTTAGGAACCACTTCTCCACGTGGACAAGTCAGGGAGGGGCTCGGTGGGGTGGTTGCTTAGCGTGGCCAAGAGTTGCAACAGCTGAGGGTGAGGGCAGTAGGATGGCCAAGAAGAAAGTGGCCAGGTGCCAGAGCAGCTAAATGAGTCATCAAGTCTTAAGGGTGAGTGCAGGTGAAAGAAAATATGAGGCAAAGTTAAAGGTCTGGGGAATTCAGTAGTAGGCTAGGAATGGAAACACAACTCGAGACCCAGTGAGAGGACTCAGAGATATAAAGGACTAACTTCACAGTCATTTAAAAGGAAAACATTTTCTGAAGAAATTTATGCACTTCCTAAAAGAAAATTTCTCTTAATGAAATTTTAAAATATTGACATCAATAAGAAGGTTAAAAAAATACCCTGTACCTATTTGACCCCAAATACATTTGCAATGTTCATTTATTTTTATTTATTTACTTATTTTTAAATTTATTTATTTTTTAATTCCAAAGCATACAAGATATTGGCATTCCTTTAAATCTAGGGGTAGGTACATGGGTGTTTGTTATATGTCTCTGTATTTTTTGTATGAGTGAAATATTTCAAAATGAAACAACAACAGCAAACATGAAATATTCCAGGAAATAAGCCAATAAATAAGCCAATAAGCCAATAAAAAGTCAAGTCAGAAAATTAAATACCAGAAGCAGTAAAAGATCAGCAATATTGCCAAGGAGCCTCAAAAGGAAAGTTTATAGTCTCAACCTAATAAAATGTACCTTGAAATATTCTGCCGATATTTTGTAGTAATTTCCAATATTGTAGAGACAATAACAAATAAAATCTTGGCTCTATTTATATTTCAGGATAATGAGAAGCAGGAAGTTGGCCAATATCATTTGCCTTGGCCGCACATAAAAGCCATTAGTCTGGTTTAATGAGTGGATATTACTCTTGTGAGACAACATAAACAGAAATATTATTTAAAATTTGGAAGCAAACTATGTCTGAAACAAGAGTGGGGATCTACAAGTGATCGCTAATCAGACATGGCTTTGGTCATTGGTACAGAGAATAATGAAACCACTTCTCCCTCCCCAGCACTGCCTACTATCACAACCACCATCTGGAGAGTTGGAGGCTGAGAGGAGGAGGAGGATGCAGGAGCCAGTGTGGCCTCTGCTTCTGCCCAGAGACCCAAGGATCAGAGAAGTCCCTTCTCCCCACCATTGTCCCTGCCCATCCAGGCCCTGGTGGACAATGGGCATTCTGCAGGCCATACTGTGGGTGTGGCTCCTGGGACAGCACTGGTGGAGGAGGTACAGAGCAGGAAGGAGGGACAGGGTAGTGACTGAAGCTCACCACAGTGACTGGTATGTGGGCATGTGTGAGGTACCCCCTTTGGACATACTTGGAAATAAGTAGGAGCACCGTGAAAAAGAAGAACCAGATCCCAGGCCCTCACCGAACTTTGATGGCAAATCATATCTATAATAATAAAAGCATAATATGCTAATTAGACTGGACAGCCGAATGACCATCTGGACATCATTCCAGACGTCCTTCCAGACGAAGCTGTGGTGGTGGCAGGGGCCAAAGCAGAGGCGATCAGGCAGGCAGGCAGAGGTGGTTAGGGGTAATCAGGCAGGCAGGCAGAGTGGTTAGGGGTGATGAGGCAGGCAGGCAGGTGAGCGATTAGGAGCCAGAGGTCCCGGATTTTGAGAGGGATGTCTGACTGCTGGTTTAGGCCTGATCCCGTAGGACATCCCCCGAGGGGTCCTGGATTGTGAGAGGGTGCAGGCTGGGCTGAGGGACACTCCTACCCTCCAACCCCCCTGTGCATGAATTTCGCGCACCGGGCCTCTAGTATATATATATGTGTGTGTGTGTGTGTGTGTGTGTGTGTGTATAAATAACATATAGTACTATGTGATGTTATGTGATATTATATATATCATATATTGTATTATCCTCCATTAAATATAAACTTATATAGGAGTAGAATTTTGTATCTTAGAATAAAGAGGCAATAAATACTTATGACTGAAAAAAACCCACACATTTTCAGGACATTAAAGTTCTGAATAATGCCTGTATACAATAAATAGACATGCAGAAAGAGACAGGGAGTGAGTTTATCCTTTTGCCTAATTTTACATTTTAAAAATTTATTTGTT
Organism: Myotis yumanensis; assembly: GCF_028538775.1. Taxonomy (NCBI): domain Eukaryota; kingdom Metazoa; phylum Chordata; class Mammalia; order Chiroptera; family Vespertilionidae; genus Myotis; species Myotis yumanensis. The sequence continues at coordinate 167,383,597 of NW_027223754.1, forward strand.
TCAATTCAAATAATACAAATTGTTGGTGAAGTATTTTTTTTAAAGCACCTCCAGAATGGGATTCCCCCTCCCCCCCCGCTACCCCCCACCCCCAGTTTTTGTTAATCCTTACCCGAGAATATTTTTCCATTGATTTTTTTAAGGGAGAGTGGAAGAGAGAGGGAAAAACAGAGAGAAACACATTGATTGGTTGCCTCCCAGGCATGCAGGAGCCTGCAACCAAGGAGCCTGGCAACCAAGAAACGTGCCCTTGACCGGAATTAAGCCCGGGATCCTTTGGTCCGCAGGGCAACACTCTATTCACTGAGCTAGGGCCAGAATGGGATGGTTTTAACAAAAGTCTATTTGTGTACTTCTCAAAGTTATATACTCTCCTTTTCATTCTTTTATTTAATTTCCTTTTGTTATTAAAATGGACACAAGTTATGCAAATTAATTTTATTGCTATATAAAGCAGCGCTTTTCATAAGTGAAAATAGAAGTAAATGCTTTTTTTTTCAATTCCTCTGGGTTTTATTTTCTTATAAGTATTTTCTTGTAGGACTGAAATTGTATAAAAAAATGATTCCCTGCAATGATTGCCTGAAGTTCAGTACCTGACTCTCCCACCGTGAGGACACTGGGGCTGGCTTCTCTGGGCCCCGGCCTTAGCAATAATTCCTCACCTTAAACTACCCTTCACTCACAGTGGCCACCTGATTTTCCATGTGCAGAATCAATTTCAACCCAGTTCAGAAGAATCTGATATTCAGGGACTCTCCCTCCAGCCATTGGTGTACCCAGAGCTGACAGTGTGTTCCTACATCTTTCTTCCATTTAAATTCTTCCTTGGGAATCAGCCTTGGACTCCAATTTTCCTGAGAGACTGGTGTCCTGCCTTCACTTCCCAGTGCCACAACCACGGTCCTTCTGCTCAGAGAACCCTATGACCTAAGTCTGAGTCTCCAACATCAGGCCTCACTCCACCTTCCCCACACCATCCTCTGGAATTTCCTCTGCAGCTACTCCCATCACTTGGCCCTCTTGCTCCTTCATACTGCCGCAAGTCATCACCAGATCCTTCAGGCTATGTTTGGCCTGCTGGGCCTGCCACCCTCCCAGCACAGCCCTCAAATCTATCTCCTCAGTGGGGAGCCTGATCTAGATGTTCTCAGTCTCAGCAGCAGCAAGAACCACTGCTCATTCCAGAGCTTCTGATTCAGCAGGCCTGGGGTGGGATTAGGGAATTCGTCACAAGGTCCCTGAGGAATTCTCATTCAGGTGGCTGTCCAGGGACCCTGCTTTGCAAAACATTGATTTGGTTCCAGGCCCCATGCCCTTTGGCCCTGTCCTGCTGAAGTTCATGGACCAGGATTCCAGAGCAAGCAGCATCATGTAATAGGTATGGACACTGAAACCCAAGAACCCAATCCTACGTCGTACTCTGGCATTAGTGATGGCCCCAGGAAAGGGCGAGAGCTCACTTTCCAATAGACATGCCCAACCTGGCATAACTTCAGGCATTTCAAGAGACAGCAGTTTCCAAACTTGCTCACACATTGAAATGACCTGAGGTATGTGATTAAAATATGGATTCAAAGGCCACGGCTGACATTACTAAATAAAATTCTCCAGAGCGGAGAGAGTTTCCATTTCACCGTGTGCTCCAGGGGAACCTGGTACACACCTGTGTGTGGACCCGTCAGCGAGGAGAGACTGCAAGGGACGAGGTTATGCTTCCTCCTGGCACCTGAAACTCCACAGTTAGAGATGCATACCTTTGGCCTAAAGTTTGTTTCGATTATTCTGCGAATATTAAACATCTCTAGGAAAAAGGACTCCTTCCAATGCTAAAGAACAGAAATAATTAACATTAAACACCACCAGTTATTTTGAGGAGGGTATTGAGATAGGTCCAGCAATGTCCCAGCTGGAACCATGAGGCTACTTGGTTCTACATTTCTTCACACATGCTCCTCACCATGTCCTCCACCCCATCCCAACAACTACTGTCACTTAGAATAATTATTAGGCACACGTACACTCCGGGGCACTAAGCCACACATGCCAAAGAACAGAGAACGCCTGATTTGTCTCTGTATCTTAGACATTGTCCAGCATGCAAATGTTCAATAAGGTGTTGCTTAATGAACACAAGATAGCATCTTACATCCTTACGCCTTAAAGCCAGGGAGTTTATCAGGCCTTTTCCTCTGAGCAGGTTTTGATACGGACAAGGGTGAGACTATGAGGACACTGGGGCCACCCACATCTCCCCACACACACCACTTCCCCTGGGGCAAGGAAAAGCTGAAGACATATGAGATACATCAAATGGTTGTGTTTTGTGCTGAGGGCAATTCTCAAAAGGCTTGTGCCTCTCCCGTCTCAGGAGACCTCTTACGTCGGCTGCCACTAGACAGCTCTTTCCAGGGCTTGCTGTGCAAGCAGGCAGAGGGAGGGACTCTCTGAGGGTGTGGTTTAGGTTGCACCTGAAGGCTTGCTTGACCTAAATATTCAGTCTGCCTCATATCTCAATAAGAACAAGCTCCTGGTAAAATGAAGAAAATACATTAAGTTTGATGGGGTGTCAAGATTCTGGGACACTACACTAGGGAACACAGTAGGGAGTTTGCCTCCCTGGTTGGACAGAAAGCTCTTTCCAGTCCTGCAAAAATAGGAATAGGGTAGTGAACAGGCCTGCAGGGACCAGAGGACACTCCAAGGGGAAACAGGCCAATGTGCCAATGTCACATTCTATATGATTCAGTCTCCTGACCAAGGCGGGGGCCCTGTGAAGTGAGATTTTATTGAGAGAGCAAGCAAAACACTAGGTCTATGAGCAGAAGACTCAACTTGATAAGGATATTTGGAATTGATATTTGGAAACCAACTGTCTTGGCCATCTTGACCAACTGTCTTGGCCATCTTGACCAACCCGTGCACTACCGCATACCTTTGAATCGGGATGACCATGTTTACCTGGTGGGATTTCCCCTTCATGCTGTAAGTTAAATGATCGAGTGAAAACGTGCTAGAGTGATGGTTACATTAAAAAAACAGAAAACCCAGAACTCATGATTGAAGTGTGACTCTGTCCTTTACACATTAAATATTGCAGAATATTGTGACACAACTTTCCTAACATACTATATGCTTCAATATGTCAATGAAGAAATGTGGGAACTGACTATAAATTTCAGTTCAAATCAACTTTCCCACTTTTTTGTTTGTTCTTCTGTTTAAGGTTTATTTATTTATATATTTTTAAAAGGTATATATATATATATATATTTATTTGTTTTATTTTTTAAAGTATTACAAAGAGTATTATATATGTTTCCTTTTTTTTTCTCCCCTTGACCCTCCGCTAGCCTCCCATGCCCCCCGGTGTCTTGTGACCATTGGTTATGCTCGTATACATGCATAAAAGTCCTTCGGTTGATCTCTTACTCCCCCCGCTCCTACCCCCCAACCCTCCCCAGCCTTCCCGCTGTAGTTTGACAGTCTGTTCAATGTTGCTCTGCCTCTGTATCTATTTTTGCTCATCAGTTTATAATGGTCTTAATTATCCATAAATGAGTGAGATCATGTGGTATTTTTTTTTCATTGACTGGCTTATTTTACTTAGCATAATGCTCTCCAGTTCCATCCATGCTGTCGCAAATGGTAAGAATTCCTTCTTTTTTACAACAGCATAGTATTCTATCATGTAGATATACCATGGTTTTCTAATCCATTCATCTGCTGATGGGAACTTAGGCTGTTTCCAGAGCTTAGCTATGGTGAATTGTGCTGCTATGAACATAGGGGTGCATATATCCTTTCTGATTGATGTTTCTGATTTCTTGGGATATATTCCTAGAAGTGGGATCACTGGGTCAAATGGGAGTTTCATTTTTAACTTTTTGAGGAAACTCCATACTGTCTTCCATAGTGGCTGCACTAGTCTGCCTTCCCACCAGCAGTGCACGAGTGTTCCTTTTTCTCCACATCCTCTCCAGCACTTGTCGTTTGTTGATTTGTTGATGATAGCCATTCTGACAGGTGTGAGATGGTACCTCATTGTTGTTTTGATTTGCATCTCTCGGATGATTAGTGACTTTGAGCATGTTTTCATATGTCTCTTGGCTTTCTGAATGTCCTCTTTTGAAAAGTGTCTATTTAGGTCCTTTGCCCATTTTTTGATTGGATTGTTTATCTTCCTTTTCTTAAGTTGTATGAGTTCCCTATAAATGTTGGAGATTAAACCCTTATCGGTGATAACATTGGCAAATATGTTTTCCCACGAGGTGGGTTTTCTTGTTGTTTTGTTGATGGTTTCTTTTGCTGTGCAGAAGCTTTTTATTTTGATGTAGTCCCATTGTTTATTTTCGCTTTAGTTTCCAATGCCCTAGGAGCTGTATCAGTGAAGAAATTGCTTCGGCATATGTCTGAGATTTTGTTGCCTTTGGATTCCTCTACTATTTTTATGTTTCTCATCTTACATTTAAGTCCTTTATCCATTTTGAATTTATTTTTGTGTATGGTGTAAGTTGGTGGTCTAGTTTCATTTTTTTGCATATATCTGTCCAATTTTCCCAACACCATTTATTGAAGAAACTGCCTTGACTCCATTGTATGTTCTTGCCTCCTTTGTCAAATATTAATTGAGCATATTGGTTTGGGTTGATGTCTGGGCTCTTTATTCTATTCCATTGATCTATATGTCTGTTCTTGTGCCAGTACCAGGCAGTTTTGAGAACAGTGGCTTTGTAATACAGCTTGATATATGGTATTGAGATCCCACCTACTTTGTTCTTCTTTCTCAGGATTGCTGCAGCTATTTGGGGTCTTTTTTTTATTCCAGATGAATTTTTGGAGAGTTCATTCTAGATCTGTGAAATATGCCATTGGTATTTTAATGGGAAGTGCGTTGAATTTATAGATTGTTTTGGGTAGTATGGACATTTTAATGATGTTGATTCTACTAATCCAAGAACATGGTATGTTCTTCCATCTGTTTATGTCTTCCTCTATCTCTTTTTTCAACATCCTGTAGTTTTCTGAGTAGAGGTCTTTTATCTCTTTAGTTAAGTTTATTCCTAGGTATCTTAATTTTTTTTGGTGTGATGGTAAATGGGATTGCTTTTTTATTCTCTCTTTTGCTGGGGTCCAACCCCAGCAGGTCCAGGGGTCCCCAAAGGTGTGGACAGAGTTGGCGAAGAAGGAAGAACACGGAGATAGCATTCAGTTGATCAGCAGCCTAGCCAGGATCTCTAGCCAGGATCTCCAGCCAAGTTCTGGTCTGGTCTGGATCTCCAGCGAAGTTCTGATCAGGATCTCCAGAGAAGATCTGGTTCTAGGTTCTCCAGCCAGGTTCTATCCGGGTTCTCTGCCATGTTCTGTCTAGGTTCTCCTGCCAAGTTCTGTAGCCAGGTTCTGTCCAGGATCTTTTGCCATGTTCTCTCACTAGGTTCTGTCTCTAGGTCTGTCTCTAGGTTCTGTCTCTAGGTTCTTCAGCCAGGTTCTCTTGCTAGGTTCTGTCTCTAGGTTCTGTGTAGGATCTTCAGCCAAGTCCTGACTCTAGGTTCTGGTCATGGTGTATGATCCTTCTGATGTACTGCTGGATCCGATTTGCTAAGATTTTGTTGAGGATTTTGGCATCTATGTTCATGAGGGATATTGGCCTGTAATTCTCTTTCATTGTGATGTCTTTACCTGGTTTTGGTATTAGGGTGATGCTGGCTTCATAGAATGAGCTTGGAAGTGTTCCTTCCTCTTGAATTTTTTGTAGTAGTCTGAGGAGAATAGGTTTTAGTTCTTCCTTGAATGTTTGGTAAAACTCCCCTGTGAAGCCGTCTAACTCTGGACTTTTGTTTGCTGGAAGCTTTTTGATTACTGCTTCAATTTCTTCCATAGTTATTGGCCTATTGACATTTTTAGCTTCTTCCTGATAGAGTTTTGGAATGTTGTATTTTTCCAGGAATTTGTCCATTTCCTCCAGGTTGTCTAATTTGTTGGAGTAGAGTAGTCCATAGTATTTTTTAACAATCATTTGTATTTCTGTGGAGTCTGTTGTTATTTCGCCTATATCATTTCTGATTTTGTTTATTTGGGTCCTCTCTCTTTGCTTCTTGGTGAGCCTGGCTAGAGGTTCATCAATCTTGTTTATCCTTTTAAAGAAACAGCTCTTGGTTTCATTGATTTTATGTATTGTTTTTTGGTCTCTATGTCATTTATTTCTGATCAGATCTTTATTATCTCCTTCCTTCTGCTCACTCTGGGCTTTTCTTGTTGCTCTCTTTCTAATTCTTTGAGATGTAGAGTTAGATGATTTACTACTATTTTTTCTTGTTATTTGAGGTAGGCCTGTAGAGCTATGAACTTCCCTCTCAGGACTGCTTTCATTGTATTCCATAGGTTTTGGATTGTTGTATTTTCATTGTCATTAGTTTCCAGGATGTTTTTAATTTCTTCTTTGATCTCATTGGTAACCCAATCAATATTTAATAACATGCTATTCAGCTTCCAAGTGTTTGAATATTTCAGGTTGTTTTTATTGTAGTTTATTTCTAATATTATGCCATTGTGGTCTGAGAAGACGCTTGGTGTGATTTCAATCTTCTTGAATTTGGGGAGACTTTGCTTGTGACCCAATATGTGGTCTATTTTTGAAAATGTTCCATGCGCACTTGAGAAGAACGTATATTCTGTGGCTTTGGGGTGAAATGTTCTGAAGATGTCAATTAAGTCCATCTGATCTAGTGAGTCATTTAGGATTGCTGTTTCTTTGCTGATTTTTTGTCTAGAGGATTTATCCAGTGATGTCAGTGGTGTATTAAAGTCCCCTACTACGATGGTATTGTTGTCGATCTCTCCTTTGATATCTTCCAAGAGTTTTTTTTATGTATTTGGGTGCTCCTGCATTGGGTGCATATATGTTTATCAGGGTTATATCTTCTTGTTGTATCGAACCCTTTAGTATTATGAAGTGGCCTTCCTTATCTCTTGTTATGGCCTTCACTTTGATGTCTATTTTGTCTGATATAAGTATTGCTACCCCAGCTTTTTTTTCATTTCCATTTGCCTGAAAGATATTTTTCCATCCCTTCACTTTCAGTCTGTGTGAGTCCCTTCTTCTGAGGTGGGTCTTTTGTAGAAAGCAAATATATGGGTCATGTTGTTTTATCCGTTCAGCCACTCGATGTCTTTTGATTTGAGCATTTAGTCCATTTACATTTAAAGTTATTATTGAAAGGTACTTGTTTGTAGCCATTTCTATTTTTTGTGGCTGTTTTCTTTCTGAGCTTTTTATTTCTTCTTTTTACACCAGTCCCTTTAGCATTTCTTGCATTGCTGGCTTGGTGGTGATAAACTCCCTTAGCCATTTTTGTCTGTGAAGCTTCTTATTTCCCCTTCAATTTTGAATGATAGCCTTGCTGGATAGAGTATTCTTGGATTCAGTCCTTTGCTTTGCATCACTTTGTAAATTTCCATCCATTCTTTTCTGGCCTGATGTGTTTCTGTTGAGAAATCATTTGATAATCTAATGGGAGATCTCTTGTATGTAACTTTCTGTTTCTCTCTTGCAGTCTTTAAGATTGTCTCTTTGTCCTGAACATTTGCCATGGTAATTATGATGTATCTTGACATGGGTCTTTTCGGGTTCATATTGTTTGGAACTCTCTGTTCTTGTGTGACTTTTTTCTTCCCCACCTCAGGGAAGTTTTCTGATATTATTTCTTCGAATAGGTTTTCTAACCCTTGTTCCTCTTTCTGTTGTTCTGGCACCCCTATTATTCATATGTTGTTTCGTTTCATGTTGTCCCTTAGTTCCCTTAGGCTCTCCTGTCTTTTAATTATTTTCTCCAATTGCAGTTAAGTTTGGGTGTGTTTTGTTTCCCTGTCTTCTAATTCGCTAATTTGGTCCTCTGCTTCTCCTAGTCTACTGTGGAAACTTTCAATGGTGTTTTTTATTGCAGTTATATCACTCTTCATTTCTTCTTGGTTCTTACATAAGTTATTGATTTTTTCATCCATTTCTTTTTGATTCTTACATAACTTGTTGATTTTTTCTTTTTTTTTAAAAATTTTAATAATTTTTATTTCTTAAAGTATTACAAAGAGTATTATATATGACTCCTTTTTTCCCTCCCTTGACATTCCCCCGGCCCCTACCCCCCGCCCCCCCCCCCCCCCCGCCCCGTGTCTTGTGTCCATTGGTTAATCTTATATGCATGCATATAAGTCCTTCAGTTGGTCTCTTAAGCCCCCCCCCCAACCCTCCCCAGGCTTCCCACTGTAGTTTAACATTCTGTTCAATGTTGCTCTGCTTCTGTATCTACCCCTGTTCATCAGTCCATACTGGTCCCCTTTATTTGTCCCAACCTCACTGAGGTAATCTCAACCTCACCAGGGCCGTCTGAGCCTCACCAGGGCCGTTTCAACCTCACCGGGGTCGTCCCTACCACACTGGGGCCGTTTCAACCTGACCGGGGTTGTCCCTACCACACCGGGGCCGTTTCGACCTGACCGGGGTTGTCCCTACCAGACTGGGGTCGTCCCTACCTCACGGGGGGCGTTTCAACCTCACCGGGGTTGTCCCTACCACACCGGGGCTGTTTCGACCTGACCGGGGCCGTCCCTACCTCACGGGGGCCGTTTCAACCTCACCGGGGTTGTCCCTACCACACCGGGGCTGTTTCAACCTGACCGGGGTTGTCCCTACCACACCGGGGCCGTTTCAACCTGACCAGGGTCGTCCCTACCTCACAGGGGCTGTTTCGACCTCACCGGGGTCGTCCCTACCTCACGGGGGCCGTTTCAACCTCACCGGGGTTGTCCCTACCACACCGAGGCTGTTTCAACCTGACTGAGGTCGTCCCTACCTCACGAGGGCCGTTTCAACCTCACCGGGGTCGTCCCTACCACACCGGGGCCGTTTCAACCTGACCGGGGTTGTCCCTACCACACCGGGGCCGTTTCGACCTGACCAGGGTCGTCCCTACCTCACGGGGGCCGTTGCAACCTCACCGGGGTCGTCCCTACCTCACGGGGGCCGTTTCAACCTCACCGGGGTTGTCCCTACCACACCGGGGCCGTTTCGACCTGACCAGGGTCGTCCCTACCACACGGGGGCCGTTTCAACCTCACCGGGGTCGTCCCTACCACACCGGGGCTGTTTCAACCTGACCGGGGTTGTCCCTACCACACCGGGGCCGTTTCAACCTGACCAGGGTCGTCCCTACCTCACAGGGGCCGTTTCGACCTCACCGGGGTCGTCCCTACCTCACGGGGGCCGTTTCAACCTCACCGGGGTTGTCCCTACCACACCGGGGCTGTTTCAACCTGACTGGGGTTGTCCCTACCACACTGGGGCCGTTTCAACCTGACTGGGGTTGTCCCTACCACACCGGGGCCATTTCAACCTGACTGGGGTTGTCCCTACCACACCGGGGCCGTTTCAACCTGACCGGGGTTGTCCCTACCACACCGGGGCCGTTTCAACCTCACCTGGGTCGTCCCTACCTCACGGGGGCCGTTTCAACCTCACCGGGGTTGTCCCTACCACACCGGGGCCGTTTCGACCTGACCAGGGTCGTCCCTACCTCACAGGGGCTGTTTCGACCTCACCGGGGTCGTCCCTACCTCACGAGGGCCGTTTCAACCTCACCGGGGTCGTCCCTACCACACCGGGGCCGTTTCAACCTGACCGGGGTCGTCCCTACCTCACAGGGGCCGTTTCGACCTCACCGGGGTCGTCCCTACCTCACGGGGGCCGTTTCAACCTCACCGGGGTTGTCCCTACCACACCGGGGCAGTTTCAACCTGACTGGGGTTGTCCCTACCACACCGGGGCCGTTTCAACCTGACCGGGGTCGTCCCTACCACACCGGGGCTGTTTCAACCTGACCGGGGTAGTCCCTACCACACCGGGGCCGTTTCAACCTGACCAGGGTCGTCCCTACCTCACAGGGGCCGTTTCGACCTCACCGGGGTCGTCCCTACCTCACGGGGGCCGTTTCAACCTCACCGGGGTTGTCCCTACCACACCGGGGCTGTTTCAACCTGACTGCGGTTGTCCCTACCACACCTGGGCCGTTTCAACCTGACCAGGGTCGTCCCTACCTCACAGGGGCTGTTTCGACCTCACCGGGGTCGTCCCTACCTCACGGGGGCCGTTTCAACCTCACCGGGGTTGTCCCTACCACACCGGGGCTGTTTCAACCTGACTGAGGTCGTCCCTACCTCACGAGGGCTGTTTCAACCTCACCGGGGTCGTCCCTACCACACCGGGGCCGTTTCAACCTGACCGGGGTTGTCCCTACCACACCGGGGCCGTTTCAACCTGACTGGGGTTGTCCCTACCTACCGGGGGCCGTTTCAACCTCACTGGGGTTGTCCCTACCACACCGGGGCTGTTTCAACCTGACTGGGGTTGTCCCTACCACACCAGGGCCGTTTCGACCTGACCAGGGTCGTCCCTACCTCACGGGGGCCGTTTCAACCTCACCGGGGTCGTCCCTACCTCACGGGGGCCGTTTCAACCTCACCGGGGTTGTCCCTACCACACCAGGGCTGTTTCAACCTGACCGGGGTTGTCCCTACCACACCGGGGCCGTTTCAACCTGACCAGGGTCGTCCCTACCTCACAGGGGCCGTTTCGACCTCACCGGGGTCGTCCCTACCTCACGGGGGCCGTTTCAACCTCACCGGGGTCGTCCCTACCTCACGGGGGCCGTTTCAACCTCACCGGGGTTGTCCCTACCACACCGGGGCTGTTTCAACCTGACTGGGGTTGTCCCTACCACACTGGGGCCGTTTCAACCTGACTGGGGTTGTCCCTACCACACCGGGGCCATTTCAACCTGACTGGGGTTGTCCCTACCACACCGGGGCCGTTTCAACCTGACCGGGGTTGTCCCTACCACACCGGGGCCGTTTCGACCTGACCGGGGTCGTCCCTACCTCACGGGGGCGTTTCAACCTCACCGGGGTCGTCCCTACCTCACGGGGGCCGTTGCAACCTCACCGGGGTCGTCCCTACCTCACGGGGGCCGTTTCAACCTCACCGGGGTTGTCCCTACCACACCGGGGCTGTTTCAACCTGACCGGGGTCGTCCCTACCTCACGGGGGCCGTTGCAACCTCACCGGGTCGTCCCTACCTCACGGGGGCCGTTTCAACCTCACCTGGGTCGTCCCTACCTCACGGGGGCCGTTTCAACCTCACCGGGGTTGTCCCTACCACACCGGGGCCGTTTCGACCTGACCAGGGTCGTCCCTACCACACGGGGGCCGTTTCAACCTCACCGGGGTCGTCCCTACCACACCGGGGCTGTTTCAACCTGACCGGGGTTGTCCCTACCACACCGGGGCCGTTTCAACCTGACCAGGGTCGTCCCTACCTCACAGGGGCCGTTTCGACCTCACCGGGGTCGTCCCTACCTCACGGGGGCCGTTTCAACCTCACCGGGGTTGTCCCTACCACACCGGGGCAGTTTCAACCTGACTGGGGTTGTCCCTACCACACCGGGGCCGTTTCAACCTGACTGGGGTTGTCCCTACCACACCGGGGCCGTTTCAACCTAACCGGGGTTGTCCCTACAACACCGGGGCCGTTTCAACCTGACCGGGGTTGTCCCTACCACACTGGGGCCGTTTCGACCTGACCGGGGTCGTCCCTACCTCACGGGGGCCGTTGCAACCTCACCGGGGTCGTCCCTACCACACCGGGGCTGTTTCAACCTGACCGGGGTTGTCCCTACCACACCGGGGCCGTTTCAACCTGACCAGGGTCGTCCCTACCTCACAGGGGCCGTTTCAACCTCACCGGGGTCGTCCCTACCTCACGGGGGCCGTTTCAACCTCACCGGGGTTGTCCCTACCACACCGGGGCTGTTTCAACCTGACTGCGGTTGTCCCTACCACACCGGGGCCGTTTCAACCTGACCAGGGTCGTCCCTACCTCACAGGGGCTGTTTCGACCTCACCGGGGTCGTCCCTACCTCACGGGGGCCGTTTCAACCTCACCGGGGTTGTCCCTACCACACCGGGGCTGTTTCAACCTGACTGAGGTCGTCCCTACCTCACGAGGGCTGTTTCAACCTCACCGGGGTCGTCCCTACCACACCGGGGCCGTTTCAACCTGACCGGGGTTGTCCCTACCACACCGGGGCTGTTTCAACCTGACTGGGGTTGTCCCTACCACACCGGGGCCGTTTCAACCTGACTGGGGTTGTCCCTACCTCACGGGGGCCGTTTCAACCTCACCGGGGTTGTCCCTACCACACCAGGGCTGTTTCAACCTGACTGGGGTTGTCCCTACCACACCGGGGCCGTTTTGACCTGACCAGGGTCGTCCCTACCTCACGGGGGCCGTTTCAACCTCACCGGGGTCGTCCCTACCTCACGGGGGCCGTTTCAACCTCACCGGGGTTGTCCCTACCACACCGGGGCTGTTTCAACCTGACTGGGGTTGTCCCTACCACACCGGGGCCGTTTCAACCTGACTGGGGTTGTCCCTACCACACCGGGGCCGTTTCAACCTGACCGGGGTTGTCCCTACCACACCGGGGCCGTTTCAACCTGACTGGGGTTGTCCCTACCTCACGGGGGCCGTTTCAACCTCACCGGGGTTGTCCCTACCACACCGGGGCTGTTTCAACCTGAACGGGGTCGTCCCTACCTCACGGGGGCCGTAGCAACCTCACCGGGGTCGTCCCTACCTCACGGGGGCCGTTTCAACCTCACCGGGGTCGTCCCTACCTCACGGGGGCCGTTTCAACCTGACCGGGGTTGTCCCTACCACACCGGGGCCGTTTCGACCTGACCAGGGTCGTCCCTACCACACGGGGGCCGTTTCAACCTCACCGGGGTCGTCCCTACCACACCGGGGCTGTTTCAACCTGACCGGGGTTGTCCCTACCACACCGGGGCCGTTTCAACCTGACCAGGGTCGTCCCTACCTCACAGGGGCCGTTTCGACCTCACCGGGGTCGTCCCTACCTCACGGGGGCCGTTTCAACCTCACCGGGGTTGTCCCTACCACACCGGGGCTGTTTCAACCTGACTGGGGTTGTCCCTACCACACCGGGGCCGTTTCAACCTGACTGGGGTTGTCCCTACCACACCGGGGCCGTTTCAACCTGACCGGGGTTGTCCCTACCACACCGGGGCCGTTTCAACCTGACCGGGGTTGTCCCTACCACACCGGGGCCGTTTCGACCTGACCGGGTTCGTCCCTACCTCACGGGGGCTGTTTCGACCTCACCGGGGTCGTCCCTACCTCACGGGGGCCGTTTCAACCTCACCGGGGTCGTCCCTACCACACCGGGGCCGTTTCAACCTGACCGGGGTTGTCCCTACCACACCGGGGCCGTTTAGACCTGACCGGGGTCGTCCCTACCTCACAGGGGCCGTTGCAACCTCACCGGGGTCGTCCCTACCTCACGGGGGCCGTTTCAACCTCACCGGGGTTGTCCCTACCACACCGGGGCTGTTTCAACCTGACCGGGGTCGTCCCTACCTCACGGGGGCCGTTGCAACCTCACCGGGGTCGTCCCTACCTCACGGGGGCCGTTTCAACCTCACCGGGGTTGTCCCTACCACACCGGGGCCGTTTAGACCTGACCGGGGTCGTCCCTACCTCACAGGGGCCGTTGCAACCTCACCGGGGTCGTCCCTACCTCACGGGGGCCGTTTCAACCTCACCGGGGTCGTCCCTACCACACCGGGGCCGTTTCAACCTGACCGGGGTTGTCCCTACCACACCGGGGCCGTTTAGACCTGACCGGGGTCGTCCCTACCTCACAGGGGCCGTTGCAACCTCACCGGGGTCGTCCCTACCTCACGGGGGCCGTTTCAACCTCACCGGGGTTGTCCCTACCACACCGGGGCTGTTTCAACCTGACCGGGGTCGTCCCTACCTCACGGGGGCCGTTGCAACCTCACCGGGGTCGTCCCTACCTCACGGGGGCCGTTTCAACCTCACCGGGGTTGTCCCTACCACACCGGGGCCGTTTAGACCTGACCGGGGTCGTCCCTACCTCACAGGGGCCGTTGCAACCTCACCGGGGTCGTCCCTACCTCACGGGGGCCGTTTCAACCTCACCGGGGTTGTCCCTACCACACCGGGGCTGTTTCAACCTGACCGGGGTCGTCCCTACCTCACGGGGGCCGTTTCAACCTCACCGGGGTCGTCCCTACCTCACGGGGGCCGTTTCAACCTCACCGGGGTTGTCCCTACCACACCGGGGCCGTTTCGACCTGACCAGGGTCGTCCCTACCACACGGGGGCCGTTTCAACCTCACCGGGGTCGTCCCTACCACACCGGGGCTGTTTCAACCTGACCGGGGTTGTCCCTACCACACCGGGGCCGTTTCAACCTGACCAGGGTCGTCCCTACCTCACAGGGGCCGTTTCGACCTCACCGGGGTCGTCTCTACCTCACGGGGGCCGTTTCAACCTCACCGGGGTTGTCCCTACCACACCGGGGCTGTTTCAACCTGACTGTGGTTGTCCCTACCACACCGGGGCCGTTTCAACCTGACCAGGGTCGTCCCTACCTCACAGGGGCTGTTTCGACCTCACCGGGGTCGTCCCTACCTCACGGGGGCCGTTTCAACCTCACCGGGGTTGTCCCTACCACACCGGGGCTGTTTCAACCTGACTGAGGTCGTCCCTACCTCACGAGGGCTGTTTCAACCTCACCGGGGTCGTCCCTACCACACCGGGGCCGTTTCAACCTGACCGGGGTTGTCCCTACCACACCGGGGCTGTTTCAACCTGACTGGGGTTGTCCCTACCACACCGGGGCCGTTTCAACCTGACTGGGGTTGTCCCTACCTCACGGGGGCCGTTTCCACCTCACTGGGGTTGTCCCTACCACACCGGGGCTGTTTCAACCTGACTGGGGTTGTCCCTACCACACCAGGGCCGTTTCGACCTGACCAGGGTCGTCCCTACCTCACGGGGGCCGTTTCAACCTCACCGGGGTCGTCCCTACCTCACGGGGGCCGTTTCAACCTCACCGGGGTTGTCCCTACCACACCAGGGCTGTTTCAACCTGACTGGGGTTGTCCCTACCACACCGGGGCCCTTTTGACCTGACCAGGGTCGTCCCTACCTCACGGGGGCCGTTTCAACCTCACCGGGGTCGTCCCTACCTCACGGGGGCCGTTTCAACCTCACCGGGGTTGTCCCTACCACACCGGGGCTGTTTCAACCTGACTGGGGTTGTCCCTACCACACCGGGGCCGTTTCGACCTGACTGGGGTCGTCCCTACCTCACGGGGGCCGTTTCAACCTCACCGGGGTCGTCCCTACCTCACGGGGGCCGTTTCAACCTCACCGGGGTTGTCCCTACCACACCGGGGCCCTTTCGACCTGACCGGGGTCGTCCCTACCACACCGGGACCGTTTCAACCTCACCGGGGCCATCCTGACCTCACCGGGGCCATCCCAGCCTTACCGGGGAAACAGGAAGTTTGGCCCTCTGTCCGCTGCCGGCGGCTCCCCACCAGACAAAATCTCCAGGCGTTCCTGGTGGTTGAACATCCAGCACTCCTGCCCTCCACCAAGTGCACAGACTGCCTGTCTGCTGTCCCCCAGCGCCCCACAAGAGACTGGGACCAGTGGGCATGTTTGTGCGCTTGCTGGTACAGCAGTTCTACAGTGCCGGCCGAGTCAGGCCCAGCCCTGGCCGGCCCCGGACCCGACTCTGCCCCCCGATTGCGTCCCTCCCAGATGCAAGGAGCTGAAATCTGCAGCCTGCTGGGATGGGCTCTGTACTTGGTGCCTCTGCACATCCTACTCTTTCTCAATGCGCTTCTTTCTATGCGAGGAGTTGAAATCTGCAGTTTGTTGGGTTGGGCTCTGTACTTGGTGTCACATCCTACTCAGTCTCAATGTTCTTTCTCTCCTTCCAGTTGTAGAGCTTCCACTGGGCCAACTTTCCCATGGTTCTGTATGATAGGTGTTTGTCTGATATTTGGTAGTTTCCATGTTGTTGTGTGAGGTAGCACGCACAGGTCTCTTCCTTATGCCGCCATCCTGGTTCTCCTGGGTCTGCTTCTTGAGTGTGTCTCCCATGGCTGCGAGCAGTTGAAGTCTGCAATTTGTTGGGATAGGCTGCAAAAGCGCAGGTGGGTCTTTTTTGTGCACCTGGCACAGCTTGGATGGGGATGTAAATTGATTAGGGCTGAGACTCAGGGAGTCGCCATGGCGGAGCAAATAGCACTGGCTGAGTCTCCGCGGCCCCTTGAATCTCTGCCAGGGCTTTGTGTCCCCCAGTGCCGGTGAGCAGCTGTGCGACAGAGTCTCCCTTGCTTTCTGATGGCTGCAAGGCCGTGCTGCCTCTCCCCGTAGGGTCTGGTGCCTCATGATCCCGCCTGAACCAGCTCAGTGGATTTGAAAGTTTGCAGAAGCAAAGGCGTTTCTACTTGTGAGTCTGGCACAGCCCAGATGGGAATGTAAATTGCGTAGGGCGGGGTCACAGGGAGTCGCCGGGGCGGAGACTCAGGGGCCCCTTGCCTATCCAGGACTCCAGGACTTTGTGTCCCCCAGTGCCAGCGAGCAGCCGAGCGCCAGAGCCTCCCTCGCTTTCTGACCGCTGGAAGGCCGTGCCGTCTCTCGCCTTGGGGCCTGGGGCCTCAGAGACCCGCCCGAACCAGCTCAGTGGATTTGAGAGTTTGTAAAAGCACAGTCATTCGCTCTTGTGCCTCTGGCACAGCCCTGAGGGTAGGGCGGGGTCACAGGGAGTCGCCAGCGTGGAGGAAATAGCGATGGCGGCGTCTCTGCGCCCCTCGCCTCCCCGGGACACCAGGACTTCTTGTCCCTCGGTGCCGGCGAGCAGCCGCGTGTCAGAGCTTCCCTCGCTCTCCAACCACTGCAAGGCCGTGGCCGCCTCTCCCTGTGGGATCTGGGGCCTCAGAGACCCGCCCCGAGCAAGCCCAGAGGATTCGAGGGTTCGTAAAAAACCGAGAATCCATTTGCAGCCCGCGTGGCGTGTGACTGCGTACCTCTGGTTTTGGTGCCTCCGTAGCTCCCACTCAGTCTCACTGCGCTTCTTTCTTTTCCTCCAGTTGTAGATCTCCCACTGGGCCAACTTCCCCATGGTTCTGAGTGGCGGTTGTTTACTTCATAGTTGATAGTTTCAATGATGCTGTGAGAGAGCAGCACACACAGGTCCGCTCCCTACGCCGCCATCTTGGTTCTCCCCACTTGTTGATTTTTTCATCTGTTTCTTGTTGATTCTTACATAAATTGTTGATTTTTTCCTCCATCCAGTTTATGCACTCTAGGACCCTTAATCTGAATTCTTTTTCTGACATGTTGCATGCCTCTGTTTCACTTAGCTGCTTTTCTGGCGAGTTCTCCTCTTCTTTCCTTTGGGGGTTTCTTTGTCTACCCATGTTTGATCTCACCGACATATCTAGATGTTGAGTCGTTCAGTGGCTGCTCCTTGGGTGGCTGTGGCTCCTTGGGCTGTGGTTGCTCCTTGGGTTGTTGTGGTAGTAGTTGCTCCTCAGTTGGCAGCAGCTCCTCTGGTGGGTGCTGTTCACAGCCGTGGTGGCTCCTCTGGCTGGTGGGGGGAGGCTCCTCTGGCTGGTAGGGGGATACTTCTCAGACAGAGGGTGTGCTGATCATGAGGCTGCTGTTCCTTGGATGGGGGTGGGCTACACACACAGCTGCTACTCCTTGAACTGGGCGGACTGCTCACATGGCTGCTGTTCCTTGAATGGGGGCTGGCTGCATGCTGCTGTTGTTCCTCTGATGTGGTGGACTGCTTTTGGGGCTACTGCTCCTTGGACTTGGACAGGTTGATTGCAAGTCTTCTGCTTCTCAGATGGGGGTTGGCTGCTTGCACAGCTGCTGCTCTTTGGATGGGAGTGAGCTGCACACGTCGCTGCTCCTCCTCTCCAGGTGTCTGGTTATGTGGCTTGCTCTCTAGCACTTTAGCCAGACAGGATAAAATTCACCTTAACAAGATATGACTCAAGGGGAACAAAGCATGAATGTACTCATGACACCGATAACCCCAATATAAGTGACCACCTGAGAAAGAGAATTAGGGGAGAGAAAAGAGAGTACAAATGATATCTAAGAGAGAGAAAGAGAAAAAAGAAAAAAAAAGGTAGGAGAGAAAAGAAAAAGGAGAATATCCTATATAATAAAAGGCTAATATGCAAATAGACCAAATGGCAGAATGACCGGTCACTATGATGCATTCTGACCACCAGGGGGCAGACACTCAATGCAGGAGCTGCCCCCTGATGGTCAGTGCACTCCCATAGGGGGAGTGCCACTCAGTCACAAGCCAGGCTCATGACTGGCAAGCACAGTGGCGGTGGCGGGAGTCTCTCCTGCCTCCACAGCAGCCCTAAGGATGCCCGATGGTGGGCCTAAGCCATCAGTCAGACATCCCCCGAGGGCTCCTGGACTGGGAGAGGATGCTGGCAAGCTGAGCAACGCCCCCCTCAAACCAGTGCAAAATTTGTGCACTGGTCCTCTAATATATATATGGAGAAAACACCACAGAACCAATAGATAAACCAAACAAATACAAACACCAAACACCCAGTAAAGATGGTGGGGGCAGAATCTGTAGAGGCTGACCTGATATACAGGAAATAAGGTTAAGAATTGTATAAATATGGGGAGGACCTCACATCAGTATAGCGGAGGTAGAAAAGGGATGAGTGGATAAGAAGAGACAGAAAGGGAACAAAATAATATATTTACAAAAAATTGATTTAAAAAAATGGTATAAAATATAAAATAACAAGTAATAAAATAAAATTGAATGATGAAAAAATAACGTGAAAAGAAGTAGAAAATAAAGCAACAAACAAAAAAAGGGAAACAAAGAAAAAAGCAAGAAAAAGAGCTAATAAAATAATAATAAAAAAATAAAAATGAAAAATTGAAATGTCATTCCTTTGGCTGGCTTAAGACCCCTAAAATATATTTTTATTGACTTCAGAGAGGAATGGAGAGGGAGAAATAGAAACATCATTGATGAGAGAGAATCATTGATTGGCTGCCTCCTGCATGCCCCACACTGGGAATTGAGCCCACAACCCTGGCATTTGTCTTGACCAGGAATTGAACCATGACCTCCTGGTTCATAGATTAGTGCTCAACCACTGAGCCACGCCAGCTGGGCTTTATGTTTAAGGTTTAAAGGAACCTCTCTGTGTTTCCTGTACCAGGCCCTCCTCAAAATGCTGGTGCTCGATGCCCCCGCATGTGAGGCTCATTCTTTACCAGCTCACTCAGACGCTGCCTTCAGTTTATAATCTGGCTTATTATAAGAACTAAATTCTTTTTTCCTTCTGAACTCTTTGTGGCAAGTGGAACTAACAGATTTCTCCCTCCTCAACCTTGCTCATCAGCAGAAGACCGGTATCAAAAAGATTCCATGAAGCTAGATCATTCCTCCCAGACAGCAAAGGGAGCAAACTGACAAGCAGTGTACCAGTACTATGATGTTTGTACCATGTGGCTGGCCTAAGGCAGGACAGAAAGAGTCAAAAGCACTGTATTGGGGGTGGGAAGGGACCCTCTGTTATTCCTAAAGGATCAGGCAAAAGGAGGAGTAACTCTGGTTATTTATAGAGGAGTAAAGCCTATCTCTGCAGGCCTGTTGATTGACAGGGGAACTAGAAACACAGACCAGCCACCCCATGGCTCCCACTAGTGGGAGACAAAACTAGAATCAGGGTCCAGTATTTATTCCAGCAGGAGAGAATGAGTAGAGAAGAACTGGGCAGGAAAGAGGACTTGCTGCCTAAGGCAATTGCTCCACCTGAGATCCAACCCTGCTGCCACCTCAGGAGCACCAGCTATGTCCTGCCTCAACCGCAGCCTGAGCTTTCCATAGGCGTATAAATATGCTGACATCGCTACGGCCTTAAGAAACAAAACTTTCCTCTCACTCATCTTCAAGAGTCATTTCTCCAGGGGAGCCTTTGCCTAGGCCCAGTGCTTCCTTCCTTCACTGCAGTGTTTGTCATTTTATATTTTCTAGTCACATTTTGATTAAAACATTTCCTCCAGCCAAATTATAAACTCCACGGGGAAAGGGGTTGTGTCTATTTTATTCATGATTCTGTCCCTAACACCCAGCACTTAGGAGGCCCCCCAAACTGTCTGTTAAGTCAGAGGATGCACAAATGTGGACTGAACTGGGTTGCTGAGGGAGGAGATGGACTCACCAGATTTGAATAGGGAGCTACCTGTGGGCATGCAGAGTCCAGAGGGGACAGGTGTCTCAAATGAAGTAGCATCCAGCAGGCATCAGAGCCTTCCTTTGTGCAGTTAATTTAGCCAGAATTTCAACCTTGACTCTTCCACCTTGGAATACCCTTCTGAGACTGCCTCACTCTTCAGAACTTGGCATATATCTACGTAGTCCTGCGTCTGTGGGCTTTTGAAGGCTGACCAAGCAGGACGCCATGAAAGAGGAGGGTATGGACCTCCGCCACTTTGCTGAGAGCCCCATCAGAGAGGAGGCTGGAAGAGTCCTGGCCTCCCAGGTGGAACAGGAGGTGGGTTTCCTCTCGGTCAGAGGCAGCCGCATGGAGTGGCACAAAGGACCTGAAGAAGATCCAGCTTCTCCAATGGCCTACATAGGTTATGAAGATCCCCCTCCAGCCTGAAGTAAGATTAGGCTCGCAGTAAGCCAAGTTATAATTGTAAAGCCTCTAAGTTCTAAAATCTTCTTCATGAGAGTATTTCAATCTGAAATGTTCTTGTTTGATTAAATTCCATCCTTATCTTTAAGAAAATGATCACTCAGCTTTTCAACTTCTTAAAAAAACAGGGAAGCATCAACTGACTTACCCATTCATTCATTCATTTATTCAGAAAATAAATTTGAAAAAGCATCTATAGAACTTACAATCTCAAGAGGAACCCTGCAAACAACCTGTTATACAGTGAAAAAGACTGAAACAGTACCACAACTTTGGAACATCCAGATGCTGGGGGAGTTGTAAGGACTAAATTCCAGGTCCAATGGAATTTATTTCTCTTTTTCACCCTTCAAACTTCTCCATCACTCCATGCCCCCAGCCTACCAAGAGAAAATAATAGCTGGAGGTGTTGGGGAAGGTTTCATTCACTTACGTGGTGACATGTGAGCCGGGGCCTGAAAGATGAGTAACAGGTAAAGTTGACAGGCAGAGCCAGGAGCAAGAGCTCCCAGGAGGTGGGGACAGTGTGTTCAAAAGCACTAAGGCATGGGAGACCATGGTGTTGGGCGCAGGGATGGTGAGCGGCTTAAAATATGGGCTGTCTGAGGAGTGCAGTTGAACGGTACCATGAGCATCAAGATGGAAAAGAAAGGTGGACGTGACTAGTCAGCCGTCAACATGTAGTGCTATTTCCTGACCAGAGAAATAAAGCCAACCTCCCTGAGGCTGGGTGTGGCTCGGAGTGCACAGGAAGCACCCTCTCCTCTCGGAGCTGTATCCAGGTACAGCGTGGCCCTGCTCTCCCCTTTCACCTCCTGGGTGGGACCTCAGAGTCTGGGCCCTGACATTGCAATCCTGAACTTTACAGTTGGGTCTTCTAAGATCCTAAATCTATTTTTGTTTTGAGACCCAATATCTAGTTGTTACATTATGTGTGAAACTGAGACGGTGAGCGATCTATTCAAGTATCTTTTTCCTGGTGCCAGTAAGAAATAGTGGCCCATTTAGAGAACCTGCACTGAAGAAACTCAACCGTAATCATTAGTCATGGTATTACTCAGTTTCTCACATAAATCAAATTCAAACCCACAGAAAAGAAAATCATTATGCTGACATTAGAGTTCATAGAGGCTTGTATAATTATGATAAGATAATCACTTTTATAGTAGTTATTTTTAAAATCATAATTTTATAGGTAAGCATGCCATTTAGGGTTAGCTACACTGTAGGCACAAAAAAAATTAAACAGTCCTAGTAAAGAAAATGCTCAGAAGAAAAGAGACATGAGCTATGGGAATGGAGACATTGATTTTGAAGCCAGGAAACCTGGTTCATGAGACTGTCATTTACTGGCTCTGTGTCTTTGGGGAAGCCACTTAACTTCTCTGAATCTCAATTTTTCCTCCCATTGAATAGAGAAAATAATATCTATGTGATTAGCTTATGTTAATATCAAGTAGCATGGCATATGTTAAGGTGCTTTGTAACCTAAAGCCATTTTACTAATTATAATAATTACTAGAGGCTCGATGCATGAAATTCGTGCAAGGGATGCGGCTCGGCTGCCTGCTCACTGGTCCTTCCGGAAGGCATATTAGCTCTTTATTATGTAGGATTAGTTAGAAAAATAATCCAGGTTAAAATTCTCATATCAAAGAAAAATATTATACAAAAGGCTACTAAAATTACTGCTACCAAGCTTTGCAGTGATAATCCATAAACCAAAAAACTTCATACGAAAGGTGCTTGAATAATAATTGTATTCTTCTTCCTTTCTATGGTATTTGTTTATATTAAAATTAGGAATGGCTGTTCTCTAGACCATTAGACCTTAGAGATACTCCTCCAAAAAGGGCTCATGATCATACTGCACACTGCAACTCAACTTAGAGAGGCTGATTAAAACCTCTGAGGAACGCCACAATAACTTTTAATACAATGTTCTCTAAACCTCTTGGAGCATAGAGCTCCATTTTCAAGTATTAGCTTCAGTTCAAAAGAATATATTTTGGGGATTTTTAAAAATAATAGTTTATTGATTTTTAGAGAGAGAGGAAGGGAGAGGGAATGAGAGAGAGATAAAAACATGTATGTGGGAGCACAACATTGATCAGCTGCCTCCTGCATGCCCCTTACCAGGGATGGAGCCCGAAACCCGAGCATGTGCCCTGACTGGGAATTGAATTAGCAATCTCCTGGTGCATGGGAAGACGCCCAACCACCTGAGCCACACTGGCCAGAGCAGGAATATTTTTAATATAGAGTTTTCTTAAAACACAAGCATCCACAACAAAACTAATAACCAATTCTAGAACCAGTGTGTTAATATAATTTTAGAGTGGAGAGCCCCAATCAGTTCAGCTTTGTCAAAATGGTAATAAATTCTAACTGCTCTGTAAGCTTTTTTACTCGATTGCAAACAGTTTATGTTCCTCCTTCACTATGTGGGTTTGCAGTTCTCTGAAAATATGTCAGGAAAAGAATGTATTAAGAAACTGAGTCACTTAGAATTTAAGCGCCTTTGCCAAGGAGGTGGCTGTGAGATTCGAACTCAAGCTATTTTCTTCAGAGCCAGAGAATGATCTGATGATAAATCAAAATGTTTCACACTGTGATCCTGCCTGGATAATCATGTTGCTGATTAGAGCTGCTTCTTTCAAATGCCAGTTTAAAATAAACCCTTGAGTATTGTTGGGTAGATTCAGCATAGTCATTAATGATTCAAGTTTTTTAAAAATTAATTTTAAAATATGTTTTTATTGAGAGAGAGGGATAAAAACATCAATGATGAGAGAGAATCGTTGATCAGCTGCCTCCTGCTTGCCCCACATTCCGGGCATGTGCCCTGACCAGAATTGAACCATGACCTCCTGGTTCATAGGTTGATGCTCAGCCACTGAACCACACAGGCCAGGCAATGGCTCAAGTTTTTTATTGTAGCACAGGAGATAATGGATTATCAGCTGTCTCATATCACCCAGACATTGCTTTAGCTCTTCTAAAACTCTACTGATGTAGCTACAAAAGATGAGATTGGAACTTTGCTCAGCACTTCATAGCTTTATGGATGAATGAAACTCATGTCGCCTCACCCCACAACCTGTTAATAATTAATATTAACAGCATATATAGATGAGTAACCCATAGTTCTCTGGGAAAGGAACCCCTGTTTTTTATCTTTTCTGTACTAGCTAAGATAGAGATGCCAAGAACTGGTTAAATAAGCAGTGCTTTACAAAGTTGAGCAGTTGCATAGTAAATTAACATCTCTTTTAGAACTGCATTGATCCATCTTCATTTGTGCTTTTTTCCTGGAAGGGTTTTTAGAAATCTTGGTTTTACTTTTACTAAATCTCAGGTTAGGCAGAGAGAAATACATATCTGTCTTCATCTCTCACTAATCTTCTCCCAAACCTACCGTTTTGGACATTTTAGTAGTTTTATAAAAGATGCTTATATTTATTAAGAATCAAATGGAGAAGTGTAATAGGGTAAAGGTAATCTAGTTTTAACAAGTTTAAAGGACTTTCAAAATTATTCTGATGTGTTCTAATTTTACAAAATGGAAATCTTATGAGAAACTGAAGAGGTATATTGTGTTTGGTCAGATGGGGAATAACCAGCTTTCATAAAACAAATATTTCTCATATACTCCATTTAATAATTAATTTGTTTTTAAGTTCCAAATAATAACTCCAGCGAAAATATTTGGCATTGTTGAATGGCTTTAGTACAACTTGATGTGTGTGTGTTAGTCATGTTTTTAATGTTCCTTACTATTATGCATTATCTGGATGGCTTTTTGTTGTTAATACCCTGTTTCTTAAAATGCTAAGGTGCTGCTCAAATTTTAGTTAATGGGACCTGTGAAATGAAAGAGTTCTAGGTATTCGTTTTATGAACAAGCATGAGACCCTTCTGAACACAGTTAAATTGGACATTTGAGAATTCAAAAAGTAATTTTTGTTGCCTGGTGAGATTGCTAAAGTGTGGAATCAGTCTCCATAGGAGAATATTTCCCCTCTAAAGAATGAGAAGTGAGTGCTAAATGAACAGGGGATCGTGAACATATGTGTTACACGGGCTTTCTTTGAAACAAGAATTGTGGTTAACATCAGAGAATGGTTTTAAATAGAAATATTTTTTCTTAAAATGGTAGTTAGTGCCTTCAACAAATAGAATTGAAATGTCATTTATTATATCCTAATTTCTTTTTCTACACTGAGGATTATGCTTATACTGGACTCCCAGGGGGAAAAAAAACTACCCCTACAAAAGCCCCTACCCACGGCTAAGTGTTAGCAAGTTACCCCCCACTTTCCTCTCCCCTAAGGAGACTGTAGCTGTGAATGACAGCTTTTTCATTTGTACCCCTTCCCCATTTGTTTATTTTTTCCCCTGATGTTAAGTTGAGGAGTGACATCCCCAAACCCAGAGGAAGTTTGGTCCCCTTCCAGAAAGACTTACAGACTGCAAAATGAAGACCAACATATTCCCCATAGAGAACAGATCCAATAGATGCAACCTTGACTCATGAAACATAATCGCCCAAAAAACAAACAAAAAATCCCAGTCACACAAAGAGCTTCTCTCCCTGTTTGGGGGGACCCAGGAGAGAGGGAGCAGGGGCTCGTAGCTCCCCGGCTTTGCTCTTGGGGGACAAAGGACAACTCAGCCCCACCTGGGAGGATGCTGCTGTGTACAGATCAGGTTGCCGCCTGACGATTGGCGGCTGGGCTGGAAGGGAAGGTCCTCAGGAAACGCGACACTGGGGATGCTGCCCCCGATCACATGACGGAAATTTCCACTCTTAGGCGAAAAGAAAAGGAATAGGGTCTCTCAATCCGCCCTTTTCTGATACTTCCCCTGGAGCCCAGTCCCGAGAGGGCGGAAGAAGAGCCGGGTGAGTGGACGTTTTGATATTTTCTGTTCGCCTTGGAGACTTGTCAGTGTGCAAACCTGTGGCTGGATCCCCGCGGGAATGAGTGTGTGCGCGCGCGCGCGTGGAAACCCGCACACGTGTGCATCTCGTCTGGGGCTTAGCTCGGGCGTTGTGGCTCTTCATAACTTGTTGGTAGCCTCAAATTCTTATTATTTCCCCAAGGACCACACTCTGGGCGGGTCATTGCAGGCTAATGACCGGATTGAGTAGGAATTAAGTAACCAGGACGCACGGAGGTAGAGGAGTCTGGCAGAGGGAGCCGCTGGAGAGCTGGCTGTGCCAAGGCAGCCAGTTCCTGGGGGGCGGGACGGGGTGGCCGGGCGTGGGGCGCTCCCCCCCACCCCGGGATTCCCTCCGCGCCGGGATTTTGAGCTCCATGGCCAGCGGCCACGCTAACTGCCCATCGGAGGAGTCCGCCCCGCTGGGGAGCTGGCTCTGCCGCAGCTCAGGATGGAGCGGGCAAGGTGTCACCCGAGTCGCGGGACCGGTGCCCGCGTCCTCAGGGCGGGAGCACTGGGTGCAGGACTTAAAATAGACCCGCCGTCCCTGACAGCTGGGCCACCCCGAGGCCAGCGGGGTTCCGGGGGGCGGCACCTGGAGCCCTGGGGAGTCTCCTTCTAGGGAGGATGGAAGCCAGAGCAGTGCTGGGTCGGGGCGGGTTGGAAGCCCGAGGCCGCGATTGCGAGGGAGGCGCCGCTGGCGGCGGAGTAGGGGTCGTGCTGGAAGGCAGGCAGGGCCGGTGCCGAAATGGCGAGCGGGAAAGGGGATGAAATTGTGGAGCCGAGAGAGGAGGTGGGGGGAGAGGGGGAAAGCATGAGTGATAGGAGTCCAAACCCCAAGAGCGTGGGAGTGGGAGGAAAATGGAGGAAAGAGAATGAATGGAGCGAAGAGGAGGAAGCATGGACAGGGAGCCCCTGAGAGAGGGCGTTGGGAGCACCTCGGAGTCCAAGAGACTAGAGGTGAGGGAGGGGGCCAGCCCGCGGGTCGCGGGAAACGGCGCTCGGGGAGGGGCTCCTCCCTGTTGGAGCTACAGGTGGGCGCTGCGGAGGATGGATGCGCGGAGTGGGGGGACCCGCGAGTCCCCCTGTTCCTCTTAGTGATTCAGCAGGGCGTGTCCTAATGTGCGCGCCCGGACCCCTCCAGGGGCTGCCTAGCGAGCTGCTGACTTGGTTAGAGGAAAGGGGCTGAATTTGCTAACCTGGGGAACCCAGGCCAAGGAGACTTAGCCTTGGGGTGCTAGGGCTGTGTCGGGAAGTGAGGGGCAAGCAGTTGGGAGCCTTGAGATTGTTTCAAGAGATCCCCAGCCGCAGTCCTCCCAGAGCCTTTAGGCCCTGAGGCTGGCCCCGGGGAGGAAGGTTGGCTCCAGCTGTCTGAGCCTCAGTGCAAAAAGGTGCCCCTCTACCTGTCTCTTACCTCCGAGAGCAGATCTTACCTCCGAGAGCAGAAGTGAAGGGGCTGAGGCCCTAGAGCTGGGGGCTGACCTGGGCCAGGCGCTCCTCAAGGCTGCCCCTTCCCCAAGGCCCTTGACCAGTCTTCCTTGATATTCACTTGGGAGAGATGCAGCTTCTCACCCTTAAATATGGGGAGGACAGAGCCGCCAAGCCTTGGCCCTGGATGGCCTACTTCCCAATATTCACCTGTAGTTGCTTCTGCGCAGCGCAGACAATCAATCATTCTGACTAAAATGTCTCACTTGTAGGGAGAGCATCCTACACCTAGAGCACACTCCCCCGGGCCTGGTAGCCAGGGTCATAGCTTGGGCTTGTTTCAGCTTTGGTTACAGCCTTTTGTAGACCGTACCTTTTGGGGCTGGGGTGAGGGTTGGAGTGGGAAAATTAGCCCATGGCTGTGTTTCCCCTTCACTGCAAACAAGTCTCTAAAGAGTCAGTGAGATTGGTGGACTGTCTTAGATGGAACATGTGTGTGTGTGTGTGTGTGTGTGTGTGTGTGTGTGTAATAGATCCGCTCACATTCTAACAAATGAAGCTACAGAAAAAAAAAAAATCTGTGTTCCTGGTAGAAGTCTATGAGGACAGAGATACTGAAGGAAACACCTGCTCTTCCCAAATCACCCAATACCATCTGAGTTCAGAGACAGGAAGCTTTTAAGCTGATTTTATCCCCAACATCTAAAAGCAGGAAGACTGACATCAGGGGATGAATAGCTTTCCAGGCTGCAGGCTGGGTAGGGAGCTCTGTGCTAGAGAGTGCCATGCCCAGGGCTCTAGGAGCTACCAGGGGTGGGCAAACTTTTTGACTCGAGGGCCACAATGGGTTCTTAAACTGGACCGGAGGGCCGGAGCAAAAGCATGGATGGAGTGTTTGTGTGAACTAATATAAATTCAAAGTAAACATCATTACATAAAAGGGTACGGTCTTTTTTTTTTTTTTTTAAGTTTTATTCATTTCAAATGGGCCGGATCCGGCCCGCGGGCCGTAGTTTGCCCACGGCTGAGCTAGTTTCTACCAGGTTACCAATCAGAGTGGTTCATATATACACACACGATTCCTTCTATATTACTAGGTGCTTCTTTTACGTTATCACTTACTCTCATAACAACCTTATGAAATAGATTCCATTATTATACCCATTTTAAAGAACAGGAAATGGGGACACAGATCAGTGTGGGGACGAGAGAACATCTTTGGAAGTTCTATTTGGACATTAATTATTCTTAAATGTAAATGAAAAATTCTCTTTCACTTTGTACTTTATCATGGACAGAACTGGACAGGTGACTTCTTAGGGACCCAAAGCTGACTTTTTGGTCGATTACAGACTAATCCTAGCCTAAGAAAGACAATAACACCATCATGTAGCTAAACACTAACTCTTTGCAGCCCCAAGACTGGATTGCTTGAACAAGTGGTTTTTGAGAAATGCATAGTATAACTGTGGTTACCTGCCCATTATCAAATGCTGAAAGCAAGCTTAATAAACATAGCAGCTTGTGGACTCTGTGTTAAATATTTTTCTTCTCTTATGTCATTGCCTTTGTTCATTTTCATCAGTGTTTTTCAGGCATCTATTCCTTTTCTTCCTATTTGTACTGACTTTCTGATATTTTCTATTTTTGAAACCTAAACTCCTCTTCTTCTCCCTCCTCCTTCTCCTTCTCCTTCTCCTTCTCCTTCTCCTTCTCCTTCTCCTTCTCCTTCTCCTTCTCCTTCTCCTCTTCCTCCTCCTCCTCCTCCTCCTCCTCCTCCTCCTCCTCCTTCTTCTTCTGTACTTTTTACATATCCAATGCAATGATTTCTATAAAAATTAAAAGTTTTATGGGGTTTAATGACTATTTACATATTTTAATAGATATCAAAATAATCATACATTTTAAAAAATTGCTTCCATGTATCACCTGAGATTATTTCACATGCCATCCTGCCTTGATGACACCCTGTAGGAAGGGTTAGGGGTGGGCACCAGGGAGAGACCAAAGGAAGTGAAGGAGGCTGCTCTAAGTCAGACTTTGCACGAAGCCCTTTGCATATTCAAATCTCACTTAATCTTCACACCGTACCCCAGGCTATAGGTGTTGGTTATCTCCATTTAACAGAGGAGGAAATTGAAACTCAGAAAAATCAAGGAAAGAGTCAAGGGTCACACAGCTAGGAAGCAACAGTGCTGGCATCAGATATGTCCCTCCTGTGTCAACGTTTGCTTCCAATAAAGACAGCAGAAGGAGAGACTACTATGAGAACAAACACTTAAGGAAAGAAGAGGCTTAGAAAGGTGTTGCACAACAGAGTATGATGTGAGAGATGGGAGAATAGAAAAACCGAGTTACTTCCCTGTGACTGCTAATCTTCCTCTGGTCTTCCTTCCCCTATTTCTGTAATGACCTAATTCCATTCATTCATCCCACAGACAATCATCGAGTATCATTATCTTCCAGAAACAGTATTAGGAAGTTTCTTTCATCCCTGTCTCCCTGACACCTACCACAGTCCTGGGCAAATACTAGGTGCTCAAAAAATGTTTGTGAAGTAAGTGACTTAGTCTAGTGGGGGAAAGAATAAACAGTTGTACTAACAGCATGTTAAGGGCCAGGGAAATCAGATTTGAGTACTCTGCCACTGAACCTGGCTTAGAAAAGGGATCAGAGAACACGTCAAGACTAGGTGATGCCTGAGCTAGGTTTTGAAGCAGAAATAAAAGTTAGTTGGACAAATGAAGTGGGGGAGGATTCTCAACAAAGACACCAGTGTGAACAGAGAAGAGAAAAAATGGGAGCCACTCTGGGAATATAGGAGTTCAGTTCTCAAAATGGAGAATGCAAGGGAGGGGGCTGGGAGGGACATTCGGTCTAGGAGGTCTTTTGCATATTCTCTCTGCAAGTGTCCCATTTTCTGCCCCTCCCTTGAAGCTCTGAAGAGAATTGTGCTATAGGGAACAAAATGACTGGATATAGTACATCCTCACTTAACGTGGTCGATAGGCTCTGCAACTTTAAACAAAAAGGCATATAACAGAACCAGTCTTAATGCTGGCTAACTGATATAAACAAGAGTTAAGTTCCTCCAAAATGACGTTGGACAAAAGCACATTATTTGAGTACCTGCAGTACAGGAATTAGCAATGCATTTTATTATTTTATCATTTTATTGTGGCCCTATAATAGAGAACTATAGTTATTTAGACTCCTAGATAGTGTTTTAAAACCCATACTCAAATGGACAGACTAGATTTCATTGTCTCCTATGTGGAAAAACCAAATTATTTTTCTGTTTCTCCAGGGGATATTCTTTTTTAGCATAGACACAATCCACGCAATTACGAAAAAAGACTTCCACGCAAATGCTCTTCTGTGCTTTTCCTTGGGGGGTAACTGGAGGGAGGGGGAAGGATTTCTCTCCTTATTTTAGCTTTTAATAGTTTTATTTTTTTTTCAGTCTGTTATAGAGGAGTCAGGAAGTAAAAAGGTATTAAAAATAAAGTGAGATGGGGAATGGAATAACAGATAGATATTTGTGCCAGTTAAGATGGCTTTTGATAATAGACTTCGAAAACTTAATGCCCAATGTCGCTTTTTCTTTAGGAATCTTTTATAACAATTTTTCATTCCAGGCTCAGAGGGCTGTATGCCTTGTCACCCTTCCCACACGTGTATAATACTGTTAGTTACATTGTTATTAGGAAGGGAATTCAAAGGGTAAATGAAATCTGCAAATAACCCCAAGCCTAATTTCAGTTAATAGACTAAATCCTCCACTCTTTAGCATTATATCCTTGCCTTATAGCCAAGTTCCTTAATGTTTCTGAGCTTCAATCTCTTTATCTATAAAATCAGGATCATAATAGCATCTACCTCATGAGATTGTTATAAGGATGAAATGATTTCGCACGTGTAAAATGCTTAGACTAATGTCTGATGCATAGTAAGCACTCAATATGTGATAGCTGTTATTCGTGTTATTACTAGTACTTCTGCCACCCGCTGTATTATTTGAAATGTTAACATATGTCCATGATAAATGTTCTTTGATAATGTGTTTTCCTCTAGCTGTCGTAACTAAAATGAAGGAAACAGAAGAGAGGAAATGAAAAAAGGGCTGCATAACACATATGTAGAACCATCCAGTCCACAATAGTGTCATTTCCTAAATAATAAGATTGAACTGTTCCTTTATTTCCTGTTGGCTACTTGCCACTATTGCTCCTGATAAACCTAATGTGTGTCCATCATTGAAATGAACAGCATCTCCAGTTTCCTGTTTTCTCTTGTTTTTGTCTCTTTTGGTCACTGCTGTTACCCTGGTCCCTAATTTCATGCCTGGAATAAACAGACACTCGTGCCTGTTTGTAGAATGAAGGGAGAAAGGAAAACCTGTTTCATTTTTTTCTTCAACTAGACACGTCTTCATTGCAGTGTTTAAGGCCTTTGCAGAGTGAGTTTGTGCATTGTTGACAGTCAATATAAGTATTTTCAAATTAAATTATTTCCTCAGTATTCACTGCTGCACAAGATTCCATGTGCAGTCTTGGGTGTCAGGGCATGTGGCTGTGAATCCCAGTGTCATCCTAGAGTTGGACTTCCTGGATTCAGACCTGGGCTCTATCACTGGACTTCCTGTGATCAAGTTTTGGCTCTCCCACATTCTCTCTGAGTGACCTTAGGCAAGTCACTTAACCTGACTGCCTCATTCCATTCATCTGTAAAATGAGGGAAATAGTTCCTATTTCATAAGGATTTTTTGAGGAAGAAATGAGTTAATATGTGTAAAGATTAACATTTGGCACTTTGGAAACATTAGGAGTGTCTGTTAAACAGGTTTTTAAAACCCTGGTTTTCTAATTCGATATCATAATAGTACCTACCTTACAGAATTGATTCGATGATACTACATGATACGTGATAAACACTCAAAAAATGTTACTTTTGCTATTGCTTTGATTGCAAATATTTATTTCTTTTATCTGCTATGAGGAGTCGGGGCTCTGACCTGGCTTTTCCATTTTTTGGGTCCATTGAAGTCATCGATTCTATCTTACCTTTCACACGTATACCCTGTGTTTGTCCTGTCATTGTGCCTTGCGTCATTGGCACCTTTTACATCGCATACTCCTCAGGACAAGGACTTTGCACTTTGTTTTGGCATAATTTTATAACATTGGGTACACCCACGGTACTATAAAAATGTTAAAGAAAAAAAGATGTAACTGACCAAGAGGCCGCTTTGGCTGGCAGCTGGCGGAGCTGCTGTTCTGTTTGCAGTGCTGGTCCTCCCGCCCAGCAGCATCCCGGCGGCTGTGGCTGGTGTCGCCTGGCTCTGGGTTGACACGCGCGTGTCCTGCGGGCCACCACCGGGGCGTGCACGGGTGCCCTGAGCATGAGCTGCGTCCTGGCGCGCAGGGAGGACCACGGGAGGCCAGCGCCTTGGGACACAGCACTGCTCACAGGTTTGTCTGCGTTTGCTTGACTTTGCCAGAGAGGCCGGACGAGTGAATGAGATGAGCTTGAAAGGAGAAGGAGCAAAGAACTGAAAAAGGAGGGAAGAGGGAGGCTCCATGAAGGAGACTGTAGTAGCCCCGTTCTGTTTTAAGCAACGCTTCCGGGTGGCCACACAGCCTCTGGTCGTTCTGGCATGTTTCCATATCGGAGAAATGTGGTGTATGGATGCGAATGTTCTTGTAAACTCTATGACCAAACCGACCTTGAGTGCTAACGTTATCTAACGGGGCTCGTGTTTCAAGCCTGGCGCTGGGAATGCCTGAAAAGCAACCACTGGTTCAGAGCATTACATAAACAGGGCGGTGACAGTCCTGGGAGCACATTTCATCACTCTTTTATTCCTTGTTGTCTTTGAAGCAGCTCTTTGGTAACAGCACATTTAAAAACGTACCTGACACTTGTTTGGCTTGTGCTGTAGTCACACCTGCCGTACAGCAGTCCGCACAGTTGGTTGGCATATGTATTTAACCCTTTTATTTTGGAGCAATTGTAGATTCACAGGAAGTTGCAAAGGTAACTCAGAGAGGCTCCAAATGCCTTTTGCTCAGTTTCTTCTAATGATTCCTCAGACATAATTTTCTTGCAATAACACCAGGAAATTGACTTTGGCACCATATGTATGTATAGTTTTTATGTCATTTTATCACATACAGTGTAACCACCACCACAACCAAGATATAGAACTTCTACCGCCACAAAGATCTCCCTCCTGCTACCCCTTTAGTCAAAACCACCTCCTTCTCCCTATCCTTGGCAACCAGACGTGTTCCATCTATTTATTTATTTATTTATTTATGTATGTTGTATGAATGTATGTATATGTATAGTATGTTACATAAATGGTATCATACTGCATGTAACCTTTCTGAGATTTCCCTCCCATTGAGTATAATGTTTTTGAGATACATTCAGGTTGTATAAATAGTTGGGTCCTTTTTATTGCCAAGCAGTATTCCAGTTGCTTGACTATATTCAATGGTATTTTTTTCTCTCTGAATTGATATACTTACATCACTTATGGTGATGTAAAAAGTGTGGGGACAAAGTTTGAATAAGTTTTTCCTCTTCAAAATGACAACTAGTTTGTGCTGGGGCAAAAGGGTTTATAAACTACATTTTCATTTAACACAGAGGCCAGTGGAGGATTGGAAAGAAGAAACAGAACAGAGCAGAGATAAGTATGTATTTGGACAATAAGGTGTAAAATCTGGCACCTTTAAAAAATTTCCACGCCCATATGATAATCTAGTCTGCGATCTTACCTTTAGTTAAGACAACTTATATATTTTTTAAAATTAATAAAAAACACACCTTTGTTATAGGAAATTCCCTGCCAGTCTATGTTCAGTCACAGAGATGATAAGTCAGGGCCAGGGGCATGGCTGGAAATGACAGCAAGTGGCTGTCCAGTTTGACACAGGTCTCAGAGAGTCAAGACAGCATCTTCAGTCCCAGGGCAACCATCACGGGTCCAGAGACTGTCAGTGCTATGCTTTTCTGTCCTTTCAACCCATTTGCCGGTGGGAGAAGCCTCTCCCAGAGGTGGCTTAAGTCGGATTTTAAAATGAGAATGTTATTCTTCACCTGAATTCTCACAGGCATGGGGACTCTGGACACTGGTGGCTGCAACCAGCTCAGGGAAGTACATCAGTTCTGAATAGCACCTGGAACAGCGAGGTGCAAGCCCTCCCTTTAGCCAGCACCCGTTGGAGAGCTCTCCCCCCACCATCCTGCCACCCAAGCAGAGGAGAGGATAAGATACCCACTGCTATCAGCAAGTGTAAACACCCCTTAGAGTTTTTAGAATTTCACATTTTGAGCTTTCAGAGATGTATTGTCAATTCATGAAATCATAACAAGCTATCAATCAGTCTGGAGCCCTTGCTAGACCCAAGTCTAACTGAAGGCACTGCCCTGGGTCTTCATTTTAGTGATGTCTGTTATCCGAAAAATGGCGCTTGTCCCAGACCCTTCCAGAGGATGGAGGGTAGGTAGGGGAAGCTGGTCCAAAGTCTAAACATTCGAAGAACTGACATAGCTAAAATAATTTATAACTCCTTTCATAGGCAACATTGCTTCTCTGAATCTTTTGAAATGGAATAAAATCATATGTGCTGTCTGTGTGATTTGTTTTGTGTAAACATTAGACACCTCAGGTCACTCTGCAGGCTGTTCTGGGTCCTCTCCCCTGGCTGTGGGCTGTAAGATCCCTCAGCATGTGGTGGGGCAGATGACACAGCCCTGTCATCTTGAAGGGCTGAACAGTTCTCTGTAAATGGGCGACTGGACAAAAGGTCCCCTGAATTTTGTGGACCTCTCTGGTGTGATGCTGTTTACTTATTTGACTAATGGTGATAGTCAATAGCGGGGGTGGGGGAGGGTGACAGGAAATGTAAACACACTGGTTATGGCTTCCAACCTCACAGGCATTGTTTTTGTAAGGGGTAATGAGAAGGTTTATTTGCCTTTTGAACTTTTTCTTTAATGAGAAGAAATAGAGTTTTTCTGAAAGAAAAGTGAAATAGAAATGCCTTATGTATATGTCAATGTAGACAAAAATCAAGTCCTAGCTTTACTTTCAAACAACTGGGTAATATTATAGCTGTATTCACACTTGGAAGAATGAAACCAAACACAATACTTAACACTATATATTTTTTTAATACCAGAATTCCATAAAGTTTAAACTCGTTTACCTGGCCGTCAAGGTCAACCTCAGCCAGACTCTCTACAAACATGCCATTTGCGCTAAAGCCAACTCTAGTTGTTTTGTGGCCAAACCTCTGCTCCCATTTCTCCTGCCTGGAGCCCTCTCCTCTCTCTGAAGTCATACCATTCTTCCTCCATAAAACCTGCTGTTTGCCCTCGCTCTCATGCTGAGCTCTCAGTTCACTCCCATGTCTCCTAGATGGTGCTCCTGTTAGGAATCATGTCACCATGGAATGAAGTGGTAATGGAATATCATTAGGAGGGGCCTCTGCAGTCAGATATGGGGGTGTGAGTCCTAGCTCAGCTATTCGTTCACCAGCTTTGGTTTTCAGGCAAGTTACTCAATCTTTGAGTGTTAGTTGCCTCATTTGAAAAATGCGGATAATAATTACACTTCCCCAAAAGGTGAGGGTATTACTGATATGATACATGTGAAGTGCTTGGCACAGTGCTGGGCTATCATGAGTATGATGATTACTCAAGAGAACTTTAAAACATGAGATTTCAGACTTTACAAAATTAACAGCACTATGGTCTGAGTGGAGGATGCAGACCATAAAACTTGATTGTTTAGGCTTCTCTGTGTCTGTCAACCCTAATTGCTGTCATAAGAAGGGGCAGGGTCCTCTACACCCATCGACCTGGAAGAGAGAATCTCCAGTTGCCACCCACTGAGATTGGACACAAACAGATTGAAATGGAATGATTCTTTCCTTCTCAGATAGAATAGAAATATGTGTGGTTTGGCAGAGGTTTCATTTTAGTAGGAGGTAATCAACTGATGAATGAGTTTCTATAAAGAAGGGAACAAATGCTAGATATTAGCAACTAAGAGTAATTAAAATAGCTTCATGATGAATCCTCTATCCTTGAAGTATTTATAAGCACAACCTGAAGGCTTAGAAAAGTGAAAATGTCACTTAACTGGTTGTTTGATCTACAAATACAAAATCATAGGTTTTCTGATATTTCCCTACAAATTGGTTGATGTTTCACTGAAGCATGGCTTCAATCAAACCAAGGGCATAACCATTAGCAGTTTTTTGGTAACACTGATGTCTAAACAAATCCCTTTTGTGTTTTGAATTACAGATCTAAAAATGATTGTCTGGGCCACAGCATGCAATTACAAACAGAACAGGCAATACTTTAAATAAATATCAAGCCAGCTTGGGTTTGGGATGAGGCATGCAGTCCCATGCAGCTTCTGATTTCATCCTGTCCCAAGGCCACCCTTAAACAATTACTCTTTGTTAGATGATTGGAGCTTTATGATGCAAGTGTTTCAGAACTTTTCAAAATTTCAGTGAGGTGCACATGTGCACATGGATATGTATAAATTTTACAGGCACAGAAAAGGGAAATTCTGCTTAAAAGTCTCCCTTGTCTAGCTGAGGATATAGAAAAACTCGTTGTTACATAATTTTTTGAACATAATTTAATCTTCCGATGTTTCAGAGTGCCTTAGGTTCACCATTGTTAAAGTCAACTATAATGGCAAAACTCAAAAGCGCTTGTTAATAGAAACTTCTAGTTGGCTGAAGGAATTTATAGGATCTTCCTTCTTCTTTCAAACTTTTGGGAGGAATATTAAGAAATATATATGTTCTAAACTAGGAAGCTTAAACTTTTTTAATATGAAAAATTTCTAACACATTCCAAAGTAAAAAATAGTATGAGACTCCATCTTCACCCATCTTTCACAATTATTAATACTTGTCTGTTGTATTTCTTCTCTACCCACACCTCTCTTCCCTGCTACTCCTATGATAATCATTTCTAGATTATTTCCAAGTCACCATATAATTTGATCCATACATGATTCGGTATGTATCTCAAAAAGGTAAAGAAGTCTTGAAGAATACGTAACTAAAATATTATTACACCTTAAATAAACCAACATTTCCTTAATATTATCACATTTCCAGGCAGTGTTCAAATATCTCTAATGAGTCTCTATTTTTTTTGTTTTACACTTAGTTTGTTTGAATCAGAATCCAAACAGGGTTCATAAACTCATTGGTTGATATGTCTCTTAAGTCTGTTTTAATCCATAGGTTCAACCAATCTCTCTCTCTCTCTCTCTCTCTCTCTCTCTCTCTCTCTCTCTCTCTCTAGTTTTGTTTTACAATTTACTTGATGATGAAACCAAGTCATGTGTCCTATAGAATTTCCCATATTCTGATTTTTTTTCTGTTTATACAACCTCTAAAATGTCATTCTCAAACTTGAATATTGTGTTTCTTCAATCTCATAAAATTGCTTCTCTTTTAAAGAAAAATTGTACTTTGTTGTCATTCCTTTGCCTGTTTCCTTGAGGATTTTCATTTTCTTGAGGGCCTACATTTTGCCCAAATATCCTTCCTCCTCAGTAAATCTTCCATGACTTACCTAACAGTTCTTCCTGATAGAACCTGATTGACCTGGAATGCCCCTTCAGTTAGGTTTCAAAATGTGTACTGGTCTACCCAGTGCTTACTCAGCTTTCCCTAAGATTGAAAGGCATCACCAGTAAACAGTAGGGTTGTTTTGATTTTAACAATTGTGCCACATGATTACTTTTTAAAAAGTACTTTTCTGTTCCTATTATATAAGGATATATTTAGTAGGAAATTATATATTTGGAATTTGCTTTAAAATAATGGTGGGAGGAGTGGTAGTTTAGATGTAATAAGATTGCCATGGTTAATAATTTTGAAGCTAGATAATACATATGTGAGGTTTCACTATAGTATTCCATCTACAAATTTCCATAATAAGAAATAAAAATGAAAATCTGAAAATTTCCATAATAAGAAATAAAAATGAAGTTTATCATTCTACCTAAGCTAAGTAATGAAGCATTTCATTTTGGGGGTCTATATTGTAACACTTTTGCCAAGGATCATCATCGAAAAATTATGTCTAAGGTGGTGAACACACAATAAAACATACAGATAATATATTATAGAATTGTACACCTATATAATTTTACTAAATGTCACCCCAATAAATTCAATAAAAAATAATAATGTCTAAGGAACAACAAAGCACTTGCTTTTCTCATTCTGCAATTCTGGTTTGCCTAAAAACAAGTCAGTTTTGAAGTAAAAAAATTCAGCATGTAAATAATATTTTATGTTAAATATTATTTTCATTATTTATATTATTCTTATTATTGTATACGAAATATTTAATATTTGGGAAAATGGTTTGGAATGATTGAAAATACCAGCCATGCAGAGGTGCTTCATAGGTTTTGTGATCTACCCAGGCTGCCTTTAAGATTCTCATGTGGCAAAACTCATTGACATGCACCTGTAGTCTGCCAATAGCTGATAAGACTCCTAGAAGAGGAATGACCTAAACCAGTGGTCGGCAAACCCGGCTCGCGAGCCACATGCGGCTCTTTGGTCCCTTGAGTGTGGCTCTTCCACAAAATACCACGTGCGGGCGCGCACGTACAGTGCGATTGAAACTTCGTGGCTCATGAGCAGAAGTCGGTTTTCAGCCTGGGCAAGTCTATTTTGAAGAAGTGGTGTTAGAAGAAGTGGGGGTATGTTCGCTGAGGTCGACCACTCAGATTGAGGACGTTTTCAGCAAAGGCCAGCTTAGGAGTACCCTAATAAAGTTAATAACAACGTACCTACCTATATAGTTTAAGTTTAAAAAATTTGGCTCTCAAAAGAAATTTCAGTCGTTATACTGTTGATATTTGGCTCTGTTGACTAATGAGTTTGCCGACCACTGAACTAAACCATTCAGTTATCTCATAAGAAAATATACTAGGATGGACTATGAAGGTCATACCTACAAGCATTCCCTGCTGTTATGTCAGATGAACATGCAGGCCCTATTTTCCAAGGTGAAAGTCTACCAGCTTTTATCTTTAGTCTGAGTTCTTTTTATTCTGTTCCATCACTGAAAAGACAGGAGAATTTAATGACTTATGCTTACACTAGCCATATATACTAGAAAATAAAATTTAAGGATCTTGACCTTTGTGAATTATTTTCTATTATTTCATTAGTGTTGCATTTTAAGTAATTTATTTAATAGTAATTGAATTTTAACTGCAGTTAGCTATGCAACAGCAAAATTTAAGACTCTAGAAACATTTTAGTAAACTAAAGGTGAAAAGTTGAAATTTAATTGTATTTCTTATTACCAATTTAAAGTATGTAGCAATATCATTGGTAATATTTTTCCTTCTATGAATGTAAAAATATTTTACAGATTCACACAAGCTTAGCCCCAACCCTATAACCATGTCTCCCCATAAGCTGTTAAGTTACTCAACCTGGAATTCTCTTGTCATGGACTTTCAGGAATTTGATCCTCTCATCTCGTGGGAGGTTATTCTATATTCCCCATACCTTTGAGCTATTATTACCTGCACATAAATTTTGATCAGAATTGAAATAAAGCCCTGACCAGTTTGGCTCAGTGGATAGAGCATCGGCCTGTGGACTGAAAAGTCCCAGGTTTGTCAAGGGCATGTACCTTGGTTGCGGGCACATCCCCAGTAGGGAGTGTGCAGGAGGCAGCTGATCGATGTTTCTAACTATCCCTCTCCTTCTCCCTTCCTCTCTGTAAAAAAATCAATAAAATATATTAAAAAAAAAAGAATTGAAATAAAAAGCCAATTTGTGCCCCTTTGTATTTTTTTCAATAAAACTAATATTATATATATATATATATATATATGAATTTCTGAGTTTCTAAATTTGTATGTATTTTAAGTTTTGAAAAAATTTAGAAAAGCAATTAAAAACACACATGTGAGTACTTTTTTACTCCTTCATTCTCTACCAGAATTAACTGAGAAAAATAAATGAAGGCAGCAACTTTTTGAATAGAAAAAGTAAGGAAATAGTCAAGTGTGGTGAGCTTCAAATTTCATGGGATTTAAGCCACCAAATATACCAAACTAGAGGCCTGGTGCATGAATTCGTGCACCAGTGGGGTCCTGCGGTCTGGCCTGGGGATCGGGCCTAAACCAGCTCTCCGACATCCCTCGAGGGGTCCTGGATTGCGAGAAGGTGCAGGCCAGGCCAAGGGACCTCACTGGTGCACGATTGGGACCCGGGAGGGACACAGGAGGTTGGTCAGCTGGGGAGGGACCACAGGAGGGCTTCAGGGCATGTCTGGCCTGTCTTGCTCAGTCCTGATCGGTGGCCCCCAGCAGCAAGCTAACCTACTGGTTGGAACGTCTGCCCCCTGGTGGTCAGTGCACATCATAGCAAGCAGTTGAGTGACTTTAGCATATCATTAGCATATTATGCTTTGATTGGTTGATGTGGTGACCAGACACTTAGCATATTAGGCTTTATTATATATAGGATAGGATATTGAGACTGAAAGAAGACCTAGTCATCTGCTCACCTGATAATAGAATACTAATCATTTTGCACAATAAAAATGGAAGAAATGTTTCATACTTGTTCTTTAGAAATAGGTGTCTCAGAGTGGTTTTGTTTCAGGTTCCTCAAAGTTCATTTTTAACAAACATATTCAGAAAACATTAAGCAAAATAAAAATAAGGTATTATATTTACATATTGTGTTTTTTATAAAGTGACAGTCTTTAACCCACATTCTTACTTTGCTATGGTTGTGCATTCTTTGCCAGAGTTACTGTTATGCATCCAAATATACTACACATTTAAGATTCCTTTTATAAATAATAATAAGTACTTAGAAATATTGTATTTACAAATATTCTTATGGTTTTTTATGGAAAAGTTATTACCATACACATTTTCATTTTGCAGAATATCTAATTTGTACCTGTACAACTAACATATTTCTGTATGTTTCTTTTAAAAAAAGGCTCTTTTTAACTTAAAAGCACATATAAGCCCATATGGCAGTGGTTGCTATGGCAAGTTTGTATATTTTATTGAGCACCAGACCAGAATCAACAGACATTGCATCAGACTGAGGTAGCACTGGAGGTATCAAGACCGTATCATTATTTCTGCTATAAATATGTATATTTTCAGGATTCCATATACATGGAATGGTAACTTCATAACAAGTTAATACAAGGCAACAAATACTAATGTCCATGTGGATGAATATTTTAAGGGGCCCACTAAAGGAAGCTATATCTCCTGGGAATCTGTGAATATTGCAAATAACAGAAGTTTGGGAACCATTCCTGGAATGTTTGCCTAGGAATTAAATTTGTCATCTAGTTCTCAGCCAAGAATGCAGAATGAAATTTTTGAATTGTGGTTTAGTTAATATGTAATTATTCTTCTGAATAAAAATAACTGACTGTTTAAGAGTAGGTCCTTATAAAAATATTAAGTACCTAGGCTATTTTATGAGGTTCACTGATTTAAAAATATACATACAACCAACAACAGCAATTAATATTACTTAGTTCTTACTATATCCCAGGCCCTGTTGTAAGCTCTTTACATGTACTATCTGACTTGCAGAAAAGGAAATAAAGAATATACTTTCCCTCTTTAATATGGTACTTTTCTGTGCAAAATTAAGAAAATAGGAAGGAATGGAAGGAAGGAAGAGGGGAGGTAGGGAGGAAGGAAGAAAAGAGTAATAGAATAAAAAATAAAAATAGGCCTTAATTTATTAATCTACTCAAGATTCATAGAGCCACATATAGAGAGTGAGACAGATACCTTCTAACTACTTAAAATTCTTGAAAAGTTATCCCCCCACCCCACCCAAATGTACTCAATACAGGCATACCATCTCATGTACATCTGCGCCAATTATTCTCAAATAATTTCAGCAGCAACAACATAGAATAGCTGAGTGTGATTAGATCATGTAGAGCTTTGAAAGTTATTTCTTAAACATTTTAGAAAACTCATGTGCCACAGTCATGTGACCTCATCTATTTCCACACATTGAAAAGAAATAAATATATACCTAAATATTTCTCATGGGTATATCTAAATATTTGTGATAATACACATGAGCACTTTTATGTGCTGAAGTTCTAGGGGAAGAAGAATAAACAGAGCCTCCAATTTTTCACTATAGCTGGGGTGATTTAGTTTACTGAGGTAAACCTAAGATTTCTCTGTTGAGAGGCCATCTAAAGATGTGTTTCATCTTTTTTGCTACCTATTTCTAAATCCTTATATTAGTGTGATAAAAATAAGTACTGCTGACTAATAAAGAAATATTTAAATAATGTTTCCTGTGACCAAACTATGACCAGATAACATGGAGCAAAATCCTAGGGGGTGTTTCAAGAGCCCACTGAAGCTCGTTTTCTCTATTTCATATTGCAGTTCTTGCTCCTGTCAATTGGGAGTAATAAAAATCTTGTTTACTTAACGATTGCCCCAGGAAAATAGTCTAGATGACTATGCATTAGACAACTGAATAATTCAGCAGACTAATTACTATTATCCAACCACCAAATCGTGTGTTACTGACTTTTTAAAACTAAATTTGCCTTATATCAATTAAGCTGGATTATTGAGACCATGAATCTTAGTACTCTGAATAGGTACTAAGCCTAGAGACATCTGTACCTCCGTAATAAATGTACTTCAATATTATTCTGTTTAGGAGGAAACAGGCACTTATTCATGTCAGTATATTTACACTCCTGAGAGAACAATTCAGCATGTCAGCAACTACAAGACCAACTGTTTGAAAGGGGAAGAGATGAAAATTATGTAAAATACCAGAGTGGACATCACCAATTTCCATCAGCATTCTATTTATCCCCATTTTAACCCATAACACCTAATAGGTAAATAAGCTGCTATATTTCTCAAATAGCATAAAATATTTTATAACAACACTAAAGGTTTTTAAGTAATGTTATTTTTAATTTCTATAAAGCTTCCTATTTGAAAACACCTGCATATGTGTCTCATTTCTAAATTTTAGACAATGAATCGTGCTGGACCTAATAAAGGATTTAACACTACAGACTTTCAGACATCAACTCGAATTCTAAGCAGCGTTGTCCAGGTTAACCTC
Organism: Myotis yumanensis; assembly: GCF_028538775.1. NCBI lineage: Eukaryota > Metazoa > Chordata > Mammalia > Chiroptera > Vespertilionidae > Myotis > Myotis yumanensis. Next base: position 167,426,812 of record NW_027223754.1, read on the forward strand.
AAATTAATGAGAAGTAGTATATATGCATGCTCATAAGACTTCCTTATATTTAAGATTCGTAAAGATGGAAAATGCCCACCAATGATACAGTCCTATTGGATCAGCAAGCTGCCTCAAAGAGAGCCAGTCATCCATTCCTATTTCCAGTTTATCCATTCACTAATCCATGGATGATTCAAAGGGTTTTACACTTGAATAAACTATGATTAGATCAAAATTATGTGGCTGGCCAACTTGAAAATGAGTACTAAAATGCCCAGCAATCTGAAATCCTAGAATGTAAGCAAAATGTATGTCACTTACTTAGGCATTTGGAAAATGTGCCTTGATACATCTTAGGGTCTTCGTGTTTGTCAATCTGACTGAAAAGAAAAATAACCATAGAGAGTCCAACCAAATCCCCCCGAATCTGCCAGCACATTTTCATGTTTAAACACTGGCTCTGAGGACAGGTTCAGGGGTAAATATGCACCATGGTGCTGTTCAACTTCACAGTTTGGTTAACGTTAAACAAACACATTGCAAACCATGTCTTATTACGTGGTTGTTTTCTGAGATTCCATGGGTCAGGGTCAAAATCTGTCGTTTTTCTAGCCTTTCTACAGCACTGGTCAATAGTTTAACAAATGAAATAATGGTCCATTGAACAGTGGCAATACACCTCCGAAGCAAAAGGCTTTGAAACAAATTTAATTCCATGACCAATTTTGCTAATGTCATAATGCCCTTATGAAAGAACAGTAATGAAAATACCTTTTATGTTTACAATGCGTAAATGTCCATGATCTCATTTAATCCTCATAGTAACTTTGTATTGTGGCTTTTCTTAGACCCAATTTTAAAGAGAAAAATGAATTCCAGAATATTTATATGATTTTACTTACTCAACAAAGACTTACTAAATCGGAACCATAATTAGGTTTTGATGTTGGAGACAATTCTTTAAATACACACGTGTAACAAATACATAATGTTTTCTGTGTGCCAGACACTCTTCTAAATGCTCTACAAATATTAACTTAGTTAGTCCTCATAATAGCAGAGTGAGGTAGGCACTATTATTATCTTCTTTTTACTGATGAGGAGGACACGGATGTGCAGAGATGGCAAACAACTATCCCGAAGCCAGACAGCTAATAAGTGATGGGAATCAGAGTTAAGTCTAGTCACTTGAGCTCCAGAATCTATACTAGTTGACCCCGTGCTATACTGAACAAGACACGGTGTCTGCTCCTGAGGACTTCAAAGTCTAGAAGGCAGACATATAGGCAAATGTTAGTTCAGCATGTAGCACAACAGCAAAGCGTGCAGCTCAGGAAGGGAGGGATTAATTCTGTCCTGTTTAACGTCTCTCAGAGAGTAAGCAGCAGGATGAGTCACATCTGTACCCTTGAGTTTGAACTCCAGTGTGCTCTCCATTTCATAGGCCAGCCCCATATTTGATAAAAAGAATTTGGAATCACAGTGAGAAAACAAACTGCACTTACTGGAACATAGCATATGAACCAAAGAATAAAGGCTGAGCTTCTTTGAATAGGAAAGACCCCCCTATGAGTCCTAATAGATATAGATGTAGATAATACAAGTATGCAGATCTCTTTCTTCATATATGCAACATATACTATGTAATATACTGTATACTTATGTAGATGTGGACAGAACTCTTTTGTGTGTCAAATCAACTTTATAGCTCCCCAGTTATTCTAAAGCTTATGGCCAGTCAGAAAAAAAAACAGAGGCAGATGTCTCCAAGTAGAAGGAAATCCTGAAGTCATAGAATCACTGGTAACCATCATACCGGACACAATAAATGCTCAGTAATTACTTATGGTGATTACTTGCTTGATTAACTGATTGAAACAGGAAAGGGAAAGAAAAAAAGACTAAAGACATTTCAGTCCACTGTTCACCTTTTAACTTTGGTGAAAATATTGATGAAGAAATACTTAGAATCAGAATTTTATGACAGCGTTATCAGAATTGTATGTCCAACATGCCTCTAATGGACAACTACTTTGCTGTTTCTTTTACTGCTATTAAGTATAGCTATCATCTAATTACATTTCTAAGTTTTGTAGTCCAAACAGTGGCAAAAGAAGCTCCGCATGAATACAGAAATGACTATTTTGCCAGTTTGACCTATATAGCGTTTATAAGTGTATTTTTGGCACATAGTAGATCCTCAATAAATGAATGAGTGAATTTCATTTCTTTCTTCCAATGGTTCTGTTTTAACCCGGGAATTATATACTCTATAAATGAGAAAATGAAGGCCCAGAGAGTTGACCAAATGATTGATAGTTCCATAGCTAGTGAGTGAAGAAGTTAGAACTTGAACTCAAATCTGTGGAATGGAAATCTGCTAAATGTTAGCATAACGAAGGAGGAAGACCCTGTTCAGCCACTTAGAACATTTGGGTGTTGGAAGATATCGATTAGAAGGGGTGAATAGAGAGAATTTCAATATGAAAAAGTGAGCTCTCAGGCTTCCTCTGAAAAAGCTAATGTTAAAAATCTTAAGCAAGCTTCAAAGGATGTGCCATCAGCCTTTTAAACTCTAGGCAAGGGCATAAGCAAAACTATGTGCACCAATAAGATTGTCTTATGCACATGTAAAATCATACATCATTATAAAGCAAATACATTTATAATGATGTATGATTTTACATAAGCATCAATCAGACCGTCAAACCTGAGAGGGAAGGTAGGGGAGGGTGGGGCTAAAGGGGAGAGATCAACCAAAGGACTTATATGCAAGCATATAGGCCTAACCAATGGACACAGACAACAGGGGGGTGAGGGCATGAGTGGGGAGAATGGGGGGGAATGTAGGGATAAGGACACATATGTAATAACTTAATCAATAAAAAAATAATCAAAAAATAAAGCAAATACCATTTTTCCAATTGTGACGTATACTACATTAGACATTATAAAAAAGGATTAGAGACTATAAATGCTTGCAAATTAAGACATTAATATTATTCAGTAAATTACTCATGATTTACTTAGGCATCAATCTTTACTTAGATGTATTTTAAATTATGACGAAAAGTTTAAATATGTTGAACCTTAGAGTCTAACTTAAAAATAACCTTTAAATATCTAGGAAGGACTAGAGAAAAAGCCAAGATTTTTGTAGTTAAAAATTCAATTTTTTTAAGTCTTGTAATTAGCTCCTTTTTCATATATTTTACATTATTTGAAGCAAAATACCTCATGACCTGAACTTTTCTGTCCGTAGCTAAATTATAATACAACAATTCTGACGGTCGAAGCACAAAGTAGAGACCCAGGCCATATAGATACTCTCTCCAAGGACTCGATGCAGGCAAGAATTGCCTCTTGCTACCCTGATAATTTTTACTTTGCAGTATCCTTTATTATCACATTCTCTTCACCTATCTGAAATTTGGAGCTCTGTGTGGCACCGTAGCCTGGTCTTTTTTCTGAACTGATTTGAACTGACAGAACAAAGACAAGACATGGCACCCAAACACCCCGTGGTCCCGCCAGTGACCTCTCCAGCCGCATTTCTCAGCATTCCAGGAACACCAGGTGGCCAGGAGCTGCTTCCTTCCTCCTTGCCTTTGCTCTGCTGTCCCTCTAACATTTGATCTGCTCCCCACCCTTTGCTCCTGGCCAGCTCTGTTTATTCTTTTAGTGGGAGCCCAGCTGTCACCTTCCCGTGTAGTCTTCTCTGCCCTGTTCACTCTGAGTTGGGTGCCACACTTCCTTCCCGACAGTTCCCACAGGCATCTCACCCACCACACTACAGCAGAGTGAGAGACCAGAGTTTCTTGAGAGCAGAGACTGTGTCTTATTTTTTTTTATTGTCTCTTTTGCCTTAGCCCCTCCGGTAAAGCCTGACACGTAGGTGCTCAATAATACGGATTGAATGAATAAATGAGGATTATTCCTTATGCTATCATAAAAATTGATGATCTCACAGCATTATGAACAAATATTGAGGCTCCAAATATATTGTAAAATCTCCATTTTTCTCAATAATATTTTGAGATCTATTAGAGTACTTCTTGCTGATGGAAAAAACAATCCATCTTCCAGAACAAACTGGACATATATAATTTTATGTAGATTTTAAATAACTCATAAGTGCCCACTCAGAATTGAAGATGTTTTAAGAGAGTTGATTGTTGCTGGTCAAGCATGTGAAACATTCTCATTAAAAATAGGATTTAGCTAGTGGCTCATGACTGGGATTGATTAACAATTGTTATAAAACCTAAGAGAGGAACTCTTTGGTTTTGCTGCTTTTTTAAAAAAAAATAACACTTGTGATTGTTTTTTTGGAGTAAAAGCAATTGATACTTTTTAAAGGTTAGTTGACAAATAAAGATGAGAAAAAAATAAAAATTATCCACATTTCCACAATCTGGAAATAACCACTATTTATATTTTGATATGTGTTCTTTCAGGCATTTTTTCCTTTGCAAATGCTTTTCTATATCGTATGCATAATTTTAAAAACAGCACAGGGATCATATTACTATTAGATTTTGTATCTTGCTTTTAAAATCTTACCAAAATTATAATTTTGCCATGCTTTTGTTATTCTTTGAATATTCTTTGAACACGTGATTGATTGGTAATTACTGCTTAGGATTCCGGGAAGGCAGGTCTCTATACAGGGACTAATGGCTCCTTGCATGAAGCATGAACTTTCACTTTACCATCTCACAGTGGGCCCTGAGCCTAAGAAGGGACTACTGCATTAATACAAGGCAGGGTCCACCAATTGGGATACTTATTAGGATGTTTCTTGTTGAAACCCTTAAATGAGTTCTAAAGAATTGTTTTGGAGGTACAGATTGAATCAGTGCCTTTATTAAAGACTTTCATTACTCAACATTTATAAAATACCTACTATGAACCAGGCATGGCCTAATGCTAATCAAGGTAAACAGACAAAAGATATTATTCACCACTAATCTAAATGGGCTGTCTGGAATGCTTGGATCCATCCCAAACCTACTAAATATACCCTCTGCCCAGACATCCCCCCTCTGCTGTGGTCCTCCTGAATGAGGTCAAGACATTTACTTTTTCTGAGTCAGCTTTTCTATATTTAAAGAAAGAGTGTGCTACCAACTTTATCCCCAACCCTCCAGGAATTGTACTTCCCAACTCGTGCAACCCATAGACAACAACAAGCTCAGTTAACCTTGCCATGCTGGGCACTGCTGACCCTTGTAGCAAAGTGGCCTGGAGCTCTGACTACAGCAGGGCCCAGCCCTGGAACTGCTTACAGACCAGCAGGAGAGGCAAGCACCCCAGGCAGAAACCTACCTCCTCATTAGGAGACCTGACTCAGGAAATCCTTCGTTGCAGTCACCAAAAAGTCCATTAAGAAATGCTAATCTGCCCTAACCGGTTTGGCTCAGTGGATAGAGCATCAGCCTACGGACTGAAGGGTCCCAGGTTCGATTCTGGTCAAGGGCATGTACCTTGGTTGTGGGCACATCCCCAGTAGGGAGTGTGCAGGAGGCAGCTGATCGATGTTTCTCTCTCATCGATGTTTCCAGCTCTCTATCCCTCTCCCTTCCTCTCTGTAAAAAATCAATAAAATATATTAAAAAAAAAAGAAATGCTAATCTCTAATATATATATATATATATATATATATATATATATATATTATCTATTATATATATCTCACTCTGCTCAAATTCCTTTGAAGACCACTTTATAGTCGACATGCATTCCTTATTTCAACATTCTGAGTAGGATACTGACAATGCCAGCCTAGCAGACCACTCATTATCAGTGACACTGCTTCTTTCCCAGCATAGGTCTGTGGTGTCACCTCCTAGGAGCGCCTCCCATTACAGAGCCTGCTGGGTGCTCTTCTCCCTCGCTTGTGCCCTGTCTCATCCCAGTCTAGCCACTCAGCCTAGTGGGTCACAGCTCAAGATACTGTTGGGGGTCCGAGTTCCAGCAAGATGACAGGTTTACAAAGTACAATCACTGATGAACCTACAAAATCAAAATGCAATGACACCATTCTGCTAGGGAATTTGTTTTTAAAGGAAAGGGATGGGTAGCAACATGAAAGAGCAATGGAAATGAATGTGCTGTGGCCCAAAAGGAGGTAATTTTTTAAAAAAATCATCAATTGCTATTATGAATTAGTAAGGCAGTTAAATCAACCCAGCACTACATTAATATTGCATTTTATATGAATAACTCAACAAGATGATTTGATTGTTTAAAAATTTTTGTTATATTTATCATTATAATTATATATCTCTTAGTGGTGCTATTTTCTCAAGCAGGCATTTTATTTTATTTTTTTTTAATGAAACATTTTTTTAAAATATATTTTTATTGATTTCAGAGAAGAAGGGAGAGGGAGAGAGAGATAGAAACATCAATGATGAGAGAGAATCATTGATTGGCTGCCTCCTGCACACCCACAACCGGGGATCGAGCCCGCAACCAAGGCATGTGCCCTTGACTGGAATCGAACCTGGGACCCTTCAGTCTGCAGTCTGACGCTCTATCCACTGTGCAAAACCAGCCAGGGCTCAAGCAGGCATTTTAAATGGTAGGAATCAGTCTTTAAAGCAAGCTTCCAAAAGCTCTAATTTAACATTTAGAATCAGTACATTACTTCAGCCATGAGGCTTACAGACCTTGTTTTCCTTCTTCACCAGGATCTATCTGCTTAGGCAGAAGTTGGGAATGAACTTGTGATACTCATTCCTCTCCATCCTTTCGTTGTGGGATCAAGAAATGGAATTGGCCAGAAGGATTTGAGTTGCTTGAAAAGGGAAAGGCAGAGAGCAGAGTATCATCAACAACATGAGCTGTTTTGTTTGTCAGCTGAGGCTAAAAGAAATTTTCTATTTCGGTTTGTGGCAAAGTCAGTAAGTTTGTCAACCTGCACCAAACTTGTTTGCTAATTTTGCAATGTGGCAATTGACTGTCCAAACATTTCCCAAATGCACCATTGTATAACTGTAAAGGCGGTGTGGGCTGGGCTAAGGAGAGGGGAGGCCATCAACTTTGCAATGTCCTCAGCACCCCTGGGTCATCACATTTCTCTTAGGGAAGTTTACAGAACAGAAAAGCAGAGCCTCTCCCAAGGGGCCTGGGCAGGGAACCCCTTTGGGGCCTCATATTCAGGAAGGTCCCAAGTTTAAACTTTTTGAAAGTATCATCAAATGAGGTTATTCATAAAGTCATTTGTAGTATAAGTGTGTTAAGGTGTTGTTTTGTTAAATAAGAACATTGAAAATGTACTACAACTTAGTAACCCTGTTTTGGATTTTCCCCCATTGATTTTTAAAAAGAGTGGGAGGGAGGGAGGGAGGGAGGGAGGCAGGGAGGGAGAGGGAGAGAGAGAGAGAGAGAGAGAGAGAGAGAGAGAGAGAGAAACATCTAGGTGAGAGAGACACATTGCCTCTTGCACTAGGCTGGACCTGGGCCCCGGGGTTTGAACCTGCAACCCAGGTCTGTGCCCTTGGCCAGGAATAGAACCTGTGACCTTTTGGTGTGTGAGCTGATACTAACCACACTGGCCAGGTCTGGATTTTTTGTTATGTAAGTAGTTGAGGTTAATAACTACATAATCATGAAGAGAGATACCTATTAGCATACTAAGCTTTCATCACTCTGAAAATCATATAGTAACACAAGTATGTAAGTACTCAATTCACTTTCAGAATAACATGGGATTCTGCTATTTGAATGATTTGGGAAGATTTCTGTAATATTTCTGTATGGATCTTCTCTTCCTCCTCCTCCTCCTCTTCCTCCTAGTTCTTTTTGCCCATATCCATATTAAGAGGGATAAAATAAAGGATTTGGAGTGCCAAAGTAGGTCATTAAAAGAGATCACAAATTCTCTTCATCACTGTAAGTCTGAAACCCAAAAGGCCAGAGGGTAAATCCTAGGATAACAAGGAATCATCAAAATATTGTTCTTAATTGCAGTTGTGCTACTGTCTTCCAATTTTAGGAGTAACTTGGTAGGTCAGACAGACATTTTCCTATCTATACTAATAAAAGGACAATATGCTAATTTGGGCAGACGTCTTCCAGACGTCCATCTGGACAAAGCCACAGCGGCTGCGAGGCCTGGGCTCATGGCAGCCATGGGCTCAGGCAGCTGCGAGGCCCGGGGCTCAGACCTCACAGCTGCCGTGGCTGGCAGTGGCAGCAGCAGCAGGGTGATGGGGGTGACGCCTTCCCCTGATCAGCCCAGTCGCCTCCTGCAGAGACATTAGTAGGACATCCCCTGAGGGCTCCTAGACTGTGAGAGGGGGCAGGCCGGGCTGAGGGACCCCCTCTCTCCCAGTGAACAAATTTTCATGCACTGGGCCTCTAGTAATACTATAAAAACAGTTGGATCAATGTAAGTGTTTTTTTTATATTGGGAAGCACTAATAGGCTATAGGATGAAGACAGACATATACTCTTGAGACTTGATTTACTTCATTAGATTCTGAGTTTATAAATCTGAAGGCTGAAAATGATAAAAGGTAACTAACTCTTCTTGGAGAATAAGGCATAATAAAAGCAGGGTAGTATAGAAAGGTTAAATTGAAACAGAAAGGAGAAAAAAGGAAGGTGACCTAATTGGTATTTGAAGTGGGAGCAAAAAAAAAAAAAAAAGCAAGTGAATGCAGGTACAAAGGGAATATGAGATTTTTAAAAATTAGGGAATTTGGTTTCTTAGTTATCACTATTTCTACCTGTTTTCTTCTAATTTGCCTATAACTAGATTCTATTTCCAAGTATTATTTTGTCCTGTGACTAAAATTAGAAATTTGGGTACACTCATGATTAGAACAAGAGGTTATCTTTCCCTGTGTCATTGCAAAATGCCATGATGGTCTGGCTAAGGGATTTTTTTTTAATTGTTGACTAATTTTGACTTGGTCCAGCTGGCATGTTCTCTTCGAGGACATCATTGAAGGTAGAAATTTTAAACAAAGATGATGAGTAATTTTTAAATATGGGCATAAGTACGATCTGAATCACTTTGTTTATTTTGAGCAATTTTGTACATTCAATAGATAGTATATTGGAATATACTAGGACCTTCTCTGGACTATGTGAAAACGACAGCCAGAGACAGAGGAAAGGGGTGCTGAAGTGCATGGATCATACCATATATTCTCTTTCTCTATGTCAATAAAAATGAAGGTTTTATTGCAAGTTTCTGTTTCTCATTGAATGATTACATAGAAGTTTTTATAACATGTACTAGTATTGTTAGCTAGTGAGAGTGATGAACAGAAACAGTACTACAAGAAAGAATCAAACGACCTTTGACCCCAATTAAAATTCTTTCCATGTGCCTTTTCCTCGGCCATCCTTCTCAGACAGGCACACATTGCCAAGGCCAACTATCAGTCAACCTCCTCAACTGTCCTCCTTGTCCCGGCCTTCGTCTCTAACCCATCATCCCACTTGCACTCCTTCCCCGCTGATTTCCCTTAGAAGCTTTCAAGAAGAGACCCTCATCACTAAACACGTGGGTTTCCTGGACTTAATGCCTTTTATGGTCTGGATGATTCCATTTGGTTCTGTTTTGGTCCAGAAAGTCTCCACTGCAGCCAGACTGGTTCTCTTTGTTGCCAGAATATCTTTTTAGCATATCTGCATTTTTCATCCAGGATGCCTCTCTCTTTCCTCTCTGCCTATCGGAATTGCACCTGGATTTTAAGGCCCTCCTCAAGGTACATGGGCTCCCTGAAGGCTTTGTGAATGGCCGCAGCCCCTGGGGACTCTTCTCGAGTCCTGGGCATATTGTGCAATTCTACTAACATTAATTGTTATAGTTTGAAAAGCCAGCTATCGCTGTATGTGTATATCTCTTACCCCCTACAACCTACTGTGCCCCTCTCTGGACCAAGTCTCATATACCTATTCTTGGTGGCACTTACATGAATGCCTTATATGAAGGATCAGTTAAAGTGTTTGTCGTCTCATTGCTCAGACTTCCTTCTTTGTTCACTACTGACGTATTTTTCATTTTGTAAAATCTAGACGTATTCTGGTCCATTACCTCTTTCTACATTTGCCATGCTTTAAATATCAAAAGAGCATACACCTATTGCCAAATGTATATGAAATTATATTATGGTATGATTTTAAGAAATATTCAGAACATTAAACTATAATGCTTTAGCTTGTGTTTTCCTTATGGAAGGAAAATTACTGAGTTTTGTCAAGACCATACCTTTCTTCATTAATTTTGGCATATCTAAATAAACAAGTTCCTGAGCTATTTTAATTCAGCTAACTTTTGTCAAGATAGTTTTCATGTGTATATTCAATTTTTGAGTCAGAATTAGGAAAGTTTTATGATAAAAACTTTGCTATTAGAGTAGGTTCAAAAGAAATAGAAATCCTTTTGTGTGCTTTTTATTTTAATCCAACATGCTAACTTACTATAATTATTTAGTACACTTGAAGAAGATCAGAATTACAAGGAATTTAAAACTTTAAAGAGGTAAAATTTGAGGTATATATACATTTATCTCCATCCTATTTATATGAGGGTATCATAATATGAAATTCACATTTTGTAGTACATTCATTCTTTTTCAGTCGATCCACTATCAAGTGGGATTTTACTAGGATAAAAGTATTTAATTTTCTAACAATTATTTCAGGACTGTGCTTGATTAATCTTATACTCATGTGGTAACTTTGCAAACAGAAGGACATTTTAAGTGGAAAAGATCACAGTTAAATGACAAAAATTATTTAAAAAGAAATATTCTTCAAATTTCCTATATATTAAAATAGCATATTTATTATTATTTTTCCCTAGACCATAATACTTCTCATTCGATAAAGAACAAAACTACAGGATAACTCTGAAAAATAAAGAACAAGTTAACTAAAAGACAAATAAAAGGAAATATATAAAACTTAAGACCAAACGGGCACATTTGATAAGGAAAAGAGAAATGGGTACTGGGCATTTTGTTTACTGTTTAATATCTTGCATTAACTTAATTTCTTGCTCTAAGAACAATGTTTAGTTGTTTTTTTCTAAAAACAGGGAATTAACACAACTCTTGTAATGTAGCATTTCTTCTAACAGCTTATCAGATTGTTCATTCATGTTATAAAGATTGATTTTCATTCTATATATTTTCAATTTTTAAAATTGAAAAAATATAACATTTTTCAACATACAGTATAAAGATATATTGAAAAGGCAAAATTTTTATCATGAAACTTTCTTAATTCTGGATGATTTGGGAGTGTTGCTTTGTTGTTAATCCTCACCTGAGGATACTTTTTCCATCGCTTTTTTTAGAGTGAGTGGAAGGGAAGGAGGGAGGAGAGAGAGAGAAAGAAACATCAATGTGAGAGAGACAAATTGATTGGTTGTCTCCAACACTCGCCCCAACCAGGGCCTGGATTGAAACTACAAAGCAGGTACCTGCCCTTGGCTGGGAATTGAACTCACAACCCCTTGGTCTATGTGCGGACCGACACTCTACCCACTTAGCACACTGGACAGGGAACGGATGATTTCTAATATGCTTTTCTCACTTTACTTTCAGACCAAGTCAATTTGATCCTTTTTCGTAACAGAATAAATTATTTGCCAACACATTTTAATTCTTCCTCTGATAGGTGGAAAGCTAAGTAGTTTTTTTAAAAAAATGTCTGTTTAAAAATTCTTTAAAAACTCCAAGTAGAGTTTTGCTTACTCAGCACACTTCCTGTGGAATGGTAGCAGCAGTGGCAGGGCGTGTTTCCAACCTCAGGGCACCTTGAGTAAGTTGGTGACTGTCATTCTACTACATTTTCTCTAAATAAGTCAACCATCCAAAAGAAAACAATTCTTCTGCTGTGTAATTAATTTTTTCTGTGTACTCGGATTATAATATTTCATTTAACAGTCTAACTCCACAACTATAATTAGTGTGTTGTTTTACTTTGACTTCAGTTCATAAACCTTTTGAAAAACTAACATTGCTAGATTTATCAGTCAACCAGAGTACAGAATCTTGATACGGAATGACACCGATCAAGGTAGAACTTTTAGTAAATGGGTATTTTGTTGAATAAAAGCCAAAATCCTAAAAGCAAATAGAAATTGGTGTAACTGATGTTTAATCCAAATGAAAAACATTAAACTGATTTAGCTTTTCGTTTTTTTGTTTTTTTTTTTTAAAGAACTGACGCAATTTGGACAGAGGGAGGTGTTGGGGCAAGGTGGTGGCGGTGATTGGCTTGTCTCCTTTACGCCCTCTGGTCTTTAAATCATTGTCTAGATGCCCAAAGGTTCATATAAGTCAACTCTGTTTCAGGGTTCTGCGTTCCAAACAATTCTGGAAAGACTGCCCAGGACTGGATGAATAATTAAGGTAAAGCTGTTTTTACATGAATATATGCAGTGTTGAAATAATGCTTCCTTTCTTCTTTTTATAGTGTTTATTGTTTACTACAAACTTAAAAGTTTAAAAATACTATTTGGGTCGCTTTTTTCTCAATATGAAAAAAAAGGACCAATTTAATATAATGTCAGACATTGGAATTATTTACTCGGATTCTGATTGCAGTTTTCTTTCGCAGATAATTTTAGGTTTGAGCATAAAATCAGGACAGTGGATAATAGGAAAGGAAAACAGCCCAAACCCAGTGGTAGAAAGGCTTAGTTATTTACATATTTTGGTTAATCACTAAATAAAGTGAAGGGTTAACATAATTTGTTTTAGGAAAAAATATAAAGTTTTAAAAATATGTTCTCAATTTATAACATCGAAGATTTTATCTTGAAAAACAAAAAGAGTAACCGAGAAGGAACATCACATGCAGCAGATGGGAAAGGCTAAAGGTTTGGGCTGTGTCACTGTTAAGTGAAAAAGAGAGAGTGTGTCTCACCTTGTCTTCTTGTGTGACCATTTTAATATAGTATTTTTAGAGCTACTTACTGGAAGAAATGGATAAATTGAATAGAATAGAAGCACAGCTTTATTAATTAATTAATAAAGGACTGAAATTAATTATCTAAAAATAGAGCTATACTCACATTTATTAATTAGACAGGGAGAGAATTCTCAGGGGATGTGGGTATCCTTGCATTTGGGGCATATGGTGATGGTTTTTATTAAATGCCCAGGTGATAAGATGAACAGTGCTTTATAAGTTAGTGAAAATTTAATTTGACTGATGACATAGATCATATTCATGGACAGTTGGTTGAGAGTTTTATTTTTGACAAACTAAAGAAATTTAGGTGTGTGTTCTAGAAAAAATTGGCATTTATTTTACAGGTCAACTTCTTCTAGTCATTCAGATTTATATTTCAATAATGTTTTGGGTTTTTTCTTGACAGTCTTTCTATTTATATTTTTAAGAAGTATAAACACTTCAATGTTTAAGTATTGAGACATGTAGTATTGGGGCTAAACTCTTGAGTTTTCTTTAACCATGTTATTTAATTTATTTTCATAAAGAAAAAGTACCTCTAGGGGTGGCTCACTATCAATTATATACAATGTACACATTTTGGAATTTACTGTACCCACAATTCATTATAAGTTATTAAATATCATGCATTAGCATGTATAGCATAAAGAGGTCACTATGTTAATATCATATATGCTACATATCCCTGTACATTTATGGAAACTACTGTTTGGGGAAATAGGAACTACAATTAAGCAGGAATTTAAGATGTTTCTTCATGTTTAAGATGACGAGAGAATCCATGTTTCTGAAGAGCAGAGCTAGAAAGTTCGTAAGCAAAATAACATATTCAGATTTTATGAAGAGTCCTTTATACCTCTTCATAGGTTGCTTTAAATCTTATATTAGCAAGCATGTAATATTCTTAGCAAAGAGAAAAGACATCACTATGGGGTTATTTTAACTTTTCTAGTTCTCCCTAGATATTATTTCTAAGCTGTGTCTAAGTAGAGGAAAGGAATGAAAATGCTATAATATTAGCACTGGCAATAGGGAATAGTCAAGTAAACACAGTTCTGCTGTTACTGGCCGTCATTTCTTTTCTAAGATGTACCTCAGACTGACTGTAGTGAATGTTTCTCTGGAAGTTAATTTCGGTGAGAAATCATGCCAGAGACTAACAAGTCATCTGATTATCAATGTGCGACTAGAACGGTATTGTTTGGGAGGTTGTTTAAGAGAGTTTAATTTAAAAATGATATTAGATTGATTTCATTGCCAAAGCTATATTCATAGGTCTCAGATACATTTTGTATGTGGATTTAAATCAGTTCCTGGGATCCAACATAGTTGGCTTTTAGAAGTTGCATGACCAGCTACACCCTGTTTGCTCAACCAAAGGGTACAAGGCATGTGAGGCTATGTGCTACCTTAATCTAGATTTCAGAGTAGATTCGTCAGAGCTGGTTGGCATGAAAGACAGAACAGATAGGGATGGTGGGAAGTGCTCTGACCATGTTCGCTCCCTTCTCACTCTCACTTATCAGGAAAAATAAATGTTTGCAGTAACTAGGGAAGGTCATAACTTTTGTCTCTTGACTCAAGGACAGTTTTGCTTCCAGGTTGTTGATGTTCTTCTTTGAACAACGTAAGTAAAAATTTGAGATATTTGCTTTTTTGAGAATCTTATATACTGAGTTTCTTAGGTACATTTTCAAAGAACAGGATAGTATAGTATTTAAAAAACAAGCAGTTGGATATAAGGAATTAGCTAGTTGGTATATTTAGACATCTCTTAATAAATGTCATGAAACAAGATCTTCTAATGCTGATAATATTCTAAATACTTTTTTTTCAAGTTTTGATTTTACATCTTCGTGAATGAGTGAACTGAAGCAATAATTCTGCACTGGAATATGTTCTACAAAACATCTTTGTATCACAGAATAACAACCTCATCAGAAAGAAAGGCTAGACTACACAAAGTTCCGTCAAATCGAATTTGATTTTTCTTTTAGAATAATTTTGAATATTCATTGTGCAACAAAGCTATTCTTCTGGTAACCAGAGGAACACTTTCCTTTTCACTTTGAAATATTAACCTATGCATACTTGTATCTACATAGGAAATCATATGAAGGTGCACTGGTCTTAGTAGAATATAACACTAGGCAACGTGCTAGATATTGGGAATATGTAGAGTCTACAAACTGGACATCGTTTCCACCTTCATGAAGCTTTCTGCCTACTGGAAGAAACAGTTTTTTTTTTTATCAAACAAGCACAACTAAACATGTAGGTGCAAAATGTGACAAGTACTCTGAGGCAGAGGAGAACATGCTGTGTGAATATGTAACAGGGGAGTTAGTTTTCATGTGGGGCCTCTGTGACCACACGGCATTTAAAGATTTTCAGGTTCTTTTAATTAACTTTGGGAGAAACCTGGGTTCAGAGGAGCATCGGAGGCAGAGGGAACAGAATGTTAAAAGGTCCTGAGGTGGAATGGGAAAATCCAGTTTCTGGCTCATGTTTCATTCTCAATATTTGTTGAAAGAACAAATAAATGACACCTGTAAAATACTTCTGCATTGAAGTAGAATAGTGTAATTAATTATGAAAATAAATTTTAGCCATTATGATGTAGTGGAAATGCTTCAAAGCACGTACTTTGTGCTGCAGGCAAATGGTTCAGAATATCTAGTTTCTCCTAATGTTCAACTTTTTTTAATTTTGCTTTTAGCTGCTGTTCCCTTAAAATAGATCAGTAATAGAATCTTCAGAGCTAAATATGTGAGCTCTGCAAAAGTGTTCCAACTTTTGTGAGAAGATGTCGCTTGACTGGGTCCAAAATTAGGATGAGGGGCCCAGGTCTTAATCCACTACAAGGGGCATAACATCATGTTATATCACCTCAAAAGAGAGTGGACTAAGTATTTTATATATGGTAAAGTAGCTTTAAGTTTAGGTCTCAATTTCCTTATTTGTGAAGGGTACCTACCTTTCCTACCATGTTTGTGAGAGTTCTGAGAACTATAACGTTCTCTTTTGTAATTGCCTAAGGTATACTTATATGCATGTGTAGATATGGGTATAAAATACTGATTATTGGAAGAGGGAAAAGGGATTTAAATTTATTAAGGGCCCACTACACACCAAACTTTGACATGCATAGTATAATTTAAACCCTTATGGTACTGCTTCGTGGTAAATGATATTTTCCTCATTTTACATGTGGGAAGACACAAGTAAGAAGTCAGCTAATTTGGCCAGATTTATACCCACTTTTATCATCAAAGCCAAAATTTCTATTCCCCATGTGGACTTGAGTTCTCTGTAGCAGAGATAGCAAGCAGTCCAGAGGTGACAGAGCATGCAGGCTACTTAATCTCTCTGTGACTCCATTATCTCATCTGTAAA
Organism: Myotis yumanensis; assembly: GCF_028538775.1. Classification (NCBI taxonomy): domain Eukaryota; kingdom Metazoa; phylum Chordata; class Mammalia; order Chiroptera; family Vespertilionidae; genus Myotis; species Myotis yumanensis. Next base: position 167,443,138 of record NW_027223754.1, read on the forward strand.
ATGGGAGTAAGGACAAAAATAGTACCGGCCAAGAGTGATGGTGGAAGGAATGCAAGTAGACTAATTTAAGCCATACTTTAGTTATTTGTAAAGTCAATCAGACTTTGTAAAAGACTGGATGCCAGGGGGGAGAAAGAAAACATTATAATGGAAGACTGACATTTCTTGGTTTGAGTAGCTGGATAAGGGGTGACAACATTCTTTGGATAGGAAACATTGGAAGGAGAGGAAACTAGCACCAGTTAGATTTGGGGCACATGGAATTTAAACTACCTTTGAGATATGCAAGCGTATACATCAGCTAGGCCACAGGACACATGGAACTAGAGACAAGAGTAGAGGCCTGGGCTGAAGATGACCTTGAGGAATCCTTGGTGTATAAAATCTTAGGAGTGGATTGGAAGAAGGGGGGCTCAGGACCTAGCCTTGAGGAATTCAAGCAGTGAAACTTCAAACAAAATGATACTTTTAAAAAGAAAAACAAAACAAAAGCTCTGACAAATAACAGCAGTGTTATTAACAATCAGAAAATTTGAAGACTTCCTAGGAGCTAGAAAGCAGATAGGGCTGGGAAATCTATGAAAGAAAAAACCAGGGTAAAGCAGGGCATGGAGTGGGAGGGTCCATGGGAGCCTGGTAGCAGTTCAAGTTAAGTCAATATGTACAAAGAGGAGGATTGGACCGCAGGCAACCAGTGACCAGTATTTACCAAGCAAGCTCAGTTTGGACATCTTGGTCAGTTTGGGCTGCCACTGGTGCCCATCGGATAAGGCTGGTTGTAAAGAAAATCTGAAGGTGGACTCTAGAATAGGTCTAAGGGCCACCACAGCAGACAAAGATGGGTAACAAGCAGGACTGGAAGCTCCACCAAGAGAAAATACATCACAGCATTTTGCTCCCAGAGGAACCTCTCTGTCCAGAGGGCAAGCTGTGTCTGGGCGTGGGCTCCTCTAAGGGCACTCAGACAGGCCCTCCAAGAGAGGAAGCCATCAGTGACAGGCCTGCAAGACATCAGAGCAACCCTGAGAACTAGCTGTCGAAGTTAGCCAATATACTCTCCATTCATAAATATGACTAGACAACTCAGGATTGCTAAGACTGTAAGGAAAACCAGCAGCATGAAAGAGAAGAGCCAAGAATGAACGAGCAGAATAACTAACTCCAGAGGAAAGATACATAATTTAAGGAACAAAAGGAACCCTTGAAAACTTCCAATCAATATTCTGAGAAAGAGTTAAGAAAATAATTGCATCTGAAAAACAACAACAAAGGTAATACGAAAAAAGAGGAACGGGATAGGCACACATTATTAGAAGTTAAAATATGATTGACTAATTAGTGGACAAGTTGAAAAATAAAATGGATACAGACTAAAAGTAAATAATGTTTATCTACTCTAATCTCAATACTTCCGTCTGATACTAAATGTGTGTATGTGTGTGTGTGTGTGTGTGTTTTCCCACACTCACCAATTCTTCAACACCAGCTGGATATCCTACGATTCAATTCAAATCTGATACTATCTACTAGGCGTTATTGTCAGATCCCCAGGTTAAGGGCTCAGTTCCACAAGGCTGCCCCTACTTCAGATGATATGGCAAGTCCAGACATTCTGTACTTCTGACAAAGTAAATTGAATGGAATAATTTGCTAGAGTTGCTTACAGAAACTCTGGAAAGCAGTTTACTTACTAGATTACTAGTTTATTATAAAAAGATAGAACTCAGAAACAGCTGGATGGCAGAGATGCATAGGAGAAGGCATAGGGAAAAGGTGTAAGCTTCCACACTCTCTCCTGGTGTACCACCCTCGCAACAATTCTGTTAAGATTTTTATGGAGACTTCATTACTTAGGCAGGATCAAATCATGGACCACTAGTGATTAACTCAACCTTCAGTCCTTTCCCGCACCCAGGAGGTTGACGGTGTGGTGCTGAAAGTTCCAACCCTCTCACTTCTATTCTTCTGGGTGGCTTTGAAGATGTTTCTCTATATCTTTGACATCTTGAACTACCTCATATTAATGAATATATTCATTTTCACTCCTCCTGCTTGAAGTACTATGCGCTTTTTTTAAACCCTAAGAACTACCATCTTTTTTCCAGTTCCAGACAATTCTCTACCATTATGTCTTTCTATTGTGTGACTCCCTAGTCTCACAATTCTCTCCTATTAGAATAACTATTACCGTGTGTTTAAACTTCTTATTCTTATTTTCCTCCATGTCTCTTAATGTCATATTTTTCTTTATCTCCTTGTGATATAACTTGAGTGCTTCCCACAGATCTATCTTCCAGTTTCATTACTCTACCTTCAGTGGAATTTTCTTTATTTCAATGACTATGTTTTTTATTTTTAGAATTCTCTCTTGGCTTTTTTAAAAACCAGCCTGATCTTCTATTCTAAAGATGCTATTTATTATTTTAAATCTTTTTATTATTTTTATTATATTAATTTTAAAGTCCCTTTTTAATTGCTTCGCTGTAGTTAACTCAGGTGTGAATGTTGTTCTCATGCCTATGACACTCTCCCAAGGAGTTTCCATATGTGTTTGGTAGCTTTTGTAATTTGGAGTACGAGTTGCCTTCCACAAATATGCTGCATCAACGCCAGATTGTGTAAGCCTTTTCATATATATATATATATATATATATATATATATATATATTTGCAAGGGGGTTTATGGATTTAATGAGTTCTGAAGTATTTTTTTGTTTGTTTCTCTGCTCAGGATTTCATTACCAAGAACCACATCTTCCAAGAGTGATAGTATTTCCCCCAATATGGTTCAACAAGAAATGAATGATTCTAATAGCAGAAATTTCATATGAAATTGTATTGATAACATGATGGATTCATAGCATGTTTTCTTTCCTTTTTTTTTTACTCAATGCCAGTCCACCCTTTTTCAGTTACAACTGAGAAAACTAAGGGGCAAATAGTTAAATAACTTGTGCTGAGATCTCATGAATTAAAGATAGAGGGGAGTCTAAAAGCTAAATATCTTTGTTGTTAAAATGTATTTTAATTTTATGTAGATGGTGACTGATACTGATTCAAAGATAAACCTGAACTTCCTTTTGTTTCTATTCTTAACATTGGCTTCATGATCCAAGTGCCTAGAAAGTAGCTCCCTGAGCCCAATCCTACCCTGGGTTGCATGTTATCAAGCATTTTGGTGGTGTTAATTCTTTCATGCACAATTAGCAAATTAAAGTGGTAAGATCTGGATGTTACTCCTAGTAGAGACCCTGATAGATTCTGCATTGGTAGATCTTATTTGTCATCAACTTACTTTTGTATCCCTTCCCTTTAAGTCTTGCAATCTGCTTACAAATACCTAAAGGTTTGGAGGTAGAAGAGGGTTAAGGGAGGATAAATGGTGACAGAAGGAGCCTTGACTTTAGGTGGTGAACACACAAGCAATATACAGATGATGTATTATAGAATTGTACACTCAAAACCTATATAATTTTATTAACCAATGTCACCCCAATAAGTTCAATAAATATAAAAAAACATAGCTAAAGCTTCTTGAAGACTGTTGCTACATCTTAAAATTTATTTTTTTCTTCCCACGGTGACTAGCAAAGCGCCTGTAAGTTCACATACGCAGGCACTTTATAAACATGTGCTTGCCCTAACCCGTTTGGCTCAGTGGATAGAGTGTCAGCCTATGGACTGAAAGGTTCCAGGTTTGATTCTGGTCAAGGGCATGTACCTTGGTTGCGGGCACATCTCCAGTAGGGGATGTGCAGGAGGCAGCTGATCGATGTTTCTAACTCTCTACCCCTCTCCCTTCCTCTCTGTAAAAAATCAATAAAATGCATTTTTTAAATGTGCTGATTTGGCAATTTACTAATAATTTTCTTTCTCCCTGCAATTCAATTCAATCTTTCTGTGAATATTTATGTGAAGTTCTCAGGAGTTTATTTCCTTTCCATGTTTGTATAGAGAACATACACAAAATAGGTGGTTCATATTCTTTTATCATTTAAAGAAAACTATAGTAATTTATTTTATGTTCTATTTGCAGAACAGAGTGTACTGAACACCAACACAAAGTGGAAGAGCCTGGAGCTGAAGGTACAGTATACTGTTTACACTGAAGGAGCTGGTGTGTGGACAAGGCAGCGCTGACGGCTCAAATGGATCCTGTGGAACTGGCAAATGTCAACATGGGACCCGATGATGAGAGCAGCAGTGGAGAAAGTGCCCAAGACAGCTACTCCGGGATGGAAAACTTAGAAAAGGCAGCAATGAACAGGTATGAGGTTAAAAATGGCCAGGTTCCATGGGAGAATCAGACAGGTTTATGGACATGGACAACAAGGTGTTTGTCAGGAAGAATTGAATGCATTACCTGTCTGAGAGATAACAATGATATTGATGTTAGCACATCAACTCCCTGATCCTGAAGTACTGATTATTACACCATTTTTATATGTCAATCCTTTGTGTGGCTAATTTAGAATTAAAGTTACGTTGTTCCTATCCTCATTAATAATATAGAATAACTGAAATGATATTAGCCTATCACTTCTCTTACCTATCGGACCATTCTATCTTAGAGTCTTCTTCCTTGACTACCTTTTAACATTTGCTCCATCTCCAGAGTGCTGTAGGGATTCTTTTCTCACTAAAAGTGCCCTATCAGGAAGCTCATTCATAACTATCATGGTTTTTACCCACTAAATATATGCTGTATCTTTAGCCTGTTAGACTTCTTAACTGAAGTCCAAATCATTATATCTCCTGTCTATTACACATCTCGACTGGATGACTCTTGTATCTGAACTGCCTTATTTATGAAGTCAAAGTTGTAATGTCAAACATGAAACTCCTGTGATTCCTTTCAAACCCTGCTCCTCTTCCAGTAATTCCCATGTTGGTGAAAGTCCCCACTGGCATTCAATAACTCAACCAAAAGACCTCAGTGGTAAAACCACACATCTCCTACCCCAAACGACACATCCAGTTGGGTCCACCTCATTAATGTTTCAAATTCACTCTCTTCTCTGTATGCATTCTGTTGCTACCTACTATAGGCCCTCATCCTCTCTCACCTGTCTATCACCTGATTGGGCTCCCTGTTAATACATTTTGTTCTCCTCCAACTAGCCCTCCACCTTCTTGCAAAAGTAATCTTTTTTAAAAAATATTTTTATTGATTTCAGAGAGGAAGGGAGAGGGAGAGAGAGAGAGAGAGAGACATCAATGATGAGAGGGAATCATTGATTGGCTGCCTCCTGTAAGACCCCCACTGGGGAGCAAGCCCACAAGCTGGGCATGTGCCCTTGACAGGAATTGAACCTGAAACCCTTCAGTCTGCAGACCAATGCTCTATCCACTGAAGCAAACTAGCTAGGGCAAAAGTAATATTTTACAAATGCAAATTAACTCATGTTCCATTCTTGGGTAAAATCTTTCCATGGCTCCCCATTAACTATAAGATAAATATGAGACTATACATTGTTTGGCATGTAAGCCCCTTCATGATCTGTCCCTTACTTCACTCTCCTGTCCTATCTCTTGCCTGCTCCCTGTGTTACCGTCCTATCTTGCCTTGATGAGCCGCTCACAGATCCTTGTGCCTTCATGCATTCTTCTCGGTCTCTCTGGAATGCCCTCTTTTAGTGTCACCTACCCAACTATCCCTTTCTCTCTAGTGACTCCACTCACCTCCAAGATTCAGCTTAATGGCAGGTCTCCTATGAAGCCTTCCCCCAGGTAGAAGTGGCACCCCCTCCTTTGCACACCCTCTCCCTATCCAGATACTCATCATGCCACTACAGCAGGCTAATGGCTTCTGTGGTCCCAGCATATGTCCCACTGCCTGGTACATAGCAGGTGCACAATAGTTACTTGATAAGTAAATTAATTTCTCACACAATGTTGTATAATACAAGTTATGCATGACTTAAGATGCCCAGAAGGGGATTTTTGAAGTAAGGAATATTATCTTCATGGGGGCTTGTCCTGGAGGTGGGAGTGGCCGGGGGGAGGGGGTGTCAATCGGGGAAAAAGGAGACATATGTAAAACTTTAAACAAACAAACAAACAAAATATTATCTTCAAACAAGGATGCCTCATTTTATTCACAACACCCAGGAAGGGCCATCAGGAGGAAGCACTGCTCTTCCTCTAAGGAGTCAGTGCAGTGAAGTTTAGTTGGTGAGCTAGAAAGGCCCTGGAACCCTGGCCAGTGGGACCAGTGGTTAGAGTGTGGGCTTGTACACCAAAGGATCTCGGGTTCGATTCCTGGTCAAGGGCCCATACCTAGTTGCAGGTTCTATCCCCAGCCCTAGTCGGGGCATGTGCAGAAGGCAATCAATTGATGTGTCTCTTTCATATTGATATTTCTCTCACACTCTCTTCCCTCTCTCTCTCTCTCTCTCTCTCTCCATTCCTCCCTCCCTCCCTCTCACCCTCTCTCCTTTTCTCTCTCTCTAAAAATCAATGGAAAAATATCCTTGGGTGAGGATTAATAATAAATAAATAAAAAAGAAAGACCTCGGAGATGTAAATGATGGTATCTTCTACAGCAGGAAAAACAATGTGGTAAAACATGGGGCTTTGGAGTCTGCATAGTGGTTGCCTAACGCTGGAGAAGGTATTTTCTTCTTTGGGTGTTAGTAGAAAATACAGACTGGCAAACCAGCACCCACTTTTCTGAGAACAAAATGATACTCAGTAAACGTGTTCTTTCTCCTCTACTGCATCACCCTTGGTAAACTGACCCAAGTCTGAGGGCTCTTTTGTTTCTGAGAAGGATGCACACAGAGAGGAGCTCTGCAGAGGTGACCAAGCTGAAGGAGACACCGTCCCAAGATCAGACCTATGGAGCCATTCCATTGCTCCTCTAAAAGCCATAATGGAAAGAGAAAGGGCGCTTTTGTTAAGCTTCATACAGCATGTTCTGGACCATTCACAGGGCCCTACCTTTCACTTCTGATTCAAACATGGGTCATTGGTTTCCAATTTTATAATCGCCTTAAAATGGGTTTTGTTTTTATTTGGTTTGAAATGTAAATTTTTGAGAAATTCAACATAATGCATTTATTTGGAATCACCACACTGTGTTTTCAATACATGCTGGGTTCAGTATCAAAACATTGAAGACGCTGGGGACATTCCTCATATTTTGTACAATCTTGGCATGTTTCTTGAGCACAATTCATCCCAGGCCAAAATAAGAGCATGCAGATGCCTTGGAGAAAAATCTAATTACTTCCACATTCTAAATTTTAAAAACTACTCATGGACTAAAGGATTCCAGTGTATTGATTAAGGTAAAAAGTAGAATGCTGGGTATTCCAGAGTTTAAATCACTTTTGTTTTTATCCTTAGGCCCATTTTAGGCTCCATTTCATCTTATTTTCTCATATTCCAATTATGAATATTATATGCCAGTCTCCACATAGCAAGTATATTAACTACAGACTAAATAAAACACAAAGGCGTGCAGTGCAGAGATGGAAGAAGGCGGCACCTGAGGGCGTTACGCTTCCTATGGGAAATAGGAGGAGAATGGCAGGAAATGTTCCAACCTGGATGTACACTTGAGGGTCTTGAAAACCCACACCTCAGGTTCTAGAAAGCACATAGAACTCTGTGATCTTGTCTGCTGGTTCTGTCGACACCTGTGATAATTGTTCTCTATTCTCAAAAAGTAACCTCGTCATCCCTCTTCCTCGCAAGGTTCCTTTCAGGATTAGTTCCTATTATTAAATATAATCGGCACAGGGGCTCTCCCATATTAATTATTTTCCACTTTTTTATTTATAAAGGTCATTTTAATAAAATGTCCTCCAATTGTTTTATCTTACTCTGCCATGTAAGAAATGCCCTAAAAATTGCAATCCATCTCATTATAAAGCACTTTGAGGAAGCATGCATAGTGGAGCATTTCATATCACCAAAAGAAAGCCTGTGTGATACTGTGCAGTGTCCATAGGCGATGGTGGCAGCTGCACTTATTAGCCAAACCTTTGGAAATGGGGCTGGTACTAGGTTCATACCCTCAGAGCCCCTGGCCAGCAACTACAGGAACCAACCAGCACAGCGAGGGACATGTAGCTTCCAGCCTGCGCACAAGTAGACCATAATCACACGTTCTGTCAAGAGTGACATTTTAATGCCCTGCTTTCCTCTCAACGCTTCTCATAATTCATTGGGTTTCTTTAATGTTTTCTTAGTTTCATCCATTGTCTAATCACCCAAGCCTATTTGCAGAGTGACTCAAATATACAAACTCGCACAACAAAAACAACCAAACACAACATCGAGCTACCACTGAACTGCTTTCTAGAGAGGGTTATGGGAATAAACAGATGGAGAGCAAAAACAAAGAGGAAAATATCAGCTCTAGGCCCCTGCCTGGGACGGCATGTGGAAGATGCTGGACTTGGAGTGTGGTGGGTGTAAGCAGGTGACTTCACTTATATGAGCCGTAGTCACCTTGTCCTTGGACTCAGGGCACAGAAGGCCCTCTCATGGGGATATTTGAGCATCAAGTGAGATGAGGACCACAGTGCCTAGTCCATTAATAAGCATTCATTGAATTAATAAAATGATCTGATTATAGTGTGGGAGGAGTTGAGAAACCTCCATGACGAGTCTTTATCTTTCCTTTGGAAGAGCTCTAAGTGGGAACAAAATGAGCTCTAATTATTCTCTTTATTGCATAATTAATATGAGGAGAAGAAATGTGGTTTTAAAAATTCCAACTAAAGCGCCAATACTTTCTTCTTTCATAACTTCCTCCTTCCCTCCCCTAACTGGAGCTCAGTCACTGGGCTGGAAGGGACACTCGTATGGAGGAAAAGAGAAAAAAGTTTTAGGCGTCCTGTTTTTCCTCCCTTTATTCAGTCACTTAAATCACCTGAAACATAGATATAATTCAGAGCATTTGCTTAGATGTATTTACTTTCTTATTTTCCTTTTTCGATTCTCGTTCAGTCAATTTACTAATGAAGATGATGAAAGTCAGAAATTCCTGACAAATGGATTTTTGGGGAAAAAGAAGCTGGCAGATTATGATGATGAACATGTAAGTGAATCTCTGCTTTCAGGCAATAAACAGGACTTGAGGGTGTCTGATCTACCCAGGTCTCTGTGGGAAAACAGTGTGACTGAAATTTTCCAAGCCTTGATCAGCACATTCTCTGTTTATTCAGGCCCTTACTGGAATAAGGGCTTGTTTTTCCTGTTCGCCATATGGCTACATAAATCATTTATGAAATTTATTTGTTTTTTGGAGAAATCATTCGAACCCAAATGCAATCAGCAATCATACATGTTTTCCCTTCTTTGTGATACTCAACCTGTATTTTTTTTAACCGAGATCCTTGCTAGAGCTAAGCACTGAATTCCATTGACAATTACATGCTTTTATTGAAGTTGAGTCAATAAAAAAGCTTTTATTCACTGTGATGTTATCTTAGTCTTCAAGCTCAGACTATAATCTCCAGTAAAGATAATGTGAAAATAAGAATAATCCCAAACTGGCTCATTCTTTGGGAGTTATTTGCTGATAATGTGTCCCTTTTTCTTCAAGCATCCTGGAAACACCTCGTTTGGAATGTCTTCATTTAACCTGAGTAATGCCATCATGGGCAGTGGAATCTTGGGCCTGTCCTATGCCATGGCCAACACAGGGATCATACTGTTTGTGTAAGTGAACGGACATGTCCACATTTGGTTTGAAGCCCATATATACCTGGTGTTCTTTTAATTAACAATCTGAAGTTTGATCTTTGTGAACAGAAATAATCTGAGAAAATAGCAAATTCCTCTTGCTTTTAGATAAAACAGCAACCTGAGGAAGAATCAGAGTAGTCGAATCATAGTACGTGTTCAACCAACTGTCCCTAATCAAATGGCAGAAACTGTATGCTCTCAACCAACCACGGTGATGGAGAAGCCCCCCACCACAGCCTATAGGACCATTAAAAAAACTAATTCATTATTTAGTGGATGCTTAAAATAATTTGGTGTTTAGTAGTCAAAAGAGCTTTCTCAGAAGCAAAGCTAACTTTATAACACTTTGGGGAAAAAGACCCACTTTAAACCAGGGCCCTGCATACCCTGGTTCTATGTCACACCTCATCTCTCATGTGCCTGGGCACCAGATATACTGGGCACACTAGCCTTTTTTCCATTCTATGAAGGCGACATGTTTCCTTTTACCACAGGGCCTTTGCACATGCTCTTGGAAATCCTCTTTCCTTTTCATGTAGTAACTCCTGATATCTCAGCTCAGCCTCACATCTGTGCTGCCTTCCCTGACCTCCATGACTGGGACAAACCACCTTACCACCTTTATTATGCACTTACTCACCATTTTTAATGTTTCAGTATAGTTGTGTGACTTACTTGATAAATGTATATCTCCCTTGCTACACTGTAACCTCCAGAGAGTAGAGTCCAGGTCTGATTTTACTCATCACATGTTTGTATCCCCAAGACCTAGTACAAGCTTGGCACAGGGAATATTTGTGGAGTGGCCCAAGTTTATTCCTAAACCTATGCACTATAATCAAATGTGGTCAAAAGCTGCCTGAGATTAGTAATGTCACACAGCTGACCTGGAGGAAGGATACTGCATTGTCAGTGACAGACAGCCACAGGTGCTTGTGTGCATTACGTCCTGCCTGGTATTTTCCAAGACACAGTTGGCAGCACTGGAATTCTTCACAGGAATCAAGTCTGATATTAGTCAGGCATCAGTGTGAATGCAGATCACAATCTCTAATGCAATGCTAGAGCATTAAATAACTGTCTAAGAATGCAATATTTATATTACAAATATATGCTATTTATGTTCTGAACATCACTTATGATTAGATAATCACACAGCTATTTGAGGGCTAAGGATCAAGCAGGACTATAAATATTTATATTGAGTTAGTGCTTTCATTGAAGTGTTTTAGCTATAAGACTTTTTAGCTGAATGGGTTTTTATATCAACTTTACTTTTATAAGCCATGTTTGAAATAAACTCATTTTTAAAATTCTCTGAATCTTCCTAGCTAGAGATGTATTCACATATGTAGCTGCATATATAATGTCTTCTCATTAAGTACACATACTATCAATAATTAGGAAGTTAGCATAGATCACTGGTGAACAGAAAAACTAAACATTTCCCCCAAGGCTAGAGCCACAGGCCATTTTCACGGGAGGAAAATATTCCAGTTTTAGAACCAAGGGCCTCACTTCAGGCTTACAAACATGCGGCAGGTTCATTTGGCCAGAGAAGCTAAATTGCTCTACATTGTGGGTATGTTTTCTGTGTAAGCAGCTCAGACTGGATTCAGCTCTCGCCCTTAATTCACAGCAAGTGACACAGCGTTTCATTGGTTTTACTCTGTTTGCCAAAGCAAGCTTGTGTTTAGAATACTGGGAATGTCCAGTATTTTTCCAAGTGACAAAATGATGTCATCTGAAATACATAATTCTTAAAGAACAGGTAAGCTCATAAGGCATGCAGAAGAACACATGAACAAGTCATTGATTAGTCAGTTCTGGCACAACAAAGTCAGAGTCATTATAAAATTAGTAACTTGTGGTCCAAATGTACAGTTGCAACCCTGTCTGCAGCGGGAGTTACCAAAGGACATGATCAACTGTGGAAAAATGTTTAGTGTGCTCTCTTCATGTGAAAACAGACAAAGAATGTGATTTTTTTTTTAAATGACAGGCAACATTTAGTATTGCTCTTTAAGTTATTACATAAATGCCTCTATTCTTGTTTTTCAAGTCTTGTTTTTGGAGAGACACTGATAACTATCTAGATAAAGAAATCATATATGCATGTAGACACGTGGAGGGTCCTGAACCAGAAATGATTTTTGTTTTAATACAAGAAAGCAATTTCCCTGCACCCTACACTTACCTTTCTGTTTCTCTATTGCCTGACCCTCCCGTTCACCACTTGACCCCTAATGTGCTGGGATGGTAGTAATGGAGCTCAGACTCTGCTCGCTTTGGCTTTTCTATTTCTAGGTTTTAGAATAAGGTTTAGCCAGACTACTGAATAGCCCTATATATGTTGGTACAATTATCATGCAAATATGATGTATATAGACCCATGTGCTGAGTAAGCAGATATGGTATTTGCTAATTTTGCTATACATTTAGCACCTAAGTTACGAACCAGATTTTACTACTGGGTAACACTAAAGAAAAAGAGAGAGAGATATTAGGAACTTCAGGTAGTAGGTTTTGGTGCATAAATAATAGCACATTCCAGCTCTGTAACATTAAAGAGTATGTGTGGAGTTCTGAAAAGAATTTCCCAGCTTCCCCCAAATCCATACTTTTGGAGAGTTAATGATTGAAAAGACCAATGTGATCATTTATTGTAACATCTGTTATTATGTATTGTGTATTATAGAAACTTATTTCTATTCTCTGTTCCCCTCACAGAATCATGCTGCTTACTGTGGCAATATTATCGCTCTATTCAGTTCACCTTTTATTAAAGACTTCGAAGGAAGGAGGTATGCTACCCGTTAAGTCCAAATGTCCTATTTTGATTCTCTTTAAAGGGTATTTCAGTCTATAGCTCCATAACTACAGGATGATTTTGGTCAGTTTCACATTTTATTTTCTTCTGAGCCCAATGACATGGTCTCTCGATGTTTTCAGTTATTTGAGCAACTGAGAGAAGTGAAAGTCAACTGGCTCAAGTTGAAGCCAAATAGATAAAAAGATTTTGGTGAATAATCCAAATAATAAGAGTTTCAACTTGCTGCATGGAGCTCACATGAATGAAGCCACTGCTTCTTGTGTAGGGAATATTTTAACATATTTTGCATTGGTTTTTGATATCGCATCTTTTGAGTTTATAATTTATATATGGTTCTTATTCATACATTTGAGACTCCAGTGTAGAATTATATTACAGAAATATTTTAGTCATTAAAACAATCTTTTTAACAAGGTTTTTTATCTTTGATTGTAGGGTCTTTGATTTATGAAAAATTGGGGGAAAAGGCATTTGGATGGCCTGGGAAAATCGCAGCTTTTATTTCCATTACAATGCAGAACATTGGAGGTAAGGAGATATAGCCTTCAATAGGCTACTTAAACTTTCTAAAGAATGTTTAATATATAAGAAAACTCTTACACAATACATGAGCACTTTAAATACAGAAAAATAGCTGTTTTGTAGTTTTTAAATTAAAAAAATAAGTTTTAAAAATAGACTTGCTGCCCCTCTTTAATTAAAAATAACAATATGTAACAATGAAATACTATATAAAACCCTACCAATGACTTTTAGAATTAAAATATAGAGTAAAACCTTCCTTGAAATCTGGGTGTCAGCCTGAGTTTTCACTCTCCCTAACCCTGAACATCCAATCAAATACCAACTGGCTCCTGTTCATGTTATCTCTTACCTACCTCTTCAATCTTTCCTTCTCATTCTGTTCTCACCACTACAGTGATCACCTGAACTTGAATTTCCCCTGCTCTTATCTCTAATTCATCCTACAGATTAACTTTCTCAAATCAAATCTATTCTTGCTTCTACTGTGCATAAAATTCTTCCTTATTATTTTCAAGGTAAAATTTAAACTCTTTGGCCTGATATGTAAGGGCCTTCATCATCTTTCCTCCACCTACCTTTCTGATACCTTTCCTAACAACCCCCTCAAATCAATCTATCTATCTATCTATCTATCTATCTATCTATCTAGTCATCTATCTCACCTATCTCTCTACTATGTGTCCTGTGTCATCTCATAACAAATTATATCCAGTTCCCCTATTCTTGTAGTTCTCCACCCTAACAAACACAATTACACAGATTTTCTCTCTCTCTCTCTCTCTCTCTCTCTCTCTCACACACACACAACCCACCACTTCTCTCGGCTTTTAGGAACTAGTGTTCCCTACTTCCTCTGGGCTCCCTTAGCCCTCTTTGTAGGTATCTTGTTTGTTACTATTTTAAAAGGTACTTAAAACCCTTGTATGGATGGTAGGCTTTTGGATTCAGATACACCTGAATTTGAGTCCATTTCTGTCACTACCTGTGACCTTGGGAAAGTCACGTTGCTCCTTTGAGTTTAATTTTCCATCTATGAAAGTGGGAGTAATATTCCATCCTCACAAGGTCGCTGCAAGGATGAAATAAGACAACATATGGCACATGCTTCCTTCCCCCCTGGCTCTCGGATCCAATGTCCATGTCTCTGGAGCCCTTCTGATTATTTTTTAAATGGACATTTTTATAATTATAAGACAAATAAATGCTAACTGTGAACAACTAAAACATTACTTAAAAATATAGATGACAAAGAAATGTTTATGTAAGTCACCCTTAGAAATAACAACCTCAGGATTTTCTCTGCCAAATTTAATAAGTTATATTTTTTTCTGTTAAAATTGGACCTTCTTTTAATACTGATTTGCAGTTTGCTTTTTTAAATTTAACAATATGCCCTGACTGTATCCACGCATTGTCCTTTTTAATGGCTTTTGCATTTTTTATCGTGCCAGTGTAGCATAATTGGCTTACTGAATCCCTTATTGATAGACAGTTGGATTGTTTCCCGTTTTTCACTCTTACAGACGATGCTGCAGTAAATAAACTTGCACAGAGATCTTGCAAATAGGTAACCCTTTTTGACAAATAGAATCACTGGAATTATCTAGGATTTCTGGAATGCAGCAATTCTTTTAATAACCTTATCTAACTATATCTGCTCCTGATAATGGATAGTTGTCAAGCAGATAAAATGTAGGCATATATGGATTTATATTTTTTTCTTCTCGTGTTTTTATATGTTAAGACTACAGTCGGGCAGAATTTGGCAGTATTGACAGGATTGCTTCATTCATTTTACTGGTTTGGGGTCATAAGCATGTCAGCCCCCATCCTCCACCAAATAGACTGCTCTACATTTGGTTCAAATGTTCAGCCTTATCAGGATTTAAAGTATCAAGCATTTCATAGGATTATCTACAGTTGATCTATTTTGTTTGGACAACTGAAATGACCATACACATATTTAGCCCTGACTACAACAGGCTAAGTGGCAATAGCACTGTCTATTGTTCAAAGTATAGCTACTATTACGCTTCTAAATAATGGTATAGACTATAAAGTGGTGTCTCGATGAAGCCACACACATGACAAGAAGTGTGGCTTTAAGGTAGAAAGATAAAATTTTATATATAGTTCCTAAAAATGCTCTCACTTTGGTTACTCTCCTTGATGAGTGGTTATTTTGCCCTAAGGGGAATCACTTGTATTTCTGTATTTAGCAACTCCACATTTAGAACGTTTAATTTCCTCAGTCCCCTGAAATTTAACATTTACCATGGATGTTTCAACACTGGCAGAATCACGTTGACATTACCCAGACTGGTCGGGATCATTCTGAATTTTTGAAGACCAAACACATTAACAGTGGTAACATCACTGAAAGTCAGCAATAATAGCTCTCTAAAATTGAATGGCACCGCACGAAGCCAGTTAATCAGAAATATCTCGTCTGTTTACTCTCTGTAAGATTTTGCTTTAGCCAAGCTTTGTAAAGATTAACCAGAGAGTGTTTGCAGAAGATACAGCAGGCATTGTAAGAATCACTTTACTCCACAATAGAGGAGGAGCACTGGCCTGAAAGCAGGGAACGTGCATTTGGGATGAGGTCTGCCATGTTCAAGCTGCATGATCTTGGACATGCCGTGGAAGCCCTCTGCCCTCAGCTGAGGAATGAAGACAATAATGTACCTCTTGCTGTTTAGATGAGTGATGTGCAGAACTAAAAGTGTGGGGGATTATTATCACCATTATTACTTCCATTTGAGGTTAAGGAAACATCTGTAATATTCATTAGTTTAATGTTAATAGTTCAACTTACAACTTAGCATCTGCTTTAAAATGTGTTAGCAAAAATTCGCCAGAAGGATGTAGCATTCAGCCGAATTCTACATTCAGTTTCAATGTAAAACCCGCCAGTTTATTTTTAATTGAGACTTTTGACAGTGTATCAAATAACAAATCACTGAGTGGATGGAACTGAGAGAGGGATGTTGCATAAATCCCTACAGTTGTAGGCAAAATTATATAGTATGCATATATACACATATACTGAACGTTTTTCCAGGGATTGGGTTTATAGATTTCATCTGGTTTTTAGAAGAGTGCATGATCACACATCTATCACTTATCTAAATGCTCAAGAAATGTTGCCACTTCGTATAATTTCTTATTCAGCCAAAGGAAGGCCAGGATGCAGAGGAGGAAAAATTTCATTGACCACGGGAGGAGGAGCTATCCACTCCTGTATTCTTTTATCAAGTATGATGCCAGACTAGACAGTGGTCTGAGATTTGGTGCCCCTCAGGGAGATACAGAGGACTAGACTGGCACCCACCTGGAGAGAGCTAGAGGGACACGTGGTCTACCCTGGTGGACCCAGGCCTTTTGTTGCCAGGCCCTTCCTCGAGTTATAGACACTAAGACAGGATCACCCAGCACAGTCCCTGATGACTTATAACTAATGAGGGGAAAACATTCAAAGTGCAGCTTCACTGAAAACCTCAGAGCAGGATTGAACACAGAATCGTTATTGATAC
The DNA here is from genome assembly GCF_028538775.1 of Myotis yumanensis. Lineage (NCBI taxonomy): Eukaryota > Metazoa > Chordata > Mammalia > Chiroptera > Vespertilionidae > Myotis > Myotis yumanensis. The sequence continues at coordinate 167,459,734 of NW_027223754.1, forward strand.
TGTTAGCGAAGTTCCAGACAAAAGAGCCAGAGGGCCAAACGGCTATTTTTGGAAAGAACTTGGAAGCAGTACAGAATACACAGTGGGGAACTTTCCTTGCCATTTGGGGGACTAAATGTGCACCTTACTGGGAAGAATGTGTATCTCAAATGCAAGGACTTCTCACAACTTGCCCGTGACTTTAATGCTGTGCACTCTACTAAGCTGTCATGCTTTTCATTTTAGCAATGTCAAGCTACCTCTTTATCATTAAATACGAACTACCTGAAGTAATCAAAGCATTCATGGGACTTGAAGAAAATACTGGGTAGGTCTTATGTTCTCTCTGTAATAGCAAGTGACTCATTCTAGTTGGTCTTTTCCAATCCCAATATTCTGGTCTGTCTTTCTCTTCTAGAGAATGGTACCTCAATGGCAACTACCTCGTCATATTTGTGTCTGTTGGAATCATTCTCCCACTTTCTCTACTTAAAAATTTAGGTAAAGTTGTTTTTTTATTTTTATTTTTGTTTTGTATTTATAGTAAGCTGATTGTAGATGCCATATTCACCTTCCAGAATTTCTCTGCTAACTCCTAGGTTACCTTGGTTATACCAGTGGATTTTCTCTTACCTGCATGGTGTTTTTTGTCAGTGTGGTAAGTGATTTATTGACATGATTCTTATAGCATGAGATGCGTTTAGTGCCTGAATTAGTGTTCTTTTTTTGTTGTTGTTCAAGCACCTCACTAGCATGAAATGGTTCTTGCATCACAAACAATATTTTTTTTTTTTGTATTCTAATTTGGAATGAGAAAAGAACAGTCATGAGTTTAAAAATAGTTGAGTTAGAATGTCAAGACCATTGCTAATAGTATGTTTTAGGCACACAATATATATTTGGACCAAAAGAATACTTCAAGTGGGAACATGACAATAACCTAGTATTTAGAAGGTGGCAGAAGAAGATAAGAGTCCTAGAAGAGAAATGAGTAAGCTACCGAATTAGCCATATCCGCATGAATTAGCCATTTTCTCTTGATCATTCTACCTATGAAGAGAAGGCAACCACAGTGGGATTAAAGAAGAAATCCCTCTCCTCACCTGTCCTCAATCCCCACCAAAAAGGAATTTCTTGTAATATCATGGGTGCCAGATTTTACACAGCATTTCTCCAAAGAGGTGAAGAAGAAGGGAGTTAATAACCCATATTATTATTAGTTTGAAAAAATAAAAGACATGAGGCAGAGCAAGGAAATGATCATCTTTCTAATGGAAGAGTATGAATGAAGCTTAGGATGGATTCATGCAGAATACTGTCTTGTTGACTTTAAGGGGTAGGGCTTCCAACTATAGTTCCAGCTCTTTCCTTAGAACAGAGGCTAGATAGAGGGAGTCTCCATTGTCCCTTAGTCTAAAAGGATTCATCAGCAGAGGCCCCTCACCTTCATCCCATAAGGCACACATACAGATTTTCATATCATTGTGTTCAAAAGGCTAACGCTGTTGTTTTTTATGATTGGGTCTAGGTGATTTATAAGAAATTCCAAATACCCTGCCCTCTGCCTAATCTGGATCACAATGTTGGAAATCTGACATGCAACAATACATTTCCAATGCACATGGTAATGTTACCCAACAACTCTGAGAGCAGTGGTGTGAACTTCATGATGGATTACACCCACCAGCATCCTGACAACCCGGCCAAGGACTCTCTTCATGGCAGCGGAGTAGAGTATGAAGCACACAGTGATGACAAGTGTCAACCCAAATACTTTGTATTCAACTCCCGGGTAAGTGCAAGGCCTGGGTCTCTAATGAGCCCAGTAGTGTGGCCTCTGAGCGTTTATTTCATAAGCTGAGGTGGCCTGGGATTGCCATCCGTGTTGGAATGCTAAACATGCGGTGTTGTCTTTGTTTTTCAGACGGCCTATGCAATTCCTATCCTAGCATTTGCTTTTGTTTGCCACCCTGAGGTCCTTCCCATCTACAGTGAACTTAAAGAGTAAGGCAGCCATCATTTTAGCATTCTAATTTGCTTTGAAAATGGGCTCATATTTTCAATGGTGCTTTACTCAGTAGCATGGTTTATAGCTTTCTCTTCAGAGAATTTGCGCTGTAACTACTTTTCAGTAATGTGCTTTAACCAGAAAGGTGTGAGTCAGACCCCTCACCGCACTACCTTCTCTACGTCCGTCTCTTCTATTCCTCCACCCTAATGGTCCAGGGGAGGGTCCAGGGAAGGGGAGAAGCCAGTGGCTGTAAGGATTTTGGCAGACATGGAGAATTCAAATTTTAATTTTGGCAGAAAGAAGTGATGTCACTTGAACTGGAAACTACCACACTCATAAAGATAAAAAATTATGGTTAGGGTGACCTTACTAGGCCACTGAGGTCTCCTGTAGTCAGTCCCTAACCCTTGTCTAGAAGACATTGACCACAGAGATGTGCCAATATCTGACCTCCATTGCCTTACCTGTACAATGGAGACACTGGCTAGACAATCTTGTTTCTTCCAGCTGATATTCTATGTCATTAATACTCTTTGCCCTTTGAGGTTGTTGCATCCACTTGAGGATGAGTTGGCTCTGACCCCACTATAATAGCAGCTTCCCTCTTTGGCCTTAAGGGATAATGTCATATAATAAGTTCAACTTCTTTAACACAGACATGAACAATCTCAGTCTTCATTTTTACTAAGTAGCAATAACTTTCTCCATAAATTCTGATTTATTTCATAAAAATTTTTTGGAATTTTAAATTATTTTGATGTCTTGGAAAATCACATGTAGCAGTTACTCTAGAGGCCTGCCAATTGACTTCAAGCCACTGTGTGCCTTCCTGGTATCTAGAAGCTGTCCAGGTAACAATATCAAGTATCTTGGTAATAATAGAACTCCTAGAGGTAGGGTTTTGCTGATTCACGTAGGTACTTGTCCTCATTAAACCCACCCCACTATGAAATATTAAGGCTTTCATGTTAATTACATTGTTAAATACTCAGTAGACAAGCTTACTTGTCAACAGGAAATAAACTTGTCCTCTTTTAGGAAGGTAGTTGTTTCTAAGACTGAAGGAGTAATGTTTTAGAAAAATGGAAACAAATCCTTTGTAAGACAAATTTAAATAAGCTATGCTTTTGCATCAGGAATGAGGTTTTATAATGACATACATCCTTTCATTATTTTCATTTTGAAAAGTGACCTGTTCATAAATTTAAAGACACAAAACTCAGTGTTCATTTTATTTCCAGTCGGTCCCGGAGGAAGATGCAGTCAGTGTCAAATATTTCCATCACGGGGATGCTCATCATGTACCTGCTTGCTGCCCTCTTTGGTTACCTAACATTTTATGGTAGGTCGCTCTGTCAAAGTCATTCTCTTTGTGCAAATCCTGGCTGAACTGATCATTAACCCCAGTAGGTATCATTCTTTTAGTTACCCTCTTAAGCAGCATGAATTGTAGATACAAGTACTTGGTTAACATGCTCTCTTAACCTTGTCACTTGACCCAAGAAAATAGGACCTGAACCAGCTTGGCTAACAAATTACAACAATTTGTAAATTCATACTTTTTTTTAATTCCTAAAATTTAAGTATTTTCCTTCTGGGATAGGTGGTATTTCTTTGGCTTGACTCCCTAGTCCAGTGATGGTGAACCTATGACACGTGCAAACTCATTTTTTTCGTTGATTTTTCTTTGTTAAATGGCACTTAAATATATAAAATAAATATCAAAAATATAAGTATTTGTTTTACTCTGGTTGCATATATAAAAAAATTTCTATATGTGACACGGCACCAGAGTTAAGTTAGGGTTTTTCAAAATGCTGACACGCCGAGCTCAAAAGGTTCGCCATCACTGCCCTCGTCCATCTCAGGCTAAAAGCAACGAGAATGAATCCAATTGCATGTTGTAAAGCTCTATTGGTAGAATAACTTCCTACCAAACAAATGGCAGAAAAAGTACAACATTCTAGAGTTAGAACCTGTTTTTTTATGTACCAGTTAAGTCAAATCTGAGGGCTTGGAGCATTGGGCAACATTTTTTGCTCATCCTATTCTATTCTGTTATCATGAATGGTTTCCTAAAGAAAGAAAAGTACATGCCAGAATTCCCTTCAATCTGGGAATGTACTATCAAAACAAAATGTGACATGCCCCATTAGATTATGCCTAAAACACTTCCTCTATGGCATCTAAACAGGACACAAAAGGAGTAGGATTGTCATTCCCTTCTCCGAAGCATGGCCCTACAGACAAATTTCAGGGAGTCAAACATTGGCCTGCTAGTATTTGTTCACACTAATCATAAATATACTTTTTGTATAAACTTAACTTTTTGCATTTTTCTGAGTGACTTGGTAAATTAAATTGTTTGCAAGACAAGTTGAGGGGAAAGATTGGGTGAGGGAAAGCACCATTTGATTGACTTTTATTCTATTTGACCAATATTTGGCTATTAACCAAGTACTTGCTTTAGAGTGGGCATTAAGTCCTTGCTGGTTGTGAGTTAATGAAAGTCCGGTCAATACCACTGAAGATATTTTTTTTGTCTGATTTTGAGGGGAGTAATGGGACAAACAGACTGCATCTGATTCTATTAGCACCTCCTTGTCATTTGTGCTTGAAATTCTAAATGACTGTGTTTTCCAGGAGGGCGGCATCTTAGTCTTAGCACAATATTCATTGAGAGACCCTGTAAAACTCATACTAACTCATCCTTGCATGTTACTTATATTGACTCTGAGTTTCATAAGACAAGCAAAAACTTGAAAAATCCAAATGTATGTGTATCCGTGTTGTCATGGAGTCATAATTGTTGAGCTTGAAAAAATGTTGTAGATCAATTGTACTAGGGCTTTCGTACTGGGTTAGGAGAAGCTGCCTCAGGCTGACTGGGCAGGTGGGGGTAGAGGGGGTGGTGGTGACAGGATGTGAGGGACAACTGGTGGTGCTTGGGCCTTTCATGACCTTGAACCAGGGCACCTCAGTCTGTCATCTGTTTTGTGATGCTTCAGTGGAGCAGAGATAGATGTGTCACCATGCATAATAGCCTCTGCAACGTATAAGCTTCAGGGCCCCTTTGTTCAATGGTCACACAGCTAATAAGCTCAGAGACACGGTAAAAACAGAAGTGTCTGGATTCGCCGACATGAGTTGTTTCTACTATGTTCCCTCTGTAGAATGTTGCCAGAGGTAACCAAATGGACTCTTTCTATTCTTCCTCTTTGTAGGAGAAGTTGAAGATGAATTGCTTCATGCTTACATCAAAGTGTACACATTCGACACCCCTCTCCTCATGGTACGCCTGGCGGTCCTTGTGGCAGTAACACTAACGGTGCCCATCGTCCTGTTCCCAGTAAGTACATGGAGCTTTGAGGAAAGAATCCTGCTTGACTCCATAGATTAGTACATATGTTCTGACTTGATATGGGCTTAATTGTAGTGTGAGTTTGCAATCGCAATGCCCGAGGAATATTATTATTTTTATACAGCATTTTGGAGCCATTTAAAATTGACTATAGAGCAAGTATTTTTAGATGTTAGGTATTTTTAAAGTGTAGGGGGGAAAAATTATGAAATTTATTTTTGTTTATTTTCCAGCCTTATTGAGGCTGAAATTTATTTTTAAATTTAAAATCAAAAAACAGATCTTGAACTTCTATCTTGTGCATTAGTAGAAATGAGTAGGAGTTCATATAACTTCTGACACTTGAAAGCCAAAACCACAATAACTTTCAACTCATATTACATTTCACCACAGTTTTGAAGGTATTTCATCCCCCCACCCCAGTTTATTGTGCCACAGTAACATCCAAAAGTTGTATTATTTAACCTAATTCCTTGAAGACTAATTAAAAGGGGTCCATGTGAAGTAAATGGCATCCTAAAACCAAATTTTTTGGAAAAGTTACATTATCCATCATATATCTCTTCTACTGCCCCCCCCTCCCCCTGCCCAAAGCTGACACATGTCCTCATTGGCATGCCCCTTCCTGGCATTTGCATTGGCGTCAGTTTTGCTGGGATCACAGAGCGGGGCTGGTTGTAGAGATTTGGGCTGCGTGAGTTAAAACCACCACCTATGGATAAACATAGGTCTGTGCTCTCCTGCCAACTCTTCTCCTTTCATAAACACTGAATTTACTCATTCATTTTAGGGGGGAAAATAAGCGACACAGTAACCGGCAGTGTCCTGTACAGAATGTTCCATACAGGGCCAAGCAGAGGAGGACTGCTCATATAATGATTCTGTGGTCACTTTAAATGCAGTGTGTGTGCTGAAATATTTTTTGGCACATTCCTTTTTCATGAGTGCATGAAATCAGATCCTTATTGCTATGTTGGCTAATATTTACTGTTAAATAATGTCTTGCCTCTCATATATCTGAAAGTATTTCAAATGACATGTACACAGCTTTAGCCTAAAATCAGCTCCAACATGGATACAAGGCAGAAGACAGCTGTAGACAGAAAGTGTATTATAGGGTAGAATTTCTAAGCAAATCACATCACTGGGAAAAGAACATTGGGAGCCCTTCTTTTTGTATGTAAAGATCACTAACTACATTTTGGTACACAGTAGGCACATCGCTGTTGAATCAAAGCATTTTGTAAAAGAAATCTGGTATGTGCTTCTGTATTGCTTTATTCATAAACCCTGAATACAGTGCTTTTAAGTCTTGGTGTCAGGGGATTAACAGACTTGGCTGTGGTCACACAGCTAATCAGTACCAGTTAAACTAACGCAGCACTCATAGCATGACAGTGATGGCTGGATCATGGCAATGGAAAGTAAAAGTCAGCTTTTCATATACTGGGGACCATTTCACCTCGACATTTATAATCCCAACATCCCCATGGAAGTTCTCCCTCTATGTGATAGATACGGCACCACTACCATCAGGAAGGGCAGTAGGTTGGAAATACCCCCCATCAGATGTCTGTTAGAACCAAAGTTGACCATTAGAAACAAATTTCAGAAAAATAACTGCTATCCTTAATTATGTATTTTCACTCAACCTTTGCATTTATGAAACACGGTGCATGTAATTTTTGCCCTTTCAATGTTACACTGAGATGATCTGTATACTTGTCCACCTTTCTCCTGGTTGTAAATCCCTGGAGGTTAGGGAATGACTGGCGTAGGACAATATCAGCAATGTTTTCCAAGGAAAACTGTCTTCAAATGAATCTGCCTTTTCCTGAGATGTACAAACTCCCTTTTCTAGCAAAAGTGTTAGGCCAGTCCCCTTGCTGACATTTGTCAGCAATTCCAGTTTGGGCGAGGATCTGGGCTGAATAAACCCAGCTCTGTGGATGTGATGGATAGGTCAGCTTCCTTGTCCCAGCCAAGTGCCACAAGGCGACATTCACTCCCCCCCGCAAGGTGACAGAGGACGTTGCTAGTGTTGTTTTTGTTTGTTTCTTACAATTTAGAGCCAGGATTTTCAATGTGTCAAATGCCGAGCCTCAGCATGGTTCTCTTGACAGGTTTCTATGTGTTAACAGACTCTTGACCAATAAGAAGTGTATTTAGTTTGCCTCAATATCCCCATATAAATAATAGAACAAACAAGCAAATAAAACCTAATCTGGATTAAAATTTGTCAATTTTAGGGGCTGGGTTTTTGGGTTTTTTTATTTCTTTTTCTTTCAACATGTAACTGGGCTCTCTTTCTTACAAACCCAGGAAGATATGAGAATGGTTTTGTTGCTGTAAGATGGTTGGATGGGTTTTCCTTCGATTAATCCATTTATTATCTTTCTTTTCTCCAGTTAGATTAGTTTTTTCCTTCTTACTCAAATGCACATAGTGAGAGCTTGCAATGTTTGTTGAGCAGATGAATAAATGAAGTGAATTTAGACACGAGCTTTTTCACTGGCAGCCCAACATTTCTCTTTCTTAGTAGTAGAAGGGAGATGATAGGGGGCAGGGGTGTCTGTTAGTCCTCCCCAAGGACTAATAATGCATATTAGCTTATACTTCCCTTTACATAGTACAATTCACACAACACCATGAAAAACAGAAAAGCAAATAATTCTAACAGGTTTATCAAGAACACAGAGACTCAAATTCCACCTGCCACACCTTACAAAAAAGAGATCAAGTCTCAGATTCTCTAGCTATTTCTATTTTATTATATCATAGTAAAGTCATTCTTTTCATGTCTGTTGCTTTCAGATGTGATTTTAAGTATATGTAGAGGTAGGCATAGGAATATGGCAGATGTCGCTATGTAAACTGGAATAGAATCGTGATCCATAGGTATTGTCCTAAGCAATCCTACAAAGTGAAACTGTGATTTACTCCTAAGCACCAGAGTTTTTTTATTTTTATTTTTATTTTTTTAGAATTTAGACCTAAGGCTCCCACTTCCTCCTCTCCCTCTGCATTTCTGACTTTCACGTTGGGTCCTACATTAGAACATAGCACCTCCTAAGTAAGGCTCCTGTTCAGAACACGCTCTCTGGGAATAACAAGTTTTCTCTCGAGCTCTGGAACTTTTCTGGAATCATTCAGAGTTGGAAGCTATGGCGGTTGCTGGGGACTTCCCCCACCCACAGCATCTGACCCACATTTCCAGGTTCTTATCAGTTCGTGTCTGTAGAGAAAAGGGCACTTAGATAAGTGGAACAGCAGGCAGTGCTTTGTGGGTAATAAGCCAGAGTGATCTCTATGCTGACATAGGTAAACAGAATTGCTGAGGATCTTTTGATCCCAGGCTCACATCTCAAGGCTGCATTTTAACATGGAATGACCAGCAGGTTTCCTTCCGTTCTTTTCTACCTCCCCCTACCATCACCAGCAGCCTGCTGACTCCCTGCTTGCCCTATCGCCCTCTTCAGGAATACACTGGCAACTCTAAACATCTTCAGTTCTGTTTGGATTTTGTTTTTCCTTATTCACCATGAGGAGCAAGCTTTCACCATTTACTCCAACCAGTGCTCATTATGCTAAACCTTCATCCTTCTGGGAGCCATATGACCTTAAGAAACCACTTATACCGTACATACAAGATTGCCTCTAACTCAGCTTATTCAGTTAAATGCGTTATTTTAACAAAGGACTAAAAAGCACTTAGATGTGACCTCTGCCTGGAAATAACTTGTATTCTAGTTGTTTATTCTATAAATGTAGCACTTCAGACAAATGAACCCTTTAGCGCTATGTATGTACCATAGAAAGCTTATTTCAAGCCCACTGATTAGACCAGATTGGACAGCATTGAATAGGACATAATGTAGAATTTATAAGCTGCTGGGAAAACAAAATAAAGGCATTTGCTTTCCTCAGTCCTTTTCACAATGACTTTCATAATTTTTGCTAATCCAATTTTTAAAATCCGTTACAAAGTCGCTCTTAAACCATTTCCAGAGACTCTCTGGTTTGCCATTCTGGAAATGAAATTGTTTTATAAACCTGAACAGATGGCTTTAATTTTGGTGCAGTGGTATGAAAGGAATGTCATATTAGAAACTGCAAGCAATTCAGTTCGAAGTTTTTGTCGTTCATACATGTGTTTCAAAATACTACGTTTTACATTTTCTCTTTTAAGTAAATTCCCATCTCCATGCCATTAAGAGACTTCAGAAGTAAAATTTTAAAGTGCAAATCAATCCCAGCATTTCTAAAAATGTGATGTCCCAGCTTAAATGAAGTGCTCACTTATTGAAGAGCCAATAGACTAATTTCACAAAGTTAAAAGTGTCTTCTAAGAGTCCAAAGATAAGAGTATTTCCAACTTTGTTAAGCTGTTCAAACATAACTGGCGCTCCCTCTACTCCAGAGGACCTTTTCATCCAGTTATATCAGAGTAACTTGAGCAGCTGCTGCCAAAGGAGCCTCTCCTGACCCTTCACCTACTTATTTCAGTCACTAAAATAGGGCTGAAATCTGTCAAGGACCCTGAAGGGAGGGGGAAGATTTGTTCTGTTCCATTTAATTCAACATTTACTGAGTGCCTGCTCTATGCAAGACTTTAAGCTAGAAACTCTGAGGAATGTTAACATTTTTAGGTCCTGTTCTTTGTCTTTTGTGTATTTATAATCTATAATTGGCGGGGTGGGGGTGACTAAACGGGTAAAAAGAGAAAGGAGTAAACACAGTATCGTTTTAAAAAAATCAGGTGGAAAAAAAAAACATGTTAAGTACAAAGCAAAGTTAAGAAAAACCCAGGTCTGTAAAGATTCCATTTGCAATCCCATGCAAATCAATTCAGTGCTCACCCTTAATGCTTGCTCCAGTCTGACAAGACATAATTAGAAATCAACCAGGGTTTTACTGTCTCTGATTTATATCTCTTATCTGTTATTTTATCTCTTTCTGACAGATTTTAAGAAAAAATTATTATACTGTACTTATACTGTATGTACATATAAAAAATATGAATTTACTTATTACCACTGAACTGTACACTTAAAAATAGTTAAGATGGCGAATTTTGTGTTTTATCACAGTAAGAAAATTCTAAAAAAAAAAAAAATCAGCATCAAGGTATTTTCTGGTAGAAAAAGGAGAAACAAAGAAAATGCTCCAGAGCAATGAGAATATCTATACATATCAAAGCTTAAGTGACAGTTACAACTGGTTGACTGAACGACCAGTCACTATGACACCACCAGGGGGCAGATGTCCAATGCAGGAGCTGCCCCCTGGTGGTCAGCACGCTCCCACAGCCAACCTCCCCCGGCCAGTCAACCTCCTGCACTCCCTCCACCTGGACTGGGCGAGACGGCCCTGATTGGCCCCGATCACCGGCCAGGCTGAGGGACCCCACCCGTGCATGAATTTGTGCACCGGGCCTCTAGTTTTAAATAATAAAGTAAAAAACAAAGCAGTGACCTTGCCTTTGAACTTTCTTGTTGCAGATTCGTACGTCAGTGACAACACTGCTATTTCCCAAAAGGCCCTTCAGCTGGATAAGACATATCGTGATTGCAGCCATGCTTATTGCACTTAACAATATTTTGGTCATCCTTGTGCCAACTATAAAATACATCTTTGGATTCATAGGTAAGTTTCAGAAAGGCTTTTTTTTTCCATCTACTTTTTTTTAAAAAAAAATTGTTGTTTAATTACAGTTTATATTCACTATTAATTCGTATTACTTTCAGGTGTACTGTATACTGGTTAGATAACCATACACTTTATGAAGTGTTCCCCCTGAAATTTCCAGCACCCGTCTGAAATCATACATAGTTATCACAATATTTTTTACTTTATTCCCTAGGCTGTACTTTACATCCCTGTAACTATTTTGTAACTACCGACTTGTACTTAATCCCTCCACCTTTTCATGTAGTCAACTGAAGCTGATAGCCCCTTAAATGGCAGACAGGGAGCCTCTGCTGGGAGGCCAAGAATCCCCATCTGTCTGAGGCTCCCAGGCTTCCTAATAGTCCCATGGGGCTCCAGCTGTCACCTTCCCTCCCTCCCAGGTGACACTGGAAGTTACTCACACAATCCGAAAATGTTAGTGCCAAAAGCTACCTTACAGGTCGTCTAGTCCAGCTGCCTTTTCTGACAGACGAGGAAACTGAGCCCCACAGAAGTCAAGTCCTATACCTTGGAGTGGACCCTGGGTTTGCACTTAGGTCTTAACTCTGCAGCAAAAAATAAGGGAGACAGATTTTACCCTCGGGATGCTCTCTCAGGTCTGTGATTAGCTGAGAATTAAGGATATCTTTGGAGGAGGAGGAGATTGATTTTGTAAAGCACATTATTTCCCTTTACTGTGTGGCCTGCTAATATATTTAATATTTTTATTCTGCTGATTTGGGGGTTTACTACAACTTTAAATACAATATTGTACAAAACTTCTAAAACTTAGGTAAAAGCAACTTGAAAAGTTAGAAGTAAATAGGAAGGGTGTGTGATGAGTTCAGCCTCCTTAGTAGATGCTTTTTGTATTACTAGAGGCCCAGTGCACAAATTCGTGCACTGGTGGGGTCCAGTTGGCCCACCCCGATGGGGGCCGATCGGGGGCGGGGCCAGCCAGGGTGAGGGGCCTCAGTTGTTCCTGTCGTTCTGGTCATTCTGCCATTCGGTCACTGGGCTTTTATTATATAGGATTAATTTCCTGTAAATTTGTAACATTTGGTCGTTTTATTATTGATTATAGGTTATGTGTACTTAGTATGCAGCTATGATGTTAGGTATAGTTTAATTTTCCTTATAAACATATCTTCTTTGAATAAGCAACACAGAGGATCTTATAGTGGATTTAGTGCTAAGATTAGGGCAGCTTTAGATCTGGTGTCTTTGCTTTGCTGAGTCAGATCTGCTATGTAAGATGTTGACCTGTCCGGTGTTTCTCTCCTCAGGGGCTTCTTCTGCCACTATGCTGATCTTCATTCTCCCAGCAGCTTTTTATCTTAAACTTGTCAAGAAAGAACCTCTTCGGTCACCCCAAAAGGTTGGGGTAAGTAAGACTTGCAGTTTTCCCCATTATAAGTTGTTCTTTGACTACTCAGAATAAACCAGAAAATACACATGGTTCAAAAAAAATATGAATTGCTGAACAAGAATGAACAATCAAAGATGAATTGGAATTCTCTGGTGGAGAGAAAGAAGGCTGGAATTCTGGTTCAGATGATTCCAGGATTTCTTCTCTTCAAATGCCTAATATCTTGGGCTGAGTCCTTCCTACCTGTCAGAGGCTAATGGAGCTCTCCCACAGGCACACATGCATCCTATCTCCCCCACTCAGCGTTTGTGGCACTATTTTATGGGAAATTACACTTTGGCCATATTCGTTAGGTTTGTAAGGCCAAAAGAAAAGATGTTGCTTTTGTTCTCCCCTCCGCAGGAGCTTGCTGTCCTCTGGTGTGGACTGAGATCCAGACCAGACGCACTCCTTCCCCAGTTAACCTCCTTAGATATGAAATAGAGTTTTATGAAACTAGAGAGTATGTACTTCTTTTCTGTAATATAACTACAGAAAAATACACTAGAAATAATTGTTTTTCCACTAATTACATATTATCCATGACTGCTTAATAAAGTCTTATAGTAAGACTTGAAATGAATTACACTGAATTTTGCCTGGGAGTCATTCACCTCTTAGGGTTTTTTGGGACAATTTGGTATCAAAAGCTCCTCCAATCATCTCACCCCCAAGTTTCTACTCTGTGTAGTCTTCTTTGGGCTTTATAGCAGTGTGACCTTGGCAAGTTACTTGTCCTTTTTGTGACCCATTTTCAGTTTATCAGATGTAAAAATGAGTAAAATTATATTCTAGATTCTTTCAAGTTAAAAAGAAATTAGCAGCTGCTTCCTAGTATATAGAATTGGGAGATTGACCTGTGTGGTACTAAATAAGGCAGTTTCTAGTGTTACTATTCTAAAGCATTGTATTATACACACACACACACACACACACACACACGCACACACATACTTCGTTTTTCCCCCCAATATGCAACATATATTAGGATTTCATTTTTGTTTGCTTTATAAATTTTCATCACACCTACTACTCTCTTATGACCTGCCTTTTTTCACCTAAAAGACTGTGAGCTCTCCCCTGGTCATTCAATCGTCTTCTGTTGCTTGACTTTTTAATGATTCCAGGGTATTCCATCATTTTGATGTACCAAATCAATGAACCATTACCGTATTTTGAACATTTGGGTTACAATCTCTCTAATGTATTCACCCTCTTTCCTGAATTAGGGTTCTAAATTGACCGAATTGCTAGGCATGGATAGCTGAGCTATAAGAATAATACAATTCAATAGGCAAATCAGATTGCTGACTTAGGTAAACAATTTACTGTTTACTGACTTAGCACAAGCTTTGCTAAGTAAGGATGGTTTCTGTGTTCCTAACAAGTTCTCTCTGACTTACAGGCTTTAATTTTCCTCGTGGTTGGCATCATCTTCATGAGTGGAAGCATGGCGCTCATTATCACTGACTGGATTTACAACCCCCCGAATACCAAGCATCACTAACCCAAAGAAAAATACTTTCTTTTTCTACTGGAACTGGTTACAAATTATGCTCCAAAGGACATGTGAGCTATTTTACCCTGATGATTGGAATGTTATTCATAGGAAGTAACAAGAAGATTCCAAAGATATTCACCAGTAACATCACCAGGCACCTTCAGAAGAGAAAATCATCATTTTTGTCAAGAGTGGCTGCTTATGTGTTTAAAATCTGTGGTGCACATTTCTACCCAGGTTTTGCCAGAGGAGTATAAGATGATGTATTTTTGCTGTTGTACAAGCAGAATAAGGGTAGCTGAGTGTAATGGTCATCAGATAGTCCCCTCCCCCTTTCCATAGTACCAAATATTTGTATTCTCAGAATATCAAACGAAATGCCCTGGTGGCAAAGCTATCACCACTTAAAGCCTTCCCCTAATCTTGCACTAAACACTTTGGATCTATTTAATAACAGGCAAAAGGCATGTCTTACAAACTGTCCCTGTAAGATACATGAATGATCAGACACCAGGCTAGAATATCTTATTATCAACAGTAAAAGAATATTTTGCCCATCCTATTTGTGACATTGAATTAATGACTTCTTCATTTAGACTTTTTTTTAAACATTAAGAGAGGGGTCTTATTTAAATTATAGAGCAACAACAAAAATAATGCTTATAGCTAAACTGCCTGTTCTGGAAGCATTTGCTTTTTCATATTAGTCCTAGTCCTCTTATCATACTTTTATTATTGAACAATGCTCTCCCTCTCGTCTTCCATTCTCATTCAGAATTTTTAGAAGACCACAATTCATGTGGAGGTACACTACCCAGTATTGTTTGATACATTTTTATTTGCTAAACATTCAGTGCAGGAAACTGTGATTGCTATATGTTTGTGTATATAATCTTATACTGTAGTTGCCAGAATTTTAATGTATGGTACATTTGATTTTTATTTTTTACATGTGTAGTTTGTCTCTCATTACAGTCAAAACATTTATATTATTTGGGGTGAGGGCAGGGAATTAAGTTGATGGGCTCAAAAATCCATTTGTATGTATCTGTCTGTTGGGGATATTTTAAATTTGAAACCTAAGTTATACATAGCTCAGTAATGTTCTTTTTCAATGTTTACAGTAATATCATAATCACCTACAAGAAAATAAGTTCTTATTTGCAAATAATTATTAATAATACTGTTCATTTAATTTAGCATGACTACAATAGCATTTAGTTCATTATATCTTAGACAGGTGTTTGCTGACATTTATTTGCCATTTAATACAATGTTGAGTGGTTCTCCATAAAAATAAATGCTAACACTACAAGGAGAAGCAAACTATTATTTTTGCTCACTTCTACAACATACATGAAATGGATTTAAAAAATAGTACTTACCGCCTGGAATTTCTGGAGTTTGCTACTTTTTTTTCAAATCAGTAGCAAGAACATTTGTTCTATATTTTATATTTTAGTGAAGCCAAGTATGAAATACAAGTATCATATAAGTATGATAATATTAAATCATATTCCAATAGTTTTTCTGGAATGTGCTATAAGAAAATATATTTGTTTTATGTATTATTTTCTAGAGGCACAATACTGTAAAATGGTGCACTTTTTTATGGAAATTGAACATTACTAGAAACTATCATAACTTTTAAGTTACTATTATTGGAAAAAATTTTCCAAACAGCATCTTTAAGATGTATTTTCATTCATCTAAAGAGATAGCAAGTGGAAAAGGTACTTTCTGAGTGTTAAAAAAAATGTTTAATCTGAATGTTTTTAAATGTAAATATCAATAATTAACAAAAAAAATGGAAAACTGTAAAATCTGTATATATTTTGAATGTTTTACATTTGAAATGACTAACTTAAAAATGTCAACATATGTAATTATATAAATACTCAAGAGCAATACTACAGTGCCCCATAATGAAGCACCATTTCTTTCTCATGGCCATTTCGGGATGAATTCAGACTGCAGGGCAGACATACATATGGTTAATTTAACCCCATTTGTAAACAGATGAAAATTTTATTTTCTTATTTCATTTATAAGATGGTTCAATGTATTGGGAGGCTTTTTTTGTTACAGAAAGTGTATATTGGTATATAATAAATGAACTTTTCAAAATGACTATGATATGATTTTTTTTCCATTGCTAAAGACTCTGAATTATTTATACAAGAAAAGAATTTTAAATCTAAATATTGTCTTTCTTTGTTCTATTATCATTGTTACTATTGACATAGAACTAACATCTGTAGCTGTCAAAAATAGTTGCCACCTTATTTAGGCAAAATACACAGCTAATTCTAAATCATTTTTATTTTATATCATCACATATATACCTCTTAGAATAAATGTGGAAGAAATTAATCCCTTTATGGTTAATTAGGGAGAATTCACTTGAGATGGAAAAAAAAAAAGAGGGACTAGAAGAAACATGAGAATAGTAAGATAAAGACATGGAAGATTTCGGAGAGAGGAAAGCAACATGCGAGTGTTGAGGACTGGGCAGAAATGGACTTTTAGTGGGAATGATGGGTCATATGGTAAAGTGTTTGCTTAACTTTCTCAGAAACTTCCAAATAGTTCTTCAAAGGGGTTCTACCATTTCCATTTTCCCCAGTAAGTATACAAGCTCCAGTTGTGCCACATCCCTGACATTCGCTGTTGTATTTTGTACTTGATAGCCTTTCTAGTAAGTGTGAAATATAGGGTGTCCCAAAAACATTTTTGGTACATTAACAGCTGATAGTTGAATTGATGTTTCTTTATTTTCAGCCAGATTAAGCTTTGAACAAAGGAAATTCATCCTAAAATGCTACTGGAAGTTTGAAAGCACAGTTGAAGTACAAACACTGCCTTTATAATTATAACAAATGCTGATAACTCACTCAATTTTCACTCCTTTTCAGGTTTAACTGGTTGAAATAATGGGGGAAGCTAGACTAAGCTTTGAACAAAGAAAATTTACCCACTAGACTTTTTTATGGGGGTACATAAAAGATAAAGTTTATGGTATAAAACTGGCAACAGTTGATTAATTGAGGGTCCAAATACCGAAGGAAATGATTCTTGATGTTTGCAATTCCATTGCTTCACGGTATTTGCAGTGCTTGGACCAGAGCGGTCATCAGTTTGAAAGCAGACATTGACCAAAAAAAATTCATATTCATTACTGTAGATTCTTTTAAATTTTGAAAATGAACTATATGTTAATAAACACTGACTTTATAGTCATTCAAAGTGTGATTACATTTTTGGGGGGACACCTATAGTATCTTGTGATTTTCATTTGCATTTCCCTGATGACTAGTGTTGGCAACCTCCATGTGTTTCATGCCCACTCATGCTTCCTTTTGTAAAGTGCCTTTTCGAATATTTTGTTTATTTTTAAAATTAGGTGGCTTGTCTTTTGATTGTTGATTTGTCAACGTTCTTTTTATATTCTGGATATATGTCCTTTGTCAGGCTGCACATATATTTCCTCAGTATATAGCATGCTACTCATTTTCCTAATGTGTCTTAATTACATCTTTCTGGGGCCAGGTGTTTACAGCTTAGAGCTCTACAATTCCTGCCTAACCAAGATATGATGAATTGGAATGGTATTGTTGTAATTAATGTTGAAATTTTCAAATTTCTTTCTTTCAGTTGGTTTTTCTTTTTTGCTTTATTAATGTATGCTAATATAACTCTTGTCTTATACAGATATTTCATTAAAAGTAACTTTTTCAAAATCACTTTGAATCTTAGTTGAGACCCAGTACTACATAGACAGGCCCAGGATAGCAAAAAACCTTACTGGCTGCTTGTAATCAACTTTATTAGCTTTCTCAGCCTTTGTTGCAGATATAACTGAAACAGGAGAAATTGTTTCATTTTATTTTTATTTACCAGATTGGAAGTTTTGCCATTTTCTCTTGACTCAGCATTCTGCCTTCTATGCAGAAGCCATATGTACAGCCTTGGCCTCTTCAGGATGCACCTTCCTGACTGTCTTTTCCCAATAAAAATTTTGCACTAACTATTTAATGGAAAATATTGAAGAAACTGATTGAAAAAAGAAATAAGTTTAGAAATAAGCTTTTGGGGCCTGGAATTATAAATATATATTACATTTTAATTGTCTGAGATTATTTTGACGTATTTCTTTCATACGTAAAGAGTTGCCATTTTCTCTTGCATCACACACCAACATGGAAAAATTCAATATGAAAGCCAAAACATAGCCAGTAGACAGTTTAGAAAGAACTATTTGATAGGTACCTATGAAAGTAAAACACTATGGAAGAAATCACAAAAGTAATTGTGAATACACTTGTCAAAATAAGTAGGATGCACTTAATGCAGTGTTGAGAAGGAAATTAAAGCACTAAATGCTAACATTACAAAGAGGAAAGCTCTCAGATCCATATTTTAAATTCTTACATTAAGAAACCAGGAAAAGAAGAACAAGATAAACCCAGAGCAAGCAGAAGAAAAAAATTAATAAAGAGCATATATCAAGGAAACAGAAAATAGGAAAACAACTGAGAAAATCAATGAAGCAAAAGTTTTCTTTGGAAAACTTAATAAAATTGATAAACCTCTACCAAGACTGACAAAAATAAAAAAAGACCGCATTTTACATCATTTTAATTGGCAGCAGTTTTCCTCTTCTAGTGGCATATAAAATAATGGTTCATCTTAAAATAAAAGTTCTTAAAGTCAATTAAAAAAACGTATTAGCTTCCTGTGGTCAAAAGGATATGGGGCTCATTTTTTCTAGAGTTTCTGAGCACAGACGTACAAAATGGTATGGTAACCATCACCCATGCCACTCTAATTCTAGTGTGTGTGTGTGTGTGTGTGTGTGTGTGTGTGTGTGTGTCTGTTGGAGGTGGGATTGAGGAGGCCAGGCCAGACCAAAGGAGGGTTACAGAAGGTAACCAAATAAAACATGTACTCACTGCAATTGGAATTATTTTCCAAACCAATCTGATTCCAGTTTAATTGACTAGCTTAGTAGAAATAAATGATTATATCCATTAGGAAGAAATTATTATATCCATTTTATAAGAGGGAAATGGAGGCCCCAAAATAAATGGTCACCACACTGCAATTGACCTCCTGGTCTCCTAAGTTCGAGCCTGGCCAGGGCAGTGGGTAGTTCTAGCCATAGGCTTCTCAGAAGCAATCGTTACTCTTAGTTTTGTTACTGGAATGGGGACGGGACCCAGAGCAGGAATGCCTCGGGCCAGCCAGCAATGTGTGGGTTCCTGACTTTATGCAGGAAAGATTTCACAAGATGAGTCCACGTGACTTTGAGAGGATGCTTACTAAAGCTGGGGACAGTGAAACAAAGAAAAGGCTTAAGACAGAAGAAGCAATAGGGGAGACCCTAGACGGGGCTGCTTTGGCTCACTGAGAAGTAAAAGTCACAGTGAAAAAAGTGAGCCAAGGCAGGGCTGCTGTCACCTCATCGGAAAGTCAGAGAAAAAGGGGGCCTTGAAGACAGGTTCAGGGGGTGAGCCTGGATGAGCTGCTCCCCTGGTTGCAAGTCTCATGGGGCCCCTTAGAGTTCAGGAGAAAGAGCAGAGATACAAGGTGGATGTATCGCTAGTGAGAGCTACACTGTGATTCTTGGTCTTGAGGCCTGTGGGAATCCTAGGGGAGGTGCCAGGGAGGTTTTAGCAGAATATTCATTCGCTTTTCAGGTGTGTCCTTTCATATGTTGAGTCATTATAATGTGTGTAGAGGGGTCAGGGTTATTTTATGATTAGTTTTTAAAGAAGGATACTGGAGAGGGACCTGACCAAGGCTGGTCTGCCCTGAGAGAGTCTGGAATATGTAAACCATTTGCTCCTTACGTCCTTGGTCATGGAAGATAAACCTTGTGATTCATTAGCAGGCTGTAAATTGCTCAAATTGTTTGGCTTTGTTTAATTATTTTGTCTCAGTTTCTCTTATTCCAATGTCAAGAAATTTCCCTAGCTTCTTACTATCCTGCCTCAGTTTGACGTTAAGTTTGTGTCACTAAGTTGGAGTTTTTCCACCAGCCCTGGAGGGATAAAAACAGAAACCCAATTCTTTCTTGTCAAACTTCCCTGGCACAGGGTCATGGAGCATTTTATCAGGATTATCTGTGAATAAGTCACATGAGAGTGATTACTTTATAGTCAGGTTCTGGTATAATCATCTCAAGAGGAAAACGTGACTGTTCTCCTTAAAGTGATGGGCATATTTCTTCCATTATTGTCAGCTTTTTAACTTAACATTTTGGAAACTCACCAAGTTTTACTTGGTGAGTAAGAGGTTGTCTAAACCTGGTCTGTGGCCCAAACCTCTGTTCCCAGATGTATAATCACCATTTCTTTCAGCCTGTGCGAACTCGGCAATTTAAAGAAGGCCCAAAATAGTTGCCATTTTGCATTATCTTTTTTTCTAAATGTACAAATCTTGGTCAGCCACTGATAGGTTGTTGAAAGGGTATAGTTGCTAAGATGACTAGTCCTCACCTTGCCTTGCAGGAAAGAAAGGATAAGACAGACTATGTCATCAAATGATTGTATATATATGAAGGATGCTTATCACATGGATCATTTTCTATTTAATAATGCTATTAAATAAAGTACTGTTTAGTAGAGTGTTAGGAAGAATTTGGGCTATTTATTTAGCATGATCTAATCAAATTACATTATTTTACTTCCAACCCCAACTCTCATGGGAGAGTTGCAAGTTTGAGAACTATCTATCTACCTACCTACCTACCTACCTACCTACCTATCTCTATCACTCTCTCTCCTCCCTGCCAGGTGACCTGGGAGAGGCCCTCCTTGCATCAAAGCCCTTCCCACAGGAAACACAAATGAACTGAGCTGGATCCTCCCTAGGAACCCTCTGAGTCTACAGAGGAGCCTTCAGCTGGAGGAAAACTTACCAAGTGACAGTTGTAAAATTGCTGGGTTCTTGTGATATCAAAATCTCCCTGAAAGACAGGTGGCCCCACAATTTGGGCAGAATCTTGTATTAAAGTCAAGGGCCAGGATATAGCTTCCTGGTTTATACAACTCTTCAAATCCCAGTCCCATGTTTCTTTTATCAGCGACACACATACTGCTGTGGACTGAATGTATCCCTGCCAAATTCACATGTTGAAAAGCCAACTCCCAATCTGATGGTATTTGGAGGTTAGACCTTTGGGAGGTAATTAGGTTTAGATGAGGTGTTTTATATTGGTCTCAGCCTATCAGTAACCAAAGTAGTGGCCAGCCCAGCTCTTGTGATTGTTATTATGACTGCAAGATGCCTTTCAGAAATAACCATCAGGAAACTTTAAAAAAAAGGTTTATTATCATGGGATCTGGAAATTACATAGCACACCTGGGGCCAAACAGTGAGGTGGCAGGGAGGAGGGAGAGTGATAGAGATAGGTAGGTAGGTAGGTAGGTAGATGATAGATAGATAGATGATAGATAGATAGATAGATAGATAGACAGATAGAACATGAGCCTGGGATTCTGCTTTTATTAGGGTGAAGGGTGGAGAACTAAGTTTTTGTGAGGTCACTCTCTATTGTGAATTTAAAACATACGAGTGGGAATTTAAAGCATGGGAAGAGAGAGAAAAACCACACAAGTATCCATATGATCAGTTATTTTTTTAAAAAAATATATACTTTATTGATTTTTTACAGAGAGGAAGGGAGAGGGATAGAGAGTTAGAAACATTGATGAGAGAGAAACATCAATCAGCTGCCTCTTGCACACCCCATACTGGGGATGTGCCCGCAACCAAGGTACATACCCTTGACCAGAATCGAACCTGGGACCCTTCAGTCTGCAGACTGACGCTCTATCCACTGAGCCACAGCGGTTAGGGCGATATGATCAGTTATTGAAATTGTCGAAGATCTCTGAAACAAAGGATCCTCAGTGCAGGGAGGTAGCCTGGCTCTTTTTTAGCGCATGGCTTGTGTGTGTGTTTGAGATACCTGTCTTAGAAGTGGATACCTCTTTGAAATACTAGTAGATGCTTTGGCAATTAAAGTTTTAAATTAGCCACTTGCATTACAAAACAAACAAACAAACAAACAAAAACAACTTTCAGGGCTTACGCTACTGAGGTCATGAAGATGACCTCATTACACC
Organism: Myotis yumanensis; assembly: GCF_028538775.1. Lineage (NCBI taxonomy): Eukaryota > Metazoa > Chordata > Mammalia > Chiroptera > Vespertilionidae > Myotis > Myotis yumanensis. The sequence goes on from NW_027223754.1 coordinate 167,481,796, forward strand.
ATAAAGAGATTAGTGCCTTTAGAAGAAGAGATAGAGAACAGGGCTCTTTCTCTCTCTCTTACATGTGAGGGCCCAGCAAGAAGGCAGCCTTCTGCAAGCCAGGAAGAGGGCCCTTCCCAGATACCAAATTTGCAGAAACCTTGATCTTGGACTTCCCAACCTCCAGGACTGTGAGAAATAAATGTCTACTGTTTAAGCCACCCAGTCAATGGTATTTTGCTAGAGCCAAGACACACACACACACACACACACACATTACTGCACCATGTACACATACATTTGCCACACAACACCCATGCATACACATGCACACAGATACATACATGGACATACCACACCATGAATGTGTACACACCACACTGCACACAACACATGCACACGTGCCCCTTCCCTCCCTGACCCACACATACATGCTACTCAGTACTATGCACTTGACCCACACTGATCCCCTGTAATTCTCGAGTGTGCCATGCCCTCTCTCACCTTTCAGGCCTTGACACATGCTGTCCCCTCTATATGGAACGTTTCTCTGTGATCCTCTTCATCTGGTTTATTCTTCCCCATCCTTCAGTTCTCACCTTAGATGGTTCTACCTCCAGAGAGCCTTTCTGGCATCTGAAATCCCTCTCCCCCTACCCCAGCTCATTTAGATCCACTGGAGTAGTGCAGTGGTCTTGTGCTGGCTTTCAAGATCTGTATCTCTTTACAACTCCCTCAGTGACATCATGATGGCTGCTTGAAACTGGTTGGAGTCTTTAGACCATGGAAATTGACAAACACTACAAATGATTGGGGGGCACTTGTTTTGTTTTGTCTTTTTGGTAGAGCCAGATGTTAAACACCAGCATACCACTGTTTAGATCCCCCTGTGGTCTTCACATAGCACCTTACAATTTCCCTTTATTTGTACTTAACACGTATTACTCTTGTTGTTTCCTTGCCTCTATATCTCATGAGACTATAAGCTCTGTGAGAGCTGACCCTGACTGTCTTGTTCACTTCTGGTACACTCAGTGCCTTGTATAGTGGCCAGCAACATTGACCTCAACAAATAGTTTTGAGTAGATGACTCACTGACTTCTTGTTGTCCCTCCCCTCCCATTTGATATCGGACATGGCCAGTAACTAACTGTGGCTCAGCAAGCCATGGGAAAGTGGTTACAGTATACTTCTGTTTCAGGTAACAACGAACACCTTTCAGAAGCTCAGAGCCAAGTTCTGGGCAGCTTCCGTGAATGGAGAACTCAGTCCCTGCAGGGTAATATTACCCTTTTATCCCCAGCCAGCTTTTAAGAAGGTGCAGAAGGTGAAGCACTTAGAAAACCATGAGGTGTGACTCAAACGCAAAACTCCAAAAAGCACTTTCCCCTCTTGTTAGTGCCTGAACTTGTCTTAAGAAAGATAAATCATTTCTTGCCACAATCAGAGAGAGATATAAAATGTAAATGTTCCATCAGAATGTCTTATCTTGTTTCAAGTTAACAATTAAAGTAAAAGAATCCTATAAAATCTTCTTAAAAGCTAGCTTTGATGGAGATATAGGGAAGAGTTAAAGAGCCAAGAACTGGAGGATATTAACTTCTTAAAAGAGAGAAAGGAAAATATAGTAGATAGTCTCCAAAGATGGTCCCCATGAATTCCACCACCACCACCACCAACACCACCACCACCACTGCCCATACACTTGCCACTCCTCCCATCAAGGAATGAAGTCTCTTTGAATCTGAGCTGGCCTTGAGACTTTCTTTGACCAATAGTTGAAATGACCCTATGCCAGTTCTGGACACTTAAGAGACCTGGAAGCTTCTTTCACATTCTTTGTGAATCTTTCCAGACCTTTTTCTATATTTTATACCATAAATAGAACATAAAATTCTTTTGTGTCCTTTTAAAATGTAAGTTTATATGGTATATTTATTCTATAACTTTCTTTTTATTATTCAATATAATTTTTAAAAATATATTTTATTGATTTTTTACAGAGAGGAAGGGAGAGGGATAGAGAATCAGAAACATCAATGAGAGAGAAACATCGATCAGCTGCCTCCTGCACACCCGCCACGGGGGATGTGCCTGCAACCAAGGCACATGCCCTTGACTGGAATCGAACCTGGGACCCTTCAGTCCACAGGCCGACGCTCTATCCACTGAGCCAAACTGGTCAGGGCTCAATATAATTTTTAAGATATATTTTGTTGATTTATATGAAGATTTCATTTATTGCTTTAATTATGGTAACTCTAGTGTATGAATTATCACATTTCATTTAACTACTCCTCAAGTCAGAGTCATTTGTTGTTTCTAATATGTTTATTATCACAAAAATGCTGCAGTAAAGTATGCAGCTATCATTCACATCTTCTCATATACATATGCAAATATTTTTCTAGCTGGGTCATTCAGCCTGCACATAATTAATCTAATAGAAACTGTCAAATTACTGTCAAAATCACTGCATCAATTTATTTGCTCACTGGTAGTACACAAGAGTACTCATTTTCCTATAATTTGATAACTTCTTGATAGTCTCATTATTTAATAATTGCCTTTATGTGAGGAAATATAGTATTTCATTATTTTATTTAGCATAAATCTGACTATATATTTAGTGATATACTTATAACCTTTGGAAAGTTGTTTGCTTATATTCTTTGCCCATTTTTGTGAGAATGTTTCTTTATTTACACATTAATATGTATTATCAGTTTCTTATAGACATTGTGCTGATGTGAATCCTAAATGACCTGAACAAAGTCTTCTGATATCAGATATCTCAGTACCGGTAGTCACCTGATTTGATAACAGGGAGAATACATTTATAAAGTAAATATTCACAATAACAAAAAAAGGGCAGACCACATAAGCAAGACCCTTTTGAAATAAAATGTTACTTTTTGAATAGTTTGTTCTGAGGTATTTAAAACTGGTAATTTTTTGTAAAAATAATTCTGCTCCAAATAAAGTTACAGCTTAAAAATTTGAGTGTATTTTTTCATAATCTTTCATCAAATTATAACATTAGTACTTCATAATTTTTATAGTTTATTTGGAATTTTCTCCTTAGTGCTTAGTGTGATGTTACTGTCTGTGAACTTGAAAATACATGGGTGAAGTATGAAGTAATCCTACAATACGGAGGGTTTGTTTTTTAAAAATTTAGTATTTATAAAGTTAGGTGACTGGGAATATAAAAAAGAAAAGCAGGTCAAAAGAATTTCATCATGATTAATACCAATCATGCATAGTTTTAGCTCTTCACAGTACATTCGCATATACAATACAATCTGCAAAAGAAGTTCATAACTTCATGAACTACACACAGGATTCCATAGGAAATTCATTTTCCAAACATTCTTTGACTTCTTGAAAGGATTTTGTAGGAACATAATCTACAAGCAAACTTGTCCTGCTGGAGCCCTATATGTGCCCCCATCATCAGAACACCGGTCACATTTTTGTCTAACATTTTGGCATCACTTTGTGCTCCACCTTCAGAAACCCCAAAGATTCAAGCCTTTTGAGAAACCTACCCATCACACAGGCCCACCCACTATAGAGCCAAGCCCCAACATTTAAGAAGAAAAAAAAAGCTAATTAGTGGAATAAACAGAGGAATTACTTTCAAGGGAAGCACAATTAATGCAAGAAATTAAGTAAATACTAAAAAGTTATTTACAGAAATGTCTTCTGAGAATTCAAGAAAATCATATCTATTAAATGATAAAAAATAGTATGAAATTCAAGCATGAGAACACTAAATAATTCTTTGGAAGTTAAAAAATCTGGTTGCTCAAATGAAAATTCAGTAGAAGGATTGAATAGAAGAATGGAGAGGACTAGAGGCATACGTAGCAACCTGGAAGTTTAAGATAAGAAGTTTACCAAGAACACAGAAAGAGGAAGAAAAATGAAAACAATGAGAGACAAGTTTCAAAATCAGAGAGGGTGGAAGGAAAGAAAAATTAGAAATTAAAATGAGTCTGGCATCAGACTTCTGATTGGCAAGAGGAAAAGCTAGAAAGCCATGGAGAAATAGCCAAAATATTCTGAGTGAAAAGCATTTGGAAACTTCTCCTAGGCAAATTACCATTTAAGTATGAAGGCAAAATGAAGATAATTTCAAATATGCAAGCAATTTAAATTTTTTTTCCACCCACATAACCTTCTGAAAATATTACTCAACGTAAAAATGTAATTCAAGAAATGGAATGACATAGGATACAAGAAACAGAACAAGACTAGAAGAAATAGAACAAGTAACCAGTAAAGCATATAATTAAGACAATTTCTAACATGCAACTGTATTATGTATTCCAATCCTTGGGCAAAGATTCCTAAAATAGAAAATGCAATTTAAAAACTACTAGAGGAAATCGGTGTGAGAAATCCCCTTGGTCTTGCTCCCTGAAATTTCAACAATCTGAACAACTATAACTCAACAAGGATCCCCTGCTCAACATACAGGCATGACTCAGAGATCCCTGCATTGAAGCATCTAAAAGTGGGCAAGGGGAACAAGGGAGGGGTACAGGGAGGAGGGACCAGACTAGCCACAGATGCAGCCCTGCAGCCAGGAGCTCATGGCAGGGCTCAGCCCAGAGATGGGAGGAAGCTGGTTGGGGCTGGTGCTTCCTTCAGCCAGGAAGAGCAGAAAACCTCAATGAGCACACCTGCAGGAGTGAGCAGTGCAAGGTGCAGCTGTGTCCTTGCCCAGAGACCTGGGCAAGGACACAGCACAGGGGTTCTGCCATGGTTGTCGAGTGGCATTCTGAACAAAGAAAAAAAGCCAGGGCACCCTGTCATCCTATAGACCCCCAAAACTCACTCCTGTCACCCTCAGTATTGGGTTGTAGAGCACATAATCTGCAAACCCCAGAAGTGTTATTACAGAATCACTATTTTCCCTGCGCAAAGGGTCCACTCTTTGACTGATCCTTGGTTGGGGCACATGGGGGAGGGAGGACCCCCACAGAGCTCTAAGATCACCATTACTGAGAGGACAAAACAAAAAAAGCAGCAGGTTCCCCCCGAGACAACCCCACTCCCAAGCATTGTGGCTACACTGACCATCGATGGCAGTCAATGGGTGTGTGTGTGGCGGTGGGGGGGGAGGGGGGGATCAGCTTTTGGATTTCACAGAGCTAAAAAACTTGTGATTCAATGCCACCTTTTGGAAAAGAATAGAAAGACCACTTCTAGTAATCTGCTAGACTAATGCCACTTATACATAGATGCCTAGACTGAGAAGGAACCCATCAAATATCATGAATAACCAAGGTAGCAAGGTAGCTCAAAAAGAAAATGAAAAGTCTCCAGAAAGTAAACTTGAATAAATGGAAATATGTGATATAAATGACAGAGAATTCAAGATTGCAGCTCTGAAAATACTCAATAAGATGTGATAAAATACAGACAGGTGATTTAATGTACTCAGAAAACAAATTAATAAACAAAATGAGTACTTTACCAAAGATATTGAAACTTTATAAAAGAACCAAACAGAAATTCGGGAAATGAAGAACTCAACAAAAAAGATCAGGAATGGACTAGAGAGCATAGTAAATAGAGCCAGCCATATGGAGGGAAGAATTAATGATATTGAAGATAGGAATCTAGAAATGATACAAAGGGAATAAGAGAGAGAGTTGAGCATAAAGAAATGTGAAAGAGCTCTATAAGAACTATCTAACTCCATCAGAAAAATCAAAATAAGAATAATAGGCATACCAGAAAAAGAAGAGAAGGAGAAGGAAACAGAGAGCTTTTTCAAGCGAAGAGTGGATGGTAACTTCCCAAACCTATGGAAAGAGTAGATCCTCAAATCCAAGAAGCAAACAGAACACCTAGTTACCTCAATCCAAAGAGGCCTTCTCCAAGGCACATTGTATTAAAACTGCCAAAATTTAATGACAAAAGAATTCTCAAGGCAGACAGAGAAAAGAAGAAAGTAACCTATTAAGGAAAGCCCATTAGGTTATCATAGAACTTCTCAACAGGAATTCTACAAGTCAGAAGATAGTGGAACCAAATACTCAAACTATTGATAGAGAGAAATTGCAAGCCAAGAATAATATATAGAGAGTAAAGTTATCCTTTAAATATGAAGGATAAATAAAGGTTTTTTTCAGACATACAGACACTGAGGGGATTTATCACCAGAACACTTCCATTGTGGGAAATACTCAAGGAGGTTATTCTATCTGAAACATAGAATAAAAGGTCACAACACTATAAGTAAGACTACCAACAAACTTACAAGATAATTTGTGACAACAAAAACATAAAAGGGGAAGGGATAAAGGTCAGAATTTGTAAAGGAGAGTGAAGGTCAGATGTATTCAAAAGGAAAAAAAAACTACTGTATATATGAAACTTCTTTTTCATAAACCTAATGGTAACCACACACAAAACACCCAGAACTGAGAAACAGCTTTAAAAAAGAGGAAAGGAGTATGGAATATCACTAAACAGAAATTATAGATAAGAACACAAAGGAAAAGAACCAATGAAGGCACAGAGTTACCAGAAAACAAAAGATAAAATGACTATAGGAAATCCTCATACATCAATAATTACCCTAAATGTAAATAAACTGAATACACCAAGAAAGCGGCACCGAGGAGCTGAGTGGATCAAAAACAAAACTCCACTACATGCTGCCTTCAGGAGACATATCTAAGCTACAAAGACAAAGGTAGATTCAAAGTGAAAGGGTGGAAAATGATTCCCTAAGCAAATAACATCCACAGAGAAGCAGGTATAGCCATACTTATACCTGACAAAATAGAGTTCAAGATAATAAAGGTAGAAAGAGACACAGATAGACATTTTATAATGATAAAGGGAACACTACATCAAGAAGACATAACCGTTCTTAATATACATACACCGAACCAGGGAGCACTGACCAAAACACAATCATAGTTGAGGAATTTAATCCTCCATTGACAGCTCTAGACAGATCATCCAAACAGAAAATCAATAAAGAAATATCAGCCTTAAATGACACATTAGACCAAATTGACATTTACAGAGCCTTTCATCCCAGAACATCAGATGATACATTCTTCTCCTGAGTACATGGAACATTCTCAAGGACAGACTATATGTTGGGTCATAAAACTAGTCTCAACAAATTCAAGAAGATTGAAATTATACTAAGCATATCCTCTGACCACAATGCCTTGAAATTAGAAATCAACTGCAAAAGAGGAAGTAAAGAAACCCACAAATATGTGGAGAATAAACAACATACTACTAAGAAATGACTGGGCAAAGAAGAAATAAAAGATCAGATCAAAAATATATAGAGACAACCTGGCTGAGTGACTCAATTAGTTGGAGTGCCATCCTATACACAAAACTTCTGGATTTGATTCCTGGTCACGGCATATACCTAAGTTGCAGGTTCAATCCCTGGTCAGGGCATGTACAGGAGGCAACCCATCGATGTTTCTCTCTCTGTGTGTGTCTCTCTCCATCTCTTTAAAATCAATAAACATATCCTCAAATGAGGATTAAAAAAAGATATATAGAGACAAATGAGAATGACAATACAACACAAAAACTTCTGGGATGCAGCAAAAGCAGTACTGAGAGGGAAATTTATATCATAACGGGCCTACCTCAAGAAACAAGAGAAATCCCAAGTAAATAACCTAACATTATGTATAAACGCACTTGAAAAAGAAGAATTAAAGCAACCAAAAGACATCAAAAGAAAGGAAATAATAAAAATTAGCACAGAATTGAATAAAATAGAAAAGAAAAAGACTACACAAAAAATTAATACAACAAAGAGCTGATTCTTTGAAAAAAAATTAATAAAATTGACAAACCCCTGGCTAGACTCATTAAGGAAAAAAGAAAAAAATGACCCATATAAACAAAATCAGAAATGAAAGAGGAAAAGTTATCATAGACAACACAGGTATACAAAGGATCATACCAGAATATTATGAAGATTATATTCAACCAAATTTAATAACTTAAAATAAATGGATGTTTCTAGAAATATATTACCTTCCTAGACTGAATCATGAAGAATTGGGAAATCTAAGTAGACTGATCAGCAGCAAGGAAATTGAAACAACCATCAAAAACGTCCCAAAAAATAAAAGTCCAGGACCAGATGGCTTTACTAGTGAATTCTACCAAACATTCAAAGATTTGAAATCTATCCTCAAACTCTTCTACCAAAATTGAAGAAGAGGTAATACTTCCTAACACATGTTATGAGGCCAACATAACTGATACTAAAATCTGGCAAGGTAACATCAAAAAAGAAAACTGCAGACCAATATCACTGATAAATACAGATGAAACATAATGATCTTGTATCATAAAAATGTACACTTGAATCCTATATGATCCTATTAATCAATGCTACCCCAATACATTTAATTTTAAAAATAAACTAAATAAATAGCCCTGGGTGATGTTCTCAGTGGTTAGAGCACTGGCCCACACACCAAATGGTGGAGGGTTTGATTCCCAGTCAGGGGCCCTTGCCTAGGTTGCAGGTTTAATCCCTGGCCCTGGTCAGGGACGCATACAGGAGGCAACCAGTAAATATGTCTCTTCACGTTGATGCCTCTCTCTCTCTCTCTCTCTCTCTCTCTCTGCCTTTCTCTCTCACTCTCTTCCTCTCCCCCTCTCCTTTCCTTAACTGTCTAAACTTCAATGGAAAAATATCATCCGGTGAAGATTAATAAAAAGTTAAAATAAATAAAAATAAAAACAATCTGGAGCAATTGAGAAGAAGGAAAAAGAAGAGGAAGAGAAAGAGTAGGAAGGAAGCAAAATGATGCCAATGGTCTTGTTTATTTAGCTTTAAGGCAGCGGTTCTCAACCGGTGGGTCGTGACCCCTTTGGTGGTCGAACGACCCTCTCACAGGGGTCGCCTAAGACCATCCTGCATATCAGATATTTACATTACGATTCATAACAGTAGCAACATTACAGTTATGAAGTAGCAACAAAAATAATTTTATGGTTGGGTCACAACATGAGGAACTGTATTTAAAGGGCCAGAAGGTTGAGAACCACTGCTTTAAGTGGAGGATACAGTGCTCAGCAGAGTACAGATTGGTGGGAAGGACCCACCCCATGGTGTCCCTGATGTTTCCATTAAGTTCCTAATTCAATGAGCAGAAATCACAATTTATCAAAGCTCCCAAAATCCTGTAGGACAAGAGCAGATGCTACATATCCTGATGTAACTTTTTCTTGACCTCTTGTGTGTTTATAAATAAGTTGTCCATTAAGTTTATTATCTAAATCTGAACATGCTTGGGAGTGAAAGGGCTGTTAACTGGACAGATGTGGAAGCAATATGCATAAACCAGGATTGCCCTAGCAAATGGGGACATATGGTCATCCTACCTGTGAGGTAGTCATCTGCCAGTCACACTCACTTTGCCGGATAGGGCCCGGTCAGGTTGGAGGAAACAGCTGGATCCTTGCTTGGCCACAAATCATTTATGGGCTTTCATCAGCATTGCTGAAGAATTTACATAGCAAATTATGTACTTCCATGCAAAGGACGGTTTACAAACGACAGGGTCTGTTAAATTCTTGAATTAAGCTCTGCTAATGGTCATTCTTGATGAGAGCTCCCACTCTGCCATCCTGTTTACTCCTAAAATGGTTACATCTCACAAAGAAGGTGCCAAATTTGAGGTCTATTGCAACCCTCATTTAAAATGATCATTTCCTCACACTCAAAAGCTGAGAGGCAGAGGTTGTAAAATGCTCCTTTGAAGAAACTTAAGAGGTAAATTGCCACCTTGGTGGCTGAGAGCTCTGCACATAATATCCATATGGGCTGGTCATAGCTCAGGAAAACCTAGGGAAGCATGTGTAGATGAAAAGACCATCAAACAAATGTATTGTGTTTGAAGTCAGGAAAACAAAGAGGCTGAGAGCTGTATGGGCCCAGGTGAGCCTGAGTCAGGGTTTCCCACTACATCCTGTCTCCACATCCTGCAAGTTTTCAACATCTTTTACCGGCCAGGCTTTCCGGGTTATGAGCTTCCTAGGATGTGGGCCCTGAATGCATGTTCCGGTACATCCTCTCTGACTTGGAAGTGTTTACTCTCTGTAAATATACCTCTACTCTCATACTATCTTTAAAGCCCTTTAAAAAAATCCCCACACTTAGGTTATAATTAAAATTGTCCCAAATACATATATGTATGTGATTAATAGGTGTGTAGTTCCTTTCAATTATTCCTGAGTTTTTCTGGAAAACCAATATCCAGTCTTGTTAAGCAGAAATATATGTGTGAAGCTGGGTATTAAAAGAAAAGCAAAACTGAGCATCTAAAAGAACAGGGTTGTTTTTATGCATAATATTTAAGTTTAATCACATGAAATTAGACCTAATGTTCAGCATCAGTTGATTCTCCTTGCACTATATCAGCTACAGCATTAATGATGTTTAGGATCTTTGTCATGGTGGTATTAAAATCATCCTCTAATCACACTCAAGAGCAAGATTTAGCATAAAATAAGTCCATCTTGCAACATTTGCAACAACATGGATGAATCTTGAGGGCATTGTGCTAAGTGAAATAAGTCAGACAGAGAAAGACAGTCCTGTATGATCTCACTATGCGTGTAATCCAAAAAACAGAACCATAGATACAGAGAACATATTAGCGGTTGCCTGAATCAGGGAGAGACAAATTTTATAACTATGTGAGGTGATACCTGTTGACTAAAATTGTGGTAAACATGTTGCAATATATATACATAGGAAATCACTATGTTGTACACCTTAAACCAATAAAATGTTATATATTAACTAGAGGCCTGTTGCATGAAATTTGTACATGGGTGTGGTCCCTAGGCCTGGCTGGCAATCGAAGAGCTAGCGTCTGGCATGGAAGGGCAGGTCCCAGCTGACCTCTGGGCCCTGGGCAGCACTTGGGCCCCCACGCACCACCCTCCACCTGAATCATGGCGCCGAGTCCCCACACGGAGATGCAGTGAGCACAGCCAGACGCCAAGGTCTGGGGCTCAGAGTGGGCCTCTGGGCTTCCCAGCAGTGCTACATGGAAGCCGGGCAGGCAGTATGCTCTCTCCCAGCCGGCCTTGCACACTGTCTCCTGTGTGAACCCATGGGGAGCCCGACCAGCCCCTGCAGTCCTGGCAGCTGTGGCCGGTCTCACCTGGAAGAGGCCGCGCGGATGCAGGGTGGGCTCCTTGCGGGTGCCCGGCACCTGAGCGCTGGGGGAGGAGGGGGCTCCCCACATTATCACGGCACCTCCGGCCCTGTCACCCCCGCCTCCAGGTAGCCAGCAAGAGTTCGCAGTGTGTCGCAGTGCATCACCAATGCCCGCCATGTTCCACACCGCCCCCTGGTGGTCAGCGCATGTCATAGCAAGTGGTTGAACTCCCAGTCTCCTGGTCCAACTTCCAGTAGAACCCCCCCACCCAAGGGGACAATTTGCATATTAGGCTTTTATTATATAGGATTACATCTCAATGAAACTGAGAAGAAGTAGGTCCATCTTGGATACCTTCCAGAGTGGTTTAATTCCTGAAGTGCTTTTAAAAAAATCACTGTAAAGCAGGATGGGCCCCAGAGTATGTTCATATTTTTAAATTAGTAAATAAATAAAAATGAATAACAAACAATGCTTACTATATGTCTGGAACTATTTTAAGTCCTTTATAAATATTAACTCACTATAGTGAAGTCAAAAGGGCTTTACTCTAGAAAAGAATAATATGAAATGTTTCTAATAATGCAAAAACCCTATTCTTAAGGCAGAAAAGGAAGGCAAAGAGTGCAGGAATGGCAAGAAAGAGGGGAGGGAGACCAGGGAACTGAGAAACTGAAACAGAAAGGTGAGGAAAGGAGAGACAGAAAGTGGAACTTGTTTCAATAGGAGAGATAATTGATAAAGAGGGTTAATGATGAGGGGGGGGGAGAGAATATAAAAAGATACTCATCAAAGACTAGCCCCCTTTCAGCACTGGTATTTGGAGAAAGCCTTTATTAAGAGCATCGCACTGGTAGCTAACGTGAGGATTTAGTACACAGATGAGGCATTTCTGCTAAATGAAGGCCAAATGATGTCACTGTGTACCTTATAAGAAAAGTTTCTCATATTTTGAATGAAGAAAATGGATGGGAAACTTGAGTAATCCTTTGACGCAAGAGAGCTTAGGTAGAGCAATCTCAGAAGACCCAAACAACACCTCATTCACATTTCAAATCGCAGCTTAGCCAAGGAAAACAATTTTCCATCACACTGAAATAATATTAATTTTGAATATTATGGTTTTTACTGCATTATTGATTTTTAGCAGATAAATTCATTTTCTTCTCATGCTTGTATAGATTTTATGGGCTGTAGGAATTTATAACTAATTTTTCTTTTTTATTTATAAGAAACATTAAAATTTTATATGAGAAACACCCTATCAACAAACCTTTACACACATAAACATACACACAAAATCCAGGTTCAGTGTTCTCACCTGTAAACTCTTATACACATTAAAGGAGAAATAACAATACCTTTACAGAAACTCTCCCAGAGAAGAGAACACAAGCATTCCCAACTCACTTCCTTAGGCCAGTATAACCTTGACACAAAAAAATTGTTTCAAATAGTACAATAAAGAAAATGGTAAATTAATCTCTCTCACAAACAGTGATGTGAACCTCCACAGAATAGTAGTAAAATGTATAAAAGGAGGCTTTTTACTAGAGTCTATGAAATTATTGATATACAGAGGTGGACGTTTATATTAGAACAGCACTATGTAGCATTAGTTAATTGTAATATAGTGCATTTAATGAGGTAAAACTTATTTTAAAAGTCAACAGCAGCATTTTTTTTGAGAGAGAATTATTTTTTTATTTAATAATCCTGATAGGCCATGGTAGTGGGGCGTGGGGTCTAAAACAAAGATGGAGTTTCTCTGGCAGCCAGGAAAGAGGACATGAGACAAGGCTAAAAAGGAAGAGAGATGAAGAAGTGTAAGCTGAAAGAGAGAGGAAGAGGCTCGGTAGCTTGGCCATGTGAGACAAAGCGGTGGCCAGGAACACATTCCTGGCCATGGAAATATCCAATGGACCTTCAAAAACACAGGCGTTCCATGAGAGTCCACAGGAAGCTGCAGTGCTATGGCACAGCTGCTGCTGTTACCCTCTCAGCCTTGGATAAAATTCTTCTACCTTGCCTTGTGGTGAAGATACTTTGAGGAAACCTAGGACAAGAGATTGTGATCTACATTTGGACCAACAAAGTTGGAAAAAAGAGCACAACCACAGGACATGAGAAATGAGCAGAAGAGTTTAGTGAGTAAGAGCTGCTATAATCTACAGGAATGTATCAAAATCTAGGACAGGGGGCACTGTAGATAGGACCAGACCCTGGGCCATTTTCATATTAATACCAAGAACAAGATGATTCTTTGAGATGAGGCTATTTGGGTTAAATATATACCAATATTTATTGAGTTTTTATTATGTATCGGGCAGGCAGTTTTCCCAAGCCCTTTAATGCATTAACCTATTTAATTCTCACAACAACCATATAACTAAGTAAGATTATGATTCCCACTTTATAGAAGAGGATTAGGTAATTTGTTGAAGATCACACGACTCTAATGTGGCAGGGTTGGCATCTGAACCCAGGGAGCTGATTTACCGGCACCTGTGGTTTTACCTGCCAAAGCATACTGCCTCTTAAAAATGACATATCCTGCATCTTTTATCTTTTAAGGATTCAATCATACATTAAGTCAGACAAACAAACAAATAAAAAGCAAAAAGCTACACAGAAATCCATCTTTCTGTTGATGTCATAAAGTCTTGAGTTATATCTCAACCAACACTGCCTGAGACTAGAACCGTATCTTCTGCCCTGCCTGTTCTCCTATCCTCCCTTCCTCCAGGCAGCTCCCTTCAGTCTTTCTCACACCAATTACTCTAAGCATATTGTTTTACACGGTGATTCATTTAAAACACAAATTGTCTGGGGCAGTATTTAGCCTCGGTAGGAGGTACCTGTCTGTCTCAGGCAAGATTTTGGTGATCAGAATATGCTAAACCAAGTAATCTCGTGTCTTACAGAATGTCTCCTATGCCTATTGTTGCCACGCTCTGCTCTCTCCTCTAACAGCTGGGCGGTTGACGCTGCTGGAGAAAATCACCCTGTCCTGCCAGGCTGTCTTCTCCAGGCTCTGAGTCCTCAGTTCTGCCCTTCACTTCTAGTTACCTGTGGTCAGCATCTTGTCTATATTCACTTACCATTGTAAATCTTCATCATCCTCGAGGCCCTAACACACTCCCACGCCTCTCGTTATTAGCAGGTGGCACTGCTTCCTACTTGACCCAGAAAACTGGAGGTAGCAGCCTTACGCTGCTACAGCTTCTACTTCATCTTCTCCTCACACCTCCTGCTGCTCCTGTGTTTTTTATCTCAGCCTGCAGAAGGAAATCATCCTTCACCCCTCACTGATCCTTAGTCAGTTCCCAGCACTCTCCCGTCCCCTCTCAAGGACAACGCTTCCCACCTTTGCCTCATCACTCAGACGACCTTATATCTTTCAGAAATGACTGCAATAGTTTCCTTTTGGTCGCCCCGCATCAGGTTTTTTCTCTCCCTTCAAATACAGCCTTTTGGATAGACTTTAAATCCAATTCCTACCACCACTGCTTGGATTTCCCCATGTTCTCAGGTGTAGGATAAAAGGTAAACTAAGCTCCTTTTCTTCCTCCAGAACTTTATTGGTGATTGTTTCATCAGGTTTACGTATTTTAAAACCAATTCTGTTTTTCAGCGACTTGGGATCAGAACAAGATAAAGAGGGCTGGCATCTTGAAACTCTTTGGCAGCTCATAAATGGTTAGATTATCTTTTTTTTTTTTCCAAAAAGAGCTGGAGGACTCACATTTATTGATTTCAAAACCATACTACAAAGCTATGGTAATTAAAGCAGTGTGGTACTAGCATAAATACAGACAAATAATCAATGAAATAGAAATGCAAGTCCAGAAATGCATCTATAATCTACAATCATAATTTTTTTTACTTTAATATTTCAATTACAGTAGATTACAGCACAGGGAACATAGTCAATAATGTCGAGATAACTATGTATGGGGCCAGGTGGGTACTTGCAGCAGCAGGGGCACCACTCTGTAAAGTACGTGATTTCTAACCACTTTGCTGTTCATCTGAAAGTAACACAGAATAATATTGACTGTACCTTGTAATTGAAAAATAAAAAATAGATTTTCTCTGATCATCAGTTTATTTGGTTCATTAGATTCCACATATTGAGTGACTGTTGAACCTCAGAGGGAAGATAAGGGAGGGTGGGTGGGAAGAGATCCTATATGCATAACCCACAGACACAGACAATGGGGTGGTGAGGGCCTGGGGGGCAGGGAGGGAGGAGGATGGGAGCGGGCTGGAAGAGGTTAATGGGGGGGGAAAGGAGGACCTATGTAAACCTTTAACAATAAAGATTTAAAGAAAAATATATTTAAAAAATAGATTCTCTTTATGGCTCTCAGCACTCTGCTTCAGAATGAGAGAGGAAAAGCAGCAGGAATTGAAAAGTATTTTTTCATTTCTTGGTTTTAGGCTTCTCATTTTCTGGAACTCGGGATCCAGGAATGGTGGACCAGACATGGTGCCTTGGGCTCCTTCTCTAATTACTTACACACCTGGTGCACAACAAACAGGCTAATGAGACACAGTTAAGTAAAAACATGGCATATGATAACAGAGAGTTACCAAACAAATTATTTTCTTTTACAGGAGCCATGTAATATTCAAGTTAAGCTGCTTTTGTGGTGTTTTCATGTATTTTGGCACAATTGGGTGAGGGTATCTCTTTGTTCCCGAGCTGGTTCGCACACGCCTGGACAGTCGCTAGCTGTGCTAGATGCGCACTGTTGGAGTTAACACCGCATATTTTGGGAGCTCGTCATGTCTGAGAGCAGGAGCTTCCTCTCCTGGATTGAGGCATGTACTTGCTTGTTTTGCTCACTTCTTCCTTCCCCAAAGGCTTAGCAACCCAGGGGGAGCTGACAACTCATTATTTTGGAACTTGGAAGAAGTGTTGGAGTTGGCAAGCGTGAGCCTGTCCTCCCCACGAAGGTTGCCTCCCTGATCCTCGATTCGGTGACATTCAATTACACAAATATTTACCAACTGACTTAGGCACAAGGGACGAGGCTGGACACCCAAGGAAAAGGAGCATGATACAATTTCTCCTACCAGACGTCTTGTCACTGGGGCATTACACAGGATCACCTGTATCATGGTGGACAGATGGCCAGAAACCAGCTTGAATAACAATAGTTCAGGTTCTTGGGAACTAAAAGCCTCACCTTCCAGAACCCTTAAGTTCACAGATTAAAATCTGCCTAGACAAGCACCAGCCCCTGATCCCTGCTTGGCTGCTCTCCAAAGACAGGTGGATGGATGAGCCACCCAAAGAGCGCCGTTCTGGAAGCCTGGGGAGGCCTGACTCCTTCCCCCAGACATTACCTCCAGCCAGCAGGCAAACTTAGGGTTAACAGTGTGTCCTTGGGGTTAAGAACATGTATCACCTCCTGATGAAGGTTGGAATTAATACTTCGGCTTTAAGAAAAACCAGTAAGTGAAAAATATAATCCACATGGCTTAAAGAACAGAATTTACATCTAATGCTAAAACTTCAACCTCATCCCTCAGTAAAGGGAAGAAATTAGGAGAGGAACCTCGGTTGCGTGTGTGTGTGTGGGGGGGGGCGGGGGGGGCGGACTCTGCGGTGAAGTGGATGAAGGTGAATTCTACAACTTCAACTTCAGAATAGGCATCAGGTGCAAGATTTACTGGGGAAACAAGTAACCTGAGGGGGCTTGAAGCCCCCTGCTCTCCTGATAGTCTAAACTGGAAAGTGAACTTTGTAGTAGATGAGACCATCACTTTCACACTCACGTGTTGAGCCAACTGAAGTCAAGTGCCTGCTGATTAGGGAAATACTGACAATGATAGCTGCTGGGGGGGAGGGGGGCAGGGTAGATAAGACCTTGAGGGCCTATGAGAATTAGCCACCCCTCCTGCTGTGGGAAAGAAGCCAGCAGTCCCTGAGGCCACCCTATCCTTGGCAAGTTGGGTTCAGGTACAGCCCTTCCCACTGGGAAAATGGGACCTTCAGTCCCAGCCAGCTCAGTTGTTAACAGTCCACAGAGAACTCCTGGGTGATTCCACCAGCCTCATCCCTGAAGAACCACAGGTTTTGATCAAGGGTCTGAACTGTGTGCTCGCTCCATCAGCAATGGAAGGGTGTTGGGGGGAGGGGTGGAAGAGCCTGGGGCGGTCCCAGCAGCATTCAGATATTCACAAAACTGCACCCATTGTGCTCTGGATACTCAAGATGAAGAAGGGCACAAAACCCACATCCTCAGAAAACAGTTAAAATACTTTAGAATGGTTAACTGACAGGGACTGGACTCAAGTTTTACAGTCATGCAGATAAAACGCAGCCTTAGTCAGTGTAATTCCAGACAGCAGACCTGAAAATAATGAGTAGATTTTACCTCAACATAAAAGCAAATGAAAACACAATTAGAGCTGCCCAGCAATGGATGAAGTGGGATCCTTCAAGAGAATGAGTTCCCTATCACTGGAGGTATTGAAGCACAGACTGGGGGCCATCTGTCAACTGTTATGTAGGTGGTATTTCTGCACTGGGAGGTGGTTGAAGTAAACAAAGGAGGCTTTCCCTTGACCAACACTTACCAAGGCTGTTTTTGCTCTTTCAATGACCCAACTCTAATGTTGCTTTAATTTTGCTTCATAGAACCCAGAGTGTTAAAGAGTTTTGCTTTGGTCTTTCAGGCTCTACAAAGGACTGTGGGGATATTATAAGTCAACATCACTTCATTTTACTGATGAAGAGGTGGAGATGCCACTGTTAGGTTTCTACGGTTACATGGTTGATAAGTGATAGAACAGGCATATGAACTCATGACCTGGAGTACACTAGTCTCCCCTTATCCATAGGGTTCACATTCCAAGATCTCCAATTGATGCCTGAAACTGTGGATAGTACCAAACCCTATAAATAGTGCTTTTTCTATATATACATACCTATGACAAAGTTTAATTTATAAATTAGACACAGTAAGAGGTTACCAACAACAATAATAAAATAGAAAATTATCATAATACTAGAGGCCTGGTGCACGAATTCATGCACAGGTGGGGTCCATCGACCTGGCTGGCAATTGGGGCCAATCAGGGCCAACTCGCCCAGTCCTGTTCAGGGTCAATAGGGGCCGGCTGGCCGGGGAGGGACCACAGGAGGGCTCCAGGGCATGTCCAGCCCTCTTGCCTAGTCCCAATTTGCCAGACCCCAGCAGCAAGCTAAACTACCGGTCAGAGCGTCTGCCCCCTGGTGGTCAGTGTGCATCATAGCCACTGGTCGAGTGGTCGACCGAATGGTCGGAAACTTAGCATATGGCTTTGGGGTCATAATTAAGTAAAATAAGAGTTACTTGATACTAAGACAATTATCTGATAACACAGATAGCTACTAAGTGACTAACGGGCAGTGTGAATACACTGGATGATTCAAGTCTGGGTGGGATGGAGCAGACAATGTGAGATTTCATCATGCTACTAAGAACAGCAAGCAATTTAAAACATGAATTGTTTATTTATTGCAATTTCTATTTCATACTTTTGGATCACTGTTGACAGTAGGTAACTGAAACCATGGAAAGTGAAAACATGGATAAGGGGGAAATACTGTACTGTGATGGTTTCCTAACTGTTCTTCCATCTATTATTTTCCCAATACTACTTATCCTACACACATACCATGCTGATATACCTAAAACACAGTCCTGATTATGTCATTGCTGTATTTAAACCATTTCCAAAGCTCCCTGTGCTCTTTAAAAATATACTTAGAATTATTTATTATACCATTTAAGGTTCAACTTTCTTGGTTTTATCTCTAATTCCAGCCCTCAACCCAGTTCATTTTATACACCAAGATGTATGTTAAATGTGTACTGAATACAATTGATTGTGGGAATAACAATTTTATTTTTTCAGACTATTTCTTGCCATATTCCTCCTTTGCTGATCATCTGGCTGTTGACTAGCATGTGACAAACCTCAGTATTTCAAAACACGTGCTGTTCTTTAGGAAAATAACACAAGATACCATGGAGCATGTTTTGAGCAATGTTTCACTAAGGGAACTTCAAATGAAAGCCTGTGTATGTAGGAGGGGGAAAACCTAGTCATAGCCCACTTCCAAGAATTTCCTAATTATTCCTCTTTCTTTCGCCAGAAAAATAAATCAGAGCTTTTAAAATGTACCTTCTAGATAACAGCTTTTCATAAATCATTCTGCACTTACATGAGAGTACACGCCCTTACAAGATCAACAGCAGCACCCTTATTACTCTAAGATAAAGGATCAAGCCCCTAATGCATTTAAAGCCCAAGTAGAAAACGCCTCCAGAAACATTTAAGACATCTGAAATTCTAGACTTTAACGGGAATGACAAAATAAAATGTATCAAATCATAAATTAATCAGAATTTACGACAGTGATATCTTTGACTCCTACCCACTTTCACAAACCATAATTTCCATTAATAATTGACCATCTATATTCCCCAACTTACATGTCAAATGACCCAGGATCCTACTCTTTTGAGAATAAAAAATGGAATGATTTGTGATGGATCTGTTAATTGCCAGAGGGAATGAGTTAACTTTTGCTGCATAGCAACTTACCACCCAAACTTAGTGGCTTGAAATGTCATCTATTGGATTGTCAGAGGGTGATAAACCATCACTCAATATCTCAAACAAACAAACAAAACACAAAGCTGAGTTTATTGCTGACATGAGAGGGGAGAATTATGCAGATCAGGCATAGTCTCTCCAAGCAGAGCAGACTGCTAATCTGATAAAGGGCCTACGGGATTCATGGAATTCAAAGATTGGTGGATTTTCAGGGTCATAAGTGAGTTGACATTATCTGTTGAATCATAGTACGTTGGGTGAGACTTTTGTTGATGGGTTGACACACTCAGAGATGTGCTTATATGAATGAATTCGTTCCAGATTAACTGATTTACAGAAGTGAGAAGCTAATACTGATTGGTTGGGCTTACAAAAGCATGTTTAATGAGGCAAGTTGTAGTTATCTATTAAATGGGTTAGACATTGGTATGGTGATTATTCATGTCCATGAATATGGAAAAATTTATCTTTTTCTAGAGTATGTGAAATAGGAAATCTCAAAGATGACTTCCTGCTATCATGCTCCTGGAATGTGGGCTGGGTTTAGTGACTTGTGTTAACATAATGTGGCAGAAGTAAATGAGATGTTAACTTCAGGACTAGGTTATAAAAAGACTGTGGCTTCTGCCCTGGGGGTCTTCTTTCACTTGACTCTCTCACTCCGGGAGGAAGTAAGCTGCCATGTTGTGAGCAGCTCTGATGAGAGCCCCATGTGACAAGAAACTGATATCTGAAGCCAACAACCAGTGAGGACCTGAGGTTTGTCAGTAGACATTTGAATGAGTGGATCCTTCCCTAGTCAAGTTTTGAGATGACTGCAGTCTCAGCTGACACATTGACCTAAGTCTTGTGAGAGACCTCAAGTCAGAGGCACCCAGTTAAGCTGTGCCTGGATTCCTACAGAAACTGTGAGATCATAGATGTTTGTTGTTTTAAGCTGCTAAATTTGAGGATGGTGTATTACACAGCAATAGAAAATCTATACAGGGTGGGAACTTTATTTAATCATCATTATTGAGCTTATGATCTGTGAGTCAGCTAGATAGTTCTTTGGAACTGGACATGTTCATTTAATCTTTCTTGGGCTTTGTTATGCATTGGTGGTAAGCTGGTACATTCGATAGTGAATGCATGATGTTGGATGCCCTCACTCACATCTAATGGCTGGCAAGCCATTGGCTAGGGATCCCCATTTCTCTTCCATCTTCTATCGGTTTAGATCTGGTTGTTCACCTGGTGGTCTGTCTCAAGGTTCTAAGCCCAGCAAAAAGGTAATTCCCGGTATGCAAGTAGTTTTCAAGTCTCTGTTTGCTTTAGGTTTGCTAATATTCCATTGGCTAGAGTAAGTCACATGGCCAACCCATATTCAAAGGGTGATGATACAGACCAGCACCTTAAAGGGAGGGTCTGCAATGTCACAAATTACAAGGGGAAGAATTTGTGGTCATTTTAATTTAAAACATGACAAAAATAATAAGTAATGGCCTTTCCTTTTTTTCTTCTATTTCCCCAAAGAAGAAGTGAACAGCCCAGGCATTACTAAGCATTTATAAATCATCTGAAAAGAGTTCATAGAAGAGAAAGTTAAGGAATTAGGTGGTTGCTTTAAAGAGGAAGATTAGATGAGCAAAATATATCATTTGGATAAAAAAACTATATATACATATAATTTGCAAAAATAAGAAAGCATATATAAACATGATCCTGAAGTCACAAAAATAAATTTGGCCTGGACATTAAGAAACCTATCTGCCAAAGGGATTTGGAACATCTCTCACCCATTAATAAACTTGAAATTTCACTGCATTAGAGTCACCCTCATTAAGAAATACATGGCAAGTTTTCTCGATTCAAGTCTAAGAATATGTATCACATCCACATTTAGAGCCTAAGATTATAGAAAAGATTCTAGTACATCACCCTTTAGTATATCCATCTAATCTATCAATGTCTTTGGGGTTTTCCCTAGTTGATCATGTAATTTTGTGATGTTGTAATTGCACCAGGAACTCTGCCCAGGGATCCAGATGCATAGGCCCATGGGAAAGTAGAATCTAGGTCACCTGTTTTCTCAAGTTGTCATTGAGGTTCTCATGTTTTAGGCTCTCTTGTTTACTGTTTTGTTTTCTTGTCAACTGCTCATACTAGTTCTTACCAAACCATATTAACCATATCCATTTGACCATGCCAGCTTCCACGCTAACACAATGGCTTTTCCATATGTATATTACTTATCATTGCAGAGAAAATTGATATACTTCAAATAGCTTATAAAAGCCATAAAGATGGTATTTCTATAGTAAACTGGAATTGCAAAGGATTTTCTCAATTTTTCTTCACAGCAGCCATACCATGTTTTATTTTTAAAAACAAATAGAAAACATTTTATAGAGGGAAAATCTCATTGTCAGAAGGATATGTCTTGCCCAGAATCACTCAGCTAGTGAATGGAATAATCAGAACCACACATCAGTTCTTCTGGCTCCAAACACATTCTTTCCATTTCATCACATATCTATTTCTTTACCCATCAACCTTTAACCATTCTACCTGCCACATACAAACGGCATTGAAACTATTCTGTGAGAACAGATATGGGACACACAGTCTCTGTGAGTGTTCTCTTTCCCTCAGCAACGACACAGCCCAGTGGGCCTTCACAGTTCAATTACTTGTTAAGAAATTATATCAGTAGGCATTTTGAAGTATGAAAAAATCACAAACACTTTAAAAATGCCTCATTTTAATTAAACCCAAGCCCAGACAATAAGCAGGAAATTCTCTGGATGTGGGAGAAAGAAATTTTGCACACTTTCCTGTTTTGAATTTGGTATAAACATGTGCATACATCTGTTGTTTATATTTTCTTGAATATTCTCAGCAAAGCTTCATGTTTTAAAAAATACTAGAATGATATGAAGAGACCCTTGCCTTTTTGGAGTGTTTTATAGTTGTAAGGCATTTTCAAACACATTCTTTAATTCTCCCACCAAGTTGTGAGGTAAACAGCCAGCAATTGGCCCCATTTTATAGACATAAAATAGAAACTCACAGAGGTTCAGATGCCCTTGAGCTTGGACAACTCAGAATGTTAGAACTAGAAGGGCTTTCCTTAGTGATTGTGTAGGGCATCATTTCCCAGCATGTGCTCTGTGGCACACTGGGCTTGTGAGATGCTCTATAAAAAGTGGTTCAGTGCCAGAAAAATTTAAGTAACACTGCATATTATATTCCCTACTTGAGAATTAATATATATATATATATATATATATATATATATATATATATATATATTACTATAAGTAGTCTCTGAGAAGTATTGCAGTGAAACCACCACTATCTAACTCCAGCACATACTCATCACCCCCTCAAGAACCCCATTCTCCCGGCAAATGTTCCTCTTTCCTCCTCTCCCCCAAACCCTGGCAACCACTTTCTGCTCTATGATTGTGCTTATTTTGAACATTCCATATAAATGGAATCATATGTTATGTAGCCTTTTTGTGACTGGCTTCTTCACTTAGCATAATGTTTTGAAGGCTCATCCATGTTGTAGCATGTATCAATACTTCATTCCACTTATGGCTAAATAATTTACCACATGGATTTACCACATTTTGTTTATTCATTCATTAGTTCGTGGGATTTAGGTTGTCTCCACTTTTTGGCTATTATGAATAATGCTGACATGAACATTCATGTACACATTTTGTATGAACATATGTTTTCAATTCTCTTGGAAATATAACTAGGGTTAGAATTTCAAGGATTTATGGTAACTCAATGTTTAACATTCTGAGGCACTGTCCAACTATTTAACAAAGCAACTACATCATTTTATAATCCCACCAGAAAAGTATGAGCATTCCAATTCCTCATCAACACTTGCTGCTTTATATTTTACTTCATTTTTTTAAAAAAAATTATAGCCATCCCAGTGGCGTAAAGTGGTGTCTCAAAGGATTTTGATATGCATTTTCCTGATGACTAATGATGTTGAACATCTTTTTATATGCTTACTAGAGGCCCGGTGCATGAAAATTCATGCACACGGAGATCCCTCAGCCCGGCCTGTACCCTCTTGCAGTCCGGAACCCCTCAGGGGATGTCCGACTGATGGTTTAGGCCTGCTCCTTGGGGGATGAGGCCTAAGCTGGCAGTCAGACATCCCTCTGGCAGCCCAGGAGCCCTCAGGGGATGTCTGACTAACGGCTCTAAGCCATTAGTTGGACATCCTTAGTGCTGCCGCAGAGGAGGGAGAGGCTCCCGCCACTGCTGCTGCGCTGGCCAGCCATGAGCTGGCTTCTGGCTGAGTGGCACTCCCCCTGTGGGAGTGCACTGACCACCAGGGGGCAGTTCCTGCGTTGAGCGTCTTCCCCCTGGTGGTCAGCGCACATCATAGCGCCTGGTTGTTCCTGGTCATTCTGCCTTAGGGTCAATTTGCATATTACCCTTTTATTTTATAGGATTGACCATTTGTATATCTTCTTTGGGAAAATGTCTTCAAATCCTTTGCTTTTGTTTTAAAATGGGGTCATCTTTTTATTGTTAAGTTGTAAGAATTCTTTATATATTCTGGATACAATTCCCTTATCAGATATTTAATTTACAAATATTTATCACACTTTGTGACTTGTATTTTTAGTCTCTTGATGATATTCTTTGAAACACAAATGTTTTTAACTTTGATGAAGTCCAATTTATCAATTTTTCTCTTATTGCTCCTGCTTTGGGTTTTATATGTAAGAAATCATAGCCTAATCAACACATAAAAATTTATTTTTATGTTTTCTTTTAAAAGTGTATTATTTATGGACTCTATTCCATTGATCTTTATGTCTATCTTTGTGTAAATTACTGTAGACTTATCGTAAGTTTTGAAATTGAAAGCTTTCAAAACATTGTTCAAGATAGTTTTGATTACTCTTGATCCTTTGGATTTCCATATGAATTTTACAGTGTGTCAATTTCTATAAAAAGAAAAAAAAAGGGTTTGATAGGGATTATACTGAATCTGTAGGTCAGTTTGGGAGTATTGCCATCTTAACAATATTAAGTATTTCAGTTCATGAGGATGGAATGTCTTTCCAATTATTTAGGTCTTTTTTAGTTGCTTTCAACATTGTTTTATAGTTTTCAGTTTAAAAGTCTTATACTTTTTATTAAATTTATTTTAATATGTTAGTCTTTTGATGCCATTATAAATAGAATTATTTCATTAATTTCATTTTCAGATTTCTCATTGTTACTGTATAAAAATAGTTAATTTTTTTTTATATTGCCTGCAACCTTATTGAACTTGCTTATTAGCTTTAATTGTTTTCTCGTGGCTTATTAACACTTTTTATATACAACTTATACATCTGTAAATAAGAATTGTATTATTTCTTCCTTTCCAATCTTTATGCCTTTACTAGTATTTCTTTTTTCTTGAATACTTGCCCAGGCTAGAACCTTCAGTACAATGTTGACTAGAAGTGTTGAGAGCAGACATCTT
Organism: Myotis yumanensis; assembly: GCF_028538775.1. Classification (NCBI taxonomy): domain Eukaryota; kingdom Metazoa; phylum Chordata; class Mammalia; order Chiroptera; family Vespertilionidae; genus Myotis; species Myotis yumanensis. The sequence goes on from NW_027223754.1 coordinate 167,507,083, forward strand.
TTTCTTTTCTTGATCTTGGGGAAAAGTCTTTCAGTCTTTCACCTTTAAGTGTTGTATTAGCTGTGGGGTTTTTGAAAATGCTCTTTATCATATTAAGAAAGTCCCTTTTTATTCCTAGTTTGTTGACTGTTTTTATCATGAATGATTTTGATTTTGTTGAATGCTTTTCCTGCATTTATTAAGATGATTATGTTTTTGTCCTTTTTTTCTATTAATATGGTGTATTACATTGACTGATTTTCACAGGCTGAACCAATTTTCCATTCCTGGGATCAATTTCATTTGGGAATGGTGTATACTCCCTTTCATACATTGTTAATTTTGGTCTGCTAGTATTTTGTTAATTTTTGTGTCTATATTCAAAAGAGATATTGGTCTGTTTTCTTCTCTTGATATATCTTTTTCAGGTTTTGGTATGAGGGTAATATTGGCTTCATAAAATGAATTGAAAAAATTTTCCTCCTCTTCTAGTTCTTAAAAAAGTTTGTGGAGGTTTGCTGTTAATTTTCTTTAAACATTTGGTAAAATTCACTGATGAAGTCATCTAGGCCTAGACATTTCTTTAGGAATGTTTTTGATTACTAACTAATTCAATCTCTTTAATTAATAAGATCTAGTCAGATTTTTCTATTTCTGTTGTGTTTGTGTTCTAGGAATTTGTCAATTTCATCTGTTAACTAACTTATAGATATACGATTATTCCCTTGTAATTGTTTTTATTTCCATAAGGTCAGTGTGTCCTCTTTTTTTGCTACTAGTTTTATTAATTTGAGTCTTATTTCTTTTTTATCTTGGCAAGCCTAGCCAAAGGTTTGTGAATTTTGTTCATTTTTTCAAAGGACCAACTTCTTTGGTTTTGTCGATTTCTCTGTTGTTTTTCTATTTCATTTATTTCTGCTCTAATTTTTATTATTTCCTTCTTTCTGCTTATTTTCAGTTTAGTTTCCTTTTTCTAGTTTCTTAAGGTCATAGTTTAAGGTATTGATTTATATTTCTTCTTTTATAATATAGGTGTCTACAGTTATACTGTTCCCTCCACTCACTGCTTTAGCTGCATCCCCTAAGTTTTGGCATGTTGTGTTTTCATTTTCATTAATCTCAAAGTGTGTTTTAATTTTTCTTATGATATTTCTTTTTGTTTGTTTGCTTGCTTTTTAGTCCTCATCTCAGGATATTTTTCCATTGATTTTTATTTTTTTTATTTTTTAGGGAGAGTGGAAGAGAGAGGGAAAGACAGAGAGAAACCTCGATGTGAGAGAAACACATCGATTGGTTGCCTCCTGCATGAGCCCTGGACCAGGGCCCAGGCCAGGGATGAGCATACAACCAAGGTATATGCCCTTGACTGGAGGAATCGAACCCGGAACCCTTTGGTTCACAGGCCAATGCTCTATCCACTGAGCCAAACTGGCTAGGGCTCTTGTGATATTTCTTTGACTCCATTATTTAACCATGTGTTATTTAATTTGTACGTCTTTGTAAATTTTCTAAATTTCTTTGTTATTGATTTCTAATTTCATTGCACTGTGATTGAACAATATACTTTGAATAAGTTTAATCTATTTAAGTCAATTTAGACTTTTTGTTTTTAGTGAACGCATTATGCTGAATATCATGATAACTTATATTAAACTTCTGAGCTGTGTAGATATTTACTGTTTGTTGAACTAAATTCATAAAATTTCCCCCAGATATCAGGTTTAACATAGTATCTTAATAAATATAGCAACCAAAAAATATTTTAAAAGATATGAAGATATATACTATACACCCATGTTACCTAAACTTAACTGATAATCAGAATCTTCAGGAAAGTCTTTTAAAACTGGTGACCATGCCATAGTTAGATAAAACTAATGGGTCTACTCTGTGGCCCCACCCTCAGACTTTCTGAACAGGAGGAACTCACCTCTACATGTACCACCAACAAGTCTAGCAAGTAGCCATTTCTAATAAGAGTACTACATTTTTCTTCTCTTAAATATTGTCCTTAAGGGATCTAGAGTTATTTCTAATTTTCAACAAATGATATACTAAATGCATAAAACCTATAGAATGTAACTCATATTTGTCATTAACACAAATTGGAGGAATAATATTCTGGGCTAAAATATAACAACCTAACACTTAAAGAAATATTTATGTATATATTTTTTTAAGTTTTAAATAAATCCATAAGTTGTTTCTTCACAAATGAAAAGTCAATATGTCACTATTGTCTTTACTATATTAGTAAATAGAGAAATAATGAAAGAAAGTTGAATTCTGTTTGGGACATACTTGTTGAATGAAGTAAATAGAGCCCAAATTCTCTAGACAAATCCTAATTTCAATATTTTTCCCATTGTTTCCTTGTACCTTGAAATATCCTAAAGCTCCCAACATTTTAAAGTTTGACTATATCTCCTAAACTGTGTCTTAAACAATTTGTTGTTAGGTCATATTTCTTGTTCCTCTGTTTAGAAAACAACCACCCACTTTATTCAGATAACCTATTTTCTACCTTAAGAAAAAAACATTGATCCTGCTCTTATTCATTTTTAACCTAATTACAGAAAAGGCTTGAAAATATGTAAATAAAATAAAGGAAATCATAACAGAATATAAAAGAAAACCATCTAAAATCACTAGAAACAATTTCATTTTCTTCACACTTAAGCTCTAAGATGTGGAATTTATAAGAAATTATTCTAGAAAATGGAATATGATTGAACACTTATCAATATTGTGAGGAAGCTATTTTCAATCTTTTTCTCATCTCAATTCTGATTCAGATATGAGACACTTTCATGAGCATAGAAACTGATATAAATGCTTGGGTTTGAGCATGATGCATAATTCTCCTCCAGACATCACAACTGATAGTATCATATTTATGTGTCCAACATCCAGTTGAAAATTGTTGCAAAAGAAAAGGAGGAAGGGCGGAAAGGCTGCTAGGATTTACTGCAAGACTAATATGTGTTAGACTCTTTGACATGTTACCCTAATTAAATTTAAACTTCTATAACTTACAATCACCGTTAACTATAAAAGAGCTAAATTAGTTTTTATGCTACATTGAGTCCAGGATACTATATTGACTCACAATAAGAAGCGTGGATAAATGAAACACAAATTTCACTTAACAGTTGAGTTCTGATTTCTATCAAGGGAATTCTCTCTGGTACAATCTTTATAACATTGTTATATTTTTGTTTGTTTGTTTTTTACTTTTTTATTTAAAACTAGAGGCCCGGTGTATGAAATTTGTGCACTTGGGGGGAGTGGTCCCTCAGCCCAGATTGCAAGAGGGCGCAGGCCAGGCCGAGGGACCCCACCAGTGCACAATTGGGGCTGGGGAGGGACACAGGAGGTTGGCCAGTCAGGGAGGGACCACTGGAGGGCTCCAGGGTGTGTCCAGCCGGTCTCACTCAGTCTCGATCAGCTGACCCCAGCAGCAAACTAACCTACTGGTTGGAGTGTCTACCCCCTGTTGGTCAGTGCATATCATAGCGACTGGTCGACCGGTCGACTGTCTGCCCCCTCGTGGTCAGTGCACGTCATAGTGAGCAGTTGAGCAGCCTTAGCATATCATTAGCATATTATGCTTTGATTGGTTGAATGACTGACCAGACAACAGGACACTTAGCATATTAGGCTTTAATTATATAGGATACTTTAAAATTTACAGAACTTTGATACTTACATATAAATATTTCTTTAACTGTTGTAACGTTATTTCTCTCTCTACCCCTCCTTCCCTTTCACTCTCTTGAAAAATCAATGGAAAAAAATATATCCTCGGGTGAGGATTAACAGAAAAAGAGAAAAAATAAAAATAAATTTACAGAAAATTTCACAGAACTATTACAAAGAACTCTTTGATACCCATCACCCAATTGTGGCATTTAAGTGTGACATTTGTCTTGTTTTATCATTCTCTCTTTCTCTTTGCCCCTAAATGCTTCAGAGTATATTTTCTGAGAACATCAGGAAATTTAACATAATACAATACTATTTTCTAACTTAGTCCTTATTCAAATTTCTCCAATTGTGCCAATAATGTCCTTTATAGACTTTTTTTTTCCTGGTCCAAGATCTACTTTAGGATACACTCTGCATTTAGTTATCATATCTCCATAGTCTCTTTTAAAGAGGAATGAATCCTTAGCCTGTCTTTGTCTTGCATGGCATTTACATTTTTGTCTCCGTTTTTGAAGAGACAAGGAAGATGAAAACGTTTCGTTCTATTCAATAAATGTTCAACATTGATTGATTCAACTTGCTTATTAAGTCCTTTATATTCCTAAAAGATCTCATATCTATAGTACAAAATAATATCAAACAAAACAAATGTTTTAAAACTTGCTACATTTATCTATTTGTTTAAAAAAGTCCAGTGGTTTTAAAGAATCAGGTTTACAAAAGGCTCTTCCTAAGGCTAAATTTATTGGTGTTTTTTCTTGTCGTTGCCTAGAGACTAAACTTATTGATCTAGTTTTCATTGTTTTATAATTAATGCAGAAGAGAGATGAAACTAAGTGAGTAGGAGTAAAAATATTACATGGACTCAAAGCATCCAGATTTCAAGGTCATTTGTCACTAAACATTGATTACAAAGAGATCTCATAGGACTAAGAAGAACAAGGAAAAAAGCTATCTTGTCTTATTAAAATATTTTAAAGAAGCTAAAAGGAGGTAAAAAATATTGAGCTAGCTTCTTGGTTTAACATAAATATTTATTGGACAAATAAAAGAATAAGGAATAAACATAAATATTTATTGGACAAATAAAAGAATAAGGAAAACTAATCAGAGAGTGAAGTGAGGCTAAGTGCTCTAAATAAGATCAAATGTATTATATTTTTAAAGATAAAATAGACAATATATGAAGGCAACCTAGGTGTCCATCAGTAGATGAATGGATAAAGAATGTAGAATATTACTCAGCAGTAAAAAAAGAATGAAATCATGCCATTTGTGACAACATGAATGAACTTAGAGGGTGTTATGTTAAGTGGAGTAAGTCAGACAGAGGAAAACCATATGATTTCACTTATTTGTGGAATTTAAAAAACAAAGCAAATGAATAAACCAAACAGAAACAGATCCCCAAATACAGAGAATAAACTTGTTTGCCAGAGGGGAGAGGGGTAGGGGGTGGGTGAGAAAAAAATATAAAACTTTATTGAAATAACTTAAAGAAGATATAATAAATTGAGAGACAATACATATACATGAATAGGAAAACTATTATAAACATATCAATGATCCAATAACTGAGCTACATATTCAATAAGATTTTAATCAAAATTCCAATAGGATTTTTCAGGTACTGTGATGAGCTTATTCTAAAATGTATAGGGAAGAGCAAACAGCTGAGAAAGAGAGGCCAAGGCAGGCTTAAAGAAAAGCTAGACTGGGAGAGAACCAAGATGGCGGCGTAGGGAGCGGACCTGTGTGTGCTGCTCTCTCACAGCATCATTGAAACTATCAACTATGAAGTAAACAACCGCCACTCAGAACCATGGGGAAGTTGGCCCAGTGGGAGATCTACAACTGGAGGAAAAGAAAGAAGCGCAGTGAGACTGAGTGGGAGCTACGGAGGCACCAAAACCAGAGGTACGCAGTCACACGCCACGCGGGCTGCAAATGGATTCTCGGTTTTTTACGAACCCTCGAATCCTCTGGGCTTGCTCGGGGCGGGTCTCTGAGGCCCCAGATCCCACAGGGAGAGGCGGCCACGGCCTTGCAGTGGTCGGAGAGCGAGGGAAGCTCTGACACGCGGCTGCTCGCCGGCACCGAGGGACAAGAAGTCCTGGTGTCCCGGGGAGGCGAGGGGCGTGGAGACGCCGCCATCGCTATTTCCTCCACGCTGGCGACTCCCTGTGACCCCGCCCTACCCTCAGGGCTGTGCCAGAGGCACAAGAGGGAATGACTGTGCTTTTACAAACTCTCAAATCCACTGAGCTGGTTCGGGCGGGTCTCTGAGGCCCCAGGCCCCAAGGCGAGAGACGGCACAGCCTTCCAGCGGTCAGAAAGCGAGGGAGGCTCTGGCGCTCGGCTGCTCGCCGGCACTGGGGGACGCAAAGTCCTGGAGTCCTGGATAGGCAAGGGGCCGCTGAGTCTCAGCCCCGGCGACTCCCTGTGACCCCGCCCTACGCAATTTACATTCCCATCTGGGCTGTGCCAGACTCACAAGTAGAAACGCCTTTGCTTTTGCAAACTTTCAAATCCACTGAGCTGGTCCAGGCGGGATCATGAAGCACCAGACCCTACGGGGAGAGGCAGCACGGCCTTGCAGCCATCAGAAAGCGAGGGAGACTCTGTCGCACAGCTGCTCGCCGGCACTGGGGGACACAAAGCCCTGGCAGAGAGTCAAGGGGCCGAGGAGACTCAGCCAGTGCTATTTGCTCCGCCATGGCGACTCCCTGAGTCTCAGCCCTAATCAATTTACATCCCCATCCAAGCTGTGCCAGGTGTACAAAAAGACCCACCTGCGCTTTTGCAGCCTAGCCCAACAAATTGCAGACTTCAACTGCTCGCAGCCATGAGAAACACACTCAAGAAGCAGACCCAGGAGAACCAGGATGGCGGCATAAGGAAGAGACCTGTACGTGCTACCTCACACAACAACATCGAAACTACCAAATATCAGACAAACACCTATCATACAGAACCATGGGAAAGTTGGCCCAGTGGAAGCTCTACAACTGGAAGGAGAGAAAGAACATTGAGACTGAGTAGGATGTGACACCAAGTACAGAGCCCAACCCAACAAACTGCAGATTACAACTCCTCGCATAGAAAGAAGCGCATTGAGACTGAGTAGGATGTGCAGAGGCACCAAGTACAGAGCCCATCCCAGCAGGCTGCAGATTTCAGCTCCTTGCATCTGGGAGGGACGCAATTGGGGGGCAGAGTCGGGTCCGGGGCCGGCCAGGGCTGGGCCTGACTCGGCCGGCACTGTGGAACCGCTGTACCAGCAAGCGCACAAACATGCCCACTGGTCTCAGTCTCTTATGGGGCGCTGGGGGACAGCAGACAGGCAGTCTGTGCACTTGGTGGAGGGCAGGAGTGCTGGATGTTCAACCACCAGGAACGCCTGGAGATTTTGTCTAGTGGGGAGCCGCCGGCAGGGGACAGAGGGCCAAACTTCCTGTTTCCCCGGTAAGGCTGGGATGGCCCCGGTGAGGTCGGGATGGCCCCGGTGAGGTTGAAACGGTCCCGGTGTGGTAGGGACGACCCCGGTCACGTCGAAACGGCCCCGGTGTGGTAGGGACGACCCCGGTGAGGTTGAAACGGCCCCCGTGAGGTAGGGACGACCCTGGTCAGGTCGAAACGGCCCCGGTGTGGTAGGGACAACCCCGGTCAGGTTGAAACGGCCCCCGTGAGGTAGGGACGACCCCAGTCAGGTCGAAACGGCCCCGGTGTGGTAGGGACGACCCCGGTGAGGTTGAAACGGCCCCCGTGAGGTAGGGACGACCCCGGTCAGGTCGAAACGGCCCCGGTGTGGTAGGGACAACCCCGGTCAGGTTGAAATGGCCCCGGTGTGGTAGGGACGACCCCGGTGAGGTTGAAACAGCCCCCGTGAGGTAGGGACGACCCCGGTCAGGTCGAAACGGCCCCGGTGTGGTAGGGACAGCCCCGGTGTGGTAGGGACAACCCCGGTGAGGTTGAAACGGCCCCCGTGAGGTAGGGACGACCCCGGTGAGGTTGAAACGGCCCCCGTGAGGTAGGGACGACCCTGGTCAGGTCGAAACAGCCCCGGTGTGGTAGGGACAACCCCGGTCAGGTTGAAACGGCCCCCGTGAGGTAGGGACGACCCCGGTGAGGTTGAAACGGCCCTGGTGAGGCTCAGACGGCCCTGGTGAGGTTGAGACTACTCCAGTGAGGTTGGGACAAATAAAGGGGACCAGTATGGACTGATGAACAGGGGTAGATACAGAAGCAGAGCAACATTGAACAGAATGTTAAACTACAGTGGGAAGCCTGGGGAGGGTTGGGGGGGGATTAAGAGACCAACTGAAGGACTTATATGCATGCATATAAGATTAACCAATGGACACAAGACATGGGGCGGGGGGGGCGGGGGGTAGGGGCCGGGGGAATGTCAAGGGGGGGAAAAAAGGAGACATATGTAATACTCTTTGTAATACTTTAAGAAATAAAAATTATTAAAAAAAAAAAAAGTTAAAGAAAAGCTAGACTGGGGGACTTGCTCTATCAATTAATAAGACTTAATCTTTAAGTAATTTAATATGTAAGCATGAGGGTAGAAAAATAGACCAATGGAAAAGAATAGAGATCCCATTATCAGACCCATCCATTTATGGACACTTGATACATGAGAGAGCTGACATTGCAGATCTGTAGGGAAAGTATGGATTATTTTTAAATGCTATCAGAACAACTGATCATCAAAGGAAAAAAATGAAAATGGATTCCAACCCCTATCATGTAAAAATCTCAAATAAATTATTTTAAAAATATTTTATTGATTTTTAGAGAGAGGAAAGAAAAGGGAGAGAGAGAAACATCAATGTGAGAGAGAAACATTGATCAGCTGCCTCCTGCATGCCCCCTACGGGGCATCATGCTCAAAACCTGGGCATGTGTCCTGAAGAGGAATGGAACTGGCAACCATTCAGTACATAGGACAACACCCAACCAACTGAGCCACAGTGGCCAGGGCTCAAATATATTTTTTAAGGAGTGATTTAAAAGAGTTGACCTCTAAAATGTGAAGTTTCAGGAATATCTTAAGCAATTTGTATTGCTTATATATTCTGTTTTATATAAGCACAAGAGGTATATAGGATAAAATTCTCTCTATAAATAATACTTAAAGAGGTCTTTTAATAAACATCAATTTAAAATTCTAAATGATCAGAAAGCATAGTGGTATACTTTAATTGGCAGGTGTTTTTTTCCTTCGTGGTACTGGCACATAAAATAATGGTGCATCTACAATCAGTGGCTTCCTAAATTAGATGAAATATTTTATAAAGGTGATTACTTATGAATTTAATTTATCCAATAAGTTTGAATGCAATGAGATTATGGAGTTGGCACAAACTTAAAGAAATGTCTAAGCAGTGGAAATATATATGTAAAGTTGAGTCAGTGTTAGCCATAGATAGTATAAGCCCAGCAAGTTTCCACTTGTATGATGACAAAGCAAAGTGACAGTTACGCATAAAATCCAAACAAAGAGAAAAGGAGTTTAGGAGATGGATTGAATGAAAGCTGAATACCTGCTTTGTTTTTTCATTTCAAGTTAGCCCAGGGGAATGGCTCACCTCAAGTCCACCAATTTGGGCTCTGCAAGTACTAGTTATGAGAATCAACCAAATACCTGTGTATTTCTAACTCTCACTTCTATTTTGTCTCTAAGTTTTTTAATGCACCTGAGTTATCTCCTCTATTAGACCATAAGCCTAAGGGCAGGGATAGTTATATTTCTTTTGCATCCTCTATAGCACCCAGCAAGTGCTGCAAATATAATAGTCAGTCAATAAGTATCCCCTGAGAAAATAATTCTGCATCCTCTAGATTCAAGTAAGTGTGGTGCAAGCATCTTTTTGTCAAAGATCTCAAGAGGAACATCATCAGCTCCCAACTTGAAGTCACCTTTATTGATCCTAAGTATCACAGTTACTTTCCTGTAATACCTAGCTGAAACCTATCTCCCAGTTTATAGGCATGGCTGGGGTAAAGGTGAAGTTTTAGTTTATATTTTGTAGACTCTTGGCTTCAATTGCTAATAGAGGACTTCCAGTTTCTTACCAAATCCCTACCATCGCACAAGTATTTCTCGGCATCTCCAGTAGGGGGCTCACATACGCTTAATAACAAATCTAGTCCTTCCGACTGCTTCTGCCCTTCTGTTTCCCAGCAGGGAGACAGAGAATTGCAATTCTGGACATGGGGTCTAAAGGCAAACCACATGCGAGTCCAGAGAAACAAAGAAGAGGAACATTCTTTTATGGACTTTAGAGGAGCTGTTGTAAAGGAAAAGTCCGTTGGAGGAAAATGAAAGTTCCAAATATAGTGATTTCCTCTTGGAGTCAGTAGTGTGGATTGAGTGACTGTGCGTGAGAGTTCTCTTTCCCAGATCCCAGCTCCATTTTAAATGAGGTGTCTGCTTATGAATTTTCACAGTGGGAACTGCTCTCTCCTCTCAGAGAAGGGAGACCTACGTTTCAGAGTGTTCACTTGGGAAGGGCGCAGATCATCTCTGGCTCCTTTAGGGTCATGAGAACTATCAGGTCAAACTGCCAGTGCACTAGCATCTTAGAATTTAGAAAAATAGCCTTTTCAATCTTCACTCTGTCCCCTTCTCACAATAGTATGTGGGTATTCATCCTATGGGGGCTGGTTTTAGAGACAAGTTCCAAAAATGCATTTGGTGATGCCATGAAAATTGCCTCTCCCTCTGGACTTGATGGAGTCCCTGGAAAGAAATCTCTTTGGAACTTTTTAACAAAGACTTTCTGTGATGTCACCAAACTGTCACCTCAATTAGTTGAACCAATAGCCCTTAAATATACAGGTAAGGACTTAATTAGTCAATCACCAATTCCTCTTTTATGGCACTTCCGGCATTTTCTTAACCGTGTGCTGCACTCAGCCAGTCTCCTTACTTCAGATGAATCTGGGTATAAGCACAGGCTACAGGACATGAAGAAACCTAAACACCAAATTTCTCCTTAAGCCAGCACAACCAGCAAGATGCCTTTCAGAAGCACACCTCCTCCAATCCCTCTCAAGTCACTGCCAAAATGTTCCAGCTCTGACTAGTTGTCATGTGTATGGTGTCTTTATTTACAAAAGACTTTTAAAAAGTATTAGATTATATGAAATACCATTAAATTAATAAGATTAATCTTCCTAGGTGACTTGTTAGAAAATAGCTCTTATTATCTCATAGTCACATGTCTCTCATCTTCTTTGGACCAGCTGACTAGCAAAGACATATTCTTCTCACAATGGTGGCAAGGGTACACGAGAGCAAATGGAAATATCTAACGCCTCTTAAGGCACACGGTCAGGATGGGGGCACTTCTGCCTCGTTCTGTTATCCAAAACAAGTTACGAGACTGAATCCAAAGTCAAGGGATGGAGAGATAATACTCTTTTCTTTTAGTGGGAGGAACTATCAAGTCATGTGCAGGGTGAAGAATTGATGAGAAGTACTACAAAATTAAAAGAGAAAAAGAATAGAATCACCTCAATAAGTAGAAACTATATAATTGAAGGGAAAAATCCATCTCTTTTAGCAATCTAATAAAGATATTTTTCCCCATAATGATAAAGAATGTCTATCTTGACTTTAGCCATTATCATACTCAATTCTAAGACATTACATTTTTATTAAATTAAAAAACAATATAAAATAAAAGTTATCACTTACTCAACATGGAAAATTCTAGCCAATTCAATATAAAAAGTAAAAGAAAAAGAGATATTAATATAGTCCACGTTCCTTTTTTGACTCTGGGCTTGAATGTACTCTAGAATTTAGAAGTTTTCATGTTTTAGACAAATTAATTACTATGTATCATGTAATGATAGAAACTGATGTCGATTTCTGTAATCAGCAATATTTCTACATTAAAATGTCTGATCATTAACACAAAGTGAAAACATATAAACAGCATCATATCCATTCAAGTCAGATTTTAGTGCCAAACTTATGCACTTTCCATTTTCAAACTGAATTTCAGATAGGAGATTGTGAATTATGATTAAAGGAGAACCAAAATTATGATTACCAGTAGATTCGAGGGGAAAAACAACCCAGAAAATTAACTAGAAAATTATATAGGAATTTACAAAAGTGATCACTTATTAAAGAAATAAAGAGTTTTTTTATATGCCAATAAAACTCAAAATACATAATGGAAAAGATGGTTTTCATAATAAAAGTAAGACCTTACATAGCAATTAACTTAACAAAAGTGTGTAATTTTTTAAAAGCAAACATCAAAAGTTTACTAAATAACATAACTAAAAATAATTGTAAATAAATCCAATTTAACTTGATGGGAAAATATTGTATTGCAGAGTGGTCAATTCTTTTAGATTAAATTTATTAAAATGTATATGTTTAATTATATTCTATTTAATTTCCTAATAATGATTATTTTTTAGAAATTTGATAAAAGTAATTATAAATTATATCTTTAAAAAACAAGAATAAATAACTAAATTTTTAAAAGGAAAAAACAGTGGAGAGACTACCATTGTCATATAATAATAGTCCACTGAAATATATGCTACAAAGGCATAATAATAAAATAATAGTAATAATGTAGAAATAAAGCAATAGAGAGATATGTTCCTTTGTAGCTCTTAATAGAGTCTCTTGGGGAATGCTCAAAATCCATTACAAATGTAATGGTAAACTTGAAGATGGCTTTTATTTTGTGATTTTTTTTTTTTTGCCAAGAATATTTTGCTTTGTAGACCTAAGTTACTGGCTAGAAATTGTTAGTTCCTTCAACCTACAGTTTTTATCTTTCTTCAGCTTAACTTAAGTACTGCCACAATTTACCAAATTTCTTTTTATTCTTTATCCTGAGAAATATTTAATTTTATAATATTTTCAGAAAATATTTGAGCTGATATCTAGATAATAAATGGTAAACATCTGTGCACTTTCATTCTAGACATGTATGTAAAAATGTTGCTGGTGATAATAACTAATACATAAAAGAAAAAGCATCCTATACAAGATTTGTTTGGTGACAAATTTCCTTCCATAGTAAGAAGTAAAGGTGCTATGAATGTATTTCCCCATTTTGGAAAAATCTGTTGGACCAAAGGTCCTTACTATTGCCTACCCTGAGGCCTTGGTAATTGCTATATTTTCCAATGGTTAAACCTCAGTTATAGGTGATGTGTGTTATCTATTCTCTGCCTTTTAAGGATTTTTCTCTCATTATAAAGTCACAATTCATCTACTAGAAAACTTCATTTTATGTTGCATTGAGTCACCATTTTGCCTCAAATGCCATATTACCTTCTTTCCCTATTATGTTGAATAACTTTAAACATTTGCCTTCCACAAATATTTAGGGGTACACCCACCTCTATTTTAGAGATGAGAACACTGAGGATCAGCAAGAATAAAAATCTTGACCAAGAATATTTTCTCTCTTGTACAAAACTGTATCTCTAGGGCCTAGAATATAGTAGGCACTCAATAAATATTTAACGAGTAGTGGAGCTAGGAATTAAACCCAGGTGTATCTAGGTCCAAAGCCAGTTCTTTTTTTACTCTACTCTGTGGCCTCCCAGCACTCACAAGGTCAGAAAGGTCAGAGGCAACTGAAGTAAGGCAGCATATACCAGTCTTCTGAAAGCTCCTTACCCGACTACCTCTGTGCTTCATTTGAAGCTAGAAAATGTCTATCTTCTTAAAATTGTGACATGGTAGCATACAGTTAAAACATAAAATAAAAACTTCAGGACAAATGCTCAGGGATTTTAGTTTCAAACTGTGCCTCCCACTCTGACAACATGCTCTCTGAACTTCATTTTTTTAAAATCTATATAACAGAGAGTTACTGTGAGGACATACTAGTACTACCTGGCACTTAGTAGGCCCTCAGATTTTGTATTCATGATAAACACTAATGAAAAGACCATAATCTGTATGCATCTCACAGCCGATTTGCTGTGCCAGCTTGTTCATTAATGACACCATTAGAGGACACTGAGCCAGCAGGACCAGTGTGGAGCTAGTGGCTTCTCCCCACTGGGTGAATTGTTGAACTGCAATTGTCATCATGCTCTCTTCTGTCGGGGAGCCTCCGAGAGAACAGACATCCTCTGAAGATTGCCAAGCAGCCCAAGGAAAGAATTCTATTTCAAGGCTGTGGTTGGGTGGCAGCATCAGTATTTACAAGTGTGTCTCATCCTCCTTGCAACAGCCATAGAAAGATGACAACCTCCTCCTGAATTTTCTAATGATACTAGATTCTCGGTTCTAATCACAATGGTCAGAGATCTCTCTCAGAGTTTTTACTAATATCCTGACATGGAAACCTCTGGCAGCCTCATTGTATAAGTTTAGCAGGAAAATAAAAGTAAGGTTTCTTTGCCTTGCTCCTGTGAAAGATATTTATGTATGTAAATATCATATATGTCATATAAAGGTTGTCCCCTATTCTGTTCCTAACCCTTGTACAAAGGAAGGTGGAATCTCTTAGAGATCCTGGCCAGGGATTACCAGGAAAGGAAGTCAGAAATGAGAACTTGAGGTCACCCACTGTACATGGCCTTGACACAGACAGAAGTACTCGCTCTCCCTCCAACTGAACACTAGCTCTAGGATTTCCTGTTTTAGATTGCAAAATCTTTAACAGCAAAGATGGGATTCTATGAGCTAACATTTAATTTAGTAAAGGTCCCAATTCAGAGGCTGATCCTGATTAACACTAGTGTGACCACATAATTTATTACATAAAATGAGACAGTTTTGAGAGTGGAAGCGTGTGTCAATAATTATGACAGACAACAGGCATAAATTGTTGAGTTTGTAATTACTTTGTGCTTGTGTTTAGAAACTATCCAACTAAGACATTTAACCTGAAAAAGAAACTCCTTAGAAAATTTCTTTACATAAACCTAATCTATTTATTCTATACTAGAGGCCTGGTGCATGCACGAGTAGGGTACCTAGGCCTGGCTGCCGATGGGGGCCTTCCAGCTGCTGGCCAGGGCCTCCCTTCCCTGGTTGCTGGCTGCTGGCCAGGGCCTTTCTTCATTCCACACCAACCCCTGGTGGTCAGCACAAGTGATCATAGCAAGTGATCAGTCTCCTGGTGGAACTCCAGTAGGGACAATTTGCATATTAGGCTTTATATATATATATAGATAAACAAGACTGCCTTGGTGAACAGGACAAGTTGGCATCTGCCTCTTTGAAGATAGGTGGAGTCTCCCTCTCTCTCTCCTTTTCTCTGTCCCTTGCCCTCCTTACTTAACCCCAAACCCCTCCTTCCTAACCTATTAGTGCTGAGAGCCCTTTGTTTAAGTAAGATCACTATGGTGACTACATTTCTTCTAAAGGCTTCTCTCTCCCTCTCACCCACCCCACCACCCCAGGTAAGTTCTAGGCAACTATGCTTATCTTCTCTCTGTACCTGCTTCAAAATTATTCTATGTTAGTTATTTCCAAAAAATATTCTTTACTAGTTTCTTATTCTAAACAACCCTTATAACCTATTTTTAGCAAGAATGAAAATGAGCTCCAACCGGTTTGGCTCAGTGGATAGAATGTCAACCTGCAGACTGAAGGGTCCCAGGTTCGATTCCGGTCAAGGGCATGTACCTTGGTTGCGGGCACATCCCCAGTAGAGGGTGTGCAGGAGGCAGCTGATTGATCTCTCATCGATGTTTCTAACTCTCTATCCCTCTCGCTTCCTCTCTGTAAAAAATCAATAAAATATATTTTTAAAAAAAGAATGAAAATGAAATACCAATTATTCAATTAATGTCCCCTAGGAAGGGAAATACTGCCTTTGCTTGTTTAATATGAATGAAGAAATAGAAACAGAGATGGTCTGTTGAATAGGTAGATCTGGCTGCTGGAGATGAGAAGCAGATGCCCCTGGTTACAGGTGTATGTACAGTCGTGTAAGTGCTCACCACCCATTGGGCAATTTCCTGAGAACATATGGTCAGTCTATTTACTGGAATATCCCACTGAAAGGGAAGGGCATTTTGAGTGCACTTAAATATTACATATTGACATTCTAATGATTAAATGAAGACGTAGAAAGGAAGTAATGGGGCAAACAGGGGGCAGAGAAGACCCAACCCAAGGGCCATGCTGGGCTCTGTCTGCTTCCTGGGCACACAGTACACAGACATTAGAATGTCTGTTATAAAACATCGCCTTGATTCTTTAAACTCCTCCCTGATCACTTCAGGTGGGAGGTGACATAGACGTGCAGCAGAAAAATGAAAAATAAAAATAAAAACTTCCTGTACTTAAAAAAAAAAAAATGCCTTAAGGTTTTCTAAGCGATGCCTTCTTTCTCTCTTCTGAGCCAGAGGCACTTCCACTTTTGTTCTCACTTGCCCGTGTATTCAAAATAGAAGGTTCTAACACAACAACTTAAAAAAAATGCTCCGAGGTCACGAGCTCAGAGATAAAAAGAGCTTCAATTCGGTGGGAGCTGTGTTGTGAGCGGCCTGCAACCAGCGTTCAGAAGGAGTCCAGCAGTCTGCAAGGCAGTTTTAAAAACAGCCCTGCATTCCTTTTTAACTGCCAACACCAGTCATCCACAAATATATTTATTATATGATGTCATCAGTTGTTCAAATAACAACTTGCATATATCATTGTTCAAAAAAAATACCTAACAGTCAGGTTGGTCAAAACATCAGAATTAGTTGTCCACACACTTGGTCTCTGAGCTCCCCTCTTCTACCGCATGCGGCTCGCCCCAAGTACAAAACGTTCAGTGAGCAGGACCTGCCATTATTTCTCCAGGGACTCTGAACACTGGGCTTCTGTTTGCAAGTTCAGTTCCCAAACACGTCCTTAGAACACTCAACCCACAGTTAAACCCGATTAGTCAAATTTGGTCTCCATGAATACACCATACACGGCCCCCTTATTTTCTGGTGAAAACAAAGTTAAACAAAAAAAAAAATAAAGATTTGAAAATGTTTTTCTCATAAATAAAAAAGGTGTTACCCATGAAAAAGCCTCCTGTTTAGAGGCACAGAGGTGGTCAAGAAAAAAAAACCACACAACAGCACACCTCTTCTGAGCACTAAAATACAATTTTGCATCCAAAACTGTAAAAGGTTTGATGCCGGGGATCATAATTATAAATTAGTTGATTACTTCTGGGTCCTGCTGGGCTTAAAGAACATTCGGCTGTGTTTGTGTCCATTTACCTGAAGTCACGACTCAGGAAACAGGCTTAGGTTCCTCACTTAGCCTGTTCTTTTTAAAGCTCGGGGATGGCTGACTAAAAGAGCCTTTTGTGAAGTGATGAAACTTTCACTAGTGGCATGGATTTTACCCTCTTAACTGCTAAATTCCTTTTTTAGTGTATAGGATTTCCTCAAAGTGAAACGCCCTCCTTCGGTGATTGATTCAAAGGACGTATCACGTAAAATTTCTGGGGATATCTAAAAAGACAAGGAGGGAAGTAAAAACCCACGGCTGAGTCTTTTCCTCCTTAGGAGGTGAGAGGACTATTGCTCCCTCCCTGGTAGTGCGTTAACCCTTGGCTCGCCTATGTCATCTCTTATCGCAGTAGTCATGTCCAAAAACAAGGGCTAGGCCTGAGGTTGGCTCGATTTATACCATTAAATTAACTGCAATATTTAAAGTTAATGTTAATTCTTCTTATCACATTGGGAAAAAATCTGCAATTGCATGCAATGTCTTTGTCTAGTTTAAGCCCTCGCCTGGAAATGTCCGTTTGATTGGGGATCGTTTCCTACCTGCAGGTCAGCCTAGCACTGCCCCCTCCAACTGGAGCGTCTGGCACATTGGAAGGGCACAGAGGGTGTGAAGGTAATTCTGATCGAGCACTGGTGAAATCACCCAAACAACCAATGTGCTCTAACCAGTGAGACCCTATAGGACTTGCAGTGAATGACTCCAAAAAGCAAAAATTGACAATCCCATCTGATCACAATTTGCCACTTTCCTGTTTATTCTATTCTGCTTAGTGTAAGCAACAGTGAATGGCCCTAGGGTGTCTCTAGCTATAATGAGACAGTGAAACTGGCCATCACTTAACAGGCCTGCCTATTGGCAACAGGACAGAGTTTCTATATATGGCTCATAATCTAAATGACATTTCATGACAGTTGTGCCTCAAAAATGGGTTCTTCCTGCTAAAAAACCCCAAATATTTCCTAGAAAAGTCTTTCTGTCCCTCTCCAATATTGTATACCCCTCTCCCCCTGAAAGAAAACAATTCAAATATGACAACTTTCCAAATTTGTTGGTGAAGCCTTGTGTGTGCTTATAAACAAAAGAAATATGAGAACATTTCTGATCGTTTCCAGCATAGAATTTCCCTTTAAGCTCCAGGGCAATATATGTATTGGCTTCCACAGCATAGGCTTTCCCAAGGGAGGACATGCCCCAGTTCTGATGAAAAGATCAGTTTTCCCATACCAGAACTGGGAGAGCTATAAAAACAGTCCCTTTGTCCCGAGCCAACACCCTTCACTCAAGCATATTATTATTGTAGTCATCTATTTCATTAAAAACACATTTGATCAAAATTAAGTTAGCGTGTCCAATAGGCTGGAGCCTTCACTGCTTGGTTTCATTCTTCACGAGTCCAAATTTGACCCAAAGTTCAAGGAGATTAAGATACTTGAATGAAAACACACTTCCTTGCTGATTTTGTAAACTTTCCAGCTACACTGACCTGGAACTACTCTTCACAGAGTTAAAACAATCCTTAAGGTTTATCCACTCCTATGGAGAAACTGAGGCCAGGAGAGGTCAAGCAACTTGTCAAAAGGTCACAATCAAACAGGACCAAGAACCAATCTCTCCTGCTTCCTGGGCCAGGACTCCTCTCATTACACCATGTTATCATAATGTAGGGTGGCATTCGACAAATGAACCACGGCAATATGCACCCACCCTTTATTTTCACAAATATTCCAACGTTCAACGAACTTATGTAAAACATATCTAATAACCAACTGGCACGCAGGGACTATCATCTTGCAAAAAAATTAGTATTTGGTAAATAAAGCCACCTAATTTTCTGACATATAACCTTTCAATCAAAGCTCTAAATCAAGCACAAAGCTGAACAATTAATTGGCAGGTGGACCCCATTAAACAGGCTATTGTTCCAAGGGGTGGGTAAGAGAGCAGCCAATCAGGAGTGCCCACTCAGGTGTGTGAAAGCAGGCAAGAATGGGGCAGAGGTGAGATATTCAGAGCCAGAGACCCAACCCTGTGCTCAGATTCACTGCCCAGCATGGGGAGGCTAACAACCCTAAAAATAGCTCTGCCAAAAGTTAGCAACAAATACGATAATGGCCGAGAACATTGCCGTCTTCAAATTACCCAGCATTTCTGAACAACGTCTCCTATCCAGTCCCTGCCCTCAGGCATTATATAATCCACAGTTACATAACTACTTTGTGACATTTCAGTGGCCTTTTCATATTTCACCAAAACCCATTTTTCCCCATTTTCCAAAGTGAATTATAAAAGCATCTTAAGGCACATGACTCAAACATTGAAAGTCATGTTGTAACTGAAGACAATATCCAAACCAACTTCTACCCCCTTTTCCTCAACTATAAGAAAACTCATACACCAATACACACACACACACCATCCTCCCAAATATGTGGAACCTTACACACAACAAAAAAAACAAATTGGAAAAACCTCGGAAGGTAGCTTGTGTGCATTCAGTGTAGAATCCATCAGGTAAATCAGACTCATTGCCCAGGTTTACAGAACACCAACAGAGGCCAAGGTATTACTATGATAGCTGTCTTCTTCCAGGCACTTGGGCTTTCTTTTTTAAAACAGATCTACCTACTGAGCATTCAACCTAAATACCATACTCATACATTTCAAGAAAAGAAAAAAAAAAGCCAATTACCAAATATCCCAGGGACTTCCTCAATCCCAGGGCATACTCTTGGTTGGTGGCACTTAAAAGACTGCCTGGCAGTGCCTGGCTTCCTCTCACAGATGGGCAGAGCCCAGAGCCCATGACCCTTATCAGGCTTGAGGAAGGTCATTTTCCAAAGGAAACTCACAATTCAACCTTCAGTTTGTAGGTGAGGAAACCGACCCTAGGGACAGATGGGAAAGGTCCTGGCTCAGGTTGTTCTCCCTTAGATTTGAGACACAAATTAAGGTGAAACAACACTGGATTGGAAACTTGGAGTAATGCTATAATCTTGCAGGTATTTCCCCAACTTTATCAATGAGCACTCCATTGCTGTGAATAATTACCCTGGAAAACACAGCTCTTGACTATACCACAAGGTTTGTAATACCTGCCTCTCCTAAACTCTGGATTTTAAGTGTCCCTGTTGTGTGCTCTTAGCCCTCTCTGCCTTTACTATAACAGCACTGTGTTTCAATTGCCTATACCTGTGTTCCTATTAGACCAAAGCTCTATGAGGGCAGGAAATTAACTCATTCACTATTGTATCCCTGGACCTAGCATGTGACAGTTCAATAAGTTCATCCATTCATTCAATAAATATTTACTGAAAACCTACTATGCACCAGGCTCTCTTCTGGGTGCTAAAGATACAGCATGAAACAAAAAATATCAAGTCCCAGATCTCATGGAGATTATATTGTAGTGGAAGCATGCAAGATGTCATTCGGTTGCCTGTATCAAATTCCTTTTATCCCAACACCACATCCTCTCCCAGTTTCTGTGTTGTATTGTCTCCTAGCTCCCAGCTGACCCCATCCCCAAGAGAACCATCCTCAGCTGAGGGGCACTGCCTCACCCAGGAAGTCACAATGTCCGCTCCCCCGTCCACAGCCAATGATAGGGTACAAGGGCCAGCCCCTTGTCTCCAAGTGCAATTTATGGACCAGAAAATTCTTTCCCAAGGCTAGCCTTTCCCTGAAACCACATCTTTGCCCGGCTGCTTCCCCCATGGTATTCTGCTTCACTCCCTCCCTTACAGGGTTTCTCTAAAGAGCATCCCCTCAATATGCATTTGAATCCTTTCAGCTTCTGCTTCTAGGGAACCCAACCTTACACAGAAGAGAAGACAATAAGCAAGTAAAGGTGTAAATGTATACTATGTCAGAGGGTGATTACTGTTTTGGAGGATAATACGTCAAGGGAAAAAGGAAGGGGTGTACTGGAAAAGATGAGAGTCCCATTTTAGATAAACTGACTAGGGAAAGCTTCTCCAATAAGATGACATTGGCAGAGACCTAAAGAAGTGAAGGGATGAGAAGTGTGGAAGGCAGAAGGATCCTCGCACACAGAGGGACAAGTGTGCTGGTCATGGCTAAAGAGCAAGGAGGAGGCTGGAATAGAGCAGCAGGGGAGGATGGTCAAGGTGGGGTCATAGGCAGATGATTGGATGCTGGGATTAATAGCAGGGCCTCCTTCTTCCCACAAGTCATGGAAGTAAGAACATTGAATTAAGAGCAAGACCTGAATATGAAAAAAGTCATCTCATAAGACTGAGTCTCTCCGAGAGATGACATGGATCATGAAAAAGTGTATCTGTGAACTTCATAATTCTACTAGTGACCCAGTGCACAAAATTCATGCACATTAAAAGGGAATTAATTAGAGGAAATATTTTAATATTGCTATTTGCCCTTTCTCTATAATAGAAGTGTCAGAGATGAAAGAAAACTAGTAAAATGTATATGAAAATCTTCCTCCTGTCAGAGTCTGGGGTACGCCATAGGACCCAGAGTCAAGTTTCCGCCCACCCACGTGCGCCTTGAAATCGTGCGAGACCCAGACCCGGTCGGCCCTACCCCCGTCAAGTCCCGCCAGGACAGGGGGCACAGCCTGAGGTCCCCTGGCCCAGACTGGGGTGGGGGGAACGCCTTGAGGTCCCCTGTCAAACCCTGTGGGTGGGGGGCATGGCCTGAGGTCCCCCGGCCTGGCGCCGGGGGCAGGGGGCGCAGCCTGAGGTTCCCTGTCAATCCCCACCAGGCAGGGGGCGCAGCCTCAGGTCCCTGCTGATTGCTCGTTAAGGCTCGTTACGGGAACTCAGCCTCTGCTGTGGGCGCAGCCATCTTGTGTTATGGAATCCCTGCCTCCACTGTGGGCGCAGCCATCTTTGTTATGGCGTGATGGTCAATTTGCATATTCTCTCTTTATTAGATAGGATGACGAGAGTGTAAGATTATGCATAGAAGTGGAAAAATAAATGATTGTAGAGTTCTCTATTCCCTTTCTGGCTTTTTTAAAAATGAGGTTCCCCTCTCCTCCCCCCCTTCCACCTGTATTCTGTCCTTCCTAATTGAAATGTGACTTCCTTATATCAGTTTTGAATTATTATATTATGACTCCACAAATTAATTTCACTATTTGATGATACTAATATAAAATATTACATAGCCATATCTGGGGGAAGGAACTGAATCATATTTTTTCCTTCTCTTCTTTCCTCTCTTCCTCTTTTCCTCTCTGGTACTTGAAAAACAGTTGCTTTAATAAACAAATATAGATTAGTGCCATATGTACACAATGATTGCCCTCCTCTCTATCTGTTGCCCAACACCAGTCTGGACAATAACTATCACTCAATTAATGCAAAATATTACTAATGAAAGCAAATTAGAACCTAGAGTGTGATACACCCAAAACATATATTTATTTAGGTACTGTGTGGGTTTGCTTTGCTTATCATCACTCCACATTTTTTACCTCTTTGTGGCTAACAGGTGCCTTGCTGGGATTCCATAGCATATATAGCATACTTCTAATAACTGTGGCCCAAAAGTATATTTTCTATGTGTTCGGCACTGTGCTAATTAGGTTACATAAACCATCTCATTGGGACTTTACAACAACCTTGTGAGATAGTTATTATTATCTCCATTTTGCAGATGGGAAAACTGAGACATTGAAGTAAAGTAACTTCCTCAGGGTCACTCATCTGGTAAGTGGTACATCTGGGAACACAGGTCAGGTTGAATGAGTCCAGAACTGGAGCTCTTGAATTCCACTCTACCCTGGCCCCCGTTACACTAATTTATAATATTTTGCTTCTAAACCTATCTATCCTACCTCCCCCCACTGCTCCAAGTTTCCTGAGAGTAGGACTGTGTTTTAATATAGTCTTTGCTGATTAAGCACAGTGGTAGGGGTACAACAAAGTAACTTCTGTTTCCCCTTACCTGAGTTCTAAACCAACTGAATGATAAGGCAAAAGAATAAGGCAGACATGGATAAAAATATCAGCTTCATGACCGAGAAAGACCTGGCTGGAGGAGGCACCTCAGTCCGCAGGAACCGTGAGCTTCTTCATGCCAAACCCCAGAATTAGCCACGCTGACCCTCCCAGCTGTGGCCAGTACTTGGAAAATCACAGGCGTGCACTCTAGTGCTTGGAAGAGCGGGTGAGAATGCACAGAGAGGCGGGAGGACAGATCCACACCTGCCTGACCAGCCCCTGACAGATCTCAACATTTTCCCATAGAGCGCTCCGAGAGAGTGACGAACAGAAGCCTTTTCATGGGGAATAGGAAGCTGAGGCCAAGGAGGGTCCAGCTGCCTCCTCTAACCTCAGAACCTGCAACTCAGTGTCCTCGAATTAGTTAGGCTGGAGGGTTGGTGTGAGAATAAATGATTGCTTTACAATAAGCCACGCAATTTAACAAATAATCAGCACTCTGAATGCAAGAGAGCCCACATCCAGAGCAGATTTGGAGAGAGAACGCAGCTTTCTTAGTTCCTGTCTCAAGTGTGTAGTCTGCTGGTTCGCAGAGGGCTGCCCCTCTTCTGAGCTCAGGCTTTTATTGAGAACTGAGATGTGCTGAATGGGGGCGAGGACATCCCGGCATGTCTTCTGGGTCCTGAGGGGTGGGGTATACAGGTAAGTCCCACCCAGCTTCGGGAGAGGAGGCGCCACAGAGAAGTCCTCGTGAGAACCAGAATGCACTGCTGCCAGGATGCGGGCACACGGGTGACACTTGGTGCTGAGGTGGCATTGGCACAGCCCTCAGCTCTCAAAGGAGAGGCCCGGCGCGGCGCGGCGCGGCGCAGAGCAGGAGTGGAGCGTCCTGTTTGGCTGCCCAGGATGTTTCACTCGCCATCAAAAGACACCAAATGGTGCCCGGGTTCTTCCAAAGCAGGGGATTCTTTACAGAATCTCAGAATCCGCTTGCTAATATCCCACCCAACCCTTCTTCCTAATCATTTCATTGAATTCATATGTGTCAATATTTGTACTTTGGAGAGAGGCAAAAAACAGCACCTATAAGTCAGCCAGCCAAAACAAAATAGCATAACCACACACAGAATTTGAGTCTTCTTGGACAGATAGTCTATACTCAAAGATAATAATATTTTGCTTAAATTGTCTAAATTGGCTCTTCTAGCTCTAAATATATTAAAATTTGACTTTGCAAACTGCTCCGGCTCTATTGACCTAAGGGAGTTATTCTCTGCTGCCAAAGAAGAAGTGGGGAGCGGACACAATCTCGAGAATGAAGAGCTGGCAGCCTTTCACCAGGAGCCCAGGCAGCATGGCCTCACCTGGCCTGTACCCCTGGGTTTTCTTCAGAGATCTGGTGGGAAGGACCAGGTAACACTGCTTTATCAACAAGCTATTTACTTCCACGGATGTTACTTTGGAGATTTCAACCTACTCAGATCCAACTGAAGCTAACCATGTAATAAGGATCAAACTAATGCCAACAAACACCCCTTGCCCTGTGCAGTAACCATCCCAACGCAGTCAAAGGCTGTGCTGCCCTGCATGGTGGTGCAGAGGCTCTGTAAACAGCTTCATGCCCATCTATTCTGGGTCGCTCTGCACAGATAAAAATCAGCAGCCGAGAATCGGGGATTCCACTGGTGGCCCCAGCCCTATCACTCA
Source organism: Myotis yumanensis (assembly GCF_028538775.1). NCBI lineage: Eukaryota > Metazoa > Chordata > Mammalia > Chiroptera > Vespertilionidae > Myotis > Myotis yumanensis. Next base: position 167,531,638 of record NW_027223754.1, read on the forward strand.
TACCCCAGTGAGGATCAAGGGAAGAAAGACCAGACCAAGGATGACTCAGTAAAATCCATTATCTGTGGGAATGACATCAGAATAGGTCCAGATGACAGAAACATTTGTTTAGAAGGGGCACAAGTCTATAAAATGTTATCTTTGGACCTAAGCTATTCAAACAAAAAGATAAAATCTGGAAATAATGGTTAAATTGATGTAATCTACCGTGAAAGGGTCCAACCCTATCTGTGATATCATCCAAGGCCAAGTCAAGTCAGGCGCGATGGGAATGACTCTATCTCTGCCTGGTCCTGTCTAGACAAATGCAACCACCTAAAAGAGAATTAGGGCCTAAGCCAGTTGTCCACTAGAGATAATCCCTAAAATCATGGGGGCAACAGCAAAGCTGCTTCTCTGCTCACCTTTGAGCAAGATAATAAATGTCACAACGTTGTCTGAGCAGCTGGTGGGGTTAAATTTCACATGCCGGTTAAATTCAGGTAAATAAAGGTAACTGATGGCATTCTGATTTGGCTTAAGAAAAAGAGAGCGATTAAATTATTTCCCTGGAAGAAACGGCAGAACCCAGATATTAGGATTTTGAAGATTCACAGAGAGAATTGCTAGAAGGGAAAGTGCTAGTTAATGAAAGAAAACTTTAGTGGTAAAAAAGAATTTAACATTTTCACTTCACCAAATTGGCCATATCGGCTTTCTCCTGCCCACTGACCAAAGTGCTTTTTGGAGTCACTCCGCTATCAAAATAGTCTTGTATCCATTATCCAGATTAACTAGTGATGTTGACAAACTTTGGTTTGTGATCCTTTAAATTAGTGAACTGTAGAGTGGAAATCTAAATCACAACTGAAAAATACCAGAGAGAATTACATATTTTTGTCAAGAACCTTTGCATACAATTATCGATGTTTGGAAATTAAAAGCTTATTTTTAAATAAAAATTTTTTTAAATTTACTTTTAAAATCCAGCATCTTAATAATTTGACACCAAATTATTTCTAAAGTCACTAATAATATTAGTAAACATAAATCAATAAAGGTAATAAAAAAGAGAAGACGGACAATAGATATTTGCAAAGAAAATGGGGGGAAAAGCTTAAAGAATATGGTTAAGCTTTAATGTGAAGTATAGGAGGCGCTAATTGGAAGATATGGGTCTCTGGTACCTTTCCTTGTTTCTTAGTCATTCCATGGAGGATACTAAATACCTTTTGATAGCTAAGATTAGACTAATTATTAGACATTTTTTACCCTTGTTTGTGTTATTTTTTAAATATATTTCTATTGAATTCAGAGAAGAAGGGAAAGGGAGAGATAGAAACATCAATGATGAGAGAGAATCATTGATCAGCTGCCTCCTGCACACCCCCCACTGGGGATTGAGCCCAAAACCAGGACATGTGCCCTGACTGGGAATCGAACTGTGACCTCCTGATTCATACTCAACCAACTGAGCCACGCTGACAGGGCTAGCCTTGTTTGTTTTAAAAAACAAAGAGGCCAATACAGATATAAGAGAAACATCCATGATCTGAGGTCAAAAAACATGACCCTTAACTTCTCTCCTTCCAGATGACCCCTGAGTTCTCTTCTGCAGAATATATAGGTATATCCTGCTCCCATCTCAACCCCAGAGTAAAAGTTTAACCACCTTTCTTGACATGTTGTCCAACAATCTGGTGCTTTTTCACCTGCTAGCTCCCGTGGGAATTTACTCAAAGGCAGAAATGCCCCGTCCAGTGTCTTCTTGATGAATTGGATGAAAAGAGCAAGCTTATAGGGGATTTACTCTTACCCTGTGAATCATTTTTCGTGCACACTGCCTTGCACCTACTTAGTTAATGGACAAAAACAATCTTGATGCCCGTTTTTATGGGAAACAGAATTCCCTGAGTTACTTCTGTAGTGTCCTCACTCACATATAGGGAGGCAAGCCTTCTCCTAACCTTTACTTTGCATGCAAAGATGTTTGTCACTTAGGAATGCTTACTCACATCTAGAGAGCAACCAAAGTCATTTTAATGACATTTCAGTTTCACCCTTGATGACCTTGACCTTCCCTTCCCTTCACTAGTTACCTTCACACTGAGTGGCCAATGCTTTTCTCGCCCTTAGTAAACTTTCCCAGCCACACCTCACCTGACTTCACGAGATGGCAGAAGCCCAGCTACTCTAGGTTTATTTTAACCCCAGCAGATGTGCAGTACTAGTGGTTGAAAGAGCCAAGGCGGGTTTCTATAAGCTACCAATTGACAAGTCCACTCCTCCCCAAACTCCAATTTTGAAATGGTTTGAGGACAGCACAAGAGAATGAAGCTTAGCCTTTATGGCAGTCTCTCCAGCATTTCACAGTGAGTTCTGAGGACTGGCAGTTTCCTCTGAGACAGGACGTGTGTGGGAGTCGGGAGACAGGCTCTGAATGGGAATAAAAAGTGTTTCCAGACCAACCTCATCGTAGTTGTCCTGCAGTGACATTGTAGGGAGTCAAAGCATTTGCCTTCCCTGACTCCAGCACAGATGGCCCTTCCCTCAGCCACACCTGTCAAATTCTATCCTCCTCCTCCTCACTCCCTTCCCAATCCCCACCCCCACATGAAAACCTTCCTCTGCTCAGCCTCCATCGCATTTTGTATTGCTGATGATATTTTAAATATTCAATTTACATTACAAATATGTAATTGTTTAATTTCCCTATTAAGTGGTTAAAAGGCAAGAGCATTTTTTTTTGAAACATCCACAGCACCCAGGGCTGTGCCCTGATCCAGTAGGAACTCAGCAAGAATCTGTCATACTAAACCGAGACAATACGCTTGGTCTGTCACCAATCACTGGGATGTTACTAAGATTAATGTTGATGTCTGTTATTCTAAAATGTTTGAAAGTCTCCAAGAAGAAATATTCTAATAGATCTTAGTGAAAAAAGTATATGAGTTGGGATTCAATTTGAGCTTTTATGTTTTTCTCATTACTTTAAAAAATGTTATTGAATTTATTGGAGTAACATCAGTTAATAAAATTATACAGGTTTCAAGTGTACAGTTCTATAATACATTATTTGTATCTTGTATGAGCTCTTGTGTGTTTTTTTAAAGAAAAGATTACTTAATCCAAGAATCTAGCACTTAAGGATTTCCTTATGTAGGTCACAGGATGTAAGCAGAAGTATGTAATATGATAAGGCAACACCTAAATTATTAATAACTAACTACGGTAGTACAGATTGAGTTTCTTTTCCTGCCACTGACACGTACATTTTGTCCCCTTGGAGGATGGTTAGGTAACATGCCTACTGGCCCCACCTCAAATATTAAGTGTTTAGTGGTATGTAGGCTGCTCACAGAGGCTTAAGTTTCTCCTATCTCATCCTAAGAATTGCCCAGTCATTTTCGTCAGGACTTCATTCCAGGGACTAACCCTGTAGCTCAGCATTGCAGACAGGTGCAGCCAGCAAGCATGCCAACTGGCAGGAACCAGATCCTGGAAATTCGAGTTACAGATTGACACTCAAACCCGCCATTCTCAGGCTGGCCTGTTATCACAATCATTGAGCTGCCAAAATAGTCCGTTCCACATTCATTACCCAGATTAACTAGTGATACTGACAAACTTTGGCTTTTGACCCTTTGGTGAACTAGGGAATGGAAAATCAAAATCCCAAATAAAAAATATCAGAAAGAGTGGAAAAGATTTGACTTTGGGTGGTGGGCACAGCTGCAATATACACATCTTGTAACATAGAAACCCACACCTGAAACCTATACGATCATGTTGACCAATGTTACTCCAATAAAGTTAATTTTTTTTAAAAAAAGAAGAGTTACCTGTTTTCCTCAAAATCAAAGAGCCATAGGGCACTTCACCAGCAAGCGGTTCCAGTGAGGGCAATAGAGACATGAGTGGCAGAATCATGCAGATTGACTTCCAATGTCCTCCCCTCTCCTGCTGGACTGTTCCACCCACACTTCCTCTGTCCAAGGTGGAGTGTGGTGGTGCCTCCAGATCAGCCTGGAAATGGGATGTGATGTGGTTAAAAGCACACTAGACCAACATTCAAATCCCTCAAAGCACAGACTCTAATAAGGATAAGAAGTCCCTGAGCATTTGTTAAAATGCAAGTTCCTAGTCCCCAACCACAGAAATTCTGAATTCTGATTCAGTAGGTCTGAGGATTTGGTCCAATCTCTCAGCTGTACACATGAAGAAAAGATCGAAACAGTGTACACAGCCTGGGAGCGCAGAGCCAGAGCATCTGACACAGTGAGGGAACTCAGAGTCGCTCAACAGGAGGTTCTGGGAGGCAGCAGGAAACCAGGAAGGCCGTCTGCCTCACTGTCTCCAATGCAAGGCAGCAGAGCACCCACCAGGGCAGTGGTTCTCCAAGTCTGGACCCTGACCAGCAGCAGCAGCATCACCCTGGAACTTGTGGACCTCACCTCAGAGCTATTGAATCAGAAATTCTGGAAGTGGGACCCAGCAATCTGGTTTAACAAATCCCCCAGCTGGTTCTGATGCACGTCAATATTTGAGAACCTTACAACAAAGAATCATCAACTGACCGTTTTTGTTGCCTTTTGGGAAAGTTTAACTTGCTTCTGGATATGGGTGTCTCTAGTGTTCTGGAAACCTCATTGCCAATACATTGTCAAGGTCATACTCGGGAGAGTTTGAGAAATGACTCCACTCTCCTATCCAGAGTAACAGATCAATTCCAACGATTTCCAGAAATCCATTATGTGTAGAAATTGATGATGCAAAGTGTCAACTCCAGGTGAGCTGACTCTGGTGGGAACTGTACAAAACACACTCATCAGCATCACCGCCATAACCATCATCATCACCGCCATAACCATCACCATCATCATTGCCAACATCTACATCGTACTTACTATCTATCTGACACTATTATTAGAACTTAATAAATATTTATCCTCTTAATTTTCAAACACGCACACAAGTCATATGGTTGGTGCCACTATATTTGTATTCTCGCATTTTACAAATGAGAAAACTGAGGCAAAGAGAAGTTAAATGATCTGCCCACAATCCCACCACTCCTAAGGATCAGAGTAGGGTTTTCAACCCGAGTAGATGGCCTCCCGAACCTCCACTGCTAAACCCTGCAATAGAGGCAGCCCGGATAGTGGTTCAGAGCGCTCACTTTGAAGCCAGGCCATCTGTGTTTGAATCTCACTCTGTCACTTACTAGTAGTAATCACTTATTAACTGCTCTCCTGGCCTGAAATTTCACTCTTTCCTGATAATCCATCCTAAAATAATCCTCTTTCATATGGAAATAAACTTTTTTGTCAGTATCTTCCTTAACATTCTTCCTTTTTTCTCTTTCCTATAAGATAAAAATCTAAGCATACTTTGCCATTCACAAAGAAGTTTTCACTTACTCATCCTGCTTCAACTTCTACCATTCTTTCCTAGTACACTGCGCCACAGCCATTCCAAAACAGCTTACTACTCTTTGATGAAGCCAGCCTGTACTTCCTTAACTGGAATTCCCTACCATCCAATCCTTCTCTCACTTGGAAAATTCCTACTTACTTTAAGTTTTGGCTAAACCACTGCTTCCTTTAGGAAGTCTTCCTTGGGTCCCTCCTACCCAAGCTTAAGGCATCCTTTTTTCTTTCTTTACAATCCTGACCGGAGCTTGAACCTGCAACTAGGTATGTGACCTGCTGGGATTCAAACCCACAAACTTTTGGCACATGGAACGATGCTCCAACCAACTGAGCCACTCGACCAGTGTGCCTATGAATATTTGAGAGCAGAAACTTTCATTTCATCTTTGCTATAGTCCCAGTGCACATCATACATGCAAATAAATATTAAATAATTGGATGAAATGAATAGGGGCCAGGTGAGCCCCTCACTCCAGGAAAGGCAAGAGACAAAGTTCAAAAATAACTAGAGAGGGAACTGAAGTAACAATAAAGTCACAGTATTTGGTATGAGATAATGTTTCAGGAATCCAATGTATGAACTGTGCAGCAATCCTAAGCACAGGGCTGAACTAGATATGCATCATTTCCTGACATTACACCATGGAGATATCTTCAACCGGGTATCTAGTTCTAGGAATCATTTAGTGAAAAATGTCTTTACCAATTCAAAGATGTTTTGGTGCTATGACACACTTTTGAAAGTTCCAAAATTTTCCTTGTGGCTCTTGAAAGGAGCCTTAGCTTGCAGCTGTGTGGATGAGAGGAGCTGCCTTGAGGATAACCACTCACAAAGGCCACATGGAGGAAAAGTGGGAGCAATGGCTGGGGTGAAAGAAAAAGCCTGAAACTGATGTGAAGGCATGAAAACCTCAGACTTAAGAATTCAACCATCAAACATCTGTGTCTAAAAACTGAAAGAAAAAAAATATCTAAAGCTTCATTATAGTGACTTGCATACTTTAATGGTGCATCTAACAATGCTTGCTTGATGGTTACTTGAGTTCAACCTGTTTATCACTGATTTTTATATACCAATATTTATAAATTCCAAAATAAGGTGTCATTATATTCATGATGTGATAACACATAATATAAACACACATGTAATATATATAAAGCAATATATGTGCATGTGTGTGTATATGTCATCTATCCTATATAATAAAAGGCTAATATACAAATCGACCAAACGGTGGAATGACCAGTCACTATGATGAGCACTGACTACCAGGGAGCAGATGCTCAACACAGGAGTTGCCCCCTGGTGGTCAATGTGATCCCAAAGGGGGGGCGCTGCTCAGCCAGAAGCCCTGAGCCGGGCACACAGCTGGTGAGCACAATGGCGGTGACAGGAGCCTCTCTCGCCTCCGTAGCAGAGCTAAGGATGTCCGACTGACGGCTTAGGCTTAAGCCGTCAGTCGGACATCCCCCAAGGGGTCCCAGTCTGCGAGAGGGCTGAGGGACCCCCCCCCCAAAGGCAACAAATATATATATATATATGTAATCTCAGGGAAGAGTAAAATGGCACTTATATTACAAAAACAAACCCTAATGGCATACTCCTATAGTATTATACTCCTATAGTAAAAACTTTCCATTTTAAAAAGCTTCCCCAATCTTTGGAAACTATCTGTTTGAAAAGTAATAGCTAGCTCAAGATTGTTTCTAGAGTGAAATTCTCCAGATTTTAACTTCCAATTATTGTTTAAAGTTTTCTAGATGATAATGAAGAAAAGATTCCCAAAGAAATGATCTAAGATCTTTGAACACATTGATGGAAACTCTAAAAGAGTTAATTATTAAAATGTAGCCCAACCATAATTCTAAATGTAGTGACACTCTATATCCTTATAGGTAGAAAGCAGCGATGGTATTAAGAAACATGTTGAGCTCATGCTCTCTGTGGTCCTTTTAAGGACACATGGCCCTAACCCTTCATGGACTTACGCTTTGCTTGGTTAGACATACATACACACATATACATACATAAGAACACTCAATTAAACTTAGAAGGCAGCCTATCCTACATGTTACAGAATTGGCACAATGAAAAAATTGCTTCAAGAATCTGGAAGAGATCAAATACTGAATGGGAAGGACTCTGAAAGAAGTAGAGAGAGAGAAGTCTTGAAGGAAATATAATTTGGAAGAGAAATGGGCATGACAGAAAAAGAATATGTGGAGGACAAAGGCACAGAGGCAAACTACATGCTCCCACCTCAGGGACTTGGCACATGCTGTTCCCTTTGCTTAGAATGCTTCCCTTAGATATGCAAGTGGCTCACGCCCTCACTTTTTTGTCAGGTCTTTAACTCAAAAATCACCTTCTCAGTGCAGCCTTCCCTGGCTACCTTATCTAAAATTTCAACCCTGACACCCTCTAAAGTTTCATTATCTTTCCCTGCTTTAGATTTTCTCTTCAGTACTTATCACTATCTAACCTATTTTATATTTTAATTACTTATCTTGCTCTTTGTTTCTTCCACTAGAATGTAAACTCCATGAAACAGGAAATTTTGTTTGTTTTGTTTACTACTGGATTCCCAGCACCTAGAACAGGGTCTGGCACAGAGTAAGCGCTCGGGAAGTGATTGTTGAATCAGTTCTATGGAGGAGTAAGGGGTTGGTGAACAGGCGATTATTAAAATATCAAATAGACAGAAATGGAAATTTTACATGAGGGGATCAGATTTATGAACTTGGGCAGACCATTTGGAGACAGTTGGGGAGAACCTGGAGTACCCTGCCAAGGACTCATAAATACATGGCTCCTGGGGGAATCTGAAAGGTCATCTGGCCTCTCATTTCTAGGCCTCCCTGCATGTAAGTCATTCCTGACAAAGGAAGCTAATCAGCTTTCCATTTGCACAAGGCTCGTGGCATGTTTCTTGGAGGCTGAGGCAAACATCACAGAGCTCAAATTTACAGCCTGGTCACTCCGGTTTCAACCTCAGAAGGAGATATTTACATCTTTGCAGAGCTGAGTTGCTCAATTCCCTCTCAATGTTTCAGATGATTGGCCCTGAATATAATTTCCATTCACTCTAATGGAAAAGCTGGAAAGGAGAGGGTGGTTTAGTGTGAAATGAATATTTTCTGTTATAAAGTCAGACACACGGCTCTCCTAAAGGGGCCTCTGGCTCGTTGGCACTCACCACTACAGTTGTGCTCACCAGCAGAGAAAATTCTAACCATTTGAAGAGTGGAGTGGCATGTATACACTATGTTTGTGTGCTCTGGTCAGGGTCCTAAAATCCCTCACATCCATTTCCAACATCTCTCTCCCATCTAATTTGGGAGAAGGCGTATAGAAGACATGAGACAGGATAGACACTGAATATTGTATGTGGAAGGGGGCTGGACTTCCAGCTTGCTGCCACTCCACACTGCGCATAGAGCAGTCACAGGTTCAGGTGTCCATTGACAATATAAGTCCCAACCCGTTTCCCAGCAGAGAGCATGCAACATAAAAAAAAGAAAGGTGGAACAGAAGGAAGTGACAAAGAAGTGGTGATGCAGAAACAGGGAGACATCCTGCCAGATGCAAACCGCACAAAGTAGGCATTCAGTATCTACTTGCTGAATTGAATTATTTGCTGAAAACTTAATTTGTCTTTAAGGAACATTTACTCCCATTTAGTTGGTTTAAATGAGTCTTAATATAACCAACAATAAGCTATTGCACCAGCTAGCAAAACCAAACTTCTGGTTGCATGCTCTGATTGATGAGATGAGAAAACAACAAAAACATTTCTAATTAACATTTGAGATTCTTGAGTGAAATAGTCAACAAACAGTAATAAAAACAGTTAAAAGGGTTCAAAGACCTACAAGCAAATTACCTCCATTTTCAAACCCTCTTTTAAATCAGGCAGACAGATAATAGCTTTCTATGCTTTTTAATTATTTTTCACTCTATATCCAATACTTACTTTTCCAATATGAACATTACACAGCTCATACTGATTTTAGACCAAAAAAGGCATATAAAATATTTACCAATTTCACACACACACACACACACACACTCACACACAAAGCAACAACAAACAAACATGAAAACATCCGTGGAGATAAAATAGACAGTCTAATATTGTTATTGAGTGTCAGTTTTATTTTGAGCCTAGCACTTTAGGCATACACTTTAGGTTCCCTTATATAATCTTATGGGTGAGGACACTCATCAACTAGCCCACAGATTCCATTTGCCAAATTAAGCTTGTTAATAACGTGGTGATATATATATTATTTAGAGTGCATTTTCCTGTTTTGAAGAGATGACTATGTCTCTTTAGAATTTGAAGTACTAATTTAAAACAAATAAAGGAAAGAGTTAACCCTTATATAACTTTCCTCCTTTGGACGTATGTTTAGTAATCAGTTTGCCATTTATACTTTGTCTACACGGTCAAATGATACAGATTTTGTTGGCATTTTAATGCTCTTGGAAATTGTCCTAATTTATTTAGTATTCATAATTGCAAACTTGATCGTGTTAAGACTTTTCTGGAAAGGGGAAGGAGAAAATGAATATTTATAGAACAGGTTCTCTGTGCCTTCTTCATGGGTTGGGTGTCAACTTTGTGTGTTGGATGTCTTTTTTGTATGTTTTAGTATAGGTATATTATCCTTATTTTACCTCTGAGGAACTGAATTTTAGTAACTGGCCCATGCTCACACTGCTAGAAATAGAGCCAGTATCGAATCCAGGTCTGTTGAATTCCAAGGCCTGGGCTCTTGCCCATGAAGGGACAAGAGGCAGGATTATGCAAGAACTGGAGGGGCCTCAGATCACCTAATTCAACATGGCAAACCCTCCCTCCTTCTCCCATTTGCTTACAACTCTGCCAGATAAACACATTTCAGACAAGAACACTGGAAATCAGATAACTTAAATGTTTTGCTACGCCACAGGTCACGCAAATGGAGAATGTACTCATACAAAGTGATGCTTAACAGTTCAAAAGATGCAAATTTTTAAAAATTGATTTTTAGAGAGAGGAAGGGAGAGAGAGAAAGAGAAACACTGATGTGAGAGAGAGAAATTGATCAGTTGTCTCCGATACTTGGGGATCAAACCCATGAACACAGACAATACAGCGGTAAAGGCCTAAGCAGGGCGTCGGAGCAGCACACAAAGAATGCATCTTAATTGTAGTAATTTTTTTTTGGTTTTGATGTCATTTTCTGGTGAACTACAAATGAGTTAAACAGCTAATATTTTATCCAACCAAACCTGGTAAGAATCTGGCTTTGTTTCATTCATTCATTCATTCATTCACTCATTCACGAAATATTTATTATATACCAGGCTTGAATTAGGCATTTGGTACAGGGTGTGTGTGTGTGTGTGTGTGTGTTCTTGGTGTGCATAGGTATACCTATAGTTACATATGTGTTTATCTGTATTTGTATGTAAGTACAGATAAAAACTAATATTATTACATTTCTCTTTTTCCTTCCATCTTTTGATCTAAGATTAAAACTATATTGCCCTAGCTGGTTTGGTTCGGTGGATAGAGCGTCAGCCTGAGGACTGAGAGGTCCCAGGTTCAATTCCAGTCAAGGGCACATGCCAGGGTTTCGGGCTTGGTCCCCAGTAGGGGGCATGCACAAGGCAGCCAATCAATGATTCTCTCTCATCATTGGCGTTTTGCTCTCTCGCTTCCTCTCCCTTCCTCTCTGAAATAAATAAAAATATATATTTTAAAAAAACTATATATCTCTGATTACTTCAACCTGTTCTCAGCTTATTTTATTTCTGATATTGTTGCAAAAACATAATTTCTCTGGCCTTTGTTTTGAAGTTGAAGAAGGAAAAGATGGAGACTGAGGGTAAAGGTAATGAGAGCCGGATAAGCTTGCCTATTATATAACTAAGGCCACAGGCATCCCACATTACAAGGAAAATACAACAGCCAACAAGTTTTCCTATATGCCTATTAGGTGCCTGGACTTTAATATATTGAAGGCTCTTTACGTCGATACGGTCACAACTTGAATTTCACTGTTTACCTTTAATGATTTAAGAAAGCTGAAAGGATGTAGGCAGAGCTGGTAGGAGGCCTCTGGTATTGTCCAGGTGAAAGGCAACTTAAGTCAGGACCAGGGTGGCAGTGGATGTGGAGAAGTGGATGGAGGTGGAGAATGTCACAGTAGCTGATAGACTGGATACAGGGTGTGCCCAGGCCACTGCAACTGCAGATACTACGATTTCACTGAGATTTGGGAACAGCAGGTAATCGTCAGGATTGGTGGGGAACATCATTAATTGGTCTTAATTTATCATATTCATGTTGAATTTAAGGTGTTTTTGAGACCACCTAGGGGGATATACAAGGATATTACATGCCCTGGTATTTGAAGGAAAGACCTGGACTAGAGAGATAAATTTTCAAGTTATCGCTATGTAGAGGGGATTAAAACTTGGTCATGGAGTTTGAGAAAAAACCATGGAGCAAGAAGAGAACAAACAGGCCCAGGACGGAGCCTTTCAGAAGTCTAACACTTAATAGCCATGTAGAGGAGCATGGACCTAAAGGGAATTGAGGAAGAACAAAGAGAAAATTTATCGGGAACCAGTAGAGAGTGGAAGCCAGAAGGAAAGAGGGTTTCACGAAGGCCAGGGCAGAGGTGGTCTACAGTGTTAAACGCTGCGGAAGGCACGTACAATGAGAACGGGATTGGCCAACTATTCCATCACCGGTTATAGCTTCCAGTTAAGGAGAATCTTATCACTGAAAGAGAAAATCATATGACGGAGGGGAAAGGAATAAAGGAAGGGAGGACGGAAAGGAGGGAGGGAGGAAGGAATGGATGAAGAAAAGGATATAATTTTTTAAGACAAAAAAAAAACACACACAAAAAAACTAGAGACATGATTCTTGGCACTCTCTACGTATAGATTGGAAATTCCAAGTTTCAGATTCCTCTTCAAATTATCTTCTTTGGCTAGCAAGCAGAAAACAACGTGCTTCACCTTTTGACAGATTAGAATTGTCAGTGTTCTCCCTTGAGGAGAATTCTAGATGTGGAATTGTTTTGGCTTAAAAAAGAAACCTTTCACCACCTACATCAACATACTCCAGGAGGGACTGTCAGGCCAGTGAGCCTCTCCATTACCCATAAGATTCAGCCCATGACCTCTCCCCAGCCTGGAGTTCCCGGTCGGCGAGCACTCAGTAACCCAGTGGACTTATTCCATAACCATCACTGTAGACAACCCAGACTGGCAAAATTCCTTTATGCTCGGGGATAAATTGGCTTTGAGATAGGAATAGGAACTTGTCTAATCAAACCAAAATAGAGGCTATTTTCACAATATATAATTTTTTCCAAAGTTTTTTTTTAAATTTTCTTAGCAGGTAAAATTTTAGACTAGAAGTTCAGACATCTGAACCTAGTTTTGTTAAATATACCAACTTACTTTATAATGTGGGCGAGCCATTTAACTACCCTGAGTTTCAGTTTCCTTGTCTTTAAATTTTTTAAACACTGTCTAGCTTACCTATGTTTTATTGTTGTCATAGTGATTATTGTCATGCATATAAATGTTCTTTAAAAACCACCAAACGTTATTAAAATGCCATAAAGATATTTTCATTAATGTTTTCAACTTATTATGAATATGACTTAAATTTGCAAAGATGGTTAAGACAAACAATCAACAGAACAGCCTTCTAAGTGCTTACAGAAGAGATTTCAAAACTTTGTTTTATTTAGGCATCATAATTCATATCCTATAATTTCCGTGGTATTTTTAAAAGGTCTACCCCGATGCTCTGTCAAAAACAAATAAATAAACCCACAAATAAATGCCTTGCTTTGGCTCTACCTTAACACTTTTTATAAAAATAACCCCACCTAATCCAGAGGGTAAAAGTCACCCCTACCACTCACTTCAATTCTCACTTTCTCCATGAGACCTTCCCTGACTTTAGCCCATTGTGATTGCCCTGTCTGTGGTTCCCGAGCCACAAGGACCAGCATGTGCTATGCTCTTTTCCTGTGGTCTTTATTTGCTCTGGTTATGTGCCGCACCAGGTTCAGCTAGGACAATGGGAATCAGCATTGAAAAATCTAAGGTACAACTCATAGTTCTTTTACAGTTGCTCATAGAACCTAACCCACATCAGACACATGTTTGTTAAATTCTTAAATTGAAATAACTTGAATCAGTGTATGGGATAAAGAATAAAAGTCTCAGAAGTTATCAAACTGGAGTTTTAGCTCACCTCTGCCACTCCCTAGCTGGTGGCACTGTGTAATTCGCATAACGTCCCTGAGCCTTCCTTATCTGTAAATGAGAAACTCGTACTAAGTCCAGTCCCTTTGAATTAATCCTATGAAAATCAAGATTGCATTTGTGGATCCTTTCCAGCAATTACCTTCAAAATATCTCCCCCCTAAATGTCACATCTAACGTGGTTACTTTCCTATTACTGCTTCTAATATTAACATAGTATTCATTCAGCCCCTATAATATGTCATGACCTGTGCCAAGCACTTCCCTTGTATTATCTCATTTAATAGTAACATCTCTGAGGTATTAATCCCATCAGTGCCAGAAGCCAACTCCAGCATGTCATAATTGCAAGAGTTTCATCAAAAGGTTGATGGAACTTGGGGACTCAACAAGGGCTGAGTCACATATGTTGTCACCTGTTGGGAATGACTGAGGGCATTTCCCCAAACCTCAAAAGGATGCATTAAATCAGTGGTTCTCCACCTTCTGGCCCTTTAAATACAGTTCCTCATGTTGTGACCCAACCATAAAATTATTTTCGTTGCTACTTCATAACTGTAATGTTGCTACTGTTATGAACCGTAATGTAAATATCTGACATGCAGGATGGTCTTAGGCAACCCCTGTGAAAGGGTCGTTCGACCACCAAAGGGGTCGCAATCCACAGATTGAGAACCACTGCATTAAATGATTGCTTGCTGCAAAACAGCTCAGGGCATCTTAATCTACATGTTATTGCCTCCTACTGGCCAAATGCCTGAACAGCCATAGGCATATTCTTCCCATCTGAAAATGGATTCTGTACCTAACTCTACCCTTTGATGTGTATATCTCCACCTTGCCTTAGGACAAATTGTGTTAATAAATAGCAAGGGGTCCTGAGACAAGGAGAACTCAGTTCCTTTAGTTAAGTCTTCTCTGACTCCCTATAATGCCTTTGAAAATTATGTTTTGTCTCTGTATTCTTATTTAATTTACTCACAGCCCCTTCTCCAGATTTCTTCTTGATGCCAGATCAAGACCACCGGCACATGAGGACTTGGAGTGTTGCTCTGGGAAGTGGCTAACATAGCCTGTGCTGACCCTCTTAATTGTGGACACCAAATGCTACCGCAGGGACTGCCATCCCTGCTGTCACTGTTCCACGGCAACTTGGTCCTTCTGTTCCTACCCCCTGTGAGAAATCCCCTTTGACCTGCAATTCTGAGGCAGGTGCCTGCACCTTAGTTGCAAGGAAGGCTGGAAGAGCAAGTAGCTGGCATTGTACTTCTTGTGAATGCATTCCTTAAATATAGGAAGTAGAATCTACATGCTGCACAATAAAAAAGAATGACAAATGTCCACTCTAAGTATCTCCACTATTATAATTTCCATTTTGCAGGTCAGGAACCTGAGACTTAAGCAAGGTTAAATAACTTGCCCAAGGTCAGAGAGAGGGCAAATGGCCAAGTCAGTTTATCTGAGCCCAATAATACTCTGCTTCCTTCAGGCTCAATAGCTTCCATTGAAATGTGAGACTTTAAATACAGGTTAGCTTGGGCTGTAGATTTCATTATTTTCATCACCTTTATCATTGTCATTCACAGTATCATGATAAAGACAATCTACAGAATTGTGACTCAATGACCAATCTACCCACAAACCCCAAGTCACTGGGATGTTCCTGTTGATACTGCTAGATAGGATGACATATTTCAATGAAAACACTTTTAAAAGTAGTTCCCATAGACAGAATCAGAATAAACAACTCTGGTCAGGGGAAAAGTCATAACTCATAACTCTGGAGCCAAAGTTTAGCACCAGGCCAACGTCAGAAACAGTATTTTCACCTCCTAAAACAGCGACCATTTGCAACTGGATTCAATAACAACAACTTTCCAAACAGCAACCTGTTCTCCCCGACAGCTGTTACCATCGCAATTATGAAAGAGGAAAGCTTCTGGTCCTCTGATAATAACTCGGCCCAGTCCAGGGAACACTGTCCCCTTAAAGAGGGGGGTTCATATCAAGAAAGCCTGAGGAAAGCAGTCCTCTCCCCATCCCCACACACCCTCACACAGACCTTCCCGGGCATAAGAGAATTGCTATGCAGTGAATTCCTGGTTGTATGTGGTAAGGGGGAAGAGGAAGAAGAGCAGCATGGGTATATTAAACCTATGGATAGCCCCAAACCACATTTTATGGTTATAAGCATCGGTCTCCTTTACCATAAACCTTTTGCCAGAATTGAAAATGAGAAACAAAATCTAACTGGGGTTTGCGCTCCCTGCCCTTCCCCCCAGCCCTGGCTGCCAGTCCTCTTTCCCGAAGTTGACAATAAGCAGGTAAAGGGCCCAAAAACCGGTCCAAGGGGGATGCCAGGGAGACTCCAATGGCAGGGGCAACCTGTAGGAAGCAGGAAAGCAGCTACTCACTTATGAAGGAACCAAGAGTCAATGAAGGGAACCATTCTTGCTCCCGAAGCAGCACCCTTCATGTGATTCTATTCAAATATTGAGCTTTGATTGATTTATAGAAATTATTTTGATTTCTCTAAACTCATATGTATGGTCTGTTCCAGCTCGCTGTGGGAAGTGTGCGAAATATGTGTACTCACTTGCCCTTAGTCATCTGTTTCTAATTTAAACATACTCTTCCCAGCTACCTACTCCAACCATAACTATTCACTGCACTTATCATAATAATTTGCCTAAAACAAGCAATAAAAAGAATGGAGCTTTCGCCTGTGGCCAGGAACTTTCACGAAGCGTGGGCCTGCCAGGATTCCATGCTTTTCACTCTGGGCCTTTACCATTGCTAACAAAGCCTCGTGGTCCTTTGGAGCTGCAGTCCCTGGAGACAGAGGGCAAGAATAACAGACAATAAGGGTGGACTCTCATAGCTGTCATTTCTCAAACTGTTGCACACTGAAAACTCTCCACTCTTCTTGAGGAGGAACCCTTGGAAAGCTGCTTAAAGGTCAGAAACCAAGAGAATTTAGAGAGACTATTTCATATCCTGAAAGATTTAAGAAAGTGTCTTATAAAACAAGCAACAATGGTTTTACCTGTAAACAATTTAATTACCAACCACACCACATAATTTTAAATAATCAGCAGATCATTTAAAAGAGGAAGATTATTCGTTGACATTTTAAAAGAGCGAATAATTTTAAACAGGTCTATTGCTCTCATTTGTAGCCTTAATTGGCTTAGTTTATTTTACACATTGAAGGGTGAAGGTGCTGAGATTGATACGACAAACAGCCCCAGCAGGGAATGAAAAGAATTCCAAGGCCTGCTTTGGGTGCATCACTCTGAGAGGCAGGTGAACCAAATGTGAATGTGTCAAAGGGCCAGAAGTATGAATTCCCCAAGACCTCACAGCCAGGTCAGGAATGCGGTCCTCCGACTGCTCAGGGCACTTTCTCTTCCATTGTGTAGGCTTTCTGCTTTAAAGAACAGACACATCTACTCAGAGAGGAACAAAATGTTATGAGATATCATCATTAGCTGGAAACAACCACTCAAATTGAGAAGGATTACCACACATTGAGGTGCCATCTTCACGGTTCT
Source organism: Myotis yumanensis (assembly GCF_028538775.1). NCBI lineage: Eukaryota > Metazoa > Chordata > Mammalia > Chiroptera > Vespertilionidae > Myotis > Myotis yumanensis. The sequence continues at coordinate 167,548,890 of NW_027223754.1, forward strand.
TTCCCAAATTTATTTTTAGATGCCATTCTAGCACATTTGGAAATATCTGCAGCTCTCTTTACATGATATGCACCCTCCCCTGCTCTATGCTTCTCCAAATTCTATTTGGCCACCCAAGCTCAATGTAAGCCCTGAAATACTTCTCCAGGAAGCTCTTTCTGATCACATTGGTCCTCAAAACCTCGTCACACACCAAAAACAGAGGCAGCAAAGCAAAGAGGTGACCGATGAAGGTTTTCATCAGACAGATCTAGGTCTGGATGCAAAATCTGCTCTTTACCAGGTACATAGGTTTGTAAAAGTAGACAGTCAAGACAGAGGCTCCTGGAAGGCTCAGCTCCAAGCAGCAAACCCAACTTCTGGTGGTCACCTATTTTGGATACTTTGTCCATGTGAGGCTGATCTTGCCTTTTTAATAGTATCCAACCCAGTTGCAGTAGATTGATTTTAAAAACATCAAGTGAATAGTAATGCCACAAAAAATGCCAGAATAGGAAGCTCCAGGAATCAGTACCTCCCCAAAGGAACTATTGAGATGGCAAGAACTGTCAGAATCAACTATTTTTTACCTCTGGAGTCTGATCAAACACTTACCGTATCCGAGCGAGGCTTGATTAAGAAAGAGGCTAATAGATTTCAGTGCACTTAGGCATTTTGCACAGCAAGGACTATGTCCCACCTCAGCCCTGCAGCAAGATCCACAAGAACAATGGCCTACTTTCCAGGTGTGCTTGCTAGGGTGGGATGTAAAGTTTTGTCCTTTAAATATCTGTGGGCTGTGTGTTTTGATCTGCCTGAGGGGTTAGCACAGAGAGTGGCCATTGTTTCAATTCTCTTGAGCTGAAATCAGCTTTCCTGATGGACTCTGTCAAAAGGATTTAAAGAGACAAGCTTTCCCCCCCTTTTCTTACTAGATCCAGGCATTAAAGTAAATCTCTATCAGGTCACCAGCTGGAAATAGAGATACTAGAACAGAGAATTCAGTGACTACACGTGACAAGAAATGTTTCAATAAGCAATAACTGCAACCCCTGTCAGGGGAAAGAATATGATTTTCAGAATCACCATATTATAATATTCAAAATATCCAGTTCTCAATAAAGAAATTACAAAGCATACAAAGAAACAGGGAAATAAGGCCAACTCACAGAAAAATAAAACACCAAAAAAATCTGAGAACAACAATTGTTACTAGACAACAATTTTAAATTAACTGTCTTAAATATGATCAAAGAGCTGAAGTGAACCAGGGATAAAGAACTACAGGAAATCATCACAATGGTAATATGAACTATCATATATCAAGGAGAAACTATTAATAAAAGACATCAAAATTATAAAAAGCAATCAAATAGAAAAAAATTGTAATAGCTGAAACTAAAATTTCACTAGAAGGATTCAACAATAGCCTTCAACCGGCAGAAGGAAGAACTGGAGAACCTAAAGGTAGGGCAATTGAAATTACCCAGTCTAAGGATCAAAAAGGAAAAAAAATGAATAAAAGTGAACAGAGCATAGGCATCTGTGGGCCACCATCAAGCAGACTAATGTCCACATTATGAGAATCTCAAAGTGAGAACCAAAAGACAGATTGTTCAAAGATATAATGGCTAAAAACTTCCCAGATTAGATGGAAAACATAAACTACATTTCCAAGATCAACATACTCCAAGCAGGTTGAACTCAAAGAGACCCACACTGAGAATATTACAATCAAACTAAAAAATACAAAGACAAAGAGAGAATCTTAAAAGCAATAAGAGAAAAGTGCCTTGTCATGTACAATAAATTCTCAATAGGATTAACAACTCTCTCTCATCAGAAACAATAGAAACCAGAAGGCAACTGGATGATATGGTTATTTAAAGTGATGAAAGAGAAGACTATATAAAAGCTTGTATTTTATATTTTTATATTTTATACCTCCTGTTTTATTTCCTATGTGGTTTAAAACTAAATGGATTAAAAGTAACTATAAATTTATGTCAATTGATATACAATGTATAAGGATGGATTTGTGACATTAACAACATAAGATGGGGAAAACAAAACAAGAAAAGGGAAGAGTTAGTGTAGGTTACTAAGCTAACTTGGTACCAATTCAACTATATTGCTATAAATTTAAACCCAAAGATACAAATAGATTTAAAGTGAAAGAGGAAAAGACATTACATACAAATAGTAACCAATAAAGATCCGGGAGTCACCATACTAATACCAAATAAGATAGATATTAAGTCAAAAAATTGCTATAAGAGACAAAGAGGACAGTATATATTGACAAAAGGGTCAACTCACCAACAAGACATAACAATTACAAAAATTATATACAGAGTGGGGAAAAAGTAGGTTTACAGTTGCTCATATGGAAATATATATATATATATATATATATATAATGCAAAATGTCCCCTTGGGAGTTCGACCAACCAGGAGTTTGATTACTCACTATGATGTGCGCTGACCACCAGGAAGGTGGCGCATAATGAAGGAAGGCCCCAGTTGGCAGCTTGCAGCTGCTAGGTACCCTACCCATGTATGAATTTCATGCACTGGGCCTCTAGTTAATAAATAATAATACAAGAATAAACTCTGTTTCACATGCTTACAACTGTAAACCTACTTTTGCCACATCCTGTATGTACCAAACAAAAGAGCAACAAAATATATGAAGAAACACTGACAGAATTGAAGAGGAAATAAAAGTTCTACAATAATAGTTGGAGACTTCAATACCCCACTTTGAATAACAGCAAGAACATTTTGACAGAGCATCATTATATCCCAACTAAACCTAACAGACATATATAGAGCACTCCATCTAACAACAGCAGAATACACAGTCTTCTTAAATGCACATGAAACATTCCCTAGTATAAATCACATGTTAGTCATAAAACAATTCTCAACAAGTTTTAAAAGATTGAAATCATACAAAAATATGTTCTCTGACCACACAGAATGAAGCTAAAAGCCAATAATAAAAGGAAACTGGAAAATTCACAAATATGTAAAAATTAAATAACACATATTTAACCATCCAATAGATCAGAGAATAAATTACTAGAGAAATTATAAACTACTTTGAGATAAAGTTTTTAAAAATAATACTAAAATGTATCAATGTAGTTAAAGCAGTGATTTAAAAAATGTATAACTGCAAATGCTCATATTATAAAAGAAAAAATGATCACAAATTAACAATCTAACTTTATATCTTAAGGAACTAGAAAAATAAAAACAAAATCAACCCAAAACTAACATTAGAAAGTAAATAATAAAAGTTAAAACAAAGAAAAAATAGAGATTAAAAAACAACAAAGATGCCCTGACTGGTTTGGCTCAGTGGATAGAGCGTTGGCCTGCAGACTCAAGGGTCCCGGGTTCGATTCCGGTCAGGGGCATGTGCTGTGGTTGTGGGCATATTCCCAGTGGGGGGTGTGCAGGAGGCAGCTGCTCCATGTTTCTCATCGATGTTTCTGACGCTCTATCCCTCTCCCTTCCTCTCTGTAAAAAATCAATAAAATATATTAAAAAAAACACCAGAGATAATTTTTAAAAACAAACAAAAGTTGGCTCTTTGATAAGAGCAAACAAATAGACAAACATTTAGCTGGACTAAGAGAAAAGATGCAAATAACCAAAAGCAGAAATAAAAGTGGGGACATTACTCTTAACCTTACAGAAATGTAAAAGATTATATGAAAACACTATAAAAAATTGTATACCAATAAATTAGATAATCTAAATAAAATGGACAAATTCTTATGAACAGAAATATTACCAAAGCTGACTCAAGAAGTAGTAAAAATCTTAGCAAACCTATAACAACTAAAGACATTGAATCAGTAATCAAAAACCTCCCAACAAAGTAAATTCCAGGACCAAATAACTTCACCAATGAATTCTAACAAACATTTAGAGGAAAAATTATACAAATTCTGCTACACTCTTCCACAAAAATAGAAAAGGGGTGGGACACTTTCTAACACATCAGCAAAAGAGGCAAAAACATAATGGACTAAAGATAGTTTATTCAATAAATGGTGTTGGGAAAATTAGACAGATACATGCAAAAAAAATGAAACTAGACCACCTTCTTATACCATACACAACAATAAACTCCAAATGGATTTAAAACTTAAATGTTAGACTCAAAACCATAAAAGTCCTAGAAGAAAACATAGGCCCATAAAATCTTAGATATTTCTCATAACATTATTTTTTTCTGATATGTTTCCTCAGGCAAGGGAAACAAAAGAAAAATAAACAAATTGGACATTGAACTAAAAATATTTTGCACAGTAAAGGAAACCATCATGAAAATGAAAAAAACAACCTACTAAATGGGAGTATATATTCGTTGATTCATCTGGTCAGTAGTTAATATCCAAAATTTATAAGAACTTATAAAACTGAACACCAAAGAAACAAGTAATCAAATTAAAGTGGGCAAAGGACCTGAATAGATACTTCTCCGAAGAGGATATACAGATGGCCAATAGACATATGAAAACATGCTCAAACACTAATCATCAGAGAAATGCAAATTAAAACCACAATGAGATATCACCTCACACCTGTCAAAATGGCTATCATGAATAAATCAACTGTTGGCAAGGATGTGGTAAAAGGGAACCCTTGTGCACTGTTGGTGGGAATGTAGATTGGTGCTGCTACTGTGGAAAGCGGTATGGAGTTATCTCAAAAAATTAAAAATGGAATTGGCTTATGACCCAGGAATTCCACTTCTGGGAATTTACACACAAAAAACAGAAACGCTAATTTGAGAGAATATATGCACCCTATGTTCACTGCAGCATTATTTACAATTAGAGGCCCAGTGCACAAAAATTTGTGCACTCAGGTGGGGGTGTTCTTCAACCCGGCCTGAGCCCTCTCGCAGTCTGGGACCCCTCAGGGGATGTCCACCTGCTGGCTTAGGCCCGCTCCCCGGGGGATTGAGCCTAAGCTGGCAGTCAGACATCCCTCTGGCAGCCCGGGAGCCCTAGGGGGATATCTACTTGCTAGTGGGGAGCAGGCCTAAGCTGCAGTCGAACATCCTTAGTGCTGCTGAGGAGGTGGGAGAGGCTCCCGCCACCATCGCTGTGCTGGCAGCCATCAGCCTGGCTTGTGGCTGAGCAGAGCTCCCCCTGTGGGAGCGCACTGACCACCAGGGGGCAGCTTCTGAATTGAGCGTCTGCCCCCTGGTGGTCAGTGTGTGTCATAGTGACCAGTCATTCCCAGTTGTTCTGCTGTTAGGGTCAATTTGCATATTATCCTTTTATTATATAGAATAGAGGCTTGGTGCATGTGTAGGGGCCGGCTGGTTTGCCCTGAAGGGTGTCCCAGATCAGTGTGGGGGTCCCACTGGGGTGCCTGGCCAGCCTGGGTGAGGGGCTGATGGCTGTTTGCAGGCTGGTCAAGTCCCCCAGTGGGGACCCTCACCTCATGAGGGTGTGGCCAGACTGAGTGAGGGGCTGGTGGCCGTTTTCAGGCTGGCCATGGCAGCGGGCTGGAAGCAGGTATCTGGGATTTATTTAGCTTCTATAATTGAAACTTTGTAGCCTTGAGCGGAGCTCAGGGCCGGCAGGGCAGGTGGAAGCTTGGCTTCCTCCATTGCCAGGGCAACTCAAGCCTCCTGCTCGCTCTAGCTCTGTGGCCGCCGCCATCTTTGTGACGGAGTGAGGGAGTGACGGAGTGGTGGTTAATTTGCATATTACTCTTTTATTAGATAGGATAGCCAAGATTTGGAAGCAGTCCAAGTGTCCATCAGTAGATGAGTGAATATAACAGTTATGGTACATTTACACAATGGAATACTACTTGGCCATAATGGGCAAAGGATTCTTCAAAGAAGACATACAAATGGCCAACAAGTGCAGAAAAATACTTAAAATCACTAATTATCAGGGAAATGCAGATCAAAACCATGACATATCATCTTTTAGTTTTTTACAAGAAAGATAAGAAGTGTTGGCAAAGATGTAGAAATATTAGAACTCTTGTATACGGTTGGTGGGAATGCAAAATGATGCAGCCACCATGGAAAATAGTACAGAGGTTTCTCAAAAAGTCAAAAACAGAACTTACATATGATTCAGTAATCCCACTTTGAGTATTTATCCAAAGAATTGAAATTGGTTCAATGAGGATTTCAATGATATATATGCACTCCCATGTTTATTACAGCATTATTCACAACAGCCAAGGTGGGAAAACAACCTAAAAGTCCTTCAATAGATGAATAGATAAAGAAAATGTGATATGTACATACAAGAGAATATTATTCAGCCACAAAAAGAAGGAATTCCTGCCATCTGTGGCAAGGTTCATATGAGGAACCTTGAAGACATTATGCTAAGTGAAATAAGCCAGTCACAGAAAGAAAAATACTGCATAATTTCACTCACTTGAGGTGTCTAAAATAGTCAACTTTATTGAAACAGAAAGTAGAATGAGGAATGGGAAATGGAAAGTTGCTGTTCAACAGGTAAAAAGTTTCAATTATGAAAGACAGAGTAAGTTCTAGATACCTGCTATACAAAAGTATGCTTAGAAGTTTACAATATTTTACATGTAAAAGTTTAAGAGGGTAGATCTCATGTTACCTGTTCTTATCACAATCAAATAAATAAGTAAAATTTAAAAACACATGAGACACCACACTCATTAGAATGGCTATAATTAAAAAAAACACACAGAGAGAGAGAAAATAAGGTTGTTAAGGATGTGGAGATATAAGAACCCTTATAAATTGTTGATTAGAATGTACTGGTAAAATAGGGCAGTTCCTGTGGAAAACAGTTTGGCAGTTCCTAAAATATGTTAACTGTAGTATTGCCATTTGACCCTGAAATTCCACTCTTTGGCAGATAACTGAAACAACTGAAAACATACTCAAACTAAACTTGTTCAGGCATGTTCATAACATTCACAGTAGCCAAAAGGTGAAAACATCCAATGTCCAACAAAGGCTCAACTGTCCAACAAAAAAATAAATGGATAAACACAATGTGGTCTATATATACAATAAAATATTATTTGGCCATAAAATAAAATGAAGTATTGATATATGCTACAACTTGGATGAACCTCAAAAACATTGTCAAGTGGATAAAAAACAGACACAGACATCACGTATTGTATGGCTCCTTTTGTATAAAATATTCAGAATGGGAAAATCCATAGAGACAGAAAGCAAATTAGTGGTTGCCAGGAGATGGAGGGAGAGAGGAATGGAGAGTGATTGCTTAATGGGTATGAAGTGTTATTCTTGGGTGACAAAAAAGTTTTGAAACTAGAAAGAAGAGATTGTTGCACAACATTGTGAATGTACGAATTACACTTTAAACTGGTTGTGGGTTATACACATTTCTCCTCAATAAGAAAAAACTTCACGTGAATTCTACAAATTAGAGCTCCACCATTAGTTGAAAATTACATTTCATTTGTCAGTAAAAGGAAAAACAAAGGGCTGTTAGAGTCTTTATATGTAATTTCAACTACTGTAAACATTTCAATCATGCTAAAATTTGTTTTACATTTTGTACTACATATATATTTGAACAAGTTTTATCATTAATGGTGGTTCTCAAGACTGAAGTGATTGATCACCATTAGAATGTCCTGATCAGGAACTTCATGTACCCATTTCAAATATAAGTATAAAAAATATTAGGTTCATAAAAGCAAGTTCATGTTTCTCCCTAAAATATTTGAAAGGATTTTTGGAAGTTTTTTCCCCCACAAATTCAATATTTAATATATCCTATAGTACCTTTCATTACATTTTTATCATAATTACACAAGATAAAAATGTTTTATATTTTTTAACCAAATCTCATATAGGGAACTCTTAATTACTTCAAAATTTACTATTTGAATATTTTTTTCTATGCATACCATCATGTGAAAAATGTAAGAAGTTGGAAAGTACCTGTCCTTCAAAATTAATTAAATACTATACAGTACTTTTCATTGTTAGATTTTCTTTTCCAAAGCAGGTCTAAATTTGCTCAAGAGCTGTGATCATGCCCTCAATTGCTGGACTTCTTTTGTATTTCCCATAGCAAACAGTGTCAAGTAGCTTAATAAATCCATGTTGAACTGGACTGAATCACCAGGAAAATGTCCCCTCCTCTCAGGTTAGTGCAAGCCTACCCTGAGGAGTTTACTCTGCAGCAAGCCCAGCACCTAAGCCAGAAAGACACATGGTAAATATCTGGCTCTCTAGAGAATCTCAAGAGCTTTCTCACTTTTACATGCTTTCAACTGTAGTCTTCTGTTCCCTCAGAAACTCCAGAAGACTGGCAAGCCTTAGGCTGGGACCAGACGTGCTTGTGGCTGTCAGTCATGTGTGGTGACTGAAGTCATGTCACCACGTGAAACATCATCCTTGAACCCAAGTTATCACGTGGCCATGGACAGCCCACTCAATAAACAAAACATGGTTACTTCCTCTGAAGAATTGAAAATCTAATGGAGATGGAACAGTCTATTTTGTAGGGGTTTGAAAAAAACACCTCTCATTTCAACAGCCTCTCCTCATAAATAAAAAATGTGTGTGTGTTTTGAACTGTTAGCTTGTTTCTAATTGAGAAATAAATCAGAAGTTTCAACTTTACCAAAATTGGAGATGGTAACTGTGCTTGCATGCTACGCTGCCAGAGAACACTTCCAGGGCTTTTCTCTCCTACAAACATAACGGGAAGTGGAAGGAGGGGAGGGAATCTTTGCTGAGGTGGGAGAAGGGGGATATGCTGGGCCAGATTTAAATGTGGACACAAATCCCTGTAAAGTTTGTCAGTGTGATAGATTTAAAATAAAACTTCATCAGGCCCCTGTTTACGAGAGACTTTTTAAAAAATTCTACGGAATAAACAACAGCTCATAGAAGGAGAGAAAGGACACACAAGGACTGACTGAGATCACTGCCAGGTCTCAAGGCTATTTTTGCTCCCAGAATGGGAGAGGAAGGAGTCAGAATATATGGGCTCAGGCACTTTAAGTGTTCAGCATTTCCACCTATGTGCTCCCACAAACCTCAGAAGCACACACCTAGTTAAAGCCGGCCACATGTACTTATTTCTGAAAAGAATTGTATGCCTTAAACAGAACATATCCTTAACATTTCTGCCCATGTTGTGTTGGGCCTTACACCTGTAATGCATTCTGTCTGTCATGGCTGCTTGGCCCTGGAGACAGGCACCTGGAGCTGTCATTGTCACCCATGCAGGTTGCTCCATCCAACATCAAGCAGTTTCCAGGATATTTTTACAATAAACAAGCTTATCATTAAGACCTTAAAGGGAGAGGCTGAGGAATGGAAGATGGGGAGTGTGATAAACAAGCTAATGGCATTGTAAGAGAAATTATTTCCATTAAGAAGATTAATCTCTTGAATCCCAGTTTCTTGACTATGCCATCTACATTTCACTAAAAGGGAGAAAGAAGGAGAGACAAAGGAATGTTATGAGTAATTAAAATTTTTTCCATTTATGAAACCCAAACTAGTCTCCAGAGAGTGAATTTAGGTCTAAGATAGGTTCCTCTTCCAACAGGGACATGGAGCACTGGAGGGGAAAGCAATACAGAGACCGTAGCCAGTTACTCCACTCTGCAGATGGGGACACTGAAGCTCACAAATGTTGCCCACTGTTCCAATTCTCGAAACAAGCTAATGAGAAACCCAGGTCTCTTGGCTCTGAGACATGTCCTCTTTCCTTTTCACCACATTCTATAATCAATGCAGAATTCTGGTCCTAAAATGCATCTTAAACTGGGAACCTTTCTATCTTTTTCTATTAACCAGACCTTCAGGAATGGAGGAGAAATACCCTGGCCTGTCCAACAAATGAATTCTTTTGACAAAAGCCCATCTACCAAAATCCTACTTATCTGTAGTCTGTACTTTCCAAAATACCACCATGTGATCACACAACCCCCACTGTTACTCATCAAACATGTGTTTAGCCCTGACCGGTTTGGCTCAGTGGATGGAGCGTCGGCCTGCGGACTGAAGGGTCCCGGGTTCGATTCCGGTCAAGGGCATGTGCCTTGGTTGCAGGCACATCCCCAGTGGGTGGTGTGTAGGAGGCAGCTGACCGATGTTTCTCTCTCATCAATGTTTCTGACTCTCTATCCCTCTCCCTTCTCTGTAGAAAAATCAATAAAATATATTAAAAAAAACAACATGTGTTTAGATAGAAACATAACTATATTTTATTAGTCATGAAGTGTCCAGAATGTTATAAAATCTGACAACATTCATAGATGTTAAGATTGAGGCAGTTTAGATAGCATATCCATTAATCCAAAAATACCCAAATCCTGTTCTACCAAACATCCCTCTTCCCCGCATTCTCCTGAGGAAGCCTATGGTTGATGAACCCCACGCTACTCACAGTTGATAAAGAGCTTTATATGTGAAGAAAGAGCTCTCCATCTTAGATGTTGGGGATCTACCTCGGCAGGCCAAAATAGGGTATCCTACTTCCCATTACTAATGAAAATCGGGGGACCAGCATGTTCAGACTTGCCTTTGGGGAAAGAGGTTGAATCTTTACAAAAGACCTTGGCTTACCTCACTCACCTGGAGATATCAAAACTTAAGACTGTCTCAGGACCTCATCGTCATGCCACTCATTATATAATAGAGCGTAAGGACAGAATTACCTCTCATTCTCACATCAAGAAAAATGGGATTCCTTTACTTAGAGCTGGTGCCTGCCTTCCATTTCCCACCTCCCTGATTGGAATAGTGCTGGTATATGGCTGCCTCCTGTGCTGAGGCGTTTCCTTCTTCCTTCTTTGCCAGTGCTCTCTGGAGTAGGATCCTAAGGCCAGGGCCACATGAATGCGGGTCTCTCGGGTAATTTACACAGTATTGAGCTAAAATGCTCTCCAAATCACTATGGTAAAAAGAGATAAATAAGCCTCAAAAGTCTAGAAATACTTTCCAATAATGCTAGAATGAGCTATCTTCTGCATTTTTAAGAAAGGCCTACCTAGTATTATCATTGTGGGTTAATGCATTCATTTATTTAAAAAATATTTACTGAGCACTTATAATATGCCAGGTACTGTTACAGGGATCAAAGATATAGCAGGGAATAAAACCAACAAAAATCCCCGACATTATGAAAGTAATATGGGCAATTCAATATTACTAGATAATAGTAATATTGAATAGTAATATTGCTCTGTGCTTAGACTGATCTTTTCAGTGCCACTGGGATTACCAACTATACAAAAGCTACTGAGTATTGACCTGCTGCTGTTTTATAATCTTGGTTCGCCATGAGGGTGAAGTGACAATAAAACTTACACCTGTGAAGGGGCTCACTGCAATGTAAAGCAAAGCAATGCCAAACGGTTAAAGGCCAAACATGTGGCTCAGGCAATCAGAGTTCGAAAATCCTGAAAGTGCTTTGTACTTAGTAGGCACATTGGGTAATCTTTCTTAGAGAAAGCGAAGGTTTTGATTTAAAAAAAAAAAATGTTTTTTTGAAACTTGAGAAGGACTGAAAAGAAATGGTATAATCAAAATAGAGTGGTCAAAATAGGATGAGTTATTTCTATTATCTCTCATCTTCTTTGCTTGCTCAAAGAAGAATACTCTATAATTTATTAAAATTTAGAGTAAAATAGCATTTTGTGGATACTGAAACTTTGTTGTAACCCTATTATTTAAACTCGTATTGGCAGTTACAGATTAATATTGGCCAAAGCATTCAAATTACACAAAATTGTATTTTAGGTAGCCAAGTATAAGTGACTTCCAAATGTGTTGGGTTCATGTCCAAGTTTAGACCACAGCCAATTTGTATAATTCCTGACACTAAACTCACTTGGTTGAATTTCCCAATTCAGTGTTTTCCAGTGATGGCTTCTAAACTGCTTTAATCATGTAGCTCAAAAAGCAACAATGACAGTGTGTTTAGTAAAAGGATGGGGTATGAGTGGGTTGTTGGCTTTTTTTTTTTTTTTTTGAGGGGATAGTTAAAAAAATAAATCATTTCCAAAAAAAAATTTTTTTAAGACATACAACGTTAGGAGGCAAATGCAAAGGCCTCTAGTGACGGAGGTAAGTGGACAGGACTTGCCATTTTGCTTCTGCGTTTCTGAACAGCCAGGTCTGAGTGATGGCAAATTGGTTTACTTTTAACATGTATAGGAAGTGGAATATTTTAAGTACATGATGTCTCTGGTTTCCCTCCTTTTCCAATACCCTGAAAAACTTATTGCCTTCTGCTATGTTAAAATGTTTGTTTTAAACGTATTTGAGCATGTTATATTCTTTGAAGACATGGTTCCTTTACTTACTGCACTCACAGCTCTTGGCAGAAACAGGTACTCTAATAATTTAAGATCATAATCAAAAGAACAACTGCTAGGTGATTTGATTTGAAACTCTCTAGCCTCTAAATTCTAAGTCAAAATTATTGTATTCTGCGTAGAGTTTCTCCTAAACACTTTTCTCCACAAGGTAACAAACTGTATGTCAAGAGTCAATAGGGAGCTAGCCAACTGAAAGGCCTGGTAATGAATATTGGCCTAAGAAATCCATCTTGCAAATTAACAAAAAGAAAACTAGCACACTTTTTTTTTTTTTTTACGCCTAGTAAGTCAATGACTCTAGGTTTCAGGGAATAGAAAATTGCTCTTTAAAAAAAAGATCGGCTAAATTTAACTGAGTTCAACTAGAGTGAGCCATAGACTTGATGATGATGAACAAATAGGCAATAATCATAGTCAGCATTCAGAGTGGCTTCTGAACATATCCAGAGGCAAGCCAGAATGCGAGCTACAAATTGCTCCACTGTCCAGTATGCAACAGAGCTGTCAGGGCCCTGCAAAAGGCCACATGACATCTACAAATTGTGTGGCAGTGGATGGAGGGGCTTTCTTAAGTAACAACTGTATCACAACTATGGTACTCAAAAGACAATGCCACACTGTACATATGTACATGGTCAGCAAGTTACTCAAACGCTTGAAATGTGAAGAAGAACGGAAAGCGTCGGAGTTGTAGCTATGGGGCCAGCTAATCTTGCTGTGGCCCTCGGCAGATTCCTATATATGAGTGGCCAGTGACATTAGATGTCCTGAAAATCAATCCCCTCACTTCAATTCAGGAAAATGCTCTCATACATGAGGCGGTTTTCTCTAAGACCTGACCCCCTGGGCAGCTTTTAGAATCCCATCCCCATCCTTATAAACTAGTTTTAAATAATTATCCACTATACATAAAACATATTCACCGACAGCCTAATAATTCTCCAAATGATGTCACCAAATCCTCAGACAGAACCAAATCTATAACAGAGTCTCCCCACTTCAATGGACAGAAGGAGAGCCCTTTGGAATGCCGACAGCTGTTACCAAAATAAAGATCATCTCTTCTAAAATTGGTGAGCTTCCATTATAGTATCTTTGGACTCTTGCAGGAGTCCCGGCTGTTCTTGGACACTTCCCCAGACAATTAGAATAATGGCGGTTATGCAGACTTTGTCACGGCTGTAAGTCTGGTCTTATTAATTGACTCACAGCACGGCTCATGTATGTGAAAATAACACTGTTGGCAGTGATCACCAAATGCCAAGATTTAAAAAGAGTAATGTATGACCAACAACTCCTTAAACTTTGTGGATTAACTGCTTAGAAAAGTTTGGGGTGGTGAAAATTTGGACTGAAAAAGTAAGCAATTATTGCCCTCCCACTGCGCAGAACACTATGTATTATGCACCAAAGTGAGGTTAAAAATAGGATCTCATGAGTTGTGTGTGATCTATTTGGTAAAATAATCTTTAAATTTGTGAAAAAGACCTTAGAACATGTACAAAGTAACATCCTAGCAGATGCCTCTACAAACAGTATTTTATACTCTATGGATGGTTCTCAAACAGGGTTGATTTTGCCCCTCATAAATATTTAGCAATGGCTAGAAACTTTTGGTGGTCATAGTTGAGGGGAGTGCAGTTTACTGTGATCTAGTGACTACAGGCCATAGATGCTGCTAAAGATCTTACAATGCACAGGACAACCCTTACAACAACAAAAATTATCTGACCCAAAATGTCAATACTACTGGAGTTGAGAAGCTCTGTGAGCAATACTAGATATTTGATGTGATCCACATAAGTAATTTAAAATTTTCTAACAGCCACATTCAAACAAAGGGTAAAGAAATTAATTTAATAATATATTTTATTTAATCCAATATATCCAAAAATAATCTAATTTCAACCTGGATTCAATATTTTAAAAAATTGAGATATTTCCCCTTTTTTATTTTGTACTATGTCTTTGAAATTCAGTGTGTATTTTACACTTATAGTACATTAAAATTCAGATAAGCCACATTTCAAGTACTAAGCAGTCATATGTGGCTAGTGGGGATCATATTGGAAAATGTAATTTCTAAAGGAAACATACACACACACACTAAGTGGCCAGATTATTATGACCACCTGACGTTTGTAGGCAAATTAGCTATAATTTCGCACTGAAGTTGCTAGAGGGCCAGACCATTATAAATAGGGAAGCAGGTTGTTTACCACGACAAGTAGAAGTGATTTTTTTCTGAAGATATGGGTAAACAACGCTATTTAACAGCCTTGAACGTGGGAGATTATTATATATATATATTGAGTGGCCAGATTATTATGACCACTCCATCAGTAGTACTTCATTGGGCCACCTTTTGCCTTCAATACTGTGGCAATTCTTCTCGGCATTGACTCCACAAGATGTTGAAAGGTGATGCGAGGAATCTGACACCATGCCTGATGAATAGCACTGTCCAGTTCTGTGAGATTTGATGGTTGTGGAACCAGCTGCCCGATGGCTCTTTTAACTTCGTCCCACAAATGCTCAATTGGATTGAGATCTGGTGATTGTGGGGGCCACCTAAGCAAGGTAAAGTCTCCCTCATGTTCTTGGAACCACTCCTGCACAATACGAGCACCGTGGCATGGCGCATTGTCGTGTTGGAAGAAGCCATCTCCATTGGGATATGCCATCAACATGATAGGATGAACTTGATCAGCAATGATACTTAGGTATGTTGTGCTATTCAGAAGTTGTTCCACACGAATTAAAGGACCCAAATCATGCCAGGAAAACATGCCCCAAACCATAACACTGCCCCCACCAGCTTGAAGGGTTGTACTCATGCCTGTGGGGTGCATGCTTTCATGCTGTTTCCGCCAAATTCTCACTCTGCCATCTGCATGATGCAACTGGAAACGTGATTCATCGGACCACATGACTTTTTTCCAATGCTTGACTGTCCAATCCTTGTGTTCCTGTGCGAATTGGAGACATTTTATCTTGGTAACTGCAGACAGCAAAGATGTTCGAACAGGCCTTCAGCTTCCATATCCCATACAATGAAGTGCATGGCTAATTTGCCTACAAACATCAAGTGGTCATAATAATCTGGCCACTCAGTGTGTGTGTGTGTGTGTGTGTGTGTGTGTGTGTGTGTGTAGTTGGTATTTACAAGATATGAGAAAAGTGATCACCCGACTTCACACTAAAGATTTTCCTAGTGTAAACAAGTGCCATGGCAGGAACAAAACTGAGGAGGCCCCTAGGAAAAACTCAAAGTATTGCATGTGAGGAGCAAATGGATTTTGAAAATAGAGTTGTCTGCCACGGGCTGATGAATGTTGATTTCATTAATGGTCTGGTAAATAAATTTGAACAGAGCATGGCCAGAGAGCAATTTAATGCTTACAACATAGAACACATGGGTCTACTCACTCATTATATTTGAAATTCTCAGAATATATGAAAACTGGTTATCTAACAGAAAGGCTATAATTTTTAAAGCTCCTTGTTCTTCCACCCAAAATTTAAAACAATGTTGAATATCCAATAAAAAAGTCCTAACAAGTGCCAGATCAATCAGTCAGCAACATTTATTTAGCTAGCACTGTACAAAGACCATTATATTATGCAATAAAAGGGGATTAAAAACAGCTCCTTTGAGTTGCTTACAATCTGTTTGGGGGATAAATAAATGATAACATATGAAAATAATTTTAGGACATTTACTAAGTAACATTCAACTGAGTGCCTCTATAAACACTACTTTCTACTCTGGGGCATTTTAAAATAATACAGTTCCCTTTGTTGATGTAGAAATAGCTGAATATCATAGAAATCTATTAAAAATTTACTGCTCCTAAATCAGCCAGCTAAACCAATTACAAACAATTGAATGCAGGTTTATTTGGAGCACATAAGAGCAGTTAGTTAAGTAGTTTACTCTTTCAAAATAATTCCTCCTGTGTTATCTTTTCAGAAAAGGGAAATTTCATGGCTGGATTTCATAAAAATATCTGTGTCACCACAAAAATGTCACAAAATAGAAAACCAACATTCTTTCTCACCTCTCTTCTCACATTATAAATAGATTCAGATGTGCAAGAGCAATGTCACCTTTGTGAGGCAGTGGGTGGAAGCAAACACCTTCATGAGGGTTGGGGGACTCAAACCACAGGCTAAAGTTTATGTCTTCTTTTGTCCTGAGTTTAATGCCAAATATATCCTAAAAATGGAAAAACACTGTCATTTGTATATATTTATCTGGTATTTTTGTAGGCAAGACAGGAGTCTGAGAGCAGTTCTTAAAACTTTTGACCGAGTTCAGAAATAGTTGTGAATGTGCACAAAACAGAAATACTCATTGATTCATTATGTGGAAAAATTATCTCGAGCATCTGGCTAGGCAAAGATAGCTAGAAATGTCAGATCTCTGCCAAATGTAATGGAAATGAATTCCACTTAATCACATTTTAAATCAATGCTTTATATGCTTCTTTCTAAAGAAATAAAGTTATTAGTTGCTAATAATGAAAATCAGAATTCTGTAAATGATCAGAATTTGACCCCTGTCTATAGGGTTTTAAACTCTGAAACTCAACAATGAAAAAAACAAACAATCCAATTTAAAAATGAGCAAAGGACTTGAGTAGACATTTCAACAAAGAAGATATACAAATGGCCAGTAAAAGATGCTGACATGACATAAAAAGATGCTCAATATCACTAATCCTTAGGGAAATGCAACCAAAATCGGGAGATACCAATTCATACTCCTTAGAATGGTAATTATATTTTAAAAAAGTTTTTAAACAGAAAATAAGTGATGGTAAAAATGTGGAGAAATTGGAACCCTGTGCATTGCTGGTAGAAATGTAAAATGATACAGTTGCTGTGGAAAACAATCAGTGGTTCCTCAAGAAATCAAACATAGAATACCATATGATTCAGCAATTCTACTTCTGGGTACATACCCAAAAAGAATTGAAAGCAGATTCAAACAGATATTTTGTACACACGTGTTATAGTAGCATTATTTCACAATGTCCAAAATGTGTAAGCAAACCAAGGGCCCATCGACAGACGAATGAATAGCAAAATGTGGTATATACTAGTACATACAATGTAATATTATTCAACTTTAAAAATAAAGGAGACTCTGCAAATGCTGCAACATGGGTGAGCCTTGAAGACATTAAACCTGGTGATGTAAACCAGACATAAAAAGCCAAATACTATATGATTCCACTTACATGAGGTATTTAGGGGAGTCAAAGAGAAAGTAAAATGGTGGTTACTAGGGGCTCTGGGAAAGGGGGAAGTGGGGAGTTATTGTTTAATGCAGAGGTTCTCAACCTGTGGGTTGAGACCCCTTTGGGGGTCGAACGACCCTTTCACAGGGGTCGCCTAAGACCATCGGAAAACACATATATAATTACATATTGTTTTTGTGATTAATCACTATGCTTTAATTATGTTCAATTTGTATCAATGAAAATACATCCTGCATATCAGATATTTACATTATGATTCATAACAGTAGCAAAATTACAGTTATGAAGTAGCAAGGAAAATAATTTTATGGTTGGGGGTCACCACAACATGAGGAACTGTATTAAAGGGTCGCAGCATTAGGAAGGTTGAGAACCACTGGTTTAATGGGTACTGAATTTCAATTTGGAAAGATGAAAACAAGTTCTGGAGATGGATGGTAGTAATGGTTGTGCAACAGTGTGAATGAACTTAATGATTAAAATGGTCAATTTTATGTTATCTCACCACAATAAAAAAGAAAAAATTTTAGAAGAGTTTCACATGAGCACATACACAGTCATTGATTGTATTCTGCTTATGTTCTTGCTGTAATCCAGTGATTTTTAACTGGTGTGCTGCAAGAACTTCTAACACAAAAAATACCTGACTATTTAGTCAGGGGCCTTGACCTTTTTCCCCTTAGATTGTCAAATTAAAAAGGACAATAGCCAACAAAACAATAGCTATCCAATGTGAATGAATCAAAATTATACCTTTTTTGTTGTCAGATTGGTAAAAAATATATTTTTTGGCGTGCCACCGAATTTTAGTAATTAGTTCATGTGTGCCATGAGATGAAAAAGTTTGAAAATTGCTGCTGTAACCCAATGTGTTTACATTTGTCATGTGATCATTTTCTTGTGCCCCAGAGAAAGAGAGACTGAATAGAAAACCTGGGGGATCTGCCTTCTTCCCTGTGTGCCAATTCATGTAGGATTAGCTGCTGTCTCTGCTTGATGTCACACAGGCATCTCAAAGCCAAGGTATACACAAATGAACTCACTGTCTTCTCTTCCTTACCTGCTTTTCCTCTCTTATTCTCAATATGAGCACCATGGCCCTCTCTGTCGCCCAGTCAAAACCCTGGGACCTATCTTTGATTTCTTCTTTACTCAACCCTGCACCGAATTCACCATGAGAAACTGATTCTACCTCCTCACACCTCACAAATCTGCCCCTCTTCTTTTTATTTTCCAATATTACTTTAGTCCCCAACTAGTCTGTTGTCAGTTTTGTCTTCCTCTATCCATCCTTCACCATGTCATCAGAGTGACCTTCCTGAAGTGCAAATATGCACATATGCCTTCCATGTTTGAAAAACTAAAAAAAAAAAAAAAGGATGGCTGCTGCTGCCATTACAGCAACTCCTATTTCAGGAAATAGGAGCAGAGATGGAAAGAATGTACAATAGGGACTGAACCACATGTAACACCTGTTGATCAAGATTACATAACTGCCTGGCTGGGTGGCTCAGTTGGAGTTGGTTGGAGCACTATCCTGTGCATCAAAAGTTTGTGGGTTTGATCCCCAGTGAGGGTGCATATGGGCAGCAACCATTCAATGTTTCTTTCTCTCATCGATATTTCTCTCTCTCTCTCTCTCTCTCTCTCTCTCTCTTCCTCCTTCCTTTCTCTCTAAAATAAATAGAAACATATCCTTAGGTGAAGTAAAAAAAAAAAAAAGATTACATTGCTCTAACATTTATACATATTATCCCTGATAAAGCAGTCATAACTTGAATTACCTCTGTCATAAATGGTCTCATGGGAGAGTCCCTCCATATTCTTATACAAGATTTTTTCTCTTAATTCAATTCTTAATTTCAATTTTTCAATTTTGTTTCTCACATACTTAAAAAAATGGCTACAGCATCCATGATATCACTAAGCAGTGAGCACATCTTAAAAACAGAGAGAAAGTTGCATTTCTATGGGATGTGTGTAGGTGATACTTCCCATATCTACTTCCTGCTAAAATTTATCTCTGGAGTCCTAGAAAGCTGGACTGAAGTTGTTTGAAATGCTAGTGGATGTGACCGAAGCGAAGATTTTTATATTACAACTAGAGGCCTGGTGCATGAAAATTCATGAACTCGGGAGGAGGGAGGGGGGTCCCTTAACCCGGCCTGCACCCTATCACAATTCAGGAGCCCTCGGGGGATGTCCACCTGCCGGTTTAGGCCCGCTCCTCAGGGAGTGGGTCTAAGTTGGCAGTCAGACATCCCTCTGGCAGCCCAGGAGCCCTCGGGAAATGTCCAACTAACAGCTTAGGCCGTTAGTTGGACATCCTTAACACTGCCGTGGAAGTGAGAGAGGCTCCCACCACTGTGGCTGCACTGGCCAGCCATGAGCCAGCTTCTAGCTGAGTAGTGCTCCCCCTGTGGAAGCGCACTGACCACCAGGGAGCAGCTCCTGCATTGAGCGTCTGCCCCCTGGTGGTCAGTGCGTGTCATAGCAACTGGTCATTCTGCCCTTAGGGTCAATTTGCATATTACCCTTTTATTATATAGGATATTCGAAAAGATCAAAACTGTGATGAAATACACAACCAAATAGGAGGTTTTAAAAGAGGAATTAAATTTTCATTACCCACACATAATGACTTTTGGTTTATAAAACTCAATTGAGTCACCTGAAAAACTACTAGAAACAATGAGTCAAGATCCATATCTTTCTTAGAAACCCACACACAAAAAACGTGAATAAGGTATGAAAAAAGCCTTAACCTTAAGAACAACAACAACAAAATCATAGCATGTAAAAAATCATCTTTTAAAATATGT
This sequence comes from Myotis yumanensis, assembly GCF_028538775.1. Lineage (NCBI taxonomy): Eukaryota > Metazoa > Chordata > Mammalia > Chiroptera > Vespertilionidae > Myotis > Myotis yumanensis. The sequence goes on from NW_027223754.1 coordinate 167,569,321, forward strand.
GGGACTTAAATGAGAGATATATCATGGTTCTAGATAAGAATACAAACAATTTTTAAACTGGTTAAACAACCACACCCACAGAGTGATGACTAACAGACCCCAAATCACCTTCCAGTGCGGCGTCAGTGCCATGAGATAGGCTTCTCTTTGCCCTGCCCTCATCACCATTCGTGCCAATGTTTAAATGAATTGTACATGGTACACGTGCTATTTTGTGAATGGCAAGAGTCTAGGAAGAATAAATAATAAGCTGGCAGAAATCAGAATGTTCCCAAATCCTGATAGGCTGGGAAAATGGGTCCAATTTAAGGAGAGGTTCAGAACGGGCAACTATAAGATAGCACACATACACACAGCCCTCTATGAATAAAAGTTGGAGAACACAAGACAAGAACAGATTTTTGGGAACACACTTGGGATCTTGGAAGCCAAAGAGTGAGGTGGTCTCCAAACGCTGGAACAAGTTGACTTTATGGGGTCTAAGTGATTCTACACTCAGTTTACAAAGCAACAGAAGATATAGTGTCTCCAAATTTAATAGCAATCTTCAGATTTTTGTGGGTAATATTTTGTTTGGATTAAAATCACCTAACATTTGGCTTCCATTTCAAATTTCCATGAAATCAGTTTAACTATGCCATTTTCTGAGCAGAAATATGATTTTGTATCACTAAACAGTAGGCTCTACAAGTCTTGGGAAAATTAAACTTTGCCCTGAAGTTTCAGTTTCAAAGCCAGAAAAGAAATTGACCCTCAGCCTTTCCCATAACTATGAGAAAAGCATCGTTGTGGCTAAATGTAGATAAGTAGTCAAGGCACTTGTTTGGTTTATACACTTCAGTGTTTTCTGGAAGGTTCTCAAATGTCAAGTTACACTATATAGAAATTTCTTCACCAAACAAGTTTTCCCAGAAGACCCTACCAGAACATCAAGATGTGGCAATGCAAGACATACCTGTTTAAAAAAAATAAAGTATATGAGAGACTTCCTAAATAAAAGAATTAAGTATGCTTCCTATGCCATATTTTAAAACATCTCTGCTTTCCTTCCTCTCCTCTCCTCTCCTCTCCTCTCCTCTCCTCTCCTCTCCTCTCCTCTCCTCTCCTCTCCTCTTTCCTCTCCTCTCCTCTCCTCTATTCTTCTCTCTCTCTCTCTCGATAAATGAACATATTTCGCCACTAATAATGCAGCAGAATACAATGGAGGAATGTAGATAAAAACTCAAACTTCATATAAACACATTAAATCTCAAATTCATCTTCAGTAGAGACATATATGTGAAATTAGCCCCTTTAAAAGAGAAGTTCAAGAAATGGATCATTAATACTTTTTTCACTGTAGTTCATGGCCATTACTCATAAGTGATGATAAGTCAAAAAAATGTGGGCACCTTCGAACATGTCAGTACCAGTCTGCAAGTCTCACACAACAAAGCTACTTCCTATAAAGACTTTCACATACAAACAAATTCTCCTGCGTGCCATGGGGAATGCTACAGAGAGAAGCAACCTATAATTACACTTTCAATAAATGCAAATGCACAAAGTAGTTTCAAAACCATCACCACAAATTTCAACAATATTTTTTGGTTTACCAGGCACACAATTGACTAGCATGGACTTGACTTAAAAATCAAAATAAATGCTAAATGTCTGGTATGTTTGCAGAAGAAAATGCCAAAAGTATCATGTGCTCTAGATAATTAACACTATGATAAAAAGTGGAGCCCTAGAAATAAAAATTTTCCACCCTTAATAAATTATAGTATTTTCAAACTGCATCGATGTAATCCAGATTTCAGCTGGGATCTATTTTTCCTCGTTTCAAACATCCATCCCATAGGTTATAGAAGACCAAAATCCACTCCAAAAGTCCTAGATATTTGGGGGGACAGAAGAAGGAGAAGCTGGTCAGTTTGCAGGGCTTCCTTGGCTCTGCTTCTGCCTAATTTGTTCATCTTATGTCTTTTCCTATTTATGCAAACCCTTTTCAGCCCTAAATGGAATAAGTTCTTTCCCATAATTTCCAATCCAAAACAAAAAGGAAACCCTTAAAGCATGAATGCTTAGGACAGACTTTACTAAAGATTGAGGAGTTGGAATAATATACAATTGCAGAAACGGAAGCAATGTCATTAAAGATTTAGCATTTTTGCTCTTAAGACTCTTTTAGTCACCCAGCACCTGGAATATTTACTCATTGTCTTTACTCTCTCTGGTTTCCCAGCATCACCTCTCTCTGGCTACTCTCCTCCTCCTCTACCTTCCCTGTCCTATATCTGCCCAATTCCAGTTCAACTCTCTGCATGTCCAGCCTCCAAAATCAGTACTAGGACCACCTTACAATATCCAGACAGAAATGGGGCTCAGCAGAACAAACATATCTTCAAGTAACAGCATCTACCTTCCTTTGAAGCCAGTTGCATTGGGTCTTGGCCCTTTCCCCTATTTACATTATAATTATATTTGTTTGTTAAAATGATTTGGTACAGGATTTGAAAATCTAGAGAAACAATTTGTTCATGTCTGTGCATATCATAAATTTTTTAGAATGTAAAATTCAAAGTAAACCAAATACAAGGTGGGGCAAAAGTAGGTTTATAGTTGTGAGTGCACAAACCACAGAGTTCATTCTTGTATTATTATTTATTAATTATTGTATTATTTTCCATATGAACAATTGTAAACCTACTTTTGCCCCACCCTGAATTCAAAATAATTTTAGTGAGCTGCATCTCTCTTTTGTGTCTATGTTTGCTCAGTCCTGAAAGAACTACTAGTATCTTTTTAAAAGTCAGGGGACTAATTTTGCTTGAAATTTTGACCTGACTGCTCCACACAGTTAGCCATCCTGGATCTGTCTTGAAGCATATCCTGTCCTACAACTACCTCCAAGTGATAAGGACCCTTTCAGCAAGATGGGAGTGGTCTTAACATGAGTGAATTGTGACAGTTAAGAAAATTAACATTTATTCCAACTTCCAACTGACTTTTGTTAGTACATAAATGTTACCCTAATAACTTTTTCTTTCAAATTGTTTTCCTGCTTCCTATAGATTATGTAGCATTATTTGTTTACAAATCCTGTACTTACATACTGTCTATATATTTTGACGTCATGTAATAAATGATGCTTAAATAGATGAGGACAGAATCTTTCACTCTCAAACACTGCTTCTCTGGAGTCTCACAGATCCTAGTATTCAATTCTCAAATATAAAGTGAGTCTAAATGGTTTTACATTTTCACACACAATAGGTTTGCTGGTGGGGTTATTATTCTAATAATATCAGTTTGGGGTGAGTTTCACTTTGGGGAAAAAAAGGCATGAAGTATTTTTGTTGAAGAGGAAAAGAGTTCCCAGGTTTACCTTTTTCTTTATCTAGCCAAAACTATATTTCTGGCTAAAGGTGTCTCTGACCTTGTTTTTCAATTCATGGTATAGGATGCCCTAGAGGCAGAGGTGATTGCTGAAGTCTTATTCCATCCAGCCCTATGATTCATCGATCCTATGAGTCCACAGTTTGTAATTATAACATAATGGAAGATATTATTTTATGAAAGGAGAAGCTATGACTTGTCCAGAAAAGGAATACAGATCATACTAAATATAAGATGATTTAAAAAACAAGTTAAAAAATACTTCCCTTTTGTATGAACAGGATTTGAATGAGTCATTTTAGATGGGAAAAAGACAGACTAAAATTTTGATTTATTATTTAAAAATTGTGGTTTATTCTTCATAAATAAATTATCCTAAATTCTTCTTGGGAAATTAAGCTTGTGAATAGAAGGGTTTAAATGTTTTAATGTTAATTAAAATGTATTTTTACTTTAGTTGCTTAAGAAACATATATTTTAAATTTCCTTTTGCAGTTGATATACTTCCAATTAATTTTTTAAATTTTGTTATTAGTGTAATATAAACAAAAGCATTAAGTAAGGCAAGCAATTTGTCAATATGAGTGAAATTTGAAACTCAGATCCTTTACGAACCAACTGACTTACAGTAATTGTGCTGTATTTTTCCATCACAGACAAGAGCATTTTGGACTATCTTACGAATTCAGAGTCCAGGGAATTCCAATGACATAATGTCATTGACCTTGACTACAAACAATTGGTGGTAAATATTGTAATATGATAATGTGAAGTTGCAGGGAGCTCGTTCAGACTCTACCAGAAAACTAGCTTCAACAATAGGATGAAACACAGTGTGAGCTAAGAGAGCAGAACTTTAAGGCGTGTTACCTAAAATAGAAAGGTTTCTAAATAACTCTGAGAGATTAAGTGTGAGCCTTCATGCTTCACTGCTATTAAATTAGTTCAGCATGTGAGCATCTATCATGTATCCATCAGCCCTATATCCTATTTAAGTGACCAAAGATAGATGTCAACTTTCAGCTGAGTGGTTCTCATTCAAGTGTTCCTTTTGCCTGTTGTATCATTTAAGTCAACTAATTTCCCCACCATTCCAAAGGCATGCAGCTTCATCAGAAATAACCCTGTTTGCATGAGCCACACACTCCCCTGTGAATGAGAGACAAATACAGACATGTTAAAGAGGCAACGCATAGGAGAAAAGGATCCTCTGAGCCACACTATGAGTGTTCACATCCACAGGTTGCCAAAAAACTCCTTGATATTTGTCAGAAATGCAGTTGTAATTAGGGAGAGCAGAAGAAAATCAACTTCAGTTTGCTAACTGACCTGAGGCATATAATTTATGTACCAGTTCATTTTGTTAAAACATGCAAGCAAAGAGCTATTGGAGGCCATATGCCATTCGTTATGAAAAGCACATTCCTTTAGTCTTTGTAACAAAAGCCATATGGCTTTCTGGAAGTTAATTATATCATAAATATGCTATAAAATGGGGAGTGTGGTCTAGCAATTGCTGGAGGAAACTTCGAGACCTGGCTTCAAGTCAGTTTTTCAATGGATTCCATTCAGAACCTTGGGGAAGTCACATGCCCATTGTGCCTCATAGTCAAGAGGGAAGAAAACTGAAATAAGAATATAAACTATAATGCTGACCAATAAAACAGTAAAATCATTTTTTAAATTTAAACTAGCTGATCAAAATAGACTCTTCCTCTGCCAGTCTTCTCTCCCGTCATGGCCAGAGTAATCTTTATGGAACCCAAATCAGATTGTTTAACTCCACTGTTATATGTTACTTACAAAATAGCACTTGAACTCTGTATAAATGGCCCTTAAAGTCTGCCGCAGCCTGCTGTCCAGACTCACCTGCCAACAGCCTCTGCCCTGACACAGACATACACACCAGGTCCCTAGACATGTAGCCTCATTTACGTCTCTTGAATTTCAAAGCCTGCTGCTTCAGCCAAGGACAGCCTACCTCCTCTTCTCCATGTAACTCCTATGCATGTGTCAAGACTCAGACTGCAATCCTGCCCCAGGTGAGGTCTTTGACTTCCTCAGGCCATTGGCAGTTTCCTGGTCTGAGCTGCACTGATACTTGCTGCATACCTTCTTACTCACTGACTACACTGTACAGTCATTATAAGTAAACACATCCCTCTCTCCTCCACTAAGGGACTCCTTAAGGGAAGAGCCTAAGGCCTGGGAGGCAGTAGGTGCTCAATAAATACTCGTTTATGGTTCACTGTGAAGAGATAAAGGTAACTGGCTGTTTGACCCCAGGGATCTAGTTTTCAACTAGTTTTCATATTCATTTCATCCTCTCACCCTCCCTCCATCTGTAACATTTTATAATGGTCATAAAATGATCCCAAGACACTTATAATATTTTAACTACCAATGACAAACTCTTTCATGGTGCTATCCTTTTGTTGAAAAAAAATTATTTTAGAAGTATTTTAACAATGATTAAAGACAAGAGTTTTCTGATTAAACTTCAGTTAACCAAAAAAATTAAATGAAACACAAGTCCTCATTCCTCAAACATTTTAATTAATCATGTGTTTTATGAAACCTTAATCCAGTATGGAGGCTAAAATGAAACAAGAGAGCCACCTAGTCCAAAAGATAATTACATATCCATCTGACGTAACCAACGGCACGGTGTAGCAGTAACTGTAAGTCGTCTAACATTAAATTCTTGTGCCAGTGATACAGAATATTATTCTAATGGCCTGATTGGATTGTTTTTAATTTGGTTTGATTATGCTTCTGGTTTACACTTTAAGGAGACTTAAAAAAAAAAACCCTCTCTCTGATTCCATAGGATTGGATTTTATAAAAAGGAAAATGTCCAAAGAATCCTCTTTCAGGAACTAAATCATCTCCACATGTGCTAAGAGTAGAAAAAAAGAAAAAAGAAAGAAAGAAAAAGAACCAGAACATTTTATGCCTGTGATATGTATGCATAACTTAGAGTAAAAGCAGAGGAGTGTCTGAAAGTCAAAAGCGAAAAGAGGGCAAAGATTCTAACTTAACAAATTTGTTGGGAGCTGTTTTATAGGAACCAAGCTTTAGGATCTGGTTTGAGGGCAAGGCAACAGGGAAATAATAATAATAAAGGCAAGAGGGAATCATTGATAGAGTTGAACTCCAAAACTTTAATTTCCTCAAAATAGTTTCCAGATGGTTAAGAATGTCCTTCTATGTATGGTATTTTCAGGAGCTAAATAAAACGTCATCTATTTGTCTATGTGGTAATTTTTCAGCAACATGCCACATTCATTTTAATTTTCATTGCTGATATTAAACCTTTGATGTTCAAGACACCTCGATGGGGGCCAGCAGCACACTCTAACTTTATCGGCATGTCAGAAACTGGCACCAGAGCCTGGCGCCTGGGAGACAGGGCTCTGAGTCATGGGTATGTAGCAATTCTGTGCATTGATGTCTGCTCTCCGAGGAGAGTCCTAAGCAAAGGTCTGAATATTCTCTCCTTCTTTCTGCATCTATTGGATCTAAGCATGGAACTACTTCAGGCCCAGAAATCAGGATTTTAAAGATTCCCAGGTGATTCTAATGTGCAGCCAAGGTTGAGAACCACTGTTCTAGTGACTTTATCCTTCTCATATACAAAGAATAAATTCCACTTGGTAACTCCTGTGGACGTCACATTTAAAACAAAGCAAAACAAAATTCAGCTCCTTCCAACGAGAAATATGATGTACTGAAATAAAAGAAAAAGAGGTGATTTCCTAATTACTTTTTATTATTTTTTAAAATATATTTTTATTGATTTCAGAGAGGAAGGGAAAGAGAGTTAGAAACATCGATGATGAGAGAGAATCATTGATTGGCTGCCTCCTGCAGGCCCCCACTGGGGATCGAGCCCGAAACCTGGGCATGTGCTCTTGACCAGAATTGAACCTGGGACCATTCAGTCCACCGGCGGATGCTTTATCTAATGAGCCAAACTGGCTAGGGCCCTAATTACTTTAAGAGAGAGAGAGAGAAAGAGAGAGAGAGAGAGGGAGAGGATCAGATCCTCATGCTTTAGCAAAATGTCTTCTCATTATTATTACATAGTAAACTGTACATAGGTTTGATAGAAGTTCTACCCAGAAGAAAATGTTTCTTCTAAAATTTGCCGATACAACACAATGTGAAATGGTGCCATTAGTCTAAACTTTAGACTCTAAAGTGGAGAAGCCAGACCTGAATTGACCACATTCTATCTGCACATAATTTTGAGGCTAGAAATGCATCTACAGAGGTGTGTTGATGACTACAGCCTTTTCATCTCAAATCATGTTGCCTCCCGGCTTCAGTCCTGCCAGAAGATTTCAACAGCCGAGGGAAAAAAGAATAAAGCGAAGGAGGCCTGTTTAGGCAAGTTGGTATGAAAGATGCCTTTTGACTTTTTTAAGAAAAGCAGGATTCTTTGGGGGATTAAGATTAAGCAATCATCAGAAATGAACCTCCTCATTTGACTTGAGAATTAGCATAGAGACTACTTTTTGCACTTAAGTATCAGAAGCCCATGTTGAATAAAGAGGTACTAGAAACATGACTAACCATTGATAAGCTGATACACGACAAAACAGGAATCTTTGGGGCAACTGCCATGAAGATGTGTTAGAAAACAAGGGTTTTACAACTAGAAAGAAAATTGAGAACATGGAAAGTTGCATATAGTTGTTAAGATATGTAAACGCTGAAACAAAAGTAACACTAGAATTATTAGAAGCACTGTTCTTCTCGGCTGGGTCCGTGAAACACTTGGTGTGCAGTGATTATTTCTCATTTTGTAAATTGGGGAGGTGGGGTGGGAGAGTTTAGCTCTAAAAATGACAAGTTAATAATTCAGGGAAAAGAATATACCAGAATCCTTGAGTACTCAGGTCATTCCTTAATGTAAAACTCCAACTTGAATCTCCTAAACTTGTCATGGAAATGTTAGCTTTAAGCAGATGCCTCTTTCTCAGGAAAGGAAGGAAGGGGTGTCAAACTAAGCAATTGGTGATTGGCTGTCGGGAAGCCATATGTAAATGAGGAGTAAATTGCGTTAAGAATAAGTGCCTTCACACACTTCAGAGCTGCAGACCACCTTTCATTGTGTTCATTCATCTCTTTAGTCCATAAATAAATTAGAATGTTCTGAGTAAGATACACGCAGCAGTGGACACACCCATTTCAGACGAAGGCTAAGCTGCTGGTCAGAGATGACCTAAATTTTAGAGCTCAGGTACTGATGTGGAAACACGAAGTACTGGCCGAACTCAGCTTTCTCAGCTAAAGGGAGACAGAAATGGTGTAGAATATGAAGGGATCTAGCTGAACCTCCTTTTTCAACTTATAACTAAGCTCAGGAGTCTTAGAACATCAAAACCTAGTGCCTAGGCTTCAGTTTGAAGAGCAAAATTATTTAGAATGAAATGAAGTCAGTCTCTGTACTGTATGATTGAGAGTCCATTGAGTCAGGCATCTCTCTCTTAACAGAAGACCCAGAAAGTGATACAAAATAAATAAAAGTTTCATCTTTACTCTAGAGGAGCTTAACAATTGTCTGGCAATTGCTCATGAAACAGCCACAAAAAATTTAAGCAACAAACCATAAAAACAAGTTCATATGGTTCAAACTGGGAAATAAATCACTGCCAGTATTCATCAGATATTAGGCACTATACAATGTGCTTTACCTGCATTTATCCCCATTTCACAGATGAACAAACTGAGGCTCAAAAGGGTTTTTATGCCAAGGTTATACTTAAGTTAGTTACATATCCTACTCTCTCTAACACAACTTACTGTCCATAGATAAAGTACTATCCTACTATTATTTAAAATGAAGGTAGTACATTAACATGGAAAAATAGCTACAAAATATCGTTGAATAAAAAATAATACAAATTGTATATATCACAACATGTAGAAGTTTACACTCAGGTAAGAAAGAATAAGAAGGAAACATAAAAAGTTTGAAAAGCTATGTAAGGGTGTTAAGATTATGGAGAACATTTTCTTAAAATTTTTCTCTTTATATTGATGCAAAGTTAGACATATATTTTTCAAATGTCTAAATAATTATGCTATGAGAAAGGTGTTTAGAATTAGGTAAAATCACCAGGGAAGATTGCCTGGATGCCAAGAGTTTTCATCACTATTGCGGAAGACAAGAGGGTCTCATGTTGGCCAAGCAGATAAAGACATTGCCAGAGCAGTGACAAGACTATTAATTCGGCAGATTCAAAAGCATGTACCAGTAAAGCAAGGCTGCTGTGACACGGGACCAGCTGTCGGGAATGGTAAGCTGAGATGTCTGAATTTTATAAGCTGGAAAATAAGGAGTAACAATAACATGGTATGAGCAACTGTATTCTAACCTCTATGTGGAGGATGACTGTGAAACCGAGAGTCCTTAATAACTTTGATTAAATTTACTTTTAAACCCTAGCCCTAGAAATCTTCTCTCTTTCTCTCTATACACCCTTCAGAGACCTAGACTTCCCCCCAGATAGCCAGTAACCCCCAAGACAGCAGGAGACAGTAGCCCGAACTGACTAATGGCCACAGGGTCCTCTGGCAGGCTAATGACAATGTCTTAAGTTATGTTTCAATTCCTGAACCCTAAGGTGGACTGATCCCCTGGCTACTTTCCTAGGAGACCAGAGAGAGGGACACTGAAAAAATCTCAGAGCTGTCCTCAAGATCTGAAAAAAAAAAAAAATGATTCATTACCTTAACTCACCTCTGACCAATTAGCTCCCAACACCACCCTGAACCTCCAACCCACAGTGTCTAGTGCCTGGTGAATGAACTTTTTCAATTCTGCAACAGTGGGGAGGGAAGAGGATAGAGAGATCACCAGAAGCCAGTGGAAAGAGAGATATTTGAAGTGGAGTGAGCTCCCCACCTTCCTTGAGTCTTGGATCATAGCATCTAAACTACCCCACCACAATGCCTCAGATAAATGTGTTCCCTATCTTTAAAATGAGGTTTAGGGCACCTACAATTTCAGTGATCCCATGAGGCCTTTGCCATATTACACCTAGGTGATCTCCCACAAAACTCTACAGGTATGCAAATAACATGAATAGGAAATACTCAATGTATTTAAATGTTGCTTTTCCCCTGCCCATGAGAAACGCAAGGAAGTTTTGAGTAAGTCTCATGGGAGTGGCTATCTATGACACACCCATTAAACAGAGAAATAATGTTTTTCAGGTGAAATGCTCTGACTTGCTTTTCATTAGTCATCAACAGATAAGCAAACATAGAGCAGAGCTCTGACTATGTCTAACTGGGGTGGTGGACAAACTACTAGATGTATTTACTTTTTAAAATAGCTGCTATTTTAGAACCACATAACATAAGGGCTTTGTGCATTTACTTTTGTGTGACTTCAGACCATGGTATGAGCACATAACTTCAGGAAGACGTGCTCTTGTGCTAATTATGGAAATGGTTGAACTGATCAAATTACTCACCGCATATCTTTCATAACACCAAAGAAAATGATTCCAACAAAGGACTCTGATTTGATGATTGAAAATTGCCAGCCACTTCTACAGGCCTTTGAAGAAATGAAAAGCTAATCTGATGATACAAATAATAAACAAGGGCAGTGGAAGATTGCTTAACCTTTAATACTAATGTTGTGGTCATGGTTTTTTTATCCTTAATTACTAATTTCTTTAAAGTCATTTAAAGGAGAATAACTCTTAAGAAAAGGAGTTATACTGATTCTCTGAAAACTTTGAGCAAAAAATACTGATTTTTGATGATTCTTTCTATAGATATTGTTGTTGGATCTCTAATTTGAAGCATATTTGCTAGGTTGTAAAATTAAACATTTTCCCCAATTAAAAAGGATTGGGGAAGAGGGATAAATTCGGCCCGATGTTGGTAATCCAATCGGCTCACTACCTGTTTTCCAGCTTCTGGAAATAACAAAAGATTCAGACTCTTTGCCTATCTCCTCAGATTGGAGGAAGGGTTGACTTGCTGTGGGTGTGTGGATGAGTAAAGCAACAAGGTGAGAGAACACCTCAATCATTCCTGAAGCAGAAATCCTGTCACTTTTGTGAGGGAAGAGAATGAGACTTCTCCTGGGGTGCCTAGAAACAGGGAATAGGAAAATCAGTAGCCAAATGGACAAAGCACACATTCTTGTCATTTCATGACCAGATATTAATTACAATATGCATAATAATAGGTTTTTCTGCTCCACAGTTATTTTTACTTCCAGGTATATCATAGTTATTAAAAAGTCAATTGAGCCCTGCCTGGTATTGCTCAGTGGTTGGAGTGTCAGCCCACACACCAAAGGGTTGCGGGTTTAATTACCGGCCAAAGTCATGTACCTGGATTGCAGATTTGATCCCGGCCCTGGGCAGGGCTCGTGCAGGAGGCAACTAATCAATGTGTCTCTCTCATATCGATGTTTCTGTCTCTCTCCCCTTCCCCTTCCCTTCCATTCTCTCCAAGAATCAATGGGAAAAATATCCTCAGGTGAGGATTAACAACAACAAAAAGAGTCAATTCATTTCATTTTGTTGGGCAATGCCCATTAATTCTTGACACTCCCCATCCCATCTTGCCCAATACCCCTCCAAACACACAAACACATGCCAAAAGCTGAGAAAGCAAAAGTACTAACATACTAACATATCCATCAAACCATAGTGTATCTTCAAAGATGCTGGAGTCTTAGTGGTACATTTATAAATTACCCTCCCCAAGGAGTAACTATGATAAATGTCAAGCACAGAAGGACACTGAGAAGTCATGACTCAGACATGGTCATGAAATAAATTTCTATTAGCCCATAATTTACTGAGAAACCTGTACTGAATTGCATAAAAATGGCATCATGGTTGTTCCTATGTCTTGACTATTGTAAATAATGCTGCAGTGAACATAGGGGTGCATATATGTTTTCAAATTAGTGTTTTCATATTCTTTGCATAAATACCTAGAAGTGGAATACTGGATTATATGGTAGTTCTATTTTTTTAAGGAATCTTCACACTTTGTTTTATAGTGGCTGCACCAATTTACAATCCCACCAACAGTGCATGGGGGTTCCCTTTTCTCCATGTCCTCTTCAACACTTGTTATTTATTGTGTGTTTTTTATAATAGCCATTCTTATATCAACCAATGAATGGATAAATAAGACGTGGTACGTTTTTTTACACAATGGAATACTACTCATCCATAAAAAGATGAAATATTGCCATTTGTGACAATGTGAATGAATTTTGAGGATACTGTGCTAAGTGAAATAAGTCACACAGAAAAGGTAAAAAACCAAATTATTTCACTCATATGTTGAATATAAAAAAAGAAACAAAAAAAACATAGATACAGACAACAGATTTGTGGTTACCAGAGGGGAAAGGGGTGGGGTGTACAAAATGAGTAAAAGGGGTCAAATGTATGGTGACGGAGAGAAACTAGACTTTTGGGGGTGAGCACACTATAGTGTATACAGTACACCTGAAACTTGTATGTTACTAACCAATGTTACCTCACTAAAAAATAGTATAATGGTTAATCCTAGTTAGATAGTTTGCATTTTTCAGCATTTCCAAATCAGGCTTCCTTCCTCTCCCGGCTGACATGCACTGAGTTCTCTCCTGCCCTACCCTCAAAATGTGTTCATAAGACAGGACTCAAGAGACTGAGTCTTCTTCTAGGAGAAATGACTAAAGAGGCTTTAAGTGGGTCCTTCTTTAGAATAAAGAGCTGCGTTTTGAAAGAGGAGGGACAGAAGAAGGTTCCATTTGGAGGCTCTGAAATCATGCCTGCCTTGCCCAAGAATTCACACATATTCTTGAATTGGCTCAGATGCCAATTGCCAGGAGAACTAAATAGCAGCTCCTCACTTGTATTCCATTTGCATTAGTTCCACCACTACATTATGTATGGTCATAGTGGGAGCATGTTTACTTGCTGTGAGTTCAGTATTTAAAGGAGCCTGTGGGGGTACTGTCCTTAAGCATGCGATGGGGCTGAGTCTACATCCCTGGAGCCCTAAGCTTCCTAGCTTGTAGCTTCAGAGTCTGGACCCCCTTTCTGTTGCTACTGTCACTAAAGCTGGAAACGTTGGCCCGAAGACCTCTGCTCCTTAATTTCTCCTTGATCAACTGCTATCTGGAGGAGGCAGGAGAGAGCACCCTGATGTTACCAGGAAGCTTGTAGAGGGCCCCTTCTTGGCTCATTTTTCCATCCCTCACCCACCAACACCCCCAGATAGGAGCAATGTTGCTTCCATGCAAGAAAAATTCAGCATAGAACTTGACAGGTTGGATTTACTTACACCATGTACTCATCATCTCCTCCCTTTCCTTTCCAAATCTTCTCTTCCTGTGTTCCCTAAGCACAGCAAGGGTCTTTGCATGCCACGGTGACTGATGGTCTGGGCTTGGGAGACAGATACTGAGGTTGAAATCCCAACTCCACCACTTACTCCATATGAGACAGTGGGTAAGCTTCCTAATTACTCTGAGCTTCACCTTCTTCCTCCATAAAAATGCAGATAATAACTACTTTGCAGATTGACATGAGGATAAAATGGAATAATGCATGCAAAGCAGTATGCCAGGTACATAATAAGCACTCAATAAATGGTAGCCAAGATTATTAATGGAATCATTATACCTAGTTACTCAAACAATAGCATTCCTCTCCTTTTTTTTTCTCTGTAGCCAACCTGACCTTGTGTCCAATTAACTCTACCATACCTCCTAAATACAGTTGATATCCATTTCCTCTTGCCCATCTTTGCTGTAATAGCTAAACATCTTTTCTACCATTTTTTCCTTTTCTACCATTATAACCTTTTAACTCTACTCCTGTATCCAGCCTCTTTCTATTTCAATCATTCTGCATGTTTCCCAACAGTGAATTTCCCAAAATAGAAATGTGTTTATGACATTCCCTTAATGAAGGTCTTTCAGGTGTTGCATGCATTACCTTCAGTATGCAATCCCAACTCCTCAGCATAGCCTTCAAGGCCTGCTAGGACTACATCTCACCACTCACTCGCCACTCACTATATATATACTCCTTCCTCCCAGAACAAGTTGTACTTCTCACAACAGCCCTCAAGTCCAAGTGCCTCACATTCTGTTCCCAGCACATGTTTCTTGTTCTTTTCTTCACATGATGGACTCCCATGTATCCTGCAAGACCCAGTGCCCAAAGTTCTTCATCAAGAAATCCTCCTGACTCCTCATTCATATATTATACTATTTTACTTTCTGTTTAGAGGCATACATTGTCTTATTGTGCCTCACTTTATTGCATTTCACTGATATTGCATTTTTTTAAAATAAATTGAAGGTTTGCCACAACCCTGCATAGGGTAAGTCTATCGGTGCCATTTTTTCAACAGACTCAGATGATGGTTAGCATTTTTTAGCAAGAAGTATTTTTAAATTAAGGTATGTACGTTGTTTTTTTAATACATTGTTTGTTTTTTAAACATAATCCTATTGCATACTTAATAGACTACAGTGTACTGTGAACATATCTTTTATATGCACTGGGAAATGAAAAGGTTTGTGTGATTTGCTTTTCTGCAATATTTGGTTTATTGTGGAAGTCTGGAATTGAACCACAATATCTCCAAAGTATGCCTGTACTTGTCTGTCTCCTCTTTAGAAATGAGTTTCTTGAGGTGAGGAATTGTACACCTTGCTGCATCCTGCATTGCAAGCAACAAACATAGATGCTGAATCAATTTATTCAGCAAACATTTACTGAGGATCCAATCTGTGCTGAGCACTGAGCTAGGAGGGAGACATATTATTTGCTCTCTATTACTGCACAGTTCCCTGTGGTTTTGTGACTGTTGATGCTTTAGGAAAGTGTCTGTAGGATCTGACTACCTAAGATCTACCTCTTCAAAATTCCCACTCAAACCTCAATAGCTGCCCATTGGTAGATACAAACATTCATGTACAAATGCCATCTAAATTTATTTTCACAAAAATTCTGTAAGATATCATCTAAGTTTTACAAATAAGAAACCCAAAGCTTGTCTAATGTCAACAAGCTGGCGATTGGCACACCAGTAATAGAGGAGGAAGTGTTGTATAGTAATTGCTAGAGGCCCGATGTACAAAAATTCATGCAAGAGTAGGCCTTCCTTCCCCTGCTGCCGGCACCGGCTTCCCTCCAGCACCCAGGACCCAGGTTGCCGGCACTGGCTTTCCTCCGGCACCCAGGACCTCTGGCTGGCCGCAGGCACCTGGGACCAAGGGCAGCTTCCCCAGGCCGGGCACCGGCTTTGTCAGGAAGGACATCCAGAATGACATCCGGAAGACGTCTGATCTATCCAGTCTAATGAGCATATTACCCTTTTATTTGTATAGATAAGCTAGCTTTTAGAGTGAGACCAAATTGAGTTTAAATCCCACCCTTTCCATATATGAGCTGTGTGGTCTTAGAAAAATTACTTTACCTCTTCAAGCCTGTTTTTAGAGGGAAAAATAATATCCATCTACTTCACAAGGTTGAGTGAAATCCAAATTAAAAACTAAATATAAGCTTTCAGTCCCAGAGCCTGGTAAGATCCTAGAGACCCAAAACTATCCCAGAGCCCACATTTATAATCACTCTCTGGTCCTTACTTTCTGAGGAACGATTGGAACTAATAAGTAAAAATAGATTCTGTCTTAAGTTTCACAGGGAACATGAGGCCCAAACAGAAGGCTTGTTTCTGGCAATCAAGGACACCAAGAGCATCACCTACGTGCCAATGCAGTATAGCAATTCCCTAGAGAATTCAGATCTCGTCAGCTGTCAAATGTTGACACTTTGTAAAATGTGAAAGTCCTTGGACAAATACATATAAATGGTATTGTTTTCAATACTAAAAGTCTAAGTTGGGACCCTATGATGCTAGTGAAATTGTCAGGTTATCTAGAAATCATTTCCTCTTTCATCATTTCTTGGGAATATAACCATGACTTTGTATTCTTTTGAACACTCACTAAAACTAGTGTGTTGTTAATTCTGTCAGGTAGGGTATTTTGGTGCCATTTGTTAAAAATAAGATAATCCACTTATCAGTATGGTATAATGAAATAAATTTTTTTTTACTACTTATTGTAATCTTGAAGCTATTGACAATTATAATAATGACTAGGGGCCCAGTGCACAAATTTGTGCACCTTGAAAGGAACTATGGGCTGCAAGGCTGTGGTGGGCACAGGAGTGGGTCTCGGCCCATCTTCTGCGCCTCACCTGGCCCCTCCCACACGGCCCCCAGTCCCCTGTCTGCTGGCAGCCCCACTCCAGCCACCACTGCTCCCACACACTGACGGCACCAGCCCTGCTCACAAATGCTAACTGTGCAGAGCGATTGGGGCCAGCACCAGCAGTGGGTGCAAGTGGGGCCGGTGCTGTCAGCGGGTGCGAGTGGCAGCTGCTGCCCCAATTGCCCCTCAGGAGCAGGGGGAGGTGGAGAAGCCCTCAGGAGATCGGGGCTGGCAGCCACCACTCACACCCGCTGACGGCACCAAACAATTGGGACCAGTGCCAGCACTGGCAGCGGGTGCGAGTGGTGGCTCCAGTGCCAGCTGCGGGTGCAAGTGGTGCCCATGTTGGCAGCAGGTGCGAGCACTGGGTAGGACCGCAGTGCACAGAAACAAAGAATTTTCAGTAACCACCAGAGGCTCGCCCCAATGACAGTGACCGGCGCCCCACCTTGGTCTGGAGCCCTTGCTCACCTGCTCCGCCATCCTGCCGCAACTGATGCCCACCATGTTCCACGCTCTGCCGCCTGCTGCCTACACCTGCCATGTTCCACGCGCGCCCCCTGGTGGTCAGCGCATGTCATAGCGACCGGTTGTTTGGTTGTTCTGCCATTTGGTCTATTTGCATGTTAGCCTTTTATTATATAAGATGGGCAATTATTAAGCTCATACTGGATGCTAGGTTCTGGGGTTTTAAGAAGTACATTATTTCATTCAATAGAAGAACCCAGTGATAAATCTAAGATTTAGTGAGGGGGAGAGTTAAACTCCTTGATGTGGGTCACATGCTGTGAGCAATAGAGCAGGAAATAAAACCTATCAGAAGCCAAGTTCTCTTCAGCCATCCTGTATGGAACACATACTACATACAAAGTCCTGGACTATCAGGAAACCAGTATGAGTAACATACCTCCCTGTCCTCCAGGGGCTTACCATGTAGCTCCAAGTTAAGTCTGTCTCAGACAAGAAAAGGGATAAATACATGAGTAGACTCAATGGACTAGTCAGGCTAAATATAATACAAAACTATGGTGCAAAGGAGAGTACATCATTGCCTGAAATTAAGTATGAACAAAGTAGGAGAGGAAAGTAGAACTGGTACTAAAAAAAAAAAAAAAAAAAAAAAAAGGCCATGTGAAAAGTTGCTACCTGAAATCGCACAGGCCTCTATAACCCTGTCTTAGCCCCCGAGTCACTCAGCTATTCTTATTAGATTTACACTCTATTTATAATTTCGACCTAAGTCCCAGCACCTGTTATGACTTTATCTCACAATCAAAGCCAGAGGATCTGGCTTGCCTTGCTTTCTTCCTTTTTGCTAGGTTGTTCCCTTTTACACGTTTATTTTCCCATGATCTGCCTCTAACCCCTGACATGGTGTGACTGCCATGGGAGCCCTGTGGCTGAGTCACAGAACATTCCAAATGAGAGCAGGAAATGATGGGAAGAGCTCCCGGCTTCCACAGGAGTTGCCTTCCTTCTGAGGACAGGAAGGCCTCAAAACAGAGTGTGTTTTTGAATTGGGGCATCATATCCTTTTGTGAAACTTCATCTAAAAAGCACGTTTTATATCAAGACGAAGTTTTCACTAAAAGTTAAAACACTTCATTTGGCACATTTACAAGTGCCCCTTAAACAAAACACCAACATTAAGTCTTAATCTTAGCATTACATTTACTTTTGAGTTGGGTTTAACAAAATTTCACCTCATTGTTCGTTCTTGTGCTCACAGACTACTCAAATGGGTTCATAACATGAAAAAGTTTGGTATGAATACAAATAATAACACTTGTGCATAAACCTATATAAAGGCCCAAGATTTAAATCATTACATTTCCTTCAAATGGGTACTAGACTTATTGGGGTGATGCTTTTGTAAGGTATATAAATGTCTAATCACTATCTCTGCAACCTCAGCATATAATTTTTTTCCTTTCTGTATAAAATTGAAAACTTCTACCTTTTCACTTAAAGAAAGCACTTTGAGGTTTCTCCTTGGCGTATCAGAATCTCCGGCATGACTATTCTTGTGCTTTGGGGCCATTAAGTAAAATAAGGGTTCCTTGAAAATAAAGGTTACTGTGATACATTGGCAGTCAAACTGATAATCAAGATGGCTACTAAGTGCCTGACAGGTGGGGAGAAACTACAGCGTGGAGACGCTAAATGAAGGGATGATTCACATCCCAGGAGGGACGTTGCAAGATTTCATCATGCTATTCAGAATGGCATAAAATTTTCAATTTATGAACTGTTTCTTTCTGGAATTTACCATTCAATATTTTCAGACTTCAGTTAACTGAGGTATCTGAAACTGAGGGAAGGGAAACCATGAATAAAGGGTTTTACTGTAGTCCTACAGGCAAACATTTCTATTTGTCTCTTATTTTTCCTTTCTTTAAAGATATACGGGAAGAGTTTTATTTGTGCTTATTTGTTTGGTTTTTATGTTTTTAATTACAGTTTACATTTAATATTATTTTGTATTCACTTCAGTATACAGCATATACTTATATTTATACAGCATATACAGAGGTTAGAAAAACCATATACTTTACAAAGTATTTCACCTGGCACCACATATAGTTATTATAATACTAGTGACCCAGTGCATGGATTCATGCACATTGAAAGGAAATTAATTAGAAGGTGGCCGGTGGGGCCAGACACGCGCTGGAGCCAACCTCCCACAGTCCCTCCCCTGCTGGCCACACCTGGGATGGCACCTTGGCTTGAAAGGCATCTGCGGAATGAGCAGGGTCCCTCCGGCAGGTGGGGTCCCTCGACCTGCCCTGGGGGGATCAGGCCAAAATTGGTTCTCCGGCATCCCCCAAGGAGTCCCAGAGTGCAAGAGGGCACTCTGCAAAGTTGCTGTCACACAGGGTGTGGAAGGAAAACCTAAGTGTGCAGTAAACCAGATTCAGGACCGACAGCGCCCCAGCAACAACATAACCCACAGCCGAAGGTGGAATCGCGCAGCCCCATGAGGAATCAGGCCTCCCTACTCTCTGGTTTCGGGGTGTGTCACCCAAGAACCGCTGCTGCCAAGTCACTGCAGCTTGGCAGCTCCTTCGTTGAGCGTCTGCCCCCTGGTGGTCAGTGTGCATCACAGCGACTAGTCGGCGGGAGGGAGGGACACTTAGCATATTAGCCTTTTTTATATATAGATTATATATATAGATTACTGGCTATATTCCCTATGCTGTACTTTACTTCCCCATGACTATTTTGTAACTAACAATCTCTACTTCTCAATCCCTTCACCTTTTTTTAATCCTCACCCAAGGATGTGTTTTTATTGATTTGAAAAAAAAGAGAGAGAAGGAGAGAAGGAGAGAGAGAGAGAGATTCATCGATGTGAGAAACATATTGCTTCCTGTACACTCTCCGACTGGGCATCAAACCCACAACCTATGTATGTGCCCTATCCGGGATCAAATCCACAACTTTTCTGGTGTATAGGAGAATGCTCTAACCCAGCGGTCACCAACCTTTTGGACCTCATGGACCACCAGTGGTCCTCGGACCACCGGTTGGCAACCGCTGCTCTAACCACCTGACCCACCAAGCCAGGGCTCAATCCCTTCACTTTCTTCACCCAGACCCCCAGCCCCCCTCCTCTCTAACAACCATCAGTCTGTTCTCACAACCTGTGAGTTTGTTTTGGTTTTGTTTGTTCATTTATATTGTTCTTTAGATTCCACATGTAAGTACTTTACTTCCTGCCAAGATCTCCCTTTGGATGTGCCACTTGTGGAGCTAATTCGATCTTGCTCTGATCTTATCTGATGCCTGTCACTGCATGTGCTGGTTCTGAGGCCTCTTTGGAGGGACTCCAGTACAGGTTAATGTCAGGCACTGCCTGTGACTGGGCCTGGGCAACCTGTTTGTAGCTACAAAGTGATCCACAGTTTGTGGCTGCTTCTGCTGGGCCTGGGTGTGCATGGGAAGGGCCAAGACGTGCACCGAAGCCAGTTTCCACCAGTACCTAGTCCGAGGGCAGGTCTGCAAAAGGCCAAAGACACCCTGAGATCTGCCTCCACCTGTCTCCACCTGCCTACTGCCTGTTAGGCTCAGTCATTGAAAGAGCCTAACAGGCAGTAGGCAAGTTGTAGGAGGTAGGTTCTCAACGAGTCACCAGATAGGTGTGAGTGGTGTTCACCAGACTGACATAGATTCAAACTTGGTGCCAGTACTGGGTCTGAGTCCACTCAGCAAAAATCTCAGGGTATACCTAGTCCAGCTGCCACACACCAGGTGCCCACAGACCTTTATGGTGGGGCAACGTCTTGGGAGCCATTAGGGTGAGGCCAGCAGTTTAT
Source organism: Myotis yumanensis (assembly GCF_028538775.1). Lineage (NCBI taxonomy): Eukaryota > Metazoa > Chordata > Mammalia > Chiroptera > Vespertilionidae > Myotis > Myotis yumanensis. The sequence goes on from NW_027223754.1 coordinate 167,590,294, forward strand.
CAGGCCTAAACAGACCAAGATTTAGCAGTGAGAAGGGAGGGTTCTAAACTGGTCGGACATGTGAGAGAAAAATGAATCCCTTCCTAGAGCCACACAACTCAGACTGTCCCAGTGTGTGCCCCAACCTCCTGGACAGCCTCAGCTCGACACAGTGGGACCACTGTGAGTTCGGAGGGTGGGGCTAGTGGATCTCCCATGAGGGGGTGGCACTGGTCAGGCTTGTGAGAAGGTGGGGGGAATGGCTCCCACCCCAGAGCTACACAACTCAGTTTTGACACCCCCTGAGTCCACCAGACCCCTACACCCCAAACTCATGCAGTTGGTTCCTCTGCAGGATGGGCAACAGGGAGTCAGGAGTGTGGTGCTATTGCATTCTTCCAGGCTGATGCCATATGGAGGAAAGTGCTCCACCCAAGAAAGATGGTGTCTGCAGTGTGGGAGACGGACTCAGCACAGGGACCCTGGTGGCTGTCCCTTCCGGTCTTTCCCCAGAGCCGTACAACCCAGTCTTTCCCACACAACTCTACTGTGCTCCCAGCCCCCCTCCCTCTGTTGGAGCCCAAAATGAGTGGCTGCAAATGAGATTTTGTGTCCTTCCCCTTTAAGAGGGCGCCTGAGTCTCTAGCAGACAGAATCCCCGCTGATTGTCACAGCCAGTTGATATGTAGGCGCCTCTTCCCAGCTCTGGTGCTCTGGGCTGGGTAGCCCAGCATGGGGTTGAGACCCCCTCACTCCTCAAGGGAAATGTTTACAGCTGAGATGTCCCTCTGGAATGTCAGCCACAGCCTGTGGGAGCGGACCTGCCCTTTCCTCATCTTCACCCTTCCTACCAATCTTGATGTGGTTTCTTCTGTAAATCCTTGGTTATAAGACTTCTATTCACTAGTCTTCAGTTGGTTATACCGGTTGATTGTTTTGTATTTTAGTTGTAATTTCAGTTTTGTCCTGGGACGAGGTGAGTATATTTTCCACCTACTCTGCCACCATCTTGGATCCCCTCTATTTGTCCTTAAAACCAAATTTAAATATCAGTCTCTCTGTCACTTCTCCGCCACATCCTTCCTCTGCAATTGCACCATCCTCTCTGCCTGCCCCACCTAATGACACTTTGCTGTCACTACCTGTTCACGTGGCTGCCTCTCATTCCAAACCGGAACGCCCAGAGTGCATGATTATTTCTTCCCCGGCCCTTAACACGGTGATTTCTCAATCAACAAAGTAGATTCTCAGTAGCTGTTGAATAAATAAGTGAACAAAATAGGTAAAATTTATCTTTTGCCTTCTATCCTTCCCCATCACCAGCTGCTTTTTCTCGGCCTTCCTTCCCCATCAAGCCTCTCTTCAACCTTAGCTGCCCGTTTTGTCTCAGCCATCAATATCAAAAACTGCTCTCATTAAAGACTTTGATAAATTCGTAAGGCTGACCATGTCCCCTCACATAGGGTTTTTATAATTTTCCAGGTGACAAAATCTTGAGCCAAAGTAATAAATCTCTAATTGTGGGATTTAAGCCTGGTCAGAGGCTCCCTCACAGTTCCTGCACCTACACTGAGCATTTTGTGTAGGAGTTCATGACTGTTATTGGCACCAAAATCTCTGTAAACTTTTGGCTATGTGCTCTGGGGCCCTAGGAAACCAGTCTGCCTCCAAGTGAATGATGCAGACATTCTTTTAGAACTACCAAATGATTGAGGCTGCTTGAAAAAAGAAATACTTAAGTTTTTAAAAAATAAGGCTCCACATTTAAAAAATAAGGAAGGCTTTGTCTACTGAACGATTTAAACTCAGCAGTCTGATTTAAATACCAATTAATTTTATATTTCTTATTTGATTAATTTTTTAATGGAGGACATGGGAATAAAATCATTACAATCCTAATAAGAAATGAGCAGAGAGAAACTTTTTCCCAGTTGTTTCTCCGCAGCTAACAGGCTAAAAGGTAAGCAGTAAGAAAGATGAGCGCAGAAGAGTAAGAGTTCCATAAACATCCAGCTCGCTTTCCTAGGAATTCTGAAAGCTCCCTCTGAGAGTTTAATGAGAGACCTTTTTAGGAAGATAAAGGGTGGGTAGTGAGTTCTACCAAGCCCATACATCAAAATGGCATAATATATATGTAAATGACACACACACTGCAATTTCTGTACGTTGGGGTATTTGTGTTAAAAACAGATAAATAGGATTCTGCCAGCCAAACCATCCCTATGCCAGAATGGCCCCTCAGACCAAGGCCCTGCTACCAAAGCGGAGCAGCTGGTTAGAAATCATTGGGCAGTGATGATTTCAGTCTTTGAGTCAGAACTGAGAATAAGACAGTAAAAGTAATATCCTAGAGGGTCTTGTCTTTCAGACATGTAACTACATGGAACAGTATGAAGGACCAGAAATCACATAAGATCATGGCTTTAGAGATATATTTAAAACCCCAAAACACTTAATAAATATCAGGTGGTGGAGTTATTACGATGGAGATACATAATGTCACTTAACTGGTAGAGTTGATGGCTAAATTGGTCAAACACAGGACCCCATATTGGTGGGAACATCAATAAAAGCCACCTCTCCCCTTGCCCAACTTAAATAGGCTGTGAACTAAGAAAACAATGTTGTATTTGGTTTTCTGATGCATGGGCTACCAGAAAAACCCATTTACGAAATCTGATTATAATATTCATTATACTAGGTTATATATTGGTTTAGAATAGGAAATGGTTCTGAGTTCCATCTCAGGCTCCCACAAGCTTGTCTACTCTCTGCTTTTAGCGAGGATGGGATTCTTTTGCTTCCTGATCTCCCTGCCCTTGGAGTAGAACAAAGGCCTGGCAGCAGAGGCATATCTCCTGGGATCATTTAAGCCTGGAAAAGGGACAAGGAGTTATTCAGTCCAACCCTCGGATGGAATATAGTGAAGATGAAAAGAACTTACACATGTAGAGTCTGTAGCACAATAGCTGGCATATACATAGCCCTCAATAAAATTTGCTCTTGATAGTAGTAACAGCAATACCTTGGAGCTGTTTAGTGGCACAGCTGGGACTAGAACCCACATCTCTACTCTCCATCGCTCCAATAAGACCAGAGGCCTCCCATTGCGGAAAAACTATCTAAAGTAGGAGGCTTTGAAAAATAGTTTTAAAAGAGCCGATTATTCCCAAGCAATTTATTTTATTGTAAATGCCACCATTTAAACGCTCAGATAGTGCAGTTTAAGAATATGAACAGATAAAGCTTGATTTATTTTAGATTCCCAAATGATTTCCCCTATTTCCTTTTATAAAAGGAGCCCAGACATAAAAAAGCAAATGTGGTAAAGAAAATCCCTGAATGATTACTTTCATTAAAATTGTATTTGCTTGAAAATTAGACAATAAACCTTCATATCTCAGGGCTCCAGCTGTAGAATTTGACAATAGCCAGCACCTACAGATATAGTTTAACACAGATACTCCCACATGATGCTCCAGGCTTTACAAAACGCCATGGCTGCTGGACAACAGCTGGGAACCAGAACCTTCTGAGCCTTATCCAAAAACAAAACAAACAAAACAAGATAAGTACTCTACCCGCCACGCCCCCAACAAAACAGTAAAATATTTCTCTCTTAAAGCAATGCAGGGCATATCCAGCATAGTAAATTTTACTTTACTCTGTGATCAAATAAACTGAATGGTTTGATTCTACCATACCACAAAAATAAGTATCGTCCCCCAGCCTCTCTGCTTAAAGAACATGATTATGATGTGAAAGAAATCAACACTGAACATTTGATTTAAATAACAATAATCACAATGACAATGGTCGGGATCACATGGGGAGATTTTGTAAAAAAAAAACACACACAAAAAAAAACTCCAAAATTTCCAATGTCAAAATAAGTTCATTGCAGCATTATTTACAATAGCCAAGATATGGAAGCAACCCAAGTGCCTATCAATAGACAAGTAGTTAAAAAAGTTTGATACATTTATATAATGGAATACTACTCAGCCATAAAAAGAATAAAAATGGATGGACCTAGAATGTATTACACTAAGTGAAATAAATCAGAAAAAGACAAATACCATATGATTTCACTTATATGTGAAATCTAAAGAACAAAATTAACAAATAAAATAGATGCAGAGGACAGACTAACAGTTGACAGCAGGGAGGGGATTTGGGGAAGTAGGTGAAAAAGGTGAAGGGATTAAGAAGTACAAATTGATAGTTTCAAAATAGTCACAAGGATATAAATTACAGCATAGGGAATATAGCCATAATATTGTAATAACTATCTATGGGGCTGGGTGGGTACTTGAAATATCAGGGGGGCCACTTTGTCTAAACACTATGCTGTACACCTAAAACTAACACAGAATAATATTGAAAGTAAACTGTAATAAAAAATACAAAAACTCTTATCAAACAAAGTTAAACCAATAAAATTAACCAAGTTTCTTTACTGCAGTATCCTCAAAGGCTTCAGTTCCCTGATGTGAATTGTATCTCCTAGGAAGCAAAATAAGATGTAGCAATTTGCAAGTTTATTTCTTTGCAGAGAATCAATTAGAGCTGGTATTCCATGGAACCCATTTTAGAACAGTCTGATTTAGATTATAGTCAGGTGTTTAAAAGCACGTTCTAATATAAAGTAACCATATTTTATGCATTATATTCTCATATTAAATCTTTAATACCTACCAGTTATATAATCTTAAAATATATATTGTTAACCATTATCTATAGGAATTGTATTTACATGGCAGAGAAGGGAAAACTCACACTTCTTACCAGGAAGCTTGTTTCTCCACTGCCTACATTTAATTTATTATTAAAGCTTTAACATGTGACAGAGAGAAAATAAATGCTTTTTTTCTTCTCCAGGTCACCAATGTTCACTGCAATCAAAGTTGCCCTTATTGAGATACTATTATCAGTATGATTTTTAAAACATGTTTATATAATTTTTTATTATGGAAGTGTTTTATGCTTATTATAGAAAATTTGGCACATCCAGAAAATATTTTTTTAAAGGAAACAGTAATTCCACAACCTAGGGGTAAATTTGGATATGTTTCCTTTTCAATTTTGTTTCCTAATTTTTTTTACATACTGAACATTTTCCCTTGACATTACACAAGGTTCATCTTCTTTGCCTCCCATCAAAAAGGGAAAAATTACAAAGAGAATGAAGAGTAAGCAACAACTTTTTTTTTTTCAAGATGGAAATTGAGTGAAGGCATACGTAACTGCTTGAGTAGAATAGAAAAAGCTGAAACTAAGTGCCTACAGCTGGGGATTTTACCAAGCCACAAGTAAATTCACTCTAGAATCCTCTCCAAAGGGACTCACAAAATGTGGAAGTGAGACATGAAGCTGAGCACAGGAGAACAGGCTTCTATTATGTATTGGGAGTAAACACCCAGGCCCACTGTGCACAGCAAAGGGACTTCCCTTCCCACCCCAAAGACAGAGAATTCATTCTCTGGAGAAAATGAACCAGAGAACCTCCAAGATATGTGATTGCCAAGCCTGGCAGAAGTCAAAAGAGCAACCAGTGGTGATATAAGAGACTAAGAAATGGAATTTGAGTGAAAGCCTATAAATGAAAAGATGAGATTGCTCCAGAACCAAGGCAAGGCAACAAATTGGAAAATCCTTCTATGGAGAAACAAACTAAACAAACGCAGATGCTTAAAAAGTCATAAGTACTAATACATGTGGCTCAACTAACAGAAAAGTTAACTCTCAGCCCTATCATCTCACAACGATGCATGCATTTAGTTTCCAACCAACATTGTAGTGCCTCACGCTTCAGTATGGAGAGACAAAATCTGCAGACCTAAGAAGGAAGGCTTCCAACATTAAACACACATAATTAATAAAAACTAGAACTTAATGGAACCCAACACATTTCAGGAAAGAGGGAAAAACACACAAAAATAACATTGTAGGCAGTGCCCTCAGTGGTCCCGGATCTGTCTCTTGCTTCAACAGTGTTTGGACAGAACAGACCAAGGGATGCCCCTTCTTCCAGCCTACGGCCACCCTCCTGCATCTTATCCAGTCACCACCTTCAGAACCACCTCTGGGACCAGCCAACACACTGGGTTTTGTTTGTTTTTTCTACCTTAACTCCTTATTGCTGAACAACCATGCGCTCTCAAATTCATCATTATTATTCCACTGAGGTGGAGGCTGCGGTCAACCGCCTGGCCAACCTGCATCTGCAGGCCTCACACACCTACCTCTCTCTGGGCTTCTATTTCAAACCCTGAAGATGTGGCTCTCGAGGGCGTGGGCCACTTCTTCCACGGGATGGCGGCTCTGAGCATCTCTTAAAGTTGCAAAACCAGCACGGTAGCCACGTTCTCTTCCAGGATGTGCTGAAACCTTCCCAAGATGAGTGGGACAAAACTCAGGACACCATGAAAGCCGCCCCGGTCTTGGAGAGGAACCTGAACCAGGACATTTTGGAGCTGCATGCCCTGGGTTCTACTTGTACAGACCCTCATCTCTGTTACTTTCTGGAGAACCACTTCCTGGATGAGGAGGTGAAATTCATCAAGAAGATGGATGACACCTGACTCACCTCCGCAGGCTGGCCGGCCCCCAGGCTGGGCTGTGCGAGTATCTCTTTGAAAGGCTCACCCTCAAGCACCACTAGGAGCCTTTGGAGTCCACAGGCCTTTGAGACGCCCCTCTGCATCCCCCTGGTGTCTGGCTTTTACCTGCCTCTTCCCGAAACTGCTAGTCATTCTTTTAACCAGCAGTTGCCAACCTTTCAGACCTCAACTCACGGACCACCAGTGGTCCACGGACCACCGCTGCTTTTAACCACCCTGGAGCCCTCTCCCATGCATTGGAACAAAAAAATCAATAAAGCTTTTTGCAGCAAAAAATAAATAAATAACACTGTATGCAGAAAACATATACATAAAAGGAGATACTACAACAGTGATGGCAAACCTATGACACGCGTGTAAGAGGTGACACGTGAACTCATTTTTTTGGTTGATTTTTCTTTGTTAAATGGCATTTAAATATATAAAATAAATATCAAAAATAAAAACCTTTGTTTTACTATGGTTGCAAATATCAAAAAATTTCTATATGTGACACGGCACCAGAGTTAAGTTAGGGTTTTTCAAAATGCTGACACGCCAAGCTCAAAAGGTTCGCCATCACTGTACTACAACTATGAAATAAGAAACAGAATCTGAGGCTGGAGGTAGAGAGAAGGAGGAAGAAAAACTCAGAAAACAAGAACATCATGGAAATTTTAGGATCCCAAAGCAGAAAAAAAGTCAATAGGAAGTTTGAAATATGATGAAGAAATTTCCCAGAAAGTAGAACAAAAAGACAAAAAAAAAAAAATAGGTAATTAAAAGAAAAAGACACAAACTTTGAAAAATAAACTAAGAAGTTTAATATCTAAATAGTAAGAATGCCAAGGGGAAGAAAAATAAGAGAAAACAGGACAAGGAATGTGTGTGAGAGAGAATAATTATATTTTTAGGCACATAGTTTTTTAAATAGACTGTTTTTAGAGCAGTTTATGTTATAACAATATCGAACAGAAAATACAGAGTTCCCATATACCCGCTGCCCGCCCACCTCCCCCCCCCCCCCCCACCTCCATGCACAGCTTCTCCCACCATCATCCCTCAACACAGTGGTACATTTGTTATAACCAATGAGCCTATATTAACACATCATTATCACCCAAAGTTCATAGTGTACATTAAGGTTTACTCTTGGTGTACATTCAATGAATTATGACAACTATTTAATAAGATGTATTCTCAAGCACCTCCCCCCACCCCCCCACCCCCACCCCAATTATAGTATCATGCAGAGTGGTGTCATTGCTTTAAGAAATCCTCTATGTTCTGCCTTTTCATCCTTCCATCCTCCCTAGTCCTGGCAACCACTGATCCTTTTCCTATCTCCATAGTTTTGCTATGGCTTCTTTTGCTTAGTAATATGCATCTAAGTTTCTTCCATGTCTTTTTCATGACTTGGTAGTTATTTCTTCTTAGTACTGAATATGCCATTGTGTGAATGTACAAGTTTATATATCCATTCACAAACTGAAAGACATCTTAATTTTTTCCAAGTTTAGGCAATCCTATATATTAAAAGCCTAATATGCTAAGTGTCCAGTCATCTGGTTGGCCATTCAACCAATCAAAGTGTAATATGCTAATGATGTGCTAAGGCTGCTCAACCACTCGCTATGATGTACACTGACTACCAGGGGGCAGACAGTCGACTGGTTGACCAGTCGCTATGCATGCACTGACCACTGGGGTACAGATGCTCCAACTGGTAGGTTAGCTTGCTGCTGGGGTCTGGCTGATTGGGACTGAGCAAGACAGGCCAGACATGCCTTAGAGCCCTCTCGCAGCCCTCCCCCCCCCCCCCCCCCACTGGCCAACCTCCCGTGTCCCTCCCTGTCCCCGATCGTGCACTGGTGGGGTCCCTCGGCCTGGCCTGTGCCCTCTCGCAATCTGGGACCCCTCAGGGAATGTCGGAGAGCCAGTTTTGGCCCAATCCGAAGGCCAGGCCGAGGGACCCCACTGGTGCACAAATTCGTGCACCAAGCCTCTAGTTGTGAATAAAACTACTACAGACATTTGTGTGCAGGTTTTTATGTGGACATAAGTTTATAGGTCTTTGGGGTAAATACCAAGGAGTGAAATTGCTGGATTATATGGTAAGAGTACGTCTAGTTTTGTAAAAAACTGCCAGTCTTCCAAAGTGGAGATACCATTTTGCATTCCCACCAGCAATGAATGAGAATTCCTGTTGCTCCACATCCTTGTCAGCATTTAGTGTTGTGCTTTGAATTTAGGCCATTCTAATTGGTGTGTACTGGTATCTCATTGCTGTTTTAAGTTGCAATTCCCTAATGGCATATGATGTTGAACACCTTCTCATATGTGTATTTGCCATCTATATATCTTCTTTGGTGAGGTGTCTGTTCAGGTCGTCTGCCCACTTTTTAATCAAGTTGTTTGTTTTCTCATTGTTGAGTTTTAAGAGTGCTTTGTGTACTTTGGATACCAGTCCCTTATCAGTTGTGTCTTTTGCAAATATTTTCTCCTAGTCTTTTCTCCTCATTCTCTTGACAGCGTCTTTCCCAAAACAGAAGTTTTCATTTTAATGGAGTCCAGCTTATCAATTGCTAGAGGCCCGGTGCACAAAATTAGTGCACAGGTGCAGTCCCTAGGCCTGGCCAAAATTGAAGCACGAGTGTCTGGCATGGAAGAGCAGGTCCCAACTGACCTGTGGGCCCTGGGAAGCACCTGGGCCCCTGAGCTCCCACACGGCCCTCTCCACCTAAGTCATAGCGCCCAAGTCCCCACGTGGAGGTGCAGGGAACACGGCCAAACGCTGTGGCTGGGGCACAGAATGGGCCTCTGGGCCACCCAGCAGTGCCACACGGAAGCTGGGCAAGCAGCACACTCTCTCCCAGCTGGTCTCGCAGACCAGCTCCTGCATGAACCCATGGGGAGCCCAATCAGCCCCTGTGGTTGCAGGGGCTGCAGCCCGGCTCACCTGGAAGAGGCCGTGTGGGTGCAGGGCGGGCTCCTCGCAGGCACCCAGCACCTGAGCATGAGGGATTCTCCGGTACACGAGCCCTGGCGTCCCAGGGGAGGGTAGCAGGGGGAGTGAGAGCAAGCTCGGTGGACACCCCGAATTCTCACTGCATCTCTGCCTCGTCACCCCCATCCCCAGGTAGCCACCAGCGAGAGGTCGCAGCCCCCCACCCAGGCACCACAGGAGGTTGGTCGCTGCCACCCACTCCCAGTTCCCCGTCCCAGCCTGGAACCGGCCCCAATTGGGCAACCAGGGCCCGCCAGCTGTTGGTCGCCATCTGTGTCGCAATCGGTCAGGGCCAGGCCCCTGCTTGACTCCCTCAGCGCCTGGGAGCCGGGCAGTGGCCCTGCCCCCCACCGTTGCCACTGGTTGCCATCCGCAGGGTGATCAGCGGGGCAATCGGGCCCCTACTCACACCCACCTTGGCCTGGCACCACCCGCTCACCTGCTCCACCATCCTACTGCGTTCCCACTCTTGTAGAGGCCCATCAGGGCCAGCAGTGCCCCCACTGCCGCCCACTGCCAGTGCAGCATCACCGACACCCGCCATGTTCCACACCACCCCCTGGTGGTCAGCGCATGTCATAGCGTGTGGTCGAACTCCCAGTCAAACTCCTGGTCAAACAATTTGCATATTAGGCTTTTATTATATAGGACTAGAGGCCCAGTGCACAAAATTCAAGCACTGGTAGGGTCCCTAGTGGCTGTGGCCGGGTACTCCCTCCTTTCCCCCAGTCGCCTGCTGCCCCACCGCCAGCCAGGGCCTCCCTCCCCTCCCCCGGCCAGCCCTGCCCCCTGGTCAAACTCCCAGAAGAACTCCTGGTCCAGGGGACAATTTGCATACTACGCTTTAGCATTTCTTTCATGGATTATACCTTTGGTGTTATATCTATCACCTTGCCTCAGGCCACCTAGATTTTTTCCTCTTATCTTCCAGAAATTTCATAGTTTTGTGTTTTACATTTAGGTATGTGATCCATCTTTGAGTTAATTTTTGTGAAGGGGATAAGATCTAGGTCTAGATTCATTTTTTTTTTGCATGTGGCTGACCAGTTGTTCCAGCTAATTTGTTGAAAAGACTACATTGCTCCATTATATTGCCTTTGCTCCTTTGTCAAAGATCAATTGACTATATTTATATGGGTTTATTTCTGGGCTCTCTATTCTGTTACATTGATCTATTTATCTATACTTTTGTCAATACCACAATGTCTTGATTACTATAGTTTTATAGTAAGTCCAACTTTATGCTTTTCCTTCAATATTGTTTTGGCTATTCTGGGTCTTTTGCCTCTCCATATAAATCTTGGAATCAGTTTGCCTGGGGTTTGATTAAGATTTTGTTGAATCTGTTGATCATGTTGAAAAGAACTGACATCTTCACAATATTGAATCTTCCTATATATGAACATGAAATATCTCACCATTCATTTAGTTCTTTGATTTCTTTCAACAGAGTTTTTTAGTTTTCCTCATAGACCTTCTACATATTTTTGTTAGATTTACACCAAAGTATTTTATTCTTTCAGGTGCTAATGTAAATGGTATTGTGTTTTTTCTATTTTTTAAATTCTCACCAGAGGATTTGTTTTTATTAATTTTTAGAGAGAGAGGAAGTAGAAGAGAGAGAGAGACATCAATGTGAGAGAGAAACATTGATTGGTTGCCTCCCATACTTGCTCCTATGGGGGACAGAATCTGAAATTTAGGTGTATGTCCTGACCAGGAATTGACCCACAGCTCCAACCAACTGACCCACCTGACCAGATAGTGCTGTGTTTTTAATTTCAAGTTCCACTTGTTCATTGCTAGTATAGGAAAGAGATTGAGTTTTGTATATTAACTTCATATCTTGTAACTTCCTATAGTCACTTATTAGTTTCAGCTGGGGTTTTTTTGTTTTTGTTGTTGATTCTTTCAGATTTTCTGCTTATACAATAGATACCGGAACAGTGTCTCAGGGAATTCATCCCAGAGGAGGAATTCTTCCCGGAGTTGTGTCTCAGGGAATCGAAGAATGAAGCCTCGGACCAGAGGATTTCAACAAGGCAGGAGTTTATTGCCAACAAGCACATGTTCCCTGACCTGGAGGGAGATTCAAAGAGGTTCCCCCGAAGCATTCTGTTCTTCCCTTATATCTGCTAAAGGCCTGCTCACTGTCTATCTGTGCTGCTCTCTGACTCGTTCCTGGCCTTTTTGCAACATTTTGTTTTGCACTTGCAAGAAAAACATCCTTATTTCTAAACACCATGTTTTCCTGCTATTCTGTTTTTCTGCTATCCATCCTATATTTCTGCTATCCATCCTGTTTTTCTGCTATCCATCCTGTTTTCCTGCTATCCATCCTGTTTTTCTGCAAAACATTTTTTTTGTTTCCACTAGCTCCATGATTCCTCCTTCTTCCACCCCTTACGCTATCTACCTAATTCTGCTTTAACTCCTTTCACAACCAAGTCATATGCAAAGGCAATTTTATTTCTTCACTCTCAATCAGTATTTTTTTTTTTTTTGTCTTCTTGCATTAGCTAGGACTTCCAGTAAGATATTGAAAAGCATTGGTAAGAGGGGACATCTTGCCTTATTCCTGAACTTAGTGAGATATCTTCTAGTGGCTCACTACTAAGTATGATGTTAGTTATAGGTTTTTGTAGACATTCTTTATCAAGTTGGGAAATATCCCCTCTAAAGTTTGTTGAGGGTTTTTAACATGAATGAGTGTTGGATTTTATCAGATGCTTTTGTGCATTTATTGATATGGTCATGTGATTTTTATTCTTCCTTTTTTTCTTTTTTTAATATATTTTTATTGATTTCAGAGAGGGAAGGAGAGGGAGAGATAGATAGAAACATCAATGTTGAGAGAACATAACTGATTGGCTGCCTCCTGCATGCCCCACACTGGAGATTGAGCCCACAACCTGGGTCTGTGCCCTTACTGGGAATCAAACCGTGACCTCCTCGTTCATAGGTCAACCACTGAGCCATGCCAGCTGGGTAGATTTTTATTCTTTAGCTTGTTAATGAGATGGATTCCATTAATTGGTTTTCAAATGTTGAACCAGCCTTGCATACTTGGAATAAATCCCATTTGGTCTTAAATTTACTTCTTTTTATACATTGTTGAATTTGATTTGCTAATATTTTGTTGAAAATTTTTGTATATATGCTCATGAGTGACATTAGTCTGCAGTTTTCTTGTGATGTCATTGTCTGGTTTTGTATTAAGGTAATACTGGCTTCATGGGATAAGTTAGGAAGTAATTCCTCTGCTTCTATTTTCTAGAAGAGATTATAAGGAATTTATATAATTTCCTCCTTAAATGTTTCAGAGAATTCATCTGGGCCTTTATCATGTTGAGGTACGTTCCTTCTATTCCTATTTTATTGAGTGTTTTAATCATAAATGGATGTTGTATCTTATCAAATGCTCTTTCTACATCTATTGACAAGATCATATTATTTTTATCCTTTCTTTGTTAATATGGTGTATTGCATTGATTGATTTGCATATGTTGAACCATCCTTGTGGCTCTGGAATGAACCCCTCTTGATCGTGATGTATTACTTTGGGGATGTGCTGTTGTATTCAATTTTCTGGTACTTTGTTTAGGATTTTTGCATCTGTATTCATCAGAGACCTTGGTCTGTAGTTTTCTTTTTTTATGTTATCTTTGTCAGGTTTTGGTATCAAGGTTATATTGGCCTCATAGAATGTGTTAGGAAGCATTGCCTCTTCAATTTTTTTTGAAAAGTTTGAGAAGGATAGGTTTTAAATCTTCTTTGAACGTTTAGTAGAATTCACTGGTGAAGACATCTGGTCCTGGACTTTTGCTTTGGGGGAGGTTTTTGATGGTTGTTTCAATTTCCTCACTGCTGATCAATCTATTTATATTTTTCAATTCTTCATGATTTAGTCTAGGAAGGTTGCCGGGAGCCGGTCCATCCTTGCTGTTTCAAGGGACCTGGCATATATGGCATACTGTTCTTAATATGTTTGCTCACCTTCTTGGCGCTATGTGTTTTAACCAAGGTCACCTCTCCGAGAAAGGTTGTTTTCCCAGGTAGGGATTTTTCCCTGAAGTTAGGGAGGGGATAAAACCTCTTAACTAAGTGCCAGGCAGGTAGTTAATCACTTTAACTACAAACAATCATGCTTAAGCTACATAATCTTTACTCCCTGGAATGGAGATAAGAAACGCCCTAACCTTTGCAATAGAAATTGACAGGATTAAAATCAACTGGTATAAATACAGATGTAACAAGACAACAAGACAGAGAACCTAGAGAGAGAGAGAACCAAGAGACAGGACTTGGCTGGAGATCCTAGACAGAACCTAGAGACAGAACCTAGCGAGAGAACATGGCAAAAGATCCTGGACAGAACCTAGACACACAGAACCTAGAGACAGGACTTGGCTGGAGATCCTAGACAGAACCTAGAAACAGAACCTAGCGAGAGAACCTGGCTGAAGAACCTAGAGACAGAACCTAGTGAGAGAACATGGCAAAAGATCCTGGACAGAACCTGGCTACAGAACTTGGCTGGAGAACCTAGACAGAACATGGCAAGAGAACCTGGTGACCAAACCTGATGGGGGAACCTGGATAGAACCTGACTGGAGAACCTGGCTAGAGAACCCTACACAGAACCTGGCTGGAGATCCTAGACAGAACCTGGCTAGAGAACCCAACTATGCTGATGAACTGAAACCAGTTTCCATGTCATTCATTCTTCGCCGACTCCGTCCACACCTTTGGGGATCCCTGGACCCATTGGGGTTGGACCCCAACAGAAGGTTATATATTTCTAGGAACTTATCCATTACTTCTGTGTTATTGAATTTAGTAGCATATAGCCTTTCATAATATTCTAGTATGATCCTTTGTATATCTGTGATGTCTGTGGTGACTTCTCCTCCCTCATTTCTGATTTTGTTTATATGGGTCTTTTCCCTTTTTTCCTTAGTAATCTAGCCAGGGGTTTGTCAATTTTATTAATCTTTTCAAAGAACTAGTTCTTTGTTTTATTGATTTTTTGTATAGTCTTTCTTCTATTTCATTTAATTATTCTCTACTTTTTATTATTTCCTTTCCTCTGCTGAATTTGGGTTGCCCTTGTTCTTCTTTTTCTAGTACTTTAAGATGTGATATTAGGTTGTTTACTTGGGATTTCTCTTGTTTCTTGAGAAAGGCCTGTAATGATATAAACTTCCCTCTTATTACTGCTTTTGCTGTATCCCAGAGGTTTTGATATGTTGTATTGTCATTCTCATTTGTCTCTATATATCTTTTAATCTCACCTTTTTTTCTTTTTTGACCCAGTCATTTTTTAGTAGTATGTTGTTCAATCTCCACATATTTGTGAGTTTCTTTACTTCCTTTTTGCAGTTGATTTCTAATTTCAAGGCTCCGTGGTCAGTATATATACTTAGTATAATTTCAATCTTCTTGAATTTGTTGATGCTAGTTTTGTGACCCAACATATGGTTTATCCTTGAGAATGTTCCATGTGCACTGGAGAAGAATGTTTAATCTGATGTTCTTGGATGAAAGGTTCTGTAAATGTCAATTATGTCCATTTGGTCTAATATTTCATTTAAGGCTGATATTTCTTTATTGATTTTTTTTTATTTGGTTGATCTGTCTAGAGCTGTAAATGAAGTATTAAGTTCCCCAGCTATGATTGTGTTTTGATCTGTTTCTCCCTTTAGTTCTGTGAGTAGTTGTTTTATATATTTCAGTGCTCCCTCGTTGGGTGCATATATATTACAAAAATGTTATGTTTTCTTGATTTAGTGCTCCCTTTATCATTATAAAGTGTCCATCTTTGTCTCTTATTATTTTTGTTATCTTGAAATCTATTTTGTCAGATATAAGTATGGCTACACCTGCTTTCTGTGGATGTTATTTGCTTGGAAAATCATTTTTCACCCTTTCACTTTGAATCTACCTTTGTCTTTGCCTATGCTCCTGAAGGCAGCATATGGTTGGGTTTTGTTTTTTGATCCACTCTGCTACTCTATGCCTCTTGATATAGGAGAATTCAGACCACTTACATTTAGGGTAATTATTGATGTATGAGGATTTCCTATACTCATTTTATCTTTTGTTTCCTGGTAGCTCTGTGCCTCCATTGGTTCTTTTCCTTTATGTTTCTTTCTGTTGTTTTTGTTTGGTGGTATTCCATATGTCTTTCATCTTTTTTTAAGCTATACATCCTGGTTTGGGAATTTTTGTGTGTCGTTGCCATTAGGTTTATAAAAAATGAAGTTGCATATGTACCATAGTTTTTTGTTTTGTTTTGTTTTGTTTTTCTTTTGAGTACATCTGGTCTTCCTCTTCCTTTGCCAGGACTTTTCCCCCCTCCCCTTTTATGTTCTTGTTGTCACAAATCATCTCTGTTTATGCTGTAAGTTTTTTTGTGATCTTACTCGTAGTGTTGTGACTTTATGTTCTTTGTTTCAAGTAGAATAACTCCCTTGAGTATTTCCTGCAATGGAGGGTTTCTGGTGATAAAAATGCTCAGCTTCTTTATGTCTGGGAATGTCTTTATTTCTCCTTCATATTTAAAGGATAATTTTTCTGGATATATTATTCAGGCTGGTAATTTATCTCTTTCAGATGTTTGAATATTTAGTTCTACTCTCTTCTGGCTTGTAGAGTTTCTGCTAAGAAGTCAGATGAAATTATGATGGGTTTTCCTTTGTAGGTCACTTCCTTCTTTTCCCTAACTGCTTTGAGAATGTTTTCTTTGTCATTAATTTTTGATAGATTTAATACCAAGTGCCTTGGTGAGGGCTTCTTTGGATTGAGTTGTTCTGTTTGCTTCTTGGATTCTAGGATCTAGTTCTTTCTATAGATTTGGGAAGTTCTCATCCACTATTTGTTTTAATAGGCTCTCCATTCTATGTTCCCCCTCTTCCTCCCCTGCAATGCCTATAATTCTAATATTGGGGGTTTTTCTGATGGGCTCAGATAGGTCTTGTAGAGCTCTTTCATTTTTCTTTATGCTCAGGTCTTTCTCCCCTTCCCTCTGCATCATTTCTTGATTCCTATCTTTGGTATTCACTAATTCTTTCCTCCATCTGGTTGGCTCTATGGTCAGTGGTTTACTCTTAATCTCCTTAATTGTATGCTTCATTTACAGGATTTCTGATTGGTTCTTTTTTAAAGTTTCAATCTTTTTTGTAAAGTATTCATTTTGTTCATTGACTTATTTTCTGAGTGCACTGAATTGCCTGTCAGTATTTTCTCACATCTCATTGAGTATTTTCAGAACTGCAATCTTGAAATCTGTCATTTATATCAGTGGTCGCCAACTGGTGGTCCGTGAGGTCTGAAAGGTTGGCGACCGCTGCTTTATGTCACATATTTCCATGTGTTCCAGTTTGCTTTCTGGGGATTTTTCATTTTCTTTCTGGTCATCCTTGTTACTATGGTTCTTTGTGATATTTGCTGTCCTCCTTTGCTTATGCATTTATCTCTGAAGAGTTTTTTTCTATTACTTTCCAGTAGATGGCACGGAATCGCACTATTTTTTTACCCAGTCTTGAACCTCTGCAGCTTCATAACATAGTACAGGTGCACTTGCTTGGGGTTGGGGTTTGTTTTGCCCTCATCTTAATGGTGGCCCCTGACTTCCATAAGGTCCCAACCCAACCACTCCTCCTGGGGATCAGTCACAGAGGGAAAGAGCAGTTCTACTGCAACAGCTCTTGGTTTACAGATAATATGCATCTGAAGCCTACCTCAAGGGCAACAGGAGGCAAGTTTTGAGAGTCCAAGTAGTGGCAGGGTTCTGTGGTTCCATTTCTTTGTCCGCAACACCACTGCTCAGTCCAATAGTGGAGAGCCGCATGGCAGAACCCCATGCTCTGTCAGGAGTCTGCTGGATCAGTCACTGTTTGCTCCACTCTGCTAATCCTGCGGGACTGCCCCTTGCAGCTCTCTGTTCCTCCTGACTGAAGGAAGAGCCTGCTACCATTGGCTTTCTCCTCTCTCCTGGCTGAGCCCTGAGCTCCCAGCTGCAGGGATGCATCTGAGGGCCATCTGCACTTTCCTCCTTTTTCATCTTACCATGTATTCCTTGTTGCCCACCTTTAGATGTTCCAATGAGCCGGTCTCTCAGGCATGAATCTGTGTTGAGCAGGGATTTCTTTGTCGAATTATAGTTGGTTAACTTGTTGAAATTTCAAGGGGAGAAGAAAAGATGTGCTCTCACACCACCATCCTCTGACGTCACTTTTTAAAAACCTTTTAATTTTATAAAAACTAAAAAAGGTGATTTTTAAATAGCACTCTAGAATTGATATGCCATGATTTAATTAAATATTAATTTGAATGTTTGAATTGTTTCCATACTCTCACAGAAACCTTCATGTCTATGCAAATGAATAATTAGAGATGTGGATACAGGTGTTCATCTCAGCATTATTTATGATAATGAAGAAATTGGAAACAAAAAATCCTTCTCTAGAAAACTAAGTCAAAGTCTACATTTTCTGTATCCTTACTAGAGCATCTAGAAATGGTTTGTATAAAAAATACGTATGAAATATTCCTATTTTTATATATTTCTTTAATTATACAGAACCTTCAGAAGTTTTTAACCTCTGCATTTTTCTTAATTTTTAAAATAAACTCTATCAGATATCAACTGCTTATTTTATAAATAGCCCAAAAGTAAAAAACTAAAATGTAGACAGCTGTACCTTCAGCAGGATTTAATTTTAATATTTCAGGCAAGAGGGCTTTTTAAACCATATATACTTGATATCTGAAATTATTTCAAAGTCCATGATTCTAAAATGATGCTTTGAAAACCAAAAAGGTTTTTTTATAAACCCAATGGTAAATTGTAACTTAGAGTCCAAAATTTCATTCTTCAAGATGTGTAGATATAATCTGTGGGTCAAATATGGATGGCCTCTAGCATCAAAGATCAGGTTACACTTATATTGACTCCTCAAGCCCCAGACACCAAAAAAATCCATGCCCCTGATCAGCCCCAAACTCTCTTGCATTTAAGCCCACTGACTATGAGAGTTAGATAAATAGAGGGAAAAGATTTTAATACTAGTATCGGGTTGAGTGCTTCCTGTGCCAAGCTAAGCACTCTAAATGCATTAGCTCAATCCTCAAGCAACCCTTTTAGATAACTTCTATTATTATCCCTGTTTACAAAGAAGAAAACTGAGCTTCAGAAAGGTTATATATGTTGTCCCAGGTCACAGGCCTTGAAAGTGGCAGAGCAAAGACCTGAACCCATGTCTAACTCTAGCAGAGCTCAGCTGTGTAGAGCCACTGCCTCACTCAGCAGAAATTCCGGATCCACAGAAATGCAGAATAACAGGTAACCTGGATCAACAATAGCGATACTGGGCGATGTTCACATGACTTTACTGACGTGGAGGTATATTATCTGAAATTAATATGACACTTATTCTACATCTCAACGCAAAAGGGTGCAGTGTCCATTACTATTTTTGGAGAAAAGCTCTATTCATATTTTGTATTATGTACCAAAGCCACCTGCTGGGTCACCTGCCTGTTTCCTGGTCAACTCCTTTTGCTCAGAAGCCCAGCTCTTCCCACCCACAACTACTTTGTACCTAGCCCATCATCAAAACCAAACCTCTGTTATTACAAATTCAGATGGCTCCTCCACTCAAGGTTTCCTGCCTTTAGACAAAGGGGCTGACATTCTCTTTCTAAGCCACAGAGGGTCCCAGTTTTAGGTGCTTCTAAACTTACTAGATCAAAATTACAAAAGGATGATAAATGGGTTTCCTCTCTTTACCAAAGTCCATCAATTAGTAGATCTTACTGGAGCACCATGTTGAAAGGATTCCAAGATCCTAGGCTGACTGGAAAAGAAGGTGCTGTTTGGCCCGCAGTCAGTCCCTGACATGGGACAAGAGAGAAGCAGCACGCAGCACACAGCTTGTTGAGGAGCTGTGACCCCTCAAGGGATTGCTCAAGCACTCTAGCTATTGCCTCATGAACACTCGTGGTTAATAAGGAATACATTAGCAAAGTGAAATAAAAGAAGCCTGGGTGCTTATATGCCACCAACTTATTTTAAACTTTCACTTTTATTCTCAAATTAATCAAGTGAATCAAAAACCTTCCTCCCAGGATGACTGAAAAGTTTTCCGCTGATGAAGGTCATCGCTACATTCAGAGAAGACGCAGTTGACCACAGTATGACAGTAGCCCCCTGAGTTGGACACAAAGCACATTATAAGTGAAGGAGGGTAATCAGCCAATATTTTAGGACGTGATTATGACACTAAGCAGGTTGAGTTCCAGAGCCATGCGGCATGTACGATCCGGTACACAAAGTTCAGCAGAAGCCAACAGAACTGGAGGGGAAGGCTGACAGATGTGAATTCTCATCCAGGCTCTTTCACTCACTGAACTTGCTACATAGTCATACATGAGGAGACCCAGTACTATGAAGATGTAAATCCTCCCCCAAATTAATCCATAAACTTGAAATCAAAATCCCAATACAGTTTTAACAAACTGATTCTAAACTGTATTTGGACCAGCAAAAAAAACAATAATAGTCAAGAAACTTGAAGAAAGTCAAGATATAGTGTCAGGGAAGAAGGAATAGGGAACTTTCCCAGCCATATATAAAGACTTTTAATATCAAAGGTACAATAATCCAGACAGTGTCATATTTGTGCAGAATAAACAATTAGAATAGATCCACACATATGTGGAAGGCTGATACATCTATGTTTACCCATTCACTCATCAAAAATGTCTAAAATACCTACCATTTGTCAAGTACTGCTCTAAGAGAAGGAATTAAGCAGTGAAAAGGGAGGCAAAAACAATTAAAAATCTCTAATTTCATAAAAATTTTATTGTAATGTGGGATAACAACCAAGCTTTTTTTCCTAGCAGAGGGGTCCTAAACCCCCTCTATCTATCACCCTCTCTATCCAGCCAATCCAGGTGACCTGAACCTTGCATTTGGTGAACTTATTATGTCCAAATCCTTGACCGGGGCCACCCACCCTTCACCTTCCTCTTCTGATCTAGTTGACTTGGTTCCTTGTCTTCCTTCATTATATCCATCTAGATTTCAAAGTAAAACTCCCTTCCATTCTTATTGTTTGCACCCTCTATATTACTTTTAGAATGAAATTCCCACTATTCTTCCTGAGCACCCACACCACCACCACCACCACCACCACCACCACCATCACCACCACCTGTCTCAAAATGGAAATGCAGGAAATAGAATGCTCATTGGCCTTGGCATCAGACTTAGACTTGGGCAAGTTATTGAATCTCTCTGAGCTTTGGTTCCCTCACCTGTACAACAGATATTTCAAGAGCTACTTTTCAGGTCTTGGGAAGAAATAAATGTATGCAAAGTGTGTGGTGCAAATAAATGGAAGCTATTATTCTATTGCTGTTACTTTAATTGGTATGATTTCAATACCTTTCCCTGGACTCTCCCTTCTCTGTCAGGGCCATCAGGGCATGGATCCATAACCCCAATTGCTGTTTCTCTTGGCCAAGGCCATTTGGTTGTTGAAGAGAGCTCCTCTTCATCCCATCCACTTGACCCATGAGTCACATTATTTACTGAACTGCAATTACTAGTACAACTAAATGAGACGGGGAGATGTTCACATAATCAAGCTATTACCTCTCCTGACCAAAGGGAAAATACCGAGGCTTTTGCCACAACTGAGAGTAAGGATTTCAGGTGCTTATCAGTTATTGTCCTCACTAACATGCTGCCCTGGTCCAATTCTCTAGAGAACTCAGTGTCCCAGGGGAGGATCTAGCACAGCTGCGGCTGCAGTGAGCAGTTCTTCAGAAAAAGCCGCCACTCTTGCCAAAACTGAGAGGAAAACCAGGCCTTGGGGCTCTGGGCCAGAGGAATGTAGAAAGCCTTTTCTCCACTGGGTCAGCCATTTCCCTGAGCCCAAAGGGCCTCCCCTGCATGCTTTCCTCTGCCCTCTCTGAGGAGTCACAGCACAGATGGAAAGATACATCTTCACTGAGCCACCACCTTAATACAAGCTGCATTGGGGAAGAGCGGGGGAGGGACCACCAGTGTTCAGGTCTTTCCAGCTTCTCTGTGATTGAGCCCTTGTCCGTAGTACTCAATTAGCAAAGCTGCTAGCAGTGTCATGGTCAACTCTCAGGCTGACTTTACTAGATATTCCTGCTCTTTTTCTAGAAAACCTGCTCTATCCACTGGCCTGCAAGAGGTGGTTCTAACCTCCCATGTGACCCTAACCGCATGAGCCACTACTGACTGGATGAGTGAACAGCTGGCCAAAAACAAGCCAATGCATTGGCTAAGCAATGGCCTGTGATGCATGTGGTTCAGATAAACTAGGCCAATCAGATTTCTCTCACCAATTGTTTGTCAAGAGACACACCAGCCTGTTGCTATCTGTGGTGGCTGGGAGGCCACTGGAGCCATCTGCAAGATACATAAACAGAAGGACCTGGCCAAGACAGAGGAGAAGGGCGCAGAAATATGGACAGAAGCATCGATAGGAAGGCCGTGTGGAGCCCGAGGAACAGAGAGTAACCCCAGGTCCCAGCTCCCAGCAATACCTCTAAGCCTGACTCAACACTTCATTTTTATCCTGTGAGATTATCCTATAAACTTTCATTCAAGTCCCTTCTGACTAGAGCTAACTCCAACAAGGTTTTGTTTCTTTGCAACTAAAGGAATCTTGACTGAAACACAGTTTCCCCCCAATAGATGCCATGTCTAAGAAAGTTCTAGACATGCTGCATTGTAGTTCGAGTCTCCTGTGAGTTTATCCTATCTAATAAAAGACAAAAAGGGTAATTGACCATACCTTCACTATGCTTCCCATTGGCTAATCAGGGTGATATGCAAATTAACTGCAAACAAAGACGGCGGTTAATTTGCATACTAGGCTCCAAGCCAAACGTACCTGAAGCCTGCCAAGCAGCGAGGCCTCATGCCCCCAGAATCAGCGGAGCCGCGAGGCCTCACCCCCCGGGATCAGCGGAGCCGCGAGGCCTCACGGCCCTGGGATCAGCAGAACAGAGAAGCCTGATGGCTGGTGGGGAGAGGGGGGCTCTGGCTGGAGCCCAGCCAGAGTGAAGGCCTGTGTCCCAGGTGCCAGAGGAAAACTGGTGCCAGCAGCAGCTAAGGGAAGGGAAGGCCTACTACACGAATCTCTTCGTGCAACAGGCCTCTAGTCTATAGTAATAAGCATAGCTACCACTTAGTGAACAGTTTCTTTTGTACCAGGCAATGTGCTAAGAGCTTCTCACCATTATCTCATTTATTCTCCTAGGAGCCTTCTGATGTACTGCTATTATCCCTGTCTCACATGTAAGAAAACAGAGTGAGAGAGGTTAAGTAAAGTTGCCCAAGATCATGCATTTCCAGTAGCAGACCCAGAATCTAAGTCTACTCGGTATGATTCGAAACCTGCGCTCTTCTCCATCCCCAAAAGTTTGTCTTCTACATAAAGTGACAAAACAGGATGAAGCCATGTCACTGCTACCTGCAGGCATGTGGTCACCAGCCTCCAGAGGCTTCTGGGAATGGCCAACATCCCAGAGTTACATGCCAAGAGGGATGCCCAAGGTGGGACTGAGAGTTATGGAAACAACCATGGATACCGCTCACAACTCCCTGGTGTCCCTCAGGTGGGTTCCAAAGGACATCAGACATGTATAAGACCCAGCTCCAGCTCACGGCAGGCTTTGGATAGGAAATGCAGAGTTAAAAGCATATTAGGAGAGGCAGCTATGCCTGCAAGATTACCTACAGCACTGATGACCTTTTGAGAAACAATTTTCAAATATATTGAGTAATAAAAAGATCAATTTGATTTTTTTAGTAATCTTCCCCAATTGACCCTTGTTAACCCTAAACACTGCTTAAAATTAACATTTCCTAAAATAATTTCCTGATAAGAAGCTTCTGCTTCACTGATATACATGCAACCCATGAACTTGTTCATTCGTATAGGAATTGATACAAAATAAATGCAGGTTGATGCTTTAGCAAAGTATAGATGTCAGCATAATGTTTACTCTAAGATGTTCAAGCTCCAATTTTGATCAACCAGTATTGATTATTCCTGCATCGTATCTTCTAAGATAATAGAAATGGTGTTAAATATGGGTGTTTTATTCAAAAACACATTTTACCTTTCCGGGGCTGATAAATGACTGATACTGGGGCTCAGTGCATGAGTAGAACACTCCTATGGGAAGGAAAGCAATGATAAAGGCAGATAGTAATTAAATGTACCCTAGAAGTTGTTGGGTTTTTTTTAAACTACAACTGCAATTACAGGGCTACTAAACATGTGAAGAATGTGGTTAAGGTTTCGCCAGCTCTTTCATTGTAATTCTTAGTGAGATTAGTCATTTTCGTTGTTACCTTTCTGTGCCAAACATGGAAGACAATTGTTTGTGCTCTGAAAAGGATAGTTCTCTGTGTTTGTCAACTGTATTTTGCCCCCAGGTAAATGTATTCCAAAGCTTTGCAAAATGAAGTGAGTAGAAACAATTGCTGTAACTGTTACTCCCAGAGAAGGAAGCTTCAGCATGTGGAAAAACCATGCAGGCAGGACACACAAAGTCTGGGCACACAAAGGTTTCCATTTCCACCTCCTCCTGCAGAGGGGTATTCTTGGTGGCACCAACTCGTCATTCTCAGAGCTCCAGAGCGCTGCAGATGTATGTAGAGCAGTTCTCGAGAGCTGCTTACCTATCAGGACCAGCCAATCCCCCAAGAACGGGAAACCAGCTGCTTTCGTGAAGCTGTGCCTCTGAGTGAATCAGGTCTAAATCCAGAAGCTGTGACTGGCCTGCACAGATTCGTCATCCAAAGCATAAACCTCAAGAATTTGTTTCCACTGATACATTAAACATTTGCAGTCTAACACACCAAAAAGTTTGAAGCTTAATTAAATTTTAAATAAAGCCCATGTTTACCATTTGTTTTTAGTTCCAGCTTGTCAAGTTTCTCCGAGAGGTAATATTTATCTCCCTTCTATGGATGTTTTGAAGACTTACCATTCTTTTCATTCCATAGGCACCTCGTTATTTTGCTCCCCAATCCAATCCATGATCTAACAGGAAATCTAATGTGCTGCTCTCAAGAGAGGGGTTTTAAAAATTCCATAAAAATGGCCCTTTGTTTTTATCATATATTACCTTGGGTGTTTGTCCATGTCCTAAGACCCTGACTCTTAATAAGGTTATACTCCAGCTAGCAAAGACCTAAAGACATAAAACAGTTAAATGACCAACAAAAATCAGCACACTAAATGATGTCCTTGACACAGACACGCAGCTCAGATCCCCCTTCAAGAAAGGACTCACCACCCAGCTGCAAGGACTGTGCTGAGCCGACAGCCTCCAGCTCTTAGTTCCTGGGGCTTTCAAGCAAAGGTCATGCTCTTTTCAAGAGGCCCCCAGACCACAACTGAGCAAGGCCTGGCCATTTCCACCCAGTGAGTATGCCTCTCACAGGCCGTCTCTGCTCCAGCTCTCTTCCCCGGGCCGGCAGAGACTGGTCGGTCTGCATGCAGTCTGATGGCTCCCATGCCCACTCTGCACCCCTTTCTTCCCCTTTCACAGTGGTCACTCCTCAATAGATATCTGTAATTCTAATGATGTCTCAGAGACATAACCGAAAATGTTAAAATGTTAACAGAAATCAAGAAGGGGCTGGGACTAGGACTCTATGTGTGTGTGTGTTAGGGGAAGTGAGGGAGTGTTAGAAGGGGTTCTAAAGTTCCCCAAGGGAAGTCTGATGACTAATGAACTTTAGAATCTACCGCCTTGGATGGCACCTGCACTTGGAAAGCAGGAAAGATCAGGAACCAGTGAAGAAGAGACCTGGGCCGACCAAATCCAGCGTCGCCCAGGCAGAGGGGCGCCCGGGAACAGGAGATTTGGCCTCCACTGTCCTCTGCTGAGGAGGGCGCTCCAGTGATGCAGTGAGGGAACGTGCCTATCTTGAACTCAGAAGAGCTCAACCTGAGTCCTAGCTCTCTGTGATGACCTGTGTGATGTTGGACAGGTCCCTTCCCTTCCCTGGACCTCCCTCAGTCACCGGGAATGATGCTGATTGTCCAGGCCCACCTCATAGAGCAGTTTCGTAGAATCAAGTGAGATAGTACATGTGAAAATATTTTTTGGCTGAGCAGCCCTAGGAACCGTGAGGTGTTATTATCACACCACATCCGAAAGGCTAGGAGGGAGCATGTACAATGGTGACCGCAAGGTACCACCACCACCTCATCCAGACACTGAAGACGTGCAGAGCTCACCCACCCTGGTGAGGTCAGTTCCCCTGCTCCTCAGCATCACCACCCCATTCTCAGTACTTACGCTGAAGATACATTTAGCAGATCCCTGCTTTTTCAAATGTATACCAGTTAGTCATTTTATTATTTTCTTTCTGGTATATTTACCATTTAATTTGGTGATTCTGACACAAAATATACACTCAATAAATATGGATGAATTGAATTGAGTTGATCCCTTCATTCTTTATTCTATTGGTCTCTAGATGCTTTGTGATAGCTTTCACAAACTAATTTTTTATGATACTGCAACATCCTGTTCTTTATGTCAGAGTGAATGATTTAGCCATTAGTTGTTAAACAACACATTAACTTCTCCCTTCACTAGGAGAGAATTACTTGACTTCAATGTTAATATATCAGGGCTGCATGAAAATAAATATTCATGACTTTAGCTTATGTCCAGTGAATTTTATCCTGAAAAAGTTACTAAAGACCTTAAGGTATTGCTTATGAGATATAATCTTAAAAATAACTGTCTTCTGGACATGGGAGGGGAGTAAATATTGCCTTTTATTTTGTTTTGTTTTTTTGTTTTGTTTTTTGCTTTTTCCTGTTTAGTATCTCTTCCCCAATTTCTTCTGATAATAAAGTGGTTCACTCCCTCTTTGTGAAGTAACCACACTCCCTGCCTCCACTTAGCTTGGTGGAACTGCTAAGTCACTATGGTGCTGGCCTCAAGGTGAGCCTACAATCAGATGTGCTACATCATGTGCTCATCCTGTGTGCCTGGGTGACTGACCCAGGAATATGGACACAACCCACGCTGGGTTAACTGAAACAATTTATAGATGGATATTGGAAGACCAGAGTTCTCTTCTTTTTCTGTGGGGCCAAGGCTGTAAACTTAGAGCTATCTAGTCAAACTCCTCCTTTTTCCTCACCACACCGAGGTCTATGTGCAGTGGGAGAAAAGAGATCAAATTCCAAAAGAAGCAAAGCTGGGGGAGGGGAAATGGAGAAAAGAGGCAAAGACTGATAAGGAGAGGAAAGATGTGTTCGGGTGGGGATAGGAAGATGAAGGAGGAAGAGGAGAGGAAGAAGTAGAAGGAGGAGGAGGAAGGGAAGGAGAAGGAAGTAGGATTAAAAGGGAGAGAATGAGGGGGAAAGAGAAGAAGTTATATAAATAGAGATAGAAGGAGGGTTATAGAGAAGAAAGAAGAGAAAGGGGTAATAAAAAGGAGAGGGGAATAAAAGAGGTGAGTGGATTGGAGAGGAGAGGACAGGACAGGACAGGAGAGGACAGGACAGGACAGGAGAGGACAGGAGAGAAAGAGAAATAGAGGGAAAAAGAAGTAGAAATTACTGCCCAGCTGGCGTGGCTCAGTAGTTGAGCATCAACCTATGAACCAGGAGTTCATGGCTCTATTCCTATTCAGGGCACATACCCGGGTTGCAGGCTCAATCCCCAGTGTAGGGTGTGCAGGAGGCAGCCAATCAATGATTCTGTCATCATTGATGTTTCTATCTCTCTCTCCCTCTCCCTTCCTCTCTTAAATCAATAAAAATATTTTTTTTTATAAAAGAAGTAGAAATTACTGAGAACACCTATATAACTATACTAAAGACAAAGTAAAATGTTTCAGCATTATCATGTTGGCCCACTTGTTAAACCCCCAAAGAATTTTGAGAAAGTACTACATTTTGTGATTGAGAAGATAACATACTTTTCTAGACTAGAGGATATAAATAATCATAGAATAATGACCTTGAAAACTTTTGAAACACCATGCAAAACAGGGTAGCATTACTACTTTTCTGCCTTATATAATTAGGAGATTAAGATTCCTTAGTCAAAAATTACATCTTTGTAATTCCCTTCAGTGCCTTGGAGTAGTAGATACTCAATAAATTTAAACTAATATGGGAATGAATGGACGGAATAAACACACTGAAATTTTGAGGATCTCAAATTGCATCCTCAAGGCTACAGCTAAGACCCTATAATAAAGTGAGAAGTAACATTTGTCTGTGGCTTTCTCAGCCTCCTCTTTATGGACACTTTTATCCCTCTCTGGCACCCACCCCTAGTGTTTTTCCCACTTCCCATATAATAAAACCTGTTTTCAAAGAACAATCCAACACTGCTGTCAAGAGAGTTGTAGAGAGAGTTGTAAAGGGCTGGTGGAACTTAATGGTTTGTTCTTCACAGGGCCCTTTAAGGGCAGTTTAAGGGGAGACAAAGCTTTAAAAATCCAAAATGAATGTTTAGTTCTGGAATTTCTGGCCTAAGTGAGTCAGTGCTAGAAGCATTCGGGATGATGATGGCACAGGAAGGCAGGGGCTCCGGAGACTTCTGTGGTCACATGGCTGGTCACTTAAGTGCTAGTTCTGGGTGACAGTGATGCAGTCAGGGTCCCGACTCAGAATTCCTGAAATCATGACCTCTGGTCCCCAGAAGTAAGCCCGTCTGTTTGAGTCTGATTTCACTTGTTTATGTTTTGCATTTTTCTTGTAGGAAAATATGCAGTTATTTGGCCACATTGTGCCCACTGAAAGCACAGAATGTTTCCCAACACTTTTAATGTCTACCCTGAAAAAAAAAAGTTATTACTATTCCACAACCCCAGAGAGTTTATCAAAACCTATTTAAAAAAATATTTCTTGTATATAAACTAACAGCTAGAGAAACAAAAAAGGGGGCAACTAAAAATGCTCATCGATCTTCAATTTTCATCTTCTAGAATTTTTTTCTCTCTGCTTCTGCTTTGATTTGCTGGTGAGTAAAAGCATGGCTTTCTCTAAGAATTTCCAGGTATCTCCTCCATCAAAGCTAATGTTCATCTTGCTTGCCCATTCTGCTGGACTGTTAGTGGCTGACTTCAGCAGTGCATTTGAAGCATGGTAGCAATCATCTCAGGTAACAATTGCTGTTTAATATTTTAACCCTGCTGTTCTGGCTTCTGTAATTATTTGCTTGCTAAAATAATAGAGAAGTTATTTTGATTTTCTGAACTTATATAAATCATCCCATTTGATTGAATCCCATTGATTGTGGTTTCACTGGTCTTTCAAAACACATTCCTCTGCACCTGGAGACCAGGACAGCACAATTGCTTTAAATTGCTTCAGTGGCTCCAGAAAATGGGTTTCCGTTGACTCAGTGGACCCCAAGACCTGAAACTATAATTAATCCTTGTAGATAACTAACTTGTAGATAACTAACTTGTTCAATCTAGCTTCTGTAACAAACTGCTTTTGCAAACCAGATTCCTCATTCCAAACCTCGAGATATAATCAATACCTTTGTGATATTTGCCTATATAAGCCTGATGTTTCTGCCACTCAGCACTGTGAGATTTGGAGCCACTTCTCCCTCGCAGTTGCCGGCTTTATTGATTAAATGACTCATTGATTTGATCTTGCGTCCTGTGTGTTACTCGTGGGGTACATTACAACACATTGATAAGGTTGCCAAAAGCCATGTGAGAAAAAGCACCATGATTATTATCAACGTCTGCCATGAAAATGGTGGATCACATGCCATCAATTGGTTTTCCCCCTGGGCATTCATTTACTCTTCTCCAGGTAACTGAACACAGATTTTCAACCCATCCTTCTAAGCCAGTCCTTGGGCTCATAAGCCGTATACCTTAGGTTCATAATAGAGAATTAGACCAGTCTAAACTAATCAGTATTTCTTATTCTCTAAATCATAATTATAAGTTCATGGATAGTGGAACGACCCAATCCAAGCCAATGAGACTTTGGCAGGGGGTGCCACAACAATGACTCTGAGTTTTTTCTTTCAGTATTTCAGCTTGGAAGGATTTTACAACTCCTAGTAACTATCTCGCAATTATGAAAGAAAAATGGAATCAACCCAGAAGAATGAGAACCAACACGGACAAGAGTAAACTCTCCATGGCCATATCATTGAGCCCTTTTTAAAACCAAGCCTGAAGCCATAGTTTTGCTTTGCTTATGCTAGTTTGGGTTGGATATTCTATTACTAGCATCCAAGAGAATCCTACCTAATATAGCCATTAATGTTAATTCCTCCCCTGGCTATAACCTTTAACTAGTAAATTTTAAAATGAGTTTACCATAAGGAAGACATCAAACAAAAACTGAGGGTGAAGATTTGTTGATAGAATTTTAGGGGTCTTCCCAATCCTGGGGTCCCACATGCCAGAAAACTTCCAAGCAATCCATACAAGATAAATATAAGCTTCAAGAAGATCTGGACCTGGTCTCCAATCCACCTACTGGACATCCTCACTCTACTCTGTGAAATAAGAAGTTTCTGAACAACACCAAAAGGAATCCTTAGAATATGAGGGTGTCCTTCTGTCCAAGAACTTTGACAGAATCAATGAATATTTACTGAGCACCTGCCACTTGCTAGGCTCTGGTCATGAAACTGAGACTATAGAGATTTTGATAAAATATAATCTGTGACATCATGAGTGCATGACGTAGCACAGGATGCTAACCTATATTAGCCTGACCAGCATTCCAACTACACCTGCTCTACCTGTTGTGAGGAGAAGCAGCGTGTTCAGATGGTCAAGCAAGGTTCCATGCATGGAAGGAAAGAGTGCACAAGAGGTGGTTTTTTTGTGGGGGTTTTGTTTGTTTGTTTGTTTTGTGTGTGTGCTTTTTTTTTTTTTTTTTTTTTGCTTTCCACTCTTTTGAGCACACACAGTACTGTGTAAGGAAAGAGAAATCTCTTCTTTGCCTTTGCACCACCCTGCAAGAGGAGGGTTTCCGTGCATGGTTTAGGTTTGCTTCAGTTTCACCAGTGATTATTCCCAAGGTGCCGATATCAGAAGCTTCCAATACCCTTCCCTGAAAGAGACTATGAAACCCTGTATCTTTGTGATGTCACCATTTAGGGGCCTCACCAAGACTAAGAGATTTGGGTGGTGATCACTTTGTAATGTATACAGATAAATTATAATGTTGCACGCCTGAAATTTAATAGTGTTATATGCCAATTTTAGCCCGACAGCAGATGAGTGGATTTAAAAATTAAGCTACATCTGCACAATGGAATACTATGCCGCTATAAAAAATGCCCTAACCGGTTTGGCTCAGTGGATAGAGCGTCAGCCTGCAGACTGAAGGGTCCCAGGTTCGATTCCAGTCAAGGGCATGTACCTTGGTTGCGGGCACATCCCCAATGGGGGGTGTGCAGGAGGCAGCTAATTGATGTCTCTCTCTCATCAATGTTTCTAACTCTCTATCTCTCTCCCTTCCTCTCTGTAAAAAATCAATTAAAATATAAAAAAATAAAATAAAAAAGAAGGAACTTTTACCATTTGCAACAGCATGGGTGGAACTGGAGAGCATCATGCTAAGCGAAATAAGCCAGTCAGAGAAAGATAAATATCACATGATCTCACTCATATGTGCAATATAATGATCAACATAATTTGATGAACAAGAGTAGATCCAGAGACAAATGGGGGGTGGGAGGTAGAGAGCAACCAAAGGACTTGAATGCATACATATTAGCATAACCAATGGACACAGACACTGGAGCGGTGGGGGCTTGCCTGGGGTGGGAATGGCTGGGGGGGGGGGGGTGTCAATTGGGGAAAAAGAAGACATATGTAAAATTTTAGACAATAATAATAAAAAATTAATAGCTTTCTTTAATACTCTGCACACTTATATCTACTCTCATAGATTCCCAAATATATATCTCTATCCCAGATCCTTTTCCTGATCACCAGACATGTAACGACTACTGGACATCTCTAGTTGTCTGTAACATGAGCATTTAAAGTACACCATGCCATAAATAGAACTCACTACCCCACCCTGCTCTTCCCCATCTCAGTGACTGGCCCTGTTGTCTCCTGGGTTGCCCAAGCCAAAGCCTTGTTTCATCTTCACCTTGATTCTTTATTCACTGCTACCCATATCACAACAAACAAAACATCTTAGGGATCTCTTATCTTCATTCACTTCTTTCCATCACCACTAGCACCACTTGGGTTCTCTCTCTGTCTCTCTTTCTCTCTCTCTCAGATTCCTGTTATTCTCCTAACTAGTGTCTCCACCTTCAGTCTTACCTGCTATAGTCCAGTCTCCACAGTAATTTTTATACTTCAAAAATATAATCATGTATCCCCCATTTAAAACACTTTAATAATACCTCATTATCCTCAAAATAAAGTCCTTAATGTTACTCACCATTTCTTTTATTAGCTGACCTCTGCTTATCTTCTAGCTTCACATAATGAAAACTCCCCCACCTTGGTCTCCATAATCCATACAGTTCTAATTACAGTTCTCCAAATGAAAAAATGCCCAATATTGCCTCTGAAATTTTGCGCATTCTGGCCAAAATGTCCTTCCATTGCCTTCTGTCTATCCTATTTCCCAACTCCACGTTCCTTCAGTTTCCAGACTTTTTCCTACTTACTCTTCCAGGAAGTCTTCCCTGGCATCCTATATCTGTACTAGAGGCCCAGTGCACCAATTCGTGCACCAGTGGGGTTCCCTCAGCCTGACCTGTGAGATTGGGCTGAAACCAGCTCTCCAACATCCCCTGAGGGGTCCCAGATTGCAAGAGGACACAGGCCAGGCCAATGGACCCCACTGGTGCATGATCGGAGCTGGGGAGAAATGCGGGAGTTTGGCCAGCCAGGGAGGAATCGCGGGATGGCTCCAGGGTGTGTCTGGCCCATCTCGCTCAGTCCTGATCAGCCAGACCCCAGCAGCAAGCTAACCTACTGGTTGGAGCATCTGCCCCCTGGTGGTCAGGGCACATCTTAGCAAGAGGTTGAGCGGCCTTAGCATATCATTAGCATATTTGATTGGTTGAAAGGCCAACCAGACGACTGGACACTTAGCATATTAGGCTTTTATTATATAGGATTGGTGAAATGTACTCTGAGAGGGTGCACAACTTATCCTAAACTGTATATTAAATCCATTGAACTGAATTACCTTCTAGACTATAAATTCTTTGGGAGCCAGAAGCATGACAAGTTTATTGTTGAGTTCATGATGATTAATACACAGGTTGGCACAGAACAGGACATCAAGAAAAATAAATCACGCCGAAGCCGGTTTGGCTCAGTGGATAGAGCGTCGGCCTGCGGACTGAAGGGTCCCAGGTTCGATTCCGGTCAGGGGCGTGTACCTGGGTTGCGGGCACATCCCTGGTGGGAGATGTGCAGGAGGCAGCTGATCGATGTTTCTCTCTCATCGATGTTTCTGACTCTCTATCTCTCTCCCTTCCTCTCTGTAAAAAATCAATAAGATATATTTAAAAAAAAAATAAAATAAATCAAATCAGTGAATGAGTTAACAAGGACTCTTAAGTACCAGCAGGTGAAGGACAAACACAGATTGGGATTTCGATGGTAATTGATGTCTTAGCTTTTATGTTTATTCACTAAATATGTATTATACTAGAGGCCTGGTGCACAAAAATTTGTGCACTGGGGGGGGGAGTCCCTCAGCCCAGCCTATGCCCTCGTAGTCTGGGACCCCTCAGAGGATGTCCACCTGCTGGCTTAGGCTGGCTCCCTGGGGGATTGGGCCCAAGCTGGCAGTCAGACATCCCTCTGGCAGCCCGGCAGCCCTCGGGGGATGTCCACTTGCCAGTGGGGAGCAGGCCTAAGCTGCAGTCGAACATCCTTAGCTCTGCTGAGGAGGCGGGAGAGGCTCCCACCACCACTGCTGTACTGGCAGCCATCAGCCTGGCTTGTGTCTGAGCAAAGCTCCCCCTGTGGGAGCGCACTGACCACCAGGGGGCAGCTCCTGCATTGAGCGTCTGCCCCCTGGTGGTCAGTGTGTGTCATAGTGACCAGTCATTCCCAGTTGTTCTGCTGTTAGGGTCAGTTTGCATATTACCCTTTTATTATATAGGATAGAGGCCTGGTGCATGGGTGGGGGTTGGCTGGTTTGCCCTGAAGCATGTCCCGGATCAGGGTGGGGGTCCCACTGGGGTGCCTGGCCAACCTGGGTGAGGGGCTGATGGCTATTTGCAGGCTGGTCACACCCCCTTCAGGGTGGGGGTTCCCACTGGGGTGCCTGGCCAACCTGGGTGAGGGGTTGATGGCTGTTTGCAGGCTGGCCACACCCCCTTTAGGGTGGGGGGGGTCCCCACTGGGGTGCCCGGCCAGTCTGGGTGAGGGGCTGAGGGCCGTTTACAGGCTGGCCAAGCCCCCCCGCGACGGAAGCTCCCAGCCTCTCCTTTTTTTTTTTTCTTTTTAATTCTGGGATTTATTTACCTTCTATAATTGAAACTTTGTAGCCTTGAGAGGAGCTCAGAGCCAGCCAGGGTGGGCGGGAGGGAAGCCTCCTGCTCGCTCCAGCTCTGTGGCCACGGCTGGCTGAAAGCAGGTATCTGGGGTTTATTTACCTTCTATAATTAAAACTTTGTTGCTTTGAGTGGAGCTCAGAGCTGCCACGGCAAGCGGGAAGCTTGGCTTCCTCCATCATTGGGGCAACCAAGCCTCCTGCTTGCTCTAGCTCTGTGGCTGCTGGCCGCCATCTTGGTTGGGTTAATTTGCATATAGTTGCTCTGATTGGCTGGTGGGTGTGGCTTAAGGCATAGTGAAGGTACAGTCAGTTTGCATGTTTGTCTTTTATTAGTGTAGATGCTATTCCCCATACATGATATTTCTATTCCAATGACCTTGTGGTAAGTGTCTGACAAGAGGGAACTATAGCTATGAAGTATGAATAAGAAACCACCTGATTTTTTATTACATATATATATATTCAAAACATTTCAGGTAGAACTTGGAATCTGTAATTCCTAAATTCAACACCTCTCATGGTGTCGGATGTCCAGCTACAGTGAGTCACATGTGCTCTCCCTCTTGGGGCCCTGTCCCCTAGAAGCCAGGTGTGTGCTCTGTGATCCTCCCCATCTCAGCCCTCTCACTCTATGATCCAAGATGGACACTGCCCCACATCAGCCCAATAAGACTTTCTCCCAAGAATTTGGAATTTGGTGCTAATCTAGCATTTCCAGAGCTGAGTCATTTGACATGATCTCTAAATGTCCATGGTGCCTCGCCTTCCCAAAGCCTACCTGTTCAACTCCTCTAGGTCCCCAAGAGTCTTCAGGGTCACTTTAATAGTTTCTCTATTTTTAAGGCATTTCCTGTGACTTCTCACCAAGAGAAACTTCCTAACTAATGTGGCAGAAATGTTACTAAAAATTATCAATACTATATTTTTCTCCTTGGTTCAAATTTCTCAATGGCTACATTCTCTACTATTTCATTTCATGAGTTACAGAATGCCTTATCAGATAAAAGGGAAAGAATTTGATTGCATCTTATTAGAAGTCTAAATTTCAAGAAGAGACAACTTTATGAGAAAATCTTTCTCAACCATTTTTAGAGGAAAATGCCTTCCACCTTGAAGCCTCACTTTAATGCTCTACTCAAGGCCTATGCTGTGGGATCTAATGCAAGCCCAAGAGAACTTAGCCTGAAAGATGTACAGGATTCCGTGCCAGGGCAGCAATCCTTAACAAAACATCCCTAACACACAATCTAGTCCTAAGTGAAGAGACCCTGGTGGAGTTCTTCAGTTTTTCCAGCAACAACCAAATGTATATTGAATCCTTTCCGTATTGGAAAACATTAAAGCAAACTCAATTTTATAATTTAAAGCAGGCATTGAAAATCACAGTAATAATGCAATAAGAAATATTCCTAAATGCTAAAGGGGTAATAAGTCTCCATTAATTTATAATTATATTGTATAGGCTGCTATTTATACTGTTATGCTATTTATGCTAAAGGATCTTTTAAGCATCTTTAAAACTGATCTTTTCTGCATCATACACAAAATCTAATTAGTTGAAGAAGAGAAACTGAAATTCCAGATGTTAGAGTGAATATTTTATTTTAAAAACAAATACTCCCTAAAAATCTTCCCTCTATTTCTTTAATTTCTTTTTAATATGCATGCAAGTAAAAAGAAATTAAGTTTTATTAGATGTTTTCTTTGATAATCTGTTTTGGTTCAAACATGCTTTACACACTTAGAAAATGATCAAATTGCACTGAGCAGCAGAAAATAATAAAAGCAACTTTATACTCATAGGCCTTGCGTGTTATTGGCTCCCAGCTTATCCATGAAACTGCTCTGTACACAGTGAAGGACAGAGGAATATATCTTTATCACCAGCCCCCAGCACCTGCCCAGCCTCCACCAAGCTCACCTGTGGGCAGTCCTTATGATTTCCATAGCAAAATAACTTTTAACAAAACTTAGGATTAACAGAATATACAAGTAGCCAAAATTCTCATCAAAGGCTTTGCAATAGGAGTGGGTCTCTTAATGGGTTAACATTAAAAGTCCCATGGAAAGAGAATTTGCCATAGACTTCCCAAAGATGAGGCTGCAAATTGAGTCTCCTTCAGAGAACAATGACAGTGGCTAAAAACCATGGTTTTCATTCCATCTTCAAAGTGAGATAATGCAAGAATGCCAAAAATCCCACAGAGCCTTCTCAAGTAACAATCTTGTCCTTGAGAGAGCCTTGGGATTTTGAGTTGTGGAATTTTCCACCCATTTATTCTTTCCTTTTCCATCTTCTTGCCTTCAAGTGTCAATTGGCTCTTTAAGTCACAGCCATACAAATCATACAATTTTTTTATTGGCATAAGACATTATACTTTATTCACCTATTCTGTTTCATCTGAAGGAAATCC
Organism: Myotis yumanensis; assembly: GCF_028538775.1. Classification (NCBI taxonomy): domain Eukaryota; kingdom Metazoa; phylum Chordata; class Mammalia; order Chiroptera; family Vespertilionidae; genus Myotis; species Myotis yumanensis. Next base: position 167,626,868 of record NW_027223754.1, read on the forward strand.
AATAAAGACACAATTTTATTTTCAATGAAATATTTTAAGCTGCTTTTTCCCCATGAGAAACTAGGCCGAAAACCTCACCCCTGAACTATATAAGTACAAAACTTCTTGCCTCTCAGAACATGTATGAATTTGACTTTATTAAAATGTAGGCCTGCTTTTTTCCTGTTACGCTTCATAGTACTTGTGTAAAAATACGTAGCAAATTCAATGTTTTACTAGTTAGTGAAGCCTTTGTACCATAATAATACCAAGAACACCCTATGCTTTTCCTAGCAAATATTGACTTAAAAGGACACTTTGTTTACCTTTGTGCTACATCCTTGATAGAAACCATGTACAAATTGCAAGATTTGTTTTCCTCTAACTGTAAATACAGTGGAGCAGAAAATTCAAGTGGTGATTAGACATCAAGTAATTACCTTTGCCTCTGGGTTATTGATTGAACTAGAAACTCAAGTTAAGGTCATCATGACCTCCCTTAGCAGGCCCTTCTGCTGCTACAGGAAATGACCTGTGACAAGCTCAGCATGCACTCACCTTTCTGTGTGACGGAAGCCAGTTCTGAATCACAAAAATCTCATATGAAAAGGAGGAAGAAAATGATGTTAGCATTGGTTCTGGGGTGTCTATCAGCCTGTGCATTTGCCACAACAATAAGCTCATTATATGATGTCAGGGCAAAACTTTCTCTCTTCCAGAAGACAGTTCGCCACCCTGTTCTAGGACAGGGCTGTGGGAGACACAGTGTAGCAGAGAGAAACGTCCACCTGTGTCCCCATCTTCAACCCAGCTCTCCATGGCTGAAGAATTAAATCCTTGAATAGTAACCATCTACCATTAATGAAAACACAGAGCAAACAGAGATGTGAGATTCAAGCGCTCTGTCAGAAGATGAAAGTCACATAATAAAAGAGACAGTCACGGCTTTATAAGCAAAAGGGAACTTTCCCAACGTCTCACAGCCGTCTCGTTAACTAATGGCCTCTCATCATGAGCGATCATGGTTATTTAGAAGGAGAAGCAAAATATGGACAGATCCGTCTGCAGGCAAGTGGAGACAAGGCATAATAAAAGAAGAGCTAGGCGTGTGAGGAAAATGATGAAGTGAACATACTTTAGTGCTTAATTCATACAGGAGAAAATGCATCAGCTCCAACAGGAATTTAACTCCTTCTGGTTGGAATGTCAAATACACATGTAAACAATTATTTCTATTCCTTTCAGCATCCAGCCATTCTAGATGATTTGACCTTTTCCTTTGCCCTAAGACTTGGGTAGATTTCAAAGCTTGGTAAAGGCATATCATAAAACTCACATATAAAAGGTTCAGCTTTCAATGTCTTTATTTTTTTAAACTCATCGATTTTAAATTGAGGAAGTTATCATTTGTGATAATTCACTTCTGAGCCACACTTAAGTGCACCATTGAACTCACAGCAAGGTTTCTCAAATGACAGATGGAGAGCATTTCTGGGATGTCACACTTCAGGGGTGGCAAGGAGGGTGGCCATGCAGTGGCTGATGATGAAAAGGAAATAATGCAGTGCCCTCGGAACACACCCCAACAGCACCACGCAAGTGGTAAGCCTTATCTCTTTTGCAAAGGCTTGTACACAAACCTTGATGTTTATTTAGTGACGTCACCTTCCGATTTCCCCATCTCAGGTTGCCCTTATGTTCATTTTTTACCTGTTTTGTCTCTACAAACATGTTGGGGCAAGGGAAAGAACTGTAGGGGTTTGGACTTTATATTTGCTAGTGGGGGATTTTGTGTTACCTTTGAGAAAAGGGTTTGCTAAAATGGATATTTTAAGAAGTAAAGTGGGAGGGGAGAGAGAAGGAGTGATTATTTCCTTCCCCTGGCTTTCCCGAGTTAAAATGGTTTTTTAAAATATTTTTTTATTGATTTCAGAGAGTGGAAGGGAGAGGGAGGGAGAGAAAGAAACATCAGTGATGAGAGAGAATCATCGATTGGCTGCCTCCTGCATGTCCCCTCGTGGGGCTAAAGCCCACAACCTGGGGCTAAAGCCCCAATTCTGCCCTGAGAGGGGATAGAACCGTGACTTCCTGGCTCATAGGTGGATACTCAACTGCTGAACCACACCGGCCGAGCAAAATGTTTTGAAGGATTAGCAATCTGATATTTACATATAAATAAAAATGATAATGTTATATGACTTCTGCTTATCCCTAGGAAAAGGATAAGATATGATAGGATAGCCTGGGTCCAAAGAGCATAAGGTAGGATGTAAGAGGATCTGACAGACCGCTTGACATGTACAACTAGAGCAAACTCTCAAGATAACTGGTTCGGTCCAATTGTTTTAGAACTGAGAAACTGAGCTCAAAGAGGGAAGGATCATTGCCCAAAGACAAAGAATGGAACAGCTGGGATTAGTATGTGAAAATAATAACTGTGATATTTTTTAATAAGAAGAACAAAAATGCAACTTGCACATACTGGCCTTTTGCTAGCTGTGTTTCCTGGAGCAAATAACTTAACCTCCCAGTGCTTCAGTTTCATCATCTATGAAGTTGAGATAATAATGTTGCCTACTTCATAGGGAATGTTGGGAAAATTAAATCGGTTAATACTTATAAAGGTCCTAGAAACAATAAGTATTTTATAAATATCAACTTATTACCACCACTATTGATAATTTAGTCAATCCACTATGGATCAGCATGTCACAATGGCATGATGTCAATATTTAAGGATACACTGGGGCTCAGCCTCACTCCAGTTTAGAGCCATAGGTGATGATGGGGGTAGGGAGGGTGGGAGTCTCATCTCCATGACTAATAGTCACTTATATTTAAAAACACTTAGGTAACAACATTCAGGTAGCATAAAAAAAACTCCAAAAATAGGATTGAAGACCCAACTTTTCTTGAGTCCCCAGTTTTGATTTTTAGGAACCTCGACGAAGCCACTGCATCCTACTTGGTAGTTTCATATATGGTGTTAATAACAATCTTCAACTGAATTATTGCAAAGGCTAAATGTATTTGAAAACACTTTATGGCCTATACATTTTACAGAGAATTATACATTCTTAAAAGCACAATGTATTACAATTACAAAATGTTTCTTATTTTGAAATCACAGGGAAATAATCATTCCTGCTCTTTTCCAAGGATCTAGCATTGACCATGAAAATAGAATATGTAGTCAGAATAGTTATGAAAAATGTGTTCCAAAGAAAAAATCACTGAGCTGGGAAGCTTGGAGGCTTGGGTTTTAGCTCCAGCTTTCCCATGGACACATCATAAAGCTCCAGGCAAATCACTTAGAGTTCCTGGCACCCCGTTTCCTTTCCCATATAACACAGGGTGCGTTAGATGCTCTCTCCTCCTCTGATTCTATAATGCTAAATGGCATACATATGTTTGCATGAATCTCTGAGTCACCAAAACCTGGTATATTTCAGAAAAGCACTTAATAAACAAAATATCTCATAAGCAATTCAAGAGATCTTGGAACTGACTTTCAAAACATTGCATAATCATGTTTAGGCAAGGACTTCCACCCCATGAAGAACTTCTTGGAATGGGGCTTCTTTTCACCACCATTGGAAATTCACAGAAGACAGGCATCCAGGCTGTCAGTTCATGTGTTCACACTCACTCTGCCCTCCGGGCTCAGAGCACTGGAATGTCTTTCATTAATTTTTTTTGAGGGGGTGAGGGTACTTAATAAACAGAAAATGGTATCGCCTCTTTCAAAATGAAATGAAAGCCTAAGAGCACGTTTTATTCTTAAAACATTTTTGGTATTGCAGAATGCTTCGGTAACAGTTTCAGCGTCACTTTTTTTCCCCTTCTTTTGGATTTAATCAATGTGACACCTTTGTGAAGTAGGCTGGGCCCAGGAGTTATTGTGTCTATTTTACAAATAAATATACAGGGGGCAAAGAAATAAAATAACATGCTTCTCACTTAGAGTTGATGGTCCTCACTCTAAGATCTCCTGCCTCTCAAAAGAACCCTGACCTAGTAAGGAGTGGCCTGCCTGCAGATCAGCCCCTCGTGCAATGACTGGCTCCGCTCCCTTCAAGAACAAAAGCTCTCCTCCCATCCACTGCCCAGTCACTGTCTGGGACCCCATACAGCACTGAAGGAGTGCTCTGAATGCCTGAGCCCTTTCAGAGGACTTCCATGGAGAAATAAAATTCTCAGATAGAAACAATGGAGTTATTGATGACTGAATTGGGCCCTGCTTCCCATGCCTTGTGGTTTCTCCCCATAAATGTTTTTCCCGTAATTCAGAGGCTGCTTTGGGAGAGCTGTCCAGAACTCTTTCATCAGGGTTATTTTTTTCATCCTAAGATTTTGGCCAACTCTCTCTGTTTATTTTTAAAATGGAGAAGGGGTGGATCATGTCCTAGAGAGAAAACTCCTACAAGGTCCTAAACATTTTATATCCATGGGGATAATTAGGAGGATTTGAGAATTATACCCCTCTCCGTTAACTGACGGAGGGGTGGACCAACGTCAAATCACAAAGACATGATTCTGAAAACAAAGTTTAATTTTATGTAACTCACTTTCAAGCCCCTGTGGTAGAAACAAGGCTCTAATATGTTTGAAGAGCCTGCCCTGGGCTTGGTTGGTAACTGGAACCCAGCAGAGCCAGCGGGTTGGAAATGAAAGATCACACAGAGATTAGCTCCACAAGAAACATGCTTATGTTTGCATAATATTCATGTTCCCACCTTCATAATGGCTTAATTTCATTTATTCCCCAAACCAAGTGGCAGAGACAGCTACTCATTGTGGGACATATGGTTACATTGCTCCTTTTGCCGGTTCTTCTCTGAGAGGAACACTGTTTCTTTCCTCTGGCTGTGGAAGCAAAATAAGCACAGCTCCAAATCTGTGACTGGCTTTTCATGTATGATGGAAGATAAGGGCAGCCATCTGCATCACTGCAGCTAATTCAGGTCCTCAGATATTGAGAACCTTCTGTGGGCAATGTGCCGTGTTAGGTGTTTCAGGGGACCTAAATCTGAGACAGCCCCATTTCTCAAAAGGTTTAATCCAGTGACTGAGTGCTGGGAGACAGGGGAAAATGGCAGGACTTTGAATCACTGTTTAGAATCAAAACGTTTATCATAAAAGTGCACCTGGTGATCAAACATAACATAGATATAAGAATAAGGACCATATCTCCCTTGAAATTTCCCTGCATCCCACTCTGGTATCTAAAATAATCTTTTAAACAAAAGGAATGAGAGGTATTTTGAAGGCTCCAAAAAGAGATAGTTCTTAAATTAAGGGGATAACAAATTTCATGAAGGAAGTGGCATTGGAAATGAGTCCAAAAGGTTGAACAGATAAAATAATAACAAAAATAAATGTAATGCACAATTTTAAATGGCACTACTACATATATCAGCTTACTTCTTAAGACAAAAAGAGGAGGGCCTTCCAAGTAGGAAGTACACCATGAGCAAAGGCCAGGACTAGGAAGCACTGACATTTGTAGGAAATATCAAATACTTTTTCATGAGCACAACAAAACTTAAGTGAGCACCTACTATATTCCAGATGTGAATTATAGTGATACAGGATTCAGGGGGCACAGATGTCTGTCTTCAAGTGTCATGTAGCCTGCAGGGGAGGCTGACATAATTGGCTCAGAAGTTATATGTCATATGCTTTAAACCTATACAATTGTATTGCTTAATTTAATTAATTCATGTAACACCAATAACTTCAATAAAAATAAAAATTTAGAAAAAGTTCTTATATGTCAGGTAGAAGTAGGAGATAAAGATTGAAGTCTATGCAGGACCATGTTAAGTATGTCTTTATTTTTTTTATGTTTTTTATTGTTTAAAGTATTACATATGTCTCCTTTTCTCCCATTGACATGCCCCCTCGCTACTCCCACCAATAAGGCAAGCCCCCACCACCCCAGTGTCTGTGTCCATTGGTTATGCTAATATGTATGCATACAAGTCCTATAATTGATCTCTAACCCCCCACCCCCACCCCTCTCCCCTGCCATTTGTCTCTGGATCTATTTTTGTTCATCAGTTTACATTGATCATTATATCCCACACATGAGTGAGATCATGTGATAATTATCTTTCTCCGACTGGCTTATTTCACTTAGCATAAAGCTCTCCATTTCTATCCATGCTGTTGCAAATGGTAAAGATTCCTTCTTTTTTGTAGTGGCATAGTATTCCATTGTGTAGATGTACCACTGTTTTTTTAATCCACTCAGCTGCTGATGGGCACTTAGGCTATTTCCAAATCTTAGCTATTGTAAATTGTGCTGCTAAGAACATAGGGGTGCATATATCCTTTCTTAAGGGTGTCTTTAAAACTAGGCTAACGTGCAGTACTTAACTCAGTGACAATACAGGATTATTAAACATTTGGGGCTGAGGATATATGATCTGGGTTGAATACATGATTCATTTAGAGCAAATGAATAGGATTCATTCAGTGCAAGAAGAAATGAGGAAGAAAATGCAAAAGTCCCAGGCAAGAGATAATAGAGCTCTGAATACAATGGCATTAAAGAAGATTAAAGAGAATAAAAAGAAGAGGAATTCAACTAAAATAAACAATGTAGGACATTGACTTGTTTGAAAGGAAAAGAAAATGCTTGATATAGGCCATGCTGAGTTGGGATGCCAGCAGGATGTAAAGGGCAGATGTTCAGCCTGCAGTTGAACGTTCAGGTCTGGGTGCTAGCAAGAAAGAGCCACTTTAGGTGCTATCCACAAGGGGGTCGTAGTTAAGAACATGGGATTGAACAAGATAGCTGAGATAGCAAGTGTCGATATGAAGGAGGAAGAAGAAAATAGTCCTGGGAATATTTACATTTATACGCTTAAAGGAGAGAGAAGCATATGAATAAGACAGGAAAGATGAGAAAACAGTTGAGGGTCAAGCTAGCACAGTGCCAGGGAACCCAGAGAAGGAGACGGTCTGAAGGAGGGGAGGATGTATCAACTGTCAGATGCTAAGCAAAAGCCTGGAGCTGTAAACTGAGATGAGATGAGCCACTGGATCTAGTGCTTAGGGGGTCACTGGCTGCCTTTGAAAAAGAAACTTCAGTGAGGTCAAGAACAGAAAAGTCAGCACTGAGGAGAGTAAAGAGTGAGCAAGAACATGGCAAGAAAGTAGATGTCAGAGAGTTTGACGGAGGGAGATAGAATGACGATGTAAATGAAGAAGGAAGGGTTGAATGGGAACCAGAGGAAGGAATAAGATTTGTAGATAGAGGAGTTAACTTGCCAAGAAGAACGGTGCATACTCCTCAGAGACAGGTTCAAAAATAAGAAAGTGTGGGAGGGGGTGGTGAAAGTGCAAAGACTCTCTCCCTACCTTCTGGCCCACGCCTATGGGCACAATTACCTCTCCTTTGGATGACTCACACATTTCTATCTCCTGTCCTAACCTCTTCCTGAGCTCCTCATCTATATATAAAATAATGTGCTAAACAACTCCACCTGGGTGTCATAAAGGCACCTCACACTCAACCAGCCCAAATCAAATTCAGAACATTTTTCTCCAAATAATATCATCTCCCACTGTTCCCTCCTCAAAAAATTATCCACCAGATTGCCAAAGTCAGAAGGTTAGGACTTAGTTCAGCACCATTGCTCTCAAACCCCACCCACCACCAAAGGGTTTTCATTTACCTCCCGAAATCTGCCTTTGCCTCCTTCTAAGCACTGTGCTATAACTAAAGTGACCATTTCAAAACTCAACTCTGATCATATCCACCCCTGCTTAGGGCCCTCCAGTCACTTCCTCTTGGGCAGGGCCAAAGCCTGACATGACTTTCCAGGCCCTGCATGGCCTGGCCCTGTGCCCCTTCAGCCTCATCTCACACTCTCCGCCCACCTGCAACCCCAGTCACCCTGCCTTCCCTTCACTTCCTCAGATACTTCCAACTCTCTTCGACCTCTGTGCTCTGCACATGCTGTTCCACCTGCCCAGTACACTTTTCCCTCCATTCTCTTCACCTGGTTAACTTCTATTTCAGACAAGATGGAGACAGTTTAGCTCAGTGGCTAGGACTCCAGCCTTGGGAATCAAACTGAGTTTTAATCCCTATTCCTCTACTCACCAGCTAGATGATGCTAAACAAGTTACTTAGGTCTCCAAGCCTAAGTTTTACCTGTTTGTTAACATGAGTCCATACCTGACAGATAATTCATGTAAAGCACTAAAATCTGGGCCTGGCACATAATAATCACTTGGTAAATGTCACCTATTTTTTATTCTTCTTTCTAATCTTGGAAAGAAGTCATCCCCTCCTGGAGAAGCCTTCCCTGACAGGTCTCCACCCCCCTGTCTAGTCCCAGCCCCCTTGCATTCTGCTTCCTTACACCCATCAGATTTAATTTTGCATTTATTACAAGATTTTTAGATTACATCTCTCTTCTTCACTAGGCTGATGTTTCCTTGAGAGCAGGACTTTGCCTGCTTTGCTCATGTGCATAGCCCAACCCCTACCATAATGCCTGGCCCAGAGTAGAAACTCAACTAATATTTGTCCAGTGAATGAATGACTGGACAAGGAAACAGGGGCAGCCCAGCTGTGCTTAGAGTATGTAAGGATTAGCATATCCAGCCTGTCTTCTATGCAACAACCCAGTATTTTGTCATTCAGTCACTTCATTTTTGCTTTAGTGGGAGTCAGGTTAGCAGTGTGTCATCTCGTCTATGAATACCAGTGAATTGTTACAGCAATATTTATTTTTTAGAAAGTAGAATAGTCTAGAGTAAAATTCATATTCATGCAGGCCTCGTTAACCAGGGACATTTAGTTGAGGCTGATGAAGATGATGATGGCAATGATGATCATCTTATCATTAACAAGACTTATGAATATTAGCACATTAAGTCCCAGAACACATTGGACTAGTAGTGGAAAGTACAGAACAAAAGTTCTTGAAGGTCATCTCATGCGTCAAATGAGAAACATTGAGAGAGAGCCATCTTCCTTGCTTCCTTTAGCCCATCATAACTTTCTGCGTCATAGATACATGTGCAGATGTCTAATTGGACCCCTCACTGAGATGTGACCTTCCATAATCTTCCAACCATGAACTGTGATGTGTGGGCTCATGGGGCAGGCCACATGGTTCTGCATCTCCACGTCACTGTCCCCCAGGCCTCTTCCAAGGAGGACCACTGAGTTGGCTCACATTTTGTTCTAGAAAATGTTTTCTGAATAATTCTCTTGGAGTCTGCTAATGGGAAAATACTAAATCATGGGAAATGCTATACAATCTTAGATTAATATGACTCCCTAAAGATTGCCTTTACCGCAACATGTAAACCCTTTCCTTAACGCTTTGCTTTTCTTCTAATAACAAAATGTTCTTTCCCTTGATGGATCATCGTGGCATCTTTGGAATGACTGAGTGAACAGTAGGTTCTGTACTGTCACTAGAATTTATACTATTATCAATGGCCTTTCTTTCATTGAGTATCTAGTAGAGGCAGCAAACCACAAGGCCCTAGATGCCTCCTCTTTGCTGGTTATTAAATTACGCAGTAGTTTCAAGGCCTTGAGGGTAAAATCTAAGAGCTTTGTACTCTTTATAGAATAAGAAATGAGAATTGAAGTCATCTTAGCACTCACAGACTGTGATATGTCCCTGGGTCTCCTATGACTGTGTTTCTTAGGAGCATTGTTTGGCCCCTGGCAGACTGTTGTCTTAGTTGAAACAGTAAAAGTACGATTAACCACAAATATGATCATGTTGAGAATAGCACTGAAAACTTGCTTCCAGAACTTAGTGAACCTTTTTGAAGAAATCTATTATTGCCTGGCAATAAGCACATAAAAGCACATAAGGGTTTCAAAATGCAAAGTGGCCAGGGAAAAGGTTTATGTGACATTAAAAGGAAAAAAACTGATTGTGAAGTTATGTCTATGCTAAGATTATAACTATATGAAAATTATATAATATATTGACAGTAACTGGAAGGAAATGTTAAAACAGCTGTGTTTCAGAATGGCAAGTTTAAAGATACGTATTCTTTCTTTCTTGTTTGATTTCTGTTATTGTTGTTATAGTGTTATTTGTACAATACGAGGTTTTCAGCAAAACACATATATTATGCTTAAAATATTGTGGAAAATCATAGTTTACTTGTAGTACAGACATTAAAAATCATATTCCACCTTAAAATCAAATATGGAAAATATGGAGCTATTCTACCTTGTTTTTAAGAACTACTGTTTATTCTCTAAAACAAAACAGGGAACAACCGGCATTGTTCTTAAAATTGACAGAAATGAATTTAATTTCTCTTTCTTTGGTGTCACTGACAACAGCCTCAGAAATTTTATTTTCTTCAGTGAGACATCATAAAACAAAATATTTCATATTAATTTTTTTCTAATTATCTAGTAGACCAGGAAACCTTTCGGGAAAAACTACCATACATTTAAGGAATCCTTAGTAGGGCCAGGTCAGAAATGCTTCAGCATATATTTCCCTCCTAACTAGAAATGCTTAAAGATAGAATGCTAGCTGGGTGCTTAGAGCCAGGTTTGAATCATTGAATCACAGGTCTACAAATTCAGCTCAGAAAATAACCACACAGTTCCCCTCTTTCTTAGCCTTCTGTTTATTCAATGCTTCACTCACAGGGTTGCCTGTAAACAGCACAATACAAGGGTTAGAAAAAAATCTCACACTGAATAGGCATTTCATTCTGTCCAGAAATTTCCATTTACTTATCTTTTTTAATACTCACCTGAGGATATGTTTCTATTGATTTTTTAGAGAGAGAGAAACATTGATTGGTTGCCTCCCATACATGTCCCAACCGGGATTCAAACCTGCAACCTAAGTATGTGCCCTGACCAAAAAGTGAATTGCAACCTTTTGGTATAAGGGATGACACTCCAACAAACTGAGCCACCTAGTCAGGGCTCCTTTACTTTTTAATTAAATGATTACTATCTATATATATAAAAGGCTAATATGCTAAGTGTCCAACTGCCAACCAGTCGCTATGATGCGCACTCACCACCAGGGGGCAGACACTCAATGCAGGAGCTGCCCGGACGCTCACAGAGAAACGGCACCTTAAACCTGGTGCCCAAAAAGCAACACTTGGCAACAATTGGGACACAGACCCTGCCACCACCCCAGAGTGAAGCTGTAGAGACCCCATGGTGCAAAATGCAGCCCACAGCCCAGCCCAGCCCAGCCCAGAAACAGTGGCTGTGGGCGCCGGGTAATGATGTCACATAGCAATGCCCGGCTTCTTCTTCCTAGCGACTAGCCTCCTTGGAGTTTCTTCAGCCCAGGAACACAACTTGCTTTATAGCCAGGTGCCAACATTTTACATTTAACCAAATGTCTGTGAAGCATTTTCCCGTGCCTCACCTCATTTGATCCTCACAGAAGCCCTAGAGTAGATAGATAGGAGACTCGGTGGAATCCTATTTTCTTTTCATTACCTGGAAAACAGAGATTTAGAAAGCTTAGAAACTTGATCTGACTGAAAAGAAGTAAGAAATGGTGGACCTTGAAAACAACTTCAGGTTTTCTCACTGCACAGAATATAGTCAAACACTGCTGCAGTTAAATATTTTGCTCTCCCTGCATGATCTACAATAATAATGTACTTCGTGTTGATATTTACTGCTGTGTTGCTGAGAATTACCTGAAAGAGAAGTTGGGGTGCTTCACTGGGCTGGAAAAAGTTTAGCTAAATCAGAAAGCAGGTCTAATTAAGCAAGTTTATTCTATATGTATAAGAGGCTAAGTTGATTTGTGCATGCATGATACATATAAATCTCTCGCTGGTGCCAATCGCACACATGTGTTTCCATCTGTCATTGTTGATCGTGAATTTGATTGACACTTCTATTATAGAGAAAGGGTGAATAACAACATTAAAATATTTCTTCTAATTAATTTTCTTTCAATGTGTATGAATTCGTGTACCAGGCCATTAGTCCATAATAATCAGCTGCCTTTTCCCTCTGGATTCCCATTAAGAGGTTAAGAGAGTTTGTGGCTAATTTGGATTTTTTTTATCTGCCTTAGAGCTCAGGCCTTTCCTTGTGTCCTATCCTTGCAATTCAGTCCAACAAAAATGTATCTAGCTGAGTGACTTCCCAGAGCTGTTGGGTCAACAGGCTCTTCCAGGAGGCTATGGAAACACCTCATTGGCCTTTGAATGCTGTGTTTCACCCATTGGTTATCTAGCACAGTTCATGCTGGACTTCTAAACAGTTCAATCAGGAATCTGCTGGACTGTGTGTTCCTAACCTTCCTCCTCATATGACGGGCTATAGGTGGTAAGAGTTATCAGCTGCAAAAACAAATAAGTCCAATACTATAATAACAAGCAATCATCTGAGCAACAAAGGAACTACTCAGTACTGTCTATTGATGGCATACTAAAGATAATGAACTCAATTCTGGGGCCAATGGGGACCATGGGATGAATTTTGAGAACAGGGATAAGTAAGATGAGAACTAAACCTAGAGGTTGAATGAAAATAAACTGGAGAGGGTAGAGATTGACTGGAATTGGGGAACTAATAGGAAGCCATTGGAATACTTGAATTGGCCCAAACCAAAACAATGATGATAGGCATAGAAATCGGGTAGATTACAGAGTTAAAATAGATAAAATGATGCAACAAATTTGATGCAGATTAATGAAGAAAAGCACAGTGTAAAGACAAAGGTAAAAATACATGAAAGTTTCTAGCCTAGATTATTGAGATGGTGGTAATGCCATTAACATAACTGCAGAACTAAGAGGAAAGGTTTGGGAAAGGAGGCAGAGAGTTTGGTTTTAGATATAACTGAAAATTGTCTAGGGGGTCTTCTATGGAGAACATATCAGCAAGCCAGTAAGATACGCCGGTGCTAGAAAAAAAGTATTTAACTACAGACTTTGAAATTAAACCCTGGTTCTGCCCCTTAGGTTGAATGGCATTAGATAAGATATTTAAACTTCTGAGCCTCTAGTTTCTTTATCTAAAGGAGGAAGATAGTAATTACATTATAGGATTTTTGTGAATATTCAATACGAATTGTGTATGGAAAGCACTCATAGTGTCTTAAACATAGTAATAACCCAAAAAGAAAAGTATCTGTCCTGGAATACTGCAATATTCTCTTCCTGTTCCCCCTTCCTGTCTCACCCATGGGTTTGTCTCCTCCTGTCACCTCTGCATGGCAATCAGAGAGATCTTGTTTAAACAAAAATGAGAATCTCATTACTCCTCTGCTTTAAAAGCTCTAAGAACTCAGCATTCTATTCCTTGAACATGCCAATCTTCTAGCCTCGAGGCCTTTCCACTTGCTGTTCTCTCTGCCTTGAGTGCTCTTTCCCAAATTTCTTAAGGTTGCCTCTCTTTCATCCTTCTGCTTTTATCTTACACAATACCATCTTATAGAGCCTTGTGATTATTCTTTCTTCCTCCAACACAGGCATTCTCCATATCTGTTTTTATTTTGCCCATTGAAAATTAGCATTTGAAACAAAAAAGTCTTATATATGTTTACCTTTTTTGGTCTGTTCTCCTTCTTTAAATAGAATGTCAATTTCTTGATAGCTTTTATGTTTTGTTCCCTACTATATCTCCCAGTGCTTGGCACATAGTACCAAGACCATAAGTAATTGTTGAATAAATGCATAAACATGGAAGTATATGGATCCTTAAATATATGCATTTCTCCCCCAATAAGATGAAACAGTGTAATTCAGAAACATAATTCTATGATGTTGAATTACTATAACCTGGATGTCTCCCTAAGGTAAGCCAATTAACCTCTCTGGCCCCCATTGTCCTTCTCATTATAAAGGAGCCAACAATTGCCACTCTCCTGCTGAAGTCGGATGTGGTAGAGAATAAGCAAGATGAAACCTGGCAAGTGCCTGGAGCTTTATAAGAGGAAGACACTCTACTTAACTGTTCAAACATCATAAAGATGACAGGCACAGGCCAAAACAGTATAATCAAATTACCCAAAGTCACATCATGTCATTGGACTGCAAAATCCCCAAATGGCCCCGAAACAATAGTTTATCAGCATTTCAATTATCTATCAGAATTTCCACCAAGCTGCAGTGATAATGTAAACTCCAGGATCACAATTCAGTATGGTAGTTCCTGAAATATGATGAAAAACAAGGCTACTTCCTAAGTGAATTAGTGTTCACAAAGAAAATGCAAATGCTTTTTGCCAGAGCATGGTCAACAACCCAGTTCCCAGGCTCCTGGCTTCTATCTCTCCATGGTCACCACCATCAGTGATGTAGAAATTAATATCACTAACATCCTATATGATAAAAGGCTAATATGCAAATCAACCGAACAGAAGAACTACCGGTCACTCTGAAGCGCACTGATCACCAGGGGGCAGACACTCAATGCAGGAGCTGGCCCCTGGTGGTCAGTGCACTCCCACAGGGGGAGCACCACTCAGCCAGAAGCCGGCCTCACAGCTGGTGGTGGTGGGAGCCTCTCCTACCTCTGTGGCAGTGCTAAGGATGTCCGACTGCTGGCTTAGGGGGAGCAGGCCTAAGCCATCAGTCGGACATCCCCCGCAGGCTCCCAGACTGCGAGAGGGTGCAGGCCAGGCTGAGGGGACCCCCCGCCCCTGAGTACACGAATTTTGTGCACCGGGCCTCTAGTTAATGATAAAAGCTTAAAAGCTTCTTTGGAGTTTTACAATATATAATACAGAAGTATATGTATATATGATGTATAAGTAAATAAAAATTAAGATTAAAAAGTTAAAAAATAAAACAATGGCTATAGCAAGAGATAATGAAGGATCCAGCAAATCCACTTTTGGGTATTTATCTGAAGAAACCCTAAACACTAAATCAAAAAGACCTATGCATCCACATGCTCATTGCAGCCTTATTTACAATAGCCAAGATATGGGAACAACCTAAGTATCCATCAATAGATGAGTGGACATCCCTGACAACATAACCAGATGGGACCATCACTAAGGCCCTACAGGGATTAACAACTCTAGCTAATGAGTTAGCTGAGAATCCTGAAATTGAGGATCCTTCCTCTGATTCACTAGAGCAATGGTTCAGAAAGTGGAAGGGAATGATGGTATCCATATTTACCTCTTTGATTAGGGGTTACAGTGATGGGATGTAATCCCATGTAGGAGTGGTCTTACCCAAATGTTAATTGAAACCCCATTGACCAAACAGCAAAATAATCTCCTAGACACTGCAGAGCATGAAAGTCAATGAATGTTAGCCAAGTTTGAAGAAAAGAGTTTAAATAGAGAAAAGGGGGAATTATGAAAATAAACAAATAATCTTTTCTGTCAAATAAGGGAGTTTAGGCAGCCGCCATTTTGGCTTGCATGGCTTGCAGCTCCCCTGCAGGCCGCCATTTTGAAACGGCAAAGGTCAACCCCTTCCTTTAAATTAGCCAATCGCGCAGGATTGTGAGCCTAAGCTCTTCCAATCAAGAGTAAGGAACAGATCACGTGCGTCAGGAATAAAAACCTGAGCCAATTGCCACTCAGTGTGCTTGTGCGCCCAGACCATGTGCCTGTGCACCCTTCTGCAAAAGTAAAGCTATTTGTCTTGAAAAAAAAATGGATAAAGAAGAAGTGGTGCAGATAAAATCCTGCCCATAACAACATGGATGGACCTAGAGGGTATAATGCTGAGTGAAATAAGTCAGACAGGAAAAGATAAAAGCCATATGATTTCACTTACATGTGAAATCTAAAAAACAAATCAAAACAAGTAGACCAAAAACAGACTCATAGACACAGAGAATATTTTGACAGTTGCCAGATGGGAGGAGAGTAGAGAGATGGCTGAAAATGGTGAGGGATTGAGAAGTACAGATTGGTAGTTACAGAATAGTCATGAGGATATAAACTACAGCATAGAGAATATAGTCACTAATATTGTAATAATTATGTCTGGTGTCAGATATTAACACCAGACATTGGATTTATTGGAGTGGTTACTTCATAAGTTATATAAACACCTAATCTCTGGGTTGTGCACCTGAAACTCATATAATATTTATGTCAACTCTAATTGAAAAATAAAAAAATATTTTTTAAAATCCCACAAGGATGTGGAAAGGTAGACATATTCTAGAACTATTAAGAGGAGACAATGACAGGATTTGGCTATTGATAAAAAGGTAGAGTGAGGGAGAAGGAAGGGAAGAAGATAAATGCCAGGTTAAATGGTGGTGCCACTTCCTGAGATAGGAAAGCACAGAGGAGTTTAAAATGCCTTCAGAGCTCTTGGGTGGAAATATTGATAATAAGTTGACTAATCAGGCCTGAATCATCATCGCATAGCCACCTTCCTCTAGTACAGCGGTTCTCAACCTGTGGGTCGCCAACCTGTGGGTTGCAACCCCTTTGGGGGTCGAACGACCCTTTCACAGGGGTCGCCTAACACCATCAGAAAACACATATATAATTACATATTGTTTTTGTGATTAATCACTATGCTTTAATTATGTTCAATTTGTAACAATGAAAATACATCCTGCATATCAGATATTTACATTACGATTCATAAGAGTAGCAAAATTTCAGTTATGAAGTAGCAATGAAAATAATTTTATGGTTGGGGGTCACCACAACATGAGGAACTGTATTGAAGGGTCACAGCATTAGGAAGGTTGAGAACCACTGCTCTAGTACTTACTAACTGTGACCATGATCCATCAACACACAACTTCTCTTCCTCAAATTCACCCAGTTCATTTCTGCCTCTTGGCCTTTGCATCTTCTATTCTTTCTACTGGGATCCTCTTCCTCAGATGGCCGAATGCCTTGCTCCTTATAATTCAGATATCAAGTCAGATATTACCTCCACAAGGAGGTTTTCTCTAACCATCCAACCTGAACTCTTCCCAAAGTCACTATCAATCACCCTATATAGCATCTTCACGGCCCTTATCACTCTAAGAACCTATCTTTTACTTTTAGTCATTTACTTTTTTCTTATTTATCACCCATACTCTAGAATTGTGTTGTCCAATACCACAGCCACTAGCCACATGTGGCTTTATAAATTTAAATAAATTAAAATTAAATCAGATTTTAAAATTCAGTTCCTCAGTTGCACTAGCCATATTTCAAGAGCTTAAGAGCCACATGTAGCTACCATATTGGACAGCACAGATATAGAATATTTCCATCAGTGTATAAAATTCTAAAGGACAGCTCAGTTTTAAAAAGAAAGTTCCAGTCCTGGCTGCTTTGGCTCAGTGGATAGAGCATTGGCCTGCAGACTTAAGGGTCCCAGGTTTGATTCTGGTCAAGGGCATATGCCCAGGCTGCTGGCTTGATCCCCAGCAGGGGGTGTGCAGGAGGCAGCTGATCAATGATTCTCTCTCATCGTTGATGTTTCTATCCCTCTCCCTTCCTCTCTGAAATCAATAAAAACATTTTTAAATAAATAAATAAATAAATAAATATAAAAAATAAATAAAAAGAAAGTTTCATGCAGCAGAAACGTCTATATCCCCAAAGTCTAGAAGAATGTTTTCCAAACTATAGACCATGTTTCATTCATGGATTGGGAAATTTATAAATTCTGACCAGTATACGTTTTAGTTAAATAGAAGGGAAAATAACAAAGTGTAACCCATTAAACATAGGGAGAGTAATAATTTCTTAAGGAAAATGTATTTATAGGTATGTGTGTCCTAGGTGGATTATAAATTGTACTCTTTTGTATGTCAGTCAAAAAAATTGTACACAGTACCTGTAAGATAGTATTGGCTCAAAACTTTTCTTGAATAAATCCTCCTATATAATAAAAGGTTAATATGCAAATTGACCAAATGGCAGAACAACCGGTCGCTATGATGCACACTGACCACCAGGGGGCAGACACTCAATGCAGGAGCTGCCACCTGGTGGTCAGTGTGCTCCCACAGGGGGAGCGCTGCTCAGCCAGAAGCTGGGCTCAGGGCTGGCAGCGCTAAGGATGTTTGACTGGCAGCTTAGGCTTGCTCCCCCTGGGCAGTCAGTTAGACATCCTCCAAGGGCTCCCAGACTGCAAGAGGGTGCAGGCCAGGCTGAGGGACCCCCAAGTGCACAAATTTTGTGCACGGGGCCTTTAGTAAATAAATTAAATGTTTTATAGAGTTTATCTTATCTAATTTTAAAAGTGAGAAAACTAAGGTTATGAGAGTTAAGTGACTTGTCCAGATGACCAAAAAAGGTTGGAACTAAGAGTCAAATCTAGGTCTGACTAATTCAAACTATATGATCTTAACTATGAATGGGCTGCTCTTAAAGTGCCGATGTAGCTCCCTCGCATAATATGAGAAGAGATGAGGACCATGCAGAGGACTGTGAGGAAATCTAGTTTTGGGAAATGGGGAAAGGGAAAAAAAGACTCAAAAACAGAGAGAACCAGCCATACAGGAGCCTCAAGAAGGAAAGGCTGCACTCTAGGAAGGAGGGAGTGGTTGACACAACAAACAGGTTCAAACTTTAAGGAAAATAAGGACTGGGAATTTCAGTAAATTTAGCATTGAGGAGGATGTTAAAATCTTTGGCAAGATAAGTTTCAATGAAGTGATCCATTTGGTAACTACCATGAAGGCTGAAGGAGAAATGGGAGGTGAATGTAGACAACCTCCAAAAAGTTCCGACAATGAGCCGAGTTTCTGCTTATTTATTCACTTTCAAAATAGGATATTCTGAGCATGATTATACCTTGGTATGAAGAGAGGTTGACATAAAGAGAGGATGACTAACACAGCAGAGTTCCCGAGCAGATGGGAGGTGATAAAATCCAGGTAAGAGATGGAGAGACTGGCCTTGGAAAAAAGGATAATGATTCTCTCTCATCATTGATGTTTCTATCTCTCTCCCTTCCTCCTTGCCTCCTCTTCTTCAGCAAGGAGGAAATGCAG
The DNA here is from genome assembly GCF_028538775.1 of Myotis yumanensis. Lineage (NCBI taxonomy): Eukaryota > Metazoa > Chordata > Mammalia > Chiroptera > Vespertilionidae > Myotis > Myotis yumanensis. Next base: position 167,645,772 of record NW_027223754.1, read on the forward strand.
GACAGAGAAATGCAGACAGAGAGAAATTAGAAGCAGGAGTTCCTCTCCAATGGTCTCTTTTCAATTAGGAAGTAGAAGGAGAGACCACATGCTGTAAATGGAGAGCAGAATGGGGTGAAAAGGCTAATTTTAAAAAATAAAAATGAAAAAAGCTTTATCAACATTCAGGTGTACATAAACCCTCCAAAACCTTTCATAGTTCTCTTAAATAAATAAGTCAAAACCTCCCTCCATCGCTGTGCACTGAAAGAGTGGAGAAACAAAATATTGATGGAAGCGCACTTGAATCAGGTGAAAATGGAAGACAGAACTGACGCAGGAAGCAGGACTGGGGACAGCATGGAGAGACCCAGTGGAAGCTGGAGCCTGTGAACTTTCAGTGGCACCGGTCAGTAAACTTCCTGAAAATGCCTGGATACTCTCTTATTCTGACTGAGCTGTTTAACGCATCAGAGCTTTAGCAGTAATAACCTGACCTCATCCCTCCTGTGAACACTAAAAGCTGAAAGAAACAAACATCCAGCCAAGAGTAGGGGAAAAATATAACAAATGCAGCCATTTTGTGGGACTTATCAGTCCCTCAAGTACATAAAAATCTAAACTAAAGTTGAACCCTTTTGCACCCGCCTTTGTGCCTCATGCATTCATTGAAAGTTCCCAATCTTACACTTATAGGTGCATAAGATGATGTTAGTGTTACAGGGTTCATTTAAAGTTAGATAAACATAAACCCGCTGTTATAAAAATGCAGTTCAGTCCACCTCCTGATCAGGGGCAAACCCAGTTCTTCTCTACTGTATGTCCTTTCCTGTATGTCTCCTTTACTGATCACATCGCACATTTCACTTCTGTCACCAAATGTGTGGAGGATTTTCACCAAGCAGTTCTCCACAATACCAGCTGGATGTCCATTTAACTCAATCCTGACACTATCTACCTGGATATAGTAGCAGGTATAGGGGCTTAGTCCCCCCACACTGTCCCCCACTTTAGATGTCAATCTCAAGTCCAGGTTGTCACCTGTGTTTCTAACCAACTGGCTATAAGTCAAAGGTTTCCACAATCCCCTCCTTAAATTCAATTAAGTTTCTAGAGCAGCTCACAGGACTCAGGAAAACAGTGCTGATGTTTACCAGTTTATTATAAAAGGACTAGAGGCCCAGTGCACAAAATTTGTGCACAATGGGGTCCCTAGGCCTGACCGGTGACCAGGGCCTATCAGGGCTGTTTTGCCCAGTCCTGATCAGGGCCTGCTGGCTGCTAGACAGGGCCTACTGGACAGGGCCTGCCAGACGGGGGGAGGGACCACAGGAGGTTTGCCGGCTAGGGTGAGGGTCCAGGGGACGTTGGCTGGCCATGGGAGGTTGGCTGTGGGAATGCACTGACCACCAGGGGGAAAATCCTGAATTTAGTGTCTGCCTCCTGGTGATTAGTGTGTGTCATAGCAACTAATTGACCAGTTGTTCTGGTCGAACCAGTTGTTCGGTCGTAATGGTCGCTTAGGCTTTTATATATATAGATATGATATAAGATACAAGTGAACATCCAGGATGGAAGAGATGCATAAGGCAAGGTATGTGGGAAGGGGCACGCAGCCTCCCTGCCCTCACAGGGCACACCTATCTCCCTGCACCCCCACCTGTTCACCAACCTGTAAGCTCTCCGAACCCACTACTATTATGATTTTGTGGAGGCTTCCTCACATAAGCATGATCAATTATTAACTCCATTTCCTGGTCCTCTCCCCTCTCTGGAAGGTGGGAATTGGAGCTGAAAATTCCAAGCTTCTATTAATGGCTTGGATTTTCTGGTAACCAGCCCTCATGCCACCCAGAGTTGCCTTATTAGAACAAGAGATGCTCCTAGTGCTCTTATCACTTAGAAATTACAAGGGGTTTTCATTGCCGCATTATTTACAATAGCCAAGATCTGGAAACAGCCCTAGTGTCATCAGTAGATGAGTGGTGTATTTGCACAATGAAATGCTACTCAGCCATAAAAAAATAAGGAAATCTTACCTTTTTTGGTTGAACCTGGAGATTATTATAAGTGAAATAAGCCAGGCAGAGAAAGAAAAATACCATATGATTTCACTTATATGTGAAATTTGATGAACAAAACAATATATGGTATCTGATGAACAAATAATATGTGGAATCTAAGGAACAAAATAAACTGACAAACAAAACAGAAATAGAGGCATGGATACATGAAACAGACTGATAGCTGTCAGAGGGGAGGGGTGTTGAGGCTGACTAAAAGAAGGTGAAGGGATTAAGAATGAGTGTATGTGTGTGTAACACACAGACATAGACAGTGTGGTGATAGCCAGAGGGAAAAGGGGGTGAGGGGAGGTGGAGATGGGCAAAGGGGGGGAAATGGGGATGGAAAATTACTTTGCTTTGATAAAGTAATAAATCCAATAAATTCAGTAAAATTTTAAAAATAAAAACACTATAAAAAATGAAAACAAAAAGAAATTACAAGGGAACTCTGTGTCTGGAACTGGAGGCAAGGACCAATGTATACTTTTTCTATACTCTCAAAAACCTATGTAGAGTTGTCTTAAATCAAATTTTAAAAACCTCCTCCATCACTGTGTGGTTATGTAATAGGAATACAAAATATGAAAATGAATTCCATTCCCAATGGTAAAAACAGCCCTTGCTATTCTCTTTATCTAAGATGTTTTTCTGTTCCACTTACACAACCACTCCTAGTCTTCCATGAATAACCTCTCACCCCAGTTCCCTCTCTTCCAGTGAGTCACTAGTCTCCTCTTCCTAAAAATTTAATATTCTTTCTGCAGAGCACTCCTGTTTCATTATTGCAGACATATGGCACACTACCTTGTGTCTCCCCCCCCCCCCCCCCCCCCCCAGAGCCCAGTGTTGCTTTACAAGGGCTCCATGGGACAACCACAGCCTGTCTAGCCAAAGGCTGCCCAAAACACAGAGCTCAGTAAGTATGCAAAAGGTCCTCATTACTACCTGGGGGAAAGTTGGATCCCTACCTCACACCACACATCCACAAAAATTCCAGATAGGTCAAAATTTAAATAAGTAAAATAAAACTAAAGAAACAAGAGGGGAAAAAATGGGAGAATATTTTAATAACCTGAAAGTAAGAAAGGCATTTCTAAATTTTGGCATAAAACCCAAAAGCCACAAAAGCAATGATTGACAAATTCAAGTACATACATTTTTAAATTTCTTTATACCTCATACCATAGGCAACATCAAAAGAAATTTTACTTTACATCAGATACTAAGAACTATCCTCTTCCATGAGAAAAGAGCACTTACAAATCAATTAGAATAGGCAAAGTATAGGAATATACAGTCCATGGAAAACAAATGATTTAGATGTATTAAAAGATTCATAATAAAAGAGATGTAAATTTAAGCTACAATGAGGGACCAGCTTTCAATAACAAGATTGGCAAAGGTCAAGATATTTGAAAATACTGTGTTAGCAAATATATAAAAACAGGCACATTTCTGCATTGCAGGTAGGAATATAATTTAGCATAACTGCTTGCAAGTAATTTCACAATAATCACTAAAACCAAAAGTATACATGTTGTTTGAACCAGAAATTAACTTGTGGATATTTATCCCATAAATATATTCCCACAGGTGAAAATAAACCTTTGTTTGTAACAGCAAAAGATTGGAAACAACCTAAATGCCCTTCCATGGACTACTGAGACAATGCTATTACGTATTAAGATAGGTAGATCTCCAATATATATAGTTAAGGGGAAAATAGTATGGTTCTGAGCAGCATATAGAATATGCTACCATCTGTATGAAAAGAAAATATTTACATATATACATATACTTAACATGTGTATGGAAACAAATATACATACACTAGAGGCCCGATGCATGAAATTCATGCAAGAGTAGGCCTTCCTTCCCCCGGCTGCTGGCACTGGCTTCCCTCTGGCACCCGGGCCCTGGACTTTCCTAGCAGCCCCAGCTTTGTCTGGAAGGTCATCTGGAAGGACATCTGGAAGGATGTCTGGTCTAATTAACATATTATGCTTTTATTATTATAGATATGTATATGTTTGTAAATATGTAACAGACCCCTAGAAATACCTATATAAGAAAACAGTAACAGTGATTGGGAGAGGAATTAGGTGGCTGGGAGATAAGAGAGAAGATTTTCTATTCAACATACTCTATGTGGATATTTTGAATTTTTAACAGACACTAACCAGTTAAAAGTATAAAAATCCAGCAAACTAAACAAAGATACCATCAACTGACATAAGCAAAAAGCTCACTTGTACACTATATACTATATAAAACTATAGGAAGTCTAATCAGTGATCAGTTGGAATAACCTCTGAGAGATTAGAGCTCAAAATATGGAATCCTGAAGTTCTCTAAATATAAGTTCTGGATGAACATTACATTAATATGCTGTGGGCACAGGAAACACAAGCAGCGACCAGTAGTCCCCCTGCTCCTGGTCAGCAGAATAGAAGAATTCAAGGAAGCTTTCTTGCCAGACACCATTATGGGACTCTGGCTTAGCTCCAATCTTAGTTGAAAGTTAATTTTTTAATAGCTGTATTGATATAATCACAAAAATTAAAGCAATCAAAGAAAAAAATCCTAAAATGTCCTGAGTCAATCCTAAAGGAGCATTTCCTCTGGCCCCACTTAAGAGAAGCCAAAATGGCCTCTGAGTTAAATTTGAGTCTGATTAAAACCTTGTTCCCAAGACTGTACTTAGGCCCCATGGTGGACTACTTGTTACCAAAGAAATCTGGCACATTATGTAGAAGAGAAAGATTAATGTGATTTCCAAGTACACCTAACAGTGCAATTCAACCACAGTTACTCAAGTTGATGAGTGATTTGGAGCCTGGTACACTGTTGTCAAACACAGTTAACGGCTTATAAGACAGGAAAGCAATTTCTTTGCTTATATTTTCTCCTCCAGCATTTCTAGGCAGTTACATTAGGAAGTGGGTGTTTCCCCTGGTAGCTGGACTCTGTATCTCTATCACCAGAGAATCAATTTCCTGTGCTACAATATCACCTAGAGAACCGGCTCATTGGAAAAAAAAAAAAAAAGAAGAGGAAGAAGAGAAAAAGAAAGAAAAAAAAAGGAAGTTCTGCTTGGTAAGAAAGTTTAAACATACTTTAGACCATGCATTAAACACATGTTAATCATTGCCAGAAAGGCACGTGTAGAATACAGGTAGGTTGATGAACTTACATCCAAACTTACTTTAATAAAATTTGGTACCTTGGACCTAGGTCTTGTGTGCACAGTGAGGCTATGGGGCCCAGCACCCAGCACACATGTGAATGTCAGGAACTTGCTATTTCCAATAATTTATCTAATTATAATTCTAATTAGGTATTAGAATTATAAGAGATATAACAGATATAATTCTATCTATTATAATTCTAATAATTTATCTGGCTGTGCTAGATGGGACATATCTTCTCTCTGTTTCCTCATCTAAAAAAAGTAAGCCTGGCCTACCAATGTCAGGGTTGTGGTGAAATTCAGCTGACTGTGCCTAACACCAAATAAGCTTAGGTGGGAACAGCTCATAAATTAAATACTTTAAAAAAAAAAATTATAGACAAAAGTGAGAAAATATATAGTTTCACCCATTACAAACTTTTATAGTTATAAAAGATATCCACTCAACTATATCACAAATACATGTGCAGTAATTTTTTTCTGATTTGCTTGCTCATTTCCATTCTTTTCTACCATAAAAAAGAAAAAATATATATCTGGATACTTCCCAAAGTGGATGCAATTTTTTCTTGCCTGGGCATACAGCCAAACAGATTAAACTAGGGAGGGAACTGATATGACGTTGGGCAAGTACATTAACCCTTCGGGATGCCAGTTTCCTCCTTTGTAAAACAAGAAAACTAGACAAATAAGTGCTTCTCACACTACAGTGTATTTTGGAATCACCTGGGGAGCAGGAGGGTCTCAGCCAATGGAGTAGGGTCTACGCATCCTCATTATTTTTAAACAAATTCCGCAAGAGATTTTGATGCGCACCAGTTAGAGAATCTCTAAATCTAATAATCTCTAAAGTCATTTCCGGTTCTAATAATCATTAATCTTTCTTTAAACATATCTACTCTCCATAGATAATTTCATAAAAATGCAAAACTGCAGTTTATATACATGCTTTGAGGACACTTTTTTTCTCTTTTCTTTTTGTGTGGTTTTTCCTTCTGCTGCTCACCCTTTTCTACCTACAACACTCTATCAGTGATCTTAATAAAGCAAGCAGAGGCCTGCCTGGTCCCTTATTCTAGATTTGAGATGCTTAATCCCAAACCCCTAATTTACTTTTTTTAAAAATCTAATTGAAAATAAGTTATGTACAAATTCTCTGCTTCCTCTCATTCTGTCTCCTTTGCTACCATCCAAATAGCCTCATGTAAACAGTACTTGCTCCTGCACAACCACAACTGCTTCTGCCTCTGCAACTTCAGGTTTTAGCTGAGTGCTTAGAGGGCCACAGGTATTATTTGCTGACTGACTAGCTGGCTTTGGAAAGGAAGAATTTCAAGTTTTGCCTCTGATTGTTTTGTGACTCTTAGTGAATCATTGCCTTTACTGAACAGGTGGGAGTAAGAATGTCAGAGATGAAGGCTGTGAATGATCCAGAAAGCCAAAACCTAGTCTTCCACAATTCCAATTCACAGCCAAAAGAACTCTGAAACTAGACATCTGTGTATATAAAAGTATGAAAAAGAAATAATGGCTCCCTTCAAAATAGGTGAATAGAGTCCTGCAAAAGAGTTCATACCCAAGTCTAAATAAATACCATGTGGAATCACATAAAATGAAAATTCAGTTTCATTTTATTATACTTTGTTAAATTTTTACATTTGGCAAGAAATTAATTAATATTTACTGACAGATGGAAATTTTCATGAGACTGAAATTTGATTAGTTTACTTACATGACCAAAACTTTTCCTTTGGCGAATCTCTATGGATGGGAAGTTGCTATATGATTTGCTTCTTATCTTCCCTACAATGCATCTCCCCCACATGCTTCCTCTCCATGTTCTATTTTGTGTCCACCCAAATTACCCTGATTTAGAACCAGGCACAAGAGCAGACATACACTGCATTGCCCATCTCTGAGATGCCAGGAAGGATTATGCCAAAACCATCAGGAAAATGGATTGTGCTGTATACCTTGGCCACGTGAACCCGTGTATAATAGCCCTCCTGGTCAGATCACTTTTCCATTGCTGTTAATTCATACTGTAAATTTAATTACGAATCTAGCAAAAGAACTAAAGATCAAAGGAGCATAACTGTTGACATGCCCTCAAATTCCTAAAAAATCGATACACAGGCCAAACATTGACCTGTTCTTGAGGACACTTCTGATGCTGTCACGCATGCTAGATGCTCTCTACAGAAAAGACTTTGATCTTCAGGGCTGTCACAGCATTGCAATAAACATTAATCATCTTGGCACCTTGAGGCTGGATCTTTGAACAAGCTTGGGACATAATCCAGAATTCCCTAGAACCACACTTTCATACTACGACCTTCACTGATCCGCAGTACTGACCACGTGCAGAATTGAGGTTAGAGGAATCAGTGGACTATAGCCCTTTTTTAGGTTCCTATGGTGGCTTTTGTCAATTTCTGCTCCTGTTCTTCAGATTCTTCATATAAAATAGCAAACAGAATTATCTCCTTTTTTTCCACATTGAACCATACTACTCTCACAACATAATGTATGTAAATGGGTATAGATTCACTCCCCATTCCCTTAAGGAGCAGAACTTAGAAGTGCAGATCTTGAAATGTAAATATGTCTGAAATGTTTAATATGACTAATCCATATTGTTTAACCAAATTTTCCATAGAGTTTTTCAGTTAATGTAGAAGTGTGAACTTGATCTGAGACAAAACAAGGAAGTCAAGCAGTTACTACATGTGGGATCTACAGATAAACAGCTAGATTCCATTCTCAATGGCCTCCACATCTGGAGAAATAAATCTAAGGTAAACTAATGTCCACCAATTTTTTCAAGTTCCATAAGAGACATCTGAAACTATAAAATATATATATATTATTTTTATTGTAATAAATATTAGCTAAAATATACTCTATTAACATACATTTATGGCCTCTAATCCCTCCATTAAATCACCCTTCATTCTGTTGCTCAAACCCAAAATTTAATAGTCTTCTTAGTTCCTTGCTTTCCCTCAATTCCACATCCAACCCACCATTATATCTAACACAAATGATATCCAATATTTTCCCCCTTCTCCCAGTTCTCTGGCCACCACTCTGGTCAGAGCCAAAATCATCTCCTTCCTGGACCTCTGCAATAGCTCCCAAAATTTGTTTCTCTGCTTCCCTTCCTGCCCTACTCAATGCCATTCTCCAAGAGCAATGAGGGCAATTGTTATATAATTCAACCTCCCCATGGCTTTCCTCTGCACACAGGATAAAATCCAGACTCCTTAGCCTGGCTTTTCACAATCAAGCCCTGGATCTTCAAGTCCATTTCTTCAAATCACTCTTCTTTTCCCTCTGTACCCTCCAGCCACTTTGGCTTTCATTCTGACCCTTCAACCCACCAAGCTCATCAGCTCTTGGAGGGGCTGGATCCTGCCCAACATTCATTTTTTCCAGGTCTCAACCCAATGTCAGCACCATTTCTTGACCACTCTTTCCAAAGTTTCTAAAACTTTTTCATATCACCCTAATTATTTCCTCCACAGCAGTAAACATTCCTTTGTCCTTGGCTGGAGAGAGCTTCCTAACCCAAGGCTACACCTCCTTCTTGGGGTAAGATTGTATCCACTGTTTGGGCCATGCATAAAAAGGAAAGTCCTTCTCCACAATGAGGGCACCTCTGAAAACTCATTCCAGTCTCAGAGCTCCCATGGAATCAGCTGAGACTTTCCCAAGACCACACTGCAGCCCAACCCCCCTCTCTGCCCTGTCCTGCTTCTGCCCCTTCCCATCCACGGATGGGTGATGCCGAGAACACTCCCGAATGACTTCCTACCCGCTAATGATTTTCTGCATCGGCTTCCTAGGATCACGACCTACAACAGAACTGGTCTAAATATCTCTTGAAGGCAGAACCAAAAGGACTTGCTGATGGATATGATGTAGGGTACGTGAGAAAGAAGGGAGGCGGTGATAACTTTTTTTTTTTATCTTAGACAACTGAAAGAATCAAGGTGCCATTGAGCGTCACAGTACCTCTGCAGGAAGAACATGTTGGGGTGCGTTGAGACTTGCAGTTTGGTTCCGTTTCAGTTATGATGCCTATAAGCCACCCACAAAGAGCTTCGAGTAAAGCCTTGGATATGTGAGCCTGAAGCTCAGGGGAAAGGTCAGAGCACAGAGAAATGTGTAAGTTGTGAGCATGTGGCTGGCAAAAACTTGCAACTGGATGAGAACACCTTTAGATCAAAAAGCATATCCATCATAATTTTGGCCAGCCTTCCCAAATTAGGCTTTCACATTATTATTACAGTATTTTAATTTTGAAACTTATTGTGAGATTTAATTTGTCACTAATCAGCTATTCTATTTTAAACAAGTCATTTAATTAACTTATTGGGTTCTGGGTTTTTACATCTGACATGTAGAGATAAATAGTAATTATAAACTCCAACGGCAGGGGTAAATCGAAGGAACGAATGAAAAGAAAGATGGAAAGGCACTTAGAAGAGTTAAAACATTATCCTAATGAGACATTTTTTCTATTAGTTTTTTTTTTTTTTTAGAAATACAGTTTTTATTTTTATTAGGAATGAGAATGAGAAAAGAATTAAATATCCATTGATTTCACATGGGGGAAATAACAAAAGAATCATCCAAAGGAAAATAAAAGTGAGATAACATTAATGAAAATGAAAATAAACACATTAGAAAGCATTAAAATTCTAGAACAGATAAAACTCAACCTTTTAATAAGCTAAAAAAAAATACAAAACACTAGCAAAATAATGAAAAACAAAAGATGAGCTTACATGTAAAATAACAATTGAATAAAATACAAAATATTTTTGAATAAAAGTGAGTATCAAAAATAAGTATGTTAACATATTCATAACCTTCATTAAAATGATAATTTTTCTTCTTAAAAGTATGTGGTAACAAACTTGTTCCTGCATACCTAAACAAGTTATCATCATGTGTGCCTAGTTATTCCAAACCATGGAAGCATGACATGAAAATGACTAATGAGGAAGGGATGGGTTAATTAATGTTTCATCTGGATTGTCCATGGAACTGCAGTCAAGTGACCCTCGCTGTCACCACAGGGTAACTCATTTTTCCTGGCTGGACAGCAGTCATTTTCCGTATCTATAACATGGGAACTGTGAGAATTCAGGACAGTTTGTCCTCAGTAGCATATGTACTTGAAAAACTTTGCTCAAGAGAGCTCCACACAGAGCAGGCATTCAATAAATATTCAGTAAATAAATCAAATTGGTAAAATTACTGACCAAACTCGCAGACATGTGACATCTTTAGGAATTAAACTTCTAAAAACTATAACAGTTCAAAGATACTAATTCAGAAAGTAACACTTATTCTGGGTTGTACTTTTTGCATCGAATTCAAGAAGGATTAGGAGGATGGAAACTAACTCTTGGATTATCAGAAGAAAAAGAACCAGGAACATCTTAATAGGCACCAAATCCGATAACTGCTTTTTTAATTGAAACAAACAGTCTGGGGGTTGTTTAAATGACAATATTTTTAATATTCCACAGTTAGACACATAATGAACAAAATGCAGCCTGTCCTTAGGGAAAAAAATAGGTTGTTCCTACCCCGTGAACTCAGCCTACTTTCTCCCAGTGTATTTTTAGACTGCAGGAAAGACTCAAGACTAAGGAAGTGGGAATGTGCCTGACCTTTTACCTGTAATGATACCAGTAACACTGACATTTGCCACTAGTGACGTCAGCACATAGCTAACAGGAACTCTACGCTAGATAACTGAATGGCTTCTCTTCATTTGACCTGATATCTATTCCTGCAGTTTTGTAATGTCCTATAATTACATCAGACACCAATAATCTTAAAGCAGGGCATACCACGCTTTATATTTATCATCTACTCTCTTTTTTAAAAGAAATAGTAAGAACATAATTATAGTTTTGTTATCCTTTACTGAAGATCCAAACAGATTAATGAAATTGCAGTCTAGCAAGAGTGTCCTCAGCATATACAGCTAGACCAGTGGTTCTCAACCTTCCTAATGCCACGACCCTTTAATACAGATCCTCATGTTGTGGTGACCCCCAACCATAAAATTATTTTCGTTGCTACTTCATAACTGTAATTTTGCTACTGTAAACAATATGTAATTATACATGTGTTTTCCAATGGCCTTAGGCGACCCCTGTGAAAGGGTCGTTCGACCTCCAAAGGGGTTGCGACCCACAGGTTGAGAACCGCTGAGCTAGGCCATTCTCCATGCATTGATGCAATGCCTCCCTGGACAAGTTATCTTATTAGGATAACTTGAGTAAAATGTCTAAATCATTCAAATGTCTGGTCATGTAACAGAAAACAACTGATATTTTCATCATTATTAGGTAACAGTGCCCCATAATTTTGTTTTGAAAATCTTCTATGTATAGCCATTAAATAACTGTTGGGTAACTTTGGACCCAGTTCATAGAAAATTTTATATAATACCTGCTTCCTTCATAATTGTAAACCAACAGAAAATGACATCATCTTCCTTTCCTCTTATTTAATTATATGAATCAGAATCAGGCTTTTAATTCACACCAGGTAATAAGTATCCAAATGCACCTACAGACATTTTGCATATCTTAACTGAAATACATAAACCCCTTCTATTACCCTAAAATTCCAGAGAGGATTCTAGGGTAGCAATCGCCAAGTCTTGCTAGGGACACCTCCGAAACTGCTTCTCTCCCTTCCCAGTGCCACTGCTCAAATGGTCCAACCTGCTATTGTGCTCACCTAAATTACTGCAACTGCCCATTAACTGATCCTCTCACCCTCCTCTGCTGCATCCTCTGTTACACCAGAGAGAGCTTCCTGAAAGGCAAGTCTGCTATTGCCTCTCCCCAACCTAAAATCCTTCAATAGGTTCCCACTGCTCTACTATAGAATGCTGATTCTTAAAGATGGTCTAAAAATGATCAGGTTCCTGCTGAGTTCTCCAGCCTTAAGCCTCACCCTATCGCCACGGAGTGTTCTCACTTTCTGGAGCATTCACTAAAGAAAATGTATGTTCAGTAGCAGCTAGCTTTTGTAAAGAGAGATGACTATTTTCATATTATTATACAGAAAAAGCCATCTTAATCAAGGGTATCAATCCCCAACCAATCATTTTAGATAAGGGCACATGAATGTGGCAAACAGGCATGAAATTTTAAGTAACTAGATGATTTTTTAGCAGAAGATATATGGTTTTATTGTTGTTTTTTACTAGTAATTTATCTTTATTGTTGACAGTATTACAGATGTCCTGTTTTTCCCCCATTAACACCCTCCATCACCACCCTCAACTAACTAGATGATTTTATAACAGCTACAATTTTTTTTTAGTTTTAGTATTGCCAGATTTCACATATATTAAAGCTCATTTAATTCTGCCACTGGCCCTTTGAGGTAGATAACATACCATCTCCATTCTAGAGAAGAGATAACTGAGTGCTAGGACTGGACTTGCTCACTTGATGTCCACTCATTCTCATTGGAGAGGCTCCAGAGACAAAAACTACATCTCCCAGATTCCCTTGCAGCTAGGTTTCTGGAAGCAAATTGGGTTCTAAAAGGTGGATCCACACAGTGAGACATGGAGATATAGAAAGTAGAAGTGAGGCAGAAAGACCTTGTTATCTCTTCTTAACTATTTCTGCTGGCAAGGAAGTTAAGGCTCTTTGGCACCATATTCCAGGGTCCATTCTATAGATGCCTTGGTGTCCAAAGACTGTGGCAGCAATAGTAGTAGCAACAAATTCTTGATCCTGGAGGAGTTCCCTTGCTGGCCTCAGAGGTAGTAACTCTGTGGTGAGTCAGATTTGCAAAGTTTTGTGGTCATTCCTGGATGACTTTGGATCCACCTAAAACCTGCTTCTTCAACCCTTCTAATGCTTTTGTAAATGCCTAATCCTCTGGATTAAATCCCTTCCTGTTTAAAATAGAGTGGTTTCTCTTCTTTTATTGAAACTGACAGTGTGCAAAAGTGAATGTGTTCATTAGACTACAGGTTAAGCCACCGAAACAAAGACACACAAAAAATAGAATGGCTTAAATAACCCCCAAGTTTCTTTTTCTTTCATGTAATAGTCCAGAAGTGGGTGATAGCACATAGGCAGGATGCCTCTATGGTCATCAATATGCAGCTTTTCTCTTTGGCCCAAAGAAGCTCCAGTTTGGGCTATTTCTCAGCCAGTGGGGAAGGTGGGAATTAGGGGGAGCAAATTCCCCATGATTTTCAAACACATACAAAACTCCCTTTCGCATATCATTGGCTAGAAATGAGTCACATAGCAACATGTAGTCACAAAGAAGTCTGGGTAAACATAGTCACTAGGTAGGCAACCATGTGTCCTGCTAATACTGGGGCTCATGGTGAGGGACTATGGGAGGGAGTGGTGGGAAGAATCTGAATATTTTGTTAGAAAAAGAACAAAAAATGGTTTTTAGGGTAACTTACCAGTCTCTGCCATGTCTACCCCTCTGCCCAATATACACACTCTTCTTTCCACAAACAGACCACACTTACCCCCTTCCTTAAGATTCTAATGGCGTCCATGCAAAAATAACAATAGCCAGAGATCTCTCTGGTCACAGGTCTTGAGTCAAGTCTCCTCTTTTATTTACTATCCTTTCCCTCTCTCCTTCAATTTAATGCTGACTACCTGTAGTAGCAGCCATCTGAAACAGTTGGGAAAGCGATATCTTTAATCCAATCTTTGCTCTGGGCTGACTTCCATTGTCTGCCAAGGAGAACACTTAACAGAAGGCTCATCAGAGAGAACTCTATCATCAAATTTACCTATTGCAGTTTGGGAATACAAACATTTTCCAACCTTGTATGGCCCAAACTTCTAATCTCTGGGTCACATTAGATTGCAAACCATAAGTGAAGAAACCTCTCTTATCAGAGTAATATTCCTTTCTATCTCTGCTTGCTGGCTAATAATTACATGACTTCCCTTTCCTCTTATAATACAATATTAACTGTAGTGAGGACTAGTCAACATGTACCTATATTCTGAGCTGTTCTTCTTGAGCTTAAGGTCCGTAGTTACATGGCCTGTCTTCCAACTTATGGTAGGTAACTGTTTTAGCAAATGATGTGTCACAAAGTGTTACCAATATTTCTAGCTATATTATTGTGCTCATGTCAACCTCTGCCTGTAGCTATCCAATGCCAACAAAATTTAGGTTTTTGTTATGGTAACATCGCACTTCTGGTACCAATTCCTATATTAATTAGGATACATGCTAAGGTCTTTTTTAAAAATCCCCCAAAATATAATGTCTTCATAACGTAGGAGTTTGCCTCTCTTTTTCCTAACAGTGCAGAGTCTGAGCAGGGACACTCTGCTATCAGTCTGACTTTCCTCTCTGAGCTCCTTTTAGTTGTTCTGTTATCTTTTCCTGGCCAGCAGACATTGTTTTTTAAAGTGCCACATCAGTTCTGGTGACTTCCCATTGGCAAGAAATTAGTTTTGTAGCTACAAAGGATGCTGTGAAATATCGTCTCTAGCTGAATAGCTGTGTGACTTGCTAGCACTCAGGAATTCCATTACTAGAGGAAGCAGAGGGAAAGGGACCCTCAAGTCTCTACCACCCTGAGGACTGGAGGATCACAACTGCCTGACTCCAGATCCCCAAGGCAAACTACTTCCAAAACTGTCTTCCATATCTGTAAAGATAAGCCCCTTGGTGTTGCTCTTTACGCTAATGGTATATATTCTCCAGAATAAGAAAGTTGTGCAGGTTGCTCAGTGAGTTGGAGCATCATCTGTACAATGAAAGGTGGCAGGTTCAATTCCCAGTCAGGGCACATACCTGGGTTGAAGGTTGGATGCCCAGTCGGGGCACGTATGGAAGGCAACCGATCAATGTTTCTCTCTCTCTCTCTCTCTCTCTCTCTCTCATCAATTTAAAAAATCTTTGGGTGAGGATTAAAAACTAAAAAAGTTGTGATGCTTTGTTTCTCATCTTGTTTTAACTAATCATTCATTTACTCATCCTATCTAATAAAGACGGAATATGCATATTGATCGTCACTTCGCAACAAAGTTGGCGGTGCCCACAGCCAATAGGAGGGAATACGCAAATTGACACAACAAAGATGGCGGCGGCCGAGCCAGGATGCTTGCGTCATTGCCATGGTGACAACGCAGGCATTCCGCCCCGCTCCAGCCTCTGGGCAGTGCACGGAGGTGGAAGGCGGCTCCGGGCTGGAGCGAAGGCGGAAAGGCGGCTCCAGCCAGAGGAAAGGCAGTGCCAGCAGCTAGGGGAAGAAGGCCTATTCTTACATGAATCTTCATGCATCGGGCCTCTAGTTTATTATAACAGCCATCATTTATTGAATACCTACTACATGCCAGACATTTCGGTAGACAGTAGAACACAGTGGTAGAATCATCTGGAATCTTTATTCAAGATATTCTATTTATTTGGATTAGTTACTTTGAAAATTCATCTTCTCTTCTGAACATACCATAAAACCAAAAACTTGTTTTAAAAAAATAAATTGAAGCTAAGCATGCAAGAGAAAGAATTTCATTTTTCACTCTCCTCAGTTTTGCAATATTTACATCAATTGGCCTAAGTAAAATTTTCAATTTAATGCAAAATGAATCACTTAAGGTATCAAAATCTTGGCAATAAAGGACATGTTTTAACTCAATTACACCTACATACTCTTACTAATCAACTACTATATTGATACCAGTTTTCCATCATGAAAATGAAACTGTAATATGCAAATGAGGTTTTCTTCCACTAGGGCCCCCCAATCAGAATTCTTCTTGTGGATCTAAGGCAACATAAAAATATTCCCCAAAATAGCCCTAACCGGTTTGGCTCAGTGGACAGAGCGTCGGCCTGTGGACTCAAGGGTCCCAGGTTCGATTCCAGTCAAGGGCATGTACCTTGGTTGCGGGCACATCCCCAGTAGAGGGTGTGCAGGAGTCAGCTGATCGGTGTTTCTCTCTCATCGATGTTTCTAACTCTCTATCCCTCTCCCTTCCTCTCTGTAAAAAATCAATAAAAAATATTTTTTAAAAAAATCAATAAAATATATATTTTTTAAAATATTCCCCAAAATAAGTGAGACACAAATGAGTATGTATTGTTTTATTCCATTTAGACCTAAACTATAAAAACAGAAGAAAGCTAATCTATGCTACTAGAGATGGGGACCAAAGTAACCCTTGCTGGGGAATGCAGAGTACCCTGGAACAGAGATCATGTTCTGTGTCTGGATCAGAACGTCGACTACGTGAAAGCGCTCAGTTTGGAAATCCCACTCAGCAATCTATACCAAAAAATCTGGTAGCAGTTTTCACCAATTATATAATTTACAAAGTATCTAGAGAGCCTTATGGGGTGCAAAGCACTGTACCAGCCACTTGTGAAGGTTTCCAACAACACATAATACATGGTGCTGTGATGTGGGGAAAGATGGGGAATCGGGAGCTCTGGCCCTGTGTGTCCATGTGTGAGTCCAGGCCAATATGCACTTCTTTGAGCATCAGTTCTCCGGGCTATATCTGAACCCTAAGGTTCTCAGGTCTATAATTCTCTCTTGATCAAATAGTCATGGTTGCTATTTGTCTCTTTTGATCTAAACCAGCTTTTTTGACATCCAGAATGTCAAATTAGTTGACAATGAAAAAGGATGATTGTATCACAACACATCTACATAGCTCTTGACCAAGGCAGGATGGTATGGCTGGAAATGCCTGGGAGGAGGCACCCTGATTCCTGGCTTACAGTCAATGCCCAATCACTAGCTTGCTGCATGACCTTACGCAAAGCCCTTCATTTTTCTGGACCTCAGTTTCGTCATTCATAAGTCAAGGAACTGGATAGGACCATCCCCCAAAATCCTTTGGGTCTAAGGTTTAGTTTTTGAGTTAACTTGTTCAAAACTAAGAAGTAGCAGAACCAAGACTCCAGTTTTATGATGCAAGCCCAGTTTTCTTTACGTAGAAAAAGCAAACTAAGCTCAGATTTTAAAATTCTTGTTGCCCAGTATGTGCTGGACACTGAAATCAATAATGTGAGGTATATTGACATGAACAAATAAATAAATAAATAAATAAAAATAATGTGAGGTAGATATGTCAATATGTTACCCCTGATTTTCAGATGAGGAAACTGCTAGTCAGAGAGTCAAGTGACTCCCCCAATATGTGTGTCTAGCTGGTGCAGACACAGATTGAAAAGCCTGGCCTGCGAACTCCAGGACCTTCCTCTCCCCACAGGGGCTTGTAACATGCCCCAAAATCAACAAATAAGCCAAAAATAAATCTCATCTCAAAGCAAAAATAGCTTTCCTTTTTCTAGTTTCCTCTAGTTGAGAAAGAAAAACAAGAATTGAGGATTTCATTAGTAAGGATAAAATTTCATGTCGTTTGTTAAAATTATAAAACTACACACAATTACATAAGGTCTCACATGGCTCTGAAGTCCCATGTGCTTAAATACTGGTTTGTGGGATTTTTTTGGTACTACAGCTCACATTTTATCTGCATTTTTTTAAAATAAATTCTTTTGGGTATAAAAAAATTTGATGAGCCCTAAATCAAAGATCAAGAAGGATTTTTCTTTTTAAATTTTCTTCCTAAAGTAGAAAGGCTTCCAGGTGGACACTCAACCTGACATGACGGCCCTGTCAGGTGGCAGGTATACTCTGAGAGGGTGGCCCGGTTGAAAACAACAGGATGATGCAAAGGAAAAGAACTCTGAGGTGAGGATCTGTGAACAATGCTCTTAGCAAACTTTGAAATATTTTAAATGTTGTTTCAGTCTGGCCGATGATTGTTTGAGAACAAGTCTCCTGTTGTGGCCTGGAACCTGATCTGCAGAATTCCTTAAAAGAAACTGGGCCCAGCAGGCAGTAATATGTCATGTGCCTGCGAAGATATAGAACATCTTGGATGTTGCCATAATTCTCAAGGAGTTGTTAGAGTTCACTTACGTATTTCTAAAAATACGACGGGATAGCTTTCCTGGGCCTGTTTCCTTTAAATGCTGACTAGACCATCAATTACGAGGCAAGAAACAGCTATTATAAGATAGCTTTGAGAAAAAACGCACAACATTAAATCAGTCCTTATTGTGTGATTTTTCTGTGCTGAATCTTCCACTCAATTTTTATCCCCAAATTCTACCCTAACAGAATACTGAGGTTTGGGGTGAACACTACGATAATAGGACTATTTTCTAAATTAGGCATTATGAGTTTGCCTATTTGCTTTTTCCTGTACTTGTAAATGTATGAGTATTTCCCATTAAAGCTGTGTTCTCATGCATTCTCCCCACCACCACCCCCTCCGGCACCGTGACCTTATTAAGTGCCAGGAAAACTGCTTACGTCCCATAGCACTTTCTAGTGTTCCATGTATCATTTGTAAAACGTATTTTTAGAATCTGTTATGTCAGAGGCCAGGAGTTACAGATATAGCATTAAACACACTGGACAGGGGACCTGACTGCCAAAAATGGATATGGCAGGAACCCGGGGTACCAACTGGGAGGGGAATAGGAGGTCCAGGGAAGGTTTTCTGGAAGAAGTATAAAAAAAAAAAAAAAATTCTGAATCCCAAATCCCAGTATAGGCTGAAACGAGTAGGACTTCACCTTGAAGGGGGAGCCCAGGAGAGACTGTGTGGCCTGGCTGAGCTTTCAGCATGTCCCAAACGCCCATGTGCCAGTGACAGCCTTGCCTAAAGTATGTGTCTAGTAAGTGCTCAGAGAACTGTGCTGAGATGACTGACTCCACATGCTGGCCCACCTCCAAGAGTGCTCCCCCATAAACAGGAACCTAAATTCTATTCAGTCCTCTTTATCTTTGATCAGCACCTGTCGTTCGCACCTTTATTTGGGGTCCCTGTAGAGGGGGAGTCTCTGTAGCCTGCTCATATGTAAGCTTGCACTTGGGGAGCATTCACTATGCTGTGGGCAGTCTGATGTATGTTGCAAATAGTAAAAGCAAAGCCTGAGCCAGGTTCTGGCCTAAGCCTTTTATATATATTTGTGAATTCTTTTAATTCTTACAACCTTTCTTTGAGGCAGTATAAATATGATCGCTATTCTACAGGTCAGGAAACTGAAGCACACAAAGGCTGAGTAACTTGTCCATTGTCACACAGCTAGAAATGAAGGAGCAGCATTCACTCAAACAGCCCAGCCCCAGCCTGAGTTCTTAGGCCCTCCTCTCTTCTCCAGCACAATGAAGAGCACACCAAGCCTCCCTCCCTCGAGGAGCTTGTATTGCATTGAGGAAGGTGAAGATAACACCTACTCAGAATACAGGGGCCATGCTACAAGTATGAGTCACATGACTGCAACTTAAAAAAACAAACTGCAGGAGGCATAATCCTCAGCACGTATACAAAAAAGAATATATTCTACATTAAGAAAAATGACTACCACTCAGTGAGTGCCACACAGATACCTGGCACTTCATTCACTCACTGCCTTCTCATGACAAGTCCATAAAGGAGATAACATCGCCTCATCTTATAAAGGGGAAACTGAGGCTGAGCTGTGTAACCAGGTGCAGCTGGTGAAGCAGATGTTCTTTCTCTATTCATGTAGCCTCCTTAAAACACTGTTTTAAACTTACTCCAAAAAGTTGGCATCTATTTCAGGTAATTTCTCTTTGATATAGAGAGGAAGAGGAAGTGTTTCAGCTCAGGCAGTTACCACATTCCACTTGCAACAGGAAGCTGATGCAAACACACTAACACATGGAGCTCACTGCAGCCTGACTGCGCCTTAGACAAAGACCTCCAGCTCCAGGCTATTTCACCCGAGGCTGACAGGAGCACTGGGAAGGACACTTTAGGGTAAAAGGGTGCCATGTTGGAATTCTAGATCCCACTGGGCCAGGGGAGAAGATGTTTGAAGAGCTTTAAAAATCAGAAGAGAAGAAAAAGAGGAGGAGATGGATCAGACATACCAGTAACAGCACAATGAAAGCATTAACCCCTCCATCAAGATTTTCCTTTAACAGCAAAGGGCTCCTAAACTATGCTGACCAATCCAACCCCTGCACTGGCTGCAAAGTATCCTAGAAAATAAAAGAGACGTGTAGAGCAAGGGATTGTATTCAAGATTTCAGGAGGGGAAGGTACATTTTAGCCCTGAAGTACAAGATGCATTGCTTTGAAGAATACGAAGAAGATTACAAGTATAACTATGGTTTTAAACATATATTGCAATTTTATAATAACACCTTCCTTCCCTCCTCCAATCCCCCAGCCACGTGAAATATTACCCACTGTACTAATAAAATCTACAGTCATAGAACCTGAAGATCAAATGAGAATAGCTTTTACTCTTTGTGGGGGACAGAAAGGGGCAACATATTGGACTTTCTAATGAAGGGGGTGGGGAACATAGAGGCAAGTAAAACTAACCCAGTATTTAGGTATCAATAGTAGCAATGATTCAAATAAGCGTATAACAAAGAAAGGGATGTGTGGCTAAGGCAAAAATGTCCTGACTTTTGTGAAAAACAAAGGGAAGTGAATCTTGCCCCTGCTGGCCAGTGGGTGCAGACCACGTGCATAGAGCCTGGTGGCAGCCTGCTTTCCCTTGGGGCTTTTTGGGGGATTAAGAAAATATAAACGTCTTCAAATAACACAAGATGTGAGAAATTGAAAGCATAGCAAGCTGGAGTAGTCATCAGATAATATATTTAGGAGAGCTTATTTTGCAAGCTAGAATTACAGAGCAGCAAGATGTGGTCAATTCAAAGTATTTAAGGATGAGTTTCTACAATTGGGAGTTGCAATCTATGACAAAAAAAAAAAAAAACAACAGAAGAGACCACCATTCTCCAAAGATCAAATGATAATTTTAATAAACCGCTTCACTCACCATTGCCCCAACAGCCAGTTTCTACATCAAGACTAGTTCAAGATTGCAACAAAGGGAAGTTGTTTTACAAAAGAATTACCAAGAACCCACAAGTGTTTAATTGGGGGGGAGGAGGCTACACAAAGAAAAGCTTGTTCTTATATCACGTAAACTATACATATATTTCAAGGGGGAGAGGTGTGGCTAGCAAAGGGTAGGATCTTTAAAAACAGACACTGCTGCCCTGGCCCAGTGGCTCAGTTGGTTTAAGCGTCATCATTACACCAAAAGATTTTGGGTTCATTCCCCAGTCAGGTTGTTACAGGTGGCACCCGATCAATGTTTCTTGCGCTCTCTCTCTCTCTCTCTCTCTCTCTGTCTCTCCCCCCCCCCCGCCCTCTCCCACTCTCTCTCTAAAATCAATAAACATATCCTCAGGTGAGGAGAATTAATTAATGATTAATAAAATAAAAACAGACACTGCTGCAAAACCCCTGTACTCACAGAATTCTGTACTGTCTCGGGGCACTGTCAAATCCCTTATCTCACTGGAGCCTCACCTACTGAGGCAGAGGAAGAATTGTGCTCCTCTTATAGTCGAGGAAACTGAGGCTCAGGAAGGTTGAATATGTTGATATGTTTACACAGCTAATAAAGGGCACGTCTGAGATGTGAACCCAATCTAAGTCCAAAGTCAATGCTTTTGTTTCTAGGCCACAAATAACAAAAAATAAAATCTGAGCAAGCTCACCTGAAGATGTTAAGGAATTAAAATGATTTCACCTTTCTTGACTAGCTCCGTCAAACCTGTCTTATCCCACAATGCCAGGCACCTTGGCACTATGCTCAACACACAGAAGACACTCAATAAATACAAACTGAATTGTAAAGAATTAGTTTTTCTCTGACTGGTTCTGTTCTTCTATGACAAATTGCTTCTTGGCACTTTATAATTTGGGTACTACAATAATTTGTATGATATATTGTAGGTAATTTATTAATTTCATAAAATATGATGTTTCAGTTGCATGAGGTTTAAGTTGCTAACTTTGCTTTAATTCACAATTGCATCTTTTTTTCCCCAAAATTGTATCTTAATTAAATTTGCTATTTTACCAGCCTTCCCCTCTCTCATGGGGAAGTGTGGAAAACAATGACAGTAAAATAATTATAAAAATAGCCAATATTTATTAAATGTCTATCCTGTGCCAGGCACATGCTAAATTATTTATATTCATTATTTAATTTAATCCTCATAGTCTCTCTCAATTTACAAATGAAAAGACAGAAGTACAGAGAAGTGAAACAACTTTCCCAACGCACATAGCCAGAAGGTGGCAGATTCAAGTTTTCCCACAGAAACCACATTTCACATTAATCATGTGGTACGGTAACAATAACAATTCTTCTGTAGTCTTTTTCTTTTATGGTTATTGAGATATAACCATGACTTTTCTACTTTAATTTTCACAAAAGCACTTTGAGATGTGTAATATTGTTCTTCTGGGTCGAGCATTTAATAAACTCGGTAACTTTTTAGAACGTTACTTATGCTGAGGCTCCCTGTGTCTGTTTCCTCCTCTCTCAAATGAGAACATGAATGGTTATTGTGAAAGTGGAACTACTTTATTCATGGAAAAAACTTGTGTTTCACACCAAGTGTCCATGGCAGGGTTCTGTTGGTGTGAGCCATTGTCATTGTTGCTGTCGCTGGTGGCCTGCCTTCCCAACATGGTCAAGGACTTGGGTTATAGACATTCATTGACTACATACTAAGGCATATTCATGTCTCTCCAGTGTTTAGGATGTGCTTTAAAACAAATTGTTCTGGAAAATATGTTTTTTAAAAAAACACCTAAATGAAAATCCATGCCTTTATACAATCTAAATGCACATAGAATGGTGACTCGCACATATTACTAGGTCATTGAATATTTGACAATAAATGAGTGAATAAATAAAGAGACTTTTGACTCCCTGACCGGTTTGGCTCAGTGGATACAGTGTCGGCCTGTGGACTGAAGGGTCCCAGGTTCGATTCCAGTCAAGGGCATGTACCTTGGTTGTGGGCACATCCCCGGTTGGGGGTGTGCAGGAGGCAGCTGATCAATGTTTCTCTCTCATCGATGTTTCTAACTCTCTATCCCTCTCCCTTCCTCTCTGTAAAAAATCAATAAAATATATTTTTAAAAATAAATAAATAAAGAGACTTTTGATAATGATCAGCAGCTCAAACAAGAAAGTGAATGACTATTAACAAAATTATAAAGTTTAAGCTGATCTTCACAACCTGGGAATAAGTGAATCCAAAGAGGAATAAAATGGAAAACACATTTTTTTTATTTTCTAAGAATTGCATTTCACTTAATTCACTGTAAGCCCCATCTCTATTAAAATGCAATGAAATATTTTCCAAAAATAAGTAGTATGAAGTCAAATAAATGGTCATAAAGTCCACATCCAGTTATAAAGAGAGATTTATTGAGATCTCACTCAAGAGTGAGGAAGGAAGTCTATGGTCAGGTTTTTATTTCATCCTAATTTCCCACACTTTTCAAAGAGCCATTTTATAACTCTTTCTCAAATATTTGCAAGGAAATGCTGTGATTGTGAAAATAGATACTCTGGATACCTAAGCCAAATATTTACATTCTGCATTTTAAGTTAAACAATTGACTTTGTTCTTTATCATTTAGGTCAAAATACCTAAATGTTCTGAAACATCAAACAAGAGGATATAATTTTTCAGCA
This sequence comes from Myotis yumanensis, assembly GCF_028538775.1. Taxonomy (NCBI): domain Eukaryota; kingdom Metazoa; phylum Chordata; class Mammalia; order Chiroptera; family Vespertilionidae; genus Myotis; species Myotis yumanensis. The sequence goes on from NW_027223754.1 coordinate 167,669,631, forward strand.
GTCTAAACTTACTGCTTTTAGCAAAAGCTTCACAAAAAGAAATTGGCAATTAAAAAATGGTAATGCGCGCGCGCACACACACACACACCCTGAAAATAAGAAAAAAAAAGGGAAGAGGATGTTGGCCGTTTATTCTTTTTACACAAAAACACATTTCTCCCACTTCCCTATGTTTATGTAGTTAAGACTTTCTGAGCATTTACACCCACTTACATCATTGTAACAATATCTCAATTTACTGACTTTATGTAGGATTTACTTCAAAGGAGTTCCTGAGTTGTCATGCATTGGTTTATTCATTTTCATAGCATCCCTGTACATAGGCATGTGATTAGCATTTTATCTTTATCATACAAAATTAAAACGGGGGTTACTAGGAAATGAAACAACTTGCCCAAATGAGACAGTCTCATAACTATTAATTTATGAAACTTGGCTTATCACTCATGTCTTCTTTTAATACAGTAGGGTGCTTTCCCACTAGATTCTTCTTTACATAAATTTAAGCAATCTGATGAACAGCTGGGCAGGATAAACTGACTACCTGGGCAAATTCCAAGAATTCTGGAGATTAGGTTAACCTGACCCTGCAGTGGCTCTGAGAGGGAAGAAAGAGAAGCAAGGCTGAGAGAACTGTGCATGTGTTTTGTGATATGCAGTGAGCAACATGTAATGACTATTCACAGATAAGCAAAGTGAAGTTATGTAAGACAAAGGTGATAAACAGAGTGCTTTATAGCAAACTCCTTTCTTCACTGGTTTTACTTGAAACTCCCACTGCTCCAGCACTGCGTTTTGTGTCTGCACCTTCATGCCAACCCCCAATCTGGGCCAACAAGGGACAGGTGGCTTTGTGCATGGAGACTGCAAAGGGGTATGTCCAGTTGCACTGAACTAGTCACATTTCTGACATTGGAATGCCACTGTCTTCAAGGCCCTTTGCTGCAAACATCACAAGGAGGCATTTTGATTCCCATGGTCACCTCCTGCAACCTGATTTGAGCTGCCAGGACTGAGTCACTTTCTTTCCACAGTGGGTCACATTACTCACGGCAGGTTTCACCTGTTTCAATATTTGGTTGATGACAAAATGACCCTTGAAAAATGAGTGACGGGGCAGCTGAGCAGTTTCCAAACCAATTGTTAGAGACACCAAGATAATCTATCCTCTACCAAAGGTAATATGAAGACAACTAGGCCAAAAGAAGGTGTGCTTGGGGTTAACCAGTGTTGAGTGAGGGATCAGTTTAAATGGCTTAAATTACAATAGAATGGGTGAACAGCTGAAAGCTAACAAGAGAGGAGAAATAATAAACTACGTAGATCTCTAAAGCAGACACCTGGAAGCAAGTTCCATCACAAATTTTGTAATACAGTTGATCTTTGAACAACAGAAGTTTGAACTGTGAGGGTCCACTTAGAAGCAGATTTTTTTTTTTTTGCAATAAATATATACATGACTATAAATGTATTTTCTATTCCTTACAATTTTCTTAGTAACATTTTCTTTTCTCTAGTTTCCTTTATTGTAAGAACACAGTACATAATACATAAACAAATTATGTGTTAATTGACTATGTTATCAGTGAGGTTTTTGATAACAATAGGCTATTAGTAGTTAAGTTTTGGAGAGTCAACAGTTATACTGGGATTTTTAACTGGGTGGATCAGCACCCCAACCCCCACATTGTTCAAGGATAACTATATTCAAATTTTCTAGAAGGAAACAGGCATCTGCCAAAGGAAGCACCTTTGAGAGAAGAGGAAAGACAAGATCCTCCTTTGCCATCTTGAAATACTCTTCCCTTAAGTCCCCTCATCCTTGCCCTCCATGCCAACCCCGCCATCACTCAGTTTGTAAATTAATTGCTATATTCCTGAATATAATGCCAGTTATAGATTTCTCCCAGCACAGCTTTTGATCACACTCAACTTCTCAAAAGCACTACCCCTTTCCAACCATCTCTCATGAGTGGATGAAGTGATTAAAAACTAAGCAATGCAGTTCTATCAGTTCTCTTCTATTTTAATCTTGCAGATCCAAGAAATGGTTGTCAGCTCTCATAGAAACAGGGAACAATGCCAGGGTGTGGTAAATGAGTACTTAAACAAAAGCTCAAAAGATCAGGGCTTTTATTTCACTTTTGCCATCTGCTACCTGTGTGGTCTTCTTGTGTTAGTAACTCAACTGCTCTCTGCCTGCTCTCCTCCTCATGAGATCTGCCAATGTCTTCCTCTTAATGTGTTCTAAATACCAAGGGATTCAACCCTGAACATACAGTCTTTCTTCTCCTGCACCTGGTCATTCACACTGAAGGTTGCATGTCATTCCCTAAGTAATTTTTGTTTCTAAATGTATATATGTGCTGGTATTCTGATCATCCAAATCCCAAGGACCATGAGATGAGCATGACCATCAAACTCGAAGGTAGCCTTATACAAGTACTTACATAATGTTAATAATATTCATCTCTTTCTGAAGACTAGTCTGTCGCTAAAATAATTTATAGAATAAGAATTATTTTGTGATTAAATGTTATTTCAATTTAAGAATGGTCAGTGAGTTCAATTATAATGTAGACTAGGGGTAATTGTGTATCATGTCTGAATAATCTGTGGCTTTCTTGATGCCGTTCTTTAACTGGTACAAGCACAAATAATTTCATGTTATTAAAACATTGGTAGTTAAATCAGAACATTAAATGCCATCCCAATTCAGCATTTCCCTGGTTGAGGAAGATGTTATACCTGGGTTTTCATTAGATGATATTTATGGACTTTTTATGGTCATTAAGCCTGATCATGTAATTACTAAATTTTCATCTATAAAACTTTGAGGATCATAATAAATATATTAAGCAAGGACCAATGCATGTCTTGCTATATTTCCATGTCGAGTGGAAGAAATGCCACAGGAAAATGGACAAGTTTACCATAAATCACAGATACAGGTGTCTGAGATAAAAAGAGAGAGCAGAATTCCTGAACCCCAGACATGAATGACTAACTCCATTTCCCCTCTTTTACTGTGACACACGTACCCACAGAGGAATCTAACAGCCTTTCCCCATGTCTCACAAGAATCAGCATTGGAGAGGTCACACTGTTTGTCCCTTTGCCTTATATTTAACAGGTAACACTCTGAGGCCCATAGAGTTTAAACAACTTGCCCAAGACCACATAGCTAAGCTAAGCCCCAGGTATAAGGCAAATTCTCATCTTCTAAAAAACATGTTAGGTTCCTCCCTCCCTCCCAAAGGAAAGGGAAAAAAAGAGCAAACGTAGAAATGAACAGGTAGCAAGGTGAGAACAAGCCTCAGCACCAGCTTTAGGATTAGACAGACTCTACCCTCTACTACCTGTGTGACCTTGAGCTTCTGTGTCCTCTGTGAAAATTTCTCAGAGGTGTTTTATCAGGATTAAGTGAGATTGTGTTTATTTTTTAAAATATAACATAGTGTCTGGACATAGTAAGGAGCTCAAAAAATGGTAGCAATTACCACTACTACTGACTGAACTGGGCTGGGAGTGGGAGAAGAACTTAAAGTCCCTTTTTCTTCATTCCTCCATCAGGTAAGCTCAGAGTGCTCACCTTGGGCCATCTGTACCACCTCAATGGGGAGAATTATTGATAAGTTATGAAGACCTTGCAAGGTCACATTTAGTAGGTTCTATCTGTAGGACTTTCTAACCCCCTCTTTTTCTCTCTTTCTTAGGCTGACTTTCTCAGTAAACCATGGATTTTAAATTCCTTAGAGTCTATGAGTAATCCACCAGTTCAAACTTGTGCACATTCCTGCGAGAAAAAATTCAGAAACTTGCCTCATAAGTATTTAATAACAAGATATCAGACTAAGATGAGAATTACTAAGCTACAACACAAAAAGTGTATTGAGAGCTTTTCCCAATACGCCCTTTATTCACTGTCTCTATAATTCATTTAATCCGTAACAATGTGGGACATTACACGCAAAGCAACACAGGATCTCTAGCCTCAGGAGCTATCCTGGAGGAGACAGGATAAATACTGGCAAGTGCCAAGGGACAGACATGGAAACACAAAGGCAGTTGGGGCTATATAAAGACAGGCACGTCAATGTTAAGGAGGGAGAATGTCTGTAAGACACAGGGCTTAGCAGAATGACCATCAAAAGTGAAGCAAGACAGCACCTGTTTGGAAAGGCTTCACGGAAAAGAGTTCTGAAGGGCAGTGAGGCGATGGCCAGACTTCAGGGTTGACCAGACAGAACAAAGCAGAGATAGTAGGAGATAACAAAGAGTGACGAGCACAGAGTGAAGAAATTTGCAAACTTCTCCAGAACACTTTGGAACCCACACAGTCTGAGAGGACCAGAGAGCTGAAGGCAGATATAAATTATGTTGCATATTCCTCCCTTTTATGTTTATTTGTATTACTCAGGTCAGGAATCAGCTTTCTACTTACAGTTATCACAAGTGGGGATACGAATAACTTCATAACCCAGAAGTGAATTACTGGCCTCAGATAGATCACTGAAAGATAGATACATCTAGGAGTAATGGCAGAACTTTTTTTACTCTTAAAAAGTATAAGAAGAACTACAGATCTACCTAATTTAAAAAAATTAAATTTTTATAAATGCTTTTTGTTAATACGTCTTGCCACATATTATTGCAAGTGTTTCATGACTAGAAAGTTTACATTTATGCTTTTTGGACAACGATGTCTAATACAGCAGCTCCGTGCTGTCAGTGGATATGTTTTTATAAATACTTGTTGACTAAGCTGATCGTGCTCCTTACTCAGGTCATAAGACTCACACACATATCCCTTTGGAGAAACTTTGATTCGATCCTCCACAAAGATCATGTGGGTGATAATTTGTACAGTAAAATAATAATGAGTACATTCAATGGGACAGGCACTATTCTAGTGCTTTACTCATCATTTCCAATCCTTGATGAATAAGGAATCTCACCCCATGATAAAGCAGATGGCATTACAGATGAGAAAAAAAGGGAGGGGGGGTTGGGGAGCAATGTTCCCAAGTTACAAAATTAAAGTCACTGAAAGTAGACTATAGTCCAGCTCTGTCTAACTCCACACTACCTAAGACCACATGGGGGTCTTACTCAAGTATGAAACAGATGACACAAAGACTCTCTTATACCTATACCTTAACTTTTTTAAAAAATTATCTTTGAAGACCTTTAAATAGTTTTTCAAATAGAAAATGAAATTAAATACCCAGTAAATAAATCTCAACAGTCACCACACAAGATTGGGACCACATTCTTAAGCCAACCAAGAGCTCTTTCCCCAAGAAACAGCGATGGAACCAAGGTCAGATTTCTTCAGGCTCCCCAAACACCACCCTCCACATGCCAGGAGCTCAGCTATTGAGGACTAACACCAGCCAGGTTGAAAATAATTGCGGCCTAAGGTCTCTTTTCATTGCCACTGACAAGCAAAATAAATCTTAGTAAGAAGATAATACCCATAGGAAACAATCCATGATGTCCTGTGGACACTTGCCACTCAGAAAGATGGCTCTTGTACAACCACTGTCCAGCCCAACCTCAGGCCCAGGCTCTGCCTGCAATGGAAAGTGCCTGTGGGTGGAGAGGAGCTGCCAACTTCAACACCAGCCTGGAATCCTACAGCACACTGGCTCCACGTTCCTGGGGAGGGTGCCCTGGCCCTGGTGCAGAAATAACATCAGCCTCTACAGAGGCAGTGGGGGAAAGGCCAGGGTGTCCAAACTGTTGTTTCTGGATCAGTTAGCAAGCTGGGGCTCAGGGAAACATGAGGCCATGCAAGGACTGAAAGAGGCCCTTGTTGAAACGGAGCTACCTCTCTTCTGTCCTGCACGACTTCATGCGTGATGTCCGGTGTTCCTGCACCCTGCTCATTGTCTTATCTGGACCCCAGGAAAATACATTGAGAGTCCACTGTGACAACAACACCCTGGAGACATTTGTAGCTCAATTGGATACTCTTAGCACTGCCCAAGGAACTAGTTAAAGATGCAATCAATAAATATAAATATATATATATATTTTTAAAAAGAAATGTGATTATTTGAGAGAGATAAGAGAATGGCCAGGAAATACGGTTCAACCAAGACAAAAACCATAGTGATGTTCATCACAATAGAAAGAAAAAATTTTAAAATCTAGAAGGAGAAAATAAAATACCTCACTCTTCTTAAATTAGGCAGAGTTGTGAAATTCAAATCAATTATTTTTTCCAATCCAGAAAATATTTATGAGACTGCAAATTAATTTGGGGCTCCAATATCATTCTATAGCCCCTCTTTCCACATACTCTTCTTCTATTACTAGATTACTAGATTTTTTAAAAAATATTAATAATATCTTTCTGAATCTCTCCCTCGCACCCAGCTTGAATCTCCAGGAAAAATAATAATAATGATAATGATAATGATAATGATAATGATAATAATAATAATAATAAAATAAAAGGAGAGGATTATTTTTTAAAAAGACAGAGAAACTGAAACATCTTTATCTCTGAATTCTGAATTCCCTTTTAAGCACATTTCTTTCTAAATTACCTTTATGAACACATGCTCAGTAGGGCCTTAATGATCCCTTTGGTTATGAAACATGCTGATTTTCATTACCCATAAGCCTCCCCTTTCCACTGGCATTATTTTGGTTGAATCCCTCGTTACTTTTTGCTTCTCTGAAGGAGCTGATAGCTACTGCATCGCCCCAGGTACACCTCACTAAGACACCCCCCCACTCTAATACCCATGTAGCATTCTAAATTTTAAATCTTTTCATGCTCTCCTTAACATTTTTCAGTGATTTCTGGACATTGATTTGACCTTTGATCACGTTTTTCCACTCCTTGAAAGTGAATCCCCATAAATAATAAATCCTGAATTTAAGAATCCTGGGTCTAGAGCTGAAGTCCCCGGGGTGCATTATGTACAGAAAAAGCAATATTAGCATTTCTGTCTTTATACAGAGTGGGGCAAAGTAAGTTTACAGTTGTGAATATGTGAAACACAAAGTTTGCAAAATACAGCTTATTCTTGTATTATTGTTTATTAATTATTATATTGTTTTCTATACAAACAACTGTAAACCTATTTTTGACCCGCCCTGTATATTCTTAATCGTTTTAAACAAAACTAAGAACAGAATTAGAAAGTAATTTAAATGCACTGATATTGAATGTATGGAGTCATACTGGTGCCCTCACCCAGTCTGCCCTTCACCTAACACATCTAAGGTTCTCTAAAGAAGACAGGGAGCTGCACAAACGAAGGGTGGTGGTGGCATCCTCACTCATTTCTTCGCTTTCAGTACTTTGGAATGGACTGCATTCTACATGCCAAAGAATGCCACCAATGGTTAATATGATAAAAATTAAGTCTTTTATAAAGTAAATCTTTACAATTATTTTAAGTTAGATGAAAACTTTACACACATACCAGTTTGCTAGTTATTTTGTATCAAAATACGACAAAGAATTATCCAACTAAAGGATGATTTCCAAATTTTTCACTTATGAAAGACAATATTCCCAAGTTATCTAACCTTTCCTGTGACCACTAGTGTCTGCCAGGATTATGCAGATATTTTCATAAAAATAAATGTTTGATATGTCTCTTCAAGATAAAGATGACATTTTAATGATGAACGAGAAAGTAACTATTTTTCTAAATTAATTTGCTATTTTGAAAATGGGTGTGTGGTAGGCAGGCTCTGAGATTGCTCCCACGCCCCGCCCCATCTCTCTTCCTGGTGCTCATGATCTTGTGTAATCCCCTCCACTGAGTGTGGGCTAGACCTAGAACTCTCTTCTAACAAATAGAATGAAGCAAAAGTTACTTCTGAGATTATGTTCTAAAAAACTGGGATTCCCTTATTATCCGCCCTCTCTCATTCTCTCCTTATGGAGAAGCCCACTGACAAGAAACTACTGTCTCTGGCCAATAGCCATTGAGGGCAACAGGCATGTGAGTGAACTTAGAATCAGATTCTCCCCAAACCCACCTGGAGCTGCCCAGAGGACTGGCCACCACCTCACTTGCAGCCCTGAGACAAAAGAACACATAGATTCCTGACCCACAGAAACTATGAAATAGTAAATGTCTGTTGTTTTAGGCCACTAATTGGGGAATAATTTGTTACAAAGCAAGAAATAACTCATATAATTGAGGAAATGTTTCTGCATCATTAATGAGTTGATGACTGAAAATAATGTGAATGTGTTTCATTTTAAAAAAAATTATCCCATCTGAACATTAAATAAATATACTAGAAACAGATTTTCCTAGCCTATTTTTGAACCAATTACTAACAATGCAAAAATGCAACTTCTTCCAGTTTACAAGAATGATTGACATTGGGGAAGATGGAAAGTTATTAACTAAATTTCAAGAAAAACCTAAGCATAGTGCTTGAGATTGAAAAAAAAAATACCATCATGATTTGATTAATCATGCCAACAAATTTCTTCTTTAGTTGGAACTCTATCTCTTTGTGAAGTATCTACTTTTCATTAAAACTAGAAATCAAAAGAAACTGAACTTAGAACCAACCCTTTAAATTACCTATCTCTCTAGTCCTGCACTTAGAACCACTTGCAATTCTAAAAACACTCTTGAGTGCCCTTAGAAGCAGATCCTCCCAGAAGGCCTTTCTTCCAAATGACCCCTACTCTTCCACACCCCACACCCACACCCCCAGTGCATCCACTGAAGAATTCTTACTCGTATTTCAATGCTCAGCTTACTTGTCAACCATTTCATGACCTTTTCCCCTCTCTGTCCCCCCTCTCTTCCCTCAATGCTCTCACAGTACATTTTGAATTTCTTTATTACAGGACTTACCATGCTATGGTATATTTTAAGAATTTGTTTGCTTTTCGTCTACCTTTACCAAACTGAGAGTAGTAGCCTTATGCTTTTATACCCCCTATTTCAACAAAATGTTCTCAGTAGCAAGGAGTAAACATCTGTTGAATAGATAAATGTATGCATGAACTTATTTTTTTCAGGTCATTTTCCTCTATGGCTAAAAGTATTAACAAGTTGAGAAGGGAATCTTCCTTCATCTCATTTTGGCCAGATATCTGTATACCATACCAAGATTTAATTTAATAACTTTTTTCAAAAAAGTGTTAAAAATTTATTTAACCACCAGATTCAGCAATTTTGAGCAGATTTTTCTTACAATATTATGTAAGCAGCATTTTCCAGAGGTAAGGACCCAGACTGTCTCAAGGTAAATCCTTCTCTGCCACTTGGACACATTAAATATCCTTCTGCATCTCAGTCTTCTCATCTGGTAAATAGGGAAAACAATATTGATGCATATGGGTGTGGCACAGAATAAAAGTTTAATAAATGTCGATTATTATACCGTTGCCTTGTTCAGAGATATTAAGCACAACAGTAATAAGCGTTAAACACACTCTCAGACTAGACCCTCACCCAGTCCCTCCAGTGAATATACACATGCGCCCACAGATAGAAGCACCTTAAGGGCAGGGTCTCTGTCTACTTTTATTTTCACTGTTGCAGCCCCAGTGCCTGGCATATAGTAAGTGCTCAATATTTGTTGATTTATTTCAAAATTCCCCATCCATTCCTGCCATGTACAGATTTGAATACACATTGTGGTTCAGACCACCCTTTTAAAAGCATACTCAGGGCAGCTATTGTCAAAAGCAGGATGTGGGAAAACCATTAATCTAGCTGATGTTGCAGGAAAAGTTGAGAAAGAGACACGGGAGGAAATTCAAGTTCAATAGGGACCAAAAATCTATAGGTAATTTAATGAGAAATGATCCACAAATGCAGGATTTACACACAAGTACAAAATGTTCTAGTGAACTTCCGAAAGTAAAGGAGATCTATTTAAAAACAAATAAGTAACAACTTTGGCATATTCAAATATAGAATAAAAAAACTTTTAAAAATTAAATCAATTCTATCCTCAGAAATTTTTCAATTGCAAGTGACTACAATGAGGTATACTAGCATAAGAAAGAAATTTCGTGGGCTCATATAAATTTCAAATGTGGAGGTTTGTCTTGGGGATCTATAAACTGTCATCAGGTAGGTTCATCAATCTATCTGTCCATTCATTTCTCTGACTCCTAATCTATCTAACTTTTGATTATCTCTTACTGCAGGCAAGTTTTCAACAGTTGGCAGAGGGGGGTATAAAAGCACAAGGCTACTAAAAAACTAGGCATACACATCTCAGATCATTGGCCTGTTGTGGAGTTTCTTTTTCCTCTTGGGGCTATACCGGGTGGGAAGGGATATGGGGTAACCCAAGCAATATCTATCCACCACATCCAAAAAGGAAAAACCATTTTGAATTCTACTACTACAACACACAAACCACTTTCCATCCTCGCATCTCCTTCCAGTGCTAGTGAATAACTTTTACATAGTGTTCCGGCACATACTTTTTTATTTGGTATTTCTCATAAGCATTTTACCTGTTGCTACAAAGACTTTATAAGGATTGGTTTTAAGTGTCTACATAACATTTAATTAAGTCATTAGTCATTATGCAATAATCTACTTATAATTTCCCTAATGATTAATATTTATGCAATTTCCAGATGTTGCTATAATTTAAAAATATAGTAATTATTCTTTTTACCTACAGCATGTCACTTTTTAAAAAAGGATTTCCTTAAGATAATTCCAAGAAATTGAATTGATGAATGAAATGATAAGAACATTTACATATAGTTCTTAATAAACATAAGCAAATGTGTATTCAAAAATGTCACCACAGGATAATAGTTACAAAAGGGGCAGGGGTTTGGGAGTAAGACGAATAGGATAAAGGGGATCAAATATAGGGTGATGAGAGGAAACTAGGCTTTGCATGGTAAGCACACAATGGAGTATACAGAATTTGTATTATAAAGTTATACACCTCAAATTTATACAATATTATTAACCAATTACCCCAATAAATTTAATTTTTTACATACCTGGACTAATTTTCAGTGTCTTCAGTAATGTATGCATGTCACAGCATCACCATGTCTCCATTGGCATCAAGTATTATGTACAGATAAACTTCTATTAAGTTATGGTCTCTAAACATTCTCACCAGTTGACAATGTCTTCATTACTCCTTTTATGTTTATAGCCTGACTCTCACCTGAGAAAACATGTACCAGTACTAGTATAAGATTATACAGCACAGTTCTTAGCACATAATAGGCACACACTAAAAATGAGGAAAATCTGCAACTGAATCTATTATGTTCTGATTTATGTTTCAGGGGAGATTATTTTTTCAAATATTGACTTTGCTCATATAAAGTATAGATCAAAGATCAGCTAAGATGTTTCTGTGGGTCATTTCTACAAAAAAAAAATATATATATATACACAAAAAGGACTTAACCTGTTTATCTGTCTACTCCCTTGAACTTCTCACTGTTTTGACAAACAAATAAATATATCTGAAGTTGTTCTCACAGAAGTGTAATGTAATTATCATTGGTCCTCTTCTAAGAGTATTGTTTTTGAACGATTAACCAATCCCACCATAGCTCAATGGTGTAGGTGCAAACTCTGGATGTCTGTCAGAATGACCTGTTGAAGGTTTTTAAAATGGAGATGTCTGGATCCCATCCCAAAACCTCCAATTTATAATCCCCACAGATAAAGCCAGATATTGGTAACTTTTTAAATCTCCACAGGTGATTCAGAGCTAGGTTTGGGGAACCAAATAAATCAACCAGGTATTAGTATTAATGTCAGTTATTAATGTCAGTTATTCTCAGTCATTTAAATTGAAAACAAACTGTATTAGGAGTTTGTCTTATACTTTTCGCTGGCCTCATGCTTCCATGTGGAAACGGCTCCATGCAGGAATGCTCCCACCTCTCTCTGAGCCCGCTTCATGCAGCCCCTCCACCCACCCTCTGTGGGGCAGCCTCCTGCACCATTCTGCCTCCCACAGGAGGACTGTGGTTCTTTTTTTCTTTTTTTAAGATCTTTTTAATTGATTTTTTAGAGAGAGAGAGAAAGGGAGATGGAGAGAGAAAGAAACATCAATGTGAGAGTAAAATATCAATCGGCTGCCTCCTGCAAGTCCCTACTGGGGATCGAGCCAGCAACCTGGGCATGTGCCCTGACCAGGGATCAAACCAGCAACCCTTACGGTGCATGGGATGACACCCAACCAAGCCACACCAACCAGGGTGAGGACCGTGCCAAACTGTGGCTGCCAGTGGCTGCAACTGGGGACAACCACCCCTTGCTGACTGAAGAACTAGCAGGTGCCTTGGACTAACGGATTCATGCCACATTCTCCAGAATCCACAGGACACCTGGGTCCCTCTCTCAATCTCCTAGTTCCCAACTCAGGCAGGAAAAGGGTGCTACTTCTTGGGCTCCCGCAAACCCCACAAGTAGTTGTCTAATTATGCATCTCATCTTCCTTCCTAGAACCCAGGCTTGTGGAGGGCAAGTTCTCACATCTCTCTCTATGGTTTGTGAGGCACGGAGCCTGGCACATAACAGGCATCAAGTAGGTATATGATGAGCAGAATGTGAGGGGAGAACTGACATCCACTTCACACCTACTCTGTGCCAGACGCCAGGTGAAGCCTTTAGTTACATTATCTCACACAGTATACCCGCGCCACACCCCTGTGAGGTAGGATTTAATATTCCCAATTTGCAGGCCTGAATGGAAATGATCACCAAATGAAGTTCATTCTGTCAGAGACTGTTTATAGGCAGGCACATTAAAAAGTGAGAATTTTCCCCCTTTTTCTATCTGCTGCCTGGATATTTTACTCTGAGCACACAGCTAAAAGTCCACAGATCCCTTATATGACAGACATATAGTTTGCTAGAGATGTGTCCTCTCCCATAGAGATGATCAAACAGATGCGGTCTAACCCAGACAAGTGCACTTTCTCTTTCTACACTGTTCATTATCATGAGATCTTGGTATCCTAAATAGGATTATGCCATTTGGGCTGGGCACTTAAGATTTCCCTAAGGGCCAAGGCTGAGTAATTTTCAGGTAATGAGCTTTAAGGTCCAAGGAAGGAGACATCCTGAATCACCTTCTGAACCTGTGCCATGGATCTGCTGTAATAGTCAGTTTCAGTAGTTCCAGAACCTTTCATAATTGATCTTGTGACTTGAAACTGAATCACTTTCAGGGCTTCTTCCAAAGTGGCTTTTGCCCTCCTGACTGTACTCTATTACAGCTATATGCATCCAGACAGCCAACGACAAAGAAAATGACAACCCCTGGTGCTTTTGCCTTTGTTGAGACTTTCACGTCACCCTGAGCCCCTTCACCCTCAGGGGCGAAGTGTACCACAGGCAAACTTTCCCGTCTGTAGAAATGTTGAGGGTGAGTTGTAGAGAAAAGGGGGATCCTTCTACAGACTCAGGGATTCAGGCCTTTAGTTCTCCAAGGCCCCTGAGGAAGTAACCTGAGTTACATAAACCCTGTGCACATCACCAGAGAGAGAATCTGTATCCATATGTAATATCAGTGTGCAAAGTCTAGTAAATTCATTAGGTCAGACCCCACTGATTCAGAATTTGTGATCACTTGAATGCTGGCACTCTCTCCCTTTACAGATGAGGAAACAGGGGCTTAAAAAGGTTGAGTTGTCAGAAACCACACAGCTATCAAGTAGCAGAACTGTGGTTCTACTTTCTCTCTACAGACAGAAATATACATGGTTTTCCTACTTTAAAAAAAATCATTAGGCGTCCAGGCTGTGTGGCTCAGTGGTTGAGCATTGACCTATTGGACCAAGAGGTTGTGGTTCAATTCCTGGGTTTGGGGCTTAATCACTAGGAGGGGTGTGCAGGAGGCAGCTGATCAATGGTTCTCTCTCATCATTGATGTTTCTCTCCCTCTCCTTTCCTCTCTGAAATCAATAAAAATATCTTTTTTAAAAAATCATTAGGCATGAAGAAGAAATAGGAGGTAAGAATTAAAAGTCTACTCTTCAGCCCTGGTCTGCTTTTCACAATGGTTAGAGCATCAGTCATGGACCAAAGGGTCTTGGGTTCAATTTCTGGTCAAGGGCACGGCATGTACCTAGGTTGCAGTTTGATCCCTGGCTCTGGTCAGGGCACATGGGGGAGGCAACCAATCAATGTGTCTCTCTCACAGGGATGTTTCTCTCTCTCTCCCTCTCTCTCTCTCTCTCTTTCTCTCTCTCTCACTCTCCCTTCCACTCTCTCTAAAAAAAAAAAAATCACTGGAAAAAAAATGCCTCAGGTGAGGATTAACAACAACAAAAAAGTAAATTCTTCAATTTACCAGCTGGATAATCTTGGAAAAGTTAGTTGACTTGGAAAAGTTGTTTCTTCTATACAGTGAATCTATTCACAATGTTATCTATCATAAGATTTAAATGAAGTAACAGATAGACTAGATGGTATTTAGGTGCTCAGTAAAAGTTACTTCCCTTCCTTAAAATAGCTATGGGTTAAGCATCATTCTTATATATTCATTAATGTTCTGTTGGCCTGTTATTGTGTTTATGTTTTTGCCTAATTGTTTATTTTCTGCCTTCTTCCTCCAAGAGGTAAACTAAAAGAGGACAAGTCTATTTTCATCCTGTTCACCTCTTTGTCCCCAGTTCCTAGTATAGGGTCCAACTGATAGGGACAATTAGAAAAACTGGCAAATAATATGAAAGAAATAAAATTTTCATAGGGAAAAACTGCTTTTCCTTCCCATTATTTTTTTAAGAAAAGATAATACTTTACTAGTTCTTGTTTATTAATTTTTAGAGAGAGAGAAAGGGAGAGGAATAGAAAGATAAAAACATTGCTGAGAGAGAAACATCATTGATCGACTACCTCCTGCATGCCCTCTACTGAGGATCGAGCCCACCCTGACCAGGAATTTAACCAGTGACCTCTTGGTTCATGGGTCAATGCTCAACCACTGAGCACACTGGCCAGGCTTTACTAGTTCTTTTATCTTAAATCTGCCCTATATAAAGAATATGGTTACATGTGTATTTTAATATATATATATATATCCAATACAATGTATACTAATTTAGTTACAACATGTATATACTAATAAGTATAAATGAGTTACATATTATAATACTATATTTAATAGAATGTATACTAAGGACATATGTAATATGTGCATATCTATAATAATAAAA
Organism: Myotis yumanensis; assembly: GCF_028538775.1. Classification (NCBI taxonomy): domain Eukaryota; kingdom Metazoa; phylum Chordata; class Mammalia; order Chiroptera; family Vespertilionidae; genus Myotis; species Myotis yumanensis. Next base: position 167,684,797 of record NW_027223754.1, read on the forward strand.
GTGTAATATGCTAATTAGACCAGACAGCCGAACGACCTTCCGGACGTCATTCCAGACGTCCTTCTGGACAAAGCTGCTGTGGCGGGAGCCAAGGAGAGGTGGTTTGGGGCGATCGGGCAGGCAGGAGAGCAGTTAGGGGCAATCAAGCAGGTGAGTGGTTAGGAGTGATCAGGCAGGCATACTGGTTAGGGGTGATCAGGCAGGCAGACAGGCGAGTGGTTAGGAGCCAGTGGTCCCAGATTCCTGCGGGATCAGGCCTAAACTGGCAGTTGAACATCCCCCAAGGGGTCCCGGATTGTGAGAGTGTGCAGGCCAGGCTGAGGCCCCCCTCCGACCCGCACGAATTTCATGCACTGGGCCTCTAGTATATACATAATATATATAATCTAGTATATGTGTAAGAAACTATATTTAGATATCAAAATAAAGGATAAATAATAAACATTCAAGGCCTACTCTAATATCCTATGGTTCTTCCAAAAATAGTTATGGCCACACCAAACTGACATAAATATATTCTCTTAGATCCACAGATATTAGTTGTGTAATAATATTTCAAAATAAACAAATAGCATAAGGCCCAGACTGGGTTCATTTTGTTAAACAATGGTTTGGAATTTTCCCATTATGGGTGTTACAGTCTAAGTGGAAAGAAATTCAATTAGAAGTACCTATGCTTGATTTAATGCTCTGTTGTCATCATGTTGAAATTCTTAACAGTTTCAAATGAATGATCTGCATTTTTGTTTTGTACTGGACTCTACAAATTATGTAGCCAGTCCTACTCAGAATAGATGTTTCCTCTCCTGAACAGTTTCTCTGACATCTTCAGTAAAGTCAGGGCCTCTGTAGATGCTCTCGTAAAGGCCCTGTGGTTATGGCCCTTGATACCCCAAACTACAATTTATTTATATATTGTCTTCCCTGCTGGTCCTATGGGTTCTTTGAAAGCAGGAACAATGACTACTTTATCATTGCATTTCTGCATCTACTACTCAACAAATATTTTATATGACTATCAAACTTGGGAGTAGTTTCATAAAATTTCCAACTATGTGACATTTTTTCCTCCTGCAGAAAAAACAATCACTCAATCTAGTTATATTCCTGTGGTCTTTGCCAAATACTGCCAAGAAAACTAACAGCAGCAGAGTGCCATCTTAAATGGATTCAGACGGCTGTGACTTTGCCCAGAGGAACATGAGACTCCAGCTGAAACCTCACATCGGCAGGATCTATGCCTCAGACTCACTTTTTCCCTCCCATACAATATAGCAAATCGTATGCAGTAGTTCATTTATGTTTGATACCTGAAGTCTCTGGCTACTGCCAAAAGCACAGGAATAGAGACAAATGCAAATTACCACACTACAGGGAAAGAAAAAAATGAGAAATTTACAAAGTACATTTTTATGATCCTGTACAGGAATTAAGGAGCTATTTTCAACTAATAAAGTCATTCTGATGCACAACAATGACTAAATACAGATAAACTTCAACAAGCCATAAAAGGACCTATATGGTTCTATGTGCTCTTATCTTTGAATAAAAATAGACCGGAGCATGTGTCACTTATGTTTAAAAAAAACTCTGGGCAGTTAACCAAAAACAAATTGGGAAAAATTATTGTAACATCAGCATTGCTTAGATGTGCATATGCATCATGGTTAAAGCACACAGGCATGGGGTCCAAACATTCCTGAGTTCAAATCTCCTCTCTGCCATTAACTAGCTGTGAGAACTTGCATCATTTACTTAAACCTCTCTGAGCCAGTTTCTTCCTCGTAGGCTTGTTAAGGAGAATAATGAGAAACTGTGTAGAGCACTCAGCACAGAGTATGAAAAGCACAGGAAGCCCCAGGAGCATCCTTCACAGCCTTCCAAGGGCTCTAAAGCCCTAATTCCCAAATAGCCCAACACTCCCTCCTCTACCTCTACCCATTCATATTCTATTCCCCTCATCCCCTCCTCAAAATCAATCTTTAGGTATAGAATGGGTTAATTCTCAATCCACAATAGTCAATAAAATAATAAATAAGAAATACCCTAGCCCTGGCCAGGTGGCTCAGTTGGTTGAAGCGTCGTTCCATATACCAAAAGGTTGCAGGTTTGATTCCTGGTCAGGGCACATACTAGTACTTAGTTCGTGGGTTCAATCCCTAGTAGGGGCACATACTGGAAGCAACCAATGGATGTTTTTCTTCTCTCTCTTTCTCTCTCTCTCTCTCTCTCCATCCTTTCTCTATAAAAGCAATAAAAACATATCCTTGGGTGAGGATTTTAAAAAAATAGCCTCATTCGTTGGGTTTCTGTGGAACAATTCCTTCATGAACAGAGAACTTTATGTACTTTGAAAAGATATGAATAAACATACATCAGGGATGCCCTCTCTGATATCAGTAAGTAATTCAAACAGGTCAAATGTATTAAAAGAATCCTTGATTGTTTCATTGAAAAAAAAAGTGGTGTAAATTCAGTAAAAAAAATATTTCACTGAAAAATGCAAATTCTGATAAGAGGCATCTTATTTACAACATACACCTCCTAGACTAAACCCAAAGGAACTGTTCTCTGTGCATTCTCCAGTTGCCTTCAATGTTCTTCATAAATAATATGTGACAAGAAAATACTAAGATCTTGACTTTGCATGGAGTTATGTAAATAAGTAAAGATAGTATTTGACAACCAGAATTTGTTGCTAAATGAAGTTTAAGTATTATCAACCAACATCAATTGAGTACCTACTCTGTATAAACTAAAATATTGTGCTATAGTGATACAAATATCTGAGACCACAAAGGCCTAGCTAAGTACTATTTTACTAAACTCTATTGAGTCCAAAGCCTGCAGAGTAGAGTGGTCCTTCAGAATGGAGGAGAAAGAGAATCAGATTTAAAACTGAAAGTGTCAAACTGACTGTGACAGAAAGGCCTTGAACAAATCTTTAACCTCTTTCTCACCTCTTACCATTCTCAGCCACTAATAACATTATATCCTTTATTTATTTTAGTAGGTCCAGGTGCTTCAGTGAAACCTTGTATAGTAAAGGATTCTGTAAAATCATATGTAAATAGGAAGTAATTTTTTTTGAAGTGCCTGAATGAACCAAAGTCCTGGGTCATGTTCAAGTGCTACAGTAGGGCCTTAATCTAAGATTCACTGATGGAGTATCATCATGTCCAACATGGTATGCAAAAATATAAGTGTATCTGCACGTGGACATTTGACATTTTTCTGAGTGGAGGAGCCATAGTTTTCAAGTATCTTTGGCTCCTCTCTTCCTCCTAACTCTAGGCCCTCCCCCCCGCCCCCCCCCCCCCCGAAAAGTTAAGTGCAGTCATTCTAAAAAAATGTTGATATCTTGATTTGTAAATTGAATAGCCACTTCTAATGAACATGCTTATAAATTCAGATTTCCATTTTAGGACTTTTTTCATAGAGGTATTGCCCTTACCACTCCAGATGATTCAGCCCTATGAACATGCTGGAATTGGCTTTCGGCCTTCTCCAGATTGCTGAACCCTTCTTAATGCCGGAACAAGAACCCCGGCAAGGTATCATATACATTTGAAAAGTTTTAAGGTTAGAAGGAAAACTTGACTCTGAACTGGTTGGTTGCTTCTATGCAAACAGGAATGGGATTAAATGGTTTCTTAAAATCCTTTCTCATCTTAAGGACTTAGTTTCCTTGTTTGCAGTGTGAAGTGTTTCCTGTGAATCACCTTAGAAATATCCTTGGTCCTGAAATAATAAGGACATAATACAAACTTTTACTTATGGTGTTCACCATAATGCTGTTAATAACATTAAGATATTTGAAGGGAAAAAAACCCCTAAATATTTAGTGGTAGTATATCCTAGGATGGCACACCATGCACATATTTTTTAATATGCTTTCAAAGGATTTGAACATGGTAAATGTTTGGGGGGGGCGGTTGTTTTTGTTTTTTTTATTGCCCTAATATTTTGGTCTGGATGTCAACATTTGGTCTAAACTTAAATCAGTTTGACTTGTATATTGAGTAGTATAAAAACTATGACCAGTCCTGCCTAGTGTGGCTCAACTGGTTGGGCATAGTCAGTTTGATTCCCTATTAGGGTACATACCCTGGTTGTGGGCTCCATTCCCGGTAGGGAGCAAGCAGGAGACAGCCAATTAATATTTCACTCTCACTTGGATGTTTCTTTTTTTTTTTTTTATAGAGAGGAAGGGAGAGGGTTAGAAAGTTAGAAACATCGATGAGAGAGAAACATCGATCAGCTGCCTCCTGCACACCCCCCACTAGGGATGTGCCCACAACCAAGACACATGCCCTTGACCAGAATCGAACCTGGGATCCTTCAGTCCGCAGGCCAATGCTCTATCCACGGAGCCAAACCGGTTACGGCTCACTTGGATGTTTCTTGGATGTTTCTCTCCCTCACCCTCTCCCTACTCTCTCTCTCTAAAAATAAAAATCAAAAAATCTTTAAAAAAGAGCTATGACCAAATATGACATTCTAATATGAACATGGTAAATGTTAATAGTAGTAAAGTAAGCTTAATACAAGGGGAAAAAATTATATGTAAAGCATAATTATGTTGTAAAATTACATGTAATATGTGTATATGTGTGTGTGTGAGAATCATATATTTTATTATAACTAGCCTGAAAGGATGTATATCAAAACATTAATAGTGATTATCTCTAGACTAGAGGTAATCACTTTATGAAATTCGTGCACTGGAAGGAGTGTCCCTCAGCCCAGCCTGCACCCTCTCCAATCTGGGACCCCTCGGGAGACTGGTCAGACATCCCTCTCACAATCTGGGACTGCTGGCTCCCAACCGCTCGCCTGCCTGCCTGCCTGCCTGCCTGCCTAATTGCCCCTAACCGCTTCTGCCTGCCAGCCTGATCACCCCCTAACTACACCCCTGCCAGCCTGATCGACACCTAACTGCTCGCCTGCCAGCCCGGTTGCCCCCAACTGCCCTCCCCTGCTGGCCTGGTTGCCCCCAACTGCCCTCCCCTTCAGGCCTGGTCCCCCCCTACTGCCCTCCCCTGCCAGCCTGGTCACCCCTAACTGGCCTCCCCTGCAGGCCTGGTCCCCCCAACTGCCCTCCCCTGCCAGCCTAGTTGCCCCTAACTGCCCTCCCCTGCAGGCCTGGTCCCCCCCAACTGCCCTCTCTCCCCTGCTGGCCCACAACTACCCTCCCCTGCCAGTCATCTTGTGGTGGCCATCTTTAACCACATGGGGGCAGCCATCTTTGTGCGATGGTGTGATGTCAATTTGCATATTACCTCTTTATTATATAGTATGGGGGGATTATTAATTTTTTATCTTTATTTACTTTTCATTGTTGGTTTTCTCTTTTTGTTGCTGTTGTCTTTTTGGTAACAAAAATATTTTTTCTTTTTATTATAAAAATAACTACAAAATAGATAGTACAAAAAGGTACCAATTGAAAAACAAAAATAAGTTATAGTCCCTCCACTAGAAGATTTCACTGTTAACATTTTGATACAATCCATCTGAAAATATTTCTACACATATCCCCCTACACATACACTCCTACACAAACACACACACATACATACACATACACCAAAAAGATAATTATACATACATGTTCTTTGTAGTCTATATTTTTAAACTAATAGACCTCATTTCTTAAAGCAGTTTTAGGCTTATAGAAACAGTGAACAGAAAGTACAGAGTTCATATACACTAATTCCTCCCACCACCTATTCCTCCTATAGTTAAGAACTTCCTTTTGTGTGGTACATTTGTTACAATTGATGAACCAAAACTGATATATTATTATTAACTAAAGTTCACATTAGGATTCACTCTTCTGTGGATTTTACCAAACACGTAATGTCATGTACCCACTGTTAAAGCACCATACCGAACAGTTTCACTGTCCTAACGACCCCTCTGCTCCACCCTCATTTCCCCCAATTCGAGAAACCACTGATCTTTTTACTGTCTTCATGGTTTTGCCTTTTCTGGAATGTAGTTGGAACCATACAGCATGTAACCTTTCAAAATATCTCCCACTTAACAATACGTCTTTTCTGTCTTTTCCTGATGCAATAGCCCATTTCTTTTTATTTCTGCATAATATTCCATGGTCTGGGTGTATCATTTTACTTATCCATTCACCTACTGAAGGATTGGTTGCACCCAATTTGGGACAATTATGAATAAAGGTGCTATAAATACTAATGTGCAGGTTTCTGTGTGGACATAAGTTTTCAACTACTTTGGATAAATACCTAGAAGTCTATCAACTTGATCACATGATGAGACTATATTTGGCTTTGTAAGAAATCATCATACTGTCTTCCAAAATCACTCTTTTTAATTATTTTTTGTAGATATCTTTCCATGTAAATAAATAATAATGGCATAGTATTCCATACTCTGTGTACACTGTGATTTATTTAACCATTCCCCTGTTAATGGGCATCAAGATCATTTCCACAGACCAAAGGTTGCCAGAGGGGAGGGGAATGAAAGGCTAGCTGAAAAAGATGATGGGATTAAGAAGTAAAAATTGGTAGTCACAAAATAGTCATATGGATGTAAAGTACAGCATAGGGAATACAGTCAATAATATTGCAATTACTATGTACAGTACCAGGTGGGTAGTGGAAATATTGGGGGGACCACTTTGTAAAGTATACAATTGTCTAACCACTATGCTGCACACCTGAAATTAAATGCAAAATAATATTGAATGTAAACTGCAATTGAAAATTTTTAAAGGATCATTTCCAATTTTTACTATTGCAAACAATACTGAGATAAGCATTCTCATACATAATGTTTAATTACTAGTCCCAATCATATCTGGGAAAAAATCTGAAAAATTTTTAAAGTCATGAACATGTTTAGTTTTGATGAAAGGCTTTACAAATTTACACTCCCATCAGTAAGTAAATGAGAATGCCATATTCCCCCTTTGCCTGTCATAATTATTAGTCCTCCTCAACCACATCAACCCAATAGGTAAGAAATTACATCTCAATGTTGTTTCAGCTTACCTTTCTCAGATTAGTCAAGAAGTTAAATATCTTCTCATTTTTGTTGGCTATTTGTATTTCTCTCTTTGTGAACTGTATTCTTACTCCTTTTACTTTTGCTATTGGAGCATGTAAAAGAATTTCTTTTTTTTTTTTTTCTTTCTAAAATTCTTTATATAAGTTTATTTCTGGCTTCTAACAGGCAGTTTATTAGATAGTACACTATGTACTATCAATTTAATGGCTCTTACAGATAAGGGGGAAAAGACATTACCACATTAAATGTATACACTAACTTCAGAAACAGTAAAAATTAGAATAAAGATATACAGTGTTTCTGTGATATGTGCTGTTTTGTTTTTAATTAACTCTTGTGGGAGGTAATTTTTTTGTTAGTTTTTGCAACATAAAATTTGTTATGGTCAAATTTGTGGACCAATTCATTTGTGTTTTCTATCTTTGTTAATCATGTTTTAATAAGCTTGCTTTGGACAAAGAGTATTAATATAAAATATTTACTTAAATATTCACCTAGAAGTTTAATGTGTTTTTTAACATTAAAATATTTTATCAATTTGTAATTTTTGTCTATATAAGATAGAATCCCAACATTTTTTGCCCTGAAATGTCTAGTTAGTTATTCCAGCACTATTTATAAGCAGTCTATCTTTTGGGTCATTTTATCACATGCTAAATCTCCATATACTAGTATATTTGGGCCAAACTCTGAACTCCGTATTTTGTTCCATTTTTCTATGGCTCTTTGGAGCAAAGACCACACTGTTTCAGTTATGACAGCTTTAAATATCGCAGATAACCTCATCGCCTGCAGGTCTTTACACAAATACCACCTGCCTTGTGAGGTCTTTCCTGAGCACCCTATTTACAACTTCAAATTCTGTTTATCCCCACTCCCGCCCTGCACCCCACCACCATCTTTTCATTCTTTGCTTTATTTTTCTTCTTAAGACACCATCTGGCATCCTACATATTTTATTTATTTGCATATTGTCTGTATCTCTAAACTAGTTCCATGAGAACAGAGATTTTGGCCTCTTTTACTCACTTTTGTATCCTGTGACTAGACCACTGCCATGCACAAGATAGAGTCTCAAAAATATTTGTTGAATGAATTACTATCTGGAAGAGAAAATCATCCTACATATAGCCACTATCTTTTTTCAACAATTCACCAGTTCTTTTTTACAGAACCAGCTTTTCATGATATATAGAATTAACCTGACCAATTCAAAAAAAATATTTTAATAGGGACACTGCTGAATAAAGAGATTATTTTAAGAAAAATTAACAATTTTATAGCATTGAATACTTCCAAGTAAAAAACTACTTATTTTTCTATTTTTTTCAAGTCTCCTTTTATATCCCTCAGTACAGTTTAAGGATTTTCTCTATAAAGGCCCTGCATACTGCATATTTATGTTTTCTGGTATATAAGAAAGCTTTTGTGTATTTACTTCAATTTATCTTCTTACTAAATTCTTTGCTTTCTAAAAGTATTGCAATTAATTTTCTAGTTTTACCAGACAATCACATTACCTGCAAATGTTGATAATTTTGCCATCTCCTTTCCAAAGGTATACAACCTCTAGTTTACTTTCTCCTTTTATCCATTATCACAGTGAAATTTTCCAACAGAGTCCATGTATTTACCCACTCTTGAATGTCTTGAAATTAATTCCATTCTTATAGTCAAGGAGAAAAGTCATAAAAAATATTTTTAATCCTTAGGCCTATATAACATACCAGAAATTTAATTTAGGTGAATTAAAATATCTGATATGATGCAATTGACTTAAGTTGTATGCAATTGATGCAAAAGTCACTTTGAGAAAATATTAATTTTTTTCTCTTTCCTGGAAGATTGTTGATGTAAAATTTATAAAACAAAAAGATTGAAATTGGTTTATATTACGAGGTTTTTAAGTAATTCATTGAATCAGTGGCTGAATCTAATTTACTTTTTACTAGTAAAATAAAATATAAAACCATGTTCTTCCATTGAAAGTTAAAAAATATTAAATCTACATACTTATTTTATATTATTTTCTATTTACCAATTTCTTGTACAAACACTGAAATTGCTAAGTATTTAATTTGCATATTCAATCACATTAAAATAAGGCTATATGAGTAAAGTTTTACACCACAACTGTAAACTAGGATTTTCTGGGGAGTTACCTTTGTCCTAATAAAATAAAAGCAGAGGTTAAGAGCAGTGAAGTGGTGCCATTTTCACAGTAGAAGAAAATGAGACTGGGCAGCCCCAAGTGTCTTGCCCATCATGCTCACATAGGAGGTTGCAGAGACCAGACTCAAACTTGGTTTTTTGCTGCACATAAAATATTATTTCCACAGTGCTCTGTCTTTTACTTGTCTTTATTTAATTAGAAACAATGCAATGTGTTTCCTCACCTACCTAGAAATTTTTCTCAATTGTTATCTTTGCATATTATTTTAGCAGAAAATTATTTATAAAATTTGCATGTGGTTTTTGATTTTATGGCACCCTTTCCTTGGAGGTTCAAATAATTAATGTATGTTTGAAAAGAGTAAATCCTTATAACAGTCCTGTGTGTGGGGAAGCAGCAATGATGAGCCTCCTACAATATAAATCAACATTGTAATAGTTAAAAAACAGATGCACTCATTCATTACACTACAAACTGAATAGGAAATAATATCTGAGTGGAACTGATAACAACCAAGCCTGAAGAGGAAGCACAACAGTCCATTACAAGCTATTGAAACCTTCCTTAGAAAAAAAAAAAAATGACGTAAGGCAGGAAATTCCTGACCAGTAGTGTAATCTCTCACAGAAATGTGTTGGCAGATACATGGATTTTTATGATTTTGCTTACACCCGCTGCTTACTGACCCTCTAGATATGTCACCCTGTAAATATAGTATAACTTCACTTTGACTATTTAATGGTGTGATTCAATAAATTCTAAATTCATCTTATTCCCCTCAAAATATTCTTGACTCTTTGCCCAAAAGTGGGGGGAAGAAGTTAGTAACTAAAATACTAAAGAAATTTGGAAAAAGTAATCCCAGGAAGAGTATTAATCCCAGTGAGGATTCAATAGAGTAAGACCCTAATTTACTATTATTGTATATAAGGAATTAGGCAGTGGAGATTTTAAAGTATTGATTAAGGCTATAGCTGTAGAACTATAAACATGGCACTGAGAGTAAAAAGCTAAAAAATAAATAAAGTAAATATGTATAACCTTCATGCATATGTTAAATACATTATCTTACACTATCTCATTTCATTTTTATGACAATACTGCAAAATAACTATTATGCTCATACTACAGATCAGAAGATTAAGTTTCTAAAAGATGAAGTTATATAATTCACATCCTTCCACTTCCTAGGCAGACCTAGATTTAGTAATTCCGGTATCTATTATTTTCTGCCTCTGCAATCTTAGGCAAGTCACTGAACCTCTGGGAGCCTCACTTCCTCACTGGTAAAATGAGTGAGGATGCCTCACAAGGTTATGGCAAATACACTTAAAAAACCGCTAAACAAAACACATTGGCAATTACTACTATTAACACAAACAAACAAATAGTTACAGTAATAAGAAAGAGTGATGGGAATTGATTTCCAAACTGTTTCTTCGGACATTTTGTTTTCAAATGCTTGATTACGTAATACTGAGCTGTTTTCCAGGCAAGGTCTTCAGGGTTGAGTGTCAATGAATCATTTCCTTTATATTATAATGAAAGATAAGGCTCGGAGTTCAGGTTCCCACACAGCCTTATCAAGACAATCCGTATGTTGCAGATAAGCAAACAATTAGTATTGTTAATAATTTCACTTACAGACGTCTAAGATTCCCTTTCTGCAGATATTTCCAGCACAAAGACAGGGACTGCTGGCCATTGACCTACTGACACTAAGTCTACAATGACAAGTTCTATGCCAGGAATGTGAGAGGCAAGAGGAGTAAATCCAGTATTTCCAATTTTTCTTATCGCCTAAACTCAGTTTTCAAATAAAATTATATGTGGGTATACAACATAAAAATAGATAATAAAAACAATATTTTTTAGAATATCTTATCAGCTCAAATTTGTTACATGGATTTATTATAAGATTAATAAGTGAAAGCAATGAGTTTTAAGGAACACACAAAAAAAACTGAAAGTAAAGGTTATGATAGCTACATAACTCTTAACCTCAGAATCCAAATATTTCTTTTTTTTTTTTCACTAAATTGAGACAAGTCTGATTCATAAGCAATTACATATGAGAACCCTTTTTGTTGGTAGGTTGTTTTGTTTCTGAGGTTTGGATGTTTTGTTTGTGTATATATTTAATAGCTTATATTGCTTTTCAGTTAAACTGCTAGCCAGAGGGGCTTTGTTGGAAAATGTGCACATAAATAAGTTAACCTAGCCATACAACTTAATATCACCATCATTTAATATTCTGGAGGTACGTGCAAGTAAAATGATTGCTTAGCTGCGGAACTCAAGAGAACCAGCTGAAAAACTATTACAAACATAAAAGAACCCAGTATGGTAAAATAATAATAATAATAATAATAATATAGAAAAATCAGTAGTCTTCATATATACAAACACCACCAGAAAATATAATAGGTGGAATCACTCTACCAAAAACACACACACCAAAAAAAAAAACAAAACCCAAAGTTTCTCAAGATAAATTAAAGTTCTTTTTTTAAGACCAAAAAAAATGGAAAGGCATATCATATTTCTAGTGTAAAAGACTCAGCATCTTAATGCTCAGTGTCACTAATCACCAGGGAAATGCAAATTAAAATCACAGTAAGATATCACATCGAACCTGTCAGAATAGCTATCACCAATAAATCAACAGCAAGTGCTGGCAAGTGTGTGAAGAAATGGGAAACCTTGTGCACTGTTGGTGGGAATGCAGATTGGTGCAACCACTATGGAAAACGGTATGGAGAGTCCTCAAAAAATTAAAAATGGAACTGCCTTATGACCCAGCAATTCCACTTTGGGGTATATATCTGAAGAAACCCAAAACACTAATTCGAAAGCATCTTGGGAAAAGTAAAAAGAAGAATGAGGAAGAACTGATCATACCAATTATTAAAACTGGAGGGAGAGAAGGAAGGAAAAAAGGGAAGGAGGAAATGTAAATCTATATAATTGCTTGTGTCTGCAATGAACATCTCAGAAGAAACTGGCTATACTGGTTAGCTCTGTGAAACAGAATTAGTTGCCTTTTGTCTTATTTTTAAATTTTGTATCATATGCATGTAAAATCCATTCAAAAATTGAAAACTAAAATAATTTTAATATATAGATGTTAATTGGATAAAGATTATAATTTTCTGTTCTATAAAATTAAGAGAAGCTTAGCAATTGCATTTAAATGCTATCTGGAATCCATTTATGTGTATTAGGTTTATAATTTTAATTATGGATTATTAGTTAATACATCTGTAATAGAAAATATCTTACAATGTTGTATATTTTGAAAACTTTATCCTAGAATCTAGGACAGTCCAGGCTTCCAAAACCATTTAACATTAAGCCATAACATTCAGTATAGTCATTTAATAAAAAAGAGAAAGAGAGAGGAAGGAAGGAAGGAAGGAAGGAAGGAGGGAAGGAAGGAAGGAAGGAAGGAAGGAAGGAAGGAAGGAAGGAAGGAAAGAAGGAAGGAAGGAAGGAAGGAAGGAAGGGAAGGAAGGAGGAATAAAGAAGGAAGGAAGGAAGAAGAGGAAGAACTGCAACCTAGGAAATATATTAAAATACAATTTTTAATCCAAATGTATTATTACCTTTCTCCTCCCACCTTACTGGTATATAAATGTCTTGTTATAAGTTTACTGGCATAAAAGAGCAATAATCTCATAAATAGTTCTTAGTCTTAAATTTTAGCAAATTTTCAATGATACCAGGAGCATAAAATATACAAAACCCTTAATATTATCCCTGGTACACTGAGTTACTAAAAAAATATTTGTTGAATAAACACTATGAGAGATATTTGATAAGTTGTCTTCTGGGATTTTAATGCCATTAAATGGATTTTAAAACTATGCTAATTGCAATTTTTAAAGGGTAACTGATATTCTTAACTCAATTTGGAAACACTGAAATCATAGGAATTAGGAGCAAAATGGTTTCAATACAGAAGTAACCAGAAAACAAAACAAAGCCCATATTTTCAAATAAATATTGCAAAACTATTCTAATTCTTCTCCTATGGTCTCTTGGTCACACAAAAATCCCCAAAATGTATTATTGCAAAAAGACACATCATTCCTTACAGCATTATAATAGTAGAAAATGTCTTAAAAAAACCCTAAATATCCATTAATAGAGGACTGGTTTTGAACAAGTTCTGGTACATTTATGTAATGAACTATTATGTACCTATTGAAAAGAATAAAGTAGCTCTCTATGGGCTGATATGGAACAACCAAGACACCCTGTTAACTTTTTAAAAAGCACATAGCTGAACAAGGAGCAGGGGAGCCCATCTTATGGGGTTCTCAAGTCAGTGTATAAGGCTGGAACTACACGCAGTTCAATTGTCCCTAGGACAGTGATGGCGAACCTTTTGAGCTCGGCGTGTCAGCATTTTGAAAAACCCTAACTTAACTCTGGTGCCGTGTCACATATAGAAATTTTTTGATATTTGCAACCGTAGTAAAACAAAGACTTATATTTTTGATATTTATTTTATATATTTAAATGCCATTTAACAAAGAAAAATCAACCAAAAAATGAGTTCGCGAGTCACCTCTGACACGCATGTCATAGGTTCGCCATCACTGCCCTAGAAGGTCCCTAAAAGCAATGCCAGTTTGGAGGCTCACAAACCCTTTCCCGGTAAAGGCTGCACAGAGCTAGCATTGCCCCTGGCGTTGAAAGGCTTTTCTGTTTCTTCAGTTGCCCATCAGATGAAGCTGGCTTCCATTTAGGGGAATGTTGTATGATAGATACAATCTTTTTTTTTTTTCCTTTTTATTGAATTTATTGGGATGACACTAGTTAAAAAAATTTTATAGGTTTCAGGTGTACAGTGCTACAACACATCATCTGTACACTATATTGAGTGTTCATCCATCAAGTCAAGTCTCCGTCCATTACCATTTATTCCCCATATATGCTCCTTCACCTCCTCCCACCCACCCACCCCCACCCCCAGCAATCACCACACTGCTGTCCATGTCCATGAGTTTTTTCTCTTTCTTTTTTCTTTTTTGCTCTCTCCTTCTACCACATCCCCACCTAGTACCCCCTCTGCCCCCGACCGCTGTCAGCCTGCTCTCTCATGTTAAGTGTTCTTACGACAGTAAAATACAAAGCTAGCCTCATCTCCAGCTCAGGGCTGTGCACATGCTGAGAGTTAATCCAGCTGAAGGAATGGGGCTGGTGTATCCATTTCATGCTCATTGCACTGCACTAGTTGAGAATGGAATATGGGGTCACCAGCATTGATTCTCTCCTGCTTTGGTTTCTTTGTGTGTGTTTTTGTTTTGTTTTGTTTTTAATATTTTTGTTTTGCCAAGTATAAACAGTTGATTTTTCTTCTACTTCAAGTATTTGCAGTTGATTACACAAACCAAATTCACATATGACATGCCTCCTCTGTAAAATTCTCCCACTTGTGCAAAATAATTAAATAAAAGTACACTTATCCACATATATACTTACCTGTACATAGACTGTCTAGAGGGATACAATAGTCTCTCCTTAGGCTGCTTATCCTCAGGGGCATACATTCCAAGATCCCCAATGGATCAGATAGTACCAAACACTATATACACTGTTTTTCCTATATGTGCATACCTATGATAAAGTTTATGGCTTCTCTTTGGTATGTCCAAATTGCCAGCATCATTACTTTTGCGCTTTGGGGCCATTATTAAGTAAAATAAGGGTCACATGAATGCAGCACTGAGATACCTAGACAGTTGACCTGATAACCCAGACGGCCACTAAGTGACTAACGAGAGGGTGGCATATTCAGGGTGGATATGCCGGGAAAAGGATGATTCACGTCCAGGGCGGGACGGAATGGGATTCGAGACATTTCATCACGCTACTCGGAATGGCGTGCAACTTAAAATTTATGAATAATTTCGGAATTGTCCATTTAATATTTTCAGACCTTGGCTGAAACTGCAGAAAGCGAAACTGTGGCTAAGGGGGGATGACTATAGTCAAGAAGCTGAGAATGCTGGTTACTTCTGCCAAGGACATGGATCACCTGGACAACTGCAGTCAGAGGACACTTCACTCTGTAATGTTTTTGTATTATTAAACATTCTACCATGAATAGCATTACTTATAAGAGATAAATGGTGATGGAAAGAGACATGACCTGGGGTGGTGAACACACAGTGCAGTGTATGTATGATTTATTATATAATTGTATCCCGACCTATATATTAACCAATATAACCCCAATAAATTCAATTTTCTTAAAAAAGAATCAACCACCCTAGCCAGTTTAGCTCAATGGATAGAGTGTGGGCTTGCAAACCAAAGGGTTCCAGGTTTGATTCTGGTCAAGTGCACATACCTCAATTGCAGGTTCAATCCCTAGCCATGGTCTGGGCATGTGCAGGAGACAATCAATCGATGTGTCTCTCTCACATCGATGTTTCTCTCTCTCTGTCTCTCCCACTACCTTCCACTCTCTCTCAAAATCAATGGAAAAATATTCTTGGGTGAGGATTAACAAATTAAAAAAGAGTCAACCAATGAACCAATAAGTGGAACAACAAATCAATGTTTCTCTCTCTCTCTCTCTCAAATTAATTTTTTAAAATTACCAAAAAAATTTTAATGCACACAACAGACCTGACAGATGGCTCGGTTGGAGCATTGTCCTGTACAAAAATGTTATGGGTTTGATTCCTGGTCAGCGCACATACCTAGGTTGTAGGTTTGATCCTCAGTCTGGGTGCATATGGAGGCAACCAATCTATGTTTCTCTCTCACATCCACGTTTCTCTCTCTCTCTCTCTCTCTCTCTCTCAATATCTCCCTTCCTCTCTCTAGAATCAATAAACATGTCCTCAGGTGAGGATTAAAAATTAAATAAAAACTAAAATTAAAAATGCACATAATGGATTAAGAAGATTTAAGATTTAAGTATAGACTGAAACCTATTAATGTCAGGCTAATAATGACTTACTCCTCTAACCCAATTCTTAACTTTTGGGGGCTCATAGAATCTTTGAAAATTTTAGAAAAACTAAAATCTACCTCCAGTAGAACACAGATAGATATACGCAGAAACCCATGAAGTCCATGAACCCTAGATTTAAAGCTATTAATAGTATACTACAATAATATCTATCTGCTGGATTTTTTCTCAAAATGTTTAACCTAAATATATTCATTAAGATATTATAAGATAAATTCAACATGAGATATATGTCAATATAACCAGCCCAAACCCTTCAAAGATTCAGTGTCATGAAACAAAGCAAAACAAAAATATAAATCCAAAGAGACACAGATACAACAGCTAAATGCAATGTGTAAACCTTGATCAAATCATGAATTTGGGAAGAAAAAAATCTATAAAAGATATATATTTGGGACAATTAGGGAAATTTGAGTATGTATTCAATATTAGATAATATTATGGAATTATTGTTTATTTTAAAGGTATGACCATGCCTATTAAACAACCGAGGGGTAAAATGTCATGAGGTCTGCTGCCACTTTTTTCTTAAATCCTCATCCAAAGATATGTTTTTATTGATTTTAGAGAGAGAAGTGAGGTGGGGGGGGGGGGAGAGAGAGAGAGATATCAGTCGCCTTGCGTACTCGTCCCAACTAGGGATTGAACCCACAACCTAGGTATGTGCCCTGACTGAGAATCAAATCCAGCAGATAGATATTGTTGTAGTATGCTATTAATAGCTTTTGGTGTATGGAATGACACTCCAACCAACCAAGCCAACCAGCCAGGGTGGTCTGCCACTTAACTTTTATAGTTCAAAAAAGTACACATAGAGATAAATATAATTGAATGTGACAAAATGTTAACTATTGATAAATCTATGTAAACGGTATATGGGTACTCATTGCACTATGTTTCTAACTATTCCACAAGCTGGGAATTTTGCAATATAAAAAAAATTGAAAGAAAAAAATTCCCTTCACTTTCTAACACAACACTATCATCAAATTTTCCCCTCCATGCTACTTATCCATTTGGCTTTCCATCTCCCATCTTTCTTGCCAAGATGGATTGTTAGTACTGTTCAAGAAATCTAACACTTGATTTGTTTCTTCTAGTATGAAACATAGTGTCTCAACCTGAGCCCATGCTTCTTATGCCTTTGTCTCTCTTGGCTAACATAAGCTTGGTGAGGTCAGGAATTGTGCTTTTATCATCTTTATAATTCAATTGTAAAAACACTATAAGGAGAGGCAATAAAATGAACTGAATTGAGCCTTCTAGTACCTATTGTGTTACTCTTTAGCAAAGTGGATAGCAGATTCCTTGGGAGGATGAAAAAGAATGTCAAGACCAGATCACTAAAATGAAATTGTAGCCCAGCTGGCATGGCTCAGTGGTTGAGCATCAACCTATGAACCAGGAGGCTGCAGTTCGATTCTTTGTCAGGGCACATGCCCAGGTTGCAGGCTCGATCCCCAGTGTGGGGCGTGCAGGAGGCAGCCAATCAATAATGCTCTCTCATCATTGATGTTTCTCTCTCTCTCTCTCTCTCTCTCTCTCTCTCTCTCTCTCTCTCTTCTCTCTGAAATAAATAAGAATACATTTTTAAATTAATTGATTAATTTAATTCTAGGGTTGCCTCTCCCATGAGTATAGATAGCTTTGTGCCATATTAGCAAGAGTATGGAAATTCAAAGCATGCCTGAAGTAGAATAAAGTTAGGGTTTTGCACTGCCATCTGTGCATGCTGCTTTACCTGACTTCCACCTGTTAGCGTTTTACTCTCTAACACTATGCTGACAGCATTTTTTGTGATGAGGGAGCACAGAGCCTATCACTGACAACATAGCACCATCCTACTTTAGAGTAAATAAAACTATTTCAAATTGGAAACTAAATGACAGAAAGTGTCACAGATGGAACACACTAAGAACAGGAGGGGAGTGCTGTTTGCTCATCGTCCCCACAGTCCAGGAATGGAGTCGACACTGAAATGCTGGCAGCGAACTCAAACTGACTATCACCATGTGTCGGCAGAACAAGCCAACTGAATTGCATTCATCTTTGAGAATAAGAAGCAGCTCCTGAACTCTTCATTACAACAAAAATAAAATCTATCCATTGCAATCAGTGTTTCACTTCTTTAAAAATATTTCCTCTTAACTTATTGCCCACTATTTCTCCTTCTCTCTTTTCCTGATCCTCTTCTTTTCAGAGATATCTAAAAAAAAAAATATATGGCCCTGAACCATTCGACACAAATTCTGCAGAACTCTTTGAAATTGTTATTTTGTTTACAGTAAGGTTTAGGAAACCCAATGCAGCCTGACATGATGATTGGTAAAAACCACCTTAAGTTTACATAAAAGTATGCTGAATGTGTCAGAAATGGCAAAAGCAGTTCTGAGGACTTTTTGGTTCAGGAGTGAAAGTTTCTAGAGCTCCCACTATGGTGTCTGCCTTTAGGAAATTGCTTATCTTTTTACAACCAAGTAGTCCCTTATTTCCCGTTTTCCTTCTTTCTTTCTATCAGTCCGGGAAGACATCAGAGGAGAATAAAAGAAGAAAAAAATGGTTTAAGAAAACAGAAAATGGCCCTGGCTGGTTTGTCTCAGTGGATAGAGCGTCGGCCTGCAGACTAAAGGGTCCCAGGTTCCATTCCAGTCAAGGGCACATGCCCAGGTTTCAGGCTTGATCCCCAGTGGGGGGCATATAGGAGGCAGCTGATCAATGATTCTCTCTCATCATTGATCTCTCTCTTCCTCTCTAAAATCAATAAAAACATATTTAAAAAAAGAAAACAGAAAATGAAAAGCCATTTCTTTAAAGCAGTGCACAAGCAAGAGCTTGAAGTCAATTGGAGACTCTCATTTATAGTAGGTCTACCCCAGCCTAGTTCTGGACTAAATGTGTTCAATTCCCCCAAACCGATGCATGACCGGTTGCACAATTGCCCCTAATTACACAGTTGATCCTACCTCCTGCACTTCCTCTCCCAATCATCACTGTCAGTTGTTCTGAGCCCAGGAGATCGGATGTTCAGATGTACCATTGCCACTCACCTGCTAATGCCAGAACTCTTGAACTAGCTAAATGAAGAAAAATGGTGACACTTTTCACTGCCTAAATAGTTTCAGCCCCCACCTCTTTCTGATTTGAGAGTCCAGTGAAATCCATCATCTTGATTAAGCTTTAAAAAAAAATAAGTAAAGATGTTTGTAGCTGGGGTCCGGCCGGCACAGCTCAGAGGTTAAGGCAGCCAATCTATGATTCTCTCTCATCATTGATGTTTCTATCTCTCTCTCCCTCTCCCTTCCTCTCTGAAATCAATAAAAATATATGTTTTTAAAAAAGATGTTTGTAGCTGGGATAATGGGAGAGCACACTGGCCCAAGACAGGGGTTGGGAAAAGCAAGAAATAATGGGTGATATAAAACTGTAGCCTCTTTTTTGTCTTCAGGTCATGTATTCTGCATCTTTCTTCCCTCTCCTTTTCTCCCTCACCCTATACTGGTGTTAATTAGTGGCTGCCAAAGGCACCCAGCTTGCTAAAATTATTTATGACTCCCATCTATGAGCTCCCTCTCCTTTTCACTCATTTGTCAAGTTAATGACTAGCCAAGGCGGTTTCGCCCAAATTAATACACAGTGATTCACTATCTTTACCTTCTCTGATGCGTACTGAGCAGCGCTCTGTACCAGGTGTGGTGCAAGCAACAAAAAGGAAGCCTTGTCCTTGCCTGCAAGAAGCCTATACTCCAACCAAGAAAAATAAACGTGCAAACAACTAAATCTAATGCCAAGGAGAATCCTTGAGACGAAAACACAGAGGGAATGGTGACTAAATACCAATGAATGGTGATGTTAGCAATCCTTGTCAGATTACACTACAGAAATTTTTTTTCTAAAAACACTTAAAAGGCCGAAACCGGTTTGGCTCAGTGGATAGAGCATCGGCCTGCGGACTGAAAGGTCCCAGGTTCGATTCCAGTCAAGGGCATGTACCTGGGTTGTGGGCACATCCCAGTGGGGGATGTGCAGGAGGCAGCTGATCGATGTTTCTCTCTCATCGATGTTTCTAACTCTCTATCTCTCTCTCTTCCTCTCTGTAAAAAATCAATAAAATATATTTAAAAAATAAATAAATAAAATAAAATAAAAATAAAAACACTTAAAAGAACAAGAGTGCAAAATCAAGTTTTATCGGGCATCACACAAAGAAATCTTAAACCTCAAACAGCATCTCTCCTCCCAAATTTTTGCAAGGGGTGGGGAGTTGCACAATCCAAATGCTATTCTTTTCCAGAAAAGGAAATGAAAAGATAGAAAATCAGAGTAACCACTTATTAATAACCTGTGATGACTCATTCAAGAATAGCCCTTATTTTGCCTTTCCTGCATGACGCTACAAATGAAGCTGCATAAATTGATGAGGGTTGTGCAGACAAGCCAAGCATCCAGGTCTAAATAACAGAACGGGGTGGGGTAGGTGTAATATCTGACTGGTAGGTTATCCCCCTTCCCTTCTTTTAGTTATCCTGGGTATTAAACAAGTTCTGAGAGAGTGGATCTAGATGAATGACCTATTTAAACATTTTTCTAGAGTTGGGTATTCATGACAACGGAAGGGGCAACACCATTGGGAGAAGGCAGAATGCAGCAGGGACAAGGGTGTCAATTAGAGGCAACATCTGAGGCCCCAACTATAAAAAACTGCTTTTCCCTATATCCCTATCACCTCTTCCCAAAGTTAGAGTTAGATTCTGAGCTAATGCCTGAACCTCACTCCCATGCCCTCCTTCCCCACAAAGCAACATTCCCTAATGCAACATAGTAGTGAGCTGCCGATGACCAGTAGGGGTTTGGAAGTCAGGTGCCTCCTTTTTGGATACCTGCCTTCCATTTCCCAGCTTGCTGAATCTCTGAGCCCACACTTCTTCATCTGAAAAATGGGGACAATGATGATAATAAACTAGCAATCATAAAATAGGCACTGTGCTAGATGCTTTACCTGCATTATTCATTTAATTGTCAGGGGGAAAATTTAAGGTAATCATATTGTAAGTCATCATCTACACTAATAAAAGAGAAACATGGTAATTGGCGTACGACCGCTACCCTTCCCATTGGCTAATCAGCGTATCCTTATGCAAATTAACTGTCAGCCAAGATGGCGGCCAGCAGCCAGGCAGCTGGAAGCTAACAGGAGGCTTGCTTGCTGTGGACTCCAACGTTCCCCGCCGGCCTCTGAGCTTCAGTTGGAAACATAGTAACATTTACAGAAGATAAACAAAACTCCAGAAAGCTCCTGTCAGTCAGCCGGGATCTCAGAGCTGGAGTCGCAACATTGTTTCGAATACAGAAAACAAAGGCCAGAAACCTGCTTTCAGCTGAGCCTCAGGGAGAAAGCCGGCTCTCAGCTCCAGTGACAGCCATAGAAGGTAAATAAAAAAAAAGAAAAAAAGGAGAGGTTTGGAGCTTCAGTCACCCGCCAGCCTGAAAACAGCCCTCAGCCCCTCACCCAGACTGGCCAGGCACCCCAGTGGGGACCCTCACCCTGAAGCAACAAGATGGCGGCTAATTTGCATACTGAAGGCAGGCGGCAGCAGGCAAGGCTGTCTGCGGTCTGGGACCCGGATCTGTGACCCTGCCGGGCGGGATCAGCGGAGCCTCGAGGCCTCCCGGCACCGGGATCAGCATGACAGGGGGCAGCGCCCAAACCCCCTGATTGCCCTGCGGCTCTGTGTGTGACAGGGGGCGGGGCCACAATCCCCTGATCGGCCCTGCGGCTCTGTGTGTGACAGGGGGCGGGGCCACAACCCCCTGATCAGCCCTGCGGCTCTGTGTGTGACAGTGGCGGCGCCCCAACCCCCCCACGGGCCCTGCTCTATGTGAGACGGGGTAGAGCCATACCTCCCCATCGGCCCTGCCCTGAGTGTGACAGGGTGTGGCGCCTCAACTACCCCCCCCCCCCCCCCGCAATGGGCCCTGCTCTGTATGTGACAGGGGGCGGTGCCCCAGCTCCCCTATTGGCCCTACTCTGTGTGTGACAGGGGGCAGCTCCCCAACCCCCTGATCAGCCCTGCTCTGTGCATGACAAGGGGGAGCTCCCCAAACCCCTGATGGGCCCTGCTCTGTGTGTGACAGAGTACGGAGCCCCAACCTCCCTGATGGTCCCTGCTCTGTGTGTGACAGGGGGCAGCGCCCCAACCCCCTGATCGGCCCTGCTCTGTGCATGGCAGGGGGCAGCGCCCCAACCCCCTGATCGGCCCTGCTCTGTGCGTGACAGGAGGGAGCTCCCCAACCCCCTGATCGGCCCTGCTCTGTGCGTGGCAGGGGGTGGCACCGCAACTTCCCTATCGACCCTGCCTTGAGTGTGACAGAGGGCGGTGCCCCAACCCCCCAATCGGCCCTACCCTGAGCGTGACTAGGGGTGGCATCACAACCTCCCCATCCGCCCTGCTCTGTGCATGACAGGGGGCGGCGCCCCAACTCCCCAATCGGCCCTGCTCTGAGCCCGACCAGGGGCTGCACCTAGGGATTGGGCCTGCCCTCTGCCACCCAGGAGCAGGCCTAAGCCAGCAGGTCATTATCTCCTGAGGGGTCCCAGACTGGGAGAGGGCACAGGATGGGCTGAGGGACCCCCTCTCCCCCCTGAGTGCACAAATTTTTGTGCACCGGGCCTCTAGTCATAATAATAATATTGTAAGTAATAATAATACTTCCTCCTCTACAGATAAAGAAATTGTAATTCTGAGAGAAGTTAATTAACTCACCCAAGGTCTAACCTCACTGCCTGAACTCTTGACCCGTTATACTATTATCATAACACCTTTCTAAACAGGATACTGAAAGGGTTAATATTAATGTACACAGATAACAGTTAATGCTATTGCCATTATTTTAGGTGCTGTTGGTGTTGATGGTGATATTGTTTTTGGTGCTTTCCTCTCTCCCCAGATGCTGAGAGTTCTGAGGTCTATTAAGCATGAATCATCAGTCCATGTACAGGCAAGTCTAAACCAATGACTTGGGGACATTTTTGAGCACCAAGTAACACAACCAATATACCTTTTAGGTATTTCATTGTTAAAATATAGGATGAATGAAAGATCAAGAGGCAAAAAAATGGGATTAGTACTAGAATTTCAACTTAATACCTAAATGGTCCCCAATGCTTATGCTTAAAACTTAAGAATGATAAAATATAAGGCATATTGTTCTTACATGTTTCACTTAGATTTCCTAAATTAAAATTATGTATCATATGCTAACTTTTCACTATCCAAATTGCACTTTTGCTCTATTCTTATCTTTTAATTCATTTTCCATTGTCATGAAACAATAATGATAAATGTTTAAACCTCTGCCATGCTAAGATACCAATCAGATTAAAAATAGCAAGCATTTGGCATACACCTGGAGACTTCCCTTAGTAAAATAACATGATTATTGCATTTCATCCCTTCTCATTGCCAACTAATGTCCCACATCAAAGAGGGTCATTTTCAAGCTGCACATCTATTTATAATATTATGTTCACTGTCTTCCTTCCTCTGGCACGTTGTCTATGACCCTGGCTGTTGAAGGGCTGATAAAATAGTGCCATCAACATATGCTTATGAAGCTCCAGACATTGTGTAAGAGATTTCATAGTTATTAAAAGTGATAAAGAGTGACAAGGATGGTTCTGTACTATAATGGTGCCTGTCAAGAGAAAAATGTCACCCTTACCGTACAGTACCCAGAGGCACGATTAGGAGGCGGAAAGGGAATGATTCTCTGGGCACAGTAGTAAGGGGGCTGAGATAAAACACAGCAGCAGTGGAAGGTGCTTTCTCTCCAACGTGCCTGAGTGGAACCCCAGCCCACACCACAGGGACATGATGATCCCAGGTCCAAAACACAGAGCACCTAAGAATGCCCGGGCTAGAGGCACTCATGAAGAGGGGCCAACAGGAATTTCTGTGAGGAAATGAGATTTTCTGAATTTTCTGACTTTCCCTAATAAGCATCAATATGAAACCCAAAATAATGAATACTTCCAGGTCACCTACTGAGAACATTAAAGGAATTGAAGCTTTACGGTTCCTGAATGCTCATACACATAAACACAAATCCGTACATCCCACAGAGCTATAAATAAATCCCACCTGAAGGTCTCTTTCCTGTTCACATGTTTCTCCATAAAATTTGGTAGAATCTCCTCCCTTTTATCCTACCTTTATCCTTGTCATTCCTGCCTGTCAGGGACAGGAGGTAAAGAAAGAAATAATTAAATTGGGCTCCAGATTCCTGCTCAGTTAACTGCCTCACCTCCAGGCCCCCCAAAAGGCTGCTTTCCTAAGACCAAAGAAAAGGTGTCCCTGTGGCCCAGCATTAAGTCTGTGTGGTACTTAAGGGCCCTCTCTGTAAAGTGGGAGAGTTTCATGTATCCCCAGCTATCCTTCCAGCTCAAACCTTTCATGATGCTGGGATGCCTGGCTGTAGATAAGCAGAATCTCAGCAGTAAGCCCACCCAGCCTCTATCCCGGTCCTTGGCCTTTTTCAGGTGGTGGGGCAGAACCTGGGAGGTGCAAAAAGCTGGGCCTGGGAGGGTGACATGGCTCTCTCTCCTCAGAGTTGGTAGTGGCTCCAAAGATGGAGCAGCTTTCTCCCAAGTGACTTTTTCCACCGTAGAGAAAAATCCTATCTTCTTCACTTTTACTATCACCTGTCAGCACCTACTCCTACCTAAGCTGCTCCACTTCACAGATGTGTGATGACTTTTCTGGGCCTCAGTTTCCTCATCTGTAAAAGGAGGATAGTAATGGTATCTATTGCTGTGGTGAGGATTAGATTGGTTAATGTATGGAAGGCACTTAGAATGGTCCTGAGAACATAGTAAACAGCAGGTAATGACTATGGTTTGTACTATTATTACTGGTAGTAGTAGCAATAGTAATAGTAGTAGTGAGGGTAGTATTCTCTGCCACCAACACCAGGGATTCCAACACTGTTATCTTCCCCTCCCTTATATTAAGTTTAGGGTGAATAATTCAGATCCCCACATTAAGAGTCTGTGCCAGGAGACAGACTTAGGACAAAGACTACTGCCAGCATTCTGGGGACTTTACCGGAAGGTTTTTATTTTCTCTTGACAGGAGGCACTGTATGCTGAAAGTGTCCTTGCCACCTCTATAGTATTAATAACTACCAGGTGTGACTAGAAAATAATAAACATGTCAGTGATTTGATTCCATTGTTTTACGTCATGACTAAAATAGTCAACGTCAAAAACAATGGGATAAAGGAAGACAGCAGCTCCGTGATACTAAGTCCAAATTTTCTTCAACTTTCCTGTAATGCGTGTTTTTTTATGATTTTAAAATCCTATGTTTTATAGATTCATTCTTCCCGGATAAATTTTTGTTTAAATAACATAGTTTGTGGATTAAATGAGGTGACAATAGCAAATGGCAGAAAAATAATTGTCTAAAATAATTCCCAAACCCAAACTTCCTCTCTCAGAATGAGGTCTCAAGCTATGGTAGGTACACTGGCACGTTGCTCACCACTTCTGCCCACAGTATCTAGTAACACTCAGAGGCTATGGTTTTGAAATGATATTTTACCTAAGGTTTAAAACTAATAACAGATCCAATCATTTAAATTGTTTTCTGCTGATCCAGTATTTGAAATCTTCATAAGCTTTAAAACGATATGTTCTAACCACTGAAGGTTTTATTTTGTGGGATCCTATAATTTCAACACATGTCATCAACTAATTGATCCTTATTCACCTTCAATTTGGAGGGACATCCTGGTTTGACTCAAAGTAGGTATAGTCAAAATGACTAACAGAACCCTGGCCAGTTTTACTCAGTGGTTAGAGCGTCAGCCCCCGGACTGAAGGGTTGTGGGTTTGATTCCCGTCAAGGGCACATATCTCAGTTGCAGGCTCAATCCCTGGTCCTGGTCGGTGCACATGCAGAAGCCAACCAATTGATGTGTCTCTCTCACATCGATGTTTCTTTCTCTCTGCCTCTCTCCCTCCCTTGCACTCTCTCTAAAAAATCAATGGTAAAAAAAATAACGAATGAAGATTAACAACTAAAACAAAATTACTGATCTAGACTAATTTACTTAACATTGTATACATTCTTCACAGGAGTGGGGAGATGTGTTTAGAAATTGATAATATTGCAATATACAATTTTCTTAAAAATTAAATATATCTTTACCTTGGGGTTGATAGAATGGTCAAAAGACAAAGTCTCCCTGATGATTGCTTGATTCAAAAGCAGCTGTTCTCAACCCACCATTCCCACTGAAGGGTCCAGATAACTGCCTGGGGATGGTGAGGGAAAACATGTCCTACCACAGTGATGGTGAACCTATGACACGCGTGTCAGAGGTGACACGTGAACTCATTTTTTTGGTTGATTTTTCTTCGTTAAATGGCATTTAAACATATAAAATAAATATCAGCCGAAACCGGTTTGACTCAGTGGATGGAGCGTCGGCTTGCGGACTGAAGGGTCCCGGGTTCGATTCCGGTCAGGGGCATGTGCCTGAGTTGCGGGCCCATCCCCAGTGGGAGATGTGCAGGAGGCAGCTGATCGATGTTTCTCTCTCATCGATGTCTCTAACTCTCTATCTCTCTCCCTTCCTCTCTGTAAAAAATCAATAAAATATATTTTAATAAATAAATAAATAAATAAATAAAATAAATATCAAAAATATAAGTCTTTTTTTACTATGGTTGCAAATATCAAAAAATTTCTATAGGTGACACGGCACCAGAGTTAAGTTAGGGTTTTTCAAAATGCTGACACACCGAGCTCAAAAGGTTCACCATCACTGTCCTACCACTTCCTCAAATCAACACACCCAAACACAGGAGAGGGTACAATCAGTTCTTTACTCAAGTCCAAGTGATGTAATCTACGTCACACAGTGATGTAATCTATTTCATACAGTGAGGCAAGCCACCCTGTACAACATTCATAGTGTGATGAGGGATTGAGAGTGGCACCGCTAGACTTAGTTAACTTACTCCTAGGCACTAACTGTGGGAGTGAGACACAATCCCCTAATGTTGAGGGCCCCGTAGGGTCACCCCACCCGTGGTCAGTGAGTGACTCTCCCTCGCCACTCTTTTATGCATCCTCTCCCCTCCTCTTATAGTTCCTTTCTCCCTGCAGTTTCTACTTCTCTGGTAGGAAAGATTCCGATAGTAGAGATTCAAATGTCGGGGGCGAGGGGAGGGGAGGTGGTTGGGGAAGAGTCCGTCACAATGATCTGTTTCTGAGCGAGAACATCTTCCTGTTAGTACAATTTTACTACTTTATAAAACTAAAAGAGGGCAGTCCTTCCTAGCTTTGAGTTATATTTCAAAAGGCTGCCTCCAATTACATTACTACCCTAACATAGTTGTCCCAACCCTCTCTATCCCATTAAAAAGGTTTATTTTATTCTTGGCATTTAATATTAGATAAAATCTGTGGGAATCTAATCATCTCTCTCCCTACCTTCCCCCTGCCCCGACCCCACTAGAATGTAAGCTCCATGGGAACGTGGGCATCACCTCTCTTAGGATCATCACTGCTTTATATCCAATTCCTATAAAGGAGCTTGGCACAGGCAATAAGGTCTAAATCTGCATCTCCAATGGTTTACTGGTTTATTACACGGGCACCTCAATTACCACTTGGAAAGCAACTGAATTCTAGAAAGATGCTCCCAGAAAACCCACTCTTTCTGCTGTATTTTCTGTTATCTACCATTCTCCCAGGTAGAAAATTCAGTCATCCTGGATATAAATCCCCCACTTGCTTCTCCTTTCTCCAATTCCCCACATTCCTATCCTTTCACCATTTTCCTCCTCCTTCTCCTATACCCATCTCTCCCCCTTCCCCATCTAATTGGCTTCCAATTCAAGCCAATTCTTCCTCCTCAATTACCACTCTCTCCCATCTGTAAGTGTTACCACCTCTGGGAAGTCTCACCACTCAGTCAGCAGCTGTCATCCCTGTGTATCACACTGTTGTGTCACTTGATTCATTCAGTGCTTTTTAGGTCCTTTCAGGGTCTCACACTTTCTCAAGAATCTGATAAAAAGTCATGGGTCCAAGAAAACCACATTATCTCAAACTTTTTCATAAAATGTCAGTACTTTATATTTTCAACTCTTACTGTAACATGCATCATGGTTGTTTTTTATAATTATTTATTCACACACCTGTCTCTCTCACTAGAACAAGCAGTTCTAGGACAACCTTGTATCATGTTTCATCTTTTTCCTTTAATCCATGTTTGCATAGTACTGTGCTTAGTATGTACAAAGTGCTAAAAAGTATCAATAGACTGTCTATTACATATTTAGATGTTAAATGAATATTGCATCTTCTAAATATCAGTTGTTTGAGTAACAACCTCACAATTTTTGCCATATCTATTACAATTTTCATTCTTACTTGCTTACTTACCATTTATGGTAGACTGTTTGCAAAAAGACTGCCAGATTCCTCCCACTTCTGCTCACGTGTGCCATTAACCTCCCAAAAAAGATGTGAAGTCTATGTCTCCTCCCCAAGTGACGTATCCTGACACTTGCTTTGACCAACAAAACGTTCCAGGAGCAATACTCTGTGAATTCCGGGTATAGGCCTTAAGAGACTTTGCAGCTCTTTTTTCAGTCTCTTGGGATTCATCCAGGATGTAGAAAGGCCCAGGCCAGACTACTAACTGAGGGGAGACCAAGTGGAGACAGAGAGGCTCTGCCAGCTGCAGCCATCTGGTCTCTCCAACTGGCTGCCAGACATATGAGTAAAGCTATGTTGGACCTTCCTGCTCCCACCAAGTTCTCAAGCCACAGAAATATCCCCAGCAGACATCACACAGAGAAGAACTGCCCAGCTGAGCCCTGCCAACCCACAGAATTCTAATAAGTCATTGTTTTTTAAGCCACCTATGTTTTGGCGTAGTTATATAGCAATAGATAACTGATGCACTACTTTTCTCTAAGTCAATTCTTTGTTTTTAACATAAGTATATGAACATTTTTGTCATTTCCATAAATAGAAAGTTATTATCATTTTCCATAAAACTAAACACAATGAAAGGAAAACAAAGTAATGTTAGTCACTTCTAGCCAGATACCGCTGCCTACAGGAGCCTCTTATATTAGTTCCAAAGGAAGATCTCCAAAGGTCAGAGAGTTATTAAAGATAAGCCACAAGTAAACTAGAATGCTCTCCTCGGTGTAAGCAGAACTGAAAGAAAACAGAATGAAAATAACATGCTCACTCTGAAATGTGATATTATTTGGTTCACCATTTATCAACAAAAATCATTTTCTTGCAGTAAATAATAATACCGGCGGTAAACAGCTACGGCAAAAATTGTGAGGAAGTGAATCAAATGACTGACATTTAGAAGATTCTGTATTAACCTAAAGGCAGGAGGCCATCAATGTTCTTAGCGCCTTCTATACAATTACACAAGCTAAACACAGAAGGGTTTAAATAAAAAGGTAAAACATCATGCAACCTCATCCTAGAAATGCTTATATTCTCGTGGAGGCAATGGAATGTAAATAAATAGTTCTAACACATTATCCATGGTAAATTTAACTGTGTTAGTTTATGAAACTGTAAACCCCATGGACTCGGACTCCAGCACTGGATTCGATAATGCATAGTACTATACATTGTTTCTGTCGATTATTTCTACCTGAAGGCTTTTCCAGATTGCCTAGACATTCTTTTTTAGTTTCTAAATTTGAAATCAACACTCTGACCTTCTCTTTCTTCTTTATGGTTTTATACCTTTCTTATACAGCTCTACAAAATTTCTCTTAAATTGCCTGATGACCAGACTCCCAGAAGATCTCTACCACAATTTAAGCTCTTTGAAGCTAGAGACATGTCATATAACTTCCTGCCTTCTATTTCCAACAAGCATTTGTTAAATGAAGACTATACCTCCAAGAACTCCTGCAGGAAGTATTTCCTGCTGTCTAGGACTGATTTTGAAAATGTGTTTTCTATTACTCAGACTATGAACACTGAATATGCATTTACTGAAATGTGTGCATAAAGTTTTTTGGGGGGCAGGAGGGAAAGCACCAAGTTCTCCCTTCAATGTGTTCTATGTATACATTCATAAATGTATGCTTGGACTGGAATTTTCTGCCTATGTCTGTTTAGGTCAATGTTGAATATTTTAAATGATGTGGAGACCGTGTTTATTGACATGCTGCATAAAGCAGCCATTGCAATGTTATTCACAGACAGGGCCTCTGGGCCTCTCCTCGGCATGAAAGTGTTGCTGTTGATAGCTATGCTTTCCTCAATGTTTCCTCTTTTATCCTGGTCCTCCAACATAGCAATTTTGTCTCTCTCTGGAATTTAAATTCAGTGAAAATTTTAGTGCTTTCCTCAGAATTTTTTTTTTTTTTAGCCATGTTGTGAACTGAGAGAGTTGAAGTCTCTTCTGTTCAAAGTTCTTGAGGGTTTGACATTTAAATTTATTCTAAAATAGTTTTTGCATGAAAAACCAAGAAAGGGAGGATTGTGGTTTGTGCCTTGGCATGGAATTTTATACGAGTGGGATAGAAACAGAGTGGTGGTGTTAAAGCTGTCTGCAGGGTTTGCTGGCACTGATTGGGGCAGGAGTGGCCCAGTGTCCAAACAAGTACATAATTCATATGACTAATTCTAGCTTTTGCCCAATGGTCTATCTCCACCCCCACATGATCAACATATATGGAAGTGTTAGTAAAGCCATCATCTTTATCTCTTCAAAATGACTGGTTCTGCTCATACCCACACTTGAGCTTCTCCACAAGGGAAGGGGGACCTTCAGGGAGATTTTGCAAAGGGTAGCAAATCAAAGCAAGAACCCCTGCAAGACTTGCTGTGAGGGGGCAGAATGAAACATCTTTCTTCCATTCTAAGATGCTTTCTAGAGAGTATGCTTCTAAGCCATAGGAACATAAATGTACGGCTCTAAAAATATTTCATTTATATATGTAGCTTTATTTATAGATATGCATATGAATATATGCAAACTTTATTATTTTCTCTAAATACTTTTTAACCTAAACTTTAAACTGAAGGCATGTTTGTCATCTGCATATACTCCTTGGTTACATGTGTGCTATTTTCATACTTAAAGCACCCTTTTCATTCATCAATACCTCTGAACTTTTTCAATAACACCTCATTATAATTAGGAGTTTGAACTGATCAGCCATGACATAACACAATAGTTTAGGGAGACTGAATACACATTATTTTTGTGAAGTAATAGAAAACACCTGCCACTTAGAATGTACAGTTCACTTACTAAAAAATAACAGATTTTTTAGGAAAATGCATCAAAATGGGAAACTGCCAGAGCCCTGTTACAGCCCTACCTCCAGTGGCCCACCTAATGATAGCAGTGACAGTTCTTGGAAGAGCAGAGAGCTTTTTCAGGTTAAACCCTCAATCTCTTTTCTTAGAGCTTCTTCCAAAAGGGAAAAAGCACACGCATACATGCATGCACACATACATATATGTGTGTATATGTTTCCCTAAATTGAGGGTAGAAAGTTCTAGAAGTAGATGCTGAGTGGTTCCTGGAATGTCAGGTGAAGAAAGCGAGGTGCATATGGAGACGATTAAACCAGAGACCTTGGAATGGTTCCTTCCAAGTTCAAAATTCTATTATTCTCTGGTGAGGGGCAATTGAATCAGTGCCAAACCCTGCTTCTCCCCAGATCTAAAGATTTAGCAAAAGGGAAGAATGAAGTGTTAACCGAAAGGTCATGGTCAGGAGATGAGCAGGCGGGAAGGTGCATTTCAAGAGTCGTCTCACAGAGGCTGTGGTGGAAGGAGCAAGCTTTAAGGCTCCACTCAGTGAGGGGTACGAGGAATCTGTAAACTACATGCACCGGAGATCCCCTCCGCCCGGTGAAGGCACCTCTGTGTGCCTAAACAGACTGTGCATTCACACAGTCATCCCTGTGGTGGCCTCCCATGTAGACGAGGGCAGGAGAAGAGCATCGCATCTCCAAGTCTTTGGAAGTAAAAAAAAAAAAAAAGTCCTTTCCTGTTTCCTGGGTCCAATCTGATAACAATGTGAAAGAACCCAGAAACAGTGAAAATGTCTGAGTTCAATTCCCTGCTCTGCCATTTATCGATATGTGACCTTATAGTAGTGGCTAAACCAGTCTGAACCCAAGTTTTTTTTTTAAGTGCAAAATGGATATTAAAGTAGTAGTTGCTTTACCAACATGAAGTGGGGAGGACAAGAACTGGCCTGGGAATAGCACCGGTACGTAGGTGCCTCTGTGGGGAGAGGCAGAGGGCTGGCCTCTCATGGGGTGCACTGGTGCACATGCTACAAAGAATGGCAGATGCACCTTCGTCTGTCAAAGGTACTAACTGCTGTTGAGAGTCCAGCTGAGCCACACTGAGTGAATGTCCATGCTCTCACCCATGTAGGTCCCTCTGTGCCCACATCCCAGCCTCCCTCCTGTAGCCACAACTAAGCATTCATACTCCTGCCACTTGCACCCTGGAGCTCATCCCCTCTCACCTACTCCACAATATTGTTCCAGCAATTGTCCACGTGCTCTTGCATTACTGAGTTGTTATTCTCTACTGGATCATTTCCAGCAAACTAAAGTGCTATAATAATTTCTTCCATTTAAAAAAAAAAGTTTAACTTTCTTGGTCCCACATCCTCCTCCAGCTATCACCCCATTTCTCTTCCTTTTAAGAGTAAAACTCCTCTAAAGAGTAGCCTTCAGTTTGCCTCCTGTTCAGCTCCTCCCAATCCTTCTGGAATCCATTCCAAACAGCTTTCACCCTCAAGACTTTATTAAAATAATTCCTGTCAAAGGCTCCAATGACCTCCATGTTGCTACATCCAACAGTCAGTTCTCAGCTCTCCTCTCACTCACCCTGTCATCAACACTTGATCACTCCCTCTTTCTTAAAACCCTTGATTCACTTAGCTTCTGGGACTTCGTTCTGCTCAGAACCCTAGAATGGCATTCCATCCCACTCAGAATGAAAGTCAAAGCTTTCGAAAGGCTTAGAAGGCCCTCTTTGATTCCCCTTCTGGGAATGCTCTTCTTCCAGGTAACCAGAGAACTCATTCCCTCAGTTCAGCTCAAATGCTGCCTTACAGTCTGTGGGTCTTTCCCTGGCACCAGAGTAAAGTAATTGCCTCCCTAGCCTCCAATCTCCCTTACCAGAAGCTTAATATTTTAATCTACATTGTACAATTATAGATTTACTTATCCTATCCTATATAACAAAAGCCTAATATGCTAAGTGTCCAGTCATCTGGTTGGCCATTCAACCAATCAAAGCGTAATATGCTAATGATATGCTAAGGCCGCTCAACCGCTCGCTATGACATGCACTGACCACCAGGGGGCAGACAGTCAATTGGTCGATCAGTCGCTATGATGCGTACTGACCAACGGGGGGCAGACGCTCTGACTGGTAGGTTAGCTTGCTGCTGGGGTCCGGCCGATTGGGACTGAGTGAGATGGGCCGGACACGCCCTGGAGCCCTCCCGCAGTACCTCCCTGGCTGTCCAACCTCCCACATCCCTTCCCTGCCTCAATCATGCACTGGTGGGGTCCCCTGGCCTGGTCTGCATCCTCTCATAATCTGGGACCCCTCTGGGGAAGTCGGAGAGCCAGTTTCTGCCCGATCCCGCAGGCAGGCCAAGGGACCCCACTGGTGCACAAATTCGTGCACTGGGCCTCTAGTTTTCGATAACCTTGTTTTGTTCTCTGCTCTATCCCAGCACCTACAACAGTGTCTGCACATAGTAAGGATTTGGGTATTTATGGAATGACTGCGTGAAGGAATCCTTAGTCCTAAAAACTGGACTTCGGCAGTCACATAAGAAGCCTCAGTGTTTAGTTCAGAGAGGGAAAGTTGTCAGAATTCAAGTGAACAGTTCTAGGGACCCTCTGTGCACCCTATTTATATTGGACTGAATAGATCACCCCCTGTCCAAGGGTGAGGCAAGACAAAAGCAACCTGATGCCTTTGAACAAATTCTATAGTCCCAAAGAAAATGTGGATGTCCTCTTTGGTATCCTAAACAGAGGTGTATGAAGACATTATCTCTATGAAAAAAGAGGAAGGAAATTCAAGAATAGATAGACTACCAGTGTAAGATGAAAGGAGAAGAGTATGAAGCCACTAGAATAAGAAAAAATAGAAGCAAACTCAAAATGCCATCTCAGAATTAAAATATTCCTTTGAAGCAATAATGATCATAACTGACAACACAGAAAATCAACTGTGGTATGGATGAATAACTGGAGCAGTCTGGAAAATGCAGCACAAAAGTGAAAAATGCATCAACAAGAACAAATGAAAGTTCAAATAGATTAACAAGTTAGGATCTTCAGTGATTTTTTTTCTTGCTTCTATATACTTTTTTCTATTTTTAAATTTTCCATAATATATGTATAAAATCATAATAATGAGGGGGAAAGGGAAAGAAAAAATTAAATATATATCTTAAATTCTTTGTTCATAGTATTTCTTTTTTAGAGGACAGGAAATTATTCCCTAGCCCACTGTACCTCAGCAGCCTAGCAATGTTATTCTTTCCTTCCTACATCAACTACCTAATTCAGAAGCTCACACAAAACTAATTTTATTGGAAATTACCATAGGATTTGGCTTTTTAAATATCTAGATCTCAGGAAGGTCCCAATACTTTGGGTAAAATTAGGAGCACTGAGAAACAAGCATGAAACTGAGGGTGCTGTTGTTGTTTTTTGTTTGTTTGTTTTTCAGATTCCTCTACCTCTCACAGTGACGAGTATACAACCATTTTGGTTAAATGTCTGTTAGGATGGAGAGTGCCAATTCCACATTTTTATAAGGGATAAGAAAACATTCTTGGGCTACTGAGCCCCTATGAATGTTAGAGTTCTGATGGAAAATTTGCCTCAAGACCTGATGGTCCTAATGTGGTGCCATGGCTGCTTCAGGCATGCTTCCAAAACTGCAGTTAGGGCTTTTAAACCTCACTGGCTCAGCTAGCATGCCGTGCTATTTCTTTCTCTCCTTACCCAAATTTGCAAGCTCGTTTCTTCAGAAATGCTCCATGAGATGATGCATGAGTACATTTTATTTCCTCAATGGAAATGTAGATGCTGCACAGCTGTTACACTTGAAATCACCAGGTGGTACGGGAAGCAGGAACTAAGATGCTGTTGCCAGGGTAACCACGCATTCTTCCAGCTATTGGAAGAGCTGCCATGTTTTCTATGATCTTGAGAATATAGTTATAAAAGGATTGGCTTGGTACATATGAATATTTACTAAAGGAACACCCATTTCTTCATAAACCAGTGGGATATTTTTTTATTATTTATATGCCTGAAAAAGACATTTTATCTTTTCGGGCATCAGGTCTCATGTTTCTTCTCCAATAGAATTGTAAAGATCCAGTAATAACTAATATTGTATGCTACCCATGATGTACTGGTGCATCTCATTTAACACATTAGATAGACTCATTTACATATGCAATTAGAATTTAGTATTTATATCACTGTGGATTGTGTAAGGAAGTACACTTACAGAATGTAGTCAGTGCATCAGTTAATGAAAATTATTATTTCCATTCATGGTAGAATCTCGCAGATGTAAAAGCTAATCTTCTGAGATCTCTTAAGTTACAACAGCATTGGCAGGCCTGTAGGGTAATTTGGGACTACCATGGCAAGAAAGAAGCAGTCCCACAACACCAGAACAAAGCAAAAAGCTAGTAACACAAATATTCTTCCTTCTTTGGCCATCTCACTCTGCTCTGAGTAGTTCTACCATTGACAATCAGTGGCTAATAATTATTTCCCCTACTGATCAATAATAATAGCTGTAGAGCTTCTGCGGTTCCTGAAGACACAGTAGGAAGCCCTACCTCTGGTAGACAGGCAGGTGTGCAAGCTAAGATTGAAAAATGTCCCACCATATCTACAATGCTCCCCTAGCTCCTCGAAGTTGCTTGCCCCTCAAAGTCCTCAAGATTAACTGCACTTCTGGGACAGGACTTAGATTAGTCTTTGCACATCTTCAGAAACTTCAGGCTTGTCACTGCCTCAACAGCAAATGTATAAATCCTGCAGAGCTAGGATAATAGTATATGTATCTTCATAGACTTCTCACCTGTTTACTACATTCTGGGCACTCAGAAATATCTTTTTTAAATCACAATAATTTAGAGCCACCATAGCTAGCTATGTCTGTTTTCTTAAAATGCCAGGCATGAACTTTGAATACATTTTAAATTATACATATTTTTTTAATTGATTTCAGAGAGGAAGAGAGAGGGAGAGGGAGATAGAAACGTCAATGATGAGAGAGAATCGGTTGCCTCATGCATGCCCCTACTGGGGGCTGAGCCTGTAACGCAGGCTTGTGCCCTTGACCAGAATCGAACCCGGACCCTTCAACTCGCAGGCTGATGCTCTATCCACTGAACCAAACCGGCTAGGGCTTCAGTACATTTTATACATCAAGTAGAGCGCTGGATATTTTGTATACATTGTTTCAGATGATCTTTACAGTAATCTTGCAAGGTGGGTAATATATTCCCAAAATCACAAGTGAGGAGACTAAAGATCAGAGAAATCATTACCTAAGTAAGGTGTAGTAACTAGCATTGAGTACTAAGGTGAAGATTCAAACCCAGGTCTTTTTAGATTCCAAAGTCCTCACTCCATTTCCTATACCACTTCAGACTATGAAAAACCTTCTAGTTTAAAACAATAAACATAAAGTGACTATTTGCATTTAGGGATACTTACTTACAAATTGCCATTTGCTCATATGGTGAACAATCCAATCATTTCTTTGCTAGGCACTGGATACTCTTAAAAGCAGTTCAAAATTCATTTGCATATCAACAAACCCTGAGAAAAAGCTAGAAAAAGAGAAAATTTCAGGTTATCTGGGACACACAATCAGCCAAACAAAACAAAAACAAGGTTCTCTGATTGATTACTTTGAAAGGCTGCAGATATGTTACTATAATTTTTGGGTTTTGGCCAAGATTTGTTTATTGTTCTTTTGTCTAGCCTGGGTTGAAAAGCCTAAGAATTTTAAATCGTTACTAAAAATTACCTAAACACGTTGAGACAAATTCATAGTCTAGCTACCAATACAGATATTTCCTACCACATGAGCTACATTACACATACTTAAGCAAGTAAATAATGTTATTAAATTGTAGTACTAGTTAATCCCATGAAAAATACGGGGATATATCTCTTTTTTAAATCAATAAAAGGTGAAAAGCCTGGATTTCTTCCTATATCTTCTGGATACCACTATATCTGTATCTCAGAGCTTCTGTTTTCTTTTTTTAAATTTTTTATTTATTGATTGATTTTAGAGAGAGAGAGAAAAAACACTGGTTTGTTATTTTACTTATTCATGCATTCACTGGTTGATTGTTGTATATGTCCTGACCAGGGATCGAACCTGCAATCTTGGTATAACAGGATGACACTCTAACCAACTGAGCTACCCAGCCATGGCGAAGCTTAAGTTTTCTAGTTTATAAAAATGGAGAAAATCATAACAGCCATCTCAAAAGTTCAGGTTAAATGTGATAAGATATTTGAAAAGTACCTGTAAAACTGTAATGTTTGAGTACATTGCTTATTATTAGATAGAAGTTTGACAACAAAACAACTGTTTCTAGCTCATTATGAGTGAGGTAAAAAGCAAAGTTCCTACTCTTTTCAGAATGGAAAAGATTCAAGGCAGGAGATGGGAATGAAAGGTTTCTAAATGCAACTGGATAAGAATAGAACAATGAATGTTATTTCAAGTTTCCCTGAGAACTTGATTTGAAATAGATTTGAAACATTAAAACTTTGAAGTGTCCATTTACAAATGGCACTCTCTTTGTAGGGGATAGTAGAGTTATACCTGGTTCACATCTTCCAAAGTTCAGGACCATTAATCTATATATAAAAGCCTAAGCAACCATCCAACCATTAGACTGTCCAACCGATAGCTATGACGTGCAATGACTACCGGGGAGCATACACTCCAACTGGTAGTTATGATGCGCACTGGGGTGCGTCACCCGAGAACTGCCCTCTTGTAATCTGGGACCCCTCAGGGGGTCCGTTTTCGGTCCGATCCTCACAGGCCAGGCTAAGGGACCCCACTGGCGTACAAATCTGTGCACCAGGCCTCTAGTCCTATATAATAAAATCCTAATATGCAAATCGACCGAATGGCAAAACAACCAGCGGAATGACTGGTTGATATGACCCACACTAACAACCAGGGGGTAGATGCTCAATGCAAGAGCTGCCCCTGGTGGTCAATGCGCTCCCACAGGGGGCGTGCCGCTCAGCCAGAAGCCGGGCTCACAATTGGCGAGCACAGTGGTGGTGGCGGAAGCCTCTCTGTCTCCACCGCAGGCAGGCAGTAAGGAGCGAGGGGTCCCAGACCGCGAAAGCCCTGGACTGCTAGAGGGATGTCTGACTGCCGAGGATCCCAAGGGGATCGGGGCTAAATCAGCAGGCGGACATCCCCCGAGGGGTCCTGGACTGTGAGAGGGCGCAGACCAGGCTGAGACACCTGCCCCCCCGCCACCCCGTGCATGAATTTCATGCACCAGGCCTCTAGTTGTAATATAAGAATCCGGGGAGGTAATGTCAAAGAATTAAAACTTTCTGCTATGTTTGGTTGAAGTCCAAATTTTAATGTGATTTTAATCTAATGCCTGTCCAATAAGGAATTTAACTGTGGATAATAATGAAAACAAATGTGGAATGAAAAACAAGAGAGGCCAAAATCCACAAATCTTGTGAGGCCACTCCTGACATGATTCTATGTCAAATGACTGACAGTTTTTTATCCAGGGCCTTCTAAGAGCACTCGATCTTTAAGTTACAGCTTGCAAACCATTGGAAACAAAATGCATCATCTTAAATAATAAGTGCATGTAGAAAAAAGGACCAATGGCATTGCAGAAATGTGATTTATGACTACAAGGGTCTAATATTCTAGTGCCTTTCTCCTCATTTTTAAACTCTTATAATGTTCACCAGGACCTTAACCCTAAATTAAGTGACTTAATACCTCTGATAGAAAACAGTCTCGGACTATCAGCCAGATGCTTGTGGATTATTTTAGTAACACTTAGCAACTGCCTATTGGATTCAATGACTAAAACCACTGAACTATCTCTTCCCCAATTCCAACTATATAAATAAACTAAGAATGAACAACATATCTCCTGAGCTAAAGCACAGAATAGTCAAAAACCTGTCTTCTGGGCTACCATATTCAATGTGCAATGTGTGTAGTGCTCCAAATCGTGGGTAGAGGAGGTGGTGGGGACTGAAAACCAGTCTGTACTCTGTTTGTCAAGCTTTTCACCCTGAGATGGGACTGTGAGCCAGGAGGAAGAAAAGCCTTCTCCAAGTCAAAGGCCAGGTGAGTCTAAAGGGCTACAATATCACAAGGCTAACTGACATATAGACTGGCGGCCCTACATGGCTGCCTCAGTACTGACTCCCTAAATGACAACTTTTTCATTTCCTCCAGGGTAAGCCCTTCACATTATTATACTACAATGCTTAACAATCCACACACAGACTATATTCCAGCTCTGGCTGATGGGTAACACCAGGGTCTTTATCCCCAATTGGAAATAACATCAACAAATCGTTATCTAGCAAGGCCCCGATATGAGGCTTTAAGCAATGGCATTCACACTCTGCTATCTATACTTTCCTCACCTTCTTATCCTCCAACGTTAGCTCCAGATGCATGGAGGCACCTAGATGCTTCACAAGAGAGGTTTAATCCTAAAGATCATTTTTCTTTTAATTTTAACTAGTGATATGTCAACACTTGACATGGCAAAGACAAATTCTGAGATTTTTTATTTATTTGTTTAAGCTAAAACTTGTATAGTGCTTATATGTGCTAGGCATAGTTCTAAGTACTTTCCTTACAGGTACAGACTCTTTAAGTCCTCACCAGTTATTATTCATCCTTTACATTTGTGAAAATGGAAGCACACAGCTAGTAAAAAGCAGAACTAGGAACCAAATTAGACAGTCTGGATCTGCAATCCATGCTCATATCTAGATTGCCTTGCTGTAGTCACACTAGTTACAACAAAGCAGATAACTAAAGAATATGTTTTCTAATATTCCCACTCAGTGGATAATGCCCTAATTCAGCAATGTTCAACCTTTTTCATCTCATGGCACATAGACCAATTACCACTAAAATTCTATGGCAAACCAAAAAATATATTTTTGCCAATCTGACAAAAAAAAATAGGTATAATTTTGATTCATTCACACCAGAGAGCTATTATTGTATTGGCTGTTGACTTTTTTTTTTAATTTGACAATCTAAGGGAGAAGAGGTCAGTGCCCCTGACTAAATAGTCAAGTATTGAATGTTTAAAAAATTCTGGGGAGCATTATCTCAACCTGCCGAGATTTTTTACTGGCAATTGTCGACAGTTTGGCTCAAATAACTCACAAAAATTCTCTATAGGTTAAAAAAATAAATTATTACAGCACACTGGTTGAATGTTGTGGTCCTTGAGGCCATACCTAAATTTTTAAAAATACTTTTTAATATCGTATCAGAGGAGCATATTAGGTTGCAATGTTCTCAGCTAAGCAGAGACCAGCTTAGAAGTTTTCCTTTGTATTTAACAGAAAACATAATTTCTTCAGACAAACCAGAAATATTTTAAAGCAAAGTGTTCACCTCAGCTCCCTACCTTCCAGGGCCAAGTGACACAAAATCCCATACTCTTAATAATCTGGGCCAGCTGGCATGGCTCCGTGGTTGAGTGTCAATCTATGAACCAGGAGGTCACAGTTCGATTACCTGTCAGGGCACATGACAGGGTTGCGGGATCAGTCCCCAGTGTGGGGCGTGCAGGCGGTAGCTGATCAATGATTCTCTCTCATCATTAATGTTTCTCTCTCCCTCTCCCTTTCTCTCTAAAATCAATAAAAACATATTTTTTTAAAAAAAATTATAATAATCTGACTTATCAGAGAAAGCATTCAGCACCTTTTCTTTTCAACTCCTTTGTCAATTCAGGTTACAAAGCTTATGACATAAAACTTTTTAAAATAGTGTTTTAAAATGTGTGTAGAGGGAAGGAAATCTTTAACCAGGACTTCCCCATAACATTTACTTTTCAGAATCACAAGCACATATTAGACCACTGACCAAAGGAAGGAAACTAGATTATTTCTCAGACACATGTTCTCTCAACTTTTCTAAATGACACTTCTAAGGAAAAGGAACTTAATGATTACTGAACCAGCACCCAAAAGTGAACTTATGATCAAAGATATACTAGTATGTATGTGTGATATAGTATGTATATGTAAATATATGCATCATATCATTATAATCATGTAACATGAAGCACACTGCAAATTACAGCCAATTTAGAATCACCTTTATAAAATTATTGGGAATTACTAGTTAGTTAACTAACTTCTGCCTTCTCTAAAATTCAGAAAGTACATTTTAGCCTAATGGGTTAAACACATAAGTACTAGGTACTTGCTGAGAGCACATCTGGAATCACTTTATCCTGGAACTGTTGTATAATGAGGTGCGAACATAGCCAACTATGGCTCACCCCCCACTGAAATGAATGTGTGTGTCCTGGACTTAACCCCTTTTCAGTAGCAAGTTCAAATTCCAGAACAGCTTGTCCAAGGATGCTGTTGGCAGGAATGTGCTTGTCTTGGAGACCTGTGGACCAAAATATGCTCATCCTTAAGAAAAGCAGATCCTGCAGATAACAGGGACTGGCCAATCAGTGTTCTCAGATGGCTCTGAACTGCTGCTTCTCATATTCTTAACCTCTTTCCAATATCAATCCCCTATTCTCTGCAACAGTACTTGTGAAACAAAAGGCAATAAGCAAGAAGTTGTAACGAGTCCTAACAAAATATGAAAGAGACCAAGACATTTTGGGAGAGGCAATTTGGGGAGGGGAAGGGCAATTTTTCACAATGGCATTGATGAAGCATTTGAATGTACCATCCTATATAATAAAAGGGTAATATGCAAATTGACCGAACTGCTGAACGACCAGTCGCTATGACGTGCACTGGGGAGCAGGGCTAAGCGGGCAGTCAGACATCCCCCAAGGGCCCTGGACTGCTAAAGGGCACAGGCCAGGCTTAGGGATCTCTCCCACCCCCCGAGTACACAAATGTCATGCACCGGACCTCTAGTCTATATAATAAAAGCCTAAGCAACCATTATGGCAGAATGACCAGAACAACTGGTTGCTAACCACCAGGGGGCAGACGCTCAACACAGGAGCTGCCCCTGGTGGTCAGTGCGATCCCACAGGGGCAGCGGCGCTCAGCCAGAAGCTGGGCTCACAGCTGGTGAGCGCAGCAGTGGTGGCGGGAGCCTCTCCCACCTCCACAGCAGTGCTAAGGAGCAGCGAGCTGAGCAGTAAGGAGCAGCGAGAAGGTGGGCAGTAAGGAGTAAGGGGTCCCGGACTACAAGAGGGATGTCTGCCTGACAACTTAGGCCTGCTCCCCCAGCAGGTAGACATCCCCCAAGGGCTCCCGGACTGCTAGAGGGCGCAGGCCAGGCTGAGGGACCCCCCACCACCCAGTGCACAAATTTCATGCACCAGGACTCTAGTAGATTATATGGTTGTCAATTCATGAGTTTCCTGCTGGAAATAGATTTCCCTGATGGCTGACTAATTAGATTCATTAATTCTATGGAATAAAAAAACAGGAAACCTGGGTTCTACCAGCAGTCTTGCCACTAATCTGCAGTTCAACCATCAATAAATTGTTTTCCTACACTGCCTCAGCTATTTTCTTCAATAAGTTAAGAATTAGTCAGATAATCTCAAGAATCCCTTCCAATTCATAATCTTTTTTAGACTCAGTTTTTACTGACCTTCAAATATCCTAGTATATAAAAAGCCAGAGGCCATCACAACCGAAACAACCAACGGATGATCGAACAGCAGGCTGCATGGGGCGACCAGGCCGGCAGGGGTGTTAATGAGGGACGACCAAACGACTGAACAGCAGGCTGCTTGGGGTGACCACGCTGGCAGAGGGGCAGTTGGGGGCAACCAGGCCGGTGGGGGGGGCAGTTAGGGGCGATCAGGCAGGCAGGCAGGCAGAGGCGGTTAGGGGTGATCAGGCTGGCAGGAGGGGGCAGTTAGGGGCAATCAGGCGGGCAGGCAGGTGAGCAGTTAGGAGCCAGTGGTTCCGGATTGTAAGAGGGATGTCTGTCTGTCAGTAAACTGGCAGACAGACATCCCCCAAGGGGTCCCAGATTGGAGAGGGTGCAGGCTGAGCTGAGGAGACCCCCATCCCCCATGCACGAATTTTGTGCACCAGGTCTCTAGTATATATATACAAATCTGTGTGTAAATATATATATGTTTATAAGTATACAGAAAGAACCCAAACACCTATTGAGGATTAAACTAGGCATAAAAATTCAGATGTTGCTCTATATTATTCAGAAACAAGTCTTTAGTTATCATGTCTTCCTCATTCAGGCCAGATTGGGGCGCTCACTGAGACAAGCCTTGAGTGCCCATCATTTATACCCTCAGTTTCTCTTACTTCCTTCACTCTTATTAATCATTGTCATACCAAAAGAGGTTTACAATAGTGCAGAAATTTACAAAACTGTAAAGCAATGACATTTTTCTCCCTTTTTTTTATTTTGAAAAATATAGCTATTTTTACTTTAAAATATTATGTTAGCCCAAGTCAAGTTTCCTTCCATCACCATTTATTCCCCCTTTACTTGACTTGGGGTAGTAAACACACAATAGAATATACAGATAATGTATTGTAGAATTGTATAGCTGAAACCTGTATAATTTTATTAACCAATGTCACCCTAATAAATTCAATAAAAAATAATAAAATAAATATTATAAAATAAAAATAAAATGTTGTTAGCATATTATGCATTTATTGTTTTTTAATGAATTAAATA
Organism: Myotis yumanensis; assembly: GCF_028538775.1. Taxonomy (NCBI): domain Eukaryota; kingdom Metazoa; phylum Chordata; class Mammalia; order Chiroptera; family Vespertilionidae; genus Myotis; species Myotis yumanensis. The sequence continues at coordinate 167,729,027 of NW_027223754.1, forward strand.
TGTTTTAATTTCTAATATGGTAAATAAATATAACCCACCTGAACAAAACTCTTTGTGGTTGTCAATAATTTTTAAAAGTACAAGGAGGGTTGCAAGGGGTCCTAAGACCAGGAAGTTTGAGAACTATTAATATAGTATTTAAGATTACAAACTCCAGGGTCAGAATGGCTAAATTGAAGTGCCATTTTTACCACTTAGGAGCTATGTGATTTTGAGAATAGTTGCTCAACATCTCTGGACCTCAATTGCCTCATGTATCAAATGGAGATAATAATAATAGTGCTTTCCCCATAGGGTTGTCTTGAGGCTTAAATGAGTTAATACATGTACTGTGCTTAGAACTCTGATCTTATCCATCATTTTCTTTGGTGTCCTTCCTTTTCTTTTCACCCACTTCTACTCTGCTGTTACTTCTCTCACTCTCCCTCTCTCCTCCCCGACCCCCTCCCCTCCCTTTCTTTTTCTTTCCTTTTCCCTCTTGCCCCATTTTTGTTTATTTTTGCTTGGTTTAGTTTGAATTGGTCTGTTCTAACTACTGCTGCCTCTGCCTATGGCCAGCAAGTGTCTGTGACTGGTACTGCTTCTCTGAGGGCTAAAGGTATAGCTGCCCAGCCCCCATCCCATAACCACACCCATCACCTTTCCACCCTGTGCTGTGGCAGTCAGCTGCACTTTGAATTTGCCCTTCACAGAATCTTCATCAGCAAAAGACTATTGGAAAATCAAAGTAAGCAACGCTAAGTTTTTAAAAACACGCTATGTCAGATGAATTAGAATGTAAAGCAGAAACTTTAGCCTTAAGAATAATCAATGAAACAGAAGAAGGAAGTAGAAAATGCAAGCAATTACATTCATTTCTTAAAGGAAAAGGTGGTATTTACTCAACCTCCTTACACATTTTCAACTATTATCTTTCACAGCCTACCATCTCCTTTTTAAAATCTCTCTTCCACTTCCCAGAACACCTATTCCCTACCCCACTAAGAACTTTCAAACCATCAAATGGCTTAAATATTTGGATGGACCAGATTCCCATCATATGCACAAGACTGATGGCCATTTAACCTTGGGGATGGGGGTATTCTTGAGTTTTATTAATATACACACTCATAATCCTTTGTTTTTATATTAGTTTTCTAATCTATAAAGTATTTTCAAATAAATTCTTTTAATTTTTGACAACCAGCATGGTATTATTCCTATTTTATAATTTAGGAAACTGAGGCTCAGAGAAGCTACCAAACTTGCCCAAGACCAGAAAACTCTGAATTGACAGAACTGAAAATGGAGTACAAATGAAATCAGAGAATTTTAAAAGACTGGGGGAATGGGAGAAAAACTCAGCAAAAATGGGCGGGCCTGGTGGGGAAAGATGGAACTAGACTATTTTTGTCAGGGGGTTACCACTTAAGCAAATCTGCTCTACTAATAACCTCTACTAATTCCCCCGGGTTTTTCGCAGCTTCTTTATTGCCTCTACAACTCAAGCTATACATTCTCTAAGAAATTCCAAGAATATATATATGTTTTTTACTAATTTGTTCGTACAATGGCTACCTCGGTGACACTGTTCTACCAGAGAGTTTAAAGAAAGTACACCAGCATGTTTTATAGTTGGGCTGCTTCTGGAGAGAGTGTCTAAACTGAGAACTGTCTGTATTGCATGTGTGATGTCATTACATATATATTTGGTCAGTCCAAAACTATCTGGCACTTGTCCTTTACCAACATTACTGAGTGTTCTAGTTTCTCAATCATGCTAGCTTAAAATACACAGCTGAATCTAATGAATGTCGAACTTGTTCAGTGATACAAATTGATTAGAGTATTTTTAAAGAGAAAAAAATTAAGATTCTCTACTTAATTGGGGCAAATATTCACTTTAAGGGAACACAAAGAGGAATCCTTTGGAACCACCAGTTCTGAATATGTTTAAATGTGCATTAATTTAAATACAACTGTTAAGGAAGAAAATTTTATCCTATATGAAATATAAATGTTTTGTTCTTTGTATGTAGAACTGCTAAGCAATCTGAAATATTTTTTAGTAATCTATACTAATAAAAGGGCAATATGCTAATTAGACTGGGAGACCTTCCAGACGTCCTTCCGGACAAAGCCATGGTGGCAGGGCCTAGGCAGAGGCAGTTAAGGGCAATCAGGCCAGAAGGGGAGGGCAGTTGGGGGTGATCAGGATTAAAGCTGTGGTTAAGACTCTGACTATTAACTGAGTGCTGAAATAAAGTTAGTTAACCAGCACAAAATTTTTCAGGTTGTTTTTGTTCTTATTTAATAAACATCAAAAAACTATTATGTGCAAAATAACAAATGGGCAATGGAATATATTCACACTAAAACAAAATATGTATCTCAGACCTCTGGCTAGTCTCATGGTTTCTGTTAAATCCCAATTCAGTACATCCTAACAAGATAAGGCTGACCAATAAACTCATCTTTTTAACCACACAGTATTGCTGAGCTCCTATTTTAGGACAAACAACTATGCTGAGCTTTGGGGACATACTATTGAACAGGACAGAATGCCTGCCCTTCAAGAAACTTAAGAATCTCCTGGGAGGCAGAGCCAGGTGAACAAGCAATGAGAATACAGTGTGGTGAGTCCCCCACAGGAGTAGACTCAGATGCCATAGAAGAGGCTTCTAACCCAGTCTTGGAGAGTCGGGAAACGGTTTCAAGGGCAGAAAAGGTTTCAGAAAGAAAGAAAAAACATAGTGTCTGCCTACTGAATCTATCCAGTATTTATGATCTTTTCGAAACTCCCTTTGCATCATGTCATGACATTTTCAAGGTGTTCACTTCTGGGTACATTTCAGTCAAAAAAAAATATATATATAATTTATTTTTATTGATTTTTAGAGAGGAAGAGAGAGGGATAGAAACATCAATGATAAGAGAGAATCACCAATCGGATGCCTCCTGCACGCCCCCTACTGGGGATCGAGCCCGCAACCCAGGCATGTGTCCTTGGCAGGAATCGAACCCTGGACCCTTCAGTCCGCAGGCCGACACTATCCACTGAGCCAAACCAGCTAGGGCCAATATATATTTATTGAACACTGACAAATGAAGAGCCTCGTTGTCATTTCCCTGGAGGGTTCATTGTACACTAGGGGCTACAATGAACCACAAAAATTTCTCCTGAAAAAATTAAGTTCCTAGGGCAAATATTTCAATAATCTCACAGACAAGAAAAAATGTCATACTAGCTTGGAATGCATGATTTTATCACAGGAGTTTCTTTTTCAAATTGTGCGTGGCTTCCTATCCAAACTAAATGTAGACATCTCCCCAAAATAAATCTCAGGAAGGCTAAGTAAATAAAAAGAAAAACAACATCCCACCAAAATGTAAACTTACTATTCCAATGCAATGACGTTTGTTAATAGGGAATTTCGATAGCACCGTGATCCTAGCATGGGGTTTACCCTGGACAATCTGGGTTCAAACTCCACTTCCGGCACTTATAGGCGGGGTGGCCTTGGGCTTTATCTAACTCGTTCTGGCTTCGATTTCCTACCCGGAAGGAATACGGTAAGGGAGACAACGGAACACCAGCCCCCACCTCACACAGGCGGTCATCACTGAATAGTCAATGTGTTTATAAACAACGTAACAGGAGCTATTCTTATTAATTACACTAACCCTCCCTGCAGAAGCCCAGGAGAAAACCACACAAAGACTTCCAGTCACAGGTGAAACCTGCAAGATAAGGGTCCTCCGGCAGGTTCGGCCGCATTCCCTGCACTAGACTTTGCCTCCGGGTGGGATGAGGGAGAAGGGCCCCCAGCAGCGGCCCGTCGGGAGGCCTGGGAAGCAAACCCACAACGCAGGGGTCTACTAAAACCTAAAGACCTGCCCTTGCTCACTCAGGCTCGTGTTCGGTTTTGTGTTTTTAAATTTGCTTCCAAAGACTTTGGCGGAATGACCTGAGGAAAAGGTCGCTATTGCTAGAAAGAACGTAGAAGGACTCCAGATAATCAGCAGACCACTGTCACAAACGATTCTTGGCAAGAGCAGATGCGGGTGGGGTGCTAGTGTCTTATCTTCTCAACACAGAAAGGGACGGACATCTTGGGCTTTCCGCTACCCTAACGGGGAGCCATCTGCACCGCACACCTCGAGGCCTTCCTCCGGGGTCGGGGGCGGGCAGCGGGCAGAGGCTGGTGCCGCCGGGCCCAGGCCTCGCCCTCGGGTCCCTCCCTCCGGCGCTCGCTCCCCACAGTCGCCGTTCTCCACGTCAGGAGCCACGTACACGGGCGCGGACCGGTGCCAGCAGGGCGTGCTCGGGGCCCAGGCCGCACGCTCCCGAGCCGGGCATCCCCGCGCGGCGCGGCCGCGAAAACTCCCGGCCCTCGAGGCCCCGGTGCGGCTTTCCTCAAAGCACCCGGAGTTCGCCCTGACGTTTTGGGGCTCTCGAGGTTTTCCGCGTCGCGGGCGAGTAGCCGGCGCGCCCGCGGCGAGGGTGGCTGGCGCGCACTTGGCAGCCTCCCGGGGCGGAGGCTAGACGACGGGGACGCTCCCAGGCGCCTCGCTCCCTCGCCGCGGGGCTGAGCGGAAGGCCCGCGCTTCCGCTCGTCTCGTTTCCCGCCACCCCCTCTTCTCACTGGTCTCGCTTCCCTCCCCACACCTCCCCGTCTCGCTTCCCCCCTCCCCTCACGGTGCCCCACCCGCTCTCCCCGGCCTCTTCCCGCTTCCTCCACTTCCCCGGGGGCTCGAGGGGCGGTGCTTGGTGAACCACGGTCACGTGGGCCCGGAGCAAATTTCCGGAGACTAGGGGCTGCGCGCCGGAGGCCCCGCCCACCCCCTCACTCCCCCCGCCCCCCACCCCCCACCCAGGTACACTGCGCATGCCCCGCCCGCGGCAGCCCCCAGGCTGGCGGCGCTCCGCGCTCGTCCTTGGACCCGCTCTCCTCGCTTCCTTCGCGCCCCGCCCTGGAGCCGTGGGCTGCCCCGCGGCCTTGCCCCCGACCCTGCGAGGAGCCGCTGGCATCCTGAGAGGAAAGGAGCGGCGTCGGCGCTGCCGTCCCCTGGGCCCCGCTCCCTCCGATAGCCTGACTCGGGCACCCCCCAGGGCCGCCGGTGGATGTAGACAAAGGGGAAGACGTTTCGGAGAGACGTTGTCTTCCACGCCCTGAACGCTCTGCTCCGTGGTTCAAACAAAGCATGTGCCCGGCCCAGTTTTGTGTGTTTTTTTTACTTACCCACCTGAACCACCAGGAAAGTAAACACCTTCTCTTCCCTATCCTGTAACACCCCTCACTTAGTGTGTCCAGCCACGGATAAAGCGTGTTCCTGAGATGGCAACTTTGGGGAGTTGGTTGACTTCGTCCTCCCAGGGTGACAAGTGGCTGCACAATGCCAGTACTTCACTCAAAGGGGGTGTGCTATGCGCTGGCTCCCCTCAAGAAAAGCCCATCTGGCCCTAGCGGTTTGGCTCAGTGGATAGAGCCTGGGCCTGCAGACTGAAGGGTCCCGGGTTCCATTCCGGTCAGGGGCACATGCCCAGGTTGCAGGTTCCATCCCCAGTGGGGGGCGTGCAGGAGGCAGCCATTCAATGATTCTCATCATTGATGTTTCTATCTCTCTCTCCTTCTCCCTTCCTCTCTGAAATCAATAAAAATATATTCTTTTTTAAAAAAAAAGAAAACCACATTTAACAGTTTCAGGATGGGTTGGTTCTGGACTGTCATTTCCGGTGAGCGTCACCGCGTGGGAGAGGGGCTGAACAGAGGCATTAGCACCAGGTGTCCCACAACGAAGTGACTTGGAATTGGAAGCAGGTGTCTTAAAGAGACACCAGGTGCCAAAGATTTCAACCAAAAACTGTGGGAGTTTTACCTGAGTAAGGATCCCGGAACCAATCCCAGATATTAAAAGCTTTCCATCGAAGAACCAGAATTGCAGGTATGTTAGGTTAATAAATTCCTATTTCAGTCTCTTAGCCTTGGGTAAAGAAAGGTCGGGAAAGTGAAAGCCAGGAAGTAAGTCCATTGTAGCCTAAGAGTATTTTGAAAAGAACACATCATTCAGTCGCTGTCATTTCTTTGGGCAAGAAAAGACACCACTAACAAGAAGTGTAAAAATAAAGAGTTTTTGAGTTACCTTATTTTGGGTAAGAGTTTGGAAAAAAATTGTAATTTTCCAAAAGAATGGCGCATAGGATACTATTCAATAAAACACGTGAGTCTTAAGTATACACACATCTTGTTTTCTAGCTTAATTCTCGATTCTTAGTATAACCTTGGCAAATTCTTAATAACCTCTAAGCACATATATGAGAACTTACATCTGTGATTTTGCTTTCACATTTCACTTTCCAAGCCACTTACTGCTAATCAGCAGGTGTCAGTTTACCCGGTGAAAGAACCATGGTCAATAAATTCTTCATTTTTCTGACACTGTTTTGTTCACATGCATTAGTACATTCCATAACTTGCAAAATGGATCATTCCAGGGTCCCATGAAAAGGTCAATGGCTAAATACCACAAAAGGTAGTTATTCAAACCATGCCTTTCCCCTTTATTTGAGGAGGAGATAAGAGAACCAGAATAGTGGTAGTCTGGGAAGTTCTACAGTCCTGACAGAATTGAATATGTTTATACTAACATGTAAAACTATTTTTATATTTTTTTTAAGTTTGAGTTTCTGTGGGTACCATAATTTTCTTTTTCTGGCTGAAAAATGAGGTGTGCATTTACAGAACATTCATGCTTGCAAACATCTGGATTCACAATATAATGTGCTTTTTATGCATGACTATGTTACCCAATTCTGGCCAATAGGATCTGAGATATCTACAGCAGGACATATTATCTCTCATAATAAAATTGACTCACAGAACTAACATCCTTTCTTTTTCAGTGGATGTGGTCCTATTTACATATGACCCCTGAAACCTCTGCATCCAACCTATGACCCTGACAGAAGACATCTCCAGGATGCCAAAAGTGTCAGTGAAAAGATGGTGAGCTCTTAGTCTTGAAAGAGATTATGAAGGCCAAGAATTAACCCTAGGATTGTCCTATATGTAGACTTCCTACTAGATGAGATAGAAAGTGTCCTTATTATTTAAACCACTTTTTAAAAAAATATATTTTATTGATTTTTTACAGAGAGGAAGGGAGAGAGATAGAGAGTTAGAAACATCAATGAGAGAGAAACATCGATCAGCTGCCTCCTGCACACCCCCTACTGGGGATGTGCCCACAACCCAGGTACATGCCCTTGACCAGAATCGAACCTGGGACCTTTCAGTCCGCAGGCCGACGCTCTATCCACTGAGCCAAACCGGTTTCGGCTAAACCACTTTTTATTGCACATTGTGTTTCTTGTAAATTAAAAGTTTGCTGCTGACAACCTCTCTGTAGCAACTAGCTTCCAGGATGGCCCCCAAATGACCTCACCTGCTGGTATTCAGGTCTTCGTAGAGTTCCTTCCTACATTGAATCCGGACTTGCCTTTGTGACTAATGGAATATGGCAGATATAATAAGTGTGACTTCTGAGGCTAGTTTATAAAGACATTACAGCTTCTGCCTTGATCTCTCTTGGATCACTTGCTCTGGGATAAGCCAGCTGCCATGTTGTGAGGCACTAAAGAAAGCTTGTGGAGAAGCCTTCTTGGATTGGAGCCAACTGGGCAGCACCGACTGGCCAGTATGTGAGTGAGTCTCCTTAGGAACAGATCTTCCAGTACCAAAATAGTTGTCAGCTGACTGCAACCTCCTAAGAGACTTCAAACCAAAACACACAACTGAACTGCTCTTGACTGTCTGATTTGGAGAAGCTTTGAGAGTTTCAGCCACTAAGTTTTGGAGTAATTTGTTACGCAGCAATTGCTACTTAATTGAGTTTTCTTCAATACCAGAAAAATATGCCAAAGTCGCCAGGGTGCTCCCAAAGTTAATATTATCGCTTTGGACTTGGGAGCTGCATTAAAAAGATAAAATACAAACCTTCATTTTTTGAGTACCTACTAACCATGATCCCAAGAATAATATACAAAGTTATAAGAATAATATAAAGGAATAGAGAGAGGAATTTATTGAGGAACCTGGGAGAGATTGATACTAAGAAAATATGAAAATCATTGGAATAAAGGGAAGAATGTGTTTTGAAGAAGGAAGGAGGTTAGGTGGTAGAATTTTATTATTTCTCCATAATGTTAGTGTCCAAACTTGAATTTTGAATAGCACTCTCTGAACAATAACGTCAGGCTGTGTACATAGCCAAGAGTCATATTAATTAGCTAATAAGCCATTAGAAAGCAAGTCTTAGACTCAATTCTCATGCTTATGGTTTAGAGAAGAGGGCTTAAGAAAAACGTATGCTTTCCCACCATCAAGCAATTACAACAAATGTTTATTCAGTTTATTATGTGGTAGGCACTGAGGGATAAAGTTAAATGTACTGGTTCAGCTAAGATTTATTGAACTCCGTCTGTGTATCAGGCTCTGTTCTAGGCACTAAAGATTCAATAATGAGCCAAACAAAAACTTTTCCTTATGAAGTTAACATTCCAAAAAGGGGTTTGGTAAGAAAGATGCAGGAAAGGGGAGGAGATCACAGGCAAAGAAATAAGGATTAAATAATATGTTTTCACATCATGAAAAAAATGCAATAAACATATAATAGGGCAATGAGGAAATGCACGGAAGGGGGCAACTTTTGCTGGGATGGTCAAGGAAGATTTTTTTTTTTTTTTTGAGGAAGTGGTATTTAAGTGATGAGACGTCAACTACACAAGGGGATTTCTAGGTGAAAGAAACAGCAAGTCAGAGCCCTGTAAAGTGAATAACTTAAAGTGTTTTAGGGACTGAAGAAAGATCAATGTGGCTAGTTCATGGTCAAAGGACAAGAATGGTAGGAGATGAGGTTTGAGGAGATGGGCAAGGACAAAACCAGAGAAGCCAGAGTGAGTAAGGAATATGGACTTTATTCAGATTAGGAGGCACTGGAGGGCTTTAGATAAAGGAAATAATTTATCCCTTTAACTAAGGGATTTGATTTATGTCTGAGAAGATCTTTTGGACTGTTGAGCAGAGATTGGACCCTGAGCACCTAGTAGAGAAGCCCAGAGATGAGTTAGCTTATGGCGTTTTGCAGTGAACCAGGAGAAAGGTGATAGTTGCTTGCATTAGAACCAAAGCAGTGGAGATGGTAAGAATTGGCAAGATTCTGAATTTTTTGAAGGCAGATCCCTCAAAACTTGCTAATAGACTGGATAATTGAGAAAAAAAGAGAGCTCAAGATGAGTCCCTGTTCTGGGGCCTGAACTCTTTCATGAAAGACGGTGTTAGTCTTTTAAACACTAAAAATGAGGAGAACAGTTTTCTAGGGAAATCAAGAGTTCTGCTTTGGCCAATACCCTTATTGGATGCAATAGATGTCCTTTAGACATACAAGGTATCCCCACTTTTCAAAAGTTCATTCACCTTACTCCTCTTTGCTTTTACAAAAGACCTACGGTAGTACCTGTTTTCACTAACAGAAATAAACTCAAAAAGGATTTCACTTCTATGAAAAAAGTGAAAACAGCTTTCATTTGTTTTGTAGCAAGCTGTTATAGAGGCATTACATATCCCAAGCAACAAGAGTGGCACCCAAGAGCTCCTTCCCTGGGAGCTTCACTCATCACCAGCATATAAATTAATGGTAATTGCTTCTTTGCTTCAAGCTAGTGGTTCCCAACCTTTTTTTGGCCATGCCTCACCTAAGCATTTCTAAAATCCTAATCCTCCCCCTCCCTTGTGACATATAATTCTTATTATTCAAAAAGTGAACTCCTATTCACGTGGAGGAAGCCTAAAAGGCCATTAACTTGTTCTAAACAAGCTTCCAAGAAACGTGGCATCCATGAAAGAGAAAAATAAAAGAACAAAAGGACACTTGAAGTACTGAGGAGAACTCACTAAGAAATTGTTAAAAAAAATAATAATATGAAGTGATATAAAAATATAGCAAATAAAGTTTCAAAACATATAATAGAGAACTGATGCATAAATATGTCACAATATATATTTATATACTGTATATGAGGCCCCTAGAACCATAAGAAATGCAAAAAAATCACTGTTAATAACTCATTCTCAATTGCCCCCCCCTTAAAAATCAAATTGCCCCCCTGTGGGCCATGTGCCCAATGTTGGGAAACACTGCTTTAAGCCATAATGGCTTACAAATGTTTCATAGGTAGGCTTTACTTTCGAATGGGGATGGAGTGAGGGTGGGGGTGGAAACCTGTATTAGATAATGTGTTTTCTCCTGGTCCTAGAGAAAGTCAAAACTATTTACTCCTGCAATATATTGTTAGACGCTGTTCTAGGTGCTGGAGCTGACAGTGATCGAAGCAGATTAAATTCCTGCCCTCATGGAGCTTACATTGTAGTGAGAAAGACCAAGAAACGAGTAAATAAATAAATATAATTCAGTTGGTGATAGATGCTATCAAGAAAAAAAACTTATTTAATTCATCCATATACTGAAAAAGTATCTTCTTTTTATAAGTGATCAGGCTGGGTGTGATTAACCAGATTTTACCCTGAAAAGACCCTAACATAAAATCTAGTACACAGACAACTCAGAAAGAAGTGCCACATCCCTGGCTGGTGTGGCTGTCTTGATTGGAGCATCTCCTGAGCACTGATGGGTCTTGGGTTCAAGTCCTGGTCAGGGCACATACCCAGGGTATGGGATCGATCTCCGGTTGGGGTGTCTATAGGAGGCAACTGATCGATGTTTCTCTCTCACATCAATGTTTCTCTCTCTCTCTCTCTCTCTCTCTCTCTCCCCTTCCCTTCCTCTCTCTCTAAAATGGAAGGAAAACACGTCCTCAGGTGAGGATTTTTTAAAAAGTGTCACAAAAAGATAATTATAAAGCACTAAGTTCAAAGTAGAATGAGATCAGTTTCTAATGAGAGCATCAAATAAAGAAAAATAAATGAAAGGTCTAATATTTAAGCAGGGCTTCAAAGGCAAGACAAATTTTAGATTTATAGTAATGGCAGGGAAGAGAAGGTATGAAGAACACTCCAAGCAATGAGACCAGTTTGAATGGGAAATGGTTTGTATTGAGAACACTGAGCAATACATTTTGGCAAAAGCATAGAGTACATAAAGGGGAATGTATGTTATCTATGGCTAAGTAATAAACTATGCCAAAACCTAGCAGCTTAAAACAACAAACATTTATTATCACTTTGTTCTGTGAGAGGGCTGGGACCTTTTGCTAAGGTATCAGCTAAGGCTGCAGTCATCTTGAGGTTCAACCAAGCAAGGTCAGCTTCCAAGCTTATTCATATGATTGTAGGCAACCCTCAGGTTCTCCCTGGCTACTGCCAGACACATCAGTTCCTTGACACATGGCCCTCTCCATAGGACAGTTCAAAGATGGCAGCTGATTTCCCTCAAAGCAAATGAGGGAGGGCAAGAGGGAGCAAGATGCAAGCCAGTCTTTTTGTAACCTAATCCTAGACGTGACATGCCATCACTTATGCTTAATAGAATATCACTAGGTTCAACCTTTATTCAAGGAGAGGGGATTAGAAATGTGCATGAATACTAAGAGGTGGGTGGGATTCCTTAGGAGCTATCTTAGAAGCTGGCGACCAGGAGGAATAATGAGGGATAATTGTAGAAATATAGGCTAGGGCTAGATCAAAGAAAGCCATGAAAGCCAACCTGAGAACAAAACTATTTGGATGGAAGTGGAGGGTAGAGGGAAGCAAATTTAGTCTTTAAGCCCAATTCAGGGACATTGAGATGTTGGATAAATAGAATTTTATCTTAAAGATCAGCTGTTTAACAAGTTGGGAAGGTCCAGTGGACTCGTTATAGCCCTCAGGAAACAAAACCACTCTATTTTCTCAGGTGGTAACAGTCAAATAATTCTACAAAAGATAACTATGTGCCCCATAAAAACTTCTAACCATCTACCTTGACAATGCAGTCCTGAAAATTCAGAGTTGACACTAGTATTTGTGATTATTTTTCTGCCTTAGGATAGGTTTGCTCTTAGTAGCTTTCAAAATTCTTTGATACCAACCCATAGTGAGAAATACATTTTATGTCATAACTCAGAATATATACATATGTATGCATGATCAAATTAAAGTTTTACAGAATAGTAATTAGCATCACCATATATCGCATACTGATTATTTTTAATTCTATGCATTAAAGATTAAAAAACTCATGGCAATCCACTGAATTCATCACTATCTACTGCTCGGTCCTGTTTTGCAGTTTGAAAAATGCTGCTCTTCTAAAACATTAGTTTGAACATAAAGCAAAATCATAACACTTCTTACCAACAAGCCTTTGGTGGTACACTTTCGCAAAAAGTGGGTAGGAGCAGTTTTCCATGCATTCTAGCCCAAAGCATAACAGCAAAACCCCAAGCACATCAGGCCTCAGTTGGAAGCCACTTGAATTAGATATGCCCCAGCTTGGCCTTTGAAAGCATGAATCAAACAACCATTACAAAAAGACAGTTCAACACCTCCGGCTCTTGGCATTGAAAGCAAAAATTGTCATCACACCCAACCGTTTCCTCCATGCCCTGCCCAATCCTTTCCCACGTCCCCAAAAGGAAAAGAGCAGTAGGTCAAACTCGTTTATTAATTCATTCAACAAACATTTATCTCTCGTAAGAGGCCTTTTATTTCTAGCAAAGGACGGATCCTGCCTTTCCGGCAGCACCGAGCATTCCACAGCGGAAGGGCCCATAGTTGCCTGGCTCAGCAAGACACATCATGACTGGAACGGAAGGATCGGGCTCGGAAGTCTCAGACCCGCATCCCAACGGAGGCAGCGCCTTTGTAAATACAGGGAAAGAAGGGCGCGGAGGGCGAGAGGCGCTCTCAAATTGGGGTGGGGAGGGTGGAATGAGTGAAATGTGCGAAGTAAAAACTGGGAACTCCTACCACCTCTTTAGCCGCCCCGCCACCGCCCCCCCCCCCCCCCCCCCCGCAACCGGGGCCCCCTATCTAGGGATCGGGCTTGCTGTTCAGGATGTAGCTTTTCCCCTTGTAGGGTTTTCCATGTTCATACACAAAGGATATCCCGAAACGGAGTTGCCACCCCAACTAATCGGGATAGTGCTAAAGAGTGAAAGCAGGTCCAGATGAAGAAGAAAGAAGGAGAACAGAAACCGACCACGGAGACCACGTTGCTGCCGGCGTCAGCCCAAGTTTGCAAGGAAAAGATACCCCATGTAAATCATAAAAACAACACGCAGAAAAGGGTTGGGTGCGCGGAATGCGTCCCCCAAAATGCCTTGAGTAGAAAGCAAACTGCTGGTAACACGGACCGAGGGGAATTTGGAGAAGATTCCTTAAAGACAACCGCATATGTTGGCCACCAATCCGGGCAGAAATGAACAGGGAACCGTGGGGTGGAGGGGATCTTCCCAGGCTGAGCGGGGACCCAGAGAGAGAAGGTTTGGCATTCCGGAGCGTGGGGGGCGCCCGTGGGCGGGCTCTGCGGGCCGGGGGCGGGGCCAGGTGATGTTGATACACAAAGAAGCACCCGAGCCCGGCCCCGCCCCGCCCACTGACGCGTCCTCGGGGTGGCCGCTATAACCCGCCGCTCCCCGTGCCACTCCGGAGTCTCCATACGTCGCTGCCCCGGAGCGTCTCGCCCCGCACCACCCCCCGCTGCCCGACCACGCGTTCCCGCACACTCGCGCCTTTCCCCTGAGACGGCGGACGCCGCACGATTGGGGGGCAACTTGCCATTTCCCTTTTTTACTAAAATTATTTTTCCTGCTTATTGTTGGGGGGGAGATTTTTGTTTTGTTTTGTTTACGATTTTTGTTTGAGAAAAACCCACCGGAGGAGTTCGCGTGACATTCCGGGATTCGGGAGCGGAGACCACCGAGGTAACAGCGCGCGCCGGGGGGGTCTGCAAAGGGCGCGAGCGAGGCCCCGGCGGGAGTGGGGGAGGGGCCGCGGCGGGAAGGCAGCTGCGGGGGTCGTTTCCTTCCCCCCCGCCAGGCGATTACGGTTGGCGGGGCCGGCCTTATCCCCCGGCCTACCCCGGCCCACTAGCGGGGGGTCGCCGCCCACCTTCGGACAGGGGAGGGGTGCGCGGCGCGGGGGCCTCGTGCCCGCCCGGAGCGGAACCGCATTCTCCCGTTAGGGGGAGGGGAGCCAGCCAGGCCCGCGTCTCCGCTGCGGCAAGTCTTGTGACTGGTTTGCATGAATAAAAATAATGAAGTCCAGGGTGTCTGGAAACCGGGGGCACGGAGGTGGGTTTGGGTTTTTAGTGTAGCAGAGGCCGCGGTTGGGGAAGACGGGCCGCGGACGTTTGACAATCGGCGATCGATATTGCATCAGTTGCCATTCCGGGCATAGGAGGGGCCGGCGGCGCCAGCGCTCGCCAGCCACATGCCAGTGGACGGAGTGCTCGAGGGCACGGGCGTGCGGTGTAAACAAACCCGCCGGGCTCCCGGGGACGGTCACCCTCCCCTGCTCGACGGAGACTCCGTCTGCCCTTTCCGCCCCCTCGGTGGGCTAACGGCCGCAGGGGCATCCCCCCCGGGGAGGGGGGCAGGGCATGAAAGGACGGGTTCCGCGGCACTGCTGTTTCAAATGCTGGGAGCGGGGAGCTCTCTGTGCGCCTGGGCGGCATGCACACCTAGCCAATGCCTGGGTGGGCTGTGCGCCCTGCGTGCCTGTGCACGACCGGAGAGGCTGGGGAGTACAGCCACAGACCTCCCCGCACCCCTCCAGCAGACTTGGGGTCGTGGAAAGGCTGAAATACTAAAATCTGCCGTGGGGCTTCGGGGTCCGAAGGGCGCGGGGCCTCGGCGGGCGCGGCGCCGCGGCGGGACCATCTTTGTTCTCCGCGGCTCGCCGTCGGTACTTTTCCGCCCCTCGGCGCGCCCCCGCCCCGCGCGCGAGGCTGGTACTTTTCCACTCGCCTGGCGGGGGCTGAATCAGCCGCGCTGCGCCGCCCGGCGGCGTCACGTGACGCGGGCTGGGCGGGCGCTGCGGGTCCTGACGCGCCGCCTCTACCTTCGCCCGCAGGCAGGCAGGCGGGCGGGCGGACGCGCGGGGCGGCGCACGCGAAGGACAAAAGGAGCCCAGTGTTACTCGCAGCATCTGATTCCGCCCGGTGCCCAGCATGAAGAAAGCCGAAGTGGGAAGGTTCAGTATTTCCCCGGATGAGGACAGCAGCAGTTACAGTTCCAACAGCGACTTCAACTACTCCTACCCCACCAAGCAAGCCGCTCTGAAAAGGTGGGAGAAGTTGCGTCCTTTCTCTAAAGGCGGCTTTTGCTTCTGTTTCTTAAATTACTGTAGCACTTGGAGAATGATCTCTGAAAGAGTCTCCGGTTGTCTTATTGCAATGACAGTATCTGGCGTGAAAGTCGACCCCCTACTTAAAACTTAAGCATTTAAATGAAGGTGTGTGACAACTAAAGGGCTGTTTTGTGTTAAAGCGTTCCATTGTCTATTTCGATCCAACTTAAGATGTTTTTCTCTTTATGTTTTTTTTTGTTTTGTTTTTCTGCAGCCATTATGCAGATGTGGATCCTGAAAACCAGAACTTTTTACTTGAATCGAATTTGGGGAAAAAGAAGTATGAAACAGACTTTGTAAGTTAAAAATAATAAATAATTTGTGTGTCTGGCTTTTGGAGTGAAAGAATAGTTTTACTTTTAGATTTCAAATCTAACTTGCCCAAAGCTGGTTTTCTCCATTTAATTATTGTTATATGTTTGGTTATCGTTTTCCCTCTATGTAGCATCCAGGTACTACTTCCTTTGGAATGTCAGTATTTAATCTGAGCAATGCGATTGTGGGCAGTGGAATCCTTGGGCTTTCTTATGCCATGGCTAATACTGGAATTGCTCTGTTTATGTAAGTATGTGTAAGTAGTGAGTCTGCCATGCAGGGCAGTTAATATGATGATACAATGCGTTTTGGCCCCAGAAACTAACTTGAAAATCATTTGCTTAAAATTTAAAATACGAGAAACAAAAAAAAATAGTTTATTCTGGTATATAATTGCATGATATCAAGAAAGCCAGTTAGGGAAGAATAGGACCACAATTAAAACTGATAATTAAGTCTAAAGTCTTTAAGTCAATGGGAATAGTTAAGACAAAGTATTAACAGGTGGATATTTTAAAGGAACTATTGATAAATCCAGGGTAGTTAGAAATTTTATTTGGCAAAAATCTGAAGCAAAAAAATATTAATAAGCATACTACTTCCAAATCAGTTTGGTAAATTGGCATAGACTCCCCAAGGACCTGTGGCCCCTGCATGTTTAAGGAAAACAAAAAATTTAAAATGTATATAAGATGTAGTAGTATTTGCTAACCTGAAATATGTTTGTTTTAAGAAAAGTGAGTCATAAAGCAACTGAAAAGCAACCCATATGCGTTTTTTTAATATTTATTCTAGATCTGATTGCCATATGCCATAGCAAAAAATTAATGTTTTAATAAGTACCTGCTTCTAAATGGTATTTTTTTTCTTGGTTGTCAAGTTAGAATTAGTTACTCCTGTGCTTTCCAGCATGTATACCTAGAATAGAGTTTTGGAGCTATAGAAGATTTTAGAGCAGTGGTTCTTAACCATTGTGGGGTCACTGACCCTTGGAGAATGTAGTAGAAAGTATGGACCTTAGTTCCAGGGGTAAAAGCACAAAACAAAAAAATACAGTAAAATTCAGCATACATTTTCAATGATATTTATGTCATAGGTATTAAGTTTATGTACATTTGGGCTTCTGGCTAAGTCAATTTCTATGAAAGATGTATGATTGATTTTGTTGTACAGATGAAGAAACATGGAATTGTCCCTTTGTGACAGATAGACATTTTGTTAGCTGACTGGTGTCTTCTCTTCAAGTTATGTTCCCAGCAGAGTAAAATGTTCATGTAAAGAAAAGCAGACCTTTGCAAAGCTCTGCTTTTTTGTGAAATTCCATGCTGAAGTTAAGCACAGTTTGAGCTTTAGAAGCCAGAATTAAGCTTCCGTCATTAACAGGAGGCTTTTGAGACCTCTTACTAAAGTGAAGGACCAGAAATTTACATACGGCCCTTTAGCCTCTGGAGTTCCAAAGTTTTTAGTGGGAGAATTGAATGGCATCATTATTAAATATTTGAAAGCCTTCCTAACTCTTACTATAAAAACTGGAAGCAGTTCTTAAGTGGGGTTCTAGTGCAATATTTTACATGGCATCTCAGTTTCATAGGTAAAACCACAATTCTGATATATTAGCCATGTACTTTGGAAATTATTTATATTTTAATAGGGTCTCTGTGTTTGATGATTATGGTTAAATAGTATCAGGAATGCTAAAGTAGTTTTTAACCCATCAGTATTTTACTCTGTAGCTCACCTTATCCAGTAGAATCAATCTTGAGGTTGAAAGAGAACCTCAAAGGTTCTGAAGTCCATGCATCCCTCGTTGTCATTTCAGCATAAGGAAAGGAGGACTGGATTTGTCAGCATACTTTGAAAATCGTTTTTGATTAAACCAGCAACTTTGTCTACTTAGAGGTTAGGCTGAGGATTGTCCTTTCCCACCTCATATTTAGACCCCATAAAACATTTGGCATTGGAAGAGCAGTTTGATGTCACCACCTATGTTTAACTCACAGACATCAGTTTCTTTGCCAGACCTTATATGGTACTGTATTCGGTTTGCTCTTACAGAATCAAAAACATTTGACTGTCTTCTTGTTTGCAGAGTTTAGAGTTTTCTATAAGAGTTTCCCTGATTTTGATTTGTTGTTCCTTCTACTAAAAAGAAATTTATATTTTTCTTGGTTTGCCCTGGGGGAGGAAAATAAAGTTGGAATGAGAGAGAACCTGTGCCCTAAAGGGAAACATTAGGAAACCTTAGTCCCAGTTCTTTTTTCTCCCCCCCTGTTCCAGGGAGGCTATAGCCTAGACAGTTGGACTAATAAGTCTACTTGTTCTAAATAGCACAGGCATTGTTTAACTTTGTGACAATGCTGGGCCTGTATTCCACGCCATAGGATGCAATATATATTGTCAACATTAGTTGCTTTTCTGATTTATGCTATCTCAGTTGGATCTCAAAAGTACTCTTGTACGCTGGGTTTCCTGGCAGGTATTATCACCATTTTACAGGTAAAAATGAACTATTAAAGTGCAGACAAGTGGCAAGTATGCAGCTAACGGTGTCAGAATCAAATTATAAGTCTCATAACTCCACCACTTTAAAGCTTGGCTTTCCATAACTCCCTGCATGTTTGGTTCAATGGGTAAACTCCTGCCCTTACTAATACTGTAGAACCTATTTTATTTCCTGAGATATGCTGTAAGTTTTTTTAGGGCTAGGTAAGAGAATATGTTGATACTCGAGCCAGTAGAGTGTCATTCTTGAGGACATGCTATCTAGCACAGGAAATATTAGGACAAGTTCCATATTTAATGTTCAAATAACAACACTGAAGAATTGTCTTTGAATAGAGCTATGCTTGTTTATAACCTCGTACCTTTTCTTTCTCTCATCAGAATTCTCTTGACATTTGTGTCAATATTTTCCCTGTATTCTGTTCATCTCCTTTTGAAGACTGCCAATGAAGGAGGTATGGTAGCATTCTTGGTGTTTCTGAAACAATTATGCCTGTATGATTTTGCTCCCTGTATAAAATACTTGCTTCACACTACTGCGTTCTTCAAATTATAGGGTCTTTATCATATGAACAGTTGGGACACAAGGCATTTGGAATGGTTGGAAAGCTTGCGGCCTCTGGATCGATTACAATGCAAAATATCGGAGGTAAGAATTTTTTGAAAGGTGATTTGGGTAGACTTTTTGCTTTGTGTAGCGGAGTGGTGACACGTTACTTTTGGTGTCACGTGCCACATTTTGCACTTGTAATGGTATAATTTCTTTCCCTCCAGCTATGTCAAGCTACCTCTTCATAGTGAAATATGAGTTACCTTTGGTGATCAAGGCATTAATGAACATTGAAGATACAACTGGGTAGGTGCTAAGTAAGGTTACTCATAAGAAACAATTCTAGTCTAAAACAGTTAGATACATTTTATCAAAGTTGGGTACAAAATGGTTATCAGTAAATTACTGTAAATGTTATTGTTAAAACTGAGAACTTTGGAGAATGAAAGGCCAAAGATGGTAGCTAGTCCTGTAACTCTGGATAACTAAGTTCTAACCTACATGTAAAAACAGGTTTTCTAAACTTTTCTCTTTATATTTACTCTTTAGAAATTATAGCTGAATAGCACCCCAACCTACGTTAGGACTACAACTTTGAATTATGTTAAAAACCGATTCCTATCTGCTTTTTGTAAATTAGAAATTCTTAAAACTTAATCTGTGTAAAATTTGTAATATCAGAAATGTATGACCATGATGTAGACATTTTATCCTTCCATCCCAGGCTGCTAACAGGTTTTTATCTAAAGTAAACATGGAGGAGATAATTTACTTCCCCACTTATATGCAGCCCTTTAGCTCAAAATCCAGAGGTGTTGTGGTTACCTCCATGCTTTAGAAATTTATTTTGGTAACCTGATCTATAGATACTAGTTTTCTGTTGGATCTTGGTTGCTAAAGTGAGTGGAGCAGAATTCACGGGGCAATTAAAATTTGAAATAATGATTTGAAAGAGAGGGTATAGTTGATGAAGGAAAAATATTGCTAGAACTCTTAGGACTTCTGGGTAGTATTTTCTCTTAACTTCAGGAGGGATCTTTTGACTAATTTTGGATTTAAGGTGGGTCAAGGTATTAAAATATACTCTTGACAACCTGGAATAAGTCCTGGTTTGGGGATTGTTTTTTTTCTGTTTTGTTTTGTTTTTGCCTATGTATTTTGTCTGTGTGTGAAAAAATTTCTTTGTTGAAGTATTTCATATGTATATTTGCTAACAAATTTCTGAAAGTAGCTTATTTTAAAATTTCCTTGTTTCTAGCATTAAAAATTACAAGCCAAAGCCATGACAAAGTTTGGTGTACAGTTTTTCTAAAAATGCTCAAAGATAAGATTACTGGCTTAACAGTGCCTCTTTGTTCCCTATATTAGTAGCAAGCATTTAAGAAGTGTTTTATGTTATGAATCAACTGGCAGACTTCCCAGAGCAAACAGTGGGACAAAAGTTACACTGTTTCATACCCCATTCCTAACCTGAGTGAACATTCATCTAGCACCAAAGTTAGAGATTTACTCCTGTTTATAGGCTTTTTGAATACGTGATACTTCCAAACCTATCTTTTTGTGTATGTTCTTATAGTATTTATATAAAATGAGTCCTGTGAGAAGATGTGTATATTCTGAGAATATCTGTGACTGGTTTTGACCTTGTTTTTCTTTTCTTTAATTCAGACTGTGGTATCTGAACGGTGACTATTTGGTTCTACTGGTGTCGTTGCTGCTCATTCTTCCTTTATCACTGCTGAAAAATTTAGGTAAGCAAACCCATCTCTAAAGAGACGAAATGATCCTCTCACTAGCTAATTGGCTTTCTCTTAATAGACATTGAGAGCTAAAAAGCTCTAAAAACATATCTTTAGGAGTTGCAGCATACAAACCGCTTTAGGTCTTTCAAATCCTAGCACAATCACTACCAAGGCACTAAAATATGGTGTTGACATTTTATAATATCGTGTACTTTGTAAATAATAGAAAGTTTTTATTTTAATTATCAACTATTTTTAACTAATTCTATAGCTTAGTATGTAAGAATTAGAAACTTAATATTGTAGCCATATTGAAGTCTTCCAAGCATAATTGAGTTATTTTATTTAGTAGAGAAAATATATTTGCCCTAAACCTATTTCATTAAATTAACATTTATCTCCCCCCACCAGGATATTTGGGATATACCAGTGGCCTTTCCTTGTTGTGTATGCTGTTCTTTCTGATCGTGGTAGGTATAACTTCTTTAAAGCTAGAGATTTTATTTTTTATAAGCCCTGTCACATCATTCAGTTTAACAAATGAAAAATAATATATTTTCAGGTGATTTGCAAGAAATTTGAGATTGCTTGTCCTTTTGAAGATGCAGTAAACAGCACCTTCATAGAGCCAACAGCTTCATTACCTTATATGGCATTTAACACGACTGATGATTCTTGCAAACCACATTATTTTTTCTTCAACTCACAGGTAACTAAATATAATCTTCATTTTCTGAAAGGAAGATTTTAGGGAAGAAAAGGGGGGAAACTATTGGAAATTTAAAAATAACTCCCAAGGTAAAGGAAGAGGGGCAAGAGCTGCTTTTTAGAATACATGATTAGCTTATTTTGAGGACTGAGAAGAAAGCACTGGTTTGTGTCTTAAAAGATTAAGAAATGAGCACTAGCTGGTTTGGCTCAGTGTATAGAGGGTCAGCCTGCAGAATAAAGGTTCGATTCCGACCAAGGGCACATGTCCGAGTACAGGCTCAATCCCCAATTGGGGGCATGCAGAAGGCAGCCAATCAGTGATTCTCTCTCATCATCTATGTTTCTATCTCTCCCACTCCCTTCCTCTCTGAAATCAGTAAAAATGTATTTTTAAAAATGAATTAGGAAATGAAATATATTATGTTAATAATTGACACATTCAGAAGTTAGGATACTGATCACACATAGTGAGCAAATGAGAAGATTGGAATTTAATTATGTAAGGAAAACTATTGTAGGCTTTGATTATAACAGTTGAACATATGAAATATAAGTTGCACAACTGTGATAAGACATGAGTTTGTTACATTGGGATATTGAGCACATTTTTATATCTTTTGCAGACCGTCTATGCTGTCCCAATTCTGACTTTTTCATTTGTTTGTCATCCTGCTATTCTTCCCATTTACGAAGAGCTGAAAGAGTGAGTGCTATACCTATTTTAATACAGATTTATTGGGAAAAAAATTATGTGATTACTGCTATAACTACTGCTAATGAATATTTTTGTTTTTCTTTGAATTTACATAGCCGCAGCCGTAGAAGGATGATGAATGTATCCAAGATTTCATTTTTTGCTATGTTTCTCATGTACCTGTTTGCTGCCCTTTTTGGATACTTGACATTTTTTGGTAAATAATGTCTGTTTTTTTAAAAAAGAATCACACTGTGAAATTAAATTGATACTTTAATATATATAATTCTATTTAAAATTCAGCCTGTTTTAGTATATTTCATTTGTGATAAGAAAGTGAATTTAGAGCTTAGAATTTCCTATAGTATATTTAATCAATAATTTTTAGAATCCAGGTTCAAAAGTATACCATTAGTCATTTGATGCCATTTTTTTATGATATACTTAATATCAACGTTCATCCTACCTTTTTCTTCCCATCACTTTCAAATTATACAACACATACAAAGTGTAAGCCAAATCATGGGATTTAGCTGTTTAGCTCCTGTTGTTTTTAATGGGGGTCATGTGGCTAAATCTCTACTTGGTATTTAGAAAAATTTTCCTACAATGTTATTTTAATTGCATTAACCCTAATTCTAAATTAATCTTATTAGCCTCTTAGTTGGTAGTCATTTTGTGAGTAACTAATAATAATAACTTTGTAAATTTTGCCACAAGTTAGATTTTCTACCTAATCTCCAGAGAAAACAGCACACTTAAAGTTTTGTTTTTGTCTTTCTCCACAGAAAAAGTTGAGTCCGAATTGCTTCACACATACTCTAAAGTCTTGGGAGCTGATATCCTTCTCCTCATTGTCCGTTTGGCTGTGTTAATGGCTGTCACCCTGACAGTTCCAGTGGTTATTTTCCCAGTAAGTAATCACTTGCTCTCTTTTCCGTAGGAATGAGTTTAAATGTGAAGATTTGTGCGATTTTTATCTTCTGGGAGAAGGGAAACCCCATGAGAGCAATATGGAATTGATGGTTGTTTTGAGGGGGCTTTTAAAAATACTTTGTAAATTTTTAAAACCTCCCAGGGCATGTTTTTCATAATTGAAGGTGTTAAATGATCTTTCAGTGTTCATATGTTTAGAAAACAGTAGTAGATGAAGAGGCACAATTTTATTTAAATAGCTGCTTGTTTTAAATAGATTTTCTATTTGGGTTTTTTACTAATTAAAGCTGAAACTTTAATTCGTTTATCTGTTTGTTTATTTTTGCAGATCCGGAGTTCCATAACTCAGTTGTTTTGTCCAACAAAAGATTTCACTTGGTGGCGTCATGGTCTCATTACAATATCCATCTTGGCATTTACCAATGTGCTTGTCATCTTTGTCCCAACTATTAGAGACATCTTTGGTTTCATTGGTAAGTTTTAGAAAGTATCAAGCTTGATTTAAGTATCAGGAATTTAAGGTTTAAGCAGTGGATGATAAGTGGTTTATTGAACTCTTAAGAAACCTGTAAAATGTTCTTTTCCAGGTGCATCTGCAGCTGCTATGTTGATTTTTATTCTTCCGTCTGCCTTCTATATCAAGTTAGTTAAGAAAGAGTCTATGAAGTCTGTGCAAAAGATTGGGGTGAGTAAGAGATTATGGCTATAGAAACTAATAATCTTCCAATAACAAATTCCTTAACCGATTTTAATTTTAGTCTCTAGCTATCATTTGTTATAGTTTCACTTTTAAGTTTCTAGTAAATACTTCTATAACAGTGTGCTTCACAGATGAAAGATTGGGGGCAAGGAGGTGAAAGACAGTTTGTCATCTAATACATGTTTAACTTAATTGCAAGAAAGTTATTAGATATTAGAGAGATAAATACTTAGCTTTTAGCACTTGTTGAACCAGTATTTTGGGGGCTGCCTCTTGTGTGACAGGCACTTAAATGGGCCTTGAGTTTATAAAAGAGAAAAAGATGGGGTGTTTAGTCGAGCAAGAAAACTCATCTTCAAAGCAAAGCTATCAAAGGGTATGATATATTCAGTGTAAATGATTCTGGTGGGTCTGTTTAGGAAAAAAGACTGCTTTTCAGTTTTTATTCTCTACTACCATTCTAGTCTGATTAAAGTACTAGAATTGTTTATAAGCCAATAACTGTATCTTGTTTACTCAAAGTATATAGTGGCAGTAATTGAAGGGTAGGATTAGAAGTAAACTTCTGTCTCTTAGAAAGACCTGGCCTGGACTTGGGCTGCATTTCAGGATGACTTGGGTTTGTTTTTGTGACCTCAGTTTTTTGTTTTTTTTTAAATATTTTATTGATTTTTTACAGAGAGGAAGGGAGAGAGATAGAGAGTTAGAAACATTGATGAGAGAGAAACATCAATCAGCTGCCTCCTGCACATCTCCTACTGGGGATGTGCCCGCAACCCAGGTACATGCCCTTGACCGGAATCGAACCTGGGACCTTTCAGTCCGCAGGCCGACGCTCTATCCACTGAGCCAAACCGGTTTCGG
Organism: Myotis yumanensis; assembly: GCF_028538775.1. NCBI lineage: Eukaryota > Metazoa > Chordata > Mammalia > Chiroptera > Vespertilionidae > Myotis > Myotis yumanensis. Next base: position 167,753,367 of record NW_027223754.1, read on the forward strand.
CAACCTCAGTTTTTGCTTTGAAAAAATCCAGCCCAGTGCTGCTTTACAAAGTAGTTTATTCAGCAAAGAAAATGATTTACCTTTTAATTTGAGAGAAAGAAATTTAATAGTGAAATTTTGGAAGGTTTCAGAGAGAGTTAGTTTGTATTATAGACGACTCTTTGATTACTTAAGACCATTTAAATATCTCTAGCAAGGGGAAACTGTAGTTCTGTAAAATATTGCTGTAATTTTAGTAATGACAAGCCCACTTTTAAAAGTAGAAAGAGGAATGTTGAACGTAACATATTTTGTTGCTTGCTGATCAGTGTTCTCTCTGTGCTCATTGCAGGCTTTGCTCTTCCTGTTGAGTGGCATAGTGGTGATGATCGGAAGCATGGTGTTGATTATTCTGGATTGGATACACAATGCCCATTAACTGGCACCACTAAAACTTCAATAGTCCATTTGATGCCAGTGTTGAGTCAACTCTCAACTACTATGAAATTTCACCTAATGTTTTCAGTTTCACTTCCTTTGAAGTGCAGATTCCTCGCTGGTTCTTCTGAGTGCAGAATAAGTGAACTCTTTTTGTTTTTGTTTTTTGTTTTTTTGTTTTTGTTTTTGTTTTTTAAAGGAACTATTCTGTATGATAGAAATGGACATTAACAACAAAACCACGAGTCTCGGGTTAATGGAAGTGACAATTTTATTCCATTCCAGAGAATGGACGAACTCTTAACTTTTATCAAGCCACATGTTTGGCTGTGTCATTGTTTAACTTGGATATTTTATGGTTTTACTTGAATGTGCCTAATGGAACCATTTGATGTGAGAAACAATTCTTAATTTACAGCAAAGTATTGAAATAACCATTGAGAAAAACACTATTATTTTTTGTACCAAAAATATTTAAAGACCTCAGAAGCACTATTTTACTTTTAAAAAAATGCTTTTTTTGAACATTGTCCAAAAACAGTTGTCAGTAAATTCCGTAAAAAAAATTTTCATTGTTTAAAAACAAACGTATTATGAAATGAATTGCCTTTTTGTAGGCATAATAAGCCAAATATGTTTTTTATCCAAAATGATTTTTAGAAAAAATGATGTAATGAAAAATTGTACTATGAGTAGGACCATAGTTTTTTTCCATTCAAACTTAACCATTTAAGGATAATTGATTGCCTATTGTTATACCAAATCAGATGAACTCTGTTCATCATTTTTCTTCTCAGCTCCCAAATAATTTAGTTCATTCAGACAAATATTTATGGCTTCAGTCTAGTAGAATGGAAGATAATGCAGATATTTCTGTGGGGAGTGAAATAACTAATTTTGAGGTACCAAATAGTGCAATTGGGTAAAACAGGGTTTATTCAGTTGCATCTGTTTCCAGAGTTGGATTGACAGCTCTGGGTTTTTTGGGCCAGCCCTTTTTTAACATTGCTTCCAGCAGTGGGAAATGGGCATTTGATGGCAATAAGGCCAAAACTATTCTAGCCAGAGTACAACTTTTCAAAATGCTCATCTACTACTGGAAGTGTGAATTACTTGATACTATATGGCTTAGTCATGTTCATGTTTTGTCTACAGTAGAGGTCTAATCCAGTTTACACCGATATTTGAAATAATGTAAGTTCTCTTCATATAGGCCACTGGGTTTCATGCAGTAAGCTTTCTAAAAAACTTACTTGCACTGGATTGTCTGGATTGTCATCTCATTCTTGTACAACACAGAATTATTTGTTTACATCCAACAAATGGTTAGCTAGGGAAAACAGTGCAACCTGAGTGTAAGTAGTTGGTACAACTGCATGTTCACCCTTCCATATAAATTCCAGTTAGAACTGAAAAAACTAGTTGGCTTTTAAGAGCACATTTATTGTATGTTATGGTGTATGGTGAATATATTATTAAATAATGTGGTACTTTGCTCATCAGGCATAATGTCTAAAATCTAATATACATAATTCCATTAGTGGTTGAGGGAAGCAAATAATGGAATCATCAATTGGTCATCTGGCTGTTAAGGTTTTCTCTTGAACTAAACATTTTTAGTTCTAGGCAAGGGCCAGAAATGGGGCAGACATGGTTTTTGTTACGCATTCTTGTATTATATGTGACTAGTTTATAGATCAGATATGTCTGTACTTAAAGACCCTTGTGGAACTGGAAGACGTCTTGTAGTGCTACTTTGGTGAAACCAATGGTCCGTTTGTGTTTGTTTCTATAAAAATAAGTAATTGGGGACCATCTAGAAAGGCAGTGAGAAGGCAGATTCTACAGCACTGCTTTCATCTAATTGGACTTTGGTGTACTCCCTTCGAATCCAGAACCTCGTCTCTAGTTCAGACCAAGAATTGGTACTTCTGCTGGAGCTCCTGAAAGAACTGCTGATTTTGGATCTAAGGCCTCTCAGAGAACACCAAGTAAAGGTTTACATCCTTTCTTCTGGGAGGAAATACTCCATCAACCAAGAAAGAATGGAAAGAAGTCCTCACAGCTAATCAGTGTGGGGAGGCTCAGCCGATCTTCTTTGGCTGTTTGAGGTTCAAAGTCAGTTGCTTAGGATAAATTCCATTGCATGATTTTCTTGGAGCTATCTTGTCTGTCCTGAGGTTCCTGAACAGTGAATTCCCATTAATAAGCAGTCTTCAGTATTAAAACCACTGTCTTGTCACCTCATTTTGCATTACTGTCTTCCGTGGGTGTTTCAGTTATAACTGTAATGTTATTTATAGAACAGCAGTAATCCATTAAAGCTAACCTATTTTTCAATATTTATGATAATCTATGTACATACATTGTCTGTCCATATGTATTTGTAAATAGGTTGTATATAATTCCATGGGTCAGGTTTGGGGCTTGGGTTCAAGTGTATATATTCCTGTAACTTTCTTAACTGCATTTTGATGAATTCACATTATGTATATCTAAGAATTGTCCCAAAATTACCTGTACAGAGATGTCAATATAAACAAATTGATAAATTGTGTAAACATTAAAAATTTTAAATATTGTTTAAATTGTATTTGCAATAAACAGACTGGTTAACCATTTTTTTTTTTTATGAAAACGGTGCAAATTTAGATCTCTTATTTAAATTTTAAAAAGATCTAAATTTTCAAAATGCAGTAGTTATCAAAATGTGATCTAGAGTAATGAAATCAAATGTGATCTAGTGTAAGGAAAGACCTTTGAGAACATAGGTGTGTTAATCTTATGTATATAGTGTAAAAATCCCCCTTGTACTGTTAGAGGCCAACAATTCCAGTATGACTTGTTGGCAAAGAGTGCTACACCGTTTCAATGAAACATTGTATGTTTTAACTGAACTAAAATAAATACATGCTTAATCCTGAGTAGCAGTGTTTCCTTTGGGGTAATGGGCCCAGCAGTGTCTGATGTATTTTGTAAGGACAGCACCTAGCATATAGGCCCCTATGTTATTGATTATAATGATGAAGAAAATGGTCAGGGAAAAGGTTCTGCTTTTAAGTTCCTAAAGATTGTCAATTGACAGGAGGAGTAAGGAAAACACTAAACATCATCTCAAGGACCCAGGTTTGAACCTGCTGTAAGTAGGCCAATAGTGCATCAGAATCACCTGGGGAGCTTTAGAATAGCTTTCTGGAACAAGTGCCTTCAATAGGATTCCATAGGTCTGGAGGGCTGCCCAGAATTTTTCCCCCATAGAAAGCTACCCAGGTGATACCTGATGCACAGTGTAAGGGGTGCTGAAACTCCTGGAAGAAGTCAAGATTAGTTCTACTTTGGTGAATTAGCAAAGAGGAAGTGCTGGAGAGGATTGAATAGACAAGCTGGTGGGTATGTAATTGTACCTTAGTGAAGAGGATTACTAAGATACACAGCATAGTTTAGAACCTATTTAGGGCTCCTAAAGTGAGCTATCCAAAGTGGAAACAAAAAGGGGGTTACCACAGAACAGCAGGTGTGCTTGGGAGTGGTTCCAAAGGCAAGGGGATTCTGCAAAAAACACCCCTTATTAACTTTGGTCAAATGGGAAGAAATTTGTGAGTAGAAAGTGCAGCAGGATTTGAGCAATAAAGTTACTCATCTGAGAAACTTTGAACACCTACCATGTGCAACTAAGATGCTCATGGGAAAGAGGGTAGGGTTATGTGTCAGACTTATTTTTCTTCTTAATTTTCTGTTATCTTTTTAATATGTTTTTATTGATTTTTAGAGAGAAAGGGAGAGATAGAGAGAAACATCAGTGAGAGAGAAGCATCATTGATTGGCTGCCTCCTGTATGCCCCCTCCTGGGGATCCAGCCCACACCTGGCTGAGAATTGAACTGGTGACCTCTTGGTGCATGGGGCTAGCCCAACCAACAGAGCCACACAGGCTGGGCCAGACTTGGGTTTTAACAGAACCTACATTTTCAATTAAACCATTTTTATAAAATGATACCAAAATGACCCAAAAGGCCAGTTTATTAACCTAAAATTAGAAATGTATTTAATAGATATGTCCACTGAGGAGATCAAAATACAGTTCTATAACCAGGCAGCCAGCTAGTCCCAAGAAATTTCAGTAAGCCTGAGGAATGATCTAGAAAGATTTCTAAAGCAGAGCTGTTCTTGACTGGAAATACTCTTACCTGGAAAATTGGCTTACTTAAATTTCTGGTAACAAAGTAAAGAAAATCCATTTAAATTAGCTAATGCAGAAATGGTGGCAGATGGAGAGAACTTCTTAGGAGATTGGGGTACTTCTGAGAAAAGTTAAACAGGCTTCCAAAAGATCAAACACTAGATTTGTTCTAGACTAGAAACTTCACTATAGAGCTATACAGTTCAATTCTGAGCAATTTCTTCAGCCAACTTCTCAAGATAAACATTAGCTAGTAATGCATGTTGATTATTAATTAATTAATTATTTATTTATTTTTAAATTCTCACCTGAGATTACTTTCTCCATTGATTTCTAGAGAGAAAGCGAAAGGGAAGGAGGAGGGGGACAGAGAGAAACATTGACTTGAGAGAGACATATCGATTGGTTGCCTCTCACTTGTGCCCGGGGAACCCGCAAACAAGGTACGTGCCCTTGACCAGGAATCAAACCCGAGACCCTTCAGTCCATGGGCTGACGCTCTAACCACTGAACAACTGGCCAGGGCAGGTGCTGATCTTCTATATAGCCAGATGGATATGGCTGCTAGGACCCTTCCCAGTGGTTAAGAGAAGAGTTCTCAGAGAAGGAGTGAAATAGTCATGGGCTGCAAATTTGGTCATCAGCTTTGGCCAGTGTAGCTAAGTGGTTAGAGCATCAGCCTACACACTGAAGAGTCATGGGTTCAATTCCCAGTCAAGGGCACATACCTGGGTGTCGGGTTTGATTCCCAGCCCCAGTTGGGGCATGTGGGAGGCAACCCATGAATGTGCCTCTCCCACATTGATGTTTCTCTCTCCTCCATCTCCCTCTCTCTCTTTTGCTCTTTCTAAAAATCAATGGAAATGCCATCAGGTGAGGATTAACAACAATAAAAAATGGGTCACCAGCTATTGCAGTTTTAGCACTGGAAATGCATCCTGGGAAACCCTTGAGTCCAACCAATCTCAGGTGGTTGGTCACCCTAGTTAGGAAGGCACACAAACACAAATGCCTAATAAAATAGCCTAGAGATACCAATAAATTCATTTCTTTGGGATTTCCTTTTTCTAGACATCCAGGTAGAACACCAATCTTCTTTTATGACTTTGCCCCAACTCAATGGATTACAGCTTCCTCAAATCACCCCCTCACCCCCACTAGAATTGTAAGCTTTGTGAGAGCAGGCATCTGTCTTTTCACTAATTTATCCCCAACAGTCATAACAGTGTCTAACAAATAGTACACAAATCCTCAATGTCATTTGTAGAGTGAATAAATATGCCCTGCATTTCCTATAACATAGTTGAGATGAGGCTCAACATTTTAAACAGGAATTTACTAAATGCTTACAAAGAAATACAACAAATACCATGATATTAGCACTGACTTAAAAGAGTTGATTTCTCTTCAACCAGAGGCCTACTACTTACAAGACAAAGGCTTTGTTGCCCAGCTTCTGATCTGCCTCCAGGTGGCAGAAGCCATCTTTAGCCTCTACCACATGTACGCGATTTCATAGTTGTGAAAACCTTTTTCAATTCCTAGCCCCAGATTTGGTTGTCCTCCACATGCAGTGAGGAAAGACACTGACACAGCAAGTCTGGTTGCTTACTACTTCTGTATTCAAGGGAACTGTGAGTGAACCTTGGGAAACTCCTGGGAATGTGGCCTTCAGAATGCTTTTTATGTTAGTGATTGATGGTTTTGTTACACACATCTGAAGCAATGGACCATGCTAAACTGGCTCTTGAGCTTGCTTTACACAAACATCAAGATTAATGATGTGTACCTGGTTTCATTGTCGGGGTCCTTTGTTTTGGTTGCCAAGGCTGGCTGCAAAGCAGAATGTGTCTACGTGACCAACCCCACTAAAAGCTTTGGACCTTAAAACTCATTTGGCCTTCCCTGGGCAGACATTCCACACATGTCCCTGTAGTCCACTGCTAGAAAAAGAGCACACCTTTGTGGAAGCCTCTAGAAGCCTTGCTGGACCTCTCTGGGCTCCACTGTGTCATGTCTTTTTCCTTTTTGCTCTGTCTCCTTTGCTGTAATAAATTTTAGCAGCACCTATTACCTGCTATTGAATCTTGAGAGCCATTCTGGTGAATCACCAAGTGAAACGTGTAATGTTTCTGTTTTACTTTACATCATCCGTTTGCAAACCTTACAAAAGAAATACAGCAAATGCCATGCTTTCACCAGGAAGAATCTATTCACGACTAAAGTCCTTAAAGCATTACTGCATTGAGCAAATTTTACTAAATATTGTCTTGGGTGTGGATGTTGGGAGGCTTAAATAGCAAAGATAATTTTTTATACTGCACATCCCACTAGGTTCAACTTCATAAACTCTCGTTTGGCTGTGCTGTGAACTAAAAAGGCCCACTGTCCCCGCTTCCATACCATACACAGCCGATCCCCTATCTTCATGATTAGTTCAACTCTGTCCTCAAATCCGCCTATCCTTCTTAGGTAAAAAATGTTGTCAAGTCATCAGGACTCACTTTCCTGAGAAGGCATTTTACTGGCCATTTATTTCCACTTCATTGTTGCTTTTGAAGATCTCACGTCTACTCCCACTTATCCAAAAGAACTTAATCTTAATATTCTTTCTAACTACTTACAGTACTTCCCCTGAAAAGAGTTCTGGAAAGTTCAACTTTTTCATTATGTTAAAAATACCTGCTGTAGAGCTCAGTCTATAAAGGAGATAGAAACAAAGCTGTGTGGTTAAGATAGTCAGGGCTGAGGTCTAGAGCTGAAGAGCTCATCCTCACAACCTCTTCCCACCTGCCTCGTCTCCCCACAGTGCCCCACCAGATGCTGCCCTCGACGAGGGCCCCATGCATCATGGTTTGAAAACCATGGCTCTAAGTCCTTTCGGGAGATCAAGACCCCAAGTTAACCATGATCTTGCCAACCTGAAGCTCAGCTACTGAGTCACCATTTTCTGGAAACAGCCTCTTTCTCCCTTTATCGGCAGAATAGTGCCCGTAGCCCCCTGTCTCCGACCCAATCACCTTTAGGCCAGTGCAACCAAAGAACCTCAAGATTGACACTCACTTCACATAGAGGGCAAGTCTCCTTGCCTGTGAATGTATTGCTAAGGAGATAATCAAGTCCTGCCGGGTATCTCTAAGGTGGCGTAGGTAAATACACACTCATACTGAAAAATTCATTTCCTGTCCCCTCGTCAACAATGAAGTCATTGCTGAGAATTGCCTTAGGTTTTGCTGAAAAAAAAAAAAAGTGTAGTGTTTATAAATAGGTAGAGGAATAAACCTTAAAAAAAGAATGACCTTTGGTTAGATCTGGTTCTGGAGGTCTTTACTTGGATTATTATTTTTTAAAATATATATTTTCTTATTTCAGAGAGGAAGGGAGAGATAGAAACATCAGTGATGAGAGAGAATCATTGATTGGTAGCCTCCTATACACCTCCTACTGGAGATTGAGGCTGAAAGCCAGGCATGTGCCCTGAATGGGAATCAAACTGTGACCTCCTGGTTCATAGGTTGACGCTCAACCACTGAGCCACGCTGGCCGGGCTGGAGGTCTTTTAAAAGAACAAGTGATTGTAAATCAATCCTCTGAATCATGTTTCCCAGGGAATTTGGGGAATTATACCAAGGTCCTAAATGTATAACTTTAAGCTTCCAAAGTTACATACATTCTTACTGAAAATTTGGCAAAATCGCACATCAATATAGTTTTTAAAAGTGAGCTATCTGGTCAATAGGCAATAAAAGGAACCGAATAATTTTAAGATGCCTGTTTCAAGGATGCAATTCCAGCAACCAACTGTTTATTTTTCTGGAGGGGAAAAGCACCCTGTAAGTTTTGGTAAATGATGGATTTTCTTCATTATCTCTAATCTACTATAGCCTATCTTGGAATCATGTTGTGTTCCAAGTCAAAAATAAGCTATTTTTCTTTTTTTTTAATTTCCTTTTTATTTTCTTTGTATTTCCTCTTGAAAGAGCCTGACAGTCTCAAGAGACCTGGAACTCGTGGTTCACAACCCTTCTGCTCTAGATAGAGGGACTGTATTTTTAAGCCAATCCCTGAGTAGAAAGAACCAAAGAAGGAAATATGTGATGTATAAAAATCTCTTCTCAAAATGCATGAGAGCCTCATAAATTTGAAAACATTTTTCTCTCATAAATTGTTCCAAAAAGAAACATTTAGTACTTACCACCTGTATTAGAAGCAATTAAGCAAACAAGAGAACATTCCTTGTTTCTTGTGGGGGAGAGACTGGTGAATTGCATTTTAAACAAGCACTCTTTCTTCTTAACACACACACACACACACACACACACACACACACACCCGTGAGACGGGCTAATAAGCCAGGACAAGTGGAATAGGGAAACTGAGATAATTAATTGGCCAAGCAGTTTACAGCCATCTAGTAAATAGCAAAAATCCTATCTTCTACCAAGGACATTTAGGAGTAAATGGTTTACACTTCTCCTCTCCAACCAGAGGGTAAATAGCTTAAACCATCCTACTCAGGGAGATAAATAGCAGAAATCCAATTAGTACCATTTTTGCCAACCACACCCAAGGACGGATGAAATTAAGGGAATGAATCTCTTTTTTTGGTGAACCAGCATAAGGCTGATGAATATTCTATTGAGATCTTCTCTTAAGACCTCCCCTAAACTCTCAGCCTTTAAAACCCTCAATACAAAGGACCTAGGGTGTGCTCTCCCTCCTGGGAGCATGCCCACGCCTTTCTTCCCTCTCAGAGGAGCATCTCCTGAACTCTAAAGGTCCCCACAAGACTTGCAATTAGGGGAGCAATGGGCAGTGGCAGCTCCTCCTGGCCTTACCCCCCTGAACCTGTTCCAAGGCCTCCTTTTCTCTGACTTTCCAGTGAGCCAAAGCAGCTCAGCCTAGCTCTCCTGTTGCTTGTAGCCTAGGCCTTTCCTTTTATTTCACTGTCCCCAGCTTTAATAAATGTACTCTCAAAATCACCTGGACTGGTATTGTGAAAACTTTCCTACACAAAGTCAAGAAAACACACACACACACACACACACACACACACACACACACACACTGGCCAGTCCTACCCTAGGCAGACCAGCTCTGGGTCCAGTCCCTTTCCAGTAACACAAGCAAACAATATTACACTTAAAGGCTATCACAGATTTTACTACAATATTTGCTGAAGAGGAATTAATAATCAACAGTTACCAGTGGTTACTATGCCACACTGTTTATGGAAAGCTCTCCTGGTTGGAGGGGGAAAAGCATGACCTCATAGTTGTGCAGGGATAGGTTCAGGTTCTGGTTTGCCATTACAGTCATGTGCCACTTAACCTGGGATATGTTCTGAGAAATGCATTGTTAGGCAGTTTCATCTTTTTGTGAACATCACAGAGTGCACTTATACAAACCTACATGGTAGCACCTACTACACACCTAAGCTATATGGTATATCCGTGGTCGGCAAACTGCGGCTTGCGAGCCACATGCGGCTCTTTGGCCCCTTGAGTGTGGCTCTTCCTAAGCCTTAGGAGTACCCTAATTAAGTTAATAACAATGTACCTACCTATATAGTTTAAGTTTAAAAAATTTGGCTCTCAAAAAGAAATTTCAATCATCTTACTGTTGATATTTGGCTCTGTTGACTAATGAGTTTGCCAACCACTGGTATAGCTTATTGCTCTGCAGGGGAGGACAAATAATTTTCCCTCTACCTTTCTGGACTCTTGGCCAAGACATCCCTGTAATAAAAGACAGATTAACAAGATTTTTTTAAAAAAACCCACAAGTTTAACAAGATGTGTATCTCCAGTATACATGAGAGCGACCCAGGAAAACTGAGTAACTCACCACCAAGGCTGAAGCCACCACTCTAAATACCATCTTCATTAAAGACAAAAAAAGATGTTGGGGTGGGAGGTCAGTTATGAGAGGTTTACCAAGTAAAGCCCAGGTGAGGTTGCTATGCAGATTTAAGTTGCTGTCTTCTGCACGGATAGGAGTTTCTAGAGATACAGTTACCCCTCCTCTCCCTGGTACAGCCAGGAAGACACCTTATGAATATGGAGGTTCCCCTTACAAATGCAAATGTCTCTCACAAAGGGTAACTTCTACTTGGTTTTCAGATCTTCTTCTATGTCTGCTGTTTCTTAAAATTAACCAGCTACACACCTAAAATAACCCTTATGTCAAATAGACATATTTTAGGTTGACAAATTCTGTTCCCCTATAGCTCTTAGAACACAAACCTGCATGGCATGTTACTGTACTGAATACTGCAGGCGATTGTTATGTCACCAACCCCTGCGGGTCAAAGACCCCAAATCATTGTCGTTCTGTGGTAGGCAGTTAGACAGACATGAGCAAAACAAAGCCTGTGGGCCGGGTACAGAAGGTCACCAGGGTGGAAAGCCCCAGCTGCCTAGCAAAGGCCACTTGTAGGGTGGGACTTTGCCCTCAAGGTGACCTTTCTTACCCTCGCACATCTCTGATCTTTCTGTTCCTCTCTGGAGATAACTTCTAGGCCTCAGTTGTATTTCAGCTCCAGGCGCAGGAAAGCAACAAAACCAGACAAGTGACCCCAAGGCTGACTTCAGGACTAGCTTCCCTGGATAATGACCCCCTTTTGAAGACCAATCGATCAGTGGAGACTACAAACCTGAAGGGACACACCTGGAAAGCTGCTGAATATTCTATTGAGATTTTACCTCTGGGACCTCCCCTAAAATCTCCACCCTTAAAACCCTTAGGATGAGGACCAGGCCCCGGGAGCTCTCTCTCCTGGGAGCACCCCTGAGCCTTTCCCTTTCCCCTTCCCATCCCCTCGCCCCCAGGAGTATTAACCTTTAGCTTCCTCACTGCTAAGCTTCAAGGGCCCTTCCTTTGTTGTATCACAAATCGGTGAGCTGGGCAAGATGCCTTAATGAGCCAGTTAGTTAGGAGTCATCTTTATTGCTCTCAGGTTCAGAGCAGATTACCTCTGTCAAATTCTGAACAAACACAGGAGGGAGTATTTCCTTTTTATATCCTCTAGTTCTTTGTGTAAGTTATTTTTGTAGACCGCTTGTAACCTTGAGTACACATCATATCTATACAGACACCTGTAACCTTGGGTACATATCTATACAGACACCTGGCATCAGTATCATTGTATCAGTCCCTTTATTTATTTATTTATTTATTTATTAAAATCTATTTTATTGATTTTTTACAGAGAGGAAGGGAGAGAGATAGAGAGTTAGAAACATCGATCAGCTGCCTCCTGCACACTCCCTACTGGAGATGTGCCCGCAACCAAGGTACATGCCCTTGACCGGAATCGAACCTGGGACCCTTCAGCTGCAGGCCGACGCTCTGTCCACTGAGCCAAACTGGTTACGGCCATTGTATCAGTCCCTTATGTTAGATGGCTAGCTTGCAAGGTCAGACAATTAAGTTTATTTCTCCTATTATTCAAGCTAAAAAACAAAGTTATTTTACAGTCTAAAAATATCAGAGAATTTAAAAACAACAGAGAATTCTAAAACAGTAGTTTCAAACAGCAGTTTTCCCTAAGGAGGGATCATTACCATGCTTCACCTTTACCTCTATCACTACCTCTGTGATTTCATAAATACATGTTCTCTTACAGTTTGGGTCTGGCTCTGATTCTTTCCTAGCCAGAACTCAAGTCCCGAGAACTCAACACCAGGTCCGGTCTGACCGCACCAGCCTAACACCTGGTGCCATTCCTGCCACCTACAATAGTTCTGCCTGGTGTCCCTGCTATCAATAAAATGGGACAGTATTTGAAAAAGCAAGTCAGAAACTTTATTTCTTGGCCAAGGAATGGAGAAGGATAATTGAATGCCTAATGATTCCTGCTCCCATTTCTGTGGAATTGGGAAAGAGTTACAGGACAGGGAGTGGGCCCAGTGCGGGTCTGCCTCAAGCCACCAGGTAGTGTGTGGGTTCCTGACTCTGTGCAGGAAACATTTCAGAGTAGGAGTCCAAGTAACTTTGGACAGTGAAACAAAAGCTGGGGACAGTGAAACAAAAGAAGGGCTTAGGTAGAAGCAACAGGAGAGAGCCTAGGCAGGGCTGCTTCAGTTCTCTTAGAAACATAATAGGAAAAGAGGGGGCCACGCTGGGCTGCACGAACCCACCAAGAAGTAAAAGTCACAGTGACAGAAGGGAGCCAAGGCGGGACTAGAAAATCAGAGAAAAAAGGGGGCCTCAGAGACAGGTTCGGGGGGTAAGCCCAGGACGAGCTGCTGCTTCCCATTGCTCTCCTGGTTGCAAGTCTTGTGGAGACCCTTAGATTTTAGGAAAAAGAGAGCAGAGATACACATCTGGGAGAGAAGGGCATGGGCATGCTCTAGGGAGAGTGAACACGGGGTCTTTTGTTTTGACCTTTTTTATCTTCCTTCAGCTGGTGGGAATCCTAAGGGAGGTTTCGGGGAGGCTCTTAACAGAATATTCATTAACTTTTCAGGTGTGTCCTTCGACATGTTGATTCATCAAAATGTGTGTGTGTGAAGGGGTCAGGATTGTTTTCTGGGTAGTTTCACTCTTAAAGAACACAATGGAAGAGGGACCAGGACGGAGGCTGGTCTGCCTCAGGATGGTCTGGAATGTGTAAACCATTTGTGCCTTAGTGTCCTTGGTCAGGGAAGATAAAAACCTTGTCATTCATTAGTTAGCTATAAATTGCTCAATTGTTTAATTATTTGTCTCAGTTCCCTTATTCCACTTGTCAGGGAATTTCCCTAGCTTCTTACTATTCTGCCTCCTTTTCTTACTATCAAAGGTGTTACAGGGTTTGGGGGCAAGGGGAGGGTGTGGGCCAGTTCAGGGGTGGGGATTCCCCAGGAAGGGTAGAGAGTTCTCATGTTTCTAAGGGAGCATGTGCAGTTCCCACACATGCTTGGAACGTGCCCAGCCATACATGGCATGTCTCATTTTCATGTTAAACCTCCACCTCTGGGGGTGACTTTTCGTATGCTCATGAGCAACTGTTCATCCAAAGGTTGCTTGGGAAGGGGTTTCAGGTGCCATCTGTATTTTTCCTGGCGCAAACCAGTTTCTGAGGGGTGGTCCTCAGGTTTCTTATTTTTTATTACCTTCAGCAGTCTTAACTAGCTCTGAAATTTCTGCCTTTTCTTGACACGTTCAGCCTGCTTTTGCCAGGGGATATGTTAGAGATAAAACAAGGAGATCGGAGAAGTTTAAAGATTAATGGATGATGTGGTGGCACAACCTGGGGACAGTTACACTGTGGTATTTGTGTAATCCGTGGCGCTTTGAAGCTAGAACAGCTATGACATCACTCAGTGATAGGAATTATTCAGCTTCATTTTAATCTTATGGGACCACCATAGTACAGCTGGTCCGTCGCTGGCCGAAATGTTGTTATGTGGCGCAGGACTCTACTACCTGTGTGGTCTCCAGCAAGTTCCTTAACCTTCCCATGGCCCAGCAAGCTCACTTTGTAATAAAATTTAACATAACTCACATCAATTAGTGCTTACCACATGCCAGGTACTGCGCCGAGGGTAATCACTACAGTCCCCTGAGGCTGGTGCTTTTTTTTTAATTTAAATTTTACTAAAGAAGAAACTGAGGCTTAGAAGTTAAGCCTCAACCTTAAGAGGTTAATAAATAAGTTGCCTAGAAAATGGTGGAGTTGAGACTCAAGCCTCAGTCCTCACTTCATGCTATTAATTAATTTACTCTCAAAGTAAAGATAAATATTAAAAGCCCATTTTTAGGGTGATTTTTTTTTAGATTGAATAAAGTAACCCAGAAAGTGCCTTTCAGTGCCTATATCACACAATGAAATATTAGATAGCGTTGAACATGAATGAACTACAGTGCATTTTAGAAGTAGAAACTTGAATGAAAAAAGCAAGTCTCAGAATGTTACATACTTACATACATATAGTATTATATCCTCTTTATAAAGTTCAAAATAACTAAAACTAAACAATATCTTGACTAGCATACTGCTACATTTGATACAACAATTTTAAAAAAAAGCAAGGGAATCCTATATAATAAACGGCTAATTGCAGCCCTAACCGGTTTGGCTCAGTGGATAGAGCGTCAGCCTGTGGACTCAAGGGTCCCAGGTTCGATTACGGTCAAGGGCATGTACCTTGGTTGTGGGCACATCCCCAGTAGGGAGTATGCAGGAGGCAGCTGATCAATGTTTCTCTCCCATCAATGTTTCTAACTCTCTATCCCTCTCCCTTCCTCTCTGTAAAAAAATCAATAAAATATATTTTTAGGAGAATCGAAGATGGCGGCATAGGTAAAACACCAGAGACTGCTGCCGTGGACAACCACTTCAAAAATACAACTAAAAGTCGGAGCGGACATCAACCAGAACCACGGGAAGGCTGGCTGAGGAGAGTCTCTTCAACTAGAAGCAAAAACAACAGCATTCCGACGCTCAGCGGAGGCGCAGTGTGGAAAATTTAAAGGTACGGCGGTGCGGTGGTGAGGGTGCGCGCGAAAGCGGGCTGGCGGCTGAGGGCGCGATTGTCGTTTTCAATCAGGAGCGAATCTCAGACTCTGGGCTACAGATCCGGGCGAGTCTCTAGGGACCCAGACTCAAACGGGAGAAGCGGGACTGTCTGGCTACGGCCCCTCCGAGGTTTGCAGCGATTGCTGGGACAGAGAGGCAGAGCCCCTGGGGACGGACTGAGAGCGGCCATAGCTGCTCCCTCCCCCCCGCCCTGTTGAGCCCGCCCCACCCAAACCCTGCGCACAACCATTTGCCGACCGCCTCAGGCAAGGGCTGGACTAGCGCCTCCCCTGAGGACTGAAGTTTTCCCACAGCTGATTTCCACCGCCAGTCGGCCTGATGGTCAAATCCCTCTAGTGTTAACTACAACAATTAAGGCTTCGCTAGAACAAGACTGCGCACAAAGACCACAAGGGGGTGCACCAAGAAAGCATAAAAGATGCGGAGACAAAAAAACATGACAGAAATGGAGGATATGGAGCTAAGAATCGCAATTTTGAGGGCTTGCCATAAATTTGTGCAGATCCTCACGAAAACTAATGAGACCCTCGATGCTACGATAAAGAAATTAGAAAGTAAGCATACACGGACTGAAATAAAGAATATTATACCCAATAGCAGACCAGAGGAGTGCAAGAATCAAACCAAAGATTCGACAAAAAACACCCAATTAGAAAAGCATAATGAAAAAAGAATCCGAAAGTGTGAAGATAGTGTAAGGAGCCTCTGGGACAGCTTTAAGCGGACTAATATCAGAGTCATTGGAGTCCCAGAAGATGAGAGACAGCAAGATATTGAAAACCTATTTCAAGAAATAATGGCAGAAAACTTCCCCCACCTAGTGAAAGAAATGGACTTACAGGTCCAAGAAGCGAAGAGAACCCCAAACAAAAGGAATCCAAAGAGGACCACACCAAGACACATCATCATTAAAATGCCAAGAGCAAAAGACAAAGAGAAAATCTTAAAAGCAGCAAGAGAAAGAGGCTCAATTACCTACAAGGGAATACCCATACGACTGTCAGCTGATTTCTCAACAGAAACTTTGCAGGCCAGAAGGGAATGGCAAGAAATATTCAAAGTGCTGAATACCAAGAACCTACAACCAAGATTACTTTATCCAGCAAAGCTATCATTCAGAATTGAAGGTCAGATAAAGAGCTTCACAGATAAGGAAAAACTAAAGGAGTTCATCACCGCCAAACCAGTATTATATGAAATGCTGAAAGGTATCCTTTAAGAAGAGGAAGAAGAAGAAAAAGGTAAAGATACAAATTATGAACAACAAATATGCATCTATCAACAAATGAATCTAAGAATCAAGTGAATAAATAACCTGATGTACAGAATGAACTGGTGACTATAATGAATCAGGGACATAGAAAGGGAATGGACTGACTATTCTTGGGGGGGAAAGGGGAATGGGAGATTCGGGAAGAGACTGGACAAAAATCATGCACCTATGGATGAACTCAGTGGGTGGGGAGTGAGGGTGGAGGGTGGGGTGGGAGCTGGAAGGAGGGGAGTTATGGGGGGAAAAAAGAGGAACAAATGTAATAATCTGAACAATAAAGATTAAAAAAAAAATAAAATAAAATATATATATTTTTAAAAAAGAGGCTAATTGCAAATCGACCAGATGGACGGTGGAATGACTGGTCGCTATGACACACACTGACCACCAGGGGGCAGATGCTCCACATAAGAGCTGCTCCCTGGTGGTCAGTGCACTCCCACAGGGGGAGCACCGCTCAGTGAGAAGCTGGGCTCAGGCTCACGGCTGGTGAGTGCAGTGGTGGTGGCAGCACTAAGGACCCCCCGGGGGAAGTGGGCCTAAGCCAGCAGTTGGACATCCCCCAAGGAATGGCCAGGCTGAGGGACCCCCCCCCCCCCCTCACACACACACACACGCACACACACACTCCCAGTGCACAAATATTGTGCAGTGGGCCTCTAGTGACATACATAACTTTCAAGATAGTGATTATTTTTGAAGAGGAAGAGGGCATGTAGGCAGATGGAAGTTACTGTCAGTGTTTTAGTTCTCTGAGTTCATAGGGAAAAGTTGGAAAACAGATAAACAAGAATGGCCTATAGGACCAATGGTGAATGTGACTGATTAACACCATTATGCACTTCTGGGGTCCATAGTCTGAACCCCATGAAACTGCTGATTTACTATCAGTTTTCACCTACAAAACTAGAAATTTAATGTTTTTTCCCTCTTTTTCCTTTCTTTTTTCATTTCTCCTTTCTTTCTTCCTTTCTTTCTTTCTTTCTTTCTTTCTTTCTTTCTTTCTTTCTTTCTTTCTTTCTTTCTTTCTTTCTTCCTTCCTTCCTTCCTTCCTTCCTTCCTTCCTTCCTTCCTTCCTTTCTTTCTTTCTTTCTTTCTTTCTTTCTTTCTTTCTTTCTTTCTTTCTTTCTTTCCTTCTTTCTTTCTTCCTTCCTTTCTTTCTCAAACCCTTGTGTGGAGGACTTTCAATAGATCACAGCAAGGGGGCTGCTCTGCTACCTACCAAACCCCGACCCAGAGACAGGCCATCTAGGAATGGTTTAGCACCAGGTTCCCCACGAACACGCATTGCATGAAGGGTGAGGGGGTAGCTCCCTTTCCAGCTGCGCCCTGTTTCCTGAGACAAGGGGCTCTCCACACCGGCTCTTCAGGGAACCGGGTCCCAATGCATGGTGGGTTCGCAGCACCACCATGAGGGGTGTGTGTGCTGGCAGGGAGGGCGGGAACTGCTATCTGAGGCCACCCGAGCCTCTGAGGCGCTGTCAGCCTGTCACTCTGCCTGGGTGGGGTCTGACTTAGAGGCACTCGGTTATAATCCCACAGACGGTAGTTTTTCCCGCCATTGGCCCCCTAGCCAAGCACACACACCAAATGCCTCAGAAATTTAATATGCTCTAAATGAACATGTAATCAATAAATATTGTTTTCTTCTATTTACCCTTTTTCTAGCTTGCTTGATGCAAAGAGGTGTCTACTCAATTCCACAACACCCTAAACGGGTCAGCATCCCCAGCCCAGGCTATGAGAAGACAGGTTCTCCATCCCAATAGCAAGCATTGGTCTCTATCCCAGGAGCTCTATAAAAGTGACAGTCTAGTGGGCCAGGCACAGTAAGGTTCATCTCAGATGATGAATAGTTGTTGAATTAATGATCTCTCAAAATCTCAATATAGTTCAATGGGAGAGGAACGGGATTACATTGGGTGCAGTATAGGTACAGAGGCTTGGGCACAGATCTCAGGGGCCAAAAGGTTGGCTCCTTCTGGTCCTACCTCTTGCAATAGGGGACATGCATTGCTGCTTTCAGGTTTCCTTTGTGATATCGCAGGCTCTGCACCTTCTTCGAGATCCCAGTCCTGGAACCCACACCCGCTGTTGGCACCTGCTTTCTGCCTTCTGGCTCAGCCTGGCTCCTCTCAGTGGTTCTCGGACAGCAGCTCCCTTAGACTGCCTGCTTGGCTTTCGGTCCCTATCTCTGGCATCTGCACCACATGTTCTCTTTTTAAAACCCTACAGTGGCTTCCGATCCCCATCGGCAGGAAGTCCCAGATTTTTGTGGCCCTTCGTGATCCGGAATTTCCCCACCTCCCCAGCACTTCTCCCCTCACTTTACTCCATATCCCAACCACACAGAATGAGTCCCAGAGCCTACCATGCTCTTATACCTCTGTGCCTTCATACATGCTCTGTCCTCTGCTTGGAACACTGTTTACTGCTCTTCTGCAGCTTGGTAATCCCCTCCCCTTTATTTTATTTTATTTTATTTTATTTTATTTTATTTTATTTTATTTTATTTTTTGTTAATCTTCACTGGAGGATATTGTTTTCCATTGCTTTTCAGAGAGAGTGGGAAGGAGGGAGGGAGAAGAGAGAGAGAGAGAGAGAAACATTGATGTGAGAGAGAAACATCAACTGGTTGCCTCCTGCATGTGCACTGACCAGGTATGTGCCTTTGACTGGGAATTGGACCTGTGACCCTTTGATACACAGGCTGACACTCTAACCACTTAACCACACTGGCCAGCCGCCCCCCCCCCCCCCCCCGACTTTTTTTAAACTCAAGAATCAGGTCAAGCACCACTTCCTCCACAGTACCTTGTGTGCTCCCTGAGCACACGTCTGGCTCTTCTTGAAGACTCTGTCTTACTGTGCACCTGGCCCACCAGACTGAAGTTCCCTGAGAGCAGAGACTGTGCTCCTGTTCCTGCACCCCAGCATCTAACAGTGCCTGGAACAGGTGCTACACTGCGGCTTGCTGAGTCATCACCGCCCCATTCTGACCAAGCCCTCAACTGGGTCTTGGCTTGATCCTGATCAATGTCTTCAGCTTCCAGAAAACTCCGTGTGTCAGACCCTGAGATAATCACCAAGCATTCAATGACAGAGAATGCTTTCCCGTCTTTTAAGAAGTTCATAGCCAAGCCAGGGGAGCAGGGCAACAGTTAACCACATTCTAACATCAGAACTTCTGTCACAAAGTGGTGCAGCAAATAAGGCAATAATGAGTTAGTGTAGCATAGGATTAAGAAAAGGCTTGAGCCTTGGCCAGTTTGGCTCAGTGGATAGAGGATTGGCCTGCAGACTGAAGGGTCCCAGGTTCGATTCCGGTCAAGGGCACATGCCCAGGTTGTGGGCTCGATCCCCCGTGGGCAACATGTAGGAGTCAGCCAATCGATGATTCTCTCTCACCATTGATGTTTCTGTCTCTCTCTCCTTCTCCCTTCCTCTCTCTGAAATCAATAAAAATATATTTTAAAAAAATCTTTTTTAAAAAAGGGTTGAATCCATACCTAGATTTGAATCCCAATGCTGTACTTCCTAGATGTGTGAATTTGACAGTGCTATTTTCCAAAGCCTGAGTTTGCATCTCCATAATGCAGGAAATAGTACAGAGATGGCAGAGAAAGCATGGTGTTTGGAGGGAGGGGTTATGATAAAATTTACATAACGATATTTAGCATTCTAACTACTCATAAGTGTACAATTCCGTGGCATTAAATCCATGTTGTGTAACCATTATCACTCGCTATCCCAAAACTATTTCAATATCCCCAACAAAAACGCTGTGCCCATTAAACAATAGCTCTCCCTATCTCCTTCCCCTCAGTCCCTGTAACCTCTTTTCTACTTTCTGTCTCTATACATTTGCCTACGCCAGATACCTCGTTATGAGTGGAACCATGTAGCATTTGTCCTATGTCTAGCTTATTTCACTAGGCATAATGTTTTCCAGGTTCATTTATGTTGCAGCATATAATAAAATGCCATTCTTTTTATGATTCAGTAATATTTTATTGTTTGTGTATATCACATTTTGTTTATCCATTCATCTGTTGATAGACACTGGTTGTTTCCATCCTTTAGCTACTGTGCATAATGCTTTGGCTATTGTGCATTGAACATGAGTATACAAATATCTGAGTCCCTGCTTTTAGTTCTTTGGGATATGTACTTAAGAGTGAAGTTACTGGGTTATATGGCAATTCTGTGCTTAACCTTTTGAGAAGCTGCCAAAGTGATTTCCACAGCAGCTGCATCATTATGCGGTCCTACAAGCTCATGCCTGGGGCTTTCCATTTCTCTACGTCCTCACTAACACTTGCTATTTCCCTTTTTATTTTATTTTAGTCATTCTAGTAAATGTGATTTAAAGTAAGATCTGCAGTTTCCTACACTTGGTGGCTAATTCATAGATCAAAGGATGGCCTTTTTGGGCATGAAAGATAAAGCTCCCCCTACTCTCTCCTTCTAGGCACAGTCTTGAAAACTGGAAGAAAAGAGTACAATTAAGAGAGAACGAGAGAACCAAAAAAAAAAAAAAAAGAGCAGAGAAAGTGGAGCATACAGGTTGAGAGTAGAGGGAATAGGAGGGAAGGAAGTTGTCCAGCTATGAGAGGCAGCCAGATGACATGTTCTGAGGATGAGAATGGGCAAGGGACTTCTAAGAAAAGCAAAGTAATACTTTTTAAAAAATATTTTATTGATTTTTTTACACAGAGGAAGGGAGAGGGATAGAGAGTTAGAAACATCAATAAGAGAGAAACATTGATCAGCTGCCTCCTGCACACCTCCTACTGGGGATGTGCCCGCAACCAAGGTACATGCCCTTGACCGGAATCAAACCTGGGACCCTTCAGTCCGCAGGCCGACGCTCTATCCACTGAGCCAAACCGGTTAGGGCCAAAGTAATACTTTTTAAAACAATTTAATAAATTGTTTCTTATTTTATTTTCTTGAAAAAAATGTTACAAGCCCATGGTCTAAATTAAAAGCTTCATCTTCCAATCCTGAGTCTCTAACCCTCCAATTCCCTCCTCCTGAGGCATCTACGATTAGCAGTTTGTTGCCCATTCTCGCATAGATATTCGGTTTAATGTTCAACTTTGTATTGCTTGTTTTGCTGCAATGAAACATGCTACTTCCCCCGCCCCCCTCAAGACTTGGGTAGAAATCTGCTACCTGCCACTGCCTTAAACTGGTGATACAGTGGTGACATTAAAGAGAAGGCCCATGTTCCCTGTTTGATATAGAGCGAAGAGATGACACAGGCAGGAGGAAAGACCCAAGTGCGGTCAAGAATTCAGGAGGGAAGAAAAAATAAAAGCAAACAGAGATGATGGGGGGGAAAAAAGTCTAGGAAATTTTCAGGGACCTTGGGGAGACAGTATTTACGGTAAGAGCTCCCACTACTTTGATTTGCATGCTAATAGATAGGGAGACCCCCGAAGCCTAGAAGACTTGGGGACTCATTCAACTAATATTTGTGTTAAGCAGACCTACACATGACTTCCCAGGATTAATGAGATATTGTGTGTAAAGCTTTTAGCGTAGCACTGATGTATGGTAAGCCTTCAATAAGTTATTGTTGTTGTCTGTATTATTTATTGATTACTTATTTTTTGCAGGAGCTTGGGATATAAAGATATAGGGTGCTTAAAGAACTCACACTCTGGTGAGGATAATAGATAAGTAAATGGACCATCAATTACTACACAGTGTGATAGAAACTGCTTTAGAAGGAAGCATAGCGTTCTAAGTGTGTGTGAAAGAAGGCTACTAACTCAGCTAAAGGGTCTGGAGAGGTTTCCCACAAAGGTGTTTGAGTTGATAATCTAATGTGTTCCCGACACAACCCAAATACACTAAATTTTGCAAATACTTTTATAACTGAATTCCAAAATGCAGAATTCTGTACTTTTAATAAAACACATCTTGCTGAAATACTTAGAAAATCATCAAATGTTTTGTTTATTTTTAAAGGAGACTGGCAAGCATATATTCATATTTAGAAAAGTCTAGTTATTATTTATTTATTTATAAATTTATTTATTGTTAATCCTCACCTGAGGATATTTTTCCATTGATTTTTAGAGAGAGTGGAAGGGAGGGGGAGAGACAGAGAGAAACATTGATTGGTTGCATCCCACACACACCCTGACCAGGCCCAGGAAGGTCTCAGTAGCAGCCCATATTATATGCTCTATAAACTTTTATTAAATGGAATGAATTCATTTATAGAACTAAATGATAAGCAGCTAAATTGATACTTTATTTATTCTTTCCACTTTCAAACAATTACAATGTACAGATTAGTTCTATAGGCATTGGAGAAAATGGAAAAGAGAATTCCTGGGTTACCCAAAGGCACAAGGAGCACAGGGCAGAACCATGAACAAATGCTAAATGCTAATGAGGGTCTTTTATGTATATGAATGACCTTCTCTTTACTGGTTCAGCCTAGAGGAAAACTTAGATAATTCTGGTGAGACAAAATGAAAAAACTTCTCCTGGAAATGGCTTAATTACTGATATCTACTTAATAATATAGGGCACAAATGGCAGGATGCCCTTTGCTTATCTAAGGCATTTCATTTTATTATGTGTTTCAGACAGAATGCACTCATTCTAAGGGAGACAAGCCAAAGTCTCACCCACAGCATCCAACTTAAAGTCTAGGACTTCTGGCAGATGTGTGTGGTCTCTTTATTGGGCGTGATGCTCCATTATGTCTACATTTGGACTAGATGGGATACTTCTTGCTAAATACTAAATATATACTGTATTCTAAAGTCCTATATACTAACAAAGGTAAGTTATCAGCTCGCAATATACTTATTATACACTGGGGGGTCAGGGGAGTGATACGTGTGGAAGTCTGGGTCTGTAGCGAGTCTAAAATCTGGCTAGGATGTCAACCTGAGGAGGGCTTCCTACCTGGGATGGGATAAGTTCTTTAATTAGGCTCCCATTCTGTCCCCTGGAAGGGACTCCTCAACCCACTTGTCTCATAGCCCTGGAATGAACTCTTTGTAAGAGTCTTCTTTTTCTGATATCCTCCTGAGCCTCACCCACAGTGGGGATGAATGAATACATCGTCCTTAGAGATTAAGACATTTTCCTAGCCCACTTCCTACTCATAGAAGGTTGGGGCCAAGGGTTGTTTTAAATCCAGAGAAGTCCATTTTCTTTTTCTAAGCTAGTGGTCCCTTTAACAGTTTAAGTCTCTCAAAAATTTAGTAATATTCTCATCTGATCCTGGTGAATTATATATGCCAATAGTCATACCCACAGTTTTCTTTTCTGGACATACTCTTTTTTTTCATCTAAGTTTATTCTTTGATATGTAATTAATATGTTATACAATTAATATACAATTTAAAGTATACAGTTCAATGGTTTTTAGTATATTCGCATAGTTGTACAGCCATCACCACTAATTACAGAACATTTTTATCATTCTAAAAAAAAACTCCATACCCATTAACAGTTACTCCCTATTCCCCCCACCCAACCCACTCTACAAAAATCTGCGTTCTGTTTCTATAAATTTGCTTATTATGGACATTTTATAGAAATTGAATCATACAATATTAGGTCCTTTGTCACTGGCTTCTTTGACTTAGTATAATGTTTTCAAGGTTTATCCATGTTGGAGCAGGTATCTGTACTTAATTTCTTTTTATTGACAAACAATATTCCATTGTATGAATATACTATATTTTATTTATCCATCCAATGACATTCCACATTTTGGCTATTATGAATAATGTTGCTATAAACATTTGTTTACAAGTTTTTGAATGGACATGTTTTTATTTCTCTTTAATCATGCTTCCTAAATTTTTTACATTTCTTTGCTTTATTGTCTCTCTTTCTAAAAAAAAAAAAAAAAAGAGAGATAGCAGATGCCACCTTAACACATACAGAGATTTTTACAATATGTCCAATGGCTTTGCCTTGATTTGATCCTTGCCACGGGGCTACTTTTTATTGTTTGATGCTCAGAAATGGTCACTTTTTACAACCACTTCCCAAATTTCTGACACTCTCTAGTCCCTTTCCTGCTTGCAAACTGGCCATTTATTTTTCTGAGCTCATCTATTTCTTATAATACCTTTTCCAACAGTCATCAGCAACCAACACAGGCTACAAATATTCCATTTTCCAACCTATTATTCTAAGACTACAAAATATTAGGAACTTGATGTGCCTTCCAAATGATCTCAGATGCCAATTTTACTAAATGTTTTACCACTGCATAATATGCTGTGCATCCTTCCTTCCTCCAGTAATAACTGTTGTCTGCCACCTACTACCAGCCCCTAAGTCAGTACCTCATTTTATGATAATTTAATTAAAACAAAAATTTCTATGCATCCAGGATAGCCTAGGTTATTTCTGGCAAACACACACACACACACACACACACACACACACACACACACCCCAAAACCCCCAGAATATCAGCAGTTCAATCTTAGAAAAGTTTATTCCTTGCTCCTGCTACATGTCCGGTGAAGTTCATCAGGGTAATGAGAAAGTAAAAATCGCTTGGACTGTGTAAAGCTGTCCCACCATTCATCAGATTGGAATAAAAGACACAGAGAAAGCCAGCTGCAAAGTTAACCGGAAACATTCTTTCCCCCAAGGACACACTGCAGCTGTAAAGTGTCATAACATCCCCCCTCCGGGGGCGACTATTGCTTTCTACTCACGGAGAAACTGTTCTCTAAAATCAGAGACTATCATAAATTTAAGTAATTGGATTTAAATTACTGTTTGAAATGATGTCAGTAAGAATGAAACAGCCCACCGTTGCCTGGGGGGTCTAAGTTACTGTGACAGAGAAGCACTCTGGATCGGCAGCCAGGTGCAGAGCTTCAGATCGGGGGTTTCTGCACACAGCATTCCACATCAGTCTTCACTTCCTTTTGTATATTTTGACTCCTCACCTGAGGATGTTTTTTCCATTGATCTTTAGAGAGAGAGAGTGGAAGGGGGGAGGAAAGGGAGAAAAAGAGAGAGAAACATTGATGTCACATTGACTGGTTGCCTCCCGCACTCGCCTCACCAGGAATTGAACCTGCAACTGAGGTATGTGCCCTAGATCGGGAATCGAATCCGTGACCCTTTAGTCCGAGGGCCAGCACTCTAACCACTGACCAGAGCTTCACTTGCTTTCTTCTAAGTAAACAAGAACCTGGTTCTACTTTTCAGTTTGGATGTCACACTTTATATAGCCTTGGAGCCTATTAAAACAATGATTTATCTAAATTTCACCTCAACTCTACTCTTCCCCAGAATTCTACCCTAACTCTATTTTTCTCTTTGGTGAGATGCCCCACAATGTCTCTAGTGTATGGTCTTCCACTCAGCAATGGGTTAATAAATCTGATTTTGCCTACTGAAAGGTTTGTGTTTATTAGTTTGGGGCTGACTGGGTTAAGACAAGACATTCAACTCATTATAAACTTTTGACCTTAAAGTATCTGTATTTCATGTATTGAAATAATTTTAAGTTCTTGTTGGGCCCGGCCTTGACCATAGACTATCTTACTTTCTGATGATTACTTCGTTTCTGAAAAAATGAAGCCAAATAGATTTCATAACACAAGCCCTCATTCATAAATACTATGGGGGTTAGAAATAACAATAGCTGAAGTCCTAAATATTTCAGGGCAACTTGGGTACCAGATCGT
Organism: Myotis yumanensis; assembly: GCF_028538775.1. NCBI lineage: Eukaryota > Metazoa > Chordata > Mammalia > Chiroptera > Vespertilionidae > Myotis > Myotis yumanensis. Next base: position 167,779,459 of record NW_027223754.1, read on the forward strand.
CTCTTCAATTCCATTGGTGCAAAGCCAGGCTGCCCACTAAGCCCCTTTCTATCTCTGTCCCTTTAAATCTCTGTACAGGGGGAAGCCCTGCACTGTTCCAGTAGTTGCTATCTCTCAGTAAGATTTAATGAATAAATCACTTCCCACCCATCAATGTGGTTATCCCTAGAGAATAAGGAAGGAGTTCAGAAGTGGTCATTGGGAATCCCACCAGGAAGTCTCAGAGTTAGAAACCAGGGAGATACGCAGGGAAAGGTATAGGATATCAGACATTATTTCAACAAGAAATAGATGTGGACAGGATTAAATAAATTAACAAGGGAAGATGAAGCATCTAGAACAGCAATACAGGAGGCCATTGTCACCGCTTGGTCTGGAAAGGTAAAAGGAGGGAAATTGGAGCCTATTGTCACCTGGAGATATGACAGAGGGGATTGCTTGACAGGAGCTATGGCTGTAGAGCAATGAAGCTATTGCAGGATCACAAGAAAGTGAGGGATGGGAGTGGGGGTGGAAAAGAAGACAAGAAGCATAAATATCCCAATCTTTTTACTTTCATCTTCCAAACTAACTTCTTGTGCCTCTTATTGGCCAAACCCAACTGGACTCCAAAATGCAAGAGAACCCAGGAGATGCATTGGTGAAGGTCAACCTCCAGAACACAGTACAGGTGGAAAAGAACAGACAGTGGGCTGAGCTTGGGGGTGGGGCAAATGGAGACTAACCAGCGTAGGTGGGTTGAAGAAACCAAGGGGAAGATGGAGTTGGGCAAATACCTAAGATAGGAGCTATTGCCCATCACTGGCTTTTATATGCATGCAACCTCTGCCCGGTCTGAGCTGGCACTTTTCTGGGTCATCCAGTCACGGTCTTAACTCATTCTTCTCAAGGAACCAGGTGCTAGAGCTGAACAACATTTTACCAGAAGTCTAGTGTCTTTTTTAAAATTGAGATATAATCCACCCACTATAAAATTCGTCCTTTTGAAGTATAAAAGTAAGTGATTTATAGTATATTTATAAGGTTACATAACCATCACCACTATCTGATTTTAGAACAGTTTCATCACCCCCAAAAGAAACCTCAGGTCCATTGGCAGTCATTTCTCCTTCCTTCCCACCCCCCCAGCCCTAGGCAACTACTAACCTAGTTTCTGTCAGACACTTCATATAAATGGGATCCCATAATACCTGGTCTTTTGTGACTTGTTTCTTTCACTTGGCAGGATGTCTTCAAGGTTCATACATGTAGCATGCATCAGTACTTCGTTCCTTTTTATGACTGGATAATATTCCATTGAACAGATAGACTACGTTTTGTTCATCCATTTGTCAGCTGATGGACTTTTGGGTTGTTTCCGCTTTTTGGCCCTTCACTTCAGCTATAGGCCTCAGGCATTGCTGGGCATGGAATTCTTTGCTGACATCAGCTGAAAAGAAACCTGTTTAGACTCAGAAAAGAGACATCTATTTGATTTTAAAGAGGTTGCAAAGGATTGATTCTCTACTTCTCTTTTCATTTATTTTTGTTTTAGTCTCAAAGCTCTGTTCTTAGAGGAGCTAGTAGTGGACTAACTTATTAAATAAATATTGTAAATAAGTTCTGATAATAACTGATAATACTAGTTGACAGGGTAGGTAGGGAGATTTTGTGGCCATTTCTAATCTGCTTTATAGATTAGAATTTATTTTTCTCAATTAGTATAATTAAGTGTATGATCCAAATAAGCTCTGAATCTAGTTACATAATGTTTTATTTTCTGTGTAGAAATTTTTCTACTGAGAAATGACCCCTAGCCCTGAAATATCAATTGTTGCATCTATAAGATTAAAAACATTGCATAACATAAAGCCTATCATATTATTTCAATCTGATTCCTTACTTTAGCATATCTATGACATTGTTCATTTTAATTCTTAAAGGGGATCAAATGAAAAAGCAATCAAAAACTCAAGTTTGTTTTTAGAATGGACTTTATCTTTGCTTACTGGTTTCTCAATTTCTGGAAGAAATTCATTGCTTAAATAAATTGGGCAAGTAGAGAACAGTGGTAGAATTTAGAAGTAACCTTGCTAGAACTTCACTAGTCATTCTCTTCAATTCTTCATGTCAAATGCGTATGCTGTTTTAGAATCATTCTTAATAATAAGAATTCTTCTGCCTTTTTAGAAGCTTTAAATGTTCAGAAAACAAACATTGCCTCAGAAGCTTCAACGGGTGAATGTGAATAGAGAGTGCAAATATTTCCATAATCCTGCAAGAGGGTTTAAGCAAATTTGCTATTAATGTTCTCTGCTTTTTCTGGAAAACTCTGATTTTCAAAGAAAAGATGTTTTCAGAAAAAGTTGGCTTTATGTACACAAACTTCAAGTTATTTATGAAAATGCTATAACTCTGCTGTGGTGATATTATATATAGATGTAGTAAAACAACTATAATAGTTCTATTGGTACCTAGTTATGCTCCCTCCATTCCTTTTTAGCAGTTTTATTGAGATATAATCCACATAACATACAATTCACCCTTATAAAACATACAACTCAGAGTATTTTAAGTACAAAACAGAGTTGAACATACTAACTATAAATATGTCTACATTTATAGAAAGCATAAATATGTATATTTCATTGCATGGATACACCACATTTTATTTATTCATCAGCAGATGGACATTTGGCTACTATGAATAATGCTGCTATGAACATTCATGTACAAGTCTTTGGACATATGTTTTCCATCCCAGTCATGTTTTAAATATATGTATAGCTTATTGACATGTGCTTTTTCCTTCTGTATGCCCTCTTCTGAAGGAAACTTTATAATCAAGTACACCCTCCCATTCTCTTTAAGCCAGAGTGGGATGAGAGGAGATGAGAGAGGTAAAAGGAAGGGTGACCTGGAACCCTAAACTCCCCTTTCCTAATGCAAAATGAAGGGGTATGTTCACCAAGATTATCTTGCCATTTCATGTTTCTTTTATTTTCAGCTGCTATATGAATAAATTATTTTCATATAAATGTTTTTCTAGTTTTTATTTTTTTTCTAATTATGAAAACAATCTTTATTATTTGAGACAAATTCTGCAATATGGAAAAGAAGGAAAAAATTAATAGTCTCACTGTCCCGAAAGGCGATTAACGTTTTAGTGTATTCCCTTCCTGATCTTGCTGAGCAATGTGTCCCTATGAGGCTGAACTTATACTGAAATACCATGTAGTATATTCCTTATTTTATAAATGTAACATGTCATAATCATTTCCCCATAGCCTGAAAACTTGTTAGAAATAAATTTAAGTGGTTACATTATTCAAAAAAAAAAAAATGAAAGTAAGCAAACCAAGAAAACACACAAACACATTTACATGAGCATAAACCTATGAATGTGTTGTGTGTGTGTATCAAGCCTCCTTCTCCAATCCTATATAATAAAGAGGTAATATGCAAATTGACCATCACACCCTTGCACAAATGGCCACCTCCATGTGGTCACAAGATGGCTGCCCCCATGTCATCACAAGATGGCCAGCAGGGGAAGGCAGTTGGGGATGACTGGGCCTGCAGGGGAGGGAGGGAAGTTGGGGTAACCAGGCTGGCAGGGGAGGGCAATTGGGGCGATCGGGCTAGCAGGGGAGCAGTTAGGCATCAATCAGGCTGGCAGGGGAGTGGTTAAGGGGTGATCAAGCAGCCAGGCAGGCGAATGGTTGGGAGCCAGCAATCCCGGATTGTGAGAGGGATGTTTGATTGCAGCAGTTAGACATCCCCTGAGGGGTCCCAGATTGGAGAGGGTGCAGGCTGGGCTGAGGGACAACCCTCCCCACCAGTGCACAAATTTCGTGCACCGGGCCTCTAGTGGGTAAATAAAAAGTAATTGAGAAGGAAGACTCTCAAATGAAAATATTAATGTTGTTTAAAAAGTATCTCTTTTAAGTCTGGCCAGCATGGCTCAGTGATTGAGCATTGACCTATGAACCAGGAGGTCACAGTTTAATTCCCAGTCAGGGCACATACCCTGGTTGCAGGCTCAATCCCCAGTGGGGGTGTTCAGGAGGCAGCCAATTGACTCTCTTACATCATTGATGTTTCTATCTCTCCTTCTCCCTTCCTCTCTGAAGTCAATAAAAATATATATTTTTAAAAGTATCTCTTTTGAATACCAGATCTCCAGGTCTTTTAGGGAAAACCAAATTTGCACAAGTAGATCTTGAAAGACTTTACCTAACCTTTGTTCTAAGAAGCCATTTGCTCACTTGGGCCCACTTTGTGTATAGGGTAAACTCAAATAATAAATTTTTTTCTGCTTGCCTATTTTCTAAATTTAATTGAGAAATCATTATTTTCTATACAATCCATAACAAATCTCTATTTTGTTGATATTGTGTAATGACCAATAAAGCGATGCTCTGCATGTAATTCCCACTCCACATTACTTATGCTGATGTGGTCAACTCATCATCAAGTAGAATGAGAAAGAGTGAACCCTCTCACCAACCTGCTGGGGCCTCTCAGTGTAATGATAACATGGTGCATTGTATCATCACATATGCATTTTGTCTTTGAGCCTCACAGAAGACCCCAAAGGTAACTTACTGTCTCCGTTTCACAGATAAATAAGCTGAGACTTAGAGGGGTTGTGTAACTTCCCAGGGTCACAGAGTAGTTCCTTGAGATTCTAAAATGTGGCAAGTTCCATGCCCTGCTTTATTTATAATGCTGACAAATTATAAAAAAATGAATGGTCAACAATAAAGATATTAGACTTCATTTAGCTGATGAAATTTTATATCAATATTAAAATAATTAGTACAGGATGGGGCTATAATAAGTTTACAGTTGTTTGTATGGAAAACAATACAATAACTAATAAATAATAATACGAGAATAAACTCTGTGTTTTGCATACTCACAACTGTAAACCTATTTTTGCCCCACCCTGTACAAAGTCTATGGAATGACATATCAATAAGCTACCATGTACTGAATGCTTACTATGTCCCAGGCCACATATCAGCCATGCTGTGGATATTACTTCATTTCTGTCTTACAATAATTCTGTGAAGTAGGTATTGCCCCACTTAACATTCTTTTTTTTTTAAGATTGATTTCTGAGAGGAAAGAAGAGGGAGAGAGAGAGATAGAAACATCAATGATGAGAGAGAATCATTGATTGGCTGCCTCTTGCATGTCCCCTATAGGGGAACGAGCCTGCAACCTGGGCATGTGCCCTGACCAGAATCAAATCCAGGACCTAGGCTCTATCTACTGAGCCAAACCAGCTAGGGCTTAATATTATTTTGAAGGTTTTTCTTTCAGCCCCTCAGGCCTTCTCCCTCTCCTATTTATAAGAAGAGGACTCCTTAAAGAGGACTCCAGAGCAAAAAACCATTATCCTAAATCAAGCATGTCAAACTCAAAGGATAACACAGGCCCAATAAACAAGGTTTAAGTTTATGTGGGCCGCAAAAAAATAAAAACTTAATTTTCATAGAAATGTAGGTTTATTTTGAAAAACACCTATACTAATAAAAGCCTAGGTGGTCCTCATGCCCTCATGCACAACGTCGTCACAAGATGGCCATCACAAGATGGCCACATGCACAGCAGAGACAGGGCCTGGCCTGTGGGGTCTTATGGCTCTGCATGGGGCAGAGGAGGCCAGTCCTGGCAGAGGAGGTGGGTTGCGGCAGGGGAGGGCAGTTAGGGGCCATCAGACCAGCAGGGGAGGGCAGTTAGGGGCCATTAGGCCAGCAGGGGAGGGCAGTTGGGGGCAATGAGGCCGGCAGGGGAGCAGTTAGGCATCAATCAGGCTGGCAGGCAGAAGCGGTTAGGGGCAATCAGGCAGGCAGGCAGGCGAGTGGTTAAGAACCAGTGGTCTTAGATTGTGAGAGAGATGTCCGACTGCCGGTTTATGCAGATTGTGAGAGGGATGTCCAACCCCGCAGGATCCCAGATTGGAGAGAGTGCAGGCCAGGCTGAGGGACACCCCCCACACACCCTGTGCACGAATTTTGTGCACCGGGCCTCTAGTCCTATATAATAAAACCCTAATATGCAAATCTACCAAACGGTGGAATAACTAGCGGAATGACCAGTCGCTATGACACACACTGACCACCAGGGGGCAGATGCTTGATGCAGGAGCTGCCCCTGGTGGTCAGTGCACTCCCCCAGGGGGAGTGCTGCTCAGCCAGAAGCCAGGCTCATGGCTGGTGAGTGCAGCAGCAGCGGCAGGAGCCTCTCCCACCTCCTCTGCAGACAGGTGGTAAGGAGCGAAAGGTCCCAGACTGCGAGAGCCCTGGACTGTAAGAGGGATGTCTGACTGCTGACTTAGGCCTGATCCTTGTGGGAATCGGGCCTAAGCTGGTGGGAGGACATCCCCCAAGGGTTTTGGACTGTGAGAGGGTGCAGGCTGGGCTGAGGGACACCCCTCCCCCAGTGCACAAATTTCATGCACTGGGCCTCTAGTAGTATAAAAAAAAGAACAAGAGCAATGAATGCAACACGATTATTGTAATCAGTCATTAGCAAATGTTGTAATTCGTTATTAATAATTATGTATAACAGGATATTGTAAAAATTAAGTTACACAATTTTTATTAAAACATTTCTTACAAAAAAAACAACAACATTTCTTACATACCATTATATTGTCTGGGCTGCAAAAATATTCATTGTGGGCTGCATACAGCCCGCTGGCCACGAGTTTGACATGCTTGCCCTAAACTGTCTCCTATTTTATATGGTGTTAAACAGAAAAGAAAAAAGGAAATCAGATTTTTTAAATTATTATATCCACTACCATTTAAACTAAAGATTTGCCTCTGGAAAAAAACTTGGAAGAGAATACACAGAATTGATGACAGTTGTCTTAAGGTAGTGGAATTTTAGTGTTGATATTTTCTCCAAAAATGTAATTTAATTATTCTTACAATATAAGCATAAACATTTTAAAGGCCCCCCAAATGGAAATAATTGGATTCTTGAATGATGGAACCTTGTTTTGTTGTTCTAAAGCATTCTTTATGGTCATTGTATTGTTGTTTTAGGAATTATAAAATATGCTAAGCAATAAAAATGTTGTTGGCTTTGTTTATGAAAGTAATGATGATTAAGCTTTAAAATTTTGGAGCTTAAGGAGAGAAATATAATCTCACACAAACACAAGAATGTAGTGCTTTATAGGTTTCAATTTTATGTACATTGGCTCACTTGATCTTTCTGACACCTGGATGGTTAAAACTTCAACTTTCTGAAAATTGCCAGAAAGCCCATTCCTTGGAGTTTCCATGTAGCCATCGCTCTACCACATTTACTGTTAGTCTACATGCCCCGGAAGAGGGCCACTAGGGCCCTTGACATACGCACCATCCAGCCCCACTAGGCACAGCTGGAAACACAGCTGCAGGCTGCAGCTGGCTGCATCCCTGAAGCAGTCATCACTGAAAAATGCTGAAGAGGAAGGCTCTGCCCAGGTTCTTCCTCACCATCACCCCCTCCTCTGTCCCCTCTAGGCTGACTTTCCCACTTAATAGGAAGTGCAAGTGTACTTAGCGTCGTCAAACAATGAACAGGTGCTGAAAGATGAGGAGCCTCACTTCTTCCCTACACTTAAGGCTCTCCCAAACATACCAGTAACAGGGCAACTGCAGAAATCTGGGGGACTAATACTGCCCTCACCTGGCAAAACACTGAGCAGAAACTGCAACTTTAATTCAGATTTAAATATCTAACCAACCAACCAAACAAACAAAAAACCAAAAAGCATAAACTCTAAATGTTGCTTTACTTTTTAAAATGTATGGTATTTTTTATGATAAAATTAGTATGTACTCAATGTAGAAAATTGAAAAATAAATTTAAAGAATAAAAGCAATGCACCCAGATCCTTTCACTCAGAATAACCACTAATACTATTTTTAAATAAATTCCTGGTCTTTAAAAATATGTGATACATTAGTATATATATAAAACATACATTATATACACTTTTTAAGTGTCACCATTCCAGAATTATACTGAATATTTTACTTAGTTCTCTATCTTATTTTCAGTTGACATTACTTGCATCTTCCCATTTTCTTAAATGTGCTGCAAAAATATGTTTAAATGCTTTACGCATAATGTCATAACTTTAGGAAGCGTTCCCTGCCCTTTTGTTGTATGAGCACCATCTGACTCCTCTTCCTGTACCCCTTCACTCCGCCGAATCCTCATGGGCATCTAACACTCTCTGGCTTCAGTGAGAATTAAGCACAGGAAGAGGAAAAGCAGGCCATCTGTGCAGGAAGGTAAACCCAGTGTAAATTAAATGGAGTGTGAAAAAAAGCCACTTATGCTCTTTAAATATGTGCTACTTGAGAGAAATGCTCACCTATGTACAGAACTAATCGCTGAACACATGGGCTTCAGGTGAATGACCAGTTGGTTCTGAGTGTTCTTTGTTCACAAAGCAAAAACAATCCTATTTTTTTAAAAAAATAATTTTTTTACAGCTCCAACACGATTCAAGTAATTGGTCAAACATTTCAAGGATGGTAAGTCAGAAACAAAACAAGCCTCCGGTCAGTGCCTTTCCCCCTCAGCTGTTAATTTGGACTTTGCCTATTCATCCAGGGCTGTTTGCTTACACACTGCCACCTCTGCCTTGGGGATGGGCTTTTGCTCCTCCCTTTCTTTTCTACTTTTTAAAAAATATATTTCTTATTGATTTCAGAGAGGAAAGAAGAGGGAGATAGAAACATCAATGATGAGAGAGAATCATTGATCGGCTGCTTCCTGCACGCCCCCCTACTTAGGACTGAGCCCATAATCTGGGCATGTGCCTTGCCCAGAATGGAACTGTGACCTCCTGGTTCATAGGTGGATGCTCACCTACTGAGCCACACAGGCTGGGATCCTCCCTTTCATTTCTATTTCTTCCCTGTCTTCACTGGGACACCTGTAGGGGGATAGCCTGGCAGTGGAGAGCACCAGATTTGAAGTCACGTGTGCATTTGAATCCTGTCTGAGGCCATTTATGCAAGTCCCTCAGTTTCTGACAAATGAGGAGAATAGTATCTACCTCATAGCACTGTTGTGAGGAGTATGGGTGTTACTTTCTGTAAAGTGCTTTTAGAACAGTGCCCAGCACACAGTGAGCACCGATCACTGTTTCTATTATGGTTGCCACTGGAGGAGCTTTCTCTATTTTCAGTCTCTCAGGCCCCACACAAGAATACTTACAGCTACCTCTGTGCCAATTGAGTGCTTCCTATGTGCTGACCCTGGTCTAAGCTCTTTGCATGTTTTACTTTCTTTTGTTTGTTAATTTAATTTAATTTTTATTTTTTAAATAAACCTTTATTGTGGAAAGTATTATGTGCCCCCTTTTCCCCCATTGACCCCTCCAGCTGGCCCCACCCCCCACCCCAGGCTTTCACCACCCTCCTGTCTGTGTCCTGCAAGGTTTACTTTTATTCCTACAACAATATGCACCCTAAAAACGACTCTCTATTTCACAGATGGGGAAACTGAAGCTTGAAAAAGTCCCAGTCCAGCCTTTACAACTTCTTTTAAAAATGGCAACATCTGCTGACTGAAGGGTCCCAGGTTCGATTCCGGTCAAGGGCATGTACCTTGGTTGCAGGCACATCCCCAGTAGGAGGTGTGCAGGAGGCAGCTGATCGATGTTTCTCTCTCATCGATGTTTCTAACTCTCTATCTCTCTCCCTTCCTCTCTGTAAAAAATCAATAAAATATATTTAAAAAAAATAAAATAAAAAATAAAAATGGCAACATCCTTTGTAGTCATTTCTTAGCTCAACTGTCCACAAGATATACTGTAAACTGTGCCCATATTACTTGAGCTTTCCAGTCATGGGTATTGTGGTGGTGCCTGTTCACTCATTCTCACTGCAGCCAGTCTGGCCATTCCAAGTCTATCCTGTCTTTTTGGCTCACGTCCTGAGATTACTTTTGATTCTGCTTATGCTCCTTTTCTTCATTACCTTTTAAATCACAAGACAAAGATTTATATCTCCATCTTCTCCTAAAAGTACAGTGAAGTACTCTATCCCTGTACTTGAAACACATCACCACATCTTGAACATCCCTAAATTTAACTATACTCACCTTTTACAAAAAAAAAAAAAAAAAAAGCATGCCATCAAAGATAAAATGATAGATACATGTTGGTAGAATTTTGGAACAAAGCACTATTATTTTAAGATTTTTCCAGCCATTGACAAAGAAGCAGGGTGTATCTGCAGGTGGCTGTGATGGTTTGACACAGTGCTTCTCAGAGTGCATTTAATCACCTAGGGATGTGGTTCTGAGCAGAGTCTGATTCAGTAGGTCGGAGGTAGGGACTTGGGTTCTGCATTTCTAAGCTCCCACGTGATGCGGACACTGCTGGTCCTTGAGCAGCAAGGGTTGAGTAGATATTCTCAGGAAATTGAAGAATTAATGCAGGACCATAAAAAGATTAATTAATAAAGAGTTGGAAAAACAAAATCTGCAGAAGACAAATACTTACCGATAAACAGAAAGACCCAAAGTTTTAAGGGATTTCAGGTATAAATTTGACTGGGTGTGCCTTCCCTCTCTTATATTAACTTTAGACCCTAGCTCTGCGCTCCCTTTCACCATGTAAGATTTATTGCTTGTGCCCCCTTTCAACACAATCTGGTCACCCCTGTATTCCATGTCTACCAGCACCTTAGAATAATGTTGAGAGTTCTTTAGAGATCAGCAACTTTTACAGACACCTCTGGAAAGTAGTTAGGAAGCTGTAATGGGCTGAAGGGAGAGGAAGAGAGCAACATCAGGGGTCAGAATTGGAGAATTTGAAGGAATAGCCTGGTGGTTCAGAGCAACAACTTCTCTAAACAAAATCTGGGGTACCTAGTCTGACAATGGAATAGCCAAAGGGAACACAAATCACATATGTGAAAGTTTTAAGAGCAGGACATATTGCCAATACACATATAGGAATGATCAAGGGAACTGGAAATATGCTGAGGAAGAGAAGACAAGACAGATTGGGGTGGGGGAGATGGTGGTGGTTACAGAGAGAATACATGAGAAGCTTCTCCCAAATATCTGGAGTGTCTGTCACGTGGCAGAGGGACGGGAGGGTACCGTGGTGAAGGATAGAGCAAGGATACGCAGAATAACCTGAAAACAAGAGAAATAGCCCCAAGAGGCTAGAAGACCACTTATCAGGGAGTTTTAGCTTCCGGCTTGGAATGCTGTGTTTCAATGACGCTTTCAGGATCTATCTGGTCATTCTTTTAGCTGACACTTTCATTGACACTGGCACACTCAAGGCATGACTGGTCTTTTTCAGGGGCTTTGTCAAAGCCCTCACTTAAACTTTCTTCTTCTCCCTCTTCACATTGTGGCTCCCTTCTTTTCTTCAACTAAAAGTGCAAAAGTTTCTAGTGAGAGAAAAGTCAAAGAGACTGACCAGATACATGGAGACAACACTTTCTAAACTGAAAACGGTACCCTTGATTTGACTCATAATTTTGTAAGGGATCAGTCCAGCTGATGTGTCCAGCACACCTTGCACATATACCCTAGCACCTCCAGAGGAGCAGCAGGTAGAGGAGATGGGTCCCAGTGCTCCACTGATGTGGGCTCTCACCATGCCTCCGAAAGATATGAAAAGGGGGAGGGCTGGAGAGTGGAAGCAGCAAAGCAGGCATTGACCTTTCCTTCTGTAAAAAATGAGAGGTTTCATGCCTGAGGTTATCAGCAAATACCTTAATTAGTGTTCATAGTTTAGCAGGCTCACTGGTAAAAAATCACTGAAATCTGGGACCAGGCACAGGAGAGGCCCTGGGGGCAGAGTTGCATGGGAGTAGCAGAAGGAAGAAAAATAAGCTGATAAGGGAGATGAGGAGGGCACCCAGGTTACCCTTTGGCCTCAGGGTGGCTGTGCCCCAGGCAGTTCAGTCCTCCTGTCTTATCTTGCCCTTAGATTTTGTTACAGAAGTCAGCTCCCTTCCCCAGGGAAATTCAGCAGGGGAAGAATGCATTGCTGCTCTCCCAGGTCTGCAGCAGCTTGGACTGTTTGTAGCTAGTGTGTGTGTGTGTGTGTGTGTGTGTGTGTGTGTGTGTACATACCAGTGTGTTTGTGAATATCTGAGGGCTTGTGTGTTTTGCTATGTCAGTGGATCTAGAGGAGCACATGATCTGAGCCATTGATGCTGATGATGGCAATGATGATGATGATGGTGATAATGATGATGATGATAGCCAACAGTCTCATGGCTCTTCCTATATGGTGCTGCTCTGGAGGCTTTACTTACACAAACTCAATCCTCACAACAACACCACTAGTAGGAATTGTTAACATCTCAACTCTGCAGAAGGAAATTCAGGGACGATGTGGTTAAGTAACTTGTCCAAAGTCACACGTTAACACAAGGCAGAGCTTGGGTTTGAACTCAGACTGCCTGGTTCCAGAGACTATTTTTACAATAACCAGACTCTACTGTCACCCATATTAAATATAAAACAGAGTTAAATAAGTGTTCAAGTAAAGAATACTAATTCTTAACAGAACTAATCATGGTAAGCACTGTCAGGCCCTGTTTAAGCTTGTATCTCATGGCGTCCACACAACAATCCGATGAGCTAGGTTACTATTTTTATCCCTGTTTTGCAATGGAAGATACTCAAGAGTAAGGAGGTTAAGTCACTTACCCTCCCTCACATGCATCTTGCATGAGGACAAACTAAAATTGGGTATATTCAGTCGGGAAGCCCATGTTTGTAACCATGCTATACCAAATGAAAAAAACGAATGGCATCTAACTTACCATTTTAGGTTCTTCATTAAAATCAACAAACAATTCAGGAATGTCCCTCTTACCTCACATCTTTACTCCCCTAAAACCACATTCTTTTACTTTGCCTCCATTAGAAAAACTGGTTGCTAGTTCTTGACAGCATATCCCTCTTTTATCTCCAGAAATCCACCTCAGGGCACACCCTCTGTTTCAAATGCCAGCTTGACATGCACTGGGATAACTTGGTGAAAGCTATCAAAGGAATTAATTGGATAACTATTCCAGTTACTTTGACACTTGTAAAGGAGCAAAATGGCAAAACCAACACCCTATTAATTAATGGGACTGATAAGCTCAGTGGATCTTCATGACTGAAACTCATGTCTTTTTAATAAAAGACATGGTAAGCACTCAGTAAATGTTCATTAAACCACTGAGTGATAGAGTTATGCTCACATGGAGGAATGATTTTTGATTGTTTTGTCCTGTTCTATCTCTCATATGTAGAGCACATGATAAAAACAGTCATTGGGAGCAGACAGATCTGAGTTTGAAATCCAGCTTAGCTATTGCCTGTGATATCTTGACTAAGTCACATCTCCTCTCTGCCCTTCATATCCTCCCTCTGAAAATTTAGGATACTGGTATCTATCTCAAAGGTTGCTGTGAAGTTGAAACAGGCAACATGCAAATACACGACCCAGAGATGGGCATAAAGAGATGTTCAGTCATTTTCCTTCTGTCCCCCTCCCCTGCAATCTTCCTCAGCAGGCACACCTCCGTTTGCTCCCCATTCTCCCTTCTACCTCTGCCTGTTTTATCTCCTCATCCCTTAACCTCATATCATAAAGATGAGAAAATTTAGCTACTTTTATTTTATTTTATTTTATTTTAAACATAGAGACAGACTCATTCTTTTAAAAAAATATATATTTTATTGATTTTTTTTTTTTTTTAATTAAATCTTTATTGTTCAGATTATTACATTTGTTCCTCTTTTTTCCCCCCATAACTCCCCTCCTTCCAGCTCCCACCCCACCCTCCACCCTCACTCCCCACCCACTGTGTTCATCCATAGGTGCATGATTTTTGTCCAGTCACTTCCCGCATCTCCCACACCCCTTTTTCCCCCAAGAATAGTCAGTCCATTCCCTTTCTATGTCCCTGATTCTATTATAATCACCAGTTCATTCTGTACATCAGGTTATTTATTCACTTGATTCTTAGATTCATTTGTTGATAGATGCATGTTTGTTGTTCATAATTTGTATCTTTACCTTTTTCTTCTTCTTCCTCTTCTTAAAGGATACCTTTCAGCATTTCATATAATACTGGTTTGGCGGTGATGAACTCCTTTAGCTTTTCCTTATCTGTGAAGCTCTTTATCTGACCTTCAATTCTGAATGATAGCTTTGCTGGATAAAGTAATCTTGGTTGTAGGTTCTTGGTATTCAGCACTTTGAAAATTTCTTGCCATTCCCTTCTGGCCTGCAAAGTTTCTGTTGAGAAATCAGCTGACAGTCGTATGGGTATTCCCTTGTAGGTAATTGAGCCTCTTTCTCTTGCTGCTTTTAAGATTTTCTCTTTGTCTTTTGCTCTTGGCATTTTAATGATGATGTGTCTTGGTGTGGTCCTCTTTGGATTCCTTTTGTTTGGGGTTCTCTGCGCTTCTTGGACCTGTAAGTCCATTTCTTTCACCAGGTGGGGGAAGTTTTCTGCCATTATTTCTTGAAATAGGTTTTCAATATCTTGCTGTCTCTCATCTTCTGGCACTCCAATGACTCTGATATTAGACCGCTTAAAGCTGTCCCAGAGGCTCCTTACACTATCTTCACACTTTCGGATTCTTTTTTCATTTTGCTTTTCCAATTGGGTGTTTTTTGTCGAATCTTTGGTTTGATTATTGTACTCCTCTGGTCTGCTATTGGGTATAATATTCTTTATTTCAGTCCGTGTATGCTTACTTTCTAATTTCTTTATCGTAGCATCGAGGGTCTCATTAGTTTTCGTGAGGTTCTGCACAAATTTATGGCAAGCCCTCAAAATTGCGATTCTTAGCTCCATATCCTCCATTTCTGTCATGTTTTTTTGTCTCCGCATCTTTTATGCTTTCTTGGTGCACCCCCTTGTGGTCTCTGTGCGCAGTCTTGTTCTAGCCAAGCCTTAATTGTTGTAGTTAACACTAGGGGGATTTGACCCTCAGGCCGGCTGGCTATAGTAATCAGCTGTGCGGAAAACTCTGTCTTCTGGGGAGGCGCTAATCCAGCCTTTGCCTGAGGCGATCAGCAAATGGCTGTGCGCAGGCTTTGGGCGGGGCGGGATCAACAGGGCGGGCGGAGGGAGCAGTTATGGCCACGCTCAGTCCCGTTCCCAGAGGCTCTGCTTCTCAGAACCCCGGCAGCCGCTGCAAACCTCGGAGAGAAAGCTGCCCTCAGGTTCCAACTGATGCCGGGTAATCCCGCTTCTCCCGTTTGAGTCTGGGTCCCTAGAGACTCGCCCGGATCTGGAGCCCAGAGTCTGAGACTCACTCCCGGCAGAAAACGACAACCGCGCCCTCAGCCACCAGCCCGCTTTCGCGCGCACCTCGGTACCTTTGTATTTTCCACACTGCGCCGCCTCTGAGCCTCGATTTGCTGTTCTCTTTCCTTCTAGTTGTAGAGTCTCTCTTCAGCCAGCCTTCCTGTGGTTCTGGGTGATGTCCGTTCAGTCTTTTAGTTGTATTTTTGAAATGGTTGTTTGCGGCAGCGGTCTCCGGTGTTTACCTACGCCGCCATCTTGGTCGACTCTATTTTATTGATTTTTTACAGAGAGGAAGGGAGAGGGATAGAGAGTTAGAAACATCAATGAGAAACATCAATCAGTTGCCTCCTGCACACCTCCTACTGGGGATGTGCCCGCAACCAAGGTACATGCCCTTGACCGGAATCGAACCTGGGACCTTTCAGTCTGTGGGCCGATGCTCTATCCAATGAGCCAAACCGGTTAGGGCTAGCTCAGCCGTGGGTAAACTACGGCCCTCGGGCCGGATCCGGCCCGTTTGAAATGAATAAAATTAAAAAGAAAAAAGACCTTTTATGTAATGATGTTTACTTTGAATTTATATTAGTTCACACAAACACTCCATCCATGCTTTTGTTCCGGCCCTCCGGTACAGTTTAAGAACCCATTGTGGCCCTCGAGTCAAAAAGTTTGCCCACCCCTGGGCTAGCTACTTTTATTTATATGGATAGGTTACTATGAACTCTTCCCTGTTCAAGAATGTATGGTAACCTTGGTCTCTTGTTATCTCTCCCTTCAACCCCACCACCCCCCTTTTGTGCTGCTTCACTAAAGGAGGGAATGGAAAGCAAAGGAAACGAGATTCAAATTCTTCCATTCTAGTTTTTCATGTCCAGGCGTCAGAGAAGTCAGGACAAAGAGAACCCTGGAATCTTTTCTATTTCTTATCAGTCTTTATGACATGAAGTACACTAGGCTGTATGTGTATAAAAAGAATCTTCTCAAAAAAATTCCTGCATTTACATTTATATTTACACTTACTGAGTATTCATTGCTATATGATGCGGAAATTATAAGGGGTACTTGAAGTATATATGACAGAGGACACTGAGGGACAGTCCATGTCCCCTTAGGACTGCTGCTAGAATTGCTGCTGGCAGAAGCTCTTATTCATCTTCCCTCTTATGGAGTGTCTCAGGCCCAGAAAGTTGATTCACCTAAGGTCATACTCTCCTCCCATAGCAGCCAGCATCCAATATGGGGGTAAAGTATCTGGCCCCTCAACCTAACTCAAGACAGCTCCAAAGGGCCTCACAGGCTTGGAGCTCCCTGTGGGGTTGGCCAAGACCTTCACTGAGACTATGTCATAGCCCATTCTCTCTCTTTCCTGGTATAGCTTCTCTTCCTCCCTTCCTCCAGTGTGGATCCCAAGAGCACTCCCTAATAAACTTTCTGCCCATTAATCTCAGTCTCAGGCTATTTCCCAAAGAACCCCATTTGTGACAGATACCTAATTGGTTGATTTTCTAAAGCAACTTGGGCAACTTGGACCAAGATTCTCTTTTCACTCAGCATGAGTTGTATCTTTTATTTTTATTTTATAGAATAAGAATGTCAACAAATATATTGTGAATAGTTAATACTTAAGCACATAAGGAGTTCTTATTTTTGTTTTCTTTTTTTAAAAAAATATATTTTATTGATTTTTTACAGAGAGGAAGGGAGAGAGATAGAGAGTTAGAAACATCGATCAGCTGCCTCCTGCACATCTCCCACTTGGGATGTGCCCACAACCTAAGTACATGCCCTTGACCGAAATCGAACCTGGGACCTTTCAGTCCGCAGGCCGACGCTCTATCCACTGAGCCAAACCGGTTTCGGCTATTTTTGTTTTCTTAATATAGAAATGTCATTTACCTAAAAGTGACCACCTTAGCTGTAAATGGTTAGCATGATACATTTTTTTATTTTTAAAAAAGGATTTCATGTACAGTTAATTTTGTGTAAATTAATTTAGGAAAAATTGCTATCTTCCAACTGAATAGTATATTTTTCAATGTATTCAGATTTTCACTTACATATTAGCCACATTTTATATTTAAAAAATTGTGGATTCCTAGCTGGTTTGGCTCAGAGGATAGAGTGTTGGCCTGTAGACTGAAGTCTCCCGGGTTTGATTCAGGTCAAGGGCATGTACCTCGGTTGCAGGCTCCTCCCTGGCCAGGGCCCTCCTCTGGGTGCATGCAGGAGGCAAACAATTGATGTGTTTCTCTCACATCGATGTTCCTCTCTGTCTTTCTCTCTCTTTTCCACTCTCTCTCAAAATCAATGGAAAAATATCCTTGGGTAAGGATTAACAACAAAAATTGTGAAAAGAGTCCTAGCCGGTTTGGCTCGGTGGTCAGAGCGTCAGCCTTCGGACTCAAGGGTCCCGGGTTCGATTCCGGTCAAGGGCATGTACCTTGGTTGCGGGCACATCCCCAGTGAGGAGTGTGCAGGAGGCAGCTGACCGATGTTTCTCTCTCATCGATGTTTCTAGCTCTCTATCCCCCTCCCTTCCTCTCTGTAAATAATCAATAAAATATATTTTAAAAAATTGTGAAAAGAGAGCCTACACATTTCTTGTCAAAGGAATTCTTAGATATTTGGTGTTTCTGTTGTAAATGTTTTATGCATGTGTTTAAGTTGATTTACAAGTATAAAAAAAACTCTAATTCTAGTGTTTTTGTTTTATTGGTTTAGTAATGATCCAAAAATTCACCCAGAGAAATACACAGATAGAGTAACTAAGAAAAATATGAATAGACTTGTGCCCTAGTAGATATTAAAACACACAAGAAGCATGGACAGATCAGTGGACAGAATAGTTAGATCAGGAGTAGAACCTTATCTCTGTTATAAAAACCCCGTGGTAGTGATGCTGTCACGGCGGAACAACCAAAGACTGGTCACCAGGAGGCTGAGTGCACGGGCACCAGCGGGGACTTCACGCCTGTGCAGGTGGGTAGGGCTGTGAGCACAGCGAGGCTGCATGGGTGGGCAGGGCCATGCCATTTCACGCACTGGGCTTCTAGTATATATATAGTATCCTGTATAACAAAAGTGTAATATGCAAATTGACCAAACAGTGGAACGATGAGTCGACGGGGGCTGGGCTGGCAAGCAGGCGGCACCAGGCCAGCCAAGGCACATGCCAGCGGTCAGAGGGAGGGGATGGTGATGGAGGTGGGGGTGGGGCTCGCCGCTCACCAGCTAGTACTTTGCCCTGATCAGCCTGCCTGGTCACCTCCTTCAGAGGGAGCCACTGGTGGCAGCAGTGGTAGGGTGATGGGGGTGGGGCCAGCTGCTCACTGGCCAGCTCTGTCCCCAGATTGGCCTGCAAGGGTTGCCTCCCACAGAGGGAGGCCAGACTGTGGCTTAGCAGCAGTGGGCCTAAGCTGTCAGTTGGACATCCCCTGAGGGCTCCCAGACTGCAAGAGGATGCAGGCTGGGCTGAGCCACCCCCCCCCCCCCCCACCCCCGTGCATGAATTTTCATGCACCAGACCTCTAGTATATTATATATTTAAATGTAATAACATTTGATAAAGGAGGCACCACAACTAAGGAGGAATTTTAACAATGGGCACTAAAATAACTGATAAATGATTTGGAACAAATCAATTTAAATTCTTAACTCTCACTAGATGGATTGAAGAATTAAATGGGCCCTGGCAGGGTAGCTCAGTTGGTTCGAGTGTCATCTCCATAGCCAAGGTTGTGGGATTCAATCCCTGGTCAGGGCACATACAGGACTCAACCAGTGGGTGCATGAATGGGTGGAACAACAAATTAACATTTCTCTTCCTCTGTCTCTAAAATCAATCAATAAAAAAACATTTAAAGAATAAAAAAGAATTAGCCCTGGCAGGTGTGAATCAGTTGGTTGGAGCCCAGCTATATACCAGAGGATGGCGGGCTCCATTCCCAGTCAGGGCACATACCCAGGTTTCAGGTTTGATCCCCAGTCAAGGTATGTACAGGAGGCAACTGATTGGTGTTTCTTATTCACATCAATGTTTTTTTTTCTCTCTCTCTTCTTCCTCTCTCTCTCTCTCTCCCTACTTTCCACTCTCCAATAAAAAAATAAAATAAAATATTTTTTAACAAAAAATAATAATTATTAAATGGGGGGAAACTTAAGCCATAAGAAACTAAGGCCAAATTCTGGTAGGTATTATATCTGTATGAGAAATTAATTTGTAGGTCTAAAAAAATCTCAATTTTAAAAAAAAACATTTTATGAACATAAAAATAGAAGGCAAACCAAAAAAGAAATCAAGGAAAATTAGCTATAATTATGACTTTTGAAATACCATCTGTCTCCTCATTCCCACAGTGAGAGGAACAGGAATAGAGGTGAGAGCTTGATAGCTGCTCCAGTATGGGGTGAGTATAATACAATACTTTGTGCCTATCAACTTGGGTTTTGAACATTCATTGCCCAGAGATCATTTCTGCAAAGTGTGCAAAATATTAACAGATACCATTTATTGAGCAACTATTATGTGCTAGTATTCTGTAGACACTTGATCATCAGATGGGTATTATTACCCAATTTGGCAACAAGCTAGGAAGATACACGCACAGTTGAGCTGCATAATGATGCATAGATGTCAGGTAAATTAGACATTAAGCTTCAGGACTGATCACTGGCCTTGGTTCTTAGTTTGGTTTGGATGAATAAGATTGTATTGCCGACAAGTTATAATACCTAATGAACCTTATTCCCTACTCTCCTAAGCAGTGGTTCTCAACCTGTGGGTCGCGACCCCTTTGGGGGTCGAACAACCCTTTCACAGGGGTCGCCTAAGACCATCGGAAAACACATATATAATTACATATTGTTTTTGTGATTAATCACTATGCTTTAATTATGTTCAATTTGTAACAATGAAAATACATCCTGCATATCAGATATTTACATTACAATTCATAACAGTAGCAAAATTAGTTATGAAGTAGCAACGAAAATAATTTTATGGTTGGGGGTTACCACAACATGAGGAACTATATTAAAGGGTTGCGGCATTAGGAAGGTTGAGAATCACTGCTCCTAAGAGATAGAATATAAGTGACCCCACAAAACTGACCGGGGTCAAAATCAGAGACAATAGGCATATTTAAAGAGGCCTGTACTGGGATTTTAATTTAAATTCAGTTTATTATCCATGGGAGCTTCTGATCTCCTGCCAGAGCCAATTACAAATCTGGTGAGGTGGAATGTTCATCAGGGAGCTGGGAGAGGGGCCAGTAGGTCCTGTCACAGTGCTACCAGGGGGGTTAGGATCCAGTGCCATGTGTCTGCACAAGGATGACCAAATTACTTCTTGCTGTGGCTGTTTAATGAACTCCTAGTGTCAAAATATTGTCATCTATGGGTGAGATCCAAGGAACATTAAGGATGGTTAAAAAAAAAAAGTTACTCAGGCAAGGAAATGTCAAAAGACAACCCAATAATTTTGAAGACCGTCTGTTGTTTCAGGGTAGACCCTATCAATAGGAATAGAAGGCTGATTTCAGAATAAACAACGTACTTTCTAACAAGGTAAGATTTGTTCATAGATGGTTTTATTGCTTGTTACAGGTTGTTTCTACTTATTCAGAAGATAGTTTTGATCCTATTATGGAAACTCATACACAAGAGATCTGCTAGTATCAGACCAGATTATTTGGGAAGCTTTGAAGACCCACAGAGGAAAGCTCATTTTCTCTGTAAGCGCATAGCTGGTGGCAATGCTTCCAGCTGCCCTATTGGGTAACTCAGGCAGGGAGCCAGTGCAAGCCTGGTGACTACAGGGTGAAGCTGGGTTGGCAGCCGGTGTGGCTGAAGCTTAGGCTGAATCCTCTTTGGGATGTGCTTGGCCTTTATCACAAAGCTGCCCCTCCTTCCTGGAACCACACAGAAAGGACCTACGGGACTCCTAGGAACCTCCAAGTGATCTGAAGTGACTCAATTCTCCTCTTACAGTACCAATTCCTTCTCCAGCCTCACTTTCAGAGCAGATACAGAATTTTTATTTTCTCAGTTCCACAGGGCAGGTCATAATACAACCTGTTAATGTGTCCCAACTACCTCAGTACCATTTTGGGAACATTCAATCTATCAACAGTGCCCTTGGAGCTCACAAACCTATTAAAGAGTAAACTGATTCCCTGGACTCTCTAGACACAGGGCAGTGGTTCACATCTAAAGGCAGAGTGATCTGGGACCTGTCCCACCTCCTAGCCTTCCAAAGAGGGATGTTGTAGCATCAGGGAACATTTTATTTTATTTTTCAATTTCAGATTACACTCAATATTATTTTGTATTAGTTTCATGTGTACAGCACAGTGGTTGGGCAATCATATAGTTCACAAAGTGATCTCCCTATTATTCGAGTACCCACCTGGCATCACAGTTATTACAATATAATTGACTATATCCCCTACGCTGTACTTTACATCCCTGTGACTATTTTGTAATTACCAATTTGTACTTAACCCCTTCACCTTTTTTCACCCAGCATCGGGGAACATATTAGAGTCAAGCATAGAGAATCGGCTTTGGAGTCAGCTCTGGATTCAAGCCCTAGATGTGCCAATTAGAGCTGTGTGAACTTGGGATATGCTCCTTAATCTCCGAATCAGGGATTAGAATGGTCTGCACCTCTTAGGAATGTTGTGAGGATTAAATGAGAGACCATCTGCCATCTGTATGTCCTCTTTGGAGAAGTGTCTATTCAAGTCTTTTGCCCATTTTTAATTGGTTTGTTTTGGGGGTTTTTTGGTGTTGAGTTTTTTTAAAAATATATTTTATTGATTTTTTACAGAGAGGAAGGGAGAGGGACAGAGAGTCAGAAACATCGACGAGAGAGAAACATTGACCAGCCGCCTCCCGCACACCTCCCATTGGGGATGTGCCCGCAACCAAGGCACATGCCCCCCATAGCAATCGAACCCGGGACCTCTGAGTCTGCAGGCCAGTGCTCCATCCAGTAAGCCAAACCGGTCAGGGTGGTGTTGAGTTTTATAAATCTGCATAAATTTTGGATATTAACCACTTATCAGATGTATCGGTGAATATGTTCTCTCATTAAGTGGGTTGTCTTTTGTTGATGGCTTCCTTTGCTGTGCAAAAACTTTTTAGTTTGATGTAGTCTCAATTGTTTGTTTTTTCTTTTGTTTCCCTTGCCCAAGGAGATACATCAGATAAAAAAAAATGTTGCCATAATCAACATTTTACTGCCTATGTTTTCTTCTAGAATTTTTATGACTTTGAGTCTAACATTTAAGTCTTTAGTCAATTTTGAGTTTATTCTTGTGTATGGTGTAAGAAGGTGGTCTAGTCCCCCCCCCCCATTTTTTGCACATTTCTGTCCAATTTTCCCAACACCATTTATTGACTAGACTATCTTTACCCCATTGAGTGTTCTTGCCTCCTTGGTCAAATATTAATTGACCATACAGGCATGGTGAACACACAACACAATATACAGATGATGTATTATCAAATTGTACACCTTAAATGTATGTAATTTTATTAACCAATGTAACCCCAATAAATTCAACAAAAGATAAATGGGAGAGTATCTGTAAAGTGCTTATTCTGTTACCCATCTCTCAGAAAGCACCAAGTGGACAGCTGTCATCATGGCATTCTTTTCCCCCATTTGAGACCACAGCAATTGGGTTCAAGAGCTGAGCTACTTACTTTGAAAAGAAGTTTCGCCTACAGGTAGGCAAGAAGAAAAATGCACATGGAAGTCACTTGTCGTAAACACTACCTCTTCCCTCCTTACCCCCAATTCTCCCCATAGCGACAGTTCTTCATTTCAGCCTCCAGGTTGACATGTGTACTCCAGTTACAGGTTGTCAACTAAAATCCAGATGGGGATGGAGATCCTTGTAAATTCGAGGCCCAAGAATGTCTTGTTGTAAAAGGTTATAGTATCATGGTGAAGACTAAACATGGACTTTTCGAACTGAGACCTGAACAGGAATCACTTGCCCTTTTACCACTTAGTCTTAAGTGATACGGCCAATTTGGCCACGTAGAACTTGCTTTCTTGTTTATACAAAGAGGATAGTATTTAATTGAGTGGTTACAAAGACTAAATGAGAGAATATTTATATCTGAAGTGCTTAGCTGGCAAAGAGTAGAAGCTCAATTCATCACTATTGAATCCAATTCAAAAATGCCAGGTAACTGCAGTTTTTTTGGTGCACTGAAACTAGCAAGTAAGTTAAAACTATAATCAAAAGATGCCCTAACCCGGTGGTTCTCAACCTTCCTAATGCCGAGACCCTTTAATACAGTTCCTCATGTTGTGGTGACCCCCAATTTCATTGTTACAAATTGAACATAATTAAAGCATAGTGATTAAGCACAAAAACAATATGTAATTATATATGTGTTTTCCGATGGTCTTAGGGGACCCCTGTGAAAGGGTCGTTCGACCCCCAAAGGGGTCTCAACCCACAGGTTGAGAACCGCTGCCCTAACCGGTTTGGCTCAGTGGGTAGAGCATCAGCCTGTGGACTGAAAGGTCCCAGGTTCGATTCTGGTCTAGGGCATGTACCTTGGTTGCGGGCACATCCCCAGTAGGAGGTGTGCAGGAGGCAGCTGATACTCTCTCATTGATGTTTCTAACTCTCTATCCCTATCCCTTCCTCTCTGTAAAAAATCAATAAAATACATTTTTTAAAAAAGATTAGCTCTGCAAACCAACATTAGTGAATATACATTCTGCTTAATAAGGTAAACATTTCGACAGGATTATGGACCTGTGACCATTGTTTACCTACTTTGCCTATTCAGACTTCTTAGTTTTTCGTAAGAATTATGGTGCCAGTCAGGCAAGATGCACACTACTTAAAATGAGTAATTTTATACTAAATAAGCTGCTTCTAGGATGGAAAGGGGAGAGGGGGAGAATCAACTTTTTGATAACTTGTAGAATATTACTATGATGTGGGTCCTATTACCCCCTGGCCCCCCCTTTTTTTTTTTAACAAAGTGGGGAAACAGGATAAGGACAACAGTGGGTGAAGGAAGCAATAACTGTCAGAATTTGATGATGGCAGGTGTGTCTGAGATAGGCTGCCCATCGTTTCACTCTCTTCTGTTGGCAATGACTTCAGTTTCTCAGGTTTATTCAAAAGCATTCCTCCTCAATGGGGTTCTCAGGAAGCCATTGTTGAGCTAAAGAAGATCATTTACTGCCACTCCACGGCAACAGGATTTTAGTTATGAGGGTTGTGAAATTTGGCTGTCCTCTCGCTTTTCCAGTGGTGCTAAAAAAAAAAAAAAAAAAAAAAAAAAAGCATTAGCCACTCCATTACACTGACTACTGCCTGCCCGCGTCAAACACCCCAGGTGGATTAATTTATGATTCATCTTCCCTTTCCTGTTTTGATGGAACACGGAGACTGAACCATTCCTGTCAATAAAAAGCTCGAGTTTCCGCCCCGCAAATTCGCTCTATGATGACAGTCTAATTGGTGGCTGGCGCGCAGGTGGGATTTCCTGTCGCCATTTTAAGGAAACACAACTCCCCTGCAAGGAAGTGCCCAGTCAATGAAGAGGGGCTGAAACAAAGAGTAAGCAAAAGGAACCGGGCCCAGTTGTCCAGTCCCCTCCATCCTGCTCCCCCGCCCGCACCGCCCCACGGATGGGAAGCGCCCCTGCCCAGGTCCCTCCAGCGTGTCCAGCGCGCGGGGCAGAGTCACGTGGGTGGCCAGGCTGGGGGCCCGCGCGCCCCTTCGCGCCCAGGCAGGTGCGCGTTGCAAGCTCAGCAGATCCTTCTGGTCTAGTCACACCCAGTCCCCAAAGCGACGCTTCCGAGGACAGATCTCCGCGGGGTGCAGAGGTCAGCGCTGCAGGTCCCGGAAGAGGGGAGGCCCCTCCCACTGCGGGTTAGAGACAAAGGCTTTCCCAAGGTGCCCCGCTGCCCCGACACTTGGGCCCCCTTCACGCCCACCTGGGCGGTCTCCGTGCGGTCCCCGGAGCCATTACACCGCTCCCGCGCCGTCAGCAGCTCCAGGCGCTGCGCTAGGACCAGCCACTCCCGCGGCTATCCTCCACTCCGCGCCCTTCCCACCATGCAACTCCCCTCCCCCGGCCCCGTGGCTGGACTCTGGCGCACCCCAAAGTGCGCCCTCCTCTCCTCCTCGCGGCCCCACCTGCCCCCCGCCCTCCACTTCCATACCCAAGGGTTCCTGTGCTAGGGTGAGGAACTGCAGCATGGAGGGGTTACAGAATGTTACAGAATGTGCTAAGGGGAGGAAATGAGACATGAGAAATTGAATGTGCTCGGAGGGAGGGGGATGTAGGAGGAAGAATTGTGTTGCCAGGATATGAAGAAGGATTGTGTATGTGCTGGGAGGAGGGACTGACTATGGAGGGGGGTTGCAGGCTTAGGAACCATGGAAGAAAAATTGCTAGATTGTCTTAGACCAGTCAGGTGTGACTCTGTTCCCCCCCCTCCCCCCCCTTTTGTGCTTATGAACTTTCTGTAAACTTCTAAGGTAACACTGTTTTGCTATAAAGGATCATACTGCACCCTTGGTCTCTGCCACATGCCGAGAGGCTTCCCAGAGGGGGAAGGTATGGGCTGTGGTCAGCTGGCCAGCTTAATAAAAGGCTTTCAAATTTAAATTCTGAGTTGGTGGTCTATCTCGTTGAGCCAACCCATAACATTTGGAGGCCCGCAGCGAGATACCCGGCAGGGGTGAGAGGGACCCCTTGTTTAGGGCAGGAGGCTCTCCCCCACTTGTCACCGGGCACTCAGCGAGATACCCCACACCTGTGGAGAACGACTACCAAGGAGGCCTCCAGTCCACCCAAAACTTTCAATTTGGAAACCGAGCCACCTGGACTCTCGAGAGAGGTAAGGGACTGGTCGTTAAACTGGAATTGGGACGTCCCACGGAAGGACCTATACGGAGGGCTGGACGCAGCGGTACTCCTGGTCCTGACCCGCGGCCACGACGATGGTGGCCGGGGTCCCTGGTTCGTGCAGCTGTAGGCTGCACTGGGTTTGTCTGTCTGGTATTTGTTTGTCTTGGTATTTGTTGTCAAAAAGTTGTCTGCTTCTGTGTATACCCTGCTGCAATGTTTTTTGAAAAATTTTCAGGACTTCAAGGAGCAAGCTGCAGGTTCCGGGCAACCTTAGGTTGCATTTGGCTGATTTATTTTGTCTTTGTTCTTTGTTGTCTTTGTCTTTGTCAAATGGGATAGGGTCAGTCATCTTTGTCGACCCCCTATCAGTCAGGCCCACTCCGGGTGAGTGGAAGGGGAGCTTGATCACCTCCCGGGAAGCTATAGAGCTCCCTCAGGAATTAGGAAATTGTTAGGAATTGGGTGGATTGTTTAAACTCTGAGTGAATGTCTGGTGAAAGTGTGTGAGTGTGGAGGGAGGGGCCCTGCCCTCTCCTCTCCTTTATGTGGCTCCACGACTTCGGTTACGGAGTCCGAGTGGGCCCCAACCTGCGGTTCCGAGATTCGTCATATGGCATAACGGTGACTCACCCCCATGTGGAGGTGACCAGGCCCGGGGTTTATACGGGTGCACCTTAGCTACGACGAATCTAAGCTCCCAAGGGACGCGGCCAGGCGGGCATCTGAGTGAGGATCTGTGAAAACAGGTCACCCCCTCCCTTGTCTGTCTCTCACCACCGATCATCATGGGGTCAGGACAAAGTTTGTTTGTGTGGGACTGGCCAAATTACTACAGAGAAGGGAGACTGGATACAGCTCCAGCCTGGGCTGGTCTATTAAGAAAGTGTAGGGACCTTTTCCCCCTCCCTACTTGGGAGTCCATTCTGTGGGACTCTGCCCTCTCCCCACGTGGGAGTCTGTACTTGTTCTTCAATAAATCTCCACCTTTGCTATACTAAAAAAAAAAAAAAAAAAAAAAGAGAAAGTGTAAATCATTACTGGTCTGTATGAAGTAAAAACTACTTTGATTTATTCTGCTTTCTGTTGATACGCTTGGCTGAACGTTTGGCCTGGCCCCTTGGCAGTCTGCAAATAGTGTCTCGGCAGCTGCGAGAATTATTTTTCTCAGAGTCTTTTGCTCACTTGCTCACTGTTAAGGAGAATCAGCTCACTTAGTTAATAAAGATTTCTGTATATCAGCTGCTCTTACCTAGGTTGTAATTTACTGTATTAAACTGAAGTTCTAGGGTAGATTTAAAGGTTATAATGTTAATGCTTTTGATTTACAGCAATTCTGTGGATGGGAGTGGCCCACTTTCCAGGCGGGGTGGCCGGATGCAGGGTCTTTTGATCTGACCACTGCCTGCCAGGTCCATTATGTCATACACGGCCGCCCAGAACATCCTAATCAAATTCCTTATATTCAAGTTTAGGTTGACATATTGTCCAAGAAACCCCAGTAAATGAGGGCTTGCTTCCCGAGGGAAAAATTGGGACAGAGACAGACAATTCTTTTGGCCGGGCCCCAGAAGGGAAAGGCTCCCCCGGTCCTTCAGGGAGAGCAGGACAAACCCATTAGCCGGCCGCCCCCTATGGTCCCCAGGCGCCGGATCCGGGTAAGCCCCGGCCTCAAGCCCAGGCCATGCCACCAGCTCTTGACCTGGAGCCCCTGCCTCCCCTGATGCCAATTGTCTTCCCTCTGAACCCTCAGACGGGAGGGGTTTTGTTGCCCTTCAACCCCTTCAGTCCATCCCATACTAGACAGGGACAGCGTATGGGGGGGGGGGGGGAGGGGTGAGAACCTGCAGGACCTTGCGACATCCGCCAGTCCTGCAGTTCCTATGTTGCCACTACGGCAGGCTGGCCCTCTATAGATCTGGGGCCAGACAAGCAGCCCTCTGGGGAAGCAAGGCAGATCGAGATGCTATTTCCCAGCTCCAGACCAGATTGGGGAGTGATGAACAAAGAAGGGGGGCTGGATACCTGAGCTGCCTGCAGTGGCCCTGAAAAAAGAAGCAGCAGCAGCAGCGAAAAAATAGAGAACAGCAGAAATTTACCTGACACTAGAGCTCCCTCGCTGCTGCTGCCCAGTGAGAAATGAGTGTTTTACAACAAGCAATACAAGACTTAGGCCTTTGGCTTGCAGGCTACAGCAGTTAAGCCAGAAGCCAGTGACTGGTACTAGCCTTCCTACAGCCCCAGGAATAGAGCAGCAAGCCTGAGATCTATGAAAGCTGCAGATAGAGTTAGTAAAAGCTCCCTGCTTGCAAATGTACTGAAAGGGTTTAGTACCTGTTGCTGCTGGAAGAGGAGGGGCTGATATCCCCTTCCAGTACACTCCCTTCAAAGAGGCCTGGTCGCTGTTCTGCCATAAAGGGGACTGGTGGGAAGACAAGGAAAGCAGGGCCCTGTAACTAATAAACAGAGTTAAGAAAAGGGCACTCTCCCTGGACCTGGGAGCCATCAGGACTTTGAAATTCTCCAAGAGAGGAGAAGTCTGACTCACAGACTAGCCAAAACCTCGTTGGGTTAGGAGGACCGGAGGCTGCATATTGAACTTATAGACTGCAATTTGCTAGGCAGAGGTCCAAGCCCAGTTGTATAGGGATTAAGCTACCTATGTACAGCAAAACAACTTTCTCCTGTGCCAGAATACATTTTAAGGAATTTGGACAAACTGTATTTGTGGCTAGAAAGAACTGGCCTATGTGTAAACTGTCCTGGAAAAAGTCTATGTGGGATGAACCCAAAAAGTAAAGGGTGTCTAGCTGCCGAAAGGGCAGTTGCCCAGGTAGGCAAAGTAGAATACCCATTAAATTTTGGTCTCTATTGAGAGACAGTTGACAGTTAGCAACCTGTATACTGTCTTACAGGCCTGTGTGACCATGCCCATGTCAAGGGTGGCACAAAACCTCAACTGTAGGAAACTGGGGAAGGCCTGTCTAGAACAGAGGGGTTAATAAAGTGGTGAATACTAGCCCTCTGTTACAGGAATTACAGACCCTGTGAGGTCCTGTGACATATAAGACCCTGTAGGGAAATAAAGCTCCTTTAGTCCATTCTGAAAGAACAAATAAAAGACAGATTAAAGGCTGTGTTTCCCTCCAGGCAACCCAACTGGAACCCCTATAGTGACAGGGGAAAGGAGGCTCTCGATCGGTATTGCCAGACTCTATTAGGGGGCATCCGAGCTGCTGCTGGAGACCCACAAACCTCTCTAAGGTGACAGAGACAGTCCAGGGGCCTAACCCTGATGCCCTGGAAAGTTGGAGGGCTGTCAATGTTGCATTTGTTTCCAAGTCGGCCCCAAATATTAGGAAAAAAATGACAGAAGTTAGAAGGCTTTGAGGGGAAATCAATCTCTGAGTTGGTTGAGGTGGCCCAGAAGGTTTTTAACAATTGGGAGGACCCGACGGCAGATTTAAACACCCAAATGGCGAAGATCTTCCTGGCCCTAAACAAGGAAAAAGGCCCAAGGGGCCGGAGAGACAACAAGGGCCAAGAAAAGCCTCGCAGGAGAAAAGGAGTCCAACCCAGGCTTGGGAAAAATCAATGTGCATTTTGCAGAAAGGAAGGACATTGGAAAAGGGAGTGCCCTGAACCTGCGGGGGAACCGACTCCCTCCCATGCTGGTGGAGGAGGTGGATTGGGGTTGTCGGGGCTCAGCTGGCCCCCAGGAGCCCAGAATAACCCTGACAGTGGGGGGCCAAAAGGTGGACTTCCTTGTGGAACTCAGCACTCACTCAGGCCCTCTGGTAGGGAAAGGGAAAAAGAGTAAACATTTCAGCTTCCTGAAAACAGCTGCCTTGAACCCTGCCACACTCCTCCCTGACGAGAAGGCAGAGGCCCCTTTGCCTGACTGTGAGGAGACACTGACTACCCTCACTTCCCTCCGTGAGGACCTTGTGGACCAGCCCTGCAGAATCCGGATGAGACCCTCTACACGGACGATGGGACCAGCTTCGTAGAGGAAGGTACCCGGTAGTGGGGGGCACATGAGGAGGAGCCCGGGGAGATCTAAGAAGCCCTGGTAAGCGCCCCGGCACTGGCCCTGCCAGACCTACCCAGGGACTACAGGGATATATCTCCTCACACTGCCCTTACAGGAGGACACGGGAGCCACCTTAAAGAAGTCTCCTGACCTCAGGAGGAAAGGAAAAAGCTCCTGAGATACTTAACCACCTGGCAGCCATATAGGGGCCAAGGAATTGAGTAAAAAGACCAGTAGGGCCCCTAGGAGTTCTCATAGCCCTGCCAGCATGAAGGCTCCCAGAGAAGCCTACTCATCTGCCAGAGAAGCAGAGGCTAGCTGAGAAACTAAGGGCCCAGGAAGGAGAGGCTGGATGGCTAATTCTGCCAGATGGGAGGCCTATAATGCCAGAAGCCCTGGGGCAGACCGTCGCTTCCCAGACCCACCAGAGCACCCACCTGGGGGAATGAAGCTATCAGAACTACTGGGAAGAGAATTTTACATTCCAGGGCTCCAGAAAATATCTCAAGAGTTGGCTAGAAGGTGCCAAGTGTGTGCCCGGGTGAATCAAGGGCCCCCTGTTGTGGCCGCGCCGGGACAGCGATTCCGAGGTCAGAACCCCGGAGAACACTGGGAAGTGGACTTCACCAAGATACCAGGAGGACAAGGAGGGTGTAGATACCTGCTGGTTTTCATTGATACCTTCTCTGGCTGGCCTGAGGCATACCCAACCAAGGCAGAGACAGCACAGGTAGTAGTCAGAAAACTCCTCACTGAAATTGTCCCCCGGTTTAGCCTGCCACTATACATGGGGTCCGACGATGGCCTGGCGTTTATCGCCAAAGTTACAATCCATAGTTAAGGCCCTAAGAGTTACTTGAAAATTGCATTGTGTTTATAGACCACAGAGTTCTGGACAGGTAGAGAGGATAAATTGGATCTTAAAGGAAACATTAACTAAGTTAAAATTAGAGACTGGCGAAAACTGGGTAAGTCTCCTTCCTTTTGCCCTCCTCAGAGCTAGGTGCACCCCGTATATAAAAGGACTCACCCCTTTTGAAATTATGTTTGGTAGGCCGCCACCTCTTCTTCCCCGCCTAAGGGAGGAAGAAATTGCCCGGCTGTCTACCCGAAATTTGCTTAAGTCCTTACAGGCTTTGCAGAGCAGCGCCATGTCAGCACAACGGGTGGTGAGAGCCGTACAGGAGGAGGACGCACGGAGAACCAGTCCAAAGCAGCCTGCCTTCTCTCCGGGTGACCTCGTCTGGGTGAAACGTTACGACCCTGGCAGCCTAGAACCTAGATGGGATGGACCCTACCAGGTGGTGCTGAGCACTCCAACCACCATCAAAGTCGCAGGAAAGAGGCACTAGAAATTGTAACCCCGTCCTCCTCATGCCTCTCGCCTGGTGAACTGACCAATGGGAAGGAGAAAGACATGGGAACTAAGACTCTATGTCAGTGGCCGAGACCCTGGCCAATTCTTCACCATCAAATGCCGGACTCTTCTCCGGCGGCTTGACCCCTACATTGCCAAATGCCTCCTCAATTTCATATCATAGATGAGGGCGCTGAATCAAAGATTTGATTCGGACATAAGACCAGTAGGGAATGTGCTAGGGTGAGGGACTGTGGCATGGAAGGGTTACAGAATGTTACAGAATGTGCTAAGGGGAGGAAATGAGACATGAGAAATTGAATGTGCTCGGAGGGAGGGGGATATAGGAGGAAGAATTGTGTTGCCAGGATATGAAGGATTGTGTATGTGCTGGGAGGAGGGACTGACTATGGAGGGGGGTTGCAGGGTTAGGAACCATGGAAGAAAAATTGCTAGATTGTCTTAGACCAGTCAGGTGTGACTCTGTTTACCCCCCCCTCCCCCCCCTTTTGTGCTTATGAACTTTCTGTGAACTTCTAAGGTAACACTGTTTTGCTATAAAGGATCATACTGCACCCTTGGTCTCTGCCACATGCCGAGAGGCTTCCCAGAGGGGGAAGGTGCGGGCTGTGGTCAGCTGGCCAGTTTAATGAAAGGCTTTCAAATTTAAATTCTGAGTTGGTGGTCTATCTCGTTGAGCCAACCCATAACAGTTCCCAGTCTCCAGCCACCGCCACAACCCGGTTCTGGACTCAATGCCGGGCTCCAGGAGGGCGTGGGGCAGGTGTCCAGGCTACGCGCAGCCTCTGCTCCCACTGCGACCGTTGATGCGCCGGGCATATGCGTACCCCGCACCCCCTCCCTCACCTCTCTCCCGATGTTCAGTCTCCGCCAGCCCCGATCGCTGCATCAGCGAGCGACGGGAGGGAGGCAGCAGGCTCGGGCACCAACAGAGACACCGTGTGACCAGCACTGCTCCGTGGTACTCAGCTTTGGTTAAAGAGCGGGCGCGCGGAAGGGGAGGGAACCGCGCGATGGAGGAGGAGGAATGGCTTAACTTTCCACGTTAAACCTTCACGAGCCATGGATGAGCGCGGGCGACGCGGCTCCCAGTAGGAGGATGACGGCGATTGGAGACCCTCAGCTCCGGAGCGTGTCGCAGTAAGTGCGAGGCTGGCGGGCAGTGTGTGTGTGTGGGGGGGGGGTGGGGGGGGGTGGGGGGGGGGGGGAGGCTCTGATGCAATCCGCCCCTAGAGGAGGGAGCTAGGGGAGCTCGGGCTGGCTGCTCTGTCTGAAGGTCGCCGGGAACCGCCGCCCTTCACGTTCCTCGGAAATCAGCCATACCCCGCCAAGGCTCCCCGCCCAGCGCTCGCAGACAGAGGCCACGTTCTCCCGGCTGAGGCAGCTAGACCTTGACACAAAGGACATCACACCGCCGGGGATAAGATCCGGAAGGGAGGACACCTTGACTTCTCACCCTGTGACACTTTTCCCTTTATTGCCCAAGGTAGGGTGACTTTCCCGGCTCGAGAGAGCCGAGGGCGCGGCAGCGGGAGGAAAGGGATGCTGGCGATGTGCGGGGAGGAGGCGGTGACACAGAAGCCCCCCGTGCGGGCCTGGAAGGAAGGGGCGCGCGGCTGTGCCGGATGCATTTGGTTTTTGCTTTGGGGAAAGGGAAAGTCCGGGTCTCCTGTTGTTCCCAATGCACGTGGCAGCGTGAGGAGGCTCAGAGAGTCTTGATTTCACCTTCCCGCGGCGGTGGCTTACTTTTTGGTTCCTTTTTCATGGTGGGAGCGGGTGGCGCCCGACCTAGTTAAGTTGCACGAGGGTCAGGGACCTCGCAGGGCTGTCGGGAGAGCGCAGCCGATGTGAGGGCGCGACTGCATACCCGAGGGGTGTTTGCATCCTGGGCATTGGGAAATTTCCTGTGTCCGTAGGGCCCAGAGGAGAGTGTGTGATGCCCCGAGGGTGTGCGGGCGGCCGGCTGGGTTTCCAGGACTGGCCTCGGAGCGCGAGTAAACCGGATCACATTTGCCGCCCCTTGCTCTAGCTCTGCGCATCTCAGTAACGGAGAGGAGGAGGAGGATGCCGGGGGAGGTTACTAAAGGATGCTAGCAGTGGTCACTGTCCTTTCCCGCCCTGAAGAGGTTCTTTCCAAAATCGAGGAGGGAGGAGGAGGAAAGTGCTGGTCTGGGAACCAGGGTCGCTGGAGCTGGCGAACAAAAGGCCACCGCTTGCGCGTGGCCTGGGTTCGGACTGTTTCGCTTCCACTCCACCTCCTCGCCCCATCCCTAAACATGTTGCCACAAAAGACCTTTAAACTGGCCGCGGTGCCGGGAGGAAAGCGCTCCAGAGCCCTAGTGTGCGTCCCGGCCCTCCCCCGCCCCATCCTCCTACCAGAGCGTCGGGCTCCTCTGCACCCACTGGGACCCCACACCATCCGGGGCTGCCTGGGCGCTGCTCCCCTGCGGAATCTCTCGCCCTTGGATTTGGGCAGAACGGTAGTCAGAGAAGGTGCAAGTGCATATGGCGGCAAAAGGAATTTCGCGGTAACAGCGTTTCCGGTGCCTTTTACAGGCTGCCTTGAGCTGGGGAGGGTGGTGCTACCATTGAGAGCCCTTTGTGTCTCGCTCTGCGGCGCAGACCCAGTTTTTATCGCACCTATGGATTTGACATCTCTGCGGTGGGTTAAAAAATTTTTTTTCTTTTAATATAAGAGGGAGGGGAGACTAAATCTATGGTTTGCAGACTGCAGGGCCCAGCAAGGCTGTAATTTGTCACCTTGATGGAAGAAATTGTGCAGTAACTCGTGCTTGTTCTGACGTCAGAGAGACAACGGAAAGAAAACCTGAGCTAGGTGGCTGCCTGCCCTCATTGTTACTAAACATCTCACACAGGGTTGGGACCATTGAAATCAATGTGAAACGGTCGGTCCCGGCGCTAATCCCTGTGGGCCCCCTGGATTTTGGTTCACCCCCAACCTCAAATGGTTTTGCTCTTCAGTCTCTTCAGTTCTCAGTCTGTCCCTTAGGCATCAGGAAACCCACCTAGTTTGGTTGGAGGTCTTAACCTTGATGAGGGTTTATTCCCTTTAAAAAAGCACGCCACATATTCAATAAATACTTGGGGGTCGGGGAGGGGCTTATTTTGTGGCTGGCAGCAACTAACAAGACAGTTCCTGTGAGGCTTCTATTCTGGGGGGCAGGGAGGAGACAGGCAATATATGCATGTATAAACGGCTTCCAGATATTTGTAAGTGCACTGCACTGGAGAAGCAAAGCAGGGTCATGTGGTGGGGGAGGGTGCTTGTGGTAGATGACCCTCTAGGAGTGCCTGTGTGAGAGGGTGACATTTGTCCTGAGACTCAGAGGCCAGGCATCTGTCTATTGCTAGTCCTGTCTTTTCCTCACTCTGGATGGTACCTGAGGCCAAAACCAATCTACTCATCATTGTTCCTCTAATGTCCAGCAGAGTAGCAGCTTAATAAAATGCCCGTTGGATTGAGATCTTGGCCAATCTTCGTCTCATTCACCTCTTTATGCTAGTGTTGACCGCCCCCCCCCCCCCCCTTCTTTTCTACATCTCATTATTTTTTCTCCTTCTTCTAGGTTGAAACCTTAGTCTTTTTCTAGTCTGCTTCTGGCGTTCTCTCTTACCCTCTCCGCACTTCTGAGCAGCTGCCAGGCCCTTGCAAATGCCCCTCAAACCTGTTTTCTCATCCCCAGTCCCAATGTCCAAGTTCAAGTCCTCTGTCACCTGACCTAGACTTGGCGATTCAAGTAGGGTGTTGGGATACAAGAATCATGAAACAGACATGGAGGTGCCCTGAAGAAACCAGGAAATCCTTCCTCCGGGGAGGAAGACGCAAGCACAACACGTGGTTAAAAAGTAAAGTGGCTAATTGATGAGATATAACAGCTTTCTAGCTGGTCTTCTCCATGTCAAGCTCCCTTAATTCAATCTCGACACTTCCATGAGATCTGTATTTCTAAAACAATTTGCATTTTTTACAGGTAACTTTTTAAAATGTGTGTATATATATATATATATATATATATATATATATATTTGATTTCAGAGAGGAAGGAAGAGATAGAAATATCAATGGTGAGAGAGAATCATTGATTGACTGCTTCCTGCACACCCCACACTGGGTGGGGATCGAGCCCACAACCCAAGCATGTACCCTGACCAGGAATCCAACCGTGACCTCTTGGTTCCTAGGTCCACGCTCAACCACTGAGCCACACCAGCCAGGCTCAGTTTGCACTTTTTAATGACCTTGCTTCTAAAAATCTTCAGTGGGTTCCCATTGCCCACAACTAAAGTATAAAATCCTCAGCCAGGCACTCAGGACCCTCCACAATCTGACTCCTCACCTCTCTCCGTCTCTTTGTCCCACTTCACCTTGTACCCTCCCTGTCACGTTTCTGCCTCAATATCAGTGTTGATTCCAGACTGGAATGCCTACTGAAGTTCTATATATTTGTGAAGGCCTAGCCCAATGCCAGTTTTCTACCTCTTTGAATGTGTTCACTGATCACCTTTTAGCGTTTTCATAAAGATTTGTTTACCTTCTACCATCTAAAGGTGATTTAAAGTGTATGGGCAGATGTGTGTAGGGGATATACAGGAACTATGACATTGTATATAAGGGACTTGAGCTTCCGTGGATTTTAGTATCTACAGGGGTTCTGGAACCAATCCTCCTAGGATATCAAGGGATGACTTGTTCCAGGTCTTAACTTTCCAGCCTAGGGACCTTGGGTAAGTTGTTTAGCATCTCTAAACCTCAGGGTGCTTTTTTTGTTTGTTTGTTTGTTTGTTTGATGGAAATAATGATCATAACGATGAAGATGGTGGCAGTAGTGGTACCCATCTTATTGAGTTATCCTGAATATTTAATTAAGATAATGGATGTGAAGTGCTCGGCATGGTGTTAGCATTCCATCTATATTGAATTAAAAGGAACTTTGGGTTTCTCACCTATCCTAGGGAGTGGGGAAAGTTGATCAGTCAAGTTCCCCTTGCCTCTGATATTCTATGACTCTCTAATCATTTAAAAATGCTTTTCAGAAAATAATATCTGAGGGAATCTACCCGAATCTTTTCAATCTGGGAGACAATGCATCTGTGAAGGGTGGTGTGGGGGTGGGGAAAGTATGTGTGTGGAGGTAAGAACATTCAAAATCACATCATAGATCTCAAAAAAACAAACAAAACCCACACCTTGAAACATTAACCTTAAACTGAGTCATTGTTATATTTACTTTGAAATTTAAACACATTATATTAATTGGTTTTCTAGGGACCACCTATGTGTCAGGAATTTGGTGATTAGGAATGCCCCATGGTTTGGGGAAACTGCAGGCACTGGGGTTGCAATCAAGGGACTCGGCCTCAAGTGAAGTTACCATGTGTCTTTGCCAATAATTAACTGGGTGCACTTGGGCAATTCGTTTTACATTTTTATGCCTCATTTATCATCTGTCTAAGGCTAATAATAGTATCTGAGCTGCTTAGCTCAGGATTGTGAAGATAAAATGGGAACGGAATCTAGAAAATCCTTGAGCAAGTTAAAGGAACTATAATCATCTGAGGTTAAACACACTGCTAATTTTTATTTTATTATTATTATTTTTTAAAACATATTTTATTGACTTTAGAGAGAAACATCAATGATGAGAGAGAATCATTGATTGGCTGCCTCCTGCGTGCCCCCTACCGGGGTTCGAACCCGCAGCTCAGGTATGTGCCCTTGGCCAGAACCCGACCTGGGACCCTTCAGTCCACAGGCCGACACTCTATCCAGTGAGCCAAACCAGCTAGGGCATCACACTGCTAATGTTTAGAAGATGGGTTCAGATTAGTGACTCTCAACTCTGCCTTCACATCAGTCTTACCTGGGGTCTTTTTAAAGCTTTGAATGCCCAGACTCCATTTCCAGAGATTCAGATTTAGTTAGCTTGGAGTAACTAAAGACATGAGAGTTAAAAAACAAACAAACACAAACTCAACAAACACCAGGGATAATTCTAGTATGCAGTGGTTTGGAATTAAAAGCAGAAAAAACAGAATCAGAAATTACATGAAGACCTCCATATGTCATTTGATAAAATCGTAGTAATCTGAAATCATGATGGCTTTTCCCTTGACTCAACTAAACCAACCAGTTGTTGACATCATGGAGCCACAGCCTCAGGTTACAATTTATAACCTGAATTTCCCCAATATAGAAGCCTGTCCAGTGAGTGATACAGCTGCAGCGGCATAAAGATTTAATGTGTGGGATCTCAGTTTCCATCCCTTAGGAGTGACAAAGAAGATTGGGAAAAAACGAGACAATGGAAAGCAAAAGGAAAAGGATAGGCTAGGGCCCAAGGTATGGGGGGGGGGGGGGGGGGGGGGGGGGAGACAGGGAAGGGAGGAGAAGAGGCTCTGAGTGGGAGAGAGACAGGACAGAGTACAGGGAAGAAGTTGTGTTTGCTTTATTCAACTGGTTTTGTTAAGGTTATAAACTGGTGGCTAAAGAACCAAATGAAGCCTGTGGGTGTGTTTTGTGTGATGACCTACAGTTTCTTTTAAAATTGTGTGGCATTAGTTGTCAACATTTAAATATCATAATTTCATTTAAAATCTGGATCTCTTGCATTTCTTGAAAAAAAGAACAAAACGGCTTATGTCCAATCTGCATTGCTCACTTATTCTGCCTACCTGGGCCCTGGCTGCATTTGTTTTTAACCCTGAGTCTAAATCTATTGGTCTTAATGCACGTTAGAATCCTCTGGAGAGCATTTGAAATATCCATGCTTGGATGGGATCCTAGGTCAATTAAATTAGAAACTGGTGTGTGTTGGAAGGGAGCTTATCACTCTTATTATTTTAAATCTTTTAAAAAATATTTTTATTGAATTTATTGGAATGACATTGGTTAACTAAATTATATAGGTTTCAAGTGTATAATTTTATAATACATCATCTGTATATTGTATTGTGTTCACCACCCAAAGTCAAGTCTTCTTCTGTCACCGTTTACCCCCCTTTACCTTCTCCCACCTGCCCTACCCCCCTTACCTCTAGAAAACACCATACTGTTGTCTGTCTATGAAATTTGTTGTTTTGTTTTGTTTTATTTTGCTTAATTTTTCACCCAGCCCTACAACCCCCATCTCTTCTAACAGCTGTCAGTCTATTTTCTATATCTGTTTCTATTTTGTTTATTTTGTTCATTAGGTTTCACATATAAGTGAGATTATATGGTATTTGTTTTTCTCTGACTGGCTTAATTAACTTAGCATAATACCCACCATGTTCATATGTGTTGTTGCAAAAGGTAAGATTTCCTTCTTTTTTTTTTTCTTTTTTTCTTTTTTTACTGTGGAGTAGTATTCCATTGTGTAAAGGTACCACAGCTTTTTTATCCACTCATCTACTGATGGGCACCTGGGCTGCTTCCAAATGTTGGCCATTTTAAACAATGCTGCAATGAGCATAGGGATTCATTCTTTTGAATTAGTGTTTTGGGTTTCTTTGGATATATTCCCAGAAGTGGAATCGCTGGGTCATAAGGCAGTTCCATTTTTAATTTTTGAGATAACGTCATACTGTTTTCCACAGTGGCTGCATCAGTTTTTATTCCCACCAAAAGTGCACCTGGAGAGGGTTCCCTTTTCTCCACAGCCTTGCCAACACCTGTTGTTTGTTCATCTATAATAATAAAAGTATAATATGCAAATCAACCGAACAGCAGAACGACTGTCTGGACAACCACAGTATGACACACACTGGCGCCAGGCCAGCCAAGGCGGGTGCAATGCAATTGGTCTGAGGGTAGGGTGGGGGGGAGTGGGGGAGGGGCGCCCCATCGCCCCATGATCGCCCCGCAGAGGGAGGTCCAGGCCACCCTCTGTGCAGCGATCACGGAGCCCTGGCCGGTGGGCGGGGCCTCCCTCTGCTGGGCGATTGTTCGCCCCAAAGAGGTAGGCCCAGGCTACCCAGCTGGCAGCGCTGTGGCGGGTGTGCGGGGTGGCCAGTGATCGCCCCACAGGTGGAGGCCCAGGTCAGCCAAGCAATCGCACCCCACGCCTGTCACCCGCAAAGGGAGGTGACTGGTGGCGGGGGAGAGAGGGCAGTGCCGCACAGATGGCAAGCAGTGGCAATGGTGGCAGCAGGGCCAGCTGCCAGCAGTCAGGAGAAGGAAAGCCCCAATAGGCCCTGATCACCGGCCAGGCCTAGGGACCCTAACCAAGGGGTCCCAGATTGTGAGAGCCACAGGCCAGGTTGAGGGACATCCACCCTCACCCCCGCCAATGCACAAATTTTGTGCACCAGGCCTCTAGTTTATTGATAATAGCTATTCTGACAGGTGTGAGCTGATATCTCATTGTGGTTTTAACTTGCATTTTTCTGATGACTGGTGATGTTAAGCATCTTTTCATGTGTCTATTGGCCATTTGTATGTCCTCTTTGGAGAAGTTTCTATTCAAGTTCTTTGCCCATTTTAAAAATTGGATTGTTTGTTTTTTGTGTTGAGTTGAATAAGTTCTTTATAAATTTTGGGTATTAACCCCTTACCAGATATAATAGCAGATATATTCTCCTGTTCAGTGGGTTGTCTTTTCATTTTGTTGATGGTTGGTTTCCTTGCTGTGCAAAAGCTTTTTAGTTTGATATAGTCCCATTTGTTTATTTTTTCAGTTTGTTTCCCTTGCCCAAGGAAACATATCAGAAAAAACGTTGCTATAAGAAATATCCAAGAATTTACTGCCTATGTTTTCTTCTAGGGTTTTTATGGTTTTGGGTCTTACATTTAATTCTTTAATCCTCTTTGAGTTTAATCTTGTGTGCTGTATAAGAAGGTGGTCTAGTTTCTTTTTTTTTTTTTTTTGCACCTATCTGTCCAACACAATTTTCCAGTACCATTTATTTAATAGACTATCTTTACCCCATTGTATATTCTTGCCTTCTTTGTTGAATATTAATGACCATAAATATATGAGTTTATTTCTGGGCTGTCTAATCTGTTTCATTGATCTATGTGTATGTTTTTATGACAGTACCATGCTGTTCTGATTATTATGGCCTTGTAGTATAGTTCAATATCATTTGCACGATTACTCCAACTTTGCTTTTCTTTCTCAATATTGTTGTGGCTATTCAGGATCTTTTGTAGTTCCATATAAGTTTTTGGAATATTTGTTCTAGTTCTGTTAAATACATCATTGATATCTTGGTAGGAATTGGGTTGAGTCTATAGATTGTTTTGGGTATTATGGACATTTTAATGATATCAATTCTTCCTATCCATGAACATGGTATATGCTTCCATGTAGTTATATCTATTTCAATTTATTTCTTTGGTGTTTTATAATTTTCCAAGTACAGGTCTTTTACATCCTTGGTTAAACTTATTCCAAGGTATTTTATTTTTTGATGCAGTTTTAAATGGGATTAGTTTCTAAGTTTCCCTTTCTAATAGTTCATATAGTTTCTTATAGTTCCCTTATTGGTGTACGTATAAAAATGCAACTGATTTCTGGATATTTATTTTGTATCCTACTACTTTAATGAATTAATCTATCAGTTCTAGTAGTGTTTTGGTGGAATCTTTAGTGTTCTCTCTACAAAATATCATGTCATTTGCAAATAATGACAGTTTTGCTTCTTCCTTTTCAATTTGGTTGCCTTTCATTTCTTCTTCTTGTCTGATTGCTGTGGCGAGGACTTCCAGTACTTCACTGAATAAGAGTGGTGAAAGTGGACATCTCTGTCTTGTTCCTGATCTTAAGGGACACACTTTTCATTTTTGCCCATTGAGTATGATGTTGGATGTGGGTTTGTCATATTTGCCTTTATTATGTTGAACTAGAGGCCTGATGCACAAATTCGTGCATCAGTGGAGTCCCTCAGCCTGACCTGTGGCCAAAACCAGCTCTCCGACATCCCCTGAGGGGTTCCAGACTGCGAGAGGGTGCAGGCCAGGCCGAGGGACCCCACTGGTGCGTGATCCGGGCCGGGGAGGAATGCGAGAGGTTGGCCAGCCAGAGAGGGACCTCGGGAGGGCTCCAGGGCATGTCCAGCCTGTCTCGCTCAGTCCTGGTCAGCCAGGCCCCAGCAGCAAGCTAACCTACTGGTCAAGCGTCTGCCCCCTGGTGGTCAGTGCACATCATAGCGACTGCACATGTGGTCGACTATCTACCCCCTGGTGGTTAGTGCACGTCATAGCAAGCGGTTGAGTGACCTTAGCATATCATAAGCATATTACGCTTTGATTGGTTGAATGGCCGACCGGACGACCAGACACTTAGCATATTAGGCTTTTATTATATAGGATTATATTCCCACTTTTATTATATGGATTCTATTCCCACTTTGCTGAGAGATTTTACCATAAATGGGTACTGAATTTTATCAAATGCTTTTTCTGCATCTATTGATATTATCATGTCGTTTTTATCCTTCATTTTGTTTATGTGGTGTGTGACATTTATTAATTTGCAGGTATTGTACCAACTTTGCATCCTCAGAATAAATCTCACTTGATCATGGTATAAGATCTTCTTAGTGGATTGCTGGATCTGGTTTGCTAATATTTGTTGAGGATATTAGCATCAATGTCTATCAGGTATTGGCCTATAATTTCCTTTCTTTGTAGTGTCCTTATCTGGTTTTGGAGTTGAATAATGATGGCCTCATAAAATAAGCTTAGGAGTCTTCTCTCCTCTTGTATGTTTTGGAATAGTTTGAGAAGAATAGGTATTAGTTCTTATTTGACTGTTTTATAAAATTCATCCGTGAAGCCATTAGGTCCAGGACTTTTGTTTATTGGGTGGTTTTTTTTAAAAATTATTATTTTTTATTACTACTTCAGTTTCAGTAGTTGTAATTGATCTGTTCAGATTTTCTGATTCTTTCTGATTCAGTTTTGGAAGATTGTATGTTTCTAGGTATTTATTCATTTCGTCCAGATTGTTCAATTCCTTGGCATATAGTTGTTCATAACATTTTCTTACAATTCCTTATATTTCTGTGGAGCCAGTTATTCTCTTTCATTTTTGATTTTATTTATTTGTATCCCCTCTTTTTTCTTGATGAGTCTGGTTAATTGTTTGTCAATCTTGTTTATCTTTTCAAAGAACCAGCTCTTGGTTTCATTGATCTTTTGTATTGTTTTTTAGACTATTTCATTTATTTCTGCTCTGAATTATTATTATTTCTTTTCTTTTACTCATTTTGGGCTTTGTTTATTGTTCTTTTTTTAGATCCTTTAAGTATAAAGTTAGATTGTTTGAGATTTTTCTTGTTTCTTGAGGTAGGCCTGTAATGCTATGAATTTCCCTCTTTAGACTGCTGTCACTGTTGTCCCAGAGATTTTGGGAGTGTGTGTTCCCATTTTTATTTGTTTCAAAGTATCTTTTGATTTCTTCTTTGATCTTCATTGTTAATCCATTCATTGTTTAGTAGCATGTTATTTAGCTTCCATGTCTTTGTGTGTTTTTTTTTTCCTTTTTTTTTCTTGTGATTGAGTTCTAGTTTTTATCATTATGGCCAGAGAAGATGCTTGATATTATTTCAATCTGCTTATATTTATTGAGACTTGTTTTGTATCTTAACATGTGGTCCATCCTAGAATATGTCCCATGTGCACTTGAAAAGAATGTATATTCTGCTGCTTTGGGGTGAAATGCTCTGAAGATAGCAATCAATTAAATCCTTTAAGGCTGCTGTATCCTTTTTGATTTTCTGTGTGGAAAATCTATCCATTGATGTTAATGGGGTTTTAAAAACCCCTAGTATGGCTAAATGTTGATCTATGGTTATATCCTCTTGTTGGATTGATCCATTTAACATTATATAATATCCTTCTTTGTCTCTTGTTATGGCCTTTGTTTTGAAGTCTATTTTGTCAAAAATAAGTATTTCTGCCCCAGTTTTTAAAAAATTTTCATTTGCATGAAATATATTTTTCTACTTTTTACTTTTATTCTATGTGTATCTTTTGTGTATCTTTCATTCTGAGGTGGGTCTCTTGTAGAGTGCATATGTATGGGTCTTATTTTCTTATTAATTCAGCTCCCCTATGTCTTTTGAATGGAGCATTTAAGGCATTTCCATTTAAAGTGACTATTGATGGGTATATATTTATTGCCATTTTATTATTTTTTAAATAAAATGTTTATTGTTGGAAGTATTACATATGTCCCTCCCCCCCCCCCCCCCCCCCACACACACATTAACCCTCCAGGCCCTTACCACCTCACTGTCTGT
Source organism: Myotis yumanensis (assembly GCF_028538775.1). NCBI lineage: Eukaryota > Metazoa > Chordata > Mammalia > Chiroptera > Vespertilionidae > Myotis > Myotis yumanensis. The sequence goes on from NW_027223754.1 coordinate 167,823,305, forward strand.
GTCCATGGGTCATGCATATATGCATACAAGTTTCTTTGGTTGATCTCCTCCCACCCACCCACCCACCCACCCACCCAGCCCCACCTCCCCTCTGCTGGGTGTGGGTGTGTGTGGAAAAGACCAAGCTGCGCACCAAGACCAGCTTTTACCAGCACTTGGCCCAGGGGCACTTCAGCAAAAGTCCCAAGGCATCCCAAGATCTGCCTCCACCTGCTCGTTGCCTGACAGGCTCCGTCATTGAAAGATACTCTGGTGGTACTCGAGTTGCATGAGGCAGGTTCTCAGTGAGTTGCCAGGTAGGGGCGAGCAGTGTTCACCAGGCCGATACAGGTTCAAACTTACTGCCAGTGCTGAGTCTGAAGTCACTCAGCTAATGTCCCAGGATAGATCAAATCCACTGTCACCTGCCGGGTGCTGGCAGACCTTTATGGTGGCACAGGTTCTCAGAGAGTCATCAGACTGAGGCCAGCAGAGTTTATCAGACCAACATTTGGCTGTCTGAAGGGTGGGCTCTGCACCATCCGAGCGAGTTAGGGGAAATGGTCCCCATCCTAGAGCCACTCCACTTAGTCTCCTAGATTATTTTTTTTTAAAGCATCTGAAGTGATTCCTATTTCTAGTCAGAACTGAGGACTACTGGTCTAAGTCACCTATTCAAAAGATTTGTCCATAAGTCCATCATCTTGTCTCTGATTATGATCCATTAAGAAATAGTCTATAGAGTCATAAATCCAGAGGATTTTAGGACTGGGGGAGATCTTTGAGAGTGTATCAGTTAATCTGCCTTTCCTATTTTAAGGTGAGAATAGAGAGGCCCAGAGAAGGAAAAGACTATAACATCATTTAGAATTGGATTATAAAATGTTTTCTTTTTCAAATAAAGGTATGTTTTAAAAATATTTCTATTTATAAGTGATCCTCTTCACATGCACCATTTTGTGGTGCTTTAAAATTCTTATTATTTGTTGTTTAAAATATTTTGTTGGGAATTAACTGTCATAGCTTAGCCAGGACTTAACAATAAACAAACCCCCATTCATTGTTTATATATATATATATATATATATTGATTTCAGAGAGGAAGAGAGAGATATAAACATCCATGATGAGAGAGAAACTGATCACCCACCTCCTGCACATCCCCTATTGGGTATCGAACCTGCAACCCGGGCATGCGCCCTTGACAGGAATCGAACCTGGGACCCTTCAGTCCACAGGCCGACGCTCTCTCCACTGAGCCAAACTGGCTAGGGCCCATTCATTGTTTTTAATTCAATAGCAATCCTTGAACAGAGATATCAATTGAGCAGATACATACATGTGCCAATAAAAAGAATTTTCTCAAAGGCTGTTCTTTCCAGGCTGTTTTCAACTATATAAGTTTTTAGTAATTACTTAACTATGAATTTTTGTCAGTGAAAATATATTTTTAACTTTGTGGTATTTACACTGCTCAGGTACACTCACTGCTCTAATTAAATTATGCTTCAATAAAAAAAGTAATATGTAGTCATTTTCCTATATCCAGTTACAGTTTGAATTCATTAACTTCTGGAGTTTATCAGTATTTTCTGTCTTTGGAGAAATCACAACATTTTCAAAACATCTGCATAGGGGTAGGTTAATTCCCAGGCATCATAGGCTGGGTATATTGACAACATACCTTTAAAACATCACATGGGCACCTGAACAGAAGAGGAATTGTGGAGCTGTAGGAGCAGGTGTCAGGATACGGTGAACGAGATAGGATTCGGGGGACAATCTGTCTAAGGAAGTGAGCAACTCATTTCCCTGCCCCAAACAGAGTTTCCTGTAACACAGAGCTTCTCACCCTCAGCACTACTGAGTTTGGGGGCCAGATATCTTTGTTGGGACTGGTTGTCCTGAGCATTGTATGTTTAGCAGCATCCCTGATCTCTTTCCACGAGAAGCTGGCAGCACCCCTTCACTTGTGAGGATCAAAATGTCTCCGGACATTGCCAAATGCCTCCCAAAGGACGGGGGCGCATTTAATAGAAGGCTTTAATGTAACATTCATCACAGGTGAACACTCAGTCACGGGTTGGTCATTGGAGAAAGACATCACAGAGAAATTTGGTTTGAAATTGAAAAATAAAAAAGCATGCAAGCAAGCTGGGCTTTGAAAGAAGTGTAGACATGGGCTTGGTGGGAAGGAGTGGGAGGGAATTAGTTCAGGGCCAAGGGATTGGTGTGAACAAAGCAGAAAACTGGGTAACATTGCAGGACTGGAAGGTTCAGAAAGAAAGTCATAGAAGAGAAAAATTAAAGAGGACTTTATGAGCAACCGAGGCTTTGAATTTGAGGTTCCAGAGATTAGACTTTATCCTGTAGACATTAGGAGCAATTATGACTGGTGGGGTAAGGGGAGAGGAATGTATGAGACATATTTTCAGGAAGAATCTGTGCCTGTAGATGGGAGAGGGGAGGGATCAGTACGTAGCATGGAGGAAAGCAGCGGGCAAAGTCAGGATTGTGGCGTTGAAAAGAATGAGAGGAAGGGAAGGGGCACTGTGAAAGAATGTTGATAAGACTTAGTGACTGATTAGATATGAGGTAGCAATGAAGTGATATCCAGCTGGATTCCAGGTCTAAGGGATGAGGAGAATGAACATTATCTTTAACAGAAACGGAAAAGGCGATGTGTGAGGTCAGGTGACGCAGTCAGTTAGGCATGTGGAGTTCGAGGGAATGGCAGACATCCACATGGAGAAGTCCAGAGGGCAGCTGTAGTCTAGAGTTTGTGGAAATTTTTCTGAGCAGGAAGGAACCTGGAAGTTCATCTCCCTCCACCCTTCTCATTTGACAGATGAAGAAACATGTGGCACGTTAAGTGATGTGCTTATTATCAAGTAGTATTTATGAGGGAGATCCTATTTCATAATCCAAAGGAATTCTAGTTTTACAAAATGAAAATGCCTGGGGGAAAAAGGTGCCCTGTGAGATGAACATGACACTACAGCCTTGAAACCGTAAAGAGGAAAGACTTTGGAGGAAAGCATGGGGGGCGAGAGCCACCCCTACACTGAGGGGTAGGCGGGAGGGAGGCGGGGAAGAAGGGAGCTGGCAAAGGAAGCCAAGAAGCAGCACTTAAGGAGGCGGTGAGGAGCAAGTTGGTGGAGGTCAGTGAACAGTGCTCCATGCTCCTGAAGGAGCTGAAGAGCATGCGAACTGAGACAAAAAGGCCTCTTGTCTTGATTAGGAAGTAGTAGCAAGAGTAGCCACCATAGTCACCGTAGCTTACAAGAACCAGGCCGGGCCCTGGCTGGTTTGGCTCTGTGGATAGAGCGTCGGCCTGCGGACTGAAGGGTACCAGGTTCGATTCTGGCCAAGGGCACATGCCTGGGTTGTGGGCTCGATCCCCAGTAGGGGATGTGCAGGAGGCAGCCAATCAATGATTCTCTCTCATCATTGATGTTTCTATCTCTCTCTCCCTCTCCCTTCCTCTCTGAAATCAATAAAAATAAATAAAAATTAAAAATTAAAAAAAAAAAAGAACCAGGCCGGGCACTGCTGTAAGTGCTGCACATGGACCCAATCGTGGAATCATTATAACGACTGTATGAGGTGGGTCTTACTTTATCTCTATTTTACAGAAGAGGACACTGAGGCGAAGAGGCATTAACCTACTTGCCCAGGGTCACACAGCTCCTAAACGGCGGAGCCAGAGTTTGCCAGTCGGGTGTGGTTTCGGGGGAATGATGAGGCCAGGAGCAAGTTGTTCAGCCTGTTGGCAGTAAAGAGAGGAGGGGCAGGTGGTAGTTCATAGTTCTAGACACGGTTACTTTCCAGATACATAGCTGAGAGTGACTGACAGAAGTCGGGGAATCCAGCAGAGATGAAATGGCGATACAGGGTCCTAGCACACCTGAGATCACTAGGGCTGGTTACGTTGTGAGGTTTGAGTGAGGATAGAGAAAACACCTTTTCTTCTTAGATTGCTGCCTGGCTCCCAGCCTGTTCACCACCAAAGGCCATTTTTATTATTCCCCACTTCCCAAGGGCCTCAGGTTTTCAAAGATTTTGAGTATCCACTTTAAGCTTTTATTTTAATTGAAGTATAATTGATATGTAGTGCAACATCCAGGTCTTAACTATACTGTTTAATGAGTCTTGACTACATCGTTAATGTATTAATTCACTTTCCATTTTTATTACTTGAAGATATATGAAATTGCCAGTTAGAATCTAGGATTATCACATCACATTAATACAATCTAGCCAAAAGCAAGCATACCTGACATTTTAGTTAACCTGTTAAGCCTGTTTGAATTTCCAAAATACAGAAAAGCAGCTCTTAGGTCCTTACCATTACCATCTAAGAGCCTGTTGATTCAAAGACCCCACGTGGGTAAGGAGGCTCAGTGAGTTATTGGGAGAGATGGCAGGAAGAACAGGACCCCTGTGGGCCTTAGAACCACTGCCCTTGCTGTCAGGATTGCTTCTCAGGAGTTGAGCACGGGGAGGTGTGATTTTATTGGTTCTTCAGAATAAAAAACATACAAACAGTGGTTCATAATAATTTAAAAACTAAGTGAATGTGACTGGATACTTAGTGATATTAAAGAATTCTTGTCATTTTTTTAGTTTTGATAGTGATATGGCAATATTGTTTGAAAAGATAGTTTTTTCCTTTTAGAAATACGTGCTGAAATATTTACGGAGATAGGATATCTGGAATCTGCTTTAAAATAATCTATGTGATAGTGGGGGTAAAATTTCAACCAGACTGGCTTGAATTGATAATAGTTGAAGTTGGTACCTGGGGGTTCATTATTCTATTCTGTTCACATTTACATATGTTTAAAAGTTCCCATAATAAAAAAATGTAAAAGGGAAGAAATTATAAAATTATGAATATTAGTCAGGGTTTAGTATAACAGGCATCTTCTTATGTGTGTTAAACAAAAGGGATTTAACACAGGGAATTAAGTGCCTGTAAAATTGTTAGAAGAAATGACACAGCAGGTCTAGGCCAGGCCTCTCAGAATAATGACCAGAATACCACCATTCAACTGACCTGCTAAGGAAACTGCTACCTGTGCCTCCATCAGGAAGCTGGGAAACCAGGAAACCAGGAAGCTGGTTCCTCCTGGTCTCCACTGCATGTTCCAGGAACACATCACTTGAGCCAATCTGATTATCAGGAACCCATAGGCACAATTGTTGGCTCCAGTGCTGTCTGCTTCACCTGATAGAATTGGACCAGCCAAACGGATGCCTTGCCCCCAGCACCTTGCCCTCTGATTGGTGGAATCTAAATCAGATCTAGAACCCAAGCTGCAAAGGGACATGGGAAATATAGTTTTCAATTCTCCATCCTCTGTAGAACCGGACTACAACGAAGTGGGAGCAAACATTTGAGAGGACCAATCCACTACAAAGTATATTAGCAATTGAAACTGTATTTCAGCTTATTTATTCCCCAAAGTAATTTTGAACCATGTTTCAGTTACACTACATTCTTTGGTTTGGTTTTCCCTGTAGAATCTTTAAATCAGCTCCCGTAAACCTCCTATTCCTCAAGAAACATGTACAGTATCTTGCTCTCCTTACTCTAACTGCGCTCATCTGAATGGGCTCACAAGGCTGTTCTGTGCACATTTGGTCTCTGTGTCTTTGCCTATGCTGTTCCCAGTACTGTACAAGAAGTGCCTTTCCTATCCCCCAGTCTAAATCCTACCTATTTTTAGACATTGTGCAGGTCTTAACACTAAAACCTTACCTGATTTCTCAAGGCCCCATTTCCTTTCCTTCCTTTCCTGCCTCCCTCCTTCCTCCCACCCCTCCTTCCTTTGTTCCTTCCTGTATGTACATATGTATGTCTGTCTGTCTCTGAAATCCTTCTGGACTTATTCTTTGTTCTGCCATATAGTTTGGTTCTATCATGCAAATGTCTTATGGTATATTATCACTTTATGTGGGATGGTGTTGCTTGTTTAAATAGGCTGTAAGCCATGTAAAGCCAGACAAGTTTGCATATCCTCTCCTTTGCTACCATGAAGAGCAGAGAATAAGTTTATGTATTTTACATTGATTGTATTAATAACATGTGCCAATAAGCATACCAACATAATAATGTAGTGAAGGATCAGAAATGTCTGTGCTGAGTAAATTGTAATTTGTTATCTAATATAAATGTCGAGAGAGTCATTATGGTGGTGTTAACATCAAGATCTTCACATGATGACCCCATTCAGCTTTTTAATTAGTTTTATAGTCTGATAATTGCTTTGATCTTTCAGTGACACTATAATTTTTTGTTTCTTGAACTCCACCTGTACCCCATGCCTCCGTGCTATTGATTATCTTCTCCTTCACTGAGAAGTCTCAGCTCAGGCCTCAGCTCTGCCTGTCAATCTTCTGTCCACCAAGCAGTGTAACTGTCCAGTAGTAACATGTTGGCCATCAATTTATGGTATAGTCAAGCGGCTAAACAGTCATTAGAAATAATTGTGTAGACCTGTGTTTACTGACATAACTCAGTGTAGGAGACCATATCTTGTTAAGTGAAAAATATGTTTTTAAACCCTATGGTATGATTTCCGTTTTTAGAAATGTATACATATTTTTTCATTTGTATTCATTCTTTTCATTTAACAGGTATTTATTGAGTGCCTATTGTGTACCAGGCGCTATCTCTATGTGCATACAAAAACCCTGGAAGGTCAGACTCCAATATATATACACCGATCGTCTCTGCTTGCTGAGATAACAGGTGACTTTTTTCTTTTTACTTGTTTCCTTCTTCATTTGCAAACTTGTTTTTTACAATTTTTATACAAAAACCTGTATTATTTATTAATAAGGAACTGGTATGTTTTTTAAAAGCACTTCTTCAAAATGCTTACAATATAAAGCTACATAAAAATAGGTTTAAAAAAGTCTAAAATCCTAATTATAAATAAAATAGAGAGGGAGAAAGAAGAAAGAAAAGAGGAAAGACATGAAAATCCAGCAGTGGCTATTTTGGGATGGTGGGATTCTTTTACAATGTCTGTTCTGAAGACTCTACAGTGAACCTGTATTAGTTTTAGGATCAGAAAAAATATTGTTTTCTTTTTCAAGACCCAGTGCAAATGTGACATTTCTGTGATGCTGCCTCAGATTCCTGAATCTGACTTTTCCCAAACTTTCACATCCCTTCCTCACCTGGCACTCAATAAATATGAACAGTGAGTGGATTGTGTTTTCTGCATGCGGCCTCAACCTCAGTGACAGGTGTCACTAACTTTGTTAACTTTTCCCATTTTTCAGTCTTCATTTTCAAGAATAATTAGATTTCAGATACGTTATTTCACAACAATAAATATTTATTCTTAAAAAAAAAAAAAGATTAGGGCACACACTATACATGGACAGAGGAAAGACCATGTGAGGACATGGTAAGGAGGCAGCTATCTGCAAGCCAAAGAGAGGGGCCTCAGAAGGAGATGTGGACTTGATCTTGGATTGCTAGCTTCCAGACTATGAGGGAAAAAAAATTCTCTTTAAGCCAAAGCGGGGGAAAAGTATTCTATATGATTAACTTAGTATTGCTATTTGCCCAATACTGACATATTTTTAGTGGCCAGGATTTTCTGTATTCTTTTTATTCTTTCCTCTTTTTGTCCATTTTTAAATGACTGCTTTTATGTGTATGTGTGTGTGTGTATATATACACACACACACACACACACACTAGAGGGCCTGTGCATGAAATTCGTGCACTGGGGGGGGGGGGCATGTGTGTGTGTCCCTGAACCCAGCCTGCACCCTCTTGCATTTCAAGAGCCCTCCTCGGGGGATGTCCAACTGACGGCTTAGGTGGGGAGTGGGCCTAAGCCGGCAGTCACACATCCTTAGTGCTACTGTGGAGGCGGTAGAGGCTCTCGCCACTGCCACTGCACTTGCCAGCCTTGAGCTCAGCTTCTGGCTGAGCAGTGCTCCCCAGGGGGCACTGACCACCTGTGTTGAGTGTCTGCCCCCTGGTGGTCAGTGCACGTCATAGTGATCTGTCGATTTGCATATTAGCCTTTTATTATATAGGATATATATGTATATGTATGTGTGTGTGTGCATGTGTGTGTGTGTGTTATTTGTATAAACACACACATGCACACACACATATATTGATATGAAAGTTTAAATTCAAACAGTAGACTCCCGATTTATGTTTAGTCAATTTTTCCTCTCCTTAGAAAGCTTTTGTCTAGTGCCCTGCTTCCTACCAGTTTATGGAGAGCCAAGGGCTCCTTAGTCCAGACTGGAAACTCCATCCACTGAATCAACTTCCTACCAGCCCTGTAGCATCACTTCAGTAGCCTCTGAGGGAGCCATACAGGAGACAGCCAGTGCATTTATGCAGCTTTCATCAAGGGGGCCCAAGGGGTAAGGTGGTGTTCAGTTGTCTTAACGCAGTTCATCTTTTGCAAAGTAAAGATGGGGGTAAACCTGGCTACTGTGTGAAGGCACTAAAAGCAATTAGAAGTGGCCCCTCTCTCGTACTACCACCCTGGCTGGAAGAGGCAGCCCCGAGCTGCCACGTGGGGCTTAGACCAGGAGTTCACGGAACTCACATCTCCCTGCCCCGTTTTCCTGCTCTCCAGGAGAGACCCTGCCTACAGGAAGGTGAGGCTCCTGGAACCTGAGGTATTAGAAAGTATGTATGTTGTGGAAGTTGTAAAGGATCCCGGGACTGGGGAGGTTTCATTCCAGATGGGAGACTGTGTGAATAAAAAGGAGTAATGTGTGGCCTGGCTGTGTGAGGAGGAGAAGAAGAAAATCCTGGATAGATATCATTCTAGGGTACTTTCTATGGGTCCTGAACATATTATCAATTAGCCAAATGCTTCTTGAGATATGCAGGATGTTATATGGGCACATTGGTGTTTTGACACAGAACTGCAATCATCTTATGGAATTCGGGATCAGAAAAAATATAAAAAGGTCATCCAATTACCATTGGAGGTAAAAAAAAAAAAATTCATTGACATTCTGCTTCATTCCATGGTCCCCATCACCTCACTGAGATTCTCCCGGTGAGGCTCCTGCACATATGGAAGGCTTACTTTTGAAACTGCATTCGCCACGCTTGCCACCAATTTTTATTTATTTATTTATTTATTTATTTATTTCTCACCTGAGGATATTTTTTTCAATTGATTTTCAGAGTGGAAGGGAGGGAAAGCGGAGGGGGGGGGGGCGGGCAGAAAGAGAGAAACATTAATGTGAGAGAGACACATCGATCGATTGCCTCCCACACCCACCCCGCCAACAACCAAGATACTCGCCCTTGACTGGGAACTGAACTGGCGACCTTTTGATGTGTGGGCCTACGCTCTAACCACTGAGCCAAACCAAGCAGGGCACCACCTGCTTTTTGATTTGTGATGCTATGTGTCTGAAACTTGGTCCCCTCCTTGTATACTATTGGTGACCCCTCAGAAATTTAAATCCTGGTCATCCACATGGGGGAAAATGTGAGCTCTGCAAATCTTTTGTTTCTGATGAGGAAATGTAGTTTCAGATGGATTAACCTAAATCCCCTGAGTATGAATTTTTAAATCTCTAATTCCCTGACATGGAGTGATTTCATTGCAGAGATTGAATTAATCTCTTGCAGTTGATGGATAAACTGCTAAATTTCAAAACACAGATTTGTCCTTTGCTATTTGACCTCTGGGTTGGGTGGTTGATCCCTCATGATGCCATTGATTGCATTTTTATTCAACTGGGAATGCTAAATCAGAGGAGCATTTGTGGTTCTGTGGTCTGTAACCAGCTATATGTGTGTCCTACGAGCTGACACATTCAAGTAACCAACTCGCTTTCAATTTAAACACACTGTTTTATAAAACGGTACCTATATTGCCTGCAGGTGACATGGTATTCCTATAAATGTGAGCATAAAGATTGTGGGACATAACTCACTTTATAGTTAAAAATGGAGGGAGATTTATGAAAGGCATAAAATATAGAGCCTTTATAACTTGATATACAAAGATCGCTTTGAGTAGCAAAATGTAAAAGCTGCATTATTAGTACATTAACTGTTTGTTTACTTAAACTGTCTTAATCAGTTGGTTATATTCATATGTTTAACTATATTTCACTGTGTTATATTTTAGGGGTGTCAAGCTTATATTTTTGCTGCTATCCACTTGTAAATACACTCAGAACAGGAGAATTTGGACAAAGTTTTTGACTACAGGTACTTTATAAACATGATGCATTTCAAAAGTGGACTCGAATTAACCGAGTTGCAAAACATGACAGTGCCCGAAGATGACAACATCAGCAATGATTCCAATGACTTCACTGAAGTGGAAAATGGTCAAATAAATAGGTGAGTATTTTCCTAACACTTTCTATCCAGTAAAAGAAATGTCTCTAAAATATTCTGATTTTCAGTTATTCTCTTGAATTATTCATTACTAAAGTTATGCTCCATTTGAAGATGTAATTTGAATTTCTTATTTGACATCTGTTGGGCATAGTCTGCAGTAGCAGATGAAGCAAATAGGAAAGCAATTTATTCATCTTTTTCAATCTTTCAATTGAGTCTAATAAAAGTGTATAATACATTGGCCCCCAACCAGCCCTAACTTTTCAGAAGCTCTGTGCTTATGAATTAGACAGACTATTGGCCTTTCACTGCAACCCACATCTGACTGTGTCCTATAGTCATCTGACCTCGCCCACATTTTTTTTAAAAATATACTTTATTGATTTTTTACAGAGAGGAAGGGAGAGGGATAGAGAGTTAGAAACATCAATGAGAGAGAAACATCGATCACCTGCCTCCTGCACACCTCCCTCTGGGGATGTGCCCACAACCAAGGTACATGCCCTTGACTAGAATCGAACCTGGGACCCTTCAGTCCGCAGGCCAACGCTCTATCCACCGAACCAAACCAGTCAGGGCTCTCGCCCACATTTTTTAATCAAGAAATGGTCAAAGTCCCATTAGCCAGTGTTCCCGTGTTAAAACTACAAATGCACTACTGTAAGCATCATTTGCAACATGGAATTTAAATAATAATAACTATAGTTGAGCCCAGATGGCTCTATGAGAAACTGTAGTAGAGAAATAGTACAGGTGGCAGAAGGAAAAGAAAAGATGCCACCAGTGAGAGGAGGTAGAGAGGCAGGTGGGAAGAGTGCTGGCCTGGAAGCTTTTGACCTCAGCATGTCTGTCCAACTCTTGGGTTCTGAGTTTCTTAATTTCCGAGAGTAGGGCCAAATGTCTTTATGTTTTTAGTGATGTGGGCATGCTCTGTCTTCCTGAGTTATAGTCAGGTCGAGTGGATCCCATAGCAGGAAGGCCTCCAGCTTGGGAGCTAGTGGTGTGGCTTGTTTGAAGCAAAAGGCTACAAGAAGTGAGGGGAGTATACGGGTCTCCTTATGCTACACTTTTTTTCTTGGGGTGGAGGGGTTGTCAGAAGGAAATTGGGGTAGAGGGAGATGACAACATACATCACCTAGCCAGGCATCATATTGAGAATAATGTCCAATAGTTTGCTCTATATTTGGATGTAGTGTGTACATAAATAAGTGGAGTCCAGCATAGGAGAGAGCTGCCATCATTCACACATACTCAGAAGTTTCAGCCCTGCCTCTTCTTTTTCTCGTCCTTAAATGTTCTTAGTGGTTAGGTCTCCATCCAGGCACTTCCTCATTATAATCCCAAGAATCATTTACTGTATTGTGATATTTCTTATTGTTGGACTCAAGTTTACTTCTTTTACCTTTTCTAAGTCAAATTATTAATAATAAAGAACATTTCTTTTTCTTTTCTTTTAAATATATTTTTGTTGATTTCAGAGAGGAAGGGAGAGCGAGAGAGAGATAGAAACATCAATGATGAGAGAGAATCATTGATTGGCTGCCTCCTGCCCACCCCCTACTGGGGATCGAGCCCGCAACCCAGGCATGTGCCCTTGACCGGAATCCAACCTGGGACCCTTTGGTCCTCAGGCCGATGCTTTATCTACTGAGCCAAACCAGCCAGGTCATAATGAACATTTCTTGACTGCCAGCTGTGTTTACATGTATTGCCATTTATCCTTATGAAAGCATCATGCAAAGCGTTATTTTGCAAATAAGGAAATTTTAAAATTTTTGTGTACAAGTAAGGAAACTCAGGCCCAGAGAAATAAAATAACTTGCTCAAGGGCATACACAGGTTCATCTGAAATCCTAGTCTTTTGACTCTCTCTGCCTGCCTCTGCTTATAATGCTCAGGCATTAGCTAGTTCAGTTAAACTCTGCCCGTGCTAATTTATGCTCTGTACTCCTGGACTGTTCTGCAGTCACTGCTGACCTCCACTTAATGGTGCATGGGATCCCAACCACTTCACAAGTAGGGCACTTTGGTTTTATAACAGAGCTTCAATCCCAAAGCAAGGCAAACCTTGAAGACCTTAAAATGGGAGTCATTCTAATACTCAGTTTAGAGTCTGAGCTTGATTTTAAGGAGTTTTATTTACTAACAATATTCAGTTTTTGAGTGACGACCATTCTCACCCCTGACTTGGGCACCTTGCCCAGTGAACTCACACCTTCTGAGACTGTGACGAAGGCAGTGAGCTGGTACCGCAGGTTTGCTGGCGGTGTTGACCACTTGTTTTGCAGAATTTGGTTCCTTTACTGCACGTGCGGTGTGATGCATTTATTGCTTCATTTATCTTACCTCCCCTTTTTCACTGACACAGTACATGAGCCTTTCTTTAGTTTGGCTCTAGGACAAATAAAATTAAAAACAACATATGCCAAGAAGCCAAAAAGATAAATAAAAATCAGGATCTCCACCATGATTGCTGCAAAAGCTATACCTAAATACCTCTCATTCTTGTTTTTTTAAATATATGTTTATTGATTTCAGAGAGGAGGGGAGAGTGCGAGGGAGAGGGAGACAGAAACATCAATGATGAGGGAGAATCATTGATTGCCTCCTGCACGCCCCACACTGGGGATTGAGCCCGAAACTCGGGCATGTGTCCTGACTGGGAATCAAACCATGACCTTCTAGTTCATAGGCTGATGCTCAATTTCTGAGCACACCAGCTGGGCAATACCTTTCATTCTTCTTGTAGCTTTTTCATATTGATGGGAGGAAGGTAGGCTCAATTATATGCATCTAAGGGAATGAGCCCCCGAAACAGGGAACTTCTATGTAACAGTTCCTCTTTTTTAGGAAGCTAGAGAAAATGTTGAAAACAAATGTTGATCTCTGATCACCTGGCATCTAGCTTACAGCTTTGCCTGGAAACTCCCCTATTCTTAGAATAATGTTTTAAAGTTTAGGCAAAAATAGAGTAGAGCCATTTGGGCATTAGAACAACTGCCCCTATTCCAGTTCCGTTGTTTTATTTCATGCCATAATTTTTGGGTTATAGTCCTAGAACAGCAAAACCTTTCAAAATGCCCACTAGATCAGTTCTGCTAACATTTTTTGTTTGTTTGTGGTGTGGTTGGGGTGGTGATGGTGATGGCGAGGGTGGTGGAGTAGTGGGAGTTCTGCTAACATGTTAATGTGCATAGGAAATATCTGGAAACCTTGCTAAAATGCAGATTCTGATTCAGTAGATCAGGGATGGGGCCTGAGGTTCTAATTTCTAGCAAGCTTCCAGGTAATACCCTTACTGCTGGTCCCTGGACCACAGTTGGAGTAGCAAACTCTAGACTCTTCCCCTAGAAGTGAGTGAGCTTCCCGTGAGGAGGAATCATCTCAATACCTCTATATCTCTAGCACCTTGAAATGATAGATAAAAGTGCCTGATAATAGAGTGGAAATTACAAAATACTTGTTAAATGAGAGAGAAAAACAGAGACAGACACAGAAGAGAGACAGTAGTTAAGTGGTTTGAATTTGGACTTGTATTGAATCCTGGCTCTATCGATAGGTCTTGTCCTTTGAGCTTCAGGTCCATCCCTGTAAGAACCAGGATAGTAAAAATACCTTACTTCCCGGGAGTGTCGGGGAATAGTAAATGTATTCCTGCTTGTAGGTTAAGAACTCAGGCTCTGCCATCAGCCAGCTTAGGTTCAAATCCTGGCTCAATGATTTTGTTATTAGTAATGTTACTTTGGTCAAGTTACTTAATTTCTCTAAAATGGAGCTAGTGATAGTACTGACCAATACAATTATTGTGAAAATAGATGAGAAGACCCATCTAAGGTACTTGGCAAGTGTCTGGCAACAGTAAGCCTTTTAGTGTGAGATGTGTCTTTATCAATAAAAGTGCATCCTCTTTCTTTGGCAAGCACTTCTTTCTTGTCTACACCAAGGAATAATAATATTGTTTTAGGTTCTGAATGATTGCTGACTGTTTCTTCTTTAAAGCTGTTGGAATATTAGTAGATGATCCTAACTGTATCTAAGCAAATATTCACATATTTTCATATTTATTTACTATTCTCATCTCTCTGCGTGGTTATTGTTGTTGTGACCCAGGCAGCATCTAACAAAGTTTGAGAGTCCCTTGTTAAAATTGTTCTTAGAAGGATTTGGGGCAATTCTTGTCACTACCCCCTACATCAGCCTTTTTTTTTTTTTTTTTTTTTGCCCCTGTATATCCTTCAGAGTTCATGTACTAAATTTATATCACTTGGGAGAATCCTTGAAAAGTTAAAGAATATTCCATCACTTCTTCTGATGATCAGTTCTTATGTCAGAAAATTCTTTCCTTGCTTTAAGAGCTCCTGTTACAACCTGGATTTCTCGTATTTTCAGTAGAGTTTATTCAACCAGAAAGGCTTTGCTTACCTCTCAGTCTTCTCTTTAAATGCCTGCTGTTTCTTTAAATCTTACATGTTCTCCAGCCTCTTTGTTACTTGCTTCTTTCCTCCTGTTCTCTTTTCCTTTTTTATAGAATGTTAGAATTTCAGGGAAAGAATTGGGAAAGGTCATCTAAGTACAACCATTGATCTCTTCTGTGTTATGAAACCTCAAATAGAACACTGTAATCTAGTAAGAATCTGATTGGTAGAGATTAAACTAGGAAGAATATCTTCCTATTAGACAGCCCATCCTGTTCGATTGTTGTTGATGTTGATTTATTTTTGGTTTTAAATAACTGCTCTATATTGCTCAGCCTCCCTTTACACCTACTCCTTTTGAAGGCTTTGTCTACTGAAGGTCACCATGACAGCCACTGTAAGTTTTTGTTTGGTTTTGTTCTCAGAACAATTGGCTACCTAATAGTTGATTGAGTTCTTCTTTATGGGTACATACCAACCCAGTGAAAACTCTTTTTTTATAATACTTTTATCATCCTGAGACCACATGTCAAAGGCACCTTCTCCCATAGCCCATTTTTAAGTAAATAAAGAGAAGTTTAACTCAGTTTCTTTGCCAGAAGCCCGTGGTTTTTATCACACAATTGCATGTTTTTAAATGGTAAGATAGCAGAAACTTGTGATAAGCCGCTTGACCTACTTCCTTTGAATGGACTTTTCCATTACTAAAAAGGTTGGTTTTATTTTGTTTAAAAAAAGTTTTCAGAAATACAAAGCAGAGATTTAAAGACTAAAGAGAAGAAAAAGTGGAGATATCATAAAGAGAATCAAGAGAATTTCTTTATTCATTCTTACTATTTCATTCTTACTGAGCCTGACTTCCCTGCAGCCTAAGCTACTCCCTAATTCCTAAATAGAAGATGCATATTCGGGTTACAAAAGGTTCCTCTGAGTTGCTAATGCATGGGCAGGTACATTTAAGAAGGAGCTGAGGGGTTGAGAGCACTGTACAGCAGCTCTGGATGTGAGATGAGTTCAGTAGCACAGTATGTGCCACAGAAAAAGTAGTAAGTAGGTCAGAGTCAGGAAATTCAGCTCAAACCAGAGTATCAGAAGGCTCATGGATGAAGCTTCGAACTGGCAGGAAGGTGCTGGCTGAGAAGAGGACACAGGGTCTCTCCCCAGTGGAGGTGGAGTCTCACTGTTGCCATGTTTTTCTGTCTCTAGGAATGCTATGATCCTGTCTCAGTCCTCACCCCCTCTTGGGAATATCATTTTGATTAGTGGGAGCTGAGATTGGGACATTGAGGCAAAGTCAAATTCAGCAGCATCAGGAATTGCAGGGTGAGGGATTTACACTTGAAAGTGTCTCAGTGGCCCTAACCGGTTTGGCTCAGTGGATAGAGCGGCAGCCTGCGGACTGAAAGGTTCCAGGTTTGATTCCGGTCAAGGGCATGTACCTTGGTTGCAGACACATCCCCAGTAGGAGGTGTGCAGAAGGCAGCTGATCGATGTTTCTCTCTCATCGATGTTTCTAACTCTCTATCCCTCTCCCTTCCTCTTTGTGAAAAATCAATAAAAATATATTTTAAAAAAGAAGAAAGTGTCTCAGTGGGGGAGCCAGTGAAGATTTTTGGGAAAACCTATTAGGTCTTGCTGCAGAAAGTGCACCAGAAGAGGCAGAATCAGGGAGGCTCTTGAGATACAATATATTTTAATGTGCTTTTTGATAGTTACTCATTTCAACAGCCCTGTGAGTCAGTTTCATCATCCCCATCCTGCAGAAGTTCTGCAGGGAAGAGCCGGCAATCATGTAGGGGCCTTATTCTTCCTCCCCCTTCTTTTCTTTATCTTTTTTTTTCTCCCTTTCTATTTTATTCCAATTCCATGCACTATGCTACTTTATAAAGACCCATGTCTTAACACACCACCATTACTCAGTTTGATTCTTTCCTCTTCCTCCCCTTTCACAGTGTTTGACCCTACTGAATGTCTTTAGTGTTATAATGATGATACCTCTTTCTTCCCGGCCCACCAGTTTTCTGCCACCAATTCTGGGGCATGGGGCCAGGCCAGGGGGCTTAAATCTGCTACAGGTGGTTTGCTATGTTTTGTTCAGTTTGCTTGAAAATGTTTAGGCTCTTCCATTAATTTAAAATAATGGAAATTCTCTTCAGAAAAGAAGTCTCTCCACAAGAAAGGAAATGGGGGACCTTCTGGATAAATATTAGATTGACTTGAGTTGATTATTAAAATTAGCCTGATTAAATACAGTCTTTTATTTAATGGCTTTTTAAAAAATATATATAAATCCTCACCCGTGTATATTTTTCCCATTGATTTCAAGAGAGAGTGGAAGGGAGGGAGGAGAGGGAGAGAGTGAGAAGTATCGATTAGTTGCCTCCTGTATGCGCCCCTACCAGGTCTGAGGCACATGCCCTTGACTGGGAATCGAACCCACAACCCTTTGGTCCGAGGGCTGACGTTCTAATGACTGAGCAAAACCGGCCAGGGCTCAAGTGTATTTTTATTTTGGAAATCTATTTCATTTCGGTAAGTGCAGCACCTGCATTTCCTTGGGCTGCCTGTGTGAAAAGGAAGGCTGCTTTTCCTTGCCTCTCTCTAGCCAGGCCTGTGACCCTCAATTCCGTGGAAAGCTCTAAAATGTTAAGGGCAAGAAAAGGGCCAAACACTCTATAACTGCCAGATTGGTCTCCAAAATATTGTCCTTCTCTGTAATCCTACTTATCAGGCCTCTGGCCTTAAGTGTCTTCTGGCTAATCCCTTCCAATAATGGTTTTCCCTCTCTGGATGCCTTATCTCATCTCAGTTTTGTGCAGCATGGCATTCCCATTCTGGTGTGAGCCAGTGTGGTCTCTCCTGTTCAGAGACCAAGGTTTTTTCCATCTTCCTTTTGGTCTCTCACAGTAACTGGCCAGGTCCTAGGAAAAGGCAGATGCTGAAGGGAGTGAACCACAGATCGTGCTGCTTCTACCAGGTGATGATCTCAGGAAGTTGGTATACTGCCTGTTTTTGGCTTATTTTGGCAAAATAATGCAAACTTGGCAAGGTGATGCCAGGGAGAAGTCAGAACCGCTTGGATTAAAGATGAAAAAGATAGTTAAATAAAGCCAATATTGATGATGGTTTCATTGAAAATGGTTTCTTATAAAACATAGTATTATTCGAAAAAGCATGTGAAAATATAATGTACAGTTTAAAGATGAATGCTTCTTTAAAATAGTTCAGCTCTTTTTTTAAAATATATTTTATTGATTTTTTACAGAGAGGAAGGGAGAGGGATAGAGTGTTAGAAACATCGATGAGAGAGAAACATCGATCAGCTGCCTCCTACACACCTCCCACTGGGGATGTGCCCGCAACCAAGGTACATGCCCTTGACTGTAATCGAACCTGGGACCTTTCAGTCTGCAGGCCAACGCTCTATCCACTGAGCCAAACCGGTTAGGGCATAAAATAGTTCAGCTCAAGTGGCTTTACATTCATTAGTGAAACACTTATTGTGATTAGTTCATACTAAGACCAAATAATTAACTTTCTGGAAGAGGAAACAGCATACCTAACATGTTTTACTAATACAAGCAGCCAACAAATGGACTTTGACAATACCACTTATTTTTTTAATGGTGATTTAAAAAAAATATTGTTATTGATTTCAAAGAGGAAGGGAGAGGGAGAGAGAGCTAGAAACATCAATGATGAAAGAGGATCCTTGATCGGCTGCCTCCTGCACACCCCACACTGGGGATTGAGCCCACAACCCAGGCATGTGCCCTTGACTGGGAATTGAACCTGGGACCTTTCAGTACACAGGCCAACCAACGCTCTATCCACTGAGCCAAGCCAGCTAGGGCTTAATGGTGAATTTTTTAAAAATTAAAGATTTAGGCCATAAAGTTCTGATGTTAATGCTGAATATGGTTCTGAGAGCATTCTGAATTCCTTCTTCTATGTATTTGCAGACAGTTTACTCCACTTAGCCTGCCTGAATCTTTCCCATCCCAGCTCAAGTCCCACGCCCCCCCTGTTGCTCCTACTCTGTGCCTGGAGCTGTAGTGATGATTTCATTCTCCCAAGAGCGCCATGAGATCATGTAATAGTGTTACCCTCATTTCACAGAGGAAACTGTGGTAGTCTAGGGCCCTGTAGCTAGTGAGGATTCAAACTCACCTTCTAAATCCCTCCCTTTCTTAAAGCCCTAGTTCTGGCCCTAACCATGGACTAATGCCCTGCCCCCACCACCATGGTCTCCACTGCTGAACTCCTATAGCTCAGTGTCTGCATCTCCTTTACATACCCTCATGTCTCTCTCATCACCTTGTCTGATGACTTGCATATGGCAGGTGCTGAAGCAATATTTGATGGAGAAAGAGTTGTTTCCTTTTTTTCAGGGGAGAGGGAATTCCTATTTAATAACTTTGTACTCCAGGAATGGGAGCTCAGAAGGAATCCTGCCTCTGCTATTCTTTTACATGACAGCATTAGAGTATTTTTGACATTATCTGATTTGTAGTTAGAGAAAAATCTACGTAAAAGTTAACTTACATTGCATACAGTGTTTTAATGTGTTCGTATCGAAATGATTTGAATTAGATTGATAACTTTCCATGTGTACTATGTTTCGGTAAGTAATCAACCACTTAGGTATAACGTTAAGCTTCAAATCACTGCCATGAGGTTAAATGTATTATACATGTCTTTACAGCAAGTTTATTTCTGATCGCGAAAGTAGAAGAAGTCTCACAAACAGCCACTTGGAAAAAAAGAAATGTGACGAATACGTAAGTGTCATTATAATAAGTATGCTTATTTTTTAATCACATAATTTGGGATAGATCTTTTTAATTCATGCAGCATGGTACCAAAGGCATAGCTATCTACATTCACCAGGATGTTCCTCAGATTCTATGTATTTTCTCTGGAAACCCATTAAAAATCAACTAAACCACTAAGGAAGGTTTTCTTTTTCTTTTTTCTTTTTTTTTGAAAGATTGTAATATATTCTCTGTAAAACATTCAGCACTATGAAAGCCCTCCCTGGGCCCTCCCGCCCTCTCACGGGTCCACAACTGGTGGAAGGGTCCAGAAATCCTTGAGCTCTGGAAAGGTCCCTGGGCAGTCATTGGGGAACCAGGTGGCTATTTTGGGAGAACCTGCTCACATATGGTTCTTGACGTCTGGGGAATCCTCTCCGGGAAGATCACTTCAAACTCAATAATGAGGTCCCCGCGTTTCTCGGGTGTTTTGGGGAGAGGAAGGCCTTCTCCAGGAACTTTTCGCCGCATGCCAGGCCTGATGACATCTTTGAACACGATGGGTGTGGTCCTGCCGTCCAGAGTGGGGACATTCACAGAACAGCCACACAGAGCCCCCGAAGGGTGATCCTGGCTGGGTAAATGACACCAGAGCCCTCTCTCTTAAAGATACTGTGTGGCTTGTCCTTTAAAACCAAGACGATGCCAGCTGGAACGTTGTTAGAGGTCTGGTCTCCCTTCTCGGGGAAGGTGATTTTTTGGTCCCTTCTTTCCATCCCCGTTTCACTTCAATGGTCAAGATTTTTGTCTTCGTGGCGAATGCTCTTCCCATCGGGGTTCAGCCTTTTAAGGGAGATCTTCCTCTTCTTGGTACAGCCGCTGTAGGTCTCTTCAAGGGAGACCCTAAGGTCATGCGTGACAGGGGGGGTCTTCCTTCTTTCGGGTGGGCTCTTGGGCAGGGCGGGAGCGGACTAAGCTCATGGTGGTGAAGCCACCCATGCCCGTGGGGAAGCCCGAGGACGGGTCATCAATGCCCACGCCTTCTTCCCCGTTCCGCTGTCCAAAAGAGGCGCCAAAGGTATTTGGGCCACCGAAGAACTCAGCAGACATGGCCTGAGGGTCTCCATGGAATGTGTAGCCAAAGGAGGTGCCGTTAGCACCACCGCCGCTTCCACCGCTGGGGCCACCGCCCTGAGGTCTCCTCTCCGCAGTGGTCGAAGCTCTCGTGCTTGCGCAGCCACCTCCTTGAACTTCTCGGCCGGCTCCTGGCTCTTGTCCGGGTGGCGCCGCCTGGCGGCGGCCGGCCCGCTGACCTCCTGTCCGAGCCCAGCGTCTGGTAATAATAGTCTTTTCCCATGGCCCCCGCCTGCGACCTGCTGCCCTGCGGCCCTGCTGCCGGTGTCCCCCCAAGAAGGTTTTCTTGAATTAATTTGTGTTGGTGTCTAACAGCGCTGTAAAGGCGTTGGTGTGATGAACAGGTTTGGGGACTGTTCTGCTGAGTGTGAATGTTTGTCTCTGTTCAGATTCCAGGAACCACCTCGTTGGGCATGTCTGTGTTTAACCTGAGCAACGCCATTATGGGCAGTGGCATTTTGGGACTCGCCTTCGCCCTGGCAAACACCGGAATCCTACTTTTTCTGTGAGTGTCGACATTGCGGTATTTTTCAGTTTTAAACTGTGTTTTCTGTATGTTTCTATTCAAGCAGAGAATAAATTGGAAATATTTTAAAGTAGTTTTTATTTCTTTTTATGTTTTTACTAACTTTGCTAAGTTACCAGTACATGCTTTTGTATTTTTATTTGAATGATTTTCCAGGCTGCACCCAATGTTTATAAGAAAGTGAAAGGAGAAAATCTTATTAATTACAAATACCAAAATAGGCATTTATAAAAAGGATTAAAAGCATTTTTTGTATTTTTGAACTTTTTACCTGTCACTTTAAATCTGTTAAATGGTCAAAATATTAAGAGGTGTTTAATCCAACTGGTCACCACTGTAGTATTTGGATTGCTTTGGAACATTTACTGTGTCCAAAAGTAATTAGACATTGTTTGAATAAATATTCAAGAAGCATAAAAGTTGATAGTGTTTTAAAGAAGAGAAATTAGCATGTACTTTTTTTCTGCAGTTCAGTGAAAAGTAAATGGGCAATTTTCTTTTAAAATAAGTTCATCTCAAGCTGATAAGTGGGACTTAGTGCCAGTGTACAGAGGGCTTATTTTCAGTTGGAAGATGAAGACATACCATAGAATTTCTACCAGGAAAATTCTCACCCTCTCAAACCTCAAAGGAGTTTCAGTGGTGCTTCGCCTGATAAGACAGGGAAGAAATTTTCTTCTCCCAGGATCTTGCCTTTTCTCCCCTGACTACTCACGCTCTTCATTGGCCTTGCTCAGTAGTCTTCATTGCCAGATCATTCTGATGAGAGCATCATTACTTTGGTAGCAATGACCAAAAAGACTACTATTCCTAAAAATGGTGGGTATTCCTTTAGAAAGATTTAGAAAACTGTGATGGATAGGTACTGCTTCCCATCCTTTCACTCCTGGATCAGCAATGCCCGTCCATGCTGCCTCATATTGGTCCAGAACATTAGGGATTAATACTCTCACTTATGTGTATAATATCACCAGAGGTGTCCTTCCTGGGCAATGAATTCAATACTTTTTCTTCCTTAATGTCAACCTAACTAGTAGCTTCCTCTCTTTTTTGCCCTGAATAGCTCTACATGGCCTTTCTGCTTATGTATATTTGAGCGCAGTGCCTGGTTGTAGGATACAATCACTGAATTGGACAAACTATTTCTGTTGTGATTTTGTTTGTATGTGTGACCCTCTGATGCTACCTGCGCTTCTGATTTTTAGTGTGATGACATGAAACAGCTGACTGCCAGTCCAGCTCCTCTTCTAAATGCCTATGTAGTCTGAAGCAGGTTAGCTACTCTGAATTTCAATTTCCTACCCTTTAAAACAAGAAAATTACACTAGAAAAATCTCAGAACCCTGCCAACCTCCTAAACCCTATGGTTCTGCGACTATTTTTAGTCAGTTATATATATATTATTGATTTTTTTACAGAGAGGAAGGGAGAGGGATAGAGAGTTAGAAACATCGATGAGAGAGAAACATCGATCAGCTGCCTCCTGCACACCCCCTACTGGGGATGTGCCCGCAACCAAGGTACATGCCCTTGACTGGAATCGAACCTGGGATCCTTCAGTCCACAGGTCGATGCTCTATCCACTGAACCAAACCAGTTAGGGCTGATTTATTTCTTTTTTTAAACTATTGTAATATGTTAAATAGTTATATGTTAATATAGAGTAGAGTTAACTCTTTGATAATGATAATACCCTGTAGCTCTTACTTTGTGCCAGGTTCTACTCTGTTTTATGCTGAATCCTTACAAGTCTGAAACCGGTACTATTGTTAGCTCCCTGTTCCACAGACAAGGGAACTGAGTCATAGATAGTAACCTTTATTTTGAAATCTTTATTTGTCACTATTCTGGGAATTCCCCTCACCTCTCTCCTCTGCTAGACCCCTTGTTTCCTGTATTTCATTTATTCCTCTTTCTGTATTTACTTCCTTGCCTTTGTTGTTGAGAAAGGATGAATAGAAATAAAATGTTTGAGGTCTTCATGTCTGAAAATGTTTTTATTCTACCTTCACCTTTAATTGGTAGTTTGGTTGGATATAGAAATTATAGATTGGCAATAATTTTCCTTCTGAATTTTGAAAGTATTACTTCATTGCTTTCTAGTTTTTTTCTGTTGTGAAGTCCTATATGCTTCTGATTCCTGATATTTCAAATATAGCCAGAGTTTTTGTTTTTGTTTTTCTTTTTCTGAAAACTTGTCAAATCTCTGCTCCCAATGTTTTGCAGTTTCCAACGATGCATCTTGATGTGAGCCTGTTTCATCCACTGAGTTAGGAAATTGCCACATTCTTTTCTTTTCTTTTTTTCTTAAATATATACTAGAGGCCCGGTGCACAAAAATTTGTGTACTGGGGTGGGGGCGAGGGGTGTCCCTCAGCCTGGCCTGTGCCCTCCCACAGTCTGGGACCCCTTGGGGGATGTCCACCTGCTGGCTTAGGCCCGCTCCCCGGGTGATCAGGCCTAAGCTAGCAGTCAGACATCCCTCTGGCAGCCCGGGAGCCCTCAGGGATTGTCCACTTGCCAGTGGGGAGCAGGCCTAAGCTGCAGTCGGACATCCTTAGCGCTGCTGAGGAGGCGGGAGAGGCTCCCGCCACCACCTCTGTGCTGGCACCTGGCAGCCTGGCTTGTGTCTGAGCAGAGCTCCCCCTGTGGGAGCACACTGACCACCAGGGGGCAGCTCCTGAATTGAGCATCTGCCCCCTGGTGGTCAGTGTGTGTCATAGTGACCAGTCATTCCCAGTGGTTCTGATGTTAGGGTCACTTTGCATATTACCCTTTTGGATTTTGTATTGATTTCAGAGAGGAAGGGAGAGGCAGAGAGAGATAGAAACATCAATGATGACCGAGAATCATCAATTGGCTGCCTCCCACACGTCCCCCACTGAGGATCTAGCACGCAACTCGGGCATGTTCCCTGACTAAGAATCGAACCATGACCTCCTGGTTCATAGGTCCACATTCAACCCCACTGAGACACACCTGGCTGGGATCCATTCTTTTAGAAATTCATGTTCTTCAGTTTTGGGACATTTTCCTACATTATTGTGTTGATGAATTCCTTCTTCCTCTTTCTCTTTTCAGTCTTTCTGGAACTGTTACCAAGATTTTAAACATTAGAGAACTAGTCCTCTAATTTTTATTCTTTTCTTTGTTTTCATTTCTATAATTTTTCACTGTACTTTCTGGGATATGTCCTAAATTTTTTTCTTTAACTCTTTACTAAATGTTTTATTTATTTTATTATTTATTTACAGGAGCTTTTACAAATTCTTTGAATGTTTCTTTTTATATTATTTTTTTTCTGTTTTATGATTTTATTGTCTTCTCTAAGGATTCTAATGATAGTTTTCTTTTTCTTTTTTTTAAAAATATATTTTATTGACTTTTTACAGAGAGGAAGGGAGAGAGATAGAGAGTTAGAAACATCGATGAGAGAGAAACACCGATCAGCTGCCTCCTGCACACTCCCCACTGGGGATATGCCCTCAACCAAGGTACATGCCCTTGACCAGAATCGAACCTGGGACCCTTCAGTCCGAAGGCCGATGCTCTATCCACTGAGCCAAACCGGTTAGGGCCATAGTTTTCTTTGTTATTGAAAATTTCAAACATACAGTAAAGATAATATTATAAAAGATTTTCATGTTTTCTTCATCCCATAGCCACGCTTGTTTAGTCAGTCCCCTTACCCAGACAGTCTTGAAGCAAATCTCAGCTATCATATAATTTCATCCATAAATATTTCAACATTTTTCTTTAAAATATAAGGACTGTTAAAACAACTATAATATGTCATATCTAAAAAATTAACAACAGTTTCTTAGTATCACCAAACATCCAACCAATATTTAAATTGCTCTGGTTATCTCATTTTTAAGAAACCACTTGGATTGTTCAAATCAATACTCAAATAGGGTCCGGTCCATATAGCACAATTGGTTGATATGTGTTTTAAGTCTCTTTCAATCTATAGTTCCCCCCACTTCTCCTTTTTTTTTCCATGCATTTTATTTGTTGAAGAAACCAGACCATTTGTCATATAGAGTTTCCAACAATTTGAATTCTGCTGATTGTATTCCTATTGTTTGTTTTGGACTCTTTCATTTTAGAATCGTTCCTCCAATGTCAAGTCATCCTTCTTTGTCTGTTATATTCAAGAGTGGGGAGGGAGGACAAAGTTAATTTGAGCCTGATACACATTGATGGGGCTTGTTGGCACTGGCTTTACTTGAGGTGCTGTTAGTGGCTCTTCCCTTGTGGGACCACCAGTGTTGGTTTCTCTTTGGCTGTTCAAATCACCTAGAGAGCTTCCAGTCACCTGCCGGGAGGGTCTGGGCGTTGCTGCCATCTTTCTGGAAACCACGTGGTGGCCAAGGGTTGGGGTGACTATCTCAGTGTGCGTGTGTTTACCCAATCCCCGTGTCCATTATAGTTCCCCCTCCCCCACAAGTTGTGCTGAGTCTCTCACCCGGAGACTTATATTTTATACTTTACAGAGAATGTAACGGGATACGTATCTTTTGCCAGGATGGGAGAGGTGTAGTCACACAGCTTTTCAGAGTAGGTGCCTGGTCTGGGGAATCTAGCTATTTCTTAAAAGAAGTTAAACAGATCCTCTTTTATTTTAGCCCTGCCATTGTTACCTACTTCCAGTAATGCCCCCAGGGTCTTTTGGGAATTCTGTGGTATAAACTGGATTAGCCTTGGCTTTCTCCACTGCCAATTTAAGATTCAGCTCTGCTACTTTTCAGCTGTTGAAATTTTGTTATTATTGTCTCCTCTCAAGTTTTTACTCTCCTATAGGTTTTATACCTTTAAAAAAAAATCTCTCTACTGGGATATCTATGATTCCTGGAATTCAGTTGGTTTTTAATTATACTGGTGCAGGCATAATTGATTTCTTATCTCATAACGCTTTAATTTCTGATTGAAAGCAAATAATTGGATAAACTTGACTTTTATCATCGCAGGAAGATTTCCCCTGGATAAAACTATTGTAGATCATTTGATTATACTTGAATAGCAAGCACAACACACCCAATCTTCAGGCTATAGCTCATGAAGGTAGTTGTATATAAAGAACCCAAACTTCTAAGTTTCTCACAGCAGGTAGAACCCTCCTCCTTCAGAACAAGGACTCACTCTGTGTGTTGTAAAACCAGCTGCTCCCACAGCTGCTCAAAGCCAAGAAGCAGTTGGCAGGATCAGGACATTTCATCTGGTACAGGGCCCTGTTCCAGACTCCTATCAGCCAACAAGGAACAAGAGTCCAAGCCTGTCCAGGCTTCTTTAGAAAAGCAGCTGGGAAGGCTCCGCCGTGTCTCACTGAGCCTGGCTGCGGGCTCTTCACTGGGCTCCTCTGGGAACTTGCTGGGGTGATTGCTTTTCCTTGGATGACTTTGGGGCTCATTATTTTTCAGCCTAACCATCATGGCTGTCATCCCTGTTCAACACACATCTGATTCAAATAGGGCAGATTCAGGGAATTCTGCCCTGTCGTAAGAATGCTGTGAGGTTTTGTGTTCTCCTGAACTCTGAGGCCTCATAATTCTGAGGAACAGGAAGTGTGGGAGTGAGGAATGCCAGTTTACATTTGATCGGAAAGTATACGTTGTCTTTTGGAAACAAAATGAGGCTGTATCCTGAAGCAGCAATTTGGGAATATGCCGAGGCACAAATTCCTCAGGGTGATATGCACCTGTTGAGTTGAGTTTTCCTGAGAGTGGAGATCCAAGGAAAAGGCAATGGGTTCTGAAGAAATTCCTTCCACTGTGACTGCCTCTTCTATCGCTAACCTTCTTACACAGCTTTCCCATAATTCCATCAAAACAAAAGTAGGGATTGGCATGAAAGTAAATAGTGGCATGGAAGAATGGTGGGTTTTGGTTTGTCTTGTTTTATTTTACAATACTATCTCCTTTACCCCAGCCCAAAATAGGAAAGTTCCATTATCTAAAGATTTCTATAAAAGGCATATATTTTATAGAAAATGAATCACTTTAGAATATATCACCTCCTCATAGTGCTAGGTAAAGGAGAGGTTTATTGCACCATACAGAATCTGTTAAGCAATAACTACTTAATATTTTTCCATAACTTCTTAGCATGTAATATTATTTATTATTATTTTAATAATGCAGCCTTTAAGTTTAAAACCACGAAGAAGGAGAATGTAACTCATTACATTTTTTAAATTTATTTTATTGTTTAAAGTATTACAAATAGTAGTACATATGTTTCTCATTACAGTTTTGAGAGCTTGAAGAGATAGCATAGTTATTTGTAAACACTGGGTTTATGGGCAATCTGTTTGAAATGCTCATTGTGAAACAACATCTGAATAAACAATAGTTTAAACTTTATTTTGGTTGATTATAACGCCAGCCTTTTGTGGGTCTTGTTTTCCATTTTCTATCTCACTTGGGTAGTGTTAGTGAGAACAAAAAAGATAATGTATCTAAAAGCACACTTTGAAAAGTAGTATGCAAGAAGACATTTGTTAATTAATATCAACCCATAGGGCTGCTATGTATGAGAAGTTAATGGGGCCCTAGCTAGTTAGGCTCAGTGGAAAGAGCATCGAACTGAAGACTGAAGGGTCCCAGGTCCATTCTGGTCAAGAGCACATGCCCGGGTTGTGGGCTTAATCCCCAGTTGGTGGGGGGAGGTGCAGGAGGCAGCCGATCAGTGATTCTCTCTCATCATTGATGTTTCTGTCTCTCTTTCCCTCTCCCTTCCTCTCCGAAATCAATAAAAATATATTAAAAAAAAAAAAAGATGGGTGTGTGTGTGTGTGTGAGAGAGAGAGAGAGAGAGAGCATACCAGTAGTGCCTGCTATATATTAATACTATATAGTAAATGCTTGTTAAAGTATTCATTAGGTAGTCACTATAATGGTTAAAATTTATAGAATGGTAACTATACAGGGTGGAGCAAAAGTAGGTTTACAGTTGTGAGTACGTGAAACACGGAGTTTATTATTTATTACTAGTGGCCCGGTGCACGAAATTTGTGCACATTAAAGGGGAATTAATTAGCGGAAATATTTTAATATTGCTATTTGCCCTTTCTCTATAATAGAAGTGTGAGAGATGAAAGGAAATTAGTAAGATGTATATGAAAATAATATATAAATTTATTAATAAATAAACAATAACAAAAGGATATAACAACAACAGAGGCATGATATAACAACAACAAAAACATGATATGAAAACAACAGTGATGCAAACAATGACTGATAAAGTGATTAAACTTATTCTAATATCTCCCTGTACACCACATTAAGAGTGAAAACACTTTCAGAGTGCTTGACTAATTTCCTTTGTGCTGAAATATTTAGAACTTTAACGTCACATGCTCTTCGAACTCGAAAGAAAGCAACATGTAACTGACCATGTGCAAAAACGGGTTCAGGTAGGAATATGCCTACTCTGTCTAGAGTTTGTCCTTGTTATTTATTGATAGTCATCACAAATGCTGGCATCACGGGAAACTGTCGTTGAATCAATTTAAATGGGAGGCCAGTGTCAGACGAGGACAAATCAATTCTTAGAATCAGAACAACCTCTCCCTTTGCAGATCCTGTTAATACTTCAGCTTCGATAATGTTAGGTCGTAATCTTTTGATAATAAATCTGGTACCATTACAAAGACCCCATTTACTATTAAGATTTCTCAATAGCATAATGATTGCACCCACTTTCAATTTTAATTTATGACATGGCATTACCGAAGGAGTAATACTATTAAGAAATTTGATGGGAAAATTTTCCTTTTCTGCATCATCTGTGGAATCAATGGAATCATCACTCAAATATGTGTGAAAATCCCCATTGAGTATATCCAAAATGTCTTCATTTAATCTTTGAACATCCTCATTTTTTGGACAAAGAATCGCACATTTAGATATATTTTTAATATTATCTATAGATATAGTATTTCCAAAGGTAGCTTCAATAATAACATCCAGCCGAAACTGGTTTGGCTCAGTGGATAGAGCGTCGGCCTGCGGACTGAAGGGTCCCAGGTTCAATTCCGGTCAAGGGCATGTACCTGGGTTGCAGGCAGTCCCTAGTAGGGGATGTGCAGGAGGCAGCTGATCGATGTTTCTCTCTCATCGATGTTTCTGGCTCTCTATCTCTCTCCCTTCCTCTCTGTGGAAAATCAATAAAATATATTTTAAAAAAAAATAACATCCATTACAAACCATTTCACAGGGGATTTCAATAATATCCGTTCCTAAATGAAAACTGCTATCAAGTTTGCCATCTCCAAGTTTTACTAACCATTCACTATAAGCAGAATCCTCTGGTCTCATATTTGTTGTAAGAGACAACTTTCTGAAACATCCCCAAACATTACAGTACTTTAAACTCGTTTGTACTATGGCTGATCGCATAGCATGCGGTACAATACTGAGACATTGTAGAAAATCCCCTCTAAGAAGGAGAACTGTCCCACCAAATACAACATTCAAATTTCTCTTAGTAATCTATCTATGGTGTTTATAGCATGACTGGATGCCATGGTGCATTCATCAATAATGAGAAGTTGGGCCTTTTTAATAGTTTTAGCAACTTCACTGTTTATATCGAGTCTAGAAATTGAAGTTTCATTTAATGGAATCAGTAATTTATATTGGGAATGAAAGCTGCTTCCACCGAGAAGTAAATTTGCAGCAGTTCCTGTAGACGTGTGGGTAAAACTACCACCACGACCTCTAGTATAATGTATTAAAACTTTATAAAGATATGCCTTCACGCTCCAAGGGCCGGTTCCTGCCTCAAACCTCGCCCTCCCGGGAAACAACTCAGGGAACGCACAGCCCTTGGCAATGCAACCCAGGACTCAGTGCCTCCATGCTCCGAAAGCCAGTTCCTGCCTCAAACCTTGCCCTTACCGGAAACAGCTTGCTCGGGGAGGGCACAGCTGTTGCTAAGAGGACCCAGGACTCGGTCCACGCTCCGAGGGCAGGTTCCTGCCTGAAACCTTGCCCTTACCGGAAATAGCTCACTTAGAGAGGGCGCAGCTGTTGCTAAGAAGACCCAGGACTCAGTGCGTCCACGCTCTGAGGGCAGGTTCCTGCCTGAAACCTCGCCCTCACAGGAAACAGCTCGGGGAGGGCACAGCCATTTCCAAGACAGCCCCTGCAGGACTGACTTCCTTCTGGTTGGTAGAGCTTCAGACGTGACGTGTTACACCCAGGGTTTTTATACAAATAGATAATTTATTAATTATTGTATTATTTTCCATAGGAACAGCTGTAAACCTACTTTTGCCCCACCCCACATATGCCATGCTATCTCATTTGGTCTCCACCAATAGCACTGTAAATATCAGTGCCATATTACAGGTGAAGTAACTGAGGCTTGATAATGACTTAGAAAGGATGGGATCCAGGATTCCACCCAGACTCTAGAACCTGTGTGATCTAAGACACTACTTTTAGTGATGCCTTCTTCAGAAACCAAACTTACATTATTTATGTACATCCCGAGGGGAATTTTATTCTTATCAGTGGAAACTTGCAAGTTGATACTTTCGCTTTTAAATCACCTTGTAGAATCAGTCAGTATTCCTGAATTATTTTACTCCTGTTCCACCACGAACCATCACCTTTATTGTAATGAGTTTTACAATATCGAGTATACCACATTGTAGACAAGGAGTGGGAGGGAGAGCGGGGGGAGGAGGATAGTGGTCACATGCCAGGTCATGGCAAGTAACGTATATGCCTAACATATATTGCAAAACCCATGAACCTTCTGAACTGCTTCCTATGTGTCATAGCTGTGCCTGACTTTGCCTCGTGTGCTATTTAAGATTTCCCACTGGCTTCAGGAGCCCTTGGATTTAATTTCTTCCAAGGATTTAACTAAACTTTTTGTGTTTAAGAATTAAAAACCAAGTAACACCAAAGTCAAATAAAGCCAAATTTATTATTAGGGAATTGATCTAATAAGCATAGTAGTTCCATAAACTAGGATATTTTAAAAGAGTAAAATAGCCCTAGCTGGTTTGGCTCACTGGATAGAGCATCGGCCCGGGGACTGAAGGGTCCCTGGTTCGATTCCGGTCAAGGGCATGTACCTTGGTTGCAGGCTCATCCCCAGTAAGGGGTGTGCAGGAGGCAGCTGATCGATGCTTCCCTCTCATCGACGTTTCTAACTCTCTATCCCTCTCCCTTCCTCTTTGTAAAAAATCAATAAATATATTTTTTAAAAAAGAGTAAAATAGATTTGTCTATACTGATATGGAAAACATTTCCCAGGAATATGATGATGTGAAAACAAACGGAATGTTTGGTGAAGTGAGCATGGGGTGAGATAGTGTACATATGCATAAATTGCAGACTATCTGGGTAGAGAACCCAAGAAAACTGTTGACAGTGGTTACTTCTGTATAGTGATTTGGGGTCTGGGGATGGACTGGGAGTGGAAAGTTTATAGTCTTTAAATTACCTTTTTCACTTTGTGCTGTTAGGGAAAGAACTATTGAAAACCGCTGTTTTTTAGAGAACATAAAACCAGCTGTATTTTAGGGAACATAAAACGAGTGCAACATTTTCCTTTTCCTCTTACCTACAGAAAACTTGAGAAGAAAAATATTTTCAGTGTAGATATTTAGACCATGCATGAGAGCTAGAATGAGAAATGGGTGCTGTACGACCTGTCTAAACTATATTTTCTTTTTTAAAAAAAATATATTTTATTGATTTTTTTACAGAGAGGAAGGGAGAGGGATAGAGAGTTAGAAACACCGATGAGAGAGAAACATCTATCAGCTGCCTCCTACACACCCCCTACTGGGGATGTGCCCGCAACCAAGGTACGTGCCCTTGTCTGGAATCGAACCTGGGACCTCTATCCACTGAGCCAAACCGGTTAGGGCCTAAACTATATTTTCAACCTTACCTCCCTTCAGATTGCCTCTGCATCAGCCACACTTGACCTCCCTCTTTTCCATAGGGGCCGCCTGCACCATGCCTCTCAGCTCGGCCTCTGCACCTCCCCATTCCCATGCCGTGGGGATGTGCAGTCCCATGGTGCATCCTGATGGTCCTGTAAGGCCCACGTCAGGGACCATCTCCAAAAATGTTTCTCTGATTCTTCCAGATGAAAGACATTATTTAGGTATATAGTTAACCTTCCCTATTAAATTGTGAGCCCTACAAAGGCAAGATTAATGTCTAATTCTTCCTTGTTGAATTCAATCCTCTCCCCCACAACAAGATCTAGAAGAGTGCTTGCCATGTAGCTGATTCTCAAGAATGTTTCACTGACATAAACGAATGAATGAATAAGTAAGAATTCGACTTTGCAAAAACGGAAAACAAGGCTTTGGGGCAAAACAGTGGCTCTCATCATTGTTGCAAACTTATCAGAAGAAACAAAAATAACTGAAAGGTTTCGTTCACCCTCAAATTTTAAGTAGGCTGTGGAGATGTAATGAAAATAATCACAAGGTTATTGTGGTTACTCTCCTGGGAATGCTTCCTTCATCTGAAAATTCAAAATAGTTCAGAGTATTTCTGTTAAGAAATACTGTTCAAGATTAGTATTGCGTTGCTAAAAGGGCATTTGTTGTTAAATTGCTATTTGCAAAAAGGATACTAGTTGTCATTGTCAGTTTACAGCAATTACCTTCGCTTTGCTGATTGTTTGCTTCGATTGTAGGTGAATTCATTCTGTCTCTCTGTCCCTGTCTCTCTCGAAATATTTACCTTTGTGGACCACTTATCATTATCCTACCACCAAAAATATGCAACATCGTGTTGTCTATAATTACAGTGTTTACAAAACAAGCCAGTGAATAGCCATGCCAGTAAGGGTAAACCTAAAAAATAAGGGTCTCTATAAATTAAGACCAGACTGTCAGGTGCCTTTATGCTTTAAATTCAGTGTTTTACAATTGGGACTACACAAGGGATAGACAGAAATGGAATTGGAACTATAGACTCATCGATATATAGCTCTAAGTGCTGTTCATTTATTATAGGGTATTTGATCATTACTGTTGTGCTGGGGTCCAATCCCAGCAGGTCCAGGGGTCCCCAAAGGTGTGGACGGAGTCGGCGAAGAAGGAATGACACGAAGACAGCCTTCAGTTGATCAGCAGCCTAGTCAGGACCTATAGCCAGGATTTCCAGCCAAAGTTCTGGTCGGAGCTCTGGTTAGGAACTGATGAGGTTCTGATGTTTATTGTCTTGTTACATCCATATTTATACCAGCCGATTTTAATCCTGTCAATTTCTATTACAAAGGTTAGGGCGGTTCTTATCTCCATTCCAGGGAGTAAAGATTATGTAGCTTAACTACCCGCCTGGCACTTAATTAAGGGGTTGTATCCCCTCCCTAACCTCAGGGAAAAATCCCCACCTGGGGAAACAACCTTTCTCGGAGAGGTGACCTTGGTTAAAACACATGGCGCTAAAGAGAGCAAACATATTAAGAACAATATGCTATATATACCAGGTCCCTTGAAACATATGCTGTGCAGATGTTTCTTTCCTGCAGCGACTGTGTCTAGCAGCAAGGATGGACTGGCTCCCGGCACTGTTGTGTTGCAGAAATGGGCTTCTCATTATCAGGAGGTTTGTGTTCTGTGTCAACATAGCTTTCTAAGGTCTCTAAACCTTTTTCAGCAAATTCTACTAAACTGGAGTGAAATTGCAGTACCTTTGTAAATGCTCTATAATAGTCCTGAGCTATGATTGCTCAGAAAGTTAGAATCACACCCACCAAGTAGATAATTTTGCTCTTAACGTAACAAAGATGGTCTGGGTGATGTTTCTCAAGTTACATTGTCTTTTCTGTGCATTCCTAAGCCAGAAGTTCTTTGCCTCCCAAGGAAAGACCAAATTGTCTTAAAAAGGGGGCAAAAGAGGAAGTCAGTAAGGAAACCTTGCTCTTCCGGATGACCCTAGGAGGTCCATGGGTTGGTTGCATTCATCTTCTGTCTTGTCAATCAGTTACTTGTTTTTAAAATTCTTTGAGTTATAGTCACTGCTCCCTAGAAATGATCTGAAGAGAAAATTGTCCTTCAGCTGGCAGCAAAAATCATGGGCATCAGAGTCTCTTGTTTGGGAATAATAATACTGGAAGGGGAGAAATGGCACATTCAGGCTTGCCAACATTGAAATACATGTAAAAAGGACAGTGACAGTGCCACTGAACTCTATTGAAATGCCCTGGAATAAGAAGCTTTTCAGAAATAGGGAAATGAGAAAGTGGTGAGCGTTGTGCTACACAAAATGAGTGCCTATTTTGTAAACAGAAAGAGTTGGCAATCATAGGCGGTGAGTCCCACTCATTGTTTTTAAAAACTGAGCAGCTTGGTTTAGTTGGTGAGTCATCTAAGATGTGTCTGATAAGGGGTTCCAAGAAGTCAATTCTCTTGGCCCCAGAGAGGTAGGAGTGTGTATCTGCGCGCACATGCGCAAGAGAGTGTACACGGAGCTCAGTCCTATCGGTGTTGAGTTGCATCCGGTACATTTTGGAGCACTGCGTTTTTCTTAGCTTGCAAGAAGCAACTTAACTATACTAAGTTTTTAATAGGATTATTCACCTCCATGATGCATAGGATGCCTTTTCCGTTCAGTGTTCTGGGTTATAGTAGGACAGGTGTGGATCAGCACAATAGGTCAGTAGAGTGTAGAAGTTTGGATTTTCAAGGTTAACTTGAACTCTATTACTCCCGGCGTGGTAGTTGGTTTAGTAGATTGGGAAAACTGGCCCTATAAGGGCCAGTTAATTTTGCTTTGTTCTATGGCCACAGGCTTCACCTTACATCAGACACACGGTATCACTGATCTACATCTGTATCGGCCAACGACAGCCTACAGGCCAAAGCTACCTGCAGCCTCTTTTTGTATGACTTGCTAGCTGAGAATGGCTTTTATTTTTTTAAATGTATATGTTTTAAAAGATAGTTATAAAGTACACACTGTTTCATGGGATCTTTATAACAATCCTATTTATCATTCTCATTTTGTAGATAAAGTAAGATTCATAGAGGCTAAGTACTTTGCCCTGGAGGACACTAACTGGTGGTGGGAAAGGGAAGGGACACAGATCATTTCTAGGGAACAAACGCATGGAGTCTTCCTCTTGACTCTCCCATCTCTCCTTAAATGTGCACTGTTACCATGGAAACAGTAGGAAAGTATGAATGAAGCCCCAAACCCATCATTCCTAATGGAGTGAAAGTCCAAAATACTCACCAAGTATAGCACATTCCTTTATTTAATGATGAGTACTGTGTAATAATGAGTGCCTGTTTTGTAAACAGGAAGAGTTAACAATCATAGCAGATGAGTCCCACCCATTGTTTTTAAAAATTGAGCAGTTGTGCTTAGTTGGTGAATCATCTAAGATGCGTCTAAGAAGTCAATTCTCTCGGCCCCAGAGAGGTAAGAGTGTGTTATCTGCACACACATGTGCAAAAATCCCACATGGACTTTTTCTGTCACTGAAGAGGTACATGTTTACAGTATGATAAAGGGGGCATCATTTTAAAATGATGGAAAGGTTCTAGGTTTGAGGAGAAGGGAAACCGGTTATTCTTGGGAATGGAAGAAGAGGAAGGACACGCCAAGAGTTATAAATGGAGCGCCCACAAACCCGAAGCTCTACCAAGTACTATAGGCAAAACAGGAAGTGGTGTGGGCATACGACTTTCTTACTGGTATAACTTCCTCACTTAAACGCAGGCCCCCTCCCAACTTGTTTAACATCACAAAGTGTCAACTAAACTGACAAATTATATTTCCATCTGCATACCTCTTTTAAATACTTATTTCTTTTTAGGAATAAATCTGTTAGATATTATTTGATTTGGTCATCAGTGATACATATTTCTTTCTCTAGACAAAATAAAATATCTAACCAACAGTGAGGCTTGCACCAAAGAATTTAGATTTAGCTACAAGGAAACACATAGAATGAATTATACAAATAATTGACCACCACCTGTTCCCTGTCCAACCTTTAAAACCATCCTTTCCTTCCTTGGTTCAGTT
Organism: Myotis yumanensis; assembly: GCF_028538775.1. Classification (NCBI taxonomy): domain Eukaryota; kingdom Metazoa; phylum Chordata; class Mammalia; order Chiroptera; family Vespertilionidae; genus Myotis; species Myotis yumanensis. The sequence continues at coordinate 167,859,502 of NW_027223754.1, forward strand.
GGTAAATATTACAAACAGTCACATGCTATCAGATCCCAGGGTGCTGGGCCTCTGATCCTCAGAATGTTGAAATTTAGTCAGAATTTAATGACTAAGATGTCCACTTCAGGACTGAATGATTAAATGTTTCTGCTTCTTTTTGTATTTTGTGAGCTCTTTAAATGAAATAGGGGCTATATTAATGAGCTTGGGATTTAACCACCCTCCCCAAAAGGGTTTGGAATAATAATATTTGAAAGGCTATTTATATTTTTTGTTTCAATACTTGTATTGTAAAGGTAAGATAATCATTAAAGACTTTTTTGAAAATGCATGAAATTAATTTAAAAAGTATAAAGAAATCATCCAAAGTGTCACTGTTCAAACTTGAGCTCTGTTAATAGTTTGATGTATTTTAAGCTAAGTTTTTGTCTTCTGCTCTCATTCCTACACATTTTCTGCACATTGCCTTGGGCAGACAGCATAGCGTGATGGTGATAAGGACTTTGGAGTCCGATTCCCAGGCCTGAGGGCTCTGATGCTATGTGACTTTAGACAAAATATTTAACCTCTCTGAACTTCAACTTTCTTATATGTAAAATAGATAGCAATTGTACTACTCCTAAGTGACATGTTTTTAACACGTGCTTAGCATGGACCTCACATAACAAATACCCCGATATTTAATTTTAGTAAAGATCAAGAAAATGTTTTATTGATTATATTGAATTCCCATTAAAGTAAACTAAAGCTCCAGGAAATGCATTTGTATGTCAAAGATAATTTTTGAAATTTTCAAAATAAACTTTCACATGAATTAGGGACCCAGGACACCTTATCTCCTTCCACTTGAGCTCTCAAGAAATAAACCATTCTTCCTCTGTGTCCTCTCTCCTCTCCACTTAAGCTTCCCACCTGCCTGGCTTCCCTGGGCCAGGAACCACGCTGCGCCACCACCTCTGCAATGACCCGACTTCTGACCACAACCTCGTCTACTCCCAGCACCCAGCCTTGCATATTCGCACCGTCTCTGTCGCTGAATGTCTGTTTCCTTCCCTGCTCCTGCTCGGCTTAGATGGCACAGTCCCTCACAGCCCTCTCTTTCCCACCCGATAACTTTCCTTTCCCACTGGCTGGCCAGCACACTAGCCCGGGAAACCCCCACATCTGACCATTCTCAGTTGGTTTCTCCAGGATGCCCAGAGCTCTCCCTTTTTCCCCAGCTCAGCAGTGCTTTTAAATCTTTACTTCATACAGACGTTTCCCTTGGGAAGAATCGGAGGTAAAATGAGAGACCAGGGGGAGCTAGTGGCAATAAAAGATGAATGAAAACGTGCAGGAGGGGGAGACAGTTTGGAAATGTAGAAGAAAGGTAAAAGGTAGAAGGGACTGAGGGAGAGAGAGGTCACAGCAGGAGGAAGGACTGGAGGATGGTTGGCCAGTAAACAATATGTTTCCTTGTACCGAAGTTTTACATTTTCGTGTAGATATTTTGCTTCAACCAGCATATATGTCCTTGAGTTTTGGAGTGAGGCCCTGAAGATGGTGGGAGATGCTGATGGATGAAGGCAGGACTGGCGATAAAGATCACTTTTCCTCCAGTGCAGGGGGTTTGTATGCGGACTGGATTGAGGATGGTAACAGTTTTATACCTTTGGCCAGGTTTAGAAGAAGAAGAATTATATAGTCGCTGAGCCTCATATCCCTTTTGGAACAATAGAGACATGGCTGGTGGAGGAGCGGAGTGGAGTTGAAACTAAGAAATATATACCTTGGTGAACATGTGTTTTATTTCTAAGCACAAAGCCAGATACTATTAAGACTATGAAAAACTTGCCCGCGGCCATGAAGGACAAAAAGAAGACTCTTTGGCCTGGTGCCCTGGGTCCCAGGGCCTTGCCATGGGAGTAGGCATGGGGGAGGCAGCAGCAAAAGACTCCAGCCAGCTGGGTATGTGGGGGAGGCCAATCTGCCACCCCCATCAGAGGGCCCAGCTCTCTGCTCCTCGGAGCCTCCCAGGACTGGGGACTGAGGACTGAGGTTACTCCAGGCCTTTGGCGTCACTGGCTCTCTGGCCTCGAGAGCCCCGGGAAAGGAACGGGCTGGGATGAGGCAGACAGGAGTGGGTGGGAAGCATATACCTTGGTGAATATATACCTCAGGGCCCTAGTGCCCCGAGGAAGTCAACTAAAGGAAGTAGATAAGATCTCGCTTTCACACTGAGGCCAGGTCAGTGACTCACGGAATGATAATAATTCAGCTCTAAGTGCAGTCTCAGCTGCGCAGCCCTGGGCCCACGTTACAGGTAATCGCGCTGTAATGCGGGCGTGGCACCCACCTGCAGACAGTGTGGCGGGCGGTTTAGCCCTACTTCAGTGGTTGTGAGAATCAGAAACACTGAGATGTATATACCACAGGGCCGGAGCTCAGCTTAAAGCCCTGCTGCTCCAAGAGGGGCCTGTGGACCAGCATGACCGGCATCACCTGGGAGCCTGTTAGAAATGCAGAATCTCAGGTCCCACCCCAGACCTACTCAGTCAGAATCTTCACTGTAACAAGATCCCGACGTCATTCACACACACAGTAAACCAAGAAAAGCTGCTCTGCCCGTCACTGGCAGGGAGAGGCATGCTGGGGAGGCCGGGAAGGGTTCCGTATTTTGAGAGGAGTGGGTCCTGGAAGAGCTGAAAGCACTCACCTGCGTGGCAGCCCCATCCGAGCTATTTCTGGATCCACAAGGGTGATTGCCGCTTCACCTCCACCTCTTCCAGGGGCTCTGCTGCCAGGGCGGGAGTACGTCATGTGATCTCATTTTATAGCAAGGCGTGTGTGTGTGTGTGTGTGTGTGTGTGTGTGTGTGTGTTTTAATTTATATGGGTAACATTGGTTAATAAAATTATATCGGCGTCAGGGGTACAATTCTGTAATACTTCATTTGTTTATTGCATTGTGTACTCACCACCCAAAGTCTAGTCTCCCTCCCTCACAATATATTTGACCCCCTTCACCCTCCCTCACCCCACTTTCCCTCTGGTAACCACCCTCCTGTTGTCTGTGTCTTTGAGGTTACTTGTGTTTAGATGTCACAATTTCTGTGTCTCTGACATCTCTGACCGGATCCTCAAACTTTTCTCGGATCTATTATAGCCCATTAGACAATGTATTGGTCCTTTCTAAGAGTCTACTTTTTAAAAATTTAATCCCATTAATGCTAGAATCTATTATAGCCTAAAGCAGTCTTAGAATCTTACATATAGAATTTGGATCTGCAGGGGTGACCTGATAGGAAAATATTTTTGTTCTTATTCACTTTTAGTCTTTGGAGGGAAGATCTATATTTTGGGAGAGATGAGAGGAGCGGCCTCGGAGATTGGGTGGCCAAAGGCAAAGGCTATCCTACTCTCTCTGTGCAGGTGCTGTTGTCTGGGTTGCAAGGTTATGTCTCTTAAGCACATGATCAGGGAGTTCTCATCACTGTGGGAGGACTTCATTTTGCTGTTAAGTGTGGGGAAGAGGATAAAATCCCTGCTAAAATCTTCCCCGATCAACACTTCCCTTACCTGAAAAGGAAAAAGAAGCGCCTTGGCCGGTATGCCTCAGTGGTTAGCATGTCGTCCCCCACACTGAAGGGTTGCGGGTTTGATTCCCAATCAGCATATGCCCAAGTTGAGGGTTCAATCCCTGGTTGGGGCTTGTGTGTGAGGCAATGGGTTGATGTTTCTCTCTCTCCCCCGTCTCTTCCTCTCTGTCTGGAATCAATGAAAAACTTATCCTTGGGTGCAGATAAAAAACACACACCAGTCTCCCATTTAAAAAAAAAGGAAAAGAAACAATAAGAGTTTATGAAAAAATTCTTTATCTCTTGCCAAGGGCCACAGGCCAGCTGAGCATCATCTACAAAGAGATTCAACCAAATAGAATGTGTTAAAAGGACCAAGAGCAGTTTCGAAGAAGTTTCTTTAGAATATTTCTTTTGCTAATAAGTAACCCATTTGCCCGGATGTAGGGCCTTTGGTTAATCATTACGTAGATTTTGGTAATTATCCCTTCTACTAGGCACAAAGCTCCTACAAGGTCATACTCTTTGCTCATTAGCTTGGGGCCCAGTGGTAAGTCCCGCCCCCTCTTCCCCAGGTCAGTCCCCGGAGAATTGGCTCAGCAGGGTACGTGGTCACTCTAGCATAGCACGTGGCTAATCCTAAAATTGCCTCCATCCTGCCTCCAGCTGGGAAGCCCATGCTGTTCTGTGCCACACAGAAATCTTCAGTGGCCTGTCACATGCACATGTCAGAGTTGCCACTTAGTGTTCAGTGCCCCTAAAATCATGTGTGAACTCCGAGTGGAACTCGAAGCTTACTTCTTCCACATAAATATTGTTTATCTTAAAAAATTAAAGAAAAATCATACCACAGCTGTCTCCTATATCTTACCCTCTGGCAGAGCATATCAAATCATGTTCCCTTACATATCTCGAAACTGCTGGAAGGGTTAATAAAACATGCTTGCTCTCAGTTTCTTGTGTCCCTCAGCCAGAATAGATAATAAGGGACTTACCCTCTTTATCACTCTCCTGTTCAAGGATCTTCGCTAACTCGGTCTATATATGAAGGCACTTCCTTACAGCCAGATCTTCATTTAAATTCTCCTTTATTTGTTAACCTCCATCCAAAGTGCTGGGGTTTCTATTCTTTCTCCCAGTGTTTGTCTTACTTCTGCTGAGCTCTGTTCCTCTTGTGTTTTCTGGCCATCTCTGGCAGCCCACCTACTCTGCAGTTGATCATTTTGTTCTCCCAGTGGATATCCGAGAGAGCTAGGGAGCAGTCTTTCTGTCTGGGGCAAGGGAAGGCACCCAAGGAGGTGACATCTGAGCTGGGCCCGAGGGCAGCGGTTCAGCAGGTGTGAGAGGTGGTGAGAGGGTTTGGGAGGGAGACAGCCCACGCTGAGAGAACTGCAGGTTTGCCAAGCACTTGTCAATAGCACCTGCTAGAAAAACAATTGCCTTACTTACTCAGACCGAGAATCAATTACAGTCATGTACGTACTATGCTAGGGATGTATTTCCCTACATCAGGGAGTGAGTGGTTTCATCTGGGGGATTGGAAATGTTTTCTTTTTAATAAATAGGCTTCAGTTTCCATGATGATGTCTGTTTTAACCAAATGATACAGACATAATCTATGTAATCTGCCACCTTGTTTTAACTGTGCTTTTTCTTGAGGAGGATTGGATAATGAGCCAGACGTACTAAAACAAAAACAGGAGTTCATCATCCAAAAAAGTATTTTCATTGTTTTTGATTGTCAAAATGTTTCCCATCCATTAAAAGAGGTGCATATGCTTTCAAGAGGAACCAGGTGCAAAGAAAGTGAATGATCTCAATGGTCCGATGTATAGATTCATAAATAGCCATAGAAAATCGGATAAAAGAATGTTAGATATTATTTGGCTTGTGTCTTTATATTATAGGTGAGGGATCTAGGGATGGGAGAAATTGGGCCAGTTGCCCAAAGTCACATGGTCACTGACCTAAGGGTCACAGCAAACCTTCCCCCAGCCTCCCCAGTCCTCACACCCCCTCCTCACTCCTTACTCAGAGGGAGCAGGGCACATAGACTGCAAAATCTCTCCTTCATAATGTTGTTTTAGAGTCATCCCAACTGAAATGATCTCAGATTACTATTTAGGCTTTGAATTACGTAAAGGATTTGAACTGTTCGTTACTCAGATTCTAATGGGCAGTTCTTTATTTGGTAGAACATTTTGATCAAGGATTTTAAAGAAGGTATGACTAATAGATTCCACAATTCGGATACCATCTACAAATAGTGTTAACCATATAAACAAGCCTCTGGCTTTCTAAAACATAAGGTCAGAGTATGTTCTTTTATAGTTCTGACATGATTTCTTCTTTTTGCTTTAGGGTACTTTTGTCTTCGGTGACACTGCTGTCTATATATTCAATAAACCTTCTGTTGATCTGTTCAAAGGAAACAGGTAAGCTGCTAATAGGTCTACTTTTGTTAAAGCCAGGAGGAATGATTTTGATGGTGATGAAATTGTAAACAAATGAGGCTCTTCCTGCTCAGGAACTTGATTATTAAAGAAAAAGAGTACTTCGGCCGACAGTCACTGGAAGACCTATAGTAGTATTTACCCAGAGAAATAGATACAGCAACTATAAATTAAATTGTCACGAAGAGTGCACAATGGTGTTGTCATTTAAATAAACCCTCAATTATACCTCTTTTTTTTTTCTTCCTAGTTTAAGATGACTTTGTTTTAAAGGCTTTTGTTTTTCCCCGGGTTTTTATAAATTCAGAACAAGGATCCCATGTTTTTTATATTATAGCCTTCAAGTTCTAAAAGTAAATAGAGCTTTTATTCTCTTTCGTGCCTATTTCAAGGAGAAAACGTTACTCGAGAGGGACTATGGGAGTGAGTGTGCTAGGAAAAGATTTCAAGGACTCTGGGCAGTGTAATACCTGAAGTGTTTATTTTCTATTCCTGGGATAATGGGTTATGTTTGTAATACTTTGACTTTTGCATTAGCTAAAATTACATTGCCCGACTGTTATTGTATATAGACGACTCCATTTAACTGGAACATTCTGTAATAAATTGAGGATCTAACCATTATCTGGTTTAAACATCAGTCTTATGAGAGATTAAACAAAAGTTCAGTTTAGCCTGACCCATATTACTTTCTGTGAACGTTTTGAAAATGTCAGCTGAGTTGTCATAAAGAATTAGAAACACTTTTTTAAAAATGGATGGCTTTGAATCTTAGTATTTATTGAGAAAGGCTAGTTGAATACTTTAGAATTTTGCTAGAGCCAAATTATTGTTTAGGTAGACCTCTTGACTGCTCTCTTAGGTGAGTTGCTTATTTTTGAACTAAATTTTACAAACAATCAGAATTCTGATGGTGTGACTATTCCATGCCTCTGAACTTGTTATTATATTTAGAATACATGAGACATTGAAGGAATATGATTAAGATAGTTCTTTGTTAACCTAAACATTCAGGTTATTAATTCAAAAAGAGCCTTTTATCCCAACTGTCAGGATTTTTATTTTTAAATCAAATCTTTATTTTAATGATATTCACCAGACCTGACAACACGTCCGAGTGGGGAATTCCCCCAGTAAAGTAAAAGGACTATTTAAGGCAGTCAGAAATAAGCCTTATGACCTAATAGTTGAATTGCAATGCTTTTGTAGCCAACCTGAGAAAGGAGAATTTGTGGTCATGTCTGACATTTAAAAATGTCAAGAGGTTGTTTATTTATTTATTTTTTTAATTTAAATTCTTTATTGCTTAAAGTATTACATAAGTCTCCCTTTTCCTCCATTGACCTCTCCTCAGCCACCTCCACCTCCCAAGCGAAATAAGCCAGTCAGAGAAAGATAAATATCACACGATCTCACTCATTTGTGGAATATAATGAACAACATAAACTGATGAACAAAAATAGTCATAGAAGCATCAGACTGTCCAACCTCTGAGGGAAGGCGGGGGGGGGGGGGGGGTTGAGGAGATAAGAGATCAACCATAGGACTGTATGCATGCATATGAGCGTAACCAGTGGCCAAGGTTGTTTTATAACGAGAATGTCCTTAACCCTTGCAAAGTCAAGAAGACCATTTGTGAGGTTTTGAGAAAGACATGAAATAACTTGGGGAATAGACAGTAGTGTGATGAATCTTGGCTAGTTTTAACTTTTAGAGCCCTGTCATTTCTTGTGTTCTCAAATATGATGTCTAAATAGGTTGCATGGTTTATGAAAAGCTGGGAGAGCAGGTCTTCGGCACCACAGGGAAGTTTGTCATCTTTGGAGCCACCTCTCTACAGAACACCGGAGGTAAAGACAAACACAAACGTGCTTTTATGCTTAACTTTAAAGTAGGTGGCCCTGCTGGCGTGGCTCAGTGGTGGAGTGTTGACCTATGAGCCAGAAGGTCACGGTTTAATTTCTAGTCAGGGCACATGTCCAAGTTGTGGGCTCAATCCCCAGTGTGGTGCGTGCAGGAGGCAGCTAATCAATGACTCTCTCTCTCTCTCTCTCTCTCACCATTGATGTTTCTCTCTCTCTCCCTCACCTTTCCTCTCTCTGAAATCAATAAAAATATATTTAAAAAAATAAAGTAGGTGAACTTTATTATGTTTTCTAATTCTGGTGGTTGGGTGGTCACATGAATTTTAACATAATTCAAGAAGTTATCATTCCCGTTGCTAAAACGCAACATGGAAAGTAAAGCGGAGACAGCAGTCACTTATTTAAAACCAAGGAAACTGTGAGAGTGTCTAACGCTGCCTTTGTGTCTTACTGAAGGTTACTCTAAGAACAGGCTGGTAACCTTTTATACGGCTTGCAACATGAACCTCAGTATCTTCTTTCTAAAACGTTCTCATTTTCCTCTAGCAATGCTGAGCTACCTCTTCATAGTCAAAAATGAGCTACCCTCTGCCATAAAGTTTCTAATGGGAAAGGAAGAGACATTTTCGTAAGTCATAGACCCTTTTTTTGTAAGATAATTAAAATGTTTTTAATCGAAATGTGGGCTAACCAAAGTTTTTATTTTATGAAAATTGCCGAAACAAAGTTTTCCCCAGGCTGTTTTTTTCTGTTTGTTGTTTCAACACGTTTCTCTGGAGTTATCTAAGTAAAAGAAGCAGAGAGAACCCCTTGAATATGAGCATTTCCAAGGCAGATTCATCGGTCAGGCTGAAAAATGGTAGATGCTGCATTTTCTCAAGAGCCTAAAATCTATGTCTAGTTTCTATGAAATGGAACAGATACAGAGTATTTTTTTAACACAGATGTAGAACAAGCAAAAAAAAAAAATTGAGACGCTTTTTTAAAAGAAGGGACATAGCATTTTGGAAGCAAAACTTACATGAGCCACCTTCGTTAAAGATGTAGTTAACCCTGGAAAATGTTGCAGCTACATTTGGTACAGCCGTTATGTTTTGACTCTCTCTTGTTTAACTGTCCTTGTAGGTCTTAGTTTCTGTTTTCTTTCAAAGGAGAATCATCGAAGCCATAGCCCTAGTGTTCTATAATCAGGATTTAAGGTCAAATACAAGAGATAAGGGAGAGAGCCTGTGGTGACTTGTTTTTCAAGGATATTAGGCAAGCAAAACAAAAAGGAACTTTCTCTTTAAATAATTGATGATACAAGTTGTAATCGGACAGAATGCAATGTGTGCATTCAGCTTTGAAGCCACATAAATAATTCAAAGGAATGCCACATTGGCCAATAGAGGAGGAAAAGAAACCAATATCCCTTCTTCCGTCACACGGGGGAAAGACAGCAGTAAAGGAGTAGTGGTTGCGTTAAAGTGTTTGGATAAAACATGAATAATGATAAAATTTAATAACAATTAAAACATCAGTAAAAATATATTGTGAAATTTTACTCTTAAGGGGAAAAAATGTCATTTTCTAAGGAAATATGGCCTCCCCGCTGATATGTCTTTCAGAGCCTGGTACGTGGATGGCCGTGTCCTGGTGGTGATTGTCACCTTCAGCATAATTCTCCCTCTGTGTCTCCTGAAGAACTTAGGTAAGGAAAGATCTTGCTTTTATCGTAGTCTCTACAGTGCCCAGATAAATCAGAAACCTAGTAAAACGAGCAACTTTGCCCTCAACTTCCACTTATACGGTAAAAATTAAGTAAATGATAAATTATAAGTATGAACCAGTCTCAACTTTAATATGGGATATAACTGTGGCTCAGTTGGTGGGACATCATCCTGTGCACCAAAAAGTTGCCAGGTCCATTCCTGATCAGGGCACATGCCTGGGCTGAGGGCTCAATCCCTGATAGAAAGTGTGCAGGAGGCAGCCGATTGATTTTTCACTCTCTGATCTCTCTCTCTCTCTCTCTCTCTCTCTCTCTCCCTCTCTCCCCCCCCCTTCTCCCTTCCTCTCTCTCTAAAATCAATAAAAAGGCTTTTAAAAGCAAAACAAAACACTGGTCAGTATGTGACTTCCTAAGCAATCATTCTAGGGAGCTATGGGGACCGGCAACAGGCAGGGCATATTTCCAGTAGCACAAACGTACAGGCTATTCTGAGAAAAGTCAAAAAATGGAATTCTCCTGATTATTTAGACAATTTTATTTTTTTAAAAATCTAATATCAAGACCGGAAGTTGCTTCTATTTATTCCCCAGAGTATAGTGAATTACTCTTAAATGACAAAGTCTAACCAACCTCAGTTATTTGCCTCATTACAGAGAGAGAGAAAAGTGAAAGGTCGAAAGTGGAAAACAACCACTGGGCCATATCCATTTGGTTTTGGCTTCTCTAGGTGCGTTATCATCAGAGACGAGTGTGTCTGATGTTATGGGAGTTTCACACATCGAATGATGTGGCCGCACTGCCGGCCAGTCCAAACCTTCTAAAATGCATTTCCTTTCATTCTGGGCTAATTCCAGGCAGACATTTAAAGTTCTTCCCAAAATGATTGCTAACCATGGTTTCTTTTGTTTTGTTTTGTATGAAAAATATCCAGCCTCTGTAGCTGTTCTGTAAGATCTATAAGTAGACGTTAAACACACACACACACACACACACACACACACACACACACACAAACTACTTAATGTTCTGTTTTCTGGGTCTGTGTTTAGGCTTTTGTATGTATATACACATAAGTCTTTTCAGTTTAAGTAGAGAAGGGCCTTTCTCCCCCAGAGATGAGAACAGTGCAGACCCCAGAGGCCACTTAACTTTGCCTCTCTGGAGGTTACGGTGGTTGGAGATCTGCCAGACATTCTAAGGGGAGCAAGGTAAAGATCCCCAGATGCTCAGTTTATCCCTAGAAATCACTCCCTCTCCTCTGTGCATGCCTCTCATTTGGGAAGAGAAGGATTGTGGCTGATAGCATTATGTATACAACAAGTGCATAATAAAGAGGAATGGATTTGGCCATAGGTATCCATCAGCGTACAGCTTCAGAATTCCATGACTAAGTTTGGGAGGCTGTTTTCCCCTGGATTCTGGGAAGCTGTTCTCCAGTGTGTCAGGGAGAACTGGAATCAAAACTCATAATAATGTTTTTACTTAAAGTCACATTTTTGCCAAATCAAGTAGCACTATCAAAGAATAAATCTTACATTCACATTGGCATGTCTATATACATTTGAACCCCAAACTGTGCTGGGGAAAATGCATTACCTTGGCTGGGGTGGCTCCGTTGGTTGAGTATCGTCCTGTGCACAGAAAGGTTGCGTGTTCACAGGTTGCAGGTTCAGTCCCCAGTCAGAGCACATACAGGATGCAACCAATTGATATTTCTCTTGCACATTGATGTTTCTCTCTCTCTCTCTCTTGCTTGCTCTCTCCTCCTCCTCCCTTCCTCTCTCTCTAAAAGTAATAAAAACATATTTTTTTAAAAAGTCATTGAAAGAAGGTGATGGATAAAATAGTAACTTTAATTTTTTTAAACTTTTTTTAGGGTACCTTGGCTATACTAGTGGATTTTCCTTGAGCTGTATGGTTTTCTTCTTAATAGTGGTAAGTGTTGGTTGGAATGGTATGTTTGGTTTTGCCATAGTACAATGCTATGTAACCATTATTCCTTAGTTGGCTCTATTTGATATAAAGTCTATATTGTTTCTCCTATTTTTTTTTAATATCAGGTTATCTACAAGAAATTTCAGATTCCCTGCATTGTTCCAGGGCTAAATGCAACAAGTGCTAATTCAACAAATGCTGACATGTGTACGCCAAAATATGTTACCTTCAATTCAAAGGTAAGTTTCCTTATCCTTTAAATATAAAAAAGAGCATTTTTATTAATGGCATTATATTTCTTATTCTTGTAGTAAGTAATCTGTTTTAAATGTATTCAATCTCAAAAGGACACAGTCCCCTGCTTCCAAATTCCACAATCCATTTAGAGACCTTTGAGAAATATACAAATACTAGTAGCCCATCACGCACAGTAGGCCGCCCGCCGCTTCCTCAGGAGCTGGGGGGAACCGCAGCGCACCCCGGGAACCTTCCTACTTCCACGGGAGGCGGAAGCGAGCTGCCGGCGCCCACGGGAGCTGCGCCACTTCCGCGGGAGGCAGGAGGGACCCGCGCTGCTTCCGCAGGAGGCAGGCCCGCCGTCTCCTCTCCAGGCCTACACTCGGCTGTGAAGGCTGTGGGCCGGCCCCCCTATCCCCTGTCCATGTCTGCTCTGGCTCCAGGGGGCTGGCCCAAGCCGGACCCAGCGACAAAGCAAGCATTGCTCCAGGCCGCTCATGCTGCCCACTCTCAGCGCCATGCCCCCCCCACCTCTCTGCCCTCCCCCACCCTCCCCCCGCCCCCGGGATTGGGGCACTCTGACGGGGCTGAGAAGACTGGGCACTGCCATCTTTGTGGTGGAGTGATGGTTAATTTGCATATTGCCCTTTTATTAGATAGAATTATATTTCATGCTCCCTCTTTTTTTAAAAAATATATATTTTTTATTTATGTCAGAGAGGAAGGGAGAGGGAGAGAGAGATAGAAACACCAATGATGAGAATTATTGATTGGCTGCCTCCTGCACGCCCCCTACTGGGGATCGAACCTGGGACCCTTCAGTCCACAGGCTGAAGCTCTATCCACTGAGCCAAGCCGGCTAGGGCTTCATGCTCCCTCTTAACCCAGTTTACATGTAGGACAACGTTAAGCATTCTCTGTGAAAATGTCTTTCTCAATGATTGTCTCAGCTCTTTCCTATAGATCTATAAGAAATAGATTGACAACATCCTCAGCCCACTGCTTCCTATCTGGTGGTGACTAAAAGAAATGCCTCCAACTTCCCCAGCTTACACATTTGAAATACACATGCCACCACAAGTTGGTACTTACAAAACCGTCATACTATGCGATATTGTTAATAGTATAGGGAGCAGTGGACTGTGGGACTAATCAGGCTTGGACTTGAGCCCTCAAGCAAGTTACCCAACCCCATGTGTAAAAACAAGTATTCTATTCTGTATCTTACCAGGTTTTTGTTGTTGTTTTTGTGTTTGTTTGTTTGTTTGTTTGTTTTTAAGAATGAGGTGGGTTCAGTGCTTGGGCAAAATTAGAGGATGACAAATGCTATCTTTCCTTCCAGTTTCTTTTTGCATAAGAAGTTATGTTGAGCCTGGCCAGCATGGCTCAGTGGTTGAGCATTGACTAGGAATTAGGAGGTCACGGTTCAATTCCCTGTCAGGGCACATGCCCATGTTGTAGGCTCAATCCCCAGTGTGGGCCATGCAGGAGGCAGCTAATCAATGATTCTCTCTCTTCAATTATGTTTCTGTCTCTCTCTCTCTCCCTCTCCCTTCCTCTCTGAAATCAATAAAAATATATTTTTTAAAAAAAACAAGTTATGTTGAGTTTGAAAGTTTTAAAAAGTCATATCTAAGAAAACCGATCTGTCTATTGCTCTCTGCCTCTCTTTTAACTCTAAGAATGAAGCCAAAGTAGTGAGTGTGGAACTATTTTTCTTTTTTAGAAGCCACCTTTCAAGTCTGTTTAGATGCAGCCTACATATATAGCAAAGAGCAGTCAAATAGAGGTAGAAGTCCTGGCATGTCACCTGACCTGCTGGAGGGGGTCAAAAACAGCAGTGGCCTGCCTGCTGCTCAGGGCTATTGTAGACTCCGAGAGATAACATAGGAAAAGTGCAATGTAACGGGTTAGCGCCATGTAAAAATGGGTTGTGCTATGTCTGGAGGATGTAAAATACGCTGCAGGTGAGCTGTGTCTCAACCCTCTCTGAGCCAAGTGCCTAATGTCTCAAGCTAGATAAACTCTCTTTGGAAAGCTGTTCCTATTTTAGATATCAAAGCCCTCCTAATAACCAAATAATCCAGGGATTCTGAGGAGCTGTCAGATAAAACTACAGCTCAGAAATACTCGAGCTGAATAATTTTATGATAAAAATACCTTTTTTAAATGTTTTTTTCTTTCAAATAGACCGTGTATGCTCTACCTACTATTGCATTTGCATTTGTCTGCCATCCATCAGTCCTGCCAATCTACAGCGAGCTTAAAGAGTAAGAGGTTTTTTTTTTTTTTACCTTGATCATTTTATAACCCCTCATTAATAGGCAAGCCCTGTATTAAAATAAACAGACTCATGTAATGAACCCCACGGATTCATCACCCAGTTTTAACATTTACTTTCTGCCATTCTTGAGCAAGTTCTGCATTTTAAGTAGAAAAAACAAAATAGGAAGATAAACCAGAAACCTGCAATATATTTTGGATGTAAATATAGAAAGTGGTACACTCAGTAGGCTTTTTTTGTTAAACTGGTTTTTCAAATACTGTATTACTTAGAAAGTTCAAGTATTTGGGTTGCTTTATGTTACTTATATTTCCTTGGCAGGTAGAATATAATGATCTTCAGATTCAATATCTGTAAACTGCTAAACACATGATATCTGATTTGCCTGTTGATTTAGATGGAAAAGGCTGGTAAATCAGGCAGAGAAAAATTAATGCTAAGACCACAAACTAGACAAAAGAATTCTGTCGGTCATTTGAAATGATTAAGATGATTCTATGGATTCGATTTTGATTGCTCTTCTAGAGAAAACTGAAGGCCTACTTATACATTGCCTCATTGGTTCTCTTTTCAGCTTACCGTTACCAGACTTTATATAGAAAGTCATTGTGGCATAGTCTTAAGCTCAGAAAAGATACACAATATAGTTATTTTGTATATTCAAAATATACCATTTTGAAACAAAAATAAAGTGGATGTCACTTAGCATTGGATTCACTCATGATTCTGCCTCTTTCCTATTTAATCGATATAGGTAAATTTTGAAATATTTACATTTACCGATATCAGTGCTAACTTTAGGATCCTGTATTTAGGGTATTTAAATTTGTCTTTGGCATCTTTTCAATGTTATAGCCCAGCTTTTAGTTTGTAATTTTCTCGTGTGTACATCTCAGTTGTTCTTGTCTTCCATACTCCCTGTTATGACACAGCCAAATATGAGTATTGGTAGTCTCTTATTGAGAGCAAGCCGTGTAGACCAATTACTCAGGCAGTTAAAGCAACTTAAGGTGCATTCAGACTCTCAGAGTAAACCTGACCTAAGAGACAGCCCTTCATCATCACCTTCTGTGATCATTCGGGTGCTTAGTGCTGTGGAGACGCGCAGGCGTCTAGGTGCACCTCTGGGGCCACTCAGTGGGAAAACGGGAACCTAATAACAGCATTAGCAACAGGACATCTGAGGCCACGTTCCAGCTCTGCCTTTCTCTCCTGTGAATGCTCACTGTGGAGAAAATAGCAAACACAAGTATTAAAAAAATACTCTCTGCCCTTCAGATGAGAACTCGATGTTCTTTCCAAAGAATGGGTAAGAGCACTCAAGGAATGGTTAGTTCCCTGGGTCTCTCTCTCATTCAATACCCATTCAGTATAAAAGAAGTTATTCTAAACCAGCATAATGGCCTGGGGTAATTTCAGTTGGTCAGATCTGTTCTACCCTGATAGAAAGTGAAGTTCCTGTAAACACTTTTGTGTTAACACTGGTCTTTAAATTCAGTAACGTGGTTTTTAATTTTTCAAATTCTTTTATCTTTGTTTTTAGTCGATCACAAAAAAGGATGCAGATGGTTTCAAATATCTCCTTTTTTGCCATGTTTGTTATGTACTTCTTGACCGCCATTTTTGGCTACTTGACATTCTATGGTAAGTAACTTCTGTCAGTACATAAATGTAGGTCATTGTAAGTATATTCGTAAAAATCATTATCAAAGCAACTTTTAATGTGATAGTTTAAAAAAGCAACACATCTGTCCATTGATTGTGCTGTCTCTTCTACGTAAAGCAAATGGCACTGGCTGCTTTCCATATTCACGCAGACTGTACAATAGAATAATTACTGAAACAATACACTGTAATGTTTTTCTCCTAATACTGGCCTTAAAAGGAAGAGCATTTTATAAGCATGCCACCTGCACTGAGGAAAGTGAAAACTATATCAGAGAATTTCCTAATTGCTGTTGCGAATGGGGTCAGATTCCATTAATAGAGACACAGAGACAGATGCTGAACGGGAGAAAGAGCCGAGTGCCACACTCACGACACCTCACATTAATTAAAAATAAAGTGCCTACTTTTTCACCGGAGGTTGGAGCCTTGCAAGGAGGTGAAGGGATGACATAGAAAGTTTTAAAGGGACTGAAATCCGAGGTGCAGCGAGAAGCCCTGGAAAGGAGATATGAAGCCAGCACTTTTCACTCTCAGTGGCTGCCATGGTAGCTAGCTTTGGTTGTCTTTGAAATAACATTTCCTGAGGTTCGGAGTTGAGAAAAGTTCAAGGTGGTACATAAGCAAAATGCTCTCTTTTTAAAAAAATAAGAAAAACATGCATGGAAGAGAAGAATTATTTCTTTCGTTTGCTTGTTTTTCTTTTGTTTTCTTTTGTTTCTTTGTAGAAAACCAAGCAAAAATTTATTGACCACAGCAAAAATATTCTTAGGAGAGTGAAACAAGGGCATAGAAGAAGCAACAGGAGAGCCTGGGCGGGGCTGCCGTGGCTCACTGGGAAGTCAGAGAAAAGGGGCCCTGGAGACAGGTTCAGGGGGTTAGCCCTGGACAAGTTGCCACTGCCCATTGCTGGCCTGGTTGCAAGTCTCGTGGGGTCCCTTAGAGGTTAGGGGGATACATGCTGGGGGGAGGGGGGAGGAGAGGGGGAAAAAGAAAAGGGTAAGAGAATGGCTTGGGCATGCCCCCTGGAGGGAGAGTGCTGAGAAGAATTTTTTCTTTTATTTTTTTTAAAGAATTATTTCTTGATGTGATTAAGTCCCATTGGCACCCCTGCTGCTTGGCCACTGAAAATTGAGCAGTAAGAGGAAAGTTTGAAAGAGGCTCCGAGTGGCCTGCAGTCCACCTATCCACTCAGCAGGACTAACTATTCTGCATTGTTGGATGTGGCACCAAATGGGAGAAAATCTAAATTAAGAATAGCTTTGCCCTAACTGGTTTCGCTCAGTGGATAGAGCGTCGGTCTGAGGACTGAAGGGTCCCAGGTTCAATTCCGGTCAAGGGCATGTACCTTGGTTGCGGGCACATTCCCAGTAGGAGGTGTGCAGGAGGCAGCTGATTGATGATTCTCTCTCATCGATGTTTTTAACTATCTATCCCTCTCTCTTCCTCTCTGTAAAAAATCAATAAAATATATTTAAAAAAGAATAGCTTTGTGCTTCAACCTGTGCTATTTTTTAAAATATTTTTTTTATTGATTTCAGAGAGGAAGGGAGAAAGAGAAAGAGTTAGAAACATCATGATGAGAGAGAATCATTGATTGGCTGCCTCCTGCATGCCCCCACTAGGGATCGAGCCCACAACCCAGGCATGTGCCCTTGGCAGGAATCGAACCTGGGACCCTTCAGTCCGCAGGCTGATGCTCTATCCACTGAGCCAAGCCAGCTAGGGCAACCTGTGCCATTTTTAATCCCAATTTACTCCTAGGATTAATTTAGTATAAATTACATGTAGCCACGCTGTGTAGCTTCTTCTCATGATTAGCATAAATTCCTTTAGTTAAAGTTCCGATGGACAGGTGGAGCATGCCTCACACCAGGCATTTCTCTTCTCAACTCCATACACTGTTTTAACCGACAGCCCAGATCATTGCTTTCCTTGCCCATCAGTTGATACATTCGTTGTTGTTCAGGAAAGCTGTCATTCAGGGATGTGCTTTGTTTCCTTTCCCTACCCTCTTTTCCCTCACTTTAGAAAATGTCCAGTCGGACCTCCTTCACAAGTACCAGAGTAAAGATGACATCCTCATCCTGACGGTGCGGGTGGCTGTCATCGTGGCCGTCATCCTCACGGTGCCGGTGTTATTTTTCACGGTGAGTAAAGCCTCGGTGTCACCTGAGAAATGCCGAGGTCTCACGTTTCCTTCTGTCTCAGGAGCCCGTCCCAGAGAAAGCCTGTTGCAGGCAGCTTTCCTGTGTCATTGAAACTGCCTCAGGGAAGGAGCCCAAGACTCTGTGGAGATTCTGCAGGAAGAAAGTGGGATCAGTGATATTGGGTAGACTCTGGTGGAAGGAATCTTCATTCTAATTGATCTGTCCCTCTTTTTTTATAGAGAAATGCAGGTAGAATGGTTGAATCTCGATCATACACAACCAGGGAATGTAGAAGGACCAGGAGAGAACCCTTAGCCATAGAGAAAACAAAAACAGAAATTATTCACCCTGAAAGAAAACAATCTACTATTGCCAGGCCGGCGTGGCTCAGTGGTTGAGCATCGACTCATGAACCAGGAGGTCACTGTTCGATTCCTGGTCAGGGCATCTGCCTGGGTTGCAGGCTCGATCCCCTGTAGGGGGCATGCAGGAAGCAGCTGATCAGAGATTCTCATCATTAATGTTTCTATCCCTCTCCCTTCCTTTCTCTCTAAAATCAATAAAAAACATTTTAAAAAAGAAAACAATCTATAATAATAAAAGCATAATATGCTAATTAGACCAGATGTCCTTCTGGATGACCTTGTGGACAAAGCCAAGACTGTGAGGGAAGCCCAGGTCCCTGGTGCCTGCTGGTGGCCGGAGGGAAGCCTGGGTCCCAGGTGTCAGAGGGAAGCCAGTGCTGGCGGCCGGGAGAAGGAAGGCCTACTCTTGCACGAATTTCATGCATCGGGCCTCTAGTCTATCCTATATAATAAAGAGGTAATATGCAAATTAACCCTCATGCCCTCACAAGATGGCTGCCTACAACCAGGCCAGCAGGGGGGTTAGTGAGGGACGACCAAATGACTGAACAGCAGGTTGCATGGGGGAACCAGGCTGGCAGGGCAGGGCTGTTAGGGGCAACCAGCCTAGCAGAGGGGGGCAGTTGGGGGCGACCAGGCCAGCATGGAGGGCAATTGGGGGCGATTAGGCTGACAGGGGAGACAGTGAGGGGCAACTAGGCCAGCTGGGGGGGGGTGGTGACCAGGCCGGCAGAGGGGGGGGCAGTTAGGGGTGACCAGGCAGGCAGGCAGGTGAGTGATTAAGAGCCAGAGGTCCAGGATTGTGAGAGGGATGTCCAGCTGCCGGCGGTCGGACATCCCCCAAGGGGTCCCGGATTGGAGAGGGTGCAGGCTGTGCTAAAGGCACGCCCCCCTCGCCGCCTGAATTTCGCACACCGGGCCTCTAGTTTATAAATAAAAATACGTTTCCACCTTAAATCAAGCCCCCCTGCTTCCCAAACTGTTGTGCTATCTATAAATTACAGAACATTTCACAAATCCCTGTGCAACGATATGTCAGTTGCTGCTGAGAGCGTGAGTTTGGCAAGTGCAGGCCCTTATGGAGTCTTTGTTTTCTTTTCCCACAGGTTCGTTCATCTTTATTTGAACTGGCTAAGAAAACAAAGTTTAATCTGTGTCGTCACATCTTCGTGACCATCATACTCTTGGTCATTATCAACTTGTTGGTGATCTTCATACCCTCCATGAAGGATATCTTTGGGGTCGTAGGTATGGCTTTAGGACTTCACACTTATTCTGCAGCAGCTAGTTAAGAAAGCTGAAATTTCACAGTAGCAACTGCAAACTTTTTTTCTTATTTTACAGGTGTTACATCTGCTAATATGCTTATTTTCATTCTTCCTTCATCTCTTTATTTAAAAATCACAAATCAGGATGAAGATAAAGGAACTCAAAGAATCTGGGTAAGTCTTATGCCAGCCACCCCAATTTTTCTGATCCGTTTTTTGTTTAAATGTGCCAAATAAATAGTCCCTCTCTGCCATCTAACACTACTTTTAGCAGCCTCAAAGGGAGGCAGCAGTTCTGTAGTTTTCCCCTTTGGGAGATTTAAAATATCTCATCAGAATCCTCTCTATTTCCTCCCAATAGCTTTGGAGGCATTACTCTTGCTGTGCCTTCATGCTTGCTCTGAGCTTCAGCAGGGCCAGCTGCGAAACTGGGTGTTTGTCGTCCTGTCTCTGTGAGGTGATGCCCTACCTTTAGCTCAGGGAACATGTGATGCTTCCTTTAAATGGCTGAGTTAGCGTAAAGCGTCTTTTTATGATTTGACAGAAATGCTTTGGAGCAACAGACCTGGATTCAGAAACTACCTTTCTATATTGGGATTCTTGTTTCCAGGTCTGGTGAAGTTTAAAAGCATCTTCAAGGTGGTGCACTTGGAGACAGTGAGGGAAGCAGGGTGGAGTGGCTGCTGCCTGGGTACCTTCTGGAGCACCATTTTGTTTGGCCTCGGAGAAGGCCTCTCCGCTGCCCTCCCAGATAGTGTAAGACTCCAATCGCACATGTTGCCTGAGTCCACAGACCTGGTTAAGAGGTGGAGGCAGGAGGGATCATCCTTGTGCACTGATGCTTGTAGAGCATCTTCTGCCCCCACAGGATGACCCCTGAAGCCATAAATCCCATACCCTTCGAATCCTTACCAGTAGTTGCTTCACAAGGTCAGAGAGGAAGGAGCCATCACTCTGGCACAGCAGTAAAATAGACTAAGATCCGAAAATGGTAGAGGCCTGTTGCCCAGCAATTCTCTGGGCTTCCCCAACCCAGCTCCCATAATAAAATGGTAGTAGGAACTACTGAATAGCGTTAGGCAAGGGCTCCTATCCGTTTGAGGACCCCCTTGGGAGTTAGACCAGACCCTTGGTGGTGAGCCCACGTGCATCCCTCGGAACCCCACCCCTCGCCTCCCCTCCTGCTCTTAGCCCTTCCTCCAGGCTCCAGGGCAGCCCCCGTGGCTCTCATGATGCTCCATCCTTCTCTCCGTGGAGCTTTCATTGGATAATCTCAAGGCCACACAATTTATAATCTGTGTTCTCCAGATTCTGTATTTAATGATCTGTCCGTCTGTGGCCTTCATGACCCCTTGAAGTAATTTAGATGGGTTTTTTTTTTATCTTCAATATTATTTTGTATTAGTTTCACGTGTACAGCATAGTGGTTAGACACTCATATACTTTACAAAGTGGTCCCCCCCTCATATTTCCAGTACCCACGTGGCCCCGTACATAGTTATTACTGAAGTCACTTAGTTTCTGACACTGTTTCCTATATCACTTGATCAAATTTACTTTGCTTTTATATCTTTTTCCATGTTTCAAACAGAAATGTTTGCCTGCCAGCGATAACCTAGGTTGATTGGTAAAGAGAGATGAAAGGACCTGTATGTTTTCCAAACCATTTTTTTTTTAAGTCATAATCTCAGTTGGAAAGAAGCTGTAAGGATGGCCAGTCTGCTGTAGAGGTACAAGCATGCCAGACAATCTTTCTCTACTGTCCTCTGACCCACCCAGTGCACAAGTGCCGAGCCTCTCCAATGTGGCTTACAAGGTTAAAAACCGAATCTCAGAGCAAATGCATCCAGTTCAAAACACAGAATGTAGAGGAGGCTCTGTGTAGTTTGTTCTTACTTTCCCATCCTTGGAGAATCAGATTCGCACACAGTTTCAGAAAGATTCTCACAGGTCCACAGTGGTTGTCACAAACTCCAAAAACATGGGTCCGCGAGGAGAGGGAAAGCGTGGGTGTTTATTTCCGAGGTGCCCGTGGGAAGTGTTTGCTTCGCTGAAATAACCCATGCCTTTCTGTTGCTGCAGGCTGCCCTCTTCTTGGGCCTGGGGGTGTTGTTTTCCCTGGTCAGCATTCCCTTGGTCATCTACGACTGGGCCTGCTCATCAGGGAGTGACGAAGGCCACTGAGATCAGCTGGGAAGCGTCAACACTCCCGTGAGCTGCTCAAGTCACCAAC
Organism: Myotis yumanensis; assembly: GCF_028538775.1. NCBI lineage: Eukaryota > Metazoa > Chordata > Mammalia > Chiroptera > Vespertilionidae > Myotis > Myotis yumanensis. The sequence continues at coordinate 167,881,206 of NW_027223754.1, forward strand.
CACACATCAGCAACCCTCATCACGTCCTTTGCAAGTTTACAGAAGCAAACAGAAATTTACAGGATACTTCAAATGGAATCCCACTTTGGTCGCAAAACAGAAGCCTGTTTCTATACCCGGTTCGTGTCCCTCCAAGATCTGGGATCAATTTAAGGATCATGGATTTCCCCCCCACTTCAAATTTCACGGAATCATATTTCCTAGTACTTTCCACAGTCAGTTATTTTTCACTCTCCTAACTCATTTTTGTGTGACTTCATGGTCTCTTAGAACTTTGAAAACATGATCATCAATCATGTTTATTTATTATAGATCCAGATTCTGAAATAATTTTCCTACTGATGTTCAGCTCACACTATCTGTATCTTTTTAGAAGAGAAAATAATCTTGAATTGTATATATTTATTTTGCTTTACAGAAGAAAAAAAGGTTTCGTAAATAATTTGCCTATTTGGGTTAACATAGCACACAGGGATCATCGTTGGGGAGTCGCGGGGTGCGTGCATTGCAGGGTCCGAGCACGCCCTGGGTTTGAGGTGGCTCTGAGGCCCGCAGGCAGACCAGTGGCCTCCCGGGTCCTACGTCCACTTCACACAAAGACATTCCCTGGTGAAGCGTTCTCTCAGCTGGGAAGGGGTGGAAATGATTCTTACCTTGGTAAACACATTAAACTACACATGTGGGGAATCTAGCAAATTAAGTTTTGTTTCCCTCTTGGCAACTTGTGTCAAAGTTACTCTGACCTGAGTTAATTTCTACTGGGGAAGCCCCATAACACCTTTATAATAAATTGAGGAGCAAGAATACTGCAAAAAGATTGTCCAAAATGCCTAAGAGAATATTCCTCTGATGCAGATCGCCTTCAACCCTAAACTGGATTGTTGGAGGGAGAAACGTTTTCTTACTAGTAAATGACAACCCCAGAAGCTTTTCCTCATGTCCACCAGCTTTTTGCACAGGGAATAAGGTGTATCTAACCAAGGATGATCTAAGTAATTCCTGTTTTATATTGGGTATTTTAGGGGGAGGGAGGGTGTCTTTAAAAGACTTGTTTTATATCTATAAATTTAGGTTATTATAAATACAAGATTTTTGTATCTTAAATAAGCCTCATTCCTATGTCTTCTCCATTAACAATCCATCCAGAGTGTTAGAAAGAGAAAGAGAACCCTCAGAGATCGTCTTTGAGGAGAACTTGTGACAAAAATCACGGAGTACCTTCCTTTCCCCCATGAGGACCCCAGTGTCCCTGCTGTTCCTCCTTGCTGCTAGCTGAGACTGGGCCATTCCTGCTTGCCCCCCGTACCTCACACAGGGTAGAGCTGCCCTGCACTCATACCCTAGCCCCTCTTCTAAAGGGAGCAGAAGGAAGCTACAGAGACTGAGAAAGGAGAGGGTTTGGGACAGGTAGTTTGGAAAGTAATGAAGACCAGAACCCCAGAACTGCATTACCCCTAAGCTGGGCCATCACCTGTGGTTGGATTGTCCATATCACAGTCAGAAATGTGCGTGCTCCGTGGACTGGTCTCTTGACAGAGGCCTTGTGCTTTCATCTAGATTCTGGTTGAATGTCTCAAACAGAAGTTCACCGAGCACAGATTTCTTATCCTGTGATAAGTAGACTCTAGCCACAGACTCTTGGCAAGGCGTCCAGGCACTGAGCTCTGGCTTCTGTTCCTCCCCCATTCACACCCCAGAAGCCTCCACGCTCCCTGGAATGGTATCCCCACCACCCCCACCCCCCTACAGACCTCTGTCCCATGAAAGAGGCACCATGTTCCGGTCCTCTTTGGGGAGAAGGAAAAGGTCATCATAGCTTTAATGTAATGTTCCAGAATCACATTCACATTAGGTCAGAGTTCGGGCACTTAGACACGAATGCCTAACCCAGTAATATGGAAGACACTGCTGAAAAGGATGTCTTAGGTGAGCAGGGAGAGAAACAGCAAAACAAGTCAAGTCAGTTGGCCCTCAGAGGCTTGTCTAGAGCACCAAGTGACGAAATACCAGATAGTGGGATGGCCCTCCATTGAAACAAAATATTCCAGCCATATTTTGCTACTTTCTATTTTCCTCATTAATTTACAATTCATTCATCTTACACTCCCAAAGTCCATTTAGAAATTTATCATTAACTCTTGGGGGGGAAAGGGTGTGTAATGATATTTTTGGATCTCTGGATTTTGTGTCAGTAAAGGAATAATTATTTAAAATATATTTATTTAGAGGAGGCACATTAGTGTAGATGTCTAGGATACCACAGGTTTTTTAAATATTCTTTGTATGTTTATCTAAGTTGACTGAATACAATAGACCCTACTGTAGTTTGTCAAATATCACGGATTACACCATTTGTGTGGGATTAGCTGTAAAGTATACTGCTGTTAATCTTGTTCAGAATAGTGAACTGGTAGCCAAAAATACATGTATCACAGATGTTAGCTAGAATTTAAACAACGCAGTCCAAGTACTATAGAAGTTCTTCTGCTAAATTAGTAGACTAAAGAATATTATACCTTAAGCCACTGGGAGCAGCACCTTTTCCTTTGGTAGCCAGATCTCAGGACTAGTGAACAGTGCCAGTTTAATACTTTGGATTTACAACTGTTCTCTGGTTATTCAATACAGACTAATGTAAATCCCTGATTTCCTTAATGCTACTTAACGAAGTGGGGGTAGTAAAGTGTGCACAGGAAAGAAATGTAGTCTTGTTAAGCAGAGGCAGTCCCAAGTTATGAGCTGATCATATTGTGAAACTTTCAGTTGATTATTTGCAACCTGAAATGTATTTCCGGTTGCAAATGGGGTTATGCATGGTGGTTAGGCCCTCAGACCAGCTAGAAAAGATGATTAAACCCATAGTTTAGCTGAAATTGGATAATATAACAAGATTGTTAAAGAACCTAACCACTAAACATAATATTGTTTCTAGGGGTATTTGTTCAGAGTTGCCAAGAATATGTCATTCCTGTTGTTAGTGGATTCTGGGTCGCCCAGCGCAGCAACACACACCTGCTGGATGACGGGCGTAGGGGCACCTCCATCTGAAGGTGACCAGAGTGGCCTGAAGCAGGGTCCCCAGCAGAGGAGGGGGAGAGCAAGCCCGGGGCCACCAGAGAACCCAATGTAGGCAGAGTGAGAAGGAGGATGAGGGGCCTCTTGTGAGTGGTAAACCACAGGGACCTTCCTCAGCTGATACCTTCTCTTCTCTGGAGGTCACAGGTTTAGCCTGTCTGCTTCTGTTATAGGACCTTGTGCTCCTATGGTTCATCTCCTTTCCTGCCCACTGCACACACACAAAAGGATGTTATTGCATAGCCTCTCCCACATGCTAGTTAGTCATTGGAACCAGCATACAACACTTGTAATGGGTTCGGTGCTAGTAAATCGTGTTTTCACTGCCCAGTCATCAGCTGGGGGTGGAAAAGCTTTCTACCACTTTCCTTTTTCTACATTTGCACATCCTGTAGAGAAAGGCGCACCTGGGTGATGTAATGGTTACAGGCTTGGGGTGGACAAAGGACTGTGGTAGGATTCCCTGGTGTTTCAGAGGACAGCACAGTTACCCCAGAATGGATGTTTTCCTGGAGTTGGACTCGAGCCTCTAGGCCAGTGGTTCTCCAAGTGTGGTGACCCCCAGAGCAGCAGCACCTGGAACTTGTTGGAACGCAAACTCTCAGGCCCCACCCCAGACCCGGTGAAAGCGGAAGCTGGGGGGTTGGAGGAGCTAACAAGCCCTCCTGGGGGTCACAGTAGTACTGAGCCAGTTAGTCTCCCCTTGGTTCTCCCATTCGTCTCACCCAAAGGAGGGTTCAGAGGACTCCCGGGACGAGAAATGGGAAGCAGGACTTGGGGCAGGAACTGGCCCCAGCCCGGGTGCCTCCTCCCCTCCCACTGGCACGGCTGCTGCAGGTGCTCAGTTGTATGGAGGCTGCTTGCACTTTATATAACTTTGGGCTGAGGCATAACAAGGACACATTTTTTAGTGCTGTGAAAAGAATGAGGTGTTACTGTGTTGTTGTTGTTGTTTTGTTTTTTCGTTTGTTTGGTGTGTTTTTTTCAGGGGAATTGAAAGAACAGACCCTTTGTAAATGCAGCCTTGGAGGAATTACTGAGTTCACGCCAGGAGTAAGTTCTGCAGAATGTTGAGTCATTGGGTGGTGATCCATCTGTCCTCTTGTCAAAGTGAATTCCTTGCAGAAAGGTCTGCGCTGAATATGGAGCTGCAAACTGCTTTGAAAAGAATGCAGCGCTCTGTGTATCAGAAGGCTGGGCGGCACCACTGAGTGGGGTGGGGAGGAGGTCAGTGATGTGCTCAGATATTTTATGCCTTAAAGCAAAAGCCATTAGTTCCTCTCAGTTTATCAATATAAACAGCTTGAGGCTTAGAAAGGGCATAAGGATATAATTCCTCCATTCCAGTTCATAGTAAACTTCCAGCCACTTTCAAAACAAAGGAGATACGGACTCTAGCATTTAGCAATGCTAACAACTGATTTCCTTAGGGATGGCAGATCTGAGAATCCTTTAGCAACAGAACATACGTCCTTTAAAATACAGTTTATTATTTATGATATCAGGCTTTCAGGTACAACTTGGGGGTAGGTTGGCTAACAGCTAAAAAAGTATCACCATATCTAAAAGGGAACGTTCTCGGAAAATACGTAAAACTCACAAGGCTTAGGCATTCTCTTTTTGGGTTTTCTCAGAGAAAGGGCTGTGAAACTGGGCCCATCTGTGTACAGGCTTGAATTTGTGTGTTTAAAGAAGTATCTATGCAGCTGAGGCTTATTGTAGGAAATACTTCATTTGTATGTAAATATCCTGTAAATAAATAGGAGGCTGTATATTTTTGCAGTTGTTGACTCACACTGAAATAGAAGTCTCTATCGTCTGCATATCAAGAATAAAAGTTTTCATAGATATTAGTGGGGTTTTGGGGGGATTAGAAAAATTTACATTCTCTGCCAGGTAACGTAGTGCTCTCAATGTAGACTTGGAATCTAAAAATCTTACTTAGTTGTTTAGAAAGAGAAGTGTCGAAGAAATAGTAGTGTTGATTTCATTAAGATCAATCATTTAAAAGATATTAAGGTCAATTATTTAAAAGCTAGTCCTCTGAGCTACAACTAAGGAATATTAGACCTAAATTATTATCTATGGAAATAGATATACCCAAAACGACACGCTATTTTTTCATAACACTCTTTCACTCTCAACACTGATACCACTGCACAGTATTTATAAAAACAAGTTGGAAAGGAGAATGTTTTTATTTTTTTCAAAATTGAATTGCTGCATTTCCCAAACTTTGGGATCCTGGAAAAGGGGAAAGAATCTGAACATGAACTAGGAGCACAAATTTGAAGGAGGGGAAAAAAACACTAATTACTTTATCAAGCTTTTGAAAGTCTTGCATGTTTGCCTTATATTTTCAGTATGGACCCCAAGACTGTCTTAAGTCATCTTTTCCCCAAACATGTCAATCTTCATCATTGGGATGTAATCCACTCTCGAGTCCAGTGTATTTCAGACTTCATCTAAGTCCAGTACATGCAGCACACCACTCTTTTATTAATGTAAAAACCTTGTAAATGAATTTTAGAGCAATGACTTAAGTGAGTCACAAGTTACCAAACTGCTATTCATGCTTACTCAAATAGAGGGTTTTCCCCCCCTAGGAGGTGGTGTAAATAAAGAAATGTAAGAGGTTCTGTTCTATAACTGTTCTATTAACATGGTTTTTAAACATTAAAAACATGAACTAAAAGTACTTATGAATTTTGTGTTTATTTTGGGGGGATGCTGTACTAAAAGAGGGGGCCATTGGAGTACTTACTACACACACCATTCAGAGTTCTTGGGGACAGATTTGCACACATTTGTCAGCATTCTGGAACACTGGAAGCTTATATTTAAAATATACTTCTGATAGTGAAGATGGTCTGAAACATATTACGTATTTCTCCATAATCAGAGTAGGTTGACAATTACATTTTAAACTCATGCTCATATTTGCAGGTATCATGCTTTGTGCTGTGTTGTAGGAGGGACTCCTGTCTTCCTCTACCCGCATGAAAGCCAACCATAAAACGGGAAATTCTACCCCCATTGCTATTTACCCAGGAACCATTGAGGGGAAAGCTCCTGCAGCCTGGCCTTTCTTGGTCCATCACTGGCTCCACCCCGTGATCTTAGGAAAGTTTTATCAGACCAGCAAGATGGCCAGAGTCTGCTATCCAGAGTCCCACTGTGGTCAGTTGGTGCATGAACAACCCGGCCTTCGTGGCATGACTGGGTGTGCAGCCCGTCTTAGCTCTCCCTGAGCTGCCCAGGGAGACAGCCCATTCTGCAGGGCTACATTGGTGCATACATGGATCTCCAGTGGAAATTTGGGGCACAGGAATCCAAGGTGTGTACTCTAACCTAGCGTCATTAGCAATACAGCTGGTATTTTTTATCCTTATGCGTCTCCTGTTTGTATTTCCTAATTGACCCAAACTCCAGGGCCGAAGGGTGCAATTATCACTTTCAAACCCAAGCAATTGTCAAAGTGCAACCATCCAAAAGGCTACTGCAGGCTTTGCTCTAAATCAAAGGCCCCCAGTCCTGCTGTGTTTTTGGTGGCTCTGACTTCTCCCACTATGGCTCCATGAGTGTCTGCTAGTACTGTTCTACTCGGCCCTGTTTTACACATAATTGTCTGGGTACGGTTATCCTCCTCCCCTATGAGACAAACCAGGGACTTACAACTTTGCATCTCTATTACTTCTAGACTTATAATTGTGTTCTGCCTGGTTAGGATAGTCGGAGGGGTGGATGAGGCCCAAATAATGAGGCCAATTTTTTGTATACCAACGTTCTACCTTTCATTAGTTTAAATTTTGGACTAATCCAAATTAGCAGGACAATCTGTTATTTTTCAGTAAGGTCAGTGCAATGTCAAAATAACCTGTCAAATTATCAAAGTGTATAGCACTTAGATTGATACAGATGTGGAAATAAAAAAAAAAAATAGAACATAAGAGAGAACACATACATAAAGGATCCAAATAACACCAGAAAAGTGGTCTTTCCAAGTCAACAGGGAAAATAAGGGCTACTCAGTGAATGGTGAAAAATGACTAGCTTTTTGAAGGAAATAAAGTTAGATCCCTGTATAGTCCCTTATATCCAGAGAGAGTTCAAACATATTAAAGACATTAATCATGACACATAAGTAAATATATATATATATATATATATTTACAAATGTAAAGCTATTACTTTCATACAAAGTCATCATGAGTCAAAAGTTTAATTTAGTTAATTATTAATGAAGGAAAAAATAAGAGGTTTAAAAATGGTTCAAAGGAGAATTCAAAGAACAGGCACATGTATGAGCAATCAGGGATGTGAAATGAATTTGCTAATAGATGCCCCCTGGCCTGCCTCACAGCAGGTAATTAATTGCATCTCACCAGACAGACTCCATTTGCTTCTCTGGGCAATAATAATTTCTATCTCCATCATTTTTCTACAATTTACAGAATTATAAAATAACTCAAAAACAAACAAACAAAAAAAGGGCAGGGGTGGGGAGAAAGGACACCTACTATTGCATAGAAAATACACCCAGTAACCTTTTAGGCCTTTCAAAATGTTTTCCATCCTCCCCCATCTTCGTGATATAAAGTCTCTAAGATTATTCTCAGTCATAAAAAAAAAATTTTTTTAAAGACTGGTGTCATTAGGTCTGGCCTGATTATTTGCATAAGCTCAACAAGTTTTAACTAACTTATAGGCTTCCTTGGGTATTTAAAATATATATACTGGTAGAAATAAAAGTTCTTGTTGAACCTATGCAAATAATAATATTGCTGTAAGGAAACAAAGATTTTTAATTGGAGGGGGCGGTAAAGGGAAATTCAGTGAGGAGCAGAAAAAAAATGTTTAACTTCACTTTACAAATGTAGAGTCCACTGAATTGTAGATTAAAGACAGCTTAAGAAGAAAGAGAAATGACCTCCTATACATCCAGAAAATAGAGCATTAAAACAGCCTCAACACAACCACAGTAAATTTCCTTCATCCGCACATTCCCCCTGTGCAGCTCTGTTTTGCTGGATCTTGGGTTGGCATTCTGCTTTCATAACGTTGCCTGGACTAAGAAGAGTCTTGTGAATCCACCCTCACTCCACAAGTACAGCCTGAAAGCTGCCTAAGTAATGTCAGCTCAGAAGCTTGTACCCAAGACTCTATTCTTTGAAATGTCAGTAGTTTAATGTACTTGGCACAGTCCTTTTCCATGAGAATCTGGGGCTGTGTGTCTTTGCTAAAGAACCAGAATTTGGCCCGGCCAGTGTGGCTCAGTGGTTGAGCGTCAACCAATGAACCAGGAGGCAACAGTTTGATTCCCAGTCAGGGCACATGCCTGGGTTTCAGTCTCAAACCCCAGTCGGGGTGTGCAGGAGGCAGCCGATCAGTGATTCTCTCTCATCGTTGGTGTTTCTATCTCTCTCTCCCTCTCCCTTCCTCTCTGAAATCAATAAAAATATATTTTAAAAAACAAAAAAAAAACAACAACAAAATTTGGCCTGAAGCTTATAGCATAGCCTCAGCCAAGTTTCGGGGAGCAGAAACCTACTTAATAATAATAAAACTGACAGGCTGTGGTTAACTTATTCTGGTAATTAATGGTTACTGGAATACATTCTATCATAGGCATCCATTCTCTCATAAGCATGCATTCCATCCTAGGTCTCTTTCCAGATAACCTGGAAGTGCTGTGTAGTATTCCACTGAAAAGTCACCCAGTAACCTTCTTTGCCCATTTCAAAGTCTTTCACAATTTTCCTGTCATTCTCTGTAGTCTACCTGTATCTTACATATATACTATCTTGGAGAAGGGGAGGCCTTTCTTGGTATAGAACACGGGAGTCACAAAGGAAGTAACTGATCAGTAAATATTTCAAAACTCCATGACTTACAAAAGTGCCAAAATGCAAAATATAAATAAAAAAATAAATCCAAAACTCCAAAAAGAAACAAAACTAACATTTGCCACATATACGTTGCAAATGGTATGACCTGACTCTCAAGTTTGGGGTCAAAACTATTCAAAGTATTCCTGCGTCGAATTACTAAGATGTCCAACTCCAAATTGCCCATGAACCCTTGGGGCATGTGACTGCAGAGGTGCCTGCTTCCGAACCGCAGGCAAAGAGGACCAACTGGTGAGTGTAAGCGGCCCACAGCGGGCTTCTCTCCCCGCGCAGTGAAGCGCCTGTTGTGCCCGCTGCGCAGTGACCCTGATGAACTCTGACTCTGCACAATGTGTTCCATCTGTGTCTCCTGCTGCAGTCCTGCCCTCCCAGGCCCACGACTCTGTGACTGAAGTGAAGGAGGGAAAATGACCCTCAGCCACGCAGTGCTGTGGTGGCTGTCACCTTAGGACCCCAAGCGAGGACTAAGTTCTCAGCTTGCTGCAAGTTTGCTCCCAACGCATGCCCTCCAGGCTGTCCGGCTCAGAAAGGCTCCACTGACAGCTGCACGCTGGGTCAGAGCCAACGCTCTCGCTTTCCCCACCCCAGCTGTGGGCTTTAGATGTCCCTCATTCCAAGTTCCTCTTTGCGTCTCTTAAGACTGTTCCTGCCCCTTTCTGAGATCATCTCAATCTACAAGAGAGGGTCGAAAACTAGCAAAACACAAAAGGCAAGGAATTCATGGGAGACTTAATGCTATGTTCCCGGGTGCCCCTGCGTATTTGCCTGACCCTCTCAACAGTCATTGTTTCAATACATCAAAGGCTGTTTGACTTTGCACAGTCATTAAACCACCAAAATGTTCCAGTTACATCCTTCAATTGGGGTGGTGCCTGACTTTTTGTCTCCTATTTAGAACTTAAGAGGGGCACTTTGATGGACTTCTCCTTGTTTAAAAGTTACTAAATTGCTTTTTCAAAGAAGCACCTAGAAGTTTCTTAAAGTTCTGCCTACACAGTCCTTGGCTGCATAGCCCAGACTAATCACCTAACAAATTAAGAGCTTTTAAAAAAATCACTAAGAAAAAAAAAAGCCCAATAGAAACATGGGTTCCAAAAACATAAAGGGATCTACCAGAGAAAGAAATAGACACATAGAAAGATGTTCAATCTAACAAAAGTCTAACTCATAAGTAAATAAATGCAAATTAGAACATCGATGTATACCTTTAAAATTTTTTCCTTTCATATTGGCAAAGATTATAGTTCTGGTAAAAATGTAAGAGATAGCCATTTTCATATGCAGCTGATAAGAGTAGAAATTTGGCAATACTTATTAATATTATACATGCTCTTAACTTTGGTTCCATCAATTCCATATCTGTGAATTTCTCTAACTCACAAGAAGGTACAAAAACATATGAACAATATACTGTCAGGTTCTCTTCTTATCTCTTCATCTCAATTCAGATTCCGGTCTCTCTGCTTTTACTGTTCATTTCCCTTTATGCTGTTTCCTCCTCTCTTTTCTTTTTTTTAAATATATATATATATATATATATATATATATATATATATATTTTATTGATTTTTCACAGAGAGAAACAGAGAGGTATAGAGAGTTAGAAACATCAATGAGAGAGAAACATCGATCAGCTGCCTCCTGCACACTCCCTACTGGGGATGTGCCCACAACCAAGGTACGTGCCCTTGACCAGAATCGAACCTGGGACCCTTCAGTCCGCAGGCTGACGCTCTATCCACTGAGGCAAACCGGTTAGGGCACTTTTCTTAATAAGCTCTTAAGCAGTCTTTATGTTAACACTCCCCCCAATTAAACCCAACCCCAGTCCCTATTTCCCACATACAGGCTCCCAGTTAGCCTACCTCCATATCACAGATAGAAACTAGAGACATTTCTTGATCATATGCATCAGAAAATTTTAATTGGTACATCCTGTTCAACCACAACTTGGTTCTTCATAGTTAGTTCCAAAATGGTGGTAGGTAGATTTTATATATTTAATGAATTTATGATAGCTTTGAAAAATAATCATGCTAGGTTCCTTCTTCAGGCCAATTAATTGTAATCGATCATGGCATAGACAGAGATATTTTAAAAATTATCCAAAACTGCCCTGGCCAGTGTTCTCAGTGGTTAGAGCATCAGCCCACTCACTGAAGAGTCACAGGCTCCATTCCTGGTCAAGGGCACATACCTGGGTTGCAGGTATGATCCCTGGCCTTGGTCTGGGTGGGTGCTGGAGGCAACGAATAGGTATGTTTCTCTCACATCGATATTTCTCTTCTCTCTCTCTCTCTCTCTCTCTCTCCCCCCCCCTCCCTTCCAACCTCTCTAAAAATCAATGTAAAAAATAACCTCAGGTGAAAATTAACAACAACAAAAACATTTTTTTTAATTATCCAAAACTTAGAATTAAGACAAGACATAATATTGGACTGGGACATTATCAGCGCCAGCCATGGATTTTCTTAACCATCAAGAAGAATGGACTTTTGTTTGATGTGCTGCTTACTATTTAGTGAAGGCCCAGATTTTGTAATAAATCTAAAAGTTGTAATATGTAAATATTATATGTTATAATATTAAATGTAATATATAATTACACATGTATACATGTAGTTTGTAATATATAGCTGCATAATTACTATATGTACTGCATATAGTATATAAATATTACATATTATAAAATGTAAACATTATATGTTCACTTATAGATATTTGTCTGGTTGAGATACAAATTATTCCTGTCCAGTAGAAATATAACTTCAAAAACTTGGTATCTAATTTATCAGTCTTATTCTATCATTCCTTTTTAAATATCAGTAAACAATCAGTTCTTCAAAATTCCCTTTACACTGGTTTTACTTCAGATTGGTTGCCTGTAATTTTTGGCTTATTATTCTTATTAAGAAAAATAAATTTTTTCCTATAGATGTGAAAGCCTATCTCTGCTATGATATTTTATGTTGCCATACTCACTGTCCCCCTAGCATATGCTATTATTTTTTATATTTGATTCTCAGCCTTTTATTCATAATATGAACACTCTGGACACAATAATTTTGATACATTCTTTGTGGGCAAAATACCTCTTATTTGCAGACAAATATTGCAATTCTGATTTTTAAAGATATTATGCAGGCTAAACACAACATGCCTGAGAGCAGGGTGGGTGCCTTTTTCTCAGTCAGGCAGGTGGAAGCAAACTAGGTCTCCAGTGATGGCTCAGTGCTTAGAAACTGGGCATCAGAGAAAATGTTATGTGCTGCCCCTACCTTTTGAAAAGATGTCTCTTCTAAGTAGTTTAAAATCAGTCCTTTTTCAGTTGGGGAAGCAGCTTGCTTTCACTTTTCAAACATCAAAGTTTATATTTAGGTAAAGAATTATTTTCCTAGGGAGCAGCATGAGGATCTGAAAGAGTACGAAGCAAAGTGTGAGATCTACTTCCCATTATAGTTTTCAAAGACCCCTTTGGCAGTCAAACGATGTCCTTATTCCTGGGTCTTTCCTCTTCAAGACTTTCCACTCTGTGACCTACATGCCTGCGGATTTCGAGTTCCCACCCCCCTTCCCACAGCACTTGACCAGTGACTGACAGGGGTGATGAGGAGATAGCTCTGCAGCCTTCCCTGATCCCTGGCGTGGAGGGAGGGGTGCCCTCTGCAGAGCTCCCCTGTGTGATGGAGCATTTCCCTCGGACTTTCTTGATAACTGCACAATTCCTTCCAAGTCCTACTCCCTGACCCTTTGTGGATTCTTTTTAGAAGCACTTCCTAGTAAGTCACTTTCACACAAATTCTGTCTCAGGATTTGCTTCTGGGGAACCCGACCTAAGACATAAGTTTGCCAGCCCACAATGGGTACAATATATGTTAAATGATCTAAACTTTTTGAGCTTTCTTGACAAGTCAAAACCCTGGTGGGGGGAGGCTGTTTTTTTTGTTTTGTTTTGGAGGGCCAGGGGATCAGGCCTTAGCTAAATCTTATGGACCTTCCTCCCCTCACTCAAAAATCAAACAAACATTACTCCTGGAATAAAATGTCCTTATCAATTTCCCAAGGTTCTTTCTCTGAGTGGGAGAGCCACAAAACTAACCACATAGAACTGCATCTCTGTCTGCCGGGTCCACTGAAATGTGGCTGGGACTCTTCGTCGTCCCACTCAGCCACCCTCTCAGCCCGCTCTGAAACTCTCTCCAGATATTTTCAAAAAATGCTCTGGGGGACACCCACGACCGTGTTTGTGTGGCCTCTGTGACGTGAATGGCAAACACGGCACGACCTTCATCCTATATAATAAAAGTGTAGTATGCAAATTGTCCCCTTAACTGGGAGTTCGTCCAGGAGTTCAACCAGGGGGCAGGGCCGGCCTGGGGAAGTGGGGGAGTACCCGGCCGGCAGCCAGCAGCTGCTAGGGACCCGGCCAGTGCACGAGTTTCGTGCACTGGGCCTCTAGTACTTGAAATGGTTAACTAAATATTCTTCAAGGCATAGGTTAAGTCATAGCCTGTCACTATCTAGTCAGGATCTTCCGTTGACTTCCCACATGACTCACAGCAAAAGCTAAAGTCTTTCTCTACACGGTCTTCCCATGATCTCGTCCTCTCAACCCATCCACCCACACTGGCCTGGTTGTTCCCCGAACATACCAAGCGTACGCTGACCTCAGGGCCTTTGAACTTGCTATTTCTTCTGCTGTTACACTCTTCCCACAATTATCCCCATGGAAGTTATCCTCATTGCCTGGAGGTCTCTTCTCAAATGTCACCTTACCCCTAAGACCTTTCTGACCGTTCTATAAAAATAGCAATTCATCTACCCATATCACTCAGACCTCACTCCCTTATATGCCTTCGCTTGCTTGATTTTTATTGCTAGAACCCGTATCTCCATCTGAAATGCTTTAGTTGGTGTGTTTATGGCCTGTCTATCTCTATCTAGAATATAACTCCATGAAGACCGAGTCTATGTCTATTTTGTTCACTGCTGTATCTCCCAGCAGCGGGGACAGGGCAGGCACTCAATAAATACCTGTTAAGTGAGTGAATGAATAAACTGAAGAGTTTACATTAAGTCCCTTTCTCTTCTGAAGTGTAATAATCAGACACCGTATTCAATATCATGCTCCCAGATTTGATTTTCTCCCCTTTACAATTTTAAAATATTTTTCTGTATACTTGTTTTAAAAATTATAAGTCCCTCCTTGCAACAATTCAGATATTACAGAGTTACATTGAGAAATGGTTAATAATACCCTGGTCAATGTTCTCAGTGGTTAGAGCATCTGCCTCCGCTCTGAAGGGTTATGGGTTCAATTCCCAGTCAAGGGCATGTACCTGGGTTGCAGGTTCAATCCCGGGCTTGGTTGGGGCGTGTGGGGGAGGCAACCAATTGATGTGTCTCTCTCACATTGACGTTTCCCTCTCTTTTTCTCTCTCTTTTCCCCTTTCTCCCCTCCCCACCTCTCTTCCATTCTCTCTCTCAAAAAAAAAAAAAAAAAAAAATCAATGGAGAGGATTAACAATAAAAAAAAAGGTTAATAATCTCTTATAATCCAAATTCCTGACGTAGCCACATTGAACACCTTTTTTTCTTATGTGCATACAGATCTACACAGATGTAGGGTGACTCTGTTTTTATTATTATTATTATTATAATTACTAGACCAATACTAAACATCAGAAATGTAAGTTTCAGCCTGGTGGTACACATATGGACTCTAAAGTCAGACTGTCTGGATTCAAATTTACAGGCTCTGCAAGCTCAGACATGTTACTTAATATCTGGTTGCCTGGTTTAGCTTTGTAAAATGGAAGTAATAACAGGACCTTTTCATAGACTTGCTGTGCGGATTAAGTGACTTAATTAAAACAACAACAAAAGCTAGAATAGTGTATGTTGTAGTGTGGGTGTGAAGTAAATTATCTCATTTTTTCCCCACTTAACAATAGATCTTGGCTATATCTCCAACATAGCACCTATAGATTTAATTAATTCTATGAATAATTGCATAGCATTTCTTAACATGGATAAGCCAAGGATGTAATTTTTTTCAATCTTTCCCCTATTGATAGATATACCAATTTTTACAGTTTTTACCAGTACATATAGCACTACAATAAATATCCATGACTACCGGTCCTTGTAATTTGGTTTATTATTTCTCTAGGATAAAAATTCTAAAAGTGACAATGTTACAGCTCCTAGGGCAATAGAAACTAAAGAGAAAATAAACAAATGGGATTACATCAAAATAAAAAGCTTTTGCACAACAAAAGAAACCATCAGCAAAACAACAAGAAAGCCCACTACATGGGAGAACATATTTGCCAATGTTATCACCTATAAAGGTTTAATGTCCAACATTTACAGGGAACTCACACAACTTAACAAAAGGAAGATAAACAACCCAATCAAAAAATGGGCATTGGACCTAAATAGATGCTTTTTGAAAGAAGACATAAGGAAGGCCAAGAGACATATGAAAACATGCTCAAAGTCACTAATCATCGGAGAGATGCAAATCAAAATGACAATGAGGTATCATCTCACACCTGTCAGAATGGCTATCATCAACCAATCAACAAACGACAAGTGCTGGAGAGGAGGCAGAGAAAAAGGAACCCTCGTGCACTGCTGGTGGGAATGCAGACTGGTGCAGCCACTGTGAAGAACAGTATGGAGTTTCCTCAAAAAACTAAAAATGGAACTCCCATTTGACCCTGTGATCCCACTTCTAGGAATATATTCCAAGAAATCAGAAACACCAATCAGAAAGGATATATGCACCCCTATGTTCATAGCAGCACAATTTACCATAGTGAAGATTTGGAAACAGCCTAAGTGCCCATCAGCAGATAAGTGGATTAAAAAACTGTGGTACATCTACACACTGGAGTAGTACGCTGGGTAAAAAAGAAGGAATTCTTACCATTTGCAACAGCATGGATGGAACTGGAGAACATTATGCTAAGCAAAATAAGCTAGTCAGAGTAAGATAAATATGACATGATCTCACTCATTTGTGGAATATAGTGAACAACATGAACTGATGAACAAAAACAGATCCAGAGACAGAGAAGCATCAATCAGACTGTCAAACCTCAGAGGGAAGGTAGGGGAGGGTGGGGGTAAGAGGGAAAGATCAACCAAAGGACTTGTTTGCATGCATATAAGCCAAACCAATGGACACAGTCAACAGGGGGGTGAGGGTATGAGTGCGGGGGTGGGGGCAATGGGGGGATAAGGACACATATGTAATACCTTAATCAATAAAAAAAAATTTTTTTTTAAATTCTAAAAGTGAGATTGCTGAGCCAAAAGGTCTGTTTATTTAATTTTAATAGAAATTATAAAATTACTTTATAAACTGTTAGTAATAATCCACACACCCATAAATAATATATATCTGCCCCTTTTTTCTGCATCTTCACCAGAACTGGATGCTGTGACACACACAGTTTTGCAAAGTGTTTACCCAAAAAGTGGGATCGTTTTTATTTTAAATATCTAAACTATTAATGAAATTGATCATTTTTACATATATTTATTGGCAGTTTTCCTTTCCTATGAAATTACTGTTTACATTCTTTTTCTTTTAAATATATTTTATTGATTTTTTACAGAGAGGAAGGGAGAGGGATAGAGAGTTAGGAACATCGATGAGAGAGAGAAATGTCGATCAGCTGCCTCCTGCACACCCCTCACTGGGGATGTGCCCACAACCAAGGTACATGCCCTTGACCGGAATTGAACCTTTCAGTCCACAGGCCAACGCTCCATCCACTGAGCCAAACCGGTTAGGGCCTGTTCACATACTTTATCCATTGTTCAATATCATTAGTTGTCTTTTTCTTATCAATATGTATAAAAGGGACAAAGGAACACCTTGTTTATTACTTGTGTTATAAAATATTTTTTCTTAATCTATCATATTTGTTTGGGGACTTAATGATATCTTGCATCCTTTTATTTTCTGATTTTATGTAGTCACATATCACTACCTTTACTAAATGGTTTTAGGTTTTCCTGTATTTATAGTTTTTATAAAAAAATTCTTGGTAGGTAAACACAGCACTCAAATCCTTCCACAACCACATCAAAATCACAACTAAACCACAGAACAGCCATCATTTAGAATCGCCTGAAATCTGGCTGAACAGAAGTCCTCCAACTAGAGAATTAAAGAAGAAAGCACATTGAGACTGGTAGGAGGGGAGGAGGTACAGGGTGGGCTGGTCCAACACCCAGCTGTGGCGTTTTTTTTAATCGGAGGGATACCTTGGCTGCAGAGGTCTATGTGAGGAGCAAGGGGTCCCAGCCCCACACCAGACCCCTCAGCCCAGGGTTTCAGTACCTGGAAGAAACGTCCCTGTAACTTCAGGCTGTAAAAGTCGGTGGGGATTGTGGCTGAATGACTTGGCCGCTGCTGGTGTCCCAGGTATTCCTCTTAAAGGGCCGGCACACAGATTTACTCAGACTCACTCCCTCGGAGCTCCAGCATTGGAACAACAGCTTGAAAGGGTCCAGGACATATGGGGAGGAACTAAATTGTCTGGCGTCAGGGCAAGAACTGAGGGGCAGCTTTCTCCCAGAAAAAGTGCTGGCAGAGGCCACTGTTCCTATACTTAGACCTTCCCCTGTCTCAGAAGCTGACTGGCAGGTACCATTTGTGAGTTTCTAACAACCTGGCCCACTGTTCACCTGGCCTTAGTAACTCCCTGAGACCCCACCCG
This sequence comes from Myotis yumanensis, assembly GCF_028538775.1. NCBI lineage: Eukaryota > Metazoa > Chordata > Mammalia > Chiroptera > Vespertilionidae > Myotis > Myotis yumanensis. The sequence goes on from NW_027223754.1 coordinate 167,898,928, forward strand.
ATTGCAGCCCCACCCAAGCTGTTTGCAGTGGTCTTTCCATAGGAATAGCCTCTCCTGGATCAGGCTTCAAACTTTCCTAAAATCATCCAAACAAGAAGCAGCTGGCCTCAGTATGCCACACACTTCTCAATCCGAGGCCCCAGGCCCGGCACTAGCAGCAGCCTGCCTTGGTTCACAGTTCGGCCTCTCCTGGGCACCACCAAGCCCAACACAAGTAGGCCATCTGCAGATTGCTTTGTAACTCATGCCAGGTGGCCCCAGGCGGGGCATAGGCAGTAGCTGACTTTGCACTTCCCTGGAGGCCCCAGAGCCAGTGTACCTGATGGTCAGCCCCAAGCCATGCCAGATTACAGCTCTACACATCCACAAGCAAGACACTCAAGCAACAGACTTGGAGAGCACCAAAGCCCCACTGAAGCAAGTCCTGCTCCACTTGGGGTACCTCCTGCACAGCAGCTCTTCTGCTGTAGTGGCAGCTGGTCCTCATAGCTGAGTGGCCTGGGGGTCATTCCCTCTCAGTGATGGCTCAACTACAACAGGAGATTACACACAGTCCACACTCCCCACGCCATCAGTCGGACATCCCCCGAGGGCTCCCAGACTGCAAGAGGGGGCAGGCCAGGCTGAGGTATCCCCCTCCTCCGAGTGCACAAACCTCATGCACTGGGCCTCTAGTTAATAAATAATAATACAAGAATAAACTGTGTACTCACAACTGTAAACCTGCTTTTGCCCCACCCTGTATTGATTACATCTAGACTAGAACCTCATAACACCATTTACTGCAGAGAGGAGTTGGTAAGGAAGGTTCATCTTAGAAGGCAGTTAGTGAAAGGAGGCATGAACTGACGAAGGAGGCCATCCTCATGGGCATTCTCACCTACACACAGTGGCATAGCACAGCCGCCAAGCAAAGCCTTTAATCAAACCTCCCCGTAATATGAGAATAAGCTGGACATCATGTCTCCATCCTGCCCCAAGAGGCATCCAGTATGCTCTGCCTTTTGGGGAACTGGCTTGGCCTTCTTTGGGGAGTGATCCCTAAGTGGGTGGGGTACAGGCAAAGTTCCATTTTGGGGGAACCAAACTGGTCTCAACAAAACTGTTCATTAGTGTCACCTACCACCAGGTGAGGCCTCAAGACCGGGCTTCCTTCTGCAGAGACTGGTGACCTGAGCAGAGCAGAGATGCCCCTCAGACAGCTCCCCAAGCACCAATACCATGTCTGACTGGGAGCAAAGCTAGACTCTGGGGCGTGTGTGTGTGTGTGTGTGTGTGTGAGTGTGTGTGTGTGTGTGTGTGTGTGTGTGTGTGTGTGTGTTTGTGTGGTGTCAGATCTTCTCTTCTGGGATTCTCCACATGGTCCAAGGACAAAAGGCTTGTCTAGGAGAAAACATAAGGAGGTAGGAACATGGAACGGGCTTTGGACTCAGACTGATTCTGGAATCCTGACTCAGCCACATACAAGCTACGTGATTTGGGGCAGGTTTCCCTAGTCTTTCCCAGTCTGTTTCCTCAACCATGAAATGGGAACTCCTAGCGATCCCCTAGAGTGGTTCTGAGGAATAAACGGGACAGCACGCTGTGAATGCCTTAGCACAGTATCTGTCACATAGGAAGCCCACAGTAAAGGTTTCCTATTGTCATGATCTTATTTGCGGGCCCAGATTCCATGTTTCCTTAGAGTTGATGACAGAAACGGGTGAGGAAACACAACTCAGCAAGTACAAAAATCACTGTTTATGCCTGGTTTGAGGCTCGTATAAATACCAAAAGAATGCTGTTGTTAAAAAGAGTCCAAATGCAACCATAAGAATGAATTCCCAAAGGGGCTACTCAAGGTAGAGTTGTCTAAAAAACAAACACACTGCATGCTTTTAAAAGGAGGTCTTGGTGTGTTTTTCCACAGGAGGAATTACAGAGATTGAGGCAGTTAAGAGTGAAAGCAGGGTAGATTGTCATCAGGAAAGTGTGGCCACTACAGGGCCTCCTGGCAGAGGACAGAGAGCAGAGCATTAGTTATAACGTCAGACGTGTGGGCTGCCACGCCGCATCAGGCCAGCAGGGCAAAAGCCCACTGCTTAGAACTAATCCCAGTGAAAGCTGAAGAATAATTAATTGCCAGTTTCTATCATTTTCCGTAATAATATACCGCCTCTAGTAATTTGCAGATTCCAGGGTGAGATAATATGAAAAGTACTAGATGCTGTGCAAATGGCCCCTTCTCCATAACAAGAAATCACGTGTACGGTCATTAGTTTGCTATAACTAAACTTGGGCGCCCCAACACGTCAACCTTGTACTTTATGCATTAGATGCTTGAGCAGTTTTATTTCATTTTTTTAAAACTGTCTTTGGCAGCTGCCCAATAATTCTTGGAGAGAAGTAGTACCTTGCCAACCTCCAGAACCCTGCCCTGCTCCCAGTTAGCCTGTTCAACAAGCTTGATGAGCAATAAGGGCAGGAAGTGTAAAACCTTCCTCACCTTCAAGTCAACCTTTCCTTAATTGGGCAAGCAATTTGCATATTTCCAGTCCTGACAAAAGAGAAATGCAGTTTTGACCTTCCTGGAGCATGCTGTTAACATTGCAATTCATTCATCTGGGTTCTGGCTTCTTAGTTACACCTACATAACACCAAAGAAACGAGTACACCGACATGCACATGCTCTTCATAATTTCTCACTTTTTCAGCAAACAGAGGTTAAAAATCATCAGCTCAAATACAAAAACACTCTTGAAGTTTAAATGTTACCCTTTTCCTCATCTCAGAGCCATTCAGATTTGTGATTAAAACAATAGCCAAAGGGGGAGAGATCAACCAAAGGGCTTGTATGCATGCATATAAGCATAACCAATGGACACAGACACCAGGGGGGTGAGGGCATGAGTGTGGGGGGGAGGGGGGATAATGGGGAGATAAGGACACATATGGAATACCTTAATCAGAAAGAAAAGGGGAAAAAAGATAGTCAAAACTGACTATTTGAGTGCTTATAATTGCACAAATACATCTTTTATTTAAAAGCAAGAGAATTCAAGTAAGACCTTATTGGTGAAGTGTTCTGAACAATTAGTCACACAAGTTTGTTTACAATGAAGAATTTTTCTCACTTTTTTATTCCCACATACTTGAAGTGGATTTGCAGATTGAAAAGTTACAGACTCCTCCATGGACTAGGGACGGTGGTTCTCAAACATCTAGGTGTGTGTCCTAATGCTGGCCCAAGATCTGATTTTCACTGGTCCGGAGGGGGGAATAAAAAAGAGAGAAAATTAAGGACATTATGGTGAGATTTTAAAATATATTTTATATTATTCCATTCAAAGAGCTGATCTTTATTCTAAGATTTCTGGTCTCCGATGCATCTCCATGCTTCTTTTATATTTATTTGTACTTGTCCATGAGCACTACTTCCTGGGAACCACTCCTGGAATGTCTAGAAATATGAGAGCCTGTCAGCTGAGAATTGGCTGAGCTCACTGTGTTCATATTGTGCAGGCCACAGAAAGCTGCCAGCGTTAGGTCAGTAACAACCTGGCCAATCTAGCTGAATACAGCCAGTTACTGCCCAGTCTCTACCCTGCTCCTGGTCCAGTAAATCCACTCCCTCCCCAAATCCTGACCAGCACAAGGTGGCTCCATTTTAAAATACATAAAACCTTGGCCTAAACTCATTCTTTATTTGAACCCAAGAAGGATGAGTGAGTGCTGGGTAAACCAGGTTGAATCCTGCACGATAAAATAATCCTGAAAAGTGAAAATGGAGGGAAACAAATATTGTTGCCTCTCTAAAGAACGACGATCACCCACATAAGAAATCCATAGGCAGGCAGCACCATTTTCATTCAGCTAGACAGTTTCCCATGAGTGGGAAAACATTTGGCTAAGGATTATTTAACCTAGAAGTAAAACACGAATTCCAAGCTTAGCGAAGGCCATCTGTTATAACCTATGTGAAAGTGCACTGGAAGGAAGTCTATCCAATGCCTCATAGTACTATCAATAGTCATTGGACCTCAAAGTGAGTCCCTATAAGTGGAGCACATCTTGAGCTGAATTGGTTGGGAAATTGTATTCCCTTAAGAAAGGAAAAGCATGAGAATCCTCTGAGGAGAGGGATCCTGGTGGGGATTCTGGCTGGGACTCCAGCCCACATGTATTTCAGATTCTTTGAAATGCTTACAGTTCTATCCAGATTTTCATCATTGAGGAAAAAGACCTACAAAATCCTCCCTTTACAGAAGGTATTTTCAAATTCGGACTTTAGATAACTCCAAGTTGTTTTACATTGAGGACAACATGCATATAAAATGGTTACTTTGATGAAGTTCTAGAGTAAAGTTAATATAATTTTACAGTCCTATCTACTGAGTATTAATAGCCATCCTTTATATCGCCTCCCCCACAATCAATGATCTGCTGTGGTTAAATGGGAACCTTCACAGTGATTCTTTTGGTGAGGTATTATACGGTAAGGAAAACAGGGCTTCTACATTTGGCACACACAAAATCTTGGTGCTATGAGCTTTATGGAACTGAGAGTAGTGGTTATACAACAGAAGTCTGGAGCAAGAGCTGTGGCAGTCTCCTCTCCCCCATCTTATTCTCCTACTTCTTACTACTCTTCCCCCAACCAACCCTCCCACCCCCACATACAACTAAGGACTGAGGAGGCATTATTTAGTATGATGAATAATGGCTTTAAAAATGTTTATTTATTGATTTCAGAGAGAGAGGAAAGGGAAAAGAGTGAGAGAGGGAGCTTGAGAGAGAGAAACATCAACCCAGTGTTCCACCCATCCATGCACCCATTGCACCCACTGGTGACTCCTGCATACACCCCAACCAGGGATCAGACCCACAACCCTAGAGCATTGGATGGATGCTCCAACCAACTAGCTACCCAGCCAGGGTTGAATAATGACTTTGAGTTGCTCTTTGACACTCACAAAGCACGTTCACACGCCTGTTGTGTTTCACCATCACAGAACATATGCAACAGATATTCTTACTATCCTCAACATATTGATGAAGAAGTTAAGGCTCAGGAATTGGTCACAACACCTAGAAAAAGTGGCAGAACCAAAACTCAAATATCAGCTTTCCTAACTTCATATCCCATGTTTTAAGTAGCATTTGAGGCTAAAGAAGTTAGCAGTATATATGAGGCAGGAATCCCAAACTTTTGGTTAAACATTCTTTTTTCCCCTGAGTTCCTAAAACATGGTTAAAAACAAAACAATTCAAGAATAACCGAGACCTCACCATCTTATTCTCCCCTTTACTCTAGGAAATTTCAGCCCACCACAGGAAGGGGACAGTGGGCAAGCCAAGTAAGACTGAAAGATACTGGGAGATACAGGAAAGCAGTAGTTTTTCCGACTCTTAGAGGACACTCTTGGTTTCTGACTCGGCTTCCCCAGGCCCAGGGCACAGCTTCTCTGATTTAGCTTCTGGGTTAAAACTACTGCTTTTCTTTTATCCAGAAGCTAAATCGGAGAAGCTGTGCCTTGGGGTCGGAAAAGCTACACTAGGAGGAGACAAACTACCAGTACCACCTGGTATTCACTGGGTTCCAAGCAGGATAAATGAAAAACAGAATTTGCATCTAGGTCCATTCTTGTGAAATTTCAGAACAGAAAGATTAAAGAGGATATTCTGCAGGTTTCTAGAGAGTTAAAAAAAAATGGATAACCTACAGAGGAACAAAAATCATATTCACATCAGACCTCATCAATAATACTGACATGAAGAAAAAATTAAAACGACATCTCCAAAGTTCTGAGGGAAAAATCAACACTACAGTTTGACCTCGCTATGCTATAACTCAGGTGTGAAAGCAAAGACATTTCTGTAAATGTAAAGACTTTTTAAAAAAATTATCAATTTCATGAATTATCTCTGGAAAGATTAGTAAAGAATGTAATGAAAAATAAACCCAAGAACAAGATATAGGATAGAAACAACAGGAAGCAGGAAAAGAAACCAGAGTAAATTATAGCTAAACCTAATTGTTCAGAGAGTGATAAAAGAATAACAATTAAAAATGCAAATCCCAGATGATCTCAGCGTAGAAAATTGCAGCAGAAGCAGAAGGAGCTGATGAATGAATGTGCACAAAAGTTCATCTTGTTTTAGAGTCGAGTTAAATGCTAGGTAATTCTAGATAGCGATAGAGAAACATGTTTAAGAGGCATGGTAAACATATAAGAATAACCATGAGAAAAGTAGAACTAGATTATGCATCTTCCAAGCAACTAGAGAAATAATGTAACCAAACAAAACAAATAAACAAACAAAAAGCTTCCATTGAACAAAAGACCAAGAAGAGAATACCAATGATAAATACAAAACAGGATCATAGGAAATTCAAATTGTGGTGCATTCTAAGACAAAACCGACTTATGCTTTTCAAAAAATGTCAAAATCATGAAATAAAAGAAATGGTAAAAATATATATAGGCTAAAAAAATGTTCCAAAGTAAAAGATACTAAAGAAACATGAACTAAATGCAATGCACAATCCTGGATTGGATACATGGGTGGGGAAAAAGTGTTGTAAGCCATACTATTGAAAACATTTTAAATATGGATTGCAGATTAGATAATAGTATCCCTGCAAGGTTAAATATCCTGATTTTAATGATGGTACTATGGTCATGTAAGATAATTTTCTTTTTCTTAGAATATTCACACTGAAGTATATAGGAATAAAGGGATAGAATTTTTACAATGTACTCTCAAATGGTTCAGAAATAAAAAATAATTGTATGCATATATAACTATTAATGCATAATACATACATCTGATATATATATATACAGAGAGAGAGAGAGAGAGAGAGAGAGAGAGAGAGAGAGAGAGATTATATATACATATATGATAAAGAATGTGGCAAAATAGTAACAATTGGTGAATCTGGGTGAAAAATATATTGAAGTCCTTCATACTAGTCTTATAAATATTCTATAAGTATGAAACTATTTTTAAAAAGTACAAATACAATAATATGGCAGAAATAAATATAATAATCATGATATATGAATGGATTAAATTCTTTTATTAAAAAGCAGAGATTCTCAGACTGGCTTAAATAAAACAAAGAAAGAAACCTCAACTGTATGTTATTTGTAAGAGACAGAATGCGGGGGGTGGGGGGGGGAAGGGAGGCATTTTCCAAGCAAATGCTAAGAAATAGAAAGCAAGTAGCACTATTCATATCAAGCAAAATAGAATTCAAGGTGAAATCTATCACGAAGGAAAAAAAGGAACATTTCATATTGATAGAAAGAACAATTCATTAAGAGGGTAGAGGAATCATAAACCCTTATGTCCCTAACATTACATCCTATATAATAAAAGGGCAATATGCAAAATGACCGAATAGCAGAACGACCAGCCGCTATGATGCCCACTGACCACCAGGGGGCAGATGCTCAATGCAGGAGCTGCCCCCAGCCCGCAGGCCCCGATCGCCCGATTGGGGCCTGTCAGCCAACCTCTCAGTCCCTCCCCCCGGCTGGCAGGCTCTGATTGCCCAATGGCAAACAGGGAACCACGGGTGGGTGGCGGTTGTGGGGCAGGGCTGGCTGCCGGCAGCTGGGGAAGATGGCCCTGATCGCAGGCCAGGTCTAGGGACTGTACCTGTACACACATTATGTGCACCGGGCCTCTAGTCATTAATAAACAAGGGAAAGGCTGGTGGGCATGCAAAGAGATAGCAAAAACTCACAATTTTATTGGCAATCTCTAACATACTTCTCTTAGAGATGGATAAGTCAGGTAGGCCAAAATAAATCACATAGGATTCGAATCATGGTTAAAAAGCAGGTCTAATATATATAAAGAAGTTTATGCTCAGGAAGCAAAGATTACACATTTTTTATGAACCTACTGGGGATGTTGAGAACAATGAAAATGGGCCTTAGAAGTTCTATTTCAGAATATGGCATCCTAGATGGAAGGACTCTTGATCTTGGACTTTTGTTCCAGGAAAGGGTAATATTGAACACAGCTCTGTCCAGAGCATCTCAAAACCAGACACTTAAAGCCAAATTACTGTTTTGTGTGTTTATACATTCCCTTCTCACATTCCCCACAACACGTTATACATAGGAAAGCTCTAAGATCATGCTGCGCACTGCAGTGCCAAGGAATGACATGCCACTTTAGAGTGTATACACACATGTGTGTATACATGTGTGTGCATATGTAAATATATGTGTGTGCATTACACATATACATGTTTTTAAAAACAACTTTATTAAGATACTAGTGGCCCGGTGCACAAAATTTGTGCGGGGGTGGGGGGGTCCCTCAGCTAGCCTGCATCCTCTCCAATCTGGGACCCCTCGGGGGATGTCCAACTGCCAGTTTAGGCCCAATCCCCTCTCACAATCCAGGACCACTGGCTCCTAACTGCTCACCTGCCTGTCTGCCTGATCACCCCTAACTGCCCCCCGCCCCATCGCTGTCTAGAATTACCTAGCATTCCCACCAGCCTGGTCACCCCTAACTGCCTCCCCCGCCTGCCTGGTTGCCTCTTACTGCCACCCCTGCTGGCCTGGTCTCCCCCAATTGCCCCCCTGCCAGCCTGGTCACCCCTCACTGCCCCCCTCTGCCAGCCTGGCACCCCTACTGCCCCCCCCTGCAGGCCTGGTCACCCCCAACTGCCCCCTCCGCCAGCCTGGTCACCCCACACATTCTGTTCAGTCGTCTGTTCAGTTGTTTTGGTTGCGACAATCACTTAGGCTTTTATATATATATAGATAATTTATATACTACAAAGTTCACCCATTTAGAGTATACAAGTCAATGGCTTTAGTATATTTTCAGAATTGTGCAATCATCACTATAATTCTAAGACATTTCTTCCCCACCACCCCCTCCCCAAATCCTATATCCATTAGCAGTCAGTTTCCATCCCTATCCCCTGCTCTCTCATGTTCCCCCATCCTCCTGCCCTTGGCAACCACTGATCTGCTTCTACAGAGTTGCTTATTTAGTGCATTTCATGTAAGTGGTATCACACAGATGCAGTCTTTTGTGACTGGCTTCTTCCACTTAGCATGAAAGTTTATGTTTTCAAAGTTCATCCATACTTCATTCCTTCTATGGCCAAATAATATCCCATGGTATGGACATTTGGATTGTTTCTACTTTTTGAGTGTTATGAATAATGAAGTTTTTGTGTGGACATGTTTTTCATTTCTCTTGTATAGCTACCTAGGAGTGGGATTTCTGGGTCTTATGTTTAATCATTTGAGGAATGGCAAGCTTTTTTCCAAAGTGGTTGCGCCATTTTACTGAGGTACATCCCCTTCAGCAATGTATGAAGGTTCCAATTTCTCCACATCCTTGCCCATAACTGTTATCTTCTGTCTTTTATTACAGACATTCTAGTGAATTTGAATTGGTAGCTCATTGTCATTTTGATTTGTATTTTCCTAATGACTAATGATGAGATCTTTGCATGTGCTTATTAATCATCCATAAATCTTCTTTGGAGAAATGTTTATGAAGTCCTTTGCCCATTTTTAAATTGGGATATTTATTTATATTTTATTGAGTTATAAGGCTTCTTTATTCTAAATGCAAGTATCTTATCAAATATATGACTTGTAAATATTTTCTCCCATTTTGTAGGTTGTCGTTTTTTTGTGTGTTTTTGTTGTTGTTGTTTTTGGTCATTTTCTTTTGATGGTGTCCTTGAAGCACAAACATTTTTAATTTTGATAAATTCCAATTTATCAGTCTTCTCTTTTATCACTTGTGCTTTCAGTGTTGTACCTAAGAAGAGATCATCACCTAACACACAGTCATAAAGATTTACTCCTGTTTTCCTCTAAGGGTTTTGTAGTTTTGGCTTTTACATTTAGAGCTATGATCCACTAGACTTTATATTCTAAGCGCTGCCAGACAAACAGTTTGAGATTTGGGGAGAGGGCCAGTGGGGTTTGGGTGGTGTGATGTGTTGCTGGTCAGCTGTGGCCCACTCACTTTTTTCCAGCTCTGGTCAGAAAGATTAGGAAGCTGTGAAAGAAAAGTGAGGTAGTGACTGACTCATGGCAAACCTTGTGGTTATGATGTTTAACACAGTGACTCACTACGAAAGTCAGAGTGCCTTAGGCTTGGGAATCAAGCTCAGTCCCGTAACTCCATAGCCTAAGTTTTACTGATTGTTTGCGGAATGAAGACCAGTTGGTTTTCTAACTGATAAAAATTTCTCCTGTAATGTATTCCTCATCAAAGAAAATTAGTTTTCCTTCTGTCTACACATTTCCCCCTTGCCTGCTATTTCCCCCTTTTCAATACCTAACCTATTTAAATTAGTATATAACATGCCCCTGTCAATTTGTTCTCTCTAAGCGGGGGAGAGGGGGTAATGTTAAATGGGTCCTTAGCTTAATTTTCCTGTAATTCAAAAATTGGATCCCCTCAGGTGCATTGTAAGAAAAAGCTACCATCATTTCATTCAAATGCTGGTTGCTTTAAAAAAAAAATCTTTTTATTGTTTATTTATTATTTTATTGATTTCAAAGAGGAAGGGAGAGGGAGAGAGAGATGGAAACATCAATGATGAGAGAGAATCATCAGTCAGCTGCCTCCTGCACGTCCCCCACCGGGGACCAAGCCCGCAACCAGGAATCCAACTGTGACCTGCTAGTTCCTAGGTTGATGCTCAACCACTAAGCCACACCAGCCAGGCTCAAATGCTGGTTTCTTTTCTCTATTCCTTCTCTCCCCCTTGCCTGCTATTTCCCCCAGTCAGTTTTCTAACAGATAAAAATTTCTTCTGTAATATATTCCTCATTTTAAAAAAATTAGTTTTCCTTCTGTCTACACATCTCACTCTATGCATAAATCATGCTGCATTCCCAAGTAGAACTTTTACCTGGAGTCTGAAGGGTGATTGTGATATTTATTCCCTTCTCTCCCTATAGAACTCTGCTGTTAGCCAGGTGCCTGCTCCTCTGTCGGCTCTTGTTCTACTGGATTCTATTTATATCTCCACATATGCTCCCTGTAGTAACTCACCCCATTCATTTGGTCTTATGTCCCTATAAACAACTAGTTTGACACCCTTCTATGAAACTCAAGGTCAAACACTCCTGGGGAGCATTTCACCTTGTCAGAGTTCTATCTTATTTCTGACATGTCTCAGATGATGAGTTGTTTTCTCTGAACTTCTCACATCTGCTTTTTTCAAGCCTCATATGCACTTTAGCCATGCCCAGCAAGTCCTTATTTGGGAATTAAAACGTTGAAATGACATAACCCCTTTCTCACAAGGTCCACGATATATCACCGTAACAGACAGGTTCTTTTTGGCTGGTCAGAATTCAGGCCAGGATGGCCTTTGGGGCCTCCAATAGAAATCAACAACAACAACAGAAAACCCTGATCAGCAAAGAAAGTAAAAAATGCTCCCTAGTCTCTTAATTTCTATAATATCATGCTTTAATTTTGGTTTTGTAATTTATAGTAGGAAAACATCATCTATTCTTTCCATCTGGCTAGTAAGTCCTTGGCCTTCTGCCACAACAATTTTCTACTCCTGTTTCTCTTGATTTGATGCGCACCAGATGTTTTTCATTGTGCTCTACCCTAAAATTCAATGCTATTCAACAAATATTTACTGAGAATCTACTGTACACAAAGTACTACTCCCTGGAAAAAATCTGCATATAAATATATTACTTCTCAACATACTTTTAACTTCTCACCACTTCAATTAGGTCCTTCCCTTTTGAACAAGGTATGTGTCACAATCTGCTCAAAGAAGAGACTCTATATACTTTTTACTTCTCTTGCTAACCAGTTTTGTCTCTTAAGCAGCTCAGAAATTCTGGCCAACAAGAGATGGAATCTATACTACTAATATGAGTACATGAGCAACTGCTTAAAAGAAAACTTTGAGTATAAAATTATATTAAAACTTTAAGGATTGTATATAATCAAGGCTTTCTATAAATATATGTACATATTTTACAGCATCATTTCTGTGATAATTCTGCAAAAAAAAAAATGCATTACCAGAATCTAATTATATGGAAACATCAGACCAACTCAAATTGAGAAGTATCCTACAAAAGAGCTGGCCTATAGTCTTTAAAGGTGTCAAGGTCATAAGAGTCAAGGGAAGACGGAGGAATACTGTTCCAGATTGAAGGACACAACTAAATACAGCATGTAATCTTATTTTTTTCTTTATTGATTAAGGTCTTACATATGTGTCCTTATCCCCCATTGTCCCTTCCCCCACCCCCCCCACCCCCTGCTCATGCCCTCACCCCCCTGGTGTCTGTGTCCATTGGTTAGGCTTATAAGCATGCATACAAGTGTTTTGGTTGATTTCTCCCCCTTACCCCTGCCCACCCCTACCTTCCCTCTGAGGTTTGACGGTCTGATTGATGCTTCTCTGTCTAATGTTTTGTTCATTATATTCCACAAATGAGTGAGATCATGTCATATTTATCTTTCTCTGAGTGGCTTATTTCGCTTAGCATAATGCTCTCCAGTTCCATCCATGCTGTTGCAAGTGGTAAGAATCCCATCAGCAGATGAGTGGATTAAAAAACTGGTACATCTACACCATGGGATACTATGCTGCGGTAAAAAACAGCAACACATAATCTTGAATTGGATCCTATAGCTGTAAAGAACATTATTGGGACATTGGGTAAATTTGAATAGTTGCTGAGAATGAGGTGGTAGTAATGTACCAGCATTAATTTCTGATTGTAGGAATTACACTCTAAAGTATTTGTGAGAAATGGGGCACCATGTTAGCAACTTAAGTCCAAATGGTAATGGTAGTGAGTTATTTGTATTATTCTTGCCCCTCCTCTCCCCCCATTTAACATCTGAATTTGAGTAAGTGACTCATAAAAGAGTCACACCATCATTGATTAATAACATCTATTAAGGGTACAGGATGTTAGTACCCATACAATATATTTCTGATCCTAGCCTATGGGCATGGTGACATCACATAATCACTATTTAGCTGTATAGCTGGCCTGTTGGTTGCCTACCCAACTGTCATTCCTTCCTCTTATTCTTTCTTGCGAATAGAACCTCAATTTCATTGAAATATGTATATCTGGGTCCTTTATACTTCCAAGAGGTAAATTTTTATTGGTCTAAGCCAGTCATGGCTTAGGCATAAGCATGTGATATATAATTTTGGCTAATAATGCATGGTACATAAAAGCAGGTCTGCTGGGGTTCAGGTGGGGGTGCTTCAAGGAAAGATTTTCCTTTCCAATAACAAGAGACCCACAGAATGGTAGCAATACTTATATCTGACAAAGTACATCTCAAAGTGAAGGCCATAACCAGAGATAAGTAAGGCCACTTCATAATACTAAAGGGATCAATACAACAAGAAGATATAACCCTGGTAAACATATATGCACCCAATGCAGGAGCACCCACATACATAAGAAAACTTCTGGAAGATATCAGGGGAGAGATCGACAACAATACAATCATAGTAGGGGACTTTAATACACCACTGACATCACTGGATAAATCCGCTAGACAAAAACTCAGCAAAGAAACAGCAATCCTAAATGACTCACTAGATCAGATGGACTTAATTGACATCTTCAGAACACTTCACCCCACAGCTGCGGAATATACATTCCTCTCAGGTGCTCATGGGACATATTCAAAAATAGACCACATATTGGGTCACAAGCAAAGTCTCCACAAATTCAAGAAGATTGAAATCATAAAAAGCTTCTTCACAGACCACGATGGCATAATGTTAGAAATAAACTACAATAAAAACAACCCAAAATACTCAAACACTTGGAAGCTGAATAGCATGTTATTAAATATTGATTGGGTTACCGATGACATCAAAGAAGAAATTAAAAACACCCTGGACACTAATGACAATGAAAACACAACAATCCAAAACCTCTGGGACACAATGAAAGCAGTCCTGAGAGGGAAGTTTATAGCTCTACAGGCCTATCTCAAAAAACAAGAAAAAATGGTAGTCAATCATCTAACTCTACAACTCAAAGAATTAGAAAGAGAGCAACAAGAAAACCCCAGAGTGAGCAGAAGGAAGGAGATAATAAAGATTAGAGCAGAAATCAATGAAATAGAGACCAAAAAAACAATACAGAAAATCAATGAAACCAAGAGCTGGTTCTTTGAAAGGATAAACAAGATTGACAAACCCCTAGCCAGGCTCACCAAGAAGCAAAGAGAGAGGTCCCAAATAAACCAAATCAGAAATGATAGAGGCGAAATAACAACAGACCCCACAGAAATACAAATGATTGTTAAACAATACTACGAGCAACTCTACTCCAACAAACTGGACAACCTGGAGGAAATGGACAAATTCCTAGAAAAATACAACATTCCAAAACTCAATCAGGAAGAATCTAAAAACCTCAATAGGCCAATAACTATGGAAGAAATTGAAGCAGTCATCAGAAAGCTTCCAGCAAACAAAAGCCCAGGGCCAGACGGCTTCACAGGGGAGTTCTACCAAACATTCAAGGAAGAACTAAAACCTACCCTCCTCAGACTACTACAAAAAATTCAAGAGGAAGGAACGCTTCCAAGCTCATTCTATGAAGCCAGCATCACCCTAATACCAAAACCAGGTAAAGACATCACAATGAAAGAGAATTACAGGCCAATATCCCTCATGAACATAGATGCCAAAATCCTCAACAAAATCTTAGCAAATCGGATCCAGCAGTACATCAGAAGGATCATACACCATGACCAAGTAGGATTCATCCCAGAGATGCAAGGATGGTACAACATCCGTAAATCAATAAATGTGATACATCACATAAACAAATTGAAAGAAAAAAACCACATGGTCATATCAATTGATGCAGAAAAAGCATTCGACAAAATCCAACACCCATTTTTGATAAAAACTCTCAGAAAGGTGGGAATAGAAGGATCATACCTCAACATAATAAAAGCCATATATGACAGGCCCACTGCCAACATCATACTCAATGGACAAAAACTAACACCATTTCCCCTAAGAACAGGAACAAGACAGGGATGCCCACTCTCACCACTCCTGTTCAACATAGTACTGGAAGTATTAGCCATTGCAATTAGGCAAGAAGAAGGAATAAAAGGCATCCAAATTGGAAAAGAGGAAGTAAAACTGTCCTTATTTGCAGATGACATGATATTATACATACAAAACCCTAGAGACTCCATCAAAAAGCTACTAGACTTAATACATGAATTTGGCAATGTAGCAGGATACAAAATTAACCCCAAGAAATCTGAGGAATTTCTATACACCAACAGTGAACTTTCAGAAAGGGAGATCAGAAAAACAATCCCATTTACCATCGCACCAAAAAAATTAAGATACCTAGGAATAAACTTAACTAAAGAGGTTAAAGACCTCTACTCAGAAAACTACAGGACGTTGAAAAAAGAGATAGAGGAAGACATAAACAGATGGAAGAACATACCATGTTCTTGGATTGGTAGAATCAACATCATTAAAATGTCCATACTACCCAAAGCAATCTATACATTCAACGCACTTCCCATTAAAATACCAATGGCCTTCTTCAAAGATCTAGAACGAACTCTCCAAAAATTCATCTGGAATAAAAAAAGACCCCGAATAGCTGCAACGATCCTGAGAAAGAACAAAGTAGGTGGGATCTCAATGCCAGATATCAAGCTGTATTACAAAGCCACTGTTCTCAAAACTGCCTGGTACTGGCACAAGAACAGACATATAGATCAGTGGAATAGAATAGAGAGTCCAGAAATTAGCCCGAACCAATATGCTCAATTAATTTTTGACAAAGGAGGCATGAACATACAATGGAGCCAAGATAGTCTCTTCAATAAATGGTGTTGGGAAAATTGGACAGACATATGCAAGAAAATGAAACTAGACCACCAACTTACACCATACACAAGAATAAACTCAAAATGGATAAAGGACTTAAATGTACGACAGGAAACCATAAAAATTCTAGAAGAATACAAAGGCAACAAAATCTCAGACATATGCCAAAACAATTTCTTCACTGATACAGCTCCTAGGGCAGTTGAAACTAAAGAGAAACTGAACAAATGGGACTACATCAAAATAAAAAGCTTCTGCACAGCAAAAGAAACCATCAACAAAACAACAAGAAAACCCACCTCGTGGGAAAACATATTTGCCAACGTCATATCGGATAAGGGCTTAATCTCCAAAATTTATAGGGAACTCATACAACTTAACAAAAAGAAGATAAACAATCCAATCAAAAAATGGGCAAAGGATCTAAATAGACACCTTTCAAAAGAGGACATTCAGAAAGCCAAGAGACATATGAAAACATGCTCAAAGTCACTAATCATCCGAGAGATGCAAATCAAAACAACAATGAGGTACCATCTCACACCTGTCACAATGGCCATCATCAACAAATCAACAAACGACAAGTGCTGGAGAGGATGTGGAGAAAAAGGAACACTTGTGCACTGCTGGTGGGAATGCAGACTGGTGCAGCCACTATGGAAGGCAGTATGGAGGTTCCTCAAAAAATTGGAAATGGAACTCCCATTTGACCCTGTGATCCCACTACTAGGAATATATCCCAAGAAACCAGAAACACCTATCAGAAAGGATATATGCACCCAGATGTTCATAGCAGCACAATTCACCATAGCTAAGATCTGGAAACAGCCTAAGTGCCCATCAGTAGATGAATGGATTAGAAAACTGTGGTACATCTACACGATGGAATACTATGCTGCTGTTAAAAAGAAGGAACTCCTACCATTTGCAACATCATGGATGGAACTGGAGAGCATTATGCTAAGTGAAACAAGCCAGTCAATGAAGGAAAAATACCACATGATCTCACTCATTCATGGATAATAAAGACCATTACAAACTTTTGAACAATAATAGATACAGAGGCAGAGCTGCCTCAAACTGATTGTCAAACTGCAGTGGGAAGGCCAGAGAGAGTTGGGGGGCAGGAGGGAGGGGAGTAAGAGATCAACCGAAGGACTTGTATGCATGCATATAAGCATAACTAATGGACATAAGACACTGGGGGGTAAGGGAGGGTAGTGGTTTGTCAAGGGCGGGGGGGGGGGAAAAGGATACTTATGTAATACCCTTTGTAATACTTTAAGAGGAAAATAAAAAAAAAAAAAAAAAAAGAGACCCACAGAATGAAATGGTTCCTCTTCCTCTATTTGATGAGGTCATGTCTACATGTAACACCTGGAACTACAGCAGTCATCTTGCAACCATGTGGTGAAAAACCGAAGGACAAAACTAAAGACAGCGAAGACAACAGAACAGACAGACAGAAAAGAACTACATTCTTGATAATGGATAACTTAGCCTTGACTGATAAATTAAGCAACCCTGTACTCACCCTATCTGCTTGCCTTCTAGTATTATGTGAAATAACAGATTTTTGCTTTTTGTTTAAATATGTATCTAATATATAATTATATATGTTCATATTAATTTACATAGTTATATATATTGGAATCTTTGATTTAGAATCATAGTTACAGATTTATTTTTAAAAAATCTTTATTGTTGAAAGTATTACATATATCTCCTTTTTTCTCCTCATTGCCCTCTTCTAGCCGGCATCCGCCCCTCCCCCTCAGGCCTTCACCACCCTATTGTCTGTGTTCATGGGCCATTCATATAGGCACACAAGTTCTTTGGTTGATCTCTTCCCACCCACCCACCCACCCTCCCCTGCCTTCCCTCTGAGATTCCACATTCTGTTCCTTGCTTCTGTCTCTGGATCTATTTTGTTCATCAGTTTATTTTGTTCATTAGATTCCACATATGGGTGATATCATGTGATACTTGCCTTTCTCTGACTGGCTTATTTCACTTAGCACAATACTCTCCAGGTCCCTCCATGCTTTCTCAAAAGGTAAGAGATCCTTCTTTTTTACTGCTGTATCGTATTCCATTGTATAAATGTACCACAGCTTTTGTATCCACTCATCTACTGATAGGCACTTGGGCTGTTTCCAGATCTTAGCTATTATAAATTGCACTGCTATAAACATAGAGGTACATACATTCTTTCTGATTGGTGTTTTGGGTTTCTTAGTGTATATTCCTAGAAGTGGGATCACTGGGTCAATGGCAGTTCCATATTTAATTTTTTTGAGGAAACTTCATACTGTTTTCCATAATGGCTGCACCAGTCTGCATTCCCAATAGCAATGCAGTAGGGTTCCCTTTTTCCCACATCCTTACCAGCACTTGTCATTTATTGATTCATTGATGGTAGCCATTCTGACAGGTGTGAGGTGATATCTCACTGTGGTTTTAATTTGCATCTCTCTGATGATCAGTGACTTTGAGCATTTTTTTCAGATGTCTCTTGGCTGCCTGTGTATCCTCTTTGGAGAAATGTCTATTTAGGTCTTCTGCCCGTTTTTTAATTGGATTGTTTGTCTTCCTTCTGTTAAGTTGCATGAGTTCCTTATATATTTTGGATATTAAACCTTTATCAGATATATCATTGCCAAATATGTTCTCCCATACAGTGGGCTCCCTTTTCATTTTGTTGATGGGTTTTTTTGTTTGTTTGCTGTGCAGAAGCTTTTTATTTTGGATAGCAAAGGTTTGCCTAAGAAAGATGCCCTCTGCAGTCTGAGGGAATGACTCAGTACAGGAAACCAGGGTGGCTGCCCTCCAAGCTCCAACCCCAGACTCTCCTCACACAGCTCCAGTCTACTCTGCCCTCCCTCTGCCAGAGTCCAAGGTGAGTGGCTGCACAGAAATTGTGTGCGTTGGTCCTTTAAGAGGGTGCCTGCATTTCTAGTCTTCTCTGGCTGGCAGGCACAACCCTGCTGCTTTTCACAGCCAGAGGTTATGTGGGCACCTTTCTCAGTTCTGGTTCTCTGGGCTGGGGAGCCCAGCTTAGGGTTTAGACCCGAGAGTTCTCAGTGGGAAGCCCCCACAGCTGAGATATTCCTCCAGAACTCCGGCTGCTGTCTGTGGGAGCCTGGTCAGCCCTTTTGCGCCTCCGTACTTCCTACCAGTCTCTGTCCGTTTCCATTTTCCATCCTCGGTTATCAGGGTTCTGTCCAGCCAGTCTTCAGTTGATTTTTCAGGGTGGTTTTTTTGTATTTTAGTTGTATTTCCAGTTTGGTCCTGGGAGAGTGTCAGTGTAGCTTCCACTTAACTCTGCTGCTAATTTGGAATCCATAGTTATAGATTTAGAAGTGGCCTTAGAGGTCATCTATATTCTACTAGCCCAACCCTTTCATTTATTTATAAAGAACAGCTTAGACAAGTGAGGCACTTTGCCCAAGGTCAAAGTTAGTAGTTGAGGAGATTCTAGAATCCAACTTCTTGAATTCCTTTCTGAGTCCATTGTGCTGCCTACTCCTCTACAAACAGAAAATAGTTTGTAAACACACACATGAAACTTTCAGAACATTTTCACTGAGGGAAGGAGCATTGGGTATCTAATTTCCTGACCAGGAGAGACTGATTTTCACAAAGTGAGAGATCCGTTCAATCATTTTTAAAAAATATATATTTTTAGTGATTTCAGAGAAGAAGGGAGAGGGAGAGAGAGATAGAAACATCAATGATGAGAGAGAATCCCTGATCGGCTGCCTCCTGCATGCCCCACACCGGGGGCCAAGCCCCCAACCTGGGCATGATTCCTGACCAGGAATCAAACCGTGACCTCCTGGTTCACAGGTCAACGCTCAACCGCTGAGCCATAATCATGTTAATATGGGCTCTGCCAGGGGAACAATTTCCATGCCAGAGATAATTCCTTGCCCAGATTCACAGAATTGCTGCAGACCTTTCACAAAAATCACTTGACCTTTATCTAATTTAAGTGAATATGTGGTGATATATTTTCCCTTAAGCATCCACAGGTATTCTGAGTGCCGTATACTGATATTCAGGCATTATTTCATATGGGAAATTTTATAGAAAAAAAAAGAAATCTTTATCTCTTGGGAAGTGACTTTTAAAAATAAAAACTTGTAAGTACTTACTTTTATCTCCTTATGACTTTCACACCAAGGTGACCGACCAAACTGAAAATACAACAAACAATAACAAAACGTTATCTAAAGTAAAAGCAATGCTGTTGGCAGTTCTATATTGTGTAGCTTTAACAGCCTGCTTCCTTGTTCAAATTTGAATAGCATTGCCATTTTAATCACCTTAGTAATGGTTTTGCCTTGAACTTTGCACTTTTTCCACAGGTTTTTTATGTCTTCACAAATGCAGCATTGTGTTTTGCAAAGATAAGGGCATTCTCTGGACGTTTGGCTTTTCAAATACTGCAAAGAATGGTGATACACATTTTTACATTACTACCTACTACACATACCACTATCTTTTTGCAAAGTACATTGCTGATTAACCAAATTGGCAAATGGTAGTTTTTAAACGTTAATAGAATTTGTATCCAAATTGTGTTGTTTTAACAGCTTAATTTGAAAAAAAAAAGCAATTATAATAATTTACCTCTTACAAAATAAAACAGACTTATAGAATGAGAATGTTTTCCTTGATGAAAACAGCACCACCATCTGGAATGCTACAGTTTGTGCAATGAAAGAATCAAATTGCAAGGTTTCATTTTGTTTTGTGTTTGCTGGGAGAGAAGTAATTTATCTCTTCCTGAGAGGTTTTACAATAATGTAAAAATAATGCAGAAACAACATTTTAAAAATCAAGTTAAAAATAGTGTATTCTTCCCCCTCCTCCCTGCCCCACCATAAGGAATTCATGGAGTTTGTGTCCTAAAGAAATCAATCAATTTTAATGGTATCAGACTCACATGATTTTTTTTATAGCTAATGTTATTATAAAATTAACATTTTTGACAAGGATTATATTTATATGCCCTTCTGACTATGCATTTTCTCCATAGTAGAAAAATACTTTTTCTTTAACCTGATATTAAATAAGTTTGATGTTCCAATTTCTTCCTTTTTTTTTTCCGAGAGTGAAAATTAATTAGGGCACATGATGAGTAAACAAATAAATAAAACCAGTCTTCAAAAACTGAAAATTTGTAAAAGAATTTTTAGCACTATACAAGTGCACAGAATTATTATCATTATCATTATAATATAAATTCAAGGAACCATTAATAGTATGGCACCTATACACATGTGGATCAAATATAGCTATGTGTAAGTTTTACTCAACTGTATATAAAATTATACAAACTTAAAGTTCTTCAAAATTATAAACCACTATATAATATTGTTTAAAATCTCTGCTATTCTCATGAATGGAACAAAGCAATTTATTCAAGAGTCAAAACTCATGTCCAACCCTCTAAACAATCATTTTCTTGTATTGTTGTATTAGGATGTTTAAATCAATGGCTTTATTACCGCTGTGTTTTCATAAGTCAGCCTTAAAACTGAACATTCCAGTGTTCCATTCAGTTGCCAAAATCAGTCTCATCCGCACTGAGCCATGTGCATCCTCTACAGTGGGGCCAAGAACAATTGTGTTTCCGGAAAACAAAGGCAAAGATTCTCCAGCTGTGTCAGATGAACACCACAGATAATCATGGTTTTATGTCTATTCCTAATTGAAGTTTTGCATTTCAGTTCTCTAGTCTGTGAATATGTTATCTATCAGCTCATTTGATAATCTTTTCTCCTTTACCAGTATCATTCTAACTACACTTAACCTAGTGGCTAACAGTTACCAAGCGCTTACATTGTACCAACCCTGCTCTGAGTGTTTCATATGTATTCGTTTTTCTCATTACAATCCTATGAAGTGGCCACTATTACTTCCCCCATTTTTAAAAGTGAAGAAGGGGAGGTCCATAGAAGTTAAGTAAATTTGCCAAAGTCACACAAAGAAGAGGCATACCGTGGGTTCCAGTCTGGTTTCAAATGCCCTAATTTTTTTTGTTGTTTGTTTGTTAGAGTTTTGTTGCCTCTTTTTTTTTTTTTAATCTTTTAAAAATTGTTGACAGGCCCTGACCAGTTTGGCTCAGTGGCTAGAGCGTCGGCCTGTGGACTGGGGAGTCCCAGGTTCGATTCCGGTCAAGGGCATGTACTTTGGTTGCGGGCACATCCCCAGTAGGGAGTGTGCAGGAGGCAGCTGAATCGATCTTTCTCTCTCATCGATGTTTCTAACTCTCTATCCCTCTCCCTTCTTCTCTCTAAAAAATCAATAAGATATATTTAAAAAAATAGATAATATGATTGATGATACCTTAATACTTAGCAGCTGACAAAACATGTTCGCACCCATTATCTCATTTAATTCATGGTATGGCTTTGTGAAATAGGTGCTATTTTACCCATTTAACAGCTGAGAAATTAAATGCACAATTATTGCACATCACAGTTGTCTTTTCTAAAAAAGTATGGTTCAACTTGGCATTGTCTATCAAAATTTATGATGCACAATCCCAGTGCTATAATTTTATCTTACATATATTCCTACCTATCCTTAAAGACTAATGTACAAGAATATTCACTTCATCATAGTAAAAGCAAAAGGTTGAAAACAATCTAAATGCCCACTCAACCATAGGGAACTGATAAGACAAATTATGATCCTTGAAATTTTTATAATGTCATTAAAAAGAATGAGCTGGAAACGCCTGCCCTTTACCATAGCATGGATGGATCTGGACATTACTATGCTAAGTGAAATAAGCCAGTCAGAGAAAGACAAATACCATAAAATCTCACTGTTGGGTTTGATCAAGCAATTGAATTGACACCCCTCCCCCAGGAACTGGCTTCTCAGAATATTTCACTAAGGACGTTCCCTTTGCGGAGACCACATTTCATTTGTGGTGACCACATCCATTATCTCCCCTCCGGGTATGCACAAAGAAGTCTCCGCCCAGAAAAAAGCCCGCCAAAAGTCCTTTAAAAGCCGCTGACTCCGTCACTGGGTGCGGATGATGGAATCAATTCGTAATCCCTCGCCACTCTGGTGTTCCTCCTTCAGCGACTTAGCACTCACTAATATGTGGAATCTAATGAACAAAATAAACTGACAAACAAAATAGAACCAGAGGCATGGGTACAAAGGAACAGACTGACAAATGTCAAAGGGGCGGGGAGGGGTGTTAAGAGGGGGCCAGGGTAGTATAAAAGAGGGTGAAAGGATTAGCTAAAGGACATATATGCATAACCCAAGGGCACAGAATAGTGAGGGGAGGGTCAAGGGGGGGGGGGGGCGGGAGCTGGGTGGAAGTGGGCAAAGGCAGGGAAAATGGGAGACATTTGCAATAAAATATTTAAATTAAAAAATAAAGAATGAGCTACATCTATATGTATTTGTAAAATACAAATTCATGGAACTAGGTTTACGCTACATAAATTGAAAAAACATGAAGAGATACTTGGAATATTGTTACTTCTGTGAAACAAATAGTATATACATATATCTATAGATAAATAGGAAAAGTTCTAGTCAATGCCTCTGCAAGAAGATTGTAGGAACACAGGCATATTTCAGTGTTTACTCTTGTGCTGCATATATGCTTACTATGTTCATGTGCTATTTTTCAACTAAAACAGAAACTAATGATAGAGAAAAGAGAAATGTATATTCCTATGACCAAAGCACTGCATTTGGAGCAAATATACTTAATCCCCTGTCCCTGTAACCAAGGAAACAGGCTGTTGTTATGGAAGAGGAACCCCGTGCTCATGCCGTCTTCCTGCCAGGCAGGATCTGAAGTGCTGTGAGTGTGCAGTTTCAGGTAACAGAAGGGAAAGCACCTCTCACTGGGGTGAGTAGAGGAGGTGTGGGTGCAGGAAGCAGCTTTAGAATTGCATCTTGAGGTGTTTTGCTGAGGCAGGTAGGGCGTAGGAGAGTAGATTCTGGGCCTGAGTTCTCTAGATTCCAATCTGGCTCCAGAATAATTTGCCACACGACCTTTGGCAAGTGTTGTAGCTTCTCTGTCCTCAGTTTCTTTATTAATAAACTAGAGGCCCAGTGCACAAAATTCGTGCATGGGGGGAATCCCCTCAGCCCAGCCTGCACCCTTTCCAATCCGGGACCCCTCAGAGGATGTCTGACTGCCGGTTGGGCCTAACCCGGCAGTCGGACATCCCTCTCACAATCCAGGAATGCTGGCTCCTAATCGTTCACCTGCCTGCCTGCCTGGTCACCCCTAACTGTCCCCCTCTGCTGGCCTGGTTGCCCCTACTGGCCCCCCTACCAACCTGGTCACCCCTAGCCCTCCCGCCCCCCGCTGGCCTGGTTGCCCCCAATTGCCCCCCCCCCCCCCACCAGCCTGCTTGTTCAGTTGTTTGGTTGTCCCTCACTAACCCCCCTGCAGGCCTGGTCGTAGGCAGACATTTTGTGAGGGCGTGAGGATTAATTTGCATATTACCCCTTTATTATATAGGAGGATTGGGGCTGCCCAGCTGATGTTGCTCATTGGTTGAGTATCGACCTATGAACCAGGAGGTCACAGTTCGATTCCTGGTCAGGGCACATGCCCGGGCTGCGGGCTCAATCCCCAGAATGGGGCATGCAGGAGGCAGCTGATCAATGATTCTCTCTCATCGTTGATGTTTCTATCTCTCTCTCCCTCTCCCTTCCTCTCTGAAATCAATAATAAATAAATAAATAAATAAATAAATAAATAAATAAATTGGGGCTAAGTTTCATGGTGTGGTGGTGAGCATTAAGGGAGTTCATATATATAAAGCATGTAGAACAGTGCCTGGCACACAGATCACTATTTAAATATTTGCTATTGTAATTTAATTGAACAGAGGAAAGAGAAATTATTTTTTAAAGGAAGTATGATAGCCGAACCGGTTTGGCTCAGTGGATAGAGCATCGGCCTACGGACTCAAGGGTCCCAGGTTCGATTCCGGTCAAGGGCATGTACCTTGGTTGCGGGCACATCCCCACTGGGGGGCGTGCAGGAGGCAGCTGATCGATGTTTCTCTCTCGTCGATGTTTCTAACTCTCTATCCCTCTCCCTTCTTCTCTGTGAAAAATTAATAAAATATATTTAAAAAAAAAAGGAAGTATGATAACCAATTAAAATGGTGTGTGAGTGTGGGGGGGTGGGATGGATTAAACTAGAACTCTATTACATACTCTACCCCAAAATAATTGAAAGATGGATCAAAGACTTAAACATGAAAAAACAAAATAATATGGCATCATAGAAAACATAGTTGTATTGAACTTAGTCATGAGAGAAAACTTTCTAAATATGATCCTAAAAGCCAATACCTTAAAAAATCATAGATGGAACATGTAAAAAATGTTAAACTTCCTTAACACATGCACAAACACACAAACTTCAGTAATCACAGTTCAAAGAAAAACAATGAGGAATATTTGACCTCACTGGTAATTAAGAAAATGCAAATGAACAAGAGTGAAATAATGCTGCAGATAAGTGTCACAAAACAGACACTTCTGTCCACTGTTGACCAGAGTAGAAATTGGAAAATATTTCTGGAGAAAAATTTGACATTATGTTTCCAAAATTTTAAAAGGTATGTGCCCTTTGACCTAGCAATACCACAATATGGAATTTATCCGAGGAAAATAATCAGACAACTGCAGAATCCAAGATAGCAATCCCAAGTCATGTTTTTATTCCAGAGGAAAATTAGAAGCAACTAAAAATGTCCATTAGTAGGAAATTGGTTCAATAACTTAGGAACCATCCAGATAAGATATACCACTAAAAGTGATAAGGCAGATCTATATTTATTAACATGGAAAATGATCAGATTTAATTTAAGTGAAAAAAATCCAGTTGCAAAATAGCATGATTAATGTGACTCTTTTTGTAAAAATACTTGTGGTTATGGGCACAGAAAAAAAGCCTGAAAGAATATTTATTGTTAAAATGCTAACTGTATTAACTACTAGATAATAAGATTCCAGGTGACTTTCACTTTCTTCTTTATGAATTTTTGCATTGGATGTATTTAAAAAAATAATTAGGTATTACTTTTATAGCAATTTTTTTAAAAATTATACTTTCCATTGGGAAATCAAAACAGAAAGAAAACCTTGAAAGATGAATATGATATGATATACCCCCTTCCTATGGCCGTTTAGGTCTGTCAGCAATGTTTGTATGTGTTTGGTGGGCAGAGGAGTGAATGCAGAGTAGGGAGAAAATCCATTTTTGTTACAACTATAAATACTTGATATAAGGGCTTGCCCTCTTAAGGCTAATTTAAATGTAACTATCCTAGGGATTTTTTTTTTTTTTTTTTGTCCACTAAGGTTCAGCAGAAGAGAGTTTATAATTTTCCTTCATCATCAGGTTTTTTAAAAGGTTGCTGACTGGAACAATGATATTTTTGAACAGCACCATAAATAGGCTCATGAACTCCAGCAGACAAGGTAAGTCTCTCCTTCAAAGGCTTAGCCTGTCCACTCAAGGAACATGGATTAGGCCCTGGCTGGGCCAGAGTTTATTTACTAAGTCATGAAACACAGCCTCTACCCTGGGAAGGTTTACTTTGTAGCAGAGGGCAGACAGAGAAGCAAACCTAAAACACAATGGACTCTGATAGGTGCTGAAGCAACAGGAACAAACAGGGGTACAAAGAAAGCCCAGATGGGCAGCCAGTGAAAAAGCTTCATCACAGGAGAACTCTGGAGCTGGGCCTGGAGAGATGAAAATATTTGTCTTCTTCCGAGGGGAAGGGGAAGGGGAAATAGCGACCGAATACCAGCCGCATTCCAAGGCATAATGAACGAAAGATGAGAGTGGCATCAAACTAAAAATGACCTAGTTAAAGTTCCTTTGCCAGGTTTTATCTGTCTCTCAACATTTCTGACATATTCATAAGAAGTTGGTGTTCCAAGAGGGCCTAAGCAGAGCACTCATTTTCCCTGCCAAAGTTCTAAATCACTTGAGAAATAAGACCCTGCCAGAATTTTTTAAAAATATTTTTTTATTGATTTCAGAGAGGAAGAGAGAGTTAGAAACATCAATGATGAGAGAGAATCATTGATTGGCTGCCTCCTGCATGCTCCCCATTGGGGATCCAGCCCGAAACCTGGGCATGTGCCCTTGACTGGAATTGAACCCTGGACCCTTTAGTCCACAGGCCGATCCTGTATCCACTGAGTCAAACCAGCTAGGACGCCAAAATTTTTTTAAGGCGACAGATAAAGAACAAGATATCAACATCATTAGTAAAGTCATGAGCATAACACATGCAGCAGAAATGGGCTTCCTCGTACTGAAACCCAGAATTAGAGAGAGTTACCATTCCCCACAGATAACATTAAATAACCCCATTCCTTCACTCCTGGGTTTTGCCCCTTAAACATACAGTATGGAATGTGTTTCCTGCAGCCAGAAGCCTTCCAAGAGAAGGGAAGAAAGATGGGGTGAGATTCACACGCCCGCTTCCTCCCCAAATCTCAATATTCACAAAATAAGAAAGAAAGGAAAGAATAAACGACCGAAAAAGCCTACAATCTCGAAGAGATTCTGTTGGTGAAACTAATCTTCATACAGGCAGAGACTTTATCTTATTTACCACTATGTTCTTGACACCTGAACCACTTCCTGGCACTTAGAGAAGCTCAATATGAGTTGAGTACTTATAACAGGAAGTAAATAAAACATAGATTCATGTTAGCCCTCTTACAAGTTTCCCCTGAAAGTAGCTAACTCAGAATAAGTAAGCAAATTGCTTAGTTACATAATTTTTCCCACGAAAAAGCTCACCAGCAAATCTCACTATTTACCCGGAGGAGGTGGCATTCGGCGCAGCTCCTCTTTCACCCCCACCTCTCCTGCGGCCAATGAGCAACATTACACCAAAGAGGACCCACAGGTTTTCAGAAAACCTTCTGGCCCAAAAGACCCTGAAATGTTCTGCCCAACCAACAGTCCCATGCTTGCTAGAGAGTTAGCCACTTTATAAAGTATAATTTAACAGATTTTTTGGTTCTTTACCTATTGATCACAAACAAGAAGGAAAAGCATAGGCAAATGGAAAGGAATGAAAAGTAAAGTCTTTTTTTTTTTTTTTTTTTTTTTTTTTTTTTGCACAGCCTGTAAAAGAACTGAAGAAATTATAACGGTAGGCCTTTAATTTAAAAAAAAAAAAGAAAGAAAGATGTAAAATACATCCCTCCTACAGTGTTTAAAGAAGAGGGCTTTTTTTAAAAAAACTTACAAAGTAGTATGTCCTTGTAACAAATTAAACAATAGAAAACACCTAATTTAAAAGTCCAAAACGTTCTACCTTCCTCTATTCCCATCCCTCCATTCTCACTTTCCAAGGGAATAGCATTAACAGCCTTTCCCACTTTCTCCATCGAATACATAAACGCACCTACAAAGGTTTTATTTGCTTGCTTCTGGTTTGCTTTACCTTGGCAAGTATGGAATCACGCTGCCCACATTATTCTGCAATTTTCTTTTTAAAGTTTATTTCACAATCTACACAAGGATATCTCTCTGGGACAGTGGATATAGATCAGGTACAGTTTAAAAATAACAGCCTCATCTTGCAGACTGCGCCATTTCCCTATTGTTAGACCTCCGGCTGGCTTTCAGGTGAGGGGGCTGCCTAAGAGGCTAATGAGCTCGCCCGTCTTCCTTCCTGCAGCTACGCCCACGCAGCTCGCAGACAGCGCTGCCTGTGCAGCTGGGTTTACTCCCAGAGCCACAGTTGCTGTGCATAGAAACAACTCCCGATCAACAAACAGTTGAACTCCAGAAATTCATTCACAGTTAGGTGTTAGGTACTCAGAACCCACACATGATTCCCAATTGATGATGAAGTGCCCAGACCAGCCAACACAAGCCAATTCAAGCCCTAGCCGGTTTGGCTCAGTGAATAGAGTGTGGGCCTGTGGACTGAAGAGTCCAGGGTTTAATTTTGGTCAAAGGCACGTACCTCAGTTGCAGGCCGGCCCAGGCCATGGTCAGGATGCAGGCAGGAGGCAACCAACCCATGTGTGTCTCTCACATCAATATTTCTGTCTTTTCCTCTCTTCCACTCTCTCTAAAAATCAATGGGAAAATATCCTCAGGTGAGGATTTAAAAAAAAAAAAAAGCCAATTCAAGCCATAAGATAACTGAGATATAGTTCTAATAAGGCTGTTTTGACATAACTTAACCCCATACATTCAACATCGTACAAATGCAATTCTGAACAAATGCAAAAACAAGAACACGTCATGTCAGAGGACAAGAGGCTTCCGAAAGAGTGGCTCCCAAGGGGATTGTTCCACTAACTGGTATCCATTGCTGGGTAACAAACGATCCCAAAACACGTGGCTCAAAACAAGTCACTGTGTCTTACCACGATGGCATGGATTTGAACAGATTTGAAGAAGGAACTGTCTTCACTTTCACAGTTCCTACTTGAAAACCTTTTATTGAAAATGAGGTGTTTAACTATGAGCCAGGATAATTGAAATGGCCTGGGAAACAATATCTTTGAGGGACTCAAGGGGGATTTGCCTGTTGCTCACGGTGCTGCTGGAGGTCACTCAGTGGTCAGGGGGCAGGTGGTGGGCTTGGAGAATCCAAGCTGGCTCATTCCCATGTCTGATGCCCTCACAGGGATGTCGGGAAGGCTGGATTCCATGGGACTGTCCACCTGAGCACCCGCAGGTGGCCTCGCCAGCAGGGTGGTCACAGGAAGAGAGACTGCTTATGCGGCATCTCGGGCCTCCAAGGGGAAGTCACACATGTACATCCTCCTTTCTTGGCTGGGGAGTCACAGACCTTCCCAGATTCGGGGAGGGGAACATAGAGGCCACCTCTTCACGGAAGGAGGATCGAAGAATTTGAGGCCTTGTTTTAAAACTGCTAAGGATGGAAGCCACTGGAGGACAGAGGCACATGTATAAAGCACGGAGCTTGCCCACTCCATGTAGTTTAGCTCCTAAACAAAGGAGCCTTTGCAGACGTCTGGTTGTAGGCAAAGGGCAGTTGCTCTGTGGAGGCAGAGGTGTTCTGAGCTCTCCTGGTACCTGTTGATTCACATGCGCCAATGGCTGGTCAAATGTGTTAAAGGAAAACGTGGCTCAGATCTCCTTTTTATTCTAAAAGATATTTATATATTTAAATAGACAATAACATATTTGTTAAAGTACCCCTGACAATTGGAAAATAATTTTACCTAATTTTCAATAAGGGGTGATTAGGTAATAACATGACTGAATTACTATTTCACAGTTCATGTTTTCTTTATATTTGAAAGAACTCCTACATAATAAAAGAGAAACATGCAAATTAACCGGCCCTCTGCTACGCTCAAGCCACGCCCACCAGCCATGCCCACCAGCCAATCAGGAGTGAGTATGCAAATTAACCCAACTAAGATGGTGGTGGCCACAGAGCTGGAGTGAGCAGGTGGCTTGGGTTGCCCCTGGTGATGGAGGAAGCCAAGCTTCCTGCCTGCCCTGGCTGGCCTACGCTCAAGGCTACAAAGTTTCAATTATAGAAGATAAATAAATCCCAGAAAAAAAAAGAAAAAAAGGAGAGGCTGGGAGCTTGGGTTGCCAGGCGGCGTGGCCAGCCTGAAAACAGCCATCAGCCCCTCACCCAGGCTGGCCAGGCACCCCAGCGGGACTCCCCCACCCTGAAGGGGCTGTGGGCAACCTGAAAACAGCCCTCAGCCCCTCACCCAGGCTGGCCAGGCACCCCAGCAGGACCCCCACCCTGATCTGGGACACCCTTCAGGGCAAACCAGCCAGCCCCCACCCATGCACCAGGCCTCTATCCTATATAATAAAAGGGTAATATGCAAACTGACCCTAACAGCAGAACGACTGGGAATGACTGGTCACTATGACACACACTGACCACCAGGGGGCAGACGCTCAATGCAGGAGCTGCCCCCTGGTGGTCAGTGCGCTCCCACAGGGGGAGCTCTGCTCAGCCACAAGTCAGGCTGACAGCTGCCAGTACAACGGTGGTGGTGGGAGCCTCTCCCGCCTCCTCAGCAGTGCTAAGGATGTCCGACTGCAGCTTAGGCCTGCTCCCTGCTGGCAAGTGGACATCACCCGAAGGCTGCCAGACTGCCAGAGGGATGTCTGACTGCCAGCTTAGGCCCGATCCCCTGGGGAGTGGGCCTAAGCCAGCAGGTGGACATCCACTGAGGGGTCCCAGACTGTGAGAGGGCATAGGCCGGGCTGAGGGACCCCCCTGAATGCACAAATTTTTGTGCACCGGGCCTCTAGTATAAATATATTTGGCAAAACACAAGCTGTTGTGGTGGTGGTGGTGATGGTGATGGTGGTTGTGGTGGTGGTGATGGTGGTGGTGGTGATGGTGGTGGTGGTGATGGTGATGGTGGTGGTGGTGGTGGTGGTGGTGATGGTGATGGTGGTGGTGGTGGTGGTGGTGGTGATGGTGGTAGTGGTGGTGGTGGTGGTGGTGGTGGTGGTGATGGTGATGGTGGTGGTGGTGGTGGTGGTGGTGGTGTTGGTGTGTGTTGCATGTGCATGCATGTCAGTGCTTTCTTTCCCTTTTGTTCTTTTTATTACCCTGAAAATGAAGTTATATATAATACTATGTATTTGTGGAGAAAACACAATTGGGAATTTGGTTTGTAAATTTGGAAACTTAGTCTTTTTCTCTTTTACTCCTATTGGTTTGTTAAGGGATTTATTTCTTATGTTTATCACTGGAGTGAATTCCAAGTCCGGTTCCTGGGCAGGGGGATTGCTGTCACAGTTAACAATATCTGATGTTGCACAAACAATGTACCAGAGAGAAGTGCCTTATGTTGCACACCCAAGAGGAAGGCCTCTTTACCTCTGAGGTGGCTGAGGATGGCCCTCTGTAAGAACCTCACAGATGGTATCCCTCTTGCTTTCGACAGACAAGGGTAAGGTGCCCTTGAGAACAACGTGTACTGGCTTTTCAGATTTAGGGTTCCAGTTTGAAAGACAGTCGAAACAACTAAGCAAATAGTGGATCCAGTATGAAGGGCATTTAGGCAGGTTTGAGATGGGACTGGAAAAACAAAGTAACAAAAACAAAGATTTGATTCAGGGTTTAGAGTTCCTTGCAGTGTGGGAATAGAGGGTTCATTAATATTCATATCATATCAAATCTTGATTGTGCTAGGCCTCCACTAGCTAGTTTATAAGGGAACTTCGCTGGGAGGTCCTTTAGGAGCCCATGGGAGTTCCCAAGGATGGTCTTGCACACACTTAAGAATCAGTCTGGCCCTGGTTAGGTGGCTCGGTCAGCTGGAGCATCATCCTGTACATCAAAAGGTGATGGGTTCGATTCCTGATCAGGGCACATACCTAGGTTGTGGGTTTGATCCCTGGTTGGGGTGCATATGGGAGGCAACTGATCAATGTTTCTCACATCAAAGTTTTCTCTCTCTCTCTCTCTCTCTCTCTCTCTCAAAATCAATAAAAACATATCCTCGGATGAGGATTTAAAAATTCTATATATAAATAATCAGTCTGGACCACTATTTGCCCTGGTCTCTATGACCATTTCATGCAATATGTTTGAGGAACCTCAGACAATGTTCAAAGACGCAAAACTAGGTAGAGAGATAGCAAGAAGAAGTTAGTTATGGGCAATCCAAGCCATCCAGGAGCACTGGTCTCAGTCACTCCAAGCTCTGCAGGGTCCCTACTGAGATGCAGTTTGCTACTGGTCATTGCCTTTACTACTGATGCTACATATCTTCACCATGCTCTGACTTCTCTGCAGTCTCTTGCAAAGCGACGAGTATGTATTTTATTCTTTGTTGTAGATTATTTATAGGGCCTCACTGCAGAGGATAGCTTAAATTCCTTGTGTGTTTAATTCACACACAGAGATCCAGGGATGCTAGAAAGGTTAAATGAGCTCAGAGCCTGCTTTCATGCCATATATGAAGCAACTCCATCCACCAGTTAGTCCTCTTGCTAAATTTGGCTCATCATACCAGGGCCCATCTTCTTGCAATATGGCTTCTATCATGTCCCCTGACATACTTCAAATGGGGGTGACATACACTCGCACCCATACCAAATGTTTGTTTATGTCTACATTCAACATTAAACACACTTCCAAGTTTTTCTCTCTTTCTTGGTGTGGATAGACTTTTTCCCTTGGTTTAAGGGAAAAAAATGTTGCCTTGTTTCATACTTTATATATAGTCAAGATTCAACTTCAAATCAACTAGGATGTCTATTCTGCCCTTATTATTACCCTACAATTCAGTATCATAGCTCCTCCTTTACTCGTCTACCTCCACATCTAGACTGTGAGCTGCAATGAGGGAGGAGACAAGTCTCCAGGTCCACCAGTACCATCTCACATTCCCAGGACCCAGCATGTTAGCATGTCCCTTGGCACGTAGCTACATAGTGTGTCCATAAAATATATGTCGAATAACTGACAAAGGAGAATTCAATATCATGCCACAGGCCAATCAAATAGCAAGAGTTCCAGTCATTTAAATAACTGTCAACAGTCATTTTTAAATAATAGTAACCATTTAAGAATTTCTTCAAATGACAATGTATCTTCTTTAATAGTCATGGAATAACAGATAACAAATCAGCTGGAACTCCAAGCACAGCCTCATCAAAATGTGGGGTTTCAATACTCTATTCATATTTTCATCATCTGTGAAATGTCAATGTTTTATACATGTAATCAAAACCCTTCCTACAAATGGTATTTTTTTCTTCGAAGTAAAGAAGACAGAGAGTCTAGGGAGGATAAAGTGTAAAAGAAATGGTGTTCACTCTGGCTGGGTGGCTCAGTTCATTGGAGCATCGTCCCATACACCAAAAGGTTGCAGGTTCAATTCTCTGTCAGCTCACACACCTAGGTTTCGGGTTCAAATCCCCTGGGGGGGCATGCAGGAGTCAACTGATGGACCTTTCTCACATCAATGTTTCTTGCTCTCTCTCTCCCTTCTTCTCTCTCTAAAATCAATAAAAACATATCCTCAGGTGAGGATTAAAAAAACTTTCAAAAATCTACACTAATAAGAGAGAAAGATGCAAATTGACTGCACCTTTGCGACGCCCACCAGACAATCAGGAGTGAGCATGCAAATTAACCCAACAAAGATGGCAGGTTAATTTGCATACACAGGCGCCAAGTGGCTGGGAGTAGGGCTGGACGCAGGCGTTCCACACTGCCCCAGCCTCTCCAAGCCTCTGGGCAGTGTGGGAAGGCGGAAAGGTGGCTCCGGGACTGAACAAAGGCGGAAAGGTGGCTCCATTTGGAGCGAAGGCAGTGCTGGCAGCCAGGGTATGGAAGGCCCATGCTTGCACGAATCTTCATGCATCGGGCCTCTAGTAAATAAATAAAAGAAATGGTGTTCAAGGTCTCTGGAGGGGAAGGAGTGTTAGGGTGTGAAGAGGCATCTATGATTTTTTACTATAAATGAACAACATGCAAATTATATGCAAACCACAGTCTATTATTTCCAGTAAACATCCTATAAAAGTGCTTTCTCTAATAGGACTGCTGTAGCAAAATGACAACAACAGTACTCATAATGCATGCAAAATGGGATCAATATGAAACTTTTTTCAGTGGGACTTGGGGCATGAGACATTCCCTAAAATGAAGTCAAACAAATGAAAGGCAAAATGCATCAATTCTCCTAAGTAATGTGTGGGCCTGAGTTTGTGAAAAGTTCATTGCAGAGCTGAGGTGCCCTGTACTGTTCATCTCGGGGCCACATGCACAGGACAGCAGGCCTCCTTGCCATGGTGCACCAGCATTTCCTCCCCGGCCCGGCACAGAGAGGGCGCCTGGCGACGGTGGCCCTGGCCCTGGCCTTCCGCTGGGCTTGTCAGCAGTGGGGCCACGCGGTACCAGCTCTGAGGCCCTGCGCTGCTGAGGGTGGACATCTCATTTCCTGTGGAAGATTGTGCAGTGTCCACGCTCAAATCACCATCAACCTGGCTGGACTTTGACAAAACCTAGACATCTCCAAAGTCAGCCTTTCAGAGAGCACACTGCTTGGGTGAGCCATCCTTAGAAGGACGTGTTTGTTAGACAAGTCTAACATAAAGAGTTTCCACTTGGTATTTGACCTGACTGGACCTTAGGTAACACACAAAAGCCCAAGATTACTTTTCCCAAAGGAAAATACAAAGCTCAGTTCAAGAGATAATGTGTCATAGTTACAATTTAAACAAAAATATTTGGATTGTGCGTGCTTTTAAACATGGCCCTGTGAAACTAGAAATGTAGACAAAACTTTATTATGCTGATTTGACAGAGAGAGAGGCTGTCTGTCCCTGCAGCGCTGCTGACAGGACTGATGTCAGTTCTTTCAGCAGCTAGCCAATTCAGCTCGACAATAAGTCATTTCAGTAAATGCCTGGTCTCATTATCTCGTTTTCAATGAATTAACTGTTTGCTTGATGAAAATGCTCCAAAGGATTTGATATTTTAACATTAGTAGATATAAGTCAAAAGTATTTGACAATATTTTATTTTATTTTATTTTATAGAGGAAGGGAGAGGGAGAGTAGAAACATCAATGATGACAGAGAATCATTGATCGGCTGTCTCCTGCAGGCCCCCTACTGGGGAATCAAGCCTGCAACCCGGGCATGTGCCCTGACCAAGAATGGAACCATGACCTCCTAGTTCCTGGGTCGATGCTCAACCGCTGAGCCACACCAGCTGGACACTGACAACTTTTTAAAAAGGAGAAAGAGAAATAAAATCTGCCTAGCTGATAGTTTAGGTGCCTCTGTAGGTAAAATCCACCACTACAACTTTCCATAAAAAGGTTTGAAAGCTTTCCCACCCTTTACTTCAACTGCACTACAGAGCAAAATGCCTGGGGATATATACTGCAGAGCAAACCGTTCTCGGCCACAACTCCAGCTCCTACCTTGGCACATAAACTAGGGTCTTCTTCCTCCCTTCCTTCCATTCCTGTCAGTGTCCCTGCCTAGGCAAGAGAAGTGACCCACACAGACAGTGTGATTGGGACGCTGAGGAAGCAGGACCTGAGTGTGCAGGGTGCAGCCGCTGTTTGTCTCTTCCTCTGTCTCTCTGTTGCTCAGAATGGCCTGAGCTCAGGACAAACACATTCTCTCTCCAACATGCCCTCGTGAGGGAGACTCACAGGCCATGAGGGTCCAGCTCTGCCAGCAACAGATGGATGAACTCAGCCCAGGGACAAGGAATTAGGAAACCCACTTGGCCACAGAGCTATGCAGTGACCCTTTAAAATATATATATATATTATGTATTGATTTCAGACAGGAAGGGAGAGGGAGAGATAGATAGAAACATCAATGATGAGAAAGAATCATTGATCGGCTGCCTCCTGCATGCCCCCTATTGGGGATTAAGCCTGCAATCCAGGCTTGTGCCCTTGACCAGAATCAACTCCGGGACCCTTCAGTCCACAGGCCAATGCTCTATACACTGAGCAAAACCGGCTAGGGCTGCAGTGACCCTTAATCAGGTTTCTGTTGATTGCAAACTCAGAAGGGAAAGAGAGGAATGTAATAACTGGAAAAGGCAATACTTTAAACTCTAATTGTCTATTGTAGTTAATATTTTGATTCTTCATTTGACTTTCTAATTTGGCATCAGATTAATAGTAAATGCAGGTGAAGCTTTGAATGTCTTATCTGCAAATATTGACATGTTGGTGAACATTCAACAACCAGCTTTCTGGGAAGAAAAAGTGCTAGTTTATAGTATTTTGTCATTTCTATGGTGTAAATACTGCAACTGTGGCCAATTCCAAGTCCCCAACGTGAAGGATGTCACTGTCGCCCAGTGGGGAAGAGAGGCGCACAGTGGGCTTCCAGCTCTAACTGGCCATTGCACCCCATCATCTATAAAGGAGGCAGAATTTCTGTTACTTCCTGAAAATTAGATTCCAAGGAGTATGGTGCCACTTTTATAGACACACTACTATTTTATCATCTATTGAAACTAAGAGGTGACTACAACACTTATTATCCAGCTACCTGTGAAAGAAGAATCACCCAGTTCAACATCCAGTTCAAGTTAAATGCCATTAGCTGAATCATTCCTCCCTTCTTCCCTACATTTTTTTCTTTTTACCTTCTCTCTTCTTTCTTCTACAAATCAGACTGGCTGTCTGCAGTGGCAGGAGAAACAACCCTTATATATAATCTATAGGCTGTTAAAAAACAAAATCCAACTGAATACATTTTAAAGGTCTTGTTGACTTCATTCAGTGATTCATAAATCAAGCAGCATCCAATCTAGCAGGTAGGAAGGAGCTTCAGGGAGCTGTACAAAATGAAAGATATTGGCAGAGGAGAGTAGGAACAAGGAAGTTATATTAG
Organism: Myotis yumanensis; assembly: GCF_028538775.1. Lineage (NCBI taxonomy): Eukaryota > Metazoa > Chordata > Mammalia > Chiroptera > Vespertilionidae > Myotis > Myotis yumanensis. The sequence continues at coordinate 167,936,202 of NW_027223754.1, forward strand.
GCAAAAAGCAGATTGGTTATTTGGGGAATAACAGGGGCCTATTAGGCCCTTCCTGACTGGTTGGTTGAAGATTCCATTACTGGGAGAACTGAAACTGTAATTAAGTTAAATCTTGGTTTGGTAACATAGGACTTAGCATAAGTGACTCCATTTGGGGCCTGTTGCCTTGTTGTTGTTTTCTGGGTTTGGGTTTTATTTTGTTGTTGTTGTTAATCCTCACCCTAAGATATTTTTCCATTGATATTTTTAGAGAGAGTGGAAGGGAGGGGGGAGACACAGAGAGAGAAACATTGATGTAAAAGAGACACATCGATTGGCTGCCTCCCACAGGAGCCCCTACCAGGGCCGGGATCGCCAGGGATTGAGCCTGCAACCGAGGTACATGCCTTTTGACTGGAGTCAAACCCAGGACCCGTTAGTCCTTGGACTGATGCTCTATCCACTGAGCCAAACCAGCCAGGGCTGTTGCCTTGTTTTTTAATAATGCTAACAACCTCTGATTCCTTTGTGAGCTCCAGATCCAAATAGCCAACCATGTGCTGTAGCCAATCAGTCACTGAATCCCATTGAATCCATTTTCAAATGCTTCTCCTTCTCTCCACCTCCAATGCTTACAATCCTAGTGAGTAACCTAATCAAATTATAGTACCATCCCACATAAAGCCCCTGAGTACTGCCCATTGTGCTAACGATGACATCCCACCCTAGACCAATTAAACCACAACCTCAGGGGACTGAGTCCAGGCCTGAATGTTTAAAAAAATAATAATTCTGCCTGGCCAGGGTGCCTCAGTGGTTGAGTGTTGACCTATGAACTAGGAGGTCATGGTTTGATTCCTGGTAAGGGCACATGCCTGGGTTGTGGACTCAATCCCCAGTAGGGAGCGGGCAGGAGGCAGCCAATCAATGATTCTCTCTCATCATTGATGCTTCTATCTCTCTCTCCCTCTCTCTTCCTCTCTGACAACTCTAATATGCAGCTATCATTGAAAAGTATTAGCCTACCTTATTGAAAGTCCACGTAAAACTCCTCTCATCGGTGGAAGGACCTTGGTGGTCCACGCAGGGGCACTTTCAGTGGCCGGTGGGGCTGAAGCCTGACGGGAAGGAGTCCAAGAGTGAATGAAAGTGAGGAAGTGGGGACCAAATATGGAGGAAACTTTTCCCAGAAACGTGGCTGAGAAGATCAGAGCTACTGGATGGTAACTAGAGGTGATTTTGTTGTTGTTTTTTACCTTTGGCTGTTTTCACCAGTGCACCATCAGTGGAATTTTTCATTAAATATAAGATTTTGGAAAAGTCAACTGCCGGGAAGAAGGCAGTGTGGCACAGCGGGAAAGCCGTGGGTATGTGCTCAGAAGCTCTCCGGCTCAGCCACTTCCTAACTATGGACAAATTACTTAAGCTACCTGAGCCTCAGCTTTCTTCTCTTTAAAATAATGATAACACGTAGCTCACAAAAGATTGTCATATTTCATGAAATGATTTATACAAAGAATGTAAGGCTGCACGCGGCCGTTCCCAAGTTCTCCCGTAGTCCTCTAGCGCCCCCAAGTGGCGTCCTGGGTGGCCGGCCGCCCCTGCTCTGCAGCCCATCACACAGCTCTCCTGGGCGGCTGAATAGATTTTGGTCTTTCCCTGCGCCTCTCCTCTGCCACCAAACTTCACAATCTCTTATACGTCGCTTTACTCTCCAATCTTAGTCTGGCTGGAGATACTTGAGCTGGATAAACTGATGCCAAAGATGACATACATCAGCATCGCAGATTTCAGGAGTGTGTGGCACATGGGATATTCCAAACCTTAATATAAGGGTTGAAGAACAGGCAAATGTCAAACACCAAGACCAGAAAGAGATGGTTACTAAACTGAGGGAACTGCTAATCACCTCCAAAATTATACCAGGAAGTGGTGTCCCGAGCTCCTAGATCTATCTCACATTTCCTGACAAATTATCCTCTTCTCTCTCTGTCTAGATAGATAGATAGATAGATAGATAGATAGATTTCAGACAGAAACAAAGAAGGGGAGAGAGAAAGAAACATCAATGATGAGAATCATTGATCGGCTGCTTCCTGCATGCCCCCCACAACCGGGGCATGTGCCCTGACCAGGAATCAAACCTGGTTCATAGGTTGACGTTCAATCACTGGGCTATGCTGACCGGGCCTCTCTGCTCTCTTTAACATATTCCACGAGGGTGGGTTCTTTCTGTATCACAGCTCCAAACACATCCCATTACTCCTTGGCTCAAAATCAAAATCACTTGCAGTGGTTCTCAACCTTCCTAATGCCGCGACCCTTTAATACAGTTCCTCATGTGTGGTGACCCCCCAACCATAAAATTATTTTCGTTGCTACTTCATAACTGTAATTTTGCTACTGTTATGAATCGTAATGTAAAAATCTGATATGCAGGATGTATTTTCATTGTTCGAGACCCACAGTTTGAGAACCGCTGACAGAGGCTCTTCTCCTGCTCCCACCCTACCCTCCTTCACCTGGCAGAGCTCTTTGCCAGTGCCCCATCAACACCCCTGGGGGTGGGGAGCTGTCAGGACCAGGGAGTATAATATATTCTCACACTCTTTCCTTCCGATGCAGAGATTACAAAATAATTTTCTGCCTGGGAATCTGTCGATGCTTCAAAGTAGAGAAAGATATTCACTATTTTTATGGGGAGGAGGGGCAATATTTTTCCTTTTCATTTTTTTTTTTTTCTCTTTCAAAAAGTTTATTAAAAAGGAGCACCGCAGGTCAGTTCCCTGGGGAAATAGCATGGCCGAAGGAAAAGTTCTACTTCGTTTTTATTTATTTATTTATTTATTTATTTTTTCATTTTCCAAAAGTTCTCTTTAATGACTATGATAAGATGAATCCCATGACCTTGATACTCACATTTGCCTTTCCTTCTTCTTTTCTCTTACCCTCACTTCCTCCCTTCCTTTTTTTTTTTTTTAATTGAATCTTTATTGTTCAGATTATTACATTTGTTCCTCTTTTTTCCCCCCATAACTCCCCTCCTTCCAGCTCCCACCCCACCCTCCACCCTCACTCCCCACCCACTGTGTTCATCCATAGGGGCATGATTTTTGTCCAGTCACTTCCCGCATCTCCCACACCCCTTTTCCCCCCAAGAATAGTCAGTCTATTCCCTTTCTATGTCCCTGATTCTATTATAATCACCAGTTCATTCTGTACATCAGGTTATTTATTCACTTGATTCTTAGATTCATTTGTTGATAGATGCATGTTTGTTGTTCATAATTTGTATCTTTACCTTTTTCTTCTTCTTCCTCTTCTTAAAGGATACCTTTCAGCATTTCATATAATACTGGTTTGGCGGTGATGAACTCCTTTAGCTTTTCCTTATCTGTGAAGCTCTTTATCTGACCTTCAATTCTGAATGATAGCTTTGCTGGATAAAGTAATCTTGGTTGTAGGTTCTTGGTATTCAGCACTTTGAATATTTCTTGCCATTCCCTTCTGGCCTGCAAAGTTTCTGTTGAGAAATCAGCTGACAGTCGTATGGGTATTCCCTTGTAGGTAATTGAGCCTCTTTCTCTTGCTGCTTTTAAGATTTTCTCTTTGTCTTTTGCTCTTGGCATTTTAATGATGATGTGTCTTGGTGTGGTCCTCTTTGGATTCCTTTTGTTTGGGGTTCTCTGCGCTTCTTGGACCTGTAAGTCCATTTCTTTCTCCAGATGGGGGAAGTTTTCTGCCATTATTTCTTGAAATAGGTTTTCAATATCTTGCTGTCTCTCATCTTCTGGCACTCCAATAATTCTGATATTAGACCGCTTAAAGCTGTCCCAGAGGCTCCTTACACTATCTTCACACTTTCGGATTCTTTTTTCATTTTGCTTTTCCAATTGGGTGTTTTTTGTCGAATCTTTGGTTTGATTATTGTACTCCTCTGGTCTGCTATTGGGTATAATATTCTTTATTTCAGTCCGTGTATGCTTACTTTCTAATTTCTTTATCGTAGCATCGAGGGTCTCATTAGTTTTCATGAGGCTCTGCACAAATTTATGGCAAGCCCTCAAAATTGCGATTCTTAGCTCCATATCCTCCATTTCTGTCATGTTTTTTTGTCTCCGCATCTTTTATGCTTTCTTGGTGCACCCCCTTGTGGTCTCTGTGCGCAGTCTTGTTCTAGCCAAGCCTTAATTGTTGTAGTTAACACTAGAGGGATTTGACCCCCAGGCCGACTGGCTATAGGAATCAGCTGTATGGAGAACGTCTGCCTTCTAGGGAGGCGCTAATCCAGCCTTTGCCTGAGGCGATCGGCAAATGGCTGTGCGCAGGGTATGGGCGGGGCGGGATCCACAGGGCGGGCGGAGGGAGCAGTTATGGCCACGCTCAGTCCCGTTCCCAGAGGCTCTGCTTCTCAGAACCCCGGCAGCCGCTGCAAACCTCGGAGAGAAAGCTGCCCTCAGGTTCCAACTGATGCCGGATAATCCCGCTTCTCCCGTTTGAGTCTGGGTCCCTAGAGACTCGCCCGGATCTGGAGCCCAGAGTCTGAGACTCACTCCCGACAGAAAACGACAACCGCGCCCTCAGCCACCAGCCCGCTTTGCGCGCGCACCTCGGTACCTTTGTATTTTCCACACTGCGCCGCCTCTGAGCCTCGATTTGCTGTTCTCTTTCCTTCTAGTTGTAGAGTCTCTCTTCAGCCAGTCTTCCTGTGGTTCTGGGTGATGTCCGTTCAGTCTTTTAGTTGTATTTTTGAAATGGTTGTTTGCGGCAGCGGTCTCCGGTGTTTACCTACGCCGCCATCTTGGTCTCCCCATTCCTTTTCATTTTTAATTGAAATGTTTGAGGAAAATTGTAGATGCACATTTAATTGTAAGAAATATCCCTTGTACAGTTTCTACCAATGGTAACATTTTGGAAAACTATAATGTAGTTTAATATTCCAACCCGTATATTGACATTGACACCATCCACCTATCTTATTCATATCAGATTTCCTGTTTTACTTGTACTCATTCATGTGTGTATATATGTGTGTGTGTATCTGTGCATCAAGTTCTGCACAATTTTATCACCTGTGTGGGTTTGCACATCCACCATCATAGTAAAGATAATGAACAGTTCCAAGGATCCCATATGTTGTCCTTTTATAACACACATACCTTCTTTCCCCCTTCCCCAATCCCTAAAAAATTCCCCCAGAACCTAGCAATCACTAACCTGCTCTCCATTTGTAAAATTGTGCCTTTCGTAAATGTTATATAAATGGATCGCACAGCATGTCACCTTTGGGGATTGGCTTTTTGGCTCAGCAAAATTCCCTTGAGATGCAACGAGCTATTACATGTTTCAACAGCTCGATTATTGTTGAGTAATATTCCATGGTGTATGTATTGCATTTTGTTTAACTAATCACCTATTGAAGGACATCTGGATTGACTCTAGTTTTTAGATCCAACAATAAAACTGCCATGAACATTCATGCCCAGTTTTTGAGTGAACCTGTTTTCATTTTTCTGGGGTAAATGCCCAAGAGTACAGTTGCTGGGTTGAATAGTAATTGCATGTTTAGCTTTTAAAAAACTGCCAAACTGCTTTCCAGAGTGACTGTGTCATTTACCTTCCCACCATTAATGTATGTGTGATCCACATTTTTACTTTCAGATGCCATTTTTGTCCTTGAATAGCCAAGATGTGATAATCAGAAGGTAGGCGGCTCCTTCAGGCCTTCATTCATGAAATTCCCTGTCAAACTCTGCAATCAGGAGCATGAACAAAAGGAAATGGCTCCTCTTCTGGATAATAATAGCGGCTATTAATTGAGAGCTTACTGCATGCCAGGCATGGTGCTAAAGCCTTCCTATGTGCAAGTCCACTAATCACTCACAACAGCTTTATGGGTAGGTTCTATTATCATCCCCAGTTTGGAAGCTGAGGCTTAGAAATGCTTGGCCTTGTTCATGGTTACACAGCCAGTCCAGTGGCAGAGTTAGGATTTGAACCGAGGTCTAACCACCACATTATACGGCCTCCTGTGTGATAACGACTCTGTCTTCAAAAGCAGTTGTGCAGTTTACATTGTTCTATTGCCCTCCCCTCTCTCACTGCATCATCTCAGGCAACAGAAAATTAATACAGCATCCTGGTCCTCCTCTGCAATGTAGTGGGAACAATGACATATCCTAGTCAGTATGGGAAAGAAATCAAGAATTTACCCATAATACATCCAAGTAAGTATAAAGTCTCGGCAACTACTTTCTCTGTCAAGCATAAGCACTAGGAAAAGAAATGATATGGTGATTATGCAAACATACTACAGAAAAAAATTTAAAGGTGGGGGGCAGATAAGAACAAGCACATAAAAGACAAGTGAAGGACTCAGTCTGAAAGAATATATGACTCAACAATTAGAAAAGAATTCCTTGCCACTGTTTTATCCTATCTAATAAAAGAGAAATATGGTAATTGGCCATACCTCCGCTACCCTTCCCATTGGCTAATCAGGGTGATATGCAAATTAACTGCCAACCAAGATGGTGGCCAGCAGCCAGGCAGCTGGAAGTGAACATGAGGCTTGCTTGCTTCAGTGAAGGAGGACTCCAACATTCCCCACCTGCCTTGCCGGCCTCTGAGCTGGCAGTTTGAAACATTGTTACAAATACAGAAGCTAAACAAAAACCCAGAAACCTGCTTTCAACCAGCCAGGATCTCAGAGCTGGAGATGATACAGTGTTTCGATTATAGAACCGAAACAAACCAGATACCTGCTTTCAGCAGCAGAGGCCTTGACCCAGAATAAAAAAAAAGAAAAAAAGGAGCAGTTGGGAGCCTCAGTCACCCACCAGCCTGAAAACGGCCCTCAGCCCCTCACCCAGACTGGCCAGGCACCCCAGTGGGGACCCCCACCCTGAAGGGTGTGTGACCAGCTGCAAACAGCCATCATCCCCTCATTCAGGCTGGCCAGGCACCCCAGTGGGGACCCCACCCTGATCCAGGACACCCTTCAGGGCAAACCAGCCAGCCCCTACCCATGCACCAGACCTCTATCCTATATAGTAAAAGGGTAATATGCCTCCCAGCACCAGGATCAGCAGAGCTGCGAGGCCTCCCGGCACCGGGATCAGCGTGACAGGGGGCAGCGCCCAAACTCCCTGATCGCCCTGTGGCTCTGTGTGTGACAGGGAGCGGGGCCACAACCTCCCTATCCGCCCTGCTCTGTTCATGACAGGGGAAGGCACCCCAACCTCCTGATCAGCCCTGCTCTGTGCCTGATACGGGGGAGCTCCCCAACCCCCTGATCGCCCTGCGGCTCTGTGTGTGACAGGGTGCGGCGCCCCAACCCCCCCCCCCCCCACGGGCCCTGCTCTGTGTGTCACGAGGTAGAGCCATAACCTCCCCATTGGCCCTGCCCTGAGTGTGAGAGTGGCGGCACCCCAACCCCCTGATCGGCCCTGCTCTGTGGGTGACAGGGGGCGGTGCCCCAACTCCCCTATCGGCCCTACTCTGTGAGTGACGGGGGGAGCTCCCCAACCCCCTGATGGGCCCTGCTCTGTGCGTGACAAGGGAGAGCTCCCCAACCCCCTGATGGGCCCTGCTCTGTGCGTGACAGGGGGGAGCTCCCCAACCCCCCTGATGGGCCCTGCTCTGTGAGTGACAGGGGGCAGCGCCCCAACCCCCTGATTGGCCCTGCTCTGTGCATGACAGGGGGTGGCGCCGCAACCTCCCCATTGACCCTGCCTTGAGTGTGACAGGGGGCGGTGCCCCAATCCCCCAATCAGCCCTACCTTGAGCGTGACTGAGGGTGGCATCGCAACCTCCCGATCCACCCTGCTCTGTGCATGACAGGGGGCGGCGCCCCAACTCCCCAATCGGCCCTGACCAGGGGCTGCACTTAGGGATTGGGCCTGCCCTCTGCCACCCGGGAGCAGGCCTAAGCCAGCAGGTCGTTATCTCCTGAGCGGTCCCAGACTGCGAGAGGGCACAGGCCGGGCTGAGGGACTCCCCCTCCCCCCGAGTGCACAAATTTTTGTGCACTGGGCCTCTAGTATTATATAAAAACTTAATAGGATCTCAAAGACAAAATGGTAAAAAAAAAAAAAAACCAGAGGTAAAAGGGAAACAGCTGAGCAAAGACTATACTTGGGACTAAAACCACCACCACCAGAGAACTAATAAATGAGAAACATCAAAGATCAAATAGGCCCAGACAACAGGGGGGTAAGGGCATGAGTGGGGGGATGGGGGTTAATGTGGGGATAAGGACACATATGTAATAACTTAATCAATAAAAAAATTTTTAAAAATAAATAAAAAATAAAATGTTCCTGTAAAAAAAAAAAAAAAAAAAAAGGTCAAATAGGCTGAATTGTAATACTGGCAGAGAAGGGAAGCCTACTACTGTCACTGCACATTTAGAAAAAAAGAAGAAAGGATTGGACAATTAGAGAGGAAGTAACATAAAAGAGAGACAAGGATAACTGGTGTCTCTGAAGTGGAGAACCAGAAAAAATAAAACAGAAAAGAGTATTTTTAAAAGCAAATTTCCCCAAAATTAACAAAGAAATAACTTTGTATGTAAAACAGGCAGTTCATGTTTCAGGAAAAACTGATAATTAAAACGGATATATAGCGTGGCTAGGTTAATTACTTCTGGGAATTAAAAGGAAGAGTAAGAGGAATCAAGGTAAAAAATAAAAGAAGTTACCTCCATGGGAGAATAAAGTTAGACGGGCTTAGAATTCTTCGCAGCAATCAATGCCAGAAGGTAATGAAGCTTTGTTTACAACTTCCCAAGGGAAAGAAAGTGTGACTTAAGAACATGGGCAGTTTTGTTGTTTGAGAATAAAGGCAACAGGCACACATTCTCAAACATGCAAAGCCTTAGCAGAAGCAGCCCTTCTCGGGAAAAACTACCAGAGACCAAGTCAAGCTTCACAGGGAATGAGTGGCCTCGCCAGGGGAAAGCACTGGTGTTATCTTCAGTACTAAAAGGAGGCGTGCAGGTCGCCGGCAGTTCAGGATCCAGACTACTCGAGTGTCCATCTTACCTCTGCCTAGTCTCATTTTGGGCCTCAAACAAATGATTTAACCTGCCTTGGTCCCCTTACCGGTAAGATGAGGATGAGTGTTGTGGGCACCGAATGAAATAACCCATGTGAAGTTCTTAGCACAATGTCCAGCATTAGATACTACGATTAAAAAGTAGTAAAATGTATAGTTATAAGAACATAATAGCTCCAAGTTTTTAAGGCGTTATTACCCCCCCTCCCTTATTCTTAGAAACGATTACTTCTGTGGTAAAGAAGTTTTTACAACATTGAATTCTCTGGAAAATGGCCAAGAACCTGGTAGCAGAAACGCCTCTGGGGAAGGACGGTGGGTAGGTGGGAGGCAGAGAGAGGGCGGAATCATCACTACCTTTTCACCAACATGTTTTTAAAATATGTACAATGTGAATATATTACCAATGTTTTTTAAAAAGCAAGTAAAATCAAAGAAAGAATCCATAATACCTTCATTTTTTTTTATCGGTTTCTTTTTCTTCTTTTAACATTCAAGTAGAATTAAATGTAATACTTTAATGTAAAGTCAGTATGCACAATATAGTCCCAGTTTTGCAGACGTGTTCCTAGACAGACAGGCAGCCTGCCATCTGTATATATGCAGAGCAAGAGGTGAAAATTGGTACCTGACGTTAACGATGATTGTTTCCTAAGCGATGACATTTGGGGCATTTTCTTCTTATTCACATTTCTCAGAATTGCTTGAATATTTCATTAAACTCATATTATTTTTAAAGAGTCATTGTTCTAAATAAATAAAGACACATCGTTACCAGCTGTTACCTCAGTTGACAAGGAAGGACAAGGGGTTTGCCCTCACCTCCCAAGGGCCTGGGCTCTGAGTGAAAGGCCGCAGGAGGGGCCTGACGAAGCGCTGGTGCCTGAGTGCCTGCACGGACCTGTGAGTGAGTCAGTGCACTGCCGGGTACGAGGTCCCACAGTGTTTCTTGCTAATTCTTTCCGTGCAAGGCTGATGCCTTAGCTACACTCCTGCCCGACTGGGCTACCTGGCATCTCCCAGCATGCCTCTGTTCCGGTGGCCCAGGCACCGAGAGGACCTCTGCCTCCTGACCCCTCAATCGCATCTTCCCCCAAAGCCTCGGCAGAAACCAGTTCTTCCATGCACTTTCCCTAACCTGTCTACCTGATTTCCCCCTTTGAAGCCCCATACCACATTTTAACAACTATTTCAGGCACTGCGTTCATTTAATAAATGTTTATTGGACATACATCAGGTGCCTTATATATGTTTGACACGTCTTATCCTCTGTCTTAGAACAACGACCTGAAGGCAGGAAGCATGCCATCTTCACCTGGTATTTCCACAGCACCTAGCGTAATACCTTTTAAAGAGCAAAGGTAAAAAAAATAATGTTTGTTGGATAATTAAATAAAGCATCACTCAATAAGTATCTGTTGAACTGAACCGATTACTCTGTCCTTATACACCTTTTTTAAAAAAGCTTGGAAGTCTTTTGGCTTTAAAGGCCAGGTAGTACACATGCCTTTCGAATTATTTTGAGTTTTCCTAAAGAGCAAATATGCCCCCTTCCTCTAAAAACACTGGCATGGATCAAAATCCTAAGACAGCTATAAGGTCCAAATAGATAAGTAATAAATTGGTGATTTTTATTTCTATCTGTTTCACCCTGGAGAGGTACAACAATCCTGAAAATGGACATAGGAAAGATCATTTCTCCTTAGTTCTCCAATCACTAACGTCCAACGGCAACCAGAGAACACTTTCCAAAATGAGTTCATGTTACTCAGGGTTTCCATCTCTTAACTGGGCTCTTAATCACAAGAAGACACATTTCCCCAAACTCAAATAAAGCTAACTTTGTACATATAATGGTGAGTTAATGATGAGCTAATGAGAATAGAATTTAAAATAAAGGCACTACAAATACAAAATACTGTAGAGAATTAAAGAAATACCTTTATAAGATAATGAGGATTATCTATGGAAAATATTTGCCTTTGTTCTGGTCAAGGTTGTCTTTACAAAACAGGGCTCTTTGAAAAATCTATTTCCCCTCTCTCCTTCAACAGTGAGGAAAAAATAATATGCTGCCACCTACTGCCAACAGAATGAAAGTGTAGAATAAAACACAAAAGTACTGAATTGTTAAAAACTCTTTAAAATTTTAGAATAAAAAAAACACTTCAGAATACGTGTTTATATTTTCTTACTTTAAACATATTAATTGACACCTATAAGACTCTTAACTTTAGGAGGCAACTTGGTATAATTGAAAAAGAAAATCAATGCGTGTGTGTGAATGTAAAGATTAGAAAGCTAAGCTGCACACTTCAGTGGAGGACTGAAGCAGCAATTGAATCATTCCATAAACAAGAAAAAGATTCAAAGTCACGTAAGCATTTCTGCGCTGAACTATACTGGTGGTTCCACCCATTGTGTCACTGAGGGATTTTGTACAGGAGGGATATGGTCATGTGCTACTCCTCATAGGCAGAGGAATGTGTTCTCCAACAGCCCCAACTTCCCCACAATGACCCTATACGTATCTCTTAAATCAATCTACACCCTTCTTGAAAGCATGTTTCCAGGTGGCTCATTCTTGAGTAGTTTCCCAGTCAACACACGATGAAGGACATGTACCAATATATTTCTGTCTGTGTGTGCAGTCCCCACCATATGGTAGGATACTTCATCAATATTAGTTGCATTTAGAATAAACAAGTAGAGCCTCTTTCTGTTTCTCTTCGGTTTTCTGTGTTTGAGCTCCAAGGAATGCATCAGAATCTGCACGATCCTGTTTATATGTTGCCTTCATTATTTGGATATTTCTGGTGAAAAATTTGCTTGGGCCTGAATCACTAAGATAATGCCTCAATTTTCCACTTCAGTGAACATTACTTATCAATTAAGTTTTGAGTAAATTGTCAATTGAAGTGCAAAACTGGGCTCGGTGCTAAAGGTTGACTTTCAATGTGACACCCAGGGGGCAAGACCCAGGAAGAAAGCTGAAGAAGAGCGTGTACCTGATTGGGATTAGAAAAGAGCTGGAAACCAATGAGCGTAGCCTCCCTGATGAAAAGGAAATTCCTTCGTCTGGGGAGGCACTTTCTCTTTTTCAGTCCACGGAAACCAGGCTCATATAGCCAGAGCCAGGCAGGGGCCAACCAATTTTACATCAAATGTATCCCCCAATAATCAAATGCATATCCATCAGTGAAAAGAGAAATGGGTTTGCATATTTTTTAAAGTGAGATTCAACTTCTGAATTTTCCATCAACTCACCACACGTCACATTAGGAACCAGTTTCCTCATCTGGACAATAAAAACAATGCTAATACTTTCCTCACAGTTATTCTGAATATCAAGTGAGGTCCCGGTCTCTTTCTCGCTAGTTCAACATGACCACCCAGAGGTGCGAGACGAAATTTCTCTTCCTGAAGGTCCTTGATGCCCTGGGCTTGTTCCTATGCACTCCTGTGCCCACAGTAAACCCTAGGACTCTCCTCTCCCAAACCTTCCAAGCCTTGGTCACATTCTATCGGCTGCTCCCCCAGCCTCTCCTGACCACCTCCAAACCTCTGTACGCGGACCTTGGCCTCACCACCCTCCCTCCCACCCCAATTCAGATGCTCTCGCCAACTGCAAAAGATTATCCCTTTAACTTCCTCGCGCATTCTCTCCTTTTTCATTTTGGTTTTTTCCTCTCCTTTTTCACTTCTTTATAAAGTTTTTTTTATCCCAGTCATATCTAATTGTAGCTTGTCAGGCCCATAATTACTTAGTTGCCTGTTAACCTTAACCCAGTGGTTCTCAACCTTGACTGCACATTAGAATCACCTGGGAATCTTTTTAAAATCCTGATTTCTGGGCCTAATCCTCCAGAAATTCTGTTTCTTTGTTACTAATGTTGTGGCCCCACCCCATAACAAAGAAACAGAATTTCTGGAGGATGAGGCCCAGAAATCAGGATTTTAAAAAGATTCCCAGGTGATTCTAATGTGCAGCCAAGGTTGAGAACCACTGCCCTAACCCAACACAAAGTTAGCGTTCCCCACACCCTTATACACACCACACACACGCACTCACACATGTACATGTAACAAAGTTGTGTTGTCCGTTAATAAAAAAGAGCTATTTAACTCAGAACAGCTTTGATCTTCTCCTTGGCCATGGGAGAAGGAGAACCTAAAGACCCCCAATGTGAGGCAGTTGGTCCATTGGTCTATTATACCCCCGCCCATTTTAGACACCAAATTCTATGCAAGTAGATTTTGAATCTGTTTAATGTCACCTTGAGTGTGTCCCAGAACCTCCATAAATGATATCATTTCTACTTACAAGACAGCTCAATAAGGCACCATCAAATTTACTATAAATTGCAACAGATTTAAAGTGTCCTTCAGTTTCCAGGAAAGCCAAAATGCTTCTTTCTGTACTCTCTGTGTGGTGACCTATAATTTCAGAAACTTCTGCAGCCTGTATTTTGGTTTCCCTGCTCATTCATTAGTCTGACAAATGTCTGTTGTCACCTGAAGCATTTACATGCCAAGCCTAAAGTCAGTCTTCTACTCAGCATCTGTGTTCTCTGGAAAGCACTTGGGTCCTGCCCATGGATTTTCAAGATTAAGCACATGCTACAGTATATCTAGCATAGCAGAGCCCTGTATTCTCACTCCAGACTGCAACACCAGCATCGAGGGTAGCCTTGCCTCATATCGTAATCAATAGCATGTGCGATTAGGTGCCTATTATGGGCTTTGCACTACTTTAGGCAATGTGGGAAATTCAGAAGTAGAAATAAGGACCACATCTGTTTTGAACATTACTTTATACCCAGCCCCTGATATAGGGTCTGGCACATAAGAAACAATAAAAATATGAATTAAATGTCTGAATAAGAACGTTGAGAAAACTAACACATGAGAAGCTATAAAGAATGACACAAGTTAATTCACAGCTAAGGGTTCTTATAGGTGAAGCTGCTATGAGAGATACCGATAAGGAGTTCAGAGGAGAGAGAGATTAATAGAGACTGAAATCATTACAGTGAGCATGCATGCAAACTTTCAGGTTAAGGGCTATTGGCAGAGGCATCAGAGAGAGGTCACCTGCATGTCAGGTGGAAGAGGAAGATCATAAGTGAAGGCCAACAGGTAAAATAAAGTATTAATCCGTGAAGAAACTGGCTAACTAGACCAGGGGAGACACGAAGTAGAGTAAAAAATGAGGTTAAATAAAAAGTGGGACCAGGTAATAAATAATATCAACAGGCAGAGGAATCACTAGTGGATCAAGTGCCAAAGTTTGTTTCTTAGATTGTTGTTTAGAATTCACATGGGTTGTTTTTTCATATGAAACAAGGCTATGAATTGTGATCTAACTCATGGGTAGCCCTAGTATACACATTCCTCTCTTCATGAAGTGACTAGATAGGTCAGAAATTAATTATCAAGCATGTCTGTTTTTTCTTGGAGAATTCTTCATGTTCATCAGCCTCTCAGAAGACTACTGGAATACGCTCAGTTAAGCCCCAGGAACAACTCAGCAATCCTTTTAACTAATTGTTAGCTCCCCTTCCTTCAGTCCTCAAGGACCATTTCAAACCTTCATCAGTCTCAAGATCCCTCCCATTGTCCCTGGTAGGGAATGACTCGAACCATTACTTTTCTGGTTAACTAGAAACCATCAATGAATTCCTTCAATGTCTTGGCATGTCCCCGAAAGTACACATATTGCTCTTCTTTTAAATTTTGTCCACCCCCGTCTTCTATCCTTGACTTTTCACTCCTCTCCTTAGGTCCCCTCCTTCCCCTTCTCCTCTCATTCTATTCACTATTCCATCCCGAGTTCTTCCATATACACAGCTCCGACTACAAATATATCGGTACCTCCTTAAACATGTATTACCAGATAGATAGATTATTTTTTTAAATTGAGCTCCAAATTCATCTTTACAGCTACACATAAGAAATTCCACTTTGACACACCACAGAGACTTCAAGTTCAACATGTCCAAAATGGAACAGCATCTATGATAGGCAGAATAATGGCCCCTCGACGATGTCCACATCCTAATCCCCAGACCCTGTGAATTTATTAGATTACTTGGTAAAACAAAATTAAGGTTGCAGATGGAATTAACATTGCTGAGTAACTTAACTTAAACTAGAGAGACTACCCTGGATTATCCAAATGGGCCCACTGTAACCACGAGTTTCCTTAAAGGTGGAAAAGGGAGGCCAAGAAAAGACTTAGAGGGAGACATGACTAAGAGAGAATGGTCAGAGGTGCAATGTGATTGGCTTTGAGAATGGAGGAAGGGCGGACAGGAGGCAAGGAATGTGGGCAGACCCTAGAAAATGGAAAAGGCAGGGGGATGAGTTCCCTCCTAGAGACTCCCAAAAAGGAACACAGCCCTGCTGACACTTAGATTTTAGCCATGTCAGACCTCTAACCTACAGAACTGTTAAACAATAAATTTGTGTTGTTTTAAGCCACTAAATCTGTGGTAATATATTACAGTAGCAACAGAAAATGAATCTACCATCTTTACCCTAAATGTCTGCCCTCATGTGTTTTGTTTGTTTTGGAGAGCAATGTTTTTATTGATCATACTAATTTTTCTCTCAGAAGATTTTAAAATTTCTATTAAGTTCATAGAATGTCAAAATAAACTATCTTTATATTGTTAAAATTCCAAGTTAAAAGATGAAAATACCATTCTTAAATGTATAGAGGAGTAGTGTAGAAACTTGGCAATATTTCTTCAGAACATCAGGATAACACTTAGATATGTCTATTTTCTCTAATGAAATTTTATGCATCTAGGAGGAGGAAGAAATTTTCTTTGACCCTTCTAGATTCCTCTGGCTGGTCTAAGAATTAAATAAGATAGAAACTCAAAACATAAATTCATAGAAAAGCAGATAGTAAACCTGGCAGCCAGTAATCCAAAAATGATAGCACCGTTATATTAAAACCAGATAAAAATGGGCCTTATAGCAAAGCCATTATTAGGAAAATGGTCAATAAGCATGTGAGAATTTCTCAACTTCACTAGTAATCAGGGAAATGCTCACAGAAACAATGACTAGGTGCCATTTTTCATACCTTATCAGACTGGCAGAAAGTGTTGTCTGAAAACAAGGGTTGGGGGGATATAGGAAATAGGAACTCTTATAACACACCCCTGGGGAGGCGTGCTCTGGGCAACCACGTGGGAGAACTATTTGGCAACAGCTAGTAAAGCTGGAGGTGAAAACCCTCTGAGAAATTCTATCCAGTAGAAATATAATGTGAACCACATATACAATTTTAAATGTTCTAGCAGCCACATTAAAAAAGTAAAAAGAAACAAGTGAAATTAATTTTAATAATATTTTAATTAACTCAGCATATTCAAAACACTATCATTTTAATGTAATCCATTTTTAAAGTATTGAGGCATTATATATATTTTTTGTACTAAATATTCAAAATCTGATATGTATTTTATAACTAGAGCACACTCAGTTTGAATTTCAAGTGCTCACATGTAGGTAACGCCTCCCATACTGGACAGAGGAGTCCTCCTGAAATTCTTAGATTTGTTTTCAAGGAGTTTGCAGCAACATTTTTTTTAATAAAGAGAAAGTGTGTGTGTGTGTGTGTGTGTGTGTGTATGAGAAATGGATAAATGATCATTTGTTTATGCACACAAAGTAATGCTCTTCGACAGTTAAAACACATGTCCAATTATAGATACATTTAAAAACATAACAATTAGTGAAAAGAGAAAGTTGAAAATAGATTTAAATTGCAAAGCATCATATATTTAAATATACATTTAAAACACAAAAATCTATATATTGTTTGTGGCTAGATAAAGTTACAGTATCAATGCATGGGATCGATACACAATAACTTCTGGAACATGATTACTGGGATTGGTGGGGTGGGGAAATAGAACTTTTGCTCTGTCACCTTTTTATTTCTCTAGGAGAAAGCTCTCAAAAAAATAAGGGCAAAATGTTAACATCTATTCATTCTCAGCATTGGTTACACATAGTAGATTAAAATGGCCATTAATATTCAATAAATATGATTTAATCATTCATTCATTAAAACATTTAGTAAGCCTCTACCATGTGCCGGACTTTATGTTAGACAATGGGGAGATATAATAGTGTGTGTGTGTGTGTGTGTGTGTGTGCGTGTGTGTGTGTGTGTGTAAACAATGACTGAGAAACAATACGTCAGGTAATTATATGAAGAAACAAAAAAGGATCAGCAGAGATCTGGCTGGGTGGCTCATCAGGTTGCAGCGTCATCCCGTGCACCAAAAGGGTTGATTCCCAGTCAGGGCACATTCCTAGGTTGCCGGTTCAATCCCTGGTTGGGGGCAGCAGGAGGAAGTCGATAGATGTTTCTCTTTCTCTCTTCCTCTTTCTCTACAATCAGTGACCATGTTCTCAGGTGAGGATAAAAAAAGGAAAAAAAAAAAAGGTGGGGGTAATCAGCAGAAAAAAAGTATGGGGTTTGGAGAGGGTTGCTATTTGGATAACTTGGTCAAAAGGCCTCTCTAATAAGAAAAGTTTAAGAAGAAACTGAAGAAAGTAAGGGGTAGTCTATGTGGTATCTGAGACGAGTGCAAAGGGCTTGAGGCAAAAGAAAACCTGGCATATTTGTGGAACTACCAGAGTCCTACGGTGCCTCTCTTTAAAAAAAGGGGCGGGGGAGGAGACAGATGTCTCTTAAAAGAAGAGGGAAAAGTATATGCTTGGTTCTGTAGAGACACCAAACATTCCCATTTATACTCTTTTGGTAATAAAGTCAAACAGTAATATTAAATAAATATAGTATTTATCATCAAATTTAATTACCCAACATTTGAGGTGGGGCATCCCTTCTGGGAGTACAGAAAGGCAGAGATGTGATTTGACTGATATGGAAGGCAGGTAGAAATAGTCTCCCTTTTCTCATACTAACGTCTGCGTAATACACAAAATATAATCCCTGGAGGATATGAACTATTTATAAAAGCCAAATATATGCTTTAACTTATGACACTTGAATTCTGAGCAACAGACTGTAAGTACTGCATTTTCATAACCTTATTTCCCAGGAAAGCAAAAGTCAAAAAGAAAGGATGTGAGGAAAAACCAAGCAGTTACAAGCTAACCTTCTGCAATGTTTCAGTTTTATTAGACACACATTTCTTTTGAAAAAGAAGATGGGGCCCTAACCGGTTTGGCTCAGTGGATAGAGCATCGGCCTGCGGACTGAAGGGTTCCAGGTTCGATTCTGGTCAAGGGCATGTACCTTGGTTGCAGGCACATCCCCAGTAGAGGGTTTGCAGGAGGCAGCTGATTAATGTTTCTAATTATCTATTCCTCTCCCTTCCTCTCTGTAAAAAATCAATAAAATATATTTAAAAGAAAAAAAAAGAAGATGGGGGTATCGTTCTAGAGGTTCCTATAGCCAATATCATGCATTGTCTTACCATTTCTTATGTTAGTGACCAATGAAGTATACATCTGAGTAGCTATAAACGTGACCATTAGAGACTGTCTTACATTTCAAAGCTATTTATCACTGTAATAAATAAATAAGATTTCACTTATTTTTATAGCTAACATCACCATCAAAATTTTAAAAGTCAGTCAAAAACTGTTAAAAACAAAATCTCTGTTGAAATACAGAACAGCTGGGCCATAGCATATTTGTGTACCTGTTATCTAATCACCGATAATATACTTCCTTATTTCTCTGGGCCTTTATACACCTGGGAAGAGTAATCCACTGGAGGCCTTCACTTCTGGTATATAATAAGGGAAGGAAAACACTGGCAGAGGGACACTGAATTTTTGGACAGACTGTACCGAGCCATCAGTGCATCTGGCAAGAGTAGTCGGTCAAAGCCCATTATGTCTGCTGTGAATAGAGGGACAGAGTCACAAACACTGGATTATAGCTTCACAGAAATGGTGCATTCATATTAGTAAGTAAAATTGAATTTCAAGCCTACAGCCAGTAGTTAAAAGAATTCAGCTGCAGGTACCAGAAAAATCTACCTAGCGATGCTGCCCAAAGGTTTAGGGTGGAGCCACAGACACCAGACTGATGGCACATCAGCCAATGGCCAAAGGAAACCCATTGCCACTCCAAATAAATGGCCCCTCCTTTGCCACTCTAAAAATACTGCGTGTTTCCCTGGCAGAGGTCTAAAAGACCTCAGTAGCTGAGACATGCCCTATTTTATGGAAATAATAATAAAGAGAGACAGCGAGTCTTGCCCCGAATGCAAATTTGATGGAGAGGAGCGCGGGGCTGTTTGTATTTTACTCATCTTGCTCTGCCAGAATTCTCTCACAGGACGTTTGCCTTCAGGGTTCGGGGCAGCAGCAGCTCTGGGTCTGCCCTATGCATATGAATAAAAGTCAGTTTGCCATTTGCTAAATTATTTATGAGCTCAGCTGCTGTTTAGATTTTTTATTGAATAATTCTTAAAATAAATATTTTATAAGCAGCCAGAGGCTACTGGTATCTGATGCATTTCAGAAAATTAAAGAATAAAATTTAAATGGCAATGTAAAAAGACAAAAGGATCATCATGTCTTTGCTGATAGAACCCTCACACTACACACACAGTGGATAGATGTAGGTATTGTTTAAATAGCCTACTTATCAAACCATAGTTCAGAATTTAAATAAATTCCCCTTTAACAGATGAATCAAAAATTATAGCACTTTAAATTCCTCCTTTGATATTCAGCCCTAGGTTGGAATTTGATGTTCTTGGTGCATTCAGAATTGGATATAGGTTCTGGGCTTCATTCTGCATCTCAAATTTGCTAGATTACATTGCTTTAAGGCTATGGCTCTAGTAGTGATTTTTATCAATAATAAGTTACCTACTCTTTTCCAAATTGCCTATATTTCACTTAAAACTGAATGTTTGCATTTTAAAAAATCGGTTGATTATAAGCTACGGTGTGAAATAAAAAGGATGAGGAAATGAAGTGCCTTTAGAAACTGACTGAATGAGGACAAGAGAGAAGTTGAATAAAACATTGAGATCTCAAGCCTGGGTGTCTGGGAGAAGGCGGATGCAGCAGCATAAATAGAGACATCGGAAAAGGGTTTCACCATCAGGCATGTTGAAGAAGATACGAGGTGCTGGCAGGTGCTCAGGTTATGAGCAACGAGTGCCTGAGAATGTGGGGCCACAGCTTTGAATTGTGGAATAAATAAATGAATGAACAAAGCAGTCAGATCAAGCAAATATTCATATTATCGACAAATGACATTGCTGTTAATACTGCCTTGTTTTCCCTTTACAGTTTGTTATTAACTTTGTGTATCACAAATACTTTATCTCACCCTGAAAATTAGCTAATAAACTTGCACTCACTTTTAATTCTGCAGAGCTGAGCATGTAAAAATCTTTCAGCCCAAATTATGATGAGGAATCTAGGGGCTGGGGGCTGTCATGACCTAAACGACCAGATGGACGACCAGTCACCAGGAAGCGCATGGAGCACCTCTTGGTCCCTCCCCCACGGCCCACAGGCTCCTATCACAGCAAGGGTGGCTGCCGGCAGGCAGGCAGGCAGGCAGGCGGGGCAGCGGGAGGGGGGGGTGGCAGGGTGAGGCGTCTGCGGCAGCTGCTGGCAAGGACTGGAAAAAGAGAGAGGCGGGGCCTGATCCGCAGATGCCGCAGAGGCTGCAGATCAGGCCTGGAGAGAGGCTCGGAGATAGGCCCAGAGATGCTGACTGGCATAGAAGCCAGCCAATCAGAACCAACTCTGGGTGAAGTGCGAGGAGCCAATGGCTGCCTAGCAGGTGGAGCTTTTGACACTGACTGGCATAGAAACCGACCAATTAGAACTTAATCTGGGTGAACTGTGAAGGCAAAACCTAAGGTGGGGGCTGAGGAGGGGTTTTAAGGGCAACAACTGTTTCGTGTATGGTGCAAGAAAGTGATTCAATTTTTTAATGATGTAGTGCATATAGCTGGCTATCAGTCCAGATATAGAGATTTTGTATTTTTGTCTGCCAAGAGCATCTCCTCCTGCTGAAAAAGGCTCTTCCCCCCCCCCCCCCCCAGCCCCCGCCACATTTAAGCAGTCCTATCCTATATAATCTATCTATACTAATAAAAGGGTAATATGCTCATTAGACTGGGTCGACCAACCATCTTCTGGATGTCTGACTTCCTTCCAGACAAAGCCATGGTGGTAGGGGCTGAGGCAGAGGCAGTTAAGGGCAATCAGGCCCGCAGGGGAGGGCAGTTGGGGGTGAACAGGCCGGCACAGGAGGGCAGTTGAGGGTGATTAGGCCGGCAGGGGAGAGCAGTTGGGGGGGATCAGGTAGGCAGGCAGGTGAACAGCGGTCCCAGATTGCGAGTGGGATGTCCGACTGCCGGTTTAGGCCCAGCCGGACATCCTCCAAGGGGTCCCAGATTGGAGAGGGTGCAGGCTGGGCTGAGGGAACCTCCCACTGCCCCCTGTGCACGAATTTCATGCATCAGGCCTCTAGTCTAAGATATAATTAAGCAGATGCCTTGGATCGCATAGCATAACAACTCTCATGATGTGAAGTATGTTCAGCTTGTGTGAAACTTTGAGCAAAATAGCCAATGTTTAACCCTTAAACGGAGTGTTAACCAAAAGGCTATTTTCTTCATGTAGATTTCTTCACATTGATTTTAGTCAGTGTTTTCATCAAATGTGTTATGCTTGTGTTTATACAAAATATGGATACATAATGCTTTGTATTCAGATAATCTTTCGATCAAGGAACTAAAATATCCTATAAATGTTTATTATTTCCCTGGCCACATTCCATATTAAAAATTGAGGTCCAGCTCTGGCTGGTGTTGCTAAGTGGTTAGAGTGTCGTCCTGCACACCACAAGGTTGTAGATTTCATTACTGGTCAGGGCACATACCTAGGTTTCAGGTTCAATCCCTCAATAGGGGGCATGAAGAAGGCAGTGATCTCTCTCTCTCTCTCTCTCTCTCCCCTTCCCCTCTCCTTCCACTCTCTAAGCATATCCCCAGGTGAGTATTTAAAAAAAGATTGAGATCCAGGATTGCAGACCTTTACAGAAATTAATTTTGTGCATTTTTCACTGTAAGTTTCCTTGCTTCTCCAGGCTCTACCTTCTTATTATGCTCTCTTATCTCCATATCCCCAGCCTTAGCCCATTTTTAAGCCCCTCTTCTTTCTCTCTCTCTCTCTCTCTCTCTCCCTCTCTCTCTCTCTCTCTCCCTCTCCTCAAATTAATTGAACCCAAGGAGAGGGTCATGGAACTCTCTTATTTATAACCAGTTGGTCAGAAGAGCACAGGTAACAATTTGGACTTCCAATTGATATCTGAAATGGAGGGCAGTCTTGTGGGACTGAGCCCTTAACCTGTGGAATCCATGCTATCTCTGAGACAGTGTCAGAACTGACTTAACTGACAGGTCACACAGCTGACGTCCAAGAATTGCTTGGTGATGTGGAGGGGAAAAACCCACCACAATGGAATTGGTGAAAACCACCAAGTCCCACCTGTCTCTTACAATTATCATGAGGCACAAATAAGACCATTTATGTGAAAATAATCTACAAACATTAAAAGCATAAAACAAATATAAAATATTATTAATGTTGATGTCAAGAGTTTGTAGGCATCCATATTTCTAAAACTGCCTCCCAAACGGGAATTTAGATAGAAACTGACCTCCAGAATAAAGTATCTTCCTCTCTTCAGTTCATGCACAGAGTCTCTATAAAAGGAACCTGCAGCCTCTACATTGTGAACCTCCTCATGGAATTGTCACAAAAGAGCAATGGGTCCCTACCAGTCGTGCCATGATTGCTGCGCACCTGTGGACTGAGACAGAATATTTTCACTGAATTCTCTTAATTAGCTCACCCCAGGGGAGTGGATATGTATAACCCGCTCTTCCCATTTCCAGAGACTTCCAAAATGTCAGGGATCTTTCTATTTTCATTACATGAATTGCTTTACAAAAAAAGCACAGTGTGGAGCATCAATGCTTTATAAAAACTGCATTAATGCACCAACTTGTTCAGAAGCCAAGAAGGGAACCACAGCAGAGCCTAGAGAGAATGTAATGTGCCCAGCTTGAACCTTTCCCAGCCAACACCACTGAACACCTGTAAGCAATCATGAAGAAGTTACAGAGAATATTGAGCATCTACGCGGAGTCCAGCAGTGTTGATTTATTATTCCTAAGATTTCCATGGCTAAGTTCCCTCATTTAAGGGGTTAACCTTGAAAAAATTCATCTCTCTCCCTGCAAGACTTTCAGAGACATTTAAAATGGTCTAAAACTGAAAAGGAACCAAGCTCAATGGATTGGGCGATGCACTAAGGAAAATTTAATTACATAACAAGAAAAGCCTTTTGCTTGTAAAGAGACACTATTAGCAAATAAAATGACACACTGGGAGAAAATTGTTACAGCATATATATTTAATAGGACCACAGAAGAATATTTAATGGTCCTATTACACAAAGAAACTTCTAAAAATACAGAACAAAAGCTCCTTTAGCCCTAGAGAAAAATGCAGATGGTTTCCAACCATAAGAAAAATGCAAATGAAAACTTCCCTGAAATATCATTTCTTTTTTAAAAAAATATATTTTATTGATTTTTTTACAGAGAGTAAGGGAGAGGGATAGAGAGTTAGAAACATCGATGAGAGAGAAACATCGATCAGCTGCCTCCTGCACACTCCCTACTGAGGATGTGCCCACAACCAAGGTACATGCCCTTGACCAGAATCAAACCTGGGACCCTTCAGTCCGCAGGCCAACGCTCTATCCACTGAGCCAAACCGGTTAGGGTGAAATATCATTTCTTAAATATCCTACAATCTAAAAAGGCAGTCTTTTGGAAAGGCCTGAGGAAAGAACACTCATATGTGGCAATATCTAGCAAGGTCATATATGAGTCTGTAATTTTCCCAAGAATCCCACATCTAGGAACCTATCCCAAAGATAACACTAGCTGCCCAGCTGGCATTGCTCAGTGGTTGAATGTTGACCTGTGAACTAGGAGGTCATGATTTGATTCCCAGTCAGGGCACATGCCCAGTGCTGTGGGCTCAATCTCCAGTGTGAGGCATGTAGGAGGCAGCTGATCAATGATCCTCTTTCATCATTGATGTTTCTATCTCTCTCTCCCTCTCCCTTCCACTCTGAAATCTATAAAAAAATATTTTTAAAAAGATAAAACTAGCAACATTATGAACAAGCATGTACAAGGAATTCATTGTGAAATAGAAAAATATTGAAAGCAGCCCTGTTGTCCATCAAAGGGGATTGATTGAATAAACTATGGTCCAGTGATTCTCAAACTTTATGTGTAACAGAATCACCTGGAGGCCCTATCAACACACACACTTTCTGATTTAGTAGGTCTGGGGTGGAACCCAAGAATGTGTATTTTTACCAAGTTTCCAGGTGATGGTTTGTGATGTTGCTGGTCCAGGTGCCATACTTTGAGAACCATGGCTTAGTATTTCCACACAATCGGATACTTTGCAGCTGTAAAAAAAAAAAAAAAAAAAGGAAGAGTATCCATATAGAAAAGTCATCATTAGGTTATGGTTTTTAGTGAAAATGAGCCAAATAGAAATAACTGTGCATTGTATACTACTTCTTACTAAGAAAGGGAACAGACACATTAAAAAGATAGACCACAACATTTTTAGAGTAGTTGTATCTAGGGAAGTTGTAAATAGGGTGGAGTTAGAATTCTTGGCATAAATCTTGTTCTATAGATTTGACTTTGGAAGAATGTGAATATTTTATTTAAGGATAAAGCAAAATAACTTTTTAATAAAATCCCCCCCAAATCCTATATAATAAAAGCCTAATATGCTAAGTGTCCGGTCATCTGGTTGTCCGTTCAAACAAAGCATAATATGCTAATGATATGCTAAGGCCACTCAATCACTCGCTATGACATGCATGGAACACCAGAGGGCAGAGAGTCAACCGGTCGACCACTCGCTATGACGTGCACTGACCACTAGAGGGCAGACACTCTGACCAGAAGGTTAACTTGCTGCTGGGGTTCAGCCTATCGGGACTGAGTGAGACATGTTGAACACGCCCTGGAGCCCTCCCTCGGTCCCGCATCCCTCCCTGGCCCTGATCATGCACCGGTGGGGTCCTTTGGCCTGGCCTGTGCCTTCTTGCAATTCGGGCTGAGGGACCCCCCCACACACACACAAGTGCACAAATTTCATGCACAGGACCTCTAGTAAAAAATAATATGAAACAAATGGACCTACATGTGTATCTAATTGATGGCAGAACTACATAGAGAGGATAATTCAAATGATTGTTAAAAACAGCTATTTCACTATATAACCAAATAACTAGTGAAATGCCTGACAAAAGATGTACCAAAAATAAAATAAAATTTCAAATTATTTTCAGTAATAATATTGTTGGCAATAGTGGAGGTATCGTTATTCAGAGACATATATATATATATATATATATATATATATATATATATGAAAATTAATAATTAAACTATTTTAATTCTATCATTCTGATATAATTAATAAACAGTGTCCTTGGCATAGGAGAAAAGAGACACAAATATAAGAAGAGTTTATGTAAAGACACTATAATCTTGAATTTGAAATATCTGTATTAACTCATAGTTTATCTTTTTAAAAAAACAACACAAAATAAAACATATCTTAGCTCTAAAAAGGCCACCCAGACTGTAGACTCTAAATTCCACTTCCCACTAAAGGAAAACAGGGCTCCTGGAAAATGACTAATTCCAGGTCAGAGTCAGGAAAGGTATAAAATCTCAAGAAAACCCCCAAAACATCTGGGGTCATGAAAAAGAGGTCTTGGAAAGCAAGGAAATGGAAGGAAGGAAGGAAGGAAGGAAGGAAGGAAGGAAGGAAGGAAGGAAGGGAGAGAAAGAGAGAGAAAGGGGGAAAGGGCAGAATTAGTCACCATTAAGACATGCCAGTTAATCAACTCATTATTTTAAAAACTGTTAAATAAAAAAAAGATTCAAACACTATTATATATATAATAATATATATAATAATAATATATTATATATATATATACACACACACACACACACACACACACACACACACACAACTGTACTACTGGGTTACCAAGTAGAAGATGAAGGACAATCTCCATTTATAGAAGTACTAGAGGCCCGGTGCACAAAAATTTGTGCACTCGGAGGGGGAGGGGGGTTCCTCAGCCCGGCCTGTGCCCTCTCGCAGTCTGGGACCCCTTGGGAGATAATGACCTGCTGGCTTAGGCCTGCTCCCGGGTGGCAGAGGGCAGGCCCAATCCCTAGGTGCAGCCCCTGGTTGGGCTCAGAGCAGGGCCGATTGGGGGTTGGGGCACCGCCCGCTGTCACACTCAAGGCAGGATCGATGGGGAGGTTGCGGCGCCACCCCCTGTCACGCACAGAGCAGGGTCGATCAGGGGGTTGGGGCGCTGCCCCCTGTCACTCACAGAGCAGGGCCGATCAAAGGGTTGAGGAGCTCCCCCCTGTCACTCACAAAGTAGGGCCGATAGGGGAGTTGGGGCACCACCTCGGGTCACACACAGAACAAGGCAGATCAGGGTGTTGGGGCGCCGCACCCTGTCACACTCAGGGCAGGGCCGATCAGGGGGTTGGGGCACTGCACCCTGTCACACACAGAGCTGTAGAGCGATCAGGGAGTTGGGGAGCTCCCCCCTATCAGGCACAAAGCAGGGCTGATCAGGGGGTTTGGGCGCTGCCCCCTGTCACACTGATCCCGGTGCCGGGAGGCATATTACCCTTTTACTATATAGGATAGAGGCCTGGTGCACAGGTGGGGACCAGCTGGTTTGCCCTGAAGGGTGTCCTGGATCAGGGTGGGGGTCCCCACTGGGGTGCCTGGCCAGCCTGGGTGAGGAGCTGAGGGCTGTTTTCAGGCTGGCGGGTGACTGAAGCTCCCAACCGCTCCTTTTTTTCTTTTTTTTTTTATTCTGGGCCAGCTTTAGCTCTGAGGCTTGGCTCCAGCTCTGAGGCCTTGGCTGCTGGTTTGTTTGGGTTCTATAATCGAAACACTGTTTCAACTCCAGCTCTGAGATCCTGGCTGGCTGAAAGCAGGTTACTGGGGTTTTGTTTAGCTTCTATATTTGTAACAATGTTTCAAACTGCAAGCTCAGAGGCCAGCAGCAGCAGCAGGCGGGGAACGTTGGCTTCCTCTGTCACTGGAGCAAGCAAGCCTCCTGTTCGCTTCAGTGCCTGGCTGCCGGCCGCCATCTTGGCTGGCAGTTAATTTGCATATCGCCCTGATTAGCCAATGGGAAGGGTAGCGGAGGTACAGCTAATTACCATGTTTCTCTTTTATTAGATAGGATACTGTAGTAAATTAGAATTGGAACACCATCTTTAACTCCTAATGAAATAATGGATCTGGTAGTCATCAACAACAGTGGACAACCATCACTAAACTAGAGATAGCCAATATTATGTGCCTCCTAGTGGAATAACATACCACTTTATTAAATTGTCTGGCCAAAAAATGAACCTGAGTCTGATTAAAACTCTGGATCCATGAAACCGATTTACAGGAAATTTATAGGACAGAGGAACAAGCCATCTACCACCACCAGGGATGTGCACTCAGCAAAATCAACACTCCAGGGAGCTACCAGAGAAACAAACTAGTTTCTTCAACAAATTTCAAGATAAAAAGGAAAAGATGAAGGTGGAGTCTATATTAAAAGAGAATTAAGAGACATATCTACCAATTACAATGAGAGGACATTATTTGAATCCTAATTCAAACCAACAAACTGTAATTTAAAAAAAAAGAAGAGATAATTGGAAATTAGATCACTGATTGTCAATTTGATGTGAACGAATTACTATTTTTGTATAGTATGCTTATGTTTAAATAAAAAGAATTTTTTTCAGGATGAAATATTTGCAAATGAAGTGATATTATGTCTGGAATGTGCCTTGAGTAAGATGTGAGGGGGAAGTGAGAAGGTAGTGGTGGGCTGGTAAATGCTGAACAATCAGCTTGGGGTGGAGGTGGGGACGGCCTGATCTTACCATTTGTATCATCTGCTGATTTCACAGTGTAAGTGCTCACAGCATGACTGCTTCCAAGTGTGAGTTTCAATGTCTCACGTATAAAATGCAGATCTCTAAGGCATTTTTCCAGGTGAAAAAGATCTAACCTAATCAATAACAGTTTTGATTAGTGATGCTGATTATTAGCACACATTTAACCAGTTTCTAAGATTCAAGCATATTTTCCCAACTTTGTCTATAATGAACTATGTCTAAAGTTTATAGAACCAAATATCTCAGCGGCTCTTCTGCAATCTAGACCCTGCATTTGCTGGATTTCATTTTCCTACTACTTCCCCCAAAATGTTGCTGGTCTCAATTTCAATTCAGTATCTCTGATTCTCACTTTTTAAATTGCTATCCAAGCAAATTTTAGCAAATTACACTCTGTTTTCTCAGTTAACTTATATACAGCCATATTTACAAGCTATAACGATATAGTTATTCAACTAATATTTTAAGTTCTAGTTCCTCGTTTTCTCTTTTGGATGAAAGGGTTAGGAAAGAGGAATTGTCGTCATGAATGTATTTCAAATGTTTTGCCTGCCACTATCCATTCGCTGCTTAGGCATCACCAGATGTTCTTAATAAGCCCTGCGTATCAGAATACTTTACATAACATAATTTACATGGAATTTTACAACCTGAGTCAGCTTTTCCTCTTCTGCTGCAGTTTTTAATTCTCTAGGTCTCCACTCCTATTGTTCTTTTTCCTTTATATTCAGACCCTCTCCTGAAGAGGACCTAATACAACATTTTGTATTGCTACTTCATCACCCACGCTTTTAACCAAGATGGTAAACACAGAGGGAGCAATCCCTCCAAACCGTATTTGGAGTTTCACACATTGTTATTACCATGGCCTCTTTGTCTGCAGACCCTCAGCCAGTTTTCGTTGAATCGTTCCATTTTATGATTGCACATGTTTAAGTATAATCTGAATTATTTAAAATTGCATGAGGAACTGGCAAACTATTTGATAATGTTCAAATATAACTGCCACCCCATAAGGAAATGATTTCATAATTCTATCAAAACTGCAATTGGTTTTGTCAGAAGCAATTTGTTTTATAGAACCCATTGCTTACTCCAAATTATAATTCCCTCAGCCTTTAGATGTTTGCACTTTCCTTTAATGTTTCTGACATTATGTGATGGTGCTGACGTTCAATTAAACAGATTTATTGCTGTCCTTCTTATTTAATATGATGGGGCCCTACTCTGTGTATACGAGCAGCTGAAAAGACTGGAGGTGATCGGCAGGGGCTATCGAGATGTTACACACAACGGATATTTATCCTGGAAGATATGTTTGCTCTGGAGGCTGCGTGGAATTTATTCTGGACTTGAGCCATCAGGTCCTGCCAATTCCTACTGCCAATTCCTAGTAATAATCTAGGCTCCGTTAGCCACACTGGTCTTTTTCCTGGGCCACTTGCCTTCAGTTGTTACATTTCTGGGGTATCTTGTTATCAGTCATTACTGCTGTTGTTACCATTTCAATGTCATCATAATCACCATCAGCAGGCAACTCTCCAACATACACGATGGACTGGCACATGTCACTGAGAAGGTTCGTTTTCTGCTCATGAAAGAAGATTCTCTCATCACTAACCTTGTTTTACTGATAACTACCATTTATTATTATCTTCCAGATGCCAAGCTAAGCAATTTATAAGAATTATTTTTATTTAATTCTCAAGGTAGAAACTTTTATCTACATTTAACAAATAACAAATTGAAATTCAGTGAGGGTAGGTACACGGTTCGAGGTCACTCAGAAATGCATTGATGGAGCCACCCTTGAATTCTTGTGGGTGAGTCACATGCAGGAACAGAGAGACTTCTGACCACAGAGGAAGGAGGAAGGGCACCGAAGCCTTTGTCACGTTTCTAGAACGTGGAGCAGGAGGCAGATTGGAGGCTCAGGGAGGAGAGAGAAAGGAGTGGCTCCTGATGGAGAGCGCAAGGAGGGATGCAGGAAAGAGTGCCACTGTTACAGAGCCTTCATTTCATTAACATAACATACCCTCCTCGGTTTTACTTAATGCTTTTCTCCTTTAATTCTCATTCATCTTATTTTAGTGCAACAGTTATATTGAATGAGCTGAGATTAACAGTGTTATGAATTAATTTTCGAATGTGTTATAAAACACATTTATTCTTTCCCACCACTCCTTATTAAACTTGCTTCATCAAACAACCCACTTTCTGTCCTTGGACAAAGTCTTGGACAGGTCCTGCAGTTCTGTGGGTCACTCTTAGAGAAGATATAAATTATAATATGTCTTTTTGTTTTGATAGGGAGAGGGTGAATCCAGTGTGACAACGAGAACTCCCAGTCTATCCCATAAGTGGGCGTGAGTCTGCTCCAGTTGTGGATGTCTACCACAGGCAGAGAGAAGGATGTCACCAACTTCTCTCTCCTTCGCTCACCTCCTTCCTCCAGGGCCAGGAACAAAGTATTACCTGCTGGTACTACTGACATCTGCATGTTCCAAGCTGACTCTTTCTTTAGGAGCAATTTTGTGGGTTTATCAGAGATTCCCCCGATGGAAACATGCCACTGTCGACCCCTTGTTACTAGTGGGCTGCTTCCCACCCCTCCCTCAGCCCCAGGCTCCAATGGATTACCACTGAACTGGCTGCTATCCGCCTCTCGGCAGTCCTTTGCGGGCAGATTCCTCTCCTAGCCTTCAGGCCGGCTTGCCCGTTCCACTCCCACACCATCGTTTCATTTGGGTCCACAGGGAACATGCACATTGCCCCAGTTGGCACACCACCACCACCACCACCAACTGCAGCTTGCTCCCTAAGCAGCCTTGCCTCTCTCTCTGACTCTTCAGGCCAAACTAGCCATGGAGTTTTATACAGCACATATGTACCCTTAACTCCAAGGACTCCACTCAAATTCTATATGAAGCCCTCCTCACTTGACATGAGGTGAATGAAGTGGACTCACACACACACACACACACACACACACACACACTCACTCACACACACACACTCACACACACACTCACACACACACACTTACACACACACACCACTTTCCATGACAGTGGAAGAAGCACACAGCACCCAACAGCTCTCTCCAAAGCATGCCTTTAACTCCCCTACTCTTTGGGGAGCTAGGGTAGCAGTCTTACCATTTCTTACTTAGCATGGTCTTGTATGGAGGCTGGTACCCACTGTAGCACTGGGCCTTCAACTAAAACTGAGATGCAGAAGCTGCTTTGACATCCTCTTATATTTGTACTGCGACTCCTGCCTTCTTTTTAGCATCTTTTCCCATCCTTTTCAATTTCCCTGTGCCATTTTGCCTTAGATGTGTCTCTTATAGACAGTCAATTGACTTTTTTAAATCTAATTCATGTCTCTGTATTTTAATTAGGCACGTTTACCTCATTCATTGTAATATCAAATTTATTTATGCCATCTTATCTTTTCCTGTTTTCCATGCTTCCTGATTATTCTCTCTTATCTTCTTTTTGGGAGCTTTGGATGAATTGAGTTTTCTTTGTTCATTTTTTTTTATCAAATGGTTTGAAAATTGTATAGTTTATTTCTCTTTTAAGATTTTCCTTATAAACATATATATTAAATGGGGTTTTTTTCTGTGTGTAGCATGAATCAGAATCTATATCTCCTAAACAATAAGAACCATAACAAGATCTTACTGCCCTCTGCACTCAGTCAACTCTCCCTCCCATCACCTATGTTGATTTAAATTTTCTTGGATTTTAATTACAGATTGTTATTAATTTTTTTACAACCTATGCCAGTTTCCAGGTTATCAAGCCAATTTTATAATGTCATTTTCTAAACAGAGTTTTGAGGAAATAACCATCTTCCTCTAGACTCCACATCCTTTGCTTCCAAGAATTTCTAAAAGCAAATTATGACAGTTACCACCGGGAGGGGCAGAGAGCAGAGTGGTGGGGCCTCTGGGTGAGCCTTCCTCCGGTCCTTGCCCCCACGGCCCTTGCGAGGAGCATTTTTTACCTTCCCTTGTTTCCTGACCTGCTCTCATCTGAACATGGTCCTGGCCATTCTCTCTCCAAGCCCCTGCATCTCTACCCTGTTCTGATTCTTTATTTTAATTCCTAGCATTTTTTAAAAAGTACTTATTGAATTCAACATAGGATCTGAGATGGGAGTTTTCCTGATTCAGTGCAGCCATGAAGCAGTTCTCACCCCAGCCCAATTTCATGAGAATTGTTACTGCCCTAGACAAAGCCGGAAATCACTTGGTCTGTTGGACTCTAAGGCTCGGAATTTTTTGAGACCCTGCTTGTCTTGCTCCATATGGTCAGTATCCTATTGCCTTAGCTTCTTGGTTGGCTAATAACTGTCCGGAATCCAGATCACATGGGGAGATGGCGCTTCAGCTCCCCCAACCACGTGCTCTGGCACCTCTAGTGGCCATTGGCGGGATTGCAAGGTCAGTGCTGAGTTCTAGACTTGCTTCCTTCCAGCTATTCTCTCAAAGGAATCACCCGCCATGGGAAACAATCCAACCAGCAGAGCAAGGATAGGAATTGAAAAGGAGAACTCAGCACACTCTCTTACCACCACCTCCAACATTGTCCCCTCTCCTGCTACCACTCCTGAAGAAATTCACAGACAGCTGGGAGTCCCTCCTGTCTTCCTCTTATGTAAGTGCGTATCTATGGTTTTCGGCAAGGCATAGAGGTTTGTCTACTGGTTCTCAAAACTGAGGGCGTATCTGAAGGTCAGCAGTGCCTCTCCCTGGCAGTAGACATCCAGAAAACCCCGCTGGCTTTTTAGCAGTATTAAGGTACAGGTTCAACATCCCTACCTAATGATATGACACCGACAATATCAGCAGCCTTTGCCAGGAATCAGTCAGCGAACTCTACCCACAGGAGAGGCGCCTCACCTAACAACTGAAAGGGAACGATTCAGTCATGAGGTTTCAGCTCCTAGAAGAACCCCAGTGGGACTGAGTGCGAGGAAGTATATATAGCACCAGTAGTTTGGACTTGCCTTCCCTCCAAAGGACCCACCCTGACCTTTGCCCAGTGCTCCAGGCACACATAGTGATAATCCACCTTCTCATGTCAGTGTGGTCAGTGGGGGGCCTTCTTCCCAGTAGGTGAGTAGACACTTAGAAATGTTGGGCAGGTCTGTACCTCATGTGACACGAGGCTACACCCTGTAGATGAATTCTAACAATGGGTGACAAAGGCCCTTGCATGGGGTGAGGAGGAGCTGTGCTGTCACCCTGTGGTCCTTGGCCTTGTTTATCTAAAAGTCCACAATCAGTGATTTCCTAGGATGGGAGCTGGCAAAGTATGGCCCATGGGTTAAATCAGGCCTCCTACCGGTTTTTGTATAGCCTGCATGCAAAGAATGCCATTTACATTTTTTAAATGGTTTAGGAAAAAAATCAAAAGAATCATAATATTTCATGGCACACAAACATATGAAATTAAAACATTCATGTCCATAAATAAGGTTTTATTGGAACATGGCCATACTCATTCGTTTATATATTGCTTATGGCTGCTTTCATGTCACAGTGGCAGAGGCAAATAGTTGTGACAGACCACACGGCCCACAACGTTGAAAATGTTTACTGTCTGGCCCTTTACAGAAAAAGCTTGCTTTTTCTCTCCTGGAAGATCAGGCCTTCTAGTTTATCACACACTCAGGAGCCCAGTTGGATGAGGCAAAGAATGAGTCCCAGGACCTTGCAGAGAATGGTGGTGAATTCACACTGTGAAGGCCCTGTCTGAAGATTTTGGAATAATCCATTAGGCCATAGGGAGCCTTTACAGTTGGCGCCAGGATCAAAGCAGTACATTCTGGAGACTTAGCATGGCATCAGTGGGCAGAAAGTCCTGAAGGAAGGGAGAATTCTGAGATAGGGAAGCCAGTGGTGAGGCCTGGAAGTAAGGAACATCTAAGAAGAGGAAGAAGTGGTTGCTGGTGGCATACTGGGGACAGTGGCAGAGGGCAGCAGACAGGTTGCCATCAAAGAGGCCGAGGCCACAGTGAAATGAAGTCATGAGACCCCAAAAGCCCCACAGGACATAGGAACATTACTGAAGGTCATCTGGTTTGTCAACTTGTAATCTTCTTAACTAGATGACCCCGTAGGTAAATTTGGTTTTGCTTTCCACTAGCAACTTTAAAATACAACTTAGACAGATTGTGGACACAGAGCAAAGGGATGGAGATAGGAGGTAAGCAGTTTGAGATTAATGGGCATCATTGTATAAATTCATGGGCAGAAATGGCTGGGGAACGCTTCAAGCTAATAAGTCTGTTCCTAATCCCCTTAAAGTAATAACACTTCCGCCCAGACACCTCTGGGCTCCTTGCCATACATTTCCATTAGGCTGAAATTAACTGGTATGATCAGTGTTATTAAGGAAAGGAAATCATCATAATTTCCAAAGACAAGAAGGCCACATACTTGTTCCTATAACATTATATCAGGAGATAAGCTATTATTTCTGCCCTGAAAAGTTCCATGAACAAATCCATTTACTACAAGGAAAGGGGAAAACCATGAAGTTAATGTTTTTTTCAAAGGAAGCACATTGCAAAATAAAAATAACTTTATTCTAT
Organism: Myotis yumanensis; assembly: GCF_028538775.1. Classification (NCBI taxonomy): domain Eukaryota; kingdom Metazoa; phylum Chordata; class Mammalia; order Chiroptera; family Vespertilionidae; genus Myotis; species Myotis yumanensis. Next base: position 167,970,941 of record NW_027223754.1, read on the forward strand.
TATTTGAGTTTGACATGCAGTCCTATGTACACTACGCAGAACTCATCTTCAGTTTGTGAATGGACTAGCAATTATAAGGTCCAAATGACACTGAGTTGAAGACTTGGATGAAGTGAGCACTAGTGGAAAAAAGAGTTGATTTTTATCTTTTACATTTCCACTTTAGGGTGGATAAATGTTTCTACAAGAATGGTTTTTAATAACAGCATATCTACACTAATAAAAGAGAAACATGGTAATTGGCGTACGACCGCTACCCTTCCCATTGGCTAATCAGCGTATCCTTATGCAAATTAACTGTCAGCCAAGATGGCGGCCGGCAGCCAGGCAGCTGGAAGCGAACATGAGGCTTGCTTGCTCCAGGGACTGCAGACTCCAACGTTCCCCGCCTCACTAGCCGGCCTCTGAGCTGGCAGTTTGAAACATTCTAACAAATATAGGCCAGGATCTCAGAGCTGAAGTTATACATTGTTTCGATTATAGAACCGAAACAAACCAGATACCTGCTCTCAGAGCTAGAGCCAGAGCTAAAGCTGGCCCAGAATAAAATAAAAAAAAGGAGCCGTTGGGAGCTTCAATCAACAACCGCCAGCCTGAAAGCAGCCCTCAGCCTCTCACCCAGACTGGCCAGGCACCCCAGTGGGGACCCCCACCCTGAAGGGTGTGTGACCAGCTGCAAACAGCCATCATCCCCTCATCCAGGCTGGCCAGGCACCCCAGTGGGGACCCCCACCCTGATCCAGGACACCCTTCAGGGTAAACCAGCTGGCCCCCAGGCCTCTATCCTATATAGTAAAAGGGTAATATGCCTCCCAGCACCGGGATCAGCGGAGCCGCGAGGCCTCCTGGCACCGGATCAGCGTGACAGGGGGCAGTGCCCAACCCCCCTGATCGGCCCTGCTCTGTGTGTGACAGGGTAGAGCCATAACCTCCCCATCGGCCCTGCCCTGAGTGTGACAGTGGCGGCGCCCCAACCCCCTGATCGGCCCTGCTCTGTGGGTGATAGAGGGCGGTGTCCCAACCCCCTGATCCGCCCTGCTCTGTGTGTGACAGGGGGCGGTGCCCCAACTCCCCTATTGGCCCTACTCTGTGAGTGAGAGTGGGGAGCTCCTCAACCCCCTGTTGGGCCCTGCCCTGTGTGTGACAGGGTATGAAGCCCCAACTCCCCTGATGGGCCCTGCTCTGTGCGTGTCAGGGGGTGCCGCCCCAACTCCCCAATTGGCCCTGCTCTGGGCCCGACCAGGGGCTGCATCTAGGGATTGGGCCTGCCCTCTGCCACCTGGGACCAGGCCTAAGCCAGCAGGTCATTATCTCCCGAGGGGTCCCAGACTGGGAGAGGGCACAGGATGGGCTGAGGAACCCCCTTTCCCCCCGAGTGCACAAATTTTTGTGCACCGGGCCTCTAGTATCCTTATAATAGACATAGACGGGATTTTTTAAATGATTACTCATTATTGTAAAATAGTTGCACAGCACAGATTTGTGGGTTAAGTTCCTAAAATTTTGTATATGTTTAATTTTCTCTTATCATCCTCAAATTTCTTACTAGTGTACTACTCTTAGTTCATCAACTTTCTATTACAGAACTGAGTCTCTCAAAATATGTTTTAAAATGATGTTCTATCTGCCTAGCTGGTTTGCCTCAGTGAATAGAGCATTGACCTGTGGACTGAAGGGTCCCGGTTTGATTCCAGTCAAGGGCACATGCCTGGATTGTGGGCTTGATCCCCAGTGTGGGGTGTGCAGGAGGCAGCCAGCCAATTATTTTCTTTCATCATTGATGTTTCGATCTTTCTCTCCCTTCCTCTCTGATATCAATAAAATTAAACTTAAAAAATAATGATGTTCTATTTAAGAGTCTATAAAATGAGACTTCCTGAGATTTTTAGCCACAAAAAGCCAACGATGCCCCCATAGCACATTCAGTACTGCACTAGAAACTAGGAAGAGATTCAGACTTTCAGAACACCTAACCTACGAAGATCTGAAAGACACCAAATGACTTAAAAATCATTATTTCAGAAGCAATTCTTTTTTTTTTTAATATTTTATTGATTTTTTTACAGAGAAGAAGGGAGAGGGATAGACAGTTAGAAATATCGGTGAGAGAGAAACATCGATCAGCCGCCTCCTGCACACTCCCCACTGGGGATGTGCCCGCAACCAAGGTACATGCCCTCGACCGGAATCGAACCTGGGACCCCTGAGTCCGCAGGCCGACGCTCTATCCACTGAGCCAAACTGGTTCGGCTCAGAAGCAATTCTTAACAATAAAAATGTAACTACTTTAGATGTGTATATATAGAAACATAATACTGAAAGAGGTAAAGGAGGAAATAAATGTAAAAATAGGAAAGATCTGCCCAGCCAGTCTGGCTCTGTGGTTGATCATTGACTCATAAACCAGGAGGTCACGGTTTGACTCCCAGTCAGGGCACATGCCTGAGTTGTGGGCTTGATTTCCAATGTGGGACATGCAGGAGGCAGCCAATCAATGATTCCCTCTCATTATTGATGGTTTTATCTCTCTCGCCTTCTCCCTTACTCTTTGGAATCAATATCTATGCATATAAAACCCTAATATGCAAATAGACCAAATGGCGGAACAACCAAACAACCGGTTGCTATGACATGCACTGACCACAAGGGGTCACGCGCAGAACATTGTGGGCATCAGCAGCAGGCAGCAGAGTGTGGAACATGGCAGGTATCAGCTACAGTGGGATGGTGGAGCAGGTGAGTGGGGACGCCAGACCAAGGTGGGGCGCCGTTCGCTGTCATTGGGGCAAGCCTCTGGTGGTTACTGAAAATTCTTTGCTCCCACGTGCCACAGTCCCACAGGTGCTCTCACCTGCTGCTGGCGCTGGCCCTGCTCACACCCGCTGCCGGCACCTGGCGAGGGCCCCGATTGCTCGGTGCTGTCAGCGGGTGCGAGTGGCAAATGCCAGCCCGAATCACCCCTCAGGGCTTCTCCACCTCCCCCTGCTCCTGAGGGGCATTCGGGACCTGCAGCTGCCACTTGCACCCGCTGCCAGTGCCTGGCGCTGGCCCTGATCACTTGGCACCATCAGTGGGTGCAAGAGGCGGCTGCCGGCCCCCATCACCCCTGAGGGCTTCTCTACTTCCCCCTGCTCCTGAGGGGCTATCAAGGCAGCAGCCACCGCTCGCACCAGCTGACAGCACCAGCCCCGCTTGCACCCGCTGCTGGCGCTGGCCCCAACTGCTCCGTGCCATCAGTGGGTGCAAGCAGGGCTGGTGCCGTCAGCACATGGGAGCAGCAATGGCAGGAGTGGGGCTGCCAGCAGACAGGGGACAAGAAGCCATGGTGGGAGGGATCAGGCAGGGGTGCAGAGGATGGGCCGAGACCAACCCCTGTGCCCACCACAGCCTCACATCCCACAGTTCCTTTCAAGGTGCACGAATCCATGCACTGGACCCCTAGTTTATATATCTACATTAATAAAAGAGAAACATGGTAATTAGCGTACGACCGCTACCCTTCCCATTGGCTAATCAGCATATCCTTATGCAAATTAACTGTCAGCCAAGATGGCGGCCGGCAGCCATGCACTGAAGCGAACAGGGAGGCTTGCTTGCTCCAGTGATGGCGAACTCCAACGTTCCCCACCTCACTTGCCGGCCTCTCAGCTGCAACTCTAAGCAAATATGTTGCAAATATAGAAGCTAAACAAAACCCTAGAAACCGGCTTTCAGTCAGCTGGACTTCAGCCAGCCGGACCGCAACAGTGTATCAAATACAGAAGGTAAAGGCCAGAAACCTGTTTTCAGCAGCGAGGCCTCAGAGCTAAAGCTGGCCCAGAATAAAAAGAAGAAAAGAAAAAAAGGAGCGGTTGGGAGCTTCAGTCACCCGACAGCCTGAAAACGGCCCTCAGCCCCTCACCCAGACTGTCCAGGCACCCCAGTGGGGACCCCCACCCTGATCCAGGACACCCTTCAGGGCAAACCAGCTGGCCCCCACCTGTACACCAGGCCTCTATTCTATATTGTAAAAGGGTAATATGCCTCTTGGCACTGGGATCAGCGGAGCCGCAAGGCCTCCCGGCACCGGGATCAGCGTGACAGGGGGCAGCGCCCAAACTCCCTGATCACCCTGTGGCTCTGTGAGTGACAGGGGGCGGGGCCACAACCTCCCTATCTGCCCTGCTCTGTTCGTGACAGGGGAAGGCGCCCCAACCCCCTGATCAGCCCTGCTCTGTGCCTGATAGGGGGGAGCTCCCCAACCTCCTGATCGGCCCTGCGGCTCTGTGTGTGACAGGGTGCGGCGCCCCAACCCCCCCCCTCCCCCACGGGCCCTGCTCTGTGTGTGACAGGGTAGAGCCATAACCTCTCCATCGGCCCTGCCCTGAGTGTGACAGTGGCGGCGCCCCAACCCCCTGATCGGCCCTGCTCTGTGGGTAATAGAGGGTGGCGCCCCAACCCCCCTCCACGGACCTTGCTCTGTGTGTGACAGGGTAGAGCCATAACCTCCCCATTGGCCCTGCCCTGAGTGTGACAGGGTGCAGCGCCCCAACCCCCTGATCCGCCCTGCTCTGTGAGTGACAGGGGGTGGTGCCCCAACTCCCCTATCGGCCCTACTCTGTGAGTGACAGGGTACGAAGCCCCAACCCCACTGATGGCCCTGTTCTATCAGTGACAGGGGGCAGCGCCCCAACCCCCTAATGGGTCCTGCTCTGTGCGTGACAGGGGGTGGTGCTGCAACCTCCCCATTGACCCTGCCTTGAGTGTGACAGGGGGCAGTGCCCCAACCCCCCAATCGGCCCTATCCTGAGTGTAACTGAGGGTGGCATCGCAACCTCCCGAACCGCCCTGCTCTGTGCATGACAGGGGGCGGCGCCCCAACTCCCAAATCAGCCCTGCTCTGAACCCTACCAGGGGCTGCACGTAGGGATTGGGCCTGCCCTCTGCCACCCGGGAGCAGGCCTAAGCCAGCAGGTCGTTATCTCCCGAGGGGTCCCAGACTGCGAGAGGGCACAGGCCGGGCTGGGTGACCCCCCCCCCCCCCCCCCGAGTGCACAAATTTTTGTGCACCGGGCCTCTAGTATATATATAAAAGCCTAAGCAACTGTTTGATCATTTGACTGTTTGACCACCAGGGGGCAGATGCCCAATGCACAGGCATGGAAACATGGAACAGACTTAGGAATCTCAGAGGGAAGTGGGGAGGGGAAAGGGCGGTAAGAGATTAACCAAAGATCTTATATGCATACTAGAGGACCGGTGCACAGACAGATTCGTGCACCAGTGGGGATCGGGCCAAAAGTGGCAGTCTGACATTCCCTGAGGGGTCCTGGATTGCAAGAGAGACCCCACCGGTGCACAAATGTGTGTACTTGGCCTCTAGTATATATATAAATCTCTTTTAAAAAATAGGAAAAATCTATGCATAAAAGACAAAAACAGCTAACACTGAGCCCCTCCTGATGCTCTTTCTGTCCTGGCCTCTCCCAGCACTGAATGATGAACATCCATTCTCCTTCCTCACAAAAGGCTGTCAGTGAAGCTCCTGGTTTATGGTCCAGGTGGCTATTGCTCTAGGTTGGCTATTGCTTAAAACACTTTTTTTTTTTTTTTTTTTTTTTTTGGTGGCAGGAGGGGAGGCAGTCAGATAAGGACAGAAATACTAAGTGCCAAGATAATCTGTGGAAATCTGGGAATGTTTAAAAGAAATTTTAACCAGGCTATTATTTCAGAACAATATAACACACTTAAACAGAAGAAATTCACATAGCTCAAGAGTTAACTTTCTCATACTCTGGGGTCAGAGGGTTTTATTCAGAATTCTGCCACTTCCTAGTTCACTTTCTAACTAGTTAGTTAACCTTTCTAAGCCACAGACTCCTAATGTATAATATAGGGTGATATTATGCCACATGAAAAAATATAATATATATTAATACCTGTCTTATAGAATTGTTTAAGGAATAACTAAAGTAAAGCAATAATGTTTATTATCAAGTTTTGCACACAGTAAGTACATAACAAATGCAAATTATGATTAGCTTCACTTTTCTTATAACCTCATCTTTAAAGGATAATGATGAGCCCTAACCTGTTTGGCTCAGTGGGTAGAGCGTCAGCCTGCGGACTGAGGGGTCCCAGGTTCGGTCCTGGTCAAGGGCATGTACCTTGGTTGAGGGCACATCCCTAGTAGGAGGTGTGCAGGAGGCAGCTGATCAATGTTTCTCTTTCATCAATGTTTCTAACTCTATCTCTCTCCCTTCCTCTCTGTGAAAAATCAATAAAAATACATTTTTAAAAAAAGGATAATGATGAGGCAACTTTTTACTGTTGCATGACAACAGAGTTTTGTCTCTAATTTTGATAATGGGCACTACAATTTATAAGTGTCTACTATATGCCAGATATCTCATATACTGCATCTCATTTAAACCTCAAAGGAACCCACTGAATATGTATGATTATTCTCACTTTATAAGTTAGAATCCTGAACTAGAGAAGTTAAGTAACTCTCCCAGAGTTGCAAAAATTATAACTAATTTTTGGAATTAGTTACAATTCCAAATTAAATCCAGATATGTCTGATTTCATAGCCCATGTTCTAGGGGAGACATGGCAAATAGGTGTGTATTTTTCTGTTTGTTTGTTTTTTGTGTTGTTTTTTAAAAATATATTTTTATTGATTTCAGAGAGGAAGGGAGAGCAAAATAGAAACATCGATGATGAGAGAGAATCATGATTGGCTGCCTCCTGCAGGCCCCATAGTGGAAATGGAGCCCACAACCCGGGCATGTGCCCTGACCTCCTGGCTCATAGGTCAACACTCAATGCCTGATCCACACCAGCTGGGCTAATTCTTCTTTCAAGTTAAGACACAAGGTATCAAGGAACTACCAGATCATGTCAAAGGATTTAGGGTCCCACTTGCGAGGGCTCTTCCTGGCCAAAAATGAGACAACTTGAGCATCAGAAACAGTAATGACGACCATAAGTTGAAACACATAAAGTGTATTTAAAATCACGAGTTCATTTTAATTCTTTTATTTTAAAAAAGCTCATTTGACATATGTTGAGGTTGCTAGGGCACCAGCTCATTATTCTGAAAATTGGAGAATCAAGTGAAAGAATCAAGCATTTGTCTTGCTTTTCCAGCATAAACTATCTGGGTTAGATATGCAAATACCTGAAGGAAAGCATCCCAGGCGATCGTCAAGGACCTGAAAGGCGCATGTCTGCCATATCAAGACACAGCAGAGAGGCCGTGTGGGCAGGCCTCGCTAACAAAAGGGGAGAGTACTGTTAGATGGTGTCAGAAGGGAAATCGGGTCCGAGTCAGTATGTGGGGTTTTCTAGGCCATTGTAAGGGCTCTGGCTTTTACTTTGAAAGAAACAGGAAGCTATTGCAGGTTTTTGAACAAAGAAGTGACACAATCTGACATTTGGTTTAATAGAATCACTCTGACCGCTGTGTTGAGACTACACTGAAGGGGAGCCCAGCCGATGTGGCTCAGTGGTTGAGTGCCGACCTATGAACCAGGAGGTTGCGATTCGATTCCCAATCAGGGCACATGCCTGGGTTGTGGTCTCTATCCCAGGACATACAGGAGGCAGCCAATCAATAATTCTCTCTCATCACTGATATTTCTCTCTCTCCCTCTCCCTTCCTCTCTGAAATAAATAAAAATATATTTTAAAAAATAAACTAGAGGGGAAATAAGAGTAAAAGCAAGGAAACCAATTAGAAGTTTACTATAATAATCCTGATGTTTGAAGTAAAATCTATTTGCCATCTCTGCCCTGGAACTAGAGTTTGAACCAAGATGGAGTAGGGAAGGTGAGAAATGGTTGAATTCTAGATTTATCTTGAAGATAGACCTGGCAGGAGCTGCTGATGAACTGGATACAAGGAAAGTGAGAAAGAGGAAAAACAAGGATGACTCCAGGGCTTTAGCTGTGAGTAAATGGAAGTCTGGCGCCTTCAACGGAGAGGGAGACCACAGAGGAGCAGGTTTGGGCAGGAGGTGGAGTAGGGAAGAATAAGAGCTCAATTTACATATGTTAAGTTTGTGATGCTTATTACCCATCCAAGTGAAACTGCATCTGGATTTATAAGATCTGGAGTCCAGGGGAGATAGATGTTGGGTTGGAGATATAGAGTCAAGAAATTCTTTCAATAAAAGTGAGTGTCCGCTGTGTCAAATCCTGCTGCCAGGTTAGGAAAGATGAGGACTGGGAACAGACCACTGGATTAAGCAACTTGGAAGCCACTGATGAGGGTGATAAGAGCAGCTTCACTTGCATGGTGCAGGCTGAAGGCTGATTGGAGAGAGGACAGGACTGTCAAGGCATTCCTTTTCATTGTGTTGAAAAGTGAAGGGAAGAAACGGGATGGTAGCTGGAGGGGAAGGCAGGACCCAGAGAGGGTTTGTTTGTTTGATTCGTTGGTTGGTTGGTTGGGTTTATTTGGTTTTATTTATAAAAATAGCATGATTGTAGCCTGATGAGGAAGGTACAGTAGAGAGTGTAAAATGATCAGTGCAGGAGAGAGAGAAAGGAAAGTTGTTGACGGGATGTCCCTGAGCAGACAACACCGGATGGGAAAGGCAGGCTTTACCAGGGCACAGACAGTTCAGCCATGGTACCCAGAGAGGAGGGAATGCATTGGGCACAGGTGCAGGGAAGACACACGATGTGGTGGTGCCAATTGCTGAGGGCTCTGGGTGCACAAAGGGGAAACGCTGAAAGCTTACAGATGCCTCTAGAACTTCAAATTTCCCAAAAGCAGTATTGCTGCTCTGACAGGCCGCTCCATCCTAGAGGTAGAAATCTTGCAGCTTTAGGCTCATTCTGGCCCTGGAGTCCATGGGGTCAAGGCTATGTGGCCATCTGAAGTCCATGCCCACTGCACAACCTTCCCCCTCTCCCCATCATCCCTCCACCCCAACCCTCCCTCTGCCCACCCTCCAGGGATTGAGATGCCAGAATTCTCTTCACCTGAATAAGCCATCTTCTGGAGCCTGTATATGCCTCTTCCCCTCTGTCCTGCTGAGCGCAGAGCTGACGTCTTCCATCCTCCCTCTTCATCGGGGTGTGCACCCTTAGGCCTACAGGGTGGCCCCTGAGTGGCTGGGGGGCAGTGGGGAGGAAAGAAGCTTAGACAAGGGAGTCAGGGGGTCCATACACATGTGTCACCCCCTTGAGTTACAGAGCAGAGCCACAGAGCCTCCATTTGAGCACTTTACACAGGGCGGGTCTGCTGAAAGGACTTGCTGTTTATTCCTGACCCAGTAACATCTAGTGGTTTCAGCCATCCATAGGAACAAAAGGAGCTATCCTACACAAGCTACAACAAAGCATCACCGTGAAGCAGCAGGAGACCGTGTTATTTCTAATACCTAAGTCTGGGCCACCTTACAGTATGTTCCCCACTGAAATGCAGTAGAAGGAAGGAGGAAGATCCTTGGAGACTTTGCTGTGAGGCCCATCAATCTCTGGAAAGCCAGAAACGGAGGTGACATGGACCCCCAGGGAAAAGGAAAACTCAGATTTAGAGAGAAGGTGCTGGAAAAAACAACCCTGGGAATAGGGCTGCCAGATAAAATATAGTATGCCATATTCATGATATTCTTATACCTCAAGAAATTATTCCTTGTTTATCTGAGATTCACATGTAGCCGGGGCAGGCTGAATTTTTATTTGCTACATCTATCAGGAGAGGCAGCATCCCTCTGGGGTTCATCCCTCTGCATCTTACCCCACTCCACCCCCACCGTCTCGCCTATGTTATTCAGCAAACATGAGTAACAGTCAGAAGGACAGACAGGAAGAAGCGAAGGAGGAGGAGAAAGAGAGAAGAAAGAGGCAAGAAAAGAAGGGAAGTGAAGGGAAGAAAGAAGAGAGAGAGAGAAAGAGACAGAAGGCATGAATCTAAAAAACAAAAACAAATAATTCCAGGGAAACAGATTTTTAAAAGTTAAGTAGTTTCAAAGAAGTTACAAATATAACCTTACACTAAAAAGAGCTGGGAAAAAAAGTAAAATAATTCAAAGAAGAGCTTATAAAGCAATTGGAGATAAAAACCAGGCCAGCAAAGCTTAGGAAAGAAATGAGAGAAAAATAAAAATGTCACAGAGATAAAAAGCCACATTAGAGGCAATAAAAACAGAATAAACAAAATTTAAACACAGTTCTGGTGGATAGTATGTATAAGGAATAAAATAAAATAGAACAAATTACAGGGATAGTTCTTGTGAATATGTTATGAGTGGTAGAAACAGCAGATACAAAGTAGCTATTATATGTGTTTCTGAAGAAGAAAGCAAAACAAATAGAAAAATTTTTAATTAATAACAGTGATAATGAAATAAAGCTATTTATTTGAGCACTTACTATGTGCCTGGCATCATTCTAAAAGTTCTGAGGATTATCTCATTTAATCCTCATAACAACCTACTAGGTACTATTATCCTCCCCATTTTACAGATGAGAAAATTGAAGCAGAGAGAAGTTAAGCAACTTCCTTAAAGTCACACAGTTAATGGTAGAACCAGGATTTAAAACTAGGCAGCCTGATTCTTTAATCTTAAATACTCACAGCATTTCTAACACCAGGAAAGTCTTAAAACTGCAGATCTATAGAGCATGTCTTATCCCAGGAATATCTGGTTCGGGATAGCTAACATTAGTTCTTCTCATGGTATAGTGACTAAAATTAAAGGATAAGGAATGATGAGAGCATCCAAGTGGAAAAAGCAGGTCAGAGACAAGGGAAAATATCGGATGGGTCTCAAACTTCACCATAACACAACTTAATGGTAGATGATAGTGCTGCAACGTGGAACATAGGAAGTGGAATCTGAAAAACTGATAGCAAGCCACGTTGTCCAATAAGTATAAAGGTAATGAGAAATCTATTCAGCGTGTAAGATTTCAGGAAATTCAGTACCAGTTAGTTTGTGTCATTTCCCTGGTTTAGACCATTCAAGACTGTGGGTTAAAGTCTAAACTCTATGGTCAGTCTTTTCGAATTCATTCAGTCTCTCTTCTACCTGCCCTTTCCGTCTTATCTGGGGCCACTTGTTCCAGAGCCTTTGCTTTACTGAACATCATGTTTGCTTCTAAACCTTCCTTCATTGTTTTCAATTCCACAACACTTACCAGACACCTCTGATGTTGCAAGCCCTGTGCTAGGCAGCTGATCATCTGGTGGGGAAGTCAGAGTACACACACACAATGACACAGGATGCATGCCACAAATGGAGAAGTGTAGTGTGCTGACTAGGACACCAGGGAAGGCCATCCTGAAAAATAGTGGCATTTCAGCTGAAGGATGAGGTGAAATTAAGGGGCTTGGAGAGAATTGCAAGCAGAAGGAAAAGACCCAGAGGTGAGAGAGGGCATGATATCTATGCAGAAGTAAAAATATATAGTTATGGCTAGAGTATAGCGATCAAGGGGAGGGTGGTATGAGATGTGGCTGCAGAGGAAGCAAAGGAGAGCCGACCAGCTACACCTGCAGGTCATGTGAATGCCTCTGTGTGGGCGTCTACAGTCACAACTGTTTCCTGTTTGTATTCAGTAAGTTATTAGTAACAAAATCTATGAAGACTGCTGAGGGCAGGGCTCTAAGCCCACAGCACCCACCACGGTGGGGTCTCCTCTGACTCACTGGGTGCAATCTCATGGACCTACTGATGTCCAGGTCCACAAGGAGACAGCTGGGAGACCTCATCTACCTACATCAGCCGTGAGTGCACTTTCACATGACAAGGACATTCTGTATCTTTTGAAAAATGAACTTTTCATTGTAGAAGATTTTAGGCTTATACAACAGTTGAAAATATAGAACAAGAGTTTCCACATGTCTCCCACACACTTTCCCCTTTTGTTAACATCTTACCTTAGTATGGTCCATTTGTCACAATAAACCAATAGATACATAAGTATTAACTGAAGTTTATATTTTATTCCCATTTCCTTAGTTTTTACCTGATGTTCTTTCTTTTTTTTTTTTAATAGATTTTATTGATTTTTTATAAATAAGGAAGGGAGAGTTGTTTGGCAGTTAGGAACATCAATGAGAGAGAAACATCGATCAGCTGCCTCCTGCACACCCCCTATTGGAGATGTGCCCACAACCAAGGTACATGCCCTTGACCGGAATTGAACCTGGGACCTTTGAGTCCGCAGGCTGACGCTCTATCCACTGAGCCAAACCGGTTAGGGCCTGATGTTCTTTCTTTTTTGTTGTTGTCTCAGGATCCCATCCGTGACGTCATACTACATTTAGTCATCATGTCTCCTTCGGCTCTTCTCACAAGTGACAGTTTCTCAGACTTTCCTTGTTTTTAGTGACCTTCACAATTTTGATGAGTACTGGTCAGGTGTTTTGTAGAATGTCCTTCAGTTGGGGCTGGTCTGATATTTTTCTTGTGAGTGGACTGGGGTTTATGCATTTTGGAGAGAAAAACCACAGAAGTAAAGTACCATTCTCATAACATTATATCCAGGGTACATACTGTCAACATGACATCATTGTTGGTGTTGACCTAGATCTCTTTTTTCCTCCTTTCATACTGTATTAGAGGCCCGGTGCACGAAATTCATGTGCGGGTAGGGTCCCTAGGTCTGGCCGGCAATCAGGGCTGATCGGGGCCGTCTGGCTTCTGGCCAGGGCCTTCCTTCTCCCAGCTGCTGGCTGGGGCCTTCCTTTGTTCCGTGCTGCTCCCTGCTGGTCAGCGCACATCATAGCAGGTGGTTGAACTCCCGGTCGGTCAAACTCCTGAGGGGACAATTTGGATATTAGCCTTTTATTATATAGGATTCTTTGGAAGGAAGTCACTATGCACAGCCCACACATGAGGGATAGGAGATATGCCTCACCTCCTTGACAGCCAAGTATCTACATACATAATTTGGAATGCCCCTAAATAGGAAATTTGTATACTCTCTCTTATTTATTTTTTATTCAATCATTTCTATAAATCAGTGTGGACTCATTCCTTTATACGATTGAATAGTATTCCACTGTATGGATATACTATAGTTTGCTTGTGCTTTCATCTATTGAAGGGTATATTAATTGCTCCCAGTTTTGGCAACTATGAATAAACCTGCTATAAACATTTGCATGAAGGTTTTCTGTAGACATAATTTTTCAATAGGTTTGGTAAATACTTAGGAGCATGATTGCTGAACCATGTGGTAAAACTATGTTCAGCTTTGTACACTTTAATCTTTATTATTTCCTTCTTCTGCTTGGTTTGGGCTTAAATTGTTCTTCTTATTCAAGTTCCTTAAGGTGGGAAGCTAGGTTATTTATTTGAAATCTTCCTTCTTTTTTAATGTAGTTGTTTGTAGCTATAAATTTCCCTCTAGCACTACTTTTGCTGAAGCCATATATATGAGTGTATTGTGTTTTCTTTCTTTTTTTCCAGCTTTGAGATATAATTGATGTATAACATTGTGCAAATTCAGAGTGTACAGTGTGTTGATTTGATACTCTTATATATTGTAAAATTCTTGCCACCATGGCATTAGCTAATGCCTCCAGCATGTCACATAATTACCATTTATTTTTTGCAGCAAGAACACTTAGGATCTACTCTTTGCAACTTTCAAGTATTTAATATGGTATAATTAACTTTGACCACCATGCTATACATTAGGTCCCAGAACTTATTTATAATTTGAAGTTGTTCCCTTCGACCAACATTCCCCATTTCCCTCATCCCTGGTAACTGTTGTATTTTCATTTTAATTTATTGCAAGATATTTTCTAATTTCTGTTGTGATTTCTTCTTTGACCATTAGTTGTTTAAGAGTGTGTTGTTTAATTTTAATATTTGTGAAGCACCTAGACTTCCTTCTATTATTGATATCTACATTCATTCCATTGTGATTGGAGAAGATACTTTGATTTCTATCACTTTAAATTTATTGAGATTTGTTGGTGGCATAACATATGACTTATCCTGTAGAATGTCTCATGTGCACTTGATAGGAATATGCATTCTTTTGTTGTTGGGTGGAGTGTTCTGTATGTCTATAAGGTCTAGTTATTTCATAGTGCTGTGTAAGTCCTGTTTACTTCTTGATCTTCTGTCTAGTTGTTCTATCCATTAATGAAAGTGGAGTGTTGAAGTCTCCAACTATTATTTTTGAACTATTTCTTCCTTCGATTCTGTCATATAATATGGGGCTCTGTTGTTAGGTGCATATATATTTATAATTGCTACATCTTCTTGGTGGATGCTCCTTTTTACCAATGTATAATGTCCTTTGACTTTTGAAACAATTTTTGACTTAAAGTCTATTTGGTCTAATATTAGTATAGTCACCTAGCTCTCTTTTGGTTATTACTTGCCATAGCACAATTATTTTTCATCCTTTCACTTTCAATGTATTTGTGCTTTTAGATCTAAAGTGAGTCTCTTATAGACAGCATATGGTTACATCATTTCAAAAATTCATTCTACCATCTCTTCCTTTTAATTGGAGAGTTTAATCCATTAACATTTAATTAATTACTGATGAGGGAGAAGTGACTGCTACTGTGTTTCTATTTGTTTTCTATAGGTCATATATTTTTTGTTCCTCAATTCCTCTATTACTGCCTTATTTTGTGTTTCATAGGTATTTTCTGGTATACCATTTTACTGCTATTTTAAGCTATTTTCTTAGTAATTACCTGGTGATTACAATTAATATTTTAATTTATAATATTTTAATTCAAATCCAACTTAGTTTCAGTAGTATATAAAAACTTAACTTCCATGTAGCTCCTCCCCTTCATGCTGTTATTGTCACAAATTAAATCTTTATATACTATGTGCCCATTAATATATATTTGCAATTTTGGTTTGATGCATTTGTCTTATAAATCATGTAGAAAGAGTTATAAACCAAAAATACATTAATACTGACTTTATGTAATTATTTTTACCAATGTTCTTTATTTCTTCATGTGGACTTGGAAGTACTGTTTAGTGTCCTTTCATTTCAGCCAGAACTTCCTTTAGCATTTCTTGTAGAGCAGGTCTATTAGCTCTCTCAGAGTTTATGTTTGTTTAAGAGTGTGTTGTTGATTTAATTTCTCCATCTTGAAAGAATAGTTTTGCTGGATATAGAACTATTGGTCATCTTAGACTGCTAGGACTACCATAACAAAATACCACAGACTGGATAGCTTAAACAACAGAAATTTATTCTTCTCCCAGTTCTGGAGGCTGGAAGTCCAAGGTTAAAGTGTCAGGAGGGATGATTTCAGGTGAGGCCTCTTTCCTAGGCCTACAGACAGCACCTTCTCACTATATCCTCACATGTCCTTTTCTTTGTACATGCATGCCTGAGACAGGTCTCTGGCATCTCTATCAAATTAGGGCCCATCCTTATGACCTTACTTTATTCTCCTACTAAAATGAAGCATTTTTTCTTTTTTTTTTTTAAATTAAATCTTTATTGTTCAGATTATTACAGTTGTTCCTCTTTTTCCCCCCCGCATAGCTCCCCTCCACCCGTTTCCCACTCCACCCTCTGCCCTCACCCCCTTCCCCCCTCCACTGTCCTCATCCATAGGTGCACGATTTTTGTTTAGTCTCTTCCCGCATCCCCCACACCCCTTTCCCTCCCAAGAATAGTCAGTCCACTCCCTTTCTATGCCCCTGATTCTATTATAATCACCAGTTTATTCTGTTCATCAGATTATTTATTCACTTGATTTTTAGATTCACTTGTTGATAGATGTGTATTTATTGTTCATAATTTGTATCTTTACTTTCTTCTTCTTCTTCCTCTTCTTAAAGGATACCTTTCAGCATTTCGTATAATACTGGCTTGGTGGTGATGAACTCCTTTAGCTTTTCCTTATCTGTGAAGCTCTTTATCTGACCTTCAATTCTGAATGATAGCTTTGCTGGATAAAGTAATCTTGGTTGTAGGTTCTTGGCTTTGAATATTTCTTGCCACTCCCTTCTGGTCTGCAAAGTTTCTGTTGAGAAATCAGCTGACAGTCGTATGGGTACTCCCTTGTAGGTAACTGACTGTCTTTCTCTTGCTGCTTTTAAGATTCTCTCTTTGTCTTTTGCTCTTGGCATTTTAATTATGATGTGTCTTGGAGTGGTCCTCTTTGGATTCCTTTTGTTTGGGGTTCTCTGCGCTTCCTGGACTTGTATATTTCTTTCACCAGGTAGGGGAAGTTTTCTGTCATTATTTCTTTAATTAGGTTTTCAATATCTTGCTCTCTCTCTTCTTCTGGCACCCCTATAATTTGGATGTTGGTGCACTTGAAGCTGTCCCAGAGGCTCCTTACACTATCTTCGTATTTTTGGATTCTTTTTTCTTTTCCGGTTGGGTGTTTTTTGCTTCTTCGTATTTCAAATCTTTGACTTGATTCTTGCGATCCTCTAGCCTGCTTTTGGAACTCTGAATAATATCCTTTATTTCAGTCAGTGTATGCTTAATTTCTAGTTGGTCCTTTTTCATAACCTCCAGGGTCTCACTAGATTTCTTGAGGGTCTCACTACATTTATTGGCGGTCTCACCAGACTTTTTGAGGGTCTTACTAAATTTATCGGTGGTTTCTAGAAAGTTCTTGAAAAACCTTATAAGTGTGGTTTTGAACTCTATATCCAGTCGTTTGCTTTTCTCCATTTCTGTCAATTGTGAACTGTTTCTTTGTCTTTGCATTTTTTATGCTTCCCTGTGTTGCTAGAGTGGCTTTGTGTGCTAGGTGTCCTATAGGGCCCAGTGGCTCAGCCTCCCCAATTACCTGAGGTGGACACTCTTGGTGCACCCCCTTGTGGGCTTTGTGCACAGTCTTGTTGTAGTTAAGCCTTGATTGTTGTAGGTATCACTGGGAGGAACTGACCTCCAGGCCAATTGACTGTGAGAGTCAGCTGTGTCTACAGTGGGACAACTTCTGTGCTGAAGACACCGTTATGAGGCAAGACTTGCTTCAGTGGGGCTTTGGTGCTCACTGAATCTGCCCCCTGAGTGTGTCCCTTATGGATCTGAGGAGCTGTAATCTGGATGGTCCCACTCTGACAACTGGGTATTACTGGCTCTTGGATCTAAGGAGGTGCTAATTTAGCCTCTGCCTGAGGCTACCCAGCAGGAGCTATGAAGAGATCTGCAGATTCCCCTTCCTTGTTTGGGGTTTGGAGGTGCCCAAATGAGGCCCAGCTGTGAAGCAATGCAAGCTGCTGTGGGGCCTTGGGCCTTCTCTTGGAAGTTCTGGGTCTGTCTGGCCCAGCTGCTGTTTGTTAGGTAATTTTCAGATTGCAAAGGGCCAGGGCATTCATATGCAAAAGCCTCTGCCACAGCTTGGGTGGGGCGGGGTCTCAGGGAATCAACAGGGTGGAGCAAGCAGCTATGGCTGATCCTCAGCCCTGCCCTAAGGGGCCCTGAGTCTCAGTGTCCCAGTAATCGCTGCAAGCACCTTTGAGAGAAAGCCGCCTCGAGTTCCAAGTTCTGCCCAGAGAGTCCAGTTTCTCCCTGTATGAGTCTGGGTCCCCAGAGACTCACCCGGAACTGGAGTTCAGAGCAGTCGGGGGCTTGTGACTCCCTCCCTATTCAAAAAGACAGCCTCGTCCTCAGTTGCCAGCCCTTGCTGCGTGCGCCTCCGTACCTCTGCACTTCCGCAGCTCCTCTGAGTCTTACTGTGCTTTTCTCTTTCCTTCTAGTTGTAGAATTTCCACTCAGCCAGCCTTCCTGTGGTTCTGGATGATGTCCGTTTTGTCTTTTAATTGTATTTTTGAATTTTTTGTGGGAGGCAGCAATTTCCGGTGTTTACCTATGCCACCATCTTGGTTTCTCCGAAGCATTTTTTCTTTATTGAGTTGCTCTGCTTGTTGTAAACTTTCCTTTGGATTCCAGACCTCTTCTCTCCCCTAAAGTTTATTCTGAGAGTTTTGCCAGCTTATTCATTACTTTTGTGAAGGAATGAACTTTTGGAGTTCTTTATTTTGCCATTTCACTGATCTCTCTTTTGCCCATTTTTAAATTGGTTTGTTTTCTTACTATTGAGTTTTAAGAATTCTTTGTATATTTTGGATACAAGACATTTCTCTGATATGTAAATGGCAAATATTTTCTCCCATTGACTTGTTGTTGTTTTTTTTTTTCCATTCTCTTAACAGTGTCCTTTGCAGAACAAAAGTTTTTAATTTTAACAAAGTCCAACACCCATTTTCTTATTTCTTTCATGGATCATACTTTTGATGTATCTAAGACCTCATTAACAAACTCAATATGTTGATTTTCTTATATGTTGTCTTCTATAAGTGTTATAGTTTTGCACTTATATTTAGGTCTATGAACCATTTTGAGTTAAGTTTTGTAAAGGGTGTAAGGTCTGTGTCTACATTCATTTTTTTAAATATAGATTTCCAATTATTCCATCAATATTTGTTGAAAAAACATATATTGAATTGAATTGTCTCTGCAACTGTATTAAAAAATCATTTGACTATATGCGTGTCACTCTATTTCTTGGATGTTTATTCTGTTTCATTGATCTATGTGCCTATTATTTGCCAACACCATGATACTTGATTATAGTAGGTTCACAGTAAGTCTTAAAAGAATAGTGTGAGTGTTCTAATTTTATTCTTCTCATTCAATTTTGTGTTGGCTATTCTATGTTTAGACCTGTATTTTTTACTTTAATTATTTTTTTCAAACACACCATAGCAGAACAACTGCCAAGCATGGTGATCTTTAAAGTGTGTAATATTAGGTACATGTGTTTGAGAAAAAGGAATAAAGGATCTTTTGCTAGGAAATCATGAAAAACAACAGGAAAGTTTGTTTAAAAGACATAAGGAAGGGCGGAAAAGTTATAAGACTTGCTATTCTAAACCCCTGTGGAATATGTGGAATTAACACTACCGTCCTAGCTCCCTAGACTCCATATATTATTATCAGTCAAAAGATTTAGTTAGATCAGTGCTTGAATTTGTGACTCTATTCACTATCACCAAAACCACTTATAGCACCTTACTCATGACAAAGATCTAATTTTACTAGAATATAAAATCTTCCAAATAAACCTATCCTTTAAAAATAAAAGAACTAATAGTGTTAGAATTTTTATCCAAAAGTAATATTTGTGACAAAAATCATATAAGAGATAGAGGGCATGTGCTGGGACGTGGGGGAGGCTGGAGGGAGGTCAATGGGGAAAAAAGGAGACACATGTACTACTATGTGTAATACTTTAAGCAACAAAAAAATAATTAAATTAAATTGAAAAAAAGAGATAGTCTGTCACATTCCATACTAGTTTTTCCTATGAAGAAATTTTAAAATGAATTTGCTGCTAAGATGAACAAGTGTCCTATACTTTATTCTGATATCTCTGGGAAACTTGAGTAAATCTGAGAGCCGCTGATTCATCAAAGGACTGTGATAGTTTTCTCAACTTACGGGGCCATTCAAAGCTGCCATTGAATTAATGTTCCTGCTTCCTAATGAGTCAAAGTACTCAGAACAATAGATGTTCAAACAAGACAGAAAGCTCAAGGAATTTCATTTTTATCACCATTTTAAAAGAAACTTAACACTCATTTCTTTCCCTGAGTAATATACATTTTAGTGTCTTCTCTTTAGTACTAAGTGTTTCAGAGTCTTCAGGAAATGTTAAGTGTTGGAACTAAAACAATATGACATTAAAACAATCAGTGGGGATTCCACTTGAAATAACTTGGTCCCTATTTAAGGATAACCATCTATCTAATCTCTCCTCAGAAGACAATATAGCAAAATAGCATTATATGTTCAATTATCTAACATCTCATTTCCTGTTCCTCCAAAACGCAGGAATTCTTTCTTAAAGGTTCTCTAGTAAGAGGACTTTTTCTGTTGGATGCTATTAAAATTTCTTTTGTGTGTTTTAATTGGGAAAGAACAGTGTTAATGTTAGTGGTCTCTAAAATAGGACTTCATTTATTTTTAAATGTGTTTGGGAGTGAAGTGAGTCATTCTTCAATTTCCTTTAAAAGAAACTAGGATGAGTCCTTTCTTTAATACAAATTAATGCCAAACTCATTTTGAAAGTGGCATATTGTGACTTACTGGTAATAAATATTGGTTTGCTTTGCCCATTTTGACACTAAAAGCCAACATGAATTTTGCTTTATCCTCTTAGCAGCTGCATAGATGTTAATTTAGCAAAGTTCTTTTACTTATTTGCCTCATTCACTCATCGATAACAACTTTAGGCTAAAAAAAATAATCTGCTGCTTATTACTAATAGTAACAAAGGTAGAGAGGGCTAACGTGTCAATGGATATTAATATAACGTAGCCAAATTACACTTGGCATCACAAATTATGTCACCTTTTTATTAGGGCCCAAATTTTACTTCCTATGGATCATGATTCCTTGCAAAGTGCCCCCTAAGTATCCCCATGATGTCTCACTTGTCCCAAACTCCTACTATATCTGTTCCATTGGATTACAAAAAAATAAAATCTCTCCTACTGTTTCATCTAGCAAAGCAATTCTTGGCTGATGACTACTGCTGCTCTATTGAGCACTGGTGGGAACTTAACGCCATCACATGCTGTTCCTCTGCATTCCACAGTCCCTCCTGCAGCTTTGCCAGGTGCAGCTGTTTTCCAGAAACAACCACACTTACCAGTATCTCTCAAGGTGTCCAAACTGCATTGTTGTCCATAGCAGGGGTGGGCAAATGGCTCCCTCACATTTCTAACTTACTCTATAAGTGCAGTGCCAACGACATTTGGGACCCAGTGGGTTAAAGATTTTAGTCAAACCATTCTTTGGGTTTTTACTTGAAGCCATTTAGTTTTCATTCTCTGGCACCCAAAATGTGTCCAGGGTACTAGACCCAAGACAGATTGAGTAATAATCACTGAGCTGTATTCAGAATCCTTATTCTACCAGCATATTATTCTACGGCCAAATCTCAAGCTGAGAATCTTCTATGCTCAATTAGAGAGAAGCATGAACAAATTATTTTTTCTTATTAAATTTACAGAGGGATAATATTTGAATTGAATATTGATAATATTTGAAGTGCACAGAGGAATAATATTTTAATTAAAAAATTTTTTGATGCAACAATTCTTTCTTACTCCTTCAGGTTTTTTTTTTTATCATTAAAATGATATCATGGTACTTCTAGTTTCCAGTTCAACATAGAAGGAGCTTAGAATTTTCCACTCTATTCTGACAAGTAAAAAGTTAAACAAGTTGAAATGTCAACTCTTCTTAGATCTGTCAGAGAAGCAAGGTCACAGGGCAAACGACCATTCCCCAAATTGGAGAGACCCACAAATACAAAGAATCACAACTTACGAGAGCAGAACCCACAATGGGAACCAGGGCCAGGGTAGGAAAACCTGACCTGTCACTGATGAATTTCTGGAAGCTCAATGTGGACAATCTAATAGTTAAAAACACCAGGGAGACCCAGGTGTAGAGGGGTCCCCCAAACTTTGGTACTCTCACAGGAGCTCTACCAGGTCTTCATACTTCATTTAGGAGAAAAATACCTTCTGGTTCCAGTAGGGGGAGAGGAAAAGGAGCCATTTTGAAATATTCCAGAGCATTCTGTTCTTCACAAGGCCTACCCTCCAGAGAAACTATTTTAGCATAACATAAACTATTGGAGTTTTATCACAGCCTAACTCACTTGAAGGAAAGGAAATACCCAACTCAGCTCATACTAGCCATACAATCCCACCTAAGGAGGAAGTGGTGGTACTGAGAAGCACCTGTGAAGTCCACATCCAGCAGCACAGGTTCACTAAAAGTTTGAGACCTAATCATAGGTCTATAAAATACTGCTCCTCTCCCCAGAACATACCACCCAATTAATAACCTATTTAAAAGTTACTTTCACCCAAGGTATCTTATTCCACTCGGCTACTATAACAAAAATACCATGGGATGGGTGGCTTACAAACAACATAAATTTATTTCCCACTGTTCTGGATGCTGGAAAGTGCAAAGTCAAGGTGGCAGCTGATTTGGTGTCTCATGAGAGCCTACTTCCTGGTTCACAGACAGTCACTTTCTGATTGTACTCTCACAGGGCAGAAAAGGCATGGGAGCTCTCTGGGGTCTCTTTTAAAAGGGTAGTAGTCCCATTTTATAAGGGCACTAGTCCCTGATGATCTAATCATTTTACAAAGGCCCCCACCTCTGGTACTATCGCATTTGGAGTTAGGTTTCAACATTTTGGAGGGGAATTTTGAATTTTAGAGGACACAACATTCAGTCTATAGCACAATAAATCACAATCACAAACAGCTATAAAGAAAAAAATTACAAGGCATACTAAGAAGCAAACAAAACAAAACACAGATACACTTTCAAAAGGCAGAATGAGCATCAGCACCAGACTTATATGTGGCAGGGATATTGAAATTACCTGAGTGGGAATTTATAATAACTATAATTAATATGCTAAGTACCCTAATGTATAAAGTAGACCACAAGCAAGAACAAATGGATAATGTAAACAGAGAGATGGAAATTCTAAGAAAGAATAAAAAAAAGAAATGCTAGTTGGGAATATTTCTCTCTTCTCCACATCCAGCGTGGCTAGAGAGCGGTTGGGTTCCTGAGTAGGGGCGGTTGGGGATTGAGAAAATGAAAGAAACAAACAGACACAGAGGTGGAAGTAAAAAGCTGGGGCCGGGTGGGACCACTGTCCTCTGATGGCAAGACAGGTACCAGGACCCAGAGCCAATATAGTGTGTTTATTTTATACTAGAGGCCCAGGGCACAAAAATTTGTGCACACGGGGTGGGGGGATGTCCCTCAGCCCAGCCTGTGCCCATTCACAGTCCAGGACCCCTTTGGGGATGTCCACCTGTCGACTTAGGCCCACTCCCCGGGGGATCAGGCCTAAGTTTGCAGTCAGACAACCTTCAGGCAGCCAGGGAGCCCTTGGGGGATGTCCGACTAAAGGCTTAGGCCCACAAGGGATCAGGTCTAAACTGTTAGACATTCTTAGTGCTGCCACGGAGGTGGGAGAGGCTCTTGCCACCACCACTGCGCTGGCCAGCCATGAGCCAGCTTCTGGCTGAGTGGCACTCCCTATATGAAAGTGCACTGACCACTAGGGGGCAGCTCCTGCATTGAGCGTCTGCCCCCTGGTGGCCAGTGCACATCATAGCAACCGGTCATTCTGCCGTTCAGTCAATGTGTATATTAGCCTTTTATTATTATTATATAGGATAGCAAAAAACAGTAAGTTTTACTAAAAGTCAAGACAAAGGAGATTATGTGCATTCTTGGATGGGCCGGAGTCATATTCATTCCTGGTGCTTGGCTGGATTTAAATAACAAAACACACCCCCTGGCACCTGGGCTGAAGGTCAAGCTGACAACACTCCTGCCTTTTGGCAAAGCGTGTTTCCAAGACGTGGCTTTGCCAACGCCACTGGATTCAGCTGACAATAATTAAAGAAATGCCCATGTGCCTTCTCAGGCGCTCTCTACAGCTGGTGGTCAAAAACAGTCATAAAAATGAAAACACAGCGAAGGAAAGAATAGCTGAGCTTGAGGATATCTCAACAAAAACTTCCAAAACTGAAAAGCAGAGAGAAAAAGAAACCTGAAAAGAGCAGAACAGAGTATCTAAGAACTGTGGGACAACTCCTGGTCTCTGCTTCTAGTTTCTGGCACAGAGCTCCCAAACCCTTGTAATTCCCTAAGTCAGTGGTTGGCAAACTCATTAGTCAACAGAGCCAAATATCAACAGTACAACAATTGAAATTTCTTTTGAGAGCCAATTTTTTAAAAAAATATATATTTTATTAATTTTTTTACAGAGAGGAAGGGAGAGGGATAGAGAGTTAGAAACATCAATCAGCTGCCTCCTGCACACTCCCCACTGGGAATGTGCCCACAACCAAGGTACATGCCCTTGACTGGAATCGAACCTGGGACCCTTCAGTCCACAGGCCGACGCTCTATCCACTGAGTCACACCAGTCAGGGTGAGAGAGCCAAATTTTTTAAACTAAAACTATATAGGTAGGTACATTGTTATTAACTTAATTAGCGTACTCCTAAGGCTTAGGAAGAGCCACACTCAAGGGGCCAAAGAACCGCATGTGGCTCGAGAGCCACAGTTTGCCGACCACGGCCCTAAGTGATAAAAATATCAGAAGCATCTTTTTTTTTCTTATAATATTTGGCTTTTGACCCTAGTCACTGACACAGAACTCCTAAACCCCTTGGAATTCCAGGGTGGTAGGAGTGTCTTTTGTTCTACTAAACTAAAGTGGGTTCCTGGAGAGTTTCTGGTGGGTTCGTGTAGAGTTTCAGGTCAGAAGAAGCATCAAGCCATGATCAGAAGCTTGAAACTTTCCAAAAAGAAGAGAGGGACTGGAGACTGAGTTAATGACTGGTTATGCCTCCATGATGAAGCTCCATAAAAATCCCAAAAGCATAGGGTCCATAGAGCTTCCAGGTGAACACATCTATATGCCAGCAAGGTGGTATACCTCAACTCAAGGGTCATGAGTTTGATTCTGATCAAGGGCACTTACCTTGGTACAGGCTTGAGCACCTCCCCCGCCCCACCTGCCCCACAGGGGCAGGAGGCAACCAATTGATGTCCTTGTGTCTCTCTCAGATACTCACATTGTTTCTCTTTCTCTGTCTCTCCCCATCCCTTCCATTCTCTCTAAAAGTCAATGGAAAAATTGCCCTTGGGTAAGGATTAACAACAACAAAAAAAGTTAAACACAGAGTTACCATATGATCCAGCAATTTCACTCCTAGGTATATACCCATGATAAATAAAAACATATATCCACAGAAAATCTTGTTCATGAATATGCATAACAGCATCATTCATAATACCCACTGAGTGGATATAACCAACATGCCCATCAGCTGATGAAAAGGTAAATAAAATGTGGTATATCCATACAACAGAATAATCCTATATAATAAAACCCTAATATGCAAATCGACCAAACAGCGGAATGACTGGTTGCTATGACACGCACTGGGAGGGAGGCGACCAGAGGCAATGATCCGGGGGTGGGGCCAGCCAGCGGGCAGCGCCAGGCCACCAGCTTAGGTGGGTGCCAGTGGTGGCCCCGATTGCCCTGCCTGCCAGTCACCCCGCAGATCAGCCCTGATTGCCGGCCAGGCCTAAGGACCCTACCCTATATATTGGGAACAGTCTCTTAGATTTAAAAATTAAAAGCTGGCAAGGCTACTCTAACACTGAAAAAACAGGATGATGCAGCAATGACATGCATGCACTCTGGCTTGCACATTTTGTGGTCAGCCCTGATTCTGACACCTGTATAACTGTGTGACAAAGCCAATTACTTAACTTCTCTTTGCTTCAGTTTTTCTACCCATAAGATGGGGAAAATGGTACTACTGCCTCAGAAGGATCATGTTATGTACTATTTTTTATAATCAGGGCAAAAAAATGTAGCTGCCCATACAACAGCAAGATGCCTTTCACCTGTATGAAAAGTATGGTCACTGGTGCATGCAATGTCCCGGATTGCGAGAGGGATGTCCGACTGCGAGTTTAGGCCCGATCCGTGCAGTTGGACATCCCCCAAGAGCGCAGACTGGGCTGAGGTGTACACCCCCCATGCACGAATTTCATGCACTGGGGCTCTAGTATTTAATAAAGGCAATTTTAAAAATAATAAAAGAAGTGAAGTACTGCTACATACTATCACATACAGGCTAAGTGAAAGAAGCCAGTCACAAAAGCCCACATACTTTATGATTCCATTTATATGAAATGTCCAGAATAGAGACAGAAAGTATATTAGTGGTTGTGTACAGCTGGAAGATTGGGGGTGGGGGTTTTGAGGAGTAACTACTAAAGGGTATGGGATTTGGGGGAGGGGTGATTAGAACAATGTTCTAAATTGATCATGGTGATGGCTGCATGATTTGGTGAATATACCAAAAACCACTGTATTATAAACTTTAAATGGGTAAAGTGTATGGTATATGATGTATATCTCAATATAGCTGCTATTTAAAAAAAATGAAGAGAAAAGGAAGTAGGTTGAATTAGAAATTAAACCAAGAAGTGACTAGAAATAAAGTAAGTTCCTGGAACTTTCAGAATCATGGGGAGGGTTCTAGGTTTATGCCCAGGCATAAAATAAGAGTTTTAAGAAAATCTTACCTAGCTCTTATGGAAAGAACAACCTCTATAAACATCAGAATTGTGTTCTTTTTTTGTGAGTATATTAGGAATTGGCACTCTCATGCCCTGTGGTGTATGGGTATACTGGTGCAATGTGTCAACATGTTAAACATGCATACTCCTTAATGTACCAAACCCACTCCAAAGGATAAATGCATAAAGATGTTCATCAGAGCATGTTTTGTAATATTGAAAATTGGAAATTCTCTATATACATCTATAAGCAAAGCTTCTCAACCCTAATCAACTCAGTTCTCTTTTTAAAATAAATATTTTAACACTCCCTGTACAGCCCTGAAATGAAAGTCATAGATACCTACAACAAAATACACCTAACTGCAATATAAGAGAGAAATAAAAGGAAAGTAATTTGTAACAAAATAATATTTCAATATATATTCTGTCTAGACACAAAACATACTCTAGGGGGCAGTACTACCCAGTTAAGAACTGTATCAACAGCAAACTGGTTAATTTATGATATATACAAAGGAATTATATAAATCTAGATTCATTAAAACACCATTGAATCAAAAAGCAGTTATGAAAGCATTACATTGATAGTTTTATTTATTTATTTAAATATAGAGAAAGAGGTCTAAAAAGATGTTCACTAAGATGTTGATAATTTGATAGGAATTGTCCCTAATGATGACGTTTTGTAAAGATTTTTGCTTCTAAAAAAATGTATTTGTATATTTGAATATTCTTGTCTATGTAAACATTTAAAAGTTGATAGCAAGCCCCAATGTGAGAATCACAACACAGATTCCTAGGGCTCAGGAGTGAGATGATGTCATCTGTGGTGGAGACACATATACCTTTTATAGATTAGTTCCTGGCTTTTCCCACAAAGATGGGGGGGGAAAGATAGCTGAGGCCATCTCGTGAGATACTGGGTAATGATCGTGGCCAAGTAGTACTGCTAGGCAGGAGGATGAGGGACATGCGCTGCAAGGGCATTCACATCTCTGGCAGTTTCTACAGAAACACAGCAGTGCCTGGTCTTCTACAAACACACCAACTCATTCTGTGAGCTCTACCACTCAAGACCCATGGACTCCTGGTCTAAGTCCAATAAAAACTTTATATCTCATGCTTGGCCTGGCCTTCCCTTCTTCCAGACCAAAAAGAGGCAGTCCCAATGTCCAAGTGCCACAGGTAGCCACTTAGGAGTGGCCCTGAAAAACGGCAGTGAGGGGAATACCTCTAAATGGGCAATGTTTTGGCTTGTGTATCTGGTCCTTTACTTTGTGTGGAAAGTATAGGCACTGGCTTAAGGCTTGTCTGCTTGGTCAGACAGAGTCTGGAGGGAGGAAAAGGGATAAAGGTGAATCTATAAAAGTGGACATGAACCCAGCCGGTGTGGATCAGTGGTTGAACAGTGACCTATGAAGCAGGAGGTCACAGTTCAATTCTCAGTCAGAGCATATTCCCAGCTTGTGGGTACAAACCCCACTAGGGGGTTGCAGGAGATAGCCAACTGATGATTCTCTCCCATCATTAATGTTTCTATCTCTCTCCCCCTCTCTCTTCCTTTCTCTGAAATAAGTAAAACCATATTTTTTAAAAAAAAAAAAAAAAAAGAAGAAAAAGCCCTAACTGGTTTGGCTCAGTGGATAGAGCGTCGGCCTGTGGACTGAAGGGTCCTAGGTTCGATTCCGGTCAAGGGCATGTACCTTGGTTGCGGGCACATCCCCAGTAGGTGGTGTGCAGGAGGCAGCTGATGGATATTTCTCTCTCATTGATGTTTCTAACTCTCTATCCTTCTCCCTCCCTCTCTGTAAAAAATCAATAAAATATATTAAAAAAAAAAGAAGAAAAAGACAAACAACTTAATATAAAAACATTCAAAAGCTATAAACGGCCCATAAATATATGAAAAGAAGTTTAACCCCACTTGTCAGGGAAACACTAATTAAAATAACAGTGACAGCATTTAATGCATATTACACTAACAAAAATTTAAAATTCATGGCAAGACATTCTTCTACCTTTAATTAGAGTGCAGACTGCAATAATTATAGAGGTAATCTGACAGTGTCACTCAAGACATCTTTGGTTACAGGCAATCATAAACCCAACTCAAACCTCCTCTCTAAAAGTCATTTATAGAGTCAAACAAATGAAAATGAAGAGATAACTGAATTAAATCTACCTAATGTTATCATTACAATCTAGTCTCTTTCCTTGTCTTAGTTCTGCCTTCCTCTGTGTGGAAGTAATTTTCAGTAAAGGTCTCTCTTCATGAAAAGAGCTAACATCCTTACAGCAACAGGTCCAGCAGAAAGTAAAAGTCCTTGATCTAATTTTTATTGGCCTGCATTGAGTCATGTGCCCATCCCTGAACTTTAGAACATTACAACTAGTGGGATATTATGCTCTTATTGACCAAACATAGAAGCCAGTGGAGGAGTCAATACCATTTGTAACCCAATGGGTTCAGAGAAAAGGGGGACTAATTTATCTAAAGAAAACTAAGGTGTTTTTACCCAGAAAAAGAGGAGATGAATGCTGGGTGGCAAAACAAACCAATATATATCTTCTACAGGAAGTACGTATTAAAATAGAAATTATACATATCTTTTATCTCTATAATATCACTTTAAGGAGTGAATTCTATAGAAAAATCAAATGTACTATTTAAAAAAGATACATGTGTAAGAAAAGTTATTCCAGCATTATTTATAATGGCACAAAATCTAGACAAATCTGCATTATTAGTCAACAAAGGAATGGCTCAAAAATTATGGTGCATTAATACTATATAATATTGTGCAGCTGGTTAAAAGATTGAGCTACCTAAGGGTATCCATGATACGTCTGACTGGTGTGGCTAAGTGATTGAGCGTCAACCCAGGAACCAAGAGGTCACAGATTTGATTCCCAGTCAGGATACATGCCTGGATTGTGGGCTCGATCCCCAGCAGGGAGCATGCAGGAGGCAGCCAATCAATGTTTCTCTCTCATTGATATTTCTATTTCTCCCTACCTCTCCCTTCCTCTCTCTCTAAAATCAATAAAAAACATATTAAAAAAGAAGAGTTTCCATGATAAACAGTTGAATAAGAAAAAGAGTTACAGAAAAATATATATGGTATGATTTTTTATTTGTAAAAGTAAAAATTGGAACCTCTGTTTATATGTGTTTCTATAACTATTGGAAAAAGAATGAAGAGAAACATCAATCTTTTAACATGGCTTTTACCTAGGATTGGGATGGGGAGCAGGAAATGGTATTTTTCTTTATGTAGTTATGAATGTTTTATATACTTCTGTGTTGAATATATAAAATGAATGCTTATTACCTTTTAAAAAATGAATAGAAAGTGAAATGAGGAAGCAGTCTTAAAATGTAAACTATTTTTGATTTGGCAAGAGGAGAGATAAATTAATCTCCAGTAAAGAATAGATTAAAAAAACATTGAAAACAGCATAACCCATGGAGCAGGCCTGGAGGGGAAGGAGGGGACCTGTTTCAGACAGAGTCCCAAATGCACCAGATAGCGTCACTGTTCCACAGGAAATGCAAATAAACAGAGTAGTGCACAGAACTTAGTATTTGGTGTTGCAAATGCATTCTTTTATGACAGCAGTTCTCAACCTGTGGGTCGCGACCCCTTTGGGGGTCAAATGACCCTTTCACAGGGGTTGCCTAAATACAACCTGCATATCAGATATTTACATTACGATTCATAACAGTAGCAAAATTACAGTTATGAAGTAGCAACGAAAATAATTTTATGGTTGGGGGGTCACCACAACATGAGGAACTGTATTAAAGGGTCGCGGCATTAGGAAGGTTGAGAACCACTGTTTTGTGAAATCATGGTGATAAGAGATGGGAGGATTGTAAAATGTATACTATTATTTGTCAAGGTTAAATAAGCTAGCAGCCCTATGTCAGTTCCCAAACAGCTGGAAATGTTAATGATCTATAAATCCCAAATCTGGAAGAAACAGACTTACAGCACAAATAGAAAGAAAGTTAAGCCTTAGTGAGAAGAGAGTTCGTTCTTCCTGTGTGAGGGGGGAAAACAAGTGTGTGGATACAGACAACTATCTACAGACTTTGCAGGTATAGGGAAAGAAGTTGAGGAAATTATTTCCTCTAAAGACTGTGTGCTAAGATCTTATGCTGGGTTGAGGGTTGAAGGGCTCAACAGGCGTGATTGACAGGTTGAGATGTGAGGGGATTGGTAAAAATGTGAAAGAGGTGCTATGGGGATTGGGAGACCAATCTGAGAGAAACTGGAATTTTCAAATGTGAAATAATACCTGACTATGCAATTGACTCTTGAACAACTCAGGGGTTAGAGGTGCCACCCCCTCTCCTAGTAATTGAAAACTTGTATATAAGTTTTGACTCCCCCAAAACTTACCTACTATTAGCCTACTGTTGACCTGAAGCTTTACCCCGATAATATAAACAGCCAATTTTTTTAACATATATTTTTATGTTTATATGTATTATATACTGTCTTCTTACAATAAAGTAAGCTAGAGAAAAGAAAAATATTAAGAAAATCATAAGGAAAATATATTGATAGTACTGTACATATCTACACTAATAAAAGAGAAACATGCAAATTGGTGTCACTCCGCTACCCTTCCCATTGGCTAATCAGCATATCCTTATGCAAATTAACTGTCAGCCAAGATGGCGGCCGGCAGCCATGCACTGAAGCGAACAGGGAGGCTTGCTTGCTCCAGTGATGGCGAACTCCAAGGTTCCCCGCCTGACTTGCCGGCCTCTCAGTTGCAACTCTAAGCAACTATGTTGCAAATATAGAAGCTAAACAAAACCCCAGAAACTGGCTTTCAGCCAGCTGGACCGCAACATTGTATCAATGTTTTCAGCAGCGAGGCCTCAGAGTTAAAGCTGGCCCAGAATAGAAAAAAAAAAAAGAAAAAAAGGAGCAGTTGGGAGCTTCAGTCACCCGCCAGCCTGAAAACGGCCCTCAGCCCCTCACCCAGGCTGGCCAGGCACCCGAGTGGGGACCCCCACCCTGATCCAGGACACCCTTCAGGGCAAACCAGCCGGCCCCCACCCGTGCACCAGGCCTCTATTCTATATAGTAAAAGGGTAATATGCCTCCCGGCACCGGGATCAGCGGAGCAGCGAGGCTCCCCGCACTGGGATCAGTGTGACGGGGGCAGCGCCCAAACCCCCTGATCGCCCTGCGGCTCTGTGAGTGACAGGGGGCGGGGCCACAACCTCCCTATCCGCCCTGCTCTGTTCCTGACAGGGGAAGGCGCCCCAACCCCCTGATCAGCCCTGTTCTGTGCCTGATAGGGGGGAGCTCCCCAACCCCTGATCGCTCTGCGGCTCTGTGAGTGACAGGGGGCGGGGCCTCAACCTCCCTATCGCCCTGCTCTGTTCCTGACAGGGGAAGGCGCCCCAACCCCCTGATCAGCCCTGCTCTGTGCCTGATAGGGGGGAGCTCCCCAATCCCCTGATCGCCCTGCGGCTCTGTGTTTGACAGGGTGCGGCGCACCAACCCCCTGATCGGCCCTGCTCTGTGTGTGACAGGGTGCGGCGCCCCAACCACCGCCCCCCCACAGGTCCTGCTCTGTGTGTGACAGGGTAGAGCCATAACCTCTCCATCGGCCCTGCCCTGAGTGTAACAGTGGCGGCGCCCCAACCCCCTGATCGGTCCTGCTCTGTGAGTGATAGAGGGTGGCGCCCCAACCCCCCTCCATGGGCCTTGCTCTGTGTGTGACAGGGTAGAACCATAACCTCCCCATTGGCCCTGCCCTGAGTGTGATAGGGTGCAGCGCCCCAACCCCCTGATCTGCCCTCTGTGTGTGACAGGGGGCGGTGCCCCAACTCCCCTATCGGCCCTACTCTATGCGTGACAGGGGGGAGCTCCCCAACCCCCTGATCGACCCTGCTCTGTGTGTGACAGGGTATGGAGCCCCAACCCCGATGGGCCCTGTTCTGTGACAGGGGGGCAGCGCCCCAACCCCCTGATCGGCCCTGTTCTGTGATTGACAGGGGGTGGCGCCGCAACCTCCCCATCGACCCTGCCTTGATTGTGACAGGGGGCGGTGCCCCAACCCCCCAATCGGCCTTACCCTGAGCATGACTGAGGGTGGCATCACAACCTCCCGATCCGCCCTGCTCTGTGTATAACAGGGGGCGGCGCCCCAACTCCCCCATCGGCCCTGCTCTGAGCCTGACCAGGGGCTGCACCTAGGGATTGGGCGTGCCCTCTGCCACCCGGGAGCAGGCCTAAGCCAGCAGGTCGTTATCTCCCGAGGGGTCCCAGACTGCGAGAGGGCACAGGCCAGGCTGGGGGACTGCCCCCCCCCCCCCCCGAGTGCACAAATTTTTGTGCACCGGGCCTCTAGTCTACAATAATAAAAGAGAAAGATTCAAATTGACCATACCTTCACAACACCCACCAGCTAGTCAGGAGTGAGTATGCAAATTAACCCAACAAACATGGCAGGTTAATTTGCATATGCAGCCGCTCCGGGCCTCTGGGCAGTGTGGGAAGGCGGAAAGCTGGCTCTGGCCAGAGCAAAGGCGGTGCCGGCAGCCAGGGGAAGGAAGGCCCATTCTTGCACGAATCTTTGTGCATCAGGCCTCTAGTGTTGATAATAAAGATCTGTGTATAAATGGACCCATGTAGTTCAAATCTGTGTTGTTCAAGGATACACTGTATTTTGTTCAGATTTGCTTTTATTAAATTGTCTTTGGTCCTTTTTATAGTATCTCCCTCATTTGACATCCCCTACCTCACTCAACACTTTGTTTTTATTACTTTTATAACATTTATATCATCCTTAGTTTGCCTTTAGACTTGTCTTATCTACTAAACTGTCTTTGAAACAATATTCATTCACCTATAATCATTTCACAGTACCTCCCAGATTGTAGACGCCCAACTGATTGTTGCTGAAATAAATTTAATTACACAAACAACTGGATAATCAGTATAATCCTGATTAAAATTCTTCACAGTTGTGAAAACAGAAACCACTGGCTTTTAAAAATTCCTGTAAATTAACTTTTCCTAATAGCATGCATTTTTCATTCCTTACTAAGATATTGTATATTTGGTTAGGTTTTGCTTAAACTGAATTCATATGCTTCTGTTATAAAAGTGCAACAAAGATCATTAAAATAAAAATGTCTATTGTAATAGATATGGAAACTCAGGAACAGAAAAATTAGGTGATTTGTTTCAAAACTGCAAAGGTCTTAAATGACAGAGTCCATATTTGTTTCCCATTTAATCTAATGTCTTTATACCTTGACTAGAGGCTTGGTGCATGCATTCATGCATGGGTGGGGTCCCTCAGCCTGGCCAATCAGGGCTGAGGGAGGTTTGCCAGGGGAGAGGGGCCCGAGGAGGTTGGTTGGCTAGGGGAGGGACCTTGGGAGATTGACTGTGGGAGGGCACTGACCACCAGGGTGCAGCTCCTGCAGTGAGCATCTGCCCCCTGGTGGTCAGTGCGTGTCATAGCGACCAGTCTACGGGTCGTTCAGCTGCTTAGGTTTTTATATATATAGATTCTCCCTCTTAATTTGAATTTTATTTTGTATTCAATTCATAATGGTAAATTAATAATAGCAGTTATTTCTGATAAAGCTGTCAAAATCAATACACTGATTACCCTTCATTTTTAAAGATGCCACTATAGATTTCTGTTGCTCTGTGACAGGTTTGATATTTTAAGTGTCGGTTAAGCTGCAACACACCAACTGGGCATTCAGTTGAATCTTGTTTTATGATGCATATCGCCTGTGTTTTTTAATGGTTATAATCAAAACTAAAATGTTGACGGTTATGATTGGTATGTCAATCTTTACTCCTGTATTTTATATTTCATATTTTATTTATTTAATCTGTATTTCTTTATTATAAGTAAAAATACTGAAACAACAGTGAAGATAATAAATCTTCATCATGCAAACATAATTAGAAGAATGCTGCATGTACAGAAATATATATGGTCTTTTCCCTGGGGAGGCAAGAGGTGGTCTGTTACAAACCACCACCCTCTTCTATTTCCACATGAAAGTAGAAACCATTAGTACATGATCATTAAGAGCATTTTTCTTTCAAAACATGCTCACATAATACCTAGGAGGCCAACTGTAAAAAATGAAAAATGTATGATCTGTCAGTGAATAAATATAAAAAAAGATTTGTATTGTTCAGTTTTGCTGAAACAGTATACTATTATTTTCAATTTAAAAATCATAGTTTTCTATTTGGCAAAAGTTATCATTTGGCCTTTAAGTGTTAAGACAGGACATTCCCCCCCAAATAGATTTTTATGTAAAATAACACAGAAGAATGTTGCAACGAAAGTCTCTATGTGGCCCTAGCCCAGGGGTGGGCAAACTTTTTGACTCGAGGGCCACAATGGGTTTTTAAACTGGACCGGAGGGCCAGAACAAAAGCATGGATGGAGTGTTTGTGTGAACTAATATAAATTCAAAGTAAACATCATTACATAAAAGGGTACGGTCTTTTTTTTTTTTTTTAGTTTTATTAATTTCAAACGGGCCAGATCCGGCCCAAGGGCCGTAGTTTGCCCAAGGCTGCCCTAGCCAGTTTGGCTCAATGGATAGAGTGTGGGCCTGTAGACTGAAGGGTCCCTGGTTCGATTCTGGTCAAGGGCATGCACCTGGGTTGTAGGCTCAAATACCCGGCTCTGGTTGGGGCAGGTGCGGGAGGCAGCATGTCAATGTGTCTCTCTCACATCGATGTTTCTCTCTGTCTCTCCCCCTCCCTTCCACACTCTCTAGAAATCAATGGAAAAACATCCTCCGGTGAGGGTTTTTTTAAAAAAAAGTCTCTGTCTGGAGTTACACTCCGAAAGGTCTGATTCCCTAGGATGAAGGCATCCATTCATCCAAAACAAAGCTATACCATAGTGTTGGATAGCTCCTAACAGTGTTATTTTTTATCTGGTTCTATCACACAATTCTTTGAACAAAGTCCTCAGGGATTGTATTATTCATCCTTGAAAACATCTCTTATAAATGTACTGCTTGCTCTCATAGTGACAGAGAAAGGCCCTTCCTAAGAATTTCCTTCTGCCATCAGAAGAAAGCATTCTCACTACTCTAGAGCATTGCTCAAATATCCCAAACACACGAACGCCCATCTAAATGCCCAAACCTCGTATCCAAAACGAAACACTGTAAAACTCCAAAGAATTTGAAATAGAAAGAAACAAGGCTGCCACTCCTGTAATTCCTTCAGCAATGATTTACCAAGTCACTGAGTGACAGGCACTGATGGTACAAGTGATGAGACACCGTCCCGGCGCTCACACCGTGAGACACACAGGCCCGGGGCAGACCCAACACCACGCACCGCTCCGGAGGGAGGGACGGAGGGAGGGGCCGGGGAGCCGGCTCCCTCTTCGGGGCGCAGGGCACCGGGCGGCCGGCCTCAGCGGCGCGAGTGCGACCGGGCCGGGATCTGGAGACCGTGGGAGGACAGTCCCCCTGGGCAGGGCTCAGTGAGGGAGGGAGGGGACCTACGCAGGAGACGGGGCGAGCGGCCAGGCCGGCTGCAGCGGAGGCCGGGAAAGTCACGTAGAGGGGCGGCTGGCTGGACGATGGCATGGGCTGGGGGGCTGGCAGGACCACCCGGTAGAAGGGGCGGACACCGAGGGCAGAGAGAGCCGTCGGGAGCTTGAAGAAATTGTCCAGAAGAGAAAACATGGAGTGAAAGAGTCAGGGACTCTGCAGAAGTCTGGAGAGGGGCTTCTGAGGTAAGACGAGATTGGACCGCCCGCCGGGAAGCAGAGGCGCAGGCAAATGATTGAGTGCATCTTCCTAAGTCACTATCTAACCTCCACTCGGGAATTTTTTTAAAATGCCCACCAGTTGGGAAGAACGAGGAAGGCTTACAAGTTACACAGATTTCAACCTTCGCGCAGAATGTATTTCAGGTGGGCGCAGGCTGCCGGGTAAAAACTCAACCCACCGCCAAACACCTCATTAACGCCCTTTCAATGTCGGATTACCATAACAATAGGGTAGCAAATGCCGCGCGATCCCTTTCACATCCAGGTCCCCAAGAGCCTCGGGGATTGTCTGCTGCCGCGTCTCCGAACCGCCGCCAAAGCAGCCTCCACTCCAGCAGTCCACGCAGGGCGCATGCGCACAGCCCGCAGCGTGGAGGAGGGGGGAGGGGGAAGAGGCGGGACCGGGGAGTGTTTCCCAGAAGTCCTCGCTGCCTGTCTCCTTCCAGCTCTCAGGCCGCGTGACGTGACTCCGCCCGCCACGTTCCTGTGTCGCAAACGGTGGTTTGCTAGCGCCCCCGTGAGGTGCTGTCTAGCGCTGCAGCGGCGCGCGCGGAGCCAGAGCTAGCGAGCAGGGGGAGTGCAGCGCGTCCAGCGGCCGTCGTCGTCACCGTAGTGTGTCGACTAGTAGCGGCGCGGCGCGGCGGCGCGGAGCGGAGGGAGGGGGAGAGGCGGCCCGGAGGGAGGGAGGAGGCCAGACGAGGCGGGGGGAGGAGGAGCAGCGGTGGCGCAAGCCGCGCGGAGCAGCGCAGCTCGGGTCCGCTCCCTTCATTGCCTCCGCCGCCTCCCGACCCGGCGTCCCCCGAACATCTCCAAGCGGACTAAGGAGTCCATGTTGGGGAACTTGGCAGCGGCGTGACGGGGACCTAGGGACCTGCCGTGGGGCCGCCGCCGCCGCCCGCCGGCGGAGCCAGCGCTTCGACCTCGGCCTGAGGTAAACACGGGCCGACCTCGGGGCTGGATGGGCTCGCGCAGCTGTCGGGACGAGGTGGGGGTTACAGGCTGGCGGCGGGCGGGCGGACAAAGTTTCGGGACCTCGCGGGGCCCAGGCGACGTCCTGCGCTTGCAGGAAAGTTGGAGCTGCCTCCCGAGGCGGGGGAAGCGGCGGCGAGCAGGGGTCCGCTTCCCCGCAAGGGAGGCCCCGCTCCGGGCGCCGCCTGGCCGCCGGCTCCCTGTCCCATTTCCTCCTTGTGGCCTAGCCAGCGCCTCCGCCGGCCCGGCCTGTGGCCGCCGGGCGCGGGGTGGGCAGGGGTCTCCCCCGCCGAGCCCGCACGCACAGCCCCTCCCCGTCGGGGAAACGTGTCCCGCCGGGCTTCCGGGAGCTCCCCGACCCGGGTCCGCTTTCCCGGGGAGCCTGGGCTTTGTCGATTGCGCCCGAGCCCGCAAGTGAAACCAAACTTTACTGCGCCGTGACCTCTCCGAGCGCACGAATGGGGACGAGCCGGCGCTTTCTTCTCCACGCCGGCGCCTGCCCCCGGCTCTGCGTGTCAGACGGTTCTCCCACCCCCCAAAGTTGGAATCCGTTTTCTGGGCTGACAACAAAAGGGTCAGGGGATCCAAACTTAGCTTCATCAGCCGCCCCTCCTCCGGCCCAGGGCTTTGGAACCATTAGAGACCTTCAGATCGCTGGCGGGCTTGCCCACCTACACACACATTCTGAAAACTTGTTTTTTTAAAGTAAACACTTGATTCTCAAAGGGGTTGATTAAAACATTCACAGGTTCAAATGTTGAATTTTAAAATACTCCCAATATAGTGCCGCTAGAGGCCCGGTGCACGAAATTCGTGCCCCCCCCCTCCCCCCAAGGCCGGGACCCTTAGGGGGATGTCGCCTGCCTCAGCCGACCCTAAGCTGGCAGACATCCCTCTGTGGTTGGGGCTCTTTCAGTCCGGGACCCCTGCAATCAGGGACCCCTGGCTCCTTTACTTCAGTGCAGGTAGTGGAGGTAGGAGAGGCTCCTGCCATCGCTGCTGTGCTCCACAGCCATGAGCCCGGCTTCTGGCTGAGCGAGCTCACCCTGTGGGAGAGCACTGACCACCAGGGGTCAGCTCCTGCGTTGAGCGTCTACCCCCTGGTGGCCAGTGCACGTCATAGTGACCGGTCCTTTTGCTGTCCGTCGATTTGCATATTAGGGTTTTTATTATATAGGATAGGATACTGCATTACATACAGTGTCTCTGAGTTGTGTATTTTTCATTCATTTTTACTAACATCTTCATTTTACTACCAGTGAATTATTTAAGCAGAAATGATCAGAAAGTTTTAAATAGAATGCTTTGGCTAGTAAATGCTGATCTTAAATTTTCCCAAATTGGGAATTTTCACTGAATTTTGGAAAAGGCATTGAAATGTATTTTTCTCTTTTTAAAAGAAAGGTTAATTCATACAAATAACTACTTAACTTGGTAGCAGAATATTGAAAGCAAAACATTCTTAAATAACAGGTGGGTTTTTTTATTTTACTGGTAATAGTATTCAAATTTTAATGTATAAGGAAGTTTCTTTCTAGATCATTGCTTTCTCCTTCCTGCTTCTTTGGCTGTTGGCTTTATCATCTCACTTTTTTGTTATTGGTTAATTGCTGCAGTAAAATGTTTATGAGCCTTTTGTTTTTGTTGTTATTTTAATTTACTGGGCAAAGACATTTTGAAGTTATCTTTGGATATTTTTATTTCATACTGCCATATCAAAAATAGTCTGAATTTATATTGTTTTTATGCACTATGAGGTTGTGTGTGTGTGTGTGTGTGTGTGTGTTTTAAATTAGCAATTCTTATTGCTGCTGCACTTTTTCACTATATTTTTTTGGTGCTTGCAAGTATATTAATCACTTCGTTTTACATTCAAATAGTGACCGTACATCAGTGAGAGATAGTGGTAAAACCTAACTAAAGAGAGCAGCAAGCATAAAAGTAATACAAAGTCATACATCTCTAGCATATTCATTATAACTTATTTGGCAAGCTTTGTCATACTTGCCCTTGTCTTTTAGTGATGTAAATTGGATCTTGACTCGTGAAATAAAGAAGCTTAAAACCTGAATTTCTGTTTATGTCCTCTGACCCAAAGAATAAGTTAATAGCCTTACATCTTGTTGCATCTGAATGGTGGTAACTGTTAGTATCACAGAGTAGAGCTCAGATTTAAAATAGCGAGTATCATCTGTTGCTATTCCCAAGAACTAACTCATCTTTGCATTATTCTCATAGTCTTTTTTTTTTTTTTTTTTAAGTTGTGGCTTTGTTAATTCCTAGTGCTTAGGCACATAAAGTTTCAATATAAAATGTGAAAACAAGAGAATAAAAGAAAAAACAAACAAACAGAAATAAAATGTGAAAACACCATCATCATCTCTCACTTGGGAAATAGCTTTGTAAACTGTCTCACTGACCTTTGTTTACCTAGTCTCAACAGCCAGAGTGACCCTGTTAAAATTTGTTAGAGCTTGTCACTTCTTTTCTCAAATGGCTTCCTTTCTCAGCCATAGTAAAGTTCATAGTCCTATTATGGCTCAGTGTTTTGTGCCTCTTCTTCCTCTCTAACTTCATTACCTCACTCTTTTCTCCAGCCACACTTCTGTCGCTACTGAGGTTTTCTCTGACTACTCTGTATAAAACAGCAGGCCCTCCTCGCACATTCCCTTACCCTTTTTAGGCCACATATTTCTCTGTAGCATTTATTACTTTCCAATATACTGTGTAATTTACTAACTTAAGTTCATTGTATTTCTTCATTCTAATGCAAGTTCTGTGAGAATAGTGTTTGTCAATTTTGGTTACTATTTTTGGTTACCTGAACAATGCCTGACACATAGTAGATCCCTAATATACTTTTAATGGGTTAACACCTTTCAGCTGGAAACATTTTAAAACTAAGAATAGTCATTATGGTTTGAAACTTTAAACTGTGCAAGTCTCAGTTTTTGCACAAACTGCTAACTTCTCTCCATGCATTATGTTCAGGGGAAGGGGTCCACATTTTTAGAGATTATGACAGCATGTGACCCTGAAACAGATGTCAGAATATAGAAGGAACTAAGAATGCTTAGGTAAGAGTACAGTGGTGTTACTATCTTAACTGTTTAAAATGTTGTTTAAAAGCCAGACTAGACTGAATTTTGATAGTCTCAGAAGGCAGAACTAGTATTGTATTGTGTTGTATATTGAAAGGGAGGAGAAGCAGTAAGAATGGATGTGGGAAAATTAGTTAAGACTTAAACATAGTAGTCCAGAAGAGATGAGAATAGCTTGAATTAGGATGAGAAATGTGGAAATGGGCAACAGTGATTTAAAATCAGTAGCTCTCAGTTGAAGGATCGAAGGTGAGGGAGAGAAAAATTTCAAAGATGACTTCTGAGTTGATGGTGTTACCAAGTAAGAACCATGGTTCTTTTGATTCAGACATTGGGTTTGAACATACTTTTGGAACTTTCAGGATGACATGATTGTAGGCAATTAGATATATGGTTCTAAAATTCAGACAAAAGGTATGTTATGGAAATAGAAAATTGAAGTCACTTACATAGGTATTTGAAACTATAGGTGGAATTGCCTAGGGAAGGGAATATAACTTGGAAAAAAAGAGGTGCTAGAATGCAATCATAATGGCCTCTAACATAAAAAAAAAAGTTTGCAGGAGGAATATGAGCTCCCAGAGAATACTGAAAGTCAGAGAAGTGGGAAGATGAGTATGGTATTACAGAACCAAAGAATAGAATAAAGCTCATTTTAATGCGCTTTGCTTACTTGCACTTTACAGTTGTTTCTTACAAATTGAAGGAAAAGACCCCCCATCAACAAAAAGATTACAGCTTGTTTTATTGCTGTGGTCTGGAACTAAACCTGCAATACCTCTGAGGTATGCCTGTATTTCAAGGGGAGAGTAGTCAATAGGGCCAGTGTTGATGAATTTAACAACATGGAGCTCATTGGCCTTTTGAATAAGCAGGATAGTAAGATTAAGATATTATCCTCCCACATTACAGAAGAGACCTAATGTTTATCAGATATTTACTGTGTGCCAAACGCTCTGTCTTAGACATTTTACATACGTTTTTATTTGATCTTTTCAGCAGCCTTGCAATGGTGGGTGTATTAGTCCATTTTATAGAAAAGAGTCTCAGAGTCTCAGGCTTGAGAGAAGTTAAATGACTTCCTAAGAATCTATACCCAAGTCCATATGACTCTTTGGCCTTTAGTACATTGACCTCCCAAACTCCATATCAGTGTTATCTAGTAATAGAACTTAATGTGTTTTTGGAAGTATTCTATATCTGTACTGCTTAATACAGTAGCTGACAGCGACAGGTGGCTTGAAATATGTGTCCAGTGCAATCAGAATAATAGTTACTGTTTTGGACAGTGTAGATATAGATCAAAAGTCATTAAGAATCCTATAAATAATAAAGTAGTCTCTTCTTATACAGTAATCCCCTTTTATCCACAGTTTTGCTTTCTGTGGTTTCAGTTTCCTATAGTCAACTGCGGTCCAAAAATATTAAGTGGAAAATTCCAGAAGTAAACAATTCGTAAGTTTTAAATCTCATGCCGTCCGGCCTAGGACATGAATCATCTCAACGTATTCACACTGTATATGCACTACCAGTGGCTCGTCTCTTAGTAGCTGTCTTGGTTATCAGATCAGTCGCAGTATCACAGTGCTTGTGTTAAGTAATTCTTATTTTACTTAATAACCCCAAAATGCAAGAGTAGTGATATGCCGAAGAATATGACAAAGAGAAGCCACGAAGTGCTTCCTGTAAGTGGAAACATGAAAATTCTCGACTAAGTAAGGTGAAAAAAAATTGTATGCAATAGGAAAGAAAAATAATTGTATGCTAACGTTGCTAAGGTCTACAGTAAGAACAAATCTATCTGTGAAATTGTGAAGAAGGAAAAATAAATTAGTGCTCTTTTGTTAAGAGAGACCACATTCATAGAACTTTTATTACAGTATATTGTAATTGTGTGTGTGTTTGTGTGTGTGTGTTTAAATTATATTAACTTGTTTCTGCCCTAGCCGGTTCGGACTGTGCCTAATGTATAAGTTAAACTTTATCATGAGTATGTGTATAGGAAAAAACATAGTATATAGGGTTTCGTACTATTCATGGTCTCAGGCATCCTCTGGGAATCTTGGAACGTATCCTCTGTGGATAAGGGGTAACTGTTATACCAAGAAGAGGAAACTTATGTATTCTTCATTTGAAAGGAGTACTGTTTTGCTTATATGTTAGTTTTAGCTGCTGTAAGTGAATATTGTAGGTAATCTTTTTTTTAAAAAACAATCTCAAACTTTTAGAAAAGTTCCAAGTATAATACAAAAAACTTTTCCCCCTGAATCATTTGAGAGTGAGTTGCAGACAGCATCCTGCTTAATTCCTAAGTACAGGTACAAAAAACTCCCCCTTCCAACCATTTGAGAGTAAGTTGCAGATGTATTTGGACAAGGACTTTCTGTTACATAAACTATATCAAAATTAGGAAATTGACATTGCTATATTATTACCACCTAATCTTAAGACTTCCTTCAAATTTTGCAAGTTTCCACAGTAACTTCCTTTGTAACAAAAGGATCTAGTTCAGAATTCTGTTTTGCTTTTGGTCTTAATGTCTTTTTACACTCTTTCAATGTAGGACTATACCTCAGTCTTTTCTTGATTTTCCTCACCTGGACACTTTAAAATATTACAGGTTAGTTTTGTTGTAAAATGTCTCTTGATTTGGATTTGCCTGATATTTCCTTACTAGAGGCCTGGCTCACGAAATTCGTGCATGGAGGGTGGTGTCTCTCAGCCCGGCCTGCACCCTCTCCAATCTGGTACCCCTCAGGGGATGTCCGACCGGGCCTAAACCGGCAGTCTGACATCCCCCTCACAATCTGGGACCATTGACTCCTAACCACTCACCTGCCTGCCTGCCTAATCGCCCCTAACCTCCTCTGCCGACCTGATCGCCACCTAACCGTTCCCCTGCCGGCCTGATGGCCCCCAACTGCCCTCCCCTGCCAGCCTGATGGCCCCCAACCACCCTGCCCTGCCAGCCTGATGGCCCCCAACTGCCCTCCCCTGCCAGTCTGATGGCCCCCAACTGCCCTGATGGCCCCCAGCTGCTCTGCCCTGCTGGCCTGATGGCCCCCAGCTGCTCTGCCCTGCTGGCCTGATGGCCCCCAGCTGCCCTTCCCTGCTGGCCTGATGGCCCCAACTGCCCTCCCCTGCGGCCTGATGGCCTCTGTCTCTGCCTCGGCCCCCACCACTGTGGCTTTGTCCAGAAGGAAGTCGGACATCTGGAAGATGGCTGGTCACCCGGTCTAATTAGCATATTACCCTTTTATTAGTGTAGATGGTTGGATTGAGATTGTGCTTTTTTTGGCAGGAGTATTACAGTAATGATGCTATGTTCTCATTGTATCCTATCAGATGGCATACAATTTCTGTCTCATTGCT
Organism: Myotis yumanensis; assembly: GCF_028538775.1. NCBI lineage: Eukaryota > Metazoa > Chordata > Mammalia > Chiroptera > Vespertilionidae > Myotis > Myotis yumanensis. The sequence goes on from NW_027223754.1 coordinate 168,014,317, forward strand.
GATATCCACTTTGATCACTTGATTAAGGTAAAGTCTCCCAAGCTTCTTTACTGTAAAGTCCCCCCCCCCCCCCCCCCACCCCTGGTCTTAGTAATTAAATAAGTGTGGGGAAGTATTTTGAGACTGTATAAATAATCCATTCTTTATCAAACTTGCTATTTATACATTTTCAGATTGTCTCAGCTTTGGCCAGTGAAAGTCCTTTCAAGGTAGTTTCTGTGTTCTTTTGACTTGCTTTGAGTACTTCCTTACTTTTTTGGCACAAGAAAATGTTCCAGGCTCACCTGTACTTTCCCTGTTTGTGCCCTAGAATCAATAATTTCTTCAAGGAGATTTTTTTTTTTAGTGGAGAAAGGTATTTAGAAACCAAGATTTCGGTGCTATATTCATTTATATATTTGTATAGAAAAACCGTGAGTTGGCACCAATTTCGATCTACAGTGTTTATAATTTTCTCCCTTTCCAAATTTATAACTCCCTTCTCTTACAAGGAGATACCTGGCTCTCATTATCCTTAGTTTATTTTCTTACATGATCAATCCTCTGTTTGTAGCTATTTTCCATTGGCACTGTTGCTCTCTCCATGTTGTATAACATTTTCACTCTACTTAGGCTCTGATACCTTGTGCCAGGATTCATGTCTCACTCCAGACTTCTCATATGTTGTGGTAAGGATCTCACATTTCTGCTTGAGATCCTCATTCTGGGTTTCCTCACCATCCTTATGGCATTTTGCTCACGAATTTTGACCGTGTGTGTGTGTGTGTGTGTGTGTGTTTAAATTATATTAACTTTTTTCTGCCCTAGCCGGTTTGCTCAGTGGATAGCGCTTCAACCTGTGGACTGAAGGATCCTGGGTTCAATTCCAGTCAAGGGCACATACCTTTCTATCCAGCCTCAGTTGGGGCAGGAGGCAACCAGTTGATGTGTCTCTCTCATACCCATGTTTCTCTCTGTCTCTCCCCCTCCCTTCCACTCTCTCTAAAAATCAATGGAAAAATATCCTCAGGTGAGGATTAACAAAAAATAAAAACAGGTTATATTAACTTGTTTCTTTTTAAAAAATATATATTTTTATTGATTTCTGAGGGGGAGAGAGAGAGAGAGAAACAAAAACATCAATGATGAGAGAATCATCGATTGGCTGCCCCCTACTGGGGATGGAGACTGCAACCTGGACATATGCCCTGACTGGTAATCAAACCAGCGACCTCCTGGTTCCTGGGTTGATGCTCAACCGCTGAGCTACACCCAGCAAGGCTAACTTGTTTCTTATAGAAGACTAGAGGCCCGGTGCACAAAAATTTGTGCACTTGGGGGGGAGAGGTGGTCCCTCAGCCCGTCCTGTGCCCTCTCACAGTCTGGGACCCCTCAGGAGATAATGACCTGCTGGCTTAGGCCTGCTCCCGAGTGGCAGAGGGCAGGCCCAATCCCTAGGTGCAGACCCTGGTCAGGCTCAGAGCAGGGCCGATTGGGAGTTGGGGTGCTGCCCCCTGTCATGCACAGAGCAGGGCGGATCGGGAGGTTACGATGTCACCCCTAGTCACGCTCAGGGTAGGGCCGATTGGGGGGTTGGGGCACCGCCCCCTGTCACACTCAAGGCAGGGTCGATAGGGATGTTGCGGCGCCACCCCCTGTCACGCACAGAGCAGGGCCGATCAGGGGGTTGGGGCGCTGCCCCCTGTCACTCACAGAGCAGGGCCCATCAGGGGTGTTGGGGCTCCGTACCCTGTCACACACAGAGCAGGGCCGATCAGGGGGTTGAGGAGCTCCCCCCTGTCATGCACAGAACAGGGCTGGTCAGGGGGTTGAGGAGCTCCCCCCTGTCACGCACAGAGCAGGGCCCATCAGGGGGTTGAGGAGCTCCCCCCTGTCACTCACAGAGTAGGGCCAATAGGGGAGTTGGGGCACCGCCCCCTGTCACACACAGAGCAGGGCGGATTAGGGGTTGGGGCGCCGCCCTCTATCACCCACAGAGCAGGGCCAATCAGGGGGTTGGGGCACCGCCACTGTCACACTCAGGGCAGGGCCGATGGGGAGGTTATGGCTCTACCCCGTCACACACAGAGCAGGGCCTGTTGGGGGGATTTGGGGCGCCACACCCTGTCACACACAGAGCCGCAGGGTGATCGGGGTTGGGGAGCTCCCCCCTATCAGGCACAGAGCAGGGCTGATCAGGGGGTTGGGGCACCTTCCCCTGTCAGGAATAGAGCAGGGCGGATAGGGAGGTTGTGGCCCTGCCCCCTGTCACGGAGCCGCAGGGCGATCAGGGGGTTTGGGCGCTGCCCCCTGTCACGCTGATCCCGGTGCCAGGAGGCATATTACCCTTTTACTATATAGGATAGAGGCCTGGTGCACGGGTGGGGGCCGGCTGGTTTGTCCTGAAGGGTGTCCTGGATCAGGGTGGGGGTCCCCACTGGGGTGCCTGGCCAGTCTGGGTGAGGGGCTGAGGGCCGTTTTCAGGCTGGCGGGTGACTGAAGCTCCCAACCGCTCCTTTTTTTCTTTTTCTTTTTTTTATTCTGGGCCAGCTTTAGCTCTGAGGCTCGGCTCCAGCTTTGAGGCCTCTGCTGCTGAAAGCAGGTTTCTAGCCTTTGTTTACCTTCTGTATTTGAAACAATGTTGCGGTCCTGCTGGCTGAAGCCTGGCTGACTAAAGCAGGTTTCTGGGGTTTGGTTTAGCTTCTATATTTGTTACAATGTTTCTTAGAGTTGCAGCTCAGAGGCCGGCAGCAGCAGGCGGGGAAGCTTGGCTTCCTCTGTCACTGAAGCAAGCAAGCCTCCCTGTTCACGTCAGCTGCCTGGCTGCCGGCCGCCATCTTGGTTGGCAGTTAATTTGCATATCTCCCTGATTAGCCAATGGGAAGGGTAGCGGAGGTACGGCTAATTACCATGTTTCTCTTTTATTAGATAGGATTATTACACCAAAAATTTTAGTGAGAATTGGTGATGAAATATGTTTTCAACTTTACTTATTTAAACCTGAGACTCTTCTCTGTTAGTGATAAGACTAATCTTTCTCCTTTTTCTCCCTTTTATCATTGGATTTCTCAGTTTTTTTAATATAATTTTGACAATAAAATAAAAATTTGTTCACTTTTTTTGTATGTAGGCTTTGGAGTCAATCAGACCTGGCTTTGAATTCTGGTTGCCCCATATACTGATTGTCACCTTTATAGCTGACTTAATCAGTGTCCCAAAATTCTCATCTATTTTAACTAAGTATATTTACCTAAGTCCAGTGGCAATAGCAGCTAACTCTTTCTCTATGTTTCATATCCTTGTTCCATTTAGTGAGTAATTTTCAAGCCTTTTAAATGTTCTAGTGTTCAATGTTGGTGGTATCATAGTTTTTGAAACATACTGTGGTATGGAATTTTGAGGATTAAACATGCAAAGGCATGCAGTCATTACCTGATATGAAGTAAGCACTCTCTCAACCCATAATTCTGTATTCCAGGTTTGTTGATTATCTATGTCTGCAGGCCTTCTTTATTGTTCCACAGTGTTCTTTCCGTGTTTTCCTAACTCATTTTCTATACTTTCCTCTGTTCCCCCACTTTGTGCTGCTGCATTATCTTCAAAAACCCCAATTTAAACATCTCAGGAACCGCTCCAAAATAGGTAAATGGGAAAAGGAGATTTTTCCTTAGTGATTCTCTGCTTTTTACAAAACAATTTAAGTCCTACCTTGGACTTAAAGTTTCTTTACATGGCCTTATAATTATGTCTTTGGCCTTATCTTCTATTGCTGTTTTAAATGAATTCATTCTGACAAAATTAATCCTGAAAAATGCCTGTACCTCATATTTGGTATTTAGCATATGCTATCTTACTGTTCATCTTTTGTATCCTGTTTCTCCAACTCTACTTTGTTTGCACCAGGAAGGGGTATAGTATTTTAATAGGGCTTTTTGTGTGTGTGTAGTTAAAAAAAAATGTTTTATTTTTAGAGATGTCACCTTTGGCATTTAAAATAAGCAGTATATTCATTAGAGAAATTTTTTTACATTACAGTAATTTTAAAAATATTTCTCTGTGAAATGTTTTTCATTTAAAAAATACTCTAATAATTCTAAAAATGATTTTGGGAAGCATGGGGAGGAATGAAGGAGGTAAATTATTTTAGGGTCCCTGATTAGTGCTTTTTGTCCAGTCCAGTAATGTAAATAAAGGTTCATAAGGAAAATGTTTTAGGAAACAAAGGTGATCAAAATAACGCTCAACCTGAAATCATACCATCCAGGAAAAAGAAAGATTGAGAAAACAGCTTGGAAAAGCAAGAATAATATAATGAAATTATAATTCATTAGATCCCATTCTTAGTAGCAGAAGCACTTAGGATATGCAACAGAAACATAATTCTTACATTTATTCAATACCTGTCATTTGCCAGGCACTGTGCTAGGGTACTTTACAATCATGATTTCTAATTCTAGAAACTATTCTTAGGTAGATAGTTAAAGTTGTCTCTCTTTTTTTTAAACAGAAGAAAATGAAGCTCATTAAAATTTAATGACTCCTCTGAAGCATCATAGAGCTGGTAGGTATTAGAATTAGATTTAGAATCCAAGTTTTCTTCCACACCACACAGCACCTGCCATAAGGAAAATGGGCAGAATAAATTGCTCTTAGTATTTTATCCAAATTTTATTTGTACTGTTAAAATCCTGGACATGGCCTACTATTCTGATACAGCAATATCTGTCTTTCATAGTATTAGTAAGTAAGAATACCTATTGTATTCTTATCATGAGTGTGGAAAACAGTGTTTCAGGTAACAATAAGCTATTCTTGTCCTCAATTCCAATGATTTAGAACCTTTTACTGAAAATAAGAAGCCCTATGATTCAAATATAAAACACAATATTCTATATGGTAACAAACACAAAAACTCCATTTTTGACCTAGCCTGTATTTATCCATAATAGAGAGAATATTAAACTAAGAAGTCCCTGGATAGGTCACAGTGTTGACAAAATTCAACATGATGGTGGAGCCTACACAGACACAGGAAACAAAGCTAGGCACGTCCACACAGCCATCAGTCCTTGCGATGATTTCATTTTAAGCCAATGTCTCTTCATGTTGCACATACTAGTATTCCCCAGTGTTTGCTTGATGAAATATCACAATCGCCATGGGGTCTACTTTCCTGCAGTCTTGTGTAGACTTCGCTGCCTGCCAGGCTCAATATCCTAACCACAGTAGTAGTTCAGCAGCTTAAAGTAAACAAGAACAAATATAAACTTTAAAGAGAGCAGCCACAGCAACACTGTTTTGAAAGCTGTTTTCAGTGAAACAGCTTACAAATGATACATGATCTGTTAACATAAATATAATTGTAACACTATTTTGTATACCTAGATGGCCTGTGAAGAAATTATTTCTTTAAACTACTGTTCTAATGGGGAATAAAATATTAATAGTTTTAAAATTTGTAAGCTATCATTCACCTCAAAACCTTGTTATAGAAAAGCCTTCAGATAGGACAGCTCTGTTGCATTAGGCCATACTTCTTTAGGAACTGTTGTACATGTCCAGTTACTTATAGACACCAGATATAACTAATATGAGGCAGATGCATGAAACAAAATAATTTTATTGTTTCAAAACTGCTATAGAACTAGATAAAACTAAAATTGAAGGTGGAAAAACAAATCCAATCAAGCCCTTAAGAGAAGCTTAAACTATATCTCATGTTAATATAGCCACTCCCACTTTCTTTGATTATTATTTGCATGGCATATCTTTTCCACACTTTTACTTTTATCTGTCTGTGTCTTTATATTTAGTTTCTTGTAGACAGAATGTAATTTAGTCTTTTAAAAAATATATACTTTTATTGATTTCAGAGAGGAAGGAAGAGGGAGAAAGAGATAGAAACTTAAATGATGAAAGAGAATCATTGATCAGCTGCTCCCGCATGCCCCCCAGGCATGTGCCCTAACTGGGAATTGAACCGTGACCTCCTGGTTCTTAGGTTGATGCTTACCACTGAGCTACGCTGGCTGGCTGGCCTGGCTAATTCAGTCTTTTTAAATACCAACCTGACAATCTCTCTTTTAATTGCTACTATGAGAATTATTATCTTCTATCTATCTACACTAATAAAAGAGAAAGATGCAAATTGGCTGGTGGGCATCGCATCTTTTTCAATCAGGAGTGAGTATGCAAATTAACCCAACAAAGATGGCGGGTTAATTTGCATACACAGGTGCTGAGCTGCTGAGGGCAGGGCAGGACGTAGGCGTTCTGCACCACCCCAGCTGCTCTAGGCCTCTGGGCAGTGAGGGAAGGTTGAAAGGCGGCTCCGGGCTGGAACGAAGGCATAAAGGTGGCTCCAGCTGGAGTGAAGGCGGTGCCGGCAGCCAGGGGAAGGAAGGCCCATTCTTGCACGAATCTCCATGCATCGGGCCTCTACACTGAGTGGCCAGATTATTATGACCACCTGACGTTTGTAGGCAAATTAACTATAATTTTGCGCTGAAGTTGCTAGAGGGCCAGACCATTATAAATAGGGAAGCAGGTTGTTTACCACGACAGTAGAAGTGATTTTTTTCTGAAGATATGGATAAACAACGTGATTTAACAGCCTTTGAATGTGGGATATAATACACACACACACACACACACACACACACACAGTGGCCAGATTATTATGACCGCCCCATCAGTACTTTGTTGGGCCATCTTTTGCCTTCAATACTGCGGCGATTCTTCTTGGCATTGACTCCACGAGATGTTGAAAGGTGATGCAAGGAATCTGACACCATGCCTGAGGAATAGCACTGTCCAGTTCTGTGAGATTTGATGGTTTTGGAACCAGCTGCCTGATGGCTCTTTTAACTTCGTCCCACAAATTCTCAACTGGATTGAGATCTGGTGATTGTGGGGGCCACCTAAGCAAGGTAAAGTCTCCCTCATGTTCTTGAAACCACTCCTGCACAATACGAGTACCGTGGCATGGCGCATTGTCCATTGTGATACGCCATCAACATGATAGGATGAACTTGATCAGCAATGATACTTAGGTATGTTGTGCTATTCAGACGTTGTTCCACACGAATTAAAGGGCCCAAATCATGCCAGGAAAACATGCCCCAAACCATAACACTGCCCCACCAGCTTGAAGGGTTGTACTCATGCATGTGGGGTGCATGCTTTCATGCTGTTTCTGCCAAATTCTCACTCTGCCATCTGCATGATGCAACCGGAAACGTGATTCATCGGACCACATGACTTTTTTCCAATGCTTGACTGTCCAATCCTTGTGTTCCTGTGCGAGTTGGAGACGTTTTATCTTGGTAACTGCAAAGGTGTTTGAACAGGCCTTCGGCTGTTTTGCTGATACTCACTCCATGGCTCTGAGCGCCAACAATCATCCTACGTTCAAAGGCTGTTAAATCACGTTGTTTACCCATATCTTCAGAAAAAAAGTCACTTCTACTGTCGTGGTAAACAACCTGCTTCCCTATTTATAATGGTCTGGCCCTCTAGCAACTTCAGCGCAAAATTATAGCTAATTTGCTACAAACGTCAGGTGGTCATAATAATCTGGCCACTCAGTGTATATAAAAGGCTAATATGCAAATATCACCTCGGGAGTTCCACTGAGAGACCGTGAGTTGGATCACTCGCTATGATGTGCGCTGACCACCAGGGGGCGACTCAGAATGAAGGAAGGCTCTGGCCGGCAGCCGGAAGGCCCTGATCAGCCTTTATTGCCGGCCAGGCCTAGGGACCCTACCCATCCATGAATTTTGTGCATCAGGCCTCTAGTATATCTAATTCTAAAATTCAGTCTACTTAATATTTACCACTTGAAGTAAATACCCTCCAGTGACCTTTATGTTATAGTTGTCACATGTACTACATATACATGCAATGAAAACCCTATAAACAATTATATAATTTTTACTTTCAGTAATCATACATTTTAATGGACTTATGAGAAAAATAATCTCATCTTCATTTAGCTGTTTACTATTTTTCTTGTTCTTTGTTAATGAAATTTCAGGTTTCTCTCTGGTATCATTTTTCTTTAGCCTGAAGTTGATTAGCATACTAGAGGCCTGGTGCATGAAATTTGTGCACTGGGGGGGGGGGGGGGGGGTGATGGTCCCTCAGCCCAGCCTGTGCCCTCTTGCAGTCTGGGACCCCTCGGCGGACATCCCTCTCATAGTCCGAGACCCCTTGCTCTTTACCGCTCGCTTGCTTGCTGCTCCTTACTGCTTGGCTTGCTGTTCCTTAGTGCTGCCACTGCCACGGAGGCAGGAGAGGCTCCTGCCACTGCTGCTGCGCTCACCAGCCGTGAGTCCGGCTTCTGGCTGAGTGGTGCTCCCCCTGTGGGAGTACACTGACCACCAGGGTTCAGCTTCTGCGTTGAGCGTCTGTCCCCTGGTGGTCAGTGTGCATCAGTGACTCGTCGGTCTGCCATTTGGTCGATTTGCATATTAGGTTTTTATTATATAGGATCTTTTATAGTAGCCCTGCTGGTAAATCTTTGTTTTTCTTAACTGGAAATGTCTTTTCCACTTTCATTTCTGATAGATTGCTTCACTGGATATAGAATTCTAGGTTAACAGTTCTTTTCTTTAGCAGTAAAGATGTCCTGTCTTCTTGGATTCCATTGTTTCTGATGAGCAGTTTGCAGTAACTTCCTCTGTGTGTTGTGTTTCTCTACCTTAAAGGTGTTTTTGTTTTATCTTTATTTTTGCTTTTCTGCAATTGATTATGATTTGTCAGGGCATGTTATCTTTTTGAGTTATTCATATTTTGTATATGCTGAACTTGGTGAATTTTTAAATTTGTGCTTTCACCAAGTTTGAGAGATTTTGGGGGCCTTGTTCCTTCAAATATTTTTCTGTACCCGTTTCTCCTCTTTTTTCTGGAACTCAAATGATATAAATAGAACTTTGGATGTTGTCCACAGGCCCTGAGACTCTTCATTTTCTTCCAGTCATTTATTTTTCTGTTCTTCAGATTAGATTATTTCTATTGATGTATTATCACATTCACTGAGTTTCCTTTGTATCTGCATTCTTTATTGAAACAGTATTTCAGACATGGTATTTTTCAGTTCTAAAATTTCCATTTGTTTCTTTTTTAAAAAATATATTTTTATTGATTTCAAAGAGGAAGGAAGAGAGAGATAGAAACATCGATGATGAGAGAATCATTGATTGACTGCCTCCTGCACCTCTTCTACTGGGGATTGTGCCCTCTACCCAGGCATGTGCCCTGGCCTGGAATTGAACCATGACCTCCTGGTTCATAGGTTGGTGCTCAATTACTGAGCTACACTGGCTGGGCTGTTTCTTTTTTTTATAGTTACTGTTTCTCTGCTTAAAACCTTTGTCTTTCCATTCATTGCAGAAGTGTTCATTTTTTCCCTATGGAGCGTGCATGTGTGTGTGTGTGTGTGTGTGTGTGTGTTTGTGTGTATGTGTGTGTGTGTATAGTTTAGAACCATGACCAAAAAATGTTCTGAGTAAATATTACCTATGGTTGTTATACATAAATCATTCATTCAGAACTATTTATTGGGCACTCATTTGAAGACATGGTCTTCAAATACTCTAAGAGCTAAATTGGAGAACATATTATGTGTCAGAAGTAATAGATAAAAATAGTTATAAAAGTATAACCAAAAATTCTGCTCTTGGGATGTTCAAAGCATTTGTAATAACACTAGAGGCCCGGTGCATGAAATTCGTGCATGGGGGTAGGTCCCCTCAGCCCAGTCTGCACCCTCTCCAATCTGGGACCCCTCAGGGGATGTCCGACTGCTGGTTTAGGCTTGGTCCCCGGGATTGGGCCTAAACAGGCAGTCGGACATCCCTCTCACAATCCTGGACCACTGGCTCCTAATCGCTCACCTGCCTGCCTGCCTGCCTGGTCGCCCCTAACTCCCCCCGCCCCCCTGCCTGCCTGATCAGGGCCAATAGGGCTGGGCTGGCGGGGGGAGGGGACGCGGGAGGTTGGCGGGCTGGCCCCACCCCTTAGTTGAACTCTGGTCAAACTCCAGGTTGAGGGGACTATTTGTATATTACCCTCCCCCCCCCCTTTTTTTTTAAATATAGGATTAGTTTTGCTGTAGCAATTTGTACCAATTTAGAAGGGATTAGTACCAAGAAAGTGACATTTCTTGATGTACCTGTCAGAGTGACATTTAGCATTTGTGAAAAAAAAAGACTAATTTCTGGAGTTGAAATTCTATAATATAAGGTTTTTAAAATTTTGTTTAAGCAGAACAGCAATATTTCAGAAGCAGTGTTTTGAACATTGTTCTTTTTTCTTTGTTGTCATAGATAAAATCCATTTCTATTTCTCCGCAACAGGCATTTGCATGTGGTCATTAATTGTCACTAATTCCTCTTATTTAATTCTTGGGATTTGTTTATTTGCAAGTGTTTTCTATGCCTTGCCTAATTTCCTCATCACCTTTTTGGGAAGGTTGGTAGACAGGGATTGCCTTTTCAGTTCATGAGTCTTGGCAAGGTAGACCAGGGTGAAATTAAAGACAGAGTTGACAGAGTTGAAAGTTTTTCTGTTTTGGTTTAGAGAAAAAGGATACAAAGACACCATTTCTTTCTCTTTTTCCATATATCTATCTAGGATGCCTTACTCCTCTTGGCTCTTCTTATAAGGGTACAGTGCTCTTGATCCCAGGGGTCCTGTAGCCTTTTCAGGGTGTTTGGTTGTGAGATGAGTCTCTAATGCCTCACTGTTCTTTTGCTTTTTGTTTCTAATAGGCTTAATCTTTTAAATGTACACTTTTCCACACTTATAACTCTTTCCTTCAAGTGACCCATAATAGGCATTGAGGAATTGCTGATGGAAAGAAACCAAAATGTAAGAGCTTTAGGTTTGCCTTTTTATCATTTAAATTAGTTATGTCATAATGCTCTAGTAAATGGGAATGAGAAAATGGGAATGAGAATCTTTAGGACAAATGAAGATGATGTAATCAGCTCCTCCTATTCCCTCTTCCATACCTTAAGCAGGAATGAGGTTATTAGAGAAGAATTACATAAATATACATTGAAATTATTGGAGGACATATAACATGCTGTCCTATAATTTTTTCATTTGGATCAATAGTGGGAGCCTTCATATATTATGATTTCTCTATGAGACTCGTTATGGTAATGTTCAGGAACATGAAAGGCAATCTTTTTTTTTTTTTTTTTTTTTAAATAAAGTATTGCATTGTAGGTATGTTCTTCTCATAGGATGGACAACTGTTACAGAAGAGTATAACCCAAATGGAAGCCAATTGTAGTGCCTGGCTTCCTCCAAACAATGAAAAACTGGCCAACCCCATGCCATCACTAAAGTCTTTAAATTGACCTATTTCTACAACTCTGGCTTAGAATTTAGTGGGGTTGTAAAATTGTGCCTATTGCTTTTAGTCTCTGTCTCCACAGGCTGTTGGTATGTATTGTCTGTCAGACCTTTTAGTGCTATAGGAATGCCAGGAACTGGAGAAAATTCAAAGATCTCTTCTCAACCTTACCTGTGGTGATGTAATTTGGGTGGCCTCAATGTGCGGGAGGTGACCTGATGTTCAGAGAAAGGCCCCGCCCCCTTTACCCCACTGCTGCTGCCACTGCCGGCTGCAGTGGCTGTGAGGCCTGAGTCCTGGGCCTCGCAGCCACTGGGGCTCACGGCTGCCTGAGCCCTGGGCCTCGCAGCCGCCGGGGCTCACAGCCGCCTGAGCCCACGGCTGCGTGAGCTCTGGGTCTCGCAGCTGCTGTGGCTTTGTCTGGATGGATGTCCAGACAGACGTCTGGAAGACGTCCACCCTAATTAGCTTATTATCCTTTTATTAGTATAGACTAGAGGCCCAGTGCACAAAAATTTGTACACTCGGGGGGAGGGGGTCCCTCAGCCCGGCCTGTGCCCTCTCACAGTCTGGGACCCCTCGGGGGATGACCATCTGCTGGCTTAGGCCCACTCCCCAGGGGACTGGGCCTAAGCTGGCAATCAGACATTCCTCTGGCAGCCCAGCAGCCCTCGGGGGATGTCCACTTGCCAGCGGGGAGCAGACCTAAGCTGCAGTTGGACATCCTTAGCACTGCTGAGGAGGCAGGAGAGGCTCCCACCACCACCGCTGTTCTGGCAGCCATCAGCCTGGCTTGTGGCTGAGCAGAGCTCCTCCATGTGGGAGCTCACTGACCACCAGGGCGCAGCTCCTGCATTGAGCGTCTGCCCCCTGGTGGTCAGTGTGTGTCATAGTGACCAGTCATTCCCAGTCTTTCTGCAGTCAGGGTCAGTTTACATATTACCCTTTTTCTATATAGGATACAGGCCTGGTGCATGGGTGGGGGCCGGCTGGTTTGCCCTGAATGGTGTCCCGGATCAGGGTGGGAGTCCCCACTGGGGTGCCTGGCCAGCCTGGATGAGGGGCTGAGGGCTGTTTTCAGGTGGGCCAAGCCTGCAGCTGAAGCTCCCAGTTTCTCCTTTTTTCCCTTTTTTTTTTTTATTCTGGGATTTATTTACCTTCTGTAATTGAAACTTTGTTGCAGCTCCATCTCAGATGCCGGGCTGTCTGAAAGCAGGTCTCTGGGGTTTGTTTCGCTTCTATAATTGAAACATAGTTGCATTTCGGAGCTGTTGCTTTCAGGCTCAGAGCCGGGAGCAGCAGGCGGTGAACCTTGGCTTCCTCCATTGCTGGGGCAACCAAGCCTCATGTTCGCTTCAGCTGCATGGCTTCCGGCCGCCATCTTGGTTGGCAGTTAATTTGCATATCACCCTGATTAGCCAATGGGAAGGGTAACGAAGGTATGGTTAATTACCATGTTTTTTGGTTTTTTTTGTTGGAAAATAGTAGTAACTTTATTTTATTTTTTTTAAATTAAATCTTTATTGTTCAGATTACATTTGTTCCTCTTTTTTTTCCCCCCATAACTCCCCTCCTCCCAGTTCCCCGCCCCACCCTCCGCCCTCACTCCCCACCCACTGTCCTCATCCATAGGTGCATGATTTTTGTCCAGTCTCTTCCCGCATCTCCCACTCCCCTTCCCCCCCAAGAATAGTCAGTCCATTCCCTTTCTATGTCCCTGATTCATTATAATGACCAGTTCATTCTGTACATCAGATTATTTATTCACTTGATTCTTAGATTCACTTGTTGATAGATGCATGTTTGTTGTTCATAATTTGTATCTTTACCTTTTTCTTCTTCCTCTTCTTAAAGGATACCTTTCAGCATTTCGTCTAATACTGGTTTAGTGGTGATGAACTCCTTTAGCTTTTTCTTATCTGTGAAGCTCTTTATCTGACCTTCAATTCTGAATGATAGCTTTGCTGGATAAAGTACTCTTGGTTGTAGGTTCTTGGTATTCATCACTTTGAATATTTCTTGCCACTCCCTTCTAGCCTGCAAAGTTTCTGTTGAGAAATCAGCTGACAGTCGTATGGGTATTCCCTTGTAGGTAATTGAGTCTCTTTCTCTTGCTGCTTTTAAGATTCTCTCTTTGTCTTTTGCTCTTGGCATTTTAATGATGATGTGTCTTGGTGTGGTCCTCTTTGGATTCCTTTTGTTTGGGGTTCTCTGCGCTTCTTGGACCTGTAAGTCCATTTCTTTCACCAGGTGGGGGAAGTTTTCTGTCATTATTTCTTCAAATAGGTTTTCAATATCTTGCTGTCTCTCATCTTCTGGCACCCCTATAATTCTGATATTGGTGCGCTTGAAGCTGTCCCAGAGGCTCCTTACACTATCTTCATATTTTCGGATTCTTTTTTCATTTTGCTTTTCCGGTTGGGTGTTTTTTGCTTCTTCGCATTTCATATCTTTGACTTGATTCTTGCGCTCCTCTGTTCTGCTGTTGGGTGTCTGTATAATATTCTTTATTTCAGTCAGTGTATGCTTAATTTCTAGTTGGTTCTTTATCACAACATCGAGGGTCTCATGAGGTTTCATGAGGCTCTCATCAAGTTTATTGGCAGCTTCTAGCACATTATTGAAAGCCCTCAAAAGTGCATTTTTTAGCTCTATATCCTCCATTTCTGTCATGTTTTTTGTCTCCGCATTTTTTATGCTTTCTTGGTGCACCCCCTTGTGGTCTTTGTGCGCAGTCTTATTCTAGTTAAGCCTTGATTGTTGTAGTTAATACTAGAGGGATTTGACCACCAGGCCGACTGGCTGTGAGAATCACCTGTATCTGCAGTGGGAAAACTTCTGTCCTCTGGAGAGGTGCTAATCTAGCCTTTGCCTGAGGCTATCTGGCAAATGGCTCTGCGCACGGCTTGGGCGGGGCAGGATCAACAGGGCGGGTGGAGGGAGAGGTTATGGCTGCTCTCAGTCCCATTCCCAGAGGCTCTGCTTCTCAGAACCCCAGCAACCACTGCAAACCTCGGAGAGAAAGCTGCCCTCACGTTCCAGCTGATGCCAGACAATCCCGCTTCTCCCGTTTGAGTCTGAGTCCCTAGAGACTCGCCCGGATCTGGATCTCAGAGTCTGAGACTCCCTCCTGATTGAAAACGACAACCGCGCCCTCAGCCACCAGCCCGCTCTGCGTGCGCACCTCCGCACCTTTGTATTTTCCACACTGCGCCTCCTCTGAGCCTCAGAATGCTGTTCTCTTTCCTTCTAGTTGAAGAATCTCTCCTCAGCCAGCCTTCCTGTGGTTCTGGGTGATGTCCGTTTTGTCTTTTAGTTGTATTTTTGAAGTGGTTGTTTGCGGCAGCAATCTCAGGTGCTTACCTATGCCGCCATCTTGGTTTGTTTTCTTTTAATTACCATGTTTGACTATTATTAGATAGGGCCACAATTGGTTCTTAAACTGGACCGGAGGGCTGGAACAAAAGCATGGATGGAGTGTTTGTGTGAACTAATATAAATTCAAAGTAAACATCATTACATAAAAGGGTACGGTCTTTTTTTTTTTTTAGTTTTATTAATTTCAAACGGGCCGGATCCGGCCCAAGGGCCGTAGTTTGCCCTAGGGCTGGATCTTGTTGTTATCACCACACTAAGGCTTGTAATTGTCACCATAAAAAGTTATTATGCTACTAGAGGCCTGGTGCACGAGATATGTGCTTTCAGGGGGGTCCCTCAGCCTGGCCTGTGCCCTCTTGCAGTCCAGGAGGAGCGGGTCTAGCCAGCAGTTGGATATTCTTAGTGCTGCTGCGGAGGCGGGAGAGGTTCCCACCACCTCTGCAGTGCTTGTCAGCCAGCCGTGAGCCCGGCTCAGGGCTTCTGGCTGAGCTGTCCTCCCCTTTGGGAGCACACTGACCACCAGGGGCCAGCTCCTGCATTGAGCATCTGCCCCGTGGTGGTCAGTACGTGTCATAGTGACCAGTCAGTCTGTTGTGTGAACTAATATAAATTCAAAGTGAATTTGCAAATTCAGTCAATTTGCATATTAGCCTTTTATTATATAGGATTATTGACTATAATCCCCTATGCAGTACATTACATCCCTGTGACTTAATTCTATAACTGGCAATTTGTATTACTATAGTTTTGTTTATTTTTATTGAATCCAGTATATCAATTGTTTATCTTCTTATACTATCTTCATTTGTTTTTGGTATCATGGTAATGCTGAACTCATAAAATGAGTTGGGAAGTGATTATCTTCCATTTTCTGAAAGAGAATATATTCAATGGGTGTTATTTCTTCTTTAAATGTTTAGTAAAATTCACCAGGGAAATTATCTGGGCCTGAAAATTTCCTTTTTGGAAGACTTTTAGCTATAAAGTCAATTTCTTTAAATACTAGTAGAGCTATTCAGTGCTATATTACTTAATCAGTCTTGCTAGAGGTTTACATTTTATTGATCTGTTGAAAGAAAGAGCTTTTAGTTTCATTGATTTTTTTTTCTATTTTTCTCTTTTCAATTTCATTGATTTCTGCTCTGTTTCCTTCCTTTTGCCTGCTTTGTATACAATTTGCTTTTTAGTTTCTGAAGGTATAAGTTCAGCTGATTGATTTGAGACCTTTTCAGATATAAACTCTGTAATGCTATAATGCTTTCACTGTATCTCACATATTTTAATTATTGGTACATTTGTGTTTAGATTTATCATTTTAGTTTCTGTTTGCTCTCTCTGTATTGTTCTGTAACCTTTTTCTTTGGGTTTTTGAACATTTTTTAGTGTTCCATTTTATTGTATTGTGTTTTTGCCTATAACGTTTTAGTTGTTGCTCTAGGGCAGTGGTTCTCAACCTTCCTAATGCCGCGACCCTTTAATACGCTGGGTACTCGTATGTGGGCGTATCTGCATGTGGGCAGACCTGCCTGGAGACGGATAGAGGAGCAGTGTCTCGGTTTCTAAGACCATCGAAAATATGTGTTTTCTGATGGTCTTAGGCGACCCCTGTGAAAGGGTCGTTCGACCTCCAAAGGGGTCACGGCCCACAGGTTGAGAACCGCTGCTCTAAGGATTATAACATATATACTCAATTTTCATCTTGAATCAATATTTTACTAATTCAAGTGAAATACAGGAATTTTACCACCATATAGGTTCCTTTCCCCTACCCCTTTGTGTTGTAATTGTCTTGCATTACACCTGCATGTATTAGAAGCCTTATTAGAAAGTGTTATATTTGCTTTTAATTGCCAATCATATTTTAAAGAGCTTAAGAGCTGATAGTTAATTATTTACCCAGATATTTACTACTTGTGTTGCTCTTTCATTGTTCCTCATGTTCCATTTCCTCTTCTGAAGAACTTCATTTAGAAGTTCTTTTAGAGCTGGCAACTGAAAACAGAGCATGTGTCTTAGTCCATTTGGGCTGCTGTAACAAAGTACTGCAAAACTGGGTGGCTTACAAACAACAGAAATTGATTTCTCACAGTTCTGGAGGCTGGAAATCCAAGATCAGGGTACCACTGTGGTTGAGTGAGGGCCCTCTTCTGGGTCGCAGACTTCCCCTTGCATCCTCACATAGTAGAAGGGGCTAGGGATTTCTCTGGAGCTTCTTTTCTAATGCATGAATTCCATTTATGAGGATTTCACCCATATGACTTTTAAGTACTTCCCCAGGCCCCACTTACTAATAACCATTACCATTAGAGGTTAGGATTTCAACGTATGAATTGGGTGAGTGGGGGGATACAAATATTAAGAACTTAACATCATGTAAATGATTCCATTAAAACAAAAATTGAAATTCTGAGTTTCATATTCATCTCAGTTTTATTATTGGTTGGTATTTATAAAGTTGAGTGCAATGAACTATTGGTAGAAATGAAAGTTTTGTTGCTATTTTTATAAATGGGTATCGTAATTTACTGGTTCTCCATTTTGCTTCCTGATTAAGAATTTTATTTTTACGTGAAAAAAATCTGATGTTGAAAAATATGTAACAACTGTGATCATGAATAGAGAGAACTTGGCGTGTTGAAGGGACAAATATTTTGCTTATTAAAGACCTATGTTTGTTTGTTTTTAATTCATGGCGTTCAGTTAGATAACTAATATACTCATATAATTTGTGAAAATGTACTATTTTATAAAATTTGAAGAAAAAAAAGAAAAGATACTTCTCTCCACCAATAAATATGCTCAACAGTTAGTCTGATAAACTTTTTCTGGCCATAGGCCTTTATGATGTGGAGTCAGGCACATTTGCCTACTGGTCATTTCCATAGAGGAGGTCTAAAATGGCCACAATATTAACTGACCTGTGTGCTCTCATGTATCCTACCTTTCCTTTGTTTTGAAAATTAAAATCCTCAATATCATGCTAAAATTGACAATTCTAGTTCTGAGTCCTTTAGAGCTGGAAATTCTGTAATGGGAGGGGGAATAGCTAGAAAAACACATTTTTAATCCATTTGGTCTCAGTTGGGAAGCCTTTTTTCCAAACACACGTATCTTGAATTTGGTGCTTATTGTGTGCTTCTGTAGTATCTTGTGCTATCCCCATTATTGCACCTGCTATCCTGTAATGTAATTGTTGTTTTTTGTTTTTGTCAGGTGTGCCAGTGCTTAAGGCTTAGAAAATAGGGAACTGACTAAATATTTATTGAATGAATAAATAAGAAACAGACTGGAGAAATGTGGGGAGTCTGGTATAGAGCCTGTTTGGATAAAGAAAAGTGATGACGGGTTAAAGATACTTAAGATCTTTATTTTAGCTCAGGAAATAATTTGAATTCTAGTAGTTGAATTTCTGGATGTTTATCTTTTGTGTATTTTTTTCTAAATTGCTGTCTGTTTGTTGGAATTTTTTTTTTCTAGTTTTCTGTTACTTTGTTTTCAATTGACTTTTTCTTATATGCTGAAAGTGACTTCTTGTGCTTCTCCCTCAATGAATAAAGAGTATTTCCAGATAAACCAGAATCTTGATAAATATCAGTGTAGAACATATATATATATATATATATAGAGAGAGAGAGAGAGAGAGAGAGAGAGAGGGAAAACGCGCGCGCCAAGGTCTGTAACATCCAAAACAACCAAAGGCTTGACTGAATGCCAGGCTGCACATGCAGCAGGCTCAGGTGGGAGGGGTCTGGCAAGCCGGCTGAACTGCTGACCTCTTGGAGAAAGAGAGGTGGGGCTGATCAGCAGCCAAGCCTCTCTCTCCCTCTCTCTCTCTGAGCCGCCTGGGGTGGCTGCTGATCAGCCCTGCCTCTCTGATCAGGCCCGGAGATAGGCCCGGAGATGCTGACTGGCATAGGAACTGACCAGTCAGAACCAAATCTGGGTGAACTGCAAGGAGCCAATGGCTGCCTAGGAGGCGGAGCTTTTGACGCTGACTGGCATAGAAACCAACCAGTCAGAACCAAATCTGGGTAAACTGTGAAGGCAGAACATAAGGTGGGGGCTGAGGAGGGGTTTTAAGGGCAACAGCTGTTTGGTGTAAGATGTAAGAAAGCAGTTCAATTTTTTAATGACCGGTTTGGCAGTATAGTGCATATGGCTGGCTATCAGTCCAGATATAGGGATGATGTATTTTTGTCTGCCAAGAGCATCTCCTCCTGCTGAAAAAGGCGCCCCCCCCCCTCCATTTAAGCAATCCTATCCTATATAATCTATCTATACTAATAAAAGGGTAATATGCTAATTAGACCGGGTGGACTGGCCATTTTCCGGATGTCCGACTTCCTTCATGACAAAGCCATGGTGGTGGGGGCCAAGGCAGAGGCAGTTAGGGGTGATCAGGCCGACAGGGGAGGGCAGTTGGGGGTGAGATCAGGCCTGCAGGGGAGGGCAGTTGGGGGGCGAGATCAGGCTGGCAGGGGAGGGCAGTTGGGGGCGAGATCAGGCCGGCAGGGGAGGGCAGTTATGGGCGACCAGGCAGGCAGAGGAAGTTAGGGGCGATCAGGCTGGCAGGGGAGAGTAGTTAGGGGCAAGATTAGGCTGGCAGGGAGGGGAGTTTGGGCCAATCAGGCAGGCAGGCAGGAGAGTGTTTAGGAACCCGTGGTCCCAGATTTTGAGAGGGATGTTCCTCTGCTGGTTTAGGCCCGATTCCTGGCAGTCAGACATCCCCAAGGGGTCCCCGATTGGAGAGGGTGCAGGCTGGGCTGAGGGAACCCCCCACCCCACCCCTGTGCACGAATTTTGTGCACTGTGCCACTAGTGAAGTGAATAATTTATGTTTGTACTATAAGATCTGTTTGAAAACTATTTGACAATTTAAATTTTGTGAACTTTTTACTCATACCATTTTTTCTGTATGTGATATTCTTTGAAATACAGGAGTTTTCTTTGTTTAATAATGAAAACCTATTTTTGGAGTCTTAGATATATCATAATATACCTAAAATCCATTTGGGGTGGGGAGGTTTTCATGTGTTTGTGCATGTATGCTAGTTGAGGACTTTTGTGTTAAGCATTTTAAATGGATTATATGATTATGTAGTTTAATCTTTTTAATGACTGAAGTCGTTACTACTATATCTCCATTTTATAGATGAGAAAACAGGCTTTAAGGAGATTAAAGTATGAAGTTTGAATCCAGAATTTTTTTCTGAACCCTGTGCTAAAGGAATATTCCTGTAGGAAAAAACAAGTATTAAAGTTCCAGCACCAAACATGCATGTGAAGGATATTCTAGACCAGTGGTTCTCAACCTTGGCTGCACATTAGAATCACCTGGGAATCTTTTTAAAATCCTGATTTTTGGGCCTCATCCTCCGGAAATTCTGTTTTTTTTTGTTACTAATGTTGTGGCCCCACCCCATAACAAAGAAACAGAATTTCCGGAGGATGAGGCCCAGAAATCAGGATTTTAAAAAGATTCCCAGGTGATTCTAATGTGCAGCCAAGGTTGAGAACCACTGTTCTTGACCAAAATATGTCAGAGTAGCCCACTTGAAGCAAAGAAGTCTGCTTACAAAGTCTGACAAAATTGTTATAAGGTGGAAATCAAGTAAGAAAAAAAAAACTTTGTGAGCATTCTGCAAGGAAATAAAAAATCAATAGTGGAATATCAGAAGCAGGAGTCCCGCCGAAACCGGTTTGGCTCAGTGGATGGAGCGTCGGCCTGCGGACTGAAGGGTCCCAGGTTCGATTCCGGTCAAGGGCATGTGCCTGGGTTGCGGGCACATCCCCACTGGGGGATGTGCAGGGGGCAGCTGATCGATGTTTCTCTCTCATCAATGTTTCTAACTCTCTATCTCTCTCCCTTCCTCTCTGTAAAAAATCAATAAAATATAAAAACAAAACAAAACAGAAGCAGGAATCCCTTGATTTACGTAGCAAAGAATCTGGAAAGGAAATCAGACTGAAGGAGTTAACTGCCTTCACCTTACTCTGAAGTGAACAAGTTAAAGGCATTAGAGCAAATATTCATGATAACTTAAGCTGGATTGATAAAATAAATTAGATAAATCAACAAAATTACATAGCTTTCAGGGGAATTTTAAAGGAAATCAAAGATAGCATTGCAGAACCATTGACTCAAATGTGTAATAAATAGCTGTTGTGCTAGAGTACAGATTGATTACAAATGTGGCTAGATGCCTATACTTGGTGTGCCAGTTAATAATGCGGATTTTTTTCAATAGATGGAGTTACACATATGTTGATATATATACGATTTGATATGTATGCTGTTTCGTTGTATTGACAGCAAGCTTCAGAACTTCATATGTCAGATTTGCTGAAGGTGTTAACATCATAGATACTTTTACGCTTAAAAATGTCGAATTTCGTGCCAAAAAAGAGCATTTGTGGGAAGTTTTAATTCATTATTTTGAAGAAAAAGTTGTCGTATACTTCGGGAAGCTTATGGTGAACATGCTCCATCTCAAGATACTTATGAACGCTGGTTTAAACACTTTGAAAGTGATGATTTTGATGTGAAAGACAAAGAATGTCCAGGTCAGTTGAAAATGTTTGAATACCAACAATTACAAGAATTATTGGATGAAGATGCCTGTCAAACTCAAATACAACTTACAGAAAGATTAAACGTTGCTCAGCAAACAATTTCTGATCGTTTACAAGCAGTGGGAAAGATTTTAAAGGAAGGAAAATGAGTGCCACATCAACTGAACGAAAGACAAATGGAAAGCCAAAAAGTCATCAGTAAAATGTTGCTTCAACAGCATGAAAGTCTTATTTGCATCGAATTGTGACTGGCGATGAAAAGTGGATTTATTTTGAGAATCCCAAATGCACAAAATCATGGGTTGATCCAGGTCAACCATCAAAATCGATTGCAAGGCCAAATCGCTTTGGAAAGAAGACAGTGCTCTGTGTTTGGTGGGATCAGGAAAGTGTGGTGTATTATGAGCTTCTAAAACAGCAGTTCTCAACCTGTGGGTCCAGACCCCTTTGGCGGTAGAACGACCCTTTCACAGGGGTCGCCTAAGACCATCCTGCATATCAGATATTTACATTACGATTCATAACAGTAGCAAAATTGCAGTTATGAAGTAGCAACGAAAGTAATTTTCTGGTTGGGGGTCACAACATGAGGAACTGTTTTAAAGGGCCAGAAGGTGGAGAACCACTGTTCTAAAACCAGGTGAAACTGTTAATACTGATCGCTACCAATAACAAATAATTTGAACCTCGCTTTGATTGTGAAACGACCAGAATGGGCCAGAAGACACGGCAAAGTAATTTTGCTTCAGGATGACGCACTATCACACACTTAAAAACCAGTTAAACGTTAAAAGATCTTTTTTTTTTTTTATAGTTTCTACTGTCTTCTTCATACCTTGTAAATTTTTTATTTATTTATTTATTTATTTTATTATTCTTTTAAAAAAATATTATAATAAGTATTACAAAGGGTATTACATATGTGTCCTTCCCCCAACCCCCGCCCTTGACAATCCCCTGCCCTCCCTTACCCCCCAATGTCTTATGTCCATTAGTTATGCTTATATGCATGCATACAAATCCTTCGGTTCATCTCTTACTCCCCTCCCTTCTGCTCCCCAACCCTCTCTGGCCTTCCCACTGCAGTTTGACAATCAGTTTGAGGCAGCTCTGCCTCTGTATCTATTATTGTTCAGAAGTTTGTAATGGTCTTTATTATCCATGAATGAGTGAGATCATGTGGTATTTTTCCTTCATTGACTGGCTTATTTCACTTAGCATAATGCTCTCCAGTTCCATCCATGCCGTTGCAAATGGTAAGAGTTCCTTCTTTTTTACAGCAGCATAGTATTCCATCGTGTAGATGTACCACAGTTTTCTAATCCATTCATCTACTGATGGGCACTTAGGCTGCTTCCAGATCTTAGCTATGGTGAATTGTGCTGCTATGAACATATGGGTGCACATATCCTTTCTGATTGGTGTTTCTAGTTTCTTGGGATATATTCCTAGAAGTGGGATCACAGGGTCAAATGGGAGTTCCATTTCCAGCTTTTTCAGGAAACTCCATACTGTCTTCCATAGTGGCTGTACCAGTCTGTATTCCCACCAGCAGTGCACAAGTGTTCCTTTTTCTCCACATCCTCTCCAGCACTTGTCATTTGTTGATTTGTTGATGATAGCCAGTCTGACAGGTGTGAGATGGTACCTCATTGTTGTTTTGATTTGCATCTCTCGGATGATTAGTGACTTTGAGCATGTTTTCATATGTCTCTTGGCTTTCTGAATGTCCTCTTTTGAAAGGTGTCTATTTAGCTCCTTTGCCCATTTTTTGATTGGATTGTTTATCTTCTTTTTGTTAAGTTGTATGAGTTCCCTATAAATTTTGGAGATTAGACCCTTATCAGATATGACGTTGGCAAATATGTTTTCCCACGCAGTGGGTTTTCTTGTTGTTTTGTTGATGGTTTCTTTTGCTGTGCAGAAGCTTTTTATTTTGATGTAGTCCCATTTGTTCATTTTCTCTTTAGTTTCAACTGCCCTAGGAGCTGTATCAGTGAAGAAATTGCTTTGGCATATGTCTGAGATTTTGTTGCCTTTGTATTCTTCTAGAATTTTTATGGTTTCCTGTCGTACATTTAAGTCCTTTATCCATTTTGAGTTTATTCTTGTGTATGGTGTAAGTTGGTGGTCTAGTTTCATTTTCTTGCATGTATCTGTCCAATTTTCCCAACACCATTTATTGAAGAGACTATCTTGGCTCCATTGTATGTTCTTGCCTCCTTTGTCAAAAATTAATTGAGCATATTGGTTCGGGCTAATTTCTGGACTCTCTATTCTATTCCACTGATCTATATGTCTGTTCTTGTGCCAGTACCAGGCAGTTTTGAGAACAGTGGCTTTGTAATACAGCTTGATATCTGGCATTGAGATCCCACCTACTTTGTTCTTTCTCAGGATCGCTGCAGCTATTCGGGGTCTTTTTTTATTCCAGATGAATTTTTGGAGAGTTTGTTCTAGATCTGTGAAATATGCCATTGGTATTTTAATGGGAAGTGCGTTGAATTTATAGATTGCTTTGGGTAGTATGGACATTTTGATGATGTTGATTCTACCAATCCAAGAACATGGTATGTTCTTCCATCTCTTTATGTCTTCCTCTATCTCTTTTTTCAACGTCCTGTAGTTTTCTGAGTAGAGGTCTTTTACCTCTTTAGTTAAGTTTATTCCTAGGTATATTAATTTTTTTGGTGCGATGGTAAATGGGATTGTTTTTATAATCTCTCTTTCTGAAAGTTCACTATTGGTGTATAGAAATGCCTCAGATTTCTTGGGGTTAATTTTGTATCCTGCTACATTGCCAAATTCATGTATTAAGTCTAGTAGTTTTTTGATGGAGTCTCTAGGGTTTTGTATGTATAATATCATGTCGTCTGCAAATAAGGACAGTTTTACTTCCTGTTTTCCAATTTGGATGCCTTTTATTTCTTCTTCTTGTCTAATTGCAGTGGCTAATACTTCCAGGACTATGTTGAACAGGAGTGGTGAGAGTGGGCATCCCTGTCTTGTTCCTGTTCTTAGGGGAAATGGTGTTAGTTTTTGTCCATTGAGTATGATGTTGGCTGTGGGCCTGTCATATATGGCTTTTATTATGTTGAGGTATGATCCTTCTATTCCCACCTTGCTGAGAGTTTTTATCAAAAATGGGTGTTGGATTTTGTCGAATGCCTTTTCTGCATCAATTGATATGACCATGTGGTTTTTTTCTTTCAATTTGTTTATGTGATGTATCACATTTATTGATTTACGGATGTTGTACCATCCTTGCATTCCTGGGATAAATCCTACTTGGTCATGGTGTATGATCCTTCTGATGTACTGCTGGATCCGATTTGCTAAGATTTTGTTGAGGATTTTGGCATCTATGTTCATGAGGGATATTGGCCTATAATTCTCTTTCATTGTGTTGTCTTTACCTGGTTTTGGTATTAGGGTGATGCTGGCTTCATAGAATGAGCTTGGAAGTGTTCCTTCCTCTTGAATTTTTTGTAGTAGTCTGAGGAGGATAGGTTTTAGTTCTTCCTTGAAAGTTTGGTAAAACTCCCCTTAGAAGCCATCTGGTCCTGGGCTTTTGTTTGCTGGGAGCTTTTTGATGACTGCTTCAATTTCTAACATAGTTATTGGCCTATTGAGATTTTTAGATTCTTCCTGATTGAGTTTTGGAATGTTGTATTTTTCTAGGAATTTGTCCATTTCCTCCAGGTTGTCTAGTTTGTTGGAGTAGAGTTGTTCGTAGTATTGTTTAACAATCATTTGTATTTCTGTGGGGTCTGTTGTTATTTCGCCTCTATCGTTTCTGATTTGGTTTATTTGGGACCTCTCTCTTTGCTTCTCGGTGAGCCTGGCTAGAGGTTTGTCAATCTTGTATATCCTTTCAAAGAACCAGCTCTTGGTTTCATTGATTTTCTGTATTGTTTTTTTGGTCTCTATGTCATTTATTTCTGCTCTAATCTTTATTATCTCCTTCCTTCTGCTCACTCTGGGGTTTTCTTGTTGCTCTCTTTCTAATTCTTTGAGTTGAAGAGTTAGATTATTTACTACCATTTTTTCTTGTTTTTTGAGATAGGCCTGCAGAGCTATAAACTTCCCTCTCAGGACTGCTTTCATTGTGTCCCATAGGTTTTGGATTGTTGTGTTTTCATTGTCATTAGTGTCCAGGATGTTTTTAATTTCTTCTTTGATCTCATTGATAACCCAATCAATATTTAATAACATGCTATTCAGCTTCCAAGTGTTTGAGTATTTTGGGTTGTTTTTATTGTAGTTTATCTCTAACATTATACCATGGTGGTCTGAGAAGAAGCTTTTTATGATTTCAATCTTCTTGAATTTGTGGAGACTTGCTTGTGACCCAATATGTGGTCTATTTTTGAATATGTCCCATGAGCACCTGAGAGGAATGTATATTCCGCAGCTTTGGGGTGAAGTGTTCTGAAGATGTCAATTAAGTCCATCTGATCTAGTGAGTCATTTAGGATTGCTGTTTCTTTGCTGATTGTTTGTCTAGTGGACTTATCCAGTGATGTCAGTGGTGTATTAAAGTCCCCTACTATGATTATATTGTTGTTGATCTCTCCTTTGATATCTTCCAGGAGTTTTTTTATGAATTTGGGTGCTCCTGCATTGGGTGCATATATGTTTACCAGGGTTATATCTTCTTGTTGTATTGATCCCTTTAGTATTATGAAGTGGCCTTCCTTATCTCTGGATATGGCCTTCACTTTGCGATATATTTTGTCCGATATAAGTATTGTTACCCCAGCTTTCTTTTCCTTTCCATTTGCATGAAAGATATTTTTCCATCCCTTCACTTTCAGTCTGTGTGACTCCCTTCTAATGAGGTGGGTCTTTTGTAGACAGCAGATGTATGGGTCATGTTTTTTTATCCATTCAGCCACTCGATGTCTTTTGGTTGGAGCATTTAGTCCGTTTACATTTAAAGTTATTATTGAAAGGTACTTGTTTGTAGCCATTTCTTTTTGTGTGTGTGGCTGTTTTCTTTCTGAGGTTGTTATTTCTTCTTTTTACACCAGTCCCTTTAGCATTTCTTGCATGGCTGGCTTGGTGGTGATAAACTCCCTTAGCGTTTTTTTTGTCTGTGAAGCTTCTTATTTCCCCTTCAATTTTGAATGATAGCCTTGCTGGATAGAGTATTCTTGGATTCAGTCCTTTGCTTTGCATCACTTTGTAGATTTCTGTCCATTCTTTTCTGGCCTGATGTATTTCTGTTGAGAAATCATTTGATAATCTAATGGGAGATCCCTTGTCTGTAACTTTCCTTCTCTCTCTTGCAGCCTGTAAGATTCGCTCTTTGTCCTGAACATTTGCCATGGTAATTATGATGTGTCTTGGTGTGGGTCTATCTAACTTAGCTGCTTTCCTGGTGAGTCCTCCTTCTCTTTCCTTTGGGCATTTCTTTGTCTACTTATTTTTGATCTCACTGACATATCTAGTTGTTGAGTCGTTCAGTGGCTGCTCCCTGGGTGGCAGTGGCTGCTGCCTGGGTAGCAGTGGCTCCTCGGGCTGTGGTTGCTCCTTGGGCAGTTGTGTTAGCAGCGGCTCCTCCGTTGATAGCAGGGCCTCTGGTGGGTGCTGTTCACAGCTGTGGTGGCTCTTCTGGCTGGTGGAGGGAGGCTTCACACACAGCAGCTGTTCCCCAGACAGAGCATGTGGTGATCAGGAGGCCGCTGTTGCTTGAATCTGCTGCGTTGATTTAAAGGCACAAAATACAACACAACAAGGCACAATGTACCAGGCACTGAACACCAATGTATTTACAATATTGCTAACCCCAAATAAAGGTGGCCACCCGAGCTAAGAGAGTTAGGAGATAAGAAGGAAAGAAGAGAAAAAGGTAGAAGAGAAAAAAGAAAGAAAGAAAAAAAAGAAAAAAAAAGGAGTGCAAAAATGAAATTGGAAAAAGGGAGGGGAAAAAAAAAGAGAGAAAAGAGAATGAAGTATAAAAGGGGAAGAGACTATTTATATGAGGAGAAAACTCCTATAGATCCACCACTAATACCAACAAATTACAGCAACAGATTCCTGGAGATGAATACAAACTACAAACAACCAATAATATCAAGCGACGCAAGGGAAAACAGAAGCACAGAAATAACCGGGGGGGAGGCGTGGGGGGAGGGGCAGGAAAATAAAAAGAATAAGCAGACTAACCTCCCAAACAATCCTTAAAAAACCCCCAATATACTCGTAAATCAAGCAAACAACAATAAAACAATAGAGAGAGAAAAGAAGAAGAAGAAAAAAATTTGGATAGTGAAGGAAGATAGGGGAAAGGTGTATAAGGATTTAGAGCAGGGCATTGGACATAGGATATATAAGTAGGGTGAAATTTTGACGGGGTAAAAAGAATAGGGAAAATCTAAAGCTGGAGTAGGGTAAGAGAAACAGGACAACAAAAGGGAAAAAGTGGGGAAGAGGGTTTAGCACAGAGGCAAGTTGAGGTAGAGAAAAATGTTGCTAAAGGAACGATGAAAATAGAATGGAGAACATTAGTCCCAAAATAAAATAAAGACAAAATAAAATGACACTTTAAAAAATGTTAAAATGGTAGCGGTAATAATACTAGTTAAAAATAAAAATGTAGTAGTTGAAAGGGTAAAATCAGGTGATGGGGGAGAAAAAAGAAAAAAAATGTTTTCTTAGTTAAGAGGTGAAAAAGTAATTAAAAAAAATAAAAATAAAAATGTGCAGTAATGCAGGTGCTTCAGATCTTCTACTCTTCTTTTTGGCACGCCCGGAATTCAGGAGAATGTTGAATTTCCCTCTGATACACTGTTCCTCTGTGTTGTAAGCCACAGTCCTGATTTTAAGGCAGGCCGAATTGGTTCCCCTATTGCCTTTATCTGTATTTACAGAAGAGTCAGTTCGTGGCTCTGCCTCTCGGTGACAGTGTGTCTGGATTGACCTGCGACGCTATAAGTTCTCTCTGACCAGGAGTTCTCTATTGTACCTGAACCAGCTCTGCCCAGAGCTGGTTCCCCAGGCGCCACACCCAGCTTTGTTTCCCAGGCTCCCCAAAAACGATCTTCCCCTACAAGCTCCGCTAGCGACCCCAACTGGGCAATCACATGCACTGGGATCAACAATCAAACTCACAGATTTAAGAGGAAGTGTGTAAACAAGAGCCTGGGAAGCTGTGCGAACTCGCAGGGCTCCACTTTCCAGAACTGTGCGGAGTCTCTGCGCGCGCTCTGGCCCCTGGCACCAAGTAGCGGGCCACCTAGGAGAATCTGAGGTTGCCTCTTTGCATCCAGTCCAACTATGGGCTTATTTATAGTGTTACCTTCTGCCAGCAGCCCTACAGGAGCCCTCCCCACTCGCGGGTCATGCTGGCCTCTATGGGCGTGGATTTTGGGGGGCGCAGATTCCCCCCCCGCACACGTGCGCGCGTTCCTCGCTCCAACCTGAATTGCAAACCGCACCTTTGGGGGAGGTCTAACCTTTCCGTGGAGGGATGCAGGTCTCCTCTGAGTTCATGTAGTCGCACTGCTTGAGAGCCGTTGCCTCTGGGTTAGTAGCCGATCTCTGGATTCGGATAAAGCTACTCAAGATGGCGCGGTCTCGCCGCTGAGCTGGCGCCCAGGGGGAGGTTTCAGCCTCAATCTCTAACCATCCCCATTTTCTAGGAGTTCTCTGTCTTTCCTGGCTGCAGACTGTCTCTCAGCTGAATCTCCTCTGTTTGTTCGGGCTGATTGTTACCCGTTTCAGCTGCTCGCCCTTATCTGCTCCGGGACAAAGCACCAACACGTCCGTCTAAGCCTCCGCCATTTTTTCCTCCCAACGTTAAAAGATCTTGCCTGGGAAGTATTAACCCACTCGCCATATTCACCAGACCTTGCTCCTTCAGATGACCACTTGTTCCTATTGATGGCACACGCACTTTCTGAGGAACATTTCAAAACGTACGAAAAAGTGGAAAATTGGGTCTCTGAATGGTTTGCCTCAAAACAAGGAAAGTTCTATTGGGACAGTATTCACAAATTACCTGAAAGATGGGGGAAATGTGTAGCTAGGGATGGACATTACTTTGAATAAAGCACTTTTGATGTTTCTCTTGAAATTATCGTGTTTTCTTTGATTACAAAATCCGCCATTATTAACCGGTACTCCTAGTACTTAAGAAAGCTTGAGTAGCCTTCTATAATGAGAGACTGAACCACATCTCCCAAACTAGGCAATCTTCTATAGTCTTTAATAGGGTTGGCAAACTTTTTCTAACATGGACCAGATTGTAATTATTTTAGACTTTGCAGAGTTATATGATTTCTGTTGCAATTACTCAATTTTGTAGTGCAGAAGCAACCAGGCAATATGTAAAGGAATAAGCATGGCTGTGCTTCAACAACATTTATTTATAAAAACACTCAGCTAGTTTTTTGACCACTATAGCCTATAGTAATGGATAGAATATCTCCCTAGACATCATTAAAATATAGCCATGTTTGTGGTTTCTCCAAGGGAAAATAACATACTTATAGGTAGGATCAAATTTTTGAGTAGATAATTGGGAGACACTTAACAGTTTTATTTTAAGACGGGTTGGGTGGAAGATTCTGCATTAATAGAAATAGACGGGTTGGGTGGAAGATTCTGCGTTTGAATGGTTATTATTCCTAGACAATGTCATAAGCACAAGTTTGCCTAACACCAGTGTCCAAGTCATTAATCACTGAAATACATTGCTTTGAGTACCTTCCTGAATGCCCCCTCTATTTTAATTGAAATTTTTTGGACAGAGGGTTGAATCTGGGGACAGATCTTGGTTAGGAGATTAGAAATAAAGAATAAAGATGAGTAGACTGTCTATGAGAGGTTCTAAGAATCACTGTGGATTCTCTGAATACTTTAGCCCAGGGGTCCTCAAACTACAGCCCGCGGGCCACATGCAAATACAAATATTGTATTTGTTCCCGTTTTGTTTTTTTCCTTCAAAATAAGACATGTGCAGTGTGCATAGGAATTTGTTCATAGTTTTTTTTTAAACTATAGTCCGGCCCTCCAACGGTCTGAGGGACAGTGAACTGGCCCCCTGTTTAAAAAGTTTGAGGACCCCTGCTTTAGCCATACAAATCAACATAATATTTAGTATCTTTATGAAGTGTGCTTGTCCTTAGTTTAAGTGTTCCCAACATAGTGACAGCTCTTACTTTTTCCCAATATCCCTTTCATTCAACCCTGGCTCCCTATGGTAGAATCTGTAATGACAGGATTGGGTTTGGGAAGTGGGAAATAGAATTAAACTTCCTCATGGCCATTCTTATGTCCCTCTTCTGTCTTTGTACCCAAAGGATCTGATTGTACCCCTTTGACACAATATTACTAGACTGTGAACAGTTAGTCAGAAATGTTGATTTGTATTTTTTCAGTCCTATGTTTGCCTTTTGTCTTTCACTTTTGTCTAGGGAAAACAAAGAAATTGGGCAAATAACAATTTTATTACCCCTCCTTATTTTTCTATTCTTACTGGCAATGATAATAATAACAGCCATTTAATACTTGGCAGTGGAGTTGGGATTTTGATCTAAGTCTGTCGGACTCTAATATTGTAGTCATAACTAGAATGTTGATATTTTTAGATACTGTGGGATTGCTTGAAGAACAGGAGGAAGCAAGAAGAGGGAGTTTTGAATTGAACTGGAAAGGAAAGGAGTTCTTTGTGTAGTAGATGGAAGGAAACAGACTTTGGAAGAGGAAAAGATGGGGAGAAGAGAAGAAGGATAGGAATTTTAAATGGAGCCAGCCAAAACAAAAAAGTTTAGTTTCTATTACCAGGAACCTCTGTTCTTTTGTCTGATTTTTTTTGAAGCAACCCAGCAACTGCTGCAGTAGAAAATACATTGTTGGCATCGCTGGTATAACTTGAAGCAATTTTGTTTTATAGAAAATGGTAGCTATGTTCTAGAGCTGTGTTGTCTAACATAGTAGCCATTAGCCACATTAGACTACTTAAGTTAATTAAAACTTACATAAACAATTTAGTTCTTTACTTGCCACATTTCAAGTGCTTGATAGAACAGTTCCCTGTTGGGCAGCACTGTTTTAGAGAACTGACCGGTCTTATATATTACTGTTTTTGAATGCACCGCAATGGCTGGCCTGAGACTCTCACTTCCATGTATTCCCGGGTTTGTGTGAGAAAATTAGTATTAAGTACCTGAAAACTGTTTTATGTTAATACCTTTTCCATTCCATATTCTAAAAGTTGATGGCTTTTATGATAAATAAAATTTTAAGGTGCCCTAACCGGTTTGGCTCAGTGGATAGAGCGTCGGCCTGCGGACTGAAAGGTCCCGGGTTCGATTCCAGTCAAGGGCATGTACCTTGGTTGTGGGCACATCCCCAGTAGGGAGTGTGCAGGAGGCAGCTGATCGATGTTTCTCTCTCATCGATGTTTCTAACTCTCTATCCCTCTCCCTTCCTCTCTGAAAAAAATCAATAAAATATATTTAAAAAAAAAAAAAAAAAAAGAAAAAAAAAATTTTAAGGTTAGGTCATTTCTTCTTCCCAAACTGTTTTATGAACATATTTGGAATACTGTTTCCAGTACATAACAGAGGCAATAATAGAAAAGGGCAACTTGGAAGGTAGAAGCACTTTAAGATCCTTATATTAGAGATAATAGACTTGAAAGATATTTTACTTGGAAAGGTAGACCTGGGAAGAGACATTAAAGATTGAAATTTGCAAATTAAAATAATCTGAAAAGTTAGAAATTCATTTGAGGTAAGTCAAAATTAAAATTTAGTTTCACTGATAGATAATTAACTTACAGAACTTATTAGCAGAACTAATAAGTAGCCTAGGTAGGCTATGACTTACAATTATAGCATCATAAATGATCATGAAATCAGGTTATTTCTAACTTTTAAAAAAATATTTTTTGATTTCAGAGAGGGAGAGAGAGATAGAAAGAGAATTACTGATCAGGTGCCTCCTGCACGCTCCCTACTGGGGTGGAGCCCAAAACCCTGGGCATGTGCCCTGACTGGAAATCGAACCATGACCTCCTGGTTCATAGGTCTATGCTCAACCACTGAGCCACACCAGCCTGGCTATTTCTAATTTTTCCAGAAACCACAAGGAAGGATAGTTCTGGCCACACACAGCTTATTTCTTAGGTCTTTTATTGACCACAAATTACTGGCTAAGACCAGGAGTCTGTATTGTATTCCTATATTCCTGTTCCTGGAAGTTCAAAACAAAGCTGGTATTAAAAACCCTGGATTCTTAGATTAAAAAGTGGAGTCCAGGCAGCTAGAACAGGTAAACATGAACAAGTTGCAAGTTGTTGAACTGAAATTTATGACTTTGATTTAGTGAAATGCTAAGACCGTGTCATTTTGAATGAATAAACTGGTAAGGTGGCATAATTGTTTTTAGGTCTGGAAACAACTAATGCATGAAAAATTCCAGAAGAAGCACACAACTTCTCAAAACTTGGAACACTCAAACAGCTTTTTACGCAGGTTTCTAACATAAGGAAAGGCAGTCTGTAACTTGATTGAGGTCTCTTAACTTCTCAGTGATATGTACTTCACCACATGAGTTAAAATAGAGAAGACACTACAGTGGGGCCTTGACTTACGAGTTTAATTCGTTCCGTGACAGAGCTCGTAACTCAGATTACTTATATGTCAAATCAAAAAGTGAACGAGTGAGACACGTGATGCTGGGCTGATGTTGTGGCGTTCACTGTGACGTTCGCTGTGCCAACTAGCGGTGGGGTATCTGAAGCTGGCTCGTAACCCGAATTTTAGCTCGCAACTCAAAGCAAAAAATCGGCCGAGAGACAGCTCGTATCTCAAAAAACTCGTTAGTTGGGACACTTGTAAAGGCCCCACTGTATTTATTGTAAAATTATCCTATATAATAAAGAGGTAATATACAAAGTGACCATCACGCCCTTGCACAGGATGGCCGCCCCCATGTGGTCACAATATGGCCGCCACAAGATGGCTGGCAGGGGAG
The DNA here is from genome assembly GCF_028538775.1 of Myotis yumanensis. NCBI lineage: Eukaryota > Metazoa > Chordata > Mammalia > Chiroptera > Vespertilionidae > Myotis > Myotis yumanensis. Next base: position 168,047,603 of record NW_027223754.1, read on the forward strand.
GGCAGTTGTGGGTGATCAGGGCAGCAGGGGAGGGCAGTTAGGGGTGACTAGGCCTGCAGGGGAGGGCAGTTGGGGGGGATTGGGCTGGCAGGGGAGGGCAGTTATGGGCGACTGGGCCTGCAGGGGAGGGCAGTTGGGGGCGACCAGGCTGGCAGGGGGAGGGCATTTGGGGGGGGGGCAGGCCTGCAGGGGAGGGCAATTGGGGGCAAAATCAGGCTGGCAGGAGAGAGTAGTTGGGGGGGACCAGACCAGCAGGGGAGGGCAGTTAGGGGCAACCGGGCCTTCAGAGGAGGGCAGTTGGGGACGATTAGGCCGGCAGGGGAAGGCAGTTGGGGGCGACCAGGCCATCTGGGGAGGGCCATTGGGGGTGACCAGGCCTGCAGGAGGGGGCAATCGGGCCAGCAAGGGAGGGCCTTTGGGGGTGATCGGGCCGGCAGGGGAGGGCAGTTGCGGGGGGAATCAGACCGGCAGGGGAGGGCAGTTAGGGGCGATTGGGCTGGCAGGAGAGCAGTTAGGCATCGATCAGGCTGGCAGGGGAATGGTTATTGGGTGATCAGGTTGGCAGGCAGGGGAGCGGTTGGGAGCCAACCATCCCGGATTATGAGAGGGATGTCTGACTGCCGGTTTAGGCCCGATACCTATGTGATCGGGCCTAAACCGGCAGTCAAACATCCCCTGAGAGGTCCCATATTGGAGAGGGTGCAGGCTGGGCTAAGGGACAACCAACCCCCCCCCCCCCCCCCGTGCACGAATTCATGCACCGGGACTCTAGTAATTTATATATTAATGTATTAACACTATAAGCTTAATATTCTTTTTTTAGAGTGCATGCAAGTGTTTCCTTTAAAAATTTTTTAAATTGATTTTAGGGGCATGGAGAGAGAGAGGAACATTCTGTTGTTTCACTTATTTGTGCATTCATTGGTTGAACCTTGGTGTATCCTGTTAATGCTCAACCAACTGAGCTACCCAGCCAGGGCTAAGCTTAATATTCTAAAGGGAGGAAATATGAAAACAGTGTAGATTTAATTATTCAATGGGGCATAAATTATTTAGCTACATGAAAGAATGGTGTATTTTCTGAAAATTTCCTAGGTTTTAAAAATATTGTTAATTTTCAAATTGACATTTTACCACATTGAATTAACTTGAACTTAAATGTATTGTTATTTTTAGACATTTAGGATAATGGGGGAGAGGTTACAGTATGGCTTTCTCTAAATAAAGAATTATACTCAATAATAGACTTTCCCCAAATAAAGAATTACGATCAATTATAGGTCATACAGGAACACAAGATGACTCTAAAATCAACTAAATTGGCAAGTTGTCTAGTGCAGTATTTCCTAGGCTTCAATGTACATATGAATCATATACAGATCTTGATAAAATGCAGATTCTTAGTCACGAGATCTGGGGCAGTGCCTGAGGTATCCTGCAGTTGTAACAAGTTCCCAGGTGATATTGAAACTGTGGTTCTGAGTGAATATAAAGTAGAGTAACTTGTGACTCTGAATATTTTTAAAGTAATCGTCTGTCGCAGCAAGTTCATCATTTCTAGTTGCTCAGGTCAGAATACTTGGGAATTATCCTGGATTCTTGCTCTCTAACACATACCCCACATTCAATCTTGTCAGCAAATCTTTATGGCTGTAGTTTGCAAACACAGCTGGAATCTGAGTACTTTTCATCACCCTTGCTACTACTCTGGTACAAGCATTGTCATGTCTCCTCTAGATTATTATAGTAGTTTTCTTGCTGGCCTCTGCTTTTCTCTTTGCTACTCGTCTGCTTAAAATCTAGAAGCCCATCTCACTCAAAGCAGCAAATGTATTTACCTGTCTTTAAGGTGTTGCATGACTTGATGTTCTATTACCTTTCTGTCCTCATCTGCTTTTCCTCTCTTTCACTCTATTCTAACTACATTAATTTCTTTTTTTTTCTTGAACACACCAGACATCCTCTCCTCTGCCTTTGAACTTTCATATTGCTATTCTTTTTACCTAGAATACAGTTCCCACATAACTCTCTCCCTTGCTTCTTTCAGATTGCTAATTCACATGTCATTTTATCAGAAAGGCTTTTTCTAAATACTATGTATGAAATAATAGCTTCTCTGCTTTCTCACTTATTAGCCATGCTAATTCTATGGCTTTTAAAAATCGTATTATTTCTTTTTCTCCACAACACTTCTCAACATCTAACATACCAGATATTTTACTTTATTTATTTTATCTTCCCCACTAGAATATAAAGGCAGGAATTTCTGTCTTAATTAGTTCTGTACTTAGGGCATTGCCTAATAGTATGGCTATAGCACTCAATAAATTTTTGAATTAAAAAAAACCCTCCAATATGTCATTGAGCCTATCTTTGAATACCCTTATTGATAGATTATTCTACCTCCCTTCAGAACAGCCCATTTCATTTTGAGATAACTGCTAACCTTCTCCTTAATCTTTAGGTTCTTACTGCCCTACCTTTCTGCATATGATATGATTTCCAAGGCTGCCACCATTTTAGTCACTTTCCCTGGACATTCATTATTTTGTTTGTCCCTAAAGAACAGCACCAGCACTGAAACAGATGTTGCACATGTAGGCTGAGTGCAGCATCTTGTTTTTGACATTCTACTTTTATTAAGGTAGATTGTGATTGAATTGACTCTTTTTAAGTAACTCTAATCCTAACTCATTTCAAATTTTTATTCCACTAAAACCTTTAAATTATTTTTATATATGCTACTAAATTTTTTATCTTCTACTTTACAGTTAGTTTTTGACCCAAAATCAGTCCTTTGCATTTCTTCTTATTTAACCTAATAGAAAATTTTCCTGGGCAATAGATGTAGAAACTAGCATGTGTAAATTATTTAGGAAACTAATTATCCAAAATGTATTTGAATAGTTCATTGCAGTCATATCTTGCATCAGTTCAAGAAAGAATTGAGTTGATTTAAAAAACAATTTATACCTCATGCATTTGTCCCCCAAGATTAACAAATTAATTCCCATTCTCACATTTCTCATTTGCCTCTTGTAATCACCATTTTTCTAGATCTCTAGGCCAGAATAATCTTTGATTCCTTCCCTGTATTTATTTGGTCATCAAATCTTAGAAGTTTTCCAGCTCTTTAATTTCTTGCTTTTCTGTTCACTTCACAGCCAGTTACCCAAGCTATGCAAATCTCTTGGCTTCTAGTATCCCCGCACTGTAATCCATCCTGTGCTTTGCTGGCAGATCATTCTTTTAAAATAATTATTTACATCACTTTATCATGTCAGTTTTCTTCAGGGGAATCTATAAGATTGAATTTTTAAAATTCTTTATTGTTTAAAGCAGTGGTTCTCAACCTTCCTAATGCCACAACCCTTTAATACAGTTAGTTCCTCATGTTGTGGTGACCCCCAATTTCATTGTTACAAATTGAACATAATTAAAGCATGGTGATTAATCACAAAACAATATGTAATTATATATGTGTTTTCCGATGGTCTTAGGCGACCCCTGTGAAAGGGTCGTTCGACCCCCAAAGGGTCGCGACCCATAGGTTGAGAACCGCTGGTTTAAAGTATTACATATAGTATTACATAATACATATGTCTCCTTTTCCCCCCATTGACTTCTTCCTGGCCACTCCCACTCCCCAGCACATGCCCTCACCCCCCTAGTGTCTGTGTCTCTGTGTCCATTGGTTATGCTTACATGCATGCATACAAGTCCTTTGGTTGATCACTTCCCCCCACCTCCACACCCTCCCCTGCCTTCTCTCTGAAGTTTGACCGTTTGTTCGATGTTTCTCTGTCTCTGGATCTGTTTTTTGTTCATCAGTTTATGTTGTTCATTATATTCCACAAATGAGTGAGATCATGTGATATTTATCTTTTTCTGACTGACTTATTTCGCTTAGCATAATGCTCTCCAGGACCATCCATGTTGTTGCAAATGGTAGGAGTTCCTTCCTTCTTATAGCAGTGTAGTATTCCATTGTGTAGATCTACCACAGTTTTTTAATCCACTCATCTGCTGATGGGCACTTAGGCTGTTTCCAAATCTTAGCTATGGTAAATTGTGCTGCTATGAACATAAGGGTGCATATGTCTGTCCTTTCTGACTGGTATTTCTGATTTCTTGGGATATATTCCTAGAAGTGGGATTACTGTGGCAAATGGGAGTTCCATTTTTAACTTTTTGAGGAAACTCCATACTGTCTTCCATAGTGGCTGCACCAGTCTGCATTCCCACCAGCAGTGCATGAGGGTTCCCTTTTCTCCACATCCCCATCACTTGTCGTTTGTCAATTTGTTGATGATGGCCATTCTGACAGGTGTGAGATGGTACCTCATTGTCATTATGATTTGCATCTCTCGGATGGTTAGTGACTTTGAGCATGTTTTCATATGTCTCGACCTTCTGTATGTTTCTTTCGCTGTGCAGAAGCTTTTTATTTTGATGTAGTCCCATTTGTTTATTTTCTTCTTAGTTTCCATTGCCCTAACCGTGGTCGGCAAACTGCGGCTCGCGAGCCACATGCGGCTCTTTGGCCCCTGGAGTGTGGCTCTTCCTAAACCTTAGGAGTACCCTAATTAAGTTAATAACAGTGTACCTACCTATATAGTTTAAGTTTTAAAAATTTGGCTCTCAAAAGAAATTTCAATCGTTGTACTGTTGATATTTGGCTCTGTTGACTAATGAGTTTGCCAACCACTGCCTTAGGAGCTGTATCAGTAATGATATTGCTATGACATATGTCTGATATTTTGCTGCCTGTGGATTCCTCTAATATTTTTATTGTTTCCCATCTTATGCTTAAGTCCTTTATCCTTTTTGAGTTTATTTTTGTGTATGGTGTAATAAGTTGGTGGTCTAGTTTCATTTTTTTGCATGTATCTGTCCAGTTTTTCCAACACTATTTATTGAAGAGACTATTTTGGCCCTATTGTATGCTCTTGACTCCTTTGTCAAATACTAATTGAGCATAATGGCTTGCGTCGATTTCTGGGTTCTCTGTTCTGTTTCATTGGTCTATATGTCTGTTCTTGTGTCAATACCAGGCAGTTTTGAGAACAGGGGCTTTGTAATATAGCTTGATATCTGGTATTGTGATCCCTCCAACTTTCTTCTTCTTTCTCAAGATTGCTGTGGCTATTCGGGGTCTTTTTGTGTTCCATATGAATTTTTGGAGAGTTTGTTCTAGGTCTGTGAAATATGCCATTGGTATTTTAATGGGTATTGCATTAAATCTATAGATTGCTTTGGTTAGTATAGCCATTTTAATGATGTTGATTCTACCAATCCATGAACATAGTATATTCTTCCATTTGTTTATGTCTTCCTCAGTCTCTTTTTTTCAATGTCCTGTAGTTTTCCGAGTTACAGGTCTTTTACCTCCTTAGTTAAGTTTATTCTAGGTATCTTAATTTTTTTGGTGCAATGGTAAATGGGATTGTTTTTGTTGTTTCTCTTTCTGTGAGTTCATTATTGGTGTATAAAAAAGCCATACATTTCTGGGTGTTAATTTTGTATCCTGCTACATAGCCAAATTCATTTATTAAATCTAGTAGTTTTTTGATGGAGTCTTTAGGGTTTTCTATGTACAATATCATGTCATCTGTGAATAATGACAGTTTTACTTCTTCTTTTCCAATTTGGATGCCTTTTATTTCTTCTTCTTGTCTGATCGCTATGGCTAGCACTTCTAGTAGTACTATGTGGAACAGGAGTGGTGAGAGTGAGCATCCCTGTCTTGTTCCTGTTCTTAGGGGAAATGGTTTTAGTTTTTGCCCTTTGAGTATGATGTTGGCTGTAGATTTGTCATATAAGGCTTTTATTATGTTGAGGTATGATACCTCTATTCCCACTTTGCTGAGAGTTTTTATCAAGAAGGAGTGTTGGATTTTGTCAAATGCTTTTTTCTACATCAATTGATATGATTATGTGATTATTATCTATCAATTTGTTTATGTGATGTATCATGTTTATTGATTTGCGGATATTGTACCATCCTTGCGTCCCCGGAATAAATCCACTTGGTCTTGGTGTATAATCTTTCTAATGTAATGCTGGATCTGATTTGCTCGAATTTTGTTGAGGATTTTAGCATCTATGTGTATCAGGGATATTGGTCTATAATTCTCTATCTTTGTAGTTTCTTACCTGGTTTTGGGTTTAGGGTAATGCTGTCTTTAAAAAAAGAGCTTGGAAGTGTTCCTTCCTCTTGAATTTTTTTGAATTGTCTGAGAAGGATAGGTTTTAGTTCCTTTTTGAATGTTTGGTAAAACTCCCCTGTGATTCCGTCTGGCCCAGGGCTTTTGTTTGCTGGAAGTTTTTTTTTAATACTGCTTCAATTTCCTCCATAGTTATCAGCCTTTTCAGATTTTTTTTTTATTCTTCCTGATTGTGTTTTGGAAGGTTGTATTTTTCTAGGAATATGTCCATTTCTTCTAGGTTCACCAGTTTGTTGGAATATACTTCTTCATAGTATTTTTTTTTCACAATCCTTTGTATTTCTGTGGGGTCTGTTGTTATTTCACCTCTTTCATTTCTGATTTTGTTTATTTGGGTCCTCTCTCCTTCTTGGTGAACCTGGCTAGAGGTTCATCAATCTTGTTTATCCTTTCAGTGAACCAGCTCTTGGTTTCATTGATTTTTTTTGTATTTATTTATTTTTTATATAAGATTGAATTTAAACTTCTTAGTAAACCATTAGTGATACCTCTATAATCTAATTCTACCTGATTTACATTGCTCTGCTTATTACTCTCATTACCCCTCATTGTAATCTTTCTGATGAACTTCTTGGCATACATGCTCATCCTTCCTCAGTACATACACACACGCACACTCTCTCTCAGTTTCACTTATTAACTCTTGTTCTTGTCAGATTGGCCTAGTAAATACTATTTTTTTTCTTTATACTGTGTTGTTTCTTTGTTGCCTTGAACTCCTCAACATATATAACCTATCACCTTCAATGAAAAATCTAGTCCAAATTGCTATCTTTTTTTCTGTGTTCCAATTGTATTTATGTCTGAACACACAATTTATCATTTAGTCTTTGTTGGTTAATACTTATGTAAGGCTTTTCCTTTCAGTGTACTTGATGGCAAGGAGTATAAAAATGTACTGGATTATCCACAAAATTTACCAGCTTGTACTATGTTCTTTTATGTGTAAAATAATTTCTTATAGTTTTCGGTCTTTTTTTATATTATTGGGAGAAGGCATACATTAAAAGTCTCTATTATAATTCATCTTATAGGAAACCCCTTTTCAAGGAGAAATGAAGAAAAAAACTGTTTATACCCTAAATGTGGGAGATCAGGAGTATGAAGATATGGAAGGTAAATTTTCATTTTTATAAAGCTTATATGTTGAAAGCAAACTTAGTGTTTTCAAACTGTTCATTTTTATACATTTCAAAATACACAAGAAGTTTTTATTTTATTTATTTTGTTCTTAAATTCTCAAATAAGCTGCCTGAATAAGGAGTGTACACATTCTCTCCCTTCCCCTCATGTCTTATTTTCAATTGATCAAGGGTTTTGGTTTCTTGACCTTTTTCTTCTTAAATTTTTGCTCCCTACGTTTTTAAGCAATTACATACTTTCTTTGTTTTGTTTTTTAAATAGCATTGATATTTTCCTCTGTTTCTAAAATTAATCTTTTAAGCTTAGAACACTTAACTGTGATCATCCTACTCTAGATTTATAGGTTATAGCTTCCATCATTTTGATGTCTTGTGTTTATTTTTTTCAGGACATCACAAATTAAATGATATTTGATACAGATAGTATTTGAGAAGTTTGTTTTTCTCTACTTCTTTTCTTCTGAAAAAAACCTTAAGTTCCTTTTCTGCAAAGTCTAATGGTGATCAACTCTTAGGTTTTTGTATTTATTTTTTTCTCTTCAAAACTATTCAAAGATAGATATACAATTCTGGATTAATAGTTTTTTACCCCCTCCTATCACTTATTTATTTTTCTTTTCTTTTTTTTTCTTCTATGACTTATTTAGCCATTTTTCGTTTTCTTTCTTATTGTCTAGAAATCGTTTTTTAGCCTCAATTGTCATTCCCTTTTAGATAAACTGACTTTTCTAACTCTTTGCTTTTAATATCGTTTTCATCTTTAATGTTATACAGTTTTACTACATTGTTTCTAGGCATGGATTATTTTCATTTCTCCTGTTTAAGCATACCTTGTGTATCCTTTATCTGTTGGATTGTGTTGTTTTTTGTTTTTTGTTTAATTTATCATTTCCTAGTCATTACTGCTTTAGCCATTGCTTCTCCTTTATTCTTTTCCTCTTGACTTCAATTAGTATGTTATAGAATTTGGTCTGACCTCATTTCCCAACCTCTCTTTCACAGGTTACATCTCCTTGTCTGTCTCTTACAATCTTAGGTAGTTTCCTGAAATCTCTCTTCCAGTCACAAATATTATTTTCTTCTAGGTCTAGTCTGCTGTTCAAGCATTCTATGTAGTAGTTGAAAATTCTTATATTTAAAGCCAGTGTGTATCTAAATAAATCCTACATAATAAAAGCGTAATATGCTAAGTGTCCAACAGATCAGACACTAAGTGACCATTCAGTCAACCACTTGACCAGTCGCTATGATGCACACTGACCACCAGGGGGCAGATGCTCCGACCGGTAGGTTAACTTGCTGCTGGGGTCTGGCACATTGGGACTGGGCGATAGGGTCGGACATGCCCTGGAGCCCTCCGGCGGTCCCTCCCGGCCAGCTGGCCCCCATCGGCCCCAATTGGGACTGGGTGAGCCGGCCCTGATCGCCGGCCAGGCTGAGGGACCCCACCAGTGCACGAATTCGTGCACCGGGTCTCTAGTTTATAATAGATAAAGATAATATATAAATATAAAAATAAATAAATTATTGTTTCTGCAGATTCTTACTCAAGGCAGTTTATTTTCTTGGGTTTGGCAATGTTTGATTATGAGCTAATATTTGGTAAATTTAATCTATGGAATCCTGGAGGGCTAAATTAGGGATGCTTCCTCCAGAGGTTGTATTTGTTTTTCCCTAACCCATTCTGGAACCACTAGCACCTTTTGAGGGTCTTTGATTAATATGGGAGTCTCTCAGAAACAGTTTCCCCACCTGGGTTGGTCCTAAGGCTTAATCTCCAGATCTGAAGACAAGTGCGGACATTTGCTCCCAGGACAGTCCCAGATTTTCCATTTGTGTGGTGTATACTTTTCATATTTCAGCTGACCGTTTCTTTATTTTTGTTTTATTTTATGTTGAATCTTGGTGTTTCCTGTATTTATTTTGAGTTAGCAATGTGTAACTTTGTACGTTGGTTACATGGCTGGCTGAGTGTTTGAATTAGTGCAAACTGTAAGGGGTATAATTTGGTGTATCTATTCAAATTAGAAATGTACATACTGATCTAACAATTTTGTTTTTGTGAATTTAATCCTATGTACTATTAAAAACGTAGTTTTTAATGACACAGTTTTTTGTTGCAGCATTGTTGTAATAGCCAAAGGATAAAAATAAGTGAACATTCAATAGGTCAAACAAACAAAAGCAAATGGTGTGTTATTGTGATCTAGCATTTGTATGAAGGAGGTTTGAAAGAACATGCATTAGGATTTGCTTGTCTATGCATTAAAAAAATCCTTGAAAGGATAGAGAAGAAACTTAACAGTTTTGAAACATTGGGTAGAACTGGATGGTTAGGTGTAGATATGAGTGGGAGATTTGTCACTACAAGTATAATCTTTTTTTTACTTCTAAATTTTTTAACCATGTCACTATTATTTTAAAATTAAATGAATGAAAAATTATTTTCACTTTCTTATTAAAGAACAAATTAATATTGGGGGTATTGTGCTCAATGAGTATATTTACTGTAAAGTATCTAGATTGAATTACTTTGTAGTAGTCCATGATACTGACACAGATATAAGTCATTTGGTCTGGAGAACTTGAAAGCATATATGGCTGCTTTACTTTACAGGTGAAGAAGACAAAGATAATACTGCTACCACTGGTTTGTTGTACAGTGAAGCTGACAGATGTCCAATATGTCTTAATTGCCTATTAGGGAAGGAAGTTGGTTTTCCAGAAAGCTGTAATCATGTCTTCTGTATGACCTGTATTCTTAAATGGGCAGAGGTGAGTTTTAAATATTAAATGTTAAATAAATATTAAATGTTATTATATTTTAGTTTCCTACCATGATTTCATTCCACCTAATTTAAAATGACATTGCCTTTCATAAATTATTTCACAGTAATATGTGTTCCCCTTACTTTGGGAAAAAAATTCCCTGTATTATTCTAATTCTATCAGTATATTTTCTTCCTTTTATTTTTTTATTCAACTTTTTGTTCTTTTATTAAAAAAAATAAATGCATATCTTTAAAAAAAGAAATTTAATCTTATAAGCATAACAGATTATTTTTTTTCTGTTAGAATACAGTAATTCATCTTCAGTGTACTTGACCATCTTGGGATAATAACTGTTTATTACTAATAATCACATCTTCTGTCTACTTTGTGTTTTATATTTTTCAGAGAATTTTTACATAGATTATTTGATTTCTTCTTTATATCAGCCTTGTGGGATAACCAGAGCAGATGTAATAGTGTCCTTCCATTTTACAGATGAGGAAATTTGGATTTTTGCATTCTATAACTTGGCCAAGGTTCATAGCTTAAGGTGCAGAAATGAATTTAAAACTTCACTTTCTAATTTAGTATGAACTAATTTCAGAATCTGAGTTAGAGATATTACTGAATTTCTTCATAGATTTTAAATGATTAAAAACCAGAACATTTCAGACTTTAATGTATTTATTATGTTGACTCCGTTTGGGCCTACTTAAGTAGATCATGGTACTGGTACATTGAATATTCATTATAAGACCCATTGTTATGGATTGTGAAATAAAAATTTATTGTCAGACTAATAATGCTGTTTTCAGAATTGGTTATTTGTCAGTGTGTACATATTAGTAAAGGAGGCAGATCTCAAAAATATTTTTAACATTAGTTACATTCAAATTGTTTGATGTCCCTAAGCACATTGGAGTTAATCACTTATTTCATAATTGGGATTCCGGAGTTCTATGATTTACTTATATTTTCATTAATAGTGTGGAAAGGAGAACATAACTGAATACTGACTATGGCTGAGGTTTGGGAGAAGGAAAAAAGTTTTGTACCAATTGAATTCATAATAGTATACTTGGAAACAGTTCTGTTGAGATTAAAACCTAGACTGGTCTTTGGCAGAAAGGGACTGAGGATAGGTGAAACGGTAGTTTGGGAAAAAGTATTTTTAGTTTAATTATTTTATATAATTATAAATTTCTGTTTGCAGGAGCATTGACTAACGAAATAAGAATGCTTATTTTTCTATGCCACTCAACTAAAGATTTCATCTGTGATGAGTTTAGTGCATCTTGGTTTGCTTTGTGATTACATTTTTTTAAATAGAGATTTTTGCTTCCAGTAGAGAAGCAGTATTACTGGATGGGTAAAAGGCTTCAATTCAGTACTTTTCATAAGATTGTATTCAGTGATTACATAATTGTGAAGTTCAACACATAATCTGAGTATGTGTTTTTCTCTATGAAAATTATAGTTTATAAAATAGACACGATTCTCCATTCTTCCTTACACTCCACATGCATCTTTCACACGAACATAAGGTTTATTACGGTGTATGTGTTCTAGGTTTCTCTAGGATATGTATCTAGAGGTGTGCACTATCTACATAGTGAACCCTACTAGACAGTGCTAAACTTATCTGTGTTTTTAAATTGTTGAATATTTTAAAGTTGAAAATACTTGATAACATACATAGTGTTACAATCAAAACCTTTCTTGCATGTAATATTTTCTTTTGTGTTACTCTTTTGGATATAAACACTTCGTTGAAGCCAAATTGCTTTTAAAAGACAGTACTTATCTGCTGTATTACCATAAATTGTGATGAGGGTGGGATGGAGGTGTCATGAAAGTGGAGCATAAATAGAATATTCTGAATTATTTTGTTGTCCCTAATGGGGATAGCAGCCATCAAATCAGTTAAATAAACCATTAAATAGAGCATTAAGAAGAGCACAATTTACTAAGAAATTATTCATTGTATATGATAAATTAATACTGGTTAACAGAATTACTTAGTCTTTGAACTAAATTTTTAGTTTGAATCTTTTATTGGTCTGTTAAAAATTAGATGTGTTTCAAAGTATATATATGCTTTGACAAATAGAATCAGATTTTAGATTTGCTAGTGGGTTTGCTTTTTTTAAATTTTATTTTTATTGATTTCAGAGAGAGGAAGGGAGAGGGAGAGAGATGGAAACATCAGGGATGAGAGAGAATCATTGATCTGCTGCCTCCTGTACACCCCACACTGGGGATCGAGCCCACAACCTGTGCATGTGCCCTGACCAAACTGTGACTTCCTGATACTTGATAACATACATAGTGTTACAATCAAAACCTTTCTTGCATGTAATATTTTCTTACTTTTGTGTTATTCCTTTGGATATAAACATTTTGTTGAAGCCAAATTGCTTTTAAAAGGTTCATGGGTTGATGCTCACCCACTGAGCCACGCCTACCGGGCACTAGTGGGTTTTTTTTCATGACTGTTAGTTATTAAGCTCTTTGTTCTCATTTTCCTAAAACTCCTCCTGTTTTTAAAGAGAAGGCATGCAGTTTACTTTGGATTTCAGGATTAGGAAATAAATGTCTATATTCAGAGTCTCCTAATTGGCCTGGCCTTATGCTAAGGCTTTCCTATATATTCTTTCATTTAAATCACTGTGTCAATGTTTGTCTGATATAAGACATGGTTTCGGAACGCTAATTTGTTTCTAAATACCTCAAGGGATAGCCTGAAATTAAAATAATTTTTAAAAATTGATCCATAGTTTAAAATTTTGCTAATGTTCCATTTAATAGGAAAATAGAAATCAAAGTGAGATTTACAGCAGTTGGAAATATACATAGTAAGAAAACAGTACAAAATGTATTCAGGATCATCTTCCTAGTCTTATGTGTCTTTCAGAAATTCAGCTGAGCTATTTCAAAGTTTGTACTAAAGGTTTACTGAAATATTCAGAATGGATATCAAGAACCAAAAAAGAAGGACTCATTTATTTATCTTCACGTTAACATTTTAGGCATTGAAGAAGTTGTGCTCTGTAAGGAACAAGTAAAGTTAAGGTATATAATAATCTAGTATATTTGTTTTGGACACATTCCTGAACTTTTTTTATGCTCTTAAAGTATCTATATCCAAAGTCAAAGTTAGTTTCAATCTCTTCATGGTCTAAAATTTGAGTTCATTGGTTATTTAAAACAAAAGCCATGTAAGGACTTTAAAGTGATTAACTTAGTCTTTAGGTATTTCATAGAATCCACCTTACCTGGGGCAAAAAGATTCAGGATAATGGAACCTGTGGTGGCCTAAATGGCCCATAGCTTAATTGCTTGACCTTGAGGACACTAGAACAAATCCAGGTTAAGCATATTCTCTATAACTATGTTTAGTTTCAAGGAATTTATAATAGGTAAGCCTGTTGGTTTATAAAATTGTAGAAATAGAATGTTGAAGTAAACAAAGACATAGTATTTGACAAGTAATTAAGGAAAGTTGAAATATTAAAGCATCAGTATTAGAACTGAGAATCTGAAACTAAATAAAAGATAGCCTTTAAACTAATGAAATATGTATAGAGCCAATACACCTCGTAAGTTTATTAGCCACTCAGAAAGTTACTTATTTTACCCATACTGTGAGCCAAAACACAGTCTAAATATATTGAGAGTTTTTAATTTGCACACAAGTTTAACTTAGCACATTTTAAAGTTTAGTTATGCACTACATGACTTTTTGGTCAGCTATAGACTGTATATATGACAGTGGCCCCATCTATATTTATTAAAGGCTAATATGCAAAGTGTCCCCTTGGGAGTTCGACCAGGAGACCAGGAGTTCGGTTCCTTGCTTGACCTGCGCTGACCACCAGGGGGTGGCGTGGAGCGAAGGAAGGCCCCGGCCAGCAGCTAGGGAAGGAAGACCCCAACCAGCAGCCGGCAGCCAGGAAAGGAAGGCCCCGGCTGGCCCTGATCGTAGGCCAGGCCTAGGGACCCTACCCGTGCATGAATTTTGTGCACCAGGCCTCTAGTAAGATTATAATGGAGCTAAAAAGTTCCTTTTGCCTTCAAGTCATAGCCATCATAGCATTGTAGGACGATGCATTACTCACATATTTGGGGTGATGCTGGTGTAAACAAAACCCACTGTCTGCCAGTCGTATAGAAGTATAGCACATACCATTATGTACATAATACTTGAGAAGATAAACAACTATGTTACTGGGTTATAATTTACTGTGCTATACTTTTAATTGTTATTTTAGAATGTACTCTTTCTACCTATTAAAAAAGTTTGCTATAAAGCAGTATGCTGTGTTGAACTGGCAGCAGTATCATATATATTGTGAATATCATGTTTCTTGAGTGCATCATTTTATCTTGTGCTCGATTTAATCTCTTGTTTTGTATAGTCACATGCTGTACAGGCTTACAGCCTAGGAGCAATAGGCTATAACACATAGTGTAGGTTTTCACAACAGTACAGTCTCCTAATGATGCAATTGCACTTTTCAGAATGTGTCCCCATTGTTAAGCGGCACTTAACTGTCAATAACTAGAAAGGCGAAAGCTAGAGAAGTCTGACACATGGCTCTGGTAGTGACAACTGATTATAATTATGAACCCCTACAGACAAGACGATACCCCCTTCACACACATACTGGTTAAGAAAATAGAGTTTATGATTTGGCAGGTTGCCAGGAAGTGGTTAAAATTTTGGCTCTTAAGAAGGTAAAGTTTGAGAACTTGGAAACATTTCATGCTTGAAGTGTTCAAGAGCTTTTACTGTATTTAAAGGGACATGCGATAATATATTGATTACGAGATTCTTGATATTCACCAGGGTTCTTTTCTCTTTTAAGAAATAAAAAATATTTTCTTATCTTTTAAGTAATTTTTGAAATGTCATTAACTTTATTACTATAAGCAAATTACCTTCCCTCAACTTATTTATCTCAGCCTTCCATTTCATATTAAATGCTGACAGCTTCAGTTTGAGAAAGTAAGCTTAATGAAATAAAAATTGGACAGTTGGGAAAAGTATGTTTTCTCTCATGAGACTAGAAATGAAGAAAGTCTTACTATGGTGACGTACCGTTCTTGAAGATGTCAAACAACAGTATTCAATGCAGACAGGTGAGGAGTATATTCTCGAATTAATATTAAATACCAAAAATCAAAATATGACTGACATATCTTAACTAGTGATGTATTTTATATACAGATGTTCCTTTATACGGCAAATATAAATCTACACATCATTCTGGTGATTAGACTATTTTTCAATTACAAATTCAGCAAAATTTTATTGTCTGAATTTTTTAAATCAGTTTTTCTTAAAATGTATATTTTTCTTTATTCCTGAACCTCTCTGTTGTGTAGCACTCTGTAAATAATAATTTAAACATACCTGTGGAGTGCTACTGTTAGTCCTGACCTTTATCATTTATAAAACATTATCAAATACATTATTTCGTTTAATATTACAAGTTGTGCAATCAATAAGTGATTTAGGGCTATCTAATCATCATCCTTAAAGTGGGTTAGACAGGTTGCTAGTTCTGTTTTCACCAAAACTTGAAATGTGACTAATTTTTACAAATCCCCCATTGTTTTCACCTTGTAGATTAATCCTCTGGTAAAACCTTTGGTAGAACAAAGAAAATTTTTACATTGTGAACATTCATTACCTATGTAATAGACTTTAACTTAATAGTCTATTTTCACCAGTTGGGTAAATTAATGTGTATTTCTGTATAGCCTAATTTTAAATATCAGAGTTTGTAAAATGATTTATACAGGTAGTTTACAGAATTTTGTTTTTATATTAGAAAAAGTCTTAACTGTTAAATGTCAAAAGAAATTAAGATTAAAAGTAATTCTACCCAACTGTGGTAATGTATTTTTGAGAACCTGAAAGGATTTTCTTTGAGTAGTTAGATAAAATGCTTTCTTGTGTTAATTTTCACTGATAGCCATTGTCCTTTAGGAATACATTCCTGAAAGCTGTTATAAAGAACCACAGTTTCACTAATGTGGAATGATGAGGACTGTCTTGATAGAACTGTTTTAAGTGTGGTAGGGAACATGTAGGCTGACTGCAGGTGAGCACTTTCTTTGGAGGTCCAGGCTAGGTATCTTGGAACCATCAACTTGAAAGGATAGGTCCTGGTGAAAAACTTTAAAATAAGCATCAACCTGTAATGGTGTGCATTTCTAAATCATCTTTATTTGATTTTGAACTAAGTTTTGTATAATGTACTGTATTTATTAGTAGGAGAGATAGATGTTCTAGAGATTCCCATGAACAGACAAACCTTGATGTTAAACATAGATACTGAGCTTTAGTCTTTAAGCACTTATCTTTAACACTTGCTTCTCTCTCTCTAGGAGGGGCTATCTGTAGGCAGCCTTTGTGATTGAGGATAGAGCAGCAGCAGGAAGCAAGAAATATTAGAAATCAAGAATCCTGAATTTCCAAATAAGGAAGGTTTCCTGTTCTTACATTTAAATATGGGTTTGTCTGAGCTGGGAATTTACAACGCTTCAGAATACTAGGGTATGTTTTACTGAAATCATTAGGAAGATTTTTTTTTTCTATCAAAATTGCCTCCTTAACTGATACAGAGCATTGACAGTAAAATGTAAATAAGCTCTGTTTTTTAAGTACACATTACAATGTAAAGCAGTGATCAAATTCTATTATATTTACTAGCTGTATCACAAAGTTGAATGATGATATTGGACTGCTTTGATTATGAAACTAATTAAATTAGATACTTTAAAAATTATTAAAATGAAAGCCATGTTGATTTAAAAGCTGAATAATTAATGAAGAATATGTTCGTTGTATATAAGGAATCAAGATGGTGAATTATCAAGGGGTATTTATTTTTGTTGTTTATAAGTAAAACAAAATTTGGGATAATTTTCTCCACAACTAAAATCATCTTAAGCAGAAAGGGCAGTTCTGTTAGTTAAAAATATTCTACATTAGTTTTAAATGTGAATTTTTAAAACCATATAACCAAAAATTAAATTAGTTTAGTGATACAAACTCTGGAAACAGATTAAAATGTCTTTGAATTTTCCAAATCGGTATCTGCTGGATCTAAGGGTGAAGTATCTTTGGAAATGCCTTAAAATTAGGGCAGTACAAGTAATTTAAAAAATCTATTTGTAAAACTTTTCTATTATAGCTATTTGATCATCACATTGTATATATATAATTTTATGCTTTACTATCTAGTAATGATGGTGTCTTTGAACTTTGTGTTGAAATAGCTTATATTTTTCTTACAGTATACATTAACAAAAATTGAAGATTTGCTTAATTTTTAAATATCTGTTTTAATTTATTGAAGTATGCTATGAAGATTAACTCAAAATAACTGAATTTCTTTTCTGTTTCCCCTTTGAAATGCTTTGCTAAACTCTTCTAAGGTCAGAAATGGATATCGTCATTTCTCAGTAGCAATAGCAAAGATATTTTATCTACTCTAGGTAGCTTGTTTTCTGAGCTATTTACTTTTGTTAACTTGGAGACGATAACTTGGTTTTAAGAAATTTTTCTGGTTGACTGAGCCTGAACCAAAGAAAATCTATTAACTTATTTTCTAGTGTTAACTAGATTGTTTTGAGGAAATGTAAGTATATGCAGATTGTGATAATAGATAGCAATGTTTTTCCAACTACTGCTTTTTCTTCTGTTTTCTTTCTTTTTTTACATGATAGCAGTAGAACCTTTCAAGTGAAATCCATAGATAAATTCATGGCAATTGTGAATAAGGAAAAAAGAATAAAAACAAAATCTTACTCATAACCTCATTATTTAGAACAGATCAAAATGGAATGGCTCAGATTAAAACTATCAGTTTGAACATTGTAAAGGAAAAAGTGCCATTTAGCTGATGTCAACAGAGGAAAGCAGGGATTGTGTAATTTCAGAGTTTTTGAAAGATTGAATACATCTGATGGAATACATTTTTTGAACACAGAGTGGCTTTCTTTGGATCTTAGTATTACATATTGAAATAGCTATAATAAAATGATAAAGTTTAATTTTCATGTCATGAACTTTGCAAATTCCAATAAAAAATTATTAAGGAATCATGTCTCTTACAAGTACATAGGTGAACAAAGAAGGTTTACAGTTGTTCATATGGAAAAAGATGTGCAGGTATGATTATCACAATAACTTTATTAACTCTGTTTAACATACTCACAACTGTAAACCTGCTTTTGCCCACCATGGTATATATATATATATATATATATATCATATTGTGGTTTATTAATGGACCAAGCTATTTTGTTGCTAGTCCAATAAAGCTAGTTGATGGGCTTTATACAATACTTAATATATGCCACACACTCTTCTAAGATTATTAATTCCTTTCCCCCCCCATAAACACCTTAGGAATAAGTTCTATTAGTATCTCCATTTCACTAATAAGGTAACTGAGAAGAAACAGAGAGACTATGTTACTTGCTCAAGGTAATACCCAAGGACAGGCTATGAAAATAGAATATAAATTCAGAGCCTTTACACATCTTAATATTTTTTTAATAAACATTGAAGGGAACATATTTTCATTTATTATTTTATCTTTTTAGGAATGTTTATGAAAATTTACCTTAAAAATAGAAATAAAAATATAGTTTGAAACTTGGGTAAAAATAAGATGTACTTAAAAGTTTTTACTTATAAATATTCTTTGGAATTATAAATGTACTAATATAACCTAGACTAAGAATTACATACAGTAAATGCTAATGTGGTAAACAACAATCACATTCATGATGTTGAGTTCTTTGAACTAGAATTACTACTGGTTGTGCATTATTAAAAATATGTGGACAGCTTTGTCGCCACTTGTAGTGATGAAGGGCTGCCTCCTGCACATGGGATAGAGCCCACAACCCAGGCAACATGAACAGTATAAATACAAACTTAATTCAATTTTATTTTAATAGTAATAAGGTTAAGCTTTCTGTAGGGAAAGTAATAGCATCCTAAACCCATAGTACTGAGAAGTAAGCTGAGCTTACTTCTAGCAGTCTGAACCAATTTAATATAGTAAAGTCACATTTCCTAATTCAGAATGTGGTAAAGCATTTTATAAAGGCCTACTTACTTAATTTTAACAGAGTAATAAAAGTAACACAATTTATATTTTGGTTGCTCCCAAAGTGAGTCTCGAGCTATGTGAAAATGTATTATATAATCAAGGGCTGCACATAGTCTGGCCTATGTGTACTTGTACAAGCATATCTTGATGTTTGCCGCAGTCCAGAATGGTAAAAATCACATTTTTTTCCACTGGGGAATATAAGATAATTTATCAAAATTCCATTACTATCTGTGGTCTTATTAAATTGTTGAAATCCTGTTTTACTTTTTGAAATATTTTTTAAGTTTTTTAAAAAAATATGTATTTATTGATTTCAGAGAGGAAGGAAGAGGGATAGAGAGATAGAAACATCAATGATGAGAGAGAATCATTGACTGGCTTCCTCCTGCATTCCCCCTACTGGGGATCGAGCCCACAACCTGAGCATGTGCCCTTGACCGGAATCGAACCTGTGGCCATTCTGTCTGCAGGCCGACGCTCTATCCACTGAGCCAAACCGGCTAGGGCATTTTTTAAGTTATTAATAAATCATAGGTATTTATAATATCACCTTTTAGTATTTTCTTAATAGACTACTGAGTTTTTACCCTTCTACTCTAGTAGACAACTCCATCTTAAATTGTTTAGATAATATAAACCCATTCCTATACAAATATTTAATAATATTATCAAAGAAACTCTTAATTATAGCTGATGTACATTAATTTTTAAGGTATAGGAAATATATTTACATCAAAATAAAGTTGACTTAGAATCAGAGTGATTAAAGTAAAATTTTTCTTATTCTATAAAGAATGCCTGCAATTCCATTTGAAAAAGACAAGCAACCTAATAAAAAAGCTAAGCAAAAGGCATGAATAGTTTTTTAAAAAGCAATTTGAATAGCTCTTAAAAATATGAAAATATACTCAATCTAACTCATAAAAGGAAATATAAAATTAAAACTGTTGTGGCATACTATGCTGTTAAGAATGAGGCAGCTTTGAAATAGTAATATGAACTAAAGTATATAATTAAGAAAAATAAAATTCAATCTGCATATGAATTAATTAGATATATTTTATATTAAAAAGATACATATGTATGTATATGCATTGGTTATCTCCAAAAGGATATGTAGGAAACTACTTCTGGAGAGAGCATCTAGGTGGCTGCTCGGAGTAGAGGAATTCTCCATTTTCTTCATATTTTTAAAAAGTTTTTATTGCTGGCTTAATTACCTATTCAAAATAATTCATTTTTAGAGACAATATTGTCATAGAATACTAAAATCTGTAAGGGACCTGTATCTGCCATTCCTTTTACAGCTGATTTCGAGTTGCCCAAGAACTTTCGATCATAGAGCTGTTGATTTCAGCCCAGTAGTTATCAACTGGACAAGCAGGTCTTCCTAGGTATACAGAGATCTTATTTCTCTTCATCATTGTATTCCACTTACCTAGCATACAGTAGATGCTCAATAAGTATTTGAATGAATTCAACAAATTTAAGGTATTTATTACTCTGTGGCATGGTACTGGCAGAAAGTATTTCATCTTCACCTTTGAAAGAAGAAAAAAAATTTCTGTTTCCTGTTCAAATGTGTTTGTTATATATTCATTTTTATTCTAAAGAAACATTTCTGAAGTTATAAATTGTTAATCATTTTTCAGACACAGGCTTCATGTCCTATTGACAGAAAACCTTTTCAAGCAGTGTTTAAAATCAGTTCATTGGAAGGTTGTGTTAAGGTAAGGCTTAGATTTTATTTTGCAACATGAACAGTATAAATACAAACTTAATTCAATTTTGTTTTAAAAGAGTTCTAGTTTGAATAAATTTGTGACTTGTTGAACTTTAGCTTTAATATGTGATTAACATTCCCCCTTGGCATAACAAACCCAGACTTTTCTACAAGAATTCAGAAATTCTCTTTTTTTTTCCTTTGCCCACTAAAGAGGATACATTTTTAGTGTGAGGACCTTTATTTCAAAAACATTTACTGATTAATTATATAGTGCTTTAAATATATTTTTATTTTATTTTTTTTATTTCAGAGAGAAAGGGAGAGGGAAAGAGAGATAGAAACATCAATGAGAAAGAACCATCAATGGGCTGCCTCCTGCACATGGGATAGAGCCCACAACCCAGGCATATGCCCTGACTGGGAATTGAACTGTGACCTTCTGGTTCATAGGTCGCTACTCAACCACTGAGCCACACCAGCTGGGCTGAATACATTTTTAATTGAA
Organism: Myotis yumanensis; assembly: GCF_028538775.1. Lineage (NCBI taxonomy): Eukaryota > Metazoa > Chordata > Mammalia > Chiroptera > Vespertilionidae > Myotis > Myotis yumanensis. Next base: position 168,069,115 of record NW_027223754.1, read on the forward strand.
AAATATTTGAAATGGACTACTAGATTCAAAGGCCAACCCTCACAAAAACTTAAGTTCAAAATACCTGAAAAGTATGTTTTCATAAAAAAAGCAATGTTGAGAAGAGTAAGCCAGTAAAAGTAAATATAAAATGATGTCTTTGTTCTTAAATTCTGGTGTTTGAAGAAAAATGAGTAATTGGAGAAAGGGGCGTTTGTGGAGATTGAGAGGGACTTTTCAGTTTCAAGATTGGCATAGGCCAATTAGTTCATTCTTTTATTAAGTATAGTTTATTGTAATGCTTAATCCTAATCACATCTCTCAGATGCACATACCATACATACCTCATTGATGTTAATTATTATAAACCATGATTATGATTTGTGTTCACATTTTTGGCTTACAAATAAAAGAAATAGGAACATATTCCTGAGTTAATGAGTAAAAGGTGAAAAGAGAAACGGGCAGTAAGTAGTTAAATAAAATGTATAAGAAGGAGATTTTTAAAATAATTTATATATATATATATATATATATATATATATATATATATATATTTATAATCAGATGTTACCATTTGTTCCAAGAATGTCCCTTATAGCAAAAGAAAATCTGTAATCATATGTTACGTTATGTCTCATATCTTTTAATCTGGAACATTTTCTCAGCCTTTTTTTTCATGACTGTTTTTAAGAGAAAATTATTTATTTAATTTTATTGACTTTATTGGGATGACATTGGTTAATAAGTTTTATAGGTTTCAAGTGTGCAATTCTATAATACATCATCTGTATATTGTATTGTGTGTTCACCACCCAAAATGAAGTCTCCTTTTGTCATCATTTACACTCCCTTTACTCTCTTCTACCTGCCTCACCACCCATTCCCTCTGGTAATCACCATATTGTTGTCTATGTCTGTGATTTTTTATTTTCTCAATCCTTTCACCTATTTTACCCAATCCTTTTTTAAAAGTTTGTTCTCTATGAGTCTGTTTCTATTTTGTTTATTTGTTTTGAAAATTTGATTCCACATATAAGTGAAATCATATGGTATTTGACTTTAAGAAAGAGATTACTTGCGGTATCTCTAAGAAGTCACAAAGGATATACAACTAAAAATGGGAATACTCAATATATACATATATGATGTCATTTATGTGAAAAAAACTGTTCCCAGGTAGCATTATAAGTCTATGATAGCTTTGTTGCTCTCCGTGTGAGTACGAAGGGAATGGAAGCAACGTACAACTATTTAAGCATTAGATGTTCTCGTTGTAGGTATTTATAATTTGTTTTGATATATATATATGTATATATATTTAAATATCTTTTATTGATTTTAGAGAGAGAGGAAGGGGGAGAGAGAGAGAAACACCGATGTGAGAGCGAGACATCTATTGGCTGCCTCCTTTGTGCCCCTATTGGGGATCAAGTTGTGTGTCCCTGATCAGGAATCTAACCCGCGACCCTTTGGTGCATGGGTCAACACTCAACCACTGAGCAACACTGGCCAGGCTGTTACATTTTTAACAGATGAGTCTCAATATACAAATAAGACTGCAATTCAAATAAAAAGATACATGAAAAATTAATTTGCTTCTTGTAATTATGTAAGTCTGCACATCTATGCAAATTAGTATATATTTTGGAGAAAAGATATAATTGCGTAATATTATAATCAAAATTAAAGCATGACTTCTCTGAAAGACGTTTTCCATTTTTCTAGAGTATATGTTATGTTGCTGATGATTCATTAGCATGAGCTAGTTTCCAAATATATTTTCTTGTAAAATTTTGTTCTTTTGCTTCATGTGAAATTTTGTTCTTGGAATAAGAATTTGTTTTATTTAATGAGGCTTAAAAGTTTGATGCACTATTCATCTAATTTTGTCAAACTTAAAAAGGTATTTCTTATATGTGATATTATCCTTGTACTCTTAATATTTTCTTTGCTTCTTTTGAATCTTCAATTATTATCCTTTTCCCTTTATAGCTGAACTTGAATGAGACATCTACATTTACTTCATTTTTTCAATTCTCCAGTTCCATTGACAGTTCACCTCTGTCATTTTGTTTTACTAAAACTGCCCTCACTAAGGGCCAGAGTAATCTCTGACTGGCCAATCCCATCCTTTCTGCATGTAATGCTGTTGAGTACTTTTATTTCCTTTGGGTTCTAGGTTTACTTCTCTTATGGGTATATATGTAAGAATGTGTGTATGTATGTATGTTTGTTTCTTTTACCGACCTTTTACAATCTTCTTTGCCATCTCCCTGCTCTTCTTACCTTTTCTTAAATCATTGGGACTCCTCATAGGATCTTCCTTTCAATTCTCTAGGTATACCTTCCCCTTAAGTCTTCTCAATACTTCAGTAGCTGTTAGTACTATCTATATTTATATAACTCCTAAAATTCTGTCACTAGCCTAGATATTTTTCCTTAGAACCAGACTTGTATTTTCAACCACTTGTTGGATCTCTCCATCTATAATACAAAGGAATCAACATTAACAAATCCAAAAAGTATCAGGGAATTTTCCATTTTTTTTTCTCTCTGCCCATCCATCTTTTCCTATTCCTTTTGCTCAATTTCTTCTTAAGTTTGTTTCTTCATGTCTCTGCTATTAACTCTTAGTAGGCTCTCATGCTGCCATCTAGACTGGTTCTGCCAATGGAAATATACAAGCCAGTCTGTAATTTAAAAGTTGTTTTTGAAATATATTTTTATTGATTTTTTACAGAGAGGAAGGGAGAGGGATAGAGTTAGAAACATCGATGAGAGAGAAACATTGATCAGCTGCCTCCTGCACACCCCCTACTGGGGATGTGCCTGCAACCAAGGTACATGCCCTTGACCAGAATTGAACCTGGGACCCTTCATTCCACAGGCCGACGCTCTATCCACTGAGCCAAAACAGTTAGGGCTGTAATTTAGAAGTTTTAATTAGTGATGTGAAAAGAGTAGGAAAAACCAAATTTTTATAATATGTATTTAATCCAACATATCTATTTCAACATGTAATATTTTTAAAGAATTGTTATTGAGAGATTTTCCCTTTTTGTTGTCCTAAGTCTTTGAACTCCTCTGTATATTTTACACTTAGAGTGCATCTCAATTCAGACCAGCCACATTTCAAGTGCTCAATAGCCTTATGTGGCAAGTGACTATTTTCTCAGCATAAATCTAGACTATGCATTGTAAGAGCTTCTGGTTTTCTGGCTTTTATAGTTTCTCCTTATCTGCTTCATTCTTCACATTACTGCCAAAGTTAATACTGAAAAAAAAATTATTTGATCATCTCATTTAGTTGCTTTTTTTTAATTTTTAATTTTTATTTTTGCTAAAAGTATTACAAAGGGTATTACATAAGTGCCCTTTTTATCGCCCCCACCCTTGACAAACCCCTGTCCTCCCTTACCCCCCAGTGTCTTATGTCCATTAGTTATGCTTATATAGATGCATACAAGTTCTTCGGTTGATCTCTTACTCCCCTCCCTCCTGTCCCCCAACCCTCCCTGGCCTTCCCACTGCAGTTTGACAATCAGTTTGAGGCAGCTCTGCCTCTGTATCTATTATTGTTCAAAAGTTTGTAATGGTCTTTATTATCCATGAATGAGTGAGATCATGTGGTGTTTTTCCTTCATTGACTGGCTTATTTCACTTAGCATAATGCTCTCCAGTTCCATCCATGCTGTTGCAAATGGTATGAGTTCCTTCTTTTTTACAGCAGCATAGTATTCCATCGTATAGATGTACCACAGTTTTCTAATCCATTCATCTACTGATGGGCACTTAGGCTGCTTCCAGATCTTAGCTATGGTGAATTGTGCTGCTATGAACATAGAGGTGCATATATCCTTTCTAATTGGTGTTTCTGGTTCCTTGGGATATATTCCTAGAAGTGGGATCACAGGGTCAAATGGGAGTTCCATTTCCAATTTTTTGAGGAAACTCCATACTGTCTTCCATAGTGGCTGTACCAGTCTGCATTCCCACCAGCAGTGCAGGAGGGTTCCCTTTTCTCCACATCCTCTCCAGCACTTGTCGTTTGTTGATTTGTTGATGATGGCCATTCTGACAGGTGTGAGATGGTACCTCATTGTTGTTTTGATTTGCATCTCTCGGATGATTAGTGACTTTGAGCATGTTTTCATATGTCTCTTGGCTTTCTGAATGTCCTCTTTTGAGAGGTGTCTATTTAGCTCCTTTGCCCATTTTTTGATTGGATTGTTTATCTTCATTTTGTTAAGTTGTATGAGTTCCCTATAAATTTTGGAGATTAGGCCCTTATCAGATATGACGTTGGCAAATATGTTTTCCCACACAGTGGGTTTTCTTGTTGTTTTGTTGATGGTTTCTTTTGCTGTGCAGAATCTTTTTATTTTGATGTAGTCCCATTTGTTCATTTTCTCTTTAGTTTCAACTGCCCTAGGAGCTGTATCAGTGAAGAAATTGCTTTGGCATATGTCTGAGATTTTGTTGCCTTTGTATTCTTCTAGAATTTTTATGGTTTCCTGTCGTACATTTAAATCCTTTATCCATTTTGAGTTTATTCTTGTGTATGGTGTAAGTTGGTGGTCTAGTTTCATTTTCTTGCATGTATCTGTCCAATTTTCCCAACACCATTTATTGAAGAGACTATCTTGGCTCCATTGTATGTTCATGCCTCCTTTGTCAAAAATTAATTGAGCATATTGGGTTGGGCTAATTTCTGGACTCTCTATTCTATTCCACTGATCTATATGTCTGTTCTTGTGCCAGTACCAGGCAGTTTTGAGAACAGTGGCTTTGTAATACAGCTTGATATCTGGCATTGAGATCCCACCTACTTTGTTCTTTCTCAGGATCGCTGTAGCTATTCGGGGTCTTTTTTTATTCCAGATGAATTTTCGGAGAGTTCGTTCTAGATCTTTGAAGAAGGCCATTGGTATTTTAATGGGAAGTGCGTTGAATTTATAGATTGCTTTGGGCAGTATGGACATTTTGATGATGTTGATTCTACCAATCCAAGAACATGGTATGTTCTTCCATCTCTTTATGTCTTCCTCTATCTCTTTTTTCAACGTCCTGTAGTTTTCTGAGTAGAGGTCTTTTACCTCTTTAGTTAAGTTTATTCCTAGGTATCTTAATTTTTTTGGTGCGATGGTAAATGGGATTGTTTTTATAATCTCTCTTTCTGCAAGTTCACTATTGGTGTATAGAAATGCCTCAGATTTCTTGGGGTTAATTTTGTATCCTGCTACATTGCCAAATTCATGTATTAAGTCTAGTAGTTTTTTGATGGAGTCTCTAGGGTTTTGTATGTATAATATCATGTCGTCTGCAAATAAGGACAGTTTTACTTCCTCTTTTCCAATTTGGATGCCTTTTATTTCTTCTTCTTGTCTAATTGCAATGGCTAATACTTCCAGGACTATGTTGAACAGGAGTGGTGAGAGTGGGCATCCCTGTCTTGTTCCTGTTCTTAGGGGAAATGGTGTTAGTTTTTGTCCATTGAGTATGATGTTGTCTGTGGGCCTGTCATATATGGCTTTTATTATGTTGAGGTATGATCCTTCTATTCCCACCTTGCTGAGAGTTTTTATCAAAAATGGGTGTTGGATTTTGTTGAATGCTTTTTCTGCATCAATTGATATGACCATGTGGTTTTTTTCTTTCAATTTGTTTATGTGATGTATCACGTTTATTGATTTACGGATGTTGTACCATCCTTGCATCCCTGGGATAAATCCTACTTGGACATGGTGTATGATCCTTCTGATGTACTGCTGGATCCGATTTGCTAAGATTTTGTTGAGGATTTTGGCATCTATGTTCATGAGGGATATTGGCCTGTAATTCTCTTTCATTGTGTTGTCTTTACCTGGTTTTGGTATTAGGGTGATGCTGGCTTCATAGAATGTGCTTGGAAGTGTTCCTTCCTCTTGAACTTTTTGTAGTAATCTGAGGAGGATAGGTTTTAGTTCTTCCTTGAAAGTTTGATAAAACTCTCCTGAGAAGCCGTCCGGTCCTGGGCTTTTGTTTGCTGGGAGCTTTTTGATGACTGCTTCAATTTCTTCCATAGTTATTGGCCTATTGAGATTTTTTGATTCTTCCTGATTGAGTTTTGGAATGTTGTATTTTTCTAGGAATTTGTCCATTTCCTCCAGGTTGTCTAGTTTGTTGGAGTAGAGTTGTCCGTAGTATTGTTTAACAATCATTTGTATTTCTGTGGGGTCTGTTGTTATTTCGCCTCTATCGTTTCTGATTTGGTTTATTTTGGACCTCTCTCTTTGCTTCTTGGTGAGCCTGGCTAGGGGTTTGTCAATCTTGTTTATCCTTTCAAAGAACTAGCTCTTGGTTTCATTGATTTTCTGTATTGTTCTTTTGGTCTCTATTTCATTGATTTCTGCTCTAATCTTTATTATCTCCTTCCTTCTGCTCACTCTGGGGTTTTCTTGTTGCTCTCTTTCTAATTCTTTGAGTTGAAGAGTTAGATGATTTACTACCATTTTTTCTTGTTTTTTGAGATAGGCCTGCAGAGCTATAAACTTCCCTCTCAGGACTGCTTTCATTGTGTCCCATAGGTTTTGGATTGTTGTGTTTTCATTGTCATTATTGTCCAGGATGTTTTTAATTTCTTCTTTGATCTCATTGGTAACCCAATCAATATTTAATAACATGCTATTCAGCTTCCAAGTGTTTGAGTATTTTGGGTTGTTTTTATTGTAGTTTATTTCTAACGTTATGCCATCGTGGTCTGAGAAGATGCTTTTTATCATTTCAATCTTCTTGAATTTGTGGAGACTTTGCTTGTGACCCAATATGTGGTCTATTTTTGAATATGTCCCATGAGCACCTGAGAGGAATGTATATTCCGCAGCTTTGGGGTGAAGTGTTCTGAAGATGTCAATTAAGTCCATCTGCTCTAGTGAGTCATTTAGGATTGCTGTTTCTTTGCTGATTGTTTGTCTAGTGGACTTATCCAGTGATGTCAGTGGTGTATTAAAGTCCCCTACTATGATTATATTGTTGTTGATCTCTCCTTTGATATCTTCCAGGAGTTTTTTTATGAATTTGGGTGCTCCTGCATTGGGTGCATATATGTTTACCAGGGTTATATCTTCTTGTTGTATTGATCCCTTTAGTATTATGAAGTGGCCTTCCTTATCTCTGGATATGGCCTTCACTTTGAGATGTATTTTGTCCAATATAAGTATTGCTACCCCAGCTTTCTTTTCCTTTCCATTTGCGTGAAAGATATTTTTCCATTCCTTCACTTTCAGTCTATATGAGTCCCTTCTAATGAGGTGGGTCTCTTGTAGACAGCAGATGTATGGGTCATGTTTTTTTATCCATTCAGCCACTCGATGTCTTTTGGTTGGAGCATTTAGTCCGTTTACATTTAAAGTTATTATTGAAAGGTACTTGTTTGTAGCCATTTCTTTTTGTGTGTGTGGCTGTTTTCTTTCTGAGGTTGTTATTTCTTCTTTTTACACCAGTCCCTTTAGCATTTCTTGCATGGCTGGCTTGGTGGTGATAAACTCCCTTAGCCCTTTTTTGTCTGTGAAGCTTCTTATTTCCCCTTCAATTTTGAATGATAGCCTTGCTGGATAGAGTATTCTTGGATTCAGTCCTTTGCTTTGCATCACTTTGTAGATTTCCGTCCATTCTTTTCTGGCCTGATGTGTTTCTGTTGAGAAATCATTTGATAATCTAATGGGAGATTCCTTGTCTGTAACTTTCCGTCTCTCTCTTGCAGCCTTTAAGATTCTCTCTTTGTCCTGAACATTTGCCATGGTAATTATGATGTGTCTTGGTGTGGGTCTTTTCGGGTTCACCTTGTTTGGGACTCTCTGGGCTTGCATGACTTTTTTCTTCCCCACCTCAGGGAAGTTTTCTGATATTATTTCTTCGAATATGTTTTCTAATCCATGTTCATCTTTCTGTTGTTCTGGCACCCCTATTATTTGTACGTTGTTTCGTTTCATGTTGTCCCAAAGCTCCCTTAGGCTCTCCTCCTGTCTTTTAATTTTTTTCTCCATTTGCAGTACAGTTTGAGTGTGTTTTGCTTCCTTGTCTTCTAATTCACTGATTCGGTCCTCCGCTTCTCCCAGTCTACTGTTGATACTTTCAATGGTGTTTTTTATTGCAGCTATATCGCTCTTCATTTCTTCTTGGGTCTTGCGAAAGTTATTGATCTTTTCATCTGTTTCTTCTTGCTTCTTGCATAAGTAGTTGATTTTTTCATCTGTTTCTTCTTGCTTCTTGCACATTTGGTGCATGTACTCTAGGACCCTTATTCGGAATTCTTTTTCCGTCATGTTGCATATCTCTGTCTCACTTAGCTGCTTTTCTGGTGAGTCCTCCTTCTCTTTCCTTTGGGCATTTCTTTGTCTACCCATTTTTGATCTCACTGACATATCTAGTTGTTGAGTCGTTCAGTGGCTGCTCCCTGGGTGGCAGTGGCTGCTCCCTGGGTAGCAGTGGCTCCTCGGGCTGTGGTTGCTCCTTGGGCGGTTGTGTTAGCAGCGGCTCCTCCGTTGATAGCAGGGCCTCTGGTGGGTGCTGTTCACAGCTGTGGTGGCTCTTCTGGCTGGTGGAGGGAGGCTTCACACACAGCAACTGTTCCCCAGACAGAGCGTGTGGTGATCAGGAGGCCGCTGTTGCTTGGATCTGCTTTCCGTGGAGGGAAGCAGGTCTCCTCTGAGTTCATGAATTAGTCGCGCTGCTTGAGAGCCGTTGCCTCCCGGTTCTCATTTACTTGCTTTATAAACCTCACTATTCTCTGATTCCTATAGAATTGTTTTATTATTCAAAGCTCTTTATAATCTGGTCCTATACTTTATATCAACTTCCCCTTCTGCATTGGCTTCTTTCCTTTATTTTATTCCTTAGACAAATTTTACTCATTCTCTAAGGCCAACTCATAAAGCATCTATTCATTAAAGTCTTTTCTAGAGTTAATTTTCAATCAATGTATCTGCTGATCTGTGTTTTTATCTCTATTATGAGCACTTAATCTGTTTACATGCCTTATTTCCCCCTAATTTGTTTCCCCAGAGCTTAGCATGTATGTTAAGTTTATAATTTAGCATGCTCGAATGAATAAGCATATGTATTTGGGCTAGAGTTTCAGACAATTTTGTTTAATTTTTTTTTTCAAGGGAAAATTGAAAAATAGGTTATTCTTTGTGATACTGGATTATCACTCTAAATAGGTGATTTTGCTTTTCTCATAGGTTCATGTAAAAAGACAGTTGAGAGAAGCAAAAGACAAGATAAACGAAAGCTCTTTTAAGAAACAGCTCTCCTGTCATGAAAATTCTAAAAGCTGTATGAGGTTAGTAATGAACTTTAGAAGTGGAATCCAATGTGTAGAATCAGAAGGTAGCTAGTAATAAAAATGAATACAGTTTTTTAATGATGTGGTTTAAATATATTTAATTACTTCTTTTAAAGCATGTACTTGGTAATTTAAGGAATGACCAGCTGAAATTTGAGAATATAATCTGAGCTCTATATTTTATTAATATGTTTTTTAAAATTGATTTCAGAGAGGAAGAGAGAGAGAAAGAGAAATAGAAATATCAATGATGAGAGAGAATCATCGATCAGCTGCCTCCTGCATGCCCTCTACAAGAAATCAAGCTTGCAACCCGGGCATGTGCCCTGACCAGGAATTGAATTTTGACCTTCTGGTTCATAGGTTGACGCTCAACCACTGAGCCACACCAGCCGGACTCAGCTGTATCTCTGAGGAATTGGTTTTCTTAGTTTTTTTTCTAATCTGAATTTAGATTGATATTTTTATAAAATAAAAATGTTACAGCAGTGTAAAATTTCTGTAAAATTTTCTGAATGCTTATTCATTTTTGTACATATCACAACCAATAATGGAGAAGTATTGGTGCACAGACCACATTTTGAATAGCACTGCTCTAGTGTTTAGGGACAAAGGTAGAAAGTTACTAATGGTATAACTCACCATATTTCATGAGACAGTTATAATTCAAACTACTTATTATTTTTCTCATTGTGCGTCTTTGTATTTTTGCTACCTAATGTAACATGTTTATGTTTTTAAAAAAATTTAACGTTTGTATTTGTTTCTTTAATTGCTGTTGGTGAAACATAATTGCCTAGAAATACAGTGCTTAGTATTCCATTTTAATAGGTATCATATTTTTTTTCAACTAAATTGTGTTAGTAATGTACTGGAAATTAATTTATGCTTAATACTTAAAATAACTTCTTCTGGTACATTTAAAATTTAAGCCCATTTTGATCTGGAATATATTTAGAGCTATCTAAAAGTTATATTCTTAAGTCAATATACTGTCAGATTCATAATTAAATTTATAATTCATTAGCACATTTCATCAGAATGCTAATTTCTTAAGAGAGTACATTTATTTTGTTACCAAAATAATTGATAGTAATCCCTGAGATGTATTAAATCATGCAACTAATTTCTATTATAGCTCTCTAGGTCTTAACTTTTGGGAAGTTACAGACTAATTTGAGAATTTGAAGAAAACTGCAGACATCTTCTTCTAGAAAAACATGTCATAGAACTTACTTACAGACAAAACTTTGTGTATGATTTTAAGGGATTCATGAAACATCCACTGTAAGAACCCACCCATAAACCCACATTAGCTGCATTAGAGTAGATTTTATTTACATTTTCTTTTTTTTATTAGAGTCAGTTTTGATTTATGTATATATGTTTTCATAGTAGGTAGCAGCACACTTTTCCTAGGAATAATGAAGGAATACCTTTGCTACCTGCATCCTTACTATAGCTGCTATCACTGGCTGTGACAACGTCATGGATATATATTTTTGTGTTTTCTCTGAATTACCCCAGTTCTCTTAGCTATTGCTGAGAATGCAGTGGTCATCACTATATGACCTATAACAAGGTTTAACAATGGGGCTAATTCAGCTGAGGTAGTCCACATGCTTAACTGCTTTTTCTCATGGATATATGGTGGGGGGGATGGTGTATGGAAATAATATATAAAATAATAATTTGCTTTTGTCCAACAAGTCAGACCCTTAATGATTTCTCCCAAGGTGGAAAATCTCTCAGCTATTGGATATTTACAGTACCTTTTTTAGAGCCTTTTGGAAATTTTTTAGCATTCCTCCCATTCAGTCTGAGGTTTACTACCCATTCCTAGTCTCTTCACCACTTCAATAGTGTCCAGTGTTGTTTCTCCTTTCTAAAGCAGTAAAACCCTGACAGATACCCTTTCTTTCTGATTATTTCTGCCAGTTCTAGAGAAAGAGATTGCAATGATATTTTGTTTCTTGGTAGTAAATCTCCATTGTCAGTCACTGGGATGGGGAGGGGCAACTAGTTATACTTTCTTTGCTAGAATATAAAACTCTGCCTAATAAATTTCATTTTGGTGGGCAGGGAATTGAAAATAAATGAGCAAAATGACAGTTTTGTCTTAATTATTTCACCTTTTTTTGATGTTTACAGAAAAAACATAGGAGAAGATCTATTAAGTGCAAAGCTTTATGACTTGAAGATACATAGTAAGTGGCTTTTTTCTTTTGTTTTCTACCTTTTTTTTGTTTCTTACTTTAGTACTTGTGCCAGAGTTCTTATTAGTAACATTTTGGTTTGGAAAACAGTCATGCACAGAACTCTACTGAGCTCTGTACATTGTTAAATCCTATATAAACTACTTTCATGGAGTTATTTATGCTGTTCCCTACCCATTTTGTGTGTTTTTTTAATGCTCATCTTGGAGGAAGGGAGCAGGAGAAAGAAAGGGGGAGAGGAAAAGAAGAAGGATATTTTCAATTACTTGGTGGTTAGCAACCTACATTACAGTCTTACTCCACTTATAAAAGCAGAAGAATTTAGGGGAGATGGGATAAAGTACGGTAAGCTGTAGCAAGGGAAGTTTGTGACAGTGAAGTTATTTCACAGTTCCCAGAGGAAGTGGTGGTTTTGTCTCTAGCCACACTTCTAATTTGAAACTTTGGAAATAAAGCACCTCTTACATATTTATCTACATGAGCAGTTAAATATTCCTGTCTTTCGATCTCACCTAGTACATAGTTCTCCAGTACAGGAAAGGTTTGGGGCAGGGTCTGAGAAAAATGATACCATAGTGCCCTGTGATTCCTCCTTGGAGCTCAGGCTGTGTATTCTATTCTAAAGAACAACTTACTATTAACTGTTTGTAAGGGAGGAGGTGAACATTTAATTTCCAGGCTAGTTACAATGAATTTTTCTTTAAAGATATAAAGAATTAATGAATTTATTATTCTTAAAAGTTATCAACTTCATTGTTTTACATTATGAATACGGAGTTTGGTTGTTATTATTATATTTATGATTTGAATTAACATGATCTCTTATGTCTATAGATCTCATATTTATAGGTTAATAAGTGCTCTTTCTGCCTTTGATTAGTTGCTATTAAAATGAAATTGTATTAAAAGGATTTACTGATTAGATGAGCATTTTTCTTTTGTTAACAAACCTTAGATATCAAATTTGTTTGTTTTTCTATGTCATTGCTGTAGATGAACATCCTTTTTTAATGGATGGACTTTGCTTGGTAACTCTAGGATCTGATATAAAATTTACTGCTGAGAAAGATTAAATGATGTGATAGATTTCTCTAGATAATTTGGCCTGCTCTCACTATGTTTATCTTAGTTTTAAGTCTACTATAATTTTCTTTAAGTATATATCTCTTGCTTGGACTTATTTTTAGAGAGAGAGAGACATAGGCAGATCTAACCTCAAGTGCTTCACTATAGTGAAGACCATTTATAAGACACTCTGACTTATATGGATTTGAGAATTTGTTTTACTATTCAGAATATGGAATACTAAACAAGTTTTTAGTGAATATCCTAAGCTAATTTAATACTGAAAAGCAATTTTTAAATTATAGTTCTTAAAAAAAAAGTTTATGCCAGAAAGTTAACATCGTCCAAGGCCTGTAAACTAATGTGTCTGCTTAAGTGAAGATGTCTGAAGTCATTTGTGTGGTTTAGGATAGGCAGAAATACTCATTTTAGTTTTATATGTAAGTAATCAAGGTAATTATGTGAAAATGTTTTAATTGAACGAGTTTGGATTCATTTGTGGGGTACTGGAAACTTATTGATTATCCATTTGGTTCATTTTTCTATGATGTCGCTTTTTACTTGGAGAGTTTAATACATCTAACTTGGCCAATTTTTTCCCCTGCATTGAAATACATTATATACTTAATGAAATAGTTTGTATTTAGGTATTATGTTTAATGAAATTATTCAGATTTAAATAAACATAAAAACTAAAGGGTCTATTTTGGAGGATGCTAAGAATTAACTCATTGTTAAACTGGTACATTTATAAAAGAAAAGATTCAAACATCTATCTTGCCTTTCCTAAGTAAACTACACATCAGAATAATTAAACAGGTAGTAAAAGAAAGTTAAATATTTTTAGAAGTATTTCAGCAAATAATTGAAGATAAAAGTATAGAATTTGAATATTAGCATTTTGTACATTAATGAATTAATGGATCTAGGAAGTGATCAGCAATGGCTGTTAACATCACAAAAGGTGAGACAACAATACATTAAAAATACTCCTTGCCCTAGCCAGTTTGGCTCACTGGATAGAGCATCAGCCTGTGGACTGAAGGGTCCCGGGTTCGATTCCGATTAAGGACACGTATCTCGGTTGCAGGCTTGATTCTCAGCCCTAGTCAGGGCGTGTGTGGGAGGTAACCAATTGATGTGTCTCACATAGATTTTTCTCTTTCTTTCTCTCCCCCTCCCTTTCACTCTCTAAAAAAATTACTGGAAAAATATCCTTGGTGAGGAGTAACAGGGAAATTTTTTTAAAAAAATATTTCTTTATGGAAGTAAATAACAGCAAATATGCAATAGTGTGACCAAAAAAACCTGAAAGCCAAAACAAACAAACCTGCATCTTATTAAGAAATCTAACTACTAATTTACAAGATGTACAGAGTCAGAGATGTATGTTAAGTGACAAGGGGATGCAATTAGCAAAATTTAGATCACAGACAAATGACCTGGTTTCTTTAGTCAAAAAATTCCAAGGAGTTTAGTAAAGGATGGAGCAGAACCTGTAGATCAAGAGACAAACATTCAGCCAGTCAGAGTGTATGGATCTTATTTGGATCCATATTCTGACATGTTATAAAAAATAAAACTTTATGGACAATTGAAGAAAATCGAACATTGGGTATTTGATATTAAGGAATTATTAAAGTTAAAAAAATTTTTTTACTTGGAATAATGGTATTAAGGATTTTCTCCCTCAAAGAGCACTTACCTTTTAGACTTATATACTGAAACATTTATAGATTAAGTGATCTGATGTCCAGAATTTGTTTCAAATTACTGCCTTATTCTTATGGCTTTGTTTGGATGCACTTTTGAGTTAAAAAATAATTCTTAATATAAAATTATCACTTTGATAACATAGTGTCTGCTCCCTACTTAATAGACCAACTAACCTTGATTATTTTGGCTTATCTTTCAGAATGTGATCAATATCAGTCTTTTATTTTTTTTTAGGCTAATGTTTATAAAGTTCATAAACCATAGAATTTTAACCTTTAGTTTTCACATTTCTTATGAGATTTCTTACATATTATTAACAAATGACCTTATCAGAAGACTAAGAGAACCTGTAAATGTTATTTATAATGGTCTCAAAGTTTAGGGCAAATGAACTAATAAGCAGAAAAATCATCTTTATTTACTCGTGTTACACTGAACAGGAATCATGGTGTATTAAGGATAATTTAAATTTCTTTTTATAAAAGAACATTTTGAGAAAATGATGTCTCTTTATCTAGGATCGCTTGGCTAGATTTTAGAAGAACTCAGTTTTAGCTTTTTTTAAAAAATATATTTTTATTAATTTCAGAGAGGCAGGGAGGAGAGATAGATAGAAAAATCAATGATTAGGAAGGATCATTGATCAGCTGCTTCCTGCACACCCCCTATTGGGAATTGAGCCTGCAACCCGGGCATGTGCCCTTGACCAGAATCGAATCCAGGACCCCTTCAGTCCACAGACCGACGCTCTATATCCACTGAGCCAAACCCACTAGACCAATTTTAGCTTTTTTAATTTCTTAAAAGTTTTTTTGAAGCAGAAAGGGGCTGTCTTTGAACATTTATGTGTCACTTCCTGAAGTTATTTATATTACACATAAACTAATGAATAGAACATATGACATTGTGAACTTCTTTTATCTGGATTAGAAATTATTAGTAGAACATTAGTTAAAACTTAGCAGGCCTACTGGATAATCTTATTGGAAGTTGGCCCTTTGAGTTTTATACTGGTTTTTCCATTAAACCTATGACTCTAGGAAAGCCATATAAATTGTTTAGTTTTTCTATTTAATGAAGATGGTGTTGCCTGCTCTTTTCCCCTTACTAGAAAAGGTTAGCATACCTTTTGGCAAATTTTTTAAGGAAATGTCACTTTCATTCTTCAACTAAATTTTTAACCTCCCTTACTTTTTCCAGAGTTTTGAGGAGAAAGCAATGATAGTACCATCAATAGTTTATTGCACACAAGTGTATTGATAGGTATAGATGACTAATAATGTAGACTCAATGGTAAAGGAAAACTAAGAGCAGTAATCTATAAAAGTGCTAACAGTTTTTGTAGTTAGCAGAAGCTATCCTTTATTGTTCTTAACCCGGAAGTATCTATAATAATAAAAGCGTAATATGCTAATTAGACCAGACAGCCGAATGACCTTCTGAACGTCATTCTGGACATCCTTGTGGACGAAGCTGCGGCGGTGGGGGCCGAGGCAGAGGTGGTTAGGGGCGATCAGGCAGGCAGGTGAGCTGTTAGGGGCGATGAGGCAGGCAGTCGAGTGGTTAGGGGCGATGAGGCAGGCAGGCAGGTGAGTGGTTAGGAGCCAGCAGTCCTGGGTTGCGAGAGGCATGTCCAACTGCCGCTTTAGGCCCGATCCCACAGGGATCCCCGGAGGGGTCCTGGATTGTGAGAGGGTGCAGGCCGGGCTGAGGGACCACCCCCTGCTCTCGTGCACGAATTTCATGCACCAGACCTCTAGTGTATCCATAGAAATAAATTTCCAGATGGGACAGGTAATGCCAAAAAATAAGTCATAGGCAGTGTAGCCAGAAACACATCTATAACAGAAAGCTGTCTGACTCAACACTTCTATTTTTCCTAATTCTAATTATAAAGTTTGAGGAGGAAAGAGAATACTTATTTGAAGATGGTGCCAGTGGTTAAATGGTAATTTATGATTGACAAGGGCTGATGGACCTAGTTCCTTCAGTCAGCTCTTACTTGTAGTGAGCTAACAGGACCTGTTTTTTAGGTCATAGCTGAAAAAGGATATATATGAAGAGCATTATTGATATTAACACATTGCGGACAGATAACGAGAATTCTCACTTCATATTACACAGTGTTTTACAAAGTATAGTTTAAAAAGATATTAGCTTGTAAGAACATGTAATAAATAACTTCAAAATGCAATGGGGATTTAATTTTAAAGCATGACTTTAACATTTATGTAAAAACATTTTTTGTACTCGTTCAATAGAAACTTATCTGGCCACTGGGTAAAGCTAGCAATAAAACTACTGGTCTGCAATGTGTTAAGTAATTCGAAATTATATATATATTTTAGAGGCCTAGTGCACAAATTCATGCACGGGTGGGCCGGCTGGAGAGAGGGGTTGCGGGAGGTTGGCTGGCCAGCCCCGCCCCCGATCGGGCTGGTTAGTCGGCCGCAGTGCCCGTCATAGTGACAGTTAGTTGGCTGCAGTGTGCGTCATAGGGACTGGTCATTCTGGTCGTTCCAGTCGTTCATCTCTCTCTCTCTCTCTCTCTCTCTCTCTCTCTCTATATATATATATATATATATACACACACACACATATATATATTTGTTGTTGTTGTTGTTACAGTGTGGTTTAAATTTTCATAGGGTGCCAGAAAATGTTGACTAGAATTCTAATGCTCATGCACTAAGATAGCAGTATTACATGCTTTACCAGTTTTCTCTAATGTGGTCCCTTAACATTTTTCATACATCTGTGGCTTAACAAGATAAGATAAAATTAGCATTTGGAAAATTTATGTAAATGCAACTATTTTTTGTTTTGTGTGTGTTTGTGTTTGTTAATCATTATCGAGGATATTTTTCTATTGATTTTTGAAGAGAGTGGAAGGGAGTGGGAAAGACAGAGAGAGAAACATTGATGTGAGAGAGACACATTAATTGGTTGCCTCTTGAACACTCCTGGACCAGGGCCAGGGATAAAGCCTGCAACTAAGGCACATACCCTTGACTGGAATCGAACCTGGGACCCATTACTCCATGGGCTAATGCTCTATCCACTGAGAAAACCTGCTAGGGCTTATTTTATTTTTTAAAATATATATTTATTGATTTCACAGAGGAAGGGAGAGGGAGAAAGCGATAAAAACATCAATGATGAGAGAGAACAAATGATCAGCTGCCTCCTGCACGCCCCACACCAGGGATTGAGCCTGCAACCTGGGCATATGTCCTGACCAGGAATGGAACCATGACCTCCTGATTCATAGGTTGACGTTCAACCACTAAACCACGCCAGCCAGGCCAGTACTATAATTTAAATGCAACTTTTCTACATATTTTAACTTCCTTTTGTCAATGTGTCAGTATCAGTACTGGTTTTACAACCGTTTAAAATAAACATTAAGACAAGGTAACCAAGCCTTTTTGTGTCTTTGTACAGGAAAAACTAAATACAGTGAAATGGGAGGAAAGAAAAATGCAACAATGAAGATAAAGAAGGTGTGTTGAAAAATCATTTTCTTAGATAACTTTATGGTTTTTAGTACATGACGCTAGTGCCTCCGGTATATAAAAGTCTTCAATACAACTTTTACCTACTATTTATATTATGGAGGTTTTTTGTTTGCTTTTTCACTAACCTGTTTTTACTTTTATAGCTTCGAAGATCAGATCAGTGTACAAGTCAGTCCTTCAGAAATTCTTCCTTCAATATGTTTTCTTCTACTAGTCACACTGGAGACACTTCTTTTACCTGTAGAGCTTACTGGTTAGTATTTTCTACTTTTAATTTATGCTTTTTTCTACTTGATGTTTTAGTTATAATTAACTTTTGGTAAAAATTTAAACTTAGGCTCAGCAAACATTATGAAAGCCCACCTTGATTTTTGCTTTTTTTCCTTTTGGAAAATAAACTAGTTTTAGCAAAGAGAAAACCTATCATTTTGTGACATTCTCTATTATGCAATGACTTGCCTATGCTAGTGAGCTTAGTTTTTATTAATAATAAATTATTCTACACAGGCGTTTTGTTGATAGAAAAAAGTAGGCTAGCAGTAAGCAGAGCCCTTTCAGAGTACATCCTTCTTTGAATCCATAGTGATAGGTGGAATTTGAAAACTAAGTTGGACTTTTAAAATCGCATAGAATTGGTTGAACTAACAAGACAGATTATGATTGTAGAATTCAATTTACGAGCTTGAATTACAAGAAAGCACTTACGTCTGAGTAGTCTTTGAAAAGCTGAACTATACCCTTTTTTTCGTTATGTTTTGTTATAGTAATTGTACCTTCTTTGATTTTCTTCTTTTGTCCTCTGCTTAGTTTCAGGTGGAAATTATTGCGCCTACAATTTCTGCTGGAACTGCTTGCTGTAGCTTTGGTTCATGGGATAGAAATAGTGTTAGGGTTTTTTCTCTATATAACGAGGATATTAGTCTGAATTGACTTTTTAAAAATTCTGTCACTTAAATAGAAATTCAAGCATTATTTTTATGAATCAGATAAACATAATTTTGTTTTGTAATATAAATATTTTACTAACTTTTAGGAATTAGTTCATTTTTAAAGTGTTTAAATAGAAAAATGTTCTTATCCTTATAAATGTGATTTATAATGCTAGGTATGAAAACAACTGCATATATATCATGAACCCAATTGTTACTCCAAACTTAAAATTTTTAGAATTCTGATGAAGATGTAAAATTTATCTTTTAGTACAGAATTTATAGAAGTCAATGAAATCAGTGCATTAATTAGACAGAAGAGACAGGAACTGGAATTGTCATGGTTTCCTGATACATTACCTGGAATTGGAAGGTAAAATAAAATTGTTACTGAAGTGTTTAATTGCTAACATGAATATAAGATATCATTAATACTTAACTACAGATGTATCTTATTTCGTGAGTATGTTTCTAAGAAAGTTTTCTGCAAATTATACTTTGGTGCTTCAGATGCCTAACAAAGATCGCTATTTAAAGAACCCCTTAAAGAACTTTTAATCTGTTTAATAAATATGGACATTTGATTCATTTAAAAGGGATAGTGCCTAAATAATAAGATTCATTATTAATAATGGCATTCATATCTGTCATTCTTCATCTATTCTTTTCCCCATTCCTATGTGCTGTTAGCTGAATTACTGCTTTTATCATGATATTTCCTCTCCAAAATGTTCTTTTTTTAAAAAATATATTTTATTGATTTTTTACAGAGAGGAGGGAGAGTTAGAAACATCAACAAGAGAGAAACATCGATCAGCTGCCTCCTGCACACCCCCTACTGGGGATGTGCCTGCAACCAAGGTACATACCCTTGGCCAGAATCGAACCTGGGACCCTTCAGTCCACAGTCTGACGCTCTATCCACTGAGCCATACTAGTTAGGGCCAAAATGTTCTTTTAAATAACTATTTGATCAAGCCCCCACTCTGCCCTGGCACTCATAACTTTCAATAATCTAGCCTTTTCTTAGTTTAAGTCCTAGCACATTGCTAGGTATATGATATATACTTAAATCAAGCTTGTACATAAAGATCAAGGTCATTTGTTGCCTATAACTTGAACTTCATTTCATGCTAGTAGCCTGGTGCATGAAATTCGTGCACATTAAAAGGGAATTAATTAGCAGAAATATTTTAATATTGCTATTTGCCCTTCCTCTACAATAGAAGTGTGAAAGATGAAAGGAAATTAGTAAAATGTATATGAAAATAATATATAAATTTATTAATAAATAGTAACAAAAGGATATAACAACAGAGGCATGATATAAAAACAACAAAAACATATGAAAACAACAAAAACATGATATAAAAACAACAAAAACATGATATAAAAATAACAGTGATGCAAACAATGACTGATAAAGTGATTAAACTTATTCTAATATCTCCCTGTATACCACATTAAGACTAAAAACACTTTCAGAGTGCTTGACTAATTTCCCTTGTGATGAAGTATTTAGAACTTTAACGTCACATGCTCTTCAAACTTGAGAGAAAGCAACATATAACTGACCATGTGCAAAAACGGGTTCAGGTAGGAATATTCCTACTCTGTCTAGAGTTTGTCCTTGTGATTTATTAATAGTCATCACAAATGCTGGCATCATGGGAAACTGTCATTGAATCAATTTAAATGGGAGACCAGTGTCAGATGGGGACAAATTCTTGGAATCAGAACAACCTCTCCCTCTGCAGATTCTGTTAATACTTCAGCTTCGATAATGTTAGGTCCTAATCTTTTGATAATAAAATCTGGTACCATTACAAAGACCCCATTTACTATTAATATTTCTCAATAGCATGATGATTGCACCCACTTTCAATTTTAATTTGACACGGCATTCCCAAAGGAGTAATACTATTAAGAAATTCGATGGGAAAATTTTCCTTTTCAGCATCATCTGTTGAATCAGTGAAATCATCACTCAAATACGTGTGAAAATCTCCATCGAGTATATCCAGAATTTCTTCATTTAATTTTTGAACATGCTCATTTTTTGGACAAAGAATTGCACGTTTAGATATATTTTTAATATTATCTATAGATACAGTATTTCCAAAGGTAGCTTCAATAATAGATCCATTACAAATCATTTCACAGGGGATTTCAATAATATCCATTCCTAAATGAAAACTGCTATCAAGTTTGCCATCTCCAAGTTTTACTAACCATCCACTATAAGCAGAATCCTCTGATCTTATTTGTTGTAAGAGACAACTTTCTGAAACATCCCCAAACATTGCAGTACTTTAAACTCGTTTGTACTATGACCGATCACATAGCATGCAGTACAATACTGAGACATTGTCGAAAATCTCCTCCAAGAAGGAGAACTGTCCCACAAAATACAACATTCAAATTTCTCTTAGTAATCTGTCTATGGCGTTTATAGCATGACTGGATGCCATGGTGCATTCATCAGTAATGAGAAGTTGGGCCTTTTTAATAGTTTTAGCAACTTCACTGTTTATATCAAGTCTAGAAATTGGAGTTTCATTTAATGGAATTGGTCATTTATATTGGAAATGAAAGGTTCTTCCACCAAGAAGTAAATTTGCAGCAATTCCTGTAGATGCTGTGGGTAAAACAGTACCACCACAACCTCTAATATAATGTATTAAAACTTTATACAGATATGCAGATGAATAGGATTCCTAGCTGACAGGCCCCTGACAGCAAGCTAGCCACCTGTCGATTCCGTAAGGAATGGGGCTTCCTCCTCCCTCCTGTCAGGGTTCGGGGTGCAGGTGAATGGGGTTTCTGGCTGGCAGGCCACTGACAGCAAGCTATCCAACAGCGGATTCTGTGAGGAATGGGGCTCCCTCTTCCCTACTGTCAGGGTCTGGTTTGAAGGCCGACCACGCCCCCTATTGGGCCAGACTCAGAATTCTACCATGCCGTGGCCTCCTCCTCAGCAACCCAGGACTGACTGCTGCTGGGCGCTCCTGGCGCTCCAAGTGTGGGTTCTTCCTCAGGCCTTGCGGGAAACAGCTTGGGGAGGGCACAGCCCTTGGCAGAGTGACCCAGGACTCAGTGGGTCTACGCTCCGAGGGCTGGTTCCTGCCTCAAACCTCGCCCATGCCGGAAACAGCTCCGGGAAACAGCTCGGGGAGGGCACAGCTGTGGCCAAGAAAACCCCTGCAAGACTGACTTCCTTCCGGTTGGTCGAGCCTCAGTAGTGACATTACACCCAGGATTTTTATATAAATAGATACCACTGTAATGTAGTTCTGCATAGGGTCCTTCACACTCTAGGACAAGCATGTCAAACTCAAAGGCTAACACAGGCCAAATAAACAAGGTTTAAGTTTATATATACTGCAAAAAACAAAAGCTTCAATTTTCATAGAAACGTAGGTTTTTTCAATAGAGACGTGCTGAATACAAAGGGCTGCAATAAATGAATAATTGTTAACATAAAATAATAGAAAATAATAGAACATTTTAATAAAAATCAATATTTTTTTGAACATTAACTTACCAGAAGCTGAATAACTGCACAAATTAATAAGCATAACGCAAATAAACCTATTTTTCTTGTTCTCCAAAAGCAAAATATTTCCTTTTGTGCATACCAAAGTCAATGCAAGACTGATGATGTGGCATTCAGCTGCTAAAATATTTGCTGCTAGTATTAGTGGAGAGAAATGATGTGCCAGTGCATAACGCACGTAAGGGAAATGAATGCAACGCGATTACAGTAATCGGTTATTCGAGAACTTTGCAGTTTGTTATTAATTATGTATATAACAGGATATTGTAAAAGTTAAGTTACAAAATTTTTATTAAAACGTTTCTTACATACCGTTATATTGGCTGGGTCGCAAAAATATTCATTGTGGGCTGCATGCAGCCCTCTGGTTGCGAGTTTGACATGCTTGCTCTAGGAATAATGCAACACAAATAGGAGTAAAATTTGGAAGCCCAGATGAAACTTTTTCTTAGTTATATATTTCTGTACATATACACGTTGTATTTTTTTTTCAAGCTTCTCCTCCTACTCCAGAATCTCAAGTTATATTGGATAAAATAGTCTTGTTAGGAGACTTGAAGTGATGAGCAAATATGAATCAGAAAAGAAGAAGCTAACAGTGGATTGAGTTTGGATGCAGAAACTTCAGGGTCTTAGCAGGTCCTTGGGGACACAGGGAACATTGAAGAGTCATCATCTTTAAATGGAGGAATTTAAAAATATAATATAGCAACAGAAGCCAGGTTTTTCAAAAAGTGACATATTTTGATGCTTGGGGTCTTGAAATATGTTGTAAAACAAAGACATCTAACAAAAACTGATATCATCTATGAAATACTTCAGAATTCAAATAATAGTTCTGTTTCCAGTATTTTAATTTGTTTTTGTTTCTTTTAATTGATTTCAGAGAGGAAAGAAGGGAAGAGAGATAGAAACATCAATGATGAGAAAGAATCATTGATAGGCTGCCTCCTGCACTCCCCCAATTGGGGATTGAGACCACAACCCGGGCATGTGCCCTGACCGGGAATCAAACCATGACCTCCTGGTTCATAGGTTGATGCTCACCCACTGAGCCATGCTGGCCAGGCCAATATTTATAATTTTTATTAACTCATGGACTGATTTCCCTTTGACCCTGCTAATTTCTTTAAAACCTTGATTTGATTAATTCAACAAAATTGTCTCTTCCATTGCCTGGAAAGGGAATGGGGTGCAAGGGGCATGAGGTGCTTTCTGGAGTGGTGAAAATTATTATTATTTTTATTGGGGTTGTGGTTACACAGATATATATATAGTGATCAAAAGTCATCAAACTGTATCCTTAAAATCTTTGCATTTTATTATTCAAGTGACTTTTTTTAGAATAGCAAAAAATGAATAACAGCTAGGAATCTTGATAAAATATTATTTAAAAGAGAAACAACTATTTTATATTTACCTAGATCTCCATTTACCATAAATTTATCTGAAAAACATGCACTTAAAGGTTTTTTTCTTTGCAGCCAATTGCCATCCTTGAACAATGAGTAATTTTGAATTTACATTTTTAACTATTTGGGCAAAAAATAATTAAAGTACCCTGTGTTTTCATATTGCAAACCTGATTTGGAAAGTTGCTGGTTTAATTTTTTAAACCTTTTAAACAAAAATGTTTTTATTTTGTTTCGAATTTGCAGAATTGGTTTTATACCCTGGAATATTGAAACAGAAGTCCTTCCTCTCATCCCTTCTGTGTTGCCGAGAACTATTTTTCCAACAAGTACCATATCTTTACAGAATTTTGGTAAAGTTTGTGAAGTTCTTTTCTACTTTT
Source organism: Myotis yumanensis (assembly GCF_028538775.1). Classification (NCBI taxonomy): domain Eukaryota; kingdom Metazoa; phylum Chordata; class Mammalia; order Chiroptera; family Vespertilionidae; genus Myotis; species Myotis yumanensis. The sequence goes on from NW_027223754.1 coordinate 168,093,217, forward strand.
AAAAAAATATGAGCTTCTTTCAATCTCATAAACAGTGTGTTGATGACTTAGAAAAACTGTTAAATAAGGTTTAAATAGTAAGTCTAAATATTTTTGTAAATATTTGGTCAGTGACTTGACTTTAAAATTGTTCAAACCAGAAATCCCTTTTACTTTAAGAAATTACAAGTTAATGTTTTGGAGGACTGATTTGAAGTCTCCCTTCTATTTAGGGCTTCAGTGTCCAAACCATAGATCTTTAGAAGTAGCATCTCATATCCCGTTAATTATGAACAAAGAATTTGAGTCTGTATTTGTGACAACTTGTTTTCTATTGCATTTTGCCAAGGTAATACCAATTCATAAAGCAAATGGCAGTTATCAGACCAAACGTATTTTCTTTTGTGTTTTTTCTCCCTATAAAATTGCCTACATGGATTCAAATCTTGTGAGAACATATTTCAGTAGCATTAAAAGAAGCTGATAAATATCTGATATTACTCAGATATTAATAGCTATACATTTATTCATAATTTGATTCATAAGTATATTTTGTTTCACTCTGTTGTAGATGTGTATTTTATGCTAAAATAAGCTGAAGCTAAACTATTCTCATTTATTGAAACATATACTTACTTTTTACTCTTTAAAAAAATATTAGGTACTTCTTGCAAGGGATATGCATTAGCACATACTCAAGAAGGAGAAGAGAAGAAGCAAACTTCTGGTACATCAAACACCAGAGGATCAAGACGAAAATCTGCAGCAGCAACTCCTACAAGGAGATCTACACGTAACACAAGAGCTGAAACAGTCACTCATTCTCAGAGATCCCCGGCATCAAATAATTCTGGGTGTGATGCCCCAGATAACAATAATCCATCTCTAAGTGTTTCTTCTTCAGCTGAGTCAGAAAAGCAAACAAGACAGGCCCCCAAACGGAAGTCTGTAAGAAGAGGAAGGAAACCACCTTTACTGAAAAAGAAACTTCGAAACTCTGTACCTCCTTCTGAAAAAGCATCTTCCAGTGATTCAGTAGATGAAGAAACAGCAGAATCTGACACACCACCTGTGTTAGAGAAAGAGCACCTATCAGATGAAGAAAGTAGAAACACTTGTACTGTGCAGACAAATGTAGAAAATAAGTCTGCTAATGGCTTGAAAAGTTGCAGTGAGCAAATAGAAGAAAGTGAGGAACATACTGAAAACCATGACACAGAGGAAAAAGTAGAATCTTCATATTCTGAGTCTTGTATCCAAGATCCTCCTGTTCTAGTTGGAGAGGAGGAGGACGTTCAGAAAGTTGAGAATACGGGTATTGAGGAAGCTCAAAAAGTTGAGAATGCAGGTATTGAGGAAGTTCAAAAAGTTGAGAATACAGGTATTGAAGTTCAAAAAGTTGAGAATACAGGTATTGAGGAAGTTCAAAAAGTTGAGAATACAGGTATTGAGGAAGTTCAAAAAATTGAGAATACAGATAATGAGTCTAATGTTTTTTGCTTAGAAAGTGATATTTCTAAAACTATTTCTGAAGAAGGAGGTGATGCATTAGAAAATGAAGACCAAATATCTTTACCTTCAGAATCAGAAGTAAAAGCAGATATATGTACAGATTATCCTCCAAATGATTCTCTTACATGTTCAGCATCTGAAATTGAAGTACACCAACCTGTACCAAGCCTAGATGAGTTATCTGAGAATGCAGAGATAGTTATGGTTAATGAAGAAAAAGTTACAGATGTTAATGATCAAGAGGTTATAGAGAGTCCTACAGTAGAAATTATTGATCATAATGATTTAACAGTAGAAGCAGAACAGCTTGTAGACAGCCCAAAATTAGAATCTTCTGAGGGTGGAATTATACAAACAGTGGACAAAACCTCTATTGAGATCTCAGAGATTCAGTTGCCTGGGCATGTTGAAACTGGAGATACAGAAGTAATGTGTGATACTTCAGGGAATGAAAATTTCAATAGTATTCAAGACTCTGAAAGTAATTTAATAAAAAATAATCTTAACACCAAATTAGACACATCTTTAGAAGAAAAGGCTGAGTCTCTGGTTGAACAACCCAGATCTACAGAATTGCCTAACACACACATTGAACAGATTCAGAAACATTTTAGTGAAGACAATAATGAAATGATACCCATGGAATGTGATTCATATTGCAGTGATCAGAATGAGTCTGGAATTGAACTGTCTGTAAATACTGATGCTAAACAACTGAACAAAAATTCTGCAGAGCACAGTTCTCAAAATAATATGCCATTTTCTGATCCTGTAAGTGAAAAAGTTGAAACTGTATCTCAGCCATTTGAAAACCCAGTAGATATGATAGATAAAGCCAAAAAGCCTCGTACTCGAAGATCTAGATTTCATTCCCCATCTACAACTTGGTCTCCCAACAAAGACACTGCACGGGAAAAGAAGCGGTCTCAGTCTCCATCTCCCAAAAGAGAAACTGGGAAAGAAAGCAGGAAGTCTCAGTCACCATCTCCCAAAAAAGAACCATCAAGAGGACGGAGAAAATCTCGTTCCCAGTCCCCAAAACAGGATATTGCAAGAGAAAGAAGGCAGTCACAATCTCGATCTCCAAAAAGAGACGGCACAAGGGAAGGCAAAAGATCAGAGTCACTCTCCCCAAAGAGAGACACTTCTAGAGAGAACAGAAGATCTCAGTCAAGAGTGAAAGATTCCTCCCCAACAGAAAAATCCAGGTCCCGGAGCAGAGAAAGAGAAAGTGATAGAGATGGGCCTAGGAGAGAGAGAGAAAGAGAGAGAGAAAGGAGAACCAGAAGGTGGTCTAGGTCCAGATCTCGTTCAAGGTCACCATCAAGATCTAGAACAAAAAGTAAGAGTTCATCATTTGGTAGAAATGACAGAGATAGCTACTCTCCTCGGTGGAAGGAAAGATGGGCAAGTGATGGTTGGAGATGTCCACGAGGAAATGATCGGTACAGAAAGAACGACATAGAAAAACAGAATGAAAATACAAGAAAAGAAAAAAATGACATCAGTCCAGATGCTGATGATCCAAATTCTGCTGACAAACATAGAAATGACTGTTCCAGTTGGGTAACAGAAACAATAAATTCTGGACCTGATCCAAGGACCAGACATCCAGAAAAGTTAAAAGATTCCCCTTGGGAAGAAAATAGAAATGAAAATTCAGGGAATGCTTGGAATAAAAACTTTGGTTCAGGTTGGATGTCTAACCGTGGTAGAGGTAACCGGGGCAGAGGCACTTACAGAGGTAATTTTGTCTATTCAGATCAAAATGAAAATCGGTGGCAAAACCGAAAACCCCTCTCAGGGAATTCAAATGGTTCAGGGAATGAGTCTTTCAAGTTTGTGGAACAGCAACACTATAAGCGGAAAAGTGAGCAAGAGTTCTCATTTGATACACCAGCAGATAGGTCCGGGTGGACATCTGCATCTAGTTGGGCTGTGAGAAAGACTCTTCCAGCAGATGTGCAAAACTATTATTCACGACGAGGGAGGAATTCCTCAGGCTCACAATCTGGATGGATGAGACAGGAAGAGGAAACACCTGAACAGGGTAATGTATTCTGTTTATTAACACTTTTATTTGAGAAAAGAGACTATAAGTTTAATGCCTTATTCATTTGAATTGAAATGATCTGTCTTATAGTTTTACTAGAGGCCCGGTACATGAAATTTGTGCATTCGGGGTGGGGGCTCCTTCGGCCTGGCCTTCGCCCTCTCGCAGTCCAGGAGCCCTCCCGCCACCGCTGCGCTCGCCAGCTATGAGCCCGGCTCAGGGCTTCTGGCTGAGCAGTGCTCCCCCTGTGGGAGCGCACTGACAACTAAGGGGCAGCTCCTGCATTGAGCGTCTGCCCCCTGGTGGTCAGTGCACATCATAGTGACCGGTCGTTCCACCATTTGGTCAATTTGCATATTAGCCTTTTATTATATAGGATAATGTTAATTGAATCCCAATTGTTTACAGGTCACTTTATATTTTAAATAAATATATACACATTAGTATTTATTTTCTTCTTTCATTCTACCCCTACCTGAAACTTTGCAAAAACTTTAATATTTTAAGTATAATTTACTACAATAGAAAAATTTGGGATGTTTCTATGCAGGATTTAACTTCTATTTATTTTACTTCAGATGTGTACACTTGAATTATTTTGATCATTGTTCTCATATAAATCACTCTTCTAATAAAGATTTATCTTTCTTGGCTTTTTTTGTTAACAATGTGAGAAAAAAGTTGTTGAAGATTAAAAATTGATTAACTTTTCTTCTAATTTAGTAACCAAAATGAATTTGTATTTATTTCCTTAGTAAGTTTCTTGAGCTACTTATTCTTTGCTCATATTGATGGATGTTATCATGTAACTCTATTCTTAAAAATTATTTTAGTTGCATGTTTTCTTTTAGAAAATTAGCCCACATTATTTAGAAATGACAAGCTTAAGCCAAATAATTGGAGATTGGTTTAGATGTTCTAAATCTGTTCGTTGCTATTTAATTTTACTATAACCATCAGTTCTTTGCTTCTCTAAAGAAATTTGTAACATATTTTTCACAAGCCTTTTTCTTTTGATAGATTCTAACCTAAAAGACCAAACAAACCAACAAGGTGATGTTTCTCAGCTACCTATAAATATGATGCAACCACAAATGAATGTAATGCAGCAACAAATGAATGCACAGCACCAGCCTATGAATATCTTCCCATATCCAATGGGTGTTCATGCTCCTTTGATGAACATCCAACGCAATCCATTTACTATTCATCCTCAGCTACCCTTGCATCTGCACACAGGAGTACCTCTCATGCAGGTAGCTGCTCCTACCAGTGTATCTCAGGGACTACCACCACCCCCACCCCCTCCCCCACCATCCCAACAAGTCAACTACATTGCTTCACAGCCAGATGGAAAGCAATTGCAGGTATGTTTTTAGCAACTCAAGTTTAATCAACATAGCCATTGTAAACATTTAGCGATTAGGGACAGATATTCAAGAAAGTGCTTCCTGTCATCCAAAACAATTATTTATTTGATTAGGTTTATGCAGCGATTTTCAACCTTTTTGATCTCATGGCACATGTGAACGAATTACTAAAATTTTGCGGCACAACAAAAAATACATATTTTGCTGATCTCACAAAAACAATAGGTGTAAAGTTTTTTCATTGACACTGGACAGCTGTTGTTGTGTTAGCTGTTATTTTTTTATTTGACAATCTAAGGTCAGTGTCCCTGATTAAATCATCAGGTATTGCATGTTTTAAAAATTCTTGTGGTACACTGGTTGAAAATTGCTGGGTTTATGGTAAATCTTCATAACCCCCCTTTCACAGTTCTTCTCCTAAATCTCCCTCCCCACAAGTAAGAAACTGAATTAAATACTTATTACCAAGTCTACAATATACTGTTATTAAATTCCAAACGGGTTTTTTCACATTAAGAGGACCAGGTAATAATGAGCCAAACTAGAATTGTCTTGGGTGCTTTAAATTTTTCCCTAATTTATTGGACTTGTTAGGAGTGGGAACTTGTGATAAAGTACTGTTAGTGAAGCTTGTATTGTCTTGTTTGGTCAGACGCCAGTGAAAGCTATTCATTAGCTACTACTGTCTCATTTTCACAGATTACCATGCTGAAAAGAATGAGGTGCCTCTGAGGCATACAGATCATTTGAATAATTTGTAAACATTGTGTTGCTTATAGTTTTATGTCTACATTTCATAAATTCTAGAATCCTGATAGCAAGATATAGTTGGAAGAACAAGGGAATGGGATTCCAGAATATGGGATATTAAATCTTTTTCTGCTATCTACTCACTGCAAGCCATCTGACTTCACTGCCTCATTTCCTCTGATCTTTAAAGGGGGGCACTTCAGTTAATTTCCATAAAGAACCTTGCAGGAAAGATACTATTCTTTAAATGCTCTTCTTGTTTTTAGTGTTGGTGTCAGAACATTACAATAAACATGCATAATTTAAAAGTCATGTTGACATCTTCAACTAGGGCTCTGTTTTTAAGAATGTTACTCATTTTTCTCCATAAAAGACCTGAAATATGAATTTCTCTTAAGTACAAAGATTGAATTGCTTTGAATTTTTAAAATGTTATTTCTAATATGTAACTAAGAGATTTCTATTGAGTACAAGTAATTCATTAATTGATGATAACTCTTTAAAACAGGGTATTCCTGGTGCTTCTCATGTAACTAATAACATGAGTACACCAGTCTTGCCTGCTCCGACAGCAGCCCCAGCAAATACGGAAACAGTTCAGGGACCAAGTTCTGGTAATGCTTCGTCATCAAGTCACAGCAAAGCCTCTAATGCTGCTGTAAAATTGGCAGAAAGCAAAGTAAGTGTTACAGTGGAAGCCAGCGCAGATAGCTCGAAGACAGACAAGGCAAGTTCAAGGTTGAGAGCAACCTACATAATTTTGTTTCTGATAAAGTTGAAAAAAATCACAGCTTTCTATTGTATAAGTGGTAAAGGGAATTTATTGATAGTCTTAAATTCAAATATTATTTGAAGGGTCCTATCTAGATATGTTGATGCCCAATGAGTTGCTAGTAATATTTCATAATTATTTTTAGAAATGTTTGATATGTATGTTAGTAAATAAATTTTGTGTTTACAACATTCATATTTGAAGAGCTCCTTCTAATGCAAATGTACAGTGCTTTTAATTTTATATTTTTAAATAAAGTTTTTGGAAGTATTTAATTGGGCAAATAATAATTATACGTTTTCTTCTTATTAGAAATTGCAAATTCAAGAGAAAGCAGCACAGGAGGTAAAACTGGCCATTAAGCCCTTTTACCAAAATAAAGATATCACCAAGGAAGAATATAAAGAGATTGTACGAAAAGCAGTAGATAAAGTAAGTTTTAGCTTTAGTGTAGTTCTGTATGTATTGTTTTGAAACATCTCTATTTTAATAATGGGATGCTTAAGTCTAATTAAAATAATAAGAGCTACCTTCTTCTAATTCTTGTCTGCTTTTTTAACTTTTGAATAAGTTCATATAAGATATGAAGAAACATGGGAAAATGTCTGGTTTGGGGTTGTTTTTCACAAAGCTGTCCATTTTATTCCTTTTAACTATGAAAAAAAATTTCCCTCATTTTTTCATAGGTTTGTCATAGTAAGAGTGGAGAAGTCAATTCTACTAAAGTGGCAAATTTGGTTAAAGCCTATGTAGACAAATACAAATATTCACGGAAAGGAAGCCAAAAGAAAACTCTGGAAGAACCTGTGTCTACTGAAAAAAACATAGGCTGAAATGGAGAGCACTATAAGGACACTGTCAAGATATCTGCAAAGTGCAATTTCAACATATACCTTTAACTGAAAATCATACCTAACTGTGATTGAAATTTGGTTTTGATAAAATTATTTTTTTTAACGTAGGATATGTTTTGTTCAAAATAAATAATAGTTCTGCACTGTAACTTCTATATCCTTTCCTCCCCCACCCCCAAAAAGAGCAAATTCAAGGGAAACTAAAGGGGTTAAGGAATGCATTACTACTAGGACTGTTGCAGTGTGGATGTGGAAGATGTACATACAGCTTTTTTATTTCAACAATGGAGTGCACAAATTAGAAATTTCTAAGTGCACTGGTTTTGGAAGAGATATATATATATATATATATATATATATATATATATATATATATATATAATACCTTTATTCTGTCAGGCTAAAAATAAAGTATGATCTATATGATTTTCCCCTCTAATTATAGAAAGTTAAGTAATGTATTACCATGAAAAATATTTCTAATAAGAGAACATACCAATTGCAGGATTCCTAATCTGTATTTTTAAAAGCACACATCTGAATAAATTGCTTTGCTAGAAAACAAGTGATTACATGAATAAAACTCAGTGTTCAAAACTTTGGAACACTGTTGACCATTGTATCACCAAATAAAGGGTATGCTGCTTGTTTTTCTTTGTGCCTTTTTTTCCCCCCCAGTTGAGATGAAGCTAGATTTACATTTGCTAGATTTACAGCTTTGGCAGTCTAAATTCTTTGTTGAATTTAGAAGATCAATGTGGAAAAGAGCGTTGACTTTGTGAAAATTGTTTTTTCATAATATTTCCTATCAGAGATGATAAATTATCTGTGCCAACCAGAGGACTGCAGTAAGTGGTGGCCACGATCCTCTCTTTCTTGGGACTACAGTAGAATTGTGAGACTCACTTCAGTGGCTTTCCGGTTGTTGTTCATTTGTCCAATCATCATGAAATTCTTTTCACACTTGAGATATCCAAATGTTTGGATATGTTTTACAATGAATGAAGTGTTAATTTGATGGCCATTAAGCATGTTGTAAAAATCTAGACATTCAAATCTGTGTTTTCAAAAGGGAGAGGAATTAAATAATGGAGTTTGGGTTAGGCCTTCAGGGACTAGGGATTTGGTTGTTTTTTTTAAGTATTAGAATATGTTAATTTTTATAAAAGGTAAGTTAAAAGTATTAATAGTACCATTATTTTAATTGGCATTTTGGAAGAAAACAAGAGTTGTCTCCATGATAATCTGTGTTTAATTCTAGTAACAATTTTCAGTAGATACCAAATAACTGGAAAGCTATTCAGACAAAGATAGATATATGGCTCAATGAAACAGGCTGACCCTTTTACTAGCTAAACTAGCAAGAGCAATACTCTGTGGGACTGTGCTTTTCTGAAATAAAGATTGTGTTTCTCAATTTTATGTGCATAATACTTTCCTGGTGCTAGCTTTGATAGGCAAAATATTTTGAAATGATGGCCCCAATAGTGATTGTGCTAGTTCATAATCTTTAATAGATTATGAGTATAATCCCCAAAAGTATTAGAAATATTTCCAAGCAGCTTTTGATCCTTATTCTGCATTTTTGGGCATTTGTAATATGGTATTCTACTGATTTATATATATTTTTAATTAAAGTTTGTGTTTAGATTATGGGAAAGTGTAGAAGTATATTTCTTCTAATAAAATATTAAGACAGTATTTTAAATATCAATGCACACATCCTCACTTGTTTCGGTTTTGAGCTCTAGAAACAACTGTGTTAACTTTAAATCTATTTTGAGTTAAAGCTGGTTCACACTTTGAAAATTTTGTAGCAAATTGCCTAAGCCAATTAATCACACAATGCCTACTTTTCCTTTGTTTTTTTTCAGTGACTTTTGGTGACATTTTAAAATTTGCTTTACTATTTATCCTTTGGAAACATGTTTAAAATAAATTTTAAAGAAAAACTAGGTGGTGTGATCAAATCTCAGATGTTTGGCAGTACTGTCATGAATTATTTCCACCTTTCCTGAAAATAAGGTGTAATCCATATCTGGTTGGCGTACTGGTTAGAACGCATTTAGAATAGCTAATGAAGAATGCTACTGCATTAGAATTCAAACTTTTACAAATTCGAAATATTTGAGAACGTATTAGAAAGTGCATGCTTTATGTTAAAAAATACATTGCTTTAACATTCCCCATTCTTGGTTTTTCAGAAATTTACATTAATTTTGCATGTGTGCAAACTTAAAAAATATTTTGTGGTGTTACAGATTTTTCTTATTTATGAAGATTCAGTATTAACTTGACCTTTGAAACCTTGTCCCTTTAACTTACTAGTCACATTGACCAATGTTTTAAGAGGTAGGGATGTCTAGAATTTTGAGACTGAAGGTAGTTATTATTTGAACATTCCAAAAGTTTTGTGATTTTTTTTTCCTGGTAATTACCACATTTTCTTCATCACCTTCCTTTAAATGACCACAGTATGTACTGCTTGAATGTTCCATCAAAAGGTGTAGTTTCGGGAGCACAGGGGTGGTTGCCCATGGTCCATGACACATTGTTTGTAGTGTGAGGGTGGAGTGCTGTCTACTGAAACAATGCTCTTAAACAGATATGTAGTATGTAATATTTTCTAATAAATTCTTTTGATAAACAAAGTAGTGTCTTTAACATTTTATTAACATTCCTGGGAAATGGATTTTTATCTCATAACTCTTTCCAAACATTTGTTGAAGTATTTCTTGGATTTGCACCAAAGTAACTAGCATCATAGTTACTTTAATGTCCAAGTTGTAAAGCAAGACTCGAGTTAACTACAAGCATCTGTTTTAACAGCATTTTTCCTAATTTCATAATCATTACAGGAAATTAGAAACACTTTAGTAAATAAAAAAATCCAGAAAGACAGAAGAAACGGAATAGCAAAAGGAGAAAAATTGCCTGTGATTGTACCATTTAAAGGTAACAACTATTAACACTGATCAAATTGCACATAATTGTTGTAAGTCCTCCTTTTCACTTAAAGATGTATTGAAAAGTTGTTTTAATAAAAATTGTAGAGTGTGATTTTTAATGGCTATATAGTGTTATATGGATATTAGAGGACTGGTGCATGAAATGTGTGCACGGGTAGGGTCCCTAGGCCAGGCCAGTCTGGGCCTTACGTTTTGTGCTGACCCCTGGTGGTCAGCACAAGTCATAGTAAGCGATAGAACTCCCGGTCAAGCTCCTGCGGGGCCACTTTGCATATTAGCCATATGTATATGAACTTTCTAAGGAATATATATATATTCCTTAAACAGCCTCTGTTAGATATTGTATTTACTAATATAATTAAATTAGTAAAATATAAATTGTACCAATATAAATAAGACTGATACAAACATCTGACTATATAAATTGTACCCATTTCAGATTGTTTTCTGGGGATTAACTCCTAGAAGTAGGATACCTTGGTCAATCAGTTTTTATTTTCCCATAAATTTTAAGATGTAATTATATACATACACTTAATATATAATTTTTAAAAGTTCAGTTATAGTTAGTATAAAACTCCATTTTCCTAAGCTGGTTTTTCTATCCAGAGAGAACCATCAGAAAGATATTTTTCTTTATGTTTCCATACTCTTCAGCACATTTACAAAAATACTTTTTGAGGTTCCGGGATAATCAGTTACCCCAGCGCATAAATTATATTCTGTAAACTGTTCTACATCTCTTGTCCCCTTAAGAAATTGAAGATAGCCCTAGCTGGTTTGGCTCAGTGGGTAAGAGTGTTGGTCCTGTGGACCAAAGGGTCTGGGTTCAATTCTGGTCAAGGTCACATACCTTGGATGCAGGCTCCTCCCAGGCCCTGGTCAGAACTCATGCAGGAGGCAACCAATTAATGTTTCTCTCCCATCGATATTTCTGTTTTTCCCTCTCTCTTCCACTCTCTAAAAAAAAAAAAAAAAAAAAAAATTGAAGATGTAGTCTGTCACCCATGTCTATTTTATAATGGTTCTATTGTTCTTTGGTTGATGAGTAACTTTTGGCTATTAGAAACAATGTTAATGAACATCCTTTTTGTCTATGAGGTTACATTGAATTTCAGGATATTCACATTTTAATTTGGATCGATGTTGTCAAATTGCTCTCTAAAAGGAGTATACTAATTTATTGTTCCACCACAGTTCCTGAGCTTCATAAAGGGGACATATGTAATAATTTCAACAGATTTTTTTTTTTTTAATCTTGAAAATGTTGAGGAAAAGTCTGGCCAAAGAGTCAGCTAACAGTTCAAACTATACAGTAGCATGGATAGTAGTTGACTGGAAACTGGTTTCAAGTTAGCATAATCTTCTGCCTAAGAAATGTTCCTTCTTTAAGGGAATTCCCAGAAAGTTTTGTTGGCTCTAAAAAGTGGAGTGGTGTCAAATTAATAAATGAAATACGTGGAAAATAAACCTGAGGAATTATGGAAAACTTTAGAAAGATAACAAAATGCACTGGAAGAGAATACTTAATGGAACTAGTGAAGCAAATACAAAAATAATGATTGGCACCCAAAATTGGTGTCTTGTATGTACTAGCAACCTGACACCCCATAGAAAGAATTCTAGTTTTTCTCTATAATTGGGCTGTGTGTGTGCTGGTGAAATGGCTCCACTTAACTTGGCATATGACCTTAGTCAAGGTACTTACTATTCTAAACCCTCCATATCTCACTTATAAAACAACTATTACATTGGATTGTTAAGACTGATATGATACATGTAAAAGGCTTAACACAGTGACTGGCAGAGGGAAGTGCTTAGCAAATGTTAGTGACCAGCATAAAGCGTGGAAACCACTTAAATGTTCATCAATAAGGGGTCTAGTTAAATAGATCATGGTACACCCATAAAATGGAGCTCTTCATACCAATATGGAAAAATCTTAAGATTTTCCGTTTTTAAAAAAAGTACAGCAGTGTTAATGGTATGAAATACTTTGTGTAAAAATGAGAAAAATCCTAATTGCTTGTATGTAATCAATACCAGAGATGTACTGCAGAGATACGATCAGTGGTTATCTGGCAGTGGGGTGGGATCCAGCAGGTGGGAGAGGGTTTGGAGGGGGACTTCTCATTGACTGTCTCTTGAACTTTTAAAAAGTTTATTGATTTCAGAGACGGAGGGAGGGAGAAACATCAATGATTAGGATCATTGATTGGCTACTTCCTGCATGCACCCCACTGAGGATCAAGTCTGCAACCTGGGCATGTGCCCTAATCGGGTTTCGAACTCTGTGACCTCCTGGTTCATAGGTCGATGCTCAACCACTGAGCAATACCCGCCAGGCCCTCTTGAACATTTTGATTATTGATTTGCATGGTTGTTATCACCTACTCACAAAGGATACTTTAAAACAGTGGTTCCCAACCTTTTTTTTGGCCATGCCCCACCTAAGCATCTCTAAAATTCTGATGCTCACTCCTGTGACATATAGTTCTTATTATTCAAAAAGTGAACTCCTATTCACATGGAGGAAGCCTAAAAGGCCATTAACTTGGTCTAAATAAGCTTCCAAAGAATATAGCATCCATGAAAGAGAAAAATAAAAGAACAAAAGGACAGTTGAAGTACTGAGGAAGAATACTAGGAAGTGATATGAAAAAATAGCAAAGTTTCAAAACATAATAGAGAACCGAAATGCATAAATGTCACAATATATATTTATATACTGTATATGAGGCCCCTAGAATCATAAGTGCAAAAAATTCAGTTATTAATTCATTCTCAAATTGCCCCCCTTAAAAATCAAATCGTCCCCCTTTGAAGCTTGGGCCCCACGTTGGGAACCACTGCTTTAAAAACTTCATTTCAGACTGAAATCCACAGGAACCAGGACTTAATGGCAGGTTTTTCTCTTAATATTTAAGTACAGTAGGTTCTCAAGTAATGTTTTGAGATGCCGTAGGAACTTGTTTTTATTAGCTTGTGGTAAACTGGTTTCGGTATACACATCGTTTCACCCCAGTTCCAAGAACCCATTGAGAACATTGAGGACTTAACTGTAGTCTTAGAGCAGTGGTTCTCAACTTCCTAATGCCGAGACCCTTTAATACAGTTCCTCGTGTTGTGGTGACCCCCAACCATAAAATTATTTTCGTTGCTACTTCATAACTGTAATTTTGCTACTGTTATGAATTGTAATGTAAAAATCTGATATGCAGGATGTATTTTCATTGTTACAAACTGAACATAATTAAAGCATAGTGATTAATCACAAAAACAATATGTAATTATATATGTGTTTTCCGATGGTCTTAGGCAACCCCTGTGAAAGGGTCGTTCGACCCCCAAAGGGGTTGCGACCCACAGGTTGAGAACCGCTGTCTTAGAGGAACCGAGTCTGCTCACCTACCTATGTGACAATGTGCCTCAGCCTTTCTAAGTTACGCATAGTGCAATCCTGTAACTAATTTTTAACAATAGAAGCATTTGCTCCTTTTCTTATGAAATGAGGATTCACAAATGCAACTAGTTTTGCAAATATCAAGGTAGTAGAAAAAGCCATGGCTGTAATGTAACTAGCAAGTTAGTACTGTCTTCATTTGTTTTGCTGCCTTAAGAGAAAGTCGTTAAAACTCTGAATATCTGACTGCATTATGTACTATGAAGAGTTTAATATGAGAGTGATTGATAAGCCAAATTTTCCTTGGATAAACACTGGATTTTTTTCTCTTTTAAATACTATTTGATCAAAATGATCCCAGCATCAAGCGCCAGGTGCCCATGTGGTTAATGCCATAGCTGTGCTCCTGCTGCTTCACCGCTTCCGTTTTGTGGAAAAAGTCTCACCATGCTTCCTTGGTGTCTAATACTCAATCACAGTGATCAAGATCACAACAGAAGTCACTTATCCAAAACATTCTCATTTTAAAAATCATTTTTATTGTCATTTTATGGTTAAAAAAACATACATGGCATGACTATAAAGTAATGAGACAAGTTTCCATGTGTGGCTTGAACTACTGAGTCTCATTAGTATATAGTCACATCCTATCTCGAACTTGGAAGAAAAATATGCCTTGGCTATATGATTATCAATTTTGTTACTTAAAATTTATTGAGTGCCAACAGAGCACTAGGCACGTATATAACACAGAATTGTACAGTCTCTAAATTGTAGACTATATAATTTACATAGATTTCTTAAAGATAACATTAAAGCATGTATTTACAGAACTTTAGACAAAAATAACAATACTGGAAATCAGCAAGTTTCTGTCTAGCGAGGAGCACCTTTTCATGAATGAGAGGGTTACGCAGAACTTGTGCGTGAGCACTTTAATTCCATTACCCAGCAAGTCCATGTTATTTCATTATATAGTTATATAAAGCTATAAGAAGAAAAGCCTAAGTGGAAAGCCATAATTGGTTTCATTAGGTCAAATACATATTTAGAAAATTCTCTGCTGAGACCAATGCTTCAAGGAGACTATAGACGTATTTACATATTATAGCACAAAAGCTAGAACTATGGCATGCGATTCCAATAAGGTGGAAGAATGGTGAATACGAAAATCATTTTTCTAAACCTGGTTTCTTTTCTATTTATTTACCATAGCAGTCTTAATTTGCAAAGAAACGTACCTTTAAAACAAATGATGTTACACAAAATTATTGATGTTACACAAAATTATGTTAGAAAAATTCATGAGATTTTTAGGTAAATACAATGAATAGAAAATTCTCCAACTGACATCCACCATTGGTAGCCTTGTAAGTTTTGGGGGCTTGAGAGTGATTGTAGTGTTAACCACAGCATCTCCGGTGTGTCTATAGGCAGCCCTAATATTGGGAGGTGAGCCAAGAATAAACCCCACAACCCTAGGCAATAATCGTGACCAATGTTGGAGGAAAAGTTTCCTAAGCAGTCATTAATACATGGCATAGTGCCAGGGAGCCCTCTTTAGGGAGAAATGAGATTCTCCTTTGCTAATAGTTGAATCAAAATAGTGAAGAAAATTTTTTAGATCCAAACTAAGGCCCTTTTACTCTCAGAAGCTGCTCCCAAATTCAAGTTGAGTGCTTGGATGCACTGTGGTTCTGAATGATTTGTCAAAGAAACAGTGTCAAACAATAATCCGGGTTTGCCTTGCAGTCTAATGGAAAATAAATACTCTGAATCTCCTGCCTATCTCCTGCACTCTCTCAGTAAAGGAACTCTCTTAGCTATTCTCTGTTCAATGTATTATAAATCAACGTACATCAAATAGGTGACTGGCCCTTGCCTTCTGCTGAATTTTTAAAGAATGTCTTAACCATACTCAGAAATGAAGGACTCAAGAAAATGTTCAGTCTTTTATTTAAAAACTATAAACAGTCACCAAAGTAAATAAAGCCATTCTATAACATAACTGTTAGGTCTCTATTTTTACTGCACATCCTAATGACACAGCAGAAATGGTGGCTGGAGGCCTTCCACACTTTTGGGTGCTAATAGAACAGGCAATAGGCAGTTATAAATGGATACATGTCACGCTGAGGAGAAAAGACAATTTAATAAGGAAGTGAGCAGTTTCTGAGCAGGAATGTGATACAGTATTAAGAATGGAAGAATAATACAATAAAATTCCACACTATATTAAGATAGAAAAAGTAGTGAAGAAAATATCATACCTGCACATAATGCATATATAACACAGGAGAAAACCTGTATAAAATTCCATGTATTTAAACCAATTTACAAATACAAAAAAATTCTGTCCAAGCTTTGAGCTTGCACATGACAAACGTTTACAGTGGATACATGTTAGGGAAAACCAAAAAATACCTTCAAATAGTTTTTCTTCTACAAAAATGACATGAGATATATTATTCATTACTCTTTCAGCCAGCAAAATGAGTTCTAACAAGGTGTATAATACAAAAAAAGAAAAGGGAAAAAAAAAATCACAGTTCCACAACTGTTTTGACTTTACAGCATCAGTACCTTTGCAGAAGTATTTACACAAATTTAAAGAACATTCATCCACTGCGTAGAATATATCACAATTACTTACAATTGACAGGAAAGTCTAGAAAACTTTAGGACCTACCAGTAATGCTTCTAGGACACCACAGAATGTATTTCCAGTGGCTGCAGTGGCATGAAAGGTGTTCATTCTATTCACAAATATTTACAGGATCTATTCAGACTGGTAAATTTTTATGATAATAAATAAGTGAAAATATATTGGCTCAAGTAAGAAAACCAAGCTACTGATTTCTAAACAAAACACACAATCCATATCTAGATATTAGTGGCCCCCTTGGAGATACGGGGTATAGGTGTGCTGAAACTTTTTTTTTTAATTATTCAAACCAGCTTAAACGGTTTTGTAAATATAAAAATGTGCTCCTTTTTGGATATAGATAAAAATATTTAATGCTTCTATTTCATCTGCTCATGTAGGTTTTACAATATTCCATGTATATTCCAATGTGGATGGTACTGAATTCTGATCATACCAGTTTCCATCAGGACTTATCAGATCTGAGAGACATCCTGCAGATAAGCTGGTTGACAATCCCACAGCAGTTTTTTTTTTCTTTTTCTTTTTAGATTTTTTTTAAAACAGAACAAAGGGATCACTCAGGGATCAGAATACGAAGCTTCCTCTCAGCATCATGGGAGGAGATAAAATAATTCATTCTATGGTCTCTGCTCCATTAAGACTTGGTGCTTTCTTCAGTAACATGTGAAATGTATCTGACTTTGAGTTCCCCACTACAGAAGTGGAATTATTTTTCACTGCAGCATTTCTGAGTCTTTTTCTTGTTCTTTACTCTGAACCGTAAAGTTAAGTTCGTAAAGGCATTTGGCAAGGGTGGAGGACGCTTCCATGTTACTAATGGCTAGCACTGATAGGTTGTTTTCATGTCTCTTTAACAATCTGGAAGAAAACAAAGAAGTTTATCAGCATCCAAGGTCCCAGAGTTGATTCCTTGCGGACTTTGCAAGTTTAAAAACTAAAATTTTAAACGACATAATACAGAGTCCCACAGTAAATGTAGATATAAAATTGCTGGAAGATAAAAAGGAATTTGGGAAACTAGTTAAACCTATTTAATTTACAAAGTAAACAGCCAACCTGAGGCACCTCAAATGGAAATGACTTTCTAGCTACTTAAACAGTAGTGTCAGAATTAGGCAACTTCTTGGCTTGTTTTTTCTTCATGGTACCTTTCTAAATACAGGACACCACGTAGAATAATTTGCATTAATCTCCATTCATGCTTCTAGAAAATTCAGGCAGTATCTCTACAAGAGTAAAATTCATAGAATCAAAGAGTGGAATGGTGGTTGCCAGGGGCTGGGGAGAGATGGAAATAAGGAATTACTAATCAATGAGAATAAAGTCTCAGTTAAGCAAGATGAAAAGCTCTAGAGATCTGCTGTACACTTTGTACCTCTAGTCCAGTGGTTGCCAACCTTTTGGACCTCATGGACCTCCAGTGGTCCACGGACCACCGGTTGGCAACCGCTGCAACAAGAATGTACTGCACACCTAAAAGTTTGTTAGGAGGACAGACCTCATGCTAAGTGTGCTTAATAAAAAAATTTAAAAAATTCAGATCCTGTCAGAAAACAGTTGGAGGGAAACAAAATGGTTGCTTTTAAGAGATTAATTGAAAATAAAAATTAGGTCCTAGTATGATAAAGTTTCTTTCTCTTCATTAAGTGAAAACAGGCAACATTTACCTTAACTATTATTTGAACACCACAATATTCCATAGAAGAAACTGGTTTTTAAAAAATTTACAAACTTACTGCGTGGTTCCACTTATATGCAATAAAAATTGTAAATATATTTTTTCTTTATTATTTTCTTAATTTTTCTTTTCTCTAGTTTATTATAGGAATATTGTATTGTATATAACATATAAAATCTGTGTTAATCGACTGTTTACGTAAGGTTTCCAGTCAACACTAGGCTATCAGATTTTTAAAATATATATATTCTTATTTATTTGAGAGAGGAAGAGAGAGAAGGATGGAGACATCAATGATGAGAGGGAATCATTTATCAACTGCCTCCTGCACGCCCCCTACTGGGGATCAAGCCTACAACTCGGACATGTGCCCTGACCAGGAATCAAACCATGACCTCCTGCTTCATAGGTCAATGCTCAACCACTGAGCAACACTGGCTGGGCTATTAGATTTTTGAGGGAGTCAAAAGTTTATATGCTGATTTTCAACTGTGCGGGGGGGGGAGAGACCAAGGGGTTTAGGGGGTGTGCTCAACGTTCCTAACCCCCACGTTGTTCAAGGGTCAACTGTATTACTAAACTATCAATGGTAAAAGCTAGGTGATTGGTATATACTAGTAAGTGTTCACTGCAAAATTATTCCAGGTTTGCCTTATGCGTGAAAATTTTACATAACATGTTAGAAAACAGCATGAGATTATCCAAGAATTTTCAGTGCCTTCATTAAAATAATCCTGGGTAAAAGGAACTGAAAGTGAAAAGGAGGGAGATGAAGACTTCTAAATTTTGAATGACAAACATTATAAGGAAGCAATAAATGGGAAAAGACAGAAATTCAAAGCCAAAAGTTTAACATGTGGGGACTGTAGTAATTTTTACCATAGCATAGCAAAGCACAGCAAAATAACTATAAAAAATTTGAGATTCACGACTAAGGAATTGAGCATTTTTCTGGCTATTTGGGTATTTGCTTTTATGTAGTTTCCATATATAGATACTCCATAGACTGAAAAAAAATGACTAAAATTAAGCATTAAAATTATAATATCAAATATTGATCAGTATGTGGAGTAACTGAGACTCATACATTGCTGTAGGGAGTAATAAAACCTCTGGAATGGTTATGTACTAAAGTTCTAATATCCTATGAATCACCAATCCTTCATAAAAGCTCAAGAGAAATATGTACATATATGGCCAAAAACCATGTATAGAATGTTCACAGCAGCATTCTTAATAGCCTCAAACTGGAAACAACCCACATGCCCATCAAAAGTAGAATAAAATAAATTTGAGTATATTTATGCAATAGAATTCTATACTGCAATAATATGAACAAAGTACAGCTATATGCAATAACATGAATAAGGTTCACAAACATGCTGAGTGGGAAAAAAAGTAAGAGAATATATACTATATGATTCTACTTATGTAAAGTTCAAAATCAGGCAAAATTCATCTGTGGTGTTTACAGATGAAGAGTGATACTCCAGAAGACGATGGGATTCAAAGGGGCTCTGTGGTACTGATGCTGTTCTATTTTTTTCTTTTTTAAAATATATTTTTATTGATCTCAGAGAGGAAGGGAGAGGTAGAGAGAGATAGAAACATCAATGATGAGAGAGAATTATTGATTGGCTGCCTCTTGCATGCCCCCTATTGGAGATCGAGCTTGGGCATGTGCCCTTGACCGGAATCGAACCCGGGACTCTTCAGTCTGCAGGCCAACGCTCTGTCCACTAAGCCAAACCAGCTAGTGCAATGCTGTTATATTTCTTAACTTGGATGGTTGGTTATAAGGGGGTTCATTCTGTGATAATTCATTGGGCTTTACACTTCTGTGTTTTATACTCTTCTTTAGACATAACTTATTTCACAAGTTTATTTAACAACTCTTTAAATGAACTATGAAATTTCTATGAAAGAAAGTCATAAAAATCTTTATTTAGAAATAGCATACAAAGTAGAATCAAAATATTTCACCTTTATAAATTAAGACACTTTGACAAAGAAAAACATTGTTTCAAAATCTTAAAATCATATTTTCCAAACTGACAGTCGCATATTAAAAAGTATTCTTTGTTTTATTTTTATGTCACATGTATAAAACTAGAAACACTAAATTTAAGTCACCAGGATGATTTTAAGGTAACAATTTCACTTAAAAAAATTTTTTTTATTATTGATTTCAGAGAGGAAGGAAGAGGGAGAGAGAGAGAGAAACATCAATGATGAGAGAGAATCACTGCCTCCAGCACACCTCACACTGGGGACTAAGCCTACAACCTGGGCATGTTCCCTGACCGGGAGTCAAACCATGACTCCCTGGTTCATAGGTGATCCTCAAACCACTGAGCCACACTGGCTGGGTACAATTTCACTTTTTATATAAATTAATATCTTTTATTTGGGGCGGATTTACACAAATTAAATAAGCACTCACTAGATAAAAAATGAAATATGTCTGTTTTATTGTATAAAATTATACTTTCACTTTCATATTTCAAAAGTTCTTTTTGATATGTTTAACAAAGCATAAACATTGTGTCACTTTAATGCACTTAATAGATAATGTGAAATAGTTTTTAAGTAGCATTACTGAAGACAATTTAAGACACGAATCAGGAGTTTGAATACAAGTGTATCTCCTTTAGCTTCCAAAATAAATAAATTTATTTTCTGGAGAAACCAAGCCAGAAAGGCTTAAACCTTACAGTGACAGACACTGGGAAGGTTAGGAGGTGATCGACGGGACAAAACCTGGGACTGGGTGAAAGTGAACACACATGAACACAGGGACAGCTTCCTGGCCCCTCCCCCTTTCTGTTTCCAGGATCCAGGATCTCACATTGATCCTTATCCAAACTGCCCACCTCCAAAGGCAAGAAAATCAGAGATTGTTCTCTGGAGAAACAGTCTCTCTACAGAAACTAACATTTGGGGTGGAAGTGGGCTTCTAATAAACCAACTGGTTTATCAGGGGTCACCCTAAAATAGCAATCACTAGTGACAATGGAGGGCACACACCCAGAGGGCCCAACTAATTTTTAAAAATATTTTATTCTTACAATTTAATGAAGCCAAGGAATTTCAGACATTCAAGGAATTTCAAGGAAATGGCAACTATACTGCAAGCAGATGAGATTTCAAAAATACTAGAAATTAATATCCTCAGAGAGAGAAGGCACTCTCTTCAACATATGAACAGAATGTTACAGGACAGCAATAATCGGCAACTCAGAAAGAGCACTTAGAAATTAAAGCAGAATAGCTAAAGTAAAAATTCAATAGATTGATATTGAAGTGAAGAAAATTTCCAGAAAATAGACAAAAATTAAAGCTGAGAGAGAAAAGAAAATTAGAGACTCATCTATAAGGGTCTAGCATCCACAAAACAAAAGTTCAAGAAATGGGAAACAGAGACAATGCTGCTTTTAAGTGTCTCTCTTTGCCTTTAAACTTTGCCATTTTAATTATGATGTGTCTTGGTGTTAGCCTCTTTGGGTTTATTTTGTTTGGGACTCTGTGCTTCCTGGACTTGAATGTCTATTTCCTTCACCAGGATAGGAAAATTTTCACTTATTATTTTTTCAAATAGGTTCTCAATCCCATGCTCTCTCCTCCTCCTGGTACACACCTATGATGTTAGGCTTGATGTTGTCCCAAAGGTCCCTTAAACTATTCTCATTTTTTGGGATTCTTTCTTTTTGCTACTCCAATTGGGTGTTTTCTGCTACTTTGTCTTCCAAATTGCTGCTTTGATACTCTGCTTCATCTAATCTGCTGATTCCTTCTAGTGTATTCTTCATTTCAATTATTGTATTCTGCATTTCTGACTGGCCTTTTTTATGGTTTTGTCCTTTTTTAATGGTGTTGAAGTTCTCACTAAGTTCCTTGAGTATCCTTGTAACCATTGTTTTGAATTCTGTATCTGAGTTGTTTACCTCCATTTCTTTCTTTTTTTAAAAATCTATTTTTATTGATTTTAGAGAGGAAGGGAGAGGGAGAGATAGAAACATCAATGATGAGAGAGAATCATTGATCAGCTGCCTCCTGCACATCCCCTACTGGGGACTGAGCCTGCAATAGGGGCATGTGCCCTTGACCAGAATCCAACCAGGTGTCTGCTCTATCCACTGAGCCAAACCAGCTAGGGCTGCTTGCCTCCATTTCTTCTGGAGATTTCCCCTGTTCTTTTACTTGGGACATTTTTCTTTGTCTCCTCATTTTGGTTGCCTCTGTTTGTTTCTATGTATTAGGAAGATCTGCTATGTCTCCCAATCTTCATAAGGTGGCTTTATATAGTAGGTGTCTTATAGGGCCCAGTGGCTTGTAAGGCCCAGTGGCACAGACTCCTGGGGTCTAGGTCCCCACTCCCCAAAAGTGGAGTCTGTGTGCAACCTCCTACTGTAGTTGAGCCTTGATTGTTGTTGGTGTGTCAATGGGAAGGATTGACCCCCAGATCAATCAGCTATGAGGACTGGCTGTAACTATAGCAGAGGAGCTACGGCCAACCCATGGAGCAGGACTCACTTCAAGTAGGGTCTTGGTGCCTGCAGAGCCCACCCCTTGAGTGTGTCTTGTGGAGGTTGTTGGGTGGTACTCTAGCATGGTTGAAGCTGGCCACTGTGTGAGCTGGGTCTGGGGCTTCCTGGGAGATGCAGGCCAAGGTCGGCTTCTGACTGTTCCCTGCCTGGGGCAGCCAGGCATGAGCTACAGATTGATATATAGATGGTTATCACTTATGCTGGGCTTGCAGGTTCCCAGGGGAGGCCAAGCTGTAAACCAAGGCCAGATGTTGCTAGTGCCAAGCCTGGGGCCACTTAGCAAAAGGTATGTGGGATGCTGAGGCCAGATGCTGCTTGTTTGGGGTTTGTGAACCTTTGAGAAAGTTTAGGAATGTCCGCAGCATGAGCTAAGACAGGCCATTTGTATGGAAAAAAACATTGGAATTGGCTTGGAAGGACCTACAAGTTGGGTGATGTGGGTCTCAAGGAATCACCAGGGCAGGGCAAAAAGTTATCAGCCAGAATAATGGAGACTCAGATTTAGAGGAACAATGGCCTCTGCCAGCACTTCTGTCTGGGATAAAGCTGCTCCTCCGGCCCTCACCCAAAGCCAGATAATTCACCTCCTCCTCATATGCCCCTGGTGCCTATCAAGCTGCTACCCCAGTGCTGGAGTTCAGCATGAATCTGAGTAAGTCCCTGTGCAGGTTCTTTAAGATAAACGGCTGGGATTCCAGCAGCCCTCTGTCTCACTCAGCTGCAATCTTGCTGGTATTTACAGCTAGAAATTATGGGGATTTCTCTTTCTGGTACTGGAACCCTGGACTAGGGAGCCTGGTGTGGGGCTGGGACTCCTGGCTTTCAGGAGAGTCTTCCTCAGCTGAGATATCCCTCATGATGTTTAACCACCACACATGGGTGTGGGACCAGCCTGTTCTGCATCTCGGTCTCACCTACCAATTCTTAAATGAGTTAGTACCCATATTTATAGCACTTCTGTTCAGGGGTGGTTCTCAATGATGGCTATTCTGTACTTTAGCTGTTAGTTGTGTTTACCTACTCCATATTAACTAGAAGCTCTCATTCTTTTTTAAGGCTAACATTCCATTGTATATACACACAAACCACATTTCAGTTATTCATTCATCTATTGATGGACACTTGGGTTACTTCCACCTTCCAGCCAAGCTGCTATGAACAGTGGGCACGTAAATATCTGTTCAACTACCTGCTTTCAGTTCTTTTGTGTATATAGCCAGAAGTGGAATTGCATAGATATGTTTAATTTTTAGAGGACTGCCATACCATTTTCATAGCGGCTGTCCCTTTTTATATTTCCACCAGTAATACACAAGGGTTCCAATTTTTCCACATCTATGCCAACACTTTTTGTTTTGTATTTTAATAAGTCATCCTAATGGGTATGAAGTAGTATTTCACTGTGGTTTTGATTTGCATTTCCCTAATGATTAGTAATGTTGAGGATCTTGTCATGTGCTTATTGGCCATTTGTTTATCTTATTTGGAGAAATGTTTAAGTCCTTTGCTTATTTTTAACTTGGTTTGTTTGTGGTTGAGTTTCAGGAGTTCTTTATATTTTCTGGATATCAACCCCTTTATCAGATATGTGATTTATAATTATTTTCTTCCATTCTATGGGTTGCCTTTTTATTCTGTCAGTAGTATCCTTTGATGCACAAGTTTCTAATTCTGATGAAGTTCAATTTGTTTTTCTTTTGTTGCCTGTGCCTTTGGTGTCATATCCACATATCCAAGAACTCATTGCTAAGTCCAGTGTCACGAAGCTATAAAGTTTTAACTCTTACATTTACGTCTTTGATCCATTTTGAGTTAATTTCTGTATATGGTGTTTGCTAAAGGGTTAAACTTCCTTCTTTTGTATGTGACTACCCAGTTTTCCCAACTCCATTTGTTGAAAAGACTGTCTTTTCCTTCTTGAAGGGAGAATTGGAACCTTATTGAAAACCACTTGACCATGTATGTGAGATCTCATGTCTGGGCTCTCTATTCTGTTCTTTTGGTCGGTATGTCTATCTTTTCCCCAGTACCACAGTTTTGATCACTGTAGCTTTGAGTAAATTTTGAAACCAGGATGTGTAAGTCCACCAACTTTCTTTTTCAAGGGAGTTTTGCCTATTCAGGGTCCCTTGAGATTCCAAGTTTTAGAATGGATTTTTCTTTTAAAAAGAGTCATTTTGATTATGATAAGAGTTGCATTGAATCTGTAGATTGCTTTGGGTAGTACTGACATTTTAACTCTATTAAATCTTCCAAAAGGATATTTCCCCATTTATTTATGTCTTCTTTAATTTCTTTCAGCAATGATTTATAGTTTTCAGTATGTAAGTCTTCCATATTCTTGGTTAATACGATTTCTATATATTTTATTCTTTTGATTTATTGTAAATGAAATTGTTCTCTTAATTTATTTTTTGAATCGTTCATTATTAGTGTATAGAAAAGTACCATTTGATTTTTATTTTTTAAAAAATATATTTTATTGATTTTTAGAGAGGAAGGGAGAGGGAGAGAGAGATAGAAACATCAATGATGAGAATCATTGATTGGCTGCCTCCTGAACGCCCCCTACTGGGCATCGAGCCCGCAACCCAGGCATGTGCCCTTGGCCGGAATCGAACCTGGGACCCTTCAGTCCACAGACCAACGCTCTATCCATTGAGCCAAACCAGCTAGGGCACCATTTGATTTTTAAATAAGACCCCTGTATTACACTGATACAAAATAAATGCATCAAAAGGAAAAGAAACACATTGCAATTCTCCAGTGCTCATGCTTAATCAGAATGGAGATAAACTGCGTTTAAACATCTTAAACTATTCAATCATTTTGAATTTCAAATTTTAAAAATACTGACATTTCATGTTGTTCAGTATGATGTACTGTAAGAATAAAGGTAAATATCCATGTATCTTCCTTTTGTGCTGCAGGGTTTTTTGTTTTTTGTTTTTTTACTGCAAATAGAATTTGCTTTAGTCTAAGAAAAAAACAAACCACAACCAGTAACTTATTTCACCAGAG
Organism: Myotis yumanensis; assembly: GCF_028538775.1. NCBI lineage: Eukaryota > Metazoa > Chordata > Mammalia > Chiroptera > Vespertilionidae > Myotis > Myotis yumanensis. Next base: position 168,118,793 of record NW_027223754.1, read on the forward strand.
ATGAGAAGTATCATCAGAGAACTATCTTGTGCAGCTATCTGATTTCCTACACTCTCTTCCCCACATATTTATGTTTTGCCAGATTCTCTTTCAGTATTTTAACTCAAGCAAAACTCCCCATCAGTATAGATGTTCTATATGGGGATTCCAACCTGGACTGGGAAGGTAAATGGAAAGAATTTAGTGGATTGTGTTAATTCTTTTGCTTCTGCCATATTAAGATAATAGAAACTGAAGATGCCAGAAGACATTTGGGAGGTTCAGAGTTAAATAAAATAACAAAATCAACAACAGCATAAAAACAGTAAAATGAAAACTTTTGGCCCAATAATTATATTCAAGCCAAAGTGTCTTTGCTGTAAGCTTAAGAGTGTGTAATGTGGCCCAGCTGGTATCGCTCAGTGGCATCCATGCACCAAGTCACTGGTTCGACTCCTGGTAAGAGCACATGCCTGGGTTTTGGGCTTGATCCGCAGTTAGGGGGGGCATGCAGGAGCCGATCAATGTTTCTCTCTCATTGATGTTTCTATCTCTCTCGTTCTCTCTAAAAGTTAATAAGAACACATTAAAAACAAAAAGAATCTGAGGAAAGTTACGGTTTCCTTTTCTCCACATCCTCGCCAACACTTGTTGATTTGTTGATGATAGCCATTCTGACAGGTGTGAGGTGATATCTCATTGTTGTTTTGATTTGCATCTCTTATGATTAGTGACTTTAAGCATTTTTTCATATGTCTCTTGGCTTTCTGTATGTCCACTTTGGAGAAGTGTCTATTTAGGTCCCTTGCCCATTTTTTAATTGGATTGCTTGCCTTCATTTTGTTAAGTTGTATGAGTTACCTATATATTTTGGAATTTAACCCCTTATCAGATGAATCATTGGCAAAGTACACTGCTGGTGGTAATGCAAACTGGTGCAGCCACTGTTGAAAACAGTATTATGGAGTTTCCTCAAAGAATTAAATATGGAACTCCCATTTGACCCAGTGATCCCACTCCTAGGAATTTATTCTAAGAATCCTGAAACACCAATTAAAAAGAATATATGCACCCCTATGTTCATAGCAGCACAATTTACAATAGCTAAGATTTGGAAACAGCCCAAGTGTCCATCAGCAGATGAGTGGATTAAAAACCTGTGGTACATCTACACAATGTAATACTACCCAGCTATAAAAAAGAAAGACCTCTTACCATTTGCAACAGCTTGGATGGACCTGGAGAGCATTATGCTAAGCGAAATAAGCCAGTCAGAAAGATAAGTATCACATGATCTCACTCATGTGTAGAATCTAATGAACAAAATAGATCCAGAGACACAGAAGCATGGGACAGACTGTCGAATTGCAGAGGGAAGACAGGGAGGGTGGATAAAAGAGATCAACCAAAGAACTTGTATGCATGTATGCGTAACTCATGGACAAAGACAGTAAGGTGATGAAGGCCTGGGGTTGGGGGAAAGGACGGGCTAGAAGTTAATGGGGGAAAACAGGGGACATATGTAATACTTTCAAACAAATAAAGATTAAAAAAAAATAGAATGTGAGGAAAAAGCCCTAAGAAAAAGTTTAAAATTACTTTTATAATTCCAATTGCCTACACAAATTTGACAGATTCTATGAAAAAGTTAATTTGTGAGACTTCTTTTCTTCCATCTGTCTATCAATCAAATACTTATTGAATCACTAGTACATTCCCAACAGTATTCTAGGCACTAAGGACACACACACAAAATAAATGTTCAATCCCTGCTTTTAAAGAACTCAGGTGGTAACAAGCAACGTGTGCAGTGGTAGAGAGTACCTACTGCACCCTAGGTCAGGAGTAGGTTTGTAAGAAAGATGTCAGGAAAGGAAGAGGTCACCTTGAGTTGAATCCTAAATATGAATAGGAAGTAGAGATTACCTATAATGTATTGGGCATTGTGCTAGGTGTTCAGGCTACAAATATTAATCAGAGAAAGTCAGAACATAGGTCAGTAAGGGAAAAAGGTAATATCAAAATGATTTACAAAGTAATATTAAATGTTGTGAGACAGAATGTTATAAAAATAGAGAACAACAAACTCGGTGGGGAAGGGGAACACAGCATAAGAAAGGTTGTAGACAGAAGCTAATGTCTGAGTTGAATTATGAAGAGTCTGCAGATATTTAATAGGCAGGTATCACAGGGAGAAGGGTATTCCAGGCAAGGGGTAATAAACAATGAGCACTGGAACAAACGTACAAAAGTGTAACATGAAAGTCTAGCATGATTAGGAATTTGCATGTGATTTAGTGTGGCTGAAACTTAAACATAGGCTATGCAGCAAAAAGAAGAGTGGGAGGGCAACACAGTGAGAAAGGTAGGAAGAAATCATGTTATAAATTAAACAGGAAGACACCAGTGCTCTCATGTGGTTACTAAACCTTCATATTTCTTTTGAAAAGCTTTATTTTTAAAAAATTTGAATATTAAGAATTTTTCTTACTCATCTGTGAGAATACTTGATACACTAAATATAGTAACTTTTGTCATTGCAAAAGTTCTTTAGCTCTAAGAGTTTTAGTCATCTTTAATTTATAAAAGTTTTAAAATTTGATATAGTCAAATTCATTGCTTTTTTTTGTAATTGATAACACTGTTTTTATGTTTGGAAAATCCAGTTGTAAGATTATTGCAAGAAATATCATAAAAGGCAAAATGAGGAGAAGGAAGGAGAACTAAGGTAGATTCAAGATATATTTAGGGAATAGGAATGTGAGAGAAGAGAGACTCAGTGAGAAAGTCCCTATCTTCACTATCCGGAAGACAAGATGCCTTAGAGGACAACTTTTCAACAAAGGAGCTTGAGATATGGGAGGAATACTAGAGAAGCCAGTTAAGTTTCAAGGGAGACAAGGTCCAAAAGGCATCAAGAGAACATTTCGTCTTTCAAGGACCTACAAAATCCCAAGTTTTCTCTTGGTTAAGTCCATTAGAAAGTAACTTTTTTAACACTTTAGCATATCATAGTAAATGTTAACTTTGATAGCTTCATTAAAATGCCAATTAACAGATTGAATTTTATTCTAATTCCACATAATTCAAATGATTAATTCATTCCTCCCTCCCTAAGTTTTCCCTTTAGCAGATATACTTTTTACTTTAAAGTCTATGGCTACCAAGAAAATTAACATAATAAAACAATTAAAGGAACACCTTTTGGTAGTTTCAACTTCTCTCTATTTTTTGGCTTTTAAGAGATCACGATGGCCTGACCTTGGCATAAGCTTTTTGACATACAAAGTTCCTGAGAAAAACAGTGAATAAAATATAGATATCTAATTTCATTACCTTTTAAGAAAAGTAAAATAATCTAAATTCATTTCGGCTATGGAAAACAGATTACTCACCTGCGACCACATTCTGAATATTTACCAATATTTTTTAATATTAAGGCAGCTGTTAGTCGGATGTGTTTAGTTATTGGTCCCTCTTTTTCATCCTTAAAAAGAAAGGAAAAGAAAAGAATAAAGATCTAAATCACACAGTGCTCACACCTTTACAGGAAAGGCTTTCAAGGCTTGCTTACTGTAAAATCTCGAAAGACGAGGTTTCTTGATCCTCTCCTTAGAGCCATAAGGGCAGCACTGGGATGATTCACAATGGCCTTTTGTGCTCTAGGAGTTGAGCTTGTGCCCCCCACAACTGGCTGCCTAAATTATCAGACAGAAAAAGAGACTGTTAACATGATGCTGCAGACTGACCATAACCAAGCTGTCAACTCCAGGTGGATACAGGATGAATAAAATCTCCCATGGTCCAGCATTAATATTTATTCTTTGTGTCAGCCTATACAAAAGGGGCTCTTAGTATTAGGTGAAATTTCAAGTGTTTTACTTTCCAATTTACCAATTTTAAAGCAAACAATAGATGTTCCAGCATAATCCATTTTTAAAGTTACTGTGCTAGTAAACATGCAATAAAAATAAATACAACATAAGTCAGATGGAAAAGGACAAGAACCATGATTGTATTCATATGTGGGATATGAAACAGGAAGCAACAAATGAAAAAAAAATAAAATAAAAAACAAACTTATAGACAGAGACAACAGTATGTTTGTTGTCAGAGGGGGAGGATGAAGAGGGTGAGGCGGCTTAAATATATGGTGATAGAAGGAGAGTGGTTTTTGGGCAGTGAGCACACAATGCAATATACAGATGATGTATTATAATGTTGTACACCTGAAACTTATATAGTGTTATTAACCAAGGTTACCCCAATAAATTTAATTTAAAATTACAGCATAGTACCGAAGTTTGTGGAGTTTACATCATTGAATGTAATGTGAAGATGTTAACAAATAAAAACATTGTCTGCAATTTGAGCTGCAAATTATTTTGGCTAAACAATACCAAGACTAAAATAATATTACCTAAGAATGTATTGACATAGGTATAGGTGATCCAGAAAAAGATAACCTAATATAATAATACTAAAGGCCCGGTGCACAAAACTTTGTGCACTCGGGGGGCGGGGGGGTCCCCTCAGCCCGGCATGTGCCCTCTCGCAGTCTGGGACCCCTCAGGGGATGTCCACCTGCTGGCTTAGGCCCGCTCCCTGGGGGGGAACGGGCCTAAGCTGGCAGTCAGACATCCCTCTGGCAGCCCAGGAGCCCCAGGGGGATGTCCACTTGCCAGCGGAAAGCAGGCCTAAGCTGCAGTAAGATATCCTTAGTGCTGCTGAGGAGGTGGGAGAGGCTCCCGCCACCACCGCTGTGCTGGCAGCCATCAGCCTGGCTTGTGGCTGAGCAGAGCTCCCCCTGTGGGAGCGCACTGACCACCAGGGGGCAGCTCCTGCATTGAGCGTCTGCCCCCTGGTGGTCAGTGTGTGTCATAGTGACCAGTCATTCCCAGTTGTTCTGCTGTTGGGGTCAATTTGCATATTACCCTTTTATTATATAGGATAGAGGCCTGGTGCACAGGTGTACTGCTTTGCCCTGAAGGGTATCCCAGATCAGGGCGGGAGTCCCACTGAGGTGTCTGGTCAGCCTGGGTGAGGGGCTGAGGGCCGTTTTCAGGCTAGCCACACCCCCTTCAGGGTGGGGTTTGCCCACTGGGGTGCCTGGCCAGCCTGGGTGATGGGCTGATGGCTGTTTGTAGGCTGGCCACGCCCCCCAGCAACCCAAGCTCCCAGCCTCTCCTTTTATTCTTTCTTTTTTTTCTTTCTGGGATTTATTTATCTTCTATAATTGGAACTTTGTAGCCTTGAGCAGAGCCCAGGACTGGCCAGGGCAGGCGGGAAGCTTGGCTTCCTCCATCGCCAGGGCAACCCAAGCCTCCTGCTCGCTCCAGCTCTGTGGCTGCCGCCATCTTAGTTGGATTAATTTGCATACTCGCTCCTCATTGGCTTGTGGGCGTGGCTTTAGCATAGTGGAGGGGCGGTTAATTTGCATGTTTTTCTTTTATTATATAGGATGAAATTATGTTAAACACCACACTTCAAATTATTTGTTATATAATCTTATTTTCCACCATTATTTAATAACTCTAATCAACCCTTCCAGTATAATTCTAACATCATTTTTAAAACTCAGACTGAATTTAACCGAAAATTAGATTCAAGCTATTCTAGATTTCCTTGGCCAAGCAGAAAATTGCATTAATAGCTTTTGTATTCTGCCGAGGCCATGGTGTAAAGAGCACTGACTTGCATGTGGGGAAATCTGTCTATTTCTGGCACAATAACTAGTTGTATGACTTTGAATATTTCAGTTTGCCCCTCTATGCTTCAGGTTTCACATATGTAAAGTGGGGATATTTCTGGCACTTTTTTACATATGTAAAACTAATTCTGAATATTAAATAAGTTAATGTAAAAGCAATCTTTGAATTGTAAACCAGTTTATAACTATATATAGTTATCAAAAGAAAAGAATATCTACATATATACTGTTATTAGATTTTATGTGTAAAACTAGAGGCCCGGTGCATGAAATTCATGCACTTGGGTGTGGGGGGCCCTTCAGCCCGACCTGCACCCTCTCGCAGTCCAGGAGCCCTCTGGGAATGTCCAATTGCCATGGAGGCAAGAGAGGCTCCCACCACCACCACTGGGCTCGCCAGCCATGAGCCCAGCTTCTGGCTGAGCGGCGCTCCCCATGTGGGAGCACACTGACACCAGGCAGCAGCTCCTGTGTTGAGTGTCTGCCCCCTGGTGGTCAGTGCGCATCATAGTGACCGGTCGTTCGCCCGGGCCAAAACCAGCTTTCCGACATCCCCCGAGGGGTCCCAGATTGTGAGAGGATGCAGGCCAGGTCAAGGGACTCCATTGGCGCATGACTGGGGCCGGGGAGGGACGTGGGAGGTTGGCCAGCTGGGGAGGGATCGTGGGAGGGCTCCAGGGTGTGTCCAGCCCATCTTGCTCAATCCCAATTGGCCAGAACCCAGCAGCAAGCTAACCTACTGGTCGGAGTGTCTGCCTGCCCCTTGGTCAGTGCACATCATAGCGAGCGGTGAGCGGCCTTAGCATTCATTAGCATATTACGCTTTGATTGGTTGAACATCTGACCGGACGACTGGACACTTAGCACATTAGGCTTTTATTATATACGATGACAAAGATTTTTGATTGATTGTAATCAACACATCAAATATCTCTTCCTCCAAACTTGAGCAAAACCAAACATATTCCAACATATTCTTATAAGCTACACAATATATACAAATTAAAGACAGTGAAAATTATAGGAAAAGATACTTGGCAGAAAAATGACTTTCTATTGCCTGTAGGATAAAACTCAAACTCATGATTATAGCTTATGAGACCTTCTACTATTTACTCCTTATTCTTTGGGTCTCAGTTTGGAGGTACTTTCTGTCAGAAAGCCTTCCCTGGATTGGTTTAGGTGAGCTCTCATAGTATCTTGTGCACCTCTTCATTTTAGTACTTTAATACATATAGTAAGAATTACCTAAACTTCTCACTGATGGATCTCCAGACATTTAAGAACAGCAAAATGTATCTTGGTCATGTATACCTCATTCTATACCTTAGTGTCTAGCACATAGTAGATGCTCATTAACAGAAACTGAATAAAGTATGTTAAGCAGATTCTATACTCCCATATTTCTAGTTCTCTTTCTAGAATATCAGCTCTAAAGTTAGAGATTATGTCTTATTCTTAGAATTCCCTAGGTCTGGCACAATGCCTAGTACATTGCAGTATCTTAGTAAGTGGTGGCAAATTAATTTTCACATTTTCAGAGTTAAAAATATTATTCAGGTTACAGAATCTACAACTAAGGCCCTCAGAAACAGAATAGGAGATACTATATAAATCTAATAAGGAACTTACAGAAATCTGCAACTTAGAACTCCACTATATTCATTACAAGTATATGAATTGTAAGAAGAAATCTCTTTGCCATTATCAAATACATGTTCAATTACTCTCAAAGAATAAAAAAATAGGGGTGGGAAAAAGTAGGTGTACAGTTGTGAATGTGATAGTTTATTCTTGTATTATTTATTAATTATTGCATTATTTTTCATTCAAACTGTAAACCTACTTTTGTCCACCCCTGTATATAGTTACAGTTTACAAAATATTTCTCATATAAATATGGAAGTGATGCTTAGAGAAAATACTCTAAGCAATTTGAATAGGGTCACATAGCTGGTGAATGGTAGAGCTGGACCAGAACTCAGGTTTCCAGTTTCCTACTATGCTAAAGTTAAATTTCATTGTTAATATGTTTTGCCTACTCTCCTGATTTTTCTGTCTGTATATACAACAGGAAGTAAACTCATGTTCCTTACTTGGTAGAAGGTTTTTGACTTCCTGCTTGTCCTGGTTCATCTTGTTTTAATCCTGCAAGCAGGGCATCCTTTGAACAGTGCTTATCCTTTTTGAGAAAGAGGAAGTAAAAGAATATGCATCAAAACCTTTATTGCAAAAGAGTTACTGACCAAACAGTATTAAGAAAGTGTACCTGTAAGTGGGTAATAAAAGAAAACCTTTGTCGCTGAAAAGGCTCACAACCTTCCCACAGACATTGCCCTGGATATACATCTTTTCCTCCATGTTCAGTCGCTGCATGGTAGAAAACCTGTGAGGGTGTCTGAAACCACCTGCAAAAAATTAAAGTAACAAATTTTCTGACACTGAATATAGTCTTTATAACAGAAATCTTGCTCTTTTAATACAAAAGCTCCAGATCAATATACAGAAATATTAAGAAAAATAGTGCAAGCAAATTTCAAGTTCATTTCATTTCAAAGAATATTTTGAAACTATTTGGAAACAAATTTCTCTGCATATATGTCCATGTTAAATCATTACCATGAACACTTTTGGTCATTTGTTTTCAGTTTAATATGTTTCATTAATTCCCTACCTTCAATGAAGGTCAGCTAAGAATCTCTTAAAAGTAAATGAAATATCATTTTAAAACACAATAGAACATGCTTTTATATACAAATACCATACTCCATTGTACTTTTAGAAGCTGCTCAAACATTTACATATAATAAACTCTAGCATATTTAACAATCTAACAATCTAAGTGCTAAACATCTTGGTAGGTCTATCTTTTAGTTGAACTCACATTTTGTATGTTTGTCCATGTCTTGAATTTCTCCAACATTATACCCTACTCACTCATATACCCTGAGGCTTAACGATACAAGTGAATAAGTGGCCAAGTATACAAACGTGAAGAATGTCAGATACTATTTCTCTCATTAATTAGAACACATAGCAATGAGAGAGAATACTGGGATGCAAACAGCAAAGAATACATTGAAAGGCTTCAATTACTAAGTAGTAACTCAAATATTTGCACAATCCATATCTTTAAAGTTTATGGCAGAGCTCCCTTAGGATTTGATTTTTTTTAATGTCATATAAACACACACACACACACACACACACACACATTATAAATAGAGAAATTTCGTTGCAATGGTTCCTATTTTTTGTGTGGGTGTGTGTTCTTTTTAATTAATCCTCACCCAAGGATATTTTTTCCTTTCATTTTTAGAGAGAGAGGAGGGGAGGGGGCGGGCAGGGATCAAGCCTGCACTGAGGTAAGTGCCCTTGATCTGAATCAAACCTGCGACCTTTCAGTCCTCCAGCCAACGCTCTAACCACAGAGCCAAACCAGCTGGGGCTAATAAACATGTATATATTTGAACCAATTTTTGATGTACAGTATCTATACAATATTTTAAATTAGTAAATAACTTTAGGAAATAACTGACATATTAAAATAAATTTTAAACAAGAATAAATACTGAATTATAAAAGACAATGTCAAAAATTAATATGAAGATTACATATTTCATATCATTCATATTCATTTATATAAATACCTACCAAAAGTTTATTGTGAAACTATCATGGGTTGGAAAATTACTATTATTAAAATGTCCACAGTACCCAAAGCAATCTACAAATTCAATATAATCCCTGTTAAATTCCAATGGCATTTTTCACAGAAATAGAACAAACAATACTAAAATTTCTATGGAACCACAAAAGACTCCAAAGAGTCAAAGCAATCTTGAGAAAGAAGAACAAAAGCAGAGGCATCATGCTCCCTGATTTCAAACTATAAATAAAAAAGCTATAGTAATTCAACAGTATGGTATTGGCATAAAAAGAGACATATAGATCAATGAAACAGAACAAAAGTCCCAGAAATAAACCTATGTATTATCAATTAATTACAACAAATGAGCCAAGAATATACAATAGGAAAAGGATAGTCACTTTAATAAATGGTGAAGGAAAAAATGGATAGCCCATACAAATTAATGAAACAGGACAACAATCTTACACCATACACAAAAATTAACAAAATTAACTCAAAATCGATTAAAGATTTGAATGTAAGACCTGAAACCATAAAACTCTGAGAAGAGAACATAGATGGAAAGCTCCTTAATACCAACCTCAAAGGCAACCAGAGCAAAAATAAACAAGTGGGACTATATCACATTAAAAACTACACAGCAAAAGGAACAACAAAATGAAAAGGCAATCTACTGAATGAAAATATTTGGAAAATTATAAATCTGATAAGAGGTTAATATACAAAATATGTAGAGATCTCGTTATCAATTCAATAGCAGAAAATCAAACAATCTAATTTTAAAAATGGGCACAGAATCCTTATAGAAATTTTCCTAAAGAAGACATACACATGGCCAGCAGGTATATGAAAAGATGTCCAACATCACAAATCATCAGGGAAATGCAAAAAAAACAAACTAACAATGAGATACCACCTCATACCTGTTAGAATGGTTTTATCAAAAAGACAAGAAATAGCTTGGCCAGTGTGGCTCAGTTGGTTGAGCATCGACCCAAGCACCAAGAGGTTGCCAGTTTGATTCCCAGTGGGGCACATGCCTAGGTTTCACACTCAATCCCTAGTAGGGTGCATGCGGGAGGCAGCCAATCAATGATTTTCTCTCATTGATGTTTCTCTCTCTCCCTCCCATTCCTTTCCTCTCTCTATAAAAATAATCAATAAAAACATTTTTTAAAAATAGGTAAGAAATAACAAGTGTTGGCAAGGATGGGGAAACGTAGGAATCCTCATGTACTGCTAGTGGAATGTAGATTGGTGCAGCCACTATGAAACACAGTATGGAGTTTCCTCAAAAAATTAAAAATAGAAGCAGATCATATAATCCAGCAATTCCACTTTTGGTTATTTATCAAAACAAAACAAAAATATTAACTCAAAAGGTGTATGCACCCCTATATTCACTGTAGCATTATTTACAATAGCCAAGATTTGGAAACAACCTAAGTGTCCATCAATAGATGAATGGATAAAGAAAATGTGGTACATATAGACAATGGAATAATCTTCAGCAATAAAAAAAGAATAAAATGTTGCCATTTGGATGGACCATGAAGTCATTAATGCTAATTGAAATAAGTCAGCCAAAGAAAAATATTGTATGACCTCACTGATATATGGAATCTAAAAAAACAAAAATAAACAAAAAACCCTCTCAAAGCAAAACCCCAAGCTCCCAGATAAAGAGAACAGATTAGTGGTTGTCAGAGGTGGGGATCGAGGTGTGGGCAAATGAGTAAAGGGAGTCGAAGGTAAAAACCTCTAGTTATAAAATAAACAAATCATGGGAATGTAATACAAAAAATGTTTCAGGTAAAAGTAACATTACTAAGTACATTTTTAGTTTTGAAATTTCTTTTAATTTTCAGTACCATTGTCCCCCTCTTATCCATGATTTCACTTTTCACAATTTCAGCTTCCTATGGTCGCGCCATTCTGAGTAGTATCATGAAATCTCGTGCCATCCCGCTCCTTCCTACCCAGACATGAATCATCCCTTTGTCCAGTGTATCCATGCCCTATACACTCCCTGCCAATTAGTCACTTAGCAGCTGTCTCCAAGTTATCAGATTGTCATAGCATTGCAGTGCTTGAGTTCAAGTAATCCTTATTTTACTTAATAATGGCTCCAAAGCATAAGAGTAGCAATGCTAAAAATTCAGCTATTCTAAAGAGAAACCACAAAGTGGTTCCTTCAAAAAGGTGAAAGTTCTCAACTTTATTAAGGAAAAAGATGTATGCTGAGGTTGCTAAGATCCATGGTAAGAATGAATCTTCTATCCATGTAATTGTGAAGGAGAAAAAAAAAATCCTGCTAGTTTTGCCGTTGAACCTCAAACTGAAAAAGTTACAGCTACAGCATGTGAAAAGTGCTTAGGTAAGATAGAAAAGGCTTTACATCTGTGGGTGGAAGACATGAACAAAAAATATGTTCCAATTGACAGCAATGTGTTGCATCAGAAAGCATTGAATAAGACTTCAGCAAGTGATCCTGGAAACAACTGACACCAAGCTATTTACTGCAACTGCAAGTAAGGGATGGTTATGCAAATTCAGGAATAAGTTTAACATTCTACCATCTTAAAACATCACAAGAAGGGTGAGTCAGCACAATAATATATTTGAGAGAGACTACAGTCATATAACTTTTATTACAGTATATTGCTATAATTGGGAAAGAGAAACATGGATCTCATTCGCACTGGATCAGCAACCTGGGTATGTATGTGCCCTGACCAGGATTGAACCTGCCACCTTTTGGTGTATGGAACAATGCTCCAACCAACTGAACCACACTGGTCAGACTGTGCCTAATTTTTTTTTTTAATCCTCACCTGAGGATATTTTTCCATTGATTTTTAGGGAGAGTGGAAGAGAGAGGAAAAGACAGAGAGAAACATTGATGTGAGAGAAACACATCAATTGGTTGCCCCCTGCACGAGCCCCAACCAGGGCCGGGGCCAGGAAGGAGCCTGTAACCAAGGTACGGCATGCCCTTGACTGGAATCGAACCTGGGACCCTTCAGTCTGCAGGCCAACACTCTATCCATTGAGCCAAACCGGTCAGGGCTTTGCCTAATTTTTAAGTTAAACTTCATTATAGATATGAATGTAAAAGCAAAAACATAGTGTACCGGTATATAGGGTTTTATACTATCTGTAGTTTCAGGCATCCACTGGGAGTCTTGGAACATATTCCCTGTGGACAAACAGGACCTACTGTACTCACAATGCTTCTTTAATAGTATAAAATAAATAGACTGGAGTTGTGCTATATAAACTAACAATTGTCACAAAAAGGCACTTTTTATTGAGTTTTTACAATTTTTACCTAAATGTTATTAGATTAGTTAAAAAGGTAAAGCTGTTTATACACACGCTCACACACACATAAATCAAACCCAAATGTACTACTAGTAGTCACTAGTCCAAATGACAGCTATTTCTAAATGATTTTGCAATACATTAAATTAATCAAGTTTATTTATAATACAGAAAATTAATGAATTTATCAAACACAAGAAAAAAAGAATAAAGTTTATATTTCTTTAAGTCCATTTTAATTACTAAATGTATGCAACTGTGTGCATATGATTAAGACAACAAGGACTTTAAAGTACTTATTACTTTGCCTGCCCAACACAAGAGTCTATTATTTCCCTCTTACTTACCTTTCCCCTCATCCTAAGTCTATTTTCTTTCTATTTATCTAAGTACTAAAGTGATTACAAACCATTCAATATGGTGCAAAGTGAAGTTCTAATATAATAAATGAAGCTGGTTGCAATGATCATAAGAGTGGAAACAAATAAAGGTTTCCAAATCCATTAAATAAAATATCTGAATTTAAAACATCTTATATAATAAAAGCCTAATATGCTAAGTGTCTGGTCATCTGGTTGGCCATTCAACCAATCAAACCTACAATATGCTAACAATATGCTAAGGCCACTCAACTGCTCACTATGACGTGCACTGACCACCAGGGAACAGACAACCGGTTGACCAGTCACTATGATGTGTACTGACCAATAGGGGGCAGATGCTCCGACTGGTAGGTTAGCTTGCTGCCGGGGTCCGGCCAATCGGGACTGAGCGAGACAGGCCGGACACTCTCAGGAGCCCTCCCGCAGTCCCTCCCCAGGCCCTATTGTGCACTGGTGGGGTCCCTCGGCCTGGCCTGAACCCTCTCACCATCTGGGCTGAGGGACACCACCACCACCCCACCACACACACCACCACCACCACCACCACCACCACCACCACCACCACCACCCCCAGTGCATGAATTTTGTGCACCGGGCCTCTAGTTTAAATATAATTTCAATGCAAAACAGATGTTGAGTTTTCAGAATTTTATGGATTTTTCTGGGCTGGAGTGGGAGAATAAAAGATGAGGTGGGATGCCACTATTGCGTATTAGTATCTAAAACAATTTCTTACTACTACGCTTCCATCAATAACCTACCCCACACCCCACACAACTAACATGTTCATTTAAAGAAATTGGAAAAGTTCAAGAGTATCCACATGAAAATAAAAATTTCCTGCACCCAGCCAGTGTTGCCCAGTTGGTTGAGTGTCCTCCTGTGCAGCAGAAATGTTGTCCAGTGCCGGTTTGATTCCCGGTCAAGGGCACATGCCCAGGCTGTGGACTCAATCACTGGTAGGAGGCGTGCATGAGGCAAATGATCAATGTGTTCTCACAGCGATATTTCTCTCTCTCTCTCTCTCTCTCTCTCTCTCTCTATCTCCCTCTCTCTCCTCTCTCCCTCTCTCTCTCTATCTCCCTCTCTCTCCTCTCTCTCTCTCTCTCTCTCTCTCTCTCTCCTCGTTTCCCTCTCTCTCTTTCTCCCTGTCCCTTCTTCTATTTCTAAAAATCAATAAAATATTCTTTAAAATTTTTGAAAATATTAAACAGTAATTGATGAATTGATGGAGGCCTAGTATGGACTGTCTTGAAAACTAAAAACTCCTGGTGGGTCACTCTCTGCAGAGAAGCCATACTTTTTTGAGTTTTACTTCAAGGAACCCTACAAGGTTTTCATTGTGAAAACTGAAGAAAAACTCCCTAGCATTTCCAGCAGGGGGAGGGAGAAAATAATCATTAAAAAACATGTCCAGAGTGTTCTTTTCTCCTTAATATAGGCCTGCCCTCCAAGAAAATTTCTTTATTAGAACCTTATCTGACCTAGGGGAAGAGCAACTAGTTAACTCCAGCTCCCTTATAACTCTGAATGTCACATGAGGGGACAGAGGGGGAGAGGAAAAAAAAGCTAAGAAACTCTTCTCAAAGTCACAGCCCTTAGAATCAAGGCCACTAAAACAGTGTGACTTAATCATAAGATTATATAATGCTTTCCCTTCCCAATCCCTTATCACCACATCAACAGGACTCCAATATAACAGTGGGTTACAATAGAGACCTGTAAGATACATATTCCATTTAAAAAGAAGTTTTTAAGGAATCCCAAAGACAACAAGGGAGGGCAAAACACACACACACACACACACACACACACACACACACACACACACACCCCAAAAAACACACACACACCAAAATACTAAAGGAAATTGAAGCCTCTGACACTTACAGTCATAGCAAACATTAAACACAGCAAACTCTAGCCAGATAAACATAGATCCTCACACTGAAGGTCTATTCACCTCAGTTCCTATTAACTGATACAACATTTCTAGCTTTCAACAAAAACATGTAAGGTAAGTTAAATGTAAAACAAACAAACAATACAACACAATAACAAAAAAACAAACAAACCAGAGTCTGAAGAGACAAGGCAAACATCAGAACCAGACACAGGTATGGCAGAGATTTTGGAATTAAAAATAATTATGATCAATATGCTAAAGCTCTAATGGAAAAGTGACAATCTGCAAGAGAAAGCTAATATAGGCAGAGATATGGAGACACTAAGAATCTAAAGGAAATGCCCGGAATAAAAAAAACTATAACAGAAATAAAGAGTACCTTGATGGGATCATAAGTAGACTGAACATGGCCAAAGATAGAACTGGTAAACTTAAAGATATGTCAATTAGAAACTTCCCAAACTGAAGAACAAAGAGAAAAAAGAAGGGGCGGGTGCCGAGACACAGAATATCCAAGAACTGTGAGACAATTATAAAAAGTGCAATATACAAATAATGGGAAGAGAGAAAGAGAGAAAAAACAGAAGCAGTAGTTGAAGAATGGCTGATAATTTTCCAAAAAGTAATGATACACTAACTAAATCACAGAACTAGGAAACTCCGAGAACACTAAATATAATAAATGTTAAAACACACACACACACACACACACACACACACACACACACACACACCACCTGGGCACATCATATTAAAACTGCTGAAAATCAAAGACAAAATATCTTGAAAGAAACCAGAGGAAAAACACACCTTACTGAAGAGAAAGGGTAACATTATACTGATGTCTCTTGAGAACCCTGCAAGCAAGAAGAGTAGAGTGAAATATTTAAAGTGTTGAAAGAAAAACATCCACCAACCTAGAAGTTTGTGTCCATGGAATTATTTTTCAAAAGTGAAAGAATAATAAAGACTTTCTGAGACAAACAAAAACTGAGGCCATTTGCACAGTAGACTTGCCTTAAGGGTGTCAGAGAAGGAATAAATGGACGTAAAAGAAAATATTTTATTTTTCTTACTCTTAACTGATCTAGTAAGTCAAGTTTCAAAATAATAGCAACAATGTATTTGGTGATTATAGCTTTTGAAGAAATAAATGACAGCAATGGCATAAGGGAAGGAATAAGAATACCTGCACCACCCATGAAGGGGCATTGTTGTTTGAAAGAAGACTTACATTAGCTGTAAATACATATTTCAAATTCTATAACAACCATAAAAAATGTTTTAAAAAAGTAAAATTGATATGCCAACAGAGAAAATTAAAACATAAAAGACTCAAAAACAAAGAATGCAGAATAACATGGGAAGACAAAGGAGTCAAAAAACAAGTGAAATAGACATTTAAATATACGATATTCATGCAACTGTATCGATAATCATTTTAAATATGAGTGGATAAAAAACACACCCAACTATGTGTGGTTAAATATAAAGACAGATTAAAATTAAAGGGATGGTGAAAGACATATCATGCTAACACTAATCAAAAGAAAGTTGGGAGTTATTATATTAATTACAGACAAAGCAGAATTCCGAGTAAGGATATTATGAGGGATAAAGAGGAATACTACATAATGATAAAGAGGTCAATTCTTCACAAAGACATACAATTCTTAAGGTATATGCTCCCAACACAAAGCATCAAAATATGAGTCAAAATCTGATAGAATTGCAAGGACAAATAAAGAAATATTATACGTAAAACTCTATCAGTAAGTGACAGATCCACCAGGCAGAAAATCTGTAAAGATAGAGATGAACTGAATAGCACCATGAATCAATTGAATCCAGCTGACATTTATATAATACTTCAACAACAGCAGAAAATACATTCTTCTCATGCCCACTTGGAACATTCACCAAGATAGACCACATTCCTGGATGCAAAACACACCTTAACAAATTTAAAAGAATAAAAATCAGATAAAGTATGCACTTAGATCACAATAGAATTAAACTAGACGTCACTAACAATAAGATAGCTGGAATATCCCAAAATATTTGGAGATTATATAGCACACTTCTAAAATATTTTTAACTAAGTGAAAATGAAAATACAATTTATAAAAATTTGTGGAATACAGGTAAAGCAGTATCTAGAGGGAAAGTTATAGCATTAAATACATGCATTAGAAAATACCTAAAATCAATAACTTAAGCTTCCACCTTAAGAAACTAGAGAAAGAAGAGCAATATAAGCTCAAAGCAAACAGTAATAATAAAAGTTAGAGCAGAAATCAATTAAATGACAACAGGGAAGCAATAGAAAAAAATATCAACCAGATCAAAAGCTGGATCTATGAAAAGATCAATAAAGTAGATAAAGCTCTAGTCAGCTTATCCAAGGGAAAAAAAAGGGGGAAAGTCACAAATTTTAATATCAGTAGCTCTTGCTACTGAGCCCACAACATTAAAGAGATAATAAAGGAATATTATGAATAACTCTATGCCACAAATATGGTAACTTAGATGACAGACCAATTCTCGAAAAGACACAATCTGCCAAAACTCACACAAGGAGAAATAGATAATCTGAATAAGCCTATGACTATTAAAGTAAATGTATCATTGATTAATAACCTTCTAAAAAAGAAACCACCAGGACAAGATGATTTTACTGGTGACTTCTACCAAACATTTAAGGAGGAAATTATACTAATCTATCTATGTCTATAATAATGAAAGCATAATATGCTAATTAGACCAGATAGCCGGACGTCCTTCCAGACGACCTTCCAGACAAAGCCACAGCGGCCAAAGCCCCTTGCCCGAATTTCATGCATTGGGCCTCTAGTTCTCTATAATTCCTAACAGAAAATCATGGAGTGAACATTTCCTAACTCACTATATGAGGCCAGCATTACTCTAATACCAAAAGCAAAGTCAGGAAAACTACAGACCATTATCACTCATGAACATAGGTGTAAAAATCCACAAAAAAATATTAGCAAATTGAAGCAATGTATAAAAACTGCTATGTAACAATGAAAAATGAGGATGCACTGTGTCACTGTATGCCACAACCTTGCTCTACTACCCTTTTGCTGAGCCATTGAGGCTAACTATGAGAGCAGTGAATAAATATCTTAAGCAAGCTAAACATTCATTCATTCATTCATTCATGCATTCATTCATGCAATCCAGGTATACAAGGATTATTTCACCATTCAAACACTGATTGATGTAATCCATCACAACAACAGGCTAAAAGGAAAATCATATGAACATATTAATAGAGACAGAAAAAGCATTTGACAAAATCTAATATCCATGGATTACTAAAAACTTAGCAAAATAATGTCTTTTATCACTCCAACAAAGGTAATTTATAGATGGTAAATAAGCATATGAAAAAATGCTCAAGATCTTTCATCAATAGGAAAACCCAAATTAAAACAAATGCACATCTATTAGAATGGCTAAAACCTAAAAAACTGACAATACCAAGTGCTGATGAGGATGTGGAGCACCAGGAACTCGCCTTCACTGTTAGTAGAAATGCAGTGGTACAGCCACTTTGTAAAACAGCTTGGCAGTTTCTTACATGCTAAACATGTCTTACCATAAGATCAAACAATTTTTATACTAGGTATTTACCCAAATGAGTTGAAAAATTGTGTCCATACAAAAACCTGCACACAAACTTTTATAACATCTTTATTTATTATTGCCAAAACCCAGAAGCAGCCAAAATGTTAACAGGTAAATGGATAAGTAAACTGGTACATCCATACAAAGAAATATTATTCAGCAAGAAAAAGAAATGAGCTATCAAGCCAGAAAAGACATGGAGAAACTTGCATTATATACAGAGTGGGGCAAAAGTAGGTTTATAGTTATTTGTATGGAAAATAATACAATAATTAATAAATAATTGTGGAAGACTAGAACTATGTGGTTCATGTACTCACAACTATACTGCTAGTGAAAGAACCCAGTCTGAAAAGGTTTACATACTGTATGATTCCAACAATATGACATTCTGGAAAAGACAAAACTCTACAGAAAGTAAAAAATCTGGACCTGCCAAGGTCTGGAATGGAGGTAGTGAAAAGAGATGAATAGGTGAAACAAGGGAGGGTGGTGAAACTATTCTGAGTGATTCTGTAATAGTGGATACATGACATTATGTATTATCAAAATCCATCTATCTATAATAGTAAAAGCATAATGTGCTAATTAGACCAGACAGCCAAAAGACCTTCTGGACGAAGCCACCGTGGTGGGGGCCGAGGCAGAGGTGGTTAGGGGCAATCAGGCAGGCAGGCGAGAGGTTAGGGGCAATCAGGCAGGCGAGCAGTTAGGAGCCAGCAGTCCCGGATTGCGAGAGGGATGTCCTACTGCCGGTTTAGGGGATGTCCCACTGGGATTGGGCCTAAACCGGCAGTAGGACATCCCCCAAGGGGTCCTGGATTGAGAGAGGGTGTAGGCTGGGCTGAGGGACCACCCTCCTGCCCCTGTAAACGAATTTCATGCATCGGGCCTCTAGTATATATAAAAAAGCAAAGCGACCAGAACGACAGGTTGCTATGATGTGCACTACAGCCGGCCAACCTCCTGCGGCCCCTCCCCCTGGCCAGCCTGGCCCCGATAAGGGCAGGCTGGCTGGATCCCACCCATGCACAAATTCGTGCACTGGGCCTCTAGTAGAACTATATAACACAACGACTGAAACCTATTGGAAACTATGGACTTTAATAATAACATATACTAGTAAATATTACTCATCAATCATAACATATGTACCACAATAATTCAAGATCAATATTAAAGGAAACTATGCAGGAAAGAGGCAGCATATGGATACTCTGTTCAGTTTTTCTATAAACCTAAAACTGCTTTAAAAAATAGTCCACTCATTTTTTAAAAAGGTAAGAATAAATACTATCACTACGAGTATGTAACTGTCTGGAAACATTAGATATTACAATTGGATGAGAGGATAAGCAGTATTAATATAGAAAACAACCATCAGTTGAAAAATATAATAGAAGCTAAGACCATTTATGACAGCAACAAAAAGAGACACAACTAGCAATAACCTTAATAAAGTTGCATAATATACACTGAGTAGCCAGATTATTATGACCACCTGACATTTGTAGGCAAATCAGCTATAATTTCACGCTGAAGTTGCTATAGGGCCATGGTTGGCAAACTGTGGCTCGCAAGCCACATGCGGCTCTTTGGCCCCTTGAGTGTGGCTCTTCCTAAGCCTTAGGAGTACCCTAATTAAGTTAATAACAATGTACCTACCTATATAGTTTAAGTTTAAAAAATTTGGCTCTCAAAAGAAATTTCAATCGTGGTACTGTTGATATTTGGCTCTGAGTTTGCCGACCACCGCTATAGAGCCAGACCATTATAAGCAGGGAAGCAGGTTGTTTACCACGACAGTAGAAGTGATTTTTTTCTGAAGATATGGGTAAACAACGCGATTTAACAGCCTTTGAACATGGGATACACACACACACACAAATATTAAAGCTCTACTCAGGTAAATAAGACTATAATACCTTGGGTTGATATCTTTTACTTGTAAAGGAAAAATCAATATTGGGAAATGTTCACTATTAAGCACAAACAAAAAATACCTATTCATTAAAAGTAATTAAAATGAAAATCCCAACATGCTTTTTTGGAGGATCTCTAGAACCATTCTGAGGTTTATTTGAAATAAGAAATATCTATGCAGGTACCAACTCTAAATTATACATCATTCTAATTTCAAAAAGTAGGCCCTGGCTGGTTTTTCTCAGTGGTTAAACAGCACAGCCCACAGACCAAAGGGTCTGGGGTTCAATTTCCGGTCAAGCGCATGTACCTCAGTTGCAGGTTTCATCCTGGCCTTAGCTGGGTGGGTTCAGGAGACAACCAATCGACATCTCTCTCTCTGTCAATGTTTCTCTCTCTCCCCCTCTTCCTTCCCCTTTACACTTTCTCTCTCTAAAAAAAGGAAAAATATCCTCAGGTCAGAATTTACAAACAAAAGCAAACCAAAAGTAGTACAGTGCCTGGTACAAGATTAAGTGCTTGAAAAGATAATGGAAATACTCTGAAAAAAATAATTAAGAGCAGGATCTTGCCATATCTAACATTAAAATTTACAGTGAAGGTATAAGGATACAAACCAGTGTAATAACAAATAATCTATATATAAAAAAAAGCCAAGGTCCATAACGTCCAATACGACCGAAGGCTCAAACGAATGCCAGACTGTGCGCAACAGGCGAGCAGGCTGAATTGCTGACCTCTCAGAGAGAGAGGCGGGGCTGATCAGCAGCTGCCTCGCCAGCAGCCGAGCCTCTTTCTCTCCAAGAGATGGGCAGTTCACCCCCCCCCCTGCCCTCCCCCGCTTGCCAGTAGCCTGGGGCAGCTGCTGATCAGCCCCGCCTCTCTGATCACGCCCAGAGATAGACCCAGAGACACTGACTGGCATAGAAACTAACCAATCAGAACCAAATCTGGGTGAACTGAGAGGAGCTAATGGCTGCCTAGGAGGCGGAGCTTTTGACGCTGATAGGCATAGAAACCGACCAATCAGAACCTAATCTGGGTGAACTGCGAAGACAGAACCTAAGGTGGCGGCTGAGGAGGGGTTTTAAGGGCAACAGCTGTTTGGTGTAAGGTGTAAGAAAGCAGTTCAATTTTTAAATGACTGGTTTGGCAGTATAGTGCATATATATGGTTGGCTATCAGTCCAGTATAGGGATTATGTATTTTTGTCTGCCAAGAGCATCTCCTCCTGCTGAAAAGGCTTCCCCACCCCCCATTTAAGCAATCCTATCCTATATAATCTATCTATACTAATAAAAGGGTAATATGCTACTTAGACCGGGTTAACCGGCCATCTTCCGGACGTCTGACTTCCTTCCGGACAAAGCCATGGTGGTGGGGGCCGAAGCAGAAGCAATTAGGGGCAATCAGGCAGGCAGAGGCAGTTAGGGGCGATCAGGCTGGCAGGGGAGGGCAGTTGGGGGCGAGATAAGGCTGGCAGGGGAGGGCAGTTGGGGGTGAAATCAGACTGGCAGGGGAGGGCATTGGGGGCGAGATCAGGCCGGCAGGGGAGGGCAGTTGGGGGCGATCAGGTAGGCAGAGGCAGTTAGGCGTGATCAGGCAGGCAGGCAAAGAGGTTAGAGCCAGGCAGGCAGGGGCACTTAGGGGCAATCAGGCAGGCAGGCAGGTGAGCGGTTAGGAGCCAGTAGTCCTAGATTGCAAGAGGGATATCTGACTGCCAGCAGTCAGACATCCCCCAAGGGGTTCCCAATTGGAGAGGGTGCAGGCTGGGGTCCCTCCATGCATGAGTTTCGTGCACCGAGCCACTAATCCAGAAGTAAAAGCATACAGGAATTTAGTATATATCAAAGGTGAAAATTCAAATGCCCAAGGGAAAGATGAACTAGTTAACATGTTAGTCATTTGGAAAACAATAAAGCTAGATACATGAAACTAAATTATAGATGGAACAAAAAGTTAAAATATTAACCCCTAGAGTGCTGGGAAGTGCGATCGCGCTCCTCCTGTCTCTCGCCAAAAGTGCCGGGCGCGCTATCGCGCTCCTCCTGCAGTGTCACTATTAGAGGCTAGTAGTTCACTCTTTGACAGATGACACCTAAGTGCAGATTACTTATGATGCTGAATGTCTGTAGTTCTAAAATTGACCACTGGCATTTATCTGCCTAATTTTCATAATTTTTTTTCCTAAACTGCTGTAAAATCAGCAAAAATACCTTGACAATTTTAGCATAGTTCCTAGGATATTGGCTGGCACTCAAAGGGTTAAAGTAGTGGAAGGCAATAAAATGTGTATTTTATGATCTTAGAGTTGAGAAGGTCTTTCTAAACATGAGATAAAAACCATTTATTTTTCTAGTCTGTCAACTGAAAAGTCCTTGAAGCAATAACCAACTTAAAAGTGATGAGAAGGAGCTTAAATACCAATTCTTATTAAAAGACACCAGATGTCCTTGCAGAAATACTTTATTCCAGGTATGGGGCAGGAAATGTACAAGAGAAGCCTGAAACATTCTGTCTAACAGAAAGCAAGGAAGCTATCAAAAAAATTATATTAAGATCACAACCAAAGGACCTGGAATCCAGCTTGAATAGGCCTTCAGTGGCCAAAGATACAACAATTGGATGGAACATCAAGAAGTACATAATTAACTGCAATGGATTAAAACACTTCAAAATGTTTAAATTAATAATTTCGTTTATAATGATACTGAAATAAAAAACCACCAACCAACCAAACCTCATAGTCACCTTTGTATAGTGTTAGTAAATAACTCATTATTTTGAAAATTGGTAAACAAGAGAAATAAAAAACCTATCTAACCTTTTCTCTACAAACTATTCCTCAAAAAAAATCAAAGTGATAATAAACGAACTTTTACATTTTAAAACCTTAATGAAATAATGGATCCATGCAATGATTCTAATGGCTGTTTACCTCACAAAAATAGAGACAAGATATTACATATCTCCTGATGGAAGTACCCATGTCATTTCTAAAATGATGGAAGCATGGAACAGAGTGCTGAATCTCAGAGGGAAGGCAGGGGAGGGTGGGTGGGTGGGAGGGAGGTAATCAACCACAGACCTTTAATGCATAAGCCATGGACACAGATAATAGGGTGCTGAAAGCCTGGGGCGGGGAGGGGGAGGACTTGGGCGGGTTGGAGGGGGTCAATGGGGAAAAAAGGGGACATATGCAATACCTTCAACAATAAAGAATTATTAAAAATAAAATGGTTGTTTATAAAAATCAAACCAAAATCTGATCAACTATCTAGACCTAACTACCAACTGACAGAAAATACAGGGTCAGAGTAACATGCCAAACAATACCAGCAAAATTCAGATTGTGATGCTGTACAGGACAAATGAACTGCTTTTATCAATGAAAAATTGCAAGGAAAACAATTAGGAGAGAGAGAGAGAGAGAGAGAGAGAGAGAGAGAGAGAGAGAGAGAAGATAATCTACAGATTAAAAGAGATTTAAAGGACTTCGCAACCAGCGGCAATCTTGTATACCAATTTAAACTCTAAATAAACAAAAGAAATGGAGAAATGTAAATACTGACTCGATACATTTAGAACTCAATACAGAGTGGGCCAAAGGTAGGTTTACAGTTGTGAGTATGAGAAACAGTCATTAAGGATTTTGCATGCTCACAACTGTAAGCCTATTTTGGCCCACCCTGTATTGAAGGGATTAACATTCTTTTTCTGCAGAGGTGTAGATTATGTTTAAAGAGTGGGGGGCAAAAGGGGGGGGGGGGTCGTTTCCATCTTCTCAAGATACATTCCTGCAGATGAAAAACACAATCCTAGTATGCACTGATACCGTGGTGTAAGTGTGGGTGGCTCAATGAAAACAATCTATATAATATACAGAAAAAAAGACTTACAAATACAAAAAGTCTATGTAAAGTATGATCGTACCACAGATATGATCATAAATACAGGTTAAATGTATATTTAAAACCACTTTAATTCTATGAAAGCAGTAAAGCTTATGATTATTTCAACTTTAAATAGTAAACATTTCACAATAAAATATCAGCAAAGGAAATAATTTTAGTTAGAAATCTTATGGAAACAAGGAATGTTGTTACATGTTTTTGATGTGATATTAATTAGAGCATAGCCACTTAGTGGACAATATAGCTATGATGTATTTTTCCATGCGGAATTGAAACTAAAGATGAATAATAGCCATTTCTCACTCCCTTCATGTGCTTATGCTCTTGGCATCCTAAGCTTCTCATAGGTCCCTGGGTGTACTAGTTCCTTAAATAATTCCCTACACTTGCTATTTGGATTAGAATTATTTTTGCATAACATACACCTACTCACTTTTTAAGACCCAATTCAAAAGTAATGTCTGTAGTGAAACTTTCCCAACCATCTCAGCATTATATTAACTGTCCATTATTCTTAATGGTACTGTACTTTATTTGTCTGGAGTTTTCTGGATCTGCTTCCTTAAGGACTGAGAGTGATCTCCACATTTCTAGCTCCTAGCACATGCACCCTCCATAAATATTTGCAAAATCAAACTGAAGTTAATACTAATGAGTATCTAAAACTGGCTTTAAACATGGTTTTAAGAGGCTTGTTGAGCCTGTTATTCAGAAAAGGCTTGCAAAGAAAAGTTACATCATCAAATTTTGAAATATTGATCCTACTAGCAAGATGGAAAATTGTGCTGAGCATTTACAATTCCAGTAAAAAAAAAAATTATTTTTTTAAATGTACTAAGGAGAGAGAAAGAGAGAGAGAGAGGGGAGATATGTTGTTCCACATATTTATTCATTCACTGGTTGATTCTTATATGTGCCCTGAATGGTGATTGAAACCGAAACCTTGGCATATTGGGCAACACTATCCAACTGAGCTACTTGGCTAGGGTGATTTCTTAAAATACTCTAATACTTCAAGTAAAGCAGCTATTATTAAACTTTTTAGTCAACAAATAGTACCTACTCCAGAAGCTACACACACAAAAAAGATATGTGGCTGAATTAAATGAGTGAAAAAAAAAAGTAATCAGAAACAGCCTAAAGCACTAATTTTTAAGCAACCTTTAAAAAAATTTTTTTTAAGAAAGAAAGAAAGGGAGAGAAAGAAACATCAATCAGTTGCCTTTCCTACACATCCTGACTAGGGATCAAACCTGCAACCTAGGTATGTGCCCTGACTGGGAATCAAACCCAAAACCTTTCGGTGCATGGGACAATGCTCCAACCAACTGAACCACACCAGCTAGGACTAAAGGACCTATTATACACTATGATTTAGCGCACGCACACACACACACACACACACACACACATATATATGTAATATACATATATAACTGGAAACAATACTTACCCTTACTAACATGAATAGACTCTGATATATTTTATTCATTTTTAATTGCAAAGGAAAGAGGCAAAAACTCACTGGTAGAGACGGAACAAATGATTTCATGACTCCACTACTGGGTTGAGATTTTAAAATGAGAAACACTGTCCAAAGAAATTTTTCATACTGCTAACAATCCCTGGGCTATATTGATAGCCGCAATCATACAACAATATATGAAGTTCACAGTGAAATACAAAGTCTAAAGATAAATATTATGAAGAGCAAATATAATTTTTAAAAGGATCTGATTTCCGCTATCAGTTAGAAAAAGTGAAAGAGCATCTGTGATATCTAAAAGATGAGAATATTATTTCATTAAGATAAGTACATTAGTCTTAGAACTCTAAAGTGTGACATGGCAAAGGTTCTTGGCTGAGTATGTTAAAGGAACTAAGATTTTGTTTTAAACAGTATTATTTTCAAGTTTTCCTTCAAGTCAAAGAAAGCCTTAAGAAGTTCAGTTCTACTCATTATTCATCTTAGTTATTAAACTGTGAGATCTATGGCTTTAAAAAGAAGTTTCATGGATTGTCCATCCCAAACTCAAATTTAAGACAAGTCATTTTTCCTAACAGATTATTAACTTTAAGTTTCAATATACAGAAATTCTTCAGTGTCCACTAACTTATAGTCACTTAAAAAAAACACACTATCTCTTTTCATAGCCAAACAAAAAAATCAGATTCTCTCGTTGAAATCTAGTACCTGGCTTCCAGTCAAAATGGTGATGTAGGTAAATGCAGTACTCGTAACTTCCCACAACCACATCAAAATTACAACTACACTACAGAACAACCATTTCAAAACCACCTGAAATCTACCTGAACAGAAATACTCATTTAAAAATATAGAGAATAGCCACATTGAGGTAGGAGGGAAAGATATGCAGAATGGGCTGGTCCCCAACCCACCTGTGGTTAAAAAGTTGGAGGGATATCTCAGCAGCAGAGGTCCTTCCTGGGGAGCCAGGGGTCCCAGACCCACACCTGGCCCTGCCGAGCCCAGGGTTCCAGTGCTGGGAAGAGAAGTCCCCGTAACTTCTGGCTGTGAGAACCAGCAGAGATTGTAGCTGAGACAAAGTGCTGCTGGAATCCTAGGCATTTTTTTCTTTTTTAAATGTTTTTATTGATGTCAGAGAGGAAGGGAGAGGGAGAGATAGAAACACCAATGATGGGAGAGAACATTGAAAGACTGCCTCTTAAACATCCTGCACTAGAGATCAAGGCTGCAACCCAGGCATATGCCCTGACTGGGAATCAAACCTTGACCTCCTGGTGCATAGGTCGACATTCAACCACCGAGCCACCCCAGCTGGACATAAGGCATTCTTTTTAAAGGGTGCAGTCAGATGTACTTGGGCTCACTCCCTCTGAGCTCCAACGCTAGGAAAGCAGCTCAACTGCCACTGGAGACATATGGGGAGGAAATGAACTGTCTGGCATCAGGTTCAAGAGCTGGAGGGGCAGCTTTCTCCCAGACAGAGGTGCTGGCAGAGGCCATTGTTCCTTTTCTGAGCCCTTCCCCCAAAGAACCCGAAGGCAGGTGCTATATCTGATTCTCCATCAACCTGATTAATTTAACAGTTAGCCCCACCCTGATGATTGCCTGAGACCCCACCCAACCCAATTTTCAGGCCCACCCAAGCCCTTCAGACTTTTCCATACAAAAGGCCTGTCTTGGCTTGTGCTGCCAATTTTCCTAAAAGACTTTCCTAAAATATCTCAAACAAGCAGCATCTGCCCTCTGCATAACTGTACCTTTTGCTAAGTAACCCCAGGCCTGGCACTAGCACCCTTGGTTCACAGCTTGGCGTCTTCTGGATACCTCCAAGCCCAGCACAAGTAGTAGCCAGCTGCAGATCATTTTGAAGCTCATGCCCAGTGGCCCTGGGCAGGGCACAAGCAATGGCTGACATTGGCCTCTACCTCCCAGGAGGCACTGATCCAATGTAACCAATAGACAGCTTCACACCATGGTGAAGCACCACCCACTACCTCCATGATCAACAAACTCAGTAGACTCATTGGGTATCTGAGACCTGCTAAAGTGAGTTCTGCTCTGTGGGGTCAGCCTGAGGGTAAATCACTCCCATTAATGTACTAACAATAATCAAGGCACAACTACAACAGGAGGGTGCACATAGCTCACATGGAGGGCACACTTGGAGCACCCAGTTCAGGAGACTGGGGAGGCAGGGCCACAGGAACCTACCGGACACCTACTACATAAAGTCACTATACCAAGAGTAGGAGCCATAGCAGCTCTACCTACACATAGACACAAACACAGGCAGGTAACCAAAATGAGGAGACAAAGAAATATGTCTCAAGTGAAAGGAAAGAATAAAACTCCAGAAAAAGAACTAAACAAGATGGAAACAAGGAATCTATCAGATGCAGAGTCAAGAGTTCAAAACATTGGTTATAAGGATGCTCAATGAAAGTAGGGGAAGAGTAGATGAACTTAGTGAGAACTTCAACAAAGAGATAGGAAATAAAAATGGAGATAGAAAACATTTAAAAAAAGCACCCTTCAGAAGCAAAGAACACAATAACTGAAATGAAATTACAGAGAATCAATAGTAAAGTAGATGAATCAGAGAATCAAATAAATGATTTGGAATATGAGGAAACAAAAAACACTGAATCAGAATAGCAAAAAGAAAAAAGATTCCCCCAAAATGAGGATAATATAAGGAGCTTCTGGGACAACTTCAAGTGTATCAACATTCACATCATGGGATGGCAGAAGGAGAAGAGAGAGGAGCAAGAAATTAAAAACTATTTTTAAAAATTACAAGAAAACTTCCCTAACCTGGTGAATAGAATAGAGATACAAGTCCAATAAGCACAGGGTCCAAAATAAGATGAACCCAAAAAGATCCATACCAAGACACATCATAATTAAAAAGGCAAAGGTTAAAGACAAAAGAGAATCTTAAAAGCAGCAAGGAATAGCAGTTAGTTACCTACAAGGGAGTTCCCATAAGACTGTCAGCTAATTTATCAACAGAAACTTTGCAGGGCAGAAGTAATTGGCAAGAAATATTCAAAGTAATGAAAAGCAACCAAAAGTACCCAGCAAAACTATCATTTAGGATCAAAGTACACATAAAGTGCTTCCTAGATATGAATCTAAAGCTAAAGGGATCCATCACCACCAAACTCGTATGTAAGACATATTAAAGGGTCTCATTAAGAAAATGATTAAAAATATGAATAATAAAATGGCAATAAATGCATATCTATCAACAATAACTTTTTTTATTGATTTTAGAGAGAGAGAGGAATGGAAAGAGAGAGACACACAGGGAGAAAAACACCAATTTGTTTTTCTACTTACTCACTCACTCACTGGCTGCTTCTTGTATGTACCCTGACCAAAGACTGAACCTGCAACCTTGGCGTATCAGGACAACACTCTAACCAACTGAGCTACCCAGCCAGGACAACAATTACTTTAATGCAAATCAAATGGATTAAATGCTCTAAAGACACAGGGTGACTGAATGGAAAAGAAAATGTAACCCTTACATATGCTGTCTACAAGAGACTCACTTCAGATGGAAAGACACAGACTGAAAGCAAAGGGATGGAAAAAGTTATTTCATGAAAATGGAAACGAATAATAAAAAACCAGCTGGGGTAGCAAAACTTACACCAGACAAAATAGACTTTAAGCAAAGACTATAAGAGAGAAAAAAAAAGGTTCAGCAATTCCACTTCTGGGTATTTATTCAAAGAAACACAAAATACTAAATCAAAAGACATATATTTATATGTTTATTCTAACATTTTTTACAATAGCCAAAATATGGAAGCAACTTAAACGTCCATCAATAGACAAACAGATAAAGAAGTGGTGCATATATACAGAGTGGGGCAAAAGTAGCTTTATGGTTGTTCATATGGAAAATAATTAATAAATAAAAATATAAGAATAAATTGTTTTGCACACTCACAACTGTAAACCTACTTTTGCCCCACCCTATATAATGGAATATGATTCAGCCATAAAAAAAAGAATGAAATCTTGCCATCCACAACAACATGGATCCACAACAAGAGGGTATTGTGCTGAGTGAAATAAGTCAGACAAAGAAAGACAAATGCCAAATGATTTCACTTACATGTGGAATCTAAAAAACAAAATAAACAAGCAGAACAGAAACAGACTCATAGATATAGAGGACATTTTGTGGGTTGTCAAAGGGGAGGGAGCTTAGGGGATGGGTGAAAAAGGTAAAAGGATTTAGAAGTACAAATTGGTATAGAATAGTCACAGGGATATAAAGTACAGCATAGGGAATATTGTCAATAATATTGTAATAACTATATATGGTGTCAGATGGGTACTAAATTTATTACGGTGATCACTTCATAAATTATATAAGTGTCTAATCATGGAGTTATAAACCTGAAACTAATATAATATTGTACATCAACTATAATTTAAAAATAAAAATATAATGAAATGAAATGAAATGAATTAAAAAACAAAAGCAAACAAACATACTAATGACTTTCTGCAAATTACTTTGTTAGAACCTTGGAAATAACATGACTCACATCTGGTATTAACATGTGTCAGATGCTAGGACAAAAAAAGCAAAACAAACAAAAAGAGCTAATATCGAAACACATTCCCTAACAGCCTACCATTGAAGCTCTTTCCGACATTTATATAAATTTCTTAGCTTAGGTGCCACTGGATCTATGTAAGCATCACTCTTAAATTAGCATAAAATATTTTTGCTAAAAATGGTTTAAAACGAAAATTTTCACAAACTATAGATGACAGAAATTGGAATGTAAAAGCATTCTAAAACAAAGAACATTTATGTATATTAAATAAAATTGCCATTTACTTTTTACAAGACTGCCACAGACACATGAAGTTGTGTCCAGGTTTTCTCACTGAATCCCCATGTTGACTAGATGCACTGAATGGAGAAGGCTGAGAACTGTTAGGCTGGCTCTGCACTTGTACAGCTGGTGAAGGCGTCATAGGAGTGTTCTGTGGAAAAGCACAACCGCATGATTTGTGAGATGACATTAGAAAACATTCATATTTTATAGTATAAGCTTCTCAGTTTGATTATGTTGATAGTTGTGCACTTCTAACATGAAATTTACATTTGTAGTTTTAATGACTATCTTTTAAAAATATTTTTTTTAATTTAAAAAATTATTTAAGATAGCTATTTTTACAGAAATATTTAGGAAGTCAGATTCCTTTATTTCATTTGACCACAGAGGCAAGATCACATTGTTGTTATTGTTATAGAATATATGTTATTTAGAATTAAGATTTTTTATATTAATAAATTAGGTAGCAACACACAATTATAGATTAAAATGACTATAAATGCACCCATTTGATTTACTTACGCATTCTTCACAAGAACAAATCAACTACAAATTATTATTTCTTTGCATATTTCCTTTTAGATTTTGTAGTAAATGTGACATAAAGCAGTGTACAGTAGAAAGCAAAGAAAATTTGAGTAAAAAAAATAATGTAACCATTTAAGTAAAATGTTGTCAATCTTATTTTGCAGTAAGATGTTTTAACTAACAACTTTAGTTTTTAAAGTTGCTCAGTTATAAATTTGGATGAATAATACAATTGAAAGGATTCTAACTGTAAGTATTAGCCTTTTAAATATAAGGTGTTCCCCCCCTTCTATATCCCTTTCTCTCTGAAAAATACATAAATAATTATAATGTAGCTTAAAACAATTTGAGGCAATACATTTTCTTTGAATCCTTAACTTAAATTTCATTTATAAAATGACAAAGGGAAAAATACCAAATTTCTCCTAGTAATGGTGGCACATTTTCAAAGCATTCTTTAAAGACAATAAATTTAAACTTTGAGAAAATATACTTGCTCATTTATAAGGAAATATTGAAAATGGTTGGGTAAAGTTTAGTTTAAAATTTCTGAAAGTCTCCGATTAAAAAGTCGTAATAATTTTTTTAAAAAATAGACAAAACACAAACATATAAGGCTGCATAGCATAAAAGTTAGGAAGAAAATAAAATGCTGAAAAAGTTCTCAGAAATGTAAATTCATACAATACTGTGAGTTCCAAGCTCTAAGGAGAAACAATCCACTTTTGGGATATGATGAAATTGTTTCTATAATAGGATCCCACCCTTAAGAATGCATGAAAAACATGCATGTTAGGGCAATGCAGGTGTGTCATGGATAAGATGTGAACTTTCCAGCTTGACAGATCAGGACTCAAATTTCAACATGCCTTTTTTTTCTGTATTGATTAAGGTATTACATATGTGTCTTTATCGCCCCATTGCCTCCCCACCCCACTTCCATTCATGCCCTCACCCCCCTGGTGTCTGTGTCCATTGGTTATGCTTATATGCATGCATACAAGTCCTTTGGTTGATCTCTCCCCCTTATTCCCTCCCTCCCCTACCTTCCCTCTGAGGTTTGAGCATCTGATCGATGTTGCTCTGTCTCTGGATCTGTTTTAGTTCATCAGTTTATGTTGTTCATCAATATGCCTTTTAACTAGCTTTGTGACCTTGGGCAACCTACTTATTCTCTCTGATCCTCAGTTCCCTCTTCTATAAAGTGTAAGCAATAAAATCTGCCTTATGAAGACTAAAGAAATTATACATGAAGAGCCTAGCTCTAGATTCTCAATAAATGGCAAGTGTTACTATTATTGTTATTCTAATAGAGAAGTCCAGAAGGGAAACAAAATTTTGGAGGAAAGATGATTTATTTTGCTTTGGGGACAGTGACAGATCACCAACTACAAATGTCTATCAACACAAATTAATGCTGGAAACATGTATCTGACAATGTATTGTACTGCATATTTTTCAAAGTACAATTTAAATGCTGTTTTAACCCTTTTCGGTCCAACCTCGAGGCTGACTCAACAGACCAGGCGCTAGGAGCAGGTCCAAAGTTGAGCAATAACATTAAAAAGTTCAACATTCAATCCCGTCAATTAATTTGGACCAGACTGTTTGAATTCCAAAAATAACATTGGACCGCAAAGGGTTAAGAAGTAGGTCGTTTACATAAGAATGCAAAATATATTTCTTTCTGGATATAAAAGTTTACTTTTTCTTTACATTCTTGTTTGCAGTGACTTGCCAAATCATTAGCTGTATCCCTAACTGAAATGTAAATGTAAACGTAAAGTAGATTTCCAAGAGATGTTTTTTGGAATGGTTACTCTCGAAGAATATTCTGTATCAATGCTCTACTCTATTGAGAAAGAGCTAATTTTTACTATTAGGTTCTTCTTTTAATCAAGACAGAAAAGGCACAACTCCCACAGTGAGTGACCAGAAAAGTAAAATTAACATGAAATGTTAGTTAATGTAGCAGGTGTGTTGTTGTTGTTTTTGGCAAAGATATTGCTCTTTGTTAAAATGAGAAATTATAATCTTGCTTTCCTTTATCACCTTTTTAAGAGTAAATTATGGCTGAAAATTCTCGTTTACACTATTTCCTGATATAAAACTTGAAATCTCAGGCTCTTAAATCCTTACTTTCTTATTAATTAATATTAAACTTTAAAGACCTTAAAATAAATTTAGATTATTCTAAAACTTAAACATTTCAATCTGTTAGAAAAACTATAGCCATATCTATTTTTCTCAAAATCATTTTTATTAAATAATAAATTTTTCTTTGTTCAATTCTAAGTACACATTTTGAAATCATTTATAAAATGAAACTGGTTAAGGTAAATAAGATGATGAATAAACCAGACACCAGGATATCTAAGATCTAACCGAAGGAACTGGGAAAGTACATTTTAATGACGAAGTAAGAAGAGATAGTTCTAAACACTTGTAGAGAAGAAGAAATAGATTTACTCTAACTTTGTCTAAATGTACAGATCTTTTCAGACAGAATTAAGACAACAATAGAAATCATGGGAAACCAGATGTTCTTTGTGTAGGTGGGAAATTTACTTCAACACTTAAAAATGAGGATTTTGTACAAGATAACATCTCAGGCTCTTCCTGCTTTAACATTCCCTCATTTTCTTAAACTATGAAGTTTTTTTCTCTTGTTAAATATAAACCAAGTTAATACATTCCAAGCCTCTCTTGTAAGAACACACTGAGATATAAACAAAAAAACTGTTTAGTGGTAATGTCTTCCTTAGTTATGTACTTCTGGTCTACAAATTTGAACACTAGTACTCTAAAAATAAAAACCCCAAATCTTATTCTCCCAATTCTTGCTAAAGTGATCTATGCTGCCCCTTTAAGGCTACAGATCTGCTTGCTGATGGGTTGAGTAACTTTTTAAGCTCAAATTTCTATATGTCAACTAAATACCAATTTTAGAAATAAAGAATGGTGCTATTTTCAATAAATTACATTCTTGATGAGAATACATAGAAGTTTAGTACACAAAGAAAGGAACCAGGAAGATACCAATATTCACAGTTTACACAGTACCAATTTAGGAAAGATTCATGTGTGAAGGACAGGGAACTGGGAGCAACATATAAAAAATACTTTAAATAGGCACATTCTTAAGTAAACTGTTTTTACATACAAGAATTTGGCATATCATCAGTCCATGAAATTAATAGATACAGGCATGTTCAACATGTGTTTTACATGCTCCTGAGAAAGACAAGTCTTTAGGTAAGTATTTATAAACTAAAATGTTTCGTTTTTCAATTCATTTTTCCTTTTTCTTTATAACTTCAGAAGATATCAATTCCTAAAGAGCGGAAGAGGGTAGCATTTCGAGAAACTGTTTCCTGTATCTTGCACTTTAACTAGCAAATATAACAGAATGAAATTAAGTAACTATGAATAAAAAATTTGCCTTGAAGTAAATATAATTTATTTTGTATTTATATAAACTACTCATTTAAAATACTACTGAAATACAAAATCTATGATCATACAATTTACTTTCATATATTGTTCTCTATTGCTAAATTTTTCCTGAAATTAAATTAATGCAGCTGATTAATAGGAGAAGGAATAAACTCCAAAAAATGAAATAACTATGGTATTAGAAAGGATTAGCTGTGGCCATTCTCAGCAGGGACATTTCCTGTAGACTTTCTACACCCGAGCATTCTGCAAGTCTGGAAATCCCTTCTTGGGGTCCAGATGCCTCCTTAACATCTCCAGATCCCTTAAACTTGTGAAAATAATGTTTGGCTAAAAAAAAAAAAAAAATTCACATTTAAAATCCTCTATTTCATCTACTCTTTTAAGGAACAAATTCAAATGTAAAATGTTGTTAAACTATGGTCTAAAATGTAACTTTAAGAGTATATAAAGTAATTTAAAGAATCTGGGCAACAATGAAAATGGTTTTCTCTTAGCAGGCTCTTTTTAAAAAAATTTATTGATTGATTTTAAAGAGACAGAGAAGAAAGGGAGAGGGAGAGCGAGGGAAACATCGATTTGCTATTCCATTTATTGGTTGCTTTCCATATGTGCCCTGACTGAGGATCAAACCCACAACCTTGGTGTTACCAGGATGATGCTCTAGCCAACTGAGCTACCCAGCCAGAGCTATTAGCAGGCTCTTAAGAAGGTCCAACAGTCTATCCTTCAAAGGAAACCTATGATGTCATCTTTAACAGTATCCTATACAGGAAAACAAAATACTACCTGCACCATAACTATGTAGCAGGCACTGTGCTAAGTACTATACATAAGAATGCTGGTTTTTTTACTCTCATTCTCATAGACACCATGTATACATCTCTTTTTCCTAGCAAATATTTAAATTTCTACATGCCAACCAAATGCCAATTTTAGAAATACACTACAATTTTAATACCCAGATTAGGAATAAATGGATGACTTTTATGGCTCAAATTAGATGCATATAAGTCCAATGTATTAAGAGTTTTAGCATTAATGTTCTAAAATTATCATTTAATGGTACTCACATCCTATATCATAATAGTTCAATTAATGAGTATGTTAGATATAAAGGGGCTTTCTAGAATTTAAAAAGGAACCTTTTAGAATAATGGAGAAGTAAGTTTTGGTTTCAGATTCACACCCAGGTTTCAGTCCTTGTACCACTTCATATTTGTGGTGAACAATATGAAGTCAACATGTCGGTGACTCTGGGTGACTTATTTATGTCCTGGGACCTCATCTCTAAAATATAATTAAAATTTTTACCTAATAGAGTTGTGAAGATTAAATGAGAAAATGCTTTAATACAAAGTTCCTAGCACAAGTTGTTGTCTTAGCTAGTATTATTGTTTTTGTTACTTAGGT
The DNA here is from genome assembly GCF_028538775.1 of Myotis yumanensis. Classification (NCBI taxonomy): domain Eukaryota; kingdom Metazoa; phylum Chordata; class Mammalia; order Chiroptera; family Vespertilionidae; genus Myotis; species Myotis yumanensis. The sequence continues at coordinate 168,154,989 of NW_027223754.1, forward strand.
ATCATTATGGAATATATTCACATTGAAAGATTAAAGATACAAAAAATAAGGGTTGAAACAATTCCACAGTAATGCAGTTTTTCTCTAATTTGGCTTACTCTATAGTAACTATTAGGATTATAAAGGTATATACAGGGAATGAACAGCAGGCACATAATCAAGATGAATTGGGAGATTATTAAATATAAGAAAATTATAAAAACCCAACTAATTGAATGTTTATTACATGCTAGACATTACACTAACATTTTTTTAGTGTTTAATAAAAAACTCAATTTGTAGAAGTTTGAGTAAAGATGATTTAGTATTTTCCATCCAAACTCAATATTAATTATTGCCATGTTCACAACATCCACTAAAGAATACTTAACGTATTTAGGTACCCTGAAATACATCTAAGCAATACTAACATATGGATTACAATCTCATTATGCCCCCAGAGCAGCATTGTCCAGCTTTATCCATTCACATGAACAAAGATATATATTACGGATGAACTATTCTGAAGCAAGGGATCCTCTGTTCTTTCATCTTTAAAAAAAAAAAAATATTTTTATTGATTGCAGAGAGAGGAAGGGAGAGGGGAGATATATTGAAACATCAATGATCTGAGAGAATCATTGATTGGCTGCCTCCTGCACACCCCCTACTGGGGATCGAGCCCAAAACCTGGGCATATGCCCTTGACCAGAATCAAACCTGGGACTCTTCCGTCCGCAAGTCGACGCTCTATTCACTGAGCCAACCTAGCTAGGCCAGTGATGGCGAACCTTTTGAGCTCGGCATGTCAGCATTTAGAAAACCCTAACTTAACTCTGGTGCCGTGTCACATATAGAAATGTTTTGATATTTGCAACCATAGTAAAACAAAGATTTATATTTTTGATATTTATTTTATATATTTAAGTGCCATTTAACAAAGAAAAATCAAACAAAAAAATGAGTTCGCGTGTCACTTCTGACACGCGTGTCATAGGTTCGCCATCACTGGCTAGGCTGTTTTTTCATCTTTTGTTTGCTTCCTCTCCTTTCCCCACACCTAGGTTTAGTACTAATGCTAATAACGACCATAGATCTGCTATCATCACCATAAGCACAGAAAAGAAACCCAAGCCAGGAGAGTGCTAGTCGAGTTGGCAAGTCACAGAAGGTTCTGGCTATGTAGTAATAATTAAGAAAGAAAGAGTGAAGGAGAAGTGATCCAGGAAACAGGTGAGACACAACTGTTAAGTGAATCCCTAGTTTCAGTAGAAGTAGCTTATAGGATTGTCCTTAAAGTCTTTATAGGCTAATTGAACCCTCAATATAGTAGCACTGACCTAGAAAACACATTTCTTTACAAAGGCATGCAGATGGAATAGAAGATATTAAAAAGGGAAGAGCAGAAACATGACAGTAGAGCAAAGGAATAAGAAACACAAAATTAAAATTATCAAATAGCTGAAACAAATTGAAATTATACTAGTAAATAATATTTTTAAAAAAACAAAGGCTACTAATTCAATACATAAATATAACAAGAACACACTTGATAATTCTTATGGCATTCATCCTTTTTACAGAAGTACTATGAAAAGAGATTTAAAAAAGCCCAGACGTGTCAAAATCAAATACAGAAATTCCCTTTTGGAGTACTCTTAGCAGCAACACTACGCCACCCCACACTCCAAGAGACAATTACATTTCAAAAATTCTCCAAAAGATTAGATTACAAGTGCTTCTCCACCTTGGGTCTACAGAATTACTAATTTGGATTTATAACAAAATAGAGTCTTTAAACTATATGCTAAGTCAGCGATTTTCAACCTCTTTCATCTCATGGCACACATATACTAATTCCTAAAATTCTGTGGCCCATTTGACAAAAGAATAGTTATAAATTTGATTCATTCACACCAGACGGCTATTGTGTCGGCCGTTGTCATTTTTTTATTTGATAATCTAAGGGAAAAAGGGTCGGTCCTCCTGACTAAATAGTTAGGTATTACATGTTTTAAAAATTATTGGGGCACACTAGTGTCCCTCTTGTGGCACACAGGTTTAACAACTGAAAACTGTTTAACATTACAAAAAACAGAGAAAAACAACAGCTTGAGTACATTGATAACCTGACAGTTAACACTTCAAGGTGAGACAGAAAAATAGTACATTTTCCCCTAAAATAATATTTCCAGATCAGAATTTTTAAAAGAGCAATGTAACAGTAGAATGACTTACCTGTGGGACCACATTCTGTATGTATGATGATGGCTGCTGCTGCTTTTGCTGAACAGCACTTTCTATTGCTACTTTAGCTACAGTGCTTGGATCTGCTCCTGCTGGCACAGCAACCATTGTTGCACTGCAGCCAGCATTGTTGGGGTCACTGATTGTAACAATTCTAACGCCTACTTTATTTGGAATTCCTGTGACTGTTTCCCTATCATTATCCTCTGCTGGCCTCTTTACAGTTTTGCATTCTGCTGTGCCATTTGTAGACCGAACATCAGATGGTAGGGCAGGAGAATGGGACACTCTTGATCCTGAGTGGGGAACTATGATTTGATGTCCCTGTATGACAGAGGTTGTAGAATGTGGTGAGACAACCACACTTGGGCGTTGCTGAGGCACATCTGAATTCAAACTTGAAGTTAGAGGTCCATTAGGCAAATCAGTACCACTAAATTGCTGTGTTGCCACATTTGAAGTCTCCTGTATACTGCTCACAGATGGTGAACCACCCAAAGTTAATACAGGTCCATTAGAAATTCTTTCTAGTTGATCACCTTTGGCAGTATCTTGCTGAGTGGCATCTAGTGTCCCTTGTGGTTCCATTGGAGATATCTCACCATTTCCTACATGATTGGAAGTTTTGTGATTTGGAATGTTTTTGCTTAAATGAGAACCATCTCCTTTATCAAAATCACAGATTCCATTAACTAAAGGTTTTCTCAAATCACTTTTGATATCCTGCATGTCCACTTGTTCTGAGTTCTGTTTTCCAGATGCTCCATTTTCACCTAATTCTAATGATGGCCCATTACTAATTAGTGAGCACTGATTAGCCTCACTTTGAATTTTCCCTGAGTTTGAAGGAGGTAGACTTGAGTCACTGTACTTTCTCCCATTTAAAAGACTTCCCACCTGCATTTCATTTTCTTTTGTATCCCCATTGCTGGTGTTCATGGTTCCTCGTCTGCAGGACGGGTTCTCCATGACTTCAATTTTACGTTCATGAACATGTAAACCTGTTGCTTCTTTTGCTTCCTCCTCCTTTTGGCAAATTATTTTATCACCTTTGAATGGGGGAGTAGCAGTAGTACAAGATGATTGTCCAGCTGGAGATGCTTGACTGGCTGGAAGTGTTTGCACCTGAAGTCCAACTCCTGCCTGGGTCCCGCTCATGGCAATTCCTGCTGGAGCAATTAGCTGAGTTGCATTTCCCTGACTCACAGTTGCAGTTGCAAAACTTGTATTTGGCACAACTGTTATGGTTACCTGGTTGCCTGAAGTCCCTTGGAAAATGGTTGCTGGGCTATTTGAGATCAGTGGACCTGGCAATATTTGTAAGTTCGAGATGGGCACGGTTTGCACTCCCCCTGTGGATGGCATTGCACCTTGGACCAACTGAACATTTTGCTGCCCAACTAACAGCTGCTGTGCTGGAGTTTGCCCCTGCATTCCAAAACCTGCTGCTTGGTTATTGGCCACCTGGTATACCACCTGAGGGCTAGGAGCTCTTGCATTATTAGGGGGAGGAACCTGTGGAGCTGGGAGAATAAGCTTACCACCTGGAGTTGAAGGACCACGTTTTGGAAGCAGCAACTGTTTTATTAGGCTTGACTCACCAGAAGCAGACTGACCAACTGCATTTGTTTGCTGTGGTTGAACTTGCATCTGTACTTGTGGCTGCTGAACTTGTACTTGTACCTGCTGAGGTGGAGGTGCTGGTGAATGCTGTTGCTGCTGTCTTTTCACAGATAGCATTTGACTGACAGTAGGAGGTGGTCCCTGTGATTGAGGGGTGGAAGAAGATGACATGGCAGAAGGGACTTGGTTATTAGAAGCTGGGACAGGTGATGGTGAGGAAGATGGAGTTATGTTTGGTTGTCCAGTTAGCTGAACTGTCTGACCAGATGGAAGAGCTGCTGGATTAGCAAGAACAATTTGGTGAATGGCTGGTGCATAAGTCTGACCTTGTTGAGCTGGCTGGCTTACAATCACTACACTTTGTTGGGTTGGCTGCTGTGGTTGTTGAATAGGCTGTTGTACCACCGTTGATGAAACTTGCTGAGAAGGGAGAGGTTTTGGTGCAATGTTCTGAAACCCTACCCTTGAGGGTTGTGGACTTGGGACACCAGCAATAGTAACCATTTGTCCTGTAGCTACCTGAAAATTCTGTACTGAAGTTGCTGAGACAATATTAGATGCAGAAGTTGTTACATACTGTGGGGGTGCTATGATAACAGTGTCTTGTGGCTGGCTACCAGCTGATGTCTGTTGAGATGAAGTTTGCACAGGTTGGGGTGATGTGGTGATCAACTGTTGACCCTGTGAAACTGTAGAAGTACATGCTGGCATGGTCTGTACTCTGCCAAATATATGACTCTGTGGGACAGTTTGTTGAATTACAGTAACAGGAGTGCCAGAAGGTATCTGACCTGGTACCACGGTGTGTAATGGAGACTGTTGTGGAATTACAGATGGATGATGAAGCAATGTCTGGGAATTTACAACTGTAACAGGCTGTGGCCCTGTACTATGATTCTGAACCACAGAACTCTGTGCAGCTCCTCCTCCCACAGCAATACTAACAGGAACTGCTGTCTGGGGTATAGAATTCTGGATCATTGTAGCCTTAACAACTTCACAAGGAATTGGAGCTTTATTTTGAATGACAGTCACCGGAGCATTTTGTTGCTGGTGGGTATGAACTGAAGGATTTGGTGGAATTCTTGAAACAGTCTGTGCCATAGTATGAACACCTTGTACTGGAAAAGACATTTGTGTTGCAGTCAAATTTGAAGATTGATTGGTAACAGGAGTCCTCTGAAAATGGTTTCCTACAGTTTGTGGTCCATGAGGGATTCCTGAAAATATAGGGGAAAAGTCAAACTTTATAATGAAATAACTGAAAACTGCACGTAGGAATTGTTTACTTAAGACAAGAAAATAGTTTTAAGAAATTAATATCTAACAACTTTGCATCATATGATTAAATAACAGAAAACACTATTGGAAAAACAAGGAAGAGTTATACATTTTAATGTATACAATATACATTTCATTAACTTGGTAATATTTAAAACAATAAAAATTATTACCTGCAGGTGAAGGACTTGTAGATATATCAGGAACAGAATCAACACGAACAACAGGAGTAGAAACTGGTTGCTGCTGATAGTACATCTGAATGGGAAGTGGTATAGCCCTCCGTTTTACTCCTACTACATGAATATGCGCCTGCCCACTATTACTGGAATCCTCCACTCTCTTCACTGAATGATTTGGAAACACCGTTCTGTAAAGTACACAATACTCAGTTTTGATTACTAGCACACGAGCAAAAAACACTAACTTCTAACAATGTTTACACAACAGCAGCAATCTACTCATTGCTACTTAGGTATAAATCAGTGTGATTCAAACAGCTATGTTCTGCAAGGGTGGGAAGCAGAGAAAGAAATATAAAAGATCAATTCTCCAGTTTTTAAAATAACTATTTATTAACATTGTTGGGTTTTAAACAGTTCTACTGCATATATAATTAACAAAAAAGCTGCATCTAGGCAATGCCTATTTTATGAATTTTGTAAAATGTCAAAGAACTTTAATATTTGAAGAGTGTTAGTTATAGCTTATTATTCAAGATTAAAAAGGGCAAAAGTCATGTCTTTAACATATAAAAGTAGGCAGAAAAAAAGCAAACTGAATTTCTTCCTTCTCTTTCTTTGATAAACCTCATAATGTTCAAACATAAACACCAGATGTGATGTCCAAAATTGCCCTGTATTTAAACTTCCACCATACTAACAACCTAATTATATGAAATTTTAAGTAGTAAAGATATTTATATGGTATTTTATAAGGGAGAGGTTTTGGTGCAATGTTCTGAAACCCTACCCTTGAGGGTTGTGGACTTGGGACACCAGCAATAGTAACCATTTGTTTCTTTCACCAGGTAGGGGAAGTTTTCTGTCATTATTTCTTCAAATGGGTATTCAAGATATTTATATGGTATTTTATAAAGATATATATATGGTATTTTCTCAAGAATAAGAAGAGTTGTAAGTGATGTAAATTAACTGTACTTGAAGTTAAGAACTATGAATCCTACCTAAGACATTTATAAAATCCAGTTGATGTTAGGATTCCACCACGAGCTAATTTACTGCAAGTTGAGAGGTACTCAGAATACATTTCTGCTCGAGAGACAGAACAATCTGGATTTACTTCAAAATGAGCATTTAGCCTAAAAGAGGAGAAAAATAAATTGCATTATGCAATACACTATAGGAGAGTCTATATTTAAGTATGCTACACCATATGAAAGCAATGTATTATAAACTAATAATTATGCCTAGTCAAATTTTACTGCTTCATATATTATTAGCAAAAATACATGCTATCTTTTAGACAGACTAAATCAAATAAAGAGATTAACTATTTAATCATACTTATTTTAGTGTAAAACATCATTAACAACAAAATAAAAACTGTGTTCATATTCCAGCAAGAACAGATTTGGTCTGTTGGCAACAAATATTCTGCAACAAATAGTTTTACTTAGTGAATAAATAAAACTCAGGTTCCTGTCTTGTAATAATCAAAATAAAACAGAAGTTCCCAATTATGAGCTATTGCTATACACTCTCATTCCCCACTTCAGAGAATCTATTCTTATAGATTATTTCAAACTTCAGTTTGTCTTTTTCATAAAGCGATTTCCACCTACAAGTTAGGATTGGAGGCCTAGTTACCCTTATAGGACTCTTTCTAGGACTTACATATGTAACAGGCCAACTTACAACTGTTTCTTGTAAACTGCATCAAATAATAAGTATGATAAAATAATGGCAAAAAGAGTCTCTCCCCTCCCCCCAGAAGTGGCAGAAATGTGCAACTGAGATTTATAAGACCAAATTTATACCTAACACCACACATTTTACAGTGGATATGGTACATACTTTTTTCTTTTTCTTTTTTTTTGAATTAAATCTTTATTGTTCAGATTACAGTTGTTCCTCTTTTTTTGCCCCATAGCTCTCCTCTACCCAGTTCCCACCCCACCCGTTGCCTTTACCCCCCTCCCCCCCACTGTCCTCATCCATAGGTGTACGATTTTTGTCCAGTCTTTTCCTGCACCCCCCACACTCCTTCCCCCCCCCAAAATAGTCAGTCCATGCCCTTTCTATGCCCCTGATTCTATTATATTCACCAGTTTATTCTGTTCATCAGATTATTTATTCACTGGATTTTTAGATTCACTTGTTGATAGATGTGTATTTGTTGTTCATAATATGTATCTTTACCTTTTTCTTCTTCTTCCTCTTCTTAAAGGATACCTTTCAGCATTTCATATAATACTGGTTTGGTGGTGATGAACTCCTTTAGCTTTTTCTTATCTGTGAAGCTCTTTATCTGACCTTCAATTCTGAATGATAGCTTTGCTGGGTAAAGTAATCTTGGTTGTAGGTTCTTGGTATTCATCACTTTGAATATTTCTTGCCACTCCCTTCTGGCCTGCATAGTTTCTGTTGAGAAAACAGCTGACAGTTCTATGGATACTCCCTTGTAGGTAACTGACTTTTTTTCTCTTGCTGCTTTTAACATTCTCTCTCTGTCTTTTGCTCTTGGCATTTTAATTATGATGTGTCTTGGTGTGGTCCTCTTTGGGTTCCTTTTGTTTGGGGTTCTCTGTGCTTCCTGGACTTGTAAGTCTATTTCTTTCATCAGGTAGGGGAAGTTTTCTGTCATTATTTCTTCAAATGGGTATTCAATATCTTGCTCTCTCTCTTCTTCTGGCACCCCCATAATTCGGATGTTGGTACGCTTGTAGCTGTCCCAGAGGCTCCTAACACTATCTTCATATTTTCGGATTCTTTTTTCTTTTTGTTTTTCCGGTTGGGTGTTTTTTGCTTCTTCATATTTCAAATCTTTGACTTGATTCTTGTGATCCTCTAGTCTGCTGTTGGAACTCTGTATAATATTCTTTATTTCAGTCAGTGTATGCTTAATTTCTAGTTGATCCTTTTTCATAACCTCGAAGGTCTCACTAGATTTCTTGAGGGTCTCAATAAATTTATCGGAGGTCTCACTAGACTTATTGAGGGTCTTACTCAATTTATCGGCAGTTTCTAGAAAATTCTTGAAAAACCTTATGAGTGTGGTTTTGAACTCTATATCCAGTAGTTTGCTTTCCTCCATTTCTGTCATTTGTGACCTGTGCTTTGTTGCCGCATTTTTTATGCTTCCCTGTGTTGATAGGGTGGCTTTGTGTGCTAGGTGTCCTATAGGGCCCAGTGGCTCAGCCTCCCCAATTACCCGAGGTGGACACTCTTGGTGCACCCCTTTGTGGGCTTTGTGCACAGTCTTGTTGTAGTTAAGCCTTGATTGTTGTAGGTATCACTGGGAGGAATTGACCTCCAGGCCGATTGGCTGTGAGAATCAGCTGTGTCTGCAGTGGGAGAACTTCTGTGCTGGAGACACCCTTCTGGGGCAAGAGTTGCTTCGGTGGGGCTTTGGTGCTCACTGAGTCTGCTCCCTGAGTGTGTCCCTTATGGATCTGAGGAGTTGTAATCTGGATGGTCCCACTCTGACAACTGGGTATTACTGGCTCTTGGATCTAAGGAGGTGCTAATTTAGCCTCTGTCTGAGGCTACCCAGCAGGAGCCCACCTGTGAAGCAATGCAAGCTGCTGTGGGGCCTTGGGTTCTTTTGGAAGTTATGGGTTTTTCTGACCAAGCTGCAGTTTGTTAGGTAATTTTCAGATTGCAAAGGGCCAGGCCTTTCATATGCAAAAGTCTCTGCGCACAGCTTGGGTGGGGCGGGGTCTCTGGGGATCAACAGGGCGGAGCAAGCAGCTATGGCTGCTCCTCAGTCCTTCCCTAAGAGGCCCCGCTTCTCAGTGTCCCGGTAATCGCTGCAAGTACCTCTGAGAGAAAGCCACCCTCAAGTTCTGACCGATGCCAGACAGTCCAGTTTCTCCTGTATGAGTCTGGGTCCCCAGAGACTTGCCCGGAACTGGAGTTCAGAGCAGTCAGAAGCTTGAGACTCCCTCCCGATTGAAAAAGACAACGGTGTCCTCAGCTGCCAGCCCTTTCCACGTGAGCTGCATCCTCAGCTGCCAGCCCTTTCGGCGTGCGCCTCCCTACCTCTGCCCTTTACTTCCACACCGCACTGCCTCTGAGTCTCAGTGTGCTTTTCTCTTTCCTTCTAGTTGTAGAATTTCCACTCAGCCAGCCTTCCTGTGGTTCTGGATGATGTCCATTTTGTCTTTTAGTTGTATTTTTGAAGTTGTTGTGCGAGGCAGCAATTTCCGGTGTTTACCTATGCCGCCATCTTGGTTTCTCAGTACATACTTTTTTCAACTTTCATAAACCTTTGAGTACAGAGTTTTCAAAACAACTAGACACAAAAAACTTTTTTTGTTTTCAATGTAGATAAACATTTCCTAACATTATTGGAAGAGATTCATCAAGTATAAAGGGTCATGGTATAACTATATAGAACGTGTGGAAAGCAAATAATTAGAGATATTTAAAACCATAAACCTGATTTAAGTAAAGTAGAAAAGTCTAGAGAAAATTGTCATAGGAACAAAGATATGAAAGCACCAAAAATATGGAACACAGAATGACAGAGTATGGAATGGGAAACAAATAATGTTGGAGAATAGAGAAAGGGATCAAGGAAAGAAAGTTTTAAAAGTAATACTTCACAGGAAAATAACCTTCATTTCAATTTGTTAATCTTCTAAATAAATTAAGTTAAAATTCATAAATAATGCAGAGGCAACTATCTAAGATAAAATGAAATCGAACTTTTTTTTTCTTCAGAAAATGGCTGATATATAACTTCTCAATCTTCTCAAGAAAATATTATTTTCAAAGTTGCTCATTTCATTCAATATAGACAAACTGGCTAGTCTATCATTTGATTAGTTTCCCCTTACTCACAAAAAGAAAAAATTAACTAGCAATGAATAAGAAGTTTTGCTTTTGATGAAAAAGATGAGACACTTAACAAAATGTGGTTTTATTTTCTTAATGTCAGTCCAATTTAGTTTAATAAAACCTTAATTTGAGAAAAACAAATTCTACAATCTGAAAAACTTTATTTTCTACAAAGTCAAAGAAAATTTTTTAACACAAATTTTACTCTGAAATTAGGTGGTGTAATTTAATAAAATTCTAGTCAAAGACTTATAATTCTGAAGATTCTGATAAATATTTTTCTTTCAAATAATTCCAAAATATAGGTGAAATAGTTTTACACTGTCCATTCTTCGTATAAATGATATTCTATTCTAATTGAAAAGGATGACTGCTGAAATACATTTCCTTTTCTCTTTTGCTTTATTCTTCCCAAAGATAAAGCCTTAATAGAAATAAACCACTTACCACTGACAAGCAAACTTCTCACTATCTATTTCCACTATTCCTGGAGGTGGAGCAACATGTTGTGCTATAACTGCTCTGGAAGCTAAAGAAAAAAATACATTTACATCACTTTTAAAAATTTAGTCATTATATGACATATTTAGTTCATGGATACTGAAGCAATTAATATTCACAATGAATACCTTTTAAAAAGGTATATAAACATAATGAAAATGTAAAAATTTGAGAAAGAAACTTATAATGGAGCACATATTATACCAAGCACTGTCTTAGATGCTTTATATGAACTATTTTTTTTAACCTTACCATCATTCAAATAATAACAATAATATGGATTATATCGCTAATATAAACTTTCTCCCATGGGTCAGGCACTAGGTTAAATACTTTACATTCATTATCTTTCTTAATTCTTTTGTGAGATGAGTACAGATAAGGAAACTCAGACTCAAAGTGATTATAATACGTAACCCAAAGTCACAAAGCTCAGTTTATCAGTAAATAAGCACCTCTCACGTCAGTTACAGAAGCAGGTTGTATCAGAAATTACATCTCTTTTGAATTTAAAAGATGAATACTGACTCTATTAGTGGCATATATAAAATTTCTGAGATAAGATTAACTTAAAGCTGAAATGCTATGCTATATAACAAAGGAAATAAAAACATTAAAAATATGAGTTAATATAAACATATAAGTTATATATAATATGAATCTCACATATTTATATGAACTATTTATATTATACTATTTCACCACTGAATCAGCATGATTTTATAATTTTTAAACTTATAAAATGAACCCACTTTTTGGCAGGTGACATTTTAGCAAAACTTCTCAGAATCCTCAACAGAACAAATGCATTTCTAAGTTACTGGAAGTAGAGGCGCTCCATAGCACAGCCAATCTGTGAATGATCGAAAGCAATTCTGACCTTGTTTGATCAGCCCCCGCCTCCCCACATTAGAATAGCAGCTAATAGCAGTCATTTAGTGAACATTTACTCTGTAATAAACCACTTACATTGTTTGGTTCACTATTATGTATAGGTCTAAATTTAATTATCCCCATTTTGCAGATTAAAAAATTAAAGCTCAGAGACTAAGTTCACAAAGGAACACATGATAGAAAACAGCAAAGTTGGTGTAGATGAAAAGCCTTCTTCTAGGAGTGGTGGATTTGAATCCAGGTTTATTACATTTCAGAGTTCATACTGTGATATGCTGCTGCTTTTTTTTTTTTTAATGGACTGATTGGGGGGAGAGAGAGAGAGAGAAAGAGAGAGAGAGAGAGAGAGAGAGAGAGAGAGAGAGAGGAGAGAGAGAAGGGAGGGGGAGAGAAAGAGGAGGAGAGGAAGAGGGAGAAATATCTATTTGTTGCTCCACTTATTTATGCATTCATTGGTTGATTTTTGTATGTGCCCCGAGCAAACCTGAAATGGTGGTGTATGGGGACAATGCTCTAACCAACTGAGCTACATCACCAGGACAATATGCTGCTTCTTTTTTAAACATTTAAAAATTAAAGTATTTCCATCACCTTTTATCCCGTCTATGTCCTCTTCTACTTCCACCCATCCCCTCCAACCCGCAATCACCACACTACTGTCCATGTCCATGAGTTCTATTTCTTTTATTTTTTGCTCAATCCCCTTCTCTCCCCAGCTGTCTGCCTGCTCTTTATCTATGAGACTGTCTCTATTTTGCTTGGAAGTTCAGTTTGTTCATTAAATTACACATATGTGTACAATCATATGGTACTTGTCTTTCTCTGACTGGCTTATTTCACTTAACACAATGTTCTCCAGATCCATCCAGGCTGTCACAAGGGTAAAATTTTATTCCTTTTAATGGCAGAGTAGTACTCCATTATGTAGATGTACCACAGCTTTTTTATCTACTGATGGGCACTTGGGCTGCTTCCAAATATTGGCTATTGTAAATAATGCTGTAATAAACACAGGGGTACATACATTCATTTGAATTAGTGTTTTGGGTTTCATTGGGTAAATTACCAGAAGTGGAATTACTGGATCATAAGGCTGCTGCTTCTTTTTTTTTTTTTTTTTAATATATTTTATTGATTTTTTTACAGAGAGGAAGGAAGAGGGATAGTTAGAAACATCGATGAGAGAGAAACATCGATCAGCTGCCTCCTGCACACCCCCTACTGGGGATGTGCCCGCAACCAAGGTACATGCCCTTGACCGGAATATCGAACCCGGGACCCTTCAGTCCACAGGCCGACGCTCTATTCACTGAGCCAAACCGGCTAGGGCGAGGCTGCTGCTTCTTAATAGAACATAATTAGAACCAAAATTACTTTCCTAGTGCAACCTCAGCTTATCTTTTCTTCTCCTCCTAACCTGAAAACACTGTTACAGAAAATACCTTTCTAGGGCCTGAACCTATGTAGAAATATTCCTTTTTCTTCACCAACTGTACATGAGAGTATACCCTACTTAGACTAAAATATACTGAATCAATTAACAATTGCATGAAACATTAAAAATTATGTTAGTATTATGAGAAACTTTACAAACATAATTAAGGAGGAATGATGCAGCCACAGTTAAATTAAGAATATAATCTGGAAACAGAATTGCTATGAAAGTTGCTACAAACTGAGAAGCATTTTCCTCAGGATACCTGAAGACCTTTCAAAGGATACAAAGGTGCTTATACGTTAAAAGCATATTTTTTTTTTGCAAATTTTTTTTCTTTATTGATTTTAGGAGTGAAGTTTGGGGGCAAGGGGACAGGCTGCTCCACCTATCCATGCATCCATTGGCTGCCCCTTGCACATGTCCTGTCTGGGACTGAAGGCACAACCCAGGCACACCCGGACAACACTCTAACCAGCCAAGCCTCCAGGCCAAGGCAGTAAGGAACTTATACTTTAAAAGGAATCAATTTACAGATACTCAACTTTTGTATATATTCTTTCCTAAAACTGTGTTGCCTGAACACATCACCTCCTCTCTGATAACTGCTCTTCTCCAACTTTGGAACAGAAAGTTTTAAATCTCACCCATTCTTAACCGTTTGAGTCCCAAGCAGAGCGATCGCGCTGCTGAGATTTTATGTCGAGAAAACGCACGATTCGTTTGAGTCCCAGGGGGTATTGAAAAAACACTGTCGAAGAATCCCAAACAGCGCAACCGCGCTTTCTCTAAATGAGTACGAAAAGACCCCAAACAGCGTGATAGCGCTTGTTTTATTTTATGTCGAGAAACATCAGGCAGCGCGATTGCGCTGCTTGGGACTCAAACGGTTAATAATACTGTAGGATTATTGAAGAAATTTAGATGTCAACCTAAAAATGGGTGAAAGATTACTTAACTTTTCATAGTGATGAGAGAAAGTGAGGGAAAAGTTTGAAGATGACCATTCCCTAAGAAAGCTGTATTAAACTAGGGGGGCAGAGGTGAAGGGTGTGCGCAAAACTATAAATGGTAACTAATCAAATAATTAAAAAGCTGTCATTCATAATGAGCAAGTAATAAAGTGCTCACTAGATCAAAAATGAACTCTTTTAGTCCTTAGAGACCTATTCACACCTTCTATAAATGAATGACTACATAAATAAAAAAACTCAATGTTTAATTTCATCCACTTGTCAAATGAGGACCAAATCTTAGTGAGTTCATTCATTAAGGTCACAGGTTAGTGACAAGGCAAAAAAAAAATAGCAACGTTCATCGAAAATACCCCTGAATATTTTTCAAATAGTCCATTATGACTCTGTATCACTGGTAATTTATTAATTCCTTTCTTGGTTGGACAGTTTCTCTATGGCCCTCAATTAATTTAATCTTCAGTTATTTTGAGGATAAACATAGACCTCCACCACTTACTTAATTGGCAATATGAAGTGTTTCACTTCTTTTTAAAGGTTGAGAAACCATTAATATTCTGACCACTGATTCCCCAATATGCACTACCTATTTGACATCTATTGCCTGAGGGTGAAAGCTCATTGAATAGATTAGTAGTCAAAACTACCTATTTTTTTTTTTCATGCCTTCTATTATTTGTCCAGTCTGTTGGTTGAATTCAAATTACATGCACATGTGATACAATTCTACCATATACTTCAGAAGAACATAATAGAAATCAATGAAATATGTGACATATTACATACTTTGAGTAAATACAGTATATAATCTTGATTCCATCATAGTAAAATAGAGATTGGGACCACAATTAAATAAAAGGGGAACAAGATGGCTGGAGAGATATGATTAGAGTCTGAACTGAGTCATAAGCACTGGTAATTGAAGAGGTCCAGGTATTTAGGAGACTCAACAAAATTTGGTGATTAAATGAATGTTGTAAAGATTAAGGATAATGAGATTTTGGTTTTAAGGGTAGTGTAGGAGGAGGTTGAGAAAAATCTCAATGTATTTCTAGCCTGAAATGAAGAAGCAGGTAAAGAGAGAGGTTAAGCATAGGAATGAGAAAATGGGAAAGACTGGTATTTAGAGCACAGCTTCGGAAGAAGTTAACATGTCTTCCTATGACAAGGGGAAGCTGAAAGAGAATAAAGTTCAGATGACAATAAGCTTGTAAGTGAAGGATTAAAAAGTTTGAAGAAATTTATGCCACACAGCATGCATACTACCTGCAAAGTCAGAGGTAAGATCAACTGAGAAAATGAGCACCCTCCATTAAAAACAAAATACAAGAAAAGAGAAATGTCTTGGGAATAGTGAGAGGTGGGAGAGCAGGTAAAGTAAAAGATGGATTGTTTTTGATAGGACAAATGAAGGTGGAGAGAGCACTCTACAAAAAGGCTGAAAGTGGTAAAATATAATGACTGAGCCAGAAGAAAAAACTCCAAGGAGAATATTAGTTATTAGAGAGATCTGAATTTTAATGAAAGATATTTGAGTTAAACAGAATTTACCCAAAGGACTCTAGGAAGGGTGCAGAATGCCAGTATACATGCTTGTACATGTGTTTGTGTACATATGCACATGTGAGTGATCCTAGGCTCTGGTTCTGTGGTGTTTGGGCCAAGATTTAGAAGTATTAGGGGGGTACTGTCCTGATGTATTCTGATGACCACCTGAGAAAATTATAACATAATATATGATTAACCTATTCCTAATTTATCAATTTCCAATGACCAAAATCACATGAAGCCCACTTGTGGCACTTCTTATTGCTCTCACAATTGTGAATCTAATCCTTAACAATCCTCAAAATGCCGCTTAACTTCATCTCTCTATTATATTATTATATTATACCGCTCCTGGAATGTATAACTAAGAAATTAAAGTACATACTCAAGTTCTCCTTCAGCCTACTCTACTATAAAATCTCAGTTCCCCAAAGTGCACATCTAAAATTATCCTTAGTATTAAATCTTACACACCAATAACCACACTGAAAAAGAATATGTAAAAACACTAACCTGGGGCAGCTGCTACATGGATCTGGGTTTGAACTTGCTCTACAGCTTGTGTCCTAATTTCAGATAAAACTTGATGACTGGAACTTGGATGTTCAACGAGTTTTACTGCAGCTAGTGCATCAGGGCCAAACATTTGAATATCCATAGAAACTAGACATACTAACATGTCTAAAATAAATTAAAAAACCAATAGTTATCAATCAATAATATTATTTTAAAAATCATACTGCTTAAAACCACATGCTGTACAGAATACTACATCTCAAATCCAGTCTATAAATTGTTGTACATTAGAATTATCTGTGGATCTTTAAAAAAAGATTTTAGGCTCAGTCTCTAAAGAATGATTAGTAGCTCTGAAGTGGGGGTTAGGTTTCTTTATTTTTAAGGAGCTTCCCAAGTGATTCTGATGTGTAGCCAGACTCAGGAACTCTTATATGGAAAGTGACACAATTTCTCCAAAATAATTTCATTCAAAATCTTTATTAACTCTGATTTTAAAATTTATATAAAAGAAAGAAAACATTGGAATCACTGAGTAAAATGTTAACATGACATACTTCATTTAGTAAGTATATTTAACACTCATAACCTGACACGGAGGTGAGTTCACTGGTTTTAAGGTTAGTACCACTATCAGCAACTTCTAGGGACAAAAAGAAGCTTGTTTTACTTAACTTTAGTTGCTTAATAATAACAGCTGACCATCTGAACTAGAAAGACCTATTGCCCAGAGAGTCAAATATAGCAGTTCTGTTCATTTCAAATTTCACATACTAATATAGTAACAGCAATAAAGAGAAGGAATAGGGAATACTAGTCACATACATCCTGGACTGTATTATGATAGAAGTTTCTTGCTCATCTAAAATAAGCAGAGAGAATAATACAAACAAATGTGTCTGAAAGGATAATGACCCCTCAAAATAAACAGTAAACCCCAAATATCAATTGTGATTTCATATAGCACCACATTACGTATTTTCATCTCAATTAAAAAAAAAACAACTTACATGTGTCTTTGGTTTAGTCTTACCTATGCTCTTTTCTACTTTAGCAATTTTTGTACAAGCTACATCTCCCATTTCTGTGAGCATATATAGCACCTCGAGTGTTGAGATTACGAGCAGTACATCAGGTAAAGTGAGATGACAAATGATCTCTCTGTATGAGTCCTGATCGACATATTCACAAATCAAAACACCATTATCTTCTGCTTTGCAAAGATTTCCCAAAATTTCCATGCCTGAAAAGCATACACATAAAAAAATGTATTTGGGCTTTTTTTTATCCTCATCCAAGGACATATTTTTAAAATTATTTTAATTGATCTTAGGCGGGGGGAACATCGATGTGAGATATATCGGTCAACTATTGCTTCTTGTACATGCCCAACTGAGGATCAAATCCACAACCTAGGTATGTGCCCTGGCTGGGAATCAAACCCAAAACCTTTTGGTGTAGGGGACAGCAACCCAACCCACTGAGTTCCCAGACCAGGGCTATACTAGTATTTGTTTTTTAACAGATGATAAAAAGTTTGGGCACTTACCCCTCATCTTTAAAAATCTATCCCTTGACATTAGGCATTTTGTAACAGTATGAAACATCAGATGAGTAGTTTTGAAATCAACAGGATCCAATAAAAGCTGGAAAAAGAAAGGACACTATTATTGAGGTAGGCCTCTTCCAATGTAGTATATTTCACATTTAATAAAAGTGAATAGAATAATATTGCATAACTTTAAAAAATGTAATTACTGTGAGCACAGCCACCACTACATTTGGAGCATCATTTCACATATTTCTTTTACCCATAAAAGTGTGTGATACTTCTACAATACCATTTTAGGCAAAAACTATATGTAAGCATTGAATACTCTATAAATATGGCAAATATAATAATGCCACATCCTGAAAATTTAAAGTAAATATTGTCACTAACTATTCAAACTGTTTCAAGTTACTGTCATATGCTTACCTCAGCTGCAATATTTCCTAATGTGTCAAGGCCTAATTGCCTTAGGGAAATAAAATGACTATGTGCAGAAAGTAATAGGAAACGAAGACAGGTACGATTAGCTGCCAAGAGCTTAACATTTCCCTCCTCAAAAGAAAGGTTTCGCAAAATCACTGCAATCTGAAGTACCCGCTGTCCTTCAATATCATTAATGCCCAGCTTTCGAGGTGGATGAAATAAAGACTCCCAAATCCATTCTCCTGATGTACCTTCTACAACAGAAAATACATATTATACTCATTAATATTTCATTTGTTATTATTGATATTTCAAAGTAATTTAAATTTTTTTCTTACTGACTTACCATGAGACTTGTTTCTATCAGAAATAAGGTCACGGACTTCATTATCATCAACAATGTCTTTCCAAAACTATAATGAGAAATTGTTATGCTTAATTCTGACAATTTCAAAGAACTATTCTATTACTTTAAAAGTAATCACACATATGATAAAACTTTTTTTAGTTCATATAGGTTATCACTATATTCTGTGTATTTAATTCATTAACATAAATGCTTGATTTTCTATAGTCAAGGAACTTATACAATACATTATCATTCTGAACCAAGGGGTCTTGGCTTGGGATCCACAGATCCTTAAAAAGTCTGTGAAAGAAATTAGGGCATATATGAACTTGAATGAGTAGGAAAAATGAAATGTTCATAACCTCTAACTAAAATTTAGCAGTTCCTTAGCATTTTCTTCAACTCTAAATGTTAGACAAACCGTAGTAATATTGCAGTATCTGTGACATTGTCAACAATATGAATCAGATATTTTCCGATCACTTTATAGCTATGAAAAATATACAGAAAGTGTTTATGCTCATTAAAATTATAAGTCATTAATCCCACTAGTTAATTGTACATAATCACTGTCTTCCTGTTTATAGACACTCCAGAGACACAGTTACTGAGTAAATCAATATCTAGAAGGAAATCAAACAGCAAGTGGTGAAGTTATGTGTTCCTGAATTGGTAACCCAGATATTGAAGTTGCTTTCCAGTATTCTGTATCTACAAACTATTTTTTTAATCCATATGTGAGAGGAAATGAGTCAAAATCTCTTGTTTAATGTTCTTTTCAACGCTAAGAAACAAATGCTTTTATACTGATACGTCTATACAAAATGATTGATATGTCTATACAAAATGAATTTCAATTTGTCTATGCCATTTAACTGCATTATCTTGTTATTTCTGTACTCAAAGAAGTACATGGGCTATTCACTTTTTATTTATAAAACTTCTCGGATGTATGTTTCAAAATAATTGCATTTTACTTTGGGAAATAGGTTCTTTTGCAGTTAAAGTCACTAGTCTGAGAGAAAGTCCACCACCAAAAGGACCCCCAGCAAAAAGAAAACCCAAACCCTCATGATTAAAAACTGTTAAGCAACAATAAAAAAAGAACTAGGAATATGAAGAACAGAGACAATGTTCAATAACCAAGAAAAACAGGGCCACAGGAAATTCAAAGAAAGATATCAAACCTGAGGCTGGTGCCATTTTTGGGCTCAGCCCATCTGTTTTGCAGATGACCTAATAAATTTATAAATCTATACCAAAAAAAAAAATATCAAACATGAAATTTTAAATGACCATGGATAAATAAAAGCTGAGTCATCAAGAAAATATAACAATCCTATACGTATATGCAACTAATAACAGAGGCTCAAAATACATGAAGCCAAAAATGACAACTGAAAGGGGATGTAAATATTCATAATTATAGTTGATAATTTCAACACTCATCTCTCAAGAAATCATAGAATAATTACATAGAAAAGTAATAATAATAGAGAATTCTTGAACAACACTATCAACCACCTTGATTTAATTGATATCAATAAATACTATATCCAACAATAGAACACACACTCTTTTCAAGTCGCAGGAAACATTCATCAAGGAAGACCATATACTGAACCCTAAAACAAGTCTTGATAAGTTTAAAAGAACTGAAAACATATAGAATATGTTCTCTGACAATAATGGAATGTGATTAAAAATCAGTAATAATAATGACAGTGAAAGCTATTTTGAAAATGAACAGTCAGAAATTAAACAGAATACATCTATATAACCTATTAATCAAAGACAAAAATCACAAGGGAAATAAGACAATATCTTGATTTAAATGAAAATAAAAAGTCAACATAAAATTTTGGGGACAGAATTAAAGCAGTTTATAGAGAGAATTTATAGCTTTATATGATGATATCAGTCAAGAAAAGTTTAAAACCAATGGTCTAAGATTCTATTTTAAGAAACATGAAAAAGAGCAAAGTAATACATAAAAAAAGTAGTATGTAAATCAAAGTCAGTAAATGGAGATGGAGCCATTCTACTGTCCCTGAAATATTTAAAAAGTATACAATAGTAAAAGTACTAATTTACTAAATTAGTAAGAATTAAAACTATAATCTCTAGTGCAATCAATGAGAGAACAGAATACGTGTACAAAAAACCAAAGAGGATGGAAAATTAATTAATAAGCAATATTCATTCAAATAAATTGAAAAAAAGGTAAGAAGGAAAAAAAATCCAAAAACTGAACAGGAAGAATGTATAGAAACCAATGCAAAATATGGTAAATTTAAATATAATAATACAATACATTTAAGGTAAATGGAATAAATACACTAATTAAAAACCAAGTTTTTCACACTGGAGAAAAATGTTTTTTACAAAAAGTCATCTAAAAAATTAAGAATAAGAAAGGTTGAGCGGGAGAAACGAAGATGGCGGCATAGGTAAACACGGGAGTTTGCTGCCATGAACAACCACTTCAAAAATACAACTAAAAGATGGAACAGACATCATCCAGAACCACAGGAAGGCTGGCTGAGTGGAAATTCTACAACTAGAAAGAAAGAGAAAAGCATACCGAGACTCAGAGGAGGCGCAGTGCGGAAGTAAAATACTAAGGTGCGGAGGTGCATGCGGAGCGGGCTGGCGGCTGAGGGCGCGGTTGTCGTTTTCAATCGGGAGGGAGTCTCAGGGCTCTGAGCTCCAGTTCCGAGCAAGTCTCTAGGGACCTAGACTCATACGGGAGAAGCGGGACTGTCTGGCATCGGTCAGAACTCGAGGGCAGCTTTCTCTCCAAGGGGCTTGCAGCAATTACCGGGACATTGAGAAGCAGAGCCTCTGAAGGCAGGACTGAGAGCAGCCATAACTGCTAGCCCCGCCCTGTTGATCCCGTGGGACCGCACTGCCCAAGCCATGCAGGGAGGCTTTTGCTGGATAGCCTCAGGCAAAGGCTAGATTAGCACCTCCCTAGAGATCCAGGAGCCAGGAAACCCAGAGGTCAGAGTGGGACCATCCAGTTTGCAGCTCTGTGGAACCATAAAGGACACACTCAGGGGGCAGACTCAGTGAGCACCAAAGCCCCACTGAAGCAAGTCTTGCCCCAGAGGGGTGTCTCCAGCACAGGAGTTCTTCCACTGCAGACACAGCTGATTCTCACAGCCAATTGGCCTGGAGGTCAATTACTCCCAGTGATACCTACAACAATCAAGGCTTAACTACAACAAGACTGTGCACAAAGACCACAAGGGGGTGCACCAAGAGTGTCCTCCTCGGGTAATTGGGGAGGCTGAACCACTGGGCCCTATAGGACACCTAGCACACAAAGCCACCCTATCAACACAGGGAAGCATAAAAAATGCGGAGACAAAGAAAAAGGACACAAATGACAGAAACGGAGGAAAGCAAACTACTGGATATAGAGTTCAAAACCACACTTTTAAGGTTTTTCAAGAATTTTCTAGAAACTGCCGATAAACTTAATGAGATCTACAAGAAATCTAATGAGACCCTCGATGTTGTGATAAAGGACCAACTAGAAATTAAGCATACACTGACTGAAATAAAGAATATTATACAGACTCCCAACAGCAGACTAGAGGATTGCAAGAATCAAGTCAACGATTTGAAATATGAAGAAGCAAAAAACACCCAACCGGAAAAGCAAAATGAAAAAAGAATCCGAAAATACGAAGATAGTGTAAGGAGCCTCTGGGACAACTTCAAGGGAACCAACATCCGAATTATAGGGGTGCCAGAAGAAGAGAGACAGCAAGATATTGAAAACCTATTTGAAGAAATAATGACAGAAAACTTCCCCTACCTGGTGAAAGAAATAGACTTACAAGTCCAGGAAGCGCATAGAACCCCAAACAAAAGGAATCCAAAGAGGACCACACCAAGACACATCATAATTAAAATGCCAAGAGCAAAAGACAGAGAGAGAATCTTAAAAGCAGCAAGAGAAAGAAAGTCAGTTTCCTACAAGGGAGTACCCATACGACTGTCAGCTGATTTTTCAACAGAAACTTTGCAGACCAGAAGGGAGTAGCAAGAAATATTCAAAGTGATGAATGCCAAGAACCTACAACCAAGATTACTTTATCCAGCAAAGCTTTAATTCAGAATTGAAGGTCAGATAAAGAGCTTCACAGATAAGAAAAAGCTAAAGGAGTTCATCACCACCAAACCGGTATTATATGAAATGCTGAAAGGTATCCTTTAAGAAGAAGAAGAAGAAAAAGGTAAAGATACAAATTATGAACAACAAATACACATCTATCAACAAGTAAATCTGAAAATCAAGTGAATAATCTGATGAACAGAATGAACTGGTGATTATAATAGAATCAGGAGCATAGAAAGGGAGTGGACTGGCTATTCTTAGGGGGGAAAGGGGTGAGGGGGATGCGGGAAGAGACTGGACAAAAATCGTGCACCTATGGATGAGAACAGTGGGTGGGGAGTGAGGGAGGAGGGTGGGGTGGGAACTGGGTGGAGGGGAGTTAATGGGGGAAAAAAGAGGAACAAATGTAATAATCTGAACAATAAAGATTTAATAAAAAAAAAAAAAAAAAAAGGTTGAGCCCAGCAGGTGTGGCTCACTGGTTACAGGTTCTATTTCAGGTGGGGGCACATGCCCAGGTTGTGGGTTCTATCCCCAGTAGGGGGCATGCAGGAGGCAGCCGATTGAGGTTTCTATCGCTCTCTCCCTCTCCCTTCCTCTCTCTTTAAAATCAATTAAAACATTATATTCCACAAATGGGTGAGATCATGTGATATTTATCTTTCCCCGACTGGCTTATTTCATTAAGCATAATGCTCTCCAGGTCTGTCCGTGCTGTTGCAAATAGTAAGAGTTCTTTCTTTTTTTCAGCAGCATAGTATTCCGTTGTGTAGATGTGCCACTGTTTTTCAATCCACTCATCTGCTGATGGGCACTCAGGCTGTTTCCAAGTCCTAGCTATTGTAAATGTTGCTGCTATGAACATAGGGGTACATATATTCTTTCTGATTTGTGTTTCTGATTTCTTGGGATATATTCCTAGAAGTAAGATTACTGGGTCAAATGGGAGTTTCATTTTTAATTTTTTGAGGAAACTCCATACTGATGAACAAAAATAGAACCAGAGACATAGAAGCATCAAACAGAGGGAAGACAGGGGTGGGCCAGGGGAAGTGGTGGTGGTGGTGGTGGGGGAGATCAACCAAAGGACTTTTATGTATGCATATAAGCAGAACCAATGGACACAGACAGTAGGGAGGTGAGGGCCTGTGCGAGGGGACAGAAGCGGGCAGGGAAAGGTTAATGGAGGAAAAAAAGACATGTAATATTCTCAATAATAAAGAGTTTTTTAAAAAATCAATTAAAACACACACACACACACACACAAAGAAAGGTTACAAGTAAAATATGAACTATATAAACACCTACCAAATGAAAGTAGACATGGTTATACTGGTATCAGACAGGAAAAAAAAAAGTAGATTTAAAGGCAAAAAAATATACTTTACAGTATGTACAATAGACTAGAAAGCTATAACTATAGGAAAATTCAATTAGATATTAATAAGAAATAGAAAACTAAAAAAAAAAAATTCATATGACCCTGACCAATGTTGCTCAGTTAGTTGGGCATTCTCCCATGCACTAAAGGGTTGGTGGTTCGATTTCCAGTCAGGGAACATGCCCGGTTTTGGGCTCCATCCCCAGTTGGAGCATGCAGGAGGCAGCTAAATGATGTTTTGCTCTCACATTGATGTTTTTCTCCCTCTCTCTCCTTTTCTTTCCCCCTCTAAGAATCAATATATTTTTTAAAAAGTCCTATGTTTTTGAAAATTAAGAAAATTCCCTTCAACTAATCCATGTACCAAAGAGTAAAGCATAATGGTAATTAGAAGATATTTTAAGCAGAATTAAAGATGAAATATTAAAATGGAAAGAATAAAGTTAAATGTGTGCTTATAGGGAATTTTATGGATTTAAATGTATTAGAAAAAATAAAAACAAAAATCAATGATGTAAACACCAGATTAAGAAGTTAGAAATTGTGTAGCAAATTAAACCCAAAGAATATAGCGTATCGAAAATAATGTAAATAGCAGAAATTAATAAAAAAAATACAACAGAGATGATCATCTAATCATTCTTAACTTATTTGTGTCTTTCTGATTTCATGTGGTTAGTGATTATATTGACAGCCCCACTCTCCTTTGTGATTGCATATGTAAATATGTAAATAACCATTTTGAACATCTTATACTTAATTACCAATATTCTGGAGTTAAAGAAAGTTATCTGCTTAACTACAATCAAGAGGCTTAGATTTTAATGGGTAGGGTGAGGACAGGTCTTTGTGTCGGCTTGTGAAGTGGAGAATTTGAAATGCAACTTCGTATCATGTGAGAAATGTGAAAGTCTAGTAACCTCAAAAGAAGGGAGATAAAAATGTTTGTCTCTACTTGAGCTTTGAGTTAAAAAACAATCCCCTAAATATTTCACTACTAGCCTGCTCTAGAACCCGCATGAGTTTTGTTTTACTATCAGAGTTATTTGAAAAGCTCCACTAAAGAAACTAATATAAAGTCATTCTGATCAGTATTTCTTTTCAGTTTTTGGCAATACAGAAGTGGAGAAATAAACTCTCCGTTTAACCTGTAAAAAAAAAAAATCCCATATACACAGGTCTGCTGAAATTTATAAACCAACATTATTAAAACACAAAAGTAGAGTAGAAAGAGTTGCAAGAGGCTTAGATATCAGAATTATCAGATGTACATGTTTGTGTGTGTAATTTACAATTTATATATAATATATATTGTTTACATATTATATGTAATTGATATATTAATAAATTTTATCTTTTTAATATACTTTGAATTAAAATTATTAAAATTAAATTAAATATTAATTAAATTAAATATTAAATATAAATTAAAATTATTAAAAACATTAAAGGGCTACTTTGGGAAATTACAAAATGAATTTCTAGAAATTAAAACAATCACTAAAATAAAACTTAACAGATGAGTCAAGTGGAATATTAGACACAGCTAAAGAGTCATTAAACAAACTAAAAAAGAAGCCATTAGGAAATTACACTGCTGCTCAGAATCTGGGTTTCCTCAGATTTATTGTTTTATTAAAGATTTATCATTTTCAGAAATCAATGTTTACTAGAATAAGAACTTTATTTCCGTTTATTAGCTATTCTAAAAGCACTTTATGCAACTTAATCACAACTTTTAAGTAGATATCTCTATGTATTACGATAAAGATTAATGTATAGGTAGTATCATGTAAATAAATGATATATACATGATATTGGCCCTTGGCTACATGAATACAATGATTCAATATTTTTTAAAATGTATTCAAAATTACCTTAACAAAATCTCTATCAGTCTTCTCCTTCCATTCTTCTCCAAATACAGTAGAAAAGGATCCTAAAGCTAAAAGAATAGTATATTCAATAGCATGGAATTATTTTTATCACTTAACTCCTTAATAATAGGTAGGTGTAGAAAAACGGTAAAAACACATTTTAAGATATCTTCTTGTTCACTAAAAACTGTTTCATAGTAAATGATAGAAAGTCATAGTAATCTCTTTTGAAATAGTATTTCAAATTATGAAAACAAATATTAGAGGGAAAATTAATTTTTTGTTACTTTTATTATATGTCTTCAAACACAAAGTGTATCAACATTCCACATTTTCAAAGTGGCAATATATTTATCACTCAATTAAAATTCCATTCCCTAAAAAAAATCAAAACCTCTCAAAAGCCTAACCAAATCAATATACCCATAATTCTCAAATTCAAATAAATCATTTTCATAATGTTAAAACAGTGTTTTAAGTATGGGGACTTCAAAAAGTCTCTGTACTCTGGAATGCTAAACTTCTGACTTTCCTAAATTGCATTTTCTAAATTATTAATGTTTTAGATTGCTACACTGTATAATTTATTCTTTTAGGTAAATAAAAATGCTTAAAGAATGTAAGATAAATTGGGTCTAAAAAATATCATACTTCAGTGAACCAAAAATGTTAACATTACTTCTATCAAATATACATACATGTTTAA
Source organism: Myotis yumanensis (assembly GCF_028538775.1). Classification (NCBI taxonomy): domain Eukaryota; kingdom Metazoa; phylum Chordata; class Mammalia; order Chiroptera; family Vespertilionidae; genus Myotis; species Myotis yumanensis. The sequence goes on from NW_027223754.1 coordinate 168,181,428, forward strand.
TCCTTATTCAGTGATTAAATGATAAGACTTCAAAAAAGATTATTCTGGTTTGAGAATATTCTTTCTAAAAACTTCATTTTAAGGTGGAACAATTTTAAGCTTCATTCAATATTAAACGCTGAACATTATATCTTTAAAATACCAAAATAACTAATTAAAAAGAATACTGAATGCAAACTGTAATTGAAAAATAAAATTTAAAAAATAAAGAAAATATTAGGAATCAAAGAACATAAAATTGAGATGGAAATCACCAAATTTAGATCTTAAAAATTACGATATAAACTGAGAAGTATGATCTCTGTCCCTTCCTCATGTAACCAAGAATAAGAATCGTTTCAGAAAAAGTAAGAAACTAATTCCCACTATTGTTTAAGCTAATTTCGAAATTGCCTTCATATAAAATAAGTACATGTCAAATTTTAAGGAATCCTACTTAGATGATCCCTATAAATTTATGTTTGAAAGTATACTACTTGACACAAATCCAATCACAGAAAAAGAAATTTGCAAACATGTTGCTATTTATAGATTTAAAAAATCGTGAATCTATATAGTATTACAAGAAATTCTCAGGCTGTGTCGATTGTGCCATATATATATATATATATACATATATATATATATATTTCCTATATAAAATAATTTCATCGTAAGTGGATACTTTACCTTTTAATAGCATATACTTCTGGAAAAAGAAGTTACAATGGTGTTGGGGTAGGAGGGTTGAGGAGCAAATAAATATTTGTATCAATAACATTCAGCTAACATGGATATTTTAAAAAGAAAAACTATGAGCAAGAAAAGATTTCAAAAGATTTCAAAAGATATTTTCTCAATCTCTATTAAACTATTACACTACAAGTAGAGAACTGAACTATTTGGTCTGAAGAAAACCTAGATTTAGTAAGAGATTAATTTCACAGAAAATAAAAAACTTGATTTATAAAAACCTATACCTCTGTAAACATTACAAGTAAAAAGGATATGAAATATTTGATAAATCCTATGTTGATTATTTAGGCAGCAAATTTTAAAATGCACTGATCTAAACTGTTTAGTTAAAAATGCAAACATTCATTATTTTAAATACATTTAAATAAAACAAATAAAAAATGTTATTATAGACTAATAAAAAGTACTTTTCTCCTTAAATAACTTAAAAACAAAACCTATAACACCTTTATAGAATGATCATTCAATGTGTTCAGCTTAAAACTTACTGTCATCAAACACCCCAGCATTAGCAAGTAATAAAGTGATGATTTTAGGATCTTTTTCAAGTTGCATGACATGTTTGCTTTCATTTGACAGAAGAGTGCATACATTAATAGCAAAATCCACTTCATTTGGGAGTCCAGATAACAGTGAAAGCACCAATTTGTTATAATCATTTGGCGAATTGAAGTCCATAGATAGCCCATAACTTTGACGAAGATAATCTAACAAAGATAAAAACAAAAACACCTTATGTTTATCAAGGAATAGAAACCATTGTTGTTAATATCCTCTGAATAAAAGATAGGAGCTTGTTGTGTGTGTTTTTAATATAAACTAAGTAAATTAAAGAATTCAACTTTTTTTAAGAGTTCAATTTTGTAAACTTCCTAAATTAAAATTATATTCTTCAGAAAGTATTAAAATAGAAAAAATGTACATGCCCTCTTGGATATGACTATCAAATTATTATTGTGTCGTTATTTTAATTGGTCTATACTTTTTATAAACTTGCATTTCGAAGGACTTATTCTGATTTTTATATAAGTATACTATAAAGCTAGTGGACTGGTTCCTTTAAAATTTTTCACAATATCATGATTTTAGACACACTGCATATCTTCTTTACCTAATTGTACAATTATTCCTTTTTTGTAAATCGTCACCTGAGGATATTTTTTCCATTGATTTTTTTTTTTTTTTTTTTTTTTTTTAGAGAGAATGGAAGGGAGGGAGGGAAGAGGAGAGACACATCCACATGAGAGATACATCGATTGGTTACCTCTCAATGGGGGTCAGGGATTGAACCTGCAACCCAGTTATGTGCCCTTGACCAGGAATTGAACCCACAACCCTTCGGTGTGGGGGCCAACTTCCTAACCATTGAGAAACACAGGCCAGGGCAGAATTATTCTCTTTTAAAGTTAGATTTATTATGATATAATTAACAAAGTAAAATTCATAACTTTTAGTTCTATAGTTATGAATTTTGATAAATACAGTCTTTTAACCACAACCACAACGAAGATATAGTAATTCCATCACCCAAAAAGTTTCTTTAAAAGCTCCTTTGTAGTCAAATCCCTTATGCTTTCTACTCACAATCACTAATCTCCTTTCTGTTCCTATAACTTTATTTCCGAATGCCAAATAAATGGAATCATACAGTAAGTGTGTCTGATTTATTTTTGTTTTAATCCTCACCCAAGGATATTTTTCCATTAATTTTTAGAGAGAGTGGGAGAGAGGGAAAGAGAGAGAGAAATATAAATATCAATGTGAGAAAAACGTATCGACTGGTTGTCTCCTGCACATGCCCGGGCCCGAAGAAGCCTGCAACCAAGGTATGTGCACTTGACCGGAAGAAAACCCAGACCCTTTGGTCCGCAGGCCGATGCTCTATCCACTGAGCCAAACTGGCTAGGCCTGATTTCTTTTATTTAGCAAGATGCTTTTGAGGTTAATGGCCATGTTGATTTGTATGTCAGTAGTTTGTTCCTTTTTACTGTTACAGTATGGGTTAACAAAATCTGTTTATCCATTCCCCAGATGAGGAACATTTGTACTCTGTCCAGTTTTTGGCACTTAGGAATACAATTAGAGGCCCAGTGCATAAAATTCATGCACTGGTAGGGTCCCTAGTGGCTGCCAGCTGCTGGCTGGGTACTCCCTCTCTTCCCCTGCCACCTTCCCCCAGCCGGCCCCAGAAGAACTCCGGTCGAGGGGACAATTTGCATACTATGCTTTTATTATATAGGATTGCTATAAACATTCACATACAGGACCTTAAGCAGACTTTTTCAAATTTATTTCTCTTAGGTTGCTGAGTCATACAAAAGTGTATGCTGGCTCTAACATCTTGCCTTTCCTACCACCAATGTGAAGAGTTCCTGTTGCTCTGCATCCTTGTCAGCACTTGATATTGTCAGTTTTAAATATTCTGATGAGTCACTTATCTTATTTGTTTTGTAAATATTTTTCCCAGACAATGGCTTGTCTTTTCATTTTCTTAACAGTATCTTCAGAGTACAAGTTGTACTTTTATGAAGTCTGATTTATACATTTTCACCTTTACACTTCATATGTCCTAAATATTTTTTTCCTAATCCAAGGTAACTAAAATTTTCCGCAAGGGAATTAATTTAAAACAATTTTGGGATTTTGAAGGTAGGGAAGATGGGGTTACAGAATGTTTAATCATAATATATAAGATGTTATATTTCTAGAAATACTGACTCTTAATTGGGGCAGTTTAGGCCTTGAAAGCTATGTCCTGAGACATCTACCCCAAGTATATTTTTCATATCTATAATAATAAAAGCATAATATGCTAATTAGACCAGACATACTTCTGGACAAAGCCGCAGCGGGTGGGAGCTGAGGCAGAGGCGGCAGAGGCCTCTGGCCACGGTAGTTGCAGGCGGGGGCCAGGGACAAGGACCTTGCATGATTTTCGTGCATTGGGCCCCTAGTCTATATATAGAAAAGCCTAAGCAACGGGTCAACCTTTCAACCAGTAGACCTATCATTATGATGCGCACCGACTACCAGGGGGCAGACGCTCAATGCAGGAGCTGCCCCCAGGAGGTCAGTGCGCTCCCACAGTGGGAGCGCCGATCACTGAGCTAATCTGAGCAGCGGTGGCAGCAGGCGCAGTAGGGCCGGGATGAGTGGGAGCGGCGTGGCGCCCACCCCAGGCTTGGGCTTCTCCCTGGCCACCTGCCACTTCACCACTACTACATCCTCGGGGGATGGTCAGACTGCCGGTTTCAGCTAGATCCCCGCAGTCTGACATCCCCTGAGGGGTCCCAGATTGCGAGAGGGCGCAGGCCAGGCTGAGGGACCCCACCAGTGCATGAATCCGTGCACCAGGTCTCTAGTAAGATATAACTAGTTTAATGGGAAGAGGCAAAAAGACAAGTTAAAGTGATTCTAGATAAAACATTTCAGAAACATGGATTAAGAAAAAACTAGAATACAAAGTAGGGATGCATTGCCACAACATGTCACTGAAGAAAATCATGTAGGTAAAGAAATTTGTTTATTTTCCAATATAGACATTTGAGGAGACACCTCTTCAATTCTAAAATATTCTAAGAATTTCTCCAATAATATAATAGTGAAGAAGTCCCACAATATAGTTATAAATGACTATGAACAGATTCTTTACCATATTTAAGGTTGAACAATAACATGCTGTTCATTTTAATAATCTATACTAATAAAAGGGTAATATGCTAATTAGACCGGACATCTTCCGGACATCCTTACAGACAAAGCCACAGTGGTGGGGGCCGAGGCAGAGGTGGTTAGGGGTGATCAGGCTGTCAGGGGAGCAGTTAGGGAGCGACAAGGCTGACGGGGGGCAATTAGGGGGCAACCAGGCTGACAGGGGGGCAGTTAGACGGCAACCAGGCCTACAGGGGCAGCTAGGGGGTGACCAGGCCAGCAGGGGGGCAGTTAGGGGGCAACCAGGCTGACAGGGGGGCAGTTAGAGGGCAACCAGGCTGACAGGGGCAGTTAGGGGGTGACCAGGCCAGCAGGGGGGGCAGTTAGGGGGTGACTAGGCCGGCAGGGGGGCAGTTAGGGGGTGACCAGACTGGCAGGGGCAGCTAGGGGGTGACCGAGCCAGCAGGGGGACAGTTAAGGGGCGACCAGGCCGACAGGGGCAGTTAGGGGGTGACCAGGTTGGCTGGGGGGCAAATAGGGGGTGACCAGGTGGACATGGGAGCAGTTAGGGAGTGATCAGGCTGGCAAGCAGAGGCAGTTAGGGGCGATGAGGCAGGCAGGCAGGCAAGTGGTTAGGAGCCAGTGGTTCCGGATTGCGAGAGGGATTCCGGATGGAAGAGGGTGCAGGCCAGGCTGAGGGACCCCTCCCCCTACCCCATGCACAAATTTCGTGCACCGAGCCTCTAGTCTTGAAATCAAGTATTTCATAAATACCAGAAAATAAATACCTGTGAAAAAAACTAACAAAACTTCTGTGAAAAAGGAATAGATTTTGATATTTCTATATTACATATGGTAACTGATTATAAGAACCCAAGTCTCAGCAAGAGTTTTTAGATTCCATGAAACCTTTAAACAAATCTCTTCAACAGAAAAAAATTTGGAACCTACATTTATTGTCTGTCAAGTTTTAAGTGCTTTCAATAAGATCTTAGAATTGTTCTGTCTGTGACATCAGATACTCAATTCAATACATTCTTACCTGAATAACTTTGCCAAAGACACCTCCAATCAAAACAAAAAAATACCAAAATATTTAAAAATTTAAAAAATTAGAAACAACACAAATAAATAAATAATTATGAACAGTCCTTTAATTATATCAGGCTTGGTAATGATTCCTAAGATAATGTAGGAAAAAATGCTTATAAGATTTGAAGAACCTCCCCTTTCTCTACCCAAGGAGATATGATCAAACAGCTACAGTTTTATAGTCAAAATGGGATTGGAAATTATTTTCAACACTAGAGGCACGGTGCATGAAATTCGTGCACAGGTGCAGTCCCTAGGCCTGGCCAGCGACCGAAGCGCGGCAGAGATACCACTGCCACTGCTGCCAGCGCCACATTGCCAACGTACACCATGTTCTGCACCGCCCCCTGGTGGTCAGCGCACATCATAGCGAGCGGTCAAACTCTGGGTCACCCAGTCGAACTCCCAGTAGAACTCCTGGTCGAGAGGACAATTTGCATATTAGGATTTTATTATATAGGATTCTTGACTCAAAGTTTATACAAATGGATCATGGCTGACAAACTTAATATTAGGCAACCACAACTCTTTGTTTTCAGGTTAGAGGAAAAGGAGAATTGTTCCTAGAGAGCTTTCTTTCCATTCATAGGACAGTGACTGTTGTAGTGCAAATGTCTGTTAGAATATGAGACAATCAAGGGAAAATTTTTGCTCAAGTACAACTTATAGAACTAAAAAAACTAAATCTTCCAGTATGAAACTTTCTGAAATTTAAATACCAAAAATGTAAATGGACAGCGTACTTGGTCTTTTTTTATCAAAATAACTGGATTGGATTAAATAATCACTAAAATCATGGTTAGCTCTGAAATTCTATAGTTCTATTAATTTCAATTTTTTTATTTTTCAGTTTTGCCTTCCATAATTTTTCTACTAAAGACATTGCAAAGAAACAATTTTATTTTAATTTAAAAAATTGAATTTTAATTTTAAAAAATGTAAGAAAAGATGAACAAAACATCCTTAATAATTTTACTCTACAGTTCTGCAGAACAGACTGTATTGAAATCAATACCAAGGGGCAGGGAGGAGGGGAGGATAGAGAAAGAGGAAAGCCAAAGGATTAAGTGTTTATGACAAGAAAAACGATGCAAATAAATGATACAACCACATGTACTGATGCCAAAGTTGAATAACCCTAAAGTTCAAAGCAAAATCTTCTCAATATTTTTTGTCATTTAAAGTCATTGGGCTAAGGTAACCAATATCCTTAAAGGAAAATCTGGTCCCATATCGATGTATAGTATTCCATTTATTCTCTAAATTATGAAAATTATAAATAGAACTACACTTTATACCAAATACCCTGGAGGTGACTGCCAATCAAAATCTATTATTCAAAATATTGTTTTAGAATAGTTTTTTTTTTTAATATCAACAATAAGTATCTCTAGATAAATACACTTACCTACAAGGAGAAAAAGGCTGTATAATCGAAGATGTAAACCCAACTCTTTTATAGATTTCAACTAAAATTTCCTAAAAGCTCTTAATCTAACACTATGTAATTCTGTTTGGGTGTTTATTTAAAACACACACACACACACACACACACACACACACACACACACACACTTGATTTTTCTTAATGATATTTAAAAAGAATCATCAATGAAGAATTTATTTTGCATAGTGATAATCATGTTAATTTTTAGATCACTGTCATAATGTTGCTATGGCCCCTTCTAGAAAAATAAAAAGCACCTTAAAATTCATAAATGCTGCCCTCAAACACTACAACTTTTCAGTTTAAATTAAAAATATTATAGTTGGCTATTCACCAGCAATTCCTAATTCCTTGTGTCTTTCCTTTCATGAGTTCCCAATCCTGATTTTATCAAGCATGCAATATATGTTACATAACTGCTCAGATTATCCTTAAAAAACAACCGACATATGACAGCATATCAGAAAGAAGTTATAACACCCAGTTAAGCAATTTTGTCATTCCCTTAACTTGTATAGCTCCATGGATAATTTCCATTAGACTTGTGAAATACCAGAAATATTTTCCATCTTGTTTCTTGAAGTAAATCTGTTTTAATTAGAAGAGAAAAAAGAGAACCAGATCCAGAAAAAAATTCTCTTTAAACAACATCAAACACAGAAGTGGATCAGTTTAAGGATCTGTAACAGCAAACATCAAACTCTTTTTAAGCTACAATAATGGACAGTAATGCTATCCTATCTAATAAAAGAGTAATATGCAAATTAACCATCACTTCTAGACAAAGATGGCGGCACCCACTGCCAATAAGGAGGGAATATGAAAATTGACACAAAAAAGATGGTGGTGCTGGCCAGAGCCACGGAGCCACGGAGCCAAGCCGGCCTAAGAGCGGGCGCAGGAGGCTTGGCTTCCTTGGTTGCCCCAGCTGGCTGGACAGCGGGCGCAGGAGGCTTGGCTTCCTCTCCAGCCGGCTTGGCTTCCTTGGTCGCCCCAGCCAGCTCCGTGGCCACTGCCCAGACAAAGCCATAGTGGCAGGGCCGAGGCAGGGGCAGTTAGGGGCTATCAGGCCAGGAGGGGAGGGCAGTTGGGGGTGATCAGGCTGGCAGGGGGGTGTCAGTTGGGGCAAGCAGGCCAGTAGGGGCAGCAATTGGGGGCGAGCAGGCTGGCAGTGGGGGGCAGTTGGGCATGATCAGGCCAGCAGGAGGGGCAGTTTGGGGCAAGCATGCTGGCAGGGGCGAGAGTTGAGGGCAAGCAGGCCGGTGGGGGGGCAGTTGGGGCCAAGCAGGCTGGTGGGGGGCAGTAGGCGGTGAGCAGGCCGGCAGGGGGGGCAGTTGGGGGTGATCAGGCTGGCAAGGGGGGCAGTTGAGGACAATCAGGCCAGCAAGTTGGGGCAGCTGGGGGTGAGAAGGCTGGTGGAGGGGCAGTTGGGGGCGAGCAGGTTGGCAGGCAGGTGAACGGTTAGGAGCCAGCAGTCCCAGATTGTGAGAGGGACTAAACTGGCAGTCGGACATCCCCCAAGGGGTCCCACATTGGAAAGGGTGCAGGCCGGGCTGAGGGACCCCCCCCCCGCCGCCGCATGAATTTCGTGCACCAGGCCACTAGTTACTTATAATATAGGAACCACAGAGTCATGAAACTGAAAATGGTCTTAAAAGTCATTAGCACAATGATTCTTTCAATATAAGAATACCTCTATAATATCCCTGAATGAGATAATTAATGGCCACTAACCCCTGTTAGGATCAGGAAACATCACCTAACAAGTCACCCCATTTTATTTTCAGCTAAACTATTAGCAAGATCTTCTACATGGTGACTTAAAATGTTCTTTAATTTTGGTTCTTCAGGTAATGACTACTCATTAAAAATTAAGCTAGACTTTCTGAGACAATGCATATCAAAGGATCGCTTTCTTTGCCCTCATGCTTGAAAGACAGATTGTTTAAGTATAAATATTTTAATTGTTTTTTTCTTTAAATCTCTTTAGATGTTTGTTTCTCCGTTGTCTTGGAAAGGTGCTGTTGTGCAGGCATGCAAAGATGGCTTTTTGTTCCTTTCCATAGGGCCTACCTCGTTACTTCTGAGACATTTTTTAAGGTCTTGAAATCATAAATGTAGACAAATTTGGGTTGTATACCATTGACAGTGAAAAATTAATAGTTACTTTAACATACATATTGACGCATTTCTGAGATTAGGGTAAAATATGAAACAATGGTATAATCAAAGGTTCTTTGAATCAAATACAGATGGTCTTGCTTAATGATCTGTCCTAATTAAAAGATGTCTTAATTTTTAAATTGGCTTTTCTATGGAGTCAAAGTGAGGTTATAAATTAAAGGCCTGTAAAAAGCTGAAAAAAAAAATGAAGGTAGGTTTGGTCTGCATTCATCACCATCTACCCCAATTATATAAAACCATCTCATATATGAAGCCTCTTCTAAAGGAGATCACAGATTGTTTCTTCAGTTTTTACTGATTGGGGGAGAAAAAGGGAGTCAAATTCAACATGGAAGAAACTTTGAAAATAGATAATAGAAAATAAAATTTAAAAAGTACAAATAAAGTGTCAAAAATAAAGTAAAAAAAGAAATGTACATCTTTACTATGGAATACACAACTATTAAAACGGATAAATTAGAGGGAGGGGTGCCCATGATACATTATAAAGTTTAAAAAGGAAGTTATTGTATGATGTTGCTTCTATAAAAAATAAAACCCTGTTATAAAAATAAACAATAAAAAGCACAAATGAGTTTAAGGATTACCTATAAGTAATTGGGACTAGCACCAACAAAGAATAATAAATATCAGATCATTGTATATTTTATAAAGAATATACCCCTGTAAAAGACATTATCTCCTCTTTTTTAGGCCAAATGTTGGTAATTAAAGAAGACATGTTTATCTCTTCAGAGCTTTCTTCCTAGGTATCACATTCCCAACCTCCAAACTCACTAAACACTAGAACCTCCATCTACTCTGCCTCAGGAACCTCTTTATTATTAGACTCCAGCCTGATTATTTCCAACTTGAGTACTGTTCTTTTTAGCTGCAGATTCCTCTATAACTATTACAAGAATGACTTAAATATAAAAAGAAAATCCTATTACTGGTACCACACCAGGAAAATAGTTGAATAGTTAGGAACATTTCTGAGGAATTCTGGTGCTGGAAATTTCAATAATTGTAGTAAATCTAGTAGATGCTATCTAAGTATTCTTGACTTCTCTAATCCTAACTGAATCTTTCTCATGTTAGTAACTATTAAGGTTAAACTGATTATTAGCCAAAGAAGTAAGAGAAAAACTTCACTTAAAAGTATCGGCATTTGGTAGGGGGGGTGGAGGGGGGGAGATAGGGATGGAGGGATGAAAAGAGAGGGGCAAAGGAGGATAATGGAGGATATCTGTAATACTCCCAACAATAAAATAATTTTTTTTAAAGTAAAGGTATTTGTAAGTCTGGAAAATGCTACAAAAACCTCATGAATCCTATGATAGAAAGGCCTTGATACCAATTAGATGTTGATCTTTGAACGTTATATTAAGTCTTTAATTAAGGGATTAAGTCATTGGATACTATTTATTTTCCTAATTCAAAACTGTGGACCTATGTCCTGTCAATTTCCAATTTACCTGATACACTGTGTTGCTGGTAATTGTAGGAAGATGGAATTGCACCAATAGGAAGCTGTGGCTTTGGATTGCCTGGTGGTACTTCATCATCATCCTCCCCAAAATGATGAACTTTCTCGTACTTTTCTAGGTAACTGAAATAGAAAAACAGCACAGCAGAGATTTAAAAATAGATATACATCTTACTTTTGAACTCCTACCTTATATATGTTTTCCTTTTCTAGAGGCCCTAAATTTTTAAAAAATATTAGCATACTACAAAACTCTTATATTGTTGAATAACCACTTCAACAATAATACTGCAGACAAACTCAATTCAGTGATTCCAAAAGTGTGGGGTTTTTTAAAATTTATTTTAGAGAGAGGAAGGGAGAGGGAGAGAGAAACACTGATTAGTTGCCTCCTGGAAACACCCCGACTGGGGATCAAACTTGTAATCTAGGTTATGTGCCCTCACCAGAATCGAACCAACAGCCTTTTAGTGCATGGGATGGCACTCCAACCAACTGAACCACGAGCCCAGGGCTGTGCATATTTTTATTTAACATATATTAGAAAGCTAAGCATGTTAATACATACAGTACCAGTTTAGTCTTTTTAAACAGCTGTATAATACTTAGATGTATTGATATATCATAATTTAATTGGTCTCTAGAGATACATTTAACTATTGTTTTGTTTTTTGCTATTATGCAGAACTAAGCTCAATCTGTGCACTTCTTCTCTGAAGAGGTTTTTGGAAATGGAATGCTCATTTTAAACAGCCGTACAGCCAACTTCACATCCAAACTTCATGTGCCTACCCCTGGCTGCTTTGGTTCAGTGGTTAGAACGTTGGCCTGAAGACTGAAGGGTCCCAGATTCAATTCCAGTCAAGGGCACATGCCCAGGTTTAGGGCTCCATCCCCAGAAAGGGGTGTGCAGGAGGCAGCCGATCAATGATTCTCTCTCATCATTGATGTTTCTCTCTATCTCTCCCTGTCTTCCTCTCTGAAATCGATAAAAAAAAAATTTTTAAACTTGTTTAAAAAAAAAATTCTTATGCCTAATACATTTTGACAAATTTATGAGATAGTTCTCATATCTCCTACCGTGTTACCATTTCTGAGTAATGATCAATCTTCCTAATATTAATTAGAATTAAATTTCCAAATTCACAATTTATCATCACCTACCAATTTATAATTAAGTTATCAAGTAAAATTTTATTTTATTTTATTATTTTTAATTTATTCCAGAAAGGAAGGGAGAGGGAGAGATAGAAATATCACTGATAGTGAATTATTGATTGGCTGCCTCCTGCACGCCCCCTACTGATGATCAAGCCTGCAACCCGCACATGTGCCCTTGACTAGAACCAAACCTGGGACCCTTCAGTCTGCAGGCTGACACTCTATCCACTGAGCCAAACCAGCTAGGGCTCAAGTAAAATTTTAAAATGGGGAAACAAACAACTGGTCATACCTCTCTATCAAAGACAACACTGTAACAAAGTTCTTACTATACTTCACAAATAAGTTGATTAATACGATTTCTTATATTTATCATAGAAAAGTTCTAGATGTGGTTATTTTACAGATCTACCCTTCTACCATTCCTAATCCAGGCAGGTACTAAGTCCATTAGTAGCTATTTTAATGTCCCAGATCTTTTTTTTTTAAATTACAGATATCTAAAATGAGGGAGGAATATATCAACAAACACATAGGATGACCTCAGAAGTATTATTTTGGTTTTAATACCAAATCTAAACTTTCAAGGTAGGATGAGTGGAAGCCAGAACTTTACAAATATAAAAACTAATGACATGGAAAATCATTACCATTCCCCATTTTTCCCTTTTAGTTTTACAAGGTACAATAAATCACATCTTTAAAACCTAGGGAAAAATTAAACCACCCTTTCATTCCTTCCAAGTTCTCCATATAAATTCAATTAGAAGAAGGAATTCTTTTCCTAGCTGACAGCTTGACAGCCAATGAATCTAACACTTTTGTTTACTTTTAGAGCTACAGCATACTAAAGCAGGGACATACACACAGATACAACCCTTGAGCATTGAGGACAGTATGCAGCTGCACACATTTCACCCTGATCCTGGTGATGTCCTCCAGCAAATAGCATTTATAGCCCAAAAAGATAAAACAAAAGGATGATTAAAAAGAGACATTCTCTCTCCAGTATAGACTTAAATAGGTAAATAAATCAGGCCTCTTCTTTTTTAATTCCTAATGCAGGTATCAGTATATAAATTTAGACAAAAATACCTGCTCAAAAATTATGTGACCCATTTTCTGTAAATGAAGGATCACATGAAGTCATTCAGGCAATATTATTGACAGAGGTATTTTAGAGAGTATGGTTTTTCAGAATTGAACTCACTGTGCAATGGTTAAAAACAAACTAAAGATAACCCTTTTAAAATAAGTTTTAACCAAACATAACAAAAACAACGAAATACAGAATTTTAAAATCAAAATCTTACACTAATAATATTTTTACAATGTTCTTTATAAATCTGCTACTTATAATTGAACACAGTAAATTTAAAATTTGTGTTTTTTATTACAGCTGAGAGAGAAAACATTACTAGTAAAGAAAGACCAAGCCCTAGCTGGTTTGGCTGAGAGGATATAGAGCATTTGCTATGGATTGAAGGGTCCCAGATTTGATTTTAGTCAAGGGCATGTACCTAGGTTGCAGGCTTGATCCCCAGCCCAGTCAGAGCACATGCAGGAGGTAACCAATCTATGTATCTCTTTCACATCCATATTCTCTCACTCTGTCTCTCCCTCTCCCTTCCACTCCTTCTAAAAAAAAAAAAAACAACAAAAAACAAAAAAACAAAGAAGAAGAAAATCAATGGGAAAATATCCTTGGGTGAGGATTAACAACAACAAAAAAGACCATAAATATTGTATTTTCCCTCCCATTACATCCCAAATGGAGCATAAGTAATATGGAATAACTGACAGCAACACAAGTGCTATCCTATATGATAAAAGCCTAATATGCAAATCAACTAAATGGCAGAACGACCAGTCACTATGACATGCACTGACCACCAGGGGGCAGACACTCAACACAGAAGCTGCCCACAGCCCACAGACCCCAGGCCAGCCAAGGTGGGTGCCAGCGGGGAGCCCCCTCCATCACCCCGCAGTGGAGGACGGGGCTAGTGGGCAGGAGGCACCAGGTCGGCCAAGGTGGGTGCTAGCGGGCCCCCGCCAAGATCACCCCGCCGGTCACCCCACAGATCAGCCCTGATTGCTGGCCAGGAATAGGGACCCTCCCCGTGCATGAATTTCGTGCATCGGGCCTCTAGTACACTCAATAAAGAGAATACATTATACACATAAAAACTTTATAATTCAAATTTTCATAAAGTTTTAAAAATATATGAATTCTGGTCCCTTGGAACATTCTAACCTTATTCCTTCAAGCAGATTCTTTACATAATTCTAATCCCCAGAAATTTATGGTTTGTTTATTCAGATTGTTATGATTTGTGAAATTTTTATTTACCTGGCTTGAGGGCCAGTACTTGTTATCATTGTCATAAGTAAATATTTCCAACTGAGACTCAACCTTTCTTAGTTCAACTAAGATTTTCACATCCAGTTCTGACCTCTTGTCCCTCTTAATAAATAAACACAGCCTGCCCAGGTGCAGTTCAGTGGTTGAGCATCAACCTATGAACCTGGATGGAGATCATGGTTCAATTCCTGGTCAGGGCACATTCCCAGGTTTCGGGCTCAATCCCCAGTGTGGGGCATACAGGAGGCAGCTGATCGATGATTCTCTCTCATCATTGATGTTTCTGTATCTCCCTCCTTCTCTGAAATCAATGAAAATATATTTTTTTTAAAAATGAAAAGCGTAAGTGTGACTAAAATAATCAGGAGTGGGGGAAAGAGTACATTCAAAATAGCATCAAATAATATGGGTAACACTGTTATGAATGTGGGAAATTTTAACCTCTAGTTGAATGACAGATTAAGAAGACACAAAACAAATTAGGTTATAGAAGATTTGAATATAATCACCAATAAGATTAATTTATTAGACATACAATGATTTTCTTGTACTGATCATTTTGTCAATTCACACAGAAAATAGCAATATATTAAGATTAACTATTATATAAGGCACATTCTCTCATTACAACTCAAAAATTTTTTCTAAAATAGAAAGTAGGCAGAACCGCCCCTACTCTCCATAAGTTACATAGAATAGTTGAACTAGGCTTGACTTCACTTCAAACTTAATTGCTAGATGACAATAAACAAATATCAGACTTTTCAAGAGAAAAGTTATTTCCTTTGATTAGAAATCCATACCCAATCATGTTGCTCAAATAAGAAAACAGAAATTCACTTTCAGATATGTAATGACTCAGATGATATAAAGCCATACAGCTCTCTAGAAAAAACAACAACAGTCAAATAAGTATTCTAATTGGTACTTATTAAGGAATGATTAAAACAGATCATTGATGATGTGCACAGGGACCATTTAAACTCAAGACATTAGTCTCAACCATAACTGTTATATTACAAAAGAGAATGCAAATGTCATTGGTAATTACAAAAGGAGAATGTAATGAAAACGTAAAATTATTAGTTTGAAAATGATACTCCTGATATGAAGTTCAAGAACTTTTCCACAAAAACAAAGGAGAAGGCAGTAGTAGTAAGAAGAATTAAAACTGTATACTGTGTTCTTTATACAGAAAGCATAACAAAATGGTTTCTTCTCATAGTTAATATTAAGGAAAATTTATTGTTGGCAATGTTGCTAATTTTTTTCATGCTTAACAGCAAATTTAAAATTTGGATAATTACTTTCCAAATCAATATAGGGAAATAAAAATATTAATATACATAATAGGCAAAGAAAAGGAAAAAAACAAGAATGCCCTTTGATGTAGCAATTATACTCTTATGCATCCTATCTAATAAAGAGGGAATATGCAAATTGACCGTCACATCAGCACAAAGACAGTGGCGCCCATAGCTACAAGATGGCGGTGCCCAGTCCCCTCAGCCCCACCGGAGTCCCCCAGTCCTTTCAGCCCCACTGGGGGGGAGGGGTGGCAGGCGCAAGGTGCAGCCGGACCCGCTCTCAGCTCCTCAGCTGCCCAGGGCTGGCCTGACGCACAGGCAAGCCTCGGATGTCAGCTGCCCAGCCGCCCAGGATCGGCCGAGGCTCAGGTAACCAGGGCAAGCCAAGGCTTGCACTGCTGGCAGTGGCAGCAGCAGAGGTGTGATGGGCGTGTCGCCTTCCCCTGATCGCAGGGTCATCTCCCACCCCTGAGGGCTCCCAGACTGTGAGAGGGGGCAGGCCGAACTTAGGGACTCCCCCTCCAGTGCATGAATTTTCATGCACCAGGCCTCTAGTATACTCTATAAAACTGAAAACAACTGGCATATTCATAAATGATAGCATAAATAAAACACTGGGGCATATTCATGCAATGAAATATTATATGGCAGTGAAAAAATAAACTAATATGGAATAATAACAAAGGGCAATCAATAACAAACTTAAGTGAAAAAATCATTTCAAAAAAATACATTATGATTCCATATATATATCAAAAACAAGCAAAACAAATTTAAAGATGTTTATTAATAGGCAAGGTTGTAGTAAAAACACAAAGAAAAGCTAGATAATAATTATCACCTAGAAAATAAGCATGCAATTAAAAACAAAACAAACAAACAAAAAACCTGCTAGTGTGGCTCAGTTGGTTAGAGTGCTGTCCCATACACAGAGTGCTTGCAGGTTTGATTCCAGGTCACGGTGTGTACAGGAAGACAACCGATTAATATTTCTCTCTCATATAGATGTTTATCTCTCTAAAATCAATAAGCAGGTCTTCAGATGATAATTTTAAAAAAGAAACATAAAGGGCTTTAAAGGTATTAGCAGAGTTTTATTTTTTTTTATTTTGGTGTAAGCTTGTATATATGAAGCTTTTGTTGTAAGTATATTTGATAATGTAAAAAATTTTAAAAACAGAAAAATAGTGAGTCATCTCAAACTTTCAAAAAAAAAAAAACCCCAGACATTTCCACTACTACGTAAAATGTTTCCAATTACAGAAAATATTATAAGCCCCCTAAAAACAAATCTAGCAAAACTGATCAATTTCATTAAAATTGCAGTTAAAAAACATTACATAATACTAGAAAAAACAACCTATTGATATATATCTTAAACACACATCCAAAAGACTGAAGATTTTATTGCAGAAATCCAATGAGAGTTCAGTATTGAAAATTTCATAATATTAAACTCACCTGCAGATTGAAGAAAATAATGATTTTATCTAAAGAAAGGATATCAAAGGTTATTTAGTCATGGTTATTTAATAAAATGAAGTATTCATGCCTAATTGAAAGAAATTAATTTATAATAAAGAATTACAGAATATTTCTACTTTTGGATCTGCCCTATGGCCCCCTTGTTTTGCCATGCATAACAAAGAATCCCCAATCTATCTCTTTTACCAATATAGGCTTTCTCAAAACATTACACCTCAACTTAATCCAGGGTCTTGCTTCTGTAGAGGAATAACCTTCAAACTGGGACACACAAAAGATACTCCAATAGGAAAAGACATTTATGGATTGACACTGCCTCCTCCCTCACTCAAAATATCAGGGAGTCATATGTGAGACAATGTGAAAGGGCTAACAGTGGAATTCTCATTCATCCATTAACTTTTGACCAGTGGAACCTTAATAATTCATTAGATACCATGGCTGTTAGTGGATATCCAGCTTTAGTGGATTTAAAGATAACATCTTATTTAACTCAAGTATCCTTCACAGAAGTGATAAAAATTTTAAATAAATTCCTTCATAGAAACCACAGTGTTAATAATGCAAGCAACAATAAACAGAAAAATGGCAGAGCTTACATTTGTCAACTAAACTCTTTACCAACAACTAGAGGCCCGGTGCACAAAAATTTGTGCACTAAGGGGGGGGGGGTCCCCCCAGCCCGGCCTGTGCCCTCTCGCAGTCTGGGACCCCTCGGGAGATAACGACCTGCTGGCTTAGGCCTGCTTCCGGGTGGCAGAGGGCAGGCCCAATCCCTAGGTGCAGCCCCTGGTCAGGCTCAGAGCAGGGCCGATTGGGGAGTTGGGGCGCTGCCCCCTGTCATGCACAGAGCAGGGCCGATCAGGGGGTTGAGGAGCTCCCCGCTGTCACTCACAGAGTAGGGCCAATAGAGGAGTTGGGGCACCGCTCCCTGTCACACACAGAGCAGGGCGGATCAGGGGGTTGGGGTGCTGCACCCTGTCACACTCAGGGCAGGGCCAATGGGAGGTTGAAGGCTGATGGCTCTACCCTGTCACACACAGGGCAAGGCCCGTGGAGGGGGGTTGGGGCGCCACCCTCTATCACCCATAGAGCAGGGCCAATCAGGGGGTTGGGGCACCGCCACTGTCACACTCGGGGCAGGGCTGATGGAGAGGTTATGGCTCTACCCTGTCACACACAGAGCAGGGCCCGTGGGGGGGGGGGGGGGGGGGGTTGGGGCGCCCCACCCTGTCACACACAGAGCAGGGCCGATCAGGGGGTTGGTGCACTGCACCCTGTCAAACACAGAGCCGCAGGACAATCAGGGGATTGGGGAGCTCCCCCCTATCAGGCACAGAGCAGGGCAGATAGGGAGGTTGTGGCCCCGCCCCTTGTCACACACAGAGCCGTAGGGCGATCAGGGGATTGGGGAGCTCCCCCATGTCACACACAGAGCCACAGGGCGATCAGGGGGTTTGGGTGCTGCCCCCTGTCACACTGATCCCGGTGCCGGGAACCTTGCTGCTCCGCTGATCCCGGTGCTGGGAGGCATATTACCCTTTTACTATATAGAATAGAGGCCTGGTGCATGGGTGGGGGCTGGCTGGTTTGCCCTGAAGGGTGTCCTGGATCAGGGTGGGGGTCCCCACTGGGGTGCCTGGCCAGTCTGGGTGAGGGGCTGAGGGCTGTTTTCCTGAAGCGAGTGACTGAAGCTTCCAACCGCTCCTTGTTTTCTTTTTTTTTTTTTTTTTATTCTGGGCCAGCTTTAGCTCTGAGGCCTCGCTGCTGAAAACATCGATACAATGTTGCTAAAGCCCGGCTGAATCCGGTTTCTGGAGTTTTGTTTAGCTTCTGATTTGCAACATAGTACATAGTTGCTTAGAGTTGCAACTGAGAGGCCGGCAAGTTAGGCGGGTAATGTTGGAGTCCACAGTCACTGAAGCAAGCAAACCTCCCTGCTCGCTTCAGTGCCTGGCTGCCGGCCGCCATCTTGGCTGACAGTTAATTTGCATATACTCACTGATTAGCCAATGAAAAGGGTAGCGGTCGTATGCTAATTACCATGTTTCTCTTTTATTAGTGTAGATACTATGAAGTAACAACAATGGCAATGGAATTAGATATGAAAGTAGTAGACCAAAATATTTCTAAATTACCAAATTATCTGAATTGTAAATTTACATGCCCTGAAGCTGATGAGGAACCTTGTCCTAAGCTAATGCTATACTGATTATGTTAGTGAAGATATGTAAGATCTAAACATCTGGAATGTGAAGACAAACCTCTATTTTCTCATCAGAATTTTTTAAGGCATTGAAACTTAATCAAAACTTCATGAAGTGTAAAGATATAGATTATTTCAAGTAAGTGTATTGATAAATATTTACAGGAGTCTTTCAATGGCTAACTTCTGATCACTGGGGAAACATTTCATTTTCTCATGATAAAAGTGGCTAATACATGGAAAATATGCCAAGAAAACAAAACACTGTTGGGCAAATGATTACAAAAACAAACAAACACTAAGAAGTTGAAGAAACAAGGATTCAAGCACATTACACTACATGGGAGGTATTTTATATAGCTGAACTCAAGTACGGATGTTTCTAAGATATCCAGGTTTAGAGTATTTACTAGACAGATTCTCTTTCAAAAATTTAATTCATGAAGAACTACTTTTTAGTGAGTCATTAAAGGAAAGATGAACCAGAGCAGATAAATTCTCATAAGCAGATGGCTTTTATTTTTAAAAAAAATATTTTTATTGGTTTTAGAGAGAGGAAGGGAGAGGGAGAGAAACAGAGAAAAACATCGATTAGTAGCTTCCTGCATGCATCCTGACTGGGGATCAAATCTGCAACCTGGCTATTAGCCTTGACTAGAAATCGAACTGGTGACCTTTCAGTGCACGGGACTATGTTTAACTAACTGAGCCACACCAAGGCACAAATGGCTTTTTTAGAAAAAGATTTTTCAGAAAAATATGTTAATTCTACTTAAAGCCATAATGACACAGTGCATGCTTGTAACTGGAAATGGAAAGCCGTGGAGGAGGGGATAGAGGGAGATGAAAGAGAATGAGGGGTGAGGGGGAGCGTAAGAGGTAAAGTGAGGGGAGAGAAGGCTATAAAGTAAGTTTAGACATGAGAAAACCTTGACTGCATCATTAAAAGAGTAATATAGCAAAGCAGTTGAAGACAGAAGTACCAAAATACTACAGGATAATTCCAATATTGTCAATTATATAAAATCAAAGTCTTTGAAATACATATTTCATAATGAGATGTGAAGTGACTAAAAAATATTTTGTACCACAGAGACTGAATGGCTATCTTATTAAAGAGTACTTAAAAGAGCTGGCAATCTTGGTAAGTTACCAATCTTAAAAGCGGGAAGAGAAAAGCAGTTAGTTACCTACAAAGGAGTGCCCATACAACTGTCAGCTGATTTCTCAACAGAAACTTTGCAGGCCAGAGGGAGTGGCAAGAAATAGACAAAGCGATGAATTGCAAGGACCAACAAACAAGATTACTCTACACTAGTGATGGCGAACCTATGCCAGGTCCCCCACGCGCCCCCTGGTGGTCAGCACGTCATAGCGATAGGCTGCTCTGCCGTTCAGTCTATTTGCATAATAGCGTTTTATATATATATAGACTAGAGGCCCAGCAAGAAGGTTCCCCGCCTCCCACCATGTGAGGAGGCACTCCACAGAGGGCCGGGACCGCACCTAAATCGTGCAGCACCGGCCGATGTGGGAGTCAGGCCGGATGGTGCCACAGGTGGCCGGGAGTCAGTCCACCATGTGAGGAGGCGCTCCACAGGGGGCCAGGACCCAAGCCTGTCTCGTGCAGGGCTGGCCGCCCTGGGAGTCAGGCTGGATGGCGCCCAGGGAGCCGGGACCTGCGCCTGACTCGCGCAGCACCGGCTGCTGTGGGAGTCAGGCCGGATCAGTGCCATGGGAGGCCGGACTGGTGCGGCGGAGGGCTGGGACCTGCGCCTTACTTGCAGCGTCCCCTGTCCCCCCTGCCTGTGTCCGCTCCGGGGCCACCTGAGCCACCACAACGGCTCAGGCAGGCCCCCTGCCTCTGTCTCGTCTCCGCTACAGGACTCACCTGCGCACGCAACCTCCTCCTGTCTGGTTGTGCCCCATTATGGAGTCCTGGCCTAATTTGCATATTAACTCGTTATAATATAGATTATTTATACTTTGCAAGAATATGTAAGCTTTTTATATTACTAGAGGCCCGGTACATGAAATTTGTGAACGGAGGGGTAGGGGAGGCGAGAGAGGGGGTTCCTCAGCCTGTCCTGTGCCCTCTCACAATCCAGGACCCCTTGGGGGATGTCGGGCCTAAACCGGCAGTTGGACAACCCTCTCGAAATCTGGGACTCGGCATGCACCAGTGACCATACTTTTCATACAGGTGAAAGGCATCTTGCTCTTGTATGGGCAACTACATTTTTTGACCCTGATTATAAAAAGTAGTACATAACACGATCCTTCTGAGGCAGTAGTACCATTTTCCCCACCTTATGGGTGGAAAAACTGAAGCAGAGATAAGTTAAGTAATTGGCTTGTCACACAGATGTGTCAGAATCAGGGCTGACCACAAAATGTGCAAGCCAGAGGCCATGCATATCATCACTGCATCATCCTGTTTTTCAGTGTTAGAGTAGCCTTGCCAGATTTTAATTTTTAAATCTAAGAGACTGTTCCCAATATATTGGGTAGGGTCCGTAGGCCTGGCCGGTGATCAGGGCCATCTGCAGGGTGACTGGTGGGTGGGGCAATTGGGGGGCCCCTGCTGGCACCTGCCTTGGCTGGCGGCCTAGCCTCGCCTGCTGGCCAGTCCCGCCCCCCAATCGCCGCCCTCTCAGGGAGCAGTCACTCAACACAGGAGCTGCCTCCAGTCAGTAACAGCTCCTGCATTGAGCGTCTGCCCCTGGTGATCAGTGCACATCATAGCAACCAGTCATTCTGCCAGTCGTTCCACCGGTCAGTTGATGTGCATATTAGGGTTTTATTATATAGAATTCTTATTATCACCATTTATCCCCCATACCTTCTTGCAGCCCCACCCTTTACTTCTTTAATTCATTTTCACTTTCTATGATTATATTTTTGCCTTTCTTCAATGCCCTTCTGTAAATTTTCAGTGGCGTCCACTCCCCCTTGGGCATCTTAAAATTTAGAATATATGTCTAAGATGATCTTTGTCTTTGTCTTTTGTTGCCACCTATATTTCAGTCTTAGATCTACAGTTAAATATATTTAATACTCATTATAAACCCTTTGATGTTTTATTACTCAATTAACAGTTGGATAAAGATCATGCTCTAGTACAGCAATCACCAACCAGTGGTCCGTGAGATCCGAAAGGTTGGCAACCACTGCTCTAGTAGCTTCCTCAATTCATGTGTATAGTATTCCGAGTTTCGTTTAAGTCCTTTTCTATTATTGATATTTGAAAAACAGTTTTTCAGAGTAGGACAAAAATAGGTTTACAGTTGTTCATATGGAAAATAATACAATAATAATACAAGAATGAATTCCATATTTCCCATATTCACAATTATAAACCTACTTTTGCTCCATCCTGTATGTAAAATTCTTGGCTCACATTCTTTTTCCCTATAGTTTCTTGAAAACACTGCTCCATTGTTACTTTGCTTTGCATGTTTCTATTTAGAAGTCTGTGCCAATATAATTCTCAAGCCCTGTAGGTTCTTTGGTCTTTTTACCCCACTGGAGGCTCTCAGAATTTTTTCTTTAACTTTAAAGTCTAACAATTTTACAAGGATATGACTCAAAACTAACTGCTTAATATCAATATCCCCAAGTATCCTACAGTCCTTTCAATATGTAGATGTGGGTTTCTTTTTTATGAAAAAAAAAAACAAGTTAATTATAGTTTTAAATATTTCTGTTCCTGTTGCTTAGTTTTGTAATTTTATTATACATATGAATTTTTTTGTCTCATTTCCATCTCAACCACCTTCTCATTTACCTGTTTTACTTTATTTTTTCATCACCATTTATCCCCCATACCTTCTTGCAGCCCCACCCTTTACTTCTTTAATTCATTTTCACTTTCTATGATTATATTTTTGCCTTTCTTCAATGCCCTTCTGTAAATTTTCAGTGGCGTCCACTCCCCCTTGGGCATCTTAAAATTTAGAATATATGTCTAAGATGATCTTTGTCTTTGTCTCTTTTTTTGGGGTTCAGTCAATTCTCCTTCTATTTCATCCTAGATTTCATTCTAATTTTGTGAGGGTTTTTTTCTTTTAGAGATAATTTCTTTAGTTTTAAAATTATAATTCTAGTTGGTTTTTCTTATCTCTAAATGCTTGTTCTAGATTGTTTCAAATCTGAAGATGAGTTATCGTTTTCTTCTGCTTTTTTGGTTGTTTTCTTTTGTGGAAGAGGGTTTCATTTGCTGAGATATTTGATTTCTTCTTATGGTAGCTTTCCATAAATTTAGGAAGAATTGATAAATTGTGACTTGGAATTTGGGGTGGTTCAAAAGATTTCTGTTTTAAGAGCCTCCTCTTTTGTTAGTGTAGCAAGTATAATTTCTTTAATGGATGACTATTTCTTGGTGGCAATGGTAAGGAGGGGCACTGTGTGTTCTCAAATTTGGAGGGAGGAGTTATTATTTTATATTGTCAGACCTTACATTTTCCCCTTTTGCTTCTTTTTCCTTCACCAGCCAATCTCCCAAAGGTACCTTTCCTTGTCTTTAACTTTCTTCTCCATCAGAAAAAAATATTTTTCCAGATAGTTGAAATTAGAAAAATTAGAACTTTTAAGCCCACGACCCATAACCAGTGCTCTGATAAACCAAGACTCTTTTGTATTTATGGTGTAGCTTCTCTTTCTGATGGTGATTTTAGAACAATCCTAGTTTCCTCCAGTTTTTCAGAACTTTCCTTGTTGTCTATAAATGATTGTGTCAGGAGAGGTAGATATCTCTTCTGGGATTTGGTGCTTATTTTTTTCACTTACAGGAAACTTTAGAATTTGTAACATTCTGTCTTCTAGCTTTCTTGAGGGTATGGATTTTGTAGTTTTATTTGTTGTTCTTGTTGATCTTTACTGATACTGGAGGAAATATGAAGAGACTTGCATTTATCCTTATCTATCATTATCAATACTTGCTCAGAAATTGATATCAATCTTTTCTAAAAAACGTAAAAATGTGACAGTGTCCCAAAATTTGCAAGAAAAACTGATCTCAGGCAAGATGAAAAATATTTTAATTTTCAACAGAAAAACAATTGCATACTGACAAAAAGAACTGAAAAAAGGAGGATCACGCCCTGGCCAGTGTGGCTCAGTTGGTTGGAAGTCATCGAGCATGTACTGAAAGGGTGTTGGTCCTATTCCTAGTCAGGGCACATGCCCAGGTTGTGGGCTCAAACCTCGGTAGGGGGCATTTAGGAGGAAGCAGATCCATGTTTTCCTCTCACATGGATATTACTTTCTTTCTCCCTCGCTCTTCCTCTCTCTCTAAAAACTAATTTAAAAAGGGAAGATCATGTTTATTAAGAATACACAATGATGCATTTGTTTCATTTTCATCCGCATTTCATTCTTCCACAACAGAAAAGCAAATACCAAAATAAACTGAATATAGAAACACTTTTGAATCAATGTATGACAAACTATTAAACTGACAATTTTGCCCTGCCCAGTTGACTCAGTAATTAGAGCGTGGGCCCATGGATTAAAAGGTCTCGGGTTTGATTCCGGGACAAGTGCACATACCTAGATTGCAAGTTTCAATCCCCCACTCCAGTTAGGGCCCAGTAGAAAGGCAACCAATCACTGTATCACTCTCATATCAATGTTTCTCTCCCTCATCCCTCTCCCACCTCTGTCCCTCCCTTCCACTCTTTCTAAAAACCAATGGAAAAAATATCCTTGGGTGAAAATAAGTAAGTAAATAAATAAATAAATAAACAAAGAGACAACTTTTTTTTTTTAATTTAAAGCTTACTGCTCTCATAAAATAGTATGCAGTCAGTAATTCATCAAATACTTATTAAGCATTCGCTGTGTGTCTAGCATCATTCTAGATGCTTGAAATATAGACATTTGTTAGGTATTTGTCTTGAGCACAGACAAATATTCCATCCAAATAGGGCTAACATTCTCATGGGGGAAGTCAAACAATGAAACTAATAATATACTTTTTTTAAAAATCACAAAAGCTTTATATTTGGCTAATAATAAAATTTTAAATTTCACTTGTATTATCCTATCAAAAATTTCCTTTTGTGTATTTCTATCTAACTATATTTAAGTTATATATTGGGGAATATGCCTGTGATTTCCCATTTTTAGAAATATAATTACACCAATGGCCCGGTGCATGAAATTCGTGCACATTGAAAAGGAATTAATTAGAGGATGTGAGCATTAGGCAGTCCGCGTTTCTGAAATTCAATGACATGAATTTTAGCTATTACTTTGCCAAAAAAATGGAATTTACAGATATCATTTAAAAGAGCATTTAGCTTAATATTAAAAACTCGGGCTACCAAGTCAGGTCTGTTTTCAACTTTTTGCCAGTGTTGTAAATTGTTTGCAATATCTGCCCATTTGGGGTTGCATGTCATAGTTATGAATAAATCGGGCTTGCCATACTTCGTTACAATTGCCATAGCATCCTGATATCACTGCTGCATATTTCTGGGACTACCCTCAAAAGATGATGGAAGTATTATAATTTACCAATTGGCACACTGTCATTTTCAGATATAGATTTGAGATAATCCATCAAACCACTATGTTTTTCAACTCTCAACTTAGATTTGTTTGCATTGATGAAATTTATCTGATTGGACTCCATTTTTGAATATGAATCCACAATAAACTGTTAATTTTCCTGCATTTAAAATAGGATTGAGAGAAACCAAGATGGCAGCATAGGTAAACACCGGAAATTGCTTCCTCGCACAACCACTTCAAAAATACAACTAAAAGACAAAACGGACATCATCCAGAACCACAGGAAGGCTGGCTGAGTGGAAATTCTACAACTATAAGGAAAGAGAAAAGCAAACTGAGACTCAGAGGAGGTGCGAAAGTAAAGTGCAGAGGTACAGAGGCGCATGTGGAAAGGGCTGGAAACTGAGGACGCGGTTGTCTTTTTCAATCAGGAGGAAGTCTCAAGCTCCCAACTACTCTGAATTCCAGTTCCGGGTGAGTCTCTGGGGTCCCAGACTCATACGGGCAGAAACTGGACTGTCTAGCATCGGTCGGAACTCAAGAGCGGCTTTCTCTCAGAGGTGCTTGCAGCGATTACCGAGGGACACTGACACGAGGGGCCCTTAGGGTAGGACTGAGGATCAGCCATAGCTGTTTGCTCCGCCCTGTTGATTCCCTGAGACCCCACCCCACAAAAGCTGTGAGCAGAGGCTTTTGCATATGAATGGCCTGGCCCTTTGCAATCTGAAAATTACCTAACAAACTGTAGCTGGGACAGACAGACCCATAACTTCCAAAGAAGGCCCAAGGGCCCACAGCAGCTTGCATTGCTTCACAGCTGGGCCTCATCTGGGCACCTCCAAACCCCAAACAAAGAAGAGGAATCTGCAAATCTCTCCATAGCTCCTGCTGGGTAGCCTCAGGCAGAGGCTAGATTAGCACCTCCTTAGAGATCCAAGAGCCAGTGTACCCAGTGGTCAGAGTGGGACCATCCAGATTACAACTCCTCAGATCCCTGGGAGGTAAGGGAGGGCAGGGGCTTGTCAAGGGTGGGGGGGAAAAAAGGATACATATGTAATACCCTTTGTAATGCTTTTAGCAATAAAAAAAAAAAAGAGAGGAAAAAACAAACAAACAAACAAACAAACAAAAAACTCCTCAGATCCATAAGGGACACACTCAGGGGGCAAACTCAGTGAGCACCAAAGCCCCACCAAAGCAACTCTTGCCCCAGAAGGGTGTCTCCAGCACAGAAGTTCTCCCACTGCAGACACAGCTGATTCTCACAGCCAATTGGCCTGGAGGTCAATTCCTCCCAGTGATACCTACAACAATCAAGGCTTAATTACAACAAGATTGTGCACAAAGCCCACAAGGGGGTGCACCAAGAGTGTCTACCTCAGGTAATTGGGGAGGCTGAGCCACTGGGCCCTATAGGACACCTAGCACACAAAGCCACTCTAACAACACAGAGAAGCAACTAAAATGCGGAGACAAAGAAACAGGTCACAAATGACAGAAATGGAGGAAAGCAAACTACTGGATATAGAGTTCAAAACCACACTTTTAAGGTTTTTCAAGAATTTTCTAGAAACCGCCGATAAATTCAGTGAGACCCTCAAGAAATCTAGTGAGACCCTCGAGGATATGAATAAGGACCAACTAAAAATTAAGCATACACTGACTGAAATAAAGAATATTATACAGAGTTCCAACAGCAGACTAGAGGATCGCAAGAATCAAGTCAAAGATTTGAAATATGAAGAAGCAAAAAACACCCAAAAGGTAAAACAAAAAGAAAAAAGAATTCAAAAATATGAAAATAGTGTTAGGAGCCTCTGGGACAACTTCAAGCGTACCAACAACCAAATTATGGGGGTGCCAGAAGAAGAGAGAGAGCAAGATATTGAATACCCATTTGAAGAAATAATGACAGAAAACTTCCCCTACCTGGTGAAAGAAATAGACTTACAAGTCCAGAAAGCACAGAGAACCCCAAACAAAAGGAATCCAAAGGGAACAACACCAAGACACATCATAATTAAAATGCCAGGAGCAAAAGACAAAGAGAGAATCTTAAAAGAAGCAAGAGAAAGAAAGTCAGTTTCCTACAAGGGAGTACCCATACGACTGTCAGCTGTTTTCTCAACAGAAACTATGCAGGCCAGAAGGGAGTGGCAAGAAATATTCAAAGTGATGAATACCAAGAACCTACAACCAAGATTACTTTACCCAGCAAAGCTATCATTCAGAATTGAAGGTCAGACAAAGAGCTTAACAGATAAGAAAAAGCTAAAGGAGTTCATCACCACCAAACCAGTATTATATGAAATGCTGAAAGGTATCCTTTAAGAAGAGGAAGAAGAAAAAAACGGTAAAGATACAAATTATAAACAACAAATACACATCTATCAACAAGTGAATCTAAAAATCAAGTGAATAAATAACGTGATGAACAGAATAAACTGGTGAATATAATAGAATCAGGGGCATAGAAAGGGAGTGGACTGACTATTCTGGGGGGGGAGGGGGAAGGGGCATGGGGGGGGTGCGGGAAGAGACTGGACAAAAATCGTACACCTATGGATGAGGACAGTGGGGGGGAGGGGGGTAAGTGCAAGGGTGGGGTGGGAACCGGGTGGAGGGGAGCTATGGGGGAAAAAAAGAGGAACAACTGTAAGAATCTAAGCGATAAAGATTTAATTAAAAAATAAATAAATAAAATAGGATTGAATGTGTCCTGCACAGAGAGATGAAATCCATAATGCTGCATTTGTGTGACTTGTGTCCTTACATTTTGTCTAGAAATATTGTCGATTACACTGTTGTCTCTGAGTCTTAATGCAATATCTGTTCCCTAGCCTTTTTCACTATGTTGAAAACGAATAGGATATGTCATAGCATCTAATGTAGGAAACAGGATATTGATTTGTTTCATTTTAGTGGCATTTGGATTATTGGTATCTGGTTACAATGAATGAGCAAGTCCCTTTCAAAAGGAGGTTCTCCATCTTTGTTTCTGAATATGACAGCAACCTCGGTTACACGGGGAGAATTATACCTACCTGGGTCACTGTTACGATTGTATTTAAATTACCATTGTTACTTCTGTGGGACCAATACCTTTTGCTGCTGCTTCAGATTGGGCTTCCTTTTCTACCTCACGTAGCATCTTCTACAATTTTGTTACTTCATTTATTTCATGCATGAGGTTGTTGATGTTGCTCATGAGTCTTTCTGAGCATTGCTAATCTTTTACTTGTAGCTTCAGCTGTATCCAAAATATAGAGTTGAGCAAACTTCCAAGAAACACCATCCAAAGGATGTAAAGTTTCAGTACGGTGATAGACTTGTCTGTGTATTCTAAAACAGTATGGCCCATTTCCTGATGATGCAATATTTGCACCCATGAAAGCAAAAGCAAAAGAACTATTTATGGGATGAGTATTTTCTATGAAATTTTTACTGTCAGAATCTTCGTTTGTCATTAATCTTTTTAAGTATGCCGGGTAATCTGGAAAATGTATATCATTTGGACAGACTTTCCCTTTGCTACAACATCGAGTAAATTTCCCATTGGATGGTTTTTCATCAGAGAAATTTAGTGGCAGGCAAAATTCACATCGAACAGTCATTCCACCACAACTATGTTCGAGGATTGCATCCTCATGCACTCCATTATTGCTGAGAAGGCAGTTCCTACCAGAATTGGTAGTACTTGTTGATGACTGTTCTTTAGACATATTCTGTCGTCGCCACCTTCTTTCAATTTCTTTCAACTTCAAAGGCACGTTGGTTTTTAGACATTTTCTGTCGATGACGCTTGTTTTTTGGCATCAGAGCGACGTTTTTCAGTAGCTGGTGTTCAGATACATCCTGTCACAGGCGCCGCCTTCTTTTAAGATCAGACACACGTTGCTCTTCAGACATTTTCTCTCAATAACACTGGCATCTTTTGGCTGCAGAGCTGCTATGTTGTATCAATAGTTGTTCTTTAGACATAGTCCCATCTCTCTACTGTCACTATCTGAGATGCAGGTAAATGAGAGTCCTGGCTGTCAGGCCACTCAGAGCTGTCTGACCAATAGCTGATTCTGTGGGGGTGGGAATTCCTCCTCCTTGCTGTCAGTTTCCACAGCTGTGATGAGGAAGCTGGGGTAACAGAGGGAGCCACACCTTCCAAGCCGCCCTCTCTCTTGCTCTGCTCTATATCCAGCGGCCTCCTGCTCTGCCAAGTCTTCCAAACCTCCCGCTTTCCTGTTCTGCTCTCCACTGGTGAAGGTCCCTGGAGCCCACAGGAGTGGCTAGGCACGGCCAGCCTCGCCTCCGGGGGCCAGCAATGGTCCCGGGAGCCCATGGGCGTGGCTTGGCGCGGCCGGCCTTGCCTCCCAGGGCCGGCGATGGTCCCAGGAGCTGGTGGCCACCATTGCCTCCCGGAGCGCTTGACACCTGTGTATGCAAATTAACCCACCATCTTTGTCGGGTTAATTTGCATGCCCACTCCTGGTTGGCTGGTGGGCGTGGCTTGTGGCCATTGCGGAAGGATGGTCAATTTGCATCTTTCTCTTTTATTAGTATAGATTCTTCAGAACACAGATGTCTAGAGGACATAACCAAGAAGAGGTCCTGGATTTAGAAAGAGGTCAGGAAACATTAGGTTTTCTCTCCTTGGAGAGTGCATAATAAATGGTACATTTATGGATGTAAGAGGAATCATTCCAATTTATTAGCTTTCATTGTTTGTTTCAAGTACGTTTAGGTGTGAGAAGAAGAGTTGTATACAGACTTTAAGCAGCCAAAATAAGAACTATAGTAAATGTTTGTTGGCTGATATCCAGCATTCAAGTAGCCTCGTATTTTGGCAACTTCCCAAAGTGATGAGTAGCAGAGCCTGGCCTCAATAAAGACAATAAAAGAATGGAAAAGTCTTCTCTCCACTTCATGGTAGCCACAAGAAGAAATACAAATCATTTTTGTCCAAATGTGAAACTTTGAAATTTTAGGAAATAACAAAAATAGGTTAGTTATAGTAGTAGCAGTAGGAGTTGACAAACTTGATTTTACAGACTTCTTGTAAATTCCTTTTCTTCAGAAATTAGCCAGGGCTGAATTATGTTGCTTGCAAATAACTACAATTTATAACAGTAATTCCATTTCTAAACATTTGCCCTATTATTGCATGTTGGCAAAAAATAGGATAAGGATTATAATAGTTTGTAGTAACAAAAGACAGAAAAAAATCCTACATGTAAAAAAAAGTGTCTATTGTTATAGACACTTAAATTGGATAACTATATAAATGAAAAAAGTGAGTTAGAACTGTATATGCTGATATGGAATAAAAAAGAATGTAGAACAATGGTGTATATGGTATATTTCTACCTATGTAATTAAAAAAAGATCAGCTGTGTATTTGCATATGAACAAAAAAATTATAATAATGATTGCCTTTGCAAGAGAAAACTTTCTCATTTTTTATGTTATTTAAAAAAATGTTTTTAAACAGAGCTCTTGCCCCACTGGTGTGGCACAGTGGTTGAGCATCAACATAGGAATCAAGAGGTCATTGATTTGAGTCCCAGTCAGGGCACATGCCCGGTCTGCGGGCTCGATCCCTAGTAGGGAGGTGCAGAGGCAGCCTATGGATCTCATTGATGTTTTTCTCTCTTTATTCCTCTCCCTTCCTCTGTCTCTAAAAAAAAAACAAAAACAAAAAACAAAAAACCTCAAACAGTGCTCTTGATTACTTTAATAAAAAAAAGGCTAATTATAAATAAATCTATTGAAGGGTATAAGATTTGTCCTGACCAGTTTTTCTCAGTGGTTAGAGCATTGACCTAAGTGTCACAGGTTCAATTCCCTGCCAAGGACACATACCATGGTTGCACATTCCACAGTCCTGGTAGTAGCATGCAGGTGGCAACCAACTGATATGTCTTTCTCACCTCCATGTTTCTCTCTCTTCCTCTCTCTCTCTCCCCATCCTCCCTCTCTTCCATTTTCTGTAGAAATCAATGGGGAAAATGTGCTCAGTGAGGATTATAAATAAATAAATAGGATTGAAAGTGGAATGCAGAGATGAATTAATGAAATAGAACAGAGAAAACCATTATCTAACATAAAAAGGTAGCATTTCAAGTGTGGGAAACAAATTGTAAATAAATCATTAATTCTGGGATAACAGATTTATTATTGGAAAACAAGACCAATTAATTTCCAGGAAAGTTATAGATTTAAATGTAAATTTTAAAAGAGCAAAGAACAAGCAAACACAACCAACAAAAGTAAATACACATTAATGTATTTATAATATTAGAATAGGAGAAGGCCTTTCTCAGCATGAGAGGAAGCACCCACAAAGGAAGAGTAATATATTTACCTCATAAAAATTTTAAAAATTATATATGGCAAAAAGTAACATAATACTAAATGATAAAAAACAACCTGGAAAAATATTTCATATATATGTGTATATACATATGTATGTTAGATTTTAGAGCATTTCAAGTCATTCTGAAAGGCACGAATATTACAATATTTTCAAAGGAGCAAATTATATAATTTGTAAAAAATGAGGAAATACACTGCTACAACCTTTCTGGAGGGAAATTTGACGATATGCATTAAAAAATGATTTTCATTTGATCTCAAAAATCTTTCCTCTAATCATTACCCTAAGGAAATAAACAAGTTATCCAAAGATATATTCAAAGATATACTCAACAATTTACAAACCAACAACAAAACAAAAAAACTGTCCACTGCCATTTATATGATGAAAAACAACGTAACTATCCATCAGAGAACTGGTACACTAAGTTTTATGCAAAAGAATTCTATGTAGCCCATAAAATAGATGTTGCAAAAGAATACTGAATAACATCATGCATATTTGATATCTATAATAATAAAAGTGTAATATGCAAACCGACCAAACGACCGAACAGCAGAACGACCGTCTGAACAACCTTCCGGATTACCATGCTATGATACCCACTGGCGCCAGGCCAGCCAAGGCGGGTGCAATGCGATTGGTCAGGGGCCCATCCATCACCCATTGATCGCCCTGCAGAGGGAGGCCCAGGCGACCAGCTGGCAGATCAATGGGCGGGGGGGGGGGGGGGGGGGGTCGGGGGGTCCACGACAGCCCCAAAGAGGAGGCCAAGGCCACCAATCGGTGGGCTGTGGTGGACGGGGCCTACCTCTTTGGGGCGATTGATCACGAGGCTCCTGGGCTGTGAGAGGGCACAGACTGGGCTGAGGGACACCTCCCACCCCCTCCCCAAGTGCATGAATTTCATGCACCTGGCCTCTAGTATTATAATAAAAAAATTTAAATATAATGGAGAATATGATTCTATTTATTTAAAATATACATCTCATAAGTAAATATATATAAATAAAAGTCTTAAAGCTATATAACAAAATGTTGACAGCAATTAGGGTAAGTAGTATGTGATTTAAAATTGTTTAAATTTATAGTTACTAATTTTCTACAGTAACTATGTTTTATTTTATCAAGAAAATATAGAGTATAGGTAGAGAAGTTATTCCTTCTGAGTCTAGCATGATAAAAAAAAAACCACAAGTTAAGATATAGATAAGGTAGGTAAAGTAGTGCAACAAGAAATCATATATGTCCAACCTATGAGGGAAGGCAGGGGGTGAGGGGGTAAGATCAACCAAAGGACTTGTATACATGCATATGAGCATAACCAATGGACACAGACGGGGTTGGGGGGCGGGAGGGTGGGAGGCGGGAGGTGGTGAGGGCATGTGCTGGAGGGTGGGGACAGCCAGGGAGAGGTCAATGAGGGAAAAAGGAAACTTACGTAATACTTTAAACAATAAAGAATTTAAGAAAAAAAATCATATATGACAGTTTCTATTCTCTTAGTATATCAGAAGAATATCTAAAAAGAGTACAGAAGGTAGGAGTGGGAATTGCGGAATTTCAGCAAAGTGACAAAACTTTAAAACAGCTTTTTTAGAGAAGGAGAATGTGATCATTTCTTGAGATGGTACCTAGGTAGTAGCAGTGTTATCTGGAGAAAGAGAGATTGTAGTTTAAATTAGAAGGAAAAAAATTGGAGTAGATAGGAAGTGGATAGGACGGACAGAAAGGGGAATAGGAAGAATTTAAAGGGGAGAGGAAAAGAAAGAAGAGAAGAGAGAGCAAAGAGGAGATACATGATAAAGAAAATGGATCGAGAGGAAATAAATTGGGTAGTATAAAAGAGGAAGTGGGAGTAAAGGCATAGAAAAGAAGAAAAAGAAGACTGGGGAAGAAGAAAGCAGAGTGCTCTAAGAAAATATTGAGAATATGAAAGTTCATTACCAAAAAAAAAAAAAAAAAAAGGGTTACCTAGAGACTACAAGTATTATGGTTAGCTAGAAATTAGTGACTGCATTTGAGGTGGTTGTACAGTGAGTAGAAATATATTATCCTTTATACCATGAGGGTTCTAGATATAACTTTGTTACTGGCACATGTAGGGTCCACAAGATGTGATGTAATATCCCGATACTAAAATATACCCTTCATATGTGTGTGGATTTATTTCACATATGTGTGTATTATAAAAGATAACATTTACTTATATTTCTTAAACAATCTAAGAATTCTTCCTGGTTTTAAAACTTAATAAAATACAGAAACACCAAGAAAAAAGGACAGGAGTGTAAAATTACAAGAAAGTTAAGCTTCAAGCTGAAATAGGAAAAAGAATAGCACTTGTGATAAAAAGACTTCTGGAGAGCTGAGAAAAGACAGGGCAAATATTATCATGCTAAATTACTCAAGACAAAAATAATAGCTAACTAGGCAGAATATTATGAAATTCCCTTTCAGAATCAGTTTTAACAGACCACATAATATATGTTTCATTACTAAATAAGCTGCACTTTGTTTTCTAACCTCAGACAGTAAAACCGAAGGCTCTGACCAAATGAGGAAGAAAAATCTATGACCCTCAGGGGAGCTGCTCTTGTTTAACCTGTTAAAGTACACAGGACAAAGGCCCTCTATCATTAAAATAACACCATCAGAACAAAGAACACACTTGGAGCTCTCCTTGGTGCTGCAATTGGCAGCTGTTAAAGACTAGTTTTTCTAATTATGAATCCAAGTTTACTAATTCTTTGCTGACCACTCTGCCTAAATTCTCATTAGCCTTATTTCAGTAAACTACACACTAACCCGTGCCTCTGTAAGTATATTCTCTCAAACTTTATTAGGAAATGCGTAAAATATAGAGATAAAGCAATGGGTCTATAAAGATATTTTCTTTGTATTTTCCAATAATTTAAAAAAGTAATTAATAACCAAAAAATAAAATCATAGTACCAAAGAATCCAAATAAAAGTGTATGTGCATACACACACAACACACACACACACACACACAAGATGCACTAGATTAATCATATTCTATATGGTCAGCTAAATATCTCTAGCAAGTAATCTTCCCAGAAAAAAATATTGTCTATTGAGCTTACTTCATTTTACTGCTCTATCAACTCTTATAAAATATGTTAATCTTTAGATGTTTTTCTCCCTTTCTGATCTATAATAGACAATTATTCCACTGCCTAAATAGTATACATTTTATTGTATACTTACACATCTTGAAAAAGTCATATTAACAATCCTTCCAGAATCTAAGCACCTACCATGAACTAAGGAGGATAACCAGAATTCCCTAAGTCACAATGTGGAAATCTAAAGAGTAAATGTTTTGAATTTAGAAAATGGCTACTACTTATTTAGGGGGAGAGGAGGATAGAAGGTACTTTTCCATTGCACTTCAGAGCGTGCAACAAAAGGAAAACCCACAACGAATCAAGATAATGCAAAACTTCGTTTGAATACCTTGGGCATTCCAAAAGATACCATGATTTTAATAGAGTTTACAGTAAAAACCATATTAAATTAAGCCATTAATAAAATCATTAAGTTTGCAATGGAAACAAATATGAATAGGTTTAGGAAGGATTGTTTAAGTATAACAGAAAAAAGAATTCTCATCAAATGTATCATTTTAGTTCAAATGGCCTATTAAGTGATTTAATTTTCCTCGGAACTGGTTGGTCCTTTGAAAAAGAGGTGATTCCTCTCATAAAGAGTTTAATCTGAGAAGTTCATCCATACAGTCAATTGCTGAAAATCTATTTGTCTAAAAATATTTACAATAAACACTATACTTCTTATACTATCTAGTGATCTAAAAATTACGTCAGAATAGTTTTAGAAATTTTTGACCATGTTTCTTATTTTTAATTATTTGTTCCTGTTAAGACAGAGGGAAGAAGACATTAACGTAAGATAACAAAACTCTTCCTTGCCTGAAAGGATGGACAAGTAAAAGGAAACTGCTGGAGAATCCTGTCCATTTCTCCTATCCCAATACCATCTTCTTTGTGGCCTAAGGTATCTTTCCAAAAAGGCTGCATCACGACCACTCAAGGAGGAGGTGCGCACGCAGATGGGCGGGAGGGGACCCCGTGCTACCCCCATCCCAGTGGCCACAGGGAGGCTGGGGCTGGGGGTGGGCCAGAGCAGAGACACAACACACGGAGAGGCTGGGGCTGGGGGCAGGCCAGAGCGTAGACGCAACACACAGGAGCGCCTGCCCCCACTCCAGCAGACACAACATGACGGCCAGGCGAGTGCTCAGAGCATGCCCCCACCCCAGCGGACACAACACTGCCGCCTGCCGGCACTATGCGGGCCAGGCGTGGGTCCCGGCCCCCCACAGGGTGCCTCCTCACATGGTGGGAGGCAGGGCACCTTCTCGTGTGGCTGAACCTCTAGTTGTTTAATAAATCAGAACAAATTAGAATCAAAGATGACTAAGTATGTAATGTTGAAAAGCAAAAAACAAAACAAAAAAAAAGTTCATCCTTAACCTTTCTAAATCTAAGAATTAAAATTCTGTTAAATGGTAAAAAGCTATTGTAAGAAAGTTGCTGATCTAATTCAGTGATTCTCAACTGAAGGCAGTACTATGTCAGGGATAGTTTGGAGAAGTGTGGAGCCATTTTTGCTTGTCACAATGACTAAAAGAGCCCTACTGCTAATCAGGAGGCAGGAGCCAGGGATGCTAAACATGCTACAATGCACAGATAAAGATTTGTACTATCTCAAATGCCAACAGTATTCCACTGAGAAGCACTGATCTCATCTATATATATAAAGAGCCAGAGTCCATAACGACGGAAGGCTTGACCTAACACTGGAAGTCAGTGATGGGTTGCCATGGTGGTGCAGCACTGACTGCAGCTGGTGCCAGGGCAGCAACCCAGCACTGACTGTGGAGGGGGCTGCGGATTAGGCCTGGAGAGAGGCCTGGAGAGAGAGAGGCAGGGTCTGATTTGCAGCCTCAGTGGCAGCTGTTGATCAGGCGTTGCCTCTCTCTTACTCTCCGGACTTCACCAGCAGCCTCAACTCTGTTTCTCTCCAGGCCTCCACGAGGCTGCTGATCAGCCCCACCTCTTTAATCAGGCCCAGAGATAGGCCCTGAGACACTGACTGGCATAGAAACCGACCAATCAGAACCAAATCTGGGTGAAGTGCCAGGAGGCAATGGCTGCCTAGGAGGAGGAGCTTTTGATGCTGACTGGCATAGAAACCAACCAATCAGAACCTAATCTGAGTGAACTGCGAAGGCAGAACCTAAGGTGGGAGCTGAAGGGCAACAGCTATTTGGGGTAAGGTGTACGAAAGCAGTTCAATTTTTTAATGACCACTTTGGCAGTATAGTGCATATGGCTGGCAATCAGTGTTTTTGTCTGCCAAGAGCATCTCCTCCTGCTGAAAAAGGCGTTCCCCTTCCATTTAAGCAATCCTATCTTATATAATCTATCTATACTAATAAAAGGGTAACATGCTAATTAGACCAGGTCAACCAGCCATCTTCCGGACATCTGACTTTCTTCCTGACAAAGCCATGATGGTGTGGTACAAGGCAGAGGCAGTTGGAGGTGAGATCAGGCCAGCAGGGGGTTAGGGGCAAGATCAGGCCGGCAGGGGAGGGCAATTGGGGGCAAGATCAGGCCAGCAGGAAAGGGCCATTGGGGGCGAGATCAGGCCAGCAGGGGAGGGCAGTTTGGGGCAACCAGGCTGGCAGGTGAGGGCAATTGGGGGCGAGATCAAGTCAGCAGGGGAGGGCAGTTAGGGGTGATCAGGCAGGCAGAGGCAGTTGGGGGCAAGATCAGGCTGGCATGGGAGGGCAGTTGGGGGCAAGATCAGGCCGGCAGGGGAGGTCAGTTAGGGGTGATCGGGCAGGCAGGCAGAGGCAGTTAGGGGCGATCAGGCAGGTGAGCGGTTAGGAGCCAACGGTCCCAAATTGCGAGAGGGATGTCCAATTGCCAGCTTAGGCCTGATCCCTGTGGAATCGGGCCTAAACCAGCAGTCGGACATCCCCCAAGGGGTCCCCGATTGGAGAGGGTGCAGGCTGGGCTGAGGGAATCCCCCCCCCACCGTGCACAAATTGGGGGGTGAGATCAGGCCGGCAGGGGAGGGCAGTTGGGGGCAAGGACAGGCTGGCAAGGGAGGGCACTTAGGGGTGATCGGGCAGGCAGAGGTGGTTGGGGGCGAGATCAGGCCAGCAGGGGAGAGCAGTTGGGGCAAGATAAGGCCGGCAGGGGAGGGCAGTTAGGAGTGATCAGTCAAGCAGGCACCGGCAGCTAGGGGCCATCTGGCAGGCAGGCAGAGAGGTTAGGGGCAATCAGGCAGGCAGGTAGAAGGGTTAGGGGCACTCAGGCAGGCAGGCAAAGGCAGTGAGGGGTGATCAGGCAGACAGGCAGGTGAGTGGTTAGAAGCCAGCAATCCCTGATCCCTATGGGATTGGGCCTAAACTGGCAGTCAGACATCTCCAAGGGGTCCCCGATTGGAGAGGATGCAGGCTGGGCTGAGGGAACCCCCTCCCCCTGTGCACGAATTTCATGCACCAGGCCACTAGTTCAACTGCAAAGGTAAACATTAAGAATTTCCCATAAATTTCCAATGAACTGGGAAATTCCCAATGAATATTTTACTCACTCTACAAAAGACCTCAAGAGTCCTAAGGCCCTGTCTCCAATGGAAATTAAAGCCCTAGAATAACTGAATTATACCATCTAGAAAATGACAATACATTATTTTATGCAGAGTTTAACAAGAAGCTGCTTCCTACAAGTATCTCTTGCCCAACCCAACCAACCAACAAACAAAACAAACAAGATAACAAAACAAAAACCCCCAAACATCCCATAATGAGTAAAGGGAGGAAGAGATGTTTGTATTAGTAACTAATTGTAGAAGAAACTTACATATTAAAATATAGTATCAACTTCTGATTACTTTGCTTCAAAGTAGTAAAAAAAATTAAATCCCATTGTTTCCTTACAAGAAAGTATTGAAATGTTAAATCATTAGAAAAAAATGCACTTTGCTAAAATTTGGATTGCCAATCAATTTACAATTTTTCAAAATTATAGTAGGGCTTGGTAAAAGAAACCACTAAAATGAACATATGCTATTTTTACTATTATTGTTCTACACATTAGACTTCTTTAAAGTAAGATAATGAAAGGACACATTAAACTGGAAGTTTCAGGTTATTTTATCAGAAAATGTGTGTGTGTGTGTGTTTTAATTTTAGAATTTATTAAGAAAGCTGTCAATTTGAACAGGAGGGAAATTCTATTTTTTAAAAATAAGATCTACAGGAAATAGCCAAAAAGGCACAGAGTGCCTGTTAAGCCCCCCTACATCAAAAAGTGCCTGGAAAGACAACCTGGGAGAGAACTCATACTAACCCAGGAACGCTTTGCACATCTTCAGAATTCCTGAATTCTAAACTTCATTATATTAAAGGCCAAAAACATTTTTTTAAACCCTGGAGGCACCTAAAGAGGTGAATTTAGACGGTTTCAGTGTGGAATCTATGGCGACCTTTGTCTCTGCAGGAGAATAGCAGCATCTGCCAGGCGGGGTGTCCACACTCAGGCCACCAATCACAGGAGCCACCCCTGTGAAGGCTGCAAGAGTGGACTGGGCTAGAAGGGGCACGGAGCAATGGAAAAAAGGCACGAGTCCCTGTCCAAAGCAATCATCTGAGTTTTGACTCATGTTTTTCTTTGAGGCAAAACTTCAAGGATGATGGATTGAATTTAGAATGAACGTTCTGGAATAAGGATGGATGACACACATCATAGAACTGTTTTCAAGTTCAGTAACTTTAAAAAGTCGGTGGCTTTTATACAAATGTCTCCTAGTAGACCACCCAGCCTCTATAACAGCAGGAAGTTCACCAGGAAGGAAGGGCTGCACAGAAACCTCAGGTGAGACTCTTCACTACAGAGCTGCTCCTTCTACTGCCAGAGGTCCCGCTCCCATTACCTGCAGCTGGGCCACCACTCCCAGCCTCTCACTGAGGCTTCTGCTCCAGAAAATATGTTAATTGAAGTATAAATGAAAAAATTTGAAGGGGTGTGTGTGCTTAAAGAAACACCAACCTGAAATTGTATTTTATTTCCAAAAATGGCATAACAGGTCATTTAGATCAATGCTCCCTCCTACTGGTAACCAGGAAATCTGAAAAATAATATATTCATTTTTTAAGTTGCTCAAAGGCATTAAAGAATGAGAATGTAGAGAAAACTTATGGGATTAAGAGATAAGATAGAAATCCAGAAAGGGAAATTTAGCATGTGGGTTCATGTTTGCTCTGAGGGAATTGTAGAAAAGTTGGTTTGAGGCTAAAAAGTATGTTTGACAGCTAGAAAGCCTAGGGAGAAACAAACAAAAACAACCATTTTTTAAAAAAATGTATTTTACTGATTTTTACAGAGATGAAGGGAGAGGGATAGAGAGTTAGAAACATCGATGAGAGAAACATCGACCAGCTGACTCCTGCACTCCTCCTACTGGGGATGTGCCCGCAACCAAGGTACATGCCCTTGACCGGAATCGAACCCGGGACCCTTGAGTCCGCAGGCTGATGCTCTATCCACGGAGCCAAACCGGTTAGGGCAATAAAACAACCATTTTTTATTGTGACCCTGAAAAATTCCACTGTAGTAGTAAGGTGAACAAGAAGTAAAAGAATTGACTGATTTGGAGTCATCTAGGTAGCTCAGAAAATTCTAATCCCTGAAATTGGATTAAAGTGATCCTAGACTGCTAATGCCCTCCTGAGTACTGTCACAAGTAAACTATTCAAAATAAATTCTGAAGAAAAAAAAAATACAACCCCAGGTCTCAAATTAAGTCTGCAAATGGTTTTCAAGTACAGTCCAGTATACAATCAAGAGACAACCAGAAAAATCAGGAAGCAATAGATACAAGAACCAACAAAAACAAAAGACAGTAAAAATACACTCCAAGGAGATCCAGATATTGGGATTACCAAACACAGACAGTATTTTAAGAAATCTATACTTGATTTTTCCCATGTAAAATTACCTAAAACCAAAGCTAAAAAAAATTTAGTAAAGACAGTAAGAAGAAAAATAGGACAGAGTTTCTTAGAAGTAGTAAGATAAGAAAGACATTCAAGCATTCATCAGAAACAATGGGAAGTAGAGGTAATAAAACGAAATTTTTCATTGTGCTTTAAGAACATAGCTGCAAATTTAAAATTTGATAACCAAAAGCTAAATTTAATAATAATTCTATTTATAAATATCCATCAACTCTTGCCAGCCATATTACTTTGAATAGCAGAGATGAATTATCTAATAGTATTAATCTTATGTTCACCTATATAAAAATTAGGGGAAAGAGACTTTTGAGATTAAATCCCAAATTTAATCCAAATAAAAATTCCTATATTTTTTTCGAACTAAAAGAACGTGACACAGTGAATCGATATGACACAAAAACATGTAATCAAAGTTATGGAATGATAAGGAAAAAAAGGTAGAAACAATCATCTTGATTCCATCTCCTTTGCAATGTCTGTCTTATTGCTTCAAAACAAATATGGTGGTGGTCAGAATAGAGGAAAATGTTAACTCAGCTAAACTGAATTCATCCAGTCAGTAATTTTTCCTGTCTGTATCATTTCCACTAAATTGTACATCTTACTGATACTCTATGAAATTGATTTTCAACCTGTGTGCCACAAGAATTTTTAAAACATGCAATACCTGGCTATTTAGTCAGGGGTATTGACCTCTTTTCACCCTTAGATTGTCAAATGTTGTCCAGTATGAATGAATGAAAATTATACCTTTTTAAAATATTTTTTTAGTGTAATGCAGAATTTTAGTAAATTGTTTAAGTGTGCTATGAGATGAAAAAGGTTGAAAATTGCTTCTCTCTGGTAACAAGGGGGAAGGACAGTAACATTCTGAATACACAGTTGGTGGTCAATAAATGCTTGCTGAGTACACAAATTATGTTTTAAAATTTATTTTCTAGATTTAAAAATCTCCCATTTCTCTAGTTTTTCTTCATGTAGTTTAATATGCAAACTTTGATCCTTTTTGGATTCATTCGAAACTCCCCTGATAACATTTTCGTTCTCCCCAAATTAGATCATGTATCAGCACTGGGGGATCTAAATTTAAGCTATCACAAACACAAGATAAATGTACTGAGAAATTCTGGTATTTTTATTCTCCAATAAATATAAATACTATAGATAAATCCATGCATACTTCCATAAACAGAATAGTGTCAATAGTGTAATCCATTGCCTAACAATAATACATACAAGTAGAAACAAGTAGAAATAAGGTATTGCTTTATACTTTCTATTTTAAGTAAATACTAGAGGCCCTGGGGGATAGGGGGTCCCCTCAGCCCAGCCTGCACCCTCTCGCAGTCCAGGATCACTCGGGGGATGTCTACCTGCGGCTTTTGGCCACTCCCAGGGGGATCGGGCCTAAGCTGGCAGTCAGACATCCCTCTGGCAGCCCGGGAGCTTTCGCCAACCGCTGCACTTGCAGCCGTCAGCCCTGCCTGTGGCTGAGTGGAGTTCCCCCTGTGGGAGCGCACTGACCACGAAGGGGCAGCTCCTGTGTTGAGCGTCTGCCCTCTGGTGGTCAGTGTACGTCATAGCGACCAGTCATAAGCATAATTCTTTTTCTCTTCCTTTCCTTAAGATCACCCAGCAAGGTGGCTACTGAAACTGACCAGCAATAAAATAAAATATCCAAATACAGCATACAAAAATATCATTATTTTCATTTTCAAATGAAAATCTTTCAAAGGTTCTTGAGAAAATAGTTACTAGCAAAATATAAACTCTTTCAATAATACATCTAAAGAATTTGTTCATAAACCACCAAATGCTAAACTATAAAACAATTTTACAAGTATATTTGTTTCATTCTAGAAGAACTCTATATTAAATAGTAAAATTGTTTATCTATCTATATTACTAGATATACAGATGTGTAGATAGACAGACACACATACATATACACTTGTGCACCTGCACAATTATGCACTAGGGCGGCATTTCATAAAATGGGAAGAAGAAATTATTTGGGGATGACAGAAGGTCAAAGCAAAAAATGAACAGATTTGTTCTCTTCACTTTCAAATACAGTTATTTAAGTAATAAAGGATCTAACATAAAGAAAAATATTAAGGAAATAAGAGTAAAAGTGATATAATAAA
This sequence comes from Myotis yumanensis, assembly GCF_028538775.1. Lineage (NCBI taxonomy): Eukaryota > Metazoa > Chordata > Mammalia > Chiroptera > Vespertilionidae > Myotis > Myotis yumanensis. Next base: position 168,224,637 of record NW_027223754.1, read on the forward strand.
AAAGCAGATGCAATTCTTCCCAGTAACAAAACCCTCAAATTTTCACTGGACACATGCCATCAGAAAAAAGAATACATTTCACAGGCTTCTCATATCTAGGTATGGCCATCTGCCTAAATTCTGGACAGTTTAAGATCTAAACAAAGTTACCTACGACAGCTTCCAGAAACCTTTCTTAAAAGAGCTAGCATTTGTCCTCTCAGTCTTCCTCTTCTTCACTCCTTTTTCATTCCTGCTGACTAGAATACAGATGATGGTTGAAACTAAAGAAGCCATCTAGGTTTGTAAGGTGACCTTGGCAATGAAGGCTTATGCATAGCAGAATAATGAGATAAAAGGAACCTGGCTCCCTGAATACTCTGTTTAACAGAACTACTACTACTATACTAGTCCTTTTTCACCTACTTCCAGACTTTTAGTTGACGCCAAAATAAACTATATTTTTTAAGTCACTGTTATTGGATGTCTCTGTTATTTTAAACCAAATCTAACCCTAACTGCAAAATATGAAATATGAAAAATATTGTCAAAAAGGTATGTAAATAATTGAAGTTGGAAAACAATGAACTAAGGCACTGGAGTGCTCAGGATAAATTATTGTCAGTTAGTCTCTAGAATTCATCAAGCGATCCACAAATCTCTAGCAGTTTGAGAGGGAAAAGCAGATTTGTACATATATATTATAAATTTGTAATGTAAAATTATTATTTCCACAGAAATCATATTATAGTTCTTAAAGGTTGAACACCTTACATGAACTAACATTCAGTTCATCTGGACTATATTCAGAGTTTAAAATTACTATTTACTTGGTTAAATTTGTATTTTTTTTTGTTTTCCCATTGTTTCATCATGTCCCCTATTCACAAAATTAAATGGCCATCATAAAAGCAATTCACTAAAGTGTAAAAATGTTTCTGAAAACAGTACCAAACACCACTACAGATTGAGATCATTAATGTGATAGTGAATGACTCCAGTGATAGAGAATATGAATATTGTTGATACACACAAATCTGTAAGTCTGATGATTTCACACACATCAAAAAAGAAAAGCACAAAACAGAAGTTACAATCACTGTCATGTATTAGATAACATTTAACTGACTTTCATATGTCCCTAGAGCTCACTGTGTGGTCAAAATAAGATTTTAACAAATGATGATATAAGGCTGCTAAAACCCTTCAGTCACTTTCAAACAAAACAGTGACCTCTTTTTTTTAATCTTTATTGTTGAAAGTACTACAGATGTCCCTTCTTTTCCCCAATTGACCCCTTCTAGCCCGCCCCTACCCCCCGCCCAATAGTGACCTCTTTGATAAAACAAATGAATTTCAACTAAACAACTTCCCACCCAAATCCTTTCCAGATGGAAATTAGCAAATTTTGTCCAAAAAATTGAGGACAAACCAAGATTAAAGAACTTTTAAGTTATACTCCTCAGCACAGAAACAAGCACAATTTACTCAATTGCCAGGAAGCTTATAAACTAAGCACAAACCACTTCACAAATTTTATGATTGGGAAAAGTCAGAAGAAACTATGGGCAAAAATCTATCAAATTACAATGCATAGTGTCATATAGTATCAGTGACATGATTTGGAATAACAATTACTATCCCAAATGCATATCTGTAGATACTTCACATTGATACACAAGGTATGAATCAACTCAATACATAGAGAACTTTTTATGAAAGAGAAATAATCAACACATTTCAAATCCATATATTGAATATTTCTTTACTTTGTTTAGCAGGCTGAACACCATTTAACTTTTTTTAAAATATATTTTTATTGATTTCAGAGAGGGACAGAGAGGGAGGGAGATAGAAACATCAATGATGAGAGAGAATCATTGATTGGCCGCCTCCTGCACGTCCCCTACTGGGGATTGAGCCTACAACCTGGGCATGTGCACCCTTGACCAGTATCAAACCCAGGACCCTCCAGTCCGTAGGCCAACGCTCTATCCACTGAGCCAAACCAGCTAGGGCAGGCTGAACGCCGTTTTAATGGAACATTATCCTCAAGTACATCCAGGAAACTACACATGAATTTAGTTCCACAATCTACTTTCTTTCATAGGATCAATTAGAAGCTAACAATATGGCTTTTAAAAATTATTAACATTCTCAGCCAGTGTGGCTCAATGGCTGAGCGTCAACCCTTAAACCAAGAAGTCACTTGGGGGCATGCAGAAGGCAGTCGATGGATGTTAATCTCCCATTGATGATTATATCTCTCACTCTTCCCTCCACTCTCTCTAAAAAATCAATAAAAACATTTTTAAAAATTAACATAAAACTCATGTAACATAAAATTAACCATTTTAAGTAAACAATGCAGTGATATTTACAACAATCCCAACACTACGCACTATTGCCTCTAATTCCAAAATATTTACTACCAGAGGAAACACTGCACCCATTAAACAGTCACTAAAATTCTCCTTTTACCCTTGCCCCTGGCAACCACTAATCTGCTTTCTATCTCTATGGATTTGCCTATTCTGGATTCTTAACACATTAATTTTTCTGCACTCGGGGGGGGGAGGGGGGGGGGGACCAGCCTAGCCTGTGCCCTCTCGCAGTCTGGGACCCCTCGGGAGATAACGACCTGCTGGCTTAGGCCTGCTCCCAGGTGGCAGAGGGCACGCCCAATCCCTAGGTGCAGTCCCTAGTCAGGCTCAGAGCAGGGCGATTGGGGAGTTGGGGCACCGCCCCCTGTCATGCACAGAGCAGGGCAGATCGGGAGGTTGCGATGCCACCCCTAGTCACACTCAGGGTACAGCCGATTGGGGGGTTGGGGCACTGCCCCTGTCACACTCAAGGCAGGGTCAATGGGGAGGTTGCAGCGCCACCCCCTGTCACGCACAGAGCAGGGCCAATCAGGGGGTTGGGGCGCTGCCCCCTGTCACTCACAGAGCAGGACCCATCAGGGGGGTTGGGGCTCCATACCCTGTCACACACAGAGTAGGGTCGATCAGGGGGTTGGGGAGCACCCCCCTGTCACGCACAGAGCAGGGCCCATCAGGGGGTTGAGGAGCTCCCCCCTGTCATGCACAGAGCAGGGCCAATCAGGGGGTTGAGGAGCTCCCCCCTGTCACTCACAGAGTAGGGCCGATAGGGAAGTTGGGGCACCGCCCCCTGTCACACACAGAGCAGGGCGGATCAGGGGGTTCGGGCGCTGCCCCCTGTCACACTCAGGGCGGGGCCAATGGGGAGGTTATGGCTCTACCCTGTCACACACAGAGCAAGGCCCGTGGAGTGGGGTTGGGGCGCCACCCTCTATCACCCACAGAGCAGGGTCGATCAGGGCGTTGGGGCACGTCACACATAGAGCAGGGCCCGTGGGGGGGGGCGGGGGGGGGAGGTTGGGGCGCCGCACCCTGTCACACACAGAGCAGGGCCGATCAGGGGGTTGGGGTGCTGCACCCTGTCACACACAGAGTCGCAGGGCGATCAGAGGGTTGGTGCGCCCCACCCTGTCACACACAGAGCCGCAGGGCGATCAGGGGATTGGGGAGCAGGGCTGATCGGGGGTTGGGGCGCCTTCCCCTGTCAGGAACAGAGCAGGGCAGATAGGGAAGTTGTGGCCCCGCCCCCTGTCACTCACAGAGCCGCAGGGCGATCAGGGGGTTGGGGCGCCGCCCCGTCACACTCAGAGCCACAGGGCAATCAGGGGGTTTGAGCGCTGCCCCCTGTCATGCTGATCCTGGTGCCAGGAGGCCTTGCGGCTCCGCTGATCCTGGTACCGGGAGGCATATTACCCTTTTACTATATAGAATAGAGGCCTGGTGCACGGGTGGGGGCCGGCTGGTTTGCCCTGAAGGGTGCCCTGGATCAGGGTGGGGGTCCCCACTGGGGTGCCTGGCCTGTCTGGCTGAGGGGCTGAAGGCCGTTTTCCGGCTGGCGGGTGACTGGAGCCCCCAACCGCTCCTTTTTTTCTTTTCTTTTTTTTATTCTGGGCCAGCTTTAGCTCTGAGGCCTCGCTGCTGAAAACATTGATACAATGCTGTGGTCAGGCTGGCTGAAGCCAGGCTGACTGAAAGCCCGTTTCTGGGGTTTTGTTTAGCTTCTATATTTGCAACATAGTTGCTTAGAGTTGCAGCTGAGAGGCCGGCAAGGCGGGAAACATTGGAGTCCGCAGTCACTGGAGCAAGCAAGCCTCCCTGTTTGCTTCAGTGCATGGCTGCCGGCCACCATCTTGGCTGACAGTTAATTTGCATAAGGATATGCTGATTAGCCAATGGGAAGGGTAGCGGTCGTACACTAATTACCATGTTTCTCTTTTATTAGTGTAGACTAGAGGTACGGTGCACAAAATTCATGCACAGGGGGAAGGGTTGTGTCCCTCAGCCCAGCCTGCATTCTCTCGATTCTGGGAACCATCAAGGGACATCCGACTGCCCATTTAGGCCCGATCCCGTGGGCAGTTGGAAATCCCTCTCACAATCCAGGACTGCTGGCTCCCAACAGCTCGTCGGCCTGCCTGCCTGCCTGATTGTCCCTAACCGCTTCTGCCTGCCAGCCTGATCACCCCCTAACCACTCTCCTGCCAGTCTGATCCACGCCTAACTGCTCCCCTGCCGGCCCAATTTCCCCCAACAGCCCTCCCCTGAAGGCCTGGTCGCCCCTAACTGTCCTCCCTTGCAGGCCTGGTTCTCCCCAACTGCCCTCCCCTGTTGGCCCAGTCACCCCTAACTTCCCTCCCTTGCCAGCCTGGTCACCCCTAACTGCCTCCCCTGCCAACCTGGTCACCCATAACTGCACTCCCCTGCCGGCCTGGTTGCCCCCAACTGCCCTCCCCTACACCTGGTTCTCTCCAACTGCCCTCCCCTGCAGGCCTGGTCCCCTCAACTGCCCTCCCCTGCAGGCCTGGTTGTCCCCAACTGCCCTCCCCTGCAGGCCTGGTTCCCCCCAACTGCCCTCCCCTGCAGGCTTGGGTGTCCCCAACTGCCCTCCCCTGCAGACCTGGCCACCCCCAACTGCCCTCCTCTGCCAGCCTGGTCACCCCTAACTGCCCTCTCCTGCTGGCCTGATCGCCTACAACTGCCCTCCCCTGCCAGGCATCTTTGACCACATGGGGTGGCCATCTTGTGTGTTAGAGTGATGGTCAATTTGCTTATTACCTGTTTATTAGATAGGACATGGTAATATTCCATTGTATGTTTTACCATATTTTGTTTATCCATTCCATCAGTTGATGGACATTTGACTTATTTACACCTCTTAGCTGTTGTGAATAGTGCTCATATGCACATTTGTGAACAAACTGTTTAAATATTTGTTTTCAATTTTTATGGGTACTACCTAGGAGTCGGATTGCTGAGTCACTGGGTAATTATTTCTATGTTTAACTTTTTGAGGAACTGTAAAACTTTTTCTACAGTGACTGAACAATATGCTTCTTGATCTCAAATCTCTATTGAAGAAAATAGTGAAAACAATAAATCTGATCAACTTTGATCATTCAGTATACATTATGCCAGAACTGTTTTAATAAAATGGCAATGAATAAAAGAATTTGCTTTTCTAAATTTAAATGTAATCTAGCTATCAAGGGAAAATATGTAAGGTTTGGAAATAGCTAATAATTATTTAAATTCCATGATAATCATATCTGGAAAAATAATTTCTGTGGTTTTACAGACTGTTCAAGCATCATACCTTGAGTGATACATTTAATATTTTGAAATGTCTAAGAATTACTTCAAGGCTGAAATACCATGATTTTTAATGTTAAGGTAAGTTATGACATGTTAAGAATATTAAGCTAGGAACTCTGAAATACAGCTAAAGTAGTTCTAGGTTAGAAGTAAGCCAACCCAAAACTTTTTCCAAGAAAATGCCTCAATTTGGGCAACCAGATTTTCTAAATAATAAAATAATGATGATGATGAAGATGTTATACACAAAGACCACCAAACACACATGGAAACAAACTACCATGAGTGCTCATCAACATAAACAATAACCAATTCATTAGAAATAAAATATAAAATAAACATGTAGAAAACACTTAAAGAAATGTGGAGTCAAAGTAGTTAAAATAAAACCCCACAAAGCCAAAAATGAAAAAGAGAGAAAGAGAAAAAAATCTTAAAAGCAGCCAAAGAGGAAATGCAGATCACCAACAAATGAATGACAATTAGGCCTCAGCTGCCCATCACCAATAACTTAAAGCAGTAGATGTGGAATAATGTAATAATAAAGTTCTATTAGAAAACAAAACTGTCACAGAAAATCATGTCTTCAGCAAAACTATCTTTCAAGAAAAAGGATAAAAAGAGGATTTTCAGTCCAGCCCCCATGGCTCAGTGTTTGAGCACTGACCTATGAACCAGGAGGTCACAATTCTATTCCCGGTCAAGGCATATATATGCCTTGGTTGATCCCCAGTGTGGGGCATGCAGAAGGCAGCAGATCAATGATTCTCTCTCATCATTGATGTTTCTGTATCTCTCTTCTTCTCACTTCCTCTATGAAATCAATAAAAATACATTTTAAAATTTTAATTTAAATAAAGGATTTTCAGACCAACAAATACAGTTTATCCCAAAAAGACCTACACTAAAGGAAATGCTAAAGGATGCACTTCAAGAACTAATAACAGGAGGAAGGTCTTAGAGGGCCAATAAATGGTACACAAATTAACTGGTAAAACTGCAAGTAAATATAAAAAATTCACATGTTCAAATAAAAATAAATGGGAACATTTGGGTAATGGTTATACCTAATAATAATTCATTAAACTGTACACTTATGCCGTGAGTACTTTTGTTTGTAAAATGTTTATTGACAAATGTTTGCTCAAATGATTAAATATTTCCCCCAAAACCCACATTGTTCAAATAAAACAATGAAGTTAATTATAATGTCCTTTTTAAAAAAATATATTTTTATTGAGAGGAAGGGAGAGGGACAGAGAGTTAGAAACATCAATGAGAGAGAAACATCGATCAGCCGCCTCCTGCACACCCCCTACTGGGGACATGCCCGCAACCAAGGTACATGCCCTTGACCGGAATCGAGCCTGGGACCCTTCGGTCCGCAGGCCGACGCTCTATCCACTGAGCCAAACCGGTCAGGGCAATGTCTTTTTTTTTTAAAGAAGAGTAGAGCCGAACCAGTTTGGCTCAGTGGATAGAGCGTCAGCCTGCAGACTGAAGGGTCCCAGGTTCGATTCTGGTCAAGTGCATGTACCTTGGTTGCGGGCACATCCCCACTGGGGGGTGTGGAGGAGGCAGCTGATCAATCTCTCTCATCGATGTTTCTAACTCTCTATCCCTCTCCCTTCCTCTCTGTAAAAAAATCAATAAAATATATTAAAAAATAAATAATAAAAGGAAGAGTAGAACTGTCCAAAAATAACAGCATTAAAATCCATTAAAAAAACACACACACACAAAAAAAAAAACTATGATCAACGATCTGAAAGAAGATTTAAGAGTGAAAGTGTGCTAAGGTCCTTTTATTGTTCAAGAGCAGATGATGTTATAACTTAAAGACTGTTAATACATATGGCACCATTTCCAGGGAAGCCTGAAAAACAACAGACATAAGAGCATACAATTTCTAAGTTAGGTGTTTATAAATGAAATAAAAAATGATTAACCAAAACATATGCATTTTTTTAAATCACAATCTAAAGCAGGAAAAATGAACAATTTAAAGGTAGTAAAAAAAAGTCCAAATATACCAGTAATCACAAATAATAATGATATTAATGAACTCAAGAGTTTACAGCCAAATAATTAGATTGGATTAAAAAACAAAATAGAAGGATATGGTCCTATACAATAAAAGCTTAATATGCTTAGTGTCCAGTCGTCCATTCAACCAATCAAAGTGTAATATGCTACTGATATGCTAAGGCTGCTCAACCGCTCGCTATGACGTGCACTGACCACCAGGGGGCAGACGCTCCAACCGGTAGGTTAGCTTGCTGCTGGGGTCCAGCCGATTGGGACTGATCACATGCCCTGGAGCCCTTCTGTGGTCCCTCCCTGGCTGGCCAACCTCCCACATCCCTCCCGGCCCCGATCGTGCATCGGTGGGGTCCCATGGCCTGGCCTGCGCCTCTTGCAATCTGGGACCCCTCGGGGGATGTCAGAGCGCTGGTTTCGTCCTGATCCCACAGGCTAGGCCGAGGGACCCCACTGGTACATGAATTCGTGCACCGGGCCTCTAGTCTATATATAAAAGCCTAATAAGCTCCGGGAGACCAGGAGTTTGATTGCTCGCCATGATGTGTGCTGACCACCAGGGGATAGCACGGAATGAAGGAAGGCCTCGGCCGGCAGCCGGCAAAGGAAGGCCCCAGCCCCCAGCTGGCAGCCGGGGAAGGAAGGCCCCGGCTGGCAGCTGGAAGGCCCTAATCAGTCCTGATTGCCAGCCAAGCCTAGGGACCCTATCCGTGCTCGAATTTCATGCACTGGGCTTCTATAGTGTTATTTATAAGATACCTAATTCTTAAGTATAGAGAAAGATTCAATAGTTATAGCAGTTATATGCTAACCACATAAATTGAGAACTGCTGTATCGGTAAGAGAGAAAATAGGTCTAAAACAAATAATAATATTTGGTTTAAAGAGGGTCACTAAATAATGATAAAAGTTTCAATTTACCAGAAAGATATCATAGTTTTAAACTTGTATGCATTATAAAATAACATCAAAATATTTAAAGCAATAGTTGTTAGCATTTACAAATTTCAAACAGAATTTACAAATCTACCACTATTGTGGGAGATTTTAACACATCTCTTATTTATTGATAGTTCAGGAAGACAAAAAAATTAATAAATATATAGAACAGTAAAGTGACTATCAAGCTTAATCTAATAGAAATATTTAAATTAGAGAATACGCATTCTTCTCAAGCACATGGAATATCTACACTAATAAAAGAGAAACATGGTAATTAGCGTACGACCGCTACCCTTCCCATTGGCTAATCAGCATATCCTTATGCAAATAAACTGTCAGCCAAGATGGCGGCCGGCAGCCAGGCAGCTGGAAGCGAGCATGAGGCTTGCTTGCTCCAGTGACTGCAGACTGCAACGTTCCCCGCCTGACTTGCCGGCCTCTGAGCTACAACTCTAAGAAACTATGTTGCAAATATAGTTGCAAAACCCCAGAAACCAGCTTTCAGCCAGCCAGGATCTCAGAGCTAGAGTTATACATTGTTTCCATTATAGCAGCTGAAGCCTCAGAGCTAGAGCCAGAGCTAAAGCTGGCCCAGAATAAAAAAGAAAAAAAAAGAAAAAAAGGAGCACTTGGGAGCTTCAGTCACCCGCTTCCGGAAAACAGCCCTCAGCCCCTCACCCAGACTGGCCAGGCACCCCAGTGGGGACCCCCACCCTGACCCAGGACACCCTTCCGGGAAAACCAGCCGGCCCCCACCCGTGCACCAGGCCTCTATTATATATAGTAAAAGGGTAATATGCCTCCCGGCACTGGGATCAGCGGAGCAGCGAGGCTCCCGGCACCGGGATCAGCGTGACAGGGTGCAGCGCACCAACCCCCTGATTGGCCCTGCTCTGTGTGTGACAGGGTGGGGCGCCCCAACCCCCGCCCCCCCACAGGCCCTGCTCTGTGTGTGACAGGGTAGAGCCATAACCTCTCCATCAGCCCTGCCCCGAGTGTGACAGTGGCGGCGCCCCAACCCCCTGATCTGCCCAGCTCTGTGGGTGATAGAGGGTGGCGCCCCAACCCCCCTCCACGGGCCTTGCTCTGTGTGTGACAGGGTAGAGCCATAACCTCCCCATTGGCCCTGCCCTGAGTGTGACAGGGTGCAGTGCTCCAACCCCCTGATCCGTCCTGCTCTGTGTGTGACAGGGGGCGGTGCCCCAACTCCCCTATCGGCCCTGCTCTGTGCGTGACAGTGGGGAGCTCTCCAACCCTCTGATCGACCCTGCTCTGTGTGTGACAGGGTACGAAGCCCCAACCCCCCTGATGGGCCCTGCTCTGTGAGTGACAGGGGGCAGCGCCCCAACCCCCCCTCCACGGGCCTTGCTCTGTGTGTGACAGGGTAGAGCCATAACCTCCCCATTGGCCGTGTCCTGAGTGTGACAGGGTGCAGTGCCCCAACCCCCCAATTGGCCCTACCCTGAGTGTGACTGAGGGTGGCATCGCAACCTCCCGATCCGCCCTGCTCTGTGCATGAGGGGGCAGCGCCCCAACTCCCCAATCGGCCCTGCTCTGAGCCTGACCAGGGGCTGCACTTAGGGATTGGGCCTGCCCTCTTCAGGCCTAAGCCAGCAGGTCATTATATCCCGAGGGGTCCCAGACTGCGAGAGGGCACAGGCCCGGCTGGGGCACCCCCCTCCTCTCCCCCCGAGTGCACAAATTTTTGTGCACCGGGCCTCTAGTTTATAATAATTGACCACATACTAGGCCATAAAGAGTGTTTTCAACAAATATGAAAAGCAGGATCACATGAACCACATCTTTTGACAATGCTATTATATTAAGAAGTCAATAACAAAAGATAAACAAAGAATTACTGGCCCAGTGGAAAGGCTATAAACCAGAAGAATCAGCCTGAGACCCCCATGTCCTAACTTGCATTTAATCTAAAATGCACCAGCCTTCCACTAGGCAAATAAGAAATTAACTTTGCACATTATTCTCAGGGAGGGTATCTGAAAAAGGAAGATGGTGTTCTACTTTGTTTACAAAATAGTCACATGTTGTCAAGTGTATTTTACAGATGAGGAAACAGAAACTTAAGGTAGTGAGTTTTAGAGTTAGTATTTGAACACTAGTTGTCTATTTATTGAACCTATAACTTATACACTATTTTAAACTTTGTAGTGGGCCTTTAATAAATGTCAAATGAGTGAGTAACAGGGTATCACACTTGCTTGAGTATCAGATCAGATAATTGAAGACAAATGAACAGAATAGTTACAATTTTGATGTGTGTTGCTCTGATTAAGTTTTTAGAATGGAAAAGTCATTTGGATACACATACATACATAATCCTTTCTTAAGAGGAAACTACTTTACATTAGGTGACTATCAATCTGGACTCTCATAAAAGACTGCCTTTAAGTTTACATTTATTTTCCACATAAGAAAATTCTTAAACAGCACAGATTGTTATATGCTTTAAATAATATATATATTCTGCCCCCCCCCGCCCCCCCTGAATCACTTCTATTACTGCTAAAAAAGAAAGAAAAGACTCGTATGCTGGAAAATCTTCAGATTGAAAAACACAAAATAAATTTCCTCAAAATATTTCATTATGTTACTATTATAAATACCCATACTGTAAAGGAGAAAAAGAATAAACAAAGATAATATCCCATAAAAATGTTAACTAGAGCTTCATCTATATGTCTTTTCTTGAAACTTTTCAGCGATTCTAAAGTTAGTTGACTGTTCTGATATCATAGTAAAATACCTCTTTTAAAAGAAAGGAGGGAAGAACTAGATAAAAGCATGAATTTTGGAATATGCCAAATAGCAGCATTGTGATAGAAAGAAATTTCTATAAGATGCAAGGCATGGCATGAATCAATACAATCTTCTTTCCAGGTATTACTGGAAAGAGAATTCTAGGCATTAAAAGATCCATTAGAGATTTATCTGTAGTCAATGCTTGATCCTCATGAGTGCTATTAATGGTATCTACACTTTCTAGACAGTAAATATAGGTTTCATAAAATAACTCAAAAGCTATTCTTTCCTTTTTTATTACATAAACAAATATTAAGGAATTCTTAAGGAAACTACTGTCGATTTTCTAAGGAATATAAAATGTCTCTGAAGCTAATGAGACTTTTCTTCCAAAGGAACCAGAGTGATGCACTGTTCACATTCCTGTACATTAATAATCAAGCAGGCAAATGTTAGCTTTTAGTCTTTTTCCCGAAGGCAAACAAATTTAACTTCAAATGGCAGATCACAAAGTAGCTTTATTTACTTATTAAACTAAACAAACTCAAGCACTAAGATATACTGTAAATGGACTTAGTACTCAATTTTATAGTTCTTAATCAAGAACAAAAAAATTTCACGTGAAAAGATTTATATGAGAAGATTCTATCTATTGTTCCAACTCCTAAGAACTGTAATCCTTTTGTAATCCTTTTTCTAATAGTTCATTGTCTAATCAAACTCTAGTTCATTTCCCTGGCATGTGTGTGTATATGTATATATATGTAAATATATATGTATATACGTGTGTGTGTATATATATACATATATATACATATATATATCTAAAATTATTAACAATTTTTTGGAGGGCTACTTTATGATATTACCCAGGAAGACACTGCTGAAAGAAAAAATTAAGAAATTTTCATACGGCTTATCTTCTGAAAGATTTAATCTATAATAATAAAAGCGTAATATGCTAATTAGACCGGCATGTATTTCCTTCCAGATGAAGCTGGAGCTGCGAGGGAAGCCCGGGTCCTGGCTGCCGGAGGAACGAAGGCCTACTCTTGCACGAATTACATGCATCGGGCCTCTAGTTTCTCTATAAAAGACATACTGTTTCCAAAAAAACTGCTTAAATACAGTATGAGTTATGAAGTTAAACCTAGATTTGAATCTCAATGCTGCTAATTATTAGATATATGAACTTGAGGTACGAAACTTATCTCATGCTCAGTTTTCTTATATGAAAAACAGATCTATTACACAGTATTGTTGTAAAGGAGACTGTGTATTGAGCTAAGTACATGGTGTTTTGCATATAATTATTAGCTGCTAATATTATGTAATGTTCTCAGTGCTATCTAATAAAGTCATGTTACTTTGTTACAGTGGTATCTAATCAAAGCTACATGCTCTAAGTAAAGTTTCAAATTTAAATGCTGTGTACACTATAAATGCTTGATTGGATTAGAAAAGCAAGGTGAATGGAAATAATTCTAATAGGCAGGGTCAAGAAACAATTTTGGAATAAGTTAAATCTTGTTTCAAATTCTAGTTCTGTCTTTTAAAAGTTTTATGACTTTTGGTGCATAGGAAATGTGGGGATAATAATCTATAGCCTATGATGATTTTGAAGCTTTCATCAGGATAATGCAGGGTGAGGCAAAAGTCGGTTTACATATAAAATATAGTACAATACAATAAACTGTGTTTCACATACTCACAACTGTAAGCCTATTTTTGCAACAACTGTATATCCTAAAAGCCTACCTTTATGACTATCCATTTAAAATTTTTCCAGTTTAAAGAGAAAAAAATGAACTTTAGGGAGTATATTAACATCCATCATCTCACTGGAACTTCATATGTGGATGATATTTTTATTTTAGTGATAATAAACATAAGCCCTACCAAGTAGTGATTCGTCTAACAAAGCCCTTGCACTTAGGCCTTCTGAATCAAAAATCATTTCTCTTTGCTATCACATAAATTAGCAGGTTACGATTATTTTCCTTCATGCCAGGGGTAAAGGCAAAAATTCCTGTGCCTCTGACAAAGAAACTCAATTCTAAGGAACACTCTTAATGTAATTCACGATGATGACAACGACACTAATTACCAACTATGAAACACTAACTATGAGGTATGTGTAATGAGAAGCATTTAATAAGTTAGAAAACTAAGACCTAAAGTTAAATAATTTGTCCAAGGTCAAAATTAGTTAAGTAATAGAATCAGGACTTAAAGTTGTTTAACTTTAGAGCATTCTAGTGCTTTATCACTATAGTTTACTGCCTTCATCTCATCTTCTGTTACCTCCCAATCTAGCCAAGGAAATCAAGAAAAAAAATACAGAAGATGGGCTTCTTAACAGCCTGAAAGACTTACAGGAAATACTCTGATTATAACAAAGTTTTCCTTTCTTATGCTCATTACAAATTTCAGCTGTTTACTCATAATTAGGTAATTTATTACAATGGGAAAATTAAGGCTCCAGCTTTTAAAATAACTAATTGAAGGGTATTTTTACACCTCCCACCACTGATCATTTGTACTAAGGAAGCAGCAGTGCTTCCAAAACTGGTCCACAAAATATTTGCTCCTCAAGATGTTAATACTCAATAAAAAGGATTCCGTGGTTAATAATTTTGAGCAATACTGGGTTAGTTTTCTTCAGGCTAAGAACACAATATGTTTAAGGTGCATAGTGAATTTCTAAGTAGGATACAATAGGCAGCTTTTCTCAGATTCACAGATCCTCTGAAAATCTCCACCCCCAAACCAACTTTATGAGACAGTCTGTGAAATGCTGCTCTGGGAAATTTCAAGGCCTGAAGGAGACGAATCATATTAAATCAGCAGAGATCACCTCAATTTTTAAAAGCCTGAAAACCAGAATTATGGTTTGGCCCTTTAAACCAACCCAAGGTATAAAAGAACTTCTAAGAAAAATCAGCTTACAACAGATGAAGTGAAGGTACCTTACCTTGTCTGAAATTACATCCCTTAATTTTGTGATAATTGGTCTTTAAATGGAAAGCTGGCACAAATAATGATTGCTGGTAATCTGAAATTTTTCTAAAATATAAAAAATACTTTATACTTTAAAGGTTTAGTTTTATTGAGCAAAAATACTCAATTTTGATAAAATTTGAGACCTAAGAGTTATCCTTAATTGAAAAAAACATTCCAGAGAAAAATTGGGTGAACTTCAACTATATGAATTTTATTACTTAATGTGTGTTCAATTAGGAAATCAATGAAGCCCCAAATGAAACATTCTCACCTAGAAGTGGCATAATTTGTGATTTTGGTACTCAGGTATAAAAGCTCCAGGAAATATCATGTAGACCTTGAGGGGCTGGACAATACTCACCCCTAAATTTTGTATCTCTTTATTTCAGTTTCATGCCTAGAAGAGTGCCTCTTTGACATACCTTCAATGAAGTATTTATAAGTGAGTGATTTTCTTATATACTTACAAGTAGATATACCTTAAAAGGTACCTTTCCTAAATACCACAAGTCCTTCCATAACAGTAGTAGTACAAGGTACAATCAGGAAAATACTTATTTTAATACTAGTCGCCCGGTGCACAAATTCATGCATCAGTGGGGTCCCTTGGCCTAGCCTGCAGGATCAGGCTGAAACTGGACCTCTGACATCCCCTGAGGGGTTCCCGGATCGCAAGAGGGCGCCAGCCAAGCCAAGCGACACCACCGGAGCACAATCAGGGCCGGGGTGGGACACGGGAGGTTGGCCAGCCAAGAAGGGGCCAGCAGCAAGCTAACCTACCAGAAATTAATTAGAAGAAATATATATTTTTAGCAGCCGGGGACTATAGGATGGCTCTAGGGTGTGTCCGGCCCATCTTGCGCAGTTCCTATTGGCCAGACCCCAGCAGCAAGCTAACCTACTGGTTGGAGCGTCTGCCCCCTGGTGGTCAGCACCCGTCATAGCGACTGGTCGACCAGTCAACTGTCTGCCCCCTGGTGGTCAGTGCACGTCATAGTGAGTGGTTGAGTGGCCTTAGCATATTATTAGCATATTACACTTTGGTTGGTTGAACGGATGACTGGACACTTAGCATAATAGGCTTTTATTATATAGGATGTCGAAAATATAGTTTAACATGTAAAATACTGAAAATAATTTGGTAAATATTTCATTAAGGATTGAATATAAAAATGGGACAAAAATATATACTTAATTTTGAAATTTTACCAATTAAATTTTTGTTATATCCTACCCTACACTGACTTAATTTCAGGATTAATCTGATTACTAATTACTTATAGATTAATAATTACTTATATACTAATTATAGAATATACACACATACATAATACACACACACCCACACACACACACAAACAAAACAATCTATATATATAAAAGCCTAAAAGACCGTCCAACTGTTCATTCAGTCGCTATGACGTGCACTGACCACCACGGGGCTGATGCTCCAACCGGTAGGTTAGCTTGCTGCTGGGGTCCGGCCAAAAGGAACTGCGCGAGATGGGCCGGACACACCCTAGAGCCATCCTACTACAGTCCCTCCCCGGCTGCTAAAAATATATATTTCTTCTAATTAATTTCCATTCAATGTGCGCAAATCCATGTACCGGGCCTCTAGTATATCTACACTAATAAAAGAGAAACATGGTAATTGGCGTACGACCGCTACCCTTCCCATTGGCTAATCAGCGTATCCTTAAGCAAATTAACTGTCAGCCAAGATGGCGGCTGGCAGCCATGCACTGAAGCGAGCAGGGAGGCTTGCTTCCTCCAGGGACTGCAGACTGCAACGTTCCCCGCCTGACTTGCCGGCCTCTGAGCTGGCAGTTTGAAACATTCTAACAAATATAGGCCAGGATCTCAGAGCTGAAGTTATACATTGTTTCGATTATAGAACCGAAACAAACCAGATACCTGCTCTCAGAGCTAGAGCCAGAGCTAAAGCTGGCCCAGAATAAAATTAAAAAAAAGGAGCCGTTGGGAGCTTCAATCAACAACCGCCAGCCTGAAAGCAGCCCTCAGCCCCTCACCCAGACTGGCCAGGCACCCCAGTGGGGACCCCCACCCTGAAGGGTGTGTGACCAGCTGCAAACAGCCATCATCCCCTCATCCAGGCTGGCCAGGCACCCCAGTGGGGACCCCCACCCTGATCCAGGACACCCTTCAGGGCAAACCAGCTGGCCCCCAGGCCTCTATCCTATATAGTAAAAGGGTAATATGCCTCCCAGCACCGGGATCAGCGGAGCCGCGAGGCCTCCTGGCACCGGATCAGCGTGACGGGGCAGCGCCCAAACCCCCTGATCGGCCCTGCTCTGTGTGTGACAGGGTGCGGTGCCCCAACCCCCCCCCCCCCCCCCCACGGGCCCTGCTCTGTGTATGACAGGGTAGAACCATAACCTCCCCATCGGCCGTGCCCTGAGTGTGACAGTGGCGGCGCTCCAACCCCCTGATCGGCCCTGCTCTGTGGGTGATAGAGGGCGGCGTCCCAACCCCCTGATCCGCCCTGCTCTGTGTGTGACAGGGGGTGGTGCCCCAACTCCCCTATCGGCCCTACTCTGTGAGTGACGGAGGGGAGCTCCTCAACCCCCTGATGGTCCCTGCTCTGTGTGTGACAGGGGGGAGCTCCCCAACCCCCTGATGGGCCCTGCTCTGTGGGTGATAGGGTACGGAGCCCCAACCCCCCTGATGGGCCCTGCTCTGTGCATGACAGGGGGCAGCGCCCCAACCCTCTGATCCGCCCTGCTCTGTGTGTGACAGGGGGCGGTGCCCCAACTCCCCTATTGGCCCTACTCTGTGAGTGAGAGGGGGGAGCTCCTCAACCCCCTGTTGGGCCCTGCTCTGTGTGTGACAGGATATGGAGCCCCAACCCCCCTGATGGGCCCTGCTCTGTGCGTGTCAAGGGGTGCCGCCCCAACTCCCCAATCGGCCCTGCTCTGAGCCCGACCAGGGGCTGCATCCAGGGATTGGGCCTGCCCTCTGCCACCCGGGAGCAAGCCTAAGCCAGCAGGTCATTATCTCCCAGGGGTCCCAGACTGGGAGAGGGCACAGGATGGGCTGAGGAACCCCCTTTCCCCCCCGAGTGCACAAATTTTTGTGCACCGGGCCTCTAGTATATATATAATTTCCCATTTCAAAAGCAAAGTTTATGAAATATATAATGCAATCTGTAATGCATTATCCTGGCTGATTAATTTCTTTTATTAGGTTTTTATTATTATTATTATTACAATTTGAGGTGGGTCTTCATGGTTGATCAAATGCAGTGGTTTACTAACAAGTTCGCTGTAGCACTATTCAACACTTCTCTACAGCAGTGATTCACCACTGGGGCTTATTCTGCCATCTACGCTACATCTATCAATTTTTGATTGTCACACAGAGATGCAGTGCTACTACCCTCTAGTATGTACAGATCAGGGATGTAGCTACATATTCTACAAAGCACAGGACAGCCCCATAACAAATAATTATCTAGCCTCAAAATGTCAGAAATACAAAAATTGAGAAAGCCTGCTCTATATAGCAAAGTAGTACATCCATTCCTAAAAGGAGCTATAGTAGACCATTACACAAGAAATATTCTAGATAAAAAAAGACCTATTATTTTTACTATTCAAGGCTGCTATATTAAAGAATGTAATAAAATTCTAAACATTTATAGCACAATACTTGAAATAATTTGAGCCAATGAAGTACCTGAGTTAGAAATCTTCAAGAGAGAAGAAAATTAAAGTTAGCACCAATCCTTATGTCCATACCTTGCTATTGATTTTGTATGAAGCTTATTCTCTAATAAAGTTCTTTAGGGAATAGCTCATGGGAACAACATGCCCTGAGTTTTTTATATAGCAATAAAGATTTTTCACACTTGAAAATCATTATACTGGATATAAATCCACATATTACCCATTGACTCATATTTTCTTTCCTTTAATATCTTAAATAACTTATTCCATTTTCCTCTGGCATAAAGCATTGCTGTTAAAAATTCTGATGACAATCTTTCCTTTCCTTTAAAAGTCAGCTAGTCTTTTTGCCTGATGCCCAAACAACTTTTCCCCCCACTTAAAGTAATTGATATTACTAGCATTGTATCAGTTGTCATTTTTCTGGGTCAAAATTCTCAGGTACACCATGTGCGCCCTTTTCAATATGCAGTTTTAAATCTAATTTTTAAATTATAGTTTTTAATATCTGTTCATTTTCCTTGCTTTGGTTTTCTTCTGCATGGTTACTGGGACTTGAATTGTCCATACATTGGATTGGTTTTGTTTTTAATATTTGTTGCTCCCTTTTTTGTTGTTGTAATCCTCACTGGAGGATATTTTTTCCATAGATTATTTTAGAGAGAATGAAAAGGAGGGGGAGAAACACAGAGAGAGAAACAATGATTGGTTGCCTCCCACACGTGCCATGACCTAGCCAGGGGAATGAGCTGCAAGCGAGGTACCTGCCCTTGACCGGGAATTGAACCTGTGATCCTTGAGTCCCCAGGCCAATCCTCTAACCACTGAGCAAAAATGGCTAGGGCTGTTGCTCCCTCTTGAATCTTTTATCTCTCTTCATTTCTTCTTTGATTAAAATTTATTTTTCTTCTTTCACCTTGTACCTTTTCACAATTACCCATGTTTATTTACATTTTACTTTCTTCTAAGATTAGTGTTCATTTATGAAATTTTAAACTTTTTAAATTTTTTCTCAAGTTCTATGACCTAATTTGAGTTTTTCTAATTCTAATTTGTTTGTTTTCATGTATCACTGCATTTTCTTATTTCAGATTGTTTTGAAATTGATCTGTTTTGTGGGCACATCTTCCTGATTTGCATTCATTGTTTTTAAGAAGTTTTTATTCCCTTTTTCCTTTCTAATAAACTTTGTTTTTTTTCTTCTATTATTTTCTGTTATTCGTTTTTAAATGAAACTACTTTTCCTGAATTTTTAAACCTGGTTCAGCAGAGCTTTTCTAACACCCCAAAGCTCATTCTGATGTATTTCTGTGGTCTTCAAAAAGCAGCTTGTTTGCCCTAGCCAGTTGGCTCAGTGAATAGAGCATCGGCCTGTGGACTGAAGGGTCCCAGGTTCGATTCCCAGTCAGGGCACATGCCCATGTTGCGGGTTCGATCCCCAGTAGGGGGTGTGCAGGAGGCAGCTGATCCATGAGTCTCATCATTGACATTTCTATCTCTCTCCCTCTCCCTTTCTCTCTGAAATCAATAAAAAAGTATATATATTTTTTAAAAGCAGCTTGTTTTCTGAGACATCCTGGCTGAATCCTCCTCCCTCACTTTTATCAGAATCATCTCCTTTTTTAAAAATTAATTTATTTTTAATACTTTATTGTTTAAAGTATTACATATGTCTCCTTTTTCCCACATTGACCTCTCCCTGGCCACCCCAACCCCCAGCACATGCCCTCACCCTCTCCCCGCTAGTGTCTGTGTCCATTGGTTATGCTTATATGCATGCATACAAGTCCTTCGGTTGATCTCTTACCCCCACCCTCTCCCCTGCCTTCCCTCTGAAGTTTGACAGTCAGTTTGATGCTTCTCTGTCTCTGGATCTATTTATGTTCATCAGTTTATGTTGTTTATTATATTCCACAAATGAGTAAGATCATGTGATATTTATCTTTCTCTGAGTGGCTTATTTCACTTAACATAATGCTCTCCATTTCCATCCATGCTGTTGCGAATGGTAAGAGTTTTTTCTTTTTTACAGCAGCGTAGTATTCCATTGTGTAGATGTACTACTGATTTTTAATCCATTCATCTGCTGATGGGCACTTTAGCTGTTTCCAAATCTTAGGTATTGTAGATTGTGCTGCTATGAACATAGGGGTGCATATGTCCTTTCTGATTGGTGTTTCTGATTTCTTGGGCTATATTCCTAGAAGTGGGATAACTGGGTCAAATGGGAGATCTATTTTTAATTTTTGAGGAAATGCCATACTGTTTTCCACAGTGGCTGCACCAGTCTGCATTCCCACCAGCAGTGCACGAGGGTTCCTTTTTCTCCACATCCTCGCCAGCACTTGTCGTTTGTCCTGAATCATCTCCTTTTACCTCTTATTGCCTCTGTACTGCTCATTTAGACATTATTCTAGTAATTTCTTGTCAGTGTTGTTTTGTTTTAGAAGAAGCTTTGGCTGCAGTTTTGAGAGTTCATAATATATGATCCAACACCTTAAACTTTAACACATACCATTTGCAACCAGTCTAGTTCAGATTTCTAATAAGTACCTATAGAGTATTTTGGTTTATAGAGTATTTTAGGGTTTTTCTACTTTCTACTCTGTCAGGTGATCCATTGTTTCTCTGTGCTTATTCCCTCCCAGACTGCTCAGGTCTTGCAACTGTGAGTGCCCCCAGCTTCTTGTATTTAGGGCTCATGTACATATTTTTTTCACTTAGTTTTTCATAGATGTTGTCCATGGATATTTTGCTTTGCTCTCTGTAGTAGAAAGTTTCTAAAAAGGCTCCCAGTGATTCCTGACTCTTGACAGCTAGTCATGTCACTAGGTGATTTCTTCAAGTGTGGGCTGAACCTACTGATTTACTTCTAAGATCTGAATACAATAGAAGTGATGGGAAGTTACTGCTGACATTACATTACATGAAGATGCTGGCTTCCACCTTGTTTACCTTCCTTTGCTCTCCTTGGATGAAAGCCAGTTGCCCTACTATAAGCTGCCCTATAGAGAAGCAAGAACTGAGGGCAACTTCCAGCCAACACACAGCAAGGAACTAAGACCCTCAGTTCAATACCGTTGAAAAACTGAATTCTACCACTTCTTTAAGTTAGGAAGCAGATTTCCCCCCAAACCTTTAGAAGACTGTAGCCCAGGCCAACACCTTGACTGTTATTTTGATTGCCACAAATTGACTGTAAGACTTTTGGCCAGAGTACACAGCTAAATTGTCCCCACATTCAAAACCCACAGAAACTTTAAGATAAAAAACGTTTGTTGTTTAAAGTACTAGGTTTTGGGATTTGTTATGCAGCCATAGATAACTAGTACTTTCTCTTGCAGCTTTGTTTGTATGGGTTTGGGGTATTTATTTACTTTTTAAATTTATCTTTATGGTTGAAAGTATTACAGATGTTCCTTTTTTTTCCCCATTGACCCCCTCCATCCGACACCCATCCCAACCTCCCAGGCCTTCACCATTATATTGTCTATGTCCATGGGTTACGCTTATCTTATCTAATAAAAGAGAAACATGCAAATTGACCATACCTCCGCTACACTCACAAGCCATGCCCACAAGCCAATCAGGATCGAGTATGCAACTAAACCCAACCAAGATGGCGGCGGCTACGGAGCTGGAGCAAACAGGAAGCTTGGGTTGCCCCTGGCGATGGAGGAAGCCAAGCTTCCTGCCTGCCCTGGCCAGCTGTGGGCTCTGCTCAAGGCTACAAAGTTTCAATTATAGAAGATAAATAAATCCCAGATACCTGCTCCCAGCTCTGTGGCCTCTGCTCAAGGAGGGACTGAGCCTGGGTTGCCGAGGGCCGTGGCCAGCCTGCAAATAGCTATCAGCCCCTCACCCAGGCTAGCCAGGCACCCCAGTGGGAACCCCCACCCTGAAGGGGCTGTGGCAAGCCGGCAAACAGCCATCAGCTCATCACCCAGGCTGGCCACACCCTCATCGGGTGAGGGTCCCCACTGGGGGGCTTGGCCAGCCTGCAAACAGCTATCAGCCCCTCACCCAGGCTGGCCAGGCACCCCAGTCGGGACGCCCACCCTGAAGGGGGTGTAGCCAGCCTGCAAACAGCCCTCAGCCCCTCACCCAGGCTGGCCACGACCCCCCCAGCGGGGACCCTCACCCCATGGGGGCATGGCCTGCTTGAAAACCACCACAGGCTCCTTGCCCAGGCCGCCCCATGCCCCAAGGGAACCTCCACCCTGATCTGTGACACCCTTCAGGGCAAACCAGCCGGCCTTCACCTGTGCACCAGGCCTCTATCTATACTAATAAAAGGATAATATGCTAATTAGACTGGGAGACCTTCCAGGAGACCTTCTGGACAAAGCCATGGTGGTGGGGCTGAGGTAGAGGCGGTTAGATGCCAAGAGGAGAGGGCAGTTGTGGGTGATCAGGCTGGTGGGGGGTGGGGCCACTGGGGGTAAGCAGACCAGCAGGGGGGCCAGTTGGGGGCGAGCAGGCCAGTGGGGAGGAAGGTGGGGGTGAGCAGGCCAGCAGGGGGCAGTTGGGGATG
The DNA here is from genome assembly GCF_028538775.1 of Myotis yumanensis. Classification (NCBI taxonomy): domain Eukaryota; kingdom Metazoa; phylum Chordata; class Mammalia; order Chiroptera; family Vespertilionidae; genus Myotis; species Myotis yumanensis. The sequence goes on from NW_027223754.1 coordinate 168,247,277, forward strand.
ATCAGGCTGGTGGGGGAGGCATTTGGGGGCAAGCAGGCCGGTAGGCAGAATGGTTAGGGGCAATCAGGCAGGCAGGCAGGCAGGTGAGCAGTTAGGAGCCAGCAGTCCCGGATTGCGAGAGGGATGTCCGACTGCTGGTTTAGGCCCGATCCCTGTAAACTGGCAGTAGGACATCCTTCGAGGGGTCCCAGATTGGAGAGGGTGCAGGCCGGGCTGAGGAACACACACACACACACCGCACGAATTTCGTGCACCGGGCCACTAGTATGCATATAAGTACTTTGGTTAATCTCTCTGGGGGTGGGGTATTTAGAGAGATTCAAAACTATCTCATGAGTAATTTTCTAACAAATATTAACCTTAAAAATAAACATTACATTTCTCTCTCATTTTAAGACCAATTTTATAGCACTGTTGTTAGTTAAGCAAAGAAAACTAATATTTTCTATTAATATATCTCAAAATGTACATGTACTCTGTTTAGTTCTCAACAAAGCACTTCCTTCTTTCTTTCTCAGAGAAATAATTATAGTATCATTAGCGTATTACCATAAAAACTAGATGATTTATTTTCCAGCAGCTTGAGTTTGCCAAATAAAAAAGAGTAGATACTAATCATATCACTTTACAAATGAATAAAAATTCAACAACAACAAAAAAAACAACAGTGCAAAGGCATTCCTCCCTCAAAAGGCCCAAGTCATTCTTTATCTAACTTACTTATTAAGCCATTTTTAAATCTGAAGACATTTGTTGTAAATTTCAAGAACTCTTACTTGTGATTACTCTATTTTACAAGATAATATCCCCTCCCCGTCTTGTCACTACTTACATTATAAGTTCCAACAGGGATTTTTTAAAGTTTGCTTCATGGCTTTCTTCTCAATGCCTAGAAAGTGTGTGGCACACTGTTTAAATACTCAGTAAATATCTGTTGAATAAATGAATCTATCAAAATCTGCCAAATAATGACTAGCATTTATTTGGCATTAACCAACTTCCAGACACTCTGCTAAGTACTTTATATTTACTGTATTTCATAATCCATAGGAAAAACTCTTTAATCTTCATTTAATAGATAAGGAAACTGAGGTCTAGAAACAAGATAATTTAATCCAATATAAACATAGTAATAAAAAGGGATCATCTTAATAAGATACTAAAGAGTCTAGTTTGAAAACTGTTCTCTTAAAGGCCTATGCTATAATTGCTATTCCTAAAACTTGATAAAAATATAGCAAAAACTTTTTTTTCTATAGTAGAAAAATACCTTCTTAATATGTATTTTCTCTTGCTTTCACCTGCATTGTTCCAACAGTAATAATAAGATGGTATCCATGGACCCTCAGAACATTACACTGAACAAATATTTCTAAAATTTCCCATTGTTGAAATTTTTCCATTAAATTACATTCTAATTTAAATTCATAAACCCAATTAATGATTTTTCTAAAGTTCTACCAATCCACTTTAAATAATATAAAAAACAGCAATTTTATTTTTCACAATATTTGATAGAATAAGACAATTTTTCATGAAGAGAACTGACACTTTTTAAATGCAATAATGATGCCTAGTGTTGATGAGTATTTCATAATAGGTATCTTACATACTACTGGTGGAAGTTCAACTGGATCAATGTTTTTGGATAGTAATTTGGCCATGCACATTAAGAATCTTGATAACATTTATCATTTCTGACTCAGTAATTTCCCATCTAGGAATCTAGAAGGAAGTAATCAGACACAAATACTTACAGATTTATACAAATAAAGATTTAGGAACAGTAAGATTTATTGAGTTTATAATATTAAAGAAAAGTGGAAACAAATGTGTGACAACATAAAAATATTAAAATTATGACAAAAATATGCAATTAGTAAAATTACTTTAAAGACTAAAGATATGGAAACGTTCTTGCAATGCATTAAGTTAAAAAATATGAAGATATGAGTGATCTCAAATTTAAAAAATTATTTTTAAGACTGGAAGGAAATATACCAAAACATTAAATGTGATTATTTCCGAGTGATAGAAACGTATGTGATTTACATTTTCTTCCAAATATTTTTACAGATTTTTCCATGTTTTAAATGCTAGCAAACTGAATACAGCAATATATTAAAAAGATAACACATCATGATCAAGTGGGCTTCATTCTAGGGGCACAAGGATGGTTCAACATATGCAAATTGATCAATGTAATACATCACACTAACAAAATAAAGCATAAAAATCATATGATCACAATAGATGCAGAAAAAAGCATTTGACAATATACAAAATCCATTTATGATTAAAACACTCAATAAAATGGGTATAGAAAGAAAGTACCTCAACATAATAAAGGCCACATGACAAATGTTCAGCTAATATCTTGCTTAATGGTAAGATATTAATAAAAAAAAAAAAAACCTGAAAGCTTTTCCTCTAAGATCAGGAACAGGAAAACAATGTCCACTCTCACCACTGTTATTCAACATAGTACTGGAAGTCCTAGCCAGACCAATTAGGCAAGAGAAAGAAATAAAAAGCATCGAAATTGGGAATGAAAAAGTAAAATTGTCACTTTTTGCAGATGACATGATTCTTTATATAAAAACCCTAAAACTTCTGGTCAGGATGGTAGCATACATAAATGTGGTACTCCCTTCCTCCCACAACCACATCAAAAATACAAAATCAAAACAACCATCAGGGAAACCAAGATGGCAGCATAGTTTAACGCCGGAGTCTGCTACCTCGAACAACCACTTCAAAAATACAACTAAAAGACGGAACGGACATCATCCAGAACCACAGGAAGGCTGGCTGAATGGAAGTTCTACAACTAGGAGGAACCGAGAATCAGAGGAGGCGCAGTGCTGAAGTAAAATACTAAGGTGCGGAGTGCGCGCAACGCGGGCTGGTGGCTGAGGGCGCGGTTGTCTGTTTCAATCCAGAGGGAGCCTCAGACTCAGAGCTCCAGATCCGGGCGAGTCTCTAGGGACCCAGACTCAAACGGGAGAAGCAGGACTGTCTGGCTACGGTCCCTCCGAGGTTTGCAGCGGTTGCTGGGACAGAGAGGCAGAGCCCCTGGGGACAGACTGAGAGCAGCCATAACTGCTCCCTCCTCTGCCCTGTTGATCCTGCCCCGCCAAAGCCCTGCACAGAGGCATTTGCCGGATAGCCTCAGGCAAAGGCTAGATTAGCACCTCCCTAGAGGACAGAAGTTCTCCCACTGCAAACACAGCTGATTATCACAGCCAGTCGGCCTGGGGGTCAAATCCCTCTAGTATTAACTATAACAATCAAGGCTTAACTACAACAACACTGCGCACAAAGACCACTAGGGGGTGTACCAAGAAAGCGTAAAAAATGCGGAGACAAAGAAACAGGACAAAACTATCAAGGGAGGATATTGAGTTCAGAACCACACTTTTGAGGTCTCTCAAGAGGCTTCTAGAGTCTGTCGATAAACTTGATGAGATGTACAGGAAATCTAATGAGACCCTCGATGGTGTGATAAAGGACCATCTAGAAAGTAAGCATACACTGACTGAAATAAAGAATATTATACAGACTCCCAACAGCAAACCAGAGGAGCGCAAGAATCAAGTCAAAGATTTGAAATGCGAAGAAGCGAGAAACACCCAACCTGAAAAGCAAAATGAAAAAAGAACCCAAAAATACGAAGATAGTGTAAGGAGCCTCTGGGACAGCTTCAAGCCCACCAATATCAGAATTATAGGGGTACCAGAAGATGAGAGAGAGCAAGATATTGAAAACATATTTGAAGAAATAATGACAGAAAACTTCCCCCACATGGTGAAAGAAATGGACTTCCAAGTCCAGGAAGCGCAGAGAACCCCAAACAAAAGGAATCCAAAGAGGACCACACCAAGACACATCATAATTAAAATGCCAAGAGCAAAAGACAAAGAGAGAATCTTAAAAGCAGCAAGAGAAAGAAACTCAGTTACTTACAAGGGAATACCCATACGACTGTCAGCTGATTTCTCAACAGAAACTTTGCAGGCCAGAAGGGAGTGGCAAGAAATATTCAAAGTGAATCCACAACCAAGATTACTTTATCCAGCAAAGCTATCATTCAGAATTGAAGGTCAGATAAAGAGCTTCACAGATAAGGAAAAGCTAAAGGAGTTCATCACCACCAAACCAGTATTATATGAAATGCTGAAAGGTATCCTTTAAGAAGAGGAAGAAGAAGAAAAAGGTAAAGATACAAACTATGAACAAATATGCATCTATCAACAAATGAATCTAAGAATCAAGTGAATAAATAACCTGATGTACAGAATGAACTGGTGATTATAATAGAATCAGGGACATAGAAAGGGAATGGACTGACTATTCTTGGGGGGAAAAGGGGTGCGGGAGATGCGGGAAGAGACTGGACAAAAATCGTGCACCTATGGATGAACATAGTGGGTGGGGAGTGAGGGCGGAGGGTGGGGTGGGAGCTGGAAGGAGGGGAGTTATGGTGGGAAAAAAGAGGAACAAATGTAATAATCTGAGCAATAAAGATTTAATAAAATAAAAAAATAAAAACAACCATCATACAGAACCACCTGAAATCTAGCTAAATGGAAGTCCTACAACTAAAGATATAAAAAAGAAGCCACACTGACACTAGTAAAGAGGGGCAAAGATGCAGAATGGGCTGGCCCCACACCAATGAGTAGTGGCTAAAAATCAGGAATGATATCTCAACTGCAGAAGTCTCCCCTGAAAAGTGAGGGGTCCCAGCCAACACCAGGCCCTCAGCCCAGGGTTCCAGTGCTGGGAAGAGAAGTCCCCAAAACTACTGGCTGTAAAAAACAGCGGGGATTGCAACTGAGTGGAAACAGAGAGCTGCTAGAGTCCCAGGCAGTTCCTCCAGCAGTGGTTCTCAACCTGTGGGTTGCGACCATTGGAAAACACATATAGCATTTCAGATATTTACATTACAATTCATAACAGTAGCAAAATTACAGTTACGAAGTAGCAACAAAAATAATTTTATGATTGGGGGTCACCACAACATGAGGAACTGTATTAAAGGGTCACAGCATTAGGAAGGTTGAGAACCACTGTAGGATCCCATCCATGAATGCACACTGACTCATGCCCTCTGAGTTCCAGCACTGGGGCAGCAGCTCCAAAGACACCAGGGACTTACTGGGAGGAACTGTAGTGTCTGGCATCAGGCCAAAAGCTGGAGGGGTTAGCTTTCTCCCAGACAGAAGTGCTGGCAGAAGCCATTGATTCTTTTCTGAGCCTCTCCTCCAAAGAGCCCAAAGGCAGGTGCCATATCTGAGTACGTATCCATCAACCTGGCTAACACTGTTCACTCCACCATGGTGATTCCCTGGGACCCCTGCCCCACAAACTTTCTGACACACTCAAGCTATTTCCAGTGGCTTTTCCATAGGAATGTCCTACCTTGGCTCATGCTTCAGTCTTTTCTAAAATATCTCAAACCCGCAGCATCTGGCCTCAGCATGCCCTGTACCTCTAGCTAAGTGGCCCCAGGGCCAGCACTAGGGGCAGTAGGCCTTTGTTCACAACTTGGCCTATCCTGGGTACCTTAAAGCCCAGTGCTAATAGTACACATATGCAGGTTGCTTTGTAGCTCATGCCAGGTGGCCCAAGGCAGTGGCTGACCTTGGCCTGCACCTCCTGGGAGACCCCAGAGCTAGCACACCCAGTGGACAGCTTCAGACAACATTGAAGAAACACCCAACTACCTCCACAAGCAACACACTCAAGAGGCAGACTCAACAAGCACAAGAGCCCCACTGAAGTAAGTCCTGCTCCATGGAGTGGGGCCCTTGCACAGTTGACCCTCCATGGTGGTCTAAGCCAGTCCTTGAAGCTGATAAGCCGGGGGGCAAATTCCTCCCATTGACATGCCAACAGCAATCAAGGTTCAGCTACAACTGGAGGATATATACAGCCAACATGGGGGGGGGGGGAGGGCAGGCTACACCTGGAGTACCCAACTCAGGTGAGCGGGGAGGTGGTGCCACTGGACCCTACAGAATACCTACTACACTATGCCACTCTACCAAACCCAGGAGACATAGTACCTCTACCTAATAATATGTAGAAACAAACACAAGGAGACTGCCAAAATGAAGAGACAAACTAACATGTCCCTAGCCCTGGCAGGGTAGTTCAGTTGGTTAAGAGCATCATCCCAAAACATCAAGATTGTGGGTTTAATCTCCAGTCAGGAAACATGTAAGAAGAAACCAATGAATGCATAAGTAAGTGAAACAACAAATCAATGTTTTCTCTCTCTCTAAAATCAATAAATGAATTTAAAAATTTTTAAAGGAAAAAATAAAAAAGAAACATGTCCCAAGTGAAAGAACAGATCAAACCACCAGAAAAAGAACTAAACACATGCATGTGATTGGCGCCAGTGAGAGCTTTATATATATCGTGCATGAGTAAGTCAACTTAGCCTTTTATATATATAGAATAAACTTGCTTAATTAGATCTGCTTTCTGATTTAGCTAAACTTTCTCCAGTCCAGTGAAGCACCCCAACTTCTCTTTTAGGTAATTGTCAGCAACACAGCAGTAAGTATCAACACAAAGCAGATTATTATTGTAGATCACGCAGGGAGAAGAAAGGGTAAAATATTTAACTGCAGCAGTGTTTGACTATATGCTGCACAGTGAGAAAACCTGAAGTCATTTTCAAGGTCCACCATTTCTTACTTCTTTTCAGTTCGGTCAAGTTTCTAAACTTCCTAAATCTCCATTTCTGGGTAATGAAAAGAAAATAGGATTCCACCAAGTCTCCTATCTACCTACTCCAGGGCTTCTGTGAGGATCAAATGAGATGAGGCACAGGAAAACGCTTCACAGACATTTGGTTAAAGTGTGAAATGTTTGCACCTGGCTATAAAGCAAGCTGTGTTCCTGGGCTGAAGAAACTGCAAGGAGGCTAGTCCTTGCTAGAGAGAGGAAGCCAGGTATTGCTACATGACATCATTACCCTGCGCCCACAGCCACCGTTTCTGGCCTGGGCTGGGCTGTGAACTGCATTTTGCACCATGGAGTCTCAGCAGTGTTGGCTGCAATTTGGTGGGCTGTCGCTCCAGGGTGGTGGCGGGGCCGGTGTCCCACTTGGGGGAAGCTGGGTGTTGTTTTGAAGATGCCAGGTCTGTGGTGCTGTTTCTCTGTAAATGGCCAGTGCACATCATAGCAGCTCCTGCATTCAGCATCTGCCCCCTAGTGGTCAGCGCAAGTCATAGCGACCGGTCAGACGGTTGGACACTTAGCATATTAGCCTTTTATATATATAGAGAGAGAACACTAGAGGCCCAGTGCACAAAATTCGTGAGGGTTGTTGGGTCCTTAGGCCTGGCTGGTGATCAGAGCCGATCGGTCCAGCTGTTGGCCGGGACCCTCCTGCCAGCTGCCATCTGCCAGCAGGGTCTTTCTGCCGGGCCAGGGCCTGCCGGACAGGGGGAAGGACCGTGAGAGGTTGGCCGGCCACAGGAGGTTGGCTGTGGGAGTGCACTGACCACCAGGGGGAAGCTCCTGTGTTGAGCATCTGCCCCCGGTGGTCAGTGCGTGTCATAGCGACCAGTCATTCTGGCGTTCTGGTCGCTTAGGCTTTTATATCTATAAATTGTATTAACTATGTGTGGTGTCAGATGGGTACGAGATTTATCAGGATGATCACTTAGTAAGTTATAAAATGTCTTATCACTGGGGTGTACACCTGAAACTAATATAATATTGAAAAATAAAAAATAATTTAAAAAAAGAAAACCCTACAGATGCTACCAAAAATTATTAGAAATAAACAAATAAAGTTGCAAGATATTAATGTACAAAAATCCACTGCATTCCTACATACTGACAATGAAATTTCAAAAAGGAAAAAGCAATTATTTATGCAATGGCAACAAAAAGAATAAAATGTCTAGGAATAAACTTAAAAGATGTGAAGGACTTACACACTGAAAACTACAAAGCATTATTAAAAGAATTAGAAAAAGACACAAAGAAATGAAGATATTTCATGTCCATGAACTGGAAGAATCAACATAGTTAAAAATGGTCATGTTACCCAAAGCGATATACAGATTTAATGCAATTTCCACCAAAAAAAAACAATGTCATTTTTAAAAAATATATTTTTAGCAGGAGAAAAAATGGCGGAGGTTTAGACGGACATGTTGGTGCTTTGTCCCAGAGCAGATAAGGCTGAGCAGCTGAAACGGGTAACAATCAGCCCGAACAAAGAGAGGAGATTCAGTTGAGAGACAGTCTGCAGCCAGGAAAGACAGAGAACTCATAGAAAATGGGGATGGTTAGAGATTGAGGCTGAAACCTCCCCCTGGGCGCCAGCTCAGCGGCGAGACTGCGCCATCTTGAGCAGCTGTTATCCGAATCCAGAGATCGGCTACTAACCCAGAGGCAACGGCTCTCTAGCAGCGCGACTACATGAACTCAGAGGAGACCTGCTTCCCTCCACGGAAAGATTCAAGCAACAGCGGCCTCCTGATCACCACACGCTCTGTCTGGGGAACAGCTGCTGTGTGTGAAGCCTCCCTCCACCAACCAGAAGAGCCACCACAGCTGTGAACAGCACCCACCAGAGGCCCTGCTATCAACGGAGGAGCCGCTGCTAACACAACCACCCAAGGAGCAACCACAGCCCGAGGAGCCACTGCCACCCAGGGAGCAGCCACTGCCACCCAGGGAGCAGCCACTGAAGGACTCAACAACTAGATATGTCAGTGAGATCAAACATGGATAGACAAAGAAACCCCCAAAGGAAAGAGAAGGAGGACTCGCCAGAAAAGCAGCTAAGTGAGACAGAGATATGCAACATGACGGAAAAAGAATTCAGAATAAGGGTCATAGAATACATGCACCACATGTGCAAGAAGCAAGAAGAAACAGATGAAAAAATCAACTGCTTATGCAAGAAGCTAGAAGAAATAGATGAAAAAATCAACAACTTAAGTAAGTCCCAAGAAGAAATGAAGAGCGACATAGCTGCAATAAAAAACACCATTGAAAGTATCAACAGTAGACTGGGAGAAGCGGAGGACCGAATTAGTGAATTAGAAGACAAGGAAGCAAAATACACCCAAACTGTACTGCAAATGGAGAAAAAAATTAAAAGACAGGAGGAGAGCCTAAGGGAGCTTTGGGACAACATGAAACGAAACAACATACAAATAATAGGGGTGCCAGAACAACAGAAAGATGAACATGGATTAGAAAACCTATTCAAAGAAATAATATCAGAAAACTTCCCTGAGGTGGGGAAGAAAAAAGTCACACAAGCCCAGAGAGTCCCAAACAAGGTGAATCCGAAAAGACCCACACCAAGACACATCATAATTACCATGGCAAATGTTCAGGACAAAGAGAGAATCTTACAGGCTGCAAGAGGGAGACGAAAAGTTACATACAAGGGATCTCCCATTAGATTATCAAATGATTTCTCAACAGAAACACATCAGGCCAGAAAAGAATGGACGGAAATCTACAAAGTGATGCAAAGCAAAGGACTGAATCCAAGAATACTCTATCCAGCAAGGCTATCATTCAAAATTGAAGGGGAAATAAGAAGCTTCACAGACAAAAAAGCACTAAGGGAGTTTATCACCACCAAGCCAGCCATGCAGGAAATGCTAAAGGGACTGGTGTAAAAAGAAGAAATAACAAGCTCAGAAAGAAAACAGCCACACACACAAAAAGAAATGGCTACAAACAAGTACCTTTCAATAATAACTTTAAATGTAAACGGACTAAATGCTCCGACCAAAAGACATCGAGTGGCTGAATGGATAAAAAAACATGACCCATACATCTGCTGTCTACAAGAGACCCACCTCATTAGAAGGGACTCATATAGACTGAAAGTGAAGGGATGGAAGAATATCTTTCAGGCAAATGGGAAGGAAAAGAAAGCTGGGGTAGCAATACTTACATCGGACAAAATACATCTCAAAGTGAAGGCCATAACAAAAGATAAGGAAGGCCACTTCATAATACTAAAGGGATCAATACAACAAGAGGATATAACTCTGATAAACATATATGCACCCAATGCAGGAGCACCCACATACATAAGAAAACTTCTGGAAAATATCAGGGGAGAGATCGACAACAATACAATCATAGTAGGGGACTTTAATACACCACTGACATCACTGGATAAATCCGCTAGACAAACAATCAGCAAAGAAACAGCAATCCTAAATGACTCACTAGATCAGATGGACTTAATTGACATCTTCAGAACACTCCACCCCAAAGCCATGGAATATACATTCCTCTCAGGTGCTCATGGGACATATTCAAAAACAGACCACATATTGGGTCTCAAGCAAAGTCTCCACAAATTCAAGAAGACTGAAATCATAAAAAGCATCTTCTCAGACCACGATGGCATAATGTTAGAAATAAACTACAATAAAAACAACCCAAAATACTCAAACACTTGGAAGCTGAATAGCATGTTATTAAATATTGATTGGGTTACCAATGAGATCAAAGAAGAAATTAAAAACATCCTGGACACTAATGACAATGAAAACACAACAATCCAAAACCTATGGGACACAATGAAAGCAGTCCTGAGAGGGAAGTTTATAGCTCTGCAGGCCTATCTCAAAAAACAAGAAAAAATGGTAGTAAATCATCTAACTCTTCAACTCAAAGAATTAGAAAGAGAGCAACAAGAAAACCCCAGAGTGAGCAGAAGGAAGGAGATAATAAAGATTAGAGCAGAAATAAATGACATAGAGACCAAAAAAACAATACCATGTTCTTGGATTGGTAGAATCAACATCATCAAAATGTCCATACTACCCAAAGCAATCTATAAATTCAACGCACTTCCCATTAAAATACCAATGGCATATTTCACAGATCTAGAACAAACTCTCCAAAAATTCATCTGGAATAAAAAAAGACCCCGAATAGCTGCGGCGATCCTGAGAAAGAACAAAGTAGGTGGGATCTCAATGCCAGATATCAAGCTGTATTACAAAGCCACTGTTCTCAAAACTGCCTGGTACTGGCACAAGAACAGACATATAGATCAGTGGAATAGAATAGAGAGTCCTGAAATTAGCCCGAACCAATATGCTCAATTAATTTTTGACAAAGGAGGCAAGAACATACAATGGAGCCAAGATAGTCTCTTCAATAAATGGTGTTGGGAAAATTGGACAGATACATGTAAGAAAATGAAACTAGACCACCAACTTACACCATACACAAGAATAAACTCAAAATGGATAAAGGACTTAAATGTACGACAGGAAACCATAAAAATTCTAGAAGAATACAAAGGCAACAAAATCTCAGACATATGCCAAAGCAATTTCTTCACTGATACAGCTCCTAGGGCAGTTGAAACTAAAGAGAAAATGAACAAATGGGACTACATCAAAATAAAAAGCTTCTGCACAGCAAAAGAAACCATCAACAAAACAACAAGAAAACCCACTGCGTGGGAAAACATATTTGCCAACGTCATATCTGATAAGGGCCTAATCTCCAAAATTTATAGGGAACTCATACAACTTAACAAAAAGAAGATAAACAATCCAATCAAAAAATGGGCAAAGGAGCTAAACAGACACCTTTCAAAAGAGGACATTCAGAAAGCCAAGAGACATATGAAAACATGCTCAAAGTCACTAATCATCCGAGAGATGCAAATCAAAACAACAATGAGGTACCATCTCACACCTGTCAGAATGGCCATCATCAACAAATCAACAAACGACAAGTGCTGGAGAGGATGTGGAGAAAAGGGAACACTTGTGCACTGCTGGTGGGAATGCAGACTGGTGCAGCCACTATGGAAGGCAGTATGGAGGTTCCTCAAAAAATTGGAAATGGAACTCCCATTTGACCCTGTGATCCCACTTCTAGGAATATATCCCAAGAAACCAGAAACACTAATCAGAAAGGATATATGCACCCCTATGTTCATAGCAGCACAATTCACCATAGCTAAGATCTGGAAACAGCCTAAGTGCCCATCAGTAGATGAATGGATTAGAAAGCTGTGGTACATCTACACGATGGAATACTATGCTGCTGTAAAAAAGAAGGAACTCTTACCATTTGCAACAGCATGGATGGAACTGGAGAGCATTATGCTAAGTGAAACAAGCCAGTCAATGAAGGAAAAATACCACATGATCTCACTCATTCATGGATAATAAAGACCATTACAAACTTTTGAACAATAATAGATACAGAGGCAGAGCTGCCTCAAACTGATTGTCAAACTGCAGTGGGAAGGCCAGGGAGGGTTGGGGGACAGGAGGGAGGGGAGTAAGAGATCAACCGAAGGACTTGTATGCATGCATATAAGCATAACTAATGGACATAAGACACTGGGGGGTAAGGGAGGGCAGGGGTCTGTCAAGGGTAGGGGGGATAAAAAGGACACTTATGTAATACCCTTTGTAATACTTTTAGCAAAAAATAAAAAAATAAAAAAAATAAAAAGTTTCTGCTTTCCCGAAATTGTTAACAGTTTGTCTCAAATAAACTCACAAAATTTCCAAAAAAAAAAAAAAAAAAAATATATATATATATATATATATATATATATATATATTTATTAATTTCAGAATGGAAAAGAGAGGGGGAGAGAGATAGAAACATCAATGATTAGAGAGCATCACGGACTGGCTGCCTCCTGCATGCCCACAGTAGGAATCAAGCCCATAGCCTGGGCATATGCCCTGACCAGGAATTAAAACATGACCTCCTGGTTCATAGGTTGATACTCAACCACTGAGCCATGCTGGATGGGCCCAGTGGCATTTTTTAAAGAAATAGAACAAAAATCATTAGATTTGTATAGAACTATAAAAGACCCCAAATAGATAAAGTAATCCTGAGGAGGAAAAAAAACAAAGCCAGAGGTATCACACAGAGGTATCATTCTTTTTTTTTTTTTAATATATTTTATTGATTTTTCACAGAGAGGAAAGGAAAGGGATAGAGAGTTAGAAACATCAATGAGAGAGAAACATCAATCAGCTGCCTCCTGCACACCTCCTATTAGAGATGTGGCCGCAACCAAGGTACATGCCCTTGGCCGGAATCGAACCTGGGACCTATCAGTCCACAGGCTGATGCTTTATCCACTGTGCCAAACCGGTTAGGGCCAGAAGTATCATTCTAATTATACTACAATGTGACAATAAACAAAAGAGCATGGTATTGGCAGAAAAACAGACACAAAGACCAATGAAGCTGATTTGAGAGCCCAGAAATAAACCCACATGTATATAGGCAAATAATTTTCAACAAAGGAGCCAAAACATACAATGGAGAAAATAAAGTCTCTTTAATAAATGGTGCTGGGAAAATTGGAAAGCCACATGCAGAAGAATGAAACTACACTGCTATTTGTCCCATCTACAAAAATTAGCTAAAAATAGATCAAAGACGTAAATATACGACCTGAAAAAATAAATCACATAGGTGATAACATAAGTACTAAACTTACAGACCTTGGTCTTAGAGAGGATTTTATGAATTTGACCCCAAAGGCAAGGAAAGTAAAAGCAAATGTAAATAAATGGGATTATATCAAACTAAAAGTTTCTACACAGCAAAAGAAATCAAGGAAACAAAAAGGTTGCCCTAGCTAGTTTGGCTCAGTGAATAGAGTGTCGGCCTGAGTGTCAGACTGAAGAGTCCCAGATATAATTCCGGTCAAAGGCACATGCTCGGGTTGTGGGATCAATCAGTCGGGGGTGTGTGGGAGGTGATTCTCTCTCATCATTGATGTTTCTCACTCTCTCTTCCTCTCTGAAATCAATTAAAATATTTTTTTAAAAAGGCAACCGACAAAATGGGAGAAAATATTTGCAAACAGCAGCTCCAACAAAGGGTTAATATTCAAAACATACACAATTCATACAACTCAACAACAACAAAAAAACAATCCAATTAAAAAATGGGCAAAGGACCTGAACAGACACTTCTCCTTAGAAGACATACAAATGGCCAACAAATACATAAAAAGATGCTCAACTTCACTAGCTATTAGGAAAATGCAAATCAAAACTATAATCAGATACCAGCAAGACAAGAATAACAAGTGTTGGAGAGGTTGTGGAGAAAAAGAAACCCTCATTCACTTCTGGTGCAAATGTAAACTGGGACTCCCAACATGGAAAACAGTATGGAGGTTCCTAAAAAAATTAAGAATAGAGTTACCATATGACCCAGCACCTCTATATTCACTGCAGCATTATTCACAGTGACCAAGACAACTAAAGTATTCTTCGATAGATGATTAGATAAAAAAGATGTGATACATATATATAATGGAATACTACTTAGCCAACATGTATGGGTCTTGAGAATATTATCCTATAAGTCAGACAGAAAAAGTCAAAAACCACATGACTTAACTCATATCTATCCATATATGTAAAAGCCTAAGTGACTGTTACAACAGAACAACCAGAAGGACCGGTCACTATGACGTGCAATGACCACCAGGGGGCAGATACTCAGCGCAGGAGCTGTCCCCAGCCCACAGGCCCTGGCTGCCAATGGGGCCTGCCGGCCACCCTCCCGGTCCCTCCTCCCTACAGCAGGCCCCAGGCTGGGATGGAGAACTGGGGGTGGGTAACAGTGGACACAGCCCCTTTCCCAGGGGGACCGAGGGCCGGCTCCCTCCTCAGGTAAACGGCCAACCTCCTGGGTTCCTCCCCAGACTGGCAGGCCCTGCTCACCCGGGCTGGGATGGGGAACCAGGGGTGGGTGGCAGCAGACACGAGCAGCAAGGAAAGGAGGAGGGGAGATGGGGTATGGAGGCGGAAAACTGCGCAGTGGCAGTGTGTGGGCGGAGAGGGAAGGAGGAGGCAGGGAAACTGATCGGCCCTGATAACCAGCCAAGCCTAGGGACCCCACCTGTGCACGAATTTCATGCACCAGGATTCTAGTATGAGTTATAAAACTGAAAGCAACAAATGAACAAACAAACAAAAACTCATAGACATACATATGAGCATAACCAATGGACACAGACAGTAGGGGGGTGAGGGCATAAGCTGGGGGGTGGGAGTGGCTTGGGAGAGGTCAATTCAGAAAAAAGGAGACTTATGTAATACTTTAAAAAATAAATAACTTAAATAAAAATAAAAAAACCTCATAGACAAAGATAACAGTATGATGGTTTCCAGGGGGAGGAGGATGGGGAGGTAGTAAAGGATAAAGGGAATCAAATATATGGTGACCAAAGAAGATTTCATTTTGGGTGGTAAACACACAATGAAATATACATCATAGAAATGTGCGCTGAAACCTATATAATTTTATTAACCAATGTCACTGCAATAAATTTAATTAAAAAAGAATTTTTCATGTTTTCTATAGTTAGCAAGGGTTAGCTTTAAGATTTAAAAGCTCATTATTTTCCAAAGTACTGAATTCAGATGATTAAATAAAGTCTTTGAATTTTATAATACAACAAATCATTATTTTGTAAATGAATTCATTTATTTTAAATTTTTAATTAATTTAAATTTAAAAGTATTAACTAGAAGTCCTGAAGATACTGATTTTCTTACAGACTTAAGAAAACATTGCTCAGTAAACTATATTTACTGTATATAACTTTGGAGCAAATACAAATCAATCCCGACCCTGTAGTCTTTTTATTACTATTTCTCTCTCCTTCTCCACCTGCTCCTCCTCCCCATTTCTCCACCTTTCTCTGCCTTCTGTCTATTTACACACTAGTATAAAAAAATAGCATTCAGTACTATCAGACATCCAACTTATGAACATTCTTTTTTACAATGAAAGCAAATAGCCCTGGCCTCTATTCAGAGTTATGGAGGTTAGATGCTCCAAAGTTAGAAGTAAAACAAAAAATTAACAGTATATGAGACTACCCCACTCTGCTATGTATATCCTGAATCTATAATAAGGTGTTCAAATAAATAAATAAATAAATAGCAACAAGCCAGGCATTATCTGGGGTTTTAATCACTTTTATTAGCAAAATTTCTAAAAAGTCAAATGTGTTAAAATCTTACTTGTAGCATATAACATAAGCTTTAGAGATAATAGTCCCTGGACCTAGGACCTTACAATCTAAGACATCACTAATATCTGAGCTAAACTAACCTTAACACATTGCTAACTAACTTTAAATATAAATTAATCCAACAAAAATTAATATAACACCTACACATATAGCACCTGTATTTAAAGAGAAATTGCAACCTGACTCAAGTTGGAGCTTAGTTCTATAACCTGCTTATGAAAAAAAAGGACTTACAGAGAGAAAAATCAGGGTTGAAATACCTCAATATGCATGCACTGCTTGTTCAATAAGAAGCAAGGCCCAAAGATTAGAAGCTATAGATAGCACAATTTTCTAAAATGAAATGTTATTATATCTCTTATATGTTATAGGTAACAGACTGTCATTTCAATGGTAATTTGGTCATTATAAATATCATAATTAAAGCATTGATACTAATTAAACTACAAATCTACACTAATAAAAGAGAAACATGGAAATTGGTGTCACTCCGCTACGCCCACCAGCCAATCAAAGCAGCTATGCAAATTAACCCAACAAAGATGGCAGTTAATTTGCATATGCAGGCGGGAGCAAAGATTGAAGGCTCTGGCCGGAGTGAAGACTAAGACTAAAGACTGAAGAGGGTTGGCTTCTCCCCTGCGGCCGGACCAAAGGCCTGGGTCCCGGGTGCCGGAGGAAAACCGGTGCCAGCAGTCAGGGGAAGAAAGGCCTATTGCGCGAATCTTCATAAAATCTCTAATCTTATATAATAAAAGCCCAGCGACTGAAGAGCGCAACAATCAGAATGACCAGTCGACCAGTCGCTATGACACACAATGACCACAAGAGGGGCAGACACTCAACTCAGGAGCTGCCCCTTCGTGGTCAGTGAACTCCCACAGTGCAGCCGCTCAGAGGGCGGGTCCACAGCCGCTCAGCTGACCCAGGATGAGCGGCGCTCCCACAGCGAGCCCATCTCCACAGGCCAAGCCCCCTACCAGTGCAGGAACCCCATGCACCGAGCCTCTAGTTAGAAATAAAATGCAAATCTAAATATTTGCAAGCAAATACTCTCTTGCCTTACAGTTACCAGAAATAAATTCTTTCACAGAAAAATAGCACCATTTGGATTTTCACCAATCACTACTATAATAACAGAGGTTAATCACATTCTTCAGAAGGTTAACAGTTTACCTGCTAAAAACTTCTGAAATACTAGTAAATGTCAGCTATAAACTACTTCAAGCAAACAGGAAAAAAAAAGTCCTAAATAATAAAAAACAAAGATTTGATCCTTAATATATTTAAAACTATGAATTCATGCATGAGTGGGGTCCAGCTGGCTTGCCCCAAACAGGGCCATTCGGGCCAGGCTAGCCCAAGGGAGGGACCGTGGGCGGTTGGCCAACTGGCCCCACCCTCGATTGGGCAGGGGGCAATCGGATGCGAGGCTAGCCGGGGGAGGGACTGTGGGCAGTTGGTGGGCCGGCCCCGCCCGTTTGGGGGCGGGGCTGGCCAGGGGAGAGGGGACACGGGCAGTTGGTTGGCTGGCCCCGCCCCCTGGTCCAACTTCCAGTTGAACTCCTGGTTGAGGGGACAATTTGCATATTAGCCTTTTATTATATAGGATAGGATAAGCTCTATTTGTATCTGAGTGGCAGTAGAATAAACACAGTATGCTTTTATATGAGACACATAGGTAAGGCTGCATCATGGCTTCACCAAACAGCTCATGTGACACTGAGCTAACAGGACTTAATATATGTCTTCTCCTTTTAGATTTCCAGTATGGCAGAGAGATATAGTTTATAATGTCTACCTTCCTTCCATTAAACTACTGATTTTCAGAGCATCAAGTTAAAAAAAATAGGAATGAATAAATTTTCATAAGGAGTCAGAAGCTTTTATGAAGGAAGGAACTGAAATGATATTTTTTTTCTCACTTGGATTAAATGATTAAATCTTATCAGGAGGAATGAGGGTGCTTTAACCAAAACCAAAGGGCAAAAAAACTGGCACTGATATATCTTGGATAAAGTTACTGGCAGTGTAGAAATAGACATTTTGGTAGACTGGGTCAGACAATATAGAGCAGTAGTCCAAAAATAGTTTTTCCAGGTTTTCCCTGAGATGGCATACACCTAAACCATTCCAGTTAAACATTCTGGTGGCCAACTTATGTCCTGAGAAATACTGTCATGGAAATATCATAGTTGAACCAAAAACTAAAAGAAAACATTCTCCCCCAAACTTTGGTCAATCTTCATAGGATGAGGGCAAAATCACCTTAACCCAGAGATTCTCAATCTTGGCACTATTAACATTTTGGGGCAGATAACTTGTGGGAGGCCATCCTGTGCACTATAGGATGTTTAGCAGCATCCCTAGTCTCTACCCTCTGAGATGATAATACTCCCCAGTTATGGTAATACAAAATGTTCCAGACATTGCCAGATATTCCCTGGGGGTCAAAATTGCCCTTCTTTGTTGAGAACCACTATCCTAACTTAAGATCAAGAACAGCTGTAAATTTCGAATGTCTTCAAATAATGTAGATTTTAACTAGAACAATTTCTGGTCACACTTACTGATACTTATGTACTCAATAAATGTTAGCTATTATTACTATTATCATTTTGTATGAATATATGGTTGTGTGTGCACTTGCAATAACAACAATCTGAACAACCAGCTTCCTATAGTAGTTAACAAAAAAGTTATTCACACACACACTCAAAATCCCTAAGTGTACATACATACAAAGAAAAAGAGGATAAGAGCTAACATACCAAACTCAAAAATTTATGAGACTCAAATGAGATCTATACATATGATCTTTGACAAATATACTATATAAATGTAAATAAAGTCCCCTGGAAAAAGTGTTAGTTAAGATGTTAAGAAGAAAAAAACATAAATGAAACAAAACATGTACAAATAAAAACAGAATCAGCAAATTCAACCCTGGCTTGTACTCTAACCTTAACCAAAATGGTACAAGGAACACGTAAGGATACTTTATACTAGTATTCTTATATTAGATCATAACACTAAAAATGAGAACAATTACAAACATGAAAACAGAGAATTTACTTTAGCCTTCAGACTGGCAATATTATTAGAACCAATTAATACAACCAGTATTTCCTATTCTCTTATAAACTCAAAACTATCACTATTTTGTAATAAATTCAGATTCAATCATCAGTGGGATCTGTCTTTAAAGGTTTACCTCACTCAGGTAATACAATATTACTTAAGGAGGTGTATAAATTGAAGTATTATGAACTAAATGCAAGCTAATAAATCCAGGAAGCCACTATATGAAAAGAGGTTTCTATTTAAAGCAAGGATCCCTAATCTCCAGTCACTGCCTTCCCCTGATGCTCCTGTCACCCTCTCCACTCCACCAGTGTACAGAGAACACATATCCCCAACTAAATCTTTTTTTTTTTTTGGCAAGTCTGTGAAGAATTGGTATTAACTTTTCTTTTAATGTTTGGTAGGGCTAGTGAAACCATCTGGGCCTAAGCTTTTCTTTGTGGATAGTGTTTTGACTACTAATCCAATTATTTTACTTATTATATAGATCTATTTGGATTGTCTACTTTCCTTGAGTCAATTTTGGTCATTTGTATCTTTCCTGGAATTTTTCCATGTCATAAAGTATCAATTTTATTGGGATGTAATTGTTATTTTTCCTTTACAATATTTTTTATCTCTTTCAGAATGATAGTAATGCCCGGCCAGAGTGGCTCAGTTGGTTGAGTGTTGTCCCCCATGCACCAAAAGGTTGCTAGTTCAATTCCCAGTCAGGGCACATAGCTGGGTTGTGGGGTTTGATCCCGGGTCGGGAAGACAACCTATCTGTTTCTCTCTCACATAAGTGTTTCTCTTTCTTGCTCTCCCTCCCTTTCTCTCTCTAAGCATGTCCTTGGGTGAGGAATGAAAAAAAAAAAGTATAGTAATGACCCATCTTTCAAGTTTGATCCTAGTAATTTGAATAATCACTCATTTTTCTTATCAATAAAAGAAACCTTTTTAGAGGAGAAACCAAGATGGCGGCATAGGTAAACACCTGAAATTGCTGCCTCATACAACCACTTCAAAAATACAACTAAAAGACAAAACAGACATCATCCAGAACCAGAGGAAGGCAAGCTGAGTGGAAATTCTACAACTAGAAGAAAAGAGAAAAGCACACTGAGACTCAGAGGAGGTGCAGAAGTTAAGTGCAGAGGTAAGGAGGCCCCTGTGGAAAGGGCTGGCAACTGAGGACTCGGTTGTCTTTTTCAATCTGGAGGGAGTCTCAAGCTCCTGCTCTGAACTCCAGTTCCGGGTGAGTCTCTGGGGACCCCAACGGGAAGAAACTGGACAGTCTGGCAGTGGGCAGAACTGAGAACTCAAGGGCAGCTTTCTCTCAGAGGTGCTTGCAGCAATTACCGGGACACTGAGACTAGGGGCCCCTTAGGGCAGGGCTGAGGATCAGCCATAGCGGCTTGCTCCGCCCTGTTGTTCCCCTGGGACCCCGCCCCACCCAAGCTGCAGCAGAGGCTTTTGCATATGAATGCCCTGGCCCTTTGCAATCTGAAAATTACCTAACAAACTGCAGCTGGGCCAGACAGACCCAGAACTTCCAAGAGAAGGCCCAAGGCCCCACAGCAGCTTGCATTATTTCACAGCTGGGCCTCATTTGGGCACCTCCAAACCCCAAACAAGGAAGGGGAATCTGCATATCTCTTCGTAGCTCCTGCTGGGTAGCCTCAGGCAGAGGCTAAATTAGCACCTCCTTAGATCCAAGAGCCAGTGTACCCAGTGGTCAGAGTGGGACCATCCAGATTACAACTCCTCAGACCCATAAGGGTCACACTCAGGGGGCAAACTCAGTGAGCACCAAAGCCCCACTGAAGCAAGTCTTGCTCCATAAGGGTGTCTTCAGCACAGAAGTTCTCCCACTGTAGGCACAGCTGATTCTCACAGCCAATAGGCCTGGAGGTCAATTCCTCTCAGTGATAACTACAACAATCAAGACTTAACTACAACAAGACTATGCACAAAGCTCACAAAGGGGTGCACCAAGAGTGTCCACCTCAGGTAATTGGGGAGGCTGAGCCACTGGGCCCTATAGGACACCTAGCACACAAAGCCACTCTACCAACACAGGGAAGCATAAAAAATGCAGAGACAAAGAAACAGGTCACAAATGACAGAAATGGAGGAAAGCAAACTACTGGATATAGAGTTCACTTACAAGGTTTTTCAAGAATTTTCTACAAACCGCCGATAAACTTAGTGAGACCCTCAATAAATCTAGTGATACCCTCAAGGATATGAAAAAGGACCAAACAGAAATTAAGCACACACTGACTGAAATAAAGAATAATACAGAGTTCCAACAGCAGGCTAGAGGATCGCAAGAATCAAGTCAAAAATTTGAAATACGAAGAAGCAAAAAACACCCAACCGGAAAAACAAAATGAAAAAAGAACCCAAAAATACGAAGATAGTGTAAGGAGCCTCTGGGACAACTTCAAGCGAACCAACATCCGAATTATAGGGGTGCCAGAAGAAGAGAGACAGCAAGATATTGAAAACCTATTTGAAGAAATAATGACAGAAAACTTTCCTACCTGGTGAAAGAAATAAACTTACAAGTCCAGGAACCACAGAGAACCCCAAACAAAAGGAATCCAAAGAGGACCACACCAAGACACATAATTAAAATGCCCAGAGCAAAAGACAAAGAGAGAATCTTAAAAGCAGCAAGAGAAAAACAGTTAGTTACCTACAAGGGAGTACCCACACGATTGTCAGCAGATTTCTCAACAGAAACTATGCAGGCCAGAAGGGAGTGGCAAGAAATATTCAAAGTGATGAATGCCAAGAACCTACAACCAAGATTACTTTACCCAGCAAAGCTATCATTCAGAATTGAAGGTCAGATAAAGAGCTTCACAGATAAGAAAAAGCTAAAGGAGTTCATCACCACCAAACCAGTATTATATGAAATGCTGAAAGGTATTCTTTAAGAAAAGGAAAAAGAAGAAAAAGGTAAAGATAAAAATTATGAACAAGTACATATCTATCAACAAGTAAATCTAAAACTCAAGTGAACAAAAAATCTGATGAACAGAATAAACTGGTGAATATAATAGAATCAGGGGCGTAGAAAGGGAGTGGACTGACAATTCTTGGGGGAAAGGGGTGTGGGGGGTGCAGGAAGAGACTGGACAAAAATCGTACACCTATGGATGAGGACAGTGCAGGGGAGGTGAGGGCGGGGGGAAGGGGGGTGGGAACCGGGTGGAGGAGAGCTATGGGGGGGAAAAAGAGGAACAACTGTAATAATCTGAATAAAGATTTAATTAAAAAATAAATTACATTAAATTAAAAAAGAAACCTTTTTAGCTAAATGCTGTCAATTTTATTGATATTTTTAGAATCAACTTTTGTTTTTATTGATTTTCTCTATTGTTTTACAATTCTTAATTTTTATTCTTTCCTTTATTATTTTCCATTAAGTTTAGTTTGCCCCTTTTCTAGCATTTTAAGGTAGATTAAGTTATTGACTTGAGATCTTTCTTCATTTTAAATATACAATTTAGTTATAAAATTTCCCTCTAAGCACTGCTTTAGCTGCAGCCATGTTTTTGCATGTTATGTCTTCATTTTCATTCATCTCATTCATTTCCTAATCTCACTTTTGAATTCTTCTTTGACTCACTGGTTATTTAGGAGTATGTTGCTTAATCTTACATATTTCTGGGTTTCCCACGTTGAGGTTGATTTCTAATCTCATTCCATTGTGGTCTGCAGCCATGCTTTGTGTTAATTCTATCTTTTAAAAGTATTAAGGATTGTTCCATACAGCCTAGCATCTGGTGTTCCTTGGAAAATGTTCCATGTGCACTTCAGAAGAGTACATATTTTGCTACTACAGTGGGGCCTTGACTTACGAGTTTAATTCGTTCCGTGACGGAGCTCGTAACTCAAATTACTTGTATGTCAAATCAAAAAGTGAACGAGTGAGACACGTGATGCTGGGCTGATGTTGTGGCGTTCACTGTGACGTTCACTGCGCCAACTAGCAGTGGGGTATCTGAAGCTGGCTCGTAACCCGAATTTTAGCTCGCAACTCAAAGCAAAAAATTGGCTGAGAGACGGCTCGTATCTCGAAAAACTCGTTAGTCGGGACACTCGTAAGTCAAGGCCCCAATGTATTGGTTAGAGTGTTATATAGATGTTTGTTAAGAACAATTAATTTATACTGCTGTACAAGACATTTTTCCTTGTTCTACCTAAGTTTGAAAGTTGCAGGTTTCTGCAACTGTTATTGTTTAACTTCTCCTTCTAATTTGGGCAGATTTTTGCTTCATGTATTCTGGTGCCTTGTTGTTAGAAGTGTGTGTGTGTGTGTGTGTGTGTGTCCTAGTGAATTGACATTTTTATCAATATAAAAGTTACCTCTTTTATCTCCAGCAACATCTAGAAGTCTCTTTTTTCTGATATTAGTATGGTCACTCCAGTTTTCTTATGCTTTCCGTTTGTATGATGCATCCTCTAACATGCTTTTCCTCTCAATTTATTTGTATCTTTGCATCTAAAGTGTCTCCTATAGAGATCATACGGTTGGAACCTATACATATTTTTATCCAAACTGACCTCTGACTTTGCATTATTTAATTCATTTACATTTAATGTCATTATTACTACAGTTGGATTTATGTCTCTATTTTACTTTGCTTTCCATGTGTCTCATGTTTTTTATTCCTCTTTCTCCTACTTTCTTTTACATTAAGTGAATATGTATTTTATAAAGCAGAATTTTAATTTTTTTGTGATTTTTTTCACTATATATATTATTTTCTTCATGCTTGTTCTAGGTCTTCCTATACATATCTTATCAGAGTCAGCTTCAGATGTACTAGTATACTAAATCCAGTAAAATACAGGAATGTCATTCCTACGTAACTCTACTCCCTCCCCCCCTTTAATGCTATTAGCTACATATATATTACACCTACAAATACAACAAACTCAACAATAAAATGTTATAACTCAAACTATAAATGTTATAGCAATGGTTATAACTATTACTTCACATAATTTAGGAACTTTAAAGAAGCTGAGAGGACTGATTCCAAGAAGGCGGCGGATTAAGTGGAAGTTACACTGACATTCTCCCAGGACCAAACTTCAATTACAACTAAAATATAGAAAAACCATCCTGAATAACCCACTGAGAACCCTTATAACCAATGATGTAAAGTGGAGACTACATAGAGATGGGTAGGAAGTACAGAGGCATGAGAGGGCTGGCTGGGCTCCCAGAGACAGCAGCTGTTCTGGAGGGATATCTCAGCTGCAAGAGGATTCCCACCAAGAACTCTGAGGTCTAAACCCCAAACTGACTCCCCAGCCCAGAGCACCAGAACTAAGAAAGGTGCTCACATAACACCTGGCTGTAAAAAGCAGCGGGGTTTCTGCCTGACAAGGAGAGAGATGGCTGGAAATGCAGGCACCCTCTTAAAGGGCCAATGCACAAAATTCCATGTCCACCCACCTTGAGCTCTGGCAATGGGAGGACAGAGTAGACTAGAGCTGTGTGAGGAGAATCCAGGGTTGGTGGCTCTGGGGATAGAGCTCGGAGGGCAGCTGCCTGGATTCCTGTGCTGAGTTATTCCCCCACACTGCAGAGGATATCTTTTTCAGACAGACCTTTACTATCCAGGCAGCTTTTGCCCAGGGGTGAGAAATGGGGAAGCAATTGCCCCACCCTCTGAAAACGCCTCCCTTTACCCTGTGAAGTTTACACCTTGCTGTGGTCTACAGCTTGAAGCTCATTAAGAGAATGAGAATACCAATCAGCCTACGGGAAGAGGCAGATCTCTGGGTGCTTTGAGTCTTTGCCTAATCTGCTTCTGGAACAGGGGCTAGGAAAAGAAGACTTTGGTGTGAATCTTGGTCCTTTCCAAATGTACCCAGCTCCAACAGAAGGAGCCACAAGCTGTAGATTGCTGGTAGCTCAAAATCAGGGTACTGAGGGCCATTCACAGTCTGATGTTGGCCTGCACCAGAGACCCTCCAAAAAAGACTGGGAGTCATAGCAGATCTACCTAATACTTACAAACAAACCCAAACAGGCAGCCCAAATGAAAGAATAAGAGAATCCTCCAGAAGAAGAGTTAAATGAAATGGAGATAAGCTAAGAGAAGAGCAAGTATATATTCGTGGTTTTTGTTATATTAGCCTCATATCTATCACTCATATCTATCTCTTTTCTTGTTCCTATGGATTCAAGGTACCATGTAAAGTTATTTTCTTTTTCAGTTCAATACAGCTTTGCTTCCATAAAACTTCTTTCTGCTGTTATTGGCATATACTGTATAATGCATTTCTGTGTGTTATAGACCCAGAATACATTATATAGATGTTATACAACTGTTTTAATCAGTTAAGAAATGTGCATTTATACTGTCTTTTATTATTACATAAAAACCTTTACTGGTATACTTTTGTGTATGTTTGTGTGTATTCAAATTACTGTCTGGGGGTCACTTGCTTTTAGCCTGAAGAGCTTCCTTTAGTATTTTCTTGTAAGGTGGGTCTGCTAGCAACAAATTCTCTGTTTGGTTCATCTGGAAATGAATCTAATTTTGATTTTTGAAATACAGCTTCTTAGACATAGGATTTTTGGTTGGCAGGGTTTTTTCGTTAAGTACTTTGAATGTGTTATCCTACTGCATTCTGGCCTCTGTCTTAAGAAAAGTCTATTAATTTTATTGGGATTCCCTTGTAAGTGATGATTTGTTTTTCTCTTGCCAATTTTAATATTTTTTACTAATCTGCTGACTTTCAGCATTTTTACTAAGATATATCTATTTGTAGATCTCTTAAAGTTTATCCTACTTGGAGTTCATTGAGGTTTCAAAATATGTAGACATACATTTTTCAATAAGTTTGGGGACTTTCAAGCTATTATTTCTTCAGATATTTTTTCTGCTCCTTTCTCTCCTGGTACTCCTATTATGTGTATGGACTCTAACTGGTATTCTCCTACAATGCTCTGAAACTGTTCAGTCTTCTTTTTTTTTTCTTTGTTCTTCATATTGCATAATCTCTATCAATCTATCTCCAAGTTGGCTAATTCTTCTGTCAATTCAAATTTATAATTTAGCCCCTCTACTGAAATTTTCATTTCATTTAGTACTATTCAAACCCATAATTTCCCATTTAGTTCTTTTTTATAATTTATCTCTCTTTATTGATGTCTCTATTTGATATAAATTGTAATCATAGTTTACTTCTTTAATCATGCTTTCCTTTCTTTCACTCACAAAAGGAGTAGATTCTCTGAGTTTATTCACTCTAAAAGAATTCTCTTAGAGTGAATTCTCTTAGCCTATATATATAAAAGGCTAAGTGAGCGACCGCACGTCCATCCAACCGTCTGACCAAATGACCAGCCAGTACATATCATTTTATGAATCATTGTTTTTATCAATGTTGTTTTTATGTTTTTGTTTTTATTTTTATATCATGTCTTCATTGTTTTTATATCATGTTGTTATTGTTTATTAATCAATTTATATATTATTTTCATATACATTTTACTTTCTTTCATCTCTGACACTTCTATTATAAAGGGTGAATAGCGATAATAAAATATTTTGTATTTTAATTTTATAATACTGTCATAAATACTTTTTTTTTTTTTTGCAGTAATGTAATTACCGCAGGAAGCTTTCTTCTAATTAATTTCCTTTCAATGTGCATGAATCCGTGCACCAGGCCACTAGTTACAACATATTTATAATGGCTACTCTGAAATCTTTGTTAAACCAACATCTGGTCAATTTCACGGGCAGTTTGTTGCCTACTGTTTTTCTGGTCATACTTTCCTGTTCCTTTCCTTGTTTCATAATATTCTGTTCAAATCTGGATATCGTATTTTAGATATCGTATCATATCATCGAAATTTTAGATATCATATTACAGCAACTCTGGATACTAGTTGCTTCCATTTGGGTTTAGTTACTGTTATTCCCGTTTGTTTATTTAGCCATTGTCTGGATTATTTTGGTGAAGTCTATTCCCCTATGGTCCCTCAGTGTGAAGCCCCTAATATTCCTCTTCAGGAAGCACAGCCTTGGGTATTCCCCAAATTACCATAAGATGACAGTGGTTTTGGCAGGACTCCCTGTCTCTTCCCCTGGTCAAATCCAGCTGTTAAGCACCACTATTTGCCAGCTGATTGCTCTACTGTTTTCAGCAATGCTCTGAAGCATAAAATGTTCCATAGACTGATCCAAACAAATCTGGGCTCCTTTAAAAGGATAGTATCCAAGGTTAGTGTTTTAGTGTTTGAGATTTATTCTAACCCCAGGAGATCTCCTAGCAGCTCTTTCTTTTACTGCTCCTTTCCAACAAACTAGCCAGCCTATGGTTTATTTTCTTCCAATGTATCCACCAATCTCCTCCTAATTACCTTTCACACCTCCACTGTTTTTGAGAGCACCCTTAAGCCTGAAGTTCTCCACATACTGTTGCAAATGAAGTCAGTTCCTTTGGAAGAAAATTTAGTTTGCTATTTTACAGCATGGTTCTCCCCCAAGGAAAATCTCTGAGCCATCAGGGCTCTGAACTGGGGGAAGGGATAGTAGTGCACTTCTGAGTGACAACTCATCTTTAGGCCCTGAACACTTGGTGGAGTGGTGGGCAGTAGACTAAGGTCTTCTCAACTTTCCTCCTTCACTGTGGAACTGCTCCCTTAACAGCTGAAGCATGGGTGACTGATTGTTATACCAGTATTTTCAGTGACACGGTGCACAAGTAGAGCCTCTGCGCCTGGAGTGAAAACTAGCCAGAAAAATTAAGCCTCTGTCTCGCAGCCCTATTTGCCCAGAACTTAGCCTCAGCAACAGGTAGTTGGGGACAGAATGAGAAATGCTGATGTATTGTTCCTCCCAAGAAGATACCCTCCAACTATTAGAGGGTGGAGAGAGAGAATCCCGTGTTCTTGGCTATGCCAGTCTGGAAAGAAGTTTTCAACTTACTGAGCTAGGAAAAGGGAGAGAGGAAGCAAGTCTCGATTCAAATACCACAACTTTGGCTGTTTTTACCATTTTTAGAAGATTTTCTTTCTTCATATGCTGTATGCCCTGAGGAAGACTTTAAATAACTACTTTTTTAAAAATAATTTATACCAGAGAGCCTCATGCTGACCTGACAGAAGTGAGCTGTCCCAACAAAAGCTATACCTCAATTATCTTTTAAGGACTTCTTAATGCATTGTCCTCTCGCCCCTCCACAATAGGAAATGACTACCAACAGCAGAGGTAAAAAAAAAAGTTGCCCAGCCAGATGTGGCTCAGCTGTTGAGCATCAACCCAGGAACCAGGAGGTCACCTGTTTGATTCCCAGACAGGACATATGGCTGGGAGGGGGTGCAAGAGGCAGCCAATTGATGATTCTCTCTCATCACTGATGTTTCTATCTCTTTTTCCCTCTCCTTTCTCTCTGAAATAAAAATATTTTTTAAGTTTTTTTTCCTCAAACCCTCAATGACAAAAATGTATGAACTTTATTTCTACAGATACATCCCATATCACACACACCACCCTCCCCAGAACCCAGAGTTTGTCGATGTTTTTAGTGACTTGCCATTCCTGTCCAGTCATTAGAGATTTTCTCATTTACTGAATTACTGAAAGCATGGAAAAAATACATAATTTAAATTAACTCTATAAGAAACCATTTAAACAAAAACTGTAAGTGATATTCCCCTAAATATACCTTTTTTGTAAATATAGATTTTCACCCACCTAATTTTCCCAAAGAAGGAAACATCCATTTATTGAAGTTAGACTTAAAGAATGGCTTTAAGCCATTTAAGATACAATTATTTAAATTTAACTACTGAGGGAGATCCCAAACATATAAAACTACATTTTCTGTAATAATGTTCATTTCTACTGGAAACTCCAATTCAGCAAGAAGACCTAAATAATCAGTAAAGATATATTCAACAAGATTATTTTTCTGTTTACGGTGAGAAGAGAAGGGAAGAAAAATAACAAGTGTTATTTCAAAGCTAAAATGACAAATTAGTCTTATATAAGAATATTAGAGTTAGCTGAACTATATAGGATTATCTATAAGAAACTAACTAAATTCAATACTGAAATCTTTGGGTTATAAGTATATATGAGAAAGAATAATTCTCATTTACTTACACTATCTTCAAAGAATGAAAACTATCTTTCAGTGTGTGATGTATAAAGTAAAAAACAAAACAA
Source organism: Myotis yumanensis (assembly GCF_028538775.1). Lineage (NCBI taxonomy): Eukaryota > Metazoa > Chordata > Mammalia > Chiroptera > Vespertilionidae > Myotis > Myotis yumanensis. Next base: position 168,276,623 of record NW_027223754.1, read on the forward strand.
AAACTGAACTAAAAAACATTAAGTTAAGGTATCTAAAAGCATATCAAGTGGAACCAATTAATTAATTTATAAATCATAAATCCCCCAAGCAAAGAGTATAGATATAGATAGAGGGTAAAAGGAAAAAGTAATACCTCTACTTTCAGCTAGGATAAAATAAAGTGATAAAATTTTATGTAAATGTGGATGTACAACAAAAGAGTAAGAGAACTGGAAATGGCAACAATGAAAAAATACATATTTTCCTAATATCTAAATCTGTTTAAGAGATAACTTTTTAAAAATTAACTACCATGTAATGCTTAGTTTACAACATATATGAAAGTAACATGTAAGAAAATAATAGTACAAAGAGCAAGGGGGGAGAAATGTAAGTATACTACCATAAGGTATACATTATATGTATACTATCATTAGGTGGTAAGTTAAAGCAACCATTAAAACAAAGAGTTCTAACTAACCCAAAAGAAAGTAGGAAAGGAAAAAGAAACAAAGAACAGACAAGGCAAATAAAAAACAGCAAGATGGTGGATTTAAGTCGAACCAATCATTAGTTACATTAAATGTATATGGTCTAAACACCCCAATTAAAAGACAGAGATTTTCAGATTAAAGGGGGGGGGAAAGAAAACCCAATTATATGGTGTCTACAAGAAATGCACTTTAAATATAAAGACACAAATAGGTTAAAAGTAAAAGAATACAAAAATATGCCATGCTGGCATTAGTCAAAGGAATGCTAGAGTGGCTATATTAATATCAGACAAAGTAGATTTCAAGTCAAATAATATTACCAAGTATACAGAAGACCATTTCTTGGTCACAAAAGGGTAATTTTACCAAGAGGACATATGATCCTAAATGTTCATGTACAAAATTAACAGAGCTTCAAAAATACATCAAGCAAAACTATTAAACTACAAGGTAAAAAAGACAAATCGACAAATATACTGAGAAATTTAAATACTCCTCTCTCAATAACTGAGAGAACAAGTAGACAAAAATTCAGAAAAGGTATAGACTTTAACAACACTGTTAAGTTATTTAACTTGATTAACATTTATAGAATACTTTAAAAACAGCAGAATAAACTTTCTTCTCAAGTGCGCAAAGAACATTTACCAAGAAAGACTACATTCCAGGCCACAGGTCACCTCTCAATAAATTTAAAGGGGCCCTAGCTGGATTGGCTCAGTGAACCTCTAGAGCAGCGGTTCTCAACCTGTGGGTCACGAACAATGAAAATACAACCTGCATATCAGATATTTACATTACAATTCATAACAGTAGCAAAATTACAGTTATGAAGTAGCAATGAAAATAATTTTATGGTTGGGGGTCACCACAACATGAGGAACTGTATTAAAGGGTCGCGGCATTGGCCTGTGGACTGAAGGGTCCCGGGTTTGATTCTGGTCAAGGGCACATGCCTGGGTTGCAGGCTCGATTCCCAGTAGGGGGCATGCAGGAGGCAGCCAATCAATGACTCTCTCATCATTGATGTTTCTATCTCTCTCTCTCTCCCTTTCCCTTCCTCTCTGAAATCAATAAAAAACATGTTTAAAAATTGTTTTTAATATTTCCTACAACTTTTGTGATATACTAACTTAGTACAGTTTTGGTAATATTATTATACTTAAAATTCTTTTTTTCTTGAAATATCAATGTTTACTGCATGTAATATTATTATATTTTAGATCATTTTTCTTGAATAATTGGTGTTTACTGCATGTAACTATTATATTTAAAATCATTTTTCTTGAGATATTAAAAAATAAATTTAAATTTAAAAAAATTTTTTAAGGGATTAAAGACAAAAAAATAAGCTCTCTCCAGGGTGGGTAGAAATGGAAAAAAAGGGGGAAACAGAAGGGACACTTGGCAATAATGTCAACATTAAAAAATTTTAATTAAAAAATGCTCCCCAATACAATGAAATGAGTAGTCAATAACAATCAATAAGATATTTGGCAAAATCCCTAAAATATGTGGGAACTAAATACTTCTATATAACCTATGAGTCATAGAACTAATAAAGGGAAATTAAAAAGTATGTTGAATGGAATGAAAATAAAAACACAAAATATCAAAATTTGTGGGATGTCACTAAGACATTAGAAGGACACTGATAATATTAAACAATCACAGGTGTCACCACATGCAAAATTTAAGTCAAGATGATCATACATTTAAATGTAAAACTAAAACCATATGTCATTTTACAGTATATCAAATCACATTGTATACTTCAAATATATACAATTATATCTGTCAATTATCCTCAATAAAGTTTAAGAAAACCTAAAACTATAAAACAACTAGGGGAAGATAATAGGAGAAAAGTATTTGTGACCTTGGGTTAGGCAAAGATTCCTCAGATATAACATCAAAAGCATAACTCTTTAAAAAAAATGTGATAAATTTATCAAACTAAAAACTCCTCATAAAAAAAAAAAGATAAGCTACAGAATGAAAAAATATTTGTAAGTCACATATCTGGTAATATTCAGAATATATTAAAACAACTCTCAAAGTTGAATATAAGGAAAACCAGTAACTCAATTTTTAAAAGTGCACAAAAATTCTGAACTGACTCTCACTACTTATTAGGGAAAAGCAAATTCTCATGACAATAAGATAGGACTACATACCTACTACGACAGCTAAAATGAAAGACTGACCATCAAGTGTTGGTGATAATGTGGATCAACTACAACTCTTAATACACTGTTGATGGGAATGTAAAATGTTACAATCACTCTGGAAAACAGTTTGGCAGCTTCTTAAAAGTTAAACATACATGTCCCATATTACTGAGCCATTTCATGCCTAGAGAAATGATAGTATAAATCTATTAAAAGGCTAGTATTACAAATGTTCATAGTGGTTTTTGTAATAGCCAAAAATCAAGAAATAACCCAAATGTGGTATTATCCATACAACAGAATACTACTCAGCAATAAAATAAGAATGAACTTAAACTTTGATACATGCAACATAGATGAACTTCAAAACAATTTAACTGAGTGAAAGACAGCAGGCAAATAAAAAGCACATATTTTATGATTTCATTTATGTAAAATTCCAAAAAAATGCAAACTAATTTGTACTAAAAAAAAAATAGTGCTTGCCTGGGGATAGGTGGGACGAGGAAAGAATTACAAGGGAGCAGGAGGAGACTTTTGAGGGTAATGAATATGTTCATTATCTTGATTGTGGTAATGATTTCACAGGTATATACACATATGTCAAAACTTACCAAATTGTATACTTTATACCTGTTCAGTTTATTGCATATCAATTGTTTTTTATAAAGCTGTTTTAAAAATCACATAGGAGAATAAAAAGATAAGCAATCGTTTCTGAGAAACTATAAATCATACATCTGATAAAGAATTTATCCACAATATTTGAAGAACTCACAAAATTCAATAAGAAAACAACCAATAAAGAATTGAGCAGAAGATATGAACAGATACTTCAACAAAGAAGACATATAGATAGCAAATAAACATAAAGATGCTTACCATCATTAGTCATTTAGGGAAATGCAATGAAATACTACACAACTTTTAGCATGGCTAAAATTTAAAAACAAACAAACAAGGATGAGGGGCAACTGGAACTCTCATACATTATTGATAAAAAATGCAAAATGGTTCAGCCATTCTCAAAAACAGCTGAGCAGTTTTTTTATACAATCCTATATAATAAAAGCCTAATATGCTAAGTGTCCGGTCATCCGGTGAAAGGTTGACTGTTCAACCAATCAAAACATAATATGCTAATGATATGCTAAGGCCACTCAATCACTTGCTATGATGTGCACTGACTACCTGGAGGCAGACACTCCAACCGGTAGGTTAGCTTGCTGCTGGGGTCTGGACGATCAGGACTGAGCAAGATGGGCCGGACACACCCTGAAGCCCTCCTGCAGTCCCTCCCCAGCTGGCCAGCCCCGATCAGGCCCAATCGGGACTGGGTGAGACGGGGCCAGACATGCCCTGGAGCCCTCCCGCAGTCCCTCCCCGACCCAATCATGCACTGGTGGGGTCCCTCGGCCTGGTCTGCACCCTCTCACAATCCGGGACCCCTCAGGGAATGTTGAAGAGCTGGTTTCAGCCCGCAGGCCACTCCCCTTGGGAGGGCGCCAGATGCAGGGCTCACGGCTGGCGAGTGCTGTTGCAGCAGCGCAAGCCTCTCCCGATTGGACTGATTGGGTGCGAGCCCGTGGCAGGCACAATGGGGCCGGGATGAGCAGGAGCAGCAGGTAGGAGCTGCAGGCGGCGTTGGACTGTGGGTTTCGGCCCAATCCCCACAGGCCACCCAGAAGGGCCCCACCCATGCATGAATTCGTGCACCGGGCCTCTAGATAAATATATAGTCACTGTATAAACCAGCAATTTTATTCCTTCCTGTTTATCCTAAAGTAGTGAAAATATAATGTTTCCCAAACATCATTTTCATCAAATAGTTTTGCTAAAAATAGACACCACGAACATTATATCCTCATTATGTATCTATAATAATAAAAGGGTAATATGCTAATTAGACTGAATGTCTTCTGGATGTCATTCTGGACGTCCTTCCTGATGAAGCCAGGGCCGGAGGGAAGCCAGCCCGGGTTCTGGGTGACTGCGGGCGGCCCAAGGGAAGCCAGCCCAAAGGAAGCCAGCCCAGTCCTGGGTGCCTGCCAGAGGGAAGCTGGTACCGGTAGCTGGGAGAAGGAAGGCCTACTCTTGCACGAATTTTCGTGCATCAGGCTTCTAGTAAAATAATAAAGGTCAAACACCTTGACCTGTTTCAAAATCCTCCACAATCTGGTACCAATCTTTGGTCCCATCTTACCTACCAACAATCACATGCAGCAGTTCATTTATACAACTAAAACGTCTTGTATATACCCTCATTTCCCTTTCCTCTTACCTAAGACAACCATCTCCTCCCCCGACCTTTTTTCTAACTAAATCCAACCAGTCTAAATGCCAAGCTCAAAGCCTCTTCCATCAACTCCTCTCTACCCTCAAACCAGTGATTTCTTTCTTTTCTTATTTCCAATGACCCTTTCCAGCATTCATCCATTGATTCTTTAAGCCACACATTAACTCCTACACATGCACTAATACTTCACTGTGTTATGATGACTATGATGAATGGGATACAAAGATACATAAAAGTTAAACCCCACTTCCTTAGGCTCACAGTGCAATAAGGGAGATAGACATGGAAAAAAGTCATTATAGCTGGGTCTATAACAGAGGTTTAAATGAGAGAAAAGTGGGATCATAAAGGATCACTTTAAGCAGATTCAGGAAATAAGAAAAGGCTTTTTAGAAAATGTGACATTTATGTTAAGTTTCAAAGATAGGTAGGAGTATATCAGGCAAAGAAGGGAAAGGAATTCCCGAAAGAGAAAATAGCACATGCAAAGACAGAAGCAACGAAAACTTGGCATGTTTAGAGAACTATAAATAGACAAGCATGGCTAGAGTTCAGAGTACATTAAGTCTAACAACACTGACTGCCCATTTACCAAGCCTTAAAATTAATAATATTTAAAAAAAAAACTATGCTATGTGTCCTCAAAGAATGTACAAGGATTCAGCACCCAGTTAATTGACACAATTAATTCAAACAAAACAAGCAATATTGAACACTTCTTACTAGTATGAACCAGATACCCAAGATAAAGAAATTAAAAAGCACAGCTCCTGCTCTGAAGGAGCTAACAATTTAGCAGGAGAAACGGAGAGCCAGTTTATTGTGGATAGATTTTAAGGTGTAATTTTTATAACAAAAGACTTGGGAAAAACATCCTAAGATATTAATAGTGCTCATTATTTCCCTTCCTTTGTATTTCCTAAATTGTGTACAATGAGCATGTGTTACTATACTTTAATAAGGAAAATAAAGCTTACAATTAAAAAAATATAAAACTTGATACCTGATGGGTTCTCAATAAGTATCTAAGTAGTCTCTGTTAATTAAAGTCTTGGAAGTTTTAGATTTGAAACTTTAGATATCCAAAATATGGCTACTAGCACCATCTCAAGAGCTATTAACCTCACTACTACAAACCACCATCATACCACTTTTTTCACCTGGATTATTTTATAAGCCCCTTAAACATGTCTTGCTGCTTCTGCCTCTGATCCATGACCCTCGCTGGCCCCCACATACATATCTTCACCTATTTACAACAAAACACTCAGAGAGATCCAGATAATGACAATTCACTACTCAAAATCCTCCAGTGGCATCAGTAAAAGGCAAAGACCTTACAAAGGCCCTACCAAAATCTAGGAGCAGTGCTCTCTTATCTCTCCAATTCTAATTTCCAACTTCTCTCCTCTTTGCTCACTAACTCGAGCCACTATGGCCTCCTTACTGTTTCTTGAACATACCAGGCATGCTCCATTACTGTTCGTTCACTCTTAACCAGATATCTACCTGGTTTGCTCCTTTATCTCCTTTCAGTCTTTATTCAAATGTCACCATCTTAGAAAAACTTTCCCTATTTACACTATCTAAAAACATAACACTCTCCCATTAGAAACCTTTATTTAAATAAAGGAAAAAATATCTCCTTTATTTTTCTCCTTGCATGTATTATTATCTAATATATACTCTGTTTTACTTATTTTTTTTCCCTATCTGTCTCTTGACTTTAGCTCCAAACAGGAAAATATTTTCTCTGTTTTCATCACTCATGAATTTCCAGTGCATAGAATAGTGTCTGGCAAATGAAAAATAATCAATCATGAAGGAAAGAAGGAAGGAAGGAAAGAAAGAAGGAAGAAAGGGGGGCAGGGGGGAGGAGGAAGGGTACTATTCTGCATCATGCCTAAAAAGTTGGTCTCTGGAGGCAGAAGACCTGGATTAAATTCCAGCTCCCCTACTTTGTATTTACTGCAAGTTACTTAACCTCTCTAAATCTTAGTTTCCTCATCTATAAAATAATAATGATGGTATCAATCTTAAAGGATGCTTTTGAGGATCAGAATAATGCAGGTTGAGCACAGTACCTAGCAAATAATAAGTGTTCAATGAATGTTAGCTATCACTATGATAATAAACATTCCTAACTGCCAAAATGCCTCCACTGAGTTATCACATCATTCCCAGTATCCATCTTTTCAGAAATGGTAATTACCCTGCAAAATCCTTGGATCTTCACATTCTAGTTTGAAACACAATCCATATTACTCTGGATCAACTCTGACCTTACATAAAATTCTATTCTATTGTAGCTTGTAAAGAGAAATGGGGAGACATTAATCTATTAGTGTCTACCTAAAAAAATATTTTTAAGTGCTTTATAAAATTGCACAAAATGCTACAATTATCACAATGTTAATGCATATTCTAAAACTAAAACTGACTCTTGGTGCTTGTTTCATAAAACCACACAAGAAAAGGTTAAGGAAGGTTAGGGCCAGATCAATATAATGCCATATGCTACCAACTTTGTATTATAGAATTTTTCAATTCTTTCAGAACTTTCCAAATTAGATTTTCCAATGCTATGAGGCTCCCCATACCCACAGGAGCTCATACTAGTAAATACCTTCCCAGAGACAGGGGCTCTGATTCAGGTCAACTACAAGTATCAAATGTTAAATTAGGGGCTTTAAGAGATAAATAAACATTTTATTAAAAAGTGTTTGATCCCAAAACTGTGGTAATGAAATAAGAGCAGTGAATTATAATTCACAAAGCTAAACTATAATCCTGACACAACTACTTATTAACAACGGTACTCATCCTGTAAGATAGGATTATACCCATCTTGTAGAATTGTAAAAATCCAATAAAATAAACATCTGTAGAAATAAACTATACTACAAACTGTACTGTAGCACACAAGTTTCATTATAAAAAGATAGTGAAGAAATTTTTAAAATAAAAAAACAATCCTACAACTACCCCAATAATTTTCATGTTTTGCTTAAGTTCTGTCTTCATATACTTTTAAAAAATGTAATCATGTGCACTTGGAGGAAGACAAAATAGCATGATTTTTCTAGAGCTATATGAACCAGGTTCAAATATTAGCTCCTGAACTTACTGTATATCTCCCTTTGTCTTGTTTATATAACATTGGAATAATAACAATACAGGGAGGTGTGAATTAGAAATTAATTATAAACCATTCAGTACAGTGCTTGGCACATGGCAAATTCAATAAATAGCTAAAAGAATCAAAATATAAACTTTGTATTCTGCTTTTTAAAAAATCTGTCAAACATAAAAGTATCATAAAATTCTTTTAAAAGGATTCTTGGATTTCTATATTAACTATTTTAAAAATAAATCTCCCTACCATCCATTTGTCCACATACTTTATAATGTATAACAGAATCTATCTATTGCTTCATACTTCCAGTAGAGGTCTCCATCTAAAAAATAATGTACAGAACTGAAAACTTTAAATTAGTATTTCCTGGTTATTAAAAACACACATACACAAATTGGTGGCCAGCTTTATCAAATATGGAAGTTTAAGTTTTTCCAAGCAAAACATTTAAAATGAGGAATATATGAAGTAAAAAGGTATTTTTCCCTAACGGTTGTTATATGTTTTGCTAATAATTCTCACCTGTCTTATATAAACACTAGAGGCCCGATGCACAAAATTAGTGCAAGAATAGGCCTTCTTTCCCCAGGCTGCCGACACCGGCTTCCCTCTGGCACCCAGAACCCAGGCTTCCCTCTGGCTGCCAGCAGGCATCCGGGACCCGGGCTTCCTTCGAAGCCCTGGCTTCCTCTAGAAGATCGTCCAGAAGGACAATTAGCATATTACACTTTTATTATTATAGATAATCCCTTGGACAGGAAAGGGGAATAAATAAGACTGTTAGATACAAATGATAAATCAAGGGTGTATTTATCACCACTACTGGACAACAATTTAAAACCTATTCCTTACAGATGGTGTAAGTCAGTAGAATCATCTTAACATAAAAGTAAAGGTCACATTTTATAGTAGCAAAGAAATCTGGCAATCTTCTACATTTACTCTTTCTTAATCAGAATGGAGTGGCTACAGTATCAAAGGCAGCTCTGAATTAACTTTTAGTTTCCCTTCCAATCATTCAGTAATAGTGATCTTATGCAAGTTTATTATCCTTACTCAGGCCTACCAGAAAAAATATTTTTATTTATAGCCTATTAGAGAAAGCATGAGGCTGGATAACCTTCTTAAAATCCCCTCAGTTCTGCCCCACCTGTGGCTCAGTGGTTGAGTATCAACCTATGAACCAGGAGGTCACGGTTCGATTCCAATCCGGGCACATGAGGGCTTGGGGCGTGCAGGAGGCAGCCAATCAATGATGCTCTCTCATTGACCTACCTACCTACCTACCTACCTACCTTCCTTCCCTCCTTCCTTCCTTCCTTCCTTCCTCCCTCCCTCCCTCCCTCCCTTCCTCCCTTCCTCTCTCTTTCTCTCTCTCCTTTCCTCTCTGAAATCAATAGAAAAAAAAATTTTTTTAAATCCCCCTCAGTTCTAAGAATGATACTATGAATTGACAGGTTCAGTAGTCATATCCAATTATTGCTAACTGCATACTTTTTGCTCCTATCTTATTAACCTAAATTTCAGGCTCAGTACACACTACTACTAGGCCTCTACAAAAGATTGAATTTGCATATAATACTAATATCTACCTCAACTTAGCCCTTTAAATTCGTAAGACTTGATAAATATAGTTAAGATTTGGTATGCTCAGGAACTGATCAAGAAACTACCAAGCAATTTGCTTAAAGCTAATAAATAGTGCTGCATGCATGCATGCATGTGTGCACATACACTCATCCACTTAAGCTAACCCCTATAGCAGGGGTAGGCAACCCCTGGCACGCATGCCAAACATGGCACGCCAGTAACTTTTGCTGGCATGCGAAACCCTCTCTTACAATCTTCCATTTACAACTTCTTTCTTAATATCGACTTTTTTATTTTTCAGATAAATTCAGTGTAGGTGCATCTTAGATAAATAAATAATTTTACATAACAAGTTATCTTAAAGACCATAGACATGGATTGACGAGAGAGAGGAAGAGCAATTTCCATGCCTCTGCCTTAACTCTCCCTGCCTCTGGAGCCGACCAGTGTTTTGGTTTCATCCACATACGCTTGTGAATCTTTGTTCTCAGTGATGAATTTTGGTAAGTCTCGTAATAGGAGTAGCCTGACGGATGAAAGTAGTAGCTCGTGCATATCTCTGAAGGTCACGAAATATAAACCTGATGCAAAATCTGTCATCAGTGATGCAGCAGCAAAAGTCCCACTGATAATATCAAACGGAGTCATAAAGTTTTCTGTTGGACTAACAGCGTACATATATACATTAAAAAATAAATGTATTTTTCATTATCATATACTGTGTTTTTGTCGCTCAAATAAATTTTATTATTTCTTCAAGGTTCTTCACATATGTACACCTTAAGAGATATCGAGTAGGCGTAACATGTTCTCAAAAAATTAGGGTTGACACGCAGAAGAATTTTGAGTCAGAGATTTTGCTGGTTTGGGCACGCACTCACAAAAAGGTTGCCCACCACTGCCCTATAGTTTATAAAGAGGGGGATAAAGAAGAAAAAGGGATGTTCTAACAAAATATCAAAACTAGAAAGACTTTATTATCAAAATTTATATCTAATTCTGAGGATCTGGGTGCCCGGCTAGCTCAGTTGGTAGAGCATGAGACTCTTAATTCTGAGGATCTAATATACAATGCAACATAACACAGTTAATTTAGTCATAATGGATTTAAATGGAGTCACCCAAACAAGCATGTAAGATTTCTGATGTAACTAAAAGATAAATTTGCTTTTCATTTCCACAGGTTGGATACCCTAATAAAGAAGACTTTTAAACTAAAATAATTACTCCTTACTTGGGTAGACTATTAAAAAAAAAAATCAAGCAATAATTAAATCATAGTTTGCACTAGTTTTAATATGAAAATCAAGCAATAAATTAGATTATTGCCTTGTTTTTGTATAACGAGTGATGCAATGACCAGCAAAGAATGAAACAGTAAAGTCTGCTTAATTAACAGATAGAACAGGAAAGATAATTTATATCTTTTACCAGTTTAGCTGATTTTATTTATGTTAAATTCCTAGAACATGAGAAATATTCACATTCAAATATAATCCACAAAATGGGATTTAAAATTTTTAACATTTGATCTAGCTCCTCTCTTGAATATAGATAATAAAGAAATAATTACAGATTTTAAAAATTAAAACCAAATGCTAGTAGATAAAACATATAAAAAACGTCACTAAATCTGATTTCTAAGTCCAATAGTATTGTTCATTCAATAAACAGATATAGAAATACTATACTAGTATTAGTAAGATATGCAGAATTAAGACTGCAGTAAGAACACATAGCAGGCAGTATCTTACTCAATGAGGAAATACTAGAAATACCAAACGAAGATCAGCATCAAGTCAAGGAAAAGATGCCCTCATCTTCTCAACTGTTAAACAGTGGCCAATGCAATTAGATAAAAGAAAATAATTAAAGGAATAAAATTTAGAGAACAAGTAAAACTGTCCTTATTTGCAGATGACGTGCTAGTATCTCTAAAATTTTTTAAATCAATAGTAAAACATACAAACAGTAAAACAGTTAAGACAGATTACAAAAATAAAAAATCTTTCATATAAAAAAATGATAACCAATTAGAAGATATAATGGAAAAGAAAACATTTGCAATAGCATCGCAAGTATAAAATAAGCATAAAAATGATAATATACTTAAGAATAAACTCAAGAAATGATGAAACTCTATAAAAGAAAAATTTTAGATTCTTGAATGACACAAAAAAATTTGAATAGCCCAGCTGCTGTGGCTCAGTAGTTGAGTGTCAACCTATGAACCAGGAGGTCAAGGTTGTATTCCTGGTCAGGGCACATGCCCGGGTTGCGGGCTCGATCCCCAGTGTGGAACGTGCAGAAGGCATCCAATGAATGATTCTCTCTTATCACTGATGTTTCTGTCTCTCTCTCCCTCTCTGAAATCAATAAAATACATTTTTTTTTAAATCACTGAATTTTTTTAGCACCATACTTTAGTGATGATATAGCTTCAGTATGAACACAAAAAAGAACTGCAAATCTTTTACTCTACTTAGCAGGTTTCCTGTTTGTAGTGGTATGTATATAACAATTCTGAAAGTATTCTCTTATGTATTATAAAACTGACAAAATGAGTAGTGGGAATTAAGATTCTCAATGCAGATTAAGGGAAATACATGGAATGGAAGAAGGCATCAAGAGGACTTGTGTGGACTAATAATTGGTGATATCAATACAGCCTTATGAATTTCAAAATATGTATATTTATATCTAAAATAAACAAAACTTCCTAGCTCTGTCCTCTGAAAAGGCCTAAGTAACAAGGAGCATACCTACTACCCAGATCTTGGTTTCTATATACCACTCCATACAAAAAGGAATCCGGACTCCTTGGAGAAACAGCTGATGCTAGAGAGCTAGATAAGCAAAACACAAATTGAACCTGGAAGATCTTATCTTGTCAGAAAGCAAGAAAAGAGCTCAAAAATAATGGAAACATGTGAAAAATTCATAGAAGCCATCTTAAAAGGGCTCATTGTGGCCAAATTTAAAAAGCCAAATGCATAATAACATCATGGATTTTAATCCATTGTACAAAATAAAAATCTAATAAGAATGAAAATACTTTTATTATAGATTGCTAATAAATGTAGAAGGAATAATAAAGTTAGGAAATAAGCATTGTACATTCTTCATAATAACTGATTCAAGCAAGAATCATCAATGAATGTTGAAATTACTGGGTAAAAGTTTGATGGTGAGCAAGATATTTATATGGTCTCAAAGTATGTTCCCGCAAATTACTTATTAATTATAAAAGAGAAAATGGAAACTTCACAGTGGAGAAACCAAGAGGACACCACCTTAACCAAAGTTAACATCAGCACTAATGGGACAAAGTGACATCACACGCCTCCTGCCAAAAATGTTTAACTTAAATCTAATCCTGAAAAACATCTGACAAATCGAAATTTTATAATATAATTGTAGGCCTACACTATTAAAAAATGGTAGTATCATGGAAGGCTGAAGAACTAAAGATATGTAATACAAGATCATGGATTAGAAAGCTGGGTATGACTGCTAAAAAAGACGTATGTGGGATAATTAGTAATATTTAAATAAGCTCTGCATATTAGATAATACAATTATATCCATGTTAAGTTTTCTAAATTTGATAACTGTACTATTGTCACATAAGAGAATGTTTTTATTCTAAGGTGATATACACTTATATTTCTGAGTAAAGGGCATTAATCCACAATTATATCAAAGGATTAAAAAGTAGTAACACTAATAATAATGTATGTGAAGACACACCCACTATCACATAAAAAGAGAAAAACATAAAGTAAATGTGGCAATAGCAATGGTTGATTTTAATGAAGTGTAAACATGAGTTCACATATATATAACAAAAAAACAACAACTTAATTTTTAAAAAAAACATGGCAAGGAAAAAAGGTTCACCATTTCTCTTACCAATAGATTTTTTACTACTAGATTGAATTAATACATTGCAATATGGAACTACCTGGAAAAACTACTCAGAAATTCCTAAGTTTTTTACTTTAATGGTGCAAACTAAAAAGATTATACCAAAGCACTTAAGCACTCTTGACCTATTACTTGTGAGTGCACTTGGAGGTACAGCCTAAGGTACTAACTACTGTTTATGAAGCACTAAGTGGTCTGATTTGAGCTCAAGTACACTGAAAATTCACTTAATCTATAAACCATTATGGAAAGTGTGACCAACCTGGGCATTATTACTGACAAATTTAAATTCAGCCCCATCTCTAAAGAATTTTAAAAAGTTATATATTTTCTGCATAGGGCCCTAACTTAGTCTCTATTTTGTCCTATTTTAAAAGAATGTCCCTACTGACCATATGTACGTTTAATATTTTACTTATTTAAAATTAACCAATGGACAAAATAAAATTTCATCCAAAATGACTAAAGATGAGTATGTCATGATTATATACTAAGCATCATCTTTGTGCACATAGCAACTGACCATTAAACACTGTAAGACTTCACCAAATAGTAAAAAATCAGAAAGATAAGAATTGTATACTTTCCATATCTCAAAATAAGAGGTATGTATATTCAAACAATGGATTCTTATATAACTTCATTTGAATATTGCTTCATAAAAAGCAACATTTTAATTGCCCCATTATATGATAACAGAAACAAAGGTAAACATACCTAGAACATGAAATAGTACTTGAAGATATTTAACAACTATGGATAATGGAGGATTATGTATAAGACAATGCTTTGTAAAATGTAAAGCAGGTCTATCACCAGGGAAGGGAATGGAAAGATAAAGGGGAGAAAATGTGGCCTGAAAAGATATAGAATATACTTTCCTAACTGGCAATTATGGCTGACACTTAAAAAGGAGAATTGAATATAACCTACAACCTTTTTTTAAAAGAAGTAACTCATATGCTTCAGAAGAAAAGTTGGAGTAGTGTAAATACATTTTTTTTCTAAATGTTATTTTTCTAAGATTAAATAACAGCAATTACTTCTGAAATTTTAAATGATAAAAATAAAATCTCACATATGAAAATGGTTTAAAAAATGAAAACAAAGTGCATTTAACAAAACAGGCTATTGTTAGTTTTTTTTTTATAGGCATTTATACAATGTAAGTTAACTCCCCTAAGCAGTACTAAGATAGATCAACAAAATCCTCACAGAGAATAAAAGCATTCAGTAAATTCAATAAAACAAATGGTATCCCACTTGTAGAGAATATTATAAAGTACTATATAGGAAAAAAAAACCCTAGATATTAAGGAAAACTTATTTTTAATTAATTTTTTAAAATTCAAATAATACAATTAGGATAAGTTCGAATTAGCAGTCTCATTTACTCTTTTCCCCATTAACTGAAGTGGAGCCCTGTTATTTCTCTCTAGAGCCCAGAGACAAAGTATAAGGGTGTGTCTAGGCTCTGCTTAGAGATGACAGGTGCAGCTTGAGCAGGTGCCCTAGACCAGATGTCACCTAGAAGTTTTGTTCTGGATGTAGCCTTGGCCAACATGTTGATGCCAAGTTAAACCAGTTATCTCAGCAACTAAATTGGTTTCATTACAATACTTAGATCAGCTGTTCTCAAACTTCAGCATACTTAAGAATCACCTGGGGCACTCATTTTAAAAATACAGTGTTTCAGACTATTAATATCTAAAACTACTGATCAATCTTTGCACCACTAAAGCAGGACAACTAAACATTATACACCTCATGATCTAAAAAACACAGCACTACCTATTAGGAATACCTAAAATATTGAACCTGAATGTTATCAACCTTTAGATCTAACTATCAGTTTTCAGGAAATAAATACAGGGCACAGAGGAACAGGTTAATTGACACTAGGAGGAAGGGATCAACCAAATCCAGAATTTGGGACATTCTAAAGGACAAAAGAGCCATTACTTCAACAAATCAATGGCATAATGGGAAAAGGAAAAGGAACTATTAAGAACTAATGAGATAAAACAGACAAAACAACAGATTCAGCCCCACTACAAAATTCTCTTTCAGTAAGATGTGGAGGACCCTGCAAACACTGACTTAGACAGTAATAGAATGTATAGCCTTGTCATGTGTGGTCAACAATTCAGAATGTGAAGCTGTTATTGCAATGTATTTTAACAAGAGTATATCCTATATAATAAAACCCTAACATGCAAATCGACCGAAAGGCAGAACAACTGGTCGCTATGATGCACACTGACCACCAGGGGGCAGAGGCACAAGCGGCGGCAACTGGGGAGCAGGGCTGACCAACAGGTGGCGCCAAGCCACCAGCCAAGTTGGGTGCCAGCAGGGGCCCCAGATCAACCCACCTGCCAATTGCCCCACCTGCCGATCGCCCCGCCTGCCAGTCGCCCCGCAGATCAGCCCTGATCACGATCACCAGCCAGGCCTAGGGACCCTACCCTATATATTGGGAACAGTCTCTTAGATTTAAAAATTAAAACCCGGCAAGGCTACTCTAACGCTGAAAAAACAGGATGATGCAGCGATGATATGCATGGACTCTGACTTGCACATTTTGTGGTCACCCCTGATTCTGACACTTATAACTATGTGACAAAGCCAATTACTTAACTTCTCTCTGCTTCAGTTTCTCCACCCATAAGATGGGGAAAATGGTACTACTGCCTCAGAAGGATCATGTTATGTACTACTTTTTATTTTATTTTATTCATTTATTTATTTATTTATTTTTAAATATATTTTATTGATTTTTTTTACAGAAAGGAAGAAGGGAGAGGGATAGAGTTAGAAACATCGATGAGAGAGAAACATCGATCAGCTGCCTCCTGCACATCTCCCACTGGGGATGTGCCCGCAAGCCAGGCACATGCCCTTGACTGGAATCGAACCTGGGACCTTTCAGTCCGCAGGCCGACACTCTATCCACTGAGCCAAACTGGTTAGGGCTGTACTACTTTTTATAATCAGGGGAAAAGATTGTAGCTGGCCATACAACAGCAAGATGCCTTTCACCTGTATGAAAAGTGTCCTGGATTGGGACGGAGATGTCCAACTGCCAGTTTAGGCACAATCCCCACGGGTGCAGGCCAGGCTGAGGGACACCCCTCCCTCCCATGCACAAATTTCGTGCACTGGGCCTCTAGTATCTTATAGAAAGGCATTAATTTCTAATTTACAACATAATATGCAAAAAGTATCCAAGCACAAGTGAAATTTGTTTTGAAACAGAAAAATATATATTAGACTCTATTTTTAATAACATAATTCTTGGAAAGTTCAATGAAATTCATAGATAACCTGAATAAGTGGCAATTTACTCTAAACCAACTATTTATTCCAGGCCCCCCAAAATTTTATTTAATAAATTTATTTTAATAAATTTTATAATGTAAAATTTGGTTAGAGCGTTGTCCAGATACGCCAAAGTTGAGGGTTCAATCTCTGGTCAGGGCATACAAAAGGCAATCAATGAATGCATAATTTAGTGGGACAATAAACTGATGTTCCTCTCTCTCAAATTAATAAATTTTTTAAAAATCTTAATCATAGTCACGTTTTCATCAAATTATAGTTTACCCATTAGAGAAAGTATTGTTATATTTCCCAAACTGTATTCCACAGAACTCAGCAGGCGTTCCTCAAACACAGGGTTTCACACCACACTCTGGTGATGTGTGGTAGGTGTTTGGGAAACACCATTTACTATGGGTAGGGGTAGGGAGATAGTGTTTCTCCAGATTGTCAACAGTTCCACAATGCATACTAACAAACTGAAGTCTCTAAGAAGTCCTGCAATACAGTAACCAAGTTTAGCTTTATTGCTCAAATTCATTTAGCTTTTTTCAAGGAAACATAATGACATTTCAGGAAAATGAGTTTTTAATATAATACAAATTGGGAATTTCTACTCTAATTGATCCTGAATAACAAAGAATGTGGTGATGATGGTAGTGGCAGATCAACCCTGCCCCATATGTCTCTCTAATTCCCAGTTCCAACAAACCCTATTTTTACCAGTAGACCTTAATAGGGTCGATACCACTCTGAAAAATAAGCAATAAGCAGCCTTTACCAAGTAATAAGTACTCTACTTTACCTACAAATATGTATTGAATACTTGTTTGCTGACTAATGCACCTAAATTCCAATGAATTAAGATGTTTGTTTTTCCTTCCTTTCCAACTTCTAATATCATTCAGTTTGGGAACATCAGAGTCACAGAAGAGATATACTTGTCTATCAAAGTTATAGTGGATGTCACACACAACCAACTATGAAAATACTGAATCCACAACAGATAGAGGTGGCATTCTAAAAGAGTACTCCTATTTAGAAACAGACATTTTTAGTTAACATCTGAGGCAGAAAACACAAATGCAAAAAAAGCATATAAACACTTTTGAGAGTTAAGAGTTGTTAGTTTGAATCTTCAGTGAAATTTTTAACTTCAGTAAACTATCTATCTTGGAAAGAGATTTGTTTCTTCTTTGGGGCAAATTTAAGCTGCTTAAAATATGGTAAAACATAACACTAACCTAGCTGAGCTCTGATCAGTCTTTCAACTTTCTCCACTTTCTATTCTTCCTTTGAACAAATCTGCATGCTCTTTAAAGTTTAACAGAATATCAGGAGATATCAAAATCAGGTTTGTTCAAAATGAAAGGATACAGTTTAAAAAATTAAATTTAAATACATGTGTGAATAATTTATTTAGATACAGTTGTTCTTCGAGTCCCCATATTATTTTTACTTTCCTTCCTTGAATAAGGAGAGCAATCTGTTTATAAATTTTATCAACTCACAAACTCAATGTATTATTTGCATATTTATCACAATCTTGAAGCATTCTTTCACTTAACCTCAAGTAATTCATGAAAGGTTTTCTCTTAAAAGAAGTGATCTACATGGTGGACACTAACCACAGAACACATGAGTATATCCATCTATTTAACTAAGAAATGTAAACTCTATAACTTAGGAAGGGCTTTATCAACCAAGGGAAACAGAATAAACTTACATACAATGCAACTGAAAATTCACAATGGTGGGTGGAATTCTACAATTAAGTCTCTGACTATTCTAAAGGTATGAGTAAAAAAAAATAATTTAATGTGCCCAAGTGGCGTGGCTCTGTGGTTGAACATCGACCTCTGAACCAGGAGGTCTCAGTTTGATTCTGGGTCAGGGCACATGTCTAGGTTACAAGCTAGATTCCCAGTAGGGGGTGTGCAGGAGGCATCCAATGAATGATTCTCATCATTTATGTTTCTATCTCTCTCTCCCTTCCTCTCTGAAATCAATAAAAATATACTGAGACAGGGGAAAGAAATAAAATTGCTTAAAAAAATTATTTACTGTTGCCGAAACCGGTTTGGCTCAGTGAATAGAGCGTCGGCCTGTGGACTGAAAGGTCCCAGGTTCGATTCCGGTCAAGGGCATGTACCTGGGTTGCGGGCACATCCCCAGTAGGAGATGTGCAGGAGGCAGCTGGTCGATGTTTCTCTCTCATCGATGTTTCTAACTCTCTATCTCTCTCCCTTCCTCTCTGTAAAAAATCAATAAAATATATAAAAAAATAAAAATTAAAAAAAATAAAGTTTAAAAAAAAAATTATTTACTGTTATAAGAAAACCAGTAACGTATAAATTTGTACAATAAGTTTTTAATGTCTAAGATATTTTACTTCCTTTCAAAAAATCAAATTTTATAATGTATACATCAAGTTAGCCTTGACTATAGCTGTACTACTGGAGTCAGTAGGTTAAACAACATTCTTCAAGTAAGTATTTGAAATATTTACCTAAATCTTCATACCAAGGCTTCAAATTCTTAATGGAAATAAGAATAATATTTTTACCCCCAATCTTAATACCAAAACAGAACAACAACAACAAAAATTCACAGAATAAATAAAGAACACAATGGGTTTAGATACACTTGGACATAAGTTTAACCATATGTAATTTCCAATTATATTTTAATTTCTTAAAATAGCCTTTGACTAACAAGCTGAATTTATAATAGATAGATTAAACATTACTAAATACATGTAAGGAATACAACTTTTCTGTCCAATTAATAAATGCCCCAATGCCATTTTGATTTTTTTTGCACTTTAATTTCTCCATTTATGAAGTATAATACATGTCCTCTACTGTGAAATTATACCTTATGCATTTACACTTTAGGGATAATCTAATAATAAACTTTTGTGGAATATATTGAGGTGTACATGCCAAGAAAGGAATGAAGTGCAAACAAAATATGTAGACATCATGGATGATTAATAATCAATTTTTAAAGAGTACTTTTACACATCAGTAAACACATTTTTAAAATTAAATGCCAGCGTTGAAACAAATAATCATTTCAGTTTTAGACTCTGAGAAATCTTTGTAGACAATCTACATGTTTGATACAATCAAGCTAACTTTTGGCAGATCACTAAATTCAAGTCTCTATATTTAATGACTATGTATGTTTGTATCAAAATAAACTTTAAAATGTTAGAATATATACATGGCCAGCATGCTAGTTTGATCTTACTTATCTAAATGTCTGTAATATCATGAAGATATATCATAAAATACTAGGCTAACAGCCATTCTCCAATTAATCTATATATATAAAAGCCTAAGCGACCGTTTGACCGGTAGCTATGACGAGCACTGACCACCAGGGGGCAGACGCTCAATACACAGTCATGGAAACATGGAACAGACTGATGAATCTCAAAGGGTAGGGTAAGGGGGAGGATGGGAAGAGATTAACCAAAGATCTCATATGCATACTAGAGGCTCAGAGCACGAATTCATGCACTGGTGGGGTTCCTTGGCCTGGCCTGCGGGGATCGGGCCGAATCCGTGCACTGGGCCTCCGACATCCCCCCCAGGGGTCCTGGATTTCGAGAGAGCGCAGGCCAGGCTGAGGGACCCCACCAGTGCATGAATCTGTGCACCGGGCCTCTAGTAATAAAATAACAGAGCAATGTCAGCAAAAATTAAACTTGTAGAGTAAATGAGAACTACCACATGTAAGGACAGTCTTATAAGTCAAATTATTTCACCTATGATTTATAAAACACATTATCTGCTCATCAGAAACTATGACATTCAATTTGATATATGAAAGAGGAAACTTACAAAGTCACTTGATTACTATTTCTTACTATGAAGAGACACTTTTATGGTTAAGTAACAGAATCACTGTGAAAGCTTGGCATCCTGTCTGCCAGTTAAGATTTTTCAGAGGAAGGTGTAAAATCCAGCATAATACATGTCCTCTACTGTGCAATATTATACCACTATGAAAAAAAAAAATCTTTCAAGTTTGGTAGTACCCAATTTTTGACCAATGTATTTCTTTAGAAACCATGCAAATCTTCACATGGTTTTATTTTCCAAAACGAATGCCCAACCTTTTTCCTAGTAGCCTAGCTACAACCCTGCAAAAACAAACCTAGAGAGTGACATCTGAAGGAAAAAAGTTTAGGTAAAGACACAGATCAAAAAGCAGCTTCTAATAAGAACATAAAGCTCAAATTGATCTGAAAACAATGTAAAAAGTTGCAAACCTTGAAACTATCTAGTTAAAAATAGTACCTATAAGTATAACCAGTGGATATGATCTTAAGATAGAAATCAAAACTGGAAAAACAATATGTATGTAACTTGTAAAAAATTATTAGTCTAAAATTCTGTTAGAATGAATGTAAATTCTTCAGAAAAACACACCTCTCATGAACCATATATATCATATAGTACCTTACGGATATTAAAGTTCAATCATTCAATCAATTCAGTAAGCATCAGGCATAACTTTAAATGTGCATTTTAAACAGTCTAAAACCCAAATGGTTCAAACTGATGAGCAGAAAGCCAGGGTATGTATTAAGAGTATTCCTCTCAATATTATAAATGAAAATTAGCAAGTGAATATCACTATAAATATAAAGTATCAACTTACCATATTATTAAAGCAATGTTTTGGAGGATAATTTTGTTCTACTTTGCTTTCAGTTTTAGTCCTTTATCTAAAAATGTACTCTAACACACATCACAGACACACAGTAGATAACAACTAACCATGTATTTTCTAGACTTCTGTATAGCTCAGTAACTACCCACAAAGTTCTGTGAACTCTTCAGCTTCAAGCCTGAAGTCAATCTATGATAGCCAATAGAAAATACACCTGTGTAATTACTACATTCCTATTTCAGAATGCTAAACATAATACAGACTATCCACAGTACTGCTATTACATTTGGAGCAATAATAAATGTCAAGCTCAAATTATGCAGAAGTCACATTATTTTAAAAAGGCCATCTTATAATATCAGTATTATAAAATAATAAGTATAAAGAGCAATATTTTAGTTTTAAATAACCACCACCAACTAAGGACTCTCTATGACTAAGTAAACATTAAAAATAAAAGAGGACCTCATAATAAGTTACAATATAAAAATATTTCTAGGAAAACAACTGGTAAAAAAAAAAAAAAAAAAAAAAAAAGCCGGTCACAAAATATACCATCTAAACTTATCACATACCAACTGAATATGAAATTTACTTTGTCAAATAAAGTCAAAATAAAGGGGAGAATGGAAGAAAAATCCAAATCATAGCATTTCTTTTCATAGTATCCCTAATTCTCCTAACTATATAATAATCCTTTTGAATGTTTTTAAGTGACTTGATATTAAAAAAAAAAAAAAAAATCAATCCTGGTCACCTCAGGCACCAGCATGTTATGCTATGTATAAATACTGCACTGAAAAACTACTCAGTGACAAGGTTCCACACAAGAGATTTCATTTTATAAAAATCTTAAAGCCAGAATTTAAAAAGACAAAGAAGTTTCGAAAACAAAGAAAAAATTTTCCCAAGGGATACAAAGTTTCATTAACTATCTTAACTCTTTTACTAAACATCACCTTTCTGCCCCTCTTTGGCTATCAAGCAATCAATAACAATGTCACAAAAGAATGTTTATCAAGATGGAGGTAGGGTGTCACCTGTAATGATTCCGTATAAAAAAATGTAAACAATCTTAAAATAGGTGAGGACAGCTCCCACCATCCTAAAACCTCACTTTGTGGCTATTCAATGCTTCCCAGACTAAAATTAACATGAGTTTAGAAACTGGTGTGCAAGGTTTGGGGTGTGGGGGTGTGTGTGTGTGTGTGTGTGTGTGTGTGCGCACACGCGTTATTATTTATGTCTAAAAACAAATCTCCCCATAAGTCCCTCATTTCCAAATACTGTTCAAGAGTCACTACTACTCACCGCAAGTAATACTGTTTTAAAGCAAAGGCAGCGTTAGAACAACTTCTGGGAAAGTTGAACTCTTCAACAATTTCTCCCCACTGATTCTTCTCAGAAACCTGTTAAAAACACAACCACGCTTGTCTGCAAATGCACAACCCAAGAAAACTCTAACCTCACCATGAAATAAATACCCATTCTACAGAGATCTGCAGATACCCAGGCATCAATGGGCGTTTCAGACCGACCCCTACGAGCTACCAAGCAGCAGAGCCTGCTCGTATCCCTGTTTGCACCCGAGAGCCCTGGGTTTTGCAGCACTTGTTTGGGGGGGGCGGGGGGAGCGGGAGAGGGGGTCTGGTGGGTTTGTTTTGTTTTTGAAGCCCGGACAATAACCAATCGCAAGTCCCGCTGTCGCCCCCTTTTAAATCTCAACGCGGTCCGTTTACACAAAAAAAAAGAAAAAGAAAAAGAAAAAAAAAGTTCCAAAGGATCAATAGTGTTCCGGACAGCGACGCCCGCAGGGTCTGGGGGGGCCGGGGCCGGGGCCGACTGCGCTCCCTCTCCCACATCTCTCCATCTCCATAGGCCCTTCGTGAGGCCTACAGCTTCTGCCTAGCCTTGAAGCCTAAGATGGCTATTTGGAGACAGGTCCGGGTTTCTTTTGTTAGCGGCATAAACCCGGGGCGCCGGGGCCGAGGCCGTGCCCCCGGCCGCCGGGGCCGTTTCGCCGCCGATTATCGATGTGAAACCTGCCCGCGCTAATTTTGAGTTGCACGAAAACTGCTCGCAGAGTCTGTGTGCCTGTGTCTCCGCCTGCGCTAGAGCGGCGGCGGCGGCGGCGGCGAGCGGGCGGGCGGGCGGGCACGGGGCGGGCGCGGGGCTCCGGCGGGCACCCCGCACGCCCGCGCTCCCCGCCGCGGCGCTCAGACCCCGCGGGCCGGCCGGGCAGCGGGCAGGGCGCGAGCCGGCGCCGGGCCGCCCGCCCGCCCCGGCCCCGCGCCCGCCGCGCGCACGCCAGCCACCACCAGGCCGAAAACAGCCCCGCCGCCGTCCGCCTCCGAGCCGCCGGCTGCGAGCGAAAGGGACGCCTCGGGCTCCCGCGGGCCGCCCCCCCCCGGCCCCGAGCGCCCACCCCGGGGTCAAAGGAGACTTTTCGGAGGAGGCCAGCGAGAGGGAAATACAAATTAAAACTTCCACTCACCTTCGCGAATCCGCCTAAAGTAGTGACTCTGGTGTAGAGACCGTGCAGATCCAGCTCCTTCCCACCCACCGCGGGGATTTTCTTGAAAGGCGACCTGTGGGAGAGAGGACGCCCCGCACTTGTCAGCCGGGACCCCGCGCCCGGCCGGGAGCCCCGTTCGCCCCGGCTCGCCCCGCGCTGCCCCCCCGATTCTGCTCTCACCCTCGGCTGTGGTGGAACTGCCGCAGCTCGTCCAGGAAAGCGAGTCCCTTTCTCCGCTCGTCCGGAGGCGCCTTCCCCGTCGAGTTTGCCATTATTTTTTCAAAGGAGGTTTTAAAAAAAACCCAGATCGGTGTTTTAAAAGCGCCCCCCGCTCCCCGCGCTTCCTACCAGAGCCCGGAGCCCATTCCTCGGCCGGCGGCGGCGGGGCGCAGTCATGGGCCGGCGGTGGCGGCGGCGGCGGCGGCGGCGGCGCAGGGAGGGAGGAGGGAGGGGGAGGAGGAGGAGGAGGAGGGGAAGGAGGGAGCGGGAGGCCTGGGGGACCGGAGGGAAGGAGGGAGGGGAATTTCTAAAAAAGTTTAAAGAAATCGGAGCGAAACTAGAGGGGCAGGCGACGGCCGGATCCGCGCGAAGCGGCGGGGCGAGCGCGGCCCCCACCCCTGCCTTCCCTCCCTCCCCGCGGCCCGCTCTCGTCCGCCTCTCAGCGCCGCCGGCTCGGGCGGCTCGGCCTGGGGCCGCGATTCAACATGGTGCTGCTGCCGGGGGCGCGCGGGCGGGCGGGCGAGGGGCTAGGCGAGCGGACGGTGAGGGTCGGGAGGCTGGCGGCCCGGGAGTTGCGGCGGCGGCGGCGGCGGCGGCGGCGGGGCTGGGGCAGGCGGGGCTGGGGGTGGGGAGGGGGAGGTCTGTGTGGTGGTTTGTGGAAAGCGGGGTGACAGCGTGTATTCCGGCCGCGGCTCGGCGGGGCCCTCGCACACATTCACGCGCGGCCTCGGCCGCCTCGGCCGGGGCGTCCGGGGCTGAAGGCACCGGCGGCGGCAGCCGAGCTGCTCCGCGCCGCCGCCGCCCGCCCGCTTCCCTCCCCGTCAGCCTTCCTCGCTGCCGCCGCCGCCGCCGTCAGGGCCGGCAGCTGCGCCGCACAGCGCCCCCCGAGGGCCGGCCGCGGCACTGCGCCCGGCTCCGCACCGCCCCGGCAGCTCCTCGCGGGGAACAATAGACTCGGCTCGCCGGGTTTAGGGTTCATCTGCAATGTGCCGCACATTTCACACGCACACAAAGCCGGCGGGAAGGGGGGGCGGCGCGGGGAAACGGCCACTACCGGCTGCTCCCGGGTGGGGGGTGGAGGCGACGTTGGCCCCCCGGCCCGGCTGCTGGGAGGGCCGCCCCGCCGCCCGTGTGGCGCTCGGGAAGAGAGCGAGGCGCCGGGGGCAGCTCCGCACGCTCCGCATCGTGCACAGATTGGAATCAAGTCAAGTTGTTGCCTTTTTTTTTTTTTTTCTTAAGGTCTGAAGGAATCGGCTTCTTGTTTAAGCCTTGGGCTAGTATTTGGGGGGAATGGTTAGCACATTTTCCGCGAATCACCCCCTAACTTTAGCCAACTACACCTTAGGCACGGGGAGCACTGCCCTGGCTCCGTGGCCGCGGAGGAAGGAATGCTCTTGCTGCGTCCTACCCCGGCCGGCTCCACGCATCCACCCCGGCGATGCTGCGCCGAGTTAGGCAAACGGTAATTAAGCTGGCTGGGAAGCAATCTTTTGAGCTTTGACAATAATTAACGTTTATATATTTGTATTAGGGGATATTAAAGATAAATGCGCTTAAATATTGAATCAAACCTTGGTTTTCCTTGCCTTCTCTCGGAAGTCTTAAGTGTGATCCCCGCTTAGACATTTTTGAAGGTAAAAACGGGGGGCTGCTTCCCTGAGAGCCCCAGCATCTCAGCCAATACTAAGTTTGCATTGACAAGGGGTGTTGGGCTCGACCCCTGCCTACCCACGTTCATGGAGCGTCACACCGTGGGGAGCATGTCATTCTCCCCATTTTCGTGACGGCCACTGCGGGCAAAGTCACCCTCCAACCCAAGGTCACGGGCCAGCCCGCGCCTGGGCGGGCGGATGGGTGACGATCCCCGGCGGTGGCTCCAGTGGGCACCTTTCTCTGGCGTCGAGAGAAATTGTGTCATGTGGCCCAGCCTGTTTCCGGCGCTCGCTCTAGGAAACGGCTTTATTTCCCAAGGAAAGTTTGCCTCCTCCGCGGGGTCGGCGTGAGGCCGCGGCTGGGCTAGGAGGTTCCCGGCACCCGCGGGCCAGTGGCCGTCTCGCCGGGCGCTGAGGGGCGGGGACCCGGCCGGGGGAGTGGAGCCCGCGGCCCGGCCGGCGGCGAGGGGGGCGGGGTGGGAGGGGGGCTCGGCCGGTGCTGCTCGGGGCGGCGGCGGCGGCGACGTGGGCCGCAGCGCCGCGCGGCCTGGCCGTGCGGATCCCCTGAGCGCCGCACTTGCGCACAGCCCCTTACGTAACCGTCAGCGCCGGGGATTCCCTAGAGGGGGTCACTCTATTCAACCATTACACACACCCGGCTCTGCCGCCGCCTCACAAAATGGCGGCGCCCATAGAGGAGACGGCGGCCGCCGCCGCGGCCCCATTTTGTGGGAGGCGAGAGATCTGTCAACATGGAGAACCTCCGCTGAGGATGCCTCGGAGTTTGGAAACGCCGCTTACGGGATGGAGTCGAGGGGGATCTCATTCGACGGGACAGGACAGCGACTTGCAGCGCCTCGACGCTCGTGAAAGAAATCTTTTTCCCCCATTTTCTCGAAGGAAACGCCAGAAGCCTCCGGGTAATGATCGCTAAGGGGAGAAGGCACGGCTGCGGTGGACTTCTCCGGGGACCGGCCGCGGCGGCCTTGTGGTGGCTCTCCCACGCGCCCGGGAGCTGAGCGCGACGCCGCGGAGGGTCGCCCGGGCCGCCGGGCCCCGACCGAGGGGACGGCACCGGGCGACGCAGAGCGGCACCGGCCTTCGCCGCTGCGCCCCTGGGGCAGCGAGACTTTTCGGTGGTTTTTAAGTGCCAGCGTCCACGGCCCAGTCGGTACCCCTCGTCGGAGTCGTGGGCTTTGGGGGGCTCCGCAGGCCCCTGCTCCGGGAGCCCCGTGGCCGGGAGCGGGCCGACTCGCGGACCGGGTAGCCCTGCGCGCCGGGAGGTCGCGGCGCGGACCGGGCCCGGCTGGTGGGGACGGGGCTCCTACCCTGACCTGTCAGTCGTCCGGTTCGGGACCGGGGAGTGTGTGCTCAGGTCTCAGGTCAGACGATGCAAAGTCTGTTCTAGTAGCTCGCTCTGCAGCGGGCAGACCTGGTTTCTCTTCTTTCTCGTTCGGAGGGCGGAATGGAGGAGTGACATTCTACATTTTTTAATTTTTCAGGGGGAGGTCACCACTTTTAAGCCACTGACTGCTTGCTGTGTGTGTGTGTGTGTGTGTGTGTGTGTGTGTGTGTGTGTCTGCACACCTGCATGTACAGGAGTGTGTTTTCCTTCTCAGGTACCAAGGCTCAAGACCCGGAGTGTGATGCTAACGTTTAAACGCCTTTCTTTGAAATTTAAGATGTGATATGTACCTGGAGAGTTGACTCTGGGAAAAAAAAATCCCTTTCTGCAGAAGAAGCTGTCATCTACAAAATGGATTCCTGAAGTATGTCTGAAGGATAGAATTTAAATCCATAACACTGGATATGCTCGAGTCAAAGAAAAAAAAACAAAACCAAACCCTGATGATTATCACATCACTATGTGGTTTCACCTTCCCCACGACTAGGAAAATGTAAGGCAAAAAGTAAGCTTAATATTAACGGCATTTGCTTGTAAGAGGAATGTATGTAATAGTTTAAGGAAAAAGGAAATTCATCTGAGGAAACATGAATTACACGAATAATTGACTTCAAATGGTTTTTTCCGAATAGAAGCAATCATTTGTACTTTTATATGAACTCTTTTTTTTTTTTTTAAGTGTCTTGTTTGTGTTGATTTTGACCCCCATCTGTCCTCTCTAATGCAGAACTGTGTCTGGCTGCAGCCCGCGCCTATCACTGTGCTCCATGCCCATCCCCTGCCGCACCCTGGATGCTACTCCTTGGGTGTGAATTACCAAGATAGTTTCTGTTCCTGTCTATTCCTCCTGATGTCCTTTATATTTAATAAATTTGGTTACCACTAATCAGTCTGTATCTCTTGCAAGAATACCTTATCCTAGCACCCAACTACCCAGCGAATATTTTTTATGGGGTTGCACTAGAAGTAACCCTAATGCAGAGTATTACATTTCTGTATGCCGTATTTCATTTCCTGTAGTGGGCAGCATAGAGCAGGTGGGTCCTGGGAAAGAAATGTTAATTTCCCACAGTTTTACAATAGATACTCTCTAATTTGATGACATAAATAAAATGTACTTAGTAATTTTCAAACATTAATGGAAAAAGTAGTCCTGTAAAAATTACCAACAACAAAGAAAATTATTGAGACTCAATTTGTATAGCTTACTGTTCTGATGAGAAATGTTGACAGTCTTTTGATGTGAAAAATGCAAACTATTTTTAATAGTAACTCCATAATTAGAAGTTTCTTTTATTTTAGATGAATCTCTGATCCTTATTAGTTTTAATATTATCTAACCAAGAAATTACAATGTTTAAAATTTCCTCATTCACGTAAACTGTAAAGAAACTATGCCAAATTACAAATCAAGCATGTCAAGTATATGATAACAACAGCTGAAAAAAGTTAATTGAGGAACTGGTGTGTCAGTTCATTGGAGAAATACTTGGATTTTAGGTTACTATAAAGCGTAAAGGAATTGGTTGAACAAGGCTATTGAACTTAAATTTGTGTTTCTTTAAAGATGATCTTAAGAAGAAAGATAAGAACACTTTCACCACTTGCTGCTCTTACTGTCTTTACTGCCATACTCTTTTAATGTAGGCTAACTTTCTGAATGATTTGCCCCTAAAGCATCTGATAAGTTTTTTGGTTTGTTTGTTTTTTGATAGATATTAGAGGTTATGTTTTGTACATAAATCCAGTGCAATTTATTTTTTTAAAAAGACTTCAATAAGCTGTAATAACTAAAAAATTAAATTTTAGCCAATTATATTCTTTGGAGAGGCATTCCCAAATGTGCTTTGGACTGGGAGCTGGTCTCATCAATTGTTTAGATCAGTTACCTAACCCTGAATGTTTTAAATTGGTATGAGTTTAAGGTGCTACATTTGTGTTTATTTCATCTCTTTTGATCACTGAAAAGAAAAGTAGGCCTCAACTAAAAGTGCTCATGATAATATAATCACAGTTTATAGTAGATTAATCAATTGTTTATAGTATTTAATAACTTTGAAAATTAGGATAGCCTAAATAGGAAACATTTATTTTTATTATTAATTGTTGTATTATTTATTTGTATTACAACTGTAAACTTACTTTTGCCCACCTCTGTATTTATTGAATGCCTACCTTGAGCGAAAGGTGAGGGAGGAGAAATTGAGTTGACCCTTAAGGAATTTATACTCCAGTACTAGATTTTTCTTAACTGCTAGCTTTAAAAGATTATAATGAAATATTCAGACCATAGGGCTCTTAATTTTTAATATGTGAGCAGAATCTTTAACAGAGTTAAATTCAAAATTCTATTTAGAATACAGACAAATATAATTATGTGCAAAACAGCACTACATTAATGTTAAAATGTTATTTGAAGTGCTGTAAAAATATTAATAACAGCATTTAAATCATATTGTTTGAAAACTCAGATACACAAAACATCTGATTTTAATAATTAACTGTTTAATTATGGGAAAGGCAAGGGAATGTTCAGTGAATGTAAAAAATATACTACTGAGCAAACAGGAATTGTTTTCATGAATTTTGATTTTCTGTTTCAATTTTTTGGTACATTGACTCTTCTGACATTGCGTTTTACTATTTATTAAACAAATTAAACCCCAAAGACACATTAAGCTTTAAGGAGTTGGCAGTCTTGTTGAGGAAACAATAAAATAGGAATTAATCCAAAATGCAAAACTATGTAGTAATTGGGTTTCATAAAACTATGTTTAGTTTTTTCTTCCTAACTACACGAGTTAGAGTAGTATTGACTTAATAGTAATTTATTTATTTAACTTTTGTTTTTCTCTGAGAAATCACAAGTCAAGTAGGGCCAGTGTAATTTGTTGAAGCTTACTGCTGTACATTAAGGGAAATTCTAACCAGTGGTTCAGTGGCAACAATTTTTTTAAAGTGCCATGGTTGTTTGACATAATTAGTAGTATATAGAAGTAAATTAAGACCAATCTAGAATAATCTTTGTGGAATAATGTACATGAAAAATGCTAATAAACAGTGTTTTAGGGTTACAAAATAACTGAATATTTTGCAGTTTACAGTGCTTCCAGGTATTTTAAATAAAGATGAAAAATTTAAGAGTATTATGCTACATTTTTATAACCAAATTTCCCTCTTTTAGCAATACTAATATTAGTAGCAGTTAGCCATTAGTGATTATTGATAGCCCAAATAAATATGACCTTAGGCCCTTCTAAATAATGTCCATTACTTTTAACTGCATTTAAAGACAGATTTCCTCAAGGCTAATCGGGGGTTAAATGATGATCCTCCTGTTCCTCTGGAAACTGAAAAGAAGCTTCCCTCACTTTAAAGGTATGCAGGAATTTGCTCTCTTCCCACTGAACTAAATGTATCCTTTACATAGCCATTTGCTAACCTCAGTTTTCCTGCTCCATTCAAGTTGGGGCCACCATAAATAGTAAGTACTAAGACCAATACCACACTGTCCTGACTGGGCTTGTGACCATGGCAGATACTCTCCTTCCTCACCTATCCTGTTCTCAATGTCAATTTCTGAAGAGACTTTTGAAATAATAGTATATTCCCAGCTAAATAAGTCAACTTGTGGTCTATTTATGGTGTTCAAGGAGTTCACTAACCCTGTGAAACAAGATGTGTTTATTGCATTTTTCTAGGGAGCTTTATTTGTTAAATACAAGTTCCGAGGATCACCTGAGGTGTTGTTTTTTTATTTTATGTGTTGTTGGCCTCTGAGCTTGAAACTTTAGTAAGGAATACCACTTTAGTTCATGAAATTGTAAGAATTACAGCAAACAAGCAAAAACCTATTTCTGTTTTTAAAGAACTACAATAGATTTTAAAATAAAGTTTAATTAATTGCATTTAACTATTTTTCAATTTTTCCTCTGTTGAAAATGTACAGATAAGAGATTAAGTTTATTCAAAATAAATCCCAAATATAATTCTTCAACTAATTGGGAATGCCTAAAGATTTATGTGAATTTATTACCATTGTGTACATAGTTGTGTGTACTTCGTGTTCATGGTTGACATTGATCAGAATGTTTCTAATGGTGTGTCCAAGACACTGCCATCTTCCTGTTCTCTTTTGTGTTCACTTACTCTGCTGCTCTTTGCTGCAGTTTCTGATGAATGTACCTAGGAATTGACTCAGACCTTGCTTTTGTATAGATCTGTCGACAGAGCTACTTTATCCCACCGCAGGTTCCTGTAGCTTATTTGTGGGCCCAGTGTATAATAATTGCAACTTAAAGGATACTACATCAGACTGCAGTTCAGCATAGCTTTTTTTTTTTTAATGCTAACTACTTCTATCCTAAAAATTGCTCAGTGGATATTATGAATACATTAATTATTTCTGTGCCTTTTTTTCATATGTAGATTCTTATATGCATAATTATCGTTATTTAAAATCCACAATTCCATGCATTGTTTGAAGGAGGGGGAAAGCTAGCACCTGTTCATGTTTTACTTATATATTAACATTAAAATTAACTGAACCAAAGGGAAAGGGCATATTTGAGAGAAAACACGTGTTTTATTTAGACTCCCATAATTAGGCTGATGCATTTGATATATGTTATACATTAAGCTCATTCTTAAAAGGTAAATATTTCACAGTATGCCTCCTGGCTTACAAATTAGTGCTTTTTCTACTAAACATTCTTTCTGTCTTGCTAATAAAATCCAATTTCCAGAATCATAGTTAGTTGCTAAGCAGATATGCATAAAACCATAAATTTATCCAAGTCATTTATTATTGAAAGAGTAGTATATAAAAATTTAAACAGAAGTCATTGATCAGTGAAATGACAGAAAATAAGGAAAATAAAAATAGAACTATAGTAGAATAAGATAAAAGGCCTTTAAGGAATTATCTGAAAAACTGAGCTCAAATATGAGGTCTGGGTCTTCTTAAGCAATACTTTATCTTAAATTAGAATGTGCAGGAACTCACTTATCACTTCTTAGGCTTTCTTTGCCAATGTGCACTGTTTGTTTAGCAACTAAATAATTAAACAATAATTATTTGAAATTAATCTTTTAAGGCCACAACTTATATAACATTTATAAATATTCCTGCTACATATGGACTAACATTGTTTTTGCCTCACTATAATACTTTGTACAATTTTATAACTGCTAAATGTCTTATAAAGAGCTACCAGCCCTTGTAAATAGGTCCCGGCTTTCAGTCTGGTGAAAGTTGGCAAAATTCTGACATAGCTTGAATTGTCAGAAACAGGAGCATCATTCTTTAGTAGTGAGAGCACACACCCTTTCTTTGCTAGCTAAGATGAAATCTGAGCCCTATGATTCTATAGAACTTTAGTGCAATAGCTATCCTCAGCAGATATAGAGAAGTCATCTTATTGTTACTTTATTTTCATAGTTCTTTATTTTTCTGAGATTGCATATAACCTCACTTGGGAATGTTACTTCCCTAAACCATTGTGCTTCACAGGTGTGACTATTTCCACCTGGGAAGTAGAAGATAGGAAGCCTGGTCAAATGTCTACCACCAGATGAGAGATTAAGTTTATTCAAATGAGCTCAACAAAATGAAAGGGTGTGTCTTTGCAAGTTACTGTACTTTCCTAAAGTCAGTGTTATAGTTGGAGGTTTCACCCAGAATCAAAGTGCCAGGTAGCATTTTTTTGTACAATTCACTTTCCATTAACATAGTATAAGAATTCAGGTACATCAACCGTTAAATGTAAGGCAGGTACTTCCATTTTTTCCCACAGATTTTATCTTGACAAACTAATGCCATATTTT
The DNA here is from genome assembly GCF_028538775.1 of Myotis yumanensis. NCBI lineage: Eukaryota > Metazoa > Chordata > Mammalia > Chiroptera > Vespertilionidae > Myotis > Myotis yumanensis. The sequence continues at coordinate 168,309,841 of NW_027223754.1, forward strand.
GAACATTAAGGGCGATTTTTATCTTCAGCTGTCCAAACATTACATATATTGAGGCAAGAGACACTGGGATAGGAGTTTCTTCACTAGTATTTGTGGTAATTGAGAACAAACCTACATTTAAGGAATATATTGTTATGTATCTTTTGAGTTACCATCGCAAAAGGATTCTATATAATAAAAGACTAATATACAAATTGTCCCTTCTACCAGAAGTTCAACTGGGAGTTTGACCAGGGGGCGGGCCAGCCGGCCAACCTCCTGTGTCCCCTCCCCCTGGCTGGCCTGGACTGATAGGCCCCGATCAGGGTGGGCCGGCCAGACCCCACCCATGCACAAATTCATGCACCGGGCCTCTAGTATAGTATAATAGCAATAACCATGTACAGGTCCATTATTTTTACTAAAGTTAGTTTTACTCAGTCTTTGGTAGTAGATGCTCCTCACCTTATAATTAAGACTCAATAACAACACCAGAAAGTTCAGGAAAGGTAGTACAGCAATTAACAACCTTCACAGTGCTTGTCATTGTCATGTACTTGTCATTCTAGTGGTGGTCATTTGCCAGTCCTATTTGATGAGAGATCAATAGTCTTGCTTTCTCTTGTATTGACTGATAAGTCTCAAGTAAGGGTATCTTTTCCAAGAGGAAAAGTGATTAAATAGGTTCCTTAGAGAAAGATTTTCAGAGCAGTAGATCTGCCTAAACAGTTCTGTAGTCTTTGAACCCAGTTCAGAAGTAGCCAAAGCCAAACCTCAAAGCATGAAAGCAAAAGGTGGACTGTAATTAAGGGAAACATTCTATTCTAGGTAAGACATCAAATCCAGTCAGAGGCAAGACCTTACTATTGACAGGTAAGTTAAGTGCTGTCTTCTGTAGATTTTAGTTGCTTCATGATGGATTTTCTTGGAATAGGACTGAAAGGTTTTGGACATGTTTGAAATATGAAGTTGAATTTTCTTGACTAGAAGGCCAAGGTTAAAACAGAAGGCCCACTAGCAATCTAAATAGACCCAGCACTACCAGGAGCTATCTGTAAGCTGACACCAGGTCTAGAAGAAACCAAAAATTAATAATAAATTGTTTGATGGATAGGATATTCATCTTCTTAAACATTAAGCATAGATCCAAAACAGAAGAATTTTGCAAAATGAATCAAAATTGTACCTATTTTTTTTGTCAGATCAGCAAAAAATATTTTTTTTGGTGTGCCACAGAATTTTAGTAATTAGTTATGTGGCCATGAACTGAAAAAGGTTGAAAATTGCTGATATTTAATATTAAATATTTACTGAAGGCTTCCTGGAGGGGGGTGGTTTAATTTAGTTTATTCTATTTTTTAATTTAGTTTGTGGCCTGATCTTGAATAAGAGTAACACCTGAATAAATGAGCAGAGGAAATGAGTTGGTTAGTAAAGAAAAGAGCAACAATTCCTGTTGAACAAGAAATCACCACAGCCTTAGTTTAGTAAGATTAGTAGCATTTTCTAATAGCCACAGCTTAAGAAACTATAAGGACTATTAGATATTTTAGCTCCTCCAGAAGTGATGAACCTTTATTGTTTTTATAATTGTCTGCAAGAACTGACAGCTTGATGAGAATTAGTCAGTTAATGACTTCTGAGAAGTACAAGTATAATCTCAGGTGAGGACAGCACTTTCTGCCACCTAGAAAGAATATGGAGAAAGCAAAACTTTTTATTACCTTGTGTTGAAAACAGACTGCATACCAGAGACCAATTTATTTTTTCTCTGAGCTACCAGTTCCCTCTTCAATATTATACAGACGTGTTTTGTTTTGGTCATAGCAACTATTTAAACAAGATGAGGTAGTCAAAACTTTTTCTTTAAATATATCATACGTAAACAAAGATGTATGTGTGTGTGACCATTTATATGCAAGAAAGGAGATATACCAATGATCTTTCCCCTCAGCTTAAATAAATTTGCAATAAAACGGTCAGAAGTCAGTATATATTAAATATTATTAACAAGGCTACAAATTATGTCAGACAACCAACCAGAATTACAGACTATAAAAGTTATTTTCACAAGATATAGCAACACTGAAATCCATTTCTCTTAACAAGATTACTTTTTTTGAAATAATATTTGCAGGTACAGTTTTATGATATAGAATAGAATTCTGTCTGCTTTTTAGCAGCTATAGGGAAGAAGGTACATTTTCCCGTTTTAATTTTGCTAGGATTTTAAAATTTTATTTAATCCACAGTTATAAGTGCCTAAATACAGAAATTTCATTAGCTATCATCAAGAGAGAAGAGCAGGTATAAACTTAAAATTCATAAAAGGGCAGAAAGGTAATGAATGTTAAATGTAATATGAAGCATGTAGTGTCTCACCTCTATATGTAATTAATAATATAAGTAAAATTTATGGCAGATTAAGATGCTTGTTTTTAAACATCTGTATTCACAAGAGTAGATTTTTAGTAAAAGAATCATATTTAAATCACCTGTTTTTAAGTGTTAATATATATATATATTTTTTTTAGTCTTTATAAAACACTAGAGGCTCAGTGCATGAAATTTGTGCCATCCAGGCTGGGGGTCCCCGCATCCTGGATTGCAAGAGAGCACAGGCCAGGCCGAGGGGCCCCATGAGTGCATCATCAGAGCCGGGGAGGGATGCAGGCCAGTCAGGAAGGGATTGCGGGAGGGCTCCAGGGCATGTCTGGCCTGTCTTGCTCAGTCCCGATCAGATCGGCCAGACCCCAGCAGCAAACTCACCTGCCAGACTGAGCGTCTGCCCCCAGGTGGTCAGTGCACATCATAGCGAGCAGTTTAGTGGCCTTAGCATATCATTAGCATGTTATGCTTTGGTTGAACGGACAACTGGACAGTTAGCATCTTAGGCTTTTATTATATAGGATTATTTACAATTACAAATAGTCTGTGGTTTGGGAAAGCTATCCTATTTGTTTTTCTCCCCCAATCATTTAATCCAATCCCTTCTAATTATTTTTATAATATTTTCCCAAGAAATATTTTATAATATTTTCCCAAGAATTTGCAAATTTGCTCTATTTTTCATGTATTTTCTGAAAATGTGAAAAGTGTTAGAAGTTTGTGTTTTCATTGCCTTTAATTGATATTAAAGACCATAATCATAGTGTCAGGAACAAATAGGAAAAGGAAAAATATATCAACAGATTGTTTAAATTTAAAAAGAGAGAAAACAGGAAATAATACTCCAATCAATAAATCATTTTCAAGATAGACACATTTTAAATGCCTAGCAAAAACATATTTTTCTTAATTGGGTTATAATGCTTTTTAGAGGACCCTCAATAAGGAATGTGAGTTCATATTTGACAATTTAGGCATCTTTATCACAGTTTTGTAAGAATTTCCTATGTGAGAAAGAACTTTAACAAGGGCTATCTGATACCAAAAAAAGTATTTACTGGTAACACTTGAAGGCCTTTTAAAATAGATACTCATGGAGAACCTTAAATGAATGTCTTACTGTGTAAATGACAGAAGAGTTCCTTATGACCCTTAAAACTAGATGTTTTGTTGCTATTGTTTTCTTCTGTCTCTAAATTACCATTGATTGAAGGCTACCAGCCAAGCAATTTGTGCTGAGACCCAACGCTGTGTGAAGAACATGCAGAATCTTTTTTTAAATGTTGGAGTTTATAATGATGTGAGGGAGCAGTGAACGTATAAATAATCGTACTGCAATATGATCCAGGAGTATGATGGAGGTATTGGCTGTACTTGGGACAGCCTGGGAGCTTTATAGATAGGGGTTATTTGAGTGTATCTTAAAATAAGAATGTTCATAGTTGGTGGTGGGGAAGGTAGGGTTAGGGTATTATAAAAGTCTCAGAGATATGAAAGGGTATGCTGTGTTTTTTTGGTAATGATGACTAGCCAACTGGAAGAGCCCATTTTGCAGGGGTAGAGATGAGAAAGAATAACGGTCAGAAAGCTACATTGTGGTCAGTCTGGAAGAGGCATCTATGATATGGAATTTGAACTTATTTCCTGAAGACTGTATTTCTCATCCATTTTTCCTTTACCACATAAATGATAGACATACGTATATGCAAGGATACAATGAAAGTAAGGGCTTTATTAACAAAATGAGAGGCGAGAGGATGGATTCAAGAAATAGTGCAGAAATACAACTGTGAGAATTTGACTAATTTCTACGACTCACCCAAAGTAGTGCATGGTTCCATTCTAGTAATAGTGCTTCCTCAGTGTTGTCTCTCTCTCTCTCTCTCTCTCTCTCTCTCTCTCTCTCTCACACACACACACACTCTACACATCTACTGCACCTACTTGCCTTCACACTGCTGTGGCCCATACATTATCATCACCATTCTTCTTTAAAACAGGACATTTATTTTTATTAGAAATAATACAATAAATAAATAAAACGACATTTTCCTGTAGCTATTTTGACATAGGTCATGCCTCTTTGGAATGACTGCTTAAAAACACTTTTTAAAAATAATTAACAAGTATGCAGCATATATTCTGCCCCTCATATTCTTTATCTTTGATTATCTCATCCTTCCCTCTTTCTCTGAATTTAAAAGATAAAGTAAGTACAACTTAAAGAAGTGGGAGGAGTAAGAGTGTCTGTTGCACATGTTACGTGGTATATTTAGTATAAAAAAAATCCATAACATTTTAGGCATCTTCACAATGTCCCTAGCATCAAAAGGAATATTTCAGAATGTTATGTACTTCTCCATGAACATTTTCTAATCCAAAGAAATGAATTTTTTTCTTTCTCATTCAGAGCCACATTTTTCATCTGGATTCTCCTAATATTCCTTGTATAGACATATTTCAGTTCTGTGTTGTCTTTCAAGGGAACAGCACCTTGCTTTGGTATAAAAATGAAACTTTCTGTTCTTATATTCTTAATGCTAAGCAAGTAGGCTGGTATTTAGATTTTAATATCACATTGGCTTAGTGCTTTCAGGCAATGATTTTATAATTGACACTTCACAGGACATGATAAAACATTGAGCTTACAGTTCAGCTAATCCTACCTACACATTTTTCTCTGCATTCACTTATGTAATTTATATACATGCACGCATGCGTGCATATGTGTGACACCTAAGTGGTACATTTTTGTCAGGGAATTTTTAATGTACCCAGTCATTGTGTAAGCATCGTTGGATTGCTTTATAAATATGTACCTTACATTGTGCACATAAAAGTAAATCTGCCACTTATCTGTCCTCTACTGTAGCCTTACTGGATGTTTGTCCATTTATTTATTCAGTGAATATTAAAAGTGCCCATTGCATGCTATCTTCAAGAAGTTGACACTTATAAAAGTTAAAAATGTACAAAGATAACTAATATAACAAGTGCCATTAAATATGTATAAGGAATCATTCTGTTTTCTATTTCATGTCTTGGAAGACATGGCTAGCATAGGAAAACAATTTTAAATACACCATAGAAACTCTTTGATGCCATTTATTAAATTCAGTGTTTGATTAGTTTAAGGGTATTTTGACAAGACTAAGACTCCACTTTAATTGACCATAACTAGAATATCAAAGCATTATAACTGAGATCCCAACCATTTTTTAGTTTATGTAAGCTTAAGGCTTAGCTTAAAGTTCAAATGTTAAGTCTTGCCCTGGCCAGGTGGCTCAGGTGATTGAAGCATCATCCCACACACCAAAAGGTTTCAGATTTGAAACCTTTCTGGTCAGGGCACATACCTAAGTTGAGGGTTCGATCCCATTTGGGGCATGTACAGTAGGCAACCCATTGATGTTTCTCTCTCCCTTTCTCTCTCTCTGAAAAAATTAATAGAAACATATCCTAAGGTGAGGATTTTTTTTTTAAATGTCAGTCTTAACAGCTGTTTAAAAAAAAACCAAAAACTTCAGAGTCAGGTAGAATATAGGTATTGCTGACACTAACCACACAGGTATCACCCACAATAAAAAAAAAATGTATGTAAAAGCATATATTTGTCTTAGAATTTGTTCTGACACATGCAGTGATGAGAAACATTAAAAACCTTTGGATGTTGCCTAGCCGGTGGGGCTCAATGTTTGAGCATCAACCTATCAATCAGAAGGTCATGGTTCGATTCCCAGTCATGGCACATGCCAGGGGTTTGGACTCGATCCCCAGTGGAGGACGTGTAGAAGGCAGCTGATCAATGATTCTCATCATTGATGTTTCGCTCGCTCTCTCTCCCTCTCTCTTTCTCTCTGAAATCAATAATATATGTGTATATGTATAATATATGTGTGTGTGTGTGTGTGTGTGTGTGTGTACATATACATATATTTCAATCTGAAAAAAATTTCTGTATGTTTATTGATTTGATAGCTCACTCTAACTACTTCCTGATTCAGTCATGGCTTCTGGACATCTGAGCAGAGGAAGTCCTGGATCAGGCGAATTCACTTAAAGAGTAGAATCTCGATTCAGATCTAACCATATGTGCAGAGTGCCTACCCTATACCAGATGCATTCATGGTTGAGATTTCATTCAGTCACTCCAGATGATTGAATCAGCTCTAAAAAGTTAAAATGATTTTACTTGACATGAGATTAATGTTCCCTGAGACCCAGCACTATAAAAGAATTCTTTTTCCAGCATAGTCATTTATTACAGTTAAAAGGAAATATTATATTAAACATTTGGATATTCTTCATGCTTCTTGTGTAAGTGAACAAATTGATATTTCTTTCAATATGATCAAATCCTAGAACTTAAGTGCTTTCTTTTGTAAGTATTATAATTTATAATAATTCTAGCAATAGTAAATATTTAAATATTATGGAGAGCAGCTACAGCGTTTGGACAGGATCAAGCCTCGGACTGACTTGTGGCAAAGCCACATACAAGGCCCAGCTTGGAGGGCAAAGCCCTCCCAACGAAATTATAGCCAAAAGGCTATGGTTGTAAGCTTGACCTTATAGTCTGACCCTGCCGTCCTAGGTAGCTAAGGGATGTGGGCTGCCGAGGATGCAGCAAGTGCTGCCTAAACAAAGCTTGATAGAGTTCAGAGAATGGCAACAACAGGAAAGAAGCAGATTTGAAACTTGCAAGAACATTGTAAACATCTTGCCCTTGTTTTGCTTTGTGTGCTCTGATTATAAAATAAAGCTTCAGCTTACAGGCTATGTCACTCTTTCCTCATCCAGGCACAGTGATCCATCTGGTCACTTCTTTAATCCTTGTCTGTCTTCTTTAATCCTTCACCACCCCTCCTCAGGTTCACCCCTGGCCATGCTGGACGGGGTTCAAAATATACAAGAACTAGAGGCCAGGTGCACAAAATTTGTACATGGATAGGGTACTTAGCCCTGGTTGGCAATCAGGGCCAATCAGGTTCCCCGCCTCCCCGCCTCCTTCCCTTGCCACCTGTGTACCATCGCTGCATGGTTCCCCCTGCCTCCCCACCTCCTGCTTCCCTCTCTCCCTCAGTGCCCTGCCACCGCCGCTGATCGCCCACCATGTTCCACACCACTCCCAGTGATCAGTGCACATCATAGCAAGCGATTGAACTCCTGTTCTCCCTGGTGAACTCCCGAGGGGACACTTTACATATTAGCCTTTTATATATATAGACTAGAGACCCGGTGCACAAAAATTGTGCACTTGGGGGATCTCTCAGCCCAGCCTGCACCCACTTGCAGTCCAGGAGCCCTCAGGGGATGTCCAACTGACGGCTTAGGCCCGCTCCAGGGGGAGCGGGCCTAAGCCGTCAGTCAGACATCCTTAGCGCTGCCACAGAGGCGGGAGAGGCTCCCGCCACTGCCATGGCGCTTGCCAGCTGTGAGCCTGGCTTCTGGCTGAGCAGCACTCCCCCTGTGGGAGCACAATGACCACCAGAGAGCAGCTCCTGCATGGAGTGACTCCCCCCTGGTGGTCAGTGTGTATCATAGCGACAGGTTGTTCTGCAGTTCAATTGATTTGCATATTAGCCTTTTATATAGGATAGTTCAAAACAAAAATAGTTCTGGATCTTACTAGTCTCCAATACTAGTTTACTGTTAAAGATTGAACAAGCAATTTTATGTTTCTACTTCATATCTCTTTTAAATAGGGAAAAGATTTTCTATGGAATCTGATAAATTAGACTGAGAACCCTAGGTACAAGGTGCTGTATAAGTTTTAAGTGATAACTGCTGAAAGTATACCCTAGAGGGAACAGGTTTAGGTTGAAAGATAATACATAAGGTGATCATAAAGAACATACAGCCTCATTGGACTTTAAACAAAAATACTCTTTTCCTAGCAATGATAAGTATTTAAGAACTGTATTTTTAACAGCAAATATTGGTCTTTATAATTTTTTGAGAGAAAATTAAAATGGGCATTTGTATGTGGTTCCCATGTATTGACTCCCCAATGGCAGACAAATTGTCACTATTGTTTGGATCTGAAACTATCAAGATGTCAAATGTTAATTAGGTCCTTTGTGTTCCTGTTAGAAAACATAGAACATAACTCAAAAAATAGTCTCAAGGTCTTGCACTGAAGTTAAAAGGAAAATAAACATTGGTAAACCAATTTAAAATATGAAACATAAAATTCAGTCACAATCCTTTCATACATATTTTAGTGCTTTATGACTTAGCTTTCAAATCTTGGCAGTAATTGTAAAATTGCTAATATGTGATATGTAACATTATTTATACTAGGTTAGGTAAAGTTATATGGAGAAAAAAATCAGGATATTTTAAATGAGATGAAGATTGCTTGGTAAATATGAAAAGAGGTTTTTTTGGTTTATTGAAGAAATGGAAAGAGGAAGACTAATGAAGAGTTAGAAGAGTTTGCCAATAGACTTGAAAGAGGTAAAGGCAGGAAAGAAAATTGGAAAGATGATAAAATTGACATATGCTTCTTCACAGATTTATTAAAGACTTTTAAAAAGAAAAATTGATATGATATCCAAGAGAAAATTTTAGTAGTTTTATCTTTACAGAGGATAGGAAAAGCTGGAAGCCTTAAGTTGCTAACAACTTAAATGGAGAATAAAGATAATAAGACATCAAGAAAGGAATGGATCTTTAAAATGTTAAGGGGTTACTGTATAAAACTGTTCTAAGGCCTATTGAGTAATACCAATAACCAGAGAGCCCAGAACTTCAAAATATAACCATTCTAATGCTGTCCCATTAATTTTGCCACTTCTTTGCCTCTTGCTACTTTTTTTGGACACTCTATCTAAAACATTTGATTCTTTTTTTTTTTCTCCCTAACCCACACTCCATTAGAATGTAAATTCCATTAGGTTAAGAATTTTCCTGTCTCTTTTGGTAGATGTACAGCTGTATCCTCAGCCCCTACAATAGTGTTTAATAAATGAATTTTAGATCTAACCATAAGTGTCTAGAAATACAGCCTCTCAAATGATATTTAGAATCAATAAATGAAAATAAAATGATCTTGCCAAAACCAGTTTGGCTCAGTGGATAGAGCATCGGCCTGCGGACTGAAAGGTCCCAGGTTCGATTCCGGTCAAGGGCATGTACCTGGGTTGCGGGCACATCCCCAGTAGGAGATGTGCAGGAGGCAGCTGATCGATGTTTCTCTCTCATCGATGTTTCTAACTCTATCTCTCTCCTTTCCTCTCTGTGAAAAATCAATAAAAAATATATTAAAAAAAAAAGAAGAAAATGATCTTAAATTTGGCAGGGATCTCAGAGGTCATGCAGCACACCATTTCTTTATTACTTATCTGTGGATCATTGAGGAAGATTTTTTCCTACTCTGAATCTTGCCTCAGTCTTAGAAATGACAATGGTGATGTAGTGCTTTTCTCCTCTCTTCCCTTCTCTATTTCTCTCACTTTGGGGATCCAAAGTATGTAATTTAACTTGTTTTACAGTATAACAATACTGGTCTGGTCTAATATCCCACTTAATGCAGAATTCCTTACATGACATACGATTCCATTATACCCTTCTAGGAGTAAAGAGCACACTGTTGGTGAGTGTGTGTGTGTGTGTGTGTGTGTTCCAACAAATATTTAGTAAACAGCTATTATGTCCTAGGCCAGTGATGGCGAACCTATGACATGCGTGTCAAAGGTGAGACGCGAACTCATTTTTTTGGTTGATTTTTCTTTGTTAAATGGCATTTAAATATATAAAATAAATATCAAAAATACAACTCTTTGTTTTACTATGGTTGCAAATATCAAAAAATTTCTATATGTGACACGGCACCAGAGTTAAGTTAGGGTTTTTCAAAATGCTGACACGCGGAGCTCAAAAGGTTCGCCATCACTGTCCTAGGCTAAGGATATAACATGATAAAAGATATGTTCCAGCCCTCACAGGGCTTACAGTCTGGTGGAATTTTACAAACAACAAATGAACACTCTAAATTCTTTCCTATCCTCTCTACTCTCAAAGCTCCTTGGTGTGGCTCAGTTGGTTGAGTGTTGTCCATGCACCCAAAGGTTTCCAGTTCGATTTCAACTTGCCTTTAAATTCCAATCAATTCAGTCAACAAACCTGCTGAGCATCTCTAGCCCTTGGCTAGATCTGAGGAATGAAAGCAGATAAGATATAGCCTTTACTCAGTAGGGGGAAAAATGCAATTGTACAAATACTCTTCAGTATGGTTAAGTGCTACATGTAACTCTGTTTTGAATGATCCATTCCGTTGGACAGCCCTAGCTAATTTAAAGTCCTTTTTTTGGACTAAACTAAAATCTGTCTTTATTTAATTTCTATCTGTTGGTCCCAGTTTTGTCCTCTTCATTTACTTAACCCATAAACATCAATTGGGGTACTACCATGTACCATACATCATCAAGTTCTCTTCATAGACAAATAGGACATGATTCTTGCCCTCGGAAAGGTTAGGATATAATTCTGCAACATTGAGGAAGTTGCTTAACCTCTCTAAGTTCAGTTTCCTCCCCTAGGAGTCAAGGATAGTATTTAGTACCTACTTCCTAGAATTGTTTTGAGGATTAAGTGAATGATATGTGCAAAACACTTATTAAAGGCCTGATATACAGCTTTCAACAAATTCTAGCTATTATTATATCCCTGTGTTTAAAGAGGAATCCTGGTTCATAAATTAGCAGTTGCAGGGTTGATATGAATGCCCTAAAAGAAGTAAACACAGAGTGCTATGGGAGTATACCAGAGAAACACCTAATCTTAGCTAAAGAGGCTAGGGAAACACCCTACAGGAAGAAGCATCTGAACTCAGTGGTGTAGGACTAAATAGATGGGCTGGAAAGGGTACACCTAACTTAGGGAAAGAGGTGAGAGCCAGGAGCATTCAGAGCACTTCAGTTGTTCAGACTGGCTACTTTCAGGAAAGCTAAAATATGAATGGCCTTGGATGCCATGCTAAGTAACTAAAGATGTGTCATGAAGGTAATGGGGAACTAATGAAAGCATGCTGCACAATTAAACTTTCAACTTGGTAAAATCTCTCTGGCAGTAGTATAGATAAAGTGGGCAAGAGAAGGCAGGAAAACCAGTTAGGATGCTATTTCTGTGTTACTATTGAGAAATGTCTTAAGGCAGTGATGTAGGGGAGAAGAACACTGATTCAAGAACGAATATGAGCTTAAATAACCAATTAAATGTAGATGTAAGAGGAAAGGAAGAGGAGGTGTTAAAGATAATTCTTAAAAGGTTACCTTGAATGAGTGAAAGGTGATGACATTGGTTCATAGTGAGCATGGAGGAGGGCAAGTAAACTCAACTATAGACATGTTGAGTTTGAGAGAGACTAGGCACTTGACCATTCATATCAGGAGTTTGGGACTGGTCTAGGGCTGCAGATTTGGGATTTGTGGACAGGTGTTAATTGAAGCCTCCATGTAAATGTGTAGAGGAGGGCCAACATTAAGGGGTGATTGAAGACCTCATAATGTTGATTGAGAGTGAATGTCCAGGCGCGTTAGAGGAAAATTGAGAAATAGCACTATCCCAGAAACAAAGAGAGAAGAGATTTTTAAAATAAGTCAACAGTCACAAATGCTCCAGTGATAAGAGAAAATTGTTCTTTGGATTAAGCAACTTGGAAGAGCTGTTTCAGAGTAGTGAAGGGACCAGAATCTAGATTGCCAGAGATTGTGGAGTTGAGATAGGAAGTGGGTGAAGAAGACATGCCTGGAGGCTCCCTCTTCAGAAACTGAAGAGTAGAGGAAAGATAGTGTAGAAGCTAGAGTGGGAAGGCTGGATCAAGGAGAGTTGCCCTTTTTCTTTGTCCCCAGAAAAGAGCGTGGAGAAAGGGAAAGTTGAAGATATAGAATAGATAAAAGTAAATAATAAAAGAGGATTCCTGAGAAGACAGAAAAGGCAACATTTTGTGAAGGATTATGTGCTGAACAGGAAGAAGGGGCACCTCTTCCATTAACTAGAGCTATGTGGACAGAGGCACATCTATCTAAAGGGGAGAGAAGACTTGAATTGTTTGCTGATGTCTCTGAAGCCAAGTCAACTTTTGAGAGTTGATAAGGAAAATGGGGGAGGGACTAAGGTACAGGAACCTGAACCAGTCTCTTAAAAAAGAGGAGAAACCAGGAAAACATGGGAGTGGCAGCATTGCCATTGGGGGCCCTATGCTTTGTCAATGTCTCCCTTTAATAATGAAGACACCCACACTGAGCTGCAATAAATGGGGTCTGACTAGCACAATGTAAAGTGCTAGTCACCTTTCAACTGTTAGTTCCCTTGTTTAAAATCTTATACTTTTACTAATAGAGCCACTGATTGGATAAGCTACTTTTTTTTTAACAGCTCTTTCATACTGAAAGACCAAGAAAAAGCATTTCTCCAGAAGCTAGGGTCAGAGGAAAATTTGAGTAATTATTACTGTTCAAAACAATGAGCCAGTTATGAAAGTTGGGAATTAATTCAGAAATTGTTGTGCAAATTAAGTTGGAAAACTCCCTAAACATTTTCAATACAGAGTCAAACACAAGCAAGAATTAGTTGAAAATATGAAGGCCTGGTTTAATGTTTTAAATGTCTATTGAATGTTAAATGCAGTTTACATAGAAATCCAATAAGCATTCTATATGGATATGCTATTATTTTCAACTGTCGGTGACTTAGTTGGAAAAGAAATTCAACTATAGATGGATTTTGTTTTCCAGAACATTGTTTTAAAATGTTTTATTTATTCACCATTCTCTGTTTATCCTGCAACTAGCCATTAAACACTCTTATGTTAATTTCCTCACCAGTAAAGCCATGAGTTTGATATCCTGTTCCACTATGCTCTAAAATCTACCATTCAACTACATCGGATGAAAGTTATAACCAATCATTTTACCAACCTCAAGTAGAACTCTTTTACTGAATTGCTATTTTGTGTGTAATCATCAGCTTGTATTGCAGAATGCAATAATAAAATGTCTTCATAAACTATGTCATCTGTTGTGAGTTGTGATTATTATAAGTACGGTGAGAGCATACATTTTTATTTTGGGGCCAGTCCCAGTTTACTATATTGCCCGAGCATAATGTTTAATAGTTCCCCTTTCACTCTCAAAACAATGCCACAAATCAGGATATTGTTCTTTTCTTTATGCAATGTTCTCTTTATGAGCTGCTTTTTGACAAACTTTTGATCCTGTTCATAGGGATTAGTCATATCTGTGGTTATTTTGAGCAATTGAGTATACACACACACACACAAATGGTGACTTACAGCTACTCAGGTATCCCTTTGTAAGTTGACCTCAGAAAACTTAGGGCCAAATTTGTCACCTGTAAAAATAAATGTATGACAAGCTCAATGCTATACATTTTAATTTTAATCTCACTTCTTTGTTTTTAAATCTTGTCCCTTTTTTCTCACGCATTTTTAATTTATATCTAGAATTTTATGCATCCTTATTAGCTATCTTAAATTTCTTTAGACAAAGCAGAGAATAGTTTTTGAAACACAAAAACAAGTATATTGTTCTTAGAACTTATCTGATGTTCTTGTATGACAGCTCTTTTTCTTCTTGACTCATGTTTCCCATGTTTGTCTATTTCTTTGATCCCATGATAAATTTTGAAGAGATTGTCATATTTTGACCAAATTTGTTACATTATAAAGAGATGAAGATATACTTCCATGTTGATCTGTGATCAGTCTGCCATCTTTAAACAAAATATAGCTGATAATATATTTTTTTTCAAATTGTTATAACTTCTATGATTGCAGAGCTTGAATAGAGAGGCATTTCAGCTCAGTAGTGGTGGGGGAGGGAACACACAAAAATTTGTAATCAGACAAATTTATTTGTCTGCCATTTATTATGTAACTTTTGGAAAGTCTGAAGTCTTTCACCTATAGCAGTGATGGCGAACCTTTTGAGCTCAGCGTGTCAGCATTTTGAAAAACCCTAACTTAACTCTGGTGCCGTGTCACATATAGAAAATTTTTGATATTTGCAACCATAGTACATCAAAAACTTATATTTTTGATATTTATTTTATATATTTAAATGCCATTTAACAAAGAAAAATCAACCAAAAAAATGAGTTTGCATGTCACCTCTGACACGCATGTCATAGGTTCGCCATCACTGACCTATAGCTTAGAGATAATATTACTTCATCCTTTTTTTTTTAAAATATATTTTATTGATTTTTTACAGAGAGGAAGGGAGAGGGATAGAGAGTTAGAAACATTGATGAGAGAGAGACATCAATCAGCTGCCTCCTGCACACTCCCTACTGGGTATGTGCCAAGGTACATGCCCTTGACTGGAATCGAACCTGGGACCCTTGAGTCTGCAGGCTGATGCTCTATCCACTGAGCCAAACCGGCTAGGGCATCCTTAGAGTAAATGAGCCAACATACATAAAATGCCTGACATATAGTTAAATACACAGTAAATTTTACCTACCATTATTGTAGTTATTGTAATTTACAAATCACTAACACTGAAGATTTTGCACTTGGTAACATCTATATTTTATTTCCAACAACAAAAAAGTTTGAAAATTAAACTAGTTATGACTTTTCTACTGGCAGCATAACAAGCTAGATGTTTTTGAAAAGGCTCTCCCACATCTAAACACCTAAGCACTGGATAAAGCGCAATAAACAAATATACTTTTAAATGTATTGGGGAGCTTGAAGGAAAGTCTCCATGAATCCCATTCACCCCCAACAAAAATAAACAAAATCAAACACTGAGCAGAAATAAGGTGATTAAATGAGGAACTGCGGTTACTTTGGGGACTTAGGCTAAGAGCAGAAACCTAGAGTTTTGGGTGTTATATAGAATGCAGAAATCCAAGAAACTATGTCCCAAGGCCCATACAAATTGGGAACAGGGCTAATTCTGAGACACACACACTGAATAAACAGACAACTTGAAGAGGCTACAGCCTCAAGTGAATGGATGACCTGGAAAAAAATCACCTGCAGCAATGAGTAAATAAGAAAATGTGTTTATCATTGTCATAGCTTCAAGAGGAAATAATAAACATAACAGAATGTATTATCTATTACCACATGGGTCTGAGGGGAGGTGTAATTTATACACATCTTATGGCCAGAGCCAAGAAATTAAAATGATCCCAGATTGGTAGCACCTCCTGACAACCCAGCAGAAATAATTAGAAATCATTTCTGCAGAAAAGCATTCTTTAAGCCCCTTAGGATTTCCTCAAAATAAATGCAGCCAAATATGAGTTCACTGTAAAAAAAATTTTTTTAAATGCACAAGGGATAACAATGAACAAGAAATTTAGACCAGTAAGGACTTCAGATATTATCATTATGCGATGTAGAATATAAAATAACTAAATGTGAAATATTTAGGTAAGAGATAGAATTGAAAACATGAATAAGACAAAAAAGGGACTATTAATATACAACCAGGAAAATTTTAAAGTAACCAAATACAACTTCTAGGAAGAAAAAATATAACCATTGCCGTTTAAAAAGCAATACATAGGCTAAACAGTGGATTAGGCATACTAGAAGAGAGAATTAGTAAATTGAAGATAAATCAGAAGGCTTTACCCAGAATGAATCACAGAATTTTAAGCAAATGGAATATCCTGTATAATAAATCGTGAACATGCAAATGGTTGTCATACCCTCATGCCATCATGCCATAACAGCTCAAAAACTCAACACTGGGGAGAGAGGAATGAGGACCAGCCAGGCACAAATGAGCTTGTGAGAGAGGAATGGGGACCAGCCAGGCACAAATGAGCTCATGAGAGAGGAATGGGGACCAGCCAGGCTGCCACCTGGGAGAGGGACAAGCCACTCACCCCATGGTCCCGGGTGCCTGCGGCTGCGACCTGGGTGAAGCCACCCACTCACGGTTCCCTGCGGCTGCAGCTGACCTCAGGCAAAGCCGGCCCGGGTCCTGGGTGCCTACGGCCGGCCAAAGGGAGAGAAGCCTGAGTCCTGGGTGCCTGTGACCAGCCGGAGGAGGGAATCCTGGGTCCTGGGTGCAGGGCAAGGCAGAGGCAGTTAGGGGCGATCAGGCCAGCAGGGGAGCAGTTAGGGGAGATCAGGCAGGCATAGACTTATTATCAAAAAATCCTAGTAAGTATGATAAAAGGATGCATTTCAGAAAGAAAGTCCAAATTGCATGTAGGAAAGACATCTAGAGAAATTGGTATGCATGTACACAAATTTAAGCATTGAATGTAAAAATAACAAAATGAACCAACTAAAAATAGGGGCTACAAGTTAGTTTGGTGTTTCCTTCTATAGGCTTTCTAAGTTTGATACTATAATTTTAAAGTTCTAAGCATAAAATATACAAAAAATAAAATACATATGTTTCTGCATGTCTCCTCTACGTATGAAGAAAATAATTAAAATTTTTTAAAAAAGAAACTGTCCTTTTTAAATAACTGAAGGTTCA
Organism: Myotis yumanensis; assembly: GCF_028538775.1. Classification (NCBI taxonomy): domain Eukaryota; kingdom Metazoa; phylum Chordata; class Mammalia; order Chiroptera; family Vespertilionidae; genus Myotis; species Myotis yumanensis. The sequence continues at coordinate 168,326,685 of NW_027223754.1, forward strand.
AATTCATGAGTCCTTGTGGGGTTTTTCTAATCTTTATTGTTGAGATTATTACAGATGTCCCTCTTTTCTTCCCCATTGTCCCCCTCCACAAGGTTCCCCCTGCGCCCCAGGCCTTCACCACCCTATTGTCTGTGTCCATAGGTAATACCTATATGCATATAAGATCTTTGTTTAATCTCCTCCCACCTCCTTCACCCCCTTCCCTCTGAGAATCATCAGTCTGTTCCATTTCTGTAGGGAGCAGCTATAGGGTTAAGCCTCAGACTGACCTGTGGCAGGGTCACAAACAAGTCCGGGCTTGGAGGGCAGAGCCCTCCTAGCATAATTAAGCTTGACTTTATAGTCCTCTCTTGTTCCTTCCAAGGTAGCTAATGGACTGTGAGAGGTGCAGCAAGTGCTGCCAAAACAAGGTGAAACTCACAAGAACATTATAAACATGTTGACCACTTCCCTTGTTTTGCTTTGTGTGCTCTGACTGTAAAATAAAGCTTTGGCTTACAGGCTGGGTCACTGTTTCCTCATCCAGGCACAGTGATCTGACCTAGCCCCAGCTGTATTCTCTTGTCTGTCTTCTTTAATCCTTCACCGCCCCTCCTCAGGCTCACCAAACCTGGCCGTGCTGGTGTGGCACACATTTCCATGCCTCTGATTCTATTTTATTCACCAGTTTATTCTGTTCATTAGATTTCTTATTCATTCATTTTTATTTTTAGACTAGAGGCACAGTGCACAAAAATTTGTGCACTCGGGGGGGAGAGGGGGTCCCTCAGCCCGTCCTGTGCCCTCTCGCAGTCTGGGACCCCTCGGGAGATAACGACCTGCTGGCTTAGGCCTGCTCCCGGGTGGCAGAGGGCAGGCCCAATCCCTAGGTGCAGTCCCTGGTCGGGCTCAGAGTAGGGCCAATTGGGGAGTTGGGGCGCCGCCCCCTGTCATGCACAGAGCAGGGCGGATGGGGAGGTTGCGATGCCACCCCTAGTCACGCTCAGGGTAGGGCCGATTGGGGGGTTGGGGCACCGCCCTCTGTCACACTCAAGGCAGGGTCGATAGGGTAGTTGCGGCGCCACCCCCTGCCACGCACAGAGCAGGGCCGATCAGGGGGTTGGGGCGCTGCCCCCTATCACACACAGAGCAGGGACCATCAGGGGGGTTGGGGCTCCGTACTCTGTCACACACAGAGCAGGGCCCATCAGGGGTTTGGGGAGCTCCCCCTTGTCATGCACAGAGCAGGGTCAATCGGGTTTTGGGAGCTCCCCCCTGTCATGCACAGAGCAGGGCCAATCGGGGTTGGGGAGCTGTCCCCTGTCACACACACAGCAGGGTCAATCGGGTTTTGGGAGCTCCCCCCTGTCATGCACAGAGCAGGGCCAATCAGGAGGTTGGGGAGCTGTCCCCTGTCACACACAGAGCAGGGCCCGTGGAGGGGGGTGGTAGTTGAGGCGCCACACCCTGTCACACTCAGGGCAGGGCCGATGGGGAGGTATGGCTCTACCCCGTCTCACATAGAGCAGGGCCCGTGGGGGGGTTGGGGCGCCGCCACTGTCACACACAGAGCCGCAGGGCAATCGGGGTTGGGACGCCGCCCTCTATCACCCACAGAGCAGGGCTGATCAGGGGGTTAGGGCGCTGCCCCCTGTCACACACAGAGCCGCAGGGCAATCAGGGCGTTTGGGCGCTGCCCCCTGTCATGCTGATCCCGGTGCCGGGAGGCCTCGCGGCTCCGCTGATCCCGCCCAGCAGGGTCACAGATCCGGGTCCCAGACCGCAGACAGCCTTGCCTGCTGCCGCCTGCCTTCAGTATGCAAATTAGCCGCCATCTTGTTGCTTCAGGGTGGGAGTCCCCACTGGGGTGCCTGGCCAGTCTGGGTGAGGGGCTGGGGGCCGTTTTCAGGCTGGCGGGCGACTGAAGCTCCAAACCTCTCCTTTTTTTCTTTTTTTCTTTTTTATTCTGGCATTTATTTACCTTCTATGGCTGTCACTGGAGCTGAGAGCCGGCTTTCTCCCTGAGGCTCGGCTGAAAGCAGGTTTCTGGCCTTTGTTTTCTGTATTCGAAACAATGTTGCGACTCCAGCTCTGAGATCCCGGCTGACTGACAGGAGCTTTCTGGAGTTTTGTTTATCTTCTGTAAATGTTACTATGTTTCCAACTGAAGCTCAGAGGCCGGGGGAACGTTGCAGTCTGCAGTCACGGGAGCAAGCAAGCCTCCTGTTAGCTTCCAGCTGCCTGGCTGCTGGCCGCCATCTTGGCTGACAGTTAATTTGCATAAGGATACCCTGATTAGCCAATGGGAAGGGTAGCGGTCGTACGCCAATTACCATGTTTCTCTTTTATTAGTGTAGATTCAATTGCTGATAGGTATGTATTTGAGAGTCCTTGTTTTAAGGAAGTGATAATTCAGTTGTAATGATACCAGTTATGAAGTTCAGAACTATTCTGGTTTCTACTGGTAAAAACCACGGTGAACTAGAAAAGAAGAGGAAACTTATGCAGTGTATGTGTCCCTACAACAGTTTTTCTAGCACATGCTTCTTTTTGGAGACTTTGGTGTTTGTTTGCTCTTAAACATCTCTGCTTGTATATTAGACCATTAAAATAGTCTAATACATTTTTACATATTTTCAAATGTAAAAAAATGTAGGACATTAATTTTGTAGAACACTAAGCAAAATGTATAATCTGGCTCCAAAAGTAATCCAGATGATACACACTGCAGTAACTCAGGACAGTTATTTCAAACTTGTCATAATAGATTCAGGATAGTTACATTCAAGATTTCATTTGAAAAATTTGATAGATACTCCATTTGCAATAAGCAGTGGTTTTAGTATTAGCAAAAACACTTAGCTATTTATCTCTTCTTAATATGTTTAGATCATTCTTTGTGGTAGTGAAAACTATTTTGCTTATTCAGCAGGAACTTGAATTGGGGACTTGCTAGAATTTTCTGCTGGGTACCTTTTTTTAAAGGCTTGTAAATGTGAGGAAAAATTCAAACATGTGCCTCTGTTTTTTTTTTTTTGTTTTTTTTTTAAATAATTTTATTGATTTTTTACAGAGAGAAAGGGAGAAGGATAGAGTTAGAAACATCGATGAGAGAGAAACATCGATCAGCTGCTTCCTGCACACTCCCCACTGGGGATGTGCCTGCAACCAAGGTACATGCCCTTGACCGGAATCGAACCTGGGACCCTTGAGTCCGAAGGCCGATGCTTTATCCGCTGAGCCAAACCGGCTAGGGCAGTGCCTCTGGGTTTTTATCACTAAAGCTACATGCATAGCTCAATAGAAGGGGGAAATACAAATACACAAAAATAATTTTTATCTCATATAAAATTACTCGTTCATTTGAATATGATACCTGGAGATATTTTATGGTGACAGGTGCCTACACAGGACATCTGATATATTACGGGACAGAGTTTTATTCTAGCATTTTCAATAAAGAGTCTAGGTTAAGCTTTCAATGCTCGAGTAGTAACAGTAAGAGGCTAGAGAATTTAACAAGCAGGGCATTGATAGTAGACAGAAAAAAAAGAGATGGGTGTAAGACAGTGGTATTCAAGAAATGAAGTGGATACTCTTTCAAATTCCAGACCCTGGCCCTGGCTGTAGCTATTATTTGGGCATCTGGATAATTCTTCAAAAGAATCTCCTTTGAGCCTTCTGAATTTCAGATCTGTGATACTATAAGGTGTGGCAAAAGTAGATTTAGTGAGTATTGGAAACACAGTTTACTCTTGTATTATTGTTTATTAATTATTGTATTATTTTCCATATGAACAACTATAAACCTACTTGTGCCCCATCATGTATGTTGTGTGATACTCAAAGTTCTCATCATAAGGAAAAAAACATTTTTGTAACTATATGAGGTGATAAATGCTAAATAAACTTGTTGTGATAATCATTTCATAAATAAAGTCATCATGCTACACATTATACTCTGTGTACCTTAAAATTGTATGTTCAACATAAATTGTGCTGTATGTAATTAGATTTCAATGGAACTGAAAAAAAGAAAAGTATATATACAACACAGAATGGAACATTATTCAGCTTTTTTAAAAAAGGGAATCCAGCCACTTGAAATAATCCAAAGGGCATTACGCTAAGTGAAATAGACCAGACACAGAAAGACAATCTCATAGAAGCAGAGAGTAGAATGATTGTTGCCAGGGGCTGGGGTGTGGGGGAAAGGAGAGAAGTTGGTCAAAATTTCAGTTATGCAAGATGAATAAGTTCTGAAGATATAAGGTACAGTAATATGACTATAGTTAACTATACTATACTGTATACTTGAAATTTGCTAAGTGGTTAGACCTTGAGTGTTCTCACCACAAAATTTTTTTCCAAAGAGAATGGTAACTGGAGCATTTGGGAGCTTGCCCTCTGACATATGTCATCAGTTTAGCTCAAATAAACTCCTATAAAAATGTTTAAAAAGAGGAAATGGTAACTAATGAGGTGATTAACATGTTAATTAGGTTGATTATGGTGATTACTTCACAATGTATATGTATATCAAAGCATCAAGTTGGCCCTGGCCAGCTAGAGCACAGGCCAGGGCCATGCTCGAAGAGTTGCTGGTTTGATTCCTGGTCAAGGGCAGGTACCTCAGTTGCAGGCTTGATCACCGGCCCCAGTCAGGGCATGTGCAGTCAATGTTTCTCTCACTTTCTCTCTCTCAAAAAAAAAGGAAAAAATATCCTTGGGTATCTCATTTTTATCAACTATATCTCGATAAATCTGGAAAAATAAAAAAAATATTGACACTCAGTAAGTTAAAATAATATAGCATCTCATTTTATAAAGATACTAGTGACCCAGTGCACGGATTCGTGCACATTGAAAGGAAATTAATGAGAAGGTGGCTGGCTGGGCAGGTCTGGGCCAGATGGGCCAGACACGCCCTGGAGCCAACCTCCCACAGTCCCTTCCTGGCTGGCTGCACCTGGGGCGAAGCTGCAGCAGAGTGAGCAGGGTCCCTCTGGCAGGTGGGTCCCTTGGCCTGGCCTGCAGGGATCCTGCTGAAACCTGCATTCTGACATCCCCCGAGGGGTCCCAGAGTGCAAGAGGGCACTCTGCAAAGTTGCTGTCATACAGGGTGTGGAATGCAAATGCAAGTGTGCAGTAAAATCAGATTTGGGGCTGACAGTGCCCCAGCAACAACATAACCGACGGCCAAGGTGGAATCGCATGGCTCTGTGAGGAATCGGGCTATCTCCTCTCTGGTTTCAGGGTGCATCATTTGAGAACAACCACTGCCAAGTCACTGCGGCTCAGCAGCTCCTGTGCTGAGTGTCTGCTCCCTGGTCATCAGTGCATGTCATAGTGACCAGTCAGACGGGTGGAGGGACACTTAGTATATTAGCCTTTTATATATATAGATATAGATTCTTAATTTGAAAAAGAGAGAGAGAGGTTAGTCTCTAAATAAAGGCCTGGCTAAGAAAGCAGAAAACATCAGTATGGTACCAAACACAATGCTAAAACAGAGATACTCCATAAATATTTGCCAATAACTATTACTTTGGACAAGTCACCATTACCTTTTTATGCCTCAGCTTTCCTCTCTTAAATCAAAATAATAAGTTCCACCATTTTCTAATTAGCTAAGCATCAATTGTTAACACGTTACTATTTGAAAGTGGCTCTTATCAGAGCCCCCATAAAAGTATAAAGAACTATGTGTGGCCCTAGCTGGTTTGGCTCAGTGGATAGAGCATCAGCCTACGGACTGAAGGGTCCCAGGTTCAATTCCAGTCAGGGGCATATGCCCGGGTGGTGGGCTCGATCCCCAGTAGGGGGCATGCAGGAGGCAACCAATCAATGATTTTCTCTCTTCGTTGATGTTTCTATCTCTCTCTCCCTCTCCATTCCTCTCTGAAATAAATAAAAATGTATTTTTATTTATTTATTTTTTAAATAATTAAATCTTTATTGTTCAGATTATTACATTTGTTCCTCTTTTTTTCCCCCCATAACTTCCCTCCTCCCAGTTCCCACCCCACCCTCCGCCCTCACTCCCCACCCATTGTCCTCATCCATAGGTGCATGATATTTGTCCAGTCTCTTCCCGCATTTCCCACACCCCTTCCCCCTCGCCCCCCAAGCATAGTCAGTCCATTCCCTTTCTATGTCCCTGATTCTATTATAATCACCAGTTTATTCTGATCATCAGATTATTTATTCACTTGATTCTTAGATTCACTTGTTGATAGATGCATGTTTGTTGTTCATAATTTGTATCTTTACCTTTTTCTTCTTCTTCCTCTTCTTAAAGGATACCTTTCAGCATTTCGTATAATACTGGTTTGGTGGTGATGAACTCCTTTAGCTTTTCCTTATCTGTGAAGCTCTTTATCTGACCTTCAATTCTGAATGATAGCTTTGCTGGATAAAGTACTCTTGGTTGTAGGTTCTTGGTATTCATCACTTTGAATATTTCTTGCCATTCCCTTCTGGCCTGCAAAGTTTCTGTTGAGAAATCAGCTGACAGTCGTATGGGTATTCCCTTGTAGGTAACTGAGTTTCTTTCTCTTGCTTCTTTTAAGATTCTCTCTTTGTCTTTTGCTCTTGGCATTTTAATTATGATGTGTCTTGGTGTGGTCCTCTTTGGATTCCTTTTGTTTGGGGTTCTCTGCGCTTCCTGGACCTGTAAATCTATTTCTTTCACCAAGTAGGGGAAGTTTTCTGCCATTATTTCTTTAAATAGGTTTTCAATATCTTGCTCTCTCTCATCTTCTGGCACCCCTATTATTCTGATGTTGGTACGCTTGTAGCTGTCCCAGAGGCTCCTTACACTATCTTCACACTTTCGGATTCTTTTTTCATTTTGCTTTTCCAGTTGGGTGTTTTTTGCTTCCTCGCATTTCAAATCTTTGACTTGATTCTTGTGCTCCTCTGGTCTGCTGTTGGGAGTCTGTATAATATTCTTTACTTCAGTCAGTGTATGCTTACTTTCTAGTTGGTCCTTTATCACACCATCGAGGGTCTCATTAGATTTCCTGTACATCTCATCAAGTTTATCGATAGCCTCTAGAAGCCTCTTGAGAGACCTCAAAAGTGTGGTTTTGAATTCTATATCCAGTAGCCTGCTTTCCTCCGGTTCTGTCCTTTGTGGCCTGTTTCTTTGTCTTGGCATTTTTTTATGCTTCACTGTGTCGATAGAGTGGCTTTCTGTGTTAAATGTCCCAATTACCTGAGGTAGACACTCTTGGTGAACCCCCTTGTGGTCTCTGTGAGCAGTCTTGTAGTCAAGTCTTGATTGTTGTAGGTAATTACTACTTGACCTCCAGGCCAACTGACTGTGAGAATCAGCTGTGTTTGCAGTGGGAGAACTTCTGTCCTCTAGGGAGGTGCTAATCTAGCCTTTGCCTGAGGCTATCCGGCAAATGGCTCTGTGCAGGGCTTGGGCGGGGCGGGTCGCAGGGGATCAACAGGGCGGAGGAGGGAGCAGTTATGGCTGCTCTCAATCTGTCCCCAGGGGCTCTGCCTCTCTGTCCCAGCAACCGCTGCAAACCTCGGAGGGACCGAAGCCAGACAGTCCCGCTTCTCCCGTTTGAGTCTGGGTCCCTAGAGACTCGCCCGGATCTGGAGCTCAGAGTCTGAGGCTCCCTCCGGATTGAAACAGTCAACTGCGCCCTCTGCCACCAGCCCGCGCTGCGCGCACTCCGCACCTTAGTATTTTACTTCAGCACTGCGCCTCCTCTGATTCTCGGTTCCTCCTAGTTGTAGAACTTCCACTCAGCCAGCCTTCCTGTGGTTCTGGATGATGTCCGTTCCATCTTTTAGTTGTATTTTTGAAGTGGTTGTTCGAGGCAGCAAACTCCCGTGTTAACCTATGCCTCCATCTTAGGATTTTCTTTCAAAAATGTATTTTTAAAAAAGAACTGTGTGTGTGTGTTTTAAAGAGAGAAACTAAAAGGAGGAAAGACATCAAATTTGGATTGTACCCTGAACAAAACAGACTTTCTCTGAAGGATCAACAAGATTTGAAACAAAAGAAGCCACAGAATTGCAGAAACTTTGGAAAAGTCATGCACCCTGGAAATGGTAAATCTAGTTTGTTATTTGAGGTACAGGAAGAAAATTGAAGTAATATCTCTGTTGAATGATGTCACCCACTCTAGAATTTCTGTTTTTGGTGAGGTTATTTTTTCTACTTTAAAGCAGGTCATGGAGGCATTTTCAGCTACTGCAGTTTCTTTAGCATGCCACTGAATGAAACTACTGACAGGTCTGAGGGCAGACGGTTCCCGATTTCCATCCATTATGTACCTACCATGTCATAAAAAAAAAGTCTATTTTAAGAATCCTTTTTAGAAACTTTAAAAGCCATGAATGTCTTTGAAATGGTGAAAAACTTCCTTGACAAGTAAAACTTCAGCTATGCTTCTTAACCCTTTCCATTATGTCCATGGCAGGTGCTGAAAATTGTAATCTTTGTACGGTAAAATGGTCCTACATAGCTGATTGCTCACAGAGGAGACTGTCCCCATCCAGTTGCTCCAAAGACAGAGAGGATCGATGTGCTGTAACACCTCTAACTCATTTAGGCCAGGATATTCTCTAGAATATATGTGGTGTTTGGTGAAGAAAAAAAACACACCACTTCACGCATCAGTGAATCTCATTTTTGATGCTTTGTCATCAAAGCCTCAGCCCTGTAAGAAGTCTTGCCTGATGCTAGGAAAGCTAGTGAGCCCCTTAAAACAATTTTGTCGAGAAATGTGACACTCTTCTCTTTTTTAAAAAATATATTATATTGATTTTTTTACAGAGAGGAATAGAGAGTCAGAAACATCTATGGGAGAGAAACATTGATCAGCTGCCTCCTGCACACCTCCTATTGGGGATGTGCCCACAACCAAGGTACATGCCCTTGACCAGAATCGAACCTGGGACCTTCCAGTCTGCAGGCCGACACTCTATCCACTGAGCCAAACCAGTTAGGGCTGTGAAACTCTTCTTTACCACACAGAGATTGGCTGACTTTCCCCAAGAACAATTTTGAAGAGCTTGATTGAATTTCAGACAGACATTTTACTTTTGTTATTGTTTTTAGAAAGAAAACAAAGGTCATTCTAAGAACAGTACGACAGAGCAAAACATGTCCTCCTTGGTAAGTTACTGAGGTAAATTTTTAAATGTTGTTTAAGATTGTTAGGAGATTTGAGAGAAATAACTATGTAAACCATCCAGTGATGGAGGTAGCACTTCCACAACTGAAGTTTGGGGATGATGATAGAGGGGGGATTAGGGTGGTTTAATAACACTTTAGCATTTTTTCTGTAGACTGTAATCTGCAAAAAAAAAAAAAAAAGAAAAAGAAAAAGAAAAAGAAAAAGAAAAGAAAGAAAAAAGAAACACTATAAAAATATCTTTTGAAATCTACATACCCCAATAATCTTAAAAATTGTTACAAATGTTATGGATGACCTGTGTTGCTATGGCAAAGACCACTACCCCTCAATGTCAGCTTCACAATCAAGACAAACAGAACCTTTATGAAATTTTTTTTGAGCAGGATTAAAGGTAACTTTTTGTTTTCTCCAAACAATTTAAGGTTTTTTGTTTTATTTTCAGAACGAAGCTTTAGTTTTTGTGTGAAGAAACAAGGAAGACATAAATCTTAGTAAAGATTTTTTAAATGTTCGTTATGTAAGGAAAATCCATGTTCATCATAATAAAATTAATGGTATGTGAACATTTTGGTGCATGCTTTATGTACATTTTCTGTAGAGAGGAACCATAGTTTTCATTTGACTCATATGAGGATTTATATCCAAGTCCTCCCCCTCAAAATTTGTGGGTTAAAATACAGAGTATCAGAATACTATATTCAGGTCAAACAACTCCCCAAAGCCTAATTGTTATCAGCACTCCTTTCATATCTTTTAGTAACACTTTTAGTGTTGGATATATTTTTTAGATTTATGTCTTATTTCTACAACATCAAATATTAAGAGTAGAGAGATGCCTTTTCTCCCAGCTGAATTGGCTCTACATGGCAAATTTTTATTTGGTTGCTAGCTTAACTTTTTAAAATTCTATTTTAGGACCAAATAATGCACTGATAACAGTATTGGACTGATCAATACAATGTGTTAATTTTGCATTTTTGAGAATTTGAATTACAGTGGCCACAGATTAGATCCTAAACATACCAGACCTATTTCTATTGTATATGCATAATGTAAATTTGAAGTATTTTAACTCTATAGTATATATTCCTATTCCAGTAAAGGCAAATTCCTCTAGATTTTGTTAAATTAGATTTATTGGGGTGACATTGGTTAATAGGATCATATAGGTTTCAAGTGTAAACTTCCATGATACATGATCTGTATATGCACTGTATGTCCACACCCAAAGTCAAAATTTTGCCTGGATTTTCTCCAGCACCTAGAATTTTGCTTTGCACTTAGTAATTCTCAATAAATGTTTGTTGAATGAGACAAATGTAACAATTCAATGATAGATGGGTTGCCTAAAAAAATACCAGGTGGGGCCCTAGCCAGTTTGGCTCAGTGGATAGAGCTTTGGCCTGCAGACTGAAGAGTCCCAGGTTCAGTTCAATTCCGTTCAGCGGGAGGCAACCAATTGGTGTGTCTCTCTCACATCAATGTTTCTCTCTCTCCATCTCTCCCCTTTCCTTCCACTCTCTCTAAAAAAATCAATGGAAAAATGTCCTGGGTGAGGATTAACAACAACAATGATGACAACGACAAAAAGGGTGGGGCAAAGGTAGGTTTACAGTTGTGAGTATGCAGAACACAGAGTTTATCCTTGTATTATTATTTATTAGTTATTGTGTTAGTTTCTATATGAACAACTGTAAACCTACTTTTGCCAAACCCTGGTATAAAGTTCTTTGCCTTTCCCTATCCTATATAATAAAGAGATGATATGCAAATTGACCATCACACACTTGCGCAAGATGGCCGCCCCATGTGGGCACAAGATGGCCCCCACAAGATGGCTGGCAGGGGAGGGCAGTTGTGGGCGATCAGGCCAGCAGGGGAGGGCAGTTAGGGGTGACGAGACCAGCAGAAGAGGGCAGTTGGGGGCAACCAGGCCAGCAGGGGAGGGCTGTTGGGGGTGACAAGCCTGGCAGGGGAGGGCAGTTGGGGGCGACCAGGCCAGCAGGGGAGGGAGGGAATTTGGGGGGACCAGGCCAGCAGGGGAGGGCAGTTAGGGGCAACTGGGCCAGCAGGGGAGGGCAGTTGGGGGTGACTGGGCCGGCAGGGGAGCAGTTAGGCATTGATCAGGCTGGCAGGGGAGTGGTTAGGGGGTGATCAGGCTGACAGGCAGAAGTGGTTAGGGGCAATCAGGCAGGCAGGCAAGTGAGCGGTTGCGAGCCAGCAGTCCTGGATTGTGAGAGGGATGTCTGACTTCCAGTTTAGGCCCAATCCTGAGGGGTCCCAGATTGGAGAGGGTGAAGGCTGGGCTGAGGGACACCCCCCTCAGTGCATGAATTTCGTGCACCGGGCCTCTAGTAGAGTATAATTGTAAAAACAGCGTGAAGAGATAACTTTGCTATGCCTTACTTCTCTTTCTTTATATTTGAGTTTTTGGTTGAAGGGTTTAATTAGTAGGACATAATATAGTCAACTTTGAAAACTGTGACTAAAAGTTTTGTCACCATTGATCCTGTACATTTTTTGTAATATTTTTGTACCAAACTTTTTTTTCTACATCAGAGATTTTTTTGTCTCTCTCTATCAAATCTGGACACCTATACAAAAAAACAGAGTAAGCAAAGTTAATATTTATTTCACACTTACTATATGCCAAGGCACTGTGTTGTGTACTTTACATTAATCTCCTCATTGAATTCTGACAACAACACTATAAAGGAGATACTGTATATTTTTCCCCATTTTACAGATGATGATATAGGGCTCAGAGATGGTTAAGTATTTTGCACAATGTCATTCCCATAAAATGAAACTGGGATTTGCAGCCAATACTGCCAAGCACTTCAGGTCCTTTCATTTAAAGTGGAAGCATGAAATGGCAAGGAGCTGTCTTCCTCTGCTTCTATTTTTTTTTTAATTAAATCTTTATTGTTCAGATTATTACAGTTGTCATTTTGCTTTTCCGGTTGGGTGTTTTTTGCTTCTTCGTATTTCAAATCTTTGACTTGATTCTTGCGATCCTCTGGTCTGCTGTTGGGAGTCTGTATAATATTCTTTATTTCAATCAGTGTATGCTTAATTTCTAGTTGGTCCTTTATCACAACATCGAGGGTCTCACTAGATTTCTTGAGGGTCTCATTAAGTTTATTGGCGGTTTCTAGAAAATTCTTGAAAAACCTTAAAAGAGTGGTTTTGAACTCTATGTCTTGTAGTTTGCTTTCCTCCATTTCTGTCATTTGTGTCCTGTTTCTTTGTCTCCGCATTTTGGCTGCTTCCCTGTGTCGATAGAGTGGCTTTCTGTGCTAGATGTCCTATAGGGCCCAGTGGCTCAACCTCCCCAATTACCTGAGGTAGACACTCTTGGTGCACCCCTTTGTGGGCTTTGTGCACAGTCTTGTTGTAGTTAAGCCTTGATTGTTGTAGGTATCACTGGGAGGAATTGACCTCCAGGCCAATTGGCTGTGAGAATCAGCTATGTCTACGGTGGGAGAACTTCTGTGCTGAAGACACCGTTAGGGGCAAGACTTGCTTCAGTGGGGCTTTGGTGCTCACTGAGTCTGCCCCCGGAGTGTGTCTCTTATGGATCTGAGGAAATATAATTGGATGGTCCCACTCTGACCACTGGGTACACTGGCTCTTGGATCTAAGGAGGTGCTAATTTAGCCTCTGCCTGAGGCTACCCAGCAGAAGCCAGCTGTAAAGCAATGCAAGTTGCCCTGGGGCCTTGGGGCAGCTGCAGTTTGTTAAGTAATTTTCAGATTACAAAGGGCCGGGCCTTTCATATGCAAAAGCCTCCATGCACGGCTTGGGCGGGGTGGGGCCCCAGGGGATCAACAGGGTGGGCGGAGCCAGCAGTATGGCTGCTCTCAGTCCTGTTCTCAGAGGCCCTGACAATCACTGCGAGTGCCTCTGAGAGAAAGCTTCCCTCAAGTTCTGACTGATGCCAGACAGTCCAGTTTCTCCCCGTATGAGTCTAGGTCCCCAGAGACTCAGAGCTTGAGACTCCCTCCCGATTGAAAAAGATAATCATGTCCTCAGCCGCCAGCCCTCTCCGCATGCACCTCCGCACCTTTGTATTTTACTTCCGCACCACACCTCTTCTGAGTCTCGGTATGCTTTTCTCTTTCCTTCTAGTTGTAGAATTTCCACTCAGCCAGCCTTCCTGTGGTTCTGGATGATGTCTGTTTCGTCTTTTAGTTGTATTTTTGAAGTGGTTGTGCAAGGCAGCAATCTCCGGTGTTTACCTATGCCGCCATCTTGGTTTCTCCCCTCTGCTTCTATTTTAACAAAGGCAGTGTCATACTTTCAACTGGCGAGGAGGAACTTTTGGGAACAAGCAGGTTTTTATACCTTACTTTCCTTAAGCCTCTGTGTGTGAGCTAAATGTGCAAGGCAAATTCCTTGGTATTTCCTCATATTTTAGTGTGTGCAGTTGTTAATAAAATGTGGGCCAGTATTTAAAGTTGAAGTGTTACACAATGTCATTTTAATAGGATAGATTTCAGTTCTGTTTCAGGATTACCATAAATGTCCTTCTTCCTGATTTTAAAGAGTCAATGGCAAGTAGAGTTTCTCCAAAATTAAGATTTTTCTAGAGTCAGTATAACAACAATAAAGTTATTTCCTATTATTCCTTTGGGGAATAATAAATTGAGCCTCAAAATAGTATACTTTCATTTCTCCCCTCCAGACTTGTATATTATTGTTGAACATGTTTTTTCTTTTTCTTTTTTTTTTTTTAAATATATTTTATTGATTTTTTACAGAGAGGAAGGGAGAGAGATAGAGAGTTAGAAACATCAATGAGAGAGAAACATCGATCAGCCGCCTCCTGCACACCTCCTACTGGGGATGTGCCTGCAACCAAGGTACATGCCCTTGACCGGAATCAAACCCGGGATCCTTTAGTCCGCAGGCTGACGCTCCATCCACTGAGCCAAACCGGTTTCGGCTGTTTTTTCTTATATGCATATTAAACATATGTTATTTAGATCTACAGATATCATAAACTCACAATTCAGTACTATTATTTTAGTTGAAACAGAATTTTAATATATAGATCTTTACACATGAAACTAAGGCAATGCTCAATAAATATATTAATTTTTTAGAGCTTATATTATATGTCTTGCCTCCCTGAATAGATTAAAGATATCATTTTTATAAAACAACAAAATAACCCCCCTCAAAGAATATACTCAAAGAGTCAAGTTCTGATACACACTATTTTAATAAAAACTAACTTAATGTCTATCCAAGAGAGTTTAAAAATGTTTCAATACATCTGTGCATGCGCGCGCGCACACACACGTGCGCACACACACACACACACACACACTCTCTCTCTCTCTCTCTCTCAAACCTGTAAGGTATTATAACAAAACCCACACCATTATTATGATTTTTAAAAAATTCTATTTTATTGTTGAGAGTATTACAGGTGTCCTCCATTTTCTCATCTTTGCCCTCCTCCACCCCTTTCCCACCCCATTTCTGCCCTTCACCTATCAATTGTCTGTGTCCATGGGCTATAACTAATTTGTACTTCTAAATCCCTTCTCCTTTTTCACCCATACCTCCAAATCCCCTCCCATTTGCAACCATCAAAATGTTGTCTGTATCTATGAGTCTGTTTATTTTCTGTTTGTTCATTTGTTTTGATTTTTAGATTCAATTTATGATAGATATGTATTTGACATTTTATTGTTCATATTTTTTTTAATCTTTTTTTCTTCTTCTTCTTAAAGAAGGCCCTTTAACATTAATACTGGTTTGGTGGTGATGAACTCCTTTAGCCTTTTCTTGTCTTGGAAGCTCTTTACCCAGCCTTCAATACTAAAAGATAGCTTTGCTGGGTAGAGTAATCTTGGTGGTAGGTCCTTCTTTTTCATCACTTTGTGTATTTCTTGCCACTCCCTTCTGGCCTGCAAAATTTCTGTTGAGAAATTAGCTGACAGTTATATGGGCACTCCCTCGTAGGTAATTAACTACTTTTCTCTTGCTGCTTTTAAGATTCTCTTTTTGCCTTTAACCCTTGGCATTTAATGATGATGTGTTTGGTGTGGGCCTCTTTGGGTTTCTCTTGTTTGGGACTCTTTGTGCTTCCTGAACTTGTACATCTATTTCTTCCACCAGGTAAGGGAAATCTTTTGTCATTATTTCTTCAAATAGGTTTTGAATTTCTTATTCTCTCTTTTCTCCTCACGGCATACTTATAATGCAAATGTTGGTACATTTGAAGTTGTCCCAGAGGCTCCTTACACTATCTTCATACTTTTGTATTATTTTTTCTTTTGCTCTTCTGATTGGGTGTTTTTTGCTTCCTCATATTCAAAATTGCTGATTTGATTCTCCTCGTTGTCCTCTACTGTTGATTTCCTATAAATTATTCTTTAAAAAAAATCTTCACCCAATAGATATTTTTCCATTGAGTTTTAGAGAGTGGAAGAGAAAGGGAAAGACAGAGAGAAACATCAATGTGAGAGAGATACATTGATCGGTTGCCTCCTGCACACACCCTGACTAGGGCCTGGGCTGGAGAGGCACCTGCAACCGAGGTACGTGCACTTGACCAGAATTGAACCGGGGACCTATCAGTCTGCAGGCTGATGCTCTATCTACTCAGCCAAACCAGCTAGGGCCCCTATAAATTATTCTTTATTTCAGTTAGGGTATTTTGCATTTCTGACTGGTCCTTTTTTATGTTGATGTTCTCAAGTTCCTTGAAATTCTTACTAAGTTCCTTGAAATAGTAAGTTCTTTAAGCATCTTTATAACCATTGTTTTGAACTCTGTACCTGGTAGTTTTCTTGCTTCCATTTCATTTAGTTCTTTTTCTAGAGATTTATCCTGTTCTTTCATTTGTGACATGTTTCTTTGTTTCCACATTTTGGCTGCTTCCCTGTGATTGTTTCTATGTATTAGGTAGATCTGTTATGTCTCCTATACTTGGTAGAGTGGCCTTGTGTAGTAGGTGTCCTGTAGGGCCCAGTGGCTCAGCATCCCCAGTCACCTGAGCTGGACTCTCCAGGTGCACCCCTGTGTGAGCTGTGTGCATTGTCCTATTGCAGTAGAGCCTTTAAAAAAAATATATATATATACATATATATATATATATATATATATATATATATATATATATATAATTGATTTTTTTACAGAGAAGAAGGAAGAGGGATAGAGGGTTAGAAACGTCGATGAGAGAGAAACATCGATCAGCTGCCTCCTGCCTACTGGGGATGTGCCCACAACCAAGGGACATGCCCTTGACTGGAATCGAACTCGGGACCCTTGAGTCCACAGGCCGCCGCTCTATCCACTGAGCCAAATCGGTCAGGGCTGCAGTTGAGCCTTGATTAATGTTGGCATCCCTGGAAGGGATTGACCCACAAGCCAGTCAGTTGTGCGGGTTGGCTGTGACTACAGCAGAAGAGCTGCTATGGGGGAGTTAACCCCAGGACTTGCTTCAGTGGATCTTTGGTGTTCACTAGACCCATCCCTGGAGTGTGTCACTTGTGGAGATGGTAGGGTTGTAAGCCAGTGTGGTTGAAGCTGACCACTGCATGCAGTGGCTCTGGATGCTCCCAGGAAGTGCAAACTCAGCCACTCCCTGTGCCCTGCCCCAGGGCCACCACCCATGAGCTACAAAGCAATTTGAAGATGGCTGCTACTTGTGGTGAGCTTGGAGGTGCCCAGGAGAGGCTAAGCTATAAACCAAGGTGGGCTGCTGCTAGTGCCAGTCCTGGGCCCACTTATTGAGAGGTATAGGGTACACTGATGCCAGCTGCTGCTTGTTTGAGAGATTTTAGGAAGTTTCAAAGCATGAGGTAAGAGAGGCCACTTGTATGGAAAAGCCACTGGAAATGGCTTAATTACACTTTCAAGAAGGGAGGGATGGGGTTTCAGGAAATCACTAGGGTGGAGTGAAAAGTGTGAACCAGGTTGATGGAGATTCAGATATATAAGGCAACTGCCTTTAACTTTGTAGCAGGGAGGGCTCAGCAAAAGAACAATGGCATCTGCCAGCACTTCTGTCTGGGAGAAAGCTGCCTGTCCAACTCTTGCCCTGGTTCCAGACAAGTTAATTTCTTCCTGAATGTCCCAAGTTCCTTTCTAGCTGCTGCCCCAGCACTGGAGCTCAAAGAGAGTGAATGCATGTGTGGGCCCTTTAAGAGGAGCTGCCTGGGGCTCCAGCAACCTCCCTGTCACCCAGCCACAATCCCCACCGGTTTTTACAGCCAGAAGTTGTGGGGACTTCTCTTCCTGGTGTGGGGCTGGAACCCCTTGCTCCTCAGGGAACCCTCCACTGCCAAGATATCTCTCCTGATTTAAACTGCCACACATGCCTGTGGGACCAGGCAGCTTTGCAATTCCAACCCGTGCCTCTGCCCCTCCTACCAGTCTCAAGGTACTTCTTATTTAATTCCCTAGTTGTAGGACTTCCTTTCAACCAGATTTCAGGTGGTCTGAATGATGGTTGTTCTGAATTTTAGTTCTAATTTTGATGTGGTTGTGGGAGGCGGCAAGTGCTGTTTTTACCTATGCCACTATGTTGAATGGAACTTATTATGATCTTTTAATTATTTCTCTGGTTCTTTCTTAACAGTGGTTTGACATTTGAAGGATTCCATCAAAGTAGCAACGTGATATTTTGCAGGAGAGCATGCACTACTACACAGCCCCCAAACTGGCTGCAATAAAGGAAATTTTTCTCCTTTTCTCACAGACTCAAAAGAAGTTGGAGGAAAAGTCATTGAAAATGGCCAGTTGGTGCCCAATCTTACAAACCAATAACACTACATCTGCTCCTTCTACCCTCATCATCACCCCTGATGATGTCAAGTATGGAACACATCATCATGTTAGACCTGTGGGATTTGAAATGGAGTTGATGTACAAAAGGTATATGATAGAAAACAATTTTTTGTTTTCAATCCATAGAGACCTAGAAAAATATATATAAATACAGTATTTGATATGATTTATACATTAAATTTTATAGGAATATAAAGAGCAATTGATTTCTCTTAAAAGTAAGGATCTGGCCTGCTGATCTGGCTTGAATAATTTCTAAGAAAGAGGCTCTACAGTGTTATTATTCCTAACAAAAACACCACCAATTCTGAATAATTTTAAGAAGTTTATATTCTTCACAGCACCCCAGCACAATGCTGCACCTGGAGTAGGTGGCTAGGAATAGGTGCCTAGTATTTATTAAATACATAAATCAGCAGATATCTAATAGATTCTGCTATCTGGTGGGATTCTTTCATTTGTATATCAATTGACTTTATTTTCTGTGTTTGAAAGAATTCTTCCAAAACATTACATTGAAAACATTAGAGTCCTCATTATGATCCTATAAGACATTTGAATTTAAAATATTTCTGCATTTTGTAGAGTGTAGTACGCAGGGCCAGCCACTGTGAAAATCCATCACTGACCTTCATCCTGATGAACAAAATAGCTTTTGCAAAGTTAAGATTTAGATAAGATTTAACTGTTTAAATGCTTTTTGTTTGTTTCTTTTTTGTCCTAAACTCAAGAATTTTTTGTTTATTAATCTTCACCCAAGGGTACTTTTTTCCATTGATTTTTTAAAAAATATTTTATTGATTTTTTACAGAGAGGAAGGGAGAGGGATAGAGAGTTAGAAATATCAATGAGAGAGAAACATTGATCAGCCGCCTCCTGCACACCCTCCACTGGGGATGTGCCCGCAATCAAGATACATGCCCTTGACCTGAATCAAACCCGGGACCCTTAAGTCCACAGGCCGACACTCTATCCACTGAGCCAAACTGGTTAGGGCTTTCCCATTGATTTTTGAGAGAGTGGAAGGGAGGGAGGAAAGAGAGAGAGAGAAACATCGATGTGAAAGAGACACATGTATTGGTTGCACTCCACGTGTGCCCAGCTGGGCCGGATTGAAACTGCACCCCAGGTATGTGTACTTGACTGTAATCAAACACACAACCCTTCCATGTGCATGTTGACACTCTAACCACTGAGCAGCACTGACCAGGATTCAAGAATTTAAACATAGTAAATATTCAAATTATAATGCCAGTTGTACAGTTGTAAATAGGTGCTTAATAAATACTGCATTAGATAACAATGCTACGATTGATCTTCCTGCTGGGTTTCCAATGGTTTGTTTTTCCATATCTATACTAATAAAAGGGTAATATGCTAATTATATTGGATAGACCGGATGTCCTTCCTGACAAAGCTGGGGGTGAAGCTGGCTTGCAAACCACCAGGGGCCCCTTACCCAGGCTGGCCCTGCCCCCCAGTGGGGACCCTCACCCTGATCGGGGGCGTGGCCGGCCTGCAAACCACCCACGGCCCATCGCCCAGGCCGGTCCCACCCCCAGCAAGGACCCCCCACCCCAATCAGGGGCCCCCTCCAGGGCAGGCCAGCTGGCCCCCACCTGCGCACTAGGCCTCTATTCTATATAATAAAAGGGTAATATGCAAATTGACCCTAACAGCAGAATGACCAGAGCAATTGCTGGACCAGTCACTATGAGGCGCACTGACCACCTCTTGGTCTCTTTTCCCGGCCGGCAGGCTCCTATAGCCTGATGGCCACCCGCGGCAGGAGTGGGGCTGGCGAGTGGGCGAGAACAGTCAACCTCTCGGTTCCTTCCCCTGGTCGTCAGGCACCGATCACCTGATGGTGAATGGGGAACCAGGGGTTGGTGGTGGGGGGTGGGACCGGCTGTGGGCCAGGCCTAAGGACCATACCTGCACACTAATTTTGTGCGCTGGGTGTCTAGTCTATATATATAAAAGCCTAAAAGACAGGACAACTGGCCGGTAGCTATGATGCGCACTGACCACCAGGGGGCAGACACTCAACACAGGAGTGGACCCCTGGTGGTCAGTGCATTCCCACAGTGGGAGTGCTGCTCAGCTGACAGACAGGCACCAGATGCCGGGCTCGTGGCTGGTGAGTGCAGCTGAGGCGGTGTGAGCCTTCCCCGCAGACACTCCCCCTGCATGCCCAAGCATTGCCCGGCAGCAGGTGCAGTGGAGTCTGGATGAGTAGGAGCGGTGCAGCGCCTAGCCCTGGCTTGGGCTCCTCCCCAGCCACCTGCTGCTTCCCACACTACTTTGTGTCGTGTGGGATCAACGTGGACAGGGGACTGGAACCCCAGGGGCTGGTGGGTAAGGCCAGACTTTAACGGCCCAGAGGTCCAGTGATCCCCACAGGCCAGGCCAAGGGATGCCACCAGTGCAAAAATGCGTGCACTGGGCTGCTTGTTTGTTATAATTCCTTACTTTAAAAAAATTACATATTTTTATTGATTTCAGAGAGGAAGGGAGAGTAAGAGAGATAGAAACATCAATGATTAGAGAGAATCATTGATCATTGTTGTATGCCCCACACTGGGAATCCGAGGCTACAACCCACGCATGTGCCCTGACCAGGAATTGCACCGTGACTTCCTTGTTTATAGGTCAACACTCAACCACTGAGTCATGCCGGCTGCACTTCCTTACTCTTTTAAAGCCCTCTTACTTGTTTTGTTTCTTTGAAAAACAGTGACTTTTAAGTTGCATTTATCATAATCATGATGAGAGCATGGCATCTTTTCATCTTCTGTCTTGTTCTGGCTGCTGTGGAAATGAAGGCTAATATATTTACAGGTTGAGCAATGCATCACTCCAGGGGATGTTATTCACATAGATTGCAATATAAATGAAGATCCCTCCCTCTCCCCTCCCAATCATAAACTGGGTTCTCCCAGAAGCAGACTCCAAGCTAAGGATCGAGAGTGAGCGTTTATTTGCAAAGTGGAGAAAACAATAGGGCAGGAAAGTGAAGAAGTGATACCAGGAAGGAAGAGGGCTAATAAAGGGTGCATTATTATGTTAGCTACTCTAAGGAGTGACTGGAGCTTAATCCATGGGGAAACTGGGAAATAGTTCAAAATACATGCCTCAGAATGATCCCAACCGAGCGGGGAGGAAAATGCAGTGTTTATATAACAACTCCTGGATGAGAGCTGCTAGGGTGGGCATGGGAGTGCTGATTTCTTGGCACCCTGGCCTGCTGGAAGTAAGGGCTGGGGATTTTGGTGGTTCTGGGATGGGGTGGAGGGAAGGAACTTTCAGGGGCAAAGATCCAGACATGGAGAGTGGAAGGCAGAGCACAACAAAAGGCATGGGCATCCCGAAGTGTGCTACAATTCCCCAGAGTTGGGCGGATTCAGCCTCTACAACAGCAGGTGTAATCTGATATTTTACACTAATCTGATTTCCATCACTAATCTAATTTTTACTTTTTATTCTTTTGTGTCTCTGGGCAAGGTATAAAATATTGTATTTATTTTTTTTATGGTGGCCAGGCAGTGTTCAGTGTCTAAGTACTGTTTGACCAATGTTGCATTATACAGTGCTATCTGCTTGGACTAAATGCATTAAGAGTTATCACCCAGAGTTTTGACATAGACCAAATTTTTTAAGTTTCTATTGCTCCCTTTTTATTTCCTTTGCAGAAATCTTAAATATGTGTGCTGAATTCAACCCCATTTCATTCTCTAGGGTATAACCATGGTTTCATTAACTTACATTTCTCTGGCATCTCTCCTCATATCCGCAAATATTTATTTTAAATGTTATACATGCTCATAATAAAAAAAAAGACTGAATTAAAGAGTGTAACCAATACCCTCACTATAATTCCCCATTACCATCAACCCTCAGAGGTAGTAATGCTTAGTATTCTGGCTCCAACATTTAATTTTTGTGTGGACAAGGAATCCTATGAAATCTGTGCTCAATTTCCTCAGCTGTAAAACAAGGATAATGAAGTTCCATACCGCCCAGAAATGTTCTGAGAAGTTATGGAGGTAATTAGGAGAAGCTCTTAGGACAGAGGCATGTTTAATAAATGTTAGCTATTGTTATGTCTCTTTCCCACACATGCAAGCACATATGTCAGCTTTATTTTTTTATATAAATGGGATCATATAATATAGGCAGTTCTGACATTTGTTTTTATATACATTTGCCTTGTTCTTTTCTAACAGTGTTCCAGGCCTCTATTAATGAATCATTCCATATTTTTTACAACATTTATTACTATAAGGTAATTATTGTGATACCTAAATAAATTTAAAAATTTGATTTAAAAAATACTGCTCTTTTCTCCTGCCTAATCGCCTGATGTTCAGCATTGAGCATACATTTGGAATTTGTTCACTTTTTTTTAATAGTCCATATGCCTCTGGACTCAGATGGTTATTGCTTATGAATACTTGGGTTATAAGATATATATATATATATATATATATATATGTAAAATATTACGGTATATCAGTTAGAATTAGGTTTGTTTACAAGTAACAAATCTAAAAGAACAGTGGTTCCAATAAGACAGAATATTTCTTGTTTATGTAAATATCTATACATTCTATGTAAATGGTACCCCTTAGACTTGTGCAAGACATAGCTTGTGAGGTCCAAGGAGACAGTTCCAGATCCAGCCATCACTTCTGTATTCCAGCCAGCAGGAAGGAGAAATGAACAAAGAAGAGAGGACAAAGGGTTTACCAACATTTTTTAATGTCTGTGATAAAATACACATAACATAAAATTCATCATTTTATTTTTTTTTTATTTTTATTTTTTTTTTTAAATTCATCATTTTAACAACTTTTAAATGTATGGTTACTTTAGCGACATCAAGTACATTCACATTTTTGTGCAACTATCACTATCATCCATCTCCAGAATTACTTTTCCATCTTCTGAAACAGGAACTTTGTGCCCATTAAACAATAACTCCCCATTTCCTACTCCCCCCACTTCCTGGCAACCACTATTCTACTTTCTATCTCTATGAATTTGCTACTCTACATATCTCATAGGAATGGAATCAAACAATATTTGTTATTTTGTGACTAGCTTATTTCACTTAGCATAATGCTTTCAAGGTTGTTGTCAAAGTATGTGTCAGAATTTCCTTACATTTAAGGGATGAGTAAGCTACTACATTTTGTTTTTCCATTTACTCAGAGATAGACACTTGGGTTGCTTTTACCTTTTGGCTCTTGTCAATAATGCTGCTATGAAAAATGGGTGTCCCAATATGTTTTTGGGTCCTTGCTTTTAATTCTTTTAGGCGTATAGCTACAAGTGGGATTGGTGAATTATCTGGTAATTCTATTTTTTAACTTTTTGAGGAATGGCAATTCAGTTTTCTTAGAGGTTGTATCATTTTACATTCTCATCAGCCATGTACAAGGATTCCTATTTCTCCACATCTTCACTGACATTTATTATTTTCTGTTTGTTTTTTCAGAATAGCCATTTTAATGCTCATGAGGTAGTATTTTATTGTAGTTTTGATTTATATTTCCCTAATGATTAGTGATGTTGAGTATCTTCTCATGCAATTATTGGCCATTTGTATATTGTCTTTGGAAAACATCTGTTTTATTCCTTTGTCTATTTTTTAATTGGATTTTGTTGTTGTTGAATTGTAAGAATTCTTTATAAATTCTGGGTATAACTCCTAATTAGATATATGATTTGCAAATATTTTCCCCATTCTATGGGTGGCTGTTTCACATTGTTGGTAGTGTCCTTTCATGCATAGAAGTTTTTAATTTTGGTATAATGAAATTTATCTATTTTTTCTTTTATTGATTGTACTTTTTAGATACCTCGTTTTCTCAATACCACTTGTTTAAAGACACTAACTATCTTTTATAGAAAAGGTCCTATAAACTGCATGTAACACTTTTATTTACATCCCGTTGGCCAGAACTTAGTCACAGGGTTACACTGAGCTGTTAGGAAGGTTGGCCCGTGAAGTTGGTACAAACTATTGTAATTAAAAATAAAATTTTAATCTTTTCCTTCTCTTATTTTGATTACCTTGAAGATGCTATAATATAGTGTTGAATAATGATGTACTCAAGTTTCTGCATTAATTCTGAGAGCAGGACACTTGCATTTTATGCAGTGATATATTCTTGAAGATCTAGTATCCCAATAGGAATAAATGGAAAATAAATGGTGGTGGTGGTGGTAGCGAGGAATACTTTTTCAGAGCTTATAAATCTATTACAGTGATATTGATCTTGAAGCTGAGTCACCACTATTTTTCCCCCCATTATCCTTGCCCAGATACTCGAGGATTTTTAAAGATTAAAGATGTATCTGCTCCATTTGCGTGTCTCAGCAGCATTTCTAATAGTTTGCAATGTGCCTTCTTCCAAATGAACAATATTAGCTGTTGTAGAATTTGGCCTTCTTCAGAGCAATTTATCACATTTAACTTCTATTCCAAAGTTATTGATGTGGGAGTAAGTTTTCAAGCACCAGCATCAGATGACATTGTATGGGCAATTAAAAACAAGTTTACATTAATGTAATGAGGAATGTTAAGCAGCAAAATAGTCACCAAATTATTCAATTCCAAACCATAGAACTGAAATGTTCATAGTGTATCAAGAAAGGGACTTCTGTTGAGCAGTTGTGGTGACAAAAACATGAAACATGTTTACTTGCCTACCAGCAATTGTGCAGTTTTTAATAATTACACAATTCTTAAAAAAATTAAATTACTTTTTAAATTAGCATGTAAAATAAGACTTTATCAGTGTTTCTTTTGTGCTATTTCAATTTGTATACAGTGGTGCCATACTATATTTTGTGCCTTGGTGATGTGATGGAGGAGAGGCAGGTATATGAAGTATGCAATTACTAAGTATAAAAGTTCTTTTTTTTAGGAAGCTTATTTGCTTTAAAATATGAGGGGGTGGAGGTAGAGTTGAGGGGGGAGTATAGATGAAACAAAATTGGCCGTCGGTTGTAATTATTGAAGTGATAGGTACATGGGATGGGCGTTTTACATTATTCTCTTGATTTTAGTGTGTGTGAAAATTTCCATGATAAAAAGTTAAAAACAAATAAAGACGGCTTGCTCTGTTAGCATGAAGTTATACGTAATTGGACTGGTGTCCTTTGTCTTCATTTTTCTATCAGAAAAATAGGGACAAAAAAGTGGTGAGGAGCAGTGTAACATACATGCCTTGGTCCAGGGCATCTTTTTAAAAAAATACTTATTATTCTTTATTAGTTTCATATGTATAGCACAGTGGTTAGACAATCATGTGCTTTACAGAGTAGTACCCCCTATATTTCAAGTACTCACCTGGCCCCATAGATAGTTACTATGATATTATTGACTATATAACCTATGCCATAATTTACATCTCAGTGACTATTCTGTAACTACCAATTTGTATTTCTTAATCCCTTCACTTTTTTCACCCAGCCCCTCAATTCCCCTCCCCTCTGTCAACCATCAAGTCAGAGACATCTTTTGAAAGGGACAGGTATTGTTTGTGAAATTAACCCCCCTGAAAGAACTGGGATTTTTGCTTGCTAATTCTAACTTAAACAGTCACAGACCCAATGGAAACTTCCGTGGAAGGAGGTAAACTCTCTTCATAATGTGTGGCATCTGCTATTGGATGATGAAGGAAAAGCTCTGGCTTCGGTGTCTCAGCCTCAGGTGGAGGCCTGTGAGTAATTCCTACTGATAGCAACCAAGGAAAGGAACTATATTTAATTCCTGGGATTCACCCTCATAATTTTCCCTCTAGACCAGTGGTTCTCAACCTTGGCTGCACATTAGAATCACTTGGGAATCTTTTTAAAATCCTGATTCCTGGGCCTCCTGAGGAGTTTAAAAAGATTCCCAGGTGATTCTAATGTGCAGCCAAGGTTGAGAACCCTGTACTAGCCCCTTCCTCACAGTATGGAAATGTGTTCAGATCTCTTATAACTACCCATCCCCACCTAGCTAAGACTGTTCCAGCCCCCTATTCCTTCCATTCCTAAACAGTTCTTAAAAATAATTGTATTTACTCCTGCTCTTCAATTTCTCACCTTTATCTGACTGTAATTAGACTACAATCACCGTATCCCTGAAATTGCAATGAAGACCACTAATTGCCTAATTAACAAATCCAATGGCCAGTTTTAACCCTTGCCTTATTTAATCTCTCTAATTGCTTTTGTTGTTGTTGTTAATCCTCACCCGAGGATATTTGTCCATTGATTTTCAGAGAATGGAAGGAGGAGGAGGACAGAGAGAGGAAAACATCAATGTAAGAGAGACACATCGATTGTTTGCCTTCCGAAACCCTGCTGGGATTGAGCCTGCAACCAAGGTACATATCCTTGACCAAAATCAAACTTGGGACCCTTCAGTCCTTGGGCCGGCGCTCTATCCACTGAGCCAAACCCACTATGGCTCTACTAGTAATTGCTTTTTAAAAAACATTAGAAGCCAGACACAGTTTTATGTGCTTCATAAATACTAGCTCAAGTAATCCTATAACAACCCTATAAGGTAGGTACCAGTATTATCTCCATTTTGTAAATAAACAGAGGCAGAAAGAGAGATTGAATCATTTATCTAAGATGATCAACATCCTCCTCTATGCCTTTAATTCCTTTGGTTGATTGGTTCTGAGATGACAGCTGGAACCTATGAAGAGGGTGGGTTACATGGCAAAGAGGAATTAAAGTTGCAGGTGGAATTAAGATGACTAATCAGCTGATAGCGAGAGGAGCCTAGATTATTCAGGTGAGCCCAATATAATCACAAGCGTCCTTAAAGGTAGAAGATGGAGGCAGAAGGAGGAAGTCAGAGAAGGTGATGTGACGGCAAAAGAAAAAAGTGAGGTGAGAGGCTGGCGCTGCTGTTGCTGGCTTTGAAGATGTATGCAAAGGCCAAAAAATGCAGGTGGCCTCCAGGAACTGGGAAAGGCCAGGAAACGCTCTTCCTTAGAGTCTCCAGAAGGGAATGCCGCTCTGCTGATACCTGCACCTCAGACCAGTGAGACACATGTTGGACTTCTAACCTACAGAATGGCTAAGGTAATAACTTTGTGTTGTTTTCATAGTAAAGTTGTAATTTGTTACAGAATAATAGGAAACTCCTACAATCGCCTATTCCGGCTGCCCTCCTACTTCTCTGACCAATTCTTCCCCTGGCCCTGTCCTGGTTCCTCTTACTCTGATTCCCTCATGGGTTGCATTCCCCCGAGCTCTGTGCATAATACCCGTTCTCATTGTATACATTTCCTTGGGGTACATTACCCATTCTCATGATATTGACCACTACTTATACTCTAACCTTCAAATCTCTAATTCTAATCCAAATAAAATCCTGAAGTTGAGTCAGTCTCAGTATATATAGGAGGTTGGCAAAAGTAGGGTTACAGTTGTGAATATGCAAAAGAGTTTATTCTTGCATTATTTATTTATTATTGTATTTTGTAGGGAGCGGCTATAGGGTCAAGCCTCGGACTGACCTGTGGCAGAGCCACATACAAGTCCCAGCTTGGAGGGCAGAGCCCTCCTAGCACAATTAAGCTTGACCTTATAGTCCTCCCTTGTTCCTAGGTAGCTAATGGGCTGTGGGAGGTGCAATAAGTGCTGCCAAAACAAGGTTTGAGTAACGAAATAGATTTGAAACTCACAAGAACATTGTAAACATGTTGACCACTCCCCTTGTTTTGCTTTGTGTGATCTGACTATTAAATAAAGCTTCGGCTTATAGGCTGTGTCACTGTTTCCTCATCCAGGCACAGTGATCCTAGCCCCAGCTGTATTCTCTTGTATGTCTTCTTCAATCCTTCACCGCCCCTCCTCAGGTTCCCCTGGCTGTGCTGGCCTCGGTTCAGTATTTATTATTATTAACCACACTTTTGCCCACCCCTATGTATATGCAACAGCCTCCGAGACCTTCTACCTCAATACCCAACAGGCCACTCTAACTTACTGCATTACTCTCCTCCTCTGTTTTCTGTTTGGAATCTAGATAACTCAAGTCAGAAATTCAGAAGTCACTGTTTAATCTCTCCTCTTACTCATTCTCTAATACCAAACCATAGATAAGTCCTGCTGATTTTCCCTCTTTGATATCTCTCCAAACCATTTCCCTCTCTCCATCCCCCACCACCACTCTACTTCATTACTTGCCTGGCTCTCATTACCTTCCTAGACTATAGGAACCTCTTGGTGGCTTTCTGTCTACCCTGGGCCCTGTTGGCCACCCTTCCCCAGCTATTTTCCACCTAGCCACCAGAGGTACTTTTCAAAACACAAATCTAATCATGTTACTTCATTGCTCAAAATTCCTTAGTGTTTACTCACTCCCTCTAATGAAAGCAAGGCAAAATAAGATCTGGCCCCAGCCCAGCTCTCTAGCCTCCCTGTGCTTCTGTCATACTCAAGTACCTGCGGTTTCCTGACACGCTGTGCCATTTAATGCTCTGTACCTTTGCAATACTGTTTGCACTGCTTGAAATACTTCTTCGTCTTTTCTACCTGCCATCAGCTCAAGCATTACCTCATAAGTGAAGGCTTTCTTATTCTTACCAGGTAGAATTAAACACACTCTC
This sequence comes from Myotis yumanensis, assembly GCF_028538775.1. Classification (NCBI taxonomy): domain Eukaryota; kingdom Metazoa; phylum Chordata; class Mammalia; order Chiroptera; family Vespertilionidae; genus Myotis; species Myotis yumanensis. Next base: position 168,355,264 of record NW_027223754.1, read on the forward strand.
TTGTTCCTCTGTGCACTTATGTTAAGAGTACCTTTTACTCACTATTACATTTCTTTTCCTGTCTATCTTCCCCAATTAGCTCTCAATAAGTAAAAAGCAGGTTTTATTCACCTTTCCACTCCTAGCATTTAGCATATGGCCTCGTGTATATATATAAGGCAAGTACAAATTGTTGAATACAAGAATGATTTGAGAATAGGGTTAGAGGGAAGCAGAGAGATGAGGGGCTCTTAGAGAACTCTATGGCTGTTGAAGGACATGATCAGATATGGTTGAAGCAGATAATGTTGTGAATTTGAGTTTCATCACTCTCTGTGGTCCAGTCAGTAGAGTTTCATCCAGTCAGTAGAGTTTCATAACTCTTTGTGGTCCAGTCACTAATTTGGAAAATTAGTCAGTAATCCCTGTGCTTAGTCCAATACCTGGTATACAGTACATGGTTAAGAAATATGTCCTAAATGAGGGATTGGATATATAAAGGGATGAAGAGGAAGAACAGACCATGGTGGAGACGGAGTCAGTTGGGAAGAAAGTGTGGAACTTAGATACAATTACAAGGAGCAGTGTCAAGCCCATAGGGATGGAGGTGAGACTGTGACAAGTTAGAGAAACAAGGAAGAGAGCAGTTGGGTGATATAAAGAAGGCATATAGGCAATGAAGGGTGTGAGGTGAAGACAGGGAGATGTGTAAATAGAGGGGACAAACCTGGCAGGCAAGGGGGCTCGATGAGATGTCTCAGTAGTCCATGTGTGAGGTAATGAAGGCCTAAAACGGGGTGGTATGGGATTCAAATGGGAGAGATCTGTGTCAGCTGGAGGAAGGCTCACTGAGAGAACTTAATGAGTTACTCCATATAGAAAACAGAAAAAGGAATGAAGAATGATTCCAAGATTTTGAACCTCAGAGAAATTACCAAGTTAAGGAAGCCCAGAAAAGGGAGCTTGGTTTTGTAATAAAATGGGAGCATTTAGCTTTCCCAACAGTTTTATAAGTTTGTGATAGAGTTAGGAGGCATCATGACCCTTTCAGGAACTAGATTAAGATAAAAAGATTTTCCTACAAACTCTGTAATAGTTGTCTAGTGTAATCTATAAATTAAACGTTACCATAGTTTCCTTTAAACTTTTACCTAGTTACAAAATAAACATATAATTAATAGAGAGAATTTGGAACACACAAAAAGCAAAAGAAAAAAATTATCCACAATTCTATCATACAACTGTAACAGCCAAAGTCTAAATTTGAGGATACACCATTTAGTGTTTTTTTTATGTATTAATATATCTTATACTTACTAGAGGCGTGCACCGGTGGGGTTCCTCGGCCTGGCCTGTGCCCTCTTGCAATCCGGGACCCCTTGGGGGATGTCAGAGAGCCAGTTTCAGCCCGATTCCTGCAGGCCAGGCCGAGGGACCCCACCAGTGCAGGATCAGGGCTGAGGAGGGTGGGCAGGAGGGCTCCAGGGCGTGTCTGGCCTGTCTCATCCAGTTTCGATCTGCCGGACCCCAGCAGCAAGCTAACCTACCAGTTGGAGCATCTGCCCCCTTGTGGTCAGTGTGTGTCATAGCACTGGTTAAATGGTCAAACGGTCAGACACTTAGCATATTAGGCTTTTATTATATAGGATGGTTGCTTTTCAGTTAGAAATATCATTTCTTCACTATCAATATTCTTTGATTTGTCTTTTAAAATTGGCTTAAACATTGCATATATATATATTTCTTGTAAAAATAATCAAACAGTATAGAATTACTCTTTTACACAGGATTTTCTTTACATAGAGCCTTTCCATTTGAATCCTTCAGTTTTACCATTCTCACTCTTGTCAAGGTACCACTGTTAAGTTTTAAGTTTGCATTTATTTTCTTTTTTTTTTTTTTTTTTTTTTTTTTTTTTTTTTTTTTAATTTTTCTCTTAAAGTATTACAAAGGGTATTACATAAGTATCCTTCCCCCCCCCCCCCCCCCCTTGACAAACCCCTACCCTCCCTTACCCCCCAGTGTCTTATGTCCATTAGTTATGGTTATATGCATGCATACAAGTCCTTCGGTTGATCTCTTACTCCCCTCCCTCCTGTCCCCCAACTCTCTCTGGCCTTCCCACTGCAGTTTGACAATCAGTTTGAGGCAGCTCTGCCTCTGTATCTATTATTGTTCAAAAGTTTGTAATGGTCTTTATTATCCATGAATGAGTGAGATCATGTGGTATTTTTCCTTCATTGACTGGCTTGTTTCACTTAGCATAATGCTCTCCAGTTCCATCCATGATGTTGCAAATGGTAGGAGTTCCTTCTTTTTAACAGCAGCATAGTATTCCATCGTGTAGATGTACCACAGTTTTCTAATCCATTCATCTACTGATGGGCACTTAGGCTGTTTCCAGATCTTAGCTATGGTGAATTGTGCTGCTATGAACATCTGGGTGCATATATCCTTTCTGATTGGTGTTTCTGGTTTCTTGGGATATATTCCTAGGAGTGGGATCACAGGGTCAAATGGGAGTTCCATTTCCAATTTTTTGAGGAACCTCCATACTGCCTTCCATAGTGGCTGCACCAGTCTGCATTCCCACCAGCAGTGCACAAGTGTTCCTTTTTCTCCACATCCTCTCCAGCACTTGTCGTTTGTTGATTTGTTGATGATGGCCATTCTGACAGGTGTGAGATGGTACCTCATTGTTGTTTTGATTTGCATCTCTCGGATGATTAGTGACTTTGAGCATGTTTTCATATGTCTCTTGGCTTTCTGAATGTCCTCTTTTGAAAGGTGTCTATTTAGATCCTTTGCCCATTTTTTGATTGGATTGTTTATCTTCTTTTTGTTAAGTTGTATGAGTTCCCTATAAATTTTGGAGATTAAGCCCTTATCAGATATGACGTTGGCAAATATGTTTTCCCACGAGGTGGGTTTTCTTGTTGTTTTGTTGATGGTTTCTTTTGCTGTGCAGAAGCTTTTTATTTTGATGTAGTCCCATTTGTTCAGTTTCTCTTTAGTTTCAACTGCCCTAGGAGCTGTATCAGTGAAGAAATTGTTTTGGCATATGTCTGAGATTTTGCTGCCTTTGTATTCTTCTAGAATTTTTATGGTTTCCTGTCGTACATTTAAGTCCTTTATCCATTTTGAGTTTATTCTTGTGTATGGTGTAAGTTGGTGGTCTAGTTTCATTTTCTTGCATATGTCTGTCCAATTTTCCCAACACCATTTATTGAAGAGACTATCTTGGCTCCATTGTATGTTCATGCCTCCTTTGTCAAAAATTAATTGAGCATATTGGTTCGGGCTAATTTCTGGACTCTCTATTCTATTCCACTGATCTATATGCCTGTTCTTGTGCCAGTACCAGGCAGTTTTGAGAACAGTGGCTTTGTAATACAGCTTGATATCTGGCATTGAGATCCCACCTACTTTGTTCTTTCTCAGGATCGTTGCAGCTATTCTGGGTCTTTTTTTATTCCAGATGAATTTTTGGAGAGTTCGTTCTAGATCTGTGAAGAAGGCCATTGGTATTTTAATGGGAAGTGCGTTGAATGTATAGATTGCTTTGGGTAGTATGGACATTTTAATGATGTTGATTCTACCAATCCAAGAACATGGTATGTTCTTCCATCTGTTTATGTCTTCCTCTATCTCTTTTTTCAACGTCCTGTAGTTTTCTGAGTAGAGGTTTTTAACCTCTTTAGTTAAGTTTATTCCTAGGTATCTTAATTTTTTTGGTGCGATGGTAAATGGGATTGTTTTTCTGATCTCCCTTTCTGAAAGTTCACTATTGGTGTATAGAAATGCCTCAGATTTCTTGGGGTTAATTTTGTATCCTGCTACATTGCCAAATTCATGTATTAAGTCTAGTAGCTTTTTGATGGAGTCTCTAGGGTTTTGTATGTATAATATCATGTCATCTGCAAATAAGGACAGTTTTACTTCCTCTTTTCCAATTTGGATGCCTTTTATTCCTTCTTCTTGCCGAATTGCAATGGCTAATACTTCCAGTACTATGTTGAACAGGAGTGGTGAGAGTGGGCATCCCTGTCTTGTTCCTGTTCTTAGGGGAAATGGTGTTAGTTTTTGTCCATTGAGTATGATGTTGGCTGTGGGCCTGTCATATATGGCTTTTATTATGTTGAGGTATGATCCTTCTATTCCCACCTTTCTGAGAGTTTTTATCAAAAATGGGTGTTGGATTTTGTCGAATGCTTTTTCTGCATCAATTGATATGACCATGTGGTTTTTTTCTTTCAATTTGTTTATGTGATGTATCACATTTATTGATTTACGGATGTTGTACCATCCTTGCATCTCTGGGATGAATCCTACTTGGTCATGGTGTATGATCCTTCTGATGTACTGCTGGATCCGATTTGCTAAGATTTTGTTGAGGATTTTGGCATCTATGTTCATGAGGGATATTGGCCTGTAATTCTCTTTCATTGTGATGTCTTTACCTGGTTTTGGTATTAGGGTGATGCTGGCTTCATAGAATGAGCTTGGAAGCGTTCCTTCCTCTTGAATTTTTTGTAGTAGTCTGAGGAGGGTAGGTTTTAGTTCTTCCTTGAATGTTTGGTAGAACTCCCCTGTGAAGCCGTCTGGCCCTGGGCTTTTGTTTGCTGGAAGCTTTCTGATGACTGCTTCAATTTCTTCCATAGTTATTGGCCTATTGAGGTTTTTAGATTCTTCCTGATTGAGTTTTGGAATGTTGTATTTTTCTAGGAATTTGTCCATTTCCTCCAGGTTGTCCAGTTTGTTGGAGTAGAGTTGCTCGTAGTATTGTTTAACAATCATTTGTATTTCTGTGGGGTCTGTTGTTATTTCGCCTCTATCATTTCTGATTTGGTTTATTTGGGACCTCTCTCTTTGCTTCTTGGTGAGCCTGGCTAGGGGTTTGTCAATCTTGTTTATCCTTTCAAAGAACCAGCTCTTGGTTTCATTGATTTTCTGTATTGTTTTTTTGGTCTCTATTTCATTGATTTCTGCTCTAATCTTTATTATCTCCTTCCTTCTGCTCACTCTGGGGTTTTCTTGTTGCTCTCTTTCTAATTCTTTGAGTTGTAGAGTTAGATGATTGACTACCATTTTTTCTTGTTTTTTGAGATAGGCCTGTAGAGCTATAAACTTTCCTCTCAGGACTGCTTTCATTGTGTCCCAGAGGTTTTGGATTGTTGTGTTTTCATTGTCATTAGTGTCCAGGATGTTTTTAATTTCTTCTTTGATGTCATCGGTAACCCAGTCAATATTTAATAACATGCTATTCAGCTTCCAAGTGTTTGAGTATTTTGGGTTGGTTTTATTGTAGTTTATTTCTAACATTATGCCATCGTGGTCTGAGAAGAAGCTTTTTATGATTTCAATCTTCTTGAATTTGTGGAGACTTTGCTTGTGACCCAATATGTGGTCTATTTTTGAATATGTCCCATGAGCACCTGAGAGGAATGTATATTCCGCAGCTGTGGGGTGAAGTGTTCTGAAGATGTCAATTAAGTCCATCTGATCTAGTGAGTCATTTAGGATTGCTGTTTCTTTGCTGAGTTTTTGTCTAGTGGATTTATCCAGTGATGTCAGTGGTGTATTAAAGTCCCCTACTATGATTGTATTGTTGTCGATCTCTCCCCTGATATCTTCCAGAAGTTTTCTTATGTATGTGGGTGCTCCTGCATTGGGTGCATATATGTTTACCAGGGTTATATCTTCTTGTTGTATTGATCCCTTTAGTATTATGAAGTGGCCTTCCTTATCTCTGGTTATGGCCTTCACTTTGAGATGTATTTTGTCAGATATAAGTATTGCTACCCCAGCTTTCTTTTCCTTTCCATTTGCGTGAAAGATATTTTTCCATCCCTTCACTTTCAGTCTGTGTGAGTCCCTTCTAATGAGGTGGGTCTCTTGTAGACAGCAGATGTATGGGTCATGTTTTTTTATCCATTCAGCCACTCGATGTCTTTTGGTTGGAGCATTTAGTCCATTTACATTTAAAGTTATTATTGAAAGGTATTTGTTTGTAGCCATTTCTTTTTTGTGTGTGTGTATGTGGCTGTTTTCTTTCTGAGCTTGATATTTCTTCTTTTTACACCAGTCCCTTTAGCATTTCTTGCATGGCTGGCTTGGTGGTGATAAACTCCCTTAGCCCTTTTTTGTCTGTGAAGCTTCTTATTTCCCCTTCAATTTTGAATGATAGCCTTGCTGGATAGAGTATTCTTGGATTCAGTCCTTTGCTTTGCATCACTTTGTAGATTTCCGTCCATTCTTTTCTGGCCTGATGTGTTTCTGTTGAGAAATCATTTGATAATCTAATGGGAGATCCCTTGTATGTTACTTTCCGTCTCTCTCTTGCAGCCTGTAAGATTCTCTCTTTATCCTGAACATTTGCCATGGTAATTATGATGTGTCTTGGTGTGGGTCTTTTCGGGTTCACCTTGTTTGGAACTCTCTGGGCTTGTGTGACTTTTTTCTTCCCCACCTCAGGGAAGTTTTCTGATATTATTTCTTCGAATAGGTTTTCTAATCCATGTTCGTCTTTCTGTTGTTCTGGCACCCCTATTATTCGTATGTTGTTTCGTTTCATGTTGTCCCAAAGCTCCCTTAGGCTCTCCTCCTGTCTTTTAATTTTTTTCTCCATTTGCCGTACAGTTTGAGTGTGTTTTGCTTCCTTGTCTTCTAATTCACTAATTCGGTCCTCCGCTTCTCCCAGTCTACTGTTGATACTTTCAATGGAGTTTTTTATTGAAGCTATGTCACTCTTCATTTCTTCTTGGGACTTACTTAAGTTGTTGATTTTTTCATCTGTTTCTTCTAGCTTCTTGCATAAGTAGTTGAGTTTTTCATCTGTTTCTTCTTGCTTCTTGAACATGTGGTGCATGTACTCTAGGAACCTTATTCTGAATTCTTTTTCCGTCATGTTGCATATCTCTGTCTCACTTAGCTGCTTTTCTGGGGAGTCCTCCTTTTCTTTCCTTTGGGGGTTTCTTTGCCTACCCATGTTTGATCTCGCTGACATATGTAGATGTTGAGATGTTCCGTGGCTGCTCCCTGGGTGGCAGGGGCTCCTTGGGTTGTGGTTGCTGCTCAGATGGTTGCGGTAGCAGCTGCTTTCCAGTTGGCAGCAGCTCCTCTGGTGGGTGTTGTTCACAGCTGTGTTGGCTCTTCTGGCTGGTAGGGGGAGGCTTCAAGTACAGTTGCTGTTCCACAGACAGAGGGTGTGGTGATCAGGAGGCTGTGGTGATCAGGAGGCTGCGGTGCTCAGGGGGCTGCTGTTGCTTGGATCTGCGGTCTGGGAAACGCTCCTCTCTTATGGGCACTGCATGGTCTGATCAGTTCCTCAGGATGCCCCCTTTAGTCTCAGTTCTCCGCAGTCACAAAATCCAAATCTCAAATCTCCTGGCGCCAGCAAACCCGCGGAACTCCTTACCCTGGTCAGGGTCTGTGTCTGTCCCAAGAGACGCGGCTGTCTGCCATGCGGTCTCCCTCCGACCTGCATTTATTTTCTTAACTCTTTAGGTGCACAATTATATTCACACATATTTTCTATTTAGAAACATATCTATACATATGTATAGATTTATATGTATTGTGTATATGGATCTCATGCATACAAATGTATACATGCATATACAATATGATCATAATGGCAGCATAGTAATCCACATTATAAGTGTATTCAATACTCAGTTGCTGAACATTTAAATTTTAATTTCTGTGCTTTAAAAATAGTGCAATAAAGAGCATTCTTGCCCTAATTCTGACTTTATTGGGAATTCTTCTAGGGTTTCATTATTAAATATAATATCAATTTAGATATTCTTTGTCATGGTAAAATAAGCTTCTCCTATGCCAGCTGACTGAGATACTTTTCTTAAATTATAAATAGTTATCAAAGTTTAGCAAGTACCTTTTGATGTCTAATGAGATGTATTACTTCTTTGATTTGTTATTGTGATAAATCCTTAATGTATTCATAGATAATCTTTCCTACATTACTGGATTTACCTTTCTTGGTAAATAATTCTTATTCTTACTATTCTTTTAATAACAAACTATTGAATTTCATTTGTTCATACTTTATTTGGGGTTTTGAATCTATATTCGTTTGCGGATATTTTTAACTTGACCAGGAACTGGCTTCTAGATGTTTAAAGGATGTGTCACTGCAAATATCAGAGGCTTGAAAATAGACACACACCCGGTGGCCTAGGAATCTGGGATGTCTTCCATATAGCTCTCATAATAAGCAACTGCTATAGTCCCCATTAAAAATAGGATAGAGAACTTCCAGCTCCTCCTGTCCTAAATGATTGCACCTCTTCCCCAGGCCTCTAATTTGGAGGGCAGGACCCAGAGAAACATCCATGCCAATCAGTGCATCCATGCCCGCCTCCACCCAGTGCCATGGAGCCTGAAATCTCTGAGAGGGAGTGCTTCTTTTCTCATCTTTCCTTAAGGTTGGCCAACGGGGAGCCAGCACCTCTCAGCTTTTTGAAGAGAAACAGGATCTACACAAATATAGAATTAAATTAAAACTGTAATTCATTTGGACATCTTGAATCCTTGCTAGTTTTTCACAGGAAAAAAAACTTAAGATGATTCTTATTCCGTTTTTAAAACTAAACTATTAATATAAAGATGTATTCATTTATATAAATTATGTTAATGAGAAATAGTGATTTTTAAATATTAGTTATTTATTTAGGATTATTATTTTTCTTCACCTCCAGGATGAGTAGAGCTAGAGGGGGAGTTATGTTGAAGAAGTGCTGTTTGCCGTTAGCTAAAGAAGGCCCATTCTGTGAATAAGCCAAAAGATTCTTAAAGGGAATTGTGGTTGTGGTAAAGTCCCTTTGTGACCATAGTTTTGAAGCTTTCTAACACACACTATCTCTGTTGGCATACAGGAAAGTGGCATTCTTCATTATTTCTACCCCTAAGTGTAAGCATGGCACTCCCTGTTATTAACGCATCTGTTGATTGGGGTTTGTGGTGTGGGTTAAATTAATTGATATCTGTAAAATATTTGGATCATTACCTGACACGTTGTAAGCCCTCCATAAACTTTAGCTGTTGTTAGTTATTACAGGGTAAGCAGCTGCTGACATGACTCCCGGTGATGCTCACCGACTTGCTGCTATTGAGTAGGGATATGGCAAAAGTGATAGAAAACACTTCTGTGATTACACTAAGATACACAGCGACTTCCATTTTGTTGGACTCTCTATTGCCTTCTCAGCTTGCACACTTTAGCAAACTGCCACAATTTGGCAGTTTGGCGCAGAATTAGGGTAGCTTCTGTTTAAAAGGCTGCAAAAATCTAAGTCCCATCAACAACCAGGTGAATGAACTTGGAAGTGGATTCTCTCCCAGCTGAGCCCTGAAATGGCTGCAGCCCCAGATGACACCTTGATTACCGCTTGTGAAAGATCCTGAAACTGAGGACCCCACTAAACTCTACCCAGATGCCTGACCCAGAGACACCTGTGAAGCTGTTTTAAGCCAAGTTTTGGTGTAATTTAGTATGTGACAATAGATAATATAATTTCTATTAATATTATGATTATTAGTAGTATAATAGAGTTAAAACAATAGACTCTATAGCTTGACTCTGGAGTTTGAATTCCGCTTCTGTCACTATCTGACCTGTGTAAACCACTTGATCTCCCTGTGCCTCAGTTTCCTATAAGATGGGCTTAATAGTTGTGAAGTGCAAATGAGATAGATAATACATGTAAAGACCCTGACATGTAATAAGTGCTATATCTACTGGATATCCTATATAATAAAAGGCTAAGGTGCAAATTGTCCCCTCGACCAGGAGTTGGAACCAGAGTTTGACCAGGGGGCAGGGCTGGCTGGCCAACTAACCATGGCCCCTCCCTCCGGCTGGCTCCACCTCCGAACCCCCCCCCACCATCGGGGGTAGGGCTGGCTGGCCAACCGCCTGCAGCCCCTCCCCCTGGCCAGCCAGACCCCACCTGTGTACAAATTCATGCACTGGGTCTCTAGTTCTTTTATGAAGATGAGACTAGTACATAGACCTTGTTACCACTACCATTAGCCATCAGCTCTGGTTTTCTATCAAAGTGCTTTACAAACAAGAATGCCTTCTAGTTCTAGTTTGTAAATGCATTTGGCTCAGTGCTTAAGTGAGAGACAAACAAAAAGAATAATGGTTTCTACATTATGTCATGAGGAAAAATTGGAAGTCCTTTCAAGTAGATCTTAAAGATGAGGAATTGGTTTAGTTATCTGAAAAAGAAGTGCAATTCCATGCTATCTTGTGTTCCACCCTCTTTTTTTTTTTTTTTTTTCCAAATAGTGCATGTTACTGAGATAAATTACAGTTGGCAGGGGAGTGTGCCCTTAGCTTTCACTCACAGTTCTTATGGTGGCAGGTTCAACATAGGCCTAAAATTACTAGTAAATGCTAAGTCAAATGGAAGTCAGAAATGTAATTAAGTTCCAGTAGTCTAAGAAAGAGCTGGGCAGAAGCAAGATCTAAAGAAATAACTTACATGGGTAAGAAATTAAATATGGAGCCAATGTAAGATAAGACAAAAGCAAGCTTGAGAACAAAGAGATCATTTGTTGAGGCAAGGATTAGGTGCCACAGACCTCCAAAACAAACAAAAAATTATACATTTATGTAACACTTCAGAGTTTACAAATGTTTTCCCATGCACTATTTTATTGATCCTTACAAGGATTGGGTAAGGTGGCACCCAATGTGTTATCATTTTGAGATGAGGCAAGGAAAGCTCAGAGGGGTTAAGTTTCTTATTTGAGATCACATAGCCACTAAATGGGATGAGCTTCAAAACTTCTTTCTGATCTGTGTGGTAAGACATTCGGTCTGCCATAGCTGTTGGGTTATTTTTATCAGTTTCCGTCTCATTCTGGATAGAATTATTTAGGACTTAACATTCCTGCCCAGGAATGTACCCTATGTGAACAGGGCAAGGCAGGCAGCCTGTAAGTGAGCTAGGATTTTTGAGTTCCACGTTCCAAGTAGGCTTACTTTATTCCAGTTAACGAACCCTGCTTTTTTCTATACTATTCCTGCTTAGCAGCTATTTTTTGACACTTTCCGAAATGCCCTGAAATCTTTTGATTATAATCAATAAGAAAATGTCAAATTACATAGGCATTCAAAAATGACTCTCTGTTTAAGAACTACCTTGCGCCCTAGCTGGCTTGGCTCAGTGGATTGAGCATCAGCCTGTGGACTGAGGGGTCTCAGGTTCGATTCCGGCCAAGGGCACATGCCTGGGTTGCGGGCTCCATCCCCAGTGGGGGTGTGTGTGTGGGAGGCAGCCGATCAATGATTCTCTCTCATCATTGATGTTTCTATCTCTCTCTCCTTCTCCCTTCCTCTCTGAAATCAATAAAGAAATATCTTTTTAAAAAAAGAACTACCTTTCATTTTCACAATATTTTATTTTGGTGATAATTTCAATACAGAAACACCATTTGGTATAATGAGAAAAATAGCCTCTGGATTATGCTTTAAAAAAAAATTGTTGACACTATTTAAAAAAGTATACAATACATCATATATTATTATAATATAAGGGTTTTCATCTAATCTTAAATTTATGTTTTGAAGTAAACGCTATATATGTCAGCTTTATCTTTCTTTGCCAAATACTATGCCTCAGTAATCTTTATATTTAATACCTAGAGGCCCGGTGCACGAATTTGTGCACCAGTGGGGTCCCTTGGCCTGGCCTGCAGGATCAGGCTGAAACTGGCTCTCCGACATCCTCCGAGGGGTCCCGGATTGCGAGAGGGCACAGGGACCCCACCGGTGCATGATCGGGGTCGGGGAGGGATGCAGGAGGTTGGCCAGCTGGGGAGGGACCACAGGAGGGCTCCAGGGTGTGTCCGGCCTGTCTCGCTCAGTCCTGTTCAGCCAGACCCCAGCAACAAGATAACCTACCAGTTGGAGCATCTGCTCCCTGGTGGTCATAGTGACTGGTCAACCGGTCAACTGTCTGCCCCCTGGTGGTCAGTGCACATCATAGTGAGCGGTTGAGTGGCCTTAGCATATCATTAGCATATTATGCTTTGGTTGAACAGCAGACCAGCCGACTGGACACTTAGCATATTAGGCTTTTATTATATAGGATAGATCATTTATAAACAGTGTGCTTGGAACTCAGAACCTTCCTAGTAACCATTGCCAAAAAAAAGATGGCCATGTTGATGCCTGGATGGTGTGGTTCAGTGGTTGAGTATCGACCTACAAACCAGGAGATCAGATTTGATTCTGGGTCAGGACACATGCCTGGGTTGTGGGCTTGATCCCCATGTGGGTTGTGCAGGAGGCAGCTGATCAATGATTCTCTCTCATCATTGATGTTTCTATTTCTCCCTCTCCCTTCCTCTCAAAACGAATAAAAATATATTAAAAAAAAGATGTCCATGTCAAGAATTCTTACTCTCCTCCTAACACTGAGTGCATTCAGGATGTAACTGAATGTGCCATTCTCTGGAATGGTCTCAGAATTCCAGACCTTTCTGTAACCCCCTGAGTACCAGGGTACCAAATGCTGTTAGGTTCTTTGGGGATAATGGGAAACCATGTGCAAACTCATTCTTTTATTAAACAACTATTTACTGCCCTCATGGAGCTTACATTCTGATGAGGAAAACATTTAATAAACAAGATAATAAAATAAGGAACTAAATGTATGGTGTGTAGTGGGAAGTAATAAGGACTTAAAAATCAGAAAAGGAGTTTTAAAGGGGGTGGTTTTTAATTTTTATCTGGATAGGCTATAAGCCCTCAATGAGAAAGTGAATTTTGAGTAAAGAATTAAGCAGAGCCCTGGCTGGATGGCTCAGTTAGTTGGAGTGTTGTCCAGTACACCAAAAGGTTATAGGTTTGATCCCGGTCAGGGCACATATGAGAGGCAACCCAGTGATGTTTCTTTCTCATATAAATGTTTCTCCCTCTCTCTCTCTTGCTCTAAAAATTAATTTAAAAGAAAAAGGAGAAAGGCTAAGTGATAGGATGAAAGTCATGCTACAGTGAAGGTCATCTGTAGGAGGTGCTTCAGAAAGAGCTTCCTACAGATGATGGTGATGCAGCCAACACTCCTAAAAACATTATATTCCAGGTGGTGTTCTAAGCACTTTATATGGAATAATGCACCTAATCTTCAACCCCATTCTAAGGAAGCAATATCCTACAAAAAAGCAATTGATTTGAGGTGGGTTTGGGCAAGGGGACCAGGGAAGGCTGCACAGAGGGAGGACATTCAAGCTGGCCCTAAATTATGAGAGTGAGTGTTGGGGATGGATAGCTACTGGATGCTGGAGAAACAGACCACGAAAAACAGATATGCAAGTTGCAGAGCCGAATATACTTGGTATGACTGGGGAATGTGTCTGGGAGTGAAAGCCATTTTTAAAAAATAACTGTGCCTTGATATTTTGCTAAGGGGACAAATTGTTTTATTGAAGATAATAGCATAAAAGGACAGGGGAGGAACAGTTTATATTTTTGAAGGCACAAAGGATCTTTTTGGGCTAGGCATTATTGGGGGGCCAGGGTGGAGGAGAAAAAGACGTTCTTCCACCCACCACTGCTGACTCAAGGGGCGGGGGGAGTAGAATTCAAGAAATGAACCAGTAGAAGGGCTGTCTCATTCTCATAACTTCTTTCTCCAATCAATTTTTTTTTTAAGAGCATGCCTCAGACAGGCTGCTGCAACAAGTGGAGTGGGCCATCCACAGCCTGCCTCACCATTTCGCCCATGCGGGCACAGCCTGAGACTCTCAATCTTTAAGTGGCTACCTCTTTGCCTAAATTTTGGGCCAACTTTGGAGGTACCACGTGGTATATACAAAATAACAGTGCCTTCTGATTTTTGTGTACATGTCATGTTGATTTTTTTTTTTAAATATATTTTATTGATTTTTTACAGAGAGGAAGGGAGAGAGATAGAGAGTTAGAAACATCGATGAGAGAGAAACATCGATCAGCCGCCTCCTGCACATCTCCTACTGGGGATGTGCCTGCAACCCAGGTACATGCCCTTGACCGGAATCGAACCTGGGACCTTTCAGTCCGTAGGCCGACGCTCTATCCACTGAGCCAAACTGGTTTCGGCTGATTTTTAATGTCCAAGAGAGTTTTTAAATGTTCCCTGTATTTTCTCATACATTTTCCTCTCCAAATTAACATTGAGGTGTTTTGTGCCTCTTGATGAATATCATGCTAAAGAAATTCTCCCAATTTCCATGCTTCTTTAGTACAGGAGACAATGATGATTTGAACATTTTAATTCCATTATATTAGCTGGGAAATTACTTTAGCATGATGCTGTCACAGTTTTATTACAAATATCAGTGAATGGGAGGAAGTTGTCCTTGTGAGATTACAAGGCTGTTAAAATATATCATATTGTTCTGAAGTGATCTACAGAGCTGCCTATACTTCTGCAGTATTTTAATTTAACAAGTATCTTTAACTACTAAAAACAATTTTTCTTCTGGATGTTCTTATTTTTAAAGCATAAATGCCTCTGAGAATTTATTCAAATCACATAAACATTAATCTATTGGCTATAGAACAAAAAGCAGCAATGGCATAAGTAGGTGACTATTGGAATGAAAATAAGGAGTTTGACCTTCTATCTCATTTTATTAATGTGCTAATACCAATGAACTTGCTCCGTTTTTGTGGATTTTTGTTCCAGCAGCTCTTTAACAACTTTGAAATGGCAATTTGCCAGGCGACTTTTTCTCTCTCAAAAGCAGGGCACACTTGTAATATTTGAGTAATAAAAACCACAGTAGATAAGCAGAGGAAGGAAGAGGCAAGGAGGAAGTCATTTCAAGGTTCATCTGTGTCTACATGTTTATTTTTAATTAAACGAAAGATGTAAAGTGGCCATGATTTGTGCAGTATGTTAGGTTTTAGTTATACAAACAAATAATTAAAACATTTTAAAAGATTAGCCTTGAGTTATTGTAAATAGCAGCAGTGTCAACACTGCATACTCATTACTAAAGTTAAATTATGGAATTCTCTAACAGAGTAAATAACTAAGTTATTAAAATGAAGTCAGTGGAAGAAATTGACACCAAATAAGCCATGATTTGATATTGAAACGAATCGTACATATTCCACTTAGTCCCCTTTCCTTCTCCCATCTCTGTTTCCCTGGGCAATTCTCTACCCACGTCTGTAACTACCTTCCATGGACTGATCATTGCCAAACATCACCTTCACCTCTGACTGCTGTCATGTGTTACAGACTTATCTTTTCAGTCACTGTGTCATTCTCCTTTGGGGAACAGAACAGGCAATATATCCCCAAATGTTCTCTTCTTTTCCATCCTAATTTTTGAATTTTTGGTTAATGGCATTATAGTTCATCCATGCTCACGCCAGAAACCTATGAATCATTCAAAAGACAAGACATCAGTCTCCACATCCTATTGGTAAGTATCTCCTTCTGCCTATTCTAATGTTTAAATATCCCCTGAATTTATTTTTATTTGTTTACTTATTTATTTTTTACTGCCATTGCCACATTCAAGCCCTCATTATTTCTCACATGAATTGCAACTGTCATCCACACCTCTTTGCCCTCCCACCTTATTAGCTATGCTTCGGCCGGAGTGACCTTTCTAAAAGGTAAATGTGATCATGTCATTCTCATGCTTGTCATCCCAAGCCTTGTCATCACTTCGGACAAAGCTAAAACTTTCAGCACAGTCTGGCCTTTGTCCCGGCTCCAGCCTCGTCTGTTGTCACCCTGCGGCACCTTGTCCTGCAGCCATGCTGGATGACTCAGGATCCTTCACATGCACCTGTCTTCATCTTTACCTATCATCTTCTGGAGTGTTTTTCCTCTATTCTTTATTCAGAAACTTGCTTGGCATACGTGAAGATTCAGCTCAGGTACAGTCTCCTTGAGGCGGCTTCTTTGAACCCCACAAGCACATTCTCCTCTGTGCTTCCTCAGTGCCAGGTTGGTATTTCTAACACACGATGCATCTCACATTGTTGTAATTATTAATTGATCTGTTTCCCTCTCTGAAGTTCAACTTCTGAAAGGTGGGAACGGTGCTCTACTCATTTTTCCATCCCCAGTGCCTAGGCTATAGGCAACAAATGTATAGAGCTTCACTGTACACCGAGCACTATTGGAGGTGTTGGGCTACAAAGATAAATAACACAATAGCATAGGGCTTGGTATATTCACATATACACCTGTACATCTACAAATCCGTCAATCCATCCATCCATCCATCCACCCATCAATACTTGCTGAGGGCCTGCTAAGTGCCAATACTGTGTTCTCTAAAGGTAAATTAAACAGTATGATCTCTGTTCTCATGCAGTTTAAACTCTACTAAGAGAAATAGACCTTAATAGAGTAAGTACAGCCCAGCCTATGTGGCTCAGTGGTTGAGCACTGACCCATGCCCCAAGGGGTCACCAGTTTGATTCCGGGTCAGGGCACATGCCTGGGTTGTGGGCTCAATCCGCAGTGAGGGATGTGCAGGAGGCAGCCGATGCGTGTTGATGTTTCTCATCAATGTCTTATCTCTCTCTCTCAAATCAATAAAACAATTTTTTTAAAAAAAAGAGATTAAGTACATATAAATTATTGCAAACTATGAAAAGTCTATGAAGGACAAGAATAGAATATTATTACAAGAGGCACAGGGACATAGGGAACCTTTAGACTGGGTGGTCAGGGAAGACTGCTCTGAAAACATGGCGAATCAGTGGACAGTAGGCTCTCAGGGGTAAATGAATAAATGAAGTTGTGAATGGTTGTTCTGGAGAATCACATTCCTTTCCTCTGACTTGCAAGAGGCCAGCAGGTTCCAGGGACTGAGTGGTCGTAGGTGCTGAAGTTTCTGAAGGTGGAGACCGCTTTCTGTCAGGCTCTCTTCCACGAAGTTGGTAAAAACTCAGCTGTGGGCAAAAGACAGAGGAAGGTATCTTGTGGCTCCTTCTCTGAGATTTGAGTGGATAAAGAACACGAGTGGAGGGGATTTCTCAGGAAGGATGGTGCAGCCAGACAACGTTACTGAGGACTAAGGCCACTTGCTGGTCTACACTTGGATTTCTTTACTATGTGACTCATTTCTTTCTCTTTTATTCTTACTTGTTTTATTAAAGACATACTCTGTTGATGAGCTCAGCATCCTGGCTTTATGTAACAATTTCTTGCTACCTATTTAATCTTTTGTTTTCCTGTTTTCACTTGCCTTACTTTGCCATACGTCCTCATTTCTAGACTTTAAAGTTTATTTTATACTCATGATATTTTATTATTTTCTGATTTTTATTTATATTTTTATCACTTTAATGTTTTAACTTTTTAACTGTGCATATGCACATCTTATGCATAGCTTATATTTTATTATATGCAGGTCCCTAGCATAACTTATATTTTATTTATTTTTATTGAATTTATTGGAGTGGAACATTGGTTAATAAAATTATTAGGTTTTAGGTGTACCATTCTATAGCACATCATCTGTATATTGTATTGTGTGTTCACCACCCCAAGTCAAGTCTCCTTCCATCACCAAGCTCCTATAGCTTCTTCTACCTCCTTCCCCCACCCTTTCCTTCCTTCTGGTAATCACCATACTGTTGTCTGTGTCTAGGAGGGTTTTTTGTTTGTTTGTGTGTGTGTGTGTTTTTTTGTTATTGTTGCTAAACCCCACACCTTTTTTCACCCAGTATTTTATTTATTTTTAACACTTAAAAATTCTTGACAGGAGAGAGATATGTCATTATTTGACAAGTCAGAACTTCTGAACTTGGATTATACAACTTGTATGCTAGAACCTCATCATGCTGCAGAGCTGGCATCCTGAAACCTCTGGACGCCCAGGCCAGTGGCACTGCTCCTTGAATTTCTATTTCATGTTACTGTAGTATATTGTCAGGTAACTTTTTTTTTTCTCTGAGAAGACAACTTGGTGCATACATTTTCTGAGTGTCTAAACCACAGATTGGCACTATTGTGTAATAAGTAAGAATTGTACTCTGCGGCCAAGCGTCCTGGGTTGAAAGCCCAGATCTGCCTCCTGAGTGGCATGATCTTTGGCAAGTTTCCCAACCTCTTAATGCCTCTGTTTTCTCATCTGTAAAACCAGGGATAACACTGGTACTAAATTAATTGGATTGTTCTGAGGATTAAATAAATAAGTTAATAATTGCAAAGAGCTTGGAGCTTTACTTGGTTCATAATAAGAGTTCAATAAATATTAGCCATTACTATCAGCCTGAAAATGTCATTATTTTCCCTTACTCTTGACTAAG
Source organism: Myotis yumanensis (assembly GCF_028538775.1). NCBI lineage: Eukaryota > Metazoa > Chordata > Mammalia > Chiroptera > Vespertilionidae > Myotis > Myotis yumanensis. The sequence continues at coordinate 168,373,544 of NW_027223754.1, forward strand.
AGTTAATCTGAGTATAGAGTTCTAAATTCAAAGTTATATTCTCTTAAAGTTCTGCGAGAACTTGTGTTACTGTTGAGATGCTAACTTCTATTTCCTTTGTAAATGACCTGCTTTTCTATTTTCATCTTATAACTATTCTGGGATCTTTTTGTATTTTCTCTTTATACTTGAAATTCTAAAATTTCACCAGGATGTGTCTAGATATAGTGTTTTTCTTTCATATTGATTAATACTCAGTGAACTCTTTCATTCTGAGGATTCTGTTTTCTCCCAGTGCCATTTTATTCTAATTAACATTATTAATGTTTCTTCCTTGCATTATCTCTGTTCGCTTCTTTGGTAATATCTACCATTTCTGCAACTTTATTTTTAAAATTACTAATTTGGTCTTTAACCTTGTTTATTCTATTCTATTACCTCGTTTTTCTATTTTTCCTTTTAACAGTCATTTTTTAAGGCTTTCTTATATTCTTAATGATCTGTTTTTATAGCAGCCTGTTTTTGTTCTATTTTTGCAATATCCTCTTAAATCTCCTTGGGAATACTATAATTTATGAAAGTTCTTTTTTTTGTTCCATGTATTATCTCTCTTTCTTCTTGATCAATTGGTGTTTGTTGCTTATTAATCTTTTTCTTTTGTGCTTTAAGTTTCTCAAGTGTTTGGTTTCCTGCTTATATTTAAGAATAAAGGTCCATCTTGATTAATTTAACTAGGTAGGCTGGGTTTGTATTGATCTGAGTAGAATTGTATAGGTCTGATTACCGAAAAGCTGACATTACCAAGCAAATGAGAATATGTATCTTACTTTATTTAGCCCAAATATAACATACTATACACACTGTTCTATATTTTGTTTTCTTTCCTCTTAATAACGTATCCTATATATATTTTTTCTTTTTTTTTAATAAAAAGCTTCCTTGTGGGTTTGTGTTTTTTTGTTTTGTTTTACAAACATGTAGGATTCAGTTTTGGAAATATGCTATAATTTATTTAATCAGATTCTTACAACAATGCCTCAGTGAATAACACTGTACATGTGGTATTTTGCATGTGTGCAAATATACTATAGGATAAATTTAAATAAACACAACTATTGGAGCAAAGGGTAATGAATTTTGTATTTTGCTAGATATTGTCAAATGGAACTCCATAGGGGTGATCTCAACCTGCAATGTTTGAGAATGTCTTCCACCTTCCCCACCCCAACAAACGCCTAATACAATACTAGTATATTATCAAACTTTGGGATACTTGTTACTATGATGTGAAAATTAGTATCAACATAGTTTTCATTTGCAAGTTTCTTGTTGTGAGTGAGGTTAAACACGGTTTAAAACATTTAAGAGCCATTTTACTTCCTTTTCTAGAAATTGTCTTTACAAATCTTTTGCCCATTTTTCTAATTAGTTTTAAAATCATTTTCTTAATCAAGTTTACAAGTTTTTTTATATGTTGCCGGTGATATGAGTTGCCAATACATTTTTGCTTTGCTTTTATATTCTGCTTACAGTGTTGCTATTGTCTGAATGTTTGCGTCACATGTTGAAACCTAACCACCATGGTAATGGCATTAGAAAGTTGGGTCTTTAGAAGGTAACCAGGTGATGAGGGTGGCGAGCTCATGAATGGGACTAATGCTATAAAAGAGGCCTGAGAAAACTCTCTTTCTATTTGTAAGCGAAACAGGAAGGTTATTACCCTCACCAGACACCAGGTCTGCTGGTTCCTTGATCTTGGACTTCACAGCCTCCAGAACTGTGAGAAATAAATTTCTGTTTATAAGCTACTCAGTTTGTGGTACTTATTATAGCAGCCCAAACAGACTAAATCAGATGTGTTTTTGCTATGCAGTTGTTTTTGATTTTGATGTGCTTAATTCACCTTAATTAAATGGCTTCTGGGTTTTGTGTATAGTTAAAGGCCATCCCTACTCTGAGGTTATTAAAAAAAATGCTATGTTTGATTCTAGTCCTTTAGTTTTACTTTTTAAAATAATAGAACAAAGTATGTTATTTAAAATTTAAATACACTGCCTTGGCCGGTGAGGCTCAGTTAGTTGAACATCATCCCATGCTCCGATAGGTCACTGGTTTGATTCCGGGTCAGGGCACATGTCAAGGTTGTGGGTTCAATCCCCAGTTGGAGTTTGTGCAGGAGGCAACCAATAGATGTTTCTCTCTCACATCAATGTCTTCTCTCTCTCTCTCTCTCTCTCTCTCTCTGTCTCCCACTCCCTTCCTCTCACTCTAAAAATCAATAAAAACATATAAAAATTTAAATACACCCAACAATACATAATTTGTTTCTTTTAAAAAAATGTTTTTATTGATCTCAGAGACAGGAGGGGAGAGAAAGGGAAAGAGAGATAGAAACATCAATGATGAGAGAGAATCATCAATCAGCTGCCTCCTGCATGCCCCAACTGGGGATTGAGCCTGCAACCCGGGCATGCGCCCTAACAGGAATTGAACCGTGACCTCCTGGTTCATAGGTTGACACCTAACCACTGAGCCACACTGACTGAGCCATAATTTGTTTCTTTCCCCAACAAGTTAATAAAACTATCAAGTGTTGGGAAAATGCCAGGCTCTTGTTGAATGAGCATTATAATGTAGGTGAAACTACAAATTCCTTGATAGATTGCCAGTGACCCTAAATCCACTAAATTACAGAATCTCATGATTGGGAAGAACATTAAAGAATATTTAGAAAGGAAATAAACTATTAACATTATGAATAAAAAATAAATAATACCAGTGAAACAATGATCACTATACTGTTTAAACCATATCTTTATATTTAACCATTGTCAAATATTTCAAAGATGAGGCATCATCATTTTCTTACTGTATTTTTTACAGTAAGAAAAAATATCAAGTACATCAAACTAATTAGTCTTCATATTATTTTAGCTGAGTCTAGCGATAGATGATAGTTTTACCTAATTTGGATTAATATAGACAGTATTTTTAGTATTCTAAGTAAAAGTTTTTTAAGTTCATCAGCTTTCAGTTTTACTTTTTTACATTAAACATTTTGACCATGTTGGGTTTGGCTTCATGTTAAGTGTGAGATTTTAATCCAACTTCATTTATTTGTCAGATGGGCACCATTTGTCCCAACAATTTATGCACTCCTTTTATATTTTGGTGTCTGGACCATTTCCCTTAACAGTGGTCAGTCAATCTTTAACATTCCAGCTCTGAGTGTGAGTAAAATACTGTAACTTCTTTTAATTAGAATGGCTTGGGAGCCAGGAGCAAAGCCAGCGGAGGAAGGCAGCCACTGGGCTCTGAGCCAGGGAATCTCGGTAATGAAAGCCACCAGGATCAGCACACCTGCGTGTCCTTCACGTGACTTAACAGTAGACTATGTCCCTTCACAGAAGACTCTGCTAGGACTTAGTTTGTTGCTGTTCTAAAGGTAAAGCTCTCTATGCATTGGGTTTTCTGTTGGTTTTTTAATTATATGCTCCAAACAGACCCTGGATTTCAGAATATTCATTTTCTAATATTCTCATGTATTTTAAACTTTTATCTATAGCTATCAGAGAAAAATCTTTGGCGAGAGAGTGGATTGAATGCCTTTTCCTAGTTAACCTCAGGGGAGTATGGATAAGCTCCCCAATTTATAGACCAGGAATTTCTTTCTTTGGTTCTGATTTAATATCTTGGCAAGATGAATGCAATTTGCCTTCACACTTACATATTCTGTATCAAGGGATACAATGCTTAATTGGATATATGCCATCTTTTTATAGGCTTTCAACTGTTATTTATTCTACATACTTTCCAATTGGTTGAATTGCTTCTGTTGGGGGATGGGAGAGCTCCTCCTGGAAACATTTTAAAAAGACATTTTTCTACAGAATATTTCTCTCCATATTTATTTGGTAACCTAATTTGATGGATCTAAGACAGTGGTTCTCAACCTTCCTAATGCCGCGACCCTTTAATACAGTTCCTCATGTTGTGGTGACCCCCAACTTCATTGTTACAAATTGAACATAATTAAAGCATAGTGATTCATCACAAAAACAATATGTAATTATATATGTGTTTTCCGATGGTCTTAGGCGACCCCTGTGAAAGGGTCATTCGACCCCCAAAGGGATCTCGACCCACAGGTTGAGAACCACTGATTTAAGAGGAAGAACCTGGGATCAATCTGGAGAAACTTCTCCATACTTCTTTTAGAAACGAGTATCATAGGTTAGATTAGTTATTGTTTCTCTATCTTAACTACCGTGACTATTTTAGATTGTATAGAAAGTGATCATTTCTACCTCATTGTTTTCACCTCAGTCTGTCTGTATTCATGATTAGACCAGGGGACATTAGGAGATGAAGAGTAGCATGAGACGAAGGGCTGCAGACTATGGGTTACCATTCAATGTTAACACATACCTATACTTGTCTTGTTTTTCTGATACTTATTTTTTTCTTTTCCTTTACTTAATTATATTCCTGTTGTAAGTGCAGCCCATCCTCAATAAGTTTGCAAGGAGATGATGTATAAATATGTTTTAGTATTCATTTGTTCTAAAATAGCTCAGTTCTTATTTTCGAATGGTTCTGAGAGGGTTACCATTCGATGTTAACACATACCTATACTCTTGTTCTACAATACTATACTGTGGAATTATACTGGTGCCATGCTCTGTCCAAAATACAGTTTTCTGTGATTGTGTCTTATAAAATGGTGTGATCAGCATTTTTGTAGGCCATAAATTGCAAGTAATATAAGCTTGAAAATCAATTGTGTACAATTTTCTGTAAGACTGATTTTTATCTAGAACAACTGCATTCCTTTTTTAGGTATCTGATATGTAATTTCTTACTTGGGGAGTTTATAGAATAGCAGGTTATAAATAGAACTGATTTTATTTTCAGACTGGTATCCTGTTAAGATACATCTAAGAAGTAATAATTCTCTATTCACTGAAGTTGGCATACATTTTTAAAAAGGACTTCTTAGCTCAGTTTTAGTACTCATGTAATTATACTGCCAACATTTTTAAAAAATTCAAACTCTTTTTCTTGAGAGATGAGAGTATATGGTGAGCTTATTCATTTATCTATTTATTGAATAACTAGAGGACTGGTGGGGTCCCTTGGCCTGGCCTGTGGGAATCAGTGGACCTCTGTGCTGCCACAGCCTGGCCTAACCCGCCAGCTTGTCAGACTCCAGCCTGCTGTCTGCCTGGATCCTGCATAGCATGAAGTAGTGTGGGAAGTGGCAGGTGGCCGGGGAGGAGCCTGAGCCCCGGCTGGGTGCTGCACCGCTCCCACTCATCCTGGCCCCACTGCGCCTGCTGCCACCGCCACTCAGGCACTCAGGGGGAATGTCCATGGAGAGGCTCATGCCCCTGCAGCTGTGCTTACCAGCCTTGAGCCTAGTGCCTGGCACTCATCTGTCAGCTGAGGGGCGCTCCCGCTGTGGGAGTGCACTGACCACCAGGGGGCAGCTCCTGTGTTGAGCATCTGCCCCCTGGTGGTCAGTGCGTGTCATAGCTACCAGCCAGTTGTCCGGTCATCTAGTCAATTAGGCTTTTTTTTTTTTTAAAATATATTTTATTGATTTTTTACTGAGAGGAAGGGAGAGAGATAGAGAGTTAGAAACATCGATGAGAGAGAAACATCGACCAGCTGCCTCCTGCACATGTCCCACTGGAGATGTGCCCGCAACCCAGGTACATGCCCTTGACCGGAATCGAACCTGGGACCCTTCAGTCCGCAGGCCGACGCTCTATCCACTGAGCCAAACCGGTTTCGGCGAATTAGGCTTTTATATATATAGATTTTTTACTAATGGCCTACTATGCCACTTGGTGCTAAGATCTAGTAATTCAAGTTGAATTAAGGTACATTTCTTGATCTAGAGGAATTTATAGGCTAAAAACAAATATGCAAATAAGTAATTACAGTGTAATATGATAATTCCTATGTGGATACACAGACAACCTTCAGTGAGCACAGGATAAGAGCCTTTCAGTCTGTCTGGGTGTAATATGTTAGCTGAGGTTTGAAGGATGAGAAGAGTTTTCCAAATGCAAAAGAAGCAGAGGGAATAATAGGTGCAAAGGAAGGAAATATGAGTGCTTGGTATATTCTGTAAAAAGAGAAAAAAAGGAAATTAGCTTTTATTACAGATAAAAACTGGATTAGATGATATAGCTTAGATAAGCAATCTTTAATCTTTTTCATCTCATGGAACACAAACTGATTACTAAAATTCTGCAGCACACCAAACAATATATTTATTTATTTTTGCTGATCAGAACAAAAAATAGGTATAATTTTGATTTCATTCACACTGAATGGCTATTGTTGCATTGGCTGTTGTCATTTTTTTTTTAACTTGGCAATCTAAGAGAAAAGAGGTCAGTCCTCCTGACTGAAGAGTCAGGTATTGCACGTTTTAAAAATTCTTGTGGCACCCCAGTAGGGTGGGAAGTGGCAGGTGGCTGGGGAGGACCCCAAGCGTGGGCTGGGCACTGCACCGCTCCCACTTATCCTGGCCCCACTGCGCCTGCTGCCACAGCACACTGGTTGAAAATTGCTGACTTAGATGTAGGCATACTAGGCTTCTCAGTACTTGTTCCTGAATTATATTTGCTGCCTACACTGCCCCGCCCCTTCCTCAAAGGGTCAGAGCCTGCCCCTAAAAAAATTATCCTACACACGGGGATGTAGTGTTCAGCACAAGGAATATAGTCAATAATATTGTAATAACTTTGCATGGTGACAGGTGGTTACTAGACTTATGGTGATCACATCCTAAGGTATACAAATGTTGAATCACTGTTGTGCACCTGAAGCTAATATAATGTATGCCAACTATCCTATATAATAAAAGGCTAATACACAAATTGTCCCCTTGACCGGAAGTTCAACCAAGTGTTGGGGCTGGCTAGCCAACCACCTGCAGCCCCTCCCCCCAACCCTAGTTGGTGGCAGGCCAGCTTGTCAACCACCCATGGCCTCTACCTCCAGCTGGCCTCAGCCCTCCCACCCTGATTGGGGGGTCGGGCCAACTGGCCAACTGCCCGCAGCCCCTCCCCCCGGCCTGCCCAGCCCTATTGGCCCTGATTGGGGAGGGCCAGCTGGACCCCACCTGTACATGAATTCGTGCACCAGGCCTCTAGTATTGTAATAAAAGATTATTTTAATTACCCTGTAGATGAGCAGCAAATGGGGTATGTCTACGGTTTGGCTGACTCTCTAAAAGACTAAGTCAGTATAGCAGGAAAATCTCTCAGGCTCCCATGGGAAAGTGTGAGTTGAGGGTGATAGGCAACGTGAAAAAGAACATGTGTATTACTGTGGCAAAAGTCTCCTAACCATGAGACCAAGGGGAAAGATGTAGGTGATGTTCATTGGCAAGTTTTGAATTGGGGTGTGGTTTTCATTTTCATTATAATGAGAGCATTTAGTGTGAAGTCTGAAGGAGTCAAAGGAGGCATGACTGGAAATTTCTTAGGGGTTTATAGTAGTACACTGACACAATGGTCTCAGCCTGCTGTGAGAGAATGTAATAAAATTTCTTAAAGTCTCATAACATCTCTTGGCCTGGCTCCTTTCCACATGGACCTAACATTTTGGTAATTTTTTTAAATGCCTGAAGCTGTCTATTGGATAAAATGTATCCCAAAAATTCTCGGCCCGTAACAGACCCAAATAATTTTTTAATATATTTTTTTAATGTATTACTTTCCTTAGAAATATCACGCTAAGGTTTGGGTGATAATGAGCTCCACTCCTGGTAGTGGCAGGACTGTTAGGCAAGTGCCTGTATTTCTGCAAACAAGTGTCTGCAGTCTTATAGCAAAGACAGGATTAAACAGCTGCTGCTCCCTGGGAAAGGGGGAGGGGGAGAGGGAGCAGGTTGTTCTGCCTTTGTGAGAGGCAGGCAGTTTGGGGAGGGGTGGGACTCTGAGGAAAGTTTTCCTTAAATCCCCATCTTGGTAAAAGGCCTATAAGCATTAGCAAAATAAATTTAATTAGAGAACGGTGCTACAATTTAAAGATTCGTTTACAGGCCAGAGACTTCCCTGTCCTGGAGTTGCTATCGGGGAAGAAAATCAATCTCTCTTTTTAAAGTTTAAGGGTCAGATTTTTCTGATTAATTAAGAGATAAATTTTGTGGTTTGTATTTGAAAGAGAAAAGAGGAGATTATAGGAGAGAATGTGCTATAGTTAAGAGAGAAGCAGTAGGTTTTGGGACCAAATGATCACCTCAGTCAAAGAGGTTCATCAGGAAGGGACTACGTCCAGGAAGGTTTAGAATGAGAAGAATTTGGTAAGTGGTGCAGTCCTGACAGAGAGAAGGGTGACTGTGGAGAAGGGAGAAGGCCTGGACATAGGGGATCTCTGGCCATTTCCTGGTGCTTTGGCAATAGTTGTCTAAGTCAGTTGAAAGTGCCAATCTCAGGCCAGACAGACTCATTATCATATTGGGGCCAGGCTGTGCTGCAGTAGAAAACGAGCCATTTGGGTTTGATGTTGGCTGTGAGTTTGAGGCGGTTAAGATTCCATAAGAGGCAACTCAAAGGGTTGCTGGTTCCCCGTAACGGATTGGTGTGGTGGAGAGGGAGGAAGGTGAGCAAGAAGTCTATCCTGGAGGTGCGAAGTCCGAAGGGAAGGCATCCCAACGGTCCGAACTAAGCACCAGAGTGAAGTACAGGGAAAGCAAAAAAGAAGGAAAATCTAGAATGACTCTCAGATTTATGGCTTGGGAAATTGATTGTCATTCATTAATCTAGTTAATATAAAATGAAAGCAAAAGGATAAATTCAGTTTGGAATGACTCACTGAGTTGAATATGCTTAGAGGAAATATGAGGATACATATTTATTGCAGATTGGGTAAGTGGATCTGGAGGTAAGAAAAGGAATGTGAGTTTAGTGAAAGAGATTTGGGGTGATTAGCAATTTGGGGTGAAAGCCAAAGGCGTGATTGAGTGAGTTGAGAAGTTTGTAGAATAGGAAAAGAAGGTGACCGATTTTTTTTTTCTTTCATCTGATACTAAAAAGATCTGACATATATTAAATAACTATCTATAAATTATTCTGTCATTGGCAATTTGAATATTAAACCCAGACTCTATACCAACTCCTTGAGCTTAGGGATTGACTCTTTCATGTGATGGTCTGTGTACTAATCAAGATTTTTAAATTATGAAGATAGAAATGGCCTCTGCCTATGCTAAGTGCAACAGATTCCAATGGAAGGCTGTGGAGCCAGCCCTGAGCAGGTTCCAGGTAAGATGAGGCCCAGCCAAGCTCCTGCCAGGGGCTGCCTTTGTTTAGGATGATGCCACTGGGCACTGCCCGGGCCGCAACTGGCAGCACCGCCTGCATGTGTGCCATCAAGAGACTGTGCTCCAAGGCCCTGCAGCTGCTGCGAGGCAGCTCGGACCCCCGGCCTTTGGTTACTCTGTGAAGTTTCAAGGTTCAGGCAGGAGCCTCTGTGAGGGTCTGCTCTCCCTGCCAGGAGTCAGGGAATACTTACCCTTCTTTGACTTTCATAGTGAGGTGTGGGCCCTGCTCCCCACCTGTTGTGGGATTTTCCTGAAGAGAATGGGAAGTTATATGCTGAGCAGCCAAAAGTGCTAACCGGCCCTTACCATATCAATAACTAAGATTTACATAACGCTTTGCAGAGTGCCTCCGAACATTTTTCACTTGATTCGTAGCAAAGCTTGGAAAGTATTTCAGTGTTTGAGGTGAGGAGGCTAATGCTCAAAGAGGTTAATGGACTAACCAAAGTGGCAATGCCAGGGAAGAAACAAGAAAATTTTGAGTGGCTGTCATATGTTAAATATAGTCCTAGATCAGCAGTTCTCAACCTATGGGTCGCGACCCCTTTGGTGGTCGAACGACCCTTTCACAGGGGTCGCCTAAGACCATCCTGCATATCAGATATTTACATTACGATTCATAACAGTAGCAACATTACAGTTTTGAAGTAGCAATGAAAATAATTTTATGGTTGAATAATTACACGAGGAACTGTATTTAAAGGGCCAGAAGGTTGAGAACCACTGTCCTAGATGCTTTCACACCCAGTATCTTTTAAAAATATATATACTTTAAATATTTTATTTAACCACATATATCTAAATATTAACATTTGAATATTTAACCAATATTTTAAAATTATCAGAGATAGTTTACACTTTTTCATAGTAAGCTTTCAAAACCCAGGGTGTATTTTCTACTTAAGACATCTCTCAATTAAAAAAAAAAAATCACCACACAGAAAAAAGATCACCACAATGTAGGCCCCAAATCTATCCATCACCCTCAAAAGTTTCTTCCTGTGCTCTTATTCATTATGATGATGATGATGATTTTGTGATAAGGACACAGCATAAATCTACCCTCAGGAAAATGTTAAGCGTACAGTACAATATTGCTAACTGTCGGCTCCCTGCCTTTCTCTCCCTGTGCCCAGCCCCAGCATGTGTTCTCACTGGGGCTGCAGAAACTACCTCTCAAGTCCATCTCCCAGGCTCCTTCCTACAGCTGCAGAAAGGGCCGGCTTCCTCTTCCTATGTGGCAGGAAGCCGCCTTTTGTCACATCCTGCATCTTCCCATTCTCTGAGAAAACATCTGCCCTAGACCACCGGGCTTGGCTCACAGAGAGTTAAAATACCAGCACTGGGAGATTTCCTAAAACAAACAAACAAAAAATAAAACAAAGAAGCAAACAAACCCTTTGCTCTCTCTCAAGTGTCTGGCTCTTAACACTGAAAACCAGAAGTTTCATGCTTATTTCCTTTCCACTGAATTATTTTTAAGTGTAGTTTGAAAATCAAAGCTAGAGAGCGACTTATTTGTTTTAGATCGTTGCTGCTTAAAGTGTGGTCCCCTCTGAGCAGTAGCCTCCCAGCCTACCCTGAGTGCTGGTTAAAAATACAGACACTCAGCCCCCTTCCTATCCCTGTTGAATCACAATTGCATTTCAACAGGATCCCCTGGTGATTGGCATGTATATTAAAATTTTAAAAGCAACCATTCTTGGTAACTTCCGCTGTATTTCTGAAGTATCCTCTCAGCCACAATGCAGAGAAGGGGACAGATTTACTAGGAATTAAAAATGCATCCGATATTTATATGTATCTTATCCCCAAAGGCAGCCTCTTATTTAATGAGGAAACACCTGCCAAAGTCAGGAATAACACAAAGATGGCCAATATCATCATTATTATTTAAAACCTTTTAAAAAAATGATCGTCTAGTGCTGTTAGAGAGAGGCATACGAATTAGAGAGGAAGAGGTAAAATCATCTTCACTTACAGATATTAATATATATCTGGGGTGGAAGTCATTGAAAAAATACCAAAACACTTTAAGATACTTTAGTTAGACACCAGGCTCTAAAATCAATATATAGGAAGCAATGGCTTTCATATATAGAAAATAACTGGTTGAAAGACATAAAAAATTCCTTTTATAATTGTAACAAACATAACAAAAGTACCTAGACATAAATCTAATAAGAAATGACAAACATAGATATGAAGAAACTATAAAATATACCTGAATGAAAAAATGTAAACATGGGCAAATAGTAAGCCATACCATGGATATAGATAGGAAGAGTCTCAATATTGTAATGATATTTATTCTGATAACACATATTATCAGGTTTTTTTCTTGACATTGAACAAATTGATTATATTTAATTTGGAAAAGTAATTAAACATAAATAGCCTGGAAAACCTTAAAAAAGAAAAACAATGGTGGGGCTAGATCTTAGACCAGATGTTAAAACATATTACAAAGTCTCTATAATTAGAAGAAAATTATATTGGCAAGTGAATAAACAGACAAAATAATGGAACCAAATAGAAAATCCAGAAATAAACCTAATTGCACGTTGAAATTCAGGCCATGATAAAAGCAGCATCTGAAATTAGTGGAAAATAAAGACTTTACAAAAAGTGATGTTGGAACAACTGGATAGCCATATGAAATAGATTTTAAAAATTAATCTGCATATCATATACTAATATAAATTCAAAATGAGTAAAAGATCTGAGTGTAAAAAATGAAACTGTACAAATAATAGGAGAAAACATGGGTGAATCATAACATGTGAGTGAAAATTTTTCCAAATTAAGAGAAAATGTTGATAACTTTGGATATGTTTTTTTCAAATTCTGCATGGCAAAATGCCATTAAAGATGAAAAAATACAGGTGATACCTATGAAAAATATTTGCACTTTCTTTCACAGAAAAAGGGTTAATATCTCTAATAACTAAAATTTTTCTACAAATTGAGAAGACAAAACCTTATAAAACCGGACAAGAAATACATACATATAATTCACAAGAAAAGAAATGCATATAGCACTTAAAGATATGAAAAGATATTCAACCTTGCTCATAATAAGAGATATAAATTAAAACACCATCTCTTACCTATCAAATTGGTAAAGATCCCAGAGTGCAACAATTGGATTCTGTGGGCAAGGCTGAGGAGAAATACTTTGCTGGTAGGAGTACAGTCCTGGTGGAGGAACTTGTCCATATCTAGCAATCTATATATATAAAACCCTAATATGCAAATAGACCAAACATCTGAACAACCAGTCACTATGACATGTGCTGACCACAAGGGACATGCGAGGAACATGGTGGGTGTCTGCAGCAGGTGGCAGAGTGTGGAACATGGCACAGTGGGATGGTGGAGCAGGTGAACAGGGGTGCCAGACCAAGGTGGGTGCTGGTTGTTGTCATCGGGTCGAGCCTTTGGTGGTTACTAAACATTTTTTGCTCCTGTGCGCCGTGGTCCTGCTGGGTGCTTGTACCTGCTGCCAGTGCTGGAGCCACCACTCGCACCCGCTGCTGGCACCCGGAGCTGGTCCCAATCACTCGGCGCCATCAGCGGGTGCGAGTGGCAGCTGCCAGCAGACGGGATGGGCCAAGACCCACCCCTGCATCCACTGCAGCCTCATGATCCACAGTTCCTTTCAAGGTGCACGAATTTGTGCACTGGCCCCTAGTCTATAATAATAAAAGTGTAATATGCTAATTAGACCGGACGCCCTTCTGGATGTCCTTCCAGATGACCTGCCAGATGAAGCCAGGGCTGTGAGGGAAGCCTGGGTTCTGGGTGCCAGAGGGAAGCCAGTGCTGGCAGCCAGGGGAAGGAAGGCCTCCTCTTGCACTAATTTTATGCATCATGCCTCTAGTATTACATAAGCATTTGGCCTGCCAATCCACTTCAAGGATCTTTCCTAAAGATTTACTTGGGAAAGTATTCAATGACATAGGTATAAGGCAACTCACAGTCACTCTATGTGTAATTGCAAAATAGAAAATAACCCAAACGTCCAACAATATGAGATTAGTTGAAATAAACTATAGTACATCCATACAAAGGAGGACCATGAAGTGGTTGAAGGAAATGAAAATCCAGAAATATAGATGATCTCTAAATTCTTCTATGGATATTATTAGTTGAAAAAAGCCAAGGGCAGCCCTAGCCGGTTTGGATCAGTGGATAGAGCGTTGGCCTGTGGACCGAAGGGTCCCAGGTTTGTTGGTCAAAAGCACATGCCTGGGTTGCAGGCTCGATCCCCAGTAGGGGGCGTGCAGAAGGCAACCAATCTATGATTCTCATCATTGATGTTTCTATTTCTCTCTCCCTCTCCCTTCCTCTCTGAAATTATATATATATATATATATATATATACATATTATTATATACACACACATATACATACACCAAGGGCAGAACAGTGTTTATAATATGCTACCTTTTATTTAAGACGGGGTGGGATATGAGTATATATGATAATAATAAAACATTGGAAGGATAAACAAAAAACTGTAAAACTGTAAATGGTTTTCTGGTAAGAAGTGAGGAGGGTATTAGCAGGGTGGTGGGGGATAAGGGTGAATGTTAAACTTCTCTAAATGCAGTTTGTTTGATAGTTAGACCTTGGGGGCCATGTAAATATTTTAAAACAAAATGAGATAAAAATAAAGAAAAGAACCTCAAATAAGGCAATCCATAGCAACTGGAAACAAAATGGAACAAAGTAAAGCACATGTATTTTAAATTTGTAGGCTTGTGTCTTGGTAACATAGAGGATTATTTCCTGTGTTTCACACATGAAGAACAGAGACTCGGAGGTTTAGTAAATGCTGAAATGCACTCATTTAGGAAGCAGCAGGGCTGATTTGAAAACGAGAAGTCTTTCCCCAGAATCGGAGCTCTTAACCACTAGAGTAGGTGTCTATAGAGAGAAAGGCTTTAACGGAGAACGATTTGAGATGCCAAAGGCTAAAGTAGGAAAGGACCCACCCGGTCCTGCCAGAGCAGGTGCATATCTATAGACTGTGTATGACTCAGAGTGGCAGATAGCACGGTCCTCTGGAAAGGGGACCCTCATCCCCGGCACCAACATCCGTGGAAGAGGAGTCCCTGCCCAAGAAAAAGAGGGAAATTTGGGCAGCAGTGTAGTTGGAGTCAATGAGGTCATGGGGTGGGTATTTGGGTAGTGGGTGTGCTAAGATAATAGTGACTCCCACTATCCCCACCATCCCTGCATCCTGGGGACAGACTAGGACAGTGATGGCGAACCTTTTGAGCTCGGCGTGTCAGCATTTTGAAAAACCCTAACTTAACTCTGGTGCCGTGTCACATATAGAAATTTTTTGATATTTGCAACCATAGTAAAACAAAGACTTATATTTTTGGTATTTATTTTATATATTTAAATGCCCTTTAACAAAGAAAAATCAACCAAAAAAAATGAGTTCGCGTGTCACCTCTGACACATGTGTCATAGGTTCGCCATCACTGGACTAGGAATTTAAAAGGGATCCCTGTGGTGGACAACAGGCTGTGGAAGAGAAATTGTCTTGTTAAACTGGAAAATCGAGTTTCATGCTATACCCTCCACCTATTTCCTTTAGTAAAGTCATGTATAAACATTCACTCTATCAGAGAGATGCTCCAAGAATACTAAGGGAAGGGTCATGTGCCTGTTTGTGGTAATAACTTTCTAGGCCCAAGATGTGGTTGCTTCTACCTGAAACAGGTAACTTTCACGACTCTGTAAATACTCTGCTTAACCAGAAACACAGTATATCCAGTCAGCCAACCCCCCAAATGCCAATCAAACTCTGGGTCTTCTCATTTTAAGCAAGGTCCCAGCCAATTAGATGTTTTCTATTTTTTTTCTCCTCCTTGTTCTTTTTTTCTTTTTCTCCTATAAGAGCTTCCTGCCTTCCACCCCATTTGCAGTTCTGAGAAAGGAGTCTGTCCACTTCATGAAGTGTTAAAAAGTTTGCTCTTCTCACCTAAAAAGAAACAAACACACACATATAATTTGAAAATGCATTCTTTGTGAAATATATCCTAAGGACAGAAAGAACTGCAAAGGTATCTTAAACTACACTTAGTGATCATCATGTTGTTAGTTTTAATATGGATATTATTAATATAGAGAGAGGGGGAAGAGAGAGAAAGATTCTGACCCCAAATGAAATGACTGGGGAGCGATAGCAGTATCGAACTGGAATGGAACCAGGAGGATGAGAGGGATTATGGATCTGTTTCTCTATATTAGGATGGGAAGCTAGCAGGGAATTAGATATGAAGAATGTGACCCAGGAGAGAGGTCATCTCCAGATATAGCTTTGGGAATTGTCTGCAGAAAGTGCTAATTAAACCCATGGGGCAGATTGGAGGCTGCCCCAGGAGAGGGAGAGAGAGAGAGACTCCAAGCAAGGAGAGGAGCAGCCCAGGGAGGCAGGACAGTCCCGTGTTGAATGCTGTTCCAAAGCTGCTGAGGATGAAGCTGATGAAGGACTGTTGAATGTTGTTTTGACTCAGAGCATTTTCTGCTTTTAAAAACTTCCTTCGTTTTTCTACTATAGAAGTTGCTTATGTTTTCTATTAACCTACAGAAACTTTTCCTAAGATACAACACAACAAAACAAAACAAAACAAAAATTCAGCTTTTCTTCACCTCTCTCACATTCGAATCACTCTTCACTGGGTTTCCTCCTTTTCTCAAATTGAGCCTTTTGCATGGCCTCCTTCTTTATCTTTTGCTGATCTGTTCATTAGCAGCACAACAGGAATAAAATAAGTATATGCAACTCTTGCAGGAAAAATCCGTATTTTCTTTCTTTTGTTAATGTTTAAATGATACAAATGATAAATTCATCTTATTAAAAATTTAGACAATTAAGAACCATAAAGAGTAAAAAGTTATATTGTCCTTAAAAATCAACCAACTTCCCTTTCCAGAGCTGACTATTGTTTACCATTTGGTGTGTATTCTTCCAGAACTCTGTGTGTGTGTGTGTGTGTGTGTTTTAGATAAAGAAAAAAAACTATAAATTTCAGGCCACAGACTCAGGCATGTAGAAATTATAAATTTATTCTTTTATAATTGAATTTAATTTGTATTTTAAGTTCCTTTATGTGGGGAAAGAAATCACAGTTAATCAGAGTTGCCCTAGTTGTTCTTTCTTCCCCCCAACCCCCCTCACCCAGGTTGTATCTAAATTCCAGGGGTTTAGAAGGTGTCAAGGTTTTGGAGGTTGAGGGAGGGGGCTGAGGTAGTCCCGGGTCATCTGTTGTTTAATCAACTGGTCCTTGGTTATCCATTCAGGTTCTTTAGTCATCCCTGCTCATCCGGTCCAGGCAGGGCACTGCTGTGTCCTTCTTATGCTCATTTTCAAACCTTCTTGCATTTGACTCTTTAAGCTCCTCTTGGGCATACAGAAAACACATAGGGTTTCCCCTAAGAGCAAAAGTTTATTTGTAATTGGAGTTAAGGAATATTTTTCATGTATGCTGAGGAATAGTAATATTCCAAACTTCTAGGTTACAATCTGATAAGGAATACAAGACAATGTTGGAAGAGGCTTTGGCATACACAACCATTGGAACAAGATTATCAGAACACACTATTAGAACCTTATTATCAGAACACTTACATATTACCTACTTTTATGTCAGACCAGCTTCATGGATAGCTCATCTTCTAATTTCTCACTGGCGATTTGAGGAACTAGCATTCAAGGTTAAATGTTAAGACTGGGGTGTGTAGGGAAGAAATACGGAAGTGGCAAGCATCACATTTCAGATCCTACATATGCAGGAATTAGGATACTGTTTCAGGTGGTCTCAGGCTCTCTTAGCCTAGACTCACCACAAACCCCTCTCTCTTATAGTCTGTACCACGTTGCCTTGCATTAGCAGGCTTGTCACTTTCTTTAGATTTTACCTTAGAGTAGAGGTTCTCAACCTGTGGGTCGCGACCCCTTTGGCGGTCGAATGACCCTTTCACAGGGGTCGCCTAAGACCATCCTGCATATCAGATATTTACATTACAATCCATAACAGTAGCAACATTACAGTTATGAAGTAGCAACGAAAATAATTTTATGGTTGGGTCACAACATGAGGAACTGTATTTAAAGGGCCAGAAGGTTGAGAACCACTGCCTTAGAGTGAGGGCATAAGTTCCCTTGGCTCTTGCATTTCCCAAATCTACTAGTATTTTAGGTTTCCATTATTCTTCCTCTGCAGAGATTGGCTCCTCAAGACCCACAGCTGCAGCGAAATCTTTTGCTTCCCTTCTAATGCTCCCCTTATCCCAAGCCTGTGAATCATTTATTTAATCCGGGAGTAGGGTGACCAACTATCATTATTTTCTGAGTTCAAGAGGGTTCTCAGAACGTGGGACTTTCATTGCTAAATCTAGGAAAGGTTGGGGCAAAAAGGCACATATGGATCACCTTATATGGGAGTGGGAATGAGTGATGAAGGGGAAAACTGGCTCTGAATGATCAAGAATTCTTCAAAATCTTTTGTTTCTGGCATAAAGTTTTTGCTCTAAATCTTTCAGGTATTGAATACTTTTTGAAATGCACAGCAAAGAATTGACTCCTATTTTCACACTTTCTGTTTCATTACCTCTTTCTGGCTTTTTCTATGTTTTGCCCTGCTCCTTTGAACTGGTAGCTTTTATGGGACACATTGTCCCATTTTGTGTTTTAATTTCTTTCTTGGACTAGAGGCTTGATGCACGAAATTCGTGCAAGAGTAGGCCTTCCTTCCCCCGGCTGCCGGCACCAGTTTCCCTCTGGCACGCAGACCCGGGCTTCCCTCACAGCCCCAGCTTTGTCTGGAAGGATGCCTGGACTAATTAGCATATTATGCTTTTATTATTATAGATAGTAGTGCCCTTTGTGTCACTTTTCTGGCCTCTATCCCCTGTAATTCATAGACAAGTCCCTTCTTCAATGGAGCAGCCCAGGAGAGGTCCCAGCCTGATCTGGGGACCACCTTTCCTTACTTCTCTAGAGCAGAGGGGCCATCGCTAGTGCATCTTTCTCAGAGGTGTGCAAGGTCATTGGGGCAGGCAGGGGTTAGGGGCAGGATGGAAGATAAAAGTTACATTGACATTTATATTTTAGTCTAATGAAAAATAAGAAATTACATATTTTTGTTGTTGTTAATCCCCACCCCAGGATATTTTTTCCATTGATCTCTTTTTTGTTGTTGTTAGAGAGAGTGGAGGGGAGGGGGAAGGGGGATGGGAAAGGGAGAGAGAAAGACAGAGAGAGAGAGAGAGAGAGAGAGGTAAAGAGGGAGAGAGAGGAGAGAAACATCAGTGCATCAATGTGAGAGAGACACATTGATTGGTTGCCTCCTGCACCCACCCCAACCAGGGCTGGGGATCGAACCTGGAACCAAGGTATGTGTCCTTGACCAGGAATAGAACCTGTGACCCTCTGGTGTGCAGGCTGATACTCTAATCACAGAGAAACACCAGCCAGGGCAGAAATTACCTGTTTTTAATATCAACTGATGAGCTGACACCAACACCCACACTCAATGTGATGTCAGATGGTCACAGAATATATACTAGAGGCCCGGTGCACGAAATTTGTGCACTGGGGGAGGGGGTGGTACCTCAGTCCGGCCTTCACCGTCTCACAGTCTGGGAGCCCTTGGGGGATGTCCGACTGATGGCTAAGCTGGTAGTTGTACATCTTTAGCACTGCCACGGAGGCAGGAAAGGCTCCCGCTATCACTGCTGCACTTGCCAGCCATGAGCCTGGCTTCTGGCTGAGCAGCGCTCCCCCTGTGGGAGCGCACTAACCACCAGGGGACAGCTCCTGTGTTGAGTGTCTGCCCCTGCTGGTCAGTCTGCATCATAGTGACTGGTCGTTCTGCTATTTGGTCAATTTGCATATTAGCCTTTTATGTCTGTGGGATTGGGCTGAAACTGGCTCTCTGACATTCCCCAAGGGGTCCTGGATTGCAAGAGGGCGCAGGCCAGGCCGAGGGACCCCACTGTGAATGATCAGGGCCAGGGAGGGACGCGGGAGGTTGGCCAGCCAGGGAGAGACTGCAGGAGAACTCCAGGGCATGTCTGGCCCATCTTGTTCAGTCCTGATAGGCCAGACCCCAGCAGCAAGCTAATCTACTGGTCAGAGCATCTCCCCCCTGGTGGTCAGTGCATGTCATAGCGAGGGGTTGAGTAGCCTTAGCATATCATTAGCATATTACACTTTGATTGGTTGAACGGACAACCGGACGACTGAACACTTAACATATTTGGCTTTTATTATATAGCTTTTATTATATATTATGTGACCTATTCTGCAGGAAGAATGACAGTTCCACACTGCAGAAGGGGATGACAATGGCATCCTCATTCTTTATTTTCAGCTTGTTGCAAAATACACAATTTATGCATGTCTGGGTAAGTAAGTTATATAGGTTGTGTTGTCTACATTCAGTTAAAGCAAACTTTATAAAATATCTAAATGACAAAATATTGAAGGTTATACTAATAATGTAAGCACAAGAGTAGTCAGACCTATCCCCCTACATACTCTTCTCCAGACACACTGGCCACATCCCACCTCAGGGCCCTTGTTCTGGCTTGTCCCTCTGCCTGACATGCTCTTCCCTCAGCTATTGGCAGGGCTTACTCCCTTACCTCCACCTAGTCTTAACTCACATGTCACCTGACCATCACTTAAAATTGCAACACCCACCCCCGTATGACTCATTCCCTTCATCTTGCTTTATTATTGTTTTTTTTTTTTACTCTAGCACTTATCATCCTCTAATATAGCTTATAATTTACTTATTTATTATCCTATTATCTGCTCTGATGTAAGCTTCAGGAGGACAGGGATATTTTCTTTGCTGCTGTACTGCCAGTGCTTAGGCTAGTGCCTACAACATGGCAGAGCATGTAGATGTGTTGGATAATGGTGAAAAACTGCAGAACCAACACTCTTCCCTTCTCAGTACAAGCTCTTCATTAGCCAGGATAGCTGAAAACGTGCAAAAGTGCACACGCCTTTATCTCTGGGAGTTTCCATAGCAATGGCTCATCAGTGCCTCGCCATGCTGGCTGGTTTGCCAGCGGTGGTCAACACTTAGCATCTGGCCTGTTCGTCCCCCTGGTCCTTGTTCATATGACACCACCTCGAGAGGCCTCACCTTAGAGAAGAGCAATGTTCTGTCTATGGCAGGCACTTCCTTTGCTGTTTCTTCCCCAGACTTTCTTTAGAGAAGGAGCAGTCTGAATGGAAGAGAGGGCTAGGGTATGGTCTTGAGCTATGTCTATACAGTAAGACCCCTGCGTTTTACTACTGAGATGTCTCGTTTATTTGGAGTGACTGGAAGCTCCTGAAGCTTCCAATCCTTGGGCACCAGTTGCTACTGGAGTCTTAATAGTGGGGATAAGGGTGGGGAAGGAATGTCTGTGGCCCCCCTGCCATGCCTTGTTGGCTGAGTCTATGGGTTATCTATGTGTTCAGGATATCACAAGCCACTGTTGAATAGATTCATCAGATTATTATCTTACTCCCCTCTCTCTATGGAGGGCACAAAACTAGTTTTGAAAGGATTAGATTCTCTGACATGCTTTTTTCTTCACTTTTTGTCCCTTACTCACCAAACACATCCTTTCTCCTTTCAGATGTAAAACATCTCCCGTGCTTCTGAATATGTGTGAATATCTGTTTGCAGAGTCTGTTTTGGGGGAAGGGGAGAGAGTGGCAAGAGAGAAGAAAAGTTATCTCTATTGGCAACAGCCAGCAAAAGATGACCCACTATATTACTATTGTTCATTTTTAAGTGGAATATGATTTGTAAGCCTGGTAGATGTTATACCCCAAGCTTTTTACCACTTCCAGAACTTGCATATTCTGCCCTTCTCTACAAGATGTACTCCTAAGTCCTACCTCTCTCAAGATTCAACTCAAACATCATCTCCTCTGTGAAGCCTTTCCAACTCTCCGAGGAAGAGAAGAAACTAAGTAATCATTGAATAAGTAAAGTTGACTAAGTGAAAGTTTAATGGAGCAGTCATATTATTATGTTGGTTTCTCAACATATGTATGAATAGCGTGTGGAAATGAAGCGCTGTAAGAGGATCAGGTGGCTTTGAAACCACTAGAGGAACAGTTGCTAATTGCAGAAGGCTAGTTTAAATTCATTTGAAAAGCTGCAGCATCAATGACAGTAGGAAATAGTTTGCTTTGCCTATTAGCATAGAGATGAATGATTTTACTCATCTGCCCAGGAGAAGTGGCATGTTGTAGTTGTGGGAAGAACTCCCAAATTCTGGGTCAACTAACCTCTAAATCTCAGCTGGGGACAAGAGGACACTTTCTTCTGAATGTGTGTGTGTGTGTGTGTGTGTGTGTGTGTGTGTTTCCTTTGTTTTATTTTTAATGTTATGACCATTCATAGTATATACTATGCGCCAAGAGAAAGTCTTGTACAACATCATTTTTTTATGACTTCTTTTGAGACTTGAACTTATTTCAAACACTGGCCTGTTACACAGGGTATGTTCATGTTTTAATAATAGGAGGTGGTGTTCACTGAGTGCTTGCTATGTGCTTAGTACTGTTCTAAGTGATTGACGTGTATTAAATCATTCACTACTGGAGCAACTCCATGAGGTGGGTATTGTTATTGTTGTTATTTACAGTCGAGGGACCGGAAGTGCAGAGAAGTTAATTAACGTGCCCAAGGCCATCCAGCTGTGGGAGCCCAGGTACTTTCGTTCTAGAACCTTTGCCCTTCATCACCATACAGTTTACTGCCTCTCTCTAAGAAAACCATTAATACTGCCTTTCAACTTCACATTTTACATGATAAATACAGAAAAATACCTTTACTCTGAAAACTGTAGAAATGATAAATCTATCACAAACACACTATTTTTAAAGCAGGTAATGATTAGGCTGGTTTTAGAGGGCAAGCTAGCATCAGGAGACACAGCACACCTACTTCTTATTGTCATTAATGCTTCATACCTCGCCAAGCCCCTTAGCATCCTATTGTTTCACATTTATTTGTTGCCCTCATTTGCCTGTAATGTGAATCTTGTGAGGGCAGGGGCCTCCCTCTCCTTGTTTACTCTGTCTTCTTGACAACTAGAACATAGCCTGGAAGATAATAGGTACCAAGTAGGGAAGGCCCAGCTTATATTTATTATGTATTTTTATTATGTTGCTATATATATTATTATATCTTTTTCTTTATGATATATTATACATATATAAAATATATTAAACACGTTTACATATTTAAATATCATATATGTACATGTATACAAATATATAAAATTATTATATACAAACTAATACAAATACTAACAGCCCACTGTTGAAGTGGGTGCTTATTTCTTGGTTTTATTCTTCCTTTTTTGTCATTAACAATATTATAGTTCTTATTTTATGTGTAGCATTGCATTATTAAAATCTCTTTAGAAAATGAAGGCATAGTCAACAACTTACCAGTAACTAACATGTAGTAGATTATGACAATTGTTTTTTTAAAGGAATTTTTCTTTTTTTTTTTTTATTGCTTAAAATATTACAAAGGGTATTACATATGTCTCCTTTTTCCCCCCGCCCTTGACAATCAGGAATTTTTCTTTTCTTTTTTTTTTTTTTTTTTAAATATATTTTACTGATTTTCCACAGAGAGGAAGGGACAGAGACAGAGAGTTAGAAACATCGATGAGAGAGAAACATCGATCAGCTGCCTCCTGCACATCTCCCACTGGGGATGTGCCCGCAACCCAGGCACATGCCCCTGACCGGAACCGAACCCAGGACCCCTCAGTCCGCAGGCCGACGCTCTATCCACTGAGCCAAACCGGCTTCGGCAGGAATTTTTCTTATTACTACTTATAAGTCTGAGTTTTTTTTAAAAAAAATATTTTTAATTGATTTCAGAGTGGAAGGGAGAGGGAGAGAGAGAAACATCAATGATGAGAGAAATCCATTAATTGGCTGCCTCTTGCACGCCCCCTATTGGGGACTGAGCCTGCAACCTAGGCACGTGCTCCAACAAGGAATCAAACCTCACCTCCTGGTTCATAGGTCGAGTCTAAACCACTGAGCAAAACTGGTAGGTGACAATTGTATTTTAATAAATGTGTCCATTGTGGCATTAATAAGCACCTATCTTCACCTTGTATTGGGCCTCAGAAAACACAGCAATCCTGGAAAATCTCCAGTCATGCCTTTCTTTCTACCTTTCACTTGTTGAATTTTTGCTTTGTCTTCTGGACCGGGCTTGACTATCAGTTTCCATGAAGGCTTCCCCCCGCCCCCCCGCCGACACAGCTCCCTAGAAGAATACTTTACTTGTCCTTCTGGGATCTCAGAGCACTTTATAGGTACTTGTTTATGTGTCTGTCTCCCACACTAGACTTTGCTCTCCTTTTGTATCCCTGGTAGCTGCCTCATAGTAGCTACTCAGTAAATGCTTCATGAATGGATAATCTTAATGAAGTTCTGTGAGGGGAAGTCAGCCATTGTAAACGGTAAGCAGAATGGATGAAGATAACTTTTATTATGATATCACACATTTGAAATATGTGTATAGCATTACATTTTAAGTGGTGGGATGCTAGACTTAAACCATCCTTAAAATATTTCTAAAATTTTGCAGTCAGATGAATTAGCCATTATTTCCAAATAATTACACACAAAAATCTGTTAATTGAAGCAAAAACTGAAAATGTTATATGCACTAGGCCAGTGGAAGCTGTTCTCAGTGTTGATAGTACACACATTTATTCTATGCAATTAGTAGGGCACATCAGCAGTGAATTATAAATTATAAATTTTCCCTTGCAAAAGCAGCTCTTTCTCACGCATTTATATATGGGCAAAAGCCACATCCACTATAGAAAACAAGATAAACATAACTGCATATGTTTATAAGCAATGACAGTTACAAACTAGTACATGTTCCTTTTGATAAAATAGTGTAAATATCAAGTGTGGGTGATGGTTTCATTATGGAGATCTGCTTTCAGATCATTTCAATGAAACCACTGGCTAATTAAATTTATTATTCATCTTCTTCAAAGGAAAGCCTATGCAAATTATCGGAGGCAGATCGTGTTCATAAGGAAAAAGCACCATGCTCTGAGTTGTACCCAAATCACAGCTCTTTCTAGTAACAAGAGGTAAGGGTGAATTGGGGAGGAAACTGTTCCGGCAGAATTTCCCATAAGCGGATGCATTCTTTAGTCTTCTTTCCCTTGGCAAAGTTAGGAATCTTTAGTGCTTTTCACAGAAATAACAGTCACATCGCGTTGGCTGCAAAAAGAAATCCCGGCCCTCATCTCCGTAACATTGCCTAGTAATGAGAAAGTCACCAGCTATTTCTCTGTGTGTTTTCCTGGAGTTAAATAGTTATGCGCATCTGGTTTGGAAATTGAGAATTCTCCCTCTTTGAGGTTAACTGCAAGAGGGAAATAAGAAAAGTAAGTCAGCCATCTGCCGAAGAACTCACTAACCAGGCTATAGGGACAGGGCAGCATTTACCTCTCAAGGAATCTGGATTTCAATGTTTTCACAGTAACCTGTTTGTCTTCCTGATGCCATCTCGTCCTCTAGAGCCTGGCTAATGATCTACAAAACATATGGCTGGCTCTGCTTTCCTTATCCACTTTCATTATGATTTAAACTACTGGAGGGCAGGACTACCATGTGTGTGTGTGTTTGTGTGTGTGTGTGTGTGTGTGTGTGTGTGTGTGTTTTGTGGCTGCAGAACACCTGGAATACTTTTTTGCTCAATCTTAGGCAATATTACAGATGCTACTGCTGGATTAGTCTTTTATTTTTTATTGATTTCAGAGAGGAAGGGAGTGGGAGAGAGAGAAACACCAATGATGAGAGACAGACATCATTGATTGACTGCCTCCTACATGCCCCCTACTGGGGATTGAGCCTGCAACCTGGGCATGTGCCCTGACTGGCAATTGAACTGTGACCTCCTGGTTCATAGTTTGATTCTCAACCACTGAGCCACACCTGCCAGGCTGGATTAGTCTCGAACAATTTCACTGAACAATGATAATTCCCTCTGATACCAAAATCATTCTCTGGGTGTCTTTTTAGGAGGGCACTAATAATATAAATAATAGCTTTTAAAGGTTTGCCAATACAAGAAATTTAGCATTAAAAATATAGATGGTTCCCTAAGTTTTACACATCAGCAGGTGGAGGAAAAGCACATCATTAGTTAGCAAGGAAGATGCATGCATTTTTATAATAAAATATTTACAGCACTTCTTGGTATTCTGGGAACATGTAATTAAAATCCTGATACCTTGAATAGTTTTAACATTAATTACAAGAGTGTGAACTAAACCCCCATATATTTGATCACTTAAAATTATAAGGAAAAAAATGCAATTGCCCAGTTGTACCTTATTTTAGTCCATTTTTCACTTTGAATTTACAAGTTGCAATTGAGGTTTGTATTTTGCTAAATAAATTTCAGATATTTCTAACAATATTGGTCAATGCTATTGCTAGTAAGAACTATAATTTTTATATCAGCCCTTTCCAAGGAGTTGATTAAGGAACCTGTCTTCCAAAAAGAGAGCCTGACCCAGAAGAAAAGCATTGAGTTATAATAATGTTCCTTTCTCCCGTGTGAGTTGAGGCATATTTAACCGCCCTTCCAACTGCAGCTTCCTTATCTACGAAACGCAATTAATAACTTCCATTTGCAGGGTGATGGTGAGGATTAAACCAGGTAATATGTGCAGAGTGCCTGGAACTGGGAAAGCGCAACAAATAGTAACTACTCATAGAAAAGAATAGCGACATTAAATATCTTTTTAGTTCACAGCCACAGTCAAGGTTTATGGTTTACATGTTTAAAAAGGTAAGTGTTAAATCAGTGAACAGAATTCCTCAACTTTGCCTTCATTCAATTTTCCATATATACTTGAAGACAGTTTATATGACTTACATTACTTACTTCTCCCTGTTCCTAAAAATTTCCTTAATGGCAATTCTAGATTTCACTGTAACTTGTTCCAGGTTATGCATCTGTTTCTTCCTTCCATCCATTCATCTAGTCCAGCAATTAGATAATCTGAGCTTATCCTTTGCACTGGGCATGATGAACCATAAACCCTCCCCACAGGAGAATGGGTGTCAGAGAGCCAGTGCAGTTCAGGGACATCAAACCTGGGAGCGAGTGTCACCTCCTGAACTTGCTACCTTTGGGGCTCAGGACGTAACCTTACACTTTGCCTTGTCTGTTTCTTCTTCCATAAAGTGAAAATACCTCCTCTCCTTCTAATAGGACTGTTATGATGTCCAAAGGACTTAATGCAGATAAAAGAATTTTATAAATAATAAGGCAAAAATACTTAGTATTGTTACGAATAATATCAGTTGGATTTAGGTCTCAGTATTATTTTGAAAGCTTTTTTCCCCCTTAGAGACCAGACCAGCATTTCTGCCTTTGCTGCTTATGAATTTAATCCATTGATTATGTGTTTCTGCCAACCAGTTGGCCTTTCTCCTCCCTGCTACATTGGCAAGTCTCTTTGCCTTGCACTTATAAGATTGTATAGACAGGATGTGATTCTGATGAAGCACAAATGGATTAGAATTAATGCTCTTATTCATCCTTGATGCCACTGGAAATTACATTTTTAGTAGGTGAGGAAATTTTGGCATGCATGTATGTGGCGGCGGAGTAGCCTTATACTTTGAAAACCCTCTTAAATTCCCCTTTGTGTAGGAATTAAGACACAAAAAATGTCAATTGCCTCAGGACTTTCCTAAAGTGTATTTTTTTTTTAATTTTATTTCTAGTGACATGAATAATCTGCAATCTTGTTTCTAAAATATTTCTGGGAGGTGTCCAAAAAATCCAAAGAACTTTTTAAACATACGCTGATAACTTGACTAATGCTTGACTCAGCTTTCTGGGAATGAAGTATAGAGCTCTCTAGCAGAAAACTTGGCATTCACATTTTCTAGCACATTGCATGACGGGACAGAAGTGAAAGAACTTTCTCCTAGAGGGCACACCTGTGCTTGTGAGGATCTTGTGGAATATGTGCAGGGTTGACTATAAGCATAGCAGAATGAGTGAGTGGCTGCTTACAGAATATGCTTGATATTGGGACTGTCAGGTACTTGCTCTCAAATAGCTCCCCCCCGCCCCCAAGTGTAATAGATCTATAGATCTTGAAATGCCACCACTTGGAGAGATAACACATGGTTCCCTGAGGGAGGGGAGGGAGTGGATTTAGAAACAACTATAATTGTAAAAACAGACCCTCTTTAATAAAAGGCATAGCACCCCTAGCACACAGAGAAGCACACAGAGAAGCACTTAGTATCTGGATTGGGATTAAGGTGATGATGAGGGTTAAACCAGGTAATATGTGCAGAGTGCCTGGAACTGGGTAAAACACAACAAATGTTAAATAGTTTATAATAAGCTAGAGGCCCAGTGCATGAAATTCGTGCATGGGTAGGGTTCCTAGACCTGGCCGGCTATCAGGGCCCATCTGTGGGGTGACTGGCGGGGTGATTGGGGGACCCCGCTTGAACCCACATTGGCCGTCCTGGTGCCGCATGCTCGCCAGCCCTGCCTGCTGCCGCTGCTGCTGGTCGCCTCCCTCTGCGGGATGACCGATGGGGCGATTGGGGGGCCCCCGCTGGCATCTGCTTTGGCTGGCCTGGTGCTGCTGGCTCACCGGCCCCATCCCCTGCCGCCACCGCTGGTCGCCTCCGTCTGCTGGGTGACCGGCGGGGTGATGGGGGCGGGGGCGCTTGCACCTGCCTTGGCTGGCCTGGGGCCTGCGAGCTGGGAGCAGCTCCTGCGTTGAGCGTCTGTCCCCCGATGGTCAGTGCCCATCATAGTGACCAGTCATTCTGCCGGATGTTCCGCTGTTTGGTCAATTTGCATATTAGGCTTTTATTATATAGGATGGTAAATCAGACTGAACCCTTCCCCCTTCCTCAGCAGTCCACAGGATCCTGGGGAGGCCAATCCCTTTTCTAGTTCCAGGACTGAGTCCTCAATCAGTCCTGGGAATTCCAAACTCCCTCATAGTGACTGTTTTGGGAGGAGCACAGCTGAAGGCAGTCATCACAGGGCACTCCACTGCCCACTGTGGGTACTTGATCTAAGTTGGCTCTGATGGACCGAAAGGAAACTTTTATTTCATGGTTGGGTAGTTTCTGCCCCTCTTTCTTCCTTGCTAGATGTAACCAAAAGAGCACGTTGGCCCATTGTTGCAGGTTGCCCTACTGTGTGCCCGAGGACAAGGACAGCACACTGATGAGGGCAGAGCCAAGTGAATACCAGAGAAGCAGAGCCAGGGCCCTTTGCCTGGAGTTTGGACATCCTGTTACAGGAAATAATAATTTTCCTCATTGTTTCAAATGTTGCGAGTCAGTTTCCTGTATCTTTTATCCTAAAGCATTCTAACCAATAAAGCCCTAGGTAAATATTTATTAAATAATGTGTTAAATGAATGAATAAGGGTAAAAGTGAGTGGGAAGGAAGCCAGGGAGGCTGGGAGGAGAGTGGAAAGGTTGGTCAGTCGAGAACTGTGATGCCTGGAGCCTAGAGTGGATTCCTGGACTGGGGCCTGGCCCAGACGCTGCTGTGTACATGGCCGTGAGAGGAGCACCGAGAAGGCCCCGTTTGAGCACCCGGAGCTGTATTGGGCGAGAGTGCTTGCCAGGGGCCCATAGGAGTGGGAACTCAACACTGGCTGTGCCCCAGGCTTGCTCCAGGGTTCAGTCTGCAGGAGCACCAAGTTAACTTTTATTTGTTTATTAATTTACTAGAATTGCAAATTCTGTGGGATTAAGTACTTGGTCTACTTTATTTGTTGCTGAATTCCCTCAATCTCTAGAAGAGTGTCTGCAAGAAGGAAGGTACATATTTTTTATTTTTTAATAACAGCTTTATGGCAGTATAGTTCATGTCCCATAAAATTTACCCCTTTCAAATGGTACAGCTCAATGGATTTTAGTATACTCAGAGTTGTGCAACTATCACCGCTATCGAATTTCAAAACATTTCCATCACACCAAAAAGAAACCCATTAGCAGTCATTCCCCATGTCCACCAGCTCCTGGAAACTATAAATTTTTTTTTTAAGGAAAGGAGCATCCTTATCTCTGAAGACGAAGGGACACCAAGAACAATCCTAACAAACAGGCCTTGCTCAGTTTCCCCCAGTTTACTTCACTCACTTCATACTCCTTAACCTGCCATGTCCCTCAGTGACTGTCCACTCTTCATCAGCCCAGCATGAAAGTTCTCAGGTCTAACTGTTTCATTGGGTCTTCATTTCCTTATGAAGGCTTTTGTGTTATGTAAAACTTACCTTAAATAAATTTGTATGCTTTTCCCCTGTAAATAGGTTTTTACCACTTTAATTTTCAGACCCAGCTAGGGACGGACGTTAAGAGGGTTGAGGAAAACTTTTTTCTTCTCTACAATATCAAGTCTGAATTAGAAAAATTAAAATATATTCCACATACCTTAATATTCACTCTCTTAGTGGGTTTTAATATATTCATAAAGTTATACAACCATCACCACTGTCTAATTCCCAAATATTTTTATCACCCCAAAAAGAAATCCCATCCCCATTAGCATTGACTCCCTAATCTTTCCTATTTCTAGCCCCTGACAACCACTAATTTACTTTCTGTTTATGTGGATTCATGTATTCTTGACATTCTCTATAAGTGGAATAATATGTGGATGGTCTTTTGTGACTGACATTTTTTATTTATCTTGATCCACGTTGTAGCATGTATCAGTATTTTGTTCCTTTTTGTGGCTCAATAGTATTCCACTACATGAATATACCACATTTGGTCTTCCATTTATCAGTTGATAGACATTTAGGTTTGTGGTTTTTTTAATCTCAAGAAAAACGATTTTAAATGTTACATGCAATAAATATTAATATTTCAAAAAAAAGGATTTTAAGTATAATAATATTACCAAAACTGTACTAACATAGTATGATATCACAAAAGTTGTAGGAAATATTAAAATTCTGCAAATAACAGGATTACTTCTATTATATTCTAAAACTAGAGACCCAGTACACAGGATTTGTGCACTGGTGGGAGGCATGGCCTGTGGGGATCGGCCCACTGTGGGAGCACCGCTCATCCCATTCAGTGGAGCGGCTGTGGACCCTCCCTCTGAGCGGCTGCTCCCTGGTCTGGCATCTTCCGTGAAGTGGGAGCACTCACCTCTCCAGGGGTCCAAGTCGGGGCTGGGCCCTCCCAGCACTGAGAGGTGGCGGAGTAGGCCTCAGTCCCCTGGCAGCCACGAACCTGC
This sequence comes from Myotis yumanensis, assembly GCF_028538775.1. NCBI lineage: Eukaryota > Metazoa > Chordata > Mammalia > Chiroptera > Vespertilionidae > Myotis > Myotis yumanensis. The sequence continues at coordinate 168,404,220 of NW_027223754.1, forward strand.
CTCCCAGTCTCCAGGGTCAGCTCTGTGAGCCTGTGGCAGCACTGCACAGCCTGTGGGTGTCTGGAGGAGGCGGCATAGTGAGGAGGAGGAGCCTGGGGCGAAGAGGCGATGATTGCAGCCCAGGTTCCTGCTGGTCAGCCTGGGGTTTGCAGTGGGAGTAGCTGCTCACTACGGTCAGCCAAGCAGCACTCCCACTGTGGTAGTGCACTGACCACCCTGGGGGCAGCTCCTGTGTTGAGCATCTCCTGGTGGTCAGTGCGTGTCATAGTAACTGGTCGACTGGTCGTTCTGGTTATTCCACCATTTGGTCGCTGGGCTTTTATTATATAGGATATTTTTTCCTCTGGCTCTATTTTTGTTCATCAGTTATTTTGTTCATTATATTCCATGAATGAGTGAGATCATATGATATTTATCTTTCTCCGACTGGCTTATTTTGCTTGGCATGATGCTCTCCAGTTGAAAATGGTATGAGTTCTTTCTTTTTACAGCAGCGTAGTATTCCATTGTGTAGATGTATCACAGTTTTCTAATCCACTCCTCTGCTGATGGGCATTTAGGCTGTTTCCAAATCTTAGGTATTGTAAATTGTGCTGCTATGAACATAGGGATGCATATATCTTTTCTCTTTGGTGTTTTTGTTTTCTTGGGATATATTCCTAGAAGTGGGATTACTGGGTCAAATGGAAGTTCCATTTTTAATTTTTTTGAGGAAGCACCATACTGTTTTCCACAGTGGCTGCACCAGTCTGCATTCCCACCAGCAAAAGGGTTCCTTTTCCTCTGCATCCTCGCCAGCACCTGTTGTTTGTTGATTTGTTGTTGATAGCCATTCTGACAGGTGTGAGATGGTACCTCATTGTCGTTTTGATTTGCATCTCTTGGATGATTAGTGACTTTGAGCATGTTTTCACATCTCTTAGCCTTCTTTATGTTCTCTTTCGAAAAGTGTCTAGTTAGGTCCTTTGCCCATTTTTTGATTGGATTGTTTATCTTCCTTTTGTTAAGTTGTATGAGTCATTTGGGTTATTTTCAATTTGGGGCTATTATAAAAACTTCTCTATAGGTTTTCGTGTGGACATGTTTTTAATTCTCTTTGGTATCTGGGAATGAAATTGCTGGATCATATGGTAGCTCTATGTTTAACTTTTGAGGAATTGCTAACCTGTTTTCCAAAGTGCTTGCACCTTTGTACATTCCCATCAGCAGTGGGAAATTTCTCCACGTCCTCATTGACACTTGTTATTATCTTTGTAGTTGTAGCTATCCTAGTGGGTATAAAGCAGTATTTCACTGAAGCTTTCAATACCTATTTTTTAAAGTGCCAATCAATCTGGGTCAAGAACCTCACTTGATATGTGTTTTTCTCTGCCGCTCTCTGGTTACCCTGTGAGATTGCTCCCCTGAGCATCCCCAGAACAACTGGAAAATAAAAAGTAATCCATGGCAAGCTAGTGGGCTGGTGAGGAGTTGGGCCTGGGCACAGAAGCCTTTTCTAAGCTGTAACTGTGAAGAACAGACACCATCAGTGCATGAAGGTAGTGCATTTTCTCAAATGGTGTCTTGCTATATGTGCAGGATCAGCATAAAACAAAGGAAAGGCTGAAAACATTAAGGGAAGAGTATAAGAGGGTCTGTCCTGGACCTCACAAGAGACCAGAGGAGGTGAGATTCTCCCAGTGAAGTGAAGGCAGAGGTGAGGGCTAATGATAGGAATAAAGGCGCCACATCTCTCCTTTAGCTCTGCCGTCTCCAGCAGCCAGCCCTTGGGGTGGGGTCCTTAGCAAGGGTACTCTTAGCCTTTGGTTGGGAAGTTCGTCCTTGGGTGGAACTGTCCCATGGCAAAGCAGGGGGCTTTTATTGTCCCTGGCCTCTGCCCATTAAATACTAGGTATCCAACCCCCATGCAGCATCTAGTCATTGTGACAACCCAAACTGTCCCCACCCAATTTCTAAACACCCTCCAGGGTGGTTGTAACTTCCCTGCCCTTGTCTATTAGAGGAACTAAAACAATGAAAGCAGAATTATATAATGTGCATCTGTTGCAGCATGTAAGTTGTGGATATCCTGGAATAGTAAGTAAAATAGTTACTTTATCTCTATGAACTTATGAAATTATTCGGGGGAAATCTGATGTTCCCAGACAGAAGGAGGGCCGCAGTAATAACGGGTCTCTGAGCTAACCGACATTGTACACGATTTAACTGTAAGGTTAACAGAAACATTCCATTTTCACTTGGGGCAGGAATTCTGTTAATGTCATAGTCATTCTGTTTGATGCTAAGCAGGAATTGTGCCTGACCAGTCAGTACATCTTGGTTAATGAAAATAGAAAATGAATTAAATACTACTTAGTAACTTTACTTACTTAGTAGAAAATATCTTTAGCAACATGGGCTTTAGAGGTTTGTTGGGACAGAATAAGTGATTGAGGAGGTCTTGGCTGAGGCAATATTGCATGATGTTAAGAGCACAGCATCTGGAAAGTGCCGGAGTTTGAATCCCATCTCTGCTCCATCCTGTGTTTAACTTTGGACAAGTTACTTAATCCCTTGGCCACTCAGGCATCCATATGCATTTGAAAACTAAGGGAAAACATTTTTTTTTGCTTATTAGTTGTTGTGAAGGTTAAATCAGTCAGTTATGTAAAAATGCTTGTCCACAAATCAGTCATAGTAAATGCCATGTTAAATGTACCTCTGGTTATTATTCCTGACTAAACTGCTGTGGCATGGCCCCTACTTTTAGAAATGAAGACATGGAAGGCTCAGAGTGATCCAAAGACTTGGTTCAAATTATAACCAAAATCAGCTTCAACCCAGAATGCACAGGCCTTCACCCTCACACCCACCCTCTACTGAGTAGCAGGTGGACCAGTGGCTGTTCCATTTCCTCCTTATTTGAACAAGAAGCCAGTAGATCACAGAAGTGTCCAGACATATCATTTTTATCCCCATTACTATTTCTGCTCTGTATCCAAAAGAAGGATTGTGGCAAAGAAAGTTGTATTTTTCATTAAGACTGTAAGTACAGCCTGGCCAGTGTGGGTCAGTGGTTGAGCATCAACCTACAAATCAGGAGGTCATGGTTTGATTCCCAGTTAGGGTACGTGCCTGGGTTGCAGGTTCGATCCCCAGTATGGGGCGTGCAGGAGGCAGCCCATTGATGATTCTCTCATCATTGATGTTTCTATCTCTCCCTCCCTCTCTTTCCCTCTCTGAAATAAATAAAAGTATATTTAAAAATAAATACTGGAAGTATAAACATACTGTTCCTTTTGGTTTGATCAAATTGAGACTGTCAGTGCTTTCACATGCCTCCAGGTTTGTGGATGGGTCAGCAGGCTCTGCCTCACTGATTGTGAGGAAAAAGGAACTCTGCCAGGGAATGTGAGATCCATGTGTAGATATAGCTAAGCTCTTCCTGTTATTGCTGTGCTCCCATAATTGAAGTAGTAAAGATAAGTAATGATGAAATGACTTTCTACTGGGTTTTGTTCAATTACTTAGCTAGGTAAAGTTATGTTGCAAAGAGAGTATGTTTGGAATTAAGCCTCCAGTAGCCTTGATGGAAAGAGAACTTGACATTGCACTTCAGTGAGCCAAAGTGAAGATGGTTCTCTGGGAGAGGCTTGGTTTAAGACAGCAAGGAATGAGCAGACACCTCCCTCTCTGAGAATACTTACACCTCATCGGAAGCTAGAGGCTGAATCAGATCAGAGACTTTCAACCTTTTGTGCCCGTGATCCACAGCAAGGAATACCTCTATCACAACCCAGTGTACACCCACAGGCACACACAGTGAATTTTTATAAACCTATTTTTACCCTCACTAAATGGAATGCATTCTGATACTTTCTTTTTTTTAATTTTTTTAAAAAGAAATACTAGTTGTAATCCACTAAATGGACCTTAGGGCCTACTTATCATTTGTTACCTGCAGTTTGCCAATACCATAGTAAATGGATCTTGGGGTATCTTCCTTAGTTCTGACACTATAATAACCTTTAATAACAAGAATATTAAGATATAACCTGGAAAGTCTCTGCCCCCCCCCCCCCCTTTATCTTAAAGTGTTGAAAGGCCATATGTGTAGGGGGTATTCTTATAGGGAAAAGCATTTACTCTTTATGTTCTTCACTTAGTTCTGGAGAGATTATTACATTCCAACATTTAAATAAAGCACTTATATAGCCTGAAGTAAACTTGGAGGGTATACTGTATTTATTAATGACTTATTAGTAATAAACTTAAGTGATATTATGAGAGAGCTTAATTTTAGTGTCTATGTTATAATTTTCACTGCATACAGATTCATTATTTTAAAAGTATATCAAGTATCTTAAGTAAAAAACTCAAGTTGCAAAGTAGTATTTATCTTATACTATTGTTTATATTTTCTAAAACTCTAAGTATGTCCTTATATTTACATAGAATTTTGTTTTTTTTTTCTTTATAAAAGAAATTGGTAACTGTATTAAGAGAGAAAAACTAGGGCACTGGTATTCTGTTTGGAAAGAAGACTTACTGTTGCTATGTACATTTTTATATAGTTTTGGAGGAAAATGCCATATTAACTATAATGCAATGTTTATGCATACTTCTATGGAAAAATGAATTGGAATAGAATACTCTTTGAGATTTCTTTAATTCTAAAGGCCAGGATTCTAAACTCTTATTGTGCACTCAGATAGCTAGTCTATATCCAAAGCAAATAGAACAAAACCAGTCCTTGCTAGTGAGGATTTTATATTCTCAAAAGTTTGGGCATTGGTGTATATATATAGATACATATGCCAAGGAGGACATGAGAAATATTGTGCCATTTATAGAAAAGCTTAGTTATCTTTTGCAGATCCAGTTGTTCTAGATAGCCTTTTAAAAATAATAGCTATTTTAAACAACAAAAATTGAAAAATTATTCTAGATGGAAGTTCATTTAAAATAGATTATTTTCTTCTTTGCCTCATGAGGAAACCATTAAATATAATGGACATAACATTATTATGAGCTGCAATGAATAACCAGAGGGTGGTGGTAGGTCACAGTAGGATCGTCAGAGTCATCTGAGATGCATGGGGCTATTTGTCCTAAGTGTAGTGACTTTGCAGTAGTGTTTAGTGTTTTGTTTTTCTGGGTACTTCTGGAATACATTGTTGACACCTCTCAGAAGGATGACCTAGAGAAAGAAACTCTGCTTCATTTCAAATTCACAGGCCTAATAGACTTAGAAAACAGCTAACAATGTCTTTCAGAACTATATGCAAAGTGCTAATGGGCCCTGAGTTTGGGCCTCCCCTTTGAAGAGCCTACATGCATTTTCATGAATGTGCTATGTAATATCTACTTCAGTTGCTCAGAGCTCTTAATAATAAGAATCTAATAAGTACTTAACTTAATAATTAATAATCTAATCAGGTTGATCAATTTAACATCTAAAGACTCAGAGCGCCCCCAGGTTGCGTAACCCCAGAGGCACCATTCACGGTGTGCTGGGAGTGAGGACACCAGTCACAAAGTACAGTGTGAATAATGTCCACTGGAGATGGGCACATGGCCATTGGCAATCACTACAAAGCTTCTTCCTCCGTGAAGTTGGCCAGTTTTGTGACAAGGTGGAGATATAGTCAGTGAGTTAGTCTTTTTTTATTTTTATTGGTTATTAATTTCAGAGAGGAAGGGTGAGGGAGGGAGCGAGATAGAAACATTAATGATGGGAGGAAATCATTGATTGGCTGCCTCCTGCATATCCCCTATTGGAGATTAAGCCTGCAACCCGGGGAATGTGCCCCAACCCGGAATCGAACAGTGACCTCCTGGTTCATAGGTGGACTGAGCCACACCAGCCAGGCATAGTCTTAAAGTAAGCCCTGGGAGTAGATTTGGTAGGAGAGACGCCTTAAGAGCAACCACAAGGGGAACCAGCAGCTGTGCAGGGAGCTTTCTGATCTGCCAATGGAAGGAGATGCCAACCTCTATGGACACCACCAGAGCATTCAGAATATGAGCCTGTTGCCATACTTTTTTGAGCAATTTCTGGTTCTCTCTCAAGCTCCCCTGAAGATGAATTTGACACAACCAAAATGCATCACATGAAGTAATAACATCCTCTGGGGCAGGGACGCACACAAGTCTAACCAAAACAAACTTCAAACTAATCTAAACAAAACTACAAAATAAAACCAATTGACACGCCCCAATTCCCTGTGAAGCAAGGTCAGATTTTACAGGTTTTCATCCATGGAGGAGAGAAGGGCCGCGATGGGAACTCAGCAGGACGTTTATGTTATATTCAGACTTGAGCAAAACGTTTCATTTGGCACGCTGTACAATTTTCCTAGGTGCGTTAGTTCCGTGCGGCCTTGATATCATCAGCGCCGTGCAGACTGGAGATGGCTGGAAGGCCACCTGTAAAAGACAACAGCAGCAGCCTTGTGCGAAGTTCTGAGGGCTTGTCTTTCAGTGGGTCACCGCAGTTTGTGCTTTGTGTATGTATTAATCATCTGACAGAGGGAATGAACAGAATGCTAATGACAGCTGCTGAAAAGACTACATTGGGAGGTGTTACAAGCTTGGAGAAATGGCCAGGATATGAACAGCAGCTTGGTTCAAAAAGACCAAAACAAGTCAGAAATCGGGGAGGAACAAAAAAGAAATTGCTCCCGGAAAGATTCAAACATATCCGACAAAAATCACAGCAGAAGCGTTTGCCGGAGAAGAGCAGAGGGTCTGGAGATGTGGATTGCTAGTGGCAACCTAAAAAGGAGGAAGCGCTGGGAGACATGGGGTCAGGTTTGCAGTAAATGTTACAACAGAGAGAGCAGGACTGTCGGAGGAGGTGGCGTGGCGCCAGGGGCAGGAAGGTTGGGATCGCTCATCCCAGTGCGGTTGAAATGACTCTGGGACACTGTATTCAGTTTGAGCACCTAAACAAACACATGATGTTGACAGCTTTGGAAGGAACCCGGAGATAAATAACAAAAACGATTAATGAAAGGAGGGCATTGAGTTATGAAGAAAGATCCATTCGTGGAATATATTGTGTGGTTAAAGCAATGGCCAAAAGGACAGCATGGTGCAGTCTCAAAATGAGGACAATACTTACCTTTACATTTAGGTGTGATGTAGAGGAAAAAAATCTATAGAGAAAGGAATAAAACAGGGTAGAATTAATTAGCAAGGTAAGAATACATTTTTAACAGTGCCGATTGAACAAATGCTAAGACCATTACCTATTTTGATAGAGAACTGCTCAATTACAAATCATTTTTAAACAGAAATGCTGAATCCAGGGTCAGTATGACATTTATAACCAGAAAGACCACGGAAAGAAATAATACCACCCTGGCAATAATATGGATGGATCTCTTTTATTTCGAATTGTGCTGTTTCTCTTCTTTGACCTATAAGTAAACAAGCTTGCTTTTCACAGAATTCTAAGAGATGTTTTTGTCAGTGTAATAAGGGGAAATAGCAAGAAAAAACAGCCCTTTATTCCTATCTTAAGCAAAACTGTAGTATCATTTTCCTTTCTTTTCTTTTTTTGGAATCGCAACCATTTTATTATTAACCACATTAATGGGAGAGAATCATAATAGCAAGAAACAAGGAAATAATAGCAATGTCACCAGGAAAAAATATGATATTCTGCAGTAAATTTGTATAAGTGTAGTAGTATGCATTTGTAATATTATTTTCTACACTCACATTTTACTGAAGGAACTACCCCCAACCCATAAATAATGTGAAAAAGAAAAAGGAAGACGTCAAAGACTATACAGTTTTAAAAGATATCTGTCTTCATTTGAGTGGACAGATTTTTTTTTGACACTTATTGGGATTTTCTGTCATTGATTGAAAAGACAAATGTGTTTTTTTAATAAACTACATGAGTGGTCATTTTAAATGATCTTTCAAGACTGAGAATGCAAGATAACCCAATTTTGTGCCCTCTTTTCTCTTTCCCATATTAGAGATAGGTACTATTTGTTGAAGGAAAATTAAGACATTCCACATAGAATCAAGTACAGAAAAAGACAAGTACTCTACCCACGGGTCTCCAGTCTAATGTGAAACACTCAGGGAAAATGAGGCCACTTCAGGATAATTATAAGTGGCACTTAGCATATTACTGGCAAAGTTAGACCATTAAGCTAGAATCTTAAGAAGATCTGGTTATGTTGTCAAATGTATAGTAAACTACTGAGTGTTAAGGAGAATGAAACTACTTAGTTAATGGCAAGATATATTTAAATGTTCCGAGGTTTAACTTGAGCTTAAACTTAAAACCCAGCTCTGACTCTGTAATATCTCTAATGAAATCATAACAAATTATAGTCATCCTATGGTTTCTTGATATCAGGCTACTGTAGGAGGTAGTGGTTGTCTAGCACACAGTTGGTACTCAGTATATCAGGGGTCCTCAAACTACGGCCCGCGGGCCACATGCAAATACAAATATTGTATTTGTTCCCGTTTTGTGTTTTTACTTCAAAATAAGATATGTGCAGTGTGCATAGGAATTTGTTCATAGTTTTTTTTTTAAACTATAGTCCGGCCCTCCAACGGTCTGAGGGACAGTGAACTGTTTAAAAAGTTTGAGGAGCCCTGCAGTAGATATTTTTTGAACGAGTGAATGAATGAATGAATGAATGAGTGAGGGAAATGACTGGCCCAAGTGGGAGAAGGAAGCGGTTCAATAGTTGACCTTAAAAAGCTCCATGTGTCAAATCTACCTACAACCAGTTCTCATTTCCACAAGGTCAATCCAATGGGACTATTGTTCCTTCCATGTTGCTTTCTCATTCTTTCAAGTGATATGTATCATTTTCAATATCAATGTCACCAGGCATTTACAGAGCACCTACTCAGTGCTAAGTTCTGGGCAAGGTGCTGGGGACACAGGATGAATAAGGCAATATCTCTTCTCAAGGACTTTGCAGTCCATTGGGAAGACAACAAGTAAGTAATTTCTCTATATAACATTTAATATAGTTATATAAATGTTTTATATGTCCAAATATGACATGCAATATATTACATATATATATAAATAAACAGATACTACTATGGTTTTCTAGATACATAACAAAAATATGTGACAAAAATCATTATAATTCATTGAGATGAATATCACAGTAAGGGTTTGTGTCAGGAGCCAGGGAAGCACCAAGAAGAGAGTGTCTAACTCCTGGGTAGAACTGAAATATGATCAAAGCCCATCCAAGGCTTTCCCTTGACCTTCACTTTAACCTGAGCATTTAGAAGAAAGGCTGGTTCACCCCAGACTTCACACTTTTCTGCCTTCTGCAGGCTACAACACAGAAGGACATTTCCTTTTCACAGGGAAGTTCGGCCTTTCATGCTCTTACAATTACTTACCTGCAAAGATAAAAAGGTTTGCTTAAAACTCATTTGTGATTTCTTTATACAGTGTTAACTTGTTTGTGTTGGTCTGTTTCCATTGCATCCTGCAGAAATTATTTAAAATGAAATTAATTGGCAGGAATGCTTGATTTCATGTGTCAAATAAAAGGACCCACTAAAAATTGTTTACTCTCAGCAAGATTGTAGCAGGTAAAATTGCTAGTTTGCAAAATTCATTTTAGTCTATTATTTTTATAAGCATATATTTGTTGTCAGTCAGTAGTAAAAGGTGCAGTGGATAAAAGTACAATGCAGACTGTAGTCTGTAATATGGAAAAAAAATCTAGTTAGTGACATATTCGGTGTGCTTTATTTAGTCCACATAACACCAAGGTTTTTAATTTAATTTATGTTTCTGTTGACGGAATGTAAATAAATAACGAGTAGGAAGTTCTTTGCATACCACCCTCTCAGGGGGAAGGCAGTATAGAGACAACCTGCACTTTGATCATTTTATTTTACAATCAGTATCTTAGATGGCAGATTTAAGACAGGTTCTGTAGATTGCTGTTCGGCTTTTATTATGAAGACCTGATGTGAACAGGATATATACCACAATATAATATTACTATCCATCTTGTACTTCAACCACCTTTCAGTGCACAGCAGTAAATCACCTGTAGCAAGATACTAGATAATGTGTTGTGTAAATCCCCCTTCCTTGGTGTATGTACGAGTTTAAATAGAAACGTATTATCTTGTTGAGGTACAGTTAGGCTATCATAAGCTCCATTATCTACTTCAAGTTTTAGAGTAGGAGTAGCGATACAGGAAGTGGAAATATGTATTCTTCTTCCTTTTGAAATTTGTCAATTATATTATTCAGAGGGAGATACACTTGTAGATTTGAAGCCTACTGCCTGTCAAACTGTCCCAACAAGGAGAGAGGTCAGTAAAGGACACCTGATGCAGTGTATCTTCAAAGAAAAACGTCACCACGCTTAATGTAGAGGAAAGAGCGCTGGATTTTAATGCGGGTGCTACGACTTCCTGGGAGATCTGGACTCATCGCTTGACTGCTAAGGCCTCATCAGAGGTCATGTATAGCTGGGGCTTTACATTTATTATTTTCAAAAACGTTTCCCACCAGCCCATAGTGGCTCAGTTGGTTGAGCATCAGCCTGTGCACCAAAAGGTTGCCAGTTCCATTCTGGTCAGGGCACATACCTGGGTTGCGGGTTTGGGGCATGTAGGGAAGGCAACCAATCGATGTTTCCCTCTCTCTCTGTCTCTCTCTCTTCCTTCCTCCCTCTTCCCATCTCAGCATGATCCTCCAGTGAAGATTAAAATGCAAAACAAAACTTTTCCTTATTAGGTCCAATTTCTTGTAATTCACTTGGACATCATGTTATTTGTAGTCACAAGATTTCTTTAGATAGGTTAACATATGCAGAGTGAATCAAACAGTGCCCGGACGGTAGGAGAAGCAGAGGCATTTTATCAGGGATGCAATTAGGTGAGGCATGTGACATTTGCAGGAACCTGAGAGTGAGCGCCTCAGATTTTTCACCCTAAACACCTCATTGGCTTCACCCTAGTCCCGGCCTTGATTTTTAAATTATACTTTACTAATCCTGTATTAGAAATATCTCATAACTATCCAGTTATGCTGTATGCTGTGCTGATAGCTATTATGTCTTAATTATGGACACCCGTAAGAATTTAGTCTTATACATGGAAGTCAGCTGAGGAGCGAGCCGTGTGGGTGCGTAGCTGCCCATATCTTGTCTAACAGGCTTCCTCCAATCACGAGCCTTATTGTTACTGATGACAGCTGATGCCCTAATTAGAGGTGGAGGTGGAGAGTGCGCAGATGCAACAGGGACCAGAGCATAAGATAAGTACCGGTAAGCGATTGTCTTACTCTACAAAATTCAAACTGAATGTAATCAGCTATGCAAAAGAGCATGGAAATAGAGCTACAGAGAGACAATGTGGACCTCCTCCCACTGAGTGTATGATCAGACAGTGGAGAAAACAGTAAGAACAACTCCTTAAGATGACAAAAGAGAAGACGGCCTTAAGAGGAATACCAGCAAAATGGGCAAACTTGGAGCAGAGGTTTAAGACTTGGATCATGGAGCAGTGCCAGAGTGGCTTATGTGTGTCACCCAAGCTTATTCAATGTCAGGCAAGAATGTTTGCAAGTGAAATGAACATTGATTTTACAGGAAAGGCAAAATGGTGCTTCCGTTTCATGAGGAGAAAAGGGTTGCCCATGAGAACACGAACAAAGTTAGCTCAGAAAATGCCACCAGTTTATGAGGCTGATCTCACATATATAGACAGTGACTCAGAAGACAGCAGTGATACAAGAGAAGTTGGAGAAATTGATATGTCTGGAACTAATAGTGATGAAGAAGAGAGCAGTATGCAACAGAAGCTGAGTAAAGTGATATGCTGCATAATATCATAGGACTGGTATGTAAACATTACCTGCGGTGATTACTAAATAAAAATGTGTTCTGTTTTATGTTTAAAATATTGATTTCTTAATTTTGGCTTGGAAAAGTAGGGGGTCTCTTATACATGGGGGCGTCTTATACATGGAAAAAAACTAATCTGATTTGCCAGGACCAAAAAGCAAGCCCCAAAAGGTTAGAACTTAGGTCTTCAGCGTCCCACATATTGGAAGTGAAAACTGTCACCCAGGACTTATTTTTATTGCTTCCTCTAGGCGGATATTGTTGAGGCTCAAGCTGGTGAAAAAGTGGAAGGTGCTGTCCACTGAATTGAGGTAGGGCTGGCAGGAGGAAGACAGGCAGCTGAGCGGCTGGTCACCGACCTCAGCACCAGCCCACAGACCGGGAGGCTCCTGGAAGGCGCGTGTGGTTGCATGTAAGTTCCTATCCAGGTCCAGTTAGAACTTCATGTCGGTGTGCGTATCTAAATATGCCTCTGCCTGTTTTTCAAGGCATTGAAGGAGACAGTGACAAGTCTGGGAGCTAGGTGGATCTAATGTGTGTGGGTAGGCTTTTGTAAATATATAAATGAATCCTTGTTCAAAGTCAGCAATTCCGGAGGCTGTGGCAGTTGACTTCAGAAAACCTGGTAGAGGCCTCATTATTACTTGTTTTAATTTTAAAAAATTATTTAGATATTCTATGAATTCCTTCTCCCTGTAAAAATTTGAACATCACAAATAAGGCAAATAATCCTTTAAACCACTCTGCATTTCCCCACTTGAATTTCCTTCCCAGTTTGATGTCTGTCAGTTTAGAAGGTCCTTTAGACATTTACATAACATATATTGGTCCATACAAAATATGCTGGTTTTGTGTGTGTGTGTGTGTGTGTGTGTGTGTGTGCAATTTTATAGGCATAGTGTCACTCTGGATAAACTATTCAACTTTTTTCTCCCACTAGATTCCAAAGATCTCCCATCTTTGGAGTTCATGCCATGATAATACATAAGTATATTTAGATCTCTTTAGTTGCAGCACCATATTCTATAGTGTGTTTATACAAGAGTTAGTTTAGCCACGCCCCTACTGAAAACCTAGTATGTGCTTAATAGGTATTTGTTGAATACATGAATAAATTTTCTTAGTGGGCAACAGAGTAGGAAAAAAATTTCTTTATAACTGGATATGTACATGTGATGTATGTAATCAAGAGGAGACCACATCCTGTACTTAGTCATAGGATAATTTTCTCACATGCTATTAGTAATAACAGATATCCATTAGTCAGTTACTATGTGTCAGATACTATATAAGCACTTCTCATACATTTATTCATCTGTGATGTGGATCCTATATAATAAAAGGGTAATATGAAAATTGACCCTGATGGTGGGACGACCAGAACGACCTCTGGACCAGTCACTATGAGACACACTGACCACCTCTCAGTCCCTTTCCCCAGCCGGCAGGCTCCGTTCACCATTGGGAAGCAGGGTGGGTGGCAGCAGGGGGCGGGGCCAGCTGTAGGCAGCCTTGGAAGATGGCCCTGATCGCAGACCAGGCCTAGGGACCGTACATGCACATGATTTCGTGCGCCAGGCCTCTAGTATTATTATGATTGCCTTCATTTTACTAATGGGTAAATTAAGGCTCAAAGAGGTCTATCACTTGTCCAAGGCTCACTACTTGGAAGGGATTGAACCTGCTTTCAGACCCAGATACCAAGTCCTAAGTGGTTACCTACTCTGGTGCTACCCTAATTTTATAATGAGAAAGAATGGAAGGGAAGGAAGGAAAGGGAAGAGAGAGGGAGAGTAGAGTAGAAAGTTTTGTGTTCTTTGCTTTTGTTTTTTCTTTTGCATTCTACACTTTTTTTTACTTCTTTTTTTTAATTTAAATTCTTTATTGCTTAAAGTATTACATTAGTCTCCTTTTTCCTCCACTGATCTCTCCCCAGTTGCCCCCACCCTGCAGCACGTGCCCTTACCACCCCCCCCCCACCCCATCTGTGTCCATTGGTTATGCTCATATGCATGCATACAAGTCCTTTGGTTGATCTCTTACCCCCTCACTCCCCGCCTTCCCTCATAGGTTGGACAGTCTGTTCGATGCTTCTGTGACTCTGGTTCTATTTTTGTTCATCAGTTTATGTTGTTCATTATATTCCACAAATGAGTGAGATCATGTGATATTTATCTTTCTCTGACTGGCTTATTTCACTTAGCATAATGCTCTCCAGTTCCATTCTTGCTGTTGCAAATGGTAAGAATTCCTTCTTTTTTACAGCAGCATAATATTCCATTTACACTTTTTTTTTTTTTACTTGAAGATGAAGAGTAAGGGTTATAAAATGGGATGGGGAGCAGTAGGGGAGAAAGGACAAGAAATGAAGATTAAGTGTAGGCAAGGGAAAGTGGTAAAAGTAGTAGGTAGAAAAAAGAAAATAGAAATTCCCCAATATTAGGCCTGAGTACCGAAACAATCTACACTAATAAAAGAGAAACATGGTAATTAGCGTACGACCGCTACCCTTCCCATTGGCTAATCAGCATATCCTTATGCAAATTAACTGTCAGCCAAGATGGCGGCCGGCAGCCATGCACTGAAGCAAGCAGGAAGGCTTGCTTGCTCCAGTGATGGCTGACTCGAACGTTCCCCGCCTGACTTGCCGGCCTCTCAGCTGCAACTCTAAGCAACTATGTACTATGTTGCAAATAAGAAGCTAAACAAAACCCCAGAAATCAGCTTTCAGTCAGCCAGGTTCAGCCAGCCGGACCGCAACATTGTATCAAATACAGAAGGAAAAACAAAAGCCAGAAAGCAGCTTTCAGCAGCCGAGGCCTCAGAGCTAAAGCTGGCCCAGAATAAAAAAAAAAAAAGAAAAAAAGGAGCACTTGGGAGCTTTAGTCACCCGCCAGCTGGAAAACGGCCCTCAGCCCCTCACCCAGACTGGCCAGGCACCCCAGTGGGGACCCCCACCCTGATCCAGGACACCCTTCAGGGCAAACCAGCTGGCCCCCACCCGTGCACCAGGCCTCTATTCTATATAGTAAAAGGGTAATATGCCTCCCGGCACTGGGATCAGCGAAGCCGCGAGGCCTCCCGGCACCGGGATCAGCGTGACAGGGGGCAGCGCCCCAACCCCCTGATCGGCCCTGCTCTGTGCATGACAGGGGGTGGCGCCGCAACCTCCCCATCGACCCTGCCTTCAGTGTGACAGGGGGTGGTGCCCCAACCCCCTAATCCGCCCTACCCTGAGCGTGACTGAGGGTGGCATCGCAACCTCCTGATCCACCCTGCTCTGTGCATGACGAGGTGGCGCCCCAACTCCCCAATCGGCCCTGCTCTGAGCCTGACCAGGGGCTGCACCTAGGGATTGGGCCTGCCCTCTGCCACCCGGGAGCAGGCCTAAGCCAGCAGGTCGTTATCTCCCGAGGGGTCCCAGACTGCGAGAGTGCACAGGCTGGGCTGGGGGACCTTCCTCCCCCCCGAGTGCCCAAATTTTTGTGCACCAGGCCTCTAGTATTAAATAAATCTGATCTGGGACATAAACAGGAAACAAAATTTTGTATATATATTAGTATATGCATTTAGTAGACATTTAAAATGTACATGTTATCTAAAATACAATGTTTATATACACAATCATATTAAGGATATCTTTTTTTTAATCCCTAAGAGATGCTTAAAATACGGCAGCATTTGGAAACTTGTGAAGAGGTATAACTGCATGTCTGTTTTACATTCTATGAGACTCTGGTCTGTTTGAACAAATATGACATAATATTTAGACCATAGGAAATTTAAAGGCAAGTTAGTGGGGGAGAATGGTAACTTTTAGGGAGAGTGAAAGCTCAGAGTGAAGTCCCAGAAGGTCACATGGACGAGGGTGGGAAGGCGTTGTAAAACACAGCTTTCAGGATCTGATAGTCCAGAGAGGGATATCCAGAAAAATAAAGCAGTGAAGGACGACTTGCCATATAAGTGACTTATATGACTAGCCAACAAGACTCTAGCTTTGGGTCCGAAGGGCGCAGTTAAAGGAAGCAGCTGACTAGTTACGGCAGGGGTCGAAGGACCACAGGAGGGTCCAGTCTAAGCAGATATGATTCCCAAGAGGTGGCAGAGGGCAACATGGGAAGAGGCTTCATCCTTGAAAATGTAGTTGAGCAGCTGACCTATCCACTCTTGGAACCGCATGCCACTGGCCTCTTGGTCTGTTAGATAATAAACTTACTGTTTGAGCTCCTCTTAATTAGTCCTTCTATTATTAACAACAGAAAGCATTTGGACTTATACAAACAGCATCATATGGATTTTGTCTATCTTTCTAATGCCATCTCCCACCATTCTTCCCTTAGCTCTCTGGCCTTTTGTTCGTAGCTCTTGCCATTGACTTATTTTTGTTTCTAACTCTTTGCCATGTGCTACTCCCCTTCTTCCCCCTTTGTATGGCCAGCTCCTTCCTGGTTCTTCAGGTCTGAGAATGAATGCAATTTCTTCGGACAGACTTGCTTAACCCCCTTTCCTCCTCCCTGCTACTTTCTATTTTTCTGTTATTTCTTCACAGACCTTACCACGAATTGCATTTAATAAATGTTTTCTTGGGTTAATTTTTTTATTTTAATTTTTTATTTCAGAGAGGAAGGGAGAGGAAGAGTGAGAGAGATCGAAACATCAATGATGAGAGAGAATCATTGATCAGCCGCCTCCTGCACGGCCCCTAATGGGGATCAAGCCCACAACCCTGGTGCTCAGGGAGTATTTGTTGAATAAACAAAAGCCTTACCTCAGCCTGTTTCTCTTTCAGCTCTCAGAAGAAGGTGAAATAGATTCCCTAGGAGGACATATCATAGCCTAAAGCCACCCCAAGAATCTCCTAGACTACTCTTATTAGTGTTTTGGCATTTAAGTAAATACTAGTAAATAAAAGCCTAACTCAATGAACATAAATTGCATAAATAATTAAGGCAATGAGGATTTGAGCCATTGGGATAGGATAGTTTAACTCAATGGGAGAATAAATAATAATTATTCGTATAGATGTGTATACAATATAATATTATGCAGAAAACCTACTGATGTTTGGATATGGAGTGCATCATGCACTTCACTAAAATTAGTTAATTCTAGTTTTCCCAGTACATTCTCATATTGTCTAACATGGTAATCTACAATGTGATAAATACATTTACTCTTCCAGTTGCTATCTCATTTCTGTTTCATGTCTTATTACATTGTCCAGATCTTTCAGAGTAATTTTGAATAATGGTAGCCTTATCAGACACCTTTGTTTTCTTCCTGGTTTTACTAGGAATGTCTCTGGTCGCTATTGATGTTGGCGTTGTGTAATGTTTTAAAAATAATCATATTAAGGATGTCTTTTTTATCCCTGAGAGATGCTTAAATATGGAAGCAGTTGGAAACATGTGAAGAAGTATAACTGAATTTCTGTTTTATGTTCTATGAAGGTCCGGTCTGTTTTCATATATAAAATTACATTGATGAGAAAATTTGACCCTTTTAAAAATCTTGTCTCATTTTTCTATGTAAGTCTGTTTATGAATGTCCTATTTTCCTGCTGAGTGGTAGAGCTAAGGTTGCAGGGATGATATAATGGATTTGCTAAGTGACCCACAGAACTATTGAGCATTATGGCTGAATATATAACTGTTATCTACCCTTACTTTTATTGCTCCTTCCTAACATGAACTATGTATTTAATATATGTTTTAGGATATTACCTATAGCTACTACGTAAGGAATACTTAGTATATGTACCCCCCTTATGCAAATCACCTTATATGGTTGATCTCATTTAATCTTCACTAAATTCTGTGAGGGAGGTGCTATTACTATGATTCCCATTTTACAGATGACAAAATTGATTCTTAAGGAAAATCAGTTTATTTGCCTCAACATAGCTACTAAGTGGGAAAGCAGATACTTGGACCCTGGCAGTCCAACTCCGTGTCCTGTGCTACCAATAAATCACTGTTAATTTTTGAAATCTACTGGAAATGAGTTACCATAATTGCAATGATCCACAGTAAGAAGAAAGTAGTTTTGAACCAATTTTGAAATGAAATGACAGTAAATATGCAAAACTGGGCATCATAAAATAGTGCTCTTTTAAAGAATTTTAAAAGTGATTGACACATTCAAGTACAGCTTCATGGAAATATCTCCTTTATATTAACATTTATAAAGTATCCTTGTCCTAAAAAAATCCCTGCCCTGGCCGACTAGGCTCAGTGGATAGAGGGTCAGCCTGCGGACTGAAGGGTCTCAGGTTCGATTCTGGCCAAGGGTACATGCCTGGGTTGCAGGCTCTACCCCAGTGGGGGACGTGCAGGAGGCAGCCGATCAATGATTCTCTATCATCATTGATGTTTCCATCTCTCTCTCCTTCTCCCTTCCTCTCTGAAATGAATAAAGAAAAGAAAGTCCCTGCATTACTAAGAAGCTAAATATTATTGGAACTTTTTTGGTAGTGAGTTTATACAATGTTTCAAGTCTACATCCACCCCCAAAAGATTATCTAGAATTTCTAAGGTAATATTGGCTTCCTGTGTTATGGTAATGAATTCACATTTGTTTATTATCATTATCAGAACGAGCACATTATCAAAATGAACTCAGGGTGTTTACATTTCCATGAGAATCAAAGGGTGGTTTTTTTTTAATTCAAAAAATGAAACCTACAAACAACTGGAAACTGAAAACATTAAAGTCATTACCCAGATTTAGATTCTAAAGGGACAAAAATGATCTCATAAAGAGTGCTACTTAAAACAATAATAAAATTCCAGTCAACATAATAAATGATGAAATCTTCTGAAATGTAATAATGTCATAAAATAAAACATTTCACCCTTCAAAACCAAACAATCATGTTTGAATTAATATCTGGGATTATGGCCTTGAGAAATTGACTGTAAGGCCCTTTTCCTAGAGCTTAATAACCTCATGGACTCATATGATATTCTTGTGGGAGATACTCAACATTTAACTTAGATCATTCGTGCCTGCCCAGGTCAATGCTTTGCTGTTAGAGACACATAGAACCACATCACTATTTATAGTCACACCAAGGGGTGCCATCAACCGGATGTGGCTTCCAAGACCATCTGATTATAGGAGGTGCTTGAGTCTTTATTGCAGATATAACTTACTCTGATCAAATTAATTTTATAAAAATAAATACTATTATAAGATTAAATGAAATGGGTTCAATATTCTGTAGAAGGAGAATTTCCCCCACATTTTAAATAAATTTTCTTTCAAAACTTAACTCCGGCCCTGACAGATTTGACTCAGTGGATAGGGCATTGGCCTGTGGACTCAAGGGTCCCAGGTTTGATTCCAGTCAAGGGCATGTACCTTGGTTTTGGGCACATCCCCCACTGGGGATGTGCAGGAGGCAGCTAATCAATGTTTCGCTCACATCAATATTTCTAACCTTCCCTCTCCCTTCCTCTGTAAAAAATCAATAAATTAAAAAAAAACACACCAAACAAAAAACTTAGCTCCATCAGTGCATATAAAGCATGATTTAATCCTATGTAATAAAAGGCTAATATGCAAATTGACCAAATAGTGGAACAACCGGTTGCTATGACATGCACTGACCACCAGGGGGCAGACACTCAATGCAGGAGCTGCCCCCTGGTGGTCAGTGCGCTCCCACAGGGGGAGCACTGCTCAGCCAGTAGCCAGGCTCACGGCTGGCGAGCCCAGCAGTGGTGGTGGGAGCCTCTCCCACTTATGCGCCAGGCGGACATCCCCCAAGGGGTCCTGGACTGCGAGAGGGCACAGGTTGGGCTGAGGGGACCCCACCCACCCAGTGTACAAATGTCGTGCACCAGGCCTCTAGTTTACAATAACTTTTAGAAACAAATCTGTTGCCAAAAATAACTGTGTCTAAAATTAAAATCACTTAACAAATAGTAATTTAGTACCTCTCATGTGTCAGTGATTGTGAACTAAATGCTATAACTTCAGTTAACCCTTATAACAACCTTGTGAGATAGATGTAATTCCTAATAGACAAACATGTTAAGGCTTACACAAACTAAGTAGAAGCCAAAGGCTGAATTTCATTTACCTTTGTAGTCTGCATGCTCACGGGGGACTTGGTGCACAGTCAGAGAAACTGTGGAACAAAGGCAGTAAACACTATGGTGAAAATGGCGTCAAATCTGAGTTTTCTAACTTTAATTCCAGTGTTCTTTCTATTACATCATCCTGCCTTTAATAGCATTTTCTGTGGCAGTAGTTAGTGGTTTTATTAAGTAAAGCCAACAGAAATGAAATGTAGGGACTCTATCTGAAACAAGGTGGGCTGAAAATAGGCATAAACCAATTATGTTGAAATTAGTGCACCTTCAGAATCCTATTATCACTGTAGTTGCATTGACACGGGAAAGGCCATCAGTTTCGAGGTGAGCCTGATTGCTGATGTTCGGCTGCAGAAATGACTAACATGATCCATGAATAAACAAAAATCCTAGAGAATTGTGTTTCCAACAATGGCAGACTAGGTAATTTAAATCAACTTTCTACTAAAGACCATTAGAAATACTGGACAAAATTTTTAAAAATCTGTTTGAAAACATGAGACAGCTAACATGATATAACAGAATTATTGTTGAGGATATAGAGGCAATAGAGGCATAGGGAGATGAGCCCAGAACTTGGGGCCATTTTTCCTTTAGGGGCACTTGCCAAATCTGGAGGTGATGTTGACAGTCCAAGAGGTTGATTGGAATTTTTTTGTTCATTGATTTTCCCAGTTTTGTTGAGACAGAATTGACATACAACTCTGTATAAGTTTAGGGTGTGCAGCATAATGACTTGACCAACATATATGGTGAAATGATTACTAAAATAAGTTTAGTTAATATCTATCATCTTATATAGATACCAAAAAAAAAAAAAAAGGAAAAGCATATGTTTTCTTTGTGACAAGCCTTTGATAGCTTCATGGAAAATAAGGTCAAGGACTTGCCAAGTTGTTTGAGGTACTACTGGCAAAGCTGCCTCAATTAGGGTGTTTTTGAAGGTTCATACTCAAAATATAAGGGTAAACCTAAAGTAGACAGAAACCCTTTGAGAGTTCAGCTTAATTTAAAATTATCTCAGTCCCTGAAATTGGATTGAGGTTATCTCAAATTGCTCATGCCTTCGGTGACCTGATATATGGATGCATTAAACCTCTTTGGAGAAAGGAGACAACATCCTTGGCTACAAATTAGTTCTAGGAACAGTTTTGTAACTATAGTGTGTAGCACAAAATAAAAAGCACACAAAGTGATAAAACTTTATGAACAAAATCTAGCAGAAACAACAGATAACAGGAAAAGGCCGACAGAGGCTATAGATATTATAGTTATCAGACACAGACTTTAAAGTAAATATGCTTACTATGTTCAAGGATCAAAGACAAGATTGACAAATTAAGAATAAAACTGGGAACCATATGAAACAATACAATAAACAACACAAAAATAAAAATTAAGACTAATAAATGTGTTTGTACATTAGATGTAGATGAAGAGAGAAATAGAAAATTGGAAGAAAGTTCAGAAGAAAATATCTAGAATAAACAGAGAAAAATAAGGATGCTAAAGATATAGAGGATATTGTGAGAAGAGGTAACATCCATATTATGCAAGTTCAGAAGGATTGAAGAGGTAAGAGAGTGAATGGGCCAGAAATAATATTCTGAAAGATAATTGCTGAGAATTTTGGAAGATAATGAAAGAAATCAAGCAACAGATTTAAGAAATCTAGGAACCACAAGCAATATAATACAAAAAAAGTTTAATCTAGGCAAAACGAAGAATAACCAATGAAAATCAAAGATAATATATTCTTAAAAACATAAATCTTTTACATGGATTTACATACATTCAAATCTTTGTTAAATTTTCAGCCATTGCCATTATTTGAAAGCTTGTCTTCTTTTGTGATTTTGTATCTGATCTGTCTGCACAGTCTTTGGTTGTGTATAAATAATTTCTTTTTGTCTTTATTGAGAGATGGTAAATTTTTTTCTTCTGTTTGAGGATTAAATTAGCAATTCCATAATCCCTAACTAGTAGAAAATAAAATTTATCTCAAAGATTATAGGAAGGAAGAAGCTGACAATGGCTTGTTTTACTACCTCTGGTAGGGCTTTCTAAGGAAAATAGCCAGTCTAAATAAATTATTTAAGATTTATTTATGGACTATGCCCTCTGCAACCCCCCTGACACACACACAAAAGAAACACATATATAGTAAGACATTTAAAAGTAAAACATAACAGAAAAGAAACATAAACAGTAAATAATTTTCTGGCTCAGACCAGACTGTAAATTTGGAGCCAAGTATTCTGGCATAAAAAACCAAGGGGAAGGATAAGCTTAAGGTTACAGAGCTTTGATCTTTAATTTTTTCTGAAACATAAAATATATAGATCTACATTTTTCCTGGAAGTTAAGAAAATGAGACACCAAAAGTAGTATAGAAAGCACAGAATCTGGGTGTAAGATAATAGTTCTAACTTTGCTCAACTTAAAGCCCTAATGACTTCTAAAGAAAGAAGAATAAAAAGAATTCACCTACGTACCTCCTAGAGTTATTGTGAAGATACTCACATTCAAATCTGTATATATAAAAGCCACGCAACCAAATGGCAGAATGACCAGTGGCTATGATGTGCACTGAGCGGCCAACCGGTCAGATTGGAGGTGGGCCGGCCAGCCAACCGCCCACGGCCCCTCCCCGCTGCCAGCCCCACCCCTGGTTATCTCCCACACACACCCTGATCACTGAAGTGTGACCTTCAGTGTTTCCAAGTAAGTAAACACTCTCCAGCCTTCATAGACCAGGAACCTAAATGAAGAGTGACTAGGAGGAAAACTGCTCACAGTCTGGACCATCAGTCAGGTGTCCTGGAGAGGTGCCCAGCACAACCACCATCTTCCTGCGTTCTCTCTCCACTGCTTACTGCCAAAGAGGGCAGCCACATCACACCACGGCCTCTCCTTAGAGGGTTTGTCAGCAGGGAACTAAACCGCATTACCTGTCTAGGGAGAGGCTTAGGAACGGAAGCTGTAAGTGTCCCTGACACTAAAGTACCTTTGAAGTTTCAACTCATCCGAAAGCCAACAGCAAATGTGTATGCACCCTGCAAAGATCTTTGACACTAATAACTCCCCCTGGCCGGTCCCACCTCCGATCGGCCCCCCACACCCTGATTGGGGGCAGGTGGCTGGACCCCACCCATGCACAAATTCGTGCACTGGGCCTCTAGTTGGAAATAATAGATAAAATGATATTATTAAATATTCAAGTTCCTAAAGAGATAAGAGAATAGAAAAAAGTACCTGCCTGCTTTATCTGAGCCAGGGACTCAGATAGTCAGGGACTCAAGCTGGATTTCATTCCAGTGCACTAACTGCAGATAAGAATCCAACACCAATCTCAATAATCTTAGAGAGTAAAAGGTATTAAGAATGAAGATAGCAAATGTCCCAATTTTTACAAAGTGTGTATAGATGGAAGCAGGGAAGAACATGAATTCCAGAAACAAAAACCTAAATTACATTGATCTTTGGCAAGATTCTGTAGTGGATTTTGAGGTAGATTATTTATTAGGTTAAGAAAGAAATTGCAATTACTAGAAATATGGTTTCACCAAGAACAACTTACAATAGCTATTCTTTTCGTTCATATGTTTCCAGGCTCTCAGATTGGAAGAATGCACCATGATTCCAGCAAGCAGCTGACATAGTTACTGGGTATCACTGAGGACAAAAAGAAGAAAAGGGTCTAGAAGGTAAAAATAATTAGGTAGGTTCATAACTGGTTGAAGGCCTAAAGTGTATCCCGCTAATGAACTATTATCCACAAGAAAAAGTGGGATGGTTTGTGGAGCCATTAAACTTGTGAAATGATTAGCTTAGAGGAAGATATAGAAGACATGCTTACTTCATTTTCAGATGCTACTAAGGAAATAAATGTGTTGAGTGATCAAGTAAAATTTAAAAAGATCTTGATAGCTTGGAAGGTACAGTGAATTGAAGATGATAAATTTAATTGGGATAAACACATGCCAAGTAAAATTTTCCTTACATTAGAAATCAGCCGCCAGGCTGGTGGAGATTTGGTTTAGATGCAGTCTATATGCAGAAAGGTTTCAGGGTTTTACATGATAGCAGTCAACATGAAACAAGTCATGTGATTTGCCAACAAAACAAAACAAAAACCCCACCCCCAAACAAACAAACAAACAAACACCCCTATCTTTTTAGGCCAGACTAAGAGAAATAGTTTTTCCACACCAAGGAAATAATAATCCTCCGTATTTGGTTAACTTAAATCTGCAAGCTTATGATTAGATAGGGTGCCACACTGGCAAAGTAGAGCTGACTAGAGGAGGGTAATTAAAATGTTGGAAAGTCTAGAAACAATCATATGAAAAAAGCTGTAAGATCTTGGTTTATTTTGCCTGGAAAAGGGATGGTGTGGGTCTGAGTTTATAGAGACAGATAACATTATAATGTCTATAAAGAATGTAGCACAAGGTGCTATACATAGTAAATGCCCAGAAAATGCCAACCATAATTATGATTCCAACTGTAGAAGACTGGACTAGTTTATGTAGGAACAATGTGTGGAAATATGGGAAACAGTAGCTATTTTG